>NC_090936.1:968930119-973930119 GCF_040938575.1 Ambystoma mexicanum | reverse complement strand
GGAACACGTATCAAACGAGACAGCTATAGCTCAATCCCAAATAGCTCTCTTCAGATTTGTTCAGCCCTAGCTGTCAGCCGAGCTCCTTCGGTCAGCAGTACTCACCCTGTTGGTGGGAGCCCCTAAATGTGTTGTGAGACCCCTGAAGTAAAGCACAATACATTAAATTATCAAAATATCAGATTTATATTATCAATGTATCAAAGTATTGTAATTTTGCGAAAGTTTTATTTCAATCACATGTACATAAATATGCAACAATAAGCCTAATTTAAAATTTTGAGGATCAATTAATTGTAGAACAGAAACGAATGCTAGAGACAGCACTTTGAGTCTCTAAGTAACATCATAATCATTATGGAAATGACACATTGGCACCCTTTTGAATCTACAAGTCAACTTAAAAGCTGTAAAGCTGTTTTTCAACAAACCTTGCAGATGCTAAACTGCAGGTGGGTTACAACATACAAGGAGTAAGTTGCTTGGGCGCCTGGCTGCCCCCCAGTAAAGAACCCCCCTCGCCCCCATCCTCCCAAAAAAGCCCCTTGAAAGGCTCTAAAACCTTTCCCATTTACCAAATAGGTTTATTTACCAAATAGGTTTGTCGGGCAGTGAATTTTCTGTATAAAGGAAGACTTGGAACTTCGACTTGGTTTTTGGTGGGTTGAGAGGAAGCTGTATTTTGATTGGCGGCATTTGTCGGTTTGCTGTCCAACGCTCTTTGGTTGTCCTCGGACCTGATCCGCGCTCTAACAAATGCATGCACTGATTTTATTATTTAATTTTTAAGATGCATAGCAGCTAAGCAGTGTGATTGCTATTTGTTCTGCACAGTGTGGGCGCGGGTATGTGGCTCTGACCACAGTACTCGGCCAACCTTTCTGCCTCGTCTCCCCACGAGGCCCTGCAAGGTAAGAGGGATTGCGCACAGCTACAGGAGGAGTATAGTCCCTGATGGTCCCTTCCTCTTGCCGTTTCAAAACCCCTCTCAAAGGATCCTTCGGAGCGTGAAATGCAATGTGTACTAGGCCGCTTCTCCCCCACAGACACTGCCGGCTGCTGAGGGAGCTAGAGGGAGGCGGGGGTCTTCCAGAACAGACTACGGTAACATCTGTGACATATTTTCAGTGTTTAAGGCGGCACGTTCCGGGTGCTAGCCGTGTCAGCTGGACCCCTGGCCTAGACCGATCTGCAGTACCACATAAAAGCCCCCCGGAATTTCACTGAGGCCCCATTCCTCCACCCTCACCCTCTCATTTAATAAAGGCAGACTAAAGACAGCCCCTCCTTTGCTAGACCATGAACACAAAGAATAATGAGCAGGTCTCATGCCTCCCAGCATGTCCCATGTCATTCCGGAGGAACTCATCCAGGCCGCTTCCTCTCTTTACATCTTGGGACTTGTGGTGTTGGGTTTAGGATGAGGACTTGTAGTGTTGGATTTATGATGACAAAACCAAGCCTACAAGTCCTAGAATGTAGGGCATGGCTCAGCAAATAGCAAGTCCATTTAGTGTTTGAGAGGAGGAGGAGGGGGAAGAGGAGGAGGCGCAGGAGGCCGAAGAAGAGGAGAAGGAGAAGGAAGAAAGAGGCGGGTGGCAGTTTGCAATGGAATGAGGAAGTGATCCTTGTTGGGGGGAAACATAGGCCCTTCCACAGTATTGGTAGCACTTCCAGAAGAAATCAATAATCAGTCAACTCTCCTTATCATTTATTAGCTTTTTGGTTTTCAACTTTTAGGGAATCATGGCCATTCATAGGGACATCATGGATGTGGTTTACACAAACTATGTGCTATAGATTTTTGCAGACTTTGACATATGCTGTTTCTTGAGGGAGACCAGTGTCCCTTAGGTCAACCAATGCATTGCAGCTCCTGGTACCAATGAACTAATACAGATACAGGCAGCTTCTCGAGTGTGCACTCAGATCGAGCCCATCCAAGCACAAATGAATGCATAGAGCATTTGCTCTTCTATACACGACAGCAACAATGAGTGCCCCTGTCATCGTAACAACAACCAGACACGTTGTATATGCTGTCACAGATGGCTCAAGAAAAGACCCTGAACCTCCAAGATAGTTCAAAGGTTTTCGTGCTGATTACTCATGGCCCCCCAACCAGTCCTCTCTTGCATACATAAACCTCTACTCCCTAACCCAGGTGTCCATAACCCCAGGTTAGTACATATCGATTGACTCCTACTGCCTAGGTTCTATTTTGTAGTAGTGAGGAAGACTTAAAGGTAGAACGTCTTATCCATCTAAACTCCCTCAGGGACTTGCTAACCATCCTTACTCTATCCCTGGGTTAGTTGTCTATAGAAAGATGGGATTGTGGCTTTCTGGAACTCTCCCTGACTCTGTCCCCTTCCTGCCATGTGCACATATTCCTCTCCCACTCTCCTGTCATCAACTCCATCCTCTACTATCCTACGTCTTCTGTCACACCAATGTCTTTCACTGCATATAAGTCTTGCTTCCGCCCTTTGATTGTGTTACTCCAGCCTACTCCCTACCAGGCCCTCATCCAACTACTATTCCCACTTCCACACCTCTACTCCCTCCTCCACACCACTAATCCCTCCTACACACCACTGCTCGGTCTCCCATTGCTTTTTTGTAAAGTAAATTACTACGTTGTGATTTACTTTTTGTATATTACTTTGATACTTCTAAATGGTGTAGGTATTTGCAGGCTAAGGGGTAAAAGGGTAAAAAGGGGTGGGGATGCTAGTGAAGGGGGAGGGGGGGCATGGAGATTGCCCCCCAATAAATCAAAATAAAATTAAAAGTAATGTACACGAAGTAAATTAAAATTAAGTTATTATTTTCATTGACATGACATAGAACCCTACTGCTCCCTTCTTCACAGTGCTACTCACTCCTCCACACTACTTATCCCTCTGCCACAATACTGCTCCACCCCACCGTCTACTCAGTCACCTTCCTTTCACTCTCACAATCATTTCTCACTCAGTCCCTACACCCCCTCCAATAATCTCAACCGCTACTCATACACGCACACTCACCAAACAGTACCACGTGCTCTGCCCATCTAATATCTCACCTACAGCTAGTCTTTTGGTCTGCCCCCTCCTCCTCCTCCTAAGGTTCGAGGGAAGTTTGATTGATTCTACACATGTACGTTTTCAGTGTTACGTTATGTTATTAAGTATTTATACTGTGCCCATCGCCACCATAGTGGTTCTACTGCACCTGACCTTGACTGAGAAATGGCGGATTGTGAACCCCGCCAGGGTGTCATCAGACCTTGGTTTGTGGATATAGTAAAAACAGTTTAGGGTAAGAGGCGGTGATAGAAAGGAAGATTAGACACTGGTTAAACAATTTAATGGGCAAGAACAAAACACATCAGATGATAAGGTGATATGGCGGAATCGTGTTTGCTGGGATGCTTGTTTCTTAGCTGTGCTTAGTTATTGGTAAGCATGAGAGAATATTTAAGGAATGTGTAGTCCTTTTGACAAGGAATACCTAAATGGGATGGCAGTATCTAGACTAGAGAATGCACGGCGCTTAGTATGGTTGATGCGTGGTTACATGAAGAATTTGAGATGCCCAAGTGGGCGCCAGTAATGTGGCAGCTTTAACAAGCTTTGTTTGTGAGAAACACGCCCTGTAACAAGAGAGCTGATGGAAGTGTCAGTGCCCAGAGATAGACATGTATATATGAATGTGTGGGAAAACCAAGAGGGAAGTCAAAGGGAGAGGAAGAAGGGGAGAGACCGTGAACATGAGCTTAATAGTAGTATGTTCTTAAACTGTGAGCTGGATATAGTTCACTATAACTTCATGGTGGCTGATCGCTATAGAGTAGGATTGTAATGTCCTGATACTGCTGCAGAGCATGAAAGTCCCCGATTTTATTTGGCTCCTGAGTGTTATGCAATCCCAACCGTGTAAATCCAGGTTTTCCGCAAGGTCAGTTCCCATGTTAGGCGAGACTAATCTTTAAGACAAGTTGGTGCATTTACAAATCTCCACCAAAGCCGCCCATGGCATAATACCTATATTCCATATCCCATATGTGAGTAAAGAGTAGAAACAACCATGTAAAAATGCACAGATAAGTGTGTGGCGGGTCAGAAGAAGAATGTGTTCTCTGATAATACATTTCACTATATTCTTTATTAACAAAAAAAATGCCTAAGGCGTCCCTACGTAACACAACTAGCTAAGGTGCAGGACAGTCGTCAGTGAATGTCTTAACAGAATCTGTCCTCTGTCCAAACAAACCTCAACAGGCCCTACCACTAAGATATTAACTGAGGACAAGAGAATGACTCCCTTCTCCTGGGGTGTTTGCTTTCCATAAGCCTTATTCAATACTTGATCAGTTCATGCAATTTGTTCCATACTTTAATATGTTTTTGCTTCTTGTCTCTTTGATAAATGTTCTCAGTTATTTGGTTCCCTTCTTGGCTCTCTCTACTGAGAAACGTTTTTGTGGACTTTGACTGTTGTGACAAAGAGAATTCCAATAATGATCACCTGTTACTTCTTTAGGTGTCAGTATTCTGATCTTCTTATCTCTACTGGGATGAGTATAATTGGTCCCACAACAAATCCCATCATTAACACCTCTGAGTTTTACTATTACAATCCCTTGGGCTTCACTTGGACGAATATGATGGGACCCACAATGACTCTCATTCACTCCATTTGGTTTTAATATCACAGTCTCTTGGACTTCACTGAGTCTAATAGGATTGGTCCCACAATGAATCTCATTCACTCCTCGGGTCTTAAGAGTTACAGTATCTTCCATTTGACTCGAACAAGTATGATTGGTCCTGTAACGGATTGGTGTCCCCCTCCAGAGTCTGCAGGTTTCCCATTTACCTGTGGTGTATAAGGATAACGTAACCAGGGCTTTTATTTGCTCCGGTTGGTTCTCTCTTATAGTTAACCAGGACGGTGGTGCGGTATCCTTTATATGTTTTGCTTCCACATCTTCCAGTGTGGAGTGTTATCAGCATTGTTTAGAGGACCTCTGCTCCACCACAAGCTTGTTGTGGTCACGCCACCACTATCCATCTCTCCCTCTCAGCGCTTCACAACGCTGTGCATCCGGCTTTCTTTCCATCGTCTGTCTGATGTCAAGACGCAGCACGTCTAAGTCTTTTTCTCGTTCCACTCTCGTTACAGGACGCTACACGTCAGCTTCTATTCTGAATCGGCTTCTCCACCTGTTTGTAATTTGCAGGTTTTCTCTCTCTTCCAATCTCCTCCCACGTCACGTTTGATGTGGCTGTGGGACTTCGCAAGCGCATGTCTCTCTATCTCAATGTTAGGCACTTCTCTCTTTCCCTCCATATCCTCTTCTTCGTCCCAGTTAAATGGGCCTTTTCATTTAAGGAAACATTAAGAGTTTCTTGGTGACTGTATCACATACTGATCTTTTCTTCATACCAATCTTCATAAGGTCTATTGAAAGAGATACTGTTGAGATGTATTTTAGGGAGTTCCACGCAGGAACGCGAGTCCTTCCCGTGAGGTCCCACTTGCCTTGACCCCCAGGGAGGGTGTTACAGAGCAGGTTCACCTCCCTAGCCTTGCAGGGAGGGCTCCCCCTTGGAGAGAAGGGACGAATTCCTGAGATTCCAGATGGCAGCCCAAAACATAGATGTTAGGGCCTGCAATGCCCAGAACTACTGATATGAACTCTAAAGAGTGAATAGACTAGCAGTCCACAGACACAGGTAGACTGATTTGCTATTCTCCAAAGTCCCACATATTATAAAAATGCAGTGTAGCACTTACATAACCAGGTCACTATTACATCATACGGAATGTGGAATGCAAACAGTTTGCTCATTGCTTCAACCAAAACGTGCCAGTGAAGTACACTAGTGTGCCTGACTATAAAAGCTATCCCTTCCAAGACCTGGGCTTGGCTAGAAAGGCCATATCTGCAACACCAGAAACTACAGCCCTTGACATTTTGTAGTTCTGGTTTAAAGCAGTGGCACTAGAGCGCACCAATGCTTTAGTCATTGGCTGTGAGGCTATACAGTACAGTAAGTAGATGGACGTGGCTGGATTGTTAAAGGGCAGCAAACTAAAAGACTAAGCAAGACATTTTGGAAGACCTTCTGTAGAATGGTATTGGTTGAAGGGGAGACAGGACAATGGTGTCTGTTGGGCATAAGGCAACCATCGTGGGTAGGCTTTTATGTGTTTGGAGCTCAGATCCCGGGAGGATAGCTCAGGGGCAACGTGCTCACCTTGGGAGCAAGACGACATGGAGCAACACAGGTTTGTTCCCGGTTCTGCACTTAGAAACCTCTGGGTATTAAGTGTGTTATAAATAACTTATCATATCATATCATATCATATCAAGCAAGAAGCCTATAGGGGGCCTAACATAATCTTGTTTAAGAGGTCAATGTATTATGTGAAGTAGGGTATATGCTCGTGTTGGTGCCACAAGGCCGTTTATGCCATGGCTGTTCTCTGCTTAGCAGTCCCAGTGTTGTGTTAAATGATGAGGTGATGTGTTGTCAATTGTAGTTGGAGGCTCCCAAGGTTACTGGGGTATACATTAGTTGGGCACAGCATTCCACATGAATGATATCAGGTTTTCATCAAGCACAACTAGGGGGAGCTGAATAACACTGATTGTAAAATATACTTCCACGTAACTGGCACAGTCTAGGAGCAAGATGATAATGCATAGCAGGGTACAACACGACCACCTCACACTCCTACCATTGGCGACTGGCAGTTCCCAATTTCGTTTGGCCAATGAAAAACCTTCCCTTCTCTCAAACAGCTACATTGTACCATTTGCTCTGGGCAGCTGCTCATACCATTGTTTTAGCGGGCAGAACGGAACGGATCTGCCATATGCACATTTGTGCGTGTCACCATTGTGTAGGCCATATCCAGTATGCACTGGGCTGCTTCTAATGTTGTGCAGAGTGGACAGTGACCACCAGTTCCAGGCGAACTGGCTTTGGCAGGACCTACAATAACAGTATGTGAGAGGAAAAGTGGCAACGCCGCTGCCCAGGTTTTACCCCTTCTGTGTGTGTCGGGGAAGTATACACTGCTCATGAAGTGGGAGGTAGCTGGCATTGCCACGGACTGCACTGTACCCATTTTGCGAGTATGGTGGCGGTGGTGGTTTGGGGGAGCTTCAATTGCTGCTGCAGGAGCTCTACCCACTCTACGTTTGTGAGGGAAATATACACTGTTGCTAAACTCTGCGTCCATGTAAATGTTCTGTGACCCTTTTGGAAGCTTGCACTGCGACTGCCATTGCTGGGCTTCTTACATAGTGGTGAAGCTTACACAGCTGTTACCCTGCCTTTGTGGTCGAATGGTGCGTTTGACCGAATTTGGCCTGTACCATTCAACCGAATAAAAATGAACAATTAGGCTTATACATACCGAACATGTGGAGCGGGGTTGCAGTGGTGTCCCCCGCTCCCTATGATTGGTATGGTATGAATTAGCCTTGGCGGGTTGCAGGGTGGTTCCTGGCTTCCTCAAAATGGGAGGCGGGGGACTGAAAAAAAAAAAGAAAAATAATTGATCGCACATGGGCTGTTTTTTTCAAACAGTTTGCCACGATCAATTCTCGGATGACCAAACACCACACCGTGCGGGACAATGCCTGTTCTGTGTGCGAGGAACACTTGCATTGCTTATGCCCATATTGCATCTGTTCAAGGACGGTGAGGGGATATTGAACTACTTCTTCACCTGATGTACCTGATCTGTGTTTGTGTAAAGGTGGTACTGTCACCAGTACCTGTTTAATGGATGTTATTACCGGTGAAGGCCATGGCGTACCTGTTCTATGTTTGATGTACGTGTGCTCTAAAGCGCAGTACTACTGCCCCGTTGTGTGCATGAGTCGAGCTTGTTCTGCCCGTGTTGTATCTCTTCGCGCTCAGTGCTGATGACCACCCTGCGCATGTTCTTTGTGTAAGATTGCAGCTTACGTCACGGTTGCTTGCTCCATGCAAGCTCTTCCCGGTCTCAGCATTATCAGAGAGTGGTGCCCCCGAAGCCCGGACCGTGGAAGGCTGGAATACCCCACCTTCTCAACTGGGCATCAGAGACCGCAGCACTTATTGGATTTCACTCTAGCCGGCTTAAGGGCTCACATCAACCTAGAATTACGTGTCTCATGCCTTTCATTTTCTTCTGACAAGGCGTCCTAACTCGCCTGAGATGTGTTAATAGAGCATAACATGTCAGGAACATTTCAAATAAAGCAGGCAATTCAGTCAACACTTTGAGAATCCCTTTGCGCTTCTCTCTCAAACATAACACAACTTGGCAGATCCTTGGAAAGGAAGCTTGGCCATCCCGATCCGTTATCGTCATACAGAAGAATGCCACCAAACTCCACCGTGCCTTCGTTTAGGAGAAGGACCTCATGTACAGGAAGGCTTTAGCAGAGCTCTCAAGTTTCCCCATCCATGCATGAGAAAGTCATCCAGTCCTCTTTCATTTCCTTGGAATGCTGGAACATGTAGTTCAACATTAAAAATGGAAAAGAGGACTACAGTTCCCATATTTCCAAGGGAAAAACAGGACTGGCTGACTTCCTCATGCTTTGCATGAGGAAATTGTAGAGCTCTGCTTTTGTGGGGGGGGCGCTAAGGTCAAGAAAAAGACCAATCCCTGACCCTCAGCGTCCGGTAAGGGAACAGTAGAGAAAGGGAATGCTACTCACTATAGTGAATAGTGCACACCAGGTGCATAGTCCCCTTACCTTCATACTTATGGGGGCTAATTCGCCCCATGGGGATGGGACTGGAGCATTATGCAGAAAAGCATCTTAAAAACAAAAGGGCAAGGTGGCTATGCCATGTGCATCGCCTGCACGGCTTCCCCCTTGCATGCAAGAACCTCCTTTACACAGCATTCGTGATAGTTATGCCACTTGCAGGGCACTGGAAAGTTGAGCCTATGGGGATAAGAGGACTATGTACTAGCAGAACCGTATTCACTATTATAAGTAACATTCCTTTACTCCAACGTTCTGTCTCCTCTCCTCTATACCTATGGTGGGCTACTAGACACCCCTGGGCAGTGTTCGAAGTGTACGAAAAGAAGTAGTGGAACTATGTTCCCTACTGGCCTGCACCGCTCCCCACAGACACCATCGCCGCGCCCCCTCCCATGCACAATAACAAACCCAAAACACATGTGCCTGCTCTTAAAGGACACGTCCAGTGCAGTGCACTGAAAGTGCAAGTTTCAACTTCTTCCTACACTTTTCCGGAACGGTTTCTTTTTAAAATAAAACTATTGGAAGGGTAAAACTTAATTAAAAGAAGCAGGGGAGCACCGCTCCCGCCCACTTCGACCACTGCCCTTGGGAGGAAGGCATTGCTTCAGATCCCATGTGCATTGTTCCACAAAATATAAATAAATAAAATACAAATACGTGTGTGTAAGAGAGTCGGGAGCCACATACCTGCGTAACGCGCTTTCAGTCAAATATGTTCTGGAGGACTGCGTGTCCGCAGCGAGTATCTACCCTGAAGCTGGCCCCCACGCAAAGACGTGTTGCATCTGAAGCGCCATAACGAGACTCTGGCAACGCTATCATAACAAGAAATCCTTGCACAAGTAGTATATACTGGCTTTAATAAAGTGGGACACGCCGGGGGGCGCGGATGGCAATGCGGCCGGCCAGTGAGCCTTTCTCTGTCCCAGTGAAACTTTATCGGGCCGTATTTACGTTAAAAGCACGTGTGGGGCAGTTTTTTACTGTGGAACCGCTTTCTTGAAACAGAAATGCCACATTGATGGGAATATAAAGACTAAAGGGACAGTTACAGCGGAAATACCCCTGTAGCACGATTTACATGGATTCAAAAACACAATGAAGGAAGAGGTAACACTCACGCGCCTGCACTCACCCCCCCCGCCCCCCAATACATCTCCCGCGCCCAGTATTGTTCTTTCATTTTGAATAAATCAAGGGTGATTCCCAAACTGAGAAATGCTCGTTAACTTCCGCGCAATACAGGCATCCCCCCAGAGCCCGCAGACGCCGCTCGTGGGCTGCTTTGTAAACAGAGAATAATGAAGGGCTGCTGCCGGTGCTTGCTTGGTTGAGGCGCTGCTGACATTGGAAGGGCCTTGTGGGAGACCAGCTCTGCTGTACTCCCGTCTGCTGGTTGGATTCTGGTTTTCTTTCTGTAGTGTCGGAATTTGAAGAGGGGAGTCTTCTCCCAATCTTGGCACTGCTGGTTCTGTGGCTAACCAGTGCAGCAGTGTTTTAAGCGGGGAAGCCTGGCTTCCAGGCACGTATATGTTAACAGTTGAAGAAGGCACCGTTAGGATTGCTCAGACCAAGTCCACACGACGTGTCAAGGAGCAGAGCTGAGCATTGCAGTCATTAATGCTTCTGGCTAAGAAGCTTGTCATGATTTTCAAGTGGAAGGTTAAGAAGTGTGGTGTGCCACTTTTGGTTGGCATTGGTGGGTGATGCCTTTGATTACTAGTGTGGGGCAAACCATTTAAATAGTCTGTCAGTGGCTACAAGAGTGACATTATGCTTGTGGTGGCAAGTGTTTTACGCGGTCTTTGGGTTGCCCTGCATTACGAAACCCATGATTAGTAGTAAACTCACACTTTTGGCCGGTTAGTTGGGTGTGATTGTGAGGCTGGAGCACAGCCTCAGCTATGCATCCTTTCACTTTTTCCAGTAACTGTAACTTTTAGTGCCTAGTCTAAATTCAATTAGAACTCACTGCTTTGATAGTGAAAGCTGCTATGCGGAGAACAGTGTGTGACCGATGTCTTAAAGGGGTGAGGGCAACTGCCTAAACTAGTACGTTCATCACATTTATTTTGTAGGAAACTCAAAAACAAGGAAATTCACTCAACTTTACAATTTCTACCTTTGTTTCCTCCTTTACCAAATGCAGGAACCCAATGGGGGTTGAAGTTATAATTTATAGCGGGTTGAAGCTATAATGTATAGCTAAGACGCACGCGCTCCAGTCTTATATCCCAAAAGATGTGTGCCAAAAAGTATTCAAATTGACACATCAATTGTTAGTCTTGAATTGATCAAAATGTAATGTCCCAGCACTGCCAACACGTGTTTCAACCTATCCAAGGTCCTCATCGGGGCAATTCCAATAATTTGTGTTGTTGATCTTTTTTCAATTCTCCAAACTGGATTGTCTCCAAATCTTGCACTCTCTTGTGCTTTACTAGTCGTCTGCCCCATGAATCCACTTTCTGCAATGTACGTTTGGTTCCTCACTTATGGCGGTCTCTTATCGCTCACTTGAATCAGTTCTTGTTCTGAAATATGTAACTGTGATTTTTAGGGCACAGAACACTGTTAGGTTAAGGGTAATTACCCATATGGTTTGAAGCTAGTTTATTGCATGGCGATCTGAGGTTCCTCACAATGGCCAATGACAAGCCAGGGATCTGTAGTAAATGGAAATTGAAACTGTGGGAGGGAGCAAAAGAGATGCTTTGAGAAAATTGTTGACAAGTGTTAATAAAATACCCAACCTGACATGAGCTGGCGTGAATGGGGTCGTCGGCAAATCCCCGCTCATACACATCAGCGTGACGTATGTACGACATTTGGGGAATTTCAGAACTGTATGAATGAAGATGACATCCTAATTGTAGGGATTCTTTTTTTATTTTGGGAATTGTCTCGCTCCTTTGTACTATTGTACCTGTCAGAATGTCCCCTTGCCGCCATGAAAAGCCAACTCTTGAATTCGGATTGGTTGAACCTGCCACTCTTGTACATGTAGAGTCTGCTCAGACAGCTATTTCCCAAAGTTCTGAAAGTCAGCATCCTGAATGTATGTATCACTCTACATTTAAAACCAAATCTCTAAGAAACAGCACTGAGCAAAAACTGGTTACTAATGCAGACCCAGTTCCTCTTGCTGAAATGCTGCCGCGCGTGGAAGAGCCCTCCTGATCCGGAGATATAACATGATTGGTTATTTAAAACGCGCTTAATACCCAGAGGTTTCCAGAGGTTTCTAAGCGCGGACGCTGGGATTGAACCTGTGTTGCTCCGCGTTGCCTTGCTTCCGAGGCAAGCACGTTGCCCCTGAGCTATCCTCCCAGATGTCTGTCCGCTTGCTCTGAAGAATAGGAGGTGCTTTCTACCATCACCCCTCTTGAAGTGCACCTGGTTGGAATCCCTTTGGACATCGGCGAGTATGGCAGGATGCCATCTCCATAGGTGTTCTATGTTAGACAAGGCTCACATTCAAAAGGTTCCATGCTGAAATGGATGGTGGCCACAGGTGTAACCTGCTGGAGCCTGTCTCCAGACACACCAGCAGCTACACTGTGCTTTGGCAACATGGCAGCCACAGAGTAACATGTGCCTTTCCAAATCAGCCTGCTGGATCTAAAATGCATTCCAACACCATGGGATGCCTTTGAAAGTAGTGGCATCCAACTTTAGCTGCACAACCCATTTTGTCTGGTGGCAGAGCCTTTGCCAAATATAAATACACATCTGTGTCTGGCTTAATATAGTGACACATGAGGAAATACAGTGAAAACTGCCAAACCCAATCTGATGTAATGTATTTTTTCCACTGCACCTGCAGTGCGGAGCCATTTGTGTATCCCATCTTCCCTGGGGGCTTCACCTACAATACATTGTTCGGCCATGCTCAGGATGTTCCTGTTCTCTGTTGGGAAGCTGGGATACCTTTCCCAGGAAAACAGGGCATTGTTGTGGTTGTGGGCTGACGAAGGGCTAGGAGCCTCAAAAGGGCCTCTTCAACACAATGAGGAAATCACACTATTGAGATAGTTACTGGAGTACTATTGATGTGGACAGGCAGGAGTTGGTAAAAAGTACTCTGTCGCAGAGAGGACCCATATACTGGAAAAGGGTACAGCCATCTTCAATATGCCTGGGGCACACATACTTCCTTGGACACCTGATGACAATACTCTCTGTGAGCTGACATCACGAGAAATAACCCTTGTTATTACTGAAAGGATTGGTCCATTATAGAAAACTTGAAATGGACCAATACTCTATGTCACAATAACTATACAAGGGGTTGAAAGCCCTCCATAATTGAATCCACTTTGACACTCCTCGTAGAGCATAATCTGGAAGAACATCTAGCAGCCATCTTGAAGAAGATCCATTGGAGCCTTGTTGGGTCAAAGGGTGCCCAAATGTTCCATCAATTGGGTGAACACAAGGATTTCCAAGGAGGGTGAAGAAAGTCTCTCTAATTCCTTTAGCGTTACATTTGAAGTGGCTTGCTGGGGGATAGCCTAACTGCAGCTGGCCATTTGTACTCAGGCCGCCTACTGAAGTGACAAGTCTTGCAAGTGCCCCTGACAATTTTCCTCGCTGGGAAGATGACTCACCTCTGCTCAGGGTCCCACTGAAGGCCCCAAAGCACTCCAGGGACAAAAAAGAAGCCGCCTTTGGCTGCCTCCCTAATTCTTGGCTGCTTCAAGCCCCTGTGAACTCTCTGAATGCCTTTGAGTTGCTGCAAAAACCCAACAGAGCTGCCTTTGACATGTAGCGTTCCCTGAACTTCAAGCCACTCTGAATGCTTTTAAGATACACTGAACAAAGCATTGCCACCTGCTCCAAGCTTCTTCAAGCCACAAGCCATTGCTGCTAATCGAATGGCACTGCTCTGCTGGATCCAGTCGAGCCAGCTTGCACTGAAGCTAAATCTCCACTCTCCTTGGATCGAAACACCATTGAGCCTATAAGCTGTGCCAAATCGACATTACCTGCCTGTCCCAAGCTTTTTGCCACTTGTCAAACCACATTGCTGTATTGAATCCCCACCCTCTCAGAGAGCCCCAAGAAACCTAGCTTGACACTGTTACAGCCCTGAAAGAAGACAAGAAGTTACAAATCTGTGGTTTTGTACCACCGGATGCGTTCTATGGCCCTTCGTAACAATTAAGACCACCTGCTATAACTTACATATATTCTTGAACTTGTTTGACTTTTCTACAAGACTATTAACATCCATACACTTGTTCGTCAATACTTAGAAGCTCATTTGTGAATCTACACATCATTCGGTGGCGGGACCTATATGCAAGCACTTTGCCGTGCACAGGTCCCTGCCACCGAATTTCTGTTGTGTTTGCAATGGATCCCTATGGAGACCATATACGCTGGATGCCCCGCATATACACTGGCATGAAAATGCATGTTGGAGCATTTGCATGGCGGAAAGGAAGGGAGGTGGCAGAAACACAAGTTGCGTTCTGCCGCTTCTCTCTATCAAATAAACAAATTAAATGGTGTGTAACGTTATTGGAAAGCGTAAGAAACATTTGAAAGGATGTTACGCCTTGATTAACATTATGCCCTTCAGGAAACCACTTGTGTATGGGCCCGATATAGATAAACTATGATATCATATCATATAAAATGAGCTCCTCGTATCATTTTTTTGCAAAGTAATCATTCTTTATGCATCTGATTAAAGAGGTGGGTTGTTGGCATTTTTAATAGTTTATGCCCTTTTAGTTTATTTATAGTCTTTTTTTATGGAGCCTTGATTAGACATTTCTTTTATTTTGTTACTTACTATACTCTGGTTGCTTTGGATGTCAGGTGGCGTGTCACACCCTTTTGAAGAGTACTCAGCCCATGCTACTTTAAAGAGGCGAAGGAGGTGTACCATTCATGCTGGGCCTGTTTCACCCATGTTTGTGATCAGTCCTGCTCTAGTAGTATTTTGGGGCCGAGCAGTAGTTTAGAAACTACTGTTCATCCATGTACACTGGCCGAGAAGTAGCCATTTTATCACACCGAGCCTGCAAAGTTTTCTTTTTAATTCGAAAGTAGTAAGAAATTGGAGGGGGGTGGGGGTAGAAAAACGGTCAGACGTGGGTATCAGTCACAGTATTTATCAGATATGAATTCCAGCTAACCGGAAGAAACAAAGTATCAGGGAAAAATCCTCTCTAACATATCTTGAGTGTCTGGAAACAACATTCATTGATGAAATTCTTTTCAGAATAGTAAAGTTTTCAAAGCTCTTCTGAAATTGAAGTGGCCAGTTATCTCATCTTCGGGCGATTGTTCCACAGCTAGAGTGGAATCACTTTCCCTCCCGTTGGTTTGCTTCGGTAAGGCGAGGGAAGCCCCAGGGAAGCTGTGACGGAAGAAGACAGAGTCTGTTTTTCATGTCGGTCCTCACATGACCAGTTGCCCCTCAGTATCATATCCCAGTACTGAGAAAGGGGGGTGACAGAAAGCAAGGATAGCCTCTAGAGATAAATATCGCAGCGCATCCTGACAAGTTGCCTCTGCTCTGGCATCAGTTGGAATGCCGGCCACCGTGTTTTACCATGACCACCGGTGAGATGACTGAACACTGCCACGGGTGAATAGCAGACACCCATTCGGATTGTTTGCATGTCATGGAAGCATGCATGGAAAACCCTTGCTACGCCTGGATTCCCCTGCTTATTGCCTCTCCAGCAAACAACCATGAGAGCCCAGCAGAGAAGATGCTCGCTGCGATGCTGTCCGGGTCGTTTCGGATGGACTCTCTGGTCTCAAGAGAATGAGGCCCTATGTCAGTAAATTCCGTCACCCGGCTTCTTCAGGGCCGCCATTTTAAGCAGGGATGTCTGGGGATGCTTGTGGTCTCGTGCAAAAGGGATGTGACCTAGCAGTTCGGGCTGGACCACCCCTTTGGGGGTGGGAACAAGCCTGATTTGCATATGGTTTTTCCCCTTTTGTAATAGCTTGGCAGGAGAAGAACGATGTTCTGGAGGGTTGCCCAGAGCAATGCCAGAGGGCAAGATTTATTCTAAACCTTCCAGCCATCAACTCTTTTGTTTTGCTATTGTCACCCCGAGTGGGAAGGTTATGCCCAGACGTGGGTCCCTTGCCTGCTGGGCCTAGAGACCCAAGCTACTCCTCACTGATGACGCCCAACAAGGCTGAAACATGTCTGGGGATGCTTGTGGTCTCGTGCAAAAGGGATGTGACCTAGCAATTCGGGCTGGACCACCCCTTTGGGGGTGGGACCAAGCCTGATTTGCATATGTTTTTTCCCCTTTTGTAATGGCTTGGCAGGAGAAGAACGATGTTCCGGAGGGTTGCCCAGAGCAATGCCAGAGGGCAAGATTTATTCTAAACCTTCCAGCCATCAACTCTTTTGTTTTGCTATTGTCACCCCGAGTGGGAAGGGTATGCTCAGACGTGGGTCCCTTGCCTGCTGGGCCTAGAGACCCAAGCTACTCCTCAATGATGACGCCCAACAAGGCTGAAACATGTCTGGGGATGCTTGTGGTCTCGTGCAAAAGGGATGTGACCTAGCAGTTCGGGCTGGACCACCCCTTTGGGGGTGGGACCAAGCCTGATTTGCATATGGTTTTTCCCCTTTTGTAATGGCTTGGCAGGAGAAGAACAATGTTCTGGAGGGTTGCCCAGAGCAATGCCAGAGGGCAAGATTTATTCTAATCCTTCCAGCCATCAACTCTTTTGTTTTGCTATTGTCACCCCGAGTGGGAAGGGTATGCCCAGACGTGGGTCCCTTGCCTGCTGGGCCTAGAGACCCAAGCTACTCCTCACTGATGACGCCCAACAAGGCTGAAACATGTCTGGGGATGCTTGTGGTCTCGTGCAAAAGGGATGTGACCTAGCAGTTCGGGCTGGACCACCCCTTTGGGGGTGGGACCAAGCCTGATTTGCATATGGTTTTTCCCCTTTTGTAATGGCTTGGTAGGAGAAGAACAATGTTCTGGAGGGTTGCCCAGAGCAATGCCAGAGGGCAAGATTTATTCTAATCCTTCCAGCCATCAACTCTTTTGTTTTGCTATTGTCACCCCGAGTGGGAAGGGTATGCCCAGACGTGGGTCCCTTGCCTGCTGGGCCTAGAGACCCAAGCTACTCCTCACTGATGACGCCCAACAAGGCTGAAACATGTCTGGGGATGCTTGTGGTCTCGTGCAAAAGGGATGTGACCTAGCAGTTCGGGCTGGACCACCCCTTTGGGGGTGGGACCAAGCCTGATTTGCATATGGTTTTTCCCCTTTTGTAATGGCTTGGCAGGAGAAGAACGATGTTCTGGAGGGTTGCCCAGAGCAATGCCAGAGGGCAAGATTTATTCTAAACCTTCCAGCCATCAACTCTTTTGTTTTGCTATTGTCACCCCGAGTGGGAAGGGCATGCCCAGACGTGGGTCCCTTGCCTACTGGGCCTAGAGACCCAAGCTACTCCTCACTGATGACGCCCAACAAGGCTGAAACATGTCTGGGGATGCTTGTGGTCTCGTGCAAAAGGGATGTGACCTAGCAGTTCGGGCTGGACCACCCCTTTGGGGGTGGGACCAAGCCTGATTTGCATATGGTTTTTCCCCTTTTGTAATGGCTTGGCAGGAGAAGAACAATGTTCTGGAGGGTTGCCCAGAGCAATGCCAGAGGGCAAGATTTATTCTAATCCTTCCAGCCATCAACTCTTTTGTTTTGCTATTGTCACCCCGAGTGGGAAGGGTATGCCCAGACGTGGGTCCCTTGCCTGCTGGGCCTAGAGACCCAAGCTACTCCTCACTGATGACGCCCAACAAGGCTGAAACATGTCTGGGGATGCTTGTGGTCTCGTGCAAAAGGGATGTGACCTAGCAGTTCGGGCTGGACCACCCCTTTGGGGGTGGGACCAAGCCTGATTTGCATATGGTTTTTCCCCTTTTGTAATGGCTTGGCAGGAGAAGAACGATGTTCTGGAGGGTTGCCCAGAGCAATGCCAGAGGGCAAGATTTATTCTAAACCTTCCAGCCATCAACTCTTTTGTTTTGCTATTGTCACCCCGAGTGGGAAGGGCATGCCCAGACGTGGGTCCCTTGCCTACTGGGCCTAGAGACCCAAGCTACTCCTCACTGATGACGCCCAACAAGGCTGAAACATGTCTGGGGATGCTTGTGGTCTCGTGCAAAAGGGATGTGACCTAGCAGTTCGGGCTGGACCACCCCTTTGGGGGTGGGACAAAGCCTGATTTGCATATGGTTTTTCCCCTTTTGTAATGGCTTGGCAGGAGAAGAACGATGTTCTGGAGGGTTGCCCAGAGCAATGCCAGAGGGCAAGATTTATTCTAAACCTTCCAGCCATCAACTCTTTTGTTTTGCTATTGTCACCCCGAGTGGGAAGGGTATGCTCAGACGTGGGTCCCTTGCCTGCTGGGCCTAGAGACCCAAGCTACTCCTCAATGATGACGCCCAACAAGGCTGAAACATGTCTGGGGATGCTTGTGGTCTCGTGCAAAAGGGATGTGACCTAGCAGTTCGGGCTGGACCACCCCTTTGGGGGTGGGACAAAGCCTGATTTGCATATGGTTTTTCCCCTTTTGTAATGGCTTGGCAGGAGAAGAACGATGTTCTGGAGGGTTGCCCAGAGCAATGCCAGAGGGCAAGATTTATTCTAAACCTTCCAGCCATCAACTCTTTTGTTTTTGCTTTGTCACCCCGAGTGGGAAGGGTATGCCCAGACGTGGGTCCCTTGCCTGCTGGGCCTAGAGACCCAAGCTACTCCTCACTGATGACGCCCAACAAGGCTGAAACATGTCTGGGGATGCTTGTGGTCTCGTGCAAAAGGGATGTGACCTAGCAGTTCGGGCTGGACCACCCCTTTGGGGGTGGAACCAAGCCTGATTTGCATATGGTTTTTCCCCTTTTGTAATGGCTTGGCAGGAGAAGAACGATGTTCTGGAGGGTTGCCCAGAGCAATGCCAGAGGGCAAGATTTATTCTAAACCTTCCAGCCATCATCTCTTTTGTTTTGCCATTTTATCACACCGAGCCTGAAAAGTTTTCTTTTTAATTCGAAAGTAGTAAGAAATTGGAGGGGGGGGGTTAGAAAAACGGTCAGACGTGGGTATCAGTCACAGTATTTAGCAGATATGAATTCCAGCTAACCGGAAGAAACAAAGTATCAGGGAAAAATCCTCTCTAACATATCTTGAGTGTCTGGAAACAACATTCATTGATGAAATTCTTTTCAGAATAGTAAAGTTTTCAAAGCTCTTCTGCAATTGAAGTGGCCAGTTATCTCATCTTCTGGCGATTGTTCCACAGCTAGAGTGGAATCACTTTCCCTCCCGTTGGTTTGCTTCGGTAAGGCGAGGGAAGCCCCAGGGAAGCTGTGACGGAAGAAGACAGAGTCTGTTTTTCATGTCAGTCCTCACATGACCAGTTGCCCCTCAGTATCATATCCCAGTACTGAGAAAGGGGGGTGACAGAAAGCAAGGATAGCCTCTAGAGATAAATATCGCAGCGCCTCCTGACAAGTTGCCTCTGCTCTGGCATCAGTTGGAATGCCGGCCACCGTGTTTTACCATGACCACCGGTGAGATGACTGAACACTGCCACGGGTGAATAGCAGACACCCATTCGGATTGTTTGCATGTCATGAAAGCATGCATGGAAAACCCTTGCTACGCCTGGATTCCCCTGCTTATTGCCTCTCCAGCAAACAACCATGAGAGCCCGGCAGAGAAGATGCTCGCTGCGATGCTGTCCGGGTCGTTTCGGATGGACTCTCTGGTCTCAAGAGAATGAGGCCCTATGTCAGTAAATTCCGTCACCCGGCTTCTTCAGGGCCGCCATTTTAAGTAGGGATGGATCTTTGCTTTAGTGTGAACAATCGAATTAAAAATATAGGTTTTAGTTTTTTTAAAAGCTTGTAAAAATTGAGAATTGCGGGGCATGTCTTCATGGTGATTGGCAATACATATATATTGTTCAGTGCTGAGTAAAAGCTGCATACCTGAAGTGCACTTAATGAGCAATTAGGTTGTGAAGTGTTTTGTGTAAATATGGGCGGCCGTTTTCTTTAGTTGTGGCAGATAAAACAGCATGGTGTCTGAGAGAGCAGATGGCAGGATGACAGGACCCAGTTTAGAGCAGGTAACGGAAGCATAGGGTGGGGAGGGGTACTGGGAACATAGCATTGGAACAAACTAAGCCGCACTCCCCACTTAAAATGCCTTTCAGACAGCCCTACAGATACGAGGACTAACAACCACATTTACTCTCTAAAAAGTGTCACATTTTCCCAACAGAGAGTAGGAAGCAGGCGCACGAGGGCCTGCCACAAGCTTCCGCCCACACAGTTCCGAGGAATATTTTAGGATCAGTGTCATCAACGCAGCAGTTTCAGAGAAAGGAGCTCTAAGAGTAACACTGCCTGATCTGATGAGTCCTAAAAATTATAGTGGGGGGGCTCATCAACAAACGCAATGGGGTGTGACGTCGCCAGAAATTAGCATATCAAGATGAAATAGCCTCATTTCATTAAAGTTACTTTGCGTAACCACCCAAATTGCACAGGACCGATGGCATTTGCCTTCCATAAAATCAACACACACACAAAACCAAGAGAGGACATTTTCCTCTGTGTTTTTGAAATCCTTAAAATGTGTGCATGTTTTAAACTCCAAGAACCAATACAAATGTTTTCCCTTGTACTTGCTTGACCGAAATGGGACATTTCACCTTTAGTTATTTGTTATTTTTCATCCGGTTACATACTGCAGTGGTGAAGGGTCCAGCCTGCAAACCACTGTGGTTCAATCCCCGAGGTCTGCTCTAATTCATAAATTCAAAGAGGACATTCAATGTTTCTCATTGTTGTGGCGGGGCTGAGTCCACCCTCTGAAAAAAGTGTACCCTCAACTTGAGCCCAAACCATACATTATAACATTATACATTTGTACTTCCCTAAAGAAAATTCTCCCCTTTGTACTGAGAGTTCATTTTTTAATTCCCTAAACATAATTTACTTCCAACTCAATAAAATATGAAATGAAACACTTCAACTACAAAATAGTCCAGAGAGCACATCTGTTCAATTTAGGCAGAGAGAGAGAAAAGTGATGTACCCAGAGTGAATAGACTTTTCATTAAGTCCCAAAGCTGCGATTAAAACCCGTCCTCAAATGTATGAATTTCGCAGATGGATCACACACACCTCTTTTGTATGTACCGTACAGAATACTACATGGTCGTTATTGGCCAATAAGGCCCCTTTTCAAATGTATGTGGCTTTCAATAAAAAGGTGCACTTAAATAAATGCAGTGACACTCTTTCCACAGTGAAGGGATGAGGGATGAGGGCAAATAGTAATAGTCACATTGGATGAGAGAGTGATGCCCTGCCATGGAGTAAGCTGTCTCCTGGTGCATCTTCATGGATGGTTCGCTGGGGCGAGGAGAGTGTCTAGTGCCATCCAGCAAGAAGTGTTGGATGAGAGAGTGATGCCCTGCCATGGAGTAAGCTGTCTCCTGGTGCATCTTCATGGATGGTTCGCTGAGTACAAGGGGCGAGGAGAGTGTCTAGTGCCATCCAGCAAGAAGTGTTGGATGAGCCAAGCATGTCCTGCCATGGAGTAAGCTGTCTCCTGGTGCATCTTCATGGATGGTTCGCTGAGTACAAGGGGCGAGGAGAGCGTCTAGTGCCACCCAGCAAGAAGTGTTGAACGGATTCTCCTTTTAGCGCAAGTCAGACCCTGAGCCTCCAGGTGTGCTGCAGTGGTAGACCTCGGTGGACATAGTTCAAGCCTCTTCATTGTTCCGCCTTTACTCTTCAAAGGAACCACATTTGGAATTGTCTGGGTGCAATATACCATCTTTGCATATAGCAATGAATTGTGGGGGTCCCGCAAGGCTTATCGTCATCCAAAATAAGTGTTCATATCAACGTTAAGCTTTCCTGTGGCACCTGAAAGAGTACGGTTCAAGAAATAGCAAACACTCTGCCACTACTTGTGATTTTGTTCTAGAAACAGGGGCCCACACATTGACCATAGCATGACAACGCAGCAATGCGCTCAGGTGTCTGAATGATATATACTGTAGGAAGGAGCGTCCAGTAAGAGCAGTCCAACAGTTATGCTATTTTTTAGAATAGCCTGTCTCTCAGTCACCAGATGAGAAGCGCCGTTTCTATGTCTTTCAAATAAAAGAAGTGCAGATAGTCAGGTTCCGGGCTGTTTAAAGTGCTGGTTCATATGCATTGCCCTGTGATCACCAGGGAACAACCCAGCATTCAAACCGAGCTGTGTCAGTCATTTGATCCTCATTCATAGGGTTCCAGAAATAGCTTTAGCAAATCCTAGTTCTCTCTGCCAGGCCCAACTAACAGTCTTTTCTTCAGGTTGTGCAGTGTACACATTCTTGGGAGCACTGTGTCTCTTTCAGAATCAAAGCTCCTATTCTCTGTACAGCGGCTTGTCGGCATGGCTTGGTAATAAGGCCCACGCTATGGACAATAGTGCCATCCACCTGATGACCCAGCGTTCTTAGCAGTAGCACAAAGCAGCTCTCATAGGAAGGCTGGAGAGGCTGCTGCCAGCATGGGGGCATCGCCAGTTTAAGCATCCATAAAGCCCGCCTGCTTTCAGTATTCCCTTAAGAGCCTCTGTGTAGAGCACTGAGCTCATTTTGAGATTGGCACAACATTTTTACGTAACTGACAGGAAATATTGGCCAACGTGATCACTCTTTCATACGCTGGGATGTTGGTAAAACCACGCTTTCGTCTCAGAGGAAGAGGCCGCAGGCCATTCTCAACTATAGCAAACTCACTACGGAACACGCTTCCTCGCTCCAGGTCATAAGAATGGAAATCACGTGCAATTTCGGTCAGCATGTTGTGTTGAAACACTATACAGTGTCAAGAAGTAATTCTGGTGTATGTGCAAATAAATGTGAATGACATTGCAAAGACTTGTGGTATATCAGGAATGTGATACAAATACACAGTGTATCCTGCCAGCTAAGGTCTCCAGCATCAAATACTCTGATAACTTGGGTTAAATGCAAATCCATCAAGAGGGGACCTTTTTGAACGCATGACCCGTTGTTATGGAACAGTCTGGCTCAACAATTGAGAGACTTTAAAGAACACATTCTGTCTCCAAAGTGTAAAGCGGTCCTGGTTGTTTAGGTAAAGATGTACTTTATCATCTTTACCTACCGGCCGCCACACATGGTCAGCGGGTTTTTTTCGGTTCTCCAAACCTCCAGACATCAAGGTAACTTGTTCTCATATTATGTCCTAAATCACACCAGATACTTTAATCTTGGTTTTTGTGTTTAGTGAATGCTGTTGCTTAGAGCAGCTGGGCAGTGCCCACTGATGGTGGATTGGGCAGCATGTGGCGTCCAGAGATGGTAATTTAAGCATCAGGGCAGCATGCTGTAAAGGTTTATTGAGGGGCCACCCTCAACACGGGAAGTTCCTTCCCTCCCCACTCAAGTTGTCACGCAGCCAATGGTTTAATTTGTGTTCAGCGCTGCTTCAGACCCATATCATGCCCCTTGGATCCTTCCCCCCAACCCCTGAACTAGCAATGAGCCAAGTACCAGGCCGGTGTACAGGAAATATATTTCCATTTATTTCAATTAAAAGCAATAGAAATTCACACGAAAATGTCAAACACCCCTTTATCCATGGCACAACACAATAAACTTCTCTCAACATAAATAAATCACAAAAGTGAGTTGAAAAGGACACACATCACAATTGTATACTTTCTAAAAATTTCACTTCAAGAAATAATTAAACTGATCAATAACCAAAACAATGATAAATGTAGTGTTGTGCGATTTAGATTTTCCTGCGGGCTTAAAACGCTATCAGTAGGATTTCAAGATTGGTAAAAATACATATGGAAATTATGATTTCACCCACACTTTTGGTTTAAAAATAAACACAGGGTGATTTAGCAGTTTGTTTCTCAGTCTCCCCCTACTTTGGTCTGTGTTGGGGAAGTTGAACAGAAACATTGGAATGATTTTGGGAATTTTGGATTTCAGACCCTTCACTCCACTGAAAGGCCTGTGTTGAGGAAGCTGAACAAAAAGATTGGACTGATTTAATTACAAAGACACCCCTCTTCCTTACAGAAGTAGGGGTCAACAAGACAAAAAGTATTACCCAATTAAATGATAGGCTATAGTTTTCAGCACACACTCGGAAGTGAGCTTTGTTAATTTCTAATTTTAACAAAAATCACCCTTTAGTGTTCCACCAAACGGGGAATTAATCATTTTAGTTAAATAGGCTAAGGATTTACACATTTTGCCCCCAATCCCCACTATAAAGTGAAAGGGTTTAAGGCAAGCAGACTCCCCCACCTTTTGTTTTCCCAGGACTCAGTTCTTCTTACATAGAAAGCCTCCATTTAAAGTTCAAGATAGCCAGCTGCATGTCAGGATCCTCTGGAAAGATTGGGCAGGGGTCCGGTCACTCCACTCTCAAAGATGGCCTCCCGCTCTCCACCTGAGGACCCAGTCAGTGTTTAGGTCTTCCTATCAATAGACAGCTCCAGCCCGATGCACTCTCAGCAATCTCCTCTGGTGGTTCCTTGCAGTTGTCAGATTGTATGTTGCAGCATCACTCTTATGATAGTAGATTTCAGCAGCTCTGTCCTTTCCTCCTAGTGCACTCCCCCTTATATAGCAGCGATGATAGCACCAATTTTACAATCTTGGGGAAGTACCCTTCCAGAGTTCTCGCAACTATCTCCTCCCAAATCCAGTCCATCTCAACAGATTGGTTAATGAGTCTGGAGCAGACATATGGCAGTCCCATTTGCAATCCCCATTCGTTCTCCTGTCAAGTTTTTGGCAAAAACTAGTTACGTAGCAAAACTTCATAATTTTACTAGCAACTGCCATAACATATATTTTTTCCTTGTCAGTTAATCATGGGGAAGTAAATAAGATGACAGACAGGTCGGCACCACTTTGCACGGCCGTGTGGCAGTTTTCCGTTGTTTTTCACAGAAACCATAACAGTTATGAACATGTAATTTCCTACCCGTATTCCTAATTTTACCCTTCACCAGTTTGCCAACTCTTACATTCGGGATATTTTCAGATCAGCCAGAAACCTAGTTTAACTGGCCATTACAGTTCCCTAACTCATAGGTGCCTGAATTTTATATCTCCAGAACCGCCTGGAAATTACATTAAAAAATAAATGGTACATAAATTAATAAAATCCACCTTGTGGTTGCTGGGAAAAAGGGCTAAATTATAATAGACGTTTAAAATTAATTTTAAAGCTGTATGTCCAGCAAATGGAAGATCTGCTTCATCCAGCTATCTCTCTCCCTGGGCCAGCCTGTGACCAGAGTTTTTTTAATGAGTCTCTTTGAAGTTGGTTGTTTGCTCTTCAAAGTTGGAATTTCAGGCTCACTTAATTGAATTGTCTTAACAGCTCCCCTCTTCACACCTACTGTCTGCATTGTGGTCATTCATCAGCCAGGTGAAATGGTCTTGCAGGGTCAGCCAGTCTAAAGAACACTGGATTTTCCACACCTTCCAGAGCAAGCCCCATTTTCTTGCAGTTGTAAACACTAGGATGCCAGCCTTGCAGTGTTGAAGTTCCTTGTGACATGTGTCCAACAGCCAACAACAGGGTTTGCCTCTGGCCTATAGACATTTTCCATGGAAAACAAAGTGGCTTTTCAAATGTCTTTGCTATTTTGTATGTGGAACATAATATACTTTACTTTTTGTCAACACGCACCATGTATTTTCCCTGACATGTTTCCTCTTAGCAGTGGAATATTTTTCACATTTAAACTGCAAATACACACGTCTAGCTGTTTTTGGGGTCAGGGTTTAAAAATCCTGCTTTTCTGGTGAAAGGGACCTTCAGTTTTCACTTGCAGCCACAAACAAAGACGTTTTTGTGTTAGTGCTGAAAAAATCTGCTTTTCATGTTCAGTTTGGAGCCTTTGAATGCACCCTACAATGCTGCAGATGTAAGAAGCAGCACTCACGGTGTGTCGATAAGAGGTAACCTGCCATCCGGAGAGGGTAGGGTAAGCATACAGGGAGCATCGTGTTTCCCAAAACTGCATGGAGCGGATGTAGGAAGCATGTGTCCTTGAAGGTCTTTTTTACATTCTATAAAAGTAGAATACACTATTGGGCAGTTGAGCAGCACCCGCTGAAGTGTGATTTGATGGCATATGTCATCCAGAGATTGCAGGTTAAGCATAAGGGCAGCAGCTTGTTCCCATGAGCTGCATGGAGCAGATGGAGGAAGCGTGTGTCCTTGAAGGTCTTTGTTAGAACTCTGTCAAAGGAGAATTCACTATTGGGCAGTTGAGCAGCACTCACTGAAGCTTTATTTGATGATATATGTCACCCAGAGATTGCAGGTAAAGCATACAGGCAGAAGCATGTTCCGCTGAGCTGCATGGTGCAGATGGAGGAAGCGTGTGTCCTTGAAGGTCTTTGTTAGAACTCTGTCAAAGGAGAATTCACTATTGGGCAGTTGAGCAGCACTCACTGAAGCTTTATTTGATGATATATGTCATCCAGAGATTGCAGGTAAAGCATACAGGCAGCAGCATGTTCCGCTGAGCTGCATGGTGCAGATGTAGGAAGCTTGTGTTCTTGAAGGGAAGGTTTGTTTCTCCGGAATCAGAGGATACATTATCAGGTTTTTATTTGGAGGTGGAGGTGGGAGCCATGTCCTGTTCCTAAAGGTGCAGGTTGTTTCCCTTGGCTTTGATTTTGATTTTCTGACATGGCGTGAGGAGATTGGAATGCAGAGTCAAAAAAAGGTGATTATAATTCCAATATGCACTGTTGAAATGCATCTGGGAATGTTTTTTAGGCAAGAAGGGGACAGTGCTTCGGTGTCTCTTGGACAATTCAGAGCTGGTTTAATTTTGGCTGATTGGTGGTGCAGGCACAATTTGACCATTTTTATTGGAAAGGGCTAAAGAGAATAACTGGACTAAGATCTTAACAATTCCATGGTGTGTGTATATTTTTGCATGCAAATTTGGGCATTGCACAGGGATGCACAGCGAATGCTGTGGAGTGCATTCTCCTCAAGGCAGGGCCAGATCCTTTCCTTGCAGTAAAAAGAAGTGAGTTGAGCTGTGGCTGTGAAAGCATTTATCTTCCCACCCAGGTTTCCCAATGTGTGATCCATTTATTCGAGTACCTATTGTTTAATGTCAACAACTGGTATATCATAGCAATACCTGACAAATGGTGTGAATAACAGAGCAAATCATTTCAGCATCTGAGCATATGATGTCATTATCTAGCATATGGTCAATGCCTGGCAAATGCCTATACCATAACCAAGAACATTGCCTTGGCAGTGCTTGCTTTATTCTGGCTGACCGGCTGACATTTCAGAATGTTTTTTGTAGTTGCATTTGGGGTGGAATTTGTCTTTTGATTTGAGGCTTTCCCAGAGTTATGTGTGTTGTGTTGTTCATTTGTTGATTTAAAAATAAGGGGCTCTTTGTTTTTGCAGGGTTCTAGAGGTTCGGCTTGAGTAACTGTTCCTCTGTAATTCTCTGGAGGTATAAATGTACCACTAGATATGTTGCCATAGCTAGTATGGAGTGTACCTTTCCCGTGGGATTGTCTCTTCTCTAACAACCTTAGTTGTGGGGAATAGGTATTTTGTTGTGATGTACTTGCTCGCCGTGTCTGCTCTGTGTGTGCATGTGAGCTGTGTAAACCCTTCACTGAGGGACCCTATTGTGAAGTTGACTGTCCGACTGTTGAGCCCACACGCGAAAGCGCAGGGTAATGGTGTACTGTGTTGTGTCCTTGTGTTCTCATGAGGATGGTGAGAGTTTGCTGAAGAGGGATTTTGTTTGCATTTCCCTTGCTGGGGAGCACATGTGTTGACAGCGATTCAATGTCTGTTTGACAATGTTGTTTGCCTGAAGGGAGATTTGTTGTGTTGTATTTGCTCCCCATCTCGGGAGGATAGCTCAGGGGCAACGTGCTCGCCTTGGAAGCAAGACAACACGGAGCAACACAGGTTCAATCCCCGGGTCCGCACTTAGAAACCTCTGGGTATTAAGCATGTTATAAATAACCTATCATATCCCCTTGTCTGCTCTGTGTATGTACGTGAAGCGAGAGACCCTCAATGTAGATTGCTGAGCGAGCGCTTTCCTTTGAGTGTGTTGTGGATGTCTGGCTGCTGATGGATGTCTCTGTAGTATGTGTCCTATTGTACTTACCTTTTACCTGTAACCCGAACTCTAAGTAAGTTACTTAACCTACTAGAGGCCGTAATGCAATGCCATATGCGTGCAGTCCATACTTTTTAACCCATTGGTTTACTCGAGGATGATTCTGGTGTATGGAGAATGGCTCTGGGAAGTGTGTGCGTATCTTAGTGAAGGCAATGCCTTATTACGTAGAGCTGTTGCGTATTCCAGTGGGGATGAGGCAATGGTTTGCAAAAGAGCTGTTTCGGGGTGGATTGTGGCTCAGTATTATTTGGTCAGTATCAGGGATTTACAATTGAGTTCTAGTTTTCGTTCGAGATTAAAATGGCCTGCAACCTCATGCTGGATTTCTACTGAATGGTTTTAAACTGTTTCTGCATATTTTTTTACTTTTATACTGAGGTGAAAGTGGCTTATATCATTGAACTGTTGTGTTAATGTCTCTTTAGACATGGGTTTCTATTTGGTTTTATTTTAAGATGTGATGTACTTCTTTTTGGAGGTTGTCGGTTTTTGACTCTTATGGCACTGCAGTGGTTTCCACCAGCTTCATGGTGGAGACATCTTTATGGGAGAGGGGGACACACTTTTTGTGGGTTCCGTTTGATTTCCCATGCTAATCCCTATAGCCATTCCCACCCACTATCTGCCCCTCCCCGCCCAAAACACATCCTCCTATCAAGCATTATTATCAAACGTTAGTCTGACATTGTTTTTTCTAAGCCCTCTGCTGAGAATTAGGGCCCGATTCATGGAAATTGGTGCAGAAATTCTGCAAGGGCCGCATGCCGAGAATGACACTGCGTGAGCCTGCGCGCAGAAATAAAAATGCGCGTCCCGCGTATTCATGGAATTTACAGCGCAAAGTAACTGTATTAGCAAGTTGCACCCAGAACGCCCCGACATGCACACATTCAAAGCATAAATATCCAGAACAGCTACCTTTGCACGCTCCCCGGGTGTGAATACATGCACCCTTCAAACAGTGTGTCGGGTCCTCCGTAAGCAGGCCTGCAACTCAGGAACCCTGCGCAGGGTCTCCCTTAACCATATCCCGCACCCCCACAACATGTGTATAAAAAATCATAACTTGCCAATAACTTGGGAAATCTGTGTGCAAACCCCGTAAAACGTTCCTGCACCCCGCCACACTGCCTACGCACATCCCTATGTTACATCGTAACCCCGATTGAGTACACACACCCCGAAACCTGACATGCAACCCCACCTAAACGCTTCAAATCCTTTGCGCAAGTATATTTATGCCTGCCTTTGAATGGCAGATCATATGAAAGGCTTGTGCGGCCATTTCCCAGCCAATACATTGCACGATCGAATCCATGAATACGTCTCGTGCTGCACAAATGTGGGCGTGCAAGGGTCTCCCCTGTGTGCCGTCCCTCAGAAAGCCCACTTTTTCACAA
This sequence comes from Ambystoma mexicanum, assembly GCF_040938575.1. Classification (NCBI taxonomy): domain Eukaryota; kingdom Metazoa; phylum Chordata; class Amphibia; order Caudata; family Ambystomatidae; genus Ambystoma; species Ambystoma mexicanum. The sequence continues at coordinate 973,900,687 of NC_090936.1, read as the reverse complement.
GTTCTTCCCCTTTTTTGGTGTTCCGCTCCCTTCCCAGCCTTCTGTGCAAGCCGCGCCCACCCTCTGCTCGGAGTCTCGCGCAAGGCCCTCAACGGCTCGCACAGACGTGCAGAGACAGTGTGAAATCCACGCAAATCCAGGAAAAGTACCACACATTCGATTTCATGAATCAACGAAAGGTGGATTTGTGCACAGTTGCATGCACAAGTACCCTATTTTCTGCACAGATAATTCCCATGAATCGGGCTCTAAATCCCTTAATTGTGGCTGTAAATGGCTACTGGTGTAATAAACATGTCTTTAGTAATCGTGCCTTCACTCTCCTGGTTATTATATGTTCCTTATACTGAAGTCCTGTTAAAAACCAGGAATGACAAAGCAAGCAGTTGGGGCTTATGTATGGGTATTACATATGAATTAGCCACGCAGCACTGTCATACAACCAGGTAATCAGATCAGTTTCCAGCTGTTGCAATTTTAAGGCCAGGTAGTAACATTATATCGGTGCCAGGCAAATGCCTATCACATAACTAAATAAAAAGCCAAACTGTTGGCTTTGCCAATGTGCATTTCATTCTGTTGATGGTGCTCCTGTTTAAAGTCAGACAATTTCTTTGAGAATTTTCGTTTTGAGTTGGTGGTCACATTTTACCTTCAGTTTGAGGCTGCTTTCGTGGGGGTTGGTCACTATTTGTTATGAGCTTTATTTTGAAAAATTGTTTCCGTATTTACCTACTACTTATAGATTATCCTTGGACAGTAGACCCATGTGTCACTGTTACTGCTCATAAATAATGTACATACAGTAAAACACTTAAATCCTTTATTGTAATCTCGACAAACAACTAGAAAAACATCAAAACCAAATAGTTTTACTATGGTGGTTTCTAGCATTTCATGACCTGATACCACCCATGCATTTCTTCCCATTTACATTGTAAACCCTACTTGGTCTCCATGTACGAGCAATGTGTCTATGACTAATGATAGGGTTCCCTCCGCAGACAGCTCAAGAGGATTGTCTTACTACTGACATTTCTTAATCTCGAATCGATCCTGAGATACGTGTCTTTGTGTGTCCACCTGCCCGACATGTTTCATTCCCCTCTGGTATTCGGGGAACTTCTTCCGGAGGCATGTGGGAACTAACGGGTTATTGGACACGTGATATCCTAAGAAGCAATTCAAAACAATGAAGTGCGCGATATGGGGAGGCTCCGTCTGGAATTGGAGGAAGAACAGGAGAAATCTGAAGAGGAGAGAAAGAAGAGAGTACCCTTGGTTAGTGCAAAAAAGACATGAAGTGATCAATTAAAAAATCAGTGATTTTAAAAGCATATACTGGCCAAACAAGCTAAGCAATTGCAAAGGGATATCAATAACGTGAAACATAAGGGGGTAATGTTACTATATAGCAGAGGGTTATTTGCCAAACAACCAATACCAATCAAGGAAGAACACCACGGGATGGGTTAGATTTAGAGCAACCTCAGTCAGCTCACACTATAGGTAAGAGGAAGCCGAAGCATCTCCGAGTAGGACGGATCAGGGCTATACAGCCACAGAGGCCAGTACCAACACCAATACCAATCAAGGAAGAGCACCACCAGAGGGGTTAGATTTAGAGCAATCTCAGTTAGCTCACACTATAGTTAAAGGGAAGCCAAAGCATCTACAAGTAGGATGGGTCAGGGCTATACAGCCACAGAGGCCAGTACCAACACAAATACCAATCAAGTAAGAGCACCACAGGATGAGTTAGATTTAGAGCAACCTCAGTTAGCTCACACTATAGTTAAGAGGAAGCCGAAGCATCTACAAGTAGGTCAGGTCAGGGCTATACAGCCACAGAGGCCAGTACCAACACAAATACCAATCAAGTAAGAGCACCACAGGATGGGTTAGATTTAGAGCAACCTCAGTTAGCTCACACTATAGTTAAGAGGAAGCCGAAGCATCTACAAGTAGGACAGGGCAGGGCTGTACAGCCACAGATGCCAGTACCAACACTGGGGTAGGAAAGAGGGTAGTTTTATTTTGAGATCAGAGGAGGGCTGTTTCATTCAGATTGCAGGTTTATTCTTTTAGCCTAAAAATATTTTTCATGATTCTTACATTGAGATGAAGGTGTTTTTTACAGGCAATCTGTTCGTTTTTCCTATGGCATTAACAGTTTTGAATGGTTGTTATTTTAAGGTCATGGCAGCTTTTTTATGAAGAGGGTCCTTTTCCTAAATGGTTTGCTGCCCTTCTGTGAGAGATAAATCTGCTTACATTTGGTATTCCCAGGCTATGCTACGAAGACGTTGTTAATGGGATGAATGAATGGAAGCTTGTTTGTCACCGTAATATATTGGATTTTCTTGGTTACATCAGGATCTTATTTCCTGAAGTTGTAGCTTTTTGCTAGAAGTGCTGTGGGTTATCTCATGGAGCTTTATTTATTATCTATTTCATTGTTTGCTTGTTAGGCACTTATAGAATAAGAAATACTGTTTCAAAGCGCCCACAGGGCGGGGAGGGAGCAGGAGTGGGAAATACATTAAAATACATTAAAAACACAATATATAAGCGTGGCGGGGGCGGGGGCGGGAGAGGAAAACAGGATGAACCTACTATGCCTTGTGAGTGTTCAGAACCTGCAGGTGCAATAAGGGAGAAGGCAGAGGGTTACTGCTGTGGAGTCTGAGCTCATGGGTGAGCCACAGATGAAGTACTAGTAATGTTGAGTGCTACGCGGCCTGGAGCCACGAGGGGTCTAAGTGCGAGCCACCAGGGCAGAGGGTGTAAGTGCAAGTGCAGATAGACATGAGCTGGGTTGATTGGGAGCGGGAGGTCAGGGCCCCGAAGATGCATAAGAAAATGGCGATGGATATGGGAATATCCATATGTCCTGAAAGCTTGCTATCTTCTCAGGGCTCCGTTGGCCTGTCTCCCATGGGTTGTGTTGTGTGGATGTTGGAAAGACAGGTCTGTATGAATTTTCTTTAATGAATCATTTTAGTAGGGAGATGTCATGGGAGGGGTCATTTTTGTCTGCATCCCAAATTGCACAGATGGCACAGCGTCTGTTTGCACTCAAGTGCAAAAGGTCCTCTCCATGCAATGTTTTACTTTTCACCACGTAGTGGAAAAGTAAAGAGTAAAACATAGACGGAATCACCTTTACTCTTCATTTTTCCACTATGGTGGGGGTGGAAAAGAACAATTGTCTCCTGCAATTAATGATTGGGGAGGCATGTACAATGGATTCATATGGACTCTGTCTGCTTTTACATAGTGTACAAGTCAGGTGGATTCCATAGGAATTTATTGGTTTAACCCCAGTATGAAAATACCTACTGGTGTTAAACCATGTGTTGTTTTGAAGCGGAACAGAGAAACATGCAGAACACATCTAGTCCTTACCATGCACGGCTCTGCTTCACCACAAAATGAATATCCCCTGGATCAGAAATAAAGGTGTAAAGACAGGCGTTAATGTGCACAGCATGTCTTTACACCTTTTTACCTGATCCGAGGGACTTAGACGATAACCCTGAGATGTTCTTTTTTCTGGAGAATCTATTCATGTTGCCTAAGGAACACGACTAAAGTGGCATGCGTTTTATCAACATACTGAGTAGGATAGCCAGCAGACGCACCTGTCCTGTTGCATTGGACTGTTCTCTGGAGGAGATACTAACTGTGCCTCAGGGTTTGATTGTTCCTGTTAGTGTTACATTTCTGCTTACCCACGTTGTATAGGGTGTGAGAAGACAGCGCATGTGTTGTGATTATAGAGATCCTAGCATTTTCTGAAGGCTAATATTGATTCCAGGTGTCAAGAGTGCTAAGGTGTGTTTTTCCTCAATATGTTTTGACCTGAGTTGCATAGGGGTGGATGGTCAGAGCACTTGTCAAGAATGCATTAGATTATATTTGGTTTTGTAGGTTTGGTTGCATTTGAGTGAAGGACCATAGTGAAGGGGCTGCTATCATTTGAATCGATAAAAGGAGTATTCGTTTTGGATTGGGTCTGTCTAATGTGATGGAGCAACTTTTTGCTTCTTGACATTAGAAGGTAGCATCTTTGGGATGTGATTGTTAGTAATTTGAGTGATAACATGAAAATAATGACCTTAATGGTGATTCCAGTGCTCTTAGTCCATGCTGTTCCTCCTTTACAACTGGTCGGCCATGCCTGCGGGGCAGGTAACATGGAAAAAGCATCTCCGAAAGAGGTTTCTGTCCCTTTAAGAGTTTTGTTATGGGGCCAATTGGTGTGAGCATCCCTCTGGGCACCAGGCGCCGCCTCCCACCCATGTGTCACCAACCATCTCCCAGGAAAGTAGTGATGGACTTGTTACTATGGTCCGCTTGAGCATCTTTCGAGTCCATCATGCAACCACACAGCAACACCATCTTTTACCAGGCATCACCTGGTCTAGATGCTGCCATCACAATAAAGACCTTGCTTTAAATGAGCTGCACATTCTTGACATTTACTCATGCTTACCGAGAGCTAATCACATTTATAAACATGCATTCATTCTATTACAGTCATGTCACCTCGCTCCTCGTGCCATGTTTTGTGTTACCTTACTGTAGTGGTTTGACTACCTGCATATCTTATGCACTCAACCTTCTTCCTCAATATCAATAGACTAAGGATTTGCAACACCCAGGTGGGGCCACAAAATTCCAAACCTCGTGCAAGGTTTTAGTGCAGTAAGACCACTACGGTGGTGATGGGCGCAGTTTAACTATTGGATAACATAAGATAACAAATTAAGTTAGGGAGGTTTTGTGGATTTGCTTTTGTGCCAAGCCTTGGGCTTTATGTTTCTAGAGTTGAGCAGCTGTTGGGTTGGGGACATAAGTGGAGGCTTTGAGACCTTTTGTTGTCCATCTCTTTGTGACTTTTCAGTTGAAGAACAGCGTGTCTCAGGAGAGGCTATACCTTCTCAAGAAAAGGGACTATCAACACAGAAGGGGGCGAGGATCCAACATATTCACACTGGGAAGACAATCGTCTTTTGTTATCCAGACCCTAGCACATTGAGCGTTAGAATTTTAGTTATATTTTGACTCCTAGGAATTGTTAAGAATTTACCCGCTTCCCTTGTTAAAAAGTAAAAATTGTTGAACCATATTTTTATGGTCTTGTGTATTTTACTACTTGGCTTACCACACAAGGCATGCTGACATATATTGTGGACACAGTGGGCGTCATCACGACTTCGGCGGTAACCCTTAAATCCAGCGGTAGCGCTATTACCGCCGGATTTAAGGGTCCGCCAAAGCAGGACTTCGGCGGATTTCTCCCCAGCTCTGAGCTGGGGGGAAATCCGCCGAAAATTCACGCTATTACCACGAAATTTAGTATTAGCGTGAAATTTCCCCATTGAGCCCAATGGGGAATGGGGCATTACCGAATGGGCTCAATGAGGAATGGGGATTGACATTACCGCCAAACTCGTGATTCGGTGGTAGGGCTAATACCGCCCGCGCTAATAGCGTTACCGTTACCGCCCAAGTCGTGATGAGGCCCATCATGAAAGTGACTCACAGTAGCATATTCTGTAGGTTTAGCACAAGCGTGTGGAACCCTTTCATTCTCCAGGTGATTCTGATTATTGCTCTTGTGATCCCATCACTATTGATTATACTAGCCAGGACTGAGGGAATTCTAGACCAAAACATTGGGACAGCCAAATGTTGCCTACCCATGGCATAGCATCACACAAGTGATTTACAGAGGGGATGCTGACATATTATGGACACAGTTCCATGAAAGTGATTTACAGAGGGAATTATGTCATGTATTGCGGATGCAGCATCTTGAAAATGATGTACAGAGGGAATGCTGTGATACAATTTGGGTGCAGCTTCATGAACTCTATCCACCATGGCATTGCTAGCATATATTCTAGGTGCAGCTTGATGAAAATGATTTACAGTGGCAGTGCTACAGCATATTGTGGATGCTGACCACAAACATGATTTACACTGGCAATGCTAGAATATATTGTGGGCACAGCATCATGTTGGTGACCTGGTATTTACTGGAATTTGCAATGTTACCCTAGAGTGCAAATTGTATATTGAATTGCTTTTACCCTATTTCTCTAGCAATTTCTGCTGTAAAACGCACCATTTCAAAGCAATATTCCCTATGCTCAGTCACGTGGGCTAATTTGTGGAAGATATCTATGCTTCTCCATTGAAAATATTCACCTGTCGTCCCTGACCTTGATTTATTTCGAATGCTACTGCCCCCTAGGGAGGTACTGCCCATGCTCCTCCCCCCACCACCCTCCAGGACCAACATATATTCCAGCAACTGGTTTAATATCTACTTCTAATACATAAGCAATACAAATATGGACTACATATTTACTATAATCATATCTACTTCATGAACAACACATAGAAAGCAGACACTGACCACAAAAAAAGGTCAACACCAATTCTCACTTAATTGAGTTGTTCTTTAACTCCCTTTTTTCAATTCATAAACAAACACAGGGAATCCTTTTACCACAACGGATTTCAATTACTTCCAGGCGTAGCTGTGGGAGTCTAGAGGGGAATCCATCCTGGTCCATAAGCCACCAGTGCCCCTCATCTAAAACAAAGTTTGTTCTGTCCATTTACTGTGCCTAATATTATGACCACAATACATTTGTAGTTGAAGATATTCACGCCCAAATACATGTATAATTGGACACCAATTGGACTCAAATGATAAGCAGATACACATTAATCCAAGACAAATGGCGTAAGGCGCTTTATAAATCAATAAAATACAAATACAAATGTATTTGGTTATAATAGCAATACACGTTTGGAGGATTAAAAATAACAAATGCTGCCTCCAGTCAGGTATTGTTTCCATACTACAAACTCTACCTGAACCTATGTGACCGCTGTGCGTGACTTCAGATGAGGACTCGGTCTGACAATGTTTGGCTGTATGCAAATGTATGCTTCCATTCATTTCCTTGGGCTGTGGGAGAAACCCATCCAGGAGCGAGGGAGAGGGAGAGTGTCTAGAGACTTAAGGAATTTTCAGATGGAAGCATGGTGTTATGTTATGTTATGTTACTGATTATTTGTATATCGCCTTTCACCATTGGTATGATTCACAAGCGTTGTGGGTGGAACACCCTCTGGGACCACAGTCCACGTCAGTGGAGAGAGTAATGTAGTAAAACGTGCTTGGGTGCACTCATTATGTGTGCAGCCAGAGTAGAATAAGTAGTGTGTAGATGCATACTAGTGCTAGGTGTGGTGTAGTGGTTGTGTGAGATAAGTAGAATGTGGGCGGCAAGACCAATGGACTTGGGTATCTGCATTCTGGCGGCGCTGGAGTTTGTGATTGAGGCTATGTGTGCAGCTAGGCCGATTACGAGGGGTAAAGTGGCGTACTAGAGACTGTAGAGGTGAACATGGAGGTGTATGAGTATGTGTGCAGCTAGGCCGATTACGAGGGGTAAAGTTGCGTACTAAAGACTGTAGAGGTGAACATGGAGGTGTATGAGTATGTGTGCAGCTAGGCCGATTGCGAGGGGTAAAGTTGCGTACTAAAGACTGTAGAGGTGAACATGGAGGTGTATGAGTATGTGTGCAGCTAGGCCGATTACGAGGGGTAAAGTTGCGTACTAAAGACTGTAGAGGTGAACATGGAGGTGTATGAGTATGTGTGCAGCTAGGCCGATTGCGAGGGGTAAAGTTGCGTACTAAAGACTGTAGAGGTGAACATGGAGGTGTATGAGTATGTGTGCAGCTAGGCCGATTGCGAGGGGTAAAGTGGCGTACTAAAGACTGTAGAGGTGAACATGGAGGTGTATGAGTATGTGTGCAGCTAGGCCGAATTAATCAAGGGGTCTAGCTGCATTTTACTGTTTATTGGTGCAGTGGAAACAGTTAGCACAATGGTGTGTTTGCGTGTCTGTGTGCTTTCCAGGGGGAACCTGTTCCCATTGAGCTCCCATTGCCCGTCGAAGGGCTAGTATCTACCTTTGGATTCAGGCTGTTAGGCGAAAGGTCTTCCCTCTGTCTTGTTGGGTCAAATATGTTGGTTTATTTTACATGAGTGCAAGACAAGCTAAAAATGTAATGATGGTTATGGTTGCAAAAAACAATAAAGAGTAAATAATTGTGGTTCAGCTCACAGTATGTATAGAAAATAAACCATTTTAGGATGCACTTCCACAGGGCCCCCTTCCTGAAGGTGTTACATGGGGAGGCCACAGAGCTTGACGGGCCCTGAGGATGGAAGTCAGCCTTGGATCAGTGCACTGGTGATGGGCAGAGGTCCATCACGAGACCTGCAGTAGGACTGCGAATGGGTGAATGATGCTGGTATATGTGTGAAACCAGAAGGTGTTTCACGGACTAGTCCCTGAGGATTTGTCATCCAGGTGCCCAGGACACGGCCATCGCTTTTGAACCCAGTTCCTGGGGGTGAACCCGTGTAGGAGAATCATCTGGATGTGGGTTCTTTGGGGAGTGGATGTGGGACCCTGCATGGTGAGACACAGTATCTCCCACCCTGTAACACTTTTACCCCATCCTACCAGGTAGGATAATTAGGGACATTACCCCCCCACCCCCCACTTTCCCTGCATGAACACTTTCACATGGACAGCCCGCTCTGGGAGAAAACAGACTCACACCCGAGCATTACACCTGACGTGTCCCAATATTGTGGTCAGGCAGAGTCAGGCAATTACTTTTACCGACTCACACTTGACTTCCATTAAACTACCCCACATGGATAGCAGGAGCACGAGAGTACACTCTGAGCGAGGCAAAGCACACAAAGGAATAGCATTTTCCAGACAGCAGCTGAACGAGGGGAGAAAGATGGCAAACCGAGAAGGGAAAGCAAGGAGAGAGATACCCTTGACCTTTCCACCGAGAAACAGTTACTTTGCAGAAACCTTCAGATTGGAAAGCGTAAGGCCAGGAAACCAGACTGAAGAATCCTACATTTTGTATCAGAGATACCCCGGGCCCTCTTGCATGAGTAGGTGAGTCGGGGAAGTGCTGCAGCTGCCGTGGTAATGTCATTGGCTCCAGGATCAAAGCAGCGTCAGTGAAATCAACACAGCCGGTGAGTTGGGGAGACCGATGCAAGCCCATCTATACTGCCAGGTAGAACTCTGATCGTGCACATTTAAGTTTGATTGCTTTTGGGTGTTTGGCTTTTTTATAACTACTATATACATGGCTGTCAACTAGCCCTGAGTTACAGAGGCCACCTTCAGTCTTGTTTTTTACTGTGGATTTAGGGACATATATTTTATCTGTTTCCATTGTGGATATGGATCTAGAAGTCCCAACGTTCAGAGTGCTATTTACTTTAAATGTGTTTTTACAAAACCTTTGAAATTTACATTTTAAGACATTGGCTCTGTTGGCACCTGTGCACTGAAAGATGCATTAGCTTCTTAATGTTAAGTTTGTGACTGGAAAGCTGTCAATCAGGTGCTTACCGGATGTGCAAAGAGTGGGTACAGCAATTGGTAAGAGTGTGCCACATCTGACTTCTTACCTTGGCATCTGTGAAAGTTCAATTGCTGATGGATGTTTGAACTCTAATGTGAATCAAAGAAGGTACGAGATAAAGTAACAGAGTGGTCCAGCACCACGGGTGTGCTCAATTGAAGGTCTCTGTATTAAGCACCCGGCCAAAAAGTGGCAGATACAAAATGTGATAAAAGGGAAAGAAATTAATGGAATTAATCGAAGTGGTCCTGCGATGGTTTAAGAAAAATCCATTGCACAGTCGAAAGTGTTTGAATTTCGAACTGGGAAAGAAAGCAGGATTAAACTGGTCCGAGCATGACTGAGGGAGACCATGGTCTGAGTCTGATTCAGGGAGACCAATTGTGAATCTGTGCTTAAAGTGGCCCGAGCCTGACCAAGGGAGACCTGTAGTGAACAGTAAACCTGAGAACTTGCGAATGTGAAAATCCTGATAAAAAGATACTTTGATACTTGTTTATTGCATCAGGCACTCAGCAATAAGAGACTTTTATTGGAAAAGTGACTTTGGCACAGAAGGCCCAGATACGTATATTTTGAACTGCATCCTTGTGGCAGAAAAGCCAGAGTGTGCGTGAAGCTTGAGTGTGCTACCTACCTTGTCCCATGCTGAAACCATGGGCAAGGGAAGCCAACTGCTCATCTATCCTGACATATTGTTTCTTGAACACTTTTGTTTTGCATACATCGTTTTTCCCACACCATTTGTATTTAGAAGTAACGATTGGCAATAGGCTTATTAGTTTAGGCCCTTTTATTTTTGACAGTGACTCCACTGGGACTGCGTTATTATTATTTGATGGTCGTAGCTTGCTCCCATCCTTAGAATTAGGGTTAGATAGGCGTTCCACCAACCCATTAAAGTTCAATAAACACCCTTGAAATGTGATCACTTGTGTCTGTCTTCACTGTTTGATACCATGCCTTCCTTACATATAATAGAGGCTAAGAACTCGATTGAGAGATTGGGATACAAGTTTGAGAGATCCACTGAGTAATTCACAAGGATCTACGTCTCAGGTTCACAGTTCATTGTCCCACCAACTTGGCACACTTCCCTACCAAGAGTAGGTTTCCTTTTTAATGAGTCCTTTTCACTTCCAGGGTTCTTCACCCACGTATTCTCAAACTCTCTTTATTTAGTACTTGTGGGTGCGGGTCCCAGACTTGCACTATTATGAACTGATTGGTTCACTCTCCTGCTAAACAACTGTTCTCTCATGGACTGTCTCTCTTTCTCTCAGGGTCCCAGACCCTCTTATTCTTTGCTGCATTTTAGGCTTGTGTCTCTCATGTGGGTGTGAGACCCAGACTTGCAATGTAGGGTTGTACCAGCTTGGTTTACTCCCCTGTCAAGCATATAATTCTTCCTTGTTTGTTTCTTTCACAGTTAGGGGACCAGACCCTCGCATTCTCGGATTCTCAAATGGGTGTGGGTCCCAAACTTACAATTCATTATCATAACTACTTGGTTCACTCTCCTGCCAAACATATGATTCCTCTTTCTCTATATGGGTTATTTTCAGGATCCCAGACCCTCTTATTCTTTGGTTTCCATATGGGTGCGGGTCCCAGACTCGCAATCTCTTCTCAGGTTCTCAGCCCCTCTCATTCTAGCTTCTGTTTTCACCCCCTGGCTTCACCTGACCTCTAGCACCTCTTGGGTAACCTGTGTACCTGTTTTTATCTTCTGTGCAGGCATCAGTGTTTTCCGAGCAGCTGCGGCCCTTCTCGAGGCTCCGGTAGCGTTTGGGTAGCCGGGAGGGTCTGCTGCGACTCTGCAGACATCTGTCTCTTCCCAGCTGCACGTCGTCTCTCTCAGGTGCTTTGCCGAGGCCTGGAATGCCCAGAGGTTTGGCTTGGCAGCAACCCGAGTAGGCCTTCTGTCCTGGACCACGTTCAGGTCCTCCTTTTCTTCCGTTCACGGCTTCCCTTTTGGATCCAATCTGTTTGCATGGTGCACGGCTCCTGCGGTTCCTCGTCAGAGGACAGCTCTCTTCCAGCGCATCAGCCGTGCTGACTTTAAACTCTTGCACTGGCTTGTTGTATTGCTTTGGGACAATCACATACAATGAGAGGCTACACCTCTCACGCTGGTTCTCTAGAGTGATCGTTGGACTCCCGGTCATCTTCTTCTTCACAGTACTTGTATTAGACTTGCATGTAACATACTTTGTCTTCTCTGGTGTGTTAGTCCTGTCAAGTGTATTAGATTGACTGACTTGACAATATAACATATTGGCTCTATGTAGAGAGGGGGAAGGAGGATTTGGAATTGGAGAAAAGGGTTGGGTGTATTGAAATGGAGGTATACCACATTCTCTGAGAATGGTGGTCCCCAATCCCGTAAGAGGTTTCCTTCCCCATGTGATCCTCCCTCAGTACACCCCACCTGGGGGATTATTGTACTGTGGATGCACCGCCCTGGTACTATGAGAAAGGTCTCCCCCTAGGGGAGAAGGGACGACATCCTCAGAGTCATCACCGTAACCAGGAGCAGGTGTGTTTCTTTGAGTGAGTGCCAAGTGCGGGGTCGGGCAGGTTGATTAACTGCTGAGAAGTAAAGTGAAGCCACGATGCAAAAACTGCTTAGGACATTTTAGTGTGCAGAGAGCTATACACAGTCTATGTCACCTGCTTGCGCTCTCCTTTCCTCCTTCCTTCCCCTTCCCCTCCGGTGATTGGAGTTGTAAGAGGAGAATGTCATGTGGTTTCTTATTAAAAGGCCTTTGTGAAAATCCAATTAGATCCAGGCGTGAGTGCTGTTATTTGGCACTTCTCCCTACCCCTTTCAGGAATGTGAGTGTAATGAGCTTGGCAGCATCGCTTCCTTCTCCCCGCAGCCCCCGCAAGACTTCACAGCCTTCCCCGGGTCAATGTAGAAGGCAGACATTGCAGGCCTCTTAACTGAGCTGGGATGCCAAGATGGGCATAGTGCACGTTGACTAGTTTGGAGGTTGTAGGATCTCTGTTTGCGCCGGAGACCACGCGCCTTCTGCAATCTCGCCAAGGCTTTCCATGGGCTGGTGTGCCCCCATGCCATGTCCTGCTCCCAATCCTCCGTGTTCTGTGCTTCCATCTGTTGTGGAAGGCCCGCTGCCCTTTGCCACTCAAAGGCATAAATATTGTCCAGGTTTTTATTAAGTGAAAGGTAAGTTGTATAACACACGAGAATGAAAAGCCCACCTGTACTGCCAGGCAGGGCTCTGATCGGGCACATGTGGTTGCCGTTAGGTGTTTGGCTTTTTTTAACTGCTGTATACATGGCTGACAACTAGCCCTTAGTTACAGGGGCCACCTTCAGTATTGTTTGTTACTGTGGTTTTTGGGAAATACAGTTCATCTCTTCCTATTGTAGATATGGACCTAGACGTCCCAAACTTCAGAGTGCTATTTACTCTAAACGTTTTGTACAAAACCTTTCAAGTTGACTTTTTAAGACATTGGGTCTGTTGGCACCTGTGCACTGACAAATGCATTAGCTTCTTTTGTGACTGGAAAACTGCCGTTCAGGTGCTTAGAGGAAGTGCAAAGAGTGGGTACGCTATTGGTAAGAGTGTGACACATCTGACTTCATACCTTGGCATCTGTGATAGTGTCGGGAAGGTAAGGACGGGCCGTCCCTGAAGCCACTTTGCCAGGTGGCCAAGATGACCTGGAGGACAGTCAATCTCTGGGGGAAAGCAAATAGGCAAAAACCACCGCAGAGATGGAGTTGTGGGTTGCTGAGGCATAACTGAAGCGTATCTTAAACCACACAAGACCCGGTACTCGGAAGAAAGCCAAAAAAGGGGACTGTCCGGCACTGCAGGCATCCAGCAAGGACACCAAGGACAGAGCAACACAGGAGAGGAACAGCCGGTGAGCAGGCTAGAACAGATGCAGAAGGAATCGCTGTAACACAGCGAACGGAGACGCAGGGGATAATGGAGCTGGAAAGCAGTGGATGAAACCTCCTGGTACAGAGCATTACAGCACATCAGACACAAACACAGAGGTCTAAAAAAAGAACTAGAGCGCCAACATTCCACCAGAAACAGTGTCAGGTATGGGCGTCATGCTGGTGGAAAAAAACACGTTACTTTAGATTGTAGTCCATGGCTCATTTTACACCAGCATGATCTCCGTATGGCTGCCTCAGTTTTTGCTCTCTTAAAGCTTTGAATGTTAGCCCTCTAGTTCTTCATTAGAACTATGTGGACGCGATCCAATGCTCCGTTACGAGCGCAGTTCCGGACATGATATCTGATCGTGTACAAATTTGGCTGCCATGTTGGGGAAGACTTCACAGGTGCTGCCATCTGGGAATGCTGTTCTGAGCTCTGGTGACTATCAGCAACTCTGTTTACCTATAGGGTGCTATCAATCTTTTTTTTAGGGTGTCCTGTAGGTCAGCTGGTTTGTAAGTTGATGCAGCTCTTTTCGTCTGCTGGAAGCTGTCTCTCTCATTATATCCAGTGTTTTGGCTTCGATTCTAAAGTGCCAGGCTATTATGCAAGTCTATGCATAAAGGACGGGCATACTCGTCCTTGGCACCTAAGGGGTTAAAGGTGGTCCAGCTCAGTGTGTTTTCCTGTATTGGTCTGTTGCTCTCTTTGCACACTGGTGCTGCAAGTCCTTTTACACGCAGGGTGGCAATGATCTCATTGCGTATTGAGTTTTGCAGCTTTGTTAACCTGCAGAGGGATCCGGGAGGGGTATGCTGCTTTGTGTCACTGATATATACGGCCTGCTCCTTTCATTCTTGCAACTGATTTTATTGAAACCGGATCTATAATTCTAGAAGTATAAATTTAGGATTTTTGCATCCAGCTCATTATTTTGATTCAATTTCTGATTTGTGCTTTTCATGATTGATCATGTTTGTGGATGGCCTGGTAATTTGTTGGCCAGCAATCATATGTATATCTTCTGTGATCATTTAGAATAATGTTTTTCTTTAATTGCCCCTTCTATATTTTCTATCACCGGAGATATCTGGTTCCAGGAACAACATGAAAACACGAACCTCCAGAAATCCTAGTCAATCAAATAAACTCCTATTGCTCTTCTAATTTCATTAAATATTTATGTACTTAGAATGGATGGCATACCTTGGGTGTTCATGGAGCATCCTAGTGCCTTGCGCCCGAACATTGACATGTGCGCTGCATCAGGATTGGCTGAGAAATGCCAGCCTTCTTTATTCATGTTAACAACACCTAGTGACCTCCTTGGTCAGAGATCCATCACGGCAACACTTTGTGAAACCAGCCTTACTGTGACAAGTGCACACATACCATGAAGAAACCCAACCCACGACTACACCTTCAACCCGAGAACCTGGGGTAATGAGGCTCAAGCCTCGGTATCCAATAATCACCGCTGATGGATAACTTCTGCCAGCAAGAAGAAGAACGAAGCCTCGGTCAGAGAGGCTGGGCCCTTAATCCTGTAAGGGATCTTTGCTCCTCATTACTTGATTCAGCTCGAAGGTGTGGTCGGCAGATCTCAGATCCACCACAAATGGATGGTGCACTGCACAACACGGTTTGTTGGATGCAACCATAATAAAGGTGGTGTGTTCATGGACCAGATGAAAGGCAGTGGATCTATGGAACAACCCCTTGGGGGGTCGATAGATGCAACGCAGAGCCTGGGCATTAGTGGTGAATACTTAAACAGCCCTCGATAGCAGTGATAGTAAAGTGGTAGCACATACATGGAATAGCCATCAATGTTAAAGTGATGGTGTTAGGTCAGAAAAATCTATTCCCAATAGCCCAGGAGAACATAGCCTGATTTCCCTATGGCCAAGTCGACCTGTGATTGGACGCCTGTTGCAAGTAGCAGTGGTGTTTTTTTTTTTTCGATTGCACAACTTTGGACACCTCCCCACCTCCGCCCAGAGATGAAACGGCAGCCTGGTATCGCAGGTTGGTCGGGTCCCAATTCCATTCTGTAATAGTTTCATTTGGCTGCTTGGTCCCTGGGCACGCTTCGCCCGCTGCTCTTTGCACGTTCTCCGAAGGGCTGCTTAGTGTCCCTGGCACTGGTTATTAGGGGGATCTCTTTGCATTTCTAAGCGGCTATTGTATAGCTTTCTGCTTCTGGCTTTCAGAGAGTCATGTTTTCTACTTCTCCGCATTTATCTTCCAATGGTTTGACCCTCACACCTGACAGATGGCCGTTCAGCGGATGTACCTCGGCGGAAACTGTGCCTCATTCATCAAACGAGTCTATCCTTCCCCTGCCCCCAGTAGCGTCTCGGCAAAGTGACAGCAGGCATCTCCGACGGCTGCCTGTGTCCAGGACTGGATACTCTCTCACAGCCCCTGCAGACAGTCTCGGCTCTTCACCACAGCCCTCGCATGTCCCCTTCCCCCTCACATAATCCGTCTATTTCCTGACTCATCCTCACAATTTCTCCTTTTATCTCTGTATGTATTTAAGGTCTCCTTTATTGCTATATGTTGCATTCCTCCCTCATTCCTCTTTTGTTCTTCCTAAATCTGTTGGTCTCCCTGCTCCCCAAGTTTCCACCGTCTTTGCAGCCCGCCACCCTCACCTTCTCTGCTTGTCTCCCCATCGTTGTTCCCAAGCAGCCGCGGTGAGAGAAGGGAAGGAGAACCCAGACATGCACAGAGGGAGTAAGAACACACCGAGGAATTAAGATCTGTGTAAACAGAGAGAGAATGTAGAGAGAGAGAGAGAGAGACTGCGGGGAAAGGAGGCATACAACGATGGAGGGAGAAAGAGGATGACAAAGCCTGAGGGAGAGCAGAGATGCGTTTCTTGGCATGAGCAGTCCTTACCTCTGTCAAGCTGCAGAGCAATTTAGCCTCACCCTCATGAAGACTCAATCTCGCCAAATTACAAACACTACAATATACACTTCTAGCCCTTTCTTATGGGTAGAATGTGATGTGGGATCGGAACGACGAGTGTTCCAAGGCACCACCCATGTACAGAAGGGCCGGGATCCATCTCATGTGCATTGTACATGTTCCTGTACCTGTTCGAAACAGGCCCAGGGTATAGGAGGGAACGTGGTCATATGTGTGAGGGCAGATCCTATCTGTAAGTACAGGATGTGCTCACATATGCAGCCGAAGGAGGATGTGGTCCCCTAGTGGACCAACAAGACAGGATCTGCTCACATATGCAGCCGAAGGTGGCTGTGACCCCCCCTAGTGGACCAACAAGACAGGATGTGCTCACATATGCAGCCGAAGGAGGCTGTGACCCCCCTAGTGGACCAACAAGACAGGATGTGCTCACATATGCAGCCGAAGGAGGCTGTGACCCCCCCTAGTGGACCAACAAGACAGGATGTGCTCACATATGCAGCCGAAGGAGGGTGTGATCCCCCCTAGTGGACCAACAAGACAGGATGTGCTCACATATGCAGCCGAAGGAGGCTGTGACCCCCCCTAGTGGACCAACAAGACAGGATGTGCGCACATATGCAGCCGAAGGAGGCTGTGACCCCCCTAGTGGACCAACAAGACAGGATGTGCTCACATATGCAGCGAAAGGAGGGTGTGACCCACCTAGTGGACCAACAAGACTCAAGGGAACCTACATGGACCCTGAGCCTTGGTATTTTCTCCCTCCCCATTACGTGAAAGTGACCTTGGAGAGGAGCCTTCCCAGGAGACGCCTTAACCCTAAGTCAGTCGTAGTCACCAGTCCCACTCGCCCCACCTGTCCTTGCTAGATGTACCTTGAACTCAGCTGCCACTCCATTCTACCCCTGTACCCGGATTCACTGCAGAGCCCCATCCTGTTCCTCTTCCCCATTAAACATTGTCTGTGCTAGACTGGGAAGTGCCGCTCCGTGCCGCAACATCGAACCACAAGTCTTACAGGATTCCACGTCTCAACATCGCACCTTGGAACCTCTCTGCACAAGAAGATCCTAATGGCGATTGAACATGACTTTGCCAGCGACACCGCACACTGGAACCCAGAGGCCCCTAACACTATTGTCTGGCTCTTTTGAGCCATATACTTCTTGTTTGGCCAATGTGCATGAAGTGGTGACTTTTTCTGGGAAAGGCGACTATGAGGAACACGACTGCAAGTGACAAACACTCCCAAATATTTGCGCTAGGTGAATATCTTGCATATCAATCGATTTGACTCCACCTTGAAAGCCGCTCAGCAGATAACCTGGAGCGGCCTATGGCGTCAAACTTCCTACTGCCCAAGTTACCATTAAACACATGTTGTTTCCCAAGGCTCCAATATTCCCTGTATACCCGAACGCAAATGGTTGGTTACACACCAGTGCAACCTCTACCCTCTTGTGCAGAGCCGCTTCATTAGGCTACTTTGCTGCATTCCCTTGGGACTCCATTTCCCCAAATTCTGACACACAGGAGGGTTGCTCACAAACTCATGCTATACTGTGTTATCTGGGCACTACCAAGCATTTGATAGGACGAAATATATGAAGTCCATGTTTCGCTCAGGTTCTCAATTCTTCTTATCATAAACCATTGGTTGAGTCTCCCTTGGCGGTAGCACTGCTTATGTATTGAAATGAATGGTAAGCAAATTGGCCTGGGGGAAAACACCTTTCTTCGGGAAAGGCACAAAACCACCCTAGATATTACGTTTTTACCTGATCGGTGTTTGGTAAGCATAAAAAAGTGGACAAGTATTAAGAATGTCAGAGGCAGTCATGGAATCAAGAAGGAATTAACCCTAGCATAACCCTATGGTCCCGGAGGATAGCTCAGCGGCAACGTGCTCACCTTGGAAGCAAGAAGGGTCCGAAGCATCACAGGTTTGATCCCCGGGTCTGCGCTTAGAAACCTCTGGGTATTTAACTAAGACAAAAAAAAACAACGTTTATGCAACCAAAAAAACAAGAAATGAATGTAACAGCGCGGGCTGTGTGAGTGCTTTAAAAATGCTAAAATAAATAAGAGCCAGGGCACATCTGTCTTTCTTATACACACCTTTCAAGGGCAACCCTTATCCCCTTTCCTACCTGCACAACTATTTCATGGGCATTTCACCTTTCGGCTCCTTTATACTTTAGGAATGGGAATTTTGGCCGAAACAGATTTGATCGCGGTAGAATTAATCGAGTTGTTTTTTACCACGCATTTTGCCTTAAATATTTGTTAGGGGTGGGTTTAGGTGAACAATTAATGTAGGGGGGGTCATGGAGATGGCTGCACAGGGTCCCCCCGCATATATTTGCGGCAAAATCGTCGAGTAAAGAAAAATCGATGTATTCTAAGACGATCAAAAAACGCTTTGAAGGAGAAAAGGCATCTTGAAACAGTCTCATTTACAGCTAGAGCCCATTCACATTGCACCAGATTCTGCCCCCACAGCAGGTGAAACGCCGACATGAAAGTGAGCACAACGTGCCACTCCGCTGAGCTGGACCCGGTGCCTCAGGTCACCCCTCCAGCTTGGAAACCCACCGTCACAGGCAGGGGTAAACCAGCGCCGTGATGCTTGCAACGCACAGCACAATTACTCTGAAGCACCTGCGGAGTCTTCCCGGCCCTCTGCCAGGGCCACCAGCTTTCATCTTTCCACGAGGCTCCTCGCCAAGGCAGGTAGCGATGGGGAGAGGTTAGGAGACGGCCTAAGGCTAAGGGATGTCACGTTCAGGGCTGTACTCGCTTGTCCACTTGTCCCTGTGATGTAGTTAGTTACCTATCATATCTTGCAGTTATTCGGAGCAAAGTGCACTTCATGTTTAAAGA
This sequence comes from Ambystoma mexicanum, assembly GCF_040938575.1. Taxonomy (NCBI): domain Eukaryota; kingdom Metazoa; phylum Chordata; class Amphibia; order Caudata; family Ambystomatidae; genus Ambystoma; species Ambystoma mexicanum. The sequence continues at coordinate 973,881,437 of NC_090936.1, read as the reverse complement.
TGACACAAGCAAACGCTTTCAACTTCTGTGAGGGCTCTTTACCCCATATCAACCTTGTGCATGATTGCCATTCCCATGTTTCTTGCAACAAAATGTATAGTTTTTAAAACCCCACTACCAGATGGCCACGTTCTTTTTTGCCAAATGGCAAACCGACAATTTTTGGGGGGGCCGATTGTTTCGCTTTTTTTTTTTTTACCACAAATAGTGGGGGGAGATCCAGGCAACCTTCCCTTCCACCCATAATCCCCCCTTACTATATACCTAACCCTAACTTACCGTCTACCTGTTTGCTGTCAAAATAAACGCAGCAACATACGTGGCAAAAATGAATTCTGTGAAGTTGCCATTCGGCAAAAGTGTCTAATACCGTTCTCGTGCCGCACTTGCCTGAGGACGGCATAGTAGTGGCAATTGCCTCCAATCAACGCCCATCGGCCATGGATAACTAATTAGAGACCCCCGTGTCTGGATCTTTGCAATTGGTTTATCTTATATCATCTAGAAAGACTGGGCACCAAATTCCAGGGTCTCCTTCAGAGAGATTCCAGGCACTTGGACTGAAACATTGGGGTAGCCTCCAGTCTGCATGCAGGCCTTCCGAACGCCCCAATAGTGAGCAATGTTGCATTAGCTGAAGACATTGGTGACGGTCAAGCAAAGTGACTCTGCTTGCCAGCCAGATAGACAGTCTTTTCAAGAAGTACCTTTTGCCAATATGTTGGCAAACAGTAGCAGTTCAGTAGGTGTGATATGCAGAGATGTGCAACCAAACTCACTATCCAAGACTGCTTTTGTCTTGCCCTAGTGATCACCCACCTCTTACAGCAAAGCTGGACCCAGCAACTCTAGCACGGGGGCACTCCAAGTATCCCACCACAGTTCCTGTGAGGTTAAAAGATGGTTGTGTGGTTTCCAATGCCAAAACGTTCCTTCTCTGACTGAGGTGAAAGTGATACTTGGGTGTCTGATGCTCACCTGGTGGGTTGATGCCCGGACTATCACTGCTGTCCCCACCTTGCTCTGCCTTCCCCGTCCTTAAAGGGGTGAGCACCAATGTCCTCTGCATAACAAGCAGGAGAGAGGGCCGATGAGGTTCCAGAGCACACATTTCCAGCCGAGCTTCATTAGGCAAAGCACACATGGAGGATGTAATAGCCATGGGCGAAATTTTAGGTGGGGACAGGGGTGTTTGTCAGTGACGTCATTTCACCAAAATGACAGGGGTGGCGGAAGTGACATCACACAACCCTTGACCCCTGATGACATCACAGAAAGTGATGTCATTTGACCCCACCTCGAAGTGATATTGAGGGAAGCCATGGAACACGACCTTTCACCTGTTGACAAAACAGGAAGTGGCATCAGATAGCATTGTACACTACGAAAAATATGGTTACGATATCACTATAATGTGATGTAGATTTCATACAAGAATGGATCGCCATATGTATCGTTAAGATCAGTGTGTATAGGCTCATATTACCAAATTACTGTGAATGCAAGCAGACGTCCTTGAACATATGATAACCATGTGTTATTATATAGCACTTACACTTAAGCGCTTTATATAGAAAAAATATACACCCAATATCACCCAACCTGTGTTGGTACTCATTTATCGACCTCAGAAGGATGGAAGGCTGAGTTGAGGCGTTTAAGAACAGACTAAATCAGTGACTCACCCCCTGACGTGTGCCTGAAATAAACCTTTAATGGGTCTAGCAATTATTGTATAGGATTCCAGAAAGACACATTATTTGGTATTCCTACTCTCTTATTTAGGGTCAGTGCTGCAAAGTTACTCCACTGGTAATAGTGTGATACCTTCACATCTGTCTCATAACTTGGGTTTTCATTTCTTTTTAGATCAATCATACCAGATCCATTACTATATTGACCTGCATTCCAGGTTCGGGAACAGTGTGATGGCAGGGATGTTATGGTTGCAACACAAAGCAACACCCCATAAAATGGCGAGGTCTTACAAGCAAGCAACAATAAGTCAGCCACAGCCACAGTAAAACCACCATAATTTGGCACCATCATGCACTGCTCATGATGTCACTCATTGCGCTGATTCCCGTGAATGATCATGTCTGCAAAGTTTGTTTACAGTTGTTTTTTTATTATTATTATGTTTGATACTCCATCACTTCTCCCTTTTCCTATCTCCTCCCCTTACTTTATTCAATGCACTTACTCTATCAGAATTGTCCCTGGACCTAATATGATACCAACCTTGTCTGTTTCCTCCACCCTCCCATTACTGTTTTTTTCCTCCCCACCATGCCTCCAGCACTATCTGAAATGTCGTCAGGCCTAGTATGCTAGTCGCTTGTTTTGTTCCTCCCCTCCCTTTCTGCACCCCTCTCCCTCACCTTTTGTTTTCTCCGGCTCTACCAGAAATGTCGTCAGGCCTAGTACGGTAGTCGCCTGTCTGTTTCCACTTCCTTCCCACTCTCCCCCTCCCTTCCTTATCTATGTCTTAGCTCTTGCACCATCTGAAATGGCGTCAGGCCGAGTACGATAGTGAATTTCACATCCTTACTGTTCATGGCCTGTATGAATGTTGTATTTTCCCTTGATCCCTCCCTTGCCTTGAAGCGCTTTGAAACACATTGTGCATAGGCGCTATATAAATAAACGATCATATCATATCATTTGGCATGGCCCTAACCACATTGGAATACTCTGCTGCGTTCTGTGCAAACACCTGTGTATAGGTATGTTATAAATACCATATCATATCAAAGTATGGGTATTTGCTAGTCATGTAGGTAGGCATATATGGAGGCATGAGCAGTACATGGTGGTGGCCCAGTTAGGGTTGTTTCACAAAGGTAGATATACGGTTGCTTTCAGAAATAAAACTGGCCTATTATTTGAACTTTTGCTGTCCTCCGGTGCAGTGAAAACATTCCTTTCACAAAGTTTATTACTACCTTTGGCCACGCCTCCAGACCCCAAAACTCACCAGAAGAGGAATCATGACATGGCCTCTGGCCATGATCCTTGATCCTTTCTAATCTCCTCGTCTCGGGAGGATAGCTCAGGGGCAACATGCTCGCCTTGGAAGCAAGAAGACACAGAGCCACACAGGTTCAATCCCCGGGTCTGCTCTTAGAAAGCTCTGCGTATTAAGCGCATTATAAATAACCTATCATAACCAGGGCTTATCCTTCGCTTGTGCGCTTGTCCCCCAAGCAACGCATGGGGAGAACTAGCCATGGTCAGTAGTCACAATTCCCTGAGCATGGCCGCCCCTCCAAAGACACGCATAGCGGACTCTGCCCGTGGACTGTGGTCATCTAGCATAGTGCATTCCCTATGGCCATGCTCCTGGCCTCCCGGACTCACTTGTAGCAGACACTGACCACAGCCACAGGCCATGGCTACTCTGCACTTTTCCTGAGGCAAGGTCTTCAGAAGTCAAAACATTGCTATTTCTTTTGCCATATTTTACCAATCTGTGCCTTTTCATCCAAAATTGGATAAAATACTAGACTTGGATGTCATCTAGATTTGCCAAGCCTTGTTATGGACCCATGCAGATTATCTTTCAGGGTCCTGGTTGCTCAATTGATAATTACTGAAATGCAGAAAGTCAGTGAATTTTATGTCAGTGAACTGTACATTTTTCCTTTTTGGTGGAGTGCTGTGAAGCAAGTACTGCACAAAGACTAGTTCTAAGACCAGCCGCCATTTTCTTATTTTCTGCTGTACCTTGGCCCCTTTCATCAACACCTTGGTTGGGGGGGGGAGTTCATTAGGTTAATGAGGCGATATGCCCCAGGTGGCGGGCCGACCCTGTACATAACAGGCCGCCTCCCAATTTAAGGGACCAGATGCAGTGAGGCTGCCCTCAACGAGGGTGGCAGTGCCGTTACCAAAGGGGTCCTCCCGCCCCAGAGGGGCATATCGCCATTAGCACCCATGTAGTTCCCTACAAGGGTGCTAACGGTGTCTTTTTTTTTAACCTGCCTTCCTTGCGCGTTGCGGCGGCGCGTGTAGCTCTTTTCGTGAAGACTGTTTTTTCATGTTGATGACGTCACAGTCATCCACATGAAAAAACAGTCTTCAGACGCTGCTCAGTGTTGCCATCAGACCTTCAGGACCTCACAGATGGCAACACTGAGCAGCGCCGGTCCACACAACAAGCTAATTTTATAATTTTTTCATTTATAGCTACACGGGTGCTATGGTGGGGGGGAGCAGGGAAGGGAAGGGGAGCACCCGGCACCAATGAAAATGCTCAGAACGCTGGCTTTCTTTAGTGAATACAGCCCGCGTTCCGAAGTGATGGCGCCTCCCAGGGTGCTAATAGGCAAAAGGTGAGCAAAAGATGCTGTAAGCACACAGCACCTGATACAATAGCTCAAAAATCAAATTTGAGCTATGTTACAGTATGCTTTCTAATATAACTTTGCCTCATTCCGCTTAGACGATTGCTTTTCTAACACTGTAGCAGTGCTAAGGGTTGGAGACACGCATTGCCCCTTGGAAATCGCATCAGTGCCTGCTTATGCCTGGCACGTCTCTGTGGCCCTCGCACCCTCCTTTCATATGCCCCTTTTCACATTCCTGCAGTGCAGGGTCCGGGTCCGCAGGACTCTGCAAAAAGCCTGCGAACAACAGTGATGGTCATTTAGAACAGATGTCCAAATCCGAGACCAATCAGATTGGCTGTTTTTCCGGGTAGCCAGTTCTCGGGCCTGTTGCTGCCCAGCAAACACCAATTGGCCAATCAGCACCAGCACTATTGGTTGGAAACACATATATCATTGCCTGCATTTGGATAGTATGCTTAATGGCTCCTCATGGGTCTGTCTGCAATCCATTTTAACAGTGGAGTTTTGGTATAAATACACAGTACTGGCGCAAGCGCTCAACCTAGGCCACACATTGGGCCTCATTACGAGGCTTGCGCTCACGGAATGAAGGGGGCTGGTACGGGACCGGCCCCCTTCATTCCGTCAGGGCTTATTACAGGGTTCCCATCGCGGGACCCGGATCGGACGCCTGGTAAAACCAGGCGTGCTTTCCGGGTCCCGCGAGGGGAAGAAGGAGGTAACAACGGACACTCATAATGTGCCCGTCGTTACCTCCATCCTATGGGGGCTCAAATACTTACCGGGTCCTCCTATGTCAGAATGACCCGGTAAGTCCCCATTGCAGCAACCCGGAAGGAGCAACCAGGAAAAGGAGCCCGGTTTGGAGGGCTACCTCCAAACTCGTAATGAGGCCCATTGTCTGGGCCACCTGTGCTTTTTCTTTCCCCCTTCCTTGTCTCTCCCTTTTTTTACCCTCCTCTTATATCCCTTTCCTTTATTTGTGGCCACATTCCTTTCCTACCGCCTGCTTCTTGTCATCCCTCCTGTTTCAATATTCCTTCTAGTCCATGTTCTTCTGTATTTCCCTTCTTCTCTGCCCCTCCCCCTTTCTTCACGCTTTTCTTTCTCCCTTTACCCCATATTAATGTACTACTCTTCCCCCATTCTTCTGTCAAGTTCTAGCCTTTTCTTCTCTTTTCCCATTCCGCCTTCCTCATCTCCCTTCCAGCTTCCCCTCCCCCTCTCATCTCTTTCCCCCCTTGCTTCCTCTCCACCCTTTCCTTTCCTGTTTGTAATTGTAATTGGTTATTTATAACGCACCTGATACCCAAGGTTTCAAAGTGCGGACCCGGGGATCGAACCTGTGACCTGTGTTGATCTGCGTATCTTGCTTGCTTCCAAGGTGAGCGTGTTGCCCCTGAGCTATCCTCCCACTCTTCCCCATCTGACCATGTCTCTCTCATCTCCAGCACTTATCCCCTCCTCCGCTTGTTTCTCTGACTTCTCCTCACTCCTCTTGGGTGCACCTTAGAGATTTCCAGACAAGTCCAAGCCCTGTTTAATAAATGGAATAGCAATGTGCGTGCTTGTTTCAGGCCCGGTTATAGACACATGCTGTAAGTGGAAGTAACATCACCAATCCACTATATTAATCTAATTGAATTTTTTTTAAATCAGCTCTAGTAATTAAATGCTAAGTTACTAATGAGCCAGACACCTCCGAAGATGAAAGATGTGGGCAGACAGAGCCACGTCGGCTTAGACGGGCGTGCAGGAGGCATATTAACAAGCACCGCCTGACAACCCTTTAATGATCTTTCTGGATAGGCGTGGGAACAAGTTAGGATTTTTTGCGCTGTCCCAAAATTGTTTAAATGCATTATACCTAATGTCTCCATATAGATAGACGTGAGAGTGGAATTCCTCCTCAAAGTGAGTACCCGATGGAGATTAATCGACTGGCTGGGGATGTGAACAAAAAAAGCCAGCCCCTTTGTTATTTATTTAATTATGTATGTGTAATTTGTATAGCGCACATAGCCCTTAGGAATCTAGGCGCTTTTTGCTTACGAGGGCTGGTTACAGTGGTTGCTTGCACAGGGGATGGGTTGCAGACATTGCATGATTTACTTGCTTGTTTAGACTCAGAGTGTGAGCACAAAGGCCTCTACCTTCGGACTGTAGCTTTGGAAGGGGGGGCACTATCTTCAGACTCTGGGTGCTAGTACAGGCAGTCCGCTCTTCAAGAAGCTGGAGGTGTCTCCAGGGCCTATGATGCAAGTACGAGTTTAGCCTCCATTCTCGGACGCTGGTGTGTCAGTACAGGGGCACTCCATCTTAAGACTCAGAGATCAGGAGGAGCTTACTGGGTGAAGTCTGATTATGAGTGTGTCAGAAAGGAATGGGGCGAGTCGAGTGGGAACGTGTCCAGAGGAATACAACCCTCTATCCGAGCTCCCACTACACCCTGTGCAGTTGCTTGTAAACAGAGACCAAGCCTCTCGAGGTGGCTGAGGCTGCCCGTGCAGGTGCTTGTAAACAGAGACCGAACCTCTCGAGGTGGAGAGACTGAACCTCTCGAGGTGGCAGAGGCTGCCCGTGCAGGTGCTTGTAAACAGAGACCGAGCCTCTCGAGGTGGTGGAGGCTACAGGTGCTTGTAAACAGAGACCGAGCTTCTTGAGGTGGCGGAGGCTGCCCGTGCAGGTGCTTGCAAATAGAGACCGAACCTCTCAAGGTGGCGGAGGCTGCCCATGAAGGTGCTTGTAAACAGAGGCCGAGCCTCTCGAGGTGGCGGAGGCTGCCTGTGCAGGTGCTTGTAAACAGAGGCAGAGCCTCTCGAGTTGGCGGAGGCTGCAGGTGCTTGTAAACAGAGACCGAGCCTCTCGAGGTGGCGGAGGCTGCCCATGCAGGTGCTTGTAAATAGAGGCCAAGCCTCTCGAGGTGGCAGAGGCTGCCCGTGCCGGTGCTTGGCAGAAGCTGCCCGTGCAGGTGCTTGTAAACAGAGTCTGAGCCTCTCGAGGTGGCGGAGGCTGCCTGTGCAGGTGCTTGTGAACAGAGACCAAGCCTCTCGAGGTGGCGGAGGCTGCCCGTGCAGGTGCTTGTAAACAGCACCGAGCCTCTCGAGGTGGCGGAGGCTGCCCGTGCAGGTGCTTGTAAACAGATACCGAGCCTCTGGAGGTGGCAGAGGTTGCCCGCCGGTGCAGGTGCTTGTAAACAGAGACCGAGTCTCTCGAGGTGGCGGAGGCTGCCCGTGGAGGTGCTTGTAAACAGAGACCGAGCCTCTCGAGGTGGCGGAGGCTGCCCGTGCAGGTGCTTGTAAACAGAAACCAAGCCTCTCAAGGTGGCGGAGGCTGCCCGTGCAGGTGCTTGTAAACAGAGACCGAGCCTCTCGAGGTGGCGGAGGCTGCCCGTGCAGGTGCTTGTAAACAGATACCGAGCCTCTGGAGGTGGCAGAGGTTGCCCGCCGGTGCAGGTGCTTGTAAACAGAGACAGAGCCTCTCGAGGTGGCAGAGGTTGCCCGCCGGTGCAGGTGCTTGTAAACAGAGACCGAGCCTCTCGAGGTGGCGGAGGCTGCCCATGGAGGTGCTTGTAAACAGAGACCAAGCCTCTCGAGGTGGCGGAGGCTGCCCGTGCAGGTGCTTGTAAACAGAAACCAAGCCTCTCAAGGTGGCGGAGGCTGCCCGTGCAGGTGCTTGTAAACAGAGATGAGTCTCTCGAGGTGACGGAGGCTGCCCGTGCAGGTGCTTGTAAATAGAGACCGAGCCTCTCGAGGTGGCGGAGGTTGCCTGTGCAGGTGCTTGTAAACCGAGACCGAGCCTCTCGAGGTGGCGGAGGCTGCCCGTGCAGGTGCTTGTAAACAGAGACCGAGCATCTCGAGGTATCGGAGGCTGCCGGTGCAGGTGCTTGTAAACAGAGACCGAGCCTCTCGAGGTGGCTGAGGCTGCCCGTGCAGGTGCTTGTAAACAGAGACCGAATCTCTCGAGGTGGAGAGACTGAACCTCTCGAGGTGGCAGAGGCTGCCCGTGCAGGTGCTTGTAAACAGAGGCCGAGCCTCTCGAGGTGGCGGAGGCTACAGGTGCTTGTAAACAGAGACCGAGCTTCTCGAGGTGGCGGAGGCTGCCCGTGCAGGTGCTTGCAAATAGAGACCGAACCTCTCAAGGTGGCGGAGGCTGCCCATGAAGGTGCTTGTAAACAGAGGCCGAGCCTCTCGAGGTGGCAGAGGCTGCCCGTGCAGGTGCTTGTAAACAGAGGCAGAGCCTCTCGAGTTGGCAGAGGCTGCAGGTGCTTGTAAACAGAGACCGAGCCTCTCGAGGTGGCGGAGGCTGCACATGCAGGTGCTTGTAAATAGAGGCCAAGCCTCTCGAGGTGGCAGAGGCTGCCCATGCCGGTGCTTGGCAGAGGGTGCCCGTGCAGGAGCTTGTAAACAGAGTCTGAGCCTCTCGAGGTGGCGGAGGCTGCCTGTGCAGGTGCTTGTGAACAGAGACCGAGCCTCTCGAGGTGGCGGAGGCTGCCCGTGCAGGTGCTTGTAAACAGCACCGAGCCTCTCGAGGTGGCGGGGGCTGCCCGTGCAGGTGCTTGTAAACAGATACTGAGCCTCTGGAGGTGGCAGAGGTTGCCCGCCAGTGCAGGTGCTTGTAAACAGAGACCGAGCTTCTCGAGGTGGCGGAGGCTGCCCGTGCAGGTGCTTGTAAACAGAGACCGAGCCTCTCGAGGTGGCAGAGGCTGCCCGTGCAGGTGCTTGTAAACGGAAACCAAGCCTCTCAAGGTGGCGGAGGCTGCCCGTGCAGGTGCTTGTAAACAGAGACCGAGCCTCTCGAGGTGGCGGAGGCTGCCCGTGCAGGTGCTTGTAAACAGAGATGAGTCTCTCGAGGTGACGGAGGCTGCCCGTGCAGGTGCTTGTAAATAGAGACCGAGCCTCTCGAGGTGGCGGATGTTGCCTGTGCAGGTGCTTGTAAACCGAGACCGAGCCTCTCGAGGTGGCGGAGGCTGCCCGTGCAGGTGCTTGTAAACAGAGACCGAGCATCTCGAGGTATCGGAGGATGCCGGTGCAGGTGCTTGTAAACAGAGACCGAGCCTCGCGATGTGGCAGAGGTTGCCCATGCAGGTGCTTGTAAACAGATTCTGAGCCTCTCGAGGTGGTGGAGGCTGCCCGTGCAGGTGCTTGTAAACCGAGACCGAGCCTCTCGAGGTGGCGCAGGCTGTCGGTGCAGGTGCTTGTAAACAGAGACCGAGCCTCTCGAGGTGGCGGAGGCTGCCCGTGCAGGTGCTTGTAAACAGTTTCCAAGCCTCTCGAGGTGGAGGAGGCTGCCCGTGCAGGTGCTTGTAAACAGAAACCGAGCCTCTCGAGGTGGTGGAGGCTGCCTGTGCAGGTGCTTGTAAACAGAGACCGAGCCTCTCGAGGTGGCAGAGGTTGCCCGTGCAGGTGCTTGTAAACAGAGACCGAGCCTCTCGTGGTGGCAGAGGCTGCCGCTGCAGGTGCTTGTAAACAGAGACCGAGCCTCTCGAGGTGGCGGAGGTTGCCCGTGCAGGTGCTTGTAAACAGAGACCGAACCTCTCGAGGTGACGGAAGCTGAAATCGCTCTGGAATACAGACATAAGTGTTGCAGAGCAATTCAGAAAAGATTGAGAGTAGCTTAATCCCAAAGATCTTTTTTTCTAATAGGGAAATAGTTTACAGTTACCACTTAAAAAGTCAAGGATGAATATTGGAGAAACATGAACGAAAATAGCCTTAAGCATTTTGAAAGACATGCATATAAATCAGACATCAGAAATACTCCCATTGGAATAAAAGCTGCCACAATTGTTTCACTAAAAACAGTGATATCCTAATACTTATCAAAAATACTCTGTGAAATGTCCAAGTGTCCATCCTCAGACCTGTGAGAGCCAGGCTCATGTGCACGCTAGAGGGTGCGGGGAAAAAGCCAGATGGCCGCCTTAACACACTTCTAACACTAATTGATACCCTCTTATAGCAGAGACAGAAAATCCTCCAAAAACATCTTTATACTAAGTGGTGTTTAATCTCGGTATTCAGGATTCTCAGAAATAGATGTAGTACTATGTGCCATAGTCCAGGCCAAACATATTACACAGGTGTACAGGTTCCTAGATTTAGTGCACACATATTACATGGGCCTGTATGTGCCAGGCCAAATACATTACACAGGTGTGTAGGTATCTAGCTCTAGTGCACACAAGAATTACATTGGTCTGTATGTGCCATGGTCCGCTGCAAAAATATGACACAAGTTTACAGGCACCTAGACCTAGTGCACACGCGGTCGACTGGCTATGAAGATGTACGCAATGTAAAGCACATGCTCTTGTATAGCGCCCTCCTGCCGCTGTTGCTGGCCTCGCTGTGCGTGGCTCTGTAAGACAAAAGCGGGCCAGTGGGAGAAGCAGACTCAAAACGTAGTGTTGATGGGTGCAGGTCAGAAGTACTCAGTTCCTTTGTGTCCATGTGATTTCTATGGGTTTGGCAGAGCGAAGTGGGAGTATGTTATCGAGCCCACGATCTGATAGACTACAGTGCTTTGGTAGAAGATAAAGGAGTCTGGTACACACAAGAATCAAATAGAGTCAGGATACAGTTCACAGAACAGGCACGCACTCATGCGCAGGTATGTTGTACACACAAGAATCAAACCAACCTGCAGACAGTGATGCCCAGAGTGCAGACAGTCTCCTACCCCTAAAGCCATCACTCTGAAACTGGTCATTTGGTGCAGTACACACGCATATTAGCAGAGCAAGAATCTAACTGGTCGATTGGCACTGGGACAAAGTACACACTAGTGAAACCAGTCGGTATTAGCCTATCTGACAGAAAACAATTGACCTAATGACCAATTTGGTCGAATTGTAGATGGGTCTTTTGGCCTTGAGGCCAATTTGGTCACATATATTGCAAAATACTAACTCTGGAGAGTGGGGCTTGTGGGGGTGTCCCCCACTATCCAGAGTTGGTATTTTGCAATTTTGGAGTGCTGGGGTGTCCCCCGCTTCTTTAAAATTGAAGGTGAGGAATAAAAAAAAAAACGAATGCGCGTTTAAATTGGGCACCGACCACATTTATTTACTGTTAGTTTGCCATGACCAAATAGAATTCGGTCAAACACGCTCAAACCAACCAGTCTGCAGACACTGAATCTATTTACCCACAACAGTGGAGGTGGGTCGCAGGCACTGTGGTCAGTGCACCACAACACGAAACCGGCCCGCAGGCCCTTAACCCAGTGCACAAGAGTAACACCAATCGGCAGGTACCAACCTCCTGAACCCTGCGAAGTAGCAGAAGCACCACAATGGCCACCGTGAAATGAGGAGTGCCCTCACCAAAGGCTTGTGAAGGGTCTCCAGACTCTGGGGAGCAAATGCGATGCACTCTTGCAAATCAACGTCCCCAAACAGCAGGGTTAGGCTGTGACACAGTCACTTGCAGGGTTGGCCTTTGAGGAGACAAAGATACACAAGTGGGTTCGCTCTGACAACTAGATTTAAGGGGGGGTACTCTTTTTTTTATAAATGTTTTTATAATAGTACACATTAAGTTATTTAGTCATGTCACACTTATTCATTCATGTATAGTAGAAGTGAAACCTAAACACAAATAGACTTAAAGATTCACATCTTCACATAGAATAGAGTTGCATTTATTAATTATGCATTTCAACATTAAGGGATTAGTATACAAAAATATTTAGTTTTTTATCTTTTCATTTAAATTCAAAGAAATTTTTTACAAATATAATTCCATTTTGGTGCTTTGGAATTAAATAGTGACCACCACCTATTAGTGACAAGTGATAGTAAAGTTTAACTTATATAAACATATTACAACCAACATTGAAAACAGTACAAAAAGCTATTGGTTTTCTGTAGCCAGGCTTGGGGTGACCTAACACGTGGTCGACGTCCTGAGTTGAATCGTGAATTGTTTGAAGACAGTTAATAAGGATTTAGCAAGAGATGGACGGGAGGCTGGTCCTTGGACGTTTCGGCAAAAAGCCTTCTTCTTGGGCCTGATAGGAGACATTCGCTTGTCACATGTTCGTTATGCTGGCGGTTCAGATGTATGAACTGATTGGAAATCAGTCCTGTGTGCTACCAGCCAATCCCCAGCGAGGTGTGTATCCTGGAGACTGGCGGTATCAAACAAGGCATGTTTGTGGAAGAGGAGAGTATGGGGTAAATATGGGTTAGCTGCATCTACAGGGGTAAGTAAGCAGCCTGGTGCACATCGAGTAGACAGTGGGCCTCATTATGAGCTTGACTGAATTATCCCGAATAATTCTGCCAAACCTCTATAACAATACCGACTTGGTAAATTCACTGCAATAGAAGTGGGGTTATTCCCTGTTATGGAATCTCCACTGCGATTTGGAGGAGTAATCGTTGGTGGTAAACCCACGGCCGATGACTCCTCCAAAGTTGAAATATGCTGGTTCAGTAAAAATGTCAGTCATTCTGTTGCCAGCCTTTTTTGGTGCTGCCACTGTAGTGGTAATGCGGCCCAGTGTGTGCACTTCAGGTGCCTGTAACTGAGGAATTTCAGCACTCCAGAAACAAGGACGGCAAATAAAGGAATTCAGTGAAAGGGTGGGTGCAGTGCTTAACTTGTAGGGGTGTTTGCCGGGGCTGTTTTGCACTGGGGGAGTGTCAGAGAAGAGTCCGAGAGCTGGGAAACGACAGTACTCTCCCCAGGACACTAGGCGACAGGTGCTAACACCAGCGATGCTTTGCGGTTGGGACAGGCCGTCTCTCGCCTTGGTCAGCACGCAACAGTGGGCTGCCTGTGATTCTCGCAGCCCCGGGGGCCCAGAAGAACCTGGCGTCCGGTGCTTTTGCCAGAAGCCGTCTCTGCCGCTGCATACGGAGCCGGGCCGACGCGGCGTGCCCGTCCTGATTACCTCGGAATGTGCGAACGTTGTGCAGTATACGTGACCCCCCAGGCCTTGTTATCTCGGAGGCCGGAGCGTGCGCGAAAAGAATAGTTTCACTCTGACTGGCGAGGATGCTTCGTGTGAGGCACGAATTTCAAGAAGTCGTGGGAGTGAGTGCATGGGAACGGCATTCTAGTCAACAGAGCACGGCAATGCTCATGTAAATGCTCAGTCTAAGCGGCACTGCTCTACCTGTCTGATAGCTCAGCGAGTAAAGCGCTCGCTTTGACATCTGTGCAGAGCCTGCTGATCCGGCAGGGCCAAACTCAGAATTTCATCCTTCCGAGTTTGAAAAATGAGCACCACACACCGTGGGTAATAATAAGCAGCGCTCAGATGCCTGAGGGTTCGTAGCGCTATATAATTGCTAAATTATTATTATTTTGATGCTGCAAAGGCGTGTATTGCTGCTGCACAATCTTTTCCCCAGCATGTTGCTCTCAGTTGAAAATATAACAAACTAGTCATCTCTCTTCATCCATTGAAGACCGTGCATATGTTTTCCTCAGTGAATCGCCTCTCAACTGTCAGCAGCTGCGCCTGTAACCAAGCTCCCCAGGGAGATCACCACCTGCGCAAACAACACATATTTCTTTATATGGAGATCATGTTGCAGTAAAAAACATTCCACTGTCCACATCAATAATTGCTGGCTTTGCCAGTACTATGTTATAATTTAGTAAGGCTTTTCTGTCTGTCTAAGTAGTGTGCACTTTGAACTGAATCGCTTCTAGACGCTACGGGCTCTGACAGATAAAACAAAGATAGGTGACATGATTTGCCCAGGATAACACACTTCAGTAAGTGATAGCTGAAATGGTTTGCCCATGATAACACACTTCAGTAAGTGATAGATGGAATGGTTTGCCCAGGATAACACACTTCAGTAAGTGATAGCTGAAATGGTTTGCCCATGATAACACACTTCAGTAAGTGATAGATGAAATGATTTGCCCAGGATAACACACTTCAGTAAGTGATAGCTGAAATGATTTGCCCAGGATAACACACTTCAGTAAGTGATAGATGAAATGGTTTACCCATGATAACACACTTCAGTAAGTGATAGCTGAAATGATTTGCCCAGGATAACACACTTCAGTAGGTGGTAATGCCTGTCTGCAATGTAGGCACTTCAGCTTATGGCTTCTCAGCTCTATTCGGTATAGCTCTGTGTTGATGTTCACCTTTCTAAGGCTAAAATAATATTTTGCTTGATGGGGATGAATTGAAAAACACACGTTGCATGATCAATCAACCCGACAAAATATAATAGTTATAGTAACATGTTGAGCAAAAAGAATGTGATTGTAGTTTTATTTTCACATCCTGAGTGAAAACATGCAACTACCAATGTGGAAAGTAAGGGGAACCTAAACCTTTCTAATTTGGGTTTCACAAATGCACTAAATGGTGCATAATAAGGTCACCAGATTGTAGCCATTGATTCACACGGTATGAAGTTTGTTGTACGCCCCTCCCATTTCTAATCACCCAGCATGCTGATATCTTATGGATCATTCTACTAACAATAGTCACTCCAGCATAACCACTCACAGCTGTATCTGCAGCTCTCTACCAGTAATCAGTCCCCAATTTAAGTAATTTGCTGGAGCATAAAGGAGTTTTTAAATACCGATCTGGCAGACCCTGGCCATACTGTTTCTTTCTTTGTGCTTGAAATGCAAAATGGAAAAGAAAAACACGAACAGAGCCCTTCTTGTCTGGGCTCAAAATGTAGTGTCTGAGAAGTCAGAAGACAGTGAACAGCTGATCCTGTGCCCACAAAGCACCTGCACTCCCAGCAGCCATCCATTCTGCCCAGTACAGGAAAGTGTTCTGGGAGCAGGCATATGGCCAAGGGGCCCGGGAAGACCGCAGACGATGAGGGGATTTCCGGTTTAAAAAATAAATAAATAATACAATAGTCTATATTGTTGAGGTTGAGTACAGTTTCGATGGAACTGATCTGAGTTTTAAAAATCATGGAAGATGTAAGGCGCATAAAGAAAACTATTGCGCCTGTAAAATTGTTGCAAAAAGAAGTGCACCGATTTAAGATGTGCACTCTTACATAGAAGTAGTAGAGCTCAGGGCCCCTAATGTTAACCTCATGTGGATGGAGCTCTGTGGTTCTGCAGCAGGTGTTATATTGAATCGTTGACAGCACTTGCACCAGACTCCCCATCTTACACCACTACGTGCAATGCCCGCCATCTTTGAGGAACTTTCTTGAATGGTGCACGTTGAGCGCTTAATGCACTTGGGAGCATTTAGGCTCTTGATTTGGTTACACGCCAAATGTTAATGTTAATGTTATTGGACATCAGTCCAGTGATTCGGGCGCTGCACTGGTTCCCGGTGGCCACGAGAGTTCCATTTAAGGCCTTGTGCCCTGTACATCGGGCGTATTATGGGCTGGGGGCAGAATTTCTCCAGCACAAATTCAGGCCATGCATCCCCAATAGGTCCTTATGGTCAGAAGGGGCAAATCTGGTTACTATGCCAAAATTCCGGAGATCCCGTCTGGGAGGCCGGGCTTTCTCGGTCGCGGCAGGTCCCTTATGGTATGAGCTTCCTGCGGGCACGCAGACATGAATAAATCACCTCCAGAGTCGGCGTGCGCTACAAGCCTTGCTCTTCTGGACGTCTAGCTATCTGCCCTGGTTCTGCGTCCCAGCGCCGAGGTGCCCTTGTGGTGGATGTGCGCTCTATAAATACCTGTACCGTAACATAACATGCCAGACGAAAAGCAACGAAGCCTAAGTCTGCCATTGGACAGCCCTCGTTTCTCAATGTCTATCAAAGCAGCAAAGCCAGGCAAGTGAGTGCACGGCCACGAATCCACTGGCTTCACTTCACAGACTGACGACGGGGCAGACATTTGTTTTTGTTTTTTCAATTGTGATTGCTGGTTTGTGAAAAAATGAATGTTTTTCTGGGTGACTTTGTGTGTTTTTTTATTGTCTTGCTCCAAATGTTTTCCTCCTCCCATCGTTTTCTCCACCACTCCTGTTTATTCTTCAGCACTAGGAAGTATCATGTCATCAATGGCGGAGCTCTACAAAATAACCAAAATAAAATGAACACATGAATTGAAAAATGCATGCAACAATCCACTCTCTGCATGGCTGCACATCTGCATCTTCACGTTGAAAATTGACTTCATTTTTAGTTTAAAAATGGTGAACGTTTTAGGTTGTTCTGTCCCCAAAGTGTGTGGTACTGCTCCTGCTACTGCGAAATGTGAACGCCTAGGCCTTTTCCGACAGTGCCGACCACGTCTTCTACATGCAGGCACATTCATGCAGTGCCTGGCCTTTCATCTACATGCTGGCTCTTTCAGGAAGTGCCTCCCTTTTCTTATAAATGCATGCCCTTTCATGCAGTGCCTGCCCTTTCATCTACATGCAGACTCTTTCAGGCAGTGCCAGCCCTTTCTTCAACTTGCAGACCCTTTTATGCAGTGGATGCCCTTTCTTATGAATGCAGACTATTTCATGCAGCTGCGGCCCTTTCCTCTATGTGCAGGCACTTTCATGCAGTGCTTGCCCTTTCATCTACATGCAGACTCTTTCAGGAAGCGCCTGCCATTTCCTATAAACGCAGGCCTTTTCAGGCAGCGGCTGCCCTTTCTTCCATGTGCAGTCTCTTTCAGGAAGTGGCTGCCCTCTCATCTACATTCAGGCCCTTTCAGGCAGTGGCTGCTCTTTAGCCCGGCCGCGTAAAGGGCGACTGCAGAGACTCCTGCTGTTTGCTGTGCTGCGCTGCAGAAGCGCTACTTCCTGCTACTTGTTTCAATATTTAATATTGAACTGCCAATCTCCAACCTACCTACCTACCCTCAACGGCGTGTTTCTCCTCGCGTCCCTTGCACTCGGTGAGGTCGACTGTGTGCGAGTGAGTGAACCGCCGCAACGCGACGAAGCGGGTGGAAAGCCCTGCCCATCTTTCGGCTCTGCCCATTCCAGGAAGTGAGGCCACAAAACCAGATCCCAGCAACCCTTGCGGCGTGAAGCCCGGCCGCGTAAAGGGCGACTGCAGAGACTCCTGCTGTTTGGCTGTGCTGCGCTGCAGAAGCGCTACTTCCTGCTACTTGTTTCAATATTTAATATTGAACTGCCAATCTCCAACCTACCTACCCTCAACGGCGTGTTTCCCCTCGCGTCCCTTGCACTCGGTGAGGTCGACTGTGTGCGAGTGAGTGAACCGCCGCAACGCGATGAAGCGGGTGGAAAGCCCCGCCCATCTTTCGGCTCCGCCCATTCCAGGAAGTGAGGCCACAAAACCAGATCCCAGCAACCCTTGCGGCGTGAAGACCGGCCGCGTAAAGGGCGACTGCAGAGACTCCTGCTGTTTGGCTGTTTGCTGCTTTTCTACCGTCTGCCGACCACAAGGCTTCTAGTGCAACCGCTCGAGAGGAAAACAAAAAAAAAAAAATACAACTGGGTACATGACGCGAACCATCGAATGCCCCCAGACTCGGAGGAAGACGCTCAACTACCGCAGAATGGCAAATCCATGGACTGCCTTAAAAGCCCCTGCGGATGGTGGCGGCAAGGTAAGTAAAAGTGCACCCTGGCCTTCCTCTGCTCATCTGCAGGAAATATCGACTACTGAACCGAATACTACACACTTGTCAAAGGACCTACCGGTTGTATGTGACGATGGCGTACGTCCATCGCCCCCCCTTGCGAATCTAGACATAAATAATTGCACGGACAGTCACTCCTACGATCACTTTCCAAACAATAGTACTCTCACCTCACAAGATCATCAACAATTGGCAATTGAAGTAAACGTAATTCAAAAGGAAACAAGTACAATTTTTCCTGAAACTGCAACAACCCTGGCAACAATACTACCTCCGGCGCTTAAACACTCCATCCAGCGAGCGCCGCCTGATTTATTCAATCCACCTAATACACAAACAAAGGAGTCCACGAAGACGAACAGTGATCTTGGCGACCCGTTCCGCAATCCCAACCACCCTTTTACGGGTTGCGAGGTCACCGACGCTGAGCTAATTAATGCCGCCAATGTTCCGATCGCGGACCAAGAAACTCCCTTCAATAAAGCCCAAGAGCAGGAGGAAGGGGCTATGTCAAAAGGCACCTCTGACGAAAATGAAAATCAATCTACACAAATACTGAGCAAAAACGCCCGTGTTGTTCCTATACAATCGTCTCTGCCGGCAAGACATGCAACCACAATCGAGAGCTTGTCTTCAAATGCAAAGCCACAAGACACAATCGGAACCAAACCAAGCATAAAAAACAACAAGAACACAGTACTGGATGCACCCAGAGAACAAGCCGAAAAAACACATAAGGATGTCCAAAAACCGTATAGTGGGCACAACTCGCCTGCGACTCGAAGTAACCTCGCAGGAAATCTAACCTACGGAAACATGGAGATACGAAAAACCATTCAGAGAAAGGAAAGTGAAAACCAAAGCGCATATGCATGCCAAGCCCCCGAAGATTCAAGTGAAAACAACCTGGCCAAATCAAGCAGTACTCCGATGGCCCCAGACCAAAGGCGATTGAGCCCAACATCGAAGCTGGCAAGCAAGGACTCAAGCTCCATTGCAAGAGCTCGCCGCCTTCAAAGAATCATCGAATTAAAATTAAAACTAAACCAGTCAGCCTTCGACGATTCAATGTCAGCACCCACAAACGTCAGTACTCCATGCACCAAAAACTCAAACAGTTCAAACCGAATAATTATTGAAAAAGCCCTAAACTCTTCACTTCAAGAAGATCAGTCTGATATGGAACACTCACACCAAACATCTAATGGAACCACCTCTCCGGTGCAACAAGTGATCTTATCTGCTGATACTCTAACTCAATTACACACTAACGTTGCAGCTGCCTCCTCAATTGTCTTACTACCCTTCACCAAACTGTACGAATCTTTGAATGGGACAATAAGCGACCAAAGAGCGATGCTTACAAATCTAACAAACAAAATGGAAAAACTCGAATCTTTCATAAGCTTCATACAAAAACAACTTGAATTACAGGCAGACCTATCTACTCGTTGGCAGGAACGGTTATGCGATTTGGCTGCAAGACATCATTGCCAAAACGACAACCTAACCGAAGGTTTGCTGGAGGCAGTCAAATGGATGCGTCACCAGTCTGAAAAGGTAGACAAGAAAATCCAAAGGCACGACTCCCTTCCGACGCGAGATAATCCACCAAAAACGTCCCTTTCACAAAGCGAAAACAAGATCCTAAAGGATCAAGGTCCTTGTTTGGCAACCACGTCCCCAATAGCTGAAAGCTTACGATCACTGGCGCTGCCCCCCCATGACAATCAACCGTCGCCAGCGCCTAGCAAAAAACCCGAGTCTCAAGCAAGGTCGTATCCACACTGTGCTGACAAAACTGATGTCAAGATACCAGAAGCAAACCATCACCAAACCATTGAAGTCACTACAAATGCAAAAACCCACTTGCAAATTGATGCCGAAAAGTCTTCATTGACAGCAGAGGCCCACATGCTACCAGCCTCAACAATTAATCGCGAGAACACGTCATTTACAATGCCTTCCAATATCATAAAGAGCTCATTTAACATATTTACTGGGTCATCCAAAACCATTTCCACGACATAAAAATCTATCAGAACGGCAGGGCAAGGAAACAATCCATTATTCCAAGAAAATAAAAAAAGACAAACAAAGGCAAAACATCCCAATGTGAAAAAATTTATAAGGAATCTCACAACGCCCACAAAACCACGATTGTTCGAACGCACAACGGGAACATCCAAGCAGAAGTCAAATGACGTGCCTGACCAAGATCTAGATAAAGGTCAGGACTATGTGCCCAACAAACAATCCACAAAACGTCGGCGTCTCGACTCAGAAGAGCTGAGTAGAGACAGTTCTGTGAACGCCTCGACAATTGATCTATGTGATCTTTCCACATACTCAGCAGAAGGTGATGACCCAGATGAGCCAATAAATATATCCCATCCCAAAGAAAGTTTGAGATCTCGTATGTGGAAACATAAAACATTGGCTGGGAAAAAACCAAGCAGGTCTGGCCCACAAAAAGAAGTGACTAGATCGGCCGAGAGACCAATGTTACCACACGTATCCAAGCTAAATCCAAAATTAACGTCTAATCAAAGAAACTCCAAAACCCGTTACACATCCAGAGTACATTTAGGCAAAAATCAAACCCATAACAACCGATGTTGGAAATTACGACTTCAAAATATCCAATCTAACGACAATGAGGTCAACTTAAATAGAGCAAATGTCATGAAATTGTTCGCATGCATTCCAGTGCTACGGACAATATCGTCAGATGACATAAAAATCGTTGAATACCCAACTGAGTTAACTTCGGACCAAGTACTACTACACATTGGCTCTTCAGCTGTGAAAAACATGCTATTACGAGCCACAGAAGACCTACTAATTTTTGGTTTTGATCTAACGCTGGAACCCGAACACGAATTGCAACAAAATACCTTGGAGATCAATGCTCGTGAAAAAACGGTAGGATTAGACATCCAACGTGCAAATCTGCAGAAATCTTTAGCGTATCCTGCTGCAAAACACAATGGAAACAAGCCACGTGGTTCTCCTGGTCGAATTAGGTCCGGAAACCAATTCCAACAAGGAAATCAGCATTAACAATGATTGAAGAAGAACAACACGGACCAAATTGTGCTATCCTGGAACACTTGAGGATTCATTCACCTATTTAACAACTTCGAAGTGCCTATGAACAACATCCTCGTCGTATGTCTACAGGAAACTTGGCTACGCGAGCTGCCAATTCGAGACGGCTTTATCACATTCCTAAATCCTGCCGGGAAAAATGTAACTGGCCGTCCGTTTTCTGGGCTAGTCACTTTATTGAAGATCCAAAACTGGCTGACACCGCTCGAATCCTGAAACCCAAATCCTTTTGTTCAAGGTACCTTGGTACAAACAACCGCTACAACAACGCAGGTGAAACAATTCCTACTTCTAATAAATGGATACTGGAATCCCGCCAAGATCTCATCAAATAGTTTCATCGGCTCAGTGACAACCTTAATTGATGAGGCATCACTGAAATACAACAACCTAACCATCATAGTATGTGGTGATCTAAATTGTAGTTGGTACAAATTCGACAAAACTACAAAAACAAATACGCTGAAGGAACCCGATAAGGTTGAACAGAGAGGAAAGCTTTGGTTTGATGCCCTAGCAATAAGAAACTGTACCATGGTCAATGGGAAAACCAAAGGAGACCAACCATGTAACCCAACATGGCATGGCCCATATAGCCAAAACACACTAGACTATATTTGGGTCTCAAGCCATCTTTTTGACCAAGTGAATTCCCTAAACGTCATACCAATGCCTCAAAGCGACCATGATCTACTCCGCCTAGTTCTGGAGACGGACTGGGGAGACGTTCCTGAAAAATTTGACTTACAAGTCATATCGAATGCAGCGGGAAATCGCTTGAGGCTCAACCGTTCGCAAATTGGGAAACTTACAACCAACATAACCAAAGAGAACACCGTGAATTACGTTCCCTTGTTGACGGACTGCCGGCCGGAAGTCATAAACTCTAGAGTAATTGGGTACTCAAATAATCACCTGTACAGCGATGTCATCGCAAAAGCAAAAAGGATTATGAGGAAAGACTTGCGGCTGATCAAGAAATTGAAGTTCCCATCAGACAAAATTGCGATTAAAGTAAAAATAAGACGTCGAGAATATCGACACTGGCTAAAAGCACACTCAGCAATGATAGAACAAAACCGTGCGGAGCTGATGCTTCAATTGCTGATCACAAAAAACATGCGTGATATTTGGGCCATCCTAAACAAAGGAAACACAAAAGCAACACCGACAATCTCAAACCCGATTGATGGCAACAAATGGGTTGAGCACTTCAAGAAAATATATAAACACCCGAATGAAGACATACAAGTTCAAGAAAATGTCTCAGAACTACCGTGGGATATAACGCCTCAAAGCGACGAAATAGAAACAACAATACAGAAATTAAAAAACTCAAGAGCAGCAGGCCCCGACCAGATCTCAAATATCATGTTGAAGAAAAACAAATTTCATTGGGCCAAGTTCATGGAATCTCTGTTCAGAATAGTGTCGGAAAACAAGAAAATTCCTGGGTCATGGTTAAAGGCGATTGTGGTACCGATCTATAAGAAGGGCGATAGGAACGATCCGATGAACTATCGTCCAATCACCCTTCTTGACACAATCGGGAAAGTCTATGGCTCCTTCCTTCAAAAGAAACTCACTTTATGGGCCCTCAAGACAGAAATATACGATGTTCGACAAACAGGCTTCACAGAGGAGGCCGGAGTCGACGTAAACCTACTCTTGTTGAACATCTTAAAACTTGAGGCTCTGCGCACAAAGAGAAAAATCTTCTTTGCTTTTATAGACCTTAGGCAAGCTTTTGATACGATAAACCGCGAGAAACTTTGGTCTAAGCTAAAAAAGAGGGAATGTCCACCAACAATCCTGGAACCACTGAAAGCTCTCCACTCCAACACCTCGATACAGATCAGGTTAAACCAACAAGGCGAGTTGAGCCAACCAGTAATAACTCATAAAGGTGTCAAGCAAGGTTGCCCGTTGGCAGCTGAACTATTCAAGATCTTCATAGCTGACCTACCGGAATGGTTAAACTCAGTACCTTGTTTTTTGCTGAGGATCAAGGACACCCAAATCAAACACATCATTTATGCAGATGATATAGTACTAATCGATTACACACAGATCGGTCTACAGCGCATTTTGACACGACTGAACGAGTACATGAAGTCAAATGAGCTACTGATAAATACAGACAAAACAAAAATCATGAGCATCAGTCACACTAACAAAAACGCAGGAAAAAAATTCATATGGCGAATCGCCAGTGATAAACTCAATATTGTAACATCCATAAGATACTTGGGCGTGATGTTCAACAATTCCATCTGCGAAACAGCATGGGTCAATGACATGGCCAGTAGAACTCTCAAACTTGGCTTACAAGGAGCAAAAATCAACCATGACTACGGGAAATTCACTGTTGCACCAATATTGACTTTCTATCTACAGAAGGTCATTCCAACCATCGTATTTGGAGCAGAAGCCGGTTGGAACTTGGACTTTCGCTTATGGCAAAGACTAAAAGGTACCTTCTGGAAACGTGCCTTGAGGCTTCCCCACTACATCTCGACATTGGCACTGAGATACGAACTTGCACTCAACTCACTGTACATGACAGTAATTTGGAAATCCCTCTCCACCATTAGGAAAATGTATTGTAGCAAAAAAATACCAGCATATGAAATTTTCAAGATCAGAAACGACGACACCCAAGCTATATTAATCCAAATTTGGAAACGAAAACTTGAAGCCATCATGGATGCCGCAAATATAAGTCGACTCGACCTAATCAATCAACCGCAATACGCGAAAAAAAATCTAGAAGAATGGGACTGGATGCAAAACATTGAAAAACGCAGGAAACTAAAAACAGGTCTTCCTTTAGGTCTAGGAGAAATTAAATTACACAAGCCACCAAAATACCTACTAGACTGTCCTTCAAGATATCACAGGAACATGTTTCTAAAATTCAGGCTAAATGCCCTAAACAACCGAGAAATGCTCTGGATAAGAAAAAAGAAAGATACCGCAGACAATAAATGTCGATTTTGTGACGCGGGTGAAATAGAGTCCCTCAAGCATTTGGTACTTGAATGCATAGGCACAATTACCCAGCGGACCCTGCATTTGAATAGCTTCAAACCTCGGAACCATGACATGAATGATTGGTGGTCATATGTAAGCGCCGGCCATAACATCAAACTATCATGCAGGGTAATTGACTATATAGCCATGATTCTCTGCGATACAACCTGTGATAAGAAAAATTCAAAATCTAACCAATAGTGACCCAAACTTATCACCATCACAAAGAATAGACTGTGATTAAAGACTTGAGAGGACCGACGTGATGTGGAAGAGGTTCAATTGTAACAAAAGTTTGATATTGATTTATTGAACTGTAGTTTTCTCTTACAATAAAAAAAAAAAAAAATATACGTGCAGGCCCTTTTATGCAGTGACTGCCCTTTATTCTACATGCAGGCCCTTTCAGGCACTGGCTGCCCTTTATTATACGTGCAGACCCTTTTAGGCAGTGGCTGCCCTTTATTCTACATGCAGGCCCTTTCAGGCAGTGGCTGCCCTTTCTTCTACATGCAGGCCCTTTCAGGTAGTGGCTGCCCTTTCCTATACGTGCCCTTTCTTCTACAGTCTCCTTCAGGCAGTGGCTGCCCTTCCTTCTACATGCAGGCCCTTTCATGCAGTGGCTGCCCTTTCTTCTACATACAAGCTCCTTCAGGCAGTATGTAGCCGTTCCTCTATGTTCAGGCCCTCTCATGCAGTGGCTTCCCTTTTGTCTATGTGCATGCCCTCTTATGCAGTGGCTGCCCTTTCTTCTATGTGCATGCCCTTTCATGCAGTGCCTCTCCTTTCATCTATGTAGACTCTTTCAGGCATTATCTAAATTTCTTCTACGTGCAGACTTTCAGGAAGTGCCTGCCTTTCTTCTACACGCAGGCCCTTTCAGGCCGTGCATGTCCTTTTTTTATAAATACAGGACCTTTCAGGCAGTGGCTGCCCTTTCTTATATGTGCAGGCCCTTTCAGGCAGTGGCTGCCCTTTCTTATACGTGCATGCCCTTTCAGGCAGTGGCTGCCCTTTCTTATATGTGCAGGCCCTTTCAGGCAGTGGCTGCCCTTTCTTATACGTGCATGTCCTTTCAGGAAGTGGGTGCCCTTTCTTATATTTGCAGGCCCTTTCAGGCAGTGGTGCCCTTTCTTATACGTGCATGCCCTTTCAGGCAGTAGCTGCCCTTTCTTCTACATACAGGCTCCTTCAGGCAGTATGTAGCCTTTCCTCTATGTTCAGGCACTCTCATGCAGTGGCTGCCCTTTCTTCTATGTGCATGCCCTGTCATGCAGTGGCTGCCCTTTTTTCTATGTGCATGCTCTCTCATGCAGTGGCTGCTCTTTTTTCTATGTGCATGCTCTCTATGCAGTGGCTGCCCTTCCTTTTACATGCAGGCTCTTTCATGCAGTGGCTGCCCTTTCTTCTATGTGCATGCCTTCTCATGCAGTGGCTGCACTTCCTTCTACATGCAAGCTCTTTCATGCAGTGGCTGCCCTTTCTTCTATGTGCATGCCTTCTCATGCAGTGGCTGCACTTCCTTCTACATGCAAGCTCTTTCATGCAGTGGCTGCCCTTTCTTCTATGTGCATGCCTTCTCATGCAGTGGCTGCACTTCCTTCTACATGCAAGCTCTTTCATGCAGTGGCTGCCCTTTCTTCTATGTGCATGCCTTCTCATGCAGTGGCTGCACTTCCTTCTACATGCAAGCTCTTTCATGCAGTGGCTGCCCTTTCTTCTATGTGCATGCCTTCTCATGCAGTGGATGCACTTCCTTCTACATGCAAGCTCTTTCATGCAGTGGCTGCCCTTTCTTCTATGTGCATGCCTTCTCATGCAGTGGCTGCACTTCCTTCTACATGCAAGCTCTTTCATGCAGTGGCTGCCCTTTCTTCTATGTGCATGCCTTCTCATGCAGTGGCTGCACTTCCTTCTACATGCAAGCTCTTTCATGCAGTGGCTGCCCTTTCTTCTATGTGCATGCCTTCTCATGCAGTGGCTGCACTTCCTTCTACATGCAAGCTCTTTCATGCAGTGGCTGCCCTTTCTTCTATGTGCATGCCTTCTCATGCAGTGGCTGCACTTCCTTCTACATGCAAGCTCTTTCAGGCAGTAAGAACAATGGTCAGAAGATTTGCGCAGAGGTTTATTCACTTATTTATCTGTTTTTAACGTGCCAAAGGACCACAGGCATCAGGGCACAGAGTCACACACAGACACACAGGGAAAAACACAATATATTGCATTTCAACCCTATGTACAAATAAACATGTTTTCAAGCGTTTTCTAAAAAAACAGTGGCCTTTTTTCCTGTCATAGGTCCACCAGTAGGGTATTCCAAGCCAGTGCCGCCCAAACTAGGAAGGATCGGCCATTGCCTCTTTCTCTTTTAACACGAGGAGTGGTCAGGCAGTTTGTAGAACTGGAACCTAAAGGTTTCTTTGGTTCATACCTCTTCAAATTATGTATCAAATACAGCGGGGCTTTCCCGTAGAGGCATTTATGGGTTTGCAAGATCACTTTGAGGCATATTCTAGTGACAACTGATAACCAATGTAGATGTTTCCTAGTGCTGGTTATGTGTTCTCTTGCCTCATTCTGTATCACCTGGAGGTTCTGTATACATTCATTGCTAGCGCCACTGAGAAAGGCATTGCAATAGTCCAATCTCTGCATAGTAACGGCTCTAACAAGGGTTTCACAGTTTTTGCATGTTACCAAGGGTTTAATCTGTCTCAGAACTTTGAGGTGGTAGAGAATTTTTTTACCACAGCATTCACCTAACGTTTTTCATTTGTCTGACACGAGAATGCGACAATCTTCCACCTCAAAAGCCGTATACTCAGGACCTAGTTCCGCACTAGCTTGCTTTGATCCATTGAGCAAAAGTTCTGTTTTTGTGCTATTTAGGCATAGCCAGTTTGTTGTCATCCAACACTCAATAGTTCTGTAAATCTCTGTCAATCTTCCTGAGTCTTACTCATAGTCCCTGCTTAATTCCATCAATAGCTGCATATCATCTGCATAATTTGTGAATTTCATCCCCATTGTCACAAAGGGGACTATTATAGATGTTAAATAGGGCAAGGGATACACATGCCCCCTGCAGGACCCCACACCATATTTTGGCTGCTTCTAAAGAGTCCTCCCTCCAACACATCCTCGGCCTTCTATTACTCAAAAAATAGTTGATCTATTTAATAGTCTCCCTAGAACGATTGCCTGTAAGTGCCAATGTCTTCAACAGCTGCTCCTGATCTAACAAATCAAAAGCAGCAGACAGGTCCAGTAATATCAATAGTCCTGTCTTGGGTTTGTCAATAGTATTTAACATTTGTGTCTGTAGGTCTAAAAGGGCACTTCCAGTCCCATAATTACTCTGGAACTTTGACTATCTTGAGTGGATGATGTCAGCATCCTCAAGATACTCTTGAAGATTTGTAGCTGTGATTTTATCCACAATTTTCTACAAAAATGGGCTATTAGTGATCAGCCTTAGATTAGATGCCTCTTTGGGATTTAGCCTGGGCTTCTTTTCCTAATGGGGTCAGTACAACATCCTTAATAACGTCAGGTACGGATTTGTGGGCAAATGTCGCATTTACAAATCTTGAAAAAAAGGAAAAAAAGACTTGATATTTCCTAGGATGATTTTGGAAGGGAGAACCTCAACTGGACAAGTAGTAGGGTGTATCTATTGAAGAATCTTTTCCATCTCAACAATGTCAGTAGGTTTAAAATGAAATTTCAATTCTTTACTCTCATCTAGCCTAAGTTGATTGAGAACCCCTTCTGTATTTAAGTTATTGATAATCTTGGTACGGGCAAGATTAACCTTGTCTAAAAAGGTTTGTTGAACTCTAGTACAATCTTCTCTTCCTGGAACAAACCAGTGTGATGGTACTTTTGGTTTCTCCAGATTTCTAATCAACATGTTTTTGTGTGTCATTCTCTGCCTTTTCAATTTGTATGTTAAAAAGTGTTTTTTTACTTTCAAGAATTATAGATTTATATATTGTTCCTGTAGTTTCCATGCTGCGTTCTTAACATCTAATTTATCTTTTACCCAAGCCCGTTCTGCCTTTCTTTGAATTTTCTTAAAATCCGTCAGGGCTGGGGTGAACCAGTTCTGAGGATAAGCCTTATCTCTTATCATTTTAGATTTTATAGGGGCTGCTCTGTCTAAGAGTGTATTTAGCTGTACCCATAGACATCCACTAATCTATTGGGAAGATCTTGATCAGAGGTTGTCTCCATGATTGTATTAAGGCCGCTTTCTATGTCATCAATATTAATCTTGCTCAGATTTCAGCTGGACAGGTCTTTGTCTCCACATTCTCTATGACAATTTTACAGTAGGCCGCCCAATCTAACATGTTTCCCTTTACATGTGGGGGTTATTTGTTTTGGATTTTAATCTCTATGGTATTTAAATCATGTTCTAAATTTAAAGCTTCCTTATCTGAGGATTTTCCATACCATCGATTAAAATCTCCCAATACGACATTAGCACTGTTGGGTTTATTCAATATTCAAGGGGGTCAGAAGGGAGACAAGTTCCTCATTAAAAGATGTCATTTCCACTGGGTGACGATAAAGCACGGCAAAAGTCACACAATTATTTTCGTTAGGAGTAAGTTCTATATGAATAATCTCACAGTTTTCAGAAACTATATTTTCTTCAAACACACAGAGTTCTTTTTTTGCTATAAAAGCTACCCCCCCTGTTTCCTCATTGCCAAATTTTACAAAACAAATCATAACCTGCAGGAGTAACCACATCAATTTGAGGACTATGTGAGTCCTTTAGCCATGTCTCTGTAATACACATTACATCAATCGCATTGTCCCTGATATAGTGAGTGATGTGCATCAATGGCACGTTTGGGCAGTGGTCTTGTATTTAGGAGGGCACATTTTATAGCACCAGATTCAATAGAAGTTTCATTTGCAAGATGGCAGTTCTTGCTCTGCAGGACTACTGTTCTGTTTTCAGAAACCGTATGGTTCCCAGGTAGGTCGCCAGACTTAGATACTAGATATGTGTCCATTACTTCATTTCCTACATCTACCAGCAAGTACCTCAGACCTTGCTTTTACATGGCTCTTTAATTCTTCATCACGAAGCACGTCCTGAACAAGAGGCGAGATGTTTGGCTCTTTGCAATGCTATTAGAACCAACATTTGGCATACGATGTTCAATTTGCACATTCGTAGGCATCAGTGCCGATGAGATCATTTCTTGAGGTTTCGCATTTTTACCAAAATTTAACAGGATATTTCTTCTCACTGCGGGTGTTATTTTTGGGTGGGTACTCAATAAATGTCCTACATAAAACTGTGTATTTTCGTTTTGTGTCTTAAATTCTGAGATGCCAGTAGCACAACCATCTCTGGGCATAATTACATCGTTTTAGAGCAAGACATACGATGTTTGCTGCAAAGTGTACCTGTGACGTACCTCCGACTGCCCGCGGAGGTGTACTAGCGCGGATCAAGTGGACCCTGATGCGCTGGCGCTAACGCGCCTGGCAAATGAAATATACTGCGCACAGTCTACAAGACAGGTGGGAGATGTAGTCTTAGTTCAAATAGGCAATTAAACAACTTGAAATCTATAAAACGCAGCAAATAGATACAAAATGTTTTAAATGGGACAATATCGTAATTTTCTAATGAAGTAAAAACAAATCACTTGGGTTCTAAAAACCAAGCACAATTTCTAAAACGAATAGAAAATGGAGCCACAAGCAATGTGATGCAATCCAATGAAGTAAAGATTGATTCTAAACCTGACAGTCATCACATCTTTTATTTTGCATAAGTCACTGAGTGGGGAGCGGTATGCCCAGCCAGGAGTCCCGAGCCGGCCGGCCATAAACACCAAAGCTTCACTTCACTGCCGATGCCAAATGATGGCCACATCTTACTCCATCCGGAGGGGATGTACTACGCAGTTCGGGATGGACTGCCATTTCTTATATGTGCCGGCTCATTCAGGCAGTGTCTGCACTTTCTTCTACAAGCAGGCTCTTCAGGCAGTGTCTGCACTTTCTTCTACAAGCTGGCTATTCAGGCAGTGTCTGCACTTTCTTCTACAAGCAGGCTCATTCAGGCAGTGTCTGCACTTTCTTCTACAAGCAGGCTCTTCAGGCAGTGTCTGCACTTTCTTCTACAAGCTGGCTATTCAGGCAGTGTCTGCACTTTCTTCTACAAGCAGACTCTTCAGGCAGTGTCTGTACTTTCTTCTACATGCCGGCTATTCAGGCAGTGTCTGCACCTTTTTCTACAAGCCGGCTCTTCAGGTAGTGTCTGCACATTCCTAACATACAGGCTCTTCAGAGCTTTCATCTAGATCCAGACTCTTCAGGCAGTGTCTGCACTTTCTTCTACAAGCTAGCTCTTCCGGGAGTGTCTGCACTTTCTTCAACATCCAGCCAGGCTCTTCAGGTAGTGTCTGCACATTCTCAACATACAGACTCTTCAGCCAGTGTCTGCGCTTTCATCTATATCCAGACTCTTCAGGCAGTGTCTGCAATTTCTTCTACAAGCCGGCTATTCAGGCAGTCTCTGTACTTTCTTTTACAAGCAGGTTCTTTAGGCAATGTCTGCACTTTCTTCGACAAGCCGGCTATTCAGGCAGTGTCCGCACTTTCTTCAACAAGCAGGCTCTTCAGGGAGTGTCTGCACTTTCTTCTACATCCAAGCTCTTCAGGCAGTGTCTGCACTTTCTTCTATTAGCCGGCTCTTCAGTCAGTGTCTGTTCTTCCACATGCAGGCTCTTTCACGAAGTGCCTGCTTTTTTCCTTTGTCCCGTCTCATTCAGGCAGTGCCTTCCCTTTCTTACATGTCCCGGTTCTTTCAGGCAGTGCTTTCCCCTTCTTACATGTCGCGGCTCTTTCAGGCAGTGTCTACGCTTTCTTACATGCCCCGGTTCTTTCAGGCAGTGCCTACGCTTTCTTACATGTCCCGGCTCTTTCAGGCAGTGCCTGCCCCTTCTTACATGTCCAGGCTCTTTCAGGCAGTGCCTACCCTTTCTTACATGTCCCAGCTCTTTCAGGCAGTGCCTACTGTTTCTTACATGTCCCGGCTTTTTCAGGAAGTGCCTGCCCTTTCTTACATGTCCCGGCTCTTTCAGGCAGTGCCTGCCCTTTCTTACATGTCCCGATCTTTCATGCAGTGCCTGCCCTTTCTTACATGTCGCAGCTCTTTCAGGCAGTGCCTGCCCTTTCTCACATGTCCCGGCTCTTTCAGGCAGTGCCTGCCCCTTCTTACATGTCCAGGCTCTTTCAGGCAGTGCCTACCCTTTCTTACATGTCCCAGCTCTTTCAGGCAGTGCCTACTGTTTCTTACATGTCCCGGCTTTTTCAGGAAGTGCCTGCCCTTTCTTACATGTCCCGGCTCTTTCAGGCAGTGCCTGCCCTTTCTTACATGTCCCGGTCTTTCATGCAGTGCCTGCCCTTTCTTACATGTCCCAGCTCTTTCAGGCAGTGCCTGCCCTTTCTCACATGTCCCGGCTCTTTCAGGCAGTGCCTGCCCCTTCTTACATGTCCAGGCTCTTTCAGGCAGTGCCTACCCTTTCTTACATGTCCCAGCTCTTTCAGGCAGTGCCTACTGTTTCTTACATGTCCCGGCTTTTTCAGGAAGTGCCTGCCCTTTCTTACATGTCCCGGCTCTTTCAGGCAGTGCCTGCCCTTTCTTACATGTCCCGGTCTTTCATGCAGTGCCTGCCCTTTCTTACATGTCCCAGCTTTTTCAGGAAGTGCCTGCCCTTTCTTACATGTCCCGGCTCTTTCAGGCAGTGCCTGCCCTTTCTTACATGTCCCGGTCTTTCATGCAGTGCCTGCCCTTTCTTACATGTCCCAGCTCTTTCAGGCAGTGCCTGCCCTTTCTCACATGTCCCGGCTCTTTCAAACAGTGCCTACCTTTTCTTACATGTGCTGGCTTTTACCGGCAGCACCTGCACTTTTCTCTATGTGCTCGTTCATCTACCTGGAGGTTCTTTCAGCCGGTGCCTGCCCGTTCTTCTAGGTACAGGCTCTTTCAGCTCGTGCCTGTCCTTCCATCTACATACAGGCTCTTTCAGGCAGTGCTTACCATTTCTTCTGCCTGCATGCTCCAGCAGGCAGTGCCTACCCTCGCTTCGTGTAAAATGTAATCTGCAAGCCCAGCTGGCCTCCTTTTACTATGATTGCATTATATAATGTGTACTTCACCCCTCCCTTTCGTATCAGTCATCTCCTTGGATTATGTATGGATGCCATTGTTTCATAACATGCCCCTCTATCAATATAGATGGCGTTGGTACATCTAGAGACAATGGCACACAACATAGCCACATGGAAAATGGTTCCCATATTACAATTTTCACCATAGCTGTAATCCGTTATTTCCTGGCACAAAGTGGTGATTCACTTGACAATGTACCCCATTGCAGTTTGTTCTGGGCCCAAACGGCACACTGGACATCACTTGAAGAAACCCCCCATTTGTATGCTCTCTGCGGAGCGTGTATCCACTCCCCAAGGGAGTAGACAGGTGCCCCTGCGCATTTCTCAAGGAACTCTCTCCACCTTCCAGAACATCTTGTGAGTGCTCCGTTCTGGACTCTGGCACCTGGTTGCCCACAAGCCGTGATCGACAACCACTTGAGATCATTTTCTGCACCTGTGCAAGCTGACTAGCCTGACCAGGCGGGCGTTCACTTGGTTTTAGTAGTGTTGCTTTCAAAACTAAACATTGGATTGCATAAAGTGAGGATGACTGAAACGTTTGAGGGAACTAGGCATGTAGGAAATTGGTCAATTTTGCTTCTGTACATTTAGTGAAATTTCGCACAAACCTTTGTCAATTCCCAATTCTAGGCAAATGGTAAACTAAAAAATAGGACATTTGTGGGAAACATTCCCCAACATAGGTTGTGCAGGTGTGAAATCCTACGAAAATTAAAGTATCATGCTACTATCTTTTTCTTTTCCTTTTTTATTTGAATTTTTTATTTGTATTTGTTTGAACAAACCTTAACAATCAAGAGAGGCCAAACAACATCATACCAAAATACATCATTTAAATGCTCTTATCAAAAGGGATGAAAATTAAGTTTCACAAGAGATTTTCTCAGCAAACTAAGGGAAAAAAAACTTCTTTTCCATTTCTCACTTAATTTGTGGGTACATTCTTCAGATTTCCAAAGCAAAATTAATGAAATATCTTTTCTTGTGTTTTTCTGTTATTTTGTGAGGGACATAGCAGTTTAATCAGATTCTTTACCCACAATTTAGCACGAGGGGTGATTGAAAAATAATGTAACAAATTAAACACTTTCATAACAGATTTGGCAAATTTTCAATTCTGCCGGTGATAACATTTTATGAGGGGAAAGTTGTTGAATGCTTAGTTTAGGTACTCAAGCTCTATCGTCTGCTGTTTCAACTCGGCCTAACAGCTTTGGGAGGCTTCCCTTGGAGATGAAAAATTCTTATTACTGAAATAAACCCAAATATCTGTGATTCGCTAACAATTAAGAATGACCTCTTTGAACATGAGATTCCTCACTACGAATTAGGAATGACCTCTTTGAACATGAGACTCCTATGGCAGCGCCTCTGTCTTTGTAGGACATCTTTTGTACCTCCTCCCCGCTCTCTGTTTGAGGATTTTACAAGCAATAAGGGGATTCTATTAATTATTATGTAATTAAATGCCAGGAATTGCTGTAGTCTAGAGGGATATCCCTGAATACTGTTATGGCAAATATATCCATGCACAAAAAGAAGCTGTGGCAACAGGATTGGTGTCAGACTTGTACATAGTTCATAGTACAAGCTGAAAGTGGCTCCGGGTGTAGTCTATTGACTTCAATGCAATGTTAACATTGACCGTCAGTATCTTCTAAGGGCAGAAGGGCTTATTTATCATTCTGTATTACTCTTACCAATATATGTCATTGCCTCAGTAATATCACTTGAATTAGGTCTTTTTTTCCTTCAAGCCACAGTGTCCTGGAGATCATTATTGATCTACCATACGATTCTATCTCAGTGGGATGGTTCTGTATAGAACGATTTGATATGTATGGCACTAGATCTCAAACCTATTTCTGCTTTTGTAGAATACTGCAAGACCATTCTTAAACAATTGGAGGATGTAAGAATTACCTTATTGCAGAGCCCAAGACTTCTAAAAGGCATATTACGGGAACTCAACTGGTGTCTCACAATCAGATATTATCGTACAAGTGTACCAAGATTGTATACGGGTTGGGGCTAAATTAGGGCCAGTGGTATTTAGAGAGGTTTCCTTGCCCAAAAGTGCCTATTGTGTTCCAACAATTTCACTTTGATCTGTTACCAACTTTAGAGATCACCGGCCCTAGACATAAGCTATCAGCCGATATGTGCAATTGTCGTTTTACGTGGGCTTGAACCGAAACCTTACAACACTTGATACTTTATTTCCATAGTTCATATTCCTTGAGGGTTACATATTTTAACCAATTTGTAAACTCCATAGAGGTGGTTTCCGTAATAATGGTTTGGGGCATTTAAGAGTGGGTGTCCAGGTTTTATTGGTTCTAGCATTATTAAGATTTTAGTCTGATTTATTTAAAATGTTGCATGCAACTAGTCAATTAATTGAAAATTATTAACACATAATAGCTAGTTTGTAGAGTGAGAAATGAGATGCTAGCTAGTAATTTTACAGTGATGAGTTGGTAGTTTATTTGTTCAGGTCATGGGTTTTATTCGAGTTTAATGTGCTTGGTATCACATATTGCAAGTAGTTTTATGAATGACTAGAATTGATTTTTGGGATGAGGTGGAAGCTCTGGGGCATCCCAGTACCCCACCTTTGGGCCCAGCATTGCATTGTCGGTGGGGGTTCCGGGCCGCCAGGGACCCATCCCTTTGCCTCCCTGCCCTGACTTTGTCACAGCTGCTCACCATGTCAGCCCTAGAAAAAGGAACATACTGAAAACTACAGCAGCATAGAAATAAGTGAACTGGGGAAGCAGAAATAAGCAAAAAGAACACAGGAACTGTGTATCTCCCCTGGATACAGCAATACTGTTACCTCGTGGGGTAAGCATCCTGTAACTTTACAGGTCTGCGTGATTCCAAGTCATGTGGGCCCGAAAGGCATTGCCCTTTCTGAAGTCCTGTATGACTCCATGAGGACTTTTTAGTGCTGCATGCAGTAATGCTTTTGTGTGGTGGTAATTACTGCCACAATCAACAGACATAGAGGAAGAGTTTCAAATGGGAACCCAGTAGTTTGGCAAAGTGGTAGCACATCTGTTATTCAGAAATACTGGCGGTCCTACCACTACCGCCAAACAGCTAATCAGGCCCTAAGGCTTTAAGAGCTGATTATTGATCAGTGATCTTAGTTGTGATGGAAAAATAGCCTCTGTTTCTGATTTTCAGAGCAGTTGAACCTGCCAGAGTGCAAACAAAGCACCCCACAGGAGTTTAAATAGTGTCAGCCCTAGAGTGAGTTCTACAAGTGTGCTCGACATTGCTAAACGCTCCTATGCACCCTTCATACCTCCCCCCGGGTAGCCGATGAGTGGTAGCATCCCCAGAGTGTATCTAGAGTCCCTCTTCCGAATGAACACTCACTAGATTCTCATGGATTAACTCCTGTGATAGAGCTACCCTGGGCTGATTCATAATTAATATTGATCGCATTTATTGGTGTTATATCAGCACTGTGCTAGTTGCAGAGTGCACATGCAATAAACTGATTTAGTATGAGCCCCAGAAGATAACCACAGTGAGCATTGAGAAGGTTCAGTGGTGACATATTCTCACCGTAGGTGGATCCAGAATATGCAGTGCATAGACTTTTTGCTGTTATATCAACACCATTCTCGACATCACAAGTATCACTGAGATGATCCTCAGCTCTTACATCAATGTGTGATTAGTTTTAGAGCGTGCTTTCTTGTCATGTGAGATGCCAGCTTCTAGGACACTCTCTGTGGTAGGAATTAATAAATCACCTGTGGGTGAATTGAGCAGCCTAGGCAGCTTCGGAATGAGTAACACACTGTTTATCTGCCGTACTATCAGCAGTCGGGATAGTTTCAAAATGTACAACACGCAAGATATCTACTGCGATATCAGCCCCCAATGACAGCTTCAGAATGACCGACACACAGGTTATCTAGTGTGATGTGCGTACCCTAGAAAGCTTCAAAATCAGTAACCCGCTGATTATCTACAGTGTTATCAGCACTTAGACATCTTCAGAATTAGCAACAGACAGATTATCAACTGTGATATCAGCACCACAGATAGCTTCAGAGTAAGCTGCACACAAATTGCCTGTTGTGACATAAGTAGCCCAGATACCTTTAAAACAAGCCATGTAGGAATTACCTAGATTGGCATCGGCAGTAGAGGCAACATTAGAGTTAGAATAGACCAGATGATCTTCTGTGATATCAACATGCTTGAAAATTGAACAGATTATCTGTAGTGATATCAGCACCTGTACTGCTCCAGATGGAGCAACAAATACTATCAAGTGTGAGACCGACACTGTGGACAGTAATTCATCTAGGATTTAACAGTTTATCTGCTATAATAGCACCCAGATACCTTTGTGTTAGGAGCGCTATATAAATAAATACAAATAAATAATGTAAGAACTTTGGACAGTACCAGAGTTAGGATCGGCCAGATTATCTGATGGGATATAAGCACTGTGGACACCTTCAGAAGGTGCAACACATATAATTTCTACAGTGATATGACTCCATTTGCAGTTTTTGAATGAAGGTTTGCTGATGGAATTGTAGAACCCCAAACAACACTAAATGAACCTCTTAGTCTCACCTTAAAATTAATACCATGGATCGACTCCTGAAAGGGGTGAGAGGATGAGATTGTGAAACATATGTTACGTAAAGGGGTCTTAAATAGCACCCCTCTGCCAATAGTGTTGGCCTCACTGTCATGGCCGTGTAAGAAAGGATGGCAGGGTGTGTTAGTCAAATAGCAGGAAGACAGATGCAGAAACCTTTGGTGTTGATGGATGCAGGTGGTCGGAAGTAGCACTTACCTATGTGTCCATTTGAAAATCTATTATTAGGGATTGGTACCAACTGCACAGGTTCGCCGCGTGGGCAGCCCTCGGTTTGTGAAGTGCACAAATTGACAGACTGGTTGTTGATAGTAGATGGTCTGAGCCCGTAACTTGCACTAGAACTGGTTGGCTGTCTGGAGGAGTGTGGATAGTGTAAGGACAACATATTTAAGTAGTAATGAGTTAGTTGAATGATGGGAGGGGTTGGAGGAGGGAGGGGAGTTAGGGTGTTTCTTCCTGGTTCTTGGTTGTAGTTTTCACTGTGATTTGGGTGTGGGTCAGTGTCATTCAGCATTCATCAATCAAATTGGATTCCCACAGATGGTAGTAAGAAGAGTTTTGCAATTGCGTGTAGTAATGTAGACTACGTTCCTGCAGTACAGTGTTTAGTCAGTTGCTATTATCTTTCAGTTCTTTCAAAGTGGTTGGTCCAAAAGCCAAGTCATGCCCTGTTTCTTGAAAGTCACTTCCAGGCAGAGAGGTTTGGGTAGGGTGTTCCACAGTTTTATTGCAGAACTGAAAAATAGGACCCTCCTTGCCATTTCTTGTTGAAGTTGGGCACTAGGACTATTGCAACATTGCTGGACCTAAGTGTATAAGTGTACAATAGCGATAAATGCGAGTCCCAATTTGTGTGGACTTTGGTTGCACTGTGTGCATCTTTCTCTTTGCCATTTGTAAAGGTGTCTCTTCCCCCCTGGGTCTTATTTGTCTAGGTAAATAGAGATGCCCTTAGGCCGAAATTAACTTTCTTCTCGCCTTCTATATACACTATACAACAATTACAGAAGAAGCTATGACACATACAGGCCACAGTTGCCACAATGAAACAGAAACCTCTGCCTGCAAATGTGAATGACAACATGTACACATAGTCAATTATGGAACGATACATCACACCGAAACTGCACCAAACATGAGTAAAGTATACAGAAATGTCCAACGTAACGTTCTTATGAAAAAGGTGTACACACAAAATATGAATATGTTATTTTATTTGGTGTTTGTACAGTACTAATCCTCCACATCTATGGCTTTCCAGTGCTGACTGTTCATTCAGTGGTGTATTACTCCACTCTTCTGGGCTTGCAGCAGATAGTCTAACACAAAATGCATTGCACTCATAATGGCAAAGCGATAACATGAAGAGACCATTCTACTACTGTGCAGTCATTTTAGTTATAGGATATAGCAGGAAGCCATCTGTGGGGTTTAGATGAACCCTGTGAAGCGTACTCTGTGGATACTGCTTTTTGCGTGAGGCGTTGAAATGGAGCATGAGGCCAACAGAGATTAGTTGTTGATGTGCAGGTAGTAAGAAGTTGGTCAGACACAGTTCATTGATTAAATGTCCTTAAATAGCTACCATAACTGATCCTTGGTTTTGGGACTGTTTGAGTGTTGATATCCACAGACTCTCATTTGCAGAATATGAAAACATGAATTCAATTCAGATGACATATATCAACATCCGTACTCACCCAACCTTTGGGGCTCTGGCCTGCAAATCTATAGAGCCCACTCACTCGTTGTGTGTTTGTAGTTACTAACTGGTGCCATCATGGGGGTGGCATTGAGTTTCCGAGCCTGCAGGTCAGTAGATAAGGAGACATGTTGGGCATGGCTAAAAAGCCTGTGTATCGGCAGTGTGGTTGGCATCTGATGACACAACCGGGAGAGGTGTGGTTAGTTGCTTTTAGGCATTTCGGCGATGGGGAACACATATGTGGGAGGTGGCCCGCTGAGGTGCAGGATAACGAAATGGCAGCAACGAGTACATCACGTGAACAAGTACTTATGTATAAAACAATCTGAATATACCTCGGGTTAAATATTAAATAATTAACAGTTTGTTTTACTGTTCTAATATGTGCACTAATTATATTATTTTCAGTCCATACACGACCCTATGAACTCTTGTCACGCAGATAATGTAGAAAGTCCCTTTACTATATTGTGTTATTAGCCAAACTCCACTAATTATGACGGCAATATGGAATATAGCAGTGTACTATTCTTGGGACTTACTATGAAACTTGCCACTGGCTAGAAAAGCTTCAAAACATAGCAGGCAGTCAGGTGGCTGCCACAGGAATGCCCAGGTGCCCATGTCCTTCCAAGAGATGACTGGCTCCCAGTGGCGGGAAGAGCCTTTTCATTGGTTCCAGCACCTCGGCATGTCTTTCCCTCTGTGTCTTTTCAATTCGGGTACAGTCAAGGCAGAATTTTAAAAAACGCAAACAAGTGGGAAAAGGGGTCGGAGACATAAAAATGAGGGGATATACAAGGACTAATGATAGTGTCACTCTGTTTGGAAAAGTGATGTCCCGAATAAAAATGAAGGCAACAGTTCTATGCATACAGCAAATCAGCAATCAATTGCTGGGTTATAGGGGGACCAGGTCTTCCACACGCAGAACATGGAGGTCCTTGGGCCTCATTATGACCCCGGCGGTAGCCGTGCCGGTAAAAATGGCACGTCTGCTGCCAGAGTCATTTTTTTCCAACACCCGACATTGGGGACTTATCGGGGCTTTACAGGCCCGGTGGTAGCGGTAATTCCCGATTGCCTTGCTCCAGAAAAATTACTCCCCATTCCGATTCGAGTCCCATTGGAATCAGTGGGAATGGGGAGGACAGTAGCACCGGCATCATTCAGAATGGTGCGGGTGTTACCGTCAATGTCTGCAAGCAGGTGCCGTTCGGCCCGCCAGGTCAGACCTGGTTTGCGGTAAGGCACCCCCAAGCAGAACTCAGAGTATGCCGGTCCGGGAACAACGGTGCCAGTAGCTTACCAGTACCGTTGTTACCGGACCGGCATACTCATAATGAGGCCCAAACAAAGCAGAAAGTACCATGGTTTATTTGTGTATCCTTTGTGAAAAGGGAATGTATCGGTAAGCAACTGAAAAGCATTATAGAGGGGAAAAAACCTGTCATTTATAAACAAGAATTGGGAGGCACAGCTGTAGTAGAAATAACTGATTGATGGTAGCAGCTGCAAAATAGTACGACTGCCTGAGCATATAAGAGCAGTGACTGGCATATGCCTAATACTTATACACAGGCCAAAGCTGTGGGCTTTGCCAAGGCTTATCTTTAACAGAACTTCAGTGAAGGACACACATAGTGCTTGTAAATGAAGTGGCTGGGGGCAGACTTGTTTTCTTTCACCAGCAGTGCCTTCACAGCTCCAATTAAGAAATTACCCTTTAGAAGACTGCTTTAAAAAGAAACTGGCAGCCACTTGGAGCTCAGACTTTGATCGTAAGGCTTTGTAAACGTAGCTCAAACAGATCCTAGAGGGATGTGTTTTGGGTGGGAAGGGGCAGGCAGTGGGTGGGAATGGCTATAGGGAGTACCATGGCAATGAGTGGGTAAATAACCAAACATCACCAACAACATGTGTATTCCTCCGCACATGCCATTTCAGCCTAGCTGTACTCTAATGCAATAGCTTTGCTTATAGGTGGTGCTAAAGCACAGTCTAATGTCTCAAGCTAAAAATGGGACAAATGTCAGCTCTCCTGATCTGATCTGCATCTGAGTTGAATGTCCTTATAAGGTACATTAGGGGGGTACTTTATCCCATATATTGCATGTGAAAATCATTTTTTTTATTGTTATGGCTCCCATTGATTGAACATCTGTAGTTTGCAGTAATGAGTCATACCTGTGAATTATGGCCCCTAGTTTACAGGTATGAAATGTCATCATTCCTGTGAATTATGGGGTTTGCACTGTTCTTTGGTAATTAAACATAGCCATGCATGTTATATATATTTTAATGCATACCTGGTGGAGTTGCCAGGGACGGACCGATGGGAAGAGAAAGTTACTCACTGTAGTGACTGCTGTACTCCTAGTCCATAGTCCCCTGGAAAAGCAAATGTCACTCACCTTGTCTCTGTCTGAAGCAAGTGACTGACTCATGAGTTCTGGAGGCCGTTCACCACAGATCTCCTCCCAGCACACTGACTGCTTCTTCTTCAGCGCCCAGTGAGAGATCGAGTCTAAGGCCATGTGCACGTCCCACCTTTGATCAGGGCCCAAGCACTCCAAAAACGAGGAGATTGGGACATTCACTGAAAAATTATGCAGAGACAAATCGCAAATCAGGCTTTAAAGCGCAACAGAGAGGGACCGCCGAGGATCTCAGGGACACAAGTAAACAAAAAAGAGGAAAAACAAAAAAAAAGAAGCGTGCTCTGGAGCGCTCTGCTGTGCAACCGCCCCGTCTGCATGCAAAAAGGAACTTACGGGTGTTTCCAATGGCGGAAGTTTGCATTCACCGTTGCCAATGTACGCCTGTGCACAGGCTCCACCCCAAATTTTAACATGGAAGAATTTTTGACTGTGCAAATGAGCCTGCCCTGTCCCCGTGTGATGGACACCTTTATAGTACAGAGATAAAAGGATGTGGAATAAGAGTACCCTACACTATGTTTTGTGGGTTGCTTGTAAAGTTCAGATGTCAGGTTTTCTCTAAGAACTGAGGGTGAAGAGAAGACGGGTGGAGTGGATGGGGTAAGGGGGAGCAGCAGAAAGAAAAAAGCAAAATAATGTTATGTTTGGTTGCCTACTTGTGTAGCCTTATTGCATTGTTGTCTCAAAGTGCTTAGGTTGACAAGGAGCAAGAGAAGGTAATTAAAGTGATGGAGATAGTAGCAGAGGAAATAGGGCAACATAATGTTATGCTTTGTTGGTTGCGTGTACGGCGATTGGAGAACATGCTTTGGGAGGGTTACTATGGGGTGCGTACACTGGAAGGATAGTACTGATGCGGAGACACCGGTGCGAACTCTACCGTATGCATGCATCAGAAGCAACCACACAGAATACAAGCATCACCCAGATCTCCTTGCCATACAAAGGATACAATGAAACTGTTAGTAAATGTGTAGTACACCCCTGCGGAATCCCCATCGCGCGCCAAGTCCTTCAGTACCTTCATGATAGGCATACACTGGGTGGACCTCTGCAGCGGAGGCATGCTTGGGGGAAACCGCAAGTTCCATACTGTGGGCACCCGCATACAGATCTAGAAAGACTCTGATCGAGTACATCCTTTTAGACCCCCATGGATCTGTCGGAGAGCATTATAGGTTGATCCTGTGGCCTGCTTTTCTCCTCGCATGTCAGTGATCCACCCTTGCAGAGATGGGTCGTGGGTGGTGATTGTGTTTACTCCTGCCATACTCTGTCCTGCCTGACACCTGTGCCCATCTTTCCACCTGCAGTTCTCAGCATTGGTGAAGGAGGCTTCTGGGAAGGAACGGTGAAAGGCCGCACTGGCTGGTTTCCGGCAGAATGCATTGAGGAGGTGCAGATGCGTCAGTATGATCCCCGGCAAGGTAAGTGGGGGGCCTATGCCCTTGCGTAAGATTGCATGTGTGGGAACTGCTTTGTGTGCACTGCTCTCTTATACATGGGTGTTATAGACTGCATGCACAGGACACTGCGTTGCATACATGCTTGGTAAAATAACACCTGCACCGCCCACTATTTATCACACAGACACCTATGTGTCCATGCTGGTGTGTGAGAGACACATTGAGGCGGTTTGAAGGTCTACACTGCACTGTGGTGGTCATTTTCCAATGAGGCGCAGTTAGACACGGATCGCAATTATCATACGCATAATCTCCGCCAGTAAATTGCGATTTGTGTCAAGTGCATGCATTTGCAACACAGAACTGGGGGCGCAGCATACAGTCTACTTCCTACTTCCTCTCCAGAAGCACCGTGCTAAAAATCCGCAGGCATTTCCGCCTGCACGGCCTTTTCATACGGGCGCAGGTACTGGAATCCATGCAGATGCTGGCAAATATTGTATTACTGCCATCGGCCATGCTAGTACCAGGCAGTCGGCATTACAACTGTTTTTGTGTTAGGGACGTTCCAGTTTTCCATTCCAATCACACACAAAATCAAAATAGCATGAAGCGCGCTGCAGACTTGCATGTGTTAGTGGTCACTGTTCTCTTAGAACTGTTAGCTCCCTATAACAAACCTTGCTCTGTAGAAAAGGCCTTGTCGATTAAAGTTGTATTTTAGAAATATGTTAGAGAATACCCATACTATGCTTATTGAGTTCTATGCTGTGTACTGCCAAATATAATACGTTATGGAATGCCTCCTGGTTAGGTGCGCTATACAAATTTCAAATAAATAAATAAATAAAC
This sequence comes from Ambystoma mexicanum, assembly GCF_040938575.1. Lineage (NCBI taxonomy): Eukaryota > Metazoa > Chordata > Amphibia > Caudata > Ambystomatidae > Ambystoma > Ambystoma mexicanum. The sequence goes on along the minus strand of NC_090936.1, from coordinate 973,838,153 downwards.
ATATAGAGCTCACATCCACCCAAGGGCATCTTGGCGCTAGGACACTTGGAGTAGAACGGGAGCCAGGATCCTACCATCGAAAATTGCAGTGTTTTCAATGAACGCCTGAATTCATAATGATTCCGAGTACCTCTAAGAGCAATGGGCAAGGCATTCCACAATTTACCATCGGCAATCGAGAATTCAGAGAGGAGATAGTGAAAGTGGAGTAGAGGTAAAAGAGAGGAAGTTAAAAATATAGAGAGAGGCAGGAAAAGGAACAAAGGTTGTAGCGTTATATTGAGAGACCACCCTTAATCTGGGGAATCACCCCCAATCAAGGTGCCCTAAGCACTTTGCTTAGGTGTTTTAGCACTGGCCCTATTGAAGTCTCATATAGAGTCACATACACCACCCCCTTGTGCCCACAGTGAGCCAAGAACCAGGCCGGGGTATAGAAAGAATATTTATTTATTTCAATTATAAGCTGAATGAATAACAGGTTGATTTAATCGCACACAACACATTCTTTGTGGCAGAAAACACAACTTCAATTACCGAACACACTTTTCTGTAGGATGGTAATTTTAAACACACTTTTTCTGTATTTACTTTTGTCTCATAAATATAGAACACAGTCTAAATAAACTGGTCAAAACCCTTTTTCCATGAATCCGGTTCGCTGTTGAATTTTAATAATAATAATATGGCACAATCCTAGAACATAATCTTCAATGTTTCTGGCTGAGAGTTTAAGTGTTAAAACATAGGCACAATTTTCGTTTTATAAAACTAGTGAAAACCAGAGGTCCAAAAGCCAAATAACCCTCTAACTGGTATTTGCCAAAAAAGAGACAACACAGAGTGGATTGTGGTATGCCAAATCCAAGCTAACCCAGCTTTATTGCAATATAAACTGGTGGAAAAAACAAGATTAACAGCCAAGTTCTCACTTAAGATTTTCTCCACATCTCGACAGGATACAGCAGTTTTTATAGACATTTTGATGTTACAGTTATGATGACCTATCTCTCCTGGTCATTGGTTCCCATTACTAACCTACATATATAATTCTATCCACCAATATTGATTAGAAAATCCCTTATCTAAGATCCCACCCATAAACCATCCCATAAAAATGTGCTACTTCATAATGCTTAAAAATGATTGGTAGGCTCTAAATTACGTCTGCGGTAAAAAAAGACATGTGCTTATCAGTTAACATGTGATCACACGTTCCATGAACTGGCTGCACAATGGCATGTTTTATGTAGATGGGAAGAGAAGACAAGTGTGTTGCTTTTGTTCTTAATTAAATAAAACAGCCCATGTTGTCTCGAGTCTCAAGGACCTGTTCCTGCAACAGTTAACCATGCCATCCTGATCTTGACACATTTATGAATGCTGTTATTAAGAATCATTCTGCTTTCACCACGTGCACAGTCATTATTTGTCTTTTAAGCCTCATCACGTTTCTCTGTCACACCTAGCCGATCGCGGAGACATTAATCTGCCAACTACTTATGAACTTCCTGGGATGTTCAGTTCGCCCCATGGACTTCAAATAGTCTTCCATGTTATAGCAACTTGATTTATCTTGACAGTTGGATGCACACAATGGTATTGTGTTCCACCATGTAACCCTCCCCTACGGAGCCTTGGGTTTTGACATTCCTTTGAGGCAGCTACCATCTAGCTGGCTACAGCATTTTCCTGTATTAAATGTATTTGTTCAAATAGCGTTCTTAACTGGGTCCTCTCTTAAAGCTGCAGTGTTTAATTCTCTGCTGTGTTTGGTGCAGTTTTAAAATGGCAACTGCTTGTCACATTATTTTTCACTGAAGGACCCATTTATTTTCTATCTACCAAGTTCCTGATGCATGCCTGTCACATTATATTTCTCCATATGGGTATCAGCAACCTTATCTGCCTTACAATTTCCTGCCCTACTTTTGTAGTGAGCCCCTTTCTTTAGTACACGCCTTCCTGTCACCTAATCTATTCAATTTTAAAGCACACTAATTGTGCAATCTAATGCCTTATCTGTCCCCTAATTGTGCAGTTTCAAATGTATCCTTTCTTATCTTATAATTTAGTTCTTCTGAGGAAGGCTGGGGAGCATAGCTCAAACATGCTCTCTAGTCAAAATTTGCCCGACTACACTAGTTCACCTTCACGGCTTCACACATGGAGTTCCCTGCACACTCAAAATGCTAGCAGTTGAAATTACAGATTTGTAAAAATGTCTGTGGTAAATATTACTTCACGAAAATTTAGCTTAGAAATAATCACAGGTTTTAAGAACAAGACGTACATCACACGTTCAGTGTTGGATGCATGAGGTCTCACTGTTGCCAAGCACTTCTCTCCCTATCCCCAAAAATATAACCATCAATGACATGCAGCACCCTTCTGTTCAAAGGCCAGGTCGAGGGGGTGGGACAGATTAGAAGTTTCATTTTCAGACTCCCCCAACCTCACTTAAAGGCTCATATTGGGGAAGTTGGACAGTACAAATGTGGATCATTATGAATTTTGTTTTTCAGACCCCCTTCACGTAAAGGCATGTGTTGGGGAAGTTGGATAGTGGTGAACTTTTGTTTGTGGGGCTAAGGGCATCCCTTTGTTAAATACAATATTTGAAAAAAAGTGGTGACAATAGGGAATTTTGTTTTAAGATATGGATACCTTTTATTTAAAAGCATGTTTTTGGGACAAGTATCTTTTGGGCTGAAAGGCGAGGTCTGGGGATGGTGACAATTATCAATTTCATTTTGGTGGCAAGTTTACCTTTTGCTTAAAACAAGTTTTGGTAAGGGGTATCAGTAGGGAATTTTGTTTTAGAAAAGGACACCCCTTTTCATTAGGAAAGTCAGGGGTGAACAGGAAAATTAAGGCACCCCAATTAATTTTAATGACTATCTTGTATCTTTCCGCTAGGAGTGGGGGTGAAACGTTTGAATTCTTCCAAGCCCCCCTGCATCAATCTATTTGAGAGTTAATTAACTTAAGGCTCTACACAATTTTTACCCCCACCCACTAATGGAAGGGAATGGTTTGATTAAATAGATCCCCAAGCTGACATTTTGTTGGACAATGTATTAACTTTTGGAAATCTCTGAGCTTGGCACTCATGGAGCCTGAGCAGGGCTTTTGCTCTTAGGGAAAAATGGGATTCTGGCCAGCACTTCAGTGAATTGGATTCCACAGCAATACACCCTCTATGGCCCCAGTGAAGAATCACATCCTCTGTTTTATAGACTCCCCAGTAGTAGAAATATCCAGATGAAATTTCAGCAGATCTCCTTTGGTGATTTTTGGTAGCTGTCCCTTCTTCCATAGTGCAAGACCTTTTCACTCTCTAAGCCCCTCACGAGGGAAGTGAACATTAGGCAGTGCTAACTTACAATCTCACAATCAGGAATTTTCTTCACCCCCTCCCCCAAGTCCAGCCCCTCTCTAAGGATTGGTTCAGGGGTCTAGAACAGAAATATTGCAACTCCCCTTTGAGATTTACATTTTTTTCCATGTGCAATTTTAGCCAAAAGTACCTACATGGCAAAATTTTGTAATTCCCCAATAACTGCCATAAGATGTACTCTTCCGGTACCTAACTGTGCAACCCATCAGTTCGTCAATTCTTACATTCTGGACATTTTCAGTGCAGTCAGAAACAGAATTCAGGTGATAACATGATTTCCAAAAATTGCATGTGGATCAAATTTACATCAGGATAACCAGCTTGTTACTAGCTTTCAAATGGCATATGAATGGATGCAGTGTGACTTGTCGTTGCTGAGAACATCCCTAGTTATGATAGCACTTTTAAACTAATGGTCACTCTTCAGAATGTATGCAAATCTTAACTCTCATTTCTCCATGTAAGTTTAATTTCTTTGCAAGCATGTTTCCAGAGCCTCCTGGGCTGAATGTTTGTATAAGGCAGGCTAAAAGCCATTAGCCTCTTTGTTCTTTGAAAGTTGATGGGCTTAGGAGAGCCTTATCCTGCAGAAGACAGTTCACCTCTGCCCTGTGATACCATGATGCCATGCTGACATCTAGCCCTTTGTTCTATTATCTGAAGTCGACCACAGTTTTGATCTCAAAACCCTAAATGTCTAATTATTTTTCCCCATCCAGTTCTTGGTCTGTGTTGATCTGTGCTCTGTCGTAAATACTTGGACTGTTCATGAGCTCCACATAGATTTCCCTTCCAGATAAGGAGCTGGGCAGGCCTTGAAATTGTCCCAACAACAAGCAACAGGGTCTGTCTCAGGCCTAAATGAGATTTACCTGTGACCCATGGAAACAAAGTAGCCTTTTCAATTGTTGCCGTTATTCTGCATGTGAAGCATATTATATAGTGTAATACATTGCATCCGGCCCCCACACATCCAGTCTTTTCCCTGATATCTTTATTTAGCAGGGGAAGATTTTTCTCATGTCTTGATTTAAAACTGTAAAACACGCATGCACAGCCATTTTAGTTTCAGAGTTTGAAAACCCTGCTTTTCATGTAGAAGGTGCCTTTGATTTTCTCCTGCAAATGTGAAGTAAAGGCTGCTTTTCAGTTCGATCTTTCCCTTTGTAATGAATATATAGGACTTTTGATTTCTAATGCTTCGCTATTCACATATCATTTCCATGTTATCACAACTCTTCCTTGTGTTGCTTGCAGAACACAAACAGTCTGTATTAATAGGCCCATTTTCAGTGCCAACATTTCTGAAGGTCGGCAGGTAATTTTTCCAGTGGGCCTTTCAGTTATATTTTTTTGGGCTGTGATTAAACCCAACATGTCTGAAGAGAGTAGGTAAAGAGCAGAATTTGGAAGAGACAGGGAAGGCCAGATTTAGAGGAAGGAGAACCAAGCATGAAAGTAGAGGTGGTAGAGAAAAGACAGATGAGTGTAGAGGAGGCAGAGAGGAGTCGTGGAGGAATGGAGGAGGCGCCACAAGAAAAATAACTAAGGGAGAGCAGGATGAAGCTCAGACTCCTGTGATGAAGCTTCATGCAGTGCAGGAGGAGACCCAGGAAAGACTGAAGGGCTTTAAGACTGAGCATGCCGTGGTCCAGCCATTGTGAATGAGACTGATGCCTGATCTGACAGACTTAAAGAAAGGTGTGTCTACTTGTACTCAGATCCTATCATGCACTGTCTCAGACTGGTTCGTTTGTATGCTGGTGTTTAGAATGAGCAATTCTTTTTAGATGGGTCCCTGTTGCACAATCCTCGGACAGTGTTTCTTTCTTATTGTGTTGATCTTTGGAGTTGGCCCTGCTATTCTTTGTTGAAAGCTTGGTTTCTAAATCCTGGCTGCGCGTACTGTACTGCAGAGCTGGGCTCCTTTTCCAATTTTCTGACCCTTAAGGAGGGTTCTGGATTTTAGCATGAAGATTTGGTTTCTCTTGGATTGCTGCATTCTGCTGATTGACAGGATCTGTAGTTGGATGCGCAGTGAGCTACTCGGAAGGTATTGCCTTATCCTGGAGAGTTTATAAACGTCTTAATGTGTTATATACGCAAGAAACCATCAGTCAATTTGAGTCAACAATGTGTATTTCTACACAGCCCTAATCTATGACAGTGATCTACTGAACAGCTGATCAGATAAGACTGCGTCAGGCTCAACATTGAATCTTGTCAGACTGCAACTTCGCTGATGGAAAAATAGAGCACCAGTGGCTAAAAGCAACCTTGTTTATCCACCTGCCAATACTATGATGTCTACCTGCTAAGGATCCTCTAACAACTTTTCTCCTTCAAATATTTGACCATGTAAGAATCGTCAACCTCAGAGGTGTTCTTTATAAGAAAGGTGCAATTTACAGTTCTGATTGCTGTATATGTTAAGGCAGACTTTGGCATCCACACAATCATATTTGGGCAGCTTATCATCATTCCTTCAAGGAGATATATCATAATAGGTGGAATGGGTAGCCTGTACAGGTACAGAGTGTGATGTTCAATCCTGTGAGTTACTTTCATGATGGCAATGCTGACGTGAGGTGACAGGCCATTGGGTGCTGGCCGGGGCAAGTGGATTTGTAGACTAACGTCTCAGGCATGTACAGCAAAGAAGACATTTTCTGATTATTACATGGGTTGAAAGTGTGAGAACATTTAAGTCGAGAATTCTGTCTACAGAACTACCCGTGTTGCAGAGTTTAAAGTTCGAATTTCTCATATTAATGTCTGAACAAGTGGAATGGTGAACAGTTGATGGTCTGTTCTGTGGTTTTCATCCTTGGGTGCGATTACCACTGTGACCGGAAAGATACGCAATATTCAGATTACACACAATTGTACCTCTGAAGGTACAGACACATCGAAATGTGAACCTTACCAAAAATACCTCACTGATGAAAGACTGTTTTACACTCATTAAATCCTGAAGGTCAAACACATACTTAACACTTAACCCCACCAATACCAAGTTCATGGTCCTCACATTCCAAGGCAGTCAGACACTTACCTGTCATGGCTATTGTGATGTGTGGGATTGACCGAACGATCAAGACTAAGGTTCAAGTTTAATGGCTTTATTATGCTCACAGAAGGCATTTGACAAAGGCTGATCAATTATGGTGTGACTCAACAAGGGACAGCTGTGAACATATCCTCAGGATAGTGGTGTAACAACACATGTTGGAGATGAATTTGCTTGCACAGAACTTAATGTCCAAGTCAAATCTTCCACAGACTTACATGGGATCTGAATTCCAAAGTCCCTGTGTTCTTAGTCTCTAATCAGTTCCTGGCATATAGTATCTAGCTCTCCTCTGTGCTTCCTTCTGGTTTGCATTTTGGCTCAGAAACTGTTACCCTCTGACCACAGTCACCTTTCCAGCGTCTTGAACATCATTGTAATATGCACCTACCAACAATAATGAATGAATCCCCCTTTTCCTTGGGGGATACAAAGAATATTTCCTACAGGGATTTCTTCTTTTCTGTGTAGGCACTTGTCAGACTGAACTTATTCTCACCCAAGGGCCGTCCTCCTGAACCTGAGCCCACAACCGGTTCAGCCTTTCTCTTCCTTTCTGGATCACTGCCTTCCAGGGTCTGAGTTATAATAATAAGGTGTGTTCTTATGTAGCACTTTATGATGGATTTCTCTCGAATTGAACACAGTAATAACAGGCGTTATTATTTACCCAGTTAGGGTTACTTGATTTATCAACTTCAGAAGGATGTAAGGTTGAGGCTGCCCTCCCGTGGGATTTGAAATGGCAAAGTATAGGATAGCCCCATGTGAGAGGTGAGGAATTGACTAGTGTGCTATCCACCTGGGCTCTACCCCACAGCTGGCAAGCAATACACCTTCTGCTTCTGGCAATCATCGCTGCTGGCAAGGTCTGGATTACAGTCCCCAGCAGGCTTGTATTATACAGTCTCTCCTTAGTGATGTACAGGGATCGAAATTTGGTAAGAATAAGCAGGAGCTAAAATCAGCTCCTGCGTATCTAGCATTAGATACAGTCGGTCGCGCCTTGAAACACTTGTGTATAGGCGCGTTATAAATGCCTTATCATATCATATCATATCCTAGCCATTGACCAGGAGCTGCCACAAGGGAACAAGCAGCTAGTACAGAGCGTCCTGCAAATCTAACTTCCACATATGATGCAAACATATAATATGTCCATTGTTTATGACCCCCTGTAATTTGAATGTTGTTTAGATGTGTCCTAATTTTTATTTATAGATTGCCCCAAACTAATTCACATAGGTGTGTTTGTTTGATATCAGCAGGTCTTAGGAGCCAAAAGTAGATGCTGCTAGCTGTTGGTGTCAAGCTAACCAGGCTTGCCTAGGCTACAACCAGGAGCTAAAGAGCTCCCAGCTACCCTCCATTTCGAACTCTGGATGTGTGTTCTTGGACAGGCTCTTTGAAGCATGGTCACCTTGCTATTTGACTGGTGCTAGGGAATAGGTTATAGCTGTCAGTAAGCTGTGGCTGCTTGGTTTCTCCTTCATCGCCTGCCCCACCTATTAAGATCGCTGCCACAACTCCTTCCTACAAATGAGGTTTCCTCTGTCTCCTTACATACTGCCTACAATGTCTGGAATGCCCGATAATTCCCCTGCTTGCCTAGGCCCTTGTCCCATCAAGTGCAGGTCTCTGAATTGGTCAGGGTTTCCTAGTTCCACATCTCCAACTACTGTTTTATCTCCACTCCCTATGACTGTTAAGCATTGTGAGCTTTCTTCTTCCTGATTCTCAGTTATTACTTGATTTTCCATGAGAATATGGGCAGAGTGTTTACATACTTCTGCTACCATCTTGGGGTCACATAGAACTGTCATTGTATCAGCACACCTCCAATCCCTCTTTTACTGGTGACCTGTTCATCTCCGAATTTGTGTATACATGCATATGTGTGATCCCCTCGTCCCTGTCAATTACCTGCATTGAGCACACACACACCTCTTGCAAGTGGGTTTGCAAGCTGCTTGTGTAATCTGTTGTTTGAATTCTGCATTCCATATTTTCCTGTTGGTATGGGCCTTGAATAATCAGTAGACAGGCCAAACACCCTCTACGTGTCTTGATCCTTGCTTTGCATACTCAAGTGATATCTTGGGGACAGAAGATTGGGGAAGGGACCCAAACTGAGGGGCAGGCTTCATGTACCACCTCCAGGGGTTGCATTGTGAAGCAGGCAGATCCACCTGCCTCTGACTTTGTCACATATCCCCTCATTTCCAGCTGCCCCCTCTAGTCATTCAGAGTCCTCATTGTGGAAAGAGGCTGATGGCAAGTCTAAATTGGACTGTAACTTTCTGATTTTATGTTCTACTGTGCAGTTACATGGTTGGAGGATTAGAAAACAATGTATTACTCTCAGGGGTTACAGTCTTTATTATGTTCCAGCTATGCCATGGGCCATGTTTGTGATGAGATGGAATGGTTAGGTAATATTTTGGGACGTCAGTCTCCCATTTTATGGCGCACACTCCAACTCAATAATTGTGTTATTTTTTTCTCTTTGGAACAGCCAAGAGTAACATAGGATGGGCTGTTTCATTCCATGTCACTCCTGGGATAACAGGACTCAGCCCAACTTTTGATGCATTAATTTCTAACATTAAATATTATGGAAAGTATGGCATAATAAGTAATGGAGGCCTGCACAAATTGGTCTTCAAAGAAGGAAAAGCCTACTAAGGTTTGATTGGTGTATAGTTTGTCCATGAGTGATACTGGTATGGTGGAGTGGTTGGGGACAAAGTATCTGTGATACCCCCAACTGCCCCAAGACTACCTGTAGCACTTACTTGATGAATGGATGGGGGATTTTCTGCACAGCGTCCACTTTATTCTGACTGATTTTCCCCAAATCATTGCCAATCCAAAAAACAAAATATTTTATTATAGGTGGGCTGGGTGGCATTTTGTGGTATTGCCTGTTAGGCCAGATTCAGACAAACTAAATACAAGTGTCTTATACGTTCCTCAAATGAGTGACTGTTTATCAAGATATTGGGCCTCATTACAAGTACGCCGGTCCGGATTTAAGGAACCAGTAAAACCGCACTGTCACCGTTTACCGGGCTGGCAAATTCCGATCTGCGATCCCGGGAAACACCATCACCCCGGAGCCACAGCTGCATAGCCAATGCACCCGGAAACTGCGTCATTGGAAACAGCGCCTCGACACACCGACAAACCCCCAGTTACCGGCAATACGTAACACTGTGCGAATTACGAGTAGCATGGACATGGAATAACCACCAAAGTATCAGCGGAAATACCATGAACAACGTGGCGGTATCGCTGCCACAGTGGACATGGTGTTAAACAGTGGCAGGTGAACTGAATCAGGCCACAGTTGCACCAAATGAGCCCAGTTGCACCCTGCAGGCAACAGGGAGCCTACAAAAGGCCAACACCCACACCCAGGCCAACTCCAAACACAACCATGCAGGCAGGCGATGTAGCAGCATTTCGGCTATTGAACCTACAGGCAGCAGTGCACATTGTGGCAGCAATGCAGAAGAGGAGGAGGAGGCGGAGGGGGCGCAGGCGGCAGATAGTGAACCCGGCACCCATACCAAACCCAGCTGTACAGCTGGCACGGCCCCGCAGGCAGCCTGCAATACCCCGCATCAGGGCCTCACCCTGGAACCTGACCCCAGGGCAGACCCACACATTATACCGGCTTCACCATCCAACAATCATGTCCATCGTCACCATTATTGAGGAAGACATCAGCAGCCACATCGGCATCCGGACGACAATCCCGCCCCTGCTGAAGGTGGTCTTGGTGCTGCACTTCCTTGGAACTGGAAAGTATTAGCAGACTGTTGGTGAGATGCCCGGGCTGTCACAACCCTGCTTCTCAAAAATACTTGACCAGGTACTGGATGCCCTGGTGCACCATGTGTCGGAACATATCACCCTCCCCCGAACCCTGCCCAGGTCATTGCCACCAAGGTGGCCTTCCATGCCATCGCTGGCATGCCAAATTGCATTGGTGCATTAGACTGCACCCACATAGAGCTGACAGTACCATGTGCAATGGAGTTGGTGTACCGCAATAGGAAACTATACCGCTCACTGAATGTACAGATGGTATGTGATTCTGGACAAGTGATACTCAATGGTCCTGCGCAATTCGACATTGCCACGGTATATGGAACGCTATGCTGGTCAAAGCACATGGCTATTGGGTGAGTCTTAAATCCAGGGTTAAATACCTCCTTAAAAGTGCTAGTTACTGTTCTTTCGCATCGGCTCTCCAGGGTTTCTGAGATTTAAAGAAGAAACAATGAATATGTGACGGTGTAACATATATTGCACTGATTTGAAAAAGGCACAAGACATGCCGAAACACGTGTCTCACAAAGGGCCCTCCTATCCTACAGGAGCTTTAAAACAAATATAAATAAATAAAACTGGAGAGGGTTTTTTTCATACCCGTGGCGCAGACCTTGTGTGAAGTTTTTTTTTTTCTTACATGATTACTACGGAGTTGGGGAATCGATACTCCGTCACCTTTCACGTGCATGCAACACTGAAAACCTACTGATTAAATGAAGGCGCAGAGCACTTTAAGTTGATATTCACCAACCCTACAGATTCATAAACAAATACTACATTGGTGACTCATTACCTCCCACAAAAATGTTAATCTAATTTACATCATCCATAAAATACAGTTCATGCAGTTCCACCAGCATTTCCAGGAGAAAACCTTGTATTTTCCTCGTACCTCTCGCCAAACCAGGCAGTTTTGTTTTCTTGTGGCCTAAACCCTTACCACAAGAGCTTGGATGGAGCTATGAGGGTATTGGGGTCGCGAATATGTGCGCCCCGATGCCTGCGGGCTTTGGCGTGGTATAAAACCATAAATAAAAAATACATAAAATAATATGGATCGGTAGCTACCAGAGTTCATAGTCGAATCCTAAAATCGGTCCTTCAAGAAAGACCTTAACTGTTTCATCCTCACTCACCAGCCATCCTTGTCTCTGTCCTTTCTATGTCAGTGAATCTGCTCCTTGAGAACAGTGTGCAATACACATGTGTTTCGTTCTTCATGCGTTCAGTTCCTCCTTAAATACAGAATGTTATTCTTCAATCCTAGGTTTTCTGGAGTACGAATTTTGGTCTGTAAATAAAATTCTGGAATTTTGGGGTGAGCCTTTATAAAAGTCACCTTAGTTTGCTGCTGTTAAATGGATGTTTGCAGTCCTCGCTCGGTTTGAATGCTGGTTACTCTGGCTTCTGTGCTACCAGTTAGAGGATCGCACACATTCCCTCTGCCTCTAGGGTTGGATTACGGTCAGGTTTATTAAAATACTTTTTCATATGTTGTTGCTAATGTTTCTAGACATCAAAACATGTAAATGCCATCTGTGTTTATTATACATACATAACATTTGTTTCCTAACACGGCTACATGCATTATTTCAATACATTTAATTAAACCTATTACTTCATAGTGTGTCATCCAGTTCAGAGAACGCTTATATCTTTACATGAGTCACGGCTCTGAATATAGCATGGGCTCTTGTTAAGACAAGGTAGAAAGAAAGCACAACACAATACATATGAAAGTATATTGTTGGAAGCTGTTTTTTAACAGACCTAGTCTAAGGAAGTTACAAATAAGCCTGAGACTCTGTGTTGTGTACAAACTACCCACGTTCTGACACTATCACCAGCATTTTAAAAAAAGATTGAGAAGGACAATAGTTTTGACTTTTGCATAACCATTGTATAGGCATTTGCTGGGCAGTCACCATTTTCCATAATAAGGTATAGTACAGGTGAAGTAGGAAGTCAAAATATTCCTTTGCGCCTGTGATGTACGCCTGTTGTGCTTTAAGGGCCCACTTTACTCTCCTGCCACTTTATGGACCAGGCAGACCACTGCATTCCTTGAAGTGCGTACACTATTCCAATGGACTACAAAATATTATACAAACACATAATTGTTTGCCATGTTGTCCGTAGTCCAGTCGATCTTGTCGTCCGCCCTTTTCTATGTCCATGATAACCTTTGCAATTGGAGCAGGGTCACCAATCAGCTAAAGCTAATGGACAGACTTGGTTTTGCTTCTCGCCATTTCTTCACGCTGCCCGGTTATGTCATACGGGCCTTAAACTCACAAAGGTTAAGTACTGTTTAGGCAAATAAGACATTTTAAGTGATCACCATTTTCACACCTCAATTGTAATTCAACAGTTGCTCTGTGATGACTGTTATCTGCTACTAGTGACCGTGGTCCAAGTTAGACACGACTTCGTCCAAATGCTTGGTTTTATAGACAAATTCAATGGCTGGGATTTATCCCTAAGGGCAACATTAGGATCTCGATGAAAGACTTCTCTCATTGATGTGATCATTATCTTTTCTTCAGCAGTCTCTTTCATGATGGTTAAATGTGTTGAGTGATATTTGTCACTCGTTCACTAATAAATAGGACACTGGTCACAACTTCCAAGACATGTAATTAATAAATTGTTCCTGATGAACTTTGCCACAGCCTTCATCACCAAGACCTGCAGATGCAGAATTCTTGAAGACTATCAAACAGGCTCAAAAGTCTCCCAGACCCAACACAATGTCCATTGACCGATTCCACTATATCCTGGGAAAGCCCTGCTCTTAGCTGTTCTAATCTCAATCTTTGACCTCTGAATAGTTGGTGTGCTGCTAAGCAAGAACAGCATGTCAGGTTCCCCTTGGTCCACCCACTTTGCCGAAAAGGTTTTTCATATTGTATAGAGCAGGTGCCACCATAAGTACACCTCAAAGCACTAACGCAGAAGAGGAAAGGGAGCAGGAATGTTATAGTGTTTGGTCTATTCAAAGGATGAATAGGGGAGATGCGGAGGTAGAGGAAGATACAGAATAGTACATGGAAGTAGACAACATAGGTGTGTAATGTGGGTGGCATCTATAGACCTTTATGATAGTGCAAGAACATGATGTGATGTTAGTTGTTTGTATAGTGCTTCTCCACCATAAGGCAGCTTCAGGACACTGTGGAGGATGAAGCAAGGGAGGAAGTAAGGAGATAAGAAAAAACATGACAGGTTTATTATGTGTAAATGAGTATGCTGCGCTCGCTGAAATATACTATTGAGTTCTCATAGCATTGTTGTGAGTTACACATACCTCCATACATACTTTGATCATATTATGACCAGTTATAAACTAGGTAAGCAACAATAGTTGAACCAAAGAAAAGATTATGGTTGGGCTCTTGATCTCAGAAAATGAAACATATATTTCCGTAGAGAGCAAATGTCCTGGCAGTCATTTTGTACAAGTTGTGTGTGTCCAGAAATTAGATTTTTATTTTCTTATCCTGCTCACAGCCGACACGTGTTTGGACCCATGGTCTTTCTCAAGGCTGATTAATAAACTGTTTTCCTTATACAGTATCAAATTCGCCAACTGTTGTTGTTGATATTGTTCGGTTGTGCAAGTGAATGACAATCATTGTAACTGGATATATGTAAATGGAGTACTTTCCATAGTATCTTCTTTAATGGCTCTAGGTAACTCTGCATACATTTATTTATGCTGCAATTGTACGATATATATCTTCCTCTTCATGTCAGGATTAAATTCCTTTGTTAGAAATGGGGTGTCCTGTGAGGAACCATCCCTTGGAGACCTGCATGTGAATTTCTCACAAAGAGTTACCCAGAGCCATTAAAGAAGATACTATGCTAAGTGGTCCATTTACATATATCCAGTTACAATGACTGTCATTCACTTGCACATCGGAACAATATAAACACAAACAGTTGGTCAATTTGATACTCTATAAGAACATTACAGCATTTTATCATTGAAAGTCTAAGGCCCGTATTTACATATTTACAAATTACATTGAGTAGTACAGAGGGCAGAAGAGGTGGGTTGTGCAGTTCGTTTGGATACAAGGCTGTGGGATTTCAGGGCATCCTTCCATTGCTAACAGATGGAGTGAGCCTCATTTTGAAGTGCTCCTCTGAAGAAATGGCTTTGATGGTCGGGCAGAGCATTCCAGTGGAGTGGGACAAGTAGGGGAAAAGGAGTAAAAGCACGGGGAGACACGTAGCAGGGGGCATATAGGCTGCGATGAGACATGGAGCGGATTGTTCAAGAAAGAGAGTATTGTGAGGTGCATTAATTAAGGAAGTGGAGGGGAGCAAGACCCTGGATGAATTTATAGATGAGGAATTTAAAAGGCAATATTGCATGGGGAGCTATCCAGTGCAGTGACTGTTGGTAAGAGTGGTGGAGAATCTGGGTAGGTTTAAAAGCATGTCTGCCGCAAGGTTGATAACTTTGTTGAGGGGAGTAAAAGAGCTGAGCGGTAGACCAGAGAAGTGAGCCTCTGCGGTAGGCCACAATAGTAGAGATACAAGTTTTGGGTGGTGTTCAAGGTGCAGACATGTTTTTCTCATGTTTAGGATGATTAGGTCTGGCTGCGGTGGCAGTGGCTGTGATGAGCTGGTAGAGTTTCAGGTCACTGTCAAGGAGAAACCTAGGGTTGTGAGCCATGGGTGAGGGAGTGAGGAGTTCTGGGAAAGGTGAAGGGAGAAGGGCTGGCATTGGAGGCAGGAAGAAAGTTGACATTGTCTTTGAAGAATTTAGCGTGAGGCAGTATATACCATTCTGGTGATAGATGATGGATAGGCATTTGGTTATGTGTTCTGGGATTGCAGGGTTGAAGGAAGGGAAGGAGAAGACTATCCAAGCATCATCAGCGAAGAGGTGATAATTACAGCGAAGAAGGAAATTCGTTTTTCAGAGGAAGGAGGTATGAGGGTGAAGAGAAGTGGACCTAGGTCTGACCTTGGCAAATCACTCACGGGTAGAGGTGTTTGGGTGCAGGTGCTGTAATCCCATGAAATGAAGGAGGAGCTTTCAACGAGATAGGAGGACACTCAGCCGCATGTGGGATCCTTGAAGCTGTGGAGCTTTTGTCTATATTCTGTGAATTCTCAAATATTATAGATAATTCAGTAATCCATAGCTGATCAGAATCAATTGCTGTTGAGTTAATTTCTTGTTGGTCTGTTGGTTCAGTGAATCCCCTCAAATAGAGGCACTTATTTATTTTTAAAAGAGGTTTTCAGTATCTTGCTGTATGACTAACACTTACTTTGAAATGCTTTTTGTCAGGCCGTGAGTGAAATTTGGTATATGAGACTAGTTTTACTGGATGTAAATATACATTTTCAAATATTGATCCTGCTGTATAATTTGCCACTTAGTTGCCTGAGCTAGAGCAAATCAGAGAAAGCTATCTTCCATCAGGGCTCAAGTCCAGGGAACACACGGGTGGACGCAGTCCACCCACTTTTCTCAGAGGGTGGACTCAGCCCCCCCCAGCTAAAATGAGAAACATTGAATATCTTCTTTGAATGTATGAATTAAAGCCGATCTTGGGGATCGAACCACAGCCATCAGGTATGCATGCCGGACCCTTCACCACTGCACCGTATAACCTGATGAAAAATAACACACAACTAAAGATGAAATGTCCCATTTCGGTACTGCAAGTTTCAGGGAAAACATTTGTATTGGTTCTTGGAGTTTAAAACGTGCACACCTTTTCAAAAACACTATTAGAAGAAAATATCCTCTCGTGGTTTTGTCTGTGTGTTGATTTTATGAAAGGCAAATGCCATTTGTCTTGTGCAATTTGGGTGCTTTTGCAAAGCAAATTTAATTAAATCAGTATATTTGACCATGATATGCTAATATCTGGTGACGTCACATCCCATTGTGTTTGTTGATGAGTCCCGCCACTTTTGTTTTTAAGACTTGAACCCTGTCTTGCATGTTGTTGAAGTCACTTTTGAATGCATATTAAATTCAAACTTTACATTTTGCGCTGTTCCCAATAATATTTTGCATTCTTGGCCTTTGTGCTCATTGTATTAGGAGTAGATAGATGGTGGTCGGGAAAGAGCAGCCTAGCTTTTGGGACTTTGCTTCAAAGACTCATGTGAAAAGGTGCCTCAATAATGATGTGTGACTTATTTTTTATTTCTTTGTACGCAGTTGGCCATTTTGTTGTCTATCTAGTACTCTTAAAATATCAGAAACAAATGAACATTCATTCTGCATGAATTCTTAAACAAATACTGTTCCACTTGCTCGCTTCACTGCAACATACTCATATTCTCAGTTACCATGATCTGGGCAGTCTGCAGAGTGTGTAATAGTTACAGTAGTTGCATTGAACTCTGTTGTGGTTGCTTATCTAATGAACAGCTTCTCTATATTTGCTTTTGTTAGCAGCTAAAGTGTGATGTTCTCAGGGAGAGAGGTGGCCGACTAGGAGACTAAAATGAGCGTCTATCCAGTGCTCAAGTCCCAATAAAATGAAATTGGGGGACTCTGACACACACAATGGAAAGTGACGTCACACGAAGTGAACATATCCTTATGTGAAATATGCACATTTCATTCAACGTATCTTTCACAATTGAAGAAAATGCACATCATTTGCCAATAGAGCAGATGTCCCTTATATTTACTGTCTAATTAAAAAAGAGACACACCTTTCAGATGTAACAATCGCTAACAAAACATATCATGTATGGCAGAACGGCCATATGCGAGATTTTACTGCTCTATTATATGCGATTTGTGTGATCTTGTGGCTAAGTGTCCTGTTGCACGACCTGGGTTCAATTCCTGGTCCTGGCACACAAAGTCGGTGCTGCTTTTTTTTAAATTACTTAAACACACAGGGGTGACAGCGTCCGCCCTCTCAAAGAAGTGTGTGGTCCATCGACTTGTGTTGTGCTCCACTCAGAAACAACACTTCCCTCTTTGCGTGCTGGAAGCGTGGTTCATTGTCTACAGCAAATTTGATTATATGGATAGAATGGACTGTGATCACTATTTCGTGGGACACTTTTGGCTGACTTCCATTTCACTCCCCTTCCCCCACATTCAATTAACTGTTTGTGTGGGGTTGTTTGTCAACCCTCCCTCCCATTGCACGGGGAACACCCCATTTTTTTTTAAACAGGATGCCACATTCTTCAATGCAGAATCTTTTCTCCAGCGAAGTGGCCTGCTCACAGAGAGATTTATGGGTATCAGGTAATACAATTGCGGCCAAAATGTCACCAGTAAAAGAAATTGCGGCAAAAATGCTGTGGTTTGACCCGGTAAAGGTGTACCCCATTATACCATTTAAGGGGAGCAGGGGTTGCGGGGGGGTCCCCTGCTCCCCTTAAATGGTATAAGGGGTCTGAGGGTTCCGGGGGTGTCCCCCGCATCCTTTACATGATTGTGGCAGCAAAACCACAGCATTTTTGCCACAATATTTTGTATACACAGCCATTTTTGCCGCAATTTTAAGACATGGAACCGATTTATGGTAGAAGCATATATGCTACATTTAAACAGGACAATGGGGGATAAGATTTTTTTAAATATGCATAAATGACAGGAGCAAGTTCATAATCTTTTGACTTACAAAACGGAATACACTAAATAAATGAATCAACAGGAAGTGAGTTGCAAAAAAACTGCAAACAAGTCCAATCTTTATCAAGGTTTTTAGCGCCTCTCTGAGTCATTGTTATATTTTTGTGTACACTGTAAAGAACTCATGGTGGCAACAGTAAAGATAGACACAAGTGATCACAGTTCAAGGGTGTTTATTAAACTGTAAATGCAGGATGGAAAAACGCCTAAACTAAACCTAAATCTAAGATGGGAGCAAGCTTCGATCATCAAATGAAAATAAGGCAGTCCTTGTGGCGTCTTGTCAAAATAAATGGCCCATACGAAAAAACCGATTGCCAAATCCTTACAACTAAATATAGAAAGAGTGTGGGGTAGGGTTTTCAAAAGAAAGAATGGTTCACAAATATTATGTCAGGATGTGATTGCCAGGGGTCTCCCTTCGCCACGTTTTGAGCACGGGATAAGGCGGGTCTGAGCACAGCACACACTCGAGCCTTCCCAGCACGAGTCCACAGTTCCGTTTCAGCTATCAGGTTTTCAAGGGCCAAGTCTCTTTACTTTCAAAAGTTTGTTTGTGTGTTTGTTTATTGATTTCTAGGGCGCACCAAACCCTTGGGTAACTGGGCGCAACAACGGTACTAGGATACTTAAAGCTTAGGTACACAGTGAGATGGTTACAATGAGCTACAAGGATACTTAAAGTTACAGTTAGGCAAAAAGGAGAGTGCTAACAGATACGACAAGTACAAGAGGTAAAGCAGTAAGGCAGAAACAATGGTCAATATAGCAGAGATTGTGCAGGAAGGGTCATGAGTCATTAGAGAGCAGCCAGTTGAGAGTATTGCGCCTAAAGCTGAGGTATTATTGGTCAGTTCTGAGATCTAGAGATAATGCATTCCAGGATTGGGTGGCTTTCACTGTGAAGCTACTTCCGGCTAATTTCTTTAGATTAAATCTGGGTATTTCTAGGCAGTGGGAGTCGGCCGCTTTGGAGGGGCGGGTCGAGGTTCTCCTAACCATTCTCTCTGTTAGGTAGGGGGAGCTGCGTTGTTAAGGCACTTGCATGTCAGTGAAACTGTTTTGAGAAGGATCCTGTCACTTATCTTTAGCTAATGGCGTTCTCTTCTAATTTTAGAGACATGTTCTCTGTTAGGTATGTTCAGAGCAGTTCTGAGGGCATTGTTCTAAAGCGTTTGGATTTAATCGATGATGTAGTTTTTGGCTCCTAGGTATAGGGCGTTGCAGTAATCCGGTTTTGACAATATTAAGGCGTTGGCAAGGGTTATACAGCTTGCTTTTTTAGAAATGGTCTGCAGGCCCCGATGAGCTTACAGGTGTACGCGGTAGATGATGCCATGGAGTTTACCTGCTTTCTTAAGTTTAAGGTGGAATCGAGGTAGAAACCTAGCATTTTCACCTCTTTAACTACTTTGATCATGTTGCCATCAATGTTGAAGCGAATAGTTGGAGTCAAGTTTTTTTATTTTGGCATCGGATCCAAGAATCAGGATCTCTGTTTTGTCTTCATTCAGGCAGAGGCCATGGGATGCCATCCATGCCTGAATGAGGAGGTACATTTTATTTACCAAGGTCCTATCCTTGTCAAAATTGCCGAAAGGGGAATGAGGATCTGGGTGTCATCCGCATAATTTGTATAGGTGACACCCAGTCTGTCTAATTTGTCAAATAGCGGCTTGATAAATATGTTATACATGGTTGGCGAGACGCATGAGCCTTGTGGAATGCCGCATGTGGTCTGGATTGGGTCCGCCGAAGCCGATGTGGAGAAAACTCTCATCGGTTTACTATCCAAGAAGGACTGGACCCAGGCTAACACATCTCTAGAGAAGTGGGCTATCGACGCTAGATGTTTGCACAGGACTGCGTGATCCACCAAGTCGAAGGCCGCCGACAGGTCAAGGAGGAGCAGCATGGCAGTTTTGCCTTTGTCCTTGAGCTCATCAACTTGTGTTTTTAAGTCGATTAATGCCGTTTCCGTGCCCTGCTGTGGCCTCAATCCAGAATGGAGAGAGCCAAAAAGGTGGTTTGCTTTGAGGTGGTTCTGAATTTGTAGGTAAGCTACTCTGTCTATTATTTTAAGGAGAAAGGGTACCGTGGTGATAGGCCTACAGTTTGTAGGGATAGGTGGGTCTAGGCTATCTTGCCTTCGAGGGCCTGATGTCTCAGCAATAACAAACAAAAGTTCCTTTCAGCTTGCGTGTCAGGTGATGCCTTTTCACTCTTGGATCCTCCCTCCTATTCCAGTCTTGGATCCACAAAAAGTCCTTAAAGGATATCAGGACCTCCAATAGCTATAGTCTCTTGCTTTCAAGGACCTGACAGGTTCAAAGGGTAAAAGAAAAAGATTCAACAAAAGTGATTTTCTCCTTTTGGGATTCTCAAGGTCTGTTGGCGAGAATACGTCAGGTTTCTCACAGCATCCAGTACAATATTAAGTAGTGTCGTGAGTCGGGATTAATTACTGTTCTTAGTGCCTGTGCGTGGTAAAGATGGCCACCTCTCGGAGTTCAAATGACGGCCCTTTTACATGCAGAAGTTCAAGGTAAGGACGCAGGTTCTTGTTTATAAACTATTTTGCACCTAATACGTTTGGTACAGTCTCAGTATTTGTTCCACATTTTGGTATGGTTTCATTGATTCGCTTTTTATTTCATAACATGTTCTCTCTTTGAACTGTGCTCCATAAACCCTGAAATGCGACAATTCTAGAATCCTAGCCATAGTCCGTTTCTTTTGTGGTTTTTTACTACTGCATTCAGTTTCCTAGCAACTAATGTTTTCCGCGTTGCCATGGGAGAATCCCACAATTGTACAACTTTCTCGGCTACTGCAATTTTCTCTGACTCATGAGCCAAGTATTTCTTATTCCATTGAAATCTTCAAATGCCTACATAGCTTCTTCAAATGTGTCAATCTGCGACCTTGCTGTGTCCACCCCCTCAGCCACACTGGCTTTATGGCACGAGACTGGTGCTGACGAATGACGCTGCTCTATTTTCCTTTATTTTATAAGCATATAGTGGCCTTCTTGGAGGTTGGCAGAACGCAGTTGAAAGATGCCGATAGTTACTGGCAATGCCACTGCATTTTCCTTTCACTAAAGATTGAGTGGAATGCGGTAATGGTCCAGTAAATCAATGGCCATCATTGGTACTCTCGTTCGCTAACCCCGAGATGCCCACTCCAATACCGGGGCCTACAATAAGTGAACTTCTGTCTTTATCTTTCAATTCTCGTGTCCCCAACCATGCATGTGTTAATAGCAACCTCCATGCGACTTCAGAGCACTCTGAGTCGTCGTAAATATTCTGCGTCATCAAACACAAGGGTGAGATTAAACAGAGTGATGCCTGTGTAGGAATGGGTGTCAGCTGGGTGCTGTTCTGAGGATGGGAGTGCCTGGTTATTCAGGAGTGCTCTCGATTGACGAATGATCAACCCAAATTTATCCCTGATAACCAGGCGTGAGCTTTGTACCAGCACGACAGGCTCTGGCTTCTTTCTTTGCCGGTTGTATTATGTTTGAAAGTCAGTACATTAGAATCTCTGAGATCCCACTTCACCTAGATATACTGATTTTGCTTGTTTACGAGAAAAGGCTGTGTACCAATTGGCCATCTTTGGTATTAAGTGAAAAGGTCTTTTCAAATGCATTGAAAATTAAAAAGAGATTGCTCAGATCGGTCTTTCTAAGTCTAACTGTCGCGCCCCTGCTGCACATGAGTGCGCGCAGGGGCTGACGGGCAGTGGAAGACAGAAGTCAGCTGGAAGGTGAGTGTGTGCGTGCTTGGGTGTCTGTGTGTATGTTATTAGGTAATGTCTGTAGTGGGGACGGGAGGGGGCTGGGATAGAAGATGTGTATTAGCGTGGAGGCGTGTTTGTTCCATGGAAGGGAGGGGACAAGTGTGCGCGTTTCTGCGTATGTGTGTGTGTGTGTGTTTGCAAGTGTGCACGTATCCCTCTGAGGGGGTGGGTAGGCATGGTTATGCCAGGGAGGGGGAAGGGGAATAAAGGGGAGTTTCAGGGGGTAGCCCTGATTTTAAGCATGAGGGCACGGGGAGATAGGTTGTGTGGGGGACGGAATAGTGATACATTTCGAATCTTAAAGGCCACAACAATCGGCTGAAAAAATCTGATTATTACGTGCAGACTTTAATATTCCAAAATATAACATAGAACCTAATCTTTCCCGTTCTACACCTTCTTCGCACTTCCCAAATGCTCTGAATCATTTTTCTACACCTCTGGGGCCATCCCTTTTGAGTTCCGTTTCACGGCCCAGCTTCAGAAGCATGCAGCTCTCTTTGGATGATCCAGTTGTTATATTGTTGCTATTCATATTTTCTAGAGGGTATAACATCACCACACCTTTGGCCAGGTGAAAGGAACGTCTGGGGACTGAAACCTTCCTTTGCTTTTTCTACTGTTGGGCACGTCCCTTCTAAACACTGAGGTTTCTCAATGTGTGCACTAATATGTCAGAAGCTTCAGTGGTTGATCTGGCACATCTAGGAGTTGCAACCCCATGCCAAGACCTTTAACATGCCTTCACATATGTTATGCTAATTGTCACCATTCTTAGCGTTGTCATACCCAATATACGCATTGCGCACACACACGCTGCATATTCATTAGAAGAGCAGCAGCGCAATAGGTTCGCTATAGACCACCCCACAAAGCTCAAGTCTTCAGTGTGAATTGAGGTTGTTAGTATTGCATGCTACAAGTATATATTTGTGCTTTTCCATTGTTTTATTGGGCTTTGGTTTATAATAAAACCTTTCACAATTATACAAACAAGAAATAGACAATAAAATGCAATTATAAAATGCAGATATTAACAACAGTTAGTAACAGATTACATCCTAATCATAATACATTGCAATTGATATAATTGAATTTTACAAATTAATTATACAACATTGATTTTTACAAAAGCTAAAACTGCTATAGATAAGGAAATCTGCTGAGCTCTAAGCATTCTAGCCCAAAAATCTTCTGTTTGCAAACTTACCTCATTATGGACAAATTTAAGTAGCAATTGATTCCGTTTGGAAGACAACATGTGACAGTTTCGATATTAGTTTTGCAAAATCAACATTATCTCTTCGCTCTAGCGGTGGAATTTCAAGCACCTATTATTTCATTTGTTGGCAATAGATTCATTTTTACACGAATAAAATCATTCATGAAGACTCTAGATGGATATCTCATTAAAAGGTTTAACTTCAAATTACGAGTGAAAAAACAAATGGTATTTCAGGAGACATTCCCTATTGAAAATCTTGTCCTATGTCCATAATTTCTATTTCACTTTCCCCCGGATTCAGTTCTTTCTCCTCTATGCTCAAGTCTAAAGCAGGTAATCTATTCAAGCAAAACTCCATCCACTGATTAAAAGCCTGACAAGTTTTATTTAAATACAAGACATGAAGATGAATAAATAAGCAATTTGAGGGAGGGGAAAGAATATTATAAAAGAATTGCATCCTTTTCCAGTCCATTACCGATTGTATAGATAGACCAGGCTCCTGCCTAGTAACACTCATAGGGACCCCATCGGTCATCAGTAGGTGCTAAACATTGCCACCACAATAAAACCTCTAATTTCCAACTCAAGCTTAACAGTAATGTTTCTGCCCCAAAAAGTAAACTAGGCAGTATTGTAGATTTATAAACACTAATTAGAGGGAGAATAGAGAAGCAACCAAATCTCAGCTCTACTGCTTTCATTTGGGCCGCATAAGCATTTTTCACTAGATGTAACCATTTTAGAACTTGGATGTCGCCTGGTTTAGGACAAAACGGAACACCCAAATATTTAAATCGATTCAGTACTTGAGTGATCAGCCCCACCAGATACCAGTTAAAGCTCTGAATTTTTTTCCGTGGAGCTGGTTTCAAGACCATATTTTTTGTCTTAGATTCATTGATCTCCAAATCCAAAGGTTCCAGATAATTTGCCAGAACATTTAATGATCTCTGAAGACCAATGGGTGTGTGCTCGAACAATACTAGCTTATCGGCATAAACCACTTATTGAATAGAAACTGAACCTAATCTAGGCGGGCAAACATTAGCAGTGGACATTGCATTGTTTAGATCCACTATGCAAAAATGAGATAAGAAAGGTGCCAATACGCCGCCTTGACAAAGACTGTGATTGGTTTGTATATGACAGGAGCAGTGATCAAGCTGCAATTTTAACTTAGTGTCTGTATCCATAGCAACCACGATGTTAAGCAAATTACTTTGGAAACATTTCTGTTTTAATTTAAGCCAAAGTTTATCATGATTTACCCAGTGAAATGCTGATGTTAAGTCCACAAACGCAGAATATATTATGCATTTCGACAGCCTCACCTGCCGGGCAACCGGTGCACAATAAGACAGCTCATAGCAGTTCCCACAGACTTCTTAAAACCTGATTGGCATTTATCCATGACCCCTGTAGAAAGAGCCCAAGCTTGTAACTCTTTTAAAACAATCCCTGAAAACACCTTACTGATGGCATCCAAAAGGGAGAGTGGTCTATAATTGCGAGGATATCATCTATCACATTTTTTAAAAATTAAGAAGCTTGCACACCTCCACGAGCTTGGTATATACTGTTCATTTATAATATTTTGAAACAAAGCTGCAAAAACGGTAGCCCAAAGGTCTGGGTTAGATTTAAAAGTGGTATTCAAAAGGCCATCAGACCCCGGAGCTAAGGACGGTTTACATTAATTAAAATTACTTTAAAACCTCCTCTATGGAGAAGTCTACACTCCATGTATGTCTATTACTAATGGCGTTGTTACTAACTATACTCTCTACTTTGCTGTATAAATTAGAGAAATGGTCCTCCCAACATGACTCTGAAATGGGTTGTGCTTGCAGATAATACTGAGTGATAAACTGATTCTTAATAAAGGCCAAAAAAGAACAAGGGCCTTTGCTCAATATAGCCCAGAGCATATTTTCGGAAACGCAGTAAAACATTAAAAATGTGTGGGTTTTAAGCCAGTTTTTGTAACCTTGTTTAAGATGCAATGCCTCCTTTTAGAACCGTATCTTATCTTTACAATACACATGCATGATATTGCGACGTAGCTCCTTTTTTCTAGCTTGTATGGATGTGTCACAGAAGAGTATATAACAATTCCTATCCTTAGCCTCCAAACGTATAAGATCAGTGAATCGGCCCTTCAATATCTCTTGATAATTGGAGCAAACTTCTTGAGGATTTGTTAACACCAGGCTCTGGATCACTATTTAAGCTATAAGCCCGAGCCGCGGGGGCATTACCGAGTCAGGTAATGCCCTGGGGCCCATAGTTACTTAACGAAGGCCCTTGTGCATTACCTGACTCAGTAATGCCCCCGCAGGGAGGGATTATTGCTATTAGTGCACTGGCTTGCAAGACTAGGGTACTAAGAGCATTGTTTTCGGTACTGAAACGCTCTGACAAAAAAAAGTCAAAGAAAGCTGCATGGGGAAGGGAGCCTTCCCTTTGTGGGCTCCCCTTAGGGTGGGCACTACTACATTAGCTTCAGGCCTTACTTTTTACACAATCCTGGCCATGCCTCTGTCTATGAGGAGTTTTGAAGCTGCCGTTCGGTCATCCAAGTCCAATACCACACACCTTACAAATGCCACAAACACATTCCTCCATTGCAAGATCCAAGACAGACACCGCACAGCCCTCTCCTGACAATCATCACAAAAATCAAAGAGGAAATGTAAAAGGAAAGTCACAGACATGACCGCAGAGAGTACACTCAACAATGAACCAAAATACAAAGAAGGGCAGCATAGAAGTCTTGTGAGCGTCATGCAAGCATACTAAAGATGTGACTATGTGACTCCACGTGACAAGCGTGAGCACAGAATCACCAAGACCAGAGCTTATCTATTTAATGGGGCATAGACACTGCAACACACAACAAAGCACATGCATGAAAAACAACCCTCTCAGCCAACTCAGTGCATACACACACTTGCAACTCACAGAACTGATGCCTCAACTCAACGTGCACACAGTTCTATAGCAAGCATGGGTTACCACTTTCATCGACAACTCAAATTAACTGTGCTTTAATATACAAACGGTGCTTAGTACACATCCACATATTCTGTGCAACACTGAACATGCAGTCAATGCTTACACATATCACACACAGTGCACTCCGCTAAAGCAGGGCAATTTTATTGAATATGTAAATTGCATGTAGGGGACCACCAACACAATTTCAAATATTCTTGAGGCAGAGGGGAGAAAGAAAGAGTAAAACCACGGCGTGTTTAATGGATTCTTAGGGAATCCACCTGGCCTTCACCAGCTGCAAAACCCAGGCGAAATCCACATGAATCCATTCGTTTTCTGCCTGCATGTTCTCATGTAGGCGTAAAACGAAGTGCTCACGGAAGATGGAGGAAGTGACACGCAAGATGGAGGAAGTGACACGCAAGATGGAGGAAGCGACACGGCAGAGATCTTTATCTCAGCTCAATGCCGCTCGTCTGCTTTGTGTCAGCCTGAAAATGGACTGGAGCCGGAAATGGAGGCATAAACACATCACGCCTCACTTTACGACTCTATTTCCCATTCCGCCCGTTACAAAATGTGACTGTAGGTGTCTACACAAAGTATTGCCACTTAAACATGCACAGGGGGTTTAACGTGCACCCCGACTCGCTGTACAACATTCAGTATAACCTCAAAGTAACTGTGCTCAAACATGAACATTGCTTAAATAAAATGAACCTCCACACACAGCACAGCATTCAGGTACAAATACAAATTCAGTGTCTCCTTAAAGTTAACTGTGCTTAAACATGAACACTGTAGTGGTAAAGGCTGTAGCCCCCTTCCCGCTGATTATTTAAAAGGTGATGGGGAGCAAGAATTGGAACCCTACCACATCAAGGAAATTCATAAAACGCCTTTACACGTAAATTGTACAAAGTAACTAATTCATCTCATTATTTCTCTGTATTATTTAGGAGGAGTGTGGTGATGTATATTGTGGTTGATGTGGTGCTTGGAGCGCTGACGTGGGTGATGGAGCTTTAGAATGTGGAATGGGTGTGGAAGGTTGGGGTAGGAGGGTTCGAACGAAGACTGTCGCATGGCTAAGAGCCATTGGTGGAGATCCTAGCACAGTGCTGATGGATCAAAGGGTGTGTTAACTCTACTTCCCCTCGGTGGTAACTGCCCCTTCCAGAGGCCAGTTTGATTATTTGTGAATCATCAGATGACATCAGAACGGCCTATGTTGCTAATCTTCATCTAGCACCAGGGTTGCCATGCAATGGTTGCCATGGTTTGAATTTGTGACTAATGTGCATCCATTGCACATCCTAAGGCTGCTTCTGGAGCCTCCTACAGTCCCAGCTTTATGATGAGCCATTTCTGGTAACTGGGAAGGTGGGACCCAAGCACTACAGTCTTATGATCAGATGTGAACTAGCAAGAATTTTTTGGGCAGGAATTAATGGGAGGGGCAACGCCTAGTAGGCCACAGTGATCACAGCTGTTATTCCCGAGCTCTCTGTTGTGATTGGAAGCACCCCGACATATTGATATTTGATATGATATGGCATTTATAACGCGCCTATACACAAGTGTTTCAAGGCGCGATGAGGCAAGGGAGGGGAACAAAGGGAGGACGGACCACAATCCTACTAGGCCAGGTGTCATTCAGATCGAACAAGTGAGTGGGAAGGGGGCATGGACAGTGAAATACATGGGAATAAATAATACCAATAAGTA
The DNA here is from genome assembly GCF_040938575.1 of Ambystoma mexicanum. Taxonomy (NCBI): domain Eukaryota; kingdom Metazoa; phylum Chordata; class Amphibia; order Caudata; family Ambystomatidae; genus Ambystoma; species Ambystoma mexicanum. The sequence continues at coordinate 973,810,444 of NC_090936.1, read as the reverse complement.
AAGTGACGGCCAACATGTGGCAAGTGCATGGGTAAGTGCAGACATCAGGTGTCAAGAGCTGGAAGGGGGACTGTAGGGATACAGAAACAGTCCCCAAGTGCGGGAGTTGCCAGGTGGGCAGTGCAGGTGTGTGACACTTGGCGGGGAAGGTACCTGGGCCCGAGATTAGAGGGTGCCCAGGTAGCCAGTGCAGTTCAGGTTACATTGAGCATATGGAACATCACTGTAATAGTATTAGCAGCAACTTACACTATTTTAGAAGCACCCCGAATATTGAGCAGCACGCCGATATTATTGCCGGAACCCTGGAATATTTGAGCAGCTTCCTGGTAGAACTCTGGCATATGTTTTACTGATGAATTCGGTCTCACACCTTCTATGGCTCTAGGGAAACCTATCCCTTCTCCTCTTGCTACATACATCCCGGTGCCCATCCCATCCCTTCTATCTTCACCTACCAACGTTGCTCTCCCTCCCCATTTCTGGGTTTATGTTCCTGCTACTTCCTTCACAATCTCTTCCTACGTCGGTTCCATGTGATAATTCTGCATTTTGAAGGCTGCACACAAAAAAATACCAATTCCTTTTTGCCCGATTTTGTGCGGGCTTCAGATGTGGAATTTTCACTCATATGCATAAAGGAGCATGACAGGTCACTTTAGAAAGGCTGCTCGGAGCGTTCTCAGAGTGGACTTTCTAATGCGAATTAATAGATATATTTTCACCCAACACTCCTATGTTTTAGTTCCCGCCGCTAAATGACTGGTCCTGTTCATTGTTTCTGTAGCTCGACACTCCCAACATCACTACATACCATCTCATTTTTCTTTAGCTGCCCCTCACTGTATCATAGCCTTGAGGGTGCCCGTGTCAGGATGGGGCGAGATGGCTTGATGGTAGCCCTTGCACACCCTCTCCTATGTGTTGCAGAGGCTGGGAAAGGTACAACAGTAAAACGAGCAAAGAAGGATCTGATTAGAAGGAAAAGGTCAGGAGGCGGACTACAACCCTGTGCTGTAAGGAAGCGAGCAAACACAAGGGGCCTCATTTGACTTTGGAGGTAGCCATGCCCTTAATAAGGGCATGGCTGCCTTCAAAATCGTGTCCGGGTTCCCTGAATGGGGAAATACCGGGCCATTCCAAGTATGGAGGGCCAGGTATTTCCTCCTTCAGGGAACCCGGGCCCGGTCCTTCCCCATTCCCATTCGAGCCCTCATAGGGCTCGATGGGAATGGGGAGGGAGCTAACAACGGGCCCATTAGGAACGGGCCCATTGTTAGCTCCCGGTCCCCTCGCGGGACCCGCTATGGACGTCTGAAAAAACCAGACGTCCAGAGCGGGTTCCGCGAGGGGACCTCGTAATTGTGCGGAATGGGTTAAACGGCACCGGCACCATTACCGCCGCCGTTAAACCCATTCCGCACAAGTTATAATGAGGCCCAAGGTGTTAATCAGAGGCGCTGCTAAGGGGTGCTGAGGGAGCTATAGCCCCGGGTCTTTTGGTTGCAGCCTTGGATAGAAGCTCAGGGGTTACAACCAAAAAGGCTAGCTAACTCCCAGTCCAACAGTCCCAAAATGAGCCTAGCCCCGGATCTTTTCCAGCCCTAGCAATACCCCTGGTGTAAATGATGACTGGACAATAGTTAGTGCCAATTGCAACCAATTACCTCCGCCATACAGTACCAGTTCACTGGCAGGTAGAAAGTCCTCAAGTGGAATGTGTAAGTAGGGGGAGACCTAAGGTATCTGGCAACACAAGGTCGTCAAGAGAAGTGGACACACTGACCAGTGCTACAGCTAGTGCCACCCGCAAGACGTGAATGCTGTGCCATCTGCAGGGCACAGTTAGCAAGTTCCAAGGCAAACGTTCAGATTGGTGGAGCAAAAGATGATGATTTGCAAACGAGTGGAGTTCGACGAGGCTTGAGAGTCCAGAGAGCTAGTGCTATGTAGGCTCCAAGAAGCCATGAATGACAGGTAGTGAAGTGAAGAGCAGGTGGTGCGAGGAAAGGGGGTCGAGTGCATACGGGGGCGAGAGCACAGGCTGTGAGAAGATGGGGTTAGCAGATAAGAAGGCAAGCAAAGTCGGATGAAGCCAAACAAGCTTGGAAAAGTGCGGGCAAACCAATGGAAGCTGGAGTAAGCGGAAATGGCAGGAAACCAGATAGGCAGCACGTAGGACACTACCATGGACAGCAGAAGCAAGAAGAATCAGTCCAGTAACCATCAAGGTTGACAACATGCATAGTATGTCCACGGACAGGGGGAATATTTCATTGAACAAAAGGAGACAAAATTATGCCATACGGGCAAATAAGAGTCCATCCAAATAGAAATCTGAGTAGAGTCTGTGAGGCAGGCTGGGTCAAAACACCGGAAGCTAGGTGCAATACACAAATCCAAAGACACGCTGAAACTCAGGAAAGCATTGAGGAGCCGCACTTTGGTAGACGCCAAGCAGAGTAGCATGGATACGATTATGACCTCACAGTAGGCCAGATGGGAGATGTAGTATGATGTACTTTTAGGTACGGGTCTGTTCTCATGTACAACAATGCAGATGCCACCCTTGCCATCCATAGATGGTACCTCAAGGGTCAAATGGTGATCTTTTAGGAGTCCTTTATCTCCAAGCCTGCCCTTACGCAGTCTGCCCCGGGATATTATATTTCTGCCAATGCCTCTCAATCCAGTCTTGTTCAATGTCCTCATACACTTCACCTTCCTGCTCGGACATGTTCCTTCTCTCTTACTAAACACAGTAAGCCATTACATTCTCTATCTTTTACTTTGATGCATAACTCTTGCAGGTGACACTTCTCTCAGCTGGGTCACCAAATCCAGTCCTTATCTTGATACAGGCATACTTTCTTACAAATCTGGATAAAGCCTCCATACAACTAGGATCCGGTTGTGGACATCTTAAGCTCATTGCACAACCACACATCAATTACACCCAACTCAACTGTTGTGTCCTCTGCCCAATCCGTCTATCTTCTCACATCAACGCCCAAACCTCTTCTCTCTTATCCACACACTAAAGACTGTCAACAGCCTGGCAGGCTCACAATTGTCAGCCACTGTAAGACAACTAGGGTGGTGAGGAGTGCAGTCTAAATGGTTTTGAACATAACATATGATTATTCATAATAATGATGAGTTTGTGTTGATGGTTTTTTAATATCACATTTTTTTAGTCTTTGAACTAGCATATTCTTGTTACTTGGGCCCATTTAACTAGAGTAACCTCTTGCCACGTTAGAGCCATGACTAAATTGTATTTTCTCAAGCGAAACATGTTGCACAACTATTGAATTAAATATGCAAAAAAAGTAAATAAAATACTTTTTCAAGTCATAATGATCTTCCTCATTTGTTTAGCCAAAACTGATAGGATGCTGGGACTAAAAGACTCATACCTGTATAACGGGAAAGCAAGGTTGCATGATCCAGCAACCTCGGTTAAAAGGCTAGAACTAGATAACGCTGTCCCTTGTGCTATGGGGCCACTTAAAAGCCGTGGTCTTGTAGTCAGGGGTGCACCAATTAGAGCAGAATAAAAACAACATACTCAAAAAGTAGAGCAAACACAGGGAAAGAGCAACGCTGTTCATTACAGCTGGGGAAGCACAAATCAAACAAAACAGTGATTGGCTCTGATCGAGAGGATGACATCTGAATGGAATACGAACAGTAGTTTTATAACAAGAAATACAATGTTTGGAAATCGATTCAAACACTTGCAAGTTGGAGACTTCACTTTTTCTATGTGTCCCAAGGATTTTATTCACTCGTAGACTTCACCTCCTCGAAGTTTATGTTGCTTATTGAAGCATAATTTGAAGCAAACAGTTTAACAGTTTCCCATTACAATGCCTCAACATGTGGTACCACATTTATTCACACCCCAGCCCGGAACAACCTGTTATTACTGAAGTAACATTTGTGCTGACCACTGGAACTTTAATACACGGCCATTGGTCAGCACAATTGAGAATGGAATACGAGACACCCTGCAGCTGGTGGCCAAGGGGAAATTCACATAATACCTGTTAGATGATGACCTTCGCAAACTCTGTGGTAGATACTTTGGAGGCTGGCAACCTCCCCAGAGCTCAATAACTTACCATTTGATTGGTTCTCCTAAGAACACCACTCCGTCCAGTATTGCTTTCCCACAGCTGCCTGCCGATAAGCATCGGTGGTCATGTGACTCGCACACTGGTACAGAGCCACCCTCCTTACTGCCATGTAGGGCGGCTAGTTTGGCTGACCGCCTTGTAATTACATCACCTTGTTCTAGTTATGTTGTTTTTCTTGTGATGAGTAGCTTAAGCCCCACCCCCTTTGCATATCCCAGTCGTATTGGTCATGTGTTTCATATCGAGGTTTCCCAGGACCAGTCCGCTCCAAGGAATTTCCCACTACGTGTGTTAATGATGGGGCTATTTTCATCCTTCCTCTTCTCTAGCTAATCATAGGACAGTATAGTGGACTGTGTATACACCCAATGCATCATCACCCCCTACCGTTCCCGGTGAAGGCCTTTGTATTGGGCGTCTGTGGCTTAGAATACCTGTGTCATTTCCCATGTAGTTGCCCCCATTGTCCCCCTTCTTTACTCTCGCAGTTGGTAGGTGCGTCCCCCTGTCTAGTGCAGAATTAGAACCTTTAATGAAGTTTGATAAAGTTAAGAATGTACGCCAACCGGAGATTGGAGTATTGATTTCTTTCAGTTTTAGGACTACACTTTTTGCATTTTGTTCGTTCCTGCCAAAATATTTAAGTACATTTTTCATTGCTTATTGTATTGCAGTCAATATTGTCTGACCTGCACTTTTTCTGTTCCAATTTACAACCAGATCCACGTTCATGTACAAAGGTTAGGGCATTCTGCAGTGAAATATCTTACAGACTCTTGCTCACCTTAAATGCAAGTATTGTTTTCATGTGTTCTTCAAAGCACAATTCATATGTTGCCACGACTTTCGACGAGTTGGAAATGCCTAGACAACACGTGATGTGCTCTACTCTCTAAGGTACTCTGCACCCATAATTAGGCCACAGCTGCCGCTGTAATAAGAACATTATCTATTCCACACAACTTTCCATTGGTGACCTGTTAATAAAATGAAATTCCAATAAATGGTAATAAGCAGGGGCGCATAATGTTGATGTCCAGAGTCCGAGTTTACTCACCTTAAGGTAGTAGGCACGAGCTGGGCGTTTCCAATGTTAGCGGCTTTCTGCATTACCTTGTGAATTATATTACCATCAAGATTGATCTATGAACTCAGTGCACTGTATTATTGTCGATTGTCTTGATCTATCATTTGTGTATTGCTTGGTCAATGCTGTCGATGGACTCGGGAAGCACAGGTTGGGGACAGGTGAGGGGGCACCCTTTGGATTTATACATCTGTTACCATATACCAGTGCACCCATCTGTGCGCAGAGCATCACGTGGCCTTCTGGTGATGAAGATGGCCCTGCCTTATCACATGGAGATACAACAAAGACTATTGAAGTTCTGTTCTTGGGTCTTGTAGAGATGTCTCGTGCCATTCACATGGCCTCTTGGTGCTTTGGTTCCTAGAAGTAGAAATCTGGGGTTATGAGTCGAAGCACAGGAATCTACTATTCATTAGGTTGTGGGAGTAAGTCCGGGAGTTACCGGTGCCTATGTGTGGGGTGTATGCTCTTCTTGTGTGGTGTGCTTTATGGTTTTGTGACCTCACTTTTTGCTCAGTATCTTTTGCAGGATTAGGAACTGCACATTGTTGACCAAGAGTGAGTCTTGACAATGGTGTCATAGGGTCTTGTTTGCATAATTGGCAGGTTCACCCCATCCCAGGTCAACATCCCATGTGAGTGCTGTTGTCTACTTCTCGCGTGCAACTCTGCACAATAGACACCATGTTTGACAACATCCCCAACTCTTCACGAGCACTACCCAGCCCCCGTGCTGGCAATGGCATTTTAGGCAGGCCTGTAAATAGCTAGTAACATCACTTGGGGGATATGAGGGATCAGGCGAGAGAGATTCCTTCAAGGAACATAAGGAACATAAGGTGGTTCCTTCAAGAGCTTCCCTGTGATAGAAACAGTAGCGTTGCTTGTAGAAAAGCGGATGCTTCCCTATGGGAGAACCAGATCCCTCCACAGGTTTAAGGGAAAGCAGAAGGCTCAAGTCGAGGGTACACGCGGGTGGACTGAGTCCACCCACATTCTTCAGAGGCTGGACCCAGTCCCCCCAAGCTAAAACGAGAAACATTGAATGTCATCTTGGAATTTATAAAATAAAGCCGACCTCAGGGACCTAACTTGCAGTCGTCAGGTTTTCAGGAAGGACACTTCACCACTGCACTATATGACCTGATGAAAAATAACAAACAACTAAAGGGGAAATGTCTCATTTAGGTACTGCAAGTTCGAGGGAAAACATTTGTATTGATTCTTGGAGTTTAAAAGATGGACTCCTCTTAATGTTTTCAAAAACACTGTTAGAAGAAAACATCCTCTCTTGGTTTTGTGTGTGTTGATTTGGATGGTTATGCAAAGCCAATTTAATTAAATGTGCATATTTCAGATTGACATGCTATTTTCAGGCAACGTCACATCCCATTGCATTTGTTGATGAGACCCCCCCACTTTAATTTTTGTGACTTGACCCCTGAGCAAAACCCTTCCCCAGGGATCAGGAGGAGCTTTCTTAAGCAAGAAACAAGTGCCTGCTTTGTGGAAAGACAGAAGCCAACCAGGGGAAGAAGCAGAAACATGCAAGGGAAAGGGCTAGCCTGCCAGCTGTGAGCTGAAGCAGCAGCAGTATCCCCCAGCAATGGGCAGATCCCTTCAAACGCATGAAGGAAGTGCTGCTTCATCCAGACACCGAGCTGTGAGAGCACAGGGAGCTCCACGTACCGATTCAAAGGCCTGCGAGATGTGGACTACCATGGCCGCCAATGATATGCATACTGAGTGATTTCAGTCTCTTTCCTTTCTTCTTTGAGTTGATGAGCTTTAAGCAGCTACCCAGAGCCCATGTCTGTGTATTATGGAAAGTTTTTGCTGTACGAGTAAACCTGTAGCATGTCGCGCATATTTGATCAAGTGGCACAAATCTCCAGAAAAGTCTATTATGTCTCGGTATTAGTAGAATAGACTTTCACTCGCGTTTGGTTTAGCTGCACAGAGATAGGAGCAAGCAATTCAACACGCTGAGAATCTGCACTGGGCTATGTTCACACGCTGCACGCTGTGCCGCGTAATCCGTATTGCGAAAAAGTAGGAGCGAAGAGCAGGGAAGAGTGTTATTGTCCGTTCTCTCTGTCGCGCCTAGAAACACTTGTGTACAGGCGCGTTATAAATGCCATATCACATCATATCTTTAGGTTGCCAGAACGGAAAAGCACCCGGATTAATCCGAGAGCTTCTAATCTCTACCTCACTCAAGTTTGACCCTTCTTTATTAACTGATTTGTGTGCATTGTGTTGGGTAATGTATTCATCTTTTACGCATGTCTGCATGCATGGGATTCATAAAATGCAAACCTAGCTTGGAAGCCATGCAGCATTGTACAAAGGGGTTGCATCCGGTGATTACATGATGCGTAGGGATGCATTAGACATTCTAATTCTAGATTAGAGTTTCCTGGGGCCATGTTTGAGAGTTCTTTGCCCCTGTTTGAAGTAATCGTGTCTCTGAAAGTTTGGTGCCCACGTTTGAAGGTTTCTATGCCAGATTTGTTAACTCTAGTGGAATATTCGGTGGCCCAGGAGGATAGTTTACGGAAACACGTTTTGGGAAGCAAGACAATGCAGAGCAACACAGGTCTGAATCCCAATCCTTGCTTAGAGGCTGGTCTTCGGTATTAGGCGCATAGTAAAGATTAATTAATTAAAAGATGATTTAATGGTTGTTGCATCTGGTTGAGAATTTGATGCCTTTGGTGGAGGGTCTCTGGTTGCGCGTGTATTGCTTGGTGGCAGTATGGTACCTCCGGTTCAGTGTATGTCATCTGTTGTCTAGATAACAGGCTTCATTATGAGATTGATGGTAAACCATTGATAGCACTGGTGGTTTACCGTCAATCTCGGTTTACCATTTTCTGCCGCCCGATATCCTGGTATTACTGGGATATTACAGGCGGCGGAGGAATGATAAATTCCCATTCCCGTGAAGTCCATGGGATGGAAGCCTCTGAAGTACCAGCACCATTGTGAACGGTGCCAGTGCTTCAGCGAATTATATGCCCGTAGGGGCCTGAACTACCGAAAGGTCAGGCCTGCCGGTAGTTCACTGCTCCTACTGGCAGACTCGGGGTATGTCAGTCCAGAAAAGGTGCCTGTACACGTTGTTACTGGCACCTTTTTCCTGACCGGCATCCTCATAATGAAGCCCAATGTTTCTGGCTAAAGGTATGCATTTGCTGGCTGAAGATTCGTTTCCTCTGGTTAATGGCTTCTTCCATCTAGTTGACGGTGTGAAGATTCTATCATTATTTTCTCTTATTGAGTATCTGATCCAATGATGTGGACCTAGTGATTCTGGGAATGTTTGATGCTCCGGTTGAGTTTGGTACTTCTGGTTTTTTGTTTGGTGACTTTGGTTGCTGTTGCTTATAGTCTTTGCATTCAGTTGGGTCTGGTGTCTACAGTTAAGGGTTTGGTGCATCTGCTCGATAGTTTGATGCCTCTGGTTTGGGGCCTGGTGCGTGTGTCACTGGTGTTTATTTTCCCTGCTGCTGGTTAAAAGTCTGGTGCCTCTGGTTGACATTTCTTCTTCCTTTGCTTGCGTGCAATGTACCCCTGCCTTAACTCAAATGTCGATTACTGGGGTCTTTTCAGATTTAGGGCATTGTATTTCTCGTGCCTTAATTAAGTGAGCCAGTTTCGAAGGTTTTCGCTTCTTGCTCTACAGGAGCAGAAAATGAACCAGACAGATGGCCCCGGTGCTCTGTGCTTCCATTCACCTTGGGGTGCTTCACCGAGTACGACTGCTTTCTGCTTCTGGCAGCTTCACTGCTGTGAACATCTCTGCCACTGCCAGGCTGCTTAGACATACCTGTCTGTGATCCTGAATTCCATTTTATTCAAGCTAAAGGTTTACTTCTCTCCATCTTCAGGAGGATGGAAATGATGGCATGGCCAGTGATCCTGCTTGCACTGCACTGACACTGTGTGTGTAAAGGCAAGCTGCTAGCTGGCATGGAAGAGTGCTCTCGCGATATCCACCGCTGCTGGGGGGCCCTGCTGATGTTTGTGTTGCTCGCTCTCATCTCCACAGCATTGCCACTTCTCCCTGTTCACATCACCGTGCCCTCGCTCTTGGTTCACCCATCAGCGCTTCCTAAAATCCTATTTTTGTGGTACTGTCAATAGCCCGGCTCAAAGTCTGCCCTGCAAGGGGGCAACAGCAGGTGGCATTCCTGCACACACACTCCACTGATGTTTGCTATCACTCATGTTTCGATGGTTTTCCCTCGCAGGGCGTGGTAGCTCACATGGTAAAGGGCCAGTCCAATGGCTCTGCGCAGACAGTCCTTGTCCTTTCATTGGCTCTTCAACAGGGCCTCAGTTTAGCTCATTGTTCGGAAGCAAGACATTCACACAAGTTCATGTAGGCCTCCCGGTGCCTTCTAACAGCACGAGAAGACATGGGCTCCGTGTTTATTCAGTTCATGCCCAGTGGGTATGGCACTCGGGCCTGTGGGGGAGTGGGAGACATCCAATGGAGGGTCATCCACCCTACTCCTACACAACTGGGCGTGCCGTTATGCCTACTGTGTTAGCGTGGTGGCATTCCCATGCTACCATGCCACAGCCTGAGGCACTATCAGGACACGTCACTACAGTGCGGATTAACATAAAATAACATCCAGGGCTATTGTGAGGTAACATGAGGGGCTGGAGAAGCCTTTAGGTGTCCTGGTCCTGCCCATGCAGCTCACTTATACCCCATTCCTTCCCCTCGAGAACAATCTGTTGCTCCAGCGGTATCAGTACTAGCTCTCAAAACCGGGTAGAGTATGAAAAGGGTACATGATGGGTACCTAGTTATACCAAGTCGTGCACCATTGGTGTGGCACCTGGTGTTTGTTCTTGAAAGAGACAGACACAACTCCCTCCCTGGCCTGAGATGTAGCAGTTCCGCGTCTAATTGGTAGCTCTTGACAGCGGTGGGTGGGGTAAGGTTGGGATTGGACATCCAGATTGAGAAGGGCCTTTCCACTAGGAAACACTCTCCAGGAAAGATGTCAATGATGGGTAACAGCTGCATTCATGTGATGTATAGAACAGGTTGTTGCTCACTCATTCTTGCTTCTTAAAACGCTGAAGCCTTGTATAACCCAATCTTGCAGTCTCGCATATGTACAGCCCCTGAGTTTATCATGTCATGCATCCTCTTATAGTATGTGTATGCTTTTGTACTGTACCAGAAGACTGTGATACCTGAAGGAAAGAAAGATAGGTGCAGAGTAGGAGGAGGAGGAGGAGGAGCAGGAGGAGGAGGAGAAGGAGGAGGACTATCTAAACACGAATGTCAGATGTTTGGGGCGGATTCTAGAAGCGGTAGGGAAGAGTGCGGTCTGTCTAATAGACTGCAGGTAGACCTAGTGCAGCTGGCTCTCAAGCGTGTGGAAAATAATGGGATTTCATGAATGTAAAAGACCAGTGATGGGTTAGCCTGCCGCCGTAGGGCGGCCTTGCTTTTCTAACATCACAGTGTCGTTTCTGGAGAAGTTAGACTGAAGGGCAAGGTAGAGTTGTCTGTGGTGTCATGTTGGACAAGCCCTTTCCTGATGGCATATCCATAATGCCTATCCATGGCTCCGTGAGGATGAATCTCCTTTGCAGGGGGAGGGAAATGCAATGTACATGCTCATACAATAGGTGTGTGAGTTCATGTGTCTGCATAGAGTTCTGTGGGTAACCTGTAGCTTAAAGGCTTGGGTCTAGTTGGCGTGATCTTAGAGCGATGGTTACATTAGTTAGAAGTAGTCGTGCTGCAAGTGTGTTAAAGCACCTAGACCCTGTGCCGTGAGTATTGCTGGCTCAAAGAATACTTAGCCTCTCTGTGGAAGGATCAGCCCTGTTTTCTCTCATGCCATTAATCACTTGGCTTCTAACCAGGCTCGGACTGGCCTATAGGGAAATAGGGCAGTGGCTGAACCGAATACGCAAAATGCTGGTGTGCGACAGTTTTTTGGGTCAAAGTGGGCCACTTTTTTGGCCAATGTGTGGCAGTTTGATAAGTTACTTCTCCATGCAGCTAGTAGTTTTGTCCAGTGTTACTGAATACATATTCTTTGAAATGCAAAATTTGCATCACATTTTAGCAAACAACTCACACTTGGGCACTACTCACGCAGTCTGTCACAAAAGGAATGAATTGCCGTTTGCAACTGTGGGCCACTTTTTCATTGGTGCCCGAGACACTTGTATTCCCGAGTCTGACCCTGCGTTCTAACTGGAATCATCTTTTGTGCCCTACTTTGCATGAATGCTTACTCTGACTAGCCCTTGCGGCCGAGGGTTGATCCCTTAGAAGTGACATCATTCTTTGATCTCACTTATTGTAATTAACTCTGGTCAGATATCCAGACACTGCCCCATTTGGTGCCTGGGGACTAGTGGCTGGCGGGGATTAGTGCTCCTCTGCTCCTCTGCACAAAGAGTACATAATATACATTGCATAGTTCACATAAAATGGCCTTCCAAACCTTATGATTTCTGCACTTATGCGCCACCCGTTGGCTGTAATTTCTGATTTACCTGTACTGAGCCACCCGCTGGCTGCACTTCTGAGTTACCTGCAGCAATTCTCCCCTTCCACTCCACTGCACTTGTGGGATCTGAATGTTACAAGGCCTAGTAAGATCGTTTGTTCGTCCTCCCTCTGTTTCCCCCTCCTTGTCTTGTCGCACCTAGAAACACTTGTGTACAGGCGCATTATAAATGCCATATCACACCATATAATGAAAGCAAACAGCAGATATTCCGATGAATGTGAAAAGGATACAAAAGCTGTGTTTACTTACTGCATAAAAATAAAACAAAAGAAACCTTACAAATGACATACTTATGGATTTAAGGCAGTGTTGTTATCAAAAATGCTTTAATTTTGGTGTTAGCCAATTGCGGGAGAGAATATTGAGCCTAACATACAGCGGTTTTGATACATTAGCAGAGGTGTGACTTATTGGTGAGACCCATAGTATTGAGGCCTTCCAATTGCCATCAGAATAATAGCCAAGAGCAGCTTCCATCACAGTCTTGAAGACTAGCAATGTCACATATCACCAGAGACCTACTAGAGGTAGCAGCCTCCTAAGAAACAGGAAACCACCATGACTGTGACCCGGCACCACTGTCTGTGTCCTCCTTTGTTCCTCATCTTTTCAACAGAAAGGAAAAGAGGAGCACAGAAGGGAGCACATCTGGCGGGAGACGGGGTGGTCTCCAGCAGCAATACATCTTGAAAAAACTAACTTAATCCATTCCACGAATGCAGACTCTTACAACTATCCCCCCCTTCAAATCTCTTGTGAAGTCTTGAAGTCAACGTTGCCCATTCCCCATTGGAGATGGACTAACCTGATATCCCTTCAGAGGAACCCAGCCAAACTCCCAACAGAAAAATAGAATTGGTAAATTAGTTACCCAACGTCAGTCTAGCAATCAGCCTGGGCTCAACATGGCATAGAACTCAATCAGCATCACGATTAGTATATAGCCCAGCAATATGCCAACCGGTGGGATCTTTTATCCAGAGGAATTGCTATTTCCAAGGAATTCGCTTTTTATCACCAGGTAGGAGGTGCAAACATAAGCATGAGAGATGAATAAGTAACTCAGCAGAGGAAAAGCAAAGGAAAGAGATGGGGGAAGAGGATCACAGGGGGAGAGCAAATTAACTATACACTTAACACGCTCCCTTCCACATTCCCTCGCTTGTTAACTCACCGACTCATTCGTTTGTTGGACCCCTTGCTCCGTCAATGACTTTACTGCCTCTCATAATTGATAACTGTCTCACATCTTAGTTAACGCAGACTTGCTGTCACACTTGCTCATTCGTTTATTCTCTTGCTTGTTCATTTCAAATTAAGTCGTTTAGAGGAAAAGAACTGCAGGAGAAGGAGGAAAGAGAGAGACCTGGCTGGGACGAAGTACTGGGACGAAGAAACTCATGATAGATATGGTACTCTTATGGAAACAAATCATGTCTCTTTAAATCAGAAGGTCCCATCCACTGAGACGAGTGAATGGATAAAGTTTAGTTTAGTTTATTATTTGTAGAGCGCACCTAACCCTGAGCTATCTGGGCACTTGAGCATAGATGATTTGTTACAGTTACAATCGCACGGAAATGACAAAGGCATAAGGACCATGTTACAGAGTGGTCAACATGGTAACAACATGTCAACAGCATATAGTAAACTGGGGAACAATACTCCCTAGCCTGACGAACAATGGTAATAAATTCAGCAGTAGTGATGGTACAGCAATTGATTAATCAATGGGAAGGGAATACTGGTTTCACAACGGTCAGAGAGGGGACAGAGACAATAGGAGTATGATCAACAGTCTGGCATTGATAGAGGTTGAAGGAGTTCAAGAGTGACTGAGAAATTAACTAATGTTGCTGGGCAAAGAGCCATTCTTTCACTTTGGATCTAAAAGTCCAGAAGGAGGGTTCAGCTCTGATGGCCATGGGTAGGGTATTCCAGCATTTGGCCGCTAACACCGGGAGGCTAGATCCCCCTGCCGTTTTCAGTTTGTACTTGGGGATATTGAGGCAGTGTAGGTATGATGATCTGGTGGGTCTGGATGATCGGTACCTCGAGAATTTGTCAGTCAGATATTGAGGGGCTGTATTAGACAGGCATTTATATGTGACAACAAGTGTGTGCAGTTAAGATTCTGTCATGTACTGGTAACCAGTGTGAGTCACGTCTAATGGTTGAGATATGACTGGAAGGCAGTATATTCAGGGCGCATCGAAGGGCATTGTTCTGGAGAACTTGTAATCTATTCAGATTACGATCAGCGGAGACTAGTAATAGGGTGTTACAATAGTCCAGTTCGGACAAGATCAAGGCCCTGGCTAGTGTGAAGCAGCTATTTGTGGACAGATAGGGTTTGCAGGCGTTGATTAATTTGTTGTTGTATGCTGTGGTGGAAGCTCTAGTGTTGACTTGTTTTTTGAGGGAGAGGGTGGAGTCTTGGTAAACGCCAAGTGTTTTAACCTCTTTGGCGACTTTGATGATGTTCCCATCAATGTTGAAGGTTTTGTACCGTGGGTCAAGTTTGTTCAAACGGATTTGAGATCCAATGATCAGACGTTCCGTCTTGTCATCGTTTAGACAGAGCCTGTGGGTAGCCATCCAGGCCTGTATTTCGAGGTAGATTTCATTTAGCTTTTTTGAATCTTTTTCATAGCAGCCAGTGAGTGTAATGAGGACCTGAGTGTCATCCGAATAGTTTGTGTAGGTGACACCCAGGTTATCAAGACGAACAAAGAAGAGCTTAGTAAAGATATTATAAAGCGTGGGTGAAACACAGGACCCTTGGGGGGACTCCTCAGTGAATAGGTACTGGATCAGAAGATGCTGTAGGTGCGAAAACCCAGGTTGCTTTATTTGAAAGGAAGGATTGGATCCAACTAGCAGCATTCGATGAGAATACTGCGGCAGTGGAAAGATGTTAGGTCAAGATCTGATGGTCGACGAGATCTAGCGCTGATCTATTTCCAGCCGTAGTAGCAGGATGGCCAGATTATCCTTATCTTTGGCTTCGTCCATTTGGATTTTTAAATCCAAGAGAGCTGTTTCTGTACCATGCCTAGGTCTGAAGCCGTACTGTTGCAGGCCAAGAAGGTTGTTATCTTCCAAATGTTTTTGAATTTGGAGATAGGCCACTCTATCTAGTATCTTTAGGAGGAATGGGACTGTTGTTATGGGTCTGTAATTGGTCGATATGTTGGGGTCAAGGTTGGGTTTTTTGAGGAGACGCATGACCCATGCCTCTTTAAAATTGTTGGGTACTGGGCAGCTTTTAAAGGAGGAATTAGTCAAAGCACTGATGAAAGGTGCTAACTCTTTTGCTCCATCCTTGATAACTGGAGCTGGGCAAGTGTCTCCCTGGCAATATGAGGGTTTGAGCCGCAAGATGATATTTACCACTTCTTCAGTAGTTACTGGGGAAAAGTGGAATGGGTGGCACGATTGCAATTGTGGAACAGGCAGTTTGCATGATTGGGCACTGAGAGCTAGTCTATTCTTTTTGGTCTCGATTTTGCCTTGACGTAAGGCTATTTTGTCTGATAAGGCTTTCTGGATATTAGCACACCAGGCCTTGTGTTTAATGCAGTCTTCTGTAGGTGGCGCAGGAGACTCCAGTTCTCTTATTATATAAAAGAGCTTTTTAGTACCAGATTTAGAATTCTGAATTCATGGCTTTGTAGATCTCTCTTTTGGTATTGGTGATGGCAGCTTTGTAAGTAGCCGCTGCAGTCGAGAACTTTTCCTTATTGGGAATGGAAGGGGACTTTCTCCAGTTAGCTTCGGATGATCTTTTAACGTTGTGTAGAACTTTTAATTCGGCAGAGAACCATTTATTTAAATGCGCAGCCGGTTTAGCCTTTCTTAATTTTTGTGGGCCAACTTTATTTAGGGCTTGTTCTATGGTACCGTTGTACAGGTCAACCCGAGAGGATGGGTCCATGTCTGGGTTGTGGGGAAAATCAGTGATGGGCTGTAGCAGAGGTAATAGGTTGTGTAAGGTTATATTCCGTTTATTCCTGGACAGGGATTATGGGGCAAGGGCAGTATGGGTGTTAGTGTGGGCGCCTTTCAGTATGATGAAGGTGATGCAATGGTGGTCTGACCAGGCACAAGGCGTGTTGTTGGGGATTGTGATGGAGCAGTTAAGGTCAGCCAGCCAGTCCAATGTTTTACCCTTGGTGTCGGTAGGTTCGTTAAGCTGCACTCAGCTTCATTAAAGCTGCACTCAGAGAGAGCGAGAGACGCAATGGCACACTAAAAATAGTCGTCTCCCAGGGCAGGACAAAAAGGCGAGTCCGTGCAGCGGAACATAAGAACTGTCGCAGGAATAGAGAGTTGTCTGTGTAGAGCGAGACGCTTCTGTAGGTTTATATGAATTCCTCTCTTCTCTGGTGCTAGTGTGGGGATATTTCCCATGGAATTTCTTCTCTGGATAAATGTGGCAAGATGCCTTGGTCAACAGAATTCCACAGAGGTTTAGGGGTGAGCTCACAGGGTTCGAAGGTCAGTCTTGAAGGGGTCTATTGAGCAGCAGTCCCATGGATGGCAATAGAGACTTCCCACTCCTAAGGACAGTGGTTTCTGAAAAAGAACACTGTTAATCCCCATGCTCACAACATTTAAAGGATTAGCAATTGTAGGAAATAGAAATGGAAGAATAACATAATAGTTCACTCGTGACTCTGACTTTTTGTAGGTATTGCATCATGCTTAATGTGGGGGTTCTCTTCCATGCAGCGCTCAACTCAAGAGAGAAAACAGCTTGGGTAGTGCCATCGTAATAGCTCACACAGTATATTCGACGTGATGCTTGCAGATGGGGAATCCAAGACCTTTACATATTTTAGTAAGCAAGTAAGTAGCATTTATGGCTGATCATGACCTCCAGATGAATTGGGCAAAATTAAGTTTTAATGTGTATCGGCCAGAACAGTAATACATGTCCCTCTACCTTTGCTGCAGGCAGCAAACTACCCTGGGTTAGACAGTATTCTTACCTGGGGGTTATCTTCTCAGATGATCTTAACTGGAGAACCATGAAGGAGGTTGTGGTTGTCAAACTGGAACAGGTTAATGGTATAAAATTGAAATGTGGACATGATCTAGGTGGTGTGGTGAGTCAGAAGAAGGACACAGACTCACTGAGGGCATGATACCAAGTGTTTCATTAAAATACAAGTATAACACCTGTCTTTCCCTAATACTATGGGTGTCCCCTACCTATGTTATTAACAGAGGTGCTCGTTAGTCATGAAATGTCCAAAAGGAATAAGTCTGCTGTCCAAAACTATCCTTACTGACCTTAACACTATTTAAAACAAACTAACTCAAGCCAGGAGAATGGCGCCCTTCTCCTGACTTTACTTCTAATACCAATCTTCAGTAACGACAGTCTTTTTTGACTTCTTGGAACATAATTCTTCACTTCCTTGGTTGGGTGCCTAGGCTCTCCTTATTACAAAATCCACCAATAGTTTCTTGTGACTTCTTGAATGAAGCTCTTTTGTTCCTTAATTGGGTTATTGGGTTTCTTTCCTCTTTGGAGATCCTTCTCGGGATTCTCTTATTAAGTCTCCTTGCTTGGTTGCAGCTCTCTGAGCTTTGTTGTACTTAACCTACAGTGTGATTCAATTGCTTACTTTCAGTAGGCTCTGTGCCATCTCTGGTTTCCTCTTCAACACTATATTTACTTTGTATAATGTGCTGAATTACTTCCTCTTTTTCCCAGGGTATTTTTATCTTATTTTCTCTTCTGTCATTATTCACTTATTGAGCAGTTCTTTCTCTAGAATCACAATATTTGAATCTTCTTTGGTTCACATTTAACTACCTTTCATATTTTCTATTGGGACGAGTTAACTGTGCAACATAATGTTCTCCCTGTGTCTTCCTGGGCTTCCCGTTCTCCCCGTTACCTTTGCTTTGAAGGGAGAACGTCTTTGAGAGTCTTATTCCTTGGAGGCCTTTTTTCTGTTCACGGCTCACTGACGCCTTCTACTCCCTGGCGTCTCTCTCGTTGTGCTTTCCCATTGTGTCTGTAGCGGGTGTCCCATTCCCCCTTTGCATGACTGCCACCACATTGGCTTTTTGGGTTGGTGGTATCAGTGAAGTTATTTGGACCATTGGTCCACCACAAACTGCTTCTCGTGGTCCCGCCACCACCTCTTATTGGGCTCCTGCCCCTGTGCTTTCTCGTGTTTCGGGTACACTGTAACTCTGGCGTACAATTCTGTGATGCTGGGAGAGTTTGAAACTCGCAGGCTTCCTGATTTCCTTCTCCATCAGGACAGACACAGCGTGGGGGCTCCCCTGGCTTGTGTACATGGTTCTCTCTCTCTTTTGTCTCATTCTCTCGCATCTCTGAGTGCAGCTTTATCCACACACTCGTCTCACTGGATGGGACCTTCTGATTTAAAGATACATGATTTGTTTCCATAAGACTATCCTATCCATAGTGAGTTTCTTCGTCCCAGTACTGATACTCTGTTATTGTGGTTTCTTCGTTGCAGTCCTGATAAGTCACAGGATCTGGTATATCAAAAGATTTCATGACAGCCACAATATGTGCGACCTGACGGAGTTCCTCCCTTCAAAGGGAATCATTGTCCCCAAAGGGGGAGTCTCTCCTGGTGAGGTCCCACTTGCCTCTATCCCTAGGAAGGGTATTGCGGAGCCGGTACACCTTCTAGCCTCACAGGAAGGGCCCCTGTCCCTTTGGGGAGAAAGATCAAATTCCGTTGCTTCGCCACAGTGCTCTTACTATGAATCCCATTCTGTCCATTTATCATGCGAAATATGTGCCAAGTGGAACATCTGGCTCAGATCTCTGGAGACACGCAAATGCATTGATTATATAAAAAAGGAAATGCCTTCTTGAGCAATATGTTTGGGGTTTCAAGCAGTGCTTCTGAAATTTGTGCTAATCTTGGTGTCTAATCTAGGTTATATTTCTGTTCCAATACACTTTAGACCAATAACCCTATGGCGCAGATTATGGAAGAAACGCACACTTCATCTGACCCATAGGATTATTCAGGATATGTTAGATTCAGATGCTGGGTTTTGCAGCCCTTGGCTACAATATATTAAATAACAACTTGTACTTTTGAATTGCCTGCAGATGTTTCGAGCAAAGACATTAGATCTGGGGCATTGACTGCCTCCTTCTTGAACATTTCTGAAATGATTAGAAAAAGCGAAGCATAAGAAACTGATTTAGCAATGAATGAAGGTTGACTGTCAAACTAAAATCCACATCAATTGGTTTGAAAACCCCTGAACGTGAAGCATAATGTGTGATTTGAGGGCTAATCGATTTCCTTTAGCGCTGTTGGTAAAAGTGCAGAGCACAAGTAAAATTGCATTAGCCAGACTCTTTGTCCTTTCAATTTGGTCAAAATCGTAGCGCGCCCGCGCACATTTTATTGTTCTGCCCTCTCTATTATGGTATGCAGGATGTCTTTAACAGCACTCTGTAAGGCTTGGCAAATCAGATGCGGGAGAGAAGCGGTAACATATCTGTGACCATTGCTGGATAACTCCATTGCTCTGCTATTATACATGTTTGTGGGAAAGTGTGATATAAAGAAACAATATATACAAATAATTCATTTTTGTTACCGTCTGTGTTGAATACATCTAAACTGTTGTGAAAAGGCAACCGGTCTCAGCTATAGCAACAGCAACGCAAAACATGGTTTAGTTTTGTATATGTGTGTGCTTAGTTGTTAATTGGAAATATCATTTCTTTTCATATTTGTATGGTTTTAGGGATAATTTCCGAAATAAGCGATGGATTGCTTGATTGACAGATGAGAAAGCCCTGATCTTCACTTGATCTATTGATCCAATAAATATAGTAAGAAAGATGAAAGTGAAAGAGTAACTTTAATCTTCTATATATGGTGCCCTTCTGAGATAGGCAATCCACCCATTGACTGCTGGTCACGGAAAGCCATCAATGGCTATCCCAGGCTACATGTAAACTATAGAAATCGCCACGGTAGGCAGTCTCAGTTCCAGGTAAGATCTACGCGCTCCTCCTCAAAAGGACTGCCACTTATAGTCCCTGTCTCCTCCGGCATTCCCACCCACTTAGGCATGGTTCTTTGACTAAGGAGCACCTTAGCTATTGCAGCAGTGCCCAGAGTGGCACTGGTGTCAATCGGCTGCTCAGTGAGTGAAATAGAAAGAGGGCATCATGGGGAAAGCTGTGATAGTATCCACCATTTTATAGAGGTTAGTGTTGATATTTCTAAGAGCTTTTTTGTTTTCATGTTGCTTGATGGCTTATTTTGTTCCACTTTTGTGTGGATTTTTTTAACTGTTATTAGAACCTGCCTTAGTAACCAGGCTCCCAATCCATGGGCTGCGCCATGCATCATGCAACCACTGGTTGCACGTTGGCACCAGATCTCTGAGTGTGCAACAGTCAAAAACATTTCTCCAGCAACAGCACAATGGACCAAAAAGAGTACTCTAGCACTTGCAGCTCATATAATACAAAACAACCAATGGTGGCTATTGGTTTCACTGGTAGTTACAAATAATTATATTAATCAACAGAAAATAACTGATATAGGCATATGCTGCCAAACTTCCACAAATTACAAAGAACACTACCTCGCTTTCAAAACAAAGTAAAAAGGCTGTTTACAAAATGTCAACCAAGATTAGTTTGGTCCAAAATGACCCTTAATGAGGCTGTTCAGGTCCTCTCCACTGTCTGCGTGTGCACATGCTCTGCTTCTGGCTTGATAAGGTTTTCGCAAGTATATTTTGTGGTGGGATTTTCAATCCCTTGACATAACAAACAGCTTTCTTCTCATTATTAATACCTGCCTTAATGCAGTCACTTTAATGTTGTTGCATCATTGTCGTGCACATGATAACAGAGGTGGGGCGGGGGCTTGGGTGAGCCCTAATCGGAAAAATCTGAGGGTGTTGTATTGCAGTTGGTTACGACGAGCAGGCAGTAATGGCCGATTACTTGTGGTTATCTTCATTACACCGAGTCCTCGTTTTCCTGGTCACAATCCTACAATCCCATGCCCCTCACCCTATGCTGTGCCAGCCTGGTATATAAACAGGAAATGGTGCGGTGGAAGTGGCTCTTATAGGTGACATGAAAGGAAAGAATTCAACAAACATATAGATGGGTCTAGGGCAACGCCGGGTCTCTCCTCTATGTTGGTTGGAAACAGTGGTAGGGAGAATCTGCCTTGGGAGCTGATGCCTCAAGTAAGTAAGGACAGTGACGAGGAAGAGGGACGAGGGGAAATGCTCTAGCACTGGGGTTCATGCTTCACTTCTTCCTTGCTGATATGGAGAGGTGAACCTCAACTTTGGAAAGGACAAGTAAAAGCAAAATATGTTAGTAAGACGCACATGGATGCTAGGATAAGTCAGTGCACAGCCATGCATGTTGAAGTGAGTTGAACACACCAGTTGTTGAAGTGAGTATGTAAGAGACTTTGTCTTATTGGGGTAAATTCGGGATTTGGCAGTATTTTCCTTGCCATAAAATCTTGGTGGTAAATTGGCAGTAAATTGGCCTTACACTTAGAGTGGGTTTGGTATTACTCTATTTTGGTGAATATATATTGTTAGACTATATTGGTGGTAATTCTAGTGTTGTCTTATTTTGTTGTATTTTCAGAATTACCTCATTTTATGGTATAGTGGTGAGCATTTTATTTTGATACTACAACCCCATCATAAACAAACCTTTCCTTTGAATTAGAATGTCTTCTAGTCACCTGTAGAGAGCCCCAGACTTAGGACACTTCAGAGAACCCAATGATTTTATTCAGACCGCCACCTATAGTTTGTGGCTGGTATTACTGGCTTATGTACATCCGGTAATCTAAGTGCCAGATTAGGCACCCCTTCCCTTCAGCATGCAAGGAAGGAATCACTCATTACATTTCACACACACACCCTCCTACTTTGTAGATATTTACTACTGACTTTCTCTTGTTTGCTATTTTAACTACAATGGTAAATTGGTAAATGCACTACTGCACTGATATAAACATCACCTCTGTGCTTCACATATATAAATGATTCACAGATGCATGAATGACACCAAAGACTCCGTTTTTTTTTAATCTGTGTTTTGTATTACATGACAGTTACAAACCGCAAAACATCTAATCACATGATATTTACAGCATCACCTGCAAGATAAAAGAACAACAGAAACAAGCAGGTATTTTGCAAACACAAATTTATGTTCTCATACCTTAAACATAGAGAGAAAAATAAACATGCAATTTTTTCTAACCTCCCTGCACTGCCAATAAATTCTAGCAACACACGTACATCATACTTTTTTTTGTCCTCACTTGGCACCAATCTTACCAAGGCCCGTGAAATCTGAAGTCCCCGCACGACCTCGCTGTCTTCGCAGATACAGGGTCAGTGTCAAACTTCCTCGTATGTGTGGGGAGCTGCCAGCTGATAATGCTCATAGCCAGCGCTCGACCCACTTGGAGTTCAACAGATATGGCACTGCCAACTCCCCCTTTTTCATTCATTAGGAAAACTCTCATTCAACCCCCTGTTGACGTGGCTTGTCTGCCTACAATCCCTACCAATCAGAATAAAGGAATGTGCCCTGTGCCAGCCTTCGTTTTTCAAGACAATGAAGACTCCATTTTCAAAGCAACTGTTTCATTTCCCTTCCTGCATTTTACATATTTCTGTTCTCCACAAGATGAAGAAAATGCCAGTGTAAATTTCCTCATGGAAAAAATTAATTTTAAACAGTGCACCCAAAACATGGACTGTACTTCATTGTGCATAGAAGACTGCATTATAATGTTAGATAAGTTGAAATTAGTATTTTAGTAATGTTAGTACAAGGTTAATCAGTTAGATATTCTAATGCAGTTTTCACACATGAAACATCCAATATAAATTGTGCACTACTTTATTTTAACTGGCAGTACACTGTGTTTTTTTTAATGTGTTCTGACACTTTGCCTGCTGACTGTTACTGAAATAATGCCTGAATTTTCAAACTGGGACTGGCTATTTTTCTATGCTGTATATTGTATGTTGGCAATAAAACCCCACATATCTTTATATATGGCTGCACCTCCATGCTGCATGTTGCATGGTTATAAAACCCCATATATACCCTCACAAGTAAAACACTAGTACTCTGGTGAGAGTCAGTTCTAGAAAGGGCAGACATTTGCTCTGGCCAGCAATCTTCATCAAAATGACTTCCTTGACAGATGAATGCATGACCAGCAAGGAAATAGTACAAGATGTTCAACAATCACAGACGTACTTTGCTTGAATAGGGTGTGTCGCAAGTGAAAGGTAAATATCTCATCTCTATCAATGTTATGCCATATCTTTTTAAAGCACGGCATGAAACCCAGGGCTTTTCTTGATTCCTGGACTCGAAATTCAGCGACATAATCGGAACATACATTAGATTTTAGGGCATTAAGACATTTCAGATGCTTTTGATATGTCGCTGGTCATCAGTGATTAGTTCCAGATACCAGATGACAAAATTGCTTGGTCGTCTCATTCCTACTTATTGTGTTTGTGGGTGACTAAGGGTGCGTGCTCCTGAGAACTCAGGGGCCGGTTCCGTGTATCTGCCTGCAGTTTCAGGTGTATAGAAGTTGAATTGGTTTTTATAAACTGATCTGTGCTCTTTGTAAGCAATTTTAAAATCTATTCTTTGTAAACCAGTAACCAAGGCTGCTGCCTCAGTGCTGGTATAATATGTGCCGGCCTTGGTAATTTGAGTCATGTTGGAGCAGCGACATTTGGATTCTTTGGACTTGAGCAATAGAACGCTGAGGTAGGCTGGCATAGATTGTTTTCAAATAGTCAATTTGAGAGGAAAAGAAGGCATTGACTAATGTATAGGTCTGAAACCTTTGGCTCAACAGACTATGACTCCCATGATCCCTCGCCATTGATTATGCTGGCTGGGGTTGGTGGGTATTGTAGTCCAACAAATCTGGAGAGCAAAAGGTTGCAAACCCCTGGTGTAAAGTTACCTAACGTAAGAAGGGGAAAAGCAGTCTTACATTCAAAATATTTACAAAGGCAGATCTATTGACTTGGCAAATGCTTCTTTGGTATGGTAGTGCTAACCCAAGTATGTGTATTTTAAGAACATTTTGGGTGCCCTTCTGTGATTAAGTACACCGAATTAGTGCCAGTTTCTAATTCCAGAGAACTTGTGGATTTAATGTGAACAGAGGCCAGCAGCACTGAATCACACCAGTTGGAGGGGCTCGTTTTGCTAAAATTAGTTATTACATTGGTTGTTTCTTGATACATGGTTGTACATTTAAAAATCACACTAATACATCCTCGGGTCCCCTAAAGAGTTGTGTACAATGTGCACAGACAGTACCCTATGGAAAGGCATGTCTGAGCTAGTGGTAGCTTATATTTTAGATGAGGTTTGTACTCAGATTCTGCTAATGCCCGACTGCGAGGGCAAATATTGAACACAACATTTCTTCAGAACATTCGGAGCAGAGCCATAGAATGTTTCATGGATCATCACCAGAAGGTTAAACTCTATCCTGCCACTAACAGGAAGCCATTGAAGTTGCTTCAAGATTGGAGAGGTGTGATTCCCATCTATGGCTCTTAGCAATTAAGGTAGCTGCTGTGTTTTGAAGAGTCCGGAGTCGATGGATCTCTACCTCAACCAAAGTAGAGTCTGTTACAATAGTCAATCTCAGAACCAATAATGGCCCTGGCCAACATGGAGCAGTGTTTTCTCTGACAGTAACAGCCTTAATTGCCTACAGTTCATTAGATGGTAGCTGGTTGAATTAAAAAGACTACTGATTTGACAGGTCTTTGATAAAGTCACGTCCAGAATCATGCCTAATGATTTCACTTCCTCTGAGCTCTTAATGAGACTGTTTTGCCAGGCATGATTCCTTGGCAGGCGAGATTTAGTTCCTCCTAATGGATTTAAACTCGGTTTTAGCCTGGTTTAATCCTAATCAGTTAACTGCCATCCAGTTAGAGATCTTCTGCAAGGTATCTTGGAGGAAGCAAACATTATCATGTGTGTATCGTTTCAGGTGAAACACTATTTGAGTATCGTCAATGTTGTTTTGACAATCCATGCCAATGTCCAGCAAAATGTTGTGCAGATGTTTAACATAAATGCTAGAAGTGTCTGACCAACAACCTAATAAAAAAACAATATTAAATAAATAGCTGGTGGTTCCTTTCAAAACTTTCCTTCTCCCTCTGTATTCTTGTGATCTTTTTTCTATTTGCACGCGGGTAAGGGTACTCAACCTATCAGGTGGATGGAAACTCTGACGAGAACTGCCAGTGCCCTGCCCGCTCTACCAGCCACCCGAGGCCATACCATGGGAGCAATATTTTTTAGGTGGCTAGGTGGCTTGACACCTTGGCCCTCCTGCATCCACTAGCCACCCACTCCCCACAGAAGCACTTAATTCCACAACTGCTCCCCATCTCACTTACATGCTGGGGCTCACGGCTCCGCTGCTCGTTCCCGTCTCGGGCACCATAGAAATACAAAAGGGATGTGGACGGAAGAGCTATAAAAAACGAGGAAACCAGTAGGAGGTTCACTTGTGCAAAGGGCACCAGTTTACACAAAATAGGCCAGAGTAGCAAAAATTAGCGGCCCTCAAAAGTGAAATGTGATGTGATACGTCACTTTTCCAAACAAAAATGTGCTTGACCTGGGGGTGCCTTATTGGAATATTATACCAAGTGGTTAATTGGAAACCACATTGGGCCACTATCATTGGCCAAAATTAAAAATAAGCAAAATGGCCCACATCACTGGACTGTAGGGCCAGCCCTTTGTTCATTGCCCTACTGCCCATTGCTCTGTCCGAGCCAGGAAAACTGGATAGGCATGTACAGTATTCTTAAAGTATTGGTAGGCAGCTGGTCAGATAGCACAGCGAGTAGAGCGCTCGCTTTGACATCCGCCGATGCAGTTTTGAATCCCGGCAAAGGCCAAACTCAGCCTTTCATCCTTATGAGGTCGATAAATGAGCACCACACACTGTGGGTAATAATAAGCAGTGCTCAGATGTCTGAGGGTTCGTAGCGCTATATAAATGCAAATTATTATTGTTCCACTTTGATAGTATTTTTTTAGTACTATAATTCCTGGGACAGTACCACTGTGTTATTGTTCTTCCTGGAACATAAATGTTGGTTACTGGATGCAGCACCGTATTAAGCGCATTAGTCTTTCTAGCACACTGTTTTAGTGGGCTATTGCCCTCTTGGCATTGGATTCTGTGGGCACATTCGTTCCTTTTGCTGAACATACTTAGAGAATCCAGGGAAAGCTCATTATGCCCACATGTGTTCAGCTTTAGGTACCTTTGCGGAGATGATATCCATTCTGCATCGACCGATATCTATATACTGAGTCTATTCTTCCACATCCAAAGACATGGGAGGTTTTTGTGTATCTCAGATATAGACCGACTCCTGATGACGGATCATCTGATCCGAAATGCATTGGCTATTCTTTGCCTGGCTGCCTGTGTTCTAATGTTTCTAATTGGATGCATTGCTAATGTTGTACAACAAAGAAAATATGTGTCTACACAAAATGTTTTCAAAAGTTATCTTTACACTTGTGGAGTTGTGTATTCACTACAGGGTTACACCCAGTACCAAGAAGTACGATGCTGGTCCAGTTTTCTGCAGTATACTCTCCACAGTGCATGTGTGGATGCTGGTTTGTTCCAAATACATTATCTTTGGAAATAATTGTGATATTTGTAAGTTGTACAAGTAAGAAAGGTGGTGCCCACTTTATCATTTGGTGTGCGCACTTCCGCACCTTGTACACTTTTTAGAGCGGTGTGTTGTCAACATCTCTATATATTTTCAGGTTATTTCCCTGCAATGAATTTTGGCAGAAATATTCTTGCTAGCATGTATCTTGACTGGCATGAGTTATACAGTATACTGTATCGGACTGTTTATTAGCTGATTTTCTATAGTGCTGTACTTCATGTGTATAGTGCTACGGCACTAAAAAGCAGTTCTCACAGGAATGTGCATTTGAACGGCACTCACAGACAGAAGTGGTAGTGCACACAGGTATGATAGGTTATTTATAATGCGCTTAATACCCAGAGGTTTCTAAGCGTGGACCCGAGGATCAAACCTGTGGTGCTCTGTGTCGTCTTGCTTCCAAGGCGAGCACGTTGCCCCTGAGCTATCCTCCCGAGACATTGTTGACAACCGCTGCTAAAGGACGAGCAATGTCTGATATTATGGCATTTGAATGGGGTGAGTCCGCTTTGTTAAGTGCTATTCAGAGGGAACTGAGCTAGGTAGAATTGATATTGGCCATAAACGGAAAAGCAAAAATGGTTAGTGTGGCTTATAGGAAAAAGAGGGTTATTGTCCTTTTCAAAACTCACAGAAGACGAAACTTACACAATCGTAAAGTCACAATTAAACCGCTTGAAGAACGAAAATTACAAACTGGGAAAAATTTGGAGAAAACAACACGCAATGAGACAAATTTACCTCCCATCGAAAACTCTGTTTAAAATAGGTAGAAATCATCAAAGCCAAAAAAGTGCACTTCTCCCGATGCACAGAATTGGCACAACACTGCCGAATGGCAATGTTTAAGATCATTCAAGAATTCAAAGACCCAGAGTCCTGCAACACAGCCCCACTTCTGACTCCACATTAAGAGCTCTACATTCTCTGACCTCGTTCCCTACACAGGCTGTTCAACCATGGACCAACTTCTCTTCCTTCATGCCCGTGTTTGCAACCTTAAAACAGACCTCTTGTAACTGATGACATTCTCCCAGCCACCATCCTTTAGAAACACAACGGTCCGACCCTAATGGCTCTTCTTAGGATAGTCAACGCTTCCCTCAGCGAGGGTACCTTCCCAGACACCCTAAAAACAGAACTTATGTGTCCACTCTTGAAAAATCCCACCTTCAACCTGAAAGACCTAGCAAACTGCCAGCCTATGATGAGTTTTGTGTTTATCGGCACTGAGAAGATAGTTGCTAATCAACTACTTACAAAAAACAGCCCTAGTAAATTTGACCACATCACCCCCACCTTACACAAATTAATTTGGCTAAACATCCCAGCTAGGATCTGGTTAAACACTGGCCTACCTGACGGCCAAACTAAAAGCATTGGGCAACTCTCTGTCATCTCGCAGTGAGACCATCTCCCGACTGGAAACTAGACTGCATCGGAAGGAAAAAACCATGCCACACTCCAGTCTTCTGGAAACCCATCCCAGTGGTAATCCAGACTGCTGCAAGTCTCCTTCGGGGTAGGAGAGATGCTCTTCCAACCGACCTTGGTGTAATTTATAATCTGGCTATCTTGTGCACTCCCCCATCCTTATAGTGTGGTAATTGTTACATATCTTTACAAGATAACTTGTTAAATTCCCGCCAACAATGTTTTGCTCTGTGCAGCACTCTGTTGCTCCTGAGCTGTGGTCACGCTATATAAATATATATCATAATAATAGTAATGATAATAATAAGGCTTACCTGCCCTAGCGTATCTTCCTCCCAACCCTGAGCACAGTAGAGCCGATACAGACACACAAATAATGGATGCTTCTGCCGTACAATGATCAACACTACAGGTTTCCACACTATCCCAACTACGCCCTCCCCCCACCCGCTTTCTTTTACAGAGCCATTTGCAGCGACTCCAAAACTATTTGCAGAATGGACCTAAATAAGACCCCTTACTATCCTGTTATGGGGTGAGTTGACAAGCCATGGCCGGGGATCCTGACAGACTTTACTTTGTATCTGTGAGTCTGTTAAGGGGTGGGATAATATCCAGAAAGGATATATGCAGATTGTTCATGGCCTCTTCCTATCTGGCCGGTGTAAATATTGTTTTGCCTCTAGAAATACTACTTCCTGTTTATCATTCTCTTTCTTGATCTCTTTCCCTGCCCTCTCCACATCATTTATCTGGGCCCTTCCCACCACTGCTTTCTGTTAATCAGTTTCCTACCTTGCTGGGTAATCGTTCTAATGCAGTAGCGCGGAGAAGTAACTTTGTGCTACCTCTTCCAGCTGAGTGGTTTCATTCTTCGGGGGTCCGTGGCTGTGCTTCCTAATTTGTCATATTCAGAACCTTCTCCGTTTCTTTATTCCTAAAATATTGGGCACATCCTCTTGCAGAGTTTAAATGAACGATACTATTCAGAGCAAATGCTTACAGGCACTATGTGTTCCAGTGAATCCTGGAAAGCTATGACTAAATATGTGTTGTATGCTAGTGTGGTCTGCAGTCGCTGGCGGCCCAACACAAACCTCGATGTGATAGCATGTGCGCATTCCCTTTTGCATCATTCTGTGTGGTAGTGCCTCCAAGGAAGATAACACAAAACATGTGTGAC
Source organism: Ambystoma mexicanum (assembly GCF_040938575.1). Lineage (NCBI taxonomy): Eukaryota > Metazoa > Chordata > Amphibia > Caudata > Ambystomatidae > Ambystoma > Ambystoma mexicanum. The sequence continues at coordinate 973,781,236 of NC_090936.1, read as the reverse complement.
TGTCCTTCCAGAAACCACAATGCAAATCCTTGTGGGATTGCTCCTCTAGAATCTCTAATGCATTGCCAAGGGGGAGAGTCCCTCCATAGACCCACGTCGTGTTTGATTCTCGTCTCAGTGTTTTCAGGAGATTCCCAACATCCTACCTGGAGCTTGGTTTAATTCAGAAGCCTTCAAAGGATAATATTAATTGGGACAAAGTCAAAGAGTTCTGGGATAAAACGTAAACGCCCAAACCATGTCCCAACCCGATCCCCCCTGCCTCCCGCTGGCCATTAACAGCCGCCCTCTACTTCCCTTCTCTCTTCTTCGATATCGATGTACTCCTATCTTCTGTAATTGTTGACGGATCAGGACACAGGCTCACCACTTGGCTGTTGAAGAGATGCAAAGAAATTTGGCAGACATATTCTTGCTAGCATGTATCTTGACAGGATTATCAGTGGGCGAGTTTGGGGCCCATGGCAACATATATGCACAGGGATGGAATGAGTGTCTAAAGGTGTAATACAGGTTCTCTAGCATTATAATTCTGGCCCACCTTTAACTTTCCATTGAAAGACAGTTGGGTGCAGGGTTATAGTGGAGTGTCATAGCATGGGGAAATTAAAGTGTTAGCCGCACCCTACACATGAGTGTCACTTGGGACCCATGTGAATTGGTGTATTTAGTTTTATTCTGTGTCTGTTAAAACCAGGCGCTCCCCTCATTTCTCACCAGTCAATGTATAGTGAAGCCCTTCCATTGGATAGTGATGGCCTAATCCTGGATGAAATGGATAGATTATGCTGCCAAATGCAATGTACTGGCAGCAGGTAAAGGCAGATACATAACAAGTATTTCCCTTTTTTTATATGGGCATGGCTCCAAGACGCTTTTATACTCCGCCAAATCACTGCTGTAGCAGCATCAAATTGACTGGTTTGTTTATAGGTGATGTATTGTGGGTATTAGCCAATTTGATCGTATCTAATCGATCGAATGGTACATTTGACCGAATTCGGCTTGTACCATTTCGATCGATTATAAACAATACTGAAGATCTGGAGCGTGGGTTGTGGGGGTGTCCCCTGCTCTCCATGTTCGCTATCTCTAGCCTTGGGGGGTTCCCCGCTCCTTCAACATTGAAGGCGCGGGACCAAAAAAACAAAAAAAAGGGAACAAAAAGAAAAAGGGACCCTGCAGCGTCGGATTAAAGGGAAATATCTGACGCTTCAGGGTGCAGGTGTAGCATTTACTGTATTTCGCTGCCCAACTGCACATTTTAAACAAGTTTATGCTTTATTCATCGTATGCTTAAATTTGTGAACAATTCGCTAATACGAGCACATAAATGAGATCAGTTCAGCGCAAATAATTTTTGCACAAACAACCCCAATCCGTATTCTGTTGTTGCCCAGGATTTCAAGGCTGTAATCTATGGAGAGGAAAAGGAAATGAAGGCAAGACAAGAGGATGGGAAAGAGAGTGTAGAATGAGGAGGGCAATAGTTAGGGATGCAGTGAAGGGAAAAGATTGATTGCGGATCAGTTATGAGGAAGGTAGACATTATTCTTTAATTTGATTTGAGAGCCACATATCTATGTGAGGCAGCTACAGAGGTATTGTACATATCTATTCATACAGTGTTTGGATGCCTGATAGGTTACAGAATTCCTTGAAATCACTTAGTACAATCGGTGGAGGCCTTGGGCCCTGTTGTTATTTTATGACCATTCGGTCGAGTACATTTTGGAAAGTAATGTGAGGCCTGGGCTAAGGAGTGGCTAAAGAATTGACTATGTGGAAGTCAAAAACAGTTGCTTAACATAACGATAGGGGAGGGGTGTGCTAGACTCCACCCTCAAAGTTCTCCCCTGCAGGTGGGCCAATTTCTTGTACTTAGAGCGAGGCAATGCGACCCCATGCAAAGTCTGGTAATGTATGTATTGTGTGAGACACAAAATACCCCTATCCAGTGAGCACCTGGCGTCAATGAGACTTTTTATATGGAAATGTAGGGCGTGGGCTCTTTAAGGAGATGTGAATGGTACAAGGTTTAGACATGTTGGGACTATTAGGGTGGAGCTGAATCTAAGAGGCATAAGGTGTCTTAAGTAGAATTGGAGTGCTGACATAGTCGGCGATGGAGTATAATATGTGAAACGAAGGGTCTTGTGTTGGCAGGATGGTGTTGATGTATGAGGAAACAGGGTTTTGTTTAATCAAACAGTGGTTATGAGGCATTTCCAGCTCTTTGATCTGTTGAAGTGGGGAGAGCCTAAGAAGGGTGGAAGGGGGATGGAGTTGACTTGGGGGAGGAGAGAAGGAAGTACATTTTAGGCGATGTGGACTCCTGAGGGTGCACACCAGGCTACCAGAGATGGGGCAAAGGGGATGGAAAGCACCCTAAACGATGGCTGGGGTGAGGCAGGTGTGAAACACCTGGCTTTGGCATGCTAGACAGATTAAGATTTGTTGTGGTCTCTTGAGACCTTTTGAAGTCAATAAAACACATGTGCGAGAGAGCTTAGTGTTAAGCCTAATTAGGGTGGAAGGAAGGCTCAGTTTTGTTCAAGGATTAACCGTGAGGCTGTATCTGCTGTGTTTAAAAGGGCCAGTTCCTCAGCAGCCTATGAGGCTATGGAAGGTTCAAAGGAACAGCGAGAGCTGAGAGAAAAGGGAGGGGGAGCATGTCCTTTAGCTAGTGTCTGAAAAAAGGTGGAAGCAATGATTGAAGGGGAAGGGATAACCTACATCCCTTCAAAACAATGGCCCAATAATAATGTAATGTGTGCAAATGGCTGCATTATCCCAGTGTTGCTTGTACCATAGCACAAAATCCAAACTCAGCCTTGTGAGCCTACCCATGCAGCCAATGCAAGCTAGTAGGGGTGCAAAACATGAACGGGAAAAGGTCACTTAGATGGTTTACATATATGCCGTTCTGACCGTATGTTGCATGATTAACCAAGTGTCCTCATTAGTGAGGCGGGAGAGAACTCGGCCCCCTTGTCAGCTCAGGACCAACATTTCTGGGTCGAATTCGTTTGTTCATTTTCATTAAAAATAGATGTGGGGTGGGGTAAGGGGATAGGTTAAGGTAGGGGAATGTGGGGAGGAGCGGGGGTCTCCTGCTGCATTGTGAAAAAAATATTCGGTCATTTCTCAGTAGGTCATTTTGTTCGATCATTTTATGGTAATCCGTCAGCTCATGGACCACGCAGGATCAGCCATCATGATAGGAGCCTTCAGTTTTCGAAAGACCAATGCAGTCTGCGGTGTACCCCACTACTGAAAGACAAAATGAGCTCCAGATAGCGTTTGAGAAAACGTGTCCAAGGCCCCATCAGAGCAAAGCCATCATGGGCGTGTGCTCAGCGTAGAAAGGCTGGCGAATGGGTTTTGCTGCATTTGGCAATGTCAGAGCAAGTTTTTCAGTTTCAGTAGCCGGGGCTTGACCTCCCATTCCCCCCAGCACAGTGATCACACAGGAAAAAGCTTGAGGTCTCTGAATCTTGTGCGGTAGGCCCTATCACCATGCGCGAGGGCCGCCATTGTGAGGGAGGGCGGGGCACTGTAACTGAGGTCTCGTGCACTCTGTAGACCACGTGATTGGCAGGGGCCTCTGCATCTTGTGCTAGCCCTATCTCCACGCACGAGGGCCGCCATTGTGAGGGCGGGGCACTGTAGCTGAGGCCGCTTGCGCCCGTTAGACCACGTGATTGGCAGGGTCCTCTGCATCTTGTACGGTAGCCCCTATCTCCACGCACGAGGGCCGCCATTGTGAGGGAGGGCGGGGCACTGTAGCTGAGGCCGCTTGCGCCCTGTAGACCACGTGATTGGCAGGGTCCTCTGCATCTTGTGCGGTAGCCCCTATCTCCACGCACGAGGGCCGCCATTCTGAGGGAGGGCGGGGCACTTTAGCTGAGGCCGCTTGCGCCCTGTAGACCACGTGATTGGCAGGGGCCTCTGCATCTTGCGCGGTAGCCCCTATCTCCACGCACGAGGGCCACCATTGAGAGGGAGGGCCGGGCACTGTAGCTGAGGCCGCTTGCGCCCTGTAGACCACGTGATTGATCCATTCCCAGGAAAAAGGACAGAGGGAGGCCAAGGGAAAAGTAATCCCCAACTGACCACATGTACCAGTGGGCATGCAAATTCAAAACGGGACAGGACAGCACATGACCGCGGGTGGCATCGACCAATTGCGGGCATACCCGGAAAGTAGGGTACTGCCCAAGCTCTGAATTGTCTCTGCTTCAGCCGTCCAGAGGTAGGGACTGCCTGTGCACCCTTCCACCAGCCATTGTCCCTAACACTCCCAGAAGTGGTAATATCCCTCTTGCCACGTCATCCCTCTATGGTCAGGCTCCGACTCGCCTACAGGGCAATAAGGGATTGCCGAAGAGTTAGCCAACGATTCTAGTATGCGCCTGTTTTTTGGACCAGAATTGGTCGCGTTCTTTTTGGGCTGGAGTGGGCCAGTTTCATACATTACTACATTCGTTTTAAATAGTGTTTCTAAGCAAATATGCTTTCGAATGCATTATTTGCAACCTATTTGACCAAAAACACCACTTGCTCAGTACTGAACCAGATCTATAAAGTAACACATTGTAATGTGATTGTGGGCCACTGTTTCATTGGTGCTTGGACCCATTGTATGCCCTAGTCCGACCGTGCTTATGATATTGACACCAACAGGTAGGCCTTGGGACCTAATAGCTGGCCCCCTTGAGCTATGATAGTGTCAGACACCGGGCCTCATTACGATCCTGGCGCTAAGTGTTTAACAGCGCCGCAAAAGGCTGCAGCGCCGTTAAACACTTAGCGCCTTACTACGAGGTCCCTTTGCGGGACCCGACCTTAACGGCTGGTCTACACCAGCCGTTAAAGTAGGGACCCGCAAAGGGACCTTGGTGCTAAGTACGGTACCGCAATTTGCGGTACCGTATTTAGCGCCGTCCCCATTCCCATAGAGCCCGATGGGGCGAAAATGGGAATGGGGAAGGGCCATGGTTCAATGGGGAATTACCGCCCCGCCAACCTTGGAATGGGGTGGTAATTCCCCATTGAACCATGGCAGACCCGTTACAACACCGGCACCAACCATGGTGCTAATAGCGCCATGGTTTAGCGCCGGTGTTGCAATGAGGGCCACTGTCCCTTAGCACTCAACGGGTCTGACCGCCCTTGAAACCCTTTTGTCCTCCATGAAGCCCCATCTGCCTAGGGAAACAAAGGGGTGTGCACCTGAAAGTGCTCTCTTGTTTCCCACTCTGATAGCTTTAAGTGTGCCGGGGCTAGTCGGGTCGGGACCCTGGCAGTCTCCAAACACTTTACAGTGCGCCTGCATTGGTGATTCAGCCTATAATAATTATCTACCCAGTCTCCCGATGCCATCATGTGTCGAGAATGTGAAATGGGCCTTGGTTTTGTTTTCCATTATCAATATAAAGTTCATCGACCTTGTTTGTATATTGAAAACAAAACCAAGGCGCACTCCACATTTTTGCCACATGATGGTGATGGAAGGCCGCGCACAACAGAAGTAGAGGTCATACATCTTCCTGTGTTTACCCAGCCCACAGTGGTTAACTGCAGACTTGAAATGGGGAGTATTGTGAAATTCTCCCCACTGTAACGCTCAGTCAGCTGAAATGGATTGCATGTATACATACATATATGCAATTTTCTTCAGCTAGCAGGGTGTGACAGCAGATGGGAATTCCACTCTAACTTGTTAATGCCCCCCCCCCCCCCCCCCCATTACACGATCAGTACACTGCATTCTCTACTACTGCAGTTAATCTGGCTTAAAGTTTAAGACACTTTTTTATTTTCTAATGTAGTCTAATGTAACAGTCTATTTTTTAGATAATTTGAAATACTGTGTTACCAAGATAATCAGTCCAAAGCCGATGCCTCTCCTTTGTCATAATCAGAATCGCAGACACCTGCAGGCAGCCCTTTACCCATGCACGGCTCTTTGCAGCGCCACAGCTCAGGAGTCCTTTTTGGAGACTGCCAGGGCTCTGCCCATCTAGCCCCAGCCCACTTAAAGTCCTGCTTATATCACATCTCTCACATCCTTTACCATGCAGTTTGGCACAGTGTGACGTGCACATGTGAAATAGAACTCATGGATGGAGACTAGGAGAGAGTTTGGAGTAGACGGTGGTCACACCCTGTGGGGGTTCCTTGTAGATCCCAATTTGTCTCCCCACAACATAGTGAAATGGAATATACCGGTGCCACGTGGGGAGTTTCACTCCCTCGGGCAGCAACATTTCAATCTACCAGTGTCCCACACCACCCACTCTTGGGCCAGAAGCACACCAGTTATAAAGTCAGTTTCTGTAACTTTCTCTTTGTCATTTACCACTTACACAGCTGGAGACTCCTGACTCTAGCCCTCTGCATCCGGTAACTTGCTGGCACCTCCTGCGGCCACAGAAATCATGTAGTGAAACAAACGTTCTGCATACTGCACTCTTCCAGCGTCCCTACCGCTCTCCAGGAAGACCGCAGCCCTCATCGAGCGAAGGCCAGTGGAACCCATCACTGCAGCTCCCTGGGCCAGGAGATTAACAGTGTCTTTCCCTTAGCATTTCCCAATAAAATTCCTCAATGTATATCAAATACATCACCAAATATATTGCATTCTTAAAAGGTTTTAGTTAATAGTCCAACAAGTGAGTCATCACTAGAAAGGGATTCTGATGCCCTCCATCTGGTAGTACCCGTACACATTTGAAGAGGCTGAGTGTGGTGTACAGCCTACTGTGTGCTTTATTGCTTGTTGCGTAGTAGGTCGCCCAGGGAATGGTACGGTGTCTACTCATTAATGTGTTAAACAGTTTTTGGAGTGTGTTGCCTGTTGTGCAATGGATTGCATGTTACATTGTATGTTGCATGTTGAGTGGCTTGTTCTCAACCTTTTTTGGTTCCTGGGTGGGTAAAAACACTTGATTTTGTTTTTGGCTCGTGAATTCCCATTGACTTATACGGGTGTGCAGGGGGCTTGGAGGGTGAGAGAGCTGCTTACATGGTGGCCGACACCCGCCAGAAGCGTGTAAGTTGAGAGGTGTTATGTTGCGTGTTTTTTAGTGGTATGTTGCTTTTGTTCACTGCATGGTGTGCTCTGTAGTGTGTTGCCTTCTGCAGTTATTTTCACTGTTCATCTATGTTGCATTCTCTGCAGAGTGTGTCCTACTCTATGGTGTGTTGCCTGACCTGAAATATGTTCATTCTTGTCCGTGCATTGATTGTTGTGAGGTACATTCACTGTTGTGTGGTATTTTGCTTTATGTGTGTGTAGTGCATGAAACTTGCTGTCCAGTATGCCTCTGGTGCAGGCATTTGCAACCTTTGGTTCTTCAGTATCTTTCACATTCCAGCTTCTATCAGCCCTAGTCAGCATAGTCAATGGTGAGGAATCCCGGGAGTCGGAGTACAACACATCTGTAGGGCCACAAGTTGCAGTTGTGGGGTTCATCAGGCATGTCATATTTAGCTTGCTTTGTCGTATTTTGATTGCTATGCAGTATTTTACCTCTTGTTTGGTGCATTTCCTGTTGTGCATTGATTACTGTAAATTACACTTTTCGTAATGTACTATTTGTTCTGCAGTGTGTATTCTGCTGTGCAGTGTGTATTCTGCTGTGCAGTGTTCTTCTTGCAGTGCATTGGTTTGTCTTATCGACAGTGCGTTGGTCGATCTGCGTGTTTCCTGATGGACACTGTGCAGCCTGGCACAAAATGCTGGTTGCTGCCTGCTGAGCATCGCCCTGCCAGGCACGTAGAGATTCAGACACAGGCAGACTGAAGCACTGGTCCAGGCAATCAATCCCGGCAGTGTGCGGCTGGTGCTGGGCTCTGGGCAGGCTGTCGGCCTCCATCAGGTAATGATGTGTCTTATTGACTGCAAGGGGGGCGTCCCCAGTCCTGCCCGACCCATATCAGTTCAGAGCCAAGGATTCCCGGGCCAAACATCAGCAGGGCCATCAATCGTCCTCTGGCTTCGGGACATATCACCATTGGCTCACGGGAGAGGGCTGGTGCGCGTCTGAGATGATCAGCCGTGCCGCAGAGTGAGGCACCTCATGCGCAATCTCATGCGGAGGAAGGTCGCTGTCTCTCAGTAGCTGCTTGCTAATATTGTGATTTCGAAGTCATAGTTGAAGACAGGGCACAGGCACTGCAGAGCCATTCTTAGCTCTGTCTACTGTGGCAAACCAGAAGGAGCCGTCATTTCAAGGGTGTTTATTAAACTACAAAGGAAAAATGCCTATCTATCCCTACTGCTAATTGGGATTTTCCCTACTTAGAAAACTAAGCTAAGGGTGCTCGTCCGTCGTCAAAATCCAAAGTAGTCCTCAGTCCAAACCTAATTGCTATCTGGCCTTACCACTGTACAAAAACAACATTAAAATAAGCCAAAGCAATAGCTTCTCAGCTCAGACTTTGCCTGGCCAAGCATTTTAGATCTTTCTCTATAGATGGTTATCAGTTCACATAATCATATTTCAGAAAATAAATGTTGTACTCTCTCCCTTTAGGTTCTTCAGAAAGAGTTGCAAGTCACTATATAAACTAAAGACGTCAAGTTCTTTACATGGAGGGATTAGTTCCTTATTCCCTTGTCCACCACCTTGGCAAGTCTCTATATAAATCAAATGTGTTAACTTCATTAGGTGGAGGAATGCTTCCCTTGCTCATTGTCCACCACCTTGGAAAGTCTACGTGGAGGAATGCTTCCCTTGTTCCTTGTCCACCACCTTGGAAAGTCTCTCTCATTGGTTTTGTATTTTGAACAAATTGATTAAACCCTCCAGGTTACCTTCGCCTTATGGTTTGGCAAATGTCACTGATTCCTCAAGGGTTCTCCAGATCTCTCTGGCTTTCAAGTATCCTAAACCTTTGTGGTGGTATCTGTGCTCTTTGCAAATAGTAAACACTCTGGTTTCTAGTTTCTAGGGCTCCGGTAACCCTCCTTGTAAGCAGAGGCGTTGTTAGGGGGGGGCTGAGGGGGCTATAGCCCCGGGTCTTTTGGTTGTAGCCCCGGATAGAAGCTCAGCCCCGAGTCCCGCCATTCCAGACATTAGCTTAGCCCCTGATCTTTTCCAGACCTAACAACACCCCATGCTTGTCAGTTTTGGATTGACAAATGTTACTGGTTTCTCGAGAGCTCTCCAGGCCCCTCTGGATTTCTAGTTTCCTTAAACTCTGTAGTTGTATCTGTGCTTCTTACCAATTTTCTATTTTCGTGTTTGTAGGGCTTCCGTAACCTTGCTTGGCAGTTCCTTAATCTTTGTTAGGTTCCGCTCACCTCCATCCACCTGGGCAACGCTTTTACCTTTTCTGCCTTCAGGTGTGCTCCAGTGGGATGGCGTCCGAACGGGGATGTTGCCAATCACCTGTCGCTGGCATGTAAGCATCAGCTTCTCTGGTTCTGCCCAACTCAGCAGTTTCTGCACTTCTCCCATTTCAAGCAATGGGTTAGTTCCTCTGTTCTATCCTGGTCTCTGCAACAGTTTGCAGGTCCCTGACCCACAGCAGCTGCAGCGTGGTCACGCCACTAGGTAAGCGGGTCCTTCCATCCCCATCTCTTTTTCGGCTGTATTGCCTTTCTCGGTAATGGCCTTCTGGCGTCTCTGCCTTCTCTCTAAGTCTCTCCATGCTACCCCTGACTCCACAATGGAACGCCGTTCAGCCCCCCAGGACTTCTGCATTGTGGAACGCCGTTCAGCCCCCCTAGGACTTCTGCATGTCAGAGCATTCTTCCTCCTCCATTCAAGGTTCCCGTCCTTTTATTCTCGCTTCCATAATTCAAAGGGGCCTGTTGCTTTTTGTCAGTAGCTGAGTCCAAGATGATTCCAGCATTACCTTGAACCAATGATATAAAAGTATTTGTTGGATGCAAAATAGAAGTAACCTCATTCTCTTCTTTTCCCATATATGCAGAGTATTCTTCATAGGGAGTTGCTTGTAGGAATGGGAGTCCTCGTCACCTAGAGGGGAGTCACGCCCTGTGAGGCACCGCTTTCCCTGACCCCTAGGGAGGGTCTTGCTTAGCAGGCTCAACTCCCTAGCCTCAAAGGGTGTGGCTCCCCCCTGGGAAGAAGGGATGAATTGTCCAGATTTGTCACACTACTCATTCACTAGGAATTGATTTTGTATCCAAACTTGCATACAATAAAAAGTCTTGCTACTCACACCTTCAAACAAGAGCATGCATGCTCCCTGAAGATTAGGGCACTACAACCCTGCAAGCAAAAGCACCCATCACCTAGCATGTATTCAAGAATATAGCCACTAACCTCTGATTTCGGGATATATTACAACTAGCTGGCTGCACGGGGGAGAGCTGATCAGTGTGTTTTATTGTAAAGTGGGCTGGTGCATTCATATGCTTTGTTGAGGCCTTGTAAACTTGTTGAAAGTATGAAATTAACCCTGCTTGCCAGGGCACTGCCACCTAACCTGTAGACAAAAGCGCTTCCACGACCACCAGGGGGCGTGGACCAAGATGTCGCGTAGAGCCAGAGCTCTGCCACACACCGTAGGTGTAGAGATTGCCTCCTTCCCCCTAGCAGCCAGTGAGACATCTCACAGCGTTATTGGGCTGGCAGAAACCATAGGCACATACCCGGAGTGGAACCCCAGTTGAGTGCAGGCTCCTAGATGTCAGTGGAGGCAGTGGATCAGGCCGTGTAGGAGAGAGGTGGCCTGATCCAGATCCAGAGAAAGCAGTCGCGACACCCAAGACCCTCCTGCAAGCGGACTCCCTGAGTCGTGAGGAGCATCAAAGATGAGGAGCGGTCCCGGGCCGCAAAAGGTGAAATCCACCACTACCCGGGCCTCAGCCACAGGCACAGAAGTGCTGGGACAAGGCCCTCTAAGCAGTGACTCACTCAGTAACCAAACCAGGGGAGAGAGTGATGCGGGGAGCCACCTGGGTTGGTGGATGCCTGTGAGATGCCACGAGACCAGCTGGGCTCTGGGGCTACGGAGCTAAAAGGATATTTAGCAAGAGGACACCCCCCCCCCCGGGAGTAGCCTGGGCGGTGGAGGTGGCGGATGCCCAGAGGTGTGCAGAGCACTCCACCGGGTCAGCCCCAGGCCCCAAGAGGTGAAACCCAGGGAGCACAGACTTAGTGAGACACGGGGTGCCCCCACCAACAGCACAGGAGTACAATAGGACCCAAGGGAATAGCCACTATTAGTGAGCACCAAGCCCTAGGCACCAGGATATACCACAAGTTGGAAAGAGACTGCACAGAGCCCAGGCAAGCAGAAAAGAGTGGGACCAGGCACAGGCCTGACCCGACACGGCCCTGATACACCCAGCCACACTGGAGAGCCCCCAGGGCCTGGCTGCATGGCAGACGAGTCCAGGTTTGGGCATAAGATCCCTACAGCGCTTAAGGAGAGACTCATGGGACGCCTCGAGCAAGAAGGACACCATGGCTGAGGGAGGGACAACTCACACAGGCTGATGGGATGTGAAGTCCAGAAAGAGACTTGTACATCCAATCAGTGTACGTGTAATGATGTCTGTCCAGATCCCAGTCTCACATACCTCGTAAATACAGAAACAATAGCACTTATTCTCACCGCTTACAGACACCCAGGAAACAACACAAACTTCCTATACCAATGGCTTGGAGTCATTAGTAAGCTTCAAAAAAAGACCAACAATCAGGAGGGAAAAATCTCTGCTTAGACATCAAAACCCTCAGCTACTGTTCTTTACAATAAAGGCCTTATGATTTACCAAAAGGGAACCTTCCCCAACATAAAAATGGGTCATATCTTGGACGTCGTATTCACAAGAAATATCAACATCGATAAAACAGAAATCATGGAAACGCTCTGACCAAAACACTATCTAATCTCAGGCAAAATATAATTTCACCAATACATAAAACAAAAAGCAGAACAAAATCCATGAAAATGTGTGGTGAGCCAATTGATTTCTTTGCAATGACCGTTTCAAATGGACCTTCCCCACGCACCCTTCTGTCTACCTGTGCTCAGGTGGCAAGGAGCGAATCCTCAAAGAGATACCCAGAAAACTAAGAACTACCAAGGAGAAACTTCCCTAGCCTGCTGGAAATAAGAGAAATGGGACAATAAGAGGAAAAATGAACGGTATGACTTAATACTGTGCCACCAAAAAGAGAGCAGGGAGAAAAGTGGGGAGAAACGAAATCTAGCAAAGACGACCTGACATGGCTTGGACATGCTAGGAGCTAATGGTTAGCGATAAAAAGAACCAAACGAGTAGAGGAGCAGCTTCAAGGAGTGGTGCAGAGGGTAAAACTCCCTAAACAGACATTTACCGTCTAGTGAATGCTGTTCCAAATTGGAATAAATAAAGCTACCTTTTTTGGGTGCGGCCTTCAACTGGTGCACTCAAACAATGTTGAAGGAAAATGAATCACCTAAGCAGATGGACAATTTCTCATTTCCTTGTCATAAGCCTTTCTATATGAGCATTGGCATGACTGGCAAAAAAGGGTTGCCTGAAAACTGTTAAGGCCTAGACTACGGCTAAACAATGCTGTTAAATTGCTTGACAGGTAAAGTCGTGAAGACAACTGACTAATATTTTCTACTGTTATTCGTTCTGACCATTTCCCCCTTCACTGCAGTGTCACTTGAACCACAAGACATATCTGCCCTTCTCCCGTAATCCACTTCATGTCTAGGGAATCCTCTGGCTACTAATATTCTAGCCTGACCAATTCTTTCTTTAATATAATCAACTCTATCCGTAGTGTGATCTACCACAGATACGTTGGCCCCACTAGCAAGTGTACCTGGGATTAGAAGCAGGCACTTGTGATCAAAACTCAGGAGTTTGATCCAATCCACCCATAGTAACCAGAAATCACTCTGCTTAAGAGTGTACCTATTGGGATCTCTGTTATCTGGAACCATGAGGTACTTGTATGTTTGCTAAAATAAATCTTGACATCCACCTATGCAGGCAATATTGCATGATCCATCAGCAACCCTTCACTTCTGGCATCTTGACAACAAAATGTAAAGCCTCCTTCCTCAAGCCCCTTCTCATAAAGGTCTCCCTAGACTATCATGACCCATCCAACTACAGACCCATCTCGAATAACCACTTTATAGCCAAACGAGCTGACCAAGCAGCTTACTCACAACTATGCCTCTTCTCAAAATCCAAGAAAATCCTAGACGCTGCTCAATCAGGCTTCAGACCGTTAAGAGGAATAGAATTCTGCTTAGTTTCCATCTGGGATGATCTAAAAGACACATCAACTCAGATGTGCTGCCCTAATCCTGCTCGACCTCTCGGCAGCATTCAATACCATAGACCACTTCATCCTGACCGAGAGACTACGCACTCTAGGAATCAGGTATATAGCCACAGGCATAGACAGGGTAGGGCCTGAGCAGGCAAGGCCCACCAAAAATCTATAAATGCCCACTCAACAGCACTGTGTGGGCATTTACAGATGTTAATGTTACTGCGGTGGGCCCAACTATATTAAGTTCATGCCCAACTTGTTAAACAATCCTGGCTACACCTCTATATATAGCTCTAAAATAGATATCCCCCTTCCTCTCCAACAGATCGTTCATTTGTCCCTGTTCTCCTCGGTACCCCGGTCAGTATCCCACAGGGTACCACAAGGTGCCTCTCTCTTCCCTCTCCTCTTTAACCTCTACCCGAGCCCGCTTCCTGCCCTCATTGCTCATGGTTTATCATGCTGCAACTATGCTGAAGACACCAATCTTCAAAATCTCAAATAGGCCCTCCTCTACCTCTCCCAATCGTGCATCCTGCCTCTCTGAGACCGAATGCTGGATGATGGCCAATCACATTCTACTCAACCCAAGCAAAACCAAGATCATGCTGTGTTGGAAAACCGCCCTCTTCCCCCAACAAACCCCCTACTACCCTCTCTCTCTAGGCACATCCCCCCCAACTTCCAACACAGTAACACAATCTCAGTTGCACTATGGACTCAGACCTGCCTCTGTCATATCACATTAACATTTGATGGAAAAAAACGGTTCCTCTACATACAGATGCTTCGTCGCATTTTTCCTTTTCAGACCATTCCACACACATTCATTGCTATTTTTGCAGTCATCTTTTCATGCCTAGACTATACCAGTGCATTATACTTGGGAGCTCCTGCCTCGAAGCCAAAAAAACTCACAATGCAAAATACTGCTGCAAGACTTCTTCTGGCACTAGGTATTAAAGAACCCATCTCTCCTGCCCTTGGAGTTATCCACTTGCTTACGGTCGGTCGGTGAGCTTCCTCAAAGGGCATGTGTATCACTCAACGAGCCTTCTACAACAAAGGACCTGAATACCTGCAGCAAAAATATACTCGCTACAGACCGAACAAAACCCCATATAGGGCACAGAACATCCACTTGAAATTACAGTAACCAAATCAACTCATATTGGGGGTCACCTATATCTCAGTACAAGCACCCACCATTTGGAAATCTCTCCCTGTATCCATCGGGCAGATTGCGGACCACTTCGCCTTCAGGAAGGCACTCAAAATCTATCTCTTCCACCCTGCACACGTAATCTGGGCCACTTGCCTAACACGACAAACGACCCCTTGTCCACCTCTTCCGCCCTACTTTTTCTCAGAGCCCGATCTCCCCAAACACAACCAACACAACCCATCAATCAGCCCTCCTAATCATTTTGTAATATGGACTAGGTGGTCACAACTCTTCAATGCAGGGTATTAGACACACAGTTTACTCAGATAGGTGGATGTTCGAGGGGGATTAGCAGGTGGTGTCTCTCTAGAGGACCGGGCACTCCAGGAGACTGGCAATGGCATGGACAACGAGCTTGATTCTCCGTAGATGACTATGCATTATCGCAACCACACCCAAAGCCAACCCAGTATTTTCTACTCTACAAAGATGGTACAAACAAGTGGACTTATTAAAGGCGGTATCTGTGTCTTATGTCACTTTTCTGCATGTAAATTGCATCTCAACTGCATGTTGGCCATAGAGGCAGGTGACCTGCACATAACATACATCAAAGCCCTCAACTGCAGACAGTTGCCCTGGGGATTGGCTGGCTTCTTACATCATCTC
The DNA here is from genome assembly GCF_040938575.1 of Ambystoma mexicanum. Taxonomy (NCBI): domain Eukaryota; kingdom Metazoa; phylum Chordata; class Amphibia; order Caudata; family Ambystomatidae; genus Ambystoma; species Ambystoma mexicanum. The sequence goes on along the minus strand of NC_090936.1, from coordinate 973,766,131 downwards.
TGACACTCTCTCTCACGCTGCAATCCATAGAGTACAGCAGCGTCTCATGAAAAATGCAGTCCAGTTGTCACATAGTCACTGGCATCTCGGACACTCTCTCTCATGCTGCAATCCATAGAGTACAGCAGTGTCTCACGAAAAATGTAGTCCAGTTGTCACATAGTCACTGATACAACTCTTTTCCCTATGCCTTTGCAATGTGCGCTGCATGAATAATTTCTTTAACATATTCATCTTGGCTTATCACCGATTTGGCAATGAATGATCACACACGTTGTGCTGCTCCTGTCATTTACATGGCTGCTCAGACCACGGTCATCCGAAAGGCGTTCATCCACCACAGCGCTGCAAGGCCATACCAATGGCAGTAGGCGCTATACAAATATCAACAACATAATGTGAATGAACATTAATAACCCATCCTGCATCTGAGACTCTGGCAGCCAAAACACTCTTTGTCAGGCAACAGAAATAGAATGTGCTTCTCCTGTAAACTGCCTCTTCCATTCTGTGGGTAGGCTGCTGCTTTGAGATTTCTCTGATATCAGGATGTTTTGGAAATCTGAGCTTTGTTCACCCCATTTGTGAATGTTTTAATTTAGGATCCCAGACATTGTTCCTGCTGTTCTTGTGTGCCATGTTTGTGAACTATGGTGTCTGTGCTAGCAGCCAAGGCAATGTTAGTACAAGGTGCGTGTCCAGTTCTACAAATATATCACCCTGAGGAAGCCTTGTTAAGAGTCACTGGAGGCCATTTAGAAAAAGGGCAAATTGCTTGTAAAGGACCGTCTCAGGCTGGGAAGGGGGCAAGTGGGAAAGTGGCTCCAATGCTGACGGGGCTGTTGCTAACTCTGCGTTTTCCTGTTGTAAAGCACATGAGCACAGACATATTGTAAGAGAAGGGATTCATAATGATATACAAAATGGCATTCGTTTGGACATGGCATTATGGGGGACATCAAAGGGAACGCAGAAAGTTAATCTGGTCATGACTTCCCCCATCCGCTAAATTTCAAAGGTTTTGTTGCGTTAAATCTGGACAACTTAACTGCACCTTAACTAACGTTTGGTCTGTGAATATATATTTGCATATATGTAGTCTGATGGCCACAAGTACATCCTTCTACATAATTTACGGTCACACATGCACTGAAACACAACACCAGTGTCACACAAACAAAAACAACACACAGACATTTCCATGGAAAAAAAAGTCACTCCTACTCCATCACCAGATCCCAGGCAGACTCCACTCGCAGCCCTTTTGCTTCCAGGAATTGAAATATGCACCCGACTTTCAAAGAAAATCCGACTTGGGAGCACAATAAAAGCCAAATACCCAATGCATCATTAGCTTTGTGTGTTCCACAGGCACTTGTCCAATAGTCAGAACTACCACTAAGATCCCAACCACAGCTTTTGTTGTATTCTGGTAGAGATGGACTGGGAAATCAAGGTGGTCTACCATCTGCATGAGCCGGGGAGATGGAAGGTGGCGAGTCAATATCAGAGTTCTGGAATGTAACTGTAAGGAAAGGGGTGGGGGAGGAACATCAAGGATGTGGTGCAAGTGAAGGACACAGGAGGGTGATGCAAAAGGAAAACATAGTAAATGAGTCGGAGGAGCAAATCTGGAAAGGTAGTCAGCAGAGTGAGTGACTATTGCTGAGATATATGTGCCTGGCCTGCATGCCACTGAACCAGATTTTGTGACTGGCTCAACTGCTTTGTTTTTACCTGACAAAGTGATGCACACTTTTTAAACATGTTTCAATTGAGATTTATATTATATTTTGTCAAGTTTCTTTATCATTTGCCGTGTTGCTCTGAAAGCCAGATTTATTGAGCAGTGCTTAGCCCTTGAATACCAACTTTGGAGAAAGCCTTTTGTTGGTTTTAGTATTTAAGATGTACCAGGAGAAAAGAAAAAATCTCATTTGCTATCTAAATTGGAAAGTGTGGAACCAGGGGGTCAGGACTCAAATCTCCGCCTTCCACAGTGCACACATTTTGTGATCCTCAGCAAATCACTTTTCAACTCTGTGCCTTATTTTCCTTACCTATCTACAGAGAAAGTCTCACTCCTTTGGGTTTATAGCCTATAGTTTTACTCCATGAATAATTATAATAACCATTTATATAATGTATAATGGTGAGGAGGCAGGATGCCAAATGAGGGTCTCGTGTTGTCTGGGAGGGGGTGGATAGGCAAGGCACCAGGTGTGGGCCTTGTTGTGTGGGTTTGGGAGTTAGGAATTCAGGTTTGGGTCTTTTGCCGTGCCTACGCTTGTCTGGCTCTTACAGCGTATCCAGACCCCCAGACTTGGCCTTACCGATTAATTCTCTAGGGAATCTAGGCTCAAATAACTGTGTTCCCATGTTATCAATTATATTATATTGGTAAAATCATTTTACTACGTTTGATATGTGGGAGTTTCCTGGGATCCAGGTCTCTAAGAAACCAGAAACATAACTGTAAGATATCTTTCATAAAAGGATTGTAGTGTCAATAATGTCTTCTATATATATAATGGACAATGTGCGGGTGGTGGAGAGTTTGGTATTGAATTTAGATGTTCTGGAAGTTGGCACCACTACATTGTGGACCTGGGCAACTGCACCATGGACCAAAAAATGGTACTTGCCCCCAGGCCAAAAGTTGCCAGCTCTCATCTGGTAAAGGACTCTGTATAATAAGTCTTCCCTGTGCAATTTCATTGTTTTACAGATGGGTACTGTAGGCGGGTAAATCAGAGCTGCCCAGAGTTTACAGAAAACCCAGTGCCTAAAACAATCATAAATGCCACAGCAGGGCCAGAGCATGATGGGTGCCATTTACAGTCCCAGAGGACTCCTCCAAATTCCACACGTATTTGAGTATCTCTGACCAAATGAGAATTCAACGCAGGAGGCACGTCCATTTTCCGGTGGGGAAGTGGGTGCCAACTTTACACACCGCCTCCCAGCTGTGTGCAACAGATCCAGGAAAACTGCATGGATCATAATGTGTTGGCAAAACATGGTCTCTTCACTGGTAAGTGACGAACCGCTCCCCCACCTGCCATGACAAAAATGAGCCCCATTGTGTTTCCCTTTATGCAGCCACACACATTCTGCAATGTCGCATTCCTCCTCTAGTCAACAGTAAACACAGTTTGCCGTGGCTAATGGCTCATTGGATTAGTGCCCATAAACTGTTTATTTATCGTTCAGAGGTTTTGATTAACATTTCAAATACTTCTTCCTTCATTCCCCTATAAACCCCCTATCAGCCACAACGACCTGCAATGTGAGCTCATAGGACAAGATGGCTATCCCCCTCACTGCAACAGATCCCCAATTCTATTCTTGCACTCTGTGCATACCACAGCTGAATTCAAAGACGGCAACCCCGTCTTTACTCCCAACCAGGTAGCTAGCCGTACCCATCTCGTGCTGGAGCAAATGGGTCAGGGATATGGTTTTCTCTGCAAGACGCTCACCCGCGTATTGGGTTCACTGGTGGGTCTGTTCTTAACAGTCAATTAATCTCGCGAGCCTTTGTCTCTTGAGATCACCCATCTTTCTTCCTAAAAGGCCAGTTTTCTCTGGCCTAGGGTGCATAGTGGCCCAGAACAGAATGGGACGTTCGGCAGCTTCAAGGACCGACTGACGCTGCTAATTTTCAGATGCTCTACTTCCAATTAATGTGTTCTCCTGGAGGAATTGCGGGGCTTTTAAATCAATTGGGCAGGTGGTGTGGCCAAATTCTGGTCTTACACTGTACCACCGGATCCGACCATGCAAGAACTGTTAAGAGGAATTAGACATTGGGTTCACTTCCCACACAGCTGCTCAGCCCCATCGCATGTCTTGCAGGTGTCTATCCCATCCCAGCGTGCTCTTTCAAGCATAGCACAGATGCTGCGTGATGCTCTTTCAGCCCCATCACACGTGTTGCAGGTGTCTATACCATCCCAGTGTGCTCTTTAAAGCATAGCACAGATGCTGTGTGATGCTCTTTTAGCCCCATCACACGTGTTGCAGGTTTCGATCCCATCCCAGCGTGCTCTTTCAAGCATAGCAGATTCTGCGTGATGCTCTTTTAGCCCCATCACACATGTTGCAGGTTTCGATCCCATCCCAGCGTGCTCTTTCAAGCATAGCACAGATGTTGCAGGTTTCTATCCCATCCCAGCGTGTTCTTTCAAGCATAGCACAGATGCTGCGTGATGCTCTTTCAGCCCCATCACACGTGTTGCAGGTGTCTATACCATCCCAGTGTGCTCTTTCAAGCATAGCACAGATGCTGTGTGATGCTCTTTCAGCCCAATCACACGTGTTGCAGGTGTCTCTCCCATCCCAGCCTGCTCTTTCAAGCATTGCACAGATGCTGCGTGATGCTCTTTCAGCCCCATCGCACGTGTTGCAGGTTTCTATCGCATCCCACACACTTTTTCAATAATAGCCCAGATGCGGCAAAATGCTCTTTTAGCCCCATCACACATGTTGCAGGTTCCTATCCCATCCCAGCGTGCTCTTTCAAGCATGGCACAGATGCTGCGTGATGCTCTTTTAGCCCCATCACACATGTTGCAGGTTCCTATCCCATCCCAGCGTGCTCTTTCAAGCATAGCACAGATGCTGTGCGATGCTCTTTTAGCCCCATGGCACGTGTTGCAGGTTCCTATCCCATCCCAGCGTGCTCTTTCAAGCATAGCACAGATGCTGTGCGATGCTCTTTTAGCCCCATGGCACGTGTTGCAGGTTCCTATCCCATCCCAGCGTGCTCTTTCAAGCATAGCAGAGGTGCTGCGTGATGCTCTTTTAGCCCCATCACACATGTTGCAGGTGTCTATCCCATCCCAGCGTCCTTTTTCATTCATAGCACAGATGCTGCGTGATGCTCTTTCAGCCCCATCACACGTGTTGCTGGTGTCTATCCCATCCCAACGTGCTGTTTCAGGCATAGCACAGATGTAGCAGGTTTGTATCCCATCACAGTGTGCTTTTTCAAGCATAGCACAGTTGCTGCACGATGCTCTTTTAACCCCATCACACGTGTTGCAGGTTCCTATCCCATCCCAGCGTGCTCTTTCAAGCATAACACAGATGCTGCGTGATGCTCTTTCAGCCCCATCACACGTGTTGGAGGTTTCGATCCCATCCCAGCGTGCTCTTTCAAGCATAGCACAGATGTTGCAGGTTTCTATCCCATCCCAGCGTGCTCTTTCAAGCATAGCACAGATGCTGTGTGATGCTCTTTCAGACCCATCACACGTGTTGCAGGTGTGTATGCCATCCCAGCGTGCTCTTTCAAGCATAGCACACATGCTGCGTGATGCTTTTTCAGCCCCAAGGCAAGTGTTGCAGGTGTCTATCCCATCCCAGCCTGCTCTTTCAAGCATAGCACAGATGCTGTGTGATGCTCTTGCAGGCCAATCACACGTGTTGCAGGTGTCTCTCCCATCCCAGCGTGCTCTTTCAAGCATAGCACAGATGCTGCGTGATGCTCTTTCAGCCCCATCGCACGTGTTGCAGGTTCCTATCCCATGCCAGCGTGCTCTTTCAAGCATAGCACAGATGCTGTGCGATGCTCTTTCAGCCCCATGGCACGTGTTGCAGGTTCCTATCCCATCCCAGCGTGCTCTTTCAAGCATAGCACAGATGCTGCGTGATGCTCTTTCAGCCCCATGGCACGTGTTGCAGGTTCCTATCCCATCCCAGCGTGCTCTTTCAAGCATAGCACAGATGCTGCGTGATGCTCATTCAGCCATGCTTCACATTGTGCCCCGTACTCTAGCAGTGATTTGCATGTGTCTGTGTGAGTGTGCCATACTGTAGCTGGAAAGGGATGGGGTTTGGGGGATGCATTACATCTTGACATACACTGATTCATTTCAGCTGGGTCATGGACGGTCAGCAGATCTGCTGACACCGGGAAAAAATCTCACCAACTACCCCGAGCTTTATTCATTCTGTTTCTTCGGAGAAGTGTCTATTGATTTTCTGATAAATTATACAATGAAAATAGGTTTATAGCAATCAGAGCAGCAAGTGGTGCACTTGGTGTCATAGGATTCCTCTGCAGTGAGAAGCCTCATAGACCGCAGCTTGGGAAGTGCCTTGGATATATGATATGATATGATAGGTTATTTATAACGCGCTTGCAGTTATTTCTAAAAGACCAACTTAAACACTAAAGAAAAAGTCAACTGAAGGCGACGGTCAGAACATCCAGTGGCGTAGCTTTCATGGGTAGGTCTTCAGAGTGTCTAGGATTGTCCAACTCCAGGCCTTGAGGGCCGGATCCCTGGCAGGTTTTTTTTTTCAATCAAACATTTTATTAAAGTATTCAAAGAAAAGACATTGACATTGGCATAATATTACGTAATCACACAATTTGATAGGGATAACACCCCGCATATCCGGGTGGCTGCAAGTTGACAGAGGGACTAGTTATAATCGTTTTCCCCATGGGGGGCCCCAGCCATATATCAATATACCCCGGGTGCCCCTTGAAGTCAAGTCAAGCCTCATTGGAGCCAGCGCGTTACAGAGGCCTTCTGGTGAGGCATGGGTATTTTTCGGCATAGTCCATGAATGGTGCCTAGGTGTTCAGGAAATAGTTCAGGTTCCCTGTCCGAATAGCCGTTACTTTTTCAGCCACCACAACTTCCCAACACTTTGACCACCATAAACGGACCGAGGGGCCATCCACATTTTTCCATAGCCTGGCCATTGCAACTTTCGCGGCTAATAGGAGATGTGTGCAGAGCCGCAATGTCTGCCCCGATAATTAATTATCTCCCCCGCCCCTTTGTCCCCAAGGAGCACAATTCCGGGATCCCACTGGATTGCCAGTCTGTTGATTGCCCTAATGTGGTCTGTCACCTCGCTCCAATATGACTCGGCCTTGGGGCAAGACCAGACCAGGGGGAATAAGGAGCCGTTAGCAGCACACCCTCTCCAACAGCTCGAGAGAATTTTCGGGATTGGCCTTGTTTAGCTGAGCTGGGGTGACATAGTATCTATAACAGAATTTGTAATCCCCTTCCCTATTGCAGATGCATTGTGTGCTCTTATGAAGTCTGGTCCAGATCTTACCCCATTCCTCGATCTCTATCTCTCGGCCAAGGTCTCTTTCCCAGTCTAGCATGTACTTTTCCTTCTTTTCAGGGTTCGCTCTGTCCAACAGGTGATAAAGTGTTGAGACCCTGCCCTTAGAGATGGTGGTCAGTAGAGAACTCTCCAGTGCTGTTAGCTCTCTGGCCCCCTTCTCCCTGACCGTTCTGTGGGAGACCCAATGTCGAATTTAGGATACCCTCATTAATATTCATGAAATTAATTTGCATACAATGATTCTAAATGTATGCACATTTTCCCTTGTGAATTTTAAGGAGGGATATCCTGAAAATCCGTCAGGTTTCCAGCCCTCGAGGCAGAGAGTTGGAAGCTGGATATTTTAAAACTTCAGCAGGACATGTTTTCTTGCACTAGATGCAGAGTAGCTGTCTTTTTTGTCCCTACCTCTGCCAACCCTGAAATAGTTTGTATTGTTTTTGCTTGGTAAAAGTGGCAGCATTTAACTACCCTAACAGAGTATTTGTTATCTAGAAGAAAATGTTAAAATTTGGTTAACGTTATATAAATGCAGCACAGAAAAAACAAGTACAGATGGTATTCCTAAAACAATACCTATTGAAATACAACTACTTAACAATAGCGGCACTTCTAGCACTCATTACAGACTAAAATGGTTTGATTAGTCGTTTCTATTATTTAATGCAGGGGTCGGCAACCTGCGGCACTCCAGGTGTTTTGGACTACATTTCCCATGATCTCTCACCTCTGGCTATGCCAGGCCTACCTGGCATAGCCGTGATGGGAGTGGTAGTCCAAAACATCGGGCGAGCCAAAGGTTGCAGACTCCTGATTTAATGGTACTCTTTTTATCTATCACAGATGTATGACAGGCTGAGTCAGCCATACCCAGATGTACACATGTGGCTTGTTGCTCGACAGACAGGTTATTGGTCACTGAGCTATCTCGTCAGCTGATTGAACACCATGGAAGACATATTAGGCAGCCTGACATGGCGTTCAATCAGCCTGACATCAAGAAATATTTTCAACAGGGTGTCAGATCTTTCTCTAAATCATGTTACCAGGAATGAGCACCCAGGCTGCTTAATACTATCACTGCCTGTGGTCTCCCTGCTCCACTGCTTCAGGAGACGGGGTATTCCGTAGGCAGATGCTACACTAGGCTCTGTAGCTTCCTTGGCTCACCTATGGGAGCTGTAGTCAAGCAATCAAGCTAGATGTGCTGCAGTAGAAGGTTTGTAGGATATCAGACACAGTATAACAAAGATCTACCCAAAGTCAATACATATGAACACCTTCAAAAAGAAAGTTGCTCTATTATTATACAACAGTAATGTACAGTAAACACTAGGGACCTTCACGTAGCATGGCCTAACCGTTGAAATTCGTCTCAAGTTGCTCATCATAGTAACTAAGGTACTTCTGCTCCGTATACTCCTACCCTCTATGGGATTTCTCCCACGGGAAGGAAATGGGACCCACGTATGATTCGAAGCACTTTTTTTATAGGCAACCCCCTCCCTTAGTTGCTGGCCATGTGTGTACAGATACACCTCCTGTGTACGTTCCTTGTGCATGCTCCCGGACCCAATCGCCAGTCCATTTCCTTGTGGGAATGGCAGGGAGTATCATATGGAGGGAAGGAGGCTATGGACTAGGAGTACATAGCCACTACTGTGAGTAGCTTGTTCTTACTCCTGCATCCCCTCCACTTTCCTACACGCTTCTGGGAGACCTTAAAACATCCTAAAAACTGGAAAGATAGAAAAGGGTACAGAAGAAAAGAAAATAGGCAGCGTGAAAAGGTTAGCCAAAAATGATGCACAGAACAGCTTGACCAAACTGGGTATACAGGGAGTAGCATTTGCATAATGCTTGAGGAGTGGCCCAGGTAGCTACTTTACTAATGTCCTTAAGAGAAACATGTCTTTGAAATACCTCTAAGATCAGATTAGCTCTGGCGTGGGTGTTTGTGGAGTTCTTTAGGAGAGGGACCCTCCTCAAAACCTTTCTCTTTGCTTCTGCTTTTTCTCCTCCCCTCCTCTGCTGACCTCCTAGTTGTAACTGGAACTGCACTGGCTACCTGGACACCCTCTGATCTCGGGACCAGGTCCTCCCCGCCAGCGTTTCACACCTGCACTGCCCATCTGGCAACCCGCGCACTTGGGGACTGTCTCTGTATCCCTACAGCCCCCCTCCCAGACCTTGACACCTGATGTCTGCACTTACCCAAGCACTTGCCACATGCTGGCCCCTACTTACTTATTGTTATCATCTTTGCCATGTACTGCACTGCCCCTGCCCCCTTCTCACGCACTTGCGCAATCTGAATGACAGCTGGCCTAGTAGGATCGTTGCCCATCCTCCATTTGTTCCCCTCCCTTGCCTCCTAGTACCTTGAAACACTTGTGTATAGGTGCGTTATAAATGCCATATCATATCATCATATCATATCTTGGAATAACTGTCCATGTTACTATTAACTACCTGAAAGGCAATGGTTTCCTTGGCTGCCTAATGCCCATGACCAGACCCACCATAAGTAACAGTATGATGGTGAGAGGACCACTTGTACTTGGTCCTATCACAATAGAATTTGATTTCTCAGCTAACAGACAGTTTTTGTAAAGTCTTTTCAGCCCTGTAGTCTCGATTTGGAAACAAAACTAGAACATTTGTTTCCTGATTGAGATGGAACTTAAAAAATGACCACTGGTAAAAAACTTAAATGACTTCTGAGTACTTATCCTTATGACAAATTAACATTTGACTTTCTGAACAGAGAGCCTTCAGCTCACTAAACCTGATGGAAAATGCAATGGCAACTGGAAAAGCCATAGTGCCAAACCTAATGTTGATAGAAGCCATGGGCTCAATGGGCGTATACACCCGTGAGACAGAACGATGTAAACAGCTGGGTGCCAAACCTCCCGCGACCAGTAAAATGGCTCTATATGATAAGTGAGGAATCTGCTGACACTGAACTGGCCAGATGAGAGCTCGACTACAGAATCAAGTCCAGTGAGAGGTGAGAGAGTTAACAAGTTGATCCAAATACGAGTGTCATAACGTGGCCCATTTACTGGTATATTGGCACCTAGTGTGACACAGGCAGGGGTATGACCCAGTCAGAGCGCCCCAAAAGACACCTCTCATGCTGGGGCAGGGGGCCTGCCAGGGCGATGCCAGCACCAAATTTATCCCAGAGGTGATGTGAGCGGGTTGAGAGAGACCCCTGTCCCTGGTTGCCTGGTATGCATTGGGTCATGTATTTGCCTTTGTACATTTCTCCATGTCCCGGTGCCCATCAGCCTCTGTCCTCCTGGCTATGACTCTTTCTCTACTCTTTCAGGTGGTTCCCCAACGTTATGACGTTCAGAGCAGCCTGGTGTGCCAACTGAAGCACTAGAGACTACAACTAGCAGCATGCTCCACCCTCCTCATACCACTGTAATGGCCAGAGGACCCCAATGAGAAGCACCTTCCATAGGCCAAAAACAGGCACTGCAATCTGCACAATGCACCTGGGTTCAACAGGAGAAATCAAGCCAGGACCAGAAGGAAAGGAGAGGGTGCCTTGTGGGAAATTGCCTTTCCTCACCTGTATATGGCACTCTATGCTTGTCAGAGGATACCCAGACTAACTACAGAGGAGCAAAAGGGCAGCAGCAGTGCAGCTAGAGCTAGCACAGACAGGTACAGCAGTGGATGAGACCAGCAAACAATCCCAAAACCGCTTAGGAACAGAGACCTGCCTAATACCAGAGAGGAAGAGAGAGCAAACAAAACTAGAAACCGCATAGCAGGCTGGAAAGAAATGGAGGCTATGAAGTGGACAATCTTAGAGGCTCTTATGAAGACTCCCAGGAAGGATCTCAGCCCACAAGGGGAGGAGATAGTCAGAGTTTGAGATAGGCAAGGCAGAGCTTGGCTCAGGGAGAAAGCTGGCCCAAGCTCAGAAGCTTAGATAATGTACTAGTCATGCTTGGGAGGGGTATAAAAGTCCAGGAGAGTCAGTGTTCAGAGAGAGGTTTTTCGTGTGCGGTCAAAAGAGGTTCAAGAGGACCAAAGAGGAGTAGGCAGCAGATGGAGGAAGAGTTGGAGGAGGGTACTGTCTTGTTTGGAGAGTGTGAAGGTAAGGTGTTGGGATTGAGAGAGTGGTACTAATGTTGTTGTATGAGTGAGTGAGTGAGTGAGTGAGTGAGTGAGTGAGTGAGTGAGTGAGTGAGTGAGTGAGTGAAGGTGGAAAGGAATGAGAAGTAGAGTATGATCAAGAGGGAGAAGGAGAGAGGCGTAATAGGGAGTAAGATGAGGAGGGAGCAGAGATGCATACGCATCTACATCCAGCTTTCTCTCCATAAAAATCTCCCTGCTAGAGATCTTTGGTCCTCTAGCTATAAATCTCTGCAGGTCAGATGCTTCTCCAAGCAGAGAATCGGAGGTAGATCCCTTTCCTCTGCAGGAGCCTCCCACTGGAATGGCCTCCCTGCCCCCCTCAGACTTGAACTGGATCTTAAGTTTCGGAAAAATCTCAAGACTTTCCCTTTCTCCTCTTACTTACCGCCCACCCCCCTTGCTATTTGTCCCTCTGCAACTGCAACGGGTGCTTGGACACTTATGAGTCTCACAGGGGTCAGGCCCTCCTTGACCCATCCCCCTAAAACATCCCTATCAGCACTTACCCCCAGGCACCCTTCCTGGACTAGTCTGATTCTGGTCCACCTCATCCATGACACTTTTTACTTTCCCACTTCCCCTGCACTTGCTCTTTGGCCCCCCTCAGCACTTGCTCAGCCACATGGCCCCCCCACTCATGCATTTCTCCTCCTCTCCCCCTTGCACCCTCCACAGCCCTGCCCCCTTCCTCCACCCTCCCAACCTCCCTTGCACTTTTTGTTCTCTGCACTTGCACAGTAGGAATGTCATAAGACCTAGTACAACCATTACTGTTGATTTCTCCCTACGCCCCCCCCCTTGTCTTGTGGCACCTGGAAGCACTTGTGGATAGGTGCCATACAAATGTCCAATAAATACACATTAAAACAATAGGAGTGTGAGGCAGAGTAAGATCAGGGGGGGATAAAGAGAACAGAAATAGGTGGAGTAAGAGGCAGAGTACAATCTGGAGGGAGGAGGAGAATAGAGAAGGGGGATCGAGAGGTCAAGAGAAGGAGTAAGACCCTGAGGAAAAGTATATCGTGGGAGTGGAGGGAAGAGTGAGAATAAGAGTTGAAAGGCCATGGACAGAAAGGCAGGGTGCTTTAATTCATCTTTTGTTATGCACTAATTAGCGGAAAGTAGTCTCTATGCACGAGACCATGATTCAAACCTGTGTTGCTCTGCGTTGTCTTGCTTCCAAAACAAATATGTTGCTCCTGAGCTATCCTCTCTGTCCATACACAGTGCCGTGAAATGATTAAACACTGCCTTTTTAGGTCATCTAGAAAGATAGAGAGCTAAATAAGGCTGCCACATTTTGGCCGCCACAGAGTAGGGCTAACTAAACATAAGGGGAACCCCTTCTATAGTGAACAAACACTAATTAAAAACGTTTGGGAGTAGGGAGACTGGGCGAGGGCAGTCAGAGCCCTCAATAAGGTTGAGGGCAAATGTACAAGGACCACCCGTAGGCTCCGAGCTCTATGCCTTGATCAATATAAACACTGAAAATGTCTTGATACAATAACATGAGTTATTTAGATTGTTGTCACAATAGCCACGTCCTTTCTTGATCCCTTCAAGATGCCCATATTGCTTTTGCAAAGATAAAGCTGGTCATAGCTGCTAAATCCTCAAGGACCAGACCGCCAAGTACAGAGATGGAAGAGAGGGGAGAGGAATGAGACATCTCCTCTGGGATTTGGATTGAAGGTTCTTCCTCACTGGAAGATAAATCATAGGTTTAGAGGAGAGGTCTAGGAGGTACAAGTACCAGAACCTGTAGAGCCATACTCTGCCTGTGAGAATCATGTAGTAATCCCGAGAATGAAGCAGCTTACGGGTTACTTTTGGAACCAAGGTGAAAAACATAGAGGAATGTGCCCTCCCATTGTAGAAGGAAGGCTAATCCCAAACAATCCTGCCCCTTGCCCTTTTATGAAGCATGTTCTGGGCACGTCCTGTTCTATTGGTTCACAAAGAGTTCACCCTCGACCAACCCCAAGGCTGGACTATCTATTGAAGCACCTAGTCCACGAGTTATCATTAGTTTATAACCAATGTTTAGTCTGCTCATGCCATCTGTGTGAGAGAACCGGTTAGGTGGGACGCTTTTGGAAAGCTATTGATCTTGATTGCCTTCCTTTAAAGAATCGGAACAGGCCTGTAGAGTGGAGGGGACCTTTTTCTACCCCTTTGATCAGGTAAAACATGGCTTTGATACTGTCAGTCTGAATAGATGCAAAGCTGCGGGGACCAGAAAGATAACATTCAATTCCAGAAGATTTATATGCTTGCTCGGTTCCAGAGGTATCTGGAATAAGTCACGTTTATGGAGAGAATCAATGGTGAGGCCCCGGCCTATCACAGAGGAGTTGCTAGTGGTGGAGAATCCCAATGTTGAATTTATACAGTGGCTTCCATTGGAAACAGCTTGCTTACATTGTATTTAAGGCATTACACCTTGGTTATTCCCAGGGCTCAAGTCCTAAAAAAAGGCAATGGGATTTGACGTCGCCAGAAATTTGCATATCAAGGTGAAATATGCATATTCCATTAAATTGGCTTTGCATAACCACCCAAATTGCGCAGGATGAATGGCATTTGCCTTCCATAAAATAAACGCACAAACACCAAACAAAGAGAGGATATGTTTTTCTAATGATGTTTTTGAAAACGTTTAAAGTTGTGCATGTTTCAAACTCCAAGAACCAATACAAATGTTTCCCCTGGGACCTGCAGTACCGAAATGGGATATTTTACTTTTAGTTGTTTGTTATTTTTCATCAGGTTATATAGTGCAGTGGTGGAGTGTCCGGCTGCAAGCCTGAAGATTGTGGTTCGATGGCCGAGGTCGGCCTCAATTCAAAGAGGAAATTCAATGTTGCTCATTTTAGCTGAGGGGGACTGAGTCCACCCTCTGACAAAAAGTTGGTGGACTCCATCCACCCGCGTGTACCCTCGACTTGAGCCCTGGTTATTCCCCTTATTTTGCCTCAAAACTTCACCTTCTAGGAAAAAATAGAAACTCATGCAATCAAGATAATTTTATCTTGGGCATTCCAAAGGGGAAGAAATCACAGGCTCAGAAGCAAGTCTTTAGTGCTGTGGCTCTGATTTTTTTGACTAGTCTTCCCTTAAATATACAAACTGCCCCATCTTTGAAAACTTTTAGAAAACAATTAAAAACGCATGTTTTTCCTGAATAAGGTTTCAAGAAAAATGGTTTCTGGACGATCATTTTTGTTTTCATATCAATAAGTTAAGGGTTTTAGATATTTGAATTGTATACATTTCTGTGCTATGTGTGTTTGATTGTTGGCTTGGTATCCTAGCTTTTATCATTGCACAACGCTCCATTTGTTGATAAGGTTTGCACTTTAGAAATGTTGTAAACAAATAAGTAAATAATATATACTGTCAAGTGTCGACTCGTCTGCTGATTGCGGATCCATGCTTTGATTTAAATATGAAGCGTGGTGAAGCTCTGTTTTCAAAGCATGCAAGAAGGCCATATGACCCACCACCCCCTGGATAACAAGGGCTGTAGTGGAACCTGCCTAGACTATTGTCAAGCTGGTGGAGTGCAGAGCTTATAACCTGTCCATCATGGAAAAAACCTGCCTTGACTGATGGTCCACTGGAATCCTATGCAGAAATTGCATAAGTACCAAGGTCGATTTCTTTGAATATACTGATCGTCCCAAGGAGTGCATTAGATTCAGGGTTCGCTGGAGGGAGGCGAATAACTCTGTTGGTGCCTTGGCCTGAATGAACCAGTCATCAAAGTACTCGTAGATGTAGAGAATGTTCAGATGTAGGAAGGCTTTGACAGCCCATTGGAACTTGGTAAAGACTATCAGAGCAGAGCTGAGACAGAAGGGGAGTACTCTGAACTGGTAGCAATGAACAGTCATAGTAAATCTCAGGAGCACTTGGTGAGGGGGACAGATTGGGATGTGCATGTATGTATCTTGTAGCTCTAGAGCACAAAGGCAATCACTTTGTTGATGCACGGAGAGGATTTGAGCCAGTGTGACCATCTTGAAATTCTCCTTCGGAAGAAATTAGTTGAAGTCCAACAGGCCCAGAAAGATTTGTAAATCCACCTTGTCCTAATTGAGCACCTTAAAAAAGGTGGAGTGGAAAATCCTTCTTAAGCCTCTTGTTGGGGGTACCAACTCTACTGTTTTCCAACAGGGCAGATTGTCTATCTCCTAGATGAGATTCAATTAAAGTTATTGTTGTTGGTGGGTGTGATGGTGTGGAGGTCAGCAAGGGAACACAAAACCCCATCATCACTACGTGCAGAATTTAAAGGTCCTTAGAGGAGACACGAATGAATAACGCTGGAGATCCAACCTCGTACCATGGTAGGGCGCTTGTTGGGCGGCAATTCCTTATTTAGTTTGCTTATCAGAGGAGGCCCTGGGATCAGAGCTTGAATACTCAAGGCTCATCATCTCTGTCTTGTGTGATGTAGATCTGGAGGACTTGAAGGAAAGTTTGGTTGAACTTGCTGACATGCCATAAGAGTATTGGCCTTTTCTTTATTTAATTCTACATCAATTGACAAATGGAATTTTGCCCCCATCAAAGGGCAGAGCCCTTACCTATTCTTGGATCTTTAGGTGAAAACTGCAGGCTCTAAGCACTGCATTGCGCTAGTTAAGCATAAGTGTTGATTGATTGTCAAATAGACCTTGTTGGCCAAAATATCTGCAGCTATGTCTTCCTTGGCTGGAGATGAGACAGACAAAGTAAATGAGACAGACAAAGTAGATGAGAATCTTCTTTCTAATGATGCCGGTGTGACCAACACTTATTGAGCTAGAGGGTTAACATAGAGGCACAATTTCTTGTCCGTATTAGTCTGCTAGTGGCCATCAAGTTTCTTGTTGATGAACTGCACAGGGTGGCTTCCCATATTTTACTCTCCTCTCTAAGCATGTCTGATGGAAGAGGGACTCCAGATCGCTCCTGCTTACTGGCCAAGACTTCCACTTTTTGTGGTAGAGGAGCATGAGGAGGCGGTGGTGGGGCCACCATTGAAAGAGCTCGAAAGCCCAGGGGCATCACTCAGAGGTTAAATTCTTTGTGTTATGCATGAATACTAGAGAATCAAGAATAGTTTACATTCTGGTTAAAGACTCTTCCTGCTGAAGTGATTTTACAGATGGAATAGGCCCAGTGAAAACCTGGGCTGATGAGCAAGGGCATAATATGAAGTAGGCGTTGGGAGCTGCAGAGGACTCCAGAAGAGGTTGGTGGAAACTCCATGCACGGCTGAACAGTCCAACCCAGAATGGAAGTCAGGGCGTCTACAGGGCAAGAAAGGCCTGTTCCAAAAAACTGATCTCTGGTGTAAGTGCATAATCTACAGAGCACACTGACGAGGACTGGGCTGACACTGCCTGAGAATCGGCTGCTGTGAGGATCCTCTTCTTTGGGGGCTTCTTTGAGGAAGCAATTCTGCAAAAAGGACCACGGACAACAAATGCAGTAGTGTGGGGACCGTGTAAGGGAAAACCTGCTGTGTGACAAACGTGAACCCTTGTTGGACCGAGGCGTGGCTAATTCCCGATTGACTGAAGGCAAGATGACTAGTGGTGGGTTAAGAAACATATAAGCTATGTGGGAGCCAATTACTTTTTCTATAGTATGCAATCAATAGACATTGCTATGATTAAAATAAGAAAGTTCTAAATTATAAGGTGTACAAAATCAACATAACAACAATATTTTGTTTTTTAGCCACCAGAGGATGTTCTTATTCGCGGACACATGTACATTTAGTGGCACAGAGCATTTTGGTTGCTATTAAGGTGCGGTTTGAAATCTCTTTTGACATTATAAAAGTTATCATATATAAAATAAAATAATTTTAAAAAGTAAGTTGTAATCACTTTCTGAGTTGTCCTAAAACTCATTTTACAGACTGTTAATAGCCCTTCGGATTACTTTAATGTAATGGGATCTGAAACTGGGATACATAATGAGTTTGAAATAAATTGTCTGGAAGATGCGAGTGCTACCAGTCATAATAGTTTAGGATGAGAGCCCTACACTGCCCAAAACGGGAGTCTCAGAGAAGTGGGTTCTACACAGGACCCGAAGACCCCTCTGAGTGAGGTCAGATAGGAACGCACGTCACTCTCTAGAAGTGCTGTGAACTTCCTGCAAAGCTGCTAAGGCAACCCCTTAGGGGATACCCATGTGTTAGGTCAACCCAGCCCCTGGAGGTGAGCTGTAGCCAAGAAAAGATTCAAGGAACCATTCACAGTCTTGTGACATGATGGGAATGCAAAACCAAACACATGCATCTCGAAATACTTGTGCTGGGGGCTGGCAGTATGCATGAGGGATGACACACACACTCACACACACACTGTGTCTGCACATGTGTGAGGGGAGGGACGCGAGTTGTCTGTAAATGTCCCTTTCCATTCCCCACGATGGCATCCCACAATTACGGGGAAAAAGGAGAATTGACATAGGAGTTGTTGGCAGGATGGATCAGGACAAACAGAACATATAAGTTAACATGTAAGGACAATTGCAAAACTCAACAAATACGTGTCAGTATAGTACCAACTAATACCAACTAAGGGTATCAGGATTGGTACTCTGAGTGTCCAGGTATAACGTGTCTTAACAACAAGGTCAACTGAATCAGCTTTAAAGGGGTTGATTCAAAATAAATGTTCAGTGTCTCATTAACTCCAATTTAAACCAGGCAAAGGGTGCAAAGCAGTGTGTCGCACAATTCTGGTGAGTCCCAACAATAGATCAATAGGAAATCTAAAGGGTTCCTAACTCAATGAAGTTATTGTAACTCCTGAATATTTACAAGAAGGGGGTCACATCATCCTTCACACCTCTTGTGAGGTCACAGGCTAGCCCAACAGCAGAGCTGAGGCTCCTGGTCAGATAGGAGTGTGTGGGGTTCTCTCGTTCACTGCCTTCCAGTGGTTTTCCTCCAGGTTCTCTCCTTGCAAGCAAGTCAGGAGTTCCTGCCAAACCTGGTCTAAGATTGGTACTTTCAGGTTGGTCTGGTGAGCCTCAGTGGCCTTCAGCAGAGAGGAGTTGCCCCGTAGTTCCACTCCACCCGCTTGCCCTCAACGTTCTTTCTAGTACTCACTTTCGTTCTGACTAAACCTATGCTGCCCACTCTTCTCCCAGCATAATGCTTCCACATTTTTCCTCTGTCCACCTCTACAATCTCCCCTGGACCAACACGGTCCTCTCGAACCTCCCTATTCACTGTGGATCAGCGGGTGGGCCCTTCTCCCTCCTTTGTAAGATGGCATGACTTTATTCCACTCTCTTGATGATCGGTCACTTCCCCTCTCTTCTGATGGTATGCCTTTTCATCCTACTGCCAACGTTGCTCTCGACTCTATTTGGATCGTTTTCCCATGACAACTTTCCCCTATAGCCTTGTCCCCTCTGGAAGATGGGAGGTACCAAACCTCACTCCTCCCCTTTCAGTCTTATCAAGGTTGCATTAGCATGGGTGAATTGTTCATAAATCCACTGTGCTATAAAATAGCTCCAGGAACCTCTCAGTACTGTTAATAAAAGGGAACTTTATTGCCCCTCTGTAGTCTGGGTTTCTTGTAATTGCATGTATCAATGAAACGGAATGAACCAACTCTGCCTCGGCATTGTATGCACATTTTGAGCAGCCAACAATTGAATTTCAGTTTCTAGAGTGAACCTTCCTGCTCAGTCGATAAGGATTAATATAGGTAGTATCCTCACACATTTACTTTTTCTGTTTGTTGATTTCCCTTTCAAACTTCACCCAGTCCCTTCTTCGGACTGAATAGTGTTCTGAATATCTGCCCACAACACAGCATGCTTACCTGGACGTCTGCCTTCCCACCCTCCACTACAGAAGACCCACACCTTCTGCCTCTCCATCACTCACAACACATCAATAACTGGTGGCCTGCTTCACTACCCCCACAAAACAAAACCAATTCCAGGGAATCCTACCTCTTCCGCCACCACAACATAAAATCCATTGCTGGTATCCCTCCTCTTCTCTTCCCACAGCACAAACCCCATACCTGGTTTGGACAGGATCACACAATTTTATAAAGTTGGGATTTGTGCCCCGTGTACATGTTAGACACTTGACCACAGATCTTCTCAGCTGTGTCTGATAGAAATACTTTCATGTATGACTTTAAGAGTTACAGTAATATCCGGACATTAATTAGAGAACTACATTGCCCCCAGAGTATCGTTCAAGATAACCCAACAGCTGCAGTCACCTGGGAAAAGTACTACACCAGTTTGTACACTTCTTCTCCTATTGTAAACTCCCAAATTCCTGATAATGGCGAGTGGAAACTGAATTACGACATACAAACTATTTGAATTTTCATCTCTAAATCCAGGTCCACTATGGCGCCCGGGCCTAAGCCAGTGTGACTTCTGGAAGAAAGGGCCAACACACCTCCACCTTAAAATCAGGCAACTATTATCTGGCTATGAACCTCAGTTCAGCTTGCAGAATGAAAATCAATCCCACAAGCTACAAGAGTAGGAGAGTAATTGGCAGAACACTTGTTCAAAATGGGTCCCGCTGTGGAGAAAACTTCCATCCCCATAAGGAGTAAGGGAAACCTCCCCAAATTCAGGAAACAATTAAATCCACGACTCTTTAAACAAGCATTAAACAATTAGGATAGACCCTCCCAATTGCCTGTAGACTTCTTTGATTGTCCCTGAGTGTTAGCCCGCTCAGACTCTTCTGACGTTCCAAGTGTCTGTTCGAGGTGCCAATCCGCACTTGCCTCTCCCCCTACCTCCTAATGCCAAGACCTCCCCTGAATCTCAGTGCAGTACTTGTTGCTCTCACCTCCTTCTCTTAAAGTCTCAAAGAGCACAAGGAAGATCATATGTCACAAAAGAATATGTTGTTGAACTATGAGCACACGCATATTACATTCGCCTTTTGGCAAGCAAACTGACAACTAGGCAGAGGGTTCCCCCACCTCGACTCTCGTAGACTGTGTGATGATCTCAGAATACTGATCAGGCTCAGACTGGCCCATAGGGTAATGCCCAAAAAATAAGCCCAACCTGCAAGTGTGGGCCAGTTTTCTGGTCAAAGTGGGCTAGCTCTATGAGTTTCTTCGCTTTATAGGTAGTGGTTTTGACCAGAGTTTCTGACTACGCGATCTTTAAAATGCAAAAGTCCCAATACATTTTGCCCCCAAAAAAACTCCTTGAGTACTACTCAAACAGCCTGCCATTTGTTAATGTGGGCCACTGGTGCCTGAGCCTATTTGATACCCCAGCCCGACACTGATACTGGATATGTTGTGTCGCTCTTCTCATCTGCTGTTCTCTCACACCTATGAAATCAGAATGCCCGAAGAACTGCAAATTATATGCTTCCACCTACCCTTGGAGTGCCAAAAAGCAGGACTGTCGTTGTGGGCTCCTTACAGATTATCAATTCACACCCTGGGAAGGGCCATTAGCCAATCAGGAGGCTGGAACAGCAGGCGAGAATATACATTCCCATGGTGGCACTATTTTTGTTTTTATGTGGGGAAGCAACTCTAAGCCTTTCCCTGTTGCCTCCACACCTCTCCCACCTCTAAAACCAACCAAACCCCTTCTCCATCCTCTTGCCCCCTACCAACTTACCTGCAAGACCAGAGCTTTGAGCCCCGGTACCAGTGCTCCTTCTGATCCCAGCCACCACCACAGACATGGAAAAGGGACTTAGTCCTTTTTCCCTATGGCGGTTGACATCTCCGCCTGACCCCCCCCCCCCTGGAGATTGGCTGCGCAAGCAGCGCAAATATGCCGATGGGAAAAGGAAACCATTTGTACCTTTGAAAAAACCCTATTTTGCACTGCAGCATACATATATGCATTAATTCAAAAAACTATGTTAGAGAAATTAAAACATAATACAATGTAGATCCGACCAGATGATAGTTATGAATTAAAGGAATGGTTTGCCCAAAATGTTTTTATTTCAAAAATAGATAGGCAATATTAAAAAAAAAACGATTGGCATTTTTTTTTCGAAGTCCCTATGTAAAATTTTGAGCAATTCAAGCTCAAAGATAGCACATGGGGGCATCAATTTCGTGAAATGGATGCCCACCGCTGTGCTCGCTTTGGCTTTTGCGGCACTAATGAAGGACAAGCCAGCCAGCTGTAGTAAACCAAAGCTACCATGGGTGGCTTTTCCTTCATTGGTGCTGTACGCGGAGGACGGGGACCGGAGACTACAGGCAGAAAAGCTGCAGCTGCATCTCGGTAAGTGCTATTTTTTTAATAAAAATAAACACTAGCTGCCTTTTATTTCTCTAAGTTTTCCAGGCTGGAGGAGCCCGGAAAACTTAGAAATAAAACCGCAGCTTTAAAAACGTTGTATTTATGTTTGCGGTAGCTTTTGAAGCGACCGCAAACATAAATACAACGTTATTGTGTTTGAAAACGCTGCGGAGGAGCCTGAGAAACTTAGAAAGAAAAACCGCAGCGTGTTGTGTTTATGCCTGCCGTGGCTATCACTTTGGTCTCCGGTGGTCCCCCAGGAGAGCACCGGAGACTCAAAGTGAAAGCCAAGGCAGGCAGAAACACAACAGGGTTGTGTTTACATGCCGCGGTGTTTCTGCCTACAGCTGATTTCCCATTGGAGCTCTCGGGCTCCCCACGGGGGCCCGTGAGCCCCAAATGGGAAATGCTAAATGCTGCAGTGTTTCTGCCTAAATCTGCTTTCCCGTTTGGGGCTCTAGGGCTCCCCGTGGGGAGCCCTAAAGCCCCAAATGGGAAAGCAGATTTAGGCTGAAACACAAAGCGGTTGTGTTTGAAAACGCTGCGGTTTTTCTTTCTAAGTTTCTCAGGCTCCTCCGAGCCTGAGAAACTCAGAAAGAAAAACTGCAGCGTTTTCAAACACAACCGCATTGTGTTTCTGCCTGCCGTGGCTATTACTTTGGGTCTCCGGTGTTCCCCCATGAGAGCACCGGAGACCCAAAGTGAAAGCAAAGGCAGGCAGAAACAAAACACGGTTGTGTTTACATGCCGCTGTGTTTCTGCCTAAATCTGATTTCCCATTTGGGGCTTTAGGGCTCCCCACGGGGAGCCCTAGAGCCCCAAATGGGAAAGCAGATTTAGGCAGAAACACTAAGCGGTTGTTTTCCGCAATGCTAAATGCTGCAGTGTTTCTGCCTAAATCTGCTTTCCCCTTTGGGGCTCTAGGGCTCCCCGTGGGGAGCCCTAAAACCCCAAAGGGGAAAGCAGATTCAGGCAGAAACACAACACGGTTGTGTTTGAAAACGCTGCGGTATTTCTTTCTACGTTTCTCAGGCTCAGAGGAGCCTGACAAACTTAGAAAGAAAAACCGCAGCGTTTTCAAACACAATAACGTTGTATTTATGTTTGCGGTCGCTTCTAAAGCGACCGCAAACATAAATACGTTTTTAAAGCTGCGGTTTTATTTCTAAGTTTTCCGGGCTCCTCCAGCCCGGAAAACTTAGAAAAAAATAGCACTTACCGAGATGCAGCTGCAGCTTTTCTGCCTGTAGTCTCCGGTCCGCGTCCTCCGAGTCCCAGCACCACCCAGTGGTAGCTTTTGTTTACTACAGCTGGCTGGCTTTTCCTTCATTAGTGCCGCAAAAGCAAAAGCCAGCACAGGCGGGCATCCATTTCACAAAATGGATGCGCCCATGTGCTTGCTTTTGCAAATTTTGAGCTTGAATTGCTCAAAATTTTACATAGGGACTTCGAAAAAAAAATGCCAATCGTTTTTTTTTAATATTGCCTATCTATTTTTGAAATAAAAATGTTTGGGCGAACCATTCCTTTAATATTGAAATAAAGGATTTATTGCATACTACTAATACATAATAATTGATACTAGCTGGCCAGCTATCATAAGCAGATCTAGCACACGTTTTATCTCTCTGTCTCTTATTCTCTCTTTGAGTAAGAGTCGTGTTTTTAGGTGCACATTTGCTACAGCAATCCCGACCAGTAAAAAAACAGATATCTTAAATGTGCAATATATCTTTGAGAGTGCTGAGTTTTTTATTGTAAAAAGTAGGACAATAGCAGCAGCGATAAAGGCATCCCATAAGGTGAGGACCAGCCTGGTATTTGGTGGCAAATCTTCTAATTGCATGAGTCCTGCAGGTATGTGGCCATCAAAACAAAAGAGATGAAGGCTTGAATAACCTTAACCTTTGGCATGGTTCTGGGCAACCCTCCAGAGCGTTGTTCTTTATTTATTTGCATTTATAAAGAGCACATCGGCCCTTGTGCATCGTGGCACTGTTACAGTATACTTGCTTGAGCGAACAACAGTTTGCATGTAGATTCACAACAGTTTACAACATAAGAAGGCGAGATGCATTTGGCAATGGCAAGAACATTCAGTTGTAACCTTAGAGAAGGGGTGCGACTATGAGTCAGTGGTTATTGGAAGAGCTGCATCTTCAGTGACTTGCAGAAGGCTGTGAGGGAGGTTTCTTTCCTGAGTGCCGGAGGTAGCGCGTTCCAGATTTTTGGGGCTAGAACTGCAAAGCCTGAGCCTCCTGCTCTGGATCCTTTGAAGGTACGGACTGCAAGTTGGTTGCAGTGCTGGGCATGCTTGAGTCTTTCAGATGTGGCACAGTGAATGGTTTCTGTTAGGTAGGGAGGTGTTGTGTTTGATAGGCAGGTGTGTGTGATGGAGAAGGTTTTAAAGAGGATACGCTCTTTAACTGGGACCCAATGGGCGTCCCGCCTGGATTTGGATATGTTATCCCTTTTTGAAATGCTGAGGGCTGCTCTGAGGGCTTTGTTCTGTGTGATTTGGAGTTTCTTCAGGTTCTTGGATGCTGTGCCTAAGAACAAGAGGTTGCAGTAGTCCATCCAGCCTTGCCCCCATAGTGGCTCTAGCTATGGACAAGCAATTTTTGTAGGTAAGGTAGAGTTTGACAGTGTTAATGATCTTAGTTGTCAGTGCGGCTCAAGAGGCGATGGCGCTGACTTGGCATGACATGGATAAAGTGAATTCAAGGTATACTCCTAGAATTTTGGCTGTCGTTGATGTGGTGATGTTAGTGTTGTCAATGTAGAATGATGAGTATTTACTATCCAACATGTCAAGGATTTGTTTGGGCCCTACTAGTAGTATTTCAGTCTTGTCTCCATGGAGACAGAGACCGTTAGCTGCCATCCAGGCCTGGATGAGGGCGTAGATCTTGCTGAGTGTGGCTGCATCTTGTTCATAGGAGCCGGTGAGTGGGAGAAGCACTTGTGTGTCATCGGCATAGTTAGTATATGCTATGCCGTGATTGTCAAGGTCATTGAACAAAGGGAGGGTAAAAATGTTGTAAAGGGTAGGCGAGGTAAAGGGTCCCCGAGGGACTCTGCAGTGGATTGGTGTGGGGGTGGCACATGCCTGGTCCGAGAACACTCTCATTAGTCTTTCTTCCAGAAAGGAGGTAATCCAGGAGGTGGCTTTCTGTGATAAGTGGGCTGCGTCCTTGAGGTGTCTGCATAAGGTCTTGTGATCTACGAGATCGAAAGATGCAGATAGCTCATGGAGCAGGAGCAATGCAGGTTTCCCTTTATCCATGGTTTGCTCAATTTGAATTTTTTAAATCGAGGAGGGCAGTCTCAGTGCCGTGGCGTGGCCAGAAGCCAGATTGCCTTTTACCCAGGATGTTGTTGTATTCAAGGAATTGTTGCATCTGGAGGTATGCTGCCTTTTCCAGTACCTTATCAGGCAAGAAGGGTTCGAGATTCCCAGTATCTTAAGCAGGAATGGGACGGTGGTTATGGCTCTGTAGTTTTTTGGCAAGTCAGGATCAAGCAAGTCTTTTTTTAGAAGTGGGCGAATCTAGGCTTCTTTGATGGAGGGGGGACAATGCCCGTGGAGAGTGATGCATTGATGAAGGCTGTGACAGCAGGGCTAGGGGTTCTGTATAGTCTTTGATGAGAGCAGCAGGGCATATATCTCCCTTGCATGAAGAGGGCTTGATGTGCATCATGATGGCTCTGACTTCCGTTTCTGTGACTTGTCTGAAGGAGAAGGATTTGGAGTCTTTGTTTTCTGGGTGGGGTGAGCATAGCTGTTTGTATATTGTTGCACCCTGTTTCGTCTTTCACTGTTTCCTGTGTATTTGTTGGAGGGCTTGCATGCAAGCTCCTTGTAGATAGCAAACTGTTCCTTAGACTCTTAGTTCCTTAGTTCTTTGCCGGCCAAGCCATTACAAAAGGGGAAAGACCATATGCAAATAAGGCTTGGTCCCATCCCAAAAGGGGCAGTCCAGCATAAACTGTTTGGTCACATCCCTTCTGCATGACACCACACGCATCCCCAGACAATTTTTGTCAGCCTCATTGGGTGTCATCAGTGAGGAGTAGCTTGGGTTCTGTAGGCCCAGCAGACATTGGGCCCCATGTCTGGGCATGCCAGTCCCACTCGGAGTGACTAAAGCAAAACAAATGGTGGCTAGAAATTTTAGAACTAATCTTAACCTTTGGATTTGCTCTCGGTAACTCTCCAGACCATTCTTCCTCGCCTACCAAACCTTTCCAAAATCGAAATTACCATATACAAATCAGGTTTGGTCCCACCCCAAAAGGGGCAGTGGTGCCCAAACTGCTTGGTCACATCTCTTTTGCACAAGACCACAAGCATTCGCGGACATGTTTCGGCCTCATTGGGTGTCATCAATAAGTATTAGCTTGGGTGTCTAGGCACAGCAGGCAGGGAAACCAAAGCTGAGCATGCCCGTCCCACTCGGGGTGACTAAAGCGAAACAAAAAAGGTGATGACTGGAAGCATATTGCTGGACCTATTTTGCAATGGTGCAGGCAGGCTAAAAAACGGTGGCGTGGAAGGTTGCACAGAGCAGTGCCAGTGGTTCAGATCCATGCAAAAACTTTCACCCATCACTTTTTTGGTTATAGTAATGTGTCCATCACACTGAGGGCGCATTGTCTGTATGGAGGAGACGAGAAGGTCATGGATATGCTGTGTGAGGGTTTGTGGGGGTCTGACAGACCGTGTAAGGTTTCAGAGGACCCATGCTTTAGGGCCTACAACTGTGTTTATTTAGGGTTTTGTGTTGATTAGTAATGTGTGTGTATATTGTAACAAATCTCTGGTTCAGCAGCATTACCAACCAAGCATTGGCCAGCACCAAAACTAAACATTGCCTTTGTGCCCACCGAAAGAAAAGGTCATTGCTTTTAATCTGAGCATGACTCTTTCCAAACAGGAGTACATTTTGAGAGACACAGTGATGTGTATTCTTAGCAGAGGATGGTATTAAAAAATGGAAATTATTTTGTATATTAACGTAAACTGGTTATTGGTTAATATTAATTTCTAATGATAATTTCCAGTATATGTATAGTAGTTATAATAAGAATGTTACACTTTACTTGCTGAGCAAAGCACATTATCCCAACATAGAATAACCATATAAATTGTTTTCGGATAGATACAATTTCAAGATGGACAGTTTCGTACCCTCCTATTTAATTAATTTGAAATGCCCATATGAGAAAAGGGAAAGGGACAAATGGCTGTTTTGCATGAAATCATACAGCATTTTGGGATCATATAAATTACCACATATATTTGTAGTTGGCAAATAGGCGTGTTATAAGAGGGTTATGTGCTCGAATTGGTTATTACATAATACACATTGGCCGTGGTGCTCATTTAATTGTCCACAACACTCACCCTAACATCAAAGTGTGTTTTAACACATTTGGACAGCCTCACAATTTGGAGGTGAGATTAAAATGGCTGCAACATCGGTTCCTATATTTAGGTCCAAGGCGCTGGGTTTGGAAGTCTTAAAGAATGTTGTGAGAGGAGGCACCGAGAACAGAAGCTGATGAATAGACGTCACTATAACATTATAAATATAGGGTTGGTATAGTTGAAAGAAAGAATCAAGTGACCAGAATTTCAGTAGTTTGCAAAATGTGACGCGAACATTTAATTTCTGCATCGCCATGGCATCATAACCTTACTCAATTGCCATGTACTACTCAGTTTTAAGCATGTGCTTTTGCTGTGGGAGTCCAGAACTATTAGTAATGTTGATAATTATGTTGGAGTTGTCTAAAGGGTGACTCTCAATGGGAATCCACTTTCAGAGTGCCTGGTAACCAATGTTACTATTGTTTGGCTGTATTAGCCACAGCATGCTACTCAATGTATCGACCTTAAACTTCCTGTTGCCAAAGCTGGCGCATGACTCCTGAGCTCTGAGCTATGCTTCCTTCCCTGCCGACCTGTTCTCACTTTCATTTACTGCCATGTGTTGTATTATCAGTAAATCAGGAAAGCTAGGTGTGCAAATTGAACTCTACATTATTTTTGAATGGGTGAGAAAGCAAGGAGCATAATACTGATTCCAGTAGAGAATGCCTGCATACATCACAACACCCATCCCAGAAGATGTGAAATCATTTCCTTGTCTCTGAAATTAAAATATCAGGCAGGTTTAAACATATTTCCACATTTTATCAGGAAACATAGTTTAACATCATTTGAAAGGTGGCTTTTCATGCAATGGCCACCCAAATTCCGCTACCCACAATTTTGCTCAACATCCCAAAGGAATTTAGTAGGTCAGGTTCCGAGGCCCATTACACTTAAATCTCAAGTGGTTCTTGCTGATTTGTCCATCGCCTTGATGAATGGAAGAGATTAAAAAAAAAGAACCTTGTTGCTTTGGCGCGAAGGCAGCTCTTGGAATCATATTGAGGATTGCATGAAATTTGGAAAAGTCTCTTTTCTGGGACCCAAAGAAAGGGGACTCCTTCCTGAAATCTGTGGTATGTCCACAATATGGGAGGCATAAGCTAGCCAGTGTGGCATGTGTTATCCTTTGGATGTTCACAATCCACAAATGTATTCACTTTTCAATGCAGAGAAATGTGTAGTGAGAATCGCAATGATTTTCAAATGATTGCTTGAAATGCTATTGTTGCCCGTCTGGACATTTTTGCCTATTCTTAAAACAGTATTGGTAGTTATACCAGAGCTCCTAAAGCTAAAGAGGATCCCAGCACAGTATTGGTAGTTATAACAGAGCTCCTAAAGCTAAAGAGGATGCCCAGTATAGATGTAAGAAGGGTCTTCTGTTAAGAGTGCATCTTTGTTCCGTGTATCTCAGTCTTTGTTTGAAAAGGCAAAGAATGTAAAGTACCAATACTGTTATTGTCCAAATAACATTCTTGATATGCTCTAAATAGCACTGCTCAGAGTCTCTCTTAATATATCTATATATAAGATTGTTGCGCTCTGGGAAATAACAAACCATGTTACAGAAGCCACCAACAAACAGCAGATTATCAATCTATCCGATCATGTTCTCACTACAGAAGAGATACAAATATTGAAACTGGGATTGAACTTCTGTCCACTGGCCAGCTTCGGTTATGTGGCAACTAGGATAGACTTGGACAGATTCATTCGTAAATTACGACTCAAGAAGTTTTTTGCCACTTCGACATACAAAAAGAAGCCAAAAGACACCTTAGAGGGAAGGACAGAAATCACCATTGCTGAAATTGATACTTTGATAACTCTCGATGACCTAGAACAGGAAAGTCATACAGAGAGCAATGAGTTTGTTACTAATTTAGAAAGATTAGGGATTTGCACAGATTGGCCGTCGACCAGCAAATTAAGGTGCAAATTGAAATTTAATCCACAAAGTGCACAGAACAGCCACATCGAAGCTTTTGCCAATGTAGTAATTGACGATTTAAAAGAAGAAAGAAGAAAAACTCATAGACAACTTCAGAGCAACCTATCAAAAAAACAGCAAAAAGTGTTGGCGGACATTACGAAACTGGACAAATACATAATAAAACCAGCCGACAAGGGTTGCAATATCGTCATAATGAATAAATGTGACTACATTGCCGAAGCTTACAAACAACTAAACGATGTGAACTGTTATGAACGGCTAAAAAACAATCCTATTAAGCAATTGGAAAATGATGTATGGACCTCCCTAACTAAATGGCAACAGGCAGACATTCTTGAGGAGGAAATGGTGAAATTCTTATTTTCCAAAAACTCGATTATCCCCACCATTTACTTCCTTCCAAAAGTCCACAAAGTCCAATTGTGACACTGTGTGGATCTCTCTTGGAAAATATGTCTAAATTCATAGATGAGGTCTTATGTACCTTTGTATCCACACTTCCATCATATGTGAGGGACACCACAGATTTCCTAAGGAAAATTGACGCACTACCGTGGGAACCAACTTATTTATTGGCAACCATGGATGTGGTGTCCTTATACACATCTATCAAACACAGTGATGGAATCTCTGCCTGTCAAAACTTCCTCAATACTAGATCTCTCAATCATTTGCAACATTCAACAATGATCCTTGTGATGATTAAAATGTGCTTCAATAATAATGTTTTCATATTTAACAATTACATTTTTCGCCAAACCCAGGGGACTGCAATGGGTACAACTTTCGCACCCTCATTTGCGAACTTGATGATGGGTCATTGGGAGAAAACCACAGTATGGGCAGAAACTAATGAAAAATACAATGGGAAATAGTGCGGTGGCTCCGCTACATTGATGATTTGTTTATAATTTGGGATGGTTCTATCGAGCTGTGGTGCGAGTTTGTTAAATCACTCAACATTAACAATGTAAACCTCAAGTTTACTGAACACCACAGTCATCAGTCCATAGTGTTTCTGGATGTAGAGGTGAAGATAGAGGCTCAAAAAATCGAGACATGCCTGTATAGAAAAACTACAGGCGCCAATATCCCTCTACACGCCAATAGTGCACATCCCAAGCCTCTTCTATGGAGTATTCCATATGGAGAGTTTATTCGTATCAGACGTAATTGTAGCAAGATTATGGACTTTGACTCAGCAAGTAAAATAACGGCTCAAAACATCCTGCAACAACAGTACCCAAGGAAGATCATCGAAAGGGCATATCTGAAGGTCCGAGAAATGGACAGACACAAAATGTTAACAACATCCAAGAAAGACCTAAAAATGCAAGAAGAGGAGAACACCACTAGGCTCATTTTGACATTTGGAAGCCACTCCAGAACTATCAAACGGATAATTAACAAATATTGGAAGGTGCTGAAAGCTGACAAAGACATAAGAAGTATGTTAAACAACTTCCCTGATATTACCTTTCGGAAAAGCACATCCATAAAAGATTTAGTTGTAAAAAGCTACATGTCTACGGAAAAGAATGATTCTGGCACCAATTGGCTTTCCACAACAGGAGTTGGTTTCTCTAAATGCACCAGGTGTAAAATTTGTAAATATGAGAGAAACTGTAAAAGTTATGCTCACCCAATATTGAATCATCTGGTTTCTATTGACAGTAAGATTACATGTGAATCTGAGTTGGTGGTGTACGTGTTGATGTGCCCGTGTCTTAAATGGTACGTTGGAAGTACAAAATGTAAGTTGAAAGTACGCATCCTCCAACATGTTAGAGCCATTATCAACAAAGACTGCTCCTACCCAATGGCGAAACACTTTTCACAATTCACAATGCCGATCACAATGCCGTTCCTGCGTGCCTCACATTCTTTGGCATACACAAAGTCATTCCAGGTCCCAGGGGGGGAGATGATGAGAGATTACTTCAACAAGAAGAGACTAAATTCATTTTAGACTTCGAAAGCAAGACCCAGATGGGACACAACATTGATGAAGAGCTCTATACCTTTTTAGGGACATAAGGTTTTTTATCTGATATAGCATAGCAACCTTAGTGAGCTCATGACTACAGATTGTGATTTCTTATCCTTAATCAATTGTGCTAAGTTTCTTTTATTCTTTTCTATTTTTACATCACCCTTATTTCTCACTTTTCTACAGTGACTTGCAATTCAATTTAGGCAATCTTTCTTCTTGTCAGTGGCATTTACTATACATTTCGCTGATAATTTTGCATTTAAAACAGGACCATTCTGATTTTAGAGCGCCTTGACAATTTCTTATCTTATGTCAAAATTATACACATGGCACTTTTTGTGCACATTTCTCTTTTATATCTATTTTTTGCATTTAATGCTGCATGTGGTAATCATAGGAATGTTGTATTATATTTCTTACTGCAGCCCGATTTCGTGTATGTGGCTTTTTGGGTTCACTTTTGCATTTTTAGAAATGAATTTTGTAATTGTGACCATGTGACTACTGTTCACAGTATGTAACAAGCATGCACTATGCACTTTAGACTCTGACAGTGTTGTTTTTTTAAAATGTGAAATGAATTCTATCATAGGAAACACTATGCACTTTATTTTATTTTATTACAACACTGAATGATCATTGCAAAGCTAATTTTAATTAATTATTTAATTATATAATTACATTGCTTGTAATGTCAATGCCTATACGCTATAATTATTAATGGCCTGCAAAAAACACACTCCTAAAAACTCTTAGGCACTATGCCATTACTACCTGCTGCTACGGCAGTTTGAAATATAGAAATGTGCTGCGCGATATTTTATACTCAAATAATCAGTATGGTGTCCTAATGTCGATTATTGGAAGCACTAGGTTTTATTTGCAAAATACATACCAGCATGGCTTGACTAGATATAACACCATAGGTTTTACTATCAGTCTCGATAGCCCAAGCCAAGATGGCCCTGACCATTATGTCAACTTTGCAAGTCACCTCTTTGATGTTTTTCACTATGGTGTGTTTTTTATAAAAATAAACTTCCTGTGGGGGATGGGTTACTGTGAACAAGCCAACGCGTCAGGCTGCCGTCTGGCAAGAGACTCTCACTGGGGGAACTTTAACTTTTTGACTGCTACGAACGAAAATAAAGGTTGTTTTTATAACGTGCAACCCGAGTAGCAGTGTTTGTCGTTGGCTACAAATGACTATTCTTGGAACATTTATGTGTGGAGTGCTGCTCGCCTGAATTGCGTCTTTTGATGTTCTTCAACATTACAATATATATATATATATATATATATATATATATATATATATATATATATATATATATATATATATATATATATATATATATATATATATGTAAAGAAAGAGAGGAGAGGGGAGGGACCGCACTCTCCGTGCACCCAACAAAGTTTGGAAAAGTTCCAACAAAGTTTCCAAAAAAAGGGAAAAGCGCAGCTCACACAAGGTAGGTAGAAAAAGAGATAAATATTTAATAAATTCTTAGCTGTGCAAAATGCACAGAACAAAAGGCTGGGGAAACAGCATACACAAACAGAGGCAGGACGCCTGTGGGCACGGCCCGCTTACAACGCGTTTCACGCTCAACTGAGCGCTTGATCACGTAACACAACAAAGAACAAAGACATGGTTAAAAGGTATGTAGTCCATCTTCTATGTCAATTATAGAATGAAGGTGCAATTACAAAGTGATTCAACAGTGGCCATCTTGGAACGGAAGGTCAAGCTATTGCCTGCCATACAGCCGTAATGTACCGTAATTTCCACCATATGTTACCATTAAAAAACAAAGCCAAGCTGAATTAACATTTTAGTTAAAAGCCTAGTACATTGACTTAAGTCAGATTGTGTCTTGTATAAATACAGACAACAGCTTATATAAATCAATCAATTCAGAGGAAGTGTAATGTCATTATATGCATGTAGATTAAAAGAAAAGGGCCAACTCGGGTTGTGTCATTGTAGATAGATTTTCAACCTGGCCTCCGGTTTAGCATTGGGCAGATACGCAAAATAGCAGCATAAATTGGCATACATGACATCTGATTACTTTGATGGACTAGAACATATGTCTTGTGCAAAATTGCAAAGATAAAAACACATATGGTATGGTTAAAAATCCAACCCAATTGCAATATCAAAATAGACATAGGAACTACAATTCAAGTACCAAGGAAATGTTATGCAGTCATAATTTCCAAAGATTAATTATATAAAAATATTTTTGATACTTGACCTAATCATGTTTAAAAGGGAAGGAAAGTGCAAGTGCAAGTCCAATATGGCAACCTGAGCGATGTAAAAAATAAGCAAGGTCATAAAAGTGACCACGTTTGATGAATATCAAATCATCTGCACACCACTAATGTAAATTATGCCGATGGCATGGCCAGGACTACTGCTGTATAGTCCTTACCTCAAATACATGGATATAATATATTCTAGATGACAATTACTTTTCCAGCTGCATTATCTGACTAAATGATTGTACATCAAAGATCCACTTGTGTAAAATGCATCAGTGGTAACATAATTGAAGAAAAACCCAGTAACCACAGTGAAACTATGGACACAACATACCAAATTATTCACCAGTCAAGAGTCCTTCTAGGTCGTGAATATAGCAACATAAAAAAATATATTTTTTCCCTTACCCCTTCTATCCTCATTTCAAACCATAGTGGCAATCCAATCATTAAAACGGTGGAAGCGAAAGGAATTTGTTTTGTACTTGAGCACAGGCCAAGAACTAATCAGTGAATTTGGAAAACACATTAGTTTTCTGAAAATTATTGAACGCACACTTGAAAGACATAAATCAGTTAAACATAGTCAAAATAAAATAATAGATGGAAATAAACCAATTCAAAAAAACACAGTAGGGAGTAAACACATTGTTATATACCTATAAACGTATAAAGCTCCTCGTCAAGGTTATGACCATTAGGGGATTTTGTATCAAAATCTAAGATAAACCGGGTCTCCAATTGTCTCAGTTTTAATATACGATCTCCACCTCTCGGATGAATCGGGACATGTGCCACCGCAAAGAATTTGAGAAGAGTAAGGTCATTGTCATGTTCTAATCTGAAGTGCTTAGCCATAGGGTATGTGGGATCTGAGTTCTTAATTGCCCTGAGGTGCTGCAATATTCTAAGCTTTAATTTGCATGTGGTGCTCCCCACATACCATCTCATGCAGGGGCATGAAAGGACATAGACCACAAAAGTAGTATCACAGTTTATCGAATACTTGATTAACTGTTTACATTTGGTGACCGGATGTACAAAGAATTTACATGTAGTGGCATGGGCGCAGGCCTTGCATTTAGAGCATTTTGAAAAGCCTATGGGGGATTTCATCAAGGATTGCATCAGAGAGGGATTGGTATCGTTTAATGGTAGAAAACTGGAGACCAATTTATCCCCAAGTGAGGGTACGCGCTTATAGGTAATAGTTGGACGATTGGCCAGCAAGGGACATAAATCTTTATCTATATATCAGCTTACTTGTTCTGACATTGGGCCTCATTACGAAGTTGGAGGTAGTCATGGCGCTATTAGCGCCATGACTACCTCCAATACCGGTACCATGTCCGGTCCTGTTTAATGGGGATTTACCGGTCTATTCCGACCTTTGCGGATCCGGTAAATCCCCATTGAAAAAGCCATTCCCCATTGCCATTTCAGCCCCCATAGGGCTCAATGGGAAGGGGGAAGGTGCTAATAACGGTACCACAAATTGCGGTACAGTTATTAGCTCTGAAGTCCCTTAATGGGTCCCTTCCATAACACCTGGTAAAACCAGGCGATAAGGAAGGGACTCGCTAAGGGACCTCGTAGTAGGGCGGTAAGGGATTACCGGCACCGGTGCCCTTACCGGTGCTGGTAATCCCTTACCGTCCACCTCGTAATGAGGCCCATTGCCTTTTTCTTATATCTTGGCACCACTGCTGTGTGTGTTCAATCTTGAGACACTAAACAACATGATAACTCTTTTAATTATTAGGTATCTATACACGATTGCATTAATGTGTTCATTTCAGTGTTTTATATGGCGCCACAGGATTGCCTTTTGACCACTTTGACACACTTTGGAACATAAATCCAAAGGCAGGCTGTGTCAATCTCCAAAAAACACAAAAGTTAGAAGGTGACTATCCTTGTGGAGGAACAAAGTCTTTGTGAAAGGTCTGACAGAGGTTGAATTTGAATTCGTTGAATCAACAGTAAGCTACTATGGAGAACACTACAAGTGTTGTGGAGTGCTGGGTGGCAATCCTTTCCTGTGCATTGTATCTGGTCAGAAGCTTTCGGAATCCACTTTCATCCAAACCAAGTTTTACGATTTTGGTCTATAGCACCTTAAGAAGCCTGTGGTGAGAATGCTTGTATTGTAAACTTCACCTTTCAAGGGACCCTTTCAATGCCCTGCATTTTATTTATTCATGTATTAATCATTGTGTATGGCTATTTTAAGTAGCGGTCCATGCTAGCTGTCCTCGTGTGGAGGCTCTTTCTGTTCATCCTGCCTTCTGAGGCTCTCTTTTGCTCTCTTTCTGTTTTCCTCAGCTGGCGTTTCCCTTTTCTCCATGACCTCCTCTGTGCTCCGTGGGTATCTCTAGATAAAGGCTTTTTTCTCACCCAGCTTCCGCAACTTACCTATTATCATATTACTCCTGGTGGGTGAGTCTTCCCTAAGATGAAGCTCCCTTCTCTCCCTCTATCTGTGGTTTTTATGTTCATTTTAATAAGCGCTTAACTGACGACCAGTTGCTGTACACAAGTATCAGTGCAAAAAAAGCAAGCGCGTGTTTCCCGCATATCTTCTGCTCCTCCTCACAATGTAATTCTTTCCACTTTCACCACACGTGTGCAGTGTTGTACTTGCAAATTTGGTACTCGTTTGCAAGATGTAACAGAAATGAATTGCCTAATTCCCGAATCATGCCGCAGGTACGGTTTTTTGAATTTGTCCTTATTTATTGAAAATCGAAATTGCTTCGAAACACAGTGTACACAGGGCATCTTGATGGCCGGAGCAGTCCCATTGTAAATGGTAAATGAAGGCAAACTCGTCTTTACTCTTCACTTTTACTCAGGGACGTCATTTCGGGGTCGCCAGAGGTCGCAACTGCGACCTCTGAGGTCTCACTTGCGACTTCTGTGGTCTCCCTTGTGACCTCTAAAAAAAAAAGAAAAAAAAAGTTTTTTTTTTTTTGTAATTCAAGCTCTTGGGCTATGAAACACTTGTGTATAGGCGCGTTACAAATACCATATCATATCATATCATGACCAGCACCATGTGGCTCATGACTGGCTTTCTTGTTCAGGCCCCTTAAAAAAAAGAAGACCCATAAGAACAGGAGTGCCACAAGGGTAACACGTTCAACACTTTCAGCAGTGACCCTAAATATGAAAGAATAGGAATACCAAATAATGTCTTTCTGGAATTCTATACAATAATTGCTAGAATCATTAAAGGTTTATTTCAGGCACAATTCAGGGGGTGAGTCACTGATTTAGTCTATTCTTAAACGCCTCAACTCAGCCTTTCATCCTTCTGAGGTCGATAAATGAGTACGAACACAGGTTGGGTGATATTGAGAGTATTTTTTTCTACATAAAGCGCTTAACCGTTAGTGCTTTATAATAATACATCATTATCATTTGGTCATGGACATCTGCTTGTATTCACAGTTATTTGGTAATATGGGCCTACACACACTGAGCTTAATGATACATATGGCGATCCATTCTTGTATGAAATGTACATCACATTATAGTGATATTGTAACCATATTTTTCGTAATTTACAATGCTATGTGATGCCACTTCCTATTTTGTCAACGGGTGAACGGTCGTGTTCCATCGCTTCCCTTGATATTACTTTGGGGCGGGGTCAAATGACATCACTTCCTGTGATGTCATTAGGGGGGGTCAAGGGTCGTGTGATGTCACTTCCGCCACCCCTGGCATTTTGGTGAAATGACGTCCCTGCTTTTACTCTCTGCTTGAGGAGCGATGAAACGCTGCCTGCAAATTGATCTTCCTAGGCAGCGTTTCACAAGAGATTCCAATGCACTCTGCCCTGGCCATTAGTGGGTGCTAAACCAAGGCCTATTCCACTGGAATCTCATGCAGGCGTAAAACCACGTGCCCTACCAAGACATAGGAGGAAAGCAAAGCAGAGATACAATCTCCACTTTGAAGCCCTCCCAAACCTTTTTACAATGGATTCCAATGCACTCCGCCTGGCCATTCGTGGGTGCTAAACCAAGGCGTATTCCATTGGAATCTCATGCAGGCATAAAACTACGTGCCCTACCAAGACATAGGAGGAAAGAAAATCAGAGATGCAATCTCCACTTTTAAGCCCTCCTAAACCTTTTTACAATGGATTCCAATGCACTCCGCCTGGCCATTCGTGGGTGCTAAACCAAGGCGCATTCCATTGGAATCTCATGCAGGTGTAAAACCACGTGCCCTCCCAAGACATAGGAGGAAAGCAAAGCAGAGATGCTATCTCCACTTTGAAGCCCTGCTATACCTTTTTTACAATGGATTCCAATGGACTCCGCCGGGCCATCAGTGGCTGCTAAACCAAGGCGTATTCCATTGGAATCTCATGCAGGTGTAAAACCACGATCCATCCCAAGACATAGGAGGAAAGCAAAGCAGAGATGCAATCTCCACTTTGAAGCCCTCCTAAACCTTTTTACAATGGATTCCAATGAACTCTGCCTGGCCATTCGTGGGTGCTAAACCAAGACAAATTACATTGGAATCTCATGCAGGCGTAAAACCATGTGCCCTCCCAAGACATAGGAGGAAAGCAAAGCAGAGATGCAATCTCCACTTTGAAGCCTTCCTAAACCTTTTTACAATGGATTCCAATGGACTCAGCCTAGCCATTCGTGGGTGCGGAACCAAGTCGTATTCCATTGGAATCTCATGCAGGCGTAAAACCACGTGCCCTCCCAAGACATAGGAGGAAAGCAAAGCAGAGACGCAATCTCCACTTTGAAGCCCTCCTAAATCTTACAACAGCACAAAAATGAGCTGGGTGGAAAATGGAAATATAAAAGCAATTTTACACTTGCCTCAATGGGGACAGCGGAATTCAGACAAATAGTTCTTCGGATGTGTACAGATATGCAATCTATTGGTGAACGTGGTTGGGGATCAGTGGGGTGGGAGGTTATAGCACCATATTTGATTTGAGTGGCTTTGTTTGTATTCACGCTAATTACCAAATATGTATCTAAGTATTGGAGACAGAGACCCAAATTAAAAAGCAAGCAGCATTTAAAAAAAAAAACAAGGATCTTAGTACTTATATAGGGGTAAGATCCGGCGGGGAAGGGAATTAATTAAAAAGAAAAGTGTTTAATGTTCTTCTAAATGACAAAGAATATGACACATGGGCTTTCTCCTAACTAAAAGCGAAGGTGGTTCTTAAGTGCAATGTCAAAGCCGAGTGGTATGTCCGTAATTTCTGGTGGGAAGGAATTCGAGTGATGGGGCCAGAAGGTGGTGGAGAAAAAGCGCGAGGCAGCACAGAGTGAACTTACTGGGGATGGTTAGGTTCAAGGTAACTTGGGGCATATAGAATTTCAGGGATTTAGTAGAAGAAGAACGATTTAGGTAAGTGTGGGCAGGGGCTAACAAGGAGATGGAATTTGATGGGGGGGGAGGACGATTTTGCATGGAAAGCCATCCCATGGCCAAGGGTCATAATTGGTTTTTAGAAGATATGGATCGAAATGTCTGGAACCGTGTTAAGAGGAGCAAAGGAGTAGAAAGGGGATACCATGCAGAGGGTGGAGCAATAATCCAGCCTGTAAGAACCAGGGTAGCAATGGTTGTTTTGGTAGAATGCGAGGCGAGGTGAGGAAAGATTTCAGCCTGAAAGGTATAGCAGTGGAAGTGATGAAGCTTTGACATTTCAGGTTGCTGTCAAGAGAAACTCAGATGATGAGCCTTTGCATATGGTGCAAGGAGAAAAGGATTTAGAAGTAGGGGTAACGAGTGGCATTGAGGCAAGGAAAAGATTACTTCAATTTTTCAGTTTCAGAGGAGTGGAGTGGAGCATTAAGAAACATCAGTTAGGCAGCTAATGATTTGAGAGGGCAGCTCAGAGGTGAAGAAGGGGAAAGGCGAACGCAATTTGATTATCATTTCCAAATAGATGATATAGGATTCCTAAGGAGGAGATTTTTGCTGAAAAAGGAAATGTGTTGGGTGACGTGGAGGTGGCCAATGACATGCACTTGCGAGACCCTTATGGGCAATGTTTGGTACAGTTGGTTCCAGGGACACATGGAACGGAGAACAAAAGATCTGCCAGGTGGGATGCCACTCAAATGAGCAGGGTGCATTGAAAGCCAATATGTGAGACAGTGCAGGAGGGAGGGATAAGCGATTATCTGAGAGAAGGTGGAGTGATAAAGCAGATTGGGTATAGATGGCAGGGCTGACTGTTGTGGAACCAGGATTTGGGGGAGCACATTGTGTTTGCTAGACCGTAGCTAAACAGAGATGATCGCGTGTTCGAAAACTTTGGAACAGTCAGGGAAGGAGGAGTTGGATGGCTGAGGCGTTGGGGATCAGCACTGTGGAAAATCTGTGGGTTTGTCGGAACATGTGAAACAGTGGATCAATTTAAATATGGTTCCTCTTATTCTACCTCCCTTTCTGTCTATCTCCCCTCTGCTCTTTCTCCATGACAGCTTCTTCAGATGTAGATTAGCTTTATAGTGTGTCCTTCTGGTTGGCTAGTTTACGTCTCTTCTTTGTGTTCTCTCTACGTGCTCTTCTTTCATTCGTGGACCTTTGATTGACTGTTTCTCATTTCCTGCATTTGTGGCTCATTGGTGGAATGGTCTGTCTATGTTGGATGTCTTTTGCACACTTTGTACACTCTGCTCGCTAGTGCCTCTCTTTAGCTCTCTAAATGAAGACTGTCCCGGCACCGATGCGGACCGCTTATTTGTATTTGTTTTCTATTTCATCCTTGCATCGTCTCTGTTCATCACTTTTGCACTGTCTCTTTTTGTGTCAGTTTCCCACTTGCTCTTTAGTTGTGTCTTGTACAATCTCTTGAAATAAATATTGTGCCTGTTGCTCATTGCTTCCTTTCGTCTCTTTCGGAGACACTGCCTGTACCAACTGTAATGGTGTTTCTCATTGTCTGCCTTTATTGTCTGTATCAGTGTGGCTTTTATCCTGTGTTTCTATTCTCTGACTCTCATTCAGTGATGACTGTCTGGCCCCTGTCACATTTGCCACGGTGCATGGTGTGCTGTGGAAGATGCCCGGCCAGGGTGAACTCTCATAGGCAGAAAGGTGCTAAGGGAATGGCACAGAGTGACAGCGAGCAATAGACAAGGAGGTTAGAATTGAGTGGGGTGAGGCCAAGTGAAAGCTGGGTCTCCCCAGCACACATAATAGGGCTGAGTTGTTGTTGGTCAGGGGACTCGGGGGCATCAGGGAAGTAAAGAGGGACTGCAGGGGTGGGTCTCCCAGCAACATGATGTAAGGAGGGAGATCAGTTTAGAGAGAGTCAGCTGTGAACAGATTCAAAACAGGGGAAAGGCAGACATGAATGCCAATACATGGATGCAGGAAACTGGATTGAATTAAACAGTTAAGGGGGATCCGTTAAAGGGGCAGAGGGAAAGACAGGATATGTGCTTTTTGGAAAAAGGGAGGCAAATGGAATCTGGCCAAAAGGGATGGCGGAATAATGCCATTGAACCATTATTCCTCTCCCTCTTGATCATTCGGCGCTCATTGGAGACATTTTCGATCACTAGGACATCAAAGTTTTGCGCAACATGTCCCTCTTACTCTTTAACTTTGCTTACTCGTTCCCCATCTCTACCTCTCAGCCGCTCCTTTTTTCCAATTCACTAAGTTAAGGTGATTTCTATCCAAGGCGCGTGCTCTCGCTCTTGGTCATAGGGTTCACTCCAAGGGACACTCAGGATACACAGGCCAGGTACGCATAGTGGTTACTTTATTAGCTTCTTAGGTTACAGGATCAGATGTCAACAAGTCATTAGGAGATAAAGAGGAAAGGGACAGGAGCCCACTGGCTCCCACCACCCAGGCTCACATAATCTAACTGCCTGGGTTAGAACCCATTCAACCCCAAACATTCTAATCTCACACTCCAGACTCACAGCCTACATTCTGATGGTGACATCAATCCTGGCTCAGCACACATGCAAGTATAAGAGCCAACCCTAACACCTCCTTTCCTACAACAAACAAACACACACTTAGAGAAAGCAACCCTAACACCTCCTCCTCTTGCATAAAGAACAACACACACTTTCACAACAGCAAGACACACCTCACTCTCAGCAGAGTTCCGCTAACCCCAGAGATTGAACAAACAGGCGTAACTAACATCCTATGACAGTCCCAGCCGCCACAACTAACATTCCTAACCAATCAAAACATCACAAATCGCCTTCCGTTCCCGCCTGCCACAAAGGAACCTCGAACTGCCACTTTCGAGCACTAACCGCCCACATCGGCAAACAAACCACAACACTACCAAGACCAACCAAACACAAAGCTCCTTCCGTTCCTCTCTGCCACAAAGGAACCTCGGACTGCCACTTCCGAGTACTAACTCCCAAAACCGGGAAAAACCAGGTACTGTCATAACTGCGCAAGATACTTACTAACAACCCAACAATCTACCTGGGTCACCAAGAAACCACAGTCACAACTCATGCCGTTGTCAAATCCATTCCAAAATTCAAGCAACACAGACACACCTAATCACCAGTCACTCACCTCATCACACCAATAAAGAAACGCAACCAGCTGTCACTAAACAACCACCACCAGCATAACGCTACAAATGTTGGCCAGACAAATGAGCCCTTCAAAACCAAATAAACACCCCAAAGTGAACACAGCTGCAGATGAAACGTTGCCAGGCTTCTGAAATTAATCAAGAGCGGACTCAAGAACAATTCCAAAAGTCACCTAAAGTTAAAAGAAAACACTAAATGCAATGTAACTTGCATCTCCAGAATTCCAAG
The DNA here is from genome assembly GCF_040938575.1 of Ambystoma mexicanum. Lineage (NCBI taxonomy): Eukaryota > Metazoa > Chordata > Amphibia > Caudata > Ambystomatidae > Ambystoma > Ambystoma mexicanum. The sequence continues at coordinate 973,724,099 of NC_090936.1, read as the reverse complement.
CAATCCCTGGACCTTAACAACTCCAGGGTCACCAAAAACATCAAAGCTTCACACAGCTTCAAGTAAACTCCGCAGAGCTAGACACCTTCAAAGGCAACATAGAAGCTTCACACAGCTTCAGGCACTAGTCCCCTGCTAGATGCCTCTGGACTGCTCCGCAGAGCCACAATCCAAAACAACATAAAAGCTTCACTAGGTTTCATGTGAACTCCTCAGAGCCACCAATCATCACAAAAACACAGCTTTGCAAATCTTATGGTACTAGTCTCCTTCTAGGTACCTCTGGACCCCTCAGAGTCACTAACCAATTAATCAAAGTTCCAACTAGGTTCTATACTAGCCTACCACTAGTAACATCACTAACCCCACAGGGCCTCAAAACACCAAACACCTCCAACTCCGCAGAGTCCCCTGACCAACCCTGGTCATGTACATCAATTAAAACATATTCCAAAAAACAATAAAAAAGATTTCAAAACCCAACACTGGTCATGCACCAACACTAAAACATTCACATACTGCTACAACACACACACAAACACAGGATGTTCAAAATACAGACAACCCTGGCATAGAATGTTAACTGCTAAGGAGCGCTGCAGTCACTCTGGCAGTCATCATGGGTTGCACATCCATACACGCACAAACAGAACATCACGCCTACAATGCCTCAAAAATGGTTATAGTAAGCATTGCAATGACATATCAATAATCACATTATAAATTGCAGATCTCATTTCCTAAAAGTCCATGTTGCCAAAGCATGGGCAACTCTAAATGCTGAAATGACTCAAAGATTGTGGTAACCATTAATGACCAACATCACTCTTATTGTGCTTTAAGATCACAAATCTCACACCACACACACACAAGCAAAACATAGTCTTAGGATGATCAGAACATTGAAACATAGTACATCCAAGTCACATTTTCTAAAAGTCCATGTCGCCATTAAACAGCTAACCTAATATGCTAAAATGCCTCAAAACGTTATACTAAGCATAATAGGATCAACACCCTTTGATTTTCCACCTCAATCAACCTCATATGTGCCACTCACACACAACCCCTGTCACACCACAAATGTGGAAACCAACTTTAAATGAGACCTAAACGTCCATGTTGCCAACTGGGGCCAACTCTAAAACCAACCTGCAATGCCTCAAAATGGTTACATCTAAAATAAAATGCATCTCCTATTCTAAGTGCAACATCATTCTCACTAATACTTCTCATGGCAATTCACTACTAATGCACAACAGTACTCTTCAGTCACTGCTTGCCACATCGTTGCTCAATCCATTATGACATTTTACCTTTAAATGAAACTCCAAAATTTCTTCTGCAAGCATAAACTAATCATCCCCAAAAACTACTATCATACCCAAACCCAAACAGTAACCATTTTCTCATTGCATGGTCCCCACCTCAGACCAAATCAGCATAGCGTCTATTCTCATTAAAACCTTTAGCCTCCAGGTGCATAAAAGGCACAATTACGCTTACTTGGCATGGAAATTACACTTCCCCTTTTTAAATAATGCTGGCATAGTCACTCAGGAAATGGTGGCACACTTGGGCAGCCTCATGCAACCCTGCAAATGTCTCCTCATGTACCAGGGGGCCTGTTCCTGGCAGACTCCAACAGGCCATCCTTGCCCCAGGCTCCATGGGGCAGGATGCTTCTGACACCCATGGGTGGTCGCCTGCAACAGCCCTGGGGGCTGACTAAAGCAGTACTTGGTGGCTGACTCAAACAGCCCTGGGTGCTTTCCATTTCTCCAGACTCTTGGACAGCCTCTAATGACTCCTGGCCTCAAACAGGGCACTCTCCCTTCTTCCCAGGGGTCTCCTCTGACAGGCTGTCCCTTCCAGCCCTGGGTGATTTCCATTTCTCCAGACTCTTGGACAGCCTCTAATGACTCCTGGCCTCAAAGAGGGCACTCTACCTTCTTCCCAGGGGTCTCCTCTGACAGGCTGTCCCTTCCAGCCCTGGGTGGACTGGCTCAAACAGCCCTGGGTGGTGGGTGCAACCAGTCTATGGGGGGCAGTGGGCTCTCCCTCTCTCCTTTCATTTACTTGTCCTCTTGCCTGCACCCCCCGCAGCAGAGTCTCTTCTCCTCTCTCACATGACATCACACAGGTACCTGCATCTCCTTTTGCTTCACTTGGTGTCCACTCCAAGGTCCTCCTTCACCATACCTTGGACCATCCTCGTCGCCAATTGTTATGACCGGCTCTTGGTTATAGGGTTCACTCCAAGGGACACTCAGGATACACAGGCCAGGTACGCATAGTGGTTACTTTATTAGCTTCTTAGGTTACAGGATCAGATGTCAACAAGTCATTAGGAGATAAAGAGGAAAGGGACAGGAGCCCACTGGCTCCCACCACCCAGGCTCACATAATCTAACTGCCTGGGTTAGAACCCATTCAACCCCAAACATTCTAATCTCACACTCCAGACTCACGGCCTACATTCTGATGGTGACATCAATCCTGGCTCAGCACACATGCAAGTATAAGAGCCAACCCTAACACCTCCTTTCCTACAACAAACAAACACACCTCAAACACACACTTAGAGAAAGCAACCCTAACAACATCATGTTAAGAAACACTTCTATGACATTGGGAGATAAAGGAAACCTAGGGCAGAGACAATTGGTGTGTACAGCACATTGCCCTTGTCAGGAATGCATGCCACCACCAAGAGCAACACCCCTTCTCCTCCCATAAATAAATAAATGTTGATCGCAGAGGCATTGCTAGGGAGGGGCTGGGGGGCATAGGGGTACTATAGCCCCGGGTCTTTTGGTTGTAGCCCCAGATAGATGCTCAGGACCTACAACCAAAAGGCTAGCTAGCCAGAAGTCATAACAGTCCGGACATTAGCTTAGCCCTGGATCGTTTCCAGACCTAGCAACACCCCTGGTTGAGAGTGAGGGTTACAGAAGATGAGGTTGTAGTCCTTAGCTGAGGATTAATATAGGTTTTGTTAACTTGATTTCCGGTTTGTAGCAAAACCAAAATCTAGTAGCGTGCAAAAGCATGAATGTTGTTGGTGATAGCTCAGAGCTCTCCATGTTTGGAGGAGTGAGTTGCTTTCCCAAAGGACCAAAGACCTTAGGTAGAACAAGACCACAGATTTGCGTCCTACTCTTTGGACTGGCCACCATGGTGAACAGCAACTAATGCATTACAATAGAAAGGGATAAGCCCCAGTAACACGTATCCTCAACAGCAACCAGAATTTATAGTACTAACAAATGAAATTCCTGAAGGAAAGACAATGTAAAACGAGGATCTAACAACATTTAACAAGACTCAAACGTTACAATGCATAGTACAAAGAGAAGAACAGGTAAAAAAGACAAAATAGGTACGATTAAAAAATATGTTCATACACAAATGAATCGTTGAATGGACATGATTGTATGCAAATCAACAAATGAACATGAAACAATAACATAAACAACAAAACAATAGTGAATTAATTAAAAAGGCCTTTGACATTCATCTAGACAACAAAAGTCTAAGTCACTGTGTAACTATTGAAAATCTATTTTCAAAGAAAAAGGTCCATTAGGGCTGCTTGTTTATTTGGCATGGCATTTGCCAATCAGAATTAGTATGAAGGAATTGGTAAATGTACGTTTCGGTTAACAGAGCATTAAGCAGTGGCTAAGCCTTGCAGGACCAGAACATCGTATGTACACATCCGTCAGGTGATCAAAAATGCTGCAGTCTGAAAACAACAGCTATAATATTGTAAAAGATTATTTTAGAAAACAATATACACGCATCAAGTTTGAAAAGTAAAAACTCCTTTTAAGTATACACCATACCATTTCCAAATCATATTATGGTACATATAAAATTCATACGGTGAGCAGATATAGTAAACCACCACGAGCCTTGCATTCCAAAAGAAAGGGGATTTCTAGAAAGAAATACTCACAAAGGGCATCTACCAAACCTGGATGAGATTCAGAAGAAAGGGGGTGCAAATATAATATAATCAACGAAAAAAAGCCTGGTCCAACTAAAAGCTTGTGTAAAGGCATCGTGAGTTTTAACCATATTGCCAGGTCCGTTATCCAGGCCAAAGCACCAAAGAGAAGTAATACTTGAGTAGTAAAGGACCAACATTGCCTCTTTCTGCTTTATAGTTCAGGCAGCTGTTTGCTGCCCAGCGTCGAAGTGTTTATAGCTTTTTTACACAAGTGAACTGAAACATGGACCTAGCCTCCTCGTTGGTCAGACTGAGGCCATCTAATCTTGGCCCTCACCCCCTCACAGGTATCCAGGAGCCTCCGATTGTTGAACACTCCATTGGTCACTCTCCTTAGAATCACAGGAGATATAAGGCCCTTCAGGGCAACAGACAATCAGGGTGGCTAATCAACATGAGGTACACGCTTTCAACTTGACAGTTTCTGCCTAGAAGACCAGGGCTTTCAAACTACTGTAAAGCGGGATGTAGCACTCAGTAAAACACCTTTTTCCAAATAAATAGAATGCTTTTGCTTTTTGTTAATGGGAATCCCAGTGAGTTCAACTAATAAGTGCCTCATTGTAAGTTGTGTCTTACTGCTAAAAGCATGTGGTATTTTAAATAGCCCCTACCTTTAAAAAAAAAATACTACCTGATTATAATTTAAAACCACGTGGGGTAGCAATGGAATGTGGTACATTGAAAGTACTGTGTGGGGTAAATGTGGTATTTGCCCCTGGCAGACTTTTATGAAGATTTCCCAGTGGCCTCCATTACGGATGGGCATTTTTACTCGGGAGGATAGCTCAGGGGCAACGTGCTCGACTTGGAAGCAGGACGACGCAGAGCAACACAGGTTCGATCCCCGGGTTCGCACTTAGAAACCTCTGGGTATTAAGCGTGTTTTAAATGACCCATCATAATCATTGCTAAAAGTATGGATGAGACCTCTGCCATCTACCCCTCGCTCAAGGAATGTTTTTAAATGGATTCCTAACAGTACATAACAAAGAGCTCCATGAAAGGATGCAGGATCTGCTGTTAGTACCCCATAATGACACGCCTCATCCTGTCAAAGGTCATGTGGGTGAGTAGTCTACAGTGCAGCTGTGAGCATGGCATCTGAAGCTACCGTCGGTTTGCATGGTGTCGTTGGCTGCCATGGTGCCGTTGGTTGGCATGGTGTTGTGTACTTTCACTAGCAGTCAATTTGAATGAATATGTGACAGCGTGACCAAGCTATGTGCACAGCAGTAGTATTGCAGATTATAACTGTTTTAATGTGCATAGTGACACATATTGACTGGTTAGGAATTTTGTGCACCGTGGTTAATCCAATCTGCTGTATAGGTTTTCACAAGATGCAGGCATTGCCGCACGGAAAGATTAGGTGGGGTGGAACGAGGAGGTGCTTAAAAAATCACTGCACAACCTCATTAAAAAAATAAACTATTGTGTGCCTTACAATGTTGGAGAGGAACACGTCTCTTACATTGAGATCTGCGTCCCCAGGTTCGGGAACAGGGTGCAGCCTAGAGTGAGTACCAGCGGCAATGCCTGCCTATACAGGCGGAAGGCAAATTGTTCTTAAAAAGATTACAGAGAGAAACATGATATCCACATTTCATCATTCAATGTACTGTCAACACGAAAGAGTGTTTAGCTGCTGCGCAGCATGTGGCCTTCTCTTAGAGGTATGTGCCTGCTGGAAACAGACAAGCACAGGGACTTCTGAGTAGGTGTCTCTGCACCGAAGATAGATGGAGGGTCTACAAATGAAATGGGGAAGCCATGCGTATTGCCATGTTGGCCATACTTAACGCGTTAGGCCTATATGACCAGCCAGCTTGTTTGGCAGTTCTTTGATGTAACAAGAGAGAGTAACGAGAGCGTCAGCTGCTAAAGCTGGGGCTGCTTTTGTCTTGTGTCTTCGGTGCCAGCGCCTGGCACAGCAGCATCGGCCGGTTCACGCTCTAAATTTAGTGTCGCTTTCCTCTCCATCCCTCGCCTCTTCTAGGCGGCATCCAGGAGACCTCTCTGTCCATCTATCAGCGCGGTCCCTGATGCCTCCTTGACGGCTCCATTAAACACAGCCTCGGCAGCGGCTATATATAGCAGGCAGCAAGGAAGGAGCATTCGGCCCTGGCAGCTCATAAATCCCTCCTTAATGAAATCAGCATTCAATTTTCTTATCTGGAATGAGATCGATAGAGTATTTTAGAGCCAGAAACAAGTGTCTGTTTGAAAGCAGAGAGACAGGACCTAGGATAGGAAAGAGGCAGGAACATGAGGGAAGTTGGAGTGGCAGAAAAGGAGACAGGCGATCAGGTGAAGACGGAAAGTCAAAGCGGGGCGGGGAAAGGTGATAGAAGCTGTAGATTAATTAGCAGGGGTGTGGGGTAAGGAAACAAGAAGACAATTAGAGGCGAAATCCAGAAACTGTGGAGAAGTTGAGGACAGAAAAGACAATATCGTAATGAGAAAGGATGCCAGAGGGATAGACTATACTAGGGACAGTTCAGAAGCTAGAAGAAAAGATGTGGGCAGGAAAGAATAGAGTGACAGGATAATGACAGGACAGACAACAGAGGCATTAGAGACTACTCTAAGGGAAGCTAAGATGTAAGCAGGGCAGATCACGAGGAAAGGAGAGAAAAAGTGATGTGAGTGAAGATGGAGGCAGAGGAGGACTTAGTGAGTGACGGACACTGGCGTAACAGGGGCTCCCTCAGCCCCTGCGGTGCAGGGGGCCCCGCAACCACATGTCCTGGGAGGGGGCCCCACTTGGAGTTAAAAAAAATGGACAAAAAATGATTTTTATTTCCGTTAAGGACCGAACCATAACGGAAATAATTTCTTTATGAAGGCAGAGTGAATACACAAATAAACTTTCTTTTTGAAGTCCCGGGGCTACTCCCACCCCATGAGATTAGGACCCTAGGCTGGAGGCCTCCATGTCATGGGGTGGGGGCAGCCCTATGACTTCAAAATTAAATAGTTTATTTTTGAAGTCACTCTGCCTTCATAAAGAAATTATTTCCGTTATGGTTCGGTCCTTAACAGAAATAATTTCTTTATGAAGTCAGAGTGACTTCAAGAAGAAACAATTTCTTTTTGAAGTGTTATGGCTCCCCTCAACCCCATGACGTGTGCGTTTGTGAGTGTATGGTGAAAGAGTGCACACAAATGTATGGGTGGCTGCGTATGCATGTGTGCGTGTACGGTGAAAGGATGCACACTTAAATGTATGGGTGGCTGCCTTGGTGTGCCTGTATGGTGAAAGGGTGCACCCCTTAAATGTATAGGTGATTATGTGAGTGTATGGTGATAGGGTGCACACAAATGTATGGATGGCTGGGGGTGCGTGTACAGTGAAAGGATGCACACTTAAATGTATGGGTGGATGCCTGGGTGTGTCTGTATGGTGAAAGGGTGCACCCCTTAAATGTATAGGTGATTATGTGAGTGTATGGTGAAAGGGTGCACACAAAAGTATGGATGGCTGGGTGTGCGTGTACAGTGAAAGGATGCACACTTAAATGTATGGGTGGCTGCCTGGGTGTGTCTGTATGGTGAAAGGGTGCACACATAAATGTACGAGTGGCTGCCTGGGTGTGGCTGTATGGTGAAAGGGTGCACGCTTAAATGTATGGATCGTTGGGTGTGCGTGTGTATATATGGTAATTGGTGTGTGTTCTTATGTTCAGGGCCACAACAAAACCTACATTTCAGGGGGACTAACCCATCAAATGTTGGGAGAGGCGCTAACTTCACGTCTGGTGGCGGAGGAGCAAACGTATTTGTGTGGGGACCTCCAACTTCTTTACGCATTTTAATTAGACTATTCTAGTGCAGCTTCAATTTTTCAAGCAGTTAACTCTCTCCTTTAAGTCTGAAAGCACCCACTTATGAACTGCTGTGAGAATGACAGTTCTCCTGTTCACTCTCTACCCTTCCAATCACTCCCCTGGCATGCAAGTAGTAAACCCACATCACAATTTCAATTGCCTAAAAAATGTAGCATTTGAATGCAGGTACTAACAGTGAAATGTTGTACGTTAGTAATTGCTGGGCCGGGCCTTTTCTGTCCTTTTCTGTCCGGCAACTGCCCTGTAGGTCAGCCAGGTCAAGTCAACATAGCCCACAATTTCGGGGGCGGAGGGTGCTGAAGCCCAGTTAGCTCAATAGTGTTGCACCACTACATGTGTTTAATGCCTTGATTACTTATTGGTAATCTGCATTACTCCTAGCCATATTCTTCCTCATCCCAGTACTTGTGTATGAGGCAGTACTTGTGTATGCCTCATACACAAGTACTGGGATGAGATAGAGGTACATGAAGGTAATGCCTGATTTAGCTACCTGTAATCTTCATTAATCCTAGTCCCACTCTTCCTCATCCAAGTGCTTACCTATGAGGCAAGGAGGAGGCTCATACGTAAGCACTGGGACAAGGAAGAGGGACATGGAGGTAATTCTGGGCCAATGAGCTGATTTTGGAGGTTGGGGTAGGGGATGAGAGGGAGAGGGGATGTGTGGGGGTGGGATTGTGCAATAAATCATAATGGTCGTCCATGTCCATCTAAGCAGGCATGATATGTGGTATTAGTGGCTAGAGAGACATTTTGCTGCAGCCAGTCTAGTAATTCCTCAGTTTGGTATGACTTTTTTTAACTGGGCATTTCTGATAAAGCAGTCCTGCTAAGTGTAATTACCTGGCTAGACTGGCATTTGGGTTCTTCCAGTCTAGCCGTTTCTTACTGCGACATTGTATATTTTTCTGGGCATCTGTGATAAAATTAGGAAATTATATGATATGATAAATCATATATAACGCACCTGTACACAAGTGTTTGTAGGCAAGACAAGGGAAGGAAAACAGAGGAAGGACAAGACAAATGATGTTACTAGGCCTTGAGTCATTCAGATCGTGCAAGTGCGAGAAGGAGAAGTGCAAGAGGAAAGGGAGGGGTAAGTGCAAGGGAGAGTGGAGGGGACAACAGGTCAGCAATGCTCTGAGTAAGTGCAGCCAGGAAGCACGGCTCTGGGTAGTGCAAGGAGAACAAGGGGCTGTAGGGTTACAGTTATAGCCCCTAACTGCGTGGTAGGCCCAGAGGCAGTGCAAGGGTGACTGATCATGAAAGAGCCTGGACTCAGTGAGACTGAGGGTAGCCAAGCAACCAGTTGGTACAGCAGACAGGTAGGTCAGGTAGGTCAGCAGGGGAGGGAGAGAGAGAAAGCAGAGGAGAAGAGGAACGTTGTGAGCTGATTCTGGAACTTCAGGTGGTCTGGCTCAAGTTTGGGAGGGGCAGGGAAGCCATTCAGAAGGAGGCACCTTCAGAAGAGAGAGATCTACCCGCCACTCTCTGCCTGGATAACCATCTAACCCTTAGGATTCAAGAAGGAAGGTATTTTGGAAGCGAGCATTGGGTGTAGTGCAGATCCCAGCCCCAGAAAGCCTTGTGGATAATGCATAGGGTCTTGAACTTGATCCTTGCAGCCACCTGGAGCCAGTGGAGACATTTCATGTCTGGAGAGATACAGTCCTTGGGCTTGAGGTCAAGGATAAGTCTTGCAGTCCTGTTCTGGATTAGTTGCAGAGGGCTGACAGTAGAGGAAGGCAGATCGAGAAAATGGCTGTTGCAGTAGTTCAGCTTAGAGAGAACCAGGGCTCTGGAGACAGTGAGCTTCTGGGGGAAAGTGGGAAAGGAAGAGTCCCTTTGAGGAGGTGCAGCTGGTAGTGGGACTTCTTGGTGACGTCTGAGATGTGAGGAGAGAAAGAGAGACTGAAGTTGAAGATGACACCAGGAATGAACGAGAGAGGAGAGGAGGCTGAGGGGAGCCTGAAGGAAAGCTAAGTGTCATCGCATTAACACTGAAAGTTAGAGGAAAAGGTAGAGATCAGGTGGGCCAAATGGGCCAATTAGAGGTTGAAAAACCAGGATGAGAGGATAGAGCCCTGGGAACGCCACAGGTAGAGAGAGTAAAGTAATCAGAAGGCACATGTTTGGTCACATAGTATTTTGGAAAGTTATGAAGCATAACGTTAGCGGTTCCATGTGATAATGTTCCTGCAAAAATATCGTCAGACAAAAATTTCGCCAAAAAATGCCTGTGGTTTGCAGGCACATTATCACATTAAACAAGTGGGGTACACCCCCAGAACCCCTGCTCTCCTTGAACTCATATATATGGTCACCATATATAAAGTGGCCACCGTCATTTCCCAGCTACCATATCTATGGCAACCATATATATGGGGATAATATTACTGGAAACCTAACTAGCTAGGTTTTGGATACAATAAAACTGTATCTTCTACAATAAGCCTTTCAAATCCTCTTTAAGCAAGTTCCCTACCTTGAATGAACTATGTGATACCTACAGCCAATAACTCCACTATTGACCTACGCTAGTGATGTATTTCTCCAGTCATACCTATAGCCTTCCCTGATTGGCCTGCAGCATTTGATATTCCATCTTCCAGAATGCCAAAACATCTAGAAATACATATCCTTGAATGAAGCGCTTTACTTTCAAATGGTGTCTGCAGGACCAACAATTAGAGTTCAGCATTCGAGCATTTAACAAGGAAACCACTCCGGTATTGGATCCGGTCCAAGGCAGCCTCGTTAAAGAATGGACTAATACAATTCAATTCAAAACAATCTGGTTGTATACCTTTATGGCACTTTTAAAAGTGTATACAGTAGTGCAAAACGAATTATTCCAGTTTTTACATACTACCGCCTCTTCCTAGACTGAAATATTATTTCAATTTCTTTCAAGGAAAATGTTGGAAAATGTTGGCTGCCTATTTTTTAAGTTGGAAATTCCACTCTAATGGACATTTTATGGCTCGATTTGAATCTAACTTCTCTAAATTCAAAAGTTTGTGGGAATAATAACAATTTCCCCATCATTACCTTTATATTTAAATACATACTGGTAGTAAAGTTGATGTTTCTTACATTAATGAGTGTTATTTCTAATAATATATTCATGTTTTGATATCTGAATTTAATCTTCAGTTGTGATCACTGTGGTGCACTGCATTTTGCTCCTGCCTACCGTCTTGTGCAGAGTACTTGCCATGAACTTAATCACATTGCTATAGGTGAGTTAAGAAGCTTCTTTGTTTGCCTCCAACTCAGGGACGTCATTTGGGGGTCGCCAGGAGTCGTACCTGCGACCCCTGAGGTCTCCTTTTAAAAACTTATTGAAGCTCCTGGGCTTTGGCCAGTGCCATGTGGCTTTTTGTTTCGAGAGTGGCTGCCTTTCTTGTTCAGCCTTCTTTAAAAAAAAAGGGGGGGTTCCACAAGTGTAACACTTTAAGCAGTGAGCCTAAACAAGACAAAATAGGAATAACAATGTTCTTTCTAGAATTCTATACAATAATTGCTAGACTCATTAAAGGTTTATTTCAGGCACACTTCAGTGGGTGAGTCTCTGATTTAGTCTGTTACCAAACACCGCAAATTCACAATGCAGACAAAAACCTCCAAAAAGCATTTAGAGTAGAATGAGCATCCATTTTGGACTATGGGCCTGATTCACAGAGCATTTTCCTATGGGACTGCACCATTATAAAATGCCTCTGTGAATCAGGCACTATGTATTTAGCTTTTCGCAAGTTGCAGTTATAGCATGTTTTTTTCTGCCTTGGTTACGATCATCACAAGACATTCCATCTCGGTGTCCTCGGGCACTTGACAAAATCCTTGTGCCTAAAAGCTTGTGTACAGTGTAGAATGTTTGACCACAGCACATAAAGGGGCCCTTGATTTAATTGTGCCAAGATAAATGTTTTTTTGCAATGTGTCTATCTTTCCTATCTCCATGGCATGCTGTTCAGGATGTTTGTTTGCATGTATGAGGTAGAAAGTGCCCAGAGTACGGGATGCCGTGTGAGTGAGCTACTTTCCCTGCGCAACACACAGTTATGAAACCTCACAATGGAATGGATTTTGCCAACCTCTGAAGCCTGAAAAGTAGATCCGCGGAGGCTTGATATGTGGTCAATTTAGCACCAGGCCTGCAGATGAACTGGCCTGCTGTTAAATCTAAGATACCAGTTTAATGGTATCCACTACAGAGTGTAATTTGCTTTCTGATTTTGAGACCATTCAGACATGTAATTGCTCATTTTATTTCGACATAGTCTGTAAGATAGCTCAGGGGGTTGAGCGCGTCCTGCTACTATCAGGGTGAGATCTGCAGTTTGCAGGTCCGAATCACGGAAATGCCAACTCAGCCGTTCATCCTTCTGAGGTTGATAAATGAGTACCAACACAGGTTGGGTGATGTTGTATGTATATTTATAATAACACATCATTATAATTTGGCCTTGTTGCATTCACAGTAATTTGGTAATATGGGTCTGTACACACTGATATTAACAATACATATGGTGATCCATTCTTGTTTGAAATGTATATTACATTACAGTGATATTGGTTATAGTGTACTTACCAAGAATGCTATGTGATGCCACTTCCTGTTTTATCAAGGGGTGAAAGTTTGTGTTCCATCGCTTTCCGTGATGTCACTTTGGGGTGAGGTTAAATGCCATCAGAGGTCAAGGGTCGTGTGATGTCACTTCTGCTACCCCTGGCATTTTGGTGAAATTACATTCCTGCTCCACCTGTGAGCAAATCTGTGTACCCATCCTGAATGGGTGCTTGGATGGTGACTGCCTAGAACTCCCACATCACCCAAACTTCAGAGAGATTCACTGGGTACCCCCTCCAATCCTGCATTACCTTGGAAATAGCCTGCATTACGTGTAAGGCAATGACGAACAATGCTCAATCCCACTTTACCTGAATCTCTTAAGGCCTCTGCTGCACCAGAAGCCATAACATTGTGAAATAGAATGTAAGAGTTGCAAGAAGAAAAACACACACAAACAGGCCTTTTCCTCAATGCGCCTGAAATATGGAATAACATACTGGCACATATATAAAATTACCCCATCTCTCCTACACTTAAGGAAGAAACTGAAGACCTTGCTCTCCCTTTGGCCCCCTGATAGCACTTCCTCTCCATCAGTTCTCCTGGCTCTCGCTCTCTTTGTTTCCTTCCCATTTTTTGTTCAGTTCTCCATTCCTTGCCAGATAGTGTGACGAATCTGAGGGAATTTTTTCCTTCTCGCCTAAGGGGAGCACCCCATGTGAGGCTCCAGAGGGGAGCCCACTAAGCGAAATGCTCTCTAGGGGTTTGGGAAAGCGGGACCTCACTGGGAGTGACTCCGCTCCAGTGGACAAGGACTTCCATTCCCATGGGGAACTCCCTAAACACAAGATATTCGGCCTCATTACGAGTCCGGCGGTAACTGAGGCGGTAAAACTGCCTGGTTACCGCCGGACTCGTATTGCCATTCCGCCTCCGTGATTCCCGGAATTACCGGAGCATTACAACCCCGGTGTCCCGGGAATTCCGGAGGCGGAATTGTGTAAATCCCCATTCCCATTGAGTCCTATGGGACTCAATGGGAATGGGGATCATGGAAACACCGGCACCATCTCGTGATGGTGCCGGTGTTTCCTCGTCCACGTACAGGCGGGCGGTGGTAAACCCGCCAGGTCAGACCTGGCAGGAACGCCATCTCCTGCCTGCAGGACTCAGGATCGGGCGGTCCGGAATTAACAGTGGCAGCGGGTTTACCGCCACTGTTATTTCCGGACCGCCCGACCTGTAATGAGGCCCATTGCCTACATGTGAGTAAGCAATGATGACAATATATCTATGTGTTTGGCTCAAGATAATACTGACAATACCTCTATGTGTTTGGCACAAAGTAATGCAGAACTTTACACCTGTTTGACAAATTGTGGTGAACAATACGCCCCTTTTCATTACAGGAGCAGATTGTAGTGCTGAGTGGTCTTTTTCCTCACTTGTTGAGCTTTTTATGGTAGAACCGTTTGTCTGCTGGCACCAGTGAGTTCAGCAAGGCCACTGGCATGGAGCGGTGTCCAGTCATTTGGTCGACTGAAAGCTGGTCGAATGACATTTGGTCGACGCAATTTGGTCGAAAACCAAATGGTCGAATTTTTTTTTTAATTATATATTTATTTTTCGGGTTTTCGTTTTTTAAAAAAAGGGTTTTTTAGAAAAAAAGGAGGTTGGGGGGACCCCCCCCCCAAAAAAAAGGGGTCAAAATAAAAAATAAAAAAATTCGACCATTTGGTTTTCGACCAAATTGGTTCGACCATTTGTCTGGTCAACCAATTTTTTTCGACCAAATGTCTGGTAACCGCATGGAGCTAGAATAAAGGACCAACGACACTTGAGTAGAGGAGAAAGCATACGCAGAGGCAAGCCTCCGATGTGAGTACGTCAGCAAGGGGCTGAGCAGCGTTCAACAGCAAAGCCGGCTGTAGCACAGAGCGATGCTAACAGCGAAGGGATATTCCCTCTTCAAAATAGTATACGGAAGGGAACCGAGAGATGTCTTTGACATGCTTAAATACACTTGGGAGGAAAGGGAAGAGGCTACCACACCCATCTCTCAGACAGCCCAGCAGCGTGCCCCAGTCACACTCTGAGAAATTGTAAAACATCATCTAAGTAGAGCCCAGGTACACCAAAAGGCTCTACGTGATAAACAGCACTGGCCTAGACCTTTTATATAGGATAATATGTTTTAATGCTGTTACCAACACCAGAAAACAAAATGGTCTCCAAAGGTATGATCCTTATAAGATCCAAGAGAAAAAAGGTCCACTAAACTAGGTGGTTGCACAGCCAGACAGATGTAAAAAAACCTCAAATCTCTCGTGTCAACCTCTTAAAGGAGTGAAAGATTGATCCCTTAGAGAACACTACCATTACCATGGCCACTCTCTTAATGGAGCAAGTGCGAGAGCTTCAATTACTTCCCAAGAACCTACCCCTTCAGCAACAGGAAGATCCATAATCTATTAAAGCAATTTCTGTAAGTCTTCTCCGAAGAACTCAGTTGAGTACACAATGCCTTCCATTTTATTCGTACTCCACCTGGACAAACGGTACATTTTAAACTGTATAGGATTCAGGAGGCTTGAAGAAAGATCATCAAAGAAGAGCCCCCATCCATTATGAAGGAGTGTATAATCGAATCCTCTGAGAGTCACTGGTCCTCCCCCATAGTTTTAAAGGAGAAACCTGATGGGAGCTGCAGATTCTGTATATATTTTTGGAAACTTAATTCGATCTCAAGTTTTGATAATTATCCTATGCCCAGAATAGATGAGCTCATTGAAAAGCTAGGGGCAGCCCGATACATATCTACATATCTACGTTAGACTTGACAAAGGGAAACTGGCAAGTTACCCTGAATCCAACTGACAGGGAGAAAACTGCTTATTCTACACCTCAGGAGCTCTTCCAGTTAAAGTCATTCCCTTTGGGTTGCACAGGGCCCCAGACATATTCCAGATACTAATGGACAAAGTGCTTAGAGCCTACTCTGATTTTGCTGGGGCCTAACTTGATGATATAGTCCTATATAGTAACACTTGACCAGATCATATGTACTATCCATACAAGATAACTCGCGCCTTGAGGAAAGCAGGCCTGTGCACAACCGGCCAAAAAATCCCCTTATGCCATCAGTAGTGAAGCATCTAGGATACTTTGTGGGGACCGGGTTAATTCAGCCCCAAGCTGAAAAGGTGAAGGCAGTCCAGTCAATACCAATTCCCAAGACAGAACATGTTCTCCAACCCTTCCTGCGACTGATATTATCAGTGGTTTGTTTCTAATTATTCCAGCCTAGCCACCAGTCTCACAACCACAAATGCTTATCCGGAGGAAGGCAGAGCAGAGAAGCCTTGAAGGCCTGAAATGAATACTCTGTTAGGAACCTATGTTATGATATGATAGGTTATTTATAACGCGCTTAATACCCAGAGGTTTCTAAGCGCGGACCCGGGGATCGAACCTGTTTTGCCTCGTGTCGTCTTGCTTCCAAGGTGAGCACGTTGCCCCGGAGCTATCCTCCCGAGACAAAGATTCCTGATTTCAACCATGAGTTTATGCTTCAAACAGACACCTACAAAGTGGGCTTGGTGGCAGGGCTTTTCCCAGGAACATGACAGACTATAACATCTTATCCTATTAACAAGTAGGAAATTGTTTCATGGGGAACAGGCCTTTGCCACAGTCGAGTTGGAAGCCTTAGCCATCAAATGGTCATTAGTTCACTTTTATTACTATTTTAAGGGAAGGAAATTCCGACTGGTGACCGTCTATTCGCCATTAAACTGGATGAGTCTCAGAAAAGATAAAAATGCCCGTATTATTAGGTGGTTTTTGGACCTACAACTTTTTTTTTTGTTGTTTTTCTGTGGCGCAACGGAAACAAAAACAACAAGGGAATGTAGATTTCCTCAACCGTTTCCTTCTTACTGCTGAAGAGGTGGGCTTTTGCTTAACAGGAGCAGTATTTGATGAATCTGGGGAATTCGTCCCTTCTCCCCTAGGTGTAGCCACACCCTTTGAGGCTAGGGAGGTGGGTCAGTTAGGTAAAACCCTCACTAGAGGTTTGGGAAATAGGGACCACATTGAGAGTGACTTCTCTCCAGGCCTCTAAGGGAGTAAGTAATGCTGGCAATACATCTATGTGTTTGGCTCAAGATAATACTCAAATACTGAGAACACCTTTGTGTTTGGCTCCTGGTAATGCTGAACTTTATATCTGTTTGACAACTCGTGGTGAACAATACGTTCCCTCTCATTACAGGAGCAGAGTGTAGTGCTGAGTGAACTTTTTCCTCAAGTTTGAGCTTTTTATGGGAGAAGCGGTTGCTTACTGCTGCCCAAGAGTTCAGCAATGCCACCAGCAAGAATAAAGGAACAAATACCCTTCAGTGGAGGAGGAGAAACCATTCTCAGAGAGAAGTCTCCAATGTGAGTATGTTGGTATGGGGCAGAGCCACATTGAATAGCGGAGCCGATTTGGTGCGGAGAGAGGTCAATGGCGAAGGGAGGCTCTGCCAACCAGATACAGAGATGTGCAGGCCTGAGAGGACAAGGCCGCCCAAAGCAAAGCTTACCTGGAAGCAAGATCAAGCAGAGGACCAGGTGGGCCCGGCAAAGGAACACAGAACAAGAGAGCAGAAGGGTGAGAGACTGCTGAGATGAGTGGAATTGGAAAACCGCTTGTGTCCAGTCTGGAAGAGAGGCAAGCTGTGGAGAACGTCACTGCGGGCGAAGAGACAAACCTTCACTGGAGCAGACCCTACAACGCTGAAGGTACGAGGGTTGCCCAGATTGTAGGGAGAGAGAGAGAGGAAAGAGCAAGTGAGGAAGAAGGAAGGATTGTTTTAACCCCGTACCAGGGTCAAAGATGCAGAGAGAGAGAGAGAGAGAGAGAGAGAGAGACTGAATGAGAGAAGGAGAAAGGTTATGGGAGCCCAAGAAACCTGAATAGAATAAACCTCCAGAAGGGTCACAGAAACCCACAAGAACTAAGAGGGCCATATGAAAAGAGGGGTTACAGATACCCCAAAGAACTAAAGAGAGTTATTGGGACAGATAACCCCAAGGGAATGAGAGGGGCCTGATAACCAAAGCACAGATACAAGGAGAGCACAGAAGCATCCAATAGTTGAACCAAGTGGGGAGAGACCAACACAATTGGTTGAGAGGGATCAGAGAACTAGTCCTCCATCTACAGAAAATTGGTAATTTTGTTTTTGCTGGAACTCAAGACAATTTGCTGTTGAATTTGGGAAACTTGAGCAAAGTTTGAGGAGACTGACAAGGACTGCTTTCTTTAAGAGGAACTGTTACTTACCTCTATCCAGTGGATTCAGATCCAGGAGGGATTCTTGGGTCAACCAGAGACACCTTTTGGGAGAACCAAGAGTGCAGGGTACACCACATATTTGTGGTGGTGCCCGTTTAGTGGATAGGTTTGGGCAGAGGACTACTTTTGATATTGACTATAGACGAGCATTCTAGTTTAAATGTTTTACGAAGGGACCTCACTGTTATTAGTAGGGTCAGTGAGGTGTTTTCCTCTTTATTAAATTAAACTGGGTTTAAACCATGTCCTCTGGCCTGAGTCCTTATTCTGGCTCACCACAATAGGTTTGTATTTTATTGATCACATACATACATACACTAAGATATATTTGGTTAATATATGGCTTCTACACTAAGTGGGCAAAATGATTCAAAGCCCAATATAGTTTCTAAGATGGTTTACTAATGCCAGCCCACCCCCAAGGCCCATGGACTAAGGCCCTCTCTGTTTCCCTGTCCGTTGCTTGGCCAGGTCTGTGAGCCCTTCCGGACACCCCACATGCAGATGGAGGCTGATGTGACCTCTACATGCAAGCTGTGGAGAACGCCTCCACACTTATCTAACAGGGCATATTACACTTCTCTAAAGGTCAGTCACCCACAACAAACTTTGTATCGACCCGTTTCCCTCACACCTGGGACTGTCTCAACTCACACTCATCTCATCTGGACTTGCACTAATTCGGTTGTGCCCAGTTGCTGCATGTTGTTTTCATCTTGCCTCACCAGTTTGGAATCTGGCTGTGCCCAGTTGCTACACGTTGTTTTCATCTTGCCTTACCAGTTTTGAATCTGACTGTCCCATCTGCAGCCTCAACCCCCTGCCTCTTGTTTCCCCTCCTCCACTCCTCATCCTACCTCCGCCTCTCTGTTTTCACTCTCCTCTCTTCTTTCCTCCTTGTATTGTTGGTGTATTGTCCCACTTCTGTTTCAACCCCTACACCCTCATCCCCCCTCCACCCCACCTGCCATTCCCTTTACCTTAAACTGTTTAACTACTCGGAAGTTTAGTAAGCCCCAGTAGTCCATCTTTTCTACACTCTTCCTCCCTCTCACACACCAATCCCCCTCCCCTATTCTATATTACGCCGATATAAAATTGTAAGCATTGTATAGCAGCCTGTCTGTTCTACCCTCCCCCACCCACCTTTACCCTATTTGTGTAATGCACTTGGTAAAACTAAGGACTATCATCAGACATGAAAGAGTTATATTCACTGTTATATGTATCATTTGCACTTATTCTTGCACTTACCTGCTCTGTGCAGGCCTATATCGTTCAGAAATTCAAGGGCTCTGAATGACTGTTGTCCCCTCCCCCTCCCCACACCAATTTGCCCCTTCCCCTCCTTGAGCACTTTGAAACACTTTCTGTGTATAGGCTCTATATAAATAAACAATAAGTAAATAAATATCCTGGAAAAGAGTCATCTGAGATCATAAGGCCTGCCGATAGGAAGCACATGACTATTGCGGGCCCATGCCCCCAGAAGAATTTACTGGGGGCCCAGAATACTTTGCAGCAGATTGTTATTATCAGGGTGCAGTTTAATTGTATTCTTTTGAGAGCTGTGGTGGCGGCCTGGTCTAATGGGAATGTATGTATCTTTTGTGATGCGCCCAGTGAAGACCTGGTACATTTTCTATTGTTCTATCCAGCTATTTCGCCCATTAACCCTGCTCTGTATTATCTGTTATGGGCAGATTTCGTTTGTGTGGCCTAGACTTTATCATTCTTAAAGAAGGCATTATCAGTGAGAAGATTTTGATTGAAATCTGCTCGAAAGGTTCTCCTTTTTGTATTTTTGTCATGTTTTTATGGTCTTACTGACATTTGAATTTAATTTTTTGATTTGTAATTATGCTGTTTTTATAGGTATGTTTTGTATTCCCAAAAAATAAACGTTTATTTTTACACACACATGCATGCAATGAGCATTCCAAGCTTACAGAAATTATTGTTGCAGTTCACAGGCCACTGGCTCCTGCTAAACATTTTGTTAGGCTTACATACAAACTGCATGTTTTGGGAACATGGGGCTAGAGAAGGGCTTTCCAGTGTATTTTGCTGCTTCACAATGCAACCATCCTGTCGAGATCCGAGCCAAGATTTCTTCGTAATAGAGAGTGCCTAGGAGGGGATCCTAGGAGGCAGATGTGTGTTAATGTTTGCACCAAAGCCAACAAATCATCCCGCATGGCTCCAACTGGAACAACCAGTAAATTCTCATTGAAATGTTTAATTCGGTCTGTATTGGAGGCAATCTAGGAATCGACTACCTAGAACTGACATTTAGAAGAGAAATTCAGTTTATTGTGCACCCAGGAGACAAGGTTGTGATCTGAACTTTTCCGTACAAATCCCTGCTGAGCCCACTTAGCAATTCACCCTTTACAATGACGATAGTTTGAGTATGATTAAATTAGTTGATGTGGCCTATCGTCCACCAAAAAATCTGCACCAGCCATTGGCAGGTCAAAATTGATTCTTGCCTTGTAAGAAATGTGTATGTCGAAAACAATAACTCATGTCAAGGAGCAAGTGTATTTAAAAGAAAAAAACATGTTTTGATCTCAATACAATAAGGAAAACAAATGTCTGTATTTAAATTGAGAACATGGGCAATAATCACAATCCACTTTTGCCTATCTACTACAATCAATTAAATGGAAGAACCCTCCTACGATCCCTTATAGGAAGCTGTTTAGGTGTACATGGTAAAATCCATCTGCACAGAAAACTGTGGTAGAGTCAAATCCGCCCTAAAACCTACTGGGACAGAAGGAGCGACCCTAATGTCACCTGGCGCTCCTTCCTGGGACCTGCTGGAATAGATTTCCTAGAAGAGAGATCCTTCTGCTGCAATATTTTTGAGGATTATTCCAACCAAAAGGTTAACCTCTTCGTATTAGATCATTCATAAACCATTGCATGCCATTCCTCTTTAGTTGTTGGATGGGGATGGACATATATAATGCACAATGTGAGGAGGAACCATGGAGCACTCCCATTGGTGAGGTAGTCCAAATAGAACCAAAAGTGGGTATCATATACAATCTATTCCATCAATCCCTTTGATCCATGACAGGACCTCTGACCAATATGCCTGGATCCTCAATCCCACCACAAATGCCAGTATGTTGCCCTTTCCCCACAGTTTCTCCAGCATCTGTCACTGATTCACCTATGTATGTTAGCTAACCTTGAGGGGAAAGCTGCCGTCAGTGCAGTAATTTAAATCCATGCAACTTGGGTATGTGCCTTTGTTTCATGCATGTCTAGTAGCTTGCAACTACTATTATATCACTTGCAAGGAGGGATTATGTGGGTTTAAATAGACATGTGTAGTTACTGATGTTGCAATGACCAATGGGTGAAGGGTCATGATGGCAAAGAGCTACTCATATACATTGTTACTGGTGGGGTCCTGATAATGTAAGCACCTTGGGGAATTGGGGGGGGCAGAGGATATCTTAGTTACTGTTTCACACAAGCAGTATAATTTTGTTCAAATGTGCTTGTTTTAAAAACAGCAATTTAACCGTGGAATGTAACAGCTTAACTGTGAAGGGTGTAAGTCCACGTCTTTGCAGTGCTCATTAGTATTGAAGGACCAGATTTTGGCAGCAATTCTTGCTGTCGCTAAGGCACACAGGGCAGCGGTCAATAGAAAGGGACCAACGTTCTGTGTCCGTGTTTTCTCCCTTTAATTGTCACAAGGACTTGTGGAGTTGCTTGCGGTATCAGCTAGAGTCTGAGATCTACTGCTCTTAATTTAAAAGTGAACCGTGTTGGGCTTTTTCTAAATTGTATCGCTGCAACGCGGCCTGTGATGCCTCTCTTCCTCTTTCCCCAACTCCCGCCTCTGACCCCGCCCCTCACCCCTGATTGGCTGAGTTGCCACGATCACTGGGGATTCTGAATTACTTTTGCTGGTGCTAGACGTGGCCATCCACTTGTGGATTTGCTTGCAGTGAGTCAGCTAGAGTCTCAGCGAACCCGCTCTTACTTAATTTAAAAGTTAACCTTGTCTGGCTTTTTGTAATGTGTATCACCGCATCATGGCCTGTGGTTCCCCTCTTCCTGTTCACCTTTCCCCAACTCCCGCCTTCCACCCCACCCCTGACACCTGATTGGGTGAGTTCACTAGGGATTATGAATGGTTTTTGCCAGCGCTTGGCGCAGCAATCCACTTGTGGAGCTGCTTGTAGTGCATCAGCTAGAGTCTCAGAGCTCCCACTCTTAATATACAAGTAAACCTTATCTGACTTTTTGTAAATTGTATCACCCCATCATGGCTTATGATTCCCCTCTTCCTGTTTCCCTTTCCCCAACTCCCACATCCCATCACTCCCCTGACCCCTGATTGGGTGAGTTGGTCCTATTCAGTGAAGCCAGCAGGGAAGCCCCATTGCCTGTTGCAGCCCCCTCTGTGAAGGGGCCGAGGTTAAGGGCAGCTTCTGAAGAAGAAGCAGCTCCAGACTGTGTTGTCCCACGTTAGCCTGTGGTGCCTGCATCTGTCAACCAGCAGCGACTGACAAGGTAGGCGAGGTCTGGACAGGGGGACCAGCAATTACTGCTCCCCATTAGACTGTCCGACAAGCCTTATAATCCTATCATCATATTATCTAAAAGCCTGTACCCAGTTGTACATTCATATGTTAGCCACATCCAACACCTACGCCAATCATCACTGAAGCATATCTTGCATCTAGGTGGTGTGCTCTAGCATCCTGAAGGGTTTCTTGTACTAGATGGAATTACCAATAATGATCTCAGACCAAATAACCAAACAGACTCAAAGAATATGGCAAAGTACTTCTTTATTCTCAATTGTCTCTCTTTCCTGTGCACTTGCTGATTTCTGCAATCACTCTTTTGCTACTGGGTCTGTCCCCTCTTCCCTCAAGCACTCTCTTGTGTGGCCCCTCCTAAAACAAACCTCTGCTGACCCCTCGTGTCCAGCTAACTACCGCCCCATCTCTATCACCCCCTTCCCTGGTAAACTCTTGGAGAAGCTGGTGTTCCCCTAACTGACCAAGGATACTGAGCTTGTTGGTTGTCTACACAACCATTAATCTGGATTCCGAGCATGCAGAGGCACGGAAACTGCATTCCTGAACACCCATGAATAACTGCTTGCATCTCTTGATTCTAACTCTCCAGCTGTTCTCATTCTACTTGATCTCTCCTCTGCATTTGATACTGTCAACCACTCCATCCTCATAAAACGGCTCCATGACACCCTTGGTATCTCGGAGCAGGCACTGGACTGGCGGACCTCCTTCCTCAATGACCATCCTTCTCAGGTTCACCTGGGGATCATTCTCATTTCCCACCTCTATCTCCACCTGTGGTGTTCCCCAGGGCTCCAACCTCTCTCCCTGGCTATTTAACATCTATCTTGCTCCACTTGCACACCTAATTTTCACTTTCTCCCCTTACTTCCAATGTTATGCAGATGACACACAGCTCTTCTTCATACATCCCTCTGATCCTCTCCTTGCATCCTCCATCATTCCTGACTGCCTATCTGCCATCCAGTCCTGGTGTGCTTCCAATGATTTCTGCCTCAACGCCTGCCAGACTGAGATCCTCCCATTGGGACTCCTGCTCCCTCTTTCTTCCCATCTCTCTGGCCACCATCTATGGACTCTCCCCTTCTCCTTCATCTGAAGCCAGAAAACATGGAGTCATTTTCAAATCCTCTCTTTCCTTCCTCCCTCACATACAACACCTTACCAAGAAAGTGCACTGTCAACTCCACCTACTCAAATGAATCCTTCCTTTTCTCACTTTCCCCCAGAAGCACAACGTCTCTAGAGCTCTGGTACTCTCTAGGCTGGACTACTACAACAGCCTCTTCCCTAATCTACCCTCTTTCTCTCTACATCCCCTCAAGTTTATCCAGAATAGGGCTGTGAGACATATCCTTGGCTCAAGCCCAGGGACTGCATCTCTCCAGCCCTAAAGTCTCTCCACTGGCTCCCGGTTGCTGCAAGGATCAAATTCAAATCCCTCTGCATCATCCATAAGGTTGTCCTGGGCCGGGGACCATGCTATCTATGGCTTGCTCTCACCAAATACATCCATCCGGCGCCAACTCTCTGCATGTCAAACATTTCACTAAACAGCTAACTGGTGGCCATTCTCTTTCCTCAGATGGCTCATTCCTCTGGAACATCCTCCCCCTTCCTCTCGGTCTTGAGTCGGATCTCCTCAAATTTTGGAAGCTCTGCAAGACTTTCCTTTTCATCTCCTCCTTCCCCCTCTCCCTCTCTTGCTAAACCCCACTGCGCAGAGATTGGTGACCAGAGCCCTTATGTCTCCTTCAAGGTCCTGGCTCCCCCCCAATTGCCTTCAGCCACCGCCCATCTCCCAGCACTTGCCTTGGGGCACCAACTGGCCTTTGCTATTGCACAGGCCTGCACTTATTACTGGCAGAAGACCACTCTTACCAAGCGATCTCTGCCAGCCACTTAACAGCTGCTTGAAACTTACATCCTAACACCTTCCTCTGTGGTACTCCTAACACTTATCCCCCTTCCTCATCCCTTCTCTATTCCTCTACTTATACGTTCTGAATGTTCACAAGGCCTAATAGCACTGCCTCTCTCTTTCTTCATTGTTATTACATTTGCCTTTCATGCCCATGTTCCCACCTCATTGCCTTGTGGGATCTTTCAAACACAATTTACTTGATGTATACGAACCTTACAAATGCACAATAAATAAATACATTATAATAAAGCAGGGCAAACTGGCAGACATCGAACTGATGATTGCACACTCGCACACATACTTGATTACACATATGTGTTATACCCCAATATGTGTCATCTGTGATGTCATCCTACATGGCAAACTGTAAAACCTATCACCCGGAGAGATTGGTTAGGGGAATATATCAACTTATAGAATACATATGGTTTAGTACTTCATTGGCTGTCTCCTATCTGTAAGGCATTCCTCAAACTACCTCTAAAGGCATTTATTACTGATTATAGCAGACAAAATGGCAGCAGATTGCTCTGTGCAACATTGTATAGCAGGTTGCCCCATAGACCCACTGATTGGTTGGCATTCCCACCCAACCTTGGACTTTCAGCTCGGCTAGCAGCACATAAGCAAAACAAACCCAGGTACTTCAGCCAGGTCAGATTACTCTCCACTTTCCCAATTTGTCCATCATCTCTCATCAGTCATGAGTCAATGTTTCCCGTCTGTAGTTTACCGTGTAGCTTGCTCTCTGTTCTAGGATATTCAAGGGAGCGTAAGCACATCACTATCTACAGCCACAGCTTAATGAATAGCCCTTGTTTTTTTACTTCTGAATCACGTGTGAAGATACCACAAATGTGTCCATTTCAACCTCTTATTTATTGCTGTTTGATTCAATTATGCTGGGTTTCATTGGTCCTCTTGGCCGCTAGAGACTTGCTCACTGCTTCTTTTGGGAGCCTTATCCATTGTTAATTGTCCAATACTTAGCTCTTGCAAATGTTTTCTTCTTCATTAATCTAAGAGAAATATGTCTCACGTCCATGGCTTATCCATCTGCCTCCCTTTGTGCTTTGCAGCTATTACTCAAAGAGCATACTGGATCCCAGGCCAACATAGACTCCTCCTCGCTTTTCACACAAAGCTAATTCTCCAACGTCTCCTGACTCTGCACCACTTGTCTGTTTCTGAGGTAGCTGGATTGAATCTTTACACAAGCCGATGTCCATTTTCCTATCATGGCCGTCCATACCATGTTATATTTTCCTCTATAGCAAGCATCTGTATGTCTCATCTACCTTGTGTTGCTGCGTACTTATATGTATTGGTCAGAAAGTTACTTTATCTACTTTTGCATATATGATTACTTTATCATTTCGTACATGTCTCTCTTGTCACTTTGGTTACATCATCACTCTTAAGTATTTTCATATCGTTTCAGTATGTCCTCATATATCTTCTTCATGACATCATTCTGTCATTGTCAGATTTCACTCAGCACTACATAATGTCCAATGGTGCATGCTGACATCATGTCACAAGATATCCTTCCACTCTCTCAGTGCAAGGATACATTCGATACGGTTGTCTGAGTGCATATCGTCTGCGGTATAGTGATAACACATGGGGTCCCATATAAGGCTCCTCTACTACTGTTCCAGTATGACGACAGTGAGGGGGCAGGAGTTAGGGATAATGCATCCACCTGCTCGTCCAAATTAGATTGTGTTAGTCAGCCATATCTCACATTTAGGTAGATTGTGTTAGCTATATCTCACATCTAGGTCGATTGCATTAGTTAGCCATATCTCGCATATAGTTAGATTGTGTTACTCAGATATAGCTCGCATTTTGGTAGATTGTGTTAGTCAGCCATATCTCGCATCGAGGTATATTGTGTTAGTCAGCGATAGCTCGCATCTAGGTAGATTGTGTTAGTCAGCTATATCTTGCATCTAGGTAAATTGTGTTAGTCAGCTATATCTCGCATTTAGGTAGATTGTGTTAGTCCGCTAAATCTTGCAGCTTTGTAGATTTTGTTAGTCAGCTATTTCTCGCATCTATGTAGATTGTGTTTGTAAGCCATATCTCGCATCTAGGTAGATTGTGTTAGTCAGCTATATCTCTCATCTAGGTAGATTGTGTTAGCCATTTCTCGCATCTAGGTAGATTGTGTTAGTCAGCCATATCTCGCATCGAGGTATATTGTGTTAGTCAGCGATAGCTCGCATCTAGGTAGATTGTGTTAGTCAGCTATATCTTGCATCTAGGTAGATTGTGTTAGTCAGCTATATCTCGCATTTAGGTAGATTGTGTTAGTCCGCTAAATCTTGCAGCTTTGTAGATTTTGTTAGTCAGCTATTTCTCGCATCTATGTAGATTGTGTTTGTAAGCCATATCTCGCATCTAGGTAGATTGTGTTAGTCAGCTATATCTCTCATCTAGGTAGATTGTGTTAGCCATTTCTCGCATCTAGGTAGATTGTGTTAGTCAGCCATATCTCGCATCTAGGCATATTGGGCCTCATTCCGAGTACGGCGCTAACCAATGGCGCTATTAACGCCTTGGTTGACGCCGTACCCGGACCGGCAGCGCCTTGGTGGATGGCGGAATTACAGCCCCATTCCAAGGTTGGCGGGGCGGTAATTCCCCATTCACCAAGGCTCTTCCCCATTCCCAAATGAGCCCCCATAGGGCTCAATGGGAATGGGGAAGATGCAAATAACGGTGACCGTTCATTACGGTCACCGTTATTGGCTTGGAGGCCCCTTTGCGCCCTCGACTTTAACACCTGCTCAAAGCAGGCGTTAAGGGCGAGGGCGCAAAGGGAACTCGGAGTATGGCGGTAAGGGATCACCGCCACCGGTCTCATTACCGGTGGCCGCTATCCCTTACCGCCATACTCGGAATGAGGCCCATTGTCTGCTGTTCTACTCACAGCAAAAGGCATTTAGCCCTCCACCCTGGTATCCCATACCTTATAGCTACTTTCTGCACTGCTATATCCCCATCTAGGCATTTCATCGTCTTTCCAAATCTCCCAAATCTAGGTGTGACTTCATTTTTACTGTCTATTGTTGTATGCCCAGCTAGGCGTCTCTCCCACTACCCAGGTGTCTGAAATCTAGGTGCTACTGCATTTCACAAGTCTACTATTGCATCCCATTTAGGCATTTCTCAAGGTATGCAGGTGTCCCAAAACCAGGTGCTATTGTATTTTACTGTCTACTGTTGTGCCCCCACTTAGGCGTTTCTCATGCAATCCAGGTGTCCTAAATCCAGGTGCTACTGTATTTTACTGTCTACTGTTGTGTCTCCACCCAGGTGTTTATCCCGCTATCCCGGTTTCCCAAAACCAGGTGATATTGTATTTTACTGTCTACAGTTGTGTCCCCACTTAGGCGTTCCTCCCACTATCCAGGTGTCCCAAAACCAGGTGCTACTGTATTTTACTGTGTACTGTTGTGTCCCCATTTAGGAATGTGTCCCTCTATCCAGGTATCTCAAATCGAGGTGCTACTACATTCACTGTGTACTGTGGTACCCCCTTCTGGGCATCCTACCCCCTAACCAGGTGGCCAAAACCTGCTACTACTGCCCTGACTAGTTAGCTAGGTAAGTACACATCTAGTATTGTACCCCTGTCGAACATGCTCCTCTACTCAGTCATATAATCTGATATAACCTTCCCACATGTTAGACCCCATGCTACACACTCGCCAAATCAGAGCCGCACGCTGGCATGGTAGTAGGCCTGACAAGACCCACCAAACCCTAACTCAGCCATCCCCAATGCATAGCCCATCATCCCAGCCTTCCACCTCCCACCAGCTACACCTTCCAATTAAATTCTGCTCTGCTCAAGCAAGAGCGGCAAGATGGAGAGGGGGAGCAGAAAACACTAACCCTCAGAGTATTCTGGACCATCCAGAAACCCAGGTAAAACAACCTTCTCAACCCCTCCCTGCTAGCTACCTAGCTACTCACCTGCACCCTATGGTCGCACCTCTCCCAACAACATAGCATCCCCACCGCCAACCCATGCTTCCCTTCTCTTAGCGCAGCAAGAGCAGCCCTTGCCAAAACTCCAACCTCCACAGCTCCCCCCCACTCTCACCCACACCCTATGGGCCAGCCAGAAGTCAAGGAAAGGCGCAGACCATGGCCACCCCAGACCCCTCCTTGCATATCCAATTCTCCAGCCCATTTCCCAAACCCTGCTACCTCACTATAGGGCCCAAACTCCCCTGTCAGCACCCAACCTGGCCCCAGTTCTTTTCCTCTCTTCGCCTATCCCCCCACAACTCCCCCATGCCTCCTCCCCACACCCTCCACTGCCCACCCCTCTGCCCCTAGCCACCTTGAGCAACCGCTCTCCCCTAACCCCTGTGGGTCACACCCTCCCTCAACTCCCGGCCATGTGCCCCCGCTCCTCCTACCAGTCCCAATATGATGCATCCAGCACACGCAAACAAACCCCACCATCTCTCTTGCACTCTCATAAACACAAGGGCAGCCTCCCAAAAGCAAATTCCACATCTTTGACCTCATCACAGAGGGAGATCTAGATATCCTTTTCATCACAAAGACCTGATTCGCTGATGATTACGATCCCATTGCACACAAGGGGTTTCCACCCAGGTACAACCTTATTGTTCACAACAGATCGTGGAGCGGTGGAGGACTTGCGATACTACACAAAGACCAATTCCCACTAATAATTAAGGACAACTCAGCCAACCCCACAGACTACAAATCACTTTTGGGAAAAACCAACCCTCACCTCCACCTCGCACAGCTTCCTACTCATCTACAGACCCCCAGGCTACAACAAAAACTTTGCATACATGCTCAGCGATGCTCTGACAACCATCTTCAACTTCCATCCAACACTTGCCATCCTAGGGAATTTCAACATCTGGTTTGACTCACCCTGAAACTGACACAACCCATCTCCACACCCACCCACACTGGAGGTCACACCCTGGATGAGATCTTCACCACTGCAAACCGAACCACACTGCCCCCACACTCCCATCATGGACTGATCACTCAGCAAATCTTCTTTGTTTCACTGACCACTGCGGCTTGCACCCAAGGTCACGCCCGACATCCACCAACCCCTACACCTCTCACTCCACTATGGAATAAAATCATTATCACCCCAGATTTAGCCAACTCCCTCCTCACCTCTCCCCCAACACTATCTCTTCCGTAAGGGCCACCCCCACATCAAAGTCTTCGACCTCTGGCTCTCGAACGCCCTTACACCTCTCACCCCAACAAAATGGACCTCTCAGGGATCAGGATGCACAAGCAAGTGGTACACCGCCAACCTCAAGTCACTAAAAACCCTCAAGCACCGTCTGGAATGGACCTGGAGAACCATCCCTAGGGCCCAGAACAAAACTGCCCTAGCAAGACTAACCTGAGCATACAGACTGGAAATCAGAAAAACCAAGAAAGCATTCTATGGGAACAGAACCTTAAAAGCTCGCAACCCGAGCAAGGAACTGCACAGAATCCTTTCCGAATTCAACTCCCTGGCCTGCTCTAACCCGTCACCGACCTCCCAAGCCCTATGTGACACCTTATCAAAACACTTCCACACTTTCTCTAAATTGAAACACATGCCCCCTACCCACAGCCCGACACCCGCCAAAACCCCCCTTCGGCACAAACCTTCACCTCTTTCTCTCCAATCTCACACCAGTTGTTCCTCTCGCTCCTAGCACAAAGCTGCCCATCAGGCTCCCCTGAGGATTTCTGTCCACCCACCCTTCTGCAAGACATCCTAGCCTCAACTTGTGCAGGCAGTATTGCACGCTCAATCTTTAATCACTCCCTAACATCCGGAACTAGTCCAGAAACCCTAAAAACCTCCTACATCAAACCCTACCTCAAAAAACCTACACTTGACCCACTCCTCCTCCAGAACTACCGGCCAATCTCCAACACTCGCTTCATGGCCAAGCTCATGGACTGCACAGCGTACAAGAAGAATAGCCTCTTCACTGAAGCCAACAACCACCTGGACCCTGCTCGATGTAGGTTTAGACCGCTTTGATGAACAGATCCTCCCTCATGTCCATCTGGGATGACCTTAAAAGAACAGCTGATCCAGAAAGCTGGCTGTACTCATCCTTCTTGGCCTCTCTGCTGCCTTCGATACCATCGATCACACCATCCTCTGAGACAGGCTACACTCATTAGTATTCAAAGACACAGCCCTCTCTTGAATCACATCCATTCATCTCTAACTGTTCACAAGTCATGCTTCTCCACCCATTCACCTCCACCCCACGACCAGTAACAAAAGGGGTCCCACATGGAGGATCCCTATCACCTCTGCTCTTAAACACCATTCTAAACCCTCTGCCCACAGTCATCCACTCCCACAATCTTATATGCTACAACTACGCAGAGGGCACGCAGATCATCCTTAAAATCCCAAAATCGCCAGGCCCCAACGATCCAGATCTGTCATCATGCCTCTCGGATATTGACTACTGGATGACAACTAACCACCTCATGCTCAATCCGGGGAAAATTGAAATCCTAGTCTACGGGAAAACATTGTTCCTCCCCCAACCTATTCCCTGGCTGCAATCCTTAGGCCCCCACCGACAACCTCCAACTCGGTGAAAAACCTTGGACACATACTAGACACAGACTTATCCCTCTCCCAACAAATCAACTCTGTTTCTAGAACCTGTTTCTTCCACCTACACATCTCACGCATATCTTCCCTTACCTCACCTATCCTCACCGTTTCTCTGCCAGCATCTTCATCTTTTTCTCCCACTTAGATTATGCAAACTGCCTTTACTTTCAGCTAAGGAAACTGCAAAGAATCCAAAATGCTGCAGTCGGCCTGCTCATTAACCTCCCTACCAGAGAACACATCAGCCCCACACTAAGAGTCCTCCATTGGCTCCCTATTGGTCGATGCACTACCTTTAAAGCCATGTGCATCACCCACCGGGTCATTCACAACACTGCTGTGGAATTCCTTCAAGACAAAGTCACCTGCTACCAAACCTCAAGGACTCTCACTCTCATATCATGCACAGCATCACTCCTGGTGGGCCCACATTACAGCTCCTCCTGACTGAGCGAATCCTCTTTCACTGTCCAAGCGCCGATCATCTGAAACTCCCGACCCTTGCTCATTTACGATATTGACAATCACCTGGCATTCAGAAAGGCCCTCAAAACCTGCCTCTTCCCTCCATCCTCTTGAAACCCTCCCCCGCTCTATACTCCCAACAGGCACACAGAAATGCTATGCCAATACAACAACTCTCCTATCCCACAAATACCCCACAGATGCTGGCAGCATTCGCAGAGGCACACTTTAACAAACTATTGTCCTCCTCAAACACAAAAATACTCCTACGCACCAATACCCCATGGATGTCAGCAGCATTCGCAGAGGCACACCATAACAAGCTATTGACCGCCCCTCACCTCTGCACCCACATCCCTCCAAACCCCTCTCCCACTTCTCAGACTTTTGTTCCAGGGACACCACGAATAGCGAGACCAGCTGATTGCCTTGGACCAAGGAAAAGAACACTGCAGTCGAACTCCATCCAAGCCTACGGTACATATACCTTACACCACATATGTGGACACGGGCACGGCCACCCATCCATGCACCCTAGAATGCAGCTATGGCTATGCTATTCTGGTCTAGCAGCACACATAGCCGTCCACATTGAAACCCCTGACGTACCTTAACACCTCTGCCACTAGTGTACAGCGACAAACCAATGAACATAAATGTGGTCTAGCTGGGCACACATCGAATCTCCAGCACTAGAACTCTATGCTAGAACAGCACCCAACCACGTCCTGAGGATGCTTACTGGAGCCTAGCCAGCCCATCTAAGTCCTAAACCGGCAAAAATGCACACAAGCATCTGATAATCTAAACTCTTAGAACCTCATACACATGGACTGCAGTCACTGAGGGCGTTCCAACTACAAGGCGCATTGTGGCCATATAAATGGGTAAAGGGTGCTATATAAATGATGAATACAATACAATACAATCACAGTCTTTTAATGTAAGGTTTAATTTATCCATCAACTGTCATATTATTGTAAAAATCTTATAATAACATAGCATAGTTAAATAATAGCCTAAAGTATAATGTGTAGAAATGCAGTGAGTCTGCTGTGTTGGGTTGAATAACTTTGGTGTAAAATTCAGCCTTATATTGTGCTGACTTAAAGTTGACCTGGGTTTCAAATCAGAGCAAGCCCCCCCCCCCCACCTTTGGGAATAATCTATAGGACACTCTTGAAAAATAACTTAAAATTCCATATTTCAATGTTTGCAGTCTATGTAGAGATTCTGCTGACAAAATCATTTTTATGGCCAGCTTCAAATGATTTCATTGCACTTGAGATGTTGAAGCATCCATCATCACGAAAGCCGACATATGTATTGGTTTAATGTGAACAGAAAATAATAGCCCTGTCAGTTGACTCACATTGGTCGTTAATCAAGGCCTCACAAAGTGTTGTTTACATAAATAGTCTGCTGACCACTAGACTCCCAATTTCAATTACAGGGCGTGTCCAAACATGTACACTTTCCCTGGTTTAAAACAGCAAGTTATTTATCTTTAACGCTGTATAAAAAAGTGAATATTATTTATAATTCTGGAGCTACAAGACCCCGGGCACAAGAAACTTAGAATGTTTCGAAGATCAGAAACTTCTTGTTAATTTGACATTGATTATAAACATGAATCAGAAATTAACAAAATGAGAACAAATCATATCTTTGTGAAGTAATATGCCAAATAGTAAGTCACAATTCCAAGCGTGTGGATGCAAGCACAGATTCCATGAATCTTGATTTGATTGAATTTGCATATGTCATAAATTATTGAAGAAAAACTAAATTACTGTCAAAAATAGTAAGAGTAGGAGTTTTGGGCCCCCACCTTTTCCAATCACAATAATAGAAATTAAAATCAGTCAGTGAAGTTGGGGGAATGTATTCAATGAGAGTGTCTGACTGTTAGGTTAGCAAATGGAAGGATCGGCCAATCAAATAGAGTATAATTTGATATAAGATGGGAATTTAGAAGACATTTTAAAATAGTGTCTGAGCACAGAGCAGACCATTCTGGCACTGGAAAGAGCTGAAGGTAATAGCACCACCTGTTCCTACTGGATGGATTAAACCAAGAGACCAATTTAGGGGCTGCAAAAGGGAAGGTTATTGTGCCTGGGCATTATTCCTGTCCAAAAGGGAACATCCAGAAAGCCACCTGATGATAACTGAGGCGTGTTTATGCTGCGAGTTTAAATAATGCCACTTCAACTACAGGCCAACCAGACTACTTTGCAGCAAATGAGCTTTAACAGGTCTGCTTGCTTTGCAAATAAACATTCTTTCTGACAGTTTTCTAAACACATGGCGTCTTTCTTTGAGAAAAGGGTTATTTTCAGAACATGTTTGATTGTGCTGTGCATATTAGAAAACCTGTAGTTGAGGTTGCATTATTTACAGCATAAACACGCCTATATGCATTTAATATGTAAATTACAATATTTAAATGTTTGGGGGCCCATATTTACAATTTTTAAATTCCATGTGTTTTAATGCATTTTATATTTGGTGTTCATATTCAGTGGTGAAAACACCCTACAATATTTGGCCCACTTTTTTGCAGGCCTCTTCCTGTGCTATGGCACTAGAACTCAGCCTTTGTGGGTTATTGACAATACCCTATTTGATGGTATTGCAAGAGAATAGTAAAAATATTCTCACTCATATGCCCTGGGAATAATCATTGTTCACATGTTAATTATACATTTGTGTTTGGTCCTGCCTGTAGATAACATGTGTGTCGTTCCTTTTCTGTCTAACCTAGCCCAGCCCAACAGCAATGTCATTAATTAGATCTTGACTTCTCACTTTAACATAGAACACAAGAGTGAATCACATAGAATCACACCCACACTTGGGACTCTGGTACTTCCAGCCTTCACCCATCAGCACCTCGGGTTTTGCTCCTGACTTCTCTGCCATCCCTCCAGAACTCCATCTCTTCCACAGACTACTGTTCAGATTTGACAGATTTCATTGGGAATAGCAATGACAAAAGTGGCACAACAGGTACCAGTGCTGAACCATTTTGCCGGACCCTGGAACTCTTTGTTTGTTTAAGGTTGCTTTATTGGCACACATAAGTGGGGGACATCACAGCCTATGCCCCAAACTGTCACTGAAGCTGTTTGTTTGGATGTTGCTGTAGGTCTCTGGTTCAGTCAGTAGCATGGGTCCTTCTTGTGTATAGGTCTTCCTTGACAAGCTAGCAGACATAGTATAGGTCCAAGGATTGAGACAGGGTTCTCTGCTGTTAGTGCCAATGGGGAGATAATCTCCAAACCAGTACTCTCACCTTTGAAGTTGTTATAGTGAAGGTCCCAAAGGTAGTGCCAGGTTTGTCTTCCAAGTCCTTATGTAGCTTCCACTGCAACAGATCTTGGCCTTGCCAGCAGCTGGTGTCTAGATCATCTTCCAACAGGATTTCTTCCCAAGAATTCAAGACGTCAAAGCACAGGTGCAGCCCTCAATCATAGGGACCCATGCACTCATTCAGACATGATACTGTCCACCCATTGACAAACATGACTGGACTCACTCATTCGAGCAAAGACTGCCTATGGCCACTTGCATATTTCGCAAAACCTGTATGCCACCTGTCTAGGGGTAGAGCATCAAGTTATGTCTTCTGTCATCCCTTGCCCACTAGTGGATCTATGCCTATGTGTCAGGGCTGTCCATCAAAAGAATATGTGTAGTGCAATTGTTCCTTGGCAAGTACTGTGGCGGTCATGTGGCTGTGACTTACTCATTGGCCAGACATACTTGCAAGGGTATGGCAGAGCATGCCCATGAATGTGTTTTAAGGGAATCTTCAAAGAGTGCATGCCTGTCCGTGCCTCTTTGTGCATGAATGGTTCAAATTCTTCCAAGGCCACAAGGTAAAAGAGCCTCCATTTTAGGTGGCCAATCTAATGTGATAACCACCAATGCCCTGAAGCATTGTAATTGCAAAATGTCTCCAGAATTATCACAAAATAACACACTCACTTTCTTACTGAACGATATATGACAACATTGTACCTCATTATCCAAGGGCATGTTTAATATAGTAACTGTCGATCAATGTGTCAATGTGCTGTATTAGTGAAAGTTTAACTCGTACATTCTATCTTGGACCTATTTTTAACTTTGGACATGAACAAAATCATCCTATGATGACATACAGTTTGACATTAACCTTGTTATACATCTGTGTGAAGGTGAGATGGGTACCATTAGATAGGCAACTTTTAATTAGTTTTGCCTCTGCTCACTAATAGTGAAAACACATGTTTTAAAAGAAATACTTCCCCCTCTGTGTTCAACCCCAAGAATGTTTATGCTTTTGTAGAGACATTAGCTGATTGTTACAAATGAGTTAGTCCCACATGTACATACTGTAGATTTAGAAAGTTGGAGCTGGTAGCACATGGAGGCTGCTGACTTTACAGTGTTTGAACAGTGTGCGCAATTTGTAATTTACTGGAGTGTTCTTTACATCCAGAATGCATATAGTAGCTGCATAACCTTACATTTAATTATTTCTTATAAAATTAGCATTCTACCCAACTAGAATGTATTGGAAACACTGTACTAGGATTATATCCTTTCCCCAGTTCTTCCCGAGGAGTCCACAGATAGGAATAAGAAAGAACTGTAGGAATGATTAAAGGACCCGTCACATCAATAGCACGTGTTTCAATGAAATATACTTGACTGAACACCCACTTCTAGTTTCCATCCTGCATCAGCTGCGTATAGCTCTGGGAACAAGATGTTGCTGTACAACATGGATTCGCGACCCTGTCGTGTGCTTAGAAGCTGGAGGAGTCTCGCATTAAGCGTGATATAAATGGCAAATACATCAAATACACTGTCTGTTGACAGTACACCAACAGACCAGGCTATAGTCTGCTGACTCCATTGTGTCTCACAATATTGAAAGAAGTAACTACAATCCACAAGCACATTGGGTTGCCACTGCATTAAATTATTTCAAACTATGTAACAAAGCTTGAAAATCCACAATGCAAGATCTTGCCCAAAAAAAACATTTTGAAATTGATAATTGAAAATTCTGTGTGAAGTAAAACAAAAAAAAAACAAATCTTTCAACGTATAATGAAATGGCACCATGTTGTCCACAGCAACAATTTAAGGCAGGGAAGGATTTCATTAATAGCATGCATTATAGTACAGTCTGACCTGCAGTGGAGCAAAGTAACATCGTTGAATCATTGAACCTCAGGGGTATCACATGTTAGCTGACCACCTGTGCCAAGTCTCTTGGGTTCTACATCGACAGACCCCTCTCCTTCAAGGCGCACATAGCAAAGAAGACACAAATGGCAGGTTCCCAACTTTCCCTCCTGAGGAAAAGCAAGCCCCTTCATCCCAGAGAACAACGTCTGAACTGCTGTCCAAGCCTTGATCCTATCCTACCTATATGGTAGCAATGCTCTTCTGGAAGGACCATCTGAGACCACCCTGGCAACCCTGATATGAGTCCTAAATGCTGCAGCACAGTCGTCAAAGCCATCAAAGTAACCCTGACCCTCATCGAACTGCACTGACTCCCGCTGCAATCATGTATCACCTTCAAAGCCTGCTGCATCATCTACAAGGCCATAGCCCTCAAGTCCCCATATGAACTCGCTGAGAAACTCATCATCTCCAGGGGAGTACGATTCACCAGAAGTAAAGACATGTGCAGGCTTGAACTCCATCAGTGAAGGAGGTAAAGAACCTGAAGACATGCCTTCCTTCTCTATGCCCTGAGACTCTGGAACCTCCTCCACATCAACACAAGACTCAACCCTTCTCTTCTACTTCTCAGAA
Organism: Ambystoma mexicanum; assembly: GCF_040938575.1. Taxonomy (NCBI): domain Eukaryota; kingdom Metazoa; phylum Chordata; class Amphibia; order Caudata; family Ambystomatidae; genus Ambystoma; species Ambystoma mexicanum. Next base: position 973,686,854 of record NC_090936.1, on the reverse strand, counting down.
CGGAGCTAAATACCCTCTTCTTCAAGGGATGTCTCCTTCCTAACACCTAAGTCCACACACCATCTACTCCCCATCCAACCTGAGACTGGGTGATCTGCTCACCTCTTCTTCCTCCCCAGGTTGCTTGTAAATCTCTAGCTGCCAAATTGCCAGCCCTCTCCCTCATCCGTTGTTAGCTCCCGCTCCCTTGTATCTTTGCTTTCCTCACTTAGTACTTCCTACAATGACTGTAAAGTGCTCCATTGCTTCCTGAATCTAGGTCTGTGGTCAATGAGTACCGTAATAATAGTAATAATAATAATAATAATAATAGTGAAATAAGAGTGATAATTGTACTCTTATATGCCAACACCTGGAGACACACAGTAACCATCATTTCACTCCCCTTACATAATCTACTTTCTGCTGGGCAGGAATAATATACAAAGCAAAACAGAATAATCATAAATTCCAGACATTGCATCAACCGCTTTGCAGCATCTAAGCATGAATACAAGCAAGGACTTCTTAAATTCCCAGATGAGAATAATCTCTCGTGGGAAATCTCCTAAAGCCTGAATCCTATACCTCCCAGCCCTAATCCCTTGGCATTCAATCTGCAATCAGCCCTTCCCTAGTGTACCATGTAAGTGCTTTGACTAAATCAGTGTTATTCAGAACATGAACACTGAAGGAAGCCAAGCACTTTATTCCTTTAAAAACACAGGATTTGTTGTCCAGACTCTTGTGCTGTCTCAGGTGGCACATGCAGTTGTAGCAGGCTTTGCAAAACTACATAAAGTATTCTCAAAGGCAGATATGTTTGGGACATTGAAGCCACCAGGACACAAGCTCGGTTATGTAGTACACACCAAAAGGAAAAGCAGTAACGCAGACTCTAACAGGAGTTCATTGATTTTCAGTGTGTCGGACATGTGAGATTCCCTTACACTTTTATTGCAGCCAAAGAAAGAGTGGCTTTCATAAAAATGTATTTTCTACACTCTATAAATGTGCGCTAGAAAAATATGCCAGTAAGTGGTCTATCCTGTAGTAAAGGGGATTCCTATTGTTTAGGTAGAGCAAAAGAATTCTTAATACTAACTTTTTTTAAAACGTTATTTTTCATTAGCTTGGTGACAACATAAAAAAAAATGTAGCGCAGTAATCCATAAAACAACAATAGAGCAACCCGTGTTACACTGAAATGTATCAGTGCAAATTCACCAAGGACCTGGAAGGTTTTAGGGTCTCATATGACTTTAACTGTTTGCATAAACTAATTTGGTGGTCTACAATCCTGAACTCCAAACCCATTTCCCATTCTAGCAGCAAAAACAAGACCCGACATGGGTCTACCTTTTAACCCTTTAATAGGAGGGTTCTGCAAGGTGGTAAAGCCATCCATAACTGGTGGTTGCCGATGCCACGTTTAAAAAAAAGAATTAAGTCATAAGCGGACAGCGCCTTACCGCATGGACTAAACAAATGTGAGAAACCCCTGGTATTCCAGGAACCCAATTGGAATGCTGGCAACGTTTTCACATACTCTAGTTAGATATTTTTCCCTCCGCTAAAACTCCCACCAGCCAAGACTAATTTACCTCCTTTTCTGCTGAATGGCCTATAGCCAACTGCTCTTGTACTTGCAACCCAAGGGATTTACAACTGAGCAAGTCATTCTAGGAGGACAAAATGTAGTAAAATGTGTAGCATTATCCACAACAGTCTTGTCCTGATTTAAAGTTTTCAAACATTATTCCTTACATGCTTCCCATAGATCAAAACTAATTGGTAAAAATGAGGAGGCATTATCTAAAATAATAGCCCTAATCAGATTGGAGGATATGTGCAGGAAGACTTTGTCCAAATGCTTATCATTACAGAACTCTACCTGAGTGATGTCTCTGGATTATATCAAGCACACAGCTGGTATAGTAACTAACAAATGCATTACATTTGATCTATTCAAAATAAATGCATTTTTACAAATAGGCATTGGCTCCAACAAATTACATTTTTCCGGCAGTTGATCATTAGAATGTAATCCCTTCTTGAGGCGACTGTAGAGTACATCATTTTCTTTAGACTTTAGGTATTTCTTTTTTGTTCCAACATATAAAATGGCAACGCCAAGTCAGTTAGTTTTAGTTCCTTGAACAAGGGGCACAGAACATGAACTCCTGGGTTGGCACTTCAACTGTCATTCTCAGAATTCCATAGAATCTTGGAGGTTCTATCTGTGGTATTTGCTGGTTCGAAAGATCTTGATCTGCATAGTTTAATACATTAATTAACTCCTCTACCATAGAGTCACCTTTACTAGGTTTGGGGGGCACATTTACCGGGCATTCATTGTCTCCCTTCCTTCTCTTGCACCTTAGTTCTTTTTCCCTTATGTTGTTATCATTTGGGGGGGTTGTCTGACTTAGTGAAGGCTTGTAGAAATTTGCGAGACCCTTTATTTAAGGCCTTACAAAGTGATTTTTCCTTTTTTTATTTTGTTTTGTCTAGTAGAGTTGTTTTTTACTTTCCTCTTGTAGAGGTGGAGCCAAGTACCCCCACTGAAAGCTTTGCCCCCATGATGCTTCTATGTTGGGAGCCAGAGTGTAAGACATGTGCAGTACCAGTGAGAGTACCTACCCCAAAAAGAATCCTAGAAGTAAGAGACCTATTGAGAAAGCCATATATGCACTCACGACAATATGATGGCCATTTGTATGAAATCCCGGAGGAAGTGTGAAGAACGAGCAAAAGAGAAGATTGATGACGTCATGCGAAGCAGAGCTGATGTATCCAGAGAAAAGACAAGAGGCTGAAGAATGTAAGCATTCTATGAAGATCTAAGGAGGAGGTGTTAAAGATGAGCAACATTTCGGGCTCGAGATGTAAATGCTCATGCTCCAGAAACGATGAAGAAAAGTCAAAGTCATTTTACAATTGTACAGACGCAGTAACGCAAGTAGACAAAGTATTCTTAAAGGCTGGCTACGTAGTGAATAGATTGCGACGATGCAGCAACATATATGCATAGGAATGTATAGACTATGGATGTTCCACAACGCACTTTAGCAGCGTTTGGCCCCAGTAAATAGATAGGCTTTTTCAGTGTGGCGCAGTTGGAAAATTATTTAATACCAGAGGCAGATTCAAGAAGAGCTTGGCTGGCCCAGCACCAGAAAGTTCAAGCCACCGTGAGCTTGGATGTTCATGCAGTAACTACAAAACATGTGAAAAGAACAAACTCCTGTTTGAGGTGAGGAGCTAGAACACTGAAGACGTCAGAGGTTCATCATTTAATAGTATTTTAAATACCGAAAAGCTCTGAAACATGGTCTCTAGTCACGTGGATGGATGAAACTAGATACTGAGTTGAGCCGTATCGAAACCAAGAGACAGAGTATACCTCTACTCCCTTTTATTCTCAGGCGCAGAGAACATTTTCAAGGCCAATGTTCAAAGGGCTAATTGACTAGCAGACTGCAAGAGTGATGATAGATGACAGGCTAATGAGGTGGGAAGCTATGGTTATGACCAGCCCAACAGCACCAGGGTGACTGCCTGCGTGCTGCTAACGTGTGATATAGTACAGAGCGGTGCAAGGGTGCCAACTAATTGTTGAGAGATACGTAATAGAGAGCCCTATAGTTTGTATAACCAATGGGATGTCGTGTATTTAATGACATTCCTAGTGACTTGCACTAGAGGAGGGCTTAGTTGCCCCACCTGATGTTAGAGACCCAATCACATTCCCAACAAGTATAAAACGCATACCTAGATGTTCCCGTTAAGCCAAACACTTTCCCAAGTAGGTTTATTTGTAGTTTGCCACGTAGATTGACATCAATGATGATGAGTTTTTACTATGAATGTATTTTTTTATGAAAATCACTGAGTGAGAAGATCGAGAGTTTGTTGATGTTCATTGTAACTCCCTGTTTTAGACAATTAATATTAAACAGACGTACTTTGCCAACTTCCTCTTTTTATTGATGTATGACTATATTCTGCATCTCCATTCATCTCAAAGTATTGCTTCCTCATCTTAAAGGGCCTTGTGTTGTGTGAACGGGTTCACTCTTGCTTTTGGTTTTCTCTGATTGTGAAACAATGGATATGTTGTTTGGTCTTCAATCGGGTCCTATAGCAAACTTGTGGAGGTGATGGGACTGAGTGTGTGAAGAACTCCAGCCTCTTCAACAAGAGAAGGCTCCTAAACTCCAACCTGAATTCGCTCAGGACGACCTGGTGGTGCTTCTCCAGCTTCGTTCAAGGATGGTAATGAGGAGTGAGACCCCTGAGACCAATGAAAAACGACCTTGTTCATTTCACTATCCATGTTCTTCCATTCCTCATAGCGCTTTAATAAATTCCCCATTGTCAATGTCGGAATTAAGGTCTGAGTAGGCATACATCCATCGCCCCCACAATTTAGTGGAACGTTATGTACTTTTATCCATGTAAGATAACCCTCAATATAGGACATTTTAGTGTTGGGTGCTGTCAGTAAGGTTACCTGATCATTTATTCGCCAGTTTGAGGAATCATATAGTCCAATTAGCATGGAAATTGCAAGATTAAAAGTAGGTAAAGAGGGAGACAAACTTCCTTTAGAGTGTTTAACCAGATTCAAGCGCCTCTGCATAGAAGACAAGGATTCTGTTGATGTCGAGGTCTCTATAGTATGCTCATTAGTAGACTCATGGTATAGGACGGGGGTGGCAGACAGCAAAACCCCTTTGTCCTATATCAACCCCTGGGGCTTAGGTCACCTTTCCGTCACAGACTTCCCTATAGAAACATTTGGGGTCCTCATGGCCACCAAATTCTGGATATGTGCTGTGATGTATTTGGCTGAACCCCACTTTCAGCTATCATCTCTTCACTTCCTTTGAGCATGCTAGCTGGTTGCGGCGCATCTACTGCGTGAATACTGTCATTCATGGTAACTGATGGAATTTGCCCACATACCCCAAAACCCGTTTGCAAAGGTATCCAGTGATAATGTCACCATGAAAATATGGCTGCCAGGTGGTGACATTTCCAAATAATCTGGGATTGGAGGTAATTATATATAATTATACCCCTCCTAGAACATTTGGGGAAAGCATTTTAGGGGTCAGGAAAAAGTTGCCTACCTGGTGACTTTTTCACAGCAAGATTATCACATGGAACCTTTGCGAAGACTGAGGGTGGACACATGACATAATTGTTTCATCCAAAACCGCCCCCTTTCCCACACTCAACAAGGTGCCATTCGTAGATTTAGGGAAATAAGCAGTGATTTTTGAAGCCATGTTTTTGTTGTAGATGCTTTTCCAATATGGTATTGGCGTTAAAGACACCAGTGTTCCTGCAATAAATGATGCAGTCCTGTTTTCCTGAAAGGTCAAAGTTGCAGCTTCAAAACCAGGAATTGGCATACAGGACAGAGTTTCATGCACCTCGTTGGCCTCATTGGCCGCCGGTAAATGCACGTCCCCCTGGCTCTCAATTTCTGATGGATTTGTCTTGCTTCTCAATGTCATCGACATAGTTTTTCTTTCATTTGATGTTATAAATATATTGTTGTCGCTCAGTCTTGTATATATAAAAGGAATATCACTCACCCTTGCAGCTCGAATCTCACTAGACTGCCTCTCGACTACGCACTTCTGCTGGAGTGCCCATCAAACAGCACAGTAGAATCTGCCCAGGATTTCAATTTCCATCTTTCCACTGGTGACACTGTCTCAAAGTAGACCTGCAAGGTGTATCCCAGACTAGCGTGGGACTGCCACGGGACAGCCGCATGAGTGTACTTTCATCCCGTACTACCACACCAGCACTCTGCGCCACTAAATAGGTTTACAATGGAACACCACCTCTTAAAGTGATACAGACAATCAGTCTCAGGACACAATTCAAACACCTTCTCTCCTCCAACACAATGCTGCAACTGCCACAAGTCTGTACTTTATCCCCGTAATTACATGCCGGCGCTCCGCACCACTGTATGGGTTTATAATGGAACTCCACCTCTTCAAAAGATATGGACTATCCGTCTCATGACACAATTCGAACAGCTCTCCTCCAACACAGTCCTGCAAATGCTGTGAGACTGTACTTTCGCCCTGTACTTGCGCGCCTGTGCTCTGTGCCACTGGATGGGTTTATAATGGAACTCCACATCTTAAAGCGATACAGACCATCAGTCTCAGGACACAATTCAAACACCTTCTCTCCTCCAACACAATACTGCAACTGCAATTACAATATAGTTGCATTTGCAATATTCAATGAAAACTAAAACACCCCCTTCTATCATGGGTGGATAGGTACTAAAACTAACGCTGCTTAACCATAAAGGTAAAACAAAATCGCAGCATTAGTGCCTTTATACATTTGATGTGCTTTGGGAAGAAAACAAAAGGCATTTCATTTTTTTAAATGTCACACAATCACGACATTAGGAAATCAAAATAGTTAAATAGACAACAATTCGCTCACTTATGGGGCTCAGACGTTCCTTTATCACACAAAAGGTGACTTCAGCGCTGTTTGAAATTGCAATGCAGTACAAATTGGTTCCTTTGAAATTAAAGTTAATTTTCTAGGTGAAACGAAGGGGAAACACTAACCCACCCATAGGTGTCTTTTGTTATTTTGTTCCCACATTTCTCCATCCCCTTTTCTAGTCCCTTTAAGGACTAGCCAATACAATCATTCAAGACTTTACCTTAAACTATAGCCATCACAGGGCAAGGGTTTCTTAACCACAGTTACGTTGTAGGATGCATTGTCAGCATAATTTACAGGGGGTATATGTTTACCTCTGTTAAAACCAACGGCATTTATTAATTTCCATTAAGCAGAGACTAAAATGCTGTGCACTATATTACAAACTTATTAAGATGTACTTTGAAGTACTCTTTCAGGGTATCAGTTTACTTACTTTATAAAGGTGTTCTCAGTAGACATAAGGCAGTTGGACTCTTCACAGGCTGGTCACTCTTCTGGCTCCCTCTGGCAAATCTCTCCTCATTGCCTGGACACATGCAGGGCCTTCAGCTTCTCAAAGAAAACATCTCCAGCTAAATCCAAGCACTTGGCTCCCCTCTGATTCACTCCCAGTCTGGAATGGGATTTCCCTCAATGATTTTGAAGCATCTCCTTTATTTCTTTTAAAAAATATATGTATGTCTCCATATGGTATCCTTGGTATTCTTCCTGGTCCTGGCCCATCTGTCTTTCTGCTTTTGGGGTTTCCCAAATCCCTCCCTTTTCTACTTAGTTCTACTTAGAGCTGAGCACTTTAAATGGAATAAGTCTCCCCTCATGTGGTATTCATGATTAAATAATGTCCATGTGTTCTCTAGTTTTATTGGGTGCTTGGATTGCATGACAGCTGAACAAATTAAATCACCCTACACCTAATTGGCTATGAGTGGTAGAATCTTTTGAGGATAGGCAGATTTCTCAAATGTCTGCCTCCTACTTACTGGAAGAGCGATCACATTTTCCAGTTCATCCCTCCTCTCAGCAGAATGACATCACTAAGCAGACTATTGGGCAAAGTAGTTGGATATTAAAATGATATTTTGAAGAACTTCACCTCCTTGAAAATGACAGCATCAGACTGTTCAAAGAGGGAGTTTCCTGTGATTTAGATCTGCCATCACCATATTTTGAAAGTCCTCTTTCTGCAGATCGCATTCATACTTTAATGTGTTCTCCTACTCAAATATTTGAGAAGCTATGCAGGATTCTAACTCTTGAAAACCTCCATCTTAAAGTGCCTAGTTTCAAAACATATCAACCAGTTTAATGTATGCTTTTCACATATCCCATTTTCAGTGCATTATTTCAAACAGAAACTATAAGCTTGTTTCTTTGAACATAAGATTAATAAATGTGTTAGTAACCTTCAGAATAATTTACATTGTGTGTGGAAAGGAACGTTAATAAATGGGACCTGGTTTTCGGTGTCTCTCAAAAGAACAAATTGCATACCCCTGGTAATGTTCTTTCTGATGGATGCTCCTCTCACAGATTCCTCATCTTAGATATTCCCATATCCTGCTTTGCAGTCTCGGAAATGTGCTCGACAGCAGAGGGCAATGTGCAATATCAGATCGATGTCCCTTGACAGTTACCACTCCAGCGTCTAGACGAGATGTTGGTGACAGTATAAATATTACACACTGCAACCGTTGCCTCAGTTACTCATTTTTCCCTCTTTCCATAAAGCCAACTTGAGTATAAAATAACCTAGATTGGCGTTGAAAGAGAGAAGTATTAAAACATGCACAGTCACAGGGGTGGGCTGGGAGGGCGAGGAGGAATCTGTGGGAGGAACATCCATCAGAAACAACATTACCAGGTGTAAGTAATTTGTTCTTATAATGGATAGTGTCCTCCCACTGATTCCTCATGTTAGATAGACTCCCATAGTAGCTTTGTAGATGGAGGTGGGAGAAGTGGATTTGTATGTAATGTTCTGATCATTGATTGATATTGTGCAGACCCACTGCATTTATAAACATTCCTTCCCACAAACAATGTAAAATATTGGGAAGGTTACTAAGGAATGTATTGATCTTATGTTCAAAGAAACAGGCTTATAGCTCATTTTTTAAATAAGTAGTTGTACATCCTGCTCGTCACACCTTAATAGGATACAAAGAGCTAATCCTCTCAGAAGAAACGAGAATTCAACACCTTCTGAACTTAAAGTACTGAAAAAAGGCTTTGAAATGTTGCAAACTATTTATGTACCTCACTGAAATAACAACATTTGGCATGTTTTGTTTTGTTTTGTTTTGTTTTGACGGCCCGTTTTGTCATTTGCAAAGATGTCTCCTTTTTAGCTATAGGGTTTTTTGACAAATGTAAAATAACGAAAATCCGTTTCGGGCACCAATTAATACATATACAGAATAGTACACATCTTTACTTTTGCTTAAACATATAGAAATTCCATAGTGGAATAATAATCCTGCCGGTCTATCTGATCATCATCAGAAGTCACTTTAAACACCATATTTTTCTTTGAGAAAGGGGACTGGTGAATTTTGTTTTGCTGCATTTTGTCACTTAATACTAATTGATTGCCATTTCACTGTGAAATATTGTTTTGTCCACTTATGTAACAGCCTAGGAGGCATTACATTTAATCAGATGATAAATTACACCCCAGCGGTGAAGCTGCTGGCGAAGTTCCAGAAATGGCATATTTAACTTATAATTCATTGTACACACAATGAATGCTCAGAGTAATATAGTAAGGTTACCTCTCTGAGGGAGGAAATATTACTTTTTTATGCTTACAAGTGGGTGTTTTCCAATTTGCCAGATCTTTGTGTTGGACCTTGTCATAACAATACTCAAAAACGCAAAAAGGTTTTGGAATGCCTTCATACAGCGAAGGAATGTCCAAGCACCTAAACCACAAACACCTTGAATCAGAGAGTTCCCACACCACCTCTCCAAGGCCTCTCTGCAAAAGGCCCTCAAACTAGATCCTCAATCAGTAGGAAGCGAACACTGATTTTTCATGTTATCATGGTAAGGTACTCAACGTAAGTGATAGCTCACAAATCTTGCCCTTTGGGGGCTGATTGCTCTGTTTCCCAGGATAATTCTGCTCTGATGGTGTTCCTTCTCGGGGTGCATGACCGCTATTTCTGTTCTTTCTTGAAGCAAAAGGCTTCACTGGCTGTCAGGAATGGCAATGCTTATTATTTTTTCTAAGCCTGTCCCATGGCAAACAAATTGACCGGCTCAAACACCAATTCACTGATCTATTTTATTAATTTGAAATGTATGAAGAGCCTGCTTGTGGCAAGACTGTATGCCATAAATCTGTCTGTAAATAAGTAGTTGCAAAGGGTGAGGGGTCGAATACTTGTGCAACCTTGCTTCTGACCTGCCCGAGGACCTAGCTCACCTACCTGAACATCATATGAGAGTTTTTTCTGTAGTTTGGGGCTGGGCCCCCCTCTTTGCTTCTGACCTGCCCGAGGACCTAGCTCGCCTACCTGAACATCACATGGGAGGTTTTCCTTTTCATGAGGCTGGATGTCCCACCAGTTTTGCTGCTTCCTTGCCGCTGTGGGTGCTGGTCTGGGAAGGTTGCCGCTTCACACATGGTCACCCCATTTCCCGCAGGACCATTGCAAGGACATGGAGGGCAGCAAGGTGACATGCCCTCCCCAGTGTCCAACACATTGTTAAATAGATTATGGCTTCCCTCTGGGTCCAGGTCTTGATTTCTATTAAATGATATTCTATCTAAATGGGAATGTTTGATTACAAAGCATCCATTTCTGTAGGAATGCTTTTAATCATTGTTGCGTTGTGTGAATTAAATGTGGCTGGATACATCAGAAAGAATGGCTGTCTTGCATGTGTTTCGCCATATGCCTCGCAGGTTGAACTGAAATGAATTAAAATGGGTCCTCACTCTTGACCCAGCCAAAATAACAGTTGTAATTTTAATAATATAATATTCAAAACCGGTATCTCCCATTACTTACAAAATCAGTTATTATTAAGAATACTCACAAGCGACACTTCGAAATCTATGCACAGTGTCCATACTCTTCTACGTGTTCTGCTTGGCCTGAGCTGACTGAGGCTGTCTGCTTTCAAACTCTTGCATCAGCAATGACCTCTTAATAAAGACACAGTTATCTTTCCTGCTAGACCGAGATCCAAAGGACCCAAGGGCTACAACACCTGCTGCAGCAGAAACCCTCAGCACATATTGCGCCTGTGTTAGCTGAGCTGGAGTTAGATCGCCCTCTCCTGGAAACAATGATCCACTGCAGTGTCCACACTGAAGAACATTAACATTGGTTTACAATTCGCACAGCATCAAATATGTTACTGAAAAAAGATAATCCTGAATGTGACATCAATAAAGTAGGAAAGGAGGTTCCAAAACATGATATGTAGATATTCAGTAGTGCCACTCAAACCTTGAAGACTAACGTGTGGAGTCAACATCTGAAGTGCAGGCTTCTCTGTGAAGAAACTACATCCTATGAATCTGAAACACACACACAGCTGCTGATGAGGAATAACATAGGGGACTGGTTAAGTTGTAATATTGGCAAATGTGTTATTGCATCTCTGCCTGAAGATGTGGTCAGAAGATCACAAAGGAAAATAAATAATGCTGTTAGCCTAATTATGTTACCAACTTTCTCTTCTCTTTTGGATCAGCGCTATATATATATTATAGTGCGGCGGTTGCTGCACTATAGTTAAGTTGTGTAGCATAATCCATAGGAAACACGAACATTGAATTGCTAATAACATTTTACTTACATGACGTGAGACTGATATTTTGCAAACAAAATGTTGGCCCTGAGCCAAGCCCCTCCCCCATCCCACTCCCCTCACCCCCCGACAGAAAATTCTGGGAATGATTCATTAAAAAATTCAAAAGTTATTAAGAAAGCAAACAATTCTATTTGACGGGGTAGGGGGTGCCCCGTCGTCCAAAATTATAGCTATATTTGTGTCCCATAATGCATCAGAGAGGCTTTTCTGAAATGAAAAAAACAGCTTTTACTTTTTTTGGCTCCATGCAATACATAACCACAGTTACTCCGGGGCTAGACGAAAACGAAAAGTGCAAAAAACCCATTTGGAGGAGGGAAAGGGATGAAATGGCATCGGGCTAGAGATGGGGAGGGGGAAAGAGGACATCATGTCAAATTGGGGAGTTGGAGGGGAGTGGCTGGGAACCAAGTTAAAAGGTTGAATGTTTTCTCATAACCGTGGTTATAATCGCTGTTATATTAGAAGACATGATTGGGAATGAAAATGCGTCACACAAAACGACATGTGTGGGGGGGGGGGCTGGGAGAGGTCCAGGAAGGGAAAAAGGACCTGAGGGGAGTGAGGGGAGCATGGCAAGGGGGAGGGGGCACTTGGTGAGTGCCTGGGAGGGCAGGAAAGAGATTTTCTGTGTTTTTTCAATAACCGCAGTTATTTATGAGCATTAACCGATAACTGCGCGTTTCTGTAGTACATTCCTATTATTAATCAAAGTTATGCGGGAAACGTTTCTTTTAAAGCCTGTTCCAAAAATGAGATTAATACAAAAAAGGGTAATTTTACAGTTAAAGTGAGGTGGGGTAATGGGTGACTAAGGCTATGGCTAGTGGGTTACTTTAAAGAACCTAATGGTGCAATATGGAAAGTGGTCACGACCGAAGGCCATGGCCAGTGGGCCCCAATGAAACCTACTAAGGCAACATATCAAGGGGCTGCAGCTGAAGGCCATGGCTAGTGTCCCCAAAATAACCCTAGATGTGTGACCACAGCCAAAGGCCATGGCTAGTGGTCCCATTTAGGAAACCTATTAGAGCAATATGGAGAGTGGCCATGGCCGAGGGTCCTGGCTAGTCGGCTCAAAAGTCATGTAGCCGTGGTGACCCAGTGGGTCCAAACGAAACATATTGGAGGAACATGTACAGTAAACACGCCCAAAGGCTATGGCTAGTGGCCCGGTATTGTTTTGGGGGAACATGTATAGTGAACACGGCTGAAGTCCATGCCTCGTGGGCTGCAAAAGAAGATGGCATATCAAAATCCTTGAAATTCACTGAAAAAACTTTAAAGTGTAGTTACGTTGAGCAGATTTAACTCAACAAACCCCTTGAAATTCTGCAGATGTGGGAAGTCATGACCAGCTTAATTTGGTGGATTCCCATTGCAAGGCCCATGATACACATTATAAGAAAAGGGAGTAACAATGACATACAAAATGGCACTGTGGAGGACATAGCTTTATGGGGGACATCAACAGGAACACACCGAGTTAAGCTGGTCATGACTTCCCACATCTGCTGAATTTCGCGGGTTTTGTTGTGTTAAATCTGCTCAACTTCACTGCACTTTAACTAAAGTTTTTTCAAGGGTTTTGTTTTTTTCATCCACACCCCGGTAAATCCTGGGGGTGAATAACTTTCAAGCGCTGGCCAGACCTACAAAAGCGCGGGCTGGCGCACCGTTAAACCCCATGTCTGCCCCCCCAGCCGGGGCATGAAAGCTATAATGTTACAAATTCGTTTTAACACTGGTTACAAACAATTGGCCCCATTGGAATCCCTTATGTGGACTACATTCCAAAATGGCGCTTTTATTAGAGAAGTTTGTCAAGCGCACATGATCACATGATGTGTGTAGAGCATCAGAGGAAGTGGGAGGGTCTATTTCCTATATATTCACACAGCTTGTTTAAAACTGATGTAAATCTACCTGATGAAGTCCTGTTGAGGATGGAACGTGTGGCAAAATATTAAACTTGTTTATGGGTTTTTCTCCCTTATCCTTGGTTGCATTGGATGTTAAGATGTTAGACATTTGACTATTTGTCCAATAAAATTGCACTTTATTGCACTTCAAGCATCTTATAAGAACATTTGGCAGACAGGCTGAGGGCCTATAGGTATGGCTGAAGGATTGTGGTTGTCACATTCTTAACAGAAGCTGAGTGTACAGATTCTCTCACAATAAGTAGGTTTGATTAAGCATGGACTACTTCATGAGAGGCGTACCTGTCACTGCATATGTTTTAAACTGCAAGTGCAATTATCACTCACCACCTATTATGCTAACTGAGGCTGATAGGAGTTGTAGGCCAGAATAGGTAGAGTTTGAACGTTTGAGTACATCTTCTGAGTTGCATGCTACACATTCAGGTTTGGTGTCATGTACAGCTGTAAAGCATGACCCAAGCACAGGCAATACAAGGCTAACATATTCTTAACACAACCTATTGTAAGCACTTTTTGCAAGGATGTCTACAGATTGTTGATGTAATAATATATGATATTATTGGTGATGTTATTGAGGATGCCATTTGCAAAGTCATGTATATCGGTAGGAGCAGCGCATAGAGTGGGTGTGACGTTTTGGTAGCACAGTTTAGCATAAATGGCACAGTGTTTCCACTGAATTTCAAAGTTATTAACTGAAGGTTTTTCATAATGTTATTGTACTGAACATCACTTATTAAAAAGCCCTCTCTTTACAAACGTCACTTAACGTTGTAACTGATTTTACGACATGGCACACTCCAGCCAGAGACTTCTACCACTGACACTGAAGGTGGCGCACAATAAAACACGCCTTTTATTTTTATTTGAACCCTGGATTCTTTCTTGAAGAGTCACCCAACCCATCTCACACCCACCTTAACAAACACCCCGTGTCGCAATGGACGGTGTATAACAAAGAAATATATATATTTTTTTATTCAAATGAAAATTCAGAGCAAAACAAATTTTAGGGCAGCAATCACCAGTGTGGTGACAATACAAATGAAAAATCTTATAATATTGTTAATTCAATTTTCTGACATCATCTACATAAACCTTAAATAGAAATGGAAATAAAATCACTTTTTTTCACAATCATAGATGGCACTTATGTTATGCACTCCCCCTGTAACACTCCCCAAAACACCTGCTAACACAATTCTGTGTGGATGGAAAGCAGTGGCAAGGGGTCCGTAAGAAATGGGACAGTTTTTAAATTCGACCCACTACCCCAGAATGGGAGGCCAAAAACGAAAAGTGAAATCCTTCAAAATGATCAAAATAGCTCACTCGGGTTGCACTTGTTACTTATAGATCAATTACAGATGCTGTAGGATAGTTAGGACAGAATTCTGTCCGATGCACTAAAGTGACAAGGAAGCTTGCAGGCTACTGAGCAGGATACTAAAGCAACGTGAACACAGGTGAGAAAATCGATTTTGGGAGGAAAACAATGCAACAAAAAATCACACGGGGCAGAATTGCAATTTCTTATTTCACACAGGCTTTAAATTGGCAAATAGCTAAGAAAATGGGCTTACCAATCAAAATCGGAAATCGGTTTAGGGATGAGAGACAAAGACACAAAACAGATAGGATACTAAGGGGAAGGGGTGACTCTTTATAGGATGGTGATGTGGTTTTTTTTAATAGTGAAATGCAAGTCGGATTTTAAAGAGAGCCAAATACACGAGTAAAATCGGTTTTGTTAGTAGAATGATTAGTTCTTCTGAGACTATGTTTTAAGGCTATAATTAGTAAAAACACTAGCCAAATTGTTATTTTCGAAGTGCACCAATAATGAACGTGAATTTTCAATGGGAAATTAATTGATTTATTCCAAATGATACTTGGGACTTACACAGCTAACTGAAGGAAATGGAAAAGAAATATGCTAACAGATATAGACTAAACAGATTCTTCTAGGAAAAGGGTGAACAGAGGATACCAGCAATTTGGGAAATGACTAGGGTTTTTATGGGATTTGAATAGGGTTTGAACAGGAAGCACAGAAAAATAGCCGGACATGCGGTTTTTGGGTCCTGGGTGGTGGGATACTTACATGGCAAACTTGGGTTTGGTAATTTGGACAGCCAGCAGGGTCTCTGGACGGCAGGGCTACAGATCTGGTCACGGGCAGTGGGGTCAAGAGATCTGGTTACTGGGTCAGCTGGGCTCTCCTGGTGGGAAACAGCTGGGCAAAGTCTGGTCACTGTGGACAGCGGGATGGGTCAGCTGGGCAAAAGGTCTGGTCACTGGATTCTCCTAAAGGTGACCCGTTGCCTTTCCATCTTTCTCCCTGGATTATTGGGCATGCCTGGGTCTGGATAGGTGGTTTTGCCTGGATCTGGAGTATTGGAATCTTGAAGGGTGAATTTTGAATGTTGAATATCCCTGTGTCTCGCTGTCTACCGCATATTTAGCCAGAATGACATTAGAGAATTTTACAATATGGGCAGATGTATCCTGGACTTACCCCTGAATTGGATAGGCCAGGCTATTGGGGTCGCCTCCTCACTCTGGGCTGATTGGTCCAATGGAAGTGACCTCACCTTAGGTGTGTGCATTTTTATAACTCCTTTTGTCTCACAAGCCTATTTTTCACAAAAGTGGGTTATGGAACAAAACTTCATATTTACAATAGTCACCATCATAAAAATCAGATCCCATATTTCACAAGGAATATGCCGGTTCAAATGCCAATTCTGTGCAGTGTTGCCTAGTCCTTGGGCACATGTGTGACGTTTTCAGGAGCAATGGTTTATCTAAAATTCAGCAAATGCCAACACATATGCATAATAGTATTTGACATAGTTTCCCCAAGTTTAATATCTGTGCCATTTAGGCTTCCCCCGGAATTGCATTTTTCCTGCCATTTCAGTTCACCATGTGCCAGAAAGATGCACCTAGTCTTGTGCTTGTCCAAAAATCACATTAAAACTGTCATAATATCACAATACTGCTTATTCATATTGCAGGGGAAAATGTCTTAAAGTGTAAATGTCCTGCATTGTCAATGAGGTGGATTTGCCAAAGATGTGGGTGGCGCTGCCACCCAATCCAAATTGTCTTCCCTTGGTCAGCTTACACAAGGGTTTTCATGACTGCCCTTTGATGTTCTCCAGTTTGAATGTAGAGGAAATCACTGCTGAGGTAAAACTCCACACCCATCCTTTGTCCTTGGGAGCAGTTCTGCCTGGCAATCTGGGAGAACCTGTAATGATCACACTTGGCAGATCCATAAGAACAGGGCCCCTGCCCTTGCAGTATCAGTTGACGGGAAGGTGTGACATTGGCCTTGCTGCCAAACTGATTTGACAGAAATTCTTGGGCCTCAGCCAGGATGATTTGTCTTTGTCTTTTGGGGGGGGGCGAAACAGAGCACAATACATATCTTTGCAGCCCTTCTCCCCCATGTACAATTGTGATTCTGTGCGAGATATAGTATTATTTCACATTTAGCTTTCACAATATCATTTTCTGCTTTGCAACAACAGATTTATCCATGTTCTTTTTCTCTCATGTTTATTTCACAAAACACGTTTTTTCCTGCACACAGCTTCCTTTGCATTTACTTTCTGAAAAGCTTTTTATAGATCTGGTCAATTTCTGGACACAGAGATATGCTTGAAAATGGGTTCTTGGTAACTGACACGAGGCAAGAGAGGGCATCTTTTCTTTGAAGTACTTTGCGTGTGTTGGTTTATTTGAAAAGGTAAATCCAGCCCATATGGACTTGAAGCAGAATTCTTCTGCTTTTCATGGACTTTACTGATGAAACAATGCCGTTCTGGGAGGAATGGACTTGTTTAATGGTGTTCAAAATTAAATACACTGACAGAACTGTGTTTTATTAGAACAAAACTGTGTGATGTTCGAAATGAAAGTAGCACCAGTGCAATGCAATTTTAAATGTAGGTCATTTTCCTGTGCAGCCTTGAATGTTTAAATGACATAACAGCAATGTACAGCCATTCTGAATGTGAGTGGTTTTCTCTGGATTCACGTGAATGACAACAAAATGCAGCTATTCTTGGGGTGGCTGTGTTCAACTCTCGCCCTATATGTGCTCAGCAGACCAAAGCACAGCCATTTTTGGGTGATTGCTAAAATGCAGTTTTTATTGTAGGGGCCTTAAATCTACCCCACAACATACCTTTAATAAAGATGTTTTTTGCAGTACCCATTTTGTATCTGTATGAGCAAAGCATGTTAGGGGAGGATGTTATGGTTGTATTGCCTTGGGCATAACCATCAGCCATGCCCCAGGCCCCACAAATCCACCCCAGGCAGCCTGAAGTTAGGGCCAGTAGCCATTTAACCCCTATAGTCTGTCCATGGGTCATGCCTCGGGCTGCATATACATTACCCTTTTTAGAATCTTCAGATGTGGGTGAGCTAATGTTTATATATGTACATATGTGCGAGAGAGAGAGACCACACATATGCATGGCTCGTTTCCAGATTTGTGCAGTGCACTTTAATGATCCAGTATCCGCAGAGCCTGCCGAACCCACAGATGCTGTGCCCAAAGCTAGCTACACGTAGCCACCAGGGTGATGTCGTCTGGTGGCTGTAGGTCCTGCCCCAAAGCTGCCATGGAAGATGCCACCGGCTTCAGCAGGGATAAGAGGTACAATTAGCAAGGTACTCAAGGGCGATGCACCCAAGTTAAGTCATGGTAGCTTGTGACGGCACACTCTTTGGGTCATCCTGCACAGGATATACGGTCTGTAGGGCAAACTCTAATGTTGATCAAGAGCCAGATGAAGAAGATTTGGATACCATACTGATGACAGCTTGGACCATCGAGATATTAATTACTGCAGATTCGTTGAAGAGGGGTCAGAGGAAAAAATGTAAAGAAATGCATCTGATCAGTGCATCAAAACGGCATTTCCAATTGAATTTGGTTCTGGGCATCTGGATGTGAAGATTGGGCCTATTGCCTTTTTGGCTGCTGGAAAAAGGTCTATTTCTGGTCTGCCCCATCTGGAAAAGATATCGCCTGGGAGTTGGTTGTTCAGAACCCCCTTGTGCCCTTTTGGGAAGGCCTGCATAGGAAGTTAAGAAATACGAACCAAATAAGGGGAAAACAGATTGGTTCATTGAAGGGGTGGTACCTGTGGTTGAAAGGGTTGAAATTAGCCAAAGGTTTGAATAAAAACTCAAGACTGCAGACAGTTCCTTGCTGACTCCCTTCAGTAAACTGTCCTGGGTGCCCCCCAGTGATGATTCAGACCTTGAAATTTGCCTAAACCTCAACTGATTAAGTTGCATACATGATTAACCTCTGCAGGAGTCTGGCCACGAATAGAAGATTTGAAATGGGCATGTATGTAACTGGAGTGATCTCAGCTTGGCGTTTAAAGAAAATTAGTTATAAGAGCATGTTTGTACTGGTTGGGCTATATTGCTACAAGGGATTAATGCATTAGATACATAGGTTCTTGCTTTGTTCATTTACTTAGGTAGTGAATCTCAAATTGTAAGGCAAATCTATGGCTGGGTGTTGGCCTGCTTCAAAGCGTGTGTGTTAGAAGTCATAATAACGCATTCATTGAGCCAGAAGGAACATGGCCTGAAAGTAGAGTATGTAGCTATGTTTTGAATCCGCTCTTAGAGCTTTCTGCCTTTGTGTTCTCTCTCAGGCATTATAGCGGTGTGCTCCACAGCCTGCTTTCTATGCAAAGATGGCTTCTCCTCGTCCTATACAATTTTTTTTTTATATTCACTGTATGCGCTTGGTTTAATTCACAGCTCTCTCGCTATTTGTAAAGTAGAATTCCTTTTCCCGGCACTGCCGCGTGGCTTGTTTTCTAATCCGTTAAATGTCGTGTAGGATTAGTGTAGCATTGAATGAATGTCTCCCTTCCACAGGCGCCATTGAAATGACGTCACTTGCTGAGGCTTACTTTATCTATGTGTTTAACACAGCGCATTTTGATGAGCTGTAAAATCCCGGCACGATTAAAACCTGTCTAATATCTGTCTTAAAGCAAGTACACAATGCAGATGTGGACACTATTCTTCGTATTCGGTGTCTCCGAATCCAGGACTGCATCAACGGCTGGCAATCCCTCGTGTTTTCTCTCCCTTGCACCTCTCCCCATTTCTGTTTCTCTTCTAGTGTGTATGCCCTCCTTACCCACGCTCTTTTTCTCTCTCTCGCACACATTCCTCTTTCTCTGGGATCCTTTTCTTCTCCCTCCAGGTTCTGCTTTTTCTCCTCCCTTTCCAGTTTCATTTGCCTCTCTCTCGCCCTTCTCCTCTTCTGTTCACAGTCCTGGGCAACGCTGCAGGGCCGCCCCAGGCGAGGCCAGGTAACTGCTATCCCATAGCAGCATGGTCAGGAGAGGGGCAGCAGAACCCCCACCCAGGGTCAGCTCCCCTCTCCTCTAGCGGATAAGGGAGACAGCAGTCTCTGGCGCTTCAAAGCGCAGGAAGGGTGAGGTAATAAAAATACCTCACCCTTCCACGAACATATATGGGTGCATTGCACCCAGGAGAAGCAGGAACATCCAGGCAAGGAAAGTACAAAGGGATGCCCCCTCCCGGGAGCCGAATTAGTCAGCTGCATGGCTGGCCTGGGGAGTTGGTTCACAGGTCCACGGAGGTATTACAAAGACCCAGGGGCTTCCCTGGGTCCTATATAATGAGCTGCTTTCAGCTTGGAAAAGCGCACACTGTTTGTGGACCCTGAACGGGGACCCAAACACTTTTGGAAAGTTTGCTGTGTACTCAGCGTCTTACTGCTCTTTTTCTTTTACACAAACCCTCCCACCCTAGAAAAAGGGAAGAAGAACAACGGAAAGAAACCCAGGACACCGTACGGTGCCCACAACAAGTCGTGGGACAAGAAAGGCGGCACGGGCCAGAGGGGGTAACCTCAGGACTTGATGCCCAAAAGTACTATATTATTACGATATGCGATTATTGTTTATATTCCATAACCATATCTGTAACAATAAAAACCTACAGACTTTTTATTGCCAACACTTGACCAAATTGTTGTGGTGTAATTTTCCATGGGGAGGGCAAGGGCCGTAAGACATGACGCACACACCCCAACACAACAAATGTAAGTCGGCCTGCATATGGGTCCAACAGTTACTAGTTTTCCCCTATCTCCTCTTGTGCTGCCTGACCTACTTTTGTAATTCACTGCTAGCTCAGTGGCCTAAGCACCTCCCTGAAAAATGGAAAGGACCCGGCCATGGCCCCCTGAACCTTTTATCCTTTGTCAGGTTCATAAAATGACCACCATTCCGACTGGGTAGTCATGATTCGCATTCTAGCATGTAGATTTGAGTTGGGGGTGTATATAAACAGCTGTTTCGTTGCTTACCAGAGATCTCTTTTAATCTGAATCATTCTTCAGCTCACATGCAGTAGCTGATGTAAAATGTTCAGAAAGCGAAGCGCGACTACTGATTGGCTTTTACTGTATGTGACAATTGTTCACGTGCCATCGTTACCTCTGATTGTCCGCATTCATTTATTTAACATCAAAGGTTATCAAACTTCCTCAACATGGCCTCTAGCTCTGCTGTGAACACCCGAGCTGCTCCTGTCCGATAGCTCGGCGATGAATGGAGGGTAGCAAGACCATGCAGAGCAGCAGAGGTTCGAATCCCGAACCCACCCTTAGAAACCGAGCTCCGCTATAAAGCGCCTTATTAAAAAAAATAAAAAAAACAGTACTTACATCTTCTGTGAATGGTTCTGAAAAC
Source organism: Ambystoma mexicanum (assembly GCF_040938575.1). Lineage (NCBI taxonomy): Eukaryota > Metazoa > Chordata > Amphibia > Caudata > Ambystomatidae > Ambystoma > Ambystoma mexicanum. Next base: position 973,665,826 of record NC_090936.1, on the reverse strand, counting down.
CACTTTTTTATTTTAAACCCTGGGCCATCTCTTTGTTGAGTGGTGAGGCCAATTCAAGGGTCCCACTTTTCGTACACCCCACAGTTGAGCGCCCTAAGACCCCTGGGTTAGGTGTTGCGCTATATAAGAGTGTATTAGTTAGATAAATATCCTCTAAGCGTGGGGGTATTTAAATAAGCAAATATGATCAACTTTATTTTAGTATTACTTTTCCATTTCCACACTGTATGGTCTGCTATGTGGCCCTCACCTTTCACGAGGAGGAGGCCTGTGTGGCTCACCAGGTGTTCAGCCCTAGCATTAGATATGAAACCAGTCTACATTTAGGTGTCCTATTAGCGGGGTGGCTGAACTCGGGTGATAATAACGCCTATTATCACAGCATTTAGAAGGATGAGGAATACGGTATGGATCTCTTTATCAACACTTGACATCATAAAAAAATAAAAACAAGTGGCAGGCGCGGTGAAATGTCTGCCAGAAATACGCTGTACATTGCTGCACTGTAATAAACATGTGGCTTTGTATTTCTTTTCTTTTGTACATGTCAGCCAGCCACGATCTGGTGGAGTGTGTCTGGATGTGAGCGCTATCTGGGCACACAGACGGACACGTTTACAGGAGACACGCCTAAGCAATTACAGAAGAGTCACATGGCGTAGATGAGACCCGGCCCAACAACACTTGCACATACTCAAAGGAGACACGTTTGACAAAATGACTACCGCTCTGTTGGAGTACATGGATGAGTGGTGGCAAAAGCACGCTACCACTAAGCAAGCAGTACTCTCAATCATAAAGGCGAAGCAGGCTCAGCCGAAAGCTATGCCTCCATGGCCACCTTCAGTAGGGAACATGGGTGGAGGCCAGGCCATAGCCCTCAGGAAGGGGCGTGAACTGGTACAAAAGCAATCCAAATAACAGGACTGTGTCACCAAAATAAAAGAATGTCCAGCCAAGGTTCTATAAAATATAGCATCCCTTCCATGGGTGGCCAAATGACCACTTAATTTAACTCAACAAAATGCACACACCTAATAAAAACCCTTTTGGCCACCCATTTCAGGGAAATCACAGAGAAATAAGACTTTAAAATAAAGGGGCACTCTGGGCTTGTAGACAAGGGCGCCTAATGTCAGTTAATGAATAGGTCTGCAAAACATAGTGTAGGGGTACTTAAAAGTCACCAGGGTCCATTCAGGTAGATCGGGTGAGAGGGCCTCTTTAAATACCTTTAGTTTCAGGGCATTGGAACTGAACAGCATCAAGCCAGGCTTTCCTGTACTCGAGCTGATGTTGCAACCGTCAAGTTGTGCTTTCCTAATGGTGAGCCAGTATTGAGAAGGTTTGAGGCGAAGGCTCTCAGTGGATCGAGTTGGTGTTCAAGTCAGGGCGAGTCAATGTCTTCCAGAAGGTAAAGTCAGTGTCAGGATGATGCATCTGCTGGGTGTAGTCAGAGTTCGAGACAATGCTTCTGTCGGGTCAAGTTGGCAGACAAGGCCGTAAACAGTGCAAAGTACTTGGAGTGCCAAAGGCAGACCCACAGGTCCTTTAGTGGCTCGAAAATGAGTCGAGCATGTTTGAGAAGTCTTGAAAAGCATCTCAAGGTGGTAAACAGGCTTTGCATTCTCTGGTAGACTGACTTCAGGGTGCCGGGGGCAAAGTGTGTCCTTTCTTTTGCCCTTCTCAGCCAGGAAGGTTTGTAGAGAGCACGTTCAGGGTTCTGTCACCTCTCATGGCAGGATCCAGGGTACCAGTGTCTCAGTTGTAGTGGGCCTTGTCCAGCCAGCTGGTTCTCCCAAATAGGGCATTGGGATAGTTAAAGAAAAGAGCTTTTCTCTTTCTGAAAGCTCTCTGTCTTCACCACAATTTTAGAGGCCTTTGGAGCATACTGTACCCCAATCTGAGTTCCAGGTGCATTCTTCTTCAAGAATGATCCAAAGATCCATCAACTAAAGTGATGCTTCCCCCCTCAAGAGGGCCCCCTTATGCTACTGCAGTGGTTTGATCAACAGCAATTCTGTAGTTTTATGGAGCCAATCCCGGCTGCGGGGTGGCACCCGTTCCCCCCTCTTATGCATGGAGGCACATGGAAGCGGTGTCAATTTGGGAGTGGGCCCTGTCGGAGGGGATATGGATCTCCTAGGTCCACTACAGTGAGTAACCTTAATGTATTGTGCATTGGGTCAACCAAATTTACATTACTATTACGTTCCTTTTACATCTGGTAGCGTGGCCTATCTGTCACCTGCTTTTATTTTCTCTTGGAGACACAGGCTCCAGGAAGATTAACCTCGCCAATAACACATTTGAATAAAATCTGCTGTGGCTTAGAAGAAGCCAGTATCTGATTCAGAAAGCCCAGCCTATGTGCAGTACAGGACACTATACAAACCTTTAGAAACAAAGACATGATTCAGCTCTTACAGCACCCAATGGAGGAAAACTAGACTCAGTTGCTTTCAGAATTGTTGCTCTCTTGGGCCATACATCCCTGCTTTCTGACACCATACACTTATTTAGAAACCCTGTGGAAAGAGGAGCCCTCTCACTGTGTCTTGCTGAATTAAGGTCATAGGGGAGGGAGGACCGCTACACCAAAAATACTTTCCTCTAAAGTGAGGACTTGCCAATGCCCTCCTCAGCCCCTTTGCCCAATGTGACAACGATATTTCTTCATCAGAACAGCATTTTCTTTATATATATATGAGTCATGTTATTTTGGGCACTTTGAAACAAACCTGGTGCTTATGTAGTCAGGGTTTTCAATGCTCAGCTAAATGGAGCTAATTTTATCCACCTCTGAAAGGATGTAAGGCTGAGTCAGGCATGATGGGGTTCAGAAACGGTCTCCTGCAGGTTACAGAGCTCAGTGCTCCATTTCCTTTTCCTTTACCTTTGTGTATTTGTTTTGTATTCTGAGCAGGTTATTGCAAATCCAACGTAATGTAAAAGGTGAACTGTTACTGCCCATGGAAGCTGGTGGCTACTGTTTCACATCACATTCCACATAATTGCATTTTCAGACACAGGGAGATGCAGAAATGGGTCCAAAATAACAGGTGTTGATCAGGTACTTAAGAGAGGATTTAAATCAAGGCTCATGCATGCTAAGCTCAGTAATGTGGACACTGGGTCACACATCCCAATTCGTTGTCACTGCGACTTGGGCGCAGATGCCAGAAGGAATATGCAAATAATAACTTACATCACATGAGGAACGCCCACCCTGCGAGGCCGCCCTACCTTGTGAGGCTCATGGCAGTTTGCCCCACTGACTGGCACCCCCATTGTGACGGCCCTGCATTGATGATGAATGTACGTACCTCCCGCAATTTGATGACCATTTGTCTCCCTCACCTCAAGCCTCGAGGAAGAGCGACTCAAGGAAGAGCTCCTCAGGCTCCTGGCTGGCTGTCCTTCTGTGGAAGGCAGGCAGTAGGCAGCAAAGTGAAAGTGCTGATCGTGGAGGGCTGTCAAACAGTAACAGCTGCCTGCTACACCACGCACCGAGGGAGGGCAGAGGCAGAGCAGCCGCCTAAGGTGAGCTGCTGCAGTGTGCCACCCACACAGGAAGAGGGGAAGCATCCGATCAGAGGCAGGAAGGATTTGGGATAGAAGCCAGTGCCTCCAGACTCTGAAAGAGACAGCGCACATGCTGCTTGGCTTTGTGGCATGCGTAGTTGCACTCACTTGCTTTCACACCCATCATCACACCCAGCAGTCAGGGAAGGCAGAGAGAACAGTGACACATGATTTCCTCACTGCAAGGAGGGGCAGAGCCATCAGACAACATGAGCACCTCCATGTCAATCATCTTTACTGTTTTTTAGTTTGGGCTGTTAGGTGACACTTTAGCACCACCTATAAGCCGGATCTGTTGAAAGTAAAGATAGGGATGAATGGCAAATGAGGAGGGACGCACAGCTTGTAGGTGTTGTTTGGTTATTTGCCCACCCATTGACTGCCCATGGCCATCCTAATCGCTTTTGCCAGGTACTTAGGAAGAGAGAGTGGAAGTTAGTGAAGGCCATGGTCCCAGAAAGCCTTGTGGACGATGCAGAGGGTCTTGAACTTGATCCTTGCAGACACCGGAAACCAGTGGAGGGATTTCAGGGCCGGAGACATGTAGTCCCTGGGCTTGAGGCCAAGGATAAATCTTGCAGTCAGGTTCTGGATGAGTTGAAGAGGACAAAGACTACAGGTAGGCAGATTGAGAAATAGGCTGTTACAGTAGTCCAGCCTAGAGAGAAGCAGGGCTCTGGCGACAGTGAGCTTCTGGGGGAAGGTGAGAAAAGGGAGAATAGCTCTGAGGAGGTGCAGCCGGAAATGGGCCTTCCTGGCAAGGTCTGTAATGTGTGGAGAGAAGGAGAGAGTGGAGTTGAAGATGACCCCAAGGTGTTTGTATAAGTATTAGGCATTTGCCAGGCACTGCTATTAGATGCTTGGAAAATATCCATGTTGTGTAACAAGTGGGAGGTGGACCTGGGGTTGAATAACATGGATAAAATTTGGAAGAGTATGCACAAACTTATGGGTAGTGTCTTATTTAACTCAAGGTTTAGGATCATGCAGTTAAAGTACTGCATAGGCTGCTTTGTACGCCGGCTAAGAAGAAGTGGATAAGTGATATTAATAATGGAGACAGCCCAAGATGTAATGGTGAGCATGCCAGATACATGCATTTGGTCTGGGATTGTCCCATACTACAATGCTTTTGGTCAGAGGTGTGTCTGAAAATTGTTGAAATAGCGGAGGAAGGGATGCCACCTATTCCTACAGAATGTTTTGATTACTTAGCGAGATGTCACACATTCAGCAAAGATGTGTAAATCTATGATGTGTACTTGCAAAACAATATATATTTAAGACCTGGGCCTGTAGGACACCCCCGCCGGTAGACACTTGGTTGAAGGGAATGACTTGGGCTAATGATAATGAAGAGGCCCAAAGATATCTGGGTATCTTATAGGAATTACTTATGGAAGACTACCACTCTGGCGGATGACATATAAGACTCCCGGTTTGAGTTAGTTGAGTAGTGCACTCTCCGCAGAGACTGGTTGAGCGCACGCAACATGTTGAAAACGTCTGCTGACGTTCCAGGGGGTATATGTCTGACTTCATGCGGTGCAGACAGTTCAGTGTATCTGTACATCAGTCACTGTAGCAACCATTATGAATGATGCCAAAGTGTTATATGTCTTACTTCTTTTCCTCTGATCTATATAACCAATTCATAAATAAAGTATTTTAAAAATATATTTGTTTTTTTTAAAAAATGATGACGGTCAGGAAAGACACTGCCATAATATGCGCACTCTCTATCCCTGTTCCAACCTGGGCTGGAAGATGCCTTAGTGTTCTGTGCATTTTAAAGAGCATTTTGTGTATTTGGGATGCACTTTAAAATGTGCAGAAATTACCCGATCCCCCCTAAGTCCCCCCCCTATGCCCGCACCGCTGATATGCAGAATGGGGTGAAAAGGCACATCTGAATTTGTGTATTGAAGATTGGCACCTCCAGATGCAGTTTTGGGGTGGCGTTGCTCCTTTTTTAGGCACAAGTGGTGAACGCGCTAGAGCATCTCATCACGTTTTGAGAATGCGCCCCTTGTTTTCTTTGAACGTCGCTGATAGGAAAAGGTCTCACCTTTTCTAATCATTGTATTTTTTGTGTGCTATGGGAGTGCAGTGAAAATTCCTGGGTTCGGGGGTTTCCTTTCGCCCAGGCTCAGCTAAGACTTGCCTGCATTCTCTTTTGCAGTATACTTGTGCCCTGGCCCCGCACTGCTGCTGTATCCAGTGAGCGGCCTGACATCATCCCTCTCCGTCTCCCACGCCATCCAATGATTCCCGAGCCCTCGTCCGCCTTCCACTCTGGGGGTCGGTGGGCATCGGTGCTGGCGTGGCAGCATCCGAGGTTCTCGCGGCAACGCTGCACAGACTGTCAGCCGAACCCAGTGCACACCGCGCCTGTGTCCTCAGCTGGCCCTGCTTGGCGATAGACGCGACGCTCCTCTCTCGCTGTCTCCTGCGTCCTCGTATGTCTCTACACCGCCCCCAGCCCCTTACTATCTGCTGGAGGTTGGGAGGCTGCAGCGAGTCTTGCTGTTATTCCGCCCTGCGTGTGTGCTGCAGCATTAAACACGCTCTGGCCAAGCCGCACCGACGCTGTGGCTGAATCCTCGGCTGGCCACGTCTGGGGACGGGCACAGCCACCACCCGCCCTTGCTGCAGTACGTGCCGATGTGGGAGTTCCTTGCACATGCTTGCACAAGGCTGAGTGATTAACGAAGCCCCCATTTAATCTTCCTCCTTCATTCGCACTCGTTCCTTCTCTAATCGCCTTCCCATAGGGCGTGTTTGGGGGTTGAATGGTCAGAGCTGGGGACGAGGGGTCTCAATCGCCACATAGAGGGAGGGGTGCAGGTGTATGGAAAGGTAGACAGCTGTCCTAGATCCAGGCTTGCCATTGCTGTGAGGAAGGGTGTGACGTGCTCTGATAATGGATGTGATGAGCTGTGATAGTCGAAGTGATGAGGTTTCTGATGAGCTGTAATTATAAATATGATTAGTGTGATGAATGTTAGGGGAAGGATCATGTGATGGCATTTGATAAGGGTTGTGAATAAAGTTATGATAAACTGTGAAGACGGATCTGGTGATCTGTTTTGGCTGATGCAATGGCGAATTTTCTGAGCTGTGATGACGAATATGGATGTGTTGAGCTTTGGTGAGTAGTGATAACTAATGTGATCAGGTGTGATGACTGTCAGAGGTGCTTGTTGGGCTGACATTATGGATCTAAATTAAGATGTGTAAGAACGGGGATGTGCGGGGACCGCCCGACACCCAGCTCAGCAACACACACTGGAGATCACAGAAGACTGGCTATCACATCTTCTTTATTTAACTATAGCCCCGGAACTGCCTTCGTACGTCCGTCCGCCCGCCTCCATAGCCCAACGTCACTTCCCTTTGATCTGGCCCCAACGCGGGCTACCCCACACAACGATGTGGTGGGGTTTAGATGTCACGTTCGCAACATGCCATCTCCCCCCTTTTTAAGACGAAGGATCACTCACGTCTCTCAGTCCATTTCCTTAATCAGTCTTGGGGGCTTCATCACTTATCGGGGATGTCTAGGGGTCCATCGAATCACCGGTGGGGTGAATCCTCCCTTTATCTGCCATCCTCCTCTTCTGACGCCTCTTCATCTCCGAGATAGGATTCCTCAGAATATCTCTCGTCAAAACTGTCATATGCACGTTCATATCTGAGAGCCAGGGAGTCCCCAACTCTCCTGAAGTGAGACAAATTCCTCGTCACGGACAGATGTCCATCCCCACCGGCTGTGACCTTTCTTTTGAGTTACCACCAAATGGTTAGGGGCGAACGTGGCATCCTCCTTTCAACCCTTGGGCTGGTGTACCAATAACAATCATGCAGTCCTGAGCCCGCCTGCGGGTATCTTCTCTGTCTTTCATCTTACTCTTTTCTTCCTGATCTTTGTCCTTCACTTGCTGTTCCAGTGCCGTTGGGGGTGCCTGTGTGGGTCCTTCGGGCAGCCCAGTTTTGATGGGTCTCCAAAACAATAGATCCGCCTGGCACACTCCTGTCGTGCTGTGTGTTGCATGGCGATACTCCCTCAGTAGCCGATAGAGGACTTGCTAGAAAGGCTTGTTGATAATGGAAGCTATCTGCAGAGTTCTCTTGACGCTTGCCATAAACCTCTCAACGATGCGTTGGCTTGCGACCATTGTGGAGTCACTTTCCTATGCTGAAACCCCATGTACTTTGCAAAGTTTTGAAAGTCTTGGCTAGTGCAGGCCATTGTCTGACTTGATAACTCTTGGGAATCCATACACAGACAGCATGCAGTCCAGCGTCGGGATTACCACGTGGCTGACGTGCTCTCGACCAGCTGGGCCTCCGGGAAACTGGAGTGTTCATCTATGCGCACAAGGACGTAGGTGCCATTTCGAAGAAGACCGAAGAAATCCACAGCCAGCTCGTTCCAGATGTTTTCAGGGAGTGGAGACATTTGTAAGGGGTTCGGGTGCAGTGGCGGGGCTACCTGGGCGCAGGTTTGGCATCCCCCTATTTCCTCCGCCATGGTATCCATCTTGGGAAACCACACCTTTTGTCGAAGAAGGCGTTTTGTTGACACCACCCCCCAGTGGCCTTCATGCACCAGCCCAATTATCTTCACCCGTAGAGTCTCCGGGATGACCACCTTGCAGTTTTTGAGAACAACGTGGTCATCCACGATGGACATCACGTCTTTCACCAGGTCCAGACAGCAGATGTCCTCTCTTACGGCCTCAACCTCGTTCCAGGCTTGGTGTTTTAGGAAGGAGGGTTTTTCCGACTTGATGCAATGAGTGACGATGCTGAGACCCTGCTCGGACACGGCCACTAGGTAAACCCAATCCACTGGGAGCGGGTGTGAGGTGGTGCACAACATGGTTGATGTAAGCATCCGTGATGGAGGGCCACACGAGAGCCGAGCCTGTCGGGTGGCGGAAGATATAGTCTGCCAGATTATCCTCCTTGCCCGAGCGATGTTGAATATCGAACTTGTAGTCTTGTAAGCGCAGTCCCCATCTGGCAATTCTGGGAGGCATTCTGGCTTTGGGATCCCTGTAGATGGTCAGAAGGGCCTGATAGTCTGTTATAACCATGAATGCTTTTCCGTACAGGAACAGGTGGAAGTACTCACAGGCCCATACCACTGCCAGACTCTCCTTCTCTGCCTGAAAGTAAGCCTGTTCTGTTGCTGGCATAGTCCTTGAGGTATCTGGAGCAATAGCTCGCCACACTGGGAAACGACCGTAGTTCCGACGTGTTCTGCAGGGGGTTGTGCCATGTTGAGCGCCGCTACCTTGTCTGGGTCCACCGCATGCCCTTTTCTGAGACGATATGGCAGAAGAACCGAAGTGACCCTTTACCAAATTTGCATTTGGACTTGTTGAGGGTGACCTGTTTTGGCTGATGCAGCGCAGCACACACTCTGTGCAGGACCACGTTGTGTTCTTCCATTGATTTTCCGAACACCGGAACGCCATACAAGTATTTGAGGCAGTTGGGCACATGTCTTATGACCTTATGGACCTCCTCCTGAAATATCTTGGTTGCCGCGGGAAATGCCGAAGCTGAGTCTTTTGTATTGGAACAGACCCAGATGTGTTGTAAAAGTAGTGATGTAGCGAGATTCAGATGCTATTTCTATCTGGTGGTACCCCTTTGTGAGGTCCAGCTTGGAGAATACCTTTGCCCCGTGGAGTAGGTGGATCATATCAGTGATCCGTGGCGCTTGGTGGAGTTCATGCTCGATAGCTTCATTAGCTCTCTGCATGTCCATCCACACTTGAACTATAAGAAGTGTTGCAGAAGTGAACCCTCTTTTTAGAGGAGGACTGACTATTTGTGCCTTGATAGTAACTCCCAAATTTGTAGCCTTCAACAATATAGGGGAACATTTTTTCATGAGAAAAATTAAAAAGGTCTTTTCTCATTCTCTTGACACGCTCCAAATTTGTGTCATTTTTAAATTGTAATAGTTCTTTAAGATGTTGATCTAATTTATTCTTGAATGCCTCAAGGTCCAAGTCTTTCTTTAGTTCATCCTGTAATTTTGAAATATCTAAGACCTTTTTAATTTTTCTCATGAAAAAATGTTCCCCTATATTGTTGAAGGCTACAAATTTGGGAGTTTCTATCAAGGCACACTTCTTATAGTTCAAGTGATGATGGAAGCACAGGCTCTATGGACCCTGGTAACCAACAGGGGACTGGCAGAGGTCGAGCACAACGATACCAGAACAAACAAAGACAAGGCCGTCCTTTTTTAGGACAGGGACCCAACCGAGGAGATTGGGGAAATCAGATACAAACTCGCAGCAGGGCGAGAAATCAGTGGTAATCAATTTATCCAATTACACCTTGAATAGTGATGAAGAACAAGTACTGAACAAAGGTCTTAATTTTGTGACCACGAAATTCCACGATCCTTTCGAGTTTATATCGGAATTCCATAGTTTTATGCGCAAAGTTCATCTAAATTAATATTTTCAGAACGATAATATCTACGAAAATCTTAATCACACGGGCTTAAGAAATAAATCTACATTCTGTGCCCCTTCTCACAGTCATACGTCTGAATCCCAGGTCTTTGAGAAACAGGTTCTCAAGGAAGTCCTCAAACTGGAACAACGTGGTATACCCAATCACTCTAACTTTGGCAATACCCAAAGGGCACTGATTCTCAAACTGGCTAGAACAGAGGATGTCATTGTGAGACAAGCTGATAAGGGAGGAGCTATTGTCCTCCTTAATCGCACAGATTACGTTGGGGAATGTTTACGGTTACTCAATGATGTCAAAAGCTATCGCCCCATCCCCAATGACCCATCCATCACCCTTTCCGCCATGATTGAAACCAAGGTACTCAGTGCTTATGAGGCCAAGATGATCAGTAAGCAGGAATACGAATACCTCACGAGAAAGCAAGGACGTGTGCCTGTGTTTTACATCCTTCCTAAGGTACACAAAAGTCTAATTAACACTCCAGGTAGACCTATTGTATCAGGGGTAAACTCCATAGTAGAACGTCTGTCGAAATTTGTGGATTTTTATTTGAGGCCTTTTGTAGTGAAAATGAGTAGTTACCTGAGGGATACCTCGGATGCCATCAATAAAATTGAGAATCTGCCCTACAATTGTAACAACTTTCTATTGATTAGCCTCGATATACAATCTTTGTAAACGGTTATTCAAAGAGCTACTCTGGAAGTAGTCGAAGAAATTCTGAGAGACAGACAAGATGGTCATCCAGTCAGCAGTGCTTTTATAATGTGGTGTGCTGAAGTGGCACTGACTAGAAACTTCTTTCAATTTCAAGGAAGCTTCTACGAACAAATAGAGGGTACTGCTTTCGGTGCAGCCATGGCTCCAAATTTGGCCAACCTCTATGTAGAATACTTTGAAAAACTGGTCATCTACCCTGACATTAATCCGTTTAAAAAACATCTAGTCAAATGGCTAAGATACATAGATGATATTTTCATAGTATGGGAAGGTTCAGAAGTTGAGGCCCAGTCGTTTGTGGAATGGCTAAATTTGCAAAACCCTTTTTTAAATTTTACCAAGGAAATAAATACTCAGGAAATTAATTTCCTAGATATTACTATTTTTCACCATGAAGGGAAATTAAAAGTGAAACCATATAACAAAAAGACGGACAAAAATGCCTTGTTGCATTTCTCAAGTCATCATGCAAACCACATCAAAACAAACTTACCCTTCGGACAATTTTTAAGACTAAAAAGGAATAGCAGCTTACAACAGGACTACTGTAGTAGTGCGGGCGTACTGTCCAAAAAATTGTGCAACAAAGGGTATCCGGCCAAATTGGTGAAAACATCATCCAAAAGAGCATTTAATAATAATCGTGAAGCTCTACTAGAGAAAAGGGAGGAAAGGGAAAATAAAGAGAACCGCATTGTGTTTGTAAATACTTTCTCTAATCTATCTTACAAAATTAAAGGTATCATTAACAAAACCTGGAGAAAGGTCTATAATGATAAGTCTATACATCCTCCTTTAATAGCATTCAAGAAAAGTCAAAACATCAGAAACATGTTGATTAGGAACGATATATCGGTAAAACAGATAATAGCTTCTAGACAAACTACACTGTGGGGTCTCCCACCTGTTAAAGGACATTTCCCATGTGGACAATGCATTATGTGTGCCTATACAAAAGAAACCAAACAGGTCTTACTGAATCCGACTATGATGTGGTCTCTTGATGATATGACGAATTGTAACACGGAAAATGTTATTTATCTAATCACATGCCCATGTGGATTGCAATATATTGGGAAAACGAATAGAAAGTGTCGGACACGGATGGTGGAACATCGTAGCTGTATAAAGAATCAGATTCTTACAGCCCCCATGGTAAAACATTTTACGCAAATGAAGCATACACATGAGGATTTGAGATGGGTCATTTTGAAGAAAGTGGTAGGCAAGAACAAATTTGAAACAGATAGGAAATTGTTACTGTTCGAACAGAAAATGATATTTAAGTGTCAAAGCCACATTGTGGGTCTAAATGAAGAGATTGAGTGGCAACATACACACGAGTAAATTTCCTCTGTTGGGCAAATCCGTATGGTCATATATTTGATGTAATGTGTATTGCCATGTTTATACTTATGTGCAAGATAAATATTTGGGTGTTATCTGTAATCTCACATGCAATCCAGCGTCATTATGGTTGCCAATCTTTGTGTATCCTGATTTACTTGACTTAAGAGGCAGTGTGATTTTGGTAGATACTTTGTAATCTGGCCTGTTTATATTTATTTTAAAAAAATGTTATATGTGTTTTTCACTTATTTTTAAGTGTTGTATTTGACGTGAGGATGGTACTCGTTTTGACAAAGTTATTTCAATTGAGGCATATTGGGCCTGTTATGCTGGCCCATGTGGTGGCCTTCCTTCACATGTACGGCATTTTAGCTTATTTTTCATTTGTATAGCACTCCCAGTGTTGTTTTTTAGGTACCTTGTGTCAATTGTAATAGCCGTAGGTCCTGAGCACATTAGTCGTTTTGTTGTGTTCTTTTCCTTTGGCACTGCCTCCGTAGTCCTCTTTCTATGTCGCGCTACTCACTTCCGGGTTGAACGCGAGATCAGATAATCAAAGCACAACGTGTGTTGCATTGACACGGCAGACACGGCTGCTCCGGAATATATCTTTCTTTACGCTTGTCACAGGTATGTCTTTAAGGGGGCATTGAGCCTCACGTGGTACTATTTGATGAGCGTTGTGTAGCTAGGCCGTGTTAAATATAATTGAATATAGTGACACAGTGTGGTTTCATTTCAACAGAGGCTATTCCGCTTCGTTCTCCATACAGGTCCCTAGCCTTGGATACCGAAATACAGCGATTTTTGATCCATTTTCTGAGAGGAACAGGATAGATATTGACACTGTACGTATTAAAAAGGAGGTATGATGTGTTGCTTTTGACCACGGTGGATGTACCGTACTGTACACTAGAGATCACGGTATCTTAAATTTAACAATTTATGGCGGTGTCATACTTAGATGAAACCAACGGGTGTTGGGCACATGTCGGCCATGGAATATTATCACTGTGTGGTGGTGGTACACTTTGGTGCAGCAATAAGGGCTGCTTGGTGACATACTGGTGTTTTCCCTGGTAGAGGGAGAAACGTTTTGGTGGTCTGACTGTGATGAATTGTATGTGTTGTTTGGTTTGCAGCTTTTAAGTGGGCCTTCAGCTACTAGGAGCTATCGAATAATCAAGACTCACCCTGTTGGAGTCTTCGGCCATATTGTGTTGTTTTACACCGGTGCTACCGGTACCAATTGAAGAGGTATGTAGCTTGTTATTGGGGACAGGTTGAGTGTAATCATGTCCTAATTTTATCAGTGCTTTGTGATTTATTAAACAAACTGCACTGATGCATGGAATTTGTTTCTGAGCTTATCTGACTGGTATATATGGGTGGTGACTGCCCCATTTGTTTGTTTCCTGGTTTAGGAAATGCGTGAGAACCCATAATTGTGACCTTGGATTGCATGGTGGAAAATTTGAAATTGAAATATTCCCCTGAAGAAAGTTCATGCATTTGAGCAACCTGGAACTGAAACATGTCGGGATTTGTTTGCACCTGAGTCATTACACTCAGGCTTTGGAAAATTGTTAAATCCATTTATTGTCTGTCTGTGTAATTTTTTCATCGTTTTATGTGGATATATGGATGTGTAATTTTGTAATTTGTATTGTTTTTTATTACCATGCTGTGTGAGGTTGGGTTTGACTGATACCAAACACTTTTAGAAGTGTTTTATATTTGTGAACTAATGATTAAAAAATGATTAAAAATCAAAAAAACTTTTTTACAACAGAAACAACAAGTACCGGGTCTATTTTTTCAGGACTGAAGGTACCAGCATTGTGGGGTACACACCAACACATATGCACCAGATCAGTAAAATGTTATATGTTGTAATAGTCTCCTTTAAATATTAATATATAATACTGGTTCTATAGCACCTTTCTCCAGCAAGGTTAGAACTTCCTGCTGTAGGAGCGGGTCCGAAAACTTCAAAGGGTGTCTCCCTGGTGGATTGCTTTGAGGAAGGCAGTAGCCTTGAGCTATTATTTCTAGAGCCCAAACATCTGAAGTAATGGCTCGCCATTCTTGCAGATGCTGTGACAGCCTGCCTCCTACAGGTGTTTTGTGATTCAAGTCCTCAAAGTGGTTTTGTGGCGGTTGTTGCAGCCGCTGATGGCATAGAGGCTGCAGCTGGCCTTGCACGTTTTGCTCGTCCACCGCTAGTGGCCTTTCTATGGCCCCTTTGACTGGCCATTCCTCACGCCTTTCCATATGAGGAGTAGTAACAATAGGATCGTCCCCTCTACGATTGTCCTGGCGCACGAAAAGGCTGAGGTTGCCTAATAGCAGCTCCTAAAGATTTGGCAGCTGCCTTTGAGGTCTGCAACCTCTCAAGGCTCTTGTCAGCCTTGTTGCCAAAAAGGTGAGACCCGTCAAAAGGCACGTTCAGAAGGTGGTTCTGTACGTCCGGTGCAAAACCCAACTTCCGTAACCACGCATATCTGTGCATTACTGTGCTAGTGCCCATGGACCTGCTTACACTATCCGCAGTGTCCAATCCAGATTGAAGGGATTCCTGCATGGCTTCCTTTCCATCTCTAACGATGGCTAGGAACCCTTCCCTTTCGTCCCCTTCTGGTATGTGCTCCGCTGCCATTGCGACGCACTCCCACAGAGTGTATGAAAATTTTGCCAAGGCACATGTGGAGTTCGCAGATTTTAAAGCCATACTCCCAGCTGAAAATACCTTCCGTGCCCAGCCATCCACACATCCCTGTCTGGAGTGATAGAAGGGTACGCAAGTTTGTTAGAAGCTGTGGCTGCCTCTATGACCAGACTCTCGGGAGTTGGATGTTTGGACAGATAGCCGGGGTCGCTACTGGCCGGGCGGTATTTTGAGGTGAGGGATTTATTTACCGGAGGAATAGAATCCAGAGTTTCCCAATTCTTGACCACCCTATTTTGCAGGGCTACATGAAAGGGTAGTACTAGGTCTTTGGTGGGACCATGGTCCAATATATCTGTCAAATCATCCTGGATGAATTGGGCTGATGGTCTAGCCCATCCTAAGTAATCTACTACCTTCATCATTAACTGATGGTATGATGGACTGGCATGCTCTCCTGGTTCTGGTCTGCCAAAGTCATTTTCAGGAGATGTGTCAATGCCACTTGCATTGTGTAATGATTCCACCAAGTCCCTCATTCTGCTTTCTTCTGAAATCAAGCATTCTCGGACATTTGGGGTGCCATATTCTAGCCCAAAGGTACATTCTCCTCATCAGATCTCTCCTGTTCCTCAAAAATCGAGGTCAGGGACTTGAAAAACTCCTTCCTGGGGAGAGGCTTGAAAACCTTCTCTGGGAGAGGAGGAGGAAAAGGTGTATTACAGGGCTCTGAGGATATTACAAGTCTTGTAACCTTATCTTTCCCTTTTTCTGGCTGCCCTGGCTTGGCTGGAGCCTTTTGCGCCGAGGGCTTCGGTGTTGACGTTGATAAGGGCGTCAACGGCGTCGACGACATAGCGGTCGTCGACGGGGTTTGCTTCGAGGGCATCGAGGCGCTCTTCGAAGATTTTCCCTTCGAGGTGTGATGGATCTCAGATGGCGTCGGTGACCTCAAACGGTCGAATCGTGTCGGAGCGCGAGTGTCGGAGCGATGGCGCTCCCTGCTGGCTTCCGAAGAAGGCGCGGACCGAGGCTTCGCTTTCTCAAACACCTCCATCATTTTGACCCTGAATGCTTCCCACTCTTCGGGAGACAAATGTTTCGTGGGGCATATCATCCTTTTCGGAGGGAGACCTGTGGCGTCGTTTCTTCGATTTTTTCATCGAAGACGACGAGCGATGGGAATCGCTTCGGGACCTGGACCGATGCCTTTCGCCTTTCACGTCGAGGCGATTTCTCCTCACAGGACCTCGACTGGACTCTAGAAGCTATACAATCGGTTTTGCGACCTACCTGTAGTTTTCCTCTCCTTTCTCGCAAGGCCTTCCCCGTCATCGCCTGACACTTCGTACAGGTCTCCATGTCGTGGCCTTCTCTAAGGCACCATAAACACTCTCAGTGCGGGTCTGTGATCGGAATTTTTTAACCGCACGACTTGCACTTTTTGAAACCCGATCTCGGGGTCGTGGTCGGCGTCGATGACGAGGACATATTCGTTATATTTATTATCTGGACAGAACTCAAGGCACGCCGAAACTCCGAAGCAACGTATACTGCGGAAAAACAGAACTGAGGCCAACGGGCGCCGCGCATGCTACTTACATACCCGATGACGTAACCCTCGACGGAGGCCTTCGAGGGACCATCGACTCGATGACATCGACGCACGGCGCCCTCTGCCAAAAAAAATTCCGAAGAGCAGCAAAGCTGGATGGAATACATCTAAGATGAGGAATACGTTGGGGGACACAATCCACTCGAAATGGGCAATTACTGGGTCATTACGGCCCTGCCGGACCCGGTATTTGCCCATTCCTGGGCGCCGGGAAAAATTCTTCCCCATTGCCATTTGAGCCCCATAGGGCTCAATGGAATGGGGAAGCCGGATGCACCGGCACCGTTATGAACGGTGCTTGTGCATCCGACATGCTGTGCTTCCGGATACCGCTCTGCCCGCCAGATACAACCTGGCGGGCAGAAAGGCACCCGCGAGCACAGCTTGTAATTTGCCAGTCTGGGAACTACAGTACCGGCAAGCTTACCGGTACCGTAGTTCCCGGACCGGCAAACTTGTAATGAGGCCCAATGCCTAGAACGCATGCAGGAACAATCATTAAAGATATAGTTAAACTGGAATGACAGCATTCAGAAGAATATGAGAAATAGCCATTGATATAGAAACAGTCAGCGCGAAAGAAGCGCAATAAACCCCCTGCACTCTTTCTCGAGGAGAAGCAGCCGACTTTAGCTCTATCCTTACTCCAACCCCAGGTTTCAGAATTGGATAAAGGTTGTTTAACTCTTACCCAAGTTTCAAGCCTTCTGCTGATCACTCAGTCTGTGCGACAGGTAACAATCCAGTCCTTTTCATTCTCAGTTCTCAATTATTCATGTGTCTCAGCCTCGGTACCCACACGTTTCCTCTTAATTATCGTCCTGCGACAAGTGACAGAGGAAACTAGGCATTTCCATCGAAACTTACAGATATATGCAGACGACACCCACTTTGTGGTGCAACTGGAGATGGAAGCAGGAGAGATGATCCATGTCATTTATTTGTCTCTGACGGGGACATACATCTTGGTTAAGTGGCTATCAGTCATCCCAAATTCCAATCATATGGCCCCAAGCACCGAGCAATCAAACTCCACACCCCTGAGAATTCCTTAGATTGTGCTTCATTTCTGGGCCCCTTGGTGATGAACCTGCAACCACTTCAGGGAAACTGGCAAGCAAGGGGTTGAAAATAGATGCATCAAAGTGATCCTGCATCGCATGTGTTGACTTACCACCCCCTGATCTGAACAATAACTTTAAGGAAAACATATATTTTAATAAGCATGAATTACTAGATGGGAAGGTTTTTGGATTAGGAAATGATATCTGTTCTAGAGTTAAAATATATTCCACTTGCCTAAAAGCTATCATCATTAGCAATGTAAATTACTTTTTTACTCTCAAAAACTTAATTGACTCTAACTTCCAAAAATAAGGTGTAAAATTTCATCAGAGTTCTGTTTGTAACCCTGTCAGAGGAAGTTAAGACTGGCCACGGAATCGCCCCTACAGTTGATTTGACCACCTTTTCTAATCCAAGTGTAAATAGAATGAAACAAATAAGAGCCTCACCAAGGTTCGTTACAAAGCCCCTTTAAACAAAATCAAAGCAGCACTGTCAGTAGTAGGCAGAGTATGAGAATCAATATTCAGATGTGTTGTGCCTCTCCTTACCGTGAACATTACATTGGGCCTCATTACACGGACGGCGGTAAGGGTTAACGGTCACCGTTAATGGCAACGGTGACCGTTAACCCTTACCGCCGTACTACGAGGTCCCTTTGCGGGTTGGAGGAATTAATGCCTGCTTCTTGCAGGCGTTAAGTACCAACCCGCTAAGGGACCTCGGAGCTAATTACGGCACCGCAAAATTGCGATGCCGTAATTAGCGCCTTCCCCATTCCCATAGAGCCCTATGGGGCAGAAATGGGAATGGGGAAGGGCAATGGCGGAAGGGGGATTTACCGCCCCTCCAACCTTGGAATGGGGCGGTAAATCCCCTTTCCGCCAAGGCGGTGCCGGTAATTTACCGGCATGGTCCAGGGTGCTAATAGCACCCTGGATTACCGCCTTCCGTGTAATGAGGCCCATTGTCCTGAGAACAGAGGAATTACAGCTCTTACTCATAATCAGACGAACAAATACGAGAGATTTACCAGTCACTTGTACTCCCTATAAAGATGCAAATACCTGTAATAAAAAGCAGGGAGTAAAAATACAACCCAAAAATGGTGGTTAACAATGGCCACATAGTAGCCTACCCCATTCTTACACCCACCAAGTATCACCAATATTTTCAGATGAGTGATACCAGCGGAGCAGTGGCACAGGTAGCTGTAATAATATTACTGCCTGATCTGATGCACCACTTGCACTGGATGGTCCAGCAACAATTGTCAAGAACGCAGGCAGATGGCTGCCAAGTGGCAAGCAGTGTTTCCACAGTGCATGTGTATAAGGTGGGTCAGCAATAAAGCAGAAATGCTGGATAATGGTGTGTGTGTTTCACGGAACAAAGCTTTCTGACTTGCGGTTGTGATAGGTCCCTGAATCCTTCATACTGTGTGGCTTCCTGGCAGAGGAGGTTGGTGGAAGGAGAGAGACCCTGGGAGATTCTCCTTATGCCACCTCTGGTACCTCTTCACGGTGCCTGTGGGTGTCTCCTGCACCCAGAGATTCCCCCATCGTCCCCAGAAGCTCTCCCAACTGTAACCTTATCACATCATTGGGTATATTGAGACATTGTTGACATCCCTAGGTTATGCCTCTCTCCTCATATCCACTTGCCCATCCATTGCACCCTTGCAATGACAATGTACGTCTCTGCTACCATATGTTTAGATGTTTGATAAACGTAGATGAGTATCATGACAGGGGCAAACATGACTGCTCCTCAGCAGTGCTAAAACCTCCAATTTCTGTCAAGATGTAGGTGCATATTCAGGCAACCAAAGACAGTGTCCATGTTGGGCTACTACTTGGTCTTCATTGTGTGTCTCTGGCCTGTGTTTGGGTTCAGCCATCATCTTCTACGGATAGTGTTCAACATTGGCCCATTTGTTCCAGGCTCTAAGTCTTTCATACCAAATGTAATTTGGTACAAATTCCCTATTAACCTTGCAGCAGCTT
The DNA here is from genome assembly GCF_040938575.1 of Ambystoma mexicanum. Classification (NCBI taxonomy): domain Eukaryota; kingdom Metazoa; phylum Chordata; class Amphibia; order Caudata; family Ambystomatidae; genus Ambystoma; species Ambystoma mexicanum. Next base: position 973,646,310 of record NC_090936.1, on the reverse strand, counting down.
TGTGGGGTATCACCCAGCGGGAATAATCAAGTTTAGCTCCATCCTTTTGGGGGTATATAAAAGCCCATAGATGAAACCTCATCAGTCTGTGGTAATCTCTCCCTGAGGTGCTCATGTTGGTTAAAGCTCATACTTTGTAGAGAAGAAGGCATGGTTTTCTAGTAATCGTGCACTGAAAAAAGGACGATGCCCCTCACAACCTCGAATAACCCTGCATCGTCCTTAGTGTGCTATTGGAATTCCTCCCTTACCGTCTCTTCCTTCCCCCAGGCATCTCTACTGCCGTTCCATGTTGTGAGGAATTCAAAAGGATGCATATAGTGTATTCAAAATTCCCCTGGCATGCACTCTATGGCCAGTAGCGTTCATAGTGCTACTGGTATGCAGTAATCACAAGGGATGTACAGTTGTACCTCAAATAAAAAGAACATGTCCATAATTACACTGATGTTCTATGTCTTTGGGCCTCATGCTAAGTTTGTCAGTCCGGAAATAAGGGTGCCGGTAAGCTCACTGGCACCTTTGTTTCTGGACCAACAAACTACGGGTTTGCCTGCCAGATCCGCTGTGCTGGACAGGTCTGACCCTGCGGGGTGAGCGGTAACGGTAAGCAAAGCCTCCACAGAAGCACTGGCACCGTTAACAACGGTGCCCGTGCTTATGTGTCCCCATTCCCAGAGGACTCTATGGGACTCTATGGGAATGGGGATTTACAAATGTACCAGTGCCTGACTTCCCGACTCGTAATGAGCCGGTGGCACTCGGAAGTCAGGCACCAGTAAATATTTACGGGTCTGGCGCAACATGCTGTAGCACTGGCAGGGTTACCGCCGGGCCCGTAATGTCAATGTTGTATGTGATGCCATGACCATCATTACTCATTATTATTATTATTATTAGTATAATCACATTTGTAGAGTGCACCAATATGGCTTCTTGGCTCTGCGCCAGATGTTAAAGGCAGAATAAAAATGGTTACTGCTGGAATAGTCAGGTTATCAGGACTTGTGGAAGACCCTGATGGATGGGATGGATACTGTGAAGGAGGCGGTTCCAAAGTTGAGATGTGGTGACTCGGAAGTATTTGCCCAAGTGAAGAATGGAGAGAAGATGGCTGGAGAAGCAGAGGTTCCTGGGTGGAGAGTAGTGTTGAATTTTGGGGGTGATGAAAAGGGACCAATTGAAGGCTCTGTGAGCTATGTACGAGGGTTTGCATTTGAGGAGGTTATTAACTGGGGTGAACTAGGCCTTCCATCCATATGTTGCTTGGCTGCTCTGAGATGGATAACGTGGTATATTTGTATATTAAAGGCAGGGGAGAACATCTTTCATCTCAGTTTGGGTGCCCGCTGCTTAAGGCACACAGGATTTGTTCTCTCTCATTTAAAGGAAGATTGTGAATCCTGGCTGCACCAATTGGACCTTAACTTTAGTGACATGAATGACATTAATTATACAATACAAAAGAAGAGATTACTACACCTTGGTTGTGCAAGCAACCATGTTTACTTAGAAAACAAACGGTACTGTCTGAGAGTCTTATGTATTTTTGATTCAACTTGTTATTTACCGATCAGATTTAGGGGCCCATTGGGGTCTCCTAAAATGAATCCTAAAATCTATTAGGACATGTTGATTCTTTTTTTTTTAAACTCTTTATTTCTCATTTTCAACAAGTTACAATAAATAACAGAATTAACATCCTACGTCATTGAACTACAAAATACACAGTAGTGGAAAACAAAATAAAACAGGATTCCAAACCATAACTCTGTATTCCACCATATGAAACTCAAGACCAACCTAAAACAAAGCCAGATGCACCAGACACATGATGACAATAGACAGACAAGACCACACAAAACAACCACAGAGACAACACAAACCCCTTCCCAATACATTCATGTTATTTGAAAAAAGACCAATGCACTCCACTCCAGAACCTAATCTAGCCTCATCCATAAAGGTCACTAAAGATCCCCCACATATCATCATAAAGGGTTTCCTTGTCTTGTTTGCAATACATCGTTTTCTCAAATCTGGATAAAATTCTAACATCTGAAATCCATTCCTCCACCATCGGCTTCTTCCGTGTCTTCCAGACCCTCAACACCTGTTTAGCCGCCACCAATAAAACTCTGAATACCCCACATGACGTCACCCAACTCACATCGCGTCCACCACTATACAACAAAAAAACAACCGCTAAGGGATTGCGTGGATAAACAATGTCCCAAATTTGATCAACCCTATCAATAACCTCCCTCCAAAAACGTACCACTCTTTCACAATACCATAACATATGTATCAAAGTACCTCGTTTTTTCCCACAGCCCCAGCACCGATCATCACCAACTAATCCCAATCTACACATACGTACTGGGGTCCAATATATTCTACCCAATATCCTCTGATGTATATAGCGCAATTGCAAATCCACTTTGGCAGGCGTTGGTACCCTCCAAACCTTTTTCCCATTCCCTTGGCGTACGTTCCCTGCCCAACTCCTCCGTCCAAGACAACCTCAGCTTGTCCCACAAGTCTACCCATTGCCCATCAGATTGCATAAACTGCATAAAAGTAGACACTCTTTGGAGTCCAATTTCCCAAAAATTAAAATTCTCCGGTTTCTTCAAAAACGCAGCACCCAACATATCTCTTCGTTCCAATAGCATGTTGAGTCTGTGACGAGGTTAATTGCATGGAAACAGTGAAGCACGTGCGCATATTTTGATATTTTGCCGTGGAACCAGAGCATTAAGAATCTCACGTTGTGCGTGCTTTATACATAATGGACTAATGCTTTCTGCAGATGAATTTTGGAAAGGATTGATGCTGGGTCAGCATTCATATTAGCTACATGCAGATTTTGAGCTGATATTTTTAGATTGTTACATTAATTCATTGGTTATATTAATTAATATTGATATTAGCTCTATGCAGATTGTGTGCTGTTTTTGATTGTTATATTAACCATGGATTTTGCAAAATGTCTCATTATTTTATGTAATGCACTTTCTTTTACTGTTTTTACTGCTTTTTCCTCTTTATTCATTTTATATGTATGTGTAAACGGTCTGTAGTAAACCATTAACAATCACATGTTTAAAAAAAAAAATCCCGCAAAAAAGATTAGGTATGAACATGGAAGAAATCTGACAAAAAAAAACAAAATATTTTGTATTAGTAATTTAGAAAAGAAATCAAAAAGTCTAAATGGGATACTTGCCCATAAGCAGTGAAAAGCTGGAAGGAGAAACATTCATCAAAATGCTTGCAACGTGTTTGAGTGTCCAGCAACTGGGTCTTAAAGGCATGGTCTAGTAAAAAACGTTATTTAAAAAATAGATAGGCAACATAAAAAAAAAATACTAGCATTCTCTTTTTTAAAACTTCCTATGTAAAATTTTGAGCTATTCAAGCTCAAAATTCACAAAAGCAAGCACATGGGCGCATCCATTTAGTGAAATGGATGCCCTCCTGTGCTGGCTTTTGCTTTTGCGGCACTAATGAAGGAAAAGCCAGCCAGCTGTTGTAAACAAAAGCTACCGCTGGGTGGATTTCCCTTCATTAGTGCTGTATGGGGAGGACGGGGACCGGAGACCAGAGCAGGAAAGCTACAGCTGAATCTCGGTAAGTGCTATTTATTTAAAAAAAAAATAAGCACTAGCTGCGGTTTTTTTTCTAAGTTTTCCGGGCTGGAGTAAAACCGCAGCTTTAAAAACGTTGTATTTATGTTTGCGGTCGCTTTTGAAGTGACCGCAAACATAAATACAACGTTATTGTGTTGGAAAACGATGCAGTTTTTCTTTCCAAGTTTCCCAGGCTCCTCTGGCTCGGAGGAGCCTGAGAAACTCGGAAAGAAAAACCGCAGCGTTTTCCAACACAACCGCGTTGTTTCTGCCTGAATCTGCTTTCCCATTTGGGGCTCTCGGGCTCCCCACGGGCATTGCAGAAAACATCCACGTTGTTTCTGCCTGAATCTGCTTTCCCATTTGAGCCGGAGGAGCCTGAGAAACTTGGAAAGAAAAACCGCAGTGTTTTCCAACACAATAACGTTGTATTTATGTTTGCGGTCGCTTCAAAAGCGACCGCAAACATAAATACAACGTTTTTAAAGCTGCGGTTTTATTTCTAAGTTTTCCGGGCTCCTCACCTAGTGCTTATTTTATTTTTTTTTAAAAATAGCACTTACCGAGATTCAGCTGCAGCTTTCCTGCTCTGGTCTCCGGTCCCCGTCCTCCACATACAGCACTAATGAAGGGAAAACCACCCAGCGGTAGCTTTTGTTTACTACAGCTGGCTGGCTTTTCCTTCATTAGTGCCGCAAAAGCAAAATCCAGCACAGGAGGGCATCCATTTCACAAAATGGATGCGCCCATGTGCTTGCTTTTGCGAATTTTGAGCTTGAATAGCTCAAAATTTTACATAGGAAGTTTTTTTATGTTGCCTATCTATTTTTTAAATACAATTTTTTACTAGACCATGCCTTTAAGGAGTTAGGCTATCACTCAAGCTGGAGGGGCTGGGAAAACTCCCTCAAAAATGTTCACTTGTGACTGTACTCAAGATGCAAGCTTTCCTATTTCCTGGAAACATATGTTCAGGCCGAACATAACAAACATGAGAGCTATTAAGCTTGGTAGGAATGAAAGGTGCTTCCAAAGATGTCTTTGAATGTTTTCTTCAAAGGTATTCAAGAGCGGTTAGATACTGCTTGGAAATAGGAGTAGAGTTTGATAAAGATCTAATCCGCAAACATCAGTTTCAACACACATTGTGCTACTCCACCAAAGTTGCTACCAACAGAGCATGGAGTCGTTACAAGTTCAAAAATAGTTTGGGTAACTCCTACCATTTCTGTGATTATTATAGTAATAGCTGTGCATCTAATACTGGTCTGCCACTGTGCACTTAGAGTAGGCACTTGTTTCATGGAAATAGTGGCACCTTGAAAGAAAACAGCCATGTGTTGCTTTGTAGTGCAATCTGTTCATATCTCTGCCCTGGAGCTTTTTAGTGAAAGTTAAGCCTATTTGATGAATCTGAAGTATGTGTCCCTTCTCCCCAGATGAAGCCACCCGCTTTGAGGCTAGGGAGGTGAGCCTGCTAAGCAAAACCCTCCATAGGGGTATGGATAAGTAGGACCTCACTGGGAGTGATTCCCCTATAGGGGACAAGGACTCCCATTCCCATAAGGAGCTCCCATCAATGAAGACAGTATCTGCGTATATGGAATTGAGAAACATACTAGTACTACTATATTGCCTATAATAAGCAGTGACATGGTACCCTTCCTTTTGGCTTTGGAGAATGCTGGAGCATATTCATAGGAGGAACAACACACCCATGCCTGAAACGTAGTGAACATAAAAGTACGAAGAACCCAGAGAGAGACAGAATACAGTGCTGAGGCGAACCTCTGACGACATGACGTCCAGGAGGGGCAGAGTCACGCAGTACCACAGAGCTGTCAATAGCACAAGAACATGGAGCAGAGAACAGACGACTCTGGAGGGTGGACAATACATGCAGTGGACTAGCCACAGTCGAGACTGAGGCAGAAAAGCTGTCTCCTGGTGGCATGACCACGCTAAGGCCATGTTGGACTGGAAGCCTGATAATGAACACTGACACCAGAATCCTGTCGAGGAATAAAGCCTCGGGTCTGTGCCAAGACACAACGACTACCAGAGCTGGTAGCAGTGGAGGGTCTGTCAGAGCAGTACCTACATGGAGAAGAGAACCAGAAATTAATTGAGGAGCCAGCGGAGCGGCCCTCGCAAGCCGAAGAGAGAAGCAGACACTGAGGAGAAGCGCCATGGAAACACCTACCCAGGGAGCAGGCCTGATGCAGCTCCAGGTATCAGGGTTACTCGGGTGAGGGGAAGAAGAGATTAAAGCCAGGGACCTTGGCCAGACAAGGCCCACCAACCAGCAGCAGAAGCCTCTGGTTATATACGTTGGTTTAATAGTGGTAGGGTTGGATAGAAATTAAGTTTTGCTGAGGACAATTTTTTATTTCTTTAGAGGACAGACAAGCAAGCTTTGTTTTAGTTTCATAGGCAGGAAATACCCTTGTAGTTATAGGTATAGTGAGGCCTTTCTTTATCATTTAAAAATAAACATCTTTGAAAAGTCCTCTTTTGGTCTGGCTCATTCTTCTGGTTCCCCACACCAGTTTACAATAGAACATTGAACTGTCACTCCAGAAATTACGGTTTCAGCACACAATATAGTGTCTCAAAGCATCAGCCAAAGTAAAGACATGTGGGGCATTAAGAAACAAAACGAGCATCAGCAGAGTGTAGGTCAATTATGTCCAGGTCCAGTGGCCTCCTTGGTTGGTGAATATAAGAGCCTCATCCCTTGGAGCACCGCAGATGCATTGCAATAGATGACATAAGTGTCCTTCTGCAGGTACACTGAACGACTTGACAGCTGCTTATCTTTGCAATCCCTACCTGATAGGCTCAGTGTGCAGTGTGCTATAGCTATCAGGAGGACTGCTGTTACTACTGTTCTGTGATACTGTGTGTGATTCAATCATGAAGGCTTAGATCCACCAGCATTGCTGATATCCTTTAGGTGCTGATTGGAGGCTGAGTCTTCCTGGGAAACTAAACAGTGCAACTATTGCGGTGAAGAGTGGTTGCTATGACTCGCTTAGCAGATCTTGCTGCTTGAATCTGGGGTGTTATGCTGGGGTTGGTTTTGTGAGGGTATGGCTACTCCCAGGACCCCCGCCCCCACTGCAAAGCCGTTCTTTATTCACCCCTCAGGACAGATTGGCATAGGTTGGCCTGGCGTGATGTAATTGCCTTACACCAGGCTCACTATTCGAGCAACTGCTCACACTGCCATAATGATTCTGGCAATGGAGCATGGCGCAATCTGTTCCTTTTTCGGTGCCTCTACAATGACAAAACTGGTAGCTCCTAAGAGCGAAGCAGGACGTAGCAGGATGACTCAATGCGAGGATCACTGGCTAAGGAGGAAAGGAGGAGTTTTAAGATCCCATTGTCAACAAACCACAAGATTGGTAAGGAAGCTTGGGTCTTCGTTAAAATGTAATGCAAAAGAAGGAACTTGTCCGTTGGTGGCGACAAAATCAGTGTTTGCAGTCTCAAAGTAGGGGTGGCCTGCTGGTACATGAAGATGGGATGACGCTGATTGTTTATCATTTTAGCACAGAGCGGATATAGAACATTTGTCACTTTGGGTTTGGGCCAGCCATTCATAGAACACACGTGTTCATAATTGGAGCAGCATCTGAGGCTTCAGTAGCAGGCCTTGAGGACAAAGCAAGAAAGAAGTTAGCACCTTAGACTTTGGCGTCATGTAAGCATTGTATCTGTACCCCTGGCCAAACCACCGCAGAGAATTGTTCTATTAATATCCATGTACCTCACCTGCAGCCTAAGGGCATCTGATTGCTACAACCTTGGCCACAAGGGCAATTCAACTTTCCTCACTGGGGTTCTGCGCACATTTTCACTTCCCCAACGGGCTTTTGGAACACTGTGCCAATAAGAAGGGAGATTGATAGAGTGGATGACATATGCTGCGCTATAGTACCTTACAGCCAAGGTTTTCCTTTCTATAATTTGAAAGATTGTGCTTTTCAAGTATGAAACATATGAGTTTTTAAAAAAATATTTCTGATAGTCAACCATTTTTACAATGAAGCATTGCATGTCTTTCTTATAGAATATCAGCGCTTTTGAAATTAGACATGGTTGATGGCTATAAACATGTATGGAACACTTGAGATTCTGCAAGACATAAGACAAAGAGAGCGGGCTGAGAAGTACCCTCCCCAAAGTGTGGCAAAATGTATATAATTGTAGTGAGAACTACTGGTGAGTAAGGGAGAGCTTTTTGTTATTGGTGCCGGGATAGTTGGTGAGGATGCCACTCAGCTTGGCAGCTGCGAGATACCGCTCAGTGTTGCCGCTATGACAGTGTCAGCTGAGGTATCTAGTGACACCAACTACTCTGGAGCCGGTAAACTCTTATTTGGGCACCTACCAGGGAAAAGCATGTTGAGCTACCAGAATTGAGAGGTCAAGCAATGCTATTAAACGGGCCTGGAAGCTCCTAGTGTGACATCTTTCATGGTTTGAGACGTCCAGTGAAGAAAAACGAATATAGGCTAGTAGGGAACCATTGTGTAGCATAATATGGTTTGACCCTTGGAGCGAACCAAACCAATATATTAAGTAAAGAAAGCTGAACCTGAGGTAGGCCCCAACGCAATCCCAAAAATGTCAAAGCACCTGAGCGTTTCTTTGGGAAGCCACCACCTTATTGACAGGAGTGTTTTTATAAGCAGGCGTTTTCCCACTATTAATTTGAGCCTACAAAATTAATAATAACGAGCAGATTGCAACAAACTTTAAGCTCAAGCCCAGTTGTAGTGTTTGTTTTCCCACAAGTCTAATCATTTCTGTGTCTGAACTTCTATGTCCTCATATGCTATGCCTGGGCTGGAAAAGAAGGTGGAGGTGTTATAGACTGACTGTGGGACCTTTCCATCTCCCTCCACACTTGGCCTCTGACGTTGGCCTCTTGCCAGAGGCACTTGTGGGAGTTAGGTGGACCAAAAGGCTGGATGTCATGATCTCCCTTGCAGGGCCATAAGAGGCTCAGCCTGTGAGGCAGAGTGACATTGGTCGGTGGTGCACTGACATCATTGCCCTGTGCAACCAAGTCCTTTCTGGTGGCAGCGTATGGCGAGTTCTGCCGTTTTGCAAGCCATTTTTTATAAACATAGAAATATGTAACATATTTATATGTTTATAAAAGATGGCTTGAAAAGTGCAAAAACCATACTGAGGTACGCACATAAATACATGAATGCTTACATTTGTATACTTGTTTGCGTGCCTTACTGTGGTTTGTGTACTTCAAGATGGCTTGAAAAGTACACAAACCATAGTAAAGTACGCACACAAATATATAACATTTATATATTTGTGTGCGTACCTTATGTTTTGCGTACTTTTCAAGCCATCCTGTTTAAACATTTCTATGTTTAGAAAAGATGGCTTGAAAAGTACACAATTCAAGCCATCTTTTATAACCACAGAAATCAGCACAGAGTCCCCAGGTTCTCAGAGGTTTAAAGACGCCCCGACGACATGGGGAAACAAAGGGACAGTAATTTCCTCCAGTGACCCCTCGTGCGAGGGCTCACCAGAGGAATTTACAGTGACTGACAGAAGTGCCAGACAGCCACAGCAATGCAGTGGCTGGCTGGCACTTTTGTCATCTTGCCTGATTTAATGTCGGGGGCATCTCCCGTCACGGCCGGGGTGGGATAATGTGTCCCGCCAATGTGCTGTGACCGGGGGCCCTGGCAGGTCCCCGGCTCAGCCCCACATTTTGGAGACTGCTGGGGCACAGCCCTGGCTAGCCCCGACCACTTAAAGCACTGGTCACATGACAGACACATCAAGTTTTGCGTCTCTGTTATTTTTATAATCAAACTCCTCCCAGTCCCCAGACTCCTATAAAATAGCCCCACCCTAAAAGCTTATAAATGCCATATCATATCATAACCTTCCGTCCACATCCAGATTGTTTAACCAAGCTTAGGGGAGGGAGGCGGGTGTTGTATTGTAAGTCTTGTTTTTTCACTGGCCAGGAGTGATTGCTATTAGAATGTTGATGCATGAATGATGAGCAGCTCAGGCGAATGTTGTGTGGGTCTGTGAGTGAATGTTCTATGTCTAGTGTCAGTTGGGGGCCTGAGCTTGGTATGATAGGATGGCCAGTGGGTCTGCTGCTTCTATACGTCTTGTGATCTACACATCCATGTTCCTGTCCTGTTTGATGTACTGCTGTATACCCAAGAGAAACTAGTTCTATGTACATTTGTACCTATGTATAATAAAGCTCCACCTGGAATAAACCAATGGCTCCACAGCTGGTCTGTGTTTGAATGCTGAGCCCAACTTGAATGACAACCTGGAGAATTTATAACAGTGGGGAGTCATAAGGAATGGGGCCAGGACGTGTACGACGAGGAGTGGTGGATATTACCTAAATAATCAATACATTCCCCCACAGACCTGACACTTAGGTCTCCCTGCCATTCCTCTCAAGCCTGCCAGTGAGGACTGTCGCTCTGATTTATTCGCAGGCCTTTGCACTGCGGGGAGTAACTGCTTGGAGTTCTTCATTGGCCTGTCACTGGGAGTATGGACTACTGTACATTGTTCATTGCCCTGACATTGTGAGCAATGGCTGCTCTGGTAGCGTCACAGGCCTAGCACGGAAGGAGTGGCTGCTTTCCGTGCGTCACAGGCCTACCACGGACGGAGTGGCTGCTCTGCGTGCGTCACAGGCCTAGCACGGGAGGATTAGCTGATCTACGTGGCTGGTAAGTGCAGAAGGGAGAGTAGTGGCCGCTCTGTAATTCTCAGAACAAGTGGCGCTATGAGGGTGGGTGCTGCTCCCTAGTCCTCACGACACTGCGAGAATGGTTTTTTCTAGCTGTGCTGGGAGTGCTTACTCTGCATTCCTCTCAAGTCGCAGTGCGGTCAGTTGTGTGCTCAGCAGTTGTTTTTATTGTATATGATTAGAACAACCTTTACAACAGTGAAACACAGAAATTGTATAGAAAAGTGTATAAAATATATCAAAAACACCGCAGATCGATAAAATACAGAAGAATCATTAACTACAGTAAACAGTTTTGAGAGATGTCTGCATTGTAAGCAGTGGTTGTCCTGTGTGTCTAGCAAATCTGGCACGTGGAAGAGTGTCTGCTTTGCAGTACTCACAGGCCAGGCCCTAGGAGTAACGCTTCGACATTCATTGGCAGGTATAAAGCCCAGAGGGGAGTTTTTGAAACCCTGCATTGTCGTTGCTATGTTTCATATGATATTGTATTGTATTGGCTGCCTTGCATTCCTCAGAAGGCACAATGCCTGACCAACAATATCTTCTCTTGCCTTTTAGAAACACGTGAAGATCGAACGAAGCGCCTCTTCCGGCACTACACAGTGGGCTCCTACGACAACTTTACCTCACACAGGTAGATATGCATGGTGCTTCCTCTAGCCCTTAGCGTTGCCTCTCTGATCCTCATGGGAGATGGTGGGGAATGGAATAGCGGGAGGCTCATTGGGTGGGGGGGGGGGGTGGAGAGACAGAAGTGCTAGAAGCCTGCAGAAGTGTTGAAGATGATCTAGGTCTTGAGTTAGAAGTAGGGCTGAGAAAACAAAAAGTGTAGGAATGACACCGAGATGAGGGTTGGAGTTAGCTGTACGCATGATAAAGGCCTTCATTTAGTGATAATATTGAGAACACCATGATTTCCTCTCATTAGTGATGACAGTGATAGAGGGCTAGTGTCAACTGTACAGGTTATAAGGGCTGTAGTTCGTGGTGAAGATGATACAGGACTGGCGTCATTAGTGATTGTGGTACCATAAACCATACTGTTACACATGTGATGCAGTAATGCTAGTATCAAACTTAATGGTGAAGTAGTCAGTGTTGATTCTCTGACTATTGTGCATCATGTAGGTAAAATTGCTATGCAGCAGTCTGAATACAATGGCTGTCATCAGTCCTTGTGTTGCTGATAACGTGTTGTAGTCTCAGTGAGGTAGTATTACCACCATTCTTCCCCGTTTATCTAGTGCTATACAGCAGTCTTTGAATTAAATATGGCCTTTGATACTCTGTGTAGCACAGGCAAACCCTAATATTCGGTCTGACAACTCGCTGGGCACATAATGTGTGCATTAGAATGCAGCAAAGTCTTTGTTGCTTCCTTTACCACGTGTATGGAATAGCCAAACTTCCTTCAAAGTATTTAATCCTCGTGTGCACATGGGCAGGTATTTTGTTATCCCACTCTTTCTGAGTTTTGAATAATAGCTCTTCCCCTCATAGCCTCGCCTTCTGTATCAATCGCCACCTTGGCCTCACTCGCAGTCCTGTAGCAGCCTGCATAGGCCTCACTCTGTACATTAACTCTTACCACCCTGTAAGGTCCTCAATCTTCCTGTACACCCAGACTTCTCCATTATCCATAGCCTTATGTGGCCCCTGTGTACATGAACAAATACCACACATCAGGGCATGCACTCAGACTATGCAAATGAACTTGCACTGTCATTAATAGCTCATACTCTGTACAAGGTCTTGTAAAACACCTCACTCACACCCTCTTGCTCCATGCGGACGTGCCCTCACATTCCCGCTCATCCTTTTGAGTAAATGAACGGACTTTTCCTCTGTAAATTATTACGCAGCTTCTTTCACAGCCACGCCCTTCCTGTGCACTCGGGCCACGTTTCCTTTGAAGGCACTCCTGGCCGTTCTGTACACGGGTGATGGGCGTGGGAGGTCTCTAAGGTACCACATCCGCTGGCCTGGAGATAAGAATGCCTGGCTTTCCACTGGGAATAGCCACAGGATGACATACTCTGTTGCCCTGTGTTCGAGCCTGTGGTGCAGCATATTCTTTCTTGAGAGCAGCATAAAAAAGTTACGCTCTCTCTTTTGATTCAGTTAATGTGAGACTTGTCTAATCACCAGCTCAAAAAGCAGACATTCATATTCATAAATCCTGCTACATCAGATGGATATCCTTCTACATAGGACTACATCACATTGTAGGACAGAAATCTACTCTGTACATATTTTCTATTGGCCATGATAACATTGTGAGAGGTGTAATCCTGCATTCGAGAAACAATTGTTATAAGTCGACACCTCTTCATGAGATGCCCAATCTCCCTTTGCCATGAGAGTGGAAATATTGAAAACTGCCAAGTATTTCTCTAAAGTCCGTAGTCTGCCAGTATGTAATTCTGCTGCCAGCTTGTTGCGTGTACAGCCTAATCCTGTGACGTGAGTATATGGGCCGTATGCTGTTTGTGACCAGCCTACTGCTCCTTACAATTAAGTTTACCTATTCTCTTTGCATACTCTGTGCCCAGTGCATTGATTATTGAAATAGCCTACTGTGCCCATTGCTTTGATTATTGAAATAGCCTATTGTACCCAGTACATTGATTATTGAAATAAGCCTACTATGCCTAGTGCATTGAATATTGAAATAACCTACTGTGCACATTGCTCTGATTATTGAAACAGCCCACTGTGCCCAATGCATTGATTATTGAAATAGCCTACTATGCCTAGTGCATTGAATATTGAAATAACCTACCATGCCCATTTCTTTGATTATTGAAACAGCCCACTGTGCCCAGTGCATTGATTATTGACATAGCCTACTATGCCTAGTGCATTGAATATTGAAATAGCCCACTGTGCCAAGTGCATTGATTATTGAAATAGCCTACTGTGCCCATTGCTTTGATTATTGAAATAGCCTACTATGCCCAGTACGTTGATTATCGAAATAAGCCTACTATGCCTAGTGCATTGAATATTGAAATAGCCCACTATGCCCATTGCTTTGATTATTGAAATAGCCCACTGTGCCCAGTGCATTGATTATTGAAATAGCCTACTGTGCACAGTGTATTGATTATTGAAATAGCCTATTGTGCCCATTGCTTTGATTGTTGAAATAGCCCACTGTGCCCAGTGTATTGATTTAGACTAGTCTGTTCCTACTCTCAACTATGTGCCCCAGAAAGACACTAGCACATTCTTTGCTGTGCTTTACCATATCACTAATTTACTTAACCATGTCCCTATCTAAGCATGTACCACGCCCTACCTTGGACAGAAATACTAGACTCCGAGCTAGATTATCACACCTCTACGAACCCAGAGCTCAGAGTCATACGATCCTTAACGCTCAACACAAAAGAACTATCTTGCATCTAGCATCAGCCCCTATTCCAACCACAGCCTACCATAACACCAACAACCCCAAACCTAATCCTACACAACCCCAGAAAGACCCATTTCAACTACAATATCTGGAGCCCTGGTCAATGCCAGATCTTTAGTGGCCCATGCCACAGGAATAGCTGACATTTTATCATCCAATGACCTTGACCTCCTAGCTGTCACAGAGTCCTTGCTACATGAAGCTGCAGGCCCAGCACTCTCATTAGCTATACCAGAAAACTGCCAACTAATCAGAGTGGACAGACCTAGCGGCAGAGGAGGCGGTCTAGCCATTATAGCTAAAGCTAACCTAGCTCTAAAACCTCTAACTCTACCCCTCCTTAAATCATGTGAACTACTCACTGCCAAACTGCCTATCTCCAACTGTCGGACTCTATCAATCTATATAATATATAGGCCACCAGGCCCCATCAATACTTTCGAGGAGGACCTATCCAGCTTGCTAGCTAACAATATAAAAGACTCTTCACAACTATTAATAGTAGGTGACTTCAACCTAGGATTTAACGACCCAGAAGGCAAACAAGCCCAAACCATAGCAACTATGCCTGCGGAACATGGCCTAACTCAAAAAGTCCTTACCCCAACACATGACAAAGGAAGGACCCTTGACTGGATTGCCAGCTTGAATTGTCCTACCAATGTAACCAAAACCACCCCTCAAAAATGGACGGACCACCACCTAATTAATTTCTCTCTAACCCTAGATAAACAGATTAACAAAGACCAAGTCATGGCACCACCCCCTCCCTACCAGATCTAGACAAAAAACATCACAGTTGACAATCTCCTGCCACTCCTCCTTCCCACTATCAATGCTCTCCCTCACAACCTAGACCCAGATCTCCTTGTGGAGACCTACAATAACACCACGACCAAGACCCTGGACTCCATTGCCCCTCTTAAGCTATGTAAGAGCAAACAACAGGCAGACCTTAATGCATGGTTCACCCCCACCTCAAAGAATTAAGACTAAATAAAAGAAAACTGGAATCCATATGGCGACACTCACCATCTGACCAAAATAAAAGGCAACTTAAACACTTTGCTAATAACTACAAAAAAGAAATCCTGCACACCAAAAAAGGTCCATTCATTGAAAGGATTTCTAATGCCAGTTCTAATACCGAGGAACTTACTTGCAATTCTTAGGTAATTGGAATCCCCGATACCTCCCCCGGACAACACCCAAAAAGACAAACAATGGTGCACGAGCATCCAGACCGCCATAGCCAACAAAATAGCAACCCTCTAACTCAAAATTGCCAAGAAAAAAGCCTCCTTGTCCCCTAGTGAGACACTACCACTCAGCCCGACTAAAGACACGCCACGCCATGCACCCTTCAAATTTGCCAAAGTATCCACCCAGGAAATGGAAAAAATGATTGCTTCTTTAAAGCCATCTAACTGCAAGTGTGACCGTTGCCCTGTCCAACTAATTAAGGATGCTGCAAGGGACCTAGCCCCCTTTATTACCAAACTGATTAATGCCTCCTTCTCGACTCACACCATCCCAAGTAACTTAAAAGAGTCATGGGTTTTACCTCTTTTCAAGAAACAAACTCTAGATCCCTCTATCCCTACTAATTATAGGCCTATGACCACGGTACCCTTCCTTCTCAAGATAATAGATAGAGTGGCCTATTTACATATCCAGCACTATCTTGAAACTAACCATCTCCTAGGCTCTGCCAATCCGGTTTCAGACCACAACACGGTACATAGACGGCCTTAATAGATCTCAAGACACAAATTGACGAGCTCAACGACAAGGGAAATACTGCCATGCTGCTCCTCCTTGACTTATCGGCGACCTTTGACCTGGTGGACCACGCAGTCCTGTGCATCGGCCACCCACATCGGCCACCCACTTCTCAAGTGAGGTTACAGCCTTGATCCAGTCATTTCTAGACAACAGAACAATGAGAGTTTTCTCAACATCAGCATCAGCGGACCCTATTAAAAAAGCATGCAGTGTGCCCCAAGGTTCTTGCGTCTTGCCAACTATGTACAATAACTTTACCAAGCCCTTATTTGACAAATGGACAGACTGGGTGTCACCTACACCTACACTAACTATGCAGACGACACCCAGATCCTCATTCCCCTTTTGGGCAATTCTGTCTCCGATACGGCCTTGGTAAACAAAATTTACCTCATCATTCAGGCATGGATGGCAACCCATGGCCTCTGCCTGAATGATGACAAAACAGAGATCCTGCTCCTCGGCTCAGCTGCCAACTTAAAAAAACTCAACCCTGGTTACTCCGCATTTAACATTGATGGCAATACAATCACAGTAGCTAAAGAAGTGAAAACGCCAGGCTTTTTACCTAGACTCTACCTTAACACTGAAGAAACAGGTAAATTCTCTAGCATCTTCCACAGCCTACACCTGCAAAATTAGTAGACTTGACTCAAGCTAGCTGCATTATCCTCGCCAATGTCCTTATACTCTCCAGATTAGATTACTGTAATGCCCTGTATTTAGGAGCCAATAAATACATCACAGACAAAATTCAGATATTGCAAAATAACCCCTTGAGAACGGCCCTGAACCTACCCACCAGAGAACATGTATCCAACATGAGAAGAGAACATCATTGGCTAAAAATCAAAGATAGAATTTCATTAAAAGCTTTGCTAACCTTCAAGTGCCTTAATAATGCAGCCCCACCTTACCTTGTGGAAAGAATAGTCAGAAGAACATCAACCCGCCCCACCAGAGCTGCTAATTCCCACTGTCTTCAGATACCTAGATTTAGACTAAAAAAATCAGGAGGAAGTAGCTTCCCCGTTAAGGAGACCCAGTATTGGAACACACTCCCATTCGACCTGAAAAAAGATCAATCCTACTACAGCTTCAGACGTAACATCCTCAAATGGCTATACTTTAACGACCTCCTTGATTAACGAATGCACACTACACCAGCTACCATCTAAACCTCTGTTCCCCCTCTTATATCCATCCACTTGTATATATGTACATATGTTTATTCATTAGCTAGAATCGCTGAATCTGTAGTGCTTGTATGTATATATCTTCCCCCACTATGCAACTAAGCTTGAAGTAACCTTGTATGCTGTGGTGCCCAGTTACCTAAGGGTCTGGTGCGCATTACAAATTAATAAACAAACAAACAAACATGATACTTTTCTTCCTTACCAGTGGCACCACTCTTTATAGAACAATCGTATCCACCAACTTCTGGAATGGGGATGAATCATTGTATGTCTGAAAGGCATGATAATGAATTAGCACCCTCTGCGGATGCGGGAGCCAATCAGAGTGCTCCAAATCTGGGCTGAATCTACTGATGCAAGCACAGATTCGGAGCAACTTGAGTGCTATGCGCAACCACCCTCCCCAGGTGCTGCTGTTTTCCCTCCTCCCCTGCCTCCCGCCCCTCCACACCACCTCACCCCCAATCCAACACTCCTTACCTCTGGTTCTCCTCCGCCCAGGCTGCAAGGCTTCCTGCTTCAGTGCCATGGAAACGGAAGAGGCGTGCCTTCCATTTCCATGGCAACCCTGCATGACCCTCACCGGATGCTGCTGTGAACGAAGGAGCCAGATTTCTTTTTTGTATTACTATTAGCAGCTTCAAGATTTACCTCAGGGTGCTAATAGTAATACTCCCACATGCTGCGGACTACGTCGGCCCGGTAATGGCCCCGTGGCCCAGCGTTGCAGCTCTCGCTTCGCTCAGGTCTGTAACTTGGGCTCCAAGCTGTTACCAGCCGGTGTAGCCTGCAGAACTCGAGTAGCACACTGGATGCTAAACTTCCACACTCTTTTGAAATGAGGAGCCTCCCATTAACTCTTGAACTGACAGTGGTCCAGTTGGGTATGGCCACCTGTGTCCATCATCTTACCTTTTCTGGCAATGGGTATGTGCATCCAATTTGATAATCCATGCAGAAGTGGTACAGCTTTCTTGGTTTGGAGATTAAACTGTAAGGGGATGAGCAGGCACTATAGTACGGTTGGATTTCTGCGCGTTCCTGAATGTATTCCTCTTCCCCGGCCATAATCCTGCAGGTTCTGGCATCTTGCGACAATGGTTTCTTGTGGGATTGTGATCTTCCTTATGTATTTCAATTAGAAACACATAAGTATGCTGTGGTTTGGCACTGCAAGGTACCTGGTGTCTTTTCACTAAATTCGTAAGTGATGTGATTTGCAACAATAAAACCACAGCAGTAAAATACGAACAATAATACTGCAATGGGAAAGGAATACCTACAGCCACAGGCAGGTTCAGAAAGGAGCTTTAGATGATGTTTTTAAAGTTATGAGAAGGCACCTGAGCATGGGCATCCTTTTGCCTGGTCATATCTTTACTTCACACGTGTCTCGTCAACCGTTCCCACGCAATTCCAATATTCTTTTCCAGCATGTGCAGATGAAACAGAGCATATGCTCCAAGAGGATCATAAGATTGGTTTTGTGGAAGAGAGAGCGCACGTGCTAAGAACAGCCGAATTATCATGGGTGTAATTGTTCCTTTGTCTTGCATTCTGCTCACCCTCCTTTCGACCGCGTTGTGAGCAGACCACACTGCTAAAGCACCATTGAAGGAAGAAACAGCATAGGCTGAAAAGGCTTCAAGCAAAACAAGTTGCAAAGAGCGTATTTTCTCCATGAAAATGCAGCCAAGGAATATTGAGTGACACACATGGCTGCCCTGTAAATATCTGATAAGGGCACCTGTTTATGAGAGGCTATTGATGCTATTTCTGCTCTATTGGCGTGGGCATGAATTCTTTAAATATGATCAAATCCACGAACTCTTAGAAATGCAAAAGACAAAAAAAGAATACCTTGGTGACAAAAAGACGCTGCGAAGTGCTAAAAGTCTACTTCATTCCAAAAGTAATAATATATCTCCTGACGCGCCTTCTGGTGACGAAAGGTGAGACTTAAGTTTAAAAACTATGAGCATAGATTCTTGGTTCAAGAAATGTACCAGCACCTGCACTTTTTCTCGATGAATCAGTCGTACAGCCACTCTTCAGCTCATAGTGGTGCATTATAAGTAGGTTATCTATGGCACATCACTTACATTTCCATGCACTTATCACTGAGACCCACCCTTGTTCGCCACTGCTAGCTTGTTGTAAAGAACAGTAACACACAAGCGAGCTAACATTGTCTGCTCTGGTGGCACAAACTGATTTGGGTTGTTTGACCGTGGTAGAAATGTTTGCGGTGGAATAGACCATAGCAATTTCTGCCACAAATACATTTTTACAGCTGCCAAACAAACCAAACTCATCTTCCCCAAATCACCAGTACATACACAAACCTCCTCCCCCACCACCCTCTACTTATCTTTTCACCGTCCGGTGCCTCTCCTGTACCGTGCAGCGTCAGTTCCGTTCCTCTAACACAGGTCCCTTTTTCTTTTTTTTATCCCCCACCTCCAATATTGTGGAAACGGATGACAATCCCATAACCCTGAAAATCCCAAAATAGTGAACATGAGGAGCGGGGGACACCCCCGCAAACTCTGCTCTCTGTGCTCAGTATTTTGAAAAATCAATCAAATGGTACTGACCGAAATCCGCCAAATGTACCGTTGGAACGATTTTTTACGATCAATTTGGCTTACTCTGCACAAACTAGTGCAAACGGCCCTGCAAGTGATGCTGCGGCTGGCTCAAAAGAACGTACTCTAAATGTATTTGCTATGACAGACCCACACAGAACCAGGCACAGACTTACAGACCGTGCAAGGGTTTTTATTGCAATAACACAGGACGTATGGACTGATCTTTTACAACAAAGATGAAAGGCAGATTGTTTTATCGGCTCATGGTAGTGGCTGGCCAGGTGCTTTTGGACAATTGGCACTAGGTCTGACCCTCGCTCTCTCGTCTCCATGGGGATGCCCACCCTAGCCCAGGTGTCTGCATGTAACCCCTGGTTAGTGCTATATACTGGGAACCCCTAATGTCTAAATTCTGGATCTTATGCTAGCGTGGGTTCCCTAAATGCAGGCTCACTGTCTCCCTCACGGACTTCCCGGATATCCCTACTCTAGCCCCGCTTAGTGTTCTATGCATAACCATTCTGTTGGTTCTGCCTAAGACCAGTAGCGCGCACTCTCACCTTGCCCTTCTACTCTGCCTCTTCCTTTTCTTCTCGGCTCCTCTGCACCAGCCTCCTGTCCCTCAGATGTTTCACTTTAGCTTCCTCCTGCCTTCACCCTTTGATTTTACCCTTCTAGTTCTTCTCCCACTCTACTAACTGCACCTACACCACTACCACTCTAATGACTACTCCCTGCCTGCTACAAGGCCTCCTCCTACTATTACAACTCCTCCTACTGCTACAACGCCTCCTACCACAACTCTTCCTCCTGCTGCAAATAATCCTGTCACTACTACCACAACTCCTCCTGACTAGCACCACGATTCCACTATTGCTCTCCTCCTTCCACTACTATTCCCCCATCTACTACTACTCCCACGCTTCCACTACTACTCTCCTCCTTTCACCACCAGTCCCCTCCTCTCAGTACTCCTTCCATTCTCCCACTTCACTACACAAACACCCTCCTTTAATTCAGTAGTATTCACTTCACATCCACAAATTTTTTTTTTTAAAAGTCCCAGTCACACCGCGCCAAGGAAAGTGCAAATTTATTTTAGGTGATAAGACTGCCTGACACGTTTTTTGGGCTTTAGCTAGCTCTTCATCTGAGGCTGTTGTGTCAAATCAAATTATCAAATTATCAATTACAATTTTTGTGAAACAAAAAATTAGATCAAGGTAACATAGTAGATCAACACAAGGGGCGGAATACAAAGGCAAGGCAAAGTATGATACATAGAGAAGTACATAAAAACCACAAAAAACACATTTCGTATGTCAGTAGTAATGCATATTTTTGCAAGAACAAACATAAACAATAATAGAGGATAATTGGAAACCAACATAATGAGGATAACAAGGTAAGGGTGAAGAAAGAGAAAGAGAAGAAAAGACAACATTAGTGTCAATGTAGCTGGAGCAGCGCAATCGTGGACAATTTAGCCAAAAAATGTGAGAGGTGAGAACATAAGGTAAGACATTTTTACCTTGGCTTGAGGGTTCAAAATATCCAATTATGGAAGGCAATAGGGTTTCAGCTGGATTGTGTTGCAGTTGCGGTAACATCTAAGGTAAGAGAAAATGTCAACTTACTAAGATATAGATCAAATGCATCATAACTTAGTTATAAGAGAAAACATTTAAGATACTATTCAATATGCAATTCCGCACACTGAGCGTAATGTGTGCATAAACCTGTGACTAAGATAAAAAAAAGGGAGAATCCCATTATGGATTGTGTGCGGGTGCCGCCATGCAGCAAAGCCTTATGAGTATACCTACTGTATCCATACTTATAAAACCGAGTAATTGTGGAATCAATAAAAGAATGCTTAAATAGTAAGTAAGCATACTATTAAGAACGCTAAATTAGCGTAAATGCATGCTTGAGCCAATTGCAAAAGTCCTGTGCCATTTGATTCTTGTTCTGTACAAGCGCTGTGGATAACAGACTTACTCTGCCAATTGTTTTCTTTAAACACTTCACATCCACTCCTTACTCTAGCTTCTATCCACCTGTCACACAAACACACAGCCTCACTATGTAGTACCCTTGCACTCACTACAGTAATGTCTCACCTTTCTTCAAATCACCTCCACAGCCTTCGTTCCTTCCTCCCATGGTGGTCTATTTGTCCACCTCCACTCCACTGCTGACCTCATCTGGATAACACCACACTTCCTGTTTCTTACCCCCTGTTTAAGATTCCCTCCCTTTGCCCTGATTGGCCAGCTTGCCCTAGCCAATTCTGATCTGACTTCCCCCTCGTTGGAAGGTGTATGTGCCAGGGAAGGTCTTAAGAAGGGGAGGAAGCTCTTCGCTGAAGGTGTTAAGATTCAGAAAAGGCATTAAATAGGGGGATAAGCCACATCAATTTTTGCAGTGTGGAGCCATCGCAGGACAACTATGTTGGGTTTGTTCGTTCAGTGTATCAGTCTTTGTCAGGATTTCCATAGCAGTCATCCTCCATGGCAAGTATAGTTTCTAGAGGGGGTGGTGGGGGGGTCTGGCCCCTCTATCATATCCCTGGTAGTCTAGGATTGAATGCAAGGCTCTAGTGGAGTATCTGGTGAAGCAGCCACCTGAGTTCTGGAGTGATAAACTAACTGGTGCATGCTTGCGTAGGTCCTGCAATGCCACTCCCTCTTTCCCAGACTCTCCTCATTGCCGCCACGGAACACTGGGTTCACGGCTTCTTGGAGGGCTGATTCTGCTCACTGATGTCCTGGTCTATGTGGCTCTGTCGCGGACATGGGGCATTGGTTGGAGTCCACAAAACTCTGCTGCTGCTCATCTGATTCACAGGCTCAAAAAAGATAGAAAGAGACTGGCGAGCATCTTGAGATAGGGCCATTGAGTGAGACAAATATGTACTGCGACTATACAAAATGGCTCCAGCTGAAGGGGTTGACCAAGGTTTGTGGCGTGTTGGTGGCAGTATCTCTCAATGAGATGATGTTTTTTCTTACATTCCAGAGGTCAGTCATGGCAGTATTTCGATGCAATATGAGAATAAGGTTATGCACAAAACTGAGGGCTGTGAACGCATTTTAATTCGTTATTACAGCAACTCTGATACCAGGATGTGATACATTTTCTAATGTCTTTCTTCTAATGGTGGTCAATTATTCTTCATCTGCATTTCACAGCAGAATTAGTCTTGCATCGCTGTAAATAACGTGCAGGCAAACCACAGATCACAGATTCATCGTCATCACTAACAGCAGCTGGCCCTTAGGAAAGAATGTTACTGAATGGCTCCTGAAGAAACAACCAGGTAATAGAGTAAGACCGTGGCACATGCAAGTCAGCAAACATTATCTGTCAAAGACAATAACATAACACCATTTAGCCCATGGACCCTCGCTCTGCACCACCACTTTAACAAATACTACACATTACTTGTAACTATTCAGTATCTGCATAATTAGCCCTTTGTCTTGTATGACACCTTGAGCCAGTAACGGTTTTCGCATTGCATGCTGTTACTTTTATGCCAATTATTCCAATGTAAAAAATCAAAACTACAAGTCCCAGCATGCAATGGGAAGATCATGACTGGCTCCAAGTGTCATGCACGAGAAAGGACGACTTTGCAAATACCTATGCAGTGACTAATCAAATGTTTTCTCTTGCATATTTTTCAACCTCTCTATCCTTAATTTAAAAAAAAAAACATGTGCCCACGCTAAAATGTAATACTCAACATAAAATGTTCTGTACTTGCACGATGGTTATCAAATCCATTTTCTGTCATTTCTCTCTTGCACCTGCCGGCTCTCAAGACTTTCACTAATTATTCAATATAAATATTTTTCTCGTTCTCATACCATAGTGTCTAAAAAAAACATTGTGAATCGCACTGGTTGTTGCATTGCCTATGTATTATAACACTTTATACACTCCATCATAGCTTTCCTATTTAGTATGCCTGTGGCTTGGAATCCAGGGAACACCACAGATATAAAGAAAACTCCTTTTCTCCAATGTAACATTTTTCTCGCAATCACGACTGTCAACACCTGCTATTGACCCGCGAGAGAATACAGAATACATTGTATGCTTCAACATTTTTTATTTGGACCATACTAAAAATGAAATTAAGACTGTTGCTTGTGTTAAATAGTTACAAATGCCAAAGTCCTGTGACATTGCTTTGGTTCTCCTCTACCCCAAATCCCTTTCCTCAAATGGCAATCCCTGTGCTTAAAAATTCAGTCAAAAAGTGAGTGATGGCATCACAGGGTTAGACGGTAAGAGAGGACTATTTTAACATGTTCATTGTATCATCCAATACCTCCCAGTCTGTCTTCCTCATCACAGTCCTTAATCTATGAGGCGAGTCCTTACCCAGGAGGCAGGTGCTTCACAAACCCCATAAAAAAGTTGTATTCGTCCTAGCACTTCTGATAATTCTGGTTGTATTAGTAAGTGGTTTTAAAACCACAATGGATCTCGAACTGGGGGGATGTCTATGACTGTGAATAGGAAGACAAGGTATTGGGTTAATGAAGATAATCGTGTCATCAGCAAAGGTTTGGTATCCGTCTCAGCACTGTTGTTACAGTCTCCAATTTATCACATTTACATAACAACTCTTCATGCTCCTTATTGGCAGTGGATTACATGTTGTGCAACACTCCATTGGAGTAGCACAGTTCTAGACTTTCACACGATGCATGTGCTATTTTCCTTTCTAAAACGTGTGCTATATGTAACAGACAGTGGTGGATAGCGACCCAAAAGTGTGCCTCGAAATACACTGTGTCAGTGAATGATTACACAAATCATGGACCAGACTTTTGGTCATGTCATCCAAGGCTTTCTGTTCCCATCGGTGTGGGCTTTAATATTGACCCAAACTATATTCTGTTTAGGCCAAGTGCAGAGATACTCCATAAACTCAGTGGGTTGCCAGCTACTAATTTATATAGGTATATGTGCCCATAAACAATGATCTGCCTCCTTAACGCCAAGCCTTGATTTTTACCAGGTCAAATACAGATCTAGTACCATAATTACTTTTTCCACATGCCTACAGCATCCAAATCAGGGAAGCATACAGCACACTGCAGCCGCATACAGTTTTAATTTCAGCTAATCACTGTTCATGTGTGTAGTGCTTGTTTTCCCGTTAAGCAAATGAATGGTCTAGAGATATGGCATTACTACTGCAAACACAGAAAACAATACAGTCTAAAGGGATCAGCTTGTCAAAAACAGCCATGCTGCAGTCTCAGAGCTGATTGCCTTAGCTCTGACATATACCTAAACATGACGTGTTATTTTCTGGTGACAAAATCTGGCACACTGACTGCTTTGAAACAGGCAGCATGTGGTGGACCCTACCAACGTTCTGCGCCCAAGGTATGTGGCATTGTTTTCACTCACATAAAGACTTGTAGTATCCACAAGCTGCTCATATATGTTTCTGATGCACGCTTTGGAGAAAAGAATACCACAATGTCTTGCACATGGACACCGATCACCTCAGAATGTAGTGTGGTTCACAAAAAAGCAATCCGTGCCAGCACATTTGCATTCACTTATCAATAATATGCATAAAGGTGCATTACAGTATATGAACAATATGTTTGCCTATGATATGTAAAAAGGCTACACCAGTTCCTTTTAGTGAATGCACAAACTACATTTTATACAGTGTCAACAGAAGGCATTGGCAGACTGGTTAATGGATTAGGCTTTTAATGAGGACAACAATACATAAACAATTTAAAGAAGAGCACACAATGTTCATTTAAATCGACTTTGAAGGACACTTTTTGCGTGCAATATTTTTGGGAAATAGTTCAGCACATGATCTAAATTTGTTTGAAGCCCATGGATCTCCATTGCCATAAACCATTAATGCCATATTGTACACAAACTCAAAAATTATTTTTTTCAAAAATTGGAATGGTTTGGCTATCCAGTCTTTCTTCATTTTTGTAAAAGGTAAATCCAAAACGCAAATCTCCCCTACCTTCCTGTACTGTTGCACTAGTGCCAGTTCTTACCTGTTGCCTACCCTATTTTGCATTGTGTGCCAGTACTGCCAAGTTTGTCCTTGCCTCCATACAATCAGTGCTGAAATGCAATTTTATGGGACAGTAATTGAGACACATGTTATGAACACTTCTAAATCCCCCGTGGTGAAAAATTGTATAAGGCATTTCAAATCTCTGGTCAGCCATTTGTCACTTAAAATCTTCACAAGGGCTAAATGAAGTGGCAATCAAGGATCTAGCCACTTCTTCTTCCTCTCCTGTACCTCTCTCAATGGCAGATGTGTGCAGGCATGATAGTGCCCGTTAACTTCTCATGCATATTTATTGGTAGTATGGTGCAGAAGTGATTTCCAGTTCTTTACCAGAATATCTTCTGAATATTGATCACAATTGTGAGAACTCAAGGAGAGATAATTACTTATTGATTGTGACCAGTTTAGTAGTTATTCACAACCTATTTTCAATGCAGCATTTGTTTTCTTGGCCACTTACTTAGACAAATAGCAAACAGTAAATTGATGCCTGATTCGTTGGACGTCTTGTCGCATGACTTTGGCTATGCTTACATGTCTGTCAGTGGATACCAATTTGATTTCTGAACCTCTGGATTGAAAAAGTACAATACAAATGATATGTTTAATATTTTGCACTGAATCCAGCTGTCACACTGCCAATCACCTGCCAACAAAAGCCATTTCACCACAAGAGCATTATCCAGTGCTAGCTGCTCTAGTCACCATGACTCATTTATTGTCGGGAATAGGTATTTGTCTGATATTTAAAGTAGGAGTTCTTTGACATGAAATGTAATTATTAAGGGTTGAACCACTAAAAGGTGCACATTAATTTAGCAGATTGCATGCTGTAACTCTGCCATGGAGAAGTTGAGTAGACCAAGAAAGTATTTAGTGTTTATCTTCACAGGTACTTTCAATTGTCAAGTTGCTAGCAATTATATTGTTCTTAAAATTAATCAGTGGTTTGCCACAACCAGCATTATTAGTTGATTTGGTGCATTTCAGCATCTTTAAAATATCCAGATGGCAGCACTCAACCACAACACATTTAGGTTCTCATAATAGGTCTTCCTTTGGCTGGCAAGTCAAACATGGTAGTCATTTTGTTTACACTGGGGTTATTGTAGCTTGGTCAAGGTCTTTTTTATATGTAAAGATTTCAAGTTCTTCTGAATCTTCTAAACGCGATAATTCTGGTGCATGTGATATAATGAGTAATGTTGGTAAATTGGTCTACAGAACATGCAAGTCGGCTTAATGTGCAATATATTAATCAGCACTGAATTTAATTTTGTTACCTCTAATTAATGTGAGCTGGATAAGATACATTGAAAAATAGCAGTAGTCTTTCATAACCTTCCACTGATATGTGCTGGTGTTGAACTCAAATTTAGGTAACTGCACATATGCATCTTTCATGAGTATGTTGCATGATGGTTTCAATTGCTGAATATCACATCTTCCAAAATCAATGTTGTTTGACATCCTGCACATCTTGACTGTGGCTTATTCTTTGTTTTATATTCCTTTGTTTTCTAGGCCTCCATTATAAAGTACTACAATACAACATTATCAAGGGTTTGTGATGCCTTCAAAGTTAATGTAATGATTCTGGGTAAAACACTATTTCAACAGAACATGTATACGTCTTAAAAATGCTTAACAAGTGATTTGACAGTGCAAGCATGCCAAATAGAGCACGATTTCAGTAAGAAGTGATAGAAAAAGTTCCAGTGCAGTTTATTGGTACTCACACTTGCTTTTATGGATTGCTCTGTACAAGTGACCCTACGCCTGTGGCAGACGCAGGCTACAAAAAAAAGTTAAAACTTTAGAATTATTCACATTGCTGTAGTAAATTACTTGTTATGCTTTTTGTGGGCATCGACACAGAGCAGAGTGAAAAGACCAAGCGGATATATATGCTGTTTGCTGATTTGTTGGAAGACAGTTGCAAG
Organism: Ambystoma mexicanum; assembly: GCF_040938575.1. Taxonomy (NCBI): domain Eukaryota; kingdom Metazoa; phylum Chordata; class Amphibia; order Caudata; family Ambystomatidae; genus Ambystoma; species Ambystoma mexicanum. The sequence continues at coordinate 973,618,879 of NC_090936.1, read as the reverse complement.
AAACATTGCATATTCATTCTAAATATATTGGGCCTCATTATGAGTTTGGTGGTATCCCGCTGGTAAATCTGGCGGGATACCTCCAAACGGAATTACTGTTAGCGGCACTCGGTCTGTCGGAATTACCAGCAGATTCTGAGTGCTAATAAGGGTAGGTTAATCCTCATTCAATGGAGTCCGACAGGACTCCATGGGGGGATTGCCGTATTACCGGCACCAGTAATAACGGCTGTTTTTTGCCAAGGGGTGCCTAACTTACCTCCAGCCCTTGGCTGGAGGTAAATCAGGCCACCCCACCAGCAAACTTGTAGTTTGCCGGTCCGGAAACGTGCCACTAAATGTAATTAACAGCACATTCATTCCGGACCTGCAAACTTGGAATGACCCTGATTGTCACAGATGGCCTCAAAAACACACCAACTCTCCAAGAGTTTTTATTGATAATTTTAATGAGGGAAGGGCTATCCCTCTCTCTTTCACATCTTCCCGTGGTATTCCTTCACCCTAGCCCAAACTCACCTAATCCCCAACATGGTCATTAGAGATCGATTACCCTTACTATCTAAAGTCTTACTGGACAGGGGTGAGGGCTGTGAAGGCATCATAATGTGAGACACAGACAACAGACTTAAAGTTCAAACAAAAGATATTTATTAACTTAAATGTCAGGATGGTTGAAGGCCTAACTTGCCCTATGCTAAGGTGGGATTTCCCTACCTGAACGTAACTAAGGAAAGTCTGAGTCAAAGAGTTCAACTTAATAGTTTGTCTGTGTACAAAACCGATTCTTGCCCTCACCACTACAGCAAACAAATATGTAGCGATGTCAAAGTCAAAATAACCAGTATTCAACTTAAAGTTCTGAGCTTCTTCCACCTCACAGCTTCCTCTCAGCCCCCCTTCCCCAAGCATAAGAAAGTTCAATGAAAAAGAGTCTTGAAGTTTTACCTTTTTTCAGTTCAATGCAATATTGTCAGAGTCACTCCTGAGGTTCCCTTCCCCACGTTCTAAATACCACAATCAAAACAAAAGGGGGTCTTGAGACGCCAATCCCAAGACAACACATATAAACTTGCCAAGCCTCAGGGTTCCCTTCCCCAAGACTTCAATGTCTCACACAGATTCCTTGGTCCTGTGCATAAATTACCTTCACTTGCTTCGCTTTACTGCTTTCGGGATTTAGGGTGTGCTCTTCCGGCTCCTCTGGTTTCTCCTCAGTCACCTTGTGACTCTGCCACCATGTGTCACACAACCCTTTTTGAATGGTAGCCTTTTTATACTTTATTTACTCCTTAAGGTTCACTGTTTAGGCATTCTTCATTGTGGAACACTGTTTAGGCTGTCTTCACTGGGCAACACTCATTTAATGTTATTAAATTGCAGTTCAGAGTTTAATGCAACTTTATGTTGCTTAATTATATTCAATTTCAAGATTTGCGTTAGTGCGTTGTTCAACATGCATTATATTCAGATTCATTCAGTATTCAGCTTTTTGGTGGTGCGCTACAATGTTAACTTTCCCTTTTAGTTTGGTATTCAATATGCATTGTAAGGTTGGCATCATGGAAGGAGACACAGACAACAGAATGAAGTTGAACAATGCTTTATTAAAGTACAAATCAGGGTGGATGAAGGCCTTACTTGCCCTATAGTATGAAGGGATTTCCCTACCTAAGGAATCTAAGGAAAGTCTGTGTCAGTATGTTCAACTTAAAAGTCTGTCTGCATCAAAATCCTGTACTTGCCCTCACAACTAATACAAACACTTTGTTGGGATATCAACCAAAAATATAAATAATGATTCCAACATAAGGTTTTGAGCTGATTCCATCTGTGGCTTATTTCTTCAGCCTCTTTTCAGGAATGTTCTTAAGTGCATTAAAAAGTTCTATTTGTCTTTCTTCAAACACATAACAGAAATACAGTTCCGTTGCCCTTCCCGAAGTTCAACACAATTCCAGGACAACACAATACCAAGACACCAACACTTAGGGTTCCCTTCCACAAGTTTAGTGTCACCATGTAAATAAATTACCTTAAACACAACTCTGGGAAAACAGAGTTTCAAGATGCCAAAAGCTTCAGGTTCCCTTCCCCAAGCTTATTTTTAATTATTAAACAGAATTAAGCTTTGATCTTTTAACTGACCCTTCAAAACTCGGGACTCTTTTCCCCACGTCTGATGGCATTTGGTGTTCTGCTCTTCACCACAGCGAGCTTCCTTAATTAGTATCAAGAAGTTCTCTGGTCAAGGCGTAGTTTCAGGACACAGGTCCACTCAACACAGGTCACTCAACCAGGAACTTAGTCTTTGCTTTTCCTTTGCTTCTCACTAACAACTCCTTGGTCAAGGCACAGTTTTAGACCACAGGCCCACCCATTACAGGTCACGCAACCAAGAGCATTCATTCAGGCCTCTGTGACTGGCATATTCAGGCATCCTGTGATGTGTTGGATGGCCCAGAGAGAACTCTGACTCTCGTAGTCTCCTTCAAAACAAGAAATGAAATGGATCAAGAGAAAAGGGCACTGTTTCGATAGAAGCACATGGGATGGGTCAATACATTCCATTCAGCCTAGACACTACCCAGGCCGATATTAGTAACAGGCCTGCTCTCAATTGTAACTCCAGAGATGGCTCTCCTTAATGAACAAGGGAACTGTGAGTGGCGTATCTGTGCTGCATGCAATGTGTCAAAGGGTGTGATGAAAACATGGCCTGTCTAGGTCACCTCTTGAGGGCAAAAAATAAATGGGCAAAGAAGCAAAGCCCCAGTTATGACACAAGCAAATGGGATGGAGCAAACATTGTACTCGGCCTAGACACTACACTGACAGAGAACAGTGACATTGCTGCTCCTAATAGTAATGGAAGAGACTGTTTTCCATAATGCAAAAAGCGACCGTGATTGGCATACCTGCACGTTCTGTGATGTTGGATGTTGTGGTGAAAGCAATGGCCATCCCGTTTTCCTCCTGTGCCAAAGAATTGAAATGTGTCAAGAGCAAAAGGCAGTTATGACACAAGCAAGTGTGATGGGACAAAACATACCATTCAGCCAAAATACTGCACAAACGGATGCTAGTGATATTACTTCTCTAAATAGTAACAAAAGAGACTGTTCTACATAAAGCACAAAGCAACCATGAGTGGCATATCTGCTTGTCCCGCACTGTCTCTGATGGTGCATTGAAAGCAATAGCCATCTCGGTTTCCTCCTGTGTATAAGAAATTAAATAGGCTAAGAGTAAAAGGCACAGTTATGACATGAGCAAATGTGATAGGACAATGCTTTGCATTTGTCCCAAACACTACAGATATTACTGGCATTCCTGCTCACAATTGTAACCAACTATAACAATTCATACTAATGCACAGAGGAACCTAGACAGGCATACATGTGTTGAGTGTAGTGTGTTGAAGGTTAAAGAAACAGCAATGGTGGCCTCAGTTCACTTCCAGAGGTCATGAAATGAAATGAGTCAAGAGTTATTTCAGAGTCAATGTTACAAAAAATGCAAACCATACAAAATGGAGCGGTTAGGGCAGTCTTTGGATTGAGCCGACGGGAAAAAAATCTCAGCAGCTAGAAGAAAACTTTATTGGCTGCCAGTCCAACAGAGGATTAAATTTAAATGCTCCGTCATGGTTTTCAAATGCCTAGCTGGTACCGCTCCCAACTATCTTTAAAAAAAATGAACAAAAACACCTGTCCGAAGAAACCTTCGCTCTAACGATAAACATGACCTACAACAACCGCGAACATTTTTGCAAAGAGTAGGTGGTACACATTTTGCTCATTGGGCACCAATGATTTGGCATTCCACCCCCCCCCCCGATTAAAAACAGCGTGTCTCTTGCCATCTTTAAGAAACTACTCAAGACACACTTGTTTGATGAAGGAGAAATCTAATAGCTCCCGTTGCTCTTTATCTTGCTGTAGGTTCACTGTATTTGTTCTCTGTTGTTTGTCTATGTGAGCGCTCTGAGGCGTATGGGACATATGGTGCTATACAAAAACCACAATAGATGGATAGATAGAAAGGCGAAAGTGAGACCTATAAAGTACACATCCAAGGGAGCAACACTTATGACTTTACTGAATTGATCTCTATATTATACTCACTGCCTTCTGTTGAAGCAGAAAGAATATTGCCACACCTGTAGCAAGTAATCTCTTTGTCAGTATGGGATGGCCCTTCCATGTATATTCCTCTTACTCGTACATCTCTGCACTGAAATGTTGTCTGCATAGACAAAATGGATTTCCTTACTTCATTGCTTCACCTATCAATGTCATCTAGTTAAATACCACAGTTGAGTAGCCAAATGTTGGATCAGCAAAATATTGTTGGGAAAAATGTGTAATTCGGTCTTGTGCGCCATGGTGTATGCAGGTTTGGGACATCCGATGATGATGCAAGATAGCATAATGCTACCAAGAGCAACATCTGGAATTTAAAGAAAGGGTGATTTTAGAATGCACAAAGCAATAGGCAAAAGAAAACCACATTGTATATGGTCCAAGCATTTGTACATGTTTGCCAAGTCCAAATTAGGATAATCATCATTGTACAAACAAGTTAAAGCACACTTGAACTAAATGTTTGGGTACTTCTTTAATGTACTAAAAAGATGGATGAGGAGGAATCTTAGTCCATGCAACCATCTTTAACAAATTAAGAAATTACAAAAATACTAGCTTATATTTAGTGCTTACTGTCATGCAAAAATGCTTGAGTGGCTAGCAGTGTGTGCCCAATAGAATCTTCACTATCAACTGAATGTCTGGGTCAAATGCTGCTTTATATAATATGCTCAGCAAGTGAATATGGAAAATGTGGGCTGTGAGGAACCTGAGGGCGTCCTTACTTCTTTTCTCCATGTATTCTCCTCTCGGGTGGTCAGGGAAAGGCTCCCATTCTTGGCCCTGACCCTGGGGTTGGATATGTGAGGGAGTATCACCTGGATGGAGAAGACTTGGGGAGTGGGGATGAGGGGCCCTTAGGCGAGACATGGCATCCCCCATTTCCCATTCACAATGAGTCTTCTGTCCCTCAAGCCTTTATAGGCTATTACAATCCTTTCCCTGTTTTTCCCCTAAGACATTCCCCAAGAAACGCCAGTTTGGTCCTGGGACGAGGAAGAGACCAACTTGAGAAACACATCATCACTTTATTAACACGCACACATACAGACATCAGTTACGTACTGGGACAAGGAGGAGGCCAGCAAGAGTAACGCAGGACTCCCGTTTCAACCGTGAGTGGTCTAGTCCTTTTTGGACCAATTATGGTGGGGGAACTTTAAAAGCAGGAAGTACTGTGGAAATGGAGTCAGCTGTGGAAGCAGGGGTATGGAATGCTGGGCAAAAGTAGACCTCTCTGGTAAAGCGGCGTAGCAAGCGGAGCTCTCAAGACCCTTTGGAGGATACAGAGTGTATGCAGTGGTAAGCGAAGCTGAAGTACGCTGGAGGCCGGTGACAGACAGCGAGAGGGGAGCCCGCATGACCAGGTGAAGCAGTCGGATTAGTCCAGAGCTGCAGGAGAAGCATCGCTGTGTGAGGGAAGCCATGGAGATCCACTGGGAGATTAAGCAAGGCATCGCACGAGAGAAAGAGCTTGTGGCGGCAGCAGGCCTCACAGGAAAATGCTATTAGCTCTGACCGATGAATCTACCAAGCAGGAGGAACACCGCGAAGCAGGCAAGCACGTAACGCTAGCAATGAACACTGATTTGAATGAAAGCAAGTATTTCTTTAGATACCAATCTGAGTCAAAGCAAGTTTAAGCACTTTTAAATACTGATCTGGATGAAAGCAAGTTTGTGAAACTTCCTGATACAGGGAACTGTATGGTATGAGAAAACAAGCATTGGCAAGAGTCAAGAGAATTTAAGGAACTGTATGATATGAGAAAACGAGCATTGGCAAGAGCCAAGAGAATTCAAGGAACTGTGTGACATGGGAAAAGCAGCATTGGCAAGAGCCAAGAGAATTTAAGGAACTGTATGATTGTTATACAAAGCGGCACAGAGGTGCTGCGTACCTGACCTTCTTGGTGTTTGTTGTGAAGAGGTAGCCAGTATGTTGCAGGGTTTTGAAGAGATGACCATGTAACGCGGGGTATCAATCCAAGGCCGCCCTGGTTGAAACAGGCAGACCCTGGATCAGCTCCCAACACCACGGGATGGCACATCCCTGATTTGCGTGGCGTCAGAGCAGTCCAAGCACTGACAGGGAAGGCCAAGGTGGATGTCCAATAGTATAGATGTAGTTTGTGAAGCGTGGATCCAAATGAAGAAACAACTGACCAGAGTCCAGAATTCAGGGTTCCAAGTGGAGGAACGAAGCAGGGGCAATGACAAGGAAGGGGCAATCAGACTGGCACCGAAAGTAAATGAAATAGAGAAATAAGTTCTCAGGGGAAGGAACCCAGGACCGGAGGCACGTAGCGAGGAACTGGACCCCAGGATAGGAAACCAAGGAGGCAGGCGCAGGTCCAAGGACAGGGAACAGAGCAAGGCCATAGAAGGGGACAAGGAGAAGGAAATGCCCCTGAAGGAACAGAGAGCGGGGGGAGCGTACACAAGGCACAAGGGTACAATACTAGGCTAGTATTGAGCGAGGGCGCAATCCAGGAACAGACCGCATTGAGATGCGGTTTGCGTTTACCAATGGGGACCGGATGTACATCCGGGACCATAACAAGGCTTGAACCACAAGCCAATATTGTTGCAGGGCCATGGGGACTGCGCATGTACTGAGAGACAAACACGGACGTCCGCGTATGCGCAGACCCTCAATCATGGCTGCGCCCATGGAACCAGTGACCAGGGCTGAGGGCCCCCCTCCTCATTAAGGTAAGTGGCGTGACAATGATATGAGAAACAAGTATTTGCAAGAGCCACAAGAAGCATTGATAAACAAGCGTTGGCAAGAGCCAAGAGAATTCAAGGAACTATATGATATGAGAAAAGAAGTATTGGCAAGAGCCACAAGAACCATTGGTGAACAAGTATTGGCAAGAGCCAAGAGAATTTAAGGAACGGTATGACATGAGAAAACAAACATTGACAAAAGCCAGGATAATATAAGAAAGTGCAACAAGTGCATGGTGGCAAACCAAGCCACGATACAACATCAAGAGTATGTGATATATGAATTAATCAAGCACCACTGTAAAGCTGAAGCAGTGGCAAAGTGTTGGTGGAAAAGAAGCAAGTAAGGTGTATCGGTTGTGTGACCTGTAATGGGTGGACAACTGCGCCTAAACCGAGTGCAGCATTATATGAAAAAGCCACTTAAAGCACCCGCAAAGAAGCTTGTGTTTGAATTGCAAGAAACCTTTATGTGATTTGAAGTTAAGGAACTGAACTGTATATATGAAATGGTGAAAGGTAACCATATCAGAAGAGCCGGGAAGTATCCCAAGGAATTGTGTTGTTTTGGAAAACTGAAAGACTTCAACTCTTGGAGAAGGGAATCCCTGTGCCTTGTGAACCATCTTGAACTTGGGGAAGGGAAATCTGGTTACAAGCCAAGAGCTGGAATAAGCTCTGAACTTTGATTTGAACACTACTTATTTTGATGATGACATCCCTACACATTGTATACATTTAGAGTTGAGGGCAAGTATAGGTTTTGGGCAGAGACAGACATTTGCTTTGGACTTTCTGACATAGACTATTCATAGTTTTCTTTAGGTAGGGAAATCCCACCTTAGCATAGTGCAAGTTAGGCCGTATTCCATTCTGCCTTGTTAGTTAATAAATACCTATAGAGCAAACTTCAATCTGTTGTCTGTGTCTGCTTCGTGATGCCTTCACAGGGCAGACACCAAATGGGCATTACTTTGTGTTTTGTTCATTTGACTAATCTGAATTTGACCTGCCAGACACACGATCTGTCAAGATGATGACAGCTGTGAGCGGGCCAGATTGTGAAATGACTTTAAAGCTACAGAAATAAACAAAAAAAAAAGACATACTTAAACAAATATTCTCCATGCTCTTTGGATATCTTATATACTACAAAATCCAATATAATGTCCCAAAGAACTTGGGAATTCAGTGCAGATGGAATGTACGATACATGGAGGGATAACTCGGCCCATTTTAGTTCTAGGTCTGAAATGAATCCTAACTATGTGCTCTAGCCACAAAGCAGTACCATCGTTTGGGAGGATGCACAATATTCAATTTATTAAATAGATTTACAATTGATGAAGCTTGTAGCTCATTTTTAATATGTAATAGCTACGAAACATTTTAATTATCCATGCCAGACATCCCTACCGAGGTCCCCCATATAGCCTGACTGTAAACCACAAGGTGAGACCGGACTGTGGCAGGTTACTGGGAAAACATGACAATGAAGAAAGGGCTTTGCCAACACGAGAACGGGAGTGTGTTTGTTTTGTCCAAAGGGTGCCATTTTAATAATCTACTTGAATGTTCAGCCACAACTTCTGAATATTCCAAATGAACCAATATTAATTCAAATCCACATTACATGATGAAGTTTTACCCCAAAAAACCACATTCAGTACTACTGAAACAGAAGCTTCCAAAAGTAATGATTTGACATGAGCAAGCATGTGCCACTGTTTAATTGAATTCTGAACCGACCTGAACTCGCAATGGAAGCCTTGGGAAAACCCACAAAAGAATTAGAAATACATTGAATTTGACATGCTAATGTCAGGTATGTTCATATTACAAGTGAGGGTGGATTGAAGGAAGTTGAGTGCTAGCGGCATCACATGGAAAATAATACATCCAGTCAGGCTGGTGAAAGCAGCGTAATGTTTGGAAAATATTTTTAATGATTTAATGCTATACATATGCATTAGTGGGGAACAGTACCCCAAGCTTCATGCATCTATGCATTCTGCATACGAAAAACAGAACTGATAAGACACGAACCCCTAAACTCCCTCTTCAAAGTAATGCGCTGTTGTGGGGGGTGTTTTCAGACAGATGGGTTCTACAAGTTGAATTCTCCTGACAACAGGTATTTTCAATTACTGTAGGCATCTGTTCACAACAACAATGGCATTTACACCAAGTGGAGACATCATTCATTTGGCTTAGTTCAGTTTCAGCAATTGTATCTTCCTACCTCGCACTGGTAGTTCTTGACTTTGAGCTTCATCATGAGTTGGGGGTATCCCGCCGGGGCTATTAGAGTTACCGCCAAACCGCCGGATCACGGGTTTGGCGGAACGGTAAGTCCCCATTCGCCCCATTTGGGAATTCCCCATGCCCCGTTCGGCCCAATGGGGAATTTTCGGCGCTACTAGCTCAGAGTTGGGGGTAAATCCTGCCAAACCCGTGATTTGGTGGACCCTTACATTCGGCAGTAATAGTGTTACCGCCGCATTTAAGGGTCACCGCCCAACTCGTGATGAGGCCCTTTGTCTAATTTCAATTTCTTCATCAGTGTACCCTGGTACAAACATAAATACATACAAGCAATCCATTGAAATTTAAAAGTGACTTGGCAGATAAAATATTTAATAATGATGATGACCAGGAGAAGATTCCTGTTCGTAAAAGTATAGCTAAAGCATGTATTATCTAAAAAGTATAGATAGCTAAAAAATGTATTAACAAAAGCTATTATAAATGATGGAAAAAAGGCAAAAGAATGGTTTGTTAAAATAAGTCAAGAGGGATATGTAGAGAAAATGTGTAACAATGATTTTACACTGCACAAGTTAATAAACCTTGGTAAATGTCAGATAAAAAAAAAAGATTTACATAGAATGTTTCGTGAAATCAATAGATTTTTCTTCTAATAGTTTTCAAAAATGAAAACATGTTCCCCTATCACGTCCAAGTTTCACACAACATTCTCTGTAGATCTTTTTTTAAATAAATAGTTCTGAAGAGTTGAAGAGTTCAGCATGGTCAGAGGCCAATAAAGGGGCAATAGGCTTGATTAGCTGAAGAGCAAGAGGGTCTGATGGGGCACAAGAGGGATTAGCCTTCATCAGTAGAGATAGCACTTCATCAGTATTAGTGCAACTTAAGTGGGAGATAGAGGCAGAGGATGATGGTAGAGTAGGCAGAGTGAAAAATGGAGGAGGGGGTGTGTGTGAGGAAGGTTGGGAGAGAGTCTAATTTTGGATATCTTTGCACCAAAGCATTCAGCTAGGCCATTAGCTGTGAGAGTGGAGTTGGTAGTCATAGACTTAAAAGGAGTGAGAACTGAGTTTAGGGTGCTCTGTAGCTGGCAAGCAGCAAGGAGTGAGGGTCAATGAGGGTTACGTATGATTCATTTTTTCGCTCTACCAGGAGTGGACTTGAGCGAGGTCAGGGCAGAGAGGTAGAGTTGTAGCTCCTCATGCGATTGGGTACGTCTCCATTTGCTCAGCAGCCGACGCATGTCTGTGCGTGCAGAGCATTTGAATGGAGTGACCCATAGCGAAGTATGCTGAGACTTCGGGGTGAAAGTAAGCAGTGGGAAATGAGAGGAGATGGAGTCATATAGTAGTCATTAAGTCATTAAGAGTTATATCAGGGTACCAGTGGAGCCCTTTGTTCTTGGGGAAGTCTGTACCATGCTAGTGGCCAAAGTGCCAGGTGGGATTAATTTCCCAGCGAGTACAGCCATATTGGAGTTGGGGTATAACAAATACTCCAGCCTGTTAGCATAGAAATGAGGATCTGCGTGTCTTTACCGAACCCAAAGGTGCGACTCCCAAAAGTTATTTTTTTTATTTTCCGCAAATATATATGTGGGGGGAGACCCCCCACAACTCCCCTACCTTACCCCTAAAAAATTTTTATAGACTTTACCCCCCCCCCACATATATATAAATATATGTGGAAAATTGGGGGTCAGACTTTTGGAAGTTGAACTTTTGGTATTCAGTCCTTGTGTGCAATACCTAGAAATGAGGCCGCCGTTTTTCAAAGGTGAGTGGACATTAGTTAGAGACAAGTTAGGATTGGTTGTTGTACTTTTATCATGCATTAGCATACAGGTACTTTAAGAAGCCCTACTGGTGGGGTATCCTCTCTTAATAGTTTGGACTTTGTGGCTTGCTATGAACTTTGCTTGATGACTGATACAAGAACTAGTGGAGAGCCGCCCAAAGCTCATGAACTTGCCCATTGAAGGAGAAAACTCGCTGGGCACAGAGAACAGATTTTGGTTAGTGTCTGTTTTCCAATGCAAAACGAAGCACCAACCCAAAGGCATCCCCAGGGACATCAGACCTGTGGAGCCCTCATCAGCTACAGCATGTTGATAGGAACTAGCAACAAGATAGATCTGACTTCAACGCCGCACTGACGGGTCATTGAAAGGTACCTTGTTCCACTTCCTCCTTTCAAGTCACTCACTTTCCTTCTCATTGTGTGGACCCATGCAGACTAGTTGACCTTGCAGAGGCCTTGTCTGGCATAGCCTGGGACTTGCCCCTGTGTTGAGATTCCTGCACATATCCGTCAGAAGGTAGCTGGAGTTCAAGGATGACCTGGTCCTTAAATCTGACAAGATTGCTCGTGAGTGTGAGGCATTTTATTTTCTAGAGTCCAGTCTAAAGGACCATGCAAACACTTTGGGTCCCATTTTGAGTTTGCCAGAAAAATACCCTGTAAAAGTGCATGCTGGAATTACCATTAATGCATCTGGTAGCTGGAAGGGTCTGAGTTATATGGACCTTTCAGTTATTTTTTCTCCACTGGAGAAAGCCATGTTACTGTGTGCGATATTACTGGATGTGGTAATAATATCACATCCTGTATTTTTTTCGTGCGTAGAAAATGTCCTCTACACAAAAGGTGGTTTTGAAGCGTTTCATTTGTGAAGTTGGGAATTTAGCAGTGTTAAAATATCCAGTATTCTAAAATACTGGATGTTTTACCAGTGCCACCAAACTCGATGCTTTATGTCTCATGTTTTCCTTTGATTAAAATCTGCTTATGGTGTTTCGATATACAAATTAGCATTCTTAGTAACTTAGTTTAGACATTCATTCTGAGTTTGGCGGTAGCCGTGCCCTTACTGCCAAACTCGCTACCGGTCCCGGCACCAGCAAATCAGCCATTAACGGCCCATTACGAGATTAATGGGCCTGTAATTGCCCATTTGCGGGTGCCGGTATGGCCAGCCTCCCGATCAAATGGGAGTCAGGAGCATGGTTGCACCGGCACCGTTCATAACGGTGCCGGTGCAATCACGAGTTCTGCTCACGGGTGCCGGTCTGCACGCCTGGTCAGACCATGTGTGCAGTCTGGCACCGGCAAGCAGAACTCGTAATGTGGCGGAGAGGTAACAGCGGCGCCGGTAGCACTACCGGCGCCGTTGTTGCCTTTCCGCCACATTCGTAATGAGGCCCATTGTCATTCCGAAATCTCCTGTTTTGCTTGTTGGGTTTATGAACATAGGGCACCATTTGAACTTTTTATTAACAACTCTTGAGCTTGTCCCACGTTACTGAAGGGAAGACAATGGATACCACTAGGTGCTGTTACGATATGATATGCCATTTATAACGCGCCTGTACACAAGTGTTTCTAGGCGCAACAAGACAAGGAGGGGAAACAGGAGGAGGGCAAAACGGCGATCTTACTAGGCCTTGTGTCATTCATATCAGTTGTTTTGCTCATCAAGACGACTCACCCCAAAATAGGGTAATTTCTTGGAGTTGGTCAAATCAGGGAGCAACAATTTAACACAGTATTAAAGGTTGTGCCATTTTTTCAGTTTGTAACATGCTGAAAATGAAGTTATCTAAGGGTTAAACCATAATGTTTGGAAGTATTTCTTAGCCTTAGGATCCCAGGCTTGGATTCCTTATCCAGGACTGAAAGAGCTTGGGGCCTTTTCTGTTTCCTATGACTGCAATGGCAACAGTATGCTGTGCTGAGTGGTTACCTGATGAAAGTTTCGGAATGGCAGGCTTAGAATGAGCAAAACCAAAAGGTGATGGCTGGAAGGTTTAGAATTAATCTTAACCACAGGCACAGCTCTCGGCTACCCTCCAGACCATGGTTGTTCAGCCTGCTAAACCACTACAGAAGGGGAAAGACCAAAAGTAAATCAGGCTTCTCCCAACTCCAATAGAGCGCAGACCAGCCCGAATTGCTAGGTCACGTCCCTTCTGCACGAGACCATACGCATCCCCAAAGATGCTTTGCCCTCATTGGGAGTCATCAGTGAGGAGTACCTTGGGTCTCTAGGCCCAGCAGGCTTGAGACCTGTTACAAGTAAACACAGATTGTTCGATTAGTATTATGGTAGCTGTAAAAAAAGAAAGAATCAGCCAGAGACATTTAATCAAGAGCTTGCATGCCAATAAACATCACTATTTAAAAAGGTTGTGTGGGTTGAAGAGTCTCACTTTCGTGATACGGTTCGATTACTGTGTCCTGCGTTAAGCCTCTTACATCTTCAATTCTAGGGTAGTGGAGCAGAAACTGTAACATTGCCTGGAATGCTCACAAGAGAATTAGGGTCAGTGGTGTGTTGTGAGAGATCTGTTTGCCGTGCCATTAGCCCTGATTTATTTCACTTACGCTGAAATCCATTTCAACTTTGGCTGAGGGCTTAGACCTTTCTGTTACCTGCCCCAACAATCGTTATTGGCATCATGGTAAAGCACCAATGCTTGCCTGCTTTGATGTAAAATGTGCCGTGGCTGTCCCTCAGGCATATGAAGGCTTATTCATAAAAGCTAAAAGCTGAACATTGCGGATTTCATATAAAAGAATCATAGGCGTTTCCATGGCACCATCACATCTTTCAAGGCAATACTCTAGTGGAGGGTTGACAGAAGCGTGCACTTACTGTATTGCAAGGATAATCTATAAAACTAGAAGGTGTCATGAGACTTTTTTGCTAACCAGAAAGCATGCCCTAAATTGTATAATATGTCCAAGTCAAGGGAGCCGCATGGAAACTCTATCTGCTATGTGGCACATGCGTAGCTTAATAAAGTGGCTAATGAAGATCTCAGTAGCAGCGCACACTAGTAGCTGCAAAACAGCAGTACCAGTGGAACGTACTCGTACTGTATTATTTAAAAAATGTATATATTGGAAGGTTAAACTTTTTTGGAACTTTTTCGGCCTGTTCCCAGAAGAACACATAAGGGCCCTGGTCACCAATCTCAGCAACTGTGGGATTAGCAGAGGAGGGAGGAAGGGAAGGAGGAGGTGAACAGGAAAGTCTTGAGGAGCTTTTGGAATTTGTGCAGATCAGGCTCAAGATGAAGAAGTGGGAGGCTATTCCATAAGAGGGAGCCAGCTGAGGAAAGAGATTGGCCACCTGCCCTCTGTTTAGCGAAGCACTTGACACACAGAGAGTTGGTACCAGAGGAATGTAGAGATTTAGAGGGAGAGTATTTAGTAATAGCAAGTTGCAGATAGCGTGGTCCCCTTCCCCAGCCAGCCTTATTGATGATGCAGAGGGATATGAATTTGATCCTTGCAGCAACCAGGATCCAGAGGAGAGTTTTAAGGGCTGGAGAGATGTGGTCCCTGGGCTTGAGGCCAAGGATATGTCCTGCTGCCCTGTTCTGGATTATCTGGAGGGGTCGTAGAGAGGAAGAGGGTAGATTCAGGAGTATGATATTACAGTAGTCTAGCCTAGAGAGAACCAGAGCTCTGGTGACATTGAGCGTCTGGGAGAAAGTGAGAAAAGGGAGAATTCCTTTGAGAAGGAAGAGTAGAATGTGGGACTTCTTGGAAAAAGCCTGAATGTGAGGGAGGAAGGAAAGAGAGGAGTCAAAGATGACTCCAAGGTTTCTGGCTTCAGATGATATAGAAGGGGGATAGCCCATAGAGGATGGCCAGAGTGAGGGGCAGAAAGAGGGAGCAGGAGTCCCAATAGGAAGGATCTCAGTCTTGCTGGCATTGAGGCAGAGATTGTTTGCAGTGCACCAGGACTGGATGGCAGATAGGCAGTCCGGGATGATGGAAGTAATAAAGGGTTTGAAGAAGAGTTGTGTGTCATCTGTGTAACACTGGATGTTAGGGGAAGAGGTGTAAATGCGGAGTGCAAATGGAGCAAGGTAAGTGTTAAAGAACCAGGGAGAGAGTTTCGAGCCCTGGGGGACACCACAGGTGGAGAAAGAGGTAGGGGAGGAGAAAGTGCCCAGAATAACCTGGGATGGGTGGTTACTTAGGAAGGAGGTCAGCAAGTCCAGTGCTTGCTCTGAGATACCCAGGGTATCATGGAGCCATTTTATGAGGATGGAATAGTTAACTTTGTCAAAGGCAGAGGAGAGATCAAGTAGAATGAGCACAGCTGCAGAGTTAGAATCCAGAGATGCGAGCAGTTCTTCATATTCAGAAGAGCAGTTTCTGTGCCTCTGGATGCTCGGATTCCAGATTGATGGTCATGGAGACCACTGACAAGAGTGTGAAGTAAGTTGGGGAAGGCTCGCTCCTCCAGGAGTTTCCCAAGGAAGGGAGTGATAGAAATAGGGCAGTTGGTGGCTGGCCAGATGGCATCTGCTGATGGTTTTTTCAGGAGGTGCGCACAACGGAGTGCTTGAGGGAGGAGGGGAAAGTTCCAATGGCAAAGGAGTGGCTGAAAAAATCGGCAAGCACAGGGGAAAGAGAGCATCAAAGGAGATGTCTTCTTGATCCAGAGGGGTGACTCGCTTCCCCTGGACGAAAAATAGTTCTTGTCTTGCAACCACTCCTTGGCTGTCAGAGAAATGTCTTTCTTTCCCCAGCCTTCCTCAGACTTACAAATCAGTTATTTGGTGTCCCACGCCCTGCTTGGTAGCTTTAGCTTACCCATGCCATTGATTGTGATGAGGAGGAATAGCATGGATGCCTTCTCGAAGCTGCATGAGTCATTGACCCTTGGGTGCAGACCTGGTTCCCTCTCACCAAATGCTTCACTGATGAAGCATTGCCTGGATACTCTTGCCAAGCTGACGGGGGTAACTGACACTTGCATACAGGCCTGGTTCCATCACACCAAATGCTGCACTGACGAAGTGTTGCCTGGATGCTTTATCCAAGCTGTATGTGTCATGGACCCTTGGGTGCAGATCTGGTTCCCTCTTACCAAATGCTGCACTGATGAAGTGTTGCCTGGATGCTCTCTCCAAGCTGTATGGGTCCCTGACCCTTGGGTGCAGACGCGGTTCCCTTTCATCAAGTCTACAGAAAGGGAGTACATGTGTTAGGCTAAAAGTAGCTTGTGTGATGCTCAGCAGGTAACTACCAGGGTAAGTACAATCAGTTTCACTAAGCTGGATCAGATGCTGCAGCGTGAAGAGACAGAGAATCCTCCTGGTCACCCTACTCTCTCTTAGTGAATTTGCCAGGAGAGAAGGGAATATTTTCTTACCTGTAACTCCATTTCTCCAGCATTGGTATCTTTCATGGATTCACATGCTTAGAATATTCCCCGTCGACAGACTGGGAACCCTCGGTACGCTTATAAAGCCGTTTCCCATAGGAAAACGTTCAACACTTTTGTGTCCTATCTACGTCGTTTTGGGCCCGCACACGCATGCCCCACTAGGACGTAGCGGTTTAAATGCCCCGCCCCCGCGGCTCCCTTCAGATTTCGACCCCTCCAAAGCAGAATGGGGTGAAACCTAGATATACAAGACGATTGCATTCCGGGGAGGCCGGCGGGCGCATGTGAATCCATGAAAGATACCAATGCTGGAGAAATGGAGTTACAGGTAAGAAACTATTCCCTTCTCCAGAATTGGATCTTTCATGGATTCACATGCTTAGAATAGAATGCACAGCAGTGATCCTGAAAAAGAGGAGGTGTGAATGCAATCCGGTACCCTCCCAAGCATATGTATAGCGAACCACGCTTACGCAGGATGCCAATTTAAAATGCGCAACAGTACATGCACAGATCAATACCTATATACACATATATAAATATATATATACATCCTTATATACATCCATATATACATATGTCAAAATAAGCACAGACCCTTCTTGAAAAGGGCTTACCTTATTGAAACAGATGGTGAAAGACTGCTCTTCCCATTTGTATTTCGTCTGCATGCTGCTGTTCGAGGCAGTAGTGGTGGGTAAATGTGTGAGGCACTGACCATGCCGCCACCTGGCAAATGTCTGTCAGCGGGATTCCTGCCCACAACGCCGTCGACGACGAAGTTGCCCTTGTGGAATGAGCTTTCGGACGCCCTTGTAGCAGTTTTCCCGCTTTTGAATGACAGAAGGCAATCGTCGACGAGACCCATCGGGCCAGTCCCTGCTTTGAAATTGCTTTTCCTTTTGCCGAAGGACCATATGCAACGAAGAGTTGTTGCGTAGCTCTAAGTTGCTGAGTCCGATGAAGGTAAAATTTTAGAGCTCTCTTGACGTCCAAGGTATGTAGGACTTTTTCCGCGGCCAATGGGGGGGTCGCGAAAAAGGTGGGCAGGACAATGGATGAGTGCTTATGATAAGCCGTAGGAACTTTTGGAATGAAACGAGGATTCGTTGACAGAACCACTTTGTCCTTAAAAAACCTTAGCTACGGAGGGTCTATGACCAACGCTTGCAACTCCGAGATACGCCTAGCTGATGTTATAGCTATTAGAAAAGCCACTTTCCATGACAAGAACTTCATCGACGATGTGGCCATTGGTTCAAAGGGTGGTTTCATTAACCCTGCTAGCATCATATTCAGGCTCCACGTTGGTAGAAAACGTTTAACGTCCGGAACCTACCCCTCATGAAGTGTTTCACCAACCTGTCACTAAACAAGGGAGACGACTACCTTCTCCTTGTGAACCTAGAGATGGCCGCCAAGTGTACCTTTATTGATGAAAAAGATAATCCGCTCTTCGCTAGGTGTAGCAGATACGGCAGAAGCTGTTCCGGGGTAACCCTTAGAGGTTGCACTCCCGTCTGTCCTTGACACCCCGTACAGAACCTTCTCCACTTACATTTGTACGACTTGTTGGTGGAAGGGGCTCGCGCTGCTTGCAGGATCCTCCGACAGTCCGACGAAATGCTCAAGGCACCGAATTCTGAAAAGTCAGGAGCCAAGCTGTGAGATTGAGACTGTCTGGATTGTGATGCCACACTGTTTCCTCGCCCGGGACAGGAGATTGGGAACCTTTGGGAACGTTATTGGTTGATCCACTGACAGGTGAAGCAGGTCGGAAAACCATGGCTGCCTCGGCCAACACGGTGCCACTAGGATGACCCGCCACCTGTACCTGCGTATCCACTGCAGAGTTCTCCGTATCAGAGGGAACGGAGGGAAGGCATAGAGGAACTTGTCCGTCCACGGGAAGGAGAAGGCTTCCCCCAGCGAGCCTTCCTGTGGCCACCTGCTGGCATACATTTTGCACTTCTTGTTCCTCTTCGTAGCGAAGAGATCCAGCGGAGGCCGTCCCCATTTCTCGAAGACCTTCGACAACTGAACGCTGGCTATCTCCCATTCGTGAATTTGGTCCATATTTCTGCTGAGCGAGTCCGCTTGCTCGTTCCGTACCCCCGGAAGATGATGAGCTACGATGGATATATCCTGTTTCAGAGCCCAGTGCCACACCTTCTGAGCCTCGGTGGAAAGGGTTCTGGATCACGTGCCCCCTTGCTTCCTCAAGTAAAGCATCGCTGTTGTCTGTCAATACTCTCACTATGGACCCTCTGATGTGCGGCAGGAACGACTTCAGGGCCCAGCGCACTGCTCTCAGTTCCAGAACGTTGATGTGCAGGAGAGATTCCCTCCGAGACCAACGACCTTGCGTTTGTAGAGTGCCCATGTGTGCTCCCCAGCCTGTCAGGGACGCGTCCGTCACTATGGTTAGCCGAAATTCCGAAATTCCGGCTCCTGTAAGGGTACCCCTCTGGATAGATTCTGGAAGCTTTTCCACCACTGAAGAGCTAGTAGGAGCTCGTCGTTGTCGACGGTCAGTTTGTCCGACCAGAGCCCTTGGGCCTGCGTCCACCGGTCCGCCAGAAACCGGCCTCATGAACAGGCGGCAGTTGCCCACCAGAGGAATGCAGGACGCCATAGCGCCCAGAATTGACATATATTTTCTCACTGACAGTCTGGTATTGATTTTCAGCTGACCTGCCAATCGATTGAGTTTGGTGATTCTGTCGAGGGATGGCTTCACTAACCCTGACTGGGTCTCGAACTGTGCGCGCAGGAACACCAAGCTTCTCGACGGCGTTAACAAGGATTTCTCGAAGTTTACCGCAAGCCCCAGCCGTTGTAAGAGGTGCATGGTGGCCTGCAAACTTGTGTGAGTCGACATAGGGGAGGACCCCCTCACCAACCAGTCGTCGAGATACGGGTATACATGATGGCCTTACCTTCTCAGCCAGGCTGCCACCGGGGCCAAACATTTCGTGAACGTTCTGGGAGAGGATTTCAGCCCAAAGGGAAGTACTGTGAAGTGGTAGTGAGTCCGCCCTACCACAAACCTTAGGAACTTTTTGTGTCGCTGACACATCGGTATGTGGAAGTACGCGTCCTGCAGGTCCAGAGACGCCAGAAAGTCCCCTTCTTGAACTGACAGGATCACTTCTTGGAGCGTGAGCATCTTGAATTTTAGGCGTTTCAACGATTTGTTTAGATTGCGCAGGCCTAGAATGGGACGCCACTTTCCGTTTGGTTTTTTCACCACAAAGTATCAGGAATAAACCCCTTGACCCCTCTGTGACGACGGAACCAATTCTATAGCATCTTTTTGTAGCATAAGTGGTACTTCCTGCTGCAACACGCTCATATGGGGTTGAGCTACAAACGCCGGTGGAATGTGCAGAGGGTTGCTTTTGAATTGCAGGGAATGTCTGTATCTTACGGTGTCCAACACCCATTGATCCGTTGTTATTTGCTCCCATTCGTTGATGTAGCACGATACCCTGCCTCCCAGAACGTTCCGATGCCCGTCATTGCTGGTCCTTGGTCTGCTTATCCCTCATCGACGACGAGTAACCTGTTCTCTTCTTGGGGGCCTGGTAGTCCCGGTGTCGTTTTGCCACTTGAGAAGCCCGTCTGTATCCCTGGGAGGGGTATGCTGGCCTACTGAAGGATCTGTCTCTCGATGCCGAGAATCTGGAATTTCCCGATGCTCCCCTGAAGGGACGAAAAGACCGGAAACTTCGACCACTTTGGAGGGCCCCCAAGGAACGCACCGTGTCCGAGTCCTCTTTCATGCCCTTCAGGGCCTCGTCTACCATCTCACCGAAAAGAAGGTCTCCCTCAAAAGGCATATCCAGCACCTTGTATTGCACCTCTGGTCGGAATTTGGTGCATTTCAGGCATGCCTGCGTTCGGAGAACCACACCGTTATTCACCTGCTTAAACCCCGATTCCGCAAGGTCCACCGCGATGTTTATGGCATGATTGGAGGCCTCTTCACCTTCCCTGACCAGTAACATCGCCGCCTTACGATGTTCTTCCGGAAGATGCTCCAGCATAGGAGCCAGTCGGTGCCACATCTTCCTGTCGTATCTGGCTACTATGGCCAGGGAATAGGCCGCTTTCACTGTGGTAGCACCTACCAACAGCACTTTTTTGCCGAAAGCATCCTGTCGTCTGGCATCACTTTCCAGGGGGGTCGTGCACTTGTGCTGGGCCCTCGCCTTTCTCACCGCCGCTGCCGACACCACTGAGTCAGGAGTTGGTTGGGAGGAGAGACACTTGGGGGTAGACTCTGGAGCCTTACATTTTTTCTCCAGACGACCTTTTATCGCTGGTTCCGAGAAAGGGTGGTGCATGGTCTGTAGCCCCTCCTGCCACACATGATCCAGGATGGGTACTGAAAACACTGACCTTCTCCTCTTTCCCATGTGGTCGAAAAGAAAACAGTCCTTTTTCTCCTCTTCCTGGGCCAGGCCGAATTCTGTACAAGCCTTGGCCATCATGGTGCGAAATGACCCAATATCGTCCGGGGGAGACGGCTGAGCCGGGCTTCTCAGGGTTTCTAATTCTGCTTCAGACTCCCAGGTTGGATCCCTGGAGGGGGAAAGCGAGACATCCGATAAGGCTCTACTGTCCGAGTCCGAATCCATCAGCTCTCCTTCCTCGCTGCGTGGAGCCGAGAGGTCTGCACCCGCTGGCAATGTCGTGGAGGTTGACGGAGGTGGCCGACGAGACAGGCCCGGGTCGTCGATGGCCGACCTAGCCGGAGTTGCTTGAGGTAGTCTGTCGTCCAGTGTCTTCAGCAACGTGTGCAACGTGCATAAGACCTCCAGCGACAAAGGTGACTGCGGATTGAGCAGAGGGGTAGACCCCGGAATGCTCCCGGAGAGAGGCCTGGTAATCCCTTGTAACCCGAGGACTGCAGGGCCAGCTACTCTCACATCTTCATCTCCCGAGGACCCCGACAAGGCCTCTTGTTGCAGTAGTGTCTCCGGCAAAACTGGGTCGTAAACCTCTGGTCGCCAGGCCTCTTGCGGAATCTCCGTCGACGAAGCAATAGCTGGACCCGTCGTCGACGTCGTCGTTATTGTCTGCGGTCCAAGAACGGTTGAGGCCAATTGTGTCAGTGGCAGAGACGTGGTTGACGACTGCCCTGCCGTTGACGACGGTGGCGGTCATGTAGGTCCTTGAGGCGTTCCCGCCTTTTCCGAACTCGACCTGCGCTTCTCTGTATCTCGACTCGAGGTCGATCTATGATGATCGCCCGAGGAGGATTTAGATTTTTCTTTTTTGTCTTTCTTCGTTGAAGATGAGGATGACGAGGCTTTCTTCGACGAAGAGTCCTTATAATGGCTTCTCGATGATTCCTTCTCCACCGGTCGTGATTTCTTCACCGGGGGTTCCGACGATGTCGAGCGGTGCGGGGCCCCTGAAGATTTTGACACTGAGGCCACGCTGCGCCACCTCCGAAGGCGGGTATGCCCCCGCTCCATCGTTTAACCATGCCACAATTCTTTGACTTCGATCTTTAAGAGTCTTCTGGGAGAAGCCCTTACATATGTCGCACTTGTCCGCCGAATGATGACGGTGTAGACAATATATGCAATCCATATGTCCGTCCCCCTCGTACACCTTCTTCAACCCGCACCTAGCGCACGGGCGGAACAGCGCTTTTCCTGATATCAGGAGAAACTCCAACAACACAACCTAGACAAAATAGTAGACTACACAAGGTACTCCCACTACTTTGGAGACGGTTGAAATCTGAAGGGAGCCACGGGGGCGGGGCATTTTTTACCGCTACGTCCTAGTGGGGCATGCGTGCGCGGGCCCAAAACGACGTAGATAGGACACAAAAGTGTCAAACTTTTTCCCATGGGAAACAGCTTTATAAGCGTACCGAGGGTTCCCAGTCTGTCGACGGGGAATATTCTAAGCATGTGAATCCATGAAAGATCCAATGCTGGAGAATTGAGTTTCCAGGGAAACCCTCTGGGAAAGAAAACCCTGTGTCTTCTCTTGGTAGTGTTCTTCAATGCCGGGATGAACAGGAGTTGGATAGTGCCCCGGAGGTGGAGTCAATCTGTGCTGGAATATAAAGGACATGAGTTACTGAGGGTAAGATCTTGTGATAAGGGGGACGTGATTCTACCCTTTAGTATGGCACCTGGGTTTACTCGGCTGCTGTATCGTGTCCCAGCTAAAAAGATGTAGACCGTCTAGGAGAATTGGAAGCTGGCAACTCTGATCCAGCTGAAGAGGAACATAGCAGAATAAGGAAGGCGGCTTTGAAAAAGGTTTGCAGCCGCTCAGAATAAGGTAAGCAGCTGGGTATGGGAATACACCTACCTAATGTTCTATCAGCTAGTGCTGAATGTGCGGTGATCGGGGGCGTGGTATGTACACTGTCAGCAAGGACATGCAAAGCTCTGTAGGGGCAGCTTTGGTCTGCCGGTTTGGAAGGAACCGTAATGAAACATATGCTGTTGCTGGCGGCTTGGAAGCTGTGAGAATGGGAGGAACAGAGTTAGATAGATCGAGCAAGAGAAAAGAGGAATTGGATTTAGGTAGAGTAGAATTCGTACCAAAGTGGGAGTAATCACTGGGAACGGGAGACAGGACGCGGGAGAGACACGGGCTGGGAGTGGGGGCTCTGGAAATGAAAGAACATGAAGGAGGATGAGAGTGAGCGTTAAGCACTGGTATCCACAAGGAAACAAGGAATCTCATAAGCAAACTCACGAACCGTTGGCTAAGAAAAGTAGCAACGAAAAGTGGTTTGGGTCTTTCTTCCTGAAAACCTCTGTCGGCTTCAGGGGGAGGAGTTAGCCTTCTGTGTGTGTTGTCGGAAACTGGAATGCTGCAGTCACTAAGAGCCGCCATCTTGGGGGAATATGCAGCACCAAACCGCTTCCACCGGCGTGACATACACCACCGCAAACTGCTATCCTTGACAGTATGCCCCCTTCAAAGGGGGCGCCATCCGATTTTCCCGGATGGCACAGATGAAACCGTCAAACAAGACGAGGGGCATGCGCCACACTGGCAGGCTCCCATGTCCATTCAGCTGGGGAGTACCCCTTCCAGTCGACTAGGTACTGCAGGGAACCCCTGTGGTATCTTGAATCACAGATTCCCGAGACCGCGAATTTCAGGCCTGTGGCAGTAGGAACAGGAGGAGGTCTGACAAGCCCACCCCGACGGAACCGATCCCGCCTGTCTAGTTTCAGCTGCGAAGCATGAAAGATGGGGTGTATCCTAGACCAAGACGGAGGCAACCGTAGGTGAAAGGCCGCTGCTCCTTTAATTCCCAATCCCATGAAAGGACCAAAATATCAGGGGGAAAGCTTTGAAAGAACCAAATAACGAGGTAGGAAACGGGAAGCCAACCACACCTTATCCCCGGCGACAATCTTTGGAGCCGGTGTCCTATGACGGTCTGTGAAATGCTTGACCTGTTCCTGGGCGGCATGTAACACAGTCCGTGCCTTCTTATGACCCTGTTGAACTTTGTCCACCAGGCTATCGACATCAGGAAACGAGTGGAGAGGGGGTTACTGTAGCAAAACAGGTAGGATGGAGTCCATAGGTGGCATAGAAGTGACTGGTCTTAAGCGAAGCATGTGATGCATTGTTATAGGCAAACTCGGCCAGTGGGAGGAGATACAACCAGTTGTCTTGGGCTGCAGAGATATAACACTGGGGGTATCCTTCAAGGGTCTGGTTGAGCCTCTCGGTGTGTCCGTTTGTTTGTGGATGGAACCCTGAACTGAGGGTTTGTTTGATATTCAGAATGGAATAGATGTGTTTCCAATAACGAGAGGTGTACTGCGGACCCCTGTCCGAAATGAAAGTCTGAGGAAGCCCATGCTGGGAGAAGATATGTTAGATGAAAATGCACGCCATCCAGGCTGCAGAAGGAATTGCTGGTAGTGGGATAAAGCGTGCCAATTTGGTAAAATAATCTACTGTAACCATAACCGTAGTGTGTCCCTGTGAAGGGGCAAAACAACAATAAAATCTGTGGAGATTTGCAAGAATTTTTCCGGCAGGGGCATCCATGTTAGATGTCCTGTGGAAGGAGAGCGGGTGTCTTAGTCTGTAGACACACTCTACAAGACAACACATAGTCTCGAACATCTGTCCTCGAGGAGGGCCACCAAAAGTATCTTTGAATGAGTTCAGCCGTGTTAGAAATCCCCCTATGTTCGGCCGCCAGGGAATCATGGCACATTCGGAGGACCTCTATTTGGAAGGACATTGTGGGAAGAAAAAAGCTCTGACCTTTGAAATAACACTTGTTCTTATTGAACAGACTGTATTTGGAGAGGATTTATGGGCACTAGCTTTCGAGGTGTTGAGACTCGGCTTCGATCCTCCGTAGAAAGTCAGTAATGGTATTGACAAATAAAGCCTTTGGAAAAATGGGTTCAGACCGAGATCCTGAAGATCTCTCAGACTCCTTTCTGGAGAGGGCGTCTGCACGTAAATTAACCCTGCTTGGGATGAAAGTGAAGACGACGTTGTATGGGGAGAAGAAGTGGGTGCAGCGATCTTGCCTGCTGTTCCTTGTATGAGCACACTGCAGTGCTATTAGGTTATGGTGATCCGTCCTCACTTCCACCTGAAATTTGGCCCCCAACAGTAAATGCCTCCATTACTCGAAGGCCCATTTGATGGTGAGCAGTTCTTTCTCGCGGACCCTGTAATTCAATTCCGACGGGGATAGGGTCGGAGAGACGGAGATGAGATTGATGGCGCAGTCATCCCAGCGATGGGGAGTTGGAAAAGACTTCTTGATGAATTTGATAGGGTTCAGGTATTTCCTGGATCTGATTAAGTATGGCTGTCTTGAGGGCAGTGGCCTGGAGGGTGTGGGGATGTGCAGTCCAGGGATGAAATGGTTTTAGCTGAACGAGGAATGCAGTTACTTGTAGCCCATTGATCATCAATGAAATTGCCCGCAGCTCCACTATCAATCAAAGCTTGGACATTGATGACATGTGTATTGCCCCAAATGAGACTAAAAGAACCACCATGGGAGACTCCAATGGGTTAGTACCGTGTGAGACTATGCAGGGTTGTGGGAAACCAGCAGACTCCTCCCAGGCCGTGGTTCCCCCTACGGTAGGGCAGTGGCGTTTCCCTGCTTTCTTGGAGGGGCTATGGGGCAGTCCCTAACCTTAGCCCCAGAATACATGCACAGCCCGAGAGCCCTTCTACGGGACCTTTCCTCTGGAGACAGGGGGCCTCTAGCTACCCTCAGTTGCATGGGTTGGAAGGAAACTCTTACTCAGGGTTGGTATTTTGCTAAGGACTGGGGATAGCTCAGAAAGTACCTGAGGAGGCCTTCCCTCCCTTCTTTCGGAATGTCTTTCCTGCATGCGGTAGTCTAATTGCATGGCCAGGGTGATCATCTTGGCTAGGTTTACAGAACGGGGGACTCGGGAGACCTCATCTTTTAGCTCTTCTGAGAGCCCTCTGTGAAAGAGTGTGATCAAAGCATCATCAGGCCATGCCGTGTCCGTGGCCATTTCTTTAAAGCGAGTAATGTACGTCAGCAGATCTTGGGACCTCTGCTTAAAACCCAGTAAGTGTTCTTGTGAGGCCACAGTGATTTCTTGCCATCCAAACATAGCTTTAAGGCTATTCACAAAGGCAGGGTAAGAATCCAATATGGGGTTATTGGTAGTGACCAGAGGGTTGGCCCAAGCCAATGCCGAGCCTGTCAGTTGGGAAATCATATGACCCACCTTATCCCGGTCCGTAGGAAAAAAGGCAGCTTTGAATGTGAAGTGTACTGTGCAAGCCTCCAGAAATTCTTTCAACTTGTGCGGATTTCCGTCAAACTTTCCCCCGGAAGTGGGCCTGGTGATAACTCTGAGCTTTGAGGTGATCGGACCATCTGCTGCTGTAAGACAGTATTTTCTTGCTTTAAGTTTTGTACCTCTGCCTTTAGAGATTGGACGGCAGCTACTTACTGCTGCATCTGATCGATGCTGGCAAAAAGGGTGTTGCTAACTGTGATGCTCAGCAGGTAAATACCAGAGTAAGTACAATCAGTTTCACTAACCTAGATCAGATGCTGCAGCGTGAAGAGACTAAGGGCCTCATTATGAGGTGGGCGGTAAGGGATTACCGGTACCGGTAAGGGCACAGGTACCGGTAATCCCTTACCGCCCTATTACGAGTTCCCTTTGCGGGTCCCCCCTTAACGCCTGGTTTTACCAGGCGTTAAGGACGGGACCCGCAAAGGGACTTTGGTGCTAATGACGGTACCGCAATTTGCAGTACCGTTATTAGCACCTTCCCCATTCACATTGAGCCCTATGGGGGTTCAAATGGGAATGGGGAAGGGCCCTGGTGAATGGGGAATTACCGCCCCAGCCAACCTTGGAATGTGGCAGTAATAGCTCCATTCACCAGGGCGGAGTCAGTAAGGATTTGGAGGCAGCCATGGCGCTAATGGTTAACCTCATGGTTACCTCCAAATTCCTAATGAGGCACTAAGAATCCTCCTTGTCACCCTACTCTCTCTTAGTGAATTTGCCAGGAGAGAATTTAGTTTCCAGGGAAACCCTCTGCTGTATCGTGTCCCAGAGATAGATGTAGACCGTCTAGTTGGATTGGAAGCTAGCAACTCCGATCGAGCTGAAGAGGAAAATAGCAGAATAAGGAAGGCAGCTCGGAATAAGGTAAGTAGCCGCTCGGAATAAGGTAAGCAGCCAGGTATGGAAATAGACCTACCTAATGTTCTGTCTGCTAGCGCTGAATGTACAGTGGTAGGGAGCGCTTCGAGGGGGCCGGCGATCCCCTTCCGGCTCAGTGGGCTCACAGGTAGAGATTCAGAGGCAAGCCAATCAGGCAAGCTGACGTCAGCTCCAAAACAGCTGATGCGGTCACCTCAACTGGTGTAAATGATGAAGGGCCCGCGCGGCCCGGATCTTCAGGATGCCGTCGCTGAAGTTGATATCCAGCGAGGGGGGGTGAAGAAACCCAGCCACTGATGCATCCAGATTTAAAGAACAGACCTTCGAGGGGGCTTGCCATCGCCTTCTGGCTCGGTGGGCTCACTGGTAGAGATGCAGAGGCCAGCCAATCAGGCAAGCCGACATCAGCTCCAAAACAGCTGATGCAGTTCCGTCAACTGGCGGTCAAGATGAAGAGCCCACACGGCGTGGATCTTCAGGATGCCGTCCCTAATGTTCATCACAAGAGGGGGAGGAGGGTGAAGAAAAAAAGGGTAACGTTCAGGCATCTGCCGAACTCCACATCACCACACAATCTAGGTGATTCAGGGCTCAGCCAAATACATTTCATTGAGCTTCCTGCTGAAGTGGATGCCAGAGTGGCAGATAATCTGCCCACCTCATCACGGAATCTCCATTGGAATTTTCCTGCTGCCTCGGATTTGCACAATCTGCCCAAACAGGAGTGCGGGGGTGGGCAAAGAGCGCACACATTTGGCCATTCAGGAAGGTGGAATGTACTGTACACTCTGATTAACAGAAATGCCTTTTATTCCAGCCAATCAAAGCATGCAAAACATCCCTGCCTCCTGGTCAAAATGTTCACAGGTCTGGCACCCACCCAAATCAGAAAGAGCTACTGCTTGGGCGGATAGATTTTGATGCGAGTGGTGCCGGTCTTCCTACCAAGTGACAGGAAGAACAATGAAACTGGAACACGCCCGAACTACCACCTCCCAACATTCATAATAAGAACAAGTTCAAAGGTTCAGAAGGAAGGCTCAGACACAACAGTGGCATATTTTTGCCCATAAACATTTACTAACTAATAAAAGGGTTGGAGAGATGCCTCTCTAACCCTGCACACTAGGAGGTGTTTCCCTGCCTCAAAGGAAACTAAGGAATACAAAATGTATGTTATCATTGTGTCAGAAAACCCTACCTCTGCCCCTA
This sequence comes from Ambystoma mexicanum, assembly GCF_040938575.1. Taxonomy (NCBI): domain Eukaryota; kingdom Metazoa; phylum Chordata; class Amphibia; order Caudata; family Ambystomatidae; genus Ambystoma; species Ambystoma mexicanum. The sequence goes on along the minus strand of NC_090936.1, from coordinate 973,590,627 downwards.
ACAATAATAACCTAAATCAACTGTGCAGGGTTGCTTTCTTCAAAGTATGGTGTTCATAATAACTCTTGCCAATAGAAAAGTTCTCAATGTCTTGGGTGGTCCAAAAGACAAAAGAAATGTTCTACCAGGCTTCTAGGGGTTTACTCCTTTCCCCTGGATTCTTCCTGGTTCTATTTTCCTTTTCTTTGGGGTCATAAAGATCCTGTATCCTCTCAGGTAAATGTCACTTTATTCTATATCCTCATATGGGGGCGAGCCCCAGACTCGCAATTCTTTATTACACCGGCTTGGTGTATTTCACTGCCAAGCATGGGTTTTTCATCAAAACAGTCTCTCTTCAGTTCAGGGTTCTCAACCCTCTTATTCCCAAACTCTCTTTTGGGTGTGAGTCCAAGACTTGTGATGGTTGAACATAATAGCCTGGTTCACCACCCTTGCATGTATATGTCCATCTTGGTCTACTCTCCTGCCAAGCGTTCATCCTCTTATGGACTGTCTTTGTGGCTCTCATTCTTTGGCTCTCAGGACTGGAACACTTCCTGGTGGTGCTGTGAGGCAGCAGTGAATTTGTCCCCTTTTGTTGTCCCAACGCCTTTAGCTGCCCAAGACCCATTTTGCCCCTTTTCTTGATCCCCCATCCCATTTAGCCCCATCTCATGTAGCCCCCCCATTACCCAAAAACCCTTTCAGCTGCCCCAGACACATGTTTCCCCTCCCATTCCCATTGAGCCCCATTTGTTGCCCCTTAACCCTTTTGTCTGCCCCAGACCCGTTTTGGCCCCTTTCCTTGACCTACAGTCACATTTGGGCCCTTTAGTGGCCCCTCACCCCCTTTAACACTGCCAGTCCCATTTTGCCCCTTTAGCTGCTTCTTACCCCTTTTAGCTGCACTGAGACCCGTTTTGCCCCTTTCCTTGACCGCTGTCCCATTTACCCCCTTTGTTGCCTCTAAACTACTTTATCTGTCTCAGGCCTGTTTTGCCCATTGTCCTGATCCCCCAGTCCCATTTAGCCCCGTTAGCTGCCCCTTAACCCTTTTAGCTGCACCCAGACCAGCCTTGCCCCTTTCCTTGACCTGCCAGCCCAATGTAGCCCCTTTCATTGCCCCTCAGCCCTTTTGACTGCCCCCAGACCCGAATTGCCCCTTTCCTCGACCACAGTACCATTTAGCCCATTAAGCTAAATGGTACTCCTTTAGCCTCTTTTGTTGCCCACAGACTCCTTAAGCCCCTTTTCTTGCCTATGTCCCTTTTAGCTCCTATTCTTTCCACAACCCCTGTCCTTGCTCTCTTCAGCCCCCTTTCGTGCCTGCCACAGTCCATTTTAGCCCCTTTTCTTGTCCCTTGGGCCCTTTTTCTTGCATCCCCAACACCTTTTTTTGCTCCCCAACCAGGTCCCTTCCCTGCTTCCCATGGCCATTTCCCAGGTTCGGCTCGTGCTTGACCCTAAGAGCCAGGCAAGACCTTCAGGCTCAGCCCTACCCATACATTCCCTGGCTGCCCCAGTTCTGGCGATTACACCTCTGATGAACCCTAATACCTGTGATTGTGGAAAACTCACAATCTGTGAGCTCCTGTATTTCCTGAGCTCAGGGACTCGCCCTCATCCCATCCTCCCGTTGGATATGGCCCACACTCACACCTTTCTTCACACCTATTACTATTGGTAATTGGAAAAACATATTTCGTCTCATTGCAATTCAGATAGCGTTTTAGCCTTCAGTCTCCATGTCTAGGAGCTCCTGCTGCGGGAATGCTTTTGAATGATGCAAATAGCATCCTTGTTATGGGGGAGGTTGTGGGCTTCCTCCTTTCTTTTACCAATCCCCTTCTCATTCACACAGCACGATCCAGGAGGGGATCCCGGCGAGGGGCTGGAGCACCACCGCCTGGCCGTGCACTCACTCACTGTCAAAGTTCTCTTAAGGTAAATTACATTCCAGTCCAGTCCGTCAGCGGAGCCGAGCCGCTGCCTGCAGGCGCCCAAGGAATTCCTCCCACAGCACAACGGGCCCTTTTCCTCTAAGCAAAGATTGAGTTCTAAATCCCGATAAGCAAAAATCATCCTTGGCAAATGGTGAGCAAACAAAGTTACAAATCCCTGCAGTGACAGGGAAAGAGCTGTCTAACACAGGCAATGTAATCCCAGCAAAGAGATCTCTGCCTGGAACTGAAGGCCATCATGCATGGCATTCGTCAAAGATATGCCAGTTCCTGCTTCTGGGGCAAACTTGGGTTCTAAAGTACCCTCCTGCCGTGAGGGAGATGCAGCGGGATGATAAACCTCTCAGCAGCCCTCCAACACAGTTCAGTTTAAAGACCCTATGAATCATCAGGGGCAGAGCCAAGCTAAAATTTGTTATGGGCGGTGGCTGGATGACTTTTATGAAAGCTGGTGGTGAGTGGGACCATTAAACCCATTGCACTGCTGACCACTGCCTCCACAACTCCCCAATCCCCTTCCTCTGAGGCCAGAAGGCTGAATAACCATTACGTATTCCTTTGGTCCAATAGTTATCTTGCATTGCAATTCAGTTTCGCAAAGCTTCTCTAATCATTGCAGCCGTGGGCCAGATAAAAGCTGGGTCCAGCAGTTAAGCCTTTTTCTTCATCACGGGGTATACTGATGTGGCCTGGGCAGGATTTTGTCCTCTTCCTTGTTACCTTTGCTGCTGTGTAAATGTTTGAACTTAAGTAAAAGACAGAGTGCCCAGAGGTGAGAAATTTGACAGGCTCCTGCTGTTGCACCCTTTGTTATCGGAGTCCCTGTTTGAGCTCCACAGCAGGGCTTACTTTTTGTTTCAAAGTGGGAGGGCTTCTGCCCTCGCTAGTGAGAGGCTGTCGCCGCCGATGCTTCTGCACTGCCACCCTATAGCCTACCACCTTGCACCACCCATAGCGCATTCATACAGCAGCCATCCATTCACTAAATCATGCAGGTATGCTACAAAATTCCCCAAGACAATAATGGCCACACTCTGGAATTGCTTGGCCTCACTGCACACTGGGGAATTGTAAAGGATTTAGCCCCTGTTTGGTCTAAGCAAAGGTAGTGCTGACGAGAAAAAGGAGAAATTCTTTTCCATTGGTAAGGGATAGACCATTTGGAAGACTTTTGTATGCTACATGAATAGTAGATGAGCTGTAGCAGCAAAGAAAGACCAAGGCTTTTGCCCAAGGTTCGGCATTCCGTTCCACAACAAGTGTAGAAGGTGGTCTTCATTGTAGTTCTGTTTGGGGTACTAAGCTGCCCGTCGGAAAAATATTTAGCTGCTGAGTTGTATTTTGTTTACTACTATTACGTTCACTGCTTTCCTGGCGATGCCCATTCGTATCCAATGATGAATCAAAAAGTCAGAGGTATTTTCAACAAAACTGGTTTCATTGACACAGAAGTTGTGTAGAACCCAGATGTTATCAGGATTTAGGACAGAGGATTGTATTGACGCTAAAGAGGAGACATTTAAGGGGTGTACCTACAGCTCTGTTTGTAGCTTAGGCAAAGCACAATGTTTGCAACACCAAATATACAAACATACCTATTTATTTAATCTCGGTTACTGTTAGCTTAGACCATCTAAAGTCTCAGGGCAATAGAATGCATATGAGATGTTTGCCATTCTCCACTTCTGAAATGTTGGCTCTAGGGGTTGGCTCTTGCTAGTAATAAATATATCTTCATTTTGGGAATGAATTGTCCCAGATTGTTTTAAATAAGCGTGGCTCTGTTAAAGCATATCACTGTCTGTGGCACTGCAGTAATTCCTGTTTCCAAAGCCAGGGTGGTCTACTGCATAACATTCACAGTGCCCAGACAGGCAGTGTTAAGAAGTAGCTCTATTAATTGGTGACAAACAGAACATTTCTGGTACCTTTTAGGAATGCTCTAGCCTCTGGAGCCTTTTGTGGGACTGGTGTCCCTGATGGCAGAGGAATTCAACCATTTAATGTACAGCCACCTGCTATAGTGTCTTTTAAGGCAATTCGATGTAGAATTTCAACTCTGCTCCAATGGTATGCAAATTTACCTTAAAACTTCAAATTACCACACATCCGAGTTAGTGGCAACGCATGCAATGAAACGCTCGCTTCAGAGACGTACGTGCAACTTGCAGTGGCAGGGTTGAATCCCGGCACTGCCAAGACAGAACTTCATCCTTCCCAAGGTCCATAAATTGCATAAAAGTCACAACTATTATTCCACTTCTGAGAAGCTGGAGTAATTCTGAGGGAATAGGACGAAATTACCGAATATAATTTACCGACCTTATTAAAAGTCTTGGTGGTATGTGTTTCGGTGTGGTCAGTAAATTAAAAAAAAAGAAACACAAAGGCTGTGGGGGCTGCGAGGGTGTCCCCCGCAACACCCCGCTCACTATACTATACAGTATAGTAGGCGGGATGTTGCAGGGGATAACCCTGCAGCTCACCCGAGTGGGAAAAAAAAGGAAAAATAAAAAATGAAAAAAACAGGGGTTGCGGGGGTGTCCCCCGCAACACCCTGCTCACTATACTATACAGTATAGTAAGCACGAGTTGCGGGGGATACCACTGCAGCTCACCGGATGGAAAGTAAAAACAAAATTAAGGATCCTGCGGTGCTGGTTCCCGATCACAGAAGTGAAAGGGAACCGGGGCCGCAGGGACACAGCGCATCGGAAGGAAAGGTAAATAGGAGGTGGGGGTGTGTTGGGGGTGTAGTGGGGGTGTGATGGGGGTGAGTGAGGGTATGTGTTTGAATCTGTGTGATTTTTAATGGATGACTGCATGGGAAATGTACCAACATGTTTGTGTTGCGTATATTTCCCATGTAGTCATTTCCGTCACGTGAAAATCAGCCGCGGAAAAATCACACAGATTAATTCTGAGCACTGTATATGTAAAAATATGTGCTTAGTTAAAAAGGTAATTTTAATTTCTTGTGGGATTCAAGCTCAGAGTCCAGTATTTGTTCTACCCATGACCTTTGGTCTTCTTTGAAGGCGCTTCAATTTCATCCAAAGGATAATTTAAACACAGTGGCTATCTTTTGAAAAGAAAAGCAACAATGAAACTTCTAGTCACTAGGAAAGTGTGAGGCTGCCAATACTACCTCGATTTCTTGATTCTAGTCTGACTGCATGTGAATCTGGATCATTCAGCCATCTCTGATTCAGATCTATGATGCCTAACAAATCGAATTGCAATGTGGAGATGCACAATAATCCCCTGCTTGGTCTACCAGCAGGATATATCTGGTGCCCTGCCAGGATTTTCTGTGTGAGGTATCTAGTTTCACTTTGTCATGATTAGGCAGGTTTTATTTTTATTTTCTCCTCTTAGGTAGGAAACTTGGGCAGAATGAAGTCGGCATCTGCCAAGGGGTACTTCTTTACCAGCTGTCAGTAGTCCAGCTAAGCCTGCATTACCTCTGGTCATAGGATGGCACCTCTCGACCAGCATTAGCGGATGAGTCATATACCTCCTTGGACTTCTTATGGGTGGAGAAATAACATTTTTGTAAGCTGCAAATATTCAGGCGATATGTAACTTGCCCAGAGAGAGGAACATCTGTTCCTTGTGTCAGGCCATAAGGGTCTTATCTTTCATGTTTAGCTTGACGTCTGAAGTAGACTCTACTATACCAATTCTTACTGGTCAGGCCATTCTGGTCTTAACTTCTGAAGGGGTGAACTTGTGTCAATAGGCTGGCCTATTTATTATGCCCTTCTTCAGCGGGCAGGTATCTCTAAGCCAGGTTTAAGTAGGAAGACCCTATTTACTTTGAACATACTATGGCACTTTTATACCCAATGTTAGCAGAAAGGCCTTTCTAACCGTTACCAGTAAGAGGCGTTCAGTCTTTTGTACCCGTTGTTTTGTAGACCAGCCATTCTTTCCTTGACTTCTAAGGTATTTCACGCCTGCCTCTGCTTTAATCGGAGGATAGGCATTCATGTGTTTAGCGTTAGTAGGCAACCAATATCTTGGATCGCATAATGTAGGCCATACTTAACCTCTTTTTGATTGGAAGCAGGACACTTCTGTATGTGGTCTCATTGGAGCACTCATAACTACTATTTGAGTCGGCCCAATCTCCAGCTGAAAGCCACAAGAGACGCCTCTGGGGACACCAATCAGAAAGAAACAGAAGGGGCAAAATCGGAGAGACCAACCACTGATGGACTAGGTGATCACATGGCAAGAGTGTGTGTCATCACTTATGGTGTGTTGCTTCACTTTCTGTTTGTAACATCACTTCCTGTGTCCATCTTGGTTCAGCAACATAACTTCCTGTGGCCATCTTGGATCAGTGACATCACTTCCCACTGCCATCTTGGATCATTGACATCACTTCCTGTGGCCATCTTGGAACTGGGACATTCCTTCCTGTGGCGATCTTGATTCAGCCCAATCTCCAGATGAAGGCCACAGGAGACTCCTCTGAAAACACCAATCAGGAAGACATCATTTCATTCCAGCAACACCAGTGGCAAAATTAGAGAGACCAAACATTGATGGATTAGGTGATCAGGTGACTGGAGAGTGTATCATCACTTCTGAACTCCCTGGTGGGGTGCAGCCAGTGGCGTCCCAGTTAAGGGGCGCAACAGTGAAGGTTGAAGAACAGCATTGACCAAACACTTTGCCTCTTCACCTATGAGCATTTGCTTTTGCCTTTCTCCTGGCTGCACCTGTGAGTACCCCTAGCTTGCTAATTACTATGATGTGTATCCACTCTGCGGTACTCACCTATTATGCAATCACTACTGCTGCTTTTCCTACTCGCCTCTCCCTATGCTTTCTCCAATCATGCTACAACTTCCTCCTTTCCTATCCATATAATGAAACTAACATCTGGAAACTCCCACTACTCCATCTCTTTTGCACCTCCTACCCCAACAAATCAAGCAAACAAGGTAACAATATCTCCCCTAACACCTATCTGCCTTGCTTCTCTTCCTTTGAGACACAACTTCTCTACTCATCCTTACCACATCAACTGCACGTTGCACTCTGCAATGCTCAGTCTGTATGCAACAAAACCTCCTTTATCATTGACTACTTTCACACCAGCTCTCCTCCCCTAGACCTCCTTGCTATCACTGAAACATGGATTTCTCAATCTGCTCCTGTAACTGAGGTAGCCCACATGACTCCAAACTACCCATCACTTACTCTCATCTGACTAGCAGAGGCAGACTAGTTGGACACCTACGGTCTTCCCACCACAATGCCTCACAAATATCCAATGCCACATCCTCTCCTACCTCTTTTGAATTAGCCATCTCTACTATTGCTTCAGCTCACTCAGTTCACATCATCTCCATCTATCGCCTTAATGGTCCCACTGTCCCATTGGACCATTTCTTTATGAACTTGGGAAACTCATTGATTCTCTTTCAGCTAAAAATCACCTCAATCTCTTTGGTGACTTTAACCTTTCCTCTTCAACCACTATTCAGAAATCTGAACTTCCGTCTTTCCTTAGTGACCACACTTTCCACTCAATCCATAATCTACAAACCCACACCAAGGGTAACTCTTTGGATCTCACATTCATCTCCGCCTCTCTCTCAACCACTAATACTACTGTCACACCATCCTATCTGATCACTCCATTGTGTCCACTGCAATCTGACCTCTTCTCTCCTCTTGCCTGATCTATTACTAAAAGGAAATGTACACCTTCTGCCATTCCTCACTTTCTCTCAGACCTACAGTTCTCACTCTCCTACTTCGCAACTGGTGCCTCTTCCACTAACACTACCCTAGATCTAGACCACCCGTCAAACTCTAGGCCAATTACGAACCTCCCATTTATTGGAAAAATCTTAGAAAAAGTAGTTGCAACACAACTTCTTGCCAGAATTGAAGAACTCCACCTCCTAAATGTCTGAGTCAGGGTTCCGCCCAAAATGTAGCATCGAGACAGCCACCATCCAGATTGTGGATGATGCTCTCCAAATCATGGATAAGGACGACTCATTCCTCCTTCCTCTCCCTGACCTCTTGGCTGCATTCGACACTGTCGACTACCGCATACTTTGCTCCAACCTTGCTGACAGGATGGGATTCTCTGGCACTGTCCTGAATTGGCTAACCTCCTACCTGTCAGGCAGACACTAGGCTGTCCAGATGAACTAGTTGCATTCTAACCAACTCCAAGTATTCTGCAGAGTCCCCCAAGAATCCATCCTCTCACCAATCCTTTTTAACCTTTACCTGGAGCCACTAGGCACTCTCCTCAACGATCCCAATATAGTCATCCACCAATTATGCAGAGGATACTGAGTTGTACATGAGAGTAAATAGCGTGCAGGACTTCTACCTAGCCATCATTCAGTCCTGGATATTGGCTGCCTACCTCAAACTAAAGTCATCCAAGACTGAATTTGTCCTCATTGGTCTGCTCACTAAAAAACATGTCCAACAATGGCTCATTGATATGCAAATAGAAGGATTTGATACCCAACTCTCAGACTCAGCAAAAAGCGTAGGCTTCGCCATTGACATCAATCTGTTCTTCCAGAAACACATAGCCAAGAAGGCCCAAATAGCCCTGCTCAAAATCTCTACACTTTGAAAATTCAAATACTTCATCCCACCGCAGGACTTCCTGACTGTAGTGCAGGCCCTTCTGGTGTCGCATATTGATGGGGGAAATGCTAGGCTGACAGGGCTCGCAGCTGCTCACCTGGCTCCCCTAAAAGCAGTCACCACGCTGCAGCATGTTTTATTACGGGAGCACAGAATTACCCACATCCTACGAGAACTACATTGGCTTCCACTCCAAGCCAGGATAGGGTTCAAGACTGCATGTATCATCTACATAGCACAAACAAAACACAATCCCACAGCAACGGCTTCCTCCCACTCAGGCTATGAGTTTGTCTGTAGCATCTGCCCGCTATACATACAAGCTGCCCATTCGATATATAGGCAGACACACAAGGCTTTTAAAAAAATAACACATATTTTAATGTCTATCACAATCATAAAAAGAGTAAAAAAAACACCTGCAATACATCTAAAACGAACCCTACAGGTTCACAGAAAAAAACACCAATTCATTAAGTGTGTATCTGAACATCACCCATTAGGTTTGTACAATCGAACAAAATATGTACAGATACACACTTAATGAAATGGTGTTTTTTTCTGTGAACCTGTAGGGTTCGTTTTAGATGTATCACTGGTGTTTTGTACTCTTTTTATGATTGTGATAGACATTAAAATATGTGTTATTTTTTGAAAAGCCTTGTGTGTCTGCCTATATATCGAAGGGCAGCTTGTATGTATAGCTGGCAGATGCTACAGACAAACTCATAGCATGAGTGGGAGGAAGCCGTTGCTGTGGGATTGTGTTTTGTTTGTGATACAGTTTTGTCCTCACCGACACGGCCCCTAAAAAGAGGACCATATAGCTTAGTTTAGCTAACAATCATCTACATAGCAGTCACGAGTAGCACACCAGCGTACCTGGTGGCTAAGCCCCAAATATCTGTTGGCACATGCTCCTCGCGCAGCAAATCGACCAACCGGCTTGAATCACAACTCGTCCGCAAAGAGATGACCCGCAAACAATCCTTCTCTTGTCATGCACCCACACGCTGGAACGCGATCCGAGTGTCGGCTAGGAATGCCCCCGTAATTCTCCAATTTCGCAAATCTCTCAAAACATGGCTTTTTCAACAACACCTGACAAAGGACTAATTCCAATGGATGTGCATACAGAGCACAGACCATGCAGTTCTACGCTACTGTTAAAAGATGCCAGCCCAAATGCCGGCTACCCGCACTCTGTACAGCGCTCCCCTGCTCTCGAGGTAGGTCCACACTTTAAACAATACAAATAAAATAAAAAAAACTGTATTCCGGATCAGAAGATTTTCTTTGCTTTAGGCCCTATTCGAATGTAATATTTTCCTACTTCAGTATTGGTGTGTTACTTAATTGGGAAAATCTCTTCCTTTGTCAATTACTAAATAAATGAATGAACTTCCAGTTTATTCAATTTACTGATGAGCAATACAGTTTCAAGGTGTATGACCCAGGATATCTATGTCTTCCACCCAACCACAAGAATTGGTTTGTTGGTGTTTCCCACTCTCTTAATGGCAAATAGCTAGGGAAGATGAGTTAGAACTTAGAATAAAAAGCCATGCCGTGGCTCAAGTTATCTTCCTGGGCGATTGAGGGGAGAGGAGCACATCTGTCGTACCTGTAGAATCTCCATATTTGCCAGATTCTCTCCTTCAAACTCTTTAACTCTTGTGCAAATTTATGGAGCATCGAAAGCAGATTGGCTCCCCATGTCGGTGCACTTTAGCCCGACCACAGTGACTGATCGCAGGGCCCAAGAAACAATCAACACAATCACAAAACGAAAATCATACAATAGATTTGTAAAGATAAGCTAGATACAATTTTGGAGTAGAAAGTCATAATAGACGGTTTCTGACATGCCATAATTGAGTTAATTCGAAATAAAGTTGTCATGGTAACGCTTTTCTTTTCTATAGCGTGATTTACCTGACATTAACTTACTGACTGCACCTCACCCCCGCCTTTCACATTCACTGTGCCCCCGCCAGTTCAGAAATGCTAATCACTGGATTCTCTGTTGCCTCCAATGGGGTTTTTTCTATCTGAATTTCTTCTCAGTAGCACGATTCTTGGAATGGGAATAATTCTTGAGATAATGCATGCACGCTGGATTTATATTTGCATACATGTCATGCCAAAAAGTTGCCTCCTTTTTCTGTGTCGATGTTCTGAAGTATCACTAGATGCACATTTCAAACATCATATGATCAGCTTGTCTTTGCTTTCAATCGTCCAGTTCATAAGATAATAAGGCGCGCCACCCAACTTGTCCCCAATCCCAAAGCAAACTTGTCCACACAGATCCTGTGGAACAACATGGTTGGCATTTATTCACAAATTCATACGATTGAGTCCCGCTGCCAACAGATCCCACTGTAAAACCAGAAATGAGAAAACCATTCTCCTGTTTCTCATCAGTGTCGCTCCAGGTCCCACGCACTCCCAAGGGATCATTCCGAGCTATACAGGCTCCAAACCCACTCCAGGTCCACCTCGGACGCAACTCCCTGCCTTACCCAGGCCAAGATGTCAGTGGCGTCTGAGCGGCACCAGCAGGTCCATGACACCCTCAGCCCCGTAACCAGAGGGGAATTTTCATAGCCCCTGCTGACAGTGCCACTTCCAGGCCCGGTTCTTTCGTACACATACTTCATTCACCCATGCTTCAATCACCCCACTCTAATTATACCCTGACAATGTAACCCCTGGATACAAGAACCATTTCAAACTCAAGTTCCAAGGGGAGGTGAGTGGGAAAATTGCACACCATGGAATAGTCGGCCTTGAGTGGCAGAGAGCCAAAAATGGCAGGAAAGGCTGTGCCACTGAAGATGGCCCTTCTTAAGACCCCCACCACTCGCTCTCCTGCCAAGACCGCCAGTTCATGACCCCCCCACTCCAGCTCGATCCTGTCGCCTCCTGCTCAAGTTACTTCCAAGAAGGGCAAGGAAGGGCTGCACCTGGGGACCTAATGGTGCTGCCCCTCTTTCTTGGCCTGTTTTTCTTGAGTCACTAATACACAACCACACTGCACGCCCCAATCCCAAAGCAAATTTGGCCATACAGATTTTGTGGATTAACATGAGATGCATTAGTTCACAATCCATGCAATAAAAACAAGTCGGAAAACTATTTTCATAATGGAAATTCTTGGGAATTCAACCTTTCTCTCCAAGGGGGGGGCAACCCCTTTGGGACTAGGTAGGTAAGCCTGCTAAGCTTAACACTCCTTAGAGGAAGCCCAATCAGGATCCCACGGGGGGTGGAGTGGTGGTTGACTTCCCCTTAGTGGAAAAGGAATCCCCAGAAAGGGATTTTATTCCTCCTCCCTCATGTGAAATGTCCTAGGTGTTTGTTGGATATATGGGGATTGACACGTATAATTGTACTTCTGACCCTTTAGCAATAGCTGGTGTGATTTCGGATGCTTATATCAGACACCAGTTATGGAAAACACAGAATCAAAGGATCGTCCAATCTCGTTTCAGCTTGGGACGTAAAGATGCCATAGGAGCAACACCAGCGGGCTAAACGGAAGAGAAAGACCTGTGCAGTAAGCCTCATGAGGGGACCTCCTCCTGGAGGTAGAGACATACGAGAGCTCGGCACAGAAGGCATCTGGTGCGGAGGAGCCCATGCAACGCTGCAAGCTCAGGAGCCGCTTGGAGTCAGTGGGAGTGAACTGAGGAGCACCGCCCAGACTAGTAGCTGTTGACCGGCGCCCACAGACCAGGGCACTGATGAGTTTACGGCTTAAGTAGAGGGTGACACTATGAACTGACACAGAGAATGCTGGAAGGAGCTGAACCACAGTCCTGCAAGAGCTAAAGAGGCCGCCTCTCCCAATGAACACCACACATCACAGAAGGTACACAGCTGTTCCTGGGAGCAGGGAGGAGGACAGAGCGAACCAATACCATGCAACGGGGTGAAACACCAAGAGACAACTTAGCGGGGTGAAAGTCGCATGACCCCAAGAAGGGGTAAGAGACCCAATACCCCATGGCAGGGTGGGAAACCAAAAGACCCACAGTGCAGTGAAAGCCACAAGACCCAAAGAAGGGGTGAGAAACCCAATAATCCATGGCGGGGTGAACAAGTCCAGGCCCTAAAAAGGGGTGGAAGAAGCAGGACAAGAAGGTGCCAAGATAAACAGACGAGCCCAAGTTCAATTGAAAGCAATCATACTCCAGAGAAATCACCATTTGATTAGCATAAGCAAAAACTGTTGTACAAGGAAATGAGAAAGATTTAAGAGATGCTCAAATTGGAACTCTGAACTGTCCCACCAGGCACAAGGCCTGGAAATTTCCTGGGAGACATTTGAGTGGGCGTCAGAAGTAAACCACCATTAAAGCTATTGAGGAAAAAACCCTTTAGTGTCCTGTTCTGGTCAACTTTTTGTTAGTCGTTTTTATTAGTGGCAGGGTTAGTATTTAGGTTAGATTACGATTTATGGGACAGTGGACTGTGTTAGGTTCATAAGACTTACTGATGAACACCATTTATTATTTTTTTCTTTTTGTAGATAGGCCCAAGATACACTTTAGAGTTAGGAGTAGAATAGGCCTTTTGCTTAAGTTAAATAAAACACAAGTTGGAACCATGAACGCTTGTCTGCCTCCCGAGTCTGACTAACCACACTACCAAAAAAACAGTACAATCCTCCCTCAGTCCTAGCTGGATGATTGAGCCATGTTGCCAACAGATCGCACTGTGATACCAGAAAGGAGAAAAATATCCTCACATTTCTCAAATGTGGGGGTGCCACTTTCGTTGGTATCATTCTAGGGGCATGATTCTGATCTGTACGCGCCCCACTCTGCTCCAGCTCAGACCTGTATCCACCTTTTGCCACAGGTTGAGTTGTCAATGGTGTGTGGGTCGCACCAGGAAGCACACCAGCCGGCCATTGACCCTCCCCTCCACACCCTAGTCACCTTCCCAGGGGGACGTTTTCACAGCATCTGCATACAGGTCCAGTTCCTTCCTAATCATGCTTCAATCATCCCAACAAAGGACGAATATATCACACCGACTTCCAGATATAATCCATGGATTGATATCAGTGGACTTTGTGAAGCCTCAGAAACCCTGTGACTGTGCAGGGTTCTTGGTATAGACCCAACAGGTGGCATTCCAACCAAAGGAGCCTTTTTTTGATAATGCTTCTCTTCTTTTGCAAACATTAGATGTCTGTGATCTTGCTAGTTTGGAATTTGAAATAGGCATTCTGCAAGTCCACTGAAAAATGGCAATCGTTGTTCTGAATAGCCTAAAAAACGGAGCCAACATTTTGATTCAAAACCGTTGCAGTTCATGACAGATATTGAGGATGTACAGTCAAGCATTGGTTGGATACGTACTACCCTTTGGTGACATAGACATTACAGGAGTAGAAGCCCACCCCTCTTTCAAGAAGCAGAATTTGCTTTATTTCTCCTAAAACAAATTGTACCTCTCCAGTAGGTTCTGGAGATGCAGCCTTAATACGAGGAGACCTCTGTCTGTGAAAGCAATTGAGTTGGAGGCTATAATCTGTGACTAGTGAAAGTAACCAGCATTCATGGGCAATCTGAAACTTTTGGTGGCAAAGGCTATCATGGGATCATTTGAAGGTGGAGAGTTCACAAGGGAGTGCACTTTTAAGAGTCGCCTGCATACGGGGTTGATGGCTTGGGCTTCCTTATGTACCTTCTCTTGTTTTCCTGTGCAGTAGGGTTGGGAGACGTAGGAGCAGTGACAGATACAGTTGGATGGACAATATGTTATGCCTTAATGGACTAAAACCCCTTAGCCAACTGCAAGAAAGAGTGTGGTCTGGAAGAGTTTGCCTGGATGGCACCTGCATACTCTGCTTTGACTGCCAATTGTGTATTGTTTAAACACGTTGTGTGTTGAGGAACCTAAAATGTTTTCCCCTTCCAATACGTGGTCAAATCATCTTGTGCTTTTTATTTTTAGATCGTAGGACGTATGCCAAGTCTGCCTTGTCACAAAAAGGCCAACATTAATCTGGTGGGAGACGGGTCCTATAGAATCTTGTGCAAACAGAGTTTCTTTTTGGGTTCAGAATACATTTGTGCTCTTGCTGGAACTGTTGGGAAAGAAGAGTAATGTACCAGTCAAATGCATGCTATAGTTTTAGTTCATAGCTTGCCAGGCTGACAATAGCTTGCCCACAGGAGAGGCCATCCAATTGGTTTATTTACTTACTATGGTTCTCCAGGGAGGCGTCAATCCTCACCACAGCCCATGCTTGTGGGGTTCCATTCATGGTTTGTCTAGGGGAACCTAGAATTTTATCTCTAATTTTGAAGAAGGGATAGTGATATTTCGGATAGAATTCTATAGCCTGGGTCTGCACATGTGGCATCAAGTGACTATAAAGATTTGCTTATGGGACCAAGTTTAAGTTAGGCACTAGGCCGAACATGTTTGTTTGTGAAGCAGTGTCTATATAAGTGTTTACCTAGAACTGCAAAGTATCTTTTGATTGGGTGAAGATCTGTATGGCACTCAATGTCATTGGTGCCAGTGTCTTGGTTAATGTCTGGATACCAGGTTTCGCCACTTCAGAAGATGCTCAGCTGATGTTGGCTTTTGCCTGTAGAGGTCAAAGAGGTGACAGGGGCAGCAAAGATGGTAGCAGAGTCAGCTTGCAAGCAACACGGTGCCAGTATTGATGTTGATCCCTGCTTAAACTGCTCACTGACAGCTGAAGGAAAACTCTGATGTCAGTAGAGCCAGCCAAAGCATGTATACCTGTGCCGGCCTGTTCAAGCATGTTAGAATATGAGGAGCCATCCAAAGTTAAGACCGTACCAGAAGGGATGCTGGTAGAAGAAACCTCAGCAGTAAGGCTGTTTGTTAAAGTTGGACAGTTAAGGACTTTGGGTCCTATTCATGCACTGCTGAAAAGTGACTTTGCACTGCCAACACAAACCCTGATTTATGGAACTGTGCAAAGTGTATTTCTGTAGCGCAAAGTCAGTATAAAGTCGTACAAAATGACTTTATACTGACTTTGCACTGCAAAAATACACTCTGCACAGTAGCATGAATCACAGTTTGTGTTGGCAGTGCAAAGTCACTTTTCAGCAGTGCAAAGTCACTATGAACCGTGCAAAACAATTCTATGAATCGGGCCCTATGGGTATACTTGAATGCGCCGAACCTGAAAAGACCGAAAGTGCTCTAGTACACCTTTTCTCATTCTTCAAGATTTGCAGTGGTGAACACAATTGAAACACTATCTAGTCTAATGTGCAGTGTCCTAAAAGGGCAAACTTGATTTGAACACATCTTATTTGTAGATAGTAATGTCTTCTCAGTACTGGTGAAACCGAATGTACTAGAGAGCTCCCCTACTATCTTTTTTAGGAGCAATGGACCCAGAGAAGTGTGCCTCCTTCTGAAGCATCCTTGGTGGCACTGATTGGTTCCAAGGAACCAAGGAAGAGTCACTTAGTGTGGCTGGGCTGACCGCATGCTGTGTGGAGTACCAGTGTTTGATATTATCTCACATGTTTTTTCACATATCCATGGAGCTGCAGTAAAATAAGGACTCATGCTTAAGTGACAAGTATGCTAATAGCACACAGCTTTATCTTGTGAAGTCAAAATTATCCAGCATCTGCTGCTTGGGACGCTGAAGTCTAGAGGTGGTGTCATCAGTTGGATACAAAATCAAGGAGAGCTCTAAAGAGTTATGAAACAATGCTTGGGGGTGGGGACTAAGAAGCATCTGGCATGGCTGTGGCCTATGTAACTAAGGTGTGGCCCAACAGATTCGATCAAGTGGGCTGGTTCTAAAATGTGCATATGTATTGACATCACTGGAAGGAACAGTAAAGAAAAGGACACCTCAAGGTATGGCATCGACCATTGATACTCTAGTGCCTCCTGGGGAGTTGCCTGAAAATAATGTAATATCAAAAGAAAAATAACGTTGTGAATGGTCACTGATATTATAAGAAGGAGAAACAAATATAGTCAGTTAAACTATGCTTGAGGATTTTTTAAAAGCATGTGCTATAAACTGAACCTCTGCTATATAATCAAAATTTTGACAGATAAGGTACAGTAAGAGAAAACGATTTGGTCACAGTTACACACTTTACTTAAGTGGAGAAGCTGGCATATATGGCCAATCAGCAGTTTAGGTCTACAACTGACCACATATCTTCTCAGGTCAGGTTAGTAAAAGTATATAATAAATACATCTCTCAAATATATACATCCTTGTAGCAGTGCATTAACCAAAAGGGGTATGATTGTAGTGTTACATTCCCCATTCAGAATGGAAGTGAGTGCTAAGTAATGTATGAGTACACATTCTCATCTTGCTTGTGCAACTTGCAAGCCGTACAGACACACAGTCTATAGCTTTTAATTATGAAATATGTAAAGAAAATGTAAGTTTCCTCTAAACATAAAAGCAAAACATTTTTCTAATGACATTATGGAAATAAATTACGATCGTTTAAAAGGGGCCAAGAGGTCATTTTGTAACTCCATTTACCTATCTTGAGGGGGGATGCACATTTCGGTAGTCAACTGGCGGAGTTGTGTGGGGGCTTTCAGATGCAAACCCCCCCATGAGATCGCCATATCAACCAATTATTACGACTATATTAGCAGACTAGCCGTCGTTCACAACTTACAAAGAGCTGCATTTTAAAATGTGCAGACATGTGAAATCATTTGCATGGCCTTAATGTCAGGTTTGGCAGATGGTTGTGAGACACAAATCATTCTCATAATCACAGTTTTGGTGTTGAATGGCGGCTGGGAGGCCCCCAGGAGACCAAGGACCTGGGCATGTGTACAGGCTGTCCTTGCCTTCTGCTGGCATGGAAGGAAGTCAAATATAGTTTAAACGTGTGCTAAATATAATTAATCAGAAGTAAAAAATAAAAAATAAACTATCCATATATAAAACTGAAATCAGATCAAAATAGGTCAATGCACGTCCAAATCCCTCAGTACTTTAGAAGGAAATCCATGATTCATACATATTGATTTTATAAATCATCCTAATGGCAAGACTTGAATATAATATCTTGTAAAAATCAAACAATGCATTTTCTAGATTGTCCCTTCAGAGTATTATAAAACAGCACTCAGAATACATAACAGTAATGATGTGATTCTTAACATGGATTAATAGTGATATCTACAGTACCAGAGCATTATTACCATTCATCATCTTTCATTGACTTTTAGAATGGGGCATTCAAGTTGGAGAAAGTACTTTGGGATCCACTGTAGAGTCCCAGCTCGTGAGCACTTTCAGGGCCATTCCGGGCCTGTAACCAAGCTCGCTCCGTCCCACTTAAAGCCCTATCCGGATGTCTTTTTTCTAAAACTCAATTGGTCCAGGACTGACTTTATCCTCCTCTCTTCCACTTGCTCAGCACTGGCTTTCCACTCTATTGTCACCTTGAATCTGGTTTCCACGACCAGATGTCTTAGTTACTTACCTGTAACTGTATTTCTCCAGCTTTGATTTCTTTCATAGATTCACATGCTTGAATATTCCCTGTCCTCAGACTGGGAATCCTCAGTGATTTAAAAAATATTAAAACATTTTTAATATATACATTATTTCCATAGAAATATGACTGTAGATTGCCCATTATGTACTATGAGCCATTCACTTTTGTAGTCCCTCCACCTCACGTTGGTCCTTTATGACCCTAACCAATGAGGTGGCAGGGTTTAAGCTCCGCCCCAGTCAGCCATTTTCAGATTTTGAACCGTATAGACTACAGTATGATGGAAGCTGAACGCAGGAGCAGCCCCAGGGGAGGCGGGTGGGCGCATGTGAATCTATGAAAGATACCAATGCTGGAGAAATACAGTTACAGGTAAGTAACTAAGACTTCTCCAGCATTGGATCTTTGATAGATTCAGATGCTTGAATAGAATACTAAGCAATTAAAACATGCCCACATCATATATACATAGATATGCAGAAAAAGCCTCTACAAGCCTTTGCCACACAGCAACACCAAGGTTACATATCCAGGGAAAGGTAGGAGGAAGGCTGATCCGACCTTATGTAAAGAGGTGGCAGAGCACTGCATGACAAACTGCATATTCTTTGTTGGTATCTTCTGTCAGGCAGTAATGCTTGGCGAACGTGTGCAGAATGCTCCAGGTACCGACTCTGCAAATGTCCTTCAATGCTACCCCTGCGTGAACAGCCAATGAGGCTGCCCTCTCTCTCGTATATGCCACAATGGGCGATAGATGAACCTTCATAGAGGAAATAGACAATCCTGCTTTGGCCAAGTACAGTAAGTAAGGTAGCACTTGCTCGACCGATGCTGTGAGAGGGATCACTGAAGATGTTTCGCACCACTTGGAGAAACAAGTCCATTTCTGAGTCTAGGTGATCCGAGTAGACAGAGCCCTAGATGTCTTGATAATATCCCAGCAATCTGCAGGGAGATCCTGATTCAGTAGTTTTCGTTGCTCAGGAACCAGGCCTTGAGAGATAGGCTTGCTGGGTCGTGGTGGAGGACCTTGCGGTTCTGTTGCGTCAAAAGCTCCTGATGAGCTTTGAGGTGAATCGGGGGCCAACGGGAGAGGTGTTGTAGGGTTGAGTACCAGATCTGCCGGGACCAATCCGGTGCTATCATCATCATAGAACAATTCTGTTCCTTCAGTCTGCATAGCACACTCGCTTAGGGTCTTACCCTGGGGATGCAGGTGTCGAGTTCCTCACCCAGGAAGAGGACTGTCTTGCTGAGCACTGGGCAGGATTTTGTTTCGTTGATTGAAAAACCTAACCCTTTTAGAGGTTTATTGTTCTCGAAACTGCCAAGCGTGTGAGTTTGTATGAACTTGCCCTTATCAGCCAGTCGTCCAAATATCGGAAGACTTATGTTCCCGTCCTTCTGAGTTTTGCCGCTACCGGTGAAAGACATTTGGTAAAAACTCTTGGTGCTGACTTTAGGCAGAAAGGGAGAATACGGAATCGGAAGTGTAACTCCCCTATTGCGAACCTGATGAACTGTCTGTGAGCAGGGTGAATGGGAATGTGGAAGTAGGCATCTTCCAAATCTAGAGTGGCCGGGAAGTCGTGCCGGTTTAGCCAAGGTAAGACACTTTGCAGGGATATCATCTTGAATTTGATGCGCTTCATGAACTTGTTGAGCGCTCTTAGATCCAGTATAGGTCTCCACTGACCGTTTCTCTTTTTGATCAGAAAGAAACCTCTTCCCTTCTGTTGGTCTTGGACTGGTTCGATAGCTGCTTTTTTGGAGCATTTTTCTGAATTTTGGACATGACATGTCTTAAAAGATGTACTTTGCGAGAGGTGGGAGCAAAGGATGGAGGTTGATCTAGAAATTCTATGGTGTGACCCTTGCGGATCACCTGCAACACCCACTTGTCCGAAATTTTCGATTGCCAATGATGGAGAAATCGGCTTACTCTTCCCCCCACCGGGGTGTGACGTTGAGGGGAAAGGCATGATCTATCAATTTTGCTTGCCCTGGGTCTTTCCCTGGGTAGAGCCATGCCTTCCCCTCTGGGAGTAGTACCTGCCAGAGGTTTGGTGGTATCTGTTGTCCTGGAAGGTGTTTCCCTGCATTTTTTGGACATAAGAGGGACGATTGAAGCCTCTGAATTTGGACGATGACCCTCGAAAGGGGCAAAAAAATCTACGGTCTTTGTCCTTGTCTTTAAGGGAACTGATGGCTTGAGCTGTGTCAGTGTCCGTCTTTATTCCTTTGAGGTGGTCATTGATCTTCTTACCAAATAAGTCTTGCCCATCCAAGGGCATGTCCAATATTTGAGCTTGGACCTCCGGTCTGATGTTTGTAGCCTTCATCCAGGCTTGTCTCCTCAGTACAGTACCATGAGCCATTTGCCTTAAACCTAATTCCGCCATGTCCATTGCTGCGTCAATCATATGATCTGAGGTAGTTTCTCCATCTGCTATGATTGTTCTGGCTTCTTCCTGGAGATCCGCTGGTAAATGCTTGGTTAGTTTAGACATACGCAACCATAGCTGGCGGTCAAAACGCACTGTCATGGCTAGTGCATTTCTCGCTCTGATGGTGAGAGAGGCTGATGAGGATACCTTCCTGCCCATGGCCTCTAACCTATGGCCTTCCTTGACAGGAGGTGCTGATAAGGGCGATGAAGGATTGGCCAACTTTTTTCTGGCTGCCACCGTGATGACGGAATCTGGCTTAGTATGTCCCCTTAGACAAAGTGGCACAGTGTCAGGGACTTTTTATTTCTTTACCGGTCTTGAAACCAGAGCGGGAGTAGATAAAGGCATAGCCAATATCTTTGACCCAGATTCCCATATGGTATGAAGAAGAGGGATAGTCGTGACTGTCCTTCTCTGTTTGTCCCTGTGCTCATGAAGCACTGACTTTTTCTCTTCAGATGTGACTTGTAACTTGAATAAATCTGCAGCTTTGCCAATAATGGTATGAAAAGATACCAAATCATCTGGTGGTGACGAATCTCCTGGAGAGTATTTCTTACTAGGTTTTTCAACTATGTAATAATCCAATTCGCTATGAGTGTCAGGCTCATGAGTAATCTCCCCTTCCTCGGGGTCAGAAAAATCTCGGAAAGGATCCTCTTGCCAGTCCGAGAGCGATGCGGTTGAAGGCACAATTGTAGGGTCTCGAACAGGTGATCTTGGCCTAGGCGATGATCTTGAAGATGGGACCCTTGTTGGTGAAGCACTGAGCGTCCTGCTCCTGGATCTGTGCGAAGGCTCAGGTGAATGTGCACTTTTATGTGGCCTGCTCCTGGAAGGAGACTCTCTATGTGTGCTATGCCGAGGCGAGATGCTCCTCTGTGGAGGTGTTACATCTTTCAGTATGGATGACTTATTCTTTTCCGCTTGACGTCTGTTGAATTCTTCAATGATACTTTGCATCGGGTCTATGAGAGCTGGATCGTAAGGATCGTCAGGTTCCTCCACAGTTGGTTGCCAGGGAGGACTGTGTCCCTTGGGGGTGAGGCAAGGTTGCCCGCCAACAAATTCTGTGTCTGAAAACTCCTCTTGAAAAATGATGTCTGGGAGTTCTTTCATCTCTCCTAAATGAGAAAGTTGTGCTCCTATTGGTTCATGTGTCACTGATATAGGGGGCGCCGTTTTTTCATTGGCTGGTGTAACAGTGACATCTGCGGCAGCTGTTTTGGGTTTTGGTTTCTCTGTGGACGAAGGAATTGACTTTGTCATCGATGGCACTGTTGTATGCTTCGTCGACGGTGGCTTCGTGGACGATGACTTCGTCGACGGTTGAGTGTGTTTATCCGTCGATGGGATCTTCGTGGACAAGAGATTTGTGGACGAGTGATGGGACTCCTTCCTCGACGAATGTTTCGTGGAGGCTGATTTCAACGACGAAGATTTGGTCGTCAATGAGGCGGTTTGAAGTGTTGTCATCGTGGACGATATAGGTTTCGTCGCCGGCTTGGTTGTCGATGGGCCTCTATCACTATGGCCGCTCGTAGACGGCTTAGCACCTCCTTACCTTTGGAGTGTTTTTTTTTCTTCAAGATGCCGTTTCTTGGGATCCTCAGAGCCCAAAGGGGGTATTTCCACTTTCCTCTTACCTTTGTGTGAGGGGGAGACACTCCTTTCCACTGAAGAGGCCCTTCTCTTACAAGTTTGTCCCTCAGATGGTTTAGAAGAATGTACAGGAGCTGTCTTGGCAGATTCTTCGTCAGAGGATAGACCTTTGGCTTCTAAATGGAGAAGAAGTCTTCTGTGCCTATCTTGCAGGGTCTTGTTGGAAAAAGTCCTGCAAATGTCAAATTTATTTATTTCATGAGGATACAGGCAGTAGATGCATTGCTCATGAAGATCCTTCATATAGACTAGTTTCTTCATGCACCTTGTGCAGTCCCTGAACAGGGAAGGCTTTTTGGCAGTTGGAAGTTCAGCCATGTTATTAAGAGGATTTCACTCGATTAATTTTTGGTGAAAAAGAGTGTTTTCTGAGCCCAGAAACACAGACCAGAAAGAGCTTGAACAGGAGATCTCAAAAATATATATTTTGGGTAAAACACATATATCTAACAGGAGAAAGATTACGAAAAGCTCAGAGAGCTGGAGCATTCCCTCTGTCTGTTAGACTGCAGCGAAAAATCTAAAGATGGCTGACTGGGGCAGCGCTTAAACCCTGCCACCTCATTAGTTAGGGTCATAAAGGATCAAAGTGAGGTGGAGGGACTACATAAGTGAATCATAGTACATAATGGGCAATCTACAGTCATATTTCTATGGAAATAATGTATATATTTTAAAATTTTAATAATTTTTTAAATCACAGAGGATTCCCAGTCTGACGACGGGGAATATTCAAGCATCTTAATCTATGAAAGATCCAATGCTGGAGAACTATGGATTCTTCTCACTTTCAACTACACATCAGGGACATTATTACATTCTGCTGGTAATATCTTCATCTGCTGAAGAGAACTGAGCATGTTCTATGTGATTCAGCACCTTTGCACAAGCCCGGGTTCTTGCCAGGATGAGAATGCTTTTCTGTCAGGTCTCCTTGCTTCCTTCTGTGCACCACTCACGACTGTTCTTCCCACGGCTGCTCATCATATCATTGAGCCTTGTAGGTTTGATCATATAATATCCACCTTCACTTGTGCATACAATTCGAGCTGTGGTGCATCATCTCTGAGGCGCTTGCCCGGGGAACCCTATCTGGCTTGGTGAAAAGTGAAGGGCTTCCATGCCAGGGACTCTGAATGTAGATGCATTCAGGACATACTGCACTAGAAAATACTGCTCTTTTGGGAAGAATTGGAAAATACGTGTGTTGCCTTGCCTTTCTCCTGGCCTCACATGAGAGCATGTTCCTTCTCTTTCATCCATCCGTTTTTTCACCCACATCCTGTATTCCTACATTCATAAGTTTCTTTTTTTTTGGTTTTGGTATATGCCACATTGCGGCCAAAATAATGCTACAGAGAGGAAAGAGAAGGGAAATAATGCTCAGAAGCAGAATATTTGATTGTCATGGCAACTGGAGATGCTATTGGCATGCATCACCTGTGTCATAGAAACATTTCTGTATCCTGCTGCTCCCCATGCTTTTCTCTGCTAGCATGTCTCAGAGCAGGTTCGAGTATACAATAAAAAAAACTACAGAGCCCTGTAATTCATGGCCTTTGTGTCAGTTTATAGTCCATCACCCTAGTAACTCCTCGTTCTTCTTCCGGTTTGCACTTCCCCATCCTAGTCCATCATCATCAGCCCTCTTCCTCATCTCTCCTCCTAATCCTAGACCCTGCCTTCCAAATCCTCAACCTAGTCCATCGTCCCATTCCTGTTCCTCATACTTGTCCCTCATCCTCGTTCCTCTTTCTCAAATCGGGTGGTACAGTATCATCCTAATCACATCAGTGTTACTTTTTTGGTGATAGGAAAACCACACAAAATGTGTTTGTTTGTTCCCAGATATCTCACGCATGAAACAAAAGGGGAAGGCTTATTCTTTGTATCATTGTTTGTAAATCATTGGGTTCTTTATTTATAAGGTGTTCTAAATGGTCAGCCGACACGTGTTTCGACCTCTCAGGGTCTTTATCAAGGCTGGCGCATTTAAGTCCATAGACCAAGTGGTGTGGTGGTTCACGATGGTTGGTTGGAGTGGAGCCTTCCACTGCTTCTCCTGATTACGACAAATTGAGCCTTCAATGGGCGTGTGTCTGGCAGGTTGGCCTCGAGCTCCTTGTGTAGATGTCATGATAGCACTGGTGGCGTTTGTGGCACTGATTTACAAACAATGATACAAAGAATAAGCTTTCCCCTTTTGTTTCATGCGCAAGATATCTGGGAACATTCAAATACTAATCCTGAACAGAGGTGTGGGCAACACCTCCACAACCCATAATTATAATTGATTATTTATAACGTGCTTAATACACAGATGTTTCTAAGCACGGACCCAATTGCGTCGTCTTGTTTCCAAGGTGAGCGCATTGCCCTTGAGCTATCCTACCATGATCTCACAGCCAAATTATACAACTAATGGTTTCGAAAATAAATACACCAGAAAGTACTCTAGTGTAGCGCACGTGGATTCGAAACTCATGTGCCCAAACACCTCTAAAGACAACATGTAGGTTTTGATTACTTGTATTGGACTAACTGGCAATCATATGTACAGATGTAACAATACATTAGCTTTAGAAGTTACATAGGCACCTTCATCAGATGGTGCAGAGCGAAATGATGGTAGAAATAATTGAATCACACAGTAGTTTTCTTTAGGCTGGTGGAATCTTTCTCCAACAAGATAGCGGTACCAAGAATATTTCATCAGTGGGAGAAAATGACCAGTTCCATTTTGAATATAAATGGGTTGGTAATGACATCTACCACTCCATGTATGTTCCGTTGCCAATAATGGCAAGTATGCAAACCATATTGCTCTGAAATTCCGATTGTTTGTGCGAATTCAACAGAGGTTGAGCCAAACAGGAAACAAACAAACCCATTTAAACCTGTTTTTAAGGCACTGTGAACATGATTGCTTGTTTTCAGGATCAACCTGTAGTTTTAGTTCATGTTCTTTTTTCCTCATGTGTGTGGGAATGCTCTTCATTTCTGAGCTGCCTACAAATGAAACGGTTCATAGCTTGAAACTGTATTTAGATGGTATTCACTTTTTAATTCTTAATGACTTCTTCTTCAAATAAGCCTTCTGCTCATCTCTGTACTGCTACACGAGACAGGTCATTGACGTTAAGGGGGGTATTATGACCAACCGGAGCTAAACGCATCTTGTTCTTCTGGCTGGACATTTTGTACCGGATTGTTCCGTCTTCCCAAATATACTGTTTGGAAAACGGGAAAAATCTCAACAGTGTGCAAGGTGGTTTATAATTGTGATGTTTTCTGTGTGAGTGGTGTGTGCTTATTGAAGCTGGTAATGTCATTATTGTTTTGGAGTATGTTTAAGTGTTTGTGTGCGCGTCCGCTGGACACGCCATTGTTACATTTGTGTGCACATAATTCCTTTTCCTTGTGAACGTGTGGCTGCAGCTGGACGTGTAAATGGTAAATATAAAGACGTGCCTTCGGGCTATTGTGTGTTGTAACATAGAGAAATGGTTGTGGTGGGGTCCTTGAAGGTCAACCGCAGATGGCACACGGAGACAAAAGGGATTGTTGAACATCGTGTGTGGCAAGTGGATTTGCTGGCACTGAACCCACATGCCTTCCTTGCTCTGAAAGCAGAGGTTTACTGGTAGCCTGCATGCTCTCCTCTGGATGGGGGTCTTTTCATTAGCAAGGGATGTATAGATATGGATGCTTATGCTGACGTGGAACTAGGTTAATATGTGAGGCAGGCTGTGCAACTGTATTTTGCCCTGCATGGGTATGACTTAAAACATAAGGCACGTTGTGCGTGGCAAAATGCCAGTGAGGAAATCGGCGAGAACACGAGTTTTGTATGTAGCGTGTGGACTCAGTTAACAGCATGAGAAAACATTGTATGCCATGTAGGATATCACCAGGAATAAGCTGGCCACCTTTTACTGCCACAGTTAGTATGCAGTGTCTCAGGTGAAAGCCTATGGAAACATGGAATGAGTGCCATTATTCCGTCTTAAGCTTAATAAATGGATCATTGTGTTAAGCATGGATCTGTTGGTACCCATGTATGTTGGTACAGTCAGAAAACCGAAAAGGCAAGAGTCCAGACACGCTTTCAGTTAACAACTCCTCAGATCAAACTCAAGCAAAAAGATAAGGACAGTGTGTTGCCAATGGTTATGCCTCATGATGGTTGTCCTGTATTTCTCACGAATTGGAGTGCCACCCTATCACTCACAGTTTGGACGTTTCTTTCTTCAAAGTCCTACAGATGATCTCTTCCTGATGGTAGGATCCAAGCAACTGCAGTCCTTCCTGCAGGACATGTAGATGTCGCTGTGTCTCTGTCACGAATAGCTGATACAGGTGGACTTTCTCCTCAAAGGGCAGCAAAAACCAACTGGGTTTCCGTGTGCCATTTTCCACAGAGGTGCTTATGAAGGCCTTTTCACATCCTTTTTCTACGGTCCTAACTAGTACTTGAACCCTCTACACTTGTTCTTATTGTGACCCTCCTCGACAATTTGTCCTCCTCCTGTAGACTTGGCCCTATCTATTTGTGTTTTACCTCTACTCCATGCCCTGGTTTGTATGTGCCCTCTCATTACTTCCTGTTTTTCTCTTGATTTCTTCCTCCAGCCAACTCCACAGGTTTCTCTACTACCTCCTTCTGGTGTCTCTCTCTCTGGCAAGCTCCTGATGTCCCTTTCCATCCACCTCCTGATGTATCTGCCCAGCCACCTGCTTCTGATTCCTTATTTCTGCCTCCTAATGTCTCTCCCCTATCACTTAGTGATATCTGTCTCCAACCGCCTCCTGGGTCTTCATCTCCCACTTTAGTCTCCAGCTACATCCATCCTTCCGTCTCTCTCCAAGCCTCTTGCACCATTTCCTCGCTGAATCTCCAACCCGCTCAAAACACCTGACACAACCCTTTCCAACCGCCAACCGTACCTCTTCCGTACCTCTTCCGTGTACCGTCTTCATATACATTAGTGAATATACCCCTGCAGCCAGTCTGTGTTTTAGGGCTTGATCATGTTTACCTATACTATAAATGCCTTGTTCTTGGTTAGATGGTGGTTGCTTTACCACATCTGTAACAGGACACATGGCGAGAGCTGTTAGCGCTTCCATATAGGTATGAAGACTACTGGGGATGTCAGAGATTGTATTCGGTTGGACTTGGGCTGCAGAGAGGGTGCCTTGTTCCGGGTGAGGTAGCAGATTGCTTGGGTAAACCCTTAAAAGGGCCATGGTGTGACAGTCCCCTGTCTCATGGCCAAAGATAAGTGAGTGTGACCTGGGGATCCTCTCCATACTGTCCAGGGGGTCATCATCCATTACCTTGGGGAGGTCCTCTGGCCCCATTAAGACACAGTGACAACTTCCCTGCAGGAGTACAGGGATGGGTAGGAATACAACTCCTACTCAGCCCCGCACTATTACAAAAATATCAGTGAGCCCACGAATCTAGATGATGATTTGGGTGATTGTGCTCTTTACAAGGATTGTTACCATATTATACCATACAATAAAGGCGAAACACGCATGGCTGCCAGGTACACCTCTTCAACTCTTTACAGCACAGCAGCATCTACCAAGGTCAGGCTATACCTTTCAGGAGGGATGTGAGCTCTCCTAGAAGCAGTCCAAAGAACAATGGTACTGTGGTAACAAAATACAAACATGTCCAATCAAGGTTCTATAAAAATAGGATATTTTAATAAAACTAACATTACAAAACTGCTCTAAAAGAAGACATAACATATGCACACTTGTAATGAAAAGGGGCACTCTGGTTCACAAGACAAGGGTGTACAGGCAAACATTTCAGCAACAATATCAAGTTCACTGAAGATGACTTTAAATAAGGTAGAAAGTGGGGTCTTAATAGTCACTAGCTCAACAGAACCACTTATAATACCTTTTAAGGTTTGTTCATGGGGCTCAACAGCATTTACCCAAGCTTGTAGCTACTTTACTATGGGTCAAGCCGGTGTCAAGATGTTGTTGTTAATGGATCAGTGGTGATGAGACAGTCGAGTCGGCTTGAGACAGTGCTGTCATGTAGCAGTGAGTGTCTCGATTCGGGTGAAGAACAGGCAGGTGATGTGTCGAGCAGGTGTTTCGAGTCAGCTTGAAGAGGCCATACAGTGGTGACTGGCTCAAAAATAGCAGGAGCACAGGCAGGAGAAGGGTGGAGTCAGCAGATCGACAGTAGAATGGAAGCAGCGAGTTTCAAAGACAGATCTGTGTACTTGCCACAGCTATAAGCTGGAAAACAGTGTCCATAGTTGTTTCCTTTGGTCTGCACATCCCAGCCAGGAAGGTTTTTAGAGCTTATTTGAGGGGACTGCCACCTCCAGTGAGCAGGTTCATGGGTACCAGTACTCGCAGCTTGCAGGTGGAGTTGTCCAGCCAGAAGGACCCCAAATGTTCCTCAAGTATTGTTGAGGGAAAAGCTTTGTTCTTTTCTTGGAAATCTTTGTCTTCACCTCTCTCGAAGAAGACTTTGGAGAAGAATGTGACCCAAACAAAGTTCCAGGTGTAATCATTCTTCTTCAATAGTCCAAAGATGCTTCAACAGAGGGGTGGTGTCATCTGCTTAAAAAGGCAATATTGTACATTGGATAGGTTCCCTCTAGCCTTCTGTAAGAGGTCCAATCCTGTCTGATGTTTCTGAGACTTCTGCCTGATGATGTCACACCCAGAGTGCATTGTATGCAGGAAGTGGGCGGGAGACATGAGGATTAGGAACCCTGGGAGAATCCAAGATGGTGGGACCCTTCTGTGGACTGGTGGTTCTCTCCTGGCTAATCTAACTCTGCCATCTTCTCATGAATACCTACATAAGAGTCTTTGTTAATTAGCACCCTGGTGTGATTTCCTTTAGCCTGGCAGATCCTGTGCATTGAGGCACTGGACCTCTCACTGGGGCAGTTCCTGTCTTCCTGGAAGGTGGCAAACCTTTCTAAGGAAAGGCTCTCGTTGGACCTGAGCCCACATGGTCTTGACAGTGAGGCTCTCACAGGAAGGGCAAAAGAAACCAAGCCCTGACAGGAAGGGGGCAAGAAACTAAGCTGATAATAAAAAGACTCCAAAAGGTTTTGGTCAGTATACTTATGGATTCCTAGATACGGCCATTTCACCACAGCTATGGCTGATATTTCGGTACCTGACACCAGGCCCTGTGGGTGCAGAATTATGTATAATTTGATAAAGGGTACCTGCAGTTAAAAGGCCAGACCCAGGCTGTTGGAACTTTGGGTTCCAGTAGGTTGTCTGCTGGAATGCACAGGTCACTCTGTTATTAGCATGTTGCTAACTACAGAGAAAATGCAGTGGGTGTCTGTAGATGGACTCTGCAGAGTTTCTTGTTTTTACTACATGCTTTAGCTGGCAGCATTATGAAAGTAAGCTCTGATTCACTGATCTCACTTTCAGAGATATAATTATCAGTATCATTTTACAATAAAAATTACAAAATCTGAGGCTATTGCACCCTTACAGATAGCATGCCAAACACCCCTGGTCACCCCATTAGAAATCCCCACAATTCATCACAGTACTTATGCCAGCATATTTAAAGGGTTATTGGGATACCTGAACCTGAGAATAAAAACAAGTGCGTGTCCATGTTATGGTGTAGTTGTTTATCACTTTGTAGTTGTGTATGTGCATGTGAACAAGTAGAATTGTTTTCATATGCGATTTAAGGTGCAAGATGATTGGCGTTTATATTTATGTTGTTTGATTACTGTGTGATTATGCATTTATGTGCAGTGATCTTGGCCATAACTGGATGTGTGACCATCTGCATTACTGCAGGTGTCTGTATTTGCTGAGGTCCACATGTATATAAATATGCATAGGTGTTTATATTTGCACATAGGCAAAATAATACTCTTTCGTGGAGCACTGTGAATCGATCTACAATTGTCAGTTTGTGTGTTAACTATTGGTTAGTTCAGAGGAGAGGGAAAAGTGAGACTTTAGTGGTTTGTGTTCATGATTCAGATCAGAAATACCCCCCGTTTTGCATTTGTGACAGCTTACTGGGTGTGATGTGTTAGGAGCATTAAGAGCTTTGTGTACAGAGGGCATCCTCATGCTTGCAGTCTGGTGTATGTTGGCCAGGGGATGGGTTTGTCAGTTGGTGTTAGAGGTGTAGAGTTGTGTTGTTTGGAGCCTGCTGAGAGGGTCTCTTAAAAGCCAAATGTGGTTGTCTAGTTTGAGTTTGCATGTGCTGAGTAAAGTCGAGAAATTGAGGGTTGGTCAAAAGGGTATGCAAACAAATGGGGGTCTGGGAATCTCTCTACCAGCACGAACACAGCCCAATGACCTGTTCTTGGGTGAATAACCCCTGGGAGAGACTCTACCAAGTCTTTAGCTCACTGTCCTTTTCACAGAGAAGAAATTTCCCCGCATATCAGCCTTTGTCCTGCCCAGGGGCAGTCCAGCGCCGAAATGCTAGGCAATTCTTCTCTGAACAAGAGTACCATCAGTAACCCCATACACATGTTTCAGCCTTGTTGGGCATCATCAGTGAGGTGAAACTGTTGCCTCTCTAAGAACAGTGAGCAAGGGGTCCACGTCTGGATTGCCCTGTTAACTTAGGGTGAAACCCAAAGTTAATGTATGCAAACAAAGGGGGGTCTGGGAATCTCTCTACCAGCACGAACACAGCCCAATGACCTGTTCTTGGGTGAATAACCCCTGGGAGAGACTCTACCAAGTCTTTAGCTCACTGTCCTTTTCACAGAGAAGAAATTTCCCCGCATATCAGCCTTTGTCCTGCCCAGGGGCAGTCCAGCGCCGAAATGCTAGGCAATTCTTCTCTGAACAAGAGTACCATCAGTAACCCCATACACGTGTTTCAGCCTTGTTGGGCATCATCAGTGAGGTGAAACTGTTGCCTCTCTAAGAACAGTGAGCAAGGGGTCCACGTCTGGATTGCCCTGTTAACTTAGGGTGAAACCCAAAGTTAATGTTTGCAAACAAAGGGGGTCTGGGAATCTCTCTACCAGCACGAACACAGCCCAATGACCTGTTCTTGAGTGAATAACCCCTGGGAGAGACTCTACCAAGTCTTTAGCTCACTGTCCTTTTCACAGAGAAGAAATTTCCCCGCATATCAGCCTTTGTCCTACCCAGGGGCAGTCCAGCGCCGAAATGCTAAGCAATTCTTCTCTGAACAAGAGTACCATCAGTAACCCCATACACGTGTTTCAGCCTTGTTGGGCATCATCAGTGAGGTGAAACTGTTGCCTCTCTAAGAACAGTGAGCAAGAGGTCCACGTCTAGATTGCCCTGTTAACTTAGGGTGAAACCCAAAGTTAATGTATGCAAACAAAGGGGGGTCTGGGAATCTCTCTACCAGCATGAACACAGCCCAATGACCTGTTCTTGGGTGAATAACCCCTGGGAGAGACGCTACCAAGTCTTTAGCTCACTGTCCTTTTCACAGAGAAGAAATGTCCCCGCATATCAGCCTTTGTCCTGCCCAGGGGCAGTCCAGCGCCGAAATGCTAGGCAATTCTTCTCTGAACAAGAGTACCATCAGTAACCCCATACACGTGTTTCAGCCTTGTTGGGCATCATCACTGAGGTGAAACTGTTGCCTCTCTAAGAACAGTGAGCAAGGGGTCCACGTCTGGATTGCCCTGGTCAAAAGGGTAATCGATTAGTCTTGCAGGTCTTCCTTATCAGGTGCAAGTGCATGACACCACTCTTGTTCCAGTTGTGGTGAGCAGTGTTGAGACCCAGACTGTGAAGAAGGGGCAGGTGTTCTCTTAGGGTTTTAGCGGTACCTCAAGGTGTTAACAATTTGTACGAAAAGTTATCTTTATACGAGTGCCATGAATTGATTTGGAAACGAAAAGTCGGGAGTTGGTATGCTGTTCCCTTTCAGTGATTTTGGTTGTATGAGTTCGTCGATTGAGAGGTGCTGTTTCCACTTCTTGTGGGCTAATGTCTGTTGATTATTCGTTGAGAAGCCAAGTTTGGGAATTTTTCCTGATTTCAAGTGGTCCTGTAATGTACATTTCTTCCATGGTAGTGTGCTCTAAAGTTTGGCGTGGAGAAGGTCTCCATGGCTTTCTATGCAGAATCTCCTGGTTATTATTAGCACAACGTTTCTGTTTCTAAGATCTGTAGTTGGTGGCTAATGTGAGGGTTGTCTTTGGATGAATTCTGCTCCTTGACCATGGTGGACTCGGGGGCGAAGCAGAGGGCCTTGAAGCGGATGGATTCTTTTCTTCTTTTTCTTTTGATAATAGCCTGTGCATTGCTTTCAGAGCTGACGTTATATGTTCCTTCCTGTTGAGTTTATGTAATAGATTGACAAGCTGCTGT
This sequence comes from Ambystoma mexicanum, assembly GCF_040938575.1. NCBI lineage: Eukaryota > Metazoa > Chordata > Amphibia > Caudata > Ambystomatidae > Ambystoma > Ambystoma mexicanum. The sequence goes on along the minus strand of NC_090936.1, from coordinate 973,558,074 downwards.
GTTTTAGATCTATTATAGTTAGTGTGCGAAGTAGTCCTAGATAAATGCTCTTGGCAGAAGTGATTCATGAGAGAACTGGAGATATTACAGACAGTGTTGTGTGGGAAAGTGAGATATGGCATAATCCGCCTAATTGATCATTGATGATAGAAGATCTTTTTAACCATTCCATTGACCTGAGGTCCCAGTGTGAGGTTGTTGTCTATTAGTATACCTAAGTTCTTAATGTATATGTTATATGGCAGATACCAATTTCCAGAATTCCAGAAGCCATAGCAGATGTGTTTTAGGGGGTGTGTTAGATGGGGCCACAGTTATTTATTTTGTCTGGGGTGGGATCTAGGTTATCAGCCATCATCCATTCCCGTTGGTCTGTGAGGCAGTTGCTGAAGGTTGTGCTGGTGATTTCCTCACTGGTGATTTTGTATATGACTTGAGTGTTTCCCATATAGTTTTAACAAGTGACCCCATATGTTTTCATGATCTTTATCGTGGGGCCATGAAGATAATGAAGAGGAGCGCCGAGAGGCTCAACCCTTGAAGAACCCCACAAGTTATGGTCCACGGGTATGAGCTGAAAAGGGGAATCCAAGTAACCTCTGATCCTGGAAGGATCTCATCCATTGTAAAGGGTTTCTTCTAATCGTTTCATTATTCTACTGTGGTTGATGGTGTTGAAGTCCTCAGGAATATCTAAAAGTCTGAGTGCTGAGGTTCTGTTTTCATACCCAGATATGCTGAGGTTTCTAGTGCTGATTCTGTATTACTCATTGGTCTAAAACCGATTCATAAGTGATCTATTAGGTGATTTCATTCTACATGCTTGAAAATATGGCTGTAAACATAGCTTTGTAGAATTGTTGTTGGGTATGGTATGCTTGGGTTGGTAATTGGAGGTCCAGCCGTGTTTTTTAAAAGCGGTTTGAGGTAGGTAGCCTTTAGTGTGTTTGGTATAATTCCTGTGTCAAATGAGCTGTTCATTAGTTTGTGAAAATAGAGTGTCAGTGTTTATTTGGTAAGGACCTCTTTGTAGATATCTGTGGTCCATCAGAGAGCCAGAGAATTTGAAGAGCAGTTCAGATAGTGGTTTACATCTGTTAATTGGAGGGGTTGCGGGCTGTTTGCTGTATACAGGGATTCAACTATTGCTTCCATTCCTTATGCTGTGTTGATTGTCTGCTGTATATCTGATAGTTTATTTCTGAAGTGGTAGGTGATACGTTCACTTAGTTTTTGAGTTGGGTCAGCGCTGTGTTGCAAAATGCAGGGTTTCTCCTCTCTTTAATGATTTGGCAGCATTATTTCTATGGGTTAGAGGCCTTGTTGATATGCCCAGAGTAGTTATGTTCTGTTGCTTTAAGGCTATCTGCTGTGTAGTGGCGGATATGTCTTTGGTATGCTGCTTTGTCTTGTTGTTTATATTGTTTCCTCCATGTTTTTTTCAATATTCAGTAAAACATTTTTTCAAGTTCTTAGATGTGGAGTGAACTATCGTAATGCTGTCATTTTTTTTAGAGGGTTATGAGTTTTAGTGGTGTGAGGATGTTCAGTGCCTCAGTTATCCAGTTCTATAGTGTTACAAATATTTCATCTGCTAGTAACCGATCCAATTCATAGGTATTTTGGTTAATCTCTTCCATTACATTTCTGAATTCTTCATGGTTTACTGTTTTCCAGCTTCTCATCGTGGTAGATGCATGACCTTTGCATTTCCGTAGCTTAGGCATTGGTGCATTGATAGTAAAAGGTATCATTAGATAATGATAATTTGAATGATAGTGATTTGTTACTTATATAGCTGGTATGCCTAAGTGCTGTACATAGAACATATTAACATACATTAATCATTCCAACCAAAGTTGTAACTTATGCATCATTCCTTTTACCAATTGTTTGAGGTGGAGTCCTGCCATAAAGAAGCTCAGACTTCTGTGTGCTTATTCTGTTTGTTATAGCAACCAAATGTTGACTGGCCAGAGGATGGTTAGGTGTTTGCTGTTCCATCTCAATATTAGAAATTCCATCTGAGAAGATGTCTGCAAAGGCTGGGGTTTATGTGGGTGGCCTTTAAATCAATAGGAAAGAGAGTTTGATTTCATGATGTTTGAGAAATTGAGCAGTAGTCCTTCACAGTCCAGGAAGTCTGTGTCATGTGTAGTCCAGATTTTAAGGTATTCCTTGTATGCTACAGAGATACTTCCTCATCTTTCGCCAGTCTTGTTGGCTTGGATAAGTTTAAGGTTGTTGAGGATGGATTAGTGGGCCAGTACCTTGTAGTCATCCGATAACCAGTTTCCGTAATGAAGAGCTGTAATGATGAGTCCCTTTGCTAAGAATTTTGTGAATCTCTGCTCTCTGCTGCAAAATGCAGCGTGCATTGTTCAGGCTGCAGTGTATCTAGTCTCCTGCATCTGATTCTCATGTTAGTGTCATTGGCTGCACTTTATTGGTCCTGACCATGGTGTACACATTAGGGTTCAGCTTGTCTCTTTGGGGGTGTGCAGCTGCACCAAGGCTGTTGCTTCCTTGATAAACAGGTCCAATAGTTTGGCAACAGGGTAATTTATTGTGTCCATTCCCTGATAGATTGTAGTGGCCAGTAGGTCTTTCGTGATGATCTTTGTTGATGAAAGGCATGCTTAGGTTGACGGTTCTTCCTAGGGCCAAGCAATCTTGAACATTTGTGCCGTGGCAAGAAGGCCAAGCTTCTGAAAGTTGTGCTGTAACTGGATCTCATTTTGGGTTGGCCATAGTGAGTTTGTTGGGTTTCGTTTCTGGTCTTCATGTTGTCGCTTTCCTGTCTGCTACCTCCTTATAAGGTTCATGAATTGCACAGGACATGTCAGTAGGTGGAGAGGTAATGTGAGACATAAAGGCTTTTGGGTCTGTACTCAGGAGACCCCCGGCCGGCCCATAGAGCCGAGGTTTGCTCCGAAGTACTTTAAGATGAGATAGCTGCACCTTGAGATGGATGGGGGTACAGATTAATTACTCCAACACCAATCAATAAGGACAACTCAACAGTTTGGCAAAGGGAGTCCGTTTAATGACAAGTACAAAAAACGGGGAGTCATGGCAATCAGCAGTGATGCGATAGTCCGTCTCGCTTCAACTCCAACGAACTTCATACAAACAGTGACATTTATACTCAAAACTCATCATAATTGACGTGTTACACTTAAAAGTTAACATGCAATTCTAATGGCTAGGAGAAGGTAACTTTAATATAGGTACTATATCTGTATATGGTAACGGAGTGAAGGGATTGGGTAAATACTGTCAGGTGGGCGTCTAAGCCCTTCCTTCAAAAATTACTACTGTAGATGTCACTAAAAGTATGACATCCCATTGGTTCTACTAACTATAGGACCCTAGAATATTTGGTCCATTGTGATTGGGTTGGCACCAACCCCATGCATAACTTTCCACTTCACTTAGCAGCACGCAGAAGGGAACAGTTTCTTACCTGTAACTCCATTTCTCCAGCATTGGTATCTTTCATGGATTCACATGCTTAGAATATTCCCCGTCGTCAGGCTGGGAATCCCCGGTACATTATATAGACCCTTTCCCGTAGGAAAACTTTTTCGACGCTTATGCGTCCTATCCACCTCGTTTTGTATCATGCGTGCCCGCGCCGTCAGGACACCATGATATAAATACAGGACCCGCCCCCGCGCTCCCTCAGATTTCGGCCCCCAAAGTAGTGGGGGAACCAGTTTGCATGGCCAGGGGAGGCAGGCGGGCGCATGTGAATCCATGAAAGATACCAATGCTGGAGAAATGGAGTTACAGGTAAGAAACTATTCCCTTCTCCAGCATTGGATCTTTCATGGATTCACATGCTTAGAACAGATTACATAGCAGTACCATCCCGAAAAGAGGAGGCGTGCATGCAAACTCACATACTTTCCTCACAATGCCGGTTCTCTATGGTCGTGTACCCATCGGCAATAGTTAACATAGAGAACGAACAATATTCAATCATAATTGCAACCAGAACTAACCCCTCAAGCGGGGCTTACCTTATTGGAATAGGTGTCGAAGCACCGCCTGTCCCATCCGAGTATCTTCGGCATGTTGTTGTGGCAGGCAGTAATGGCGGGTAAAAGTGTGTGTAGCCGCCCAGGTAGCCGCCGTGCAGATGTCCCCCAGAGGGACTCCAGACCACAGCGCCGTCGACGATGCCGACGCTCTAGTGGAATGAGCTCTTGGGCGTCGCAGAAGAGGCTTCCCAGCCTTGGAATGGCAGTATGAAATGGTAGACGATACCCATCTTGACAGTCCTTGCTTTGAAATGGCTTTGCCTTTAGCACCCAGACCATAGGCCACGAACAATTGCCTCGTTTCCCTGAAAGGTTGCATGCGATGAAGATAAAACTTGAGAGCCCTCTTCACGTCTAATGTGTGTAACGTGCGCTCCGCTCCCGAGCATGGCTCTGGAAAAAACGTAGGTAAGACAATAGAGGAATGTTTATGGAATACTGAAGGCGCTTTCGGTATGAACTGTGGGTTAGTGGCAAGGACCACCTTGTTCTTAAAAAATCTTAAGTATGGTGGGTCTACCATTAGAGCTTGGATTTCCGAAATACGTCGGGCTGAAGTGATGGCCACCAGGAAGGCCAATTTCCAGGACAAAAACTTTAGAGACGACGATGACATTGGTTCAAAAGGAGGTTTCATAAGAGACGCTAACACCAGATTGAGGCTCCACACCGGAGGAAATCTCTTCTCGGGAGGGAAACTCCTGAACAACCCTTTAAGGAAGTGCTTAATCAGGCGGTCGCTGAATAATGGTGCGGAATGTCGTTGACGTGTAAACCTGGAGATGGCGGCCAGGTGTACTTTTATCGACGACACCGATAAGCCCTTTTGAGCTAAGAACAGCAAGTATGGAAGGAGCTGTTCCGGCATAATCGACTGCGGAACCAAACCTGGTTGGTCCCCACACCACTGACAGAAACTCCTCCATTTGTACGAGTATGAAGTGTTTGTGGAAGGTGCTCTTGCCGCTTGCAGAATACGACGACACTCCTCCGGAATCGTTAGCTGGCCAAATTCGGCGAAGTCAGGAGCCAGGCCGTCAACTTGAGGCTGTCCAGGTCGTGATGCCAGACGATACCCTCTTGTCGAGACAGAAGGTTGGGGATCTTCCTGAACCTCATTGGCTCCGCCACAGCCAAGTGCAGCATGTCGGAGAACCACACCTGCCTGGCCCAATACGGGGCTACCAGAATCACCCAACATGGGTACTTGAGGATCCATTGCAACGTCCTCCGGATAAGAGGAAAAGGAGGGAATGCGTACAGGAATTTGTTCGTCCATGGGAAGGAGAACGCATCTCCCAGTGAGCCCTGCTGAGGCCATCTGCTTGCATACTGCGGGCATTTTTTGTTGTCTTTCGTCGCGAACAGATCGATGGAAGGATGTCCCCACTTATTGAATGCCTGTTGTAGTTGCTGGTCGTTCAGCACCCATTCGTGAACCTCGTTCATTTCCCTGCTGAGGGCATCTGCCTCCACATTTCTCACGCCTGGTAGGTGGAACGCCAAGATTAGCATGTTGTGTTGCAGGGCCCAATGCCAGATTTTCTGTGCCTCCGTCGACAGGGACCTGGAACGTGTTCCTCCTTGTTTTTTTAAGTAAAACATTGTAGTCGTGTTGTCCATCATGACACGCACCACAGAGTCTCTCAGTTGAGGAAGAAAAGATTTTAGAGCCCACCGCACTGCTCTCAGTTCTAGCATGTTGATATGCAGGGAGGACTCTTGTAACGACCACCGGCCTTGTACTTGTAACGTCTCCAGATGAGCTCCCCATCCGCTCAGCGATGCATCCGTCACCACCGTCTTCTGGAACTCCGGTTCCACCAGAGGCATTCCTTTCGTTAGATGAGTAGAAACTCTCCACCAGCGGAGTGCTTGTACCAGTTGTTCCTCGATGACCAGTCTGTCGGACCAGCGACCTTGGCTCTGCATCCAACGGTCCGCTAGAAATTCCTGGCAAGGTCTCATAAACAGACGGCAGTTGTTTATCAACGGAATGCAGGACGACATGGTCCCTAGCAGGGACATGTATTTGCGCACCGACACCCTGGTACCGCATTTCCATTCCGACGCCTTGCTTTGTAGCTTCTGTATTCTTTCGCTGGATGGTCTTACAAGGCTTGTGTGCGTATGAAACTCCGCTCCTAGAAAGACCAAGGTCCTCGAGGGCTCTACGGAGGACTTGCTGAAGTTTATCGCGAAGCCCAGTTCCTGTAAAAGGGACATTGTGGCCCCCAGACTGTTTCGTGTTTGTTCCATGGACGAGCCTCTGACCAGCCAGTCGTCTAAATATGGATAGACATGGTGACCGTCCTTCCTTAAATGGGCCGCTATGGGGGCCAAGCACTTGGTGAACGTCCTGGGGGAGGACTTGAGACCGAACGGGAGGACCTTGAACTGAAAATGCTTTTGCCCAACGACGAACCTTAAATATCTCCTGTGTCGTGGACGTATTGGGATATGAAAATATGCGTCCTGAAGATCTAGCGACGATAGATAATCCATGGGTTGCACTGACCTGATAACCTCCTGGAGCTTTAGCATTTTGAATTTTGAGCTCTTTAGCCATTTGTTGAGTACCCTCAGGTCGAGAATGGGCCTCCATTTTCCATTTGGCTTCTTGACGACGAAGAGCCGGGAATAAACCCCTTGTCCTTCCTGTGCCACAGGAACCCGTTCTACCGCTCCTTTTTGTAGCATAAGCGCCACCTCTTCTCTTAGAACTCGAAGGTGGGGCTGGGCCGAAAACACTGGCGGAAGACTTGGAGGCTTGTTTTTGAATTGCAGCGCATGACCCATGCGAACCGTGTCCAGAACCCATCGATCTGTGGTGATGCATTCCCATTGGTCGATATGATGAGAGACTCGACCCCCCAGGACGTTCCGAAGGCCGTCATTGGTTGCTGGTTTGCTTGTCCTTCGTCGACGAGGGACCCGAGCCTCGTCGTCTGGAGGCTTGATAATCTCTGCCTCTACGTGCCGACTGGGATGCCCGTCTGTAGCCTTGTGAGGAGTATGAGGGCCTGTTAAATCCACGGTCCCTAGAGGCTCCAAAGCGGGAGTTTCCGGAGGCGCCCCTGAAGGGGCGAAAAGAGCGAAAACTTCTACCTGTCTGGAGGGCGCCAAGAGACCTAGCGGTATCCGTGTCTTCCTTCATCCCCTTCAAGGCTTCATCAACCTTGTCTCCAAACAGATGTTCTCCTTCACATGGCATGTCTGGAACTTTGTACTGGACTTCAGGTCTAAAAGTAGTACATTTGAGCCACGCTTGTCGACGAAGTACTACGCCATGATTGATTTGTTTGAACCCCGACTCTGCTAGGTCCACCGCAATATTAATTGCATGGTTCGAGGCCTCCTCACCATCCCGTACTAGTAACATGGCTGCCTTGCAATGTTCTTCCGGCAGGTGTTCTAGGATAGGGGCTATTTTATGCCACATCTCCCTATTGTAACGCGATACAATCGCCAAGGAGTTGGCTGCTCTTACCGTCGTGGCGCCGACTGAGAGCACCTTTTTCCCCAAGGCGTCCTGTCTCCTTGCCTCACTTTGTGGAGGGGTTCAACATTTTTGCTGTACTCTGGCCTTCCTAGCCGCTGCCGCCGATACCACAGAGTCTGACAGTGGCTGTGATGTTAGACATTTTGGAGTGGACTCCGGAGCTTTAAACTTTTTCTCAATACGCCCCTTAATAGCCGGTTCCGAGAACGGATGACGCATCGTTTTGAGGCCTTCTTGCCATACGTGGTCCAGGATTGGGATGGCAAATACCGATTTCCTCCTTTGACCCATGTGATCAAAAAGAAAACAATCTTTCTTTTGCTCCTCAGGAATTAAGCCGAACTCGGAACACGCTTTCCCCATCATTGCATGGAAGGCTCCCACATCATCCGGAGGAGATGGTTGTGCCTGGCTCCTCGTAGACTCTACCTCTACATCCGAATTCCATGTTGGGTCTCTCGACGGTGACAGGGAGATGTCCGACCCTGAGTCACCTCGTATAGAATCGGACTCCGATAGCTCACCCTCCTCCTGCACTCGAGGACGATCCTTCACCACCTGGGAGGCCGAAGGGCTTTTGGTCGTCGTGCGAGCTGCTTGAGCTTGTTCATCGACGGAAGGTGCAGAAAATATCGACGATGAAGTGCCAGGCTGAGGGATCTGCGTATCCAGACGCTGCAGGAGCTTCTGAAGTGTATTAAGCACATCCAGAGACAAAACCGTCTAGGGGGTCAGCAACGTCGAGGATAGAGGGACCACACCCCCACTCGCACTCGTCGTCGACATATTGGAAGGCCGTAGGCCCAAGTCCGACGGCTGCATAACCATGTCACCTTCTCCTTCCACCGACGACCCCGGCAAGGCCGTGTCTTGCAGCAGGACCTCAGGGGGGGCCGGTTCACAAACCTCTGGCTGCCAGGCCATAAATTGAGTCCCCGTCGACGAAGGAATCCCCACCGCTGCTGCCTGAATAGTAATCGGCATCGTTAGGGATACCGGGGTCGACGAGCCCATCGCCGGCACCGAGCCTTTAGACTTCGTAGCCGATTTCGTTGCCGACTTCCCTGCTGAAGCGTCTCGACTCACGGAAGACCTAGGACGGTCCCCTGAGGAGGATTTTGATGCCGCTTGCCTCTCCGTCTTAGAGGATGAGGAGGAGGAGGACTTTTTGTGTGATGAGGAAGACCCAGCATGCTTCCCCGCATGCTTGTCCGCAGGGCATTTTTCGACAGGCCTCACCTTCTTAGAGGGAGGTTCCGACTTGCTCCTGGAGGCCGTGGAGCCAACTTCTGATGCCGGATAGGCACCCGCTCCGTCGTTAAGCCAGTCGACCAACCTTCTTTTCCGGTCTTTAAGGGTTTTTTGGGAGAAACCCTGGCATATCTCGCATGTATCCGCCGTGTGGTGCGGGTGGAGACAGTAGATACAATCCATGTGGGCATCACCTTCATAGACTTTTTTGAGTCCACATGTCGCACAAGGACGGAATAAAGCTTTTCCGGACATATTTTCTTCAGAACGTAACTTCGCCGAAGCGAAAACACAACCTAACTTCAATTAGCAGTAACCGCGAGGATCCCACTACTTTGAAAGACGGTTGAAATCTGAGGGAGCGCGGGGGCGGGTCCTGTATTTATATCATGGCGTCCTGACGGCGCGGGCACGCATGATACAAAACGAGGTGGATAGGACGCATAAGCGTCGAAAAAGTTTTCCTACGGGAAAGGGTCTATATAATGTACCGGGGATTCCCAGCCTGACGACAGGGAATATTCTAAGCATGTGAATCCATGAAAGATCCAATGCTGGAGAATGGTCTGCCAGATGCAGGGTGCCCCCTCAGCTACCTGTCCTTCCTCCAACTAACGTTACAATCAATCATCACTTCAACAACTATGTGTCAAATATGCTACTGTGGTTGGCCTCAAAACTGCATCTTCTGTCTGGGAAAGTTCTGATATCTCTTCCTGGGCAGATGCCAAGCGTAGGTGTGAACTTGTGCTTCTCCTCGCTCGGATGGTCATGTGATACAGACACTGTGAATTTGCCTAGTGTCTCTCAATTTGTGCATTTAATTCTTATTCGGCTTGCCACCTGCCTATGCTTCCTTATCTTGACCTTTCAAAGACAGGATATTCTGTTCTTAAGTTTCAATTAGATGTAGCTACTGTTTGTTCCTTCTATTGGTATGACCTTGGCTCTCCTGGCACGAGTTGCATCTGCTGAGTTTCATTTCAGCCATCTCTTCTCATTTGGTAGAATAGGAATATTGCCTTGTTTGGTCTCTAGTAACCTGAGTTGATTCTGCTTTTCGTGCAAAGTGAAATCGCACTTATAATACTGTGCTTCGTTTTGAGGTAAACTATGTATAATGGCGCGTGCTGCGCTATTCTTCTACTTAGCTAGCAAGCTGCACTGTTTTCTTAGCTTTCTTGTGGTTCCAAGCATATGTACCGGCGTAAACTGATCGACTGTATTCATTTTGCTTACAGCTTAACTCTCTTACGCTTTGATAGCTTTCTATCACTTTAAGCTCACAATCTCTTTTCTCAGGGCATTTCGTCTCTGTGTCATTCTTGGTTCGTCATTTGTTCTATCTGTGAGTCCGTCCGGGCTCTCGTAACATCACCATTCGTCTTCCATTAAGGCCTTTTGGGTTTCTTCCGGGATGGTACTTAGGCAATCTTCATATCGTCTCATTTGTTGGTAGGGTTTTCTCAATGGATACCTTACTGTTCATGGTTGTATGGGTATTGGTACTTCAATAGGTATTGCTCTTCTGATGGGTACTGGGCATAGCCCTACTGCGGGTCTCTGCTGGTTTATTTGCTCATAATACGTCACATATTTTGGTGTGAACTTTCCTGGTACTTCAAAATGGGTGATGGGGGAGCAGGCTTTATTTGGGATCTCCTCTACACTCCCCCCTCTGGTCGATTCATCGACCACTTTCACCTCCTTCTTTGGATGCAATTCACTTGATTCTTCTATATATTTATCTTCACTCCATCACCTGGGTTCATTCCTTTTTCATCTTCTGGATCTATAGATGATGGTTTGAAAAAGTGTCTCTACGGAGTCCATATCTTTATTACTCCCTTCAGACTTCCTGCTGTTCTTACATGTTCGTCTTTATTCCATGTCATGAGTTGACATTGTCCATTTGGGCTACAGTAAACCCATCTTCCCACATAATTTCTGTGCTTCCTGGGATAAAGAAACTTTGTACCTTCTGGCGTGTGCCTGCTGGCCTTCACAAAGTCTCTTATTTCTTCATCAGTCAGGTCTTCGGGCTTCCATCCTGGCTTGACATCAATCAACATCGTCATCCCTATGGCTTTCTTTGCAGTTTTCTGGCATTGCGAGATTACTATCTTGATAACGCAACATCCTAGTAATATCATCACTAGCAGGGCTCCTAGGAACTTGAATATGTCTGCCATCCATTGTGGAAACCAAGAGAATAGTGATCTAAACCAGCTGTCATCATCAACTTCGTCAGTTTCGTCGATCATCTGGTTCTGTAGCTTCGTCAGCATACCTATGGCTTCTGTTAAAGTTCCATTTTCCTCGTCGTGAGAAGGTATAAATGTGCAACATGATTCTCCTTTTTTGCACAAACTCCTCCATCCATAGCTGTGATCATGTCAAGGACATATCCGTTCTGGAGAGTCATCAGTCGGATGGCTGTTAGCTCTTCCTTGATTGCATTGAATCCCTTTATGGTCATGTTGATGTTCTGTAGTAACTCCCATATGGTTATCTGCAACCATTTAGTATTTACTCCAACTTGGATTCTTGGCATAAAAATAATTGTGAAAACTGATGAGGTGAGGCTAAACAGCCTGTGTTCATATGGGATTGAATGAAAAGCTTCTTCTGATTTAGCAAAGAAGTATTTCTCTCTCTTCATCCGAGTTATCAGTTCCACAGATCTCTTCTTCCTCAGGTGAGCATCTGCTTTCGGGAAACTGTCAATATACAAGTCACTTTTCGGGATCACCAATGCTGGAATGTGGACATTTACTATTGTGCATATACCTCCCCAGTCTCTTGGCAGTCTGATGTATGCCTTGGATCCGCATGCCCAATAATGATCCATAAGTACTGCAGTTCCATGCACCATTCCTGGAGCGTCAAAAACTCGTCCACAGTTCTGATTATCTCCCATCTTTCTTGTGCCATTATTCCTGAAGCAGAATTGGGGGCTTTCTAGTGGCACGATCTGCAAGGTTCCTCCTCTGTCTTCAATCCATGTCAATAGTTTTGCAAGTTTCGGGCATAATGGCTTGCAGCCATTCTGCACGATGTCAACAGTTTCTTTGTAGAGTCCAGTGATCACCCAGATTCTGCAAATCACCACTACTTTTTCCCACCCATCTACATTTGGGCTCTATTCTTCCACTTTCGAGCTTCCTCTGGAGTTTTCCCTTGGATATTTAGCCTCGGGTTCACATCACATCTTATTCCTGCTCCTTTAACTCCAGGCTTCTCGTACCTGATCACATGATTCCTAATATACGCTCTGTTTCTTGTCTTAATGTCTTGAACATAATCATCTTCGTCAGGATAGGCTGTTTCAGTTGCCCATATTAATGAGGCATAACTACCCATGAACTGGCCTCTGGTCTTGCACATTGCTACGTGTGATAGATAGTGTGCTGTCTGGACATCGATTTCTACAGATACGAAGATCTTGGACTTCCCCATGCTGTATGGTCGGAGTGTGCAAACAAAGCATTCCCCTTCTGAATTTCGTCTTTCAACTTCCTTCATGTGCTGGTACCAAATGTTGTTTCCCAGATGTGCTGTGCTCTCCAGGTAGTCGTTTAGTTCATTATCATCTCCATGCATGCTTCTCTTGATTCTTAATGTTTTCCTGTAGTTGGCTATGACTACAGCCCTGAATGCATCTGTATGGCTTTTTCTTGCTGGAAGATTCTCCGGTATCCTGGTCCATGGTGCAGACCTCTTCATCTGTGCCATATGAGTGGACGAGAGTCTGGCAGTTCTTTTCCTCTTCTCATACATCTTTCTCCTGCTGGTTACAAATGTCCATGCCAACCAGCCTGACACTGGTCCGGTGTATGGTTGTATTGTAGAACTGGTACTTGTCCCTTGCGTTGGAATATATGTGCTTGGTAATACGGTCTCTGTGGTTTTGTTCTTCCATTCCTCCTGCAGTTCCCTTGCTCTGGCTATGTGCGGAACTAATGAGTCTACTATCAGTTGTGTCCATGCAGAGAGTTTCTCAGAGTTGGCTCTTGTTTTCTTAAGAGTTTCTGATATAGCTGCTTCTGTTGGTCTTGTTCTCTCACAACAACTGCTGTGGATTTTCTTATGGCAGGCAGTCTCTTCTTCTCTATTGCTTTGGTTTGTGGTTCTGCAAGTCATTGACACTATGCCTGTTTCGTGTGCATTCAGTGTTTGCATGCGTGTAGTTGTCAGTGATATTACTTAATTCATTCCTTGCTGATCCTGTCTCTGGCCTTTTTGTTTGTTTGTGACCACAAGTTTGTGTGTATCATTGCTAATCACATCCATTTCAAGTTCATTCACTCCACCGTCAGATCTTCTATGGACTGGAATGACTATATAAGGTCTGGGTGCTTTTGTGGGTTTTATGCATGCATCATTAAGTGGGTGCACTGAAATTGGAGCGCGTTGTCCACCAATAAAGAATGCAGTTCTGATTGTTAATGACAATAAAACAATAATGAATATGATGCATAGGTACATTATGCCCCTGTAGGTCAGGCGGCAGCATTTTCTTCAAGAGAAGCGGGGGTGCCTCTCTTCTTGTGGGAGGACCAGATTGCTGCTCTGGACCCCCATCTCGATAATTCGCCAAATGTCAATGTTATTAGTCCCTTAACCACTATCGTCTTCTGAGTTCTGAGTTTAAGGTGTTCCACAAGTGTCCCCCCTTTCGTGAGTGACAAATTGTCTCTTAAGCAGGATACAGTTCCTTTGCTAGACTATGGGAAAAATCAAAATAAAATAACACTTTAGGGAGTCCCTTTACTGTGCATGTTCAAAATAGGTAAGCTCCCAATCCACTCCTCAGATTTGCTTCAGTCCTGAGGTCATAGTGTACGTTGATCAGTGCGAAGGACTAGGGAATAAATAGCAACAAATAGGACACAGGGAGTTCTTGACACTGCTTCCTTGATCTGTCCCTCGGCGGAAGGCTTTTAGAATCTCCTCAGATAGCTCCACTGATGGTTAGAGAGTTCCACTTCGAGCACGATTCTGTGTAGGCATTCCCATCTGTGCAATATTAGCTGTGTCTCTGATGAAAGTGAGGATGTCAACATTGATTGGTCTCCCCACTAGCTCCGGAAAGTCAGTGACTAGGCGAAAGAGGACATTATGGGGCAACCTGGTGTCTTCTGGTGACAGGGACATTCGTCCTGTCTTACTGAGGTTCGGGATTATATGTTTTCTCCTAAATATGAACAATGTCTGCACTGTCCGGTCACGTGGAGTGCAACTAGAATTATGATTTTATTTAAAAGATGGCTTAAATGCTGTGTATTTGCTGGGTCTCGAAGGAATGCGAGTGTATCTGTTGTTCTCCCGATAAGAGTTGTACAGTCTTCGATTATGCGAATTAACAGTGTGTTGATGAGCTCATCTATTTCTGTCTGTGTTGGGAACATTTGATTCTTTCTCACTGTACTCAGGGAGTAGGATAAATTGGTCGGCAATGACAGTGAGGAGTTGTCTTATTGTATTTTTGTTTTCAGGATCTTGTAGGAAGTCAGTGACACTGGTGAGCCTCCCTACCAATGACGGGTATGATCTTAGCACTAGATCAAAATAGGTGACCACATCCTTGGTGTTGTCGCTACAGCGGGACACCATAAGTGATTCCGAATAGGGTGTCGGTGTGGAATGAGTCGTGATGCTGTGTTTGCTTCCAATGTAAGTGCCCACGGTCAAAATTTGGCATATTCTTTTCTCAAAGCTTAAGTGTGCCTCAGTCCAAGGTTCAATAGTCAATAGCCTGTGTTGTGGTTTACACGTGCAATTTTGTTCTTCACCCTACAACTAGGATGCACAGAGTGTCTGTTTTATGTCCTTATCCCCTTTTTTGCTTAGAGGAAATGTCCAATTTAAGCCACAACTTGCAAAAAGTTCTTTGTCTTTGTCTGGCTGGTCATGCGTCCTTCTTCCGCGTCATGGATCTCGTCTGAACAGGCTGTGGTTCTTCCCCGTCGCTCATCGATTCCTCTCATTGGGGTGCAGGCAGGGGGTCTTCTCCGATGTAGGGTTTTATATCGCCGAGAAAAATCCAAGCTCTCCTGCCTTGTAGTTTCACTGCGGATGGAGTACAGTCCTCCACTGTAAAAGGATGGAACACGTAAACCTTGAACTTTGTCTGTTGTAGTATCTCCTTATGTGTTCTGTGCTGCTCTGCACCCTTTTCGTTGTCGCTGCAGCTGGTCTGAAATCAAAGTAAGGCAAGATGTCATGCAATTCAGATAGTTTTGCATTTCACACCCTAAAACCTCTCTTGTTGACTGGGCATCACATCTAGCTCTATCTCGGGGTGTCAGAGGAGTTCTCATTCTTCTTCCTGTGGTTATCTCATGTGGCATAAGATGATGGTCAGACCCAGGTTGGTTCCGAAGTACGTACAGTGACAGTGGACGGCAGTGCAACCATCCCTTCTTTAGATTATGCTTCAACTTGGCTTTCCTTTCCTTTAACAAGCCGTTGAGCTTCTCACAGACCCCATTACCTTGTGGATGGTACGCCAACGAGAACTTGTGCTTTATACCAAGCAGCAAGCTAATTTGCTTCAACACTGCATTGACAAAGTGAGGGCCATTATCTGACCTCATGACCTTGCACACCCCCACCTGGGGAACACTTCTCTCACCAAAATTTTGGCCGCACAGGTAGAGTCTGGGTGTTAACATGGACCTGCATTAATCCATCTGGAGAATGGACACACCACAACAATTAAGTATCTGTACCCGTTACATACTTGAATCATGTCGATGTAATCGACATGCAAGTGTTGAAAAGGCCCATTTGGCCTTGGGATGAATCCTCTCATTACCTTTAATGTGTGCCCAGCCGTGAATTGCTGACAAATTATACAGTTTACCATAAAGAATGCAACGTGCTCCGCTAAATTCAGTCTTCTGCGAGTGTTGCTGCTAGGTTCTCTTTTGTCATACGCGCCTGGTAATGTAACTGCTCCAGCGCTATTTTTAATAGGGCTACATGCATTACTGGTTTACCAGTGCTGTTTTGTTGCCACAAGCTGTCAAAGGGGTTTAAAGAACACCCTCGACGTTTCCACAGGTTCTTATCTTCCTGTGGCGCCTCCCCTTGGAGTTCCATTAGCTGTGTTTGCCCCAAATTACTGCAACTCTCAGGTGCAGTTAGTGTAACCATCATTCACTAGTTGGCATGGATAACTTCCACACATGATTGTTTTGCTTTTGGATGCCATACGCTTGGCTTCCGTGTCTGCTGCTTGATTCCCACGTGAGATAAAATCTGTCCCCTTCGTGTGGGCGGCACATTTCACGACCGCTATGCCCACTGGGAGCTGTAGTGCCTTGATCAGCCTGTCCAATAAGGCTGCGTGCTGCACTGGTGTGCCATCTGCTCGGAGGTAGCCCATCCTTTTCCAGCGCGCTAAGCCTGCATGCACTGTTGATGTCACATAGGCGGAGTCACTGTACACCATTACTTCCTGGTCTGCGTGATTCTCAATGGCGAGTATTAATGCCAATAATTCTGCAGCCTGTGCTAAATAATGAGATGGTATTGGTGCACAAAGAAGCACTCGAAACTCTCCATTCATTGTGTGCTTCATCACAGCAATGCCTGTGCATCTTTGCCCATCATTTTGGTCGATCCTTGAAGACCCGTCAACAAAGACAATCTCTACTTCTGCCAAGGCATTTTCTTTCACCCTGGGGATTTCCTGATAGAATTTTTCATAATTTGCACAGTCATGTGTGGGCTCTCCTTCCGTGGCTGGCTCTGCTATGAACATAGCTGGGTTTACTATCATACATCAGACTATTTTAATCAATGGATTGGATATGATCATTTCACAAGCAGAAGCTCTCTGAAATGTCAATGTGCCCTTTGGTTTCTCTAGAATGGCAAATAGGGAGTGCTCGACGTACAACGTCATTGAGTAACCCATCACAATGGTTGTAGCTTTCTCTATGGTGAACGCTGCGCAGTTAAACTTTGTTTGCATGGGAAATGACCTCTCATTACTGGGTCCAAATTCCCACTGTAGTATGCCAGGGGCTTGTACCACAACGTGATTCTCTGTGTGAGTACTGCCATCATAACGCTGCCATTTGTGTGTGAAAACAGGTAAAATTATCTGCATAATTGGGGATCCCTAGAACTGGTGCTGTGCAGATGGCTCTTTTGAGTTCAGCAAATCCTTTCTCCATGGTCTCAGACCATTCGATCTTTTCTTTCATCACTTGGGCCTTCTTTAGGGCCTGAAGTAAAGGCTTAGAGCTGTACTCGAAGACCCATGCCCTGACATAGTTGCATAGGTCTAAAAAGCTGGGGTTACTTTCTTTCCCTCATGTGAGAGCAGCTGGCCTATGTACAGCAATTCTTGTTGACAATATTGTAACGTTTCTTTGTCAACCTTATATCCTTTCTCAGCCAGTATAGTCAATAGCTGAACAGAATCGTGCCTGCATTGTTCTTCTGTTGTGCTACAAATTAAGATGTCATCCACGTATTGCAGGATGACACTTTCTAGTGCGATATTGCTCAAATCCATCTGCAGGACTCTGTTAAAAATAGAAGCAGACTCACAGTGCCCCTGTGGCAGCCTCATGCTTTTCAGACGCATTTGGCTGAACGTGAATGACGTCAGATCTTGTGAGTCACGGTGAAACGGGATTGAGATAAAGTCATTTTTCAGGTCAATCATAGTGAAATATTTTGCCTCAACATGTATATTACATGGAATTGTAGCTGGGTTAGGGACTAAAGGGAACTCGGCCTCAACAATATCATTTATTGGCCTTAGGTCTTCAATTAGCCTCCACGACCTCCCTTTACTTTTTTTCACACGGTACACTGACTTATTACATGACAACTCTGACGTCACTAAGATGCCTTGCTCTGTCATAGCAGAAATTGTCTTAAAAATCCCCTCATCTGCCTCTCTGGACATGGGATATTGTTGGGCTTTTGGTAGAATTGCTCCTGGTTTCAGTTTAATCTTTACTTCTCCAAACCCCTTCCAGAGGCCTAAGTCATAGGGGCCTGTAGTCCATACTGAGACAGGCACCTTGGCTATGCCGTCGTCAAAATATTCAGGAGGATTTAGTGCCATTATCATTCTCTGAGGTACTTCTCTTTTAATCAGCTTTACCCAAAAGGTGAGACTCACTTCCACCATTGTCTCTATCCCATATCTGTTTGCCCTTCAAACAGATCGTCATCGGTGACGTCGGTCACTCGATATCCTTCTTCAATGGCGATTACTGCGCACCATTGTTGGCCCTCGTCGTCATGACTATCAATCAAGGCCACTCTTCCCCGCACTACAGCCGTGTGTATCATCAAGGGAAATACTTGTCCCTTCTCCTCATGCATCAGTATTCTGGGTCTGAATAAGAACTCATCAGGGGTTCTCATGACTTTGTCTGCAAGGCCTGGCAATCCTGCCATAAGCACACGCATACCATATGCGAACATTTCTGGCTCTAATGGTATGGGCCACATGGCTATGTGTCCTGAGTATGCTCTAATCATTTTGCATACATTTGAGAAATGCATTCCTGGAGTGGAACATACTATGCCCTCCTCCGTGAACGAGACTGTCATGTTTAAATTTGTCATTAAATCTCGACCCAAAATGTTTACTGGGGTCTGCCGAGAATATAGTAAAGGCACATTCATTTCAAATTCTCCTATGGAGACTGGAAGTGCATTTGTGAAGGGAACACGACTGGTAGCTCCTGTAAAACTCTCACTATCTATGGCTTCGCTGGACAAGGAAAACTTGCCTTCACGTATGCACAAGCGTGTTGCACCCGTGTCAACTAAGAAGGAATAGTCTTTATCCCCTATAACAACATCACCCTAGGTTCCCTGTGAGGGTCTGGTGTCACTGATAGGATAGAAAACATCAGGGTTCCCAGTGAGCTGTCCTGGTTTATATACAAATTTGGCCCACTGTGTGCTGGTGAATTTCCTCCCCCATTCCCATTGTTACTTCCCATTCCAGGGTTCATGGTCTGCCCTGTGCTCATCGTCTGCGATAGTTGCAGCGGTGCATTTTGGGATTGTCCTTGTGGAAAATTCCTCATGCTTTGCGGTTGCACCCCTTGTTGTGCTTCTGGAGCTTGTTGTTGCACCGTGTGATTCTGTGCACCACCCTGCTGTAAAACTGCAGTGGGTTTGCCATGCCTACTCCTGTTCCTTGGCCGTTCTGCATCATGCCTTGATTTCTGCATGTGCGTGCCAAATGCCCTGTCATTCCACACAGCCAACATACTGGTGGTGGTCGGATCATTTTCCCGTTTGAGATATCTTGATTACCATTTTGCATATTTTGGAAACCTCCTTGGTTATTTTGGAAACCTCCCTGATTAATCTGCCATCCTCTTCCCCTAAATCCTCTTCCTCTGAGGTAAAACCCTGTGTTGCCCTGATTATTCTGCTGTGGATTAGTCACTTGATACATGCTTGATTCAGTTGTGCTAGTTATCATGGTTCCCTCAAGAGCATATTTTGATAATTTCTTTTGCACCAATTTCGCTTCCTCACCCTTTCGAGTGACTTCCTTTTTGCTATTTTTTTTCCTGCAGCAGTCTACAATAATGTGCGATGGTCAACTGTATTTCAGCCCAAGGCTTGACTTTAATTCCCACCAACTTTTTTGATCTGTTTCTGCACCGGCTCGGGCAGCCCTCGGCACAATATATGGTAAAACACAGGTATAGATTTCATCCAAGATTCATGAGTCTCGAGCACCCATGCGTCTTGAAAATTCTGTATGTAAATTAACGGATCTTCAGACTCCTTCATTTTTCACGTCATTATAGCTCCCATATCGGAAGTAACTAGGTATAGTACTCGTAGCGCTTCCCATACTGCAGCTCTACAGTTAAATGGAGCTCCGTTGTGCGCAGTATTAATTGTGGTTACACCAAGGTAGCCTGATCGTGCCCACACATCGTCTGCTCTCTCACCAAGTATGTGATTAGGAGACCCTTAATGTCCCCTATAGCTAACATGTTTCCTCCTGTCATTTTTACTAACTCATGTATCCATTTTCTGGTTCTCAATGTCAGCATTGGCAGCTTGTTTTTCAACTTTTCTCGATCCATGTGTGGCCATGGAATATATTGTGCTCTTACTCCCCCTTCTCGAGTAACGGAAATTGGGATGCATAGCCCTCTCTCTCTTCTCTCATTGTTCTTCTGTCTATTGCAGGGGTAATATTCCTGCATTGCCGTCTGCCTGGCAATGTCCCGAGCCTGTCTACATAGGGCGGTGAGGACACCCCCTTCTGACCATGAGATACTTCTTCATGTCGGTCAGACTGTGTGGCTAACTCTGATACACTCGGTGCAGATTTGCTAGTGTCTGACCATCCTATTCCTTTTTCCCTTGGAAGTCGTCTTTCGCTCCGTCTCTCTTCCTCATTTTCCTCGCACTCTTCCCTTTCCGAGTCGGACATTGTCTGTTCCCAACTAGTGCCTCTCTTTGTGTCCTCCTTACTCTTACTTATTTCTAATCTATCCAGGGATAGGTCTCTATTACCACTACTATGGGAGACATCCTTAGTGTCGTACAGCCGAGTGCTCTCAAGGCGTTTGTTTTCCCCCTCCCCTTGGGGTGTTTGTTTTAACCCCATCTCATCATATATTCTATCTATCGATTCTCCAATGCTTCTGGTGTCGAAGTCATCTTCTATATTTACCCTAGACTTGCCTGTGTCTGAATCGTATGCAGGAAAGAATTCTTCTATATCTTCTCAATCTACTACTGGATCAGGTTTTTTAACCTCTCTCCCCAGATATTCAAGATTGTGTGCTCTCTGTCTTCGCTTACGTTCTATATTTCCATCAAATTCTTTGCGTTTCCTTGCCTCTTCCTTTCTCTAGTCATTTCTATGTTCATCTGCCCTTCGAATTTCCTTATCTCTTCGTCTCTTTATTCTTTTCTCACATATCCTTTGCTCTTCCTCTAACCTCTGCTGTTTCTGTCTGTCTTGATCATTGGCTGCTCTTGGGTTGCGATCGAGCTGTCTCTCTTGCTCTTCGCGCTATACCTTTTCTCGCCTTTGTCTGTCTTTCTTTCTTATTCTTTTGTCTCTTAACTCCTTCTCTTTTCCCTTTCCCTGTACATCCTCTATCCATTCCCTTGGTTTTGCATCATCAATGCCTTTGCCATCAAGTTTCAATAAAATGTGCCCTCCCATCCATTTGTCTTTTGCGAATGCTATCTCATCAGTCCTATCTTCGTTTCCCTTCCATCTCTTCCCTTCTCTCTCTTTGTCGAGAGATGCACTTGTCTGTGCTGATCTCTTCTTTCGTCATCACGTCTCCCTTTGTCCCGTGGGATTGTGGAGGCAATATTCTTATCCTTATCTTTCCCTTGATTTTTGTCACTACTATGTGTAGGTAACTCACATGCGGGGTTGCTGTACCCCGTGGCTGCTTTGAGTTCTCTCACTGGGTATAATCCCTCGTCCTTACTTTCTTCAACTTTTGTTTCGGGTTGGAGCGGGTGGCGCGGTACGTGTCTCACCCCCCTCTGTGCATACATTAAGTATCCAATCTGTTGGCGGCTCTTCCTCCTTTCCCTGCTCATACATTTTCCAAAGCTCCAGGGCACTGAGGCGTTTTTCTAGCTTTTTGCCTGTGTATGTGGCATGCAAATGTGTTGCCATATGTTGTAAGACAGCTTTAGAAAAGGACCCACCTTGTGGCCATGGCATAAACATCTTGTGGGCAGTCCCTTTAACCCATTCTGTACTATATCATTCCCGGGTCATTATCCCCCTATATATATATATATATATATACACAGTCTTCTCTACTTCTAACTATTTTTTCCCGCCTTTTCCCATTACTTGTTCTAGAGCATGCACTTTTGCCAGAACATTAGTCTTTTTCACTCACCGTTCACATGGTTCCTCTTTGGACCCTCCGGATCACTGCCTTCGTTACTGCCTTCTTCGGTTTTTCGCCCGTTCAGCTGCCCATAGGAATGGGAAGGCATGTGTGGGGAACACGGGTCCCTTCAGGCCCTGTCTGCAGTCTCTTTACACTACCACTGTCTATGGGGAACTTCACAGTCTACTCAGCTGAATGGCAAAGGACTCATGATATTGCCGAAGACCTAGAGTTACTTTATGTCGACGGTCAATAGGTGTCTTATTCAAATTAATAATCAATAATCAATAACCATCAAATCTCTGCTACCAAGTGTACTCGGGAGACCCCCGGCCGGCCCATAGAGCCGAGGTTTGCTCCGAAGTACTTTAAGACAAGATAGCTGTACCTTGAGATGGATGGGGATGCAGATTAATTACTCCAACACCAATCAATAAGGACAATTCAATGGTTTGGCAAAGGGAGTCCGTTTAATGACAAGTACAAAAAACGGGGAGCCATGGCAATCAGCAGTGATGCGATAGTCCGTCTCGCTTCAACTTCAATGAACTTCATACAAACAGTGACATTTATACTCAAAACACATCATAATTGACGTGTTACACTTAAAAGTTAACATGCAATTCTATTGGCTAGGAGAAAGGAACTTTAATATAGGTACTATATCTGTATATGGTAACGGAGTGAAGGGATTGGGTAAATACTGTCAGGTGGGCGTCTAAGCCCTTCCTTCAAAAATTACTACGTAGATGTCACTAAAAGTATGACGTCCCATTGGTTCTACTAACTATAGGACCCTAGAATATTTGGTCCATTGTGATTGGGTTGGCACCAACCCCATGCATAACTTTCTACTTTACTTAGCAGCACGCAGAATGGTCTGCCAGATGCAGGGTGCCCCCTCAGCTACCTGTCCTTCCTCCAACTAAGGTTACAATCAATCATCACTTCAACAACTATGTGTCAATTATGCTACTGTGGTTGGCCTCGAAACTGCACCTTCTGTCTGGGAAAGTTCCGATATCTCTTCCTGGGCAGATGCCAAGCATAGGTGTGAAATTGTGCTTCTCCTCGCTCGGATGGTCACATGATACAGACACTGTGAATTTGCCTAGTGTCTCTCAATTTGTGCATTTAATTCTTATTCGGCTTGCCACCTGCCTATGCTTCCTTATCTTGACCTTTCAAAGACAGGATATTCTGTTCTTAAGTTTCAATTAGATGTAGCTATTGGTCGTTCCTTCGATTGGTATGACATTGGCTCTCCTGGCATGAGTTGCATCTGCTGAGTTTCGATTCAGCCGTCTCTTCTCATTTTGCTAGAATATGAATCTTGTCTTGTTTGGCCTCTAGTAACCTGAGTTGATTCTGCTTTTCGTGCAAAGTAGAATCGCACTTATTATGCTGTGCTTCGTTTTGAGGTAAACTATGTATAATGGAGCTTGCCGCGCTATTCTTCTATTCAGCATAGCAAGCTGCACTCTTTTCTTAGCTTTCTTGCGGTTCCAAGCATATGTACAGGCGTAAACTGATCGACTGTATTAATTTTGCTTACAGCCTAACTCTCTTACTCTTTGATAGCTTTCTATCACTTTAAGCTCACAATCTCTTTTCTCAGGGCGTTTCGTCTCTGTGTCATTCTTGGATGGTTGGATGTTGTCTATAGTATTAGCGGTATGCCTGCTGGTCAACTCTGATCTAACTGTCTTTCCTTGGGCATCCCATTTCAGACAGTATGGCTGTACTGATCGCATGTGCTTGAGTGAACTAGTGGGAATTTCCATGGGTGTTAGGTTTAAGTCTCTTCAAAATGGTCATGTAAAGACTTGAAAGGGGACATTTTAATAGTTACTCTGTGAGTAGGAGGAGGTATTTCTAGCTACAGACTTAGCAAGCAAGCTGATTCTGTACCCCGAGCAAGACAGAGCAGCTTAAGCAGTGAAAGGGGAAAGCAGACCAGTGTGATGCACTGTAGGGCACTTGTACCTCAGGGCAACAGCTTGGCAGTTTACAATAGGGTACAGTGCCATGTGATTTAACTCTGGGGAATCTACAAACAAGTGCAATATGTTTTACCCTGGGATACCCAGGAGCAGGAAATAGCTGGGTATTGTATACAATGCTTTTATTCTAAGGCCCCCAGGGGCTGAGCAGTAGGGTGTTACATACAATTATTGACTCAGGTAACAGGTAGATGTATGGCACGATAGGTTCAATGTTTTACCATGGGAGACTTGGGAGCCAAAACCTGCCGGAGACTGAGTAATATCCTTTACCCAGAGGTACTTAGTTGTAGAATGCAATCTATAGTGTTGCCATTTGCCACACCGTAGGGTCATCAAGGATGAAGAACAGTGTAGGATGCAGTGAAAAATACCTAGATGCGTAACACCAACTAATACTGTGCAATATGTCTTACATGCGAGTACCTTGGTACAGAAAACAACATAGTACAATGGTCTTCGCTATGCCCTGGGAGCACCTGTATGCAGGACATGAGAGAATAAAATGCATTAATCTTTTGTCTGGGCCACCTATATACAGAACCTATTGCAATACAGTAATGTAGAATGTTCTTCTAGGGGATGCCCAGATGTATTATATTCTGGGACACCAGACCATGCAGAATACAATACATTACAGTGCACCACATTTTACCATGTGGACACCTACACTCTGGACACATTTTAATTTAGTGTGGCCTGCTTTACCCTGGGTGACACCTAGATGCAGAAGAAGATATAGTAAAAGGCAACATGCTTTTGTCTGGGATACCTAGATCTTTTCTAGATGTATAACAAAGTATGTAACAATGGAATGTGCTTTTGTCTGGGGCACCTAGATACTAAATACAATATGATACAGTGCTGCGTGCTTCACCCTGGGAGTACCTTGATCCAGAAGGCAATATAGAATAATGTAATCTCAGCTATGCAAAAGATTCACTGGTGGCAACAGTAAATTAATCTGGCTATAAAATGGATTCTCTGGCAGTGAACTGAATTAATCTAGCTATGCAATGGATTCTCTGGTAGCTGCAGTAAATTAATCCAGCAGTCAAATGATTTATCGGGCCGCAGAATGCCAAAGTTACCTTGCTATACAGTGGATTCTCTGGTAGCAAACAAATCAATCTAGCTATGCAGTGGATTGTCTGATAATGGTAAATTTAGCTGGCTATACAATTCAATTATTTACAAGCAAAATATATCAATCTAGCTAAGCAATAGTCTCTGATAGCAAATACATTAATCTAGATTTGTAATGAATTCTCTGGTAGTAACTTTAAAATGAATCTGGCTATACAATTCAATTATTTGGCAGAACAAGTCAATCTGGATATGCATTCGATTCCCTGCTTTTGACATCAAGTAATCAGGCCATACAATATAACATTTGGTAGTGAAATAAATTCATCTAGTTAGCAATGGATTCTCTGATAGCAGCAGTAACTTAGTTTTGCTAAGCAATGGCTCTTTGGCAGTAAAATAAATAAGCTATGCAATGGATTCTCTGGTAGAAGCAGTAAATTAGTATGGCTGTGCAATGGTTTCTCGGGCAGCGGAATTAAAATAAATGTAGCTGTTCAATGGTTTCTCCAGTAGCAAATACATAAATCTAGCTATCCAATGGGTTCTGTGGTCGCAACAGTAAAATTAATCTTGCTATACAATTACATTATTTGGCAGCAAAACAAATCAATTTGGCTATGCAATCAATTATTTGGCAGATAAACAAATAAATCTGTCTACTCAATGAAGTGGCATTTTATTTTGGAGGCAATACATTAATCTGACTTCTATGGCAGCAAAATTAAAAATCAATCTAGCTCTGTAATGTCATCTCTGCTAGTAAATACATCAATCTATCTATGCATTGGATTCTCTAGTAGGAATAATACAATCAATCTGGCTATTAAATGTAGTCCCTAGTAGCAAATTAACCAATCTAGCTATGCAGTGAGTTCTCTGGCGGCAATAATAAAATGTTTCTGGCGGTGCAATGATTTAACAGAAAAACAAGTCAATCTGGCTTTACCACCTATTCTCTGGTTGCAACTGTAATTAATCTGGCTGTAAAATGGACTGTCTACCAGGGAATATTAATCTAGTTAGGTAATGGATTCTCTGGTCACAATAGTAAATTAGACTTGAAAGGTTTGGGCTATCCCTAGTTCGAGCTAACTACCAGACAGATTAAAATCTCACAACTCTATATCACTTCCTCATAGTTTAATTACAAACTAGTGGGTCTGCACTAGCCTAGGGTGGTTGGTGATTTCAGCCCTAAATCACAATGAATAGTATACATCAAAGTTAACCAAAGCTTCTTATTTCAAAATGGATGACAGAAGCCAATGCGTGTTTCGGCCAGCTCGCGGCCTTCCTCAGGGCTTACGTCGACCATATAACTCTGGTTAATCCAATTCATCCCCCCGAAAAATATATATTTGATCACGGAGCACTACTCAGTACTCTGGGATTTCCCAAGTGTTAATATTGTATAGCCAACAGCTCAGCATGGCTTCAATAACTCCCAGACTATGAAAGATATTTCAAAGGTAGTTATTATCAAGATGGTAAAAATCAGGTTTTTTCTTTTCCTCTGGTTTGGGTGCCGGCAGGGTAGACTAATGGGTTTCCCTCTCATCTCCCGTGGGCTTTCCAACATTCTATTGCAGGCATCCCTGACACTCAGATTGTCCAGCTAGTTATCAGTAACACCTACTTTCAAAGGATGGCTTTTGGTGATGACCTAAAGGCAAACCCCTTACCTATCTGGCTCCCTCTGAGGATGTTTAAGGGGTGCCATAATCTACAAGTCCCCTGGCTCCCTTTCTCTCCTCTCGCTGATCTCACAACTTTTCCACCTCCACTCTATTCTCTCTCTCCTTTTTTCACCTTCTGTCACACCCTCCAGTCTACGTCCTCACCTGTTCCTCTAATATCTGCACTCTCTCCACCTCTCTCCCCAATAGTACCTTTGCTTCGACTCTCTACACATGCTTCTCCTTTCATCTCTATACAACCTTCTTACCTCTCTATACAATTTTCTCCTCATCTCAATGCAGAGCTCTCCACACCTCTCTATACTCTTCGCTTCACCTCTCTATACACAAAGGTCCTATCTACGACTCTATGTCCTAATATAAACACACTCTGCCCATTTCTACCAAATACACTCCCCTTCTGCTTCACTCTCTCCTCACCACTACTCGCACTACTGCCTTCCACTCTCTCCACATCCTTCTACCGCACACACTCTCTATTACTCTCACTCTAAAGCCCCTCTATATTTCTTCTCTTCTCTGTCTAGCTTCCTTTCTCTCTTTTACACTCACCTTGTATACACACACCTTCCACATACTACACTTTATACATACTACTGGCACCACTCTCACAATTAATACCACCCCTGTACTCTGCTCAAACTCTGCTACCAACTCTTCAGCCCTTCACTCCACTGTCTGCCCTCTGCCTGGTTTCTTGGTATACCTCCATACCCAGCCACTGCAACACGCACACTGCCTTCCATTCACTCCCTTTTTAAAGTGCTAATTTCCTGGTTCTGACTCTCTCCGCTCCCTTACATTGGTTCTGAGCTTGGGGCCCGTTAGGAACGTAAATGTAGTTGATGGGTTCACACAGAATAACTCTGAGTCCAAATAACCGAACCAACTCACGAAGATGGCAAAGTACTGTTTTATTAACAATTATCTAAAACAGGGAGTTACAACGTACATCAATGGATCTTTTCACACAACATAGACTTTATACTAAAAATACATCAGAGGTGATGTCATACTATGTGGCAAATAATGAAAAACCTACTGGGGACCGGGATAGGCTTAAGGGGAACATCTAAGTGTACTATCTGTAGGAACTGGGATTGTAATTGGCTGCCCACTGTCAAGTGGACTACATATGCCTACCTCTAAAACATGTCATCTTCAAAAATATTAAGTATACAGTTTCTTATTGGATTCTCAAACTATAAGGTCCTTCGTTATATGGACCCCTACAATTGCTTGGCACGCTTGTGCCATGTCTGGAACATTCGGTTTACTTAGCAGCACGTAAGCCCAGACCCAGGTGCAATGAGGTGGGTCTGACTCTACCTCCCCACCCAATTAGCCCAACTCCTCTCATTGCCCATGCATTCTGCCTTGAAGATTGTCTTTGAACTTGGCCTTGCAAAGTATCCTTGTCTCGGAGAATACAAGAGAGTGCAGGCACTCACTATCGTTGTTCTAGGACTTTGGGTTCAAACTCTATTTTCATTATTGGCTCACATGACAGTAGACCATGGTTTGGTCCATTTTGCAGCTTTTAAATGTCTTGAATGAATTCAACTTGGCACTCTTGGCGTTCTTTCTTGCACCGTAACAAGGGATAATTCATCCTTTGTACGTTCACTCCTTTCCAGAATAGATAGGTGACCATGGCTGCTCGAATCTTGACTTCAGGCCAGACAGCCTAGCCATGCAGCTCCATGCTTCAACTTATTCCTGCTGCAACATAATTTTTCTCTTCCCTCTTCATGGGTCCTGGGTTACTAAATTTGTGATACCAATGTCCAACTTCTATACAATGGCAGCTTTGCCTGTATTGTATCCACTACATATAGCCAGCTTCTATGGTGAGTAAGTCTACTTGCTTTTCAGCGTCTGTTATTGAACGGTTGATTCTCTGTAGCACTTCATGCACGTGTAATCTTCTTTTTCGTATTTAGAAGCTCACTTGATTCTTTACTCTGTCATTATTTTCTGTAGGATCCATACATCCTCTTCAGCCAGTATCCGGAGGTGATGTTCATACTCTCTTTTGACATCACATGCTTCTTTCTTTGCTCTTGTCTCATATTCTATAAGGGAGTTCATCCCTCGGATTGTCAACTCTTTGGGGATACATTCAATAGGGTTGTCTCAATCGGCATCTTCTTTCGAATGTATGCAGTGGTATTGGCACAACTGCTGGTGTCAAACACAGCACAATCTCAGGCTTCCAACATATGGGAGGTAGTGTGCAGGGTTTCCTGCAGGTGCATGCAGCTGCTCCTCTACAGTTCCAGCTCTCACCTGACTCTGGGGGTCAACCAGTGCCTGTCTTTTCCCCAGTGGCTTTAACACCATCACTTTTCAATCTATGCTGGCAGAAAACCAGACAGGTGCTCAGGCTGCTCGATTTCCCTGTGGCTTCCTTCAGGTGCTGGTGAGTTTTGTTGCCAATTCGTTTTGCGAAGGATGTGTGTGTCTCTCCTCATTCCCATTTAGATTCCTGCTGCCACACCATTCGCCTGGGATCCTTCTGGGGGTTGGAAAGTTAGGTGTTGTATGTCTCATCACTTTTGTCAAGAAAAGTTCCAGTCAATTCCATTTCTGTTCTTGACTCCATTCCCCTGGTACCCCCTGAGTTTTCTTGGCTGCTCCTGGCAGTCGAAGTCTTGAAACAGAAAAGATATAACACTGGCAGGAAACAGTACTGGATGGCATTTTGCGACAGAGAGTGCTACCAACATTAACAGATATGGCACATTTAAGCACTGAGCACCCTCCCCAAAGACTGCTCTCTGCCTCTGGGACAGGACTGGCCTGGGCTTATGTCTAGGTAGTCCCCATGTCCCATGTTGGGAGGGGTCTCAGGACAGGGTCAGGCCGCTGACCCTGTCAAAGTGTGTATATGTAGATGTAAGAATGTCAGTGTTTGTGAACAAATATGGCTGTTTGCATCTTTGAATAAAATGAATGTGTTGATTCAATACACCGTTTTTTGTTACTTTGTAAGTATGCCTCTGTGTCAACATATGGATGTAATTGTGTGTCCATGGCTTCTTATGTTTATGTGTGTGTACCTGGTTGTTTTGGACACATACATGGTAGGGAGTGTATGTTTGTTTGTCTGTGAATGTGATTGTTTACCTGTAAGTCAATACTGTAAATGACTGTGACAAAGTACGTTCCTGTCCTTTGGTGTGGTGTTTGAGGTGACAAAAGAGGCCACCATTCGCTCCATGATGCTGGGCACAGGGGCAGAGCAGAGAGGATACTCTGACCAGCCCCACCAGGCCCAGAGTGGGATGCAGGGGCTTGCCACGACTTGCCATCATGTGGTAATGTCTCTCTAAGGAACTGAGGGAAAACTGCAGTCTGTAAAATGTCCTGTCTCTCCACTGATGAATCACACCCTCCAACCCAAAATTAAGGTGCAGTCACAGTACACCTATCTGGTGTCAGCAGTGATGGGGGTAGTGAGATACAATATTCACAGACAGTAGTAACAGACCTCATAGTAGACGTAGGGAGGAATGCAAACGCCTGCGCTGACTGATCCTTTCACCAGCAGTGCAGCCAAGGGAGAGTGAGCGGATTCCCATGCGAGTGAAAAAGAATCAAAGCGGCAAACGGAGCCTTTAATGCCTCCCACTGTGAAAGCCTGCAAAGAGGGGGCAGGGCTTAAAACTCAACAAGGTTGTAGTAAAAACTCAGTTAACCAATCACATTTCTATTTCCACAGAGAAACACACCTGAACCCAACTAGAACTGGGAGGTGGGGTCCGGATTCCTATTTAAGCAGCTCTTTGGGAGAAAGTGGAGGGTATGTTGAGAAGGATTTCCTTCTGAGGAGGGTGGAGGAGAGAGAGCAGGCAAATCAAGACCAGGGGGCCAGGAGCTGGAAAAAGATTGAGGAGAAGAGAGGAAAGGAAAGGAGGAGAGGAGGAACATGGGAAGTTGGAAAGAGGCGGAGGATGCTTTTAGAAAGGAGGAGAGTGCCAATAGTGGGGAGAAGGACGGTGATTGGAGAGAGGTGGAGAGGGACAATAGAGGAGCAGGTGAAGGGGAGGGGGAGTGACACAAAGGAGAAGAGGAGGATGAAAGATGAGGATAGGAGGAGGAATATCATTAAAGGGAGAACAGAGGAGATTGGAGGAAAGGGAATGAATGGAACAGAGAAGACTTAGGTGGTAGATAGGAAGAGGGTGAACACGGGTCTAAAAGCCTGGGTCCGGTGAGGCATCAGCATATGCTGAAGTGTCAAGGAGGTGCAAGTGAAGCACAAGGGCAGACAGGAGGAGAGGAAGAGAATAAGAAATGGTCTCATAAGTACTAGCATGTGGCAAAAGTTTGAGGATGAACGGGAAAGTGGGCTATTGGACAGCTGGATAAGGAGAACCCAGGCAGGGAGGTGGAGCAAGTCCTAGTCTGCAGCCGGTGGAAAATATAAATTAGCCTCCTGTTTGTTTAGGTCTAGGCTTTGGTGAGAAAGGGGCTCAGATTCATCATCTGGAACAGATACAGCAACCCAGAGACCCAACTAAGAAACCAGGAAGTTCAAGAAAGACACTTCACCCAGAGACTGTAAGTAATGGGGATAAAGACCCAACAATCCACAAGAATTGTGAGATACACTTCTATTTGTTTTCTTTAAATGTTTTCTTTCGGCTAGCCCTATACACAGCCCCAGAGCAGTGGTCGAAGTGTACGAAAAGAAGTAGTGGAAATATGTTCCCTGCTGGCCTGCACCCACTCCCCACAAATCCCATTGCCACAACCCCTCCCACACACAATACACCCCCAAAACACTTGCACCTGCTGTTTAAGGGAACGTTCAGTGCAGTGCACCGAAAGTGAAGGTTTCAACTTCTTCCTACACTTTTATTTTAAAAAGAAAGCATTCCGGAACAGTTTATTTTAAAAATAAAAGTATAGGAGCTGTAAAAGGTAATTTGAAAAAGTAGAGGAGCACCGCTCCCGACCGCTCCTGCTCACTTCGACCACTGCCCCAAAGCTGCTTTGTTAAACCAAACAAACGAGAGGAAGCGGGACCCGGGCTTGACAAGAACTGGAGGACTTATGCCTTTGTACATGTGTCCCTCCAGCAGAGACACTGAGAGGTTCAGACACTCAGGGGATGCCCTGGGGAGTTGTGCCTACCTCAGTAAAACTCTGTACTTACTCAAGGTAACCTTATCTTTATTATTTTGCCTGCAAGTGATTAGTTTTGATATACCCCTATGATAACAGCCCCAATAAAGCTGGTAAGAAAAATCTTGGTGTCTGGCCTATGCTTGATACACGTTTGTTTTGTGACAGTACATATCCTCTTGTTAATGTGAGCAGCATTGCCGTAGTATTAAAACTGTTGGTGAACCTTTTCCAGATGGAAACAATCTTGGAGGGACCGGTCACTAGACAGGAAATTGAAGAATAGCTCCATCTTTAATTGCACATTGTTCTTTTGAGAAAAGTAGAGAGGAAAAGAAGGTGTTTACAGAGGGATATTTGAGTCAGAAAAAGTTACTCCCTGTAGTAACTCGTCCATGATCCCCTTTTCACCATAGTTATGGGAGTTCATCCAGTGGGGATGGGACCAGAGCCTTTTGAGAAGCAAATGTCATTACAGCTAAATTTAGGTGCAGAGCCAGCAGGCATTCATGGGGCGGAGACCCTCTGAATACTGGCTTCACCTCCTGAAGTGCCCACCAGTTTATTTTTCAAATGCACACATCTGGCTACATGGTTATTGTCCCCTTTCTTCTATGCTTATGAGAGAATACCTAGTAGGATCCCCAAATGGGGACAGGAAATATCATACCAAA
Organism: Ambystoma mexicanum; assembly: GCF_040938575.1. Classification (NCBI taxonomy): domain Eukaryota; kingdom Metazoa; phylum Chordata; class Amphibia; order Caudata; family Ambystomatidae; genus Ambystoma; species Ambystoma mexicanum. The sequence goes on along the minus strand of NC_090936.1, from coordinate 973,525,789 downwards.
CGAGTCCTGGAGGGGAACCCAATACATCTACCATCTGATCTCCAGCTAGTGTCTATGCCGAACACCCATGGTATAGAGATTACTCTATATCCCGCTCAGGGAATGGAATGAAGGCAGGGTGGGCTTCTTCCTAATTGATGTGGAAAGATGATACCTCCTCTGAAAAGAGGTGTGTGTCCTAAGCAGTGCTTAAACCATGTGGAAGACAGTTAAGGTTCAGAGGCTGACAGTGCATGTGTTTCACAAAGCAATCAAGACAGCCACTTTCTACATGAATATCCCAATGTATGCTAAAGCCATTGTCATAAAACGTTTTTAAGACGGATCAGTGTGTTCTTTGTTTAAATGTAGCCCTGACATGGGGAAAGAGCTGAGTAAAGTTTGACATTATATTTTACAAGAGGATTCAAAATAGATAATACAAAGAGATCCAAGCTCCCGTAGGCCCCGGTGGCAGCAAGATAAGTATGGCATGAATCCATGTTGATGCACAAGGCTGCTAATAATAACATTAATTTTGTGGTATGATCTAGAGAGCATGGGGTAAAGGCCCTTATCAGGGGATCAGTGGCAGATGCTTTACTGGTTTCCTATGGAATTTGTCCTTGCCTCCTAGATCTTGGCCATATTCTCCTCTGATCCAGATTGCTTATAGTCAAATCCTCATGAACCCAGCAATTGAGAGTGTGGGTTGATGGGAAAGGTGGAAACCCTGCCCCCCATCGCTATCCTGAGGAAACACAGGTAGAAAGACAGGCCACTAAAGGGCTGGGTATTTGAGGTCTGAGAACCACAACCTGGCTGGCCAATGGAGAGTCACCAGGGACTGAGATAACCTCTTCAATTGACTCCATTTGAGGATTATCATGTGAATGAGCGAAATTGGAGGAAATACATAGTTCAACCTGTCAACTCACAGAATGTGGAGATCATTCTCGAAGAACCTTTCTCAGACTCTATTGAGAGGCAACACTCCTGCATTTGTTGTTTCTCCAAGAGCAAAAATTATTAACTTGGGGAATCCTCCAAAGCTGGAGGAGTTGGGACTGTGCTTGTCGATGAAGGTTCCACTTGTGGTTGGCTAGGTCGAATCTGTTCAGCCTGTCCTCTTTCACATTGTAATGACCTGCAAGATACACTGCCTTTAAAAGGATACAATTCTAAAGTGCCCACTCCCATATTTCCACCATCAGGTGGCAGAGGGGAGGAGACTTTATACCCTCTCCTTCAATGAATACTACAGATCATGTTGTACATCTGGGTTCGAAGAACCTTCACCAAAATCACTAGAGAAAGGCTTTCAATGTCAGACAGTTTACAGAAAATGTTACTCACTATAGTGATTAATGCACTCCTAGTCCATAGTCCTCTTTCATCCATACTGTATGGGTGTTCCTGAATAGGGTTGAACCAGAAATCCTTTGCCCTGCAAAAAAGCATTTTTCCCCTTTAAAATTTAAGCATGCCAGGGCATGGCTGTGGGCATGACTACACTACTCTAGCCCCATTCTCCGGCACCTCACCTCAGTCCCCCTTTTACACATCAGAATGTGAGGCTACTGCAGAGCTTGAATTTATTAGGGGGATGGATAGAAGGTCATATGGAGGAAAGTATAGGCTAGTACGTTAGTCACCACAGTGAGTAACCTTTTCTTACTCCCACGCCCATCCAATGTCCTCCATACTTATGGGAGATTCCCAAGCACTGGAACAAGACTACTGGGTGGATGGTCCCAATTCCATAATATTTAAAGATGTTTGTGAGCACTGCCTTTCGATGTTGAAAGACCATAAATGGAGCAGACTTCCATGATGCAGGAAACTATCCACCTGGAAATTATGGTGTTAGAAGCCTCAGCACCGCACTTAGAATTGACAAAGGCAACAGAACAGCTTGAAGACATTGGGAAGTCCTTGTTTCTGTCAAGAATGTAAGGGCTCTCCCAATTTTTAAGTTATGGGGGACCCTTTCTGTGTCAGAAGATGGTTCAGGAAACAATACCATTAAGGAAATGTCTTGGTTGATATGAAATTCTATAACTGCCTTCTGTAGAAAGGATGGATGCATTTGAAGGACAACTTTATCCGGATGAAGGATTGCGTAGGGTTTCTTGGCAAAAAAGGGCCTGCCGCTCACTAACCCTTATTGCAGACGTAATAGCCATGAGGAAAGCATCATTCCATCAAACCAAATTAATTTTGGTTGCAGCCTTGGGTTTGAAAGGTTTATGACATATTGCATTAAGTACAACTTGGAAATGCCACTTAACATAAAGGGACTTAACTGGAGGATAATGGTGACAAAACCTATCAAAATGGCATTTCACTACCGGATTGGACAAACAAAAAGTTGATTTCCAAACTCAGATATGCTCCCAGAGCTGCAGGAATCTATCTTAATCCCTGAGCTGCGAGTTCTGAAATGAAAGAAAGAACCTGATCTAAAGAACGTAACAAGAGATGTATCTTCTTTTCTAGACTTCATTGACAAAAACAAATACAGTTGCTTTCATGTTGAGCTTTTGTGGTGGGCTTGCCTGTCTCCTGACTGATGCAAAGGTTCTCTTTCGAAAGCAGGGTGAGCTGGTGACCTGACCTAGAGAATCACACTGCTAAATTCAGCGATCGTGGGGAAGGATGCAATACCAGAGCATTGTCCTGGTAAAGCAAGCCTGGGAGATCTGGGAGATCTGGGAGATCTGGCAGATGGATGGGTTGACAAATCGAAAAGTTCACCATTTCTGAAAACCAGAACCGCAGTGTGCACCAAGGAGGAAACGCTGACACAGTCATATTGTCCAATTTAATTCTATTTTATTGTTTAAAGCACTGACCTACCTCGAGAGCAGTGGATGTCTGTATAGGGTGTGGGCAGTCAGCATTTGGGCTGGCATCTATTAACAGTAGCGCAGTACTGTGAGTTATGGTCTGTGAGTCAGTCTTTGCATTGATTGGGATTAGTTTTGGCCAGGAGTTGTTGTGAAAATGTTTTGAGAGATTTCCAAAATTGAACAATTGTGGGAACATTACTAATCAAGTTCCAGAGGGTGGCTGTGTGACAAGAGAAGGATTGTTTGCAGGTCCTCTCTAGGCGGACGAGTTGTGATTCATGCCGGTTAGTTATTTTGCTGCACAATCAGCATGTGCCACCAGATATGTGGAGCATAGCCACCAGGTACACTGATATGCTACTCGTGACTTCTTCGTAGATGATGGATGCATTCTTGAACAGTATCTTGGCCTGGAGAGGAAGCCAATGTAGTTTGTGTAGGATGGGGGTGATTCAGTCAAATTTCCTTTCACCCATAATATGGCATGCTTTCACATGGTGGGCTACTTTTAGGGAAGCCAAGTAGCGGCTGGAAGTCCCATAGGACGGTGCTCTTCCCATCGATGTGCAAGACCATGAGGTCCCATTAATGCTTCAGATCATATCTCAGTGTGTTTGCTCCTAGACCCTCTCTTGAGGCCTAAAGGGAAGTTTCTTGTTCCCAGCCGTTGCAAATAGATCAATGTTCTGCCCCATTCGCGTTTCACTTCCTGGTGACTGAGAGAGTCCACAGCTGAATTCTTTAATCCCGAAATATGAACCGCTTGCAGCTAGTCCTCTTTGAATTTCCTTTTCCCAAAGCTGTACCACCCCCAAGATAAGGGGATGAGATTCGGTTCCACCCTGTTTGTTCGCATAAAACATCAACACTGCATTGTCTGCTGGAATACGTACCGTCTTGTTCACAATATTTGTCTGAAAAGCTTTGAGTGGCAGGAAAATTCCTGTTAATTCCAGGACATTTATCTGTTCCCTCTTCTTTAGGGGAGACCAAAAGTCAAAAATCTCCAGATGATCCAAAATCACCCTTCAACCCAGTGGAGAAGAGCTTGTTATAATTGTAATGTGAAGGACAGGTTCCAAGAAAGGAGCACCCTCCACTAGGTTCTCTGAGTTTGACCACCATATCAGGTTATGTTTTATGTCCGCTGTTACAGGGAGCAGGCGGGACTGAGGATCTGAAGATTGAGACCATGCCTGTCTCAAAGTTATCTGTGTTCATCTCATCTTGAGCCTCGCAAATGGTATCACTAGGACATAGGAAGCAATTAAACCCATAATATTTTGAAACCACCAGGGAGTCATGTGAGATGATTGCAGAAAAATGGAATAAGTCTGGTGCAGGTCCGATATTCTCTCTGTTGTGACAAACACCCTGGCCATCTTCATAACCCAACAAAGCCCAATGAAATTCAGGTCCTGTGAGACCATCATGAAAGGCCTCAACCAATTTACTGAGAGACATATGATAAAGCACCTGGGGCAAGATTTCAAGGTGGAGACCAACCAGAAGCGGACAATTGGAACTCAGTAGCCAATAGTCCAAATATGGATATACATGAACTCCCTGGAGTATGAGTTAGGCTACAACCACCAACATCCTTTTAGTAAAGACTCTTGGAGCTGAGCTCAAAATAAAAGGGAGAACTCAGTATGGAAAGTTAACTCCCCCACACAAATTTAGAATTGCAGAAATTCTCAATGTTGAAGTCAGATGGGGATATCGAGATAAGCATCCTTCAAATCCACCGCACTGAACCAATCTCCCTACAGTACAGTAGATCAGATCTATGGTGTGTGTAGGGTGATCATCTTGAATTTTTCTTGGGGAAGATGGAGGTTAAAATCCAACAGGTCTAGTATTGCGCGCAGGCCAGCCTGGTTGGGTTTGGGCACTGTAATGAGGCGAGAATAAAATCAGTCAGTGGTACTTCTATTGCTTTCATAGACAGAAGTCTCTCAACTTCTTTCGGCAGAGCTGGAGATCATTCTGGCGAAGAGGAGGAATAGGAGAAAGAGGAGGGCAGAAGCCTTTGCAAGCTACTGAAAGGACCCATGCATCTGAGGTTATGGTCCTCCATGATTCTAAATGGTGGGAAATATGATATAATGTGATAGTTATGATATGATAGTTTATTTATATAGCGCCTATACACAATGTGTTTCAAAGAGCTTCAAGGCAAGGGAGGGAACAAGGGAAAATATAATTACATTCTTACAGGCCATGAACAGTAAGGATGTGAAATTAACTACTTTACTTGGCCTGATGTCATTTCAGATAGTGCAAGAGCTGAGACATAGATAAGGAAGGGAGAGGGAGAGTGAGAAGGAAATGGAAACAGACAGGTGACTATCATACTAGGCCTGAGAACATTTATGGTAGCCCGAGAATACAAAAGGTGAGGGAGAGGGGTGCAGAAAGGGAGGGGAGGAACAAAACAAGCGACTATCATACTAGGCCTGACGACATTTCAGATAGTGCTGGAGGAGGGGGGAACAAGTAAGGGGAGGGAGAGGTGACAGATGAGGTTGCTATCATACTTTTTTTTAAATTTATTTTGGTTGGCTGAAAAATATCAACCTTACAAAATTTTTCACATAGATTATTCACATCACAGTGATCATTCAGAAGTTTTAAAACAATTAAAATTTCAACATAAAAAAAGAGTTAATCAGTATGCTTTTACAAGACACAATACCAAAATCAAATTCCTAATGAAAACTAAAACTCCATGTATACAGCAAGAAGCATTATAACTGACGGGTTATAACTTACAATACACAGGGAGGAATAACTGCATTGACAAATTGAACTAGTGCAATTTGAATAGAGGCTTTAGCATTAGTCAAAAGATAGGCCCATATTTCCTCACTGGGTCGAGGCAGAGCAAGAGGACTGCACATCTTACACAATTGTTTTCGTATTTCCACCAAAGCTTGACAATCAACAACCAGATGCCGCAATGTTTCAATCTGTCCAACATCCTTACAAAACCGACAAAATATTTCATTTTTAGAAATAATACGTCTTCCCATCTCTCTGGTCGCACACAAATTCAATCGGATGCGCAGCAATTGAGATCTGATGTAGTTGGACGGACATTTCACTAAATACTGTTCCATGGTGCGTAATTTTTTATGAGGCCGCACAGAAGGATCACTGTCCGCGTAGTCCAAGCATTGACTGCGCGTGTGAATCCAATCAGCCTGATAAAGTTTTTGTCTAGCTTTAGTTGGATTCAATAACAAGAGACTAAGTGAGATGTCAGCACTAGATAATGCGTCCAACACATAGTTATTCCATTTTTTCGCAATAGCAATGCGTGGAGTGAGTAAGTGATTTTTGAGGATACCCAACACATTTGGAACATTGGCACTTATAAGACATTTTCTGTACAACAAACAGAACTTCCAGACTACTTGATTATGCAAAGACACAGTATCCAATTCATACCTAATCATCGGTAAAGGAGTACATTTGGGGAGCTTTAAGACTGCTTTCCAAAAACTGGATTCAAGATGATCCCAAAAAGCTCTCTCCTTAAGGGTTCTTGTATCAGCTCCATAACTAATAATGGGGACTGTTTTTTGTTGGTAAAACCTTAGGACATGGTTTAACGTAAATTTCCCATATCTATACAGTAGTATTTTTGCTTGAGATGTTAATGAGCGAACTTTCGCATGTAAAAGTGCAGAATAGATTTGTTCATTTTGCCACCCAGTAAAAGGAAGACCCAAATATTTATATTGAGTGACCTTAACAACCTCCTGATCTTTTAATGGCCACTTATAACTAAAATACTTCTTTTTGACGTTAGGAACACAGGTTACCACTTGAGTCTTAGCAAGATTAATAGTGAGATGGTTTTCACTCACATAGGTTTGAAGTTTGTCCAACAATTTTTGCAACCCACCAGGAGAGCATGATAATAAAACGAGATCATCGGCATATAAAAGCCAGATGATTTTCTGTGTACCCAGTTTAGGTGCATCAGAAATAACATCTACAAGATTGGAGCCCGGATCAAGCAAAAACAAATTAAATATTGTTGAGGCCAAGATACACCCCTGTTTAAGTCCTCGGTAAGTTGGAATCGGGGCAGACAACATTCCGTCCAAGGACAATCTGACTTCGAGAGATGTGTCTGTATGCAAAGATTATTTATTAATGGCCAGTATGGAGCTAGGACAACCATAATGCTCTAACTTCTTGAACAGCAACTGACGATCAATAGAGTCGAAAGCATTGCTGAAATCAACAAACGCTATATATAGATTTTGACCACGTTTAGCATACTTGCCCTTAATCAAGTTTAGAAGAAGCATATTAGGGGAAGTACCCAAACCTGAAACAAACCCTGCCTGAAAAGGATCTCGTTTACCTGCGAGCTTTGTCCACTCATTCAATTGTTGTAACACAATGCGACTATAAAGTTTTCCTGGAGCGTCCAATAAAGTAATCGGTCTATAATTTTGTGGTAAACTACTATCACCCTTTTTAAAGAAGGGAATAATGATAGAATGCTTCCAGGAATTGGGGATCGTCTGCGTGATATTAATGTTTTCAAAAATTTGGAACAATATCTCAGTCCACAAATCAATGTTAAGTTTGAAGGTCTTATTAGACAACCCATCAGGGCCTGGTGCTCTGGATTGGCTTATGGAAGAGATATAGTATCGTATGTCCGTTCTTAATATCTCAAGATGAAATTCTGAAGCCGGACCTCCTCCTGTATTGTGTGGACAGAAGCAGTGGAGGCATACAAAGCCCTAAAATGGTCAATCCAAGCCAATTCAGGTACATTATGGCCCTGAACTAACGTTTGAGGAGTACTGATAGCTTCATTGAGAGTTGCCCAAATTTGTGCAGTGTTTTGATTACACATTAGATTAAGCATATGCTCCCCATCCTTTTGCCATACTGTTGCACAGTGTTTCTACAACCAATTTTTGTAGTGTGTTTTTATTATAGCCAAGGCAGCTGTTCTAAGCTCAACTGGCAACTGAGCAGCTTTCCGTTTCAGTGCACGGAATTCGTTTTTTTAAATTTTGACCTGTGCGTCAAATGTGTGTCTTTTCACTACTGTAGGAGTGGAAGATTTTCACTGACTTACTAAATGCTGCTGCATAAGATCGAAATAGCACACATTGGAATTTTCCCCAGCTAGCCACAAATGGGCAAATGCAGATGAAAGCGAAGAAGAGTATTGTATAAGACTTTCTTCGGTCCATCTTACCCGATTGACCTGAGTATTGGACCTCACGGTCCCATGATACTTTGACTCTACATTTACCAGACCTTTCGGGGGAGCAAGCCACGAACTAGCCAATATTAGGTGGTCACTAACTGAGACTGGCACTGTCTGAAATTGGTTTACCAATGACATCAGCTTGGGGTCCACATACACGTAGTCAATAATGGCTTGAGACTGCCCACGATGCCAGGTGAAGTTTGGCGGATTATTATCCAAGCATGAACCATTAAGCATCTTTAGGCCATGTGAGGACATTATATGATTCCATTGAATTTGGCGTACAGATTCCCCAGCTTTATCAGGTGAAAACAAATGCAAATTAAGATCCCCAGCCAACACCGTATGAGCCACATCTGGGAGCAAGGTAACAAAGTCCAACAGACAGTCAAGATCATTAAAAAATTTCGAGTCATCAAGACCCTGCCAGTTCCAATAGATGTTGACTAACGCATGCAGCGCTGTTCTGATGGAAATTATGGTCAATTGCAAATATGGATTCGGTGAAAAGGTGGAAATCATTTTAAGCTCTCAGCTGGTTTTGATGCACGTGATCAGACCGGCCATGGGACGACCTTTAGCCCCACACAAGAAAGGGTGAAGTGCATAATATGATCATGCCAAATTGGGGGCATTGTCAGCCATGTTTCTTGCAACATGATAATGTCGCAATTATTGAGATAGGAATTTTGATTATTAAACAAATGAGAATGCCCACGTGTATTCCACGAGGCAAACTTTATCACATCATCGTTACACTGTTGAGTTAGTTAACTTTTTGTCATGCAGTTACAAACACATTGAGATTTTATAGACTGAGCACAATCCATGACATTGCTTGAGACTGACTTAGGAATGGAACTATTCTCGTGGTTTTCATTCTCAGCAGGACCCAATAATAAAATAAATCCCAGCTCAAATAGTTCACTCTTTGCTGCCCATATGATGTTACGTACCAATCTTGATCGCAATTTCAAACAAATGGTGGTTAGCACATTCTCATTCAAAAATTCAATTTGTTCAATGTCTACTGAACCTATGTCCTCAAGTTGATGAACATCAGAGAATATTTCCAATATACTATGCCTATTTAGCAGATATTGAGGATAGGGATCAGGTCTACACCCCAGAATTAAAGTGTTTACATGTATGTTTTGTTTAGGGTTCAGCATCGGTTTTTTAAAGGGCTGCTTACGAGATGGTAGTTTTTATTCCTCAGGCGTTGGAACTTTGGGAGTTGGTTTGGGCAGAAGGGCTTGCAGTAACTGAGCTATTTCATCACCCCTTGCCTCAAAGGAGTCAAATGTGGGCTTCACCCGCGCCGAAGAACCTTCTTAATTTTGGGAGCGGCAAGGCTCATTTTGTTTGCTGAGAGGGGGCTCTGCTTCAGCACCACTTTTGGCTGAGTCTCAATCACGTTTGAACCTGATGTTTTGGGTTTAAGGCCTGTAGCACTTGATTCCAAGGCACCAAAAGTCACTGTTTTAAGCGAGGTTTTGGGGGCACCTATATTGGGCAAATGCACAAACCTGGACATATAGGCATCCACTTCCCTTCTGATTTCTTCCCGCCTATCACTTGAGCCACTTGAGCCTGTAAGCGTGTTAGATTGCTTAGGGGCTGGAATGACAGTCTGGGACCCTTCTTCCAAACTTGGAGTCATGGTAGAATTAGATTCAATCTGTAACGTAGCCACAAGATTATCCAAGGGGGCATACGGCTCTTGAATAAGTTTTTGGTTAGCCACCCCTGCTTTAATCTTTTTTAGATTGTTCAGTTCCATATATTTTTTTTTCACAGCTTCTGCTGTAGCTACAGAAGCGCTTTTAGATGGAATATTCAAAGCATTAATGAACTGTTTCGTGGAACCGGATTTTAAATTCTTCTTCGATTTAACATTTTTTGATTTTTGCATGCGGTCAACACCTGTTTCACTGCCAGAATTCTTCAAACCTAATTTTTTTTTTCCCCAAGGGACATCCAGGAGCTCCTTTAAAGGGTTTTGCAAAGATGGTATAGATTTGTCTTTCAGGCTGAGTTGGCGATTGAGTGGATGGATTAACCTCATCATTATCAGACACAAAGGGATCAGTGATAACTTCTGTAAATAAAGGTACAGCAGAATTCTCTGCTGAGGTCGAACAAGGCCATGAGGAATTAGTGGAAAAGGTTTTCCTTATAGGAGAGGTGGCACAATCAATAACCAGAGCCCTGATTGGGGAGAGAGCTACTGTTTTTCGCTCACCACAATCATTACCCCTCAAATCTCTATGCAAGGCCTGCCAAGCCACAATAGCGGCCATCTGCGCACTCTGCGCTGACATCTTGTCATTTAAAGATTCAAATAATTTAACTAGAGTGTTCATGGTGGTGTTCATGGCTTCAAAGGCTAAATTAATCACTCTGTTTTCTCTAGGAGAAGGTGACTCATCTTCCCCTTGCCTAGTCTGCCTAGGCGTGGGAGCCATAAAGGAAGCAGAGAGGCTAGACCTAGACGGACTAACAACAGGACACATTTTTGGTGAAAACGACAATTTTTCAGACAAGGTTTGAGAAGAAGAATCAGTATGCATTGTAGTGAAGCAGCTCCCAGCCTTCTTAGGTTGACTTGCTAGATTTATTACCAGCTTCATTGGTATCATTGCAAGCAGTCAATCAGGTTACATATAAGTTACATATAGGACAATAAAACACTGGCAGCCCATCACCCAGGCCTCTGGCTGAACAACTGACCAGATTAGAACATTCACCCATGCATTCCATCACTCAGGCATAAACACTCCACATGACATCACAACATTCCTTCTGCAAAGCCAAGCCATAAACAACACATCTCCTCCCTTTACATTGCACATCACACACAGCAAAGCGTTACACAACACATCTCCCCTCTTCCGACAACAGCGCAAGACATTACACAACACATCTCCACACACACCAACATAAACCATTCACACCGATTCACACCATCAGGGCTGGCACACAACGTGTGCTCTGACACTCTATCACTCACCTCATACCCGATGCACTGGCCAGGCACACCAGGTCCAACAAATAATCTCACTGTCACACTCCAGACCCTGATGAGGGTGAAAAGAGTCATGGAAGCGCACACAGTACAGCTAAAAACAGCTGCATGTGCACAGAGAAAGAAAAAAAATATATTTGTGGTAAATAAACCACACAGTCGGGGTAATGTTTGACCATGCAATGCCTAATACCACAGACATGCCCATACCAAAGCCGGGGGCGCTACCAACCGTACTCACATACCCCTACACCTGCTGGGGGCGCTACCACCAAGATACCAAACCAATCACCTTGCATGACTGACCTCAGTCGCTGCCCAACAATTGGTGGTACTACCACCTCACACATCAGTACGAGAGATAACCATGCATAACCTCATTATAGTCACGCCCCGACATAACTGGTGGCGCTACCACCAGAAACGCACGTACACTGTTTAACCATGCGTGACTCATCACAATCACGCCAATACCAAACTGGAGGCGCTACCCCCAGATACCATACCACATGGCCCTACCTCTCAAATACCCTTGTGGCATACCCATCCACATCCATACTGAATGTTAGGGTGAAGGCGCTACCCCCAGCAACCACATTGAGAGGTAGGACATGCTGACCTGGCACTCACACCATCAGCAACCATACTTATAAATTTCATATAAGCTTCACCCAAAACTAAAAACATGGGAGGCGCTACCCCCTCAATCACCAGACACCATATCAACAGAGATAATTGAAGGCGCTACCCCCAAAATGACTAAACTGCCCAGACCTATACAGATGTTCCATACTGTAAACCATACATCACATAACACAATATGCAGTTCACATTGCATTGTTCTATACATTTGAATTGATGCATTTCTTAAGACACTATATATCATGAAGTCCAAACCAAATCCACACCTAAAGGTCCATGTCGCAATTTAGCGACCTAAATGCTGAAAATCCTCAAAAAGTTACATATAGTCTCTAAAACATTAGATGTCATGAACCCGACCCAAATCCAATAAGAAAAGTCCATGTTGTCAAATAAAAGTCCATGTAGTCATGGGACAATGTAAATGCTGAAAATTCTGAAAGAAGTTAAAAACTAAACATTCAGGAAAACCCCGACTTCCATACTAGTTTTGGACCATACCATACACTTTACTCCATACTAAAAGTCCATGTCGCTTGCTGCAACCCTAAACTGCAAATCCTGAAGAGTGTTAAATCTAAAACACACTCATCACATCCAAACCATACCCATCCATACTTAAAAACAAAACACCAGATACCAGCCTGCAATCCATCTATGTGCATCAAAGTAAATGAAACACAGATAAGCACATAAGCAAAATACACACTAGGATGCTCCACATAGTACATTTTCCTTCAATCCATAGAGCAAGCAACTTCAACCATTTTACCCAAGTCCATAGCTCCATAGCTTAAAACATACGTAGTTTTACCCAAATCCAGGCTCCATGGATCTGTCCCACGCCGTACCATGTCCAAACACCTCCATCATGCAGATGTGTCCATAATGTTGCCAAACTGCGCAGCTTTTACCAACGTCCATTACGTATTCTGATCCCCTGCATTAGTACTCATTGCAGGTTTTTCCAACCATTCCAATCCTTTGACCACGAGACCTTTTATGTACCACTGTCTTCCCTTATGGGACCCAGCTCGAACTCTCCAATGTACAGATGGGACAGTTTCCCGTAGTTGTAAGTGCAGTAATGACATGCACATAAGCCCAGCTATGATGTTAGACTTCAGTGCACATAACCACAGCAGTAGTTTTTAGTGCACATAACCACAGCAGTTATTCCCCAGACCATCAGACTCCTCTCTACTGCACATGAGACGCGCTTCACCTGCCATGCAATTCATGCCCAGTATCCAAGCGCTATGCATCTTCCATTAATTGGCACCCCAAAACTGGGAAGATGACTCCATAAAGATGTCCCTGGATCATAATATTCCGGATAATAACCAATCCGTTATTCCCTCTCCTGCTCATGGGACCCAGCTCTGCCTCTCTCTCCTGCTGATGGAAACAACTCCCCTTTCTTCAACTTAAGAGTTGGCTTCCCTTTTTCAGCCCTGCAGTACCTTGCCACCCAGGGTGATGGGCCTTACTTCATTTGGGGCAGTGTTGTCCTCTTCTTCCTTCCTGCACCCCCCGCAGCAGGGCACCAGCTTTACATCTGTTTCACGCGTAGATTCTTCTTTTAAAAGACCAGCTCGTCGCCATTGTAGTGAAGCAGCTCCCAGCCTTTTTAGGTTGACTTGCTAGATTTATTACCAGCTTCATTGGTATCATTGCAAGCAGTCAATCAGGTTACATATAAGTTACATATAGGACAATAAAACACTGGCAGCCCATCACCCAGGCCTCTGGCTGAACAACTGACCAGGTTAGAACATTCACCCATGCATTCCATCACTCAGGCATAAACGCTCCACATGACATCACAACATTCCTTCTGCAAAGCCAAGCCATACACAACACATCTCCTCCCTTTACATTGCACATCACACACAGCAAAGCGTTACACAACATGCATGGAGTCCAAATTAATTACAGCGACATCATTAGAGGCCATAACAAAACTCTCACTAATAGAAGTGGCAACAGATGTCACGGATACCCCTCGTAACACCATGCAATCTACTAGAACTCCAGGCATCACACAATCATCCCCCGCTCTCCCATTAACAGTTCGCACTTGATTTAAGCAGCCCGTTGGGAGGAGTGTCAGGCACCGTTACCACATTAACTGGAAAGAAACCACGAATGTCTGTGGCACCAGACCCCTTTAATGAATTTGCGGAAGCTTTAGAGGCTACCGCCAAAAAGTGTTTTGTGGTGGAGCAATTATTTGCATCAAAAAAGCGTTTTTTTAAATCAAGCCTTGCGTTTGCATACCCGTTAGGCAGCTGTGTTGGCATGCCGTTCGCAGAGTGTAAATGGGCAGATTCATGATGAACGAATGCAAACACAAAAGAAAACAAACCCTTGAGAGCGCCCGTTAGTTCCGGATCCACTCCCACGGAGCGCACGCTTCAAGAAATATAAACAACCAAAGACACTTACTTGGGAGCACAAAAGAAAGCAAACACACGAAGGGTCCCGCTAGTTCCGGATCCACCCCCACCGAGCGGACGCCTCGAGGAGTGTAAGCAAAGAAGGACACTTACTTGGGGGTACAGGTTAATTCAACTTCTAAACCCGCAGAGCAGGCATCTCACGAAATGGAATCAGGACAGACAGAAATGACGACCAAGCACCGGCGGCGCACCGCTCAGTGCCGTGGCGAAGCGGCAAAGCGGTGCTTCACCGGTGCTTCTTCCTGGTGCGTGCGCGCTGGTGGGCGCGGCTTCCTCAATATGTAGCGACGCCTCAGAGGGGGCGGGGCTTCCAAATTAAAGTAACTAAAAAGGATATATAAAACAGGAATATAAGTCATAGTGTATACTACGTAAAGAAAGTAATGTGTATTCAGTCACAAGGACGGTAAGGTTGTAATACCAGCAATGTTTATGCACAGAGCCCACAAAGTCCAAAGAGCAGCGTTCAGGGTCCGGTGCAAAGCGGTGCTTCACCGGTGCTTCTTCCTGGTGCGTGCGCGCTGTTGCGCACGGCTTCCACAATATGTAGCGACGCCTCAGAGGGGGCGGAGTTTCCAAATTAAAGTAACAGCAATGTTTATGCACAGAGTCCACAAAGTCCAAAGAGCAGCGTTCAGGGTCCGGTGCAAAGCGGTGCTTCACCAGTGCTTCTTCCTGGTGCGCGAGTATGGTTGCTATCATACTAGGTCCAGGGACAATTCTGATAGAGTAAGTGCATAGAAGAAAATAAGGGGATGAGAGGAGGAGATAGGAAAAGGGAGAAGGGGAGAGGAGGAGAGAACAGAGGGTAAGCAGTCAAAAAGAGTGGCGAAGCAAGAGGAGAGAGCGAATACAATTGCAGAAGTCAGAAGTAACACATAATGTTGCAAGCCTGGATACAAGATGAAGATGGGAACAGCATGATTCAGGGCCACCATGAGAAAGGGTGACGCACTGTGAATCAATGAAGTCCATAAAAGTCAAATCCAGCATTGGCCACAAGACAGTGATAGTGGAACCAGAATGTATCAGGACAGACTAACTAGAATGTTCAGGACAGACTCCTGCAGAAGAAGGCTGCGGGGTGTAGTGGAGCAGGGTGGAAGAATCAAGCAAAACAGGCAACACCTGTGTGCGAGAAAGGGGGGCAGAAGGGAACATCACAGGGGGACCAGAGGGGTGGGGATGGTCGGTGGGGACAGAGGGAGTAAACACATGTTGGTGCATGCTTACCTGCTGTCTGAGCAGGGGGTTGGGCCCTGGATCCTCCCGGTCCAAACAGGTCCAAACAGGAATTGCCATTTTCTTCATCTGCCCTTTGCTTTGGAAGCCCGGGAGAGAGATGCCCTTGATCTAAGAGTTAAGAGCAGGAAGGAAGAGGCAGGGCTAAGAGGTGGGCAGGGCTTAGGCCAGGTGACCAAGATCTACTTGCACCTGCTCCCCATCTGCAAAGGAAAAGAGGCTGGAGTGCTCCTTATGTGGGGAAAAAGAGCGGCAACCAGGAAGGCGGGGCTTGCTAAGTGGGGAAAAAGAGCAGCAACCAGGAAGGCACCAGGTGAACGGGGCTTAGGCCAGGTGACCAAGATCCACTTGCACCTGCTCCCCATCTGTAAATGAAAAGAAGCTGGAGGGCTCCATAAGTAGTGAAAAAGAGCAGCAACCAGGAAGGCACCAGGTGGGCGGGGCTTGCTAAGTGAGGAAAAAGAGTGGCAACCAGGAAGGCACCAGGTGGGCGGGGCTTAGGCCAGTTGACCAAGATCCACTTGCACCTGCTCCCCATCTGCAAAGGAAAAGAGGCTGGAGGGCTCCTTAAGTAGGGAAAAAGAGGGAACCAGGAAGGCACCAGGTGGGCAGGGCTTGGTAAATGGGGAAAAAGAGCGGCAACCAGGAGGGCACCAGATGGGCGGGCCTTAGGCCAGGTGACCAAGATCCACTTGTACCTGCTCCCGATCTTCAAAGGAAAAGAGGCTGGAGGGCTCCTTAAGTAGGGAAAAAGAGCGGCAACCAGGAAGGCACCAGGTGGGCGGGGCTTGCTAAGTGGGGAAAAAGAGCGGCAACTAGGAAGGCACCAGGTGGGCGGGGCTTAAGCTAGGTGACCAAGATCCACTTGCACCTGCTCCCAGTCTGCAAAGGAAAACAGGCTGGGGGGCTCCTTAAGTACGGAAAAAGAGCGGCAACCAGGAAGGCACCAGGTGGGCGGGGCTTGCTTAGTAGGGAAAAAGAGCTGCAACCAGGGAGGCACCAGGTGGGCGGGGCTTAGGCCAGGCGACCAAAATCCACTTTCACCTGCTCCCCATCTGCAAAGGAAAAGAGGCTAGAGGGCTCCTTAAATAGGGAAAAAGAGCGGCAACCAGGAAGGCACCAGGTGGGCGGGGCTTCCTGTGGCCCTTAGTGGAGTTCTAGGGGACCATTATTGACAATCACTTTGAGATCTTATTGATGGTGGGTGAGCATTCTCCTGTTGAAAAACCGGACTGGAAGAAGATGCCTCCACCTGCTGATCTTTGTTGTTTCAGTTACTGCACACTGGGAGGTCAATCTTGTTGCCTGGATTTTCGGTCCGAAAAACCATGAAATCCCACAAAGGATTGGGAACGAAAATCAGGCTTCTGTGAGAAGGCTGATTTTTGGACCATAGGCCTAATTAGAACTGCCAAGAGTCTTTGCTGTCAAAGTGCTTGTTTTCCTTTTTATCAATTCCGCATCCATAGAATTATAGTGCTTGTTTTCCTTTTTGTCAAGTCCACATCCATAGAATTATGGAAAAGATCCTTGCCTTCAATGGGGAGGTCTAAGATCTTCTCTTGTATGTCTTTTGTGAACTTTGGAGTAGATACCTATCATCAGGCATGGTACATGCTACAAACGTTCGACCTTTAGCCAAGGTATCCACATGGTAGGCAGCAGATTCAAGCACATTTCTGCCGCTAGTCTAGCATCCATTAAGTCACTTCTAAACTTCACAAGCTTGTCTAAAGAAATATATTGCTCTAACCCTGAAAATACCTTCCAAAGCTTCAGATTAGCCATAGTTAAAATAGCCTTGTTGTTCGATGCCTTAACTAAAGTGCTGAATTTGAAAAGATCTGCTTGCACAATCCTTCAAAGATTTTATCCTCCTTACTCAAAAGTTGTGATGCTGTGGAGGCGGAAGAAGATGCCTTGGAGTAAAGAGTAGTAGACTTTACTACAGTTGAAGACATGTTATTAACGGTACATCTTCAATGGAAAGCAATCGTTACAGTGAATGAATTTTACGGTTGAGACGAGATCCAGAATGTGACTTCTCCCACTGTCTCCTTGCTTCTGAAAGCACATCCATTTGTAAAGTGAGCCCTGCTAGCACCCCTACCTCAGCTGGTTCGGGCCTAGGAATGTCTAGATAAGTCAAAAAGCCTAGAGCAGTCATGAAAAGCATGAACTCAAGAAGAAGGCTCATCGTCGTCATCTTACATGTCGGTATGCCCCTTATGCACTGGGCGGGTTCTGTTTTCTGTTGGATCAACAGCACTAAGGCCTGTGGCTGTGGCTCATGCTCTTTTGATTCTGGTGGACGTTTCTGTGGAGCTACAGGAGGCAAAGGTGGAGGGATTTGAGGATGCTGAATATGTTCTCTGAAAAGATCCTTAAAATAGTTTTTCAGTGGATCCGAGTGCATCAACGCCTACAATTTAGTGAAAAAGGCCTCATACAAGGACTGTCTTGGTTGTGGCTGCGGAATGGAGACAAGTCTAGAAAACGGATTTTGTCTCAAGAATTCGTCGATACATGTTACCAAGAAGGACCTCCCAAACATGAGTCCACATAATGTACAGAAGACGACGTGGGTGGAAGAGAAAAAATAGAAGGAAAGGGCATCCTAGTATGTGTCGAAAATGCAACTCTCGGTGCAAAGAGATCTCTGGCCAAGGATGCATTACGTACTGACCTAGGCCTGCTGTTAATGAGTATTGGTGCCAATGACATGGAGGAATTGGCAGTCACTGCAGTATCTTGTGGGGTAACTATTTTGAGAGATGAGCTGGTGAAGTGCTCCACAGTTTTACCAGGATGGTTTGGTGTTTGCTTGGAGACCTTCGATTGAGGTTTTTCAGGATTCAAAGAACTTTTGGAATCCTTTACTGAGGAAACTATTTTAGCTGTTTCGATGGGAACCTCAGCAATACTGTTTTTTCAGTCTTTGGGCAAACCTCCAACCTCTTACCCCTTGAGGGATTCTCAGCGTGGCCAATTACTTTCTTGGCCCCTTTTTGCGGATCCTCATAGAATTCTTTGGTAGACTCAGCCGAGACAGGGGATCCTCTACCTTTCTGGTAACTTTCTAAACCCCTAATAGCAGAACATCAGGGGTGCCACAGTACTTTTTGCCCCTTTGTGGGGAACCTCTGGTCTTCAGCTACGACCTCTTGTGCGTTATCTCAGGATGAGTCCCAGTTAGGCCCCTAACCTACCTCGATGCCCCGGGAAAGAAATTCCCTGACCGGAGTAACTGAAAAAGAAGTGCACCCACTGGCACCGATGCTTCTCTTCAATGAAGTCTCTCATGTGGAGAAACACAATGGAAGACTTCTTCCCACACCTGCAATTTTCTCTGAAATGTGTGTATCGAAAGAAAGTGGCAGTAGAAACATGAACTCTACATGTGGTCCGGGCCTAAACACTCGAGGCACAGATTGTGGGCATCCACGTCACATAGTGAAGACCGCAGCAAACACATGACATGAACCCTTTATGCTCCGGCATAGGTGGAGGGAAAGTGTCGACAGCAGGAAGATAGGAAAATTGTGACAGGACCAGAATAGAATGCGGGAAAAAAGGTGCCCGTTGGTGCTACCGCATGTCCGATCCCAGTCACGCTCAGAAAAGGATTGGAAAGATGGTCCCAAGACTGCACACGTGCTGGCCCTCACTAAAGAGAAAAAAAAGGGCAAACCTTGTTGGTGCTAGAAAAAAGTGCTCATCCCATAGGACTGAATGTCCTATAAGTATGGAGGAAACGTGGTGGGAAGTAGGAGTATTTAGATTACTTTGTTTTTAGAGGAATTCAGCATACTTCAGTGAAGTGGATGCCTGAGATCATTGGAGCAAAGAAGGTGGAGACAGTTGTATTGTGCATTCTCTGTGTTATGCTGAACATCTTCAGGCCATAGAACCTTGGGTTGTGGAATCCCTCGGTGGAATGTCTATCCTGGAATCTGGTCAGTTGGGAGTTTGAGAGAAGCTGACTAGAGCTGGGGGTCGCTGAGAGATATCTTCTCATTAATAAATAAGCAAGCATTCCACTTACCAATCTGTCGACCTTCATCATTTCAGAGACACTGTTAAAAAAAAGTGATTTGAGGAGTTTTGATTAGTGAGCGAGGTAAGATGCAGATTAGTGAGGGAGGCAAGATGCAGCACGATAGTTGGCAGGATTGGCAGTGTCAGCTGAGGGTTTCTTTAGGATAGGTAGGACAGTTGCCAACTTGAATCAAACTTGAAAAAATCCAAGGGAAAAAGAGATATTGAAAAGGGAGAAGTGATAGAAGCAGGTTAGTCATGCAAGTTGCTTGTCTGTGTTGCAAACTGGTGAGCAGGAGGGGTTGGCAATCCTAAGGATCGTGGCCAGTTCAAGAAGAGAAGTCGGGGTAATGACTAAAAGGAGAAGGTGATTGAGATTGGTGGAGGGCAAAGAGGGAGGTAGGGTTATGCAAGTGTTGAGGGTGTATCAGATTCTATCAACTTTAGAAGAGAAGTAGTATGCAAAGCAGAGACGGAAGAAGTGATCATCCTAGGAAGAAGAGGTGTGTGCACGGTCTGAGGTGTGTGCAAGGTCAGTGGTGTGACAGGCAGCTGTGTGAATGGGAGCATAGTAAGTTGATTAGATTGGTGAAGTCGAATATTTTAGCAGAGTCAAGGGCCATGATGACGAAGAGGGGGGAATTCTTGTAGATGAGGAGAAGGGGTGGGTCCAATCTTTACACAACTAAGGGGGGTGCGTTGCATTTCAGTTTTCAGTAGGTGGACCTGTTGGGTAATCCAATGATGGGGGAACAGGCTAGAAGGAGTGAGGGTCAAAGGATTGTTGAAGAACCAGTCCGAGAAGGTCTGTTCATTGGAAGAGAATTGGTGAGGAATGAGTGAGAGCTTGGGGCAGGGCTGACTTTAGCTATGTATGGAGCAAGGAGTCTGGGTTTGAATTTGCCTTTGAAGATGGGGGTGGGATGTAAGTGTGGGGGACAACAATGTTAATGGATATAGTGATCAGAAGGGGGAGAGGTCGATAGTTAGAGTAAAAGAAATAAAGAAGTACAGAGTCAAGGAAGTTGCCTTGGAAGAGAGTGGGTAGATTGTGAAGCAGGTAGAGGAGTAGTCCAAAGGAGAGTTTACCTTGTTGTGTGGGAGAGATTTTGCTTAGTTTCGAGTCACCCATGAATACTACCGGCATTTCGGTAGGAGGGGAGTTAAGCGGGCGGGGAGTCAGAGAAGGAGCTGAGAGGGACTCGGGGTCACTCGATGAGGAGGATGGTGATAGGGATAAGTTGGAGGAGTTGGGTGGCAGTGCATTCAAAAGAGTGGGAAAAATTCAGAGTGCAAAAGGGCTGCAGTGTGGGCGTTGTTGACCATTAACCTGACCCCACTCCCACTTTTGGACAAGCTGGAGGAGAGGGAGAACATAGTAGACACAGTGCATACGGTAGCAGGCGTATCAGATTCGAGGCAGGAGATCCAAGCCTCTATAAAGCCAAATACTGCCAGTGGGAGTGTGGAGGAGTATTGAAGTGGACAGTGATAAAGGACGTTTTATTGCAGACTGACGAGGCATTCCAATGCCCATGTGTGATGATAGTAGAAGAAGCGAGAGCAGAGGCAATATAGAGTGGGAGGAAAGAATGGTAAGTGAGATGTGAGAAAGTAGGATGGCCAGACAGCCCTCTGTGGGCGAAACAAAGAGCAGGGTCACACTTTGAAGAGGTTACGAATCTGAAGGATTAAATGAGTGGGATGGGCCAGGGGGTGGAGTCCAAAAGTAATGTGAGAAGGGTAATGAGGGAGTAGTAGTAGCAGTACGGGTAGTGGTGGAAGCACACTGAGAGGGGAGTGGGGTAGTGAGATAGACCAGAGGAGAATGTATGCAGGGAAGAGTGACAGCTCAGAGAGTGGTGAGCAAGGGACGAATAGCAAAATCAGTATTATAGTAGTCATTAAAGGATGCAATGCAAAGAAGCACAGTAAGCAAACAGAAAATGCAGCTTTTAAAATATGAGCATAATGCCATAAGTGAACAAAATGCAGCTACAAAGATGCACACAATCAAGAGACAGCTTCTAAAAGAGTGGTCTAAACCACAGGGCCATGAGTGACCAAAACGCAGCTCATAAAATACAGGTGTAGAACACAGTGCCATAAAGCATTAATGTACGTAAGGTACAATAGTTGGAACTGCGGTATTGTGGAAGATCTATAGTGGGGCAGTCAAAGTTTCTCTCACTACTCTTATTGGGAAAAATAGAGATCTGCTCAATTCTGTCAGCAATAATGTAAGTCAAGAAGAAGAGAGGGGTGCACTGTAAAAGTTGCGATCTGTGCAAGAAAGAGTGAATTCAATGGGTGTGTTCTGTATACTTGAGATGTTAAGAAGAAATATTGTGCAGTGGTGCACTTACTAACCCCTGCCACCTAAAAAAATGTTTTTGGATGTCGATCTTTTCTGAAATTCTAGTGGGGGTGTTAATATGTGTCTTTTGTAATGAATACATTGACTTAAATTATTGCTCATAGAATTGAGCATACCTCGATGTTTCCAATAAGATTAGCGATTGATTGATTGAGATATTTGTATTGTGTACACGAGTCAAATCGTATCCAGGCACCAATGAAAAAAGAACATTACAGAGTGAAAATAGCATCACCAATCGTGTATCAACAGTAGCATCCATACGTTAGCAGATAAATTTAAACAGATGGGCTTTTAGATTTTTTCAGAATACTGCCAGAGATTCCGCTTTCCTTAGTTCCAATGGGACACTATTCCAGAGCCTGGGTCCAAACACTGAAAATCTTCAATCTAGACTCGAGAGAAACCTGCTTTGACTGCTCCTCTAAGGTGTGTCGTATCAGTGATTTAAGAATCCCCAGCAGAGAGAAGCATTTCCAGGTCCCCTTTTGTTGAAGAGGATCTATGGTGGCACAATGAGGTTGAATGAGAACAGGCAATAATCATATGAGAAGGAGGGAACTCACATGGTAGGATTATGAGTGGAATTGGGAGTCACAGGGTGATAGGTGGCACCAGTTCACAC
This sequence comes from Ambystoma mexicanum, assembly GCF_040938575.1. NCBI lineage: Eukaryota > Metazoa > Chordata > Amphibia > Caudata > Ambystomatidae > Ambystoma > Ambystoma mexicanum. The sequence goes on along the minus strand of NC_090936.1, from coordinate 973,503,293 downwards.
TGTGAAGGCATCATGAAGTAGACATAGACAAATGAGTAAAGATTGGATTATGATATTTCATTTAAAACAAAAAAAGGTTTGGAAAAAAGCCTAACTTGCCCTATTTTTTAAAAAAATGTTTTATTGGTTAATCTTATTTAAACCTTAAACATTGTTCTCCTTACTCCATTAGTAAGGTCATTATTCCTTTCTTAAAATCCTCTTCCATCGATAAGAACCAGTCCAGTAGCGTGTTCCCTTCGTTACCTTTTGTTCCATCATTACATTGTTTCAAAATTTGTTTTAACAAACTAATTGATTAATTACATAAGTCTACTCCTAGATTTGTCTCAAAGTCCGGACCCTTCTACTTCCTGATTCAGATTTAATGTTTCGACAAATTTTAGTGTATCGAGGGTTTTGCCAATCTTGTCAACAGTCAGGAGTCGTTCCCAATAGTCTTCTTCCGTCTCCTCAGTAATATTCCTTATATAGCTGCCCATATAGATCTCTCTTTTCCATTTTAAAGCTGGGCAGACTAACATAACATGCCTGATCGTTTCCAGTTGGCCTTTAAGTTTGCAGAACCTGCAATATGCTGCTGATTTTTCAATTGGCCTCCTTTTCCATTTTACTTCTCTGCAGTGCCAAATGTTAAGTCTGCAGCGCAGAAGCAGGTCCCGGTAATGCTTAGATGGAAATTTCAACAGGTAAGGAGGTAGCATGTTCAAGCCCTTTTTTTCCCAGACGATGTTATAACATAGATTTCTTTTCAATCTTTGTTCCTGGGTTTCCTCCCAGTCCTTTTCGCAGATGACTCTTTTTGCTTTATCCAGATTGTTCTTTAGGGTATCTTCCAGGAGGTTTACTTGTTCCATGCAAGCTTTGCATCTTCTTTTCCAGTTATTAAGCATCTTATCTTCATTCACTGTGTCCGTCTGTACTAGAATTTCAAATGGCTTTGATGGTATATCCAGGATGCACTTTCTATACAAAGATAGAGATTTCCAAAGTGCGACTGAGGCCAACGATTGGAGTCTAAGCTCCATTCTTATGAGTTCCACTGGTAATGAAGTTGGTAGGCGCAAGATCTTACGCCAAAAGTACGCCTCGCAGTGATTCCAAACTTCCCATCTTAGGGCTAAGAGTGCCTCAGCACCATAAGTGATGACCGCCACCACTTTCTGCTTGAAAAAGGTTACAATCGGGGTTAAAGAAAACTTCCCATATCTGCGATGTAGGCAAATCCCTTGATTTGTCAGGGCCACTGGTTTTTCTCGGATCAGAGTGTAATGTGCCTGTTAGTTGCAGTTTTTGTTAATCATTATCCCCAGGTACAGTGTAACGCTCACCTGATTCCCACGGAGGCGCCGGTCTTGGCAGGATGGTGTCTGTGACTCGAAAAGTGAAGTGCAGGACTCGATTGGCTTCCGGGGCTGAGCCTCTTCGCACTGTGTGTCTAACTCGAAGAGTGAGATATCTGCAGGTGAAAGAATATGGGGTTAATGATCTGGGGTTGTCGGGTATCTCTCTCCCTTTCCCTTCCTCGCTTTTCCGTGGAGCCCCAAGGTCAACGTGCTCACCTTAGAGAGGTGAATGCTGGACTCTCCATCTGCGTCTGGTGCAGGGTGCCGTTGCCAGTTCCTTCACTGGGTGAAACGTAGGCCTCTTGACATCAGAGGATTGCTACCGTCGTTAACTGCACGAACGGTGAGTTTCCGGACACCTTTTAAGTCCTTACAGTCTTTAGGTGCGTGGGCACTTTAATGTGGAACAGGGCTCTGTATAATGCTTTTTCTATTTGTCTTGCAGGGCTCTTGAGGTAGAAGATGGTGTGAAGAAAGCCGAAGTTCGAGCCAGAGTCTTGGAATGACGCGCTTGGAAATGCGTAAGTAAATGCCGGTTGCCTGCTTTTCAAAAGCTCTCTAACTGTCTCTTTTCCCTTGCAGTTGTGAGTTCGGGTGTTGAAGAGATGCTGGAAATGCCGGAGTATTTGCAGGCGCCCTATTGTGGCGGGTGCGATGGCGCGTAAGTAAAATATCTGTCTAATGTCTCTTCTTTTGTCTTTCAGGTGCAGGATTGCAGCGTTGAAGAAAACCGGAATTCCCGGAGTGCCGGTAAGTAATTCCACACAGGAATAACTATGCTTTTGTCTTCACAGGCGGAGGAGCAGCGTGAAGAGATGGTAGCTGCCGATGGATCAGGTGAGGAAAGCGCTGCGCGTGAAGGTTGCCGTGCTAACCTGTTGTTTCTTGTCTTTGCAGGTGCTACTGAAGGCTGGATACAGGAATGGTAAGCGTTTGTTCTTGCAGGTTCAGGATCGGAAAGAAGAAAACTGGAACAGACACGGTGAGCGTTCTGCTGCAGATGCAGAATAACGCGAAGCACGTTTCATCAATCGGGTGTGGTTTAAATAGCCTTGGAGTGATGGGGCATCTTCCTCCACGGCCTCGCCTAAGTAAGAAAAGAGTTCCTGTTCCAGAAGAGTTCCAGTGTTGTATCCAGGAAGTGGAGCTTGCCCCACCCAGGTAAGAAAGTAGTCCCGGCTCACAGAGGATTCCTATGTGGCTGGTAAGTAAGCAGCATGGTCTGCTGCAGTTAAGTCCACCCAAGCATCTTCATACAAATTATGAGCCCGGCGCTTCCAGTGCCGGGACCAGTGACTTTGATGAGCCTGGTGCCACCGGCGCCAGGACAAGGTCCAAAAGGTCCCAGTGGGGACCGGCTGGTGCCTAGGATGAAGGTTAGGGGCCTGCTTCCAAGGACGTTGGGCTGGTCCTAGCTCCTTGGAAGCAGTGATCATGACAGCACCCCCCCTCAAGGCCCCTCCTAAGCGTGTCTTCTCCGGGGGTTTTGGCTTCTCGGGGTGATTCGAATGGAATTTCTTGACCAGATGAGGTGCGTGGACATGTTCTGAGGGTTCCCAAGACCTTTCCTGGGGGCCGTATCCTTTCCAATCAACCAGGTAATATAATTTAGATTTGGAGATTTTGGAGTCTAGGATGTTCTTTACTTCGAACTCAAGTTCTCCATCCACTAGAACAGGTTGTGGGAGTTCGGTCAATCGGGTTTCTGGTTGTACTGGTTTTAGTAAGGAGACATGGAATACTGGATGTATTTTCATATGCGAAGGCAATTCCAATTTGACAGCCACCGGATTAATTATGGCAGAGATGAGAAAGGGTCCTAAGTATCTCGGGATGAAGGTGCGGGGTCCTTTTAGAGGCAGGTGCTTAGTGGATAACCAGACCTGATCTCCCACTGCGTAGTGAGGGGCCTCTTTACGGTGTTGATCCGCTCCTTTCTTGTATAGAGCTTTAGCTCTTTGCAGATGGGCAGTGGCTTCTTTAAAAGTACGAGTGATCACTGAGTGCAAGTGATCCACAGCAGGTGTTTCGAATTCTTGGGGAGGATCCAGGTTAGAGGTCCTAGGATGGTTTCCGTATAATAGGAAGAAGGGAGTCTTCCCGGTTCCAGAATGGGTCGAATTGTTATAAGCGTATTCAGCGATCCAAAGGATATCCTTCCAAGGGTTTTCAGTCTGTTGGAGCATGCAACGTAAATATTGCTCCAGAGTTTGATTTGTCCTCTCGGTTTGTCTGTCAGTTTGGGGATGGTGACTGGTTGAAAGTCTCACATCAATTTGGGCTAAGCGACAGCAACTTCGCCAAAAGTGGGAGATGAATTGACTTCCCCTATCGGAGACCAAAACCGAGGGAAAACCGTGTAACCGAACAATGTTTTCTAAGAATTCTCGGGCTAATACTGAAGCTGAAGGTAGGCCCTTCAGGGGAATGAAGTGAGCCATCTTGGAGAATAGATCCACGACTACTAAAATGGTATTATAGCCTGAGCATGGAGGTAAGTCCGTGATGAAATCCATGGACAGGGTATGCCATGGACAGGGAGGGATGTCCAGTGGGTGTAAGAGGCCGGCTGGTTTCTCCTTCTGACTTTTATTCTGAGCACACACACCGCAGGAGATTACAAAGTCTCTAATATCCTTCTTCCATGATGGCCACCAGAAATGTCTTTTGACCTTTTCCATGGTTTTGGTAATGCCAGGGTGACCCTCCATTAATGAGTCGTGATAACAGGAGATTACCTGTTTTTGTATTTTCTCACAGGGCAAGTACAATCGTCCTCGGAAATATGGTAGGTCTTGGTCCACTGAGAAATCCTTCCCCTTGAATTGCCAGTCCTGTAATTCTGCCGGAGTTAGGAGTGATTTGACTGTAGTCTCCATGTCTTCAAAGGATTGAGCGCTGACCAAGCCCAAAATCCTTTGGTCCGGGATTATGGGTATTGGTTCAGGATTGGTCAAGTGTTCATCTATTCCCATCCGGGAGAGGGCATCTGCTTTTCCGTTTTTACTGCCTGGTCGATAAGTAATTATAAAGTCAAACTCAGCCAAAAACAGAGCCCAGCGGAGCTGCCTGGAAGACTGAGCTTTGGCCGTCTTCAGATATTGTAAGTTGCGGTGATCTGTCATTACGGTGACTGTGTGTCTGGCTCCCAAAAGATAATGCCGCCAGGCTTTAAAGGCTGATCTGATAGCTAAAAGTTCCTTGTCTGTAATTGAATAGTTGATCTCGGGAGCCGAGAATTTGCGGGACCAAAAGGCTACAGGATGTAATTGGTGTGTGACCGGATCTCTTTGTGATAAAATTGCCCCCATAGCAAGAGTAGAAGCATCTGTTTCTACGATGTAGGAGAGTTCTGGGCGAGGGTGTTTTAGAACAGGTGCAGAGATGAATTTAGCTTTTAAGTCCTGAAAAGCTTGTTCCGCATCGGTAGACCACTCAAAACGTTTGTTTTTCTTTAATAGAGCGGTGATGGGCTGGACTATTCGAGAGAATTCAGGAATGAACCTGCGGTAAAAGTTAGCGAAGCCTAACATGCTTTGAACTCCTTTTACAGAGGTTGGTGAAGGCCACTTGATGATTGCATCGACTTTCTTTGAATCCATATGGACTCCGTTTGGTGACAATATGAATCCCAGGAACTCAACTTCAGTTACGTTACGTTGAAAACGCATTTTTCAAGCTTAGCAAAAAGGTTATGTTGACGTAATCTCTCGAGGACCTCTTTAACTTGTTTCTGATGTTCCTCTTCAGATGATGAATAGACGAGGATGTCATCAATGTAGACAACAACACACACATCTATGAGTTCTCTAAGGACATCATTCATAAAATACTGGAAGGCGGCAGGAGCGTTGCATAGTCCAAAGGGCATAACTTGATATTCAAACAGCCCATACTTGGTGCGGAAGGCCGTCTTCCATTCATCGCCCTCTTTTATTCGTACCAAGTGGTAGGCTCCTCTGAGATCCAACTTTGTATATATACATGCGTCTTTGACTTGGTCCAGGAGTTCAGGGATCAAAGGTAACGGGTATCTGTTTTTAACAGTGATTTGATTCAGGGCGCGGTAATCTATACAAGTCCTAAGGTCTCCTTCCTTTTTTGGAACGAAGAACAAAGCCGAGGAAGCTGGCGATTTTGAAGGACGGATAAATCCGGTAGCTAGGTATTGGTCCAGATATTGTCTGAGGTGAAGATTCTCTGGCTCGGTGAGGGCATAAATCCTACTGCAAGGAGGAGTTGCTCCGGGTATCAGATCTATTTGACAGTCGTACGACCTATGAGGAGGCAGGGTGTTAGCTTGGTCCTTCCGAAAGACGTCTTGGAATTTCTGGTATTTGGGAGGTAGTTTGGGAACCTCAGAAGAGATTGCCGCCAGTGAAACATCAGGCCAAGGATAACAAGTGGAGATACATTCTGGAAACTGAACCGTCTTTGCTCGCCAATCGATCTAAGGATTGTGCTTCTCTAACCAAGGAATTCCCAGAATGATCTGGAACTGAGGGGCCTTGATCACATCGAACACGATTTTCTCCCGGTGTCCCCCTTGGCTCACTAACGTCACTTCTTGGGTGGCGTGAGTTACTGGTCCGGAGGCTATCTCCGTGCCATCCACTGTAGTAATGACGTCTTTTACTGCCTTAGGGACAAGAGGTAGATTCATCCTTGATACCATTTCACGGTCCACATAATTACTGATTGCTCCGCTGTCGATGTAAGCTTCAATTGCATGCAAACGATCCGGACGTTCAGGGCTAATGAGGACCATAGGCACCACGAAATGCGAGGTCATGGAACAGATTTTAACGCTCGGCAAGAGGACCTCTACACTTGTCGGGCTAGGTCGTTTCCCTGCTCAGAATTTGTGGTACAGGTATCTGCGGCTCCTACAGCCTTCTTAGCTGGTTTCACTGGACAGTCTCGAAGAAAGTGCCCCGAGTTTCCGCAATAGAGGCATAATTGCAGCTGTCTTCTCCTTTCTCGCTCTTTTTGGGTTAAAGGTCCTTTCATGCCCTCTATTTGCATGGGTTCCACGGTGTCAGCTCCCCTAGTAGAGGTCTGCGGTTTAGAAAACACTCGGGTATCAAATTTGGAACGATCAGCCTTTCTGTTCTGTAATCTGTGGTCCAATTGAACAACTAACTCAATATAGTATGAGCATTCTTGTAGAGGATTCACAACTTTAGCTAACACATCCTTGAGCTCTCCACGCAGGCCTCTGTAGAAAAGCGTTATTCTTTTATCCTCAGGCCATTGAGTTTCCACTATAAGTCTGTTGAATGAGGCAATGTAAGTCAAGAGGTCTTGATTACCCTGTCGTAACGAAAGGAGTTCATTGTCCAAGGCCAGCCCTTGTGCATGTCTTGCGAACAGTTTCTCCATGCTGGACTGGAAGGCCTGGAAATCATGAAGAACCGGATCATCCTGAGTGACTAAAGGGATCGACCAATCTGCGGCACTGCCACTGAGATAAGAAAGCACAAAAGCCACCTTGGCCTGATCTGTTGGGAAGGCAGCTGGTCTACATAAGAAGTGTAGGCGGCACTGGTTAATGAACACTGCAAATCTCTTTGGGTCACCAGAAAAGCGTTCGGGCGGAGCCAAGGGCACATTACCGGGTAGATTGATTTGCACTGGATTTGAGGAAGATGCTGAAGGATAATTTCCTCCTGGAGCGGGCAAAGGTGTTTGTCCTGCCTGCGTTCGTAGCAATTGCCTAGCGAGGTCCTCTGTTCGCTCCTTGGATATTATCAGCTCTCTTCTTAGAGCGTTTCTTTCCTGACGAGCTGCATGTACTTCTGCTCTTAGTTCCCCAAGCAACTGGGCCAATTGATCAGTATCCGAGGTTTCCATTGCGCCTGGGTAGGAGTTTTGCGGTGGGCTTCGCGTTCTGTAACGCTCACCTGATTCCCACGGAGGCGCCGGTCTTGGCAGGATGGTGTCTGTGACTCGAAAAGTAAAGTGCAGGACTCGATTGGCTTCCGGGGCTGAGCCTCTTCGCACTGTGTGTCTAACTCGAAGAGTGAGATATCTGCAGGTGAAAGAATATGGGGTTAATGATCTGGGGTTGTCGGGTATCTCTCTCCCTTTCCCTTCCTCGCTTTTCCGTGGAGCCCCAAGGTCAACGTGCTCACCTTAGAGAGGTGAATGCTGGACTCTCCATCTGCGTCTGGTGCAGGGTGCCGTTGCCAGTTCCTTCACTGGGTGAAACGTAGGCCTCTTGACATCAGAGGATTGCTACCGTCGTTAACTGCACGAACGGTGAGTTTCCGGACACCTTTTAAGTCCTTACAGTCTTTAGGTGCGTGGGCACGTTAATGTGGAACAGGGCTCTGTATAATGCTTTTTCTATTTGTCTTGCAGGGCTCTTGAGGTAGAAGATGGTGTGAAGAAAGCTGAAGTTCGAGCCAGAGTCTTGGAATGACGCGCTTGGAAATGCGTAAGTAAATGCCGGTTGCCTGCTTTTCAAAAGCTCTCTAACTGTCTCTTTTCCCTTGCAGTTGTGAGTTCGGGTGTTGAAGAGACGCTGGAAACGCCGGAGTATTTGCAGGCGCCCTATTGTGGCGGGCGCAATGGCGCGTAAGTAAAATACCTGTCTAATGTCTCTTCTTTTGTCTTTCAGGTGCAGGATTGCAGCGTTGAAGAAAACCGGAATTCCCGGAGTGCCGGTAAGTAATTCCACACAGGAATAACTATGCTTTTGTCTTCACAGGCGGAGGAGCAGCGTGAAGAGATGGTAGCTGCCGATGGATCAGGTGAGGAAAGCGCTGCGCGTGAAGGTTGCCGTGCTAACCTGTTGTTTCTTGTCTTTGCAGGTGCTACTGAAGGCTGGATACAGGAATGGTAAGCGTTTGTTCTTGCAGGTTCAGGATCGGAAAGAAGAAAACTGGAACAGACACGGTGAGCGTTCTGCTGCAGATGCAGAATAACGCGAAGCACGTTTCATCAATCGGGTGTGGTTTAAATAGCCTTGGAGTGATGAGGCATCTTCCTCCACGGCCTCGCCTAAGTAAGAAAAGAGTTCCTGTTCCAGAAGAGTTCCAGTGTTGTATCCAGGGAGTGGAGCTTGCCACACCCAGGTAAGAAAGTAGTCCCGGCTCACAGAGGATTCCTATGTGGCTGGTAAGTAAGCAGCATGGTCTGCTGCAGGTAAGTCCACCCAAGCATCTTCATACAAATTATGAGCCCGGCGCTTCCAGTGCCGGGACCAGTGACTTTGATGAGCCTGGTGCCACCGGCGCCAGGACAAGGTCCAAAAGGTCCCAGTGGGGACCGGCTGGTGCCTAGGATGAAGGTTAGGGGCCTGCTTCCAAGGACGTTGGGCTGGTCCTAGCTCCTTGGAAGCAGTGATCATGACATAGTGTCGTTTCCACTTCTTCCAGTTTTTCGTTTTCCAATGACCATGTCACAGTTTTTCCTGCCAATTTTCTTCCAATGCCACATTTCAAGGTTAAGATCATAGATTTTTTGACGTTCATCTTCATGCTATTTTCTTTTAGATATTTATTGAAGGTCTCAATCCGTCTTTGTAGGCCTATTGGTGTTTGGTCTATAAATACCGCGTCATCGGCATATAGCATCCACGGTATCTCTTTTCCATTTATTTTTGGCAGGAATGCACGAATCTTGTCTTGGGCCGTTTTCATATCGGCCATATATAGAACAAAGAGGAATAGAGCTTCTGCTCAGCCCTGTTTGATTCCTCTGGAGGTTCTGATCCTCCTGGAGAGCCCCCCATTGCTTGTGATTTGAACCTTGATTGAAGTGTCAGTATATAATATTTTAATGGCTTCCAGTAAGTCTTTTGGGCAACCCCAGTTCCGCATTTTTGACCACAACCGTTCTCTATTAATTCCATCGAAGGCTTGTTCGAGGTCAATAAATGCTAGGTAAAGTTTTTTTTTTCCCAGCTAATGTATTTGCCTTCAGCAGGTTAATCAGAAACAGATTCAAGGCGGTGCCAACTCCGCTAACAAAGGCTGTCTGTCTTTCATCTAGGATTTTGGCCTTGGAAGCCCATTTTTTGAGGTCTCTTAGTAGAAGTGATGCAAATAGCTTGCCAATTGAATCTAGAAGCGCTATTGGCCTAGAGTTCCTGGGGTTTTCCCGGTCTCCCTTCTTGTATATCGGTACTATATTAGCCTCCGTCCATGTGGCTGGAATTTGTTTTGTTTTCATGATTTGTTGAAATAGGGCATAAATTAGATCAGTCCAGTTCTCACAATTTTCTTTCAACATTTTATTGGAGATGCCATTTGGGCCAGCTGCTCTAGAGGTACTAAGTTTGTTTATTAAGATTCGGATGTCATCTTTATCAAAGTCCAGGGCCCAAGGGGTCGTGTCGGGAGTCTCTTTTGTGGTTTTTCCCTGGATTTCACCTTCATAAAGAGCAGTGTAATGTTGGAACCATTTCTCTTCTGAGACTTGATTAATACCTATGGCCGATAGATTGAGGTCTCTGTCGTTGAGTAAGTCCCATGTACCTCTTGCGTTGTTAGTAGATATTGCGGCTAGCATTTTTTCGGTATCCCTTTGCATTCTTAGGTGGCTAGTTTGTCGCAACCAGTTCTTATAGGTTTGTTGACTTTTCCTCAGAAGTTCCTCTCTTTCTGTACTGGTATTCTTTTTTTATAAGTCTCTGTTCTGATCTATATTGTTTCCTCCTAGCCACTAGCTGTTCATCATAAGCATGTTTTTTCTTAATGTGCTTACTTTGGGTAGGGTTATATTTGACCTCATAGGCTTCCAGAAGCCATTTGTAATCCACCAGCTCTTCATTTTTGGTTATAGCTTCTTTATATCCTTGTACTAGTTTTGGGATTGCCTGAGTTTTTATTCTTAAGCGATTTCTTCCCCATGAAACCTCATTTTCCATTGATCTTTCGCTCTCTCTGTTAGTTCTTATTTCCCAGGTGAGTTCGGTGGCTAACAGACAATGATCACTGCATTGGAGAGGATTTTATCCTCTCCAATGTGTTCCCTGCAAACAAAGCAGTAGTCTAGGCATGCTCCTGATTTCCCACTGTGCCAAGTGTTAGCCCCCTGCAAATCTCCCTTTGTCTGACCATTTAACATCTTCATCTCACGGATTCTCATTTCCTTCATCCATGTTTGTTCTTTTCCTAGTAGATGTTCTATTATTTTGATGTTACCTTCTTTATCCAGCAGTTTGATGTTTAAGTCGCCATTTAATATTATCAGCTGGTCATTTCCCTCCGTCATGGATTTGTCAATTACATCCATGATTGATTTTAGATAGATTGCCTGTCCAGGCATATTCTCACTCCAGTAGATGTTAATCAAGATCATTTGTTTCGGGCCTTTCAAGTCTTCCGCTTCAGATGTTACTTTGAGCATTTGTACATATGGGTTTGGTGTCAGATGTTCTAATACTTTCAGTGGACATTCCAGTTTCTTTAGTATCATGAGACCTCCAAATGGTCTTCCCTTGGGTCCCTTTCTAGCCGGGTTGGTAAAAACTTTGTAGCCCTATGCTAGAGTGAGATTTCCCTACCTAACTGAAATTAATGATAGTCTGTGTCAGGACGTCCAAAGCAAATGTCTATCTGTGTCCAAAACCAATACTTGCCCTCACATCTAATTGCATCCAATGAGTAGGGATGTCAGCATCACAAAATAAGAAGTGTTCAAATAAAAGTTCAGAGCTTCTTCCCTCTCTTGGTTGTAAAAGAGGCTTACCTTCCCCAAGATGCAAGATAGTTCACGTTACCAAAAATAGGGGCTCTGTTCCCCAAGCTTTCAAGTCTCCTACTGTTCCAAGTAAACACAATTCCTTGGAATACTTCCCAGCTCTTCCGGCTTGGTTGCCTCTCACCAATTTCACCAGGATCACAAAGTTCAGTTCCTTAATTTCATATCATACAGGTTTTCCTTTATTTTCGATCATCAGTTTATGGATGTGTTAAGGGGTCTAGGCGCAGTTGTCGGACCACATGGTCCACCCATCACAGGTCACGCAACCGACACGCCTTACTTGCTTAATCTTCCCAGTTACACTGACACTGTTTAAGCCTCACACTGGTACTTGACATATTCTCATTCCATCCCCGGGCGGCTAGCTCAGCGACAACGTGCGCGCCTCAGAAGCAAGACGACACGAAGTAACACAGGTTCGATCCCCGGGTCCGTGCTTAGAAACCCCTGCATGTTTAAGCAAGACGACACGAAGTAACACAGGTTCGATCCCCGGGTCCGTGCTTAGAAACCCCTGCGTGTTTACGCGCGTTATAAATAACGCAACTAAGACAAAAGAAACAATTACGCAATAAAAAAAAATATTCCTGTAACAGCGCCTCGATGCCCGTGGGCTGTGTGAGCGCTTTAAAAATGCAAAAATAAATAAATATACTCTTGGATTTTTCTCAATACTTGTTTTGCCACCATTCAGTTGTTGTATTCCAAATATTCTCAGTACTTTTACCAATGCTTATTCTTTCAGGTTACACAGTTCTTTATATTCTTATGGCACTTGCCAATGCTTGTTTTCTCAGTTTACACAGTTCTTATTCTTTCAAGGGATTGCATCAAACTGCTTTCAATTCAATTGGTATTCAACCACACCTGCTTTCTTTTGGATTGGTATTCAAAAAGGTTTCATTTCATGTCATTATCACATTGAATAAATCAAAGTCAAATTTCCAGTTTACTCTCGTGCTGGGAATGTGCACCCTCTTCAGGGGCGTATTCAAAGTTCAAATATTTCTTTTCACTGGGACTCTCTTGGCCTTGTCATTTTCATCTCTTTCACAGTTCAGTATTTATAAAAACCTTAATTTGGTTTTCTCAGTAACTTCAGGCTTATCAAAAGTATTCAGTTCAAAATTGACCCGCATTCATATTGCCTGCATGGTCTCTCGCTCCCTTGCTCACTGCCCGACCTGCCCCAAGTATGTGGTTCACACCACAGCATCTTGGAGTCACTCCAGCTTCTCTGACTCACTATGGCTGTCGCTGCTCCCGGCTCGGCACGCCCCTCATCAAGGATCTCTGCTGCCTGGGGTATACTGAGAGGGAGTCTCTCTGACTCCACGAGGTAGGCAGACCCGCTACCAGAGACCTTTCTAATGTTCTTGCCACAATCCACCACTTCTGCTGCAATGATTCTGCACCACGTAGGTGCTTTGGGTACGTGTCTCCTTGGCTTCACCCCCAGCTTCTCCTACAAGCGTTCCACAGGCAATCTCCTTCTCATCAGCCTCACCTGAGTGGGCCATTTATACCACCCCCTTGGCCTCCAGTGCAGGCAATGTTCCTTTACTGCATCATGGTCTCGGCATCCCTCTTCCTTGTCCCAGTGTGGTTTCTGTATGTGTCTGAGTCAATAAAAGTAGGATCTATGGCTCCGCGTTGTCTCTTCCTCGTTCCAGTACCTGACTGATGTATACTGGGAGATGGCTTTCACGAAGAATAGGGTAATACCCTACAAAGGCCTGGGGGATATCTGACTCCTTATGAAAGGGAAATGGGGGATACCTTGTCTCACCCAAGGGTGCCTCACCCCCCCTCCCCATGTCTCCTCCACCCAGGTGATTCCCCCCCTCGTAAATCCACCCCCATGGTCCAGAACCAAAAGCAACAGCCTTTCCCTGGCCACCTGGGAGGAGGGTGTATCGGGGAAAGAATTGAGGATGCCTTCAGGTGCCTCACAACACACAGGTGCCACAAACAGGATCAAGGCAGTGATAATTTAGCAAAGTGTTAGGTTAATGTTAAGGACATGGAGTACCTAAGTAGAGAGATGGCTGGTGGACCCTAGATGGATCAGGCCTGAATAGAGGAAAATAGAACTGCCCTTGGCTTAGAGCTCTTATATGGGGACACCCACCAATGTGATGCCTTGGGGATGGGGCTAAAGAGGCCATGTGGCTGGATGTGGCCTATCAAGGGACTGTCTGCCCCTGGGATGGAGACGAAGGGGACTGGGTAAGGTTACGCGCAATGAAGGATGGCTCTATTGGGTCCAGGAAGGCTCATCCCCCTCCTGGGAGTGAGCACCAGAGGTGTGGGGATCTCGCAGCCCTGGGAGCAAGTGCGAGTAGGAATTGGACATTGGGGTGATCGGGTATTGTGTGGGGGAGAGCTTTCAGCAAGGCATCCGTGAAGGGAACATTTGAGTCCTGCAACCACTAGTGAAATTCTTCCAGAATAGAGGGAGAAAAGGGCACCTTTCCTGTGAGACTGACTGACTCATCTCCCACAATCTGGACATTGTTTGGCTGAGCGAAACTTGGTAACTGATGCAAGTGGTCAACCATTGATCTGGCAGTTGCAGAAGGATATTTAATCATTTGTAAAAATCGACCCATGGCTTATGGAAGACGGGTGGCCGTGATTGCAAAGAAAACACTTTCAGTTCTTCAACAGCACAAGTACTTGCAAGGACTGTGAGGTTTGACATTCAAAAATCACCCCATCCCTGTGTAGTTGTATCAGTCTGATTCTGGTATACCGCCCCCCCCCCCGCAAGACATGACCAATCTTAATGAAGACCTACTACAAATTATAAAATCTTTTAATGGCCCAAACTGTTCTACGTTAGTAGCGGGGGACTTAAATCGATGGCTCCATAATCCTAGAGATAAAGAAGCATTCCTGGGCCTGGGATGTAAAGTGGAAAATAATGAATCCACTGCGAACTCTGGAAACATTCTCGACTGGGTGATCCCTAGGAATCTTGACTTAACCATAACAAGCACCATTCCATGCATATGGTCTGACCATTGCATTGTGGAGTTTACCATCTGCCTAAAATAAACACCAAAAATTCCTCCGAACCTGACTATGACTGTGTACAATCGCAACTTTAAGAAGGTGGCACAGCTCCATCTCAAGAGCTGTTTAGAGGAAATTATGCTATCTACTAACAGCCTAGACAGCCCAGAGAAACTGGTAGAAACTTACAACAATATCTTGACCAAGACACTGGACAAAGTTGCCCCTGTAGTAGGGAAAGTAGTGAGGGAAAACAAGAATCAGAACAAATGGTTTTCAAATGGCCTATCAAACCTGAAAAAGTGAACTGAAGCGAAGAATGTGCATGGTTAAAACTTCCATAAGCCCCAAATAGAGATGCATGGGAGGCTTTGGAAGCAGACTATGATGCCAAAATAATTACAGTGAAAATGGACTTCATTAACAAAGAGATTAAAGGAGCTGAGAACAATAATAAGAAGTTTTTTGAGATCCTGAAATCTCTAGAGAAACCCAAGGCATTGGTTTACTCCATTCATCCTACAGAGGAAAATTGTAATAACTAACTCCAACAGGCATTTGCAAACAAACTCAATATCGGCCGGGAAAATCAAAAGTGAGTTAAGCAATAGTTAAAATAAGCAGGTCCAGCCGGCAGATGTACATAAACAGCTGACGGGACAACCAAACTTTTCTTTCAAGTATGTAACTCTCCCTGACACAGAAACCATCCTGGCCTCAATGCACCCTACCTCTTGTAGGGAAAATATCATTCCAGTGAAACTCATCCCGGAAAATGGTAAAGAATGTGCCCCTTTTTTCTCCAGGCTGGTAAACGCATCCTTCGATCACATCTCAGTTCCGAATAAAATGAAGGTGGTCACTGTCACCCCTCTGGTGAAGAAAGTAGGCTTGAATCCCAAAGATGCAAATAATCTAAGGCCCATCACCAATTCAAATTTGCTGTTGAAGTTCTTAGACAGGGTGGCTACAAAACAGCTTCAAACCCACGTAGAGTCAGCATTTATATTCCATAACAATCAGTCAGGGTTTAGATTGAATCATAGTACAGAGAAGGCCCGCCTGGATCTACAAACCAACATGTTAGAGCTGAAGGACCAAGGAAAAAATGGGCTTTTGTTTCTTCTCGACTTGTCCGCAACGTTTCCTCTGCTGGATCACGATCGTCTGGGTGACACACGATCTAGAACAGGGAACTGTGCTCCGCAGGCCATAAATTGGATTAAGTCCTTCTTATATGGGAGACAATCATCGGTCTGTTGGGAAGGTGCTTCATCTCGTTCGGCTGCCGTCCTCTGGGGAGTTCCACAGGGAGCATGTCTCTTTCCAACACGTTTCAATCTACATATTAGACCTCTCTGTAGCCTACGGGAATCACATGGTGTCACATTTTTCAACTATGCAGACGATACCCAGCTGATCCTAGATATTAGCGGGGTCTACGACACTGACAATAGGAATCTGACTTCCATCTATGGGGGAGCCAACTTTCATTCATCCATTGCTCTACCTCAATGGAGCAAAAACTGTACCTCTATTGTTTGGTAGCCCAGGGCCAAGAGCAAAGCTAGGGAAGGAATATCAACAATGTATCATCAAAGACAGTCCCATAGCCGTAGCGGAAAGAGTGACAACTTTGGAGGTTTTTTTCAATGACTCCCTTGGCACTGAAACATATACTAGTTACCTATCAAAAAGTTTAGCTACTAGCTAAAACCTCTTAGGAACATTAGATCCTTCATCTCAGAAGTAAATTGTGCTTTGATTGGTCGAGCCATAATTCTTTTATGGCTCGACTACTGCAACTCTCGTTACAATGGGGTAAGACAAAAATTCATCCACTGCTTGCAAATTCTTCAAAATGGTGCAGTCCGAGTTATCAAGGGTATTCCTAGGCAAGAACACATATCATCAGGGAGGGACTCCCTACACGGGCTGCCTATTTCAGCCCATATTTATTTTAAAACAGCCACACTACTGCACAAGTGCTTATATGGAAAAGTGCCAATATATCTAAAGACCCGCACTTTCCTCTATAGCCCCAATCGTGCCCTCAGGTTGGCTAATACTGGAACAATCAGATCTCTTAGGTTTAAAAAGGCGGGAGAACTTGGTAGGGCCTTCCCCACTAGGGCAGCCCATGTGTGGAACTCACTCCCAAGCACCCTTCGCTTGGAAAAAATATTTTGTGGTCAACTGAAAACCCTGCTCTTCAAATAAACTAATTCTGCCCAAACTCAGATAAAGTAGCTGTCAAAACCCTTTTTCGGGTCATTCATCTGTATTCATTTTACAGACACTATTTGTATCTTCTTCAAAATGTATATGTTCACTCTTTGTGATATGTCAGAATCACGATACGGGGAAGGTAGCATTTTGGATAATGGGTCTCTTTATTCAAACAACCTAACTGTCCCTATCATTTGGCTCTATTGTGGAGGAAATAAAGAAGCCTAAAGGGTGCTCGTCAGGATGTCCTCCAACATAACCTCTGTCCGTCGTCCAGAATCCAAATCTATCCTGATTCCTGGCCCTACCACTAAAACAGAACAGAAATTAACAAAACAAAGTTAGGGATACTTTCCCAATGGTTGAGTGGTGGTTGGTTTCTAACCCAGTATTATGTCTCTTTCTCAAGAAGTGGTCACTGTCCCCGTTGCTCAGTTCAAGTAACCAGGCACCAAAATATCTCTTTGACCTCTCTCATCTTGGACTGTGAAGTCACTTTAAGTTAGTATCTTTTCCTCCGTCTTTCTCGCTGTCTTTGGGTTTGTCAGACACTTTATACCAGTCCCAGGCATCTGATAGCCTCGATATTGCTGGGATTTCAAAGTCCAGTTCCAGGTAGTTCCTGGGCCCGCTTTCCAATGTCTGCTCTCCATTCTTCCTGTTGGTTACCCCTCCCAGGGTCCCAGGTTTCATACCACAGCGGGGGTCTTGTCTCTCTTTGGCCCCCCTCGGTTTTGATGTAATCTTACCCCAGCTTGGGGTCAGTTGGATTTCACCCCATCTTAGGGTCGCTCGGTTCTCACCCCACCTTAGGCTAGTTTGATTCTCAATCTGCCTTGGGCTCATTCGGTGCTCACCCCGCTTCAGGGTCTGCCTTGCCCTTGCCGCCAAACTTCCCTTAGCAACCGCATACTTTTTTTTTCAGGCAGCACTCCCCCGGTCTGGCACGTTGGGGAGGTGATAGAGTCTCGTTCAGTCGACTTCCTTCACCTCTGCTGAAGCCTGTACTCTCTTCCTGCCAGCTCCTACTGGGCTCTTGGTGGCAGCTCTGCATTTTGCTGCAGTTAGGTGGCTCCAGCTTCATTCACTGGGCCTCTGGTGCTGGTCCACACAGTTCTGTGCTGCAGGAATTCCTTGGCAGCTAGCTAGCTGCGGGTCGAAGCACCACGCTGGCTGAGGGCTCGTCTCTCCAACACCTCCCAAGATGGGGGTTCTCCCATGTAGCTCTGTGACTCTCTCTTTCCCTACACCAATGCAGATGGGCTTTTCCCTCCCTAGGCAGTGAGGGGGTGGACTTATGTCCTGTTCAGCAAGCCGGGTTTAGGATGGTGCCTGGATAGGGTCAGAAACCATACAAGCCATGAATATATATAGAGTGGTAACTTATTACATATGTCAACTTCCACATAACCAACACACTTATTGTATTTTTGAGATATGGGAGGGTAACACATCCCTATTTAGGGATTGCCTGTACTCCAAGGATGGGGGTCGGGGGGGGTCACCCCCAGTGTGTTCTAGCTTGTGCTAGACCCAAAGGCGGTAGCTCCCCCTAGGAGAAGGGGACGAATTAACTGGATTTGTCTCATGTTGCAGTTCAGATTAAGAAGTGCTCAAAGGGTTTGTTGACTCTTACATGTTGTCATTTCGGAATGAGTTGGTTTGTTTAGGGCTTTACCTTTCAGTTATTCACGTGTGTATATACAGTTTCATCCAGAAAACGTAACAATTCTTTACCTATTATTTGGATAAATTTACGCTGTGGATATAGTGTATTTTGCCACTCAACAACAGAATTTGCTTCTTCGATGGATCTTTCCCTTTATGATCCTGATATCATCAATACAAGCTCCACAATAGCACGTGATACTGGTGTAAATTAGGAGTGGGATACATATGGCTCTCTTCAAAACTATCCACTTAAAGATTGTCTATATTTGTGCTTTGAGGACACCCATAGCCATGCCCTCAACAAAAAGTGTTGGTTTGGAATCTAAAACATTCTTGGTAACGGTAATTTCTGTGCACCACTCAGTGAGCAACATTTTCTGTTGGTCTATTTCTGTGTGATGTTCTTCAAGACGGTTGTGGAATATTTCATTCATTGCCTATTGGGGGATCCTTGGACACAAGGATTTGATGCCTAATCCATAAGCAGATGTATGTCTGAATGGAAATACATGTCTTCTCCTCTATTTATAATATGCTGTGCATTTAATGTAAGACTTCATTGTTTGGCATGTTGTTTCATATAGAAATCTGCATACTTGGATAATCACTCCAGTATGTAATTTAACTCCGGGATGATTGGGTAACCATGGCGATTAGTCAAATTCTCACGGTTCCTCCATAAATGTAGAACATACCTCATCTTGTATTACCTTGTGCTGGGAATTATTTCCTACAATTCTTTCTTCCTCTAAACAGTATCTCATGATCCCCTGCAGTAATGCTGTAAGATCTACTGTTATCTTACGGTAGCTTCTCTCATCACTGAGCTGTCTCAGACAGTAATTTTCATAATCAGCTTTATTAGTGCGTCCCCTTGGTGAGCAGAATTAACAGTGATATCACTGATATGTATGATGTAGCTTAACTCACTCAGTTTGTTGTTCTATTGTACTTACATTTTTAAAAGACTGATCACTATTCTCCTCTAATTTTGTGAGGCCCTCCATTACCCATCTTTCAAAAACCAGGGCAGTGTAAAGGTGGACCATATTTGTAATATTATCTATAACAAAGCAAAATATTTCAATCTTATTTTCCTTATAAGTGCATTGAACTCCTTTTTGCATGTAAAAGGATAATGGGCCTCATTCTAAGTGTGCTGGTCCGGTAACAACGGTGCAGGCATGGTTTTCATGGAAACACTGCCACCGTTAGCACAGGCACAGTTAGCACAGGCACTGTTAGCAACAGTGCTGGTGCTTCTGTGTGCCCATCCCTGTGGAGTCCTATGGGAATGGGGACTGACAGTTTGTGCCGCCTGACATCCTGGGCCGCCGGGACTTGTAATCTCCGATTGGCGCTAGGATATCAGGCGGCAGAACGGTGTTCCGAGTTCGGTGGCAAACCGCCAGTAGCAGAAGTGGGTTACTGCCTAACTCGTAATGAGGCCCATGGACTTGGTTAATCAGAAAAAGACTATTTATTATTTGAAAAGGCTGTCATGGTAAACCTTTGGATTGTCCGTAATTGAATTATCCTTGGGGGTTTAGAAACGTGTTCTTGACACTGGTAAATGTCTTGAAACTAAACAAAATCTTCCATGCCATCAGGCTATTCGTTCACATCTATTGAGGCAGGTAGTACCAATGTTCACGTGCAACACACCACAGCAGCACATGAACATGTGCAGGAGTGGTGTAGGGGGCATGTTTGGATATTTGGAATTGGGCCCAACACTGCACCGTCTTCACAACTACAGTCAACATGGCAGTAGTCAAGAACCGATGGGAAGACGGAATGAGTGGACTCATTTATCGCTCACATAAATCCTAGCAGAAAACAAGGCAAGTTTCCTTTATATAGCTCAATATTATTTAAAGTGTATGACATAAATAGCAATGGATTAACACTAGAGCATGTGTATTGCCTAGAGAACCAAGCTACACCGCACTGCTGACACCCAATGAGGCTGAAACATGTCTGGGGCTGCTTGTGGTCTCATGCAGAAAAGATGTGATCAAGCACTTCAGGCTGGACTGCCCTGTTGGGGTGGGACCAAGCCTGATTTATATATGGTCTTTCCCCTTTTGTAATGGTTTGGCAGACTCATAAATGATAGTCTAGATGAGCCATCACCTCTTGTGTGATGTCTAAGTTACCCTGAATGTGAGGGTTATGTCAAGGCACGGGTCCGGAGCCTGTCGAGCCTAGAGAACCCAGCTACACCTCACTGATGACACCCAATGAGGCTGTAACATGTTTGGGGCTGCTTGTGGTCTGATGCCGAAAAGGGGTGACCTATTAGTTCAGGCTGGACTGCCCCTATTGGGGTGGGGCAAAGCCTGATTTGCATATGGTCTTTCCCCTTCTGTAATGGCTTGGCAGGCTGAAGAATGATGGTCTGGGGGATTGCCCAGAGCGATGCCAGAGATTACGATTAATTCTAAACCTTCAAGGCATCCTCTCTTGTTTGTTGTCTACACTAGCATCTCGAACATGCGTACATACACCAGAATGATGTCTGGGGTGCTGTTGGAATAGGAGTACAGAAACCAGGATATGATGGTGAGAGGGATTTTTAACATATATTTAGCATAATACTAAACGACAAACTAAAATCGTACAATTTTTGTAATACATTTGCATTTGCTTAGACATGGCAAGATAAAGTAATTTGCCTAAAATCACACAGGTTTCATTCAAGTGTTGAAAGTGGGACTGGAATCCAGTAATAATGTGATCATTAGTTATTCAACCACTAGATCACACCTCCTTCCTGTGGCACCCTACTATTTCAGCAGGAAATCTAAGATTTCCAGCTGTTTCAATTTCTTTTGTTTAAAACTCTTTATTTATCAGTTCGAGATATTAAACATATTACAAACATCAATAAAGAGTCAATGAGATACACCATAACAATTCAGATATTAGTTTTCCCAAAAGAGGGGAAATGTAGGCTAGCTTCATTCCTCTTTATGGAGTCACACATCTTGAAGCCACCATCTACAACCAACCGTATGCAATGTTACTAAAAAAAAACTCAATAAATAAACCATATACATGTAGACAACACAGCACGATTCACACTCACACTTACACACAGTTATCACAAACACACCCGCATTCGCCTCAACTCTCACAACTATTTTAATGGAAAACTAATCTCAACCATACAAGTCATTAAGTGGTCCCCATATCTCTGTCAATTTCAAAACCTACAAGGTCGGCAATTGAAGCTCTAGCTTGCAGCTACTTTAACCTATCAGCTGACAACGCTGCAGTAATGAAGGTTATCATGAAAGACTTCACTAGATCTCATTAAAGGAGCACGTGGCTTTCGTTTGTTATTGTTCTGTGAATGATTAATCCATGGCCAAGCCCTAATTGCTAATTGCTTCTGCTTTCAATTCAAGGGTCATGTTATGCGAAGACTGGCTAGCCCATTCGGCACCACGCTTGCTGCTAACGTTATGAGCAACAACGTGTTCCATAGTACGCCAAGAGTAAAATACAGAAAAAGGGGTTCTGCCGGTATTATTGCATTCTCTGTAAGGGCATAGTGTACGCCGTATTAAATCTGCATTTAGGTTCTACATAAAGTGTAGCACTGCTGTAAAAAACATTAAACTAACTGATCTTTCCCCGTTTTGCTTTTTAGGAAATGTGGGACTACGCAGGCAACGTGTGTCCACTTTTTAAAAAGGAAAGATTGAACTAAGTTTGAGGCAAATTAGTTTGCTGTATTCCCATCACATCAGCACAACACATATGTTTGCTGGTTTTTGTGGTTGTTAGTGCAAAATTCGTCAGGTAATATGAAAGCCTGTTTGCTATTACACAATCAGGAAGACTGATTATCTGCTCAATTTCTTTCACCCAAGCCAACTTTGCATGAAACTCCCTCCCATACACTACTCCAAGCATGTGTACTGGTTAGGTCACTACTTGGACTTACATATGTTTTATTTGTTTATTTTAAAAGACAGACATGTGAGATTTTAATGGTCTGGTGCACATGCTTTCCCTATGCGAATCCTCACCCACAACGTGATATGCAATGTTGGAAATATTACCGTTGAATCCATGGCAACCAATGTGGCTTGCAAGTGGCTACCTGGATAAAAAGCATTTTGTGTTGCTATGGTTGCATTGAGCTGGGTAAGCGACTGCAAGCTTTGCCAGCTTCAGCGCCATTAAATATTTGTATATGATGCTAAGGTGGTCCTTAGGACACACCCTTCAAATGAACCCAATGTGCCTTACAATTTAAATAAACTTTAATAGATTCATACGGCATCTCCCTTCCTCCCGGTCCAAAATGCAGGTTAAAAAAACCTGTGGCCTAGAGAGCCTTCAATGTCTGCATTGCACAAAGGATGCCACGCCTGCGTTATCACACAAGCAATTAAGAGCCAAGGTAAAACCTATTTCCGAGGCACTCAAAGCCCCTTGGGTGCCAGCTTGCACCAGATTTCCCAGTAGGCAGGTGCAATTTAACGAATGGTTGTGTCAGAAGGTCACACTAGCCTTATTCCAACCATCCTAGCCTGCAAAGGGGGCAGGTGGTACCATGACCCGTTTGAGTTGGGAAAGACGCAATTATTTGTGCTATGCTGCTATTGACCTTTTGTAAAATTAGTCTGTGCAAGATATATGTCCAGCTTCTTCTTTGCCCTGCACAGCTTTGAAAGTAGTGGACTGTCCTAAATTGTTGTTTTCCATGTGATCATTTTGTTGAAACAACATTGTTTTCCCAATGTGTGTTTTTACCGTTTTGGATGCGCTGGGGTTGTTTCCTTTTTTATTTATTTTTTGCTTTTTCTTCTTCCTTGGGCTACGAGGGAAATCCCCAGTGGCCCACCCAATCTCTCACTCGCTCCTCTTGCATTTCTTCTATTATGTGCCACTGTGTTGCCCTGTTTCCCCTTAGTACTTTGGGTGCCTTTTTTCTACACATCCTCTCCTATTTGAACAGAAAAACAACGTTTCACATTTCTTCCACCAAGCAACTGTGTTGTATATCAATATTTTGACAGTGAAATAAACTCTGGTTACAAAGTGACGTTAATCTGTGCAGGGTCTTGGTGGTACGTGGGCGTGCCGGGGTTGGGTATTACCAAAGTCCAGCACATTCTGTTTTTCAGAAAAAAATGTTTGGTTGACTGATGTCATTAATGACAGAACCAGGCTAACAACTCAATGAAAAGAGATTGTGCCAATTAGTGCTAGGGCCTGCTCTGAAAGATGCAAAAGGGCCCAGAGAACTTACATGCTGGTCCTCGGGAGTGGAATTCCAGGATCCTGTTAATGTCTTTGGGGGGAACATATACAATGAAATGCTTTGACCAGAATGTCAGGGAAATAGTTACTCAATCAGTGCCTTGGGTTTTGGGATACTTGTAGATTTACAACAGGGACGGCCATGCAATGGAGACCTGAGAAGTGTCTGGACTAGTAAAGGGCAGAGCATAGCAAAGGGCCCTATGCTGGACCATCTCTAGTGTGTATTCGTCGGACCATCTCTAGTGTGTATTCGTCGTACTCCCCTGATACAATTCCTCTGCAACAAACCAAATGTTAACACATTGGGCACGATTCACAAAGCGTGTTTCAATGGGAACATCCGAGAATGCTCTGGGAACCAGGCCCACTGTATGCACCGTTTTGTTCTGTATGATGAAGACTTTGTGTGATGCTACTGTGAGCTTTTCTGTTAATACCTTCCCTTCTGTGGGAATAGTCACTGGGTCTGGAATATTTGCCTGGTTCAAAGTGAATTTGCACTGCTGAAAAGTGACTTTGCACAGCCGACACAACCCCTGATTCATGGAACCCTGCAAAGTGTAGTTGTGCCATGCAAAGTCCGAGCAAATTCATTTTGTACTGCAAAAATAACTTCTTCTTCTTCTTCAAATCAGGGTTTGTGTGGGCAGTGCAAAGTCGCTTTTCAGCAGTGCAAATTCACTTTGAAACGGGCAAATATTCCTTTAATCGGGCCCACTGTTTCACCAGGCTGCATCCTTCTGGTTAATATTATGAAATGGGTAACCCCTCAGAAACCGGTTTAGCTGCCTTGTGAGTGAAGGAGGTCAGTGTGTTGAGAGTGCAAGAACATCCTGTGACAATGGGTGTGTTTACCATAGAAAAAAACAATGCGATCTCTTCCATGGACTGTCCAGGCACGTGATCAGAGAGAGTAGTGGGTGTTCATTATATAACTCTTGGCCAAGCGTGGATTCCCACTACTGAGTTCACAAGTAAGATTGAATATAGGAAGGAGCTCAGTTATAGAGGAGGTGTAGGGATTTACAGGCATAACTTGTTTACTGGTTCTAGTTGTGGCCCAGTAGCTCAAGGCCAGAAAGAATAAAGGCCGAGGATTTCACAAGCTATATCCTTGCACTTAATTGTACTAAGAGTAGGGTATCGTCGAAATTGGGAAAGCAGTTGAAGCCCACATACATTTTCTCCTCCGAACAGTCCTCCCTGGTATTGTATACACATTGTGTGCTCTCCTTGTTTACCCAAAAGGAGGTCTTTTCTATTTTCCAGAGGATGTAAATGATGCAAAACAAAGAAAGTGAACCGAGAAATGGAAGGTATATATGATAGCTAGAAACATGGAAAGGTTAGGGATACTGTGCACCAGTGACAAACAGAACTGCAACACTTTTTCTTGTGCATCTGTGTTCCTACCAGAAAGCGACAACACACAAATTCGTTCCTTTTTCACTGAAAGGTCATGGGGGTCTTTGTCTCTGCTTGTGGGTTTGTACCTGGCTGGGTTTCTGGACCTGGTTGGGTTTCTGACTAGTCGATAATTTGAATATGGCTGTGTACAAACGTGAATATGTTTGCTTCTGTATATGCCTGTTGGTTGTACAATTGCGTATAGGATTGTGAACTCTTTGTCCCCAAAAGACGTTGCCTCTCTGTGTGTACATGGCTACGCAATTGCACTATTGTGTATTAGTAAATGGTTGTGTATGAGATAGTGACTGTATATTCATCTGTGTTTGGTTTTCACTCAGACTGCAGTAGAAGAACAAGTTACTTTCTAACCTTGTAATGTTCTTTCGATGGGATGTTCCTCAGCCGTATTCCTTATCTTTGATGTTACCCATTCCAGCTTGCTGGCTTCGGAAATTTTTTCAGTAGAGGGCGCTGCGCGTCAACGTCCCTCGAGTCGGTGTCCCTCGACAGCCTCTGTATCGCGCCAACGTCATTGTGCATATAAATAGACTCGCACAGCGACCGTTGCTCAGTTCCGTTTGGAAGCTTAAATTTGCTTTGCATGAATTGGTTATTAACCTTGAAGAAGCGTAAGATGCAACTCCAAGGGAAGTTTTAATGCAGGGATGGATGGGAGGGGCGATAAGGAATACGTCGGAGGAACATCCCATCGAAAGAACATTAGAAGGTAAGAAAGTAACTTGTTCTTCGAAGGGATTGTGTCCTCCGACGTATTCCTTATCTTTGATAGACTCCCGTAGCAGTAGTGTAAAGAGGAGGTGGGAGTAAAAATGAAATATCTCCCTTTAAGAATGTACAGAATGCAACACAGCTTTCCCAAATCTTGTCTCCTGGCTAGAGGAGGAATCTAGGCTGTAAAAGTTAGTAAAGGTATGTGAGGACGACCATGTGGCAGCCACACATATGTCTCTAATTGGAACCCCTCTTTGGAGAGCCGAAGAGGCTGCAATACCCCTGGTTGAATGAGCCCTAAAATGTTGGGGGGGTTCTTTTCCTGCTATTTGTAGCGTTCTAGAATGGTTAAAATGATCCACCTTGAAATGGTCTGTTTCATGATTGGCAATCCTAATTTGTACCCTGCGTATCCTACAAACATTTGGTCTGCTTGCCTTATCCTAGCAAGTCTGCTAATATAAAAACTCAAGGCACGCCTTGGATCCAGCCTGTGTAACCTCTCTTCCTCTTTCCCTGGGTGGGGAGGAGGATAGAACGAAGGTAAGGTTATTTTCTGAGTAATGTGGAATTCAGAGACCACCTTTGGGAGAAAATTAGGCTTCACTTGTAAAACAACCTTGTCTTTATGAAAGATTGTATGAGGAGGTTTGCAAGATAGAGCTTGTAATTCGCTCACTCTTCTGGCAGATGTTAGAGCCACTAGAAAGACTGTTTTAAAAGTGAGGAATTTTAATGAACAGGAATGGAGTGGTTTAAAAGGAATACCCATCAGAAATTTTAAGACTAGATTTAGGTCCCACAATGGAACTTGAAAAGGCTTTGGGGGATAAATATTAGTTAACCCTTTCAGAAATTGAATTATTAAGGGTAATTTGAAATATGAAGGCTCCTCAGCAGTACGCTTAAAAATTGACAGCGCTGCAAGATAGCCCTTGATCGTACCAGTTTGAAGACCTGAATTTGCTAGGTAAAGCAAGAACGATAACACCATTGGTGTATTGCATGAAAAGGGTTCAATATTCTTTTCTCTACACCAGCTGCAGAATTTGTTCCAACAGCAGCGGTATAAAGTTTTTGTTGCTGGCCTTCTGGCTGAAAGCAACACCTCCATGACGTCACCCGGGAGATCCCAATCCTTATAGCTCAACCTTTCAGAAACTAAGCGTGAAGGTTGAGGGTTCTGATGTCTGGATGGAGAACCTGACCTCCCTTCTGCGAGAGAAGAGCCTCTCTTTGCGGAAGACGAATTGGAGGGCAGATGGACATGTCCAGAAGGTCCAGGTACCACGTTCTCCTTACCCAATCTGGGGCAATTAGGATCGTGGTTTTCCGGAATCTTCTCAACCTCCTGATCATTTGAGGAATGACAGGGACTGGAGGAAATGCGTACAGGAGTGGAAACTGCCAGTCCACTACGAACGGGTCTCCTAGAGCTCCTCTCAGGGGAAATTCCCTTGAACAAAACTGATTGCACTTCCTGTTGATGCTGGTGGCGAACAGATCCACTTGAGGGGTTCCCCAAAGGGTGAAGATCTCTTGAAGGACTTCCTGAGCTAGCTCCCACTCGTGAGAAACTGTACTCAGCCTGCTCAGAGCGTCCGCCGGCAAGTTCTTCTCGCCGGCTAGGTGAACTGCCGATAGAGAGATTCCTTCTTGAATTGCCCAAAACCAGAGCTGAATTGCCTCTTTGCACAGTGGCAGTGACCCTACACCTCTTTTGTTGAGGTAGTGAATGGCCACTGTGTTGTCCATCATTATCAGGACATTATTTCCCTGTACTGATGGCAGAAAAGCTTTCAGCGCTAGTCTGATTGCTCTCAGCTCCAACAGGTTGATTTGTAGTCTGGGCTGCAATGGAGACCAACGACCGCTGATGGTCAAGATGTTGGCATGGGCTACCCACCCCGTGAGTGAGGCATCCGTGACTACTGTTATCTCCGGCCATGGTTGCCAAAACTGTTCTCCTTTCATGATATTCTCCCAACAGGCCCACCACTGAAGGTCTCGAGCTACTCTGTCCGGGACTTGAAGGAGATCTGACATTCTTCCTGAGAATTGCGACCATTGGGTGGGTTCTTAGTGCCCACTGGAGGGATCTCATTCACAGGCGAGCCTCTGGCACTAGGAAGATGCAGGATGCCGTGAGGCCAAGCAACCTCAAAATGTCGAAGGCTGGTAGACGTTGGGCATTTTGAAACTTGGTGACCATCTGTAGAATATCTTGAGCCCTCACCTCTGGTGGCGAGGCTTTTCCCAGGGAAGTGTCCAGGACTGCTCCAATGAACTGGAGTCTCTGTGATGGTATCATCTGTGACTTCTTTAAGTTGAGCGAGAAGCCAAGCTTGTGAAGGAAGTGGCAGACATAATCTATCTGGATCTGAGCTTGTTCCGAAGATACTGCTCTGATCAACCAATCGTCCAGGTAGGGGTAGACGTGGATCCCTTCCCTCCTTAGACTTGCAGCCACTACTGACATTAGCTTGGTAAAGACCCTCGGGCGGAGGTCAGCCGAAATGGCAGAACTCGAAATTGATAGTGAGATTTGCCAATTGCGAACCTCAGGTATTTCCTGTGTTTGAGATGGATTGGCACATGGAAATAAGCATCCTGAAGGTCTAGAGATACCAACTAGTGCTGAAGCTGGAGGGCCTGAAGGATCTGAGAAAGAGTTACCATCTTGAACTTGTCTTTCCTGAGGAATTTGTTCAATTCTCGCGAGTCCAAGATGGGTCTCAATCCTCCGTCCTTCTTTGGTACTAGGAAGTAGGGGGAATACCAACCCTTGTTCCTCTCCGCTACGGGTACCGGTTCTATGGCACCCTTCTCTAGCAGGTCTACAATCTCCTGCATAAGGAGCAGGTCTGGAAACTTCAAAGAGTTGTTCCCCGGTGGATGACTCTGAGGGGTGTGTAGGAAGGGCAGGCAGTAACCTTGGGCAACTGTCTCCAATGCACAAGCACCTGACGTAATAGCCTGCCATTCTGCCAGATGTTGAGTTAACGTGCCCCCTACTGGTGTCTTGTGAGGGGAGACCTCAGAGGGGTTTAGAAGTGGCTGACGCAGATGCCGAGGGTAAAATGGCACCTGCTGCTGCCGCTTTTGTACCTTTTCCCCGTCCACCACAGGTGAATCGTTTCTGGCCCCTTTGAGCTGGCTGTCCTCTGCCTTTTCCAAATGCAGAGTAAAAGTGAAAGGACCTGCCTCTCCAGGAAGCTCCTGAGGGGCGATTCAGAGTCTGCCGGATTGCAGCCCCAAAAGATGTTGCTGCTGCCTTGGATGGTTTTAATCTCTCCAGGCTGTCATCAGCCTTCTTACCAAATAAAGAAGTGCCGTCAAAGGGCATGTTCAGAAGTCTGGCTTGTACATTTGGACCAAAACCAGACTTCCGCAACCACGCAAATCTGCAGATTGTGGTACTTGCCGCCATGGCCCTGCTGATGCTGTCAGCAGAATCAATGCCTGTTTGGAGGGACTCGCACATTGCATCCTTTCCATCCCTGATGATGTTTAAGAATGCTTCCCTTTCGTCTCCTTCTGGGAGACAGTCAGTCGCAGATGAAGCACTTCCCAAAGTGTGTGGCTGAATCTTGCTAGCGTGCAAGTGGCGTTGATAGACTTAAATGCCATGCTACATGCCGAAAAAGACTTTTTTTGACATGGCATCAAATCTTTTATCATCCCTGTCCTGTGGAATAGTAGGGTATGCCGACCTACTGTTTGATGAAGTTGCTGCTTGTACAACTAAACTCTCTGGAGTTGGATGCTTGCTCAGATATTCAGGATCTAAAGCAGATACCCTGTATTTAGCAGAAAGTGTTTTATTTACTGCAGGGATAACTTCAGGAGTTTCCCAATTTGCAGAAATATTTCTTTGCAGTGCAGTATGAAAAGGAACAAAAGGATCCTCCTGTGGACCTTTATCTAAAATATCAGTAAGGTCATCCTGCTGAAAAGAAGGTGTAGGTGTAGACCACCCCATGAATTCAAATATTCTGGCCATCAGAATCCTATAAGTGGTCTCAGCATGCTCTCCAGGGTCTGGTTTAGCAAACTCTACTTCTGGAGAAGTATCTAAACCACTTGCCTCATGTAGAGAGTCCTGAAGGTCTTTTAACCTGTTCTCCTCAGAGATTAATTCTTCTGGCATGGGTATTGTAGTCCTTTGTAAACCAAAGGGTCTCTCATGGTCGTAATCCTCCCCTTCCTCATGTATAGAGGACAAGGCTCTAAAGTCAGACCTAGGATATGGTTTAAAACCCATTTCTAGAGCAGAAGGAGCCAAATTTGTTGTCACTGGCTGAGAAAACCAGTTGTCGACGTGGAAGTAAAAGGCTTTGAGAATCCTGAAAAAGGCGTCGAGAAAGTTTGAAGGGACCGCGATGCACTCGAGAGGATCGGAATCCTACTCGGCGTCGTCGAGATTGTCGATGGCATCCTCGACGTCATGGTCGAAACTTTTGACACCTCTACTGTCCTTGACGTAGTGACAGTTGTAGGTTTGTCTTTTATCGGAGTCGACAGTGGTGTCGAAGAAGGCGTTGATGCAACCGATTTATGCGTCGAAGGATCCTTCGACAAAGGCGTCGATGACGCGGTCTTACCGCTTTTACTCGGGGGTTCATGACGCTCTCGAGTAGTTTCTCTCGCCGGGTTCAACGACTCGCGGCGTTTTGATTTTTCGGGTCTTTCACCCAGGGTATCACCTTTAGACGTCTCCGAGGGGGTTGAGGCCGCTTTCTCGAAGACGCTAAGCATTTTTTTACGGAATTGCTCCCACTTAGCTGGTGAGCTGTGTTTTGTGGGGCAGGTGACCCTTTCTGGGGAGGTAGAGGAAGAAGAAGAAGAGAGAGATCTATGACGCCTCTTCTTAGAGTGTTTTGATCTCGAAGACTGATGAGAACCGCTTCGAGATCTTGAACGGGAATGTTTCTTTTGTCGACGAGGAGACGAATGTCTCGACTCAGCCGAAGAAACTTTCGAGGGAGTTGAAGTTTAAAAGCCCTTACCGCTTTCTAACTTCCCCTTACGCTCCTTCAAGGCTTTCGCCGTCATGGACATACAGTCCTCGCATTACGAACAGTGATGCTCCAATCCCAAGCACCACAAACAGATCCTGTGAGGATCCGTTAATGACATTTTCTTCCCACAGTCACAAACTTTTTTGAAACCGGACCGTGGAGTCGAAGGTTCGGATGAAGAAGCCATCGTATTAAGGTAATAATCTTCGAAGAATAAGAAGGTTTTTGCTGAAGAAAGGAACTGAGCGTTACGTTTCCAAGGCCCACGAAGCGTGGAAAAACGGAACTGAGCAACGGACGCTGCGCGAGTCTATTTATATGCACGATGACGTCGGCGCCGATACGGAGGCTGTCGAGGGACAGCGACTCGAGGGACGTCGATGCGCAGCACCCTCTACTGAAAACACTTACGAGGCCAGCAAGCTGGAATGGGAAACATTAAAGATAAGGAATACGTTGGAGGACACAATGCCTTCGAAAGGAGGGTTTGTCTATGCTCAGAAAGCCTCAGAACAAAAAACCTCCCCAAATGAGGCTGCGTTGCAACATAGTTTGGCGAAGATAGTTCAGAGAACGTTTGTTGGTCATTATGCCAAATGCAAAGCTCTTCTTTGGAGATGGTGGGCACGCATAATCAAACAAACAATATCAACAAACTCAGTAAAGAAGCAGTAGTCCATTCCCATGCAATTAATTCAAACAGAAATAGGAATTTGTTGAAACCAATGCTTACATTTTAAAGACAACCCAACCACAATACATGAAAATCTTCCTAACATCTTCCTGACATGTTTTCTCTCATAGAAAATAATGCAGAACATTCAGGTGGTCCTGTGTGATACAGGGACACAGACTAAGCAAAATTACTATGTCCAAAAACATTAATTCTTAGAATCAGTTTGCCTTAGTATCTAGGGATTAAGTCTTGAGTCAGTGAATCTATGATTTTTGTTTCTGACTTAGCCGCAAAAGATTTCAGGAGCCTGGAGATTCAACACAACTGGTGGGCAAGTATGGTTTTAGGAGTGTTGGAATAAGCCTGATTCCCTGTTCCCACAGACAAATCCTTGCACATTCCCAACTTGCTTATGGGCAAGACGCTTTCCATCATGAAGCTTAACTTCTGCATCTTAGGTTCCTGAGATTCAGCAGTCCATGGCTGTGATGAATCAACTTCCGGGGCACCAGTGGTCATAGGATGAATATCAGTTTCTAAACAATCAATCAGTCCCACACCTCTAGTACACCAGAAGGGATCTGAACAGATTGGAAATACAAGCAAATTATAAACCACCTTGCCCAATTTTGGTAACGTCACGTGGACAGAACGGCAGGCTTATCTCCAAAAGATTGTGGATCGTTGGTTAGTTGCAACACAGAGAAAATACAATGATTACATAATGATATAAATATCTACTTTGTTATTATCACAACAGACAGTTGTAGCAACACTGCGAAATACAACCCACCCTGTAAAGGAATGCAGTGGACAGACAGCTTCAAAGAAGGAAAGGGGATTCACTCTGGGTATTGACAGGAGGGTGGTCTGTATAGTAAATAATCTCAACAGTTCAAGGATACTTGCTTTTAGCACAAAGGGAGTAATGGGTCATAAAATGTCACTAGGGTCCTTCGGAGGCAGACCCGAGGGACAGAGCCACAATGCACCTTGTGCTGTAGGAGTTCTTGCTGCTCGATAGGGTTGAGTCGGTTTCAGGACACTTTGCAGCTCCTGCAACAGAGTTCAAGATGGCAGACAGCTGTGGGTATCAGGCGGCAGGCAGTTTGGCGAGCGAGGCTGGACTGACGGCAGCAGGCTGGCCTACATGGCGGTTCGGGTCAGGAATCGTTGTCTCAGTGCTGTTCGGTGGTTCTGAAGCACTGGCCGAAGCATCCCGGGCAGCTTTAGCGACCGCCGCATAACAACAGTCAGCAGTGCAGTCCATTGCAGCTCAAAGGGTTCAACTGGCTCAAAAATGTCCTTTAAGGCGGGCGTTGTTAGATGCTTGTTGATGCACTTCTAGCTTCTTCACTGGGCTTGTTTCGTCCATTAAGGCAGATGGCCCAAAGATGAGGAGTGGGTTGCAGGCCGGTGCCTTGTCCTTGGTTTAGGATTCAGAGACTCTCTGGCACTTCCACACTTCCCACGTAGGGACTGCAGATCCTAGCAGGACATGCTGTGTGCTGGCTCGGTACCAGTTCTTGAGCTTCTGGAGGGTCCCCTGGATTCGGTATCTCCCTCTGTTCCCTAGGAGATGTTTAGGGGAGGGATCTTGTTTCCTGGCCTTCCTTCACTGGCAGAAGATGTAAGGCAGACTGTACCTTCAGCCAGGGTCCAATGAGGAGTTCTTCCTTCTGGTGAAGCCTTCAGATGATGTGCCAAAAGAGGAGTTTGGGCCTCTTCTAAAGCCAAATGGGCCACCGGGATTAGTGTAGGCTAAGCCTACCTTAATGAACCAATCCTGGGTTCCAATAAACAATCTCCTGTATGCATGAGGTGATAAACAGAGTGCTTTGCAACGGAGAAGGGTAAGGGTTGCAAACGTGTAATACTAAGTGCCACCCATCTTCATGTCTGTTGTGGATTAAAGGGTCCCTCTGGTTAATGAAGCTCACTGTGGTTCAGTTTAGTTTAGTTTATTCATTTGTATTGCGCACCAGACCCGAGGGTATGAGGGCGCAGGAGCAACAAGGTTATTCACAGCTTGGTTACATGTTACAATGCATTACAATAATTACAATGGGACAGTAGATAGTTGAAGCAGACACGATCAAGGCAAGAGTTTACAGAATTACAAATATACTCATTTACATAGTTTATAGCGGTGAGGTGGGTTGGATGGTATTAGCGGTCATTGTTCTTTAACCATTGTATGTAGTTGCGTCTAAAGGGTTTGGCTACTCTTATAAGCTTACATGTGTAGGCTGTGGAGGATGCCATAGAGCTAACCTGTTTACGGAAGGAGAGGGAGGAGTCGATGTATATTCCTAAGGTTTTCACTTCCTTGGCTACTTTGATCGGGTTCCCGTCTATAATGAAGCTGGTGTAGTTGTGATCCAATTTAGTTAGGTTTGCGGTGGAACCAAGTATGATGAGTTCAGTCTTGTCATCATTCAGGCATAGACTGTGAGTTGCCATCCATGCCTGGATGATGAGGTACACCTTGTTCACCAAGGCCAAATCATGGTTGTAATCTCCCATCAACGGGATGAGGATCTGGGTATCATCGGCATAATTAGTGTAGGTGATACCCAGACCATCTAGATCATCAAACAGGGGCTTCGTGAACACGTTGTACAGTGTATGGGAGACGCATGAACCCTGGGGGACTCCGCATGTGATGGGAATTGGGTCGGCGGCAGCTGTGGTGGAGAAGACACGCATGGATCTGTTGCTGAGGAATGACTCGATCCAGCCGATGGCTTCTTGGGAGAAGTGGGCAGCGGAATCCAGGTGATTGCATAAGATTTGTGATCAACTAGATCAAATGCCGTGGAGGGGTCAAGGAGAAGCAATAAAGCAGTTTTCCCTTTGTCTCTAAGAGTGTCAATTTGAGCCTTCAGGTCGATAAGGGCCGTTTCTGTCCCTTGTTGGGATTTGAAGCCTGATTGCCGAATACCAAGGAGATTGTTTATTTCAAGGTGTTTTTGGATTTGTTGGTAGGCTGTCTTGTCTAATATCTTGAGCAGGAATGGGACAGTGGTAATAGGTCTGTAGTTGGTGGGAGTGGAGGGGTCAAGAGAGGGTTTTATGAGAAGGGGAGGACCCAGAACTCTTTGAGTTTGCTTGGGACGGTACTTGAGGTGAAGGAGGCGTTGATGAGTCTGGTGATGAATGGCAAGAGGTCTCTTGCCGCATCTTTAATAATTTGTGGGGGGCAGAGGTCGCCCTGACAGTTAGATGGTTTTAGGCTGAGAATGATTTTTTCCACTTCAAGAGTGGAGACTTTGGAGAAGCTGAAGCAAGTGGGGTTGGGAAGAGGGTGTTGGGGTGTGGGGCACGGGGTCGTATTAGTAGGGTTGGTTGGTTTAGCTATGGAATCTTTCTTATTTTTAATTTTAGTTTCTAGGCCTGTGACTTTATTGTTTAGGGCATTTTGGACACTGGTGCACCATTGTTTGGTCTTCAAACAAGTGTCTGGAGTTAGCACAGGTGTTTCCAGTTCTTTAATGATCGTAAATAGCTCTTTGGTGCTGCAGTTGGATTGTGCAATTCTCTGGTTGTAAGATTCTTGTTTGGCAGCTATGATTTCTTTTTTGTAGTTGGATGTTATTTTATTGAGCAATATTTTGTTATGGTCTGTGGGAGATTGTCTCCAGGCTTGTTCCTTTTTGCGTTTTTCTAATCTAAGAGTTTTTAGGTGACTAGAGAACCAATGGTTGAGATGTTTTTTCGGTTTACATTTTCTTAGTTTTAATGGTGCAATGGAGTCTATGCTGTGCGCAAGGTTTTGTTATAGCCTTCCACAAGGTCATAGGGGTTGGAGGTAGCAGGGAGTTGGTTAAGTGTAGGGAGGATGAGAGGGATCAGTTTTTCCACTGTGATATTGTTTTTACTTCTCGTGGGGATGGCTGAGGCTAGCATATTGTTGGTGATGGGGCTTGAGGCTTCGAGGGTAAAGGAGAGGAGATGGTGGTCGGACCAAGGTTGAGGGGAGTTATCGGTGATGGAGGCCGCGCAGTTGTAGTCTGCTACCCAGTCGAGGGTTCTCCCTTTTTTATGGGTGGGGCCAGATACTTTTTGGGTAAACCCTAATTCAGAGAGAGTATTGTTGATGAGGGTGGCCTGGTGATCTTTAGGGTCTTTAAAGCCTAGGTTGAAGTCCCCTAGGAGGAGGCTCTGGGAGGTGTTTTTTAGGTTATTGGTGACTTATCCACATAACACAAAACAGGCAAAAAGACATTGGGCCTCATTACTACCCTGGCGGTACGGGGTAAACAGCGCCGTAAAAGGTGCCGGCGCCGTTTACCCCGTACCGCCTCATTGCAAGGTCCCCTCGCGGGACCCAGGAAGCAACGCCTGGTCAAACCAGGCGTGCTTACCGGGTCCCGCAAGGGGAAGAGGGAGCAAACAACGGGGCAACTCTTAATGGCCCATTGTTTGCTCCCATTCCCATTTAGCTCTATGGGGGCTGAAATGGGAATGGGGAAGGACCGGGTCCGGGTCCTTGGAGGGAGGAATTACCAGGCCTTCCGAACTCAGAATGGCCTGGTTATTCCTCATTCTGAGGACCCGGACGCGATTTCGGCGGCAGCCATGCCGCAAATAGCGGCATGGCTACCGCCAAACTCGTAATGAGGGCCATTGTGTACTCCACCTGTCAGATCCCAACTAAATTTTACAGAGGGGACTACACCTGATGGCGGTGTCCACCCAGAGTACACAGGTCTATGCGTATGTCATACGGTGAGCATAGGAAAATGTGCACAGATTAGCCCCACACATTTTCCAGAGGTTGATCTACCATCATTCTTCTCAAATCATCATGCGTGCAAGAGATCACTTCACTTATCCACATAACACAAAACAGGCAAAAAGGAACTTTCGTGTGTTCAGATACATCACAACACTCGGCTACAACCGATCTGCTATTGAACGGGTATGGGTTAGTTAAGGCGCAACTTTTCCTGTACAATTACAATTACACTCGAGCCTCTGCAGAATGCCTGCGTTGTTATCACCCTGATAGCCCAGAGATAGAAAAATCAGCACTGGAAAAGTTGGTTTCCAATCCTCCGCCCTTCCAGTGCTTTACCTAGAGCACTAGAATAGAACTCAGCTTTCAAAAGTCAAAGAAGAGAGCGTGGGATAGATGGTGGGATAGATGGCATTCCAGCATCTTTGAAATCTACCAATCGGGGATCGCCTTTCTTTATGGGGTTAAAAAAACTCCTGTAAGACAAAGAGAAGTCGGAAGCTAAACCAGCCATGGTTAGTTTAGCTATTGTATATCGTATCCTGCCTAAAGGAGGGCCTGAATTCCAAGCTGTTCTGCCCAAATACATTTATAATATCAACCTTTCAAGATAGTAGGAAGGAAGATGATGGGAGGGAGTGAATCTGGTCCACTAAGTAGCCTTTCTGCCAAGCCACTCTACTACCAGAGCAAAGCACACTTGGCCACAGTGTTGAGTCTTCCGTAAACAGTCCCTTGATTATTGTCAGCAAAGCATATAGCTACCCTGCATTACGTAGGCTTCAAATAGAAAAGAAAATGCCAGGTCATGAACGAAAGGGTAAAGCTGCCTAGCAAGTTTGCCCCGGATGGCAGTGCCACAGACCCTTGTTAGCACTATGTCGTGGAAACAAAAGGGGGAGGGCAACTTTATGGTGGTTTTCTCGCCTGCAGACTCTCTCGGTGCAAATCCCTAAACACACTCACAGAAAAAACATTCCTGAACATGGGAAAGAAAGAAGAATTTCGACTGATCATACAGCCCTGAAAGGCAATGATACTGTACTGCTACTGTCTCTATGGGCTGCCTCTACCACCTTCATGCTAGAACGGTCCCTTTGCATGTGTTATCCATTACTCTGAAGCTGAGAGAGTACCGGTCTCTGCCAATAGGATAGGCGTATCTGATCGAACATTTTGCATAACAGCCAAAAATGCAAAAATCAGAGGGACCAGGCGCAGGATGATTTCCGTCAATGTAGTATAGAACCACGTGTCAGTATGACATAGGGACCTTGGGACATGCGTGTGCTTTAATATTTCTGTACATTCTGCGTGTGTCAAGCATGACTGTTGCTTCTGTGTGCATAGTGCACGGCTGTGTTTTGCATCGAAGCGCTATTTTTGTCTAATTGTCACGCCAGTGCACGCCTGTCTACCGTACGTGTTTTGCGTACAATATGTCTTTGTGTGCCCATGTATGTGTGTGGGAGAGTTGCCTCGGCGTGTGCGCTGTCTCTATGCGATGTGGCGTATGTGCTTGCGTGCGCGCGTGTGCACGCACAGCGCCGTTGCCCTCACGCACACGGGCGGCTGCGGCTACGTATTTACACGCTGTCTTGGTGACCGGCTATGAGTCTGTGTGCTTCTCACATCCTAGCCGATGCCAGGCATGCGGCTCTTCTGGGAGGGATTTACAAGGCTGCATCTCGGCTCCCGTTTGCAGAGGTCTACTCTGCCTGCTTCCTCCTAAAATTTGCAGACATGTTCCCTCTGAAAAGCTGCTGCCGCGGACAGGCTCCGTCTTTCTATCACACTTCCACCCTCGCTCCCGTATTCCTTGGATCTGCCATTAGGGGCAGAGCAGCTGTGTTCGTGTTCAAGCCTCCCCCCCCCCCCACCCACCCCACCACACACACATTTTTAATGACAGAATGTTACTTAGCAACGGGGGAGGGGGTATTTTTTCGCTGAAGATTAAACTATGCCATTATCTCCAACAGGAAACTTATGAAAGAGCTCGCTACCCTCCGGTGGGCGCCCTCCCTTCTCCCAGCAGAGCCCTAGGAATGGCTGCCGAGCTGGGCTCCAACCGCACATGTGCCCCCCGCGCTTCGTCTCCATGCTGACATACCCAGGGACCGGCTACCCGTGCTGGAGGTGGGGGGAAGAGTATGGAGAACGCGGAAATTGGGGCGCATTCAAGTTAGAGCCAGTTAAACATAGGGGTTATGGGCTTTTGTCCTGATCGTAGCCGGAATAAGGCAAAGGGGAGAAGGGGTAAGAGGAAATCGGGAAGAGAGGCAAGGCGAGTGAGAGGAAGGAAAGAGGGAAGATGGAGGAGGAGGAGGCAGGGAGGAAAAGAGACAGACTGTGGAAAGGTGGAGGGCAGAAGGGGAGACGAGGCAGCGAGGAGCGAGACAGCCAGGGAGAGCGGGAGACAGAAGCAGAGGGACAAGGATCAGAGCGAGCGGGTTCCCCCTGCCACAGGCTCCTGACTGGAGGATGGGATGGTGGCGTTGCTGGCCGCGGGGTAGGCTGTGATGGTGCTACTGGCGGATGCAGGGCGGACAGCTCCCCGTCCATTCCAGTGCACGGCGGCATGGTGCTGAAATCTAACCCTGCCATTCTCTTGTGCTCTCTCCCGCCCAGTGATTATATCATTGAAGAGAAGACGGCCGTGCTGGAGAAGCGGGAGCATGAGGGCTTCGGGTTTGTGTTGCGAGGGGCCAAAGGTAAGGGCCAAGTTTTTTCACTTGAAGCTTTCCGGTTCAGGGAGGGGAGGGGGGACTTTCGTTTTCACACCGCCATCCCACCCTCTACTTCCTTGCCTGGCGGGCAAGGCTGCCAACATAGCAACACACATACTCACCCATACTTCTCAGTCTTAGCGCCGGGGACGGGGGGCGAGTGCAGAGGGGCTCAGAATCCACCGTACCCTCGCCTACCAATAATTCCTCTGCTCCTCAGACCACAGCCCTGTCCTCCTGTGCCCCTGCCTTATTGTGCCCTGCATGACAGTAACCCGGCCCCATAGCGTCCAATTGCAACAATACACTTGTTCCACTGTGTCCGAGCCTCGCGTTGGCCTTTCTTTTTGTGTCCCACATGGGTTCCTGCCTTAAGGGGGCCCAGGTTTCGGGGCACTCTCCCCCAGATCCGAGCCTCTCGGTGCCCCTGGCCCCTTGCGACCCAAACCCTCTATGCACTTGCCCCACAGCTCCATTTCCCCCTTCATATATGCATTAAGCCCCCTTTGCTATGCTGCAGTATGCACCTTCCCAACCTGCATTCACCACTGATCCGCAATGCCCGAACCCTCTGCACCACCCAACCTTTGAGCTTTTGCATGTTCAGAATACCATTGCTTTTATGTATCTCTTATGGTGTATGCATACCCATAGACACAGCATATGTAGTCACCACAGTATCCAAACTCCTGTTCTTACAGGTTTCTGCGGCAGACCATTTAGTATTTGGTTTCGATTCCTTGTTTAAGAACCTCAAGTGATGTGCGCATTTGTTTACAAGAACACATTGCTTAAGGACCACTCTGCCCCCTTTGCCGCTGCCCGCCCATGCCCCTTTCCACCTTTTATCTAAAGCACCGCCTCCAGCCTCAGCCTGGACGGAGGAAGGTCACGCAGAGCGGCTGAGGACCTTGCACATGCGGACGCCTGTAAAGCTTACTCTGGTTTCAGCTGCCTCTGGTCAATCATGTCAAGAGCTGGCGTGGGGCTGCAGCCAAAGAGGAAGTAGTTGGACAGTAGTGCAATCCATCAAGGTGCATGTTCCCTTTTAGATCAGATCTGGTCTATCCCCTTTTGGCTCTTCCCGTCTCCTGTCTGCCACCCAGTCTTGCTCCGCTCCTACCCATGGAGGATTCAGGGAAATGTTATAAAGTGCTAACAATTAGGGACTTCCGGTGGTCATGATATTAACAGGCTTTTTACGATTTTTAAATGTAACAGTCAGCTTTTTGTTTTGCCACCCACTGCCCTATTCAGACACACATTCAGAAGACTTCCACTATTGGCACTCCATGCATTCAGGTATCAGCTGTGCTCTTCAAATACTGGGCAGGAGACGGGAAGAGGAAATGTGCGAATTCTGTGATTATCCTGCACATAGTTTATCAGTCATTCACGTCAGCAATCTCTCCGCCACACTCTGCAGGGTGTGATCTGCGTATCTCCGTATCTGTGGGCATTTGAACACATACTGCTGCACACTCTCCCTCGGGTAATGTTCCACAGATGTCTCTTAAAAGTAGTGCAAAGGAGCAGTGGTTAACTGCTGCCTTGGTTGACGCTGAAATGAAGTGTACTTTTTTGGCGCATGATACAGACAATCCGTTATTTAGTTGCTAATGGAGAAATACTTATTAGGACGGGAAGGTAATGTGATGGTTGCTCTTTGGAAGCAGCCCATAGTGGACATGGGAAGTGCTTGTCTGCTCTTGGAACAGTGCATGGGGAAAGTAGACGGCAATTCTCTTAGATCAGAAGAACCTGGTGGACAGGGGAGGTCGTTGAGTGCTCTCTTGAGCAGCTGAGCAGGGCATTGTGGAAAAGGCAAGTAGTTGCCTACTCTCTTGAAGTGGTGCACAGCGAATAAGAGAGCTGACTGGATGTTATTTTGGGGGGATGCTTGTTAGAAAGAGGACGGGTTGGTTGTTGTTTTGGCGAAGAGGGAAAGCCTGGAGGCTATTTGAAGCAGGGCATTTGGGAAGGATAACTTGGTAAACGTGCATTATGGACATGGCTCGTGGCTGCTCTTTTGGAACAGTGTGGGATGGAAAGAGGAAGCATTTACCTACTCTTTTTTGAACAGTGCACGCAGATCTTTAAGAAGTGCATGATTACAAATGGAAGTTGCTGGCTGTTCTTTTGGGGTGATGGATGCACGGTTTAACGGGGAAGTTGTTGGTTGCCGTTTTGGAGCACAGTATGGCAAACAGAGGAGTAGTTCGCTATTATTTGCAACACATGCCCAGATGAAATTGTAAGCCATTGGCTGTTCTCTGGGGTTAGTGCATGGTAAAGAGGGGAGGTCATTCCCTGCTAGCTTGGGGTATTGTAAGGCAGTTAAGAGAGCGGTTGGCTGTTGCTTGCAATCCTTAGTGGATGAGAAGAAACATTATTTGCTGTTCTCTCAGGGGAATTCAGGATTGAAAGGGGAAGAGAGAAGTGGTTGATGGACATTGGGGAGCAGTAGACAGTGAAATGGGGAGTAGGTGGCATCATTACATGTTTGAAAGTAGAACTAGCTGGGCTGCTCTCCTGGAGCAGTGTTTGGTGCATAGGAGCAGGGGTTGGCAACTATCTTGCAGTAGTGCATGGTGGAAAAAAACAGGTAACAAAATGCTCTTTTGACGGACTGTTTGGTTGGAAGTTATTCAGCTTTTGTTTTGGCATGGTGACTGGCACAAAAGGGAAGTGGGTGGCTGTTCTTTTGTGCCGGTAGAACAAGGAAGCCGTTGGTTGCTCATTTGTGCAATGCATAGCAGAACTGTTGAAGATCACTTTTCATTCCTAAATATGCACCACAACAGTATTATGAACACAGAGTCTGAAGAACAGGGTAAAAGCCTGGTGATTCCCCAACAGATATTGCATTCCCCCCTTCAAGATTTGGATAATGAAATCAGAAAGACTGCCCACGAAATCTCGTCATTAAATATGGTGCTAAGTTCGTTCTCCTCACTATACAATAGTATACGCCTAGATTTGAACACACAAACGCTCAGGGATGTCATTTCACCAAAATGCCAGGGGTAGCGGAAGTGACATCACATGACCCTTGACCTCTCTGTGACATCACAGGAAGTGATGCCATTTGACCAACCCTGAAGTGACATCACGGGAAGCAATGGAACACGACCGTTACCCCTTGACAAAACAGGAAGTGGAATCACATAGCATTGTTTCTAAGTACACTATGAAAAATATGGTTACAATATTACTGTAGCGTGATATACATTTCATACAAGAATGGATCACCATATGTATCGACAGAAAAAAACATGCTATATATGCAACTTGCGGAAAGCAAAATACCTAGTCCGAAATGGATGCTTATTCTACTCTAACTGATTTCTGGAGGTTTTTGTCTGCATTGTGAATTTGGGGTATTTAAGAATAGGCTAAATCAGTGACTCACCCCCTGAAGTGTGCCTGAAATAAATCTTTAATGAGTCTATTAATTATTGTATGGAATTCCAGAAAGAGAAATAGCTGAAATGGCCACATGGCGTTGGCCACAGCCCAGGAACTTCAATTTGTAAAAAACAAAACAAAAAAAAGTTTTTTTAGTACTTTTGTTAGGGGGTAGCAAGGGAGACCTCAGGGGTCGCAATTGCGACCCCTGGTAACCCCTAAATGACGTCACTGCACACACTACAGTTAAGTGACTTCAAGATAAATCTAGAGATGCCGCTTGATTCAATTTGGGATCTGACTGGAGTGTTGAGGGCGCATGGAAACACAAAGAGCGCTACTCTTCCACCGTCCGAACCTGACAAGGAGACGGAGGTACCCCAAATTGTGGCCCTCAGCCAAAACCAAATAATAGAGGAGGGAAAAAGGGGAAGAGAACCCGGAAAGCTGACTCAAGGAAATTCT
Organism: Ambystoma mexicanum; assembly: GCF_040938575.1. Taxonomy (NCBI): domain Eukaryota; kingdom Metazoa; phylum Chordata; class Amphibia; order Caudata; family Ambystomatidae; genus Ambystoma; species Ambystoma mexicanum. The sequence goes on along the minus strand of NC_090936.1, from coordinate 973,460,850 downwards.
TGAAATCTCAATTTAACAGAAGAAACAGACAATGCAACAGAGAGTCTCAAAAGGCAGATCCAGAGGTGCCAGGATCCTTTAATGGTGCTCTTCTGTGGTAGAGATAGAGGAGGACAAAAGTCCAACTGCTCAAGGAAAAAGGGCCGATCATTCGGCACCAATGATAAGAATGTATACTGAAATAATTACAGCTTTTCATCATCCAGCTCCAAAGGTTGATACTCGGGTCCAGTGCCCTCAAAAATCCTTTCCAATCTTCCAAATAATACCTACAGTTAAAGATCCAAACTCTGTAATAGTCCAAACAGCTCATGCGGAAAATTACTGAAGCTGACATTTGTGGACAGTTGAAGAATAAGGAAAAGTTATCAGTTGGAGCACACTGGAGAGTGGGCTGTCAAACTCGAAAGTCTGTGAGTCTGGATGAACAGGTAGACAGCAGGGATTTCGGTTATCAAATTAATTTGGATGTTGCTTATAGGGCCCGACTGATCAATCAAATGGCAAGCACCATATAGCGGTTGTATGAGTGAAAAGCAAAGGGATGATGCTTATTTATTTTATTTATGTATTCATTTGTTACACGCCCAGACCCTGGGGTATCACAGCGTGGTTACAGACAACTGAGTACATGGCAAACATATGAAGGCACAAAATTAGACAGTGTTTAAATACAGAGGACAATATTCCTGTACAGCATAGATAAAAAGTATATACAATGTGGAGACGGTCAGATGGGTGCCCGTTCAGCAGGGTGCTAGTATTCGTTAAATAACCATGTCTTTAATTGATTCATGAATCTGGGGAAGGAGGTCTCTAATTTGAGCTTGATGGGGAGGGAGTTCCAGTGTTTGGGGGCTAGGACCTGGTAACTACTGCCTCCTGCTCTGGTGTTATTGTACCGAGGTACCACAAGGGGATGACTGTCATTAGATCTCAAAGTTCTGACATTTTCTTTTTTCTGCAGGGTGTTGTCCAGATATAGGGGAGCTTTTTTTGCCAGGCACTTATGTGCAATGGAGAAGCGGAAAGGGGGGTTGCAAGGCATAAAATAAGCAGTGTCACATAGCAATTTGCTATGCGATTCTGTCAGTTTGCTAATCAAATTGACACTTGTGTAGCAAAGATAGCTATTTAAGTTGCCCTCTTCAATGACAGCACATCTCACCCTCCGCTTCCTCTCTTGCCCTCTGTGCTCTCTTCCTCCTCTTTTCTCTGTTCACTTCAAGTCCCAATGGAGAGAAAGTGCAGCAGTAATCATCGCCTCCACTCTTAAGTGCCAAGGCATGTGTAGGAGTGCTAGGCAAGAATTTATTTTTCTGTTTCATATAATTGCAAACCAGAAATAATCAGGATGCTACTTTTATAAGCTTTTTATATGCTGTTTGGCAAAGACCAGTATGTGTCAACTTTATATTTTTTTTAAAAGACAGTTCCATGCTTTACAGTCATATTTAGGTTAGTGTATCTAAATTTCATTGTGTCAACTATATTTCATTTTGTTGTGGAAGATGCATCATATTGACGAGTGAAGACTTTTGAAAATTTACATGATCACATGAACGAATGCTTTGGATGGCAAACCTAGTTCTGTAACCTGCAGGTTGCATACATATTGCAACTGGTGCTCAAACCATGAGCGGTTTTATAGCAGTTACCTTACCCTGTAAGTGAGATGGCAGCAAACTAGAATATTACACTAGTTTGACCAGTTCTCTGCCTGCTACACCTACTACTCTGCTTAGTCTCTTAGTGTCTTTCCTCTTAAATAATGAATACACAAGGCTAACTAGATGTTTACGCAAAGAAATGATCAATAGTACCACCCAGACTGTACATTGACACATCTGCTGCAATACCACACACTGCAGTCATCAGCCAGAGCTCACTTTGCTCTATGATTATATTATATATTAGCACCTGCTGGAGCGAGCTAGCCAAACTGTTTTCAGAGCCTTTTTACTCATTGACATTCTATATTATCACCCGGTTGCTTTGTACCAGCTACCCTGAAATTGAGATGACCACAAACCACGATATTCTATCTAGTTTGCCCAGTTCTCCGCCTGCTACGCTATCCACTCTGCTAAGTCTCTTTCTGTCCTCTTACATAATGAATAAACACAGCGAACTAGATGTTTATGCAAAGTAGCGATTAATAGTTCCATCCACTATGTATATCTACAGATATAGTCAATACCAAACACTGTAGTTAGCCTACATAGCTCGCTTTGCTTTATGATTATGACTGCATTATATATTCCCACCTGCAGGAGACAGCTGGCAAACTGTTTTCAGAGCATTTTTAACATATCTATTTATTTGTGTGCATTCATACAGCTAACCTTTTACATTTTGTAGACACTCATCTGTGGCTCGCAGTCTTTTTGCCCACTCGCATAGTCGTTTACATTTTATGACGGGTCAGTAGCATTTGCATGAGATGTTTGAAACTTTCATGTAACATTTACTTTGTTTGCAGTAAATGTCAAACAAACGTTTCACTGGGCATGGCTGGCCTCTGGGTGGCATCAGTGTACCAAACAAAGCAGGTTTGTAATGGCATGCACCAATGTACACTAATCGCATTTTATGTACATTTAATCACATTTAATGTATATTTAATCGCAATTTGTTGTCCTCCATTTCTATGGGTCGAGTGCATTTCTCTTAGGTGGAATAGGGAAACTAAGATACCCGACCTGCAGGTCTAGCTGAATTTTAAAGAACTTGCAAGGCTTGACTCCTCTAACTAATGTCTTATTTCAGCGGTATGCAAAACTGCTGTATTGTTGCTCATTTGTGTCTCGGGTACAAATAACTTCGGATGACATTAACAATATTAGTACAAAATTGCTAATCAAATGGGTCTGTTTGCTAATTAAAAAAACTGTCATTAGCAAACTCTGCTAATCAATTTTTGAAAACTAATTTATGCCTTGGGGTTGGGATTTTCAGGGCAGGTGGAAGGGATGTTAGGTGTTGCAGAATTTTTATCAACTAAGGCCAGTCTTTTAGTGAAGATTTTATTTTGAAATAGGACAATTTTAGCCGATAAGGCATCCTGAATGGTGGTGCACCATACTTTGCTGGAGTTGATAGGGGTTGTACTTGCGGTGGGATTTTCTAATTCCCTGAGAATGGAAAAGAGTTCTTTGGTGTCTGAAGTGGCATTACTAAGCTGAGTGTTAAAGCTTCTGCTTGTCTTGCACTGATGGTGAAGCAATTCAGGGAGTCCCAGGTCACTGGACCTCCTTGGACAACCACAGTGGTCATGCCTTGAGTAATGTATCTATGATATCGAGCACAATACCATCATGGAAGCCTGTCAAGGAACATCAGGATAAAGGGAACCTTATGACATCGGAATGTAATTTGGGTGGTTCTCAAGGCAGATGCAGTGTGTCTTCTCTGGTTCGTCTGAAGGACCGGTTCGACTCCAAGTTCATTAAAATAGAAAAATCCATTGCTCAAACAAGTAGGGATTTTGGTTCCAAATGTGACTTTGTCTATGTGGAGAATTGTGTGAATGGGTCTGAAAAACAAAAGGTACCACTGATTTATGTCGTAGTAAATGAGCCATAGCGATAACAAGGACAGTGGCGAGACAAAGGTTTGGGAAGGCCCAAAGATAACTGTGGGGATCATCAAAATTGTACTGCCGCTGACGTCATGAAAATACAGAGAGGTAGTCAGCTTCAGAGTGTTCTCCCCATTTCAGGGACTGTAGCATCCAAGCATCCTGTCCGGTTGCAATTTTAGCTTTCATATCACCTACAGCTCAGCCGTTTAAACACTTGTTGATGTGATCTGTGTTTGATCTGCAGGTCACAGGTTCGAATCACAGTAAGGCCAACTCAGCCTTTCATCCTTTGATAAATGAGTACCAATTTCGATTGGGTAATAAAAGTTATGTATGTAAAGCGCTTTAGATTAAAGCGCTATATAAAAAACAAATTATTATTACAAATCATTGTTATGTGCAAAATATGAAATTATTGTTATGTGCCACCAGCTGCGCTAGTTCTCCCCTCTAGGTTCCTCCTTGAAAGGCTAGTAAATGGCTTGTACGAGGTTCTATTAAATAGAGCAAATGAAATAAAGCTTCTGCATGAAATACCACAACTAAGACTTCTTGAGTCTAGAGACATTGGGCCTCATTCTGACTCAGGCGTTAAGGGGTTTACGGTGCCGTAAACGGCGCTGACCCTTAACGCCTGATTACAAGGTTCCCTTTGCGGGATGGCTTTTAATGGCTGCTTTTTGCAGCCGTTAAAATCCATGCCGCAAAGGGACCTTGGCGATAATTACGGCGCCGTAATTTACGGTGCCGTAATTATCGCCTTTCCCCATTCCTATTATGCCCTATGGGGCAAAAATGGGAATGGGGAAGGGTAAAATGGGAAATGGGGATTTACCGCCCCACTCACCTTGGAATGGGGCGGTAAATCCGCCAACCACCATGGCGTAAACATAGTTTACGCCATGGTGGTAAGGGTACGACCCAGGCGGTAAGTTACCGCCTGGGTCGTAATGAGGCCCCTTGTCTTCCCCGACAATAAGAGATTGGATTTTGTGCAACTGGACTTTCAGTCAAACATTGTGGTACAAATGATTTTGAGTGAATTCGACACATCGAGGGCCTTGGGTTATGACCTCAGGAACCATGGTCCGTTTAGTCTGGGGTTTTGCTGTCCAGTCAAAATTACTTGTACACCTAATGAGACTAATGCAAGGAGGGTCGAATTCACACATCCAGTTACAACAAAACTAAAACAAAGACCTTCAGGATTGGCTTTGGGTGCTGGAAACACTAGTCAGGACCTTCAGGAAGCTGAGAGAATGCGGGACTGGGGAATGTGTGACTGGTCTTTAGTCCAAACGGACAAAATTGAGAACATTGACACATTAAGTTGGAATTCTCGTGTGTTCAATAGTTTTTTGGGAAATGCCTCAAGACAACAAATTTTCCACACAAACCACATAGTTTTACTGCAGGAGGTTTGGTTGAGGGTTCAGTTGAGTGTTGATGGGCACACAATATTCCAACAGATGGCATTGAAGAGTATGGAGGGTAGACCCTCAGGGGATCTTATAATATCAGTGAATTACTCTATACTGTTGGAGTCTCAGATTGTGTCTATGGTTTGCAAGCTAACAGAGTAGCCTTAAAGGGTTTACTGTTTAGAAAATCCCTGTTGCTTGTTAACATTTACAACAATCCATGCCACAGCAATATAGCCTCCATTCTGGCCAATCTGGGAGAAGTATGCAATACCTTTCTGTACGAGAATGACAGGGTTCATGTCATGGTGGCCGGTGACCTGAATGTTGATTGCTCACTGATTTTCCATGTGACCCTGAATATAAGAGCAAAGGGTGTGAACCAAACTCACAAGCGAAGTTTGATGGAAAACTATGGGTGGATTTAGTTAACATATGGAATTTGAAGATCTTAAATGGCTCAGCCCCTAGAGATTTCCCGCCTACATATACCTGGAGATCAGGTCCTAAACATGCTCTGCTGTACAAAAACACATTATTTTTCTAAACATGCTCTGTTGAATTATGTTGCCCTTACATCTGAACTGTTTGATTTGTGTGTGGCAATGTGGGTGGAGGAGACTGACTTAAGTGATCATTCGAAATAAAACTAAAATTGAAATGTGAAGTCTCACCCAGGTCCCAGCTTGGTTTAGCTAATCTGTCAGTCAATGAAAAGGGCAGTAAGATCTCAAGGTCTATACGAAATATTAGTAAATATAGTGTCTCCATATTGGAGTTAATAAAAAATACCACTCTAGAACAAGCGTTGGTGCTAATTACTGCAGCTCATTTCCAACCATTTCTAGATGATTTTAAGACTAAGCCCCTTAGATACGCGAGCAACCCCCACCCATCCGTATGATGCCATCATTCAAAATAAAAAGAAGGAACTGAGAAGGGAGATAAGAGCCCTAAGAGGAAGTCGGTGTGACAGGGGCTCTTATTTGGCCAAACATAAAAATCTAAAAGAAACATTTTAAAACTGGGTTAAAGGGTATAAATACATTCAGAGCCATAATGAAGGATCTAAAAAGTTAGCAATTATTACACAACACTACTCGAGAAATATTTAGGACTTGAATGAATACTATGAACAAATCCCAGGTAGCCTACAAAATAACCTCATTCCAGAGAAAGAGTGGGTTGTCCATTTCTCTAAAGTTTATAGGAAACTCTCACGAATAATACCATCTCCCTGGATTGATGCTCTTTGAAAACTAACTTTCTCGATGGAGCTCATTGAGAAACTGATAAGAAAGTCCTCAAATGTTCGGGCTGCTAGTCCAAATGGGTTGATGAATTCCATCTTAAAATACGACCCCATTATGTGGTCTAACACTTTGTTTATTCTTTTTACTGAAGCCCTGAATGCACAAGTGATACCGACTACCTGGTATTATGTCATCATTGTCCCGATCTACAAGAAGGGAGATAGGGCTGATCGTAAATATCGCCCTAACTGCCTCCTTGACAATGAAAGTAAGATTTGTGCGGCCTTGGTCTGAACAATTTGGTTGATTGTTCCTCCCAGATAGGTTGCCAGCAAAAACATCAGACTGGCTTTCGAAAGGAGCTGGGGACTGTGCTCAATGGTTTAGCAGTATATTGGTTAAAAGAGGATTCATTAAGGCCAGGAAACCTGCCTCTTTGTATAGCAACCATTGACTAAACTCAGGATTTCGATAGTGGCAACAAAACCTGTTATGGTGTGAGCTAAGAGATTGGAAGATTCCTGGGACTTTGATGTCTATTTTGGTTTCTCTTCATGACCACACACCCTTCTTCAGGTACGGTTGAATGGGCAGGGTACGCTGACAGAGACCTTTCAAGCTAATATGGGACTCTGTCAGGGCTGCGTATTAGCTCCCTACCTCTTCAACCTTTACCTTTCTGACCTGGGTGAATTATTGCCCAAATCTTTTATTTTCACCCCCGAGAATTTCCACTATGTTCATCGCTTATCTAACCTATGCAGAAGATGTTATTGTCATGGATAGGACCCAGGTTGGCCTCCAGAAACAATTGAACGCTATAATTGAATACTTTGCATTGAATTAACTGTGAATTAATGGGAAAAAAACGTTAAGATTTGTAAGTAACAAGAAATCAAAAATGGGTTACACATGGAGTGTTGGCGACCAACATCTAGTTGCAACACACACCCTAATATATTTGGGTTTCCGACTGGACACAGTCGACAATGTGGGTATCCTTATGGCACTTCTAATGATCAACGCCTTACAAGCAGCGGCCCAGATAAAGATCAGGACACACTATTGCAGGTTCTCCATCTGCCTGCTGATATCCTTTTATAGGACAATGGTGATACCCTGTTTATTGTATGATACTGAAATCAGTCATGTTTTAAGGTGTTTGGTAGAATCACAGGTCTGTAAGAGGACCCTGCGTCTACCGGACTGTGTTCCGATAGCCGCGCTCAGGTTTGAGTTGGACCTTACATCTCTGGGATGTGTGGTAGACCTTAGAATTCTCTGCTTCTATAGAAAGTTGTTGGTCCCACTGAAGGGATCTCTGTATGAGGACCTGGCTGACATACTGACTAGAACAACGTCGCTCACCCTGGTTAATTTCTAGAAAAGGGCAGATGAAGTCCTAATCAGAGCAGGATCGTCAGTTTATGATCTAATTGGACAGCCTTATGAGACAAACAAGATTCATTTTAGGCAGAACTGGATCAACACAATCACAAAGATGAGGGAGTTCAGATTGTACAAGAGTCTTTCATCCTCAAATAAGCCTTTGGGAACTATTCCCAAATACCTAAACAAAATTCCAAATGGAAACTGGGCATGGTAATTTTTAAGATATATGCTCAATTTTTTCCATACAGGACAAATCTGCCATATTAGATTGTTGGGTGGGAAAATGAGAAAAGGTTGCTAAAAAGAAGAGGTCACACAGAACAGAGAGCATATCCTTCTGTATTGCCCAGCACTAGTGGCAGTTAGAACTAAACGGCTGGGTTGATTCATACACAACTATAAATTACTGGATTCTGCTCAATGTTTTGAAATAATATCAAGTGGCAATGAAACTATCATTACCATTTCAGTTATTCAAGTTTTGAAAGAAGCTGGCTTGATTAAGCTGCAATGTTAAGGTTGTATTTTCTGTGTCCTCTCCCCTGGTTAAACGGAGCACTATTATGACTATTTCATTATTTAAAAAAATTTAAGCTCTATTAATTGGTTTTAAAATCAAGGTTTATTTTTCTTTATGTAAATTGTTTGTCAATATTATTTTGCCTTGACTTTGTAATTGATAAATGTTATGTACTGCTTTCTTTGTGTGTAAGTTTGAGTATGTACAACCACACTCACAATAAAAAAATTAAATAAGAGCAGTACTGGGACGTTTTTAGCTTCCCTTGTCACGGTTTTATTACACGGCACACTCCAGCCACAGACTCCTTCCCCGACAACGAATGTGTCATACACTAAAGCACTTTTCCTTTTTAATAAACCATGCATTCTTTTTATGAGTAGGCCTCCAACCTGTCTCACACCCAACCTCCACAAACACCCAGTGTCACAATGGACTAGGAAGCAGACCGGTGTTTATCAATAATATTTATTAATTTATTATTTAATGAATACAAGTAAATTAATCAATATACAGCAGCCAGCAACACAAATGCAATATCCTATCTAGAGCGACCAAGTGGAAATGGGCTGTTACACTAATTTTTGTTATAATGACAAACAGGAAAATACAATCAGGTTGAAATGGACCATTACACTCACTTTGTTTTAATGACAAATCAGGAAAATACCATCAGGTTGAAAGTGATAGCGCCACAGTTTTAGCACTTCCCCCTGCAACACTCACCCCAAATATCAATTAAACTGGATTCCTTTAAAAGAAAGTAAGTGGCAAGGTGTAGGAATAGAGAGAGAAAATCGGATTTGGGGTAAAGCCAACCACCCCCAGATGGGAAGCCAGCAAAGAAAGTGAAAACCCATTTTTGGAGTAAAATGGCAGAATGGGATTTTGAGTCTTACTCACAACTGCAAGGGGACAAAATAAAAGGAAATTCAGATTGCTTACACTTAGGAGATAGGGAAAGTTTAGAGAATACTAATCAGCACACCAGGGCAAAATAGAAATGAAAAGGGAAAATCGTTTTGGGAGAAAGCAAATGCAAAGGGAAAATACAGTGGCAGATGGAAATTCGTTTACACTGACAGGCAGCTTAGGGAAGGGGTTTATCTCACAATAGGAACATCGGTTTTCAAGGACAGAGGCACATACATGTAGACTTCTTGGCAAAAGGGATTTCTCACAATCAAACAACGGTTTTGGTTTTATTAGGACAGATGCAACTAGGAATTAGTTGGGTAATGCACACAATACATGGACAAATTCGGTTTTCAGTTACAAGGAGACTACTTGTTATGATTCAACATGTTAATGACTATATCAATTAAATACAACACCAGGTACAAGATGGTTAATTTCAAATTTCAACAATCTTGTACCGTAAATTTCAATGGGGGAATTAATTGATTTACTTAAAAAACATACTTAGCATTTACAGAGAAAACTGAGAGGTTTTTAAAAGAGAGATGCTAACATACACAGGCTAACAATAGTTTCTTCTATGGGAAGATGACTAAATTACACTCGCAATTTGGGGTTTTCAATGGGCTTTTCAATAGGGGCCATATTTGATGCAATGCTTCAAATATGAGGGTTTATGCAATTTAGGGCTGGGGTTATCTGCTACTTACAAAGCGAGCATTGGTTTAGGATTCAGGACTGCCAGCTGGTTCTCAGGACACTCTGGACAGCAAGGACAAGGGTTCTGGTCATTGCACTGTCAAAGATGGTAAGGTTCAGCAGCCTCCTCTCCATCCTCTTTCTCCTGTCTCCCGGATTTTGGTGTGTCCTTCTGACCTAGTACAGCCCCCCTATATAGCATGAATGACATCACTAACTTTACAGTCTAGGGGGAGTAACCTGTAATTGTCCTTGCCGCTTGGATAGGAAAGTTTACCATTCCTCTCTCTGCCCCCTGGGATGATTGGTTCAAGGGAAGAGAGCACCATCTGTCTGTTTGCATTTATTACACTGACCACTTTTTGGCAAAAACCAGTTATGTCTCATAACTTCATACTTATTCTAGCCCCGGCCACATAAAATAGATATGCGGTTTCAGTTGCTCATAGGGAATTAGGTAAGCCGATCGCCCACTCCGTATGAGGTAGCATGGCCTTTTAGCACGTTTTTGTCATTTTCATAAAATGTATAACAGTTATGTCTGTGAAAATGATCCAACATGTTCCTAATTTCATCTTCCATCTTTTCATCAAGTGTCATATTTGTTACCTGATCAGATCAGCCAGAAACTAGTCTTAACTGGCAATTTCAGTCCCCAAAGTCCTAGGGAAATGCAATTAGTCTCTTTAAAACCGCCCTGAAATTACATGAAAAAAATTGTATAAAACAAAATTGATTCTTATTCTGATTGCTGCGAAAATGGCTAAAATGAAATCAGTCTTTTAATGTAACTTGGGAGTATCTTGTTCCACCTGGGGGAGGGCAGCTTTATCCCCCCACAGTTATCTGTCTCTTTGGGCTCAGCTGTAACCATAGTTTTTTTAATAAGAGTCTTTGAAGTGGTGTGGGTTATTTTGAAGGGGGTGCAACAAGGAGCTCACACCTCCTGGTCAAGCTCTAGCCACTCTTTGCCTCCATTGAAATATTTGGGCTCCTGCCTTCATGTCTGCAGAGCAGGGAATTATGACGCCCTCTACAGCATCACATTTTATTGCGGGATGGTTATAAGATACGTGTGATATTCAGCGGGAAGTGGGGCTTTGTCATTTGAAACTCCTGCTTCAGCCCAAACTAGTTTTTCCGCCAGTAAGAGTCTCTGCAAATGTGATTGGAGTTTTGTGGGTTGGAACATAATGTACATTGGCTCTGGTCAACCCCCCACATCATATTTCTTTGCCAATTTCTGCTTGAGCAATGCTATCTTTCCATTGTGGCTTTTTAAAGCCGTATTTCTATTCACATGTGTGCAGGCTTTTTGCTTCTGATGTTTAAAACCGTGTCTTGTAGGTCACAGGATTGTTTGACTTCTCTACTTTTTGAGCAAGTTTGCATTTGCTGTTGGTGCATTGATAATGAAGGGTAGGCCCCCTTCCACATGGTTCTTTCATTTGACGTGAACAAAAGAAAAGCCAAGTCGTTTTTCGTTTGCAGTGTTTAAAGGTCTACTGTTCATGTGAAAGGGAAAACAAAAGCTGTTTTTCATTGTAGTGTTGAAATCCTTGCCCCTCATGTGAAATTACAGTAAAGCAGGGCTGTTGTTGGTTTCAGTGTATAACTTCTGGTCGTTCAGGTAAAAAGAAAGTAAAGCAAGGCCGTTTTTTGGTTCCAATATAGAACTTCTTGTCATTCAAATGAAATGAAAGCAAAGCAGGGCCGTTTTCGGTTGCAATGTAGAAATTTGTGTCATTCAGGTGAAATAAAAGCAAAACAAGGCTGTTTATGGTGGCAGTGTTTAAATGTTGCTGTTCAGGTGAGGGGCTTCTGTCTAGTGCCTTTAAATGCACCCCACGCCCTCTCACAGCAGTTCTTGGCGCAAGAAGTAATGTTGGACTCTGATGTCAGAAAACACATTGGGGCTCACCACACTAGCCATGTAACAGTGTTAGATTTATAATTACACCTAATTATTAAACATAGCTGCACAGAGTGCCTATCAATAACACTTCAACTGAAAGGGTTATTGTAATTGAAGTAGAAAGATATGGGACACACTGTGCATTAGTAAATAAGACAACAAAATGTATAGATGCTTTATGAAAATAGCATAGTATGCTTCTCTGATTTTCAGTTGAAAACAATCAGTTACGTTCCTACAGTATATGGTAAAGAACACAGAAAACAAGAAATATAGCACATTTCTCTCTTCTCAAGGGATACATTTACACGCCGATTCATGGAATAATTAGCGCGGCGCAAGTGGGCAAAAACGTGCGAATCGCAGTGGAATAGCGAAAATCGCAGTGCAAGTGCGAAAATCCCCACGCATGCCGATTCATGGAAGTCCGTGCGCGAGAAAACCAGCGGATGTGCGATAAAAAGTGCGCCGCGCACATTGGCGCACAGGCCATCTAACAGCGTGCGCCAGGTCACAGCGAAAATCGCACAGGCCACAGCGAAATTCGCACATAGCGCGGCGCACGCAACAAAAGTAGGCGGAACACGAGCGTAACACTCGGAATGGGGAACAACTTGCAAAAACGTGGGCGTCACGGGGGAAGTACAGGGCACAAGTGCGCGGAACGCCCACACGCTCGCCTACAACACGTATTCATGGAATAGAATAGGGCAAAAAAGCGCACGCTCAAACCAGCGCACAGGCACAAACACGACCGCCACAAGAAAGCAGGCGGTAGCGTCTCTGCGGCCGTAAGAAATGTGCGCCAAAAGGTGCGCCAACAAATAGCACCCATATACTGCCATGATGAATGTCCTATACTGTGGCCCTCCAGGACAAATGACGTGCAAAGGGGTACCCACAAACACGGACACGCTGACAAAAAATACGTGTGCGTGTATACCGGGGTGCGCGGGAAGTCTCACACGCGATTTGGCCGGGTAGGTGTATTTCAGGGGTGCGCGGGAAGTTCCACACGCGATTCCATCAGGGTACGTGTATTTCAGGGGTGCGCGGGAAGTCCCACACGCGATTCCTTCAGGGTACGTGTATTTCAGGGGTGCGCGGGAAGTCCCACACGCGATTACAGCAGGGCGCGTGTATTTCAGGGGTGCGCGGGAAGTTCCACACGCGATTCCATCAGGGTACGTGTATTTCAGGGGTGCGCGGGAAGTCCCACACGCGATTCCATCAGGGTACGTGTATTTCAGGGGTGCGCGGGAAGTCCCACACGCGATTCCTTCAGGGTACGTGTATTTCAGGGGTGCGCGGGAAGTCCCACACGCGATTACAGCAGGGCGCGTATATTTCAGGGGTGCGCGGGAAGTTCCACACGCGATTCCATTAGGGTACGTGTATTTCAGGGGTGCGCGGGAAGTCCCACACGCGATTCCATCAGGGTACGTGTATTTCAGGGGTGCGCGGGAAGTCCCACACGCGATTACAGCAGGGCGCGTGTATTTCAGGGGTGCGCGGGAAGTTCCACACGCGATTACAGCAGGGTACGTGTATCTCAGGGGTGCGCGGGAAGTTCCACACGCGAATAGCCTGTGCGCGTGTATTTCAGGGGTGCGCGGGAAGTTTAACACGAGATTTCAGCAGGGTACGTGTATTTCAGGGGTGCGCAGGAATTTCCACACGTGAATAGCCTGGGCGCGTGTATTCCAGGGGTGCGCGGGAATTATCACACGCGATTTGGCTTGGTACGTGTATTACAGGGGTGCGTGGGAAGTTACACACGCGATTAGGCTGGGTGGGTCCTCACAGGTGTTCCCTGTACACCCTCCACTGCCCCTGCAGGCAGCCCACAAAACAGGGGACTACCCTGCACACCTGCTCATGTCTCCCACCACCCCCACCCCCCACCATCCAGGGGCACCCTCCACCAGGCCCCCACTCATGTCTCCCACCACCCCCACCCCCCACAGTGCAGGGGCAGCCTCCACCAGGCCCCCACTCATGTCTCCCACCACCCCCACCCCCCAGTCACCATGGGCACCCTCCACCAGGCCCCCACTCATGTCTCCCACCACCCCCACCCCCCCAGTCACCAGGGGCACCCTCCACCAGGCCCCCACTCATGTCTCCCACCACCCCACCCCCCAGTCACCAGGGGCACCCTCCACCAGGCCCCCACTCATGTCTCCCACCACCCCCAGCCCCCAGCAGTGCAGGGGCACCCTCCACCAGGCACCCACCCATGTCCCCTATCACCCCCACCCCCCAGCCACCAGGGGCACCCTCCACCAGGCCCCCATCTATGTCTCCCACCACCCCCACCCCCCCAGTCACCAGGGGCACCCTCCACCAGGCCCCCACTCATGTCTCCCACCACCCCCACCCTCCCCAGTCACCAGGGGCACCCTCCACCAGGCCCCCATTCATGTCTCCCACCACCCCCACCCCCCCAGTCACCAGGGGCACCCTCCACCAGGCCCCCACTCATGTCTCCCACCACCCTCACCCCCCTGCCACCATGGGCACCCTCCACCAGGCCCCCACTCATGTCTCCCACCACCCCCACCCCCCAGCAGTGCAGGGGCACCCTCCACCAGGCCCCCACCCATGTCTCCCACCACCCCCACCCCCCTGCCACCATGGGCACCCTTCACCAGGCCCCCACTCATGTCTCCCACCACCCCCACCCCCCCAGTCACCAGGGGCACCCTCCACCAGGCCCCCACTCATGTCTCCCACCACCCCACCCCCCAGCAGTGCAGGGGCACCCTCCACCAGGCACCCACGCATGTCCCCTATCACCCCCACCCCCCCAGTCACCAGGGGCACCCTCCACCAGGCCCCCACTCATGTCTCCCACCACCCCCACCCCCCCAGTCACCAGGGGCACCCTCCACCAGGCCCCCACTCATGTCTCCCACCACCCCCACCCCCCCAGTCACCAGGGGCACCCTCCACCAGGCCCCCACTCATGTCTCCCACCACCCCCAAACCCCTGCCACCATGGGCACCCTCCACCAGGCCCCCACTCATGTCTCCCACCACCCCCAACCCCCCAGTCACCAGGGGCACCCTCCACCAGGCCCCCACTCATGTCTCCCACCACCCCCACCCCCCCAGTCACCAGGGGCAGCCTCCACCAGGCCCCCACTCATGTCTCCCACCACCCCCACCCCCCAGCAGTGCAGGGGCACCCTCCACCAGGCCCCCACCCATGTCTCCCACCACCCCCACCCCCCTGCCACCATGGGCACCCTCCACCAGGCCCCCACTCCTGTCGAACACCACCCCCACCCCCCCAGTCACCAGGGGCACCCTCCACCAGGCCCCCACTCATGTCTCCCACCACCCCCACCCCCCAGCAGTGCAGGGGCACACTCCACCAGGCACCCACCCATGTCCCCTATCACCCCCACCCCCCAGCCACCAGGGGCACCCTCCACCAGGCCCCCATCCATGTCTCCCACCACCCCCACCCCCCCAGTCACCAGGGGCACCCTCCACCAGGCCCCCACTCATGTCTCCCACCACCCCCACCCCCCAGTCACCAGGGGCACCCTCCACCAGGCCCCCACTCATGTCTCCCACCACCCCCATCCCCCCAGTCACCAGGGGCACCCTCCACCAGGCCCCCACTCATGTCTCCCACCACCCCCACCCCCCTGCCACCATGGGCACCCTCCACCAGGCCCGCACTCATGTCTCCCACCACCCCCACCCCCCCAGTCACCAGGGGCACCCTCCACCAGGCCCCCACACATGTCTCCCACCACCCCCACCCCCCCAGTCACCAGGGGCAGCCTCCACCAGGCCCCCACTCATGTCTCCCACCACCCCCACCCCCCAGCAGTGCAGGGGCACCCTCCACCAGGCCCCCACCCATGTCTCCCACCACCCCCACCCCCCTGCCACCATGGGCACCCTCCACCAGGCCCCCACTCATGTCTCCCACCACCCCCACCCCCCCAGTCACCAGGGGCACCCTCCACCAGGCCCCCACTCATGTCTCCCACCACCCCCACCCCCCAGCAGTGCAGGGGCACCCTCCACCAGGCACCCACACATGTCCCCTATCACCCCCACCCCCCAGCCACCATGGGCACCCTCCACCAGGCCCCCACTCATGTCTCCCACCACCCCCACCCCCCAGTCACCAGGGGCACCCTCCACCAGGCCCCCACTCACGTCTCCCACCACCCCCACCCCCTGCCACCATGGGCACCCTCCACCAGGCCCCCACTCATGTCTCCCACCACCCCCACCCCCCAGCAGTGCAGGGGCAGCCCCCACCAGGCCCCCACTCATGTCTCCCACCACCCCCACCCCCCTGCCACCATGGGCACCCTCCACCAGGCCCCCACCCATGTCTCCCACCACCACCACCCCACAGCAGTGCAGGGGCAGCCCCCACCAGGCCCCCACTCATGTCTCCCACCACCCCCACCCCCCCAGTCACCAGGGGCACCCTCCACCAGGCCCCCACTCATGTCTCACACCACCCCCACCCCCCAGCAGTGCAGGGGCACCCTCCACCAGGCACCCACTCATGTCTCCCACCACCCCCACCCCCCTGCCACCATGGGCACCCTCCACCAGGCCCCCACTCATGTCTCCCACCACCCCCACCCCCCTGCCACCATGGGCACCCTCCACCAGGCCCCCACTCATGTCTCCCACCACCCCCACCCCCCAGCAGTGCAGGGGCAGCCCCCACCAGGCCCCCACTCATGTCTCCCACCACCCCCACCCCCCTGCCACCATGGGCACCCTCCACCAGGCCCCCACTCATGTCTCCCACCACCCCCACCCCCCAGCAGTGCAGGGGCAGCCCCCACCAGGCCCCCACTCATGTCTCCCACCACCCCCACCCCCCTGCCACCATGGGCACCCTCCACCAGGCCCCCACTCATGTCTCCCACCACCCCCACCCCCCCAGTCACCAGGGGCACCCTCCACCAGGCCCCCACTCATGTCTCCCACCACCCCCACCCCCCCAGTCACCAGGGGCACCCCCCACCAGGCCCCCACTCATGTCCCCCTGCCCCCAGGTCCTGACGATACTCAATCATGGCAGTAATGGGCAGCATACCCAGCACAAACACCCAGGCAAGGATTGCATCCACCCACATAGTGAATGCAATTACATGATACAACCCCAATGGCAAGTATGTAAATGAACACATGTCCGTCACACACACATACACAACGGGTGCAAGTGAATGTCAAAACCCATATCGTGACATGTTGAAACCAATGAGAAAATACCACAAGTGAAAGTTAAAAAAACATGTATTAAAGATGAAAAATAAGTAAACAAATCAAACATACAACAATGGGGATAACTAAATAAATGGTCCATGTCCGAGAACAAATGTAAAAATAAAAAAAACAAAGTAATCCAAAAACAAATGTCGTCCAAAGCAATGTCATGTGGAAGGAAAATAATGAAAAACCATTTCCTCATGGTGAACACAATAATCAATGAAAAAAATGTTTCTTCAAAAAGCAAACTATATACACGAATGTTCCAGGGTCCATGAGCCCAACACCATAAATGAAACCTACTACTACCTAATGAAAAAAATATATACAAAAAAGTGGCCATTGTCCGAGCGGTCCAAAAAAATAAAAATAAAGAAAGGAAACCTAACACTAACTAACTAAATAACTATATACAAAGGCAGCGGGCAAGTCCTGCGGTTCACTCGGTGATGTTGCTGGCCAGGGTATCATCGAACTCCATGTCGATGTCCTGGAGGCGGGACTCTGTCCTGGCCCCGAGGTCTCGCAGGGATAACCCCATGTTCAGCTCAAACTCCCTGCGAGCTTCCTCGAGGCACTCAGCCCGCCTCAACGCCCGACGCATGGAGAACTCCGCCCTGACCATGGTGAGCCGCTCCTCTTCCGCCTGCTGCCGCTCCGCACCTATCCGCTGGACCAACTGCTCCCACACGGAAGACACCACCATCCCAGGGTTGCCCTGCCCTCCGGCCGATGCCTGCCCCTCTGATCTTGATGGCCCCGAGCCATGATGCCTCCCACGTCGAGCCTGCTGGTGCCTCCGACGCCACTGCCTCTGCCAGCACGACGGCATCCAGGCTGATGGAAACCACTGACGCCGTCGTGCACGTGCCCTGCCCGATGATGCTGTCACATCTTCCATCTGCTGGGGTCCAGTTGCTGTGTTGTCCACCCCTGCTGGACCTCCGACTCCCAACTGTGGCAGGGATGGGATCCCCACCGAGCTGGCTGCATTGGTCGGGGCAGGTCCACAGGGGGCCCTGGTGGCATCTGGGCCGGAAGACGGCAAGGAGAACGACTCCAAACCCCGAACATGGCCGATCCCAATTGGGCCACGTCGGCACGGTGCACTTCGTGATGACGTGCGTGCTCCTCCCGGGAAGCATGCACGGCATCACGAATCACAGCCGTGCGCATCGTGACCCCAATCAGGACCTTCTCCGCACGGCCAGGGGTTCCCACGTCCGCAGGTGGAGGGGAGTCAGGTGACATGGACATCCCCTCTACCGGCGGACGGGCCTGGGATGGGGCATCCCTGCTGGTGCATGGTGGTGCACTCACAGGGTCAGGGACAGCGACATGCACAGGCCCCTCCACGGTGACCTGTGCTGCCTCCTGCCCCTGGCCCTGGACTGCACCACTTGCACCAGCAGGGATGCCCCCACCAGGCCCCATGCGTGCCCCAGTGGCGGCCTCCTCCTCCTCTGTGCAAACCACCAACCTGGATGGCTCCTCACCGTCTCCCACCGTAGCAGGCCCCTGTGGGGGCTCACCCACCCCTTCCGCTGCAGCTGTGGGGGCATCCCCGCCGCCTTGCTCCACAGCGCCGTCTCCGCCCTCTTCTTCACTAGCCGCTGCGTAGAGGGAGACAAAGAACACAAGCATCAGGGTACTGTACAATGGTCCCCTAGACAGGAAGCAATAGCAGATGAGCACCACTGTCAAAGTACACTTCCATCATGTCCCTCCACAACACATGGGTCAGTCCTGGCAAAAGACACACAGTAACAGGCATGGTGCATGCCATGGACATTTCCATGCATGTCCAATGGACTCTTGAAACATTCAATGATATGGAACTCACATGCATCATGCTTCATGCCGATCACATGCACACACTTCACCTCAGTCACATCCATCTGGCCCCAAACACACCAAACACAGCGGATACAAGGGTAATTTGGCTGCTTCACTGAATCTGTGCATTGTCACACACATGTGTCATGCATCCATGGCATGCACAAGTCACAGACACGCAGGTCAGGCACACAGACATGGCTACCATATATGTACCTGGCATCAGCACCCATCCCTCACCCCCACCCATGTCCAGGTACAGAGACTGGCATGCTCTCATGTTCAAAATCTGCATAGGGCTCCCCATGCGGCATTTGAACACATGCAACAACCATGTGGGTCACACATCACTGGTCGCACATGCATTACTATGATGTCCCTGCACACATACATGCATACATGGCCTATGGCACACATACAGGCAAGTATCATAGAACCAGCACACCGCAACATGCCCTGTCTCACACAGTAATGCTTGGACACTTACCGCTCAACTCCAGACGGGCCTCCCTCTCAAGGATCTGGGCGTGGAGCGCTGGGCGTACGCGTTCCAGGACCCTCATCTGGATGGAACTCATGCGGCCCCGGCCCCCCTCCACGAGGCGCCGGGCCTTCACAAGGGTCCTGGACCTCAAGTCCTCCCAGCGCTTCTTGATCTTCAGGACGTTGCGGGTTGCCACCCCCTCCGCGTTGATGGCAACCACACAGTCGGCCCAGATCCTCTCCCGTCCTTCCTTGCTGGCGCGGGACGATCCAAAGAGGGCATCATACTGCCCCAGGACATGCTCCACCAGGACACCAACTTCGGTGGCAGTGAAGCTGGTGCCCCTCTGCCCCTCTGGCCTGGGGTTGCCACTGGTGCCAGATGTGGAAGTGCCCGACATGGCAACCCCAGAGGCAGGTGTGGGTGGGCAACTGGGTCCTGGGGCTGGGCTGTGGAGCGATGTTATCCCAGTCGGGAGTCTTCAGTTCCAGCAGGGGTGGACACAGCAACTGGACCCCTGCAGATGGCTGATGTGCAGGCACCAAATGGCAGGGCACGGTGGCAGCAGGCAGGCAGGCAGGCAGCAGCAGATGGCACGTGGGAGGCTGCTCGGGGCACTGGGGGGGCAGTAACTCGGCCTTCTGGGCAGGAGCGTGGTCTTCCGTGTGTTTTCGCGTGGCCAGCTTGATACGGAGTGATTTGGCACGTGAAAATCCTGCATGTCAGCGTGAAATCCGAGGAAAGGCCCTTAGCGCGTAAGCGCGTCAGCACGCATACGCGATTCTATTGGACCAGAGTCCCTCAGCGCGTAAGCGCGTCTGTGACGTGACCCGCACGGGTGTTCCCCACTCAGCACGTGATGACGGAGCACACGTGGAAATACTGCACGTCAGCATGTAATTGGACAAAAGTGCGCGTACACGCGATTGGCCTATGTACGTGTATTTCATGGGTGCGCGGGCACTTACACACGCAAGTACGTCAGCATACCTGTATCCCGTGGTGCGTGGGAATTTCCACACGCTATTGGACTGGGAACTGGATTCCAGGGGTGCGCGGGTCACACGCTCGCCTAGAACACGCGCAAAGCATAAATTTGCGCACTTTGACAATAACAAGCTCAGACGCCAGGATGAACATACCGTTCCTAGCAGCAGTGGCAGTGGGCTACCAAAGGAGGAGGAGGAGGATAGTCAGGGCCAGAATATTCACACCCAGAACCAGCCTCACATCACCCACCCTGTGCTCCCAAGCACTCAGCCCCCTGGAGAAGGTCCTCAATGTACTGCACTTCTTAGCCACTGGATCATTTCAGCGGACAAGTGCCATAGTGGGTGGGGTGTCACAGGCCACCCAGTCACGCTGCCTACACCAGGTCTTGAACATCATCACTGCACGCCCATCAGTCCGCAGGCACATATACCTGCCCAGAACCCCTGCAGAAAGGCATGCTGCCGCCCTGGATTTTTACGGTGTGGCACGATTCCCCAAAGTGCTAGGTGCCATCGACTGCACCCATGTGGCTCTACGTCCACCCAGGGCATCTGAGCACATCTATAGGAACCGCAAGCACTGGCATTCGATCAACGTGCAGGTAGCATGTAATGCCAAGGGAATCATCACCTCAGTATATGCCAACTATCCCGGCTCCACCCACGACAGCTTCATTTACCGAATGTCCACCCTAAGCCGGGACCTAGAAGCTGGGCGGCATGGCGATACATGGCTGCTTGGTGAGTATGTATGCCACTGCACATGCATGCATGTTGGATACTGAGCAAGGTCACAACCCCACCAATGATACCAATCACCACCTCCACAGGGGACAGTGCCTACCCTCTCAGCCCCCACATGATGACGCCAATTCGGAACCCCACCACGCCACCCGAGGTAAGATATAACACAGCCCACATTACGACCCGGGGCATAGTGGAGCGCACATTCGGAGTGCTAAAGTCACGCTTTCGCTCCCTTGACCGTTCTGGCGGCCAGCTGTTATACGCTCCCCCAGTAGTGTGCAGGATCATAGTGGCAGCATGTGTCCTGCACAACGTTGCAACACGCCGGGGACTGGCCGTGGACATGGTGGTGGCCCCACATCCCCAACCACATGCACAGCCGCTGCGCATGGGAGGGGAAAGGGCACGTGGGGAGGCAGCCCGTACACAGCTAGTGGCTAATTACTTCACATAGAAATCACACCCCTGTGGAGTGCACACTGCCCTGGCACATTCCATCTGACAATCAATGATGACTCAACCTGACACTGATCCTGAATGTCTGGAGAATGAACCGTGAATACCATATCAGCCTGAGATTGTTCACCTGGAAGTGTCAGAATGTGTGCATCCCTACCCACACAGACACCACCAATGCAGTTTTGTGGAGTTACACATTCAAGCAGCTAAAAAGAATACCCACTTGCAAAATGCAACAAGAGGACAGTGCCATGTCAGCCAACCCAACCCCAGCACCGCCACACGACACACCGTGCCATGTCATGCTATTTGCAGGTAAACAAAGTAATCCCCACAACATGACACTATGTACAGTGTCCCTATTAGAAACCTGCAACACCTGAAATGCTCACAGCAATGCCGGACCAACAACATACTTGAGCACGTACTACCATTAACATGACATCACAAATTTTACATATTAGTAGTCTCACCACCTGGAAATGCCTGCACTCCCACCACCACCAACTGTGCAGTGTTGGCGCCATGTAGAGTTGTAGGTGCACTGCTGCCAACATGGACCCCATCTCCAGACTAGAGGTCCTTGTGTAGACATGAGTTACACATCAATGCAACATGCAGTGTACAACACAACAGCAATATGCACTAGGAATGTATACACAGTATTGACTACAGACTGCCCACACAGCTCATGGGAGTCCAGCGTCACTGTGTAATTCACTGTCACTTGGGCACACCCTTTGCAAGCCCATGGAAACGGGAAGCAGGAGGGGTGTGTGTGACTCAAACCCAAGCATCTGAACCAAATACATTACAAGCCTGCATGTGCCCAGCCACAATGCAGCGTATGCCCACAGGAACCACGGAAGCCAACAAATCGTCCCAAAAAAATAGGGAATAAAATAAATAAAAATAAAAATAAAAATAAGAAACAATCAAAAATGACCATTGATGGGCCCGGGGGGGTTGGGGAGGCCACCCAGGAGGTCCGAGGACAGGATGCACACCAGAACCCACCTGCGTGGATCCTGGGAAAATAAAACACCTCCATGGGCTCATGGCCCACACGGCTACCCTGTTGTGGGAGTATCACTGCTGTCGCTATTATCACCCTGTGCAGCTGCATCCGGAGGTGGTTGCACTATGGGAGGCAGCCCACGCAAGGCCCTAGTCTGCTCCTCCATGGCTGCAAGCATGCGGGTGTGGTAGGTCTGGTTCTGGAGGATGAGTGTGCGGAGGTCCCCATGCAACAACTCACGGGATGCCCGGACCTCCGCCCTCGTTGCCTGCATCTCAGCTGAGAGCGTACGGGTGAGACGCTCCAGCTGCTGTTCTGTCCTTTGGTGTGTTGAAGCCTCAAGCTCAACAAGAGTCGTCCTGAGGTGAAGGAGCTCCTGCCTCAGGGCTTCCCTGTGGCCCTGGGACTCAATGGAGATGGCCTCCTGCAGAGTCGCCAGTGCCGCCCGCCTGTCCCTGTTGGACCCCAACATGTCCTCCCTGTGTGACTGGCAGATGGAGTCGGTTGCCTGCTCTAGTCGCTCCATCAGCCTTTCTGGGGGGACAATGGAAGTGGCCACCCTATCCATGACCTGAGCCATCATCTCGGATGATGCAGCCTGTTGGGTTGCCATACCGTAAATGGATTGCTCCCATGCGGTATTGCCAGGTGGCGTACGGCCACCACGTCGGCGGGCACCACACCTGTCTGGGGCAAGGCGAACTGCGCCTTGCTGTGCCAGCACTGCCTGAGGCTGCAGGACTGCATTCCCCCTCTGATCTGCTGGCCCAGGAACAGGATCAGATGTCGCGGAGTGTGACCCTGCATCCGTAACCACCAAAGGCGTAGCTGCCAACACTGACATCCCCATGGAGGGTTCTGACCCTGGTGCAGGTGGGTGAGACAGAACAGAATCCCTCCCTGGAACACTCACCTGCGACGGCACGTAGGTCTCATCCGAATCAACACCTGAGTACAGCTCGGGGGAGGTGCAGCCAGAGACACCCCTTGAGAGCACGACCTGCAGCACTTGTGGGTTCTCCCCCACCACCACACCACGTCCCTCACTGGTGGTTGGTCGGCCCTCGGACCCCTCCTGGGTCTGCACCATCTCCACAACCCCAGCAGTATCAGGTGCGTCTTCCCCTGCAAAGACATGAAAACAAAGAAATGGAAACAGGCATTAGCACCATGGCACACAATGAGGGCTGAGAAGCAAGAGAACCAGTACTTGATTGACACATGTCCCACATGACTAAAACCCTCCCATGCATGCACCCTCACTGCGTATGAAGTGCAGGCAAATGGCACACACTGATGACACCAAGATGGAAAATGAACACATTTTCTGCATGCTGCCTGGCAGTGGCATCACACATTGGCCTGTGATTGCCAGGTGAAACACACATGCCATCACACAGATGGCATGTACCATTGCTATTGAGTGAAGATGGAGAGGAGGGCAGCACCTATTCATTCAGTCCAGTTCCCGCATGTAATTGCTTTTCTAATTCTAACAGGTCAGATTTTTCGCCTGGAGCTGCCAGTCTGAAATGGTCCAATTGCACAGGGACATGTGTGTACAAATGATATCCAGGTAACAAAGTCACTCCACTTTACCATAGCCATGTCAGACATGTGACTAGTGGACAGCGACATGGCTAGTAAAAGTGGGGGAATGCAAACAATCTGACTGAATGAACAGTGAAAAATAAGCAACAATGTTGTGGCAAGGTGACACTTCAAGGGCAACTGGCGTGCAGTTGGGCTAGATGTCTACTGTTGGCAGAAGGGATACTGCTATGGCCAAATGCAGCTGCGCAGGAAGTATTGCATGAAGCACATGGCTGACCCATACGACTCAGGCGCACACACTCTCACCTGGCACACAAACAGAAGCCCTCACACACACACCATGCACATGGATGACACACACATGCATGTGCACTCACCGGACAATGCCTCGTAATCAGCCAGATCTCCCACGCCTTGGATCTGTTCCTCCGTGACGTAGGTCCCAGCGACTGACTCATGTGGAGTGAGTTCCATGTCTACTACTGGAGACCCACCTCCAGTCACTAGAGTTGCGGCATGACTTGAGGCCAGCTTACTCTTTGCCCTGCGCTTTAGGTCATTCCAGCGCTTATAGCAATCATTGGCTGTGCGCCTCACGATTCCAAGGGCACTTACGATGTCCGCAACGGTCTGCCAGTGTGCCTGGCGTTGTGCAGGTGTGGTCTTGGATCCTGCAACAATGACCATCTCGTTGTCATGTCCGGACACATACTCGACAAGTGCATTCAGTTCGTCATCCGTGAAGCTGGGCTTCCTGCACGGGCTGGACTGTGTAGCCGTGTCTGGGGCATCAGCCTGTGCCGGACGAGCACTCTTCCTCTTCCGCTTGGAAGGTGGTGGTAATCCTGAGTGTCCTGCGCCGTTCTGGACACTAGGGGCAGGAGCCCTGGTGGACTCTGTATCAGGAGTGTGGGATTGCACACTCAGCATGGGAGTTGGTGCAGGCATTGGCTCTAGTGTGATGGTGTTAGGGGGAATGTCAGCAGCATGGACTAGGACCGACACTGTCCTGGCTGGGTGTGTGAGGGCTGGGGTGGATGGAGCCGCAGCTGCCCCTGCAGCCTCTCCGCCCTGCCTCCTTGGTGCAGCAGATGACCTTACTGCCCCAGATCCACGTGGCATGATGGCATCAACGTGCACCAGCGCACGTGTCGTAGCCCTGCTGACCTGGAAGTCAGCCATGGAGTCAGCCAGGTCTGGTGCCACAATGGGCTGGTCCAACAAGGGCTGAGCATGGATGGTGTCAGCCACATCAGCCTCAACGGGAGGGGGGGAGGGGTGGGGGATTATGGGTGCCCGTGACTGGTCCTCCACACATGGGGGGACAGGCTCACCCTGCAAGCTACGACCACGTCCCCTACCGGATCCACCACGGCCACCACTTGTGGCTCTTCCACCTTTGCCACCCTTACGGAATCCTCGCCTCCCAGCCATGGCACTGATGTTAATGTGCGTATGGGAGTGGATGTAGACTATTGTCCTGGGCAATTGGGGGTCAAAGGGGTTGGGTACCAGATGGTAATTGTACCCTAGTGCTCTAGCAAGGCTGAATGTAACCCCTGGGGAAAGATGACGGGTCACGCAACGCACAGGAGGCCCAAAAAAGGGAGATGACGTGCACGCAACCCCTCCTAGACCACGTGTGCAGAAAGAAAAACCTGCACTACGCTGTGGCACCCAGTAACACAAGAATGAACGTATGCGTGTCACACGCAGCCTAGAATGACCTCTGAAGGGGTAGGCTACACACGGGGCAAGCACAGATGTTAGATACGTGCGTGACTCACCGTCTGCCTGGTAAACGAGCGTGTAAAAGGAGCACGTTTGGTTGGCAACACCCCCGCCAAAAGAAGATTTGTATGCTGTCTGAGGAGACAGGACAACAGTAGAAGGGAACACTGTTTGAGGGAACAGGCCCAGGTAAACCAGTAAAAGAGAAAAAAGAGAAAAAGCTGTCAGAGGTAACAGGGAATACGAACTTGAAACGCCGTGAAGTAAATCGCGTGTGAAACGACAAGAAGTACAGAATTCACCCACTCGCTCTCCACGAAAAGCACGTACAAGGAAAACGTGTTCTACACGTACCTTTTATACAGGCCCACACGTCCAGCGTCACTTACGCGGCGTGTACGCGCTAGGGCCATTTCCACCAATTACATGCTTTGTCACTTCTGCGTGTAGGGCCATTTCCACCAATTACACGCTTTGTCACTTCTGCGTGTAGGGCCATTTCCACCAATCACACGCTTTGTCACTTCTGCGTGTAGGGCCATTTCCACCAATCACACGCGATTACACTCTGACGTGCAGTATTTTCACGTGTGCTCTGTCATCACGTGCTGTGTGGGAAACACCTGTGCAGGTCACGTCACAGACGCGCTTACGCGCTGAGGGCCTTTCCTCGGTTTTCACGCTGACGTGCAGGATTTTCACGTGCCAAATCACTCCGTACCAAGCTGGCCACGCGTACGCACACGGAATACCACGCTCCTGCCCGGAAGGCCGAACTACTGCCCCCCAGAGCCCCGAGCACGCTCCCACCTGCTGCTGCCTGACTGCCTGCTGCCCCTGCACTGCTGGGGGGTGGGGGTGGTGGGTGACATGGGTGGGGGCCTGGTGGAGGCTGCCCCTGCACTGCTGGGGGGTGGGGGTGGTGGGTGACATGGGTGGGGGCCTGCTGGCAGGTGCCCCACAGTGCGTGGGGGTGGTGGGAGACATGGGTGGGGGCCTGGTGGAGGCTGCCCCTGCACTGCTGGGGGGTGGGGGTGGTGGGTGACATGGGTGGGGGCCTGCTGGCAGGTGCCCCACAGTGCGTGGGGGTGGTGGGAGACATGGGTGGTGGCCTGGTGGAGGCTGCCCCTGCACTGCTGGGGGGTGGGGGTGGTGGGTGACATGGGTGGGGGCCTGCTGGCAGGTGCCCCACAGTGCTGGGGGGTGGGGGTGGTGGGAGACATGGGTGGGGGCCTGGTGGAGGATGCCCCTGCACTGCTGGGGGGTGGGGGTGGTGGGTGACATGGGTGGGGGCCTGCTGGCAGGTGCCCCACAGTGCGTGGGGGTGGTGGGAGACATGGGTGGGGGCCTGGTGGAGGGTGCCCCTGCACTGCTGGGGGGTGGGGGTGGTGGGAGACATGGGTGGGGGCCTGGTGGAGGATGCCCCTGCACTGCTGGGGGGTGGGGGTAGTGGGAGACATGAGTCGGGCATGAGTGGGGGCCTGGTGGAGGGTACCCCTGGTGGCTGGGGGGTGGGGGTGGTGGGAGACATGAGTGGGGGCCTGGTGGAGGCTGCCCCTGCACTGCTGGGGGGTGGGGGTGGTGGGTGACATGGGTGGGGGCCTGCTGGCAGGTGCCCCACAGTGCTGGGGGGTGGGGGTGGTGGGAGACATGGGTGGGGGCCTGGTGGAGGCTGCCCCTGGTGGCTGGGGGGTGGGGGTGGTGGGAGACATGAGTGGGGGCCTGGTGGAGGCTGCCCCTGCACTGCTGGGGGGTGGTGGGAGACATGGGTGGGGGCCTGGTGGAGGATGCCCCTGCACTGCTGGGGGGTGGGGGTGGTGGGAGACATGGGTGGGGGCCTGGTGGAGGCTGCCCCTGCACTGCTGGGGGGTGGGGGTGGTGGGAGACATGGGTGGGGGCCTGGTGGAGGCTGCCCCTGCACTGCTGGGGGGTGGGGGTGCAGGGGGACATGAGCAGGGGTGCAGGGTAGTCCCCTGTTTTGTGGGCTGCCTGCAGGGGCCGTGGAGGGTGTACAGGGAACACCTGTGAGGACCCACCCAGCCTAATCGCGTGTGTAACTTCCCACGCACCCCTGTAATACACGTACCAAGCCAAATCGCGTGTGAGAATTCCCGCGCACCCCTGAAATACACGTACCCTGCTGAAATCGCGTGTGGAACTTCCCGCGCACCCCTGAAATACACGCGCCCAGGCTATTCGCGTGTGGAACTTCCCGCGCACCCCTGAAATACACGTAGCACGCTGGGAGACATGAGTGGGGGCCTGGTGGAGGGTGCCCCTGGTGGCGGGGGGGTGGGGGTGATAGGGGACATGAGTGTGGGCCTGGTGGAGGCTGCCCCTGCACTGCTGGGGGGTGGGGGTGGTGGGTGACATGGGTGGGGGCCTGGTGGAGGCTGCCCCTGCACTGCTGGGGGGTGGGGGTGGTGGGAGACATGGGTGGGGGCCTGGTGGAGGATGTCCCTGCACTGCTGGTGGGTGGGGGTGGTGGGAGACATGGGTGGGGGCCTGGTGGAGGCTGCCCCTGGTGGCTGGGGGGTGGGGGTGGTGGGAGACATGGGTGGGGGCCTGGTGGAGGCTGCCCCTGGTGGCTGGGGGTGGGGGTGGTGGGAGACATGAATGGGGGCCTGGTGGAGGCTGCCCCTGCACTGCTGGGGGGTGGGGGTGGTGGGAGACATGGGTGGGGGCCTGGTGGAGGATGCCCCTGCACTGCTGGGGGGTGGGGGTGGTGGGAGACATGAGTGGGGGCCTGGTGGAGGCTGCCCCTGCACTGCTGGGGTGTGGGGGTGGTAGGAGACATGGGTGGGGGCCTGGTGGTGGGTGTCCCTGGTGGCTGGGGGGTGGGGGTGCAGGGGGACATGAGCAGGTGTGCAGGGTAGTCCCCTGTTTTGTAGGCTGCCTGCAGGGACCGTGGAGGGTGTACAGGGAACACCTGTGAGGACCCACCCAGCCTAATCGCGTGTGATAATTCCCACGCACCCCTGTAATACACGTACCCAGCAAAATGGCGTGTGATAATTCCCACGCACCCCTGTAATTCACGTACCCTGCCAAATCGCGTGTGATAATTCCCGCGTACCCCTGTATTACACGTGCCCTGGCTAATCGCATGTAAGACTTCCCGCGTACCCCTGTAATACACGTTCCCTGGACAATCGCGTGTTGAACTTCCCGCGTACCCCTGTAATACACGTACCCTGGCTAATCGCGTGTAAAACTTCCCGCGTACTCCTGATATGAAGGTTGCCCGCTTTGCTTTCCTTGTTTGGCAGCCCTGTAAACTGGTCCAGGGTTAGCGCAGCCCTTTGCGATGATTTAGCGATGTTGATGGCTTTTCCTTGCGCGAGGGCGTTCTTGGGGGCGTTACTGGCGCTGCTGCAGGGTCGCTGCGATTCTCTGGGCCACGGCTGGTTTGGGAGCATGGAATCCATGAATACGCTGTGCGCGGAAATCGGTTTTAGCGCACGTGCCTGGCGCACACAATCGCACGCGGACACTCTGCGCCAGCCGCTTGCGACACTTTTCTGCGAAATTCTATGAATTACCCTGTAAATCTCTTGGTCACAAGCCTAAAAATCGAACCATTCCCCGGAGGAGAAAGTGAGTCATTAGATAACAATTATGGAAGGATGAAGCGAATATTGTATCACTACAAAGTAATTTAAAAAACGAATTCCAAAGAGCTAATTCAGCCAACCCGTTTCACAATCATACAGCTCAATGTGGTGCCTTTAACATAGGTATCTTCTACTACTAATTATATGTTTAAACACTTAGAAACTCATGTTCTTAGGGGGCATAACATAAATCAAAGGCGTACAAGCCTTGAGTAAGGCTTTAACTCCTTTCATTTACGTCACGCCCTATTTTCAAGCATTTGTATGGCGGAGTGGAGGGGCGGAATTCAACTTACGTTTCCGCCACCACCTTCCTCTCAGCCATACAAATGCTCCAGCATCCTCACCGGCATAGATTTTCATGCCGGAGCAGATGCTGGAATTCGTATGGGGTGCACAAAGCAGGAATTTATCATAGGCATCCATTGTACATGCTCCCTGCCACGCGACATGGCACAAAGTCTGTGCAATTACAATTAATTCCCCTTTACATTTGCACCCCGCAGTGCAAATGATGAACATTTGGAGCTGGATAGCTGCTTACATTACAGTGTAAACGTAACAGCTCCCGCCATCAAATTACGATTTTGGGCAACACAAGCCCCTCAGTGAACAATGAATACAACAATGTCCTTGAGTCCTGTTCTCAAACAACTCCAGTTTGGTCGGAGGAACAGACTTCCAACAAGATATCAAAGCTAATCATAGAGTATCGCGTATCTGAAAAACGTATTAGACATTCTAATAGAAATGCAAGCTGGGTTCTCTCATCTGAATTTGAAATGTGATCAATTCTTAAAGATTAAATAATGATCTGAATAAGGAGGCGCTTAGGTTTCCCTATTGCATATATAGCTGAAGCAAACAGTGGTATGTGTACCACATTTTACTATTAGTAGTTTGCCTTAGATTCATTAGTAGGAGAAAAATGTGTAGTGTCGACCACATGTCAAACTGCTTCCGGAAGCCATTTCACATACATTCTACACACTGCTGTTTTAATTTGCTACTGGCTACAGCGCAACCTAACTGTTAATAGTAAAACACAGTGTTCATATATAGCGCTTTTTACTTCAGGCATTTGTGGCATAGGGTCCCAAAAACACCAGATTGTTCGTATTGTTATTTCACCTTTAAGAACTTATCGACGTTTGAAATTCAGACAAGTGAAACCAGCTTGCATTTCAAAAAAGTTTTCCAGAAATAGGGGGAACTTGACACTCTAGATGCATAGATCTGGTATTTTGTTAGAAGTATGTTAATCCGACAAAACTGAAGCTATTTGAGAAAACCACTCAGTAACTTTGTTGTATTAATTGTTCACTAAGTATGCAAACTTGTTAGTCGGTTTGAAGAAGTACACATTAAAGGCAATACATTGATTCTGTTTTAATCCGAAACACATGTTGGCCGTACTAGCTCATTTGAATAGGTGTATACGTAATTGGCTGCTATAGTTTTTTTTTTATTACTTTGCAGTGCTATAATGGTTGCTTCAACCTACAGAGATTGTTATCCATTGACACATTTTCCCCTTGTGGGACTATTTAGATTTTTAGGATTGTGACCAAGGGATTGAATGTATCCCTTGGGAAAGGAAACGTGTTCTATTTCTTGTTTTCTGTGCTGTTCACAATATACTTATGAAAATACCTCATTGTCATTTTATGAAAGTCAGAAGCATAACATGTAATTTTTCATGAAGCATATATAGATTTGGTGTTTGTTATCCTACTGACCAGCGCACTGCGTGTCCTATAGCTTTCTACTACAAGTGGGAACTTTTGGCTGCTGTTTTGGGGAAGTGTTTGGTGAAAAGGGGAAGTTGTTACCTGCTCTTTTCGAGCAGTGATTGGCAGATTTGGGGTTAGTTGCCCACACTCTTCATGCAGGACATGGTTTAAATGGAAAGTGCATAGCTCCTCTCCTGCAGCAGTGCATGGTAGAAAGTTGTAGTAGTTCTTTGCTTTTTTGAAGAGGTACATAGTGGTAATGGGAGGAGTGATTAACAGTTATCTTGTACATTGTGAAAAGGGTTGTGATTGGCTACCCTCTTGGGGAAAGGGTTGGGCGTTCTTTAGAAACAGTGCATGGTGAACAGAGGAAGTGGTTGGCTGCTTTATTGAAGCAGTGATGATGGAAAAGGGAAGTAGTTTGCTGCTCGATTGAGGCAAAACAAAAAGATGAACGTTTTCAGATTTCACCACTGCACTTATATGTGGTATTAAAGATAAGCGGGAATTCAAAGTAAACTCCATTAATTTCACAATGGCGGAAAAACTGTGGGAACTCCATAAATATTACCATTATGAAACCAGCTTGAAAATGATGATAAACAGGGAGCTTGCGAAACTAAGAGAAACTCAGTTTTATTCGAGTTCGGTTTCAGAAAATGTGTAGCCATCAATGCTTCAATTAAACACTCCAGTAGACCCATAATATCCTCTATCAGAAGAAATTCAGAGGAAAAGCTGCATATCATCAGTATATTGATGAATTTCTACTTTGTGTTTCAGAGACAATTTACACAAGGGTTCCATATACAAGTTACAGGCTACAGAATTTCCCCCTGAGTAACTCCACAAGGTACAGCAAACGGGTCAGAATGGGCTTCGCCCATGAATGGGGGAGGAGGGTGAAATTACTGCCGGCGAAACGGAATTGGGGAAATTGGCCAACAATTCCATTCCACCAGCTCTGCAGTTTTCTACTTTTTCCACCATATGGTTGTTGTTTTTGGTGTGGAAATTTCGTTTTTCCACAAATGTTTTTGTTGTTTAAAACACAAACAGAATCGAAATTTCAGGAAAAAATGTAACATTCAAAAACACCTAAAATAAAATTTTTCAAGAAACACAATTTAGAAAAATGGCATTTTGGCCAGGAAAAGGCTGCTAACTGCCATTTTCCCTCCACAGATGAAATTGGAGGATCATGCACATTTTGAATGTAATCCACCAATTTTCCAACGGAACGAAATTGAGCCCTTTTGCCCACCCCTATCAATGACTATTATTTGTTGTCTTGCATCAAACAATTAATGAACGGGCGTGACCTGGCGTTTGTGTGTCTCCAGCGAGGAAGAGACGACAGGGTAATAAATGCACCCCTTCTAGAGTAGATAAATGCTTTGAACTGCAACTACCTGTGTAAGAACGTTTGGGGTATCGGCACAGCCATTTGGGGCTCTGGACCGCCTGTGAATGCAGCGATGTTGGAGGATCTTGGGGCGAACAGAGCTAGATAAACATGGTGGCCGTGCACCTACCCAGACAGAGAGTAGCAGTTTATGTGGGATGATGCATGTGTCTGAGCAGCTGACCCCTCTACAGTGCAGGGCCAAGGAAACAACTATGCCTGCGGAGGGGGAGTCATGGTGCGTCAGCGAGTGATCAATCTGGGGCACAGGGGAGGCTGCTGAGAAGAGCAGACCCACAGTCGCACTGGCTCTGCGTAGGCCATTGGCCCAGATGATACAACGTGGGGTGAGGCTGAAAGACAAGGGTTCTCTCCCACGCGGCAAGTGGTGGGTGTGGAACAACCTGCACACAAGTCCCCTGTCGTCTTTGACGAGGGAGCTTCTTTTAGATTGAGGATAACTTGGTGATACGCAGCACCAAGGAGAGGCAAGTCAATTGGGGGCAGTGAACCTCCCTAGAGCCCGCTCTGGAGGGTGGAACGGGTGCTCCACGCTGGTGGGGTTTGCTGGGCATGTGGTGCTAAGAGGATCCTTGACTTCCCTCATCCGGTTGGCCTACTTTACCTGCCTTTCACCATTGATTTGTCCCGAGCTGTTGTCCAGGGGGGGGGGTCTTGTGGTGCCGTGAATTGGATTACCACTCCTTTCTATTGAGGGACGAAGCATGGCTAAAACACTGAAGGTAGTGAAACATGCATACATGTCTACGATGCTCCAGCAACCTCAGGATATATCTACGAAGGCGGACGAGTTGGTGGTGATGGTAAATGCAGCTGAGACTCCCCAAGGCTTGCACGCATAGGCAACCACTGAAGTTGATCTCGAAATGCTCCTTAGTGAGTTCAGGAAGGAAATCCAAAATAGTAGGGACAAACTCCCTCAGAAAATAACCACTCTCGATAGCCAATTGGATGAGGCTGAGAGCAGGGTTCAAGAGATGGAAACAACAGTCTGCGAAAAATCCTTTGAAATCAGTGAGTGGGCATGCAGGTTAGGGGCACTAGAAGCTCGTTGGGAAGCCCTGGATGAGAAGCTGGAGGATTCAGAGAATGGCTCCAGAAGCAAAAATGTGCAGGGATTCCAGCAGCGTTCTCCCGTCACTTACTTAAAATGCTTGGTGACGCGGATATAGCCATCGTACCCATGCCAGAGCTCAACCACGAACAGTGGGGCCTCTGGAATGCTTTAACCAGAGTCTGTTTCTTTTTATTTAAGGAATTCATAATGAGGGCGGTGAGGGATGTGTCACACATTTGCCTCAGGGATGCCATGATATCCTTGTATATGCACCTTGCCAGTACTAGTTGGATGAAATGGAGAGCCCTGCGTTTAATGACTGAATGACAGACAGAGAAGAAGATTTCGAATAGGTGGGATTTCCTACTGCACTAGTTTTCATTTCTAATGGTGCAAAGTGGTGTATAAAGTCGATGAAGGAGGGTGAGAGGCTGCTGCGGCCTCAGGAAGAGGATGAAGTATTGGGCGAGGAGTGCAGAGAACTTTCTTCTGGTTCTTCTGTACCCTGTGCTCCGTGGGCCAGGGTCGAGAGATCCAGGAAGCCCAGAACCATTACGTTGAAGCACAGGAAATGGAACGCACAATTGAAATGATGGCTTAGACCACCCTTGCACTGATCATGCGTGTTGACATATTCGAAACCATGTTATGCCGATGTCAGATATCTAGATAGTTGAGAGTTTATGTTCTGAGCGATTAAGCGAGGGGTGTAGCAGGGGCTGCTGGACCTCCTCATCTTCCGCATTTGGAAGCCCACAGAAGTTGTAAATCCTTCACATGTTTACATGTACTCGTTTGTTCTGTTATGGGATATGGGTTTAGGGAAATGTGGAGGAAGGGGAACATGGGAATTTTGTGTTTGTGTTGGTGTTTATTGTTCTAAGGTTGCTGTGATGCAATTGGAACCGTACTGGCTAAATTGAGAAAAGACTCTTTAAATATAGGTGCTGTAAGGGGACACACTCATGTGAGAAATATCTAGTTCACTTGATGATGTGAAGCTGACTGAAATCCGGATGGTCACGTGGGATGTGCAGCCTTGGTCTCTCCAATTAAGAGGATATTCGTTCCGCAGAGATTGGTAGACCTGTCCTCTACGATTGTTTATTTGCAAGAAACACACTTTTTGCATACAGGCAGCATAACTGTCTATGAAGGAATCATAATGAATAACAATGTGAAAAGGTATTCCAAAATGGTGGTGTAAAGGCTAATGGGGGCACTGCAGGAGTTGATTAACGAAGACCAGACATGGTTTATAACATACAGAGGTTTTGAATATCATAGAGGTCAGGAATAGGCAGATGATCGAAATGGGAGTCATATCACTGGATGCCCATAAGACTTTTTATATAGTGGATTGGGATTACATGCAATTACTGCTTGATTGATTGATATTTCATTTCTATTGCGCTCTGAAACACTTGTGTACGAGCGCGATAGAAATAAAATATCAATCAATCAATCAATCAATCAATCATCTGGGTTCAGCCCAAACTTTAGGAGAATTACCAATGGCCGTCTACAGCAATCACAGTAATATAGCTCAGTGGCAATGCACTCGTCTTGGAAGCAAGGCTACACAGAGTAACACAGGTTCGAATTCGGGGTCCACACTTAGAAACCTCTTAACTAATAGCTTACACCTAAAATAGCAATGTCAAGGGAGACTAGACAAGGTTGCCATCTGTCCCCCATGACTTTTGCCTCGTCTATGGAACAGTTTGCAAAAAGGGTCAGGGATAATGGGAAGATTAATGGGATTGAGGTAATTGGTGAAGTACATATGGTATCCCTTTATGGGGATGATGTTATGGTTACTATATGGGAAGTAGACGCATCTTTGACTGTGCTGATGGAGGAACTGGGCCGGCTTTGGGATTCATGATTAACTATTCCAAGTCCATTGACTTAAATGTGTCTATACCACTGTAGGTGGAACAGGACCTCTCTATGGTATGCCTGATTAAATAGGTTTGGACAGCCATAATCTATCTGGGGTTACAGAACCCTGGTATCATGCAGCAGAGTTTTCAGTCTAACTGCCGACAGCTATATAAGGAGTTTGCTGAGGACCTGGATAGATCAGACAAATAAGAAATGTCTTGGTTTGGTAGGATAGCAGCGGTGAAGATGAAACTGAACCCCAGGTTGTTGTACCAATGCTTGGCTCTGCCAGTTAAGATCCTGGATCCCATTCTGCAGACGCTTCAGGCAACGATTCTCAAATGTATATGGGGGAAAAAGAAAGCGCATACACCAAGGAAGGTCTTGTGAAGGGGAGGGAGAGGTGTGGAGGCCTAGGCACCCCAGATATCCAGTGATATATATATATCATTTGCCGGCAAAGTTGTCGCATATCCTGACCTGGGAAAGAGGTGATATTGCACCAAAATGGAAGCAAACAGAACAGGGATGGTGCCAGATACCCATCTCTTTCTTAGATCTCCTTTCCGAATATATCCAACCATAATGACGAGTTTCCCATATTGACCTCAATGTAAAAGAGTATACCCTTTTGGAATAGAGCGGCCCATAGGTGGGGAGTCCCGAGTGGTTTGGGTCCGCTCACTCCTATTTGGGGCACTCTGGACTTTCCTCTAGGTCAGACTAAGGAGCCATTTAGGGGCTGCATCGAGGGAGGGTTAGAACATTGACACCAATTGTATATGGAAGGCAGGCCACTGTCCATTGTGGAATGCAATCCTAAGTTTCATGTTAGGGAGGATGAAAGATTTTAGTATGTGCAATTACGCTGCTGGGCCTCTCAAACAAATACTAAAGACATGGGCATGAGGGAACTGACTGTGTTAGAACCTATATTCTGTTTTTGTTTAAAAAAGGCTAAGGTGCCTACAGTATACAAACTATTAGACAGATATGATCCCCAGCAATGGTTGTCGTATATGGTTACGTAGGAGCAAGATTTAGGTATGGAAACTGACGAAGACTGATAAACAATGCGTGGTGAATATCTGTTATAGGTGGTACATGACCCCGCAGTGGTTGAATAAAAATTAATGCCACTTATTTCCCAAACTATTGGAGGGAGTGTTCAGAGGTGAGATCGTTGCTACCACTGCTAAGGACATGTGGTAAGGTGAGACATCTTTGGAAGGAGGTACTAGTGGAAATTAATGAAATTACTGGAGTCCAGCTGTTGATGGACCCACAGGTTATACTTCTTAGAGACACTGGGTGGAGGGGTATTTTTCCAATATCTGGGCCCCTGTCTACTTTATTGGCCCACCTGCGGACAGTTGCCAAGATCGCTATTGCTCGCAATTGGAAAAATCCAGAAGTCCCTTTTATCCATATGTGGTGGGAAAAAATCTGGGAAATATTGGTGGTGGGAAAAATTGAAAAGTTGAGAATATTTAAATATGAGAAATATAGGAATGTATTTGGCCTTTTGTAGAATACTCAGAACATGTATCATCAGTGACTGTTAAGCCGCCTCTACATCCTCTGATTTTCATTGTTATGATAATGTCTATCTTGCTATGGGTAGAAGATGTTGGTTGTCACTGGGGACCAGATCATGGGGAGCATACTATACGCATGTATTGTATTTGTATGGTGAACACATGAAAGTGAGAGGATATCTGTATATGTGATTTCCTTAACGTGACAGGTAATAACGGACTTCTTTGTCTGTTGGTGTGTCACTTTGTATCGCAGTAACGGTTAAACAAAAAGATTACGATGAAGAAAAAAACAAATGAAACCACTGAAGGATTAGTCCCTTAATCCCCCCTTAGTGGGATAAAATCTCTAAAAGAATCCGATGGTCAATAGTGCTGAAAGCTGCAGACAGGTCAAGCATCACTAATAAACATGAGCCATCATCATCTAAAAGCTTATATACATCATCAAGGATATATAAGATGGCTGTTTCCATTCTACAACCTACTCAAAAATCATATTGATATGCAGTAAACACATTTTGGTTATCCAGTCATTTCATTCGTCAGAGACTGTGCTTCCTAGACACTTGCCCAGAAATGGCAACAAAGTAACATGCCAAAAGGTTGAACAGACATTCGACATTAAGGAGGATACAAGACATAATTTAAGAGATTCAGTAAAACAGCCAAAACTGAGTGATAAATGAACAAGCAGAAGAATAGAATATAAGAATCATTAGGTAGTAGCACATCCAATATGTGTTGGGAATACGCATGAGCCATGTGTCTGTAATAAAAATAAGATCAGCGTTATGCATATTAATGGTATTATGTATTGCATCCTCATGAACCTCAGTAGACCGAGCATTAATCAATAGGCACTTACTCTGTTCATGCCAGGTAATCAAACGTCTGCCAGTCTGTGGCTAAATTGGGGTATTTATAAGATTAAGCTGTTTTGTGATCTTTCCAGTTTTGTTCTTGAAAGTCTAAATGGATAAATCTGCACCGGAATAAGAGAGGAATCATTGGACAAAGTCTTGTCACAGATGACAGAGTTCATCAAACACATTTTCAGAAGGGATTTACATTTCTTTTTATTTATTTGTACTATTATATAGTCAACATTTTCAGCTTTTAATACTGTTCCATTATAAACCAACATTAACAAAATACAACTTGAAGCAACATCAATGAAGTTAAAACAATGAAATTAAAACAAGTAAAACACATTGGCCTACTGAATTAACTAATAGGGTAGGCATGACCTTCATGTCGATGGCGGTATCCATCACGGTTGTTCAATGATTGCAATGACAGTGTCAACCCTTTTATGAAGTTTGGTAAGATAGATGATACAAGCTTCTTGGTTACCACTCAAAGAAATTCCAGAGGGTGTCAGCCATAACATTCCCCTCCATACCAACAGAACAAAGCTAGAGACTGTAAGTTCAGTAGGGAGGTACACTTGGTCAGTAAATGCTTAACAGACTCCAGAAGTGACTCCCCACAAAGTCGACAATGTCTTTCATTCCGTGGAACGTTTGACCCTGCCCCAGTATTTGTCAGGCACCTTACTGACTTGAATTTGAGTTTTAAATAGAATCAAACCTTCGAGTTAACCAGGAAAGGATGGATGAACTTGGGAATTCATGTCCGATCTTGAGTATATTCAATGCAGTGAGTCGCTTTAAGATTTTGTGGATAAGTCAACAATCCGCTGCTCCTTTCCCAACAAAGATAAAAGCACCTTCATAGTTTTCTTATAGTGTAACAAAGGCATCGAGAGTGCGTTCTCTGGCGCAAGTGCCAATCATCTATTGGTAGTAAGCTTAAACTGTACAAGAATGCTGGATGGCATGAGATGTGACCTATTCAATAGGATTCCATGCAGCAGCCTATTCAGCGAGTCTTCCGGGGCATTAACAATCTTCCAATAAGTAATCAAGAAGCTCAGGTAAAGTTTCACCATAACCGGCCGTATATTAAATTTGAGATAGATAATTTCCGTTATTGAATGGAGAAGTAATCTCAGTAGTCTCCTCAGGGTAATTAGCTCCCATTTTATTATCTCCGGTATGTTCCCAAAGGCCCACGTCTCGCCCACATACAAAATAACATATCATATCTTCGCCTGATAAAGCTTGACCAAATACCCAACAAGTATCCCCCTCCCTTGTGGGAAAAATAATTCATAGCGCCTGTAATATGGGAGGTCCTGCTTTTTAATTGGTCTAGATGTAACATTGTGACAAATCAACTTTTGGGGCACCAGTGGTACAGGGATGAATATTGGTTTCTAAACCATCAATCAGCCCCACAACTCTAGTACACCATAAGGGATCCGAATAGATTATAAACACAAGCAAATCATAAACCTCCTTGTCCAATTTTGGTAACGTGGACGGAACAACATTCTTATCTCCACACAGTCGTAGACTGTTGGTTAGTTGTAACACAGCAAAAATACAATTATTACTCAATGATAAAAGGGACTGTCCTGTCAAGGTTGTATGCAAATATTTACTTTATTATTATCACAACAGACACTTCTAGCACACTACAAAATACAAGCCAACCTATAAAGGAATGCAACGGACAGACGGTCTCAAAGAAGGAAAAGGGATGCCCTCTAAATACTGAGAGGAGGGTAGTTGGTATAGTAATTAATCACAATAGTTCAAGGATACTTGGTTTCAACACAAAGGGAGCAATGTGTCGTAAAATGTCACTAGGGGCCTTTGGAGAAGGACCAGGGAGACAGAACCCCAATGTCCCTTGTGCTGTAGAAGTACTTGGTGCTCAACAGTGTAGAGTTGGTTTCAGGGCACTTTGAAGCTTCAGTGACAGAGTTCAAGATGGGAGACAGCTGTGAATATCAGGCGGCAGGCAGTTCGGCGAGCAAGGCTGGACAGACGGCTGCAGGCTGGCCTACATGGCAGCTGCGGGTCAGGAATCGCTGTCTCAGTGCTGGTCGCCGGTTCTGAAGCACTGGTCGTGGCATCTTAGATGACTTTAGCAACTGTGGCGTAACAAAAGTCAGAGGTGCAGTTGGTCACAGCTTGAGGGGCTCGATTGGCAAGAAGATTTCCTTTAAGGCGGATGTCGGTAGATGCTTGTCGATGCACTCATCCAAGCTTATTCACTGCTCTTGTGTCATCTTTTAAGGCGGACAGCCCAACGCTGAGGAGAGTGTTGCAGGCAGCTGCCTTCGTTCTTGGTTTGGTTCAGAGTCTCTCTGGCACTTCCCACCTAGGAAGCTTGCTGCTGAGCCTAGCAGGGCACACTGTGTGCTTGCTGGGTACCGGTTCTGGAGCTGCTGGAGGGTCCTCTGGATTCAGTATCTCCCTCTGTTCCCTGGGAGATATTTAGGGGAGGGATATAGTTTCCCTCTTGGAGGTCATAGCCCTCCGACTCTTGCAGAAGATGTAAGGCAGACTGTACAGCCAGGGTCCAATGCTGAGTTCTCCTTTCCTGCTTCTGGTGAAGCCTTCTGATGATCTTCCCAGAAGAGGGGCTGAGCACTCCTTTAAAGCCAAATGGGCCACATTGATTGGTTTAGGCTAGGCCTACCTTAATGACCGAATCCTGGGTCCCCACCAACTATCTCCTGTATGCATGACATCATAACCAGAGTGCTTTGCAACAGAAAGGGTATATAGGTGAAAACGTGTAGTACTAATTCCCACCCATCTTCCTGTCTGTTTTAGATCAAAGGGTTCCTCTGAGTAACTGAGCTCTCTGTGGTTCCTGATAAAAGCTCCCTTGAAGCTGCGTTGAGACCAGACTTTCTGACTTCTGTAAACCACATTCTCATACCTTCTGAATGGAGTGCACCTGTGGGAATGACTACTGTAAACAGCTGTCCCAAACATGACAGTTCACTGCCCTTGATACTAAGAAGCAGGAGCTGACTTCAGGTTGACACAGATGTATATCAAAAATGGTTGGGATTTTCCTGTCTCCTTTGTTAGTCCTGCAGCTAGGCCCCGCATGGGCTTGTTTGAATTAACTCTGATTAGTATGTGAAGCTGCCACCAGCAGAGCTAACAAAGGGACAGGGCTGGTCCATGGACCCTTTGTTAGTTAATTAGGCTGGCCATGGCAGGAGGAAGGCTTTGCCTTCACCATTCTAAAAGGCCTTGATGTACTCTTGGCTGTCATATCCCAATTAAATATGAATGGGAAGGAGGAAACGCCTATAAGCACGGGTCTATGTGTATATCCTGGAGTGAGCATAGGAAAATGTGTGAGGATTAGCCCCAAACATTTTCTGGAGGTTTATCTACCATCATTCAATTTCTTTTAATGTTCAAAAAAGCCCAGGCGAGCGCACAGAATCTAGGGTGATCCCCAAGTAACTGTAATCAGACACTCCCCATCAAGGTTCCACCGTTTTTTCCTTCTTCTTGTGCACTAAAGACCATTATTTTGGTCTTGGTGATGTTTACTTGAAGAGAGTTCAGGGCTGAGTATGTATTCAGAGCACACAATCATTGCTGGAGCCCTCCTGGGGTTAGGTTGAGTAAGGCAAGTTCATCCGCATACGCCAGCCACTGTAGAGGGGTGTCAACCAATTTTGGGGGAATGGTATTCAAACTGGCTACTGTCCCTCCCAGGTCAGACAGATACAAATTAAATAGCATGGGTGTGAGGATGTGTAAAGCACCGGATAGGGGGCGTATGTACTCCTGCTCTCTATGTGGCAAAGGAGTGGCACAGAGCACCCCCACCAAGATTCTCTATGCGATAGCTAAGGTCGAGCAATCAAGGTTTAAGCTCTCAGGAGGTGATGCAGGCTTGTTCTTAAGTACAGTGTATTCCCCAAGCACCCACAAAGGAATGTCCACACACTATGTTAATGAAAAACACAGTCTTTATATAAATAAGGTTCACGTTATATACACGATCACAATAACACACTTTGTACTCTGGCAATACTATAATGGAAAATATATACAGGTCTATGTGGTACCACTCTTTCTTTTGATTAATTTTAAATGCGTCCACAGCTAACAGCCCCAAATAGCATACGAATCAGATTATAAGATGAATCAACGATAGACACCAGAAAAAATGCAAGTTAACTCAAGCAATGGCCGAATACTGACTCCAGTTACGTAGAGACAGTTCTGTGCGAGAATCCCCCCACCTGGGCAACCTGTAAATAAAGTGTATTGACAAGCCCAGTCCAATTTTGCACAGTAAATTCTTGAGTCCTTCTAAAAGGTTCCACGAACCCAAAGTACCTGGTTTCATGGAGTTCTTCAGAGAGTCATCGACAGGCCCTTCTTGAGTGCACTCCCTTTCAGGCAGGAGCCATGGGTCATCGAGAGACGGTGAAGAAAACGGTGAACACTGTCGTTGCGGCAGCAGCTTCGGTTCTTGCAGTGGTCGTTGACGATCTGTCAAAAACGTCCTGCAAGCTGAGGCGTGCGTTGCACCTCGATGACGAGTGTTCATTGCCGCAAGGAGTCAATGAAGAACTTTGGCCCAGCAAGGGTGTCGAGTCGTCAGCGTCTCTGCGGTCTTCGGGTGGCGGGAAACCCACCAGTGGATTCTCCTCGGTCGTCGGCGGCCTTGACTTTCTCCAGCAGGACGAAAGCGGTCAACG
The DNA here is from genome assembly GCF_040938575.1 of Ambystoma mexicanum. Lineage (NCBI taxonomy): Eukaryota > Metazoa > Chordata > Amphibia > Caudata > Ambystomatidae > Ambystoma > Ambystoma mexicanum. Next base: position 973,418,218 of record NC_090936.1, on the reverse strand, counting down.
GTGATGAGCAAGGGAGTCCTTGTTTCAATGTTCTTAGGCAAAGGAAAGGAGCACAGCGGCTCTGGTCGAGGATGGCGATCGTCGATCTCGATGGACTTCAATGTCCGGGCGCTTCGTTTTGTGATTCTGCGGCAGTCCCCGTCTCCGGTCGACAGCCGTTCAAGCGTTTGACATCCAGGGAGCTTTGCCAAGGATCAGCTGGTGCACGAAGGTCCCTCGTAGCTCAGGGAGAGGTCTCATAGCCAGGTCCTCTCTTGGATCAGTTCCTTTAAGGCACAGCAGCTTTCAGATTAGCAAAGGACAGCAGCAGCAGTTCTTCTTCTTCCAGTGGGCTTCAAGGTTAAGCATCAGTTTCAACTTCAGCTTCTGAATGATTTCCATCAGTGAGAGGCCCCCAGATATACTGTTGATCTGCCATTAACTCTGCTGGGTCACAGAGGGGCGCTGCCGGACGCCGACGAAGATGGCCGCCTGACAGAGGAGCTGCGTCCTTAACTTAAAATCCTGATGATATCCTGCACATCCAGAACTTTATCCCACTCGAATCGAGGCATAGGTTGAAGTGATTGCCCCAGGGAACTAACCGACTCCAGAAAAAGGCGACGGCTGCCCTCTAGACCTGTTGGAGCCCGCTCTTGTGCTTCGGGCAGAACGGAGCTGGCGAGGCCTTCTGCCCCTCCCCCTCTGGAGCACGGTCCCCTCTGATAACAGCCGGAGTCGCTGGTGAAGTCGCTGGTGAAGTAAAATTCTGAAGGGCTGCCCTCCCCGGCGGCTGCCGTGTGCACTGTGGGCGAGCGGCTGGCCTGCCGGGTTGAGACCCCCCCCTTATACTGCCTCCCCAACGCACCCTGGAAGACGAGTGATCGGCCCAGTGCCCACTATCCGAGGTCAGCGAGACACAGGGCTGGGTGAGTGCGGGGGCGCAGCGTAGGGCAGGGTGATCCCCGACGGCGTGTGCAGCGGCACGGTTGCTTGGGAGCAACCAAGCACAGGTGCAGAAGCGGGCTTACCCTCCCCGGCGGCCGCCGTGTGCGCTGGGAGTGAGGAGCAGGCCAGCCGGGACGAGGGTGGCCACCCCTATGTACTGCCAGACGTCTGCCGGAGTGGGACTGCTCCCCCTTCGGCATACATATATGGTCCGCTAAGGAGAGCGGGCAACCCGTAGTAAGGGAGGGGTTTATTTTGTGCAGCTGCCAGAGGCCGCGGTCTGTGCCTCTCTGCTTTCTCCCTGCACAGAGTGGCCTTGACTCACGGAGGGGCCCACTAAGAGCTGAAATACCAACAGGCCCTACATCAACACACTGGGAATGCGATAGGATCCATCCCACACAGCTCAGGACCAATAAGAGGATTGGAGAGGGATTACCCTTGGGCGAGGACCTGTGTGCCCCCCTTGAAGACTACTGGTGGCACTGATCGCCCTACCCTCCATAATAGTGGTGGAGGAAAAACAGCACCACAGTACCTACCACTGATACTTACGGACACAGGTGGGAACACCCACGGGCAATACCATTGGGTCCTAACCCTAGCACAACTGGGCAGGAAATTACCCCACGGGGCAGGGGTGGATACCCTGAAACGCACTGGCTGAGTGCCCCGGCTTGAGGAACAAGTTTTAGCTTCGGCACAGTACAACCGAACCTCAGGGCGTGACCGCACTGACCCCGTGGCGCGGTGATCCCACGCACAACAAAGGCTGGTGGGCCTGCACTAAAGCACAGTCCATACTGCGCATAATATGCCCAGGGTCAAAAGGCACAACAAGAGGGGGCCCATGGATGCATTCACCAGCACCAACATGGGGGACCAAACAGCCGGATCATCACGGGCCGCCACTCCGGAGCCGCGGAGTCCTAGGGGGGACTCCCCAGACCCCTACATGGTAGCATTGCAGAACGGCTTTGTAGCTGTAAACTCGAGACTGGATGAGATAGGTACCACCATCACGTCCATAAAGGCGCATCTCCAGCAAGTGAATGCCCGGGTACTAGAGGCGGAGAGTTGAACAAGAAGCACATGCGTGCACTCTGAATACGAACAAATACCCGGCTAAGTTTGCGAGACAAGTTCAGACACATAGACGAAGCATAACAGCAAAAAAAATTGTTGAGTACAGCACAAGAAACATGGTGAAACCTCGGCAGAGAAAGAGGTTGAGACATATCAGTATCAACACTGATGAGAACGCCGGAGATGCAGGGGGTTAGGCTGCTCACATGGAATGTGCAAGGACTGGCACACCCAATAAAGGCAAGAAAGATACTAGCCTACGCAACCCGACACAGGATGGATACTTTATTCCTGCAAGAGACGCACGCCATAAAGAAAGTCACAGATACATTTGCGCGAAGCTGGGGTTACACAAAGGCTGCAACGATTTACTCATCGATGGTGAGGGGGGTCCTTACAATAATACATAAAAGAGTGAACTTCCCGATGTCCAAGGTCCGAACCGACAAAGAGGGATGATACGTGATAATTTAGGGCCACCTGTACAACGAGGAAGTCATACTAATTGTCATGTACGGCCTTACGTGCACCATAAAAACACAGGGTCGTAGCCCTTTAAGGACTCTGCAGCCAGGTGCCTTGAAGTTGGCATGGCAACGCTGGCATCCTCTCTTTTCCTCCCACATCCGACGCCGAGCAACGCATAGCGCTGTCACATGACCTGTCCTTCTTAAGCACCTCCCTCACTCTGCCCGGTGCTTCTGATTGTGAATTAGTGGAGTTACGACCTTTTGCATTGTGATATTCTTGTACCTTGTTCCCTGTTGCCTTTTCCCCTCCCTTTCCCTTCCCCCTTTGGATTTCAAGACTTCCTGGCTCCTCGACCCGGACCGCTGCTTGGAACTGCTTTGGAACGTTTTGTACCTTGGTTTTGCTTCGACTCGTGTTTTGACCTCGGACCGCTATCTGATCTCCTCTTGCCTTCCCCCATTGAACTACGTTACCTTGGCGGCTTCTGGACCCCGTCTGCCTGCATCACTTTGTATTTTCTCCGTTGGATTGCTTCTGGACTTGTGCTTTGGGATCGTGTGCTCCTCTTTTTTGGACTATTAGGATTTGCTGAACTTGGGACTTCCTTGTTTGTTCAGTACACGGACTAGAGACTTCCAGTGTCTACTAAGGCGTCTTCGTGCGGTCGAGTCAGGTTGCTGGTTAGGCGTCCTCGTGCCGTCGGGACAGGTTGCTGGACATCTCTCCCTTTTGGATTGTTACATTAGACCTTCCTGTTTCCCGCTGCAGGGATTCTGTCCTGGTAAAGGAAAGGAAAACTACGGTAAGCCATTACTAGATTAATTGAGATTAAGTATATAAGAAGGGGAGGAGGGGCTTATGACCACTGTTGAGAAACCAAGCAGTCAGAGAACACACTATTGTGACTGCCTCTTTGTCTTTGTCTGGGCAATTGCCGCTGTTCTCATCTAGAAGTAGGTTACCCTGCTATATTGTGTTGTGTTAATAAAACTACTTCACTTGCAGGTCCAGCGCCTACACCATTTGTGTCTACATCCGTTTCCGCCCATACCTTCTCCTCTGGCATCTGGCATCATCCGCAGCACCTGAGACTCCATTGGCATCCTTTCTTTTCTCTGATTGACCGCTCTGTTACTTGTTTAAACCCGAACCAGAGGGGTACATCAGGAAGAAGAATTCTTCGGCTACACTACGTGGGCAACCTAAGACCTGACACTAATCAACACTTACGGCCCTAACAAAGACAGTCCCGAATTTTACCTTCATATCTTGGAACTAATATCACCAACAGGCGACGCAAAACTGATCTGGGGCGGAGACCTCAACCTGACCCCGAACCCAGAGTTGGATCGCTCTGCAGGAAACCATAGGCCAACCACCAGGGCGGCACTCACGCTCCGGCAAGAAATGGTCACTCTACCGTTATCAGATATATGGAGAGAACTACACCCCCGTGAAAGGGACTACACATTCTACTCAGGGGTACACGGTACTAGCTCTTGTATAGATTACTGGTTGTGTTCCCCTGAGCTGATGCCACAGATGGAACAATGCACAATTCTACCACGAACATTATCGGACCATTCCCCAGTTCTCTGAGCATGATACTCAAAAACTCGGAACGTATCGCCCGTACATGGCACATGCTACAGGATATCCTGAAAGACGACTCGGTCAGAGAACCACTGCGAATAGAGATAGAGGAGTTTTGTGAATGCAATGTGGGTACAGTGCAGACCATGGGCTCGGTATAGGAGACGTTTAAGGTGTGGTGGAGGGGCCAGCTGATGGGGACGTCATATGGCACCCTTAGGGAAATAAGGAAAAACTTATCCCGGGTGGAACAGGAAGTGAAGAACTTAAAAGCCCAACAACCCATGCCCTCAGAACAAGAGCATCTACAAAAGCTACAAGAGTGGCTGGAAGAATTCAAAAAGCTTGCAGAACAAGAAATCCTCCATATGTCCCAACCCATTAGAGCACGGAAATATGGCGAAGGGAACAAGGCGAGTAAGACAATGGCTAACCTAATTAGATCCGAGCAAGGTTCAAGATACATCACCACCATCAACGACAAGGATGGGAATGTGCAGTCTACACCACATGACATAAACAAAGTCTTCCGGTGATTCTATTCCAACTTATATGCAAATGCGGACACAGTCTCCCAAGCAAATCTCCTAGAATGCATGGACTCTTTCCCATTACCGACATTAGGGGACGACGAAAGATCTACGCTCGATCTCCCGCTAACAACTGAAGAAATCGAACAAGCCATCTCAGACCTGCATGTAGGTAAAGCCCCCGGGTCGGACGCCATCCCACTCGACCTGCACAAGGTGTTTAAGGCTGAGCTAGCCCCGAGACTACTTGAGTTATGGGAGGAGTCACTGGAAAGGTGAAAATTGCCTACCACCATGAGGGAAGCAATCATAACTGTCCTCCAAAAACCACAAAAACCCCTGCAGGACCCAGCCTCATATCACCTCCTGTCCTTGATAAACTCCGACACGAAGATCTTTGCAAAGGCAGTAGCAAACCGACTACTTCCACACTTGAACAAGCTAATCCACACTGATCAGACGGGGTTCATCTCTACTAGATCAACTGCACTCAACCTGAGGAGGTTTTTCACAATTACGTCTCAGCTAGACCCGAAAGCCAAAGCTGCCTTAATCACACTTGACGCTGAAAAAGCGTTTGACTCTGTTTCGTGGCAATATATGTTTGCTATACTAGACAAAATGGGATTTGGGCCAGTCTTCAAGAGCTATATCTGCATGCTGTATAAGAAGCCAACAGCCATCGTCAGGACTAACACGCTGGCCCCTCCATTTGAGTTAGGCAGGGGTACTCGCCATGGCTGCCTGCTATTCCTCTCATTTTTGCCCTTACAATAGAGGGTATGGCGCTAAGGTTAGGCATGAACACACGTTCGAATTAGAGGTGACCCCCAGTTACTGTCCTTATACGCAGACGACACGATGGTGTACGTTAGGCACCCGGAGATACACTTACCGCCCATAATGTAAGAAATACACACATTCTCTGAGTACTCTAGGTACAGAATTAATCAGGCAAAATCTGAAATAATCCCCCCTTACACCAGCCACAGAACAATCCCCGGCCACTGAGACTTTTAACTGGTCCCCCACAACAGCACAGTACCTGGGAATAATAATGTCCACTGATAAACAGACCCTGTATACTAATAATTACGAGCCATACCTGAAATTGCTAGAGCACAAACTCGCAGTGTGGGACAGGCTACCGATCTGTATGTACGGCCGATTGGCCCTGCTCAAGATGGTTGTGGTACCCAAATTATTATACATGTTCTGTGGGATACCCATTTGGCCGGGCGGGGACTTTTTTCAGAGACTACAGAAATTGGCGGTCAACTTTGTATGGGCCAGAAAATCCGTGAGACTACGATGGCCTCGACTCTGTGAGCGATATGAAACCGGGGGACTGACGGCCCCTGATTTCATGTTATATTTCCATGCAGCACAGGCGCACTTTGCTAAATACTGGGGGGAAACGGCTGAAAATCATGCTCATGTCCGGGCCGAGAAATTTGCCGTAGCCCCGGCGGATATTCGGACAATGTTGTAGACGAATAGGAGGGGTAATATAAAAGAAGTAGACCCGGTCAGCTCCACAATCCGTGCCTGGACGGCACTGTTCAATAGGGTGGGATGTAACAATCCATATTGGCCACACACTCCCCTATCACACCATCCCGACCTGGAACCAACCTTTGAAACGACCATGCAACGCAGGTGGGACCCGGAAAAGGAAATGAAAATAGGAGATCTATTCCCGGAGGGCAATTTCGCAACACTAGATATAGTGCACAACAAAGTGGGGAAAGGGCTTGTCACTACACTACAGTACTACAGAATAAAAGCTGCATGCAGAAAGAAGTGGCCATCCTTCCCTGTGGTCCCACCGACCCACGAGTTTCTAACAGCAGTGCTAACCCCGGAGGGATTCACTGGCTCAGTATCGAGCTTGTACAAAGCGGCCCAGGAACACACCCCATCCGGGAATGTAATGAAAAGTAAATGGGAACGGGACCTGCACATCGACATAGAAGACGCCCAATGGTCCAGATATTGCCAATACTCCAGAGAGATATCCATGAACTCAAACTTCAGGTTGATACAGTTTAAAATTCTAAATCACTTACATATAGCCCCCAAACAGATCTCCAAATACGGCATAGCAACCCCAATGGTCTACCCCAAATGCAGTAACGAAAATGCAGACTCTATACACATGTACTGGGAATGTCCCCCTATAAAATCCTTCTGGCAATATGTAGCAGCAAAAACAAGCGACATTACAGGGCTACAGATCCCAGCTCTCCCACAAAAATACCTCCTGGGCGACATTGGAAAGGCATCAGTAAAAATCCGGAGATTAGTGGCAGTGGCGGGTGCAGTAGCAAAAAGATACATACTACAACTATGGAAGTCCAAAACCACCCCTACAGTAGAGACATGGCTACGAGACTTACTATACGTACAGGGCACAGAGGAGCGATACGTGCATAGTATTACCCATACCAGTAGGCCGAAGGACATCTGGGCGCCACTGTGATCCTACATTGGGAACAATCAGGAAGAGATATCGGAGTACTCCCCATAGGCTGGCCTAGTGACGGTAAATAGGACCACTAGACTATACCCCACAGGTGGCATAAGAACAAAAGAAGGGAGCACAGCACGATGGGACCAAAATAATTCAATGCAATGTTAAAGGACTAAAGCACCTAAACTGATATATTTGCAAATTGTATGTCTGTTTCTGGTTTGAATTGTTAAGTACTCAACAGTGAAAAATAAAGGTTTAAAAAAAAGAAAACTCTGCTGGGTCACACTCAGGCAACCAATCATTCAGAAGGGCATTCAGGCAGCCACTCAGGCTCACAGTGCATGCAGGCCATTCTTCTCCATCCAGACACTCACAACACAGAATGTGCATTCGGACAAGCACTTTGCCATTCAGCACTCTTGGGAATCTGGGAAACACTGCATTCAAGCCAGTTTCCGGCAGGACTAGCACAGTCATTGTGTCAAACACCAGATACTAGAGACCCATAACATGAAATGCGTATCCGTCACACACTTCACCCAGGTCCCACCCCACGGGCATACCCACAACATACAATCATTGGGAAGGCTCCAGCCAGTCTGGCCTGGACTTCCCCACACTACCATATATGGAACTTCCACCCAACAGGCAGTCAGGGGGAAGGGACAGAGTCAGGGCTTCCCGGGACTTCGGGAATACAAGGTGCAGGCAATAGAAAGCAAGAGGGCACCGGGGCCATCGTGTTTCCTATCAGGAATCAACTGATTCCATTGGCAATGCCTGGGTATCCCAAAATGGAGCATACTCAGAGCACCTGTCAATTTCAGCATGGAGATGCCACCAGCCCATACTCTGATCTGTTGGCCACACACAAATGCCGAAAAACATACACTAGGAGTACAGAGTCATACTCCCACCCTTGGGTGCCATAAGGGTATCCCAAGAGTCGGTTCACCACGACCAAAAAGGGGAAGAGCTGCATTGCCAGGAGTCCCACATGAACTCCTGTGCAGAAAACAAGACAGAACATACATGATATGGCAATAAATAACAAGGATAGGGAGGCCCTGTCCCTCCAATGCATTTCCAGCAACACAGACGCCCCCCCCAGACTGAGGTTGGGGGATCTAATCTCCAACGAGATTCCCACCCGCATCCAGACGGTCAACATACCTTTTGGAAACCCCCATCTGCATTATCATGACTCTTCCGTGGTCTATGCTCTATGGTGAAGTCTAGCCCTTTCAGGCTAATGGACCACCTGAGCAGTTTCGGGTTTTCACCCTTCATCTACACTTCAGGGGCTTATGGTCTGTTTGGACCTTCAAGGTAGACCCTGTAAGACAGGACCTAAAAAATGCCTAAGACTCCAAACTATACTGAAACATTCCTTTTCAGCAGTAGCCCACCTAAATTCTCTACCCTTGAGTTGTCTACTGATGAATATGATCGGATGTTCCCTCCCTTTGTCATCTAACTGGGGCAAGACAGCTACAATTCCGGGGTCGCAGGCATCCATCTGGACGATAAAGGGCTTTCTGTAATCAGGCGCACACGACACAGGTACCCTACACAGACTTTCTTTCAAGCCAACAAATGCCCTCTGACAGTCTTCTGTCCAATGAACCTTCCTTTATTGTTTGGCGAAGTCAGAGCTGTCAGAGGGGCAGCCATGGTTCCATAGTCCGCCATGAAATTACAATAATACCCAGTGAGGCCCAAAAAGGCTCTCACCTGGGTTTGAGTAGTGGGAGTCTCCAAGTCAATACATCCTGTACCTTATTGGGGAGTGGTTGGATTCAGCCCCCTCCTACCTCATGACCAAGATACGTGACTTTCCCTTGAGCGATCTGGCACTTTGTGGCCTAGATAGTGAGGTTAGCCCTTTTCAAGGCATGCAACACTTTATCCAAGTGAGTCAAATGCTCCTCCCAAGTGGAACTGTAGATGACAATGTCTAAGTAGGCCATACAAAAGGCCTCCAGCTCACAGAGCGCATGATTGACTAAACTTTGGAAAGTGGCCGGTGCATTTTTCAACCCAAAAGGCATGACTCTAAACTGGTAGAGCCCACCAGGTGTTGAGAATGCAGTCTTTTCCTTGGCATGGTCCGTCAGAACTATTTGCCAATATACTGAGGTAAGGTCAAAGGTGCTCACAAATTTAGCAGCACCTATGGTGTCCATGAGCGCATCAGTCCTGGGCAATGGGTGCACATCAGTTTTGGTGACGGCTTTGACCCTTCTGTAGTCCACACAGAACCTCCAATCCTTGGTACCTGCCTGGGAACTTGCTTGGGGACAAGGACCACTTGACTGGACATGGAACTGGTTGAGGGTTCAGTTACACCCAGATCCAAGATCTTGGCGACCTCAGCCTGGATGTGGTTCTTAACAGTGTCTGATATTCTGTAGCATCTGCTCCTGATAGGTAATCTGTCACTAGTGTCAATTTCGTGCCTGCACCATGGAGTGAGGCCTGGTGTCAACGAGAACAGAGGCGCATACTGCCGGAGAAAAACCCTGCAGGCCATCTGCTGCTCTGGAGTCAGATCTGGAGAGAGATGCACTCCCTCTACTGAGCCATCCTGAGGGTTGCTATGCAGCAAATCAGGAAGGCACTCACTCTCATCCTCTTCTTGCTCTGAAGCCAGCAAGAGACATGAGACTTCTGCTCGCCTATGGAAAGGCTTGAGCCGGATGACGTGGAATACTTGAGGCGCTACCCCAGGGACTCCCATCTCAACCAGATAATTGACTTCGCCCATCTTGGAGATTATCCTGAAGGGTCCAGTCCACTTATCTGCCAAAGCCCGAGGTTTGGTAGGCTCCATAACAAAGACCTCCTATCCTGGAGTTCAATTCCTGGCTGGCCTTAAGATTTGCTGTCGCCTGACTCATCATCTGTGTCATCCTCTGTCTGAGGCCTAACACATAGTCCCCCACTTGCTTGGCAGGACTTGGAGGGGTGGCTTCCAAACCTTCTCTGATCAAGGCAAGGGGCCCCCTCACTGGATGGCCAAAGTGTAACTCAAAGGGGCTGAAACCAACAACCTCTTGAGGTACCTCCCTGTAAGCGAAGAGCAGGCATGGCAGGAGGAGATCCCATTTCCTCCTTAGGGGCTCTTCCAAAGCACCTAGCATGCCCTTGATAGTTTTATTAAATTTCTCTACCAAAGCATTGGACTGGGGATGGTAAGAGGTGGAGAACTTGTAGGTTACCCGCACTCTTTCCACATTGTTTTCATGTAATTTGACATGAAGTTGGATCCTCTGTCAGAGACAACCGCCTTACGGAATACAACTCTGGTGAAAATGCCCAGGAGCAGCCTGACAACCACCTTGGCAGTAACAGTCCGAAGGGGTATAGCCTCAGGGTACCGGGTGGCATGATCTACCAAGACCAGGATGAGCCAATGTCCACCTGAAGTGGGAGGGTCAAAGGGACCAACAATGTCGATTTCCACCCTCTCAAATGGTGTGCCAACAAATGGCAACGGTTGCAGTGGGGCAATGACACTGCCTCCAGTCTTGCCAAACAATTGACAAGTTGGGCAGGTCCTGCAGTGGGACTCCACTTCTACTCCCATCCGCGGCCAGTAGAAATGGGCAGAGAGCCTTTGCTTAGCCTTCTTGGAACCAAGATGACCAGCCAAGGGCACCTCATGCGCCAACTGATGTAGGAAGAGCCTGTAAACCTGGGGTACCACCAACCTCTTGAGGGCACCAGGTTCAGGCTTAGTGGGCTCACTAACAAGGAGCTCACCCTCCCAATATATCCAGAATGTCCTAGGCCCTTCGTCTTGTGCCTGGGACAGGGCCTGTTTCCTCAGACCCTCGAAAGAGTGGCACTCTCTCTGACCCTTACAGAAGTCCGCCCGGGAGGGTCCTCCTTCAGCCAACAGGCATTGATGGTCGGGTGGTCCTCCGGGTTGAACACCTCTCCCTCAGGTGGGTCTTCTGCCTCGTCTCCCTCAGTAGTTGAGTTTGGGTTTACCACTAGACCCAGCCCGTCCAGAGCATGAATCCCAGTGGGTGCTGCTGAAGCAGCCGGAAGAGAGGGGGCCAGCTTCGCAGAGGTGGCCTTCTTGCTCTTCCTTCTTCGTGCCTTGGGTTTCCCCGTTGGCAGGGGTACCGAATTCGCAGCCGGACATGGTGTAACCTATGATCGGGTGACCACCGCAGCAGCCATGGGTAGACCATCCATGATCATTCCCATTTCCACCAAATCATTTCCTAACAAAATGTTAGCAGGTACATTGTCCTGAACCCCATCATGTTCATGTGTGCAGCACTCACCCAGGCAACCCAGACACATTCTCTCTTTTCTTAAATTCCCTGAACCTTTAAGGTATTGGGTAGGTGTCTTGCCAAACTTGGCAATCAAAGCAGCTTTCACGCTGACCCCTTTCTTCCACACTCAGTTTCAGAATACAGTCATATCCAGTCTGAGGCACCCTGCCTAACACACACTTAGCCCAATCTCTTTTATCAACATCATGGATTCCATAAGTCATCTAAAATGCTTCAATACATTGGAGGATGTCAGAACCCTCCACATACATACCCACCAAATCTTTCATAAACTTGGTGGCTGGGGACATTACACTCTTAACTGGTTTCACTGAAGTCTGCACTCTAGCTTTCACTAGCTGGATTTTCTGACATACAGTGTCCTTGTTTTTAAGTTCAAGATCCTTATCCTTGAGTATCACTTGTTGTGCCACTCCTCTTTCTTAAGTTCAGCTTCAGTTTCCAACTTTCTATATTCAAAGGATAATTTAATCCTGAATAATGCAAGTTCCAAGGAATTCCCTGAAGAAACCTTGCTGGAGGTCAGAACAGAGGCAGCAGGAGTGGTGGTGTTCCTAGAATCAGATTCAATAACACCCCCAGGGGCAGGTGCCTCAATGGTTGCATCCCCCCTTCATTAAGAGCTTCACAATCAGTCTGGTACTCCACCAGGGCAGCTATCAGCTCAGCCATAGACCTATCTCAAAGTCTAACTCCCTGGCTTCACAAGCACTCTGGAGAGCATCTAAGCTCATCCGAGTCAATTTACCATTCACAATAGATTCCATTGCTTATCAAAGTGTAGATATTTTGTAAGTGGCAAGGTTACACACTGATGCTTAAAAGCATTAGCATCCCACTGCTGCCACCAGTGTAAAGCACCAGAGGGGGGCGTCTGTACTCCTGCTCTCTATATGGCAGAGGAGAGGCACATAGCACCCCAGCCAAGATTCTCTAGGCGGTAGCTAAGGTCGAGCAATCAAGGCTTAAGCTCTCAGGAGGTGTTGCAGGTTGGTTCAGTTTAGTCCCCAAGCACCCACAAAGGAATGCCCACATACTATGTTAGTAAAAACACAGTCTTTATATAAATAAGGTTTACGTTATATACACAATCCCAATAACACACTTTGTACTCTGGCAATACTATAATGGCAAATATATACAGATCTATGTGGTACCACTCTTTGTATTTATTCCTTTAAAATGCGTCCACGGCTAACAGCCCCAAATAGCATACAAATCAGATTATAAGATTAATCAACGATAGACACCAGAAAGAATGTTAAATCAAGGAATGGCAGAATACTGACTCCCGTTACCTAGAGACAGTTCTGTGCGAGGATCCTCCACCTGGGCAACCTGTAAATAAAGTGTATTGACAAGCCCAGTCCAATCATGCACAGTATAGTCTCGAGCCCCTCTAAAAGGTTCCACAAACCGAAAGTACCTGGTTTCATGGGAGTTCTTCAGAGAGTTGTCGACGGGCCCTTCTTGAGTGCACTCCCTTTCAGGCAGGAGCCACGGGTCGCCGAGAGTCTGTGAAGAAAACAGTGAACATTGTTGTTACAGTAGCAGCTTCGATTCTTGCGGTGCTTGTTGACGAGCAGTCAAAAACATCCTGCACGCTGAGGCGTGCAGTGCACCTCGACGACGAGTGTTCGTTGCCGCAAGGAGTCAATGAAGAACTTTGGCCCAGCAAGGGCGTTGAGTCATCAGCGTCTCTGCGATCTTCGGTTGGCAGGAACCCACTGGTGGATTTTCCTCGTTCGTCAGCGGCCTTGACTTTCTCCGGCAGGACGAAAGCGGTCGATATTGATGAGCAAGGGAGTCCTTGTTTAAATGTTCTTAGGCAAAGGAGCACTGCAGCTCTGGTTTGGCGATGGCGGTCGTTGACGGTGATGGACTTCAATGTCCAGGCGCTTTGCTTTGTGGTTCTGCGGCAGTCCCTGTCTCCGGTCGGCAGCTTTTCAAGGGTGTGATCTCCAGGGAGCTTTGGCAAAAATCAGCTGGTGCACGATGGACCCTCGTAGCTCGGGGGGAGGTCTCCTAGCCAGGTCCTCTCTTGGATCAGTTCCAATAAGGCACATCAGCTTTCAGATTAGCAAAGGACATCAGCAGCAGTTCTTCTTCTTCCAGTGGGCTTCAAGGTTAAGCATCAGTTTCAACTTCAGCTTCTGAACGATTTCCATCAGTGAGAGGCCACCAGATATACTGTTGATCTCCCATTAACTCTGCTGGGTCACACTCAGGCAACCAATCATTCAGAAGGGCATTCAGGCAGTCAGGCAGCCAATCAGGCTAACAGTGCATTCAGTCCATTCTTCTCCATCCAGACACTCACAACACAGAATGTGGATTCGGACAAGCACTCTGCCATTCAGCACTCCACGCTGCATTCATACCAGTTTCGGGCAGGGCTATCTCAGTCATTGTGTCAAACACAAGATACTAGACGCCCATAACATGAAATGCGTATTCGTCACACACTCCATTCACCCAGGTCCCACCCCACAGGCTTACCCACAACATACAATCATTGGGAAGGCTTCAGCCAATCTGGCCTGGACTTCCCCACACTACCATATATGGAACTTCCACCAACAGCCAGTCAGGGGAAAGGGACAGAGTCAGGGCTTCCCGTGACTTCGGGAAAACAAGGTAACAGGCAATAGAAGGCAAGAGGCCACCGGGCTATCTTGTTTCCTATCAGGAATCAACTGATTCCAATAGCAATGCTTGGGTATCCCAAAATGGAGCATACTTACTTAGAGCACCTGTCACTTTCAGCATGGAGCTGCCACCAGCCCATACCCTGCTCTTTTGGCCACACACAGGTGCCCAAAAACATACACTAGGAGTACAGGGTCATACTCCCACCCATGGGTGCCATAAGGGTATCCCAAGGGTTGGTTCACCACGACCAAAAAGAGGAAGAGCCGCACCACCAGGAGTCCCACATGAACTCCTGCACAGAAAACAAGACAGAACATACATGACATGACAATAAAGGACAAGGATATGGAGGTCATGTCCCTCCAATGCATTTCCAGCATCACAGTATGCAACCCTGCTTTAGCCCCTTCAATGTTCTTATCCAAATGGATGTCTCACCATTTTGATAAAGAAAAACCTTTACTCTGGTGTGTGCATGAAGGTGAATAATCATGGTGATCAGGCCTAACAGGATGTTCCAGCTACGCAGCTTCCTCCACAGCCTTGCTCTGTCTACAGTGTCGAAGCCTGCGCTGAAATCAATAAAGGCCACATACACAGATGTTCTACCTACCACCCAAGCCTGCTGCACGGTGGTAATTAGGGCAAAGCCGTTGATAGTGGTATTGTAGCCTTTCCTAAACCCTGTTTGGTTCAGAGGTATGATGTTCTTTAGCTCTGCCCAGGCGCTCAACTCCTCCAATAGTACTCTGGCAGATACCTTAGCTGGTGCATCCAACATTGCCACTAACCGATAATTTTCTGGATCAGTGCGACAGCCTTTCTTAAATACTGGAACAATAATACTGTCTCGCCATGAGGACGAAATGGTCTGTGTTGCGCTGATCAAACAAACTAACCAGTGAAAAGCTTCAGTCCAGACCTTAGTATCAGCCCCTATTAGCAGATCACAAAGGCCATCTAGGCCTGGAGCCCTTGAAGATTTTCTGTTCTTAATCAACTTGATGATGTCAATTTTAGCTTTCATATAGATCCAGGCTGGGCTGGTTGTGTCAACTATGGTGTCCTCGGATATACTCCCACCCAATTAAAACTCAATGTGTAAAAGCCAGGCTTGCCTCAAAACCCCATTAACATCTCTATTTAAGGATTTCTTTCTGTTAATGATTTTCCAAACCCTGTGTCAGAAAGTATAAGAAAACACATCAGGTCGACTAAAACAGGTCCATTAAAATCCAATCTTGCATAGGTGACAATGCATAGGTGACAATCATACAACCAACTCTTTCCAACTTTCCCAAACTTGCCGAACTGCCAAACTGCCAAACTATTGTTCGCGTGTAACTTTGTGCATAATTAACTTGGTAAATGTATTCTAAGAAATGAAGGATGTTGCACCTCAAAAAGAGCTTATCTCAGAACACCTCAGTTAAAATCGTGAAATATGTATTGCTTCAGTGTTGAATTATGGATATTCATGCAATTACAGTAATCTAGAAGAGAAGAAGAAGAATATAGATCCAATATTCAAGCAAGACTAATACCAAATTGTACAACCAATAACAGTGGGTTAAAAAATATGTTAATGAATTATTAATTTATCTCAAGTTTACAGACGGAATACGCTATCTGTAATGTACTGGGTTTTAACAAGCTAAAGGTTTTTTTTCTGCACAAAACTAAAAATATAGGTGAGAGTGGTATTCAAAGCCAACTTCGGCATCTGCCACTGACCGTAATGAAGACAAAGAACGATGGAGTAGTGGAAAGCAGGGTCATTAAAATGTGTTAAATAAAGAACTGCATAGGGCAATCTGACAACACCAAAAAAGATCCACTAAACTTGATGTCCCGAAAAATCGGGCTCGCTGAAACAACCTCTGCTTGATTTGACTGCGTTAGGGCAGGTTCTGTCAGAGCCGGCTTTAGGCATGGGGGATGTGGGTGGTCTCCTGGGGCGCCACAATAGTCCCCACCGCGCCAGATCGGGGGAGTCTTTCAAGGGCTTTCTCAAGCTTGGGCAAAGGCACCCTATTGCAAGCAAATGCATCTCACTCTTGCCAGCGGTAGTACGAGAGCGGGGTGCATTTCCTTTCAATGGGGCACTGATGCTAAACCAGAGTCAGCGACCTAATGAAGTGATTAACTCCCTGCTCCAGCATGGGAGCGAAGAGTTAAGCACTTAAATAGAGCTCTGCTGCTAAGCGCCTACCCCGCCTTGACCGGAGTGGGTGGGTGCGAGGGTACCAAATATTTTGTTCTCAGTGCTGTCGCCCTGGGAGACATTAAGGCTGAACTCGATGGACTCCGGACGCTCGCAAGAGAGAACTGAAATTTCTTGAAAATCCAGGCTTGGCAAAACAATATGGGGAAGGCGAGCGCCCTGGCAAGCTACTAGCTAAGATGACACGACAAGCGGGGGGAAGCTGCCATATTCCATTTGTGCGAGATGTGACTGGAGCACCGGTTCACACCTCTCCTGAGGTGACCAAGGTGTTCCACTCATTTTACAGCACACTATATATTAATTCAGACATGGCAACCCTCCCCTAGATAGACGATTACTTAGACAGATTACTTAGACAAGTTTCCATTATCAATGCTGTCCAATGTCATGAATCACCTCAAACTCCCTAATAGGTTATCACCACTATGGATCTGGAGACAGTAGAAGAAGAATTCTTCCTACAACTGTAACCCTCTGTTGTGTTAAACCGACAAGCAAAGGGGTCTAGTAGTCGGAAGATTGGACATCACTCCCGAACACCTGTATGTAAACAAAATAACACAGGTTACTTACTATTCAGTAGTACTAGAATGTCTCCCTGCCCTGCATCAGAAAGGTTCCCACCTGTATGTAATATTAGTAGGCGGAGAGGACAGGGAAGTAATCAAGGAAGTGACGTCCGAGAGCACACCCAGAAACCTATGAAAACATAGGAGGACCCAACATTAATGAAGTGATCAGACAGTAATCCAGAAAGAAATAATATTAAAAAAACTGGTCAGATCTTACCATGAGCCAAGGTATGGGACATTCGAAGTTCAAAAGCTGTATCGACCTTGCAATTCCATGAGGAAATCCGGATGGGAGACACAGTTTCCAAAAAGATACCTATCCCGCCGGCACGAGGACGCCTACGCAGCAGACAGGAAAGCGTCTCTAGTTCCAAGCTGCTGAAAAACACCACCTACCCCGCCGGCACGAGGACGCCTAAGGAGAAACAGGATGGTGTCTATATACCCGGTTTGATGATGTGATGCAGAAAAATGTTATCTGAAATTCCAAGGTAGAATATCCCAAAGTACCAAGAACTAGAGAAGAACAAGGATCCAAAAGCAACAGTCAAGGGGGTCCGTAGTAATCCAGGTAAGTAATAAGAAGCCACGACAACAACAGGGCAAACCCTAAGCAATCCAATTAGCAGTCCGAGGTTCAGTACACATAAAGGCAGTTTGACAAAAGGAAGTTCTAAGAGGAGGCCAAAAGCAGGCCGAGGTCAGAGTAAAGAAAGTGTTCCAAAACGAAGCGCCACCAGATTGTACACAAAAAATGCTCAATCAGAAGCACCGCCGCATTTTCCCTTTGCGGCTTTATTTCCGGAAGTGAATATCTCGGTGTGACGCACGTGACGCCGCATCACGTGACGTGGAACGCCCGTTAGGCATCCATGGCGCCATGGTAACTGCCAATGCCTGAAAAACGGTGCGCTGTTGGCGGACCTGCCCGTAACCCCGACTAGGAAAACGGGGCGCTGAGCAGTTAACTTCCCCAATCTTTTGTGGCTAGATCGAAGTGCACTCCTGACATCCGACGTGACCCGGGAAGTTCTTGATCGGTCCATCTCCTCAGGCGAGATTTCCATTGCTATCGAGTCTCTTCCACCTGGAAAGGCCCCCGAGCCAGACAGTCTCACTATGGACATCTTCAAGCACTTTAAATCCTGCCTTGCACCCCCCCCCCCCGGATTGGCCGCCCTATAGGACGAATCCTGCACATCAAAAACACTCCCCCCACACCACACGAGGCCGTGATTCCTGTCCTGTTAAAACCTGACAAAGCAGCTGAGCAATGTGAGTCCTACCGTCCCCTCTCCCTCATAAATTCAGACGTTAAAATATTCACCAAAGTGCTTGCCCTCAGACTTGGCCCTTACATGAGACACATTATCTACCTAGACAAATCCAGTTTTGGTCCCAGCCGTTCCACTTCCCTCAATTTTTAAGATGCATTTTCAATGTCCAGGGCCAGATACGCCCAGAATTACAAGCAGTTGCTGCGACCCTTGATGTGCAAAAGACCTTTGATTCGGTATCCTGGCAATTTCTGTGTGCAGTACTACATAAATGCAACTTTGGGCCTCGATTCATATCATGGGTACAACTTGTATACACGTCACCTACTGCTAGAGGTAATATAAATGGATCACTCTCGGCTCCCATTGACATTTGCAGCAAGACCCGACAGGAATGCCCATTATCTCTTTTAGTATTCGCTATCCCTTGCAGATGTGATTCGACACAGACACGCTCAAAGGGGGATCAGACTCTTGGGTGAGCCCGGAATTATCTCGCTATTTGTGGACAATGCACTACTATTTGTACGAGAGCCTACGCTGAATATAGCCCCATTCATGCATGATGTCCGATCCTTCGGAATCCTGTCCGGGGCTTTAGGTCAACTGTCCTAATCCAGACTATTCCCTCTCCCTAACGCTACTGTTGCTCCACCAGACCTTATGGGATTTGCCTAGACACCCCTTGAAATAAAATACCTTGGGATTGTCATGATACGCCACCCAGAGCTGCTCTATGCCTGCAACTATGGTGTATACTTACCCCAACTTATAGCCAAACTCTGCGCCTGGGCGAAGCTCCCACTTACGATAACTGGCTGTGTGGCGCTTCTTAAAATAATCACCCTCCCGAAGCTTCTGTACTACTTTCTAAATATACCAATGTGGCCTGGCACTATGTTCTTTGTGACACTTTTTGTGGCACGCAGGAGCGGTCAGACTAAAATGTGATACACTAACAAGACCCTACATACATTGTGGGCTCACCGCCCCAGACTTTGAAAAATACTGGGTAGCAGCGTAGGCGTACTATGCAGCATACTGGTTTGACGCTGACACATGTCACCCACATGTTAAGATCGACCGGTATGCTGCAGGCACTCGTGACATGCGCTCACTAATTTTATCATCGGTATGGAAAGACCCAGTAACTTGCAACCCCATCGCTGGGACAGCACTGGTTTGGGGCAAAATATGGAGAATGCTAGACAACCCCAGCCCTTTCCATGGAGACTTACCATTATGGAATTTCTTCCCTTCATTCTCTAAAATAAATAAAGCAGCCGTACGGCCATGGGCAATGTATGGCTATGCAGCAATGAGGGACGTTTACAGCATGGGGTCCTTTATCACATTCCAATACCTGCCGGGGCCCACGTGGAGACTCTCCACACACTGATTGCAATACGCTGGGCTCCGCCATGCTGCTAAAACAGCTTGGGCGGAATTCCCTACACTGCCCCCTGATGAACCATTACTAGATGTTGTTATGGGGGGACCTCTACTCGTGTCGGTGTAGCCAGACTATACGACTTGCTGCAGTGCCGCGGTAATAGACTCCTCCAAAACTCTGTGAATCCAGGGCCAAAGACCTAGCTGTAGGCATTACTGACAATTCATGGAAGGCTATGGGACTACAGACTTGGATGTTTCCTTTAAGTATAGGTTTTGTTTAATACAATTCAAGGTACTACATAGGTTCCATTACACCCTGGCCAGGCTACACCTCTTCTCCCGCACCCACTCTGCCCAGTGTCCCAGATGTCACTGTGACAATGCGAGATATCTCCACATGCTCTGGAATTTCCTTAAACTGAGAGTGTTCTGGGGGGACGTATGTGATACTATGGTACACAGATCTCTTGTAGATGTCGGTATTCACACACAAGATATCGCCATGCAGACAGGAGGTGCTGTTGTGGATGGGTGACAATCTGTTCTTCTCGAAGCTTCCATTATTGAACTTAGCGTCCTGGCTCCAGAGGTCTTTAAGTACGGGCATTTGAGTTTACCTCAAGACTGTGTGGACATTCTTAAAAACTCCAAGTGTCCTTCCACAAGAACATGTTATGTATTTAAAAGGAAGACAATTTGGATCTGGTGTGTGAAAAGGAAGGCGAATCTGCCTGTGTATAAAGAAAAAGAGGTACTGCCTTATTTACTTTGTTTAGCAAAATATGGTTTACAGTATTTTAGCATTATCTTTCTCCTTTTGGCCATTATGGTTTATCCTCCCATAAAGAAACCTTCGCCACCTTTAGAACTTAACATTATGTGTTCACACTTGGAACTTCTTCAGAAGGTTGATGTACACATTGGGCCTCATTACGAGTAGGGCGGTAAGGGATACCGGGCACCGGTAAGGAGACCGGTGCCGGTAATCCCTTACCGCCCTACTACGAGTTCCCTTAGCGGGTCCCTCCTTTAATCAGAGCCGGATGCAAGATCTGGGCATTTTACATTTCTTGCTGTAGGGAAAAGATCTACGCCTGGATGCCTCCATTCTGCTAAAATTCTGCAAAAAGTGTGTTTGGTGATCTATGTCACTGGGCGGTCATTTTTGCTCTTGTGCAAATAATCTCCTCCACTTTTCCCAAGAGATAACCTGACTTGATCCTGATGCCATTCAAAAAGGCCCAAAACCTCAATTGTTGATCCTTCTTCAAGAGCGTCTTCAGTTTCGTTCCCCCTTGCCTCTTCCTATTTCACATTGTGGTTGTATTATCTGCCTGTACTGGCACTGATTTCTTTGGAGGGAATTAATACTTTTAAAGCCAGGTAGGCTGATCAAAATGCAAGTAAGTTGATGTAATAAGATGACTCTTTCTCTACTATGAATGGCTATGTGATTTATGTGGGTGCAACACCCTACTACACATCAATGAGCTACTGCAGGGAAATGGAAACAGACTCCCACCATCAGGTTTGACACCACTGTCCACCAGGACAGAGATTGCTGAGTATTTTACAACATGGATATCTTGCCCTCCTTCTGGTCTGTTATCTTTAACCACAGCTCTTGCAGGTGTTCTTAAAGGGAGCACACATGCAGCCTGGCTTGGGCAGCTATTTAAACGCAGTATGTCATTGACCCCAAAAGAGATATTATTTGTCCAACCATTGGAAAAGGCTTCCCCCAACCCGCAAATTAGGATTTTCTTCTGAATTGAATCAAACCTCCCTTTTGAAGGATCAAGGTTTCTTTCCAGGACGTTTATGGTCATGCTCAGTTACTAAATCTTTTTCAATTAAGTCAACTGGATTGGCCCTGGTGCACATGTAAATCCAATTAATTCATTTTCAGAAGTGTAATCTTTGAGACTGCATCAATAAAACATCTGTGCAACCTTTAGCAGCCAATTATCTAAATGGGGATAAATAAAGATGGTTTTCTCCCTCAGAAAGTCACCGGCCACTGCCATGCATTTAGGATAGATTTGAGGAACAGTGAAAACCAAATAGTGACCCTGAGTGTTGTCTCTCTGCCCACTTTCAATCTCGGGTAGCATAGGTAACCTGCCTTGGTGGGGATGTTGAAGTAAGAAACTTGGAAATCAATCTTTTCTAGCCAATCGCAATTTCTCAAATTAGGCACAATTTGATTCAGGGCAAACATCCTGCTTTTGTCTTAGTTGAGCTTTTCCAGATGGGATTTAAAGTTGGTGGAATTTGGTTGCATAGTCGGTGGCCTACACTTCAGCCTCACACAGTATCCCGGATTCAGCTCTACACAGTATCACTGATTGATGATTTGGAAGACCCACGCATCCCTGATGATTATCGACCATGCCTCGACATGTTCTTCAATTACGCCTACCACCAGTGGGCTTGCCAGTAGAAGGGGGAATGCAAAGTCATTCATATCTCAGTGTGTGAGTGGCAGTCTTTCCTGCTGCTCCCACTTGAAGCAAACCACCTGTCCTCTTTCTTGTGGTCTCTGCCTTTGCTGGTATGAAGGCCTTTGATTGTGAGGCAGTTGGACCCTCCACTGATGGCACTTCAGAGACAATCCTTCTCTAGATTGCTGTTAATGTTAATCCCTTCTTTTGTAAAAGTCCCTTCATTTTCGAGTGTCTGCTTCTAAAAAGAGGGGGATTCTGAATCTTTTGTTGAGTGCCTGCTCTGAGAGGGTTAGGTCTCAACCATGATTTTTGCCTAAGAGATAGATTGGGCACTACCCCCGACATAAAATGTTGGCCAGGCCAGCAAGTGCTGACTTCTGATAGATCTTGCTTGTCTTCGGTCACAAACTGGTGTAGTAGCTGGACAAAATCATAGAGTGCTCTATCACATGTTTGAAGAAGTGCCATAACACTGGATGCTCTCATGGTAGTAAAGTCCTAAAGCACACTTTCCTCTACGCTGCATTCATTTGCTTACTTTTGTTGTCTGCTGAAAGGGTAGAATACAATGAAGACTAAGAGGAAGACGCAGGACCCATCGAATGGTCTCAGCTCTCTCTCCTATCTCTTCCCCTCCCATTAATAGTGGCACTCTGTGGGAGGTCCTCTTGGCCTCCTTCCACTCCTCAAAGAACATTATTGATGTCTATCTGAATGGCACCATCTTGGTCAGGGCCCTCAGCCCAATCTCCTCCTTTTCGATAGGCATCTCCCGCATTTTACCAACTTGCTTCCTTCTCCTGCTTCTCCTACTAGCATCTCTCTGGCTCCTTTGCCACCTCTGGCCTTTGCTGCCTCTTTGGCACCTCCCTCCCCCTCTGTGGCTACTATGCCACCTCCTGCTACCACCTCTGCCCACTCCTGTGCCCCTCTAACTCTCCCGCTAGGTGTACCACAAGCCTGTTCCCCACCCCGGAAGACTTTCAAATGTGGCAACCTGCTCCATGTCGCTACTCTCAACTCTTGCTTTGCTTCCACCTCCTCGAAGACCTGGACCTGGATGTCCTTGCTCTCACTGAGACATGGTTCACGGCCAGCTCTGCCATGAATGTTGACACTCTCCTCTCTGATGGCTACAAGATACTCTCCTAGCCCAGAACCAACTGACCCAGAGGTGGAGCTCTGATCTTTCCAGAGTGGATCCCTGCTTCTGTAGTTCCCAGGCAGGCTTACTCCTCCATTGAATGCTTACTCTGTAGGCTCTCTATCTCTCCTGACCTCTCTCTGACTGTTGCCACCATCTACAGGCCTCCTGGCCAGGTTGCCCTCTTCCTCTCAGAGTAGGCTGGCTTCTCCTCCTCTATCCTTGCCTCTACCTCTCAACTTCTCCTACTCCGAGTCCTCAACATTTGATGCTTCTAATACATCCTATGGGCTCAACCGCAACATCTGAAACACTCTCTCTCTTTCCATTCTACCCTCTGGTCCGACACACCCTGCCAGACACACCTTGGATGTTCTCATCTCCTCAAACATCCCCCTCTCTAACCGTCCCACCACTCCTCTCTCTTGGACTGACCACTTTCTGCTTTCCTCTCACCTGAAACTCTTTGTCCCTCAGGCAAATCCTGTCCCAGTATTGTCACCTACCTTCTCGGTTATTTTTAGGCCATGAAGCTTGTGTCAGTGGATGCCTTTGCCTCTACTTTCTCTGCTCCTCCTATTCCCGCAGCTGACTCACACTCTGACAAAGCCCTCTCTAACCTACATCTTTCTATCTCCAATGCTCTGGATATCCTTGCCCCTGTCATGATAATCTGTCTGAAGCCTACCTCCAATGCAACTCTTGGTATGACTCCAACTTTGCCATCCTGAAACGCAAGTTCAGGATGGCTGAGAGGAAGTGGAAGGCTTCGGGGCATCCTCTGACAAACTGGCCTGCTGCCTGCCCCAAAGGCAATACAGACACTCTGGCCTGTCCAAGAAGAGAGTCCAGATACAAGCCTGTGTCTCTGTGGCCTCTAACAACATGACCAAACTCTTCAGACTCTGCAGTCTCTACCTCTCCTATTCTCTCCCAGGCCCTCTGTAGGGCTCTGGCTTCTCACTTAACCACTAAAACCCATGATATCCTGTCCTCGCTCTCCTCTTCCTCTCCCTCTGCCTCTCTCGGCCACCCTCTGGCCGTTTCTACCTCTCCTCCTCCTATCTCCTCTTTCTCTATGACAACACCTGACAATGCTTCTAGGCGAATCCGATCTATGGAAGAGTTGTCAAAACAGGTGCTCCCCTGCTCCTCCAGAACCATCAAGGGCCACATTGATACCCTTGCTCCAGCCTGGGTTGATTTCTGCAATCACTCTTCCACCACTGCATCCTTCCCCTCTTTCCTCAAGCACTCCCTTGTGCACCCCCTCCTTAAAAAGCCTTCTGCCAACCCTACCTGTCCGGCAAACTATTGCCGATCTCTATCACTACTTTCCTGGGCAAACTCCTGGAAAAGCTTGCCATCTTCCAGCTTACTCTCCACACTGAATCTGTTGTTTGTTCCATGACCGTAGTCTGCCTTCAGAGCAACCAGAGGCATGGAAACTGTTCTCCTGAACACCAGTGAAGATATGCTCTCTAATTTTGATTCCAGCCTTCCTTCTGTCCTCATTCTCATTGACTTTTCCTCTGCTTTTGAGATGGTCAATCTCACCATCCTGATCAATCGACTCTGTGGGAACCTGGGCAGCACAGATCAGGCCCTGGAGTGGTTGACCGCCTTCCTCCTGGACCAACCCTCCCAGGTCCAACTTCAGTCCTTTCTCTCCACCACCTCTCTCTCCACATGTGTTGCTCCCCAGGGCTCTATCCTCTCACCCTGGCATTCAATGTCTACTTAGCCCCTTTGGCCCATCTAACTTTCAGTGTTATGCAGATGACAGCTCTCTTTCAGGCTCTCCTCAACCTCCTCTCGCTCATTCCTGACCGTCTATCCGTGATTCAGGATTGGTGCGCCTCCAACGATCTCTGCCTTAACGCCAGTAAGACACAGAGCCTTCTCACCAGGACCCCTGTTCCCCTTTCCCTCTCTCACTCTAGCTGCCCTCCTTGGGCCCTCTTCCTTCGCCTTCCTGTGAGGCAAAATCCTTGGCACCATCTTCAATTCCACTCTCTCATTCTCTCCACACATCACAGACCTTGCCAAGAAGACCCACTACCGGCTGCACCTCCTCAGAGGTATTCTTCCTTTCCTCTCCTTCCCCCAGAAGCTCACTGCCCCCAGAGTCCTGGCTCTCTCCAGGTTGGACTACTGCAACAGCCTCTTCCTCCATATGCCTTCCTCTACTCTCCACCCTATGCAACTAATCCAGAACACGACTGCAAGACATATCCTTGGCCTGAAGCCCAGGGACCATATCTCTCCAGCCCGGAAATCTCTCCACTAGCTCCCGGGAGGCTGCAAGGATCAAGTTCAAGACCCTCTGCATCATCCACAAGGCTTTCCCGGGCCGGGGCCCGCACTACAGCCAACTCTCTCTTCCAAAATACCTTCCTTGGTAAGCCCTTCGCTCAGCTACCTCCAACTCTCTGAGGGCCAGACTGAGGGTGTGGGTTGGTAGATCTCTCTCCTGCAGGTGCTTCCCTCTGGAATGGCCTCCCTGCACCTCTCAAACTTGAGCTGGACCACCTGAAGTTCTGGAAGATGCTCAAGACCTTCCTTTTCTCCTCTGCTATTTCTCTTTCTCTCCCCTGCTGAACTACCTGCCTGCTGCGCTGACTGGTTGCATGGCTACCCCCAGAGTCTCACTGGGTACCAGGCTCCTCCATGATCAGTATCCCCTGCACTGCCTCAGGGCCTACTGCAAACTTTGAGGCTGTAACTGTAACCTCTACAGCCCCCTGTCTCCTTGCTCTATCCCAGAGCTGCAATTCCCTGGCTGCACTCACTCAAAGCAGTGCTCCCCTGATTGCACTTTCCCTCTCCCTTGCACTTCCCCCTCTCCCTTTGCACTGCTATTCTGTGCTGACGCACGTGCACGATCTGAATGACACAATGCCTAGTAAGATCGTTTGTCTTGTCCTCCCTCTGTCTTACCCCCTTGTCTTGTCACACTTAGAAACACTGGTGTACAGGCGTGTTATAAATGACATATATCATAGCCAATCTTTCCTGGCTGCCGGCATCAAATCTAGTGGCAGATAAGATCTAATGAAAGAAGGATCCTGATCCAGATCCTCATACTATTCGTCCTGTCTGGACTTTCTTGCCTTTGCCAACACTGAAGCAAGAAAAACATCCTCCACAAGCTCAATAATCGGTGGGACTACAAGATTTGACAGTTAAGGGTCATGAAGAATATCAACACTTATCAGGACCTCCTTCATGCTAAATCAAGTTGGTAGGTTTTGCTTATTTGCCGCGTGAACTAGTACCTCACAAAAAGGTACTTACATCACAGGTAGAAGACATACTGAACTTGGAAAACTGAATAGGTGAAGGGAAGTGCAGGGACAAGTCTGATTCCTGGAAGGACTGGGAGGAACTACTATGCCCAGTGTTTTTAGAAGGCAAAGTCGCTGTTGATGGTGGTGGTGGCGATAAAGTCCACACCTCAGAAGACCTCAGTGCATGGGCTATGCTGGACCTCTGTAATTGTTTCTTCCCTGCCTTCTGAAGATATTGATGTTGCTGACACTTGGGTAAGATAGGAAGTATACAAGGTCATGGTGATTGGGATTTGGGATATAAGAAGCACACAATCCTGTAAACGAAGGGGAGACCTTTCTAAGGGTAGGCATCCTAGGAGATTCTCTGGCAAAGACAGGCGAGAAAAGCGTTGAATGACTTAACGTCAAGTATCTTCTGATGGGGTGCCTTCAAGAACCAACTATACAAAACATTCCATCCTCAAGAAAGAGTATCCTCAAGAAAGATACTAGTATCTGGGTTCCCTAACATAAGGTTTCTCACCTGACTCGACCATCTCCCCACTAGTCAGAGGCGCCCGATATTATATAGAGCAGGACTTTGCTTAGCCATTGACTTTGGAGCCCTTTGTCCTGACTGTAGGCCCCCAACAACCACAAACCCTTCACAGTCCTTAATAACGTTTGATTAAAGTACAGGGTTTTTCCTCTAATGAGGGACAACAATTTGCTCCATAGAGATGCCTCAACCTTGAGGAATCCTGCATGGTTGGTCAATAATAAAGCCCTTAAAATGGAAGGGGTGGATGGACGGTGGCCTTCTAGCACTTAAAGATGTCTGGAACAATGGTACGATGGGTTCCTTTGAGTTCCTGAAATTTGAATATAAGCTGGAGGAGAGATCTCTAGGTAAAACCTACTCCAAGAGATCCTCCCTCAAGGCGCTAGTTTCTATACGTGGCTTTCAGATATGTGACCCCCTGGCACTGCTAACATTCACTAGATCCAGTAGACCAGCTGCATCGACACTGTATACTTTTATTGGAATTTTGTAGATTCCCTAATGAACTTTATATTGTATTTGCAGATGCTCGCTATATCCATAGTGCCTGGCTGCTTAGACTGAAGTTACTGAATAAGGGCTTGAATGTTGAGAGTTAAAATATTTCTATATAGTCCTCACAAGGAGGATACTCTCCTCTTTTTAATATGGAAGGGACAAAGAGAAGGGAATAGGAATATATTTATTTTTCTTTAAAAAATGTAATGACACTTTTAATGAAAATGTCATACTTTTTTTGTATGTTTTACCTGTTATGTTTAGTATCTTTGCCGTTTCATTTATGTACTTTAGGGTTTTTATACCGTATAAAGTGTTAATGACTGACTGTATACATTTATAGGTGCCCCATATGACCTGATCAGATCTGTTGAAATATAAAAGAAAATAGGAGGTGGAACTTGAGCTGGCAATTAGTGTCTCGGCATGTAGGAAACTTGTGCTAGTTCATTGAACAGTTAAGATGTGAAGGGGTTGGCCTTGCAGATATGGACATGCATTGGTCCAGCAAAAAAATAGAAAAGAGGTCATTGACTCATATGTTCTGGTTTTTTTCCAAAAGTGAAGCATTCTGGTTCAGTGTCATGCCTAGAACAGAACTGAAACGGATAATTATTTAATTAAATTTCCTAATCCAATGCATCGAAATTTGTTTCTGAGATTTAGACTTAATTTGTTCCATGCTAAAGAAGTTCTGTATGCTTGCAAACAAGTGGAGGGTGATAATCTTGCATGCCGTCTATGCTGCAGACCTAGGGAAACACTAAAACAATCTTGTGCCCTTGCATCAGACCTGAAAACGAAGTACCTAGGTTCTTTTGTGGGCACTTTACCGACAGAAAACACTGGGTTGGAACTATGTCAGGGGAATAACTTCTGTTTTATATTCGCCCTAACAAAAATGCTGGACGAAATCTTTAAATTACCACTATGGGGCTAAGATGAAATCGGTCCTGCACATGGAGATATTGCTTAATCAATAACAGCTAAAATGATATTGTATATAAAATGTGATAAAGATCATGTAAACCATTCTTCACTACCTACCAACTAAAGTTCTGATGAGTAAATGTACTTCGAAATGGTGGGTTTAGTAGAGCTTTGGGAAAGTAATACAATGCTAAGTATTATTACTGTTTTTATAGTGGGGAGTTCAAATCTTATCTTTTTTCATGCCTTTTTTAATTTCATTGTTTTGTTATTTTGTAAAATTATGTGTTGGATTAGTCATTTCTTTTTGGCTTTCTTTTCTTGTTTCCCCTTTTTACTTGTATATTGTATTTTGAATGTAATTGTGGTAAAGATAGATTTTAAATAAACCATATGCCAAGAAAATAAAAATAAATAAAAAAGAAACTGATAATACCTGTTGCTGTTCCACAAACCGCAACCATAGCCAAGTAGGGTTACATTTCACCAAATTCAGCACTGCTACAAGCATTAAGGAAATGGCTGTTCATTGTTTTAAATGTTGTAAAAGAAATATTGCTGATGCTCTGAAAGAATGATATGAAGCCTACTGTGGATTACTAGTTACAGGAGATGACAGTCCTATCTATAATCAACCTGTAACCTTAGGTGGACTTATGACTCAATGTGGACAACTTTAATTGACTTCTAATTCCATCTGATTTGCAATGCGGATTGATGTAATGGTGACAAGAGATGCAAATTATATAAATCGTGAATTATATAAATTGTGAATTCGTTCCTCCTCTTCCTGGTAAACTCTGTTGTCCCCTTTAGTGATTAATGCTATATTGATATCTTAATGTGGGCCAAAATAAATGTAGCTGATATTGTAATTGTGATGCTGTAGCGTTTGGAACATTATTCATGAACCTAATGTATATGAATCTGGGGTGGGATTTAGGTGTTACTTAAATGCACTTTTGTGCACATCGAACAACTAAATGAGCACATCTTGTAAAAAAAATCTAAACGAATAAAGAGAAGTAACATTAGTAGTGATTGCCTATATAGTCCAGATTCAAATGTGTTACAGGATCCTGCTGATGCATGGAGATATTCCATGTTTATAATTGGTAATGAAGATCTCATGATGGAGAAGTAGTCTTTCTTCTGCCACCTACAGATAACCTGACGCTTCTTTGTTGCCACACTAGGCACGAGGTGACGCCTGGAACTGCACTGAGTGTCTGATCTTCCATTGTGGGATATTTTGCCTGTCTGTATTAGCCTGCCCAGTTATTTCGAATTTGGCTGTGTGTGTTTTGTACCATCTTGCACCCCACATCTGAATTTTGAATTTGCTTGTGTGTTTTTTACCATCTTGCAACTCACTAATGCGTTGCATTATGTGCCCTCTATTTGAATTCCGACTTTGGCTGTGTGTTTGCATCATCTTGCAACCCACTGCTGCATTGCATTCTGTGCCCTCCATTTGAATTTCAGTTCTAATGGCCCCACTAATATCTACTAACCCGTAAGCATGCTAATCCACCATCCTTGCAGGAAAAGAAAAGTACTAGGAATCCTGCTCTTGTTTTTACCCCAAATAGACCTCATGAGGTATTTCTTCATTTACTTTATCTTCCATGTGTAAACTGGGATTTGCAGCTCCTGAAAAAATAAATAACATCTTGGGAATTGTGTTTACTTCAATTACCTTCAAACTTCACAGGTATGGTATGGATATTCGGTTCCATTTCGTAAGAGCCACGCATATTTCCCTGAACAGTAGTAGAAAGTTGCCTTACATACTTCCTTTACTCCTATTGTTATGTTCACAACTAGCTACTGTTTTGATTCCTCAGCCTACCTAGTGGTATCATTTCGCTCAGGGTCATCTTGGAAAAGGGGTTGACTGTCAGATTTGGAATCACTCATTCAACTGCCTCTTAATAATCATGCAATGCTTTCATTAGGGCTGAAAGAGGCATCAGTAATTCAGCGATCTACACCCAGGACCAGATTATCTAATGTTGCATTGGTGCTAAAAATGTAGCAAATGCAATAACGATCGCTTTTACTGCTTGTGCAACCTGGAATGGAGCAATCACATTTTGTCCCAATCTGTAGTACATAAGGGATCTCTATTTGCTTTTGCTCCCGGGCGTATATTGGCCAGGTGCGACCTCTTACGTTTGCATTTACATGCAAACATGTCCTCTCTGGGCAACTCGGGTCATTTGCAAATGGGAAGTGTAAAGAGACGACAGAAGTCTCTTTAGACTTCTTGTTTGCACCCAGCAATGCAAATAGAGTAAACGCTGCCAGCCATGCATGCATGGCTGGCCATGTTTACAATGGAATGGAATGGGCCTGCTTTTTGTTGGTTGAAAAGCAGGTGTAGTCGATAGGAAATCATTGGTTTTACACCAGCATGAAAATATCATGCTGGCAAAAAGTTGCTAATGAAGGCAGAGGATAAAAGGGAGACAGAAATGTAACTCCCGAACCACCCCAGTCCTCCCAAAAAAACAATAGAAATGCCCCAGAGTGTGAATGGAGGCATTAAGACAGGCGTAAAACAGTTATGCATGTCTATAAGGTCTTCATTTAAACAACAAGGGACTTGAAAATGATGAGCTCCAAAATGTTCACATGGCAACAAATATGAAACTGTCTGATATTTGTATGATTTGCGTCATGGCATAACAGGACCCAGATTTTTCCTTAAAGTCCAACCTTTGCCATTGAAAAAGACATACATGTTTCTTCTTTCTTGGATCAACGGAAAAAGGACAGATCCGTGTGTGTGCTCAGTTTTCATTCCTTGGTTCAAAATGTTATGCAAAAGGGACCTAGCTAAATTTGGAATAAGCCCTTTCTTCTGTATTACTTACCGGGAAGTCAGAAAAAAAAGGTTGCAAAAATCGTTCTGTATTAAATACTGATGCAAAACATATGACCCATTCCCTACTACACATGAGCAAAACAGAAGCTTTTTTTTATTTTTTATTGTTAAATGCATAGTTTACAAGAAACCTTACACAACATCAGTAAATAAAAAAACATACAAATATTTGTCTCACATAAAAACAATATAAAAAAGTAGAAAATCAGTATTAATAAGTATCTACATAACACAACATATTCATCATACACTTTTAAAATGTATCTTGTCCAGTTCTGATATGACACAAATTAGAAAGGCATTTAGAGCTGAAACCAGAGAAATACTTGTGCCCCACAGGCATCTGCACCAAAGAAGATTCTTGGATACTTCCGCTTGTTAAGCTTTTTTCCTCAAAATAAGGACACATAGTAACCAAGTGTCTCAGGGTTTCAGAAGAATCATAAGCTCCACAAAATCTGCAGTTAAGGTCAGATAAGTTGTTAGTAGGCAACAGTGAGGAATCACTCCAGTGCTTAATCCTCTCGAAAAGAGGAAGTGGTTTAACCTAAAACGCATGTAGGTCATGCGTATGTTAGGACAAGGAAAGCGCTGGAGATACAGTGGTAAACACTCTCTTGCATGAAAGAATTGGGAGTACTCCTCATATGCGAATAGGAGGCAATGCAATCGCTGTCTCCGCCCAATCAGTCCTAAACAAAATCTTCTTGATGATCCCTGATCGCTGCACAAGATCTTCCTCAGAAACCCCATTGTGTAGCAGTACTGAAGTCATACGTTCTCTAAATTCTTGAAAAGAGGGGACATTTCCTGCAGACATGGCTAGATGTAGATTCCCATAAAGAGAATTTTTTGGAGGATCAATTATTTATCCATTTGCTTAATTTTTTGCACAGGTGCAAACATTATATAATCAGGTCTTTGTACTTAATCTGAAAACATTGTAAGTTTGTAGAAAATACTGCTGAAGTTAAAAACCTTAATATCTGGATTGTCCTGGACCAATTGCTCAAATGGCTCCATTGCAAAATCATATCTCAAAAACAATTTAGGACATTCCTGGCACGTGCCCCTACCCAACAGGGAGGCTCAAGAGAGTCAGAGAATTCCCCTCCCAATCAGACGACACGAGGAAGCTGATAAAAGAACAAGTTACTTCTTACCTTGTAACGTTCTTTCGATGGGATGTTCCTCCGACGTATTCCTTATATTGATAGATTACATCCCAGCTTGATGGCCTCTGAATTATTTTTTTTTAGTAGAGGACGCTGCGAGTCGTCGTCCCTCGAGCTGGTGTCCCTCGATAGCCTCCGTCTCGGTGCCGACGTCATCGTGCGTATAAATAGACTTGCGCAGCGACCGTTGCTCAGTTCCGTTTTGAAGCTTGAAATTAGCTGTGCATGAATCGGTTATTGACCTTGAAGGAGCGTAAGCTGCAACTACAAGGGAAGTTTTACTGCGGGGATGGATGGGACGGGCGATAAGGAATATATCGGAGGAACATCCCATCGAAAGAACATTTCAAGGTAAGAAGTAACTTGTTCTTCGAAGGGATTGTGTCCTCCGATGTATTCTTTATCTTGATAGACTCCCATAGCAGTGGTAGTAAGAGGAGGTGGGAGTAAAATTGTAATATTTTCCTTTAAGAATGAACAGAATGTAACACAGCTTTGCCAAATCTTGTCTCCTGGCTAGAGGAGGAATACAGACTGTAGAACCTTGTAAAAGTATGTGCGGACGACCATGTGGCAGCCGCACATATGTCCAGAATCGGTACCCCTCTTTGGAGAGCCGAAGAGACTGCGATACCCCTGGTTGGATGAGCCCTAAGATGTTGAGGGGGCGCTTTCCCTGACAATTTGTAGCATTCTAGAATGGCTAAAATAATCCATCTTGAAATGGTCTGTTTTGTGATTGGCAATCGTAATTTGTGTCCTGCATAACCTATAAACAGTTGCTCTGCTTGCCTTATCCTAGCAAGTCTTCTGATATAAAAACTCAAGGCACGCCTTGGATCCAGCCTATGTAGCCTCTCTTCCTCTTTCCCTGGATGGGGAGGAGGATAGAATGAAGGTAAGGTTATTTTCTGAGTTATGTGGAATTCAGAGACCACCTTTGGGAGGAAATTAGGTTTCACTTGTAATTCAACTTTGTCCTTGTGAAAAATTGTATGAGGAGGTTTGCAAGATAGAGCTTGTAACTCACTCACTCTTCTGGCAGATGTTAGAGCCACTAGGAAGACTGTTTTAGGGTGAGCAATCTTAATGAACACAAATGGAGTGGTTCCAAAGGTGTACCCATCAGAATATTTAAGACTAGATTTAAATCCCACAAGGGAACTTGGAACGGCTTTGGGGATAGACATTAGTTAACCCTTTCAGAAATTGGATCACTAGGGTTAATTTGAAATATGATGGCTCCTCCGCAGGGCGCTTAAAGATTGACAGCGCTGCGAGTTAGCCCTTGATCATACCAACTTGAAGACCTGAATTTGCCAAATAGAGCAAAAAAAATAACACCATTGGTGTACCACATGAAAAGGGTTCGATATTCTTTTCTCTACGCCAGCTGCAAAATCTGTTCCAACGGCTTCGGTATAAAGTCTTTGTTGCTGGCCTTCTAGCTGAAAGCAGCACCTCCATGACGTCATCCGGGAGGTCCCGATCCTTGTATCGCAACCTTTCAGAAACCAAGCGTGAAGGTTGAGGGTTCTGATGTCTGGATGGAGAACCTGACCTCCCTTCTGCGAGAGAAGAGCCTTTCTTTGCGGAAGACGAATCGGAGGGCAGATGGACATCTCCAGAAGGTCCGGGTACCACGTTCTCCTGGCCCAATCCGGGGCAATTAGGATCATAGTCTTCCGGAATCTTCTAAACCTCCTGATCATTTGAGGAATGACAGGGACTGGAGGAAACGCGTATAGAAGTGGAAACTCCCAGTCTACTACGAACGCGTCCCCTAGAGCTCCTCTTGGGGGAAATTCCCTTGAACAAAACTGATCGCACTTCCTGTTGATACTGGTGGCGAACAGGTCTACTTGAGGGGTTCCCCAAAGGGTGAAGATCTCTTGAAGGACTTCCTGAGCTAGCTCCCACTCGTGAGAGACTGCTCTGCCTGCTCAGAGCATCCGCTGTCAAGTTCTTCTCTCCGGCTAAGTGAACTGCTGATAGAGAGATTCCTTCTTGAATTGCTCAAAACCAGAGCTGCATCGCCTCTCTGCACAGTGGCAGTGATCCTACACCTTCTCATTTGTTGAGGTAGTGCATGGTCACTGTATTGTCCGTCAGTTTTAGGACATTTTTCCCTAGTACAGATGGCAGAAATGCCTTCAGCGCTAGTCTGATTGCTCTCAGCTCCAACA
The DNA here is from genome assembly GCF_040938575.1 of Ambystoma mexicanum. NCBI lineage: Eukaryota > Metazoa > Chordata > Amphibia > Caudata > Ambystomatidae > Ambystoma > Ambystoma mexicanum. Next base: position 973,383,595 of record NC_090936.1, on the reverse strand, counting down.
GGTTGATATGTAGTCTGGAATCCGATGGAGACCAACGACCGCTGATGGTCAAGTCGTTGGCATGGGCTCCCCACCCCGTGAGTGAGGCATCCGTGACTACTGTTATCTCCGGTCATGGTTGCCAAAAAAGTTCTCCTTTCAAAATGTTCTCCCGACAGGCCCACCACTGAAGGTCTCGAGCCACTCTGTCCGGGACTTGAAGGAGATCTGACATTCTTACTGAGAATTGCGACCATTGGGTTCTTAGTGCCCACTGGAGGGATCTCATTCTCAGGCGAGCCTCGGGCACTAGGAAGATGCAGGATGCCATGAGGCCTAGCAACCTCAAAAAGTCAAAGGCTGGAAGACGTTGGGCATTTTGAAACTTGGTGACCATCTGCAGAATATCTTGAGCCCTCTCCTCTGGTGGCGAGGCTTTCCCCAGGGAAGTGTCCAGGACCGCTCCAATAAACTGTAGTGTCTGTGATGGTGTCATCTGTGACTTTTGAGGAAGAAGCCCAGTTTGTGAAGGAAGTGGCAGACATAATCTAGTTGGATCTGAGCTTGTTCCGAAGATACTGCTCTGATCAACCAATCGTCCAGGTAGGGGTAGACGTGGATCCCTTCCCCCCTTAGACTTGCAGCCACTACCGACATTAGCTTGGTAAAGAGCCTCGGGCGAAGATCAGCCCAAATGGCAGAACTCGAAATTGATAGTGAGAGTTGCCATTTGCGAACCTCAGGTATTTCCTGTTTTTGAGATGGATTGACACATGGAAATAAGCATCCTGAAGGTCTAGCGATACCAACCAGTTCTGAAGCTGGAGGGCCTGAAGGATCTGAGAAAGAGTTACCATCTTGAACTTGTCCTTCCTGAGGAATTTGTTCAATTCTCGTAAGTCCAAGATGGGTCTCAGTCCTCCGTCCTTCTTTGGTACTAGGAAGTAGGGGGAATACCAACCCTTGTTCCTCTCCGCCGCAGGTACCGGTTCTATGGCACCTTTCTCTAGCAGGTCTAGAATCTCCTGCATAAGGAGCGGATCTGGAAACTTCAAAGAGTTGTTCCCCGGTGGGTGATTCTGAGGGGTGTGTAGAAAAGACAGGCAGTAACCTTGGGCAACTGTCTCCAATGCCCAAGCATCTGACGTAATAGCCTGCCATTCTGCCAGATGTTGAGTTAACCTGCCCCCTACTGGTGTCTTGTGAGGGGAGACCTCAGAGGAGTTTAGAAGCAGCTGACGCAGATGCCACGGGTAAAGTGGCACCTGCTGCTGCGGTTTATGTACCTTTAACCTGTCCACCATGGGTGAATTGTTTCTGGCCCCTTTGAGCTGGCTGTCCTCTGCCTTTTCCGAATGTGGAGTAAAAGCGAAAGGACCTACACCTCCAGGATGTTCCTGAGGGGCGATTCGGAGTCTGACGTATTTCAGCCCCAAGAGATTTTGCTGCTGCCTTGGATGTTTGTAACTTCTCCAGGCTGTCATCAGCCTTCTTACCAAATAAAGAAGTGCCATCAAAGGGCATGTTCAAAAGTCTAGCTTGTACATCTGGAGCAAAACCAGACTTCCGCAAAACCAAATCTGCGGATTGTGGTACTTGCCACTGTGTCCCTGCTGATACTGTCAGCAGAATCAATGCCTGTTTGAAGGGACTCGCACATTGCATCTTTCCCATCTTTGATGATGTTTAAAAATGCTTCCCTTTCCTCTCCTTCTGGGAGACAGTCAGCCGCAGATGAAGCACACCCCCAAAGTGTATGGCTGAATCTTGCAAGCGTGCAAGTGGCGTTAATAGATTTAAGCGCCATGCTACATGCCGAAAATACTTTTTTTGACATAGCATCAAACCTTTTATCATCCCTGTCCTGTGGAATAGTAGGGTATGCAGATCTACTATTTGATGAAGTTGCTGCTTGTACAACCAAACTCTCTGGAGTTGGATGTTTGCTCAAGTATTCAGGATCTGTAGCAGATAACCTGTATTTGGCAGATAGTTTCTTGTTAACTGCAGGGATAACTTCAGGAGTTTCTGAATCTTTCTTTGCAGAGCAGTATGAAAAGGGACTCGAGGGTTCATGCCGCTCTCCGGTAGCTTCTTTCGCCGGGTGTATCGACTCTCAGCGTTTTGATTTTTCAGGTCTTTCACCCAGGGTATCACCTTTAGCTGTCTCCGAGGGGGTCAAGGCCACTTTCTCGAAGACGCTAAGCATTTAAATACGGAATTCCTCCCACTTGGCTGGGGAGCTGTGTTTCGTGGGGCAGGTGACCCTTTCCGGGGAGACAGACGAAGACGAAGAAGAGGGAGATCTACAACGCCTCTTCTTAGAGTGTTTCGATCTTGAAGAATGATGGGAACCGCTTCGAGACCTTGAATGGGAATGTTTCCTGTGACGGCGAGGAGACGAATGTCTCGACTCTGCCGAAGAAACTTTCGAAGGAGTAGAAGTTTTAAGAGTCTTACCTCTTTCTAGCTTCCCATTACGCTCCTTCAAGGCTTTCGCTGTCATGGACATACAGTCCTCGCACTCCGAACAGTGATGCTCCGATCCCAGGCTCCACAAACAGATCCTGTGAGGATCCGTCAATGACATTTTGTTCCCACAATCACAACACTTTTTGAAGCCGGACCGTGGGGTCGACGGTTCGGATGAGAAAGCCATCGAATTAAGATGATATCTTCGAAGAATAAGTTGAATCCTCTTGAAGAAAGAACTGAGCCACACGATTCCGAGGCCCATGAAGCGCTGAAAAGCGGAACTGAGCAACGGTCGCTGTGCAAATCGATTTATACGCACAATGACGTTGGCGCCGAGACGGAAGCTGTCGAGGGACACCATCTCGAGGGACGTCGACGTGCAGCGCCCTCTACTAAAAAAAAGAAACATTCTGAGGCCAGCAAGCTGGGATGTAATCTATCAAGATAAGGAATACATCGGAGAACACAATCCCTTCGAAAGAACACAGTTGAACAGATGAGGGATAATTGCCCTAGAAACAGAGCAGGGAACACCATGATCTGTCTGACGACCCTAAACATATGTAACCCCGAAGGACTATGGGCCTTCTATGGTCTCTTCCTTTGAAAAGCTGTGTTCCTGGACTAATTGAGAAACTGAAGTCTGGCAATGGGAAGTTTCCTGAAGCAATGGTGCCTGTAATATGCTATGACCGTATGAGTGGTAAGCAATGGTTGCAAAACTGCAACTCTGAAAGCTGGGCGCAATGAGCCCCTGAGAATGTTGTGTTCTAGAGCAACTGTACAATTTTGCAGCTGCCCGTGCATGCCTTGACCCTGCAAGCTGTTCCCTTTTGTGATGAAGTGCAGGAACCCGAAGACATAGTGCCCAAAAATCTGCCAATGCTAAAAAGTGTGATTCCTAAGAGCCTGGAGACACTGTCCATAAAAAACAGCTATGGAGAGAACTCCTGAAGCCCTGTAACTACTTGCCCAATGCAAAGTATCTGGGGATCTGGAGTGAACATTTAGAAGAAATGTGCCAAAGCAAAATATTGCTGGATTTGCATTGAATTTTATAAGAACTCTGCCAAAGCAAACTATCCCGGGACTTGTAGTGAACACTTGTAAGAACTGCACCAAAAGAAGTTCCTGGGAAATGTAGTGAAGAACATAACTCAATGCCTCTGAGATCCAGAAAGAAATTTAGGGAGTCAAATGAAATATAATAACTTTCTTTTTAGAATGCATAATCACATTACACGTCTTAAAACGACTAACAAAATGATGTTGTATATGTTTGTAGGATCTAGGGATAAATTCATTTCTTGTAATAGGACAGGCCTTTTTATTTTTTTTACAATCCAGTAATCTGGTGCTGTTGTCCCTTTTCATCCACGTGTCTCATAATTTACCTACAACTTGCTACAATTGTTCAATCACATTCTTGGTTCCTGGTACTGCCCTTGCTAGAATCATCAAATGCAAACCCACTTGAACAGAGAAAAATATACATCTCCTACAAATGCATGTATTCTGTTATATTGAAAAAATACTGCTAGCGCCAACAATTACGACCAATTATTTGGCTGTTCATTAATGAAAAACCTTAGAAAGTGCGAATACCTTATTTTTAATCTCCATCTGTCAAGATAAAGACTATGCATAGTTCAAATGCAACTCAATCGTACATTGTTGCTCAACATTAGAGAAGGTACATATGCAGTACTTTATCTTCTAAAATACCTCTGCCAGTTTCATGAACGGTAATAATTTAGTTAAAACAAAAGAATTAATCTTTCTAAATAGATCTAATGTGATCAAAATTATTTTATTTAATTGACATTGTGAGATTTCAGTAATAAAACCTAGCAATACAATATGACATAATTCACGTGGAATAGCAATGGGTAATTGCCTGGGTAATTGTCAGATTAAATCCCCCTGCTTTCTATTCATGTGCTGGCTTCTGCTTGGTTGTCAGTAGCTGCAGTGCTGCTAGTTTTATCACTATTACTGCCTAATCAACGGTTAACCACCGCCGACTTCCATGTGCTCCACCTATCATCGCTGCTGCTCAACTTATTGCCAATTATTGTCGAATTGAATGCATCTGCGCCCAGCTCACAATCCTACTACTGCTCTTTTTAATGGCACCCTACAGTCTATCTAGCAGATATACAATTGTTATATGACAACACAAATAGCTTGTGTACTTACTGGCCAGACTAGATACCTTGTCCAAAGGGTACTTAGCTCATATGCGCACCTGGGTGACCAGCCCACACATTTACTCATCAACCCTTTGGCCTAGATCAACTTTGACCACCCATCCTCACAGCTGCATCAAATCATGCCAGGTTGGCTAACAGTCATTATATTCCCGTTCCTTCTTATATCTAACCACGTTCCCTGCTCGGGAAGCCACCTCAATGTACACATAAATGCTCTTTCAAAACCAGCCTGTCCGAGGCACCATCCCATCCCCTGCCCCACACCTTTCTTGCCCTCCATTTCACCGTTCCCAACAGCTACCAATAACACCTTCTAACGCTCAGGTCTTCCCTCTCGACACCTCCACCAATCCACCAAAGCACACTCAGAAGCTTAGTTACTCAGAAGAAACCCAATCACTACTCGCCTTAGGTAAAACCAGCACAAACCCAGTATCAGGCCAACTATCATACAGCCCAAAAGACTCCAGCTACCACCTCTCCTACTAAACCTCCCCTAAGCGGCCGCTCTCCCCTGCCCAAAAGCAATTCCAAAATAAGTACCACCACTAGAAGCACGACCATAAAAACAGAAGAAACCTACACACCTAAACTCCCCTCTACCCTCCAATGTGCCCTCATAAATGCTCGCTCACTCGGAGCTTATGCTATCGAAGTACATGACCTTATCATTGAATCAGCTGGATATACTATTCATCACTGAATCTTGGCTTCATCAAACCTCTGGACCTCACCTTACCATAGCCATCACCCCTGACTATACTATCCTAAGAACGGACAGAACCCATTCACACGGAGGTGGTGTGGCCATCATCGCTAAGAACTCCCTCCAACTTAGAGCATGCCAAATTGAAAGCCTAAAAGGCTACAAACTTCTGCTAGCCAAACTTCCCATAAACGGAAAAAAAACTATAAATTTAGTAGTCATCTACAGAGCCCCCAAATCCAATAGCCAACCAGAGACAGACATTCCACTACTACTAGCACCACTCATTAAGCTCAACACCAAATGTATCTTCCTAGGAGACTTCAATTTAGGATTCAACGACAGCCATGATCACAAAGAGGAAGCACTACACTCCTCCATGAAAGACATGAGCTTTATGCAGCTAGTGAACTCGTCCACCCACATCAAAGGTAGAACCCTTGATTGGATCCTATCACTCAACACAGATATCTCTATTGACTCTATAACACCTGTTGACTGGTCTGACCATCACATTATTATGTTCACCATTAACACCACTGAACCCATGGCAACCACTTCTAAAATCTCTACTTCGTATGAAACCAGAAACCCCTGCAAACTCACTCCATAAATTCTTGAACCACTCTTGTCTAAAGCACTATACACAATATCCATCCCGGATGAAAACCCCAATACAATAGCAGCTACTTACCACAACTGCTTCACGTCTAAGCCCCACTCATCACCAAAACCAAGCGTTCAGAAAAACGATTGTGCTTCTGGTTCAACGAGGAACTGGTGGCACTCAGGAGAACCAAACGAGCACATGAACATACCTTTATAAAAGATCCTTCACAAAAGACTGAGGCATCCTATCAGGAAGCAAACAGAACTTATAAAAAAGCCATTATCACCCATAAAGCTAGCGCCTTTAACACTCGAATCAGTAGTGTGGCTTCCGATTCAAAAGAATTATTCTCAATCCTTAAAGAATTGGAAAACTCCACACCAACTACTAACTGCACCAATTCTAGTAAAGAATGGTGCACCACTATCCAAGATGGTCTTGCTGCAAAGATAAACCTCCTGCAAAATAAAATCCAATCCAAAAAATAACTCCTAGCAGATAACCCTGCCACTGCTATGCCCACTCCCTCCTCCAATGACAACACCAAACCAATATTCCAATTCACTCCAGTGTCACAAGAATTAGTGCTTAATACCATATCCAAGCTTAAAGCCTCCAACTACAAGGGAGACTCTGTCCCTGCAAAAGTAGTCAAATCCTGAGCCCAGGCACTGACTCCCATCATAACAAAATGTATAAGTGCTTCCTTTGACAAAAACATGGTACCAGCTAGTATCAAGGAAGCCTGGGTTACCCCTTTATTAAAAAAGCACAACCTCAACCCCCCTGTGCCCACGAACTACAGAGCTATAACAACGGTCCCGTTCTTATTAAAAATCCTTGACAAAATAGCCAATAACCAAGTTCAAGCACACTTAGAATAGAACCAACTCCTTGGAACCAGACAATCTGGCTTCCGCCCTAACCATAGTACAGAAACAGCTCTACTGGATCTCAAAATCAAAATTGGCACTATCAGAGACTCAGGAAAACTCTGTATCTTACTGTTACTGGACCTCTCTGCAACATTCAACCTTGTGGACCATAACAAACTCTGCACTTCCCTAGCTAAAGATTTATACTTTTCTAAGAATGCCAACACTTGGATCAAATCCTTCCTGGTGGAACGAACATCCAGAGTGTCCATAGGCAAAGAAGTGGCAGACCCCATACCGGTCCCCATTGGAGTCCCACACGGATCCTGCCTTTCTCCCACATTTTATAACACATACACAAAGCTCCTCTTTTCAGCGCTGAAGGATCCTGCCTTTCTCCCACACTTTATAACGCATACACGTAGTTCCTCTTTCAAGCGCTGGATTATATGGGTGTCATCTACACCAATTTTGCAGATGACACCCAGATCCTTATCACTCTCACAGGGAACTACATACAAGACACATCCACCATAAATAAAATGTACTCCATAATCCAAAATTGAATGGCTCTAAACGCCCTTCAGCCAGACTATGCCACCATCAATATAGACAGCACTATCATCCCAGTTCTTAAGCATGTCAAAACATTAGGAGTCAACTTGGATTCCAATCTCTCCCTTCTAAACATATCAGCGCACTCTCATCTTCCACCTCCTACACCTCCAACCTAATTTCTCTCAGCCGCCAATTCTTGACCCCCTCTAACTGCATCGCCCTAGCCAGGGCCTTGATCTTATCAAGACTTGACTATTGCAACATAGTACTACTAGGCACCACGGACACCAACCTCAATAAACTACAGATGATACAAAATAAAGCCCTAAGGGCTGCCCTTGGAATAAGAAAATCTGATAACATATCCAAAACCAGAAGAGAGCACCACTGGCTTCCTATCAAAGCCAGAGTTTTATTCAAAACATAGTGCATCACTTGGGGGCATGGCTAACTGCCGAACGAGGAACATGTAGGTCCTGCAAGCACCTCTGCCACCGTGTGAATCCTGACAAAATCCTGCTGTATATCCCCCAGAGGTGAGCGTAACTTGGAGTGCAAACGCAGTTGAGGTGCCCGCAAAACGAATGGTTCAGTTTATGACGCTGAAAGGAAAGTGAAACCGCTCTGAGCGTGAGCAAAATTTTCCGGTGGGAAGAAGTGTGTCCAAGATGGCTCCTGTGGTGCATTGACAGGTGAGAAGGCGGACTGCTGGAGGCTTGGAGGCGGAGACGTCTCATAGTAACCACTGGAGGTGAATGCAGACCCTGGAGGGGTCCCCCCCTTTCTTTTCTGTTCGGTGATCGGGGGCCGCCACGGTGCTGGTGTGCGGGAGAGTGGCAGCAAGCACAGAGGAGCCTCCTTGCCCAGGGACTTGTGTCGCACCCAGACGGGAGGTGTGAGGCAGCAGCGAGGAGGGGCCGCTGGGAGCGGTAAGGCAGACGGGCTCCCCCCTGGCACGGGGGTAGAGATTGCTGTCCCTGTCTGCCGGAGGAGCGCGTGTGCCGCAGGTGTGCCAGAGGAAGAGCGGGGAGGAGAGTCGGACAGGGAGTCCCGTTGCCTGCAGTGAGAGCTGACGCGGGGCTCTGGGGCTGCAATAACGCTGGGATGTGCCCTTCTCCTCCTTCCCTGCGGTATCACTGATCATAGCCTGGGACCTGGAGGCCGGTGAGGGGAGCCGCTCCTGGAAGGGCCGGGGAAGGAAGAATCCCGGCACGTAGAGCTGTGTAGAGTGTCTGTTGGGTCCGGACTTTGTGAGGAGACCCCGACTGATGGCCTGGGTGAGCGGGTCCCCCCCCCCCCGAGTAGAGAAGTAGCAGGTGGTGGAAGGCTGTGAAGGGGAAGCATGGGTTGGTGCTGCTGACGCTCCGGGGTCTGAAGAGGCTTGGAAGACAGGAGGAGGAGAGGGGGGACTGTGGGGGGCCTTCGGTGTAGTGGGCCGGGGTGAGGAATTGCCTGGTGCCTTAAGGGGCCCTAGGTAGTGGCCCGGAAACCTGGAGGGAGAGAAACCCCCCTAAAGGACTGGGGACATGGAGTGATTGGCCCGGATCGGGGTGGTCTCCTATCGGCAGACACAGAACTGGGTTGGAAGCAGACGGAATAGAAATTGAGGAAGCTCAAAAGACAGATCCTCAGGTGGAGGAGTCTGGAAGGGTGGTGCGGCCAGTCACAGTGGAATGCAAATAAGTTGAAATGGGGGAGCACATAAGATGGTATTGCAGAAGTGATTTACTTGGTACTAGAGGGGGAGTGAGAAGAGGGGCTATGGTGCTGGTGGGGTGGCGCGGGAGGGTTGCTGGAATCCCCCCCCGTTTATACGACACTATTGGCTACTATCCCCGGGAGAAAGGAGTACAGGGGGTTTGGTGAGCCAATGGGTCTACAGTTCAGGAGAGGGAAGGAGTGGAGGATTGGGGTTCAGGAAGGTTGGTCTATGACTGGGAGTTGGGGGAATGGGGAAGGGTGGAGGGGAGGTTAGAGGTGGGGAGGGGAAGGAAGGGGGCATGAGGGGGGTAGGGGAAGGGTGGGGGGTGGGGGGAAGGGGCATCGGGAGGGAGAGGTTGAGCGCCAAGTTGGGGACAGGCACGAGGAAGGAGGGGTAGGGTGGGAGGGGTGGAAGGGAGGTATGGCAGAGCAGCAATAAAATACAGAAGATGGAGGGGGCCGGAAGGGGGTATGGGTACTCGGTGTGCTGGAAGAGGAGCGGGGGTAACCCAGGGACGACACCAAATTACTAGATGGGGGGGCTGGGAAATCTAAAAATTGGGACGTGGAATGTGCGGGGTCTGGGGAGCTACCAGAAAAGGCAGAGAGTGGGGGAGTTCCTAAAGAGGCAGAGGATACAAGTGGCGCTGATACAGGAGACACATGCGAGTGCCGAAGTGTTAGGGAAGCTGGGGAAAATGTGGGGAGGGCAAGTAATCGGTACAACATATTCGACCCAAGCCAGAGGAGTGCTCATCTGGGTGGCGAGGGGGACGCCCTTGAAGGTGGACGTGGTACTAAAAGATGAGGTAGGTAGAACGTTGTTAGTGCAGGCTTCTTGGGAAGGTAGAAGTGTTTGTTTGGTTAACTCATACACGCCCAACGTGGATGATAAGGACTATTTTCCCTCGGTGCTCCGCATGATGGGGGCATATAGGGGGGACATGATAATATGGGGCGGGGACTTTAATTGTCATCTGGATGAACGACTAGATGGGTCCGGGGGTAGTGGGGTGCCGAAGAAGCATATAGTGGGGTCGCTTCGCAGGATAATGCAGGAGATGGATCTGGTGGAGGTCTGGAGGGAGAGGCACGGGGAGGACCGGGGCTATTCCTACTATTCTGGGGTACATGGATCATATTCACACTTGGATTACATTATAACTGGGAGGGAGTATTGCCGACAATTTGGGGAGGTGATGTACTTGGCCCGAGTCTTGTCGGACCACTCCCCTTTGGTGGCTACGCTATTTGGGGCTCATGAGAGGCCCCCGTGGCGGTTATGGCGCCTTCATGGGGAGGCCCTCTGGGATGGGGCCTTTGTTTCTGAAGTTAGGGACGAGATTAGGGGGTACTTTTAATTGAATGAGGGTTTGGTGGCTTCTAAGGGAGTGTTGTGGGATGCCTTTAAGGCGACCATAAGAGGGAGGTGCTTGTCCATGACGGTAGGGATGCGTAAGCGCCTCCAAGACACGTTACAACACTTGGAGGCCCAGGTGGCAGAATTAGAGGGGGATGTCGCAGGGGGGTGTGGAGGTGGGGGAAGTGCTGCCACGGAAGCTGGAGCAGTATCACAGAACCCTGGTCGAACTGTCGAGTTTTGATAATAGTCGGCAGGATGTCAGATTGCATGGGGAGGGGGCTAAGGCGGGTAAGTTGTTGGCTTGGTTGATTGGTAGGGAACACCCGAGGCGGGTCATAGCTCAGCTTAAGACGAGTGCGGGGGAGGTAGTTGGGACCCAGAAAGAGATCAACAACACTTTTTGGCATTCTACTGGGAGCTATATACGAGTGAGGAAGGGTATGTGGACGTTGAAGTGGAGGATCTCATGGAGTCGCTGAGGCTTCCGAAACCGGGGGAGGACATGAGGGAGGGCTTGGAGGTGCCGATAGGGGAGGGGGGTTTCCTGTAGAGTTTTATTTAATCTTTGCATATCTACTGGTGCCGCAGCTCCAGAGGGTATATGAGGAGGCATTTCAGAATGGCTGTCTCCCGGAGTCAATGAGGGAGGCAGTCATTACGGTGATCCTGAAGGAGGGGGAAGGACCCGAGGGACTGCTCGGCGTACCGCCCCATCTCCCTGCTGAATATTGATGGGAAAATTCTGGGTAAGATCCTAGCGGCTAGACTGGCTGGGGTGGCGCCGAGCTTGATTCATCCGGATCAGTGCAGGTTTGTTGGGGGAAGGAACACACCAGGCAATCTTTCTCGTCTACATCATATTATGGACCTAGCGAAATCACAGAGGCACGATATGGCAATAGCCTCGTTTGACGCTATGAAGGCTTTCGACTTCCTGGAGTGGAGGTGGCTGTGTCGGGTGTTTCCGATCTATGTCGGGCTTCTGTATTAATCCGGAAAAGTCAGTGCTATTTCCGCTCGGGGGATTGAGAGGCCACACGTTGGGGGAGTTACCGGGGCTGGGCATACGATGGGATACTGAGTAATTTCATTATTTGGGAATCCGGGCATTCCAGGGGGTGGAGGACACATTCGTACATAACACAGGGAGGGCTCTGGCTAGGATAGAAGACTCTGTTCAGTTTTGGAAGGTTCTTCCCCTCTCTCTGATTGGTAGGGTGGAACTATGCAAAATGGTGACTTTACCACGATTGTTGTATTTCTTTTGTCAATATTCCGTATGTGGCCAAAAGAGTTTTCTTTAAAATGTTGGATGTCAAGATTAGGGAACTGCTCTGGGATACGGGAAGGCGAAGGGTGTCCCTAGATATATTGTGTAGACCTAGAGAGGAAGGTGGGCTGGGCCTCCCGGACTATGAGAAATACTTTGTGGCGGCACAAGTGCAATCAGTCCTGACATGGGACCAGCTGGGGGGGGGGGGGCCTCAGGGGACTGATATGAGAACTGCCACTTTACTGCAGACCGGTGGAATTGCTTTGGCACCCACTCGGTGATAGGGATATAACGGTAGTGTTTGAGGCGGTGAGGGAGACGTGGAAGAAATACATGGGTGGAAAGGGGATTGGTGGGCGTTACGAAGCTGGGCTCCCATGGGGGTGGATCAGAAGCTTTGTCAGGCTATTGGGAGGATTGGACTGCAGAGGCTTCGGGAGAAAGGATGTGAGAAGGTGGGGGATCTTTTTAAAGATGGGAAGCTGCTTAACTGTAAAGAATGATGTCGTAAGTTTGGACTACCACAGGTTTTTTTTCTAGCGTATGGGGCAGTGGTGCACAGGTTAGCAGAAATATGGACGGGAATTCCGGAGGAGCCAGACTCATGCCCAGTGCTTTGAGTATTGTTGGATCGGGAGGGGGGTAGAGCGCGTATTTCGCGGATTTATAAGGCCCTGCGGGTGGGGAACTCAGGAGGTGAATTGAAGGTTAAGGAGAAATGGGAAAGGGACATGGGGCGCCAAATACCAGAGGAAGAGTGGGCGCAGGTCTGGGAATTGGTTCGGAAGACGTTGAGGAATGCCCGTTTCCAACTGGTTCAATTTAATATTTTACACAGGTCATATGTGACCCCAGTGGTACTTCGGGCAATGAACAAGGGCCTGTCAGATGAGTGTCCCAGATGTGGTGCGGCACAGGCAGGGTTTTGGCATATGGTATGGGAGTGTGGGGTGGTGGTCGAGTACTGGAATGAGGTTCTAAAGGGAGTAAATGAGCTGTTGAGGATTCATGTGGAACGCCATCCGTAAATCTGCTTGTGGGGCAAGCTTCCAGGGGGAAGAGGTACAAAGTAAGGAATAGGATGGGCCGGTTCTTGCTTATACAGGCTAAACGCCGAATGGCAATAGCATGGAAAGCTCCACAAGGACCGGCGATTCATCTATGGCGGAAGGATGTACGGAGGTGGAGGCTGGCAGAATTAACAGTTCTGCAGAACATGGAGCCTGAGACGGACAGGGAGGATGTGACGATTCACTGGTCCCAATTGTTAAATGACCTATCGAAGGACAATGATCTACGGCCGCCGTGAAGGGGGGTGGGCAGAGGAGATGGGATGGGAGAATTGGGAGGAATGGGGAAGATATGAACTTGTGAATGGATGGAGGGCTGACCTCACACACAAAGGAACTATGATTGGGGTAGGACTATCTGCTGTGACCAAAAGACTGAATGGAAGCTGGGAAGGCGATTATGGACATTCGGCAGGGGAGAGTAGGGAGATGGGGGGGACCGGAGTAGAAAATTGTTGCCGTTGTTGGGGATAAGTGTTGAGAGGGGGGTTGGGAAGGGTGCGGAGGGGTGAGGGGGCTGTGGATGGGGGGTTTGGAGGGGTAGTTTTGGGTTAGTTCCTGGAGTTATTGTTTCAGAATGCTAATAAAGAGTGTTTTAAAAAAAAAATACATAGTGCATCACTTTTAAATGCCTCCATGAAAATGTTCCCACCTACTTAAACCATGTAATATCTAAAATAAAAAGTACCAAATCACTTAGATCTAATAACCACTCACTATTGACAATACCTCATTACAAAAAGACGAGATCAGGGGGCGCAAGTTTTCAATACCTAGCCCACAAACACTGGAACACTCTTCCACTTTCCATGAAAAATGGGGAAACTTTCAAGGGGTTCAAAAAACTCTTGAAAACCTGACTATTTAATCAGTTTCAATAACATAGCCCTCACAATATGTTGTAAATATGTAACTCCCCTATGTACATATTCCTGTGCTATGAACATGTGTCTTTTGTATATACGTCTGTGCTAACAATATGTGCCCTCTGCATTATTCATTGTTTTATTTTCAATATAATTGCGCTCTGTCGGCCACTCAATGTATGCAATCTCGAGCTGTCTGTCACTTTGCTGTGATACCCAATGGTCTGGGCGAGTAACAAATGTAATAAAATAAAATAAATGGTGTCAATAATCCACTGGGTTTCCCTTTGAGGATTTTGCTTGCACGCCAATCTCTTGGGATCTCTAGTATTCTCCAACATTTGGATTCACATCATATCACCAAATCCACCAGGATGTCTGACAATCAAACACAAGCTATTGTGAGCACACTATGGCACTTAACTCTTACGCAGGTACAAATAGAAGTGTATCCTTTTAGACCAAAATGTCCTTTACAAAGATATAGTATTTCTTCATTAGGTATTTACTCCACAACATTCCGTGGTATTGTTATATCTTTGGCTTGTTCATACCAATTTACCATCGTAATGTAATCAATCACGCATTCTGGGGGCAGAATAGGTACCAGTCCCATGCTTTCAATTTGACTTATTTATTTTGCTTTCCAGTAGGAAAGGTAATTACAGATTTACATTCTTTATGGTCTTTAGGTGCACTTTGTTCTGGTGGTCAGTTATAATTTCAAAAGGAATCTCAGAATCTTCCAAAAAATGGATTTCCTAAACCACATCCAATACTGGCTTACACATCTTTGACAAAATGACATGGCCCTAATTTACAGTATTCAACAAACACTACAGAAGATATGCATTTGCGTTAATACTGAATAAGGGTGTTATTTACACTTTGAACTTTATTCACATTATCAGTAAGGGGCCCTGCCCCAGTAGGGATAGATCTGGGTTACCCATTTAGATAATGGGTCCTTCTTTTACCTAATTTAAAGTATCTCAACCTGAATTCCAAAGTTATTTAAAATGTTCACCTTTCTAAATTTGAGCAAGTGGCCGATACAGTCTCCAATGTTGGTGCTCATTAAACATGAGCTTAACAGTTTATTATTCAAAAGGAACTGGCAACAGACTTCGATGGTAATATTATTTAACCCATTTTTAATCTGTACCCTACAGAGGGCTCCTGATTTTTCATTACTAAAAATAAATGAGAGAAAGATAGCTGCAGTAAATCATTCTCGGGGCGTACCGGTAGATACATGATAAACATGGATATGCTCGCGCAGGTGAATTACAATGTTGAGTGATCTTGGGAGAGACCAGGAACTAGCTACGTATAGAAAAAGGGATAGAAGAGAAGTAAGGCAAAATTGTTAGAAACTGGAATTACAGCAACAGTATGTTAGCAAAGGAATATTATCTATGAAACTAGAGACTAACTCACAAAGCTTCCTGCTGAAGAAGTAGCGATTTAACTTTGCCCAGGGATACGAAGACTTTATAGTCTTCAGGGATCTGCATCCATTGCTGAAAAAGGATGGCAACGGCACAGCATGCAGTGCTTGGTAAACTAGAACGTTACATGGCACAAAGGGCACCATGTTGGAAGGGGTTTGTATTATAGAATGGATTCTCCTCCATCTAACCCACAAGGATTGTTACTGAATGTGACAACTTCTGTAATTGATATTGCTCTTTTGTTGGACATTTCCCAGACCCACAAGTAGTGACACATGTTCTAATCTTCTAGTCACTTACAGAAAAACTCTCCTGATTAAACTCACACTTCTCAAAAGTCCAGAGGATCACTGGTTCGTCGATAGAACCAGTGGAGTAAATAAAACATTATCAAACACCTGGCACAATTTGTCTAACTGAATGCTTTCCTTATGGCTTAAATATCAGTCTTCAGGGATCATGTATGGTGTTCAACCTAGATACAAGTTAGTTCAGAAACATCAATGGCACAAATAGCTCCTTCACGAATATTATAAACAAATCATTTCAAGATGCACCTGAATCCACAAGCATCAGAATGTTATATAGAAATCACATGTTTCCAACTAGACATTCAAAAACGAAAGTTTGGGGATTTGATTAATGGTCTTGCTTGAAGGAACCATGGTCATATCTTGACACAGCAATATGTCCTTCCTTTTTGCAAAATCCAGTAATTTTCAACCTTTACTTAAGGACATTTCTTTGCATAGAATCCTTTCTCGCTGTAATATTAACAGAACTCCTAACACTGTAATTTCATTTGTGAGGTTTAATAGTAAGGCTGCTGATATGCATAGGTCCCACTCCACTTGCTTGATGTTTCGTTTATTTCCAGTTTTTGCAGCAGACCATCTAACGTTTTTTTTTAATCATGAGGGCACTAAGCCATATGTGAGTGGAATTGCAACTGCAGTAACATCTTTCAGTTCCACCTGCAATCAAATATGAAATACAGTAATCTGGGTTTCCTCTGACAAATGTACTTCATTAGCTACTTTTTTCACGTGTGCCACATAAACAATCATGTTTGTATATGCTTCCCAATTGTAAATTAGTACATACATATTTTTGCTTTATACAGTTAAGTTCTGAGCTAACAAGATTTAATATTCATTTTTACATTCTTCGGACTGGGTGAATAATGAATTAACAGATTGTATGGATTGCATCACTGTTACCAACCCATCACCGGCTATGTTGGATATCATAAAGGGAGTGTTAGCTTGGTCAGTTAGGCATACAATTGGATGATGTAAGAAATCTAGTAGGCATTAGTACCCGGGAACGCAAATCCATGGGATACACTTGTTTTAGATTGGCTCATTTCCGAGCCATACCACAGTGTAATCCCGTCGACACACTTGCGTGCATCGTGCACCAGATACACTTTTTTTTTTCAGGCGACCATGGAAAGGGAGAAGGGACCACATGTAGTTCCTTCTCCCTTTTCCAAGGTGGGCATTTTTTATGTTTCTTTTTTTTTCAATGTAAGTGAATGGCCGCCATGGAAAGGGAGAAGGGACTACGCCTACTCCATTCCTCCCTTCCATGGTGGCCATTTTCTTTGTTTACTATGGCCACCACGGAAACAGAAAACTGACTATGCAGCGCATCTCACAGCCGGGAAAAAAAACATTAGTACCCCAGTCTAACGGGCCCGGGTACTAATGGCAATAAGCCCCTCGTCGGTGGGCCATTACCACCCATGGTAATGCCCCTGGGGCCTTCTTGCTCTGGCCTGTGACTATGGACCCCGGGGGCATTACCTTATGTGATAATGGGCCGCCGTCTCGGT
This sequence comes from Ambystoma mexicanum, assembly GCF_040938575.1. Classification (NCBI taxonomy): domain Eukaryota; kingdom Metazoa; phylum Chordata; class Amphibia; order Caudata; family Ambystomatidae; genus Ambystoma; species Ambystoma mexicanum. The sequence continues at coordinate 973,366,615 of NC_090936.1, read as the reverse complement.
GTTTATTGCCTCAGTAAATCTGAAAATCCAAATATTGACTTATTTCAGCTTTGCTCTGTGACCTTATTCAGGATCTACTAGTACAGACTTCAGCAAGCTGATGTACTTTTTCATTAACAGTGTGTTGCCCTCCCAGAAGAAAAGTGGCAGCCATTATCAGGCTTCTCTCTGGGTCTCTGTCTCTGTCTCTTTTCCAGGGTCTGCTCTCTCCAAGGATCTGGGTCTCTCTCTCTCTCTCTGGGTCTGGGTCTCTCTCTCTCTCTCTCTCTCTCTCTCTCTCTCTTTCTCTCTCTCTCTCTCTCGCTTCCTCCACCCAAGGGATATGGTGCCAGACCTAGAATAAAGTGGATATGTGATCCTTGTCTTTGCAGTCTCTCCCCCTCTGAATCTTTCCAGCCCTCCTGGTCATTCACCTGGCCCTACTCTGATTATTCATGGCATGTATGCTCTCCTGATAACCCTTTCCCAGATGGCAGAGTCTCTTTAATATTGCCTTGACCACGTGTCTACTTTTTGATCAGCTGAGGGTAGTCAGGGTGGTCCCTCAAAGGATCTGATTGGTAGCAATGTTCCCACTAAGCTGTGCACATGTGCGCTTGCCCAGCTTCCTTCTGGGTGCCGCTCAGAGGATTTTTAGCAGCGCACGTAGGTAATTATCACATCTCAAGATTTAATAAGGCACAAGCCACAGCAGTTACCTGATATTTGCTTTCTCTTAAAATAACTAACTAGTCATGATATTCTAGCTCATTTACATTACACTATTATGCAAGCCTGACCTTAAAAACCTAAACCCCTAAAAAAAAGGAATACTACCACAAGAGGTCAAAACTAATACGAAAAAGTGGCTCCATGAACAGAAAAAGCTAACATTAACCAAATACTGTTCCCTCCCCACCCATGGCTACAATGCCTCACCCTAGCATGCATTTACTCTAACCTCTGCCTCAGAACATATTTTTATATTACCAGACAACCTTGAGTCTTCCTCTCTTGTCTCTGTGAAAGGTTAACTGACTTCTACCTACATCTATTTGTTGTTTTATGTTTGTTGTAATTTGAATAACCTTCAAGCACCCGACCTTCTGTTACTCATGGTGCCTTATCAAAAGTGCTCTTTTGGAAGGCCTTCCAGCAACTACCCTGGCACACCTGAGATGTGTCCTGCATACTGCAGCACAACTCATCAAAAGACTTTGGAAATTCAACCACATCACCCCAACTCTCCTCTAACTGCAGTGACTCTTGCTGCAAGCCCATTTCATCTTCAAATCCTGTTCTTCATTTATTGAATCTGGCATCACCCTGCATCTTATATAACTGATAACAATGAATTACAGAGGGATCACTAGTTACAGAAGAATGCACTCAAGCTGTTGTACCTCTAAGCATTGATGCTATTAACCTCAGGATGTCTTCTACCGGGCTCCATAACAAACCTCAGGAAGGCTCTTGTTGAATTTTGTCTAGGTTGTGGTTAGGAAGAGTGGGCAAGAGTAGAGACTTTATTATGTGCTCGGTCATTTGACTTCCTATGTCAGGGTTACAAGCAAGGCTCTGATAAGAATTTACTTCCTACTTGGAGTGAAATGATTTTCCAGGGAGTACACAAATAATTAGCTTTGCCAACAGGGACACTTTATGCTTATTAAAAGATGTTATTTCCCCTTAAAATTCATCTTGAGATTGGGCACAAATATTCCTTCCTATGTCACTGCTGTGTTGGGCACTGGTTCGAAAAGAAAAGCATCAGTGGAGCTTTTTTGATAGAAGCCAGGGGTTGGCTCCTATGTGTTCATTGTTTCCTGTTTTTGATGGGCCCATTTTTAGGGATATTTCTCTGAGCTGTAAGGCTGGGTTTGAGTAAGTGCTGTCACAACTCACAGGACAATGTAATGTGTTTAGTAAGCAGAATCTAGGGGATTTGTATCATCATATTCTCTGGTGCAGTTACTTGGATGCAATTATCATCCGTACCCAAACGAGTCATGTTCTCCTGGCCCCTAAATTACTTAGTGACACATGAATTCCGATTAGCATGTTTTCTGACACATTCCTTTTAGTTGCCATTATTCCATCTGCAAATATTATATCCTGTCTGATTTCTTAACAGCCACATCAGTTATGAAAAGCGATAATTGTTTATTGTTATACACATGAGTGTTTTTCTAGTGGCATAAAGCACACATTTTTCTCTGCACAGGAGTACTTTTGCTAGCTATGGTGGCAGATCGTGAGATCTTGAACTGGTTGAGTTCTCTTTATAATCACATATAATATTTGTTTTTTAGCCTATGTATGTCAAAGAATTGTTGTACGATGTACCTTTTACACAGATTTGTAAAGAATTGCAGTGGTTGGGAAGGGGAAATTCCTTTCCAAACTCGCTTCGGAGATGGTAGCTCACAAACTTTGCATGCTCACAAAGTGGCTTACCTCATTAGTCTGTTGCGCACATGGTCAATAAAGTGTGCACGAAAGGCAACCAGTTCTGCACTTAGAGAAAAATAATTAGAGGGAACATAGATTGGTAGTTAAACTTTTAGTTCAGAACTGGGGGTGGGAATACTTAAAAGGGGATGGTGGACATGATTAATCTATATATAACGACAAGGACCGTTTTGGGATTTCCTACTGTGGGTTACCCAATTCAATATTCACACTTGAGAAACGCGCAGTTTCTTTGTTAAAGGAGAAATTTCGAGAGAGCAACGTGTCTCTAGTTTGGTTTACAAGCGTATGTGAATGCACTGTGTTGTGCTAAAAAACACATGTTGAACCACAGTGGGTCATGTGTTTGCTGCTTTCGAGATGAAAAAAACTAAATCTTTAATGGATTTTCTCTATTGAGCAGGTGCAGAAATGTTAAAACAAAAAGAAGAAAGGTGGGATATTCTTCAATGGATTTTTCTCTCTCAATTCTTTCATTAAAAAATGGGATCCAAAGTGTTGTTTGTATTAGGGATCCATAGTCCAAATGCACTGACTCCGGGTAGTCTTGTTGTACTCTTGTGTCAAGTCATTCCATAGCCGACCGGTTTCTGTGGTAGGGGGTAATTAAACCACATTCATAAGGGCTCAAAATGTGGACAGGTGAGTGGATGCCCTCTTGGTTACTGTTGCAGCGTTGTCTGCATTAGTAATGTTCCTCTACCTGTAGGGATGACAGGAGGGGATGGGGAGAGGAGAAACACGGGAAATTCCCAATTTACAACCTGTGGTGTGGTAGATACATAACACACTGTACATAAGGTATAAGGATGGAAGGGGAATCTTACCCTATCCATGTTGCTGGTTAACGCACAGAGGGGTTGTGGCGGCCTGAGACCTAGGGGCCAAAAGACAGTATTTAATGCCTTTATCGTTTGTGCATAGTCACAATTGCTTGGGTATACACTAGTATTATGTCATTTATAACAAAACCAGAAATCGCAGATAAATCACTGCTGGAGTGGCCGCCGATGGCGTGCCCGCTCCCGTTTGCAAAATACACCTTGCGGGCGGGATACAATCTAGCAGTCCCGTCCACGCACTCATCCAGATCAGTGAGGGCTGTCTCCCGCTAGTCGAGGACAGCGCCTGCTGTGTCAGCGGGAGGTTACCTGCTGCTTTAGTCTGGGTCTGGCGGGCCGCGTGTGAGAGGTTCTTGACACTGCAGCTCGCCAGACCCTACTGTTTATTGTTGTCATGGCGCCAGGCAGGATCACGTGTGTGTTTCCAAAATGGCCACCCGGATGGAACAATGGTCCTCCATTTTGGGGTCAGGCCAGATTCGGAATGCGTGCCGCCGCCATGTGAGCAATGTTTGACTGTGCCTGTCTAATTGGGTAAAGTCATTTCACATGGGGGTGCATACACACCACATAAGTATGTATGGAAAAACTATTGGTTCGAGGTGTTTGTAAATAGCATCATCTATCTACAAGTGAGTATAGAAGGAAGATGTCAAAAGTGGTAAACTATAGCGTGTAAACATGTAAACAGCAAGAACAGTAAAAACAGTAAAAACAGCAACACAATGGCGCGAAACACATCCCCTTGTTCATAGTGTGGCCAAAGATCTGGTTATCTGATTCTTTTTGCTTGGCATGATGTTCCAGGCTTTGTTCTCTGGGAATGTTCATAGCTCTTTTGCAGGCTTGTTTCACTAGACGTTTTGGATAGCCCCTCCATCTCAATTTTGTAGCCAGAGCCAAGGATTGGCAGTTATAATCTGTCAGTTGCGATATCGGAGGAACTGGCCAAATGGTAGATTCTTTGAGACTGGCCGGGTGGTAACTCTTGTGTGTGAGTGACACATTTTCTTGAATTCAAGCACAATCCAACAGATTTCACATGGTCTATCATTGAGAAAATAAAAGTACCCACCAGGGGTGGAAACATACATGACCTCCTCTTCAGAAGAGAGGAGCTTTGGATTTTTCACCTAAAAACTGACAAAACTGGCTTGAATGAACCAACGAGTTGGCAAACTTTGGCCACACTATGAACAAGGGGATGTGTTTCGCGCCATTGTGTTGCTGTTTTTACTGTTTTTACTGTTCTTGCTGTTTACATGTTTACACGCTACAGTTTACCACTTTTGACATCTTCCTTCTATACTCACTTGTAGATAGATGATGCTATTTACAAACACCTCGAACCAATGGTTTTTCCATACATACTTATGTGGTGTGTATGCACCCCCATGTGAAATGACTTTACCCAATTAGACAGGCACAGTCAAACATTGCTCACATGGCGGCGGCACGCATTCCGAATCTGGCCTGACCCCAAAATGGAGGACCATTGTTCCATTCGGGGCGGCCATTTTGGGAACACACACATGATCCTGCCTGGCGCCATGACAACAATAAACAGTAGGGTCTGGCGAGCTGCAGCGTCAAGAACCTCTCATGCGCGGCCCGCCAGACCCAGACTAAAGCAGCAGGTAAGCTCTCACTGACACAGCAGGCACTGTCCCCGAATAGCGGGAGACAGCCCTCACTGATCTGGATGAGTGTGCGGACGGGACCGCTAGATCGGATCCCTCCCGCAAGGTGTATTTTGCAAACGGGAGCGGGCACGCCATCGGTGGCCACTCCAGCAGTGATTTATCTACGACTTCTGGTTTTGTTATAAATGACATAATACTAGTGTATACCCAAGCAATTGTGGCTATGCACAAACGATATAGGCATTAAATGCTGTCTTTTGGCCCCTAGGTCTCAGGCCGCCACAACCCCTCCGTGCGTTAACCAGCAACATGGATAGGGTAAGATTCCCCTTCCATCCTTATACCTTATGTGAAGTGTGTTATGTATCTACCACACCAGGTTGTAAATTGGGAATTTCCCCTGTTTGTCCTCTCCCCCTCCCCTCCTGTCATCCCTACAGGTAGAGGAACATTACTAATGCAGACAACGCTGTAACAGTAACCAAGAGGGCATCCACTCACCTGCCCACATTTTGAGCCCTGATGAATGTGGTTTAATTACCCCCTACCACAGAAACCGGTCGGCTATGGAAGGACCTGACCCAAGAGTACAACAAGACTACCCGGAGTCAGTGCATTTGGACTATGGATCCCTAATACAAACAACACTGAGGATCACGTTTTTTAATGAAAGAATTGAGAGAGAAAAATCCATTGAAGAATATCCCACCTTTCATCTTTTTGTTTTAACATTTCTGCACCTGCTCAATAGAGAAAATCCATTAAAGATTTCGTTTTTTTCATCTAGAAAGCAGCAAACACTTGACCCACTGTGGCTCAACATGTGTTTTTTAGCACGACACAGTGCATTCACATACGCTTGTAAAACAAACTAGAGACACGTTGCTCCCATGATTAATCTATGCCATGTGCTTTTGGGGAGCAGCATGTTTCCCTTCTCTCCGGTACGCTGCCTTATGTGCACATAAAGGGGTTTAAGTCTGGGAAATTTTGAATGTCTGGGGCCACCTTACTTGCCTTTTCCTAAATAATTTCTAATTGTTGTTTCCACTGTGGTTGAATGGGAAGCGAAATTTTAGCATATACAAATCCTACTCCCAAATGGAGCGTGTGGGGGGGAGGGGGTTTAACCGCACTGTTCTAGTTCATTTAGGGAAGGATACTATCTGTTTGTGAAGTGGGGTGGAGGTACAAATGTTACCTGGGCTTGAGTCTGAAATCGCAAAAAACCCTACAAAACTCCTCAGGCCCACAGTAAATGTTTCTGATGGAGAATATGTAGTTTATATGTTCCCAACATGGGGGTATCGGCTCTCTAAACGGTAACTGGGAGGAAATATGGGGAGCAATATCATTCTGGAATTTATGTTTTTTAAGTAATCTAAGTATGCTTACAGCTGCACAATCTCGAAACTGATACATGCAGACTATCATATGGTTGGTGTTGCGACCCTTGTCAGAAATTGATGGAATTACTACTGACTGTAAGAGGTTTCCCCTTGTAGTCCAAAATTAAGATATGCTCTGAAAAAGTGATTGGTATAAACCTTAAATCTAAAAATGTCTTCATCTCAGAGTTAATTTAGCAAGATTGAGAACAATTGCCACACGTCTCTATAGAAGTGTGAAGAAAAGTTCTGAGCAATCAAGGGGTTCCTCTTTTTTTGTAAGGGGGCTGTGGTATTTGAGGAGTAAGTATCAGAACAAAAGCACAATATACCACTAGCTACCCACCTCTACCGCACATCAGCAGTGGCGAAAAACTACTCACAAGATGATTGTTTAGATCATCAAATTATATTGAACCAAAGGCATTATATCAAAAAGAAACATATTTTAATTTACATAAATCAAACAATGTGCTCACATAAAACATATAAAACACTAATATGTGCAAATGTGGCTTGAAGACCAACACAAAACACAGTGGCATCTTACCCATGACGAGAGCTGTTGCTAAGTAAACTGCAAATGTCATTCATATGAATGTCAGAGTGACGTGATGTTAGTAACAGTGACTTCAACTGAATATTGATGTTTATCCAACATAAGTTAAAGCAGTATCAAATACAGATGTTTATCCAACATGGATTGACCAGCGTCTACACTTCAATGTGTTTCTGGGGAGGGGAACAGCACTTCCCTGCTCTAGCTGTTGTTAGTGTAGGTCTGAGACCCGTCTTCAGGACGCAAAAAAATGTTTTTAGTGACAGTGTTCTACTGTGGTTCCTGGAGCCTGTGCATCACAGTTGAACCCTAGGAACAGATAAAAACAGATTTGTTTTAAACGAAAGCCTTATGGTGAACACAATCTATTGTATGTATTGTGCACACATAGAGTAGGGATACCACTGACCTGGTGAAGAATTTCTTTTTAGGTGTGGAGGGGAGTTAATTTTGACCTCAATGGGGGCCGTCTTATGAATTGGGCATCTAAGGAAGTCCATATATCTATGAATAGAACAGAACGGATACAGCAGTCAGATGTATCCATAAAAGTAGTTGATTAATCGTGTTAATTCAAATGCAAAAGCGATGTTCATTACTATATATACTGAAGGGTTTCTTTCAGTGGGTCACGTTCCATTGACAGGAGAGTTCAAACTACAGTGACCAAAATGCATTCTGTCTCCTGAGGGAAAACAAAACAAAAAAGGAGGGCATTTATTAGCCACCTATATCTTTTTTTGAATATTGAGATATGTATACGGGCGTGGCGTGTACTTACTTGTTCTCCACGTGTAGTTGGGGTGGGGGAGCCACTGTCAGCCCGTAGAGCCGCGCGGCATTACAAATCCGAGCCAAGGTGTTATCAGCCTGTGTGGCTGTAGCTACGTGTGTGGCGCTCACTGCGCTCGCACTCCCTTCTTAACAGCCTGCATCAGAGAGTAAACAAATATTACCCATTTGCTTCATCTATACGAGTCAGCGTCAGATGTTAATTACACTCGAGCCGACGGAAGCTTACCTGCCGGCACCTAATCGGTGTTTCCCAGTCCAGCGTCAAGTGAGGAAACAGACAAAGGACTATCTCTGTGGCCGTGGCTTGTTAAAAGGAGAGCCACTGTTTTATGATAGGATGAGGGGCCAGCTGTCAAAACACTGGACAGCGAAGACGGATCCCAAAATGCACGGGTTTCATCTCGGCGCAGAGAATGCCATCAGTCAGCGATCTGCCTCTAAACTGTGGTGTCCATCTCCTGTGGTATAGAGATACAGATAAAAAGGTCTGTGCTTCTAAATGGCATCACAGTATGATAGTATCGAACCAGGGTGTTGGTTGATGGCCAGTTATGGAAAATATGAATTATGTCGTCAGATGTAGAGTTATTTTTTTCATTTTTTTCATACACGGCCATAGACAATTATTCATAAATGGTCATATTGTCATTACCGTGCCGTCTACCATATTATAATTTTTTGGGACGGGAGGAGGCCACACAAAAGTGCCAACTTGTCAGAGGTGATCTCCAACTAAATGGAATCAGAGTCACCAACCCTGTATCCAAACCTGGTTCCTTATGAGGCATCGTATTAGTGAGATGTCAGGTGGATTGAATATTAATAAACAAATAAATTCCATTCCACAGCTGTGTTTAACCCGGTCTGGACAGTTTTAAGATCGAAGATCCACTTTTGCTCGAGTTTTTTGAGGGACAGATCTCTGTCTCCACGTCATGGGTGTGCTTTAGTTGTTTGTATCACAAACCAGAAGATGTCTTCACTGGTGTGTTTGACTTGTTTAAAATGAGCAAAAAGTGGTTTGTCTGGTGTCTTATTTCTGATTGCTGAGCGATGTTCGCCAATTCGCTGCTTTACAGGCCTAATGGTTTTACCCACATACAGGAGCCCACAGGGACATTTTATCCCATAGACTACCCATTTAGTCAAGCAATTTGAGAAAGACTTGTATGTCCATTGTCGGCCATTTAAGTCAATGGCCCTCATTACGACCCTGGCGGAAAGTGACTGACCGGACCGCCACAGCGTAAATAGCGTTTCCGCCATTGCACGAAGGAGCAAAGTGCGGCCCATTCCGACCCATCGGGCACGAGCACCACGGCATGGCGGAAGTGCAAAGTCCGCGATGGCGGAAATGACCCCAAAACGGCCCACACCGCCGCCGTACGGCGCCCTAGGTGCAATACCGCCACCCATCACAGCGGACACCGCAGTGTGCGCCTACCGGAAAGTACGGTGACCGTAAATATACGGAAACGGAAGCAAAAACATGGGCCCGGAACGGGAAACATCCCGCCGTACACCTATAAAACCACAAAAACCACACAACCACTAAAAACACTACCCCGAGACACACCCCAACCCGTCATCCACCCTAGCGAAACCAAGAAAAATGGGAAAAGTAGCGAAGAAAGCGTGCGACCGCAAGCGGCAGGTCCACTTCTCCCGTGAGGAACTCACCGTGCTAACAGAGACCCTCCAGGAGAATGCTGCCGTCGTCTTCTCCACGCAAATGACCAGGACGGCATTTGCGAACAAGAAGGCCATATGGGCTCTGGTGGCACAGCGGGTAAGTGCGGTGGGGACCGCACCCCGCAACCCACAGCAATGCAGAAAGCGATGGGACGACCTGCGGATACGCGTCCGCAGCATACTCTCTGCCAACCGCAACATTGCCACAGCCACCGGGGGAGGTCCTGAATCACCCATCAAGTTGACCCCCTGGGAAGAAATCTGTGCCTCCACCATCGGAATGGAGAGCATAGAGGGAGTCGGAGGGATGGAGAAAGGAGTGCAGACATCCGAAGATTCAGGTAGGTGGGCCAGATAAAACAATGCTAAATCCACAATGTCCAATCATGTGAAGTACCATGTGTCCACATAGTGCAACAGAAACACATGTCCAGGAGAACGTCCACACACATCGCCCTGATAGCGCACTTTAAAACTCACAATAAATACATAAATAATTAAAAACCCCTAAAACAACCACTACACGTGCAGCAGGCACACCCTAACTGCAGGCTGCCAAACAACTGCACCCTCACTCCACACACAAATGAAAGCACCTCCAAGGCCCCGACCCAAATCACCCTCAGGTACCACCCCAATGCATGTGATACAATGCCATTCCAATACCCACAGACCCATTAATAACCCTCGCCCTCCTTTACTCCACCACAGGGTCCGATCCAAACGACGAGCATCAGGACACCCCTACCAGCACACCTGCAAAGAGGGCCAAGACCAACGGCCAAAGACCCTCCACCTCAGCTGCACGCATCAAGACACGGCAGCAGCACACATCAGGTGGCAGCACACAGGAGGGAACATCAACAGGCACCCCAGCAGCCAGCATGCCCACAACACCACCACCACAGGTCCCCCCAACGGATGCCACAGAAGGCACTGCCTCTGGTGGCAGCAGCACCATAGGTGACACCCCATTGATGGCAGCATGCTCCGACACAGAAGACGGGGATGTCGAAGTCAGATCCATCCATGACCTGTCCCAATCCCCCTGTCTGTCCCATCCCGTACAACATGAGGATACCACGCAGGGGCACCCACAAGACGACGACTGGCCATCCCCCACAAGCCCTGTGGCAAGGCAACATGAGGTCAACAGCCCCTCTGTGACACCCCCTCAAATGGCCATGGCCCAGCAGAGGCAACAGTCCCTCGACCAGTTAATCGTGCAACAGCAGCAACTGGCCACGCTCCTCAAGGACCATGCCGATGAATGTGGGCGCACTAAGGCAGACATAGAAACATCAACTGAGACACTCAGGGCAGAAATGGAGAGAAGTACAGAGACACTAAGGGCACAAATGGAGAGAAGCACCGAGAGCCTGAGGGGGGAACTGCATGCGACGTCCAAAGACGTATGTGCCGAACTTGCCGCAGTGCGCCGTGTGCTCACTGAGCTCTCACAAACCCTTAGGGACATGCATGGACGTGAGCAGGCAGAGACATCATCCGTTGCAAGTTCCGTCCAGGGCAGCCCCCAACGTAGATCTGGGAGGAACCTGCGCTCCACAGGCAGGGGTGCCCCTGATACCCGCAGAGGGGGCTTGCAATAGCGACAGCCCACTGACAATGAGCATCTTTGGACACTGGTGTTCGGGGGGGAGGTAGGAGGGTGGAGGGGGTGTGTTGGGCTCACTTGGGTGGCGGGTCGATAGGGTGTTCAACATGATATCACATATGCCATAAACAGTGCACGATCAACCAATGAGATGTGTGGACAATGATCTTTGTGTACTAGGCCATCATAGGCGTACAGTCCATATTGTGCATGTACCAGACACACACAGTGCCACGAGTCCCGTGTCCATGTATCATCCACCAGGCGTGAGTGCTAGAAGCATGCATCAATGAGATGCTGACGAATGTCACGGCCCTCCGGTGCCTCGCAGACTCCTTGAGGTGCTGCCACATCCCCACCTTCATCATGACCATCATCAGGTGCTTGCAGTTCTGCGTCAGGGGTCATGGGCACATTTCTACGTACACACATGTTGTGGAGCATGACACATGCCATGACCATCTTTGCAACCTTCTCATGGCGGTACAGGAGTGCCCCGCCAGACCTGCTGAGGCAGCGGAAACGAGTCTTCAGTAGGCCGAATGCCTGTTCAATGACTACACGGGTACGTGAGTGGGCATGGTTGTAGTCCTCCTCATGCTGGTCCCGTGGGTTCCGGACTGGTGTGAGGAGCCATCTCTTCAGTGGATACCCAGCATCACCTGTATGTGGACGATAAACGTATGATGTGGAATGCCATTGCTACGTACGCACACCCCCCCCCTTCCTGCCAGGTCATTGCCGCATCACATACCCCACATCATCATGCATGAAATGAGACTCACCGAGTAGCCAGGATCTGTTCCCTGCGTGTCGCTCCATGTAGCGTGGTATAGTGGAGTTCCTCAAGACCATAGAATCATGGGTTGATCCAGGGAATCTGGCACAACAATGTGTAATGATCCTGTTGGAGTCACACACCATTTGTACATTCAGGGAATGGAATTGTTTTCGGTTGCGGTACTGGGCCTCCATGGCATGTGGGACGACCAATTCCACATGGGTGCAGTCGATGGCACCAATGCAACCCGGTATGCCGGCAAGTGCATGGAATCCCACTTTTGTGTTGGTAATTTCCTGCTCCGAGCGTGGTAGAGAGATGTAGTCGTCTGCGTGCTGCAGGAGGGCATCGAGCACTTGCAATAGTGTCCGTGAGAACAGTGGCTGAGAAATGCCATGCAACTGTCCGACTGTGTGCTGGTAGGTGCCTGTGGCCAGGAAGTGGAGTACTGACACCACCTTCAGTAGGGGTGGGATGGCGGTTGGGCTATCTATCATGCTGACAAGGTCAGCCTGTGTCATGTCCACAATGGCGGCTATGGTGTCCCGGTCCAAACGGTAGAGGGTGTGGATTTGCTCATCAGTGAGGTTGAACGGATGTGCTCAGAGGCGTGGGATTGCGGGCTGCCTGCGTGGTGGTAGTGGCTGTGCTGGCGGCCCTTGCTGGCCCTGCCTTGGCCTCCTCCTCCTCCTGCGTCTCCTCCGTGCGGCCAGTTGTAGTTGGTGTTCGTCTTCTTCTTGGAGTTGGAGTACTTGCAGTGCTATCAGGTCCCCCAGGGCCAACATCGCGAGTCCTGCCGGTAGCATTTCGGAGTGGGTGTGGTTGTGGGAGGAGACCGGGTGTGCAATTCATGTGTTTTCAGGCTGTATGGCCTCCACCTGTGGTGATTCATTCCACCTGTGCAAGCTGCTCTCCCCTTTGGGCGAGCACGTCCCGCACACAACGCTGCAATTCGAGGAATGGCATCTTGCAATTGCAATCATGTATTTGTACCCGATGGCCGTGTAACATTTGTTGATATGTACATTCGGCTATGGTCCCATTGTTTCACATACAATCTTTGCAGTCGCGAACAGACTTGTGATGGGTCAGTGGAACGTAGTACTCGAGTAACGGTGGGCCCTCATGCATCACTGTACCGAGTTGCAACGACGGGCGGGGCGTCCCATTAGTGGGTGAAGGCAGTTGCCATTTTCACACACAGCCGCACTAGATGGATTAATTTGTGATTTCAAACGGCCACAGATGCCTTTTCGACGTGATGTTGCAAATGAGGAATTCGAAGGGCGGCGCTTTCGGTTTTCAGCTAGCGGCGAGGAGATGCCCACAGGTCTGACTGCAAATATAACGTTCTATTGTTCAATGTCCTTGAGACAGGGGCCATGGCGAGGATGCAATGATTGATATGAATAGTTTGGGATGCGCAATAGCGACGTGGGCGATGAGGCCGGACGTTCCCAAATACATGTTACTTCACAACACTGGAATTACGGGCTGGGGCACTGTGGATTTTGCAGGCTGCATAACGCACAGACTCAATGGAAATTTCTAATGTTATGTGAGTAAATATTCAGGCGTTTTTATACCAGGATGAGGGAATGATGAATGGATGCATGGGCAGGTGATTTGATACAGGGTTTGCCATGTACAGGGCTTGTTGGAATCTATCCGCCTCCCCTGCGCTATGTGATGCAGGGCTGCCATAGTGGGACCATCGTCTATCTGGCCTTGTTGAGCCCTCCCTGTCTCGACGCGCCTTCAGACACTTGTGTCCATGCACGTTAACATTCCCATCTGATGGAATCTGTTTTGACAGACGCATGCACAGGTACACTCGTTTGTGATGGTGTTTACACCTCGATATAGATGGTTATGAGTCGCAAGTGGTTTTGGGGTGGTGATGATCCTTTGGAGTGGGCTAGCATGCATATGGCTGTGGATTTAGTGTGATCATTGAAGTGAGTTGTTCGAATGTAGTTCTGATGGCCATTCTGTTCTTTTTCTTTTCTTTTGGTTGACAGGTATCTCCTCCCCTTTTGCCACTGCCATCTGTATGCCACTCCTGCAGATGGCTTTTACTCCCGACACCTGCTGCTTCGTGTTAATCAGTGGAGCAGCATTACGATCTTATGGGACGATCGCCAATGGGCCACATGCCCTTACGCAGTACTAGTGGCTCGGAGCAACATTTCGGCCTTTCAGCTGGACTAGTGCCTCCCCATTTGGACGGCCCTGCGGTTCTGTGCGCTTCCATGTTGCCTTTTCGTACGTGAATGTGGCTCTGTGTACCATGATGGAACAGGGCGTCACACAAGTAGTAGCTGGTCATTCCTTGCGGATGCAGCCCACAATGGTGATATGTGTTTTGGAGTTCATGGACTAATGGCTGTATGGGCTTGGTGATTTTGTTGTGCATTAAATTTCTATTCTGATATGGGCCGTGTAGCGTTCTTCTTTGCGAGTAATGTGGCATATTCCTATTTGGGGAGCGATGTATTGTGAGGAGATCTGCATTGGGTTCCAGCTTCGGAGTTTAGTTGCGTGGTACTGTGCTGGGCGCGTTTGCCTACGGAGCCCAGTGAGGTCAGGGATGGGGGCTGCCAATATGACTGTTTGAATGTTGTCATGCTCAGGGGCGGGGGATTGGGTTTTGTGTAACAGATGCCGGTCAGCCAGGTGGACTGGTGGAATGTTGTGATTTTCGGAATATTGCTGGTCACAGGTGCCTGTGTTTGCGTGCGTTTCGGGGGGGGGGGACTGTGGTCATGTCCATTGGAATGGCTTCTGTATTCGTGCCATCTGTGCCCTGCAGCTCCCATTGGCCCCTCTTGTGATTCTTTTGTTCGTTGGCATGCATGGGTGACTTGTACATTTCACTGGTTGCATTGTGACTTCATTGCACCTACGGGGAGTTGTACTTTGTGGGCAGGGAGCGGTGTACAGGCACTCAGTGGGGCCGTTTACGGTTGATTCGCGATGCCGTACTTCTCACCATGGCGGAATGGTACTTTCCGCCATGCTTGATGGCGTTAGGTACATGTCCGCTAGGGTCGGAATTCGCGTACCCTTGCGCCATGGTGGTATTTACGGTTTGGCATGGCGCGCGCGCGCGTACTTGGTGCAGTTAGCGTTGGCGTTCACTACGGTGTCGCTAATGGATTCTTACTTTGCGGTGACGGGTCATAGTCGCACCGAGCGCTATTCGATGGCGGTATTGCATTTCCGCCATCGTTTTCCGATTTCCGCCAGGGTCGTAATGAGGCCCAATCTGTTTTATGTTGTTCATAAGATGGCAAACGGAGCATTGTCCACATTTAAAATGACCCAATACAGGTGGCAAATCCCATAATAGCAGTTGAGTGGGTTTAGCTAGTTTATTCATGGGGTAGGTGTGTACCAGTTTGTCTCGGAGGTTGGGCATCCTTTCGAATGCAAACCTTGGGCTATTTGGCCTGAAGTCATTAGTTTGGACGGTCTTCCAGTTTTTTTATACAATCCTTCTGAGATCATTACTGATAGGTGAAAGCGAGGAGATGCATGTAATTCTCTCTTCATATAGTTTTTTTTGTTGATTGATGGTCGCGTCCCGATTGGTATCTCGGGCGCGTTTCATAGATCTTTTAATGATCCTGGGGGGTATTGCCTGTTCAGTAGTTTGGAACTCAATTCATTGCTATTCTTTTTGAAATCCTAAATCTCACTGCAGTTGTGGCAAATTCTGAGAAATTGCCCATAGGGCAAATTTTTCCAGAGACTTTGTGGGTGGAAGCTGCTGAAAAGCAGAAGTGTATTTTTATCTGTGGGCTTCTTATATAATGTTGTGCCCAGTGTATTTCCCTCTTTTTTGAAAATCTTTAGATCTAGAAATGCAATACTTTGCATATCAGAAGTCATGGTGAATTTTATGGTTGGTGCTTGTCTATTCAACCATATCAAAAACTTGGGGAGGTCTCCCTGAGTCCCATTCCATAGCATGAAAACATTGTCGATGTAATGGTGCCACAAAGTAATATGTCCATGGAAGGGGTTGGTCTGGGCAAAGATAACATTTTCTTCGTAATGGTCCATATATAAGTTAGCTAGGTCTGGGGCGAAGGTTGCCCCCATGGATGTGCCGTGTCTTTGTTGGTAAAAAGAGTTGTTGCATAGAAAAAAGTTCTTAGTTAGCGCCAGTCTGATACACTCCTCAATAAAGTTGGAGGGAACAGACTGGTCTATTCTTCTTTCTAGATATCGATGCATAACCTCTATGGAGTGGTCTTGTGGGATGTTAGTATACAAAGATTCAACATCTAGGGTAACCAAGATGTCATGAGCCCCCATCTGGACTTGTGAAATGATATGGATCATTGCAGTGGTATCTTGTATGTAAGATTGCATTCCTACAACAAAGGGTCTAAGGAAGGAGTCTGCATGAATGGAAAGTGGTTCCAACAGTGAACCAATCGCAGATACAATCGGATGACCAGGAGGAGTAACTTCATTTTTATGTATTTTCGGCAATACATAAAAGGCCGGTATCGTAGGGTTAGCCATAGTCAGAAAGGCGAATTCATCCTTACAGATCCATTTACAATCATATGCATGTTTCATAAGGCTCATAATTTCTTCCGTCAATGCCAAAGTAGGATTACTGGGAAGTTTTTGATAGAATTTCAAGTCTCCCAGTTGTTTGTTAACCTTGGTGTTGTATGCAATGGTATCCCAAAACACAATGCCACCCCCCTTGTCTGCTGGTTTTAATACAAAGGAGGTGTTGTTTTCTAGGTCTTTTAATGCCTTCCGTTCAGTTTTAGTCAAATTATCTTTATGCTGGTTTTTTGTTTTAAAGAGATACTGTAGTTCTCTTGGTATTTTATTTTCAAAAGTGAGGATCTCCGGGGTGATCATAACTGACGTAGGTGTAAAATAAGACGGGAGTTTCAACCCAGATTTATTCTCTTCTCGGGGTGTTGCATCTTTGGCATGTCAAAAGAAGTATTTGAGCCTTAAAGATTTGAAGAAAGTCCTCATTTTTATTTCTGTTGTAAATTGGTCAGCTGTTTTTGTAGGTACAAACGATAACCCTTTACTCAACACATTAGTTTCTATATTGCTTAAATGGTGTGTGCTGTGGTTAAAGATGGGGATTACCAATTGGTCTGTGGAGGCTGCCACTGCTGTGTCGGCATGGTGCGGTTGCCCCACTGCCTGTTCTTCCCTTGTTTCCCCCGTCCTTGAAAAAACTGAGGTTGTGCACCTCTTTGTGTTTGGCCACCTCTACTAGTAGAAGGTTGTGCTACTGTAGAGTCAGAGTCACTACTATTGGAGGAGTTGGAGAACGTAACATATTTGTTACTTCATGCTCTGTTGTTTGTAAAGCCTCTCGTATTAGCCTGATTTGTATTTTGCTGTTGAAAAAATCCTGGATTCAAATACAGATAAATCAACTCTTCCTTGTAGCTGAAGATAGCTTTTTTGAGCTTCCAAATCTTTTTTTCAAGGGTAAAGGTTTTAAATATTTTCCATGGACAGATTACGTCGTGGCACTATAAAATTCATCATGACTTCTGATATGCAAAGTATTGCATTTATAGATCTAAAGATTTTCAAAAAAGAGGGAAATACACTGGGCACAACATTATATAAGAAGCCCACGGATAAAAATACACTTCTGCTTTTCAGCAGCTTACACCCCCAAAGTCTCTGGGAAAATCTGCCCTATGGGCAATTCCTCAGAATCCGCCGCAACTGCAGCGAGATTGAGGATTTCAAAAAGAATAGCAATTAATTGAGTTCCAAACTACTGAACAGGAAATACCCCCCCCAGGATCATTAAAAGATCTATGAAACGCGCCCGAAATACCAATCAGGACGCAACCCTCAATCAACAAAAAATAACTATATGAAGAGAGAATTACATGCATCTCCTCGTTTTCACCTATCAGTAATGATCTCAGACGGATTATATAAAAAAACTGGAAGATCGTCCAAACTGATGACTTCACGCCAAATAGCCCAAGGTTTGCATTCAAAAGGGTGTCCAACCTCCGAGACAAACTGGTACACACCTACCCCATGAATAAACTAGCTAAACCCACTCAACCGCTATTATGGGATTTGCCACCTGCATTGGGTCATTTTATGTGTGGACAATGCTCTGTTTGCCATCTTACGAACAACATAAAACAGATTGACTTAACTGGCCGACTGTGGACATACAAGTCTTTCTCAAATTGCTTGACTAAATGGGTAGTCTATGGGATAAAATGTCCCTGTGGGCTCCTGTATCTGGGAAAAACCATTAGGCCTGTAAAGCAGCGAATTGGCGAACATCGCTCAGCAATCAGAAATGAGACACCAGACAAACCACTTGTTGCTCATTTTAAACAAGCCAAACACACCAGCGAAGACATCTTCTGGTTTGTGATACAAACAACTAAAGCACACCCACGAGGCCGAGACAGAGATCTGTCCCTCAAAAAACTCGAGCAAAAGTGGATCTACCATCTTAAAACTGTCCAGACTGTATTAAACATAGTTGTGGAATGGAATTTATTTGCTCATTAATATTCAATCCACCTGACATCTCACTAATATGATGCCTCATAAGGAACCAAGTTCGGATACAGGGTTGGTGACTCGGATTCCATTTAGTTGGAGATCACCTCTGACAAGTTGTCATTTTTGTGTGGCCTCCTCCCATCCCAAAAAATAATTGGTAGACGGCACGCTAATGACAATATGACCATTTATGAATAATTGTCTATGGGCTTGTATGAAAAAAATGCCATTTAGAAGCACAGACATTTTTATCTGTATCTCTATACCACAGGAGATGGACACCACAGTTTATAGGCAGATCGCTGACTGATGGCATTCTCTGCGCCGAGATGAAACTCGTGCATTTTGGGATCCGTCTTTGCTGTCCAGTGTTTTGACAGCTGGCCCCTCATCCTATCATAAAACAGTGGCTCTCCTTTTAACAAGCCGCGGCCACAGAGATAGTCCTTCGTCTCTTTCCTCACTTGACGCTGGACTGGGAAACAGCGATTAGGTGCCGGCAGGTAAGCTTCCGTCGGCTCGAGTGTAATTAACATTTGACGCCGACTCGTATAGATGAAGCAAATGGGTAATATTTGTTTACTCTCTGATGCAGGCTGTTAAGAAGGGAGTGCGAGCGCAGTGAGCGTCAAACATGTAGCTACAGCCACACGGGCTGATAACACCTTGGCTCGGATTTCTAATGCCGCGCGGCTCTATGGGCTGACAGTGGCTCACCCACCCCAACTACACGTGGAGAACAAGTAAGTACAAAAAAGATATAGGTGGCTAATAAATGCCCTCCTTTTTTGTTTTGTTTTCCCTCAGGAGACAGAATGCATTTTGGTCGCTGTAGTTTGAACTCTCCTGTCAAGGGAACGTAACCGACTAAAAGAAACCCTTCAGTATATATGGTAATGAACATCGCTTTTGCTTTTGAATTAACAAGATTAATCAACTACTTTTAGGGATACATCTGACTGCTGTATCCGTTCTATTCTATTCATAGATACATGTACTTCCTTAGATGCCCAATTCATAAGACGGCTCCATTGAGGTCAAAATTAACTGCCCTCCACACCTAAAAAGAAATATTTCACCAGGTCAGTGGTAACCCTACTCCATGTGTGCACAATACATACAATAGATTGTGTTCCCCATGAGGCTTTCGTTTAAAACAAATCTGTTTTCATCTGTTCCTAGGGTTCAACTGTGATGCACAGGGTCCAGGCACCACAGTAGAACACTGTCACAAAAAAAAATGTTTGCGTCCTGAAGACGGGTCTCGGAACTACACTAACCACAGCTAGAGCAGGGAAGTGCTGTTCCCCGCACCAGAAACGCATTGAAGTATATTCGCTGGTCAATCCATGTTGGATAAACATCTGTATTTGATACTGCTTCAACTTATGTTGGATAAATATCAATATTCAGTTGAAGTCACTGTTACTAACATCACGTCACTCTGACATTCATATGAATGACATTTGCAGTTTACTTAGCAACAGCTCTCCTTGTGGGTAAGATCCCATTGTGTTTTGTGTTGGTCTTCAAGCCACATTTGCACATATTATTGTTTTATATGTTTTATGTGAGCACATTGTTTGATATATGTAAATTAAAATATGTTTCTTTTTGATATAATGCCTTTGGTGCAATATAATTTGATGATCTAAACAATCATCTTGTGAGTAGTTTTTCGCCACTGCTGATGTGTGGTAGAGGTGGGTAGCTAGTGGTATATTGTGCTTTTGTTCTGACACATCTCTATAGACCTTTTACGACTCCCTGTGACTCAGGTACTGAAATCTGTAGTGAGTAACAGTAGGTAGAGATAGGACTTCAGAATTTAGAAAACACATTTTCTAGCCGTCTATAACTGCAGAGAAGCAACTACGTAACTTGAAGGGGGGTCGGGGTCTATATTGAAAAGCAAAGAAACAGGAATTATGTGGGTTAATTTTTACATTTCTATTTAGCATTAAGTCACCTGGCTTTTGCATATCTAAGAGGAAAGGGAAAAAGTAAGTGGACTATTTGAAGCTCATCCAAACTGAATAGAAAAGGATGAAATACACATCAAGTAAGAACACTGGATGTGTCTCAATGCCCGCAAGTTGTATGTGCGCAATGCAAATGAAATAAATAAATGTGTGGGAAAGCACATTCTGGTACAGCTATCATTTAGGGATGTCGTCAGTTAAGCATGCCACATATTTGACCGGAGTTCAATATTTCGTTTTTCGTTTTTACAACTATTGTCAGTGTCACAAAAAAGGTAGAGAACGATTTTCAGTTTGAGGCCTGTCTTGCTAGGTCTAACATTTCCAGTAGTATTTCTGGCTGGTTACCTTCCTTGGAGTGTACATCATGCAGTCATTCCTCAGCTCTCTTTCTGCAATAAGCCCAGTGATGAGTTCGGATCCCTGGACGGACCCATACCATGGCCTGAGAGATTCTGGAGCCCTAGGAATGTGACCCTACAAGGCCAGTATAAAAAAGAACTGTGGGCTAGATGGAGAGGGTGCAGGGTGGGAGCTACAGAGTACCCCTCTGAAGCCCTGCCCCTGCGCTGGTCTGTGAGATGTAGTCCTAGAGCCAAAAAGCTTAGATCATGAAGATCTACTGCGGCCGTCCTATCAAAACCCTATCCGCATTTCATGTATCCACACCAGGGAAGGTTAGCCCAAGTATAAGCTCATGGCCTAGGAAATACTTATACCTGAGGGGCACAGAAAGCGGCCCAAGACCCAGGGTTTAATTCTGTGCGGTTCTTCCACTTTCTCTTGGAAATGAAGAGAGGCAGAACCCAGTTGCCTTGATTGTGAAGTTTAAGATCAAAATAAATCAACCTCAAGAAAGCCAGAGAAGAGGAGTATGCAAACCATTTAAACCCAAACTCAAGAACAGAGAGTCGGGTAAAACAAACCTGTACATAAGAAAATAGGAGACAACAAGAAGACCAGAGAAGAAGGGTCTAGAACTCTGTGAAGTCCAAATGTGAGAACACTGGAATCAACCCTGAGGAAAAGTGAAAGAAGGGTGAGGGAACCCCAAGTAAGGCTGAGCCTGGCTCATTTTGTGAATAGCTCCATGTAATGGCCACCCCGTGTTATATTCCCACAATAAAAGAACATCATTTCAGTGCAATTTCTGACTTTGCCTGGTCATTGATACCTGTCACCTTCATGACACTTCCATTATTTGTCCACGCTGTCAACCACAGATTGCACCAACTGTGCTTTTCCACTTGTAAGCCCTGTACCTATAATGCTCTCCCTTCCCTTCCCCTTTCTAGGCCACTTGGTACCGGAGCTTTCAACCTTTTGACCCCATGCCCTCAGGTTTTGTACTCCCTTTGCCCACAAGTATTTTTATAGTGATGGGCTAGAACAGATCCATGCTTTTCCCAGAACGTCAGCTCCATCATTCAGCATAATCGTCCTGACAGGCCCAAATTCACTGCTCCCTTCCATGAAATCAAGCTGCCAAGTCAGATGCAGCAGAGCAGGGCAACCATGAGACTCCGCACAGAGCACCCTGAACCACTGCATGCAAGTGGCAAGGAGGCAAATCACCTCTGCTCCCATGCTCACTCAATCCTTCAATCTCAGGGCAAGAGTGACGAATATATGGAGCGACCTCCTTCACTCGCCCTATCACAGTCCAAACCAGAGGGCCCATTAGCACAACTCACTTTAATGCACAGCTTCCAGTAATACCCCTGCCAACCAGATCTTACAAGATTGCAGTTCTCCAGTGAGATTTCAAGCTTCCTATGAGGTCTCAAACTGCGTGGGTAGTATATAATGCGAGAGCTGGAAACAGTTCCAAGGTGAATAACACTCCACTATCAGAGCATTATTTATTTGGTGTTTTGGAATGTGCCACTCACATGAACATGAACCACCCAGTAGTTGAACGAGCATGCACCATTCATTGGAAACACATACGTGGCTTAAGCTCTAAAATGCAAGAGCTGGGTTTCCACAGGGACAACACCAGATGTCACGAATCATCCGTGTCAAAGTATAAACATACACTAACCCATTTCCATATTCCACCAAATAACATATTTGGTTGCCATACTTTTCATACATCCCAAACGGTGGGGCCAAGACATGCAAATGAACATATATGTACGCTAACCTTATAGCTATACCCACATACTGGAATGATTACTGGCAAAGTGGGAATGATCTCTGGCAAATGACAAAACAATGGCATGTGATCATCTATTTTGCTGTGTTGGGGCTACCTTTATATTAAGACAGTTCTCATCACTCAATTAATACAATTGACTGCAACTCCTAAATGATGTGCTGCTAAAAGACACTACAATCTAAGCTAGCACACATGTAATTAAGAATCACGTTTTCCTCGTAGCCATAATGTTTAAATAGAAGTGAATCTCTGACATAGTTTTAAAGTACTTATAACTTTGTTTTGAAAAAAGTAATTGTCCAATAGCATTTGCATTATTTCTTAAAACCTACATCTATACACAGTTGTAACTGCTACCCCTTGCTTATGATGATGTGTGCATTTATATTTTAGTAGGCTTAACATTTTGGTGGCCACGATTCTACTGCGTTTCTTCGTGCTTTTGCCTCTTCAAAGTTGAACGACAATTTAGTTAATAAATCACAGATGTTGACATGCTCTTTTGTTTTACAGCAGAGACGCCAATTGAGGAGTTCACGCCGACGCCCGCCTTCCCGGCACTTCAATATCTGGAATCTGTGGATGTGGAGGGTGTGGCCTGGAGGGCGGGACTCCGCACCGGAGACTTCTTGATCGAGGTAAGGGCCAATTGGGCTTGTTGAGTTAATGCCATTAAAATCGGGTGCCAGCGATATAAGCATCCTACAAGGTCAGAGTATACGACCATAAAATGGCCTTACCAAAAGGCATTCAGCAAATAGCCAGCATTCATTAGTTTTGTAGAAGCAATATTGGACTTATAGTCTGGTGCCAGTTCCCAGAATGTGTCTAATTGCTTACAATTGGTCTTTATATCTTATTGTGGGAGGTGATGATGTGGCTAAGCACCATACCCAAAAAAAATCGAATATATTATAGACTTGGGTCTGGTGGTCTGCATAAGCACAGCTGTGGTTATCTGTGCTTTTTAATTTAGTAAGTTTTTGAATTCTTGTACCATTATTTTATCCAATGTTGTGAAGAGAGTTTGTGGTAATGCTAAATGTTTCGACATGGCCAAAGGAAACAGTACTGTACCCATGCACACCTAGGTTTCCTCCCCTAGTTACAGACCTGCCACTCGTCCACACACTCCTCTATACTGCCCCTAGACACAGCCAGAGAGCCTATGCCTACATTCGTTCATCTACCCTCTGCTGAAAAGAGCCCATCCTTCAAGCTACTCGCCTATCGTTTTGTAAACATATCCTGGCTCCCTTCCATGTACACTTGTGCAACTTGCTAGAGTCAGTGTCCCTTCCCTCAGAGTCACACAGCAACCCCCCTAAGGACAATCCAACACCTAGCTCAATTATCTGTCCTACTGTATAGATAGCCCTCTCATTTGAGGCATGTACTCATGCTCACCTGTCTATCATTTTCTAGACCCAGTCTCCTACCATAGTGAATTCAGCTTCATGATTCTAGATAGAATATACCACCTCCACAGGCCATACACCCATGCTCACTTGTCTATCCTTCTCTATGCTCAATCCCCTCATCCCCTCAACCCATCTATCTTTTATGCAGAGCCACCTCCCTTAGGCTCTGCTCATGCAACCTATCTGTACTGCTATAGTTTAAGCCCTCCTGCCACAGGACCAATGTGCATGGTCACTCGTGTACTCTGCAATAGACGCATCCCTTCCCTAAAAACACTCATCTACTCTCCTGTAAGCAGAATCTCCCTCCTACCCATATCATAAAAGCTCCATCAACTATCCCTCTCTGGACGCAGCATCCCTTTATTAGGGCATATATCCAGGCTCACTCATCTGATATGCTCAAGAAACAGTTTTCCCGCTTAGGAAACTCATCTATCCTTCTCTAGACGCAGTCCCTCGCTCCCCAGAAATGGTTTCCCTCCATGCTCTGCAAACTATCCTTCTCTGGAAACACTGCACTCCTAAGGCACGCATCCATGCTCATATGCTCCATGTCTTATTTTCTAGACCTAACGCACCTCTCCAGAGCACTCATCCGTTAGTCTCTGTCCCTTAATGCATTAATGCAGTCATCTATTCTTCCCTAGACACAGCCTACACTTCTAGGGAACTATTCCATGCTTATATATGTTATCTTTACTTCCCTATGCACATGGACCGTCTCTGGACCCCATTTCCTCTTCCATGTGTAAGGAATGCATGGTATCAAAGTAAGACAGACACAAGTGACCACAGTTCAAGGGTGTTTATTGAACCTTATCAAGGGTGTAATAAAGCCTTTCTTTTTTAAAAATAATTTTATTTTGGTTGGCTGAAAAATCAACCTTTCAAAATTACAACATGTTATTATTCAAAATACCAATAAAAGCCAATCATATTTCATCTTTACACATTTCAATATTGAACAAAAAATAAATTCTCAAAACATAAACATAAACACTACAAAAAAAAAACACAAAACAGAACAGATAAGGAAAAACTAAAACCATCAGAATTTCCAACGTAGGGACGATTGACCTCTTCCTTATTCCCCCCCCCCCCCCGGGCATGTTGTCCATCAGGCAATGCCTTTCTAAAGCTAAGTCTAAGATGGGAGCAGGCTATGACCATCAAATAATAATAATGCAGTACTAGCGGAGTCCCGTCCTAGTGGAGTCTCGTCAAAATAAAAGGGCCTATACAAAAAAACTATTGCCAATCCTTATCGCTAATTTCCAAATAGTGTGGGGGAATGTTCATGAAAAAGAAAGAAGCGCTCACAAAATGATAAGTCAGGATGTTCAGGTCGTTGGCCTCCCTTACTCATGTTTTCAGCATGGGACAAGGCTGTTCACTTGAGCATAGCACACTCTTGGGCTTCTTTGGCACGAGCACACAGTTCCATTACCAACAAAGTCTCTTGATTTAGAGGGCTTGGTGAACCAAAAACAAACAAAAGGTTCTTTTAGAAATACGCAAGTCAGGGGAGTCACTCTACACCCTGGATCCCCCTCTTCTGGGCTCATATCCCTTTTATACAACAAGTCTCCCTCAGCCGGGCTCAGACCAGTCTCAGTTCAGTTGGCTGGGCATTTGTGTAGTTCTTCAACTCCTCCAGCATTATAATATTGCATTATCTTGGTTAAGGATATTCTAAAAGACTAGTAAACACTTTGTTTTTGTCAATTACGTATCCTGATTGCCTAAGCTTTAAAACAGTTAGGTTGATGGCCTAAGAGGCTGCTTACTTAGTACTCACCCATTGCATGCAGGTCCGCCCAACTCTCTGAATCGTCTAGTGAGACTGGCTTTGATGGCCACCTGGTACCAGTGCAAATTCTGGACATTGTGACGATTCCAAGGAGATCACCACACCTCCCCAAGATGGAGCTACCCCCTTTGGGAATAGGAAGGTGACCCCACTATGCTTAATACACTCTCAGGGACAGAAAAAGGAGGGTCCTTCTGGAGGTGACTCCCCCTTAGGGGATACAAGCCACCATCCTTCACCCCAGACTCTACCATCTTTATGGTATATATGGGAGCTAAGGTGTACGATAACTCTGCAACACCTTTCGCAATGGCTGACTCGACTTCTGGCCCGTACTATCCCCTGTTCTCATGGAAGGCAGCAGAGAAGCGAATAGACCAGCCTCATGGAGGAGCATCATTGAAAGAACCTATCAGAAGAGCAACTCTGCAAAGCCTGTAGAGTTTAACTGCCACCAACACTCAGAGGGAGGGTGGCTGGTAGGAGAGAAAGAACACCAGACTCAGCGTCCCAGCCAGTTGTCTGTGCAATGTCAGTGTAACAAGGCACAGCAAACTGGTAATGAAGAGTCCTGTCCAGTAACTCCCAGCACCGAGGCAAATACCCAAGGAGAAGCCAACGATGGGTCCTCACATGGAGCAAGCAGCTATAGAGGAATTGACAGCTCCCCACGCGGATCGCAGTTGACGAGTTGCATAAGAGGCTCCAGACTGAGAAAAGGCCAGAGCAGACTCCACAAACCTCCCGAAGACCACCGATCATCAGAAGCAGATAAATAGTGGCTCCAATGTCTCCAGGAGGTGAACAGCCAAGCAAGGAACAGGGAGAGAAGCCCCCAAGTGCGGAAACAACTGAGGAGATCTAGAGTGGGCAAAGAATCCAAAAGCCCTGGAGTAGGGAGAGAACCGAGAAGCCTCAGAGTGGGGAGAGAGCAGGGAAGCCCCAATGTGGGGAGGGAACAGAGAAGCCCCACAGTGGGAAGAGAGCCGACAAGCCCCAGTGTGAGGTAAACGAAATAAACAAGCCCAGGAGAGTGGAGAGAACCAAGAAGCCCCAGAGTAGGTAGAGAGAAGAACAAGTTACTTGCCAACTGGTAACGTTCTTTCAATTGGATGTTCCTCCAACGTATTCCTCATCTTAGATGTATTCCATCCAGCTTTAGCTGCTTGGTAAAACATTTTCGACAGAGGGCGCCCGTGTGTCGATGTCATCGAGTCAATGGTCCCTCAAAGGCCTCCGTCGAGGGTGACGTCATCGGGTATACAAGTAGCACGCAAGGCGCCCGTTGGCCTCAGTTCTGTTTTTCCCCCCTCACTCTTGTTCTACTGTGAAGATTGTGCCGGTAGTCAGGTGTTAGCCTTGCGAGAGTTGAAGTGCCAATACACCCAGAAAAATCTACAGAGGGGGAGACTGGGAGGGCGATGAAGAATACGTTGGAGGAAAATCCAATCGAAAGAACGTTACCAGTTGGTAAGTAACTTGTTCTTCGAGTGGATTGTATCCTCCAACGTATTCCTCATCTTAGATAGACTGGCTGAATATAGTACCGCTTTACCAAAATTCAGCTCCTTAGACTGGGAAGCATCCAGACTATAGAATTTTGAAAGAGTATGCAGCGAAGACCAAGTTGATGCTTCACAAATGGATTTTATGGGAACACCTCTTTGAATGGCTGTCGAAGAGGCGATGCCTCTGGTGGAATGGGCCCTTAAGCCTTCTGGTGGGTCTTTCTCTGCAAATCTATAGCATTCTGAAATAAAAAGCACAATCCAATGTGATATGGTTTGTTTTGACGCCGATTGACCAAATTTCCTTCCGGTGTAGCCAATGAAAAGTTGGTTATCCACTCTAAGCTTGGAAAGCCTAGAAATGTAAAAGCTTAGAGCTCTTTTAGTATCCAACCTGTGCAATCTTTCCTCTTCCTTACTAGGATGAGGTGGAGGATAGAATGCGGGTAGAACAATCTTCTGATTCAAATGAAACTCAGACACAACTTTAGGTAAAAATTAGGGTTTAACCCTTAATACCACTCTGTCCCTATGGAACACAGTATAGGGTGGCCCAGAAGACAGTGCCTGCAATTCGCTCACTCTTCTTGCAGATGTTAAAGCAACTAGGAAAGCAGTTTTCCATGTCAATAATCTTAATGGACAAGTGTGCAAGGGTTCAAAAGGGGCACACATTAAGAATTTTAGAACCAGATTAAGATCCCAAATTGGTACTTGGAAAGGGTAGAAGGAAACACATTGGTGCGTCCTTTTAAGAATTGTACTACTAAAGGAATTTTGAAATAGGAGCATTCTTCCGACGAGCACTCAGGGACGTCATTTCACCAAAATGCTAGGGGTAGCGGAAGTGACATCACACGACCATTGACCCCCTGATGACATCACAGTAAGTGATGTCATTTGACTCCGCCCCAAAGTGATATTGCGGTTAGCGATGGAACACTACATTTCACCCGTTTACAAAACAAGAAATGGCATCACATGGCATTGTACACTACGAAACATATAGTTACGATATCACTATGTGATGTACATTTCATAAAAAATGGATCGCCATATGTACAATTAAGATAAGCGGTGTAGGCCCATATTACCAAATTACTGTCTATGCAAGCAGACGTCCATGACCAAATGATAATAATGTGTTATTATATAGCACTTACGCTTAAGCACTTTATATAGACAAAATATACACCCAATATCACCCAACCTGTGTTGGTACTCATTTATTGACCTCAGAAGGATGAAAGGCTGAGTGAGGCGTTTAAGAACAGACTAAATCAGTGACTCACCCCCTGAAGTGTGCCTGAAATAAACATTTAATGAGCCTAGCAATTATTGTATAGAATTCCAGAAAGACACATTATTTGGTATTCCTATTCTTTCTTATTTAGGGTCAGTGCTGAAAGTGTTAGACTTGTGGCACTCCTGTTCTTATTTTTCTTATTCTCTTTTAAGGGGCCTGAACAAGCAAGCCAGCCACCCCAGAAGATAAGAGCCACAGGCCAGGAGCTTGCATTACAAAAAAAAAAGAAAAAGTTTTTTAGAGGTTGCAAGGGAGACCAGAGAGGTCGCAAGGGAGACCTCAGAGGTCACAGTTGCGACCTCTGGCAACCCCTAAATGACGTACCTGCGAGCGCTTGAAGATGGAAAGCGCTGCAAGATAACCTTTAATGGTCCCAACATTTAGACCTCTATGTGCTAGGGACAAGAGGAAGGACAGTACTTCCGGGATAGAACATAGAAAAGGATCAACATTATTTTCTCTGCACCAGTTGCAAAACTTTTTCCAACGGCAACGGTATAGAGATTTTGTTGCTGGTCTTCTTGCCGAAAGCAACACCTCCATGACGTCATCTGGAAGGTCCCAATCCTTGTATCTCAGCCTTTCAGATACCAAGCGTGAAGGTTGAGAATCTTGACATCTGGATGGAGAACCTGACCCTCCATTTGTGAGAGAAGGTCCTCTCTCTGAGGAAGACGTACCGGGGGACAGATGGACATGTCTAGAAGCTCCGGGTACCACATTCTCCTGGCCCAATCCGGGGCAATTAGGATCATGCAGTTTCTGAACCGTCTCAGTCTCCTGATGGCCTGAGGAATGACGGGAATGATGCGTCCCCTGGGCGTCCTCTCGGGGGAAATTCCCTTTCGCAATACCTTTAGCACTTCCGGTTGGTTCCGGTCGCAAATAGGTCTATTTGAGGGGTTCCCCAAAGGGCGAAGATCTCTTGAATGACTTCCTGAGCCAGTTCCCTCTCGTGGGACACCGTGCTCTGCCTGATCAGAGCGTCCGCTGTCATATTCTCCTCCCCAGCTAGATGAACTGCCGTTAAGGAGATTCCTTCTTGAATTGCCCAATACCAGAGCTGCATTGCCTCTCTGCACAGAGTTAGTGACCCTACACCTCCTCTTTTGTTTAGATAATGCATGGCCACTGTGTTGTCCATCATTATCAAGGCATTTATTCCTCTGACAGATGGTAGAAAAGCCTCTAGCGCTAGTCTTATTGCTCTCAGCTCTAAAAGGGTGATGTGTAATTTGGACTCTGATGGAGACCAGCGACCGTGATTGTCAGATCGTTGGCATGAGCTCCCCACCCCATGAGTGAGGCGTCCGTCACTACTGTGATCTCCGGCCATGGTTGCCAAAACAGCTCTCCTTTTAGGACATTCTCTGTGCAAGTCCACCACAGATGATCCTGTCGAACTTTGTTCGGAATCTGAAGAAAATCTGTCATTTGACCTGAGAACTGGGACCATTGAGTCTTTAGAGCCCATTGAAGGGATCTCATCCTCAGGCGTGCCTCTGACACTACGAAGATGCAATATGCCATGAGGCCGAGAAACCTTAAGAAGTCGTAGGCCTGGAGATATTGGGCATTTTGGAATTTGGAAACCATCTGAAGAATGTCTTGAGCCCTCAACTTGGGAGGCGAGCTCTTTCCCAAGGATGTGTCTAATTCAGCCCTTATGTACTGGAGCTGTTGGGAAGGTGTCATTTGTGACTTCTTGAAATTGAGGGAGAAGCCCAGTTTGTGGAGGAAGTGGCAGGTGACTTTCAGATGATCCAGTGCTTGTTCGGCAGAATGTGCCCTGATCAACCAATCGTCCAGGAAGGGGTAGACGTGAATCCCCCGTCTCCTGAAGTGCGCTGCCACCACTACCATTAACTTGAAGAGCCTCACGGCGGAGGTCAATCTGAATGACAGGACCTGAAACTGATTGTGTGAGTCTCCAACTACGAACCTCAGGTATTTTCTGTGCTTGAGATGAATTGGCACATGAAAATAAGCATCCTCAAGGTCCAATGACACCAACCAATCCTGAAGTTGCAGGGCCTGAAGGATCTGAGAAAGAATAACCATCTTGAATTTGTTCTTCCTGAGGAGCCTCTTAAGTCCAAGATGGGTCTCAGTCCTCCATCCTTTTTGGGGATCAAAAAGTAAGGGGAGTACCATCCGTTGTTTCTCTCCGATACAGGGACTGGTTCTATAGCACCTTTCGCCAGCAGAGATAGAACTTCCTGCTGCAGGAGCGGGTCTGAAAACTTCAAAAGGTGTCTCCCTGGTGGATTGCTTTGAGGTTGCATTAGAAATGGCAGTAAGCTTGGGCTATTATTTCTAGAGCCCAAACATCTGAAGTAATGGCTCGCCATTCTTGCAGATGCTGCGACAGCCTGCCTCCCACTGGTGTCTTGTGATGCAAGTCCTCAAAGTGGTTTTGTGGCGGTTGCTGCAGCCACTGATGGCAAAGAGGCTGCAGTTGGAGTTGGCTTTGCACGTTTTCCTCGTCCACCTGCAGTTGGAGTTGGCTTTGCACATTTTCCTCGTCTACCGCGAGTGGCCTTTTTCTGGCCCCTTTGACTGGCCATTCCTCTCGCCTTTCCATATGAGGAGTAGTAATGATAGGAGCGTCCCCTCCAAGATTGTTCTGGCACACGAAAAGGCTGAGGTTGCCTAAAAGCAGCTCCTAAAGACTTGGCAGCTGCTTTTGAGGTCTACAACCTCTCAAGGCTCTTGTCAGCTTTGCTGCCAAAAAGGTGAGACTCGTCAAAGGGCATGTTCAGAAGGCGATTCTGTACGTCTGGTGCGAAACCCAACTTCCGTAACCACGCAAATCTGTGCATTACTGTGCTAGT
The DNA here is from genome assembly GCF_040938575.1 of Ambystoma mexicanum. Classification (NCBI taxonomy): domain Eukaryota; kingdom Metazoa; phylum Chordata; class Amphibia; order Caudata; family Ambystomatidae; genus Ambystoma; species Ambystoma mexicanum. The sequence goes on along the minus strand of NC_090936.1, from coordinate 973,335,281 downwards.
ACCCAGGGACCTGCTCAACTATCTGCAGTGTCCAATCCAGATTGAAGGGATTCCAGCATGGCCTCCTTTCCATCTTTAACAATGGCTAGGAATCCTTCCCTTTCGTCCCCTTCTGGAATTTGCTCCGCTGCCATTGCAATGCACTCCCACAGAGTGTACAAAAACTTTGCCAAGGCACATGTGGAGTTGGCTGATACTCGCCATACTCTCATCTTAAAATACCTTGTGTGCCCAGCCATCCACACGCTTGTTGTCCCTGTCCGGAGGGATAGAAGGGTACGCCATTTTATTTGAAGTTGTGGCTGCCTGGACCACCAGACTCTCGGGAGTGGGATGTTTAGACAGATAGCCGGGGTCGCTACTGGCAGGGCGGTATTTTGAAGTACGGGATTTATTCACTGAAGGAATAGAATCCGGAGTCTCCCAATTTTTGACCACCCTATTTTGCAAGGCTACATGGAAGGGTAGGATTGTATCTTCGGTGGGACCATGGTCCAATATATGGGTCAAATCATCCTGGATGAATTGGGTTGGTGGTCTAGCCCATTTTAAATAATCGACCACTTTTGTCATTATTTGACAGTATGAGGGACTTGCATGCTCCCCTGGTTCTGGCCTGCCAAAATCTGTTTCAGGAGATGTATCAATGCCACTTGCATTATATAAGGATTCCACCAGGTCCCTCATCCTGCTTTCTTCAGAAATCAGGCATTCTGGGACATTTGGGGTACCATTTTCCAGTCCAAAGGGTACATTCTCCTCATCAGATCTCTCCCGTTCCTCAAAAATTGAAGTCAGGGACTTGAAAAATTCCTTTCTAGGAAGAGGTTTAAAAACCTCTGCTGGGAGAGGTGGGAGCGGTGTGTTAGTGGAACCTGAAGGAATTACAGGCTTTGCAGCCTTCTCTTTTCCTTTTTCTGGCTGAGTTGGCTGAACTGGAGCCTTTAGAACCATTGGCGCCGAGGGCTTCGGGGTCGATGTCGATGGCGTCGATAGCGCCAACGAAATAGTGGTCGTCGAAGGCGAAGATTTGTCCTTCGAGGTGCGTTGGGTTTCGGACAGCGTCGGTGACCTCGAGCGGTCGACTTGACTCGAGCAGTCTTTTTCGCTCGGCGTCCGGGAAGGTTCGCAATCCTTCCTTCTTCGATCACCCGGGCACGAGGACCTGCGAGTGTCGGAGCGATGACGCTCCCGGCTGGCTTCCGAAGAAGGCGCAGACCGAGGCTTTGCATTCTCGAACACCTCCATCATTTTAACTCTGAATGCTTCCCACTCTTCGGAGGAAGAATGTTTTGTGGGGCATTTCATTTTTTGGGGGATTCCTCTGAGGACGAGGTGGAGGGGGAACTGTGGCGTCTTTTCTTTGATTTTTTCATCAAAGACGACGAGCGATGGGAATAGCTTCGGGACCTGGACCGATGCCTTTCGCGTCAAGGAGACTTCTCCTCACGGGACCTCGACTCGACGCTAGAGGCTTTCCGGTCGGATTTACGACCTACCTGTAGTTTTCCCTTCCTCTCTCGCAAGGCCTTCCCCGTCATCGCCTGACACGTCATACAGGCCTCCATGTTGTGGCCTTCCCCGAGACACCACAGACATTCTCTGTGCGGGTCCGTGATAGACATTTTTGAACCCCAAGATGTACACTTTTTGAAACCCGATCGCTGGTCGTAGTCGTTGTTGATGACGAGGACATATCGATATATATATCAGTATTATTCACTGCGTCACAGAGCTCGAGGCGCGGCGAATCTCCGAAGCAACATGCACTTCGGAAAAACAGAACTGAGGCCAACTGGCGCCGCGCGTGCTACTTGTATACCCAATGGCGTCACCCTCGACGGAGGCCTTCGAGGGACCATCGATTCGACGACATCGACGCACAGGCACCCTCTGCCGAATTTTTTTTCCAAAGCAGCTAAAGCTGGATGGAATACATCTAAGATGAGGAACACGTTGGAGGACACAATCCACTCGAAAGAGACAAGCCCTGCGGTAGGGAGGGAAGTAGAAGTCGAGAGTGGGGAGGGAGAAAGAGAACTGCACAGAGTGGGGAAAGAAGGAAAAAGTGGGGAGTGATAAGAAGCAGAGCCCCAAAGTCAGGAAGAGACCGAAAGAATCCCTAGTAGGGGAAGCAAGAAAGGACAAAGACTCCTAAAGTGGGGAGAAAACCAGTGAGTCCTGACTGTAGCCCATGGGTGGCCCTCAAGAAGGACACAAACTGTATGACTGAAACTGTAAACCTAGGCAGTGGCCTATCGTAAAGAGACCAAGAAGTGCCAGCAGCCATCCCTTTCATTGGGCAACCTGACATCCTGACAAGCACCCTTTCACTTGATCTGTTTTAGAGTATGGTTCAAAGTGTAGGTTAAGGAGAGAGGCCTTCTTCCTTCTTTAATGAATGTTCTAACTATCATGCCTCTGTGTCTGTCTTCTTATTCTGACTTACCACAAGATTCCTTTAAATTAATTCTGGACAAAGGGTCAAACTTCCAGATCCAGATTCTGGCAAATGGGTTCAATTTACAAACAGATATTCTGGATGAAGGACTCTAGCCAAAATACATCTAATTATATAAGAAATGTTTCTTAGTTTTGAACTGTAAAGGTTGACATTTTATGAGTCACCCATTCGAGAACTCCATTCATGGCTAGTAGATGTGTTAACTTAAGAGGCACAGATATTTCCCAGTAATGGGTGTGCAGGACCGAGTGCAGCAAGGAAGCCTTAATATATCAAATAGATTTTGGGAGGTCTCAGCGCGAGAACTTATTTTTAAATAATGGATTGAAATGGTGGCTTTTACTGAAAACCTTCTGTTAAAAAATAGATGGAAGAAAAGGGGGCGTTCCTGCAGTGGGAGAGAGGGGGGTGTAGGGTCATTAGGGACATGTTTCGAGATCAGAATGTGAAATCCTTAAAAGAATGCAAGCAGGAGTTTGGGGTGGGCGAGGGGGAACGGCTCAGATATTTCCAACTCAGACATTGGGTGATGTCCACGGGGATTTGTATGGCGGAAACCCGCGAGCTGACTCGATTCGAACGCTACCTTCTGATACATGAGGGATCCAGAGAGTTGATTTCGAATCTTTATAGGCTGCTAGAGGCTGCAGGCCCGATTACTAAAGGGCCGTATATGTCCAGATGGGAGGGGATGATTGGCGAGGTTGTGAATGGGAGGAGTGGGAGAGGCTTTGGAGATTGATTCCAAGGGTGGCTAGGTCTGTTCCACTTCAGGAGGCCTGGTATAAGTACCTTTTTGGTTGCCATTACACACCGGCCCGCCTTCATGCGATTTATCCAGCGGTTTCGGGTGTGTGTTGGAGGGGCTGCGGCGGGGAAGGGACGGAGGCTCATATTTGGTAGGGTTGTCCGGCTATCAAGCCTTTCTGGGTAGTTGTTTTGTGGGCTCTCGCCCAGGCACTGGGTGAGAGTATGGCTCAAGACCCGCGGGAGATTCTTTTGAGAAGAGGACGAAAGTCGGGGGATGGTGGGAAGAGAGTGGGGCAACGCAAGGCGCAAATAGTTTGTATATTGGCTGCAATGGCTCTTATTGCCCAAAGGTGGAAGAGCCCCATGATTCCGACGGAGCAGGACTGGTTGAGGAAAATGTGGGAGATCGTGTCGCTAGAATGGGCAACGTTTGTGGTTAACAATAAGTTGGGGGCTTTTGCGGAGGAATGGGGAGAGACTTTGGACTACTTGAAGGGGGAATTCTGGGAGCAGTGGCGACCGCAGAGACTTTAACTGTTGGACTTTCATGCTTGATGAGTCGGGATGTAAGGGAGTGGGAGGGAGATGAGGGGGGGCCCTTTGGTAGGGTTGAGGGGGAGGGGAATGTTTGGGGGTGTATGTTGTTTCTTTAAGTAATTTTTGCAATGCAGAGACTTTAAAGGGAAAGGAGGGGAGTAGGGGAGGGGCTGGGGTTTAGTTTAATGTTTACCTGTTTTGCGTTTTTCTTCTTGTATTACGAATAAAATTCAATAAAAAGAAGAAAAAGAAATAGAAGGAAAACCATAAAATGTACAATTGGTTCTGTACACATAGCAAATCCAAAAGATACTTGGTCATCTACAGTACTCAAGGGAATTTATCTTGTTTTTTTTCGAACCAAAATATTTTATTGAATAGCTCAAATCACATGTTCAGATAACTTACAACACTTCACATCAGTGTGTTTTACATTACCTTCAAAAAGTTAAACTCCAACTTCAGTAATCAATAACATTCCCCCTCTTCCCCCCCACACCCCCCACCGAGTCCCCGGGCGGTTATAGTTTCAGTTCTACTGCCCTGGCTCATTCCCCTCTTCCTCCAGTATTCCCAGTGCCTGCAGTCTCTTCAGGATATATACATGCAACGTGTCCTTAATTGCGTATTGTATGTAAAGAGACCACATTTTGCTTAAAGTCTTTAATATCCCCTGTACTATCACAGTCATTTCCTCCACATCTATCGTGTCCCAGATCGCATAGTACCACTGTATGATAGATGGGGGTTCCTTCTGGTTTCATTGTTTCGCTATGCACCTCTTCGCAGCCATCATGAGATTCACCCATAGCTTTTCTGCCTCCCCCCCTACCCGTTGTTGTTGACCAAGCATGGTGCCCAGGACTTTGCCTCCTGCCAGAAGTGTTTCAGTCGCTGGCACCCGCACCATATATGTTCCATCAACCCCCCCACCTACCTTTCCCCTCCAGCACATCTGTGATCTTGTGGGGAACCTTTTATGGAGCCTCTCTGGCGTGTAATGCCAGTGATGCAGAAGTTTATACTGCAATTCATGGTGTTGTACCTACGTGTATGAGGTGTTCCAGCCTTTTAGCACCTTGTCCCAGTCTTTGTTAGTGAACACCCTTCCTCTTCCCCTTCCCACTTGTCCTTCGCGGCTATCCCTTCTTTATTCTCTTCTTTCATTAGGATTTTGTAAATTGCTGATATCAGTCTCTTGTTATCTGTAGATTTCCTCAGTTTGTCTCACTCTGTGAGTCCCCTCATCGCCCCTTCCATCATTGTGGCTGTCCGTGCCCAGTGCCTCAGCTGTTGATATGAAAACCGATCAACTTCCTTCAGACCCAACTCCCTTTTACAATCTGCAAATGCCTGGAATCGCGTCCCTTCATAATGGTCGCTAATTACCCTGACCCCCCTTCCATCCACCTCTCAAACCTGCCGTACTCTTTCCCCAGGGGGAAAGCAGGGTTCCCAAACACCGGCGTCAGCAGGGAGGGCATGGCGACAGGCTCCAAGAGCATTTTTCAATGCCGGTGCCCACAATATATACCGGTATTGCCACCATAAAAAATAACCTCATAACATCGGTGTCCACAATATATGTCAATCCTGCAAAATACACTTTCAGGATGCCTTTGCCCACACTATATTTTGTATTTGTATTTGTTTATTTATAAAGCACCTTACGTATATGCCAGTATTGACACAGCAGGAACACACCATGTTGGTTTTGCCCGATAATTCCACTGTAAGAAGACATTTTCATGCTGGCTGTTGTTAATATTGCCTCTGTAAGAACACACTTAAGTTGGCTGTGTGGATTTGGGGTGGTTTCAATAGATGTTTTCTGCATAATACTGCAACACTGAAAAGAAGGTCTTGTCAGTGGCAGGTTCCGTGATAACGTAAACTATTTGTTGCTACTTTCTTTAAATTGTGTACGGTATGGCACTTATTTGTATAGTGACTCGTATTAAATAATAAAAATGAAAATGGACGCATTCTGATCTATTTAGGACCAGCACATGAAATGCTATGATACCCTCCGCTGACCTACTACATGACACCTACAGTACACAGGAGTATTTTAAAATGTATTTGCATGATACTTCTATCATGCAAATGGGGATTCGAAGCACATAAAATTGGTGATGCTCCAATGACAAAATAAATCTAACACGTTTTCTGCAATTTGTGGCAGGGTGCAGGCACTCTTTAAAGATATAAAATGAAAGGATGCACCCCTCCTTTTGTGACCATGATAATGATTGCATTGAATTCATTGCAGTGGTTCTATCTTCTGAATTTGTGTGCTTACCATCATGAGGCAGATTTAGTTTTGTACTGGTCTCCCCCACTGCTGTCTCACACTGCTTGGCTCTTTTTTACATTCGTTGTTTTTACACTTCCTCAATAATTCTTTTATTCTCTGTTCACAATGGGGTTTGGGGTAATTACTGTTGGATTGTGGGATGTCAATGCCGGGAGGGCAGGTGTTTTTAGGAGTTGTCTAAAAATGAGACACATTCTTTTCCACAAAATCCCTCCTTACTTTTTTACATGTTAAATCACGTGGTGGTTATTGATCCTTTGTGGCTAACTTTTCCGTCTGGCACTGCTTTTTTGTATGTTTTCTTGCACCCACAGCGTACCTTTGAATTGTCCTTCAAATTCCTTTTGCTTGTGATTTTGAATTTACAATACTGCTTATTCAAAACTATATATAAAACGCTTGATTATAAAACCAACTTTAGACCAGAACTATAATGCTGCAAAAGACACACCACAATAATCACCACCATGGACATCAAACATTCCTTCCCCACACTGGCAAGGCAAGGGGGTAAAGATGATACATATTTTACTTGGGCACTCACCCTATTACGTTTATGAGAAGGATAATTCTATTAGTGGGGTAGGTGTGTCCACACAAACAATACTGTAGCTAAGTAATTTGTTCTTCTAATGGACATGTTCTGCTCACATATTTCTCATCTTTGAAAGTTTTGCAAAGCTGCACTTTGTTTTAGGAGGAGGGTATTGAAGTATCATTTTAAGTAAGAACTGATTTTCCCACATCAGCATCATCCTTAAAGACTGAGTCAAGCGAATAATGCTTCGAAACATAGTGAATGGATGACGAAGAAGCTACATGGCACATATCTGCAACTGGTAAACCCCTTTGAAGAGCCTATGTCACTCCTATGCCTGTGATGCCTGTGGTGGAGACTGCTTTTATGCCCTCTGGTATTTGTTTCTGGAATTCGTTTTTCTGCAAAGTCATAAAAAGAAGTTAGAAAAAGCATTACCCACCCAAAGTGAAATTGTTCTTTTGGAAACTGCTTTTCCTTTTTTTGGACTGGTATAGCTAACAGAAAGCTGATCATCTTTCCTGACGTCATCAAATCTGTCTAGATAAACTGTCAATGCTCTAATTGGTTCTGATTTATGCAGTCTCTCCTCCACTTCTGATGGACGAGGAGGAGGAAAAAACCTAGGCAAAATTGACCTTTTGGGCTAGATTCTATCCCCAATGAGACTTTATCTTTATAGAATTGTAAACTTTCAAGTGAAATCGATAGGGCCTGAAGTTCTGAAACTCTCCTCACAGAGGTTAAAGCAACCAGGAATGCAACCTTGAACAGCAGAAGACTTAAAGAACAAGAATGCAGAGGCTCAAAAGGAGCTGTCATCAGGAAATTAAACACCATGTTTAAATCCCATGGAGGAAATACACATGGCGTAGGAGGAAACAAGTTTAACAGCCCCTTCAAAAATTGAATAAGAACCCTGTAACTCCTGTTCTCCAGCATTGGTATTTTTCATAGATTAACATGCATATTGAATATTCCCATTGTCAGGCCGGGAATACTCTGTAATTTTAGAGCAGTTTAGATTTAACGTTTATAACTGCTTGTCACTTTTGTAGTGTATAAGTGTCACCTTGGAACATACTGCCCAAGCCAATGACAAAGGTCATCCTTAGCTCCACCCGTGGTGGCCATCTTCAAATTTGGAAGCACACATAATATGGCAGTGGGAACCAAGAAGAGCCTGAAAGGGGTAGGTGAGAGGGTTGAATGTGATTCCATAAAAGATACCAATGCTAGAGAACAGGAGTTAAAGGTAAATAGCTTCAACACCCACCTCATGCAAATAGGTTGCATAGCACTGCCTGGCCAAACGGGACTCCTCTCTGGAATCCCTATTGATGCAGTAGAACCGTGTGAAAGTATGGACAGACCTCCAGATGGCTGCCGTGCAGATGTCAAGCAGTGGTCACTGGACAGGAAGGCTGCAGTAGAAGCCACGGCTCTGGTCGATTGTGCTCTTGGTTTTACTGGCAGGGGACTGTTGGCCAGTTGATGGCAGTCTGAGATGAACCCAGATAGCCATCTGGAAATGGAAGATTTTGCTAAGTTTTTTCCTTGTGTACAGGTCTGAACACCACAAAGAGCTGTGATGACTAGTTACAAAAAACTTAAGGGCATGTGCGACATTGAGAGAGTGCAAGGCTCATTCCCCCGGCATAGAGGCAGAGCCAAAGAACACAGGAAGCAGTAGGAGTTCATTTAGGTGAAAAGTTGAAGGGGTTAACAAGTTACACAATCACACTGCACCAAAACACTAAGATTTGCTGGGTAATTGTTGAAGTATTTAATTCTGACACGTGTTTCGAGCAAACAAAGCTCTTTTTCAAAGGCTCAAAGTAGTTCTTGTTGGGCAACCGACCAAATATTTGAAAAGCTAATTTGCCACAGAGTCAAATTCGTCTGCCTTATTGATGCTGCGCTGTTGCATCTTAACTATAGAATTCTGGCCTTTCGGCATGTAAAGAGCTTCTAGAAGCCCAACAACAACTACTTTGAGCCTTTGAAAAAGAGCTTTGTTTGCTCGAAACACTTGTTCGAATTAAATACTTCTGCAATTACGCCGCAAATCTTACTATGTTTTGGCGAAGTGTAATTGTGTAACTGGTTAACTGGTTTATCTTTTTGTGGTGTACAGGGCAAAATACCCACATTCCACAATCACCCGTTGCCACTCAGATAATTTATATTGTGTTTACAAGCGCTAGGTTTCCCTCATCTTTTTGCCGCTTGTTTGCTGCTCGAAAAGTTGAAGGGACATTTGGCATTAATAAGGGTTAGTTTGGAGAATGGCATTGGACTGGTGACAAGTCAGGTATGGCTGCTTGCAGGATAATGCCTGCAACTACCCACTTTATAGTGATTCTTTTTGGAAAAAAAGGTTTTGAATCACAAAACCTTCGAAAACAAAGTTTGCCAAAAAAGCTTTGACAGGCTATATTTAACATGCAAAAATGCATTTCTTTCAAAAACAATCCATCAACAATAGACATGGACTGGTTTAAATTGAAATGCACTTTCACATGTTAAAAGTAGCATTTCAATGCATTTTTTTGTAACTTGAAAACATTACATGGAGCTGTCCAGTGCTGAAATTTCAGCACTGGCCAGCCCCTTGTAACGTTTTAAAGTTTTGTGTATATTGGGGGGGTTTGCCCCCAGCCTCCCAAACTCCCACGCCATCCCCAATCTGCCAACCCTAACCCAAACCCAGCCCTAACCCTAATTTAACCCCTAAACTAACCCTAGCGCCGACCCTAACCCCAACCCTAACCCTAAACCCTAGCCCCAACCCTAACCCTAATTTAACCCCTAAACTAACCCAAACCCCAAACCCTAACCCTAATGTAACCCCTAAACTAACGCAAGCCCCAACCCTCACCCTATTTTAACACTTAAACTAACCCTAGCCCCAACCCTAACCCTAAACCCTAACCCTAGCCCCAACCCTAACCCTAATTTAACCACTAAACTAACTCAAACCCCAACCCTAACCCTATTTTAACACTTAAACTAACCTTCACTTAGATATGATAATCGAATACTTTTAAAAAAATTACTATTAGAAAAAATGACTGACAGAAAGTATTCACATGATTTGTATTTGAAACTTTGTGTTTCGAAAAAATGACTGGCTACCCAATTACCCTACTCGCCTAGCTTAAGTAATGGCGACTACGAATGCTGTCTTGCAGGAGAGGAATTTGAGCGGAGAGCGATTTAGAGGCTCAAATGGAAGACCCATTAATTTGGAGAGGACCACAGTTAGTTCCCAAGCTGGAGCCGGGATCAAACAGGGGTGGAACGCTTTGAACAGTCCCTTGAGGAACTCTTTTATGAGTCTTTGGGCCTCATTTCGAGTCTGGCGGTAAGCCTGCTGTTGATACCGGTGGCTTCCCGCGAGACTCGAAAAAAATTACTGCCGCCTGACTTCCTTGTAACACTGGGGGATTACAACCCCGGTGGCCGGGAAGTCAGGCGTCGTTCATTTTGTTAAGTCCTCATTCCCATGGACTCCATGGGAATGGGAACCACGGAAACACTGGCACCGTGTACTACAGTGCCAGTGCTTCCGTGAATGTCTGCAGGCGGGTGCTGTTCCGCCCATAAGGTCTGACCCTGGCAGGCAGGACGGCTCCCACCTGCAGACTAGTAGTGTGCCTGTCCGTTAACAACGGTGCTGGTAGGGCTACCGGCACCATTATTACTGAACCGGAACACTTGTAATGAGGCTTTTTGTGACATTAGAGAAGACTGGTCTGCTGTGCGTGTGTAGTGGAAAATTACTCCTGCTAAATGCACTTTGAAGGACGAGCACGCCAGATCTTCCTTAGCTAGAGGCAGGAGGTATGGCAAGATTTGAGCAGCTTGGATCTGGAGTGGGTTTAAACGATGCACACCAAATTGTAAAACACTTCCATTTCTGCTTATAACATGACAGAGAATGCTCTAGCTCTGGAAAGAATTATTTTTTGATTTTGTTTATTTAATTTAAACATATGGTTTATTTCAAACCTTTTGTCATATCTGTTTCCATCCTAAAATATATTTATTCAAACACTTATTCTTTTAGAGGGAAAGAAATCAAATGTTCTATCTTCGTGTTGTCCGCACATCGTCGCGTATTGCTCTCTGGCTAATTCACAACATCATCGTCTTGGAGAACCTGCTTCAAAAATGTTATAAGAGCAAATATCGCAGGAAATAGTCCCCAGACTGTAAAAGGTGCAAGAGTTAATCGGCCTTGTCTATGTGTCGTTCTGCCAACCGAGAGCCAATGAATGGTGTCCTTTTATCTGTTAGGCCTGTACATGAAAGTGTGAGGTGCTTCAGCGTCTCCATTGTCCACTCCTGTTGACAAAACCTGCAATCTTCTGAACTGTAATGGTGGTTATAGATCGACAGGATCTGGCGAGTAGGGTATATGTTCACCCTAAACTGCATGTATTGAGTCCTATACCAACTGCTTGGAATTTTGGATAGGTATTTTGGGAGAGAGACACAGGTCTTGTGTTATCCTCCACTTTACCCTCAAGGTGGTCAAGCAAACGATGTCAGCGGTTTTTCCATTTCGTCAGAAAGGTGTTTTTCTTCGACTTCATTGCTCTTTCCAGTACCTGGTAAGGTTTTGGTATGTCGATCAACCAGCATTTCCTGTGGAGCGGAAGAGACTTCCAAGTCATTTTGGCGTGTAAAGAAATTAAGCCCAATTCAAACCGTATCAGAGACATTGATATTAAGTTGCGAAGTTTTAGGACTTTCCACCAAAAAAAAACCTTCGAAGGCGGGTCATAATCACCAGGTGGTAAGGGGAAACCTTCCGCTCCATAGTTTTAAACAGACGTGACCTTGGCCTGGAAAAAGGTCAGGGGACGGTTCTATGGAGAATTTCCTGTATTTGTGGTGTGTCAGTCTCCCCTGAGTAATCAGTCTTTGTGTTATTAATGAGCGAGCCAAGATTTGTGACTTGTTCTGCCAGTATTAAGGGCTTGTTCCTGATAAACCACTTGTGCACCCTTATTGGACCACGTCCGCAATCTCCCAATATCATAAGAGTGGTTGCTGCGGGGCGAGTCCGTTTGTCGTTAGGTATTCGTCCAAGACATCAATGCTCCTCTGCAGACCGATAGGAGTTAAGTCAAACAGTACAACGGTGTCTGTGAAGAGCAGGTTTGTCACTGGTCTTCTGTCGAGCTTTGGAGGAATCAGTCTTGCTTTAGAACAGACTTCTTTGAGGTTTGAGAGAAACAAACTGAACAGGGAGTTTGCCAATGGACAACCCTGCTTCAGACCCCCAGATGTGTCAATTGACAGAGACAAGAGACTGTGAGCACCAATATGGATCTTGATGCTGGTGCACTCATAGAGGGATTTTATGGCTTCTCGTAGGTCAGTCGGACATTGCCATTCCTCCAGTTTTGCCAATTGGGACTGACGGTCGCCACTATCAAAAGCCTTCTTGATGTCTATGAATGCCACGTAGATTTTTATTTTCTCAATAGAGGATTTGGCTTTCTAGACTTTGATCAAGAAGAGCTTTAATTCTGGACCAACTCCCTTCACAAATCCGGTCCATCTCGGATCTTCTCTTTTGGACTATTTGATTCAACATTGGAGTTGTTTTAAGAGAAATACTGCAAATAGCTTACCCAGGGAATCAAGGAGCGCTATTGGGTGATAGTTCGCGGGATTGTATCTGGATCCTTGCTTGTAAATAGGAACTATTATAGCTGCCTTCTCTCTCATTCTACCCTGCTAACCTAGCTCTCTGCTCTTTACCTCTCTCCCTCCTCTTCCTTACAACTTGCTGACTGGCCGTCTGGTGTACCTCAGAGTCTCACAGGTCCCTGGCACCCCCGCCAGTCCTCTTTTGCACTTGCCTCAGGGTCCTACACCCCACACACACTCACTGCACTTGAGAAAAAACCCAAGAGAGTGGCTCTCTCTGCACTTACCCCAGTCTCCACCGACCAGGTGCACTTGGAACCCCCTCCCTGTGACCGTCTGTGCACTTGCACGATCCGTAACCACCATGCCTCATGATCGTCTGTCTGTTCCCCCTTGTCTTCACCCCTCAATTGCACTGGTAAAACTGCAGAAGCGCTGTCAGGCCTATTTGCTGTATCCCAAACTGTTAAATGTTTTTTACGCACTTACTCCACCTGTGCAGACTATTATCGTCTCCGAATTTTAAGGGCTCTGGTTGTTTTGTCCCCATGTCCCCACCCTCCTTCAGCACTTTGAAACAATTGCCTGTGTTTAGGCGCTTTATAAATGAACAATACCATACCATACTAGAACGCCATGAGTCTGGTATCGTGCCAAGCTTCATAATTTGGATGAACAATTTGTGTATAAAAGGGATCCAGTTCTCAGGAGCTTCCCTGTCATTGAGTTGGAAATCCCGTCGGGCCCCGCGGCTCTGGACTGGTTAGCTCTTTTGATCAAGAGTTCCACATCCATGAGATCATCTGTCTATGGATGGTCTGTAGAATTCCTTTTTCTGAGCAGGTTGCTGCCTTTGAGTGAGACTTCAATCTTTTGCTGGAAAGTTGTACAGGCTATACCGCTCTCTTTCAAATGTAGTAGTATTTGTGGGGGTAGCTAAAGCAAAGCCTATGGCCCTAGCTGCCTTCTTAGACTTTTTAAAATTTCATAGTGTTTCATCAGCCTTTGTGCCAAAAAGGTCAGAACAATTAAAAAGGCATATCTAATAACTTAGATTGCATGTCTTGAGCAAAGGTGGCTGTGCGCATACAAGAGTGCTTGTGCACCACTATTATTGTACCCATTGAACACTCAAGGGAGTCTGTGAAATCTAGCCACACCTCAAGAATGTTTCTTGCTGTGGCCTTACTGTCTTGCACCAACTGCCTCGATTAATCATGTATCTGTAGTGGAAGATGGGATGCAGACGGATCTTCCATTTCTTATAGGGAATGAAAGTATCTTGCTGGGTGCAGGAGGCATTGACTGTTCTCATCGCTAAGCAACCTTTAGCAAAAGCATTTCTTCCCCAAGCATCCACTTTTATGAATTCTCTGTCCAGAGGCACTGATGTCAATGCAATGTATTTGAAACACGCAGTAGCAGGTTGGATAACTAGACTATCTGCAGGGGGATGGATGGTCAAAAAATACAGATTAGCATGTCCTGCCCATGCTTTTGTGAAATATCCTTTTCTACATTGAATACTGAGGCTGGTTTTCTTCAAACCATTTTAATAATCTAAACCAGAACACCACTGAAAGGCAGGATTGGTACCTTTGGTATTTTGGCTTGAGCTTGGGCTTCATTACAAGCCTGTCAGTCCACAAATAAAGATGCCAGTAGCAAAGTACCGGCACCCTTTCCGGACCGCCAGAGTACGAGAATGCCTGCAGAGGCTGGTGCTTCCAGCAGGTCTGACCTGCCGGAAGCACTGGCCCCTGCAGGCATGGTTTTTACAGAAGCAGCGGCACCGTTTGCAACAGTGCTGGTGCTTCCATGCCCCCATTCCCGTGGAGTCCTACAGAATTCCACGGGAATGGGGGCTTACACTTTCACCACTAGACATGGTAATGTCCCAGTGGCACTGGGGTCTCAAGCGGCGGAACAGTGTTACAAGGTCAGCGGCATACCACCGTTAGCACCGGTGGGTTACTGCCAACCTTGTAATCGCTGGGCCTCATTACGGTTATGGAGGTAGCCATGCCCTTAATAGGAGCATGGCTGCCTCCATACCGGGTTCCAGTACCGGGTTCCTCCAATGAGGACTTACCGGGCTATTCCAACCATGGAAGACCCGGTAAATCCTCATTGGAAAAACCCATCCCCATTCCCATTTGAGCCCCCATAGGGAGCTAATAACGGGCCCGTTATTAGCTCCTTGGTCCCCTCGCAGGACCCGGAAAGGACATCTGGTTTTACCAGACATCTGTTCCGGGTCCCGCTAGGGGACCTCGTAATCAGGCATCCCGTAATGAACGGTGCAGGTCCCAAACTGGCACCCATCATTACGGGAGCGCCATGGCCGTAACGTGGCCCATCAATGGGGGTCATTACGAGGTTGGAGGTAAGGGATTACCGGCACCGTTAAGGACACCAGTGCCGGTAATCCCTTACCACCCTATTCCGAGGTCCCTTGGCAGGTCCCTTCCTTAATGCCTGGTTTTACCAGGCGTTATGGAAGGGGCCCGTTAAGGGACTTCAGAGCTAATAACGGTACTGCAAATTGTGGTACCGTTATTAGCTCCATCCCCATTCCCATTGAGCCCTATGGGGGCTGAAATGGGAATGGGGAATGGTTCCCGGAATGGGGACTTACCGCGTCCTCCAAGGTTGGAATGACCCGGTAAGTCCCTATTTCGGGAACCCGGACCCGGAATGCGGTAAGGGGGTAGCCATGGTGCTAAAAGCACCATGGCTACCTCCTACCTCGTAATGACCCCAATCTCTTCAGAAGATAAAAAAAAAAGTTAAGTGTGTCAAATGCTCTTGACACCACTGCCCTGAAAGATCCAAAATCTTTACTCACTGTAGTAATATGATGTGATATGATATGATATGGCATTTGTAACGCGCCTATACACAAGTGTTTCAAGGCGCAACGAGGCGGGGGGGAACAAGGGGAGACAGACAACGATCCTACTATGCCAGGTGTCATTCAGATTGCGCAAGTGCATGGGTAGAGGGGAAGGAAAAAGTGCAAGGGGGAAGGGATAGGGGAAAGTGCAGGGTAATTAGCATACAGGATAAATAACAAGGGCCAGCTGATGGCAAGTGCGAGGTAAGTGCAGACAAGTGCTAGGAAGGGGGGCTGTAGGGATGCAGACAGAGTCCCGCAGTGCAGGGGTGGCCAGGGAGGCAGTGCAGGGGAGAGTGGCTGGGCGAGGACCGAGAACAGTGGATGGCCCAGTTGCAGATTCAGTGCAGTTTCAGTAATTTTAGCAGGGGAGAGGGGGAGAGAAAGCGAAGGCAAAGAGGAAGGTTTTGAGGTGCTTCCGGAACCAGAGATGGTTCTCCTCAAGTTTCAGGGACGCAGGAAGGCTGTTCCAGAGGGAGGCCCCTGCAGCGGAGAGAGATCTGCCCCCAACTCGTTGTTTGGAGAAGCGGCTGACCCTGAGGGAGTTGGAGGCGGATGAGCGAAGAGCTCGAGAAGGAAGATATTTAGGAAGAGAGAGTTGAAGGTATTTTGGCCCAAGGCCCCAGAAGGCCTTGTGGACAATGCAGAGGGTTTTGAACTTGATCCTCGCAGTCACTGGGAGCCAGTGTAGTGATTTTAGTCCTGGAGAGATACGGTCCCTGGGCTTGAGGCCAAGGACAAGTCTTGCAGTCCTGTTCTGGATGAGTTGCAAAGGGCGGAGAGTAGAGGCAGGCATATTTAGATAGAGGCTGTTACAGTAGTCCAGCTTCGAGAGAACCAGGGCTCTAGAGACAGTGAGCTTCTGGGGGAAGGAGAGGAAAGGAAGGATACCTCTGAGGAGGTGTAGCTAGTAGTGTGACTTCTTAGAGACGTCGGATATGTGAGGAGAGAAGGAGAGTGTGGAGTCGAAGATGACCCTGAGGTTTTTTGCCTTGCAGGTAGGAGCAGGAAGAGGGCCAAAAGAGGACTGGCCAGAGAGCTGCAGGGAAGGAGGGAGTGGGTGTGCCGATGAGTAGAATCTCAGTCTTACTGGCATTAAGGCAGAGGTCATTGGCGGCACACCATTCCTGGATAGCAGAAAGACAGTCAGAGATGAGGGAAGGAGAAGAGGAGGCCGAGGGTAGCCTGAAAATGAGCTGGGTATCATCCGCATAGCACTGAAAGTTGGGGCAGAGAGCGGCGATGCGGTGGGCGAGAAGTGCCAGATACTGGTTGAACAGCCAGGGAGAGAGGTTGGATCCCTGGGGGACACCACAGGTAGAGAAAAAGATGTCAGAGAGGAAAGACCCCAGTTGGACCTGGGGGGTTTGATTGGAGAGGAAAGAGGTCAGCCACGCCAGAGCCTGACTAGTGATAACCAGGTTATCACGGAGACGGTTGAGCAGGATGGTGTGGTTGACAGTATCAAAGGCAGAAGAGAGATCAAGCAAAATGAGAACACATGGAGTGTTAGAGTCGAGGTTCGAGAGCAGGTCCTCACGGATGTTCAGGAGAGCAGTTTCCGTGCTTCTGGCAGCTCTGAAGCCAGACTGATGGTCATGAAGACTACCGACAGATTCAGCATGGAGATTAAGCTGGGAGATGGCCAGTTTCTCCAGGAGCTTGCCCAGGAAGGGAGTGATAGAGATTGGGCGATAGTTTACTGGGCAGGAGGGGTAGGAGGAGGGTTTCTTAAGAAGGGGGATGCTTGAGAGGGGATGGGAAGACTTCAGAGGCGAAGGAGTGATTGCAGAAGTCAGCAAGGGCAGGAGCCAAGGAGTCGATATGGTCCTTGATAGTTTTGGAGGAACAGGGGTGGACCTGTTTTGACGAGACTTTCATAGATCGGACTTGTCTCGAAACCTCGTCAGCAGAAAAAAGGGGAAAGGCAAAGAAGGAGAGAGGAGGGGTGGCTGCAGAAGGGCCAGAGGAAGAGCAGGGAATAGAGGGAGGAAGGTGATAGGAGGAGAGTGAGGACAGGATGTCCTGAGTTTTTGAAATGAAGTGAGAGGCCAGTGCCGTGCAGAGGCCCTGGGAAGGGACAGGAGAGGTAGAGACTGCAGCAGGGTTGGCCAGCTCCTTGCAGATTTTAAAGAATTTGGCCGAATTGTCAGATGCCGCAGAGATGTGGGCTTGGATAAGGGCTTTCTTCTTGGTGAGAACGGAGACCCGGTATTGCCTTTGGAGCAGGCCAGTTTGTCTGAGGATGAACATGAAGCATGCCATTTCCTCTCTGCCACCCTGCACTTGCGTTCAAGGGTGACGAGATCCGAGTCATACCAGGAGTTACATTTGGCTTTGGGCTTCAGGCCGATTCTCATGACAGAGGCAAGGATATCAAGAGTATCAGATATAGCAGAGTGGAGAGTGGAGAGGGCTGTGTCAGGGTGGGAGTCAGCCGAAGGGGGAGGAGAGGGCGAGAAGGTGGCAGCAAAAGCCTCAACTGACACACGCTTCATAAGTCGGATGACCGAGAAGGAAGGTGGCACTGATGAGGGTGGCTTTGCCTGTGGGGTAGGGAAGGTGAGGTGGGAGGCTAGGAGAAAGTGATCACTCCAGGAGAGAGGAGTGGAGAGAGGGACAGAGAGGGGAAGGTCAGAAGAGATCAGAGCATCAAGAGTGTGCCCTGCAGAATGTGTCGGCCCAGACGGGAGAATAGAGAGTGAGAGAGAGTTGCAGAGGTCGCGAAAGAGTCCAGAGGGGGGACAGGAGGCATCCAAGTGGATATTGAAGTCTCCAAGAAGGAGGAGTTCAGTGGTTGAGGCCAAGAGAGAGGAGGAGAGGTCCGCCCACTCGGAGAGGAAGGAGGACATTTGACCAGGTGGCCGATAGATAGTAGCCACGGTAAGGGAATGGCTAGGAGAGAGAGAGAGAGTCGGCAGACAAGACTTTCAAAAGAGGAGTAGGTCTGCGTGGGAGTAACAGTGGCAGGAATCCACTCAGGGAAGATAAGGGCCACACCCCCCCCAGCACGGTTGGGCCTGGGCACGGAGAGGATCTTGTAACCGTCAGGTAGGAGTGTGTCAAAGTTGGTGACAGAGCTGGCCGTGAACCATGTCTCAGTGAGACCGAGTACGTCAAGGTCCAGTTCCTCAAGAAGGTGTCAGATATCAGAGGAATGTTTGACGGCAGAGCGAGAGTTAAGAGTGGCAAAGTGGAGAAGGTTGCCATCTTTGAAGGACTTCCGGGGAGGGGTACAGATCAGCGGTACGCCCTGCGGAGGTAAAGAAGGAGCACGAGTGGGGGCAGGGATTGAGGGTGGAGGCAAGGTAGCCGAGGACAGAGGAGTGGGGACAGCAGGAGAGGAAAGGAAGTTGATGAGGCGCGGGAAGCATCTATCAAAGAGGTGAAGGTTGGCCTGAGGGCCTTGGACCAAGACGGTCCCATTAGCGCAGACATTAATGATGGCATTAGAGGAGCGGAATGAGGCCAAGAGGACATCCCAATGGGTGCCACCATTAATGGGAGAAGAGGAGAAAGGAGAGAGCACAGAGACCATATGGAGGGTCCATAGGTCAGGTGAAGGCACGAAAAAGAGGATGTCAGTGAGAATTTCCTTAGAGGAGGCACTAGTGTAGGTGTCAGCGATAGGGAGGACTGGGTTGGAGACCAGGATGTCCTTTATAAACTTTTTCCTACCAGATTTAGTGAGGAGAGCAGGATAGTCAATGGAGAAGCAGTTAGAAAAGATAGGTGAGATAGAGAGCACCATGGAAGGAGGGAGTGGGGGGGAGACAGGATGACCGCAAGTGGGCAAGAAGAGAGCGGCAAGCCCTAGTTTACCACAAATTCAAAACACAGTGAACACAGTGATGCGTATCAGGTACCCAGTGGAGAGGCCACCTAAGTTTGAAAATCCTGCGAGGGGAGAAAAACCCTAGTTTACCACAATTTCAGGACACAGTGAACACAGTGATGCGTATCAGGTACCCAGTGGAGAGGCCACCTAAGTTTGAAAATCCTGCGAGGGGAGAAAAACCCTAGTTTACCACAATTTCATAACACAGTGAACACAGTGATGCGTATCAGGTACCCAGTGGAGAGGCCACCTAAGTTTGAAAATCCTGCGAGGGGAGAAAAACCCTAGTTTACCACGAATAGTGGGCACAATGAAGTGTAGAGACCCTGTGAAGAAGTGAGCAGGTGAGGGTGGGGTGGGCCGGGGGAGCAGGTGGAGCTCACAAGATGGAGCGGCGGAATGGCGCCAGGCTTCACCTGCGGACACCTGCAGACACAAAGGGAGCCACAGCCGTGGGAGCCGCCCTTTGCCTAAGGGGCCCTTAGCCGAGGGGGCTGCCGGGCAAAGGGGCTGCCCAGGGGGAGGGGGGCTTTGATTTAAAGCAGGAGGAGGAGGGGACGGGGAGGGGGTGTGGGAGGGCAGGGAGGCAGGAAGGGAGAGGAGGACCAGGAAGTGGCTACAGGGGGAGGGGGCAGGGGGCAGCACAACGCGCACTGAGCGTGAGAACAACAAACAGTGCCTGAAAAAGAAAAGAATTTCCACAACTCATTGGAAGCGCAACGGGGCCTGGAAAGGGGAACACTCACAGCTGGCCACGCAGGGCTGCGGGCGACCGTTCGATCCCGCTCAGCTCAACAAAGAAGCGAGCGTGGAGCGGTCGCCATGTAGACCTGCATGGACCAGAAAGGAGACCAATCGGAGGGGTGTGGGCGGGCAGGGAGGCGGGAAGGGAGAGGGGAGAGGAGGACCAGGAAGTGGCTAGTGGGGGGAAGGGGCAGGGGGCAGCACAACGCGCATGGAGCACGAGAACAAGAAACAGTGCCTGAAAAAGAAAATAATTTCGACAACTCACTGGAAACCCAGCGGGGCCTGGAAAGGGGAACCCTCACAGCTGGCCACGCAGGGCTGCGGGTGACTGTTCGAACCCGCTCAGCTCAATAAAGAAGCGAGCGTGGAGCGGTCTTTGCGTAGTCCTGCAGGGACCAGAAGGAGACCAATCGGAGGGGTGTGGGCGGGCAGGGAGGCGGGAAGGGAGAGGGGAGAGGAGGACCAGGAAGTGGCTACAGGGGGGAGGGGGCAAGGGGCAGCACAACACGCACGGAGCGCGAGAACAACAAACTGTACCTGAAAAAGAAAAGAATTTCCACAACTCACTGGAAGCCCAACGTGGCCTGGAAAGGGGAACCCTCACAGCTGGCCACGCAGGGCTGCGGGCGACCGTTCGATCCCGCTCAGCTCAACAAAGAAGCCCAACAAAATAGCATATATCCCTATCTGTAAATCTGGAGTATGTCCTTGATAGTTTGGAAGAGCGGGGGAGCACCTGTTTGAAGGAGACTTTCATAAAGCATACACATTTAGAGACCTAGTCCTGTGCTATGGGCAAGAAAAAGGAGTGTGTGGGGGAAGCGGGGAAGGGGGCCAAGGGAGGCTTGAGAGCAGGTGGGGTAGAAGGGAGGGGGATAGAGGAGAGTGGGGACAGTGTGTCCTGTGATTTGGTTGTGAAATGGGAGGCCAGTGAAGTACAGAGAGCCTGGGATGGAAGAGGAGAGGTGGAAACTGCAGTAGGAATGGCAAGTTCCTTGCAGATTTTGAACAATTCAGCCATGTTGTTGGTGGCTCCAGGGATGCGGGCTTGGATGTGGGCCCTCTTCTTGGATCGGATGGAGAAATGGTGTTGCATTTGGAGCAGGTGACAGGCCAGTTTGTCAGTGAATATGCCCGAAGTCTGCCACTTCCATTCAGCAGCTCTGCAATTTTGTTTCAGTGAGGTCGGAATCATACCAGCTGTTGCACTTGGAGGCAGGCTTCATGCAGATCTTCATGACGGGGCAAGGGTGTCAAGGGCATTGGAGATGGAGAGGTGAAGGTTAGCGAGGGCTATGTCAGTGGGAGAGGCAATAGCAGGAGAGGGATGAAAGTGGCAGCAAAAGCAGCGACTGACACTTGCTTCATCGGGTGAATGACGGCAAAGGGGACTGGCAGTGCGGGCATCGGCTCAGCCAGGGAGCCCAGGTGCTCTAGGCGGGAGGAGAGGAGAGCCTGGTCAGACCAGGAGAGAGGAGTAGTGAGCAGGTTAGAGAAAGGGATATCTGCTGAGAAGAGCATGTCCAAGTTGTGTCCAGCTGAGTGGGTCGGACTAGAGGGAAGAATAGTGAGGGTGAGTCACAGAGGTTGTGAAAGAGTAGAGTGGCCACATCAGGAGAGTCAAGATGGATGTTAAAGTCTCTGAGGAGGAGAAGCTTGGCGGTAGAAGTCAGGAGAAAAGAGTTGGAGTCCGCCCCCATGCAGAAAAGAAGAGGGACATTGGGCCACAGGGCCTTTAGATGGTGGCGAGAGTAAGCAAGAGGGTAGGAAAGACACCAAGCCTCCAGATGAGGCATTCAAAAGAAGAGTAGGATTGAGTGGGTATGATGGAGGTTTAATTTGGTTGCAGGCAAGCATACTCTAAAAACTTGTGAGGATGAGTTAGACCATCATCTAGTGGACAAGACTAACGCAAAACCTAGGGAGCTTGCAAAGGCTGCTGACCAGTGTATGGGTACTCACATCCACAAGAAGACTCTGGCTGGAGCGCCTTAATCTAAAGAGAAGGCTTTGAACAAAAGTAAAAACCCTGAGTAAGGTAAGGGCAACGTTTCTAACTTTTCTTCCTTGAAAATCCCCCAAACTTTGAAGGGGAATCCAAAATACATGGCTCATCAACCTCTACAAAAAAAGATGAGTGATGGCACCTCTAATACTGGGTCACCAATACCCTTGACATCCAAAGGCTGTATTCTGTATGGGGATTGACGCATAAAAATTGCTATTATGGGCAAACCCAAACAGTCCATAGTCAGTGCATGTCTCATGGAAGAAGCTATAATTAGTGTGGGCATTCTGTTTGATGAATTCCCACTAGGCCAGGGAGTGGGTCAATGTTCCCTAGTCATTTTCATGGATGGCACAAGAAACACTTCAAGCCTCAGAGGCAGTTAAAGGGTTCTTACTGAAATAAATATGGTCTCCCTAACCTGTGTTAGTAGATATAGACTACACCTGCTGTCTAATGCTGCCTTCGACTAAATGTGAAGACCCAAAGGCAGAACACCTTTTCGCACTATTCTCCCTCTGGGACTTCCTAAATTTCCCTACTCTATTCACTGGTTATTGGTCTACTGGGATTTGGGAATTGTGCCTTGCAAACACCTGGTTGGATTCAGTCTTACTTCGATCATGCCTGTTCTCACCTTTCCCTCTCCTGCTCTTCTGCCTACTCCCCTTCTTCGACTCGATCCACTTCTCACCCCTCCTGCCAATCTTCTGTTTGATGTCTCTCACTCATTTAGGCCTCACCTCCACCCTTTGATGTTTCCGCTCTCCTTCATCCACCTACTACTCCTACTTCCGCATAACTACTACTCCCTCCTCCCTCTCACTACTCCCTTCTCCATACTTCTACTTCCTCATCCCTACAACTACTCTCTCCTGCACACTACTACTCTGTCATCCCCTTAACTACTACTACTCCCTCCTCCCCCTACTAATCCTTCCAACTCCTACTCAGCCAGTACCATACACTTAACACTCACCCCCTACACTGATTCACCTAACTACACTTGTTTCCCTACCACACACTATCACATTGTAGTACCACTTCCACTCACTATACAGTTCCTCACCATCTCCAGAAATCACCTCCGCACTTCGCCGCTACTTCATCCCTCCTGCTGGCCTCACCTGAGACCTCACCCGAATAACCCACCCTTCCAGCTTCCTGTTGCCTCCTTAGATCCCCCTCCCTCTCCTGGCCAATTTCACCCTGTCGTGTCCAACCGGGGAGTGTTGATGAAACTGAAAGTCACAAGTAGCAGGCTAAGCCCCATCCACTTTTTCCATGCGGGTCTGCATTGAAACAACTACGGTGGCCTGTGGATATATATGCTTGTTCGTATTCTGGATTCTGGTTTCTTGTGCTCCTAAATTAAGTTCCATGGGCGAGGGATTGTGGGTCCCGCAACTTGGTCCCTGGTGGTCTAGGGAGTTTGCAGGCCATTGTGCTTGATGAATGTTATTCCTTGGCAGCACTGCACGGTCCTCCTGCCTGCCAAACGTTGAAGGCACAGCTTCTCTCTGCTGGTCTTTTTCCCTCCTGCGGATAACTGAATACTGCGGCACAGGTTACAGAGAAACACTGGGAATCATCTTGTATTGGAGGCATGGCTTGAGACAGAGGTGTACTTCAGAGATATATGCTGGTAGTAGCGGGCAGGAATTGGGTCACTCTCAACTGGCTATCCTCCATTCCAGTGGTAGGATTGGTTTTGGATTTCTATCTGGTAGGCCTCCCACCTCCGGCTGAAATGGATTCACATCCCCTCTTGACCAGGCCACAATACTGGCCTCGTCACATCACTGAGTGGGAAAGGTACTGGGTCCCCAGAAGAGACCCTGGTTTTTGTAAAATACTCTGATCCTTTTTGAACATGTCTTCATCAATGGGAACAAAGATCTGGTGCTGCATGACAGCTGCTAGTGACATTGCTCTCAGGTGACAACGAGTGCAAAAAGGGCAGATCATCAAGAGACCAGACTGCAGTATCAGCTGGCGTGATTGCCTCAGTCAGTGCCCCATGGCAATGGTACAGTTAAGCTGGAGTAGAATTACCTCCACGTGCTGAGTGGCAGTCTGTTAAGTAATGATTGTGCTGCTTCTGAGATAAGCACAGTGTTCACTAGAGTGCAAGCTCTGGAAGCAGTCAGAGAAGAAGCGCTTGAGGTCATGGGCGCAAAGGCTCTTCCTGCTGAAAAGTGCGAGAGACCGGACACCCCAGTAGTTCCTAGCCCAGCTCCTAAGTCTCCAATTAGTCGCTTGCTCCTACCAGGGAGGGAACAGCGGCTCCTGAAGTGCCTATTGTTGAAGCACAGGACTCAATGATCTCAGGGTTTGCTACTGGATTAGAAAAGGAACCTTAGATGGAAGACACAGCTGCAGATTTCAGGGGGCTGCAAGAACTGAGCGAGTTTTCCTCAACTGGAGGCCCAGGTCAGACGGACTTTTGCCAGGCACAGAGAGACTTTCCTACTCTAACAGGTCTGCAGGAGCAGGCAGAGGAACAGACTCAGGGTGAGATCCATGGTTTGTTGAAAGTGTACTAGGAGAATGATCTCCTGTACTGTGAGTCCAAGAATTCTGAGGCAGCGCGTGGTTGTTGCTCAGTGCCACAGGATAACCCTACTGGACTTGGCTCATAACTTTTAATTTGGGGGTCACTTAGAAGTGACCAAGACATCTGGCAAGTGGTCAAAACTTTGTTACTGGCCTATATGAGTGTAAAAATAAAGGCGGTTGGGCACTCTTGCTAGACTTTGCAAGCTTCTGGTAAATGAGGTGGGGTGATTAATGCCTCCATAAATCCACTAGCAGTGGTTGGGCAGCCGTTCCGGAAAATAAGGATAGACATTGTGTGTCCTTTGGATCCCAAAACTATCTGGGGGAACTAGTACATTTTATTCATGGTAGACCATGCCATGTGGTACCCTCTTATTGGGATAGTCTCCTGTGTGGGGTTCTCTAAAGACATAATTTCTGACATGGGATCCAACTTCATACCTACATATATGAAGGCAGTGTTGGAGGAGTGTGGAGTTACTTTCAAGTTCTCTACAGCTCTCCATTCCCAAACCAATGTGCTTTGGGAGAGATTTAACAAGACCATCAAAGGCATGATAGGTGGCTTGGAAGAGCACCTGGGGAGAAAGTGGGATGCCCTTATGCCATGCCTACTGTTTGCCTACAGGGAGCTGCCAAAGAACAGAGTAGAGTTTGTTCCCTTTGAGCTTCTATTTGGCCGTCCTGGCATGGGTCCCATAGGTCTTGTAAGACAAATATAGGGTAAACCCCGAAGTCCTACTCAAAAAATAGTGGACTATGTGCTTGGGTTGAGATCTAAAATGGCACAGTACATGGAACAGTCCAAAAGAATTTGAAGACCAGCCATGACTTGATGAAGCAATGGCATGACAAGAACGCCACTGTGACAGAGTACGCTCCTAGGCAGTTAGTCTGTATAGTGGAATCTATCATGCCCATTGCACTTCAGGATAAGTGGACTGGACCCTACATGATACTGGAAAATATCAGTGAGGTTAACAACCTCATTCATACAAAGGCTTCTAGGCAGACGCATAGTTTGTTTCCTGTCGATAGGCTGGAACCACATTACAACAGGCATGACTGGTTAGATTGGGACATGCCTAACGCTCAAGACTCCAGTGAGAGCAGCGGACCATGCCCTTTACTGAACGACATATCTAAAACGAAGCCAAAGATTGTCAACTGGACTACTGCCTGCGAAGCAGCTCCTCAAAACTTAAAAGATGGCCTTTGCAATGCCCCAATTATAAAGATTTGAAATTGTGAACAGGAATTCATCATTGAGACAGACACCTGCAAATTTGGAATGGAAGCTGTTTTCTCAGAGCTAAATTCAGAAGGAATTGAACAGCCTGATGCCTACATTAGCAGGCGCCTGACAAAAAAATTAAACATATTGGGCCAAAATCACAACTGAGAACTAGGCATTTGCTATGCTGTTGGCAGTATGTAAGTTGAAACTCTACATTTATGTGTCACATTTTTGTGTTAAAACTGATCAAAGGCTTCTTCGGTGGTTAATGGCTATCTAGGGGGAGAAACCCAAGCTATTGCTTTTGGCCATGCCCTTGGAAGGATTACATAGGGACATATTGCATAAGCCTGGTTCTTAACACTCCAATGCAGATGGCTTCATTGTGTACTTTAACCCTAATGACGAACCAGACACTCAGGATCATTTTACTTATCAATTTTGTGGCACAACTGCAAGTGCTTCTGGCAAACGCCCTGACTGGGAAGGACTGCAGAATGCTTACCTTTCGTCTGACACCCTGGACAGGCTCTCATAGCAATGCACGATCGAAGGGAGCAGCCTTGGGCTTTGTGTCATACTTTGAACCTCTTTTGAGTTGGTTTAACTTTTCTCAAGTTGTTTATGAGCCTTTACAAGACCCACTAGAACTGCCATTGACATTCTATGCTTTTTGAACAGCTACGATCTGCAAAAGTCGCCAACTCAATCTCGCCTGCCTGTTCACCATTGCCTTTGATGCTATCGCCGCTGTTGAAGTGAACTGTAGTGTTGGACGCAGTCCAACCGGCTCACAGCTACAGTTGAATCAATGCGTCTGTGAGGACCTACCTACACATTGCCTGCGACCAAGTTTCTTTTAAGTCTCAAACTGATTGCTTGTTGTTGAAGTGCATAGTGTTTGCTTCCCAGCAAGCCATCATGGCCATCTTGAAACTAACTCAACCCAGTGGGAAGTGCCCTGATGATCTGCACAACACCCCTAAACCCCAGAAGAAGATTTAAAGGTATACCACAGGGGTTTGTTTCTCGTTTTACAGGCCCTATTAAGAATTAAGACCCCACTCAAGCCCTTTTTACGAAATATAAATCTGACTTGAACTTTGCTTCTAAGAAAATTGCCTACATAGCCCTGTTTTCATACCCAGAGGGCCCTTTTCATCCAAAAGTCTACATATTCTGTTTATTTCTTTAAAGAGGTGGGTTGTTAGTATTTGTCTCTCCTCCTCAACACCTAGGCCATTACATCACCCCTCGCGCCTCGCTAGATGCCGCTTGCCCCTCTCCTCCCCGCTACCTGGTACAGCTGTACCCCTCCTCTAGGCCCCTCTGCATCCTCCTTGCCACTGTATATCTCTTCTTTGTTACCACTGAAAAGCACTCCGTTATGCATCTGTAATGTTGTACACCTCTGTAAAGCGCCCCATTATGTATCTGTATTTGTGTATACCTCTGTAAAGTGCTTTGCTGCTTCTCTAATATAGGCTTGTGCGCAGTAAATACCATAATAATAAAAATAATTTGGAATAGAATGTTTGTAATTTTAGTTTAATTAAAGACTCCTATTTTATTTTTTTATAGAAGATTTCCTTTATTGTGGTACCCAAGTACTATCACTGTTTGGAAGCTTCTGTGCATGCTAACATCCCTCTTGAATAGTATAGCCTGCCCTCGGCCCATGCTACCTCAAAGAGGCGAAAGTCTTGTTTCACCTTTATGAATGAGATCACTGCTGGTTCAATAGCAGTGTGGGGCTAAGTAGGCGTTTAGATACCACTGCTTATCCCTGTATTCATGCAGAGCAGTAGCCATGTTGTCACAGTAATTGAATGGATCTCATTAATGGGCATAACACATAAATTGGATAGACTGGATTACAATGATGTAATACAAATGTGTATATTCAGTAAGGGCACACATCCATCATTAGATCCTCCTGCAACGTCTTGTTATACATTTTAGTGGAGAAGAACAGTAGAAGGAAAGGTTAAGATCCAGGACACAAGTAGGCCAACACTTTGAGGAATGGAAGGGGCATGTGAGGGGGCTGGTCTAACTCTTCAAACAATAGAGGAGGTGCTACCTTTAAAGACTGTGTGGAGGAGCAAAATAACCTGTACAGTGCCCCATTGCTGTTCACCACCAAACATGCTTGTGGGAAGTTATGTCAATTCTAATGCACACATTCCTCTCATGGATTCCTCATCTTTGAAATATCCTGTTGATGCAGTCCGCACAGGAATTGTTTTTGACTCTGTATATGGCTCCGTTTAGCTTTGTCCTCGATCATTCATCTTGATCATCTTGTCTCATGCCGAGGCAGCTTCATCAGTGTGTTAGTAAGGGTCCTTTGCACCATTTTCTTCTGTTCCTTTTTCCACAGTAATGCTTTGTAATGTGACATGGTCACTCGTCAGAAAAATTACAAACATGATGTTTACAAAATCAGGTTGCAAAGCCTGTACATGACAGTTCCCCATTTGTCGTGTCTTTTGTGTTTGGGGCAAGACCCCGAAACAGAGGATTGTGTGTCTGGTCAAATGATGATGCCAAAGGTGCTTAAAGACAGGCTTCCAAGGTTAGATATGGCCTCATTGAATTTGACCCCAATAAAAATCACTGACCCCTGATTCTCCAGACCAACATTTGAGGTCAGAAGAAAAGAAAATGAAGCAGCACCGCCATTCGAGGAGCCGCTCATCCTCATCGAGCACCTGTTTTTCCTCCTCTTTGAGAAAGCATAAGAGGCACTGTTCGATATCTAAAGAGTTGGACCGATTTCCCCTACACTATCATTGTCAAAGGAGGAACTTGAAGGGTTTGGAACCTACATTGAAAACATTTTGCAGAAGCCCCAGAAAGTGTCAAAAGAAAAATTGTGTTCTCCTGTGATAGAAAAGAAAAAGAGAAAATTAAGAGTTGACACCAATCCCATATTCCCCAGACCTCGGGTCCCAGTAAAAAAGGAACAGGGAAAACACCTACTAAAAGATGTCAAACTCACCAATGCCGCCATCGTCATAGTCTTCTGTATTAACGGCTCTGACAACGGAAAAGGTGATTCAAATTACTCCATAGCTGCAGTCAGGGTCGGTTTCAGCACCAACATCTGTTGAAAAAGCCTGAGTTAAGAGAAGGCTTATCGAGGAATCCATCTCAGAATCCTCGATGCCAGACGATTCCTTTTAGAACCCCTAGGCAGGGGTCCCCATATAAAAACTTTTGACTGTATTTTTGAAGATCAAGAGGATGAAGACCCTTCTGGTTTTCAGTTTAAAGATAAACCAAGACAGTGCTGGCCTGAGCAGTTACTAGATAATCAATCTCTAGACTCCCTTCTGCTATTGCAAAAAGATTTACAGGAGGCAAGTGGACTGGATAACTCTTTCCTCTCTCGCTCCTGACTTAGCTGATATCTGTACCCACTCCCTTGCCACTGGCTCCTTCCCTCTACCCCTCAAGAACTCCCTTGTGCACCCTCTGCTAAAAAAAGCCATCTGGCGACCCTTCGTGCCCAACTAACTAGCACCATATCTCTACCACCCCCTTCCTGGGCAAACTCTTGGAGAAGTTGGGTCATCTCCCAACTGATCCACCACACCAAACTTGTTGGCTGTCTCCATGATCACCAGTCTGGCTTCAGAGCATCCAGAGGCACGGAAACTGCTCTCCTGAACACCCATGAAGACATGCTCTCAAATCTGGATTCCAACTCTCCTTCCGTTCTCATTCTCCTCGATCTTTCTTCTGTCCTTGATACAGTCAATCATTCCATCCTCATCAAATGGCTCTGCCATAAACCTTAGCTTCATGGACCAGGCACTGGACTGGCTGCCCTCCTTCCTATCTAATCATCCTTCCCAGGTGCAAATGGGCCCTTTCCTCTCCTACCCCTCACTCTCTACCTGCAGCATTCCTCAGTGCTCTATCCCATCGCCGTGGCTCTTCAACATCTACCCTGCCCCACTTGCACACTTGATCTCCTCCTTCTCCCCTCATTTCCAGCGGTATGCTGATGACACACAGCTATCCTTCAAGCTTCCCTCCGCTATCTCCTGCCCTTCTTCCTCTCTCATTCCTGACTATCTGACTGCTATTCAGGCATGGTGCACATCTAACAATCTCTGTCTTAATGCCAGTAAGACTGAGATCCTCCTCATTGGGACCCATGCTCCCTGTTCCCCCTCCCACTCTCTGGCTGACCTCGATGGGTCCCCTCTCCTCACCATCTCGAGGCCAAAACCTTTGGTGTCATCTTCGACTACTCTCTCTCCTTCTCCCCTCATATCATGGGCCTTGCCAAGAAGGCCCCCTTTCAGCTTTACCTCCTTAGAGGCATTCTGTGCTTCTTCACCTTTCCCCAGAAACTGAATGTCTCTAGAGCTCTGGTCCTCTCTAGGCTAGACTACTGTAACAGCCTCTTCCCAAATCGGCCTCTTTCCTCCCTTCTCCCCCTTCAATTAATCCAGAATAGGACTGCAAGACTTATCCTTGGCCGCAAGCCCATGGACTGCATCTCTAAAATCTCTCCACTGGCTTCCGGTCGCTGCAAGGATCACATTCAAGACCCTTTGCATCATCCACAAGGCTTTCCGGGGTCCTGAGACCCTGCTATATCCACCTCCCCTCCCTAAATACCTCCCTGCTAGAGCCCTTCGGTCCTCTAGCTTCATCTCTCTGCAGATCAGATGTTTTTCCAAACAGAGATTGGGGGGTAGATCTCTCTCTTCGGCAGGTGCCTCCCTCAGGAATGGCATCCCTGCTCCTCTCAGACTTGAGCCGGACTGCCTTAAATTCCAGAAACTTCTCAAGACCCTGCTTTTCTCTACTTCTTTCCCTCTCTCCCTCCCTTGCTAATACCCCCATCTGCTGCTGCAACTGGCGGCCTGGTCCCATATGAGTCTTACAGGTTACCAGGCCCTCCTTGACCAGTCTATACCAGCACTCCCCCATATCAGCACTGCCCTTCCGAGCCCCCGTCCCTGACTAGCCTGGGTGGTTGGACATCCCTCCTGAGTCTGGTCCACCCCCGTACTCGCACTTAGTCGGTGGTCCTCACCCCCCGGCAGCCTTTGGCACCTGCCTGTGCTCCCCTCAGCACTTGCCTAGACTCTGGGGTCCCTCACCTCCTTCTGCATTGTATGTAGTTCCCCCCTCGTGCCTCCACCCCCCATTTTTTGAACTTCTCGTTACTGCACTTGCACGATCTGAATGTCACAAGGCCTAGTAGGACTGTTATTGTTATTAATCTCCCCTGCCCCCTCCACTCCTTTTTGTCTTGTGGCGCCTGGAAACACATTTTGCTGTGTAGGCGCCTTATAAATATTCAATAAATAAAAACATAAGCAATGTTGTTCTTTGTCTGTAATGTTACCAAACTACATGGGACCTGCTGGTAGGTTCCTAATAGGACACACTCATTCTCATGCTAATGTCAGGTTCTCTGGCATTCCATCCCTGGGGCAAGCCAGACTGCTCCATGTCTTTTTCAGTTTTGGAAAGAACTGAAGACCTTGCTCTTCCAGCCAAACATTGGTGTAACTTAAAAATTGACTATCTTGTCCACCCCCATACGTATTGTCTTTGCGTTCTACGCTTCCTTCCTACAGCTTATTTTATTTATTATTTTCTCTTGTCCTTTTTTTCCCCCTTTTTTTCCTACTCATTCTTTGTTTGATAAGTACTGCTGGCATTCCTTGGCTAATTTCTTATATTTATTCTTTCTTATTTTGATTACACACATTGAGATGGAGAACTCTTAGCGACTTATGGCGAAATATGTAATTTAATATAATGTGGTCTATAATTGAGGAGACAGTAAAATAACTGCAAATGTTGTGTATAAAAGTATCAAGGGATTTCATAGGACTTCATAATTACATAAGAAATGAGCACTATGTCACTTTCTCATTTATGTGAAAATCTGGACCACACATGAAGAGTGGGTACCATCATGGTAATGAAATGGGTTTCAGACTATACTAGCACTTTACTATTGAATATGTATATATTGTAGAATTTGTGTTTTTATCATGGCTATATGATTCACTTGCACTTTATTACATGATGAGGATATACAGGTATATACATAAACAGATGAGAGACGGAGAAAACAATTGCTTACTCTTACATGATACACTGGTACCAGAATTCTATTGCATGTACCTAATACCTTGACATAAGATAAAACGACGAAAGTTTTAATGTAATGTCTTTTACATCTCTGAACGAAAAAGAAAAGCATATTAACATCACTGTATGAGAATGCGGCCTAGACTTGCACTATGTATTAGCACTTTAGCAGGTTATGTATATATAATGGATTTTATATATTTTTATATGTCATTCCCATTTGGGGACTACTTAGTACCAATTTGACTTGCTGTCGATGTTAAAATGTCCAATTGCAAAGCACTGAGCATATGGATGTTGTTCAGGGGTGTAAATGAATAATATAAAGACGTTTTTGAAAATAAATGATGTAATCTTATGAAACGTTGCTCTTTAAACATCTTAGAGCAACGTAATAATATTGGTACACACCAATCAAGTTTTGGGTAAGCATTTAATATAATGTGCATATACTTTACGAGACCCATTTAGTCCTCTTAAAAATGGCCGACAGAATTTTAAACCATCGAGCCTAAGTCACCTTTTTGCTAATTGTATGCAGGTGTGAAAATAGACTCCCAACACAGGGAGGAGTTACTGTGAGCAAGCCACAGGAGTGTGGCGAAACGCGTCCGTCAGCCTCTCTGGCATGAAAACATTTTGGGAAGCTGTTTTTTAATCTACATTGTAAAAAATAAAGCTTTTTCTACCTTTAAAAGCTTCGTTCAGCAGTTTTGTTTTGAGTGCCTTTCACCCGTTTTTTTCGGCAATTTTTGCCGCGTTCTGGCGAAACCAAATCTCTGTGATGGGAGTGCAGCTCTACAAAAAACAAAGGTTTTGTGTCTCTGTAACTGGGAAATATATATATATATATATATATATATATATATATATATATATATATATATATATATATATAGTACTAATTGTCAGGGCATTTTCTAGTTCATTTGGTGCCCAGGGCGAAACACTAGAATGCTCCCCCCATACCCGGCGCACCACAACCCCGCGGTCCACCGTCCCGCGCCCCACTCCCAAACTACACAGTTAAGTAACTGCTACCCAAAGTCAAGAAATCACTGCTAAACAAATGAAATGGGTTTTATTACATCATGATTCAAGAACTTTGCAGTAACTCCTCGGACAAAGCAGACTACACAAACAGTATATATTTTTAAAGTTTTGTGTCCATTTTTAGTCTATGTAAGGGCACTCTCCTTGACTTTGCTGCCTCAAAAACATGTATTGTTGCTGCATAATCAATTTTGTCAACATGTTCACTCTCAATTGAAAGTACTGCAAGGGCTGATAGCCTTTCTTCAGCCATTGTGGAGCGGAAGTATGTCTTTATCACTTTCAATTTATTAAAGCTCATCGCACCACTTGCCACTGTAATTGGAATTGTTAGTGAGAGCCTTATGGCAAACCACACATTGTTGCTGAATAAATATTCTTTCAATTGCACAATTTGCATTACATTTTATCAAAAAGCTCCCCTTTGGGTACTATTCAAACAGTCTGCCACCCACCATACTACCATAAATTGGCAGCAACTCAATACGTGATTTCAGCACCAATGTGATGCTGGCAGTATTCTGGTTTAAAATATGTCTGGTAGTTAACATCCTGTATATCTTTCCATGAGTTTTATCTTTTTTTTTTTAAAGCTGCCATAAAAGTGAGCACACAATTAAATTGTAGGACACACTGAGATATTTGATAGCAGTGCCAAAGGAAACCAAACGGGCAAAATTCACAAAATAATACTGTGTACTCTGTTATAAGCATTTTAGAACATGAACATGCCCCACCTCTCCCCCACACACACACAGGGGCGCCTCCAAGGGGTGGCCAGGGGGGGCCATGGCCACCCTTATAAAAATGCTGGCCCCCCCATCGGCCACCCCATGAAAAACCAAAAAAATACACTTTTTTTCTTCCCCTCTGAACTGTGCATGGACAATAATCACATGTGCAGTTCAGTGTGAACACATTTTTTTGTTTGTTGCCGCAGCTCACCACCCGCGATGGACTGGATCAAGCCACGTATGATGGTGGCCCTACCCCCATTGATCGCACAATAAACACAGTCTGAGTGCACGCATTTCTGTTTTGGCTTGCACTTGCAGGCTTTGTTCACTTCCAGGCACTGAAAAGGAGACCTGGGCTGCGGCGCTGAGGGATCGAGTGGTTGTCCTAGGCAAGCACTTCAGAGTTGAGGTATGTGGCACCAGGGGTGGTGCCAGGCATGGGCGTGGGAGGGCTAAAGTCCCCACCCCCCTTCTGCAGCTGCCTATTTGCCATGCACAGGCCTGCTCGCTTGACCTCAAGCCGGCGCTCTCCACACTGCTTTATTTTCTCCTCACAAAACTGATTGTGGAGGAGGGAGGAACAAGCCCATTATTATTAAATAGAACAATTGTGGAGGTGAGACGCCCCTGGAAGAAGAGAGTACCTGCTGGCTGCGAGATGCATGCTGGCCACCTTAGCAGGATAATCGGTTTCTCTTTCAGTGAGGCCATTCTCCTTGTACCCATCGTGAAGAGTACACCCTTTGTCAAAAACGTGTTGCTGCGGTGCCTGCCAATTGAAAGAGCAGCTCTTTAAATTGTATCTGGCCTACGTGGCCAGACCATGTCGTATGCGAACCCTGCCACGTCGTCATTTGCCAATCGGCAAAGAGCAGTGCTGCCATCATTGCTGCCTATCCAAAAACAGGGCCCCTCCTGTCACAGCCGTCCCCTGGACTAGAGGCCCATGTTCGGTGACCTTTACTTTCTACCCCCAAATACCTTTGCCCTTCTACCTGCCCATTCGACAGGTGGGAGGCATTTCACTGCCCTACTCTCCACACAAGACACATGATTGCTGCCCACCTTCACCCCACCCATGACCGAGGCCAGCACTGCACTGCCCTGATCTCCCTACACAATTCTGCTCTCCTCACACACGCAATTTCTTTATACTTACACCTCCTTACGCAATCCCGACCATTCTGTCACCACCCAGAACAAATGAGCTCCTAGGCCTGTTGTGCACAGCTAGATTTGGTCCCTCTATATAGGACTTCTAGAAACATTTAAATTAAATAACTATCAACTTTCCCACTAACAGATGTGACTCCCCTCATTCTTGTGTGCACTTCAGAATGCTGCATTAAAATAGAAACGAGCACCCCTCTCTAATGCTTCAGAGGATGACAGTGTCCATATTACTTGCC
Source organism: Ambystoma mexicanum (assembly GCF_040938575.1). Taxonomy (NCBI): domain Eukaryota; kingdom Metazoa; phylum Chordata; class Amphibia; order Caudata; family Ambystomatidae; genus Ambystoma; species Ambystoma mexicanum. The sequence goes on along the minus strand of NC_090936.1, from coordinate 973,300,392 downwards.
AATATGCTTCAATACACCAAGTCCTTCCCTTCCTTGACATAGTCCTTACAACTTGCGGCACTTTCACCTCTCGAGTCACCTTATGTAAGCAAATAGCTTTCAAATAATACTTTAGTTTAATTCAAATGCGGACTACAAATAGCACTCCTCCCACTCCCAGAATGCTCTCTTTGGCTAGAAAGCTCCTAAGCATGTGCACAGGCTGGCAGCATTACTTGGCAGGGTAGCAGGAGGATTGAGAGTGACAAGAAAGAGTAGGATTTGGAGTAACACGAATCCCCTGTGGACACTACAGCACCTTCCTCGCCCCAGTTGTAGATATATGAGGCTATAGCAAGCACCATTAAACACACACACTGGAAATGCTGCAACACATTTGCTGAAGACCAGATCCTTAATGAGCAATGCTTTCTGAGCTAAAATGAAGTCCAACAAAGTCTACAACATGAAATGTGTAATGCTTAATGAATGTTAAGGGACACATGCTTACATTGTGGTCCTGCAGATTTTGGGCATTGATACACACCTCCTTTCTGCCCATAAAGCTGCAATGCCACCCGAGTAATGAAATTGGATCACATTAAGTAGTAGAACTTTCTGGTGTCCTTAGTCCAACACAATCATTTGCTTTGCCCATCTGCCTTTGATAGTAGTTGCATGTTTCCAGCTCCATTTCCCTGGAACAAAAGCTACTAACAGTGTGCCAACAGAGCGAAAAGGAGCAACCCTGTGTAAATAGATGGCCCTCCCTAGGTAAAACATATGAGGCAGCCCATCAGGGCAGTTTTCCAGACTGAAAGTAGGGAGAATATGCTTCAGTGATATATGAAAGGGCATTTACTTACGAACAAACCCAGAGTAGAAGTCATTTCAGATGAGGCTCAGAGGAAAGAAGGGCCCCCCAATTACCCTAAGCAGTGAGTTGAAGTAATAGCCACTAAATAAATAGTGACATAAATGACAAAAGCTGCAGGTGCACCTTTTGCAGAAGGGTCTAGTCGGGGGACTCACACTCTAAGTGCATGGCATGTTTTACTGCCATTTTTGGGCAATGGAAAGCCTACTTTAGTGTTTGTATGTGATGGTGGGGTTGGAGTGGGGATGGGTGGGGGAGAATACTACAGTGGGGCTAGCCTGGCAGGGTCTTACTGTGGCATGGAATGTTGTACTAGCATTAAGGTCAAAGGCAACATGAGTGTTCTTACATTGGGAGCACATGCTTCCTTATCTTGACTTGGGTCTTTATTATTTTACTGGTGTTTAAGGTCAAAGGCAACATACATATTGTTACATGGGGGAATATAACATGATGTGTGCAACATAAATGTTCTTATATGGGGGGATTTGTGTGATGATATGCTATTTATATAGCGCTTTCACCAAAGCGATTTTCAGAGAACATATTTACATCAAATGCATCACCGAGCCGAAGTTTGCACTCATTTAATGAGCTTTATTTATTTATTGCATTTATTGACATTGCGCAAACCCATACGTATCACGGCGGTGGTACAACTTGGTGAGCAGGGAAAACAGTACAGTACAGAGTAAGAGAGGTAACAAGTTGCAAAAGCAACATAATAGTACGAGGTCCATATAGGAGGGTAGAGATCACAGATATCACATTGAAGTATGAAAGACAGAGTTAGCCTTGCCTGGATTTGAACCTGCGAATCACACTCGGATTACAAAAGCATGCGCTCAGCCCGGTGAGCTATTTTACCGGCTTGCCAGCAAGAGCATTTTTTCTTTCTGTGGCATTGCAGTGTATTACTGGTGTTAAGGCCAAAGGCAACATACGTATTCTAACATTGGGGTGGGGGCATTCGTGCTTCCTGCAAGGCTATATGTTTTTTTACTGTGGCATGACATTTTTTATTGCCGTTAGGGAGCAAATACAACATGATGAGTGTTATTATATGTGGAGTGGGGGATTTTTGTAGCCAGCAAGGATATATTTTCTTAATGTGGCATGGCTCTTTTTTCACTGGCATTAAGGCAAAGCCAACAGGAGTATGTTCTTACATGGGGATTCTGGCGCGTATTGGGAGAGCTAGCATACACATGCTTTGTTATAGTATCGTTACTGGCATTATGGACAAAGCAAACATGATTATTGTCATATATGGAAATATTGGCATATATAGGTGCACCAGAAAGGACATGTGTGAGCACAATCAATATGAAAATGCTTTTTTACACTTGCAGAGTACTGGCATATAGCGGACAAAGGCATTATGAAAATGTGTTTGAAAATGCTCCGGTGCATTGTTGGTGGCTTGGAATCTAACATACTTTTCATGTCTTACCCTACAAAATCGATTGTAAACTGGGTGGTTTTTACCTAATTTATCACAAAGTGTACTGTAAAATGCACTATATTTTAACACATTATTTAATACCTTTTCTCAAGGGGACAAACCCCCTTTGATTGGTTTTCCCTCCCTCAATACTCTGTCACTCCTATGTATTTGGCTGGGGGCAGAACAAGTGCCCTTCCTTCTGCAGACTCTTCTTAATGTGGGCCCTACTACATTAGCTCCAGGCCCCACTTGTTACAGAATAACGGCTACGCCTCTGGTGAGTTAGGGTGAAAGATGGATCTAATGGGCCAAAGGAAGGCGTGATATCTACTCAGCCTACTGGGCTTGCAAAGCGGATGTTAGGACGAGGGTGGTTCAGTAGCCCAATAGGTTTAATGTCCGGGCTCACTAACAGTTTTCAAAACTGCCATCCAGCCCCGCCAAAATGTTGAGGCTGGATCCGCCCCTGTTTGGCACCCTGTGTGCCACCCCAAGATTTCCTGTGGCCTCATCAAGCCACCCCTATGAAAAATTTCTGGAGGCGCCACTGCACACACAAACGCACATTTTTCTATTTCGTAAATGCACACCCAGTATTGTAAGGTTTATTGCTGCATCTGTGCAGGGGAAGAACCCTGCGGAGTGGAATGTGTGAACCCCAACCTCCAGAACATCTTTCTGGGGAGAGTGATAAAACAGGATGTGCCTCCCACCATGTGCCTACCCTCGACTACGACGGCCTGACTACAAAACTACAGTTATCCCAGTCTCCTATGAGTCTCCAAGAATATAGTGAAATAAAGAGGTCTAATGCATTGGTTTATAACTGAGCAGGGGTGTTGCTAGGTCTGGAAAAGATCAGGGGCTACGCTAATGTTGGGACTGTAAGGACTCGGGGCTAGCTAGCCTTTTGTTTGTAGACTCTGAGCTTCTATCAGGGGCTGTAACCAAAAGACCCAGGGCTTTAGCCCCCTCATCCCCACCCCAGCAATGCCTCTGTAACTGAGCAATCCCCATGCGATGTGCAGCTCGGGTAAAACCTCCTCAACCCAGGAGTGATGCAGTAGCAACAACACAGATACAAAGGGTGGGACCTAGAGGGGCTAAAGTGGTATTGAAAAGCTAAAACGAACCTGCAGTTCCAAGGAATACGAAATTCGAAAAGCTAGCACGTAGAGATGGCACATGCTAAGCTAAAACTAAGAAACTCGAAGTTGTATATGCACCTAATAACTCAGTGGCCACACTCCGGTATACACCTACAAACTAACTTTCGTCAGTTAGCAGACAGGCTAAACGGGTTTGGAGGGTACGTACCTTCTTCAATCCTTCGTTCCTCCTGCTGCAATCCTTATCCTGCTGGACGGCTCATGGCTGGCTGGCTCGAAAAGTGGTTTTCAGTCCTGCTGCTGGATGGCTCAAGGCTGTAATGTAAAAGGAGCCACCAACACCAGGCACCCCTCTGTCCCCAAACAGCGACGCAAAAAATGAGAAAATGACCCAGGCACGTCCTATGTAAGAAGTACATAGGAAACAGCGCCAGCACTTGCTGCCACTAGACGCCCGGGCCACTCAGAGCAAGCTCACCCGCCCGAAGGCTATTGCGCCCTCCAGGGCAATTCGAGCACGCACCAGAGCGGGCAATGGCGCCCCTCCGGCAATTGCGACCCGGGCAGTCGCCAGCTTCGCCCGGGCCAAGAAAAGGGCCTGATAATTGTTACTAGTGTTTACTTGATGACTTGTTACAACGCTACCAGTGTTTTGCTCTATGGCATGAACAGCACTCAAGCTGGCTTTGTGCTATAGAAACATATAATAATAATAAGGCACAGGCAAGAGAACGCATAACACTTTTCAGCAAGCATAGAGCATTTAGAAAGTGAGGCCTGAGTAGCAGAGCTCACTTTTTGAGAGAGAAAAAAAACAAGTTTTGTATAGTAAAATCTAAAAAGCTCGTGCTCAGACACTCGCGCAGAGGACAATCTCCAACCACTTTTCAATTTGCGTTAACATACCGTTCCTCAATAGCATATAGAGAACGTTTCTATTTTGAAAAATGACAGGTTGGCTGTGTGCCTTACGTTGTCAGGAAGGTCTTTTGGTTATTATCACGGAAAGAACAGCCGATCCCTTTGCTGTCTCTTGCTTGGGAAGTAGTAGCCTATGACAGAGTAAATAAAACCTGCATTGCGTCATATGAACCCGTACCTGTTCATGGGACAACATTGCCATCTTGTGGTTAGTTAGGAGAAATCATTTCACTATCAAAACTGGACAGTGAAACACAACCAGAAACAAAGTGGGGGGATAGAACTTTCAGAGAGCAAAGCTGCTAGGTGTCTGGTGTAGTTCGGCACGATTACACACCCCCACGGCCCCAAACTTAGATCCCTGGATTGGTTATTCTGCCTGTTAAGTACACCAAGCCTACTACGCAAGGGACATAGTGTTCATACTTACCTGCAATGCAATAAACCTATCTATACATCTGCTGGCTTTCCGCTCTACTTTCTATCCTTCTACAAATTCGGACCACGGGCGGTGTATGTGCCTTTTCTATTCTATCAGCAAGAAAGCGGAATGCTCTGGCAATTATTATTAGAGGTAAAAGACACCAATTTATAAGACTAATCAACAAGCCACCTTGTGCCGTGTGCAGATGTGATCGTTCAGCACCAAGAGGCCACCTACGTGTGATAGCTGGCCCATAGAAACATTCTCTTACGTAGCATAACATAATGTATATTTGTTTGTACTACCAAATTCAAAGGCCTTTTCCCATTATGATTTTATTTTCTTGCAAAGAAAATATTCATTCTATTAAAAAAAAGAGTTAACTGCAAATAGTCCAGATTTACGTTCTGCAACATGAGACTTCTGAACGAAGGTACAGTCGTAATGATTTCTTAACCCCATTTTTTAACATCGTGGTGGCATTAAAGAAAGGTCAAGATCCCTTGCGTTATAAAAGGCTACATGTTGCTGCCATCGCCCAGGAAAGCAGCAGCTACGGGTATCTGAGTAGTTAACCCAGGACACCCAGAAAGGGATTATATGCAGATTTCACCATCTCAACAGGAGCCAACAGTTTAGTGGCCCTGTTGCCAGTGTGCACCAAATGTAAACGTTGGGCGTTAATACATTCACAGTGAAACATGTATAACAAATTCATAAAACTTAACATCTGTATGTAGAAAGCGCAGAACCTTTAGCTCATTCAGGCACCCGTCTCTGGATCCCAGGAATACACGTACAATTAAGGTGAAGTAATCTATGTATAACGGATCCCAATTACAGTGAAATAACTGCCCCACCGATCATCAAAATTGGAGTAATATGTCTGCATATATCGAAAAGGGATGGGCAATAATCAAACCTATCGAGACGGGCTGTATTTTCTAAAATCCTGACTGGACTCCAGGGACGTGAAGGGCACATCTCATAGTGTTCAACCTAACTAAAATCCTCATCCGATTCTTCTGTGTCTGGGATCAAATCACCTCTTAATATAACCCAGATATAGGCTATCTGAGCTCCCCAAGACAAGATGTGCTTCATGCCACTGACCTGTATGACAGTTGAGGATCCACCAAAGTACATTGGTTGTTAAGCAAGGTCCAGTCACCAAGGAGCAGACTACTTTTCAGGGAGAAGGACCACGTTACTTACCTGAAACTCCTGTTCTCAAATATTGGTATCTTTCATAGATTCACATGCTGGGAATATTCCCTGTCATCACGCTGGGAATCCTCAGTAACATAGAGCAGTTTATGTTTTTAAACTAAAAACCTGAGTCACTACAGTGCTCTATTACAGTCATTTTGGGGTCACACTGCCACTATCCAATAAAGAAAGCCCCCTTAGCTCCACCCCTGCAGCCATCTTCAGGTGTTGGCAAGTGCACGTAGAATGGCCAGTATGAACCAAAAACAATCAAGAAGAGCCTGAGAGGTAGGAGGGAAGGTCACATGTGAATCTATGAAAGATGCCAATGCTGGAGAACAGCGGTTACAGGGAAGTAACTTGTTTCTTCTCCAGCATTGGATCTCCCATAGATTCATATGCTGTGAATAGATTACCAAGCAGTACCATGTAACCATACTGGGGAGGGAAGCTCCTTGTAGCAAACTTACCACAGGAGGCACTGGGCCTCATTAGGACCCAGGCGGTAAGGGGTTTACGGCGGCGTAAACAGCGCCGACCCTTACCGCCTGATTCCGAGGTCCCTTAGTGCCATGGCGGATTTAACACCTGCTTTTAGCAGGTGTTAAAATCCATGGCCCTAAGGGACCATGTTGTTAATTACGCCACCGTAATTTACGGTGGCGTAATTAACGCCTTCCCCACTCCCATTATGCCCTATGGGGCAAAAATGGGAATGGGGAAGGGTAAATGGGGATTGGGGACTTACCGCCCCGCCAACCTCAGAATGGGGCGGTAAGTCCACCAACCACCATGGCGTAAACATAGTTTACGCCATGGTGGTAAAGGTACGACCCAGTCGGTAATTTACCGCCTGGGTCGTAATGAGGCCCACTGACCTTATGCAAACAGGTTCCAGAGAATCACCTGGCCCACCCTTGACTCTGCCGCAGAATCCCTGTCGATGGAGTAAGAACTCGAAAAACGTGTCAACGGACCTCCAGGTTGCTACCCTGCAGATGTCGAGCAGGGGGACACCAGACAGAAACACTGTCGTGCCGGCCACTGCTCTATAATAATGTGCGCTGGGCTTCCCTGGGAGAGGCCTGCCAGCCTTTTGATGACAGAATGAAATGCAGGATGAAATCCACCTGGTAATGAAGCACTTTGGCAGTGCCTTCCCTATACCCGAGGGACCAAATGCCACAAAGAGTTAACAGTCTTTTGGAACACTTTTGTATGGGCAAAGTAGAACTTCAAAGCAAGCACGACATCCAAGGAATGTAAAGCTTGTTCCGTTGGAGATCTCGGGCAGCCAAGGAAGACAGGTAACACCACTGGTTCATTGAGGTGGAATGCTGATGGAACCATAGGCATAAAAGATGGATTAGTTCGTAGGACCAGCTTGGACCCCTGGAAGTTAAGGTATGGCCTCTTGCAAGAGAAAGCTAGGATTTCACACACTTTTTGTGCCAAAGTGATGGCGACCAGGAAAGCCACCATCCAAGAGAGAAACTTTAGTGAACCTTTGTGCAGTGACTTAAATGGTGGATGCATAAGCCTTGTCAGAACCACATTTAGCTCCAACGCTGGAGCTGGGCATCTGGTAGGCAGGAAGAAAAGAAGGAGACCCTTGAGGAATTCCTTGACAAGCCAGCTGGACCAAAGACGAACTGGTGTACCGTGATACTTCTGTGAGATGCACTTTGATGGATGAATGTGCAAAAATGTGGACAGCAGGTAAGGTAAGATGTCTTTTGGTTCTACAGTAAAAGTGTCCTTACCCCATGGTGCACACCAAATGGCAAAGCATTTCCATTTGCTTTTGTACCAGGCAAGCGTGGAAGGGGCTTGGGCTCACACCAGAATATATCTGCAGTCCTGAGGCAATGGGATAGAGCTGAATTTTAGGAGCACAGGAGCCAGGCCGCCAGGTTGAGCGAGGCTGGTTTGCGGTGGAGGACTGCACCCCCGTCTCTGGCTAGTAGATCTTGCATTATCGGGGGGGGGCAGAAGGTTGGAGTACCAGAATGCTCTTGGCCATGCAGGGGCCACAGAGATCATTCTGCACTGATGCTGTATGAACCTGGCCAGCACTTGTGCCACCAGAGGTATTGTAGGGAACGCATATAGGAATCCCCCCACATACATGAGTGAGAAGGCATCTCCTAGGCTCCCCAGATGCGGGAACCTGCTGGCAAAGCTTGCACACTTATTCTGGAAAGTGGCAAAGGGGTGGATGTCCAGAGTACCCCAGCAATGTAATATCCAGAGACCCTGAGACTTGTGCAGCTCCCACTCGTTGCAGGAGCTGAGTTCCCTGCTGAGGGAATCTGCTATGGCATTCTGAACACCCGGAAGGTCCAACGGAATAAGGAAAATGTCTCAGTGCCCAGCGCCACAGGGCTTATACCTCTGTTGAGCAGGAGAGAGATCTGGTTCCTTCCTATTTGTGCACATACAGCATTGTGGTGGTGTTGCCTGTAAAGATTTGATACACCCACCGAGTGACTTGTGGGAGGATCTACTTGGATTTCCAGAAGTTTGATATGGAGTGTTTTCTCCTCCATCCATAACCCCCTGGCATGAAGGTTTCTGCTCCCAACCCTCTACAGAGGCATCTTTAGTGGCCATGAGTTTGTAAGGGGTTAGGCGAAATGGAGCACCTTGAGCCAGGTGAGAGCGGACCAACCACCATTGCAGTAGCTTCTTGAATTTGATTGATTTTAATTGAAATAGTTGTATCGCACACACAACAAACTGAATCGTATCCTGGCACAGTTGGAATCGAATACTAGGAACAAAGTCAGCAGTGCAAATATGTGTAAATGCTGATGAAGAAGCATAAAGGCCAACAAATTCAACCACATCTACTTGAACGGGAAGGCTTTCAGACCTGCTCTGAAGATTTGTAGGGAATTTGCCCTTTTTGCCCTTCTTAGGTCAAGTGAGAGGCTATTCCATAGTCTTGGCCCAGCGACTGAAAAGCTACAATCTTCTCAAGAAACACAGTTGGTCCTAGGAATAATAAGTAGGTATTGGTCTTCTGACCTTAAGGGCCGAATCAGGCGATATTGCTTTAATTTATTTACTAGATAAATTGGCGCAAGTCCATTTAGACATTTATACACCAAACTTTAAATTGTATGCGGTCTTCCACCGATAACCAGTGCAATGGCCAGCAAAGACCTGAAGTTGGCGTGTTCTTAGTGACACCAAAGACCAATCTTACCCAGGCATTTTGGACTTTTTGCAGACAATAAATCTGCTTAGCTGGGGCATTGGCCAGAAGTCTGTTACCATAATCCAATTTAGAATTAACCAAGGCTCCCACAACTATCGCACGGTCGGGATCAGGTACATATGGTAGTGCTTGGCGAAGGAGAGGGATATTATAAAAAAATGACTCTATTTTTGCTGAGACCTGGCCGCTACCGCCTAGGCCGCTCTACCAAACACAACCAAGGTTTTTAACCTTGGCAGCATATTTAAGGCTGGTCCCCAAAAAGTGGGACGGTAGGGGGCAGCTTTTTCCCTCCAGCAGATGTTGAGGACCAAATAAGATCACTTCCATTTTTTGGGGATTTAGTTGTAACCAATTTGCTTCCATCCACACTCCTATTTCTTCCAGACACTCACTCACCACAGTGATGGCTTCTTCCATATCGTCGAGTCTAATGTATAACTGAGTATCATCAGCATAGGAATTAAATTGAAGATGATATTTCTCCACAATGTACATTAGAGCCCGAAGATATATATTAAAAAGAAGTGGGGAGAGTGCTGATCCCTGTGGGACGCCACAGCTCTATCCGTTTGAACACATTGGTTACGCCCGGTTAAAAATGAAGTAAACCAGTCAAGAGCGCACGTATCTACCTTCACCTGATTTTCCAAGCGCTTTCTATAGAATTCCATGGTTCACTGTATCAAATGCGGCGGACAGGTCAAGCATCACAAGCATAGATCATTTGCCTACTTCTCCGGCCTGGAGAAGCTCATCCCATACCGCCAACAAAGTCGTCTCGGTCCCATGCTTGGGACGAAAACCAGACTGTAGAGGATGGAGAAACCACAGTCTTCGATATGATTTTGTAGCTGACTAGTGACCACGTTTTCCAGTACTTTTCCTGGCCATGGAAGACCCGCAATTGGACGATAGTTGTTATAGTCCTATGGGTCAAGGCTGGCTTTTTTTTTTTTAGTAGCGGGGAGACAACTGTTAATTTCAAAGAGTCAGGAACTACCCCCTGGGATAATGACAGATTTACAAATGTAGTCATAAACTGAGTAAGTTCAGAAGAAAGCCGCTCAGTGACTAAAGCAGGAAAAGTAGGTCATTTGTGGGCTTTAGTTGGGACATAAGAGCACAAATATCATACTCGGACACTTGCTTAAAGCTAAATTGAGCTCTCCCAGTCTTTGCAGTCATTAGTATACTAACAGAATCTTTATCTAGAGTATCAGTGTCTGATTGAGGTATAGAAACTGGCTCACTATAAAGCCGAATATTGTTTTGAATATTTAGAAATTTGTCTCTAAAAACTGTATTCAGCCCATTGGCATGATTAACAGACTAGACTTTTACTGGGGTGTTAGTCTTAGGGATGACAAAGTTAGCAATTGTCTTGAATAACTCTTGTGAACGATTAGCTGCAATAATGATTCTTTTAGACAAAAAATCAGATTTAGCTTGGAAGACAGCCTTTTTATAGTTAATTAGTGCTGATCTTGCTGATGCAGCATGTTGAGGTGTTTTCCAAAGGTACCATCTATTTTCGTGGTATTTATGTTCCTTTTTAACTCCTCTTTTTAACTATATACCTCTTGACAGTGCCACCAATTATTGACCTGCTCATGTTTGCTCATGTTCAAATTGTGTAGCATTAGGTTGTATGCTATACACTCTGCAACTGCTGCACTGATCTTAACCAGGATTGATTCAGATTGATTTGATTTTTTGACACAGCTTGGACTCTGACAACCATTCACAGTTTATTCAATTACTAGTACTACTGCACCGTAGGCTCAGCCGTCCTCTTTGGCTGCGCTATCACAAACCGCTCGTCCCCGTCCACTGGCTCTTGGGATCACCACAAAGTGCAGTCATCAACTGCTTCGGCAGAGGATATCCTCCAGCCCACTGCAGATAAAGAAAACTCAATGGCAGTCTTTTCTGATGATGACAACTAAGCAATAGTGTAGGAGACCCCCTCCAGCCCCAAGCAGACCATGGCTCCACCTAAGGCAGCTCCTGCTCAAGTCCCTCTACCTAGGGCAATATTACCAAGGGTAGTCCCTCCTGCACCATTTGTACCACCTAGGGACATTCTGGACACTCTGAAATCGCTAGTGTCAGAGCTGCAGCACAGGTTGCCCAACCCTTCTACACCGCAACCTGGTGGAAGTGGCTTACCGGCCCCCCTCATCCTCCGGGGGAACACCACTCCACTGTGCCAGCAAAACTCATTGACAGTCACGGGCACGGATGCGTTTAATGACATCGTACCTGCAGATGGTGAACTGGACAAGGTTTCCCTACGAGATTCTCCCTCAGACGAAATAGGCTCTTTGCGCACCTTAATGTGTAGAGTGACAAAGATGTTTGGGCTATCCCCAGATGACCAGAAAACAAGACAGCTTCCTGTTCCAGCAGCTGGAACAACACCGTAAATCGGTGGTACCCATACTTGATGAAATCCGGGAAGATGACCTATTGACAATGACCAACCCTTCCTCGGCTGCTTCCAAGAAGAAGAGATTTGACAAGAAATGTAAGGTTCTGGACTCGACCCCTACATGCCTTAGGTCACAACCAAGCACAGACTCTGTGGTGTCGGCAGGAGCTAACAAATGTTCTGCCAAACCCTCTTCTTTCTGTTCAGTCCGCGCCGGACAAAGAAGACAAACGACTAGCTGCATTTGGGAAGAGGGTGATTACAACAGCCGCCATAACCATCAAGGCAGCCAATGCCATGGCTATTCTCTCTAGATACGACCAGAAACTCGGTTTAAAATGGGCGCCATCGTAGAGTTTCTCCTGGATAAAAAAAAGCAGGAGACCTTTGCTCTTCTTCGGGAAGGAGAGGCAGCATCTGATCATGCAACATCCATTTCTGTGGACATCAGGGACATCGGAATCCAACAATTGGCGATTGACGCTGTAGTGCACGGACAAGGTTGGCTAAAGGCTACCAACTTCAGGCCTGAGGTTCAGGTGAAGGTGGCAGTCATGCCGTTCATTGTCAGTGATCTCTTTGGCAAGAAGGTTGATGAGACACTGTAGGCCATTAACATCAGTATGGACACTATCCCCTTTCTGGGCACATTACAGCAGAAGCGTCAGCCCCTTTGCTGTGGAAAGTCCAATATCTCAAGAACTTCACAATTATCAACCATCCTACCAGTCCCCATTATCTTATAATTCCCCTTCCTATACAAAGTCAGACTCCTATAGAAACAAGTCTTGATTTAACAGGGGTATCAACGCCGGTGAGGCTCTTCACACCCCAAGGGCCAACTGCCAAAACAAACCTGACCTGTCTCGGGTCCAGCCACCCCACTTTCGCACACCAGAGGGGGCAGGGTGAGAGGCTGTCTCAGTTCGACCACGATTGGGACAACATCACCACCAACAAGTGGTGCTATCCCTTATCAGCAGGGCCACGTGTTGGAGTTCGTCAAACGGCCTCTCACCATCAATCCACTGCAAAAAGCATAGAAGCAGATACATCTGCTACAGCAGGAGGTCCCAACGCTGTTATCCAAGAGTGCCATCGAGAAAGTGCCACATGGCCAAGAGGAGCAAGGAGTCTACTCAAGATACTTCCTGGTAAGTAAAAATGAAGTGGTTTGGAGGTCCACACTTGACCTAAACGAGTGCTAAACAAGCTCTTGAAAGCTCACATTTTCAAAATGGTAACACTGCAGCAGGTACTGTCTCATTTACAGAAAGGTGATTCTTCTGGCGTCACTAGACCAACAGGTCTTCACCAAGTGCCGGGCTCCTGTAATGGCCCATCTGTGCCGTCTGGGCGCAGCTGTCTATTTGGAGGACTGGCTGGTAGCAGCAGCATTATTTGACATGTCAACCAAGCACACCGCTACACCATTCAATGCCTGCAGTCTCTCTTACTCTTTGCGAACTATCCAAAATCCTGTCTGACCCCTTCTCGGCAGGCTCTCCATTTGTTGCATGCCTAGGCACACAATCTTGCAGGGCAACCCCGACAGAGGAGAGGGTCCTTCTCGCCAAAGGTAGGCCAGCTCTCCTGCTTGCCAATTGCATGTGTCTCCCACCTTAAATCCGTATTGGGGAATGATGTCATCATGAATCCTGTGGGGTGAAAATACAGCCCCAGAGTGACAGAGATTGAGAGGCCATGAAAAATCCCACTATAAGAATTGAAATGGGTGATGTTGATCCCTATGGGAATATGCAGGCCAGCCCAAAACACTTATCTTCCAATATAAGGCCTAGTAATTGAACAAACAAGGGCCTCCTGCACCTTTGTAAAAATGGAAATGCACTCAGCTGAAGGAGAGTGTGCCTCAGAACTGTAATATTGCTTAACTGTGTCCAATGGATTCCAAAAAGACATGTGGTGCTGCAGATGCTGATTTTGTGTAAATTGGAAAAGATTGAAAACTGCAGCAGTAGACAGGGGAAAAGATACATTGGAATGCTGTGCATTTGCCTTACATTTACAAAGTGAAGCCAAGTGACATTTCATTTCTCACAGGAAAAGACACTTACTTTCCACAAATAAACTGACATTTAAATGGAAAGGCCTACTTGTTGTAGAAGTTAACAATAGTTTACTATGTTAAATGTGGCCTATGGGTGAATAATACCAAAAGTGAACTTATATTTGTTTAAATATTGTATTGTAGTTATAAACAGCATGACCAGATGCGTTAATTTTAAATCCTATTCTGTTAGAATTATGTATGTAGCTTGTTTTCCCCACTGAACTGAAAGGTCTGTGCCTCTGAAACTTTGGCTACAAGACCTTTGAGCTGGGCCCACCAGGAAAAGCAGGCCTGGTTTTAGGTTTAAAATACAAAGAAATATAAAGAATTAGAACAGAATTGTGGAGGGTACAGAGAAGACCGCCAGCAGAAATTACCTTTAAGGTCAGGCCTCCCCATTAACTGTGCAATAGCTTCGAACAGAGACCTTTAAAGACACTTAATGGCAGGGTTGAATAAAGTGAGCCAGGCAGATATCTGTGTCATGTGACCAGGGAGAAATGAAACTCATGAGGGGCTTTGTTGGGAATATGAAACTACGACTTTCCATATGTATGCATTACTATTGATTAACTTTCTACTCCTTTTTCCTTCATAACAGAAGAAACGTGCGTCGCGGTGAGCTCATCCAGGACTAATTTTAAAGATCACAAAATGCCCGTCAGTTCTAAGTATCTCTTTTCTGTGATGCATAGAATTTGAGTTAGGAAGAAAATCATGATCCTGACCTTCTCATAATTCAGAGGACTTTGAAAGTTTGGGAACTGATAGAATGCAAAATTACTGTTTGAATAGTGAGTGGCATATCTTTCACTATTTCGACTCAGGAGCAAATCACAAAAAACTATAGTTCCTCCCAGGAAGGTGGTGCCGAAATAAAATGAGTATTTCCTGATTCACCATAAAATGTAGAATTCAAAAATATATATGTTCATGCAGTTATCTGAAAAATGATGGTAGTTGCAAGGTAGTGAGATTTTGTATAAAAAACAGAATGCAAAAAGCATGTCATTTTGAAATGATGCATCTTCCATATCCATAATACAGACCTGTAAACTCCTTGCCCTATCAGCTACAGTGGGCGGATTAGTTGAGGGGGAGAAAGAGAGATGTCCAATCCTTAGCGTCGGAATATTCGTAATATGTAAGTGTCATCAGCAATATATAATATCAGTTTCCAGTCTAAAGGATGCAGAGAGACAGAATGAAAAAGAGAGGAGAGTAGACTGACAACAACAGAGAGCTGACAGAAGGAAGGCTGACACCCAGGAGAGCAGATAGACAGATGACCCTGGGACACTTGCTCTGGAGTTTTGCACTGAAGCTGGGAGCCCTATCTGAGAGATAGGCCTAAAATCTATCTGGAGGGATCTTGCTTTGAATAGAGACCAGAGCTGTGAGCTACCTACCTATTCCTGAAAGAGGGTCTGAAATCCGGCTGGCCTCCTATGCTAATAACAGAGATCTCCAATGCAAGTAGATATATCCCAAAGCTAACAATTGTGTGGGGAGTAACCTGCCTTAATTCCTTTCCATTAGTGGGTGGGGGGGCAAACCTTGGTAGAGCCTGACCTCATTTGACTAAAAAGATAACTCAATGAATTCCTCATAGAAAAAAAACCCAATCCATTTAAATTGAATTGTGTTGGGAACTACGTGCCTCAATCCTGTCCATTTAATTGTGGGTCAGGGGGGGAAACTGCGTAGACCCCTAGCACATTTAATTAAAGTTAACTCAATTAATTCCCATACAGAAAAGATCACGGGAAGAGTTTTGTTACAATTCAAAACTAACACATTTCATATCATGTGTGTTATACCATCATAGTCAATAAAGTACTTGAGTAACTCTACCTTTCCCAAACCCCCTGACTTCCTTACAGACGGGGTGTGTCCATAATCCCAAAATAAGTAACCATGTGCAAAGCGACATTTCCCATTTATTCACTTGCATCCCAAGTCAGAATCACAAAGCCCGGCATGTTGTTCAAATAAATAGTCCAAAACGATTTTCCCATTGAGTTCCTTTCACAAACCTTGCCTTTCAAATAAAAAGTCCAAAATGATTTTCCCATTCAGTTTCTTTCCCAAACCTTGCCTTTCTAATAAAAAGCCAAAACATACTGTATTCTCCAGCATTGGATCTTTTATGGATTCACATTCTTCGAATATTCCCCGTCGTCAGGCTGGGAAAACCCCAGTAACTTTAAAATAGTCGCTTTTCCTATGGAAAAAAACTTTGACACCTTGAGTGTCCCATCAACGTCGTTATGGGTGCTTTGGGCAGCACCAATGAGTGTATAGCTTCACCCTCACAGCTTCCCCTCAGATTTCAAACGATTTTCCAAACCGTTGGGATTACCTCACGTTCTCTCCTGAAAAATTCTTCTTTATTTGAGAAAACATTTCTTCACTTATATCCATACTGCAGTCTTGGGAGGATAGCTCAGGGGCAACGTGCTCGCCTTGAAAGTACGACAACATGGAGCACCACAGGTTCGATCCCCAGGTCCGCGCTTAGAAACCTCTGGGTATTAAGGACGTTATAAATACCATATAATATCATATTATATCATATCACTTCAACATTTACTATTTCTAGTCTTTCGATGTTGGAAATGCAAGATTCCAGCCTGGTTATGGAATCTTTGGGTCCGAAGACATCCTTGTTCAGGCAGTGTGAGACCTGCAGCCTCAGGAATGTATATGAGGGAATTTAACAAGGGGGGTCCTGGGAGTCCCGCTGCCAGACATTAGTCCTGGTTACGAGAGACTTACCAGAGTCTTTAGCTCACTATCTTTCACAGAGAAGAAATATCCCAAACATATCAGTCTTTGTCCTGCCCTGGGGAAGTCCAGCACCGAAATGCTAGGATATTCTACTCTGAACAAGAGTACCAACAGCAACCCCAGACACGTGTTTCGGTCTGGTTGGACCTCATCAGTAGGGTGGAGCTGTGGCTCTCTAAGAATCGTGATAAAAAACAAGGAATCCAAAAAGCTGTATACTAAATTGAAAATGAAATCCTCATACTTATTCTGGTTTGGTATCGAAAGTTATCCTAATTAGATTGCCCTGTTATGGCCAAAAACGTACTTGTAAGTGAGAGTGAATAAAGAAACAAGGATAACTAATGCTTAGAAACTAATGCTGTATTTCATTAAATCTGATAGTTTACAAAAATCATGAAAACAATGAAAGAATAAAGGAATAATAATGTGTGTTTGGAAAATAAATAAATGATCAACACAACCAATTTAGAACATAAAACAATTTGGGTGCACAATAATAAGTGAATACATATAAATCAGTTTGCAAGTTTGAAACAACACAAAAAATGCATTGCCAAATTAAATGAATGTGCCTCAATGCATGAGGAAGAAAAACAACAAAACAGACAATGAATGTCAGTTAAACAAGTCTGCCAGTACATAAATATTCGAAGAACAAACAATAAATAAACAATAAATGTCAATTAACGGGTCTGCCTATGTAAAATTCTACAGTAACAATTATCCAAAACGTTGTTGGAAAGAGTCCTGGATGTATTAAGTACAGGGAACAAAAAAGGAAAAGGTTCCAACTGTCCAGGGCCCGAAATTACGTTTTGGCGGGCCACCTGTGGGCCTTCCAAATCTGAAAACGCCTTCCTCGGGGCAGAATGAAAAGGAATAGTCCCTGCGGGGAAGCAGACAGATACAAAATAAAGGTGTTTGAAGGAATAAGTCTTTTATATTTTATGATTTCGTTCATCTACTTCTCTAATTTAGATAAGTAAAGGCCATGGGGCATGAAAGCATCTAACTTCATTGCAAAATTAGAAAGACTCCTAATTGAAAGTCGTGGTCCGGGACATGCCTTACCCAATGATACTGGGGGGATTTCACTGACTCAGATTACTTGACACAGGTCCTCGCCCTAGTGGGCGAGCGCAACGCATCGAGTTCTATGGGTTTCAGACAGCACACAACTGTTTCCTGTGTGGGTAAATGAATGATGCATTACAATGTGATCACTTACATATAATATATAATAATATAACAATGTAGATGCAAAATAGTTAGCAAGAGGGGACAGAGTCCTACCTTATATTTGAAAAAGTGGTAAATCCAGCGATTAGCTATTAACATTGCTCATATAGAGTCCTTTTTTGACTAACACAAGTAAGTTATTTCCTCTTTGAGCTGCAATTCATTATACAACCTGGACAACCTCCATGGGAAGGGGGTACCTTTTTGCGAGACACAGAATTAATTTTAGACATGTTTTGCTTAAAACAGATCAGTGATTATGGCACATTTAAGTCCGAATTTGAAGCTGTTTCACTTCAACCAACAAGACACCGCAAGGCCCCTTGTTTCTTGCCACTTTTTCAACTATAAGGTAGGACTCTGTCCCCTCTTGCTAACTATTTTGCATCTACATTATTATATTTAAGTGATCACATTGTAATGGCATCATTCATTTACCCACACAGGAAACAGTTGTGTGCTGTCTGAAACCCATAGAACTCGATGCGTTGCGCTCGCCCACCAGGGCGGGCACCTGTGTCAAGTAATCTGAGTCCGTGAAATCCCCCCAGTATCATTGGGTAAGGCACGTCCCGGACCACGACTTTCAATTAGGAGTCTTTCTAATTTTGCAATTAAGTTAGATGCTTTCATGCCCCATGGCCTTTACTTATCTAAGTTAGAGAAGTAGATGAACGTAATAATAAAATATAAAACACTTATTCCTTCAAACACAATTATTTTCTATCTGTCTGCTTTCCCGCAGGGACTATTCCTTTTCATTCTGCCCCGAGGAAGGCGTTTTCAGATTTGGAAGGCCTACAGGTGGCCCGCCGAAACGTAATTTCGGGCCCTGGACAGTTGGAACCTTTTCCTTTTTTGTTCCCTGTACTTAGTACATTCAGGACTCTTTCCAACAACTTTTTGGATAATTGTTACTGTAGAATTTTATATAGGCAGACCTGTTAATTGACATTTATTGTTTATTTATTGTTTGTTCTTCCAATATTTATGTACTGGAAGACTTGTTTAACTGACATTCATTGTCTGTTTTGTTGTTTTTCTTCCTCATGCATTGAGGCACATTCATTTAATTTGGCAATGCATTTTTTGTGTTGTTTCAAACTTGCAAACTGATTTATATGTATTCACTTATTATTGTGCACCCAAATTGTTTTGTATTCTAAGTTGGTTATGTTGATCATTTATTTATTGTCTAAACACACACTATTATTTCTTTATTCTTTCATTGTTTTCATGATTTTTGTAAACTATCAGATTTAATGTAATACAGCATTATTTTTTAAGCATTAGTTCTCCTTGTTTCTTTATTCACTCTCACTTACAAGTAAGTTTTTGGCCATAACAGGGCAATCTAATTAGGATATCTTTCGATACCAACCGAGAATAAGTATGAGGATTTAATTTTCAATTTAGTATACAGCTTTTTGGATTCCTTGTTTTTTGTTACATTAGTCCCCCAACATAGCTGTACCACTTTAAAAGGGGTAACCCACATTTTCCTCTCTAAGAATAGTGAGCAAGGGGTCCACGTCTGGATTCCCCTAGTAACTAAGGGTGAGACTCAAAGTTACATAAATATGCAAATTAACAAGGGGGGGTCCTGGGAGTCCCTCTGCCAGACATTACTCCTGGTTACGAGAGACTTACCAGAGCCTTTAGCTCACTATCTTTCACAGAGAAGAAATATCCCAAACATATCAGTCTTTGTCCTGCCCTGGGACAGTCCAGCACTGAAATGCTAGGCAATTCTACTCTGAACAAGAGTACCAACAGCAACCCCAGACACGTGTTTCGGTCTGGTTGGACCTCATCAGTAGGGTGGAGCTGTGCCTCTCTAAGAATAGTGAGCAAGGGATCCACATCTGGATTCCCCTAGTAACTAAGGGTGAGACCCAAAGTTACTTAAATATGCAAATTAACAAGGGGGGGTCCCAGGACCCCCTTGTTATTTGCATGTATATGAGGAAGACAGGCACTCAGAGTGCCTTTATTGTTTATATCCTAATCATTCGGACAAAGAATGTGATATCTGCCAAGGGTTCGCACAAAAAACCTTTAAGGACAGAAACAGACACCTAATTTGTTGGCTAAATGAGGGAGCATATCCAGCGTCAGAGGCCGGCTCATCACGCGGTGGCAGGTCTACCACTCCCTCGGAAAAGAGGTCGCCATCATGCCAAAGATCAATTTCTGAGGAACCCCTGACAAAGAAACAAAGGACAGGTTAGACAAAGTAATCTTCCAGTCAAGATAAGGCCAAGCCACCTCTGAAAAGGTCTCTGTTGGGCCGTGAGGCATCCTAAGCATCCGTCTCTGGGCGCTTCCACATCACGCTTGGAGGGACCGAGGGAGAAGGACTCACACCTGCAAAAATCGACGGACTTGGCCCAAAAATCTTCCTCATCGTCAGAGAAATTTAGATCGAGGCCAACGTCCTCACCCTCGTCGGCAAAAATAGTCTTATTCCACTGATTCCACTGCCAATAAACATCACTCATCATCAGGGTCCCAAAGGTCCTCGTCCAGCCACGAGTTCTCAAAACATCACACGAAATCCAAATCGTCATCTAAACCGTCTCCTTCACCATCGACGATGGTATCTGGTACAACGACAACATCGACAACAGTATTGCCTCCATCAAAGTCGGCGACACCCATTCCATCGACGACCTCCTCCTCTACGACGAAGAAAAAATCCCTGGCGACACGTACATCCTCTACTGGGCCGGTCCATCCCGAATTGGAGACAGAAGTTCTGTCTCCCAAGGGAAGATTAAAGCAGACAACTGCGCCTATGGAACAACCTCTTTTAGAATTCCCAACCATACTACCTGAGAAGATTCTACAACATGCAATTACAACAGATTTTGAGGCAACTCCTTATGACGATCAGGTGATTTTCGAGTCAGATCCTGAGGATGGGGGTTCACAACCACCTTTTCCAGATCCATCTGTCTTGGGCCTGCAGAGGACAACTCAAACACCATCCTTACTGTCAACATCAATGGACATGGGGGTTGTCCATCACACTTTCCTCTCATAAATTCCCATTCATTACTATCTATGCAGGTACTCTCCACTCTGCAGTGTCTCCTTTGCCTCAGGCTCCAACAGTCCCACCGTTGGAAAGCCCACAGATTGCACCTCGGCAGAAGGACACTTCTGATTCTTTTTGAGACCAGGGCGCTCGCCCTAGAAGGAAATTCCTGGCTAGACCTCCTCCCCGGTCCCCTCGAGCATTTAGTCCTCGATGCAGGGAGCCGGAAGAAGGAGAACTGGTTGACTCAGATAAGGACATTGCTCAACAGGACACCCTTTCCACTGTCTCCTCTTCTCCAAGGAGGGTGGACACTTAGGACACAGACCCAAACTAGGATGTGCCAGGAAGTCCGGCTCAACCACCCCCCCCTCGGATGACATAGGAGTATTCCATTCCATGATGGCTAAGGCTTGCCAGGAATTTGGCCTCATCTCAGAAGAATATGTAGACAGAGGTCAAGTCAGCGGAAACAAAATACATATTTACTTCAAGAACATCGTCCCACCATAACAAAACTGGAGACCGTGCTCCTGGTCACTAACCAGATCACCATACAGAAGTCAACACATAATAATACAGAATGACATATTAGTAGAAATTTAATTTATTTCAATACATTAAAAAAGATTCAATAGTTTACAATACTTGTGCAATGTAACAAGTTCAATCATACCATTTAAGGAATAAAGTGCATACAGTGGAAAAGTGCTGGTACCAATCATGAGCCTCTACGACGAATCATCAAGAAATGAATCAATCTCAATAATTCTGAATATCAACACAAAAGGAGGCTGGAAGGTAACCCCAGAAGAGTGAAGGATGTCACTCCAATGGGGAGCTAACAGTCGCCCAATGGTGATTAGAAAGTGCAAATAGCAAAAGTATATTAATAACACATTCTAGACAATACAAATCCTCAAAAATAACACAAATCAGTTGTCATGATCCAAAATACGAGAGGACCAATTACCAGAAACAAAACTCAATACCAGAGTAAATACACACAGATATATAAAAAAAAACATACACATGGAAATACTAATTAGGGATGCTGTACGTCAGACCAGGACATTGCTCAACAGGACACCCTTTCCACTGTCTCCTCTTCTCCAAGGAGGGTGGACACTTAGGACACAGGCCCAAACTAGGATGTGCCAGGAAGTCCAGCTCAACCACCCCCCCCCCCCCCCCTCGGATGACATAGGAGCATTCCATTCCATGATGGCTAAGGCTTGCCAGGAATTTGGCCTCATCTCAGAAGAAGACAAGAAGGATTGCTTCTTATTTGATCACATGTGGAAAAAAGACAAAGGCTGTCTTTTCAATTCCTATCCTGGATCATGTATGGCAGGAGGGCCTCCGTACAATGAAACACCCATTTACAGAACCAGCTGTCAAGGGTCGCTTGGAGAAAAAATGTAAAGCTCCAGAATCCACTCCGAAGTGTTTAACATCACAACCAATGCCGGAGTCTGTTGTGTCAGCTGCAGCTAGCCATAAAGCATGCACCCAACACAAGTGTGCCACTCCACCGGACAATGATAATCGCAAGTTAGACGCCTTTGGGAAGAAAGTTCTGACTACAGGAGCGACGACTGTGAAAGCAGCGAACTCTCTAGCCATCATAGCAAGGTACGACCGCGAGATGTGGCACCGGCTAGCCCCACTATTGGACCACCTGCCGGAGCAACAAAGGAAAGAGGCCAAGATTTTGGTACGAGATGGGGAAGAGTCATATTGCTGTAGACCTGGCTGAGACTGGCATCAAACAAATTAACAACAAGGTGGTTCTCAGGCACCAAGCTTGACTTCGCTGCACGGATTCCCACCAGGAAGTACAGCACAAGGTAGTGGGCATGCCATTTTAGGGTGAGAATCTTTGTTGGTGAAAAGATAGACAAGGCTTTGAAGGCCATGAAAGCGGATTTGGACACAGCAAGGTTGGTTTCGACTCTGCAAAGCAGAAGATCCTTTAGCCCCTTTTGTTCATTTCATGGACTCTCAGGAAACTCAAAATTGCCAGGTTCTTGTGACAAGGGATACAATAGACCCTCTTACTATTTCCAAGGATACAAGCGTACCTTCTAAACCGCCCAATGCAACAAGGACTACCAGGGTCAGAGGAAACGGGGAGCTTCCTCTTCACAGAGATGCTGTCAAAACAAGGCACAACAATGACTGCCAAAGGGACAGTCAGATGGGGGAAAGGTGGCGTTCCACCTCAACGAGTGGCGTTCAATATCCACAGATAGATGGGTACTAGATGCTTTCCAGTATGGCTTTTGTTGGAGTTCAGAATTCCACAATTTCCCATTCCTCCAATAAAAAAGTCTCAATCTCACCTTCACATCTTACGCCGAGAGGTACGCCTCATGCTAAATAAAAGACCCATAGAGAGGGTTCCCCTCTCGGCAAAGGGAAAAGGCACATATTCAAGATTGTTCGTGGTCAAGAAACCAAACGGAAAGTGGCGCCCGATTCTAGACCTGCGGGTGCTGAACAAAAATGTAAGAAAGCAAAAATTCAGGATGTTAACATTGCAAGACGTGATAAGAGCAGTGAAGCCTGAGGAGTTTGTAGCATGTCTAGATCTCGACGATGCATGTTTTCACATACCAAGTCACCCAAAGCACCGGAAATTCCTCAGGTTCATGGTGGACAACAACCATTTCTAGTTTCAGGTTCTCCCCTTTGGCTTAAAATCAGCTCCTAGAACATTCACCAAGTGTCTGGCTCCTGTAGCAGCTTTCCTCCAAAGAAAGGGCCATCACATTCACCCGTACTTGGACGACTGGTTGGTCTGGGGAACGATTTACCAACAAACGTTGGAGTCTCGCACACCACAAAGCTCCTTCTACAGCATCTGGGATTCGCCATCAACTACAGGAAATCATGCTTGACTCCCTCAAAGAGCTTGGTCTTCCTGAGAGCACATTTCCGGACAACCCACAATCAAGTGGAACCCTCGGAGGAAAGAATAGAAAAGCTCTTTGCCCTAGCAGGCACATTTACACTGAGCAACTCTGTCACAATCCGCTCTTACATGTCTCTCCTTGGAACCATGTCATCTTGCATCCCCCTTATTCCAAACTGTCGCCTTCACATGAGCACAGCACAGAAATTCCTCTCATCCAATTGGTCCCAACCCCAGGGCTCCTGGTCGGACAGAGTAGTCATCTCCCAGCCCCTGGCAGATGGCTTAGAGTGGTGGACTCACCCCTACAACATCAAACAGGGCATGCCCCTGGTGGAACCAGACTTCCTATACACTATCGTGACCGACGCCTCCCAAATAGGATGGGATGCTCATCTGGACCAATTCTAAGTCAAAGGCCTGTGGTCACCTGCAGGATCCTCACTACATATCAATGTCCTAGACTTGAGGGCAGTACACTGGGCTCTCAAATCCTTTCTCCCCCTCAAGAAGGGCTTGGTGGTGCGGGTTCTCACCGACAACACAACCACAATGTTCTACCTGCGAAAGCAGGGGGGACATGCTCATAAATTCTATCCCAAGAAGCGCAAACCATCTGGCACTGGGCCATCCAGCACAAGATTCAGATACTGGCTCTACACCTACCAGGGATACAGGACATACAGGCAGATTCCCTCAGCAGGGACTCCTCTCAGACACACCAGTGGCAGCTGAACAGCTCCCAGGTGGCAAAAATCTTCACAAAATGGGGCCTTCCCCCTCTAGACCTTTTCGCCAGCCCCGAAAACAAGCAGTGCCAGCAGTTTGCCAGCAGGATCCCTCCTCCGAACTCTCAGGGGGACAGATTCTCCTTTCCTTGGACAGGGATGTTTGCCTATGTGTTCCCTCCTTTTCCACTCATAAGGAAAACGGTACAAATGATTCACAAAGTCCCCTGCAAGATCATCCAAGTGGCCCCGTTCATGCCCAGGCAGACCTGGTTTTCTGACCTGCTTCACTTGGCAGTGGACGATCCGCTTCATCCAGGATCCCAGCCGGATCTCCTATCTTGCAACAATATAATGGTATGGCATCACAACCCATGTTCCTTCAAATTGGCTGAGTGGCTCCTGACCAATCTGAGTTCGGAAATCTAAACATACCTCAAGACTGTCGCCGCATCTTGGCGGCTGCAAGAGCTCCATCCACCAACACATCATATAGCCGTAAGTGGAAAAGGTTTTGCGCTTCGTGTGCGCAGCAACCTAACCTACAGCCATTAAGCGTAACAACTCAGCAACTCCTTCCTTACCTTTTGTCGTTAGTGAAAGAAGGTTTAGCAGTGTCTTCTATCAAGGTTCACCTTTCAGCGATGTCAAGATTCACACGGAAAGGAACATCTACCCTGCTTTACAGCAACAGATTAATAAAGCATGTCCTGAAGGCTCTTTCCGAACCTTTCTCAAAAGGAAAAGGTTTTTCCCTGTTTGTAGTCTTATTCTAGTTTTAACAGCCCTCATGAAACCTCCTTTCGAGCCTATGTCAATGCTGACATCAAATTTCTCACTTTGAAGGTAATGTTTCTGTTGGCCATCACGTCTTGTCCGGCACATAATACCACATTCCACTTCTCTAAAATGTCCATCCTAGAGGTAGAAAAAATTATCCTATCTTTGAAGCCCTCAAACTGATAAATGCCTCATTTGCTACAGGTACTACACCTGCCAACCTCAAGCAATCCTGGGTGCTACCACTCCTCAAGAAACAGACACTTGATCCCCTCATTCCTACAAACTACCGGCCTATTACCACGGTCCCATTTTTATTAAAAATATTGGATAAGGCTGCCTACACTCAAATCCAGAAGCACTTAGAATTGCACAAACTCCTGGGCAACAGACAATCTGGCTTCCGTCCACTGCACGGAACTGAGACTGCCCTAATCGACCTCAAGTCCCAAATAGACGAGTTGAGAGACAAAGGAAGGACAGTACTCCTGCTCCTACTTGACCTCTCCGCTGCATTCGACCTGGTCAACCACAAGGTCTTATGTCACCACCTTGACTCTGCAGCTCACTTCTCCACGGACGCTATCAAGTGGATCGAGTCCTTCCTGAGTGAGAGGACCATGAGAGTCTTCTCCCCCTCAGCATCAGCCGATCCTACACCTATCCTATGTGATGTTCCCCAAGGATCCTGCGTCTCGCCTACCCTCTACAACATCTTCACTAAGCCACTGTTCGACGATCTGGACCAGCTGGGTATCACCTACACTAACTATGCAGATGATACTCGGATTCTCTTACCACTTTCTGGGGATTACGGTACGGACATGGGCCTAGTGAACAAGGTTTACCTTATCATCCAAGCATGGATGGCCACTCACGGTCTATGCTTGAACGATGATAAGACTGAACTAATAATATTGGGTTCGCAGGCCAATATAAAAAAATTAGGTCAAGAATATTCATCCTTCAATATTGACGGCAATACTATTAAAGTCTCCAAGGAAGTAAAAACCTTGGGATTTTACTTGGACTCCACACTATCCTTTGACAAGCAGGTCAAATCCCTTACCTCGGCTACGGCTTACACATGCAAACTTCTTAGAGCTGGTAAACCGTTCCTCTCCGACAATGGTTGTCTGATCCTGGCTAGAACTCTTATACTCTCTAGAATCGACTATTGCAATGCCCCCTACATTGGGGCTAACAAATCTACTATTCAAAATCTCCAAATGCTACAGAATAACGCCTTAAGAGCAGCCCTTGGCATAAACAAGAAAACCCACATTTCTGGCTTCAGACGTCAACACAAATGGCTCTCCACATCCAATAAAATACTTCTAAAAACACACACTCTCTTTGAGACACAAAGCCTTGAACAATGCGGCCCCTAGCCACCTTATAGACAAACTCCAGAGAAGAACTTCTCTCAGACCAACTAGAAGTGGGAACACCAAATACAAACTTATTACCATCGGGGGTAATGGCTTCACTGTTAAGGCTGCCAAAAACTGGAATTCACTGCCCCAGGAGTTGAGAGCTGAGCAACCATATCCACTCTTCAGGAAAAACTTAATAAAACACATCACTGCCACCAATCCTTAGCTTCCCATCACCCTCTCCCCTGAGGACACTAGCCTGCAATTAAGAAAACTGTATATCTTGCTATATTCTTTCTTTATGTATATATTGTAGCCTGTGTACATGTAACCATATACGTTTTATATCCTTAGTGCATGTACCTTTGCTTCAGTCCTTTTGTTCATATTGTATATATCCTGTAGTCATGCAAAAAGTGTTCATCTTGCTATATGTAAATTCTGTAACCTGTGTATACGTAACTATGTAAGCCTTGCATTTCCTTGTCGTTGCGCCCTTTTACTTACGAGTCTGGTGCGCTTAACAAATGAATAAACAAACAAACAAACAAACAAACAAACGTGTATCAAATTTTCAGGCTTTGGTCATTGATCCTCTGTATCTGCGCTTCATGAGAGACGAGGTAATTCTCTCTACGAATCCACATTTCATTCCAAAGATTGCTTCGGATTTTCATGAAAACGCTACAATCACTCTTCCAACCTTTTTTAATAAAGCTTCTACTCCGGCCAAAAAGGCTCTGCATTCTCTGGACTTTAAGAGAGCTTTAAAGTACTACTTGGACCGATAGAGTTCGTTCAGATCCACCAATCAGCTCTTTGTGGCTTTTGGCGCTTCCAATAAAGGTAGGCCTATTTCAAAGCAGGGTATCACACGATGGGTGGCTTTGACTATATCCTCCTGCCACACAAAGGCCAACAGACCATTACAATCAGTTCCCAGAGCTCATTCCACAAGTTCCATCACAGCTTCAGCAGCTCTATGGGTGGGCGTACCAACAAGAGACATTTGCCAGGCTGCAACACCACACTTTTACCAGGCACTACTGTGTGCATCAACAACACTCTGAAGATGTACAAATGGGATGAGCTGTCCTCCCGCGCCTGTTCCTGTAAGATAAGCACTGCAGCTTCCGTGGTTTGCTCCTGTTTTTTACCTTGAGAAGTTATATGCTTTTGCTTAATGTCATCTTTAATAAAGGTTTTCTTCCTGTTTGCATGATATACACCTCCAATCATTTCTATTGCTACAAAGTCTATTCACAGCATGTGAATCCATGAAAGATCCGAGTAGTTTCTTACCAGTAACTCCATTTCTCCAGCGTTGGTGTCTATCATGGATTCACATGCACCCTCCAGCCTTCCACCCTCAGGCAAACATCCTTCTTAGGACTTCCTCCTTTTGGAGAGGTTTGAATCTCAGGTGAAACTGCAGGGGCAGAGCTAAACACCGGACGTCCCATTGATGCTGCCCAAAGCACCCATAACGACATCAATGGGACACTCAAGGTGGCAATGTTTTTTCCATAGGAAAACTACTATTTTAAAATTACTAGGGTTTTCCCAGCCTGACGACAGGGAATATTCACAGCATGTGAATCCATGAAAGATACCAACGTTGGAGAAATTGAGTTACAGGTAAGAAACTACTCCGTTCCCACTCTGTGTACCTTGCCTTCAAACTAAGGGGTCATATATAACTGATGCGTGGAGGTTGCTGGGAGAGAAGAGCATTGTGATAAACTAAGAAATCACTTGGTGTTGTTCTTAAGAACTCCTATTATTTAATGTGCAAAGACAATCCTATGTGTGTTTTGATTTCAAATCTTCAAATTCAACCCGTGTTTGTTGTGGTAACTGAAAGTCTATTAAGAAATACATATCAGTAATTGATGCCAGTAATTTGCATTTGTGACTATTGTGTTGTGCCTTAGAGTTGGTGGCTGCTGTGCTTGTGTTTGTTTGTTATTCAGTGAGGACATCTAACTAAATATACACTGTTGTTTCTGTACACGGGCCTGGTTTTAGCTTATTGGTAATACAGAGGGTATCTGTGGAATGGTGTTATACAGGTTGGAGGCCTAGGCACATTTGAATCTGCTAAGTGCTTTGTTGTACGACACCTTGATTGGGGGAAAGGAACTCCCTGAGTTGAGAGTGACCGGCCATTGAACTGTGACAATCTCCATACTCCAGCACAGCAGGCTCTGCATGCAACTGCTGCGAAAGTTCCTCAATGCACGCTGACAGCAAGTGTCAGGATTCTGGGAGGACAGGAGTTCACTGACACAGTGCTTCAAGACACAGTGCTCTTTAGCACTTGTTAATATCAAGCAGGTGTATGCTTGCAACTTTGCCAGACCAACTGACTGAAACATATTAAGAATTTTTTTCTAGGAAACCGTTTTTTTGTTTTGTTTTTATTAACTGTGAATTCTATGCCGATTAGCTTTTAGCATTACTGTGTATATTATTAATAATTAAATAGGCTTGTACTGTGTTTAATACGCTTCTAGAAAAAATCGAGCGAGTGCTTACTTTATATTTCATTGCTGCTCTTGATGTGTGTGTCTGTGTGGGACTTCATTTCCCATATTTCCCGTCGCTGAAGCGCCCTATGCTGACGAAAGACTTCATGCGACGCAGGCCATAACTGGGCTGCGTCAGCGCTTCGCCTATTTGGCCTGTTCGGCCGGGCCGCGGCGGTTGGCGCGTTGCGCTGTCTGTGTTGCTTTAATTTTATGCTGGGACATTGACTGGGTAAGCTGCTTTTGATTGACATATTAATAGATTTGCTACCTTGATTTTAGCAATCAGACAAGATATGACCAACATATATTACTCAAGGGACTCCAAGTGAATCTCAATTCCGATAAGGGGTCCTTTTCGCTCCATGCATTGTCTCAAACACAGGCTTTAGGAATTGAAAAAACGAATTCAGTAAGTGAATGTACCAATCGTACTGAATTACATATCGATTCTCAGATATTGATATTAGCGGGCTGCTAAACACACGGTCCGCTGTTGCTCATGCCACTGAGATTTGTCTCTTGAGTCTCACAATCTGGATGTCTTATTTATGACTGAAACGTGGTTTACAGATAACTCTCATTATATTTTCCATTGCCTAATCCCAGATGGTTACTCAATCCAACACATTAATGGGCAGGGAAAGACCGATGGAGGAATAGCAATTATACACCGATCTCACTTAAAATGTGATCATTTTAAATCTTTAAAATGGGATATTACATCAGAGATAGGTATAATAACTTTTATGCTAACTCCTAAATACTCAGTAAAAATGTTACTGATTTATAGACCGCCTGGGCCATCACCGCTGATTTTAGAAGGTCTGGATGACTCCCTTATATCAATAGGTTCTTAACATAAACAACTATTGTGCATTGGTGACTTAAACATCTGGTTGGAGGATTCCATTAAGCCAGATTCCATGCTTCTACATGAACTTCTACTTCAACACAAGGGCCCTCATTACGAGTTAGGCCGGTAGCCATGCTGCTATTGGCGGCATGGCTGCCGCCGAAATCGCATCTGTGTCCGAGTCCTCAGAATGAGGACTTACCGGGCCATTCCGCGTTCGGATGGCCCGGTAATTCCTCCCTCAAGGACCCGGACACGGTCCTTCCCCATTCCCATTTCAGCCCCCATAGGGCTGAATGGGAATGGGAGAGGGAGGAAACAACGGGCCATAACGAGATGGCCCGTTGTTTGCTCCCTCTTCCCCTCGCGGGACCCGGTAAGCACGCCTGGTTTTCCCAGGCGTGCTTAACGTGTCCCGCGAGGGGACCTCGTAATGTGGCGGAACGGGTTGAACGGCGCCGTCACCTTTTACGGCACCGTTTAACCCGTTCCGCCAGGGTCGTAATGAGGCCCAAGTTCTCAATCCTGGATCAAACTCCCTCACATATTTTAGGCCACGCCCTCGGTGTAGTATTAGCCATAGGAAAAGGGATTGTTATGAATAACACATTTCGCATTAGATGTACAGATCACTATCTCAGGACTTTCTCTTACTAATACTAATAAAAATGATACCATTAATCCTGTCCATAGGGGGGGCCAAACTGGCTCGAAGAAGAAAGGAATTGGATGATATTCCTGGAACTGAATTAAGCAATGCTCTGAGCAACTGTGCTCTGTTGCAAGACTGCAATGACCAATTTTTACAAATTACTCAAATTATGAACAAGATCTGTTCAAAATATGCACCTTTAAGATCTATTGTTCATAAAAGTTAATCTAAGGTATGGTATACTTCACAGCGTTAATGTCAAGAGCGTAAATAGTTAAAAAACTATTGGCAGATGTCACACTCCTGTATGACGTGCATCGGGTGCAAGCAGTAAAGGCAGTTGTTGTGGAGCTCCTCCACAAAGCCACTCTTCAACCCGCAGTGGTTGCAGGCCTTGAAGAGATTCAGCTATTTGCACTTCCCTGCAACCACACTTTACGTGCTGCCAAACACAACAACATTATTTGTGTTGCTGGTAATAATCCTGCGAGGTGTAGCAGATCAGTTTTAATGTTAAAAAAGTGTTTGCCTCCTCTTTTGTAGCCGAGATCATTTCCACCAGCAAGGATTAAAAGAAATGCAGTTCACTTGACAACACTGTCACAATAAACAAAAGGTTTATCTAGAATGTCTTGCTATTTACCTCTTTGAAAAGCAAGCCTTCTACCTTGACATCAGCAAATGGTGAAACAGTCAGCACTTACTGAATGTAATGCTCCAGCCAGTGGACGCACAAATCTTTCTTTACATGATAGATAGCTATATTGCATGGTACACAGAAGACATGGGGTACTGCTTTACCCGCTGTAATATCGCACCGGGTTTCAATTTGATCCTCACTGCTTCAACACGCTTTAGCAGACCCACATTATGAGGATTGCTGGTCCACAAATGTTCCGGCACTTTTTTCAAATCCTCTTTCCCATGAGCATGGTCTGTGGTACTTCCCTTTGCTCTATCGCTATCTGCTGCTCATCAGACACGTCCCTTAGCAACATGGTCAGATCAATGCACAGAAATCTGCACCATTCTCCACCTTCTTCATCTGTGCCAGAAAGAACCACCCTGTTCTTCTTTATCACTGCAGCCTCTAAGAGAACCGTAACAATGATGCCTGGCATTACTTCCTCTGGCACATCAGGCAGAAATAAGAATTCAAATGGTACCCATCAAATCTGATTTCTGATCCCCGGGACCCAACTCAACAAAACCATCACCCCATAAAGAATAATGCTGCATGCACAGGAATCCCCCTAATTGTGCTGTTGCTACAAAAGGTCTGAAAAAGCACTACTTCCCTTACCGGATACAACCCTGGGGTCAAGCATACAATACCTTCCCCCATGAAGTCAATCAACATCTGCAACTTGCTCAGGATGTCCCTGCTCAAACGATTTGCTGGGAGGTCCATATAATACAACAAAGGGACTGATACATTTTGAATACCCACCTTGATACGAAGATCTTCATTTTAAGGAGCCAACAGTAAAGCCCCAGAGAACCCCTGTGTGTCCATCAGTTTGCCGACAAGAGGAACTCACCTTCCTTAAAGCAAGGTTTTGTAGCCTCTGTGTCAACCATGAATTAAAACGTTTGGTCACCCACCTACACCTCCATCCAGGGTTTCTCTTCCAGATCGGTGATAACGGACAGGACTGAACACATCGCAGACCTCTGTGGGCTGTCCTACTCCTGGTACATATTAGCACTGAGGAGAGAAAAAAGGGTTTCCCCCAAAAACACTCACTCCAGTGTAGTGCGTAGCTGTTCCCTGGGGTAAAGGATTCTTGTCACATCTCTGCACCCATGCTTGCGCTGCCATGGTCGGTGGAATCCCAAAGCTCTGTGCAGCCCCAGTTGCAGGGTTCTGTTCAACCCATGCCTGTTGTGCTTGCGCAGAGCCCAGGGAATATCGCAGCGTGAGGGCTTGCATCTGTTGAGCTCCCATGTTAAAGTACTGTGGCCATTCATGACAATCCCGTGGCACATGTCCCAACCTTTTACACAACCAACTCTGAATCCCATAGAACCCTCCATAGCTGTTTCTCATCGCCCCATTGAACCCAGGAACCATTCCTCCAAGCCTGCCAAATTACCGGCTCCCTTGTGGAAATCCTCCCAGGCCCCTCGGAGACCCCTTCATTGCCCTTGGACCGGGAACCTACCCTTACATTCACCCCTGCATCATACCTAGTTCACTGTGTCCCTATTGTCCCAAATGCTCCTGCTGTCCCTCCATAGAATTTGTAATTACTGCCCCTTCTAGACAAATCTTCACACATTTCTTTTGAACAAGCTTAGCTTCTGCTTTTTATGCTTGCTCTACACTTTCTCTCTCTTTTTCTTGTCCTCTTTTGCAAAACTGCACAACTCTTGGCCTCCATCCCTACCACTTTATCTAAATTGTGCTGGACTTCTGAAGTCCCTTCTTCAGCATCTGTTAAGAAATCGCCACATTCTTGTCCCATGCTTCTCCCGTTTCTGCCCTCCACATCTCCTGAATTAACTGGATGTGTTCAGCAGGATCATCATCCAGTTTCATTGTTTTAGCTAAAATTGAATTGATATCAGGCACATCAGGATACATAATCTGCAAGGCCCCCCATACCTGTGCACTAAGATTATTAAAAGCTGCTCCATCATGAGTATTTGAATCCATCTAAACTAGGGGTGTACCGAATAGTTAATTTACTATTCAGCCGAATACCGAATAGTTGGTCCAACTGTTCGGCCAGAGCAAAATAGTGAGCCGAATAGTTGTTTTTTTAGGCAAAAATGTTCTAGGGCATAATAAACAGCATTTCAATGAATAAACTAAGGGGGCATTCTATTGCATGTGCATTCATATTTATTAATTGGAAACATCTCTGTAAGCTTATGACAAAGACAAAAATCTTAGGAAAAAGACCAAATCTAAGGTTACTCACAAATAAGAGTAACCTGAAAGGGGAAGGTTATATTTCAGAAAAACAAGACGTTCAACATTTTCTGCTAAGAGGCTACTTCTGTGTTCAGAAAAAAGATCTCCAGCTGTACTGAACACTCTCCTGCTGTCCACACTGGACGGAGGAGGTGCCAAGTATACACGCGCAACTTTTGCCAACCCTGGAAATCGAACACTGTTCATGTCCCACCACTCTAGCGGGTCTGTTGTTTTAGGGAGCAGCGGCTCACTCAAAAATAACTTATTGATTGACTCTCACCAGCCATGGACTGCTGAACAACACTGTCGTAGAAGGCCCATATGCCACATGGTGGAAAACTCTTCTTGGATGCTGGCTTGTCCTCTTGCAGGTCAGGGTCTGCAGGTAGCCCCTCAGGAGGGTGGGAGGTCTGCTCACAAAGGGCTAGGGCAGTAGAGTGGATTGCACATTTCACATTGTGGGCCACAACATCATTACTGAAAAATTTTAATTTGAACCACGGATAGACACCTGTCGCCACACAGTATATAGGTATAGACTCAATGGGGATCATTACGAGTTGGGCGGTAAGGGGTTAACGGCGCCAGTAAAGGTGCCGGAGCTGTCAAACCTATGGGGGCTCGAATGGGAATGGGGATGTTCAGGGTCTGGATTCCTTGAATGAGGAATTACCGGGGCTTCCAAGGTCGGAATGGCCCGGTAATTCCTCATTCAAGTAACCCAGACCCGGTACCCAGTAAGGGGGTAGCCATGCTGCTAATAGCGGCATGGTTACCTCCTACCTCGTAATAACCGCCAAGGTCTTTGAACCTTGCCTCTACAGCCTTCAATAACTCTGTTTTCACTAGCTTCACACCAGTGTCCCTAACCTCAGCAGAGCTCAGGTAGGACCTAAGAACTTTCACAGCAGGAACCACCAAGGAGATGCTTGATGCATGGGAGCAAATCTCCTTTGTGAGCTCTGCAAAGAGTGCCAATAAAGATAAAACATTTCTGTGAAAATCCACTGGCAGGCAGAAAGATTAGACACTTTATCATACTCAGCACAGTACAAAATTACTGGCTGCCTCTGCCCTGCCAATTGCCCCAGCATCAAAAAGGACGAGTCCCACCGTGTTGACACGTCTTGAATCAACTGCAATTCAGGGAACCCAAGATTTTTTTGCAGTGTGTGCAAGCGGGACGTGGTGGAACTAGAATGTTTGAAGTGGCCAACACGTTTTCCTGCATGTGGCATCATGTCCGACAAAGATCTTTGCACAAAAAGGCCATCATGGATGCAAAGCTGTAGGGTGGGTGCAAAACACCCCACACTAACACAATTTGCTTCTCTGAAGGCCTTGCACATGTTAGCTACATTATCACGAAGAATCACATGCACTGTGGAATGGCTAATTTGCCACCTTTCAAGCATTTCTTGGAATGCTAATGCTTTTGCATTTTGGCACCAGGATGGCTTCCGTCAAAAGCCTCACAATGCAACAAAACTCCATGCCTTTTTATGTTCCTGGCTAGTCAATAGCCTGTTAAGCTCATAAAAGATTTCACAATGTTATCAGAGGTCCAAAGGTCTACAGTGAATGCAATTTTCTCAGCCGTCTGAACCTCTGAAGCAATACACTGGCTCACATTTTCATACAGGTCAGGGATGATGCGAGTCGAAAAATATTAACCTGATGGTACTTTGTACCTAGGCTCCAATTTATGGAGTAAACGCACAAAACCTACATCCTCAACAACAGAAAATGGTTGCAGGTCTAATGCTATCATTTTGCCAATACTGCGATGAACAGTGTGTGAGTAAGGGCTGTCCAGAGGCCACACTTGCTTTTTGTCCAGACAATCTTGAATGGACAGCTGCGACCATGACCTCTTGCACTTCGCGGGGGGCACATTGTTGTTGATTCTTCCTACAACTGCCTCTTTTTTCCTTTCACATTGAACATAGTCATTGTGAGGCTTGTACCGCAGATGGTTGGTCAGTGCTGATGTGCTGCACTGTCTCGAGTTTGCAGAACCATGAGACAAAACCCCAAGGCACACAGAACACACCGCCTTGGAGTTATCATCCAATTAAATGGTAAAGTAATCCCACACAGGGCTGGTTTTCTCCTTGGTGCTACTCATGCCGACAATGAGGGGTTCTGCTGCTCTGGGCCAGGGATAGGGTTTCTGCTGGGCACGTGTCCTAGCTGTTGCTTGTGGGCCTTTACTTAAATCAGAAGCTTGTTCTCGTGACAGAAAAAAATGTAAAGCAAAAGTCAAACTTATGTTTGGGCAGGGCTGTACCGAATGATGGCTCTGAAGCAGTATTCGGGTTTACTTCAAAAATATTTTTAAACTAAACTTTTAAAAATGCAAATAAAATTATGTAAAAAAGGAAATATGAACAATGACAAAAACTGCGCTTGAAATTGCCAGGAGTGTGAAGCTATTATGTATATCCATTGACTGCGGCAAGCATACTATAGCAGTCTTTCATTTATCAGGCATATGCACCGAGTGGTCACCTCCCACCTCAAGCTTCCCCTGAATAGTAAAACCCCCATAGTACTGACCAGGATTGTAGGCACTAGGCAGTGATTTGCATCAAGGTGGTGGAATGTGAAGCCAGTCTCGGAGATGAGCTTCCCTGGTTGGTGCTGTGTCTTTTCTGGGCAGTGGTATGACTAAAGTAAAGTAAAGGATTATGTTATGTGTGAGCGGCTGAGAGCGCACTTATACTCTTATGCCAGACCCCAAGCACTGACCAGAGGCCAATGCTGTCCCCCATCACACCCCTCCCCACCTTGCAAATCACTCCCGTCTAGCATGGCAGTCCTATCACTGGCTGCTTAAATATTATTGAGGTCAATCAGGTGGCCCCAGATCCAAGTCCGGATCCAAAACCACAAAAAGCTAGTGTGGACCAGTGTCAGAAAAGGAATGAATAGCCATTTGCAACAACAGTGAGGAACTTTTGGGGAGTGGGCAATAGGGCAAATGCCTGACCCAAAAATCCAAAAAAGCTTGCATGGACATGGTTTCAGGAGTCATAGGTGGGCACATTTTGGGACAATGTGGTGGACCAGTTTGATGAGTTACTTTGCTATGCGGCTAATCATTTTGACCAGTGTTGCGGAATGAATAAAAAGCACAATCTTCGACCAATCCCATTTTCTCCCAAAACACACCATTGGGTAGTACTAGATAAACAGAGTCAGAAAAGGAATGAATAGCCATTTGCAACAACAGTGAGGCACTTTTGGGAGTGGGCAATATGGCAAATGCCTGAACCAAAAATACAAAAAGCTACCATGGACATGTTTTCAGGAGTCGTAGGTGGGAACTTTTGGGGGGCAATGTGTTGGACCAGTTTGATGAGTTACTTCGCTATGTGGCTAATCATTTTGACCAGTGTTGCGGAATTAATAAAATGCACAATTTTTCTACCTGTCACATTTTCTCCCAAAACACCACTTTGTGTAGTATTAGTCAAACAGTGTCAGAAAAGGAATGAATAGCCATTTGTAACAGCAGTGAGGCACTTTTGGGGATTGGGCAATAGGGCAAAGGACTGAACCAAAAATACAAAAAGCTAGCGTAGACATGTTTTCAGGAGTCATAGATGGGCACTTTTTGGAGCAATGTGGTGGACCAGTTTGATGAGTTACTTCGCTATGCAGCTAATCATTTTGACCAGAGTTGTGGAATGAATAAAAAGCAAAAATTTTCTACCAATCACATTTTCTCCCAAAACACCCCCTTGGGTAGTACTAGTGAAACAATGTCAGAAAAGAAATGAATGGCCATTTGCAACAACAGTGCAGAACTTTTGGGGAGTGGGCAATAGGGCAAATGCCTGAACCAAAAATACAAAAAGCTAGGATGAACATGTTTTCAGGAGTCATAGGTGGGCACTTCTTTGGGAAATGTGGTGGACCAGTTTGATGAGTTACTTCGCTATGTGGATAATCATTTTGACCAGTGTTGCGGAATGAATAAAATGCACAATTGTTCTACCCATCACATTTTGTCCGAAACACCCCCTTCGGTAGTACTAGTCAAACAGTGTCAGAAAAGGAATGAATAGCCATGTGTAACAATAGTGAGGCACTTTTGGGGAGTTGGCAATAGGGCAATAGGGCAAATGCCTGAACAACAAATACAAAAAGCTAGCGTGGACATGTTTTCAGGAGTCATAGGTGGGCACTTTTTGGGGCAATGTGGTGGACCAGTTTGATGAGTTACATTTTGACCAGTGTTGCGGAATGAATAAAAAGCAAACATTTTCTACCCATCACATGTTCTCCCAAAACACCCCCAATATACCCCGTGGGTAGTACTAGTCAAACAGCGTTAGAAAAGGAATGGATAGCCATTTGCAACAGTGAGGTACTTTTGGGGAGTGGGCAACGAGCCACAGTCGCTGAAGGGGTGCCTGGGGAGGCAAACCTAAGAAGCTACTGGCACAGGGGTTTTTAAAAGCCCTCTCACCAAACAGGAGACAACAGAAGAATGCTACTGTACAACTGACTTACCACAACCCAGCAGTGCAGGCATCCCAGAGCTCTAGGCACACTAGGTCTCCTCTGGGCATGAATGTGGCCCACG
Organism: Ambystoma mexicanum; assembly: GCF_040938575.1. NCBI lineage: Eukaryota > Metazoa > Chordata > Amphibia > Caudata > Ambystomatidae > Ambystoma > Ambystoma mexicanum. The sequence goes on along the minus strand of NC_090936.1, from coordinate 973,262,269 downwards.
AACTGTGCAAAGATGGTCAGGCCACCGGTATTGCACCGGTGGCCCGACCAAAATGATTGGCATTTCGGTGAGGGTGCGGGGGTGCAGGGCACCACAACAGCCTCACCGTACTGAAATTTCGAGGCAGCCCGGGTGGACAAAGTGCCTCGGCGGCCTTGTGAGTCTGGGGGCCGCTCCTGGAGAGTGAAGCGACCCCCGAATTCTGCAAAGAAGGTTGGGCCCCCGGCTTTGCACCAGTGGCCCAATTGAAATGATTGGCATTTCAGTAAGGCCGTGGGGGTGCAGGGCACCCCAGGGGCCTCACTGTCTTGAATGGGGGGCGGGGCTCAGCAAAATTCAAGGCCTCTGGGTGGACAAAGTGCCCCGATGGCCTCGTGAGTCTGCAGGCCACTCCTGGAGAGTGGAGCGGCCCTCGAATTGTGCAAAGAAGGTCGAGCCACCGGCTTTGCATCAGTGGCCCAACCGAAATGATTGGCATTTTAGTGAGGCTGCAGGGGTTACAGGGCACCCCAGCAGCCTCACTGGTTTGAATGGGGGGTGGAGGACCTCATCGAATTTCGAGGCCGTCGGGGTGGACAAAGTGCCCTGGCCACTTCATGAGTCTGGGGGGCCGCTCCCGGAGTGTGGATCGGCCCCTGATGGATCCATACAAAGTTGGGCCACCGGCTTTACACCGGTGGCCCGACAGAAATTACTAGCATTTCGGTGAGGTCGCGGGGGTGCAGGGCAACCCAGTGGCCTCACCGTGCTGAAGGGGGAGTGGGGCCTCAGCGAATTTCGAGGCCGCCGGTGTGGACAAAGTGCCCGGCGGCCTCGTAAGTCTGGGGGGCCGCTCTCGGAGAGTGGAGTGGCCCCCAAATTATCCATAGAAGAAGAAGATTCTTTCATTGCACTTACCTGGGGGTGATGGACGGTCTCTCTCGGTGCTTGCATCTGCTGGTGCACTCCGTTGGCATAGGAAGCGAGGAAAGGAAAGAACTGTTCCCTTCCCTCACTTCCTATTTCAACACGTGCTTAGGCTGCAGTAGCCAATAAGCAAACACCTTATTTGGCTTCTGCAGCCTAGACACAGCAATACTTTCTATGATTGGCTGTCATCTCCCAAACAGGGAGAAGACAGCTAATCATAGAAAGTGGACTTTGGCTTCAAGTCATTATGCAAAAACTTTTCTGCTAAAGCAGAATAGCTGTTTTTCAGCCGAACTTCGGCAGAATAGTGACTAAATGCCGAAGTTCGGTACACCCCTAATCTAAACTCCCGAGTACCCTGATCTCTTCCAAAGCTCATCTGACTGCTCCCCCTTTAGAGCCGTGAATAAGCTCTTCATGCCGCCTGTGGCCAATATGACACCGGCAGTGTGCTTCTCTAATGCATAAATCAACTTCCCCGCCCCTGCAGTGAGCAAAGGAGTGTCTTCATCAAGTTTCTCTGGTCCATGTGGGATCACAGGACATAATACACCCTTCCACGACCCTTCTAGAGCATTGGAAACTGTGTTACCTGGAGATTTCCCACGCTCTCACTTACTACTTAGTACGGTCATGCGAGTACCCTGACCTGTCCTATGATTCCATGGTGCATTACATACTGAAGCGGGAAGTATGGTGACTAAACCCTGTTCTCCTTGCTCGACATCCCACTCCTCACCCCCTTTATCATCTACTTCAGCCACCCCATTTCCTGACCCTTCCACAGGAACAAAAGCATACTCGACACTACCATAGGGTGCTACTTCCCGTCCTCCTTGCTTGGCCCCTGTATCTGTGGCAGTGTCCTCATCCTCCTTGACCACCTCAACCTTTCTGATGACTGATTTATCGAGCCTCACAAGAACCTGCCCATACCTCCTCCATCCCTTGTCTGTCTTTCCTACTTTTGCCGCTATTCATTTCTTTGTTGCCATAGCAACATTATCTCTTCCTCTGCTAGCCTCAGTGCTTCTTTCATTTTTCCAGCTCCTGTCTCTCCGTCACTTCCTGCAGGCCTGATCTCCTCCTTCTCCCTAATTCTCAATCCACTATCTGCGCTTCTAGCTGGCGGTCTCACTCTCTCTTTTAATCTGTCTGCTAATCTAGCAGTCAAAGGAGTGACTCCCTTCCCACTCTCCTTTTGTAATATCTCTGCAGCCCTAACCATTGGAGTCACCTTTCCACTTCCTTCGAGATACCAATTTCTAGGAGTCACAACCAATGGAGGCACTACCTATGTCTGTCTTGTAGCCTCTAGAGTAGCCGCAGGGGAGAATGGAGGTACGTATACCCCTATGCGGGCGATAGCATAAAGGATAGCACCCATATGGGGACGAAGCAGAAGGAACTCCTGCACCCTCCTTTGTTGGCCCATATCCATGATTTTAACACTATGGCCCTTCACACCTTTTTCATACATGCATCACAGCTCTAAAACATTTAGCTGCCTCTCTAATTTTGAGCCCATATGCTTCGTAGTCAAAAAGGTATGCAAATTCCCCAGTATCCCTATGTTATAGGTTTCCTCAACAGGCCACGAACTGATTATCTTTCCCTTTCCCATAACCATTGTTTATGATATTTTAAATGTTCGCCGTATTGCCAGGCAACACCTGGCATAAATGATTCAACTGAATCTCGATACCCGAAACCCACGTTTATCACAAAGCAAAAATATTTGCACAATAACCTGATACCAAGCCAAACCCGCGGCACAAAAAATGTTCACCCAAATAACTCCCTTTTTACCCTTACCCAATTGCTTAGTCTGGCTTCACACTCACTCACTGTATCATCTATAAAGCAATTGTCTCACTTCACTATTTGCTTCAAATCTCTTCTCACTCATACACAGAAGACAGCATCTTATCAAAAAACACTCTGCCGGACAATATCTCCAAGATAATCCTACTACTTGCACATAGGAGGGGCTCAATGCTTTCCACTACTGCCCCGCTGTTCTTGCGCTCTTTATCACTAGTATGGCCTTCTTTACTACAAAACCCTCTTTTTCCTGACTACAGGAGGTTTCCCCTTAACTACTTTGAATAAGCAAGAAAATTGAAGTGAGGGACTCCCCCCGCAGGGCTAATACAAAAGAATGTAAAGGTCAACTTCAGAAAGGTATCTACAGTTGGACTTACCCTAAGATACCACCCCACCTTCAGGTGAGGGCTCCAGCCAAGCAGACATGAAAGTGAAAGGGAATCAGGACAAAACCTCACACTGGGCATGCAGGGTAAGGTACCCCCTAACACCTCGTAAACAAGAAACTAGGTAAAAAATATATACCAGGGACTTAAAACACAGAACAATTCAATCCCCACAACCTCAACTAATTTCACACTCACACTCCAAGTCTACCCTTACTTACCAAACCCCTTAAATCAAAGAAACAACTCATTTTTTACTCCTATCTCCCTCTTGCTTTACACCCCAAATGTGCACTCACGTTAACAGAAAGCGCTCCTATGTATTGCCCTGTCACGTCGTCCGGCACATCAGGGCAACAGTACCATGTGTCTGGGGAGCAGACGGACCTTTACCAATATGGCATCCACAAACCTCTGTTTCATCGTGTACGGAAGACTGGTCACCACAGTGAGTTGCTGCAGTTGATTGGTGCGGACAGTGGACCCCCAATGTCTCAGAAATCCTGGTGCCCAAACCAGGGACACCAAATGTGCAGATGGGCTTTTAATCACCTTAGCCCAAAACAGGCCCACTTAAGAAGTGAGTGCACGGTTGTACATAAAGCAAGTCTATTGTACAATTATCCGGGCAGCAGTTAGATGGTGTTGCAGGACCAAACTGACCCAGGTCTCAACAAACCACATCAGTTCGCATTTGCAACAGTTAAAAGACTCCCAGGTACTTTATTGCAATCCAACCCCCACATATGATTGAACAAAAACCTTGTCAAAGAAACCCCGTCTTCTCCCAATTCCTATGTTTTCAGTTTTCATTGGCCAGTTGTATCTTAATTGTTATCTTCAGATCATATATAGAACACAACTCTTCTTAGGGTTCGCAGTAGGTCATGACGTCAGCACATGGGTAAACATTGGTATTAAAACATAATTAATTATTAGCAGTAACTGACCTAAGCTCTTTAGCCTTAACTTTGAATTTGCATATGGTTCATGTAAATATTTCAAGTGATATGAGGAATGTTAGGTAAATAATATCTCAGTCCCCAGGTCACGGTTCCATTAAAACTTTCCAATCTACAAAACTGCCACTTTATCACACAATTGAAACTCCTGGGTATCCTTGGGCACTGGCTTAACCCCATGTTTTACTGATGACCAAAATAAATAATGAACCTCCTTCTGTCACGCTCTCAGGCATCAGGAGATTACATCTACTATATACGATGCTTATTAGACCATAGAAACCCATGGCTATTTTCTACAGCTTTGCTGAGTGCAAAGATTTGTGAAGTTACTTATTCACCTATGCCCTGGCTCCTAAAACCTCACAGAACCAGTTTCAAAGTTCCCTTCTCATGTGGCCAGGGAAAGGCAGATGCTTTCTGATCCAGACCCTGGGGGTGGTGTACTGTGGGAGGATCACATGGGTGGGGGCAACAGGCCAGGTAGACTGGGAAACCCCCTGCTTAACTTTCCCCATAATCCCACACTTTTGATGGCTGTCTTCCAAACAGCAGAAGTTAGAACTGACTATGCTGTTGGCGACTACAAGTCCCAGAATCCCATGAGTACAGGGATGAGGAAGAGGGCTGAAGGGACATGTTATAGCAGTAGTCTGTCAACAGCCCACACCTGAAGGAACCTGGGAGGCATAAAAGGCCCCCTCAGGTGCACGCAATAGGAAGGAGCTGAAACTGTGGCTGGAGTGCATGCTGTAGTAGCAGTGGCAAAAAGATGAAGACACAGTGTTGGCAATCCAAGCAGAAGTGGGAGAACCAAAGGGATGCTGGAGGGTGTATTCAGCAGATTTCACCTGCTTGGTCTGAGAGGGCCTGTTCCCCCAAACTCTGAAGTGCAGAGGCTGAGCAACAGGAGGCGTGCAAGAACGCTGCCTTTCCCCATATGAACCAGATTGTGATGATTGCCATGCAAGAAATGTGTTAGAGACCAAGGAGTTGCTGTCAAGCTGTGGGTCCCAGGAGCGAGAGGGGCTCCTTAAGTGTCGCCGCACATGAGACTCCTTCAGCGAGGAGGGGTGTTGGTTCCCGTGAAACTAGAAGCAGTAGAAATTGTGTGGGAAGTCCTGGAAGCTGTGCAACCCGCAGAACAAGGATCACAGAAGCCGGTGAGTCAATCCTGGCATTCTGATTCCTTGCGTGAGCAATGCCAGCAACAGTATCCAGTCCAATCTTCACTTGCGTACAAGCAGAAGCGAGCTGAAGTTGTTTGTTGAACTCTTAACAATAGGACAATGAAAAAATAGCACTTGTGTGTGATTAGTAATTTCTTATTTCACTTGTGTGAAGAGCAAACGTTGCAAAGACCATTGTTAAACCCTTAAAGCTTACAAACTTTATGAAGAAATAGTTGCGTGCCTCTCATTAAGCAGAACCAATGTTTGGTTTTCAAAGGAAGACTGAACTCTACCTTTTTATTCACGTGAACAATCATTACTTCTAAAATACGTTAAGTGGTTAAACATTGTATCTGGTTTTGAAGCCTTCTGGGTAATTATTTTAGCTAACCGTTGGCTGAGAGATGAAGGCAAAGTTGGGGAAGGGAAACTTGTTGCTCAACAGACAAGATAGGCAAACAGGCTTCCCCTTTTGAAGAGAGATATTCAGAGGAAAAGTGCCTTGCTTGGTTGAAGGCATTGAAGTGTCTTAACATAAATCTTGTCAGAACTAAAACATATAATGAATTACAAAGTCCTAAAGCTGTGGTAGAATCACAAAGTACTGAAGCTGTGGTGGTACATCTGATTGTCAGCAGATGGAAAACATCAGTAGTATAAGTGAAGTGGAGTACTATGAGACAATGTTCTCATGGTAGACTTTAGTAGAAGTGAAGTTGTTGAAGTAGAAGCAGCAGCACTGTGATGTTTATCCTGACAAAGATACCTACAGTTGTACCTAGTAACCTAACAATTGTTAACCAAGAACTGTGTTTCACTAACAATTGTAGAAGTTGCTTTTCTTTTTGAACTGTGGCAAGTCTCCTTGAATTATTGGAAGTGGTTGCAAAGCATTGCGGTTGGGAATACCATTGGTGCTGTTTTGAGGATGTAGGAAGTCCATATTTCACCAAGAAGAAAAGATTTGCTACTGTTGGAACTTTGGTTAATAGACCTTTACTTTGACATTGAAACATCAATAACTGATCATAGACTATCTTACCTACAAGGATTTCCTTATCTTTTGTTATTGAACATTGGGGTTGAATTCACTATGAATCCTGGGGAAGGGAACTCGCCCAGGTTATTGAGAGGTTATCAAAAAACTGTGAAAGTTGTTGATGTCATTTGAATTGCCATATATTTTTCTTTGTATTTGATGTTTTAGTGCGAGGGCCATACATCCTGTGTTAGAGCGTTTCCCTCTAGTTTTGTTAGGCAGGCTAATCCTCAACAGAGTAGGAATAGTGAGGCATGTAATATTATTTTGACCTTAATAAAATGGCATCCTTTATGACTCCACACAACATTCATACATATGAAATTGCAATTTTGCGCCCAGTTTGGTGTCACCATCACTTATTAATACGGCATGCACAACATGAACTCCTTGTAATCATTGGGACCATTCCTGACCACCCCAACATTAATGAACTGAATATTGGAGGGCATTGCATTTTTGGCAGCTACTTTCTCACTAAACCTTGCCTAGCATGCTATCCTGTTCCGTCACCCACACCCTGTTTTGTCTTCCACAGATGTCGATGGAGACCAAGTTGCCCTCTTGAACATTTGGTCTGTTTGTTTTGGCGGTGGCTTAATCTCTAAACAAGAAAATAAGCTAATTTTCTTCAATTCCCTCTTTGAAAACTTCCTAGAACTATGTTCCTTGATTCACAAGATGCTGGCACTTTCTACTAAGCAGTGCCATATTTCAGTGCACCCACAGTATTTCGCACACAATACCCAAACCCCCTCCACTATGCCCAACTGTAGGACCAGGTCCACCTTTGGTAGCCGGGCATAAAAACCACACACACACACACACACACACGCACGCACGCACGCACGCACGCGCGCACGCACACACACACACACTGTATTCTTCAGTTACAGAACTATATATTGATGTAATCAATTGGACCATGTTCATCTTGTCTACCAAATAAAATGAATCACTGAGCTATTTTGCACTCATTCACCCATACTCCTTCACATTACCATCTTTTGGGATTCACTCATGGTTTCCAAGAGGATGTGAACATATACTCAATAGCTTTGTAACACTTGCCATCATTGTGCAGCCTACCCTGCCTTAATTTGTGTGTTCGATATATGCTTCTTTCTCTATTACAACTACTGTAGCTATAATCCAGAAGCTGTGTTATGATGTTATTTATGGAAGGATTCTACCGACTAAAGGTAGCATCTTGTGGGGTTGCAAGCATTATTGGGGTGGGTGACAGGCTTCAAGAACACAGGATTATGAGAGCAGACTGGCCACTCTCTGCAACTGGCCTTCAGTTTTCAAAAGGTTTTGTTGACTAATTGTTTTTGATCCTTTCTTGAAGATATCACATTTCTGGGTAGATTAAAGCTTACTGGATGAGAATGAAGGCCTTACATCTCTTACTCTCTGCAGGAGGTCCCCAGCTCATGCCACGCGGCTGGATAATCATGGCCTCCAACAGTCTGGCCTAAAGCCTAAATACTAATTACTGTATGATTTTCTGCACTTGGGTTTGGAAATGGAGAATATGGTACCTATCGAGGAAATGCTATGTTTCAATAATCTTTTCTTCGCCACTGGACCTACTCATAATAGATATCGCAGACCTCTCAATTCAGAGATGTAAGTCCCCATTGCCTCAAGGTGATAGCTCCACATATGTACATAATTTCTCTACATCCACAATTCTCACTAGTGAACACAACCTCACTAGGAGGCCATGCATGTATGGCTCCTGAAGGGTTGGTTTCATCCTCACTTCCCTACTTCCTTGTTCCATGTGTGCTCATTGCATTCACCTTCATATAACCAACTCTTGCTCTGTCACTTCTACCAGTTGGCTTGATAGGCCCATATTAATTCCCGGGTGATTGGCAAGGCACACCTAAAGATGTTAACAGGTAGTTAAGCCACCATGCCTCAAGGGGCACATCTGAAACATCTCGGGTCTATCATACAACTATGTTTTCACAAATTCTAGTACCACCTTTCAGTATTAGAAACTGCCATCAATGGAAAATGCTCATTATCAGAAGATGTTCTATTTTGCCTTCTTTCTGATCAGCATTCAGTTTGATCCAATGGCATGGACAAGAAATGTACCCCTGCTTCTAGAATCACATACTTCTTTCTCAACCCTTTTGTGTCTTTCCAATTGTCACCCTGTCCGTTCGCCTATCCTTACCTTTCCCTCACTCCCCGTTTCCCTTCCTCCACAGACCAAGCTATGGTTAACGCAGATGGGGTCAAAATATGTAATTTGTTGGACAACTCCTGGTGCCTTAAAACCAATATGATAGCGATGGGTGCAGTATAATAGCTTCTTAACACAAGATAGCAGTGTAGTATAGATTTCTCTTATATGTACACGTCTCTGAAAGGCCACCAATGTTGCCTTGGCTGTTTTGCAACAGCCATGAAGTCTTTTGGAAAAATCCCCAAGTACTGGAACCACAGGTTAGTTTCATTTGAAGAGATATTTCAGTACAGCTTGCATGTAGAAAAGCATCATTGAACTCCAGGTTGCTGCTTTACAAATGACTCACAATGCAGTTGCACTGCTTGACCAATGCTTATTTATGGCTTTATGACAGAGTTTTATATAGATTACTGGCCACTTAGTTATAGCAATCTTGGAAACAGACTATCCTTGTGTCGATGTTCCAAAGGTCAAGAAAAGTTCAGAAGCCCTTATAAACTCCCTGGATCTCGGTGTTGGTAATAACTGAGACATCACCTTTCCTCCACCGTGTCAAGCAAGTGCTCTGGCATTGCAGTTAGTTATTTGAAGAATCCTGGGAAATTGGTATTGGAAAATGTGGTGATCTGAAATTATTTTACCCAGGAAACGTGAATGGATCCTGAGCGTCCCCTTATCTGCATGACATTTGTTGTAAGACGCTAAGGCTGAGAAAAGCTGACATTTTCACTCACCCTGCGTGCTGATATGATCTGAAACAGAAACAAAAAAATTCTAAGTCACATATATAAGGTGCGCAGAAGAACAAGTTACTTCTTACCTTGCAACGTTCTTTCAATGGGATGTTCCTCTGACGTATTCTTTATCTTGATAGATTACATCGCAGCTTGCTGGCCTCGGAAATGTTTTCAGTAGAGGGCGCTGCGCGTCGACGTCCCTTGAGCTGGTTTCCCTCGACAGCCTACGTCTCAGTGCCGACGTATTTGTGCGTATAAATAGACTCGCGCAGCGACCGTTGCTCAGTTCCGTTTTGAAGCTTGAAATTAGCTGTGCATGAATTGGTTATTGACCTTGAAGGAGCGTAACCTGCAACTACAAGTGAAGTTTTACTGCGGGGATGGATGGGAGGGGCGATAAGGAATACGTCAGAGGAACATCCCATCAAAAGAACGTTACAAGGTAAGAAGTAACTTGTTCTTCGAAGGGATTGTGTCCTCCAACGTATTCCTTATCTTGATAGACTCCCATAGCAGTGGTGTGAAAGAGGAGGTGGGAGTAAAATTGGAATATTTCCCTTTACGAATGAACAGAATGTAACACAGCTTTGCCAAATCTTGTCTCCTGGCTAGAGGAGGAATCCAGATTGTAGAATTTTGTAAAGGTATGTGCGGACGACCATGTGGCAGCCGCAAATATGCCGAATCGGTACCCCTCTTTGGAGAGCCGAAGAGGCTGCGATACCCCTGGTTGAATGAGCCCTAAGATGTTGAGGGGGCTCTTTCCCTGCCAATTTGTAACATTCTAGAATGGCTAAAATAATCCATCTTGAAATAGTCTGTTTTGTGATTGGCAATCCTAATTTGTGTCCTGCATAACCTATAAACAGTTGGTCTGCTTGCTTTATCCTAGCAAGTCTGCTGATATAAAAACTCAAGGCATGCCTTGGATCCAGCCTATATAGCCTCTCTTCCTCTTTCCCTGGATGGGCAGGAGGATAGAATGAAGGCAAGGTTATCTTTTGAGTGATGTGGAATTCAGAGACCACATTTGGGAGGAAGTTAGGCTTCACTTGTAAGACAACTTTGTCTTTGTGAAAAATTATCTGATGAGGTTTGCAAGATAGAGCTTGTAATTCACTCACTCTTCTGGCAGATGTTAGAGCCACTAGTAAGACTGTTTTAAGGGTGAGAAATCTTAATGAACAAGAATGGAGAGGTTCAAAGGGAGTACCCATCAGAAAATGTAAGACTAGATTTAAGTCCCACAAGGGAACTTGGAACGGCTTTGGGGGATAGACATTAGTTAACCCCTTCAGAAATTGAATTACTAGGGACAATTTAAAATATGATGGCTCCTCCACAGTGCGCTTAAAGATTGACAGCGCTGCGAGGTAGCCCTTGATCGTACCAACTTGAAGACCTGAATTTGCCAAATAGAGCAAAAAGGATAACCCCATTGGTGTACCGCATGAAAAGGGTTCGATATTCTTTTCTCTACACCAGCTGCAAAATCTGTTCCAACGGCAGCGGTATAAAGTCTTTGTTGCTGACCTTCTAGCCGAAAGCAACACCTCCATGACATCATCCGGGAAGTCCCAATCCTTGTATCTCAACCTTTCAGAAACCAAGCGTGAAGGATGAGGGTTCTGATGTCTGGATGGAGAACCTGACATCCCTTCTGTGCGAGAAGATCCTCTCTTTGCGGAAGACGAATTGGAAGGCAGATGGACATGTCCAGAAGGTCCGGGTACCACGTTCTCCTGGCCCAGTCCGGGGCAATTAGGATCATAGTCTTACGGAATCTTCTCAACCTCCTGATCATCTGAGTAATGACAGGCACTGGAGGAAACGCGTATAGAAGTGGAAACTCCCAGTCTACTACGAACGCGTCGCCTAGAGCTCCTCTCGGGGGAAATTCCCTTGAACACAACTGATCGCACTTCCTGTTGATACTGTTGGCAAACAGATCCACTTGAGGGGTTCCCCAAAGGGCAAAGATCTCTTGAAAGACTTCCTGAACTAGCTCCCACTCGTGAGAGACTGTGCTCTGCCTGCTCAGAGCGTCCACTGTCAAGTTCTTCTCTCCGGCTAAGTGAACTGCTGATATTGAGATTCCTTCTTGAATTGCCCAAAACCAGAGCTGCATCGCCTCTCTGCACAGTGGCAGTGATCCTACGCCTCCTCCTTTGTTAAGGTAGTGCATGGCCACTGTGTTCTCCATCATTATTAGTACATTTTTCCCTTGTACAGATGGCAGAAAAGCCTCCAGCACCAGTCTGATGGCTCTCAGCTCCACAAGGTTGATATGTAGTCTGGACTCTGATGGAGACCAACGACCGCTGATGGTCAAGTCGTTGGCATGGGCTCCCCACCCCGTGAGTGAGGCATCCGTGACTACTGTTATCTCTGGCCATGGTTGTCCAAACTGTTCTCCTTTCAAAATGTTCTCCCGATAGGCCCACCACTGAAGGTCTCGAGCCACTCTGTCTGGGACCTGAAGGAGATCTGTCATTCTTCCTGAGAATTGTGACCATTGAGTTCTTAATGGCCACTGGAGGGATCTCATTCTCAGGCGAGCCTCTGGCACTAGGAAGATGCAGGATGCCATGAGGCCTAGCAACCTCAAAAATTCAAAGGCTGGAAGACGTTTGGCATTTTGAAACTTGGTGACCATCTGCAGAATATCTTGAGCCCTCACCTATGGTGGCGAGGCCTTCCCCAGGGAAGTGTCCAGGACCGCTCCAATGAACTGGAGTCTCTGTGATGGTATCATCTGTGACTTCTTTAAGTTGAGGGAGAAGCCCAGTTTGTGAAGGAAGTGGCAGACATAATCTAGCTGGATCCGAGCTTGTTCCGTAGATACTGCTCTGATCAACCAATCGTCCAGGTAGGGGTAGACGTGGATCCCTTCCCTCCTTAGACTTGCAGCCACTACCGACATTAGCTTGGTGAAGACCCTCGGGCGTAGGTCAGCCCAAATGGCAGAACTCGAAATTGATAGTGAGAGTTGCCAATTGCGAACCTCAGGTATTTCCTGGGTTTGAGATGGATTGGCACATGGAAATAAGCATCCTGAAGGTCTAGAGATACCAACCAGTCCTGAAGCTGGAGGGCCTGAAGGATCTGAGAGAGAGTTACCATCTTGAACTTGCCCTTCCTGAGGAATTTGTTCAATTCTCGTAAGTCCAAGATGGGTCTCAGTCCTCCGTCCTTCTTCGGTACCAGGAAGTAGGGGCAATACCAACCCTTGTTCCTCTCCGCTGCAGGTACCGGTTCTATGGCACCTTTCTCTAGCAGATCTAGAATCTCCTGCATAAGGAGCGGATCTGGAAACTTCAAAGAGTTGTTCCCCGGTGGATGACTCTGAGGGGTGTGTAGAAAAGGCAGGCAGTAACCTTGGGCAACTGTCTCCAATGCCCAAGCATCTGACGTAATAGCCTGCTATTCCGCCATGATGTTGAGTTAACCTGCCCACTACTGGTGTTTTGTGAGGAGAGACCTCAGAGGGGTTTAGAAGCGGCTGATGCAGATGCCGAGGGTAAAGTGGCACCTGCTGCTGCAGTTTTTGTACCTTTAACCCGTCAACTATGGGAGAATCGTTTCGGGCGCCTTTGATCTGGCTGTCCTCTGGCTTTTCTAAATGCGGAGTAAAAGCAAAAGGACCTACACCTCCAGGATGTTCCTGAGGGGCGATTCGGAGTCTGTCGGATTGCTGCTCCAAGAGATTTCGCTGCTGCCTTGGATGTTTGTAACTTCTCCAGGCTCTCATCAGCCTTCTTACCAAATAAAGAAGTGCCGTCAAAGGGCATATTCAAAAGTCTGGCTTGTACATCTGGAGCAAAACCAGACTTCCGCTACCACGCAAATCTGCGGATTGTGGTACTTGCCGCCATGGCCCTGCTGATACTGTCAGCAGAATCAATGCCTGTTTGGAGGGACTTGCACATTGCATCTTTGCCATCTTTAATGACGTTTAAAAATGCTTCCCTTTCCTCTGTGGCGTTAATAGATTTAAGCGCCATGCTACATGCCGAAAATACTTTCTTTGACATAGCATCAAACCTTTTATCATCCATGTCCGGTGGAATAGTAGGGTATGCAGATCTACTATTTGATGAAGTTGCTGCTTGTACAACCAAACTCTCTGGAGTTGGATGTTTGCTCAAGTATTCAAGATCTGAAGCAGATACCCTGTATTTGGCAGATAGTTTCTTGTTAACTGCAGGGATAACCTCAGGAGTTTCCCAAATAGCAGAGATCTTTCTTTGGAGAGCAGTATGAAAAGGAACAACAGGATATCTTCCTGTGGACCCTTAACTAAAATGTCAGTAAGGTCAACCTGCTGAAAAGAAGGTGAAGGTGTAGACCACCCCATGAATTCTATTATTCTAGCCATCAGAACCCTATAAGGGGTCTCAGCATACTCCCCAGGATCTGGTTTAGCAAACTCTACTTCTGGGGAAGTATCTAAACCACTTGCCTTATGTAAAGAGTCTTGAAGATCGTTTAACCTGTTCAGAGATAAATTCTTCTGGTATGGGTGTTGCGGTCCTTTGTAAACCAAAAGGTCTCTCATGGTCAGCATCCTCCCCTTCCTCATATATACAGGACAAAGCTATAAAGTAATCAGACCTAGGATATGGTTTAAAACCCATTTCTAGGGAAGAAGGGGCCAAGTTGGTTGTCACCGGTTGAGAAAACGTCAAAGTTGTCAGCGTAGAAGTCAAAGGCTTCGACAAACCCGAAAAAGGTGTCGAAAAGGTTTGGAGAGACCTCGAAGTACTCGAGAGGATCGGAATCCTACTCGGAGTTGTCAAGGTTATCGACGTCATCCTCAAGGTCCTGGTCGAAGTCCTCGACACCTCTACTGTCTGAGATGTACTGACAGTTGTAGGTCTGTCTTTTATCGGAGTCGACAGTGGTGTCGACAGTGGTGTCGAAGACGGTGTCGATGCAACTGATTTATGCGTCGATGGATCCTTTGACATAGGCATCGATGACGCAGATTTATGAGTCGCAGAAACCTTTGATGACAGCGTTGATGACGCAGGTTTACTGCCTTTACTCAAGGGTTCATGACGCTCTCGGGTAGTTTCTGTCGCCGGGTGCATCGACTTGCAGCGTTTTGATTTTTCAGGTCTTTCAACCAGGGTATCACCTTTAGCCGTCTCTGAGAGGGTCGAGGCCGCTTTCTCGAAGACGCTAAGCATTTTTATATGGAATTCCTCCCACTTAGCTGGAGAGCTGTGTTTGGTGGGGCAGGTGACCCTTTCCGGGAAGACAGAAGAAGACGAAGAAGAGGGAGATCTGGTACGCCTCTTCTTTGGGTGTTTCGATCTCGAAGACTGGTGGGAACCGCTTCGAGACCTTGAACCGGAATGTTTCCTGTGACGGCGAGGAGACGAATGTCTCGACTCTGCCGAAGAAACTTTCGAGGGAGTAGATGTTTTAAGATTCCTACCTCTTTCTAGCTTTCCCTTACGCTCCTTCAAGGCTTTCACCGTCATGGACATACAGTCCTCGCATTCCGAACAGTAATGCTCCGATCCCAGGCACCACAAACAGATCCTGTGAGGATCCGTGAACAACATTTTCTTCCCACAATCACGACACTTTTTGATGCCGGACCGTGGGGTCGACGGTTCGGATGAGGAAGCCATCGAATAAAGATGATATCTTCGAATAATAAGTTTAGTCTTCTTGAAGAAAGAACTGAGCAACACGATTCCGAGGCGACGAAGCACGGAAAAACAGAACTGAGCAACGGTCGCTGCGCGAGTCTATTTATACGCACAATGACGTTGGCGCCGAGGGACACCAGCTTAAGGGACGTCGACGCGCAGCGCCCTCTACTGAAAATATTTCCGAGCCCAGCAAGCTGGGATGTAATCTATCAAGATAAGGAATACGTCGGAGGACACAATCCCTTCGAATGTATGGTTATAAAGGCAGCAGGCATACATGTAACAATTATGTGTTACAAAATGTTATTTCACACGGACATGATGCTAGCTTTTCTAAGGTGTTATGTTGCAAGATTGAATCCATCTATCTCTGTGGATAGGGACTATGCAACAAGAATCCATCTATCCCTGTGGATAGGGACTCTACAACAAGGAATATACACATGTGTAGACGTGATGAAGTTTGCCCTCATATGCACATATACGAAATGTCATGTACGTAAATAATATTCTTGTTATGGATAATGGGCTCCTGTATTGGGGCATGGGAAATCTTTTATTTTTGTAAAATGCATGATTTAACAGAAACTATCGGTAAATCAAAAGAAACAACTACTTTTTGGGCAGTCTGTCATCGCTGTGTACTTAACATGAGGCAACACCAATAAAATGCAAAAAGTGACTGCGCCACTGCCGTGGCAAAGGCATGGCAGTCTGCACCCATCCTCAACAGGCTGCAAAAGGACGTGCACAGTACATACTAAAATATTTTGTAAGTATAGTTCTGAGGAGCTCTTACATTATAAGTATTTTACCATAGAACCGAAAATACTAGATGGAAGTCTAGGATTAGACATTAGACGACAATCGTCTAGTGCAGGAACAATTATAAACCGAATTACGTACTTCAGATAATTCAAACAGGTCCTTCCCTTGGCCACTACATTTAATCACAAACGAAACCAAAACAAAATACCTTGTCAGACGAAAATATACAACCACAGGAATGAAAACAGTGCTGTATGCACTTATGTTGTGCCTTAATTATGAATAGGTCTTTAGCACAAAATAGGCCTAAGGTGCAAACCTATACACAAAGTCATAACTTAGAGGTTCTATTTGTGAAAGAAACATGGTTTAAACAGATTGTGTGCCTTTAATTTCAAAACATATCCCAATAAAGTATAAAGTCATATCTAATCCAAGAGATCAAAAAAGGTTGGTAACATAGCAATTATCTTAAATGATCACTTTAAAATTACTGAAACACCCTGTACTCACTCTGAGTATTTTCTAACTACAGATTGGTTGGGCAAAATCTCCCTACTCTATCAATCTACCAGAGATTATTAAATTAGGCAACTCTGACATTGGGATCAAGGACTCCAAACTGGCTTTAACTTCTAAATTATTAGACAACCCGAAAGCTCATCACCTAATTTAATTGGTGAAGGGGTGCACTCCTGAAAGAGGCCACATGTTATCTTTTCCAGCGAGAGGAAACATTCAGAAGTATCATCCCCTATGCAGTCTGGATGGCCGGATCACATTTCTGTTCTCTTTCATATTTACCATAATCCAAATATCAAAAAAGTAAGCAGTTCCCGTATCAATAAAAATGCATAGATCGGGAACTACTTGAGAGTATTGTGTATGGTAAAATAAACAAAATCGATCACGCAATCTCTGCCGAGGAAGAGCTAGAAAATTGCATGAGGCTGATCTATTGTAGCCTAGATAGCCACATACCAATCACATAAAACGGATAGTTCACTAACATAGTTCTTCAAACCAGGCCAAATAAAAAGTATGTGGAATGCCAATGGCAAAAATGTATTTGAATCTGCAGAAAAAGAAAAAATATATAATGGAATGTAAAATCTCTAAAAAGCCATCAGAGAAGTAAAGAAAACCAAATACAATGAATTTGGAACTCCACCATTAGAGCTATGCATTGTTCGGCAAGATCATTTTATAAAATAAATCAGATCTATGATGACGTTAACCTTAAAGGCAGGACTACCTTATATACTGCCACCATCCACTCAATAGGAACATATCAAATGATGAACTTTTTTGCCTTAATTAGATGTACAGAATTGAGGACTATATTATCTACAGCAGTTAAATCACAGAATCGCCACTTAATCACTGGCCAGCTAGAATATTTGTATCTATTGCCCAGTTTACATTCATCCTAGATTGGCTTCTAAAATTATGAATGTATCTTCATCTACAGCCATTTTTCTGTATTCTCTTAAGAAATCAACACTGATATTGTTGCTGAAAATACCCATAGCCTATGTCAAGGGCTTAAAATGATTGCAGTGCTACTTGTAGGTTAGCTGTGCGGTGAGCGCTCATTCAGCGGGTAAGGTGGTGAGTGCAAGCTGCACCCTGCAGGATACAGCTGGTATTAGCATTAACTGTAGGAGCACATATGATTATATAGCATATGATTATATGAGGAGATAAATCAATCTAGATATCCAAGCCTCCCTCCTAAATGTACACGCCACATAGTACTCGAAAGGTCTGCTCAGTACTGAAGGTGGGAGCGCCTGAGTAGGGGCAATCTCTGTTGAGACTGCCTATGTGTGGTTAAAACACGAATAAGGCACTTAATTAATTATTATAATATGGCTAGAATGGTACTCGCCTCTAAATTGAAGAAAGATTTAACAGCCAGAACAAAGAAAAAACATCTAATCGCCTACAGAATATGTGCAGGGCGACGACGCAGCTCACACAATCAACCATTAAGTGGGCACTAAGGAGCCAGAAAGCACTTGCAATGATACATTGCCCAATATCTGGGGGGATAACCGGGGTGTTGTTAAGCAGTGATCTAATCAGCAATTCAATAATTAGTGATGTCACATTGTTACATCTGGAAAATCCACCTAACCTGCCATGTAATCTGCCATTTATAAACCCAATAAGATTGAGTGAGGTGGCTGACATAGGGAAGGTGGCAGAGGAGGCCCCACAATTGATGATGACAGCACCAATGAAGGAGCAGTGTTAATACGTCACCCGGGATCCCCAAATACCATCCCACAAGCAAATAATGGAGTACTAGTAGCAGCTGGAATACTAGGAACAGAAGGGAAATAAAGCAAACTCCTGCCTACACTGGAAGTGGGAATATGATAGAACTGGCAGCAAGTGCAGGTGAGGTGCACGAAGCAGTGCATGAAGCCCTCTCAGATAGAGCTACCCTGACAGCACTTGAGAGATCTATCGGTCGGCTTTATTCCGAAAACTGCACAACAGTGGTAGCACTTATGGAGGGGCATGGGAAGCAACCTGTGGAGGGTATGAGAGAATGGAGAACACTTCTGCAAGTGTCATCATGATTGAAAGTGAAAGTGTCATTGAGCACGAAAAAATACTGAGAAGTGCTCCTTTGCTCCAATCCCTTTATTCAGCCATATAATTAAGGATGAGATGGCTGAAACGAGAATGACCGAGGATGTGGGTAAATCCCCGGTAAGGGTACAGGATAAACCCGAGGGCATAGAAGCGGATTCCGGTATCATAGATGGGGCAGAGGATGGCACGGTTGAGAAATACTTAGACCGTGGGTCAGATACCTAGCGGTCCCGAGTTATCAACCAGGATCTGCCCTCTTCACAATCCCCTATTACAATGGATGCATCTATTTTTTATTATGACCCTACTGATAATGGAGACCCAGAAGGAGAAATACCAGGATCATTTTTGGTCTCTGCAGCGAGAGTGGATAATATGTCTAGGGTCCTGAAAGAAAATATTCAGGACTTGACCGAGCATAGGAATAACAACCTCACAATAATGCATAAGTGCGTTGGTATGATAGAGAATTTGACAAACTGCATCTTGATGCTCAGGGTTGGGAAGACAAGACGTCATTTGCCACCCAGAAGGATGTCTCTGTTCAAACAGATACAGAGCTAAAGGGGTTGTGCTCAGAGGCTTTGAGGCAGCACCAAGTGGGTTTAAATAAGAGTGAGGATAAGGCCAAAGGTGTTATGAATAGATGTACAAATATGCCGCCCCAACTTAGGCCAACATGTAAGGCATTCAAAGGCAGGCTGTACCATGCTCCTAGGAGGTTTCCAAAGCGGCAGAAGTTAAGTGTACAACAGAGTCTATACGCTGAGTGACAAAAACACATTGGATGGTGACGGGGCACCATCCTCAGATGAGCTGGAGTACACCAGCAGAAGTGGTACGAGGCAATCAGCGGATGTACATGATTAGCCCAGCAGGGCTCCTGTTGGTCTGGAGGACGATGAAGCTGATCACTTAGATGGGTGAGGGAAGATGTATTTGGTATGCACATTTAAGAGAAAAATGCACGGTAATAAACTCGTACAAGAGAACTTTAGTGACAAAGCTGTCCCTATATTAGATGCTAATGTTATCATGTGCAAAATCCTCTCGACAGTGTCGATATTATCCGACTGTATGTTTTGTGCCGGGCGTAGTGTCCATTGCAGTTTTGGAAATTATTTTATCAGATTCTGCATATTGAATTGTAAAGAAGCACTGGCAGTGAGAGGGATAATGGAAAATGAGGACTGTCACTCAAAAATCTGTCAGTTGCATGATAGCTGGCATAGTACAGGTCCCTGTGCAAAGAAGTAATCGCTAGAGTACCGATGCCGGTGGGCTTGATACAGATGATACGGCTTGTATATGGTGACACCTCAGTGCGAGGGGAGGGGGAATAAGTATTCAAAGGATATTACCACAAATAGAGGTGTCAGACAGGCATGTCCTTTGGCCCCTCTTCTATTTTCTCTGTTCCTTTTCGGGTTTAATCCACACGACTCTTCTGCTAAAGTCATGCCAGCAAAATTAAATGCGGTCTATTATAATACCCTGCTCTATACTGATGATACGGCACTGATAGATTTCACAGTCGGGAGAAAGCAGCAGAGACGGCAGTATGCAGATATTTTTTTTAAGAATCTGAAGCTGACACTGAACTTATCTAAAACTAAGATTGTAGTCTTGGGTAGAGGTAAATTGTGGCGTAGGTGGAGTATTAAGAAAGAAAAGAAGTGGTTGATGGTTCACCCATGTAAATCAGGCAGCTAAGTAGATGTAGGCAATCCTTAGTGGTCTCCAAAGGTTTTATCATTTGTATGGGGGGGGTTAGACAAGTGCATAGAAGTGCTGAGCCTCAAGACAAATACAGCTACACTGTATGGAAGTGAGCTGTGGGGTTTTCCCCCTTGTGTAACATAGGACGTGGGGCAGAATGTTTTCCTGAGAAAGCTGGCGGGGCTTTCCCAAGCAACACCTGGGGATGCACTGCACCGTGAGCTGTGGGTACCTAGCATGGGATGGCAGGCTCGTAGTCAATACGTTCAGGTCTTCCTGAAAGTACATCTTGATGCCTTTATGAACCCCAATGTAAAGAAGGCATTAATAGAAATGTTAAGATGTACTGTAAAGGGACAATATCAATGGCTCTCTAAGGGGGTGGCTATGCTGGAAAAATGGTAGTTGTGTAATATAGAGCAGTTATGTATATTGTCGAAACAGCAGAGGAGAAAACTGGTTTTAGAGCGTGCTTGTTAAGAGGAATGGGATTATACTCATAAGCATATGTTAAGGCTCCCATCAATGAAAGTGTTTAGGGAGAGCTGTGCTGTAAGGACTGCCCCACTCAAATTGTATTATAAAGGTAAACTCTCATGAGTACAGGAGAATTATTTTAATGATCAGGTTGAATGTCTTATGTCCATGTGGGATGGAAATGCCTGGGAATCTTTTACATTTCCTGTTTGTATCTACATTTAACATTGGACCAAGAAGAAAATGATTAAGCATAATGTCAGAAACTGTATGGAAGCTATGTTTCTAATAATGCACTCGAGAGATAAGAATATTATGTTTGATATTGTATATTATGTGAAAGAATCTTTGGGGGGCGACATATCTGAACGTTTATTTTAGAATAGTATTTATAAGTGTATTCTGATAGTATGTATATATTTGTTTTATGCTGGATGTTAATGGTATATACCGAATAAAAATTGATTGACTTACTTGTAGTGAAAATAGGTTATGATCTGTAGTGCTGAAACAACTCTCAGATTTCATAAACCACAGAAATATTGTATCACCATTGCAATCTCCCTTCCACTCTCTCAGAGCACCAAACCAGTAGCCATCTCAATGCTAGTTAACATAAGGGATTTACTGGTTGTAGGCAGTATTCTAGCAATCATTGTCTTAGATTAGTCAACAGCCTTCAACATCGTCATCCACCATATTGTCCTCTCCACTCTATGTGACATTGGCATTCAAGGGTTGGTGCTGGATCCTTTTCTCTCAAATAGGAGTTTTGCTATTTCTTTGGAGCCTTTCACCTCCACGTTTAAACCTGTTCTGTGCAAATTGCAACAGGGTTTGCATTGTCTGCGATCCTGTTCAATCTTTACATTTCACCTTCCTTTAATATGCTGAAAACATTTGGAATTCCTTATTTAATCTATGCAGATGACACTCATATAGGGATCAAGCTATAAATTGAAAGTGGCTGATCAGCAACTAGCAACAAACTAAAACATAATGCAGCAACATTGAAATGTTGGTGGTTGGAGCATCTAATACATTCTGGCCAACTGAAATCCTGCCTTCAGCACCATCTGACACGTGCTTACTCAGTTTCCCAAGCACAAAACCTGTTTGTTCTGCTTTACTCCAAACTTAAATTAGAACCTCAAATTAAGCCGATTCTCAACACAGGCTATTACCATCATCGCCACCTTGATTTGATTTTTCTATTTTTTCGCATACACTTCTCTTCCACTTCTAAAGCACTCTCCTCACAGCATTGGCTTGCAGAATACAGCAGAAGTAAGATTAATGTCGTGTGCGTGTTCATTGTGCATAGAGCCTTTATGGCCTACATACTGCTACCTTGCGGAATACAATGTGTGCATTATAATCGACAAAGATGTATTTGCTCTCAAGATAAACTTCTATTTCAAACAAGGACATGCAAAGAAGTTAAAATTGGAGGGAGAATGGTTCATGTTGACCATTCAACTGTGGAATAAACTATCTTTCGCTTGAGAGCAATGAGGACCTACTGCATTTCCAGCCAGCATCGAAAGCACTCCTCTTTACCTATGCCTGCTCTTGTTACGGTTTCTTAATTTCTCTTTCTTTACATCTACTAAACTGGTGTCCAGAAAATTATTAAGGTCTTGAAGCTTTAGTTTTCTGGGAGTGAGCTAGATCAGAGACACCTAAGGAGGAAAAACATTTTCAGTCTAGCCACACTGGGGGTTACTTGTTTTATTCAGCATACAGCCATCCGTTCAATCTCTAGAACCTGGACGCTCCCGGGTGTTTTCACAGGCAAGGTTGAGACAAAATATTGTTCAAAAATATAAATATAGCTGTTAGGAAAACAAAAAAAGATTTAAGTTGGAGAACATGTTAAGTCAAAACGGATGTGTCTCCTTTACACAGGTGAGAATGAGGAGAACATAAAAAGTCGGAATAATCTTTGTCAGTCTTTGTGAGGGTCCTCTCCTGAGTCAAAGGTCACGCCTTTGTTATCAGGATGGCTAATTCTGGTTGAACCTAGAAACAAAGTGCATCACAGTCCTTTCGGCCTGGATCCCTTAGACCGTCGGTTCCAATCAAGCCTCTTGAGCTTTGTAGGACCAGAGGTAAAGGTTATGCACTGCTCTCTTTCCGAGTTCTGGGTGAGGTCCCTGAGAACCATAATTATTCTAGCAATTGTTTAGCAAATGGCTAGACCACATGGGCTGTGGTCGTTTGACTGCCTCAGACAGTCTGTTTTTTCCTCAGCTGCGTATGGATGATTTCCATGCCATCTATCAGTATGGCTGCCTGCCAAGGGCAATTTCTTGGGGGTTGATCTGGTCACTGGTGTGGTACTCATTGCGCTTGTTTTGATCATGTCAGAGGTTACTTCAGACTCTTGAGTAGCCTCTGGGTTGGATGTTATTGGCTCTAACACTGCTAGGAAAGTCTTACCTTTGACCTTGTTGCGCTTGCCAGTCCTACCAGATTCAGATTATGGCGCCAAGCTACCTTGCTTCTTTCCGATCTTTGTCTTGGTCATTTCTCTATGGATAAATATTCCTTAATATCATTGGTGGACTTGCCAGTTCCACAGGAACTAATAAAGAGCAGCTCTGTTATGCTGAACAGGGCTATCAAGGAACATACATTCACAAAAATGAGATGAAGGGAAACTAAAAATGTTCTCTCCTGGAAATGTGTTAACATGCAAATAAATTAACCTCTAGACCAAATAAACAATTGAATAAATTGTAATATTTGCAAAACACCCCATATAAACAATAAGGTGACAGAAATTGCAGTAAAGCAACACACTTAACATTGAGAACATTCACAAAACGGTCATACAGTACATTTTGTGCACAAAACATTTACACCCTGTCTATGATGGCCCAGCCCAACATGTTGTAATCTTTTTAATTATTATTGGGATCTTCCTCAGCAGCAAGCACAATAATTGATGGTGTTCAACAATCAGAAAACCTGAGGAAGCATAAAACCAGAAGAAAAGGTGTTTTTGTGCATAAAGTACTAGTGTAATTTAAGTAAAAGAACATTTTCTCTCACTTACCTCAAGAAATGAGTTAGTATTATTGTATGTCCTCACCAAAATGTATTTGTTTATATTCCATATTGTCTTTCAAATTAGACATGGAATTGATGGGGAAACATAAATAATAAATATAACAATATCTCACAGACCCACCACGTCAATTTAAGGAGAAAAAAAATACATAAAACGTTCACTTACTGGGGAAGATGACTGTAATTTATGTTTGCAGAAACATTTTTAAAATAAAAAAAATGAAAGAAATGCATTTAAAACTTAGCTAGTGTGATAACTAAAACACACTAAAACGAAATGATTCAAGAAGCATTAAAAAGATGGCACTTACAACGCACATGAATGCACTCAGAAGCAACTTGATTGGCTCATTCTCAGACACTTACGTTCCACTAGATGAATTGTCGATTCAAAAACGCAGGAATTTTTCTAGAGCTCCTCGGTCATGTTCCAAACAATTGGACCATTAAAGGACCTTACATTAAGAGGAACAATGCAGGGCCAATTTGTGGAAAGTCATAACAACTGGGATGTAAAAACAATTTTAACACAAGGGGACACAGTAGTGCCATGTTGGTAAAGAAACAAACAAGATAAATACCTCAATAAGTATGAACAAGATGTAGGTTTCCGAAACCGCCACAGAATAACATAGTACATGATAAGGAAAGGAAAAAAATACCCATTGAAAGTATCATGCCGATTACCAATTAGAAATAAAGTAAGGCCATGGACACTTGAATCGGGAGAGGTAGCCACATATACATGCTGGAGTCTTTGCACATTATCTTTGGGAGCATGACACAGGAGGGATTGTGACAGGAGGAGAGGCTATGGGCAATCCCCAGCCACCTCCTCCAAGTCACACATTGTGAAGCCAGCAGGTGTACCTCGTCCAAAGAGACCCTCTATTCCCAATTAGAGGTATGTCCAGTGGGACCTTGTCACATGGGTATTAGAAAAATGGCTTTCAATGCTCTCCTTTGCAAACTTCTATCATCCATCTCCCAGTAACCCACAGGCATTCTCTGAAGTGGATTCCAAATCCTGGCAGACCAGTTTCCGATACGGTATAAAAGTGAGGAGTCATGAGGTATCCCACAACATGCAGCATGGCTCGAGATGGAAAGAAACAAAGGAGACTGACTTGATTTTGTTAGTCAATAGGGAACAGAACCAGGTCACCACTGTCCCACTGGTACTGACCTATGCAAGGATGTCCACTATAAGATGGAATGGTTCACTGTGTTGAACACCAATGTCAGAAATAACAAACAGAGACAAAATGTCGATATTGGCTGCATCAGATAACCATGTGCACGTTCTGCTTGCTAGCTGGATTACACCCAACCAGAAAAGCAGAATGGGATGAAGAAATCGCAATAAAGTCCAACATAATACATACATAGGGCCTTTCTCCACGCAATTATTATATTTTATATCCCAAAATCCCAGATCCTGCCCCATTGAGTGTGCCCCTTATATATTGTAGAGCCTTTATTGTAAATGCATTATTTAGCATATCCTATAGCCTCTAACCATGGAGTGTATATATGTTGTCTTGTACCCTCTTGAGCTCTTCATCATGGAGTATGCATCTTCCATTCTCCACTTCCCTTCACCATGGATTATAAATGCATTATCATATAACATTCAGAGCCGCTTTCCAAAGATATACATTTTATAGCTTTCATCTCCAAAACCCATGGAGGGAAAATACTACAAGGACTAGCACCATGGGTGCTGAATAATGAATAATTTGTCCTAGGGAGTCCATCAACATGGAGTGAACATATTGTATTGGATATCTTAACAATGGGTTTTGAAAGCTGTATTCTACACGCTCCTGCACGCTTCACCATGGATTGTAAATGCTGTAGTTAACAACCTTTAGAGCCTCTCATCATGGGTTATATATGAACACTGAATCTTGCGTCTTTCAACAGAGCCCCATTCTCACTAAATATACTGTATGGTACATCCTCCAGAGCCCTAGACCATAGAATGTGCATGTTGTGCCTTATTATTGCCGAATCCCCTCACTTTGGATCAAAAATGCAGCAAGTGTATCTTACATTTCGCAACCTTTATTGCTTACTTACACATCCATGCCTGCTCTCTGTTGATCAGAGATTCTCTACTCCTCCAAAGCTTTTCCACATTTGTGGTCCATAATCTGCATCTTTAAGGGGTCTTAAATCAAATGTTTTTGGAGTTAAAGCTTGTATTGGTAATTCTGGTATGTCTACTGACGCACTTTGTTTTCTGCCCTAACCTAGGTGAATGGTGTGAATGTGGTGAAGGTGGGACACAAGCAGGTGGTGTCCCTTATCCGGCAGGGGGGCAATCGCTTAATGATGAAAGTGGTCTCTGTCAGCCGAAAGCCCGAATCGGAGGAAGTGGTGCGGAAACGAGGTATGTGTGGAATAACTCTGCTAAATTAAAACCATTTTCACAGCAAAGGGTTGCGTGAGTCATTCTCTCTTTTGCCAAATGATTGAACCTGACTACCAGAAGACCGACCCAAAGTACTACACTATGGTTCCATATTTGACGACTAGTCTAGCGAACACTAAGAATGCACAAATGGCATATGGAGCAAGGATCCACAGGTGTTTGATTTGGATCTGTGGTTGGGTGAGCTTTCGAACTGAGATCGCCCATTCTCTTTAATCAACTAGCTCCCTCAGACAGCTCAGCCGTTTTGTTTACATGGTGGAAAAAGAGGGCACAATATTACAGACTTGATCTAAATAGCTAGCACACAAACCACAAATTCCAGACATTGACCAATGTGTATGGGGGAGTGCTCAGAAAGGATTACTAACTAAACATGGGTCAGGCAAAACAGAAAACCCTGTGTTATATTTAAGACAATGTTCGTAAAATTAACATACTCAATAACTGGAGTACAAGAGGGTGATTAGTTAAATAATAACATTTGAGGAGGTACTTAATTCCAATTTGTAGAGTTCAGCATCTGTTCATCATCTCTGTCAGCACCAAGCATGAGCATCAGAACATTTCCAAAAGTCCTTGAAGTTTGAAAGCTTGCTGGTTGCATTTTGAGGGAATTCTTTTAGGGTGTGTTGATTTGATTCTTGAAGGGTGTGAAGGCACTCACTCCCAAACACGTAATATCCAGTGGACCAAATAATGGACACACCCTGTGAGGGAATGAGACCAGGAGATCGATTGCAAGTAAAACAAATGTATATAGTTAAGTTGTGCATGCAGAGAACTCTGCTGCCCAGAGAGCGCTGTGCCAAACGTTACACAGGCAGCATATTATAAGTCAAAACCACATCACTAGTGGTGCCACACTATAGGTACGCAACTCTGCAGTACAATTGGTGAGGCACAATGATACAGTATGTATCCATATGGGGTGACCACGTTAGATTGGCTGCTGCTGGGGTGTCGATCCCGCGGCACGTGGGTCAGCTGGGCTCATCTCCGCGGAGTGAAGGTTGGGTCAGCGGAGTGCTGCATTCCTAACTATCTAAACTGTGACAACAGGATCTGTGGGTATGAGACAAATGGCAAGCATACAAGTTTGGCATGAATGGGGGTGATTTCAGAGTTAACTGACATAGACAACTGATATGGACATTCTACCCTCTGCACCCAAACATTCATAAAACACAATGCCCCGGACACAGGTGCCCACCTTGGGGGTTTTGATCAACCTGATGCTTCATGATTCAGATGGACATGAGTTATTTTTTATAGAGGATATATTGGCATGGGGGATTAGTGCTATGGTGGGTGTCCTCGTCTGGTCACTGCAAGGGGTCAGATGTGTATCTGTATCAAAAGAGCAGAGGGGCATGGGCCCGGTGGACGGCGGCCTGGCGGGGTTGGGGTCGAAGAAGCACAGGCAGGTTAGTGGAGATGAATGTGTTCTTGGGCTAAGGCCTGCTACGGTCTCACACAGTGCACTGAGCTCATCTTCCCCACGGCGATACTGAATGTTGCAACAATGAATGGCTGGACTTGGATCTATGTGATCACTGAGACCACACATAATTGCGATGGCTGAAAATGCCGACTTTTTTATTAACCCCTCTTTGCACCACATAGATATGTGGGTGGAGACGCCCCACAGCCCCCCATACTACTATAATATCCCATACCCCCCACATATATATGTGGTGTAAGTGGGGTTTAAAAAAAAGAAAGTCTGCATTTTCGGTCATCGCAATTCTCAGGTCGACATTTTTGTACGGTTCTGCTGGACGTCCGTGAGTACAGGACTTGTGCAGAGCTAGCAGGAGGCGGAGGTGGCCTCGGCTGTCTGTGTGAGGCGCTGGGCAGGGGAGAGACAGGCTTTTAGAGATAATTTTCGGGCCTAGTAAAAGATGGCGTCTAGTGTGTCACAAAATGAAGTCTCTGAGCTTCAATAAGGCTTGGTTATGTGTTTGTCTTTTGTTAGTGGTTATAGAGTGATTAGTACAGATTACACACAGGAGAGTGGGGGCATCTCCTCCTTTTAGCATATGTGGCATTCATCCAGTGCGGGAATGGTAGGGGGGGGCAGAAAAGCTTACCTTTCACCATAGTTTACCATCATTGGTATATTTCATTGATTAACATGCTTCATATTCATTTTCAGCAAGCTGGCAATCCTCAGTACAATTATCACACTAATAAAGAATTTAGTTTGAAAGCAGTAGCCACTTCTGAGTAATCATATTAAATTAATAGTATAATATAGTTACAATGGATCACTAAGTTGCAAAGGACAGATACTTATGGTTATTGAAACGCTATTTTGGAATTATGTACAGGATGGGCCAAACTAATAAAAGGGGAAATTAAAACAAACTCAAATGTCCATGCATTGCTTCCCAGGATGCTATCCTCTGGGGGTTGCACTCGGATACCCAACTTTTTTTCCTTTATTCTCTTGAGAGAGGTGCGCAGTCGCTACCAGTTGAGAATTTGTGGGGTTCCTGAACCATTCTTGCTCATCAAAGTCTATGGTGGGATCCTTACCCTTCGGTTTCTCTCCCTCCCTCGAGAGGTCCTCTGTGTTTTACTCTTCACAGTGAACCCATAGACCTAGGGCCTTTTAAGAGGAGATGGGGATGCAGAATTTACTCATACATCAATGATCAAACCGACTCAGAAGGTTGGCAAAAAGGTGCTGTTTTATTTGCAATTATCTAAAACAGAGAGTTACAACGGACATCAACTGACGGTCGCTTGATTTCTCTCAATGCATTTCATAAAACAAACAACTTTTATAGTCAAAACTCATCATCAATGACATCATGCTATGTGGCAAGCTAAAACAAACTACTTGGGGATGTGATAGGCTCACAGGGAACATCTAAGTATACGTTCCATACTAACAGGGGTAGTGATTGGGTCTCTAACATCAGGTGGACAACTAAGCCCTTCTCTAGTGCAAGTCATATTTATAGTCATAAACTACACGACAATCCATTGGTTATACAAACTATAGGCCTCTCTGTTACGCTGCCTTCTACAATTGGTTGGCACCCTTGTACCATTCGGGAATATTCCACAAGCCAGCAGCACGCAGGCTGGTACCCCAGGTGTAAAAAAAGAGGGATGAGGCGCGCACTCCAATTCCTGGCCAATATACTACCTGAACAAAGAAAAATAATAAATGGGTTAAATCCCAAAGTGTCCAATTCACTGGGTTAGATCCCAATTTTTGCAAAAATATTCACACGGTTAGATCCCTTATGCTGCATTTGGGCTGCTGGTCTCCTCCTCCTAGCGCTTTCGTGTCCCAACACTCTCCAGGGAGGCTGTGTTGCCTTTCACTTTAGGTGAATCCAATTAAATTGCTAATGCAATCTCTAAGAATTATGGGAGCTGTAGTGAAATCATTTGTTCAATTCAGGTGGCCAAGGAAAGACTCCCCTCCAGGAGCACACATCTTACATCGTACCTTACCGCAGGTGCTTGTGGGCTGTTCTTGACCATAGCTTCCCACCCAATTAGTCTGACATCCATCATCACTCTTGCGGTCTGCCATTCAATTAAGGCTTTCAACTTGACCTTGCAGAAGCTCTCTGTGCCTGAGAATAAAAGGGAGTGTGGCATGGTTTATCTTCTGGTTTCGGTGTAGCTCGACACAAAGTCTATTTCAATCTGAACATGTGACTGGAGACCACATTTTTGAGCTCTTTGCTGTATTTAATATTATTAAATGGTGAACTCTTGACGCCTCCAATGTTTTTTCATTCCGCTTCAAACAGAAGTTTGTTTCTTTCTCACGTTCATTTAACTACTTGGATGGGCAACCAGGCTCACGGTGGCCTCGACTCTTGGTGCTGGGCCAGCCAAGCCTTTCTTGAATTGCTCCTTCACCATTAGCTGTTTTCCAACTGCGCTACACTAAAAACCCTTTCCAATCACAGGGTTGAAGCCTTGCTAAAGTGCATCGTGCAACATCCAGGTTCTATACATTCCTATCTATTTACATTGGCGCATTGCCGCAATCTATTCACTACATAGCCAGCCTCAAGACCACTTTGTCTACTTGCGTTACTGCGTCTGTACAATTGTAAAATTACTTTGCATTTTCTTCAGCTTTTCTTTGCATGCGCATCTCCATTTCGAGCCCGAAATATTGCTCATCTTCGACACCACCTCTCCAGATCCTATATAATGTCTATGTTCTTTTCTCTTTCATATCCTTTCAGGGCACGTCGGTTCTGCTCCACATGACGTCACCATTCCTCTTTCTCACTCATTTTGACACTTCTTCCGGGAGTTTATCCAAAAGGCCATCATATCTTCATGAATGCATATAGAGTTTTCTCAGGGGATACTTTGTTTCAAGAATTCTTTGCGGTACAGCCATCCCTACTGGTACTGCACTTGTCGCAATTTCTGTTTTCCAACATATAGGCAACATGGGGTGGAGCTTTTGGTAGGGGTTTTGGCTCTTCCTCTACACTCCCCCCACGGGGCGATTCATCAACCAATCTCTCCCCACTGTTCACATCAAGACATCCTCATCTGAAAAAGTGCTTCTTTAGGACCCACATTTTTATAACTCCTTTCAGACATCCAGCTGATTTCACATGTTCATCAACACTCCAGGTCATACAGCTGCATTGTCTATTGGGACTGCAGTAGATCCATCTACCCACATACGTCATATGTTTCTTTGGGTACAGGAACTTTGTTGACTCAGGTGCATGAATGCTAGCCTTTACGTAGTCTCTGATTTCTTCATCTGACAGCTCTTTAGGATCAAATCCTGTTCAAAATCATTCACAATCTTCATTCCTACGTCTTTCTTTGCAGTCTTCTTGCATTGTGTGATTACTATCCTGATCACACAGAATCCAAACATGACCATCACCAAAAGGGCTCCAAGGAGTTTGAAAATGTTCGCCATCCATTGTGGAACCCATGAGAAGGTTGACGCAAACCAGCTGTCATCAGCAATGTCTTCCACTTCGTCTTCCATCTTGAAGTGTAGGTTTGTCAGCATCGTTATGGCCTCCGTCAAGGTGCCATTCTCGTCGTCATGGGACGGTATGTATGTGCAACATGATTCTCCGATTTTGGCACAAACACCTCAATCCATAGCTGTAATGATATCCAACACATATCTGTTCTGGAGTGTCATCAGTCGTATGGCTCTCAGCTCCTCCTTGACAGCATTGAATCCCTTTATAGTGGTGTTGATCGTCTGTAAAATCTCCCATCTGGTTATCTGTAACCATTTGGTATTCGTCAGCACCTGGATCCTGGGCATAAAGATTGTGATGAATATTGCTGAAGTCTGACTGAGCAATCTATGTTCTTATGGAATCGCATCAAAAGCTTCTATCGATTTAGCTGAGAAATAGTTCTCTCTCTCTTCATCCGATGCAAAAGCTCAGCAGATCTCTTCTTTCTCAGGTGAGCCTCTGCTTTTGGAAACTCACCAATGTTCAAGTCACTCTTAGGAATCACCAAAGCTGGAACATGAATGATCACTATAGAACATAGTCCTCCCCAATCTCTGGGCAGCTTCATGCAACTCAAGCTCTGGGTCCACAGGCCCAATAGTGATCCATTATCACTACCATCCCGTTCTTCATTCCTGGTACATCAAAGATTTGACCGCACTGTTGATTCTCTCCAACTTTACTCATGCCATTGTTTCTGAGACATAGCTGTGCACTAGCCAGGGGCACTATCTGCAATGGACCTCC
The DNA here is from genome assembly GCF_040938575.1 of Ambystoma mexicanum. NCBI lineage: Eukaryota > Metazoa > Chordata > Amphibia > Caudata > Ambystomatidae > Ambystoma > Ambystoma mexicanum. The sequence goes on along the minus strand of NC_090936.1, from coordinate 973,230,544 downwards.
TTTGTCTTCGACCCACGTCACAGGTTTTGCAAGCCTCGGCCAAAGAGGTCTGCATCCACTTTCCACTCGTTCAATAACTGTTTTGCGATGACCAGTTACTGCCCCAGCTCTGCATATGACTACACCTTCTTCCCATCCGTCTGGAGAAATCACTGTTCCCCAAAACTGCATCTGGCCTCTTTCTTTGCAGCTTCAAATTTCTTCTTCAGTCTTCCCTTGACAATTAAGTTTTCTGTTTACTTCCCATCTAATTCCCGCTCCCTTCATACCTCTGTTTGTATCTTATCACATGATTTCTGGTGTGTGCTCTTGCTCTTGTATTTATAGCTTGAACATAATCATCTTCCTCTGCTGCTGTCCATTCTGTTACCCATATTAAGGATGCCGTACCAACCTGGAACTGAACTCTTGTATGGCAGATTGAAAGGCGAGTCAAACAATGAGCTGTTTGCACATCTATTTTAATGGCTATAAATATTTTAGACTTTCCCATAGCATAAGGCAGGAGTGCACACACATAGTAATCTGTCATAATCTGTGCTTGAGGCCTGATTATGTGATTGTGCTTATGGCTTGTTATGAGAGTATGATGTCACTGTGGAACATTGGAGGTGTCAAGGGATTCTAGGATTGGCAGTTAGTCCTGCTGCTCTGGATGGGAAGGATGTCCCAGTATTTTCTCTAGCATCTTATCTACTTATGACCTTGGATGTGGCAATAAACTCACATACATATAACTTACCTGGCTCAGGTATCTTCAGTTATATCATAATCCTCCTCAGAAGTTCTCTTTCCCACCTCTTTCACATGCTGATACCACATGTTGTTCCCCAAATATGCTGTACTGCCTAAATATTTATTTAAGTCATAATCATCCTCCTTTGTACTTCTCTTAGGTCTTTTTCTTGCCAAATGAGCTTGTATAAGCGAATCATGAAACACATCAGTATACATTCTTCCTACTGGGGGAATCGTAGGGACACTCGTCAGCGAAATAGGTGACTTCACATGAGATATTGGAGTAGGGACAATCACATAAAGCCTCAGCCTGCTTACAGTGTCTAGTTCTGCCATGGTGTCCGGAGTAGGAAGGATTAACAGAACACCTTCCCTTTTGGAACCATTAAAGTAAACAGCATGAATAAATAGAAACAAGAAAACGATGATGGATGCTGAACAGGCATAAATTATGCACCAATAGACGAGGCTCCACGATCAATGTCTTTCCACACGTCATTGACTCTGCTCACTTTCTGGAACTGCAATATGCTCTATAGCCCACATGTTTGCCTGTAATTACTTTTAAGGAAGGCACACTCGTCAGATGCTGCGGTAGTTGTCAAAATTGCTCTATGATCTCCACAAGTAGCTGGCTGATTGCTGGACGATTTATGGGATCTTGCATAAACACAAACGTTTTGGTATTTTTCCAAACAAGATAAGGGTGTACTTGAAGCAAATCATACAAAATCATAACAAGTAGTCTATATGCATTGTCGTTAGATAGGACCATTTGTGCATATAGAAACATGTTCAGGTAATAGTCTGATCTGCTCTATAATTACTGCCAATAAACATCTAATTGTTGGGCCATTCTTAGGATCCTGGATAAAAGTGTGCATGTCAGTGCTCCTCCCAACAAGAGCAGGATAAGCTCTGAATATAAATATGAAGACAGCAAGAAGTAGTCTGTGTATTGCAACATCTGATAACACCACAGGCAACTCCAAAGAGAAACTCTGTGAGGAACGGGTCGGGGAACTGCTCCCTCTTCCAATCGTCAAACAGTAAGTCCAAATCTGGCATTTTTTGTTTACTGCCCCACTCCATAATCCAATGTCAGCAAATTCCTGTGGCTCAAGAACAATAACTTGCTCACTCCTTGCTTAGCGGCCACAAATAGTGTTTCAGGGGAGCCACAGTCCAAATGTACACTTTCATCCGCCTACTAGACAGTCTCTGCATCCTTTTTCCTCGACATCGATCTAGTCTGCATGTGCTGAACTTCTTCTCCTTGACTTGCTTCTGAATGGGTTGGGGGTTCGCCAGCCTCTCCAGCATAGACTTTCATGACTCTTAGGTGTATCCAAGCTCGTCTTCCTAGGACCTTGACTGCTGATGGAGTAATATCCTCTACAATGTAAGGGCTGCTAAATTAGGGTTTATGCCACTTTCTTGTGAAATTCCTGTATAAAACCTTATCTCCAGAAAAATGTTTAGGTACACATAGTCCCTCAGGTCCGGTTGCTGTATGGTCTTCATCTGTGATCTGAGACCAACACCCCGTCCACGTGGCTTGATCTGAAATGACAGAGATACTAGTGATCATACATTTTAAGTTAAACACATAGTTCATCTCCTAACAATTCTGCAGTTGTCTGGGAATCACTTCTAGTCCTCGATGGAGGCGTTAGAGGTGTTCTCATTTGCCTCCCTGTGACTAGTTTGTGGGGTGTGAGGTGGTAGTCAGAGCCTTGCTCATTTCTCAATGCATATCATTCAAGGGGCAGGCAATGTAGCCACCTCTTTTTCAGTGTCAGTTTCAATTTAGCTATTCTCTCTTTGAGCAGACCTCTCACATATCCCGTTTGCGTGCAGGTGATAAGCAGAAGAAAACTTGTGTTTAATGCTAAGCAATTGGTTAATTTGCTCAAATACCTCATTCACAAAATGGGGGCCCTTATCTGATATCAGCACCTCACATACTCCCTGTCAAAGAAATACTTCTTGGACTAAAAACTTTGCAGCGCAAGTGGCGTCAGGATGTGTGCATGGAACAGCTTCAATCCACCTTGAGAAAGGGCACACTACCACTATCATATACCTATATCCATTACAGACCTGCAGCATATCAACATAATCAATATGTAAATGCTGAAAAGGACCGTTTGGTCGAGGAATTACTCCTCTGACTGTTCGCAGCATGTGCCCAGCAGTAAACATTTGACATTCAATGCAATTTACTCATAAAAAGCTACGTGTTCTAACAGTTTCGGTATAAACCAGTCCTCTGCAATGGTTGCTGAAAGGCTCTCCCTAGTGACATGCACAGGGTATTGTAGCTGTTCTAATGCCACCCTTAATAAGGCTACAGGCATCACCGGTTTACCACTGCTGTCAGAAGGGGCTAAAGAACACCCGCTCTGCATCCCCAGTTCTTTCTCTTCCTGTGGAGCTCCACCTTAAACTCCCATTAACTGTGTTTGTGATAACTGATTAAAGCTTTCATTCACAACCATTATCGCAACCATTTTCTCTTTCACATCAGGACTATCAAAATGAAAAATATCAGAAGAATATTCAACTCTTTTTGCCTCTTTGTCTGCGGCTTGGTTTCCGCGTGAAGTAAAGTCAGTTCTCTTAGTATGTGCTGCGCATTTAACTATTGAGATGACTACTGGGAGTTGTAGTGCTTTAAAAAGCCTATCCAATAATGCAGCGTGTTGCACCGGAGTGTCGTCCGCTCGGAGGTAGCCCCTCCTTTCCAATGTGCTAACCCGTCACTTACTGTGCTGTGTGATTCTCGAGCGCGACAATAAGTGCCACTCATTGTGCAGCCTATGCTGAAAATTGAGATGGTAGTCTCGCACTTGCTACCACTTCAAATTCCCCATTGGCTCTGTGTCTTACCACAGCTGAGCCCGAATGCCTTTCTCCATCAGTTTGATCGATTTTCGAAGAACCATCAATAAAAAGAACCTCCACAGCTGCTAGAGCATTTTACCTTACTCTTGGGATCTCGTCATGGAATTCCTCATAGTTTGGGCAATCTTGCACTTGTTCATCCTCTGGTTCAGCTACAAATGTTTGTAGGATTCACCATTTTACACCTAACTGTTTTAATTGCTGGATTCGATATAGCCACCTCATAAGCAGAAATTCTTTGAGACGTCTGTGTACCATTAGGGTTCTCCAAAACAGCAAACAAAGCATGTTCAACAAATAACGTCATCACTATGCTGGCAGACTTCTCAATAGCGAATGATGCTGCTGTCAGCGATTGTTCGCAAGGGAAGTGATCCCTCATAACTGTGTCCAAATTCCCACTGCAATATGCTACTGGTTTGTACCCCAATGTAGTTCTCTGTGCGATGACTGCTGTCATGACTGTCCCATTCTTGAAAAAAAGAACTCCTCAGAATAATTGGGAATCCCTAAAACTGGAGCTGTGCAAATTCCCTTTTTTAGTTCATCAAACCCCTCCTCCATTTCCTCAGTTCATTCAATTTTTTCCTGATTCACCTGTTCCTTTTTAGGGCTTGCAATAAAGGCTTTGGGTATGAACTATAATCAAATACCCATGCTCTAACATAATTGCATAGTCCTAAAAACTGTTGCATTTGCTTTATCGTGTGCAGTTTTGATATTTTCAAAATCGCCTCAGCTCTTTCAGGTGTTACTTTCTTTCCTTCATGCGAGATTAACTGATCTATGTACAACACTTCTTCTAGGCAATACTGCAATTTCTCTTTGTACATCTTACATCCTTTGTCTGCTAAAATAATCATTAGCTGAATCGAGTCTCGTCTAAACTCTTCTTCTGATGTGCTACAGACTAAAATATCATCTACGTATTGCAGCACAACACTTGGCAAATCAATATTGCTTAGGTCCATCTGCAGGACCATATTGAACATCAATGGAGACTCACAGTACCCCTGGGGCAAACGTGTACTTTTCAGCTTAGTCTGACGGAATGTAAACATCGTAAGATCTTGGGAATCTTTATGTAGCGGGATTGAGAAAAACACATTTTTCAAGTCAATCACCGTAAAATATCGTGCCTCAACAGGGATACTACAGAGTATCGTCGTCAGATTCAGAACTAGAGGAAACTCTGCCTCTACAATCTGGTTAATCGGTCTCATATCTTGAATTAAACGCCATGACCCACCCATTGATTTTTTGATAGGATACACTGCAGTATTACATGGTGATTCTCACGTCACTAAGATGCCTTGATTCATCATGGCTGATATAGTCTTGAAAATACTTTCGTCTGCTTCTCGGGACATAGGATACTGTCTTGCTCGAGGTAAAATTGCTCCTGGTTTCAATTTAATTTTAACTTCTCCCACCCCTTTTAACAGACCTACGTCATAGGGGCCCGTAGTCCATAAAGAGATTGGCACTTTCTCCATGTCTTCATCAAAAAATGCGGACGCTGTCGAACTATCATAATTTTCTGTCGAATCTCTCGTCTTTCTGTCCTGATCCAATATGTAATGCTCATCTCAAACACTACTTCATCATCTGACGGGTCGTCTCTAAACATATCCTCATCAGTGACATCAGCCAATCTATATCCTTCCCCAATAGCAATCACTGTTCTCCATGGCCTGCCTTTATCCCAACCTTTGAGCATGGTCAATTCCCCATGCCCTATGGCTGCCTGTAATTCCAGGGGAAAAACCCATCCCCCCTCTTCGTCCATGGGTATCTGTGGCCTGAACAGAAATTCATCAGGTATTCTCATAATCTTGCCCACTATACCGGGTAGCCACATTAACAAAATGCATACCCCATAGTGAAAAACTTCGGGCTCTAACGGCATTCCCCACAGAGCTATTTGCACAGTAAATGCCATGATAAATTTGCCCACGTTCAAATAATGTATTCCTGGCCTTGAACACACTCTGCCTTCATCAGTGAAAGAAATCGTCATACTAAGCTTTGTCATTAAATCTCTGCCCAGTATATTAATTGGTGTCTGTCTTGAATGCAACAACAGGACAGACATTTCACATTCTCCTATACAGACTGGAAATTTCTCAATAAAAGGAACTCTACTTCAGACTCAATAAAAGTATCTCCAGAGAACCTTTGAGCATTCATGGCATTTCCAGATAACAAAAGTTTTCCCTCTCGTATACATGAGCGAGTTGCCCCTGTCTCTACTAGAAAAGAAAAGGATTTGCCTCCTATGGGAACGTCAACCCTTGGTTCCTCTTGAGGATTTGGCATCACTGATAGGACTGAACACATCAAGTCACCCTGTGAGCTGTCCTATTGTGGGTACATACATATTCCCATACCTGTAAAAGGATTCCCTCCGGCAACAGTGACACCTCCTGCTCGAGGAGTCATGAGCTGTCCTGTATTTGCGCTCTGCTGTATTTGCATGGGTGCGTGCTGTGACTGCCCTTGCAGCGGATTCATAGGTGCTTGCTGTGATTGGTTTTGCGATACCTGTGCTTGAAACACTGTCTGATCTTGGGCAAACCCGTCCCTACTTTGTGGGCTATATGCTGGAGGATAAGCTGTCCCCCCTCTTGTGAATTGCCCATTCTGCACATACCCTTGGCTCCCACATGTTCGCGCAATATGTCCTGTCATTCCACATGTCCAACACACAGGCGGGAATCTCCAAACTTGCCCTTCTTGCATGCCTTGATTACCACGTTGCTTATTTAGAAACCCATCTTGGTTATTCTGAAAGTTTCCCTGATTATTCTGAAAGCCTCCTCTTCCGCGGAAGCCAGCCCTGCCTCTCGGCATTAAATCCGTTCCCTCCTTGATCTGACTGCCGTTGGTTATTCACCTGCGGCATCCCTGCTGTCTGTTGTGATCATAACCCTTCTCTGCTAGTTAACATCGCCCCTTCTATAGCATATTTCGACAGCTTCTTCTGCACTAATTTAGCTATCTCAATCTTCCTAGAATCTTCTCTCTTTCAATTTTTCTCTTGCAACAATCGACAATGGTGTGCAATGGTCAGCTGTAATTCTGGTCATGGCTTTGCCTCCATACTCACCAGCTTCTTGAGCTGTCTCTGTACCTGGTCTGGCAATCCCTGACATAGAATATGATAGAATACAGGTATCCATTCCCCCCAAGTCTCTCGAGTTTCCAAAGACACTGTTCTTGAAAATTCTGAATGTATACAAGCAGATCTTTGTCCTCCTGCATCTTGCATATCATAATTGCACCCATAACTGACTTATCAGGATATTGTGCTGTAAGCGCTTTCCAAACTGCCGCTCTACAATTATTAAACAGTGCTCCATCATGCGCTGTGTTCTGTGCTGTGACACTTGAATATCCTACTCTCGTCTAAATGTCATCAGCCATTTCCCCAAGAATAGCTGTTAGAAGACCCTTAATGTCCCCTATAGCTAACGTGTTTCCTTTTGTCATTTTTTCTAATTCATAGATCCATTTCCCGGCACCCGAAGTCAAACTCGGGCGCTTACACCTTAGATTATCCTTATCCATCTGGCCCCCGGGAAATACTGCACTCTGGCCCCTCCTTTTTCTAACAAGGGAAATTGTGAAATCCCAAAATCGCAATCGTCTCCCATCGACTGCCTGTTCATAGCAGGAACAATGGTTCCTGATCGCCTTCTTCCCGGTAATGACCTCAGCCTGTTCACATATGGTGGCGATTCCCCCCTCTCACTACTAGGTCGCCTTTTAGGTTGCTCTGGTTGCGCTATTGGCTCTGGTGTCCTTTCTTTAGGCAGGTCCAAATCCGACCACCTCACTTCCTTGTCTGTCTGAAAACATCCTTCAGGACTGCATGCACGATCACCCTCCTCCCCACGGAAGGTTTCCCTGTCTTCGTCTGACATATCTAATCCCCAACTAGTATGACTATCCTACTTCTCGTCTCTGTTTAGAGTTAGCCTGTCCAAAGACAGGGCTCTATGCTCGAGGCTGAACATGCCTCCATCCCTGCCTCGTGGCTGGCCACTTTCAGATTGATCGTCTTTCCCTTTATTTCTCAATTCACTTTTTGTTCTCATCTCCTCATAAGCCTTCTCAATTCTGTCTCCGATGCTTCCTATCTCAGAAGTCTCCTCTAGATTTACTCGAGAGGATCCTGGCATAGGTTCTTGTGATGGGAGGAACTCCTCTATGTCCTCCCATAATACTACTGGACTAGGTTCCATTAGCTCTCTTTAAATGCGATCAATGTCGCGTGCCCTCTGCCTTTTCTTTCATTCCATCTCCTTATCAAATCCCCTTTGCTTCTTTGCTTCCTCTCGAACCTTTTACTCTTCCTGCCTTTTCGCTTCTCTTTCATTTGCCCTACACACCTCATCATCTCTGCGTCGTTGCAATCTTTTGTTTCTTAATTTCTGTTCTTCCTCTTCTTCTCACTTCTTTTCTAGCTGTCTCGTTCTTCAATTGCTCTCTGCTTACTGTCATACTGTCTTTGCTCTTCTGCTCTTTCTTCTTTTCTTAACTGTTCTTCTTGATACATTTGTTCCCATCTTTGTCCACTCTTTCTTTTAGACTTGTCTTCTTTCAATCATTTCTCTTGTTCCTTGTCTTTTTTATCTTGCTCGTCTTGTTCTTCTTTTTGCCTTACTTCTTACCTCTTCCCATCAAGTTTGAGAAATATCTGACCGCCATCCATTTGTTCTGTATGAGCGTTATCTCGTCAGCTTTGTCTTTTTCTCCTTTCCATCTCTTAATTTCTCATCCTATTTCTAGAGTCACACCTGGCAGTTCACTTTTCTCTTTTTGTCCCGTAGGACTTTAGAGATCACATCTCTTTCTGGAGTTCTCTCTGGGATCTCATCACTGCTATAAACAGGCGACTCATGCTTTGGATTACTGTACCCTGGCGCTGCTTTAGGCTCTCTTAACGGATACAATGCTTCATCTTTTCCACTATCGTCATTTACTTCAGGCGCTGTGGGGGGAGCAGAAGGCTCAACACCCCCCCTCTTTACACTGGTTAAGCATCAAGTCTTCAGGAGGCAGGTCTTCCTGTTCCCCCTGATACATTTTACAAAGTTCTAGACTAGCTAACCTCTTTTCCAATTTCTTTCCCATGTACGCAGCGTGCAAGTATGTGGTCATGTGTTGCAAAACTGTTTTTTGACAGTGATCCCCATTGTAGCCATGGCATGAACATTTTATCTGCCGTGCCCTTAACCCATTCTGCACTATACTGCTTAAGCTCCGGTGCATGTATTGGAAGCTGTTTGCACAGGTGCATGAGCGGAGTAACATCCTCCATTATGACAAGTCCCAATTGACTGTCAATACTTACTGTTATTTTACACAAAAAATACTTTTCAGAAAAACAATACAATATAAGCATGAACCAATTGTCGCCACTCCAAACCTCTATGTGTCACTTCGCTTCAATCTACCTATTCAATCACTACCATTGATAACTAAATAAATAAATAATCTACTCTCAGCCTTTTACCACAATCCATTATTTGTCGCTCTTCGACAATTCATAATTTTCTTAATACATACAATACATACAATACACAAACAGACTGGCCTGCCACAACGTATATCTCTGCCAACACTCCCCATGGCTTCTCTTGCCCCTAAAATTACTCTGATCGGAGTGTGAGTTATTTTCCTTAGCGAACCTTGTTCACTCGTAGCCTAGGCATATGTTTGTTTGTTTTGTTTGTTTAACTTTTAATGCGCACCAGACCCATGGGTAACAGGGCGCAACAATAAGGTAATGCAAAGTTTACAATGTTACAAATTATACAGGTTACGAGAAGGTACATGGAAACACAGAGTAGCAAAATAAATTACACATGACACTGCCGAGAGTATGACATAGTTTGGCTAGGAGTATCACAGGGTAGCAGAATAGGTTACACTAAGTTATCCACTTGGATTTTAAAATAACTTCTTCTAGACGTCCCTGGATGTAGGATTCTGGGCTTATCTTATGGATCGCGCCTCGTCCATATATCTTTACTTCATGCTGTTCGTCATCATTAACTCAAATACCCAACCAACCCTCTGTTACTTTCTTCCCATTATCACTTTCCCCACTTGATATGTATACATCATTTTCTGCCACCTTTCTGAATCTACTCACCATTCGGGCTCGTCTACTCAACCGGCCACCTTAGCCTTTGGTCTGCTCAGCTGCCTTTAGAAACCGGGAGGGGAATTTCCTGAAAGAGGGACCCACCCCACCTATTTCGTTGTCTTGCAGGAACTCGGTTTCGGCCGTTATCCACAGGAAGCCTCCAGATAACTGGCAGAGGACATCCGATATTTACGAGACCCTAAAGTCTACTGGGTATAGACAGATCTCTAACCATCCTACCTCTGCTACAACGTTAACCCATAGACCTAAGGCTCTTTAAGATGAGGTAGCAATACTTAGAGATGGATGGGGATGCAGAATTTACTCATACATCAATGATCAAACCGACTCAGGAGGTTCGCTCAATTTCTCTCAATGCGTTGCATAACAAACACAACTTCTATAGTCAAATCTCATCATCAATGACATCACACTACGTGGCAAACTACAAAAACCTACCCAGGGATGTGATAGGCTTACAGGGAACATCTAAGTATACGTTCCATACTGACGGGGGTAGTGATTGGGTCTGTAACATCTGGTGGACAACTAAGCCCTCCTCTGGTACAAGTCATCTTCATCATCATAAAATATACGACGATCCATTGGTTATACAAAGTATAGGGCTCTCTGTTACGTGGCCCTCTACAATTGGTTGGCACCCTTGTACCCTTCAGGAATATTCCACACGCCAGCAGCACACCAGCTGGTACCTCAGTTGCTTGTCTGTTGGTCTTGACCATTTCTTCCTACCCAATTAGTCTGCCATCCATCATCACTCTTGCGGTTTGCTGTTCAATTAAGGCTTTGAACTTGGCCCTGCAAAAGCTCTCTGTGGCTGAGAATAAAAGGGAGTGTGGCATGGTTTATCTTCTGGTTTCGGTGTAGCTCGACCCAAAGTCTATTTCAATCTGACCATGTACCTGGAGACCACGTTTTCGAGCTTTTTGCTGTATTTAATATTATTAAATGATGAACTATTGACGCCTCCAGTGTTTTTTCATTCCATTTCAAACAGAAGTTGGTTTCTTTCTCACGTTCATGTAACTACTTGGATGGACAACCAGGCTCACAGTGGCTCGCCTCTGGGTTACTGGCCAGCCAAGCTTTTCTTGAATTTCTCCTTTGTCATTAGCTGTTTTCCAACTGTGTCACACTAAAATCCCTTTCCAATCACGGGGTTCAAGCCTTGCTAAAGTGCATCATGGAACATCCGGTTCTATACATTTTTATGTATATACATTGGCGCATCGCCACTATCTGTTCACTACATAGCCAGCCTAAAGATCAGTTTGTCTACTGGCGTTACTGAGTCTGTACAGTTGTAAAATGACTTACCATTTTCTTCAGCATTTCTTTGCATGCACATCTTCATTTCAAGCCCGAAATGTTGATCATCTTTGACACCTCCTCTCCAGATCCTATAGAATGTCTATGTTCTTTTGTCTTTCATATCGTTTCAGGGCGCGTAGTTCTGCTCCGAATAACGTCACCATTCCTCTTTCTCAATCATTTTCACACTTCTTCCGGGACTTTATCCAAAAGGACATCATATCTTCGTGAATGCATATAGGGTTTGCTCAGTGGATACTTTGTTTCAAGAGTTATTTGCGGTACAAGCATCCTTACTGGTACTGCACGTGTCGCAAATTTCCGGTTCCCATCATATAGGCAACATGGGAGCAGAGCTTTAGGTAGGGGCTTTAGGCCTGTCCTCTACAACAGGTTTATGGGTGCCCTGAACCCTTCTCCTCACAATGTCTGTTACAGGTTTCTCAGGGGTTTGAACACTGCTTCTTGCAATGTCTGTTGCTGGGGTTCCAAAATCTTCCTCTTGGTTGTCTTTTATTCTTGTGCCTCCCCTAGATTTCTCTCCCTTTCTTCATCCATAGCTGTCCATGTGCCGGAGAATTCTGAGAGCCTTGCAATAGGCAGGATTACCTAGGCGAGTATCTGGTCACTTCCTATTTCAATGCCCTTATCCTCTCTAAACATACTGTAGGCTGCCCTTTACGTCACTTGTGCCTCCTCCCACTTCTAGCGTGTGCCTTGGGCCATGTGTCGATCACTGCCGATGCTCAAAGGCTTTTTACATGTGTTTTACAACGTAGTGGTTTTGTCTTCCTGTTCGCCTACTGGTGTATTTCGCAAAGAAAGAAGACCTCATCTTTGCTGGAGTTGCCTGCTTGCATCCTCATCTTCATAGACGTGTGGTGTGGTTCGAATTGTCCCTACAATGTGCCAGTTTGGCATGGCTGGCCTAGATTTGCACATTTTAGAGAAGTGATTCAACTTGTTAAAGTTTCAACAAGGTTATCCCCTCGCTGAGCATTCCTGCAAGCTGTGCAGGCTGTCGACATGAGGGGAGCACATGCTGAGAGAATTGTGTGTGTCCGTCTCACAGCCTGGGCATAGTTGATAGACAGCAGGGGGAAGGCCAGTCAAGACAGGGTGTTGAGACTTGCTGTGCTGGATGGCCTGAGTTATGTTGTGTTCAGGTTCTCTGGGTGGCTAGACAAATGACCTGTCTGTGGCGGTAGCAGGTGAGTCAAGTAGGTTGTGGTACCTGCAAAAAGCAAGGGGGGTCTGGGAGTCCCTCTGCTGGACATTAGTCCTGGTTATGAGAGACTTACCCAGAGTCTTTAGCTCACTATCTTTCACATAGGAGAAATATCTACAACATATTGTCCCGCGCCAGGTTTCTGGCGATCTCAAATATCTTCTGTAGCGAGATTTGCAGTTCACAGAGTATATTACAATAACATTTTATGGACGCGCAGCCATGGATCAGTTGTATTTGCATCTCATTTGTGCTGACCAATTTGCAGGATTTGTCGAAATGTCACACCCGTGTGTGGAAAGCATCAAGAGATTCATCTGCTTTTTGTGTTGCTTGGCATAGGACCAACCTTTCACAGTCTGGATTTATCTTGGGGTGAAAGTGTGCAGAAAAACCATTTGTTGAAGATGGGTATTTATAGTCTGTATCTAGAAGCGAGTTACATAGGTTGTGCACATAGTCACCAAAGAGGTGGCATAGGATGGATCTCTTAATTCCGGGCTCTGTTTCCCTTACTGCGCTGAAATAAATGTTCAATCCGTCCAACCATCTAGTCCATCTATGCCTTTGAGAGGATGTATATTGGGCCATGAAGAAGGAAGGTAGAAGTGCAAGACCGCTGTTGGTGAGCACTCGTTAATTGCTTGGACTGCAGCAGCTCATGGTCAGTGACCACTTGTAAAGGGTGTGTGTACATTTAGAGGTACCCCAGAGGACAGCAACGGGCTCCTTCTCGACATGGGAATGCCCTTGCTGCGCCCGTACGAGGCTACACCTAACATAGGCTACTGTGAGTACTGAGTCAGATCGGCTCCAAGTTCAAATGGGCTGGTAACCACTAGAAGTTCTGCTTTACTCTTGATAAAGCATCTGCTGCAATACGATATCACCTGGGTTGGGCAGATCGGGAAGTGAAGATGAGGTTAGACAACGACGTATGGCAGCCTTGTAAACACATGCATCTATTCATGGTTTGGATCACCAAGGGCACACTTACTAGTGGCGGCGTGCCAGGCATATGTCACTGAACGACATACTGTTGTTTGCAGGAAGCAGAGTTGGGGTTGTGTTCCTGTCAGCACTGTGGAGTACGGTCGACATGAGCTTAGACAGTATATGTGCAGCAACACAGTGTAGACAGTGGTGGGGTGCCTCATAGCAAGGGAAAGCTGCCTGTGTCACCAGTTGTTGTGCTGTCTTGCAGCACTATGTAATGGCCCTGCTAGCCCAGTGATGTTACTGACACAGAGACCAGTGCTGTGCTCATCTGCTGTATGACTCTTTTCTGATCACGGGGGGGGGGGGGGGAGACCTTCTTTTATTAGCAAGCAGTGATGTCACACGTGCATGCGGTTGAGTCTATAGCTCACAATGTGCTGTACTTAACAGTGTGGGATACAGGCAAGTGGCTGTGGTTTGTTGTGAGACACAGTGAGAGGCGACCTATTGTCACCATCTGGGGAGGGGAGGAAACAGAGGCGTTGGAAGGCACCATTTTGTGATGGGCAGGGCCAGCGGAAGATGCGTTAGGCCATCTCTCTGAGGCAGCTGGATCAGGCACAGGATCGGTCAAATGCAGATGCGTTGGATTTGTTCAATGTGCTCCCCCTTTGTGTGCTAAAACTCGTACAGCAGCACACATCACTTTATTCTCACCTATGGCAGTGGGGGCTATGCAGAGCATATCTTGCTTTCAGCACCAGTTGTCATCATTGTGAAGATTTGCCACCTGGCAAGGGTGTGAAAGACCTGGCTTTTAAAAATATTATTAATTAAAGAAATAATACGGGTAATTCCATCTCTGAAAGGGCAATCGGCTGATTGAGGCTGAGCTCAACACCATCGACCCCGCAGGAGCTTCTGCCTGGCAAACACTCAGAACCTTTGATCGATTGCTTGCACATTGAACCCGTTCAATGCTGCATAGTGCCCTTGCTGAGTTTAAATCAACCCCTCAACACCAGAGCCCAACTGGAATCGCTGGAGAGTCACTTGCCCGATTCAAATCAGGGGTTACACCACGACTCCACCGGCCCTCAAAACTGTTGCTTCATCGAAGCACACATTGGGGCAACAGGATCACCATTTTGACCACCACTGCCTGCAGACTCAAACCGCTGGAGCGTCACCCACAACCCTTTCGAGTGGTTGCAAAACGACTCGACCCGGCCGACCTCAAAGAGATCCTAGTGAGTTCCCCGAACTCCATCCTCGAAAGCTGCCTTCGAGCCACACAAAGCTACCGCATTTGAACCTGCTCAATGCCTGCTTGCTGCTTGGGCCCACACGATCCACCATAACCAAACTGACCTTGATCCACTTGCATCACTACTTGAACCTGTCGACCCGCCAAAGACCCAAAACAAGGTACAGTCGACCAATAACTGCCCCCCTTCACCCACTTGGACCTTAGAGACTGGTTAGGTCCCTTTTGCACCTTTTATCTATATAGTTAGTTATATTGCATATAGTGTGTTGGATTAAAGTATATATATTTTTGTAGAACCTTGATTGGACATTCACTTTAGTTTGCGCTGTATTACTGTGTTGTTTGGATAACTACTGGATCACATACACAACCTTCTTAAGAGCATAGCCTTCTCTCGGCCCACATTATCACAAAAGGCAAAGGAGGTATATCTCTTAACTGCGCCTGCTTTACAGTCATGATTGTGTTGCCACTTGGTTAGCAGTGTGAGGCTTGAGTGGGCATTTTAGCCTCTACTCATCCTTGAGAGAATCCAATTAGTCACATTCATATTGGAATGCACCCGCCCCTTTTCTCCTAAAAGAAAAGCCGATGTTTGCCTGAATTAACAATTCTGGTTATGGTGTCAAGAACCGTGAGGGTAGAATGCTTGCTTGCAAGTCATCAATGCACTGGGCTCCTCAAGTCCTAAATTAATATATCTTAAAATGATATCTTAAGTCAATTTGTCTTTCCCAGTTGAAGGCAGTGCACAGTACAAATATGCATTTGCCAAAAGAACATTGCTGGCTAAGTATAAAAGATGGTCACCTTTTATGCCTAAGAATTGGTAACAAAACATGCCCAGAGTACCAAAATATCATTTACAGACGTTTTACAGTTTCATGATAAAATATTCTCAGTGTTTGGTCTCACAGCCGTGCGACATAGATAGAATCACAGCCAAGGCACTGTTTGTTTCAAGTGGGTGCAGCAGATTATTTTTGTAATTCCTTGAAACACACACGGGAGTCATTGTCCGACCTGGGAAAAACGATGTCACGCAACGAACATCAATGGGGTCCCGAAAAGGGGGAAAAGTGGGAAAAGTGGGGGAAATTTGCTTACCTAATTGGAGCTCTGCCCCCAACCCTATGAAGGACAGTTGTCAACATTCTTTTAAGTTTCTCGTTTGATCAGCCGGCTATCACAGTTTTGCACTCTCTTTCTTAGCCTCAAGCAGACACTACGGGAATACACGGGCCATGAATATCACTGGGGAGGAGGCCATCTATGCTAAAAGCGGGCTTCCCACATGCTGGGCACATTGCTTAAACTTAAATCCACCAGTTTAATTTTTTTTAATCTGTGTTTTTTCTATGAATTTGCCCACAAAGACCCTGATATTTGTGTGTCCCTTCCTTTTAGTATGTTATTGCATGGTATATTTCTAAAGTTGAAATTGACATGCCAACTGCTCTTTCAAAATTAAATGTTTCTACTATTCTGACTGCAGCTATTAGGAAAATGAATTGTGGGTTCTTGGGTGCCAATGTGTGAGTTTCCCCCATGCGAACATCGCTTCCCTGCAGAGGAGGAAATCTCACTCTGCTTTTCCTGCTGAGGTAATACATGGCCGCTGTGTGGTTCATCAGGATCAGGACACACCTTCAACGTATGGAAGGAAGGAAAGCCTTGAGGGTCAACCTGATGACCGGCAGTTCCAGCATACTGATGTGTTCCCTTGCCTCCGCAGGAGACCACAGTCCACTCATTGTCAGATCAGCCAGATGAGTACCTCAACCCTTTAGGGAGGCATCTGTGACAAGTGAGGTTCAGGATTCCAGAAGGGTCTCCCCTCCACATTGTCTCACAGGTTCCAACAAAGGAGTTCCTGCGGACATTTTTATTTTAGCTGTGCATTAGCTCTGCATTGTCATGCTGAAACCCAGATCACTGGCAGTGAAGTAGCCACTGGAATGAACTAATGTGCAACATGCCTTGGGTACCATGAAAATGTAGGATGTCATATACCTCGAAGATGCAGAAAAGCAAGGCTGGGTCATGACTCTGGGTTTGGAATATTTGTACCACTGCAATATGTTTACCACCCGCCTTTTGGAAGGTAAAGGCCTGACCGAACATGTGTCCAGAATAGTCGATATGAACTGAAGCAAATTGAATGGCATGATATCATACTTTTTGAAGTTAAGGGAGAAGCTAAGCTTTGCAACAGTTGACAAGTGAGGGGCAGGCAGGCCAACACCAGATCTGGGTGCTATCTTGAATTTGGCAGTCGAGTCATGCAGGCAGGGAAAGATGTAAACCTTACCCCCCCCAAAGGCGAAGCGCCACAAACACAGCCAACGGTTTGGTGAAGACTCTTTGGAAGGTCTAACGGCAGGGCTCTAAACTGTTAATGGATTTTCGTAATCACAAACATCAGATACTGATGAGTGAGCACGTGAAAGTAGGAATTCCTGACGGTCAGTGACACAAGGCAGTCCTGAAGTTCGAGGCTCTGGAGGCTGTGGAGGCTCTGGAGGATCATGTCTCCATCCTTATTTGGTACGAATAAACAAAGTGAATACCATTAAAGATGTTGCTAAATCTCCTCCAGCAGGAGAGGGGTCTGAAAGAGGAAGACTTGAAGGAGGGTTGTCAGGTGGGTATTGGATGAATGGGATGCAGTAGCCCTGTGACACATCCTGTAAGGCTCAGGCATCAGAGGTGGCGAGCTTCCACTCCCTGTCGAATACGGACATTCCCCTATCACTGAAATGGAAGACTAATTTAGAGTGGGTTTGAACCTGGGATTGCAGAGGAAGCAATCTCTGTCAAAAACAATAATAAAATGGCGACAAAACTATGTTTTTTGATGTATATGTACTAAAACATGTGATCATACTAAAAAGAATATTCACCATTTTAGGATGGTGAAGGACTGAATTAAAACCACTAAACTTTTAAATGATCTGAACTTAAATGAAGCTGTCAGGATACATCCAATGAGGACAAGGTACTAATAAGAATATGTTAATTATAAAAGTTTAACACAAGTAGAACTTAAGCAAATATTGGTAGAATGTTTTTATTTATTTATTTTATTTTCTTTAAATGTGCTCATTTTAACGGCTTTACACTCACTTAGTACAGATAATATTGCATAATAAGAACTGGTATTGCATTACTCACTATCTCACCATTTATTTGTATTGCTACTTTCTTTGGATGCTTAACTTTTGTTAGTTAACCACAATAATAAAAAATGTATGTTAAATTGTTACGGCAAATTTGGGAAGATAATAATAAATAAACACTAGGATTATGATGGAGACAAGTCATTAATCTAAAATAATAAAGAATTTCTTTAACATCTGTTTTATTAATGAATATATTACTGGTTTATTTATTAACCAAATAACCTTGAAGAATGCCCAATACATCAAAACACGTGTAGGCATTAGTAACTTGGACTTTGGCACTAGCAATGACATTAGCATCACAAATGTTGATATTAGTATTTTATTTGACATATATTCACTACTGAATATGTGTCTTTTTCTGTGAGATTAAATGAATGGCAATGATCAGGCAAATTACTTGTGGCATGTAAAATACGATAATATTCGGGTGCACTTATAATGGGGTACATTAGAAAAATCTTACAAGTTAGAGAGTTCACTCCCTAACCTAGCTATATTTGAGGTTAGGTTGCCCTCAAATAAATCCTCAACATTAAGGTGCAGCCTATTACATAATGTATAGCACAGCTGTAAAAACATAGCAACCTAATAACCTCAAGCCCAGGGACCACATCTCAGCAGCCCTAAAAACTTTCCAAAGGCTCCCGATGATGGAAACGATCAACTTCAAGCCCCCTTTCATCATCCACAAGACTGTCTGGGGCCTGGGACCTCTCTACATCCAGCTTTCCCTCCCTAAATACCTCCCGGCCAGAGTCCTTCAGTCTTCTGGCTTCAACTCTCTGCAAGTCAAATGTTTCTCCAAACATAGAGTGGGAGGTAGATCCCTTTCCTCGGCTGGCTCCTCTCTCTGGAGCGGCCTCCCTCACCTCCTCAGACTTAAACTGGATCTTCTTAAGTTCTGGAAAACTTTCAAAACTTTCCTTTTCTCCTCTTACTTCCCTCTCCCCCTGCCTTCCTAACTCTCCATCTGCCGCTGCGACTGAGGCCCTTCTGAGTCATACAGCGGGCCAGACCACCCCCTACCAGTCCCCCCAGCATCCTTTGCCAGCACTTGCCCTTGGGCTCCCTTCCCCGGACTAGTCCAACTTGGTCCTCCCTGTCCACCACACTCATCCTCCTCCGCCTCTTCCCCAGCACTTGCCGCCTTGGCCCACCCAGCACTTGCCTGCACCCACCCTTAGGGGTACCCCACTCCTGCACTTCTCCCTCTACCCACTCCATGTGCACTTACAACTTTGTCATGCACTTGCACAGTAGGATTGTCACAAGGCCAATATAACTGTTTTTGTTGCTCTACTTTCTTGATTCCCATGCCCCCTCCTCTTGTTTTGTGACACACGGAAACACCTGTGTATAGGAACCATGCAAATGACCAACTCTGACCTACTCTATGCCAAACTATCACTGTCCCCCAACTGTACCATCAATATCCACTTACTGTACCGGTCCCCTGGCTCGGCACCAGAGTTCCCAGGACATCTCCTCCATGTACTTGACAACAACCTCAAAGGCTCCTCCAAATTCATCCTACTC
This sequence comes from Ambystoma mexicanum, assembly GCF_040938575.1. NCBI lineage: Eukaryota > Metazoa > Chordata > Amphibia > Caudata > Ambystomatidae > Ambystoma > Ambystoma mexicanum. The sequence continues at coordinate 973,211,252 of NC_090936.1, read as the reverse complement.
AGCGACCTTAATCTAGGTTTGAATGATCCGAAGGACAAAGCAGATATAGCCCTAGCCAAAAAACTAAAAGATATAGGGTTCCTACAAAAAATTACTAGCCCTACCCACTGCAAAGGTCGCACACTCGACTGGGTGGCAGGCCACAACTGCTCAACCTCCCTCATTTCCAACTCGGCCTACCCATGGACAGACCATAATTGCATCCAATTCTCCATTCCCACCACTCCATCACTAAAGCTCTCACCTATGCCCCCCAGCAAAGATCAGAAGCTCAAAAAAACGTAAAAGGATAACCTTCTTCCTTTCCTGGAAGTTGCTGAACTTAAGCCCCCATTCTCGAGTGACCCCAAGACACTGGCAGACATCTACACCAACACTCTCACCAGAGCTATTAACACTATAGCCCCAATCGAATCCAAAAAAGAAAAAAAATCCATGCGCACCAACTCTTGGTTCACGGATGAACTTCTTGCTCTACATACATGTAAACGTAATGCCTTAATCAACTGGCAATCCAATCCTAGCCTCTCCGCTAAGCAAGAACTAAAAAAAATATCCTTGCAATATAAAGACGCTATATTCAAAGGTATGTCAAATTCCTTCAACCACAGGATTTCCAAGGCCAACACACATTCCAAGGAAATGTTTTCCATCTTAAAAGACCTCATCACCCCATCCGCCAGCCCCGATGAAATCATTATGGACGAAGCATGGTGCACCAGCATACAGGCTGCTATGCTTAACAAAATTGAGCTACTCCAAGAGAAAATACAAGCTCAATTCAAAGCCCTACCCAAGATTGACCACCATCCCCTGCCCAGCCTCCCATCCCAATCTCCCCCTAACCCTCTTTTCTAATTTTGTGACATCTCAGAATCGGAAGTCCTTGAACTCCTCCAACAGCTTAGACCATCGACATGCAAAGGAGACATTTGTATCCTCAACATCATCAAAGAATGTGCCGACTCCCTGGTTCCTCTGATTACTACATTCCTTAATGCTTCCTTCAAAACCTGTACTGTCTCTTCTAGCCTCAAAGAAGCTTGGGTCCGCACTCTTCTAAAAAAACATCCCTAGATATCTCCTCCCCTAACAACTACCGTCCCATTACCACTGTTCCATTTCTCCTCAAAATCCTTGATAAAGCAGCCCATAACCAGATCCAACATTTCCTAGAAGCCAACTCCATCCTCGGCAAAAGACAATCAGTGTTCCGCAAAGGCCATGGCACAGAAACCGCTCTTCTGGACCTTAAAAATCAAATAACCACAATCATGGACAAAGGCAAACCGGCACTCCTCCTGATCTTGGACGTTTCAGCTGCCTTTCACCTTTCACAATAACCTTACCTCCCACCTCACTCATGCTGCTCACTTCACCAATAAAGCCTCCTCCTGGATTACATCTTTCCTTTAAGGCAGAGCCATGAAGGTCTTCTCAGACCGGGTGAATGCAGCTCCCTCCACCATCCAATGCAGAGTTCCCCAAGGTTGCTGCACAGCCCCCACCTTGTAACAACCTGTTCACAAAACCGCTCTTTGACAGATTAGACTCTCTCAGCATAACCTATACCAACTATACCGATGATACACAGGTCCTCCTACCACCCTCAGGCATTTATGACCTGGATGCCGCAGCCCTCCTCCAAATCTACACTACCATCCAAGCCTGGATGGCAGCAAATGGGCTTTGTCTTAACAGAGATCATCATCATGGGCCCTAAAGAAACTCTAGCCAAACTCAGCCAGCAATACTGCAACTTTACTATCAATAGCTCTATCATCCCAGTATCATGATCTATCAAGACACTAGGGCCATGACTTGCCAGGTTAGTGCAATCGCCTCTGCATCCGCCCACACCAGCTTGCTCATTAAAACAGCCAAATCCTTACTCTCTGACCAAAATTACCTATCAATTGCGAGAGCTACCATTGGAGCCACATTAGATTACTGCAATGCTCTCTTTAGATGGAACCTCTGCAAAAAACCTGAATAGACTCCAAATATTCCAAAATAATGCTCTCAGGGCAGCCCTCTCGATACCCAAAAGAGACCACATCACACAAGCCAGGCGTGCTGCCCACTGGCTTCCCATAAAAGAGAGAATCACTTTCAAGACTCTAACACAAAAATGTTTAAGCCTCTCTGCCCCTCCTTACCTATCAGAAACAGTCTGCAGAGAAACCTCAGCTCGCCCTAAAAGAACCGGCCATGCCAATAAACTGTGCATTCCTACTATCAAAAGAGCCAAAGCAGGCAGGATTGGCTTCCCACACTTAGCTCCCAAACTTTGGAACACCTTACCTAACAAACTTCCCTCACAGCTTTCCATAAAAAGCTCAAAACAACTGACACATCATCCTCTGACCCCCCCACCACCCACCTCTCTCTGTTTGCAACTAAGTATGTACAATGCCTTCTCGTGGGTATTTCATGTGATAACGATGTCTGTAACAGCGCCACGATGCCCCCGGGCTGATGCGCACTTTATACATTTTAATAATAAATAAATAAATGTCCAATAAATAAAATAAATAAATATCAGGTGCATGTTGCACAGTACCTGAATGAAGTGGTTAATTCTGGAATGGAGTGGATAAAGGCCAATTTAGAGAATTGTTCTACCAGGTGTTGCAGAAGAAAAAGCGGTGGGGGCAATGCAGTCTCTGTGCATTTCTGCCTCTACCCTGATGGGGAAATGGTATTAGGCATTTTTGCCAGAGGGTGTCTGACTTCTGCAACAGTGGAAAAAAGGATTAAAGGTTTCAAAAGTAATGATCCCTACAGGAAGGCTGTTTCACATTCTTATCCACAGGTGTCTACTCAAATCAGGCCCTGAAACCATGGCTCTACCCACAAAGTTAGCCACATCTAGGCCGGACGGAAGATGCAACATGTCACATCCATGCCATCACTGCCCAACAAGATAAAGCCTTCCGTAAACTCTGGCATGGGAAGGTTTTTTGCAGCCTCAGAGATCATATACCACACGCAGTGGGTGGCCAGCGCAATGGTGATATTCATTCTAAAAAGCCAGGCCACCGAAAGCAAAATTCTTGCGACCAAAGGCATCAAACCTTTTGCTCTCAGTGCCAGGGTGCAAGGACGGGAAAGTGGCTGACCTGGTAGCCTACTGGTGGCATGTACCACCAGGCTCTCATGCATAGGGTGCGTAGACAGGAAGACATGAACTTAAGGATTTCGACAATGCTTTTTGGCAAGGTCCCAGCACAGCAGAAGTTGAGGCAGGTTGAATCTACGCTGCAGAGTGCCTTGGAGAACATGGATGACAACTTGCTCCTTCCCAAGGCCATTAAGGCTTACCTTTTGGGGAACCAAAATGGGCATCCACCACAAACAATCCATGCAGGGCTTGAACCCCACCGTCAATGGAATTAGGCATGACACAGTAGAAATTCAAGTAAGCTAGTGGTGTTCTTGGGAAGCGTACCGAATATGCAGAGAAAAGGAACTGAGGTGATGGGGCTCTGTTTGCTCTATACATACTGCACATGTAGTTATGCCCGACATCATTGGCACCCAAAAGAGTCAAGAGAAGTCAAAGTGGAGGGTTGTGGTGCCCCATAGTGGCTGAAAGGCTGAGGACAGTTGTCACTGGAAGCAATATATTCAAACTTTGGGGTCTCCTCCCCCCCCCGGTGCCTTCAGTGGCCAACCCTCGGGGCTCTGCCCCCCTGGCACCTTTGGCGTCCTTCTCCCCCCCCCCCTCAGACAGGTCTGACCTGGCGGGTTTAACACCACCCGCCTGCAGGCGGACATGCAGGCTGCGCATTGAACTCGGCAGCTTGGTCGCTTGTAGGGATAGTCCACCAAAGGCTTCCTTTATTTGTGCCTCCCCCGCCCCCCACTTTGGGGAATTGGAAAGTTGGACAGTATACCAGCAAAGTTGAAGAAATGTGAGACGGAATGTCAGCTGACGCATATCTTTAGGGCATACAATGACTCCAATTCAAAGCGTTACGTTACTGTCACGTATCACTTACCCAAGTTCATCACACAACTTTATCAGTTAATGTCAGTTAATAAACTTCAAACACATTAGGAATTGTAGATTTGGACAGTATACCATCAAAGTTGGATGCATGTGGAACGAAATGCAACCAGACTCATGAAACGTTACACAAAATCATCACTTATACACAACTTCATCAGTGAATGAACTCCAGTGAATGGACTTCAAATGCCTTAGGAATTGCAGTTTGGACAGTATACCATTAAAATAGTAGAAATGTGGAACAGAATGACACTAGACCCATGTCTGTAGGATATACAATGACACCAATTTAAAGTGTTACAAAAAAACAAAAAGGTTATACGAAATCGTCACTTATACACAACTTCATCAGTGAATAACCTTCAAATGCCTTAGGAATTGCAGATTCGGACAGAATACCATTAAAGTGGTCTAAATGTGGAATGGAACAACACCAGAACCATGTATGTAGGACATAAGGTGACCCCAATTTCAAGTGTTACAAAAAGCATCATATAAAAACGTTACACAAAATCGTCACTTATGATTTTATACTATAGGGTGTACCAGGAATCTGTGGGAAGAAGGAATCCATTAGAACTGAAGGTTTTTGGCCATGTGTTTATTTACTAAGGAACACATTTTGATCCTGTGAAAGTGGTAACGATCGCTACTATGGTCCTCATTACGACCCTGCCGGTCTGGAAAGAACGGTGGTGGTAAATCCGCCACCACCGTTCTTTCCAGACCAGCTGATTAAGAGTCCTGCAGGCGGGAGGTGTCATTCCCGCCAGGTCTGACCTGGCGGGTTTAACACCACCCGCCTGCAGGCGGACATGGAAACACCGGCACCATCAAGAGATGGTGCCGGTGTTTCCACTTCCCCATTCCCATGAAGTCCTATGGGACTCCATGGGAATGGGGATTAACAGAATTCCGCCTCCGGAATTACCGGGTCACCCGGGTTGTAATGCCCCAGTGATTCCGGCAATCACGGAGGCGGAAGGGTAATACGAGTCTGGCGATAACCTGCCGGAATTTCCGGCACGGTTACCGCCGGACTCGTAATGAGGCCCTATGTCACACATTTTGACGTGCACAGATCACCACTCATTCCTGGGCATGGCCACTTATGTTGTAAAGTACTATGATGAGGTGCCATGCATGGCTATGCAGAGCGCTGGGATAGTAGTTCAGGGGGCTGGCTTCCATCCAATCTAGGGGAGGCTGGGTTTGGGACGGGAATGTGGTGGATCTCTAGTCCTCTCTCGCAGGGTCGCTTGGTAGGGGTAGGTCACGAGTGGCACCAGTCTCTGCTCCAATACAAGCAAACCAGTCCCAAGGCTTCTGCCTAAGATGGGGACCCCTATACTACATTCTATGGCCCTACGTACCCCACAAATGCTGTTAAGGAGATTCTCATGGCCAACCCAAAGTGTACTTACATGACCAAGACTCTAACGTAGGCTTGTGCAGCTCTCACTGACTCAACAGACAAACAAATCCAAAATGGCCACCAAGGTTTTAATAGCTTTAGGCCAGCCCTCTAAGCCTCATTCTGACCTGCAGGGAGTGGGGAACCAAAACCAATTATAGTTCCCCCTGGACAAGCTCACAGGTGGAAATCCTCATCCAAAATCCCATGCAACGGTTGGGGGAACCTCCATCTAAATGTCAAGCAGCTCAGTCTGGTAGTGTGAGTGCAGGAGCAAGACACTCTAGTTTGGTGAATGCTGGAGACAACAGAGCGCAAAATATGTCATTGGCTGGAGAGACCTGGGTAGCTGGCAGCAGGAGGAGGGGGAAGTGACATCTATAGGAGGGGAGGGGTTGATTAGTTTAAAAGGGGTGGGACAGGAGGAAGTGACATCAGAGGAGAGCAGGGTGGAAGGAAAACCCAGAGTGAAGTGGAAGGATGTGATATGAGTCAAGGACAGGAGCGCTACAGGTAAAACCCAAAGTGAAGTGGAAGAAGGTGATAGTTAAGGAGGTGGTGAGATCAGGGCGGAATAAGGTGCTAAGAGTGGGCCGAGAAAAGGTAGTGGTAGAAACAAGAGTGGCAGGACATAAGGAGGAGGTGAGATCAAGACAGAATGGCCCACGGTGATAGAGAAGATGTGGTAATGTCAATGACAGGCAAAGGTGGCAGAGAGGAGGTGGTGACAAGCAGAGCATCAGAGCATGACTGTAGAGATTAAGGGTTTGCAAGAAGTCCAGAGCAAGGTGGTGTTGAAGAAAAAAAAAGGAGGCAAGGATGAAGTGGCAGCCAGAAAGCTACTATCAATTGTGAGAAAGAGTACAGTAGACAAAAGAAAAGGCCACAGTAATATTGAAGACTCACAAAAGGATAAGGAAAGTGGGATTGTATCCCCAATCTCTACCTAAGAGATAGATTTGAAGAATGTGAGCACCATATAGAAGAACAATATATCATGTTGGTTATCTATATTGATTCTATTGCATACAATACTTTATCCTTAACATTGCATACTAATGTAGATTGTGTAAATAGTCAGCATTTGCATGTATTAGACCAGAATTCTTTTAATTATCAATGCTGTCCATGACACGTTGTCGTGACTTGGATTGTAAATAGGGATTTCCTTTATCGGTCCTCTCACATGTCGTGATATTGTCACATATGAATCACACAATTTGTAATTAGGAACATAGCATATTAGGATCTTTGTGATAACAGTCAGGTATTCATAAACCTTTATTTGGATTGATTATTAGGCCTGGTATCGTCTATGCCATTACAAGAGTTTACTTTAGAGAAACATTGTATATATGTTTGCACTGTGTTAGTTATGCACCTTCTTATGACGTCATCACGCATCTTTGGTGTGCATTCACTTTGAATTGTTTCATTTTATAATTTGAATATGTTATACTTCTTTTTTTTTCTTTTTTTTATTTGATTTAATTGTAAAACAAATTTACAATTTTTACAAAACAACAGTAAAGAAGTTCATCACTCTGAGTCCCTCCAAATTAAGTTCTGTCGTTCCTGGTGCGGGAGGAATCGAGTGAAGTCTTCAACTTGTTCCTTCATCCGTTATTATTGGCTTTTTAGCTCCTGAACCTGGTTAGAGCTCCTGTACAAGGCCAATTTGTTTGAAAAACAGAGTCACCACCATTGTCCACTCATTTTTTTCCCCTCCCATCAAACCATACCACCAGGCTTCTTCGTCCACTGTGGTTGCGTTGGTCAGGTATTTCATTAGGTAGATTTCTCTAGCCTTTTGGATCCCCTTACACCTTAACAAAAGGTGTCTGATAGATTCCACCTGCTCAGTGTTACAATATCGGCACTTATCCGAAGTAGATGCTCCTCTTCTTGCCAAGATCTCGTTTGTCTTCAGGAGGTTTAGTCTGATTCTGAAAAAGGTGTTACGCAGTCGTCTGTCTGGGAATTTTTTCAAATACCCTCTCACCTCATTAACTCTCTTTTGAATTATTGGAAAGTCTTTGGTTGATTTGTAGGAGGCGGCATTGTCCTGCGTTTTTATCCAATCTAATTCAGTCTGTTTTTTCACAACTTTCGTTGGATTTTGTATAAGGGTTGCTCTCGTCAAGGCCACTTCTTGTAGCAGGTTTTCACAGTGATCCGCCCATGAGGCCAGTATTCTGTTTTTCCCATTAGTCAATTCGGTCTTCAAGATCTTGAAAACGGGCTCTGTAGCGTCCATGATCACTTTCCTGAAGAGCATCAGGGTGTTCCTGTCCACAATCCCCTTCACAGAGGGAAGGCAGAGTTCTTGTCTGATGTGGCATATGGGAACGGACATTGGTAGCCCCAGCACCTTCTTCCAAAATTGACCTTCCAGTCTATCCCAAAACTTTTCCGGGATTTGGGGCATTGCTTCAGCTGCATATGTTATGCTCGGGATCACCTTGGCTTTGAAAAAGGACAGGACTGGGATCAATGTGAACTTTCCATATTTCTTGTCGATCGTCCGAGCTTGGCATGACAAGGTCTTTGTTTTTGCTATTAGCATCTCTTGCATTGGAAGTTCGGTGGAGCTGTTGCTTATCATCACTCCCAAGTATTTAAAGCTCTTTACGATTTAGATTTTTTCATTTTAGACACTCCCTTTTTCCTTGCCTGCTGTTCGAGTTGTTGTTTCGAAAGCCATTGCGGGTCATTCCGAGTAGGGCGGTAAGGGTTAACCGTCACCGGTAACGAGACCGGTGCCGTTAAACCCTTACCACCCTATTCCGAGTTCCCTTTGCGGGTTGGTACTTAACGCCTGCTTTTTGCAGGTGTTAAAAAACCAACCCGCAAAGGGACCTAGGAGCTAATTACGGCACCGTAATTTACGGTGCCGTAATTAGCGCTTTCCCCATTCCCATTGAGCCCTATGGGGCAAAAATGGGAATGGGGAAGGGCCCATGGGGAATGGGGAATTACCGACCCCGCCAACCTTGGAATGGGGCGGTAATTCCGCCATTCACCATGGCGGAGTCGGAACAATAACGGCGTCAACCAAGGCGCTAAAAGCGCCTTGGTTAACGCCAGGGTTGGAATGAGGCCCATAATCTTGGTTTTGTTTTTATTTAGTTCAAGATGGTTGTTTTCTAGATATACAAGCAGGCAGTTCAACTGCCTTTGTAACCCCACCACTGTTTGATCCAGTAAGATGATTTCATCCGCATAAAGGAGTCTCTGTATTTTCTCTCCTCCTAGTGATGGGGGAAAGCACCTAATTTTGATGAAGTCGTCTTCCGGGTCTGCAATATAGGCATTATATAGTGCTGGCGCTAAGGGACAGCCCTGCTTTACTCCTCGGGCAGTGTGGATTACCTTTGACAGCGTCCCCGCACCATTCAGCCGGACTCTCATGGTAGTGTCTTCGTATAGAGCTCTTATTGGGGCCAAGATTTTCTCCGGACAGTTCCTGTCGGCTAGTTTATCCCACAGACGTTCTCGGCTCACCCGGTCGAATGCCTGTACAAGGTCGACAAAGGCCATGAATATGCTTGGCGCCCCCAGATGCTCAGTAGCTGGTTGTCCTCTTTTTTATATAGAGACTCAAAGAAGTCCACCCATTTCTCTTCGCTGACGTTGTTCTGGAGATTGGTCTGGCTATTCGATGTTTTCGCGTTGATCAAGGACCAGAATTCTTGACTGCTTTTCTTCGTAAGTGTATGCAGCATTTGTTCAGCGTCGTGTTGTAAAAGACTTGCACGCTGGTGTCTCAACCAGTTTTTATACTTGCGATGTGCTAAGCGATATTTCTCTTGCAAGTTTGTAGAATTAGCGGTTTGCGCCTGTCTGCAGATTTTTCTCAACGACGCTCTTTGCTTCACCAGTTCCTTATTATAGCTGTGTTTGTGGACTACTTTCTTAGGGTCCTCTTGTTGCATTGGTCTGCAGTAGATTTCCAGTAACGGCACATAGTCCACCGTGACAACTCCGGCTGGCTTGTCAATAAGCTTATTGCTGATTGTTTTGTAAGCCAAAGTGATTTCACTGATGGCTTTCGCCGTTAACCTTAAACGATTGCCACAGCAGTTAGCTTCTAGACCTTGCATCATGAGCTCTTGCACTGGTTTGCAAAAGTGCCAGGTCGTTTTTAAAATGTTGTGGTCACTGTTTTCTGTTTTCACCATGTCAAAAGACTTTGCAACACTCAGTAGGGCCTTCGATACAAAAGTGTGGTCAATAGTAGCTTTTTGTTCATTTCTTTGCCATGTTGGTATTTTCTTGTTCTCTTTAGAGCGCAGCCAGTGCAGATTGTGCATATCCCATTTGTCCATCAGGTTACCCCATCGCTTAGCTCTATCTTTTTTTTTTTTTGTATTTTAATCTTTAAGATTTTTTACAAAGGGCGATTTTCTGTTTATCTGTATTTGTCTATCTTCCTTTCTTGAGTCTCTATGGAGCTGTCAGCAGAGCAGTTTGTTTATTGTGGTAAGGAAGTTGGTGAGGTACAAGACGCCACTATGTCTGTTGAGGCCTGAAAGGTTTCTTGTAAGCTGCGTAAGATGTTGTAGGCTGCCAAAAGCCATGGGGTCTTGTCACCCGCTATTAGCCTTGCCCAGCAAAGTGCTTCATCCTGCAGCACGAAGTCCGAGAAAATATGTCTCAGATAAGGTGATCTTAACTTCAAAGTTCCAGGACAAGACAGCAGCAAGTGGCGGATAGTTTCCGTTACTTCCGTTTGTCCACAAAATCTACAGGCGTTAGTTGTTGCGCGCCCCCGTATGAATAGGATCTCGTTTGTATGTAACAAGTTCAATCTTGCTCTTAGTAGCAGGGACCTTGCTTGCTTGGACGGGAACTGTTTGATGAACGGTTGAAGCTCGTTCAATTTGCGAATGGTCACCGGCAAGTGTCTCGTTAGCTTGTTTGAGGCGGCTTTCTCAGCTGTTTTAATCCAGTCGAGTTCCTTCACTCTGTTCAGTACTTTTACTGGGTTGTTATTGAGAGTCTCTACGTCAGATGAAACTTCTTGGAGGATTTCCTTGATCCGATTTGACCAGCTGTTTAACATCTTGCAATTTTGGTCATTTATTTCTTGTAGGATCAGATGGTATACTGAAGGATTTTCCGCAAGTTGGAATTTGCGGTAGAGCATTATAGAGTTGCATCTTACTGATCCCTCGAAGGAAAGTAAACTAAGTTCTTGTCTTATACAAGCTATCGGCACGAATTTTGGAAGCCCCAGGATAGCCCGCCAGAACGTTGCCTCTAGGGTAGGCCAAAGCGATGAAGGAATGTTGGGCATAGCGTCTGCTCCGTAGACTAGGGTTGGGACCACCTTCATTTTGTAAAAATGTATCACCGGGATCAAGGAAAATCCCCCAAATTTTCTATCAATGGCTTTGCCTTGTGCCGTGAGTTTTCTTGCTTTGTCTTTTAGGAGATTGTGCATTCCTATCTCATTTTTGGAGTTGTCCAGGATAACGCCCAGATATTTAAATTCTGCCACATTTTCAATCTGGTTCTTGTTCAGCACTAGTTTCGTTTTTGCGTTGATTTTGGCGTTTTTGGGCAAAGACATAAGCTTGGTTTTCTTGTCGTTTATCTCCAGGTTGTTTATTTCCATGTATATCTGAAGGTTGCTCAGCTGACGTTGCAGTCCTATTGGTGTATAATCTAGGAGTATCACGTCGTCTGCGTACAGGAGCCTTCCCACATGCGATTTTCCGATTTTTGGTGCAAAACTACGAACGTTTTTTTCAGATGTTTTGATGTCTCCAAGGAATGCCAAGAACAGTGCCGGAGCCAGAGGGCATCCTTGTTTAACACCCCTTTGCGTGGGGATCAGAGTGGATAAAGATCCTTGTTGATCCAAGCGCACCCTCATGTTGGTGTCCGAGTACAGCGCTTTGATAGGCTCTAAGATAGAAGAAGGACAGTTCCATGCCTCAAGCTTGTCCCATAGCAGTGCCCTGTCTATACAGTCAAAGGCCTCGGTAAGGTCCACAAAGACGATGAAGATCCTAGGACCTCCCTCGAGCACTTTATGTTTCATGGTGTTCATTATCAGGATGTTTGCCAATGTACCAACATTTTTCTTAAACCCTGATTGTAAGTGGTCCTCGCAGGGCGCCGTTTTTGCCCACGCTTTAAATTCATTTAAAAGGAGGGACCCAAACACTTTGCCTATGCAGACTAGCAAGGCGATTGGGCGATAGTTTGCCGGATCACTCTTGTTCCCTTTTTTAAAGATGGGGACCACCGTCGCTGATTTCCATGATGGCGGGATTGATTTTGATTGGGCACATCTGCCGAAAATTTCACATAGGAGCGCTGTCCATTCTTCGGTGTGTCTTTAGGTACACGTTAGTGATCCCATCAGGGCCGGGAGCTCTGGAGTTCTCGAGTGACCTGATCTGGCGGCTTATGTCTTCGCGATCGTCCAGAGTGATCCATTGTGCTGGTTCAGTGTTCTGCTTAGTTGCCTTTGCTGTTTTTGGCGGGGCGAAGAGGGTTCTGAAGAAGTTCACCCAGACAGATTCTCCTACATTGTTGATTATGGTTGATGTCTCTTGTGGTGTAGTTGAATTTAAGAGCGACCAGAATTCACAGCTTTTGTTCCCTCGTATAGCTGTTTGGATTTCCTCGGCGTCTTGCTGGTATAGTGTTGCCCGGTGGTGTTTGAGCCATGATTTGTAAACCCTGGTGGCCTCTATAACTGTCTTGTTTGTTTTTATGGGGCCTCGGGCTAGGGCTGTCCTCTTCACTTTTCTTAGAACTTTCCTTTTTTCGACCAAAAGTTTGTCGTACACATGCTTCCTGGATTCTACGTTGTTTTTACGTCCCCTCTTCTTTTTGTAGATCTCTAGGAATGTCAGGTAGTCAATCTCGTTTACTAGAGTGCTGGAGTTTTGTGCACAGTACTTTTGTTTAAGGTCGATTATTGCTTTGGCTGACAGTTTTATTTTTGTTCCTCTGGTGTTTGCTTCCAAGAGCGTGGTTGACTTTGAAGTTAGACTTAGATTTGTCAGCCAGGTGACATACAACAGGTTATGATCACTTTTGCTAGTCCGTGTCACCCCGAATTCCGTGATTAATCTGGCCAGGCTGTCGGATACATAAATATAGTCAATCGTTGCGCTGGCTGAACCGTTTTCCCATGTGGGGAGGAAGGTTTATTTAGGTAGGACCTCGCTCATGTTATGTAGTTCTCTAGATGACATCAGTTTTGTCCATGCCATCCCTCTTGAGACTGTAGATGAAGCTTTTTGAGCTGAGTGTTCTTTTTGTTTTTCTTGGCCATAAGAAGCGTTGATGTCACCACACAGCAATAGGTGTGAAGCAGCATGTGTGGCGGTAGCCGTGTCAATGGCTTGTTCAATCGATCTCAAAAAGTTACTGGCTTCAACGGCGGATGGATTCCAATAAATGTTCATTATGACTATTGTCGATTTTGCGTTTTTTGCTTCATTTGTTTTAGACTCGGCCAGCTTTGCACTGATCATAAGTCAAAATTGATTGCTTCTCAACACTTTTGCATGGGACAGATCACAGTTACGTCGAATGGCTGTCAAGATTCCCGATGAAGGACGCCCCAGCGGGCCTTTTTTGGCAGGGGCCAAAAAATTTTCGTACCCGTCAAGGGATGGCGACTCTGTTAGCTAAGTCTCCTGGAGACAGAGGACGTCAAATTCTGTTCGTTTTACATCACTAGGTGCTGTGAGGTGACCGTGGCCTCTTGTGTTCCAGGAGCAAAGCTTTAGTCCGCCTGTAGCTGGCTTTGTGTCGCGTTGCAGTTGGTCGGCTTGCTCCGGGATCAAGGATTGCTAACTTTTGTGTTGTTTTTGTAGCATTTTAGGGAGCCAAGCCCACAAGTTTCTTGCCGGAGATTTGCTAGAGAAAGCCACAGTCTTGGCTGATTTCACTTCTCATCCACGAGTGTTTAACCTCAGTGAATCGTGGTGAGGCTTAACGGAGGGTCTCTCTGAGGCTGAGTGATCTCTTCCACGGCACTTTCTGTTCCTCATCGGTGTCCTGTGGTAGTGCTCTTCCGACGCTCGCTCTGGAGATTTCTCCAATCGGCTGTTTTCAGCTCGACTGTAGTGTATAGTTTCCTTAAAGTGGTCCTTAGATTTCCCCCTTCGGTCTTGAGAATGGTTTGTGGCCTCTGTGTCTCGTTTCTGGCTCGGGGCGCACTTACGTAAAGGCGGAGCTGCACCAAACCTTGAAGTAATCTCTCTCGTTGACTTTGTTAGGTCATACCCCATTTTGAGCAGTTTGTTGGAGTCTTTTTCCAAATGACTTTTGATGTTCTTGGAAGCAATATACAAGTGGGCCAGTGCCTTTCCCCGTTTGTGACTCGGGTCAACAATTATTAAGTCTTCAGACCTTATTTCGTGTAATGACGGAATGTAACTGAACAAAGCGAGCACTGACCCACGGTTTAACGTAATTTCGTCGTCATTGCCCTCGATCTGTTCTAGTTTCATAATCCATCTTGTGGTCTCTTTTTTGATGTGTACTTTGTTGTACTTTGCCGTTTTAGAAACATAGTGGAGTTTAAAAGGCCTGTCTGATGTTTCGCTTTGCTCTGGCTATGTTTTGTGTCTTTTAGTTGCTCTCTGGGGGAAGACGATCTGTCGGGCCTCTTGTGTTGCTTCCGCAGAGTACTCGTGTCGTTTTCTGATTTTGTAGAGTTTGTAGGCCCTTTTCGATTTCTGTGTCTATTGTTTTCGTGTCCACTCTCTGCTCTATGAGCTTTTTCCTCTTCTTTATTGGGTTTACTTAGGGTTTCTATATGTCGAAGATTTGTAGTTATTGGCTCCGTTCTTGATTTCTCAGCTCTTCTTTTTTCCGGGACTTCGAGAACTTTTTCTTCTTTTTTGTTGGGTTTGCTTTGGTTTTCTAGATGTCAGGGAGTTACAGTCACTGACTCCTTTCTTGTTTTTTCAGCTCTTATTTTCTGCGGGACTTCATCGTCGGAGTAAGTACTCAAGTTTATCAAGTCGTCGGACTGCAAGAATTCTTCTGTTGTCTTTGGTGACTTGTTTGCCCTTGCGACTTCAATTGTCATTGCTAGAGGGTGTTTTATTTCCTAGCTTGTTTCTCGGCTTTTCATTTTCTTTTGACGTCCCTTTATTCGTTTTGTTTAACACAAATACTGGCTCTAACGTTGGTGTAATTTTACTCGTCTCAGACTTTGGCTCGCCTTTGGGATTGGCCTTTGCTGCTTTCGGCGGTGCATTAGAGCTCTCAGTTAGATCAATCGTGAGTGTTGTTTGGGTACCAGCTTCTTTGTTAGATGGTCTTTTAGGGTACTGGTCTGGCCCAGTCCCCACTGGACCTAAAGCCCTTGTTTGGGCTTCACTTACTTTGGTGTTTTCCTGCGCTATAATGTAGGCTTCCAAAAAAGACAATTTAGTCAGTAACGATGCTTGGATTGACGTGTGGTCTTTCAGTGTGTCGCTTATCCCTTCATACAATTTCATGAATGGGCAGAGAGCAATTGTCACTGTCGACATTATTGCAGGCATGTCCAAGTTGTTTGCCATGGGAGGTCTCAGGTTCTGCTCTGTGGGTTCAGATGTTCTCCCTTTCTCCAAAGGGTTGAGCCGGTCAGACGGGGAACCTGTTTGGAACGGGCAGCGTGGTTTATTAAAATCTGTTGTTTTTCTGCATGCTTTGTGTGCATTTGGGTGGTCACAAAACTCTTGGTCAGTACTAGGTGTTTGGAGATTTTTTTTTTCTACGTGATAGTATGCTGTTTGTCTGTAGGCTGGAGTTTTGCTCCAACTTGTTTTGCGCATTTTCCAGAGGATCTTTATCGATGTCTACGAGTGTATTTTCGTTGTTGTCCCCTTGTGCCAACGTTGCCTCTTGCCCCTCTGTTTGTCCGCCACACTTTTCTCAATCCAGAAACGGCCTTTCCGTAGTGTCAGTAAGTGTAGGCGTTAGTGAAGGAGTTTTATCTAGGTCTATAGTGGTGATTAAGTCTTTGGTAGTTGATTTTGAGTTCATCGTCAACTTCAAATGGTTGGGTTCCGGGAATGGAATAATAGCATCAAGTGCCATTGAGGTTTCTGTTAACTTTTGAGTTTTAGTCTCTAGTAGTGAAGAGTGGCTGGTCATTATCCTTCAGAATCAGAGATTTGGTCACCGTCTCTTGTACTGTGGTGGGGCACTCTGTCCCCTCGGCCGGCTCTAGGTTCAGAGAATTCTCAGTGGGTGGCGCTGTTTGATGAGCCGTCAGTTTTTGGGAACTTAGGGCTCTGCTGATGGAAGGCAAACAATCGTTCAAAGCTTCTAGGATTTCAAGGTCAGTTAGTTCGACCCTTCTAGCATTGGTAATTGCTGGCTTGAGGTTAAAGAAGTCTCTCAGATTTGTGGCACTGCCTTCGGTGTTTATGGTTTTTTCCGGGCTAGACCTTTTCCTTTGGTCAATAGCCCCTTTATTAAGCCTTTTGCATTTTTCCTGTGGTATGTACTCCCCGCTTTTTGGGGTTGTACAGGTCTTTGGTGCTTCCTGTCGTTTGTCGTCAGGGCCTCATGTGTTTCTTGACTCAACTCCCCCAGGGATGGCAAAGTTCCTGTGCTCGGCTCCACGTGGGTCTGAGCCTGCACATTGCGGATGGTTTCCAGGAGAGGAGCCACAGCCGTCTCCAGGGCTGACTCTGGTCCCTGCATTCCCACCAGCAAGGAAGCCGGTGGCGTGGCAGGCGCTCCTCCCCTCGCAATCTCCCCACAGAACTCATCGACGCTCCCCCTTTTCCGGGGCTGGTGGTCCAGAGTTGTCGCTGTCGGTGACCTCCGGGCCCGCGCGCCCACCCCCTCCGCAACTCCCTGGTCCCCCTCCCCAGGGGCCGACTCAGAGGAAGCCGAGGTCGGACGGCCGGGACCTGGAGCGTTGGGCGGGCCCGAGGCTCTGCCTCCCGCGGACGCCTCTCCCACTTCATCCTCGCCGCTTCCAGATGGCGAACGCGACCGGCCCCGTGCCGCCTCCCCCGCCCTAGCCAGCAGCGACCCCCCTCCGGGAGGCGATGCTGGCATGCAGGGGGGAGGCGAGCCAGGGGCGGGTGCGTCGACGCCAACGCCGACTGCGAACGCCCGAATTTCAGGCACAAGCTTCACGGACGCCGCGTCCGCAGAATCTTCACTGCAACACCTCGTCACAGTGGTAGATGGATCCAGGTTAGTCGTTTCGATGAGGATGATGTTTGTCTGGGGTGCGTTGAGCGGTTTAGTGGCCTTGGGCTTCCCTTTTGTTTTTGGACGTGGTGGCTGATCGAACTTTGTGTTGGTTATGTCTTGCAGAGTTATTGTTTTTTTTGTTGGTGTAGAGGCTCTGAGGCAAGCGCTGCGAAGGCACCGTCCATCTTCTTCGAGGAGGGAAGGGGAGTCCATGACAGCCCTGGCTCTGGCAGCCCGGCCTGCCAGGACTGCAGGAGTGTCACTCTACGTCCACTCCGCGGCCGCTCCGCAGCGTAAATGTTCTTTTGTACTGTGGATCCACCCACCAGTACAGCAATGGTAAACAGACTCAGGAAGCAGGTAGGAGGGAGAGCAGTCCTCTCTAGCAGGGCAGGACTGTCACTCTACGTCCACTCCGCGGCCGCTCCGCGGCGTAAATGTTCTTTTGTACTGTGGGTCCACCCACCAGTACAGCAATGGTAAACAGACTCAGGAAGCAGGTAGGAGGGAGAGCAGTCCTCTCTAGCAGGGCAGGACTGTCACTCTACGTCGTTTAGCTCTAACCCTGTCCATTGTAGATCTCGTACCTATCGGAGTCACGTCGTCCTCCATTGTACAATTTAGATCTCCATTTATAATGAACAGGGTGGCTTGATGGTTTTTACTTTCGTCTTCCAGGAGATTATCGATGCCCTCTAAGTATTGGTCTGTGGTAGTCTCAGCCGGGTTCCAGTATGTGTTAATCACTAGGAGTTTTTGGAGGGAACTTTCCTTCCCCGTTCCCGCGCTGTCTTGTTGCCACTCTAGTCTGGTCACCTGGATAAGTGGAGAAAGACGTAGGTCCGCCAGAGGCACTAATCCACATCCTGATTTTACTGCCGTCACAAGACCCACTTTTGGTCTTCCCGTGGCTCCCTTCTCTGCCGCAGTAAAAGTCAAGGTGTATCCGTCTAGATAAGGTTTCATCAGCAACCAGGTTTCCTGCAGACACAGGATGTCAAACGCTCCTAAATTGACATCTGAGCTTGCCGTCAGGTGGGAAAACCCTTGTGTATTCCATGAGCCCATTATCAGGGGCAAATGCTGCCTCAGTTGGCTCACCGAGGGTTTTCTATCCACTAATTGCTAGATTTTATTTGCATAATGTCTTGTATTTGATATCCATCTTCTATTGTGTTGTATGTATTTGTATCTATATTTGTATCTATTGTAATTCTTATTTTTTCACCCGGTCCTTTTGGCCATCTTCCGGGTTTGTTACTCGATTACGCTCGGAGTGTTTCCTACTGTCTTGATGGGTTGACTCCTTCCTCGTCTTCCTAGCCCTCTGCCCACTGGGGCCATATGTATTTCGCTTGTCCTGTGTAGAGTGGGACTTTTGACTGAGCCAGCGATTTTCTTTATCTTTATGATGGCCTTTATGGTCAGGTGCTGTTCTGTTAGTTCTAGTTGAAGATCTCGTCACTGAGTTACTATGCGTCCGGTGGTACTGCGGTTTTTGAATTGCCTGGATTTCTTTCAATTCGTATCCCAAGTACCAGAGGTTGTCTTTCTCATCCTTCAAGATGTTGCTTATTAGTGGCGAAGATATGTGTAAGTAGGCCTGGTCACTCCGTCCATTCTCACACGGTTCGACGATTTTCAAGTCTTGAGAGGTCAGGTATCGTAGGTTTGGGACTTGCTCAAAGATGTACAACAATGAGTTTCTACTTAGCCTGAAGTCGTCTTGCTTTCTAAACCTTCTCTCAATCTTGAAGATCGTGAAATCTGTCGTGATTTGTTTGTTCGTTCTGCTCCTTGTCCTTTCCTTACTCCTCGCCTGCCGTGAACGGCCTCTACTTCGGTCTCTTACTTTATTTAGTTGCCTATTGCTGGGAAGAGGTTCTAAGTTCCTCCCGGCTTTGGGCTCTTTCTGCCCGGGCCTTTGCCTCACATGCTTACGTCGACCTTGCGTTTGACGTGAGGAGAGTTGCTCTCTCTTCTTATCTGTGAGGTTTGGGATTGAGAAGGCTTTTGGGCCTTCTTTTTCATTTCCATTGGCCTTTGTTGTTCCTTACTATGCTTTTTCTCCCTTTGATGCCTTGGGTAAAGGTCCGGTGCTTGGTCACAACTGAGCACACTTTCGTTTCGTGATCTAGACTTAGGAGGTGGGATGTCTGTTTCAGAGTCCTCAACTGTGTATGTGCTTAAGTTCAATAGAGCTTCCATGGTATTGAACTCTTCCACCTCTTTCTCTTCCTCTGAGTATTTTCTTTTTCTCGAATCTCCCTTTCCCAATGATTTTACATTAGAGGTTTCACTCGTCCCCATTCTTCGTCTCGCTATTGCGGTACGTCTTGGCAGTTTTGGTGGAGACTGTATCTTTAGTAATACCTTCTTGGCTTCCACTTTGTCCAAAGCTGGTGTTATTTTTGGGTACGGATTATCCAATGGATTCAACTTTTTATTAAAGAAGTTTTCAAGGCCTTTCTGTTTTACCTTTAGGCATTTACTTTTGGATTTTCCCCCCAACCCCTTTTCCGCTGCAATAGGGGTGATACCTGGGCAATCCAAATTAATGCATCCATTCTCCAGCGTGGTCGCCACCTTCTTTCCACTAGACGACTGGACGTTGGGTTTGTTCTGGTTATTATCACTCGTCTGGACTCTGGAGTTGTTACCCTCCAGGTCCAGGGTCAAGTTACTGTTTTTGTTCCAGCTGTTGTCACTAGTCTGGGATCCCTGTGTTTTCCGCTCCACGTCCATTGAGCACGATGAGCCTTGGTCTTGGGTGTTCTCTTGTATGTATTTTTCCAAGTATATTAGTTTTGTGTACATTAGGGCCATAATTGCTGCTTGATCTTTCACCGAGTCGTTCAGGGCTTCGTACAGTTTGTTGAAAGGTGTTAGGGCAATCATCACTGTGGACATTATTCCCATTAGGTCTGTTTTCTTGTGTGGTGTTTCCTTTGCACTCTCTGATATGGAGTCTCTGCCCACCCTTGGTCTACCTGGGGTTGGGCACGCCTCGGGGACCAGTATTGGTTTTCCCAAGGCACCGCACGGCGGTGTCTTTACCAGGTTGTTTTGGGGTTGGCTTGAAGCCCCGTTACCTCTCGGTGGACTTCCCAATTCCTTCGTGCGGTCGAGGGGGGTGTAACCTGAGGCTTCCCCTAGCGGATATCCACATTGAGGCTCCTCGGGTCTGTCCCCCCTCTCCTCCGAGGTCTCGGGGGTGCTTTTCAGGGTGTCGGTGGTATCAATGGTCAGATTGTGTTCCGGGGGGGCGCACCTACCATCACTGTGGGAGGGTGGGAAGGCCGGAGTGGGTTTCACAAAGTGCCACCTTACAGTCGTTTCAAGTTGTAATGGTTTGGCCACAATCATCTGTTTAGCGGCATCTCTCTCCTCTTGTCTGTTGGTTAGATTTTCGGTAAAAATGGACTCTTCGACCGCCACCCACCCCTCCAGAAGATCACCTTCCGAGATTTCTTTTTGTGGTGTGGTGGTGCTTAATCCCTTTTTTTTAAAGAAGTTTGTCATCTGATTGAGGGAATGGGCTTCACATTTTTTGCTTTTTTGAATAGGTCCTCTGTAATAGGGTTTTGTGGACTGTTTCCCCCCGTTCAATTTCTTTTGTTTCTGTGCTGTAAATGCACGTTCCTTTCTTCTGACTCGCCTGACCTCTGCCGTACCTTCAGGCTGCCAACAGGTGTCAGTGTCCTCTCCTGTTGTGTGTTGGGCTGCAAGGTCCTCCCCCTTCCCAGCCACAGCTTGATTTTTCTCCCTCTCCTTCACTGGGGATTCGTTCTGAGCATCTGGACCTGCGGGCAGAGGGCTCCCCCCTTCCCCCTGCTCTCCGCTGTCAGTGCCGTCGGCAGCCACCACTGACACCGCTTTCACAGCAGCTGCTGTGCCGGGCTCGCGAGGTGCAGCGTCGTCTTCAAGCCGGGGCTCCGCCCGCGGCAACGAGACCGTTCTCCCTCCGCCCCCCACCCCCGTGTCACCATATTCCACTCCTTCGCCAGGCGCATGGACGTCTGCCGTGACCTCAACACCCCCGAGAAGGGCCGTCGTCAGCAACACCGGCGCAAACCCTCTCGAGGAGCGTGCCCCTGCAGCAGGCTCCTCCAGCACCTCCAGAGCACCTCCCGGGCCACATGGATCACGAAGGAGAGCTCCCCCCAACCTCCCCGCATCAGGCACGGTAAGTAGGGCTGGTGGAGGGCTGTTGTCAATAAATGCAGGTTGATTTACCTTGTTTGCTCCCATGGAGTTAGCATTTGGGTCAGTGGGAGTGGGAGTGAAAGTGGCATTGGGACCATTTTTGTAAGCAGACGCTAAGTCTGTCACTAAATCTGCGTCGGAAGGCGCCGAAGTGTCAGTGGGGGCCGTGCTAGTGCAATCGATAGTTCCAGTTTTTTAACACCTGCGTGATTTTGCAAGGCTCATGATGTGGTTCTCGCCCTGCCTCTATCTCCCCCCTCTGCACTGGAGTCACAAGAGTTCTCCTGCCATCACGTACTAGCTGATCCGAGGATTCGGGGTTCTGGGTGTTGAAAAGTATCGGGGGTGTACTAGCAGGAGAGGTGCTTGAGATGATTAGGGAGAACGGCTCATGGATAGGGTTGTTGATAGTATTGACGATGTTAGAGTTATTAAGAGGCATCTTTAAAACGGGAATACGCTGCTGTCTTGGTCTTAGTGTTACCGGAGAAAGACCAGTACCTGTTCCCGTCTTCCTTTTACCTCTTATCTCTGCAACTTCGTCCCGTCCGACCGGGTCCTCATTCTCCATATTGTGGGGGGGGACGCCGTCTCGTTTAGATCTTGTATTCCTGGGGCGGCGCTCCTCGAACTCCTCCGGTGCCGTCGCCGTCCTGCCTGTCATGACTGCAGGACTGCTCCATTAGTCGACCACTCCTTGGCCACTCCGTGGTCTAACTGGGCTTTTAACCACTACTCCTCCCAGTTGACCAGCAGAGTAAACAGAGCAGAAGGACTCCGCTCAAAACAGCATAGAGTAGGGTGACTGCAGGACTGCTCCACTCGTCGACCACTCCGCGGCCGCTCCATGGTCTAACTGGGCTTTTAACCACTGCTCCTCCCAGTTGACCAGCAGAGTAAACAGAGCAGAAGGACTCCGCTCAAAACAGCATAGAGTAGGGTGACTGCAGGACTGCTCCACTCGTCGACCACTCTGCGCTTCAGTACTTTATACTTCAGTATTTTTTTAGACAAGATTCATTTTCATGTCAGTTCTCCATTATACTTATTATCGAAAGATTAAGTATCTGGTTATTGCGTACATCACCCCGCATTCGTGATGTGTGACGTCATCACATTCTCCAGCATTGGATCTTTCATGGATTCACATGCTTAGAATATTCCCCGTCGTCAGACTGGGACCCCTCGGTACGCATATATAGCCTTTTCCAATAGGAAAACTTCCGACACTTTTGTGTCCTATCTACGTCCTTTTAGGACCCACCTAAGCATGCTCTGTAGGCCGTCCCCGTATAAGAGGCCCGCCCCCGCGGTTCCCCTTCAGATTTCAACCGTCTCCAAAGTAGTGGGATCTCCTCGCGTTGTCTTACTATTTTGTACAAGGTTACATTACTGGAATTTGAGTACAGAAAATGTACAGAAAATGTCCTCCGTGTCAGGAAAAGCGCTGTTCCGCCCATGCGCGACGTGCGGCTTGAAAAAAGTTTGCGAGGGGGACGGACATATGGATTGTATATATTGCCTCCACCCTCATCATTCGGCGGATAACTGCGACATATGCAAAGGGTTTTCTCAAAAAAAACTCAAAGACCGCAGTCGACGACTGGTGGCATGGCTGAATGATGGAGCGGGGGCATACCCCACTTCGGAGGTAGGCTCCACACAATCGGCGAAAACATCACGCTGCGCTACCTCGTCGGAACCACCGGCGAAGAAATCTCGACCGACGGAAAAAGAGTCGTCTGGAAGTCACTCAACTAGAGACTCCTCGTCAAAGAAATCATCTTCATCAAAAAAGCATGAAAAGGAAAGGAAATCCTCCTCGGGCGATCATCATAGATCGACCACGAGTCGAGAGTCGAGTAAAAGCAAGCCAAGTGTGGAAAAGGCGGGATCGCCAAAACCACCTGCTAAGTCACCGTTGTCGACGGCGGCCCAGTCATCGGCCTCCACCCTGCCACCGACAACGACATCGACGATGGCCTCGTCGACGGGGGTTCTACAGGAGGCCTGGAGGCCTGAAGTTTTTGATCCGATCCCCCGGATACTTTACTACAAGAACAGGCTGTGTTGCTGTCCTCGGAGGATGAGAATGAGAGAATAGCTGGCCCAGCAGACCTAGAGCTACGAGTGGCTGACAAGTCGTCGACGAGGGGATCCGTTATACCGGTATCTGCCCCTCTTCTCAATCCTCAATCTGTTTTGTCGTTGGAAATTCTGCCCACGCTTCAATCGTTGTTACAGTCGTTGGACCAGAGACTACCTCAGGCAAACCTGCCACAGTCACCCGTCGACGAGCCGGGCCCGTCCCGTCAACCGACGCACCTACGCACGCCAATCTCAGCACTGCCACAAGAGGAAGGTGAGCTGCCAGATTCGGAGTCTGACAGGGGAGCCATGTCGGATATCTCATCATCCCCCTCCAGGGATCCAACCTGGGAGTCAGAGGTGGAGTTGGAAACCCCTAGAAGCCCAGCTCACCCGTCCCCTCCGGACGACATTACGTCATTCCATTCTATGATGGAGAAGGCATGCAAAGAATTTGGTTTGTCCCAGGAAGAACAGAAAAAGGACTGTTTTTTGTTCGACCACATGGGTAAGAGAAGGAGGTCTGTGTTCTCGATACCAATACTAGACCATGTATGGAAGGAGGGGTTGCAGACAATGCGTCACCCGTTTTCAGAGCCGGCAGTGAAAGGACGCCTGGAAAAAAAGTTTAAGGCTCCAGAGTCTGCCCCCAAGTGTTTATCCTCCCAACCAACGCCAGACTCGGTGGTGTCGGCGGCAGCGGCGAGGAAGGCGAAGGCCCAGCACAAGTGCACGACTCCTCCTGAGAACGAAGCGAGACGCCAAGATGCCTTTGGCAAAAAAGTGCTATCCATGGGAGCGACCACAGTAAAGGCTGCAAACTCTCTAGCAATTGTTGGCAGATACGATAGGGAGATGTGGCACAGGCTAGCTCCGTTGCTTGATCATCTTCCGGAAGAGCATAGGAAGGCAGCGATGTTACTCGTCCGAGAAGGTGAGGAAGCCTCAAATTACGCAATAAACATCGCGGTGCACCTCGCTGAGTCAGGCTTCAAGCAAGTCAATAATGGGGTCGTATTACGTCGACAGTCATGGCTTAAGTGTACCTACTTCAGGCCAGAAGTACAATACAAAGTTTTAGATATGCCCTTTGAGGGAGACCTTCTTTTCGGTGAGAAGGTGGACGAAGCCCTAAAGGGAATGAAAGAGGACTCGGACACGGCACGTTCATTGGGTGCCCTCCAGAGTGGCAGAAACTACAAGTCTTTTCGTCCCTTTGGAGGGGCTTCAGGTAATTCAAGATTCTCTGCATCTGGAGACAGATCCTTTGGCAGATCAGCTTACCCCTCCCAGGGATACAGACGTGCCTCCCAAACGGCAAACCGTCGCCGGAACTTCCAGACTTCCAGGAAAAGACCATCATATCCGTTGTCGTCGAGAGACAAGCAAAATAAAGATCAGCAGTGACATACAACACACCGTTCTGGGGGGAAGAGTTTCAGCATATGTCGACGAATGGGAACGAATAACGACGGATCATTGGGTGCTGGATACTATAAGAAACGGACACTCTCTACAATTCAAACACAGCCCTCCGCAAATTCCACCTGCGTTCACCGCTCATTCCCATCTGAAGATACTGCAACAAGAGGTAACACTCATGTTAGCAAAGGGCGTGATAGAATTAGTTCCAACATCACAGAGAGGTCAAGGAGTCTACTCAAGATATTTCGTCGTAAAAAAGCCGAACAGCAAATGGCGTCCCATTTTAGACTTACGCAATCTCAACAAGTCTTTAAAGAGCCTAAAATTCAAGATGCTCACTCTGCAGGAAGTGATCCGCGCCGTTCAAGAGGGGGATTTTCTAGCGTCCCTGGATTTACAAGACGCGTATTTCCATATTCCAATGTGTCGGAAACACAGGAAATTCCTAAAATTTGTAATAGGGCGGACTCACTACCAATTCACGGTTCTTCCTTTTGGGCTCAAGACCTCCCCCAGAACGTTCACGAAATGCCTGGCTCCAGTAGCGGCCTGGCTAAGGAAGCAAGGCAACCATGTATACCCATACCTCGACGACTGGCTGGTAAGGGGATCCTCCCCAGCGTCGACCAACACAAGTTTACAAGCCACCATGCAGCTTCTACAACAGCTGGGATTCGCCATAAACTTCGAAAAATCCTCTCTGCAGCCATCGAGATTGCTGGTATTCCTGGGGGCACAGTTCGAGACCCAGTTAGGGCTAGTGAAACCTTCTCTCAACAGAACCTCAAGACTCAATCAACAAGCATGTCGACTACGGCGAAACACCAAGATCTCAGTGAGAAAATACGTTTCGGTCCTAGGGGCCATGGCATCCTGCATCCATCTGGTGGAAAACTGTCGCCTATTCATGAGGCCAGTCCAGGAATTCCTCGCGGACCGATGGACGCAGGCTCAAGGATCGTGGTCAGACAAGATAACCATTGACGACGACAAGCTGCTTCGGACCCTTCAGTGGTGGCAGAGTTTCCACAATCTGAACAACGGCGTACCCCTACAGGAGCCGGAGTTTCAGCGAACCATAGTCACGGATGCGTCCCTAACCGGATGGGGAGCACAAATGGGTGCTCTCCAAACGCAAGGTCGCTGGTCTCCAACGGAGTCACTCCTACACATAAACATGTTAGAGCTCAGAGCAGTACGATGGGCCTTGAAGGCATTCCTACCACACATCAAGGGCCGCGAGTACGAATACTGACCGACAATACAACGGCCATGTTTTATCTGAGGAAACAAGGAGGGACGCCATCAAGAACTCTTTCCATAGAAGCCCAGAAAACATGGCATTGGGCATTAAAGCACGAAATTTCCATTGTGGCTCATCACCTTCCAGGAGTGAGGAACTCCCAAGCAGACTCCCTCAGCAGAAGCATGGCCCAGATACACGAGTGGGAAATAGACACAGTTCACCTGATGAAAGTGTTCGAGAAATGGGGTCACCCCCCTCTGGACGCCTTCGCGACCAAAGACAACAAGAAATGCGAGCAATTCGCAAGCAGATGGCCTCAAGAGGGCTCCAGGGGGGAGGCATTCTCCTTCCCATGGACGGACATGTTCCTCTATGCTTTTCCCCCGTTCCCCCTCATACGGAGGACAATACAGTGGATACGCAGATACAATTGCCGGGTAATTCTAGTGACACCATACTGGCCAAGGCAACCGTGGTCCTCTGACCTGCTTCACCTGTCGCTGGAACATCCCATAGGGTTTCCGAAAGCCCCGAACCTACTATCCCGGGACAAAGGCACGGTGTGCAATCACGACCCGGACAGTCTCAACCTTACAGCCTGGCTCCTGACTTTTCGGAGTTCGGTGCTTTAGACATTTCGGAGGATTGTCAAAAAATTCTGCAGGCGGCTAGAGCCCCTTCTACAAACAAATCCTACTCCTATAAGTGGCGGAGGTTCTGTGAATGGTGTAGGGGACAACAGGGCCTACAACCGTTGTCGGTGATGCCGGAACAAGTTCTACCTTACCTGCTCCTCTTGGCGGAGAGGGGATTATCCTTCACATCGATAAAGGTGCACCTGGCGGCCATCTCGAGGTTCACAAGGAAAAGGCAGTCGTCTCCTCTATTTAGCGACAGACTTGTAAAACACTTCATGAGGGGTTTATTTCCCCCCGACTTGGAGTCTCAACACAGTGTTGGCAGGCTTAATGAAACCGCCTTTTGAGCCTATGGCCACGTCCGACATAAAATTAATTTCGTGGAAGTTGGCATTCTTGATTGCTATCACATCAGCTAGAAGAATCTCGGAACTGCAAGCGCTGGTCGTAGACCCGCCATACCTAAGATTCTTTAAGGACAAAGTAGTCCTGGCAACTAATCCTATGTTCGTCCCAAAAGTTCCGACAGTGTATCACAAACACTCGTCCATTGTTCTCCCTACTTTCTTTGCCACACCATCATCGGCAGCAGAAAAAGCTCTTCATACCCTGGACGTTAAGAGGGCTCTGAAATTTTACCTACATCGTACACAGGAATTCAGGTCTACTAGACAACTGTTCGTCGCATATGGTCAGTCGACGAGAGGAAAAGCAATCTCTAAACAAGGATTGGCTCGATGGGTCTCATCGACGATTGCGTTTTGTCACTCTAAGGCCGGAAGGCCACTGCAAGGACATCCTAGAGCCCATTCTACAAGATCGATGTCCTCCTCAACAGCTTTATGGGCAGGAAGTCCATTGACAGACATATGCCAAGCTGCGGCATGGTCAGTGCCCCACACGTTTACCCGCCACTACTGCCTTGCCAGGCAGCATGCGGACGAGGTGCAGATGGGAAGAGCTGTCCTGCGCCATCTGTTTCAGTAAGGTAAGCTCCACGCTGTGGAGAATCTGTTGTCTACCTTTTTTAATGACAGTTTATTTTATGTGGGTAAGGTTATATGAGGTAACTTATTCCTACTGTACATATGCATTGTGTAGTATGTTGAGGGTATATTACATTACATTCTCACCGCCGTCTCAAGTGTTACTGCTATACAATCTATTCTAAGCATGTGAATCCATGAAAGATCCAATGCTGGAGAAGGGAATAGTTTCTTACCTGTAACTCCATTTCTCCAGCATTGGTATCTTTCATGGCTTCACATTCGCCCGCCAACCTCCCCGGAATGTAATGTATTTAATTGATAAATTTAACCCTTCCTACTTTGGAGGGGCCGAAATCTGAAGGGGAACCGCGGGGGCAGGCCGCTTATACGGGGACGGCCTACGGAGCATGCGTAGGCGGGTCCTAAAAGGACGTAGATAGGACACAAAAATGTCGGAAGTTTTCCTATTGGAAAAGGCTATATATGTGTACCAAGGGGTCCCAGTCTGACGACGGGGAATATTCTAAGCATGTGAATCCATGAAAGATACCAATGCTGGAGAAATGGAGTTACAGGTAAGAAACTATTCCCTTTTGCATGATGACGTCACCATGCACATTTTGCATGTGGTTATTTTGAATAATGTATTGATAAAAGCAGAACCTTTCTGGTTTCGCCTTCTTTTTTAATTTTACAAAGATGGTTTGCCACGCGCAGAAGAGGGCGAGATTGACTGCTCGTTGGTGTATTGTTACATATGCTTTAAGTATTGATAAACATTTGTTACATCCTATACCCTTTATTAGTTTCATATTAGTTTCAGTCCCAAGATAATGTGTGTTTGTATCTTTGCTGACACAGAAAGGTTTACCTAGAAGGTTGGTCCCTGATATTCATTTTTTTCGACACATGAGGTATGTGATTTGGAATTTAGTTGATGATGTTCCATAACTATTTTTTTTAATAATGTGAGTTTTGACTGAACTGGAATGATTTAAATTTGGTACATTTTATGTCATTATGGATAGTGCATCCATGAGAGTTGAGACAGGTATGGTGGAGCCAATGTTTACATTACATTATAGACATTTTGTAGTTTTTGCTATTTCTTCAAATTGTTTGTCTTATCATTAGACCTGAAACACTGATTTTCTGTTTTACATATGTTGTTTACAATTTGCCCTAATGCACTGGCCAAGCCCACATCTGCCATCATGCAAATGTCCATGTTATGAAATATAAAAAAGAAAAGGACCTATTTCAAATTTGTGTTCTGAGCATTATTAGGGAGAGAATCTTACTTGATGTGATGTATAACTCATTTTTTGGTTTAGCGTGCAGTCAGTCCTGAGGAGGTTTCCCACAGGATGTTCCTGGATTGTCGGTTGCTATGCCAACCAGAAATTCTCAGTTCAGCATACCTTTCACTCTCTCTCTTCTGTAAGAATGGTTTCTGCAATTTTATAGGCAAGTGCCACACAAATTCATCAAAACCAAACGTCTGCCAAAAGGTGCACCACAGGAGAATGAGACGGTGGAAGGGGGCCATGGTCCCACCGACCATAAATGTTCAATGTCCACGGCGTCCCTCCATAATGGCTTACCCTAGTATGTGTTCATCCGGACGCTCCCTGGCATTCTCTAAACAAATTGCGTGCCAAGACTGGCTCTCCATACATATGCTCTAAAAAGAAACTGTCTCACCCTAGCGAGGGCCCAGCCTGCGCCATACACAGGCTTACTTCATACAAAAAGTGAGCCACTGTAGTGTTTGTCCAGCTTACACCTTCCTACCTGCCCTTTGCAGACTTTCTGTGGTTAGCATGTCATTCCATACCCTGCTCCATACAAATACAATCGCCTAAACTGGTATGCGCACAACCATCCTTTTATAGAAATGTCCCATACTGGATAGTGGCCCACTTTAGTGTGTAACCAGTCAATCTCTTCCTGGAATTGTCCCTGCAAAGAAAGTGACCCAGAATACGGTATCCTTTTCAGGAATGATGCATACCAATTAGGAAACACTCAAGTAAGTGACCCCATAGAAATTATTTTAAGGTTAGGTAATCCCCTTATATAAAAATGGTAGCATCCGTCCAGAGACTAATCAACCCTTGTTTCACGTAGTATAGTACTGGAAGAGCACTGCAGTGTTGGATATTGAAAATATTAACTTCATGGGGATTCCAGAACTCCTAGTCTTCGCTCCCCTTCTTTCACAACTACTTGAGATAGCCTGCACTGCAGGCTAGACAGGAAAATGCTTTAACAAAAGGCTTTTAGAACGGGGAAAGGTATGCACAAGCATCCCACCCTGCCCCCACCCATGCTTCACCAACTAACACCTTCCAGTTCCACGATTCTGTCATGGAGATTGTGATATGGTATATGGGCAGAGGGAGACAGCTAGGAGGACATTGTGAAGGAGGTTTGGCAAGGACTAGGACTACTAGAGTCACAATGAAGGTAATTGTTTTTTACTCCGGCACCATTCACACCCTCCTCCCCAACAAGTTGGAAACCCAGGCTGTGGAGATCCATGAAATGGGTGGAGACATCATATGCGCGTGTAGGGTTCTAGAAAAAAGGTTGTGCAGTACTTGCTAGCCGAAGAGAGCAACCCTCCTGGAGGAGGCATCCAAAGAATAATCTTGCAAAGGCATCAGAAGTAGTGCAGGTAGAACCCATTGCAATGGGGACATGTTTCTAGAAGGCCATTGATGTTGCCTTAGGTCTGGTAGAATGCGCACATAGTCTTTCAGAAGCCTGGAGTTCAGTAAGTTCATAAGCCTTTCATAATACAGCTAACATCGATCTAGAAATGGTAGCTCTACTCGCACTATTCGAAGGAGAAAGAACAACCATAAATAATGAACAGATGGTGAGAGTTCCTGAAAGACTTAGTTCTTTTCATGTAGAGGTTTAAGGTTTTTGCCACATCAACATTGTCCAAACTCTTCTCTGCTGAATAAATGTGAGGTCAAAGGTGGAAGACTGATGTGGTAAGTCAGACATAGGCCACGACCAGAGCACATGGTTCAAATGTAAAGTTTTTTAAAGAAAAAATATTCCTCTCCTATCCCTACAAACTATGACCATGATTTTGTTCCCTAATCTTCAAAAGAAAACAATAATCCAGTGCTCGTCAGGATGCCTCACAAAAATTCTGTCCTCCATCCAAACTTCTATTTTATGCTGTCCCTACCACTAATAATATTAGCAACATAAACTCTCCCTAAGTAAGTTGGCCCCCACTCTACTTGGTTTCTGGTGGCTAGTTTCCGACACCCACCCAAGTGTGTCCTTGGTTCTCTCTCTCTTTCTCATGCTCTGGCCTCTTGAACCAGTTAAAAATATTCTAAGTTTTCTTGTAAATTTGCACAGTTCACAAAGTCCAGAAAATTCACACAGTTCAGCTCCAGCTAGGAGAAGCTGGTTCCCCACTCTTATTCCTTGTTTGGCAACACAATGATTCACAGTTCATATTGTTTTCTGCAGACGTTCAGCAGCTCACTTACTCTTGCTTTGTCTTTTTTTACCCTCTCAGGGTATTTAGGACTTTCAGCCCGTTGTGGGCAGTCTCGCTCTTCAGATCTTCTGGACACCGTATGGCATTTACATCCTTATGAGGTGTTCAGTGGTTCAGCCCCTCGTTGGCTCTTTAGAATCTCAGGCCATTTGCTCTTGTTATTGCATTCACCCTTTCGTGGTGTATTCTCTCAGTCAGACATCATGCGCTTTTTTCGGCTTCTCAAGCAGTATGTTTTTCTGCTCATATTCATCCCCTTTTGGGTTATTCGCTGGGTCAGCCCCTGGTGGTCTACATGGCCCTCCAGGCAGAATGGTTCTTTTGTTGTATTCACCCCCTCATGGGGTACTATCTGGGTGAACCCCTCATGTGCTACTCTGGCACCTCACCGCCCTCCTCCCGCTTCTCTCATTTGGCCGCGTACCTGCTCTGTTGTCGATTGACTCGTTAGGGGAGGCAGCTTCTCTGTTCATTGTGGAACTGCGACTCCGACATCTTCACGGTCGGGTCTTTTGCATCAGTTCCCCCTTGCTGCGACTGGGATGACTTCGGTGTCGGGACTGCATAATGCCGGTGTGTGACTACGGTGGGGGTTTGCTACTGCCTTTGTTCATCAGCTCTCTGTTTCTTGGGCCTTTCCCCTTCCTGAGTCTGCAGCATTTTGATGGCTCTAGATTTCCTCTGCCCGCCACATTCTCTGCGTAGTCCTGCCTCTAGGTTCCTCTGTGAAGTGAGGTGTCCCATCCGCTGTGTCCCCACACAGGTTTCTCTCGCTTGCTCTCAGGCAGGCTCTCTCCGCTTCTGCCTCAGTGTCGGGTCCTTGATGTCCCTCCATGGAACAAGAGAAGATGCCATTGGTTCTGCTCTTCAGGTATGGGGGTCAATAAAATTGAGTCAGAAAGCAAGCCACTCACCTTTAAAGGGCCCTGCACATTTCATTTCTGCTCAACTCCCATGTATCCAACAACTACTTGGCATTCAGAATTCAAGGGAATGGTAGATAATCCTTTACTTGGAGATTCTTTGTCCCCTACGGGGGGTGGGAGTGTTCGCCCCCAGTGAAATCCTGCTGGCCCGATTCATCAGACAGGCAAAACAATCTCTTGATTTAAATAAAAATCCAACAATATCTTTGGGATGAAACTGGCACAGTCCAGAGGACGACCTTGTCTCTGTGGAAGATGATATAAATCTTTTCTGAAAAAAGAGCCTGAAGCTCTCGCATACTTCGTGTGGGAGCAATGGCCACAAAACAGAACATTTTTCACAGGAGGAGGTCCAAGTGGCAAGAGTTTAGGGGTTGAAAGGGCCTAAGCATAATGCCATCCAGAACTACATTATGGTCTGATGAAACAGGAGGTATTCTGAAAGTGGGTTGAAGATAGAGAAGCCCTTCAAAATGAGGCTCAACAAACTCACTCATCAAAGAAAAGGTCCCCTTGGAAAAATTAAGGTAGGCTGCTATGGCAAGAAAATAATCTGAATGCCGGTATCTGCTAAACAAGTAATGTACGACAAAACGTTGCCCGTTAAGGCTTTAAGTGGATTGATATCTTTGGACAGATCAGTGACAGAACCTAAGCTATTTTCTCTTATATGGGCTTCTTGTGCAGTCCTTCCTTGCTGCTCACATGACCAAAATGTTATCGGAAGAGATCCCTGGCGTAAATTAGTTTTTCAGGAACCAGATGCTGAAGCTCATCATTGGTAGGCAGCATTGGACAACTGCCCCTCCCTGCTGTATTAAGAGATGTCGTCTCATGGGGCGTAAAAGAAACACCCCCCTCGAGAGTAGGAGGAAGTCTGAGAACCATGTCCACTGAGACCAATAAAGAGCCAGCAGCAACTGCAAGCCTTCATGAAGGTGCAGAGAATCCAGTGAATTAGAGGAAATGGAGAAAATGCCTGACAGATCCAGACTGAAGGCGTCTCCTATGGAGTAAAGACCCAATCCCTGATAAGGAATACATAGAGTAGCTCTCTGTCACAAACAAGTTCCTATAAGGATGTCGCCATTTCCAAACAAATTGAATGATGGTTGACCTGTTGAACTCCAATTCATAAGTGGTATGAAACGACCTGCTCAAGGAGTCTGCTTTCATGTTCTTCACCCCCTGAAGATAGGATGCAACAGGATGAACATGGTTCATAAGGCACCAATTCCAAAGCTTGCAGGCTAGGAGGCACACAGAGGGTATTTCATTCCTACCTGTTTCATCAGATAGAATATGGCTGTGGGGTTGTTCCTAAACACCTGCACCACTGTCCCCTTTTACCCTGAATCAGAGGGACGAACGACTTGAGGCTCAGAACAAATGCTCTCAATTCCAAGTATTTTATGTGAAGATACCTCTCCTGAAGTTTGCACAATCCATGAGTTTGGTGAGATTGACAGTGACCTCCCTACCCAGGAGGGAGGAATACATTGTCACAGAGATTTGAAGAGGAAATTAAATGTGATACCTTCTGTCGAGGTTCGCATCCAAAGTCCACCATTTGAGAGAACTCTGCATTTCCTTTGTGATGGGAATCTTCATGGACTGATCCCAGTTTGCTAATACTGCAACTTTCTCTTTCTGAGCCTGGCTAAAGGCACAACTATAATGAACAAGGCCATGATTCCCAAAAGCCTTTGGAACCACCAGGCAGATGTTTGAGTCCTAATGGCGAAATAGCAGATCGTCTGTTTCAGAGCCACACATCTTTCTGCCAAGGGGGGGGGAGGGCATACCATGAGGTGTCCAGGACCACCCCTATGAAAAAGACCTATGAAAAAGATCTTCTGGGCCGTAACATATGGGGACTTTTTCATGTTGATCGAAAAATCCAGATAGCGTAGGGTGTTAAACACGACTCAAAGACTACTCTGATATTCTTCCCATGGGGGATCCCTCATTAACCAATTATCCAGGTAGTGGTAAGTTTGTATCCTCAGGAACCGAAGATGGGCTGCCACTACCGTAGGCACTTTTGTTAACGCCCGGGGGGCCACATTCAAACCAAATGTAAGGCACATTAATTGGTACTGCTGACCATCCAGAGTGAACCTGAGGTACTGATGGTGTTCCTTCATGATGAGAATGTGGAAATTGGCCCTTTGAAGAGCCCCAGAGTATTCACCACCTGCAGAATATTTAAAATCTGTGGCAGAGTCCTCCTATGAAACCTCTCAGAGGGGAGGAAGGAGCTTTAACTGTGACTGCAATGTGAGCTGTAGCAATAGAAGCAGAAAGAAGAAGGCACACAGTTCGCAAAAACCAAGCAGAAGAGGGCCAAAGAGACATATTGCAGTAGTAGTCAGGCAATCAAGCCATAAAGGCATACAAGCCCCCCTCAGGTGCAGGCAATAGGAAGGAGCTGTAACTGTGACTGCAGTGTGAGCTGTGGCAGTAGAAACAGAAAGAAGAAGGCGCAAGGCTCGCAAACAAAGCAGAAGTGGGAGATCCAGAGTGAAGCCATAACATGGATGCAGCAGATTTCACCTGCTTGTTCTGAGAGGGTCTTGGTCCCTCAAAATCTGAAGTGCAGAGGATGCTTAGGGGCAGACATGCAGAGAGGCTGTCTTTCCCCTCGTGGGCCTGATTGCCATGATTGCAGGCTGGAGATGTGTCGGAGACCAAGGCGAGGAGCTGTGAAGCGAGTCGCAGGTCTCAGAAGTGAAAGGGGCTCCTTGATCAAGTGGCAGGACCAGAGACACCTGAGCAGAGGAAGTGTGTGGATCCCTGTGAAGCCAGAAGTAGTAGAACTTGTGCCCGAAGTTTTGGAAGTCGAGCAACCCGCAAAATAAGGATTACAGAAGCCGATGAGTCAAACCTGGCATTCTGTTTCCTTGCGTGAGCCCTGCCGGCAGCAGTAGCCACATCGATTCTTCACTTGCGTAGAAGTTGCATTGAGCTGAAGTTGTTCAATGCATTTTCGAATCAGGGAACAATGGAAGCAACAGTTGCGTGTGAATAGAAAGGTTTCTTTTACTCGAGCAGAAGCTGAATGTTACTGAAACACAATTTTTAAACCCTTACAGTCTCTGATCTACATGAAGGAGTGGTTGTGTGTACCTAATATTGTTTTTTAAACGAAGAGTGAACATTACTAGTCACGTGTATCTCATTAAGCAGAACAATTATTGTGAAACACCATTGTTAAACACTAAAAGCCTTTAAACTACACGAAGAAGTGGTTTGTGTGCCTAATTTAATTTTCAAAGTGAAGAGTGAACTTTACCTCTTACTTGAAACAAACAATCATTATTTCTAAAAGAAGTCAAGTGTTTAATTCTTTAACTGCAGTTGGAGAGAAAGCAAGCATTGCCCACGCCAAGAGTATTCCCCTATTGGAAGTGAAGCAGCCTTTCTCAAAGCCAGAAACGGTTCTAATAATTATTGTGAGCCCAATAGAAGAGCAACTTGCCTAAGATACAATTGTGCAAGCATTACCAGGAGCCAAGAGAATGCCATCAAGGCTTCTGGATAATTATGTGGCTGACATTGCCAACGAGGTGGAGGGAGAGTTGGGGAGGGGAAACCTTGCTGATTATCTACAATACTGAAGTTGTCGTTGTAGAAGACAAGAGAATCAAAGACGCTTCCCCTTTTGAAGAGATATCCAGAGGACGAGTGCTGAGGCTGTGGTGGTATATTTGGGTTGTCAGTGGATGCAAGACTTCAGTAGTTCAAGGGAAGTAGAAGGCTATGAGACCAAGGAAAATGTCCTCATAATAAACGGTGGTAGAAGTGAAGACGTTGAAGCATGAGCTAAACAAATGAGAAGTAGTCCTGACAAATATACCTACTGTGCTTTCTAACCTGATTAGACAGATGATCATTGTTAACCAAGACTTTTGTTCCATTAACTTTATGGAAGTTGTATATCTTTTTGAACTGTGTCAAGTCATCTAGGATAAATGGAAGTGGTTAAAGGGCATCGCGGCTGAGGAAAACATTGATGATATTTGAAGGAAGTGGAAGGTCTTTATTCCATAAGAAGAACAACTTTTGTTGTTGGACCTGGGGTTAACATATCTATACCTTGATATTGACGTTTCAAGAACTGATCTGAGAGTTTACTACCTATGTGGATTTTCTTTATATTCTTTTGATGAACATGGAAGAGGAACTCACCTTCGTCTAGGGAGGATGGCTCAGGGGTAACATGCTTGTCTTGGAAGCAAGACGACACAGAGCAACATAGGTTTGATTCCCGGTTCCGCGCTTAGAAACCTCTGGGTATTTAGCGTGTTATAAATAACCAATCATATCAATCATATTTCATTTCACCTTGTGTCCTGGGAAAGGGAGTTCACCCAGGTTGCTAAAAGGTTACCAACATATTGTGAATGTCAATGTTGATGCTAACTGAATTGCCATATTTATTTTCTGTTGTATTTGATGTTTAGTGTGAGGGCCAAAACTCCTGTGTTAGAATATTTCCCGTTAGTTTTGGTAGGTAGGGAAATCCACAGAAGAGTAGGGCAAGTGAGATATTTTGATATTATTTTTGTTCTATTAAAATGGCATATTTTGAACAAAAATCAAACCTTGCATTGCTGACCCCTCACAAACCCTACCTAGAGTCTCCTCCCAGGTGGCCAGGGGAAGGCAACCGCTACCTGATCTTAAACCTGGGGGGTGCTATTAGCCGGAAGGATTACCTGGGAGGAGAAGGGCACCAGGGGAATAGGATTACTCAGTTGAGAGAGACCCAGTATTTGTCTTCCTCAGAGGGAGAGATTTCCTTAATATCAGTATATGTAATGGCTTGTTGTCAGAGTGAAGATTCCTTTCCCAAAGCTATCCATCTTGTTGATTGTGAAAACTATCATAATCAACATACGAAGCAGAACATTTATGGTTTGGCCACTTAGGAATCCGATTCTCCCTTAAATCTGAATCCATCCCTTATCAAGAGAAAGAAGTGCTTTGATTCCTAATTCGAAGACGTTGTGTAGGACTCTTTGCTATAAGTGAAGAGTTAAAGACTTGTCGTCTCATTCAACTGTTGGCTAAACGCCAAGTGGAAATCTATTGGAGCAAGAAGAACTTTATAATCTGAACTTGGTTACAAAATGTAACTTTTCTATTTTTGATTGGACCCAGGTTATAAGGAAATACTGTGATTAAGTCTGTTATTTCTGTTATATTTGAATTGCCATACATGTCCTTTATTTGTTGAATGTATGTATAAGTGTGAGGGTCTGATTCCCTTTATTATGGTGTTTTCTTTTGTTTATTTAGATAGGCAGATAGGCAGGGAATCCCTGTTAGATTAGGGATAGTGAGGTGTTTATCCGACCCTTTTAAGTTAATAAAATGGCATCTTGTGAAAAGCCTTTACTCATTTGTCCGCCTCACATTTCTGACCCCTCACAAAGCATTGCATCCGCATTAGCCTGCCGTAAATGTAGGCAAGAATTAAGGTACACCTTTTTTCCAAAGGCCTCAAAAGTGTTGTCCTCCTTTGAGAGCAAAGAGGTAGCAGCTGACACTGATGTGGTAGAGGCTTGTTTCTTTGAATACATAGAGGCTGCAGCTATGACTGATGAGTGTGGCTGCATGTGCTCCGATAAGAGGATAGTCTCCTCTTCCAAATGCCGATATTTGGCAGCAAGCTGTTTGTTAGCTGGCTGTGTGGTGTGTTGCTTGGTCCAGTCCTTCTTTACCAGAGGTTCCACATCCTTTTGCAGTGGTATACCTGATTTGCTAGCTGCTCGCAGTGTGAGCACCTCTGCCAGCCAGCACCACTGTTTCTGGCTGCTCCTGTTGTGGAGGCGGAACCCCCAAAAACTCTGCCAACCCACCACGCGGTCACTGCAGGCCTTGTCTGAAGATGATTTCTCAGTTTCATCATCGTAATCTGGGTCTTGCTGTCCTGGGAATCCCTGGGAACTGTCGCTGTATCCATTTAATCCTGGGTTTGCCCAGCTCCTTGCTGAGTTACTGTAGACCCTGCCACCAGTAATGTTGGTACCACTGGTGGCGCAGAGGGAGGAGTCGCTGTTGTTATCTGAACTGGGGGAGGTAAAACTGGTTGTGGTTGTTCTGCTATTTGTTTGGGTATTGGAGGTTGCACCAATGCAGAAGGTTGGATTGGTACTTGTGGGAGTACCTCCTTGATCAGGTTTTTTAGTATTCCTGACCTTTGTTGGGACCACTTCATTAGTGTCATGAACTTCTCAAACAGCATTCTTCACATGCTGGAGAGGCTTAGCTGGCTGCTGTGGGCGTATATGTTGGTGCGGGGAGAGAGGGGGGGGCTACAGGATCCTTGCCTGGGCTGAATGTAACTCACCTCAGTGTATCTCACTGACATGGAAGGCACCGGTTATGCTTTGCACCATACCATTTGTGGGGTGTGCATGGAGGACCATTCTACCCTTGGGGTGAAGTCTAGTATTGTTCTCAAGGGAGTCGGGGTATGCGTGCCCTATAACTGTGTTCCAAGTGTCCCCTCCGTGGTGGGTGACATTTTGTCTGCTGATGCCACCATTCTGTGCCCATATTCACCTACAGGAATGTGCCAGAAACTGGTTGTCCGGCACCAATCCTGTATGAATAGGCCTTATGTTGCCCTCGAGCACTTGTTTGGTACTTGAGTGCACCTCAGGTCTACGTCCGGTAGGCTTGCGCCCGGTAGTGCTAATGCATACAGGCGGCCCCTCAGGCCAGGGCCTGGTGGAAGAGCAATGCCCCTTGGAAGTAATGCCGGTCCTAGAACCTTCCAGCCCCTCAGTTGTGACTCCGGAACGGTCCAAAGACTCCTCAGCCTATGGGCCGGTATCTGTAAGAGCCTTGTGTCTCTGACTGGTCTTAGTAGGATCTGTACAATCCATCCCACTAGTTGGATCCCAAGAAAGGAATATCCCTTGCAGGGGGCCCTTGAAAAGATTGTACTTACCTTGTCTGTCTGTGTCTTCCGGTTAACTAACGCCTTCAGATATTCCGGTGGAGACCTTAAGAACAGCTCCCTCCACCTAGCCAACCAATTTTTTTGTGACCAAGGTCTCAAGGCGTTGCACGCTGCGCAGCCTTTCTAGTAGTGATCATAACCCAGGCACTGCAGGCAATGTGCGTGGGGATCTGATGCTGGGAACGACCCATTGCAGGAAGGACACCTACTAAATCCCACCTGTACCGACATGCGCCCGGGAAGGCGAGGCAAGGCACCGGAGGCCAGTGAAACAACTGAAAAAGAAAATAAAAAAGTTAGGGAAAGCTAAGGTGCATGGAATTACAAGTGAACACTTAACCACTAGCACCGTGAGAACAGATCAGCTCCCGTTGACGCAGAAAAGAGGACTGACGTGAGGCACCGGAGGGCAGGGTCTGCAGAGCACTAATGCACCCATGGCTGCGCGTCCATGCGCCCTAAATTTAAAGGAGACATGCTCTTTTTGTGGGAAAAAAGTTTCAGTCCCTGCCCCTAGCGAGGGACGCCCATGAAGTATGGAGGAAAGGGGATGGGACATAAGAGTATGTAGAGTTTTCTGATGATACCAACCATAGTCCCTTCCATTGGATTATTATTTGCTGGATTAAAACTAATCTGTTGCCCAACCACTTTATGAGGATGTGTTAGAATGGCACAGCCACCTGCGTGTCCCACAGATATAGGTCTGTTAGCAGTCGAGCAGTTTATTACTCATGTCATTAAAATCTATTGGAATGCACCAGTGGGCTGCTTTTCCACAGATTACAGGTCTATTGGAATGGTATCATAATTCCGTTTATAAACATAATGAAGATCGGTTGGCCCTGCACCAGCCTCCTAACAATTTTTATAATGGAAATGTAGTGGAATTACACCATCCCCAGCCGTTCTAAAGGGAGGTAAATATGTAAAAATGACATCAACCTCTTTCCCTTTCAGAGGATGAAGGTGTATTAAAATGACACGCTACGTTCCCTTCCACAGGCTGAGAATATTGAAATGACACCAGCGTCCTTCTCAGCATAGGGATATTGAAATATCTCCAGCGTCTTCCCCTTCCACAGATTGAAGACATAATGGAATGGCACTAGCCTCTTCTATAGTACGACGATATATTGGAATGGCATTAGCCACCTGAAATTCCACAGGTTTGCAATGTGCTGGAATGGCACCAGCTTCCTCTTTTTCAAGATGAAGATATATTGAAATCGGACATGCAAACAGTCCTTCCGCGTGACGGTGGTGTGTTTGAATGACACCTGGCACTGCATACATAGGAATGGCAAAGCCTCCTCCTCTTCTACAGAATAAAGATACACTTATTTGCACACCAGCATGTTGCCTTTCAGGAGAGGCGAGTGCGCTGGGATGATACAGATTCCTTGGTATGCCACAAGACGTAATATTGGAATGGCACCAGCCACCTGCCCTTCTACAGGATGTATGTACATTTCGAATACATCAAGGTATAATACACTCTGCAGGAGCAGATGGTTCTGCTTTATGAGTATGACATGGTCAGAAGTGATGGATTGCACGAACAAACGAAATACAAGAGAATGTAAAATCTCGTTCAAAGAGCAATAGCTTAACTGTCATGATTAAAGGTGGTACGCACAGCCAAAATATGCACTAACACCAACAACAATGTCTTCATTTCATCCAGGAACTTTCGGAAGGAGGCCCCTCTGTATGATCCCTCCCAGTCCTGCACAGTCCTTACTCCCCTTATACTACACATTATTGTAAAGAGTCCTGCTTCTAATGGGAATGGTATTGTATGGTGTGTATAGACTGAGTGTTTTGGCACTGAAACGGAACCATATGTGTGCAATTTTATGTTATGTTATGTTACCAATATTTATAACTTGCATGGTGACCCAAGGGCATCATGGTGCGAGAAGGAACACAGTAGGCAAAAGCTGTACCGTAGCCTAGAAGAGCCGAGTTTTTAAGAGATGACGAAATTGTAGGTGGTTCTCGACCTGCCTAAGAGCGATAGGGATAGAATTCCACAATTTGGTCGCAAAGACAGAAAAAGCTTGTCTCCCAGTCCTTAAACGGCAAACTTTGGGTATAGCCACCAAATGTGCGTTTGTAGAGCGGAGAGCCCAACTAGGCACATAAAGCGGACAGTTTTCTTGTAAATATTCTGCACCCTGATGGTAGAATTCTTTGTGCACCAAACACAGAGATTTAAATTCAATCCTTTTTGCTACTGGCAGCCAATGCAGGGTACAGAGCACAGGACTGATGTGGGACCCATTTGGGGTAGAGGTGGCCACCCTAGCTGCTAGATTTTGGAGGTGTTGCAGCTGATGAATCTGGTCAAGTGGTATTAAAAGGCATTCAAATAGTTTATTCGACTGACGACAACTTAGGCAACAACCTGGGGGCGAAGGTGGATAGGTAGATAGGGTACTACTCCACAGAGTACACATAGCAAGAAATGACCCATTTTGCAGAATGCATTCACCTGAGCGGACATAGTGAGGCAGAGCGGTAACCCCACAAATTCTTGACCACCGTCTCTGGAGTAGGTAAAACACTGAAAGCAGTGGGCCAGAAAGAAGAGGACCAAGCACCAGAATCAAGGGAAGAACCCACCACCAAGATCTTAGTCGTGTCCTCATTAAGTTTCAGCCAGTTGCTGCTTATCCAGCCCCTCATGGCCAGCAGGCCCTCACATAGCCGGGAAGACACCTCAGACTGGTCAAGACCTAAACGGACCACGATCTGGGTGTCATCGGCATATGCGTAGCACCAGAAGCCATGGGAGCGGATGAGGCATATCAATCGCTGAACATAGATGTTTAATCATATTGGGAACAAGGCAGAGCCCTGTGGAACCCCACAGGAAAGAGAGCATGAAGAAGAGCAGAATGGGAGAAGCGAGAGGAATTAGCCCCGACCAGACAGAAAGGATGAAAACCACGCCAGGACAAGACCACAGATCAATGCATGCTTGTGAATTAGGTCTGGATTGGGTAAATGTCACAACTTATAGAACACCAATACTATTTATACAAATACATTTCATGTATTTGTGGGAGACACAGGGCATGTGTAGTAAGGTTTTGTAATGGTCTAAGATATTTGTATTTGTGTTTTTCTATGAATTTAATATAATCATAACTGTAGTTGTGTACCTTTATAAATGTGTATAATGTGTATTTGCTATGTTACAGTACAGCATTCCTATGTCTATATTTATTTGCAAGTGGCTTGCTACCATGTGTTTTTATCCTTGGAAGACTCTGCAATTGTATATCTTAATCTTGAGGCCATGTTGACCAATCTCAACCTCAATGTACAGATTACAGTACACGTAGTACAGTAGAATATGAGTGATCCGAAATAAATTATCCAATTGTGTGCTCCAAGCACCTGTTGGCTGAAGAACACTTGATATAAGAAATGACTGGTTATGACAAGGTGGTTTCTGGGAATCTACAATTATAATGGCTAAAACCTATTGATGCAATATTATTGTCAGCTCGGTTGCTAGTGACACACTGACATAGCCTTATGTGTATCAACTTCTAGGAACTAGGTTTCACCCAAAAGAACCATTTGGCCCAGCCTCGGAACCTTTTCCCCACCAATTGATCTCTCTGGGAAGGTTTGTCACCTCCTCCGGAAGACAGGAAATCTTATAGGGAATTTAGCTGAGAACCACAGCTTCAGAGCCAAGCCCTGTCAGGACAATGGAGCACTCACACCAGGTTGATAATTCTATTGAATTGTATTGTATGGATATTTATAGAGCGCAAACAAGACCGGGAGGCATCAAGGCGCTAGAGGAGGGACGCGGGAGGCAGCTTCAAAAACCGACAAGACTAGAACACAAGGGTTTTCAGGTACTTACGAAAAGAAAAGCATTCTAGAATATTACGAAGTTCGAGCGGGAGGGCGTTCCAAAGCGTGGATGCAAGAACAGTAAAGGATCTTCCTCCAGCTCTGCCCCGCCGGAATCTGGGAATGCTCAGTAACGGTTGGTTAGCCGAGCAAATATGTCTACTAGGCTTGTACGGCGCAAGCCTAGAGCGTAGAAATTCAGCCCCAGTATTATGGATAGCATGGTGAACAAGGCAAAGGATTTTAAATTTAAACTTAACTCAACTCCCAATAGGGAGACAATGAAGACATCGAAGTAGGTCTTGAGAGTGTGTGAGTGTGTGAGTCTGGGAGTGCCCAGAGCGAGGCGAGCAGCTGCATTCTGGAGGGTCTGTAGCCGTTGTAATAAAACATCAGGTTGACCTAGATAAATTCCATTGCAATAATCTATGGATCCCATGATGGATGCATTTACAATCTTCGTCCTAAATTCAGACGGTACAAACTGTAAAACCTTTTTTAATATTTTCAATTTGATTAATCTGAGTTGGCAGACCCCAGAAATGTGGGCCTCTCTAGAGCCTGAGGACATAACTTTCATCCCTAGGCTCTTGATTACTGAGGTAGATTCAGGGAATGGGCCAAGGGAGATGGCCAGTACTCACAAGTCCAAGGTTGTCTCTTTTTTGGACCCAACCAGTGAGACCTCTGTTTTATATCCGTTGAGTTTAAGCCAATTGTTGGCCATCCAGTCCCCAACAGCAGAAAACAGTCTTTCAGTTTGTGAGGGGGATCAGAAGATGGAACATTAAGGTGAAAGAGAATCTGGGTATTGTCAGCGTATGAGAAGAAGTCTACCCAATGGCGTGTAATCAGATTGGCTAGGGTGTGCATCTGTAAATTGAACAAAAGGGGAGAAAGGGAGGACCCTTGAGGAACCACACAGTTTATAGAGCAGCGGGGGAGGAAGTGAAAGGGGCAAGAGAAACCGTTTGGAACCGGTTACACAAAAAAGAAGAGAACCAACTCAAAGTAACACATGAGATTCCAGCCCCTTAAAGGCATTAGAGCATTTTCAGATGGTCAACGGTATCAAAGGCCGCAGAGAGCTCAAGGAGAATCAAAGCTCCCACATCTCTGTGGTCCTGAAGCAGGGCAATGTCATCCAATTAATAGAGACTCTTTGATGTAGTCAGACAAGAGAGGGGGTTGAGCAAAGTAGCCCAACAGAGAAAGGTCTCAACATCTTAGTATTTCCTAAGACTCGCAAACTTACTGAGCCCCCTATCCACTTCCTGCAGGCAAGGCACTCTGTGTATGACATCACCAGGCAGAAGACTGAAATAGTCAGGAGTGGACCGCTTACAGACCTCTCAAAGGGACTCAATCCACTGTAGAAGATTGCTTATTCAGGGGAATATCACCCCAAGAAGAGAGCTCATACGCATGACGATTGATGGATGACAGATACAACATGCTGTGATGGCTTCTTAACTTTTTTTGAACCCGGCCACCTTCTTCTGGTCTTATTACCATGATTAAAATCGATCCAGATTGGACCTTGTTTGAGACTGAGAGCATTAATCCATGGATCCAATATACCATCATGAATGTCCGAGTCAAAACTGCCCATGGAAAAATAAACTCTGATATAAAGTCACAAGACCGACTGATAGCCATTTTCAACGTATATTGGAATCCGGCTGCTATTAATGATGACAATTTCTTAGATGCCGTCTTCCTGACTATAGATGATTTAGTTGGCAATCATCAAAATATGGAGTTTATCGTTTGTGAGGATCTGAATATCCATCTATTGGATCATAAGTCTCAATTTAAGGACCAAAAGGACCTTTCCCAGTGCTTGTGGCAATGGCAGAAAAAAAGAAATGTCCAAAGTCTGACCTTAATAAACAAATCTAGTGAGGATCGAAATATTATCACACCCACTTGGGTCCGTGGGAACTCGAGGGCAAACATTTATTACAAATATTCATCATCTCAACTTAACATTTCAATAACAAAAATAAAAATCATAACAACTCTCAAAAGTGATCATAATATGTTGACAATTCATGGTACAGACTTGACTCATCAAATTAAGAAACATCCGTTAATGCAACTCGAAGTTAACAACAAATTATCAAGATTGAGAATAAACCAAACTCAATTGTACACATTACCCAGCCTTTTTCGCAATGCTAAATTGGATTATGAAACAAAACTGAATTATGAATGGCTCTTACTGCCCTTCCAGAAAGAGAGGCCTTTATCAGGAACAAAGATCCATAAACATCATTACAATCCTGAATTGGCTGCAAAAAAGAAAGGCTTACCTGAAACCATATGGTTATTGAAGAAAAATAACAATGCGGAAAATAAGCAAAAGATAAAAATAGCCAAACAAGCATACATAAATTGAAGAAAACCCATACATTGACGATGCTGCAAACATATGCAGAAACTACATTGGCCACCTTT
Organism: Ambystoma mexicanum; assembly: GCF_040938575.1. NCBI lineage: Eukaryota > Metazoa > Chordata > Amphibia > Caudata > Ambystomatidae > Ambystoma > Ambystoma mexicanum. The sequence goes on along the minus strand of NC_090936.1, from coordinate 973,166,277 downwards.
AAAAATCGAAATTTGAGAGACCTCTGGAATCTTCTCAATAATAACTCTCAATTTCAACATATTCTTGTTACAAATGTGACAGAAACCAATTGGATCCGACACTTCTCTACTCTTTATAGAAAACGAGTACCGGACGCCGGCCCATTGAATATGCCAGTAAAGTGGAACCTACGATGGGAAAATCAAGACATCTTGGAAATGATTCTCAAGCTCAATGCTTTGCGTGCCCTGGGACCCGATCGCCTGTCCAATGCCATCATTAAAGAAGCTCCTGCGACTTGGGCAAATGTGATGGACCAACTACTTACCTTGATAAACAAACTAAATAAGATCCCGCCGTCATGGAGAAAGGCCACCCTGATACCAATCTTTAAACAGGGTGCGAGGGACGATCCAGCCAAATATCGTCCCATTGCTTTCCTTGACCCTCTGGGCAAATTATTTGCCACATTTCTTCTCAAGAAATAGAAGGAATGGGCCAATCAAAATATCCGATTTGCAACGAGACAAACGGGCTTCACTGCCAATGTAGGTACCAATATCAACCTCTTGTCTCTGAACCTAATCAAACATGAATCCCTAATGGCAAAGTCTACTGTATATGTAACATTCATTGACCTTAATATGGCATTTGATTCCATAAATAGCCAAAAATTATGGAACAAATTAACAGCCTGGAACTGTCCACTGGAGATAATCGAACCAATCAAACTTTTGTATTCAAGCACGACAATTACTATGATTATCAAAAGATGGATTGACCACTTCTTCCATAAAAACATGGAACGGATTGAAACAGGGCTGCCTACTTGCGGCAACCCTGTACAATCTATACACAGTGGACTTTGAAAACTCTATCAAAGATATTGCCTTTAGTCCACCAAAAATCAACTGTGTTCTGATTCCTGCATTGATCTAGGCAGATAACATCATACTATTGGGCAAAATGATATCTGGAATAAAAGTGAGCCTGGGAAAACTGACTGAATACATGAATCTTAATGAGCTACGAATTAATGCAAAAAAAACGAAATATATGACTTTGACGAAACAATTACCAAACAAAAAAAGGCCTCATAAGTTACTAATTGATGGCATACCAGTGGCATAGGTGACTACTTTCAAGTATCCAGGCATACTAATTAATCAATCCAGGAACGAAAAAGAATGGGCGACCAATGTGGAAGAAAAAATACAGTTTATGACGAGACAAGGATGCTTCCTGCATAGAAAATATGGAAAGTTTTCTATGAAACCAATAATTGCCTACTATAGACAAAAAGTAATTCCCATCACCACCTATGGGAGCGAAGCAATGATCATTGCAGGAAATATCAACTGGCAAAAATTACAAGCCTCATTTTGGCGGAAAATCATGAGACTGCCAAAGAACTACCCAATGCCCAGAATAAGGCATGAAACAGCAATGCAGTCTTTGGCTTCTATAGTTCTTTGGAAACAAGATCGACTCCGAAAAGTGCTTGCTGACGAAAAAACACCAGCCATACAAATACTACGATGTACAGATGACAATGAACAACACCATTCTGAAAAAGTGGATAAAACATCTGAAACACAAATTGTTAAAAGAAGACATTTCCCTTGAAATGTTAATACAACAACTTCAACATGCCAAAATGAAGCTGCAAAGGAATGATTGGCTTAAGACCATTAAAGAGAAATCAAAATAGTCTATGAATATCCATTGCGATGCTGATATACAGACTATCAATGAACTCCCCAAATTCCTGATGTTATTTCCAGACCCAAAAGTTCACGAAATGTTCCTGAAAATCTGTTAGAACACTCTTCCAACATGTCAAAACCTCTGTTAGAACACTCTTCCAACATGTCAAAGCCTAACGGAAATCAGACACCTACCAACGACAGAATGATACTGTCACTTCTGCATGGATTTGAATGCTCCTGAAACATTAGATCATCTAACCATGGTCTGCCCAGCCCTTGCCCACAAGAGATCTCTCTTCGGTACTTTTTTCAAGATCTCGATGCAACAATTAGAGACCGCAACCAGATGGTCGCGGATGTTGAGCGGCCAAGACAAAAAAAATATTTTTACGATTGCGCAATTTCTTGCCAATATCTTAGAATTGGAAAAACCGACAGATAGACAATTTTCTGTTATTGTGCTTGTTCTATATGTTGGGTCTTGATGCTAAAAAAAAAAAAAAATGTTATTTATTTAAAAACGAGAATAATGTAAATTATGGTGGAAAATGTATAAATGAAAAAATTTAAGTGTAAACTAAATCATTTTAAATAAAAAAAATTAAAAAAAGAATACTACGATTTCCAAGAAAATTGAAAGCCTTGCCCCTCAACCATCACAGAAAAACATTTGGGGTTACCTGTGGGATGGACAGGCCTTCTGCAAGCTGAAACCGTTGGTACCTAGGAACCTGCTCAGTGGAAAAGGCAGAACCTGTAAGTGCTCCCTAAAATCCTTCCTGGTTGCAAGTGCAGAACAAAGGATCCTCCCATTGAGGCCCCACCAGCAACCATATGTCGCAACCCAGCACTGGGCACTGTTTTCCCAATTCACTCTGTGTTTGAGCAGGCTGAACCACTTTGAGAGTCTTTGGGCCGTTGCAAGCACCCGGCGCTACCTTTGACACTCACCACTTTTTGAGCAGCTGACTTAACCCATCGCCTTCCTGTGCTCAAGCTATTTGCGAGCTGACCACCATTGAATAACCACATTGCATTATTGGAGCTCTTTGAAATGACTCAACCAATTTGAGATACCGACTCAACACATCACTTGCCTACACCAGATTCAAGCCGATCACCAATACAGGCCCGCACAGCATCGCTGGGCCATTTCAAGCTAACTCGACAGTCTTGAACCTTGTGATCCACTGGTAACAACCGATTTGAAACCTCACAATGCTGAATCAACTCACTGCAAAACACCTAACAGGCTGATTTAATGCTGCTGAGCCCCAAGAACAAGCATTGAAGGTATTTGAAGTGGTTCTGCCCCCCTGCCCTACCTTAAAGGGCCCTACTAGCTAGTAAGACAGCACTCTACATTTTTAAAAGACCTCTTTAGTGAACTAGACATTCCTGCTGAAATTGTAGCCTGTGCACCCATATTTTCAGACCTAGAGTGCCCCCTTTCGTGTTTAAAGTCTGAATAGTCAGTCTTCTCTAACAGGGGTGAATTACAGTCTTTTTGAATAATATGTTTGTATTTTTAGTTTTAAAATGTTTCTATTAAATAGAACCTTGGTTGGACATTCTTTTATTTTGGTGTCACAGCACTGTTGTTTGGACTGCTTTTGTGCTACCCCACATCCTTCCTGAATAGTATGCCCTGCCCTTGGTAGCCCAAAGAGGTGAAGGACGTATACCTTTCGGGCAGTACCTATTTTGCCATTATGATTAGGATCACTGTTGGTTTAGTATCAGTGTGGGCCTGAGTAAGAGTTGTATCCACTAATCACCCTTGTACTCCTGCACAGCAGTAGTCATTGTGTCACAATATATATATGTGAAACATGACATTTGAAAATGGAGCTAGTGTCTTGGTACCATTGGTGTAATGCCCTTTTGCCTTGGTCGGTAGTTTGCATTTGCATGCTGGTTGTGAAATTGCCAAGCCTTTTCCATTGCATATCATTTTTTGTCTAGGTTTAGTATGGAATGATGTTCATTGGCTGCTTGTTATGATATGTGCTTGCTTTGTTGGTGCAGTATGTGGCGGGGTGCGTAATATTCAGCTTATGTTTGCATGTTTATCACTGTCTTCGTACAGTGGCTCAGCGGTGTTCCGTCTTGCTGTGTAAATGATTGCATTCGATAGGAAGTGTAGAAACATGTGCCTTCTATGCTCCGTTGAATCGCCACATGCTGTCCATCTCTGACTAGACCCAGATGGCTGGGAGGTGAGATCTGTGAGAAAAGGGGAGGAGAAGAGATGGGAGGGATCTCGGGAGGGGTTTATGGAGAGGATGGAGAAATGTGTGCTTTCTTCCCTCCGATGCCATTTCGACCATAGTCCACAGAACTTGCCGTCATTTGGCTATCGCATGTAAGCCCATGGTCTCGGGGAGACTGGCTCGGGGGGGACTGGCTCTCGAGAGCCGAAGAATCCGCAACCACCGAAGACTCAGCACGCTCCCTGCAGATCAAAGATTGGGCGCAGCGAACGAAGGGGAAGAAGCGGCAAGCCTTCGGCGTGGATCTCTTGGTGATTTGGGAAAAATGTGCGCTACTCTTTGCCTTGGTAGGCGTGCACTTCTGGGCTCGGGATCCCTGCTAAATGTTAACGCCTTAGAGAAGCGGAGGGTGGCTCGCCCGGGCTCCTGGCAGAGAGCTGACTGAGCACGGACGTGTAAAAGGGAAGAGAAACTGCAACCTGGGCGGCTGCCTCGGAATACCAAAGGCGCGGAAGCGGAGGGGGCGGAGTGGTCGAAGCGGTAGCGGTGACAGTGTCAGCTGTAATTAAGGTGTCACTGCGGAGAAGTGCCGCGAAAAGGGCCCGATTCCTTGCTTTTGGATTTCGTTCTCCGTGTGCTTCGTTTCCGTTCTCTTCTGCTGTACATTCGATTCTTTCCCCTCCCGCCCCCCAAGAAATGAGCTCTACTCTACAGTAGCCACCCGCGTCATGCTGTGTGTCACTGCACCTACAAGTGTTTGCCCAAACCCCGAAGTGATAGTCGATTTCTGGCTGAAGATCGTGGCTGTGTGCATTCGGTGATGGCGGTATGCACGTGAAACATGCAACTCCAATACTGGACGACCTGTGAGCGGGGATGCTACCTGTAACCCAACAAGGGCCGCCCCGTAGCCGTGGATCTGGCCTCGTCGCACTCGTTCAATAGCCGGTGAAATGGCGCTTATCCCGATCAAGGTGGGATGGTCCAGACTGGAAGGTTTGGCCGCTTTCGTCTGATCGGGAGCCATCTGCCTTTCGCGCACATCCCCGTGTGCAACCCTGTCACGGAACGCCGGAGTCCTCACGCACTTCACTGCAGATAACCAAGGCCTACGAAAGCTTATCTCGGCGTGTAGGAGACGGGTAGGGGCCTCGGAAGAAGGACACGCAGCTCCAGCTGAATCCTGAAGCACACGTTACCAAGGCAACGGCAGAGCGTTGCATACAAAATTGTTCAGAAAGACCCGAGAGTGAAGGAAAAATCAGGCGAACTAGAGGGCAAGAGCATGAGACAGAGCGCGCGAGCGAGAAAGAAACATGCTGTCGTCAAGAGAGAAGCGCTAGAGTGAGCGTGGCAGACACCTCCACAAGAATAGATGATATATAGGGCCGACCAGACAGAGAAAGACATACCATCTCGAGAAGCAGAATGAGAACGTGAGACATGCTGCCATCAGTAGAGGATACAGAAAATGAGAGACCCAGACCAAGACATATCACCAAGCATAACAGCATCACGGGTGATAGAGGGTGAAAAGACATTCCATTGACTGAGGAGAAAGAGTGAGATATATGTCTCAGGAGGATAGCTCAGGGGCAACATGCTCACCTTGAAAGCAAGAGGACACACAGCAACGCAGGTTCGATCCCCGGGTCCGCGCTTAGAAACCTCTGGGTATTAAGCACGTTATAAATAACCTATCATATCATGCCACTAGTGGAGGGGGTTGGAGAGCCAGAGTAGCACAAGAGCAATCAGAGGAACTTATAGAGGGACAACCTTAGGAAATAAACATAGCAAAATTAAGGGGAACAAGAAACGGGAAGGAAGCAAAAGGATAATTTAGGTGAATGGAAAGTGACAAACTGGGAATGCATGTGGCAGAGAATGAGAACGCTAAAAGCAGAAAGTTGGTAGGGAGGAGGGAAGAAACCGACCAAAAGAAAAGATTAAAAACAAAGAGGGAAAAATCAATAGCAAGAGACAATAGAGAGACCTGAAGATGTAAAGATCATTCCATGAACTTCTGAGTTGCAGATGGAGAGGAGGAAGGGGGCTCAGTGATCTTCAACCACGCATTCCTTTATCAACCAAAAGAATTCGTCCTTGACACGAAATTGTTATTAATATTAGCGGGTGGGCTGTGTCTATCTCTTACGCAGACAACGGGGTTGGGCTGTGTCTATCTCTTACGCAGACAAGGGCATGGTTCATGCTATGATTTGTAAAGCTCTAGGACACTGCCCCATAACATTGAGGTAAAGGGCACGGCATGGCATGCAAAGTACACATGGATGACGTTACCTAGGGGCTATTTATTTATGATATACAAGGTGCAGGATTTCTGTATGAGAATCGTTGTTATATGATACCAGGACAATGAAACTTGGTTAGGATACTATGCTTTGCATCTGAGGGGACTATGCCTTTTTATGAACTCCTGAACTCTTTACAATTTATTTATATAAGGTCATCCCTCCCTTCACTAATGGCTCATGTTGACACAGAGGCGCAATGGGAAAACATTGACAGTGTCACATGGAAACTTTAAATGAACACTGGTCGGTCGCAAACAGGACACTGCCCTTTCTGGATGATAATGCTAGATGGATGTGTGTGCGGGACGGGGTTCATGGTTTGAGTTGCACTAGGATGGCCAATGCTCTCTGAGCAGTCATAGGTGACTCATGGTCACATCCAGACACTCTGCTGGGACCCATCTGTTCACCAGAGGTATTTGGAGTTTACATTACTCCAACAATGAAAAAGAATCCCTCCAACCGCAACCTGAATAAAATGCTGCAGCAATGTGACTCCTCTTCGAGACAGTATGAAGAGATCAAAGCTGTTGAGAAAAAATGGCACCTTCCCTTGGTGACCCCTCGCAAATTACTGGAAAAGAAATCCAAAGTACCTTCTCTTTTCCTTTCAGCTCCACCACCTCCGAAGAGGGCACCCAGCACCACTCTGACCCTGCGTTCCAAGTCCATGACTGCTGAGCTGGAGGAGTTGGGTAAGAAATGCATGACTGAAAAAGATGCAAATGAATGGGTGTGAAATGTAAAAATGTACAGTGATATGCATACAAACAGGCTTCTACCTATAACATATAAACATCCTCATCAAATGGACGATCTCAAACATATGCAGAGGCGAATGGGTATCACATGGACAATCTTAAACATGCACAAACATCACGTGCATCTGCACAGAGTAGCATGAACGCCAAATGTACATGATCACTGAGTAACGTGGACAAACACACATCACCATCACATGGGTAAGCAGTCATCACATTGATGGGCACCAAGACATCATATGGACAATCAAACATTCATAAATAAGAGCATGAGATGTGCAAACAAAAAGGCGTGTGGTCCTCTCATAGACAGTCATAGAGGCACACAAAGAGGACAAGTACACATCAAATATAGACATGCAGGCCAACATATAGAAACACTGCACGTGACCAATTAGTTACTTATATGTAACATCAGTCTTCAAAATGTTATCCTTTATAGATTAATAAGTCTCTTAATCATTTTCAAACAAATAATGCATAGAAGGCCCTGAGTTTATTAGGTTCTGTTAATTGATGAAAAAGACAATCTTTAATGAGAGGACTCATAATCCTTTACACCAAAAGTGATGTCCTCCTATTTGATTTTTTCTTATGTATATATTGCAAATAGCGGGGGTGAGTGGCTGCTGGGTGACCATATGTTAATCCTGAGAGGATACCTCCTCTTTATAAGTATTGTTAGAAGTACATGCCCTTTATTTATCAACCATGGGATCTTCTTCAACACAGTAATTTGATGTATACTAACATGTCAAGTACTGAATAGCACTTGGAGGTGATGCTTGAGGAAAAACATGCACTTTCTGTTTAAAGGGATTTTTAGCAATGCTTGCCACAACTGTGAGTCAGATCGAGCATCAACATCTAGGCAATAATACCTCCAAATATATGGATGAAAGTCCAAGTGGAAGCCTCACAGATTCTAGATGTATGGATGTTTCCTAGTACCGCTCCAATAACTGCCTTGTATCTAGTTGATTGGACTCTCAATCTTTCTCGTAGAACATGGTTTCTCTTCTTGTAGCAGGTTCATAGCATAAGCCAGAGTGCATTTAGTTCTATTAAAGTAATAGCATAATCATTTTTCAGTTTTGGCCTGCTTGAAGGTTTCTCAGCTGGAGGAACTGGGTTTGTGGAGAAAGGAATACATTGACTATCTTTTTAACGTAAACGTCTGAAAATACTTTCAGAAATAATACTGGATGTGCCCTTATAATGGCCTTATCACTGAAAACAAAGCAGTAAACCATTCATCAGCAGAGAAGAAATTGATCTCACTTACATTTTAAGCAGGTGTAATGATTACTAGGAAAATTTAGTTGTAAGGTAAGAAATGTAGTTCGCAGCTATATAAAGCATCAAATAGGCTCCCATAAGTTTGGTGGAAAGCCTTTGAACATGCTTACGTACTGAAAGGAAGTTTCTTTAAAGGTTCTACATGAAATCAAGAACTACCAATATTTTGAAGAAATGAACTTTATTTTATGCAGAGTATTGGTGGATAGGAGCAGCCTCAAAGAACTAGTAGTAAATACGGTTGCTATTAGTTACTATTGGCATGCACAAATTAAACACTCTGTAAAGCACCATGAGCAGAATGAATTTAATTTGAATGACTATACATTTTTTGGATGGTCTCTTGGCTTCATATACTTATCCAGGAGAAGTAACAGATGGCTCTATTGAACGATTTCTGGAGCCAGGCTATCAAATTTAGATATGGCAAGTTAATGGCCTACACACTATCACTCAATTTCGTGGCTTAGTATGTTGAGGAGTCTGCTCTATGGCACCATTGTGTTCCACATCTAGTTCAGCCATGTGTTTATTTCTAGCATCACTCGCTACACGCTGCAACATTTCTCTGCGGTTTGGCCAATTAGTGAGATTGGTGGAAACACATAGGTACTTTTATAGGAATAGACCATATAGTTGGTTACTTAACTGAACGTTAGAGGTGTAATTTTGTTGTTGTTTTTTTTCTGAGTCAAAAATGTCTGAAACAACTCTTACTCATGAGTTTTGATATGTGGCATGCAACGGCAATCTGTCACATGTTTGTTCATCCCTGAAGCATCTCAGTGGCTGTACGAGCATAATGATAACTGATATGACCCTCTGCAGAAAATAATGTGCAGGGTCATGGACGTTGAAACCTCTAGAGGGTGTAACTGCCTTACATAAACTTTGGAATACAATTTCATAATAAAATCGCCTGTTTAATGGCAGAGTGACTGCCAACACATATGTTGACATTCATAAGTGGTACATTTGGATGTATAACTATTATTTAGAAACGTACAGTAGAATTTGTAAAAATTTGATAGGCTTTGTAGACACTGTATCTGTAGATATGACAGTGTGCATCTATTCTCTCCAATGAATGTCTGGGGAAACTAGTTGAACAGTATACATTTTTCAGAGGAAGTGCCCTCACAATAATAATAATCACATGAAAAAGGAACAGGTTCTATATTCTCAGCATTAGGAATGACCAATTACAAGGTACAAGCACATAATGTCTAGATGTAGTTACTACACATTCCCTATGATGGTAATCAGTAGGACCAGTTTCCACATGCTCACAAACATGTATGGGAAGTTTCCACATGCTTAGTAATAGTAGGAGTATGTTTCTATATGCTTTGGTTAGTCCAAGAATGACACTGTTGACACCACATAGCTGTGGTTCAAAGTATAACATGTATTCAGGATGTTGTCAGGGAAGGGTTTGGACTAAATGCCTACAGGAGCGTAGGAAGCATCTAGAAATAATAAGTATGTTCCTACTGCAAAGAGTGTTAAGGATGTGATAACACAAAGCAGGCTTCTTCTACAGGCATAAAACACAGAAGAGGATGAGTGTTCAGATCATACCGTTTGTAACCTATACTTTAGAGTCCTTGTCCCTCCAGGGGCACCTTAGTCTATAAAACAAATATTCAAAGAAGTGGGCAACAGAGCATTTCTCAAATCCTATTCTTAAAGAGTTCTAAGTCTCCCAGCTACCCTAAAATATAACACAAAAAATTCAAGACTGTGCCAACCAAAGAGTTTCCAAATCCTAATCTCAAGTGTTTAACCGCAGGAAGGCTCTTGGTACACTCAATCTGGACTCCTCGTCAGTGTTCCTTCTTTCACCACACCTTTCAACACCTCTTCCAGGTTTCAATCTTCTAAGTTTTCTTTCCCCAGAATTACACTCTGCCTGGTATCATTCATTTCAGGCCTCGTCCAAACCTTGGGTTTCTCAGCATTCACTGTAGGTCTCTCTGAAAGCTTGGGTTTCTTAGTATTTGCTTCAGGTCTCTCTGAGACCGTGGTTTTCTCTGTCACAAGGTGCATATCTCGAACTCCATTCATTATCCTTTTCAAGCAGCCGATATTCACACCCTCCTGCCAGAGACTCTTCTTCTCAGGTCTCTCGATATGGGAACGTGGATCCACGTCCCACTTTCTCACCAACTGCCATGGTAGTGCAGCCTCTGCCCGTGGTTTGGCAATGTGCACTGGAATGGCCTCAACAAGCTAACCATAGTTTCCTATATGGTGGCATCCTCTTGTATCCAGGCAGTCTGGTTCAGCACGTCTGCTTCATTCCAGGATTTGCCCTGTTCTGCAATGTCTCCAGCACTACTTATAGTCCTGAGCTGGTTGGTGATTATTAATCTAGTTTAGATTGGTACTCTCCCTGAGAGGGCTCTGTCAGATTTTCAATAATTTCCGAGTGCTCTTACCAAATGGTTTCTCAGTGCTCAGGAAAGCAGAAAAACAGCAAACAATAAAGACTGGCAATATACCATATTACTAGCAGGAGTCAAACAGATGGTTTTTCCTGGAGTTTTGCAGCTTTATTTAGAATCTTTAGGAGGAAAGGCATTTTTGCTATAGGTCTGTAGCTGGCAAAGTTATTTAGGTCTAGAGAGAACTTTTTGTATTAGGGGAGGGACCCAGTGCTGTTTAAAACTGTCTCGAATGTGGGAGGTTCTAAAACAAGTATTAATAATATGCATAACAGGTGATGATGTGTCAGCACAAGTCCTAATGACCAGGGAATTACAATGATCTCTTGGGCATTGGCCCTCATTACAACTCAGGCGTTAAGGGTTAACGCCACCGTTAACCCTTAACGCCTGATTCTGATTTTAACGCCTGCTTTTAGCAGGTGTTAAAATCCATGGCGCTAACCCGCCATGGTGCTAATTACGCCGCCGTAAATTACGGCGGCGTAATTAGCGCCTTCCCCACTCCCATTTTGCCCTATGGGGCAAAAATGGGAATGGGGAAGGGAAAATGGGAAATGGGGATATACCACCCCACTCACCTTGGAATGGGGCGGTAAATCCGCCATCCACCATGGTGTAAACAGAGTTTACACCATGGTGGTAAAGTTGGTGCACTTAGCACCAAGGTCGTAATGACCTCCATTGTGTTGGGTTGAGAGCCAATATGATCTGTTTGTATCCGGCACTGCCAAATCCTTGAGGATTAAAGTATCTAAAGAGCATGACATATCAGAAACCACCCAGAAAATGGGATTAAATGTAGATGAAATTAGTCTTTGCTTATTTTAGATAGTAGGAGTAGAAAATTAGATGATAGCTTGATCCATCCAGTCTACCTAATTTGTATGCCCATCAGCCAGGCTGATGTTGTGTGCGAACACCCAAACCAAGGGATTGACCAACAATATGAGCGTTACGAAAATCTAAGTACCTTAAATCCTGTTTGATGTGTAGAGCAAACAAATCTTTGGGGCAGTGGGAATCTAAATTCAGATACACCACCAATAAAAAGAATTTCAAATGTTAGTTAAGGAAACAATAGCTTCCATGATGCTACTATAGAACAGATGGTCATACTACAGATGGGGAGGGATATGAGATAGTTAATTTAACAATATACAAATAGGCTAGTGGTTTCTTGGATAATAATTATGCCTATTTTATATGTAATTCCTATGATTTCTAGAAGTACTAGTGCCACATTGTTCCAAAGCAAATCATTTTGCTGACAAGGTATAATTCTTAAAACAGTCGGCTGGCATAAGCCTTTCATTTATTCTATGTTTCTTGCAGAATTCAATTTGAATTTCACATTGAGTCTTAACACATCCATGGCGCCATTCGTGAAACAGCTCGGGGGAACGATCCCCATTTGAAATAACTCATCAGAGGTATTTGAACCAGTATTTTCAAATCCAATTTGGAATTTATCCTCCTAAGCCAGTAGGAGCAGAACTAGATCTTCGGATGAGATTTGTACTGTATGATCAGAAGCAAGTATTTACCGATGTGAACACACATGTCTATGAAGTGGGCAAGATTGTAACGATAAGGATTTATAAGGAATTCACCAGTTAGATCAAGTTGCACATGCTAATTTCGAAGCACAAGCTTCAGTAGGGACATCAACCTACAGAAGAAGTTGCCTTGAGGACAACCGAGGTTTGAAACACGTGCCAGCTGTGATCGAAACCAATATTAAGGTTTACAGACATTACAGAATTCTGTCTTTTGCCTTTGAAACACAACCAAGTGTATGAATGCCATGTGTCATAGCACAAGTTGTCAGCATTAGCCAACTTTTGCATTCTATAGATTAGGAGGGTTTGGGGTTTATTCCTTATGCTGATACTGCTGCAAACGACACACCTTATAGACTAGGGCCTTAGTGCACCACACCTAGGTTATACCCTAAAATTTAGTTTGAACTTAACACATACAACTCTCCACTTCTAGTGAACCAATTTAAATATCATATTGAGTCTTAGCACATACAACACTTTGATTCACAATGAGTGAGCCGACATGTGTTTCAAGCTTAGCTTTACATCAGGGCTCTGGTACATTACACATATATTAGTGAAAGCAAGAATTCATACGGACAAACCGTCAGTGATATACCACACATGTTATTTATCAAGTTATACAGATTTGCAATAAATGACATGCCCATATCATAGTAGACATGCAAACCATAGAAATAATAAAACTGCAAACCAAAGAGTGATATAAACCATAGAAAATGGGTAAACAAAAAACGGAAAACAAAAGATAAAACACAAGTTTAATTGGTTATCATTAATAATCAATTATAGTGTCAACATGGTTACATTCATTGTTCATTTCTCACTGGCAGTCAATCTATTGAATTTAGATTAATTCATTATTTAGTACATTTGTATGCTGCCATGGTAAATTCCTTCTTATTATTTGTAAGTTCGTTATGAACATACTCCACCCCAAATACTGTCTAATATTAACCTGTACCAATTGTTGGTGCCTGTCATGTAGTGCAGTGAAAGCCTCAATTAGCCTAGATTAACACAGTGTTAAATTACTTTAATGTGGCATAGCTAATGATTTTTGCTTGCTTACTATTCATCTGAACAGTTTCAGAGGTCCTCCATCCGGACCTTTCTCCATGTGGTTGCATGTCTGAGGATACATATGCAGTTTGCATGCTATATTACATTAGAAATCGAAATAGGACTGAACTTTGAGTTTACATTGTTCCACTCCTAAAGCTGGTGCCATTTTAGAGTATGCAAAACGAAGAACAAGTTACTTACCAACGGGTATCGTTCTTGCGATTGGATGTCCCTCCAACGTATTCCTCATCTTAGATGTATTCCATCCAGCTTTGCTGTCTTTGGAAATGTTTTCGGCAGAGGGCGCCGTGCGTCGATGTTGTCGAGTCGATGGTCCCTCAAAGGCCTCCGTCGAGGGTAACGTCATCGGGTGTATAAGTAGCACGCGCGGCGCCCGTTGGCCTCAGTTCTGTTTTCCCCCTTTTTTTGTCTGTGACCTTGTACTGTATAGATTGTGCTGGCAGACAGGTATCAGCCTTGCAAGATTTGAGATGGCAATAACCCGGAAAAATCTACAGAGGGGTAGGCTGGGAGGGCAATGAGGAATATGTTGGAGGAACATCCAATCGAAAGAACATTACCAGTTGGTAAGTAACTTGTTCTTCGAGTGGATTGTGTCCTCCAACGTATTCCTCATTTTAGATAGACTCCCAAAGCAGTATTTTGTATATTTTCTCTGGAGGAGGGGTCCGATTCTTTTTTAAATATTTGCCTTTATGTGGCAGAATAAAGCACTGCTTTTCCAAAAGTTAGCTCCCTAGACTGGGAAGCATCCAGGTTATAGAATTTTGAGAAGGTGTGTAGCAAAGACCAAGTTGCTGCTTCGCAAATGGACCATATTGGAACACCTCTTTGAAGGGCCGTGGAGGAGGCGATGCCTCTGGTGGAATGAGCCCTTAACCCTTCCGGAGGGTCTTTCTGAGCTACTCTGTAGCATTCTGAAATGCAAAGTACAATCCAGCGTGAAATTGTCTGTTTTGTTACCGATTGCCCAGTTTCCTTCCTGTGTAACCTATAAACAGCTGGTTGTCCACTCTAAGTCTGGAAAGTCTAGAGATGTAAAAGCTTAAAGCTCTTTTCGGATCCAACCTGTGTAATCTTTCCTCCTCCTTCGAAGGATAGGGTGGAGGATAGAATGCGGGTAAAACAATCTTCTGACTTAAATGAAAATCAGATATTACTTTTGGTAAAAATGATGTTTTAACCCTCAATACAACTCTGTCCTTATGGAACACAGTATAGGGTGGCCCAGAAGACAGTGCCTGCAATTCGCTCACTCTTCGTGCTGATGTTAGAGCAACCAAGAAGGCTGTTTTCCATGTTAGTAATCTTAATGGACACGCGTGCATAGGTTCAAAAGGAGCACACATTAAGAATTTTAGGACTAAATTTAGATCCCAGATCGGTACTTGAAATGGGTGAGGAGGAAACACATTAGTGAGTCCTTTTAAGAATTGTATTATCAAAGGAATTTTGAAGTAGGAGCATTCTTCCGATGAGAGCTTGAAAATGGAAAGCGCCGCAAGGTAACCTTTTATTGTTCCGATATTCAGACCTCTATGTGCTAGGGTCAGAAGGAAAGATAATACTTCCGGAATAGAACATAGAAAAGGATCGACATTCTTTTCTCTGTACCAGTTGCAAAACTTTTTCCAACGGCAACGGTATAGAGACTTTGTTGCTGGCCTTCTTGCCGAAAGCAACACCTCCATAACGTCATCTGGAAGGTTCCAATCCCTGTATCTCAGCCTATCAGATACCAAGCATGAACGGTGAGTGTTTTGACCTCTGGATGGAGAACCTGACCCTCCATTTGAGAGCGAATGTTCTCTCTCTGAGGAAGAAGTACTGGAGGACAGATGGACATGTCTAGAAGGTCTGGGTACCACATTCTCATGGCCCAATCCGGGGCAATTAGGATCATGCGGCTCTGAAACCTTCTCAGCCTCCTGATGACCTCAGGAATGATGGGAATCGGAGTGAACGTGTACAATAGTGGGAAATTCCACTCCACCACAAACGCGTCCCCCAGGGCTCCTCTCCTTTCGCATTTTCGGTTGATTCCGGTCGCAAACAGGTCTACTTGAGGGGTTCCCCAAAGGGCGAAGATCTCTTGAATAACTTCCTGAGCCAGTTCCCATTCTGCCGTCATATTCTCTTCCCTGGCTAGATGAATTGCCGCTAAAGAATTTCCCTCCTGAATTGCCCAATACCAGAGCTGCATTGCCCCTCTGCACAGAGGTAGTGACCCCACACCTCCTCTTTTGTTAGGTAATGCATGGCCACCGTATTCTCCGTCATTATCAGGACATTCTTTCCCCTGACAGATGGCAGGAAGGCCTTTAGGACTAGTCTGATCGCCCTCAGCTCTAAAAGGTTTATATGTAGTTTGGACTCCGATGGAGACCAACGACCGTTAATTGTCAAATCGTTGGTATAAGCTCCCCACCCCATTAGTGAGGCGTCCGTCACTACTGTGATCTCTGGGCATGGTTGCCAAAAGGTTCTCCTTTTAGGATGTTCTCTGTACAGGTCCACCATAAAAGATCTTGTCGGACCCTGTTCGGAATCTGAAGAAGATCCGTCATTTGACCCGAAAATTGAGACCACTGAGTCTTTAGTGCCCAGTGGAGGGATCTCATCCTCAAGCATGCCTCTGGCACCAGGAAGATGCAGGATGCCATGAGGCCGAGCAACCTTAAAAAGTCATAAGCCTGGAGATTTTGGGCATTTTGAAATTTGTAAACCATCTCAAGAATGTCTTGAGCCCTTGACTTGGGAGGCAAGCTCTTTCCCAAGGACGTGTCTAATACAGCTCCTATGTACTGAAGCTGTTGGGAAGGTGTCATCTGTGACTTCTTGAAATTGAGGGAGAAGCCCAGTTTGTGGAGGAAGTGGCATGTGACTTTCTGATGATCCAGTGCTTGCTCGGCAGAACGCGCTCTGATCAACCAATCGTCCAGGTAGGGGTAGACATGAATCCCCCCTCTCTTGAGGTGCGCTGCCACCACTACCATTAACTTGGTGAAGACCCTCGGGCGGAGGTCAACCCGAATGGCAGGACTCGAAACTGATAATGTGAGTCGCCAACTACGAACCTCAGGTATTTTCTGTGTTTGAGATGAATCGGCACATGAAAATAAGCATCCTGGAGGTCCAGTGACACCAACCAGTCCTGAAGTTGAAGGGCCTGAAGGATCTGAGAAAGGGTAACCATCTTGAACTTGTCCTTTCTGAGGAACTTGTTCAGGTTTCTTAAGTCCAAGATGGGTCTTCGTCCTCCGTCCTTTTTGGGGATAAAAAAATACGGGGAGTACCATCCCTTGTTCCTCTCCGCTGCAGGTACTGGTTCTATAGCACCTTTCTCCAGCAGGGTTAAAACTTCTTGCTGTAGAAGCGGGTTTGAAGACTTCAACGGGTGTCTCCCTGGTGGATTGCTTTGAGGTTGCATTAGAAAAGGAAGGCAGTAACCTTGGGCTATTATTTCTAGAGCCCAAACATCTGAAGTAATGGCTCGCCATTCTTGCAGATGCTGTGACAGCCTGCCTCCTACAGGTGTTTTGTGATGCAAGTCCTCAAAGCGGTTTTATGGCGGATGTTGCAGCCGCTGATGGCAGAGAGGCTGCAGCTGGAGCTGCTTTAGCAGGTTTTCCTCGTCCACCACGAGTGGCCTTTTTCTGGCCCCTTTGACTGGCCATTCCTCTCGCCTTTCCATATGAGGTGTAGTAACGATAGGATCGTCCACTCCATGACTGTCCTTGCGCACGAAAAGGCTGAGGTTGCCTAATAGCAGCTCCTAAAGATTTGGCAGCTGCTTTTGTGGTCTGCAACCTCTCAAGGCTCTCGTCAGCCTTGTTGCCAAAAAGGTGAGACCCGTCAAAAGGCATGTTCCAAAGGCGGTTCTGTACGTCCGGTGCGAAACCCAACTTCCGTAACCACGCAAATCTGTGCATTACCGTGCTAGTGCCCATGGACCTGCTTACACTATCCACAGTGTCCAATCCAGATTGAAGGGATTCCTGCATGGCTTCCTTTCCATCTCTAACGATGGCTAGGAACCCGTCCCTTTCTTCCCCTTCTGGTATGTGCTCCGCCGCCATTGCAATGCACTCCCAAAGAGTGTACAAAAATCTTGCCAAACTTGCCATGTGGAGTTGCCAGATTTTAATGCCATGCTCCCGGCTAAAAAAACCTTCCGTGCCCAACCATCCACAGGCTTATCGTCCCTGTCTGGAGGGATAGACAGGTATGCAAGTTTGTTGGAAGCTGTGGCTGCCTGTATGACCAGACTCTCGGGAGTTGGATGTTTTGACAGATAGCCGGGGTCGCTAATGGCTGGGCGGTATTTTGACTTATTTACCGGAGGAACAGAATCCGGAGTTTCCCAATTCTTGGCCACCCTGTTTTGTAAGGCTACATGAACGGGAAGTACTGGGTCTTCAGTAGGACCATGGTCCAATATGTCTGTTAAATCATCTTGGACGAATTGGGCTGGTGGTTTTGCCCATCCCAAGTAATCTACCACTTTGGTCATTAACTGACGGTAAGATGGACTGGCATGCTCTCCTGGATCTGGTCTACCAAAGTCATTCTCAGGAGACGTGTCAATGCCACTTGCATTGTGTAAAGATTCCACCAAATCTCTCATTCTGCTTTCCTCTGAGATCAAGCATTCTGGGACATTTGGGGTACCATATTCTAGCCCAAAAGGTACATCTTCTTCATCAGATGTCTCCTGTTCTTCAAAAATTGAGGTCAGGGATTTGAAAAACTCCTTTCTGGGGAGAGGCTTGACAACCTTCTCTGGGAGAGGAGGAGGAAGAGGTCTAGTACCTGGCTCTGAGGACAATACAGGTTTTGTAACCTTATCCTTCTCTTTTTCTGGCTTCCCTGGCTTGGCTGGAGCCTTTGGCGCCGAGGGTTTCGGCATCAACGTCGATAACGGCGTCAACGGCGTCGACGACACTGTGGTCGTCGACAGGGTCTGCTTCGAGGGCATCGAGGCGACCTTCGAAGATTTTCCCTTCGAGGTATGATGGGTCTCGGACGGCGTTGGTGACCACGAGCGGTCGACTCGACTCGAGCGTTTTTCACTCAACGTCCTGGAAGGTTTCCTATCCTTCGTTTTTCGATCACCCGGGGTCGAGGGCGCACGAGTGTCGGAGCGATGACGCTCCCGGCCGGCTTCGGAAGAAGTCACGGACCGAGGCTTTGCTTTTTCATACACCTCCATCATTTTGACCCTGAATGCTTCCCACTCTTCGGCAGACAAATGTTTCGTGGGGCATTTCATCTTTTTTGGAGACTCGTCTGACGACGAGGTGGAGGGAGACCTGTGGCGTCGTTTCTCCGATCTTTTTGCCGAAGACGACGAGCAATAGGAATCGCTACGGGGCCTAGATCGATGTCTTTCGCGGCGAGGAGAATTTCCTCTTTCGCAAGGCCTTCCCCGTCATCGCCTGACACTTCGTACAGTCCTCCATGTCGTAGCCTTCTCCACAAACACTCTCGATGCGGGTCCGTGATCGACATTTTTGACCCGCACGATTTGCACTTTTTGAATCCCGATTTCGGTTTCGTGGTCAGCGTCGATGACGAGGACATATTTCGTTATTATATATTCTCACAGAACTCGAGGCGCGCCGAAATGTCCAAAGCAACGTATACTGCAGAAAAACAGAACTGAGGCCAACGGGCACCGCGCGTGCTACTTATGCACCCGATGGCGTCACCCTCGACGGAGGCCTTCGAGGGACCATCGACTCGACGACATCGACGCACGGCGCCCTCTGCCGAAAAATTTTCCGAAGACAGCAAAGCTGGATGGAATACTTCTAAGATGAGGAATACGTTGGAGGACACAATCCACTCGAAATACTTTCTCAATATTAGTGTTCCCTATTAACTTGCATAGTTTGTTTAAACATAGTAATAGCACTTCAATGTAATTAGATACACTTGCACTATAATTTGTCAGATATCTATTCCTATTCTTCAATATATCTTGTTTCAAAAAACATGTTCTGGTGTTTAGTAACATGATTGCTCTGTCAGGAATTGCTCGTAAATATCTGAATTCACTAGAATGTATAGTTCTAGGGACCTGCACTGTTTGAAATGGTCATCAATAATAGCATATGATGTTTTCATTTAAAATTCAATTGTGAATTGTATCAAATAACCCCATATAAGGATTCTACATATATATTTGGGAAAGTTTGTATGTTCGGGGTTGGCTCCAACCTCATAACAGTTGGTGGGCTGAAATTATGGCTCACGGTCGGCATATCAGTCTGGGGTGTACTGGCGATAGTGAAATTTGACCTAACCCACCCATTCGAACTGCACAGGGCAGGGTCCGTCCCTGTGCTATTAGTATGGGCGATTTCGGGAGATTGCCGATTGTCCGATTGTTGGCTCCTGCGCCACAACAGTTGGTGAGCTGACATTTTGGCCCACGGTCGACATACCAGTCTGGGGCGTACTGGCGATAGTGAAATCTGACCAACCCCACCCCTTCTCCCTGCATAGGGCGAGGTCTGGCTCTGTACTATCAGAATAGGAGATTTTGGGACATTGACGATTTTGGGAATTTTCCACTAATAGGAAGTTAGGACACAAGGGCGGCATACCGGTCTGGGGTGTACTGGTGATTGTGACATTTGACCAACCTCACCCATTCGCCCTGCATAGGGGTGGGGCAGGGTCTTGCCATGTGCTATAAGTATATGCGATTACGGGAGATTGACAAATTTTCTAATTTTTCAAAAATACGAAGTTATGATGCAATAAAACATACACAAGGTTATACCAGACCCCATCGTGCATGTCAGCTACAGATCTGTGTAACGCCAGGTGGTACTGCTAGTATATATATATTTGTGAAGGTGTGTCTGTATGTTCAGAGTTTGCTCCAGCCCCATAACAGTTGGTTGGCTGACATTTTGGCTCACTTTCAGCATACAATTGTGGGGTTTACTGGCAATAGTGAAATTTGACCAACCCCACCTATTCGCCTTGCACAGGGCAGGGTATGTCCCTGTACTATTAGTATGGGCGATTTCGGGGGATTGCTGATTTTCCGATTGTTGGCTCCGCCCCACAACAGTTGGTGGGCTGATGTTTTGACCCGAAGTCGGCATGCCAGTCTGGGGTGTACTGGCAGTAGTGAAATCTGACCAACCCCATCCATTCACCCTGAACAGTGTGGGGTCCAGCCCTGTGCTTTCAGATTTGTAAAAGTTTGTTGGTATGTTCAGGGTTTGCTCCAGCGCCATAACAGTTGGTGGACTGACATTTTGGCCCACGGTCAGCATACTAGTCTGGGGTGTACTGGCGATAGTGAAATTTAACCAACCTCACCCATCCGCCCTGCACATGGCAGGGTCTGGCCCTGTGCCATTAGAATGGGCAATTTCGGGAGTTTGCAGATTTGGTGATTGTTGGCTCCAGCCCCACAACAGTTGGTGGACTGAAGTTTCGTCCTGAGGTCGGCATGCCAGTCTGGGGTGTACTGGCGATAGTGAAATTTGACCAACCCCACCCATTCGCCCTGCACAGGGCGGGGTCCGGCCTTGTGCTATCAGTATAGGTTATTTCAGGAGATAGCCGATTTTGCGACTTTTCCAATAATAGGAAGTTCGAACACAAGGTCGGCATACCAGTCTGGGGTGTACTGGCGATGGTGAAATTTGACCAACCCCAAGGGCGCTGTTGAGCAGCCACAAAATGGCTGCAACTTGCTGAGCCTCTGTGGAAGCCGCCAGTTGATCACCATCTTTTCCTGCTTTTTGGACACATCGTTATGTGTTAGAACCATATTTCGGAACAGAGGATATTCCGCTACAACTTGTCCGAGTTTGAGGCCGAAACTATTTGCAACATCAGAATATTGTAACCTGCAACCCGTGACGCCGAGTCAGAGTGAAGCAGGGGAGAACGGGCGCTCTAAGAAACCAGGCCGCCTTACGGGGAACTGTGAAGCAGGCAGTGCATGTCGTTAATGACGACGCCGGGGAGGCTGTGATCGGAGTTAAATAAAAAGGGTACCGGCTTTGGAATTTATGCAGCGACACCTGGCGCGCGGTCACTATACCACTTGCGGATAGACCGACAGGTATCTCATCGATATCCTGTGGCCGCGATACCGTGGTGTCGTGCATGTCTGGAGCCATAGGGAACAGCAGAAGGAGCGCACATTCCGGTCCACCGCTGAATGCCCCCTGCATATAAGGACAACATTAAGACACAGTGAGAGTGAGGCGTGGGGAAAAAGACAAGTGGCCAACTCTGGGCGGCCCCCACATTGCGCTGTCCCCATACACATGGTGTAGCCGACAAACGGGGGGAAGCTGCATTCAGTCAATCTGTGCTACATTGTGGGACCCCCAGTTAGGTCCCTGATATCCTGAACTTTACTATTGTAGCGCCTCCCTACGTTGCCTTAAGGTGAAAAAACATCTGATAACAGTGTCAAGTGGCAAAATGGACTACAAAAGGCACCGGCAGACTATGCTCTAACATCCCAGTTTGGCCACTGTATTTGTTGCTAATGACCTTCCACTTGTGCACTGAGCAGTACCGCTGTTACTGGTGAGCCTCTGAACAGCAGCAGGAATGGTAATGGGTCCGCTCAGAACCTTTGTACGGTAGTTTAGTTAACTCTGAAAAATATAAGTAGTCATCTGTGAAATGCCGTCCTCATTCATCATAAAACACTGCATTCATTGCTGCCTGAAGTGCTGAGACTGACTCCCAACAACATTGCTAACACTCAAAGACAATAGGCTGGCTTACCAGCGGAGATGAAGAACACTATGCCCAGAGGGTGAGCCAACCAGAAGAAGCAAAATACTCTGGATGCTATTGCTAGACAGCCCGCTCCACCTCGTTCGGACAAGGATGGCAGGGGCGTTCACCTGCGACTCCTCTGCTGAGACATTGAGCCTCAAGCAAGTAATGGACAGAATGCAAGCTGGCTTTGCTTCTATGAATGACAAGCTGAACAGTATCACGTCTAATATAAACACTTTAAATGGCAAAATGGAGAGGGTAAGCAGAGGTTGCGAATTGGGACAGCGGAAGACGATATAAGGAAAAACTTACTTACCTGTAACGGTTGTTCTCCAGAATGGGTCTGCCATGGATTCACATGCTCATGAATATTTCCTGTCATCAGGCGGGGAATCCTCAGTAACAGAAAAAATCAGTTTCAGTTTCATTTCTGAACTGTAGTTCTAACAACCAATCACTGAGCTCTGGGTCATACTGCCTCTAGCCCCTCCTCTAGCAGTCATCCTCAGATTTGGTAGCACGTAAAGTGGCAATAGGACCAAGAGAAGAGCCGCAGAGGGGCAGGCGGGAGGGTTCGCATGTGAGTCCATGCCAGACCCATGATGGAGAACAACAGTTACAGTTAAGTGACGTGTCCCTTCTCCAGCATGGGGTTTGACATGGATTCACATGCTCATGAATAAAGAATACATAGCAGTACAACAAGCACAACCACGGGAGGTGGCAGGCTCAACATAAGCACCTCTTACCTCCTCACCAGGCTCACCTTCAAGCGAACAGGTTGCGCAGTACTGCTGAGCCAACTCTGGACTCCTCCCTGGAATCCCTGTTGGCACAGTAGAATTTCATGAAGGTGTGCATCGACCTCCACGTAGCAGCCCTGCAGATGTCCAGCAGGGGCTCACCAGACGGGAACGCCGTAGTAGCAGCAATCGCTCTGGTCGAATGGGCTCTCGGACAGACAGGCAATGGTCAGTTTGCCAACCAGTGCAAGGCATAACATAAGCAGTGTCGCGGAGCAATTTGCTATGCAATTCAGTAGGTTTGCTAATTAAATTGGCACTTGTGTAGCAAAGTTAGCTATTTAAGTTACTCTGTTCAATTAAAGCACAGCTCACCCTGCATTCCTCTCTTGCCTTCAGAGCTCTCCCCACCCTATTTTCTCTGTTCACTGCCAGTTCAAAGGGCTAATGGAGAGAGAGAGTGCAGCAGTAATCATCAAATAATTGCAAAGCAGAAATAATCGGGATAATACTGTTATTAAGTTAACTGTATCCTTTCTGCCAAAGACCAGTATGTGTTAGTTATTTTTTTTTAAAAGGCTTTCAATTCCTTTTCTAAAAATGTAATAGGTTACATAATGCATAATTACAGTGTTGCTACTGTAAAACACTGCATTGTCTCCATGCTTTACAGTGAAGTGTATCTAAATCTCAGTGCCAACTATATTTCATTTTGTTGGGGAAGATGTATCATATTGATGAGTGGACCCTTTTGAAAATGTACATGACCATGCAGCCAGATGCTTTGACGGCAAACCTAGTCCTGTGGCCAGCTGGTTACATACAGCCTGCAACTGGTGCTCAACCCATGACCTGATACCATACTCCTTGACATTCTATCTTGCCATGTTGGTTTATACCCGCTATCCTGAAAGTGAGATGGCTGCAAACTACAATATTCTGCCTAGTTAGCCCAGTTCTCTGCCTGCTATGCCACCCACTCTGCATAGTCTTTTACATATTTAATACACAAAGCTAACTTGATATTTACTTAAAGTAGCGATCAATATTGTCATCCAATCTGTACATCTACAGACCTACTGCAAAACTGTACACTGTAGATGGCCTCCATAGCTCACTTTGCTCTAGAATTATGATTGCATTATATATTTGCACCTACAGTGGAGAGAGTTGGCTAATCTGTTTTAAGAGCCTTTTTATCATATCTATTTATTTGTGTCCATTCATGTAGCTAACCTTTGTACAGACACTCATCCAGGGCTCGCAAAGTATTTTCACCCACTCGCATAGTCTAGTAGACTTTAAGAAGGGCCAGTACCATTTGCAGGGGATGTTGGAAACATTTATTTAAACTTTACTTTGTTTACAGTAAATGTCAGATAAAAGTTTCACTGTGCATGGCTGACCACTACGTGGTAGCAGTGTGCCAAACTAAAGTGGGTCAATAGTGACATGCACCATGTTACAGAAGGAATTTGCAAGGCCTGACTTATCTCACTAATGTCTTCAACGGTATACACAACTGCGTATTGTTTCCCATTTTATATCTTGGGTACAAGTATCTTCTGGTGGCATTAAAAACATTAGTACAAAATTGCTAATCAAATGGGTTTGTTTGCTAATCAAGAAAAATGTAATTAGCAAACTCTCCTAATCAATTTTTGAAAACTAATTTATGCCTTGCAGTGACAATGGGTGATGCAGTCGGAGAGCCACCAGGAAATGGAAGCCTTCACAGGGCCACAGTTCACAAAGAGCTGAGACGTCTTCCAGAAACTCTTCATGCGGTTCAAATAGAACTTCAGCGCTCTAGCCACATCCAGCGAGTGCAAAGTCCTTTCAGCCGACGTGGAAGGTGTCGGAAAAAACACAGGTCACACCAAGGGCTCGTTTAGATAAAAGTCTGACGACACCCTGGGCATGAAGGAGGGGTGCGTCCGTAGCACCACCCTCGCCTTGTGAAAAGTTAAATAAGGTGGCTTACAGGACAGGGCCTGGATCTCACCCACCCGTCGTGCAGAGGTGATGGCCACAAGGAACGCTGTCTTCCATGACAAAATCTTCAGTGGAACTGTCTGCATAGGTTCAAATGGAGGGCCGATGAGCCTAGTCCGTACTGCATTTTCCCACGCCAGGGCCGGTGCCTTCACCAGCGAAAACGAACGGAACAGTCCCTTGGCGAACTCCTTAACCAGATGGTGAGACCATAACGATGACCGTCCCGGAGATCTGGTGTAGCGGGAGATAGCCACCAGATGAACCTTGATGGAGACATGGGCCAGCCCTGCTTTGGCCAACAACAGCAAATAAGGCAGCACCGTCCGGAGCCGCGACTCTCAGAGGACTGATCTTCTGTGCACGGCACCAAGTAGCGAACCCTTTCCATTTATGTCCGTAGCATATCAACGTAGACGATGCCCGGTCCTTGGCAAGCACTTCTTTGCAGTCCACTGGGAGATCGTAACCCCCAAACTCTAACGGCGCAGGAGCCAGACCTTCAGGTTCAGCAATCCTGGGTCGTTGTACAGTATTGCTCCTCCTTCCCTGGTAAGAAGATCTGCTACCACTGGAAGACTGACTGGAGGGGATGCAAACAAGCTGAGAAAGTCCGGGTACCAGATCTGCCTCGACGGTGCAACGAGGATCATCCTGCACCAGGACCGTCTGAGTTGATTGATGACTCGAAGAAGCAACGGTAACGGAGGGAAGGCATACAGAAACAGGCCATCCCAGGGGAATGAGAATGCGTCACCCATGCTCCCCGGCTGGGGAAACCTGCTGGCAGACCTGGGGAAACCTGCTGGCAGACCTCCAGCACTTGTTGTTCGTCGCCTTTCACCAATAGATCGATCTAGGGATTTCCCCATCTGCAGAACAGGCGCTCCACTTGGTCCTACCAAAGCTCCCACTTGTTCGTGGCAAGAGCGCAGGTTCCTGCTGAGGGAGACAGCGACGGTGTTCTTTACTCCTACCAGATGAAACAGAATTAGGAACAACATCCCCTGGGCAATGGCACAGTGCCATAGGTCCTGAGCTTCTTTGGAGAGCGCTAGGGTTCTGGTGCTCCCCTTCATCAGGATGTAAAGCATTGTGGTGGTAGTGTCCGTGAAGTCCCTCACCACGTTGTCCTTGAGGGACGGGAGGAACGACTTGAGGGCCCAAAACACCGCCCATAGTCCAAGAACGTTGATGTGCAACGTCTTCTCCTCCGGCAGCCACAGGCCTCTGGTGTGAAGACTTCCGGTGTGAGCTCCCCATCCTTCCAGGGAGACGTCCGTCGTCACCGTCTCCTGTTGCAGTGGGGTCTGGAAATCCACGCCTCCACACAGATGAGAGCACACGCCCCACCACCTTATCGATGGACGGAAACTCTTGTCGAGCATGATCGTGTCCTGGAAGCTTCCTGACACTTGGATCCAACGGGCGTTGAGGAATTCCTGCAGCGGGCGCATCCATAGCCTGCAGAGTCAGATGAAGTAGATGCACGATGACATCATGCGAGCAGAGACTTGATGGTCCTCACCGTGGCGATCTTCAGTGCTAACAGCCGTTGCACCTTTCATAGGATGGCCACTATCCTCTCCTCCGAGGGTGACACCAGGCATGACACTGTGTTGAGTCGGGACCCCAGGAACAGAACGTCCTGCGATGGAGTCAAGCAGGACTTTGCATAGTTCACTGAGAACCCCAGATCCGTCAGAAGGCGAACAGCCCTCGCCGTGTGGTCGACGGCGACTTCTCTTCATCTGGCCTGGATGAGCCAGTCGTCCAAGTAAGGGTAGACGTGAACCACTTGCAGTCGCAGGTGGGCTGTCACCGGCGCCAGCCACTTTGTGAAGACTCTGGGTGCCGACTGCAGTCCAAACGGAAGGGCTTTGAATTGGTAATGCTTCCCTTGAACAACAAAGCGCAGAAACTTGCGGTGTCCTGTGTGAATGGGGTTGTGGAAGTACGCAGTTCCATCGAAAACAGAAAGTCTCACTCTTCAATTTGTCCGAGCATGTGTTGAAGAGTGACCATTCGGAACTCCTGGGACTTTATGTACTTGTTCCGTTGTCGCAGGTTGAGAATGGGCCTCCAGGCCCCCGGTCTTCTTTCATACGAGGAAGTACCTTGAGTAAACTCCGGAGCCCTGGAGCCGCTTTGGAACTAATTATCGCCCCTTTCTTTAACATGGCCTGAACTTCCCGCAGCAGCTGAGTGATGTGGTTTTCCTGACGGGCCACCAGCGGTATTTAGGGACACTTTCAATGGAATTGTAGTGTGTGTCGTGGGCGAGAGCGTCCAACACCCATCGGTCGGTGGAGATGGACTTCCACGCGCTGATGAAGTTCGCCAGCCAGCCTCCCACTGGGGTGCACCGGTGGGGGCCCTGACGACAACTGTGTCCTCCTCCAAAGGCCTTGGAGCAGCCTCTGTTATTCACCTGGGCCGAGGAATGGGAGGGTTGGCGGTAAGTCGAGGATCCTCTGCGAAACTCTTCGAGGAGCGGGTAGACTTGCCACCTGAGGACAGAAAGGACGGTCGCTGTTGCTATAGCATGCCCAGGGCGCGCGCCGTCTCCATGTCTGCCTTGATGGCCTGTAGGGACTCATGCACAGCTTTTCCGAAGAGGTTGTCACCGTCAAAGGGCATGTCCAGAACCCTTGTCTGTACCTCCTGATGAAAGTTGGTGGCCTTGAGCCAACCACGGCGGTGAAGGCAAACGTCGTTGCCCATCTGGGGGAACCCGGCGACCACGAAGTCTGTGGCCACCATGATGGCATGGTCCAACGCCACTTCACTTTCCTGGAGAATCTACAACGCCTCTGACCTCTTATCATCAGGGTGGAAGTCTAGCAGAGGAGTGAGCTTAAACCACAGCTCCCGGTCATAGTGCGCTATGATAGCGAGGGCATTGGCAGCCTTTATTGTCGTTGCTGCAGAGTACATCACTCGCCTTCACATCGCATCCAACTTCTTCCCCTCATTTTCAGGAGTGGTGGACGCTGTCGAAGATGTAGAGCCTGACGACTTCTTCCTGGCCACTGCATAGACCACCGAGTCTGGCAACGGTTGGGCTTGCGGGCACCCTGTACTTATTCTCCAGGCGGTCCCTCTTCGCTGAGGCTGTTTTCATGAGTGCCAGACCTTCGTCCCAAATGTCATCCAAGAGGGGGACTGAGAGGATGGTCTTCCTCTTCGCCTTGTGGCGTTGGTATAAGAATCCCTCCTTTTTCTTCTCCTCTGGCGTGAGCTGGAAAAGCTCTTACGCTCTGGAGATCATCGCATGGAATGATTCTATCTTGTCCGGTGGTGAAGATCTGGGCGGAGGCAACAGGAGGTCTCCCATCGTACTGTCGTCATCCGTGCCCTCATCCCTCTGTGGAGGAGAAGGCGGCGAAAGGTGGCAAGGAGGCAGATGGTACAAAGAAACAAAAGTTGGGTGTTTCCAACCAGCAATGCCCGATGCTCTCAGAAGGCTCGAAATCGAGCTTCACAATTATATTCTTGCTAGTAATTTTTTCTTCCTAATTAAATGTGATAATTGATTATTCTGTTTTTCTTGAAATGTGTTGATTCAATCACACTACTTCCAAATTAGATTGCAAACAAATTTTAATCCAACGTCAACCAATATGGGGTGCCTCTTCCTCTTCTTGGCCGGCGATTCCCCCTTCGCCAGAGGGTCGGCCGTCACCAGAGCTGCGGGCGGGGCTGTCGGCAGCGTAGCCGGCAGCCCCTTCTGTATCTCAGATACCAGTGTATGCAAAGTAGAGAGAATGTCCACTGAGAGGTCTGTTGGGGGCAAATGCGGCGTAGGGCAAATAGGAAGCTGGGGCGCAGGAGCAGAGCCAAGGCCCTCGTCGTCCTGGGGCCCTCCGTCACCTTCCTCAACAGTATCTTCGTTGTCGTCACCCTCATCGTCACCCTCATCGTCACCCTCGTCAGCGCCCTCATCGTAGGGCATGACTCAGATGTTACCTCATCACCATCGTCCTCCTGGACGGTCTGAAGGTAGACAAGCTCCTCCGAGGAGATGTCTGTGCCTTGGAGGACCTCCGCACTCTCCCTTTCTTCGCGTCCAGAGGGGACGGTCTTGGGGAGATGACCGGCATCTTATTCTCCGGGGTCTTCTCAATGGGCTGGAATGAAGACTGCCTCCTGGCAGGTAGGGACACTTTGCCTTCAGAAGGACGCCCTGCGGGCCCGCTCCTGCAACCTCCGAAAGGGATGCCACCATCACCTAGATGGAAGGCAGAGCCTTTGTCGGGTGTTCCTGGGCCTTCGCGGTCAGGACCGGTCCCTTAACCTGCTTGGCCTTGGGGGTCATCCCGGACGCCTTGTCCTGTTTGGTGTTCTCCTTGGGGGGCGGGTCGGAGCCCTGGTACCCTTTGGCCTTTTCTGACAAGGGCAGGCCGGCCGCCGTACCCTGTTTGGACTTCTCCTTGGCCGTCTTCGGGGCCACCTTGAGCTTGCCCGAGTGGTCCAACTTCCTCTTGGAGGAAGATCCTGAATGTTGACTGGTGACCGAAGCAGCCAGAGATGTTGAACACGCCCTGGCTGCCGAGGAGCCCACTACAACTGTGCTTCCGACGGTAGTGGACTCGTGGTGCTTGGCCTTTTGTTGGACCCCCGTGGGAGGGGCACCCTCAAAGGACTTAGAAGCCCACTCTGCTTTCCCGGATCCAGGAGAGGCATGCCTCTGGGATGCACCCGGTGCAGAGTCCTTGGCCTGCAGCCACTCTTCCAGCCGCTTACGCCGATCCTTCAACATGTGCTTCGAGAGCTTGCAGTAAAACGCACAATCCTCCTCCTTGTGCATTGGGTGCAGGCAGTAGAGGCACTGGGAATGTTTATCGTCCATATAAACATTCCGCAAACCGCAGTCGGTACAAAGCTTGTAAAGAGAGGGGAAATCCTTCTTCTCGTCCGCCAGGAGGTGTAGGCCTTGAAGAATCTTCTGGAAGCCTCCACAAAGAAACTCGACGAAATTCACCCTTGAGGGGCACTGAAGAATCTGAAAAACGTGTCCCTGTTAGTCAGAAGGTTGATCGATGTAGCCCAGGGGCTCGATTGTCCGAAAAATAGAGTAAAACTCTTCCAAAAAGCAAAAAACTCAGTAAAAGCTCGAGAGCTAAGCACGAGGACTCCCGACACTTGAACGTGCGGTACAAATCATCTGAAGATGGCTGCTAGAGGAGGGGCTTGGGTAGAGGGCAGTCATTGGCTAGGGGCATAAAACCCAGAGCTCAGTGATTGGTTGTTAGGAGGAATACAGTTCAAAAATTAAACTGAAACCGATTTGTTCTGTTACCGAGGATTCCCAGCCTGACAACAGGGAATATTCACGAGCATGTGAATCCATGCCAGACCCCATGCTGGAGAACTAGCTTAAAATCCCAATTGTCAAGGGTCAGCACTGACTTGAAAAGAGCATTGTTAAAGCGTGACGACCTGGAATCGCGCTCACAGAGAAGTTACACCCGCATAATTGGCCTGCCGGAAGACTTTGGCAGAGGCCCCATGGAAGTGAGCATTGAGAACCTTCTGAAAGACTTATTTGACAAGCAAAGTTTCTGCTCAGTGTTTGTGGTGGAGAGAGCCCACAGAACACCGCCAGCATGCCCTAAGCCCGGTGCTCCTCCCAGGGCAATAATCACGAAATTACTTAGACCGGGACACGGACTTGCGCCTTGCCAGGGAAAAAGGATCACTGCGCTACGACAACAACGTACTTCACCTGTACCCAGACTTCTCCTGTTCAACAAGAATTTAGATCCTTTGTAGCCGTGAAACGTATGCTCCAAGAAAAGGCGATTTCCTATGCCTTTTTATACCCGCCGTGCCTAAGGATCATACACCATGTGAAGGCATTTTACTTTACTATTCCGGAAGAGGCAGTGAACTTTATTGAAGCCAACATACCGTATGTCTCCAAAGCTGCGGAGGAAGAGATGGTAGAAAAACCTCGATCTCCATCCTGAGTAGGCCGATGGTACACTTCTGACTGGTTGTCCAAGGTGGGAGTGGACTCTTTATTAAGTTTAGCTTCAACTTCTTGTTTATGTTGAAAATTACTTTGCCCTGGTAACATGGTCAGAGTTCAGTTAGTGGGTCACCCTGTATATGATTTAATGCCAAGGATACTAGGTACCCGTCTAGTTGATCACAGACGACCCCCATATGCCTGTGAGTTTAAACAGCAGCCCCCTATGCAAAGATCCAGGGTATTGGTTTATAACTGCGATATTACACAAGTTGGGGATGTGTACAAATAGTGGGGGAATCTGACGGGGGTGGTGGGTGATATATATGGCCCTGATTGGGAGGACAATGCGGGAGGCGGGAAGGGGAACAAGTTGGGGGAAAAAGTGGGGAAAACTTTTCAGCATCGCATATACAAATATTCAGAGAGACATACGAGACACAGCAATAAGGAAACAGCATTCACATAGTTGCATTGTATTCAATAACTAATAAGTAATTGTAGCCGCCTGTCTTTCACATCCACCTGCCATCTCTCCCTCCCCACTGCTCCCCTTGCCTATTCCGGCACTACCTAATTTGCCGTCAGGCATAGTAATTGTAGCCGCCTGTCTTCTCATCCACCTGTCCTCTCCCTTTTCATTATTCTCTAGCACTTACTCTATCATTCGTCTCTTGACCTTTGTGATAGTAGCGGGTTTGTCTCTCCCTTCCCGACTTGTCTTCTCCTCCCACTTCCCCCTCCAGCACTATTCTGAATCGTTCTCAGACCTGTATGTTAGTCGCTTGTGTTGTTCCTCTCCTTCTCCCTCACTCCATACCCCCCCTCTTCTTACTACATTTTCGGCACAACATCAATTGTCGTCTGGCATAGCAATGTAACTTCTTGTGTCAATATGAGTAAAGGGATGATATGGTATCAACCCCCTCTCCTGAACCACAGAAGCCGAATAGATCGACCCTCCCACCGTGGTTGGCACGGACGTCTGAATATTAATAACACAGAGAACCACGTGGCAGCCAATGGGGGGAAGACGGAGTCACAGAAAGGGTGTGGAGTGACAAAGGGAAGGTGGGGAAGGAAAAACATACATATCTATACATCTAGCACTTATGCTTACTACTGAAAAGCCTATACTCCTAATCCTGACCTCCACACTTGTTACTGACTTTTCCTACACCACTCGTACCTAACTACATACATAAACAGCATAATGTGCGCATGATGATTGATGATGACTTATCAACATACAGAGATAACAAGAACATGTACCCACATTCCAGACATGAGGTTAGCAGCAAGCTGTATGGCATAGACAAGGGAAATTTTCCTCTGATGAAGAAACATGATACATGGCCCATTGGGCTAGCAAAGCAACATAAAGCATAGTTTCCATGTGAAGAGGCTCTGTAACACCTACAGGTGCAAGAGCAATGTAGAATTTGACACATAAACTACTGCTAGGCACGTCCTAGATGTCCTGGGTTAACCAACTTATAACCTGTACCCCTTGTAAGGATACTAGTCTTCACTGCGAGTATTGCATCATACTCCGTGACCAAGAGCGTCCTAGAAGTAACGCTTTAATGGTTGAATACTCATTAACTGAAGACCTTCAACTAGTAACTGTGCATATAGTTCATAGTTCTTAGCTTGAAAGATTAGGCATTTCCCACAGACGAGGATTAACCAACATAAACTCAAAGTGCACTGTGCCAACCAATGAAACAAAAATGCTGAAGCACTTATCTGTGTGTCCGGGCGACTCAGAAGATCACCCAGACTTCGTAGAATTACGCTGTGGCACCTGCTGCTCACCGCCGTGACGCGGACCTTTCAGGCAGCGTAGTCAGCGCTACGAACGCAGACCGCCTGGATTCTCGTTGCTCACCGCCACGGCCCGGACATTACCGTCGGCATACCAGCCAGCCTTCTTGTGTGTTCCATCTGCAAAACACTGTCATTAAGAGGCTACTAAACCACTGGCCGCCCGTGCACTGGTGCTGATAACTATCGATTGTGCAGCACGGGCGACCGGCGGTTTAGTAGCCTCTTAATGACATGCAGCTGGCTAGCGGCGCAAGTCTACTGGAACTACAGCACGCCTGCTGGGAAGTGTAGTTCCAGCTCATTTCTTTCCATAAAGACGCCATGGCTTGCCCCAAACCCTATTCCTGACAGCTTGTTTTGTCTCTTCCCCCACCCCACTCCTTTATGGTCTAATTGCACTTGCACTATCTGAAATGTCGTCAGGCTGATTAAGATAGTTATTTTTCACATTCTGAATTGTTTCAGGGACTGTATTCTTCCATGTTCCCTCCCCCCTTGAAGCGATTTGAAACACATTGTGTATAGGCGCTATACAAATAAACAATTCAATTCAACTACATAGGCCATCCTAGAGACTATTAGAGTGCTCAGTTGGAATGTTTGAGGGCTGGTGAACTACACCAAAGTAAGGAGGATTGCGGCCTATGTGAATCGTCACAAGGTACAGATCCTGTTTCTTCAAGAGGCGCATGCGGTAGGGGCAGGAAGCACTGGTTTTGCTGCAACATGGGGCTCAAAGAGGTACTATACAGTGTACTCTATGCAATCCAGAGGGTTGCTAACCTTGGTCCATAAAGAAATTTCTTGTATATAGTTACATACACGTGTAGACCCAGAGGGTCGGAATGTCATTGTGCACGGTAAACTGCTCAACAGAGAAGTACTGTTGATGAATACTTACGGCCCTAACATCCCGATAGATCAAGGTATGTGGAGATTTAAGTCCATGGCTCTGCAGGACCTTGTTTTTAGAATAGAAATTGAAGAGGATAACTGTACCTATTTCCTAACCAATGACAACGGAACAGTCCTGCAAGCTACTTTATGGCACGCATTCGAAGTTGATATGAGAGGGATGGCAAAGTCACGAGAACTGGGAATATTACGCAATATACTAAGGGACTTGACGAAATGTGAGAGCGTACTCCAGATGTTAGAACGACATCTGACAGTAACATCCTATCCAATATTCAGGTGCAATTGGATACCTTTAGGCTGTTGGCGGATAGGGAAATACAATACTTTACCAAACCTGCCTTGGCTAGGAAATATGGGGAGGGGGACAGACCTGGGAGAACGTTGGCCAATCTAGTGAGAATGGAAGGGAGCGGAATCACATAGTTGGGGACGAGAGCAAGTCAATGGTGTTTACTGAGCAGGGCATCAATGAGGTGTTAACTGAATTCTATACTGCTCTATATGGGGAGCGGGAAGAGCCTAGTTAACAAGAACTGAATTACCTTTTAAAGGGCATCCCGCTGTCCTTACTATCCCCTGAAGCAGAGACTTATCTGACTACCCCGCTGACAAGTGCAGAACTTATACAGGTGATTAAAGAGCTACCAAGAAATAAAGCGCCAGGACCAGCTGGGCTACCTGCCGAATTCCACATGGAGTACAGCGCTTTACTGGCTCCCTGGGAAGAATTGATCTGTAATGGCCAGCTACCACTATCTCTACGCAAAGCAGTGGTGATAGTTCTGCTTAAACCTGGGAAAAGGAGTCATGAATGTGGGTTTTATAGACAGCTCTGACTTATGAATACGGACAGCAAAATATATGCCAAAGCCTTAGATAACAGGCCGCTCCCCCTTATGCCTGCCTTGATCCACCAAGATCAGGACAGATTTATTCCAGGCAGGCCGACATCCCTCATTCTGAGGCATTTGTTTAATGTCATGGCACATATATCCCCGGATGCAAACGCAGTGGCTGTAGCCATAGATGCTCAAAAACCATTTGATATGGTCTTGTGGCCTTTTTATTTGTAGTCTTGGAGAAATGTGGGTTGGGAGGCCCTTTCATAAATCACATTAAATTGTTATACACAAAACCCATGGCAACTGTTCATACCAATGGCACCCAATCCGCGTCATTTGAACTTTGCAGAGGGACTCAGCAGGGGTGGGGTGTCCCCTGTTACCATTGCTGTTCGCCCTGGCCATTGATCCCATGGCTGACATGATTCACTCTCGGCACCGTAATAAAGGTATCCATATATTGGGCACCCCAGAACGTATATCACTGTACGCAGATGATGTACTACTGACCGTCAGAGACCCGTAGCATCATTTGGACCCAAAAATGCAGGAAATAACCCCGTTTGGGGTATACTCTGGTTTCACGGTAAACTACAGTACATCGAAAATATTCCCACTGACAGACGGCACTCCTCACCCCCAAATACAGTCGCTATTAAAATGGTCCCCCGACAGGCTGAAATAACTAGGGCTGACGGTGAGAACAGCCAAAGATTCTCTTTTGGTGAGTAACTTCACCTGCTTCCAAAAATATGCAGATACCAAAATGTCTTTCTGGTCTTGAATACCCATGTCACTAGCGGGTAGGATGGCTTTGGTTAAAATTATATAGATGTTCTACACATTTGTTAATGTCCCTACCTGGCCAGGGAAGCAATTATTGTCCAATCTACCCAGGAGTCTGGCCCAGTTTTTGTGGCATTCCTGTGCAGTGCGGAAGAAGTGGTGGGATATGGCACTTCCATATGCATCTGGGGGATTCAACGGACCCAATCTAGAAGTGTACTGGCTAGCGGACCAAGCTCAACATGCTACTTACTGGTTTGGGAACAGGGCAGTAGTCCCGCCACATGTCAAACTGGAAAAGAAAGCGGCGTGAGAGGGGAGATGATGTCACTAATACCTGATCGGGCATACAATAACTACAGCCAGTTTGACCCGGTGTCATGTACGTTGGAAGCATGGCAACATATATTCATTAGGCTGACGGTTGTACTTCCATACTACTGCTCGCTCCTACTATGGCACCATCCACTGCTGCCCCCACAAGTGACTTGGCGATTACACAAAGGTGGAAACCTCAGGGTTATCGTACTATTGGTGACACTAAGAGGTCGAGTTTATGACACTAGACAGGTGCCGAGATAAACATATGATAGGGCCTATAGATGCCCTTCACTATTATATAATACGGGCAGCATTACATACTACATGGCCAGACTATCCAAATGAACCCACAGAAACCAAACTGCTGTCGTATATTGCAAACTCTGTAGGTTGCCACGACATACTGTCCAACTTGTACAGAGAAATACTGATAACTTCCCCCAGAGGACTGGATTGCTTACAGAAAAAATTGAATACTGAGTTCAATTTAACACTGTCAGACAAACAGTGGACTGCAATGTGTAAACTCACTGCTGAGGATTCTATGAATATGCGCCTAAAATGGATCCAATATAAAATACTGTATATGTTACATTATACGCCTCTTAAACTTCAAAAAATATACAAAGGTGGCATCTGCCTATGCCTGAAATGTGGGTCGGGAGATGCGGGTACGTTACATATGTTGTGGAGTTTTCCAGCTGTAACACAATGCTTAGAGTCAATTTATGCTGCACTAACAAGTATGGTGGGTAGACAGATATCCACATCCCCGCTGTTGGCTATGTTTGAACCGTGGCAGGACATGGTCGACAATAGACTTAGGTCCCTGCTTAATATTAGCTGTATTGTGGCAAAAAGGTGCATATTGAAAAAATTGAAGTCTCATAGTCCACCCACTTTCAGAGAATGGCTCAAAGAATTGACGTGGATCAATGACAAGACTGCCCGAATCGACTAGACCCAAAAACATCTGGGGTGGATTCAAAACCTACC
Source organism: Ambystoma mexicanum (assembly GCF_040938575.1). Taxonomy (NCBI): domain Eukaryota; kingdom Metazoa; phylum Chordata; class Amphibia; order Caudata; family Ambystomatidae; genus Ambystoma; species Ambystoma mexicanum. Next base: position 973,129,722 of record NC_090936.1, on the reverse strand, counting down.
TATCCAAGGACTGAACTGGTTGTAAACAGTGATGCTCTATGTTGGTACTGTTGGAAAGTGAAATCTGATTGTATCTTTGGACATCATGTACTAATCTGAGAAAATGTATGTTTGATTGATTACAGGTTGTGTTACTATACTATGCTGAACTTAAATAAAAGTTTTAAAAGAAGAAATTTCACCAACCTCACCCATTCATCGTGCACAGGGGTGAAGCGGGGTCCGGCCCTGTCTTATCAGTAAAGGTGATTTCGGGAGAATGAAAATTTTGCGATTTTTCAAAAATATTAAGATATGACACAATTAAACATGTACAAGGCTATTGCAGACCCCCACGTGCATGTCAGCTACAGACCCGTGCAATGCTGGGTGATACTGCTAGTGTTTTTATATTGGTGACAATAATCACTACACTTCCATGATATTGTGTTAAAGTTTCAGTATAGAATATGGTATCTAATCTCATCTGGGGATAATGACCAATTAATACAAAAAGTGCAGGAGCACTTGATGATCATGGAATATTCCTGGGCTGTACAGCGATGTATCCACTGAGATCAATAATGTTTAAATAGTTCTTCAATAATAACATTTGGTAGTAATTAGTGTTGGTTATTAGTTTTGTTCAATGATTTAGTTGTGAGTTGTGCATAGCATCAACACTTTGGGCCTCATCACGACTTTGGCGGTAACCCTTAAATCCGGCGGTCGCGCTATTAACGCCAGATTTTACGGTCCGCCAAATCAGGACTTCGGCAGATTTCACCCCAGCTCTTGGCTGGGTGGAAATCTGCTGAAAATTTGCGCTATTACTGCCGGCGGGAAATCCACCGGCGTTAAGAGTGCACATTTTCCCCATTGAGCCCAATGGGGAATGGGGCATTCCCAAATGGGCTCAATGGGGAATGAGGAATTACATTACCACCAAACTCGTGATCCGGCGCTATTAGCGCCGGGGAGTTCGGTGGTAGGGCGTTACCGCCAAAGCCGTGATCAGGCCCTTTGTGTTTTGTTAAGCTAGGCCCAAGTACCAATAAAGAGAAAAACTCAATAACCGAATAACTACAACTGCACGAGAAAACCCAGCTTTATTCAGATACAAACGGCCGCTGGAAGACCGTACAAAGAACAATCTCATAATGGAATTAAGAACAACAAGTTTTAAGCAAGGAAAACCTCATAGCTGATGTCATAGTTGGTAATCATCAAAAAACCTCTGCTCTCTCACTCTATTGGTTAGTGGAATATAGAACATATAGTTATCGATAGGTGACCCTTTTACTACTGATTCTTCTACAACTAAAACTCCTCCTAGGTTCATCCTTCTCAAAATGATATGTTTCAATCTATCCTGCCATTGGTTGGCATTCTGCTACATTGGTTGATAAGGAAAACATAATTTGCTTGGCCAATTATTTTCTCAGTCGTCCTCAAGCACTTTTATGCAGTGCGAAGGTACATGGTGGGGAAAGAGAGATGGGCACACCACTGTGATCCAGTTTAAAGAAGTTACTCCTTTCTCGTTCCCAGGCTTGAGGCCTTATCTGCCAGTCCGTTCATGGCACAATCGACCCAGTGCTGGGTATAATTTTTAGGCTTGAAATGGGGCATGAACCTGGTACCTGGGGGTCTAATAGGTCTGGCGATGATGTGAATTTGATGTGGTTCATCCGTTGAGTGTAGATGTGTACCACGTTATCAGTACCCAATATCACTGTCATCATGTACTGCTTTACAACCCTTTTCCCTGTTTTCCTACACTTGCTAATATTATTTGCAGGATGCGGAGACCAGAACTGCTATTATTACTTTGAACGTGTTACCTAACTAGGCAGGCACCCCTGAGAACAGACCCATAAACCAGTCCTCATCTTCAGCTTCACTAGTTTCATGGGCCAGTTTTGTGTGCAAATCTTGCAAGGAAGTTATTGATTCCATCAAGCTCCCATTCGGCTCATTGTGTGCTGGTGGGAATGTGCAACAACATGAGCCAATTCTTGCACAAATGCCACCCGCCATGGCACTGAGGAGGTCGAGGACAAACCTATTTTGGAGAGTCATCAATCCGATGGCTCTCAGCTCTTCCTTGATCGCATTGAGCTCTTTTTCTCAGTGGCATTTAACCCATCGGGATATCTGCAACCATCTGACAGTTACTGACGTTTGCAAGCCAGGGGTGAGATAGGAGGAAAACAACATTGATGCCTTGATAAGTAGCCTGTGTTCAGATGGGATAGCACCCATTGCATCGACAGCTTAAAAAAAGAATTGTCCCTTTTTGTGCATTGTAACGTTTCGTATCCCTTCTACTTTTCACCATTGCGTAATCTTCTATTTGCACCACATAGCACTAGGACACCACCAGTGCTGGTGTATATAACACCGATAGTGAGCATGGGAGGTGCATATAAGCCTGTAAACCTAAAGGCCCAATAGTGGTTCATTAGTAATGCAGTGCCTACTTTCATGCCTGGCATATCAATGATGTGTTTGCATCCTACAGTGTCCTCTTCCTGCACTGTGCCATTATATCTGCAAAGTGATGCATTTTCTTTCCTTGTTATGTTCACTGTTCCTTCCTTATCCTTCATCCATGTTAAAAGACTGGCATATTGTTTCCATTATTCTAGGCATAGTTTATTAGCATTTTGTACAGGCCCCCACAAGAATCCTATAAGAACTTCTGCTCTACATCCCATTATCCCTTCTATCCAGCTCAGATATCTCTTTCTCCGCAAATGTTGAGATATTAGAGAGACAGTGGGCCTCATTACAGGTCGGCGGTCCGGAATTAACAGGGGCGGTAAACCTGCCGCCACTGTTAATTCCGGACCGCCCGATCCCGAGTCCTGCAGGCGGGAGGTGATCTTCCCGCCAGGTCTGACCTGGTGGGTTGCACACCTCCCGCCTGCAGGCGGACGTGGAAACACCAGCACCATCACGAGATGGTGCCCGTGTATCCACTTCCCTATTTCCATTGAGTCCTATGGGACTCAATGGGAATGGGGATTTACACCATTCTGCCTCCAGGATTCCCAGGACACCAGGGTCGTAATGCCCTGGTATTTCCTGGATTCATGGAGGCGGAATGGTAATACGAGTCTGGTGGTAACCAGGCGGTTTTACCGCCGCGGTTATCGCCAGACTCGTAATGAGGCCCAGTGTCTTTAGCTCTTGTAGAATACATTGTTCTATAGTGTCATGTTGCTGGTCAGCTCTCACTCTCATCCTCGTCTGGGGTCTGGTCACCTCTTCTTCTTCTGGCTCCTCTTTGTCTGAAACGGGTGATGTGCCTATAAATCTTTTCACATCACCTATATGCACCCACGCTTTCTTTCTGCACACTTTTTTCCCACAGTGGGGGTTGCATACTGAGCTGTATATGGGCCCTCGAATCGTGGCTTGTGCCACTTGCTCATGAATTTCCACACATTTATTAAAATACCTGGGACCAGTTGCAGAGGGGTATTACAGGATTTACATCTACAATTTCCTCTGTTGTTGTTGGTTGCTTCTTGTCCCCGCTTCTGCAACTTTATCTGTCGAGAAATTAATTTCACACATTTAGTCATATCAGTCAAATAATCATGCATTTCTTCTCCTAACAAAATCGCAGAACTCTCTGCATCCAATCAAGCACGTGTGGGAGGAGCGATGGGGACATGCATTCTACTACCTGTCAATTCTTTGTGAGCCGTGAGGTGGTGTTCTTGAAAGACCACAAAATGAAGGTTACTACAAATAAGTGTAAATAGCCAGTCTCAAGGACAAACAATAGTATTTATTACAGCCCTGATTGGGGTCTCAGCACCCCACGATGCATGCGTACAGACACCGTGGCGGGAGAGAGCCACGAAAAGTCAGCGTGTGATACATATATACATTCAGGGATAACATATGATACACTTATTCAGCCCCATCATGCAATAGGGTCCATAGGGTACATGACCTTTCCACGTAGGTGATGTTACTGAGACAATGTTTGTGCATTCTTCTCCATCATCCTATTGACAATTTACTGTCTGGGAGCGGGGCAAAGTCATGCGTGGGGGCATATCGTGTTCCCTGGTACAAGGTAACATTTGCTGTACAGTTTAACTATGTTGCTCTTGAAGCCTGAGGTCAGTCTGCTCTAAAGCTTGGAAAACAGGATTTTCACCAGAGAAGCACGTTGCAGCTACACATTATTACAATTAATGGTTCAATGGAGAAAACATGATTGAGACAAGCGGGCACCTAACTTATAGATTAGCTATGCTTCTGCAAGGACTTCAAGGTTCTACCGTCTAATACAAACAACACGCTCAGCAGAATGTGCATTCCTGTGTCGTAAATAACAGAAAGTTCATGCTGCGGTCTTCTACCGCGTCCAGAGTGAGAAAGGCAAATGAGCAAAGAACTGAACTGAACATTGCATCCAAGATGGCGAATAAAACAAAATGGCAACGTGGCTACCATTATTGTAGCGTGATGCGAATGTGCTTAGGCCAATATGCATACCTATAGGACACTAAACTAAATATATTTTCACAAACCCTCCTTTTGGCCTAAGCCAAGAGCATCATCCAAACATGGCATCCTCAGACGACCAGGTTGTGGAATCATCATCAAAACACCCCGAGTCATCATTATCATACACACTGATGGCCATAAACTCTTTTATAGCAACATGACCAATGTGTTGGTAACGTGTACAGGTAAGTGTGGGTTTGGTTTCAATTTATTTAATGATCATGCACAACAATCCCCTATCATGGAAACCAGGACAGGTAGACATTGGAGGCAGCAGCAACAAAATAGAACTATACCAAGGATTATAGCCAGAACAGAGAATATCTTCCAACCCCAAGTTCATAGTAGACTCCCAAACCATGTACTAAGATCCCAATCCCCTCGGGTAGATCTACCTCTGAACCCAGAATATGTAGTCTTTTAATTGCTTGAAAAATGGTTCGGCCAGAGTCAGGTACACGGTGGTGATAGTGCACGGTACAAATATCCTTTAACATTAACATAAACGCAACACGCGGACCCGACTATTTTGCATACACCACCACGCTCAGCCAGGGTGATGTCTAACACCATCCTGTTCTGAAGAACCACTAGTCTAATGGCCTTTTGTTCCAGTGTCATATTAAACATGATATCGGTAGTTTCATTGAAAATGTTCTCCAAAATCCTAGCTAGTTTCCTAATATCTTGAGAGTTAATAATCTGTCCCCAGAACGGAATCACGGTCTTAGCAATATCCCCCAATACTTGCAGGGGAGTGTCACCTTCTATTTCCCTTCTAGGACGAGTTTTCAAGATGTTGGCGGTGGAAGTGATATATACCCCAGGTAGAAATATTCCCAAATAACATGTACTGTGCCAATCTTTTGGTAACCAAGGATAAGCTTCACTTCCACAGACGAAATAAATTGAACCCCCTATATATAGAGGTCTATCCTCTTTTACTAAAACAGCCGTGTTCATACATTTATCTTACGAGCCCATAGGTCGGGAACCTTCTTTTCGCAAACAGAATGGGACAGAGTTGGGGTCATGGTTGATGGTGTATGATGGAGGAGTGACTTCCTTATTCCCTACTGGAGTCATTTTAAAAGAAATCATTGATTGGTAAGGTCTGGAATATCTGTCACAATGTTTGGCAGTAGCAGTGTGGAGGGTGCTTTTGTTTGCAAACACTGAACAGCCAAGCAGCAACAATACCAGTCAGTCAAATTCATTAACATTTGTACCATTAAAGTTACCAGTGGCACTGTCGTTCCCCAGTCCAAAGAATAGTGCCTTGAATGAGGCATAACATGCAGTAGACAGCGGGAGAGGAGGAATATACCAACCTATTTCCTTCTCACCATGCTGTGGCAGATGTGAGCAAACCGAGCAGTTAGTTTTATTCAAAATAGCATGTGTTGCATTCATAATCATCAGGAGGGTGTTGTTAAGATAACCCCCTCTATGACTGAGGTCACTTGGACGAAGAGTGTGTGCGTACACATGTAAGGGAGACATTGTAGATGCACTGACAGTTGGCAACAAGGTATCAAGTGGATGTGCACTTTACAAATACCGTAGCACAGGTATCAATGTGACCATAATGCAGGTTATCACTGTAAGTGTTATCCATTTTGTCCTCGGGGACCATGGCCCTTGATGTACAGGCCCATCAATCTGAAAATGTACCATGTCCTCATTTAAACGAGCAGCCCCGAACACGGCTTATAAGTTCATCCGATGGTGGCACCTGACCACGTGGCCAATCTTGCTTGTAGTCTTCTTTGCCGCTCCCTGACCCTTAGCTTGTTCAGAGGGGAATGACAAGGGAATGGCACAACGTTGGTTTCTTCGTTGGTGCAGTAGTCCTACCACACTTTCCTATTCTATTAAAAAACGTAATTTCAATCCCTGAACTAAATCCGATTTTGTGGCTGAAGGTTGTACCTTAAAGCTCCAGGTACTGAATGGTCAATGAATAAAGGATTGTTGCTCTCCGAAGGAACAATGTCAGACGATGCAGAAGGAGAAGAAAGAACTGTTTCCCCGAGCCCCACATACTTAGGAAGTGATTTCGTATCACCCTTGGTGTCGATCAGAACAGGCACATGTTGATTGACCTCCTTCTTCTCACACTCATCAAGAGGCAAAGGCAGTGGCACTCATTTCACATGCATTGCGTGTATCCAATGTTTCTTGCCGGTCACACGCCGCTGTCTGCGTAGCCAATAGCATTTGCTAAGGCCCCTTCCAGCGTGGTGCAAGGCACGTTTTCCTCTCAAAATTCTTCAACAGCACAAATTCCCCAGGCCTGGGCCCGCATATTTTTCAGGCAGGGCTGCTCAAACCTGTTGGTGAATCAAACGCAAGTTTTGAGCCAACTGGTCACAATAGTCAGACAGTAATAGGTATTCTATCTCAGCCAATCTCTTAGGCCTCGGTGCATTCCATACATTTGCAGGCCTCCCCATGATAATTTCGTATGGGGAGAGTCCTGTTCTCGACTGTGCAGATGTCCGCATTGAGAGTAAAGCTTTTTGGCAAAGCGTCTGGCCATTTCAAATTGCTGTGTGCACACACCTTCACTAATTTATTCTTCAAAATACTGTTGTGGCGTTCCACCAGACCGGCACTCTGAGGATGTCTTGCTGAGTGAAAACGTTTATCGATCTGTAATCCCGCACAGATTTGCAGAATAACGTCAGCGATAAAGTGCGGTCCGTTGTCAGACCAAATGACTCTCGGCAGACCAAACATAGGAAAATATTCCTTTAACATGGCTTTGGCCATCGACAGAGTAGTGTTGTCTTTCAGGGGGAAAACCTCAACCCATTTGCCAAAGGCACAAATCACAACTAACACATTTTGGGAGCGTTCCATTTCGATTAAGTCAAAATCTATCACTTTGAATGGCATGGAGGGAGGTCCAAAACTACCCTTCGGTGTTGATGGGCCCTTCCCAATGTTGTGTTGCAGACATATCATACAATTCTGAACTAAATGTTCGGCAATTTTTTCGGGATATTGTTATTTTACCAAACATGATCTAAATGCTGGCATATCTTTTTCGCACTTATGTGCGTTGGACCATGAGCCATAGTGACTACGGCAGTGACAAGCATTGGGCAACATCCATCTTTGCTTCTCATTGTCTACCCAACACCCCTCAACATCCAATCCCGCCAGACCATTCCCCCATTGTTTGATCTCCTCTGCTGTTGCTTCACCTGATTTTCTTTCACACAATCAACCCCTTCCTCTATCAAATTAGTGTCAGTAACCCATTTTCCCGAATCCAACACATACATTCCCAAGTGTGGATCGGTAGTAGTCTTCTTCGCAATCCTATCAGCAAAAGAGTTTCCTTTTCCTACATCGTCCGTCACCTTTTAATGTGCGGCGCATTTCTTTATCGCTAACTGTGTAGGAAGCGTTAGTGCTGATAATAATTTTACATCGGAGTACCATGCTGAATTTTGGTGCCATGTAACGTCAAGAAGCCCCTGTCTGCCCATAATCGCCCAAAATTGTGAACAACTCCAAAGGCGTACTTGTTATCGGTATATATGTTTACACTAAGTCCCTCAGAGAGTTTGCATGCTGTAGTCAATGCAACAATCTCCGCTGCCTGGGTGGAATTATGTGGTATCTTTCTGCTCTGAACGATAGTGTCTAATGTGGTTATTGCATAGGCGGCAGTGGAGGTGCCATCAGGCAGTTTAAAACAAGAACCATCTCAAAATAGTTCCCCATCTGGAGATTTCAAAGGTGTATCACTCAAATCATTCCTGCCTTTTGTTTCTTGTTCTGTAACATAGTGGCAAACATGGGGCATGTCATTAACGCGGTCTCCCTCTTGTGGAGACGGCAGAAGTTCGGCTTGATTCAACATACGCATCTCTTAATTTGGATACGCGGGGTAAATAGAATCAACTCATATCTCGTTAATCGAGCAGAAGTGAGATGCTGAGTCTGTGTTCTGTTTACTAGAACATCAACAGAGTGAGGTACCATCACAGTTAAAGAGTGACCTAAAACCATACCCTCACTTTGTTTTACTGAAGCAGCAGCCGCAGCTCTCAAACATTTTGGCAAAGCACAGCCTACAGGGTCTAATGTGGAGGAAAAATAGCCACGTGGTCTGCTCTTTCCCCCATGTTCCTGATGTTCCTGTGTCAATACAAATTGAATGTACACAACACTTTATTCATAATACCCGATCTGGGTAAATTCTTGGTTTTTTATGTTTTTTATGGTTTAGGCAGTTATGCATTTGGACAACAAAAATACAGGTTTTTCATAACACTCATACAGGGGGTTAAAACACAATAATATCAGCACTGGTTGGTCTAAGAAATTGTATATCAAAGACATGAAATGAAATATGCACTGCCAAGGTCTAGTGGACAGTGTGCAACACTGAACATTCTTAACAAAGACAACAAAACAAATGACAAAATGTTCTTTTCAGAGAGACAGTGGCAATGCACTGTGGTTAAAAAGGTGTGTCTACACCATAGTGTTTCAGGCCGTCTGTGTGGGCTAAATGAGCCTCGTATCTGTCACGGCCTTCATCAGGACGGGGGCTGTATGAGAGTGGAGTGCTATGGGGTTAAATTAACCCTAGGCACATGTAGAGGCGACCGTCTCATAAAGTACTGGTCCCGGATTGCTCCTCAAAATGGAGGCTGTAATCAGGCTTGGTCTCGTTGTAAGAGGGTGAATCCTTCTTGGAGGAGCGCGCACGGCGCTCACAAGTTGTGTGTAGCTGACAGGGAGCTGCAGCAGCTAAGTCACGGACTGCTGAGTAATTCCGCGTGAGCGAGGAGCCTGGAAACGAAGCGTTGAAAAGAATTTACCCAGATCGGGTATTATGAATAGAGTGTTGTGTACATTCATTTTGGTCAAAGGACAAGAGGAGTGTGCTAAAAGTGTGCTAAAAGTGATTTCTTGTGACCTATTCAAGTGTTTTTTCATGTAAGTCGCCCTCGTGGGCAGAATAGGTCCCTCACCGGGAGCCCTGTTCTATAACCTGTGTCAATACAGCCAAAGCGCAACCCTCTCGCTCATGCACATACAAAACAAAATTATTCTCATAATTTGGTGTGCCCAAAACTGGCGCTGAACACAACGCAGCTTTAAGCAGATTAAAAGCATCCTGGCAATCCATGTCCCATGGCAAAGGAACATCCTTCTTTGTCAATGCCAACATAGGTTTGATCAAAAGTGAAAGATTCGGGATCCATTGTCTACAGTAAGAAACCATGCCAATCAGAGCTCTGACTCCCTTCTGTGTATTTGGAACAGACATGTCAGAGATGTTTGTATACTCTCAGGTGTCAGACGCCTTCCCTCCTTTGATAGGAGATAGCCTAATTAGGCGACCTCCTGTCGACAATACTGACATTTCTTCAATTAGGTCTTGTGTCCATGTGTAGCTAAATGAATAAGCAGTAGAATAATACCCTCCTTGCAAGCGTCCTCAGAATCCGCAGCAATAAGCAGGTCGTCAATGTACTGTATCAATGTGCAGGTTGACGGCAGCTGAAGCGTGTCAAGCTGTTCTTTCAATGCCCTGCTGTATATGCTTGGGCTTTCAGCATAACCCTGAGGAACACGTGTGAATGTGAAAGAGCACCCTCCTAAAGTGAACGCAAACAAGTACCTACCATCTGTGTGTACCGGAATGCTAAAGAAAGCATCTTTCAAATCAAAAACAATGAAATGTGTGGTGTAGCTGGAATCATGGTCAGAATGGTTGTAACATTAGCAACAATCGGAAACTGTGGCGCGAAAATCGGTTAATTGCGTGCAAAATCAATTATAAAACGGTAGGGTAAAACGTTATCCCCTTTCTTATGGACAGGTAGAATCAGACTATTACACATACTCCCAGAATTTTCTTCAATCACACCTCAGTGTAAAAAATCTGAAACGATACTCTTCAACCCATGCTCACCTTCTACTGATATTTTGTACTGTGGAATATGTGGCAGTGTAACACCTGTTTTCAGAATTATTTGGACTCGCTCAACGTTAATAATCCCCACATCATTATCATTCACCGCCCATAAATGTGTGGGTACTTCACTGAACTCACTCGGCAAAGGCATAGACAAGAATTGCAAAGCTGAATTTTGTTGAGGAGAGATCGTCAAATACACTCGATCTGGAAAACAGTAAATCACAGCATTCAATTTCTTCAACAGATTTAATCCCAACAAATTTTTGCCACAGTTCGTTGTCATCAGAATGGACATGAATCAGTAAACGGTCCCAATGCAATCGGTACCGGCCGAGAAACCGGACTAATTACTGGTGTACCGGAGAACCCTACGGAAACATTGCTCTGCCCTGACAGTGGAATATCTGGAACCCGCACATGATCAATGAAACACTTCTGTGCCCCGGTATCCACTAGAATAATATGCTCCCTACCACCTTCATTTCAACGTAGGGCCCCTTTTGATCTACGGGAATGGAAAGGGAATGGAATAGGTATTGGTTCCAGACTCTGCTTCGGGCTGTCCTAGCGAAACAGTACATCGTCAGATGTAAAATCTTCAGTGAAATATGCATGAGTAGGATTATCAAAAACATTCCCACTATTCTCAAACTGTGACTGCATTATTTCCTGATTACCCACATTCGTGTCCTGTGGTTGGTTCTGTTGATTCTGTGCGAATTGGTATCTACCAGGACCCGCAATGCCGGGGCGACCCCTTGATCATCTCCCGATCGTGCCATATGGGTTACTACCTCGCTGTTGGAGGGACGGACATTGTGCCCTCCAATAGCCTTCCTGTCTACAATACGCACACTGGTTCATCTGCGGAGGACCCATCTGTGCTCCCATTTGTGGCGCAAATTGACCTCTTGGTTGAGTGTTCCCATCCCTCGATCCCCGTGCTATCTGCTGCAAAAGTACTCTAGTCTTTAAATCACCTTTTTTATTTTCCACTTTCACTTTCTCTGTATTTACCCTGTTCTCATAATACTGGGCCATGTGCAATACTTCGGATTGTGATTTTGCTTACCACGTACTTTCAGACGTCATGATCTGAGTTTGAATGTCAGGCAACAATCCTCATACAAATTTGTCAACAAATAATCTCTTTCCAGGTTCCGTACTCAAATCTTGGGACTAAAATACGAAAACACTTGTTCAAACCTGTTAAACAATTCAGTCCCACCCTCAGTCTTTCCTTGAATCTATGCTGTCATATTGTCCCATATAATCCTTTTCTCTGGCACTAAAGTTTTTAATGTGGTGACTATATTATTCGGCAACATCAATATAACCTGAGGCGGTTTCTCGCCTGCATTTCTAGCCCCATCAGTTGTGTCAAGAAATCCCAAGTATCGCCCATTCCTGCTTGATCATCTGCAGTCCTAATTTGCTTCCATAAATCTGCAGGTAGGATCACGAGAAACAATAGGTCAATATCCCCTAAGGTAAAAACGGACAAATTCAAAACTGATTCTATGGCCCTCATTACAAGTCAGGCGTTAAGGGGTTAACGGCGCCGTAAAGAGCGTCCGCGCCGTTAAACCCTTAACGCCTGATTCACACTTTAACGCCTGCTTTTTGCAGGCGTTAAAGTCCAAGGCGCTAAGCGACCTTGGTGCTAATTACGGCACCGTAATTTACGGTGCCGTAATTAGCGCCTTCCCCGTCCCCATTATGCCCTATGGGGCAAACATGGGAATGGGGAAGGGCAAATGGTGAATGGGGAATTACCGCCCCACTCACCCTGGAATGGGGCGGTAATTCCGCCATCCACCATGGCGGAATCCGGCATGGACCATGGTGCTAATAGCACCATGATCCACCGCCTGACTTGTAATGAGGGCCTATCTCTTTGTAGAACCCTGTGGGATTCTTCCTAATGTCTTGAATAGACTGCTTAATCGTATTCACTTCCTGTCTTGAAAACAGAACGTGAACAAACTGTGAAATATAATGTGCTGGAATAGTGGAAGCAGGTGTCTGTCCTAGAGCTGGAATCTACTTTCGGGACTAGTGTCGGAGGAACCTCGCTCATAGGCAATTGTACAGTAGGGGGTTCTGAACGCTTGTTAAGCAATAGGGCCAAATCGAGTGACAAAGAGGTTAACGTAGTGTCAGGTGAAAATGCTCTTTTGTAAATCACCATCATGTCTGCATGATAACATAAGTTTCTTTTCATGCATTTGTCTTGTAAATACTCAACCATCACTTGTAATTTTTTTTTTTTTTTTTTATTTCTTAGTTTATTATTAAACTTTTTGAAATACACAATTCCTTAATCAATTCCCTATTCAATAAAGAAAAAACACATGGACACCAGTTCCCGTATCCAGCCCACAGTCTTATACATCGAGCGTATCAATAAAGTTTATCACCGAACAAGTTAGATGGACGGAACTCCCACTCAGGATTCTGAACCACCAGTCCTCCATATTTCCATTTATCGGTGCATATTTGCTCAGATGTATCGATCTGATCGAATTCAATTTGGGACAAGCCATTACCAAATGTTTTATGGTTTCGATTTCTTTTAAACAGAATCTGCACCAGTTATCACAGATCAATGGATCCTTTCGTCTTAATAGAACTTCTTTTGTTCGTAACGCATTCATTCGTAGATGAAGAAAGCGGTCGCGGTGATGTCTTGAGGGAAACTGAACAAGGTATCTCGGCATCATATTTATTTTATTAGTAGTTGGCCCTAATTTAGGCGCCGACACCATGGTTTCCAGACACTTCATGTTTCGTACCCAGGCCCATTCTTTTAGTTTTTTCTTTGCAAGTTGGGGCCATTTTAGCAGTGTTTCTTTACTTATATTGGCTGCTCGCATGATGTCATAAATTTTTGTAGACCAGATGGTTAAGATCTGCGCAGGTGGTCGCACATCATCCAATGCCAAGATCTCGTAGGCAGGTTCTCTCTTCATTGTTATCATCTTTCTCAGTAATGCTAGTGATTTCCAGATTACTGTTGTGTATAAATCATCCAAGGCAAGTTCATGCCTTATTACTGAGATTGGAAAACAATTAGGTAGCTTCAAAACTCGTCGCCAGAAATGGCCTTCCAGTTTTGCCCACAATTTGAGGTCAAGATTCCAACCAGCTTCTGTTCCATAAGTAACACACGGGATTACTTTTTGCAAATAGAATAGCCGGATCGGGGTTAAGGAAAATTTACCAAAAAGATTGTGAATTCTTGTACCTTGGGTAGCCAGAGTATTCATACGGCAGCCTACATTCCTTGTCCAGCTCTTCTCACATATCGAAGCGGATGTCATTATGCCTAGATATCTGATTTCGACTACTTCCTCAAGTTTCGTGCTTCCAATTTGCCACTTGAAACAATTTTTCTTTACTCCTTTCTGCGTTCCAATTTTCATGATTTTTGTTTTAGTCATGTTAATGCTCAAATGATTTAAGTTCATGTATTGCTGTAATTTATATAATAGACGTTGGAGGCCAATCTGCGTGGTGTCTGCTAGGATTATATCGTCCGCATATACTAAGCAGTTTAAATGGAATCCGTTTAGTTTCGGCGGAAAGCAACGCACATCCTTCAGTGCTGATGGAATATCTGCGATGAATAGCTTAAACAAGCATGCTGCAATGGGACAGCCCTGTTTTACACCTCTTTGGGTCTTCATTTTCTCCGACAAAATCCCGGCTTCATTCAGTCTTATCTGAATGGACGTGTCCGTATGCAGTGCAATGATGGGAAACAGAATCTCATCTGGACAATTCCAATTGTTTAATTTTGCCCACAGGGTTTCCCGGTCAATGCAGTCAAATGCCTGATGAAGATCAATGAATGCTATAAGCAGTTGTGTTTTTTTTTCTATAGCATTCAGCTTGAGTAAATTTAACAGGGTCAGGTTGTTTTCTGTTCCGACGCCTTTTGTGAAACCAGTTTGTCTGGGATCTGTAATTCCTCTTGTGTCAGCCCACTTAGTTAGTTTTTTTTGCAGAAAGTTCGCAAACACTTTACCGATGGTATCTAGTAGGGCGATCGGGCGATAGTTTGCTGGATCAGCTCGATCGCCCTTCTTGAATATAGGAACAATAATTGCAGATGTCCACGAAGCCGGTATTTCTCTATGCTTTTTGATGTTGGCAAATAAGATCTCAATCAATTTCGCCCATTCCAGTTTGTATTGTTTGAGCATGACATTAGAAATGCCGTCGGGGCCAGCGGCTCGAGAGTTATTCAGTTTTTCAATGGCAGATAGAATGTCATCCCTGGCTTCTGTGCAATCCCAGTTTACAGACCTTAGGTCTCTCTGTTTAGTATTTATTTCCACATCTCCTGCAAAGACATTATTAAAGTGTTTGTTCCACTCTGCCTCGGGGACCACGTTTGACATTTTGGTCGCTTGATTGGCCGTGCAGTTGTTTAGAATTTGCCAGATGTCTCTACTTTTGTGTGATTTCATCATAGTCAACATGACTTCGCCCCTTTCTTGGTCGCGTTGGAACTTAAAGGCTTTAGACCAGTTACGATATGTTTGTGTCCTTTTTTTTATCAAGTTGGCACTATTAGTACCACCTTGTGCTTTCAGCTTGCATATGTCACGTTTTAGACACTTTTTTTCTTCGTATACTCTTGTGCTCCATTCATGGGTGTGTTTTTTCTCAGAGTTTTTCTTCCACAAGTTCGGTGAACTTTTCAGAGGTAGCAGCGATACATAGTCCACATTGCAGAAGGATACGGGGTCTGCTGTGTCTAGTTTCGCCGTAAGACTAGATATCTGAGCAATGGATAATCGTAGCCTGTTTTTTCCGTTATTTACTTCCAAGGCTTGAGTCGCTACTGACTTTTTGGTTCCTGATGTTATCCTCAGATCTAATATCAACGGATCATGGTCACTGTTTTTAGTGGAAATTACATTCAATTCATGAATTAAGTTCCAAGCATGTTTTGAGACCCATATGTAGTCCAATACCTTTGCAGTACTCATATTCTGCCAAGTATTTTTGGGTGGCCTGTCTCCGTCAGTTTGACCATTCACCATGTCACAATCGTAAGCCTCCATGATATTATCCCAGATGATCCTTCTCTCCTGATTCAGGGGACTATTTGAACGGCTTTTAGATATCCGCACGCCCTTCTCATTAAACCAGGTCAGATTCATATCGCCACATATTATAAGTATGATGTTATTCTTCTCCTGCATGTACTTTTCTAACAGGTTTATTACCGTGACTGTGAAGCTCTTTGTGGTAATCATCGCTGGATTCCAGTATAGATTTAATACTAGAAGTTGTTGCAGCCTTTTCCCTTCACGACCTTTTTGTTGCAACAACGTACATTGCACAAACAGATTTGGGTTTTCGCTTTTGAGCACCTTCCAATCACATGCGATTTTCATCATGGTTATCAAGCCGGAGAAAGGACGTCCATGTGGATTTTTCCCTGCAGGATTCAGCATTGTGACATAGCCTTCTTTCACTGGCGGGCATCTTAGCCATGTTTCCTGTAGACAAATTATAAAATTGTCATTTAACTCGATCGGGAAGCTTTCATAGAGATGACGGAAGCCTCTCGTGTTCCAAGAGACTAAGGAAATCGAATTCTGTTCTTTATCTGGGACTAGCTACTTGGAACCTTCTCCATATTTATTGATTTTCCCAAAATGATGCAGAGGCGATTCAGTTCTCAGTTGTTTTCTTTATTCGTTCCTCCGTTGTTCTTGAGGGAGCACTTTATATCCAGACCTGTTTGACGAATTCTTTACATCCAATGGTCTGTGACTTACCGAGTCAACCAGGACTTCCCTTGTCTCAAAGCCAAACTGCAGTATTTCATCCTTTGCTGCCAGGATTACATTACGTACTGCTTTGGAGGATATGTGAAGATATACTTTGTCTGCGTATTTCTCGGACATGTATTCAATGATGGCAATATCATTAGACGTCACAATTCTCAAGGCCGGCACAGAGTGTAAAAGGCGCATTACATTCCTTCTGTTCAAATTCACATCAGGATCGTCTTTGTGGATGTTCGTTATTGCGATTCGTGGGTTTCTATCAACCAGTGACTCATGGTCCCTTGACCTGCTCTTCTCCACCTCGTTTGATCTTTGTCCGGCTGTACATTTAGGATTTAAGCTTCTCATATTAATGGTGCTGCCACGTTTGCCTTTTATGGGCGAGCCCTCATTTGACAGTTTAGGTATTGTCCGTGCGTCAAACATATCGCCTCTGGACATTTTTTGGTTTCCACAGACCGACTGGGCCTGGTGCACAAAGTCCTTAGAGCAAGATTTAGATTTTAGAATCCACAGGTTTCCCGCCCATTTTTCTTTGGACGTGAAGGATTCATTTTGGTCCAGATTAAGGGACCCATTTGTTTTCAGGCTGCTCGTCGAGTTGTTTAAAACATTTGGTTTAGTTGTCTCGCAGTCATCCTCTATTGAATACGTTGATAAATTACAAAGATCGATGGATGAGGTTCTAGCTAGGCTTTCCGCTTCTTCCACTTCTAATCGCTGACGTTTTTTTGGGTTTCCCTTTTCGTCTGCAACTTCTGTGACATCTTTACTTGTTCTTTCAATCCCTTTAGAAGGCATTGGTGCATTATTTTTTTGGATTTTTGAAAAGAGATTTGGTTTAGCAGGAGACGTCAGATTGCGTATGAATTTTCTTGATTTGCTGGTTTGTTGACGAGGTTAACAATGGTTTTTCTTTTCTTTGCGTTTCTTCGGAGTGTTACTAGTGACCGGCATCTTTTTGAGTTTCTCGGTATTTTCTTTCCCTATAGTTGTATTTATTCCCAGACCATTGAAGTTTTTTGCGGCTCCATTGAAAATCCCGAAAGATGAACTTGGTCGGATCTGATTGGCACATTTGTTGGAATCTTGGGACTTAGATTCGAGCTCCGACACTCCTGGCTTGAGTTTAGAAGACATAGTGGCTGGCTCTGCAGTCCCTGCGCTTTCTGCCGCGTCATTAGACACAACTGACTCTTTCGACCTCAATTCTATTGTAACAAATTGGGGTGTTCCGGTGGTTTCTTTTTCTTTAGGAATCGGAATTAGTGGGACAATTGCCTGTGTTGTCTTTGTATGTTCATTGGCCAGTAAATCTACAGGTGATTTTTTTTTCTTTTCTGGTAACACCGGGGCAATAATTTCAAGATCACCAGTCTCTGTTGGACGCATCAGTCTCATTAGTATGGTTGATTGCTTTAAGCAAGCAGCAATCGATGTTATCAAGTCTTTCTTTTCCTGATTTTCCTTTGCCATACCATCGTTTACTTGCTTTTGTATCTGTGAAAGCACTATTCTTTCAGTTTCAAGATTATTTTGTAACTATAGAATGAGATGTTCTTGTTTGGCTAATTTCTCCACAATATGCGAAAGCAGCCCTCCGTTTCATTGAAGCGCCTCGTGTAAGTTTTCATATAGTTTGGTGAATGGTAATAAGGCAACCGACGAAGCGGCTAACACATTGTTATGTATTTGGAGGGCGGCAGCAGCCGACAAGTTTGATTTAAAGGCTGCCGCTGCATCACCATCTGTGTTTCCATCAGATGGAATCAACAGGACCTTTTTCTTCTTTGTCCCCTTGTCTCCAGATCCCACACTTTTGTTGATCATTGGATCAAAGTTTGACGGGGTTCTCGGGGTCAAACAGGTAGATACAGTCTTCATCTGCGAATTTTGGCAGTTACTGTAGGCACTGTCCCCCCCTAGGGTCTCGAGCCGTGATACTCTACTTTTGTGATAGCTTGCAACTTCAGCTGTGTTTCTCTGCACCTCTCTTGGCACATGATGAAACAATTGTGGAGGGGAAACCATTATGGCATTGTGCGGGCCGACGGAGCGTGACTTCATGTTATGATTGTCAAAGGGCTCCATTTCAGTTCTTAAGGAGCCTATAGACAGGCGTTCCTTCATTGTTTCGAAGTCGACTTTAAGGCGTTCCGCGAGTCTAGCTTTACGCCCTGCTAGATCTAACACCTGGGTCGAATTTATGTTGCATACAGGAGAGTTTGCAAAGGGGTTTTGCAACTCAGCAGTAGCACATCTCTCTTTCCGAATTGCTTTACTTTATTCAAGTTATTCGCAGTTTCAGCACTTGATCTTGGCATGATTTTCAAATTGTCTGAAATATCTTTGGACGATGATCGACCAGATCGCTCTTTCTCAAGATCAAAGTGTTCGCTGCACATTTCGGCCTCAAATTGATGGTTGTCGCAGTTATTCACAGGGTTCTTGACTTCAAGCATTGAAGCATCAACAGAAACCAGCACCATTTCTCTCTCGTGCTCGATGAGTTCAAGGTCTGTCACGTCGCACTCGTGCAGCAGCCTTTCCCTTTTTTCTTCAACCGCATGATAAGAGGCGTTCATGAGGGGGGCGAGGATGTTTTTCTTCAGTTCAAAAGCTTCCGGGAGCAGGATTCCCTCCTGGCTGACCACAAGGTCAGGGTCAGGCGGTGCTGCCAGGGGTGCCAGGGACAAGTCTGTCGCTGACTGTGTAGATGGCGCATTCAATAAAGGAGTTACACCCGCTACCGCTACCAGATCTAATGGTGGCGCTATGAGATCACTCGCTAGTTCAGGGGCTAGTTCGGGTGCTGAAGACAGACCCCGTAGTGTAGAAGTGCAAGGGTTGCAGGAAATACTGCTAATGCTGCCAAACTTCTGTGATTTGGATGGCGAGTGTGGGCTCGATGGATTTATAGAGCGGGCAACGCTCGAACACAGGCTAAGAGGTATTTTGCCCTCAGTGTGTGACCCCCTCGGCCTCTGTTGTTCCCATTCGTAACTCTCTGAGGATCCAACTGACAACCCCTCTTTAATCATGCAGTCTCTCTGGGAGGAAGTATCAGTCAATGAATTGAATTCTAGAGAGACAGCCACTTCCGTTAGCCTAAGCTCATCCAGACATGGGGACTGAATGCCTTCCACTCTGAGTGAGTCTGACTTTCCGTTGGCTTGCAATGTTTGTCTGGACATGGCACGGGTCAGGGGCCCTAGCTCTGCCATAATGTCAGCTCTCTTACCTTCTCTCCGGCAAGGCACCTACCGCTCGGAGGTCTGCCCGAAATTCAGCTTCAGCCTCAGCAGCGTTCGGCCGCGGACTGCCGCAGACTGAACTCTGCCCGAACTCTGCGCGCGCTCCGCGCTCCGGGCGAATTTTTAAGCTGGATTGGGCTTCTTTTTCTTAAAGGGGTAGTGTACCAAAGCACAGGACACAACACCTCCAAAACGCTGAGTGTAGCTGCAGCTCCTCACAATGACCAACCGCTCCAGCGACTGCCGCAGACTGAACTCTGCCCGAACTCCGCGCGCGCTCCGCGCTCCGGGCGAGTTTTTAAGCTGGATTGGGCTTCTTTTTCTTAAAGGGGTAGTGTACCAAAGCACAGGACACAACACCTCCAAAACGCTGAGTGTAGCTGCAGCTCCTCACAATGACCAACCGCTCCAGCGACTGCCGCAGACTGAACTCTGCCCAAACTCACTTGTAATACCTTCCGTTGCATAGCCGGTGTATACTGACTAAATGTATCATGCACTTCAATAGAAATAGAAGCATCTGAAATCCATCTAAGCATGTCCCTTGTGCAAATACGCATTTCTTCACTAACAGGTTTCAAAGGCGGCAAGAATCGTTTCTGAATGTACGATGTGTGTTGCTTATCTCTAGTTCTCTCTTATATACAAACAATTTCACAACATGTTCACATATTTTTGTTGCAGTATCCCGCGATCGGGACAAGAAATTCAAATCCTGCAATTCTTGTGGAATAGCTGAACCAGTTAAATCACTACATACTTCAGCAAGATTTACTCCCATCTGTTCTATCAACACCTTCTGTTCGGGAATACCCCCATGGCCAGACATTGCACTCACGGCTGCGGTTTCATCACCCCCCTCCATATACGTCTGAGCCTATTCACGCAATTCTCTTTCTCTCTGCGGGTATCATACTACGTGTCACTATTCTCGAATCAGTGTCAATCACATCATGTTCTGGAAGTGGAGCGGAAGTGGAGGCAGACGGCAAAGAAAGCAAAAATAAATCATGCGCGCTCGGTGGCGGAGGAAATGCTGGTGCAGTTGGACCAACCGGTGTAACGGCAGCTGTTACAATTGGACTGGGCGCAGATGCTGGGGGAGGTACATAAGGAGGTGGTGCAGTTGAATTGGCTCCTGAATCAGATCTCCGCTCATTCAGTAACTTATTCAACAGCTCATCTGATACATGCAAATCTTGTGATATATATATTTTCTGCACATCTAATTGAAAGGCCCTATCCATGCTCCTAATGGCCTCCCTCAGTTTTTGCTGATCATGTACTAAAGCCTTCTCGGCATTTGTCATATGTCTAGGTGCATGCTTCTCTCTACTTTTGAGTTGCTTATTCGCTTCCTTCTTCCAATCTCTAACAGCGTCAAATGCAATGTCTAGCCTTCTTACACAATAATACAGATTCCAAATATTCTATTTTCGCTTACTCAAAACTTCCCAGCACTTCCCAGAACTGGCCACTGAAGGTCTGGAGCATGTCTGGTTTGTTGATGCCAAATATCATTGAACACAATTGCGCCTAGGCCATGCGACATATATTTGTCATACGCTGCCAACCCCTCGGGTGGTGCGGGTTGACTTTGTTTAAAATTCTTTGATTGTCTTCCTTGGCAACAAAACATTACAAAACAGGATGACAAGTTACCAGGCATACTAAAATCTTAGTCTTACCCTGGCAAAATATTTACACGTAAATATTACTACACATCAAATCAAATTACCAGGCCATTTCCTTACTGAAACATGCTCACCTGATTTCCAATCAAGTCCAACGGACAATCGTTGTGGCTGGCAATTCCCCCAAACACGCAGAACAAGCCTCGATTCCGGAACCTTTGCTGCAATGTCCTCTAGGCATTGCGATCGGCCAGAGATCAGGCATAGCAGTCTGCGAGGAAACACATCTCTTGTGCAGGGGACCCTTTCTTTTCTAACTTATCTCAATCCGACAGCCTCATCTTCGTCCAACCAGAATGGAAAATCAACAGGAGGGTCCCTGTTTGGGCACCATATGAAAGACCACATAATGAGGCTTACTACAAAGAAATAGAAATAGCCAGTCACAAGGTCAAACAATAGTATTTATTACATCCCGGACTAGGGTCTCAGTGCCCCACGATGCATGCGCACAGACACTGTGGTGGGAGAGAGCCCCGAACAGTCAGCGTGTGATGCATATATAAATTCAGGGATAACATACGATACACTTGTCCAGCCCCATCATGCAATAGGGTCCATAGGGTTCATGACCTTTCCACGTAGGTGATATTACTGAGACAACGTTTGTGCATTCTTCCCCGTCCTCCGATTGACAATTTACTGTCTGGGAGCGGGGCAAAGTCATGCGTGGGAGCATATTGTGTTCCCTGGTACAAGGTAACATTTGTTGTACAGTTTATCTGTGTTGCTCTTGAAGCCTGAGGTCAGTCTGCTCTAAAACTTGGAAAACAGGACTTTCACCAGAGGAGTACATTGCAGCTGCATATTATTACAATTAATGGTTCAATGGAGAAAATGAATAAAGTTACTCACAGTAGTGACTACCTTACTCCTAGTCCATAGTCCCCTTTCCTCCATATGTTTGGGACATGCCGTCCCGTGGGACAGGACCAAACCACTTTTTGTGCATCAAATTGAAAATGTATCCTCCTTATCTTTTTGTGCTGGGTACCGCACGCGGCCGTAACCCCGCCCTTTTTAGCTTTGCCCCGCGCATTGCTCTTCAGTCCTTTTCTATCGCCAGGTCTGAGATCATTAAAGCAATAATAGAGGATACCTATTAGAGGGGACGGCGGGCGTATGGAGGAAAGGGGACTATGGACTAGGAGTAAGGTAGTCACTACGGTGAGTAACTTTATTATACTCCGACGTCCCGTCCCCTTTCCTCCATACTTTTGGCAGATTACCAAACACTCCTTGCAGAATAACGGGTGGATGGAACTCATTTACTGAAAGAGGTTTTTAAGAACAGCTTGCCCGAACTGAGCATCAGCCCTGAAGCTCAGATCTAAGCAGTAATGTTTCACAAAAGCTGATGGGGAAGCCCATGTAGCTGCTTTGGAAATGGTTTCCCAGGGAAGATATTTTTGGAAGGCAATGGCAACTGCCTTGCCCCGCACAAGATGGGAACGAATTCCCTTTGGAGGCTGTAGGCCCTGAACGGTATAAGCGTCAGAGAAGCAATCCATCAGGAGATAGTTGCTTTCGAGGCCGGCTTTCCTTTCGGGTCTCCGAAGGTCACCAAGAGCTGGGAAGAGCTCCGAAGATCAGATGTTCTGTCCTAATAAAATTTAAGAGCTCGCCTAACATCCAAATTAAGCCGAACCCTCTCGGCATCTGAAGCCGGTTCTGGGAAGAAGACTGGTAAGGAAATAGACTGGTTCAGATGAAAATCGGATACTACCTTTGGAAGGAAAGAGGGATTGGCCCGGAGGACAACCTTATCCCTGTGAAAGGTGAGAAATGGATGCTCTACCGACAAGGCCTGAAGCTGGCTGACAAGCCTTCCATTAAAGGAATTTCAAGTCTGCCGTAGCCATGGGCTCGAAGGGCTTATGGCATAAAGCAGTAAGGACCACATTCAGATCCCACTTAGGATGTGGGTTGCACACAGGTGGATATAGATGCAATAGACCTGCAAAGTACTGTTTAATGACAGGGTTTGTCAAAGAAAAGGAGCAAGAGTCCGTGGACAGATAAGCGGCAATAGCCGACGAATAAGTCCTATAAAACAAGACATGCATGCCCCAAGCTGCCAGATGAGAAATGAAAGACAGGACTGTATCAATGGCAGCTTCTCTGGGGTCCAGCTTTTTTGCTAAACACCAGTGACAGAAATTGAGCCATTTGCTCCTATACTGAGACCTCGTTGAAGGCTTTCTAGCCACCTGGATAATATGCATATTATCCACGGACAAATTGAAGCTTTCTAAAGGTTTGAACTCAGGCACCAGGCCGCCAAGCTGAATGATTGTGGGGAGGGGTGCCACATCTGCTGATCACTCTGGTGAAGCAGGTCAAGAATCAGCGGGAGTCTGATCGGTGAGCAGACTGACAGATGCTGAAGCTCTGAAAACCACAATCTGGCTGGCCACCACAGGGCTATGAACAGGAGAGTGCAATTCAACGTGTTCCTGAGCTTGCATGGCGCCCGGTGAATCGGAGGAAGAGGCAGGAAGGTGTAGGCCCTCATGTTGTGCCATAGAATCTCGAGAGCATCCTCCAGGGAAGAAGCTCCGAGCCTGTTCCTGGAAGCATAAAGAGGAAGTTTCATGTTCAATGATGTTGCAAAGAGGTCCAATTCTGGAGTGCCCCAATGGTGAAAAAGATCAGAGAGTATCTCTGTGTTTAGTTTCCACTCATAGCTGACCACCGCTCGCCAGCTGAGAAAGTCTGCCATCACATTCAGCTTGCCCGCAATGTGTTCCTGCAAACAGCCAAACACTGTGCTGAATGGCCCATTCCCAAATCTGAATGGCTAGACCTAAAAGGGGAGGGGACCTGGTACCCCCCTGCTTGTTGACGTCAAACATGGATACCACATTGACCGTGCAGTTGCGGACCACCTAGTTCACAATCCCTGGCTCGAAAGCTTTGAGCGCCAGGAAAATCGCCAGAAGTTCCAGATAATTTATGTGAAATTGTCTGTCCTGCGGCGACCACAGGTCGAAAACCTGAAGATGATCCATTGTCGTGCCTCACCCAATAAGGGAGGAGTCCATCTTAATGGTCACCTGAGGAAAGGGCTCCTGAAAAGGCACACCCACTGACAGATTGCTGGAAGAATACCACCAAAGGAGTTCTGTCATCATGTATGGTGGAACCGGGATCATTTTGGTGTCCGGGTCCACTGCCTGGAGCCAGGAGCTCCGAAGAGCCAACTGTGTAAGTCGCATCTTGAGACGCGAAAGGGGACGAGCAATCATGCATGAGGCCATGAGGCCCAGAAGCCTCTGGAACCACCAGGCAGACATGCTCTCCGACTGAATGAAGACTTGACACGCGGTTAACAGATCCGCCATCCTTCCCACCATCAAGTACGCCCTGCAGTCGATCGTGTTCCAACGGAAACCCAGGAATATCAGGACCTGAGAGATCATCATGGAGGATTTCCGCCAGTTCACTGACTGCCCAAAACTGAACAGAAGCTGAAGGAGAGACTGAAGATTGCTCGAGGCTTTCACCGGACAGGGACTGCGCAGAAGCCAGACGTCCAAATATGGATACATATAAATACCCTGTAGCCTTAAAAAAGCCTCAATGACTGACATCATCTTTGTGAAGGCACGCGGCGCCGAGCTGACACCAAAAGGGAGCACTTGAAACTGGTAGTGCTCCTCCCCCAGGGAAATCTGCAGATATTTCCGATGCGGGATCCAGATCAGGATATGCATATAAGCATCCTGAAGGTCCACAACGCTGAGCCAGTCACCCTTCTGAAGAGAGGACTTTATTTGGCAGGGCGTGATCATCTTGAATTTCTCTTGGGGAAGAGAAAAGTTGAACTGGGACAGGTCTACAATGGTGCGCAGGCCAGCCTAGTTGAGAGTACAGTAGAACCCCTCTCCTCGTTCCCCTAGGGGAACGGGTTCTACCGCCCTGAGATCTAGAAGCTTCTGGACCTCGGCTCTGAGGGAGGGCGTCCCTGACTGATGAAAGGGAGGATTGAAGGATAGGGTAAGGGGAGGGACAAGCGGAAGCCCGCCCGAGCGATGGACAAAACCCACCGGTCGTCGGTGATGGTTTGCCACGCCTCCAGATGAGATGAGATTCGTCCTCCCACCGGAGTCTCATGCGAGCGCCAAAAAATATCATTTTGCAGACTTTTTGGCAGAGAGACTATCTGTCCCTGAATTGGAGGCTGAAGACCGAGAGTAATACCAACCACGTTGCTGTCTTTGACAGGAGTTACCCCTCGGCGGATCAGTCCTATGAGACTTGAACCCTCTGAAGCCTGAGGAGGGCCGAGACTGGGAACCAGATCTCTGAGCATTGACTGGAGGCTTCACTAGCACCAACAGAGACTTGGCAGTTTGCGTGCTTGCCTTAGTCTTTGTAAGCTCATCGTACGTTGAAGAATGAAACAGCTCTTTGCCATCAAAAGGCATGTCCAGAACTTTATCTTGGACCTCCTTCAAAAACTTTGTTGCATGAAGCCAAGCTTGACAACAGGTGTCCACCCCCAGCATGAGGCCGTGAGCTGAGGTATCGACATGGTGCGCAGCAGCCTCCAGCATATCCTGTGCCAACACCGTGGCGTCTGATAGACCACCCTTGAAGTCTTCCAATCTGTCAGCCGGAATGAACTCTTGGAAGTCAGCCAAATCCCTCCACAGTTTCATATTCGCTGCCGCTGAAATTAGCTCTGTGTTAGCCTGACGCAACTGCAGCGCCGAGTTGGCAAACATCTTCTTGCCCAAGGAATCAAATAATTTGTCCTCCTTGGACAGAACCTGAGCTGCAGCTATGGAAGTCACAGAGGCCGGCTTGGATTGCTGAGTGGCGGCCGCTACCACCGTCAAGGACGCAATTGTTATCTCTGCTATTTGTGGGAAATATGCAGCCTTTATGCTTCTGCATTTGATGCTTCGTTACCATTGGAAATGAAGTCAATGCCCTTTGTATGAGCTGCGCATTTCACCACAGCAGCCACTGTGGGATATGCCAGCGCATATAGTAATCTTCCTAATAATGGGGCATGCTGTGCTGGTGTGCCATCTTGTGCTGAAAGCGCCTCCATCTCCACCGTGACAGTCTTGAGTGTATTGTAGACATCACACAGGCGGAGTCAGAATATATAATTACTGCCTGGTCTTAGTGCTTTTCGAATGCTAATATCATCGCTACTAACTCAGCTGCCTCGGCAGAAAACTGTGCTGGTAATCTGATGCTTGTCACAATCTCAAAATCAACACCCTTACTCCTTACCACCACTGCTCCTGACTGACTCAATCCCGTGCTCTGATCTATCATCAATGAACTGTAAATTAAGACCACCTCTCACCCCTCTAACTTTATTCCTTTACTTGGAAGGCAGCCGCTACCTGATCATGAACCTGGGGTGGTACTTCGAGGAGGATCAAGTGGGAGGGGACTCATGCCAGGGAAAACACCCCTTAAACCTAGATTCCCCAAACTCCCTAAAATTGTGGTGGCTTATTGTAAAACAGATCCTATTGACAATACTACGAAGGACTCCAAGGTTCAGAATGCCCGTGGAACTGGGATGAGGAACTAAAAATCCAAAGTGCAACTAATCTGAATGAGCAGTCTAGTTGCTGCAAATGAAAACACCCGAGCGGGTCATTTAAATAGAGAAATTAAATGCAGTTGAGTGAAGAATTTGGGAACGGAAAAACTGAAGAAGACTGGGCTGCAGAGGTCACTGTGCAAGCAGAAACAAGCCCAGCTGATTCTGATGTGAACTGGGAGGCCGGAGAACCATGCAGATTGTTCGCAGTAGGAAGCGGCATCAGAGGAGGGAAGCTAACTAAAAGAGGCATGCTCCCATTCAGCAGGCATTATTCTGAAGTGCGAGGTGACGCAGCAAAGTGTTGAGGTTTCAGAAGCAGAAGGAGCATTCCACTGAAGCAAAGCGCACACTGTCAGGAGTGTGGGCAGACCACGAGAGGTCTGCCGTCTCTGGTAACCAAGAAGAGGAGACGCAGAATCAATCCTGTGAGATGGCCTAAATGCATAGGTGACCCCAGGGTGCTCCAAAGAGACTATGTAACAATAAGAGATAATATTGAATACTGAACCAAGAAAGTAAAATTACGGCAAGCCAAACATAATTCCTTTTGTATGGGATACAAACTAGAGGAAACCTATAATCCACATTGCCAACAGCCAAGAGGCTATAAAGAAGCAGTATATGAGAAACAAGGGCGTAATTCCTCTTTTGTGGGACACCAAATAGGGGAAATATACACCCCGCATTACCCACAGCCGAGAGGCTGTACAGAAGCCACAAAGAAGCAACAAGGGTTCCAGTCCTCTTTGTTGGGATATCAAAGGAGGAATGTTTATAACCTATATTGCCAAGAGGCAAGAGACTATAAAAAGGGCAACCATTGTTCAGCTCTACTTTCATGTGATACATGTGTGGAGAGACTGGAGAACAAAGATTACCACTGTGAACAATTGTAGAAGTAGGAGTCTTATCCTGGCAGGCGAGTAAACCAGGAAAGGGATATATAGTTGTTAGTCCTGTCAGGCGAGTGGACCAGGAAAGAAGAAGATAATGTGAAACATTATATTGGTGGCAAAGGGGTGTGGCAGAAAGAAAGTATTACCTCAATAATCATTTCTTTACAAACTTGCTTTGCAAGAAGTGTTTTGCTATCTTGACATACATATTCAGTTGGAAGAAGTGTGATATGTTAATAATTGCTCTATGGGGGTCATTCCGAGTCTGGAGGTAAGGTACAAACCATGCCGGTATTGATTTACCGGCATGGTTTTCCGCTCCATGCCATTCCGACCCCTCAGACCGTAAATTACGGCACCGTAAACTACAATGCCGTAATTTACGGTCTTGGGTCGCGCGCGCACACCACCATGGCGAAATTAACGCCATGGCGTAAACCGGAGCTGATTCCAAGTAAGGACCACACGTAAATTACGTCCTCCTCAAGGCCGTAAAGTACCTTACCGGCATGGAGTACATACAGTCATCTCAGAGAAGGAGTAAAGAACCCTGAGCAGTGGGACCCAGAGCCACAGGTGCACACATGCAACACAGATGGAGGCCAGGAGTCTGGTATAGTAGAAAAGGAACACACCCACACACCACCACCCTCCCACACCAAGATGACACCAATTGAACAATCAAGTCCACAACCACACAAACCCCTGCAACAACACCAGGCCCCCCCACTGAGGAGACACAGGGGTAGAAGGAGGGGGGAGACAGGCCCTGCATGCAGCACCAGTGCATCCTCCGTTACCACCCCTGCAGCCCCCATGCACACGTAGCATGACTTGACGCTCTAGGAGAAGGCCTGCCAGACAGACACCCCTGACCACCTAGACTGTGACACCGTCACCACCATATTGCGGCACAGACACAAGACAAGCGAGCACCAAACAAATGTACAGTGCCAACCCGGCACAAGTGATGGTGTTGTCTGTGCCCCACACCCATGCCAAAGGCACCCACCAGCACACAGTGGCATGTCACAACCGTCCATTATGCGGCCACATATCCAAGTGCCCTTACACCCCCCCAAACACATCCCCAAACACACAAGGGTCCACCTATCCCCAACATGGACCACCCATGAGACACACAACAGTAACGCTGGACCAAAAGCAAATGGAGGCATGGCAAATAATGTTGCCCCTGACAGCACCCACCGGTCGTATGTGGACCAGCTTGGCATGCACATTGCGGACATCAACTGCAAACAATACCACTCCCCCTATGTGCAGATGGAATGCAACACTACCAAGAACCGCACACATTGGTGGGCCCGACACCAAACAACTACACATGACTCAAAGGGCCTGCTGAAATGACATGATATGATATGATATGGCATTTGGAACACGCCCATACACAAGTGTCTCAAGGCGCGACGAGGCAGGGAGGGGGGAACAAGGGGAAGACAGACAACGATCCCACCAAGCCAGGTGTGACACAGACCGCGCAAGTGCAGGGGTAGTGAGAATGGAAAAAGTGCAAGTGCAAGTGGACGGGGGAAGTGCAGTACAAAGTAAGTCGAATATCAAAAAATGATTTAATAGGGCCAGCTGGTGGCAAGTGCAAGGTAAGTGCAGACAAGTGCTGGGAAGGGGGGGCTGTAGGGATAGAGAGACAGTCCCGCAGTGCAGGGGTTGCCAGGGAGGCAGTGCAAGTGGAGAGTGGCTGGGCCCAGGACCGAGGTTGGTGAGAGTGGCCCAGATCCAGATCCTGTGCAGTTTCAGTGAATAATACAGCAGGGGAGAGGGAGAGAGAAAGCAGAAGCAAAGAGGAAGGTCATGAGGTGCTTCCGGAACCAGAGATGGTTCTCCTCAAATATCAGGGATGCAGGAAGGCTGTTCCAGAGGGAGGCCCCTGCCGCGGGGAGAGATCTACCCCCAGCTCGTTGCTCTGAGAAGCGGCTGACCCTGAGTGAGTCGGAGACGGATGAGCAAAGGTCTTTGGAAGGAAGACATTCAGGAAGAGAGAGTAGAAGGAATTCATGCCCCAGGCCCCAGAAGGCCTTGTGGACAATGCATAGTGTTTTGAATTTAAGGGAAGGAGGGAGTGGGTTTGCCGATGAGGAGAATCTCAGTTTTACTAGCATTAAGGCATTGTTCATTGGCTGCACACCATTCCTGGATATCAGACAGACAGTCAGAGATGAGGGAAGAAGAGGAGGACGCCGAGGGTAGGCTGAAAATTTGCCGGGTATCGTCCGCATAGCGCTGAAAGTTTGGGCAGAGGGTGGCGATGCGGTGGCCAAGGAGTGCCAAATACTGGTTGACCAGCCAGGGAGGGAGATTAGATCCCAGGGGAACACCACAGGTGGAGGAAAAGATGTCAGAGAGGAGGGCCCCAAGTTGGACCTGGAAAGGTCGATTGAAAAGGAAAGAGGTCAGCATGCTACCGCGCCACATGGCCCAACATGCAGGATGACCTGTCTGGCTGGCTGTTGAGTCGTCTGACTGTGTCATGCAAGTGCACTGGTGCCACAGGGTGGGTGCCTGCATGAACCAACTGCGTAGAAAAGATGGAGCCATTGTACTTTGTTCACCCTGAAAACAAACCTGCCAAAGAACCAGGGCAACGGCACATATGAACATATTTTCACTTTGCCAGAATAAGGCACCCACATCACACTACATCTACACCAACTGACAAGGGATAGGCACACTACACCAGCACCACTCATTGGCGGACACCACAACCGCAAGTGCATATCCGAGGGCACACTGCACATTCACATTGCGGCATCCCCCAGCCTGGCACCACATTGGAGACCCACCCCTGGAAGTGGAATTCACGGAGGACAGTAGGGGTACGATATCACGTCACCGGCATGGCACCCCCATAGGAGTGTTGGGAATCACCATAGAATGGATCAGAGCTGGATGATGGACATGATCCACAGCCAAATGAGAATGAACACAGTACACAGCACCAGAATGATCCGACATCAGAACAGCAGCATGCGACAAAGGAACATGTACCCCAAGATGTCCACACCACCGTTCACGGACCATCATGTAGACACGACACCCCACAGCATTACATTGCATGGGACACATATTTGTGTCCCTGATCGTGCCGAATATATCTATGTACATGTACATATGGCCATCATGGAAAGCCTGCCATGACAGCCAAGTGCTGTTCACCACCATGACAGTCCACACACCCACCTCATTTTGCGACACATGCAGCTGTTAGTGGATGTACCCTAACAGCAAGCCACATGACCCCTGTCAAGAACCCCCTGAACAGGCCCATGGGGCAACCAGACCATGGCCATACCCGTGCAAGCGTGTAGATGCAGCAGTCACCAGGTTTGCGTGATGCACATATGTGCCCGCGAACCAGGACTGGTGGCTGAACCCTCCACTGATATCTGGTGTCGAATGGGCCCATGCCATATGTGCAGATGGACAAAAAGTGCAATGAAGAATGTTCACAACGGTTCAACTTTGCAACAGCAATTGTGTATTGAGATAACAAGAAATGAAAAAATAGTGCTTACTTCAGCAAATGCCCATGCCCCCTCCCCCCAACTCCAGAACACAACATCACCCCCCTCCCCCCAACTCCAGAACACAACATCATCCCCCTCCCCCCAACTCCAGAACACAATGCCACCCCCCTGCCCCCAACTCCCGAGCAGTCGTCCCATGTAGGATCTTGGGACCACATGTGGCAGGAATGGCTAATGTCCCTTGGAGTTCTTGTCTGGGGGAGGCAAATCCCGTTTGCGCAAGGAACGCCGGAGTCGTCTCTCCGGGCTGCCTTGCATGGCCTCACTTGTCTCGGACGTGCCCTCCTGCAGCGGCTCCGTATTTTGACTCCCTGCCTCAAGGGCATTAGCAATGCGGTTCAGGACATGGCATAGCCGGGTTGTATTGTCCGTCAGGGAGTCGCACAATCTGGTGGTGCAGTCGTTGAGGGACTGACGCATTTGATCGAGTTCCTCATGCAGTCCAGCCCTGGTCTGGCGATTATCCTCAATATAGTTCCCTATGAGATCGCTCAATTGCTGAACTCTGAACTGGTCAGGTGAAGGGGGGCCATCAATGATCTACTTGCACCAGCATGCTGTGCAGGGGGTTGTATGGGTGGACTGGGGGGAACGACGTCACACCCCAGCGGGTCAAGTTCAAGGCTGTGCACTGGTGAAGGTGCATCCCCGGAGTCACTGCATGACGCAAGTGTCACGAGGAATGGTTCCAGCATTTGCATGCTCTCCTGGTCGTCCTCCGACATGGGCCCCTGGATGGGTGGCGGGCTGGGCTCCCACTCATCTGGTGC
Organism: Ambystoma mexicanum; assembly: GCF_040938575.1. Lineage (NCBI taxonomy): Eukaryota > Metazoa > Chordata > Amphibia > Caudata > Ambystomatidae > Ambystoma > Ambystoma mexicanum. Next base: position 973,097,695 of record NC_090936.1, on the reverse strand, counting down.
GGTAGCGGCAGCCTCCCCTGAAATGTTCGATTGTGCTGAGGTAGGGGTCTGCTCGGCTGCTGCCACGGATGTTGTGTGGCTTGCTGGTCTGCCAGCTTCAAGTGGCCTTTCCGTAGGCTGAGGGGTGGTTTTCTTGGCTGCTGGCTTCAGCCTGGCCCTGCCAGTACCCGCGGAGGTGCTTGGCCGGCTTCCTTGGGGCTCTGTGCTGTCATGGTCTGTGCCTGTGGGGGTAGGAGAGAGGGACAACATTAGTGTATGTGCTATGTCCTATTTGCATACATGGTTGCATGGACATTTCAGTCATTCACGGGTTGTTCAGTTTGGGGGGTAGCTATGGCAGTGGTACATGTGCATGGTGATGACATATACACATGTTTGGGAGTGATTCGTTGTGCCCTGTTCATGTACATTTCGGCAGGTACTATGCCTTCCCACGCTGGATGGTGTGCATGATGGGCTGTGCAAGTCAGTCCAGTATGGTTGATGTGCGTTATGTACTCGCACTTGGACCAGCATTAGGCGGCACATGCCTCAGCATTTGTTGAATGGAGGGATGCGTTAGATGGGGGGAGGGCAACACGAGAGGGTGCCTTCGATGGCCCCTGGGTCAGTTTACATGATGCAATGGACATTGCCAGTGTGCACTGTCAACACTCATCTCCTTCTGCAGAAGTGGTTCCGCCGCACTCCATGGTCCCCACGCCAATGAGCTGCGCGCAGGTCTCCTCCCACGGCTCTAGTTGGACCTGTGTAATTGGCCCACCTCCCGTCTGCAGGGCCTGGCTGCGGTTGGTGGAGAGGAGGCCCCGCACCCGCACCCGCAGGTCGTCCCACCGCTTGCGGCAGTCCCTTGGGGTGCGGGGGGTGCTTCCAACAGCGCTCACCCTCTGTGCCAGTTCCGCCCAGATGGTCTTATTGCGGAGGGTTGATTCCCTGCGCATATCGCCGCTGAAAACTACATCAGCATGCTCTGCAAGGTGGTCTACCATGACCTGCAGTTCATCGGTGGAGAATTTCACCTTGCGGACGCGATCCGCCGCCCTTTTTGGTGCTTTCGGCATGTCCTGCGGTGCCTGGTCCGGTTCACGACTTTACTTTCCTCACAGGGCTGCTGGCAGCTGTGGATGGCAATGGATTGTGTTTTTAAAGATGGGCGCCGCTCTCCTTCCCGTTCCTGTGCGATGTCGTAATTTCCGGATCCGTTTTTCGGCGGAGACCGTAATTTACGGTTTCTGTAAATTACGGTCACCGTAATTTATGGTCACCGTTATGCACTGTCGCTAATGCTTACAGGGCGGTGTAGTACTTTACGTGTCGGTTGCATGCCGGTAGGGGTTTTTCGGGGGATTTTGCGGCAGGCCGCGCGGTCCTTTTCCGGCATGGCGGAAAGCGCATGTCTGTGAGCTCGGAATGGGCCGTAATTTTCGGACTTCAACCAGCACGGTGTCGTACTTTACGCCATGCCGGAAAATACAGTTACTTACCGGCATGACTCGGAATGAGGCCCTATGTCTTGAAGAGAACTTGGGGGTCATTCCGAGTCTGGAGGTAAGGTACAAACCATGCCGGTATTGATTTACCGGCATGGTTTTCCGCTCCATGCCATTCCGACCCCTCAGACCGTAAATTACGGCACCGTAAACTACAATGCCGTAATTTAGGGTCTTGGGTCACGCGCGCGCACCACCATGGCGAAATTAACGCCATGGCGTAAACCGGAGCTGATTCCAAGTAAGGACCACACGTAAATTACGTCCTCCTCAAGGCCGTAAAGTACCTTACCGGCATGGAGTACATACAGGTATCTCAGAGAAGGAGTAAAGAACCCTGAGCAGTGGGACCCAGAGCCACAGGTGCACACATGCAACACAGACGGAGGCCAGGAGTCTGGCATAGTAGAAAAGGAACACACCCACGCATCACCACCCTCACACACCAAGATGACACCAATTGAACAATCAAGTCCACAACCACACAAACCCCTGCAACAACACCAGGCCCCCCACTGAGGAGACACAGGGGTAGAAGGAGGGGGGAGACAGGCCCTGCATGCAGCACCAGTGCATCCTCCGTTACCACCCCTGCAGCCCCCATGCACACGTAGCATGACTTGACGCTCTAGGAGAAGGCCTACCAGACAGACACCCCTGACCACCTAGACTGTGACACCGTCACCACCATATTGCGGCACAGACACAAGACAAGCGAGCACCATACAAATGTACAGTGCCAACCCGGCACAAGTGATGGTGTTGCCTGTGCCCCACACCCATGCCAAAGGCACCCACCAGCACACAGTGGCATGTCACAACCGTCCATTATGCGGCCACATATCCAAGTGCCCTTACACCCCCCCAAACACATCCCCAAACACACAAGGGTCCACCGATCCCCAACATGGACCACCCATGAGACACACAACAGTAAAGCTGGACCAAAAGCAAATGGAGGCATGGCAAATAATGTTGCCCCTGACAGCACCCACCGGTAGTATGTGGACCAGCTTGGCATATACGTTGCGGACATCAACTGCAAACAATACCACTCCCCCTACGTGCAGATGGAATGCAACACTACCAAGAACCGCACACATGGGTGGGCCTGACACCAAACAACTACACATGACTCAAAGGGCCTGCTGAAATGACATGATATGATATGATATGGCATTTGGAACGCGCCCATACACAAGTGTCTCAAGGCGTGACGAGGCAGGGAGGGGGGAACAAGGGGAAGACAGACAACGATCCCACAAGGCCAGGTTGCATGCCGGTAGGGGTTTTTCGGGGGATTTTGCGGCAGGCCGCGCGGTCCTTTTCCGGCATGGCGGAAAGCGCGTGTCCGTGAGCTCAGAATGGGCCGTAATTTTCAGACTTCAACCAGCACGGTGTCGTACTTTACGCCATGCCGGAAAATACAGTTACTTACCGACATGACTCGGAATGAGGCCCATTTACTTTACCCAAGGCAAAGTTGTACTGGGAAAAAAGAAACTTTTGTGTTGGCTAACAATCAGAACTGTTCTTTGAGAGTTCCTGCATTGAGCCAGGGGATGGGAACACAACCTTGGTCACAGAGTGTTCTTTGAAATGTATATGTTTGAACCTTTACACTGGGGTATTGAATTGAAGAAATTAGTGTGAGGGTCAGAGTCTTTTGGACACTAGGTAATTCTTCTTTCGTTTAGTTTGCCAGGTGGGGACATTCTTGTTAGGATAGGAAAGATAAGCATGTATCTTACCCCTTTTCATTTAATAAATGGCAAACTTTGAGAAAACTATACTTTTGTGTCCGTCTCGCATTTCTAACCCCTCACATATCCCAGTATCTAAGCAAATAAACTCTTCACGCCCCCTACCACCAATGTCATTCCTGCCATCCTGTTTTCCAACTCATAAATTCACTTTCCTGCCCCTGCAGTCAACGACTGTAAGTCAGACATCAAATTGTTTTTGTATGTTTGAGGCCATGGTATATATTGAGCCTGCCTTCTCCCTTTTTGGAGCAAGGGTAATTTGCATCATCCCTGCGTTGCATACGGATGCAACCGCACCCGTCATCCCTTTTGACATTATCACCATGCGACTTGTTCGACAGCCTGGCAAATTCCTTAATCTGTTCATATATGGTGTTTTCTTTCCTGAATTTATTGGGAGAAGCTCCAGGAGTGATGGGCTCCCGTTCCACAGTATCTCGTCATCCGGCATCTATTAGTGGATACTCTAGTGTTTCGGGTGCACTTGTTTGAGGGACTTGTGTCACCTCCTCTTCTGCTTTCTCGCCTTCATCTTCCAACTGATTTTCCTCCTGCTCTACCTCTTCCAGTATTTCGTTGCTGACACCTCCACTACCTTCCTCACATACACTCCTCTTTCAATCTCCTCTATTATCTTTCTGCTGATGCTGTCAGCGACCTCCCTCATGCTCTCTTCTCCTTCCCTGTCTCTGTCAGCCTTCTACTAATGCAAGCATTGACCTCCCCCCTATACTCTTCTCTCCTTCTCTCCTGCTCATCCTCTCTTTCCAAGGCCTTCACGTTGTCAGTTCTCTGCCCATCTATTTTGAATAAAATCTGTCCTTGCACACATTTGTCTAGTGTGCCTGCTGCTCCTTGTTCTCCTCCCTTTATGCTTTTCACCTTTTTCCACTTTTCTTTTGCTTCCTTTAGCTGTACTTCTAAGCTGCACTGTTTATCATTTTCTACTCGTGTTACTAAAGTGCTTTTTGTGTCACCTTGTTTTTCCTTTTCCTTAATATTACCTTCCATCTCCGGGGGCACATATTGTGATTACTGTAACCTGCAGTAGCTTGCAACGGATATAATCTTGGCTCAGTCGAGAACATAGCGCATGGTTGAGGGGGAGTAGGCGCTGTGGGCTGCACACACCCTTCATCATCTCTTCTAGATATACATTCTTTGTTAATCTGCTCCTCCTCCTCAAACATCTTCCATAAATCGAGTATGCTTAGTCTGCTCTGTAATTTATTTCCCTTGTGTGTGGCATGAAAGTATTTGTGCATATGTTGCAGCAAATGCTTTGAATGTGTCTGTTCTTGAGGCCATGGCTGGACCATCTTGCCAACCATGTCTTTGACACATTGTACATGATATCTAAGGATCTTTTCCTTATATTGGGGAAGCGACTTACAGAAATGAGCAATGGGGATATCTGCCATCATAATAATAAGAACTCAACTAATCAACCGGATCTCAATGTACAAAAAACAGACTAGTACAATTATTCACTAGTGTATTGAGGCAATACTTGAGGCAATACACTAGTGACTAATTGTACTAGTCTGTTTTATGTACATTGAGATCCGGTTGTGGATTACTGTTTCATCTTTATATGTCATTGCTAATTTAAAGGTGGACTATACCGAAGTCAATGTGACATCGGTTTTGAATTGTTGAAATTGAGATTGTGATGGTTATGTATGTCACGAGCACTTTGTATTTTTAGTAATGTTTTGGCTTTTATGCTATTTTACGAATACGAATAAAATTTGATATATTTTTTGTATAATTTTGGAGATTCGTGGGTGGTATCTGTTGGTGTCTGACCTACCTTGTTGCTCTATATGTTTTGATTTTGATATCCCTCATTTCACAAGGTAGAAAAAATCACAACTTTTAGGCAGTGGTGTTCAGGGGGTTTCCCTTTTTCTATATGTGTGGACTCTACTCCAGACAACAGATTTCAGGAAAGAAAAAAGTAGTCCAAGGTAGCCTTTGTTTGTCCTCGATGCCAAGTTGGGTTCCCCGGCACATCACCTTTAGTCTGTCCATTCAACATATGACAACCTCTCTCATTCAGCTCATGCACCCATTTATTTATTGATCATTTGTTAGGCGCTTTATACAACATAATTGTGTTTCAAAGCGCCACAAGGCTAAATGGAAAGGGAACAGGGGAGATAATAACAGTGGCAGGAAACAAAAGAAATTATAATATATATACAGGCATGGTCCTACTAGGCCTTTTGGCATTCGGCCGTGCAAGTGCATTGTTGAGAAGTGCAGTGGAGGGGACTGGACAGGGGGGTAGAGGAGTGGACAAGTGCTGGAGGAGGGCCCAAGAGGGAAGCGCCAAGGGGAGCCAGGAGGAGACCCTCAGGCTAAGTGCTGGTACAGGCTGCTCTCAAGGGTGGTATGTGGAGCCACCAGGCAGTGGCCGACAAGGCAATTCAGTGGGACGTGCTGGTAATGACTGAGAGCAAGGGTCTGAGCGGCAGTGGGGTGATTTGCAAGGATGGGAAAGAGGTAGCGAAGAGCAGAGTTTTGAGCAGTTTCCGGAACTTAAGGAGGTTCGGCTCAGATCTGAGACGGGCAGGGAGACTGTTCCAAGGGGAGGCACTAGCCGCGGAGGTAGATCTAGCCCCCACTCTCTGCTTAGACAATTGTTTCACAGACAGAGAGTTGGAATAAGGGGAGTGTAGAGTGCTCTCTCTTGAGCTGAACAGGAGGTAGTCCCAACTAGGGACAACAGATTCCCCAATGAATCTAGGCATCTGATGTTTAGATCCCCACAGATAATAAAATGGGGTAAGTTTGCTCTATAGCACAATCATCCACTAAATCCCGAACAGAATCAATAAAGGAGGTTGAGGCTCTCCTGTTAGGTTGAATAAAACAATAGCCTTGGGCTCTCCAGGTACACACCTTTCCTGCCTAAAAATCAACATTTGAAGGAATGGGTTTGGATTCTTAAATTCAGACTCTGAAAAGCATTGCCCATTTTTAACCAGAGTTAACAAGCCTGAGTAGGGTCTTCCCCTCACCGCCTTCGGCGCTGGGTTCAAGTACACAAATAAACTATCACACAGTGGAGGAGAGCGGAGCCAAGTTTCCTGCAAACATACACTATCGTAGGAAGACAAGTCTAATTGGGTATCATTGAATAGGTGTTGAAATGATTAGATATATGACATAGGTAGTTTTGTAGTTAATATATTATTGAATTAGAATCTTCCAGCTGATTTTGCATTTACTTGCCTGGCTTGTATTTGCCTACAGATTGTGAGTGGTGGCTTTAGAGGTGTGTAAACCAGGGCCAACTTTCAAACTCATATTGCCCAGAGCATCTGAGTTTCTGAATGGACTTAGTTCCAGAATGAATTAGTGACAGAACTCTATTAGGCTTTTAGTTCTTTCTTTGCTTTAGCTACTGGGGTGTTCTTGAGCACCTCTACTGTCAAAGAAGCCTAGGTATCATACGGCATTCTGTACCAGAGGACATTTGGCCGGATTTGCCATCAGGTCAATGCTTTTAGGCCATGCACAATTGCAAAAAGGAGGTGCATGTGCTCTGCCCAGAAAGAAATATAGATGATTCTCCAGCATGGGGTCTGGCATGGATTCACATGCCCATGAATATTCCCCGTCGTCAGGCTTGGAATCTTTGGTAAAAGAACAAATCAGTTTTAGTTTTGTTTCTGAACTGTCTTTCTCCTAATAACCAATCACTGGTCTATGGGTCATACTGACCCCAGCCAATGACTGCCCTCTACCTAAGCCCCTCCTCAGACAGCCATCTTCAGATTTTTACCGCACGTTCAAGTGTTGGGAATCTTTGTGCTTAGCTCTCGAGCTTTTATTGCGTATTGGTTTTTTCAAAGAGTTTACTCTTACTTTTTCGGTCAAATCCAGCTTCAAGCTCCACCGATTCTTCTTCCGATTAACGAGGAACCGTTTCGGAAATCTCTACGCCCCTCAAGGGTGAATATTTGTTGAATGTCACTTCTTTGACGATTCCGGAAGATCTTTGAGGCCTACCCCGCGTGGACATGGCCGAACACAAAGGAGACTCGACGCCTCTTCGACATCGTTCTACCTCGTTTGTTGACGGACGTTCGACGCCCCGTGCCTCCCGCCTGAAAGGGAAGGCATTCAAGAAGGGCCGTCGATTCCCCGTCGCCGAACAGCGAGTCCCTCGACGTTTGTCGACGCCTTCGAGGAGCTCGACTCCACCAGGTACATTGGGGGGGTAAAAACATTATAGGAGAGAATAAGACTTGCAGAGCAATATATGGGCTGGGCTTGTGCTATATCTTTCTTTACAGGTTGCTCAGGTGGGGGGATCTCCACACAGAACTGTGCCCAGTGGTAGGGGCCAGTATCTTGCCTATTGCTCAACCATCTTATTTTCTCTCCTCTCTCTATTGCTGGTTTCACTCTATTGGTCTGTGTGGCATTGTACAGTATTGTTCATGCACTTCAATGAGATCTAGGGTGGTACCACTTTAGGATTGTAAATATTTGTCATTGTAGATTTTGCCGGAGTACAAAGTGAGTTATCATGATGAATGTACATAACCTTAACTATTGATTATATAAAGACTGTGTTCTAACCAATACAGAGTGTGGATATTCCTTTGTGGGGGCTTGGGGATACACTGTACTTAAGAACCAGCCTGCATCACCTCCTGAGAAGCTAGGCCTTGATTGCTCGACCATTGCTACCGAATAGAGAATCTTGGCTGGGGTCTCCTGTGCCTCTCCTCCACCATATAGGGAGCGGAAGTACAGACACCCCCCACCGGTCGTAGAGGCCCGTCTCTCATAATGTGGACTACAGAACATCTTCAAGGAGGATGAGCACTCCCGTTGCCTCTACTGCCTGCACTCCGACAAGTCGTACGTGGAGGAGGACTGTGCGTTCTGCAAGATTGTGAGTGGTGGCTTTAGAGGTGTGTAAACCAGGGCCAACTTTCAAACTCATATTGCCCAGAGCATCTGGATTCCAAACCCCAACTGGCTCGAGGAGCCGCTGAAATAAAGCAATTAAAAAAACCTGAGGTATTGGAAGATTTCCCGTTTTAGACTAGGCTGTGCATCTCCTGAAAACATTTGATCAAATACCAATAGTTGAGAAGAAACAATGACAGGAGCGCATTCTTCAACTAATGTAAACCTTGATTTGATTGAGGTATGAGCAACCAAATCGGTCAGAGTGGATGATTTGCCACTATGACTGGAATTTGATTCGAGTAGTGGCTGTTTTTCATTTGAAATTTCAATTTCATTATGTTATATCATTAGGCATTTCACATTGATCGGCTGTAATTGATCCCAAGATGTTTTTATGATTGGCTCTCTGGGTTTATCTTGTCACAGTCCCTTCAGAGTCTTTTTGTATTTACTGGATTTGCGGCCCCGTGAAGTTACTTACTATCCCAAGTTGTTCTTAAAGTTCCGGTGAACCATTCTGCCTGTTCGCCAGTGAACTGTATGTTGTCTGAGTTCTGGGTCACAGGTATGCCGCTTGTGTGACATTTCCATGAACTTCCGCACTTTTGTGTTTGCAGGTGCAACGCTTGGAGGTGTAGTGATCTCTACGATTAGGCCTCTCATGATCATAGGGCTTTCATATTCCGTCCTGTTTTTTGTTTTTCTTAGCCATTTTAGATGTTTTCCACTGCCACTTTCCATGGAACTCAATGGATGTTGGGGCTTGTAGTCCTCTGTTTTTGCAAGATTGATTTACTTACAGGAAACAGTGTCTCAGAGGGTAGGACGAGTCTGCAGGATCCCACCCCTGCCTCTGGAAGACACCTTGGGTATCAGTTGGATATCCAGCCCCTAGTAGTTCCTCCTCATACATCAAAATGTGAAATTCACTCAATTCACCACACTATCCATTGCTTTCTATGTGTCTCTCGCTTGAATGGCATAGAGGAAATCTTAAGTAGTCCACATTACCTTGATCTTGGCCTTCTCTGTATGGCTGTAATGCCCTGAACTGTAGCATTTTCCTGGCTTTCGAGTCCTTGTGTAATGCTAGGCACACAGGCGGAGCATGGTCTGTGATTAAGGTGAACATCCTCACTTCCAGACAGTCTTTCAAGTACTCAATGGACCATTTGATGGCAAGGGCCTCTAATTCTCTATTAGCACAATTCCATTCTCTAGGAAACAATGTCCTACTGGTGTAGCAGATAGGAAATTCTTTCCCTTCATACTCCTGGGATAGTAATACTCGTAGCCCTACTTTGGAGGCATCTGACTGAAGGAAGAACAGCTTAGCGAAATCAGCACTCTTAGCACTGGGGGATTGCGTAGGCAGTCCTCTATAGTGTCTCACATGCTTTCCCATCTTCTTTACCCCATGTCACCATGTCAATTTGGTTGGGTAATTCATTTCAGTTTCCCAGCCAAGAGATCCTCAACGGTGCAAAAATCCAGAATGAATTAGTGACAGAACTCTATTAGGCTTTTAGTTCTTTCTTTGCTTTAGCTACTGGGGTGTTCTTGAGCACCTCTACTGTCAAAGAAGCCTAGGTATCATACGGCATTCTGTACCAGAGGACATTTGGCCGGATTTGCCTTCAGGTCAATGCTTTTAGGCCATGCACAATTGCAAAATGGAGGTGCATGTGCCCTGCCCAGAAAGAAATATAGATGATTCTCCAGCATGGGGTCTGGCATGGATTCACATGCCCATGAATATTCCCCGTCGTCAGGCTTGGAATCCTTGGTAAAAGAACAAATCAGTTTTAGTTTTGTTTCTGAACTGTCTTTCTCCTAATAACCACTCACTGGTCTATGGGTCATACTGACCCCAGCCAATGACTGCCCTCTACCTAAGCCCCTCCTCAGACAGCCATCTTCAGATTTTTACCGCACGTTCAAGTGTTGGGAATCTTCGTGCTTAGCTCTCGAGCTTTTACTGCGTATTGGTTTTTTCAAAGAGTTTACTCTTACTTTTTCGGTCAAATCCAGCTTCAAGCTCCACCGATTCTTCTTCCGATTAACGAGGAACCGTTTCGGAAATCTCTACGCCCCTCAAGGGTGAATATTTGTTGAATGTCACTTCTTTGACGATTCCGGAAGATCTTTGAGGCCTACCCCGCGTGGACATGGCCGAACACAAAGGAGACTCGACGCCCGTTGGATCCAACCTGTTTAGGATCTGCCCAGGATGTGGACTACAGAACATCTTCAAGGAGGATGAGCACTCCTGTTGCCTCTACTGCCTGCACTCCAACAAGTCATACGTGGAGGAGGACTGTGCGTTCTGCAAGGACCTGTCCGCCCGTACCACGAAGGACCGTCACAAACCGCTCACTGACTGGCTGGAGGTGAAAAGCCGGCGGCAAGTGAGCCCAAGAAGAAGTCTGAGAGGTCTTCTAAGAGCTTTCAGGGCGCTCCGGTGATGGGGGGCCCAACATAAGGCAAAGCACCGCAAGTCCGTGGGCACCGGGAGCGCCGTTGGTACGGGCTCTGCAGCTGCCATGCCGGGCACAGCATCGCCGATGCCGTCAACCATGAGCCAACGCTCCAGCTCGAAGAGAAAGTCGGAAAACCCAGGTAAGCTTCGGGAGAAGCCCCGGTCGAATCCGACAGAGAAAGCCAAAGGGGAGCGAGGCGGTGACCCCCCCCCCACAGTGAAGGCCTCAGACACGCCAAAGGTCGTGAAGGCCCAGATTCACCTGGCTAAGACTTTGATTGAGGAAGTGGCAGCGTCCCCGACAAAACCCACAGATGCGGCCCCAGTGGAGACAACCTCAAACCCAAGAGTTTCCCTGCCCTCCCGGAGGCAATCGTCTTTCCTGCCCATTGAAAAGACCCCAGTGAAACCCCTGGCTGAGTTGAAAGGGGGGGCGCAATAGTCCTACCAGACTCAGATATCTCCTCCGAGGATGATCTGGCGGGCCTCAAGTCAGTCTTGGACAAGAGATTTGTCGGTCAGGTTCTACGGGAAGGACCCCGACGAGGCGGACGTGGAGAGCAACGGGGAACGGACACCACACCACTGCCGACACTCCTGACGGACAGGTCGGAGGACATCTTGCTGGCCCTGCACACCCTGTGTTCGGGAATAAGAACAAGGATGCCTTTTCCCCCAGCGGACGATCCAGCGTCGCCTGGACCATCGGGTAGTCCTTCACACAAGCAGAGGCGAGACCATCCGCCCCCACACTTCCATCCTTCACCTCATTCCCCTCCTCCGAGGGATGAGACAGAGACGACGGGGACAGACGACGCTGGCGACGACGGAGCAGATCTCCCGTTGCCCCCACCCTGGGCTTCTCCTCCCGACGAAATTGGCTTGTTTCATGCCATGATCGCTGGGGCCTCAGAGCTTTTTCAGCTATGCCCCGAGGAGCAGAAGAAGGAGGGATTCCTTTTTCAGCGACGAGAGGCCAAGAGGAAGACCATGCTCTCGGTCCCGCTGTTGGACGACATCTGGGACGAGGGGCTGGCCCTCCTAAAGAACCCATCCTCAGCCCCGGTGAAGAGAGACCAGTCCCAGACTCCGCACCCATGTGCCTACGGACTCAGTGGTCTCGGCGGCTGCCAAGAAGAAATCCGGACGGCGAGGTGAAGAAGCTGGATAACATGGGACGTCGGGTCATTTAGTCGGCGGCGACGACCATTAGGGCAGCCAACGCTTTCGCTATTGTGGCTCGCTACGATAGGGAGCTGTGGTTTAAAACTGCCCACTTCTGGACTTCCTCCCAGACGTCAAGAGGGCAGAGGCCCTTGAAATCTTACAGGAAGGCGAGGTGGCTTCGGACCACGCCATTACGGTGGCCCCGGACATCGACGACACCGGCTTCCTCCAGATGGGCAACAGTGTTTGCCTTCGCCGGCATGGCTGGCTCAGGGCCACCGACTTCCGTCAGGACGTTCAGACAAGCGTACTGGACATGCCCTTCGACTGGAACAACTTGTTCGGCAAGGCAGTAGACGAGTCACTGCAGGCCATCAAGGCAGACACCGAGGCTGCTCGTGCCTTGGGCACGCTCCATCAACGACGGCCATCCTTTCGGTCCTCCGGAGGCAAGTCACAAGATGCCTCCAAAGGATTCGGCGGCAACTCTTCCTCATACCGTCAGGCTGCCCGCTCTTCATGACAGGAAGCCTACAGAGGCTGCAACAAGGCTGGCGAACATCATCGTTGCCAAGGGGACCAAGGCGGTAAGGCCTCGGCGAAGCAGGACTGAACCGGCCGTGACATAAGGCCCCCACCCGAGCACCCCGGTGGGAGGCTGGCTGACAAACTCTGTAGGTGCATGGAAATCCATCTCCACCGACCGTTGGGTGCTGGATGCCCTGGCCCACGGGCACACCCTGGAGTTCCAAAGAAAGTGTCCTCGTTTTCCACCCATGGCCAGGAAAGAAAACCACATTCCTCAACTACTTCTAGAGGTACGAGCAATGCTAAAAAAGGGTGTGATAGAGCTTGTCCTGAAGAGGGTCCGGGGCTCCGGAGTATACTCACGGCACTTCCTCGTTCGAAAGAAGACCAGCGGCTGGCGGCGGGCCATCCTAGATCTCCGCCGCCTCAACAAATATATGCAATCCCAGAAATTCCGGATGGTCACCCTTCAGCACGTGCTGGGACAGCTGGAAAAAGGGGACGTCGGTAACGCTCACCTGGTATCCATGGGGATGTCACTCAGCCTGTTCTGACCTCTTATGACCTCAAACCCTTCCCTGGAGTCTACTCGACTGGAGACTGGGCCTGAAACACAGGATTGGTAGAGTTTAACTCCCTGTTGTCTCTGTGTGCTTGAACCCCCTCTTCCCCGGGGTCCAACCCTTCCCTTTGATCCACAGCTCACATTGTTTTCTTGGAAAGTGTACTCTCCATCCTGCTGGGGCACGTTGATTGATGCGGGCTCGTTGCTGCCTAGTTACTTCACTGGCAAGAGTCTGACAGGTAAGTATAATGAGTCTTTTGAACAGTTCTCTAACTTCGTTCCTTTCCTTCCTTAGATGATGGCCGGCGTCCGTGGATGGCGACGTGCTGCTGAGATGAGTAGCGCTGAAGGTGAGTGAGAATGCGATGCACTATGCAACCCTTTCGTATTGAACTGAGTTCTTTTTCTGTGTCTTTTTGGTGCTGCGACGTTTTCAGTGTGGATGGCGGTTATGAAGAAGAAATGTGGTGAGTAAGCGAAGTATGCGGCGCCTCTAGATGTTTTCACGCTAACCTGGAGTGTCTTTTCCCTCTTGCAGATGGATGAGAAGTTCCGGATACAGAGTTCCCCCAGAGCGGCTGGGATTCAGGTAAGCGTTTCAAGCTCGTACAGTCTTTAAAAATAAGCGAAGATTTGCTGAATGCTTACTAATGCCTTTTTTCTGTTCTTTTCCCTTTTCCTTAGGAAGCGGCGTGCCGTGCCGGGATGGGAATGACACCGCTGAAGATGCCCGCAGAACAGAAGGAGCGATGAATGATGGGCAGAAGCGCCGCAAGGTAAGGCTGTTCCCAACGGTGTTCTTGTTCTTGCAGAAGCTGAGCGCAGAAGAAAGATCCAGGCCTACTGGAGACCGATCCTAACACATTGAGTGTCACGCTGCAGGTGCAGAAAACACAAAGCATGTTTCTCAGCCTGGGCGTGGCTTAAATAGTCTCTGGGTATCCCAGGTGTCTCTGGGCTGAACCACACCCAAAAGACTAGACTACACATGCAGTTCTGGGAACCGAAATATGTGGGGGCATCCATCTTGTCCCCATCAATACACTACACTACAAGTCCAATCCCCAATGTTATCCTATTGGAGTGAGTGAGTCTGGTGCCACAAGCGCCAGGTCTGACTCCAAGTGGGACTTTGGAGGGATGGAGAGGCCCTTGAGGGCCATGTAAGTGATCGTGGCCTGGCTCCAGCCTGACATCTTGGAGGGCTGGGGACATGAGGGGCAGGAATCATGACAGCGTCCTATCGTCGCTGGACCTGGAGGGTGCCCCATCCACAAGGGGCACCGGAGGTTTCTGCGCTTCATGGTCCAAGGACGTTGCTCCTACGACTCATCAGTCAACAAAGACGGTCCCGGTGCAGGATGATACTCATCGCACCGGCGTGGCCGAGGCAGATATGGTACCCGGACCTTCTGGACTTGTTAGCGTCCCCACCAGTCAAGCTTCCGGCAGACGCAGATCGTCTTGCCAGGGAAGGAGGTGCGATTCTGCACCACGACCCATCGGCGCTGAACCTGCAGGCCTTGCTCCTGCAGCACTAGAGTTCGGTGGATACGTGAACCCGGCGGACTGCAAGGAGGTGCTTGCCAAGGCCAGGGCTTCTTCGACTCTTAAGTGCTACGGACATAAATGGAAGAGGTTATCCGTCTGGTGCCGTGCACAGAAGATAAACCCTCTACGGATTATGGCCCCTCAAGTGCTGCCGTACTTGCTGTCGCTGGCTAAGGCGGGGCTGGCGCACGCCATCTATCAAGATCCATCTGGTAGCTATCTCCTGCTACACCAGAATTCTGGTGTGATCGTCGCTGTGGTCGCATCGCCTGGTTAAGGAGTTCATGAAAGGACTTTTCCGCTCGTTCCCGCTGGTGAAGGCTCCGGCCCCAGCGTGGGAACTCAATGTGGTGCTGACTAGACTCTTGGGTCCCCGTTTGAGCCTCTGCATTCGGGACCTCTGAAATTCCTGTTGTGGAAGACGGCGTTCCTGGTGGCCATCACCTCCGCACGACGAGTGGGAGAGATCCAGGCCCTCTCCTGTAAGCCTCCGTACTTGACTTTCCACGCAACAAGGGTTTTGCTGAGGATGCACCCCTCCTTCATGCCCAAGGTGCCGTCGGACTTCCATGTCAACAAGCCTTTGGTGTTACCTGTTTTCTTCCCGTCGCCTTCGTCGCCGGCTGAGAGGACTTTGCACTCGCTGGATGTGGCTACAGCGCTGAAGTTCTACGTGGACTGCACGAAGAGTTTTCGGAAGACGTCACAGCTGTTTGTGAACTTTGGCCCTGTGAATCAAGGGAAGGCCCTCTCCAAAGCCTCCATTTCCAGGTGGCTCTCCGGCTGCATCACACACTGTCACCGGTTGGCAAACTGACCGTTGCCTGGCCATCCAAGAGCCCATTCGACCAGAGGGATCACTGCAACTACAGCGTTCCTGTCTGGCGTGCCCCTGCTGGACATCTGCAGGGCTGCTACATGGAGGTCAACGCACACCTTCATGAGATTTTACTGCGTCGACCAGGATTCCAGGCAGGAGTCCAGAGCAGGCCAAACTGTGCTACGCAACCTGTTTGCTTGAAGGTGAGCCTGGTGAGGAGGTAAGAAATGCTTAATGCTGAGTTGTTGAAATGCTTAATGTTGAGCCTACCCATCTGCGGCTCTTCTCTTGGTCCTACTGCCACTTTACATGCTACCAAATCTGAAGATGGCTGCCTGAGGAGGGGCTTAGGTAAAGGGCAGTCATTGGTTCGGGGCATTATGACCCAGGGACCAGTGATTGGTTATTAGGAGAAAGACAGTTTAGAAACGAAAGTGAAACACATGTTTTCTTTTAACGAGGATTCCCAGCCTGACGACGGGGAATATTCATGGGCATGTGAATCCATGCCAGACCCATGCTGGAGAACAACAGTTACAGGTAAGTAACTTGTTCCTTATATAACCTGTGTAGTTGCCAGAAAATGAGTGGTAATGTTTGAAATAATGTCCATCTTCCTTTAAACAATAGCAACAAGGGGAACAACAACACTGTGAATTGATGACCTCCATTGGGTGTAGAGAAAGCAGTCTTATCTTTGTCGGCCGGGTCAAACGGGACCTGCCAATCACTTTGGGTAAGATCGAGAGTAGATATAAAGTTAGCTTTTCCAGGTTTTTCTATTAGTTAATGTACTGGGGCATTGGGTAGTTGTTGTTAGGGCTGCCACCGGAGATAACCGAAAGGTGGTGCACGAAAAATGTAGTTCAGAGGTTTTATTTAAAATACAAAAAAATAACCTCTTCTAAACAGAGGCAAAACAATAATGCAATATGGCTCTAGTTGGGACTCACCAAGAAGAAGCACCATGAGCTGCAGGATCTCAAACCAGTTGTTACCACACTATAAAATTCAGCCTAAGTGGGAACATCCTGAATCCCCTGATGCAGTCTTCCCCTACTGTGCACAGACTGGTGGAGTCACTACCCTGTTCCAGAGTACGGGCCGGATGTCCAGTCCAAGACTCTTTTGGTGTGCAGAGTCGCTACCTTCTGACCATTTGTTGGCAATGGTGGGCTTCTTAGAGAGCAAGGTTTTGTTAAAAACTCCAATCAAGCAGTCCCACTAAGTCAGTGCCTTGTCTGGGATTGCTCAAGGGAAGCCCTTATTTATATATTTGTATGTCCAGTTCGTGTACTCTGGATGACAACCCTTATATAACACCCCTCTCTTAGAATCCCCCTGACCTCACCGAGCCAAGAAGGAAGTTTGTTTTGCAAACTTAAAAGGTTTATTTGAGAATTAAACAATATATCTATATATATATATATCACACTTTTATAATAAATTAATAATTGATATCACACTTAGACATATGACAGTGAGTGATCAACAATGGATGACGTGATACTAGCACACAGGGTTATTACTTAGCAGTAGTATAGAGGATAAGGTAGCTGAGAATGCTTTATATGGTACAAGGAAATGCAAGGTGGAAAAGAAGCAACACAGGAATCAACTTGATATGATTTCAGCAAAACATAATATAATCACTTTCCCCTTTTGGCAATTCACCCCCCCTCTATGCAATGTAAGGAGGTGGAAATGACACACACAGTTGTTCAGGAACACAATCACAGTACAATCCCAATTCAGTTCCCCCCTAGCAAGCTTAGATCAACAGGGATGATTTTAAACACAGGCAAAGTACTTTAAAGGTGGTATGCAAAGAAGGGAAAAATATGCTAAAAATTATTTTAATTCCCTCTAGAGGTTCCGGGTGGGTGACAGCTACTTTGTATTAGTTCAGGATCCCTTTAGCAATGCTCTATGAATGATTATCAGGTTGCAAACGAATTTCAGCAAATGAAAGCAAGACGCTGCTATTTTGACGAATGAAGAAATTGCCAAATCGCAAATCGTGGCAATTTTTCCGAGTGCGTCGAGCGCGATTACGGAAAAACTATAGGTTCGTTGGAAAGCTTAGAATCTTAGCTTTAAAATGACAGTTAAAACTCGCTCCTAGCACCAACGGTTCCGGAGATACTGACGATTTTGTGAAGGTAGATTCTCGAAATGAAATTTAAAGTTCAGAATGACAGATGACAGTTTTGCAGCTTTGAATCAAAAGAAGGGACACGATTTCTATGATGCAGTTCTCAATAGGTTAAAATAGTTTGAATTAAATTATTTTAAACTAAGGGATTGGGTTTTGCACAGTCCTGGCTGAGTACTCACACTATAATTTTTAAAGGAATGGGCCTCCGTCCCTGATCTGGTCAGGTTTGGCTGGACTCCGGCACTGGTTCTGCGCACAGCGATCTGGGTCAGCTCTCAGCACTGCACAACGATCTGGTCTGGGTCTGTTCTCTCTGGATAATTCTGCCTTCTGGGTCTGCTACCGGTTCTGGCAAAAGTTCTTGTCTCTGGAGATTGATGGATTTGAAGTCTCTGGATGTGAAGTCGTCTGTCAGTGTGCTCCGCAAGGAAATGGAAATTGAAAGTCCCTACCTGGCTTCCAGTGGCTCTTTTGTTTTGAAAATTGGTGTGTCGGCTAATTCTGCATGCCCAACCCTCTCAAGATTTGATAGGTCAAAGGATTCTTTGGTCCCTGATTTGAGAAAGGATGGTGTGTCAGAGTGATGTCAGCCATTTACGATCTATTGAAGAAACGCCCCTTTGCTTTTACCTTAGAAATCATTTTTCATAACTACACATATTTCCCAGATACACAGTTGTTTGACATTACATGTACATATTACAGATTACTTATGGTCCATGCTTGTTCAACTCTGATCTTCCTAAGAGCTTGCATTCAAAAATGACAACTTATTTTCGTTTTTAGTTGATTTACCAATATCGGACGTTTACCAAAAATGGCACACATGTACACCGCCTTTCTACCCATATTCCAGTAAATTTTAATTTTTCTAGCGTGAACCCCGTGTCTGCAATCTCCATAATTCATGGGGTTTTGCCTCAGAACATCATACGGAATTGAGTTTAGACTCAAATTGTAGGTACAATTCCATTTTAAGCATCTCCAAATTGCACATTCCTGTCATCTGGTTACAATTAGTTATCAGTGTTTTTATAAAACATATATTTGCCTTCAATTCAATTCACTTCAGTGTTTGGGACCGCCCCCAGAAACTTGGGAGTCAGGGATCACATGTCTCTTCTGCCAGGCAGAGCTCTGTTTACAGTCCACACCCAAATTAACATACCCCATTCAATTGCAAGAGTCTATTGTGTCGGCTGAGGTCAGCAGGCCAGGGGGCCACTCTGCATTTGGTTAGCATGTCCATGTGATCTCCTGGCTTCTTGTGTGGAGTTCTGAGGTGAGAAGGTTTCCCGGCCTCTTGGACTGTTAATTGAATTAGCCTGTCTTCTGTGAACCGCAGGTGTTCATGAATTTTGATTAACCAAAAGGCTTTGAAGTTTCCAATTGGCTCAGGATCCTTTGGCAACTCCTGAAGTACAGTTCTACTGTCAGAGTTTACACCGCTAGCGCCGGCTTGTGTCCAAAGCTGGTACTGCACCCATTTTTTTAGGAGTTGTCTTGAATTTGACAGGAGGATTTTGCTTGGCAGCTCTAATCCTTTCTGCCATTGTTTTGATGGGCATCCTTACAGTAGAGTGGTGATGTGGAACCCCCCACAAGAAGGTTGAATCTTTAGAGTGGTCTTGTGCCCATGATTTTAGCAACTTGTTGACATCAATTAAAAACGGATTTTGAACAAATTGAAATTGATATTTTGAGCTTGCACTTCAGAGAAACAGCAGTGATTTCAAGGCGCTTTTGATCTATCAGGCACTGCTATTTTTCCTTTGGCACCACCTTTCACCCCTGGCGCTTCCGGTCCATCACACTTGCACTGGTGGGTGGCAGGTTAGGTGACCATTTTGGTGTGCGCAAAACTGCGCGGTTCTCCTGGTTCTGGGATAGAATGATGGGCGGCGACAGCTCAATCCCCACATCTACCCAATCTATTGATTTAGTTTTGTTCTGGGATAGAATGATGGGCGGCGACAGCTCATCCCCACATCTACCCGGTCTATTGATTTAGTTTTGTTCTGGGATAGAATGATGGGCGGCGACAGCTCATCCCCACATCTACCCGGTCTAGTGATTTAGTTTTGTTCTGGGATAGAATTATGGGCGGCGACAGCTCATCCCCACATCTACCCGGTCTATTGATTTAGTTTTGTTCTGGGATAGAATGATGGGCGGCGACAGCTCATCCCCACATCTACCCAGTCTATTGATTCAGTTTTTGTTGTCGCCTAATAATTCAGCATGGGTCAAAACCCTTGACAGTTTCCTGTCCAGCAAGAAGGGGGGAATGGCCATGGGATGCGCTTTAACAACTAGATCAGTCCTATCTTTCTTGCAACCATGCCTTGGTCTCATACCTCTGCCCACCTTAGGATTTACACCTTCAGATAGGTGCCTCACCCATAACAACATCTTGGCCTCTAAAGGCCCACCTTCGCCCTGGCACTTCTTGTCCCTCCTTTATCCTCCTCCTTAACTACAAACCTCTCCTTCCCCTCTGTGGTGCTTTCTGCCCTCCTTCTCACCTCTTGTTCACTTCCACCGTCTGCCTAATCTCCACCGACTTTCTCCTTGCTCTCCTTACTCCTTTGTTCACCACTTTGATGATCAGTTGTCTGTCTTAACTCCCTTCCAGTTTACTTCCTCCCTACCACCAATAATTTGTTATAATCTTTCAACCCCCTCTCCTTACAAAAGCTGTATCCCGGACTCCTCTCCAAATGCTTCTTTTACCTTCTTATTCTGATTCTTCACCTCCTACTCATACTGTGCTTCAATCACCTGCAACAACCTCCTCTCAACCTCCTTTCTCTGTCCAACCATCTCCTTGAACTGCTTGTCACCCTTCTTCTCAACTCTGCCTCCTTCTAAGGATATAGTGCCATCCTCGCCTACAAAGAGCATAATGTGGTGCGTGGTATAAATCAACATAACATAACATAACATAGCATATTGTGCCCTGCTCATTAAACCTATTCTCCCTGCTTCCTCATTACCTCCTCTATTCCTTGCACTCATCCTCCAAGTCTCCTGCTCTGGTAAACACACAAGGCTCGTCTGCTGTCCAACATCTTCCTGCTATGCCAAAACCTGAGAGGCTGTTCAGAACTGCTTTTTTATTCACTCTTAACCTGACCCATGGGCTGGCTTCCAGAATCACAGCCAGCAGCTGTGACTGTAGGTGTCATATACCCGCAAGGAGAGCGGCTTTGGCGTCAGAATAGGAGGACTAATCTGATTAACCTGAGCGTTGAGATGTGGTGTAGTTCGACTACTGAGCTACTGAATGCTGGGTGAATTGCCATCAGGAAGCGCCATCACGTTATGTGTAACTTATAAAGTTAGGTACATCCACCATCTTAATGGTGGGCGTGTTCCCAACGCGGCATACTGTAGTCGCCATCCGGGGTGGAGAGACATTGAATATAGGAAGATGCTCATATTGGCAAGGCGCAGAGTCAACAAACTTGCCATAATCTTCACAGGGGCCATAACATCTTCCGTAAGATATTGACAGTATGCCCCGTTCATAAGATTTGAAGACTGGGTTTCCAAGGGTGCAGAAGATGGAAGTGAAACAAAAGGATGGGGACATGCAGGATATTGGTGACTGGTTCCCAGGAGCGGTCGCAATGTCCATAGCCCTTCCAATCTACCAAGCATTGCAGCTTCCGTGAAGTTAACGAGAGTCGCACATTTGGCAAACCTCATACTCAGCTACTTTAGAAGTTCAAGTGGGCGGTAGACACTTCCTAGCGCTTCACAGAAAACTGTCAGGTTTTATTTGGTAAACATGAAATACTGGGTAATCCATCCGCAAATCAGAAATAAGGCAGATCCATTATGAATGGTATGGGAGTCCCTCTAGTATCTTGAATGGGCCAAAACATGGCAGAGACAGATTCAAAGGAAGACAGAAAAGAGTTGTTAACCATACATTGTTTCTGTGCTGCAGAGTAGGTTCTTGAATTTGTTTCCAATCAACATAACGTTTCACTTCAGCTTGTGTGTCCTTCTGGCTGTGTTTATCTCTACTACATGCCTATTGGACATTAGCTACAATTTTGTCAACAGTAGGTAGGTTAGTTTCCGGAATAGTAGAAAATGCTGATGATATCCGTGTGTACACTAAAAGGGGCTCATTGCTGTAAAGGAATGGGTAGTATGGTTGTATGATAATTATTCCATGGAAAACAGGTATACCCAGTAATCATGTGTCCCGGAGGTGGAGCATGGCATGGTATTACTCTAAAGAATGACTGAGTCTTTCTGTCTCACCATTGGCCTGGGGATGGAATCAAAAGAGAAGGGCTCCATGTATTCCAAGTATCTTGCAAATGTGAGGCCAAAACGGGGTCGTATTGTGCTTGACTGAGCTTGGCAAGCCTGCCACGGTATCGCTGCCTGTGTTCTCAGTTGGGCCTGGTACATGCTCACCAGCAGCAATAGCAACAAGGGGAGTGAGAGTGCTTACTGATTTCATATGTTCATGAGAAACGCTATGACAACCAGCTAGCCTGAGCTACTGTTCACAAGGATAGTGCCACGAGTTTCAGGCATATTCAGGGAGTGCAAAAGGAAAATATCCCTTAACAGTGACTGTAGTTCACTACCATGGGTAGATTGCATAGATTTACTTGATTTGAATGTTCCCCTTTGCCAGGCTTGGAATTTTCGGTTATAGTTTTGCATTAGCAGTACAAATGAAATGCAGCATTGTGGTAGGCAAGGGCCGCCTCAGCCTTAGCGCGCAGAAATAAGGAGACGAGACACCAGACTGATGGCAAACCAAGCTTCTTGTATTAGATAGAAAGTATGCAGCATACATAGAAATTATCAGCTGATAAGCAGGAAAATACAGAAGACAAGTGTCCCGGCAGTTGTCGTGAACCTCTCTGCAGGGACTGCCCTTAGAGCACAGTTTATATAGCATACCATAAGCAATCACTAATATATTATAACATTTTCAATGGTGGGAGGTACTTGGCATAACATTGCAGACATTTGGAAATAGCTGTCAACATTTTATGACCTTGTGACTAAGCCATGCGGATACATTGTTTTGTAATATGGATAAGCAGTATTCTCAGAAACACTACTATTATCTACCATATATGGTGCTAATGCTATACTTATAGAGAGTAAACAGAAGAGAAGGTCTGATGTGTCCCTTTGCCTTGTTACTGGGTCTTGGTCTAATCTGCACCAGGCAGGGTTTGGGCATGTCAGAGAAGCTGAGTGCAGAGGGAGGCTTCAGTCAAAGGAAAAATCCAGGATCTGAGGCCTAAATGTATGAAAGAGCACAATTTAGCTTATCATAGCATAACCATCCTGCCACATTAACCCCCCATTTGGTCATCCCTGAGACAGGGTGTACACCACAGGGAGCAGGATTGGTGCATAGCCTCACTCAAAGATACCCATGTTCACGGGTGACAAAGATAGGGTGGATTAGCACAGGGATTGTCACAAAAAGGATGTTGGTTTACAGACAGAGATCGGGCCTATAAGGTCGCAGTTCAAGAATTCATACAGGTGGGCGTCGGACATTTGTCCTAAGACATCTACCATTTGCTGTTCATTGGAGGCATCATTGGAGGTGTCTTCCTTAATTAGAGGTGCCGCTATTTCAAGTGGCAGCAGCTTGGCCTCGGCGGGCAGGTGAGACACTTGTTTAGCACAGCATGACAGAAGGCAGCGATTAAGAAAAACGAACATTGCAAAGACGACAATTATAACAATAATGATTAAAATACCATGCAGAATGGAAGAGCACAGTGAACCAATAGTGTTTTGAATCCAAGTTAATAGTGAGCCAGCATAACCTTCGTTCATTTCATGTAAGGTGGTACCAACCCTTTGGAGATGTTTTGTGACGTCCTTAACCTGGGAGGAGTTATCAGGTACCCAGGTGCAGCATTCTTGTCCTTTAATTGTACAGGTTCCCCCTTGGGCAGCTTGTAGATAATCGAGCGCCATTCTATTCTGGAAGACCACAGTTCTGAGTGCAGCGTGTTCGCTTTTAAGTATCAGTATTCCTTTTGCAATGTTGTTGGCTACCTGTTCGAGGAGGAGTGATAGCGAATGAAGATTGTTTCTGTGGATTGCAGTGCCAATGTTCAGAACCAGGAACCCTAGGAGGCCTTTGAACCATGTCCAGGCGTTGCGTTTGGAAGGTCAGGGTGTGTTGTGAGCTTTTGGAAAAAGGGACAAATGGCGGATCGCTGAGCGAATGAACCCAATGGTGCACTGACCAGTCCAGTTAGCTAGTAGCCATTGGTAGGCGTTAGCCCCCAAAAGGAAATATAACCCTCTGTGGGTATAGAATGCTATTGCGGTTCTAGGTGTGACATTACTATGAAATTGTCCTATCCTACCAACAGCTTAGTGGTTATAGGTGGTGGTGCTAGCACTTCGGTTAAGAACATAGGTGGCTAGTGTGTTACCCATCGAAGGCATAGCGCCTATCGCAGTGAAAGAGATAAGAGCGCGTGGAACAAATGCGGTCAGTATTTTGGGAGGTAAAGTATTGGTGTAGGTGAGATGCTGGAGTAGAAGAATCCCCTGGGGAAGGGATGGGTGAAATTGGGACAAGAAGTGTCATTGATCAGGAGGTCATTACACCATTCAGCAAGATTGAACATGACGGGGATGAAGGGAATCCCCTCACTGGCGTACATAGGAGTGTAGGATTATATATCGAAATTCATTAGGTCAGCATAGGCCCAAGAGAAGTTGAGAAAGGTGTTTGTAGCTGGGTGTAGGATGGCAAATGTAGGGGGAGGCAGAGCCAATACCACGGTAGGGGACAGCAAAATGTTGGAAACAATTCTGACAGTGAATGGTGAATGCATCAATAATGCAATAGCAGCATTATTCCTAGTTTTAGCAGTCCAGCCCTATGGAGATTGGGGCCTTGTGCCCAAAAGTTCCAAAGAGTGTCAGTCGTTAAAAGGCCCGGTAGACAGGAGAGAGGATGATGCAAAAGTTCAGGATCCCTGCAAGAATAACAATGACAGATGCATAGAGAGGGAGGAAATCAGCTGAGGCGCTGGGCACATTCAGGGCTTGTGGACTTATGTACCTACACTCCAAGTGCACAGCGTTATTGTAGCTGCTTGTGACAAAAATGTTTGAGAGCGATGGGCCACATGCAGGAGATAGGTGTAGCAAAGTATTGGGAATGTCAGTTCACCCGTAGGAGACAGGTGTAACCGAGGCGTGCTTCTGGTGGGTGTGGTTCACCTGCTGATGTCAGGTGAGATGGTGGATGTACTCTGCAAGTTGTACCTCAGGACAGGTAGCAGATCTTTATTGTGAAGTAGTGCTGGATGTGGAGTCAAAAACAATATATCTGCTGGGACACCGGTGGGCAGCTGAGGAGGGGTGTCTTTATCCTGTACCCATGCAGCTTGCAGCTTTGCTGTGTCTTTGGTGTTGGCCGACAGCGGATTATCTTTAACCTTCACCCCTTGCTGTTCTTCGTAGTTGATTGGAGGCGCTGTTTTAACACACTGGCTGGCGTGGACCCAGGAGTCATGGCCTCTGCAGCGCACTGCGGTGTGGATTGTCAGCAGGACCTGGAATGGTCCTTTCCAGCAAGGGTGCAGTGAGGATCTTCGCTAACGCACTTTCAGGACTAACCAGTCCCCAGGCAGGAGGCTGTGGCGCACAGTGTTTCAGGTGGTCGAGGAAGGGGTTCTTGGATTTGCTGGAAGTGAGAACTGACAACGAGCATTAGTCCTTTGCAATTGGAAACAAGACCATCATTCAATTGTAAATCACAGAGTTCAGGAGAAGGTGGTCGAGTAACTGGCATTCTCATGGGCCTCCCCATGAGAATCTTGTGTGGGGACGCATCTTGGAGGTCCGCCAGGACGGACAGATATGCTAGGGGATTCTCAAATGAGAGGAGAAACAGCGGCACATAATCAGGAGCCTGAGGGCCATGGAGGTCAGCCAATGTGTTACCCTGCGAGGTGCAGTCAGAAAAAAAGAGTGTGGGCCTTACATTTAACAATGGTCAACTCGGTGCGTAGCAAGACCGCAGTAAGCAGTGCTTCAACATAGGGAGCATTGGGATGAGGACGTAAGCCTCTATAGCTCAACTGGGGCCGCCGACATCCTGTGAAAATATTGTGCTTTCCAGAATTAATTTTGAGATGTTTTTGCCTGTACAAGCTCACTGAACCTCTCGGTTCCAATCTGCTGCATTCCCTGCTGAAATCAGGGCTGGGCACTCCGGTAAACTCATGTGGTTAGCGGCAGACCGAGTTTGGCACCTTTTTGCTGAGGGGCAGAGCGAGCCACTGGGCCTGGGCAGCCGTGAAGTGGCTGCCTGAGACTACAGTCAGAGTGGCGAACAGCAGTTTGCTGTGGAGTGGACGGGGTCAGGGACCAGTGCGTGAACGCGGACGGCCTGGAGATTGCCATTGAGGGTCATGTTCCGGAACACAGAGGGTGCCTGTGAATGCTGGCCTGCGACCTGGAGACAGCCACAAGGGCTTGTGATGTACCACGGCAAAGGAGGAGTTGCAGGCGGCGGCTGCCTGGGCTGGGGGAGCCGGCCGCAACAAGACTTTATCCTGAAGGTATGTGCGGGGAACAGGTGCTGGAGCCACCCTCTGACTACGAAGCTGCGGTGGAGATAACACAGGAGAGCAGGTGTGTGCGCTAGTCGAGGCACCGTGAGGCACTGTGTCGAGCGACAGGAACCGGGTCAGCCGGCAGGCAAATGACTTTTATACTGGGAATCCAGCTCATAACCCAGCAGCGGTGACATCCTGGGCATCAACAGAGGAAATAGCTTGAGACCCGGCCCTGGAGACACCTGGCTGGCCGGGCGGGCTGGAGCAGCTGGGGGCCCCGCAGCAGGAGAAGTAGCGAGCTGGCCCGGTTGCCAGGAGAGTGGAGAAGGCTGAAGCAGGGCTGAGCACTGTGTAAATCGGCTGTCTCAGTAATGAGATAAGAAGCCTCGAGGTGCAGTAGTGAAATAAATCAAACGGTGGGGACAACGGGAGCCAACACGCACTGACCAGCTTGCATTGATATAGTGCCTAGGAACTCGAACAGACAAGAGGGCCCCTGCATGTAAGTGCACATAGACAGTGGTGCACAGAACCTGGTCTTTCTCGAGGGGCCATAATATCTGGCAGACCTAGAGTGTGTACAGGGCCAGGAAAGCCACCCACACTCAAGGGTATTGCCCATTTCTTTGACACTCTAACGCTTGCAGCCTTCACCAAGAGAAATCCTAAAAAACTTCTGTCCTCCCACGCGGACATCGCACAGAGAGACTGGAATTGGCTGGAAGGCCCCTACACTGCACACAGGAATAGCTCTCCACAGGATCCACAATAGCTGGTGGGCCAAAAGAGTGCACAGGGGTAGGAGGAGGAGATGTGGCACTTGGGGTGGATAACTTGGGCAAGGACCCCCAAAGCCGGGTGTGCAGGCCAGCGCCCATACGGACTGGGGTGGCACAATCAGTTGAGGCCCTATACACAGGTGCACATCCAGGCTGAAATAGGGCCAAGGGATAAAAGCCTGCAAGGCAGCCCCACCTAAGGGATCGGGTGACAACTGGACATGTGGACGGGCATCCCTCAGAGGTTGCAGCACCTAATAGGTAGCAGAATCTACTGTCAGATCAGCCCACAGCACCACCTAGGCAGGCAGATTTCTGAAAATCCTGAAGGGGAGAATGCCTGGAGATGGGCCCTGCTCTGGTCTGGCTGGGGCAACGCAGCACACACGGAGGACCGTCTGCCAAGGACAAATACCGCCAACATTATAGCATGGCAGCAGTCACCTTGGGACCTAGATAGCTGCAGAGGCCGCTCCCTATGGGTATACAGGAGGGGTCTCACATCTGCCACTGCGGGGGCACAGAGACACATCACTGGTAGGGACTGGCACTGGGGTTATCCACGCGCAATACCATGGTCAAGGACAAAGCTAAAAAAGTGGAGCTCCAAAGCAAGATGGACTAGTACACAGTGGATGCCACCCAACCCTACTTGGCCCATAGACCGGGGATGGCGGCCATGGGAGGGGAGATACAGGACTCCCAGATTTCCCTTTGCGACGTCGTGGGTGCCATATAAAGCAATTAGCAGCACTCACCCAGAACCTCACGCACCTGGAAAACAGAGTGGAAGGAAGTGCATTCCGTAAAAATCTCTGCATCCGTGGGGTATCGGAAATGGAAGAGGGGCCTAGCATAGAATTCTTCTTGGAACGATGGCTGGCAGAATTGTTTGCTTCAAATAAGCTCTTGAAATTCTTTTCGGTAGAAAGGGCGCATAGGATCCCAACGGGTCACCCCACCCAAGGGACTCCTCGCACAATAATCGTACGGCTCTTGAACTTCTGAGAACCGGATGCCCTACTACAAATGGCACGAGCCACTGGCACCATCACATATAATGGCTACCGAATTAGATTTTTTCCAGATTAAAGCAGGGAGGTTCAGAAAGCACGCCAATCGTTTGACTCAGTCAAGAAGAAGATGCATTAGTTGGGCATTAAATATGCTCTTTTCTTCCCAGCGCAACTCAAGGTATACCATGATGGGACCGTGCACCTCTTCAACAATCCAAGTAAAGTGTGAACATGGCTAGAAACTCAGATTCTGTCGCTGCCTGGACCTCAGCCTCCAGACAGGCAGCCAAGTCAAGAACTGGTTTCGGGCCTGTCCCCGATCCTGTTTGAAACGCAGACCATGGAACTGTCCACGCCTGCCGACGGCGCCGGCTAACACTTGGGCGAGATCACTATGGGGTAGTTGGTCATAGGCAGCCGCAGGTCAGGGACAGAAGCTTGCATGGGCTGCATCTGCGGACACCCCGCAGATGGTTGACTTTGTTTCTCTGCACCTGTTTGGTGCAGTGTTTTAAGGCGGAAGGTGCTTCATGTTTGGGGGAGGTACAGGGTGGGAATCGTGGGAGGTTTTCTGGAACCACAGGTTGAGTGGGACTTTTTTTGGGGGGGGGTGGTTGTTAGAGTTGTTTATGATTTGCTTGGGGTATCTGTGTGGTGGGAGGTGGGATACGGAGCGGAGGTCTGACAAGATTCAAGGAGGGGGTGGCACCTCTGGCCAAACCAGCACTAACTGTTTATTTGCTGGGATGACCTCCCACAAGGGGGTGGTTTCTCTGCTTACTTGGAACGTGACCAGGCTGGGTTCCAGCATCAAACGGCATCTGGTGCTTCAGCTTCTCAACAGGAATGCCCAGGACATTGTGCTTTTGACTGAAACACCTTGTTGGGACAGACTGCAAACTTTTCAAGAGAACTAATGGCATTTCACGTGGGCTTCTCGATGGGGGCACGAGGTGCATTGATATTAATACACAAGCGGATTCTCTTCCAACTCAAAGATGCCCGGGCGGACCCTGGGGTGAGGTATACTCTGGTTAAAGGGGAGCTTTGGGAGGCCAACTGGGGTGTGGTGGCTGTCTAGGCCTCTCCCCCCTCTTATGCTCGAACTATTGAATGATCTCCAAGCCCTGATACTCCAAGACCAAGCTGATACGGGGGAACTTCAACGAGGTCATAGACCTGGGGACAGGTCAAACGCATATAGGTAGTAGGAATCTAACCCTCACTACCAAGTTACGATCCTTCACTACTGCAGTGGGTCTGGTGGATGCATGGAGAATGATACACGAGTCCGAAGTGGGGTATTCATTTTTCTCTAATGCACATGGCTCCATGTCCCAGATTAACTACTTCTTCGTTCCCCAGGGCATTACACATAGGCTCCTATCAGCCAAATGTCTGGCTAGAGGGGTTTCGGATCATTCCCCACTCCTTATGGAGCTCAGAAGTGGGCAGGCAAGGCCCACGGCATTGTGGCGCCTTAATGCAAAAGTGGTCCCAGATGCATTGTCCCTGAACACGACAGAATATTTCACCACAAAGGAGGGGTCAGTTGATATCTCAGTCACACTTTGGAAGGGATACAAAGCGGTACTAAGGGGGAGGCAATATCACTTGTGGCCACACGGGGACAGCACACTGAAGAAGTAGAGTAGGCAGAACCACTGGTGGTCAGGGTGGAGGAAGAATTCCTTGCCTTGGGTTTGCAGCCCTAGTCACGGCACAGGAGGCCCTGCGGAACGTGACCCTAGACAACGCTAGGCAGGCCCACTGGGCTGTAAGGAGCCAAATTCACGAATAAATCAGGGGAAATGCTAGCTGGATGGAACTGCGGGACAAAGGGAGGGGACACGTGTGGGCTATACAGGATGCTCAGGGTGGGATGATAATAGAGGACGTGGTCATTGTGGACATGTTCGCTGCCTTCTATGAAGCGCTGTATTGCCCCCCGCGAGACCCTGCCCCACTGGACGGACTGAGCATTTTAGATTCTGTGGCACTCCCCTGTCTTAAAGAACAGCAGACATTCGGGCTAGAGCAGACATTATGGAATAAGCGGCTTCCCGGTACAGATCCGGAAATGGCTTGGAGAGCTGGTTATGGGGCCCATGCTTCGCCTCTTTATGCAGTTTAAGCTAGATGGATATCTGCCCCCAGACCTGAGGAAAGCCTGTATAGTGGTCCTGCCGAAACACGGGAAACTACCTGAACAGTGTGCCTCCTGTAGGCCGATATCATTGTTTAATGGGGAGGCCAAGGCTCTAGCACGGGTTCTGGCTAACCGTCTACTTGGGGTAATAGACTTGTTAATGCACCCCAGACCAATGCAGATTCATGCGCTCCAGATCCACACACATGAACCTCAGCTGAGTACAATTTGCCATCAGCCAAACCACGATAATACTGGAGCCGGTGGCACTCCTGTCTGTAGATTTTGAGAAGGCTTTCGACTCAATCAGTAGGGATTCTCTCTGGGAGATTATGGGCTGCATGGAGTTTGGGGGGAAATTTCTCAAATGGGTTTGCTTGCTCTATACCTCCCCTGAAGCAGTGGTCCGGGTCAATGGTGTATCTTCTAGGGGTTTCACCCTGGGGCGTGGAATGAGACAGGAGTGCACCCTACCCCCCTTTCTGTTCACTCTGGCCATAGAGCCGCCTGCAATTAAACTTCGGACAGCACCAGTCTGGCAGGACTCCAATGGCCTTGCGGGTGAGAAGACCGGGTCTCGCTTTAGGCAGACAACCTCCTAGTCTACATGAGCAACCCTGAAGTCTTCTGCCAAGTCGTTACTAGAATACTGTCGGAATACCAGGCATTTAGTGGGGTTAAAGTAAACCGGCTGAAGTCAGTGCTCATCCTGCTGTGGGGGGAGACGGGGCTATCCCTATCGACTGTCCTTACCCAATCTCGGTTTTAGGATTTAAGTACCTGGGCATTCACGTGAGCCCAAGCCCATCAGATTTTCTTCGGCTTAATAACAATTCGGTAATGGACCAATTCTCCTCAGATACAGTTCATTGCCAAGCTCTCCCGCTGAAGCTGCTGGGCAAGGCAGCGCTTTTTTAAATGCTAGCACTCCCTAGATTTCTTAATGTGCTACAGAATGCCCCACTTCCGGTTCCCAAATCATGTTTCAGCATGATT
Source organism: Ambystoma mexicanum (assembly GCF_040938575.1). Taxonomy (NCBI): domain Eukaryota; kingdom Metazoa; phylum Chordata; class Amphibia; order Caudata; family Ambystomatidae; genus Ambystoma; species Ambystoma mexicanum. The sequence goes on along the minus strand of NC_090936.1, from coordinate 973,066,708 downwards.
GAGGGTAAACTAAGGGGAACAACTATGCATTGCTTTCCGAACGCTGCAGTGCTCTGTATCTGAAGGGGGTTGAGGCTGCCATGTCTTCGAAGATATTTCTTGGCTGTGCAACTTGGAGTAGTGAACAACTGGCTACATGGGAACCCGAGACTTCATACGTGGGATTTGAAAGGGGATGAATGGGAGAGAGGTCACCCAAACAAGTGCTCTATGGGGGCAGAACCAGAGAAAAGGCCCTTCCACTAATGATACATCACACTCTGCAGGTATGGGCTGATACACACCAGGACATAGGGCGGAGGAGGAAACCAACATCGGACCAACCCCTTTGGAACAATAGGCATCTCCCTGAGCAATGCAAAATTGGTCATTTCAGAAACTTGGAGGAACAGGGGTGAAAGTTCTGGCCGTTGTGGTGTAGGAGGCACAGCTCATCCCATTCGAGTCATTACAGGATACATTTGGGTTGATGGGGAGTGAACACTACATGCATATACAACTGGCTCACACCATTAGATCCCAATTCCCCACCCTGGGGGAAGTCCCTAAGCATTCAACGATCGGAGCCAATATTTTCCCTGTTTGCATTGTCACCAAGGGCCCCTCAACACTATATCAAGTGTTAACGGAATTTGGGGCAAAGGACCTGTCCCAACTCAAGGCTAGGTAGGAGAGGGGCGTTGGACCACTGGACCTGGAAGAATGGGTCGAGGCGCTCATGTTCCCATGGGAGGCTGGAATTGCCTCCAGGCTCTGCCTGATCCAATAAAAAATACTGCATTGTGTATATTACTCACGAACAGCAGTGGTCCGCTGGGGTGCAACTGACCAAGACACCTGTCTGCGATGTGGGAGAACGGGAGGCACTTTTTTTCATATATTATGGCAGTGCACTTAAATCCAAATATTCTGGGGGAATTGTTTTTGCAGGTTAACCCCATTACTGGGGTCTCAGGTCCCTCATGATACCAAGCTGGCAATACTTGGAATTTGGGGTGAAGCAGGGTTCGCCAAGCACGAAAGGGTGTTTGTGTCTGTCGCATTGGGAATGGCAACAAGGATTATTGCTGCAATGTGGGGCTCAGCGGACCGCCCAAGGCTTAGTCACTGCACTACTGAAATTGATAGATGCTTGTCTTTTGAGAGATGAATATACAATGCTAGGGGGAGCCCCCAAACATTTCAGAAGGTGTGAGGATGGTGGGAAGGGGAGAGTTGAGATATATGGTTGGTACTATGTTTTGCCCCTACCCTGTGCCTTGTTTTCAGAGAGGTTTTGCCACTGATGGTGTTTTCTTCCTTCTATTGCTGCACTTTAATTTCGTGAATGTACAACTGAAGCAGTTCTGTCAAGCACTGCCACTTGTTTGTTTGTTATGCTTTATTTTTAAAACAATAAAAAGTTACAATAAAAAATAAAAAAAAACAAAGGGAGCATTGAGAATGGGAGTACCTTGGGCAGTGAGGTAACCTCTGTTTCCAGAGGGTACCATTGTCGTGTGAAATACCAAAGGCGTGACGTGAATCAATGTATATAGCTGCTGTGTGCGTTGTGTGGTGATGGTGCAAGCCCGTGTGAGGGCAATGAGTTCAGATCGTACTAATGGGAGCTGAAATGCTTCTAATACTTCAAAGGAGGTGCAAACTGCAAAGGCGGCCTGGAGAATCCCTGTGGAGTCCCTAAGACAAGAACCGTCAACAAAGAGAACTAGGTCTGCATTGGGGAGGAGGATATCCTTCAGGTCGGCTCTTGGTGATGACACAATGTCAACTGCTGCAAGGCAGTCGTACAGGTGACCATCATCTGGAACGGGCAGCAGGGAGGCAGGGCTGAGAATTGTGCATCTGATGAGCGTGATATTGGTGGAAGAGAGGAGCAAGTTTTCATATTTGTTGAGATTGTGATTTACCCCTAAGGAGGAGTGCTAATACAGAGTGTGGCACTGCTACGTTTATGTGGTGTGCTAGGGCAATGTTGTCTGCTTTTGTAAGGAGAAGGGCAGCGGCAGCTACCGTTTTGAGACATTTGGGAAAGGCAGAGGCTACAGGATCTAACTGTGAGCTAAAATAGGCTACAAGGCGATTCAGTTCCCTGTGCTTCTGTGTGAGTACGCCTAAGACATACCTCTCTTTATCATCACAGAACAGGGTGACTGATTTAGAGATGTCAGGAAGGGCGAGGGTGGGGGCAATGGAGAGGGCAGTCTTGATCTTGGAGAAGGCTGCGGAAGCGTCCACAGACCATGTCAGTTTGTTAGGTTGGGAGTCACGTAGCATCTTTTGCATAGGTTCTACAGTAGAGGCATAATCAAGGATCCAGGAGTGGCAGAAATTGGTCATTCCTAAAAATATTTGCGTAACTGTCTTTTAGTGGCGGGCATGGGACATTGTAAGATGCAGGACACCCGAGAGGGTACGAGGCACCTAGCGCCATGGGAAATGTCGTGTCCAAGGTAACGGACAGTGGGGAGGCAGAGTTGCAATTTAGCCTTGTTTATTTTGTGACCTTTTGCTTGCAGGGCAGTGAGGAGCACTTTGAAGTCGGAGAGGGAGTCCTGAAAGGAAGGAGATGCTAGGAGGCGGTCATCAATGTATTGGATCATAGTGGAGTCCCACTGGAAGGTGAGATCCTGGAGGTCTTCCTGCAGAATCTGGGAGAAGAGAGATGGGGAATCAACAAAGCGCATGAGAAGGGATCTGTAGTTGAGCTGATGTCCCTTGTATGTGAAGGCAAAGAGGCACTGAGAGACAGGGTGGATGGCACAGAGAAAAAGGCAGAGGCAAGATCAATGCAAGTGAAAAATTGGCCGTTTGGCGGGATACAAGAGAGGATAGTGAGGGTGTCCGATACCACCAGATGTGAGGGTATGACGACCTTTTTAAGGGCACGCAAATCGTGAGCAAAATGGAATTTGCCTGTCTCTTTTTTTTCTATAGGGAGTATCAGAGTATTGCAAGGGCTAGTGATATAGTAGAGGATGCCCTGGTCAATGAAGGAGGGAAAGACAGGCTTAATACCTTGCTCTGCTTGTGGGGGATCCTATACTGAGGTGCTTGTGGCAGAGGGACCTCAGGATTAAGAGTGATGCTAACAGGTTTAGCAGAGAGAATGTGGCCTACATCCTTGGCGTGTGCAGCCCAGAGTGCAACTGGCAATGGGTTACTAAGGTGTCATATCTGCATAGCTTGGGTAGGTGTAACGAGTAATGGGGGCTCTGGAGGAGGCTCCGGGTGCGTGGGCTGCTGGAGGAGGAACTAACAAAATGTGCAGATGAGCAAGGGCTCAGTAGAAAGGCATTATGTTCAGTTATGGGACCAATAGAAACATAAAATTCATTGGACACCGGGTGTGGGATGGTGGTTCCAGAAATACCAATCACATTTACAATTTCTCTAGAAACTTGAACCTGTGGAAATTCTGCAGCTCGTAGCGTCGAAAGCCCTACACCTGTGCCAACTAAACAATTTGAGATGGGGACTGGACCGGTCGAGCAGGAGCAAAGCAGCAGACAGCATGGCAGGGCAGGGTCCCTCTGGCAATGTCATTGTGCGCCATAGGATATATGCATATCTTGGTAGCCCCCTGTTAGGAGAACGAGGAGGCAGAGGGAGTGGTGGCTCGACTGGAGGGTAGAAATTAGAATTGCCAGGAGGAATGAAATAATTGCGAGGAGTAGTAGGACCATATTGCCGTGGCCTGGCCGGTTTGGTAGGACATTGCTGGATGAGATGGCCTGTCTGCTTACAATATCTGCAGAAAGGTTGCCCTTGCAGGGGTTGCTGGGTAGCCAAAAATGGGTGTGCGAAAGTCTGTTGTGCCTCGTGAAAAGCAGGAGGAGCTTGTTGGGCATAGGCTTAGCATGGGGGACGCGGACTTCCCCCATGAGGCGGGAGACACCATCTTATGCCTGCTGTTTGAGAAATGCAGAGCTGCTTACAACGCTTTTTCAATAGATTCAGCTTGCCACCCAATCAGAACATTTTCAATATTGTTTGAAATTTCAGGAAGGAGCCATTCACAAAATGAGAAACTAATGCAGGTTTAGCTTGTTCGCCAGCATTTGCAATACCCGAGCATTTAGTGAAATCGTCAGTCAGTCTAGATAAGTAGTCAGAGGGAGATTCAGACTGGTTCTGCTTGCAGGCTGCTATCTTTGACCAGTCAGATTTGGCAGGGTATTTTTCTTTGAGGAGGGCGGCAAGTACATTGATATTAGCAGTAATATTATCACCTTTTGCCAGTGTGTCAGGCCATTGTAGTGTGTCCTAATATTTTTGTATAGAGTGTCTTTGAGCACAGCTCGTGGGAGTTGTTTAAGGTCTCCAGTGGTGGGGTCATACCATGCAATCACCGTGTCCAAATGTTCCATGAAAGCCGAGGGGTTGTCAGGCAAAGTGGGGAATTGTTGTGCCATATGGTATAAGTCAGTGGATCTTTAGGGAGTGTGAGTTCTCATAGGTTCAGCTTCGGCATTGGCATGAGAGTAGGAGCGCATCGGCATAAGGGCAGTAGCAGCAGTGGTGGATGATGAGTCATCCATATTGTGCAGTTCCGGGGATGTAGACATGGAGGGATGCAGCAATTGGAGTTCTTGTCTAATTAGTTCTTGCAATACATTGTAGAGGGGTGAGCCTTGGTCTGCTGCCGCAAGAGATTTTTGTAAATAGTCAGTGGTCCACCTGTGCTGCAGGCTGTGACAGTGGTTATGTTGGGTGGGAGCAATGGGGGTGGAGAGAGCTAGAGGTTAGGCTCTACCGCTAGAATGTAAAAAGTGAAGTGGCGATTGGGGCACCAGGGGCGGTGTGGGAGCTGAGGAGGACTCTGGGGGATGGGTGCAGGTGGCTGGGGTGGCATGGCAGGTTACTGTGGCATGGGGGTCCATTTGATGCGGAGTAGGTGGTGTGCAGGCAATCAGGAGAGGGGAGTATGTTGCTAGTTCATCTAAAAGGTCAACAGGTGGCGCTGTAGGTGCTTCTGAAAGGGAGTTTTTAACTGTGTCTGCAGAAACACTTGGGTAGAGGCCTCTTTTGCGAGTGTGTTTACTGTTTGGCCGGCCGGCCTTGGAGGGATGCTTGTAATGTTTTAATTCCTTCTCTAGCCTAGCTTGAGAGTTCCTAAGTGATCTAGTCTGACTGTCGCATAATCTGATAGTTGATTCCTTGTACCAGGTGACGTATGCTAACCAATGACCATCAGACACCTTACTCTTTCTTTGTTCCAAAGCCCAGCGCAAGACAACAAGATGATCGGTATCAAACGAGTTCTCAAGAGGCCACTGAAAGTCCTTTTGAAAGCGAATAAAAATATTTACAGGTCAATGCCACATAAGGGGAAAATATGAAGAATGCATTGGTCCCTACTGCAGGTGTAGGTGGTGTTTTGGATTGCTCAGAGCCCATTGCTATGTCTAGGAATTTAAAGACCAGGGAGACCCCAATCTGTAAACCCACCCAGGTCACAAATCATGCTTATGTGATGACACACATTAACCACGGCTGCAGTGACCCTGAAACTCCCTCAATCTGGAGACATTAGCATGTCCCATTAGTTTGCAAACACCATAAATAGACTTTAACATCACATGGGGACCAGAGCCTGAATCACACAAAAATTGCAATGAGAATCAAAACATCATCTTCAAACAGTGTGAGAAGCAAAACAAACAGCAACATAAACGGTTAAGCATAATATGAGAAATAAGAATCAAAACGTCACTGGCAAAAATGCAATAATAACACGAACAGCAGCAGACACACAAACAGTTTTAACAGGACATGAATGACAGTAATGACATGTACAAGGTAAGCAAGCAGTTTGCAAAAAAGGCCCTTTTAAAATGTGAAGATCTTCCTCCAGAGAAATAGGGAGTCATGGGATGTCGCAGGCACCCTGCCAGTGCTTCCGCATCTTCATGGTGCTGCTGTGATAAACTACCATGGGATATCTGTTTGTTTTTAACTTGTCTGCCAAGATCGCTGTACACAGACTCGTAACCCTAATGGTCTCTCAGCGATAGCACTAAAAATAACTATGCACAGGAAAGCCTGAGCCTGAAGCACTAAATTCAAACGTGGGCACTCAATTTGAGCATGTATCTCAACACTGGAGCCAGCAAACAGCACCTATGAAAATAACGACTTGAAGCTTGACAGACTTTGTGAATGTGACAGACAAAATATCTATCCATTTATATACAGACGAAAGAAAAATATACCAGGGTGTGTAGATAGATGAAATGGCAAATCAACCCTTAGTCACAGAGCAGTGGATCAAAGTGCTTGGCATGAAGTAGAATGATAACATGCAAAATACAGTGCAAAGCTTTAGTAAAACAAAGTGATAGAAAGTAAGAGGAAGGAAGGTGGAAGCCTTCTAGGCCCCGTTCTATGAACCCTGTCGAGCGGGATGTTCTTGTCTCTCCGGCCCCCTAATAAATCTGTGAAGATCTGCAGCACTGTCCCTTTCAGCTCTGAGTCCCCCACTGATTCTGGCAGGTTCCTGATGCCGATTTTAGATCTGTGCTATCTATTTTCTAGGTCTTCGCATTGTAGTTCGACATTATGGGCAATCCTAGCCATATCCTCAACTGCTTCATCCATTTTACGATTATCTTCCGCTATTTCCTGGAGTGCTCTTTCTGTGAGATCCAATCGCTCTTCCAGCGCTGCAACATCTTTCTTCAGGTCATTCAACGTTAGATCTTATTTTTTTGAGGACTTCAACCTTTAGACTCTTGAGAGACGGGCTTAAAGAAAGAAACAGGCATGCCCAACTGGGCTGTTTCCTCACTGGTCAAGGGTAGTGCAGAGTGAGCGGTGTTACTCAAATTTCTCTTAATATTAGCATGAGCTGCCGCTATAATTTTCACAGCAAAAGCCTTCTGAACTGCTTCGCAGTCTTCATTTAGTGGAATACATTGGTGTAATTGCACTTTAGGCTTCTCCAAGTCTCTAAGAATCTCAAAAAGTTTTTTCGGGTCATATTTGGATTTGAAGATTCACTATAGATAATATAAAACAGATACAGTATAAACAACCTAAAGCACTGCCTTTATGGGTTGAAAAACATGTTTTAATGTTCCATTAGTTCTGGCTGTGCCCCCTGCTTCCTGTCATACCACTATGCTAATGGAAGAGAAGAATAAAGAAATATTCGGCTTTGTAGTCAGTGTCTTCAGTGTCATTCTACTCGCTAATGGGGGATGCTGGCTTTCTGGCTTTTATTAATATATAAAAGTCTCCATAAACAAAGTAAACCATGGTCCTGACAAGCTTATATCTAAACTTTCAAGGCCAATGAGTGTCTGTATGTGTGTGTGTGTGTGTATAGACGAGGCACTATAGTTAAGGTGAATGCCTGCATGCATAGGAAATCTGAAAATTCTATTGCTAATAACTTCTGATTTGCATGACGAATTTGGCTGATATTTTCCATCAAAAACAAAATGTTTGTCATGCATCCCCCCAGACTGGACATTTTGGGAAAGATTTGTTCAAAAATGAAAATGTTATTAAGAAAGCAAATAAAACCTGTTTATGGCCTACTTCCTATTTGTTTTCCCATAGAGAAAAAGTCCACATATCTGCGTGGCGAAGTGCAAATATCGCCGCACGGATCTGGAGAAAATAAGAAACAAATTGGGCACAAAGTATTGACTAAATATAATATTTGGGGAGTAGTTTGGGGTTATTACGTCCAGTAGGTTTTAACATAGTCGACGGGGAAGGGAGTGCTCCCTTCTCGAAAAAAAATTATATCTATTTCTCCCACGGTGCTTTATAGCAGAGAAGCTTTTCAGAAATGAAAACCTGCCAATTTTTTTGCCATTTCTTTTGCTCAATGCCAGCAATAAACGTTGTTATACCTGGTTAGCCGAAAGCGTACACTGTAAAGAAAACTATTTGGAGAAGGAAAAAAAATGAGATTGGATCAGGATAGAGGTGGGGAGGGTGAAGGAGGATACTATGTGAAATTGGAGAGTTGTGGGTGGTGTGGGGACTGTGTTCTAGTTTGAACTTTTCTGCATAACTGCAGGAATACCGTGGAAATCTCGCAAGATAACCGCGGCTACAACGGAAGACACAAACGGGAATGAAACTGCGTCACACGAAACTAAGAGTAATAGATAGTAACAGAAGAGGGTAAGGAAGGGAAAAATCAACTGACAACCATGTAAAGAGGAGGAGGGGTCACTTGGTGAGGGCCTGTGAGGGCGAGAAAGAGTTTTATTTTGTTAGCATTTTTGAATAACCATGGGAATACCGGGGGAATACTGCAGTTATGGGTAGCTCTTTGCCACCACATGTGTAGTTCGATGACATTATCGGGGGAAGCCTGCTATAATCAGAAAAAAGTTTAAAAATAGAAATTTTGCACCTACAGTGATCACATCTACTGGGAAGGGGGTATTGGGTCTCTGTGCCACTGCCTATGGCCAAATGCCATTCTTAGTGGGTCCTAAAGAAGCCTATTGGTTCAACATGCAGAAGGACATGGCTAGTGTCCCCAAGGGAACCTATACGTGGCCACTGGCCATGACCAAAGGCCATGGCTAGTGGGCCCAAAAAAAACTTCTGGTACAACATGCAGAGTAGCTATGTGAACTATACTTTCCAACTAGGATCTTACCTGCACCTCCATTTTGAATTCTGCTAACCATACTACAGACCTGTAAAACAGTGCTCCCTCTTAGAACCTCTGATCATATCTAGCCTATCCAATATAAGTTGCCCTAACCCATTCCATCAGAGGGGCCCGCCATACACCTATCCAATACACCCTACTCACCTTAATCAGGATCAGCTTATCTCCTCTTAGTTTATAACTGGAGACTCCACTAGAGCCGCACTCCACCACCATGGTTTCCATCTCACTTAATAATAATTCCTTACCGTGTTCAGGAGGCCTAGGAAACGGCTTAGCCTCAATTGGTTGGCCCCGCTATCACCTCACACCTTGCACAATCCCCTTCCTACTCATAACCATCTCCTTCCCACATACCTCACCACCTCAGACCACAGCCAACAAGTCCAGAGATAATACCATAACCTCAACGAAAGACGAAACTCTCTTCATCAATAGCACCCTCACAAGCAGCCAACCTACCACCCCTTGCACTGATCCTCAATGCGCAGACTGCCTCAAGTCCAGACTGCTCCTTCCTCCTTCCACATCTACTTACCCCTGCACAGGACACACTAGGCGCACCAGACTTGCATCACGTCTTTGTCACAGCCAATCCCACACCATGTGCTACTCCCATATGCTAAAACAGCACACCAAAGTACACCATACAACTACAAGATCATTAGCTGAGACTCAAACAGTGACCACTCGAACCCCACAAAGTAACAAGTTTAACAACCTCGCTCGACAGTCCTCACCACTCCAACCTCAAACCTCAATCCCTCTATCAGCACCTTCACCTCAAGGTGCCCTCCTCAACGTGTGCTCCCTAGGTGCCCATGCCATTGAGATACATGATCTCATTATAGATCAACAACTAAATTTCCTAGTAATTACGAAACCTGGCTGCACCAAGCATCGGGCCCAGCGCTCACACGGGCCATTCCCCTGGACTTCGCTATAATCAGGTCTGACCACACTGACTCAGTGGAAGGAGGTGTTGGAATCATTGCCAAAAGCAATCTTCAATTTAGATCATGTCCCCTAGATATTATGGAAGGTTATGAACTGCTTCTTATCAAACTGACAACCAACCCCAAAACCACCATCAACCTCCTCATTACCTACAGCGCTTCTAACCACCTCAATCACCCAGAAAACGATATTCCACTTCTCATCACTCCCTACATTAAGCCAAACACGAGATTTATCATCCTCAGTGATATTAATCTAGGATTTAATGATGCCCTTGACCACAAAGCCAGTGCCCTCCACTCATCACTCTGTGCCATGAACTTCACACAACTAGTGACTGTACCTACCCATGAGAAAGGCAGGACGCTAGACTGGATACTCACCTTAAATGTATGCCTATCCATCGATTCTATCTCAGCAATCAACTGGTCCGACCACCACCTTATATGTTTCCAAATCATATCACAAGGAATAGCAGCCATGGCTAGGACATCGCTTAGTCCCATTGAAATAAGAAACACTAAGAACCTTACAGCTTCAGACATCACCCCCATATTGCTAGAGGCATTTACAGCGCAATCCAGCACTGATACGGAACATAGCTGCCTCGCGGACACCTACCATACTTGTCTCACTACCACCATTAATGCATTAGCACCACTTAAAACTAAAACACCATGGCTAGCTAAACGATCTAACTTTTGGTTCGACAAGGAACTTGTAGCGCTACGGCGTAACAAAACGTCGCTGGAACATATCCATAAAAAACCTGCTCTATAGACTCTGAAAATTGCTTTATCAAAGCCAATAAACTATACAAATTCACCTTAATAGAACATAAAGCTAATGCCTTTAATACACATATCAATAATGCAGCCTCGAACTCCAAAGAGCTCTTCATCAACCTGAAAGAAATGGAAAGCTCCATACCGATAGCCGCCCCTATAAACACCAGCAAAGCATGGTGTAACACCATACAAAGTGCACTTCCCTCAAAAAATGGCACGCTCCAAAATAAAGTTCTAGCCAAAAAACAAATTACTAAATAGCAAAAACTCTCCCACCTCACTGCTGGACACAGAACATAGAAATCTGGAGACATCATTCAAATTCCCCCAGGTTAACCAAAAGCAAGTCTTAGATACCATCTCCAAACTCAAAGCCTCAAACTGTGAAGGAGATTGTTTCCCGGCCAAAGTACAAAGTAGTCAAACTATGTGCATCCGTACTAACACCAATCATTACTAAATTTGTCAATGCCTCTTTTGGTTCTCAGGTGGTACCTGCCAGCATCAAAGAAGCATGGGTCACCCGACTGCTTAAAAAACCATCCTCTGGCAGGGTAAAAAGGCAAGGATAGCATATGAGGTCCTTATTTTGCCTAAAGAAAAAGGAGGGGTGGGTCTCCCTGATCTAAAATTGTACTACCAGGCTGTGCAGCTAAGAGTATTGCCCCCCCACTTGATAGGGCAGAGAGAGTTGCAGTGGATACATCTTGATAACCACAATCTAATCCCAGCCACTGTATCTGAATGGCTGTGGGTTCCTAGAGATAAGCTACTTCGAAGACTCCGAAATCACCCCATAATGAGCATGATATGGGAAATCTGGAGGGAGGGGGTGGACATGAGGGGCGTCACCACGTGGCCTTCTCCTTTAAGCCATGTATAGGCTCCGGGGGTGGTGAGGAGATCCCTAATCATGAGCGCTTCCAGTCTTGGTTCGAGGCGGGCCTTGAGAGGGTGGGTCAACTATGGAAGGGAGGTGCCTTTCTCAGGATTGCTGAATTGGAGCATGCGCTTGGGATACATCCACTACCTTTCTTCCCCTTTCTACAACTCAAGGGCACACTCATGAGAAAGGAATGGAAAGTAAAGGTATAGAGAGACCTCACCCCGTTTGAGAAATTGCTTGACACAAGGACAGAAACCAAGGGTTTGATCTCATCTATGTATAAAGCACTGTTGGACACCAGGAAGGGATCAACTGTCAACTTGAGACACAGGTGGGAACGAGACCTAAATGTAGAATTGGACACAGAATTATGGGCGAAGATATGCAAGGGGGCCTCGCAGGTGTCCATAGAGGCCCAATATAAATTGCATGCCATCAAACTACTCCATAGGTGGCAGTACGATCCTCACAGGCTGTCGAAGATGTTCCAATATGTGAGCCCTTTATGCTGGTGTCAATGTGGGGAGAAGGCCAATTATTGGCACATATGGTGGGTGTGCTCACGGGTCCAAGTGTTCTGGAATGAGGTTCTTGGTTGGAGCAAGCAGATAGATGGGATCTCCTGTGAGGCTGCACCTCTCTTAATACTGTTTGGTTTGGAAGAATGTGAAGGCGACGTGAGGAGACTCACTGGGATAGTGGCTCCCCTCCTGCTCGCTGTACGGGCCTGTCTGGTGATCAAGTGGAAAGCAAACTTGGTCCCGAGCAAAGAGAGTGGATTTGTATTTGTATTTTATTTATTTATAACGCGCGAACCAACAGGCCCGGAGGCATCAGGGCGCAATTTGTACAAGGTTACAGATATGCAGGTATAACAGAGAATCATTACACATGGGTTCCGATATGCAAGTCTAACAAAGAATCATTATATACATTTGCAAGAGGATATTATATACATATGTACAGTAGTTTCAGTGCCGATAGGTGATAGTAGCGGTCGGCAAGTCAGGGTAGGTCGGGAAGAGGATCAATGTGGCAACAAATATTTGCACAATGGAACGAATTACTGCGGCCCTCCACGGGAGAGCGGCACAATACGACTTGATTTGGAGTGGTATTGTGAACGAGCACATGCCCAACCCCTCACAGGAGTCAACACAGAGGGAATGAAAGTTGGATCTATAGTAAACGCATACCTATACAAACCGCAAAGGGTCATCTTACGAAGAGCGAGTACCAAGAGACCGCTAGAGTAGACTGTCATTCGCACAATAATCAAAAAAACAAGAATAACGAGAACATGGACAATAAGTGAATAAATGTGAAGAACCATTGTTCCGGGGGTAGGGGGTTAGGGGGGACGGGGAAAAGGAAGTTGTTTTAATGTTCAAAGTTGAAGTACTTTGGGAGGGAGGAGGGATGAGAAGGTTGTAGATGGTTATGACACGTTCCAAATGATACATGTATGTTGTTTACTATGTTCTATAAAACCTAATAAAATCAAATAAAAAAATAAAAAACATCACTTGGCCCCACAGTACCTAAAAATTACTGCCCTATAACTACTGTCCCTTTTCTACTTAAAATAAATCAATAAAATTGCCTATTCCTAAATTCAAAACTATCTAGAGCAGAACCATCTCCTAGGTGCTAGACAATGTGGTTTCTGGCCCAGTCACAGTAACAAAACGGTACTGTTAGACTTAAAAATCCAAATGGATTCTATAAGAGATTCCGGTAATAGCCTGGGGAGATGGTGTCTCCAGATCCAATGATGGGACAAGTGTGACGCTTGAAGCATGGAAAGCATTGGAATGGGAAATGTTTCATCCCTCGGACGATAAACCCCCTTGACTAAGCAATCCTGATGGTAGAGGAAGACCTCAGCGTTGATAATATGCACCAACATGGGACACCTGACCAACCCCGGATTTAACACAGCTTATTTTCACCCCCTCTGCCCCCGTATAAACTGAATTAGTGCATTATATCAAATGCGTTGACAGTTACTGTTGGTTTTTGTTTGGTTTGTCTTTTCTTTATTGTTGGATTGCATTATGATGACGAAGTAATTCACTGTAATTTCATTTAAGAAATGGCAATAAAAAAGTTTTAAAATTAAATAACAGATACCAGTAATTTGAGTATTCTACTACTATTGGATCTGTCAGCCGCATTCGATCTTGTGGACCATGACAAACTATACAAAACCTTCCTAACTAACTTCACATTTTCACAGGAAGCTACACTCTGGGTCAAATCATTTCTCTCAGAACGTACCTCTAGAGTCAGCATCGGCAAGGAAGCTGCTGACCCCATTCCAGTCCCTATATAAGTCGCACAAGGCTCTTGCCTATCACCAACTCTCTATAACTCCTATACAGAGTTACATTTTGCAGCATTAGATGCAATGGGAGTGATTTATACGATTTTTCTGCGGATGATACTCAGATACTTATACCCATTACTGGTAACCATGAGCAAGACACTATCACTGTTAACAAAATCTATGCCATCATCCAAAACTGGATGGCAAACAACAGCCTTTGTCTAAATGATGAAAAGACTGTGATCCTCATCGTGGGTCGCCAGCTAAAATCAAAGCGCTCCACCGAGACTACGCCTCGATCACAATCGACGGCACACCCATTCCGATTCTCAACCAAGCCAAAACTCTAGGTGTACACCTTGATACCAACCTAACATTGACCAAAGATGTGAACATACTCTCATCAGCCACATCCTACACCTCTAAGCTTATTGCACTAAGTCGGCAATTCTTGACCCCTCAAAATTGTATTACTTTAGCCCGGGCTCTCATTTTGTCTAAGTTAGACTACTGCAATGTCTTATTGTTAGAAGCTTCTAACACCAACATAGCCAAACTGCAACTCCTGCAAAATAAAGCACTGCGAGGAGCCCTGGGCATAAAATAAACCAACCACATATCCAAGACTAGTAGGGAAGTCCATTGGCTCCCTATCAAAGGCAGAATCATCTTCAAAACACTCTGCATTACTCATAAGTGCCTCAACAAAACAGTTCCCATATATCTGAACATTGCCTGTAAGAAGAACACTAGAGATCTTAGATCTAGCAACAACACTCAACTCTTTGTCTCTTTGTCCCACATTACCAAATTTCAAGGGCAGGGGGACACAGCTTCCCGTTAATGGCCCCCAAAATATGGAACTCCCTTCCATCCAACACTAGAAATGAACCTTCTCACCAGGAATTCAAGAAAATGCTAAAAAATTGGCTGTTCAACAAGTACTAAATGATCTCAAACCATGAATCTCTCATGTAGCTATGCTTTGATTACACTGGCTTCCACATGAGCTGTAATGACTTTCTCCCTGTAAACAGAATCTGAAGCTTCCTGTAACCCACGCTGTGATACCTCTGGGTTTGGGCGTATAACAAATGAAATAAATAAAAATAAATAAAAACAAGTAGACTTCATGACATCATTGCATTGTATTGAAATAACAAAATATTTGTTTAAGGGTCTCGAGATTATTGTGGAGAACAGATTCCCTTAGTTATTTCTCAAATCAAAATTAAGAAAAAAGTATGAATGTGAACTTAGACACCAAGTATGCATGTTCTCTAAAAATTGTGGTCTAGAGGATCTCTATATATAATCTTATTGAAATATGATGTCATTTGTGGAAAATATATTCTGTATGGGTGTTTATCAAAAGCCTGTAGTTTCAGGTTAAAAAATATTACAAGTGTTTCTCAATCATGTTGGATAATGTCTATCGGTGCATGGCATGTAATGTCATGTTACAAGATACTGTAAGCATTTTTCAATCATGTTGGATATTGTCTATTGGTACAAATGTTCTGTAATAAATAATGTCCATGGATACATATATCCTTCAATTTAGATCTTACTTGACATTCCTATGCCTATAGATTCAGGTTAGAAAATATTACAAGTGTTTATCATGTTGGATAGTGTCTATTGGTACACGGCCTGCAGTGTCAGATTACAAGATATTGCAAAAATGTCTCAATCATGTGGAGGACGACAATAGAGAAGAGAAGAAGTTGGAGCGTTTAGAGAAGATGGTCAAATAGAGAGGAGATCAAAAATTGGTGTAGTTAAGGGCATGGGGTGACAACAGGAGAGTGAAAGGGGAAGTAGAGACAGAGTGAGATGAGAAAAAGACTGGGTTGGCGAGGTAGGAAAAGAGAGATATAATTGCAGACACATATGGCATGAGAGAGGATGGAGTAAGAGAATGAGAACATAGAAATATATTTGTTGAAAAGTAACATGATGAGGAATTGATGATTTTTGAGTATTTTCTTTGGGACCCAGATTGTCTTGAAATTGCAGGTAATTTACATAGCAAAAATAGTAAAGAAATTGGATGACAGTAAAAATCAAGTTTTATAAGAGTAAACAATGGGGTATGAAGGGAAAAGATGATTACAGGAAATAAAAAGCAGATGGACTTCAGGTACAAGAACAGAGAAAAGTAATAGGTGAAGACATTTCGAGTTTTACTGTATAGTAATTCTTCTAACATTTCTATCTGAGATTTCTCAACTCACTTAATTCTCCTGTGTTGCAAGGCAATCTTTCTGTCTGCAGCCTATTCACTGCTGCCACTCTAAATCATCAGCTAATAACCTTATTTGAATCATCTTTATATGTGCAATCTGTCCTATCTTCCCAATTCATCAACTTACCCACCTACTCATTTTGTCATTTCTGTTTGATCTCCCAACTTATTTTTCCCCAAGACTCTCGTTTTCCTCTTTTAACAATAAAAATTCCTCAGCAGCCATTTGCCTTTTGCAGTGTGCCTTACTACTACTTCAATATCATAAGACTTGCATCTTCCAACGTCTGAAAACTCATGTTTCCTATCATGTGTCTATCCACAACAAGCTCAAATTGCAGTGGTGCCCGTAATCCATCTTCCACTCATCTTCACCCATTCTACTGTCTACAACACAACCTAAACCCGCTATAAAATCGTACTTTCGTTTCAAAATGCTCCTCTTTAATCTGCATCATGGCTGCAATGCACTCTACTTCCTGCTTTTAATTTTTATCCAGCCTTCCACTTATCTGTGATCTTTCTTTTGTCTACAACCTTCTCCATCTGCACCCTATCCCCGCTCTGCATTCTTACTACTTTATTCCCCCTTCCTCTTGTCTGTAACCTTCCTTCTGTTTGCAGCCCATTGCCCGTCTGGAACCCCCTCTGCCAGTCTGCCTAAGAAATGAACAACGCATTTAAAAACATATTGCTTAATACCGTCAATTGAATAAGGTCAACCTCAACCAAATATATTGAGCGAAGAAGAAAATGTTACAAAAAACTACAGGGCAGGAGATCAGGTAACCCTTCCCACCACAAAGACCAAAGTGGGAAAATGATCTTGTAAAAAAACAGCCATATTTAGAAAACGTTATTCACAGAGATGTTTTTCAATAAGAAACCCCTGCCTGCATCCTGCCTCCTCTCTGCAGCTGAATTATGTTTATAGACTTCCTTGTCAGTGCAGCCACCCTCCTGTATGTAACCATCCTTCTGTACTCAGCCTCACCTCTGTCAGCAGCCTCCACCCTGACAGCAGTCTGCAGTCTTCCTCCTATCTACAACGTCCTTAAGTGTTTCATTCAACCTTCCAATAGCTGTGTAGTTGTATTGCCCAACAATATATTTGCAACCTTTGACTACATGTAAAGCATGCCTCATCTGCACCTTATTCTGTCTGAATCACCTCATATCCTGCAGTCTACTTCTTAACTGTAGCATCCTCTGTGTGGCATTTCTCCATCTAACAATCCTTCAGATCGTCAAACACCCTTACCACGAGCAATGCTTCTTCTGTCCCCAACCTCCTCTATCTTCTGACATTTCTACACATTATATAATTCCATCTCAAACATTAAACTTTTCTACAATCTTTGCTCAACTGTAACATATGCCCGACTTCATCAATGTTTATGTGCTGCCTTTTTGTTTGCCTCTCCTACCCACCAGCAATAATTATGGTCTGCAACATTATCACCTATATATTTCTAATTTTCAAACTTTATTAACCTGCAAATGTTCCTGTCAGCATATGCATCTGCACACTTTCCTGTTAGCATCATAATTTGTTTGTAGATCCCGCATGCAGCAATTCCAAAAAGCAACATGCCCCTTCTGTAAATTTCCTCATCTGAATCCTTCCTTATGTCTATCTCTGTCTGCCAGTCAGACATCCCCTTCCTCTTTAACTGCTGCTTTCATTGTCTTCATTTTTACCCCATTTCCAACCCATTAATCGTTCCTGTCTACAACTATTTCAGATCTGCAGTTCTCTACTGGTTCGCAATGCGCCTTCTGTCGGCAGGGCATTGGTTGCATACTATGCTCTCCTACTTTACCTTTAGTAATGTCTTTCTACAGTGATACACCTGTCTGCAATGTTACCTGTCAGAAGCACTCACTCTGAAAAATATTGCATGTCATGTCTGTAGTGCAGTGCTCTTCTAACTTACAAATTCCCTCTTTCTGAATGTTCTGCTTTTTCTGTTTCATGCATTTTGTTTTCAATTAATTCCAAGCTTCCATCCGGAGACGGAGAGGGGGTGAGTCGTGCTTTTTCATGCTCCAGCCATTTCTGTCTATGTTGGGAAATAAAACCTTCAGAGCTAAATCTTGCTTGGATAATGAATTCCCTGATGAACCAACAACTAAGTAGTCTGTTTAGTAGTGAACAAAATCCTGTAATGCACCAAGCACCGAGTACAAATATGTCCTGCCAAAATCTTTGAAGAAAATGAACGGACATTCCCAGTTACCCGAATTCCTGTTGGTGTAACCTTTTAGAAGCAGTGTATGCTATCACTACCCATGTGCATTTAGTTTCCTGTGCCATGAGTGTCCCTGATATTACTAGAAACTTTTTCATGATATATCTAAGAAATACAAAGTAATGTTTCAAGTAGCACTTCAACTAAGCTGCCCTGCAGCCTCAGTCTCTGGCAGGAACGCTGTTTATCTGGAGAGAATTCTTGAAAGTGCGCCTGTGACATGGTCACCTCTGTGCTGCACTCCCAATTTGTAACGAAACCAAACGAAACTGGGCCACGAAGGGTCTTTCAATTAACACTGACAAATACAAAAAGATAGCCTGATTCAGGAATGAGGGTTATTGCCATCGTGGCATGTATGAAAAAAGTTCAAAAATGTAAAGAAAATAATTTCAAAACACTGTCCTGTGGGAACCACCCCCATAACAAAGCTGTAAATTAAGTTACAGTGGCGTATTTACATTTGTACGTAATACTTGGACCAAAATGTAAAAGCTACACAGCATAGTGATTGCCACGTTCATAGTACATAGCTGCCTTTTCTCATTACTCTTGCCATGTCTGTCTTATGGGAACGGGACAGAAGCCTTAAGCAGCAAATACCTTCTTATTTACACATCCATCCACCCGGCTGCTAAATTTAGCCTTGATGGCATCTGGAACAAAAGGCCCTATAGACTAGGATTACAGTATTCATTGCAGGGATTAATGATTACATACGTTCCTTCCCCTTTCCTCCATACTCTTGGGAGATTCCCCGCCTCTCTGAAACCAATGTCGGCCCTAGGGCTGGCTTGCACGCAGTAAGGTTTACAAATAGAGAAAAATGATGAAATACTCGTGTACAGGCACGTTATAAATGCCATATCATATCATATCATGTGTCCACTATTTGCAGATTCCTCGGAAATACCACATAAGAAGCATTGGCACTGACAAAATGAGCATGAAAAGCCTTAAGAGATGTCATTGTTTTTCCTTGTAAGCCTCTCAAACGCAGGACACTATCCACAGGATTTTGCTGCCTGGCTGTTCACCAATGTAAAGTAGAAATAATCCAGATAATTTTTTAATCAAATCCAGAAAGTATTTGAAAATGTGGTGAACATCAAGGTTGTGCAGAGTTCTTGCCTTATTTATGTATAGATATTATAGTAGGACAACCATTTCTGTATGAAAAATTGGAAACATCCAGAGGCAGAGGGAGGTTGACGGACCAATGAAACTGCGACTAAAACGTATTTTGAATGTGATAGACTTTATGTGCACCAAGGACATAGGCTCAAACAGTTTGAGGGCTACTACATTAAACATATTGTTCAGATTCCAGTTGGGTGAGAGGTCCTAAAAGTAGGCTACAAATGTAGATTCCCCCCCTAAGATGTCTTTTGTAACAACATGGCTGAGGCAAGGCACAGAAGATCATAATTTAGCTGCTCAGGAGCCAAGCTGCTATATTCAGTGATAGAGGTACGAGATGGAGACACCTACGCCCTTGTTTCTCAACAGGTCAAGCCATTGTTGAAAGAAAAGCAGAGGAAGACATCCTAGGCTAATGAGTTAAAAAACAATATCTTGCTAGCCAGTGTGAGGAAATAAGCACTAGTACGCAATTCCGATTCACTCTATAATGTTTTACATTACTTCGTGTAGCAGAGTGAAAGGAGAAACTGCCTGCTTAAGCACGCATGTTTACACTGGTGTGTCCCCAAGTAATGATGACTCTGGATCATCCAAGTGGCATTCAGAGGGAAAATGAAATTGAAATGTTTTGCAAAACAATCCACCTTAGGACTAATGTTCACCACTTCTCGATGGTGTTACCACTTGTGGTTGGACTGCAATATTCTATTCGACGACTGTCATGAAAGTGGATTCATTGTTCAATAAACCATTCCCAAACCTTGATCGCTAGATCACTAAGGGGAGAGGATTTTGTGCACATCGGTCTGTTTACATGGCACATTGCAGTCATACTGTATCACAACATTGTTCTCACATACCTTCCCCTGATAGCAAGGAGAAATGCATTGCATTAAGAGGCAGAAGGAAACCTTTAGCTCCATGTCGATATGATATCATAGGTCATTTATATTGCACTTAATACCCAGAGGTTTCTAAGCGCAGACCCGGGGATCGAAACCTGTAGTGCTCCGTGTTGTCTTGCTTCCAAGGTAAGCACGTTGCCCCTGAGCTATCCTCCTGAGTCTCCCCTGTGCCAAGAGATTCCAGAAGGTTGCACTCCAGCCAAACATAAATGGGGGAGGGGACCTCTTCACAAATAATCCTGTTAACAGGGTGGACTTGTGGGACCATCATACTACCCTAGTGGTGAGCCATTGAAACATAGATCCGCAGGTTGACTGACTCAGATGAATCTATTTGCAATGAGGCTGCTAGATGAAGGTTAAGTTGTCTCATTTTCAGCCTCATAAGAGAGCCATTAGACCTAGCAGGCATTGGTACCACGATGTGGTTGTGTTTTCGCGTGACAAAATGTTGTTGAATTTAGGGTGTCCAAGACCTTTCTGTGATAAGAAAAATGTGAGCTACTCCTGTATCTTAGACACAGTCTATAAAAGGTCAGTCTTTGCGTGGGCCCCTGAAAGATTCTTCAAATTCACTGAATGTCCCGTTGTGAACAGGAGATCTAATTGGTTCTGTAGCACTAACTGAAGATACAGAGGACTCAATGCCTGACTAACCCAATTACGAGTATATATGAATCACTATAAAACATTGACCAATGATCACTGCTTCCATCAACTTGCAGAATAAATCAATGGTTGATCTGGGGCCAAATGTGAACACCTAATACTCTCTGTATCTTGCCTGACAGAAAATGGTAGCTACTGATGATGTGGAGACCTTATCAAGGTATCATCCTTCATATCTACCACACAGATCCAGTCCCCTTGGACCAGAGCAGACCGAATCTGTGCCAGGGTGATCATATTGAATGTCTCCTGTGGGAGATGAAGGTTGAAGGAAAAACGGTCAAAGATAGTGTGTAAGCTGCTAGATTCTATTTATGCACTAACATAGCCTTGAAGTAACCAACCCCCTTTTCTTTCAGAAATGTGGGCCCTCTTCCACATCCCACCTCTCTGAAGAGAATCACAGCTTCCAGCCATAGCAGCGGGTAATGTGAAAAGGAAAAGGTAGAAGTATGAGTTAGTAACCACACCCCATCACAGACATGTCCAAGGGACCCTGGAGATAATGGAATGAAAAAGCTATTGAGGGAAACCCAGTAGTGATAGTTCCAGATGTTTGTGCACATAGACAGAGAAGGGGTCAAAATGGCACTTGAATTTGCCTCATGGGATTTTTGTAGACAGCCATTGCGCGCACCACTGAATATGCTACACAGGTGTAGAGTGAATAGAGTTTGAGCATGGCAACTGGGCTGGAGTAGTTAAGAGACAGAGAAGCGCCCGTGGGAAAGATCCCATTGGTGTGCCGAACCTCAGGAAAAATCTAGGTGAAAGGCAGTATTTTTGCAGGGACAAAGCCCATGTGACGGCCTGAGTAAACTCTTTTGACAGATCATCTCATGTCCACATGGCTCGAGGGAAATCTTAGCACCCATGGAAGGATTCTCAGAGGTTGGCCTGGTTAGGTAGTCACCAACCTCCTTAGAGCTTCTTGATTTCTTCCATAGATGAGAGGCACCCAGAAAAGTGTCACTGGGGCGCGGTACTCAGTAAAAAAGTGAACTGGAATCTACTTGCTTTTTCTTCAATTTAAACAAGTCTCTGAGGGCCCCAAGTGGACGATTTATTTTTGAAGACCGTCCCCCAATGCTCAAGTGGTTCCTAAGTGTGCAAACTGAAAGTGAGTTTCAGAGGTACCAGGGAAGGTCCAGGCCCAAACTAGTTAGACACAAACCATAAGTGTCTCAGGCCGGGATCTGCATCTCGGAGAGCTTGCAAAGAAAATACCTTATTTCATAAAACAAGGGGGTGTGGTTCATTCAAACTGGAGTGCAGTTCCTCTGAAGAGAAGTGGCAAGCAGAACAATGAAAGAAATTGTGTATAGATGTATTATCCCACCGGCACCTAGAAAAGGACTGATCGCTTGACCCAATGACTGGGTTTAGTGTGTGTGCTACCACATGCCACTGGTTGCCCAGACTGTGCAGAGCTTTTTTTTATTTATTTAAGAATTAGGCTTCTTGGAATGCAAAACTGTCCCCATAGAATGGGCATCCCAAGAATATGGAGGAAAGGTAATGGGGCGCAGGAGTATAGCTTCTTCCACAAGCACGGTGGGAAAAGGGATGTTAGTAAGACTATTTACTAAATACGGCTATAGATATGCCACCCCTACTAAGTATGGAAAGTTATCATTTG
Source organism: Ambystoma mexicanum (assembly GCF_040938575.1). Classification (NCBI taxonomy): domain Eukaryota; kingdom Metazoa; phylum Chordata; class Amphibia; order Caudata; family Ambystomatidae; genus Ambystoma; species Ambystoma mexicanum. The sequence continues at coordinate 973,044,248 of NC_090936.1, read as the reverse complement.
CCACAGATCCTACAAGTGCCCTTACCACACAATCGGTTGAAGATGAGGTTCACGCCTTCCCTGGGAGGGCCTAGTGGAAGCGACCATAGACCGGTAATTCCAAGTTTCTTATCTCAGTAGCAGTCATGCTGCATCATTCCCTCTACACTCGTAAAATTAGTCTTTGTTTAATTATTCGTTTCTTTGTACTAAAGTCGCATGCTTACATAGAGGAAGCCTTGTGCATCAGCAGCACTATGGGAGTATTGGGATATTGTGCTTCTTCCATTTGTTTCTGGAATAAACTGTTCTTGTCATTGCTATTGAGATGAACTACATCAAACATATGTAGAACATCATTAGCCTTTATCCTTGTCTTAAATATTTCTCAAATGTGTATCTACTTATCAAATCCTTCCCAAGTTTGAATTCATATCGTTGTTTGGCTTCCATTTTTGTCTACAGCTCCTTATTGCCCCAATCAATGAATCTGTATTTCTATTCACCTTTAACATTGCTCTCAAACTTTATTGTTGTGTATTTATTGTGCCTGTCTTTTCCCTTCATCTCTCAATATATTTTACCTCGCCCTGCGGTCCTACTATGCCTCCTCTCTCTGTGTTGTCATTCCATCCCACCATTCCTCTTCATTTTAAATCTTCTCTATGTTTGTTCATTCAACTTACTTTATTTTTCATCTCTATTTCAGTCTTACTTTATTTCTCAAATGTTTTATTACATCACAATGGGCCTCATTACGACCCAGGCGGTAAGGGGTTTACGGCGCCGTAAACAGCGCCGACCCTTACCGCCTGAGTACGAGGTCCCTTAGCGCCATGGCGGATTTAACACCTGCTTTTAGCAGGTGTTAAAATCCATGGCGCTAAGGGACCATGGAGTTAATTACGCCACCGTAATTTACGGTGGCGTAATTAACGCCTTCCCCACTCCCATTATGCCCTATGGGGCAAAAATGGGAATGGGGAAGGGTAAATGGGGATTGGGGACTTACCGCCCCGCCAAGGTCGGAATGGGGCGGTAAGTCCGCCAACCACCATGGCGTAAACGTAGTTTACGCCATGGTGGTAAAGTCACGTCCCAGGCGGTAACTTACCGCCTGGGTCGTAATGAGGCCCAATATCTCTAATGTGTCCAGTTCTTCTTATTTATCATTCTCGCCATGCATTCTTGTTTATATGCTTTCTTGTTCTAATAGTAACTTATCTCAGTATTTCTTTCACCATCTATATTTCGTTTCCAGCTCAATAATTATCATATATCTTAATTCCACCGCAATATCTTTGGTCCTCCCAAACTCCAAAATGTTTACGTAGCTTGTTATTCCCCTCCATTGCTTTACCAAGTATTTTATATTGTATCTTCATTCCTCTATCACACAATTTCCTTATTCATCTCTAACGTCTATCACCATCTCATGATTTGCATGTGCCTTAATTGCATTCCAGCTCTTTATCACACTTCTTCTTTAATCCCCCATCATTATCCTCCTTGATATTTTCAATCACCTAATATATTGTATACACTGCTCTATTCATTCATCCTCAATCAGTTTAGTCCTAATCATTCTCTTTGTCTGCCTTAGTCATTTTGTTATAGTTTATCAGTTAACCTTCATGGCATTCTTTTTTCACAATCTCTTTACTCTTTTGTCCTTTCCCTCTTCTATACTTCTTACCCTACCTTTCTCTTTTTTTCACTGCATATTATGCCTCCTCCTGCATCTTATAAATTCTCCTACACCCCTGTACTCATTTTCTAAATATATATTCCCCATTCCTCTCTTTATCACTAGTCCATCTAATTTATTTTTGTCTCATTCCCCTTTTCATTTCACCTCAATTCCTTTGTTTACCCCATCATCCATTAATGTATACCATGGTTATTTATTCCTCATACATCTCTTTATTTCTATGCTTATTCCGTTCTATGTCCTAATTCCCCCCTAATTCTTAAGTGACAAGTATTCTCAATTCTCTGGTTTTTATTGTTATATCCATCTTTTAATGTCTCACCTATCTCTTATTCTTTTTGTATGTTCCTTTTCTTACTCATCATCTCATTCCAGCCATTTTTGTATTCTAACCATGCCTTCTTCCTTCTCTACAAATGTCCTGACTCGCCTGACCATTTCTTTATTAGTCCGTCTCCTTTCTTCCTTCATCTGTTTTTTACAGTTGTACAATATATAATCTATTTACTCATTCTTCTCCAGTTTTATATTCTCGTCTGTGCATTTTAGTTTATCCTCTATGCAGTTCAGATAGTGTTCTTTGTTTCTCTCCAAAATATATATATATCACCTCTTAATTCATGTTTCGTTGGCCATGATCACGTTATTCCTTAAAACATTCTTCCATGTTTATTCCTGTTCTATACCTTGGTTTTGTTTTGTGTACGCTATCCAGCAGTCTGAATATGATCAATTAAAATGCTGTGTCTGAGTATAAGTGTTGTTGACTTAATACTGTATTGTTGATTGATGGTGAGTAAATACATTAGTATTCTCCAAAATAGCTGTAATTTCCCATCCTTTGGGATTTACAAGCAGGTCAAGGCCAGGGCGATGGAGGCAGGGATGACTCTCCTTTTACCTACGTTGGAGACGCCCAGTTCGGCCACTGCTAAGCAGAAATGGTTTCCTGTCTGAATTGCAGAAAGGTTGGATGAGATCCTTGTGGCAGCTGAGCCCTCCTTGCGGCCGGACATTGTGGAGGCGGATTCCAGAGCGGCAACAGTGAAGCAGCGACCAACCAGTCGGCGAATCACTCCAGCTGAGATCAGCGTAAGCAACTTATGAGTTTTTACAATATGGAGGTGTGAACTTAAATGGGGGATGGTTGTGTAAAGCATGGCATTTAAGCTGAAAACCCAATGAAAGAGTTGCCCATCGGGTAGCAGTCTAACATAGAAGGAGACATGGTACTAGCTGGGTAGCACAAAACAACATTTGGGGAAAAGTTGCAGGAAATAATTGCATGAAAATTTGAAAAGGGGAGTTAAATTAATAGAAGGGTGTTGCAGCTAAGGGAGCAATGAGACTGTGGACAACAAGGGGACACACACGTGCCAAAAGGACACAAAGCAGTGATAGTTCAGTAAGGCAACTTGAGTGATTTAAAATATGTTGCTAAGATGGAAATAGGTACATCCCAATCAAATCTCAAGTTTAAATCTACAAACTGGTGAAAAGACAAAGGGCCTCATTACATGGTAGGCGGTAAGGGATCACTGGCACCGGTAAGGGCACTGATGCCGGTAATCCTTTACCGCACTACTACGAGGTCCCTTAGCGGGTCCCTTCCTTAACGCCTGGTTTTACCAGGCGTTAAGGAAGGGACCCGTTGAAGGACTTCAGAGCTAATAACGGGCCTGCTAATAGCAGGCCCGTTGGGGGCTCAAATGGGAATGGGGAATGGATCCCGGAATGGGGTTTTACCGGTCCCGCCAAGGTCGGAATGAACTGGTAAGTCCCCATTCCCGGAAAACAGACCCGGAATGCGGTAAGGGCGTAGCCATGGCACTAATAGCTCCATGACTACCGCCTACCGTGTAATGAGGCCCAAAGTCATTGAGAAAAGCTTAAACCTTGGTTTGGTAGGTGCAGAAAGATATTTGTTCACAGAAAGTATTCATTTGGAAAAAAACAGTTTTCAGAAGAGGTTATGGTATATGTTTGTAATTTATACATTTTATTTTCTGCTTTTCTATTCTCTCTGAGGTGTATTGTCTAATGGATCAACGTTTTATAGTGAGTGAAGCATAAGGGGACCTTCTAGTTTTAGTTATGGAATATTCCTTTTTCCAATTTAAAGTGAAAATAATCCTAATCTAACTATAGCTTTACCTGATGCTAGCAACACAAAAGGATACACTGAAAAAATTACATATTATAAAAATGCAGACTGTTGTTTGAAATGGCTTACCAATTTGAATCAGGTGAACTATCACAGGCACTATACTTTAGTTCTGTGATCCAGTCATTATAGATGCTTAATTTTTCGTGAAGGAAAATATAAGGGGCAGGAAACTCAAAAGATAGTTATGTGCGGAGGTAAGTGCGCAGATTACAAACCACCAACATGTTTTAGACTTTTCTTTTTATTTGCTCTTTATCTCTTTATCTCTTGAAGCAAAGCATACTGCATGTGGCTTGTATTATACGTAGTTTTGCAATCTGTGTAATTGATGTTTGTTGTGAAGTACAAATCCCTGCCTCATTGCATTTAGACTGACTGAACAAATAGCATGATTAATCTTTCTTTAATACACAAAGTATGGAACTACAAAGAGGCCTGACATAGCTAATGTCAAGGTCTGAACCGACTATGAATACAAGGCAGCCATCCTCCAATATCTGCAGGCGATAAATCCCAGAGTCAATGCATGACAATTACAAGCCCTGGTCTAAACCTCTATCAACACATTAATACTGTGCACAATATGGGCATCACCTAATTACTCCTAAAGATACTCTATAGTTAATGTGGATCCAGATACAATAAATCTCATGCGAAGAGGAAAGTCAAACAGAAATGATAGGTTTACATATTAATTAGCAGGTTCTTTAACAAATACAATTCAACTCCTTCAGCAAGCCATTAAGGCACAGATTTCATTAAATTCCCTTCTTCCGTTGTAGAGTTTGACACTTTGACCCTTTTCCCTGTATACTAAACCATGCATTTTGCAAAATGTAGCATTTACATATAACATCTAAGAAGAGGGGACAGCACCCTCCAAAGACTTTACTGCACTTGACAACAGAATAGTTTTAGGTAGACAGATACGTTCCACTGTCGAAATATGTTTTCAACTGGCAGATAACGAGTTGGGATGGCTCTATATTTCAACTTTCTAATTCCAAATTAATGATATTAACACCTTAACATTTTGTCTATGAAACTGCAACAGTGCTTGCAACAGGTTCTGTAGATAGAGCAAATTAATTGCCTCTCTGTAATGTTAATTCTGGTTAGACGTTCTTCCCATGGATTCCTCATCTTTGATATCTATCTCCAAGCGTAGCTGCTCTTTAGAAAATATCCGATGCCAGGGCCCCAGCACAGCTCTGCGTCGGCTCAGCCCAACGTCTCTATGTGCCCCACGCCGGGCATGACACTGACGCATGTATATATAGAGGGGTGCTGTGACTTCAGTTCCACCCTTTTTACCTAGCACTCTGACGCTAAGAGACTGCAGGTTCAAGGTGTACTAGCTAACCGCAGAGAGGGGCAGGGAGGAATAGTGATCTATGGGAGGAATATCCATCAGAACGAACATTACCGAGAGGCAAGTCATTTGTTCTTCTAATGGACTCCTTCCTCCCACAGATTTCTCATCTTTGATAGACTCCCAAAGCAGTAAAATGACCTGGAGGAAACAAGGACACCACCTAACCCAAAAAACTCTAAAGGACAGCTCTGCTAAAATGAGTAACCTGACCAGACACAGAATCTATGCAGTAAGGCTTAGCAAACATGTGCAAAGAAGCCCACGTATCAGCTTGGCAAATATCAAGAACAACGACTCAACGTTGCAGAGCCGAGGTGGCGACCAACCTTCTTGTGGATTGAGTCCTGAGACCCTCAGAGACCTCCTTGCCAGCGACATTATAGCATTCTGAGATGCAGAGAATGATCCATCAAGACAGAGCCTGGTTGGTCACAGCCCTGCAAACTCATGCACAAGCGTTAGCAACAAAAGGCTGGCCATCGGTTCTAGCCTTCCTTGCCTGAGAGACTCAGAACTTGAAAGCCTGCACTGGATCTAGCTGATGGAAACTCTCCTCTGACAGCTCATGGAAACACTCCTCTGCTTTGGAACGATGAGGCAGAGAGAAGAAGAAAGGCAAATGGATCTTTTGAGAGAGATGAAAGTCCAGGACTTGGAAGGAAGTCAGCAGTCAGCCGTGTCCAGACCAGATGGTACAATCTGTTGGGAGGCTTCCTTGCTGTCCCCAATCAGGGCCTCAAATTCCTCAAGAATCTCCCCTTCAGGGATGTGCTCAGATGTCTCTACCATGACTGTCTGACCACAGGTCAGAGGAGAACTTGGCCAGATCAAATGCTGTGTTTACACAACAGAGACCAAGGATTGAAGATACAAAATTCTTCCTTCCACATGCATCCATTCTCTTGCTCTCCCTATCAGGGGGCAAAGATGGGAACGGTGCGGTCTTAAGGTTCACTGTAGCGGCCTGCCCATGCATCAAGCTTTCAGGTGATGCTTGGGCAGAAAGGAACATCTGGTCAGAGAGTGCCAACCTGTGCTTCTTTGCCAGGTCATGGACCACTGCGAGGATTGAAGCTGGTTTGGCCCACAGTTTCAGCACTGGACCCTCTTCTGCCTGATTAAAAGGCCTTCTCTTTCTTTGGGTCCTCGTCCAGGATGTCAGTAAGCTCATACCTTTGGACATTAAGAGGCTCACAGCCCTAAAGTATGGACCACCATCGTCATCAGGCACTGGAATGAAGCCTGTGGCTTGTCCGAGGTGGCAGCATGATGCATGTCCATGTCTGGTGAGGTGTCAAGGCCATTTGCCTGCTGCAAGTCAGCCGCAAGGTCCACCAAGTCCTCTTGTTCCCGATAAAATTATTCTGGGAAGTCACTGCCATCTGTAGGAAGAAGGGGCTCCAGCACAAATGGGATTGGGTCCCCATCCTCGTCACAAAAAGTCCTCCAAATGGGACATTTATGTTCTCCTGGGGAGTATGTGAAATTGCCTCGTGACTCTGGCGTCACCCAGTGCTGTCAGCACCATGGACAAGGTACCTGAGTTCAGAGGACCGACATCCTGAGACGAAACAGTGTGACCATTCGGTGTGACCTTTTCACGTCTGCTTGCGAATTCACTGCCGGCTCGTCTGAGCGCGGTGTGATCCGTCGGCTTAGTTGAAGATGCTGGGGCATCTGGTGCTGAGGCCGTGGCCACCAGCGTCGGGCTGAAGGCGCTGGAGCCTTGGCGAAGATGTCAAACATCTTCATCCTGAATGTCTCCCATTCCTCAGGGGTAGGGGACTGGGTGGGAAAATGTATCTGTAGGGCCTCTTCCTCAGGGACGTCTTTGGAGTGGTGGCTCCTCTTCTTCGATGATGAAGAAGAGTGATGCCTCAAAAAACCACCATGGGATCTTGACCTCTTGCAGTTTTTTTTCTTCTTCTTCTCCTTTTGTACTGGAGAACTTTCCTCTGTCCCACGGTCCGTGATATCAAATGGGGCAGTTTATAACCTCTCTCCTTGTGCAGTCCTGCATGTCGTGGCCTTCTTCAAGACTGTAAAGGCAAATGCGGTGTGGGTCCGAAACAGACATTTGACACCCGCAGTCCATGCAGAGTTTGAAACCTGAGGAGTTAGTCGGATTCTGCATTGCAACAAATACAAAGAACGTAAGTAAAAGATTAGAGAAATTGAACAAAGTTTCAGAGCAGTGTTCCTAAAACAAGTAGCGTGCACAGAAGCAAAGGAACTGAGGTCATGGGGCACAGCACCACTATATTAACTGGCCCCGACATCGTGTCAGGCGTGGGGCGCTTAGAGGGGTCGGGCAGAGCCGATGCAAAAGGTTTCTGAAGAACAGTGGTGCTGGGCGATAGATATCAAAGATGAGGAATCTGTGGGAGGGGGGAGTTCATTAGAAAACTAGTTTCTGTCTCTGTTGCTATCCTAGTTGAAAGATGCCAATTCAATTTCAGATCAAATACAAATGATACAATCTGATATAGTGTTATTAATTTGAAAAATATATATTGGTTAGGGTACCTTTACATTTTACACACTTGACTCTCTATTGCTGCGTCTGGGATTAAGGGTCTAAGTGACCACCTTTTGCCTTTAAGAAAACATATGAATTTGTCATCCACGAATAATGTCATGTATTCTAACAAACCAATGTTTGCTACTGAATTCTAAATTCCTGCTTACTTATTCTGTAGTGCTGGAGGTATGATTTCCACATTGCTAATTTTTTTCATTACTTGTAAAAGATTCTGACACCAAGGTAAATGTTATGTTGTTTTATTTTATTGGTGAAGCACATGTACAACACCCATCTCGTTTGTTTGCACTGGTGGTATCTGCGTAACAGGTAAAGCAATTAAAGCCATGGGAGAAAACCACAAGAGGATTCATGTGAGACGAATGAGTGGCTAAAAATGGAGCTGAAGATGCATCACAGAGACTTTTAACAAAGAGAAAAAATGAGTGTTTTGAGTGGTTTTCTAAACATTTTATTACTGGCTACTGACCAAAGCTTGACGCGAAGGCGGTTCCATTCAGTTGGCACAAAGATGGAAAAGAGTAAAATTAGGGTTCCTGAGAGAGCATACCCATTATCGAGACTGGACTGGACCAGGATAGTAAATGCTGTGACACAGACAGAAAAAGTAAGATAAGCGAGGATCTGGTGTAAAAGACGAAGATGATGAAAACAACACGAGGCACTCATTTTGTGATGAAGACAGGAGTTTCGCTTGAGTAGAAACTGTAGACTGCGGGAGGTCAACGAGGAAGAACCAAAGGCCAAAGGTTAAAGGTCCACATAAAAGGGATGTCTCTAACTAGTAGAATTACCAAAACCTCAGTTTTCTTGGAGTTTAGTTTTTGTGAGTTGGAGGACATACTACATGAAACTACTGTAAGTCAGTTGTCAGATCTAGAAGTGCTAATGCTATGAACCTGGATGGTTTACAAGGTTTGCATGATATTACATTCATACTGTGAAAGCTGTTTGGAAAGATTTTAAAAATGAACATAAGTCAATCAAAGAATTTTAAATGAAATGTAATGTGGCCATTGAGTGAATGTCAATAGCATGCACAAAATATGCAGAACTTAAAAGTGGTTGTGCTGTTCTTATACTGAAAGGTAACTTGTTTAGAATTTTCTCAAAAAAGACCCTCAGCCCAATAAAGTCCATAACGTCCCTAAAAGCCAAAGGCCAATGTTTAAACTCCTATATAAATCTCACTCAATAAAATCACTCGTAATCAGATTCTCTATCGTCAAATGAATCAAATATCATATATCATACTCACCCCTCAACTCTAAAGTTGAAGACCAACACATATGATCCAAAAACATTGACATGCAATAACCCTGAAAAACACCAATTGTCGAGGAAACATTCCCCCCACTGAGACCATTACACCAAACTACTGTAGTAAAATCAAACTCACACAATTCAAAGAACATGAAACTCAAACTGTTCAGAGACCACCTAAGCTAAACTATTTTGGGAACATGAATCTCAAACTACTCTGACAGCATGAATCTGAAACTATCCATAGAGGAGCAACCCCAAAATATCTTGAGAACACCAAACCAAAAAATCCTTAGTACACTTCACCATGGACAATCACCCCCAAAGTATCCTTGAACATTAATTTCTTGCTGCACTAATAACATCAGGCCAAAACATCTCAAAAACATCAAAGCAAAACTAACCTGAATACTTGAATATATCAAACACAATCAATTTTGACACCACCAACCCCGTACTATGATAAGATCATCAAAATCAAACAATATATAGAACATTAAACTAAAGCTATCTCCATACAAACAGACGATGTAGGAAAAAAGAACTCCAAAATGAACCTTTAAAGATCAAGCCAGACTCTTCTGAGAACAGCAAACATTAACAATTCTCATAAAATCAAACCAAACTATCCTTGATCATGGTATTCTAAAGGTATAGCTGAGGTAATTGGCATTAGGCCACACCAATGTTTCTTTGATTTTTTACTCTGAAAAGCAACACTGACTGTCACTTTAATACATCAACCCAAACCACCTATATCTAAATACTAATTTATGAAAACTACTGATTCATAGCATGTCTACTGATCTAAAATTTAGAAAGTGTAGAAATGTGCAAATGTAATTCTGTCTGTTATTTTGTGCAAATACTTGTATGTATAATCACAGATAATCCTAGCCAAGTTCTTTCACAAAAAGACCCTAAACGCAATTATAGATGATGCTAGCCAATATATGTTTTGCTCCAGAAGGTTCTTCTTCAGGGCAAACTAGATATTGGGCCTCATTACAAGGTTGGTGGTAATCCGCCGGTGCTACCGGCGGGTTGCCGCCGAACTCGTAACACTGTTTCCGGCACCTAGCTTTCCGGTGCCAGCGGGATATTACAAGTCCCAGCAGACAGGGTAGCTAGGTGTCGGAAACTGTTAGTCCCCATTCTCGTGTAGTCCCATAGGACTCCATGCGAATGGGTTGACAGAAGCACTTGCACCAATACTAACGGTGCTGTTGCTTCTGTGATAAGTCTGCCTACAGGAGCCGGTTCACCCGGCAGAGTCAGACCTGTGGGGCGCAGCGGCCCCGGCAGGCAGACTTGCAGTGTGGTGGTCCGGAAACAAGGGTGCGGTACGTTTACCGGCACCCTTGTTTCCGGACCGCCACACTTGTAATGAGGTCCATTGTGTTCACAAATTTCACATTAGTATTGTAATTCTAAATTCATACATATAATGCCACTGTGACAGTGACAAGAAATGAAAAAGTGCACAAACAAATTGGTCTAATTGGAGGAGAGACAAGACAACAAAAAATAACATATTCACCTGGGGAAGGGCGCTCAGTCAATCAGGTGGCTGAAATAGCGGTGAGAATACACAATCCCCGTCTGCAGTCCCAGCCAAGCGAGGCACTTCCCCAGGACTCAAATCTGAGCAACAATTTCAATTCATCAAGAAATAACCACAGGATGCAGTGAGTAATATTTGATCTGATCATATCTAAGAAATCGAAGAAATAAAGTAAATACGACATTGTGGTAAGGAACTCTGCTTTCATAATTAAAAAGAATATATGATTAAAATGAACAGTGAACATTTTAAATTTCATCTCCAATAGGTTTTGGATAAACAAAGACATGAAGTCCATACGTAATTAATGTTTGCTATATGATTGCCCAGCAGTGATTTTGGGTGAGTCCAAAACAGATATAAACATAGTAGCTTCAAACAAGAGGAAGCAATTGTGTTTCACTAATACTAGCATGATTTCACATTATCTTAGAAACCTGCTAATATGTTATTTTTTGTATTATTTCTCATTTGTTATTCAATCATTTTAGTTTGTACGCTTTATTTTAATGTTTGTCTATATGCCAGTGGTGTTTTATTCATGGATTAAGAATCACACTATTAATGTGATCTTTGTGAAAAAATATCTAAAGTTTCCCCAGAAGAAGCTCCAAGGGTGCGAAACAAGTGTTGGCTAGAATCAGCTATGATTGTGTTTAACGTCTCTGTGTGAAATAACATGCCTAGGGTTATCTGTGATAACGTTTATAGGCATATCTATGAAATGACACACAGCTTTGCATTCTTTTTTTCCTTGAAATCCGTTAGCTATAAACACCTAACTTAATTAACATTAAAGACATTTACATTATTTTTTTTTTATTTTTATTCATTTATTTTCAACATTTCCAAGAAACAAAATATACATCACCAAAAATTCAAACAGAGTACAAAACATAACATTCAGCTTTACATAGGTACGGAAGGACAATAAGTCCAAAGCATGTAAACATTTTGAAACATCTCAGATAATATAAGATACATTTTGTACCACTCTCAAAACAAAACACCTAATCCCAAAATAACTTTTAAAAAAAGAACACAAATTGCAACACATAACAACACAGAAACATAAAGACTACACACAGACTACATAAAACAGAACAAAAACAAAACTGGGGGAATCCTCAATCAATGCACATAAATAATATCAGATAGTCGGATCCAATGGAAGCAACTAATCCTCAGACACACAGTCACCATATAGATCTGTAAATGGTTTCCAAAGATCTCGATATTTATTCTCTTTTCCTTGTCTCACAAACATCACCCGCTGAAAGTTCCAATTCGCCACTCTGGGCTTCTTCCTCGTCTTCCACACCATCAGTATTTGTTTCACTGCAACCACAAGTGCTTTATCAATCAATTGTCCATAATGACGAGCAACCGCACAACGCCCCTTCCCTGACAACAGTAACACCTGCATAGGCATCCTGGGAAAACGTATCGATAAGATCGCATCCAGCCTATCTAACATACTCACCCAAAATTCTAACACCCGAGGACAATACCATAACATATGAATCAATGTTCCTTTCTCCTTCCCACATCCCCAACATAGGTCATCATCATTCAATCCTAACTTATACATACGCAATGGAGTCCAATACAGATGTCCCAACACCTCCAAATGAATCAATCTCAACCTGAGATCCAACCTACTTCTATAGCCTACGTTACACATATATTCCCACTCCTTTTCTGTAATATCACAGCCCAACTCCTGTTTCCACCACTCTAATGTTCTCCTGTCAGCATCAACATCCTTAGAACATATTGGCATCAAGCTAGTATAAGTACAAACCATTCGTGGCGATGACATAAGAATCTGACCACCCGCCTATACCACCTCCAACAGTCCCGACAACATTGCCAATCTTTCACTCAATAGAGCTTTCAACTTCGTAAACCTATTCAGTTCCCTCCCTACCAAATGAAACATCCTCTGCAACTCCTCGAATGATAATATACGGCCATCACGCACCACATCACTGATACATAAAATCCCTTTCGAGATCCAACTCCTCTAACAAAAGGATTTATTGGCAAATTGTAAACTCGGATTAAGCTAAATAGACACTCCATAGTGCAAGTACAAGTTCCCTTGAAAGAGACTCAACCACCACACCAAAACCTCTTTAGCCACCGCAAAAGTCGGAAGTCTACTATCCCTCCCAGGCAGACACCCCATCGAGGTAACAGCATGTAATGGAAACCATTCACTTTATACTTTTCTATAAGCACCCACAAGGGTTCTGGTCCACTCCCCCCTGAAAAATAATACGCAGTTTTTTTCAATATAAACCCTCTATAGTAGTGTTCCAAATCTGGGTACCCAAAACCTCAATTTTTAGTACTACGTGTCAAGATAAACTTAGGAATCTTAGGTCTCTTTTTATCTCCCCACAGAGGGTTTTGAAAAGCACAATCTATACTAGCCAACATTTTTTTCGAAAATTTCAGAGGCAAAGATTGCACAACATAAAGTACCTCTGGTAAAAGAGTCATCTTAATAGCGTTGACTTTAGCCCAAAACCCCATCGGTAATCGCTCCCATCTCCTAATATCTTTACTCAAACTAGCCACCAATTTACCTACATTAAATTCCACCATTGTTTTGACATCCTTAGTCAGATATACACCCAAGTATTTCACATGTGATGTAGTCCATTTACAATGCCAATCCAAAAAATGACCACGCACACAGGTACTAGCGATTGGAAACACCTCAGTTTTGTCCCAATTAATTTTATGCCCCAACAACTCACTCACCCTATCAAAGATATTTTTCAGTACCACACTACCTCGCTCAGGATCCGCAAGAACCACCACCATTTCATCTGCATATGAAAGGACTTTAACTTCCACATGATCAAATTCCAGGCCCCTAATACCTCGTTCTCCACGAATATATGCCAACAATGGCTCCAAAGCAAGATTGAACAAGTAGGGTGACAACGGGCACCCCTGTCTAGTTCCCCTAGTCAACCCAAAAGCTTCAGACAAAACACCATTTACCCAAATCCTAGCCTTGGCACCACTCTGAAGACAACTGATTATCCCCAGAAATCCATTCCCAAACCCCATCCGCCTCATTGTAAACTGCAAAAATCTCCAACTCACTCTATCAAACGCTTTCTCCGCATCCATAAAAATCAATGCCGCATCAGACAGATCTTCCTGTTTCAAACTCATAATATCAATCAAAGTTCTGATATTATCATAACCAAATCTGTCCCGCAAAACCCCACTTTTACATTATTTAACATACTTTGCTTTGATTTCTTAATGAAGAGATGGGTTAATGGTTGGGAACAATTTCAAAATTCCAGACTGTTAGTGTCAGTGTTGTGGTTCAACTACAGGTCGTTTGTGTCCATGTGGCAGATCCTAGCTCACCCAACCCACCAGGGCCACAATAGGCTGACAGTAGGCACTGGCAGAGGAAGTGAACCAGGTGCAACTTCCTCCTAGTCTTGAACCGGGGACCCAGTCAACGAAAAAGATGATAGTACAAAACTGGCATCCTGCTGAAAGGCCTCCTCCCACCCCTTACCCTGGATGCCCCCAAATTCCTGGAAGGTGTGTGGTGAATGCAAGTAGTTCTAAGTTCCTAGGTCTGTTCCAATATGGGGACAAGGGAAGGGATGCCTGCCTCGGGTGGCACAAGGACACTGAAAAAGGGGAAACGTATGGCCCTAACTCGGGTGGCACAAGAACACAAGCTAGTATGACACACAAACAAAATGGAATTGTTGAAGCATAGAGTGAACACCAGGAGCAGAATCAAGGTTTGTGAAAACACAGAAGATGTTTCAAGTTAGTCTTGCTAATAGGGGAATCCAAAGACTAGTCCAAATGCAAATGAGCAGGTTAACATCCAAGCAAAACAGTCTGATCAATATACTTTACAGTCAAGGGAAAGCTAGAGCTGAATCCAAATAAAAGTTTGCAGGTTCTCAAGTACCAGTAAGTCACAGGTAGAGTATTGGAAACATTCTGGGATGTCGATAAATACTTGAACCCTGAAGCAGAAAGCTTCAGCAGAAAATGTCATAAGCTTCAGTGTATTTTCGTTGCACAGTATAAAGTGATTACAATAGTAGCAGTGGGCACATGGAAAGACTATGATCCAAGTGAATAAACCATAACCAAGTATTTGGACTCATCCTAAAGAGGAAGTAATCAACAATGTGCTCCAGGTGCTCACAGCTTAACCTGGACAAAAACAGGTTCAAGGGATCAAGATAGGAGCTGGATGCAGTAGCCCACATAAATGTCTCAGCATATAAGTGATGTGATCAAATGTTCTAGTATCTGAAGCCATAATATCTGCTGAATGAAGGATTGCTCTGCAGGGATTAGGGGTGAATAGCAGAAAACTAGCAAGGAATAAGATTTTAAAATCAAATAGAAAAATGAAAAGAGCTTAAATCAGAGTAAAAAGTTTAGTTGAAGGAAGAACAGATTACATACCTTTGGTGATATTCTTTCTCATGGATATGCCCTTCTTCCTAGATACGTTTTCTTGAAGAAAAAATCCTACCAGGCACAGAATGGCTTTGGCGAACGATGCGTTAGTGCACCCACTTCTGCCTGTCGTTGTTAGTGCCCATAATGATAG
This sequence comes from Ambystoma mexicanum, assembly GCF_040938575.1. Classification (NCBI taxonomy): domain Eukaryota; kingdom Metazoa; phylum Chordata; class Amphibia; order Caudata; family Ambystomatidae; genus Ambystoma; species Ambystoma mexicanum. Next base: position 973,029,023 of record NC_090936.1, on the reverse strand, counting down.
CTGAAGTTTGTAAAGGGAGCCGAATAAACAACATTATGTACACTAACTCATATCGCTCAGAGGCCAAGGAAGGTCACTTCATAGGCCACACAAATGTCCAGAATTTGAACATGACCATGCAGAGCTGAGGTAGCAGCTTCAAACCTTGTGGAACCAGGACATCAGGACGTAAGCCAGGAGCAAATAGCCCTGCCTTTGTGTGAACCAGCACAACTCACAAATTGATTATCAAACAAAACACTTTCACCTTTGAGTTGTAAAAACTTGAGTGCCATCTTTTGGTCAAAATGATGGAAAGGCTCTTCCTCCTTAGAAGGATGAGGAAGACAAAGTCTGGAAGACCTGTTTTCAGAGCAAGATTAAATTCTGTAACCAATTTTTGAAAAGAAAATACTGGTTGAGGAAAACCCTAGAAGGAGTATGTTGCTTACCTGTAACTCCAGGTACCCATCATTGGTATCTTTCATAGATGCATATGCTCTGAATATTCCCCAACGTCAAGCTCAGAATACTCAGTTACATACTTCCTAGTTTTACATTAAAGAAAAAAATTCCTTGCTTTGGGTCATTTTGTACCCAACCAATGGGACCTTGAGTGCTCAGCTCCACCCCAGAGGCCATGTTCTGATTCTAACCAATTAGAGTACATGACTTCAACCTTGTAGCCCAGGTGGCCTTTGCATTTGAATCTATGAAAGATACCAAGGGCGGAGCACTGGAGTTACAGGTAAGCAACATGCTACTTCTCCAGCATTCGATCTTTCATAGTTGCACATGCTTTGAATAGATTGCAAAGCAGTATACATATATTGGTACATTCTTAGGCAGCATGTAGTGGAGGTTCGACTTACTGGAACAGATGGTGCAGCAATGCTCATCCCACACCAGCGTTGATTCTTGCTTGGGCAACAGTAGTGTTTGCAAATGTGTGAGGCAGTAGCAGCCCTGAACATTTCTTCCAGGGTAATCCTAGCAAATATGGCTGTGTCGCTCTGGTATACTGAGTGCAGACTATGTTGCAGAAGGGTCTGTTAGCCTTCTTAGGACAAAACGAAATTGTCGAGGTTATCCACCTCGATATACTCATTTTCGAAATAGGGCTTCCCTTATTAGAGGATCCACACACGATGAACAATTGTGTTGTTTTCCTAAATTCCTTTGTTTTATCAATGTAATACTTAAGCGCCCATATGGCATCTAGGGAGTGAAGGGAGTTCTTAGCTGCTGAACTAGGATTTGCAAAGAATGTTGGTAGTAGAACAGCGGATGAGTTTATGTGGAAATCAATTGGTAGTTTTGAAAGGAAGCCTGGGTTGGTTTTAAGAACCAGTTTGTCCTTGAACAAACATAGGCAGAGTTCATAGAGAGAACGCTTGGCTCTCTGACACTAGCCTTGCCGATGTGATAGCTGCCAAAAAGGCTGCCTTACATGAGATGTGCATTATGTCTGCTTTGTAAAAGAGTTCAAAGTGCAGTTTTATGAGCATAGTTAAAACTGTATTTAGACTCCATCTTGGCACTGCTTTTTTGATTGATGGGAAGGTGTGCAAAAGCCCCTCCATAAGTTGCTTGGCTACTCTCTGACTGAACAGGTGGTTCTCCCTGATTGTGAGTGTAGTGCAAAATGGCGTCTAAGTGTACTCTAATAGAAGAGTGATTCAAGCCACTTTCCACCAAGGACAAAAGATATGGCTACATTTCGTGAAGCTTTACTTTGAAAGACATATATTGCGTTTGTCACACAATGCAGAGAAACTTTTCAGTTTTAGTGTGTGTGATTTTGTAGTTGACATAGCCATTTCTGACTGCATCAACATTCTCAAATTGTCTGGAATGTCTAGGTTTCCAAACGCCGAGAAGTCAGGAGCCACGCTGTTGGGGTGAGTGATCTAGGATTGTGATGATAGATTTGACCCCTGGTCCTGAACAGCAGGTAAACTGTCTGTGTTAGGCGTAGCAGATTTAATAATGAGAAGAAAATGAGGTTGGAGTGACATGACGAGCTGAGCTGTGCGGGCTATGAATCTGATTCGACATGGATTCCGCTTGATGTTTTCCAGTGGAAATGCATAAGCTAACCGCCCTGGCCCTTTCCGAGGGAACCTGCTGGCAAATATTTTGCATTTTTTTGTTTTCTCGAGTGACAAATTAATCTATTTGGAATTTTCCACACTTGTTGAATATATTTGCTAGTTGTTTGCTCTGTATGCCCCATATTTGGTTCCCCTTTCCTTGGTTCTCACTCAATAACTGTCTCTTTCTTCATTTTGTATTCTTATCTCACAACCCTCATTACAGGATTCTATGCCAGGCTTTCGCATTCTTCACCTTTAAACTCATAGGGTAATTTCCCTTCCGTCCATGGTATTCGTTTCCAGTCTTTAACTATTTCCCATACTGGGTTGCTCGTTATTTTCTGTATCTGTTTTCTACCCTTCCAGTTAAACAGTTAGTGATATCTCGTCTTTATGATTGGAACGAGTTTCTCTCTTCATATAATCTTGTCCCGGTCGCCTCCCACTTTTCCCGTTCTCCTTGGTACCTCCATATATTTAGGGGACGTTGCGGGGCTCGGGCAATCCTCTTCGGATCTGGTTTCTTTTGCGTTGGGTACGTCGGCTTCCTGTCCTCGGCTTCCCTTCTGGCTGCTTCCGTGTATGAGTGCTGTTGATAGGGAGCTGCTTGCCCTCCCTGCTGTGATGGTCTCGGAGTTCTTCACCGGGAATCCTGCCCACGTCAATCTGCATGTGTCCAGACCACCGCCTGGTACAGAAATCCTGTCTCCTGCTTCTATATATATATTTTTAATAAAATATCTCCCCAACAGTATGCCCGTTGTTGTGTACGCCGAGCCTACAGCATCTCACTCTGGCGTTCTTTGCATCCTTGAAAGCTGCGGGCTCCATGGCCCATCTGTGCTCTGCCTCACCCAGGCGTGATCACATCAGGGTGCTTCCCCTGCATGTGACACTCTCTCTCATTACTCCACTTGGCTCTGTTAAATGTATGTTTCTCCTTAATGAGACATCTTCTTTTCCTTTTCCAAATGGGTTTGTTTCAGTATTGCCTTCAGCCAAATATGCACGGATCACATAATTCTTCACAGCAGGTAGTCCCCTATAGGCTGCTATGGTGTGTGGCCTCACAGGCATGGGAGTCCTTGTCCCCTAAGGGAAAGTCTCTCCCAGTGAGGTCCCACTTACCCTGACCCATACGAAGGGTCTTGCGAAGCAGGCTCACCACCCTAGCCTCAAAGGGGGAAGCTTCCCCTTGGGGAGAAAGGACAAATACACACGATTCATCACATTTCCCAGTTTGGACATGTATGTTCTGACTAAAACCACTGGGGTTATTTTGACCCTGTGATCATGTAAAGTATGGTTTGTACTCTTTTCTGTGAAGGCCTGACTAGGGAATGTGTTGTGGAGTAAAAGGCCCCAGAAAGACCAATTTCTGTGGCTTCATGTGTGATTTGTCATAGTAGATGGAGAAACTGTGTGTGTTACAGATTGGGATGTGATGGTTGTTTTTAGAGCTCAGACTAACCAATCATCCAAATATCGGTAGACGTGGTGGCTGCTTTTTGTGATGACCCTGGGAGCTTACCTGATGCCAAATGGTAGCACTTTGAACTGATAGTGCACTCTCCACTTGACAAAACAGAGGTTTTTCTATTGGCCTTGTGAATCAGTATTTGAAAGTATGCGTCCTTGAGATCTAGTAGCATGAGGTAGTCTTTGTCTTGAACCAAAGTGATAATTTCCTGCAGCATTATCATCTGGAACGTTTGTTTTTTGATAAATGTGTTCAATTTTCTTAGATCAAAGATGGGTCTCCATGTTGCATCAGGCTTTTTAGTAAGGAAATACCTGGAGCAAACTCTTTTTCCTTGCTCTGTTTTTGGAATGTTTAGGATGCCACCTTTGTTGAACCTGTGATGCAAATTTTGATGGATATGTTGTTGCTTCATTGGTGGTATTTGTGGACATTTCTTTTTTAACTCCACAGTGTTTTACCCTTTTTACAATTGCTAGCATCCATCCGTCTGATGTTATTTTTGAGCAGTCCACATAAAATGCTGTGATTCGGCGCTCCAATAGGGTGCTTTATGAGGAGTTATTCTCTGGTGATAGTCAGGCTTGCTGCTTGTTGGAGCAGGTTCTTGCCTGAGTAGAGCCTATGCATTTGTTGGTCACCCGATGATCTTTGCTTTTTCCGTACTCTTGGTATTCATCATCATATAGCTTTTATTCAACAATTTTGTCATTTGTCAAAACCATAATCACAGAAAAGAGGAACAAGTCCAATACTTAAATGCAAGCTAAAACCTCAATAATAATAAAGTATCCTGGTGTACCTCATCGGGGTCCGACAAGTTTCCAAAGAGTGATTAAGAAAGAAATTACCAGATGCAATTTTACATATATATACAATTGACGACGGAGCGTATTTTGTATTTTATTTGTGTTTTATAAAGCGCCTTAAGCCAAAGCACTGAACATTTTAAAACAGGGTACGGTACAATAAAAAATGGATAAGCAGTTGAACAATCAAACCCACGTAGCAATCATTCAGGGATGTTGAAGGAGGTAGGCTTTCAAGGAAGTACGAAAGAGAGAATAAACAGTGATAGAACGAAGGAGAAGTGGAAGAGCATTCCAGTTGAGAGGCGCAAAAAGCTGAAAGGATTGGAAGCGAGACTGGGCACACAGAGGACAAGGAACCACAAGTCTAAACGTAGAGGAAGACCGGAGAGAACGAGACAGAGTATAGAAAGATAAAAGCACAGCAAGGGAGCTAGGTGCAAGTCCACAGAGGGATTTGAAGACAAGGCAGAGGAAGTGAAGTTTGATTAGAGAATGGAAAGGTAACCAACCAAGTGTAGCAAGAGAGGAGGAAATAGAATCTCAACAGGGAAGAAGACAAAGTAGACAAATGGAAGAATTAAAGACTGACCTTAGCGGGGCAAGATGAGAGCTTGGAAGACCAAAGAGAGTAGTAGAACAGTAAAAGAGTTGGGACAAAATCAGTGAGGGGATGAGGAGTTTGGATGCTTGGAAAGTAAGAAAGGGGCGAGCTTTACGAATATTGTGAAGATGGAAACGACAGTAACGAGAGTTGAGAGAAATTTGACGAGAAAAAGAAACCTTGGAGTCAAAGTGGAGACCAAGGTTGCGAGCTGTAGTAGAGATTGGAAGATTACAGGGAGGGAAAGATATGAATGGGGTGGAGGATGGGGAGGAATCGTGTTGGCAGGGAAGAACAGGACCTCTGTCAGGACCTCTGTCTTCCCTGCATTAAGGGTGAGAAAGTGAGATGACATCCAAGATTTAATAGCAGTAAGAAAGAGACAGCCTGTGAGGGTGTAGTGGATATCAGGAGTGAAAGAAGAAAAGGTTAGAAAAGTTGAGTATCATCCAAATAGAAGTGATGAGACCAAAAGAAAAGATAATGCCAGCAAGTTGTGAGGTGTACAATGAAAGAAGGGGCCTATGACTGACCCTTGAGGTACCCCAGGATAAAGGGGGAAGGATGCAGAGGTTTTGCCTGCCCATAAGACCGAGAAGGTTTGATTGGACAGATAGGAGCTAAACCAGGATAGAACAGAACCCTTAAGACCAAAGGAAGAAAGTGACGCCATGAGCAAAGAGTGATCCACAGTGTCAAATGCCTCAGATATGTCAAGAAGAATGAGAAAGGAAGAGTGTTTGGAGTATCAAGCTGAAAGAAGAGAGTTGAGGACAGAAATCAAGGCAGTTTCAGTAGAGTGGAGGGAATGAAAGCCAAATTGAAATCGAGGAAGAAGAGAGAGATCGGTGACAAAAGATGAGATCTGAGAATCCACAAGACGCTCTAAGAACTTAAAAAAATCAGGTTTAGGTCCTAGCACCTCTGACTTTTAATGCTTTGGATCTTGTTTGGCAGGCCTGATGGCAATAACTTGCTACAAATAGCCCTTTAGGATGAGTAGCAGCACCCTCGATATAGATGGGGATGCAGATTCATACTCTTACATCAAATAATAATGACAACTCAATAGTTTGGCAAAGGGAGTCCGTTAAATGACAAGAACAGAAAACAGGGAGTTCAATGAACATCAGCAACCGCTCGATCTTCCTTCTCGCTTAAACTCCAAATAATTTCAGAAAAAACACAACCTTTATACCAAAAACTCATCATCATTGACGTGTAATCTCAAAAACCTAATATGCAACTGTAAAGACTGGAGGGGGGGTCTGTAATTCTGCTCTCTATATGGTAGAGAGATACAGAAGACCCCAACCAAGATACTTTATAGATAGCAATGGACGAGCAATCAAGGCCTAGCTTCTCGGGAGGTGATGCAGGCTGGTTCTTAAGTAAAGTGTAGTCCCCAAGCCCCCACAAAGGAATGTCCACAAACTGTATAAGTTAAAACACAGTCTTTATATAATTAATATTAAAGGTTATGTACACTATTACAATAACTCACTTTGTGCTCAGAAAATCAACAATGGTAAATATATACAGTTCTTAAGTGGTACCACAATTATTATCAGCTCTCATTAAAGTGCACCAGCTATACTCTGCACAAATGTTACACACATCACTTAATAAAGGCAAACAACAATAGCCATAGGAGGAAAGCAGTTGGTTAGAACAATTGGCAGAATACTGGCCCCTACCACTATACACATTTCTGTGTGGAGATCCCCCCACTTGGGCCACCTGTAAAATAAAGAGATAACATAAGCCCAGTCCATATATTGTTCTAGAGGTCTTTTTTCCTTCTATAATGTTTCTACCGCCCCAATTTACCTGGTAGAGCAGAGTACTTCGAAGAGGCGTCGATGGATCCTTCTTGAGTGACTCCCTTTAAAGCAGGAGCCACGGATCGTCGAGAGGCGTCGAAGTAGATAAAATTGGCCACAACGGTGTGGATGAAAAGTTTGATGGTGCCGAGACCACTGCATCGATCCAGGCAGTGCTCGTCGGCAACGTCCTGCAAGGATGAGGTGTGCGGGGCACCTCAGCATTTGATAGTTCAGGACCGCAAAGAGTTTCTAAAGAACTGTGGCCCGACAAGGGCATCGAGTCGTCGAAGTCTTTGTGGTCTTTGGGTGGTGAGAAACCCACCGGCGGATTCTCCTCAGCACGTTGGTGTCCTCGACTTTCTCCAGTGCGATAAAGCGGTTGATGGTGCGGACAAGGGAGTCCTTTGATTCAACAGTCTTAGGCAAATGAGTGGACGGCTCCGGTCGTCGGCAGCACGGCGTCAAGCGGTCCCCTCTTCTGGGCAACACGGCTTCGACAGGCATCCAGCGGTTACGGCGATACTCAGAACCCTGGTGGACGGCAATGGACTTCGACGACGTCGATGTCAGGGTGCTTCACTTCGTTCTCCTCGGCGGTCCCCGTCTCCGGTCGGCAGCCTTTCGAGGGTCTGACTTCCAGGGAGCTTTGGCGCAGGTGAGCTGTCCTCCATGGTCCCTCGGAGCACGGGAAGAGGGAGCCTAGCTGGGTCCTCTCTCGGATCAGTCCTCGACGAACTCTACAGCTTTCGGATCGGGTCGAAGCAAATGGAGCAGCAGTTCTTCTTCTTCCAACTGGGCGTCGAGGATCAGGAGTTCCAGTTACTCTTCAAGTGTAGACACAGCTTCTGAACAATTTCCAGTGGTGAGAGGTCCCCAGATATACTATTCTGTCTCTCATCCACACTGCTGGGTCACACTCAGCAGCCAATCATACAGAAGGACATTCATGCAGTCAGCCAGCCAATCAGGCATACAGTGCATCCAGGCCATACTCCTCCCTCTCAGACACTCACAACAAGGAATGTGGATTGGGACGAGTACCCAGCCATTCAACACTACACACTGCATTCATGCCAGTTTTGGGCAGGGCTGTCTCAGTCTTTGTCTCTCATACCAGAAACCAGACAGCCACAACAAGAAGTGCATATTGGTCACACACTCCATTCACCCAGGTCTCACCCACAGGGTGTACCCACAACATACAGTAACTGGGAAGGCTCCAGCCAGTCTGGCCTGGACTTCACAACAACACCATATATGGAACTTCCACCCAACAGCCAGTCAGGGGGAAGGGACAGAGTCAGGGCTTCCCAGGACTTTGGGAAAACAAGGTAACAGGCAATAGAAAGCAAGAGGCCACAGGGGCCATCTTGTTTCCTATCAGGAATCAACTGATTCCAATGGCAGGGTCTGGGTATCCCAAAATGGAGGATACTCAGAGCACCTGTCAAATTCAGTATGCCACCAGCCCATACCCTGCTCTGTGGGCCACACACAGGTGCCCAAAAACATACACTAGGGGCACAGGGTTGCACCCCCACCCATGGGTGCCATAAGGGTATCCCATGGGTCTGTACACCAAACCTAAAACAAACAGGAAGAGCTGCACTGCCAGGAGTCCCACCTGGACTCCTGGGCAGAAAACAATACAGAACATAAGTGAAAAAGGACTACAGGACAAGGACAGGGAGGCCCTGTCCCTTCAATGCATTTCCAGTCACACAGCAACTTGATTGATTATAGGAAAGTAACTTTAAAATAGGTACTATGTCTGTATATGGTAACGGGGAGAGGGGATTGGATAATAATGTCAGGTGGGACAACTAAGCCCTTCCTTCAAATTGGTCACTGTAAACGTCACAAAAAGTATGACGTCCAATTGGCTCTACTCTCTATAGGACCCTAGATTATATGGTCCACTATGATTGGGTTGGCATTGATCCCACACATACTTTTCCACTTGCGCATAGCAGCATGCAGAATAATTAGCAAGGTGCAGGGAGTAAGTCTGCACTCCCACTTCCCTCAAATTTATGTTACAACCATTCATCACCTCAGTGGCCGTGTGTCAATTACTGCTTTGTAGTTTTGCCTTGAGTCTTCTTCTTGGTCTGCGAAGTTTAAGGGGTATGGGTACGACAAGGCTCCATGCGTAGGTGTGAAAGTCTCATCCCTTTCTGCCTGCCTTGCCACGTGACTAGGACACAGTGAAATCGGCCTCTTCTTCGTGCAATTTTGTGTATTTGATTTAATTCTGTCTGTCGTTTACCATCAGCGGCTTATCCCGACCTTGCTGAAAAGGAGACTCTGTTATTCTTTTTAATTGTAGGCATTGCTAGCCTTTTCTAGCCTGATACGACCTTGGCTTCTTTGCATGGTCACCTTCAGCTGGGTTTCTTCCAGCCTGATACAACCTTGGCTTCTTTGCATGGTTACCTTCAGCTGGGTTTCTCTCCGTCTTTAATTCTTGATTTGTTTGCTGCGGCCCTCTCCTCTTGAGACCTTTAGAAACTTCTATTCAGTTCTGCTCATGTGCGTAGTGGATTTTCACTCATCCATAAATTGCTTTTGAGGTAGATATATGTATAGTTGGTGCTTGCCGCAATCTATTTTACTACTAAGCATAAGCAAGCTCCACGATTTCTTTGCTTCTTGTGGTTTCTTGCCTATGTACAAGTTTAACTGACTTAATGTCTTCATCGGGCATATGGCATAAGTTTCTTCATCTTGAAATCAACTGGTTCACCTTAGGCTCAAGATGTCACTTATCCATGGTATTTCGTCTCTTTGTCAGTGTTCTCAGGTCATTGTATCTTCTATATGTGCATCAGTCTGGTTTCTTATGACGTCACCATTCATCTTCTCAGTATCTTCTTGGTTTCTTCGGGTATTCCATTCTGAGAAACAGCCTTTTGTCGCGACTGTAGATATGGATTTCTCAGTGGGTACCTTACTGTCCAGGTTTGCTTAGGTGTCAGTACTTCAATAGGTGCTGTTATTCCGAACTGTGGCCCTCTGCTAGTTTATCTGTTCTTCATACCTCACATATTTTGGCGTGAACGTTCCTGGCACTTCGAAGGGGGGGCTGGGGTGAGGATGATACTTGGCACTTCCTCTTCAGGGTGCTCTGCTTTTATTTACTCCATAGTGGAGCTGTGGCAAAGCAAAAATCTGTAACTGCCCCACTTCTGAGGGTAACGGGACACTGATGTCTTTGGTGACAGGAATTGAAATAATCGAGTCAAAGCCTGCAACAATGTCAGAAACACCTAATTTTGCTCTGTTAGAAGGCCTTCCTTTACTTCACAATTTGTACTTTGGTGTAGAACTGTTGGTGTAAAGTTGTTATAAAATTCAGTATTGAATAGGAGGGGAAGTTATTACAAACTGACAGGTCAGGGTGATGCTTTATCCTTTAAGATTGGCAAGAGGTTAGAAGGAGTAGAGCACTCAGTCATTTTGAGACGCGCATATGTTACACTTCCTTCAGTAGACTGCAGCAGACTGCACTTCATCACTGCACTTCTGTACAGCGCTGCAGTTTGCATACATGCACTTCATCCTCTTCCATTTATCAGGTATAAAGGTAGAAAACAGACCATCAAAAGCAGGCTGCACAGGTACAGGAAGGTGAAGCAGACTGCCCTTCATCACTGCACTTTCGAGCAGTGCTGTCTGCAGCCTTAATACATGCTCCTCCTCCTCTATCAGATAACAAGGTAGAAAACAGATCATTAAAAGCAGGTGGCCACAGAAGTAAAGCAATGTGCAGCAGAATACACTTCGTCACTGCACCTCCGTGCAGAGCTCCACGCTGCCTGCCTCCTTTATACTTGCTCTTCCCCCATAACATGGTAGAAAACAGACTATCAAAAACAGGTTGCACAGGTAAAGGAAGGTGTAGCAGACTGCACTTCATCGCCACACTTCTGAGCAGTGCTGAATGCTGCCTGCAGCCTTTATAGATACTCCTCCTCCTCTTCCAGGTATCAGTTAACAAGGTAGAAAACAGACCATAAAAAACAGGCCGCACAGGTGAATGAAGGTGCAGCAGATTGCACTTCATTGCCGCACTTCCTCTTTTGCTTCTGGTGGGTGAGTTAGAAAATGTTGGAGCAAAAATGCCAGACATGTCCTGCCCTCTAAGGCAACATACTGAAAGGCTGTTGCAACTGGGTCATTGTCCTGCTCTTTCTTTTAAGGAGAGATTGGGGGTCATTACAACCCTGGAGGTAGCCATGCTGCTATTTGCAGCATGGCTACCCCCATTCCGGGTACCGGGTCTGTGTTCCTGGAATGGGGAAATACTGGGCCATTCCGCCCTTGGACGGCCCGGTAATACCCCATTCCAGGAACCCATCCCCATTCCCATTCGAACCCCCATAGGGCTCAATGGGAATAGGGAGCATGCTAACAACGGGCCCGTTAATGACGGGCCCGTTGTTAGCATGCTGGTCTGCTCGCAGGACCCACTGAGGACGCCTGGTAAAACCAGCGTCCTTAGCAGGTCCCGCGAGGAGACCTCGTAATGAGGCGGTAGGGGGTTAACGGGCTCGGCAGCTCTACCGGCCCTGTTAACCCCCTACCACCAGGGTCGTAATGACCCCCATTGTCTTTCCATTTCCCACACACTCTACCAGTATATATTCACATCCAAAGTAACGTAGCAGTAGCAGTTTAGACCCCAAAAATATCAAGGGCCCTATATATAATGTGAGAGTATAATAGGCCATTTCAGCTAACAACCACACATGCCAAAGAGCCACACAGTGGTTGATAGCGGACATTGCTTATTCTACTCTCACATTTCAGGTAGAAGGTATTTTTGCATTTTGAATTATATTTGATTAGTAACATAGGTCAAAACTATCAACTGTACAATGCAGTTACCTTATCAACCTGACCCACATGGGCATAAAATACTGACCCACACCAATGTGTTGGACCCAACCCTTCAGGAATTGCCCTATTGCCCAAATGTCAGTCTGAGTCTGTTAAATATATTGTGTGAAAAACGTTAGTTTAGACAGAGTTAAGATGATCAGATTAATTACAACAAATTCATGAAATTTAGCGGGTGTGTAATGTGACGAATATTTTAGCTCTGAATTCCCCCGTAGATATTTCCCACTATGGTATTTTGTATCACATTGTTGTTCCATGCAGTGATCGTATGTACGTGCATAGGGGCTGAGCAAAAAGGTGGACTCCAAATTTAAATTATTGTCACTTCCCACACCCTCTGAATGTATTGAATTGTGTTGCAATGAATCCAATCATCTTACCTCTGGTGCAACTAAAGGTTTTTCACTGAATTTTAATTTTGTGGAATGTTATTTCTTGGCCATGGCCCATAGTCCCTTGCCTAGTTACTAACCAACCAGTTCACACTGCCCGTGGTCTTTAGATACTGTACACGTTGCAATAATTAGGCCAAATGGCAGTAGCCCACTGGCCATGGCCCATAGCCCCCTCACTAATCCCACCAGGCTGTGGCCCAGGTCCATCTTTCACAATTACAACTAACCAAGGATAGGCAAATCCCCTATTTCAACCCGTCCATTCATTTGATTGGTAGTTTCCCCCCAAACAAATTCCTGCAGAAACCTACAATGGTCACCTTCACACTGCCTTCTATTATCACGTTTGCCGATTACCACGATAATTGGAAAATGATAAAAAATGTAAGTCTTGCACATCCCCACAGCCTCTCTCCATTTGCTTCCACTTCCTTTCTTGGTCTTCCCTCAACCACACCCAGACCCTTTCGTATTACCCCCCTTTCATCAGCAAGTTCCAGCAATGCATTTTCTTTCCGAACAAATCTTGCAGCGTTCATGCAGGTTTCCCATGGGATTCCCACAGCAAGACGAAAATGATCTGCCTTAATACAGGCTCCCCATCCTTTCCCAAACTCTCCATCTGACCATGTGGTCCACTTTCAACCTGTCCATCTCTATGCTGATTTGAAACCACCCCTTCTCCTCCAAATATCGTTTTGAGGACTTTTTTTCACCGTTTTATGGGATTCCCAAAGGAATCACTCGCATTGAGCAAAACAATGCGGCAGCAATGCAGTGGTAACTGCCTCCTACCACCGCATTACCACCGTTTTTGGCCGTACACCCAACTCATAATGAGGCCCAATTTGTTTGGAAAATTTCAGACAAATCCATTTATTGAGTCAAAAGTTATTTTAGCAATAGGAATTTGGGAAAAGACAATGCAAACTATAGGGTGGTGACCACTGCCATGTAAAGTATAGAAACCACTGTGCGGTGTGTCTTATTCCAGGATGTCGGACAAGGAATGAGTCTTACATTCCAGCATCACAGCAGAGTAGCCTAAAAGAGAAAGGAAAAGTGACTCACTGTAGTGACTAATGTACTCCTATTCCAAAGTCCCCTTTTCTCCATACTTATGGGATTTCATGCATAGTGGGGACAGGATGGGAGTCTGCACACAACAACACACACTTTCCCTTACAAATTTGCAGGCAGATCCGGGCTGCAAAGGCGTAACATGGCCATGCCCTCAACTCCGAACCCACACACTTGAGATCCCCAGTCCCTGCATTTGTCAAGAGTACCAAAAGGAGTAGCTACATTTTAGGGGGCTCGAGGATAGGCGTAAGGAGGAAAGGGGACTTTGGACTAGGTGTACAGTAGTCATTATGGTGAGTAACTTTTATTTACTCCTACATCTCATCCGCTTTTCTGCATATTTATGTGAGAGTACCAATCAATGTATCACTCTTCGGGTGGAAGAACCCTAAATTGATGCAAACATTTTGCGCAGCACTAACTATCTGAATTTGGCAACCGACCTAGAGATGCTGTCAACTGAGTAGTGCCTGCAGAATGCCGATGGAGAGACCCCAGAACTGCGTTACAAATTGCCTTTCCTTGGCGTGCTTTTCACCCTTGTCAAATCCACATGTAATTCAGTTTGAGGGCATTTTCCCTGGAGGTCATATCAATGGTTAATGCAGGAAACAATCCACCTCACTATGGTGGTCTTTCCTGCCTGTCTGCCTGAATTGGAACGCCCAAATATGGCAGGGTCTGCCTAACACTTGCTGAGGGCTAGTACTCTCGAGACTTCAGGGCTCTACGAACATCCCAGCAGTGCAGATTTTTATCCGCCTCCGTTTGGGGTCTGGAAATAGTAGCAGAAGTGGGATCTCCTGAAAGATGTGAAACTCCAAAACCACTTTTTTGAGAAAAGGACGTGTTTGAAGAACCACTTTGTCACTGTGAAAGGCAATATAAGGATTGGTCAAGGAGAGGGCTTGTAGCCCACTAATCCAACGAGCTACTAGGAAGGCGTATTGTCCATGGAACGAGCTGCAATTCTGCTGAACATATATGTTTCAATGGCTTGTGGGCTAACACAGGAGGCCGGAGAACCAGTGCCTTCTGAGCAAATTTGGTGCTATCAGGAGGCTCTGGCAACTTTTGGCCTCCGGAGATCCTTGGGAATCAAAGGGAGAGAGGGAAAGGCCTATGCTGACAGTTTGCCACAAGGGCATGACAGAGCATTTGTAAGATAGTTCACTCCCCTGCCCTTCCAGGAAGCTTAAAGATGACACTTGCGGTTCGCTCTTGTAGCAAAGAGATCCACCTGCAAGGTATTGATCATGGCAAAGATGTTTCCCAGAGTGGAGATCCACTACAAGTGGAGATCCCATTTGTGGTTGGAGAGCCCCAACCTGCTTAGGCTATCTGCTTCCTCATTGTCCGTCCCTGGCAGATAGGATGTTGTTTTGCAGAACCCACTCCCTAATCTGCATTGCTAGAGCACATAGCTTCACTGACACGGTCCGTGTTGGCTTATTCAGATAAAATATGATCACTATTTTGTTGGTGAGGCTCATGAGTGAGGAATTACTTATAACATGCAAGAACTCTAGAAGGCCTTGAGATTTTGCCTTCAGTTCCAGGAAATGAATATGCTCCTCCACTTCCTGGTGACTACAAATGTCATAGATTTGCAAATCTAACAGTAGGAGATTCTGATCGTACACCCAACATAGGAGACCTTGCTTGATCCAAACTGGGATGCAAATTGGTTTGTCCTGAGATTCTCTCATTTAGTCCCATCGAACCATCAGGTGGAACGGAATGTGGCACATATATGCAACCTTACTATGGGCACTGACAGCACATAAGCTACTATTAGCCCCAGAAGGCGTTGGAACCACCAAGCCATGGTGTAGTTGTGAGTTAAGAGGTGTACTGAGGCTAAACCATCTGCCACTCATTCCCATGTTGGAAACACCTTCCATGTGTGGGTGTCCCACTGGAAAACAATGAATTCTAGATGTTGCATTGCTATTGGTGTCAATTTCTTGAAGTTGACAGAAAACCCCAAGGAGAACATGAAGTCCAGCAGGAGCTAAAGGAGATATAGTGTCTAATCGGGAGAGCTTGCCCTCGCCATTCTGTCTTCTATGCGTACAGGTATATCCCCTTGAGACCTAGATACCCTTCTACCATGGCAATCAGGTTTGTGAAGAGCCCTGGGGGCAGAGCTGAGCCTGTGTAGGTATGCATCATGGATGAACAGCAAACCATTTTGTATCCTGCCCCTTGACAACCTTAAGATCCAAAGATTGACAGAAGCCACACACCTATATGTAAAGATCAGGTCCTATGCACCAGAGACAGCACTTGTGGATCTGACAGACATTTGCCACTTTCAGTCCTCTGATGGCTAAAACCCTGAGCTTCTTGGAGGGGACGTGATGCAGATGTAGCAAAGAGAAACTAGCTGTTCTGAGCAAACATCTGATCATATGTAAAAACAGGAACTGAGATCATGGAGCTTGTGCTGCTCCGTTTATATACCTCTGACAACATGTCCAGCACCATGTGCACCAACAAGGTCTGGCTGAAGTGGGTGCAGAGCCCATTGTGCCCATGGTGGCTACGGAAACAAAATGACAGAAGCCAATGTGCACCTGGGAGGATATATCACGAGATGAGGAATCTGAGGTAGATATAGAAGGCAGATTATGATCTCAAGCACTTTCCCCTAACTTCATATGAGACTATCACAATTTCAGCCTTTTTTTAAGTTGAGAACAAGTTGCATGAAGAGGACCGTGGCAGCTCACACTTAGATTTCTGCAGCCCTCTCCATTCAGTTTTGATTGTTTTTGATTATGGGTTTTAAAACGGCACAGGAATCTGGGTGGTCCCAAGTTCCCATGTCTTTTTACACCCCTAATGAAAAACATGCAGCAAAGTCAGCCACCATGTAGGTGCATGGTGGGCTGCGGAAAATGAATCCCTATGGATTCCACTTTAATGCAGGTGGGAACCATAGGGATTGATTATCCTCCAACTGCATCAAAACTGAATGTGGGCAGACAGACAGGGCTTGGAGATAGTGGTAGAGGCAGGCTGGTATTAATGCTTCACACCACAGTAAAAATGGTCCGGAACACATTTACTGGTATAGTGCATGTCTCTGCCAGTACGTTACATCCCAGCCCATTTAGCACAATAAAATGATGCCTTTTATGTTGAATAGAAAAATCAGTTTTGTATTTGTAATCACCCGAAACTATTCGCACTCTACTGGCTCAAGCACTTGATTGAAGTTTATTTGCAAAGTAACAGGAAGGCATACGCCGTAAAACACAACTGTAATCGGTATACTGGTGCACTGGTGCATCAGGAAGCCCAAGCAGGAGTTCAAATCCCTAAGAGATTCATAAAAAGATCAAATGGAGATAGCGATAGACAGGGGATGGATCTCCCATCTTTTCCAATAATAGAATGACCTTACAGAAACGAGAGGAAGCAGGAAACCACCGATCCAGTGATACTCCTATGGTGTTTGAAGGTATCAAACAGAATCCCACGTTTGGTCATGTAAAATGCTGCTGAGAAATCCATCACCTCCAACAAACATGCGCTTACAGTGTCTAGCACATGGAAGCCATCAGTGTCGTGAACTTAGTGCTGTATCCAGATGGTGTTAGGAGATTGACCAGAATTATAAAGCCAAGAAGGGTTCCATTAGCTTGATAAAAATGGGAGAGCAGTAATTTGACGGTAGATTTTAAGCACAGATGGATGCATCAAAGCTTTTAGTATATGCATAATACTCCTTAATTTCTAAGACAGAGGAAATACACCTTGCCTTAGGGAAACATTATTGAGAGTTAACCAGGTGCCACAGAGAAGGGAGCAGTTCAATTTTGCTACTGAAATTAGTAAAGGACCAAAGGATGTCACAGATGGCCTTACGAACACCCGCACTTCAAAGGTCAAGGGTTTTTTATTTTGTATAACTCAAATAATTCAGACTGTTGGTGACTGACACGTGGAACACTAAAGGCCATCACTCTCTCATGTCCTGTGTGCTTCTGATTTCCCCAGCCACGGCTTCCCTCTATCCCAGGTTATCCACTAGAGATTGGTAATACCAACTAACTATAGTTCTATCTACAGCGATTGTCTAAAGATCTTAGCCTTTTCTATCCTACTCTCTCTTGGGTTCTTCCAGATGGTAACCTATCCAATTGACCCAGCTGGATAATGTTTCAAGATGTTCATTATGGCCCAGTACCCTTCCAAATGCACTGTTCCTCTACCTGTGGGGTTTCACCCCCTTGAGTTCCTTTTGTCTATGTTTTCTTCTCCTCATTCCTTCGCTCCTATCCCTTGCTTCTCTCTCTCCATCTTTCAATTGACTATTCCCTCGTTCTGTCCCTCCAATGGTCACACAATCTCCTGGCTTCACCTCTCCCAGCCAAACTCCTCTTCTTCGGTCCTCTTCACTCTCCCTCTTCTCTCTATTCTCCTCTCATCTTTCCTCTCTACTCTCCCCTCTGATCTGCTTTCTACTCTCCAGCCTTCTCTTCTCCTCACTACCCTCCACTCCCCTTGCCTCCTCCTACCCATTCACCTCTTACACCTCCTGGACACTTCACTTGCTCTCAATCACTTTACAGCTACTCTGCCTCTAATAGCAAACACACATTCTAGCAATCGTTCTCTCATTCAGTCTAACAAACAGGTACCATTCGCTCTCACAACCAACACCTCATCTGCCACAATCTCCCCAAAGCTATTTTTCCGGCATCCCTCCTCCTCCCGTTACTCCTCCACTCCACTTGACCTCACACAAACAACCCTTCCTCCTTCTGTCTTTCATAGGGTTTTTTATAACCCTGAATTCCTGTGTGATTTTCTTCATCCATCCATCTCCCATTGGTTCATCTGTTTCTTGGGGCTAATCAGGTCTTACTATTTCCCCTGCAGTTCCCTGTATCCCGGGTTTTCCACTAAAGACCGGTAACACCTACTATCTGCCGTTATATCTACGATGATAGCCTAAAGGTCTTAGCCTTGTCTAGCTTATTCCGCAGGATATTTCAAGATATCATTTATGGTCTGGTACCTTTCCAAATTCTAGTTCTTCTCGCTCTGGGTTTTCACACTCTTGCGTCCCTTTTTTCCTGATATTTCCTTCTCCTGACTCCTGCTCTCATTTCTGTTCCTTGCTCTGATCTGTCTCTCGCTTTCCCTTCTCTACTGCCTCCTTCTTTCCCTCCGATGGTTACACCATCTCCTGGCTTCTCCACTCTCCCCTCTGATCTCCTCTCAACTCATCTCCTGACAACTCTCTAATTTCCTCTCTACTCTACGCCCCTCTGATCGCCGCTCTACTCACCCCTACATCCTCCCCTTTCCTCTCTATTCTACACTATCCTCCCCATCTCTCCTCCAACTCTCATCCAGCTCTTATACTCTGAGACACTCCTTTTGCTCTCACTCACTTATACTTCAAATCTGCCTCTAAGACTTTTCACATGTTCTAGCAATCATTGGCACATTCACAGTCACCCTTTTAAAAACTGTTACCACTCTCTCTCACAAATGACACCTCACCTGCAACATTCTCTGCTGCAATCTAAATGCTCTGCTGAACCATGCCTCCTCCTCCTGGTCTCTCAGTTTGCCTCCACTCCACCTAGCCTCAACCAAATAAAGCTTGGTCCTGCTGTCCCTCATGCTTTTTTTATATCCCTGACCTCATGTCTCCTTCTATCCCTCACTCTCCCAATGACTCATTTGTTCACAAGTATTTTGGGGCCAAATTCGGTCTTACTACTCCCATCCCCGGTATATGCCGCAGCAACACAAAACGTTAAATCCCTGATGAGCCCACCACCTTCTGCACGTAGTGCTCGGTTCACTCGTTCAGTGCAGGTTCTTGTGGCTGTTCTTGCATTGTAGAGATGATAAGTATTTATTTGATGTTCGAAAGATTTACTGGACTGGTACTGTTTTTTCTAATCTGTTTGTGAAGCTGGCAGATTCACTGAGCAGAGCGTAGCGTCTTCCATCTGCTGCATGGCTCCCTTGGTTTGCTAGCCCCGAAACTAAACAAGTATAATACTGGACAGAATAAGGTCATTAGGAAGAGAGAGTTGAAGGTATTGAGGCCCCAGGCCCCAGAAGTGCTTGTGGACAATGAAGAGGGTTTTGAACGTAATTCTCGCAGCCACTGGGAGCCAGTGCAGAGATTTCAGTCCTGGAGAGATACGATGCCTTGGCTTGAGGCCAAGGACAAGTCTCGCAGTCCTGTTCTGGATGAGTTGCACAGGGCGGAGAGTAGAAGCAGGCAGATTTAGAAAGAGGCTGTTGCAGCAGTCCAGCCTAGAACCAGAGCTCTGCAGAAGGTGAGCTTCTGGGGGAAGGAGAGGAAAGGAAGAATACCTCTGAGGAGGTGCAGCTGGTAGTGTGACTTCTTACAGACGTCAGAGATGTGAGGAGAGAAGGAGAGTGTGCAGTCGAAGATGTGTTAAGACGGATTTCTGAACTCTGTCCTGGCGGCGAAGAAGTTCAGAAGGCCAACCTAAGTACTTGGAACAGGGTAACCTCTGGACAAGCCAGACCAATCAGGGTAGCGATCGCGGCGGTCAAGACTAGGTCTCAAGAGGGGTGAGGGTGACTGAAAGCCCGCAATGAGCACACAAAGCAAGGACACCGACAAACTACTCCAAACAGGTGTTATATTAAAAATATATACACATTTATTCCAAGGCCTTTGCAATAATGACCATAGCGAGAAATCACAATAAAACTCTAGTAAACCAACACATACCAAATCAATACAATATATATACAAATACAAACAAGTCTAAAGCGTTAGATGCACGAAATGTGTAGTCCACCTAGAAGGGAGGGAAAACAGGCAGTGCGAAATAATGCTTAGACCCAGTCCGCCTTCAGAGACACCTAACTAAAAGGAAGTCCGAGCCCTACGAAGAGTGGAGCCTTGTGCTCAAAAGTACCTGCACACGCTGGTGCCAACGGGCAAAAAGGGGAGTCTCTTCGAGGGAATCAGGCAGTTCAGTTTGGTGCACAAAGGAAGAAGAACAGAGTTCCGCGACTCAAGCGCAGCCTCCACTGTGGGCAGAAGCAGAGCGCGAGTACGGAAAGGCGTGCTGTTTTGACACAGTGGGGAAAAGCTATGGGCTCCTGCAGGAGGGCGACCAGTTCCTAGCTATGCTACTCACCGGTCCCCGATGCAAGCAGACCCAGGCTTCTCCGCGTCAGTTTCAGTGCTGGCAGGTTCAGGAGAGCAGGGGACGTCTCGTCGTCGTGTAGATTCTGCAGCAGCAGAGTTGAGTTAAAGATGTCCCAAACGAAGTGAACCCGCACAGTTTGTTACCACAGCAGGGCAACGGAGCGGCCGTGTGTATCTCAGCCAAATGTACACTACTCACTTCAGACCTGGGAACGCCAAGTGTACGAATCGTGTGAGAGTGACAAGGACTAGAAATACAACACAACCTGGCGGCGGTTACAGAGCAAGACTCCTGGGTAGGCTGGTCAGTCTGCTGGATGGCCCGTAGACACTTCCGAAGACTTACATGCAGGAGATGGTGAAGATGCCGAGAATAGCTGTCCCCGCTATTCCAAGGGTCGAAGTACCAGTACAGGCCTTCTGGTTCGGTCAGAGGTAAAAAGGGTTTCACAAGGCGACAGCAGTGCAGAGGAGCAGTCCTTCAGCGGGTCACCAGCGATTCCTCGGTTCAGCCTCTTGGTTGCAGGATACTTGGCTCCTGTATCCCTTCGTTCGTGAGAACTCAGGAGATCGACATGGTAGTGGCCTTTCCAGCCCCCTCTTATCCACGGTTCCCTTCGCGCCAAAACGGAGGGGACCCAATGGGAGATCCGCTCATCAACACTCACACCATACGTGGACTTATCACGGACCACGCTGGTCCCAGGCATTCACACCACCCTAGACTCTCTGGCACCCAGGATGTGTATTGGGACCAGACATCCCAGCCCACATCCTGGAGGCACACACAAGGCCTGTAGAAGCCCGCGAAAGCATCCGTGTTTCGCGGGAAAGTACATGCCCAAATAACGAAGGCCCCGGGTCGGCTCAACCTGGGGAAGGTGAAGGGAGCAAGACGGTCAGCGTACAGGACAAAGGAGCCTCGTGGTCTGGCCATTTTGGGAGCCAGGCCACCATTTTGGGCTAAGCGCGAGAAACGCGCTTAAAACGCCAAAAGGAGCTCAAAACACAAGAAACGATCACTGCCACCATTCCCGTCCGTGATTCACTTGCACCGATCAGTTACAATCCAAAAAGAGTATCTAGGGCCTGTAGAAGGCTAGAGACCCAAGAGAGCAGTAACTTAGCTTACAGTGCCCTCTTGTGTCATGTTGCACGAAAGCCGCAACATGATAAAGAAACTACGCAAAACAGCGTCTCCCGGTACTGACTGTCTTAAGGGCATGTCAGTTTCCCCGTAAGAATGGAGCGAAAGCCCAGAGGAGTGCGGCAGAAGGCTGCACTTCTCTGGCAAAGTCTAGATCATGGTGAAAACAACAGCAAAAAGTTTAGGGGTTGCCACATGGAAGGAAAATTACCCACAATTACGAAATCTTTCCTAACACTCGCCCTTCCCAGACTATGGACAGGGGGAACTAATCCACCCCTGGATGAGTCTCTTGTTCAGGTCGGTTAAACATTCTGGACAACCCATCAGCATTGCTATGTTGGACACCTGGCCTATGCTCAATAGTGAAGTCGAACCCTTGAAGACTTATGGACCACCTAAGCAACTTTGGATTCTCCCCCTTCATGTTCATTAGCCACTTTAAGGGTTTATGGTCAGTTCGCACAGTGAAGTGGGTCACATAGAGGTAGGGCCTCAGCTTCCATAGGGCCCACACAACAGAGAAACATTCTTTCTCCACTGTGGACCATCGGAGCTCTCTGTCCTTAAGCTGGCGACTAATAAAACCAATAGGGTGTTCCTTACCCTTCTCATCTACTTGCGATAGTACAGCTCCTATCCCAGTATCAGAGGCGTCCGTCTGCACAATAAAAGGTCCTTGATAATCAGGGGCCCTGAGGACAGGGGCCTGGCACAAGGAGTCTTTTTAGCCATTGAAGGCCTTCTCACACTCGTCGGTCCAAGTTACCATCTTGGGTTTCTTCGGAGTGGTGAGGGCAGTCAGAGGGGCAGCTATGGTGCCATAGTCTGCCACGAAGTTGCGGTAATACCCCGTGAGTCCTAAGAAGGCTCTCACTTGGGTCTGTGTAGTGGGGGTAGGCCAGTCTTGTACTGCTTGTACTTTACTGGGAAGAGGCTGTATCCTCCCTCCACCTACTTCATGTCCAAGGTAAACCACTGAGCCTTGTCCAATCTGGCATTTACTAGCCTTTATGGTCAAGTGTGCTTTCTGAAGAGCCTGGAGCACAATCCCGAGGTGTTTCACATGGTCTTCCCAAGTGGCACTGAAAACTGCTATATCGTCCAGATATGCAAGACAGAATTCGTCCAACCCATTCAAAACATGATTCACAAGCCTCTTGAAAGTGGCAGGTGCATTTTTCAACCCGAACGGCATTACCCTGAATTGGTAAAGGCCGTCTGGAGTAGAAAACGCTGCCTTCTCCTTGGCATGTTCTGCTAAAGCTATTTGCCAATAGCCAGCAGTGAGGTCAAACGTGCTGAGGTACTTGGAGGCACCCAAAGTATCCACCAGCTCATCTGTTCGAGGCAAGGGGTGTGCATCTGTCTTGGTGACAGCATTCAGAGCCCTGTAATCCACGCAGAACCTCAATTCAGAAGTGCCTGCCTTTGGAACCAAAACCACAGGGCTGGACCAAGGACTACTAGAGGGTTCAATCACCCCAAGGTCTAACATCTTGTTGACCTTGGTCTTGATATAAGACCGTACTTTGTCTGACATCCTGTATCCCCTACTTTTGATAGGTACACTGTCTCCTGTGTCTATGTTATGTTTGCACCAAGGTGTCAAACCAGGCGACTGTGAAAACAGGGGGGAAAACTGCCTAAGCAAATTTTTCACCTCAGCCTGCTGATCAGAAGTCAGGTGAGGGGCTACTCGGACACCCTCAAAGGAGCTATCTGAAGGACCGCTTTGGAACAGGTCGGGGAGAGGTTCAGACTCCTCTTCCTCAACATCTGAAGCCAGTAGCAGTGCTGCGATTTCGACTCTTGGGACGAAAGCCTTCAGCCTATTTACGTGAAACACTTTTGGAGCCTGTCCAGGCCTTCCAAGGTCCACTAAATAGTTAACCTCACCCAGGGGCTCCACCACTGTGTAAGGGCCTGACCATTTGTCCTGTAAAGCTCGAGGCCTTATGGGATTCATGATCAGGACTTGCTGACCAGGTGTAAAGTTGATGAGGGAAGCTTTCTGGTCGTACCAATGTTTCACCAGCGCTTGTCCTGCCTTCAATTTATCACTAGCCAAGCCCATCAGAAGTACCCTCCGTTTTCTGAGCCCCAGCACCTAATCTACTACGTTGGTAGTAACAGGGGAGTGGGCATCTCCCATCCCTCTTGGACTATGGCTAAGGGTCCCCGTACAGGATGACCGAACAGAAGTTCGAAGGGGCTGAAGCCAACACCCTCCTGTGGTACCTCTTGGTAGGCAAACAGTAAGCCTGGTAAAAGAAGATCCCATTTTCTTCTCTGAGGTTCTTCCAGAGCCCCAATCATGCTCTTTAACGTTCTGTTGAAACGTTCCACCAGACCATTGGTCTGGGGGTGGTATGCAGAAGAGAACTTGTAGGTGACCCCACATTCTTTCCATATAGCCTGCATATACTTCGACATAAAGTTGCTGCCACGATCCGACACAACTTCTTTAGGGAAGCCAACCCTAGTAAATATGCCAAGTAACGCTTTTGCAACTGACTTGGCAGTTACAGTTTTCAATGGGATGGCCTCAGGATATCTGGTTGCATGGTCGACCAGCACCAGGATAAACCTATTGCCTGAGGATGTTTGCGGGTCAAGGGGACCAACGATGTCGATCCCTACCCTTTCGAATGGTATTCCCACAACTGGGAGTGGTACCAATGGAGCTTGGATTGTCGAGCCAACCTTACCAGATAACTGGCAGGAGGCACAACTCCTGCAGTGACTTTCTACTTGCACCCCCATCTTGGGCCAGTAGAAGTGCATGGATAACCTTTGCTTGGTCCTCTTAATACCAAGGTGACCAGCAAGGGGCACTTCATGCGCCAACTGCAGGAGGAAGGGTCTTACAGCAAGGGGAACCACCAACCTCCTATGGTCTCCTTCTGTAGACTCTGTGGGCTCACTATACAGGAGTCCACCTTCCCAATAAATCCGATGCGTCCCAGGAGGTTCACCCTCAAGCTGGGAGCAGGCCTGTCTCCTTAGGCCTTCCAGAGATGGGCACTCACATTGGCCTTTACTGAATTCTTCCCTGTCAGGACCACCTTCTACTAACAAGTCTTTTAGTGCAGGACGGTCGTTGGGGTCAAATACTTCAGGCATCGCCACCTCCTCGTCAGGCCCGGGCGATTGACCAACTTCCTCCACCGCAGTGGTAGGCGAGCTCGGAGGAATATTTTCTTTCCCTCGACTTGACTTGTTTACTCCTTTCGCCTTGGGTTTCCCCTTCGGCTGGGGCGGCGTATTGGTCTTGGCCAATGCTGCCCGTGCTTGAGACCGTGTGTAGGGTCTTTCGGCAGTGTCTCCTACGAGCCCTAAAGCTCTGAGATCATTGCCTAACAAGACCTTTCCTGGGACGTTTCTCTGAATGCTCACTGGAATCCTGACTGCTGTACCATTTAAAGTAAGATTTACAGGTATTACTGGGAACATACAGAGTGGGCCGTCAGCCAACTTAGTGGGCATCAGAGTAGCTCTGGCAATTTCCTCTGAGTCTACCAAGGTAGAATCCACTACAGTTCGACTGCACCCACTATCCCTAAGAGCTGGAGTATCTACTCCATTGATCAGCACACTGTCTTTAAAGTAGTGCTTGGTATTATCTGGAATCCTAGCATAAGCCTCTGCGACTTTAGGCTCCCAGGAACCCAGGGAAACTAAAACTACCTCAGCTTCTATCCCGCTGGGGAATGAATCTGAGGAGAAGGATGCTCCTGTAATCTCTTCTTCCTCGTAGGAGGAGAAGGCCAGATTAGCGGAGTGGACCCCCAAAGGTTTAACCTTACACCGGGGATCCCCCTTCACGTGGTCAGTTGCTCCACAAGCAAAACAAGATCCATTGGGTCTGTTTACATAGGGAGGCTTATTGTAACCAGAGTTCTGTTTCGGAGGCTGACCTCCACTGCCCTGTGAGTTCTCTTGTGTCTTACCCTTATTTTTCTTTTTGTGGCCCTTTTGAGAAGAAGATTTATCAGATTCTCCACCCTCCTTATCTTTGGACTTTTTCCCTTCCTCCTGCTTACCAGGATGAGTGTTGTCCTTATGGGACACTCGATGTGACACCCATAAGTCTGCTGCAATGGCCAGCTTCTTAGGATCTATCTCCTTCGAATCGGCCAAATGCTGCTTAAGCTCCGGGGAAGAAGATGCAAAAATGTGTTCCAGCATGACAAGATTAATCATGCCTTCAAAGGTAGAAACCTTATAACCTTCGACCCAGCCAGTCAAGTTTTTTAAGGATTCGGTTACATAAGATACCCAAGTACCACCTTCTTTTTTCTTGTCCTCTCGGAATCGTTTTAAATATTGGGCCGGAGTCTTTCCAAACTTTAAAATGAGAGTTTGCTTTAACATTGCAAAATCAGCTCGCTCAGCCTTCGACATTTCCATAATGGCACTACAGCCAGAATGGGGCAGTCTGCTGAGTAACCAGGCAATCTTATCAGCATTGTCAACTTCTTGAACTTCACATGCATACTCAAACGTATTCAGCCAGTCCATAATGTCATTCCTTTCCGCATACACACTGAGCAGATCTTTTGGAAACCGTGGATGAGAGGAGGCCCCAGACCCATGTCCAGGACCCTTGGACCTATTTGCAACCTGAAGCTTGGCCAGTTCCAACTGGTGGTCCCTGTCTTTCTGTTTTTCTGCCTGTTCGATTTTTAGCTTGACCCTATTGAACTCAAGCTCTTCCTGTAGTTTGGCCATATTGAACTCAAGCTCCTTCTGCCTAAACAGCAGCTCTTGCTTCTTGAATTCAAGCATGGCCTCCCCATCGACACTGGCAGAGGAAACATTAGACATCACATCCTCCCTGTCCTCGTGGTCGCGGTGGATCAGTGCAGCGGCAGAACTGTCGGTTCTACCAGTGAGAGCAGCCCCACCTCCTTCCGCACTGTCCTCAGAAGTTATAGCGTCAAGCTGCGCTTCTTGCCACGCCACGATTCTTTGGATCATATCCAATTTCGTGCCTTGAGAGGAAACACCTCTCTCCGCACACATCTTTTTCAATGTTTCTGATTTGGAAGCATTTAAAGTTAACAAGGTATTTGTTTCCATACTGTTAGATAGGACTATGGCCTTTTTAAAGTTATACTACAACAATTCACTACGTGTCCTGGCAGGAATAACTTGAAATACCTTAGTTCGTGCGCAACACTGGATACCTTCAGTCGTATCCCACCGCTGGACACCAATTTGTTAAGACGGATTTCTGAACTCTGTCCTGGCGGCGCAGAAGTTCAGAAGGCCAACCTAATTACTTGGAACAGGGTAACCTCTGGACAAGCCAGACCAATCAGGGTAGCGATCGCGGCGGTCAAGACTAGGTCTCAAGAGGGGTGAGGGTGACTGAAAGCCCGCCATGAGCACACAAAACAAGGACACCTACAAACTACTCCAAACAGGTGTTATATTAAAAATATATACACATTTATTCCAAGGCCTTTGCAATAATGACCGTAGCGAGAAATCACAATAAAACTCTAGTAAACCAACACATACCAAATCAATACAATATATATACCAATACAAACAAGTCTAAAGCGTTAGATGCACGAAATGTGTAGTCCACCTAGAAGGGAGGGAAAACAGGCAGTGCAAAATAATGCTTAGACCCAATCCGCCTTCAGAGACACCTAACTAAAAGGAAGTCCGAGCCCTATGAAGAGTGGAGCCTTGTGCTCAAAAGTACCTGCACACGCTGGTGCCAACGGGCAAAAAGGGGAGTCTCTTCGAGGGAATCAGGCAGTTCAGTTTGGTGCACAAATGAAGAAGAACAGAGTTCCGCGACTCAAGCGCAGCCTCCACTGTGGGCAGAAGCAGAGCGCGAGTACGGAAAGGCGTGGTGTTTTGACACAGCGGGGAAAAGCTATGGGCTCCTGCAGGAGGGCGACCAGTTCCTAGCTATGCTACTCACCGGTCCCCGATGCAAGCAGACCCAGGCTTCTCCGCGTCAGTTTCAGTGCTGGCAGGTTCAGGAGAGCAGGGGACGTCTCGTCGTCGTGTAGATTCTGGAGCAGCAGAGTTGAGTTAAAGATGTCCCAAACGAAGTGAACCCGCACAGTTTGTTACCACAGCAGGGCAACGGAGCGGCCGTGTGTATCTTAGCCAAATGTACACTACTCACTTCAGACCTGGGAACGCCAAGTGTACGAATCGTGTGAGAGTGACAAGGACTAGAAATACAACACAACCTGGCGGCGGTTACAGAGCAAGACTCCTGGGTAGGCTGGTCAGTCTGCTGGATGGCCCAGAGACACTTCCGAAGACTTACATGCAGGAGATGGTGAAGATGCCGAGAATAGCTGTCCCCGCTATTCCAAGGGTCGAAGTACCAGTACAGGCCTTCTGGTTCGGTCAGAGGTAAAAAGGGTTTCACAAGGCGACAGCAGTGCAGAGGAGCAGTCCTTCAGCGGGTCACCAGCGATTCCTCGGTTCAGCCTCTTGGTTGCAGGATACTTGGCTCCTGTATTCCTTCGTTCGTGAGAACTCAGGAGATCGACATGGTAGTGGCGTTTCCAGCCCCCTCTTATCCACGGTTCC
Organism: Ambystoma mexicanum; assembly: GCF_040938575.1. Classification (NCBI taxonomy): domain Eukaryota; kingdom Metazoa; phylum Chordata; class Amphibia; order Caudata; family Ambystomatidae; genus Ambystoma; species Ambystoma mexicanum. The sequence continues at coordinate 973,000,961 of NC_090936.1, read as the reverse complement.
CTTCGCGCCAAAACGGAGGGGACCCAATGGGAGATCCGCTCATCAACACTCACACCATACGTGGACCTATCACGGACCACGGTGGTCCCAGGCATTCACACCACCCTAGACTCTCTGGCACCCAGGATGTGTATTGGGACCAGACATCCCAGCCCACATCCTGGAGGCACACACAAGGCCTGTAGAAGCCCGCGAAAGCATCCGTGTTTCGCGGGAAAGTACATGCCCAAATAAGGAAGGCCCCGGGTCGGCTCGACCTGGGGAAGGTGAAGGGAGCAAGACGGTCAGCGGACAGGACAAAGGAGCCTCGTGGTCTGGCCATTTTGGGAGCCAGGCCACCATTTTGGGCTAAGCGCGAGAAACGCGCTTAAAACGCCAAAAGGAGCTCAAAACACAAGAAACGATCGCTGCCACCATTCCCGTCCGTGATTCACTTGCACCGATCAGTTACAATCCAAAAAGAGTATCTAGGGCCTGTAGAAGGCTAGAGACCCAAGAGAGCAGTAACTTAGCTTACAGTGCCCTCTTGTGTCATGTTGCACGAAAGCCGCAACATGATAAAGAAACTATGGAAAACAGCGTTTCCCGGTACTGACTGTCTTAAGGGCATGTCAGTTTCCCCGTAAGAATGGAGCGAAAGCCCAAAGGAGTGCGGCAGAAGGCTGCACTTCTCTGGCAAAGTCTAGATCATGGTGAAAACAACAGCAAAACGTTTAGGGGTTGCCACATGGAAGGAAAATTACCCACAATTACGAAATCTTTCCTAACAAGATGACCCCAAGGTTTTTAGCCTCACAGTTAGGAGCAGGAAAAGGGCCAAGAGAGGCCGGCCAGAGAGTGACAGGAAAGGAGGGAGTGGGTGTGCCGATGAGGAGAATCTCAGTGTTACTTGCATTAAGGCAGACATCATTGGCGGCACACTACTCCTGGATGGCAGAAAGACAGTCAGAGATGAGAGAGGGCGAAGAGGTGGCTGAGGGTAGCCTGAAGATGAGCTGGGTGTCATCCGCATAGCACTGGAAGTTGGGGCAGAGTGCGGCAATGCGGTGGGCAAGGAGTGCCAGGTATTGGTTGAACAGCCAGAGAGAGAGGTTAGACCCCTGGGGAACACCACAGGTAGAGACAGAGATAGAGGAGAGGCAGGACCCAAGTTGAACCTGGGAGGGTCGATCAGAGAGGAAAGAAGTCAGCCACGCCAGCGCCTGACCGGTAATACCCAGGTTATCATGGAGAGGGTTGAGCAGGATGGCATGGTTGACTGTGTGAAAGGCAGAAGAGAGATCAAGTAAGATGAGGACAAGGGGTGTTGGAGTCAAGGTTTGAGAGCAGGTCTTCATAGATGTTCAGGAGAGCAGGTTCTGTGCTTCTGGCAGCTATGAAGCCAGACTGATGGTCAGGAAGACAACCAACAGATTCAGTGTGAAGATTAAGCTGGGAGATGGCCAGCTTTTCCAGGAGTTTGCCCAGGAAGGGAGTGATGGAGATTGGGCAATAGTTAGCCAGGCACGACGGGTAGGCAAAGGGCTTCTTGAGAAGAGGGTGCACAAGTAAGTGCTTCTGGGGGGATGGGAAGACTAACGTGGGGAAGGAGTGGTTGCAGAAGTCGGCTAGAGCAGGAGCCAGGGAGTCAATGTGTTCCTTGATGGTTTTGGAGAAACAGAGATGAACCTGTTTTGATGAGACTTTCATAGATCGGACTTGTCTAGAAACCTCGTCTGGGGAGAACAGGGGAAAGGCAGAGAAGGAGGGAGGAGAGGTGGCCAAAGAAAGGCCAGAGGAAGAGCAGGGAGTAGATAGGGGAGGGGGAGAGGAAGAGAGAGAGGACAGGATATCCTGAGTTTTAGAGATGAAGTGAGAAGCCAGAGCTATGCAGAGGGACTGGGAAGGGACAGGAGAGCTAGAGACTGCAGCATGGTCGGCCAGTTCCTTGCAGATTTTAAAGAGTTTGGCCGCGTTGTTAGATGCCACAGAGACGAAGGCTTCGATGTGAGCTCTCTTTTTGGTGCGCACTGAGAGCTGGTATTGCCTTTGGAGCAGGCAGCAGGCAAGTTTGTCAGAGGATGTACCAGAAGCACGCCATTTCCGCTCAGCCACCCTGCACTTGCGTTTGAGGGTGACGAGGTCCGAATCGTACCAGGAATTACACTTGGCTTTGGGCTTCAAGGGGATCCTCCTAACAGGGGCAAGAACAGCGAGAGTATCGGATATAGCAGAGTGGAGCATGGAGAGGGCTGTGTCAGGGTGTGAGTCAGCCAAAAGGGGGAGGAGAGGGGGAGAAAGTGGCAGCGAAAGCCTCAACTGGCATACGCTTCATGGGTCGGATAACCGAGAAGGTGGGTGACAGTGCTGGAATTGGCTTAGTCGGAGGGAAGAGAGGGTGAGCTGGGAGCAAAGGAGAAAGCGATCACTCCAGGAGAGAGGAGTGGTGAGAGGGATAGAAAATGAAAGGTCAGAAGAGATCAGAACATCCAGAATGTGCCTTGCAGAGTGAGTCGGGCCAGAGGGGAGAATAGAGAGTGAGAGAGAGTCACATAGGTCATGAAAGAGTACAGGCGAAGGACAGGGAGCATCCAGGTGGATGTTAAAGTCTCCAAGAACGAGTTGAGTGGTCGAGACCAGGAGGAAAGAGGAAAGGTCCGTGCATTCAGAGAGGAAGGAGATCTGACCAGGTGGCCGATAGATAGTAGCCCCACTAACAAGTGGCTAGGAGAGAAAAAGAGCCTGCAGAAGAGGCATTGGAAAGAGGAGTAGGCCTGCGTAGGAATGAAAGAGGCAGGAATCCACTCAGGGAAGATCACGGCTACACCACCTCCGGAGCGGATGGACCTGGGCACGGAGAGGATCTTGTAGCCGTCAGGGAGGAGAGTGTCAAAGCTTGTGACAGAGATGGCCATGAACCATGTCTCGGTGAGACCAAGGACATCAAGGTCAAGATCCTCCAGGAGGCGGCAGATGTCAAGAGGAATGTTTGACAGCTGAGCGAGAGTTAAGGGTGGCAATATGGAGAAGGTTGCCATCCTTGAAAGGCTTCCGGGGAGGGCTATAAATCAGAGGTACGCCCTGCAGAGGTGTAGAAGAGGAAGGAGGAGAGGGCAAGGTTGCCGAGGAGGAGACAGCAGAGGAAGACGAGCAAGCTGTGGTGGGAAGAGAGGGGACAGCAGGACAAAGAAGGAAATTGATGAGGCACGGGAAGCGTCTACAAAGAGGAGGAGATTGGCCTGAGGGCCTTGGACCAAGACGGTGCCATTCAAGTAAACATTAATGATGAAGATTGAAAAACGACGATCAGAAAGAATCTGGCGAAAAGATCTTTCTTCTGACTCCAAGGAGCAATGGAATCAGGCGAACGTCAAGTATAGACACTGCATTACAACTGCTAAAACAGAATACTTTAACAAGCAGATTGAGGCTGCACCAAACACAGCCAGCAAACTTTTTGATATTCTTAAATCATATGAAAAACCTAAATACACTCCCACAGAGGAAAATTGTGAAAGTGTAAAAAAAGCCTTCGAAAATAAAACCCAAAAAGCTAGAGAAGCCATCCTCACGGCCAGAGAAACTGCTAAAGAATCCCTTCCTTCGATGGCGGATTACTCACAGCCCTATGACCTGGAAAACTTTAATTTCCAACCAATCTCAGAGGCCGAGATGGTGAAAGTGCTGGCTAAAATGAAACCATCTTCTTGCGCGGAATATCTAATCCCCCCAAAATTATCGTGGAAAACAAAGAACTGTTTGCACCAGTGTTAACCAAGATAATTAACGCATCTTTCCATGATGGTAAGATCCCTAAAGATATAAAAAAGGTGACCATTACACCGTTGTTAAAAAAACCAGGCCTGGATCCTAAAGATCCTACTAACATGCGCCCTATCGCTAATACCAACTTTGTATTGAAAATTATGGACAGAATTCCTACAGGACAATTGCAGGCACATGTGGAAGCCAACAATATTCTGCATGAGCAACAGTCGGGTTTTCGTGCGGCTCACAGCGCGGAAACCGCCATGCTGGATCTCCAAATACGTATGCTTTCCATAAAAGATAAGGGCAAAACAGGGATCTTAATGCTTTTAGACCTAAGTGCTGCCTTCGACCTCGTCGACCATACACTTTTACAACAAGTTTTGGAGAAAACAGCGGGGTGCTCTAAGGCAGCCCTGGCTTGGCTAACATCCTTTCTCACAGACCGTGTAGCCAGAATTCACTGGGAAGAGAAGTTCTCAACACCCTCTCCCATAAGTGCAGGTGTACCGCAGGGAGCCAGCATCTCTCCTCTCCTCTTCAACCTATTCATGAAATATCTATGTGTACTGTTAGAATCCATCAGTGTTCACTTTACCAACTACGCCGATGATACACAGCTGGTGATAGAGTTGGAAAGAGATTATCAAATAGACAAGGAAAAGATTACAATCATATACAACCTGATAGATAGATAGATAGATAGATAGATAGATAGATAGATGGATGGAAGACAATTGGATGTGCTTGAATAGTAAAAAAAACGAACTAATGATTTTCGGCTCCAGTCAAGCAAGGGACAAGCTTGGTAAAGAGTTTGAAGAATTCACTATCAAAGACTCAAGCATCAAGGTGGTCCCCCATGTGAAAACACTCGGGATGATGCTGGAGGCGTCCCTGGGATCTGAATCCCAAACCAATTATCTCCATAAAAATAACGCATACTGTATCAGGCTTCTGAGAGCCATACGCCCACTACTAACAGAAGAAAATACGGCCACAATTGCCAGGGCCATTATACTGGCACGCTTTGACTACGGCAACTCATTGCTACTGGGAGCACCTAAAAAGTGCATAAGCAAATGCCAGATAATTTAGAACAACGCAGTCCGGATCATAAAAAAGATTGATAGAAAAAGCCATGTGACAGAGATCAGAAGATCCCTCCATTGGCTCAGAGTAGAGGACAGAATCCTTTTCAAGTCTATGACCCTGGTTCACAGGTGTTTATATGGAGTGGCTCCATCCTATCTCAGAGCCAAATTCACCCGATATACTCCTAATAGGGCTCTAAGATCCCAAACACAAGGCAAGTTACAGATAAACCAGGCATTCCGAACGACTGCTGCTGGGAAATCCTTTCCGATTTGTGCTGCTCAGCAGTGGAACATTCTCCCAGTTTCCCTGAGAGCAGAGCCAAATCTGCTAATCTTCAGAAAAACCTTAAGACTCAACTTTTTAAATAATGTTCCACCCCTTAGCTGTTCTTCTACCCACGGCTTAACATGAATCTGTCTCTCTGCGCCCTGATGCCTGCGGGCTACTGACGCATTACAAATAAACAAATCAAATCGACCTTAGAGGAGTGGAAGGAGGCCAGGAGGGCCACATAATGAACATCCCATGGAAGAGGCTGCAGATGCAATAACTTGTACAATCAGATGTGAAGCAAGGGACACTAAACACATGATACCAAGTGGCTGCAAATGTAGAGTCACTGGAGAAAAGTCATTGAGCTGCCTACTCACGAGAAAAAACCTGCAGGGCTGGCTATTGGTCCTGTGCGCAAGGTGCGAGAAACACAGACATTCTCCCAAGTCCCGGTGTGGTCAAATAGATGTCCTGCATTGCTCTGGATGGAGGAGGGGGCCAACAGGCCCAGCCAGGTCCAGTCAGGCCCGGACAGGATCAGACAGGTGCCTTTGATGAGGGCCTTAGGTGGATGGGCCGGCTGACCTGCCTGCCGGCTGCTGATTGGCCAGATATAGTGGAAGTGGGCCAATCAGCACTGCTGCAGTGCTAAGCAAGCAAAGGCACTCTGATGCCTGGAGAATAAAGGTACCCGGCGGCGATGATGGCTAGGGGGAGGCCGACCGGCATTAACCCATCATGGCCCACGAGACAACGCCTCTGAAGGTGCTGCATGATGAAGGTTTGCAACCACACACACACGCAATCTTCAGGAAGGAGCCAGGAGTAGGGTCAGATCATCCTGCACACTCATTCACTCTTTTGTAACTGCTTCCACTGCACAGCCTTCGCCACTCTTCTTGGGAGGCAATGCAGCTCATCCTGGTTGCTTACGAATTTGATGACGGATATTTGACTGAGCTGTGTTTTTAACTGGCCTTGCAGCAGCCTTTTTCCATTTGACACAAGGCCTAGTAAAATTGTTGTGTGTCCTCCTTCTGTTTCTCCCTCCATGTCTTGTTGCGCCTAGAAACACTTGTGTATAGGCATGTTATAAATGACTTATCATATCATTCTCCAACTGCAGCCTACTACAGACTTCCTCCTTGCTTTTCATCCAATCTCTTTCTTCTGATCACAGATTTTCTCTGGCATGTAAGCCACATCACATGCTCTTGAGAACAGAAAAATGATATGCAGGCATAGATGTTTGAGGAGGGCACTGCAACCCATGAGAAGACAATTCAAAGACAGAAGGTAGAGATACTCCCAGCCCCATCAAAAACAGTGGTGATAACTTGAGGCCATTTACCTAAATACGCAGGGGAGAACTTGTTAGGTCTTTTCCTTTGGCCTTTATTACAAATTCCTACTGTTCTTTACATCCTATGGCTACTACCTTAGTCCTATAGGCTAGCATTGTCCAGTGGCAGTAGCCTCAACCCCCGTCCACTGCACTGTACTGTCCCAGCACCATGACAATAGTGAGGTGGTGCCACATGATGTGGGGAGCTAGTCCCAAGTCATTCCAGTATACAACACCACTGGAGGAAATCGTGGCCAGGTCTCAAACTTTGCAAAAACAACACTCAGTATTGTTGGAAACCACAAATGCATGACAATCAAGCATAGGGGTACTCAGTTCCAGGGTGAAGCCCAGCTTAATGTAATGCTTGATGTAATTCTATGTTCTGCACAAAACATCCCCATACTCGCTCAAATTTAAAAGTCCTCTTCAAGATTTTATTGTATGAGAGGTTTTCAGCCATTCTTCCCTTTTCCATACTGATTGTATGCAGTATTTCATGACAACAAATCTTGTGCAGGTGGTAGCTACATATAAAAACGTATGTTCTGCATTTTCATCAACCATCTCAGTTTGAAAAATCGATTCTCATGATGGTTCAATCAGTCTTTTCAGTATAAGAGCTCCAAATATATTTATTTCTAGCAGTTCCACCAATTTACTAAATAACCAAAGCATGAATTCCGATGTGCCAATTTCGTGACATGGTACACATTTATCCCCCTTTTATGGGAACATTTTCCCATTCAAATTGCAGTTTAGTAATGTTTTTTCAAAATAAGAAATGTGGAGTTCAATTGATGTAAGAGTTGGATTAACTCCTGTAAATGTTCTAATTAATTCTCCCATCAAATATCAACTTCCTTCATAATGCCCAGTTATTTTTCCAAAGACAGTTTTATCTTCTTGTTTTGCAATTTATCATTATCAGTAAGTCCTGGTAATATTTAGAGGTTCTCACATGTGTAAAGTAACTATCAAAGCTAGTGTTTCCAGCATTCAATCAATTCTGTATCCCATTAGTGTATTTAAGACAGTTTGGAATCCTAAGCAAGATAAGATATTGAGTTTGATAAGTAATACTTCTTGTGATTCTGTCTATTGTAGTGTTCCTCCAGTTCGGCTTGCACTGCCCAATATTTCAGCTTCATATTCCTACTATACATAGTTTATCTAAAATATATTAACTAGGTATTTCTTTCTTCACATTGGGGTCTGCACAACCAGCTGATGGCGCCCTATATTTATGTGAATAGTTGGGTATAGGATGACCATGGTTTAAATAAAAAACTTGGATGCGCGTGTTTTCATGAACAGTTCAGGGATTTATTTAGTTTTAATGAGCTAAAAAGAAAAATCTATTAATCTTTAGCTTTCAGATAAAGGAATCACCATGACTCAAATTATTCTTAAATGTGTGTTGTAGTAATGTATAACAACATTTTCGCTGTCCAGCTCACTTTCTATATTGGTCTATATAATTTTCACCAAGCTATAATGTGTTGTTTAAATGCCCAGATAACCCTGTTCATTCTGACATCTAGATCTCTAAAATATTTAGCTAGTATCTGCACTGGTAGAAAAATGACAATTGGAATAGAAGAATAATTTAAACAAGGTTATTCAACCTTTTGAAATCTTGTATCACCTGGTGCTTAAATGGCATTCAAGTTAAACAAAGGAGGATCTTGGTACCCACATCACATAAACTTCCATCACCTATAACTTAAATTGACATGCCCAACATGCATTCATGTCAGTCTAGTGCAGGTATTTCCAAACAATCCCAGACTATGTTACACAGATTTAATTTATTATAAAAAGTTCCAAATCAAGAATACAAACCAGTATAAATGAAATATATAATTTATGTTATTATATTTGGAAATGGTAATGAGCCTAGATATTTTCTGTCTTCTTTTTAGACTCTGATTTAACCTTTATATGCAAAACTATAACATATTTCTAGAAATAATTCCTGATAGTTTTCTTTTCTTCAGTTTTAATCATTGTATCATATTACCCGCCTGAATGCATTTCACTAAGATACTTGTTGAATTTCTTTCAGAACCTCGAATGTCAACAGTTTTCCTCTTTTATTCCTGTGTTCTATCAGCTTTTGCATGGTTCCTAATGTTTGAACTCTACTTGTGATTCGGATAGCATCTGTAACCTGTTGTAACCTTCTACTTTAAATTGAATTAGTATAAGTTTATTTGATGTCCTAAATGATACATTTGTATTTTTTCTATGGTCTCCAGACAGCCAGACAGCCAGAAAGACAGTTTTGAGAGTGACTGCACACATATTTACAGTGGGCATGGGCTCAAAAAGTTTGTTAGCCAGTATGGAACGAACAATGTTTAAAGTCTAAATGGGGTAAGAGGCTTTAACTGAGAGAAACACATATACAAGGCCTTCAGAATGCCTACAAACTAGTTAGTTGTGCAAGGAAAAAGGGAGGTTATATCTTTATCTCCCCCAGACTGTGATCATGGTAACTGTTTGAAGGGTATGCAAAGTGGTCTACCGGGCGGAGTGGGAAAACTACACTTTTGAAAAATATGAAGGGCTATCTTGCCGTGAAGCTCACATACGTTGGGGAAATACCTCATTCTCCTTACAAGGTCAGGTGGAATGTAAAGGTCAACAAAGCAGGATGATGGTCCTGCGCTGTTTGATGACATAATACAAAGTAGCCGTGTTGCTTGTACACATGAGTACATGGAGACCATGGAGGAACACAAGATGTCCTAGAGTGCTCATTTTCAGCTCACAAAAGTCATATTGCCTGTACCTTATGGAGTTAGTGGTGATAAAAACAGGGAGTCAGCGTAATAAAATAAATACCTGTGTGATATTGTCCTCCTGAATACCCCATGCCAAGTCCTTATTTACCTTCTGTCATGAAGAGGAAGGTGCAGAACACTGAGACACAGAATTATATGGTTTACTCAAGTATTATTTAGAGCCAATAAGGGATGTTGGCAGTGGGAATCTGGGAACAAGTTACCAATGTACTTTGGAGCCGTATGCCACTAGAACATTTTTGGTTTAACAGTAAGATTTTTGGTTTAACTTATTTCCGAAAGTGAGGTCCTACAAAGGAAAATAAAACATTGTAGGGTTGTTAATATTTTATTGAAGAACAGTAAATTGCCATGCCAAATACCCTTAACATGAAACAAACATTCTAAACAATCATATAAAAACTAGATTACATCTAAAAAAATGATCTTGAATTTACGTGACTTTGACATTATGCTGTAAAACATCTGTGGAAAACATTTGACTAACTTTTAGAAGTGTATCAACAATGTTGGTAATAACCAAAATTGTTCTAAAAAAGATCCAATCTCAAAAATTGTATGGACGTGTTTCTATGTTGAGAAATCTGGCATGGTTTTTAATACTGTGCCTTCATTTGTGAAGGAATCATTGGGTCCAATGAAGGGATCTTTTTCCTGCTTAGACATTGTACAGAAAATTCATAATGGCAAATGTTCAAGAGCAGTGGGCCTGGATGGTCTTCCTAATCTTGTGCTAAAAGGGGACCCAGAAATGTGAGCAGAATTCCTATTCTCATAATTTTTAGACATATCTAAGAAAGATTTGTTCTTGACAAACTTGTTTCAGAGTTACATTGTACCAATATATTATAAGGGAGATCAGAGTGATCCGAATAGCTACCACCCAATTGCATAACTAGACTCCACAAGCAAGATTTTCGCATCTCTATAGATTCTGGAGCATGAACCATGGGCCATTTATTCAGGATAATTATCGAAGTTCCAACTGTGTTTTAGATAAAGGACAGCTACGGTCCAATGCTCCACTCCATGTTGCATGTGTCGACTTATCCCCTGCCTTTGATTGGGTAAATAGAAAAAGGTAATGGAACAAGCTGTGGTGTTGGGGCATTCCAGAGGGGCTTTTGAAAGGTTTTAATAGAACTTCATAGCAATATCACAATCCTGGTCTGATTAAACTCGTCAGGTTTACTATCTAGGGAAATAAGAAAATGTTACTCACTATAGTCACTTCTGTACTCCTTTCCTCCATTCTTATGGATGTCCATCGTAGGGTACGGTACCGCAGCTCATTTTGCTCAGCATAAAAATAATATTTTCCCTTTAAATAAATTTGTGTTGCACGTTAGGCGCAGCAGCATGGGCATAGCTAGCCCCACTAACGCCACCTGCGGCAACCATCATCAGTCCTTGGAATCACTAGATAGGTCAAGTGATCTATTGGAACTATTAAGGGGGCTAAGTACTAGGAGTGCAGAAGTCACTAAGGTGAGTAACATTTTCTTTCTCATACACCCCGCCCCCTTTCCTCCATACTTATGGGAGAATGAACATCACTGAACCATCTGGTGTCAGACCTGGCAGCCGTGTCCATACAGTAGGCAGACAGAGAAACCCATGTTGGGTCTTTCCTGATAATGGCCAATGGAACATTTCTCTGGAAAGCGACAGATGTCTTATTCCCAAATGCAAGTGTGTGTAAGCCCTTGGGAACCGTTGTCTTTTGGATTTTGCCTCTACAATGCAAGAGACAATCCAACATAGGACTGTTGCCTTAGAAGCTTGGGCTCTTGGTTGTTGACCACCAAAAGTCACAAATAGACTATTCAATTACCTCACCTCTCTAGAATGATCCAAGTAAAATTTAAGGGAGTGTGTCATGTCCAGACTGTGCAAGGTATTTTCACTGTTGCTTTTTCGGACCGGGAAAGAAGGTAAGAAGAAATATTACTTCATTTATGTAGAAAGATGACATGGGTTTGGGCAAATAACAGGGATGTGTGAGGAGTCGGGAATGAAACTCGAACACAAGTCAGAAGACTTTTATTGAAAATAAAAGGGGCTGGGAAAATGCCTCTCTAACCTGTCATAAGAGGAGTTTCCCTACCTAATCCATAAACTAAGAATCCGTCTGTGTCAGAATGTCCAAACATAAACCGTCACATGTCCAAAGCTCTATTCTGACTCTCACACTAAAAACAAGCTCTAAGGTGGAAAGGAAAATGTCTTTAACTTTGAGTGGTTTGGAAAAATGTTCATAAAGGAAAAATAAAGGACTCAGATAAAAGTTCTTAAGGATAAAGATTCGGGTTCCAGAGGGTAGCTCCCATCCCCTGGATTCTTCTTTACTCCTTGAGGTTTTATACACAACTGTTCCTTAGGCCCCTCTTGGCCAATTACAAGATGTATACACAAAACAGTCTGGTTTTATAATCGTTGTTTTCTTTCGGTACACCTAATATATTTCTGTCATGTAATGTTACTCCTTTGCTTTTGTTCAACACAAATTGCCTAACATACTCCCCTGCCAGGGCTTCTGATACACTCACTTGAATTTGCCTAGTATACTCCCCTGCCATGGCTTCTGATCCACAAACGTGAATGTGCCTGGTATACTCTCCTTCCAGGGCTTCTGTTCATTCAGAGGTTTCGGCCGCTACCCAAAGTTGCATATATATTGTTGAATAATGTATCCGCCTGGTATATTATCCTCTCTCTATTTCTCGTATATTTTCACCGTGTACATTTACACATTAGAAAAGGGGTTGTTTGCCAGCTAATTCCCCCTTCTCGATATGTCCATTCTCTTCCTTTCTCTTAGTTAAGTTATTAAATTGTACTCAATGTTCTTGCCGATATGACCTAGTGTCTCCATTGATTTTGGGTGGACTCACTGGCTTTTCTTGGCATGTTTGAATTCTTTTGCAGTCATCTGCTGAAGGGTTCCCAGCTGCTAACTTCTTGCAGCCGCCTTTGCTTTGCTTGCCGGTCTCATGCAGCTTCCACTTCACACGTCTGCTTAGCTCTGGTAACTGAAATGCTGCTTCGGTTCACCTGCGAATGCCCAGGAGCCCCTCAATGGCTCTTGGTGTTCCTGCAGCTTGTCCTATTGTAGCTGCTTCTTTCTTCTCCCTGAATAAATCACCTGGCCCCACGAAGCCGGCCTCAGCCTGTCCTCTCTCCTTTCCTCTTAGAGAAGTGCAGCTCTCCCTCGCCAGTCCCCACAACAGCTGTCTTTCATCCTCTGCTCGGCTTCTTTCATTCTCTGCTCAGTCTGCTGAGGTGTGTGCCAGAAAAAACTAGAGCACTCGCAGAGATTATAGTCTCTTTTGCTCCACATTGCTTGATGCCTCTTCCTCGTCCCAGTATTTTGCAAGTTCTGGGAACAGTAGTTCTTTGTTGACAATTGACTCAAAGAATCTGGATAAGCATTTGTAAATGGCAAATCAGTTCTGCTTGAGTGATAAGTGGAATTGAAAAAGGTGATTTCATCAAATTGGCAAGGTAGACCAAAGTTGGAAGGTGGATCCATAAGTTTGGAACAAAGGGTTTCAATGTTCTTCATAGGAAAGGGAGTAGATGCATGACAATAGGCCAGGAGGGTTTTAGATATGGGAAGGTCTTTTCCAAGAGACAATGGGGGATACCATGTCTCACCCGATGAAGCCATGACATCTCCCCGGAGGCTGTCTCCTCCTATGTGATCCTCCCTCATATAGCCGCCCCCAGGGTCAGGATCACGTAGCAGCTGCCGTCCCCTTGCCACATCGGAGGAGGTAACTGCCGGGAAATCAGTGATGACTCCATCTGAATATCACAGGTGAGTTCTCAGGAAAAACTGTCTAAGGTTCAGAAGTTGCAAGAGCCTGAATTTCGCCAATCTTTCAAGCAGAAGTCACTGTTACTAAAAAAAGAGCAGCTTTCCAAGAAACAAATCTAATGCCTGCTGTAGCTATTGTTTAGAACAATTTATGAGCCATGGCCACCAGCACAACTTTAGGGTCCCATGAAGGATGAGGCCTGCTCACTGTGGAAGCAGACGAAGAAGACACTCAAAATGCCTTTTGATAATGGGGTTGGTTGTCGATATATGAAGTCACAGGAGCCTAAATATTCTCAAGTCACTCAGAAGTAAGACATGCATGATTGAACCTTGACCCCTGAAGAAGTCAGTTGAGACAGAAAATATATAATATTGTCTGAGGATGCTTCATATGGGTCTAAGAACTGCTCAATCATCCAGTAACCAAAATGAGTCAGGTTACTTTTGTACTTGCCCCTTGCAGAAGCATTCCTGGCAGCATTAATTATAGATTCTGTTCACATAAACCCAGGTTTTCATACGCTAATTTCTCAGATACCAAGCTGCTAAAATCAGTGATACAGGGGAGGGATGAAACACCTGATCCTTGCTGGCTCAGAAGATCTTGAGTTTCCAAAAGGCGAACAGGTCCCGATAGGTTTAACCTCAGAAGATCCAAGTACAAAATGCGAGTCTGCCAATTCGAAGCTATTAGAATCAAGGAGCAGCAACAGAGACATCTATATGGGAGAGCAAAAGGGACTTGCAATCTTACACTCCGTCTCACGAATCTCAGGGTAGCTTTGCACAAGCCTTTGACTGTCAACAATACCCCAAGGGTTTGTGGTCCGTACATACTATAGATCTGCTTCACCAAATGTGCTTGCAAAGGTAATTTATGCTCCACAACATGCCAACAGCTCCCTTTCTATAACCGAATATCAACTCTCTACTTCAGTAACAGCCCTTGAGGCAGAGCAAATTACATGTTCACACCTTTCCAAACCCTGGGACAAAACTGCTCCCAGTCCTACTCCACTGGTGTCCACAGTAAGCTTTGTTTCTCTACCAACAACAAAACCACCCAGTTCTACAGCTCCACAAGTATTGTCCTTTATGACATTGAAACCACACAAACCCACTGTCCTTCTTCAGGAAACTCCGAGTAGGCTCTGTGATACTTGCAAAATCACGCACAAATGTACTATAGTACTCACACAGAACTAGAAATTATCTCACTCCTTCCTTTTTTGTAGGTGTTGGGGCACTCCTTGTAGCCTCCATAGCATCCACCTTAGGTCTGTATCCTTTCCCACTCACAATGTGCCTCATATACTCCATCTCACTCTCCTTAAATTTACATTAGCTTCTTTCTACCTTTTGACCTTTTTTAGTGAACTTTTGCAACACCTTCTGCTATCTCATGTTCATTCTCTCCCTTTCCGTAGACTACTATGTCATCCTGGTATACTAATGTTCCTTTTAAACCCTTGTGCACCTGTGTCATAGCTCTTTGGAACAAGGTGGCTGCCGATGCTAGTCTAAAAGGCATCCTCTTATAACGAAACATTCCGAAAGGTGTGATGAATGCTGTTACGTCTCTACAATCCTCTGTTAAGCTTCTTTGGTGCAAGCATTTGATAGATCCAGTGTTGTAGAAAAATTTGCCCCTTCAATACAGCTTAACATCTCTGATACGAGTGGCATTGGGTAATTGTCCACCAGGATGTTTCTATTCATATCTCTTGAGTCCACACATAATCAGAGTTTCCCATTCTTGTTCACCGCTATCACAATGAGGATCACACTTTGTGAAGACTCAATCTTCTTGGTTACATTCTCTTTCTCCAATCTGTCTAGATCTGCCTCTACTTTATCCATTAATGCAAATGGGACAGGTCTGGCTTTTTTGTGTATCACTGGGATCGCCCTGGGTTTGAGTATGATTCTGTGTGCATACCCTTTCAGCAACCATAAATTAGTTTGAAATACATCTTCCTTTTCTTCTTCACCACCACTAGTTTCACGCCCTCTTCCACCTACGTAAAGCACAGGATCAACCTCCCATGGATAAAGACGTATTTTCAGCTTAGCTTGAGCTCTCGAACCCAATATATTTACTCCTTTCTTGGCCCCATATATTTTAATTTCCGCTGTGCATTCCTTTAATTGCACCTTACTTATGAAGTAACCAATCAGGTGTATTCTAGATCCTTCAGTCGGTAAACCTTGCCACTTGTTCTCTGTAATTATTGTATAAAGGTGTCCAATTTTAGACAATCACTTCACAACTAGGCCACTTCATGCCTTGTTGGTTGTGTTTGCGCAACACTACTACTATTTCTTTCTCAGAATCAGAATCTTCCTGGACAACTGACACTCTCTTTTTTATTTCTGCAGACTACTGCAAAATGGCCTCTACCCTTGCATCCTGCACACATCTTGTCAATGGCTGGGCAGTTTCTGAATGAGGCATAATGTCCTGTTCTACCGCCACTGAAACACCTATATCTTTCTCTTGTTTCTCCTGAACGGTATGTGCTCTTCCTCATAGGTCTCTTTAAGGACATTGGCCTGCCGTAACTTATTTCTAGACAGTGTCTCGCTACACAACTCTTCCTCTTTCTCATTCCATCACTCCTTTTTTGTTGTAACCACTGTTACACGAGTTTGCTCACCCATCACTTCCTCCTTGCTTCCTTCAGAAGGTTGCACCTCTTTTTTCTTATGTTAAATTTCTTTTGAGCACCTCTAACTGTGTTCTATCCTCTTTGATATCGTCGATGTTTGCTGTAGTGATGGATCTCCGACCATCCATAGCCACTTTTGTATTACAGAATCCTTAGTGTGTATAATAATCTGATCTCGTATTAACTCTTCCGTCGTAATTCATGCACGAAACTTACATGTAAGTACTAATTTGTTTAGAAAGGATACATATTCCTCAACTGACTCTTCTTCCTTTTGTATCCTCATGTAGAAGTTGAATCTGTTGATTGCAACATTAGTTTCTGGTGCATAATAATTATCCAGTTGTCTGATAGTACTTTCATGTGCATCCATGTCTCCAGCATCCAACTACGATAGTACTGGCAACTCTCTATATTTGCGCTGCCCTTCTCGGCAAAAGGCATGTGACAAGAGTAACTTCTTCTTTTCAGCAATAAGATTTTGTTTTCTCAACTCTCTTGATGCCAATATTCTCTCCATCCTGGACAGAGAACTCCAGGTTGACCAGCATTAGGGAGAAAACGTTCTCGAGGGTGCACCGTTATTCCTTGCATAGCCATGTCTTACTTTAGCTATTGCTTTTTATTTTGCTATTTTTCGTTTATCCAGTCCAATGTTTCACTCTTTAAACTCTTAACTTACATTCCAATGTAAAACTCTTTTAAGCTCTTCCCTTTATTTATTTAACTAAAGCACTGTGAGGATGAAGATCATGCTAGTTCATTTTAAATCCTTTCATGTTTTCTTCATACTGTGACCAGAAAGATGACTATTTGTTTCCTTGATGTAATAGATGTTTGCCTAAACCAAAATTGGCGCAGGTCATACAATGTCGATATGGCCTTTCTTCTAATGCCTGTCCATGAGCAGAAAGTGTGCGTGCCTGCACTTCCCTGGCATTCGGGCTTCTCGCACTCATCTTTAGCTCTTCGCGCTAGACTTTTAGCGTTCGCTCTGGCCCCCAATAATTGTCACATTAAGCACCTGACACGCAGCGTACTTGGTGAACTCTCGACAGACTACTCCTTATGATATAGTTTATTCTGCCGGACACTGCAATCCTTCTGCAGGGTCACTAATACAGGCCAGCTGTTGCCTTGCGTGGGTCTGCCCCACTGGTGGTAATCTCGTGGCCAAAATGATGGACCGGAATCACTACTCCAAGGTGGTAAGTAGTGACATATGCACCTTTTATTGACCAGCGGAACGGCACAGCGCTTTCCCCATTAACTTCAGTCTCCTCCAACCGTCCCTTCTCCCCAAGGTTGCAAATTCCTAGTTCCACACTCGTGGACACTGAGAGTGTAGGAACTAATGCAACAGATACAACACAGTTCTTCTATATTCTTGAAGGATAATGTCAGGCAGCTCTGTCATCTAATATGTTGTTCCCTGATGACTGATGGGGTTGATGGGGCCTGTTGCTTGTCAGTGGACGGGCAATGGTCCATCAACTAGCTACACAGCTTCATTGACAAGTGAGACAGCGACAAGAGTTTCAGTGGATGGTGTTTTACCTGTCGATGACTGATGATGCAGTGTATTCCTTGTCTTTTGGCTCTGGTGCATCAACGCATTGTTCCTTGTACCTATCTAAAAAAGTTCCATGATAGCTGCAAGTCCATTCATTTCTTATTAGATTTAGGAAATGTCGATCTTTATTTCAAGGGTATTATTATTACTCCATAAACTCTTTTTCTTTGCTCTTGGTTGCTGATCTTGTCTGCATACGTAGAACTTCTTCTCTTGCTTCACTGTCAGTAGTTGCAGGAGGGGTCGAGGATTCTCCCTTGTACTGTTTGATGTCGTGCAGATGCAGCCCGACTCGCCTTCACTGTAGCATAACAGCTGTGGGAGTAACTGCTTCATCCTCGTGGGGTCCCTCGAAACAGAGTTTATTCCAAGTGCGGAGATATTTTTGTATCAGCACCTGGTCCCATGGATAGAAGCTGGGTTGTTTTAAACGACTGTCTGGATCAGTTGGCGGGCTTTCTTCTTCAATCCTCTTTGACCCCTCCCTCCGGTTCTTGAACGGTTGAGAAATAAAAGAGACACTAGCAGTCATTGTTGCCAAATAATCATGCATCTCACCACCTTATGTCTTCGCTACACTGTGGGCATCAGTTTCCACCCTAGTTGGAGGAGCAAGGGGTGTTCTCATTCTGCATCTAGTCTCCAGCTCATGAGGAGTTAGGTGGTGATCTGAGCCAGGCTGGTTTCGCAGTGCATATAGCACAAGGGGTAAGCAGTGTAACCGCCCCTTCTTTAAAGTAATTTTAACCTTAGCTATCCTCTCCTCAAGTAATCCATTTAATCGTTCACAAATCCTATTAAACTGTGGGTGATAGACAGAAGAGCACTTGTGTTTTATCCCCAATAAAAGGGTGACCTGCTCGAACAGTTCATTTACAAAATGCGGTCCATTGTCAGACCGCAGAACCTCACACACCCCATCTTGGGAACACCTAATGCACAAGGAACTAGCGGCCCATCTGGCATCGGGGTGCGAACAGGGACCTGCTTAGCTCAAACTGGAAAAGGGACATACCACTATCAGCATGTACCTATAACCATTGCATGTCTTCAACATATCCATATAATCTACATGTAGATGCTGAAAAGGGCCATTGGGTCTAGGTATTGCTCCTCTCACTGTTCGCAATGTGTACCCTGCAGTACATTTCTGGCACACGATGCAATTCACAATAAACTGTGCCAAATGTTCTAACAAATTTGGTGAAAACCAATCTTCTGCAATTGTAGCAGCAAGACTCTCTCAATTCATATGCACGGGGGAGTTAATCTGCTCCAGCGCTACCCTCAATAATGCTAGAGGCATAACTGGCTTTCCAGTGCTATCCTGCCTCCAGATTGTCTCAGTGGGGTATAAAGAACACCCCTGTTTTCTCCATAAATCTTACTCCTCCTGTGAGGTTCGACCTTGTATTTCAATTAACTGTACAATAGACAACATGTTAAAGCCCCCTTTACCAAAATGCACCGCCCTGTCATTTGCTTAACTCTTGTTACTTCAAGATCAGAAATATTTGGGAAATATGCTGCTATTTTGGCTTCTAAGTCTGCAGCTTGATTTTCGTGAGAAATTACATCTGTACTATTAGTATGTGCTGCACATTTTACGACTGCGATAGTCAATGGGAGTCTTAATGCCTCAATAAGCTTATCCAATAGGGCTGCCTGTTGCACTGGAGTGCCATCTGCATGGAGGAAGCCCCACCTTTTCCAACATGACAAACCTGCATGTACAGTTGACATCACATAGGCGGAGTTAGAGTACACCATCACTTCCACATCCTCATATCTTTGGAGTACGCCGATAAACACCACTAATTCTGCAGCCTTTGCTGATCAATGTGAAGGCAATCTCACGTGTATAACTACTTCAAATTCACCCTCTCAGTTCAGCTTTACTGCTGCTGACCCAGTATGCCTCTTGCCAGTCGTCTGGTCAATTTATGATGAATTATCAATAAAGAGTACTTTCTCCCCTCCGAGAGCATTTACTCGAACATAGGGAATGTCATCATAAAATTCAGTATACTTAGTGCAGTCATATCCATAATCATCCTCCTCTGCTGGTTCAGCTATGAATGCTGCTGGTTTCATTATTCTGCATCTAACAATTTTGATTGCAGGTTTCAACATAATTACCTCGTACCCTCATGCACTTTGTGTGGTTAATGTACTTTTCGGTTTCTCTAGAATGGCAAATAATGCGTGCTCAACAAATAATGTTACTGAACATCCCATTGTAATACTTTAAGCGTTACAATTGCAAATGCAGCAGTAGCTAAAGCTTGTTCGCAAGGATGATGGCCTTTCATAACTGGATCTAAAATCCCACTGTAATAAGCCAATGGTTTATGTCTATGTCCTAATGTTGTTTTCTGTTTGAGAACTGCTATCATAACTTCTCCATTTGAATGAGAAAATAAGTAAAATTCTTCATGATAATCTGGAATTCTTAGCATAGGGCATGTAATGAAGTCCATGTTATTTTACTTTTGTCTACCTTTTAAAAGTGGTCGAATATATGTACTGTAATCAAAAACCTGAGCCCTACAATAGTTACATATGCCTAAAAACTGTTGCATTTCCCTCACTGTTTTAGTTTCTGAAGTCTTCATAATTGCTTCTGCTCTTTCAGGTGTCACTTTTGTCCCCTCTTGAATAGATTCTCTGTCCTTTGTACAGGACCTCTCCCTGACAATATTGTAACTTTTCTTTGTCCTTGTATCCTTTCTCTGCTAATATGGTCGTGAGCCGCACTGCACCTTTCCTCTGTCTCACTGCACAGCAATATGTCATTTACATACTGAATTATTGCACTCTCAAGCTTTCCATCTGAAGGATCCTGTTAAAGATTGAGGGGGACTCACAGTACCCTTCGGGAAAACGAGTATGTTTCAGGCGGATATTTCTATATGAAAAGGAAGTCAAATCTTGTGAGTCCTCATGAAGGAGAATTGAGAAGAACAAGTTTTTTAGATCTATAACTGTAAAATATTTAGCCTTAGATGGGTTCTTACATAATATTGTAGCAGGATTTAGAACTAAAGTAAACTGTGCTTTGACAATATTATTTAGGGGTCGAAGATCCTGAATAAATCTCCATGACCCCCCAGTTGATTTCTTCATTCGAAACACAGCCGTGTTGTATGGGGACTCAGAAGGCACCAATATTCCTTGCTTCATTAAAGCAGAAATGATCTTCAATATACCTTCATCTGCTTCTCGGGACATGGGCTATTATTTTACTTGTCGCAAAATTGCTCCTAGCTTAAGTTTGATTTGAACTGCTCCTACTCCTTTCAATAAGTCCACATATGGACTGCAGGTCCACAAAATAGTTGACACTTTCTCCAAATCTTCCTGGAAAAATGACAGTTTCTTTTTTACCATCGCCATTCTCTGCGGTATTTCTCTGCTCTCCACTTTAATCCAATAAGTGAGACTTAAGAAAAATACTAATTCGTCATCAGAGTAATCATCCCTAAAAAGCTCTTTGGATAGGTATGGTACTCCCTTTAGTGACAGGGAAAGTTATGCCTTCTACTTATAGTTTTCATTAAATGAAATTGTATCATGTATTCCGAGTGTCCGACAACTCCTTTCAATCGCCACATATGGTGTTAGAGTGGGATAGATGTTGGGGACTCATGTTGTTTACTAAAGTTATAACACCAGAGCCGCTACTGTGGCAATGGAAGAGCCAAAGATGTTAATGTCCACATTACCGAGAAAAGATTGATACCCACAGGATTTATCCTGGTACCCCCTAAAGGTACATATATCCCGCTAGCCTCAAAGGATTAGCCTGGTGACATGGCTTAGACGTCATGGCTGGCGTCGTAGACCCTAATCAACCCTCAAATGACCATCAACTTCCTCATCGTCTACCGCCAACCCAACCACCCAAACTGCCTAGAACTCGACATTTCCCTTCTCCCATCACCCCTCATCAAACCAGCCACCAAATTCCTAGTACTAGGGGATTGCAATCTTGTCTATAATGACTCAGCAGACTCTAAAGCCCAAGACCTACCGAAAACACTGAGCTAAACTTCACCCAACGTGTCCTCTCCCCTACCCACTCAAAAGGCTTTACTTTATGCTGGTTACTTTCCTTGAATACCACGGTCTCCATCACCACCATAGTGCCCGCGGCTTGGTCTGAACACTCAGTCATCAACTTCTGCATCACCGATAACAAAACACCATGCAAACCAGATGCCAGACTCCCACCCACCCTCTCTCGCTGCACGTGCAGACTCACTGAAGCCTGCCTAGTCCCCACACTAGTGACACACCTTTCTAAGTACATGTCCACACATGATGACCCACAAGCCCTGGCCTCAATGATCCTCATAGCCCTCTCACAGACCACTGACCATCATGCCCCGCTCAAACCTAGAATCCCCAAAAAGGCAGAAAAACCAACACTTGGTTCACAGAAGATCTCACCTCCCTGCGCCAGCTAACGCGTGCCCAAGATCACTCTTGGAGAAAAAACCCCACACCACTAAACCTTGAGTCTTTCTGCACTGCAGCCAAAACCTTCAGAAACGTCCTGATCTCGAATAAAGCTAACTCCTTCAACACAAAGATTACCAAAACCATCTCCAGCTACCCAAAGCTCTTCTCCATACTAAAAAACTGGAACACCCAGCCCCCACCTTGGTGCTCCACCATTCAAGCAGTCCTTGCGAATAAAATCAACAAACTGCAAGACAAAATCTGATCCAAGCAACTATTACTCCTCTCCAAACCCCCTCCCGCCACCCAGCCACCCCAGTCCCCTCTACCCCTGGAACCACCCCCCCATTCCACTTCACAGCGATCTCCTGGGAAGACATCACCAGCATGGTCCAACACCTTAAACCCTCAAACTGCAGTGGTGATGCCTGCCCATCCCACATTATCAAACTGTGTGCAGCCCAGGCCCTAGCAAATTTTGTCAATGCCTCCTTCCACTCTAACACAGTACCGACCTGCCTCAAAACAGCCTGGCTCTCCCCCTTATCAAAAAACCATCCCTCAATCCTACACTCCTACCAACTACCGACCCATCACCACCGTCCCCTTCCTACTCAAAATCCTGGAGCACTTTGCATATTCCCAAATTCAAAACTACCTCGAACAACACCAGCTTCTAGGTGCCAGACATTCCGGATTCAGACCCAAACACAGCACTGAAACTGCCCTCCTGGGCCTTAAAATCCAACTAGACCTCACTCACGACTCAGGCAATTTGGATATTCTTCTCCTCCTAGACCTGTCCATGGAATTTGACTTCGTAGACCACAACGTCCTCTGCCAACACCTCCTTAAAAAATGTTACTTCTTCCACCAGGCGACCCACTGGATCAAATCATTTCTGAGTGAGCGCACATCCAAGTTCTTCATAGTTGACTACTCTGCTGACTCCATCCCTGTCCCTTGCGGCGTCCCTCAAGGGTCCTGCATTTCTTCAGCATTGTACAATACCTACACCAAACCCCTTTATGATCACCTTGACGCCCTGAGGATCCCATACACAAACTTTGCAGATGACAAGCAAGTCCTCCTGCCGATCACAGGGAACTGCACCCATGACATCGAAGTGATCAATCAGACATACAGTGTTATACAGAATTGGATGGCATCCCACAACCTATGCCTTAATGATAATAAGATCGAGTTGCTCATTGTGGGCTCCACTCACCGCCTAAGTTCCCTTAACTCCTCTTACTCCTCCTTCCCCACTGATGAAACCACCATCCAAGTCTCCAAGCAAGTCAAGATACTGAGCATCTACCTTGACGGAAAACTCAACATGTCCGACAACATAAATGTGCTGGCCTCTTCTACAGCCTAGATGGCCAAGCTCATCTCCTTGAGCAAGAAATGTATCTCACCCCCCAACTGCCTCACCCTTGCACGGGCCATTATTGGTAGCAAGCTCGACTATTGCTACGTACTGTTTTCCGACACCTCTTCCAAGAACTTGGCAAAGCTTCAACTCTTAGAAAATAAGGCACTAAGAGCTGTGCTAGGCCTCAAACTCTCTGACCACATCACTACAGTAAAAGGGAAGTTCACTGACTACCCATAAAGTCACGAATTGACTTAGCACACCGATGTCTCCATCAGAACACCTCCTCCTACCTCATACCCGAATTGTGACTAAGACAGTGAACTGATGCCTCCGCTCCTCATCCAGTCGCACTTTACTGACCCCCAGATTCAACCGCAAGCGAGCAGGGGGCGCCAGCTTTTGCGTTACTACCCTCACCCTCTGGAACTGTCTCCCTGACCACATCAGAAATTGACATTCCCTCTTGACATTAAAAAACTTCTAAAAATCTGTCTTTTTAGCAAATATGTATAACTTAACTCAAGGATGCACATCTCATGCCTTTACTGCTATTTACTGTTTTTGACTGTTTGCTTTCACAATTCCTGTACAAACGCTGTGATACCTACGGCTCTAGGTGCTATACAAATGAAGAAAAAGAAATGTGGCCGGGCGCAGTAGTTTCATTGTTAGCATGGAGATCAAAGCTATGGTGTCCCACATATTGTTGTGATTGAAGGTCACACATGGGAGACCTTGGAGGAAGGTTGAAATACTTCAGTGATGCAGGTGCACACCTGGTGTAGCTTGCAAACCTCTGCTGACTCTGCTGCTAGGGAATGTAACACGAGCTACAACTCCCGTGGAACCACCTGAGTGCCTACACCAGGGTCTCTTTAGGCACTAATATGAATCTGCTCCTTAACTAAACAGGTTGGGAAGTATGCAAGCTGCAACTTCCAATATTAAATTACTTGACATTATCTTAGAATGTGAGCAGTGTTCTACACGGTATCCTGCTCTGTGATGTCCATCTGTAAGAAGCCATTGCGACAGAGGATGTGTGTTTTGTGACTAACTATAGGAATATAGGGCTTCTTTGTTTACTGTATTTGGGCTTAGAATCGAATGTGGGAAGTTAGTAACAGAATACTTTTTTTCTGTACTGGTTTATTTTGGTAAGAAGGTTGGATTTTTACCTGAATCTCACCTCCACCATAACATGTCATCTAATTTATGATGCGGGAGGGGACATGAGGATTAGCCCTGTCAAGGCACAGAAAGACATGGATGAACAAGCTATGAAATACAACCCATTTCCTCTCCAATAGCACTGTAATGGCTAAAAGATACCCAAACCCACCTTAATAGTACCTGAAACATTCTTTAAAACCACCGTTTTCGATATGTTTATACACCTTACTAGAAAATCACATTGTGCGTTTGATAATTCCAACAACAGGACTGCAATGTGATTAAGCTAAATTACAAAGGAGACAAGGAAGGAAGGTATTATGGAGGCATTTGAATAATTCAGAGATGGAAATACAAGCAAAAAGGTGAGCATATTCCGAAGGTGTGGTTCTTGAACATAGAACTTGAGATCAGGCTTATTAGAGGATACTCAAAAGTAGGAATTTATTTTTTAAAGAAAGGATGGTAAATGCATGGTACCACCTTCGAAGATGGGTTGTAAGAACACCATCAGAAACTGAATTCAAAAGGGGAAAGAACCGACGTGCGTGAAATTATGTTGTAATAGTAAAGGCATAGATTTGCGCCTTGAAATGCATAGGGCACGATTCATGGAATAATTTGCGCGAAAAATCGCGGACTTGCGCGTGAAATTGCGCGCTAGTGCCCGTTCGTTGATTCATTGAACAACGCGGGGCTTACCAGGGACCTATGTGGAATCCGCGCCGGTCCAACACATAACTGCGACACCACAAACTCCAAGCGAAGGCCCGCCCGTGTCTGGCCAGTCACCTAAAAAGGGGGTGGAACACGTAGAATGCGGAACAACAAGCGAAAATATGGGCGTACCGAGGGAAGTACCACAGTAAAATCCTTACAACGCCCATACGCGCGCTAAAAACCTGTATTCATGGAATTGAACTGGGCGCGCCGGCGCACAGAAAAATATGTGCAAATCCTGACACACGTACACCACGTGATAGGTGGCGGAAACGTCAACGTGCACAAAAACAAATGCATAAAAAGCCAGTGCGATCAACAAACGCGCGTATACAGCTACGATGAATGTCCCATTTCTCGTAGCAGTGATCGTGGGACACTGCAGGAGGAAGAGTATGGCCAGGGCCCAGATTTTTCTACCTACGACCAGCCTTTTTGAGATGCCTGATGACCAGGTCTATGGCAGGTATATGTTTCCACCTCATATCATATTAGACCTGGTCATGGAGTGGGAAGATGACCTTACATCACCCACCCTGTGCTCCCAAGCACTGAGCCCCTTGGAAAAGGTGCTCGATGTACTGCATTTTTTAGCCACTTGGTAATTTCAGCGGACAACTGCCATAGTTGAGGGCATTTCACAGGCCACGCAGTCACGCTGCCGACACCAGGTGTTGGAAACAATTACTGCACGCCCCTCAGTCCGCAGACACAAATGCATGCCCAGAACACCTGCAAAAAGACAGACCGTGGTCCAGGACTTTAATGGGGTGGCGCACTTCCCTAAAGTGCTTGGTGCCATCGATTGCACCCATGTGGCGCTACGTCCACCTAGGGCTACAGAGTACATAAATCGCAATCGCAAGCACTGGCATTGCATCAACGTGCAGGTTGTATGTGATGCCAAGGGCATCATTACTTCTGTATATGCCAACTATCCAGGGTCCACCCATGATAGTTTCATATTCAGAATGTCCTGTGAAAAGAAAAATGCGCAACACAGTACGCTGTGTCACCCAGCAACACAGAAAAAAAAGCACAGCCCAGGAAAGCTACTGTTATCTTAATAACAGGGGTACATGATACACAGGGGCACCCAGAGTATGAATAATGCGTACGCGACTCACCATTAGCCTCAGAAAAAAGAAAATGACACGCGCATGTGTGCAGAGATAAATCCCCCACCAAAATAAGAAGTTCACACTGTCACAGTAGTGAACAAATTGCGTGGCACCCCAAATATCTCTGAAGTCCACTCATCCGTCCACTCCAATTCACACATGCAGTTTAATTTTGTCCTACGCGCTCCTTTATCTTGATTCTGAACTTCAACACCCAGCGCCTGATGCGTAACTTACGCAATGAGGCCCTTTACGCTGATTTCACGTGTATGCGCTAATTTCGAACACGCGAAGTGACCGTCACTCTGTTTCCGGCTGCCCACATGATTGACACGGAAGACCCACGCTCCTGCCTACGAGCCATTTTACCTGCCTCTTACTGCCCTGAGCTGCCTTCTAGGAGCCATCTGCTGCTGCCTGCCCACTGTGTGTGCCTGCTGCCCACCTGCCCTGCAATTTGAGTGCCTGCTGTCCAGCCATTGCAAGTGCTCCTGTCCTTGGCCCTTTGACCACCTTATCTGATTCAGAAGACTCTCAACGTGCCAGAACATCACCACCGCACCACAACCCAGCCCCAGGACCACCTTGCCCACGCACACCTGCTTCGGTGGTTCCCATGTCTCAACCAACATCTTCAGAGGTAAGTGGCAACCCTGTGGGAGCGAGGCAGAGGGCTGTCAACTTCAGTGCCAAAGAAGTCGACATCCTAGTGGAGCAGGTCCTGGGGCATTATGATGTCCTCTTCAACGCCCCAACGCAAGTCGGCAAGGAAGGATGGAAGCTGATCTGGGACCGGATCGTGGATGCCATCAACGCGGAGGGGGTGGCATCCCATGACTACCACCACGTGCACAAGCGCTGAGAGGACCTGAAATCCAGGACCCACAACAAGGCCCTGCACTTCCTCCAGGCTGGTGCCAAACACGGGGGGCGAAGAGGGCGGATGAACACCACCGACATGTGGGTCGTGGAGAAATTCTACCTGGCCCTGCACACCGAGGTCAGCGATTTGCAGCAACGTCTGGAGTCGTCAGGTGAGTGTCGATGTGTTGCTAGGCTCCACAGTGCATATGCATGTCAATTTATGGTGGGAGTGTGCACCTTGGGTTTACAGCAAGTATTCCTCTTGTACGGATGTCTGTGTGCATGTCCCAGACAGTGCTCTACATGTGTTCAGTGAACCCTGTGTGATTTCAATGGTCTTACATTTGCATTGTGTGTTCTACTGCAGCATTTCACAACGTGCACATGGTTTGTTACATCTAAGACGTGCCCGTGTGAGAAGTGTGACAGATGGGGTGGTGTTGTCAACCTCATGTGCATGCATTGTGTTCATGTGTATGTGTCTAAGATGTGACTGTGTGACTGGCCATCACTCCTGAATGGATGTAACAGGTGCATTTCAATGTGTGAACTAGTCATGTTGGTGATTGCTGTTGAGGGATGTGATTACTCAGTGTACTGCTTGAGGACTGTCAGGTGATGTGTGTGCATGACATGTGTGTGAGCCCATGAGGCATGTGCAATTGATTGGCTGTGACAGTGCCATGTCCCTGGATGTCATTTTCTATTGTGAAGGACATAAATGTGTTTGTATGTATGTACATTGCATGTAAATGTGTGTTGTGGAGAGTGATGATGATTGTACCCTTTGGCAGTGTATTTAATGTGAAAATGTTTGTTGCCAAGCACACATCGGTGCAGTACCCTGATGTGTGTGTTCTATGTCTCCTTATCTGCAGTTGCGTTGGAAGAAGAGGGCAGAGATGGTGCTGTGGAGCAAGGCAGCAGGGATGCCTCCACCAGGCACAGGCGCAAGGCCCAGCCATGCTCCCAGGACACATCTTCGGGGAGCGAGGAGGCTGTTGCCGCGTCTGGACCATCAGCCAAGGCTGCTGAGCGGAGGTCCAAGAGGTTGAAGGTGGACGTGTACTCCTTGCCAGTGGCGGTGGGGGGTTCAGGTGAGCAGACACACGGGCAATCCACTGCAGAAGACACTCAGGAGGCATCCAGTTGCAGGAGGACAGTGGCGTAGTAGGCCAGTCCATTGGGCCAAGCGGGGGTGGTGAGGTGGGTGTGACTGCTGCAGTCCTGAGCCAAGGGCATGAGGCTGTGCAGGTCAATGTGGAGGTGCCTGTGCAAAATCCTGTCCCTGGGTCAGCGCCTGCAGCAGTATGCCCCTGCCGGCATGCCCCAGGCCAGACCCATCCGCAGGTGTCAGTTGTTTCCACCCAGACCGACACCCCAATGCCTGCGGAAGTTGCCATTCGGGACAGAGTTGTAACCCTACTAGTTGTATCGGAAAGCGTACTGGCGTCATTCATGATGATGTGCATGCCTGCACTCGTGTGCTTGCACATCATTACAATGACGTCTGGTATCTCCTGAGCTGGATAGTAGCATTCCTGTTCTGGAATGTGCTGCGTGGGCTGGCCACTAATGCAAACCCCTCCTCGTCTTGCTCCTCTGTGTGCCATTCGTAATCCCTGGCGTCTTCCGGCCCAGATACCACCAGGGACCCCTGTGCACCAGTCCTACCCATGTTGGCCCGTCTGGTGGAGCCAACATCCCTGCATGAGTTGGGAGTCAACAGTGGATCAGCTGAGGTGGTCACCATGCCGATCCAGGCTACGACAGGAGCAATGGCAATGGAGGGAGAGCAGGAACCCAGGAGCGGGGCACAGGCCAGACACCCCCGGGTAGTGTCATCAGGCCGGAGGGTGTCCATACGAAGCTGGCACCGGGCGCTATGGCAGCAGCAGGCTCTGAGGAGGAGGCTTATGTACTCAGGGCATTCCATCCCAAGGGGGCAGGTATCCGGCGGTCAGGCAGGACGTAAATGTGGATCTCAGATCGAGGATGTCTCCTGTGTTTCTGCAATACAGGCAGCGAATCGGGGCAGAGAGGCAGCGGGCTCTGGAGGCGAGAGTCACCAAAGCCAGGGCGGAGTTTGCACTGCGTTGGGCAAGGAGGCGGGCTGCCATCCTCGAGGATACTTGCAGGGAGTGGGAGGGGATGGAGAGGTCTATACTCGTGTCCCTGCAAGCCCTTGAGGAGAGAACGGAGGCCCGTCTGGGGGAAGTGGACACAGTGCTCGATGATGCCCTGGCACAGACATTGAGTGAGTGAGATTGGTGAGCAGGAGGACTAGCCTGCTGCCTTTGTACATAGTTTTTTAGATGTAAGTTTCCATTGTTTTTTTAATGATTTTGAGCCTGGATTTTGGACATTTCTCAATTTTCTTTGTACATAGTTATTTATGTGTAGGTTTCCTTTTATTTATTTTTTATTTGGAGGGGACCATACTCCAAGTTTATTCTGTACATAGTTTTTTTAGAGTGCGTTTTATTGATTCAGTTCACCATTTTTTGATATTTATTATTTTATTTTATTGTAAATATATTTATTCACATGTACATTTTTATGTTTCCAATTTTTACATGGAAATGTTTGCGATTTTGATTTACAGTCTGAATGCTATTAATACAACTGTTAAATATATATATTTTTTTCTCTCACAGTCATTGTTTGTCACAGTTATTTTTGCAGTGTGCCGGTTTGGTAGTCCATTCAGTAGCCCTGATTCTGATCAATGTTAGTCATGTGGGTTTGTCCTTACATGATTGTGTCATGTTCAGGGTTTATTTGCGTGGGTGAGTATACACATGTGGCTGACCAGTGGTGGTGTGTGAAGTTGGAGTTTGGGTGTGCACGGTCAAATAGCATTTCATTTCACATGTGCAGCATCACTGTGTATTAGCCCTCACTGTCTTTGTGAGGGAGGTGGGTGGAGTGACTGTGGGAATGTTACATGTTCAGGATATTGGCACATGATTTGCTTGATGCTGTGTAACATACATGTAGTGCTTTCCCTTTCACCAGCATGTGTTTGTTCAGTTATCATTATCTCTGGAGTTGGTCGACCTCTTGCACTGGGATACAATATTGGCATTTCCTTCACACATGGGCAAACCAGTGATGTGTTTATTAGGGATTCTCTTCTAGAAATAGCAGCTCAATGAGGCTCAAGCTGTGCGACACCTGGCCAGTGTTTGTTCATGTGGCACACAATGAGGGTGGTTTTCGATTCTGTCATTGTAGAACTATTTGTCCATGGGAATTATGCCATGACATTGTCACATGGCCAGCAGGGCCTCACTTTAACATTAACTTGTTACATGTGTATGTTGGGAGATGGTTGCGGACAGCAATTGTGTTTGAGCAGCTGCCACACTCATGGATGTGGCCTGGGTGAATGCATTCATTTTTGTTTGCAGGATACATGTTCCTGTGGATATTGTGGCTGGTGTCACAATACGGCAGTCAAGGTGCACAACACACAGTCGATGGAGTGATGATGTGTCACTATGTCAGGGTACATCATGCAGGTGATGTCCCGTCTGGAGGGGGGGTGCCTGCATGGTGGGGTCACGGGTGATGGGGGTTGGGATATCCCATGTGTAGGGGGATGCCTGCAGGGTGTGGTCACAGGTGATGGGGGTTGGGGTATCCCATGTGGAGGAGGCTGCCAGCAGGGTGGGGTCATGGGTGATGGGGGCTGGGGTATCCCATGTGAAGGGGGTTGGCTGCTGGGTGGGGTCACGGGTGATGGGGGCTGGTGTATCCCATGTTGAGGGGGCTGCCTGCAAGGTGGGGTCACGGGTGATGGGGGTTGGGGTGTCCCATGTGGAGGGGGCTGCCTGCAGGGTGTGGTCATGAGTGATGGGGGTTGGGGTATCCCATGTGGAGGAGGCTACCTGCAGGGTGTGGTCACAGGTGATGGGGCTGAGTATCCCATGTGGAAGGTGCTGTATACAGGGTGGGGTCACAGGTGATGGGTGTTGGGATATCCCATGTGGAGGGTGCTGCCTGCAGGGTGGGGTCACGGGTGATGGGGGCTGGGGTATCCCATGTGGAGGGGGCTGCCTGCAGGGTGTGGTCACGAGTGATGCGGGTTAGTGTATCCGATGTGGAGGGGGCTGCCTGCAGGGTGTGGTCACGGGTGATGGGTGCTGGTGTGTCCCGTCTGGAGGGGGCTGCATGCTGTGGATTGCGAGGTGCAGGCGCACAATTTGGCTGGGCGACGGCCAGGGATTGCAAGGTGTTCGTGTGCGATTTGGCTGGTGTAGGGGCTGGACTTGCGTGGGAGGGCACGCGTTTCTGATGGGCTGCAGCCGGAGATCACAGGGTGTTTTCACGTGAATAGGCTGGGGTGCGGCCAGGGATCGCGTGGTTTTTTCACATGATTACGCTGGGGTGCAGCTGGGCTCACAGGGTGTTTTCGTGTGATTAAGCTGGGGTGCGGCCAGGGATTGTGGGGTGTTTTAGCGCGATTACACTGGGGTGCAGTCGAGGATTGCAGGGTGTTTTCGCAGGATTACAGTGGGGTGCGGCCGGGGATCACA
The DNA here is from genome assembly GCF_040938575.1 of Ambystoma mexicanum. NCBI lineage: Eukaryota > Metazoa > Chordata > Amphibia > Caudata > Ambystomatidae > Ambystoma > Ambystoma mexicanum. Next base: position 972,969,359 of record NC_090936.1, on the reverse strand, counting down.
GGGTGTTTTCACATGATTATGCTGGGGTCCAGCCAGGGATTGGGAGGTGTTGTCGCCTGATTTGCTTGGTGTAGGGGCTGGCTTTGCATGGGAAGGCACACGTTTTCTATGGGGTGCTCCCGGGGATTGCGGATGGTTTCCGCACAATTTAGCTGGGTGAGGAGGCCTGTATGCTGGCCCAGGGATGGCTCGGAGGCTTGCACCGTGTTAGGCTTTTCAATTGCTTTTTACTGTGCGTGGGGGACGTGTTGGGGGCGTTACTCGCGCATCTTGCTGTTACTTGCATTACGGCTACTGATGCCTCTGGAAATCCATGAATATCCATGAATTACACTGGGGTGCAGTCGAGGATTGCAGGGTGTTTTCGCAGGATTACAGTGGGGTGCGGCCGGGGATCACAGGGTGTTTTCACATGATTATGCTGGGGTCCAGCCAGGGATTGGGAGGTGTTGTCGCCTGATTTGCTTGGTGTAGGGGCTGGCTTTGCATGGGAAGGCACACGTTTTCTATGGGGTGCTCCCGGGGATTGCGGATGGTTTCCGCACAATTTAGCTGGGTGAGGAGGCCTGTATGCTGGCCCAGGGATGGCTCGGAGGCTTGCACCGTGTTAGGCTTTTCAATTGCTTTTTACTGTGCGTGGGGGACGTGTTGGGGGCGTTACTCGCGCATCTTGCTGTTACTTGCATTACGGCTACTGATGCCTCTGGAAATCCATGAATATGTGTGCCGAGAAAAGGTTTCTCTGCGCCATGGCTCGCACAGACCCCTTCTTGGCACGCGGTCCTTGCATCTTTTATGCACCCGATTCTATGAATCGGGCCCATAGTGTATAGGCGCATTATAAAAATCCAATAAATAAATAAAGTGCACCAGCGTGAGAGAAAATGTGCAGACCATATGGCCCAAGCAGTTTTCATCTGACATTCTATATCTATAAATCTATTTACCCAGGTCCCACGTGCAAAGGAGGAATGGTTGGGGGAACAGTTGTCAACATCCTTAATTGAGAGGGCAATACCTCAAGGGAAGGGAAGGGTAAGGTGAAGTCCTATCAGACGACCTGGTCAGCTTTCCTGGATAAGTGGTTAGGTGTCCTGTAGTGGGTGCATGAGGAATGCTATAGCTATCTCGCTGTGGAAAAGAGTTATAACTAACACATCAGAATGCCAATGATTTTGCCTGGCTAATGAAAAAGGTTTTCTGTTTTTGCTACCTTTGTGATGTGTTCATGATACTGTTTTTTTGTCTTCCTTCAAAATCAACTTTGGATAGAAAATATAAATCTGTGTGACATCAAAGAATTGCCATAGCATTACTTTTTCCTTCCACTCTGCTTTGTCTGAGATCAAAAGCCAGACATACAATGATACCTTTCTTCTCTCCTATTTTAGTCACTGTTTGAACGCCAAGGTTTGGCCTCACATTCCGGATACCTTACAGGAAGTGAAACCCCCCACATCTCACTGCCCAAAGGAATGTCCAGAACGAAATCTGTAGGTAAGGCTGAAACATATTTTCAAATCAGCAGCTTTTTGATCAATGAAGCACTGGAATCTTCTACAAGAAAAACAGATTTTCCAAGGAAGAAAAAGATAAACCTTACACATAGGGAACCACTTGAATAGAATGGAACTTTTAGTGGGACTTCTTTTCAATTCCTGTATCTCCACAAGGTGTGAGTTATGGAATTCGTTTTGAAACCTTTACGGAGGAACAGAAGGCTTTGTATCAGATATATAAAATACACTGATGCGGAAAAGAAATTAAGTAAAAAGACAAACGTCTGAGTACATCAGAATGATAGTATACCAAAGCCTGAATCCCAAAAACTACAGCTAGTTTCTGCGAGGTGCCTCAAGTGCAGAAGTCACACAACTTTGCCTCAAAAAAACGTACATGCCACAGACAACACCACATGCTGAAATGGCCAGCCATCTCACGCTGGAAGTCAAAGCCAGTTAAATAGTCACTGTAACCAGAATAACCCAATGACAAATCTTTGCTTTAAAAAAGAAATGAAGAAAAATGTCTGTCTGCTGACAGAAGGTAAAGTCTGTTGCATAAAATCCATCATGGGACCAAATGGGCCACGTGACCTGGACCAACGGCCCTGTAAGTGAGCACACAAAGAGTGCAGGTGAATACACCTTATTCTTTTTTTAAAGCTAGTCAAATAGCTATTCTTGCCCTCCAACCATCAGTAGATGTCTCTTGTGGGAATACTAGCGCTAAAAAGAGCTGGTATGCCGCTTATCTAGGGTTAGGGGATAGACAGAAGAAGCTGGCCCTAGACAGATGAAGACCAGTATCTCAGGAAGGCATGCTAACAATGCTGGCAATAAATAACATACTTCACTACTTCACTAAAATCCAGAAAAACCGTGAAGGTGCCCCCCTGCACACTCACACCAGAGAAAATACAGCCCACTAGAAAAAAAAGGCCCAAGACACGCTTGCAAGGATAACAAGTATTTATTACTACAAAATAGAAGTGCATCAGCAGAGAACGCTGCTGCCGCCGAACGTTCTGGGTTCCGTAGGTACATGCAGCACATTTTAAGCACAAACAACATCACTGATGATGTAATTACATATAGTACAATTCTACAATCCTAACTGGATGAGCCATATGGGATGCCAGGCCATTGGTCCCTCTTCATCTGTCTATCTCTGTCCATGTGGGCGCTGCTGGGCTCGTCAACCGAGGTGAAGTTGGCCTAACAATGAATTGGCTCCCAACACAAACAATGTTATTTTATTGTTGTAACAAGCACCTGGCAGATACACGGATGGGCTCAGAGGAGAGCCGAGGTCACACTAACTCACATCCTTCACTCGCGCCCAGACAAATCAGCAACTCCCAAGGTCCTCCACCTTAGATTTAGGCTATCATGTTGCCTGCTGACCATAGTGATTGATTGAGCAGTGTAAAAGTTTTATGGTCGGTGGTCAGGGTTTGGATGGTGCTGTGGCATGGGGGGGTCATGGGATGAAAGCATGGCAAAGCTATATTTCTCATGTGGGGATCGGTGGGAGCATGAGGGCCTTGCTATTAGTTCTGAGGGATAGCACTTCCCAGAGGCGTTCTACTCCCTTCTCATGGCCTTCAGGGCGGATTCTTTCCAGGGCGTGGGGGCCTGCAACTCTCTGGACAATGGAGGGTCTTGTGGATCTTTGAAACCTGGCCGTGGTGGTGTTCACACTCATGCGAGGGGTCTAAAACTAACACACAAAATGTTGTTCGCCACGCTTGGGCCTACATTCTATGATGGCTGCCGCTTGACAAGATGATGTTCACACTCGCATCTACCATATAGCTTGTAATGCATGCACTAAGGTGATCACACACCCTCCTCTATGTGCACCCCCTGACCCCGGCTCCCTGGATTTGCTCTCTTAGTGTTTATTTATCATTCGGTATCACCTAGGAGGTGGGAAGACCCTCTCTCCTTCCCAACATTCCCCCCTTTCTTTAATCCCAAATTAACAAACTCCCCTGCATGGTCATTGGCAGCTAAGTTCCAATATATATTCTCCTCCCACCTCCACACCCTCTCCAATATTTCAGCCTCCCGGTATGGTGGCGACCCGTCCTTTGGAACCCATGCTCTGCAAACATCCCTCAAACTAGCTCCAGACTGGGCATATTCTTCTGGGGTACATAGCATGTAAATACAGCTAAGTCAACCCAGTTCTCTATACAATTCTCAGGGTCAGGCGGCCGTGTGCTGATTGTGCCCCGGGGGTGCAAGGGATGATAAAGCTCTATCATACAGGGTTTGTTTGGGTCGTCAGTCTTGGTACCGCTTTCTGTGGTACCATGAGATGCTTTGGGTGCTACCCCAATTGAAACCATCATCATTGAGCTATTGGGCTCTGCTTTAACACAAAATCTTAGTCCCATTTGGCACATGCAAAAGATGACCAAGATGAAGACAATGACGGGCACTAGCATTTTCACAATCGCCCCCAGCCAGGATGGAGCCCAAGAGAAAGTCAGGCCGAACCAATCTTCACTCTGTATTCCAGCTTCTTTCTTCATGCGCACTCCCAGGTTGTGCACAGCTTCAATTATGTGTGACAGAGCCGTGCTCAGCATCTTCAGGAGGCACAAATGTGCAACAAGAATCCCAAACCTTTTGTACATGCCTCCTTCCATTGCAGTAACCATATCTAGGACGTAGCGATTCTGCATAGTCATCAGCCTCAAGGCACAGGGTTCCACCTTTATGACCTTGAACCCTTGCTCATGTCGTTTGATAGCTATATCAGTTCCCAGCGGACAAAGTTTGATGAGTCTTTGGACAGAGAGTTTGCTCTCTTCTTCCTTCGCAGATTTTCACATTTTTCTTTCCCAGGGAGGATGTGGCACTCTGATGCTGGCATCGGGTCTCTTGTTTCTTCTTCACGGGTCGGAAAGGTGGTAGGGGCAAAAGTCTCTACTGGCGCCCATTGCAAATGTACTTCTGGCATTACAAGCAGGGCTGAGTGCAGCATGGCTAGTGAACAATCCATGATGGAGGGAGGTGCAAGTACGCTTGTTGGTCGCATACCCAATAATAATCCATCACTGCCGTAGTGCCTTTCTTGAGATCAGGAATGAGCAGAGTCTTATTGCAATGTTCGTTGGCCCCTACACATATTGTTCTGCCACTATAAAAGCAAAGTTCATATGTCTCTTCTCGGTGCACTTTCCCTGGTTTCTCCATTGCTTCAATCCATGCTATTTTTGTGATGTGTTCAGTCCCAAACGGTGCACATGCTGATTCCACCCGGGCCAGAAGCCCTTCTTTGTATCCTATTAGACCCTCTGCCATGCAGCTGACTGTTGTTTCTTGCTACTTGTTGTTTGTGTATTTCTATCCTTGTATCACCAGGTAGGGTCCTTTTGGATTGTTGTCGCATAGTATGCTATCTGGATCAATATGTTTCAGCCTCACGTTGTGTACCTGGAAAGTGTTCCTGATCCTACATGGTGCAAGGTGTACTAGGCATTGTGCTTCTAAAATTGGTACTTCCTGTGGCACTAGGACCTTGGGTGCCCCTGACGCATGTGACACACATAACAACCGCCACTCACTTTGTTCCTCTCACCAAGCTCATGTCTGTACACCAACTATTAGACAGTTCTGGGTGAAACACATCTTCTATGGCATCGAGACCAGGCATGTGGTAAGCGTCGTATTTCACCCTTCGCGCTTGTCTTTGTACTTTTGGGTGCATCTATATATCCATTAAAAACCCTACTAATATTATTTACATTAATAACTACTATGTATTGTGAAATTTGGAAAACAGTAGGGACCTAGCAATATATTCTAACAATCCAGTGTGAGGGGGTGGATTCTTATTGTGTACAGAATTGTTGACAGGTTGGTGCATAAAGTTGGGCCTTGGGAAACATATATATTCAGTTTCATTTGAGTGATGTTCAGTTTTCTTTAGGTGTATATTCAACCTATTATTTACATTGAAATTGGAATGTTCTCATCCCCCACCCCTTCTCTTACCTCCCTTTATATGTCCTCTAATATAAAAGAAGCTCCTAAATATATCCCTAAAATAAACATTCAAATAGCAAATATACCTGCTATAAAATGCATTTCACACATTTAAGAATACGAAAACCTAGACATAATACTATAAGTAGAACATTTTCTAATGTCTATTGAGTGTTTTGAGAGCACTGCCTCCATCTTTTTCTTAAATCTGAAAGGCAAAACGTATGCACACAGAAAGAGAGAGAGAGAACTAGGCAGACAAGATAGAGAGAGATAGGTGGCGAGAAAGAGAAAGCGCCTCCTTTGCAAATATAATGGTTGCAGCAGCTGTGCATGTGCACAGGTTCAGGGTGGGTGGTACAATCCAAATTTGAATGCTGGTAGTGTAAAGAGCAATTAGGCAGATGCACACTACCAGTCTTTTAAAGTGCTGGTGCAGCGTCCAAAGGTGCCTTCAGAACATCGGACAAGTGGAACCAATAACCAAGTCCCTTAACATTAACCGCAAGAAGAGTGGAAAACACTACCTCAAATAGTTTATTAAATCTGGGGCTGTCCCACCTGCGGACAAAGGACCGCACTTAGGCAAATTCTCCTGGCAGCAGCGGTTGAGTGGGTGGGAAATCAGTCATGGAGACAATGGACGCGCATAGGGCAGCAGTGGTTTTACACGGCCAATCACTTTCAATAACATGATTCTATATAGTCTATAGTACTGACTGTTTGTGTAATTGTTCAATCAATTTTGTTTATTTTTAATTTATTTTTCTTCTGTTGTCCTCATCGTCACTGCCATGGATGTAATATGGTATGTAAACTAAACATGTTGAATGGTGTATAAATGGCATATATTATTTGATGTTTTCCTTATAAAATCTGTAACATATTACAACAGCCTTGAAAACGACCCATAGGTCGAAACACGTGTCGGCTGAACCAACTAAATTGTCTTTCTGAGCACGAGCACAAATGTGTGGACTTTGATTTGAGGATATTACCTATGGACAGTGTTTCTTGTGATATATTCACATGGTTACATTACATTGGCCGTAAATGTGCAGACGTTTAATTGTGGACATCACGTTTGGGCAGTAAATGTTGTGATACATTTCTTATTTCGTGTTATATATTTGGCCTTGGCGCAGGTTAACACTCCAGTTTCTGTTTACCTTTGGGGGTATTTTTTCAAGGGAACCCCAAGAGTTAAAAACCAGCGGCCAGTAGACAATACTTGTGCAATTTTAGGACCAGCGCATTCCACATAGTTACTCCTTGAAACCCATTATATATAATTTGGAGTTGCTAGCACCGGGGCAGTTGAAATAACTTCTTTAAGATCATTGAAACTCTGCAACATTTCTTCAGTCCAAACCACTTTGTTGTCAGTTTGTTGTGCTTCTTTGAGGCCCTGTAAGAGCAGCCTTGTGCATACTGCGTAATCAATGATTCATGCCCTGCAGTAATTACACAACCCTAGGAACTTTTGCATTTCTTTTATTGTTGCGGGCTGTGGGGTGGTTGCGCACAGAGGCAGTGCGGTCTGGTATTATTCGTTTGCCATTTGCTGGTATTAACTGTAGACATAAAACCTCATGTAAACGGTACTGTAATTTAGCCCTTTCAACCGTATATCCCTTGCGTACTAGGAGCTGTAAAAGTGTAATTGAGTCTTGTCTGCAGTGTTGCTCAGTGTCGCTGCACACCAGCAGGTCGTGAACGTACTGGATGATCATGCTGGGCACTTGGATGTTGCCTAAATCTGCGTAGAGCATTCTATTGAAAATGCTGGGGCTCTCACAGTACCCGTGAGGTAATCTTGTGTGTTTGAACCTCATTGCCCCATGTGAGGTACTGTGAGTCTGGAGACAATGGTATGGAGAAAAATGAATTTTTGAGGTCAACCACTGTTGCTTCTTTGGGGATGCTACACGAGATCATGGCAGGGTTAGGGACCACAGGAAACTCTTGCTGCACAACATAATTTAGGGGGCGTAATTCCTGAATCATTCTCCAATTTCCCCCTGTTGCCTTTTTCACAGGATATATAGCCGTGTTGCATGGGGAAGTAGATGGTTCAATTATTCCTTCATTGAGTAGGGCACTGATGGTATCCTTAATTCCCTCCTCTGCGTCCCTGCAGAGTGGATCTTGTTTCACTCAGGGTAATACTGCTCCTGGTTTCAATGTTAGGTGTACCGGGGTCACTCTTTGTAGGAGCCCCAAGTCATGCGGGTTTGTTGTCGACAGTCTCTCGGGCACCTGTTCTAAATCTGCGTCTGCGAACTGGGGTGTGGCTGCAAGGGCTATTATGATGCACTGGACCTTCCAGTACTGCACCATTATTTCACAGGGGATACAAATCGCTAGCACTATTCCTCCGTCATCCGGCTTGTCGTCAAACAATTCTGTGTCAGTCTACTCCTTCATGGGTACTGTGGGGTCAATGCAAAGTACTGTGTGCCACTCGCACCTGTCCTGGTCCCTCCCTATCACAACAATCCCTTGTGTTGAAATCACCAATTCTTGTAAATCTAGGGACAGTATTCTACCTGCCGCCAACTCCACAACAGGGCAAGAAATGAAGTCTGTGGCCACTCGCCAGCACCCTTTGCCAATCTGAGGCACTGCCTCCACAAGCACAGTTAGTCCATAGACGAACATGTCCAGGTCTATGGGAATTCCACAAACCACCTCTTTGCCTCCCATTGCATGCATTATTCGCATTGCCCTCATGGTGCACATTCCTGGCGTAGTGAAAACTATGCCACTGTCTGTGAACAATATTGTCATATTGAGCTTGCTGAGCAGATCCCTGCCTAACACGTTCACTGGGGAATGTTTAGAATAGAGTAGGGGAGCCTGCACCACCTTCCCCCCTACTTTGATATCAACCTCTTTAGTGTATGGAACCCCAGAGAATCCCTGAGTGTCAAGAGTGTGTCCTAATAGTGGGAAATCTCCCTCACTGATGCATGATCTTGTGGCACCTATGTCAACCATAAAAAGTAAGTGGTTGTTTCCAATCTCTGAGCCCACCAAGGGTTCTTCATCAGGGCAGACTGTCATAGATAGAACTGGGCATGCAATCGCTCTCTTCTGTGGGCTGTCCTAATCGGGTATGTATTTGACCCAAGGAACATGAAAGGGTTTTTTCCCATCACGCTCACCCCTTGTACTTCATTGGGTATGTTCGAGTTACCATTTCCGTACTGGGACATTGTTTGGTGTGGGTACCGCTGTTGTTGGTGCTGCTGTTGTTGTGCTTGCACCCCCGGGGCGAGGGTGGGAGCTGCGTGTATGCTTGGTGTATTCCATAGGTTATGGAGGTCATCCTTGGTGTCGGCATCTGTTGTGCATTTTTAGGTTGTAGGGGATAATTATTGTACGTGTTATATTCGAGCCATGGCCTGTTTCTACACTTGCTCAAAAAATGTCCCCACTTCCCGCAGTTAAAACACTGTGAGGAACCCATACCTGCCCCTCTTGGTCCCATTCCTACAAAGCCCCCTCTACACCTTCTAAATTCACCCTCCCATGCTGCTGACTCCTTGTTGCCACACCTGGGTGGAGTACTACTGTACACCTCCCCACTGCCCGTGTTCTCCTGGCCAAAATGCCTCTATTCGGAAATCTGCGACCCCTGCACGCTCCCTGTCCCTTCCGTCTGTGCAGTTGTGGACATCACCCCATCTACAGCTATCTTAGCCAGCTTCCTTTGTACCAATCTTGCCTCCAATTGTTGTGCCGTTTCCCTTTCGCGTCCCTTTATTCGCTTGCATTGGTGTATTATTATACTCTGAATTTCCGCCCACCCTTTTGGTACAATACTCACAATTTGATCTAGTGCTTTCTGCACTTCCTTCAGTAAGCCCCTTTTGATAACGAAGTAGAAAAGAGGAACTGATCGGTCCGACTGGTTCCCCCGTCTCCGCTCTCCACTTCTCCTGAAACTTAATAACGTACTGTGCGGGGTCTTTGTCATCACCCATAGTATATTTCATAATTGATTGTAGGTCTGCGTTGTCAAAGTACGTGCATCGAAGCGCACCCCACACCTGCACTCTGATGTTATTGAACTGTGCGCCCTTCATGCGCATCGTCTAACCTCACTCCTGAGTTATCTACTTTAATCCACACGTCCCCAGCCTGGTGTCCACTATTGCCACTAATAAACTTTTCATATCACCCACGGCAAGGGTTACACCTGCAATCTGTTTTTGAAATGCGTATATCCATTTACCCACCCCGGCTGTCAACGGTAGAAGCGCTTCAATCAAATTGTTCTTCTCCATCAGTGGCCAGGGCACATACTGTGCCCTACCCACGCCCTTATGTATCAGAGGCATCTGTAAGCCTATTCTCTTTGCTTCCTTTCTTCTGGCACTTCCCTTTTTCCTCACTACTGCCATCCAGCCAAACCTCCTTACCCTCTCACCCCACAAACTTTCCACTCAATGGTTATTTCTGGCACCTGTTGCACTTCCGCCTCACTGTCATCCTCATACTCATCCATGGTACTCCACCTATCCTCTCCGGTATCTCCACATAAGCCTCTGTCAGACCTTACAGTTCCAATACCTGTGCTGGCTGCTCACCCGTCATCTTTCTTCTCTATATGCACATCCTTTATTGCTGTGCTGTCCAATCTAAACAAAATGTTCCTCACTCTTCACTCGTCTAGACCGCTCCCCTTTGCCTCTTTGTGCTGTTCGCAGTCACGCTGTCTCTGCCCGCACTGATTCTAGTACCTCTCGTAATTCCCTATGCCCTGCGCACTACTGAGGTGGAGCGGTTACTGGAGTGAGTATATATGGTGGTGGAAGGAACGTGGCTCGACTGGATACATAGGTTGAGTTAGTGTACCCTGTTGCTGAGAGTGCTGCCAATGGATATATCCCCTTGTATTCTGTTTGTGTCCCACCTGCTTCTGCTTGTTTGTCCACCTCATGTGTGTCTGTGCCCCTCCCTAATTGGCATCTTCCATGTCCTCAATCATCTTCCATAAGTCTAAAATGTCCTTTCTTTTCTGTAGTTGTTTACCCTTGTACTTCGCTGCTAGGAATGTAGTCATATGCTCCAGAATTCCCTTATTATGAGTGGCCTGCTCTGGCCATGAGTGGGGCATCCCCCCTTGTGTTTCTGTCACACACTGCTTATGGTATTTCTCAATCTTCTCCCGGTAAAAGGGCAGGGCCTTGTTCATGTACTCTAAAGGGGTCTCCCCTACCATTCCAGCGATGTATGCACTCCAAGACATCGCTACGCTTCTAATCTCGTGCTCTGCACGCTGCAAATGTCACAACCAAAAAAATCACATTGTCATTCCTTCCTCCCCGTCAGATCACGTTGCTTTCCCTCGCCTCCACATGCACCCACTCTTTCACTCCATGCACTCTAAACACGCAGCTATTTTAACAACGCCCCTCCTCAAGCCTTCACCCTACACAAAATGATTGCAAAACACTGAAACAATAAGCTAAAATAATAGCCTCATGGCCTGTCAGCTTTGGGACTGGTGCCTTCTGAACCATGTTCATCCTATTGCATCCCATCTAAAGGGGGATAGGAATGTGAAAGTGAACACCAGTAGGTACTCAAAGAGCATGCACATGGAGTGAACTCTTGAATGGATGAACAGACTGTGGAAGGTCCATTGGGTCTATTTGAGGGGGCGAACTTAACACCATTATTGATATGGGATCCCTAGTCAAAGACCACGCCCGATCCAGTGTCCTTCTTTCAGCTAGAATGCAAAGTCTTCTTACCCCTCCGCAAAGTTAGTGGCTTGTGGTACCCTTCTTCAGCATGGAGACCAAGCGTTTTCTCAGCAACTTGGTTTTATGACACACAGAACTGACAGAAACTCACTAGGTGGAAGTTACTGAGACAACATACTACTTACAAAGGTTATTGGGGGGTCAGCTAACCCTATCCAATCTTAAGGGCTTTTGCCTATTTTTTGCCTCAGTGCCTAAATGCTTTTGGGCCATGGTCAGCGCTTTACAAGTGCAATTGCATTACACCCGTGGTGTGCACAGAGAGGGAGGTAATTATGCTAAAAATATGACCAAATAGGACCAATCGAATTGAAAAATACACCCCTCAGGGAGGGAAGACAAAAACAGAAGAAAAACAACACCCAGAAAAACAGGTGCACTCAGAAACTCTTCCCACATCCAACTGCCTAGACCGAAAAACAGGATTTGGGGGTTGTCAGGTGGTGGTGCATGGGTGGGGGTGGGGTCGGATGCGTGGAGGGGTGATTGCGCGTACCTAGGCCAATTCTAAAAGTCTTAAGGTGAAATAATCCTCTTTTTGGGAAGCTATTTGATGTCCAGCCTGCTGTGCAGGTTATCCCCAACCAGTTGGGATGGGGGGAAGAGCAGGACGTTGGAATAACTATTTTATGTACCACAAAATATTATTTTACATGTTTTTCTTTTTCCAATGCAAACTAATAATTAATAACTAATTATTTTTGCAATATAAACTACAATATGCTTTCATATGTCATTACTAATATCCACCTATTACAATTATGCACAATCAGAAAACGATACACATGCACAATTTCACTATTTTCATTCATTGATTTCAGAAAAAAGATCACTTTTGTATACAATATTTCAAAAGCTATTTTCATTCAACATATATTTGCACAAAATATATTGAAAAAAAAACAGCACTTGCCTAGGTTAGGGATCTCCTAACTATAATCAACACAATAGCCCCTTTGACATTACATAGTCCACAGTCGGACCTCCCACTAAAGCAAAAATGGTTTACGTATGAACTTAATCTCTTATGGCAGAAAGTAAGAATCTTGGAGAGGAAATGGCAACTTCGGAGAAGGATGATGATCTGAATACTCATAGGCAAGTCTGATCTGTCTGCAAAAAGGAAATAATGAATGCAAAGAAAGCCTTTTTATGCCATAAAATCAGTGAGGCAAATAACTCTACAAAGCAGATTTTTGAGGTAGTCAAAGAACTTTGTAAAGATACTAGCAGTCCACACCTTCCTTCATCCCAACTCTCTGTGGAGTAAGTAGTCACATATTTTAGGGGCAAAAATGAGAAGATCAGAGTAGAGCTGTCCCACACCAATGAAGTTAATAAAGTGCAGCGAGATATTACCGACCCTGTAAGCACTTACTTATTTATTTTGTCTTTTTTTAAATTGAATAATACAGTTTATTACAAACTTTTTCACTCATGTTTTTACAAGAATAATCATTTTCTTCATTTAAAATACGCAAATTGACAAGGGGGGTCCTGGGAGTCTCTCTGCCAGACATTAGTCCTGATTACGAGAGACTTACCCAGAGTCTTTAGCTCACTATCTTTCACAGAGAAGAAATATCCCAAACATATAAGTCTTTGTCCTGGCCTGGGGCAGTCCAGCACCGAAATGCTAGGCAATTCTCCTCTGAACAAGAGTACCAACAGCATCACCAGACACGTGTTTTTCCATTCTTTCTCGGATTCTGACTGATTTAAAAGAAGAACAAGATATTTAATTGTGGTCACTGTTTCTATTCTTTTTCCTAAATTACAAGCGTTTTTCTTTTCTTATTTGAGAGTTGTGAGAGAGACATCACTTGTGTTTTTTTTTATGTTTATCTTAAGCTTGTTTTCTGTGACATATGAAACTAATCCATGCAATCTTCTTTGGAGTCCCACTTGCGTTTTATCAAGGATCACCAAATCATCGGCATATAATAAATATGCAATCTGTGTGTTATTCAGTTTTGGTGGGTTGGCATTTATTCTCCTTTGATTGTCCACAGAGTCTGATATAAAGATGTTGACTAGTGCTGCCGCCAGAGGGCAACCTTGCATCAATCCATTCTAAGTTTAAATTTCCGCTGATACATGCCCGAATTGAGAGTCGGATTTTGATCGACGTATTAGTATAGAGCGCTTTCATTGGTTCTGAAATTTTCTTTGGACATTTCCAAGTTTTTCACACAACTTCTTTCTATTGACAGCATCAAACGCTAGCTGGAGGTCAATAAACGCTGCTTATTGGTTCTAATTTCAGCACATTTAAAATTAGAAGCAGATTAACATTTGTCCCTATGTTTTTTATAAAAACCTGTTTCTCTGGGTTCTAATCTTCCCGCAATCTTTTCCCAATCTATCAGTTTTTGTAGTAAAAGAACCGCAAATACTTTGCCCAGAGGATCCAGAGGTGCTATAGGTCAATAGTTCACCTGACTTTTTCGATCGCCTTGCTTGAAAATTGGTATCAGGATGGCTGTTTCCATGTAAGCAGAATAGTGTTGGTTACATTAATAATCATGAGTAATTCCATGCAAAAGCTCGTCCAGGCTTCAGGGTTTTGTTTAAGCTGCTCATTACCTAATCCATCAGGGCCAGGGGCACGCAAAGTATTTAATTGTTTAATATGGTTCAGTAGATCTGCAGGATCCCAGGAGATTTTTCATTTTGAGGTTTTAGTTACAGAGTGGCCATTATCATGATCAGCTCATTTTCTATATAATTTTGAGAAGTAATTACTCCATTCTAGCTCTGAAACATCCTGTATTAGTTTTTCTTGATCCTCAGTATTTTCATTTAGAAAGCTCCACAGATTTCTGGTATTTTGGTTTCTGAGGGCTCGTAACATGATTTCGCCATCATTTTGCATGATTTCTTCTTTTGTCATTTTTAGCCAGTTCTTATATAGTTGTTTTACCTTTTTGGCTGTTTTTATATAATGAACTCCTTCAGATTTTTAGGCTTTCTTTATATTCTTTTATAATTAGTTTTTCTTTGCAGCTATTTGATCATTATATCTGTGTGTATGCTTTTGTCACATTTTTTGATTCAGCTTGTTTTGAATCATGATTGGTTTAAGCAACCATCCATATTACAATTTTTCTTTGTCATGTCATTGCGAAAGATTGAATGAGTTCCTCAGCCCGGTCATTTGTGTCTTGGAAATTTTTAACCGATTCATACCGTTGTTCAGTTCTAACGTCGGAATTTAGATTTTCTGCGAGGCTGCTAGATTCGACACCCTTTCTATTGCTATTTTATTGTGATCACTTTTAGTAGACGAGTTATTCATAACTTTTATGATAGATCGTGTAATTCTCTCGGAAGTATGGATGTAATCCAGGATGGCAGTGGATGTTCCTCTCTTCCAGGTCAACATTGGAGGGGAGTTTTCTCTGCAATGATCGTTAGTTAAAGTCATCTGCCTTTTTTCCATTTCTTTATTCCATATACAAGCCCTTGGGGTTAATTTCCTTGGATCAATTTTCACTCCATCTCGTAAAAACTGGTGTATGTTCAGATCTCCACATACAATTATATCAATTTGTTTATTTTTTGCACGCATATCGTCTATGGCAGAGAAGACTGTCAGTAAAGAGAGTAGAGCTAATAGCCGTGAGGTTCCAGTATAGGTTTATAATCCCCAGTTTCTTCACAGACATCTTGTATCTTTTTATTTGCGTTTTCGAATTCTACAATAGATATTTGGATCCCGGGATTAGGATTTATCGACTGCTTCCCTTCTAACACGCCATTTAGTTTAATTAGCATTAGCATTCCTTACACAAGGCGGCCTTTAGTTTGTTTAATAGCAGTGTTCATACAGACTGTATACCCATCACAAATTGGGGGGGGGAGATGTAGAGCCACGTTTCCTGCAGACAGATTATTTGATATTCAAGTAGGTCATTGTATTCAGCAGTCATAAGATGCCCTGATTCCCCTGGTATTCCAAGAGCAGATGGATACGTTAGGTTCCTGTTAATCAGTTAATTGCTAATGAGTCGATCCCTTCATTGCAGTTTCTTGAAATTCCCATGCCTCTAATTCACGCCAAATTGGCCGATATATCGGGGTCAATTGCTCTCCTGTATAAGCACTTACATGGTACAATCATAACAGATTTCACAGAACTAAGCGACTCCAATGTTACCCATCTCCTGGCTACTGCTAAATGTTCCGTTTCACCCCTTGACTGTACCACCTAAAATAGCCCAGGAGATAAGTCCAATCTATTCCAGCCATATTTTTTCCATTTTCAATACCTCACTGGCCTCTGGGGTTATTCCCTCTGTATGGAAGCGTTCAGTGATTAAGCCTATTCTAAAGAAACCTTTGTTAGCCTTCATAGCTGTCAAATTACCGTCCCATCGCTCAACTACCCTTCCTTTATTTTTTGGATTGTATACAGTTTACAAAAAAACTTTACAAATTCAGTAGAAAACACAGACAGTTAAAACAACACAATCAAAAGCACTAAATATCACAATATGATCTTAATATTTTTAAAAGTTCATCATTACAATTAATCTCACATTCAGGTGTAAATCAAGGGATAATAACAATATCACATATTAAAACAAGATTATGACAATGTCACATATTAAAACAAAACAAGATTATGATCACAGTGAATACAACTGCAGTGAGTTTAAAAAGCCAACTACTGATAACCCATCATATAGATTCTCTGACGGTAACATCTCTTCCAGAGATTATCCTCATTCTGCCAATCAATTTTCACAAACAGTTTTTGTAGGAATGCCATTCTCTGAGCAGTACAGTGCAAAATCAAATGCTTCACAGTCTCTTGCCCATTATTACTTTTGCAAAATATGCACATTGCGTCTCTCTAGTGGGAAAAAGATTCAATCAGAATTTTATCATAAGGGACCTTAAAATGTTATTGGAAACACATTTAAATAAGAGGGTATAGACCCTCTACTTTTAGGTTCATGTGCAAGATGTTCCATAGACTGATAAGCATGAAAAGACTCAACAGTATTTACCCAGACATAGTCGAAGAGAGCATTTTTAACCTTGCTTGGGGTGAAAAACAAATCACCCTTTTCCATTTCCAATTGATTCAATAGATTTTCACAAAGGTTCCTCAAGTACATTGGATAACTCAGTTTCCCTCCTGCAAAATAGCCAGGTTCCATATAGTTTTTCATATCACAATACAGTGAGCCTTCAAAAGAAACAATGATGGTCCTATAAAATGCTAAAACTCTCGAACTGACTCTTACTTTTATTGAAAGTAAACCCAACTCATACCGAATGGCCAATAATGGCACAGATTTAGGGAGGCTCAAAACGTGTCGCCAAATCACAGCTTCCACTAGATCCAATGATGTGGACATACTTTCCGGCCACAGTCCTAGGCCGTAAATTAGATTTGAAATGATTTTCCCTTCATAAAAATTAATCGCTGGCCTAATGGAGAATCATCCAAATCTCCCGTCGAACTTCATTAGTTGATTCAGTAAGCGGCTTGCCTTTTGAGTTAAAAAAGAGCACATATTTATATTCAAGGGATGTGCAGTGATATAAAAACCGGAATAAATAATACTGAGAGAGCACTTAATCATAACATCGGCTAAAGACAAGCCCATCACAGATTTCTTTCTTCCCTTTGACAACCTCACACTTTTTGGATTAATTAGAAAACTATTGTCATTAGCATAGTTTGTAAAAGCCGAGAGCAGTCTCTGCAGACCTATTCGAGCATTGTCAAACAGGAGGAAGTTGTCTGCAAAGGCCATCCATTCAATTTTTTATTTACCTAATCTAGGTGAAACAAAGGAAGCGGAAGCAAGGGATTCCTGTATATCAGATACATATAAATTGAAAGGCAGGGGATCAAGATGCACCCCTGCCTTAAACCAAATCTAGTGGGAATCCTTCTTGACATGTCACCAAGCCTATTTAACCTCACTATAATATCAGTATTTTCATGAAACTTCTTAATTAAATTTAGTAGAAGCCACGTAAGTACAACCGGTAGTGTCCCTCCATGCAGACTCCTGAATGGACCTTAGAACACACCTATTTATGTTGGTAGAATATCCCTTTTGGAAGCCAGTCTGCAGTTTATTAATGCGGCCAACCGAGTATGCCCAATTTTCTAGATGATTAAGTAGTAAGGCGGCAAAAACATTACTGTCAGTATCCAGCAAAGAAATCGGCCGGTAGTTCCTCGGTTCACACCTCGCACAACTCTTGTAAATGGGGACCACTAATGCTGTTTGCCATGATTCCGGAAAAAAACCTAACTGCATAATGCTCCTAAATAAGATAACGAGAACATTTGCCCAACTAGTAGGATCAGCTCTGAGAGTATTATTAGTGAACTCATTTGGACCCGGGGCTCGAGAGCGTTTGCTAGAATTGATTATTTTCTAAATGTCCTCTACTTCTAAGGGCATACGCCAACTCATTAGGCCTCATTACGAATATGGCGGTCCGGAAACAAAGGTGCTGGTAGCAACGTACCGGCAGCCTTTCCAGACCGCCATACTCAGAGAATGCCGGTAGGAGACAAGGATGCCCCCATAGGCCTGATCTGCTGGGAAATCAGGCCCCTACTGGCATGTCTCTCACTGAAGCACCAGCACTGTTAGTTACGGTGCCGGTGCTTCAGTGTCCCCATTCTCATGGAGTCCTAACTGACTCCATGGGAATGGGGGTTTACCGTTACGCTGCCACTTGTGATATCCGAGTGGCACAGGGATATCAGGAGGTGGAATCAGTGTTACCGGGTAGGCAGCAACCCGCCGGTAGCACCAGCGGGTTAATGCCAACCTCGTAATGAGGCCCATTCTCTCAATAGAAGTTTTACTTGGAATACAAAGAGATTCAGAGACAAATTCAGGGCAATACAGACTTCAAAATGTTTCACCCAAAGGGATTAAGGCACTACATTTAACTGTGACATAGGTAAAGGAACATCCTGTCCATTTACCAAAGACCAAATTGATGCCACATCACTTTTAATAACAGTCTTTAACATTGCTTCTGCATTGTTTTGCAATAATTCAGCCACAGAAATTTTCAATAATTCCTGTAACGTTGTCTTACCATCCTGGATCAGTTATCATACTGTATTTTTGAAATACCAGAATTTTTAATCATTCTCAGACTTTGCCTCATTTCACGTTTTTTGGTTTCCAATGTTTCATCAAAAATATGCAGATGTACCTTGCCTGATTTCTTCTTACTGTTAGTAGAAATACCTGAAACTTTATTCATGACAGCAGCCAAAGAGCAGTCAAATTGTTCCACTTTAAATACTCCCAATTTTCACTCGAAGGACAATTGATTCATTACACGTGAGAGCATATGGTTTAACCGCTTTATGTTGACATCAGTCCAACTAATACAGTTTCGTCCACTGTTAATACTTAAATTAGTTGGACCACCACTAAATGTAGCACAGAAAACTACTCTAAATGAAGCCCTTAAAATAGAATGATCATTCCAAGAATTATCCATGATTAGTAAATATTACAACTCTGAAACAAAAAGGGAACAACAAACACATAACCCAAGGTAGATGTGCAGTCACAGCTATGCCAAGTAGGTTATCCTAATATATCGTCCTTCAACTGTCTGTTCAACAACTGGAGTCCAACGGAGGATAAGGCAACATACCACTTCCTTCCTGCAACTGACTTATGATGGTAAAACATTATGTCAGGGGTATAATCCCATATCTCTCCATCTAAGTCTGGCATAGTACAATTAGCATTCAGATCCCCTGCTAAAATAATGTGACCCTTGGTTTTCGTACACTGCCAATTTGAGATAGAAAGTACAACAGCATTCAGGAACTCTTCCAATTTACAAACCTCTTTATGCCAGTAAACATTTATTAGGAGTAACTTAAACTCTCCCCTCAGACCTTGATAGCTTGACTGCTAAAATGCCATAAGCAAGTTCAGGAGCCACTCCAGCACAAAGTTCCTGCCCTGATCGTAGAGCAAAAAAAAAAACTCAACTGCCGGTCTACCACCACAACTAGATTTGTCCGGTTGGGAGAAAATCTGATATCCGTCTAATATTTCCACTTCAGGCTAACTATCGCCCTATCTCCATCACTCCTTTCCTGGGAAAACTCTTGGAAAAGCTGGCCATCTGCCATCTTATTCTGCATACTAAATCTGTTGGTTGCCTCCACAACCACCAGTCTGGCTTCAGAGCTGCCAGAAGCACGGGAACTGCTCCCCTGAACACCTGTGAAGCCCTGCTCTCCAATCTTGGCTCT
The DNA here is from genome assembly GCF_040938575.1 of Ambystoma mexicanum. Classification (NCBI taxonomy): domain Eukaryota; kingdom Metazoa; phylum Chordata; class Amphibia; order Caudata; family Ambystomatidae; genus Ambystoma; species Ambystoma mexicanum. The sequence goes on along the minus strand of NC_090936.1, from coordinate 972,949,809 downwards.
AATCTACCTTCTATTCTCATTCTCCTCTATCTATCCTCTGCTTTTGCCACAGTCAACCATGCCATTCTGCTCAAATGCCTACGTGACAACCTGGGTATCTCTGATCAGGCCGTGGCCTGTTTGACCCCCTTTCTCATTGACCAACCCTACTAGGGTCTTTACTCTCTTCTATCTCTCTCTCTACGTGTGGTGTTCCCCAGAAGTCTAACCTGTTTGCCTGGCTGCCTAACCAATACCTGGCACCTCTTGCCCACTGCATCGCTACTTTCTTCTCCAACTTTCAGTGTTATGCGGGTGACACCCAGCTCTCTTTCAGGCTCCCCTCAGCCACTGCTGCTCCTTTCCTCATACCAGATTGTCTGGCCGCAATTCAGGAATGGTGTGCCGCCAACGATCTCTGCCTTAATGCCAGAGAACTGAGATCTTCCTCATTGGGACACCTGCTCCCTCCTTTTCTCTCTCTCTCTGGCCGCCCACTCTGGGCCCTCTTCCTGCTCCTTCCTTTGGTGCTAAGAACCTTGGTTTCATCTTTGACTCCACCCTCTCCTTCTCCCCTCACATTTCTGGCATCTCTAAGAAGTCAAACTATCAGCTGCACCTCCTCAGAGGTATTCTTCCTTGTCTCACTTTCTCCCAGAGGCTCACTGTCTCAAAAGCTCTGGTCCACTCTAGGCTGGACTACTGCAACAGCCTCTTTCTAAATCTGCCTGCCTCTACTCATCGACCCTTACAACTTATCCGGAACAAGACTGCAAGACTTGTCTCTGGCCTCAAGCTCAGGGATCGTATCTCCCCAGCACTGAAATCCCTTCACTGGCTCCCTGTAGCTACAAGGATCAAGTTCAAGACCCTTTGCATTGTCCACAAGACATTATGGGGCATGGGACAGCTCTACCTCCAACTTTCTCTTCCAGAACATTTTTCTTCTTGAGCTCTCCGCTCATCCACCTCCAACTCTCTGAGGGTCAGACGCTTTGCCAAGCAGAGAGATGGGGGCAGAGCTCTCTCCTCGGCTGGGGCCTCCCTCTGGAACAGCCTCCCTGCCTCTCTCAAACTTGGGCAGAACTACCTCTGGTTCCGGAAGCAACTCAAGACCTTCCTTTTCGCTTCCGCTGTCTCTCTTCCTCTTCCCTGCTAATGTACCTGATTGCTCCTCGCACTGGTCTTCTGGATACCCTCTGAACTCGGGCCCAGGCTCCTGCTTGCCCAGTTGCCGTCGCACTACCTCTGCACTCCCCCAGCACTTACGGTCTGTTCCTGCAACCTTAAAGTCCCTTCTCACTGCACTTATGAGCCACCTGCCGGCTGCACTTATTGATTTACCTGCACTTCTCCCTTCCCCTCCCCCCTGGCACTTCTCCCCTTCCCTTTTCCCCGCACTTGCGCGATCTGAATGACACAAGGCCTAGAAAGATCGTTGTTTTGTCCTCCCTCTGTTTCCGCCACCTTGTCTTGTCACGCCTAGAAACACTTATTATTAAATTCTTATACAGAGCAGCACGCTCATAGGCCTCAATGTGCTCACAGACTAACAATACATTAAACAGGCATAGTTTATCAAAGGTATGCAGGGAGTTGAAAGCCAAATGATCACCCAACACACTAACTAAGGATAATCCTTAGAATGGAAGAGGGAAGTTTTTATGGCTTTCTTGAAGCTGGCCAAACTTGGAATATCTCTAATATCAGGAGACAGAGAATTCCATAAAACCAGGGCACAGGTCTCAAAACAGGTACCCCAAGATTCTTCAATTTGAACCATGGTACAGCACATTTGTTGCAAGCATTGGAGAATAAAGAACGCATGACAGGGGCCTTCCGGAGGCGCCGGGTCATATAGCTGGGTGCTTGATCATTCATACATCTATATGTAAAAGTTGAAATCTTATGGGAAATCCGATGATGAACCATTAACCAGTGTAGGGATTTCCTTGCCTGTGTAATGTGTACAGCTCTAGCGATCCCAAACACAGCTCTAACGGACCCATTCTGGCCCACTTGCAGGGCTCCGATATTACCCGTAGCCGTTCCCACCAGAAGGCTGTTAAAATAATCAATTCTGGAATTTATCAGGGCTGTACCAAGTTAGGGATGGACAGATAAGGCTTAGTCTGCCTAATCAGCGTTGTCATATAAGCACATGATGACTTGGTATGAAGAACATGTTGCTTCATGGAGAGGCTTGAGTCCGAGTAGACTCCCAAGAGTCTTTACACAGGGCCTGACCAAGATATTACAGTCTGCAATCATAAACTGTCTATACCTCAAATCAATCCTCTTCAAACGTTGGCTAGATCACACCTTCTAAACTAGGATGAGACAAGAGGGGATATGTATATGTACCTATCCAAACAATCCCTCCTCGAAAAAAGTTTTTTTAAATTGCTTACACACAACCTGTTTGGACGGTCCTTTGTCTTTTCAGACGATCACTGTATGGCTGTTAAAATATGGATTATACCTGTATCCTGTTTAGCTATCTTCAAAAAGTCACCAAAAAATCCTTTGTAATTATCACTAAATATACTTTTTATTTATCTTAAAAACATTCTTTTTTTTAAAACAGACATTTTTGCCAAATTAAATTGATCAAATACTGACAATTGTATCTTAAGTTTTCAATCTCCGTTTTTCACCAATAATGCGAACAACATGTAATTTTGTTTTTGGAGAGAACCTAACAGCCATGATAAAGAATTCAAAATGCACCATTTGTGTAGGTTTCAGTTTTTTCCTCACTCATCCTTTTTTCTTGCAGACCATTTATCCCAACATATTTCATTCCACAACATTAATTCTTACACACTCAGTATTCTCGAAATTCTTCAGGGGGATACAATTCAATAATGATCAGAAAACGTCTTGGTTCACTCTGATAAATTCTTATCAGGGCAAATTCTAGCGTGGTTCAATTCCTCACTAATCTTAATTCTTCAACTATCATGGTGACTTCCTTAAAAGACAAACAATGAGCCTACTTTTATTTACGCATGCAATATACACCCTAATTGTTTCTTATAATTAGTTACACATATTAGTTAATATAAGTCTGTTTCTTATAATTAGTTACACATGGGCAGGGAGATTAATCCTCTTCATTTCTTTCACAGTTTGATTTTTTGGGTGCTTCATTCCTGACATACACCTCATCTTGATTTAAGATGTTCTCAATCTATTTTGATGTGTGGATCTATCAACATATTTATCATGTTTCAGGTAATATCTTGTTCTCAGACTTCCCAAGTAAAGCAGAAACTCCTGTCCCTTATCTCCTACCTATCAGGGAAGGGAAACACAAAAAGTGGTTCATCTATTTTCTTCGCATAGATACTCACCATCTCTGGTGGTCCCGTGCTGCATGGAGTAATTCGGCGTTCAGGTTGATAGGGTTAAAGGTCTATAGTTCAGGCTGTTCTCGTGGCCTAATTGTTCCAGATTACACTAAGTGCTCTCCTGAAATGAGAGAGGCATAAATCACACCAGTTACAAGACGTTTTGAGACACAATTTTTTTCAGCCCTGCCTAGCTGTTTCACACGTTTATGAGTTTAGCCTTATTCCCTTGATCAGACCGCCTTCATTACATTGCACTGTGTGTTACCTTCAGCAGACTGTATTCTATTTCATGTCCCCTTTGTTACGCCTTTTTGTGCGTTGACATCAGCCGCGCTATTTCGTCAAACATCTCCCTGTAAAGTAGCAAAGTTTCTATCCTTCTCAAAGGGGTTCATGACCAATCGCGAAATATTTACACAGTTAATTAGTTGTATCACACACCTAGGGTTCAGTCAACCTTTTGCTGACCGTAAAGTTTCCTGAATAGAACTCTGTGTCACCGGTCACTTCCTCGGTTTCCTGGAGGCTGTGATTTAGCGTTCAAGCCTCTGTATTCATTTGCCTCACTCCACCCACAGTTAGTCTTAACTCTTTGTTGTCAGAAGTGCATGCTAGCTAACATCTTTCACGACCTGGGTTGTTTGCGTTTCCATTCGTACAATGCCTTTCTCTAATGCGCATCAGCGCTTGGTGTTTCCATGGATACTCTCACTCTAGTTGGTTCGTTGTTGTATACACTTAATGTTTCTTTTTGCACCAGCGACCGCGGTAAACATGTAAGTATGTTTCTCTATATTTGGTATTTCCAAGAAATATACGCCACATATTTTCACTGCTGGTTGATTTTCTAAGGATTTCTCCCAACCTTCATTTTTTTAGTAGCTGGTGCATCCACATGAAACCTCCTGTTGAAATCTTCCACGCCAGCCTAGTCACTGCTTTTGTTAAGAATCTGCTCATTTGGTTTGTTGAGCTAATGTATTGTCTCTCTTTCTTTTTTTACCTTTCGCATTATTTTTGCTGCCTTTCACACAGCTTTTACTCATTAAGATTTTAGACAGACATTTTAAGTAGTTTCATAATTCCCACCAGAATTAGCTCTGTTTTACTACCATTAAGAGCCAATGAGTTGTAGGACATACAAGTCTGAATCAGTGAGTATATCTGGTTGACCCTAGCCCTATCAGTCTCATACTCCCCTGTGAGTGCAAAGAACACCTGGGTGTCGTCGGCATAATTGGTATAACCAATGCCGGCGGCATCCAGGAGATCCGAAAGAGGGCGCATATATATGTTAAATAAAATAGGGGAGACACAGGCTCCCTGCGGAACCCCACATGCCAATAATTCAGGAGGCGACTGAAACCCATCCATAGCCACTCTGGCTTGACGTGGGCCAAGGAATGAGGTCAGCCACGAGGCAGCCAGGTCCGAGCAATTCACACGTTTTTTCAGTCTATCAATTAGAAGGCTGGGGTCTACCAAACCAAAAGCCGCTGAAAGATCAAGCAGCATTACTAACGCGGCTTGACCATTTCTACTATATGGGCAAGGTTGGCTCATAGATCTAACATGGGGGTCTCAGTACCATGGCGAGCCCTAGAGCCTGATTTATGAGCGCTCAGCAATCCATATGGAACAAGTTACCTACCTGTAACTGCTGTTCTCCAGCATGGGTCTGGCATGGATTCACATGCTCATGAATATTCCCCGACGTCAGGATGGGAATCCTCAGTAAAGAAAAAATCGGTTTCAGTTTTGTTTCTGAACTGTCTTTCTACTAGTACCCAATCATTGGTCTCTGGGTCATACTGCCCCCAGCCAATGACAGCCCTCTACCTAAGCCCCTCCTCTGGCAGCCATGTTCAGATTTGGTAGCACATAAAGTGGCAGTAGGACCACGAGAAGAGCCGCAGAGGGGTAGAAGGGAGGGTTTACATGTGAATCCATGCCAGACCAATGCTGGGGAACAACAGTTAGAGGTAAGTAACGTGTTCCTTCTCCAGCATGGGGTCTGGCATGGATTCACATGCTCATGAATACAAGAATACATAGCAGTACACACATGCACAACCACGGGAGGTGACAAGGCTCAACATTAAGCATTTCTACAACTCAACATTAAGCAACTCTTACTTCCTCACCAGGCTCACCTTCAGGCGAACAGGTTGCGCAGCACTGCCTGGCCGACTCTGGACTCCTCCCTGGAATCCCAGTCGACGCAGTAGAATCTCGTGAAGGTGTGCATCGACCTCCACGTAGCAGCCCTGCAGATGTCCAGCTGGGACACACCAAACAGGAACGTCGTGGTAGCAGCGATCGCTCTGGTTGAATGGGCTCTTGGACGGCCAGGCAACGGTCGGTTTGTCAACCGGTGACAGTGCATAATGGAGCCGGAGAGCCATCTGGAAATGGAAAAGAGGGCCTTCCCTTAGTTCACAGGTCCAAAGTTCACAAACAGCTGTGATGTCTTCCGAAGACCCTTTGTGCGGTCCACGTAGAACTTTAGCGCTCTAGCCACATCCAACGAGTGCAACGTCCTCTCAGCCCGCGACGAAGGTGGCGGGAAGAAAACAGGTAACACCAAGGGCTTGCTGCGATGGAAGTCGGACGCCACCTTGGGCATGAAGGAGGGGTGCGTCCTCAGCACTACCCTTGTCTCGTGGAATGTCAGAAATGGAGGTTTACAGGAGAGGACCTAGATCTCTCCCACTCGTCGTGCGGAGGTGATGGCTACAAGAAACGCTGTCTTCCACGACAGGAACTTCAAACGGTGCCGAATGCAGAGGCTCGAATGGCAGCCCCATGAGCCTGGTCAGCACCACGTTCAGCTCCCACGCCGGGGCCAGAGCCTTCACCTGCGGGAACAAGATGATTGTCCCAGAGTTCTGGTGTAGCGGGAGATAGCCGCAGATGGATCTTGATGGAGGCATGTGTCAGCCCCGCCTTGGCCAGCGATAGCAAGTACGGTAGCACTTGAGGGGCCTTAATCCGCAGAGGGTTAATCTTCTGTGCACAGCACCAGACAGAATCTCTTCCATTTGTGTCCATAGCACTTGAGAGTCGAGGACGCCCTGGCATTTGCAAGCACCTCCTTGCAGTCTTCCGGGATATCGTACCCTCCAAACTCTAGTGCTGCAGGAGCCAGGCCTGCAGGTTCAACGATCCTGGGTCGTGATGGAGGATGGCGCCTCCTTCCCTGGCGTGAAGATCCGCGGCTGTCGGAAGTTTGACCGGAGGGGACGCTGACATGTCCAGAAGGTCCGGGAACCAGATCTGCCTCGGCCACGCCGGTGCGACAAGGATCATCCTGCACCTGGACCATCTGAGTTAACTGAGGAGTCACTGCAGCAACGGCAACGGGGGGGAACGCATACAGAAATAGGCTGTCCCAGGGGAATGAGAAGGCATCGCCTATGCTCCCCGGCTGGGGAAACCTGTTGTCGAACCTCTGGCACTTGTCGTTCGTCGCTGTCGCAAATAGGTCGACCTGGGGATTGCCCCATCAGCGGAATAGGAGATCCACCTGATCCTGCCTAAGTTCCCACTCGTGGCACGAGCGTAGCTCCCTGCTGAGCGAGTCGGCAATGGTGTTCTTTATTCCTGCCAGATGGAAGGGTACCAGGAACAGCCCTTGGCGGCGGCCCATTGCCACAGATCCTGCGCTTCCTTGGATAGGGCTGGGGATCTGGTGCCCCCCTGCTTCCGGATGTAGAACATCGTGGTGGTGTTGTCGGTGAAGATCCTTACCACCTTGCTCTTGAGGGAAGGGAGGAACGACATGAGGGCCCAGAACACGGCTCAGAGCTCCAGGACATTGATGTGTAGTGATTTCTCCACGGGGAGCCAAAGGCCTCTTGCGTGGAGATCTCCGCAGTGCGCCCCCATCCCTCCAGGGAGGCGTCTGTCATCACCGTTTCCTGATATGGCGGGGTCTGGAAGTCCATGCCCGCCGCTAGGTGCACGCGGGTGCCCCACCACCGGATCGCTTGTCGGAAAGTCTTGTTGAGTGAGATCATGTCTTCGAAGCTGCCCGCCGCTTGCATCCAACGGGCATCGAGGAACTCCTGCAGCGGTCGCATCCGCAGCCTGCAAAGGCGTACGAGGTAGATGCACCAGGACATCATGATGAGTAAGGACTTGATGGGCTCACCCTGGCCACGTCCATGGTCAACAGCCATTGTACTTTGCCCAGGATGGCCTTCGTCCTTTCCTCCGACGGCAAAGCCAATCGCGCCACTGTGTCGAGCCTGGCTCCCAGGAACAGGGCGACTTGCAACGGTACCAAGTGGTATTTCGCGAAGTTGATCAAAAATCCCAGATCCGTGAGAAGTTGGACGGTCTTCGCTGTGTGATCGACGGTGAGTTCTCTTGACTTTACTCTGATGAGCCAATCGTCCAGGTAGGGCTAGACGTGGATCCCCTGCAGGCGCAGCCATGCCGCCACCGGTGCTAGGCACTTGGTGAACACCCTGAGCGCCGACTTCAAACTTAAGGGAAGGGACTTAAACTGATAGTGTCGCCCTTGGACCACAAATCGTAGGAACTTTCGATGTCCTTTTAGGATGGGGATGTTGAAGTAGGCATCCTCCAAGTTCAGCGACAATAGGAAGTCGCCTTCTTCCAGCTGTCCCAGGACATGCTGGAGGGTGACCATACGGAACTTCTGGGACTTGATGTACTTTTTAGACGACGAAGATCCAGGATGGGTCGCCACCCGCCAGTCTTCTTCCAGACGAAGAAGTACAGCGAGTACACTCCGGAGCCCGGGAGCCTCTTTGTGACAAGTTCTATGGCTCCCTTTCTTAGCATCGCTCGTACCTCCAGAAGCAGTTGAGGGACATGGTGTTCCTTCCTGGCCAGGGAGGAATTCGGGGGCACTTCTTTAGAAATTCCAGAGTGTGCCCGCAAGCCAGGGCATCTAACACCCAATGGTCGGTGGAGACAGACTCCCACACGCTGACGAATTTCGAAAGCCGGCCTCCCACCGGGGTGCTCAGGTGGGTCCCGATGCCACGGCCGGTACAGTCCTGTTTCGTCACGGCCTTGTCGCCTTGGCCTCCTTGGCGATGATGACGGTATCCTCTGGTCTTGCACGTCCTCTGTAGGCCTCCTGCGACGAGGAGCGGGCCGCTTGGCGGTACGACGAGGAGCCGCCGCCAAATCCTTTGGTGGCACCTTGCTTACCTCCGGAGCTCCGAAAGGACGGCCGTCGCTGTTGAAGAACACCCAAGGCCAGAGCCGTCTCGGTGTCTGCCTTGATGGCCTGTAGTGACTTGTCCACTGTCTTGCCGAATAGGTTGTTCCCGTCGAAGGGCCTGTCCAGTACCCTTGTCTGCATGTCCTGATGAAAGTCGGTGACCTTCAGCCAACCGCGCCGGCGAAGGCAAATGCCGTTGCCCATCTGACGAAAGCCGGTGTCGGCAATGTCCGTGGCCACCGTAATGGCGTGGTCCGACACCACCTTGCCTTCCTGTAGGATTTCCAGGGCCTCAGCCCTCTTGTCGTCGGGGAGGAAGTCCAGCAGGGGAGCGATCTTGAACCAGAGCTCCCTGTCGTAGCGTGCCACGATCGCGAGAGTGTTGGCCGCTTTAATCGTCGTCGCCGCAGACGAGATTACCCGTCGTCCCATGGCATCCAGCTTCTTCCCCTTGCCGTCCGGTGGGGATGTTGAAGTTGACGCCGTCGCCGCTGCCGCTTTCTTCTTGGCCGCCGCAGAGACCACCAAATCCGGGGACGGCTGTGCCCTGAGACACATAGGGGCGGAGTCAGGGACCCGGTACTACTTCTCGTACCGGTCTCTCCTAGCCGGAGCCATGGACGGGTTCTTCAGGAGCGCCAGCCCCTCGTCCCAGATGTCATCCAGTAACGGGATTGAGAGGACAGTCTTCCTCTTGGCCTCCCGCCGTTGGTGGAGAAAACCTTCCTTCTTCTGTTCTTGGGGGCAGAGTTGGAAGAGCTCAGATGCCCTGGCAATCATGGTGTGGAAGGAGCCAATTTCGTCGGGGGGGAGGCACGAAGAGGTTGTGAAGGGAGGTCCATTCCGTGCTCACCACCGTCGTCGTCGTCCGTCCATGTCGACGCCGTCTCCGTTCCCGTCTCATCCCTCAGGGGAGGGGCAGGAGGTGAAGGCTGAGAAGGCTGTGAAGGCTGGAAAGGAGGGAGGGGGTGGACTCGCCTTCACTTGCTCGGTGGGCTTCCCAATGGTCCAGGCTCCGCTGGGTCGTCCGCTGGGGGTAAGGGCAACCATGGCCTTATCTCCGTACACAAGGCCTGAATAGCCATCAAGATCGCTCCCGAGTTGTCTTGTGGGATAGGCACCGGTTGCAACGGGAGCGACGGTTGGGTAGTAGGATCCTCTGTCTCCTCCACGGCTTGCGGCTCCTCATCGGCACCACCGTTGCTTTCTTCGTCTGACCTCGTCGGGATCCCTCACATAGGACCGGACCTCCTCAAACTTATTGTCCAGGATCTTTGCGACACCAGCCAGCTCATCTTCAGAAGTGGTATCTGTGTCCGTAATGGCTACCGTGCCTCCCCTCTTTCTCTGCCCGGGGTTTCACGGGGGTCTTATCAATAGGCTGAAAATTGGATTCCCTCCATGGTGGCAGGGAAACTCTAGGCCCGGAGGTCATCTCCACTGGGATAGCCTCCGTAGGCTTTGCCAGGGCCACCACGACTCCCTCGATCGAGGCCTTTGCCAGTTGAATCAGGGCCTTCGCGACTTTGGGTGCGCCTGAGGCCTTCAACTTGGGGGGAGGGTAGCTGCCTCGCTCCCCCTCGGCTGCCACCGTCGGGGTGGACCAGGACTTCTCCCAAAGCTTACCTGGGTTCTCCGACTTCCTTTTCCCCGAGCCAGAGCATTGGTTCGTGGTTGATGGTGTCAGCCAAAGAGCCCGACCTTTTGGCACTCCCTGTGCCCGCGGACTCGCGGTGCTTTGCCTTCTGTTGGGCCCCCATCGCCGGAGCACCCTCAAAGGTCTTAGAAGACCGTTCGGAATTTTTCTTCTCACCTACTGCTGGGCTCTTCCCCTCCAGCCAGTTGGTGAGTCGAGTACGATGAACCTTCATTGTCCGCTCAGACATATTCTTACAAAATGCACAGTCTTTCACGTGCGATTTGTCGTCGTGAAGGCACTAGAGGCCCCAAGAGTGCTCATCTTCTTTGAAGACATTTTGTAATCCGCATCTAGGGCAGCTCCTGAAAAGCTTCGGTCTGGGCGTCGTGTTTCCTTTGTCCTTAGCCATGTCCACGCGGGGTAGGCCTCGAAGATCTTCCGGAATCCTCCAAGAAGCGAAACTCGACGAAAACTCGCCCGTAGAGGGGCGTAGAGAATTCCAAAACGGGTCCCCGTTGATCGGAAGTAGAATCGGTGGAGCTTGAGGGTCGATTGACCGAAAAAATTTGAGTAAACTCTTTGAAAAATCGCAAAACGCAGTAAAAGCTCGAGAGCTATAGCGCGAGGACTCTCTACACTTGAACGTGCGGTAAAAATCTGAAGATGGCTGCCAGAGGAGGGGCTTAGGTAGAGGGAGGTCATTGGCTGGGGGCAGTATGACCAAGAGACCAGTGAGTAGTTACTAGTAGAAAGACAGTTCAGAAACAAAACTGAAACTGATTTTTTTTCTTTACCTAAGATTTCCAGCCTGAAGACGGGGAATATTCATGAGCATGTGAACCCATGCCAGACCCCATGCTGGAGAACTATCTATGTGCGCTTGAAACTGTTGATAGGCCACTCGAACAAGAACTTTCAATAGGAAAGGGACCTTAGTTATGGGGCGGTAATTGCCCACAACCACTGGGTCAATTGTTTCTTTCTTCAGGATAGGAGTTATCCACACCTCTTAGTGATGCAGGCACTAAAGATGTGCAGAAGGAGCAATTCACAATGCCTGTCAGTAATGGTCTATGTAACCTATGGATTCTTTAATCATACTGGCTGGGCATACATCACCTGGGCATACAGATGGTTTCGACCTCCTCACAGCCTTTATAATATCAGTCATTAATCTGCCTGAAGTACAATTCAGGAAGTCCAAGAGGTATGCCCGTCTGGATATGAATCTCGGGAGGACTATCCGCCGAGCTCGTGGGTATCACGCGAAAGGCATTCATTGTTGCTTGATGAAGTTTAATTTTCGTGGAGAAGCCTTTTTGGATCTCCGTACACCAGGCATTACTTTTTAAACTATCAGATTTGTAACCGCCTTTCCTTTCATTTCTCTCAAAATAACAAATAGTTCTTTCTGACTGACTGGACCTAGCACTATTTATCCTTTTATCAAAGCTGTTACGTTTGGCAGAGAGAATAGCTTGTTTGTACTTTGCGGCTGCCAAATGATAAGCAGCAAGCGTATTCTCACAAGACTTTGCTCTCCATATATGCTCAGCCTGCCTCTTGAGTCTCCTGCGTTCCATGATATCCATTGAAAACCAAGTCTTGCCTAGTGTTTCAATTTTAACTATTTCAGTTTTAAGTGGTGCCAATGAATCAGTTGGCTAATCTCATAACATTTAAAAACTGGTCGTCCAGATCTGAGGTCCCAGTACAACATGGAGACTCCAAAAAAAAGAGAAAGGACAAGCAGCCTCATTACGAGTTTCATTACGAGCCAAACCGGGCTCCTTTACCGGGTTCCCAGAATGGGGAATTACCGGGCCATTCCGAGTACGGAGGGCCCGGTAATTCCTCCCTCTGATTACCTAGGCCTGGGCCTTCCCCATCTGAGCCCCCATAGGGCTCAATGGGAATGGGAGAGGGAGCTAACAACGGGCCGATTACGAGTGGCCCGTTGTTTGCTCCCTCTTTCCCTCGCGGGACCCGGTAACAACGCCTGGTTTTGCCAGGTGTCCTTACCGGGTCCCGCGAGGGGACCTCGTAATTTTGCGTAATGGGATTAACGGTTCCGCCTCCTTTAGCGGAGCCCGTTAACCCATTACGCAAAAGTCGTAATGAGGCCCAGGGTTTGCAGATGCCTGTGAAGAAACCTTATACAAGTTCCTGACTCGGGACTCTAATCCAGGGTTGGAATTAACTTTATTCCATTTCACAGCAAAGACTAAATTAAAGGAAATCAGAAAATGATCTGACCATGAGCAGGATCAGATAGACAGGGATTCGATTGCTAGATTGTAAAGTAACACCCAATCTAGTACATGGCCCTCTTTATGAGTGGATTGATTGTTGGACCAAGCCTAGCGCCTAGAGGGCTGACAAAATAGAGACAGCCTCCTGATCGTCACCATCAAGTGCCCACATGTTAAAGACACCCAGTACAACCAAATGGGTAGACTTTTTAATAACGTCTCCAACTAATGTAATCACTTGTTCCTCGAAGAGAGGCATTTTTAAAGGAGGACGGTAAATAACAAGAAACAAAACAGTTGTATTAAAATCTATTGACAGTTTCACCATAGTGTATTCACAGCTATCCAGAGCAGTCAAATCAATCATATGTATACTGAGGGAGTATTTAAAAATAATGGCTGTACCTACACCTCTTCCCTCCTTCGTATCAGTTCTACATATTGAATAGCCTGAGGGAATGGCTAGTAGGGATGCATGGTTCCTGGAATCAATGAGCCATGGCTCAGTCAAAAAGACAATATCCAAATCCTCAGTCAAAATGAGATCGGCAACTTCGACAGCATGCTTCACCACAGAGCGAGTATTCAGTAGGATTATTTTCAAATGGTCCAGTTTCCTTTCCCCCGTGGTTACAGCAGGCAACATAATATCCCTGATAAAAGGATACACTCCTCTGTATGTGTGGTGATCTTACCTCGCCTACTCCACACACGACACAGACCGGCACAGACCGGCTAGTTCATCACACACCTGTTTTGCAAGGAAATAGTCACTAGAACTACAGGGCTGATGGGAAGTGTAGTTCCAGTGATCTCAACGTTTCAGTGAGCAATAACAGTAAGAAGTTTTAAAAAACAAACGCAATGCTAATTTCATTCCAATAATATACTCCGATAGTTCACTGTAAAAGCAGGTTAATAAACAGTAAGAATGTCCCCCTAGATTCAGAGCTCGTATTTAAACATGTGCCAAATAACGCAATTTAGCAGCGATTTTGGCAGCAAGTCAAGGTAAATCTTTAAAAGCCTATGATGTGTACAGGCTTGTTATAAATGCCATATCATATCATACTGGTTGTTCTATAAGCCAGTTTTCTTGAAGAAAGATACAATTAGATTCCTTCAATAGAGGCAAGGCTTCAATATTTCTAAATAAATTATAACTACCTCTTTAATTCCATGAAAACACTTTGAGTTCTTCAATTTCCTTGGTCAGCCTAACCCCAGTAACAAGGCCAGTAATCACTCTTCTTTCATAATGCCAACATAACACCCACCCAGTCAACTTTCCTTGGGTTATATTTATCCTGAAATCCACTCACTGTTCGATTACTGGGTCCAAAAGTGTTTTTAGAAATTCTCAACAATCCAGTGTATCCATTGTGTACATTTACCAAATTCTGCTCATACCAGTAATCATCAACAGAGCCCAATTTCTCCAACTTCAATCTTTCTGAAAGAACCATTTCCATCACCAAATAAGAAGAGAAGTATAAAGTACACCGTTTTATTTTGGGTTCTGTCAGGAAACGCCACCGTATCCAAGTCCACTGATGACAATGCAGCCAAACTAGGTATCTCAGAGGATGTTAAAAGAACATTGCTTCCATTTAAGCAAAATGAGACTTTCTTTCCATGTGAACTGACCAAGAGCAACTTATTCCCTGCCAGAGATCCCAAACTTGTATCTCGCTTATGAGTGGCACTTTCGTTTGGCAAATTTCTATTACCCATTTCCTCAGAATCCAAGCTCCTGGCATATTTAAACACACTAAAAGGCTTATTTGTTTGCTTATTTCCAAAGCCATCGTTCTTTAATGGATTAGCATAATTTATACAATGCACATATTCAATCAGTGCATCCTTTAAATAATCAGAACTCCAACTATAATCGGAATACATCTCAGGAGAAACAATTCTTACATTGGAGTTTGTACTCATTTTAAACCCCCTTTCAACATGACCTGTCTGTGGTAAAGCTGGGTTAATCGCAACATTAGCAACCCCCCAGTCCGTTTGTGTGCCCAAAGTTGCTCAACTCCCCCTAGTATAGTCCTCTTCATTTGCTTTAGATACCCTTTCATATTGAACACCCTGTATATGGGCAGATTGACTGTGTCGCAAGATTTACCCCAATCCATTTGAGTAGCTAAGGTCGAACAACATTGTGCAGAAAGAGGCATCAAAATGGTGCACCCTTGTACTAATATTCCACTCAGGCGTTACTCCAATAGACCATCATTCTGTATGCCCTTAACCAATTCCACATTTGGGTTCATTCCCTCAACATTCATAGTTGAACCTAAAACACACAAATCTGTAGTATCCTTTTCCACCACCGAAACCATAGGTCGAATTACACCATGTTTCCCCTTAATTAGCTTCCCTCTACTCAATGTTTTGGTAATGGTTACATTTCTTAAGAATTTGGATGCGGACAAGTTTTTCTTTTTGACATACTTCAAATTCTTTGACTTCTTACGTATTCGAACTTCAGCAAAAGACGCTCCTCCAAAATCATCCTAATGTAAAGTTTCCAGCTTCTTATGTTTCTTATGAGGCAGTCAGGATTTTCTTTGGGGGAGACATCACCCTACTATTAACAAATGTAATTGATTGATCAAGATCTGGTGATAAATTAGGCAGCAGTTTAGGCTCAGAACCGCACCTCAAATATGGTGCACAATAATCACCAGATTGGACAATCTCCTTACACAACACATTTCTGACTTCTAACAAATTATCAGTTATAATTATAGGTGTATTATTTACAGTTCTAGGCACCACATCAGTTTTCGAACCCAGGAACATAGCAGGGCCACCAGGAGGGCCATGGTTATAAGCAACTTCCAAATCTTCAATTTTAATAAGGATAGAATTTAATATCAATGATGGGTCTTTACCTCGTCCCAAATGCTATTGTATAATTTTACAAAAGAGCCTAAAACCATATTTAATGCACACAGTGGGAGACGTAAGTCTAATATGCTTACCTACTTCTCTAAGTGTATGGTAAAATCCCCCCCGACCGAATTCTGGATTTATTAATTATTAAGTTTGATGGAATTTGATCAATTCCAGAATTTTCAATCAAATTAGTCAACTCAGTGGGAGAGTCCAGACACGAGGCATTACAAGTCTGCTGTATTACATTAGGCAAATCGGGATAGTCCACATCAACAAAAACAGAGTCCACATGTTAAATCAGACTTAGATCATTCATCTCTTTCATACATGACAGCTCCAATACCGCAATCGCCTTAGGTGGTATCCTTATCTCCGTACTAGTTCTAGTTGTTTTAAAAAATCTGTTTTTTTTTCCGAGCAATGGAGTAAAAACGTGTGCATCTAGGGGGCTTAATTGTGGTTAAAAGATTCCTTGCGCGTTCATTATTGTTCCCACATTTAATAGTATCCGTTTGTAAATGTACTGGTGAACCCAAACTGGGAGAGGCACAGCCCACCAACGTTCTATCTTCCCCCAGTTTATACATAAGGGCTTCCACTATCTTTTCCTCTTGGTATTCAGAGGTTTTCATTGTGTCTCTTTTAGAGATGTGGTTCTGGCCAGTCATTGTATCCAGAAGGGCAATACGCCCCTCCATTGATATACTAGCCTGACTCCTTAAGCCAGCACCAGTGTCATAGCCCTTCTTTTACAAAAAGAACAGAAACAGGTAAAAACCATAACAAAGCACCAACAATAAATTGTTTCAGTTTCAAAGTTACACTTATAAACTTTCAATTTAGTTTTAGTTTCAATTTAATTTTAGTTTCAAAAAAGTACTACCACAATAAATAATTTCACAAAAGATCACAATAAAGCACAAACAAACACATCCATAGCGTCAGTAACTAAGCGCTGCAAAAAAGGACTCAGCTCAAAGTGTTAACAACCCTGCAGTCACTGAGACCCTGATCAGATCCTAATTAGGTCCAAGCTTCAAGGCAGGCCCAACAAGGCAGCCCTGTCTTGAGCCTGAGCCCCTCCATTCTCGACCAGCGGATCACTGAGGCACTGGGCCTCTCCCCACTGCAGGAGCAGTGCCACCCTCTCCCAGGGAGGCAGGGGATGCAACGCCATGCCGCACTAGCCGCCGCACCCCCGCTGGACAAGCTTTGTCCAAAGCAGGATCGAAACCTGCACAGCGCTCCATAATTCTGCGTGAACTGCAAGATTACAGCATTTTAAGAAGCTCTTGGCAACACTTGCCCAAAATCGCCATTCCTTCCCAGACGCCATTGGCCCCCACGAGGCAGCCGCCTTTACAGCATGGCCGCCCGAAAATCAGAGATGGAACCAGCAGCACTCTGCAGGCTGCAGTCGCTGTGATTGGCCCACAGATCCCTCTAAAGCCAAACACATTCGCAGGCAGGCGTGACGCCGGCACACCCACTAAGGCTGCCCAACAAGGCAGCCCTGTCTTGAGCCTGTCCGGAGCCATAGGAGCCTGGGGCCCAGACCTCTGCCAGTCGCTCCGCTCCAGGTAAGCAGACTTGATAAAGTCCTCCCCTTAACACTAACTCTCATGGGTGCACCCCAGAACAATGGACGGCGAGTAGACTTGTACAACCCATATCATGTCTGCATAAATGGACCCCTGCCTCTGTGTACCCACACGCCGGCAATCCTTCTGTAAAACCGTTAACACATCTCTCACTATGGTTTTATCCCGCAGCAGGCACCACTTTGCTTAATTGCCATAGCAGGCACAAATTTGTAATCAACTATAACATATATATTGTAGACGGGTTACTGTGTTAAACACCCAATACCCCAATACTACACATATTCTTGATTGTCAGCCATACTACTGTTTAGATATCCTCAGCATTAGCCTCTAGTGATCGCCTGGCCACTGAGGTTTTCCAGCCTGTAATGATGCTTTGCTAGTACTGCTCCTTATAGTGATCGCCTTGCCACTGATTGCTCCTTAGCCTCTAGTGACCGCATAAGGCTCATAGTTCTAATAGTCTCTCAGGCTATTACTACCCGAGGGAATAAACGCCAGTTAGACTTATCAGTGTCGACTGTCATTCCCATCCAACATGTACACCCTGCCTGTACTCACATGCATGATAGGCACCCTGCTCACACGCTATCATAGGCCAGGGCCAGACAACCACGTGCACAAAAGCAGCATTAACTCCAACACCATGGACTTCCTGCCTAGTCCCTGCCAACACACCATGCTCGCAGCCACGCACCCCACTACACTACACTCCAGACTACACAGACTTAGGAACCGCACTCACCCTATGAACTTTGTTACCGTACCCTCCTCTATCGCACTCAGAAATTATCACTTAGGATCTAGGACCAAGATTAAAGCTAACTCCAAACTCAGTCACCTCTGCCCAACTAACATTAGCACTAGCAGCACTAAGGTGCGCCATCAGACTCCCATCCACATTAAGTCCAAACAATCCGCCTAGTTTTCTAAATCAGTAACCACAGAGCCTATTAAAATCAAGAACAAACCCCTTCCATAAAAATGCGCCCTACTCAATGTTCGTTCGCTCAATGCCCATGCGTTAGAAGTCAATGATCTTATCACCAACCAAGACTTAGACATTATTGCCATCACTGAAACGTGGCTCCGCGAGGCCTCCGGCCCAGCCATCACAATTGCGCTTCCCAAAGGTTACTCTATCCTCAGACAGGACAGGTTAGCCAAAACAGGAGGAGGAGTAGCCCTAATATTCAAAGAAAGCATAGCTATCAGACCTACACCCTACCAAGGTGAAGGAAAGGTAGACATCCTATCCGCCAAAATAGCCCTATCACCAAAAAGTACCATAAATATACATGTGGTTTACCGCCCACCAGGAACTCCGTCAGACTTCATAGGACAAGTCACCCACCTTCTAGGAAACAATATCAAAAAATCTACCAAGACGCTACTCCTAGATGACATCAATCTAGGCTTCAACGACGCCAACGACAAAACCGCCACATCCTTCACAAAAGACCTTAGTGACCTTGGCTTCTCTCAGAAAATCACATCTCACACACACACAAAAAGGTCGCCTCTTAGATTGGATTATAGACCACAACTGCGACACAAACATGGTTTCCAATACTGCCCTCCCATGGACAGACCATAACTGCCTACAATTCACCATCCCCATAACTCCATGCACCAAGCCCACCACACCAGCACCGGCTACAGCGGCCAGAAGCGCAAAGAAACTCACTGCAGAGAACATCAGTGCCTATCTCAATCTCCCATGCCTAGCGCCACCATTCTCACCTGACCCCGTCATACTAGCGGAACTATTCAGAGACACATTAACCAGCGCCATCAACACAGTCGCCCCGTTAGAAAACAAAAAAGAAACTAAATCATTCCACTCCAACTCGTGTTTCACAGAAGAGCTCCTAAATCTGCGCAACTCCAAACGTCAGGCGCTAAAAACCTGGCAAGCTAACCCCTGTGACACCACTAAAGATAACTTCCGAACCATCGCAAAAAAATACAAAGACTCCATATTCAAAGCCAAATCAGAATCCTACAACAATAGAATCTCCTCGGCCAATTCACAATCTAAAGAACTCTTTACCATCTTTAAAGAATGAACAGTACCTCCCACCTGCACTGACGAAATCACTAAAGATGAAGCCTGGTGCGCCAGCATACTAGCCGCCATGATAAAAGAAATAGACCTCCTCCAGAACAAAATCTCTGACCATTACAAAGCATTACCTAAACAGAAGTTCCAGAAGCAAACACACCTTAAGCGCACAGGTAACAACCCTCCTAAATTCTCCTTCACTGAAATATCTGAGATAGATGTCTTAGACATCCTAAAACATCTCAAACCATCGCTATGCAAGGGCGATGTATGCCCCCCTAAAATCATCAGAGAATGCGGTGAGCAACTCGCTCCTATAATTACCGCCTTCATAAACGCCTCGTTCAAAATAGGTATAGTCCCCAACTGCCTCAAAGAGGCCTGGGTACATCCACTCCTAAAAAATCCTACATTAGACCCTTCTGAACCTAATAACTACAGACCAATTACAACCGTCCCATTTCTTCTTAAAATATTAGATAAGGCTGCCCACAGGCAAATCCAACTGTACCTCGAAACCTACTCAATCATTGGAAAGAGACAATCAGGGTTCTGCAAAGGACACGGAACCGAAACCGCCTTACTAGATCTGAAAAACCAAATCACCTCCATCCTTGACACGGGTAAACCTGCCTTACTCCTGCTCCGAGACCTCTCAGCAGCGTTTGATCTTGTCGACCAGAACACCCTCACCAACCACCTCACGCATGCAGCTCACTTCTCGAATCACGCAGCAACGTGGATCACCTCCTTCCTAGGAGGCAGAGCCATGAAAGTGTTCTCCAATATAGCAAACTCTGAACCCACTATCATACACTGTGGTGTTCCCCAGGGATCCTGCACTGCCCCAATGCTTTACAATCTATTCACAAAGCCACTCTTTGATAAACTAGATGCACTTGGGATCACATACACAAACTATGCTGATGATACCCAGGTGCTCCTTCCCCTCACCGGGAGCTATCTCCAAGACGCTTCTACCCTTCAACAAATTTACTCCACAATCCAAGCCTGGATGGCCACCAATGGCCTATGCCTCAACGGGGATAAAACTGAAATCCTCATCCTCGGTCAAAAATCCACACTAGCCGAATTGGGTCTGATTTATCAAAACCTCTGCGTGGACAACTGTGTCATCCCAGTCCTATCCTCAGTTAAAACGCTTGGAGTCCACATTGATGCTACTCTATCTATGGATAAACAAGTTAGCGCCATTGTATCGGCATCCGCCTTGAATACCAAACTGATCAATGCCATAAAACCGTTTCTAACAAAAGATAACTGCCTCTCCATTGTGAGAGCCACCATAGGAGCCAAGCTGGATTATTGCAACTTACTCCTAGCTGGTACATCAAAAAAGAACATAGCCAGACTCCAAACCACTCAAAACAACTCCCTCAGAGCAGCTCTCAGTATTCCTAAAAGAGATCACATTTCTCGAGCAAGAAGAAATGCTCACTGGCTACCAGTTAAAGACCGAATCACTTTCAAGATTCTCTCCACCGCACACAAATGCATCAACCTTACCGCACCCCCTTACTTATCAGACACCCTAGTCAGAACACAATCCACCAGACCCACCAGACTAGAGTACACCAACAAACTCACTGTGCCACGAATTTCAAGGACCAAAGCAGGAGGAATAGGATTCCCCTATCTGGCACCTAAACTCTGGAACACGCTACCCACAGCCCTCAGAACTGAAACCTCTCTCCATGCCTTCCGCAAAAATCTAAAAACGACACTCTTCAATTAGCTGTTAGCTCACCGTATGTACTTGCTCACAGCCATGCCCTCTGCACCTATTGTACAAGCGCCACAATGCCACCTATACTGTATGTGTTCACGTGACTACTGTAACTAAGATATGAACTTCTTCTGTAACCTGCGCCACAATGCCCACGGGCTTCTGTGCGCTTATCAAATGTGAATAAATAAATAAATAATAAATACCAAAGCACAATAAATTCTAGCGATGATATTTCAACTTGACGTAGTGCCCTAGCTGAAAGGGTTTTCCGTCCTCAGTCACTGGAGGCACTATTACTTAATAGCAGTTCCTTTAAATGTGGAAGTCACAAGACATGATTAAAACTTTCCAAAAATCTGCTTCCAGTTCAAAGGGTTTTCCACCCTGCAGTCATTGGGAGGCTTAATGTTTGTTAATGCTTATTAACAGTTCCTTCGAGCACAAGGCAGTCAAATAACACACCAGTAACACTCAGTTTTAGATGGCACTCAAAGGTCGATACTCACAGTGCTTCACAGGAAGACAAGGATATCCCCCATGTGCATTAGCGGTACTCCTGCAGTAGAGCAGTTCACCACACACTTGACAGCCCGACCGCTGACTGCCAACTTTTCTGCCGCACTTCGCGCCATGATTCGCGGAAGGCACCCGCTATGTAGTAAGTGGAGGCAGAGCCTTAAAATCCAAGTAAAATGAAAGAAAGACCAGAGAAAGACACCAGAGCTCTGTCACCTGCCAACTGCCACACTTTTCTGCCACATTTGGCGGCCAGCTTTGCGGGAGGCACACGCTATGTAGTAAGTGGAGGCAGAGCCTTAAAATCCAAGTAAAATGAAAGAAAGACCATGGAAAGGCACCAGAGCTGCCTCACGTGCCGACTGCCACACTTTTCTGCTGTAATCCATTGCATTTCCGCGTGCTGATCTGCTTTTGGTCACTATACTGAGATCAACAGTTATCTACCCTTCCTTTATAAACAACTCAAA
The DNA here is from genome assembly GCF_040938575.1 of Ambystoma mexicanum. Classification (NCBI taxonomy): domain Eukaryota; kingdom Metazoa; phylum Chordata; class Amphibia; order Caudata; family Ambystomatidae; genus Ambystoma; species Ambystoma mexicanum. Next base: position 972,928,071 of record NC_090936.1, on the reverse strand, counting down.
AGGGTGGTTGTCTCCCAAATTCAAAACGCTGTGAAGATGAATAACTTGTTGGACACAGCTCGGTTAGGTTTTAAACCCTTGAGCAGCCTCAGAATTGGTGACCCTGTCAATAATGGACCATCTCAGGTTCAAGGCTGATAGGAACGAAACAGGGGGCACTGAGCCTCTTGGACTTGTCGGCGGCCTTTGACACAGTCAACCATCAGATCTTGGTGGACAGGATCTACAATATGGGTATCCAGTGCACATATACAAGAGGATTACATCTTTTCTACAAAACCTAACCCAGCAGATTCAGAGTGCCCCAAGGATTGGCCTTATCCCCCTTTTGCTTAATCTTTATCTCAAACCATTGATACACACTCTTCATCAGGTTGAGGTAACCTTTTATAAGTATGCAAAACGATACCCAGAACCTGGTAGACCTGGGAAAGAACAGTCATTTATCGTGCAAGATCAAGAACTGTCTGCTATTGATAAAGGTCTGGGTGGACCTGAACGTTTAGAAAATCAACCCGGATAAAACAGACGTCTTGTTTATAAACAATTATAACCTTTGGTCCCCAGCATGTTGGCCTGATTCCTTTGGGCATTGTCCTAGACCTAGCCCGGAGGTGATGATTGACGAGAACCTGTCAAGTGACCGCAGTAACAAAATTGTGGTATTTCACTATCAGGAAATTGAAGAAAATGTTTCCCTACCTAGCACAATCCCATCAGGTGCTAGTATGTAATGCCTTGGTCTCCTCACATCTGGACTTAAACAACACCATTTACTTGAATATGCCATTAATAGACCTCAAAATGTGCAAAACACAGCTGCAAGGCTCTTAAGCAAGTGTAAAAAATGCCAACATATCTCCCCGGTGATCTGATCTCTACATTGGTTTACTGTAAAGAAGCAAATCACTTTTAAAAGTATGTGCATAGTGTTTAAATACCAGCAGCACCCAACAACTATGCTGCTTGCAATAAAGTGTAATACTTTTGGTAAGGCACACTCGGCCAGATTAAGATTGGGCAGAAGACTGAACCCGCCTTCTTACAGGAAAGAGAGATCTGGTGGCCGTTCATTTTTGGTACATGCCATCAGATACTGGAATGCCATACCTGTTGATATATGGAAGAACCAACTCTTCTAGACTTTAGGAAAAAGCAAAAAACCTACCTTTTTAACTTATCATTTACTGCTGTTTTGGCCACTGATACATCAGTGTTTCTGGGCTTTCTTCAAAATTCGATAGCGCCGAACTACCCAATGGGTGATTGTTGCGGTTAATGAACCCACACATTACATAACACTTCACATGTTTCCGTCTAATTGATTAATGACTTTCCAGAGGGTGGATTAATTGGCTGTAATTCTCTACCACAGAACATGTAAAGCAGTGATTATGTTCAATATATTTTTTTTAACAGAAATCTTACCATGCCATTGTAACACAATTTAGTATTAGTTTCAATTCAAACAATTTTTCATTTTTATAATCCCACTCGAGGCAAACTTTTGGTGATGGTTTATATATTTAGTGAGATTTGCTTCCAAATCCTGCAGGCAGTCTTGTTTAGAAGACTGTTGGAAGTGTCTATCCTGTTACACAACTTCATTCCTCAATACAGAGGACATTTCTTCCAAAATGCTTCTGTCCTGCTTATCCGGAGGGCTTGCAACAGGCACATCTATATTCCTTCGATGGCAGAGGTCTCTCTCTAGTGCACAGGTCTTCTAGCCCCTTGTCAAAAATGAAAATAATAATTTTCCTATTTCTAGCGCAGTCTTCCTTTGCACTAGATGAAGAAAAAGCATTTCTTATATTCACAAAGTCGGGCCTGGATGAGCTACAAATAGAAATAAAATATTTCTAGTGCAAACATACCTCTGTCTCAACACAATAAAAAATATATTTTCAATTTCTAGTGCATACACTTGAAATAGAAAAAAGAATTCAAGCACTCGGGATCAGCATAGGAGAAACAAAAGATCTAAATCGTATTTGTATGGTGAGGCCCTCTCATGCTAGAAATATTTTATTTCTATTTCCATAGCGGTCAGTTTTTGCTCTAAAAGTAGAAAAAGTATACTTTCTTACATTTCCAGTGAGAGCCAGGCAGGACTGAGGGTTCCCCTCATTGACCAGTGAAGGTTCACTGGCTCATCAAATTTTGCAGCATAGGACATACAAATATAACCAGATAAAGTTGTAACAGGCATGCCTAGGTCATCTTGGATGTTTACAGTCTTTGGATACTTGTGTTAATATTTGAACAACCTTTTAGGTGTATACCGCTATCTCTAATTTTAGAGTTATATCTTTGGCCTCATCCTTGAATAATCATTGGACTTCAAAGCCGATGGGAGGATACTAGGAAATCAGTCGTACAATCTACAGGAGCCAATGGAAACCGTACTTCCAGCATTTTACTCAGGGCTGGAGCCTGATGTTGGGATCTCCAATTTTTACCTGAGACAGCTGGAGTCCCTAACATCTGTTTGGTAAACTCTGACAAAGGAAGACCGGATCTCAGCATCAAAGACCATGTCAAATGCATTGATTTCAAACAAAGGAATAGATTTTCAATGTTAAGACCTTCGACATTGATTGTGACATTTAATACTCTGAGTCCCTGCATTTTTCAGTTTATCGGTTAGTTTGGAAGTCTTTCTAGAGATGTTTGGGTTAAAACTTCTATAGTGACCTATTAATCCCAGGAAGGCTCTCAGATCTTTCTTAGTTTTTGTTATGGGAGTTTCAAGGACAGCTCTAACTTTCTCTTGTTGGAGTTGGACACTACCATTACCCACAAAAAACCCTAAGTACTTAACAGCAGATTGAGCTAGCTTGCATTACTTGTGGGTTGGATGTTAGTCCAGCCTTCCTTAAAGTTCGTATAATGGTATAATGGTATACAGATGAAATAGGTGGACTTCCTATGTTCTACTATGGATTACAATATCATAAATGTATGCCCTGCAAAGGTCTGAGTAGGGTTGTAAAATCTTATCCATTAGTTTCTGAAATGTTGCCAAGGCACCATGGAGATCAAAAGATCTGAAGATCTGAGATCAAAAGATCTGAAGAGCGTATCCTGCCAGTATCCTTTTGTAAGATCCAGTGTCACTAGATAGACAGCATCACCCAATTTATTGATGAAGTCATCGATACATGGCATTGGATAAACATCAAAGGTAGAGATGGTGTTTACCTTCCTAAAATCTGTACAAAGCCTCCAACTGCCATCAGGTTTTCCCACTAATACGATGGGAGAGGACCAGGGGCTGGTTGAGGTCTTGATGATATTGACCTTAAGCATCTGTTCCACCTCTTTAACAATTACATCTTTGCAGGATTCTGTAAACTGATAGGGTCTTAAATGCACCACCTTGTCTACTGGCGTACGGATGTGGTGATCGATGCCTTTCACCCTTCTAGGTTCCTCACAGAACACATCTGAAAATTGATTTGTGAGATCCAGTAGGTCTTGTTTTTGATTATTTGTGAGATCAGGGGGAATTAGAGATGCGGGTACCAGGCAGGACAATATAGTGGCATTGGACTCATAGAGGTTCTCTTTATATTCCTTCAAAAGATTTATATGATAAACCTGTGTCTTTTACCGGCAATCTGGCTGAAGGATTTTGTAATTACAGGGCCCCATCTGCTCTACTACCTCATATGGCCCATGCCATTTAGAAACTAGCTTGTGATCAGATGTAGGTAGGAGTACTAGTACCTTTTGCCCAATAGAAAAGGATCATAATGAAGCTTTCTGATTATAAGAAGTTTTCTTTTGTTCCCAGGTTTTAACCCTATGGGTTTGTACTAGTGACTGCACTATTGCCATATGCGCTTTAAGTATGGTCACGGTTTGGGAGAGTGATATTCAGGCCTCTTCCCTTTATTCCCATGTTTCCCTGAGCATGTCTAAGAGGTCCTGGGGTTCCCTTCCATAAAGCAACTCAAATGGGGAAATCCCGGTAGAGGCCTGAGGCGTTTTTCTAATTGTGAACAATGCCCATGGAAACATTTGCTCCCAGTTCTTCCTGTCCTGATCTACCAATTTCCACAGTATGGTTTTAAGAGTTTTATTAAACCGTTCCATTAGACCATCCATTTGGGGATGATATACGGATGTTTGCAGTGTGGTGATGTGCAATAATAAAGTTACTCACGTAGTGACTACCTTACTCCTAGTCCATAGTCCCCTTTCCACCATACTTATGGGAGATTCCGTCCTATGGTACGGGACCGGGGCCCTTTTGTAAAAATGTGTCCTTCTCTTTTTACGTGGGGTACCGCACGTGGCTGTAACCTTACCCTCCTTAGCTGCGCCTAGTACATCACCCATCAGTCCTTTTCTATCGCCAGGTCTGAGACCTTTAAGCAGTAACAGAGGAAACTTATTAGAGGGGACAGCGGGTGGGCATATGGAGGAAAGGGGACTATGGACTAGGAGTAAGGTAGTCACTACGGTGAGTAACTGGCATGGCCATTGGACAAGGGTCCAGGCCTTCCTCAACCCCAGGGTCCAAATGGACCCTGGCGCCAGGCTCATGGAAAAGTGTGCTTTGCACACTCTGTGCCTAGGGCACGTGCATCAGGCCGGGCGTGGCCTTAGACTATCATTGGAAGGCATGTGTTAGAGTCCCTGCGAGGGGCAAGGTGGAGCCACAAGGCGGGGCCAAAGGGAGGGGCCAGGGCCAGCCTATTTAAGGCCAACTCACCCACATGCCTGCGCTTCACGTTATTCTGCTTTCAGCAGCGTAACGCTTACCGCTGTCCTTACCTGTTCTCCATCTCGTCGTGCATCCACTTGCTTCCAGCTGCTCCATCGCTGAAGACCAACTTACCTGATTACCTGAATCCAGCTACTCCACCGCTGAAGGTGTCTCTTACCTGAATCAAGCTACTCCATCACTGAAGGTGTATCCTAACTGATCCCAGCTACTCCATTGCTGAAGGCGCCTCTTACCTGCATTCAGCTACTCCGTCGCTGAGGGCGTATCTTACCTGATTCCAACTATTCCATCGCTGAAGGCGTCTCTTACCTGAATCCAGCTACTCCATCGCTAAAGGCATCTCTTGTCGGATTCCAGCTGCTCCATCGCTGGGTGCGCATATTACCTGCATCCCATCGCCGTCAGAGCCTTTCCTCACCTGATCCGGGAGTCTAGCAACGCAGAGCTCAACTTCATTTCTTCATCTTCGTGGTACCTTCATCCTGCAGCCGCAGGGCTGCTCCCGAGCCTCCAAACTCCGCTCTACGCCGCCAGTCTTCTCCTGCAAGGGAAAATGAACACAACAGGTTAGAAACCATATAAATAACGAACGCTTGGCCGCGCCGTACCTGAGTCTGGAGTTCCATTATAAAGGCCAATTTACCAGCTAATTCGGGAGCTCCATCATCCTCAAGGGAATCCCCAGACTCGCTCCACAACTCTGATTGGCCATCTTCACACCTATTGGGAAAGAGATAAGACATTGCAAGACTTACTATTAATAATCCAGGCAAAAGACATTATAAGAAAACAAACTTTAATCATAACCAAAAGACTTAACTTCTAAGTGGATTGGTCGCAACCGGTCTGGATCACCACTTCCACGGACTAGTGAAGCAACTAAGTCCACTCTACGCGCCCCTGCTACAAGAAGCAGGACGGAGAGCTCAGCGCTACAAAACCACAGGTGAGCTTGCATGGGAAAACGCTTGCGCACTTCATTTTGGCACGAGGGAGTCGAGGGAATTCACAACATCACCACGCCATTCTCATTGCCTCTCATCTTCTCTCAGCGGCAATACCAGCATCCAGAACAGCAGGCTCAGCAGCAGCAGGGGGAGAGAGTCTATCCAAAGGAGCCAAGTTGAGGGAGGGCTCCAACCGTGCCCCAACGTCCTGCAGAGACCAGGTGAACGTAACAGTAACTTTATTATAATCCTACGTCCCGTCCCCTTTCCTCCATACTTATGGAAGATTCCCAAGCACTCCTAACAGGGATTACGGGTGGATGGAAACTCCTTATTGAAACAGGTTCCTAAGCACAGCTTGACAGAACTGAGCATCAGCCCTGGAGCTCAGGTCCAGACAGTAATGCTTACAAAAAGCTGATGGGGAGGCCCACGTAGCAACTTTCGCGATTGTCTCCAGGGAACATATTTTTGGAAGGCAATGTCAGCCACCTTGCACCGCACAAGATGAGCATGAATTCCCTTTGGGGCCCGAAGACCCTGAATGGTATATGCCTCAGAAATACAGGCAGCTATCCGTCGGGAGAAAAGTAAGAAATGGATGCTCTACCGACAAGACCTAAACCTCACTTACACGCCTTGCCGAAGTCACAGCAATCAAAAAGGACAATTTCCACAAAAGGTACTTAAAATCGACAGTAGCCATGGGCTCAAAAGGCTTATGACACAAGGCCATCAGCCCCGGGAGCAGGCATCCAGACATTTACAAAAACCGCAGCAGCCCCAGCTAGGGGCTGTCTGGGTTCAGTCCTGGCGCCATAGGCACCAGGCTCATAATAAAAATCAGTCCTGGCGCCATAGGCGCCAGGCTCATAGACATTACTTACCTCATGCAGACCATGCTGCAAATAAATCCAAGCCAACGTGAGGCCTGGATGGGACTATTTTACTACAGGAACTATTGTTTACTCGGGTGTGGTCCTTTCCTGGGACTACTTTGGAGGCTATTTAAACCACGCCTGAACAGCATCACATGCTTCGTGTTATTCTACATCCAGCAGCGTGACTCTCACCGTGCCTGCAGCCAGCATCCAGTCTTCTGCCACGCCCGGGTGCCTGCAGCCAGCATCCAGTCTTCTGCCACGCCTGCCTCGAATCCAGAGCTCCTAGAATAAAGAGGAAGAAAAGGACAAGGTTAGAAAACGAACTTATTTCAAATTCCTCACCTGATTCCGGATCCATTTCATCTCCCGACCTGGAAAGTACATGAGTCGTGCACGCGTAGCTTCGCCAGCTCTAGCACGGCGCCATACCACCAGTTCTCACAGCATCTTTCGATCCGGCACTGTCTCCATCATTTCTTCGCCGTACTCCGGCACCTAGGGGCACAAGAATAACAAAGTGAGCCAAGGGAATCAACAAATACCTCTTACCACCATAGACTTACCTGATTTACCACCGGCGGTATTATTCTCCATATCTTCATATGCCGCATCTGTAAAGAGGGAGAAAAACAACACGTTAACGCATGCAATAGTTACCGGACAGAGTTGGGTAACACAGTCTCTTACCTGAACGCCAGCAGCAGCTACGAGACCTTCTTCTCACAAACTCAGTTGCAACTTAAGAAAGGGGACAAGAGTGAACATCGGGCACATTGAACTCTTTGAACTTGATACTTACCAATCCCGCTTGGGACTTCAGAGTCAATGCTTACCGGAACTCTCCCAACGCCTTCAAACCAGTGAAGTAACTGGTATCTACGCGCCCCTGCAAGACACGCAGGATGGAGAGCTCATCTTTTACAAATATAAGGTGAGGTTACTAAGGGGATATCGGAGGTGATTAGTGGGGGAGAGCGAGAACAGTTGGGAGGCCATCACTAAAACCCACAGGTGGCTAATCCCTGTCTCCACTTGCAGGAAAATACTTCTTCGGGTCCAGCAGACAAGACTAGGCGGGCGTCCAGACAGTTATCTCTGCACTACGCATCACGTTGACGGAGACTGCAGCTGTCCGGGTCTGATCGACACCCCTGTGGGGTCCAGGTGAGCGTAACACCACATTCAGATCCCACCTTGGATGCAGGTAGATGTAATAGGCCCGCAAAGTGTCTTTTAATGACCAAATTCGTAAGTGAAAAAGCACTGGTCAGTGGACAGGTAAACGGCGACAGCCGACAAATAAGTCCTGCAAGACAAGACATGAATGCCCGATTCTGCCAGATGTGAGAAAAAAGACAGGACTAGTCGATAGTAGCCTCCCTTGTCACGACCCTCGCCCAAAACCCCCTCTGGCAAACCCATTGGCCAGGTGGAGTCAGGACTCGGGCCTCTAGAGCCTGGCATCCTCTTCAAAAGCCCTCATGGGGCCAGTCCTGGCGCCTATGGCGCCAGGCTCATACACCATGGAAAACAATGTGCTTAGGAACTACTTTATTGTATTGTCAACCAACATGGAGGTATCCACATAGCTTGGTTCATATGAACCAAGCTATGCGGTCTAGTGTTTTGGGTGTGGCAGCCCAGGGACTACTTTACCTGGACTATTTTGTTGGGGCTATTTAAACCACACCCGAGCAAGACAACAAGCTTCACGTTACTTTGCAGCTTGCAACGTGACGCTCACCGTGTCCAGCTATTCCCTCAAACCTCGGAGAAGCAGAACCTGCAAGAAGACAAAAGGAACATCATTAGCAGCAACATCTTACCTGCAGTCTTCATCTTTAAACACTTGCAGCTACTGAGAGCAGCTTCCTCGAATCTGCACGCCTCCCGGACAGAACGACCTGAAAGAGGAAGATAGAGGCAACATTAAAGAAAGCAGTAGAGACATTTACAAATTACGAACTGCTTAAAAGGCTTACCTGGCTGGTTGCCTCTCGGCTGGCACCACTCCGGACATTCCACCCACGCTGAAAAACACTGCGACCTACAAGGAAGGAAAACACAGGTTAGCAAAGGCAAGACTTTGCAGCGCTGCGCACAGCGCTTACTTACCGCATCATAGCTCTCTTAATGTGCCATCATTTACCAGCGGGGCTCAACCAAGCCAGTTCGCCGTGCTGAAGCTCTGCATACCTAAGGGAGAAAAAAGAGACATTTTAAACAAAGAAAGGCATGCAGGATAGCAACAAAACTAAAGAACAGAAGACTTACCTGTACAATATCAAACGGGCCGGTGTCAGTGAAGTAACTGGACCACACTCGCCCATGAAAGACAACGCGCCCCTGCAAAAAAGGCAGGATGGAGAGCACGCCTAATTCTACCACAAGGTGAGGAGAGGGCGCCAGAGGGACTGAAATCATACGTGGCTGGGGGGAGGATACTTATCCCAGTCGGTCAGTCTTGAACACAGTCCTCCTGTATTTTCAGGCAGAACCTTCCCCGCAGACCACATCAGGGCAAAGCTGAGAAGCATACCAGCGAGTAACCCGGCTGGGTGGCGTCCCTGTAGATACCAGGTGAGCGTAACATCCCTGGGGTCCAGCTGCCTAGCTAAACACCAGTGGCAGAACCGTAACCATTTACTCCTATACTGAGATCTTGTCGAAGGTTTCCTGGATGCCTGAATAATGCGCATGTTATCCACAAACAAATTGAAATGCTCTAAAGATCTGAACTCAGGGACCAGGCCACCAAGCTGAATGATTGTGGGGAGGGGTGCCACAACTGCTGATCGCTCTGGTGAAGCAGATCAGGAACCAGCGGAAACTTGAGCGGCGGGCACACCGATAGATGTTGAAGCTCCAAAAACCAAAACCTGGCTGGCCACCAAGGGGCTATGAACAGGAGAGAGCAATTCACTGTGTTCCTTAGCTTGCAAAGCGCCCGATAGATCATGGATCAGAGGAAGGGGCGGAAAAGCGTAGGCCCTCATGTTGTGCCATGGAATTTCGAGAGCATCTCCCAGAGAGGAGGCTCCGAGCCCGTTCCTGGAGGCATACAGAGGAAGCTTCCTGTTTGTCGATGTCGCAAAGAGCTCCACTTCTGGAGTGCCCCAACAGCAAAAAATATCCAAGAGGATCTCTGTGTTCAGTTCCCACTCGTAGCTGACCAATGCTCGTCTGCTGAGGGCATCTGCAGTGACATTCAGCTGGGCCGGGATGTGAACTGTTACCAGCCAGATACCATGCTGAATGGCCCATTCCCAAATCTGAATGGCAAGATCCACAAGAGGAGGAGACCTGGTACCCCCCTGTTTGTTGATACAGAACATGGACACAGCATTGTCCGGGTGGACACGGACCACCTAGTTGACAATGCCTGGTTTGAACGCTTTCAGCGCTAGGAATATCGCCATGAGCACCAGATAATTTATATGAAGCTGTCTGTCCTGTGGCGACCAAAGATTGAAAACCTGGAGATGATCCAACGTCGCACCCCAACCCAGAAGGGAGGAATCCGTCGTGACAGTCAATATGGGAAAGGGTCCTTGAAAGGAGCACCCACTGACAGATTGCTGAGAGACAACCACCACAAGAGGTCCGTCCTCATGAAAGGTGGAACCAGTATCAGGAGCTCTGAAGAGCCATCTGCATCCGCCTCATCTTGAGATGAGCAGGAGGAAGAGCTAGTACGCACAAGCCCATGAGGCCCAGAGGCCTCTGGAACCACCAGGCCGACATGCTCTCTGACTGCATAAACACCTGACACGTGGCCAACAGATCCGCCATTCTGTCCCCAGTCGGGTACACTCTGCAATTGATCGTGTTCCACTGAAAACCCAGGAAAATCAAGTTCTAAGAGAACATCATGGAGGATTTACGCCAGTTCACCAACAGCCCAAGGTGGAACAGGAGCTTGAGTAGAGACTGAAGGTTGCTCAAGGCTTTCAGTGGACAAGAACTGCGCAGCAGCCAGTCGTCCAAATACGGATACACATGGATACCCTGTAGCCGAAGAAAAGCTGCGATGACCAACATCATCTTCGTAAAGACACGTGGTGCCGACCTGAGACCAAACGGGAGCACACAAAACTGGAAATGATCCTCCCCAAAGGAAAACCGCAGATATTTCCAATGCGGACTCCAAATGAGGATATGCAGATACGCATCCTGAAGGTTCACCACGCTGAGCCAATCGCCCTTCTGTAAAGAGGATTTTATCTGACTGGGCGTGTGTTATGCTCACCTGGCTCCCACAGGGGCGTCGATCGGACCCAGATAGCTGCGACCTCCTCCAACGTGAAGCGTAGTGCAGAGATGACAGACTGGACTGGACCGCCTAATCTCGTCTACTTGACCCGTAGAAATATTCTCCTGCAAGTGGAGAAAGGGATTCAGCCACCCGTGGATTTTAGTAATGGCACCCCACTGTTCTACCCACTAATCACCACCGATATTCACTTTCTGTAAGCTCACCTTATGTTTGTAAATGATGAGCTCTCCATCCTGCGTGGAATGCAGGGGCGCGTAGATACCAGTTACTTAACTGGTTTGAGGGCGCTGGAAGAGTTCCGGATGAATATTGACTCCGAGGTTCCAGGCGAGAACCCGTAAGTATAAAGTTCAAAGAGTTCAATAAGTCCGATGTTCACTCTTGTACATTCCTTTCTTGTGTTGTAGCTGGGTCCAAGGGAAGATTGTCTTGTGGCAGCTGATGGTGTTGAGGTACGAGTCTGTATTACCCAACACTGTCCGGCAAACAATGCTTGTGTTTAAATTGCTGGTTTCTCTCTCCTTACAGGTGCGGCGTAAGAAGTTGCGGTTTGTTACAGAATAATGCCTCCGGTTGTTAATCAGGTAAGTCTATGGTGGAGAGGTTGTATTTGTTGGCTCTCTCAGCTCACCTTATGTTTCTTTTGTCCCCTAGATGGTGGAATTCGGCGGAGAAAATGATGGAGGCTGCACCGGATCGAAAAATGCTGTGAGGACTGGTGAGCATGGCGCGGCGCTGCAGCTGGCGATGCGACGCGTGTAGAATAATGTCCTTTTCAAGTTTGAAGACATGATGGATCTGGAATTCAGGTAAGGATTGAAATAATATCTGTTTTCTAACCTTTCCTTATTCTTTCTTCTATTGCTAGGAGCTCTGGATTCGAGACGGGCGTGGCTGAAGACTGGATGCTGACTGCAGGCACGGTGAGCGTTACGCTGCTGGATGCAGAATAACACAAAGCATGCGCTGCTGTTCAGACGTGGTTTAAATAGCCTCCAAAGTAGTTCCAGGTAAGAAGTCCCTAGAACCACACCCGAGTAAAAAATAGTCCCTGTAGAAAAATAGTCCCATCCAGGCCTCACTTTGGCTTGGATTCATTTGCGGCATGGTCTGCATGAGGTGAGTAAAGTCTATGAGCCTGGCGCCTATGGCGCCAGGACTGATTTCTATTATGAGCCTGGCGCCTAAGGCGCCAGGACTGAACCCAGACAGCCCCCAGCCGGGGCTGCTGGGGTTTTATTAAATACCTGGATGCCTGCTCCCGGGGCTGATGGGCTTGATCCGGATGCCCGGGGGTAGGCATCATGACAGCGTGATCATCTTGAACTTCTCTTGGGGAAAAGAAAGGTTGAACTGGGAAAGGTCTAGGATGGTGTGCAGGCCAGCCTGGTTGGGTTTGGGCACCGTGAACAGACGGGAGTAGAAGCCCTCCCCTCGCTCCCCCAGGGGAACGGGTTCCACCGCCTTGAGATCCAGAAGCTTCTGGACTTCGGCTATGAGGGAGGGCGTCCCTGACTGCTGGAAGGGAGGATTGATATGTGGGGTAGGGGGAAGGGGCAAGCGGAAGCCCGCCCGAGCAATGGACAAGACCCACCGATCCTCGGTGATGGTCTGTCACGCCTCCCAGTGAGACGCAATGCACCCTCCCACCGGGGTCTCGTGCGAGTGCCGAAAAACATCATTTAGCAGACTTCTCGGCGGAGAGACCGCTTGATCCTGAAGAGGAGGCAGAGGACCGAGAGAAAAATCGGCCTCCCTGCTGTTTCCCATGAGAGTTCCCAGATGGAGGATCGACGCTGCGTGTCCTCCAATCCAGAAACCCTCGAAAACCAAAGGAGGACCGAGGCTGAGATGACGTTCTTTGAGCTTTGAACGGCGGCTTCACCAACATGGACAGGGACTTGGCTGTTTGAGTGCTGTCTTTAGTCTTAGTCAACTCCACATCGGTTGAAGAATGGAACAGTTCTTTGCTGTCAAAAGGCAGGTCCAGAACCTTATCTTGGTCCTCCTTAGAGAACTTTGTGGCATGAAGCCAAGCCTGATGAGAGGTGTCGACACCAAGCATGAGGCCCAGAGCCAAGGTGTCAACAGGATGACCCGCAGCCTCAAGCATATCCTGCGCCAGAACTCTGGCATCCGACAAGCCACCCTTAAAATCATTCCTGCGGACAAGCTAGATGAACTCCTCAAATTTAGATAGGCCTTTCCACATTTTCATATTTGCCACTGCTAAAATGAGCTCTGCGTTCGCCTGGTGCAACGGTAGGGCCGAATTAGCGAAGATCTTTCTCCCCAAGGAGTCAAGCAACTTGTCTTCCTTGGCCAGAACCTGGGCTGCCACTGTAGAAGACATGGAAGCCGGTCTGGATTGTAGCGTGGCAGCCACCACCACTGTGGAGGAAGGGAGCAGGCAAGACGCTAAGGCTACCTCTTCTGAAGTGTGAAGCCTATAACGAGCGTCAATCCTCTTGTTAACGTGAAGTCCAGAGTGTGGTTTATCCCAGACCTTGTGTACCTCGGCCAAAACGTCCATCTGGAGGCACAAGCCAGTACGTTCCTGAGGAGACAAGGTGAACGCCCCAGAAAGCATGCCCTCTTGGGGAATGGGTGCCTCAGGTACTGGTACATCCAGAAGAGACATCATATACAGAACCCGGTCATGGAAGGCTCTAACAGAGCGTGGATGGTCCTCGCTATCCTGATCCCCCCGCGTGTCATCCGACACGTCCGGATCGACCTACGTCACATCTGGCTCTGCCGAAGACTTGTCTATTGGATACAAGGGAAGCAGGGGCGGAAGGGCTAAAGGTGGGCCAATAGGTAGAGGTGGAACAGCTGTCGGAACAACCGGCGCTACGGCTGGAACTGTCGGCACAGGAGTAGGCGCTGGAGGGCAGATTTGCCTAAAAAGACCTCTAAAATACTCCTTCATCGAGTCATAGTGCATGAGCCTCTGAAACATTCAGAAAAAGGCATCCTCCACCGAAGGCTTAGGCATTGGAGTGGGGAGAGGCCGCTCATGAGAGGGGTAACTCCAAAGCCGTAAAGGAGAGGGCTGCCAAGAAGGGCCTCCTCCAGTCAGATCAACATAGATCAAAGGAGCAGATGTAGCAGCAGCAAGACTGTGTGCGGTAATGGCATCCGAGCATTCCAGTCATAAACTGGAAGAAAAGGATTCGCACCAGGAGGTCAATGTTCACCTCAAAAAACGCTCCCAGCGCCCGACGCCAATGGGGTAGGTGTAAGGGAGGAATCCAAAATGGCCACCGTAGTTCGCGCAGGAACAGGCGTCATTTTGTCAGCATCTGAGGAGAACTGCGTCACATGTATGAGTGAGGCAGGGGTCTCCACAGACGGGTCAGGGGTCTTAACTTTAGCCTTGACACAAGGAACCCCGGCAGAGCCGGTACTGTGTGGCCTAGGATGTTTCTGAGACATATTATTAGCCAAATTAGCCTCTAGAAGAGGAACCTCAGCAGAGCTGGTAACAGCTCCCTCAAGAGGGGCCTTGAACCTTGGTTCGGTACAGAAAGCCTCTACAGGGGCCTCAGGGCAAGTCCCGGTGTCTGTATGGGAAGCTCCAGCCAAGGAGACCTCGAAGCAAGCTCTGGTACCCAACACCTCAGTAGAACTGAGCCGTCGATTAGCACCTACAGGAAGGGCCTCGGATTGTAATCCGGTGCTGGCAGGCCCCTTACAGTAGCCCTCGGAGAAAACTCTTGTACCTTTTTTGGGCCTGGAAGGCACCTCAGGGGGAACCCGGGTAATAGAGCTCATGAAGCCCCTCCCGGACCGGGAAGACCCCTGAAGCCCTAAAAACTAAAGAACTTACCAGGCGTCTTTTCTTTCGTTGATGAAACTCTGAAAATATGGAGGAGGAAGGCGCTGAAACACCTCCTCCCACCGCTCCAGATGATGTTGAAGTGCCCGGACTGAGAGGGAATCGCAGTAGAAACACGAGTCCCACCGATGATCCGGTCCCAAACACTCTAAACAAAGAGGATGGGTATCAGACCTAGCGAAGCGTTGCTCGCAAGAAGAACAAATAGGAAATTCTAAATGAACCGGCATAGACGGACTACTACACACCTGCCAAACCGGAGCAGGAGTGAAGGACACTGGAAGGTGAAAATCTTCCATACATGCAAGTGCGTTCAGTCCCGACGGCAGAGAAAAGGACTGATGGGCGATGCGCTGGGTGGAGCTAAGGAGGACAGTGTTACGGCCATGTGTGGTACACCGCGTAAAAAGAGAAGGACACATTTTTGAAAAATGTGATGCTTTTTACAAAAGTGCTCTGGTCCCGTCCCACAGGACGGAATGTCAAGAAGTATGGAGGAAAGGGGACGGGACGTAGGAGTATAAATCTTTAACCTCGTCCATGAATCTACTCATGAAATTAGAGCCTTGGTCTGTTAATATCTATTTGGGAAATCCAACTCTGGAAAAGAAGGGGAATAGGTGTTTAAAATCTGCTGATTGGTGTTAGTTCTTAGAGGGAAAGCCTCAGGGTACAGAGTGGCATAGTCCACAATTACTAGGATGTACTTGTTACCCAATTTGTTACCCAATTTTGAAGCTTCATGGTGACCTATGATGTCCATCCCGATCCTTGAGAAAGGGATCTCAATAATGATTAATTGGTTTAGTGAATCAGGTGGTGGTCTATAGGTTATTGCTCTTTGGCAGATGTCACATGCCTGGACAAAGTTCGTGATGTCTGCATGGCTTCCTGGCCAATAGAATTTAGTACTTAAGTGTGCTTGAGTTTTTGCTTGACCTAGATGTTCCCCTGTTAGGTGTAAGTGGGCTACTTCAAGAACCACTTGTTTGTGACTTCAGGGAAAAAAGTGTTTTTTTGCCACGCCATCTGATGTAATGTCTCCTCTATATAACAACCCATGTTTCAGAAAAAAGAAAGGCCCACCTTCCTGACCTTCAGGTTCAGGTACTACTTGGAAGAAGGCTTCAGCTAACAAAGGATAGTTCCACAGGGCAAAGGCTACGTCGGGAAGGACCACCACAGTTTCTTAGCCCTTCTGCGCCATATTCAAATCAGTCAGGTGCTGCCACCAATTGGAACAGTCCAGCCCAAACTGCTAGCCCAGTCCCCCTCTGCACGGAAACACAAGCAACCCCAGACATGTTTCAGCCTTGTAGGGCCTCATCAGTGAGGTGTAGCTTGTTTCCCCATGGCGCAGCGAGCAAGGGACCCATGTCTGGTCATACCCTCTCTCACACAGGGAGACAAATTATAACCAAGAAAATCATGGGTGGAAGGTTTTGAATTTACCTGAACCACTGGCACTGCTCTGGGCAACCTTCCACACCACCGTCTTTTAGCCCGTCTGCACCATTGTAAAAGGGGTCCAGCCATATGCAAATCAGCCAGGTACTGCCACCAATGGGAGCAGCCCAGCCCAAACTGCTAGGATAGGTCCCCTCTGCACGGAAACACAAGCAACCCCAGACATGTTTCGGCCTTGTAGTTCCTCATCAGTGAGGCGCAACTTGGTTTCCTATGGCACAGCGAGCAAAGGGACCCACATCTGGGCATACCCTCTCTCAGGAAGGGTGTCAGGTTCTTCCTCACTAGGAAGTCTTATGTGTTTTATCTGCCTCTCTGAGACCAACAGCACCTCTTAGATCCCCTTTTACGCTCCCATCCTTAAGACTCGGAAGCACTACCTTTTCGAGTACCCCTTGAGCAATTTTATCTCCTGGTTGGACCTGGAAGATATATTACCCATGATTCTGCAATAGCATGTCTCCTCTAATCTGGATCAATGACCCCAACCAGGACATTAGCGTGGAATCGAGGCTAAGGGCCTCATTACATGTTAGGCGGTAAGGGTTTACCGGTACCGGTAAGGGCACCAGTACCGGTAAACCCTTACCGCCTTACTACGAGTTCCCTTTGCGGGACCCGACCTTAACGGCTGGTTTTACCAGCCGTTAAAGTAGGGTGCCGCAAAGGGACCTTGCAGCTAATTACGGTACCGCAATTTGCGGTACCGTAATTAGCGCCTTCCCCATTCCCAATATGCCCTATGGGGGCAAAAATGTGAATGGGGAAGTGCCTTGGTGAATGGGGAATTACCGCCCCCGCTCACCTTGGAGTAGGGCGGTAATTCCACCATCCACCAAGGCGGACACGGTAAAATACTGGCAGCAACCATGGCGCCAATAGCGCCATGGTTACCGCCTACCATGTAATGAGGCCCTAAGTCTGTAGATATCAACCTTCTTTCCGCTGGAGGAATGGTTTCCTGTCTACTGCTGCAGATATCAAATCCAACTGACACTTTTGTGGCTACTGTAGGATCCGGGGCTTTGTTGCTCAATTTCTCATACTTCAGGGTCCCCCAACCTGTGTCGGTTGAGCTGCATCCCAGCCCTGACATCATATGTGAGACGGGCATGGTATCAAGTGAGATGACACAGACAACAGATGTGAAGTTTTCAACACAGCTTTATTAATTATCAGGATGGTGTAACACCTAACTTGCCGTATAATTATAGTGGGATTTTCCCTACCTAAATAAACTAAGGAACGTCGGTGTCTATAAGTCCAAAGCAAACGTTCTGTCTGTGTCAAAACCTATGCTTGCCCTCACAACTATAACTAAACATGATGTGGGAATGTTCTTAACCAAAATAAGCGTTCAAAAATAAAGTCTAAGCTGCTTTCAGCTTGAGTTCTTCTTGGGTTCCCTATCCCAAGTTCGCTACAGTTCCAATAGATGTATACTTCAATAGTGTTCTGTCAAGTTCTGAAAATTACATCTGTGTAGAGAGGATGAGGCACTTCAATTTATTGTAGGTCTTCATACTATTAAAACTTTGATGGAGCTGTCCAAACCGTTCTCCGCCTTCATGCATTGCAGTGTGGTGCACGTTACCTTTCATTAAGAGTGTACCCATTTAAAGGAAAATGTGATTACTTGTGTGATGAATCCCAGAAGATTGTCGCAGCTTTTGATGAGGGAACCCGTTTCCGTGAGGCTAGGGAGGTGAGGTCCCTGCCCGAGGGTCCCCCTAGGGGTGGTGCTCAGAGGTAGGATCTCATGGGAAGGGACGACCCCATTGAGGGCATTGACAATCCCGGGAGACCATGATACCTCTTTGACTTCTCCACCTCACCTTGTCAATCTTCCCTTAACACACTACCTAGTGCCCCCATATATCTTGGCTTTCTATACCAAGTAGGGGCCACTGTGACAAGGACAATGCCTAGAGTAATGGGGGTTATTGAGGCGAACCAACACACCGGCTCTAGTCTCCCAAATGATCCGAATGGCCAGCTGTCATTCAAAACAAGAGGGGAAGAGAGCAATGGTGTTGTCATCTTGGCTCGGACCGAGAACCCCGCCGGCTACGTGCAGAAGGGCAGAGCAGAGAGGCAGACGGTGTCCAGAAGAGAAGCATATCCGCGAGAGATCTGTGTAGCAGGAAGCATACCGAAGAGGGGGAGCTACACTCACTGGTGACCGAGGGCTTTGGGCCGCTGCAGACAAACCAATGCTGAAGTGCTGTGGGATGTTCTAACCCTCTAGTCTATGCTCTGCAACATCATTGTGTGCTGCTTTCATAAATAAAAACAGGATGACCGCCAAAAATATCTATTCACTAAAAATCTCTGAAAAATGCTCAGGGAAACCTGAAAAATCGGTTGCCAATCCATTTTGCCTATGTCAGTGGTAACACAGGAGACCACTGCCAAAACCTATCATTTGGCTGCCCACAGAGTAAAATGAAACTACTCGAAGAAGCAGTGTTGCATTGCAAGTGAAACCAGAACTGTTAAAATACGTTTTTCCTTGGCTGTTAAATTTGCAAAACAATGATCCTTAAAGAGCAGAAAAGATCCAACATCCTTGTTGGGTGTTAAACGTCACTTTATTTAAAGAATCTACCTAAGCACAATGTCAGCAGAAGCACATGTCATCATAAGAAAATCCACATTCAAAAGTGCTTGCATGGGAAAAATATGTCAGAAATGGGCGCAGTACCGCCGCTCGCCTGTGTCAGAAGCTGGCATTTACTTATACTGTCATTTAAACTTGTACATTAAAATCAAAGTGTGAAAAAGAAGTGACTTCCCATCAAAAGCAATATAGGTTGATTAATTCAATCTCTATATTTTAAAAAGGCTGGAATTAAGAGATGTGTGGCTATATTTGTTAAAAATGTAAATTGTATTTTAGAAAAAGACTATTTTAAACAATGTTTTAAAAGTGAGTTAAAGCCAGCCACAATGGGCTTCAAGGACATTCCACAGCTTCTCCCCAGACAAAGGAATCTTCCCCTGCTCTCTGCTAAGGAACTGGAAGGGAGATGTGAAAAGAGGTGGGAGGAGGACTTTGGCCTGTTGCTCTGACAGGAGACAAAAGACACCCTTGACTGAAAGGAAATGCAAATTTGGGCGTCAACAGAAACCAGCTACTGGCAGGAAGAGGCTCAGGTTGCTCTTGGCTCAGCCAAACCTTGGAGGTGGGGCTAGACTGAATTGTGTATCTGGAACTGTAGAAAAATAGTTTTGAGAAAAAGACTCACAATAAATTGTGCCAAACTGGTAAAAATCTGAAATTTACAGGTTGTTAAAATGAAAATGTTGGTCACGCTCAAAAACTACTCTGGAATTTATGCGATATTCAGAGACCGGACCACGGAAATGTTGATATTGTAGCAATTGTGATAGTGCTAGGAATATGAAAATTTACAGGAGTATGCCCAGATGTTATGTGCATGTATGTGGAAAAATGTGTACAGATCTGACACTGGGTAACCAACTAAAATCACAAAAAACTGTCATTTGTGAACAGAAATTCTTAGGAAGATGGGACTTGGACAGATACGTGCCTTATTTAATCTGTAATGTAAATATGTATTATTAGCAAGTTAGTGATATTGTAAATATGCTTTATATGAAAAATATATTTTCTGTGTAGAAACAAAGGGGAGGTTTTTCCCTGGACCATAAATACAGCGTCATCATGACACATCATGACACTCTGGTTTCCTTCTCCAATCAGAAGAGAGGGAATACTTTGACCAATCAGTTTCCTAGAGGGTGTGCTTAGTATCATCAGCCTACCCACCCTCTTGGGAAATAGATAAATAAGGACTGTTGAGGACCTAGAGACACACACATTCACCCATCAACTGATTTACTGGAGAAGCACTATGCAGGAAGAACCCAGATCAAGACTCCAGAACTCCGAAAGCAGAAGGCCCAATCCCAAAGCTGAACCCTTCTCAGCTGGCCTTAAAATCTTGCAACCTGATTTTAACCCCAAACTTCCAAGGGGCACAACCAATTCAGCAGCCGGGCTGTGCTGTTTTTCTGCTTCTTGCCAAGAACTCTTGCTAGAACCCAGAGATCCAAACCAATAGAGCAGAGCTGTAACCCAGAACCAACCCGTCAGATCCAGTCCAAGAAGCCGTGTAGAGACCAAAGTGCCTTGCTGAGTGCAGAACCAAGCGCCTGAATCCTGTCCGGTGGCTAGCAGATTCCAGTCCAAGACCCCTGACCAGATCCTGACGGTTCTATTCCAAAACCATAGTTGTGAGTATTTAGCATAGAACTGTCCATAGCTAATATCTCATCATTAAGTAATCCAATCCAACTCATTCCAACATATCCAGACTGCATTGTACAATTTATTTTGTCTGTCCTGAATCCTTCTCTCATCCATATAGTCCTGTGATAATTGTAGTGATAAATCATCTTTGCGCTAATATATATTTGCTGAATAAAGGCAAGTGTCGCAGCAGGCAAAGATCAGACAGAGCCGCCTCTGGACTGGTGGCTGTACCGTTGGTATCTCGCATCTTCATAGCCCCTTAGTGTAAAGCCAATCCTTGTCTGTAATCTTCAAAAGTGCATATATCATTTTAAATCTTGACTCTTTTCTGAAGAAAATAAAATCGACCTTTACTAAAACCTTCATAACTGCTGAACCGTACGTGCTAGGATCGAAGTGTCAAATTGAAGCTAACATCCTCAGCTTTCAAACGAACCCAGAACCGCATTCCAACTCCTTATAGTTTTGCCGCAATCGCACTTAACGCGCGCGGAAAAGTTTGCTGCGATTCTGCATTAGGCTCAATTTGATCACATGTAAAATATCTATTTCTTGCATCCAACCTCTGAATTCAGTTTCCAACCTGCTAGTTATCCACTCATCATTGCTAGTATCTACATGGAACTATCCAAAGCGGCTCCCACTAGTTTTGAATCCCATTTAGAGAATTAAATCAATTTTTAGCATTTTTCCCATTCATTTAAAGCCACATTCAAAAGCATTGGACCTGTTTTAAAATCATTCATGTTTCTCTCTAAGCTTGCTGGGGGAATTGGGATTGAAAATGCATTTGTAGAGTGTTTATTCCTGAAACTTGTTTTCTCTCCTTCCATCTCTATAATGCATATTAGGGGGGATTGAGTAGTATTGGGGGGAAAGAGTGATTGCATTTCATTTGATTGAATTCACAAAAGTATTATTTCTGTGCTGCATTAATTTCCTATCATTGCATTTGACTGAACCCACACAAAGTTTATTCCATGCTACATTATTCTTCTCATTCAAACTCCTACTGATTAAAGAGATTACTGATTGTGATATTATCCAACGCTGATCATTGTATAAATATCAATGGTGTGATATCTAGATATTGTTCAAATTCATAAAAGTTTGATATATATATATTGTTTAATTCATAAAATAAATCTTTTAATTTTGCAAAACAACCTACTTCTTGGTTCAGTGAGACCGGGGGGATTCAAAGAGAGGGGCGTGATATAAGGGTACATCATTCAGAAATAAAATCATTTTTAGACATAAAAAGATATATAATTAAGGGTTCCAGCTGGGCATCTCACGCTAGGCATTGACTTAGGTGGAGTGCTGGGTTGAAACCACTTACAGGTTGGGGGCTCGAATCCGGGATTTCTGAATTAGATATACCACTTGTGACAGCATAATACAGTGTGCTAACTGACAGGGTACATAAATCCTGTTGGGCTGCCACGCTGTGTTACACTGTGAAAAGCACCCATCAAAAGGGAACGCTCTAAGGAAATGGTTTGTTTTGCAAAAATAAAAGAAAACTTCTGTAAGTCAGGAAGGAAATCAATATTTCCAGAATGGCGACATTGGTAGAGATCAATATAGGTAGATAACACCTATTGCACAAGTTATTTATGAGAGGTGAATGGACAGAGCAGGATCAGAATGTGTGGTTGCAGGCAATCACACAACCGATCACTGCAACAGTGTTAGATATATGGCAAGATCAGGGTCCCTTACAAAGGGCCCTGAGTGAACTATATATGGCCCCTAAGGCAAAGGATGAGCAAAACAAGATTGCCAAAATAGTGGATATTGCATATTGGAGCCATACAGGATAGATATGACAAGGCCCAAACTGATCTGGACTCTGCTGAGCAGAGGCTACAGAGGAGCCAAGAGACCGAAAATGAAAGTAGGCAGTATATAATCAAAATAAAAGAGGACATGGGTATCCTGCAGCAGGAAAAGGCAGACCGGGGTACCAGAATTCTGGCCTTGCAGAAGGAGTACCAAGAAAGTTTGGACTCTCTACTTCAGAGCCAGAAAAAGCTGGAGCAACAGATACATTTCCACAGGGCATGCGCAGAGCAGGTAGTCAAAAAGAGGAGAGTAATAAATTAATTCTGAAAGACCTGGATACCCAGGCAAAATTTGATGAAGAGTGCCAGAAAGCTGGTGCGCTTCAAAGACAGAGGGACGACCTGGCGGCACAGAGGCAGGCCCTTGCTCAGGAAAGGGACACCTTAAACCAGGAAGTCTGTCATTTAAAAGAGAAAGTAGAAGAAACTCACCTGGCCCTTCAGGGACTGGGTGACCTCCAAAAAGAGCATGAAAGTTTGTTAGAGCACATCAGGAGGGTGGAAGAGGCTCTAGCAAGGAAGGACCAGGCCAGTATGGACAGGACTCAGGAGGTAACCCTCCTGCAGCAAAGACTGGCCAAGTACTCAAAAACAACCCAGGAAGCACAGAGAGAAAATGAGGCTCTCTGTGAGAACAATGACAGGCCCCACAGACAGGTATCCATGCAAGAGAGATTGATAGAAACTAGTAAGGCCTTGATTGAGGAACATAAAGCTCAGGTTCTTGCATGGCAACAGGGAGCAGGGGCTGATAGAGATGAGGTTTGCTGGTAAAGGGAAACACCCACGCATAACCTCAGGAACCCTAGTACCAGAGGCCTTCACCTCTTCCAATCCCTGGACGCTGCCACGCCCACGTCCACTGGCGCACATGAGCCAACGGCCACGGGGATGGCAGATTTCAATCCAATCAGAAATATGGGGCTCATAGACCAGCACCTCCCAGGAATGGATGGGCGGGCATCTGGGTATGGGTACCCAAGCATTGTGAAATTTAGTGGGGAACTCCATGAGGGTAGGCCCAATAAGGGCACCCTGAAAGCCTCTGCCAAGCTAGGTACCCATCAAATCCTGGGAGCAAGGAGGAATCAGAAGACTCCTCTGAGCGCCCCAGGACACAGGAGACTAGGTCCCCACATTCTGCCAGCCATTCCCAGGCTCGCAGAATCCGGGAGAACCTAGAAGACCAGACGGGCACCTCTGGGAGCAGTGCCTCGGAGTCAGAGGAGGAATGGACCAGGGTTACCCGAACTAAGAAGAAAAATAAGGCAAAAAGAGCATTGCTTAAAGCAAATCAAGGCGATAAGGAGCATCATCACGCCTTATCATAAGAACGCTAAGTATTCTGTTTGGGAGCACTTAGAGCTCTTTGAGCAGATGATGGAAACTTTCCATTTGAAGAACAGCAGTAGCTGTATTCAGTATGTGAAATGGACCTTCTGACCAGAATACTTCAGCTTCTTTGCGGGGCTGGAGGACCAAAATCATTCTAGGTGGTCCACCTGTAGGGCGGCCATCTTGAAGCATTTTTCTGTGCATAGAAATCCTCAGGAGGCTCGCAAAGCAGCCTACAACTTGCAATGTGGTGTGGATTAGGCCCCACAAGAATTTGAGCAGGAATTAAAGCGTGCCTTTGCGCAGACCACCAGAAGGGTGCGCACTGACAGCAAAGAATTTGTCAATACTTTTTTCCACGCTGTACCAAAGTACATCATGACCCAGCTAGTGAGAGATTTTCATGAGAAGAGATCCCTAGACTGGGTCATTGAACAGGCCACCCGAATTTACGAGGTGCAAAAGCCCATAGAAAACAAGAATACTGCTAAAAGCCCCAAAACAACCAACACCCCTGCTGCTGCTAAGGTGGCAGAGATGAAGGTTGTCCCCGTTTTAGATTTGGAGATGGGGGGGCCTAAAAATCTGCCTGCACAGCAGAGCAATCCCAAACCCAGAAGGCCCTCGGGCCAGTCACAAGCAGGGAGCCAAGGAGGTAGTCCCACCAATGGGATCCCTCACTCCCCTGACTATATTAGTCCCCGCTACAAGGGGAACAGACCCATCTGGGTTATGTGTGGACTCAATCCAGCCCAGTGGGGGGGATCCAACCAAGCACCAGCGAACCCAGGGAACTTCCCTCCTCAATTCCCCCAGGAGGGAGAAATTTCCCAAATCCCGGACAAAACTTTTTCCCCAGGTATCCACAAAACTTTCAACCCCAGAACAATCCATCCTTCTTTCCCCACTTTCCTGAGCCCAGACAACCTAGTCCGGGAGAGGGGAGGCCAAGGGTGGAGGGGTACCCAAATCTACCCTTCCCAGGATCAGCCCAGGGGAGACAACAGAACCCTCAGATGAGCATGCCGGCGCAGAATGCCCCAAACTCCGGACCTGGTGCTCCAGAACAATAACGGGGGCAGAACCCTGACAACCCACCGGTTCCCAGGGAGGAGGCACAAGGGGAAGGGGGTGTAAAGCCTTGGAGGAAGCTTCCTTCCCCACTTGTAAAAAGCCCCTGGAAAACCGGGAACCGGAACCAAAATCTCCTGCCCCTGAAAGTCTGCCACCCAAGGAGCAGAGGGGGGGTAGGAGAAACAAAGAACCCAAACAGACCCATTTTGAGGAGGAGGTACAAATCATCCAATTTGAAGGAGAGGGATCCTCAGAGGATCCTGGGAAAAGGATCTTCTCCTTCAGAGATGGGGAACTCCTCCCAAAGAAAAATGGTCCCAAAGGATTAAAATCCAGACTGGGTAGATGTGGGGACTGAGCTAGCGCCACCCATCATCCAACCACAGAACCAACAACATGAAAATCCCCTAGTTCAAACCCATCCTGGTGACTGCCTCCAAAAAGGGGGGGACAGCCCAGCTGTCATGATTCCTGCCCCTCATGTCCCCAGCTCTCCAAGATGTCAGGCTGGAGCCAGGCCATGATCACCTACATGGCCCTCAAGGGCCTCTGCATCCCTCCAAAGACCCACTTGGAGTCAGACTTGTCGTTTGTGGCACCAGACTCACTCACATAGGATAACATTGGGGATTGGACTTGTAGTGCATTGATGGGGACAAGATGGATGCCCCCACATATTTCGGTTCCCAGAACTGCATGTACAGTCTAGTCTTTTGGGTGTGGTTCAGCCCAGAGACACCTCGGATACCCAGAGACTATTTAAGCCACGCCCAGGCTGAGAAACATGCTTTGCGTTTTCTGCATCTGCAGCGTGACACTCACCGCGTTCGGATCGGTCTCCAGTAGGCCTGCATCTTTCTTCTGTGCTCAGCTCCTGCAAGAACAAGAACACTGTTAGGAACAGCCTTACTTTGCGGCGCTTCTGCCCATCATTCATCGCTCCTTCTGTTCTGCGGGCATCTTCGGCGGTGTCATTCCCATCCCGACACGCCGCTTCTTAAGGAAAAGGGAAAAGAACAGAAAAAAGGCATTAGTAAGCATTCTGCAAATCTTCGCTTATTTTTAAAGACGGTACGAGCTTCAAACGCTTACCTGAATCCCAGCCGCTCTGGGGGAACTCTGTCTCCGGAACTTCTCATCCATCTGCAAGTGGGAAAAGACACTCCAGGTTAGCGTGGAAACATCTAGAGGTGCCGCATACCGCACTGGTGGACACTGGATCCCAAGCTACTCTTCTGTCCGAAAAGGTCTTTGATAAACTGAATTCAGGAAGGGGGGAGAATTACCAAATTCCTCTCACCCTTCTTCCTGGACAACTTCAGAACTTTGACGGGAAGGAAATTCCCATCGAGGGGACTGCGGATTTGGATATTAAAATTGGGTGACACAAGGTGAAGCACCCCGTCATAGTTGTAACTCCAGAGGGCACCCCTTGTTTACTAGGGAATGACCTCCTGCGAAGGTTGTCACCCCTAATAGATTGTGTAAACAAGGTCCTCTGGACCCAGACTAACCGACCAATAAAATTAAAACAGAGTGTCAACGGTGTTAGTTTAAACGGCACATGCCACATGGTTGAACAAAAACCTGACCAAGTATAATTTCACTTCCAGAACAACCAAATCCCAGATGTGACAGTAATAGCAGTAGGACAAAAAACTGATGATGGGGGGGTCCTCTCTATTTCTGAAAATCAACCTTCCTTCCAGTCTAAGGTGGCATTCAACACTGGAAGGAAACACTCTGAAATTCTTTACCAATCCACAATCAGACATTCCCACTCCTATAGTCGTGAAAGATGAGAACTCAGCTCAGAGCCTGGCTGATATTCAGCAAATTGGAGAACAGTTGTTCATCCCTATTCAGTTAAATGAAGGGAAGGACTCTGTTCTCGCCCGAGTGTGTGTGAACAACGGTAAGAGCTTCATCAGCGAAGCCATGTTCCACCAACTCCCAAAAGATCCAGCCATTCCCACATTCAAACTGATAGACGCACGGGAAATGGATCTGGAAACACCCAATTCCAAACATCTCCTGCCAAGCAGGTGTATGCTCAAAATCTCCATAGGCAACAAGAGCATAGTCCATAATTGTTGGGTAGTGCGAGACGTCACTGCCGCCTTTTACTTAGGCAATGACATTCTCAATCGCTTTGCCATTAGTTTGGACCTAATAAACTGCAAAGCTTGATCCAGATTAGCGGATAATCCCATGGGCTTTGATGATCCAGAGAAAGCATTTAGGTCAGCACAATTGTTGCCTTATGCAGTTGAAATTCAGATTGGAGAGGAAGTCACCATCCCACAAAGGACCTGACAATTCTCCCTGGAACTGAAAGTGAAAAGAGGACAGAAATTGAAAAACCCTGACGCCTATATTCATCTAAATGCTTCTCTCCTACAGCAAAGGTTGGGGGTAAACCCAACACCACTAGTCAACATAGAACACAACACCATTCCAATAGAGGTGGATAACAGCGACTTAAAGAGTATCACTCTAGCCGCAGGCACCATTATTGGAATGGACATTGATGACTGACATTTTTCCATAGATTTAGGCAATGAACTGTTAGGACCAATCCCCAAGGACTGTTTTGACAGTGATAGTGATGACAACACAACACCAGACAGGATCTTACCCGGCATGGGGGGAACTTCCTGGTGTACACTTCCTGCCCTTATGGTAAGGAAGATGTGACTTGTGACTTCAGGAGGGATGAGGTGATTTTCTAAGTCCATGAGGGCTGCCTTCCCCATCTGAAACCACCAGTCCAAATCAGCACATTGACCAGGGACTTCTCCACCCAGATGTAGGAGGCCGCTGAGATAGCAAAACCAGAAGTCTTTCCAGGCTTCAGGCAGATGGTTGAAGAGAGAGTCAGCCTAGCTGATGCCTGTGAGACTCTGGAGCAAAGGCAAAAATTTAAAGACGTTTTCTTGGATTTTCAAGATCTCTTTGCGGTGGAATCATAGGACTGTGGTCGCACCGACATCCACACAACAACAATTCCCACGGACCCTGGCATGACTCCAGTGTTTGTGAAGCAATATCGCTTGCCTCTCGCATCAATGGAGTCCCTTATTGAAATAATTAAGAACCTTGAGCCCCGTGGGATAATCCGTCCAGTCCACAGCACCTTCAATAATCAGGTGCTGGGGATATTGAAGCCAAACGGCCAGTGAAGACCTTAGGGAGCTCGACAAACGGGTACATACTTCCCGATGGCCTCTTCCATACACTGACCAAGGGCTGGCCCAGATCCAGGGGTCACAGGTATTCACTGCTATAGACCTGACTAATGGGTACTGGACTGTACCTGTCAGTAGGGAGGACCAATACAAGCTGGCCTTTACCTTCGGGGGGCAGCAGTAAACATGGACCCGGACTCCCATTGGATACATCAACTCCGGCAATTAATTCAACATTTTTCTACATAAAGCCATGCCCGATCTGGGTGAAAGGGGTAACCTGTTCTCATCAAAAGCTCAACTGTGGAGGAACACATAGTGGAGATCCGTTATGTTCTGACCCAGTTGAGGGCAGCCGGTGCAAAACTTTCCTTTCAAAGGGCACAGTGGTGTAGAACCCGTGTAAATTTCTTGGGGCATGAGAATACTCCTCAGGGTCTCTGTCCCCAGGAAAAGAAAGTGGAAGCACTTCAGAAATTGAAAGACCCCACAACTCTGCAGGAACTAAGGAGCCTCCTTGGACTGACTAATTACAGTAGAAAGTTCATTGAGGACTATGCAGAGGTCACAAGACCCCTGATTCATCTTTTGAAGGGGGGGTCAAGTGAGAATGGGGTCCAGAACAAGCCGAGGCAGTAAGACAACTCAAAAGAAGCCTCTCACAAGCGCCGTGCCTAGCTTACCCTGTCAGAAACAAGGAGTTCTTCTTGGAGACAGGGTTCTCTAATACATGCTTGACTGCATTATTATACCAAAAGCATGGCAAGGTCAATAAAGTAATCTCCTATGCGAGTAAAACTTTATCCTCTGTGGAGGATAAATTCAACGATTGTGAGAAGGCACTCCTGGCAACGGTGTGGGCATTGAAGAATTACCACCCGTTTATCTAGGGGGAACACATCACAGTGGAGACTCCACACCAGCCTCTGCAATATCTCCAAAGTGACAGAATCCACGCCGGAAATGTATGTAATTCCCAAATTACTTCCTGGATTCTGTCAATGCAATGCTTTCCTGTGGAGGTCAGATATGGCCAAAACAAGAAGAGTCCCCTCGTGCAAGGTCTGGCTGACTTGCATGATTGTGCCAGAGAAAACTGTCTTGCGGACGAGAGTCTAAAAATCAAGGACAACATGGGGGCATACCTCAATTCCCCACACAAAGTCTGTGAACGAGACAAGTGTGAGGGAATGCCCGCTGTCTATGTGGATGGATGCTCTTACCATGTTGACAACAACAGGGAAAAAGAACTTGTGGCCGGCGTAGGTAATGCATGTGTGAATGAGACCCCAGAACCCTCTGCTGGGTACAAGATTGGTCCCAGAAGTAGTCAAGTGGCAGAGTTGATGGCTGTGCATCAAGCCTCCTCACTGCTGTCCAACATCAACTCGACAAACTGGTCATAATCACAGATTCGGATTATGTACGGAACGGGTTTGTGGAGCACCTGGTTAACTGGAAAACCAGAGGCATGTTATGTGCTAATAATAAGCCCTTGGAACTTGGGAAATTAATTCAAAATATTGATGATCTGGTCACCTCGAATGGGATGACCATCTACTGGAAAAAGATCAAGGGTCATTCCAAAGTAGAGGGACCAGACAAAACTGGAAATGACTTAGCTGATCAGCTGGCCAAAAACGGAGCCATCCAAGGGGATCTACTAGATATCGAGTCCCTGTTGGGCGAAATCCAGGTCAATACTATCACTAGCTCCCAGACAAATGCTCACAATGAACTCTTAACTGCACAATGGAGTAAGGAGACCCCAGATGCTGATTTGATTACGGCTCAAAAAGGGGATCAAATAATTGTTAAGTTTTATCAACACAATGAGGACCCTGAGAACTTTCCCCTGGCGGATACCGATTACATTGGGAAAGAAGACTTCAGAGTGTTGATGAAATGTCCAAAAATGTTCCAAATCCAAGACAGTTTGTTGGTAAGGAGATCCCTAGCTGGCCATGATCAGTGGGTGGTCCCTACCTCATTCCGAAGCCTGATGTTAAGTCACGCCCATGATGCGGCCACAGCCGGTTATAGGGGGTTTCATTCAACACTTGAAATCTTAAGAGAGGTTTCATATTGGCCACACATGGGGCAGGACCTCGACCAATACTTGAAGGGGTGTCTTGTGTGTGCACAATTTCAGCCAACATCCCTCACACACCGTGCACCTCTCCAAAAGAGGGGGATGACACTGCCTTGGTCAGATTTACAAGTCAACTATATCGAGCCCGTGATTCGCTCCTCTAGGGGGAACAAGTACATGTTGACCGTGACATGCTTGTTTACTAAATGGGTGGAATGTCTCCCGGCCCCAAATTGCAAGGCAGAAACAGCAGCTGCCCTAATGATCAACCACATCTTTTCGCGTTTTGCACTACCCCAAAGGATCGAGTCAGACCGAGGTAGCCATTTCACTAGCGAAGTAATGAGAAGGATGTGGGAGATACTTGGGGTCAAAAGGAAGCTACACATTGCTTACCGGCAAGCCTCTAGTGGTGCAGTAGAGAGATACAACCAAACAATTGTGAGCATATTAAAAAAGTTTCTGGCAGATTCTGGGCCAAGTTGGGATATTCGATTACCTCTTGTCCTAATGGCCATCAGATCTACCCCTTCAGCTCAAACAGTGACATTTTAGTTGCAGATGATGACTGGACGCAGGATGGTGCTTCCCCAGCATCTGCTCTACAGAACCCAAGAGCAGACATTGATCAATGCGTCCATAACTCATGAGTATGTTGAAAATCTAAGAAAACACCTTCAACATGCTTTTGCCTATGCTCAGCGAAATCTAGAAAGATCTGCAGACAGCATGAAGACCCACTATGACTTAAAGACTACTAGAAAAGAATACAATGTAGGAGACTGGGTCTACTTATACAATTTCCAAAGGAACCAGGCCAAACAGCGAACATTTTTGCCCAGCTGGAGGGGTCCTTTTGAAATTGTAGACAAAATCTCACCAGTCGCCTATAAAATCTGCATCCCCAAAGGCAGTTTGGCAGAGGGGGAACATAAGTGGGTCCATATTAACCAACTAAAGTGTTGCCATCCTAGGCAAACTCTGCAGCAACTGAAGGAGTCTTCTGGAACCCTAGAGGGGGTCACTCCAGCTCCCTAGAATTCCAACTATAAAATATTCCATATATAGTTCATAAAAGACAATAGAAAAATGTGTCCTGATTTATCAAAATGTATGTGTCCGCCCAACTACATTAATAGTGGTGGGGAAATGTCTACAAATATGCTTTTTCTTTGTCATCCTAGTTGATTGAAAGCCATAGTTGATTGGAAACTAGGGAGCCGAATACCAAGGGGAACTACCCTGGGACCGGGAGCAAAGATCCAAGGGGCCCGGAGTATTGCTCAATACTCAGGACTTCCCATTGATGGACGATCAACGCCAAATCGCAAGAGGGGGGCTTGTGGGATGTTCTAACCCACTAGTCTATGCCCTGCAACATCATTGTGTGCTGTTTTCATCAAAAACAACAGGATGACCGCCAAAAAGATCTATGCGCTAAAAATCTCAGAAAAAGGCTCAGGGAAACCTGAAAAATAGGCTGCCAATCCATTTTGCCTATGTCAGTGGTAACACAGGAGACCACTGCCAAAACCTATAATTTGGCTGCCCATAGAGTAAAATGAAACTACTTGAAAAAGCAGAGCTGCATTGCAAGTGAAACCCAGAACTGTTAAAATACGTTTTTCCTTGGCTGTTAAATTTGCAAAATAATGATCCTTAAACAGCAGAGAAGATCCAACATCCTTGTTGGGTGTTAAACATCACTTTATTTAAAGAATCTACCTAAGCACAATGTCAGCAGAAGCACATTTCATCAAAAGAAAATCCACATTCAAAAGTGCTTGCATGGGAAAAATATGTCAGAAATGGGCGCAGTATCGCCGATCGCCTGTGTCAGAAGCTGGCATTTACTTATACTGTCATTTAAATTTGTCCATTAAAATCAAAGTGTGGAAAAGAAGAGACTTCCCATCAAAAACAATATAGGTTGATTAATTCAATCTCTATATTTTAAAAAGGCTGGAATTAAGAG
Organism: Ambystoma mexicanum; assembly: GCF_040938575.1. Taxonomy (NCBI): domain Eukaryota; kingdom Metazoa; phylum Chordata; class Amphibia; order Caudata; family Ambystomatidae; genus Ambystoma; species Ambystoma mexicanum. Next base: position 972,896,128 of record NC_090936.1, on the reverse strand, counting down.
ATGTGTGGCTATATTTGTTAAAAATGTAAATTGTATTTTAGAAAAAGACTATTTTTTAAAAGTGAGTTAAAGCCAGCCACTGTCAGATCCTCACTCCTCTTGACAGGCACAGAGGCAGCACAAACTCCTCCCTCCCCATTGGGTCTTGGCACCTGGGAAATGGAAACCGCAGGCCACCGCAACCCTCTGGGGAATGAGGGTTAGGGTTCGTTGAGTGGATGGGTAGAGGGAGTTCAGGATAACCGGAAAGAGGTTTAGGGAATCACAATGGATGGGCAAGGGGGTTTTAGGGAAACATGCTCCTCGACTCCAGTGCTCTTCTTGCTGTTGGTTGTTGGCAGTGGCTCTGCTCACACACACTCTCTTACAACCATCACTCAGGTTTGGTATTCTTTAGTGCTGCTTTGGTTTTCAAACTGCCTTCTCAAACATGAACTTCTCCCTCATTTCCTCATGAAGGCAAACCCTCCCAACATCACATTATATTGTGGTAACTCCCCACCAATATGCAGATTACAAGTTCCCCACCTCACCCTGTACAAGAGTAGCAAACAATAACATGCACACAAGGTGCTAAAACACTTAGCTCTGTGTTCTGTGGGAGTTCTAGGTCCTTCGGCCTTTTCGTGTTGATGGGCGTGATATGTCTCACCAATCCGATCAAACAACAAGCTGAAAATAGCAAAACAAAGTCAGTGCACGTGCGTGCGAAATTGTCGTTCCTAGGGAACGTTCCCTAAAGGGTTAAAGATTGTTAAAGGTGCGTTTGCTTCACCGCCAAGCTAACTCCAACTCTGGGTTAGTATTCATGCTTTGCATGCAAAATAGTTTAACTCGTCTTTTCGTGCTTCCGAAAATGTCAACACATTAATTCCACAGCGCGTAGCGCGTTTCCCTCCGACGGGATAAATCAGCTGTTCTAGGAAAAAGACGTGTACTTAGCTTTTCATGTACGCGGGGCCGGGGGTTGAGCTGGCGGGCGGTGCCCCGCGTAGGCGTGCCTGCAGGAGCTCGAGGTTCACACGTCCTCTCGTGCCGATGGTCAGGATTGCGAGCGGTGCTTTCTGGGCGCGGCTCGCGCATGCGCAGTAGCGCGCGTGTGGTCCTTTTCCTCCCAACAGGCCCGTGAAGCGCACGGCCTGCTCGGCAATGTAGTTTCTGGGCGGTTCTCCTTCCTTGGGCCTTTGTCCTGCAAAATGGAAGGAGAACACGCCTGGACAAGGTGGTTGGACTCCCCAGGGCCCTCTTAACTCCCCCAGAACCCCCAAAACACTGCCAATTGCCCCAGCCCTGACAGCCACACTTGGCTTCAAAGACATTCCACAGCTTCTCCCCAAACAAAGAAATCTTCCCCCCTGCTCCCTGCTAAGGAACTGGCAAGGAGGTGTGAAAGGAGGTGGGAGGAGGACTTTGGCCTGTTGCTCTGACAGAAAGGAAATGCAAATTTGGGCATCAACAGAAACCAGCTGCGGGGCTAGACTGAATTGTGTATCTGGAACTGTAGAAAATATAGTTTTGAGAAAAAGACTCATAGAAAATTGTGCCAAACTGGTAAAAATCTGAAATGTACAGGTTATTAAAACGAAAATGTTGGTCACGCTTTAAAGCTACTCTGTATGCGATATTCAGAGACCAGACCACGAAAATGTTGATATTGTAGCAATTGTGATAATGATAGGAATATGAAAATTTACAGGAGTATGCCCAGATGTCATGCGCATGTATGTGGAAAAATTTGTACAGATCTGACACTGGGTAACCAACCAAAAGTGAGAAAAACTGTCATTTGTGAACCGAAACTCTTAGGAAGATGGGATTTGTACAGATATGAGCCTTATTTAATCTGTAATGTAAATATGTTTAATTAGGAAGTTGGTGATATTGTAAATATGCTTTATATGAAAAATATATTTTCTGTGTAGAAACAAAGGGGAGGTTTTCCCCTGGACCATAAACACAGCGTCATGATGACACATCATGACACCCTGGTTTCCTTCTCCAAACAGGAGAGAGGGAATACTTTGACCAATCAGTTTCCTAGAGAGTGTGCTTAGTATCATCAGCCTACCCACCCCCTCGGGAAATAGATAAATAGGGACTGTTGAGGACCTAGAGACACACACATTCACCCATCAACTGATTTACTGGTGAAGCGATCTGCAGGAAGAACCCAGATCAAGACTCCAGAACTCTGAAAGCAGAAGGCCCAATCCCAAAGCGGAACCCTTCTCAGCTGGCCTTTTGTAACGCTCACCTGATTCTAACGGAGGCGCAGGTCTGGCTTCGAGTGCTGATGCTTCTTCAATGGTGAAGCGCAGGACTCTGAAGATGGACAGGAAGGGCCCTCTACTCTGGCTTCTCCGGCTCGCAGGAATATTCCCCTGTGCGTGAGAAGGGAGTATTACCTACTGACTGAGTTATGCTCAAGCCTCCCACTCTCTTCCAACCCTCCACGATACCCTTCCACGATTCCCTGTGAAGTCTCACCTTAGGGTCAGGAAGGATGAGCTCTCCATCCTGCTTCTGATGCAGGGGCGCGTTGAAACCCAGTTACTTCACTGGATTGAGGATTGATGGGAGTTCAGGTAAGCTTGACTATTCAGGTAAGGCTCTGTAAAAGTTCTGTTGCAAGTTCAAAAGTCCAAGCTTAATAATAATGTTCATTGTCTTTTTGCAGCAAGCGCTAATGCTTATGTCTTTTTTCTCCTTAGGGGCCGGGGTTCGGAATGCCGGAGATATGGCGCCGACCCGAAGTGAAATGTGCAGTTCCAGTAAATGGCAAGTTAGTTCTGGATGAGCGCTCGGGAACTGTCTTTGCATACGCTCATTCAATGTCTTTGTCTTTTTTCCCCATAGGGGCCGGGGTCCGGAAAATGCCTGGAAGCGGCAAGACCCAAAATGAAATGGGAATGACCCAACAGGTAAGTCTTATTCCCTTCCTTCTCTCACCTCTTATTCTTGTCTTTTTCTCTAGGCTCTGGGAAGTGGCTGTGTATCCGGATGATCGCTGCTGAAGATGGAGGAACCCAGGAAAGGTGAGTGAAATGCAGCGCTGCAGCGATCGTAACGAAATGCTTTTAAAAATAATGTCTTTCCTTTACGGATCGTCGGTGATGTCTCCGTGGTGCAGATTTAGCTGGTAAGGTCTCTTGTCTCCCTTTGCAGGGGACCCAGGATGCTGACAGGCGTGGCTGAAGTCCAGATGCAGGAGCTGACACGGTGAGCGTCCAGCTGCGAGGACAGAACAACGCGAAGCGTGAGTCGCTGATCGGGTGTGGTTTAAATAGCTTTGGAAGAAGTCCCAAGTGTGTATCCTTCCTCCGATCAGGTATGTATCCTTCCCCGACCACACCCGGGTGGAAAGTAGTCCCACAGGTAAAGTAGTTCCATTCAGGCCTCAAGAGGGCGTGGATGTGGCAGCATGGTCTGCATCAGGTAAGTGCACATTAAAACACTTGAACACATCTTTAGCTTTATGAGCCTGGCGCCTAAGGCGCCAGGACAGAGGTCCAACATGAGCCTGGCGCCTAAGGCGCCAGGACCGCGTCCAAAGGGCCCCAGCTTGGGCCCGCTGGCACTCACCTGGGGGAAATGATGCCTGCCTCTGAGGTTGCTGGGTCGGACCTGGCTCCTTGGAGGTAGGCATCATGACAGTACCCCCCCCTCAAGGCCCCTCCCAAGGTTCTTCCCTCCGGGGGTTTGGGCTTGTTCGGAAATCTCAGGTGAAACCTTTGTACTAATCGAGGTGCATGGACATGGTTACTAGGCTCCCACGATCTCTCCTGAGGTTCATATCCCTTCCTGTCAACAAGATAGAAGAGTTTCGACTTTACCACCTTGGAGTCTAAAATGTCTTTAACTTCGAATTCTAATTCCCCTTCAATTTGAACTGGATCTGGAGGCTTGGACAATCGGGTTCCTGGTTGTACTGGCTTCAAAAGTGATGCATGAAAAACTGGATGAATACGCATGTTGGACGGTAGATCCAGTTTAAAGGCCACTGGGTTGATTATAGCTTTGATGGGATAAGGTCCTATGAATCTGGGATTGAATGTTCGCGGGCCCTTGAGGGGTAAATGTTTATTTGCTAGCCATACCTGGTCTCCTACTTGGTAACGAGGAGTTTTACTTCGGTGCAAATCAGCGTTTTCTTTATACTTTTTCTTGGCTTGCTGTAAATGAGTTGCAGCTTCTTTGAAGGCTCGGGTTATTGTGGAATGCAGATGATTTACTGCGGGCATTTCCAGGGTCAGAGGTGGATCTAGGTCAGAGGTCCGAGGATGGTGACCATACAAGGTATAAAAGGGGGTTTGTCCGGTTCCAGAATGCACTGAATTGTTGTATGCATATTCTGCGATCCAAAGGATGTCTTTCCAATTTAACTCGGATTGGTGTAACATGCACCGAAGATATTGCTCGAGAGTCTGATTGGTTCTCTCGGTTTGTCCGTCGGTCTGGGGGTGGTGGCTGGTGGATAACCGCACCTCTATTTGTGCTAGTTGGCAACACTTCTTCCAAAAATGTGAGATAAATTGACTTCCACGATCCGAGACTAATATGGAAGGGAAACCATGTATGCGAACTATATTCTCCAGGAATTCCTTGGCCAAGGTGGAAGCTGAAGGCAAACCCTTTAAAGGGATAAAGTGGGCCATTTTGGAGAATAGGTCCACAATTACAAGGATTGTGTTGTAACCAGCACAAGGAGGCAGATCTGTTATAAAGTCCATTGACTGGGTGTGCCATGGTGCCGGTGGAATATCCAAGGGTTGAAGTAGGCCTGTTTTGGGCGCAAATTCCACAAGACAGTACAAAAGACTTTATGTCTTTTCTCCAAGAAGGCCACCAGAAGTGGCGTTTGATTTTTTCCTCCGTTTTAGCGATACCAGGGTGTCCTTCCATTAAAGATTCATGATGATGGGCAATAACAAGTTCTTGCAATTCTTTACTTGGCAGAAACAACCGCTCCTGGAGGTAGGGTAAGTCATCCTTAACGGTGTAATGAGGACCCTTTTGACTCTATTCCAGTAAGGTTGAAGAGTGTAGAAGTTGTTTTACTTGCGTTTGGATATCCTCAATAGTTTGCAATGAAGTTAAGCCTAGGATTCTTTGCTCAGGTATGATGGGCACAGGTTCTAAGCTCGAATTAGGTTCTTCCATGCCAATCCGGGATAAGGCGTCCGCTTTTCCATTCTTGCAGCCAGGGCGATAGGTAATTACAAAATCAAATTCCACAAAGAATAGAGCCCATCGGAGTTGTCGTGAAGATTGAGCTTTGGCCGTCTTTAAATACTGTAAGTTTCTGTGGTCCGTAATTACGGTGATGGTGTGTCTTGCCCCGAGAAGGTAGTGACGCCAAGCCTTGAAAGCAGATTTGATGGCCAGTAACTCTTTATCGGTAATTGCGTAGTTGATTTCAGGAGGAGAACATTTTCTGGACCAAAAGGCCACTGGGTGTAGTTGGTTAGTTTTTGGGTCTCTTTGCGACAGGACAGCTCCCATGGCCGAACTGGATGCATTGGTTTCCACTATGTACGGGAGATCTGGGTGCGGGTGCTTCAATACAGGTGCAGAGGTGAATTTGGTTTTCAGGTCCTGGAAGGCGTGTTCGGCCTCAAGAGTCCATTCAAAGCGTTTGTTTTTCTTTAGGAGAGCGGTGATGGGTTGGACTGTTCGGGAAAATTCCGGGATGAATCTTCGATAGAAATTGGCAAAGCCGAGCATGCTCTGAACTCCCTTCACCGAGCTTGGAGATGGCCATTTGAGGATGGCGTCCACCTTTCGCGAGTCCATTCGGACTCCTTGAGGTGTCAGGATGAATCCGAGAAACTCAACTTCTGTGGTATGAAAAACGCATTTTTTGAGTTTTGCAAATAGTCTGTGCTGGCGCAGTTTCTCAAGAACTGCCCTAACATGTTTTCTGTGATCAGATTCTGAAGAAGAGTACACCAGGATGTTGTCAATGTAAACAATGACACAGACATTGATAAGTTTCCGAAGAACATCATTCATAAAGTACTGAAAGGCGGCAGGTGCATTGCACAAACCGAAGGGCATCACCTGATATTCGAAGAGCCCAAACTTGGTGTGGAATGCAGTCTTCCATTCGTCGCCTTCTTTTATGCGCACCAGGTGATAAGCTCCTCGGAGATCTAACTTGTTGTACACACAAGCGTCTTTCACCTGGTCGATAAGCTCAGGGATCAAGGGCAGAGGATAACGATTCTTAATCGTTATTTGATTTAGGGCGCGATAGTCTATACACGTTCTAAGGTCGCCTTCTTTTTTCGGCACGAAGAACAGAGCTGAAGAGACAGGAGACTTGGACGGGCGAATAAAACCATTGGCTAGGTACTGATCTAAATATTGACGCAAATGCAGATTCTCAGGTTCCGTAAGAGCATAAATCCTACTACAAGGTAGTTGAGCATTGGGTACCAGATCGATTTGGCAATCATAAGACCGATGGGGAGGTAACGTGTTAGCCTGTTCTTTCTGAAAAACGTCTTGAAATTCTTGGTATTCTGACGGTAGCTGTACAGGGGTGGAAGTTGCTGAGGCTAGACCCATAGCTGGATTTCTTGGATAACAAGTTGGTTCACAATCAGGAAAACTTATCTTCTTTGCTCGCCAGTCTATTCTGGGATTATGTGTTTCTAACCAAGGAATTCCAAGAATTACTTGAAATTGTGGGGCCTTGATCACATCAAACACGATTGCTTCCCTATGTCCATCCTGACCCACCAGTGTCACTTCAACAGTGGAATGCGTTACAGGCCCTGAGGCTATTTCGGTTCCATCTACTGTAGTAATGACATCTTGGGTTACTTTCGGGCGGAGAGGGAGCTTAATCCTGGAAGCCTTTCACGGTCTATGTAATTTCCAATAGCTCCACTGTCGATGTATGCTTTTATAGCATGCAACTGCTGAGGCTGTTTTGGGTCCACGAGCACCATTGGCATGACAAAATGCGAGGTCAAAGAGTTAGTTTTCAAGCTTGGCAAGCAGACCCCTACGCTTGCCGGGCTAGGTCGTTTCCCGAATCAGGTGTCACTAATTCGTTATCAGTAGCTCCAACCACCTTCTTAAGTGGTTTAACTGGACAATTTCGAAGAAAGTGACCGGAAGTCCCGCAATACAGACAAAGTTGCATTTGCCGCCTTCTCTCTCGTTCTTTCTGCGTTAATGGTCCTTTAACACCACCGATTTGCATAGGTTCAGATACGTCGGTCCAGGGCCCAGCCACTCTCCACTTGCACTGCCTCCCTGGCTCCCCCTGCACTGTGGGACTGTCACTGTATCCCTACAGCCCCCCTTCCCAGCACTTCTCAGCACTTGCTCTGCACTTACCTCGCACTTGCCACCAGCTGGCCCTTTTTATTTATTATTTATTATTTTATTACGCTACTTACCTTGTACTGCACTTCCCCCCCACCTCCTCCCCCTGCACTTTCTCCTTTTCCCCTTACCTCTGCACTTGCGCGATCTAAATGACACCTGGCCTAGTAGGATTGTTTGTCTGTCTTCCCCTTGTTTCCCTCCCTCCCTGCCTCGTCGCGCCTTGAAACACTTGTGTATAGGCGCGTTACAAATACCATATCATATCATATCATATCATACGTCGGTACTCTTGGAGTTAGCGTGGGTTTTGATCGGTGCTCGGTTTTCATACTTGAACCGATCTGCTTTTCTATTTTGAAGTCTGTGATCAAATTGAACCACCAAGTCAATGTAGTCTGCGCAGACCTGGGGTGGATTTACTATCTGAGCTAGAACATCCTTAAGCTCTCCGCGCAGGCCTCGATGAAACAATGTGATCCTTTTGCTTTCTGGAAATCCAGTTTCCACAACCAGTCTGTTAAAGGTGGCTATGTAGGACAGAAGATCCTGATTACCTTGTCGTAAGGATAGCAGTTCGTTATCAAGGGCCTGTCCTTGAGAGTGTCGAGCGAACAATCTTTCCATGCTGGCCTGGAAGCCCTGAAAATTCTGGAGAATGGGATAATCCTGATTTACCAATGGAATAGATCAATCGGCAGCACTGCCACTGAGGTAAGATAGTATAAAGGCTACCTTGGTCTGGTCGTTAGGGAAGGCTCCGGGTCTGCATAGAAAGTGTAAACGACATTGGTTCATAAAGGCGGCATATTTCTTGGGATCCCCCGCATAACGTTCAGGCGGGGCCAAAGGCATGTGTCCAGGTAGATTAATTTGTACCGGGTTACTCAAACCCATTGATGTGGAAATGTCTCCGGAATTAGGTAAAGGAGTGTGCCCTGCCTGGGCCTGTAATAACCTTTTGGCTAGGTCATCTATTCTTTCCTTGGATAAGATCAGTTCTCTTTTGAGAGCGTTAGTCTCCTGGCGGGCTGAGTGCACCTCTGCCCGTAATTCCCCCAAAAGCTGGGCCAGCTGGTCAGTCTCGGAAGTCTCCATAGCGCCCGGGTGGAAAATTATGGGTAGGCTTCGCGTTCTGTAACGCTCACCTGATTCCCACGGAGGCGCAGGTCTGGCTTCGAGTGCTGATTCTTCTTCAATGGTGAAGCGCAGGACTCTGAAGATGGACAGGAAGGGTCCTCTACTCTGGCTTCTCCGGCTCGCAGGAATATTCCCCTGTGCGTGAAAAGGGAGTATTACCTACTGACTGAGTTATGCTCAAGCCTCCCACTCTCTTCCAACCCTCCACGATACCCTTCCACGATTCCCTGTGAAGTCTCACCTTAGGGTCAGGAAGGATGAGCTCTCCATCCTGCTTCTGATGCAGGGGCGCGTTGAAACCCAGTTACTTCACTGGATTGAGGATTGATGGGAGTTCAGGTAAGCTTGACTATTCAGGTAAGGCTCTGTAAAAGTTCTGTTGCAAGTTCAAAAGTCCAAGCTTAATAATAATGTTCATTGTCTTTTTGCAGCAAGCGCTAATGCTTATGTCTTTTTTCCCCTTAGGGGCCGGGGTTCGGAATGCCGGAGATATGGCGCCGACCCGAAGTGAAACGTGCAGTTCCAGTAAATGGCAGGTTAGTTCTGGATGAGCGCTCGGGAACTGTCTTTGCATATGCTCATTCAATGTCTTTGTCTTTTTTCCCCATAGGGGCCGGGGTCCGGAAAATGCCTGGAAGCGGCAAGACCCGAAATGAAATGGGAATGACCCAACAGGTAAGTCTTATTCCCTTCCTTCTCTCACCTCTTATTCTTGTCTTTTTCTCTAGGCTCTGGGAAATGGCTGTGTATCCGGATGATCGCTGCTGAAGATGGAGGAACCCAGGAAAGGTGAGTGAAATGCAGCGCTGCAGCGATCGTAACAAAATGCTTTTAAAAATAATGTCTTTCCTTTCAGGATTGTCGGTGATGTCTCCGTGGTGCAGATTTAGCTGGTAAGGTCTCTTGTCTCCCTTTGCAGGTGACCCAGGATGCTGACAGGCGTGGCTGAAGTCCAGATGCAGGAGCTGACACGGTGAGCGTCCAGCTGCGAGGAGCAGAACAACGCGAAGCGTGAGTCGCTGATCGGGTGTGGTTTAAATAGCTTTGGAAGAAGTCCCAAGTGTGTATCCTTCCTCCGATCAGGTATGTATCCTTCCGCGACCACACCCGGGTGGAAAGTAGTCCCAAAGGTAAAGTAGTTCCATTCAGGCCTCAAGAGGGCCTGGATGTGGCATCATGGTCTGCATCAGGTAAGTGCACATTAAAACACTTGAACACATGTCTAGCTTTATGAGCCTGGCGCCTAAGGCGCCAGGACAGAGGTCCAACATGAGCCTGGCGCCTAAGGCGCCAGGACCGCGTCCAAAGGGCCCCAGCTTGGGCCCGCTGGCACTCCCCTGGGGGAAATGATGCCTGCCTCTGAGGTTGCTGGGTCAGACCTGGCTCCTTGGAGGTAGGCATCATGACACCTTTAAAATCTTGCAACCTTCAGATCCAGTCCAAGAAGCCGTGCGGAGACCAGAGTGCCTTGCTGAGTGCAGAACCAAGCGCCTGAATCCTGTCCGGTGGCTAGCAGATTCCAGTCCAAGACCCCTGACCAGATCCTGACGGGCCTATTCCAAAACCATAGTTGTGAGTATTTAGCATAGAACTGTCCATAGCTAATCTCTTATCATTAAGTAATCCAATCCCAACTCATTCCAACATATCCAGACTGCATTGTAGAATTTCTTTTGTCTGTCCTGAATCCTTCTCTCATCCATATAGTCCTGTGATAATTGTAGTGATAAATCATCTTTGCGCTAATATATATTTGCTAAAGAAAGGCAAGTGTCGCAGCGGGCAAAGCTCAGACAGAGGCGCCTCTGGACTGGTGGCTGCACCGTTGGTATCTCGCATCTTCATAGCCCCTTAGTGTAAAGCCAATCCTTGTTTGTAATCTTCAAAAGCGCATCTATCATTTGAAATCTTGACACTTTTCTGAAAAAAATCGACCTTTACTAAAACCTTCATAACTTCTGAACCGTACATGCTAGGAACGAAGTGTCAAATTGAAGCTAACATCCTCAGCTTTCAAACGAACCCAGAACCGCATTCCAACTCCTTATAGTTTTGCCGCAATCGCACTTAACGCGCGCAAAAAGGTTTGCTGCGATTCTGCATTAGGCTCAATTTTATCACATGGAAAATAGCTATTTCTTGCGCTCAACCTCTGAATTCAGTTTCCAACCTGATAGTTATCCAATCATCATTGCTAGTGTCTACCTGGAACTATCCAAAGCGGCTCCCACTAGTTTTGAATCGCATTTAGAGAATTAAATCAATTTTTAGCATTTTTCCCATTCATTTAAAGCCACATTCAAAAGCATTGGACCTGTTTTAAAACCATTCATGTTTCTCTCTAAGCTTGCTGATGGAATTGGGATTGAAACTGCATTTGTAGAGTGTTTATTCCTGAAACCTATTTTCTCTCCTTCCATCTCTATATTGCATATTAGGGGGGATTGAGTAGTATCAGGGGGAAAGAGTGATTGCATTGCATTTGATTGAATTCACAAAAGTATTATTTCTGTGCTGCATTAATTTCCTATCATTGCATTTGACTGAACCCACACAAAGTTTATTCCATGCTACATTATTCTTCTCATTCAAACTCCTATTGATTAAGAGATTGCTGATTGTGATATTATCCAACGCTGATCATTGTATAAATAGCAATGGTGTGATATCTAGATATTGTTCAAATTCATAAAAGTGTGATATATATATATTGTTTAATTCATAAAATAAATCTTTTAACTTTGCAAAACAACCTACTTCTTGGTTCAGTGAGACCAGGGGGGATTCAAAGAGGGGGGCGTGATATAATGGTACATCATTCAGAAATAAAAGAACTTTTAGACATAAAAAGATATATAATTAAGGGTTCCAGCTGGGCATCTCACGCTAGGCATTGACTTAGGTGGAGTGCTGGGTTGAAACCACTTACAGTGCTGAAGAGATCCATGGAAGACCAGGGATGGTTCTGGTGAGCCAGAGAAGCCACACAAGATCCTAGTAGACCCGCAAACAACCGGAGGGCGACAGCCAAGACTCTGCAGGTACTAGGGTATCTAAGCCCACGGGTGGTGAAACCCAGAGGGGGCATGAGACCATAGGAAAAGTATTGAATGACTCTTCACTGAGGCAGAGCAGCCAGATTGGAAGGGGGTCTGGGACCTATACAGAGTAAATACATCCCAGACAGCAGTAATGGGAAATATGAACATGTATGTACGAGTGGTATTCAAAGACCTTGGCAGAAGAGTATACCAAGGCTGTGGGTTGAAGTAAAAAGTCAGATAAAGAGAGCTGTGAGAGCAAAAACTTTGAGTACCCTATTTGGCAGGAGAGTGAACCAAGGGGGCACTGCTCACAAGGGTCTGGGGCCATCAGCACAACTTGGGAAAGGACCCAGACTGTTCATCATCACAGTACCTGGAATCCAGGTTTGTTCACAAGGTTCTGGAACCCTGAGTGCAGCTTGGGAAAGGCACACAGGCTGTTCTTCTTCCATCGCAGTACCTGGAAGCCGGTTCTGCTCACAAGGGTCTGGGACCCTCGGCACAGCTTGGGAAAGGCACCCAAGCAGTTCTTCGTCACAGTACCTGGAATCCGGGTCTGCTCACAAGGGTCTCCGAGCCTCAACACAGCTTGGGATGGACATCCTGTTTGCTGTTCTTCGTCGCAGTATCTGGAAGCATGGTTTGCGCACCATGGTCAGAGACCCTCGACACAGCTTGGAAGAGAGTATCCAGGTGGTTCCTATTCATCACTACACCAACAGCCAGTTTGGCTCTACAGGGTCTGGGATCCGTTTCTTTTCAACCAAGAGAACAGAGACATTGTATGAACCCTGAAGAGACTAAATGAGGAGGGAAACAACCCTTTTGAACTTTGGGTAACTTTACTTGTTTGGAGCACCTTTTTTTCAATTGAACTTTGATGGAGAACTACAAGCAGGGCTGCGGGAGGCCAGCCCAGAGACATTTTCCCTTTTCAGCTCATATTAAGTTTAGTTTCTGAGGGACAGGTTAGGATTTGGACACCGGACGTTGAACTTTACTTAGGATGTTCTGACACAGACAGTTTCATTAGCTACTTTTGTTGAGGCAGGGAAGCCCCTCTTAGAGATGGGTCCAGTCAGGGTTTCCTACAAAACCCCCATTTGTTTAATAGTCATCTTTAAAATACTCAACCATTATGGAATAACTTTACGGCATCAAACTGTAATCTAAAACTAAGTAACATTTGTAATCAGTTAACCGTAGACTGTAAAAAGGAACTATTTTCAGTGCCCTCATTTTCCAATTTCTCTTATGATCTTACATCGATAGAAGATTATCATAATAAGGGTATTACTCCAAAATGCAGTACTAAATAACATGTTTCAGAGAAACAAATCCAGGAAAGAAAGAGCGCAAAGCGAAGATATATATGAGTACTGGTGCATGGTTCCCATTCTGACACTCATGGGGAGTTGCTTGCACCAGAATAGATCCATCTATGCAGCTTTTGATGAAGTCAAAAGAAACAAACTTTAAAGGAAGTTGGAAGGGAGGGGCCTAACAGAGGAATTGATAAGGCCCATGGTCCAATTTCACACAGTCACCAATTTACGGAGTAGTCTAGATGGGCAGGGCACTCTTCCGAATGAGTCAAAAGATTTAGAGGACTTCGACAGGGGTGTGTGCTGATCCCAGCCGTATTTAACTTATACATCACTAATATTGGGCATTCCCTTAAAGAAAGCAAATTGTTTCATACTCAACTGGATGTGGTAGCAGTTCACTGGTTGGTATACACAGACGAGATTTGGTATTTTTTTACCACACACCCATTGGCCTTCAGTGTTGCCTGAGTGCCCTAGGAGCCTATATGGAGTCTAAAGACCTTGAAATAAACTGCCGGAAATCAAAGGTTATCATCCTCTCAAACAGTACAAAGCGGGTATCCTTTAAGTGGCAGTTCAACTAGATAAAGTGGATCAACTAGTCAACTTGGGTTTAGTGACCTGCTCATATTGGCTTGGACATTGCAAGACTACTCTTTAAAGGCGTTATGTTTGTGGCCTAGTTAAAATATAATCATAAAGTATAGTTGTTATTCTCTGCTGCCGGCTCTGAACTATTACAAATCAAAGGTAGTACCATGGCTTCTTTATGGGGTTGAGATTCTACAAAATTAAGTTGAACATGTTTGGTATAAAATAGGTTTGATTTGAAAAAAGGTTTTGTCACTCCCCAACTGTACTCCCATCTCTGTGCTGAGATATTTATTGGGTCTTCTGTCACTACATGCCCTTATTAGATGGAAAATGTTCTCCTGTTGAACAAGTTACTTCTTACCTTGTAACGTTCTTTCGACGGGATGTTCCTCTGACGTATTCCTTATCTTTGATAATACGTTTCCAGCTTGCTGGCCTCGGAAATTTTTTCTGTTGATAGACTCCCATAGCAGTGGCATGTAATTGGAGTTGGGAGTGAGAATGTTATGTATCCCTTTAGGGATGAACCGAATGTAATACGGCCTTGCCAAATCTGGTCTCTTGAGTAGTGGAGGAATCCAGATTGTAAAATTTTGTGAATGTATGTGCGGACGACCATGTGGCAGCCGCACATATGTCTCGGACCGGTACCCCTCTTTGGAGAGCCGAAGAGGCTGCGATACCCCTGGTTGAATGAGCCCTGAGCTTTTGGGGTGGCTCTTTCCCTGCCAGTTTGTAACATTCCAGAATGGCCAAATAATCCACCTGGAGATGGTTTGTTTTGTTATGGGTAGTCCTAACTTGTGACCTGAGTATCCTACAAACAATTGGTCTGCTTGCCTGATCCTAGCCATTCTGCTGATATAAAAGCTGAGAGGTCGCCTTGGATCCAGCCTATGTAGCCTTTCCTCCTCTTTCCATGGATGGGGAGGAGGGTAGAAGGAAGGTAAGGTAATTTTCTGAGTAATATGAAATTCAGAAACCATCTTTGGGAGGAAATTAGGCTTCACCTGTAGGACAACTTTGTCCTTGTCGAAAATTGTATGTGGGAGTTTACATGAGAGAGCTTGTAGCTCGCTCACCCTCCTAGCAGATGTTAGTGCTACCAATAGGACAGTTTTAAGCGTGAGAAATCTCAGCGAACAAGAGTGAAGTGGTTCGAATGGAGTGCCCATTAGGAAGTTTAAGACTAAATTTAAGTCCCATAAGGGAACCTGGAATGGTTTTGGGGGATAAACATTAGTTAATCCCTTGAGAAATTGTACCTCTAGAGGAAGTTTGAAATACGATGGTTCCTCCGCAGTGCGCTTGAAGATAGAAAGCGCTGCGAGATAGCCTTTTACAGTGCCAACTTGAAGGCCTGAGTTTGCCAAGTAGAGTAGAAACGATAACACCGTTGGTGTACCACATGAAAAAGGGTGGATATTCTCTTCCCTACACCAGCTGAAAAATTTGTTCCAACGGCAGCGGTATAAAGACTTTGTTTCTGGCCGAAAGCAACACCTCCATGACGTCATCAGGGAGATCCCAATCCTTGTACCTCACCCTTTCAGAAGCCAAGCGTGAAGGTTGAGGGTTCTGGTGTCTGGATGGAGAATCTGACCTCCCTTCTGCGAGAGAAGATTCTCTTTGAGTGGAAGACGGATTGGAGGATAGATGGACATATCTAGAAGGTGCGGATACCACGTTCTCCTGGCCCAATCCGGGGCAATTAGGATCATGGTTTTCCGGAATCTTTTCAACCTCCTGATCATTTGAGGAATAACAGGGACTGGTGGGACTACGAACGCGTCTCCTAGAGCTCCTCTCGGGGGAAATTCCCTTGAACAGAACAGATCACACTTCCTGTTGGTGATTGTGGCGAACAGATCCACCTGAGGGGTTCCCCAAAGGGTGAAGATCTCTTGAAGGACTTCCTGAGCTAGCTCCCACTCGTGGGAGACTGTGCTCTGCCTGCTCAGAGCATCCACTGTCAAATTCTTCTCTCCGGCTAGGTGGACTGCCGATAGAGAGATTCCTTGGATTGCCCAAAACCAGAGCTGCATCGCCTCTCTGCACAGTGGCAGTGATCCTACGCCTCCTCTTTTGTTGAGGTAGTGCATGGCCACCGTGTTGTCCATCATTATCAGGACATTTCTCCCCTGTACTGATGGCAGGAAAGCTTTCAGCGCTAGTCTGATCGCTCTCAGCTACAATAGGTTGATGTGTAGTCTGGACTCCGATGGAGACCAACGACCGCTTATGGTCAAGTTGTTGGCATGGGCTCTCCACCCCGTGAGTGAGGCATCTGTGACTATTGTTATCTCCGGCCATGGTTGCCAAAACTGTTCTCCTTTCAAGATGTTCTCTGGATAGGCCCACCATTGAAGGTCGCGGGCTACCTTGTCCGGAATCCGGAGATCTGTCATTCTCCCTGAGAATTGCGACCACTGACTTCTCAGTGCCCACTGAAGAGATCTCATTCTCAGGCGAGCCTCTGGCACAAGGAAGATGCAGGATGCCATGATGCCTAGCAACCTCAAAACGTCAAAGGCTGGGAGACGTTGGGCATTTTGAAACTTGGTGACCATCTGTAGAATATCTTGAGCCCTCACCTCTGGTGGCGAGGCTTTTCCCAGGGAAGTGTCCTGGACCGCTCCAATGAACTGGAGTCTCTGTGATGGTATCATCTGTGACTTCTTTAAATTGAGGGAGAAGCCCAGTTTGTGAAGGAAGTGGCAGACATAATCTAGTTGGGCCTGGGCCTGTTCCGAAGATACAGCCCTGATCAGCCAATCGTCCAGATAGGGGTAAACGTGGATCCCTTCCCTCCTTAGACTCGCCGCCACTACCGACATCAGCTTGGTAAAGACCCTCGGGCGGAGGTCAGCCCAAATGGCAGAACTCGAAATTGATAATGAGAGTCGCCAATTGCGAACCTCAGGTATTTCCTGTGTTTTAGATGGATTGGCACATGGAAATATGCATCCTGAAGGTCCAGAGATACCAGCCATTCCTGGAGCTGGAGGGCCTGAAGGATTTGAGCGAGAGTTACCATCTTGAACTTGTCCTTCCTGAGGAACTTGTTCAATTCTCGTAAGTCCAGGATGGGTCTCAGTCCCCCGTCCTTCTTTGGTATGAGAAAGTAGGGGGAGTACCAGCCCTTGTTCCTGTCCGCTACAGGTACCGGTTCTATGGCACCTTTCTCTAGCAGGTCTATAATTTCCTGCAAGAGGAGCGAATCTGGAACTTTTAGAGAGCTGTTCCCCGGTGGATGACTCTGAGGGATGTGTAGAAAGGGTAGGCAGTAACCCTGGGCAACTGTCTCCAATGCCCAAGCATCTGACGTTATAGCCTGCCATTCCGTCAGATGGTGAGTTAACCTGCCCCCTACAGGTGTATTGTGTGGAAAGGCCTTAGAGTGGTTTGGGGGCGGCTGATGCAGATGCCGAGGGTAAAGAGGCACCTGCTGCTGCTGCGGCCTTAGTACTTTTGACCCATACACCTCGGGTGGATCTCCTTTGGCCTCTTTGAGCCGGCTGTCCTCTGCCTTTCCCGAATGCGGAATAATAGCGAAAGGACTTTCCTCTCCCAGAGGTTAAAGAGGGGCGAAAAGGAGTTTGACGGATAGCAGCTCCTAAAGATTTTGCTGCTGCTTTAGAAGTCTGTAACTTTTCCAGACTGTCATCAGCCTTTTATCCGAATAGTGAAGAGCCATCAAAGGGCATATTCAAAAGTCTGGCCTGCACATCTGGAGCAAAGCCAGACTTTCGCAAGCACGCATGCCTGCGGATTGTTGTACTTGCCGCCATGGCCCTGCTGATACTGTCAGCGGAATCGATGCCCGTTTGAAGTGATTCGCACATGGCATCTTTGCCATCTTTAATAATGTTAAGGAAGGCTTCCTTTTCCTCTCCTTCGGGTATGCAGTCAGTCGCTGATGAAGCACACTCCCATAGTGTGTGACTGAACCTGGCGAGCGTACAGGTGGCGTTGATGGACTTCAACGCCATACTACAAGCAGAGAAGACTTTCTTCGCCATAGAATCGTACCTCTTGTCATCTCTATCCTGTGGGACAGTAGGGTAAGCGGTCCTACTGCTAGATGAAGTTGCCGCTTGAACCACCAGGCTCTCTGGAGTCGGGTGTTTTGATAAGTATTCAGGGTCAGCATCCGCTACCCTATACTTGGCTGACAATCTTTTATTGACCGCAGGGATAACTTCAGGAGTTTCCCAATTAGATGTAATCTTCCTTTGTAAGGCTGCATGGAAGGGGACCACAGGATCCTCCTGTGGACCTTTGTCTAATATGTCTGTTAGGTCATTCTGTTGAAAAACAGGGGAAGGTGCAAACCAACCCATAAATTCAATAATTCTTGCCATAAAGGTTCTATAGGGTGTTTCGGCATGTTCCCCTGGGTCTGGCTTAACAAATTCCACTTCTGGGGAAGTGTCCAGCCCACTTGCCTCATGTAGTGACTCTTGTAGGTCCTTCAGCCTTCTTTCCCCAGAGGTGAAATCCTCTGAAATAGGCAGTGTGGTCCTCTGTAACCCAAATGTTTCCTGGTCAGAATCTTCCCCCTCTTCATAAATTGAAGATAGTCCAGGGTACTCTGACCTCTGAAATGGTGTAAAACCCATCTCTAAGGCAGAAGGAGCCAAACTCGTCATTATTGGGCGAGAAAACGTCAATGTCGTCGACGCCGATGTGACAGGCTTCGAAGGCGCCGAGAACGGCATCGAAAAAACTGGAAGGGGTCTCGAAGAACTCGAGAGGATTGGGATCCTACTCGAGGACATCGACGACGGTCTCTGCGTCGTGCCGGAGGCCCTTGGAATCACCGTTGGCTGTGGAGTAGCCTTGGTCTTATCTTTCATCGGCGTTGATGTCGGCATCGACGATGGCTTCGGGTCGATCGACCGATGCGTCGAGGAACCCTTCGACAATGGCGTCGATGGCGCCGATCCATGCGTCGAAGGAATCTTCGACGACGGCGTCGAAGATGGTGCCTTCTTACCCAATGGCTCGTGGCGCTCTCGGGTGGAATGTTTCGCCGGGTGCTGTGACTCGCAGCATTTTGATTTTTTGGGTTTTTCACCTGGGGTATCACCCTCAACTGTCTTCGAGGGGGTCGAGGCAGCGTTCTCGAAGACGCTTAACATTTTCTTTCTGAATTCCTCCCACTCAGCTTGAGAGTGTGTTTTGTGGGACAGGAGACCCTTTCTGGGGACACAGAAGACGACGAGGAAGGGGATCTTCGACGTCTCTTTTTTGAGTGTCTTGATCTCGACGAATGGTGGGAGCTACTTCGAGATCTAGAATGGGAATGTTTTCGACGGCGAGGAGACGAATGCCTCGACTCAGCCGAAGAAATCTTCGAGGAGGTTTTGATTGACTTACCTCTCTCGAGCTTCCCCTTGTGCTCCTTCATGGCTTTCGCCGTCATGGACATGCAGTCCTCACACTCCGAACAATGGTGCTCTGATCCCAAGCACCACAAGCAGATCCTGTGTGGATCCGTTATCGACATTTTTATACCGCAGTATCGACATTTCTTGAAGCCGGATTGCGGCGTCGTCGGTTCCGATGAAGATGCCATCGAGAACGAGTAGGTATTATTCGAGTAGATATAGAGTTATCCTGACTGAACTGAGCAACTACGTTCCGAGGCCCCACGAAGCGCAGAAAAACGGAACTGAGCAACGGATGCAGCGCGTGGCTATTTATGGGCATGGTGATGTCGGCGCCGATACGGTGGCCGTCGAGGGACATCGACTCGGCGGACGTTGACGCGCAGCGCCCTCTACAGAAAAAAATTCCGAGGCCAGCAAGCTGGAAACGTATTATCAAAGATAAGGAATACGTCGGAGGACACAATCCCTTCGAAATAGGAAACTTATTGTCCCCCATCTCAAACTCTTAATATGTGGACCTTAATTTGCTTTTAGTAAATGGAAGCTGTAGTGAACTAAATTCTTGTATAATGTATTGTAAGCGGCTTTTAAAATGTATAACCACCATAGAAGACTTATTCATTTGTAACCTCAGCCACACATCTATTAAAAGGTCTTTATTTAATGATGATTTGTGTAGTACAACAAATATGTTGGGGAAGTACAAACGATTCTGCCACAGGATTAAGGAAGAGAAGAGTTATAATACTGTCAATGGTTATCTCATGAAATGTCCATGCTTAAAATGAAGACATATTTTTATAAGCATAAGATTAAACCTTCTCCCTACCCATGAAGAGGTAGGTGCCAGATTAAATCTGCCCCGTGGGGACAGATTTTGTCCTGTTAGTGGTAACATAAAAATTGTTGAGACTCGTAATCATGTTACCATTCATCGCCCCAAGTTTAGGACTAATAAGCTAAAACATTTTAAAGCGTTTATTCATGAGGAGCACCATTTTCTGTCAATTGCTATTTGGTAAAGACATCTCATGGAGAATCAAATGTGACTGGTCTTAGTTACCATCAGATTTGTGTGAGAACATTTTCCAAATTTACTTTTTAACTTTGATGTTAAGGATGGTGTTATAAGGTATTAAATGTATTCTTTTAATTTAATGTTTAAAGTATGGGTACTATAACGATTTATGTTTTCTTAACAGTTTTAATTCCATGGCTGTTTTACTTAGATATGTACTTGTGTAAGGTTTGATTCTAAACCGTATCACAAATAAAAAATAAAAATACCCACAAGCATTACATATTTCCACAGAATCCTGACAAACAATTCAAAATATTCAACATTATTATTGAAAATGTAGACAAAGAAGTGAGGGATACAGTTTTTGTGTTTGCTTTAAAACTTGCAGATCCATAGGATACAAGAGGTAATTAGCATAAAAAGGCTACCAGTGTGCATAGGAAACTCATGCGGATCACTGCCCCTTTACAATACACAGCAGTGAGACTCAGTTCCTTTCATGGATCCAAGAGAGATCCTTTGTCGATGCAGTGGAATATTGGCCTGCCATGATAGTGTAGAGGATGGGAGTTTAAAATTAAGATATCAAGGATAGAGAACTAGGGTTATGGATAAGTAACTTTCCTTTCTCCGTTATTGCATCTTCATTATGAATAAGGTTTCTGGTTTTCAGTGTTTGTGTTGTTAGTATTTTTCCAGTGTCAATATGTGTAAAGATCTGTGTGTATCAATGTTTATACATGTTTTGCAAATAATTTAGAGAGAGCAACAGTATTTAACCAATAAACACGAAAAAAATGGTTTATTGGCTCATGTATAACATGCATACTTTTAGGAGCAATATCATGGGATAAAACAGTTCAGAATGGATGTTCCCAAAGATAACGATACATAGTAGAAATTTCAATTTTTACAAATCCAGGTATGCTGTAATAATTCATGCAGTGTTTTTTTTATTCGTTTTTATTTAGCATTTTCTTAAGGTATAATAAACAATCAATATTAGCATTACCTCATAATGTGTTATCATAATACGAAATTAACCCCAACTACCCCTCTTCCCTCCCCAAACCCACATTAACTGCAAACGGGTAGCGAAGGTCAGTCCACGGGGTGACTCGAGTCTCTTCCTTATGGGTAACTGCGGGACGGGCTTCTTTTCTCTTTGTTGTAGGCCTCCAGGAAGGGGGCCCACTCCATTTCCCTACTCGGGGTGATGTCATGAAGGGCGCCAGTTATATTCGCCATTTCATAGAGTTCCCTGGATTTCCGGGCCCATGCTGATTCCGTTGGGAGGGCTTCAGCTTTCCAGCTTATCGTGATGCAAGCCCTTGCTGCCAGCAGCAGAAAGTGGGTATATGGGATACCCTTTTCCAATGATCCTCCTTTTGTTCTAGGCCTAGGGACTATCCTGGGGTCACAGTCACAGTAAATTCCATCTAATTTTCTATTCCAGGCTAGGACCTCCTTCCATAATGCCTGTGATTTCGGACATTACCACCACATGTGCCAATAATCAGCTTGGGCGCTGCATCCCCTCCAACACAGGGGGCTTGTTTGCTCGAACATTTTAGAAAGCCTTTTGGGGTCGAATTGCCACCTGTGCAGCAGCTTTATTCCGTGCAATTTATATTGCCCTGAGATCGAGGTTTTATGCGCTGATCTACACATTTGCGACCATAGACCGTCCGTGAGCAATGGGCCCATGTCGGTCTCCCATTTTCTTCTCAGCCCCTCCGTCTTACTTCCTCTCGCATCTAGGATGGTCGCATAAAGCCTTGAGATGAGGCCTTTGGTGAGAGCTGATTCACATAGTATCATTTCCAAGGGGGTGAGTACCCTCCTGAGGTTCCCCTTCCATTTGGGGGCTGTCAGTGATCCCTTTAGTTGTAGGAATCTGAACACTTCTAAGGGGCCAATGTGTAGGCCTGCCTCAAGGTCTTGGATTGCTACACATCCATGTGACTTTATAATTTGTCCCAGTCCCGCCTCATACCATCCCTGAAATCGCAGGGGATCGCAGATGTTATCTCTAATCGGGAGCGTCCATATACAGCTCATGGGTGACAGCCAGGTAGAGAGCCCTTTAATTTCACCCTTGTTTCACCATAACCTCATGAGGTTCCCATTGCAAAGTGGTTGATGACACTAGTAGGGAATGATTTCTTTGGAGCCCAGAGCCACTCACCTAATGCCATTGGTCTCATTCAGTAGTTTTCGATGGCCACCGACTGTTTCTGCCTGTCTCCCCTCAGGTGCGGAACTATGGCTGCCCGGTGGTATGTGTACATATCTGGTAGGCTCAACCCTCCCTTCTCGTTTGACTGAATAAAGGCACTATAGGCTATGCACTGTTTTTCCCTTGCCATAGAAATTTAAGGAACGTTGCTTTTACCCATGCCATGCAGTGCTTTTTAAGCAACTCTTTACACATCCTTGCCCTTTCTTTCTTTACCATGTAAACTTTAATCTGTGAAAAAGTTCTTTCTACATTTGCAGTGGGCACTACTATGGCCGTTCAAAAGGGCGCATGACAACTCACCTTTTGAGCTTCTGAAACCACTACTGTTGTACTTCAAAATGTTGCTTCTCAGGTACAGGCTCTGCAACATATAAAAGTGGATATGTGGCCTCAAAGTCAACAAATGGGTTAAAAATATACTCATACTTTTCAAAGTCAGCAGAATAGTTTCCTTTACAGGAGGGTCCAAGAACTTGCACTGCATACCACAAAGATGATTCTGATACTTGGAACGGCATGGTGGCAGATGTGAAATTTTTTGTGCATTGTAGAATAAAATGTGCATACATTAATCTCTACATTCCTTTATTTCCCTAGCAGCAGGTGTTTCAAGAGTGCACATGTCACACGACCAAAGCTATAGAAGGTGTCCACCAGCTTACTCTCAAGAAAGCATTTTACATCTACACCAATTATGTTGTAGACCTGGTGAATGAATGTATTTTCGTATTCCAGTGTTTTCCTTATCTACACCCACAACATTTTCCTGTTAAAATTTAAGAACACTGTACATTGTATTTTCTTTCACCTCGCTGTTGATATGACCCCTGAGATCCTCGCATTACTTGCCTGTGGCATCATCAAGTAGATGGTTTTTAAAATGCTGCCATATTGCTAATGTAGCTTTCACTGCCTATAGAACTGAGAGCTAAAGGAGATGTATGGAATCACATTTTCCTTCATGACATACAAAGTGCACATTGCAAAGTATTTGCATTTTTAGCTCACATAAATACATACTTTTTATTAATTGAAACTTGACATTTTTACCACTGGATCATCTGGGATCAAAACTCAGGGCTTCCAGTTCTGAAGCCAATCTGTTTACTCCTACTGAAGGTAAGGTTACCAGATGATTTCCATGTCACTGTGGACACCCTAATCCAATCCATGGCTTTGTATTTACTTTACTTTCACATGATTCCATTGCATTTAATTGAAATGTACCAAAACTACAAGCCCTGTAATGCAATTAACAGAAAAATGTAATGCAAAATGGTCTTATATAGCGCCCTTCTGCCAATAATGTAGGCCTTGCTGCGCCCGGGTGTGTTAGTCGGATAGTAGGAAGGCAGATGCAGAAACGTTTGGTGTTGATGGATGCAGGTCAGAAGTACCCATTACTTGTGTGTCGATGTGACAATCTCTGTTATTTGTGGTTTGTACAGACTGGGGAGGTTAGCCATAAGGGCAGCCCCCAGATTGTGGAGTAATCAAATTAACAGCTTTGTTGTTGACAGAAGATGGATAGGGTCTGAATCTGTTAAGTACACTAGGCCTAGGAGGTCATCTGTAGGAGTGTGGAAGGTGGAAGGATGCAAGAATTTAGTAGGGAGGAGTTATCTGAGGGATGAGGAGGCTGGAGAGTGGGGGGTGAGTGTGTTATATCTTTCTGGCTCTTGGTGGTAGATTTCACTGAGATTAAAGGCGCGGACCAGTGCCACAGAGGAGAGGTTTCATAAATCAGCTTTGTTTCCTGTAGATGGTAGTGCCAAGATTTTCGAAAAATGATTGTTGTAAATGAGCTCAAGTTACTGGTGTACCGTGTTTAGTCAGTTGCTATCACTGTTCCTTTCCTTCAAAGTGGTTGGTTGAAAAGCCAAGCCTTGAGCTGTTTCCTAAAAGTCAGGTTGTTCTCCAGGTGGAGAGGTTTGGGTTGGGTGTTCCACAGTTTTGTGGCAAGAACTGAAAAGAAGGATCCTCCTTGTTGTTTCTTGTTGAAGTTGGGGACTAATACTAGTGCACCATTGCTGGACCTAAGTGTTCTGGAAGGAGTGTAGTGCTGAAACTTACTCTGAAGGAGGAAGGGCTCCCTCAGTGGAATGAATGATGGGCGATGCAAAGTTTTGAAATTAACCCTTTTTTTGTTATTAAATATTCTTTATGGGTTTTTCATCAAAAAGAATAACAGTAAGTCAAATACAGTGATCAATCAAAAGAGAACACTGGAAGTACAAACTATCATTGTGTGAGTGCTCTGGGAGTGCTGTTCGGCTTGAGGAGTCTCCCTGGATATCTAACTGGATTTTTTACTTGTGACACACTGTCTGCACAATATCACGTTGTGGACTTATCTGTGCAATCTCCTTCAATACTGCGGTAAATATGATCCTTACCCTTTATAGACATTTTTATCAGCCCTAGAACAAGTACCTTAATGTTTGTTTCTTTTACATAACAGCGGCAGAGTGAGCCCTGCCCCCTTCCCAGTGTGCACTACTATTTCACGTGCCCGCGCGCCCCCACGCACGTGCATTGTGTGAGTGCTCTGGGAGTGCTGATCAGCTGTTCAGCTGAGCAGCCGTGCAGCCTCCCCCTCACTCTGCCCGACGTCACCCGCTGCCGTGTCACGCGGTAAGTCTTTGTACCAAAAAGTGTTACTTATGTTCGCTCCACTTATTCATTGTGCTCTACACCCTAAAACGGGCATGCCTCCGATCACAACAAGGCTTCCTTCGGTAACATCCTCAGATATTCCATCCACTTCTATGACCCCTGGCTGGGATAACCTCTGCACCCATATGGAAGGTAACAAGAGGTTAACACAATCGAAATTGCTGGGTTCCGACATCCGTGCCTATTATGCCCCTGTGATTCCGCCTAACCATCTTCAACCTTTGGAAGCCCCATTTAAGTCGCAATTGATGAACTATGACTCTGAAACTGTTGTTGCAGCTTCGTCTTCCATGTCCGATGCAGACTTGCTTGCCCAGCTGCCCAAATTTGTGATCATAGACTGCTTATTGCCCGCTAAAGCTTCTTTCATTGAGCCTCATGAATCGCTTAACCCACCTTTACGCAACCACGTTCATTTACACATGAGGGATGGCCCTGATGTCCCGTTGTTATACTCACAAATTGTCAAGTTTCAAAACGTACTCCGACTCAAGGCTCCAGCGCGGCTTACTGACACAACTAGCGAAGAAAGAGTAATCAAGGACATTTGCCGGACTCTTGCAGGCAATACCTCCATGCAAGCAATTATCCAGCAATGCTATCTGTAATAGCCACTCTCAATTAGGCGCTGATGATACCACCGGAGCAACTTATCCTTTAAATGATAAGCGTCATGGAACAGAGCCCCATGACCATTGTGATCAGTTGCCTTATCCTGTGGATAAAATCATTCCTGAGACTTAACTAGGTGAGACTGCGTCTTCGCAGGCGTTTAATTTGTCTCACTCACCAATTGAATACCCTGATTTGCTAAGCTCTTCTGTTAACTCATCTGTTGTAACTAGATTGTCATTTGCGAAGCCCACCCCCCGACCATCCTTCGGGCTTAAACAACCCCAAACTGCAAACCACGAGCCTATATTAAATGCACTTAATAATAGTATATACACTCTAATCATGTTATATGAGGCCCTGCTAAAAGAAGCTAATAGCCAACAGACTTATTAGTGAGTATTGATGAGAAATTGGATGCTCTGGCTGCATCCATTAAATATTCGAAAATCAGCTTGCCTTCGACCAATTTGAGCGATCCCATATTCGAACTACAACTTGACAGTATGCCCCAGAAGGATGTTATCGAAGTGGGTTTCTCAAGTGATGCGCATCTGGCTGAACCCAATAATGACAACACTGTGAGTATGATGCATTAGATCAGTTATTAGTGGTGAACATTTCTAATTCGCAAGAACGTTTGTGTGAGCCTGGAGGGACTCCTCAAGAACAACTTTTTCAGACAGCGCGTAGAAAAAAGAAGAGCAAGGCTTGCTTAATTAGTGAAACTAAAATAACAAAAAAGTCCACTAGGCAAAAGAAAAAAACCCAAAACCAAGACCTCACTGGGAAAACTCCTAAAACCCATATTAAAACATTAATTAATGGACTAACTACTCCACCTAAAACAAACAAAAATAAATCCAAAAAAATCTCCACCTGTCTGGAAATGAACAAGTGGTAGATAAACTTGAAAAGTTGGATGATCAATTAAACTGCTTAAACTGTTCAACAAGGTTATTGTTAGGAAAAAATGCTAATAAAAATGTGTTAAAAAAAACTGTTCAACATATTCCATCTCTACACTGCCCGATATTAATGAAGAACCTGAGCATGGCGAGGCGAGTAGCGCAGATGATATAAGTAGCAATGTGGAGGGACAGGTCAAAGATATGGAGAAATTCTTAACTATGGAGCAAAAAAGAACGGTTTCTTCTAATAAGGGTTAAAACCGGATATTGCTAACAACCTCGATAGAGTGATATCTATACATTTACAAACTTTTTCAGAAAGTAGACCGAAAAGTCTGGATATATTTGCAAAGCTCCCCTTGGATGAGGTTAAGAATAAATCTAAAAACAGAAACCCTTATTTAATTCCATCAACAACAGAAGGTAGGAACATGATTGAGGAACATGAAAATTTCACTCTACAGATGAAGGACAGAAAACGGGGAGACCCATTCCAGAATAGGTCCACAATTATGACTGTATTTAAAAAAAAAAATAATCTTAAAAAATTGGAATCCAGAGACCTTGAAGCAATTACATTTTTAAGATCTTGCAAACTGGACACTGTTTCTCTGAGGGTTCCTCCACAAATAGTGATAGAATGTATCTGGAGTGAAAGATATGCATTATAAAAGAAAGGAGTTATATTGACAATTACGAACACGAAACAGTCCACCAGATCCTTAAATAGGGAGCTTGCTAGTCATGTTGAAAATGGCACCACTCATAAAATTGTAAGCTTTAAGGAAGACTGCCCTAAACACACAACCAGAAAAAAGAAGGATTCTAATTGTGATCATGAAGACATAAAACTGCCAAGTTCAGCAAACAAGGATACTAAATTAGATCAACTAGTATTGTGGGCTTGGCTCAGAAACACTCTAAAGGACAAAAAAAGCTTACCAAAACATTTATGCCAGGAAAATTCTACACTGACATATATGATCGCTGTGTGGAACACCAGAAGGCTTGCTCATCTCCTTGATTTCAATGACTCGCATCATCTAACTACATATGATATAATAATATTGCAGGAAACCTGGCTCTCTGTGTATCCCATATGGCCAGACATACCTGCTATCAAGCAGGTGAGAGGGAGACCAATAGCTGGACTTTTTATAGCCCTTATAAAATATTTTAAAGGGAACCTAACCCCTTGGGCTTCTCCTCACCCATGTTTACAGTTGGTCAAACTTAGTATAGGTGATGCATGCAATTCGTTGGTATCTCAAATTGCTTTAATAAATGTTTACTGGAATCCTGCACTGTTGGATGATGATGAATTTTTTGAGTATGTTACACAACTATTAGATTTGGTAGCTTGCGATCAGGAGAGCTATACAGATTTACTGGCAGGCGATTTAAATATATCATGTTTTGAGCAAAAGAGAGTCATGGTATCGTCAAAAACAAAAAGATGGCTAAATCTAATGGAAGAGCGAAATATATCATTGCTGAATGGAATCTTTAAAGATGATGTTCCACCCAATCCAACGTGGCAAAGAGATAAATCCACTGCCATTCTCGACTATGCATATATCACTGAGTTAGCCTTGCCCTACATCCTTAATTTCAAAGTCATCAGCACCCGACAAAGCAATCCCAACATTCTTGAAATTGGCCTAGAGAAAGCTAATGTTTTAACATGTCAGTACTATAGGCACCAGCTCTCCTTATCGCAGGGTCAAAACAGAATTAGTTGGACAGCCCCAAAGCTGAACAGTCTTTTAGATAAGCATAGAACTGAGAATAATTGCTTTATTAATGAGGATGTCCCTGATTACACACATTCACTCATGTTATTTGATGCTAAACAGAAAAACGGCATGTGCCTATCTTATAAACACAAACATATGGTTGATCTAACTGCTTCTCTATCGACTATCCTGCTCTCCTCACTAAATCTGGTAGGAAGAAGTTTAAAAAGGACATCCTGGCCTCCAACCTAGGCCACCCTATCGCTGACACCTATACCAGTGCCTCCTCCAGGCAAACTTTCACCAACATCCTCTTTGTCGTTGCCTCGCCAGACCTATGGACTCTACATATGGTCTCTGTGCTCTCTCCCTTCTCTTCTTCTCCCATTAATGGTGGCACCCGGTGGGAGGCCCTCCTGGCCTCCTTCCACTCCTCTAAGGTCATCATTAATGTTTACTTGAATAGCACCATCTTGGTCCAAGGCCCTCAGGCCAACCTTCTCCTCTTCGATAGACGCTTCCCACGCCTCATCTATTTCCTTTCTTCTCCTGCTGTCCCAGCTCCCCCCCTCCACGGCTTCCTCGCCTTCCCATGCTGCCTCCTCCTTGGCTACCATGCCCACTCCTCCTTTCTCTTCTGCCCCCCCTCGGGCTGCTTCTACACCTCTGCAGGGCGTACCTCTGATTTGTACCCCTCCCCGGTGGTCTTTCAAGGGTGGCAACCTTCTCCATATTGCCACTCTTAACTCTCGCTCAGCTGTCAAACACTCCTCCGAAATCTGCCGCCTTCTGGATGAACTCGACCTCGATGTCCTCGGTCTCACCGAGACATGGTTCACGGCAAGCTCCATCACAAGCTTTGACACTCTCCTCCCTGACAGCTACAAGATCCTCTCCGCGCCCAGGTCCAACAGCTCTGGAGGGGGTGTAGCCCTGATCATCCCGGAGTGGATTCTTGCCTCTCATTCCTACGCAGGCCTACTCCTCTTTTGAATGACTCGTCTGCAGGCTCTCTCTCCCTCCTAGTCATTCCCTTACTGTGGCTACTATCTATCGGCCACCTGGTCAGATTTCCTCCTTCCTCTCTGAGTGGGCAGACCTCTCCTCTTCCCTCCTGGTCTCAACCACTCAACTACTCCTTCTTGGAGACTTCAACATCCACCTGGATGATTCCTGTCATTCCTCTGGACTCTTCTGCGACCTTTGCGACTCCCTCTCACTCTCTATTCTCCCCTCTGGCGTGACTCACTCTGCAGGGCACACTCTGGATGTTCTGATCTCCTCAGACCTTGCCCTTTCTATTCCTCTCACTACTCCTCTCTCCTGGAGTGATCACGTTCTCCTTTCCTCCCAGCTCACCCTCTCTACCCCTCAGGCCAAGCCATCTCCAGCACTGCCACCCACCTTCTCGGTCATCCAACCCATGAAGTGCATGTAGGTTGAGGCTTTCACCATCGCATTCTCATCCTCCCACCCCTTTGGCTGAGTCACACCCTAACACAGCCCATTCCATCCTCTGACAAACTGGCCTGCCGCCTGCTCCAAAGGCAATACAGGCTCTCTGTCCTCACCAAGAAGAGAGCTCACATCCAAGCCCGCATGTCTGCAGCATCTAACAACTCGGCTGAACTCTTTAAAACCTGCAAGGAACTGGCCAATCCTGCCGCAGTCTCTACCTCTCCTGCCCTTCCCAGGCCATCTGCACGGCACTGGCTTCTCATTTCATCTCTAAAACTCAGTACATCCTGTCTGAGCTCTCCTCCTCTACCCTTCCTCCCTCTACACCCTGCTCTTCCTCGGCCACCTCTCCTTCCTCCTTCTCTGCCTTTCGCCTGTTCTCACCAGACAAGGTTTCTAGACAAGTCAGATCTATGAAAGTTTTGTCAAAACAGGTTCATCCATGTTCCTCCAAAACCATTAAGGACCACATTGACTCCCTGGCTCCTGCTCTGGCCGACTTCTGCAACCACTCCTTTGCCACTGGAGTTTTCCCTTCCCCTTTGAAGCACTCCCTCGTACACCCTCTTCTCAAGAAACCCTCTGCCGACCCGTTCTGCCCGCCCAACTATCGCCCAATCTCCATCACTCCTTTCCTGGGCAAACTCTTGGGAAAGCTGGCCATCTCCCAGCTCACTCTTCACACTGAATCTGTTGGTTGTCTCCATGATCATCAGTCTGGCTTCAGAGATGCCAAAAGCACGGAAACTACTCTCCTGAACATCTGTGAAGACCTGCTCTCGAACCTTGATTCCAACACCCCCTGTGTGCTCATCTTACTTGATCTCTCTTCTGCCTTTGACACGGTCAACCATGCCATCCTGCTCAACCGTCTCCATGATAACCTGGGTATTACCGGTCAGGCCCTGGCGTGGCTGACTTCTTTCCTCTCTGATCGACCCTCCCAGGTTCAACTTGGGTCCTGCCTCTCCTCTATCTCTATCTCTACCTGTGGTGTTCCCCAGGGGTCTAACCTCTCTCTCTGGCTGTTCAACCAATACCTGGCACTCCTTGCCCACCGCATTGCCGCACTCTGCCCCAACTTCCAGTGCTATGCGGATGACACCCAGCTCATCTTCAGGCTACCCTCAGCCATCTCTTCGCCCTCTCTCATCTCTGACTGTCTTTCTGCCATCCAGGAGTAGTGTACCACCAATGATGCATGCCTTAATGCAAGTAACACTGAGATTCTGCTCATCGGCACACCCACTCCCTCCTTTCCTGTCACTCTCTGGCCGGCCTCTCTTGGCCCTTTTCCTGCTCCTAACTGTGAGGCTAAAAACCTTGGGGTCATCTTCGACTCCACAATCTCCTTCTCTCCTCACATCTCTGGCGTCTCTAAGAAGTCACACTACCAGCTGCACCTCCTCAGGGGTATTCTTCCTTTCCTCTCCTTCCCCCAGAAGCTCATCGTCTCCAGAGCTCTGGTTCTCTCTAGGCTGGACTACTGCAACAGCCTCTTTCTAAATCTACCTGCCTAAATATCTCCACCCTCTGCAACTTATCCAAAACAGGACTTCAAGACTTGTCCTTGGCCTTAAATCCAGGGATCATATCTCTTCAGGACTGAAATCTCTGCACTGGCTCCCAGTGGCTGCGAGGATTAAGTTCAAAACCCTCAGCATTGTCCACAAGGCCTTCTGGGGCGTGGGGCCTCAATACTTTCAACCCTCTCTTCCTAAATATCTTCCTTCTCGAGCTCTTCGATCATCCGCCTCCAACTCCCTCAGGGTCAGTCGCTTCTCCAAGCAACGAGTTGGTGGTAGATCTCTTTCTTCTGCTGGGGCCTCCCTCTGGAACAGCCTCCCTGAAACTTGAGGGGAATCATCTCTGGTTCCAGAACTACCTCAAAACATTTCTCTTTGCTTCTGCTTTTTCTCCTACTCTCACCTGCTGACTTCCTCGCTGAATCTGACAGTGCACTGGTTACCTGGCTACCTTCTGATCTCTGGCCCATGTCCCCTCCCCTGCCAGTTGCACACCTGCACTGCCTTCTTAGCAACCCCCGCACTTGGGGACAGTTTCTGTATCCCTACAAGTCCCAGCACCAGAACTTGACACCTGATGTCTGCACTTACCCTTGCACTTGCCACCTGTTGGCCTTACTTTTACTTTTTGTTGTTTATTTATCCCATGTACTGCACTGTCCCCCTCCCCCGCACTTTCCCACTTCCCCTTCCCATGCACTTGCGCGATCTGAATGACACCTGGCCTAGTAGGATCGTTTTCCGTCTTCTCTTTGTTCCCCCTCCCTTGCCTCGTCACGCCTTGAAACACTTGTGTATAGGCGCGTTACAAATGCCATTTCATATCATATCATACCACACATAAGGCTAAAAAAAAGTTCAAGAAAGATCTAAAACAAATAAACATAGGATCGATTAATGATCATAAGAGTATAGCCAGGAACATCCGCACAAAACATAGGAATTTTGTTGCTCAGCACAAGGCAAAGAAAAAACAGGAAGATAATGAACGCATGCCGACTGCGTTACCCACAAAATCTAGCAAAATAATTTAGAACCTATTAAATGACGACACTAATAAGAGCAATGTGCCTCTGATGCTAAACCCGATATACGAAGCCGCTTGGGTATTATATTACACAAACATCTATTCAGATCCTGATCACACACCCAGCTCTACTTCCCTCCTAGCCGATAAGGGTTCACTAATGTCTGACTATTTAGATATAAAACTCCTCATTAAAAAACTGAGCACGTCGAGAGCTCCTGTGCCCGATGGGCTATCTATCTCGGCATTAAAGGCCGACCCTTGTGAAACACTTGTGTATAGGTGCGTTACAAATGCCATATCATATCATATCATAACCCAGATGAATGTACCAACATTTTAGATATAGTTTTCAACTGAATTTCAAAAACAGGGTTAATTCCGGATACTTGGAAAAAATCTATCTTAGTGCCTTTATTTAAACAAGGTGATTAGAGCCTTGCATCAAATTTCCGGCCATTAGCCCTCCTGGACATCCTGGGCAAATGATATGCTAGATTAATTCTAAAGGATTTAAACAAGTGGCTAGTAACGGCAAATCTGATCGATCCACATCAATCCGGGTTTGTTCCTGGTCTTGGAACCCCAATAAACCTCATAATTTTGATGCATTAATAAAACAAACACAGACCTACAACTACCCTGTCTACCTAGTGTTCATCGACTTTAGAGTCGCTTTTAACTCCATATCTAAAAAAATACTATGGGATAAGATATCCGAGGCAGGATTCCCTGATTACATTTTACATACACTTCAACAGTTTTAATCTGATTAAATTGACTCAAGATGGGCTTCTATCGCAGCCAATTCCCACCAATTGAGGTCTGAAGCAAGGCTGTATATTGGCGGTGACTTTATTTAATTTTTACATTAAAGATATCAATTCCTTGCTTCATAATCCTAGCACCTTTCCTCCAAAATTAGCATCCCAAATCGATTGCACATTTATTTTATGCAGACGATCTTGCTATCATTGATCGGATTCCGATTGGCCTACAAAGGCAGCTTGAAAGTTTAACCAGGTAACCAAAGATAATAAGCTCTCAATAAATGTAAGTAAGTCTAACATTATGAAATTGTAATGTTCTAAAAAGAATCTATGCAATTTTTTAAGTGGACAGCTGGCGGTATGAGTATGGAAATAATACACAAGTACAAATATTTAGGCCAGGTGGTAAGCGACACATAAACTGAAGCTCCTTATAAAAAAAAAAGATTTGCGGTATAAGATTTAGGGTTTGGTATCTAAAGCGAAAATGCTCCAAACATAATATGTGAAATGTTCTTATATCCCTGTTTTAAAATTTTACAAAGACAAAGTGGTGGCAGTGGTGACATATGGAGCCCATACCAAGCTACCCGAGAGTCAGCCTGACTGGAATCTTCTTGAGGGACACTTATGGAAAGCTCTTCTTCATATCCCTAGTTCTTTCCTGATTCAAATTGTCTGGTATGAATTAGGCTTGATCTCACTAAAAGCAATGGTAATTTGGAATGTGCTAATGTTATATGCTAAATGTAAAACAAAACATCGGTATCCTGCATCATTATTGCCTGCCATTGAATATGGTTTGTACCCCAATACACCATTGGCTGCTTGGAATAATGCATGCTATGAGATAATGAGCAGTGCTGACATAGACTAAGTAATATCCAATCCA
The DNA here is from genome assembly GCF_040938575.1 of Ambystoma mexicanum. Classification (NCBI taxonomy): domain Eukaryota; kingdom Metazoa; phylum Chordata; class Amphibia; order Caudata; family Ambystomatidae; genus Ambystoma; species Ambystoma mexicanum. The sequence continues at coordinate 972,862,417 of NC_090936.1, read as the reverse complement.
GTTAAAGCACAATTGAAATTGTGGCATAATGACTGACTGGAATAACACCTGGGATGAGTGTCGTAAGTATAATGTCTACATTGCTGGAGGTTTTCCTTTTAAAAAACTAAACACAATCCCTTTATTCTTAAGGACATTTCCTGACCAGACATTTAGAGCTGATATTATGAGATTTAGGTTTGATTTGTGGCCTACTAAGTCATTGTTAGCATCAAGATCGAAATCAATTTCAGTTCCCAATTGCCGTTTTCGTAACAAGCCAGAACATACAGAAACACTGAAACATCTAATTGTCGAATGTGATAGTTTGAAAGTTCTAAGACATGAACGTTTTTATAAATTTGTCTGGGATTTTCGGATATTATCTCAGATAGATATGTGGGAAATCATTTTCAATGCGCAGAAGATATCGCTAAACCTAGCCACAATAAGGTACTTAAAAAAATTAGATCTCCAGGTACCCCAGAAATAGAAAGGATGTTGTTAAGAAGAATGACATGACATCTATTCATCTCTACGCTTTTAGGGTGAATGTTATTAGATTGGCATCATATTGGTTGAACTGATAAATCGAGCTGATGGTCTTTTATGTTATTGTATGAATTGTTTATGTATACCAATGGTTTATTGTTTATTTCATGTAATTGCAACCTAGGTTTTTGAAAAAGTTGTTTTACAACTAAAACAATAAAAAAAAATAGTTTTTAAAAAAAGTACAAACTATCAACAAGTGACCCGTTACATATATACAGAAAAAAAGTGGGGCGGGAGGGATGAGCATATTAAACATAAATAATTGAAAGCACCCAAAATATCATCATACTTATCCTGCTTCTGATTGATGGGTAGCTAGTTAAGAGTACGTAATGCTGGAGCGATTTGTTAAAATCGCTTCATTCTGAGAAGTAGCCTTGCTGCTGCATTTTGAACTCTTTGAAGTTTCCTCATTAAGTAATCTGGCAATCCGAGAAAGAGGCTGTTTATATAGCCTACATTGGATAGTATTACAGAAATGATGGCCATGGCCCTTTGGGTGAATGTTAAATAAGGGAAGATCTGGCAGCTAGGTGAAACAGCTTCTGATGATGGCTTTGACCACAGGGAATGCCTCGAAACACCTGGAATTATTCAGCAACTCTGCTATGAAACTGGTGGACACTTATGCGCCCCTAAAATCCAGCCGGCCAACAACCAAAACAGCTGCCCCATGATACACCACCGAACTAACCTCCAACAAATGCTTGATCAGAGCCCCAGAGTAACGGTGGTGCAAAGAACATAACTCGGGAGACCTCACTAACCTCGAATCTCTCTGCGCAAACTGTAGGATTCTGATTACTGAGGCCAAAGCTGCTTACTACTCCACCTCAATTGCAGCAGCCACCAACAGGAGCAAAGCCCTCTTTGAAGTAAAGCATCGTACCAAACCATCACCCGTCCCAGAGGTCCCAGCAACTCAGGAAAAATGCGATGTAATCAACACTTTTTGTATTGAAAAAACCATCAAATCAACCTCTCCCAGCATTAGCACCCCCTGCACCCTGGCATGCACACTGCCCCTCTGGACCAAAATATCTACTCTCGTTCCCCCAGATCTCATATAAATAATTGCCTCCCTCAAACCTACTTCATACTCTTGATGATATAATTCCGACCTCCATCATTAAACAATTGACGGCCCAGCGCTGAATGCGCTCCTCATCATCATCAATATCTCACTCGCAGAAGGATCATTCCCAGACCCCCCTTGAAACTGGTCTCATACAACCTCTTTTGAAAAAACGAACCCCAGATCCAGACGAGCTACCCAACTACCGGCCAATTACGAACCTACGGTTTATTGGCAAAATCTTGGGAAAAGTAGTTGCTACTCAACTACTCACCAGAATCTAACAACTCTACCTCCTCAATGACTATCAGTCAGGGTTCTGCCCCATGTGGTGGATGATGCCCTCCAAATCATAGATAAGGGTGACTCATGCCTCCTCGTCCTCCTTGACTTCTTGGCTGCATTCGACACCGTCGACCACCGTATCCTTCTCTCCCTCCTTGCTGACAGGATGTGATTCTTTGGCACTGTCCTGAATTTGTTTACCTTGTACCACTCAGGCAGACACCAGGCTGTTCAAATGAACTTGTTATATTCTAACTGACTCCACGTCTCCTGTGGAGTCCCCCAAGGCTCCATCCTCTCACCAATTCTTTTTAACCTTTAGATGGAGCCATTGGGCACTCTCCTCAAAGATCCGAATATAGCCATCCACCAATATGGGGATGATACTCAGTTGAGAGTAAATAGCACACATAACATCATTCGTCTCTGCGATTACCTAGCCATCGTCCAGTCCTGGATGTCGACTGCCTATAAACCCATCCAAGGCTGAATTCGTCCTCATAGGGCCACCCTCTAAAAAACAACTTGTCCAACAATGGTTCAATGATATGCGCCTAGAAGGATTTCATCCACAACTCTCAGGCTCAGCAAAATCTGTAGGCTTCGCCATTGACAGCAGCCTGTCCTTCCAGAAACACATAGCCAAGCAGGCCCAAATAGCCTGGCTCAGACGCTCTACCTTTCGACAAATCAAACCCTTCATCCTACCGCGGGACATCTGCACCATAGTGCAGGACCTTGTTGTCTTGGACATGTATAGGGGAAATGCTCTCCTGACAGGGCTGCCAGCTGCTCACTTTGCTCCCCTAAAAGTAGTCTGCCACGCTGCAGCATGTCTTATTACAGGAGCACAGAAATGTGACTGAATTCCTCCCATCCTAGGTGAACTACATTGGCTTCAACTCCAAGCCAGTATACTGTTCAAGACTGCATGTATCATCTACAAAGCAGTCACGAGTAGCATACCAGTGTACTTGGTGGCTAAGCTCCACATATTTGGTGGCACACACTCCTCGTGCAGCAAATAGACCAACCAGCTTCAATCACAATTCACCCGCAAAGAGGGGACCTGCAAACAAACCTTCCCTTGTCATGCACCTACCCTCTGGAACTTGATCTCGGTGTCGGCTTGGAACACTCCCACAATTCTCCAATTTCACAAATTTCTCAAATCATGGCTCTTTCAACAACACCTGACCACGGAATAATTCCAATGGAGGCTCATTCTGGCGCACAGACCTCACAGTACTGCGTCAATGCTGTTAAGAGATGGCAGCTCAAATTCTGGCTACCCACACTCTCTATAGCGCTGCGCTGCTCTCGAGCAGGTCCACACTTTAAACAATAATAAAAATACTAAAACAATTACATGAATCTTAGACACTGCCTTTTAACATGTCAATTTCAATGGTATCATATATGCCTTTCAGTGTCTAGGTGGCACCAAAAGAGGCCTTTGTTTTAAACGACAGCTTTTTCTTTTCCTACGTGGTTCAGAATCTGACAGATATCTATTAACACTGCAGATATACATGAAGAGTCATCCAAATGATTTGGTTCCTCTTCCAAAGAGGTGTTTAAGAGTGCCCTATAAGACAGGCACTAGAGAAGTGTCCTCACTTATTACCCCTTTGTCTTACCTTGCAGATTCCTAACTTCATTCTTCTGAGCTTCAATGATTTTGTCTTGAATTGTTGACAAGCTTAGCAATAGTCTCATTACACAAGATGGACAACTGTATTCTTCTGCCACATTTCACACATAACCACACCAGCCAAACAGATCTTCCACCATGACACCTGCAATTGCAAATTTAAAGACACCTACCTCAAACACCTTCCCACATTGCCTATTGACTATGAATCTCAATTTGTCACCCTTTTTGAACATTCTTTTTGAAGTTGATCTTGGAGTTTCTCACATATGACTGCTTGAAAAAATAAGCCATTCTGTACTGACCAAATTAACAAAATGGTTTGTTGACAACCAAAAGGAAAAACTTGATATTGTATAATACATCTGATCTAAAGATGGCTTTTGCGCTGCAGTACACTGGGATCCTCTTTTGCTCAAAGAGTCAGAAAAAGACAATCTTCAAATAGAGTACCCACTGCTGGGTTGTTATGCATCATCAAACCTAATTGTGATTATTTCCGGGACCTTCAGAATACACATTTTAAACGTTCTACTTTCTACACACTAAACACATACATCTGATAGGAAGTTCACAGCAGATTGATTTGAGAAAATATCCAGTGCTGGAAAATGAATTTTCAGTGGAATGTACTTGTAAACGCAACATCCATAGTGAGTGACATGTTGGTCGAATAGAAGGCTGTTAGAATATGGAGAATGGTTTCAGTGCTCTAATTAATTTCAGTGGAATTAATATTAAGAAGAAGCTATCAGCAACACTTCCGGCACAGCCCCTTCACTCTTAGCAAAACTGTTTTGGACTGTACAATACCCAAGGATATACTTTTCACTTGAACACAAATTTATATGACTCTGTGCCTCACATATAAATATTTTTGACATTCTAAGCGCATGAAGTCTAGTTTCAGAAATCGTGTTTGTTGTTTCATGCTAAATGTATGACCATACAGTATCATGTTTAATTGTCATCTTTGTTGTCATCTCTTGGCAGGAGAAGATGAGAAACTTTCAGCCTCTCTTCTAGATGGAAAATTTCTGCGGAGCACATCAATGCAGGACACAGTTAAAGAAGGACAAGCAATCCCACCCCCACCTCAAACAGCTGCACCCTCTCCTCCTTCTCCGTATTTCTATGACACAGCTGCACCACCATCGTTTTCACCTCCTCCGCCCCCAGGGAGAGTCTATGATACGATAAGATCTAGCTTTAAGCCAGCTTTGGAAGCTAAACTGCATGGCTTCCCACAGGTCATCAGCACAGCAGAAATTTATGATCCAGGAAGGACTTCCATACCACATCCAGATAGACAAAAACGAGCCCGCTCGATGATAATCTTGCAGGATTCCTCCCACCTGCCAGTGGAACCAACTGAAATCCCCCGCCCTGGTCCTTCTGCCACCCCACCTGAGAAGATGAAACGGAAAGGGCGTGTGATTGACAACCCCTATGCCAACATGGGCCAGTTCAATGTGAGCTTATTCGCCCCTACAAAGCCTCACAGGAAAAAGACGCCCTTGGTGAAGCAGCTGCAAGTGGAAGATGCTCAAGAAAGAGCAGCCCTGTCCCTCGCAGGTAGCTATTCTAGAGACCCCTCCCCTACACGCAGAAGCCCTCGCCAAAGTGTGATGGACCTGCAACAGCAGCTAGGCATGACCCAAGCTGAGCAGCTTAGCAGCCCCTTTGCCACTGCCCTTGCTAGTGTAATGAAGGACAGAGAGCGGCGACTTGATGAGAAGCGGAAATCCACTGTCTTCCTCTCAGTGGGGGCCATTGAGGGAAGTTCCCCCACTGCGGACATGCCATCCTTGCAACAATCTAGGTCTGTTGATGAGCGGTTGTTGGGAAGCCGAGATGTGCTACTGCCATCTCCTGTCTCAGCTTTAAAGCCATTAATCAGCAGTTCATCTTCAACGTTCATTCATCCCCTTACAGGAAAACCACTGGACCCTAATTCACCCCTGGCGCTTGCGCTGGCCGCAAGGGAGAGGGCACTAGCCACTCAAGGTTCATCAAGGTCTCCAACCCCCGTCAAGAGCCCTGATTCTGACAGAGCAACACCCTTGTTTGTGGACATTCAAACCAAAGAAACAGAAAGGGAAGGTTTAGAGAGCCTAATGTCACCTACATTCTCTCCGGGATCCAAAGGAGCATATGAGCAAGCTCCTGGAACCGTGGCTCCTGTAAAAGGTCATTGGGGAACCCCTTCTGCACACAGGAAAGAGATGGAGATGAGGGCAGATAAGCCTGAGAAGGAAGAGAAGAAACATGAAGATTTGAAGACTATGATCATTAGTATAGTAGATACATCCCAGCAGAAGACTGCAGGCCTTATAATGGTTCATGCAACAAGTAATGGTGAGGAGATAGGCCTTGGGAGAAAAGAGGAGAGACCAGCAGTTACTGAAGTACCTAGAGAAACAATCCACCTGCAAAGAATAGAAACCCAGCCCAGTCCTGTTAGCAAGCCTCCACTCAGTCCAATGTCTGCTAAGACACTTGCACAGGGGAGCTCTGAGGAAGATGTAGAGCCATATACCGTTTCTCTGCCACCTGCTCAGCTGTCTTCAAGTGACGAAGAGACAAGGGAGGAATTGGCCAAGATCGGATTACTTCCTCCACCTGATGAGTTTGCAAATGGGGTACTGGTCACCAAACCTGGCACACCAATTAGCCAACTGGCTAAGCCTACAATGCCATCCATACCAGCGGCAGCAGTAGCACCTTCTACCACTGGTGGAACACCCTCAGGGAAGCCCTCTGATGCCTCCATAGCCCCTGAGTCTGCTGCTGACTCAGGGGTGGAAGAAGTGGACACAAGAAGTTCTAGTGACCATCACCTTGAGACGACAAGCACCATCTCCACAGTCTCTAGCATGTCCACGTTGTCCTCAGAGAGTGGGGAACCCACTGACACATACACTTCCTTTGCGGATGGACAAACTTTTATACTCGAGAAGCCACCAGTGCCTCCAAAGCCAAAACTCAAGTCCCAGCTCAGCAAGGGGCCAGTTACTTTCAGGGACCCACTTTTGAAGCAGTCTTCGGACAGCGAGCTCTTCTCCCAGCAACACGCAGCCACTCTGGCCTCTACCAGTATTGGCCGCCCACGCTACCTCTTTCAAAGAAGGTCCAAGCTATGGGGGGATCCTGTGGAGAGCAGGCCATCCCATGGAGCTGACGATGACAAGCCTACTGTGATCAGTGAACTCAGTTCTCGGCTGCAGCTGCTGAACAAGGATACAAGATCATTGGGAGAAGAACCCACAGGTTCAACATTAGATCCTGGAAAAAAGTCTCCAGTTGTTGCAGCACGGTAAGAATTGGTACCCAACTAACAGCTTGGACTGATCGTTCCTTTAGCAGTACCTTGTTATATTTAAAATGTATTATATTTAAACCAGCAAGGGGAAGTGACAGACAGATATGTGAAAATTATTTCCCATCACATAGGCTAGAAATGTGTGCCATAGACCTGGTTAGGGTTCTTCACCATTATTGCTGAAAATAAGCTGGAAAAAGTGATTAACACTAGACTTGGCCAGATGGAAAAAGTGTTGTAAAACTGTCTACCCTGCTTCCATTGGCAATAAATGCAAAATGTACAGTATTTCACATAATGTGCAAGATGCTCTAGTAGACTTTTTGCCCCCTTAATGATGGCCATGTAATCTGGCAGACTGGTTAAATTGTGCTTATTATTCAACCATGGCTGTGTTAACTGTCAATGCTGGCTTTCCAAACTGAAATCAGGAAGTCACGTCCCTAGGCTTCTACATCAATAGTAAATGGTTCATGAAAGAAAATACTATTAAGAAATCTCATGCTGCTAATTTTCAGCTGTTTCTGCTCCGTAAAATTAAACCATTCATCCGCCAGGAGCTATTTTATACAGTGATTCAAATCATGGTCCTCGCACACATCGATGGTGGAAGCGCCATACTTTTTGGGGCCACCAAATGTGTCCTTTGTCCATTGAAATCTTCCCTTCACCAAATGAGATCTTCCCTTCATGCAGCCGCACAGCTTGTTGCTTGAAAAAGTAAGTTTGATCACATTTCCCTTCTCCTGTCTGAATTACACTGGCTTCCTTTGGAAGCTAGAATTTGCTTTAAAGTCGACTGTCTGACCTTCAAAACTACATTACTTAGCCAGCCACCCTGCCTAGAAGAGAAACATCACGTCTCGGGTGGTTGACTTCTCCACCAGAGGCATGAAATTGCGCATGAGGACATTTCTAAAGTGTTCAGAGCCAGAACCTCCAACCAAGCGTGTTCCACTTCAATTCTCTGCTTCTGGAATTCTCTTTCTTCTGACATAAGCTTTGCAACTGCTCTTCTTGTCTTCAAGAAGCAAATGAAAACATTGCTATTTACACGTTAATACTGTGTTACCTTTTTCTGTCATCCCACTCACGTTTAAATTACCCCTGTTCTTAAATTATCCCTGTTCAAAGCATTGATACTCTCCTTTCTTGTTTCCACATTATAAAAATAATCAAATTAAATGTTAATGTTGGAGGACTTCAGGTGCCAGACTGCCAATCTTGCAAATTTTAGATTGTGATGGATTATCTTGTGCCTATTCTGCAGAGTAAGTCCTGGGCTTTGGCACCACATGCGCCTGGCCTGCCTGCACTGATCAGGATTCTTTTGGTATTGGTGTTCTGTTTCAGAATTACTCTACTGATGAGAGTAAGTTGGAGCACCGGGTAGCGAAATGTCCCTGACCAAGAAGTCAAAAGTGCATCCACAAAGTGGCAAGCTCTCAGAATCGTTACATGAATACTGCCCATTTGCCACTGTGGCAGACAAGCCTACATCTGAAAGACCCCACTCTTGAAAGTTACTGTTTAAAACATGAGAATGTTGTATTCATCAATGATTTATAAACAGCACAGAGCTTGGGCAATGTTGTGCCTTTCCCTTTTCCCAGTATTTGGAATAATGATAATGGTATTTTATGTTTTAAAGCCCACTGCCATATGGTCTGAGATCCTTGGCTAGAGGTTTTAACATGGTTGCTCCTTACATGGGTATGTATAACAAGACTTCTATCTTGTCTGTGTAATTTGCAAACGATTCTAGGTGAACTTTCCACCCTTCTAAGGATGTCATTGACTGTGTTGTCATGTCCAGAATTATTTCTTTAAAGGATGTGAATATGAAAGCATTGTACCTGATTGCCCACCAGCTTGGAAATCCCTAATTTATCTTGTCACCCACAACTATCTTTCATTGGTTGCCTAGAGACTCTTTGACATTTATCTGTGCAATCTGGCATTGCAGACAAGGAAAATATAAGAGGCCATGCTCCCGAGCTGTGTTTTCACAGTTGTCTGTGTCAGAGATTGATCTCTCTGGAATCGTTACCATTACTATTTTCAATCTTAAATCTGCATGATGGGTATGTTTACTGTAATAAAATACATACATATATTTTTATATGAACAAATAACAATTGTGAAACATATTACAATCAATGGAATATTGCTTTGAGATAAATCCAATTAATCTCTTAATACTTAATTATACATAAATTACTTTCTTTTAAAATTAAATCCATAAATAACAGAATAAAACCAAGCAGTGCATTGTTTCTCCCTACTTTCATTTAGCAGCCCTAAAAAAAGAGAGAAAATAAGAAATGAGATAAATGCAGTCAATCTCCTGCAAACAATCTAAGAACAGTAAAGTCTGAAACCAGCCCCATGGTATACTGCCATGTCAGTTAGCCATCATTTCGCTTTTGCAGTGGTAGCAAGATGTAAACTTTCTCAATCACCACCCTTCATACATAAAACGAAGGGGAAGAGAGTACATTGTTGATGATTTTAGTGAAGATACCCAGGAGCGAGTTATAGGATTACGAATAAATAGCTTTTCTTTCTCCAGCATCACATTTTCATAATTAAATATTAAACACATGAATATAAAATGAAACAATCCTGCCAAAAAAAATGATGGACGGCATTGCAGATTAACTAGAAAGTGTCTCTTCCCTCAGAGTGGATAGAGGAGAACGCAGACTGAATCGAAAAAGAAAGGCACTAATCGACTTTGTAGGCTTAACCAAACAGATTAAACCTTTGCGTAATTATTCTCCCCCTGCCCCTTCTATGATAGCTGACTATGTACGGCACTGCACTTATACTGTAAACTTGCAACTGTTTCACCTACTTTTCTGTAAGAATCAGCACCCAGCTGCCCATGGGCTTTGTGCGCTACTAAACATGCAATAAATAAATAAACAGAGCAACTCAGCGCACATGGGAGTGGACACTGTAGTCACAGTCAAGACAATAGTTGGAATCTATTGTTGGGTGAAACTAGTGCCTAATGAAGGTATGAATAAACCTCCAACTACATATATACTGCAGATATCTGCAGTAGGAACGCAACTCACGATTTTGGTGCTTTACTTATTGCACAGTAGTTTGTTTCACAGCTATGAGGCCTCTATAGGGCACAGTTCAGAATGAGCCTTTTGGTCTTTCTTACTTCTTTTTGTATATGTACAATTTGGGAGCCTGCTTAAAATCAAGAGAGTGAAGGGACTGTTTAGTACAAAGGAAAGAATTCGAAAGTAAAACTATTCTCATTTTTACAAAATCCAAGACCACCTTGGGAAGAAAAAAAGTGTGTATTTTGTGGGTGGCGTTATCCCATTGAAAATAATTGAAACTAAATATAGGGTTTGTCAGAACACAACCCAAGTTTCTTTTAGCACTGCTTGCTGAAGTAATGCCAACTGATGTAGGTCTATCCTGCAGAGAAATTCTAAGAATGTACCTATTAATCAAGCGAGGGACATATTTAATACATAGGAAAGAAAAAGTCTCCTAACCAGATGACATAACATTTTGAGACTCTCCAAGAAGTCTTTGGCAACTGGGAACAAAGTAGTCTGATTAGGACTCTTCCTGTATGATCAATCATCAACAGACAGTCCATTATTGTAGTGTATTGGAGATCTGCTGTGGCTGGATGTAAATGATTGGGTAATATTGTTTCTTCCTGGCAAGAGACGGGATTACTGGTCTTGGCCACACAGCAGATTTAGAACCTCTTCCACTTGAAAGTCCAGAAGGATGATTGGCATAACGGGAAATGTCAATATAGTTGTATGCAAATTGAGATAACGGTACTGCTCAAACACAGGAGCCAAACTCTCAAGTTTAAGATGGAATTCTTGGGTTGAATATGCAAAACAAAAGAGGTGGTGGCTGGAAGGTTTAGAATTAACCTTAACCTTTGGCTTTGCACTGGGCAACCCTCAACACTATCGTTTGCTCTGTTTGCACCAGGGTCCTCTTGTCTTCAAGCGAAGAGTTCTTCAGTATCAATCATACTTCAAAATGCTCAAGGAGATTGACCTGGTAAGATGCCTCTTGTCCGTCCAAACTGATTGTGCAAAAAGAAAACTCACTTGAGTTTGCCACAAAGTGTGATATTTCTGTGATAATCATAGTTCACATGGGGAACTTTGAATGGGTGTGCATCATTAAATGATGTAACTGTAACCCCTACAGCCCCCTGCCTCCTTGCACTTACCCAGAGCCGCCCTGCCCTGGCTAACCTAACTCAGAGCATTGCTGCCCTGATAGCACTTCCCCCTTCCCTCTCCCCGGCAGCACCCCCTCTCCCTTCCCCCTACACTTGCGTTGGTGCACTTACACAATCTGAATGACACAAGGCCTAGTAAGATTGTTTGTCTTGTCCTCCTTGTTTTCCCTCCCTTGTCTTGTTACACCTAGAAACATGTGTGTACATGCACATTATAAATGACATATCATATCATAAATGGTCTGGTTTGGTCCACCATGGCAGAAATGGAGAACCATTTTCTAATATAACTTGTCCTGCCGCTGTCCTGTTTTCCACCACCACCACCATCAATCTTGCAGTCATTGTTGCAACAGACACATGTGAGGCCCTGCATGCATAATTATGAACAAACGCAGGGCCATCAAACCCAAAACTGATGAGATGTCCCTGACTGTAAGGCGAGGCACATCCTCTGGTACATAGTTACCATTCCTCGAAGATGATACACTCCTTACACTGTTGCCAATGGGCGCTCTCCGCTATTAAATATTCTGCATGGGATCCACTTTAGGTTTGTCTCGATTCACCTTAAGAACTGACGTTTGATTGCTGGAAGTTTTTTAAATTTAATCTTAACCTCTGGCACAGCTCTTGGCAACCCTCCCAGCATCATTTTCCGTCTGCCATGCAATTACAGAAGGGGAAAGACCATACGCAAACAAAGCTTGGTTCAACCATACAAATGGCAGTCCAGCCCAAAACTGCTTTGTCACATCCCTTCTGCACATGACCAGAAGCAACCCCAGACATATTTCAGCTGTTTGACCGCCATGTCCATACATTGATTAAGCAAGTTCTGTGTTGGTGATTTAACTAGCTGATAATCTTAATACAGATTCACACAGTTCTTGGTAAGGTTTAAGAAGCTGCCTTCAGACCAAGAGAAAGAACACTGAATTGGTAATATTTTATGCAGCTGTCATAGCAAAGGAATCCTCTGGCAATTGTATTGATGGGCATTTGGAACTAACATTATAAAGATTAATGGGGGAAAGGTTTTTGGAACTCGACTAAAAGTACTTACATACTAGACAAAACGAGACAAGATATTTCTATCATCAGAGGGTCATAATCGCTCAGCTATACCTATGATGCCAGATACCTCAGTACCAGCCGAGGCCATAGCAGAGAGGCAGAGGCAGAAGCAGCGGGGGAGGCTACTTCCATCCAGAAAAAGATGACCTCCTGCCTCCCTCTTACCAAAGGACTCCCTACCAGAAATCCATAACAGGAACACACCCACCAGGCACTGAAGAACAATTGGCATCACACACAGCAAAACAAAAGATGACTGGGTCCTCAATATTATCAGGCAAGAATGTTAAAGTTGCTCTCAATAGTAACTGTTATACTCTGAGTGCAGAGGCTCCTTTTCTCCATATGTATGGCATGTCATGGCATGGGGATGGGACTGGAGCTTTTTATCTCAATATAAGAGAACAAACATCCCAATTGAAATGTGCGCCGATGTGCATGGCACCACCCATCAGTCCACTTGACTGCCCAAGCCGGGACAATAACGGGAAGACGGCTGGGGGCGGGGGGCAGAGGGAGGGTGTATGGAGGAAATGGGACTATAGACTCGGAGTATAGTAGTCACTATGAGTATCTTTTAGATAATGCAATGCCCCATCCCCATTCCTACATAGTTATAGGGGATGTATGCCAAATATCTTTTTTTTTAAAAAAGGGACTATGGAAGATTAACACAAAGACGTCTTACGGAAATTCTTAGCCATATCTACCATAAGCTCTTGAGCTAACATCCATAGAATATGGTTTGTAAAAACATGAGGTCAAATTAACTCTATAGGAATGTGCCTCTAGAAAGCCACCAAGGCTGCTTCCCCCTAACCCAGTGAGCAAGGAGGAACTCCTCCTGACACTTGTTAAACAAACCTCTTGATTAATGTGGAAATCAGAATCTTATCGTAGCTAGGAAAGCTGGATGGGTCCTTAAAATAATCTTCTTAATGAACACTGTGAAAATGTTTCTTATGTGAGAGCGCTTACAACTCACTGACCCTACTAGCTGACAAAAGAGTCACCACGACGGCAGACTTCCAAGCCACCAAACTCAGATCTACTAAGGCCATGGGATGATCAAATGGCTTGTGGGCTAAAGCATTTAAAATTCCATTTAAATCCCACACTGGACGAGGTGACTTAACTGGAAGAGGTGATCTAATCCCGCAATGTGCTTTTTCACAATAGGTTTATAAAAAGACAGACATAAATCTTGAATTAAGGTAAATGACCAGGGTGGCTAAATGGGCCTGCCAAGATTCTACCCTGACACGTGACATCATCAAGTCATACATTAAGGATATCATCTGATCTAGAGATGATGAGTGGAACGAAGTGTTTTCCAAGCACCAGTGACAAAATCTGATCCATGTGAACCAATACTGCAACCTTATAGAAGACTTCCTCACCACCTGTTTGATCTCCATATTGCGACAACATTAAGCGCCTTAGAGGCAACCCCTCAGGGACTATGCATCTATGTTCACCGATTGAGGGGATGGGTGAAGCACCCAACCCCCATCCTGACTGCGAAGATTGTTCGACTGGGGTAGAAATACTAGGGGCCAGGGACAACAGATCCAAGGAAGCAATTGACCCCTCCCCCTCTTGGACTTCCCTAAGACTGTGAATAAAGGGTACAGGAGAGAAGGTGTACACCTTGAGGTTGTCCCAAGGAATGCTCACTGTGTACCCTACTGAGTTGATCCCCCCTCCCCATCCAAAACACATAATGGGTGGAGTGCACTTTGAGTTCTCCTGAGTCACACACCTATAGATCAACCAACGGATAACCACAGGAGTGAAAAAGGGCATCAGAATTATCTGTGCCAGCTCCCATTCATGCACCTGATGGTGGAATCTGTTGAATTAGTCCCCGTCTGTGTTGTTGACTCCCAGGACACAGGTTGCTTGCAAAAAGAACCTATGCGCTAGGGCCCAATCCCACAGATCCAGATCAAGCTGACACAGCTGTGGTTACTTGGTTCCACCATGCGTGTTATTATAAAAATCTTCTCCCCTATTGTCTGAGATAACCAACACTGTTCTGTTCACTGTCATAGTGAGGAAAGCTTTCACAGCTAGAAGAACAAGTTACTTACCAACTGTAACGTTTTTTCGACTGGATGTTCCTCCCACGTATTCCTCATCTTATGATATTCGTATCCTGCCAGCTTCGCGGTTTCGGAAAGAATAAGGGCCTCATTACACGGAAGGCGGTGATCCAGGGTGCTATTAGCACCCTGGACCATGCCGGTAAATTACCGGCACCGCCTTGGCGGTAAGGGGATTTACCGCCCCATTCCAAGGTCAGTGGGGCGGTAAATCCCCCTTCCGCCATTGCCCTTCCCCATTCCCATTTCTGCCCCATAGGGCTCTATGGGAATGGGGAAGGTGCTAATTACGGCACCGCAATTTTGCGGTGCCGTAATTAGCTCCGAGGTCCCTTAGCGGGTTGGTTTTTAACGCCTGCAAAAAGCAGGCGTTAAAGCACCAACCCGCTAAGGGACCTCGTAGTATGGCGGTAAGGGTTAACGGTCACCGTTGCCATTAACGGTGACCGTTAACCCTTACCGCCGTCCGTGTAATGAGGCCCTAAATCTCTGCAGAGGGCATTGGGCACAAGGTCGTGGCGTCAATGTCCCTCGACGGGCTCCGTACCGTGTCGACGTCACCATCAGTATAAGTAGCTGGTGCCGCGCCCGTTGGCTTCAGTTCTGTGTTTTCAAGGAAATATTTGAGGAACACCCAGGCGTGCCCCATGACTGATAGACCCTTCGTGAGAGGAGAGTGTAATTTATGTAAACTGTACTGCGGGGTAGGATGGGAGGGGCGATGAGGAATACGTGGGAGGAACATCCAGTCGAAAGAACGTTACAGTTGGTAAGTAACTTGTTCTTCGAATGGATTGTGTTCTCCCACGTATTCCTCATCTTATGATAGACTCCCATAACAGTGGCAATTATGGAGGTGGGAGTACTAATTATTTTTCTCATGGACGGAATGAAGTACCGTCTTGGCAAATAAAACTTCATTGGAAGAAGAGGCATCAAAGCAATAATGCTTGATGAAGGTATGCATTGATGCCCATGTTGCAGCTGAACAAATATCAGCTGCAGGGACTCCCCTCCTCAGAGCCGCAGAAGTAGGCATCCCCCTAGTGGAATGGGCTCGAAGCCCATCCGGTGGGTCCTATCCCGCTAATCTTTAGCACTCAATTATAGCCAGAATGATCCAGCAGGATATAGTCTGTTTTGTCACTGCGAATCCCAATTTATGGCCTGATAACCTACAAAAAGTTGGTTATCTTGACGCAATTATGACATTCTTGAAATGTAAAAACTGAGAGCCCTTTTTGGGTCCAGTCTATGCAGTCTCTCCTCTTCTTTGCCCAAATGAGGAGGAGGGTAGAATGTTTGTAATATGATTTTTTGTGACAAGTGGAAGTCAGGAACTACTTTTGGTAAGAAAGAGGGTTTAACCTTAAGAACCACTTTTTCCTTGTAAAAGGTTTACATGAGAGAGCCTGCAGTTCACTAACCCTAAGGGCTGATGTTAATGCCACAAGAAGGACAGTTTTTAATGTTAGAAGCCTCAAGAGACAGGAGTGCAGATGCTCAAAAGGTATAAAAGTTAGAAACTTAAGTACCAGATTTAAATCCCAAGTTGGGACATGAAAGGGGACTGGAGGGTACACATTAGTAAACCCCTTCAGGAATTGAATTATTAATGGAATTTTGAAGTAGGAAACCTCTTCCGAGGAGCGCTTGAAAATGGACAGCGCAGCAGGATATCCTTTAATTGTCCCAATCTGGAGCCCCAGATTGGCTAGATGCAATAGGAAAGATAACACCATTGGGATGCCACATTGAAAAGGGTCCACATCCTTATGTTTGCACCAGTTACTGAACTTGTTCCAACGACATTGGTACAAAGATTTTGTTGCTGGCTTTCTGGCCGAAAGCAAAATCTCCATTACGTCATCCGGAAGATCCCAATCCTTGATTCTCAACCTTTCAGAAACCATGCGTGAAGGTTGAGTGTTTTGACCTCTGGATGGAGCACCTGACCTTCCTCTTGCGAGAGAAGATCCTCTCTTTGCGGAAGACATTTTGGAGGGCAGATGGACATGTCCATAAGGTCTGGGTACCACGTCCTCCTGGCCCAATCTGGGGCAATTAGGATCATGGTTTTCCTGAACTTTCTCAACCTCCTGATTACTTGAGGAATCACGGGGACTGGAGGAAACCCATCCAGAAGTGGGAACTTCCAGTCCACCACAAACACGTCTCCTAGAGCTCCTCTTGGGGGAAATTCCCTTGAACAGAACTGTTCGCACTTCCCGTTGACCGCGGTCACGAACAGATCCACTTGAGAGGTTCCCCAAAGGGTGAAGATCTCCAGAAGGACTTCCTGAGCTAACTCCCACTCGTGGGAAACTGTGCTCTGCGTGCTCTGAGCATCTGCCACCATATTCTGCTCTCCGGCTAGGAGAACTACCGATAGAGAGATTCCTTCTCATATTGCCCAGAACCAGAGCTGCATTGACTCTCTGCACAGTGGTAGTGATCCTACGCCTCCTCTCTTGTTGAGGTAGTACATGGTCACCGTGTTGTCCGTCATTATCAAGACATTCTTTCCCTGTACAGAGGGCAGGAAGGCCTTCAGCGCTAGTCTGATGGCCCTCAGCTCAAACAGGTTGATGTGTAGTTTAGACTCCGATGGAGACCAACAACCGCTGATTGTCAGATCGTTGGTGTGGGCTCCCCACCCCGTGAGTGAGGCGTCCGTCACTACTGTTATCTCCGGCCATGTTTGCCAAAAAGATTCTCCCTTGAGGATACTGTCGTTGCAAGCCCACCATAGTGGATCCTGAGCAACTGCGCTCGGGACTTGTAGAAGATCCGACATACTCCCCGAGAACTGGGACCACTGAGTTCTGAGGGCCCATTTAAGAGTTCTCATCCTCAGTCGAGCTTCTTGTCACCAGAAAAATGCAGAATGCCATGAGGCCGAGCAACCTCAGAAAATCGAAGGCCGGTAGATGTTGGGCATTCTGGAACTTTGTTACCATCTGCAGTATGTGGAGAGCTCTCACCTCGGGAGGTGAGGCTTTGCCCAAGTAAGTATCCAAGACTGCTCCGATAAACTGGAGCTCTTGGGATGGTATCATGTGAGACTTCTTGAAATTGAGGGAGAAGCCCATTTTGTGAAGGAAGTGACAGGTTATCGACAGATGTTCCTGGGCTTGTTCGGGAGAACGCGCTCTGATCAACCAATCGTCCAGGTAGGGGTAGACGTGAATCCCCCCTCTCCTGAGACTTGCTGCCACATCCACCATCAGTTTGGTGAAAACCCTCTGGGCGGAGGTTAGCCCTAATGGCAGAACTCGAAACTGATAGTGAGAACCGCCAACTGTGAACCTCAGGTACTTTCTGTGCTTGGGATGGATTGGCACATGAAAGTAAGCATCCTGAAGGTCCAATGATACCAACCAGTCTTGGAGTTGGAGAGCCTGAAGGATCTGAGAAAGGGTTACCATCTTGAACTTGTCCTTCCTGAGAAACTTGTTCAAGTTTCTTAAGTCCAAGATGGGTCTCAATCCTCTGTTCTTCTTTGGAATGAGAAAGTAGGGAGTAGTTTCTTACCTGTAACTCCATTTCTGCAGCATTGGTATCTTTCATGGATTCACATGCGCCCGCCGGCCTCCCCTGAATGCAAACTCTATATGTTCCCTCTACTTTGGGGGTAAAAATCTGAAGGGAGCCATGGGGGCGGGGCTATTTATATCCCTACGTCATTTTGGGTTAGGCGTACCCAACCCGAAAACGACGTAGATAGGACACAGAAGTGTCAAAAATGTTCCTATAGGAAAGGTCTTTATAAATATACCGAGGGTTCCCAGCCTGACGACGGGGAATGTTCTAAGCATGTGAATCCATGAAAGATCCAATGCTGGAGAAAGGGGTGTACCAACCCTTGTTCCTTTCCGCTACAGGTACATGTTCTATTGCACCTTTCTCTAGCAGGGTTAACATTTCCTGCAACAGGAGTGGATCTGGAATTTTGACAGAGTTGGTTCCCGGTGGATGGTCCTGAGGCCTTTTTAGGAAGGGAAGGCAGCAACTGTGAGCTACTGTCTCCAGTGCCCAAGCATCTGAAGTAATGCCCTGCCATTCTTGCAGATGCTGAGAGATTCTGCCTCCCACCGGGGTTTTGTGTGATAAGGCCTCAGAATGACTTGGAGGCGGATGAGGGCAAATATGTCGTTCCTGAGGCTGGTTTTGCACATTTTCCTCGTCCACCACGAGCGACATTTCTCTTGCCTCTTTGAATGGCCTGTCCTCTTCCTCTACCAAAAGAGGAGTAGTACCGAAAAGAACGACCTCTCTAGGAAGATGAGCCTGAATAAGGTTTCTGAGGCTGTCGCATGGAGGCGCTAAGAGATTTAGCCGCCGCTTCTGAGGTCTGTAGTTTTTCTAAGCTTTCATCAGCTTTACTACCAAACAGCCTCAAGCCATCAAAAGGCATGTTGAGTAGCCGGGCCTGCACGTCTGGTGCAAACTCTGAATTCCTCAACCACGCAAATCTGCGTAACACTGTGCTTGCAGCCATGGATCTGCTGATACTATCAGCAGTATCCAGTCCAGACTGGAGACATTCCCCCATTGCCTCCTTTCCGTCTTTGACAATATTCAGGAAGACTTCCCTTTCCTCGCCTTCCGGAATATGTTCAGCCACCGCCGAAATGCAGTCCCACAGGGTATGGGTGAACCTGGCCAGGGTACAGGTGACATTAGTTGACTTGAGAGCCATGCTACCCGTAGTAAAGACCTTACAGGCCCAAGCATCCACCTTCTTATCCTCTCTCATCGGGGGAATAGATGGATAGGCTGTTTGTCTTGATGAAGTAGCAGCTTGAATAACCAGACTTTTTGGAGTGGGATGTCTACTTAAATAATTAGGGTAAGAACTAGAAGTTCTATACTTCTTTGGAAAATTACTGTTGACTGCAGTAATTGTATCAGGAGTTTTCGAGTTTTTTTCTCCCGTTCTCTGAAGTGCCCTTTGGAAGGGAAGAACTGGGTCCTTCTGGGGGCTCTGGTCAAGTATATCAGTCATATCATCCTGATCAAATGTGGGTGAGGCTCTACTGCAGCCCATGTATTCAACAACCCTATTAATTTAGACTCCTGTACCCTGAATCTGCATGTTCTGCAGGGTCAGATTTTGTAAACCCTAGCTCAGGTGACGAATGCCACTAGCAAAGTGAAGGGTGTCACACAGGTCTTTCATTTTCAATTCCGGGTCGATTAATTCTTCTGGGACCTCTCTGGTACCATATTGTACTCCAAAAGGAGAAACTTCTTCAGAGACACTTTCTTCAAATATAGAAGACATAGACTTAAAGAAGTCTGACTTACATAAAGGAGTAAATCTCCTTTCCTGTACTTGAGTGTGGGTCGAAGGAATCAAAGGAATCTTCAATGGTATCGAAGGAGTCTTCGAAGACACCGATGACGTCTTCGACAAAGGTGTTAAAACACCTTTGGCTTCGATGTCGAAGCCGTCGGTGCCGATGGCGTCAACAAAGTCGTTGAGGGCTTCAACGACTTATGTTTTTTATTCAGTGTCGGGAAAACACTTGATTCTCGATGAATCTTTGATGATTTGACGTCGACGCGAGACTTTCGAGGTTCTCCTTTAGTACTGGATTTTTCCACAGTAGTTCCTGACTTCCCTGTGTCGTCCAGACCGGGGTCTGGCTCTTTTGATGCTTCTTTGAGGGGGTTGAGGCCGCATTCTCTGGCTCTTTTGATGCTTCTTTGAGGGGGTTGAGGCCGCATTCTCAAAGACCTTCATCATCTTCCTTCTAAATTCATCCCATTTTCATGGGGAATCTGACTTAGTCGGGCATCGTACCAATTCGGTAGACGTATCAGAGGAAGAGGAGGGGGATCTATGTCTCTTCTTAATCTTATTTGAAGCGGAAGATGAAGAGCGCCTCGATCTACTGCGTGATCGAGACCTCTTGGAATGTTTTTTTGACAAGGCCTTCGAGGAGGCCTTGGAAGTTTCCCGCCCCACTGCCAGTTTACCTTTCCTCTCACGAAGGGCCTTCTCTGTCATCGACTGACAGGAGCCACAGTCGCTGGTTCAATGGTCTCCACCTAGGCACCAAAGACAAACATGGTGAGGATCTGTAATCGATATCTTCAATCCGCAGTCGATACATTTTTTGAACCCCATCTTGGGAGTAGAAGGGGTGGAAGAAGACAACATTTTCTGAAGGAAATTTCGAAGCGAGCCGTTCTCGAGAGCGAAGCAATCAGAAAAACTGAACTGATGCCAACGGGCGCGGCATGAGCTACTTACACTGATGGTGACGTCGACACGGTACGGAGCCCGATGAGGGATATCGACGCCACGACCTCGTGCACAGCGCCCTCTGGCGAGAATTCTTTTCTGAAGCAGTGAAGCTGGCAGGATACAAATATCATAAAATGAGGAATACGTGGGAGGACACAATCCACTAGAAATATGACTTTCAGCTCTAAAACATTCACATGCAAGCTTGCACGCTGATTGTTCCATAGGTGGCTGGCAATAGCGTACCACGTCCAAAATGGCAGCTGTTATGTGAAGCTCTGCATGACAACTGCATATCCTCCTTTGGATCCTTGCCTCGAGCTGCCCGTTGTCGACTGTTGAAGTAGTGCAGTGCCGGGAGACCTCCGGGTTTACGGAGGTACACTCCATGTTCTGCCCTGTGTGGTGCCTGCTGTGGTGCGACCAACATGACCATCCATCAGGGCAGCCTTTTTGAGGCCCTCACTGGCAGAACACCAAGTTCTGTCACCATGGGATATGTTTAGGTGGGAGGACCTCCTGTCTGAGGAATTACCTCAGTAGGATGGCCCTAAAAGGGGCCTCATATTTGGCCCAGTCATGAAGGAGGGTAAACTGTTGCAGATAGAGCTATGTTTCTAGCTGTCTGAACTGTGGTGGCCCAAAAGGTATTTCCAGGTGAGGCCCCCGAACAGAGGTTGCCACTGTAAATGAGTTGTGAGTTTGGGCAGATCTGACGCAAAGAAACCCATGCTAGCAGTCAAATCGACACCACTTTGATGGTTGTGTTCACCAAGCAACACACATCCAGCAGACATTGACAATTGCATAATTGATGGGTCAGTGCCCTGAAAGTTCTCTGCCAGCTCTTGATCAGAGTTCAGTACTCCACCCTGTAAGGCCGAGAAATTCCAAGTCTGCTTGTCTCTCGACTTGTCTTTTCTTTGGTCTGCCATGTTGAATGGGATACAAACATGGAGGTTCAGTTACACCTTCAGGGTAGAGCCACTGAGACCTCTTTCCCTAAGGCCTCTGCAAGGAGCCTGAGGAATTGTACACCCTCTGATCAGTTGGAACAAGTGTACACCATCAATTGGTGCATCTCTGGACGAATCCTGGTGTAATGCGTGGATGGATGAGCCCCATGAGAGACCTCAGAGATAAGCCTGGTACCAGCAGTAGTTTGCCCTTGGTTAGGGTGAAACACCCCCTTCCAGATTTCTTGTTCAGGGGACTGGTGGGGGGAACGCCATGGTTAGGTTGTGGGCTTCCTTCCTCTCTGTCCCCCCTCTGTTTGTTTGGGGCACTGGTGGCCGAAGCATCTCTGTCAAGGTTTGGTTCTCACCCCTCGTGACCAGTGGCTTGTGGAGACACTGGAAGAGGGTACAGAAGCAGACTGGATCGTGGTCCAATGGGGTTTCCCAGATGGGGGAGGGGTTGGGTCTGGAGGACCCATCATAGGCAGGTGCTGCCTTTTTAGCATATTCTACGACCGTGGTGCCCGGGTGAATACAGGTTCACTTACCTTTTGTTTTGCTTTAGTCTCAATAAAATTCGAATGAAATTGCTGCTTTATGCACTGAAGCAGCCTTGAACACTTTCTCCCAGCATGCAAGCCTCTGACAGTGACCTGTGGTATATAGAGTGTCACAAATGGTGCATATTCCATGTGAGTGAGACCACAAGACACACAAAGCACAGGTTGTGCAGTTCAGCAGCGAAGAAGCTTTGTGTGCAATGTGCACCCTGTTTAAAGTCATTGGGCATAGGCGTGGAGGAGCAAGTAAATGGAAAATATGGGTGTGCAGCGCACATCTGTTCCTGTCCGATGCAGAGAAAGGGACTTGCTGGGTGGGAAGCGTGCATGAAGGAGGACATGAGTAGGGCATTGCTTCTGTACGTGCGCCTGGATGGGGAAATTTCTATAGAAACAAATTCAGTGCTGCTTGGCAACAGACTCCGGGCTGATCCCTGTTCAATGGAATAGCCCATGGGTATCAAGGAAAGGGAAGGTAAGAGGAAGTGGCCATGTCTAATGTCTAATTTATCACCTCCTTTACCAGGTAATCCAGAGGGTCAATAGTTACCCTTCTTTGCATTATGAAAAAATGCACAATAGCAATATAATTATTTCCTGTATGTACTGCAGTCCCATCCACAAGAAGAAAATTGAAATGCAGAATTTTTTTTTTCAATCGTGAGGATTTAATGAAATGGCGCCAGCATAATTGCATTAAAATCCCATCCTTTACCACCTTACCTGTAGTAAAGCTGTAATAAAGTGGTGCCCATAACATTACAACTTGCAGTAACATCTGTACCCACCAGTGATAATCTTCCCAAACATCATCTGAGCACATGATAGGGCTTTTAGAAGCTGAAGGAATCTGGCTTGAAGAGCTAATTAACACTTGACTTTATTATTAATACTATTATTACCTATTTCTGACTATTCAGTGCATAAACATGAAAATAAAAATAAAACCTCCTCATTCCCTTGTGTACCACATTCAGATTTTTCACCTGAACCATGTTATAGGGTTGCTGTGTGCAGGCCCTTTGAAACAACCATGCGCTTCAAAATCACTCCACCTTCAGCATGGAGTAAAGGATTCTAGTCATTAACAAGCCTGAGCCTATGCGGATAGGACTAGCGCAGCCAACAAAGTATCTGCCTCAACCTTCCATTGTTCCAAGAGCTGCACCAGAAGGTCTACCAACTTTGCCACTGTGGCAACCATACATTCCATCGCAAAAAGCTTAGTTTTCTTGGTCTTTTCCACACGCTTTGACTTCTCCTTCACTGAGATACATTCGTATTGCTAGAAATAGTTCTTAACCACTTTTACTTTGTAAACAAATCACTGACACACCTAACGTGATGGAGGTAACATTATGAATCCTCCACCGCATAACTGAAAAGCTCTTGAACCATTTGGAACCTAAAATTCAGTTTCTTCACTGGGCGCAGACCAGTTTTCACCTGTGTCGATTCAAAACTGATAAGTGCAATAATGCTTCAATTGTGTATTACGTGTTTGCCTGCACATGCTTGGGAAAAGCCTAGTTAAAATCCGATTGTACCTATAACTTTGGAGAAGAACTTAATAAATGCCTTTTTTATCAATCCACTAAAGGAGCCACCCCGGGCAGATGTCAAGGTAATGCTTTTGGCTCTAGGATCAAATACAATCCCTTAAAGAGACTGTGTGCCACGTCTTTAAATAAATATATCTATGTTCCGATTTATTATCCAGGAGCCTCTTGTTCTCATTGCTCCATGCACTCCTTTAGCCACTATTGCCAGTTTCACATGAGAGCTACTCAACTGCATCTTACTATTAGGTGCAAGATTCAGCCCAACTTACACTTAGAACCTCACTTAATATTAGATTTTTAGATAATTAATGGGGGACATTTTGCATGATTTGGAGCTGTTTGGTTAGTGGTCACCTCAGGACCCTTCAGCAATATTAAGATTCTAAAGTTAAAACAATATTCTTAGACCTGATGGCTTTGTGTCCTTTGATTCAAGGCCAGAGTGTCTGTCCTTCTGTAAATAGGCAACACAACTGTGATGTTTTATATCTACAAGCAGGGTGTGACTCGCTCTAAAACGCTCTGCCACCATTAATTTCAATTGTGGAATTGGGTAGCTGAGACAGGGTTTTAATCTAGCCACAAGGATTCTGTTTGGGAAACTCAGTCTCCCACAGGAGTCCCTTGGATAAATGTGACATGCTTGAGCTTCCAAGATCCAGAGTTTCCACAAATACATCTCTTCAACACAACACAATGCTGCGTGGTTGCAAAACGTAAGAACCAATACACCATGGGAGACGAATTTCACCTACAAAGAAGAGACAAGTGTTTATGCTTGTATGCTTTGCCACTTCTTTCTTTTTATTCAAAGTGATCTTCAAGTTACACAGGATCACTCCATGAACAAAAATATTAATTTCTCTGCTATGGCCCAATCAAATAAAATCTAGTGTTTGAAACAGTCAACCAAGTGGCAAAAGCACAATGACCGCTTCTATTTAGGAATGCTCTTTTGCAGAGTGCTCTGGATATTCCACAATTCCCCATGACTACTGAACCTGAATTTCTTAAGAATTCATAGGTTGAATGGTCATAATTTTAAGGCACAGAGGACAACCCAAATATCATGAAGGTGACCAGAAAACACTTCACTATAAAGCAGTGGGAGCGCAGATTCAATTTTGGCATTGGGCTCTGGCTGAAGGGAGAAACCAGCTTCAATGGATGTCTTTTGTGACCTATTTAGCCCTGTGTGACTTCAAGATCTATTCTTACAAAGCTTAGTTAATACCTACATGAACCTGAAAACATTTCAGTTTAATTCCTTTTCTTTAGAAAATGAGGCAGTAACCAGACACTTTGAAGGCCTCTTTTGTCTACTCCCACTAAAACCTGAAGCCTGATCCATTGTGCAATTTTAATATCCAGTTAAATTTCTTGATGTACATGTTTTTAAAACACATGGCAGCTAAATACGGTTCCATATCTTAAAATCGCGGCAGAAATGGCCGTGAATACAAAATATTGCGGCAAAAATGCTGTGGTTTTTCGCACCACAGTCATGTAAAGGATGTGGGGGACACCCCTGGAACCCCCAGACCCATTATACCATTTAAGGGGAGCGGGGGACACCCCCGCAACCCCTGCTACCCTTAAATGGTATAATGGGGTACACCTTTACCGGGTGAAACCATAGTAATTTTGCCGCAATTTTTTTTACCGGCGACATTTTTGCCGCAATCGTATTACCCGATACCCTAAATACATTAAACTGATGATTTGGAAGTCTGCTTGCTGATGTTAATTCAGCTTCAAATTTAAGTGAAATGCAGGTTCTTAGAAGCCTTATACAATTTTCATGAACAATTAAATTATTGGAAATACAATGCGAAACTCTTGACAAAGAGTGAGACACACTTTGACTTGAATCAGGAAATCAGTCTTCCCACTGTCCTTCCAAACTCCTCTTCAGCTGTATAAAGCAATCCGAATAAGTTGCACATACAGAGAATGCTGATTGGAAAGGACAAAACAGTTACACAAATATCTTATTTATCTGTGACAGATGGAGGTAACTCTCAGAGTAGATAAGCAACAAAGGCTTCTATTGTCCAACGGGTGGTTCCCGTGAAAGTAAGTTGTACTTCACATAACTTCTCTTCACCATATGGTATTAATGCGCATGTAATCGAGGATAAGGTAGCTATTCGTTATTTTCAAGCACACCCGACTGCTTTAATTTTTAACTATTCAACCTTACACACTGAGATTTCGTCAAAAACAGTGGTTTGGATGTCAGCTCCAGGAATACTACAGTTCAGTCAAGACTTGTGTGATATAGAATATTTTTGGCTAGATCTCACATAGACTGTTTATCTTCCAGTTCACAACTGTCTGTTTTTTTTGTGATGTTGCCTTTTTGATATGACTGAATGGGCTAAGATGTAAGAATAAGTTTTTCCCTGTAGTAACTATTGTATTTTTAGTTCTTCAGCCCCTACCTCCAGATCCTAGACCCTCTCCTATCTGTCACAGATGCAACATATTTTAAACGCACAGGAGAAAAAGAACAGGAAAGAGGAAAAACCTGGGCATGTGAGGGTAAAGCAAAGCCGGGTTGGGCAATGCCAGCATCTCTCACTGTTCTGTGTTTAGCTTCTAAAACGGCTATACTTAGGACATTCCATTCATATTCCTGAAGAAGCTAAAGTACGAGGAATAACATAGTTATTATGGTGAGTAAATATCTTTCTCTATCGGACTTGGGCCCTCATCACGAATCGGGCGTTATCCCAGCATAATATCCGCCGAGCGCTATTTGCGTTAACGCTGCAATGTGTGGCGTAAACAGCGCCAGATCAAGAGTTGGCGTGCACACGGCCTTGGCGTTAACGCAAATAGCATCTGGCGGAAACAGTGGCTGTAAACCCTGAAATCCAGCGCTCATTGCGATACTGTAAATAAAGCAGCAGCCATTTTGGAAATCAAAAATCCACCGAAAACCGTAGTCCCTGGAAGCCATCCACCACTGAACATCCAGCAAAATGTCCCAGGAGCGTACCAGGGGCAAGTCTGCCTCGGACAGGGCCAGAAAACCCAAGTTCTCTGACCAAGAACTAACTATTTTTGTGGAGGAGGTTATGGGCCATCAACATGAGCTGTATGGGCCACAGCAGCATAAGACCGGTGCACACGATTTGGAGATTAGTCATCCAGAAGGTGACAGCGGTGGGCTGTCTGCCCAGGGACGGGAGGACTGCCGGAAGCAGTTCAACGGCCTGCGGGTCCGTCTACGTGAACTCCTGGCTCAGCACAGGAATGAGACCATGGGGACTGGAGGAGGGCCACCACCACAACCGGCGGAGCTCACACCGTGGGAGGAGCCGATGACCACCCTAATTGACATGGGTTACAATTGAGGGGGTTGGAGGAGAGGAGGCATGCACTAGCACCTAGGAGGTTGCAAGTGAGAATCCCCCGCACCTCCATCAAAATGCATAATTGTGTCTGGCCCACCCCACCTTACCCTATGGGAATGTCAGTGGTTGCAATGCGTGTCATGCACCGCGGCCAAACCATGAGTGGGCCCTTGTACCAACGTACCCTAGCTCCCCCAAGTATCCAGAGTAGACTGAAGTACCTCCAATGTATCAATGTTAGCCCCAAGGAGAACAGAACCATGGCCTGGCCTCAGCAAGGTGATGGTGCGTGTGTATCATAGCCCCCCTCATGTATGGTGCCATGGGAGCTGTGCATTCATCTCCGACATCTCAAGATGCCACACCAACATGTCCGAGCAGTGTCCCTCCCCTGTAGCACATCCCGGCAATCCCAACATAGTGAACTACAAACATGTAATGGCTAAGCACGATACAAAAAGTGCCCTCACCCACTGTAAAGTATGAAATGCATGATAAATATGCAAGGGCGCTCTCCTCATACCAGACGCTATCTACCCTACAGGCACGCAACGATCATCGCAGGGCATGAGTGACGGAGAGGAAGCAGGCCCATCTACACCCACCCAGACACGCATTGACCAGCACCACTACCCCGAGAAGGGACCAGCCTGAGAAAGCATGGCGTAGGACACACGCTATCTCGCCCCACCAGAACCCAGTCAGAACATCTCATTGTCCCCAAGTCACCAGGGTGTCACCGCCCCAAACGCCCGAAGCCACCAGGGGGTTGCAGGATGTGGAGGTAGCCACCAGTGGGACAAACACTGAGGACGGCCACACATCCACTGATGAAGAGCATGGTCCACCGGTTTTTTCCACCTAGCCAGAGTGGCAATCCGGAAATGGCCACACCACAAGGGACCCCGGAGCAAGTGGGAGAAGAGATCCACACTCCCCATGTCCCTGCTTGTTGACATCATGCCCCCACACCATTGGCCAATGTGAACACCCCCTCCTATGGGTCACCTGAAGGCAGCCCCTCCACCTGCGTCAGCCCCACCAGACAGGCCGACAAGTCCAACAACAGCTCACCTACCACCCCGCGTAGACATGGCAGGCCAATGAACACCAAACCTGACAGACCCAGATACATGGGAGCTCCTGTAATGGGACGGCTGGATGTCATTGAGGAACATTAGAGGAGAATTTAAGCCATGGCGGGTGTGCACAACCGCCACATTAAGGTAATTAGCTGTGCTATTCGGGGGCAGCCAAGACCATGGCATGGGACAATGCCCGCACCCGTCGAGTGGTAGAGGGGTGTACAGCGGCCCTCACTGGATTTGGGCAGAGAGTCTGGGAGCTCTGAGAGGTCCAATTTGCTCATGCAGAGCAGATGCGGGAGGCCAACAATTTCCTCCGCCAGCAGCTGCAGTTGGCGGGTTCATTACCATCAATCTCCACGACACCCACAGAGGGATCCCTGCAGGGTTCACTCCGGTGACATTCCTTGCGCCATCCACAACGCCGCTCACCAGAGAGAGCCGGAGGTGGAAGGCATCAACGTCCATCATAGAAGGACAGTGCACAGTTGGGCTGAGGACCAGCCACATGAACACACATGCACTGGTTTGGGTTGTTAGAGGGGGATGGGGGAATGTGTTATGAGATGTTGGTGGGGGGAGGGGGGAATTTGTGTTGGGGTGCTAGAGGGGGTAGGAGTTTATGTGTGTTGGAGTGTTGGTGGGGGGAGGGGGAATGTATGTTGGGGTGTTGGTGCGGCCAGGGGGTTTTTTCAACACAAAATAAATCATGTTCATACTGCATAGAAGGCTTGGACATTCATTATTGTGTTCAATCACTTTTTATTTGACAAGTGAAGTAAGTGACAAGTAGACATCCACCAGATCAGAAAAAGTTCTCAATCAACACCTGTCTGGCCAACCTCCTCTCCCTCACGCCATCCTTGTGTGCATTTGCCCCGGCTACGGGCACATGCTCATCGTCACTCCCATCACCAGGTGGTTGGCCATCATCATCCAGGGTCAGTGGCACATGGCTGCGACAGCAGATGTTGTGCAGCATGGCACAGGTAAGTACTATTTTGCCCACTTTCTCTGGTGCATACATCAGTGCCCCTCCCGTAAGGTCTAGGCACCGGAAACGTGCCTTCAGCAATCCAAATGCAATTTCCACACAGTTGCGTGTATGCCTATGGGAAATGTTATATGCAACTCTGTTGAAGTTTGTGGATTACGCACAGGGGTCATGAGCCATGTGTACTGCGGATTTCCAGAATCACCTGCAGGGGAGAAAACGTGTACATTAGGCCTAGGTAGGTTCAGTGGATGTACAAGGGTGTCATAATGCCTACCTCCGGGGACCCAGACCAAGTCCAGCAACCCCGGAAGCAGGCATCAAGTTATTCCAAGCAAGCCCAACAACCCCTGCTAGGGGCTAGTTGGGTGCAGTCCTGGGGTCTATGGCGCCAGGCTCATATGGAGAGTCAGTCCTGGCGCCATAGGCGCCAGGCACATAGATTAAAACTTACCTGATGCAGACCATGCTGCAAACTTACCTGATGCAGACCTTGCTGCAAGAGCTCCAAACCAAAAGAGGCTTTGAAGGGACTACTTTACCTAGGGACTATTTTTTACTCGAGTGGGGCTGGGGAGGAATACTTACCTGGGACTACTTTGGTGGCTATTTATATCACACCCGAAGAGCAGCACACGCTTTGCGTTGTTCTGCATCCAGCAGCGTAACGCTCACCGTGCCTGCAAGTCTGCATCCAGCCTTCTGCCACGCCCGCCTCGAGTCTGGAGCCCCTAGAAAAAGGGAGAAAGAAGGAGAAAAGGTTAGAACAAGAGCAATACCTTTGATCCTTACCTGAATTCCCGATCCATCGCGCCTTCGAGCTGGAAGAAAGAAGTTATTTAATGCGCGTCGCCTCGCCTGCTGCAGCGCCGCGCTGAACTCACCGGCCTTCGCAGCATCTTCACATTCCATCCTTCTGCATGTTCCCGCCGCACTCCGGCCCCTAAGGGGAAGACAAGAACAGCAAGGTGAGCCAAGGGAATACACAGGGGCAATATTAGTTACCCCCCATAGACATACGTGATTTTACCACCGGGAGTACTATTCCTCTTCACGGGTCGGCGCAGCTTCCACTGCATCCTCGCCGAACCCCGGCCCCTAAGGGGAAACAAAAGGACAGCAATGTGAAACAAAGGGACAAACAAGGGGAAACCTCCTCACCACAATAGACTTAACTGATTTTACCGCCGGAGGCATTATTCCCCAAGACTTCATACTTTCTCTCAGCGCCTGAATAAGGGAGAAAGCAACAGGTTACATATTGACATTATTTTATCAAACTGTGTTGGATAATACAAATCCTCACCTGAATATTACCGGTTTCCACGAGGAACTCTTTGCTAGGGTCAAGCTGCAACCTGCAAGGAATCGGACAGAGTGAAAGTCAGACATTTGAACTCTTACGACCTACATACTTACGGCATCTTGCTGGGAATCTCAGAGTCAATATTGTTCTGGAACTCACCAATTCCTTCGAGCCAGTGAAGCAACTGGTTAGCTACGCGCCCCTGCGCTCAATGCAGGATGGAGAGCTCATCTTTCCAAACCATCAGGTTAGACTATAAGAGGGGACATCAAAGGTGATCAGTGGGGAGAACAGCGGGAGTGGGGGGGGGGGTTAACGCTCAACTCCACGGGTGGTTAATTCCCTTTCTCCATTTGCAGAAGAATATTCCTGCGGGCCAAGCAAACGAAGCAAGGTGGGCCAGTCCAGTCTGTCATCTCGGCACTGCACGTCACATTGGTGGAGACCGCAGCTGTCCAGGTCAGATCGACGCATCGGTGGGAGCCAAGTGAGCGTAACAAAGGGTCACACACCATTTAACTAAGCAATATGGTCATGTATGTGTGCAATAGGTACATGCTATTTCACTGCAATGTTGGTATACATCCATCATCTTTCGGGACATGCATGGGCTGACCTATACATGCAGCCTGTGGAAATTTGAAAGGTGTTATGTGGCAGGTTCATTTTGCATGCACTTGATGTCAATGTACATGCAGCAGTGGATCGCAGACTATGTTTATGGTTATGTGTGTGACACTCAAGCTGAACAAGTACAGTCATTTTCAGATTACTAATTTCATTAGGGTGTCTTCATGTGCACCATGTGCACCGTGTGCACTGCAATGTGCGCCATTTCCTATATGGGGTACTTACTGCATTCACCATCCCTGTGTCTCATTGCCACAGAGGTGCATCCCTTACTTCAGGATGAGGCTCCCGTAATATCTGTCTGTTCACGTTATATGTTGTTAGGTGATGTGTTGTGGCTGTCTCCATGGCTGGTGTCGCGGTCGCTACTTGGCACATTTATCTATATTTGGCCAGGCATGTAAATGGCCATTCAGGGATCACTATCTCAGGGATGTTCTTGGTCGTGACTCCGCCTGCTCGTCAACAGTTTTGTGAATGTGCTTACAATTGGACTCACTTGGCATTCCTGTGTGGTGCCCAGGGTGAGATAGCTCTTGGGTGTCAGGGTGAGTAGCAGCACTGCAAAACAGACAAGATGCATTTTGGTTGTTGTGTTTCCATATGTGATTGTCCTTTCACAAGCGTGTGGCATTCAACTTCTTTGTGTTCTGCTGTGGGGAACGTGTGCAGGGGTTCTTGTGTGACACATGCATGGAAATGGTGCATTGCTAGTGCTGGCTGTGTCTCCTGGTGGCATGCAGGGATTCCTGTCTGCCTGCCCCCCCCCCTTCAGATGAACGTTGGCATGCATTTCATTCAGGAATTCTACTCACCCAACATCCATGTGTGTTGGCCCTGGTGCCTCTCCATGTAGACTGGCAGGGCACTGTTGCGTAGTACCATGGAGTTGTGGGTAGATCCTGGGTAGCGGGAGCAGCAGTGGCTGAAAGTTAGGTCGGGGCTACAGGTCATATGGACGTTGAGGGAATGGAAACTCTTCCTGTTCCTGTAGGCTGCCTCATAGTCCTGGGGTGCTACAAGTCCAACATTTGTGCAGTCTAGGACTGCAATGATCCTCAGGACTTGGGCAATGGCGTGGAACTGTGCCTTGACTTGGTTGACCTGTGCCTGTGTGGCTGGCAATGCAATGTGCTCATTGACATGGAGCAGCAGTGCATCCAGCACCTGTCCCAGCACGGCACTGAAGGTGGACTAGGCCATACCATGCATCATGGCGACGGTGTGTTGGAAGCTGCCAGTCCTGAGGTACTGTAGGACTGACACAAGCTTCACAAGTGGGGGCACAGCGGTACTGATGGCTATACGGCTGCCTATGTCAGCCTGGATTGTGCCCAGCAGCTGGGTGATGGCTGCCCTGTCCAACTTGTACTCAGACACCAAATGCCCATCAGTCAGGGCCCAGGGTGTTGACCTGACCCTGGGGATGGCTGGCTGCCTTGCTGGCACTGGCCTGCTCCTCTTCCTCCTCCTCCCCCCTCTGCTCCCAGGGCCCTGGGCTGGTTGTCAGTCCTCTGTAGCTCCAGGCGCAGCATGCACATGTCCACATCAAGGCTCTCGGCTCCAAATGGTAACATGGTGTTGGGGAGGGTGTGTGGGCAATGGGTGCAACTTTTGTAGGGCTCTTGTGTGCATTATTTCCACCTGAGGACTAATTGCTGTCTCCTCCCTGCTCCTAATGGCTACATGGTGTTGTGGAGGGTGTGTTGGCCATGGATGGGACATTTGTAGGCCTCTTGTGTGCATTGTTTCCACCTGGGCCCTAATTGCTGTCTCCTCCCTGCTCCTAAAGGCTACATGGTGTTGGGGAGGGTGTGTGGGCCATGGGTGGGACTTTTGTAGGTCTCTTGTTGTGTGCATTGTTTCCACCTGGGCCCTTATTGCTGTGTTATGTGGTTTTCCGGCGCTAAGAGCGCCAAAGCTGTACTTGTGATGGCTCGGTAATAGCACGTCTGGTTGCCGGTGCTATTACAGCCGGCGGAATTACAGCCGGCTGTATTTGCGCCAGCTGTTATAGCATCGCCAGGATTTGCAGTTTTGGCAGCGCTAATACAGTTTCTGACAGATTTAAGGGGTACCGCCCAACTCGTGATGAGGCCCTTAATCTAATTCCAAATTTGTATGTCCTGTATGCTCATGATGTGATTCCATACCTGTAAACATACATCCATATGGCCACATTACAACGTATCTATACATATACAGATACATGTTTACAGGCATGGAGGCACTTGTGTGTACACCACAATAATGTTTAGCCCAAAGTGATACTGATATGTATAGTAGTACTCATGCTTTATTTGTACTCCTCTCTTCACTACCAGTAGGCTCTCTAAATGCCATGCTGCTGATAATTGATCGGGAAAGGTATCAGAGGGCCAAATGACACAGCAGCAGTTACACTAATGTTAATCATTTTGTGAGTGGACATTTAGGATCTGATGTGAGTAACACTACCTCCGTTGTGGACATATTGAGTTATGCACACTGTCAAATGATTGCCATTATCTGCAATCTGTAGCTCTTCATGGTCAGACTACCAACCAAATTATATCTGGATATCATATAAACCAATGGCTATATGGCCCAGTTGAAAACTCATAGACAGAAGGCATTTATCCAAAGGTTTGCATTCTTGCACAGAGCAGAACATGTCTCTGAATTGTATTTTCCCCCCTGTTGTTTGGAGCCTGTCAGGGTGATCTGTATACTTTGTCGAAAAGGGAAATGTACCCTTTTTCTCAAGAAGGAATTAAGAGAGGTACAATATGTCTGTCACCAGCCCTTGTGCCTGTGCTGTTGGAACGCTAAATCCAGAGGTGGTGAGTATGAGACTAAACAGTGACTTATTATGGAGGGATGCATGCGTACATAAAGGTGTGAATGCACATACTATGCCCACAATTATTAAAATTAATATTGTCAGGATGAATCGCAATAAATGTGGCTGCCGATTGTATTGAATGACTCAATTAAGCTGATTACACCAGAGTTACACTGTGAGCACATGCTAAATGGTCACCCAATTCTGCAGCTTAGACATGATCCTACTGTGCATGTATACGTGGGATGAGAGTCATTTTGTAATTCACCATTTGAGCCAGCCACAAGAAGGTTTGGGGAGCCATCACATATGTATAAACAATACTACCAACTGCTACCTCTTGATTTGGAACCTATGATGAAAATGGATGCCTGTTCCTCCATAACATTGTGATATAAGAGAGAGGAATACCCTGAATTAGCACCACCACACGAGGGGAGTTGATTAAGGGGTTAGTCAACCATTTGAATGCTGATCACAGTGTGATAGCAGTGTAGTCCCCTACAGGCTGTGAAGAAATAGATCTTCTCTGCTCTCTAGCTGGCAGAAAGGTCATGGTGAACATGAAATGTATGATAAATGTATCAGCAAAGGTTAAAAATGTGTGGTGGAATGCCACTTGTTTGAGGTGCTGCTGTGAAAACGACCCACTGTTTTGTGTTTCTACAGATCAGAGAGCGAACAAGAAGATAAATAGACCATAGGCATAATGCTCCTAGGGTAAAGCCATCTCTTTATTTACTTAACCAATCAATTAATTCTGTCTCAGTTCAATGCTTTGACATTTCTTCCAGCATTAGGTAGAACAAGCTCGTTTCCTTGTAGCTTTGCCACGTAGCCAACACAGAGCCATGCCCTCCCATGAAATGTCCTTCTGTATTATTTAGTCCCAGAGTGGTATAAACTGAATGGGGTGTGTAACACGCTTGCCCTTTAATTATTGGTGAATAATAAAAGTGGTCAAGAATGCTGAAGAGCTCGAAACCATCATAAAATTACTCTAATACATCTAAAAATCAAAATCATGAACAAATGTCCATGGTTCAAAAGTGAGGAATGAAGGATAAGTGAAGCAGCAATAGTTGAGAGTTTAAGAATAGTTCTTAATGTTAACCTATACAGCTGTTTTGCTCACTTCAGTGGGATTGCTTAAAAATAATAATTATTCTGTGTCATCAACCACCCTCTCCCATCCCATATCCAGGACCAGGAAAATGAGGCAGTAACTGCATTAACAGTTTCTCTTCAGCTATATCTGAAAAGTTGTCTAAAGTGAGAAATTATTTCATCAGCTGGGTGACTTGGTGATTGGTAGAGGAGGTACAATAAACTAAATTGTAACATGTCTCATGGAAATCACAGAATACTTTGTAATGATTCTAACAGTGAATATCAAAAGTATTAGGGATAGGAAGCAGAAGAAAATAAGTGTGGAATTGTGTCCAAATCGAGAAAACAATAAAATAACAGTGCTAGTGAGTAAGGGTATTGTGAAGCTAAGGTAATGATATTGGTCTAGGCGGTGCTAGCACATGCCTATGTAGAAATGGGAGGTCATCTGAGGTGGAAGATAGTTTGACCCTCTTGTGGTTGTTGCTGGACGGGCTCTTTGGTGTGACAGGTGGGTTGATGTTGATGTTGGAATGCACATCCATGTCTCAGATTTATGAAGCCACGCGTGGATGATGATGGAAGGCACTGTCAGGTAATACATGAGTCAGTCCCAGGTAGGAAACAAGGTGGATGATTAACAATTAATTTCCGAATTAGCTGGATCATTCTTAGTATTTCAATGTAGGCTATACACATTTTGCGGTAGTTCTATCTACAGTGTAAACAGAGATCGAAAACACTGTTAGCTATGTGGCTACTGCGTGTAGCTTCCAAGTGCACGCTGTCTATCTGGTACTACATTTGACTCAAAGACAACTGGTGCCATGCACATTTACCCATGTGACATTGTACATGTCTTGGCCTTTTGAATTCCCATTAATATGCGTCTTAATCACATTGCAAATTAGGATGTTTTTCAAACTTTGTAAAGATATGCAGTAAGATTAACAAATCGCCTTCTGTTTTCTTTGTATTCATAATACCTAGTCAGGTGCAGAGGCATTGTACAAAGCAGATAACCAATTATCTACTTTTGCTTTTACTGTGTATAATTTTAAGAACTGGATTAGAAGGTTCCCTGCATTTTATATGATTTACATTTGAAGTAGTTTGGAGTGTCATATTTGTATTATTAGACTTTACAGAAAAAAATGACAAAGCGTTCAACTCCTTGTTGAAATCAAATCTCCTGCACACCATGTATGCTCTTTGTTCTTCTAGCATGTCTCTTGCTCTTTGGGTGGGATCCTAGAACCAGGAGCTACTTTTTTCCTCCAGATTATTAACGTTTTGTTTCAATCCCTGATACAAGTGTTAGGCAAGGCAGCATGCAATGTCCCGAGGAGCGGGGAAACAATCACTCTGCTAAGCATTGTAAGTGTGGGACATGTCTTTCTGCACCGAACTCTAAAAGTGTGATTGATAGAATTCAAGCGTGTGACAGATGAGATTGCACTTCACCCAACGAATGGAAAGTCGTTCAATCAGCAGTGTTTTCGCCAAACGTTTATTTGCTTTTTCAGCTATGAGGTACTTTAACATGCAAGTGTAGATCTGCTAGACTCTGTTAACTAGTGCCATGCTGTAGGTGAACAAAAGACATGCACCCAGTCATTGCTTGTACGACTCTCCCATTACTACTGTTTGGTTGAGGACTGGGAACTGCCATTAAAAAAATCGAGTATTTCCCACAACCCTCCAGACGTTTCATATTGCACAGAGATGTGCAGTGACTGAGTCAGCTGTTAGTTCAGTAAACTGTGATGGTCCCTTACATTCTCACCCACCAGGAAGAGATCCAAAAAAAAGCAATCAATAGTACAAATGATTTCTGGAAGCGCCTTATCAGGAGCCTTCCTAACTCAGATTGTTATTTGGCAACTAATCTACTGTAAGCAATCCCTACAGAGTCTCAGGTTCTGGGTTATGGTTCTGTTGTTGAGCATACCTACAAGGAGACAGGGTCATTTTCGTTTTCTACAGGTGCCAGCATGGTGGTAATGTCATTGCAAATCCACTAAGCTTCAGCTCATGTGATTAACAAATCTCTACTAACCGCAGCTTCTGCATACATTACTTAGGGTGGACAAGGAAGGTGGAAGAGCAAGCAGATTTAAAATCTTGTCATTTAATGAGGAGCTCATATGGTCAAACTGCATAGGTATAGGACTATGCCATGGACTTTACTGCACCTATTAACTTACACCTGAAAATATCTTAATGCCAAAGGTAGCATTATGTGCAATTCAAACCTTTGATCGGTGATAAAAAAAGGGCTGTCAATACAGTGTTGAGGGCATTATAGAAACTGACTTTGATAGCAGATATAGACAGTAGGGCTCTGCAACATTGAAACTAAAATCCTATGAAGCACTGCATATGTGTTACCCACTCTTAAACCATTGATTTTATACGGCCTCCATCTTCATATACAAATTTGAAGTCATTCTGCCAATCTTTTAGTGTGGATAGTGTAACATTGTGTATCCTAACCGTAGATGTGGTTCTCTGGTCAAAACACTTGGTTTATCTGAGATTTTTCTGAGAGTGACATTACATGTTCGATTGTGCTGCTTCGTAAAACTAAACATGCTCGATTTGCACTTAAAATGTGAATCCTGCAATCTGGTGGGATGCACATTTCACTATTACAAGTTAATGATAATAACAGCA
This sequence comes from Ambystoma mexicanum, assembly GCF_040938575.1. Lineage (NCBI taxonomy): Eukaryota > Metazoa > Chordata > Amphibia > Caudata > Ambystomatidae > Ambystoma > Ambystoma mexicanum. Next base: position 972,824,801 of record NC_090936.1, on the reverse strand, counting down.
TGCTATTAAATGACAGAATACAAACATAGGCTTAGTCTGGCTGAATGCATGAGTATGGAAATAATTAGTCAAGCTTATGCAATTCTAAAATATTCACTTTGTTCTTAATTGTCTAGCAGTATTTTACTCACTGTAGCCTTAAATGCCAATGAAATGTGTATCTGCTGGTAACAAATCAATGTGTATATGTATTTACTGCTTAGTTCAGCATCTAATATTCTAGTTAATGGGCAAACAAAAAATATTGTTAATCTAGACGCCTGTGGTTGGAAAATTGCAAAGTCACATTAGAAAACCCGACCCTGAAGCGGACGAATGCTCTGGGAACCAGGGTTGCCCGCAAGAAATGTCAGAAGCTACATAAGGGGAATTCCTTCCTTCTCCCTGATCAGCTTGTTTAATGAAATCCAAAAGAGGTTGTGCAACCCGAACCATCACCCAGAAGCCCAAGAGGCGGGTGGAGAAGATCTCTTGGTGCACTGCACAGGTAATTTCCCAAATTGGGCCATCTTTCATCACACTTCTTCCCAAGAATGGCTGCACCAGTTATAAACCATCTCAGCTATTCATAGAGTAGTGTGACTGCGGAATTGCCAAAGTCATTGCAGATACTTATCCTCTCGTTATCCAGCGGGAAACAAAAGGCATCCACACGCTTCACGAGACACACATCTTCCAGATGGCCCAAAGTGGAGCTTTGTGTGCAAACAAGTGTGGTTCCACTTAATTTCAAATTGGCGGCCTGCTCGATGACCACTTGGTCGCCACTGTGGAGCCCTTTATTGTCACAAAGAAAATACCAAGCTTAGAGAATCACGGGCATTCACTGGTAGAAGCATAGAAACACCCCCGGAATGCTAGGGATCAGAAAAAAAGATGGTACTGGATTTGCTCAGAGGCACCCTTTGTGTTGCTCTGGTGCTACACAAGGGAGGTGCAGCTTACACAAAATGAGCTGCATTGTGCATCAGCAGCTGTGACGGATCTCAGAGGATCTCTGCAGACTTTGGTGTGTTATAATCACATTATACCATGGCGTGATGCCAGTTTTTGTCCCATGGTGCTAGAAGTTGGAGGGTTGCCATTAATACACTGATGTAGCAGCAACCCAAATAAGAATAGCAAACAGGTAAATGCCGAGGTACTGGAATAAGCCAGAGCAGGTTGGAGTTTTGACACCGGAGTACCCTAGACCTTGCTCCCTTGGTCTCTATTCCTGTTTACTCTCAGGTGGCCTGCCGGCCCAACTGCTGATAGCAGCAGTGAGAGGATTCTCTACCTTGTGTGCCGTGGTGTTCTGCATTTTGTGCCTTTCTGTGCATTTACTTGGTGTGCATCATGGGCACCATTGTGAGCAATCTCTTTGGGGGATAAGCAAGATTCAAGGGACAACATCACTACATTTTACCAAGTGACAGAATCAGTGAAAACTGCCTCCTTGTATCCTACCATTGATTCTAGCTCTAAGCATACAACCCCACTTTCTTCTCATTGCAATGGTTAAAGCTGCTAGAGGGGAGGTTGTGGAGACATACTCCGAGCCTTCCCATGCCAGTTCTGGTACCTGGATGATCTTGGAGACGGGTTGTGCTCATTAGATATGCAGGCATGGGTGAAAATGACTGCCTTTTAATTGAAAACAATGACCGCAGAACCGAAATCGATATTGTACATGGTTAGATAGGTGAATGAGAGAGGCAATAACATGATACTCGTCCGTTATAAATCAAGCTGTAAGGATTTTTAATAAATGATAAATTATAGGATGTTGGACAACATACATCTTGAGAAAAGGAATGCAGGACGTAAAAGTAAAGCAATTCAAAACAGACCACATTAGGGATTTTGAATATCTGTTTAAGAAAGCTCTTTTGAAAGAGTATATTATGGTATTTCCCTATTGTAAGCATCCACAGTTGTTTTGGCTAAGTTTACATATAGGGAGCCCTGTGCATTTCTTATGAAATTCCTTGCAAACTGTCTTGAAATGGTGCAAGTGATAGTGCAACGAGGGGGAGCTCAAGAAGGGGAACTATAGGAGTACAGTAGCACTACAGTTCCCCATATTTCATTGAGCTCACCCCTGGACTCTATCACTTCCTTATCCTTACAGCTTGAGGTATAACGGATGAGTATCATGTTATTCCCCATCTCATTCACCTTAGTTCTTCCACACCACCCTGTTTGTAAATAAAGGCGTTGAACGTTGTTTCTTCTGACTCATGTGTTCTGTTGATCCTTCACCCCATTTGGCCATATGGGCAAGTTGTTATCTTGTAACTATAGTTCTCCAGAAATAGCAATGCATAATGAGCCCAAAAATGTTGAAAGAACCCATATATCTTTACCTTGGCCCCTTCATGCTCTGAGTCCTCGTTGTCAGAAGGGAACAAAATCGAACTGTGTGCTGAAATATTAGAGATGGGGTTGCATATAATACTGTAGAACATACCCTCGATGAAGAACTCGTAATACAGCTAACAATGAAGGCAAGTCCCTGAACGCTCACTCCAGAAAGTATACAACTCACTAGGGAAGAAAGGCCCAAGTCAATCTTGTAAGGATAACAGGTTTTAATCTCACACACAGATGAGAGCAAAAGCAAAGAACTTTCTGCCGAAAAATGGTACAAGCAGAGGCTTAAGAAGAGACACATCGTCATAGTGACGCAATACATACAGTAAAAACCTGAGCGGCTGGTTGGTGTGTTCTTATACAAGATCCACCTGTCCCATAAGGGATGGCAGGTCATTTGTTCCAGCCCAGTCCGTCCATCTTCCATCACGTGGGTGCCGCAGAGATCATCTTTTTCTCACCGACGAAGGTCAAAGAACAAATTAACTAAATTCACAACATAATGCTATCATTATACTATGCACTTGGCAGGCCTTAAGACCGACACAAAGGAGGTTCTGGGGCACTCTAACCTTCACACACACATTTCATTCACTCCCTTCCGCGCCATTGCGCTCCAAGGTCTCCACCCTCGTTTTGAACTATAATTTACCCCTCCCAGCACCCTGCCTTACAAATCATATAATTGTAGCTCAAATACGTGCAATGTCCGTCCTCTTTAAACATCCCAGGACTTGTTACTTTGGGGTTGGTGATCAAGAGACACCTGGTGCTATGGAATTCAGGGTCTTGAGGTTTAATCAGTTATATAGACTTATACAGGCTGTAACTCGTGATCGCATGGCGATGGGTTGGGTCACGCTTTAGCCAGTGTGAGATAACATGCACACCAGGCGCCGGTTTTTGATTGCGGACTTGTAGGGCACATTCCTTACAGATAGAAAAACATCTGTACAACATGTTAGAACAATGAATGAGCTTTGTGGCAGTCCGGGGTGTGGGTTGTCCTCATGGGAGCTCGGCATGGCTGGAGATTTCCCTCGTCTCGCAATTAGGGCCTAATATATGAAATGCTGCATTCGCCGCACAGGCCTTGTCTTCACACTATGGTTACTAACATTTACACAAAATGCACTAACATCTACACAAAATGGCAGTCTTGCTTGCCCCTTACAAAATGACAATCTTGCTTGCGCCTTAGGTTATACTATGTGGGTTGAACATATTGGAGTGGGGTCACAACTCTGTCCCCCCAACCCACTGGCCCATCATAGTGTTTCGAAGGCCGGTCGCCTCACTCTAAAGCGCTTTGGGGGTGGGCGGGTTCTCCCCTTTCCCAACACTAACTTGGTTGTCTCCATGGTGTGACCTTTGCACATGGTATGCATGAACCCATGCTTTGAACAGAGTCTAGCGCATTGACCATCCACAGGAAGGAGTGCACGGATTGATAATTCTTAACCTGTTGACATATTTGACGACTTACTATCCAACCTGAACCTCAACCTGACATGAGTACTCAACTAAGGATACCGAGTATGTGAACAGACCACTCTGTGGAAGTTTTGCAAATTTTACTAAGAAGTATATTAGTCAACAGTATTTATTGCAAAAACCGGGCCACATGTGTAGATACCTTACTTTGCAACAGCTTTCACCCAAGACGAAGGGGATTTGAAGAGCTGTCTAAACAGCAATAAAGTAAAGGTTACCCTTAGTCCATATTCTCTTTTCTGCCATACTTATGGGTTCGTCAGACCTTCAGGAACAGGATCTGAGCATGAAGTAGAGCAGCATTAATAGTATATACAGAAAAGTAGGAGGGGGCACATACATGACCCTGCAGAATGGATGGAAGCTCCCTTGCACATGCTCCCAGGCCCAACACCCAGTCCTTGTTTTAGTTCAGTCCAATGGCCAACTTATGAGGGACAAAAGGAATGATTATATGGAGGAAAGCAGACTCTGGACTAGGGGTACAGTAGTTCCTATAGTCAGTAACTTTTACTTTCTTCATCATTCTGTCCCCTTTGCTTCATCCTTAGGGGAGTTCACAAAGCACCAGATCGGGGGGAGGATGAAAGTCTTGCAGAAGTTGTGTTTTTCAATAGGTCTCCATTTAACAGGGCACATTACGGAGTACCACCTGCCCAAAATAAGCATCCATCCTAGAGTTCATGTCCAAAGAATACTTTTTGCAGAAGCCGTGTTGAATCTAAATCACTACTTTATAAATCTTTATATAGCTACATCCCATTAGAAAGCAACTGCCACCGCCTTGCCACGATTAATTATGCATGCAGCCCTTGATGGGGTTTCACATTCTTGCAGCTATTTTGCATTCCAGGATAAGGGATTTACTCCACAATGCGATGGATGCCTTAAATGCTTCAGTTCCTGAGGAACGGCTCCAGAAAGAAACAGATAGTTTGAGACCTGAATCCCATTGTACGCTCAAATTTAATCTACAGTGACCTGGCCACATTTTGATTGTGTGGATCATTTAGCCTCTGATGATGGGTTTAGAAAAAACACAAGTATTTTAATCTCCTAAATGAGATGAAGCACCTTTTTAGGGTGGAAGATGGGGTGAGTACGGAGTACAACTTTATCCTTGTGGAAAATCAGGAAGGACGACTGGACACAGAAAGCTTGGAGCACACTGATCCTAGAAGTGAGGGGCACCAAGAAGTCTGCCTTAAGGGTAACACATCTGCTGATGTCTTTGGTGAGCAAGCGTTCGATGGGCTTCTGACCAGGGCTAAGAGAACCACGTTAAGGGCCCACACAGGATGGGGCCGTCTACCTTGTGCAAATAGCCACTGGAGGCCATTAAAGTGCCTTTGGAGAACAGGATTAGACAATCACAACAGCACAAATGCACTGCAACAATAGCCACTTATGGCCGAGAAGAACAAGTTACTTCTTACCTTGTAACGTTCTTTCGATGGGATGTTCCTCCGACGTATTCCTTATCTTAGATATCTCTTTCCAGCTTTGCTGGCCTCGGAACATTTTTCTCTAGAGGGCGCTGCGCGTCGACGTCCGCCGAGTCGATGTCCCTCGACAGCCGCCGTATCGACGTCGACGTCATCCTGCCTATAAAGGCTGCGCGCAGCGTTCGTTGCTCAGTTCCGTTTTGTAGCCCACAATTATTATTTCAGGACTAGACTAATCACCCTGAAGGAGCGTAAACTGCAACAACAAGGGAAGTAGTATTGCGGGGATGGATGGGAGGGTCTATAAGGAATACGTCGGAGGAACATCCCATCGAAAGAACGTTACAAGGTATGAAGTACCTTGTTCTTCGAAGGGATTGTGTCCTCCGACGTATTCCTTATCTTAGATAGGCTCCCATAGCAGTATTCTGTTTTTGGAGGTGGGAGTACTGACTTCATGCTTCTTTTTATTGATGAATAGAGTGCAATACTGCCCTTCCAAACCTAGTCTCTTGACTGGAGGAGGAATCCAAGTTGTAAAACCGTGTAAAGGTATGGACGGACGACCATGTGGCAGCCGCACATATGTCTTTAACCGGCACTCCTCTTTTGAGGGCCGATGAAGCTGCGATACCTCTGGTCGAATGAGCCCTAAGATTTTGAGGGGACTCTTTTCCTGCCAGTTTATAAATTTCCAAAATGGCTAGAATGATCCATCTGGAAATGGTCTGCTTACTTATCGGTTACCCCAGCTTGTGACCTGTGTAGCCTACAAACAGCTGGTCTGCCTGTCTTATTCTAGCCAGTCTACTGATGTAAAAACTTAAAGCCCTTCTTGGGTCCAGCCTGTGTAACCTCTCTTCCTCTTTCCCCGGATGAGGAGGAGGATAGAAAGATGGAAGGGTAATCTTCTGAGTGATATGGAATTCAGAAACCACCTTTGGGAGGAAATTAGGCTTCACTTGCAAGACAACTTTGTCTTTGTGAAAGATTGTATGAGGGGGTTTACAAGAAAGAGCTTGTAACTCGCTCACCCTTCTAGCAGATGTAAGTGCTATTAATAAAACAGTTTTAAGGGTAAGAAATCTTAACAAACAAGAATGGAGTGGTTCGAAAGGTATGCCCATCAGGAAAGTTAGGACTAAGTTTAAATCCCATAGGGGAACCTGGAATGGTCTTGGGGGATAAACGTTAGTTAACCCCTTTAGAAACTGTATTACCAAGAGTAACTTGAAATAGGATGGTTCTTCCGCAGTGCGCTTAAAGATGGATAGCGCTGCGAGATAACCCTTAATGGTGCCAACTTGAAGGCCTGATTTCGCCAAATAGAGTAGGAAGGACAAAACCATTGGTGTACCACATGAAAAGGGGTCGATATTCTTTTCTCTACACCAGCTGCAAAATCTGTTCCAACGGCAGCGGTATAAAGACTTTGTTGCTGGCCTCCTTGCCGAAAGCAACACCTCCATAACATCATCAGGGAGGTCCCAATCCTTGTACCTCAGCCTTTCAGAAGCCAAGCGTGAAGGTTGAGGGTTTTGATGTCTGGTTGGAGAACCTGACCTCCCTTCTGTGAGAGTAGATTCTCTCTGAGTGGAAGTCGAATTGGAGGGCAGATGGACAAGTCTAGAAGGTCCGGGTACCACGTTCTCCTGGCCCAATCCGGGGCAATTAGGATCTTGGTTTTCCGGAAACTTCTCAACCTCCTGATCATTTGAGGAATGACAGGGACCGGTGGGAACGCGTACAGAAGCGGAAACTCCCAGTCCACTATGAACGCGTCTCCCAGAGCTCCTCTCGGGGGAAATTCCCTTGAAAAGAACAGATCGCACTTCCTGTTGACACTGGTGGCGAACAGATCCACCTGAGGAGTTCCCCAAAGGGCGAAGATCTCTTGAAGGACTTCCTGAGCTAGTTCCCACTCGTGGGAGACTGTGCTCTGCCTGCTCAGAGCGTCCGCTGTCAAGTTCTTCTCTCCGGCTAGGTGAATTGCCGATAGAGAGATTCCTTCTTGGATTGCCCAAAACCAGAGCTGCATCGCCTCTCTGCACAGAGGTAGTGATCCTACGCCTCCTCTTTTGTTGAGGTAATGCATGGCCACTGTATTGTCCGTCATTATCAGGACATTCTTCCCTTGTACAGATGGCAGGAACGCCTTCAGCGCAAGTCTGATGGCCCTCAGCTCTAACAGGTTGATATGTAGTCTGGACTCCGATCGAGACCAACGACCGCTGATGGTCAAGTCGTTGGCGTGGGCTCCCCACCCCGTGAGTGAGGCATCCGTGACTACTGTTATCTCCAGCCAGGGTTGCCAAAACTGTTCTCCTTTCAGAATGTTCTCCTGACAGGCCCACCACTGAAGGTCTCGAGCCACCCTGTCGGGAACCTGAAGAAGATCTGTCATTCTTCCTGAGATTTGTGACCCACTGGAGGGATCTCATTCTCAGGCGAGCCTCTGGCACTAGGAAAATGCAGGATGCCATGAGGCCTAGCAACCTCAAAAAGTCGAAGGCTGGGAGATGTTGGGCATTTTGGAACTTGGTAACCATCTGTAGAATATCTTGAGCCCTCACCTCTGGTGGCGAGGCTTTTCCCAGGGAAGTGTCCAGGATCGCTCCGATGAACTGGAGTCTCTGCGATGGTATCATTTGTGACTTCTTTAAATTGAGGGAGAAGCCCAGTCTGTGAAGGGAGTGGCAAATGTGATTTAGCTGGATCTGAGCTTGTTCCGGAGATACAGCCCTGATCAACCAATCGTCCAGGTAGGGGTAGACGTGAATCCCTTCCCTCCTTAGACTTGCAGCCACTACCGACATTAACTTGGTGAAGACCCTCGGGGCGGAGGTCAGCCCAAATGGCAGCACTCGAAATTGATAGTGAGAGTTGCCAATTGCGAACCTCAGGTATTTCCTGTGTTTGAGATGGATAGGCACATGGAAATAAGCGTCCTGAAGGCCCAGAGATACCAACCAGTCCTGGAACTGAAGGGCCTGAAGGATCTGAGAAAGAGTTACCATCTTGAATTTGTCTTTCCTGAGGAATTTGTTCAATTCTCGCAAGTCCAAGATGGGTCTCAGTCCTCCGTCTTTCTTTGGAATGAGAAAGTAAGGGGAGTACCAGCCCTTGTTCCTCTCCGCTACAGGTACCGGTTCTATGGCACCTTTCTCTAGCAGGTGTAAAATTTCCTGCAAGAGGAGCGGATCTGGAGCTTTTTGAGAGCTTGTCTCCAATGCCCAAACATCTGACGTGATAGCCTGCCATTCCGCCAGATGTTGAGTTAACCTGCCTCCTACAGGTGTCTTGTGAGGGAAGTCCTCAGAGTGGTTTTGGGGCGGCTGATGCAGATGCCGATGGTAAAGAGGCACCTGCTGTTGCTGCGGCTTTTGAATATCTACCCCGTCCACCATGGGTAGTTCTTCTTTGTCCCCTTTGAGCCGGTCGTCCTCTACCTCTTCCGAATGCGGAGTAGAAACGAAAGGACTTGCCTCTCGCAGAGGTTCCTGTGGGACGAAAAGGTGTCTGACGGATTGCAGCGCCTAGGGATTTTGCTGCTCCCTTTGATGTTTGCAGTTTTTCTAAACTGTCATCCGCCTTTTTCCCAAACAAAGAAGAGCCATTGAATGGCATGTTGAAGGACCTGGCTTGCACATCTGGGGCAAAACCAGACTTTCTCAACCAAGCGAATCTCCTGGTTGTTGTACTTGCCGCCATTGCTCTGCTGATACTGTCAGCCGAATCAATGCCCATCTGGAGGGATTCGCACGTAGCGTCTTTACCGTCCTGTATGATATTTAGGAACGCCTCCCTTTCTTCTCTCTCCGGGATGCAATCAGCCGCTGTAGAAGCACACTCCCAAAGTGTATGGCTGAATCTAGCAAGGGTGCAAGTAGCATTAACAGATTTTAACACCATGCTACATGCCGAAAAAACTTTCTTTGCCATAGCATCATATTTCTTATCGTCCCTGTCCTGTGGGACGGTAGGGTAAGCAGTCTTGATGTCAGTAGAAGATGCTGCCTGTACCACCAGACATTCTGGGGATGGGTGTTTTGACAAAAACTCCGGGTCTGCAGAAGATACCCTGTATTTAGTAGACAGTTTTTTATTTACTGCCGGGACGACATCTGGGGTTTCCCAGTTCGTCATGATTTTCCTTTGAAGAGCTTTATGCAAAGGCACTACAGGATCCTCCTGTGGACTTTTATCAAGAATATCCGTGAGGTCATCTTGTTGGAAAGCCTGTGAAGGTGTTGACCACCCCATAAATTCTGTGATCCTGGCCATTAAGGCTCTATAGGGGGTTTCAGCATGCTCCCCCGGGTCTGGCCTAGCGAACTCCACCTCAGGGGAAGTGTCTAACCCACTTGCCTCATGTAAGGAATCATGGAGATCCTTTAACCTGCGTTCTTCTGAGGATAACTCCTCTTGAACTGGGGTTGCAGGTCCCTGCAACTCAAATGTCTCTTCTTGGTCAGATAGTTCTCCCTCTTCCATAATTGAGGACATAGTTCTCAATTGTTCTGAACTCACAAAGGGTGTGAAACCCATCTCCAAGGCAGAGGGTGCCATACTTGTTGTAATCGACCTCGAAAACGTCGATGTCGTCGACGCCGATGTCGAAGGCTTCGAGCGTGGCGTCGAAAACAAAGGCGGAGGCCTCGAAGTCCTCGATAGAATTGGGATTCTGCTTGAGGAAGTCAACAATCTCATCATCATCAAGGACCTGGGGATAGCCACTGGGTCCGCCGCAACCGTGACTTTCCTTGGCGTCAAAGATGGTGTCGAGTCGACAGACCCGTGTGTCGAAGGTCCCTTCGACAACGGCGTCGAAGACACCGATCTCGGCGTCGACGGAACCTTCGTCGACGGCGTCGACGGAACCTTCGAAGAAGGTTTCGAGGTTATAGCTTTACTCGAGGGTTCGTGACGCGCTCGAGAAGCTTCCTTCGCCGGGTACTGCGACTTGCAGTGTTTTTGACCTTTGGGTCTTTCGACCAGAGCATCGCTCTCAGCAGTCTTCGAGGGGGTTGAGGCCGCTTTCTCGAAGACGCTCATCATATTTTTGCGGAATTCCTCCCATTCAGCCCAGGAACTATGTTTCGTGGGGCAAGGGATTCTCATAGGAGAAACAGAGGAAGAGGAGGACAGAGAAGGGGATCTTCGACGTCTCCTCTTCGAGTGCTTCGATCTCGAGGAGTGATGGGACCCACTCCGAGACCTGGAGCGCGAATGGTGACGAGGAGACGAATGTCTTGACTGTGTCGAGGAAGAAGAAGCTTTTGAAGTCTTACCTTTTTCCAGCTTCCCCCTACGCTCCTTCAGTGCCTTAGCTGTCATGGACATACAGTCCTCGCACTCCGAACAATGGTGTTCAGCTCCCAAACACCACAGACAAACTCTGTGAGGGTCAGTCAGCGACATCTTTTTCCTACAGTCTCAGCATTTTTTGAAGCCAGACCGAGGGGTCGTCGGTTCAGACGAAGAAGCCATCGAGTATGGATCGAATATCTCGAGGAAATAGGATAAATTCTCTACGAAACTGAGCAACAATATTCCGAGGCACTGAGTAAGCGCGGAAAAACAGAACTGAGCAACGGACGCTGCGCACAGCCTTTATAGGCAGGATGACGTCGACGTCGATACGGCGGCTGTCGAGGGACATCGACTCGCGGACGTCGAGGCGCAGCGCCCTCTAGAGAAAAAGTTTCCAAGGCCAGCAAAGCTGGAAAGAGATATCTAAGATAAGGAATACGTCGGAGGACACAATCCCTTCGAAATATGTTCTGCATGAGCCAGTACTATGCCTAAATAGGAAGAAAGAAAAAACAGAACAATGTCCAGCATAGTGTGTAGATGGTTGATCCCTTGCTGCATACACGGGTGGCAAACAGACAACTGTTTGCTTTTGTACTGAGTTCGAGTATATCCTTTACTAGCTACCTTGAGGATGTCAATGTGGTCCCAAGAAAAAGCCAAGGGGTTAAATGCCAGGTATGTTAACCGCAAGGGTCCTCCGTGTCCCCCAAAACCATGACAGCTTAAGAAGCCACTTAAGCTCTTCTGGGGTAACAGAATGGAGGCTGCCGCAGATCCGATAGCTGCACTAGTGTACGCTATATCAGCCCTGCGAGCAGACATGGTAACTGCAACTGCCACCATTAATCAGCGTCAAGACGCGATCCAGAGCAGTGTGTGCATGCCCTTCCCCGCAACGCAGAATTTGCACCTGCTGTGCCTTCACTCCCTCCTGGAGCACCCGCCCCTTCTATGCTTGTAGTCCTTCCCCAAAGGTTTCCTCGAACACCTGCGGAACATTTCCTAGGAGAACTCAAATATTATTGGACATTCATAAAGCAGTGTAAGCTCCATTTTCTATGTCAACCCCTGACGTTTCCTGGTGCCACAACTAAGGCTGCTTTTGTACCATCCCACATCAGTGGCCTGGTGGTGACTTGGGAAAATCTGCTTCTTGAGAGAAAGAACTCAGTTCAATATGATTTTGATTCCATTTTGGAAGCAATCAATTGGGTATTTGACACCCGGTATAAGGCCCAGTCACAGGATCTTGCACTGCTTGACCTAGAACAAGGTCCTTAAGGGATTCTACAGCATGTGGCCAAGTTTAACCAATTGTTGGCGGTGAACTCTTATCCCGAGACAAAGCAAGTGGCTTCATTTTACAGAGCCCTGTCAGACCCATTGAAAGGCGCACTCTCCCCTGTTCCCGTTGTTCCTAACAGGTACCCTGAATTGTTCGATGTGGTCTTACAAATTGACACCCATTTGGCGGAACAGCAAGATGAGAGGAAGCATCCTTCTTTGAGATCCGCAGGCAAAGGGTAATGCCTCACTCCTCCCAGAAAAAGTAGAACACGCTTCAGAACCCATGCATGTGGGGTCCATCTGGGGTCCTTTAGCACATGAAGAGAGAGAACATTGGTGTGTCTCAAACCTGTGCTTATAAAGCAGTAAGGCAGGGCATTCCATTCAGACCTGTCCTACAAGACCCTAGAAAGCATCACAAAACTACCGGACACATCCCAAGACAGGGAGTCTGGATGAATCTAATCAATAAACGGGTCCCTTGTCCAAAACAATTCCAGTGTATACCTCTATGTCCATTTGGAGTTCCCTGTTTGGGAGCCACTGAAAGTTCATGTGTTAGTAGACTCTGGGGCATTTGCTCAGAAACATTGCATTCTGCCCTGTGGAAAAGTGGTTAATGGGTCCACACTTACGTTCTGTCTTATGACTATACACACCTGTGCATTTGCTATGACCACCAGCCACGGTCATCAGGAGTGGATCATGTACGATCTGATTTCAGCACCCCATATGGGTGTTATAGTAAGAGCCCCTTGGCTTCGCCTACACAATCCCAGGGTAGACCAGTAAGCAAGGGCAGTATGCTTCATCTCCTAGTATGGTTGTACGTCAAGCAGTGTACTCTAAGACCAAGAATCTCCCTGTAAGGTTTGGTAGAACTACATGGTATTGCCTCCATCCAGGAAAAATTACCCGATGTCTATAGAGAATACTGGGATGTGTTCAGAATCAAAGAAATAGATCACTTACCCCTCCCATTGCAAGTATGTCTGCTCCATTGATCATATTCATGTGTCAATCATACCCCATGGGTGTATATATTCACTGACCATGACTGGGAATTAAGTCATAAGGACTACCTGACTTCCTCCTTACAAAAGGGGTGGATCAGACCTTCCACATCACCTGCAGCATCCCTTCTGTTTTTCATCCCATATACCGAAGGGGATTTGCACCCTTGCATAGAGTACCATGCCCTGAATGCAGCCATCACAATAAAAAAACAATATCACTTGCCTCTCACTTCTTAAATACACACGGCCACCAAGTTTGACGTTAAAGGGGCAAAAAACGTGGACAGAATACGGACAGGTGATGAATGTAAGACAGCTTTTTATACTCAATATTCCTTATACAAGTACTTAATAATGCTGTTTGGGGTTTGCAATGCCCCGGCCACCTTCCAATGACTTATCATCAACATCTTTAGAGACTTTCTGGATTGATTCGTCATTGACTACCTTGACGACATTCTTAACTATTCTGACTCCTTCAAGGAACATGTCCAACATGTACATATATGGTATGGTATAAGTCATTTATAACACACCTTTACACAAGTGTTTCTAGGAGTGACAAGACAAGAAAGGGAAGACAGAAGGAGGACAAAACAACGATCTTACTAGGCCTTGTGTCATTCAGATTGGGCACGTGTGGGAGGGAGGGGGAGATGTGCGGGGGAGGGAAGAGTGCAAAGGAACTAATACGTGCTGCCAGGGAGGTGGCTCATAAGTGCAGAGAGTCAGGGGCCTATAGGGTTGCAGATACAGTCACTAGTGGTTGGGAGGTCCGGAGGCAGTGCAAGGGAAACTGGTCATGCAGGAGCCTGGTTCTCTAAGGTCAGTGGATGGCCAGGTACCCAGTATGCGCAGCAGACAGGGACATCAGCAAGGGAGAGGAAGAGAGAAAGCAGAAGTGAAAAGAAAGGTCTTGAGTTACTTACGGGACCTTAGGTGGTCCTGCTCAAGTTTGAGAGAGGCAGGGAGGCTGTTCCAGAGGGAGGCCCCAGCTGAGGACAGAGATTTACCCCCCACTCTCTGCTTGGAAAAGTGTCTGACCCTCAGAGAGTTGGAGGTGGATGAGCAGATGGCTCGAGAAGGAAGATGCTTAGGAAGAGAAAGTTGGATGTAGTGTGGACAATGCATAGGGTCTTGAACTTGATCTTTGCAGCCACAGGGAGCCAGTGGAGAGATTTTAGGGCTGGGGAGATACGATCCCTGGGCTTGAGGCCAAGGACAAGTCTTGCAGTCCTGTTCTGGATTAGTTGTAAAGGGCAAATAGTAGAGGCAGGCAGATTTAGAAATAGGCTGTTGCAGTAGTCCAGCCCAGAAAGGACCAGGGCTCTGGAGACAGTGAGCATCTAGGGAAAAGTGAGAAAAGGAAGAATACCTCTGAGGAAGTGCAGCTGATAGTTGACTTCTTAGAGATGTCAGAGATGTGAGGAGAGAAGGAGAGGGTGGAGTTGAAGATGACACAAAAGTTCTTAGCCTCACAGGAAGGTGCAGGTAGAGGGCCCAGGGTGGGCGGCCAGAGTGAGAGAGGGAATGCGGGAGCAGGTGTCCCAATGAGGTGGATCTCAGTCTTACAGTCATTAAGGCAGAGATCATTGGAGGCACACCATTCCTGAATTGTGGACAGACAGGTATGAGAGAAGGAGAAGAAGAGGCTGAGGGGAGCCTGAAGGAGAGCTGGGTGTCATCCGCATAACACTGAAAGTTAGAACAGAAGGTAGAGAGGCAGTGGGCCAGTGGTGCTAGGTAATGGTTAAAGAGCCAGGGAGAGAGGTTAGACCCCTGGGGGACATCACATGTAGAGAAAGAGATAGAAGAGAGCAAACACCCAAGTTGGACCTGGGAGGGTCGATCAGTGAAAAAAGAGGTCAACCAGGCTAGGGCCTGACCAGAGATACCCAGGTTGTCACGGAGGCGATTGAGCAGGATGGCATGGTTGACTGTGTCGAAAGCAGAGGATAGATCAAGGAGAATGAGGACAGAAGGGAGGTTAGATTCTAGACTAGAATGCAAGTCTTCACGGATGTTCAGGAGAGCAGTTTCCGTGCTTCTGGCTGCTCTGAAGCCAGACTGATGGTCATGGAGACAACCAGCAGATTCAGTATGTAGATTAAGCTGGAATATGGCAAGCTTTTCCAAGTGTTTGCCCAGAAAAAGAGTGATTGAAATCTGGTGATAGTTTGCTGGAGAGGAAGGATCAGCAGAGGGCTTCTTAAGGATTGGGTGCACAAGGGAGTGCTTAAGAGGGTACGGAAAGGTTCCAGTGGCAAAAGAGTGATTGCAGAAATCTTACTTCATCATCTAAGAAACTATCATTTGTATGCTAAATTGCAAAAGTGTCTTTTCCATGCCATGGAAGTCAAATTCCTAGGGTTTCTTCTTACTTCAAAGGGCGTGCAGCTGTGCACTTCCAAAGTACAGACCATATTGTACAGGCCTGTTCCTACCTTCTTGCAGGCTTTGCAATTCTTCTTAGGATTTGCAAATGTTTACAGGCGGTTCATTCAATCATTTTCATGATTGGCTACCCCTTTACACAACTGTCCAGCCTGAAGGTGCTATTTCGGTGCACCCGTTCTACAACTTCCAGATCCCGATCAGCAATTCATAGTGAAAACAAAAGTCTCTTATTATCGCTGTAGGGGCGGTTCTCTCTCAGAGGTGCACTTAAACTGATTGCTTACACCCTGTTGCGTTTCTATCACAGAAATTGTCTGCACCCAAACAACATTATAGCGGTACAGAACGCAAAAACCTAGCAGTCAGTATCGCCTTCCATCACTTACAAGGAGAAAAACAGCAGTTCATTGTGTATTCCGACCACTGCAATTTGCAGGACCTGGGCTCCATGAAACGCACTCATGCATGGCAACAAGATGGCATCTGTTCTTTCACGTTATTGGTTTTATCATTACCTACCGAACAGGTACACCACATAGAAAAGCTGATGCATTGTCGCATATGGGCAACAAAACCCCTGTCGAACTCTCTTCAGAGTCGGTTCTACGACCCGACAAGTAGTGTGTATATTGTGAAGGCATCATGAAGCAAGACACAGACAACAAATTCAAAGTTCAAACAGAAAGGTTTTATTAACTTAAATGTCAGGATGGTTGAACGCCGAACTTGACCTATGCTAAGGTGGGATTTCTGTACCTAAATAAAACTAAGGAAAGTCTGAGTCAAAGAGTTCAACTTAGGAATCTGTCTGTGTCCAAAACCTATGCTTGCCCTCACAACTATATTTGTACATTATATAGGGATGTCAGTAATCAAAAGAAAACAGTGTTCAATACAAAAGGTCTGAGATTCTTCCAGCTTGCAGCTTCCTTTCAGCTCCCTTACCCAAGTGTAAAGCAGTTCCACAAAAAGTCTTAAAGTTGCCTTCCTTGGCTTCAAGAAGATATCGTTTTAACCAATAACCAGGGTTCCCTTCCCCAAGTTCCAAGCCACAAAACACAAGGGAACCTTGGGGGGACTCTGTCCATACTTCAGCAAATGTCTCCTATCTCAAGGGTTCCCTTCCCCAAGGTATAATTTGGTTAAACAACAAAGTTCAAAAGAAAATCTCCTTGCTTTCTTTTAACTTTCAAAGTTCTGTTGTTTCCATTTTCAAAGATTTGTCCTGGTAGCTTGTAGCTTTCATAAATGTTGAAAATAATATATGTTTCTGTTGTTCAAGTTCCAGTATAAATTTTCAGTTTTAAATCGAAAAGTGCAAGGTTAATTTCAATTTGAAGCACAGCATATTGTAATTTGCGTGTTTGTTAAAGTTACATTCCCTGTGGAACTCAGCATATACTGGTTTGCTTGAATTTAGGGTCCCGTTCCCTCTTTGGCTTCCAAAGGGTATTGATTCTGGCTGTTCGCAAAGTTTTAGATCAGTTTGGTATTCAACAAATGTGAATTTCACTCATAACTTAATTTTACATTGCTTGTTGTTCAAGAATTATTGTTTGTTCCACTGTAAATGTTTCTTTAAATGTTTGACGTTTGTTGCGGAATGTCGGGAGACCTTCGAAAACATGTCGTATTCCACACGCGAGCACTTGATACAAAGTAATCCTGCTGATGCAGTAATTAAGATTGTGAAAGAACAGAGACTTTCGAAAACGTGCTTGTTTGAGGCACGCAACTACACCGATACAAAGTATCTCCTGGTAATAAAGTTCACACATTCGCGTACCGGGTTTCCCAACCACCAGAAACTCACTGGTCACTCTGACGATGCTTGTTGCAGCTCGGAGCACACAGTCTCCACTTTCACAGCTTCCACCTTCTGCCCTTCAGGGACTCCTGTGTTGGCCTCTCCAAACAGGGGAACAAGCAAAGCGGGCATAAGGCAAAAAGACTGCATTGCCCCCTCGGCTTCCCTCACTTCATTCCCTCTTTCTCCTCTGTGCCCAGCGTCTCTGTGTCTCATTCCGGGAAGGTTCTCTGCTGCTTGCCATGTCCTCTTTCCTGCTTTTCCTGTCATTGCTGTTGCCTCTTTTGTTGCTCTGTTGAGCTCCTTTTATACACCTGCAACCCCTTGACAGGCTGCAATGTGTGAGCATTCAATTGTACCTCCCTGACCACAGTTAATAGGACGTTCCTGACCCTTCCAGCTCTTAGCAGGCAAAATAGCCTGGTCTACATTGCTCTTAGTTGCCTCTTCCTCGTCCCAGTACTGTTAAGTGTCAATGGTGGAGAAATGGGAGGAACTGGCTTATAACAGCCTATGAAGGTCGGGGAAAGTTTGGGTTGGCTGTCAATAGGGAAAGGGGGATACCATATCTCGCCCAAGAGCACCCCACTCCCAGTCCTCAAGGACCCTCCACCCAGGTGATCCTCCATCGCTTCTCCACCCCCAGGGTCGGGATCCAAGGCAATGGCCCTTCCCTGGCCATCTGTGTAGAGGATCCAAGGGCGTTAGAAGTGACAATACCCTTGGGTTTCTCACAATATACACACCTATGCCTGATCTGCTTGATCTATTGTGTGGGTGGGTATACCCAGAGAGCAATAACCATGTCAATTCTTAGGCTTGTCTGCTGGGGATTTGGAGAATGGAAAGAACCTGGTATTAGTTTGCTGCTTTTTCCTTTGTTGCAAGTTGGAAGTATGCTGCATTCCCTCTGTCCTGAATCCTTGTCTGGCATCTTCTGAAAGCTTGATGGGATCTGCCCCTGCCTTTGCCAGTGGGTGGGGTCTTCACGTTAGCTTTTTGAAATAGTGGATAGCTATTTAGCCATTGGTGAGCTGACATTCTCCTTTGTAAGTCTTTACATGATTAGAAAAATGTTGTTCCATAGAAAATGTAGACCCTTACTTTGTCCTGAACTTCAGGCATCAGCTTTGCACAACTCAGCCAAACCGCACACCTAATGTCTAAACCCAGGCACATGCCCCTTGTAGCTAAGTCCACATGCCTGGCAGCACCCTCCCACTTGTCCATTGCAATTAATTTTGCCTCTGCCATTACTGCTAACAATTGGCATAAATGATACGAACTCTGAAATGTACTGCAGAATCACAAGTTAAAGGTAGCAATCACTACATACACATTGGCCTGGCAGAGAGAAAGCACACTGTTTAGGTAAACTGTTTAGCCCAGGAGGTCCTCCGCATTCTCTTTATCACCAGGAATGAAGGATAAGGATGAGGAGGAAGTTGATGTAGAAGCTGAATTGGAAGTTTGCATTGAGAACGAGCTGCTGCTACTACGACAGACTGATGGGTGGATTTGAACTAAGTAAAGCTTCTCCTCTAACAATAACCTGAATTTAGCATTCAGATATGTCATTACTGGAGTAACTGTGTGTGTGGAGGCCCATATCTTTTATTGCCTCCTTAAGCACATCCTACTAAAGATCGATTTCTGTATTTCTTTTTTACAGGCCCAGAACCAATACCCTTGTCTCTTCTAACTTTGGTTCTGAGATTTCCAGACCCAACAGCTCCATTTTGCCAATAGTTTGGTTGTGTGTTATTCTTCTTCTCGCTCCATGGCTTTCAGTGTTATAGGTATCATGTTAGGCCCTGTATTGACTGGTTGCTCCGCTAAGCTGCCAATTGTTGCTGTTGGAGGTGAGTGAAGACAGAAGACCACTGATGGTAGACTGACTGGTAGTGTAGGCTAAAATGATTCTGTCATGGAGTCCATTGAAAGGCTCAAAGTAGGCATAGTGGTAGAAGGCATGGGAGTGGTTGGGACTCTTCGGCCTAGTTCCATGCCAACAAAGGCTGAGGCATGAGCTATATCTTTGTAGAAGTTTCTCATTACTAGTGCATCATGAAGGACTTGAATTTGGCCAGAATGTTTTCCTCCTGGTGAGGTAAAAACTGTCTTAAGCCAAAAGGGATAGGAACTGACGGCAGTGCTTGAGTACATTAAGAGGTGGCCCCGTAGGCTTGTGGCTATCCTATATGGTATAGGCTAAATAAAGACATGGGCCCACATTACGATACCTGCGCTAAACCATGGCGCTATTAGCACCATGGTTGCAGCCGGTATCGTAACGTGTCCGCCATGGTGAAATGGGGAAATACTGCCCCATTCCAAGGTTGGCGGGGCGGTACTTCCCCATTTCCCCAAGGCCCTTCCCCATTCCAATGTTTGCCCCATAGGGCATAATGGGAATGACGAAGGCGCTAAGTATGGTACCGCAAATTGCAGTACCATACTTACCGCGAAGGTCCCTTTGCGGGTCCCTACTTTAACGGCTGGTCTAGACTAGCCGTTAAGGTCGGGTCCCGCAAAGGAACCTCGTAATTAGGCGCTAATGGGTTAATGGTGCTGCAGCCTTTTACGGCGCCGTTAACCCATTAGCGCCAGGGTCGTAATGAGGCCCATGGTGTGATATGACCACAGGATCGGCAGAGTCTGGAAAATAATCTGGCATGGAGACTGGTGAGGTGGATTGTGATGCATCAACCTCTGACGAACATGGGTGAGGTTCACCCACAGCCTCTTGTGAAGAAGCTTTGCCCAAATTTACTGAAGGTTGTTTCTTTTTTTGTTTTTCCGGTTTTGAAACCTTGTGACCATGTGATGCAGTCTTATCCCATTGACTGTGGTGTTGCTTGTCCTCCATTTTCCTGACCCTGAAATAGAGAGACGGGTCCTGGCTAGCACTCTAGATGCACTTGGCAGGGGTTGAGGCCATTTCAGTAGGCCTCACTTCTGTCTCCATGGTAACCTGAGTGGACTTGAGATGACACCTGACAATCACATAAGTGGTCTCTGACCGAGCTGGACAAACAAATGAACTGTGTCACACGGGTCCACCTCGCGGCTGGAGTTAGCCTGCTGAAGCGGTACCTCAGGGCAAGCTGCAAATTTAGGTGTGGTGCATCCCTCTGAGCAGAGGCTAGAATTGGGCCCAGATGGGCACCATGGTCTGAGGCTCAGAAGGAGTTTGACAAGCCAACTTCCCCCACCTCAATGAAGGGGTAAAGTATAACCTAGGCATTGAGCCTGTGAAAAAGAGAACTGACTTACCTTGCTTCTTGACAAAGGAAACAGAGTCGCCCTAGCCTGCTTTAGCCCTGTCTGTGCATAGAAAAGGACTGGTGGTTGGACCTATGGGCATGCTGGAGTCAGGTGCCATTGGGTGGAGCTGTGCATTTACCCTGACCAACTTCTTTGTAAGTACAATTAATGTTACAGCATATCATGCTCTGATTCCGTCCCGAATAACCCATAACTATGGAGTAAAAGGGACAGGATGTAGAAGTAGGGACTATTTTGGAATCAAGGATGTGTAAATAAAGTATAACTAGAACTCTAGGGTTAGGAGAACTCAAAACAAATCTACTGATCATTATGGCTTTTCCAATGTAGTGTCAGTGCCCAAAACGCAAAAGCAACCACAATATGGCTCAGTTGTATATAAAACAGTAGCAGTGTAAGTCACCCAGAGATAAATAATGCTAGCCTTTGTGTCTTTTGCTAGATGCTCAATTTCCCTGTCAATATGCCTGAAAAATCATCATTCGAAGGCAAAGGGCAGAGGTAATCATTAGACAAGTTTACAGCTCACCAACCAGAAGTCAAGCAGGATGTTCAATCAATTGAAAACAAATGTTTAGAACTTTATGGCCCCAGATCAATATACAGCATGCAAAATATCATCCAAAGCCGCACCCATAAATGTCTTCAACCTCCTCAAGCGGGTACCTGTGAAGATCAGGCTGAAATTATGGAAAAACAAATCTGTAGCTGTTCAGCTCCAAATGGATGACAACATTCTATCCTCCTAACCGTAAAGACAGTGGACCACACATAGTTTAGAATATGCTAGAAAAGAAAGCTAAAGGACCAATGTGCGAGAAGACTTAGCCCTGATAATCACACTGATGGACATAGAGCCTGTTACATTGGACCGGAGGGATATGTATGTTCATAGCTGAACTATTGTTAATCCTTTGGAAAGAAACACAAAAGTGTGGCCAACACAAAGGAAAACATTCTCAAATATTGATTTTTATTACCTTGCAAACCCGGAGCACTGGACTCATAATCCACAAAGAAGTGTAGTTATGATGAGCTGGCCACAAGAACCTCATACACATTAGATTAGTACCCGGCAAACAAAGTCATCTTGGCTCACCATTCAAACCTGGACCAAGGAAAAGCCTGCTAAAATTACCAACCTGTAAGCCTTAATATAAAACGCCAGGCCATTAAGAAAGAGAGCAGAGGAAATTTGCCACCTCTACCACAGGGGCAGTCAAGAAATTCAGGGATCAAGAAATCACGAAATTAAAAAATCCTTTACAAACGGATAACTTATTCCAATCGCTACATATTTGCCCACATAATCTTCAGTCCACCAAGCCTGGAAAATGGTTTGATACTTGCATAGGTAATCAAAAACCATCCCCACTGGTGGGTCAGCGCAGTACTCAGATCATCCAATTTAGATATCAGAAAGGACTCTTCACAGGTGAAAAAAGTCTGGGTTCTCAAGCTGCTTATTCGGGCACTGCTTAATTCTGATAACCTCTATAGCATTGTGTTGGGCAGTGCAAGGGGCAGCTTTGAAACTTTCAAAACTCACAGTGTTAAAGGGCACTGGCAGTAGAGCAATTGTATGTGGTGGAATATACACTGTCAGGCCTTTGCTCAGGCTTTACCAGATGCTTTATGGTTGTTCGAACCTTGCTTCCCTTCAAACAGAAGAGTGTCACCTTCAGGGGTGATGATGGACTCCCAGAACCAACCAGCAAAGACTGAGTAGAAATAGACTTCCTGGCTTGGCATTTCCTATAAACTTCCAAACCACACAGTGACGCTGTTGGCCGAGTCAATACGGTTGAAGAGAAATACAACAAAATTGAGTTAATGTGCGAAAGTAAGCGTTACTGTTTACTTATTGCTGAAACAAAGTTACACTGCACACTGTCAAAACTAAAAAGGCCTTACTTAGCCCTTCTATTTCCTGTTGCCTGTTCAAAAGGTTAGTGATTTTATTTGGGGGGGATTTTTTGTTTCCCTTTTTTCCTGCGTGTTTTATTTTTGCAACATTATGCAGAGTTCAATGACAAATTGCCAAAAAGCCTCACTTCCCTATGTTAACCTATGTTAACCAATTGTAAACTCAGTTTTCCTGCACTCGGAAAGCACATACTACTAGGTGTCCTATAGTCCGATGTTTAGTACAATCTCATCATATTTGCCAAATCATACAAAAAGGTGATTTGTCAGAACTACAACTGGGGTCTCAGCCTACCAAACATGGCATACATACACTGCAATGGTTGTCATAGTGTCCTACAAGTTGGGGTGCGTTGAAGAACACCAACATAAGATGAGAGCTTGTACCTGCTCCAGAACCCAATCAGCAAGCATGAATTTCACTGTATTCTCTTGCTCTGTGGCAGAAATTACTGGCTAATTTATTTGCCACTCACATTTATGCATGTTTCCGAAAGGAGCTTTAATGAACATATGCTACCACAAAATGGGACCTCAAGTTTGAGTGTGAATTGAAAAGGATTAAAAAAAATCATGTATGGCTGGCACTAAAATAAAAACACAAATTACATCTTTTGTGGTATACCAGGGCATTGTTGTTAGATGTTTAATCTTGCTATGTGGGAATATGACAAATGTACTTTCATTGCTAGCTGGCATGAACAGATGGCACAGGAAAAAGGAAAACAGGATCTGTCACTTAAAGAAATGTTGCACACCCCACCCATTGCACGAGTGCGTACATCTGCTGGTGTTCCATGCTCCCGCACCCATGCATCACCAACCACAACACCACTTATTCTCTTGCCTGAGGCAGTTGTAGCAAAATATATTCAACATGGAAGGGAGCGGGAATGTTGTAAAGGATGGAAAATAAAGTCTATGAGAACCTAAATACATACATCTATGTCACCCTGTTCCCCTTCACAACTGGCTGAACATACTACAAAGCCATAGCAATAGATTTGGGTGGAGAAGAGAGTATGTACTCCACAGTCTTTAGGCAAATAAGTTGTGAAACACTTTTTGTCTGTAAGAAGCATCTTTTTTAGAAGATGCATCCAACATAGAATGCTTGCAAAAAACTAAAGGAGTGCCCAAAATGTCAGACTTTAAGATTTCTGAAATAGTGACATGCCTTAGAATGGTGAACATTCTGGATTGGTCGATACAGTCGCTGAGGAATCTCATCTTCCCAAAAAGTATCAATGAATTAAACTATCTACCTGCCTGTCACGATGCCTGCCCCTAGACATCCGGAACAGGTCCATCTGTCCAGGGAACAGGCACCCAAGAAGACACAGGAATTCCCAAAACCTTGCCTAGGGGCTATATGGGTTCGCCAGGCTCATATTGCCAACTTTAAACTATGCAGGTCATCCTGCAAAGAACTTCTGTACAGGCCATCATGAGGCCATGAAGGGACTACTTTCCTTTAGGAACTATTTTGCTGCTTGGGTGTGGTACTGGAACTTCTTACCTGGGAACTACTTTTTTGATGCTATTTAAACCACGCCCGAAGAGCAGCACACGCTTCGCGTTATTCTGCATCTTAGCAGCATAACGCTCACCGTGTCTGCAGTCCAGCATCCAGTCTACAGCCACACCCGTCTTGTGTCCGGAGCCGATCCTAGAGAAAAGGAAAGAAGAAGAGAAGGTTAGAACAAGGAGATTTCCATTTGGTCGTCATCTTTTCCTGGAGCAGCCGCACCTGTGGATTAAGGGAAAAGACATTAAAATAAACTACGCCGCATTGCCAGCTACAGCGCCGCATCATACTCACCTGTCTTTGGAGCATCTGCACGCCCCGGCGCAACACCCGTTGAATCGCCGCCCGAAACATCAGCATCTGAAAAGACAAGAACAAACAAAAGGTGAGCGAGGTTCCGCCAAAGACATTCTTTTACTTACCGCAAGATACTTACTCGGAATTATACCTCTCGAGGCAGTGCTGGTCACCATCCTACGTTACACATTTTCGGCAAGGCGCCGCACCTGCAAAGAAGATAGAGAACTATTGGTTAATTACATTTGGATCAATATTACTTGCTAGACAATGGGCCTCATTCCGACCCAGGCGGTAAGTTACCGCCTGGGTCGTACCTTTACCACCATGGCGTAAACTATGTTTACGCCATGGTGGTTGGCGGACTTACCGCCCCATTCCGAGGTTGGCGGGGCGGTAAGTCCCCAATCCCCATTTACCCTTCCCCATTCCCATTTTTGCCCCATAGGGCATAATGGGAGTGGGGAAGGCGTTAATTACGCCACCGTAAATTACGGCGGCGTAATTAACAACAAGGTCCCTTAGCGCCATGGATTTTAAAGCAGGTGTTAAATCCTCCATGGCGCTAAGGGACCTCGGAATCAGGCGGTAAGGGTCAGCGCTGTTTACGCTGCCGTAAACCCCTTACCGCCTGGGTCGGAATGAGGCCCAGTGCTTGGTACAAACTGACTCTTACCTAAGCGCTACCTTCATCCATCGAGGCGAACTCACTCCTTGGATCACGCTGCAAGGGAAAAGGTATGAAAGGAGCAAGAGTAAATTAACAGACATTTGAACTCTAAAAGAACTATACATTCGGTTTACACACTACTTACCTCGGAGTCATTGTTGTCTGGAACTCTGCCAAATACCTTCGGATCAGTGAAGTAACTGAACGTCTATGTGCCCCTGCACTCCACGCAGGATGGAGAGTTCATCCTTCCAAACAATAAGGTGAGACTTTATGAAGGGGAATACTGGAAGTTTTCAGGGAAAATAGTGTTAGTGTAACCTCTCTACCACGGGTGGCTAATCCTCTTTCCTGCTTTTAGGAAAATATTCTTGCGGGCAAGGCAGACGAAACTGAGTGGGCAAGTGCAGTCTATCATCACTTCGCTATGAGTCACACTGGTGGAGACCGCATAAAAGTCCAGCTTCTTTCGACGCACCTGTGGAATCCAGGTGAGTGTAACAGAACGCAAAGCCTTACTACAAATCTCCACCCGGGCGTTATGGAGACCACAGAGACTGACCAATTAGCCCAATTACTGGGAGAACGAAGGGCTGAAGTGCATTCCGCCCGACAAGAGACTAATGCTCTCAGGAGAGAACTGATTGTGGCAAAAGAACGTACGGATGATCTCGCCAGGCAATTACTTCAAGCTCAAGCTGGGCACACACCTTTACCTGGACTCAGGGGAGCTTCTGCTCAAGCTCAATCAAGTAATCCAGTGCAAGTCATTTTACCAGGGACAGTTCCTTTAGCACCGCCAGAATGCTTTGCGGGGGACCCAAAAAGGTTTGCCGTGTTTATGAACCAGTGCCGCCTGCATTTTTTATGTAGACCTGGAGCCTTTCCGAATGATCAAGCAAAGGTAGGCTTTGTACTATCGTATCTCAGCGGCAGTGCAGCCGATTGGTCTATTCCACTAGTCAACCAGGATGACCCTCTTCTTCGGGATTTTCAGAGTTTTCAACTAAGCATGGAAAGACTATTTGCCCGACATTCTCAAGGCCAAGCTTTGGATAACGAACTGATGTATCTCAACCCATGCAAATTGGGGGCGTTAAAGGACCTTTGACTCAAAAAGAAAGGGATAAGAGGCGGCAGCACAATTGTGTTTGTATTGTGGAACCTCAGGGCATTTTTTACGGGATTGCCCAGTGAAACCACCTAAGAAGGTGGTAGGAGTCGCCGACAAAATCAATATGGAATCAGAGCCGGGAAACGACCACACCCGACAAGCGTAGAGGTCTGCTTGCCGAGCATGAAGAAGGATACTCAGACCTCGCACCTAATTATACCAATGGTCCTTATAGATCGAAGGCAACCATCTCGTATGCACGCAGTGAGAGCATACATAGATAGCGGAGCCGTAGGAAACTACATGGATCAAGAATTGGCTACAAGGATGAACCTGCCTCTTTGCAAAAAACCCACAACTGATGTAATCACCACCATCGATGGGACCGAAATAGCTTCCTGTCCAGTAACTCATTCAACTATGGAGATGACACTGTTGGGTCAAGATGGGCATCGAGTGAGCATTGTGTTTGACTTAATCAAGGCCCCACAGTTTCAAATAATTCTAGGAATGCCATGGTTGGAAACTCATAATCCTTGTATTGACTGGCGAGAAAAGAGAGTAACCTTCTCGGATTGTGCATACACTTGTTATCCTGAACGAACTTTGATCAAAATACTGCCTACGGTCACGAATACGATAACTCAGTTACCCCAAGAATACCAGGAATTTCAGGAAGTTTTCCAGAAAGACCAAGCAAACACGTTAGCACCCCACAGATCATATGATTGCCAGATTGACCTCCTACCCGGCGCTCAAATTCCATGCAGCAGAATCTACGCCCTCACTGAACGCGAAAATCTTCATTTACGGCAATATTTGGATCAATACCTCGCTAATGGCTTCATTCGCCCGTCCAAGTCTCTGGCAGCATCGTCTTTATTCTTCGTCCCTAAAAAGGAAGGTGACCTTAGGACTTGTATTGACTATCGCGCATTAAAACAAATAACGGTAAAAAACCGATACCTGTTGCCCCTGATCCCAGAACTACTGGACCAAGTAAAGGATGCTCGTATCTACACTAAGTTGGACCTCCAAGGGGCGTATCATCTGGTACGAGTGAAAAAAGGCGACAAATGGAAGACTGTCTTCCGTACCAAATACAGATTGTTCGAATACCAGGTGATGCCTTTCGGGCTTTGCAACGCACCGGCAGCCTTCCAGTATTTTATGAACGATGTCCTTCGCGAACTCATAGATGTCTGTGTTATTGTATACATAGACGACATCTTAGTATACTCTTCATCTGAATCAGACCATGTGAAGCACGTTCATGCTGTACTAGAAAAACTACGCCAGCATAAATTATATGGGAAATTGGAAAAGTGCGTTTTTTATACTTCGGAAGTTG
Organism: Ambystoma mexicanum; assembly: GCF_040938575.1. NCBI lineage: Eukaryota > Metazoa > Chordata > Amphibia > Caudata > Ambystomatidae > Ambystoma > Ambystoma mexicanum. Next base: position 972,797,510 of record NC_090936.1, on the reverse strand, counting down.
AATTCCTTGGATTTATCCTGACCCCAAATGGAGTTCGAATGGATTCACGAAAGGTGGATGTAATCCTCAAGTGGCCCTCACCTACCTCGATTAAAGGGGTACAGAGTATGCTTAGATTTGCGAAGCTTTACCGCAGATTCATTCCTGATTTTTCACATCTTGTACACCCCATCACAGCTCTTTTGCGGAAAAATAAACGCTTCCAGTGGACAGAAGAGGCCGAAAAGGCCTTCCAAGACCTAAAACAGAAATTTACTTCAGCTCCTGTTTTAAAGCACCCACGTCCAGAACTTCCGTACGTGGTTGAAACTGATGCATCCAGCTTAGCCATGGGAGCTGTACTTTCCCAAAAGGATCCTGAGACTGGTCAACTTCACCCGGTGGCGTTCTGGTCACGGAAATTTTCAGCACTAGAGTTAAACTATGCAGCTACCGACAAGGAACTACTTGCCATCAAGTCGGCGTTCAAAGCCTGGCGTCATTATCTTCTCGGAGCTCGACACACCAACACCGTAATCACGGATCACATCAACTTACAATATTTAAAGACAGCCAAGGCTCAATCGTCACGCCAACTTAGATGGGCCTTATTCTTTGCAGATTATGATTTCGTGATTACTTACCGACCAGGTTGTCAAAATGGCAAAGCTGATGCCTTATCTCGTATTGGAATGGGAGGAGCATATTCAAATCCAGAACCAGTACCCATAATTTCGGAGAGAAGAATTCTTGGTATAACCACACTACAGACTCTGGACGACATCCATAAAAAGATCCAACAGCTTTTCGACCCTGCAGCCTTACAAAGCTGGTTGAACAAAGGCAAAGATTATTCAGTCACCGATCACCTACCATACTATCAAGGACGTCTTTACCTACCATATAAAGAATTACAAGAACATGTTATCTCCAATTACCAAGAGTCTTTGATAGAAGGGCATCCTGGGATCACTAAAACCAAGGCCAAGATCAAAAGACAATTCTGGTGGCCTACTTGGCGGAAAGACATTAAGTCATTTGTACTGTCTTGCGGTATTTGCGCCCAAAATAAGACCCAGAAAAGGAAACCAGCAGGCCTATTACAACCTTTGGACATTCCGCCTACGCCTTGGCATACCTTATCCCTTGACTTTATTACTGACCTTCCCCCATGTAATGGGTATAACACCATCCTAGTTATAGTGGATCTTTTTTCCAAAATGGCTAATTTCATTCCATTAAAGGGTCTACCTTCAGCCTCGACCTTGGCCAAGGAATTTCTAGAACAAATCGTCCGAATACCTGGATTCCCCTCCGTATTGGTTTCCGACCGGGGAAGTCAGTTCATTTCTCAGTTTTGGAGGAAATGCTGTCAATTGGCCCAAATCGAGGTTAGACTATCAACCAGCCACCATCCTCAAACTGATGGTCAAACTGAGAGGACCAATCAGACACTAGAGCAATACCTACAGTGCATGTTACACCAAAACGAAGGCAATTGGAAAGAAATGTTGTGGATATCCGAATATGCATACAACAACTCATTGCACTCAGGAACAGGACAAAGCCCATTTTATACTATATATGGGTGACATCCTCGAACCCCTGAACTCGATTCGCCCCAACACGTAGAGATGCCCGCCGTGAACCATCTACGCGCCACTATTACACAAGCTTTTAAAAAGGCAACTGAACATTTGAAACAGGTTAAAGAGAGATACAAGAAAACCGTAGATCAACATAGAAGCGAAGCTCCGAAATATCAGATAGGAGACCAATTTTGTCTGGCTTCAAGACACATACCTTTAAAGGGGACTTGAACCTTTAAACCCCAAGTATTTGGGACCTTACACTGTTAAAGCCATTATTAATCAGTGGCCATCAAATTGGAGCTACCGTCAAATATGCAAATTCACCCAGTCTTTCATGTTTCACTTCTAAAGCCAGTACAACCAGGGACAAGGCTAACTAAACCACCTAACCCCATCCTAATAGACTGGGAACCAGAATTTGAAGTAAAGAATATTTTGGACTCAAAAATAGTCAAATCAAGACTTTTTTATCTGGTTGACTGGAAAGGTTATGGTCCACAAGAAAGGTCATGGGAACCAAGTGACAATATTCATGCACCTCGATTGGTGAAAAGGTTCCACCAGAATTTCCCAGACAAACCGGGACCAGTGAGGAGAACAGCCTTAGGAGGGGCCTTGGGGGGAGTGCTGTCACAATGCCTATCCCCAGACATCTGGAACAGGTCCATCTGTCCAGGGAACAGGCACCCAAGAAGACACAGGAATTCCCAAAACCCTGCCTAAGGGCTATATGGGTTCAGTCCTGGCACCATAGGTGCCAGGCTCATATTGCCAACTTTAAACTATGCAGGTCATCCTGCAAAGAACTCATGTACAGGCCATTATGAGGCCATGAAGGGACTACTTTCCTTTAGGAACTATTTTGCTGCTTAGGTGTGGTACTGGAACTTCTTACCTGGGAACTACTTTTTTGATGCTATTTAAACCACGCCCGAAGAGCAGCACACGCTTCGCGTTATTCTGCATTTTAGCAGCGTAACGCTCACCGTGTCTGCAGCCCAGCATCCAGTCTACAGCCAGACCCGTCTTGTGTCCGGAGCCGATCCTAGAGAAAAGGAAAGAAGAAGAGAAGGTTAGAACAAGTTAGAACAAGGAGATTTCCATTTGGTCGTCATCTTTTCCTGGAGCAGCCGCACCTGTGGATAAAGGGAAAAAACATTAAAATAAACTGCGCCGCATTGCCAGCTGCAGCGCCGCATCATACTCACCTGCCTTTGGAGCATCTCCACGACCCTGCGCAACAACCGTTGAATCGCCGCCCGAAACATCAGCACCTGAAAAGACAAGAACAAACAAAAGGTTTTACTTACCGCAAGATACTTACTCTGAATTTTACCGCTCGAGGCAGCGCTGGTCACCAGCCTACGTTAGACATTTTCGGTACGGCGCCACATCTGCAAAGAAGATAGAGAACTTTTGGTTAATTACATTTGGAACACTATTACTTGCTAGACAGTGCTTGGTACAAACTGACTCTTACCTAAGCGCTACCTTCATCCATCAAGGCAAACTCACTCCTTGGATCACGCTGCAAGGGAAAAGGTATGAAAGGAGCCAGAGTGAATTAACAGACATTTGAACTCTAAAAGAACTATACATTCGGTTTACACACTACTTACCTCAGAGTCATTGTTGTCTGGAACTCTGCCAAATACCTTCGGATCAGTGAAGTAATTGAACTTCTACGCGCCCATGTACTCCACACAGGATAGAGAGTTCATCCTTCCAAACAATAAGGTGAGACTTTATGAAGGGGAATACTAGAAGTTTTCAGGGAAAATAGTGTTAGTGTAACCTCTCTACCACGGGTGGCTAATCCCCTTTCCTGCTTTTAGGAAAATATTCTTGCGGGCCAGGCAGACGAAACTGAGTGGGCAAGTGCAGTCGATCATCACTTTGCTACGAGTCACACTGGTGGAGACCGCAGCAGTCCAGCTTCGTTCGACGCCCCTGTGTAATCCTGGTGAGCATTACACTGCCAAGGGATGCGTTGGCTGCTTAGGAGAAGCTCCACCATTGGTTACAACATGGTGGTCAGAAACTCTAAGAGGTTTTGTGCATGCTATGTATTTCTCAAGACACCACTGGAAGAGAGTGGGCTGGGAAAAAATACTGGGAGAATGATCTTTCAAGTCTGATGATACCATTAGAAGTACGACTTTGTCCCTATGAAAATTGAGGACATTGGAAGACTGGCGCTTTGGAAAACAAAGCTTATAATTGCCCTATTCTCTTTCCGGAGGTGATGTCTGCTAGAAAAGGTATTTACCAACTTAAGACATTTAGATCACGATATGGCATTGGTGCAAACAAAGAAGCCATACGTTTATATCTAATCGATCTGGTAGAAGTTCTGTGATTGATGTAGACAAAAGGTATGACCTTTCAAGGCGCCTATTGCAGAAGAGTATCATCACACACGTTGAAATCAAGTAAGGTATAAAGGACATAAAGCTGTCTAATAAGTCAAAGAGGGGATTGCAATGACAGAACCTCAACCACTTGCTTTTTTTTACTCCTTCCTAGCAGCTCACGTAACACACATGTTTTCTTCAGAAATGTGACGCTGAGTAAAAGCTAACTTCTCAGTTACCATGCTTTCATGAACCACAATGGTAGTGAGGGCTGGAGTGTCTCTCCCTGGAGTGCCTCTCCCTTCTCTAGAAGATCGCTCCTTTGAGGCAGATCCAAATAAATGTGACACCTCTCATCTCTTAAACGTAGGAAAGCCAGATTTGACAAGGCCAAACTAATGCAATCAGAATCATTGATGAAGAGCCACCGTCAACAAAGTAGGACAAGAGTATCGCTGAGCAAATGTCCGATTCTCATTCTGGAGGTGGACCGCGGCCCAAAGTATTTTGGTTCTGTCCTAGACATGTGCTTTTGGAGGCCCTGTTTGTGAAAGATAATTTTAGAAATGTTATATTTCAATTCCGATTAATAAGGTGCATGTACTAACCAGCTGAAGTCATCCACTGAAATGAACAAATGACTTACCTCTGTATATTTTCTTTCTGATGGATGTCCCTCTCACATATTTCTCATCTTAGTCCTGCATTAGCAGTTCTCTGAAACATTTGACAGAAGGGGCACCATGTGGCTCTGGCATCAAGGTTCCTCTGCATTTGTCTCATCGAATCAGAATGTGACATTGGTACAAATAGCTCATACCTTGCCGGGGATCACAAATTAAATGAGGTATCTCTCAGCATTGAAAGAGACAGCAACAGGAGAGAGCTCCCTGACTGTGGGCTAGGCTGGAAGGTGATGAGAAACCTGCAGGAGGAACACTGATCAGAAAGAATACCAGAGGTAAATAATGTGTTCTTGTAATTAATTGTGTCCTTCCATGGATTCCTTATCTTAGATAGACTCACACAGCAGTACTAACATTCAGCAAGGTCTGCTGATGATTTCCTGAGTAGGAATTTCCCTTTGGAGTGCCGATGTGGCATTACAAAAATATAAAAGGCGACCACTCGTTTTTTGTTCTAGGGGGGCTGACACACAAAGCAGGGTATTTCAAAAGAAGTAATAAAGATTAGAGTATACAGCTACCCCTCCCTCTTTTGTGCAGGTCTGGTAATCACTCTCACAATACAGAACAGAAACTGAAAGTGATACTGCACTGAGCAACGTACATTGTTCTAAAAATACTTAATGATTTATTGAACAATTTGACATGAATGTAAGTCAAAAAACAATCAAACATGAATGCACTTAGAAAAGTGTGGGGTTAGTCAAAGTGTGTTCATTTCATCAGTGAAACAAATGTGGATAATTCATATATAGTGTGCCTAACTGTGTATGCTTCTAGAAAAAGCACTATTAAATCCTTCTGTGTACCAGATTTTGAGCACAAACAGTTGACATTTTGTACACAGGCAGTTCTTTCAACACATTAAGTTGCGGGGTATGCAATAACTTGTGGGATATGCAAGGAATGACTATTGCTCGCTATGGGATGTATTCTATGGAATATTGTCGACACAACGTGTTTAAGCCCTTCCTAAGTGATTTGCAGATCCAAGCGATCGCCTAGTTTGAGTAAATGAGGGCCTTCATCAGGACAGAAGATAACATTTGTTTATGGAACTGGTTTGATTATCTAATCCTTTCACTTGGATAACTGCAATGACACAAAACAAAAAATGTACAGAAAAGTAAGACACGTTGCTGTGGTGACATGGATACACTTACTTAGATGAGACCCGGCAGGAGGAGACTACTGATCTTAAGACAATGGCATCACATAGGGGGAAGATTCAGGTTATAGATCCATGCCGTTCTGTAAGACAAACAGTCCTGAGTCGATATTGACCTTATTTCAAATTGGCACCTGTAACAGAGAGCACTCTGTCTCAGTGCATGGTCATACAGGCACTTCTATTGTGCAGTCAAAGCCATTTTTGGGCTGAATGTGGGCGGTGTGAGTTGAATTCACTAGGCGTCCTTTTACCTTCTCAGATTCTTCCAGTGTACTGTGGAGGAAGAAGAATCATTTACCACTACTGTGTAATTGCATGTGCATGTTCTCTCAGTAACTAAAAATGTACACTAGTTGTGTGGGAGATTCTTCTGAAGTACATGCCATTGTTTATTCAAGATGCCTTCACTGAGTAACTTAGTAAAGCTCAAGCGTTTCTGTGCTCTTGTGCCAGGAAAGACGTCAGGACCCACCATGTCGACCGTGCATTGTATTTAAAGACTGCAAGTGAACAAAGTTACTGGGTTCCTTGCAGTGGCTAATGTGCTGTGTGGCAGTTGTATCAAAAAACGCGGTAACGCTCACTGTGGTCTCCTCTTTGCGACACTACTGCAACTATATATGTGCCATTCATTATGTCGTATCTGAAGGCCGTTCGGAATTCACACACGGTTTCGGGCACAGATGTGCATATGAACCGCTGCTGTTAGCCACACATTAGCATTTCCTGCATAGGCACTGTACAAGAATTATTCAAGCATATTCCCTGCATCACGGGGGAGATTACTTACTTCACGGAGCTCCGAACCGGAGCATATAAGGCGCTGTATTGGTAAGGCAATGGTGACATGTACAGTATAATGTAACAGTTGCTACGGCGACCGCACTTAGTCCTTTCTCTCGGGTACTAGAGGTCTAATATGTGGTGTAGGACAAGGCGGCCATCTTTTACTGTCTAAACCATATAGCTGCTGACCTAAAGGCACACTGAGTTTACAGATCCAGAATAGTTATATTCTATGCACGCTCCTAGGAGAAGACTGACCTACCCCTTGAATTTTTCTAAATGTTTCTTTGTCGTGGATGATCAGGATGTGAACTTAGGTATCATTTATTCTATGTGTACCATAAAATATATTGTTTGGTTATCAATACAAATTGTTTAAATTATGCACATTTCACATATTCTTGTGATGGCTGAATTATATTCCAAATCACTCGATTAGGAATGTTTTATCATTTTTTGGTCACACGATTACTTCTTTTAACAAGACCTGTTAACCATTCAGTGATATATATATCTATAGTATACTTTTTGTTAACAATTTCAGTATATTATTTTAGTTACACACACATTTCTCTTTAGTGGTACATATTTCTTTTTTTTGTAACTTTCTTTATTGGTTTTTCAACAATGGTTTAATATGACATTACAAGACTGTGCACCGGTCAACGTGACCCCTGACTCTCCCTCACCCCCTCGATTCGGTCCCCCACTTGATATTTAGCACAGTTTCTTATCAGTTCTGTTGTCGTCGTTGTTTGGCACTCGTGGCTGCTGTTGAGGATTCCGGTTGTTCGTGCCAGTTTTGTATTGGTGGTGGAGACTGTGAGATCGTGTCATTGTCTGCATCTAACAGGTATGCTATGTAGAGGCCCCAGATATCTGGGGGACGTGCGTGGAGGGGCAGAGTCCGTATGTAGTTCATTTTGACATCTTGACAGTAGGTGACATCCTGTAGCCATTGCTTCAGTTTTGGTGGCGGTCCTCTGCCCCAGTTACAAGCTATTCATCTGCGTGCCAGGACAAGGAGTAGGTTTGCCAGTTTTCTGGTATATTCTGGTAGTTGGTTGGTTAAGCCCAACATGGTCAGTGTTGGGTCGGGATCCAGTTGCACTCCGATTATTGCAGAAATTTTCCCTAGGACCGCTGTCCAGAACGCTCCTATTTCGGGGCAGGACCATGCCAAGTGGACAAAGTCGGCTTCCGAGTGCCCGCAGCGAGAGCAGGAGGCGGATATTCTCGTCCTTTCGGTGTGAAGTTTTGCTGGAGTGTGGTAGACCTGATGGACAAAGTTGAAGTGAATTTGTTTGTACCTTGTGTTTATTGCCACTTTCTTTGTGAGTCGAAGTATGTATGACCAGTCTTCATCAGGTATTGTAATGTTCAGAGCTCTCTCCCACCTTGTTCGAGCTTTTGAGCAGCGTGTGAGTTTTTCAGTTAACAGGGTTTTATAGATATTCGACACCAGGCGGCCATCACCTTGGGCCTGTATCACTCCGTGGAGCAGTGGCCATGTCGGGGGTTGGAGTGGGAATGTAGTAATGTTGGTTTGCATGGCCTGTCGGGTTCGGTAGTACATGAAGACGTGCAGGGTGTTGTCGCCTCCTTTGTCGCGGGCTTCTTGGATCGACAGGAACGTGCCGTTTGGAAACAGGTCGCCCAGTGAGTGGATTTGCAATTTCTTGGTCCGTAGCTGGAACACTTTTTCTGATGTTATAGGTATCCCTGGAATGCTTCTCACCGGAAGGAGGGGAGAGTATCTGGTTTGGATTCCATTTCTTTTAGCAATTTTTTTCCATATCGTGTGCGTCGTGACCATTGTGTTCATCTGTGTTGAAGGTGTCGGTGGTTCATTAAATATGACTGAACGAAGTAGATAGGGCGTTGCTAGAGCTCTCTCGATTTGCACGTGTGGCCGGATGGAGTGTGTTGCATAGCAGTGGCTCAGGTACTGGGCTTGTGCTGCCCAGTAGTAGCCCTCTATGTCGGGTAAAGCCAGTCCGCCTTGCGTTACGGGCAGGATCATAATGCTGTGTGCTACTCGGGCGACCCTGCCCGCCCACACTAGGTTGAGAAGAATGGACTTGATTCGTTGTAAGAATTTTTGCGAGAGTAGTAGAGGAATATTTGTGAAGAGATAGAGTAGTTTGGGGAGAATTACCATTTTCGCTAGGGACACTCTGCCGCACAGTGTGAGGGGAAGCGTTTTCCATCTGTTCACTTTGGCTTGGATAGTGTCGAGAGTCGTCTCGTAGTTGTCTTGCATGATGTCAGTGCTGGATCTGGACATAAGTATCCCTAGATATCGGACCTTCGAGTGTTGCCAGTGGAAGCCAAAATCGTCTTGGAATTCTTCATTTGTTTCTGTGAGAGGGAAAATTATCTATTTTGAATTATTGATTTTTAGTCCTGAGAAGTTGCCGAATTTGAGAACTGCTTGCATCACTGGGTTCAGGTTGTCATGTGGGTCACGAAGGAAGAGTGCTATGTCGTCGGTATATAGTGAAACCACCAATTTGTGTGGGCCGAAGGCGAGACCTCTAAGCCTTAGGTCAGACGCTAGGGGTTCCATGACCAGGGCGAAGATCAATGCTGATAGTGGGCAACCCTGTCTGGTCCCTCTGCGTAGGAGGATTTCGGAGGAGCTTTTGTTTCCAAGTTTAATTTTAGATGTTGGGTGTTTGTAGAGGAGGCCTATCATTTGGATAAATCGCTTGCCGAGGCCCATTCGTTCTAATATTGCAAATAGAAAGGGCCATTCCACAGAATCGAACGCTTTCTCGGCGTCGAGAAGCACTGCTACCGCTTGTTTTTCTGGGTTAAGGGCCTCCATTGCTCCGAACAGTCTTCTGAGGCCGAATGATGTGTTTCTGCCTGGAACGAATCCAGCTTGATCCGCCAGCACCATTGCGGGCATGAGTGGAATCAACCTTCTAGTCGGGATTTTTGAAAAGATTTTGTTATCAAAGTTTATTAACGATATCGGCCTGTAGGAGGTGCAATCTTCCTTGGGTTTACCTGTTTTGTGTAGGAGAATGATATTCACCATATAGAGTGTTGGTGGTAGCTGGTCTTTTGCTATGGCTTCTTTGTAGACCTGGAGTAAGAAGAATATCCGCAAAGAATTTGTAAAATTCACCAGTTAGGCCGTCAGGTCCTGGGGCTTTGGTGCTCGGTAATTCCTTGATGACTTGTAGGATCTCCTCCGTAGTGATGGGTGCCTTCAACGGCTCACGTAACTCGGCACTTGTCCAATATAGTTCGGTTGTGTTTAGGTATTGTGTTATTTCGTTAGCATCCCTGGAATAATTGGAGTTATATAGATTTTGGTAAAATTTACGGAATGTTTCTAATATGTCGTCTTCAGAGAATAAAAGGGTTCCCAATGTAACCAGCACTGCTTCGACTGTCGTGGGTTTTCATTCTGCGGTGATCAGTCTTGCAAGTAATGCACCGGGTCGTTGACCTTCGCCATACTGACGTATCTTGTGGTGGCTTGTTAGGAATTTGGCTTCTCTTTCTGCTAGGTGTTCTGAAGGTTTCTAGTTCTGTCTTAAGTGCTGCGAGCGAGCTGGGAGTATTTGTGACTGTTACTGCTTGTTCAAGTGTTTTGAGGCGATCTTCGCATGTGTTTAATTCTTTCTTCAACATCCTTAGGATTCCATTTTCTTTTGCTAGGCACACCCCTCTGATGAAACATTTTAGTGCCTCTCAGAGTGTTCCCAGCGACGCTACCGTGCCTTGGTTTATCTCTAGAAATGTGCTCAGTTCAGTACGCAGTTCATCGGCAAAGATTTGATCTTGGAGGGCTCTGTGCTTGAATCTCCATTGGGGTCTGGTGAAGTCGCTCCGAGACGTTGTGCACACTAAGGTGACTGCTGAATGATCTGAGATGGACCTGGGGAGAATTTGGCATTCACCCCATTGAAGTCTACTATGAGCCAACACAAAGATGTAATCGAGTCTCGAGCTGGATTTGTGTACCCAGGAGTAAAAAGTGAATTCCTGAGAGTCACAGTGTTTGCTTCTCCATATGTCAATGAGATCATGTGCTTTACATATTTCGGTTGTGTGTTTTGTCTATGCGTGGATCGAGTGGGGTATTTAGAGTGGGGTATTTAGAATAGCCATATTATTGTGGCTTCCCTGTTCGATTCAATGTGGGTCTGGACCCAGTCGAAGTTATTGGAGCCATCTATGTTGGGGCCATAGGAGTTGATCATGATTATTTCTTCCCCATCTATGGTTCCGTGGACGAGCAATGTTCTTCCTTCGGAGTTGTTCTGGGTCTGGATTAGCTGGAAATGTGTTGTTTTATTAATAAGAATGGCTCCTCCTCTTGCGTATGATGAGAACGAGCCGAAGTATCTGTGGCAGCCCCATGTTTTTGCCCAGTGGTTTTCTGAGTTAGGTCGTAAGTGCGTCTCTTGGATAAGGGCCACATCGACGTTATGACGACGGAGGTAGTGTAACGACTTCCTTGTTTTGGAAGGCTGGTTGCCCCCTTTAATGTTCCAAGTGGCTAGTTTGAATTTGTTTAGTGTTGCTACGTCATTTCTGCTGCTTTGTTTCTGTTTGGTGTTTTTGGGTGCTTAAGGCGGCTTTTCTTGAGTGCTTGTCTTTCAGAAAAAGATATTCATATATTCAAAGTGGAGTCGTTGGTCCCGGTTGGGATCGGGGGCGCCGGTTTTGGCCCTGGTTGGTGCACGTCTCAAACTGCTGGCTAGTTTCTTCTGGGAAATCTTCCCCCAACTTGAGTCCCTTCTTCCTTTTTTCCCTCCCTGTTGGGCAACCCCCAACCCGCCCGAAGATAACCCCTGCCTGGATAACTTTGTGAACAGTGCTGTGCTTGCGGCGCTGGTGCCCTCCAAGGAACACCTATCCCGAGGTGTATATAACAGACTTTTGCTCATGTTCCAATTCCCCAAATCGAGCTGGATGTGGAGTTTTTTCAGGGCGGATCACTCCCGTTCCTCTCTCTCCTTTCGTGGTCTAGGCATTTCACGCAATAGGCGGCATCCAATATTGTCTAGAAAGGTGTTGGCTTCCTCTGGTGACGTGAAGAATTGTGTTTTTTCAGCATGGAGGATGCGTAATTTGGCTGGAAAGAGCATTGAGTATTGGATTTGTTCCTCTCGGAGGCGGCGCTTAACTCCACCGAAGGCTCTGCGGGATGCTTGCACCGCCGGTGAGAAACCGCCGGTCACGGTCTCTGAAATTCAGCAGTTTGGCGATGATAGGGCGAGGTGCCGTTCCCGGTATTGGGCGATTGGTTGGAATCCTGTGAGCCCTTTCAACCACGAATAGAGGAGAGAAGGTGGTTGTTCCAAAGATTTCTTTACATAGTTGTTCCACAAAGTCTTCCATCTTCACAGGATTTTGTTGCTCTCTAATCCCTACCAGCCTAATGTTGTTGCGGTGGCTGCGCCCTTCTAAGTCTTCGTTTTTGGCTATGATTTCTTTTACTTGGCGCTCTAGTGATGTCACTTTGGAGGACAGGGATGTGGCGTTGTCTTCAAGATCAGAAACCCTCTGTTCTACGGTGTCCAGCCTTTCACCATGTTTATCTAGGCGATGTTGTATTTGGTCCACTTTGGATGAGAGGGTGTCGATCTTGGCGTCTAGGTTGCCTATGCCTGTTTTAAGTTCGAGCAGTATTTCTCGTATGTCTAGAGGTTGGGGGGGTGTTGATTCGGTTTCCTGTTCCATGCTTGGTGTTCGCGCTATTTCTCGATTCGTCTGCTTGGGAGTTTTGGCTATGGCCCCGGATTCGAACATTAATTTTCGCTGCGATTTGTCGGTTTTGCCCATACTGGTGTGGTTTCTTTACTTTGCTGGGTAGGTCCAGGGGCGGTGACGTGGCTCTCAGCACGGATGAGCGTGTGCTGTTTGGGGTTACGCCTCTGGTTGTAGAAGGGCACACTCGGCTGTCTTGGGGATGCTACTCATCTTATGCACTCTGATTCCGGCGGAAGATTGAGTGGGCGGCTTGAGTGATATTTATGTGGGGCAGTGGTTGTCGAGCCCCGCTGTTGGGTCTCAGAATAACAACAGGAGCTTTCCTTGTGGCTGCCGCTGCCGGGCTAGTAGTTGGAGATTTCGTGGAGTTATCGCAGCTGTTGGGGGAGCTTGTTGTTGCCAATTTTAGAGTCGACCCCTCCTCCCCCTGCTACTTTTGCGAGTGTGTGAGAATTGCAGGCTGTTCCTCTGATGGGTAGGCCGGGAGCCGCCCCATCCGCCATGGGTGTTACGGGCCCACGCAGTGAATCCTCGCTCTGTGCTGTGCCCTTTGATTGATTGGCCGTGATCAAGGTACTGTTGGCGGAGCGTTTGGCGATGGTGGGTCCCGGGGCAGCTTGGGCTTGAGGAGCTGGAGAGTTCGTAGCCCGCCGAGGGCTTTAGTATTCCTCCTCAGACGTGCGAGAGGGGCCTGGATGGAGTAGCCGCGGGGGCCTCTCGCCTGCTCACCTCACGGGTTGTCTAACAGCGGTCTATGATGTTGGCGGAACGTTCGCTGGAGGCGGGGCTGGGGCCGGGGCCGTTGGGATTTTGAGGAGTTGGAGGCTTGTGGATCGCTGCGGGTTCCAGCAAATCTCTCCCCTACGGGGTCGGAGGGGCTGGGCCGGGCCCGTCTGCCGGCCGCCCGGGAGCCTGCAGGCCGGACCAGAGACCCGGGGCGGGGTGGACGAGGTCGGGCGGCGTTTCTCCTACCTGACACCGGCGGTGTGTCCGGGCCACTTCCCTCTCCGCCTCGGCTGTGTCCGGAGGGCCCCGCGAGCCGGAGGCGAACGGCAGTGTCCAGCCCGGCTCCCGACTGGAGGCCCGATGTCGTAGATAGGTGTAACGCTTACCTCATAAACTCTGGGAGCACTTCTCTGGAAATTTTTTTTGTGCTATTCTTAGTGTGCGTTGTTAATCTATGTAGTCTGGTTATCTAAAAAGAAACATTCAGCAATCCTTAACATGCTAGTCTAATGCACCCGTTCAGGAATTAGCTCTCTAACACTTCAGGGGGCGTTACCTGTAGTTATTTGTTGGTGAGCTCTCCATCCTGCTTCTACGCAGGGGCGCTTGTTCTGAAGAATGGAGATGAAATGTAATTTTCTGAGGGAAGGAAGGATCGCTAGAATGCGTGATATACGAGGGAGATGTAATAGGAATAGAGAAGGAGTTAGAAACTATCCCTGGCAAGAATAGCACAAATAGGCCGTTCCATTAACAATTGACGTGCATGAACACCTAGTCATACCAAACCCAACAATGAGGAACAACTATATGTGCGTGTGAACAAATGGCCAGAACAATGGTAACTGCTGAGAAAGTGTATTGTCCTTTTTGCATTAAATGTGTGGTGTATGCTAACTAATGGAGAAGACTTCCACCGCTAACAAAATGACCCTAGTTATTTTTACTGACTGGAAGAAATTGTAACACCCAAGATATGACAACTCAAACTTTGTCACCGAATTGCAGTACTACATAGCGTGTGTAACAGGCTGACTGACAGGGGAAAAACTTATTACAGCTGCCACAAAAACAATGTAACTCAGCTGACTGGAAATGCACGCTAAAACAAGGGCGCAACAACATTAACAGCCAATACTTGCGATAAATGCTGGTTGACGAGACAACAGGCTTCAAACTGCTGAGGGAGATTCACAAAAAATGTTCCGCTGACAGGAATGAGCACAGCAACAGTGCTGAGGTAAACGTGAAGGCAACTTTCGAGAATGCTGACTAAAACCAGACACCATGGAATATGTGGAAATGACGGGAATGTACACGGCTAACTTCAGAGGAAAACTATGGAACCATGGTCAGGAGATTATAAGAATGGACTGAGGAAAACTGTGACTGCAACTGGCGCCGCGGTAAGCGTACACTGCGAAGCAGACGACGCGAAGCGCGGAGCAGGTGAGGGGAGGGGCTTATATATGCTGCGAGTGTGAAGCACTAGACCCTAACTATCACTTCCCATAGAACCACTAGGCCGCCATCTTAGGTAATGAGGAAGTGTCTTTTGTTATATAGCCTAAACATGGTTCTTTCCTTGTTACAGACCAAGCATGATAAGCCGTGGTCCACGAATTCTTAGAGGCTAATCTGGGGGCATGACCCAAACTCATGACAGTATTCCCCCCCAAAACCCCTCCTAAGCCAGAATCCCCCTTGGTAGGCTTGCACGGGTTATTTCGATGAAAGGCTCTCAGCAATCTAGGCGCATGTATGTTCTCTTGGGGTTCCCATGTTCTATCCTGAGGACCATACCCCTTCCAATCCACCAAATAGAACAACTTCTTGCGCACCACCTTGGAGTCCAGAATAGCCTTGACTTCATACTCTGGCTGATCAGTCTCAACTTCCATTGGGGCTGGTGCTTCTTGAATTCTGGTATTCGGGCTGACTGGCTTCAACAAGGAAACGTGAAACACTGGATGGATTTTCAAGTTCTTGGGAAGTGTCAATTTCAAGGCCACTGGATTAATCACGTTTTCGATTGTAAATGGTCCCAGAAATCTTGGAAGGAATTTTCGTGACCCCTTCAATGTTACGTTTTTGGAAGACAGCCACACTAAATCTCCAACCTTGTAATCGGGAGTGTTTTTTCTTTTTAGATCAGCAAATTTCTTCTGGGCCTCTTTGGCAATAAACAAATGCTCTCGTGCCTTGACCAGTGCGGTGGCAATTTTTTCGTGCAGAGTTTTCACAGCTGGCATTTCTAAGGATTCAGAAGGATCATAGGCAGACGTCCGAGGGTGCCGGCCATGTAAGGTAAAAAATGGACTCAAACCTCTGGAAGCGTGTACAGAGTTATTGTAAGCGTATTCAGCTACCCACAAGACATTAAACCAGGTGTCTTCAGACTGACATACATTGGAGGTACTGTTCCAAGGTTTGATTAGTTCTCTCGATTTGTCCGTCCGTTTGTGGATGATGACTGGTGGACAAGCGAACCTCCACCTTGGCTAGTTCGCAGCATTTTTTTCCAGAATTTAGAAACAAACTGGCTTCCTCGATCAGAAACTACTATTGACGGAAAACCATGGAGTCTTACTAGATTCTCCAAAAAGGTTTTAGCCAGAGCCGAGGCTGTAGGTAAAACCTTCAATGCTACAAAGTGCGCCATCTTTGAAAAAAGATCCACCACCACCAAAATGGTATCATACCCTTCGCACTTGGGTAGTTCTGTGATGAAGTCCATAGAGAGAGTATGACAGGGAGCAGGTGGCACACTCAGCGGTTGAAGAAGGCCAGCAGGTTTACTCTTCTGATTCTTGTTTTGAGCACAATTTCCGCAAGTGTTCAAGAATTGAACTACATCTCTTCGCCATGTGGGCCACCAATAAGATCTTTTCACCTTCTCCATGGTTTTGGTAATTCCAGGATGACCCTCCAGCAAGGCTCCATGATAGTCGGAAATCACTTGAACTTGCAGCCTGGGCGTGGGCAGATACAGGCGATTCCAATAGAATGGCAACCCATCCAGAACACTGAAGTTTTCACCCCTTGCTTCCCATTTCTGCAGTTCGTCAGTGTTCATGCTGATTTTGACTTCCTCCCTCAGTTTCTCCCAAGACGAATCTGTTGTACCCACAACTCCAAGCACCTTTTCCCGAGAAATAATTTCCACAGGATGGGAGGCACATAAGCTTCTTCACCTTTTCCAATACGAGATAGGGCATCTGCCTTTCCATTTCGCACCCCCGGCCTGAATGTGATGACGAAGTCATATTCGGCAAAAAAGAGGGCCCAACGTAGCTGACGGGAGGATTGTGCCTTAGCCGAGCGGAGATACTGCAGGTTGCGGTGATCCGTAAAAATGGTAACGGTATGTCTTGCCCCAAGTAGGTGATGTCTCCATTCCTTAAGGGCACACTTGATGGCCAACAATTCCTTATCAGTAATTGTATAGTTGAGCTCTGTAGAGGAGAATTTTTTAGACCAAAAGGCCACAGGATGCAATTCGTGGGAGACCGGATTGCGCTGTGATAACACAGCTCCCATGGCCACATTTGAAGCGTCTGTTTCCACCACAAACGGAAGGTCCGACCGGGGATGCTGGAGGACAGGGGCTGCAGTAAATCTTTCCTTTAATTTTTTAAAGGCCTCATCTGCCTCTGTAGTCCAATCAAATTTTTTGTTCCTCTTGAGTAAGGACGTAATGGGATGAACTAATCGCGAGAAATCAGACACAATCCGTCGATAAAAATGTGCAAATCCTAGAAAACTTTGATAAGCCCGCGCTAGACAAGGGCGCGTGACTTTTGCAGCGACTGTTTCGCTGTTGCTGCGCTTACTGCTGTGCCTGCCACATTTGCCCAATCTTTCATCTTACGAGCTTAATTGAGGAAGGAGAGCTCGTTAGTGCGGACCACTGGGCACTGGAAATCCAGCCTTTCCCTTTAAGCGACTGGAGTCGCGAAGCTCCGCCCATCCAGGAAGCCGGTACAAAACACTGACCAAGCCGCCCTTGCGGCGATAAACCCGCGCTAGACAAGGGCGCGTGACTTTTGCAGCGACTGTTTCGCTGTTGCTGCGCTTACTGCTGTGCCTGCCACATTTGCCCAATCTTACATCCGCATTCTTACGAGCTTAATTGAGGAAGGAGAGCTCGTTAGTGCGGACCACTGGGCACTGGAAATCCAGCCTTTCCCTTTAAGCGACTGGAGTCGCGAAGCTCCGCCCATCCAGGAAGCCGGTACAAAACACAGACCAAGCCGCCCTTGCGGCGATAAGCCCGCGCTAGACAAGGGCGCGTGACTTTTGCAGCGACTGTTTCGCTGTTGCTGCGCTTACTGCTGTGCCTGCCACATTTTCCCAATCTTACATCCGCATTCTTACGAGCTTAATTGAGGAAGGAGAGCTCGTTAGTGCGGACCACTGGGCACTGGAAATCCAGCCTTTCCCTTTAAGCGACTGGAGTCGCGAAGCTCCGCCCACCCAGGAAGCCGGTACAAAACACCGACCAAGCCGCCCTTGCGGCGATAAGCCCGCGCTAGACAAGGGCGCGTGACTTTTGCAGCGACTGTTTCGCTGTTTGCTGCTTTGCTGCCTGCTGACAGCTGATAATAGGTTTTGATCCCTGACCCCCCTAAGCCTCTGGTGGTCACAAAGAGACGATCGAGTAAGAGGAGCTGCACGACAGACGATAGATGGAGCCGCCCCCAGAAAATGTGCCTGAGGCGGTGCCGATGGATGGCGGACCGCACACCCGCAATAGACTACAACAGCAAAAACGGCAAAAACTCAAGACTGGAACTGCAAAGGTAAGCATTTTAAACTGCATTGTCACTTCAGCCTTACCTCTCCACACCCTTAAGCCACCAGAAACACCTGCTACACCAACACTAGCACAAATTTCAAGTCCGGTCACTGTTCTAAGCCCGAGCTTGTCGCCGAGACGAACTTCTGATTTGACTTCATCGCAAAAGACGCAAGGAAATACGATCCCAGAGGTAGTGATAGAGAGACCTCCAGTCAAATAGACTCAGAAGTCGGTATTCAACTGTCACCTAAAGGCTTACTCTCGAAGACACCGAGTAAAGCTATGAATGAAAACAGAACGACCAACAAAGAGGAAAAGGAGACATTGTCAAAAGACAGTGCTAAATTCCACCCCCCTAACCAATCAAAACATGCCCAAGTAGCAAGCATGAACATAACAAATGACATTCGAAGAGCGGAAAAACGACTGTCTTCCAGTCAGCGTCCTCCATCAATTTATCTCGACGCATCAGATGTTACCTTTGACTTCGAAATAACCGATGCTGATCTATTAGCTATACGCTCACCGTCAGAGAGTATACAAATAACCCCCAATCGGCTCCTGACACAAAAGAACGCTGCTTCGCAATCTCTAAATTCAACATTGTTAAATGAAAGATTACCGATTGACGAACCGGGACCAGGAAAAAAGACCAGCACCTCCTCAGCCGACAAGGGATTGTTACAAAACACCATTGCTGGCAAATTAATAAATGCGCCTCACGACCTCATAAAGCTCCTGAAATAGCAAATCATGAAGCAAAAATAGACAAACAAGAAATGGCAGATGCTCGACCCTCACATGAAGCTGGAATTGTAGAGACAGTAAATATTACTACATCATATGAAGAGGTAGCAAGGGAAGCGCGTCTGACAGAACTTCTAAAGGCAGATTTCGTGCGGATGCGCGATCGCCTAAATGAAAGTTTCGTAAACAAACAGGATGGAAAGTTAGACAAACAACGACAAACGAGTACCACAATCAAAGATGCGCCCATTCTAGGCAAGAACGAACGATTGCGGAAAGACTCAGTTCCGGTTGCCCGGTTAATAAACTTAGATTCAACTGATGTCTGTCAATTGATAGATCATCAAAGCTCCGCAGATGGTCCATACGGAAACAGAGATGACACAAATAAGACGATTGAAAAAGAAATAGCAGACCATCGAACAGGAAACCGTCCAGAAGTTGATCACATTGGCGACGTAAAGGAAATAAAAGGAAACATCTCTATCGCCGCAGGACTTCAAATTCATAACAATGTTCTGGCCGCTACCTCCATTGCCTTAATGCCATTCATGAAACTATATGAGGCACTAAATGACTCGATACAAGACCAAAACTCCTTGATCTGTTCAACTAACAGCAAATTACTAGAATTGGAAAAATTCAATGAACACCTTACACAACGCCTCAACGCAGAAGCTGCTGCGTCCCATGGTTGGCACTCTCGCCTAAATGAAATAACGAAAAGAGAAGTACAGGAAAAAGTTGATTTGAGCGAAGCAATAATAGAATGCATGAAGTGGATTAGGCACAACGTCGTAGTACAACCGCGTGACAATTTGCGGGCCAACAAATGCTCTTGTCAAATGCCGGTCAAGGAGGCGCCGAGGTCGCTGTAAAGAAACACCCAGCCAAAGGCACATGCAAACAAAGAACTGCCAGTAAACGATGAATTTGCACACGAGCCAAAGAAATCATCAAATACCAACAACCGGAAAAATAATCAAGACAAAAAAGGTGTAATAGAAATTCAACAGCCAAAGGAAGGAGTAAATACAGGAAATGGAAGTCCCTTGCTAGCAGCAAAGGAACTGCTAACTCCACAACAACAATCTGCTGAGTCTGTCCATGTACAAACTAAAAACCCAAAAGATCTCTCAAACTCAGCTGTTCCCCTAGAGGCGAAAGGACAACCGACGTTGGTGATCCCAAAAGTGTCCTTCGGAATCTTCGCTGGCTCTGCAAAATCGTTTGAGGCTAAAACTGCAAATCCGGCCTTGCTGAAAAGCAAACTAACCAAACCTCAAAAAACTGCTGCTAAAGAGCCCCCATTAAAAAGAACACGTTCAAATGAGGCAAATAAATTTATTAGAAATTTGACAACTCCACTGCGCGACGATGCAGCAACATCGACTGTAACTGCAAATGCTTTAGAAAAAGCAAAGAAAAATACCAACAGTAAGCAAATTTCACAAAACCCCAAATTCACATCAATAAAACGAAGACGAATCTCCCTGTCCTCCTCATCTGCAAATGAGACACATACTTCAATTGACTTATGCGACCTATCCACATACTCAATTGATGACGAGGACGCGTTAGAAGACCTTGAGGAAAAAATAGAAGACAGCCTAGTAATACCTTATGATGCCAAGGCCAAACTGATGATAGGCAAAAAAAAGCAGCTTCAGCAAGACACTCCACGATCTCCTTCTAGAAACCAAACCGTACCAACAAAAAAGCACCCATATATTGATAAGGAGGAATCATCATGGGCAAGACAGAAAGCAGTATCATCAATCGCTTCCAAAGTCATAACATCCTTGAACCCGAAACAAACAACAACACAATTGCAAAAACAATTGCATCGGACAACTAAAGAAAAAATCTTGATCCGGGAAGCTGTGAATTACAAATGGGTAAGATTAGAACTGGAAAACATCCTGGAAGACAAGAACGAAGTTAATCTCAACAGAGCAAACGTAATGAGATTATTACATTATATACCAGCCCTACGCAGTATAACATCTGATGATATCGCGATCATGGAATATAAATCTGAAGCTAGATCAGACTGGGTAATCCTCCATATGAAGTCGACAAAACTTGCAAAACCTCTCATCGACGCCAGGGATGACTTACTATTCTTTGGCTTCGATTTATCGGTATGTGAAGAGGAAAATCCACATAGATCTAACATGCACACCAACAAATGCCCAACAAAGACAAAAAATGCGAATCGCGCAGAATTGTGGAAAGAGCTGAAAGCCAAATCTGATCCTACAAACGATACAAGAAACACCAGGAAAAATGATTAGGATAAAGAAGGGTCAAAAAGCTTGGCCCAGTTACTTACGTCATGGAACACTGGTGGCTTCGCCCATCTCTTTCAAGGACAATGCCAAAATCAGCTAAAAAGCACAATAATCTGTCTGCAGGAAACATGGCTACAAGAAACACCTCAAAGTGATGGTTACTCCGTCTATCTAAATCCAGCTGGGAAAAACCGATTTGGACGTCCTTTCTCCGGATTAATAACCATGATCGATAATGCAGCAGGATGGTATGTCATAAGAATGTCCAATCCAAATCTCCTTGTGCAGGCCCTAGTTATAGAGAGGAAAAACATCAACAAAGACAACTTCCCCAAGCAACAAATGCTGATCATAAACACTTATTGGAATCCGGCAATGATAACAGATCTCACTTACTTAGCGGCCATCACCTCGCAAATTGATGAATGCCTAGACGAATATGAAAATCTGTTTATTCTAATATGTGGCGACCTAAACTATTCATGGTTTGACGATGCCAAAGTACGCAAAAACTCAGATAAGATCAAAGTGCCTACTGAAACGTCAGACCGTGGGACAAAGTGGGAATATGAACTAACTCAACGCCATTGCATGATGCTAAATGGATGCACTAAAGGCGATATCCCAGCAGGAGACACTTGGCACCGTGGAGAATCCAAAAAAACTCTCGACTATATATGGGTTTCTGAAAACCTACATGCATATATTCGAAAGTTATCTATAAGACAGTCTGCAAAAAGCGACCACAACGCCCTAATACTTATTTGGGAGGTACAAAATGCAAAACAGTTGAAATATAAATGTCCTCTAAGTATAAATCAAGGAAAAAACAGAATAAGAATAAATTCTATTCAAATTACCAATCTGACAAAACACTTGACCCAAAGAAATATGAGAGATACGGAAGTCAACTATATACCCTTGCTGACGCAATTTTCTAAGAAAGTTCAAAAAGACAACCTGACAACACCAAAGAATAAACATCCTTTCGATCCGGTGTTAAAGGAGGCGAAGAAATCCCTAAAAACAGACTTAAGACTTATAAAGAAAGCCGGTGGTTTAAACCAACATCTGCTGACGACCAAGAGGCGAATGAAATACCGAAACTGGCTAAAGTCGTTCAACCAGATACGGTTACAATCACAAGCTGAATATATGCTACAGCTAATCATTCAGAACAATACCCGGAACATCTGGCAAATTATTAATTCGGATCATTTAAACCAGGCATTTGCGCTATCGAATGGTGTAAGCGAAGCAGAGTGGGTAAAACATTACTCCAAGGTCTTTAACACCCAACATGAAACATCTACTGCAACAATAATAACAGAACCCTGTGACTGGTCAGTAACAGAATCTGTGGAAGACATTGAAAATGCTATCCAACATCTAAAGACCTCGAGAGCAGCAGGCCCCGACGGCATTTCAAACTCAATGTTAAAAGCCAATAAAGAAAACTGGGCGAAATTTATTAAGGTGTTATTTGATCAAATAGCACTAGTAGCAAAAATCCCAGATTCCTGGCGGAGTGCGATCGTAGTGCCAATTTTCAAAAAGGGCAACCGCGAAGATCCAACAAATTATCGTCCAATTGCCCTATTGGATACCATGGGAAAAATCTTCGCATCCTTTCTTCAACAGAAAATCGCAACGTGGGCTAACAGTGCCAACATAATTGATGAAAGACAAACAGGCTTCACAAAAGGAGTCGGGGTGGAGCTCAACTTGATCCTGTTGAACATAGCGAAACTGGAAACCCTACGACGCAAAAAAAGACTCTTTCTTGCGTTTGTTGACCTGAAACAGGCATTTGACAGTATAAACCGTGAACTCCTATGGGAAAAACTCAAGACATGGGGTTGCCCACTTGACCTATTAGCTCCACTTATGGCACTATATGCTAATACCAAAATTAGATTGCGCTTAAATGCCGAAGGCACCTTGTCTGATGAAATAAGAACATCTAAAGGCGTAAAACAAGGCTGTCCGCTGGCAGCTCTACTATTTAAACTCTTCATCTCAGACCTCCCAGCGGCACTCGAAAAAGCAAAGACCTTTCCACCAAAAATCAATGGCAAACCCATAAGTCATGTGATTTATGCCGATGATGTAGTACTCCTAGACTCAACGGAAATTGGACTTCAACGGCTGTTGACAACACTGCAAGCCTACTTAGTCGGAAACCAGCTTGAAATAAATGTAACGAAATCCCAGATCATGGCAATTGGCACAAATCCAGGGATAAAGAAAAAGAATTTTAAATGGAAAGTACAAGATGTGTCCCTCGCTAAAGTCGAAGCCATTCGCTACCTAGGCATTTCTTTTAACATCTCGATAAGAGAATGGAGCTGGATAAATGACATCACTACTCGCATGAAAACCTTAGCACAACAAGGAGCAAAATTGCACGCTAATTATGGGCTCTTCTCTCTCCAACCTATAATAACATTCTACTTGCAAAAGGTTGCGCCAGCGATCTGCTTCGGAACCGAAGCTGGTTGGAACATCGACGAAAATATCTGGCCGACCCTAGAGGGTCTCTTTTGGAGAAAAATCCTGAAACTCCCACAAAGTACATCTATGGTAGCACTAAGACACGAACTTGGCCTTGATTCCCTACATTCGATGATCCAGTGGAAATCAATATTAGTATTGCGTAAAATGTGCCTGAGGCCAACTGCGAAATCGTATCAAATACTACACAAAAGAAGTACAGATCCGTCAGCATTCCTACTAAATACCTGGGAGCAGAAAATATTGAAGATTCTAAAAGCTGCAGATCTAAGTTTGGCTCTAGTCCTGCAAATTCCACAAGTGGCGAAAGTCAAATTTAGAAACTGGCACTGGATAACAAACATAGAAAAACGTAGCCAACTATCATCGGCAATTGATCTGGGAACTTCGTGCCAAAAAATAGGTGAACTACCAAGATACCTCAACAAATTTCCCGCTCGATATCATACGAACCAGTTCCTTAGACTACGTCTCAACCTCTATACCACCAATGAGGTTCTATGGAGAAGAAAACACGGAAACACGCAAAGTGACAAGTGTCGCTTTTGTGCAGCAAACACTGAATCAAGCAAACATCTGATAATAAGATGTCCTAAAATAGTAGCTCAGCGTTCACTTCATCTTGAGAGCTATGCACCAAAAAATGGAAATATGGGTGATTGGTGGAGTTACCTAATTTCGGGAACAAACATCCAACTGACTTGCGCAGTTGTGAACTTCATGGACATGATCCTACCACAAAACCTCGATTGACATTATAAATTGAGGAGAAGTAGCATGAAACGTTGTGAAAGTTGAGCTCGCAATAGTGTGAAACGTTATGAAAGTTGGTTTCGTACCAGAAGTGGAAAAGAATGACTAAAAAGTTTGTCTTTTCTTTTGCAAACTAATGTCAATAAAAAAAATTTAAAAAAAAAAAAAACTTTGAATTCCTTTAACAGACGTGGGTGCAGGCCAGGTGAGAATTGCATCAACTTTTCGGTTGTCCATCTTGACTCCTTGTGCCGACAAAATGAACCCCAAGAACTCAACTTCTGGAACGTGGAAGTGACATTTTTCCAGTTTAACATACAGAGAGTTTTCCTTGAGTCGTTGGAGAACAGCAGTCACATGCTTGACATGTTCCAAAGGGTCATCAGAAAAGATTAGAATGTCGTCCACATAAACCACCACACAAATATCCAACATATCTCTGAAAATGTCATTCATAAAGGATTGAAAGGCCGCTGGAGCATTGCACAGCCCGAAAGGCATCACCATGTATTCAAAAAGCCCAAATCTGGTTCGAAATGCAGTTTTCCACTCATCTCCCTCTTTTATGCGAATTAGATGATATGCACCTCTGAGGTCTAGCTTAGTGAAAATTTGCGCCTGTTTTACTTGGTCCAACAATGTAGAAATGAGTGGAAGAGGGTAGCGATTCTTTACAGTGATTTGATTTAGAGCTTGGTAGTCTATACACGTTCTCAATTCTCCTTCCTTTTTGGGGACAAAAAATAGGGGTGATGCTGCTGGGGATTTAGATGGTCTGATAAATCCATTAGCCAGATATTGATCCAAATAAGTTTTCAAATGGACATTTTCCTTTTCTGTCAAGGCATAAATTCGACTGCACGTAAGCTGGGATCCAGGAATTAAATCAATTTGGCAATCGTAAGGTCTGTGAGGGGGCAATACTTCGGCTTGTTTTTCCTCTTGGAATACATCTTGGAATTTCTGGTATTCATGGGGCAAGGAGACCCCTCCTGTTGCATTATCTCCACTGAACCTTCCATAGAATTGCAGGAGTTTTGGCAGTCAGGAGCAAAGGCCAAAGTTCTAGTTCGCCAATTGATCAATGGGTTATGCTTTTCCAACCACGGTATTCCCAAGATAATCTGGAACTGGGGAGCTCGAATCAGGTCAAAAGAGATCCTCTCTCTGTGTCCATCCTGGCAGAGCATAATAAGGTTGTTAATGCATTGTGTAACCGGACCTGACACTAATGGAGTGCCGTCGATCCGGATACTTTTTCTGCCTTTAACTTATCCGTTAAGGGAAATCCCAATTTGCTAGCCAGGTGAAGATCCATATAATTGCCAATAGCCCCACAATCAATATAAGCAGTCAACTCATGTCTTATTGTGGGAAACTCATGACTGAATAGGATGATTGGAAACACAAAGTGGGAGGTCATTGAAACCTTATCCACGCTCGACAAGCTGACCTCTAAACTTGCCGGGCACTGGAGTTTTCCGAATTCTGGTCCATCTGATCTTGACCCACTCCTCCCAAAGGTTTTCGTGCCGGTATTACTGGACAGTCCTTTAAAAAGTGACCCGCCTTACCACAATATAGACATAACTTTTGTTGACGTCTTCTCTCTCTCTCCGTCTGCGAAATCGGGCCTCGAATTCCCCCCAACTGCATGGGTTCAGAGTGAGTTTATGGGCCTGATCTTGCAATTGATTCTCTTGGGCGAACCACATACGCTCGATTGTCTAGGCGAGCGCGATCAGTTCTACGATCTTGTAACCTGTGGTCTAACTGAATAGTCAAATCAATGAAGTCATTGATATCCTCCGGTGGGTTCACTACATGTGCCAAAATGTCCTTTAATTCACTGCGCAGACCTCGATAAAATAAAGTTGTTCTTTTTTCCGTAGGCCAATTGGTTTCTGCCACTAACCTATTAAAGGTGGCCACATAGGCCAGCAATTCTTGATTGCCTTGCTTCAATGACAACAACTCACCATCCAATGCGTGCCCTTGAGTGTGTCGAGCAAAAAGTCTTTCCAATTCTTTCTGAAAATCCTGGAAGTTTCGCAACACCGGATCATTCCTATTTACAAGGGGTATGGACCAATCTGCCGCATAGCCGCCCAAATAAGATAACACGAAAGCCACCTTTGATTGGTCTGTGGGGAACACTCCAGGTCTGCACAAGAAATGTAATCTGCATTGATTTAAGAACACAGCAAATTTCTTTGGATCTCCTGTGAAGCGCTCAGGAGGAGCTAACGGAACGTTTCCAGGAATGACCACTTGGACTGGAGCCTGGGAATTATTTAATGGTAGCGGAACTTGACCTGCTTGAGCCTGTAACAGCTGACGAGCCAATTCTTCTGTTCGATCCTTGTTCACCACCAGCTCTCTTCTAAAGGCATTGGTCTAAGACCGAGCTGCCTGGACTTCAGCTCGTAATTCCCCCTAAAGTTGAGTCAACTGATCCATCTCTGTATTTTCCATGAATGCTCAGACAGAGTATTTTTCAGCACGGCTTCGCGTTCTGTAACACTTACCTCATAAACTCTGCGGGAGCACTTCTCTGGAAAATCTTTTTGTGCTATTCTTAGTGTGCGTCGTTAATCTATGTAGTCTGGTTATCTAAAAAGAAACATTCAGCAATCCTTAACATGCTAGTCTAATGCACCCGTTCAGGAATTAGCTCTCTAACACTTCAGGGGGCATTACCTGTAGTTATTTGTTGGTGAGCTCTCCATCCTGCTTCTACGCAGGGGCGCTTGTTCTGAAGAATGGAGATGAAATGTAATTTTCTGAGGGAAGGAAGGATCGCTAGAGTGCGTGATATACGAGGGAGATGTAATAGGAATAGAGAAGGAGTTAGAAACTATCCCTGGCAACAATAGCACAAATAAGCCGTTCCATTAACAATTGACGTGCATGAACACCTAGTCATACCAAACCCAACAATGAGGAACAACTATATGTGCGTGTGAAAAAATGGCCAGAACAATGGTAACTGCTGAGAAATTGTATTGTCCTTTTTGCATTAAATGTGTGGTGTATGCTAACTAATGGAGAAGACTTCCACCGCTAACAATATGACCCTAGTTAGTTTTACTGACTGGAAGAAATTGTAACACCCAAGATATGACAACTCAAACTTTGTCACTGAATTGCAGTACTACATAGCGTGTGCCACAAAACCAATGTAACTCAGCTGACTGGAAAAGCACGCTAAAACAAGGGCGCAACAACATTAACAGCCAATACTTGCGATAAATGCTGATTGACGAGACAACAGGCTTCAAACTGCTGAGGGAGATTCACAAAAAATGTTCCGCTGACAGGAATGAGCGCGGCAACAGTGCTGAGGTAAACGTGAAGCCAACTTTCGAGAATGCTGACTAAAACCAGACACCATGGAATACTGTGGAAATGACGGGAATGTACACGGCTAACTTCAGAGGAAAACTATGGAACCACGGTCAGGAGATTATAAGAATGGACTGAGGAAAACTGTGACTGGAACTGGCGCCGCGGTAAGCGTACACTGCGAAGCAGACGACGCGAAGCACGGAGCAGGTGAGGGGAGGGGTTTATATATGCTGCGAGTGTGAAGCACTAGACCATAACTATCACTTCCCATAGAACCACTAGGCCACCATATTAGGTAATGAGCAAGTGTCTTTTGCCATATAGCCTAAACATGGTTCTTTCCTTGTTACAGACCAAGCATGATAAGCCGTGGTCCACAAATTCTTAGAGGCTAATCTGGGGGCATGACCCAATCTCATGACAATAGGTCGGGCGGGTTCTCAGCCGCCCCCGCAGCCACCGGCACCTCCTCCAGGGGGCCTGGACGCTGTTTTCTTTGCTCCGCAGCCTGCGCTTTGGTTGGGACCGGGGGAGGTCACTTGGGTGAGGATGTTGCCGTAGGATCGATCACCACGTTGCAGTAGTGCAGCGCTGTTGCAGCCTTTCTCCCGCCGACGCCGCGCTGACCAGGATGTTGGCGGATGGCGTTGAAACTGGTACCTGCCAGACGCTTGTGTCTTTGGACATGATATCGTGACCGATGGAGGGGGATTTGGGGGTGTATGAAGCTATTTTGCCAGGATCTTTCTCGGGATCGGTGCGGAGCCCTCTAGTGAGCTGCCATCTTGGATGGCTCTCTAGCGCCCTCAGGAGTAGTACATATTTCTCATATTTTTTTGTTGTTGGGTAATCCTTCAAGACAATTACAGTGTGCATACATAACGTCAATTTTAAGTCTTCATTCTGCATTGGACAGTTATTCTACATTGGACAGTTTGCCTTGATTAGAGTATAGAAGGTCACTCACTTTCAGAGGGTCTCTTCTTACACGCATTGTTATTGGATGGACACACTTTATATGGGGTGTTATACATAAACCGGTGGCGTCTCAATATTAGGACATATGGTAACTTGCTTGCCAAAGGTACACACATAAGGTCTTTAACAGTATGTGTCTATTCTAGGGGTACAAACATTCGTATTGTTCAGTCGAGTGGTTAAACACACTCTCATATATACTCATGTTTATATATACTGTTATGGATGAATAAACAGACTCCATTCGATACTTGTGTTCAGGTCTCTTTCGACTGTGCTGAGTTGTTGAATGAAACGTTGCTCTAGTTTTCGTAACCGTATGTCTCGATCACCCCACGTGATAGAGCCGTCGTTGTTTGAATCACAAACCATACAAATTCATCAAACCTGTGTTGTTTGGCCTGGAAGTGTTCCACCATTGGTTTGTCAGGAACCTTGTTTTTCAAACACGATCAGTGTTCACAGATTCTATAGCAAACCTCTCTTTGTTTTGCCGATATATAGCAAATTGCACGGACATCTGATTGCATAGATGGCCCATTTTATTTTGCATTTGTACAGTTCTGTGTATCGCCATATCAGACCATACAGTTCCACCGTTTTCATGTTGCAGGTTAATGGACAAACAGAACAGTTTCCAAATTTGTTCGGGCCAACCACCGGAGGAAGTCCCCATGCGTTCAAAATGGATCCATATCCCAGTTGTTTTTGTTCATGTGTATGAACCAACGTTTGCTTCAGATTCTGTGACTTCTTGAATGCAAAGCATGGTTTTTGAGGGGAGAAATCCACTGTTTGTAATATGTTCCAGTTCTTTAAGATATCTTTTTTCAATGCGTTACTTGTAGGGCTGTATGTTGACACACAGATAATCCTTTCTTCTTGTACCCGTTGTTGGTTTGTCAAACAGACTTGGCTGGGGGTGTGGAGTGCTATGTTTTTGGCTGAATTTATTATTGTCCTTGTATACTACCGTTCTTTAAGTCGTTCTTTCAGGATGCCCGAATGTCTGATTAATTCTTCTTTTTGCAAGTAGTTCCTTCTAATTCTTAAGAATTGTACTTATGGAAAGTTTTATCGCAGGCCCGATGGGTGAGCGCTGGTATAGTGTAAAAGAGTGTTTTTATCTGTTGGTTTACAGAACAAAGTTGTCTCAATGGTTCCTTGGTGTGTTTTCATCACCATGAGGTCTAGGAACGGAACTGCCTGTAGGTCATATGTCATAGTGAATTTTAGGAATGGGTCACAGCTTTCGAGCCAGCCCAGAAAGATGTTCAATTCGCTTACATTACCAGTCCAAATCATTATGACATCGTCGATATATTGCCTCCAGATTTTCATATATGTAAGTATGTTGTTTGTGTCCTGGTATAGAAACTGGTTTTCAAAGCTGTCCATGTATAAACATTTGCTATACCAGGAGCAAAGGTAGCCCCCATGCTGGTTCCATGTATTTGTTTGTAGAACATGTCTTCAAACAGCAAGACATTTTCTGTCAGGGTTAACCTGATACATTCTAGAATAAAATCTGTCGGTACGTTTTCTTTTGTCTTGATCCCTTGGTCTAGATACGTACGCATTACAGCAATGCTAGCCATTTGTGGAATGCCCATATATAGAGCTTCTACATCAAAAGTGACTAGCAGATAATGTTGTCCAATCTTTAAGGTAGAGAGCGTGTTGATGATTTGGGTTGAGTCCTGAATGTACGATTTCATTTTTAAGACAAAAGGGGCGAAGGAAAAAGTCTGAATATTGAGATAATGGTTCCAATATGGACCCTATTGCAGAGACAATAGGTCTCCCTGGTGGGTTTTCACTGTTCTTGTGCACCTTTGGCAATATATAAAAGGCAGGAGTTATGGGATGTGCTTTGCACAAAAAACATTTCTCATTCTTCTCAAACCACCCTTCCAATAATGCATACTGCATTAGGCTGCCGATCGCTCCTTGGAGTCTTTCCGTAGGGTTGCTTTTGAGGCGTCTATAGTAGGCTGCATTATCCAGTAGTTTCAATGCTTGTTCTCTATAGTTGTTTTGATACAAGCACACCACACAACACATTAGCCACTGCAAGGAGCCCAGTAACTGTGCTCACCTGCAGTCTTTAAATACAATGCACGGTCAACATGGTGGTGTGTCCTCACGTCTTTGCGGGCACAAGAGCACACAAACGCTCAAGCTTTACTAAGTTACTCAGTAAAGGCATCTTGAATAAACAAAGGCATGTACTTTGGGAGAATCTCCCACACAAGTAGTGTACATTTTTAGTTACTGAGCGAAGATGCGCATGCAATTACACAGTAGTGGTAAATGATTCTTCTTCCTCCACAGTACACTGGAAGAATCTGAGAAGGTAAAAGGACGCCTAGTGAATTCAACTCACACTGCCCACATTCAGCCAGAATTTAGTGGCCTAAGGTCAGTTATTAAGCTTATAAGCAATGGCTTTGGCTGCACAATAGAAGTGCCTGTATGACCATGCACTGAGACAGAGTGCTCCCTGTTACAGGTGCCAATATGAAATAAGGTCAATATCGACTCTGGGCTGTTTGTCCTACAGAACGGCACAGATCTATAACCTGAACCCTCTCCCCATGTAATGCAATTATCTTAAGGTCAGTAATCTCCTCCTGCCGGGTATCACATTTCTCCATGTAGCCACAGCAATGTCCCTTGCATTTCTCTAAATGTTTTGTGTACAGATATCCACAAGTGAAAGGGTTAGATAATTGGGTTAGATAACTGTGACTTTGATAATTAGACCCTCCTTTCTTCAAAAAGTGGTCTAAGATTTTCCATCTCTCTCAGAGCCATCAGCCTGTGTTTTTTTCCTCACCCTCATCCTTATAAGGCTGAGGAACGATTCCATCGGTTGGACCCACAGATACTGCACCTCTCGGACGAGAGAGACTAGGAAAGATGACAAGCTCTTCATTGGTTACGCTCTGGCTTGTGCTGAGAGGGCTGTGGATGAACAGACACAATCAAGTTAGATAATTCTCTGCATCCCGGAAGGCTATATCTAGCTGGGATGGATGTGCTTGATGGTCTCAGAGCCCAATCTGCCAGGGAAGCAGTTGCCACATATGCCCTGCAGAGGGGAGTCCCTGTCCTGGACATCTACCAGGTGGAAACGTGGGATGTTTTAATATGGCAGCCAGCCAGAGTTTTCTGGTCTAGGTGGTGCTCTTGCTCTCCTCCATCCTCC
This sequence comes from Ambystoma mexicanum, assembly GCF_040938575.1. Taxonomy (NCBI): domain Eukaryota; kingdom Metazoa; phylum Chordata; class Amphibia; order Caudata; family Ambystomatidae; genus Ambystoma; species Ambystoma mexicanum. Next base: position 972,765,834 of record NC_090936.1, on the reverse strand, counting down.
AGATTTTCGTACTGCTTTGCGAGTCTATCATACGTGAGGATTATATGGAAGGATAGAATCCATTAGGAGAACAAATTACTGACCTCTCTGTAAGGTTCCATTTGATGGATTTTGCTGCCACAGATTACTCATCGCCCTCTGTACCGCCCCCTCTTGGTAGATAGTCAGTACAGTTGTGCAGTCCCTCCGCGTCAGAGTGCTAGGGAAAAGGTGTGGAACTGAGGTCACGGGGCACGGCTCCTCAATATGTACTGGCCCCAACATCATGTCTGGTGCAGACGTAGCGGCAGAAAAGTTTCTGAAGAACAGCTGCCCCATGGATAGGATTATCATAGATTACAAATCTGTAAAAGGAACATCAATCACAAAGAACATTACCAAGAAGTAAGTAATTTGCTCTTCTCAGCACATTATTTTTCCAATGTAGCTTATTAAGTTAAAATAGAGTGAAGTTTAGACAACATGTAGTCCCAAATTAGGGAGACCTACCAAATGGAAAGCAGACCTGCCGAAATAGAAAGCTATTTTATGAGCACTTCATGAAACCATGCAATTCTCAGTAGGTCCCATATGCTGACAGGTAAATATTCCAAGAGAAATTCTGTAGTCTCAATTTTGCTAAATGCAGGGGATAACTGCATGTGTAGCTAACCCCAGATAGAATTAATCAACTTACAAATGTATAAGTTACTAGTCTGATGGCTTGTCTTAAGTCTGGCTCTCCACTCTACCCTTTTCCCATCAAGCAATTTTGTTTAATAAGTGAAACTCTCTCATCTTCTATTACCTTACTTCTGAGTGTTTCACTTCAGCAGGGATTTGATTTTGCTTGACCTAAGATTGTTGCTTTAGCTCCATTGCTAAAAATCCTTCCTTGGGTCCAAAGATGTTTACTATTACCAGCCTATCTCTTTTCGTTCCACCTATGTGAAACCTCTGGAATTTGAAATTTCCTAGCAGCTTGGTCTAGAAGATACTAAGGCATTGGACCATTTCCAGGCTTGCTTCTGTTCCAATTGAGGAACGCAATCTGTAATGGTCTCTATGCTTGATGATATCCGCATGGTGAGTGATGTCGGCAGTGGCACAGGCTTGATCATCAGATCTATCAGCAGCTTTGACATTGCACATCATACTACTTTATTAAATCGCCTTGCAGAGATAGGCATTAGAAATGCAGTGCTAACTTATTTCCGCTCCTTTCTATCTAACTGGATACAGCAGATCTCACTCTGGCCTTCTCATCAGAGGTACTATGATTGGTTTTTGGAGCACTCTTTCATTCCTCCTTTCCAACATCTATATCCATCCTCTGGTAAAGATTATCCAGGCATCTGGCCTCCACTGCTATTGCTATGCAGATGTTGCCCATATCCTACTTGATTTGGTAATGCTACCAACCAATTTCAGAACTACTGGTAGATGCTGCCTGGATGACCATGAATCACCTAAACCTGAATACAGACAAAATGGAGGTGATGTTGGTGGAAGGGCATGCATCTTTAAGGGCCATGTGATAGGCTAATGCAGTGAGAAATAAGACAAAATCAAAATGTTCAACTCATTTATTCAGGCCTTACTTTCCCTCAGGCTTGGAATGGATAAAAACCTACCATTTCTAGTGACAAATCTACTAACAAACACTATACTCTACTGTGTCATAGTGTGAGTGTCAGGATAACTCCTGAGTGATCAGGTTTAAGCCAGGTCCTCCCACTTGGAATAGTTCCTAACCTTATCAAGTCCTGGTCTCCCTTTGAGAAACACCATTCTAATTTAAATTAACTGAAATGTTGGCCAATTGGAAATGTATCTACTCTTCACACATCGTTCTTCTAAAGGTCTTTGGCCTTCCAGCTACCCTATCCTAAAACAGAAAGTGTTGCAATCATTGTCCAAACAATAATCAAAGCCTGTTCTTATAATGTCCATCTGTACTCTAATGAATTCAAACAGAGTTCTTTAACATAGTTCAGGCATTGTGTACTCACATCAGGTCTATCCCATGGAACCCTCTGCGTTCCCACTGAAGATTTTATCATTCTGATTGACTTGTCCAGGCCTCCCCCAGTCTCTTATATTCCTCTGGTTTTGTTGCCTCTCACATCAGTTGTTAGCCCCTCCTGGGCCTTGGGCATAAAACACACAAAGCAGGCCTTTTCCTAGGCCTTGGTCCTGAAGAGCTGTCACCGGTCTTCTCCTAAAATGTGGACTTTGTTTACCCTGGGTATCTTGCTGCAACATAGATTTTCCTCCAGACCTCAGGATGGGCAGGTCTATGCTTTATAGATCTATAACTAGTCAATCTCAAATATATTTTCCCAGTACTTTCTTTTCAAGGTTATCACTCTGGTCTCGCCCAAGACCTCTGGTTTGAGGACGTCACACAGGTCTCTTCCCAGACATCCGGTTTTAAGGGTTTCACACAGCTTCCAAGGCTTTACACAGGCCGATTCTGAGACCAATGGCCTTCACACAGCGTTCGCCCTACACTGAAGACTTCCAAGGCTTTCACGCAGGTCTCTTTTCAGACCCTAGGCTTCCATTGGTTTCACATAAGTCTCTGATCAGACCTCAGGCTTTAAAGGGTTTCACAAAGGTCTCTTTCTAGGCCTCAGGCTTACAAAGATAAGTTCCTCTCCCTTCTTTCTTGGGGTTGCTGCTGGCGGCTTGCTGTTGCAACCCTTCTATTCCCTTAAGGGGCTCTTTGCTCTCGTCTTGCTTCACAGGTACTCTTACATCAGGCTGATGGCGCCACTTCCTTATGCTTTGCCTGAGTCTCTTTGGACTCCACCAGCACCGGGTGGCTTCTTCCTCGTCCCTGCTTCAGCAAAAACCTCCCTTTTTACCAAGGTTTCCTGGGCATGCACCTGTCCCTGTGCCTGGGTATTCTCTTTCTCTATTCTCTCATCTGGCCCATGCTTCCTTTGTATCTGAAAAAAACAAGGGGGCTCCTGGGAGTCTCTCTGGCAGACATTAGTCCTGGTTACAAGAGCCTTACCCAGATTCTTACCTCACTATCTTTCACAGAGGAGAAATATCCAAAACATATCAGTCTTTGTCCTGCCCTGGTGCAGTCCAGCACCGAAATTCTAGGCAATTCTTCTCTGAACAAGAATACCAACAGCAACCCCAGACACGTGTTTCGGTCTGGTTGTACCTCATCAGTAGGGTGGAGCTGTGCCTCTCTAAGAATAGTGAGGAAGGGGTCCATGTCTGGATTCCTCTAGTCATTTAGGGAGAAACCCAAAGTTAATTAAATTATGAAATAAACACAAGGGGGGTCCTGGAAGTCCCTCTGCCAGACATAAGTCCCGGTTATGAGAGCCTTACCCAGATTCTTTAGCTCACTATTTTTCACAGAGGAAAAAAAAACATTTTGGTGCTAGACTGCCCTTGGACAGGACAAAGACTGATATGTAATGGAACTTTCTCTTCTGTGAAAGGGATAGTGAGCTAAAGAATCTGGTTGAGACTCTCCCAGGATAAAGGCCGGTAGAGAGGGACTCCCATGACCCCCCCTTGTTTGTGCAGATTACGTAGCTTTGGGTTTTCACCCTAAATTACTGGGGTAATCCAGAGGCGGACCCCTTGCTCACTGTTCTCAGAGAGGCAAAGCTCCACCTCACTGACGAGGCCCACCCAGGCCAAAACATGTGTCTGGGGTTGCTGTTGGTACTCTTGTTCAGAGGAGAATTGCCTGGTATTTCGGTGCTGGACTGCCCTACCTACCATACTTGACTATGCTATCCAAACATTTAACCTCTATCAAAAGAATGAACTGCGGTGGAAGCAGTGTACATGCCCTGAATCAAGTCTAGGGAAACAATATTGGATAAAGCTGTAGGTTAAATAAGACAGACACTTCCCAAAAAAGAGAGTGGTGGAGGCATACCTGCATATGTCACCTGTGATATCAAATTCCACTGAGTTAGGGCTGTATGCACATCAGTGTGCCAATGGAAAACAGTGGAACACATGCACCTACCACATGTGTTGAACAAAATGCAAGTACAAAAGGTTGGAATTACAACTATATTGCATTGGTAATACTTGAAATAAGCCAATAAGTAGCTTTCAATTTACATTTGTGAGGTGGTTATTCCTTTAATGTTAAAGTGGGTACTAGCACCACAGGGTGGTACTTCTGGCTAAGGTCTTTAAATTAAACCATCATTACTTTCATGGTCATGAATTAAGATCAACTTTCCAGCACCTGAGCTTTCAAAATTGGATTTGGTGGCTGTGCTTGACACTTTGAAACCTGTCATCTGGTGACTCGTGGCATGAACACCTAATGCTTGTGTATCTGCTATGGATGAAAACCCAGAGCAACACTCAGCAATAGAGATAACACCACTGAAACAGCGGTATAAAGATAATAATGTTTGTCCGGGACAGCAGTTACCTCCAAAGAGGAAGGGATCACTGATTCTCAAATTGTCTATTCGAATGAGGACTGACTAAATAGGCTCTTGATCTTAACGGAGAATTAAGACTCAAAACTGGCTGACGTTGCTGCAATTGAAGAGGAAACGAACCTCTTGTCATGCTTATATGAGCATGCCTTCCTCCTAGCATTTTGCAAGGCTAAAGGAAAAGCAAACACAAAGGTAAAATCAAGACCAAAGAGTCTGTGTAAAGCATAAACTAAAATGATTAGGCCACTACTACTGCATATTTAGGTGTAAGCTATGTGTGACCTAAATATCATAATATTGTGCCTTGAAACACTTATCTATAGGCGCGTTATAAATGCCATATCATATCATACCCCTTCAATGTCAACATGCTTCTGAACTTGATGAGCACAAGGTCAAATTAGGATATAGAAATATCTTCCCATTTCCCCAAAATGTCTGTTGCCACACACACGTTGGCTATACCACAGTGTCCACCTTCTGCTTCATCTTGGAAAACATTCCAGAATTAGGCTTTCTTACAGCTTCAGTGCATAATTTGGTAGCATCAGGTAATACGAAAGGGGCTTCAGTGTTAGGCGATTTAAATTACTCGGCCACTGACAGAGGTATTGGTACCCAAACGAATGACGGAAAGAATTTGCATGATTGTAGGGATGTGTGAATAAAAGCTGTTCTTCATTAGTGTATGTTGTTTCTATGTTATTAACTCGTGATAGCTTTGATGAGTCCAAGACTGAAAAGATGGCCAACAATGGATGGTCTACTTTTCAAGTGCCTGTAATAGCAACACCCACAAAACATATCATCAGCCTTCAAGTGGTCAGGCCCCTGGTACTGCATGCACGCCATGAATGAGCCCGTTTCTGTGAAGTGAGATAGGCTTCAGCTGCATACACCTGTCGTTTGCAGGATAATATGGGAACCAGTGACTGTTCTCCGAATCTTGAGTGCCACTGGAAGACTGGAAAAACAAAGGTATTCCCTGTGCATACAAAATGTATGCCCTCCTCCACCCTAGTGGAATAGAACTGTGGTACAGAAAACTATGAAGGAGAGGACGTATTAAATGGGGTGATGGAAATGGACTGGAGTGAAGGGAACAGAGCCTGTCTTCCTTGCAGTGCCACTAGGATTCCATTCAAATTTATTTCTTGCGTTGCTGTGCAAAAAGTGTTCGGGTCGACCAGTGTAATATCCCAAGAATGTATAACTAGGGGGTCTCTACTAACACATAGCAGTATGATAAAGTCAAATTAGCCATTATACCACATAGGGGACTGTAAAAACATGACCTTCTGGGGTATTTCACTGGAAGCTAAAATGAACATCACTATTTCCATTGTATTGTATAGTGTCATTTTTAGTGGGATTTGTATAGCATACCTCTGCCCTTTGGTCAACCTTGTGCTGATGTATCACTTTCCACTAATTGCAATCAAACACTGATACTTATACCAGGGATGTTTGCATTAGAAATGAGACTAAGTTAAAGGTCACACTGTCCACGGTGTACAATACCAGGCTCTGAGAATTGCTCTGCTATTGATTATATTCGAACCTTTCCATTGCAATCTACGGTAGAAAGTTATCAAGTTGATCTATTGCACACAACCGGGTACTGTGATGGATATTCAACTTACTTCACAATACAAATTTTAACCCTGTTAGAAATTACTCCAATTATTGCCTATATCTAGGTGGCAATACATTCAGCATTCGTGTCCTTTGACTATTCTTTAGGGCCCGATATGCACCATCCATTTTCTAAAGGGTCTTGTTTCACTGCCTTGCACCATTTGCAGAGACTGCGTGTATCCTCATAAGTCTCCCCTGTAAAGGGGAAATGGATTGGTAACCTATCCTATTGCTCTTTACTATTGCTTTCAGGAATTAACTTTATAGCTAATAAAACGCAAGTCTCATTCCGCATTCTCACTGTCTAATCCCATGAACGCCACATTCAGTATGAACAGTCCATGGAGTACTGGGTCCTTAAAGCCTGTGCCCTGTGCTTTATGCAGTATGACCACAATATGTTCTGTTAGCTACCATGCTTCAGCGATTTTATGTTAACAAAATGTTTTCATCCTGATTGATGTTGTTTCTATTCCATGACAGATGCTAATATTCTCTCTCATTGCCTCTCTCTCTGCTCACGTGTGCATGCTGCACTGCTCTGTCTAGGTCCACCTCAGGCCTCAAGAGGGTGGGCAAATTGTGTAAGTGAGCATGTCCTCATTTCATAGCTGACCTCATGTCCAAGTTCCTGTGTTTACGTGTTTTGTATGTGTGTGTGCAATGTGCTAGCCTTCTCTCCCTCAGCCTTTGTGATGAGGAATAGAGGGTGAGCAAAGCTTTGCTTTCTAGTCTACAATTTAGCCATTCCCTGTGTTCTCCTGAAAGCATGTTTGTGCCCACCCTTTCCTTTGTTGTGAAGTGCTGTGCCACTAAATGTGGGTGACAACTGGAGAAATGTCCTATTTTGCCAAAAACATATGAAATATGGGCTATAAGGCTAAGCAGCATGAAACTGGAAGTGAAGTGGAAAACCACCAGACTGAAAAGCAGAACCTCAACACACGCTCGCTTTCTGCACTAACTGAATACATTCAACCTTATTCCAGTACTTTGGATCTAGGAACAAAGTAGGGAATGATTACCTTCATAGTGACTCCAGTACTCCAGGTCTTTCTTTCCTTCCTTGGCAGTTCCCTAGCAACGCCTGCAGTTGTAGGCATCGTCGGAAATTCACTCCCAGAGATACTATAACGTCAAAAATCGTATTGGGGAAACCCGTGTACCTCCATGCACCTAGATCCTCCACCACTGTTATCAACCATAACTCCCTGTTCCGATACAGTAACATTTTTGTAAGATATTAGGCATGACATGGTCAGAGTGAAAGGTAAAATAGGTGTAGTGAAGGAGGCCGAACAAGGACTGAGAACACAAGAATCACAATACAGGCCAAGGCTTCTTACTCACGAGCCTGTGTTACATCCTTCGAAACATGTTAGGAACTTTAATAGTGTGGGTTCAACAAAACAGAGTAGGGTTTAAGTTGAACACCTCGTGCTTGACACAATGATAGGTTTCATGAATACATATGTGAATGGGGAAAACAAAATAAAACAGGATGGCATCCCCGGCTCTGATATAGTTACAGTGCTTAGGAAAGAGAAACATAAAAGTGGAAAGGAGGAAAGAGCTAGGTCCTGTGTTCTCTAAGCCAACCCCAGTCCTCTTGTGGAAAAGTATTAAGGACAAAGTCAAGGTATACCTAGTTGTCAATTCGTTTACTCCTACAGGGTTTAATCTCAAAACAGGACATAATGTCCAAGACCCTAATTTCCTTGTCTCAAATGGAACCGGATGTCCAATGCCCAAGCTCCTGGAATACAGCATCTCACTCCCTTTGGTGATCCATGAGTTAGGTATTGTTACCCTCTTACTGAGGTGGGGCTCATCTTTCTAGATTCCTGAAAGAAATTTCACCATATGCCTACTGGAAAGAAAAGTTATTTCCCCTTGTTTTAGGGGGAAACCTAAGACTGTTAGAGCAGAATGTACTCCCTCCGCCAAGATGCTAGTCAGACTAAAGTTGCTCTAACCCACCGTACAAGAGTCACCCTAATGTGCTTGAGCTCACAGCATGTTCATTCTTCTTCTGTATCTGGTTCACTGCCTCCTGAAATGGTCTGGGTTATGGCCTCTATCTGGTAAGCAACACATCTCCTCTTTTTAGTGGTCTCACACCTAGATGATGATCTGGGCTGTAGCCCCCAGCAGAGCCTCCACAGCATGCTCTCCTTGGTGTCTGACCTTGGTCAGGGACTGAGCTCTTGCTCTCACTAAGCCATGTCTCCTCACTCTCCTGCTCCTTCACATTCTGCATTATACTGCCACTCTGGATCGCCATTCTGACTCACTAGTGTCCTGTTTCTGTCCCTTTTTACATTCCTTCCCATCCCCTAAAGCGCTTAGTATTGTTAGGGATTGGTCAGGCAATCTCATTATGGCAGGCTACAGGACTGTCGAAGATACTTAATTATCTGCCCTGTATCTAGTATTTGTAATCTCTTATAGTGAGACTATGGGTATGCTGGCATTTTCTGACCTGGGAAGTCTCTAGTTGTGTAATTGCTTCCCTGAATATGGGCCAAAGGTTTAAAAGCTTAGTCCACCATCGTGGAGTCAGGCCAGTAGCTCTGTCCCCAATGTGTGGCTCCACATTTAGGCCAGTAGCTCTGTCCCCAATGTGTGGCTCCACATTTTGTCTCCATTTCAGCCCTCTGACTCTCCCCTCCCTCTTCGTGTTTACAATGCGGATTCGCAAGCAGGTCTCCTGTGGATGTGTGGTGAGCCTTTCTCTTCACTCCCTAATATTGCAAAGTGGCTTGTGAACCGCCCGCAAGTCTATCTTTGTATGTGGTGCAGTGTGTGCCTTCCTCAGATTGTGGTTTAAATCCATCGGTTACCTGGCTGACCGAATCTGCTCATCTGTTAGATGAATACGCTGAGCTCTGCTAAAGGGGAAACTTTATTTTACCCATACAGTGCATGCACTGAACACTCACAGGAAAATAACCTTCCTTAAGTGGGTTATAGGTGTCGGGAATACTCAGCAATGGTTTACGCTGGGAAAGGATGACTCACCTCTGTAGAATCTCCCATGCACCTCTAGCAGGGGTCACATCACATTTCCACCTGGGCCCAAGGGTCTCCAAGTCTTTCTCAGTGACCTCGCCTAATTTAACGTCCTCACAATAGCCAAATGCAATGGGAGATGGGGACAACGCGTGCTGCTCTTTTTTGAAGCAAATGAATTCTAAAAAACTTTAGACCAAAAAAAGCATCTTTTCCACACACAATGCTAAGATTAATGCTGGCACAAAAGCCAGAGAGGTTACCCAAATACCTGACTTGTACATTTCTTAAATGGGTATATCCTTTGAGACCCAACAATGCTTACTTTATTTTTGTGGCATGAGCATGACGTCCCAGAGGAACTGCATGAAACACAACTGACAATCCGTCTGGCAATGGTTGCTTTAGCTGCTTTCTTACTTTGGGAAGTCTGCCATACATAAAATAAGCATTGGTCAGTAAATTGGAACGGTTCAGTCCTCTCTATACAAAATATGAGTTAGAAAATCAAGGTCTCTTCTGCAGAGGACTATACATAGGTGGTCATGGCAGGACATTTGGAAAACATTTCTTTTTGTATAAAAGTATGTACACCAAAATCTATGTTGCCAGATACAAGATATTAATTGCAGTATGTACGTATTAGGGATTCGGTATGTTAGAAGCTAAAACTTGGTTTACATCAAAGTGAGCAGTTATATAAGGGATGGGGGATGTAAACATAGGAAACTGAAAGAATTACATGTATTAGCCAAATGTATTTCGTTGTTGATCAATTGTCCTCTGATCTATTGAGGTAGCCTGCAATGTCAGAAAAATGTGTTACTTGGGTGTTAAATTGCATGTCTCTCTTGGCAAGTACAAAGCACTTCATATTTTTAAACGCTGACAAAAAGATATTAATCTTGGTGTCTAAGGCTTAATGACTGAATCGGTACGCATTGTTCACTGAAGTGTCTTGAGCTCCCAAACCACAATCCCCTTTCTTCAACATTGATTGGATATCTGCTTCTTAGGCACAGCACTTGCTGTGCATTCAAAGCAGGGGTCGTGTGTGGCAATACCTGTGCATGGCTCTGCCCTCTAGCTTTACCCACGAGTCCTTTTCAACAATGTAAGTGGGGTTCAACTGGCAGCACTCTACCTCTTATTAGAGCGAAATTAAGTGGGTTCTATGGGGGAAGAGCGACCATTAACTAAAAGTACATGGATCACTACAGATAGTAAAATACATGTTCATATCTGTAGGTATAGTTACAAAGCAATGGCATCTTTTATCCAGTAATTTCTTTAATACGTTTTTCCTAGGAACACATAAATGTTTCATCATTATGTATAAGCCTTCTATATGTTTTTTGGGCAGTAGGCTTCTTTATCCCAACTGCCATCAGCCCAGCTAACCTTTGAACTACCTCCTAACACCTAGCACCTCAAATTCAAAGCACACGAGAGTAGCTTAAACACAAACTATGGGGAGGCAAGATAGGTTGCATGTGAATCAATAAAAGTTACCAACAGTAGGGAACTGTAGGTAAGTAACTGTATTAACTCCAGCATCTAATGTTATTTCGATTCACATGCGTATGTGACTATATACAAAGTAGAAAGCTATAAATACCTGGGACGTTGATTTAATTTAAAGAGATATTCTCACACGACTTGGCCCACCAGAATAATATTGCATCTTTTTCCAGCCAATTGTGCTTGGACAATAACCTCATCAACTGCCAGGTTGCTGCTTTGACAGGAACGTTGTAGTTGCAGCATTCCACCTCATGAAATGACTAGTCACGCTGCCCGGTAACTGTCTTTTTGCTGCCATAGAGCACAAGGTAATGCAGTCCCACATCCATCTGTTTTTCTTGTATTACAGACTGGATGCCCTTTCTTGGCAGCACCACAAGAAACAAAACACTTTAAGAAATTCTAAAATCTTTAGTTCTCTTCATATAATACCTCAGGGCGCTTTTCAAATCCAAAGTATGGAACAACTGCTCTGCTGCTGTTCAAAGGTTCTCGAAGAATACTGGTAAGTTTATGAATGTGCCAGTGTGGCACCATCTTAAGGGAGAACAAGTTTGCATTCGAAATGGAAATTGCTGTATGTTTCACTGTCATGTGGTGGAGACCACTCATACATCAGGGTCCCTGTGGGAATTCTTGTACAACCTCACTCCCGAGCGTGTGCAGTTAGCAGGAGTTAAAATTACTCTTCAGTGTGGCCCATCATGCAAGTTTGCTTAGGACCATGGAGTGCTGTGACAGTGCCAACAGTAATCGCTCTACAATCGGAGAAAACACAGTAGAAGCGGGAAATGTTGACCATTTACCCCTTGCTTATTAATAACGTGGGAAAGAGTTATGAATAATCAAGCCAAGACTTCTGGTACTTATACTGGCTGAACTGTTCAGAATTATGGCATAGGAGGAAATCTCATTTTCTATCTTGCTGCCTTTCAGAAAGATCCGCTCGACCGACATATGTCAGGTTTAAGGGTTCCTGCACCCTTCTTTTCTCTTTCAATGTTGGGCTTAAAGGTTTCCCACATCCTTCTTCTTTATGCCAGTCTTGACCTTAAGGGGTTCCTGCACCCTGCTACTCTCTTATAGTCTTGAGCTTAAGGGTTTGCCACACCATTGCTTTGCTTCTCTCTGACAGCCTCAGGCTTAAGGTTTTCCTGCACCCATCTTTCTCTGCCATTCTCAGGCTTAGAGGTTTCCCATACACTTCTCTCTCCAGGTCTCATGCTTCAGCTTCTATTCAGTCATCTGTTGTCAAATATTATTCCAGGAGCCATGGTGTCATCTTGAAACTCTGTGAAATCTGTCTGAGCTTCACCAGGACCGTTGGATAGGGTCAAGGAGCCTAGACTAGCTTAATCCTTCCCAAGACCTTATAAGGGTTATCTGATTTCAGATGTTCAATACAAGAAAACAATAGGTCCACTTGACCCACCTACTGGCGTGCTTTAGTATTCAATTCACAGTTCCCCCTTGGTTTATTCACAAGGTATTTTGCTTTTCACCATTCAGGGCTCCCTGGACCAGGTGCAGTTGTCAGACCAGATGGTCCACCCATCACAGGTTGTGCAACCAAGAACCCTATGCTTCTCCTTGACTTGATTTGTGATGTCTGCGATCTTCACAGTGAGGAACTCCCTGGTCTAGGTGCAATTGTCAGACCACATGGCCCACCCATTACAGGTCACACAACCTTAAGTTCCCCTTGGCCTTGTTTAACTCCTTCACAGGCTCTTGTGCTTTTGAGTGTCTAACTTCTCACACTTATATTCTCTTTGGTTAGTGTAACACTCTTCTGCATCAGTATTTTGCTTTACCATAGACTTAAGGTTTTTCCTCACATTGGTTGCTAGCATACTCAAGTGATTGTTCAGTTGCCAATAGACTTTTGTTCCGCTCACAGTGCTGCTTACATACAGTCTGACATTTAATATGTTGGTTTAACTTCAAATGTTTGTTCGGTATTCCATGTGCCTTGGTTTTCTTCAAATAGCACTTTCCTTTCAGTTCGGAATTGAACAGTACGTGGTTTCATTCAAACTTCAATTTCCATTCAGTTCGGTATTCAATATAACGTGGTTTCAATTCAATATAGATCATATTTATTTGGGTTTGTGGACCGTTACTTGCCTGCGGTCCCCTAGGAGCGACCCGTCTGTGTCCTCACTCACCAGCTTTTCGCGTCTCTACAGCAGCAGTTCCTGTTGCTCCCGCTCACCTTCGATGTAGCTGGGAAGCAGACCGCTGGTGCTCCGCTTACTCGCCGGGCACTTCTCTGCACACGCCGGCGTCTTTGAGGAATGTGGACCACGTCCCTTCTGCTTCTCAGCTGTTTGGCAGCTCAAGGTGCCCGCCTTCTGATTCGGGGGCTGCTGGTCCTACACCAGCCTACGACTCACTCGCTCTGGGTCCTGCAGATCCTCGGAGATTGTTGCCTGCATTCAGACCTCCTGGTCTCGTACCATCACAGCGATTCTCTTCCTCCAGCTTGCTTGGGTCTCCTCCCTTATTATACACCTGCGTCCCATTAAGTGGCCTCAGGTGTGAGTCGTTGGCTTGCATTGCCTTACCAAAATGAACCCAATCACAGGGACAGGCCTGACCTTCAGTAATGGATGCCTTCAAACCCCTCTTCTTTGTCCCAGTACTAGAGCTGTGTTTGTAATAGGAAGTGCGCATTACTCATAGTTGCTTTTTCCTCTTCTCAGTACTCACAGGGAAAAATAGGGTATGAATAGAAGTAGCCCATGAAGGCTGAGGGAAGGGAGGGTAAGTCAGTGTTAGGAAAGGGGGTATACCATGTCTTGCCACCCGACACCCTCTCTTCAATCCCCAAGCACCCTCCACCCAGGTGATCCTCCCTCGCGTGTCCGGCCACAGGGTCGGGATCCAAAAGCAATGGCCCTTTCCTGGCCACTTGAGCCAAAGATTCCTTGGGAGTGGTTGTGGGAGTGCCTTCAGGTTTCTCACATGCCCTTCCCCTATGCGGGTTGGACCGTGATGCTCCACATTCCCTTGCTCTCATCCTTTGCGATGTTCCACTGAGAAGCAGTATGGTTGTAGGTCCAGAAACCACTGCATAACCCTAGGATTTGACTCCTTTCTCTGGCTAGACCAGATTAATGGAGAGTTGTCCGAAATAAATCTAAATTTCCACCCCAGTAATAGTATTTAAGATGTAATATCGCCAGGGGGCGGAGTGCACAATTGGGCGTTCACCCACGGCCAAATGAAATTCAGACTTGGGATGGCCTGGGGCCAGTTTTACAAGCCACCCTGGTGCTGATTTTGCATTCTAAGTTTTTTTTTGTATAAAAGCTTAGGTAACATAACGTTGCTTCTCGCTCTGAGTTGCACACTGCACAGCGGGTGGGATGCTTGCATTAATCAAAGAAAGTTAACCCTTAGTGGAAGTCAAAATCACACCTTTTTGCAGCAAATATCCCCTCTCCCGGATTTCCCAAACGTTGGCGTATATGCGAGAGAAAACATATTGTGAAGTCCCACTAGCAGAACCGGGTCGGACTGGGACTTAATAGAGGCTTGCGAAAACCGGCCCTACCTCCCGCCTGGAACCATAGCGTCTCCGCCCTCCAGCCCAGGACGCGGAGGTGGAGGCGGCAACAGGAGAAAGGGAATGAGGGCCGCACCTCCGGCCACGCGCTGGGAAATTATAATGTACAACCCAGGGGAAAATAGGGACCCGGGGGAAAATAGGGAGTCCGAAGTGCAGCTCCTCCAATGCGAAATGGGGGGCAGTGGTGCCTGAATATTTTATGACAGCAGAAAAGATTGGCACCCCGCCCTCACACACATCTCCAGGCACCCGCCAGGGCATTATTATATGCACGAAAGAAATGGAGTGATATGACCTTCTGTGACTAAAGGTGTAGCTCCTCCCCTGTGATATGGGGTCTGAGGTGCCTGGACACTTTATGAAACAAGGAAAAAGGGGCACACTGCCCTAACACACATCTTCAGGCACCCATGGGGGCGTTATGTATACAGCAGAAAAGTAGGAATCCGTGCTTCTGTGGGATAGGTGCAGCCGCTCCTCTGGGAAATGGAATGCAGAGTAGTGCGTGGAATCCTTATTACACAGGAAAAGATGGGGCACCCTAGCCGCACACCCATCTCCAGCCACCAGTGAGGGCATTATTATATGCACAAAAGAAAAGTAGGTATCTGTCCTCCCATGACTAAAAGTGCAGGTCCTTCCCAGACAAATGAGGGGGTCGCATACAACACTGGGAACCACTGCCCTAACACTGAATATGTAATAATTGCTATACCAGAGCAGTAGAGAAATGTGCTTGTGGGGCTTTAGATATAAGCTCTATTCTCTGGAAGTGGGATGAGGCGCACCCTTGCCCCCTCCTATGAACAGCGGCAAGGGGTGGGGCGGGGGTGATTCAGAGAACCTGAAATTCTTGGCAAGAATACAAAGGACACATTTCCTTAATCACCCTTTCCCATCCATGCGAGATAGTATAGAGTGTACAGCAGAAAAGAAGGATCTATGCTTGTGTGGCTTAATGATACTTGCCAATCCTGAGTAAGGTAGACAGAACAAGTCAATAGTTATGGCTTTTATATAGGAATTTAGAAGATATTTGCCCTTTGCCAGCAGTTTACCATCATGTAAACACATATAGACACATCATTGGCCAGTACAGCTAGAGAAAAATTGCGTATGAGGAGTAACATAAACCTGGTAGGTGTCGTTTGGTTAGTTACCCACCCAAAGGCTGTCTATGGCCATGCTAAACTCTATGGCCAGCCCCCCCAACTTCCTGACCCTCCCTGCCCAAAACGCATCCTCCTGAGAACTATTTGAGCTTGCTTTAATCAAACCTTACCATCAAAATGGGTTCTCTAAGGGCCAGCCAGTGTTTTTGCAAAGCAGTCTTCTGAGAGTTAATGGCTTAATTGTAGCTGTAAAGAAGCTGGTGGTCTTGCACATTGATACGAGAAATGCCTTCTTGATGGGGCTCCCAGCTGCTCACTTGGCTTCCTTAAAAACAGTCCACTACGTTGCAAAATGTCTCATTGCGGGTGCATGGAAATGTGACCAAATCATCCCCGTCCTAAGCAAACTACATTTCCTTCCTCTCCAGGCCAGGCTACTGTTCAAGACTGCATGTATCATCTACAAAGCCGTCACGAGAAGCACACCAGAATAACTTGGGGCTAAGCTCCACACACCTGGAGCACATGCTCCTCACGCAGCAGAATCAACCAACTGGCTTGAATCACAACCCATCCGCAAAGAGAGTACCCATAAAGAGAGGACCTGCAAATAATCCTTCTCTTGTCACTCACCCACCCTCTGGAACTAAATGCCGGTGTTGGCTCGAAATGCCCCCGTCATTCTCCAATTTTGCAAATCTTTCAAAGCATGGCTTATTCAACAACACCCGACCAAGGAATAATTCCAATGGTAGACATACCAACACATAAACCTCAACTCACAGTTCTGCGCTACTGCTAAAAGATTCTAGCCCAAAAACTGGCTACCCACAATCTGTACCAGGCTCCGCTGCTCTCGAGCTAGGTTCACACTTTTCAACAATAAAATACAAAATAATAAAAATAGGCCATAGTAAAGGACAAGGTTAGACCCAAGAAGCTTATGATATGGGAACACTAATTTGCAGAAGCAATCTTCCCAAGCATCAGGAAAAGAATTAGAGATCATGTTTCACCCACAAGATCACCATAAGGTTCTGTGCCCCTGAGGGATCCTCATTAAAAAGGGGGAAAAGACCATGACACTGAAGAGAGGAAGAGTAATACTGTGTACAAAGCCACTCCATAGGATCTTGCATGACAGGAGGGATCCCATCAAACACTTAAACATAACAACAAATAAGCCAGCACATGGAAGACAGTAGACCAGGAGTCGCAGGAGTAGAAGGAAAGCAGGATTTACACCCAGAGGTTGGTCGTTGATGCTTTTGAAAGTTTGGGATGCCACAGAACCGCACCAGCTGAGGTATGTCAAAGAGTTGTAAACAGGAGCCCATACAGAGACTCCAACTATTGCACACTGAACACCATCCAATCAGAAGCATCTGTAAATCAGGCCAGGAAGAGAGAGGCCTAAATAAAGCTGGGGCAAAAGAGGCCTGAGTAGGCAGTCAGCAATCATACAGAAGGGAATGAGGAAGAGAGCAGGATGGCAAAAAGTACTAGAGTCTGGAAAAAGCTGACAACCTAAGGGAGCTGCAAGACTTGGTGGAGCATCAGAGGCTGAGAGCAATGCAGGAGCAGAAAGGCATTCATAAAGAAGCTTGATCAAGCTACTAAGCATCTTGAAGTCCCCAAAAGCCTGGCTTCTCTAAGGGAGGCTTCTGATTGACTGCTGGCCAGGGAGATATCCACGAGTGAGCCTATAATGTTGAGTCAACTGTGTTATATAACTGTGAATGAGATGGGGACTATATTCCTGAGTGAAGTAGGCGTTATATCTCGAAAGTGGGAGAGTTGGTAGCATATCCATTCGAACAAAAAGAAGTGAACTAGCCTATATCCAATAGCAAAGTGAGTGTTAGATCTCTGTGACTGCAAATTGGGCCAAGAAACAAGCTGGCCTTATAATCTTGTGGCTGTTTTTTGGGCAAAGCCATGCAACGGGTGCTATATCCCTAGCTCAATGATTTAGGAAAAGCAAGCTGGGTGTTAAATCCCCGATTGTGTAGTAAAGTAGTAATCCGGAGGAAGACCTTTATTCATATTCGAGAGATTAAAGAGAAAACACTCAGACTTTATAACTTTATAATTCCTGACACACTTTACTTATACTGTTCAAACAGACACACACCCCCTGTGGACTAAACCCACCATACCTTCCAGTTTGAGCTATCCTGGCACTTTTTACGTGCGAGTGTTCCAATACAGGAACACCCTTCTTAGTTGCAGATACTTCCTAAATCCCAATGAGTATCCCAATTTGAACAAACAACAAATAAAGAGTCATACATCCATCTTGCATCATAGGTTGTGTTAGTCTGCACAGCTATCAGGATGATTTAATGACCAAAATGGCATTGCTGAAGGGCTGTATTGTGCGATAACATTCCTGGGGCCAGTAAGATCCCCGAAGCATCATTGCCATTAGCACCCACGGTGCAGGTGAGGAATGGCTTGCAAGGAACATCAACGTCATCTGCCAAACCAAATAAAGGTCAACATGCGGCCTGTGCGGCGTGGCAACTGTCACTGTAAGTGGAGGCTGACTGGGAAGAGTGTGTGGAAGAGAGGGTGAGGTGGACGAGACAAGGGAGCTGGCGATAGATGAAAAGGGAGCCAGGGGAGGAAGAGACACAGTGCAATGGACAAACTCACAGAGACTGGTAGGTGTGGGAAGATGGAGGAGATGGTGAATGAGCAGAATGTGGAGAATGGGGGCTTGTCCTGGGACATAACATCTGTGATTCCTTGCAATTTGATTGAATGACATGAATTCTTTTTTTTTTCCCTGTTAAATAGGTTTTATTAAGATAATAATATATAAACAACAACATAGGTGAGATAACAGTAGTTCTTGAACTGTAATAACTCCAATGCAACCAAGTAAAACAAGTAAAATGCAGTGGTAATGCAGGAATAAAATATGGTTTATAGTGATAATATTGAAAACAAAAATGTCGAAAGTCATAATCTCGAAAAAAAAAAATCGAAAACAAAAAAGTCGATTTTTTTTAATTACCTTTTTTATTCGAAATGGGGGGTCTCCCCCAACCACCCCCTTTTTTTTACCCTTTTTTTTATTCCCAGACCCCAAAAAAATATATAAATAAAAAAATAAAAAATTCGACATTATTGTTTTCGAGATTATGACTTTCGAGATTATTGATTCAATATTTTGACTGCACACCAAAAAATATATATCACTAGTAACACTTAATGGAATGGTTCGGTAAACATTTTTTATTGCCCCAACTGGTCGGCCATGTGTTTTTAAGCCTAAGTCGCTCAATTTTAGAAATATTTCCTATGGACCTTACCCGAGTTTTCGTCCATTAAACAGACGCGAAAACAGGCAGTAGGGCGCCGCCATTTTGTGATAATCTTATCACTTGCCGCATCGCCCTGGCTGACCTGCTTTTGCGGCACTAAATCATATCCCCCGCCCCTGAGTCTGACATTATCAAAACATTCATATTCCCCGCCTCTCTCCGTGTCATTTCTGTGCTGCATAGGCAAACGCGCCCAGTCGTCTTCTACGCGACTTCACACAGAACCCGGAAACCAACACAGATCAACGCACAACACAGCGCGCCACAATTCGGAATATGAAACTGTACTTTAAAATCAAACAGCAACACGGTACATTTGGTAAAGTACATTTATTTGACATTAAATGTTTTAGAATATTCAGCAATTGCCATAAGAACTCGGAATGCCATTTATTTTCTTTTATCTCTATCCGCAAATCCGTAAAAGTTTATCGTGAGTCACGCGCTGTTCCTTTATGGTACACAGGGTGTTGGTTTTCTTTAAAAGAAGCACTTTGGTCGCACGGTGAACCGCAAAGCTATTCCATCAAGTAGGCACTAGGCCAGCGTAAAGGTTGATATGTTGCTTCTAGCCGCTAGTACCGCGTAAGGGCATATGGGCCCTTGGCGATCGTCCCATAAAATCGTCAAAGTGGTGCAGTTGTTTACAAGAAGCTGCAGCTGGCGGTTGAAAAAACCATCTGCCGGGGTCTGAAACTGGTGGGAGTAGCATTAGGGAAGGATATATCTGTTTTGAAAACATAAAATTTATAATTAGTCTCACCAGCTGATCTTTATTAATATTATTCATTTTATTTATTACGGCCGAGCTGAAACTATTTGCTTTCAAGGATAGTGCAATGGAGTATGTTCGGCTCTAAAATCAATGCGAAAAGTAACGAAATAAATCGAGGTTAGCACACAATGAGAAACGACTGTTTGTCTACATGCGTGTGGAAAGTGGACCTGCATGCCCATGTGCCCGCTACAAGGACGATCCCACAAACGTTTTCCTAGCTCTTCATTCATTCATTTATTCATGCATCCATTCATTAATTCTTAATTTCAGTATAAAAGCGTCTAAAGAGTTACTTACATTATATTTGCAATTTCCATTGTGTCTCTGCGTAATGCAGTCCGTAAATCCCACTGTGCTCTTGACAATGATTTTTCGTATACTGAACTAACATGAAACTCGGTCTAGTTTCAGAATTTTCTGCCTTATCGTCTCTTACGTTGTTGCACCCCCCCCTCAAATGAAGTTCTTTCGGCATGGTCCCTGACTCTCAAGGTCAAAAAACAATAGAACCTTATACTGCCAGTGCGAGTTGTGGGCCTCTTCAGTGCGCGAGCTGAAAATCAAAGCAGCTGACCTTCACTAGAAATGAGCATACATTCTTTTTTTGCAACATCCCGTAGTAAAGCCATCTGTGAGAACTTGAAGTTTCGAATCTGTCTATCTACTGCGCCTCAATGTGCAAATGCGAACTGGCTTCTCTCCCATCTGCAACGGCTCGCTAAGGCCCCCAATTTTGTCCTCGTTGTCTGCGAGCTTTGAAGCCCCAAAGAACCATAACTATTGAGATTTATAATTTTTTGGGGAAGGTCAGGGAAAGTATAAAGTACCCGAGGAGTTGAGTTGAAAGTGAGATTTATTGTTTGTTTGTTTTATTATTTGCAATACGCAAGCCTCCCCTCGGTTAACAGTGCGCAGCATTTACATGAGATTGCAAAAATTAGTAACATCAACAAAAATATATACATACACATATAGACAAGGTCAGCAAAATGAGGTGAATAGAGAGAGAATTCAAAGATGACACCCAGGTTGTTCGCCACCCAGGAGGGTGAAGGTAGGGGTTAGGGTTAGCGTACTTTGTATGTACACTGTATAATAAGATTTATTTACAAAAAGACAATCGTATTACAATTATTTAAACCGGGATTTGTACTTCACAACCAGCTCTCCTTTGGGTGGACATGGCACAGTGGCAATGTTGGGTGGCAATGGATCAGTGCTCTGCACAGAAACGTTCAAAATTCCATATCTGTGCTTCTCTAATACAGCAACAATAAGTTGCTGTATTAGAGAAGTCAAACTCCATTTCCTCATAGACTGGTTTGATCACCCATTGCTTACTTCTTTTTGAAAAGGCCTTAGTGTACCGAGGCATCCTTACATTACCCGTAGTCCTAGATTGTTCACGGCCGAAATTTTCGTTATGGGCCAAGACGCAAGTAGAGTCCTATGTCTCATGCCCTGTATGCTGAAATGCAAGCGCTTTGGCCTGTACTTTAGGCACATATTGTGGAACACCTCTAAACCTCCTGTGTGACAGAATTCTGTCAGTCCCCTCAAATCTCTTGATAGGGTTTTATCGAAAACAATCTTCTCAATGGCTTTGTGTGTCGGCGAAGATGGATTCAACCACTTCATCTTCCGTGCCTTCCCTGGGGACAAAGGGCCATGTTCACATTGTTGGAAATGTAGGTTTTCTGACCAGCGGTGCACGTTGGTACAGTGGTGCGTCAGTGACCACCATTCTTCAAGTAGTATTTCCACTGACCCTTCACAAGTTTTGGAGATCCACCAAAGATGGTTGCTGATAGACTGGGACCACTCTGAAATATTTTCCAAACCTTTTTTTTTCCCTGCAGCCGAGATTTTCTTATTGATTGATTTAGCAAGATGCCATACGTCAAATTGATGTTTAATATGTGGGAACTGCTCTCTCATTGTCTTGGCAATTGAAACGTGTCTGTCCGTGCCTATGAGGTCGATGTGCATTCCCCTCGATTGTAGATATTCCACTGATTTTATAAATCCTAGTTTCTCCATGGCCACTGAGGATGCACATTGTGTTACCTGCACGACCACGGAACTCACAATTTTCTTACTATCCATGTCCTGAAAGTGGTAGATGCAGTACTTGGCAGAAAATCCAGGGCTGTCGCACTGTTGATCGCCGGCTAGCCTGAATCGTTTACCTTCAAATGTACTTGCTAGAGACAATTGTTCAATTTTCCAAGCATCACTAATGGCCGGAAACAGATAATCATATTGGTATTTGTAGAACTGTGTTTTTCAAATGAAATGGAGTCCCACAAACTGAAAGAAAGACTTTAACTTTCTAAAACTGGAGCCACTAAAAAGTGAAGCAGCTGCACACAGTAGATTGCCTGCTGGCAGTTTCCCCAGCCTCGGTTGTGCAGACCATGAGAACGTATGATTTAATCTACAGGTGGCATGTATTCTGACGTTACTGCCTTGTTTTTGACGAGTCACATGAATCAATGGCTTCCCACATACTTTCCCTCTGACGGAATGCCCACATTTCAGCATACTTATAACATCCATCAAACAACTGTCGAATACTATGTATTTGCCCTCTTTCATTAGACTGTCATCCTGCGTCAAAGTTGTTTCGGCCTGTGACGTTGAGGACATATCACCACATTTTAAAGTAATATCGCTGCTATCAAGTTCTGATGCGTCGGTGAATGCTGCTTCTGGTTCATTCTTTCATTTCAACATCTGCTACTTCAACATTGATGGGAAAACACAACAATGTCGACAGCTTTTTTGGTGGCAATTTTTGGCGGGTGTAGATTGTGTGAATTGATCTGCGACTACTTCAGAGCTATCTTCAATACATCCAGTATCATGTTGTTGTGGTGGTGCGGTCGCACTGTAGCAATGGTCCTTTACAACTTTACTGGATTCTCCGGACACATTCATTTCATGTTCTGGCCATTGGACATGAGCATCTCTAGTCTCAACACGCGGCGTCTAAATTAATAGTTCCTCCATAGTGTAAATGTTCTGGCAAGCAACATCTCTCATTCGCTTCAATGTCTGTGTGTGTATAGTTCGGACACCCACGGGTAACTAGAGGATAGATTGGAAAAGGGATGTTCAGTTTAAACACAAGATGAAGTATAGTACAATTGACTGGAATAAAACATAAAATAGTCCCCAGCACAAAAAAATGTCTAAAGTTATGAACTGTTTGTAACTAACCTTATTTTTGTTTCTTTTCTTTGCAACTTTTTTGACTCGACCTTCAACATCTGCACACTGTTGCTCCGATTCGTATCCGCATGTCTCCCCTTCCTCTTGCGCTGCAACGACTATATTTTCTGTATCCGCATAGACAGCACGGAATGAGGTTCCATCGACTCCCTGAAACATAGTATTTTCATTACTGTGTATCAAAATATTGTTAGCATAAAAAACACGTGAGGACGAACACACAGGTACATCTCAATAGCCAAACACGATTTAAACATTGTGTGAAACAATAAAACGACAAGTATTTGAGCTCTGATGACCTAGTTCGATGGAGCTGTCAGTATCCATACCTCTGGCTCTGCATGGACTGCCACAAATGATTATATTGAAGAGGAGGCATCATCAACTCCCTGAAACACAGTACTTGCGGTAGTATGGTTTTCAATATTGTAAACATAACACACAATTGGGGTCGACGGCACAGGTACATATAAAGAGATAACCACAAACGTTGCATTGTCTAAAAGAATCAAGGAATATTTAAATATGATCAGATTTAATCAACTTATTTCTCCGATTTCTTTACATCTGCATCATCTAAATGGGATCTTGTGATTGTAGTCTCCCTGAAACACAGTACTTGCGTTAATAGGGAAGAAAGTATAGCAAATGGAATCACGTTATATGATCACGCTAGATGGAGCTGTCAGTATCCATACCTTGTGCTGCTGAAGAATATCTATGGATGTTGTAAATGTGGTGCGCACTTCCGAAAGCTGTTGCGCCGATTCGTATCCGCATGGTCCTGCTTCCACTGGAATTACTTGAATGTCAGGCTCCGCATCAAGTGCGTGGGTTGACACTTCAACAACAGCCTGAAACATAGTATTTGCATTAGTAAGGATTACAATATTGAAAACACAACACACACTTGGGGTCGACCGCACAGGTACATATCAATGGCTAACCACGATGGAAACATGGTGTAGAACAATCAAACGACAAGTGTTCCAGTCCTGATGATCACGGTCGATGGAGCTGTCAGTATCCATACCTCGTGCTGCTGACGAACATCTAGGGCTGTTGTCAATGTGGTGGACGCTTCAGTATCTCCCTGAAAGACATTACTTGCATTAGTATGGATAACACTAATTATAACTGAAAACAAACACCACGGGACGACAACTGAGGTGTATATCAATTGGAAAGCACTAACCAAACAATTGGTAAAATAATCACACGATACATAAAAATTATTACTTGACATGCATAAAACAAGTCTGTAGCGGAATAGCCAAGTATGATTACCTGTTACGCTCTAGAAGTGGTTGATAACTGCGGGCACGTCACGGATGTAGAATGTTCTTGCTTCAGATTGAGTGGATAGTCAAGCAGTTGTAAAAGTAAATTATTGTTTGATGATGAAATGCAAATATTAAAAAATTGCCATGTAAACCGACAGAATACTTGAGAATAATGCTATTGAAAATGCACAATATAGTACAGTTCCCTGTGCCCATAAATAGATTTCCTTTGGGGGTTATAAAATCGAAAAATAATTTATTGATAAATGTCATTATTCAAAAAGCTACACACTCATATCAATATCGAAAGTATTACAAGGGAGTATTACAAGGGACACAACACCATAATATCAATTAATCCATTCGGCTACCTACACACTACCGCAAGGCCTAAAGCTAAATCCGGACACTTAACTCACCAGTGGCGGAATGTGGACGAATAGAGTTGGAATAGCGTTTGCGAGCAATTTTCGTGTTGTTCGCCGTTTATTCTTCTTTGTTACCCAAGATGTGGCGTACATGTTCGAGGAAAAGTGCCGGCTGCAGATGCGGTATCGATCACCCCTCTTGTCCTCTAAGACTTGTTGGACTCTACTTTCCAGCTCATCCAGTGGATATCCGCAACGTCTGACCCATTCTCTTATTCGATCAACAGTTTTCGGGAATACATGCATTGTAGTGCCTTCAGATTTAGCATGGGTCTTCGAAGGGCAACCGCTAATCGAACAGGCAGGCATTGTTGAAAATTCTGAAAAGTAAATATCAAGATTATTATAAAACCTTGATGAATAAAAATGTCATAAAAAAGTAAATGAACCATACCATGCTCAATGCAAGGTTTGTTTTGGTCGCCGGAACTATACCAGTTCATCATGTGCGGCTTAGTATTTGCATAAGTTACAGACATTTTTTAAATTATGTGACTAAACTCTGAACATGTGACTCGTCCCTTGGATGTTCTGTCTTGCACGAAAAGGAAACATGCTTACATTATAGACTGGACCCCCGAAGGATGCAATTCGATGACAATTGACACAGATGAAAATAAATAGATCTATTGATAGCATAACAATTGAAACTCAAGTCAATAGCAATGAGACCAATGACCATAGCTCTATTGGGTACTGTAATCGCAAAAAGATAGAAATGTAAAATTGACCGAAATATGACTAGGATACATGGCCTTACCTTGACCAACAAACAGTTGGATTCAGCAGCCCGAGCAGTATGTTGCAGGAGAACAGGTAGATGGCCACAGGTAGCACACTGACGAGTTTGCTCGAAGCGGTCACAGATAGCACGATGACGAGCAGATTAGCATAGATCTCAGTGCTTCTCAGGTAGAAGGTTCAGGAGTTGACTTGCAAAGCACAAAGATGTTCTCATGAGACATATCAAGTGGTTTATAAAATATTAGAAACAGGGGTGTGTTTGTGAATGAATGACGTGTGTATGTCGTGGTATTATGTGGTTTGCAGGGGGGCGGCCTGCCTCAGGGGAGGCCTGCCTGGAGGCATGGGGTCTGAGGAGGCCATGTGAGCGATGGCCCCTGGGCGTGGGATGCCTTTTGAAGTGTACATGCTGTTTGGCACCTTGGCCGTTTGCACCCGTCACAGCCCCCCATGCCAGCGCTCATCCCCGGGTGCAAACTGCCTTTGATTTAGGGGGGTGGGATGGATGGGCCTGGGGCATGCAGATAAGGCACAGGAAGACTGCTGAATGGAGACACACTTATGTGGATTGCAGGGGGGCGGCCTGCCTCAGGGGAGGCCTGCCTGGAGACATGGGGTCTGAGGAGGCCATGTGAGCGATGGCCCCTGGGCGTGGGATGCCTTTTGAAGTGTACATGTTGTTTGGCACCTTGGCCGTTTGCACCCGTGACAGCCCCCCACGCCAGCGCTCATCCCCGGGTGCGAATCACCTTTGATGGGGGTGGGATGGATGGGCCGGTGGGCATGAAGGCAAGTGTGTGGGAGCGAGGGGCCATCAGGCCCCTCTCATCCTTTACTTCTCAGTAGAAACTCGGACCAAGTGCCTCCAGTAGTGGGTTCGCCCCTTGCCCTTATGTGTGCCCTTATGTGATAACTTTGGTTGACATTCGCGTAGATGGGACCACTGAGTAGGACACGGGGCATCCATTTTTGTACTCCCTTTCCAATCCATCTTGGTGACCAGGCCTCACTGCGCACAGCACATGGCCCCCTCCCTCGTTCCCACTCTGACTGGAAAACTCCAGAGGTATTTGCAACAGCGAATAAATGTAACACATCACTCTTTCTCTTCGATCACTGTCCTGCATGTGAACCAGCCTGAACTAAGCACATAGCTCGTTCATCTCCACAAACGTGTCCTCAATACCTGCATGCATTATTGAGAATATATTATGTTAGCTTAGATAGTGACCACCCTGCTTCACAGCGACCTGACCTTCACCCATTCGGAGCACAGATGTCTGACGTCCATCCTTGAATGGAGACACACTTGATTCATTAAAAAAATCGAAACAATCGTTGTTAAAATATATGTGGTCTTTTATTCTGTATCTTATTTTGATGACACAAAAATACAAAACTTTACACATTGTACAGGTCAGGTTGCAGCACAGTGAGAGAAAATCCCCTGTACTGACCACTGTCACTCAGGAACGTTTCTCTTATGGCACGAACGGCACAGGCGGGTATTACTCTTCGAACGCGGTGTCCAAGCCTCCCGTGAAGCCACCATGTAAAGGAACGATAGGCCACCAGCCCGTACCACCTGTGAAAAGGAATGAAAAAAAATGGTTTTTAAATGACCAAGATAAGTTTAATAAACGTTTGTTGTCAATGACAATTCTTGTAACTAATGGCATTCTGCTCGGACAAATGCTATCTAGACACTGCACAGTATTGAACGACTTTCATGCATTACAATGATATGTATATGTAATTTTGGATATAGTAGAAGACCATGTAATAGGAGTGGCATAACAAGCAGAGTATACTTACTCGATAGTCGGATTACAAGGACGAACAGTTGCGCGAAGTTCGTGCATAAACACCATCATTATCCTCAGCACGGACCGTGTGAGGCAGACTGCCCTGAAGTCTGGCAGCTCGGTGATGCATTGCGGTTGTGGATCGCCTTCCGAAATGTAGACCACGCATCCTGAGTTTTCACAGCAGCAGCAGTTCTCATCCTCGGTTGGCATTAGCTCGCACCGATTGCATGTGCACCAGGTGGAAACACCGTCAATGCGACTAGGTCCAGGCTCTTCGGCTGTTGAATCATCCTCCCAACTGCCGTCCGAAGACCCATTGTTTTCGCGTGTTTCCCTTCCCAGTAGTTCCTCCTCGGTATACTCGGGCTCGTACATGTAGGGTATTATTGTAGCCATTGTGTGTTAAACAAACTAAAATAATTTATAGCAGTGGTACTGGTATCTGTTCACACGGGCTACAAGCAACGAAGGTAGCTGACCAGAGCACAGAAACGAGTCACAGAATACTCAAAGTAACACAGAGAGAGGAATGGAATCGAAAATCTGCTGCTGTGTGTTGTGAAACGGTCTGTTTATACTTATTGAGGAAAGAGGCGTCCTGCCATTTCCATGGCGACACATCATTAGCTGAAGCGCAGCGAATGTTGACACGAGACGTGCTTTGGCATTGTGAAATGGGCGGTACGCGTCTACTGATGAGAGCCTCAGGGGCGGGGGATGTGATTTAGTGCCGCAAAAGCAGGTCAGCCAGGGCGATGGGGGAAATGATAGGATTATCACAAAATGGCAGCTCCCTGATGCCTGTTTTCGGGTGCGTTTAATGGACGAAAACTCGGGTAAGGTCCATAGGAAATTTTTCTAAAATCGAGCGATTTAGGCTTAAAAAAAAACACATGGCCGACCCGTAGGGGCAATAAAAAATGTTTACCGAACCATTCCTTTAATACAGTCAGAACTACAACACTTGATTGCAATAATACCACAGACCTATTGCTGATATAATAATCTATCAAGCAAAGAACAGGGGAAGACAAAAGACAATGAGACAAACACAACATGATAAAGGAAAAAATACTGGGGAGGGGGGAGCAAATAGTATTCTTATAGCCGTAGCCAAATGGTGCAAAAATCATATGATAATAAGATTATTACAATTAATTGAAACGCTGAACAGGGGAAGAATGAATCATAAACCACGAATAGACATATTATAAAATGCTAAATAATTGTTAACATAAGCCCCTTTGGTCTCAAATTTAGATGTGCTATTGAGGTGCATAGCAATATATCGCTCACATTTTTGCATCTGACAAACATTTTTCCACCACCCGACAACGGAAAGATTCTGAAATTGTTTCCAATTAGCAGTGATGAGCTTTATAGCCATGGCAATACACACATCATATAATATACAAGTCTCATTGTCTAGTTGCATACGTAGAGCCAGGCTTCCCAACAAAATATTGGCAAAGACTGAATCAGGGTTTACATTGAAGACAATTTTGAGGACAGGCCATAAATGATGCCAGAATTTTTGTATAAGGGTACAGTCAAAGAACATGTGTTTGAAGGATCCAAGACTGTTGTTGCAGGACCAGCAAAATGCAACAGAGCCTTGAATGTTTCTATGTAGTTTCATCAGGGTTATAAATGCTCTGTGGAGGAAGAAGTACACACTTTGTGTGATGTTAGCAGATGTAGAAATACGTCTCACCCTAACACAAATTAAAGAGTTTTCCCAATGATATTGAGAAGCCCATTTAATAGAGGGATTCATATGAACAGTGAGTATTTTGTAAAAGAGGGCGGATTTAGCGTTAGTTTGAATAATTAACATGAGTAATCTAGCTGGATCTGCCACCAGTTAATTTTCCAAAAAGGTATCCAATTTATCTAAGCATGCATTGACCAAATAGTTATAAAGTTATACTCAGAGAAGGAAAGAGAAAAATCCTGTTTGAGATAATCGAAGGAGGCGAAGCTTGCGTTTTGAAATATTTGATGAAGAAATCTAATTCCCTTATTAATCCACATTTTCCTGCAGACAACTCTATTATTATGGGTGATATGTTTATTACACCCTAAATAGAGTGAAAAACATTGGTAAGGGGATACCACAGACTGGAATGAAAAAAAAACCTTAATACACACGTGGAGGCCTTCATGGTAACCGACAAACGAGGACCAAAGATGTATATCAAATCATACAGCCTAGTCAAACCTAATCAAATCAGACGAAGCATACAAATACGTGATTGTTTAAGAAGAAAAGCATTATGATAACATCTAAAGTTAGAGAGAGAACACCAACACATTCATATGATGTTTTAAGTTTGGCGATTGCAATCCTTTAGCTTTTTCCTTTACCCCAGAGAAAGTTAGTTAGGATCTTGTTAACAGACTTAAAGAATGTGACTGGCAGGGGAATTGATAGTAATTGCAAGTAGTGCAAGACAATAGGGGATAACATCATTTTTATGGTTTCTAAGCCACCCGACTAAGTTAGATATAAAGGGGTCCAAACAGAGGTTAGCTCAGAAAGTCTATCAGTTAAGGTTTTGATAATATGTTTAATAGTACTATTTATAGAAGAGGTGAAGTGTAAGCCCAAATATTTGAAAGAATTATGACACCACTTAAATCCAAATGCCTCAATATCATGTTTTATACAGAAAGTGTTAAGAGGTAGAATCACTGATTTGTCTTTATTGAGTTTATACCCCGACACCATCGAGAAGTCATGAACCACAGGCAGTAGATCAGGCAGATGCTCTTTGGGGTTTTTAAGAAAATTAGAATATCATCTGCAGATGCAGCTATTTTTAATTCATGTTCACCACAACTGACGCCTGGTATTAATAGGTTTTGCCTAATTAATTCTAACAGCGGCTCAAGGGATAGTATGTATCAAATCAGGGATAGTGGCCACCCTTGTCTATCTAGCTCCTTTTTTAAACTCTTAATTTCTTATTTTCAACAGAGAATAACAAATGCAACCGTTTTTAGAGCTTAGGTCATTGGGCTACAAACAATACAATAGTTTGAGATAGAATTCAAAGTAAAGAACAAACTGTAACCCTATAATCTACAAAATAATGAGATGCCAGGGTGGGTGGGTGGTTGTGTCCGTTATGTATTTTGTTTTGGGTCGTCTTACTTGTTTGTTGAAGTTAGATTAGTGCATATAGTTATGTTTTAGCTCCTCTTTTAAGAGAGAAAAAATCAGAGGATTATCCATTAATGAAAATAGTTGATTTGGGGTCAGCGTAAAGAAGTCTGACCAGCAAAATAAAGCCCTCATTGTATCCATGCCATCATAGGGTATGAAAAAGGTAATTCCAATTAATGTGGTCAAATGAATTTTCAGCATCTGAAGCCAAAGAAGCGTATCCATGAGTAACTCTTATCTTTTGAAATTAAGTGTACGACATCAAATAAGAGTCTTGTGTTGGATGATATATTCCACTCTTTGACATATCCAACTTGATCAGGCTTAATA
This sequence comes from Ambystoma mexicanum, assembly GCF_040938575.1. Lineage (NCBI taxonomy): Eukaryota > Metazoa > Chordata > Amphibia > Caudata > Ambystomatidae > Ambystoma > Ambystoma mexicanum. Next base: position 972,735,447 of record NC_090936.1, on the reverse strand, counting down.
CGTTTGGGAAGATAGGGTTAAATACTATTAACTAACACCTTAGCAAATATTTGTCACGACTCGCTCCCTTCGCTCCCGTTCCCGCCACTTGGGGGCATGTTTTGGGGTTTATTCCCTACTGGACATTTCCTCCGAACCTAATGCTACAGTGGTGTGATGAATTGGGAGCGCTAAAACCTTATTTTCCAAGTTACTTCCCTTCCTGATCCATTCCAGGTTTTTGGCAGCCAGCATGCTACTTTAATCAAATGACTATGCTTCCCAGAATGCCTGGCTCACTGCTTCACCTCCTCCCTTGCAGGACAAGGTTGGGTGGAGGATAGGCAACACCTGGGGCTGCAGGTGCAGCAGGCGGCACACCTGAGGGGTGTGCTCGTTAAGCAGCTTTAAAAGCCTCAGTTTGCTTCAATCCAGCGCTGGTCATCGTTGCAGTGTTCCTGTTGTGACTAGTCCCTTGTTCCTTGTTCCTAGCTTTTGTGCCTAGTTCCTAGTTCCTGTTTCTTGTTCCTCCGCCCTGGATTTCGGACTCACGTGCTTAATTGATTTCTGCTTTCTGGATTTCCCTTTCTGTCTTCCTCTGTCTGCAGGCAGCCTTTCTCTGTGCTTTACCCTTTGATGCAGCCCAATTTGCCTGTGTTTTCTGTTTCTTTGATGCTGGCTTTTGCTACCGAAAAACGTGATGCATTAGTCTTCCCTTTATTTAGATTTAGCTTCCTGCCTTTTCTCCTTGGATGGGTGGGAAAGGTTTCCTTTTGTGATATCATTTTCCCTGCTCCTGATCCTTACTTTCTATTGGGATCCATTCCATGTTTTCCATTTCACTTCTGCATTTATTTCCCATTTGATTATTTAGGTGTGGGGTGCTGTTGTAACTAGTCCCTGTGTGAATGCCTTTTGTTTTCCTCACTATTTCTTTAATCACAATTCCTACTTGCTCCTTGACTTAGGTCTTAGGTATTTAGTTATCCTCCACCCATTGCTGTTATAGCCTTCTGGGTCCCTGTTTGATCAACTGGGTTCGTGGGTTTACTGACATTCAAGTGGTCTTTCCGGTTCTCGTGAGTACTGTTTCTAAGTTCCTTATTCAGTATCATCCAGAGTGTCAGCACACAGATCCTGTCCTTGCTTGCCCTCTACGTGGGCTTAGCGCTGTCAGTATCTGTAATAGCATAGTGGGTAAGGAGTTTGCCGACTTTCCTTTCAGTCATAAGGAGGTTCTAAGTGCTTACCCCACATCCCTTTTCATATATTGGTATTTTTGTTTCACTCTATCTGCACTCCTGGGTTTTAGTATATATGAGTCGTGGTTCTTGTGTGCACGTTGTTTGATTCAAGGTTATTCACTGTGCGATTTTGTGCACATTTCCCTTGCCATATTCGCTGCCTTTGTACTCACCTGATTAATCCTGACAGAATGACCAGCCCTAAATTCCCATTGAATATGGCAAGTTTAAGAAATAAAGGCAGCAAGGCCTCTAACAAGTTTGTACAGAAAGCTTCCCCTACATTTACCTGTGACAATCAAATCACTAGTCCTGACTTAAACAAACTCCTTGTCACGAATGGGCATTTACGTGCAGAGTATTTTTCCCACAGGATGACACATCTTACATTGCCTGATCCTAGTTCTGTCTTTTATTCTGATCCAGATTCTATGTCAGCACAAGCCTTAGCAGCAGAAAACAACACACTGTTAGACTTATTATACAAGAGTACCTCTGTTGTTGAACCCCATGATTCCAGTTGTGCTTCACCTCAGATTGAACAGTTTCATGGTACAAACATAAAGAATGGACGGGTTCCTTGCATAACTTCTGTTTTCTACCCTCAGTCTAAAGCATACTCCTTTGCACAAGTACATACTGTAGTCCCTAATGCCAAGAGGTCTAATGTCAATAGTTTGCTTAAGGGAAACACAGACCAAGTTGGTAAGAGAAAGTATAAATCTCAGAACCTGCAAGCAGTAGATGACAATGTACAATCGGTGCACATCCAGATTGCTAGTGCAGGATCCAGCCCTGATGCCACTATGCCTCCCCCTGTGCCTACTGATAGTGTAATGATGTGACACTAACCTGTCTCGTGCAGCAGTCTACGAGGCTATTGGGGAGTCCCCTGAGGCCCCTAACACCTCCCTCCTCCCTAAGAGGGAACCGAAGGGGTGTGCAAGGGATCCCAGGGAAACCCTCCTGGGGGAAAAAACCCTGCTGGAATGGATGAGAAGCTGGATCGGTCGCGTCTCCGCTGGCTGCAGCTCCTCAAGTTTTACAGGAATCACTGGATCGGGTCACTGTACCTCGGCGAAGTCCTGATTTGAAATAAGTAACGAGAGATGAGAGAAGGAACTAGGTACGAGAGGAATCAATATAATGATTGGGTAAGTACCTAATTTGTCTGAAAGGAGGGACTATCTGTGGACTGCGGAACGGGAAGGCTAGGCAGGATGGTACGGCTGTAAGAAAGAGTAGAAAAGGAAAGGTAAGCATAGGTAGGAGGGATAGAATAGTAAACCCCCTAGTTGCGAACTCACGTAGCGTCTGTAGAGAGTAGCGACGCTCTGGGCTTCGGCTCTGCTGGACCATATCCGGAATCCGTGAGAGAACGAGATGACGTCAGAGGACATCTGACTTGTGAACGTGAAAACACTGCACCGTAACCCAGAGGATGAGAAGCCATCTTGGAAGAGGGGAAAACGGCGAGTGCACGCAATCTCCAGCGTCGCCACAGGGAACGCCGGTGCCAGCCAGTCGTGACAGTATGCCCCCTTCCGAGGGTAACACCTCCTGGTTTGCCCGGGTGACACCTGTGGAAACGGCGAACCAGTAAGGGGGCGTGAACTGCTGAAGCTGGTTCCCACGTACGGTCAGCCACCGAGTAACCCTTCCAGTGGATCAAATACTGCAGTCGACCGCGATGATAACGGGAATCACAAATGCCCGAGACTTCGAACTCCGGACCTTCCATAGTAGCCACTGGAGGCGGGTAGGCCCTTATAGATCGATCAAAACGATCCGATTTGTGAAGTTTGAGTTGCGAAACATGAAAAACTGGGTAGATCCTGGACCAAGAAGGTGGGAGCTGTAACTCAAAAGCCAAAGAACCTTTTGCTCTCAATACTGTAAAAGGACCAAAATATTTCGGAGACAATTTAGAGGGAACCAGAGGTCTGGGCAGAAACTTTGCTGAGAGCCAGACCAAATCCCCCGGGACAATCACTGGAGTCGATGGACGATGCAAGTCAGCATAACGTTTAGAATGCTCTTGAGCTTCCAGTAATGCGGTTCTGGCCAAAAGATGTCCCTGTTGAATGCCGCCCATTAGGGCGTCCAAGGCCGAAGCTCTGAGAAGAGATGAGGGATAGCAGGAAGGATCGTACCCATAGGTACAATGAAAGGGACTAGTTTTGATAGAAGCATGAGGAGCATTATTGTAGGCAAACTCTGCCAAGGGTAACAAATCCTTCCAATTGTCCTGTGCCACTGATACAAAACAGCGCAGATACATTTCCAGAGTCTGATTTAAACGTTCAGTCTGCCCATTAGTTTGAGGATGGTATCCCGAACTCAAGGCTCTCTTTATGCCTAAAGCAGAGCAGACTTGTTGCCAATATCGAGAAATATATTGGGAACCTCGATCTGACACTATGCTGTCAGGAAGACCATGCCGGGAAAAGATGGAGTCTATGAACTGTCTTGCCATCTGTGGAGCTGTTGGTACTGAGGGTAGAGCCTGGAAATGAGCCATTTTGGTGAAATAATCCACTGTTACCATAATGGTTGTATGATCTTTAGACACAGGTAAGTCAACGATAAAATCTGTGGAAATCAATTGCCAGGGACGAGTAGGTATTTGGGCTAGAGCCAGCTTTCCCAACGGTTTACTGCGAGGAACCTTGACTTGCAAACAGATCACACAAGAAGAGACGTAATCAGTCACGTCCCTTCTTAAGGTTTCCCACCAGAAATGTCTCAGTATGAGTTCTTGGGTACTAGCTATTCCACGATGTCCAGCAACCATAGAATCGTGACACATGTGCATGACTTCCGTTCGGAGCAGGAGTGAGGGAATGTAGACCTGATGACCCCGGTAGAAACATCCGTCTTCGAGACTTAGTCCCCATTTGTCTGCCTGACCTTTAATGGAGTCCATTAAGACTAGAGTTTGGGCTGCTACAGAGTGGAGGAAGTCCTGGACCATACATATGAACGTAGCATGAGGAAACAATCTCTCGGTCTGAAAACCAGATTTGCAATCCGGATCTCTGCGAGATAGAGCGTCAGCTTGAAGATTGGTTTTACCTGGAATTATAGTGAAAGTGATATTGTAGGGAGAGAAAAAATGGGCCCATCTTGCTTGCCGGCTGTTACGAGTTTCAGCGTATTGTAAACTCTTGAGATTCTGATGGTCGGTGCGGACCTCAATGGGATGTTGGGAACCCAACAGGAGATGTCTCCATTCCTGAAAGGCCCGTTTTATCGCCAGCAACTCTTTCTCTAACACCGTGTAATTGATCTCAGAGGAAGAAAAAGTCTTGGGCAGAAAGGCCACAGGGTGTTCTGGTCCGTGAGAAAAGGCTTGTTTAAGTACCGCACCCAACGCAAAATGGGAGGCATCAGTTTCCACTATAAATGGTAAGCTTTGATCTGGGATTCGTAAGAGAGGAGCAGAAGTAAAGAGAGTCTTCAAAGTATCAAAGGCTGACTGGGCGTCTTCTGTCCAATAAAAAGGCTTTCCCTTCTTGAGTAGTCTTGTAAGGGGCAGAACGATTGATGAAAATCCTGCTAAAAATTTCCTATAGAAATTCGAAAACCCCAGAAATCTCTGTAGTTCCTTGACAGAACTAGGAGAGGACCATTCCAGAATAGCGGTCACCTTGCGAGGATCCATGGAAATTCCAGTAGGGGACAAAACGAACCCCAGGTACGTGACTGTAGTCTGATGGAATATACATTTTTCAGACTTGCAATAGAGGTGATTACTTCGTAATCGGTGTAACACCTGACATACGTGTCGGTGATGTTCTTTAGGATTCCTGGAGAATACCAATATGTCGTCAAGATACACCACTACCGTATGAAGAAGGAGGTCTGAGAATATATGGTCAATGAACCTTTGAAAAACTGCCGGGGCATTCGCGAGTCCGAAGGGCATTACTCGGTATTCAAAATGTCCAAAAGGGGTACGAAACGCGGTCTTCCACTCATCCCCTTCCTTGATTCTAATGAGGTGATATGCCCCTCTGAGGTCCAACTTTGTGTAAATAGTTGCCCCTTTTACTGCTTCTAGGATGTCCGGTATTAAGGGCATTGGGTATCGATCAGGAATCGTGATCTTATTAAGACCCCTATAATCAATGCAGGGACGTAATTCGTCCGTGTCCTTCTTAGCTATGAAGAATAATGATGCACCTGCAGGGGAAGTCGATTCCGTAATCAAACCGTTTCTGAGGTGGGTATCCAAATACTGCCGTAGGACTAATTTTTCCTTCTCGGAAAGGATGTACATCTTTCCAAAGGGAAGTGGCTGAGAGGAGTCTAAACGGATGCAACAATCATCTCTCCGATGAGGCGGAAGTCCAGAAAATTGGAAAGAGGAGAAAATGTCCTGAAACTCTTCATACTCAGGAGGAACAGGACTAATCAGGTCTACTATCCTTTGAGAGGCCACAGGGTTAGATGAAGGAGCACAAAATCCAACTGATCCTTCAGTAAGACAGTGTTGGGTACAATATTCAGATCCCAAAAAAATGGAACCGGCTGCCCAATTTATGTATGGGTTATGAAGTTTTAACCAGGGCAAGCCCAGAATGACAGGGTAGTGAGCTGCTTTTATTATATAAAATACAGCTTCCTCCCTATGTGAACCAATGAGCATTGTCAAAGTGTGAGTCTGTTCTCGGATAGGTCCCGATATTAGTGGGGTTCCGTCTACGCCTTCAACTGGTATTGCGATAGCTTTGGGAGATCGCGGAATATTCAGTTTTCTCGCCCAAAAATCGTCCATGAACCAACCAGCTGCTCCACAGTCAACCAATGCTGGGACAGAAACAATGTTTTCATCTGGCAAAGAAAAAGTGACGCGCAAGACTACCATGTCCAGCGAGGGAGACAACCTTGTAGGAGATTGGGAACCTGTATCAGTTACCCCGACCGTAGGTCCCCTTACGGTTGAGGTCTGGCGTTTCCCGAAAGGAAAGGTTTTCTGAGAGGAGCGACTGGGCACTCGTGCACGGTATGATCAGAAGAGCCACAATACATGCATAGTCCCTGGCTTCTTCTACGGGCGCGTTCCTCTTGAGTCAGAGGACCCCGTGTAGTGCCTAACTGCATAGATTCGTCTGCAGTGGCTGATTTAGAGAAGGATACTAATTCTGGCGCAGAGCGATGACTTCTCCCTTTCCTCCTCTCTGCATGCCTTTCTTGCAGTCGAAAGTCCAGCTGCATGGTTAATGAGATTAGTTCAGCTAAGGTGTTTGGTCTCGGAACTCGAGCCAATTCATCCTTCAACTCCTCACTCACCCCTCTCCTAAACAATGTGATAAGTGCATCATCGGCCCAGGATGTGCCTAAGGCCATTTGTTTAAAGCGGGTAATAAATTCTAAGATTCCTAAAGAACCTTGCTTGAAGTCTAGGAGTTTCTCTTGAGAGGAGACATTGTATTCTCTCCGAGAAAACATAGCTTTTAGACTCGCTGTAAAAGCAGGCACAGAATCCAATATGGCATTATTGGAAGTGACAATAGGCGTGGCCCAGGCTAGCACGGGGCCCGTGAGATGAGTAATCATATATCCCACTCTATCTCTGTCTGAGGGAAAGAATGATGTCTTAAAAGCAAATTGCACCGTACAAGCATCCAAAAATTCCCTTAAAGAATGCGGGTTTCCGTCATATTTCCCACCTGGTAGAGGGCCAGGAGGAATTTCTGAACTAGTGGGGGCCTTATTGAACATTTGCTGTTTAAGGATTGCATTTTCATGCTTTAAGGCTTGTACCTCGTGGGACAATCCTTGTACTGCGGTCGTCAACTGCTGCACTTGATCTAAGGCTGCCTGCAAAGTAGTCATGATGTGTATCTAAGCCTTCTTCCCATTAATTAGGCGTCGCTAGCTGTAATGATGTGACACTAACCTGTCTCGTGCAGCAGTCTACAAGGCAATTGGGGAGTCCCCTGAGGCCCCTAACACCTCCCTCCTCCCTAAGAGGGAACCAAAGGGGTGTGCAAGGGATCCCAGGGAAACCCTCCTGGGGGAAAAAACCCTGCTGGAATGGATGAGAAGCTGGATCGGTCGCGTCTCCGCTGGCTGCAGCTCCTCAAGTTTTACAGGAATCACTGGATCGGGTCACTGTACCCCGGCGAAGTCCTGATTTGAAATAAGTAACGAGAGATGAGAGAAGGAACTAGGTACGAGAGGAATCAATATAATGATTGGGTAAGTACCTAATTTGTCTGAAAGGAGGGACTATCTGTGGACTGCGGAACGGGAAGGCTAGGCAGGATGGTACGGCTGTAAGAAAGAGTAGAAAAGGAAAGGTAAGCATAGGTAGGAGGGATAGAATAGTAAACCCCCTAGTTGCGAACTCACGTAGCGTCTGTAGAGAGTAGCGACGCTCTGGGCTTCGGCTCTGCTGGACCATATCCGGAATCCGTGAGAGAACGAGATGACGTCAGAGGACATCTGACTTGTGAACGTGAAAACACTGCACCGTAACCCAGAGGATGAGAAGCCATCTTGGAAGAGGGGAAAACGGCGAGTGCACGCAATCTCCAGCGTCGCCACAGGGAACGCCGGTGCCAGCCAGTCGTGACAGATAGTGATGTACAGTTAATGCAGGGCATGCTAAGAGCTAAGCTTGAGGAGTTAAGACAAGAATTCATTTCTTTACAAGAAGAGAATAAGACCTTGCACTCTTTACTGAATACACCTCAGACTTTATCCGTTGATGTTGATGAAGTGAACACTGTTCAGCCCCTGAGTGCAGAGACTTTGGTAAACCATGATATTTGTCAATATGTTAGATCTATTGGGAGTGAAAGTCTTTCTTCTAGCACAGCGCTTAATCTGGGCACAGTTTCTGAAAATTGTTCTGCTGTTTGTCAGGGATTGCAGTTAGCTGAAGATTTACAAGCCACTCCTTTACCTAAAACTTCCTGTGTAGCAGTTTGTCATAATTCTGAGCTTGAACACATACATGCTTCTGATTTCCAAACACAATCCACAATGGTGACATACACAGAATCAGCCACTACTGTAGGCTTAAGTTCTGCCCTTGACCTTGCTGCTGAGACTGAAGTAGACGTTCAAGTTGATGTGGAAAACGATGCTACCTCTGTGTTCGCTCTTCCTTCTGCCAATTTTGGTCACAACGAACAGTCAGAGATTTGATGGACTCATTCCACAGTATACTGAACCAAAAACCTGGCAGACGATTCCTGAACTGTTGATTGTTAATCTGCCACTTTCAGAAGCTAAGACAGAGGAATGGACAATTGACGAAATCCTGATTAACAGAGACTTTACTATGGTGCTTCCTCTGGTTGATATTGACTTCTACAAAGGAAGAGACTCTGTGCCATCCACTAAGGAGAGGGACTGCAGGGGTACAGCTCAGTCTTTGGTTACTGGTGCCAAGGAGTCAACTGCCCTAAAGGTGTTTTCCATTCCTGTGCCACAAATGTGTCTGTCGACTTCTGGGACTTCAGTCTGTCCTCCTACAACCATTGACTCTTCTATTATCCAGTCCACAGCTCTGCAGTCATCTTTGACACACGTGTCTTCGATCAATGAACAGCTGCCATGTCTGCCATTTACTCAAGAGCCTTCACCATGTACGTGGTCAGTGCCAAAGACCTTGACAAGTTTGTCTTCAGCTAACAAGATGGCTCCAGCTTGCATGCCTTCAGCCTCAGAATTTCCTCTGGCATGCCTGTCTTCGGCTACAGTGACTCATCCAGCAGATTATCCTTCAGCCATGGAGCCTCCGGTAGTACATTCTAAGTGCATGTCTTCGGTCCCAGAGCCTACTGCTAGTTTGGCTTCAGTTCATGAGAGACCTGTATTCTGCTCAGCCTCGCGGCCAATATCGGAGGTGTACCTGTCTACACTGTCAGATCTTGCTGCATATTCTTCTGCTCCAAAGATTCCTCCTGAATCCCAACCATTTATGACTGATTAAGGTCCAGCCTGCCCTTTGTATGCTTCAGGGGGATCACCAGATTGCCTCCCTTTTTCACAAGACAATTCTCCCAACTGCTTGACTGTAGCATCAGAGCCTCCCGAAGATGCAACATCTGAGTCTGAAACTTCTGCCAGCTCTCACTTCAGAAACATCAAGCTGGATCATGACTCGGGAGAGCCTTACATTCGAGGCCATTGGACTTGCCTGGAGTACTATGAGAGGGAGACGTATACCATCCGCCACGGCCCAGTCACCGAACAAGTAGCCGACCAGGATAGCGGGCTGGGTGGTTCGCATCTGGGGTCCGGTTCGGATCAGCCGCTTGACAGCTTTTTTGTTGCCGGATCACGCATGAGCCCGAGGGAAGGGATTGGCACGGCCCCCCAGCAGCAGCACCAGTTGGGTGCTAGTAGCCAAAGGAAGGGAATGACTGCTGCAGTTCAAGATGTGCCTGTTATTGCTCCTGCTGCGAGTGTGCCTGATGTACTAAGTACTGCGTCTATCACTCCTATCAGTATGCCAAACGTCCCTGCGGTTGTATCCCACGTGCAACAAGGTGGCTACACGACTGTCACCGGGAGTGCCAACCTCGAACAACCCATAGGACTTCCAGGCCTCCAAGGCATGGAACATATGCAGTCAAACCTTAGTCACTTTCAACCACAAGCCTTTTCCCAGATGGATGACAGAAAAGGATCCGAACATCTACCTCGGCCGCCACCTTCTTTTTCTGAACATAAACATTTCCTGAAACCTGCAGTTTCCTCACCTCCTGCGGGCCCACCATCAGCAGAAAGGCGAACAGGGCTTCTACCATTGTCTAAGGCATGTTGCACCAGCCTGCCTCCCTCCTCAAAGACTTATAAGTGTCCACTCCCAGTGACTGAGCTTCCTGGACCTTCCAACTCTGCTTCAGGTCCTGCAAGTCCTTCTTGCCTTTCTTCAAACCATGAGTCTCTTCCTCACCAGAAGCCTGCCTATGACTCTTCTAGACTGCAGCTTGATTCTATTCATTCCAGTCCATCTGCTTTTGCCCACAGGCCACCGTTTCCATCAGTGCCACCTCCAAAGACAAAGCGCTCCTATCATAGAAGGAAGATGTTTTGTGCGGGTGACGGTCGCCTGGAGACGGCCGTGGAAGGGCGTATACTGTCACGACTCGCTCCCTTCGCTCCCGTTCCCGCCACTTGGGGGCATGTTTTGGGGTTTATTCCCTACTGGACATTTCCTCCGAACCTAATGCTACAGTGCTGTGATGAATTGGGAGTGCTAAAACCTTATTTTCCAAGTTACTTCCCTTCCGGATCCATTCCAGGTTTTTGGCAGCCAGCATGCTACTTTAATCAAATGACTATGCTTCCCAGAATGCCTGGCTCACTGCTTCACCTCCTCCCTTGCAGGACAAGGTTGGGTGGAGGATAGGCAACACCTGGGGCTGCAGGTACAGCAGGCGGCACACCTGAGGGGTGTGCTCGTTAAGCAGCTTTAAAAGCCTCAGTTTGCTTCAGTCCAGCGCTGGTCATCGTTGCAGTGTTCCTGTTGTGACTAGTCCCTTGTTCCTTGTTCCTAGCTTTTGTGCCTAGTTCCTAGTTCCTGTTTCTTGTTCCTCCGCCCTGGATTTCGGACTCAGGTGCTTAATTGATTTCTGCTTTCTGGATTTCCCTTTCTGTCTTCCTCTGTCTGCAGGCAGCCTTTCTCTGTGCTTTACCCTTTGATGCAGCCCAATTTGCCTGTGTTTTCTGTTTCTTTGATGCTGTCCTTTGCTACTGAAAAACTTGATGCATTAGTCTTCCCTTTTTTAGATTTAGCTTCCTGCCTTTTCTCCTTGGATGGGTGGGAAAGGTTTCCTTTTTTGATATCATTTTCCGTGCTCCTGATCCTTACTTTCTATTGGGATCCATTCCATGTTTTCCATTTCACTTCTGCATTTATTTCCCATTTGATTATTTAGGTGTGGGGTGCTGTTGTAACTAGTCCCTGTGTGAATGCCTTTTGTTTTCCTCACTATTTCTTTAATCACAATTCCTACTTGCTCCTTGACTTAGGTCTTAGGTATTTAGTTATCCTCCACCCATTGCTGTTATAGCCTTCTGGGTCCCTGTTTGATCAACTGGGTTCGTGGGTTTACTGACATTCAAGTGGTCTTTCCGGTTCTCGTGAGTACTGTTTCTAAGTTCCTTATTCAGTATCATCCAGAGTGTCAGCACACAGATCCTGTCCTTGCTTGCCCTCTACGTGGGCTTAGCGCTGTCAGTATCTGTAATAGCATAGTGGGTAAGGAGTTTGCCGACTTTCCTTTCAGTCATAAGGAGGTTCTAAGTGCTTACCCCACATCCCTTTTCATATATTGGTATTTTTGTTTCACTCTATCTGCACTCCTGGGTTTTAGTATATATGAGTCGTGGTTCTTGTGTGCACGTTGTTTGATTCAAGGTTATTCACTGTGCGATTTTGTGCACATTTCCCTTGCCATATTCACTGCCTTTGTACTCACCTGATTAATCCTGACAATATTTTGCATTCAACATTAATGAGGGAAATGGGTAGATAGTTCTTTAGTAGAATATCATCTTTTTTGGGCTTAAGGAAAATAATTAGTAGTGCATCAGCTGATGTGCCAGACGAAGAGCCTCTGCCTAAAAAAATAAGCAAACAGTGCCTCCCATTTTGGGGGCTAGTAATTTTGAGAATTGATCAAAAAATTCAATGGTTAAACCATTCGGGCCAGGTGCCGTTCCCTTACTAAGATCTTTAATAGCACAGTTAGTTTCATCAATTGTAACATATTCATTTAAGCCACTAAGGTCTACGATGGGATATGAGTCTCTACTAATGTTATTAAGAAATTAATTAATGTCTTGTGCAGACACTGTATTTTCAGGGGTATGAAGTTTGGAATAAAATGTCTTTAAAACGTCCAGTATTTGCAAGGTACCGGTCACAGTGGTGCTAGTCATTTTTGATGTGGCAGATGAGGCCTTTCTCCATTTTGGCCTTAGGTTTAGAAGCTAAGGCCTTACCTGTCTTGTTAGAGGTTTGGTAGGTTTTAGATTTATATTTCAGTACCAGAAGCTAGCTCTGTGAGCTGTTTGTTGATTTGAAAGCGTAACGCAATAAAATTGTGGTGTGCAGATTCAGAAGTGTTTTGATATTAAATTTGTTAAACTTTAGTGAGCTGGAGAAAAAGAGTTTCCAGCTCTTTTTTTATTCTCCTTTTTTCGCTGACGTGTCCTCTAAGAGCAGCCGTAAATGTGTACCCCATCATTAACTGTCGAAGTGTTGCAATCGAGATTGTTAGAGAAAAATTGTTGTTGGAAGTCATTAAAGGACTGTAGAAATGCTGCATCATGAAGTAAGACATTATTAAATCTCCAGCGAACCGGATAAGCCACTATGTCATTAAAATCAAAGACTGTAAAAACAGGAGCATGATCCGAAATAAATATGTTAGCAATTGAGGAGTCAATAATGGAGGATGACAGCAACTTCAACACAAAAAGAGTTGTGTGGCAGGGAGTGAAAGGTGAAAACTAAGTCTTGAGGATGGGAAATCCTCCATGTGTCCACCAGGCCTACTTCAGTAATACATTGGGTGAAAGCTTTCTTTCTTTATTTATTTATTACATTGATAAAGCACACAAGGCGGCCCTTGGGCATTGTGGCGCTGTTACAATTAAGTGCTTACTTAGTTACAATTGGAAACACATTATGGGCAGATAGAAACAACAAAACAGCAATAGTAGCAGTGACATAGATGAAGTGATACATGGAGTCTGGTTTACTGGTTCCAAGGTTACAGGGGGAACACAGCCAACCATAGAATGGAGGTTGCAGGATTTTACCACGGAACCCGCGTCATTTAATTAAAGAGTTTCGTCTTGAGTGATTCTCAGAATGCAAAGTAGGAGGTTTCACTTCGGAGTGAAGTGGGCAAGGCATTCCAGTTTTTTGGTACAAGATATTGGAAGCTAGCGCCTCCGGCTTTGGCTCTTTTGAAGAAAGGGACGTGTATTTGGTTAGCATGGTGCATTCTTATTGGTCTGAAAAAGGTGGCTCGTATTATTTTTTATGAAAGGTAAGGGTGGCTGTATACGAGAGGCACTTATGTGTAATGGCCAAGGTTTTGAAGAGAATGCGCTCTTTAACTGGAAGCCAGTGAGCATCCCTTCTTGCCTGTGTGATATGTTCCCTTTTGGGATGCTTAGTGCAGCTCTCAAGGCATTGTTTTGTGTGACTTGAAGTCGGTTGAGGTTTTTGTCCGATGTACCTGTTATGAAAGATTTCATAATTATAGGTAATTTTCCTTCCATGTGGCAACCCCCAAACTTTTTGCTGTTGTTTCACACCCTGATCTAGACTTTGCCAGAGAAGCGCATCCTTCCGCCGCACTCCTCTGGGCCTTCGCTCCATTCTTACTGGGGAAACTGACATGTCCTTAAGACAGTCAGTACCGGGAGACTCGTTTCCCTTAGTCCTTTCCTCATGTTGCAGCTTTTGAGCAACATGAAACAAGAGTGCACCGTAACTTACATTACCGCGCTCTTGGGTCTCTAGTCATTCCAATGGCCCTAGAAACTCTCGTTGGACTTATCATGAAATGTGCAAGTGTGTCACGGACGGGACTGGTGGCAGCTATCGTTTCTTTCTGTTTTGAACCCCTTTTTGCAATGTTAACCGCGCTTCCCGCGTTTGGCCCAAATGGGTGGCCTGGCCTCCAAAATTGCCATGCCACAAGGTTCTTTGTCCTGTCTGCTGACCATCTTGCCCCTTCACCTTCCCCCAGGTCAAGCCAACCCAGGGCAGTCCTTATTTGGTCATGCACTTTCCCGCGAAACACAACGCTTTCGCGGGCTTCTGCATGCCTTGTGTGTGCCTCCAGGATGTGGGCTGGGATGTCTGTTCCCAATACACATCCTGGGTGCCAGAGAGTCTAGAGTGTCTTGAATGCCTGGGACCACTGTGGTCCGTGATAGGTCCACGTATGGTGTGAGTGTTTTGTGAGCAGATCTCCCACTGGGTCCTCTCCGTTTTTGGGAACTCTGGATAAGAGGAGGCTGGAAACACCACTACCATGCGATCTCCTGAGTTCTCACGAACTAAGGATACAGGAGCCAAGGATCCTGCAACTAAGAAGCTGAGTCGAGGAATCGCTGGTGACCCGCTGAAGGTTTGGCACCCTGCACTGCTGTCGTCCTGTGAGACCCCTCTGCCTTTGATCATACGAGAAGGCCTGTACTGGCGCTTCGACCCTTTAGAATAGCGCGAATGACTATTCTCTGCATCTTCACCAACTCTTGTACGTAAGCCTTCGGAAGCGTCCCTGGGCCATCCAGTGGACTGACCAGCCTACACAGGAACCTTGCTCTGTCACCGCCGTCTGGCTACTGCTAACATTTGAGCCCTCGACACTCTCACACGATTCGTACACTTGGCGTTCCCAGTTCTGAAGTGAGATGTGTACATTGGGTCTGGAATACAAGCGGCTGCCGAGTTGCCCTGCTGAGGTAACCATCTGTGCGTGTTCGCTGCGTTTGGAACACCCTCGACCCTGACTTCTGCTGCCGTGGATCTACACGGCGCCGAGATGTCCCTCTGATCGCATCTGAACCTGCCAGCGAAGAAACTAACCCGGAGAAGCCTGGGTCTGCCTGCATCGGGGACCGGTGAGTAGTCAATATCCTGAACCGGTCTCCCTCCTGCAGGAGCCTGTGGCTTTCCCCCGCTGTTGAAAACAGTACCCCTTTCTCCGTACTCGCGCCCTGCTTCTGCCCACAAGTGGAGGCCGCGCTTGAGTAGCGAAGGTCTGTTCGCCATCGTTTGTTCACCTTTCTGAACTGCCTGATTTCCCCAAAGAGACACTCCTTGGCCCGTTGGCACCCGCGTGTGCAGGTACTTTTGAGCACAAGGCTCCACTCTTCGTAGGGCTCGGACTTCCTTCTAGTTAGGTGGTCTCTGATGTCGAACTGGGCCTAACGATTACTTGCACTGCCTGTTTTCCTCCCCATCTAGGTGGTCTGCATATTTTGTGCTTCTAACTCGTTAGACCCCTCGGTCTTGTATATATATTGTATTGATTGTGATGTTTTGGTTTACTTGATTTTTATTGTGATTCTTTACTATGGTCGATGTTACAAAGGCCTTGTAATAAATGTGTCTATATTTTTAATATAACACCTGCCTGGAGTCATTTGTAAGTGTCCTTGCTTTGTGTGCTCATTGCGGGCTTTCAGTCACCCTCACCCCTCTTGAGACCTAGTCTTGACCGCCGCCATCGCTACCCTGATTGGTCTGGCTTGTCCAGAGGTTACCCTGTTCCAAGAAACTAGGCTGGCCTTTTGAACCTCTGCCCCTCCAGGACAGAGTTCAGAAATCCATCTTAACAGTACCCATTAACAGAACGTTGCAATAGTCCAGTTTAGCCATAATCGTGGCACTGGCTATTGTGGGGACTGGAATTCTTGAAAACACATCTGGATCTTCTGTCCAAAAATCGATCTACAATATCTTTAAATCCCCACATATAATAAGGTTGGTAAGGTCTGGTTGTAAGATAGTTATCATAGCACTCGCCCAGAATTCTGGGTCAGGTCATACATATTAAAAAATAGTAACAATATCATGTCCAATCTGCAGTTTTACCCAAACCCATCTCCCATCATTATCAGCTGCTTATCATAAGATTTTTTATTGTAGATTTGTATTGAACAGTATAGCAACCCCATTTATTTACTAATAGCTGGACTTGCAAATACCTCCCGCACCCAATAAGATGTTAGCTTCATGGATTCATTCATTGAAAGATGGGTTTCTTGAATGCAAGCTACAGACAGATTTAGGGGCCGATTCATGGAACAAACGTGCGCCGAAAATCTACGCGCAAGTAGGCGCAAGCAGGCGCAAGCGGAAAAAAACAGGCGCACGCGCACGCGTGCGATTCATGGAAGTCCCTGCGCGTGTTCACCGCGGGATGTGCGCCAAACCCGTGCATGGCGCACAAGTCACTGCAACATCGCGAAAGGCGTGCGCGACGGTGCGCGACGCGCACAGTGAAAGCGCACAACCTCAGCGCACACAGCAGAAAGTGGGCGGGACATGGGGCGTAACGCACGGAATGGGGAACAACACGCGAAAATAAGGGCGTAACTGGGGATGCACTGCACGGAAGCAGAGGTAACGCCCACACGCACACGAACCACACGTATTCATGGAATGGAATAGGGCAAACCCACGCACAGCCAAAGCCGCGCACAAGCTGAAACACGTCCGCCACACGAAGGCAGGCGGTAGAGTCCCAGCGCATCAAAAAAGTGGCGCCGCGGGAAGTAAAATACGCGATTGAGCGGGGTACGTGTATTCCGGGTGTGCGCGGGAAGTTCCACACGCGATTGAGCGGGGTACGTGTATTTCGGGGGTGCGCGGGAAGTGACACACGCGAATGAGCGGGGTACGTGTATTACGGGGGTGCGCGGGAAGTTCCACACGCGATTTGGCCGGGTACGTGGATTCCAGGGGTGCGCGGGAAGTGACACACGCGATTGAGCGGGGTACGTGTATTTCGGGGGTGCGTGGGAAGTTCCACACGCGATTTGGCCGGGCACGTGGATTCCAGGGGTGCGCGGGAAGTCCCACACGCGATTTGGCCGGGTACGTGGATTCCAGGGGTGCGCGGGAAGTTCCACACGCGATTTGGCCGTGTACGTGGATTCCAGGGGTGCGCGGGAAGTTCCGCACGCGATTGAGCGGGGTACGTGTATTTCGGGGGTGCGCGGGAAGTTCCACACGCGATTTGGCCGGGCACGTGGATTCCAGGGGTGCGCGGGAAGTCCCACACGCGATTTGGCCGGGTACGTGGATTCCAGGGGTGCGTGGGAAGTTCCACACGCGATTTGGCCGTGTACGTGGATTCCAGGGGTGCGCGGGAAGTTCCACACGCGATTGAGCGGGGTACGTGTATTTCGGGGGTGCGCGGGAAGTTCCACACGCGATTTGGCCGGGCACGTGGATTCCAGGGGTGCGCGGGAAGTTCCACACGCGATTTGGCCGGGTACGTGGATTCCAGGGGTGCGCGGGAAGTTCCACACGCGATTTGGCCGTGTACGTGGATTCCAGGGGTGCGCGGGAAGTTCCACACGCGATTGAGCGGGGTACGTGTATTTCGGGGGTGCGCGGGAAGTGACACACGCGAATGAGCGGGGTACGTGTATTACGGGGGTGCGCGGGAAGTTCCACACGCGATTTGGCCGGGTACGTGGATTCCAGGGGTGCGCAGGAAGTTCCACACGCGATTTGGCCGTGTACGTGGATTCCAGGGGTGCGCGGGAAGTTCCACACGCGATTGAGCGGGGTACGTGTATTTCGGGGGTGCGCGGGAAGTTCCACATGCGATTTGGCCGGGCACGTGGATTCCAGGGGTGCGCGGGAAGTTCCACACGCGATTTGGCCGGGTACGTGGATTCCAGGGGTGCGCGGGAAGTTCCACACGCGATTTGGCCGTGTACGTGGATTCCAGGGGTGCGCGGGAAGTTCCACACGCGATTGAGCGGGGTACGTGTATTTCGGGGGTGCGCGGGAAGTGACACACGCGAATGAGCGGGGTACGTGTATTACGGGGGTGCGCGGGAAGTTCCACACGCGATTTGGCCGGGTACGTGGATTCCAGGGGTGCGCGGGAAGTTCCACACGCGATTTGGCCGGGTACGTGGATTCCAGGGGTGCGCGGGAAGTTCCACACGCGATTTGGCCGTGTACGTGGATTCCAGGGGTACGCGGGAAGTTCCACACGCGATTGAGCGGGGTACGTGTATTTCGGGGGTGCGCGGGAAGTGACACACGCGAATGAGCGGGGTACGTGTATTACGGGGGTGCGCGGGAAGTTCCACACGCGATTTGGCCGGGTACGTGGATTCCAGGGGTGCGCGGGAAGTTCCACACGCGATTTGGCCGGGTACGTGGATTTCAGGGGTGCGCGGGAAGTTCCACACGCGATTGAGCGGGGTACGTGTATTTCGGGGGTGCGCGGGAAGTTCCACACGCGATTTGGCCGGGTACGTGGATTTCAGGGGTGCGCGGGAAGTGACACACGCGATTGAGCGGGGTACGTGTATTCCGGGGGTGCGCGGGAAGTTCCACACGCGATTTGGCCGGGCACGTGGATTCCAGGGGTGCGCGGGAAGTTCCACACGCGATTTGGCCGGGTACGTGGATTCCAGGGGTGCGCGGGAAGTTCCACACGCGATTTGGCCGTGTACGTGGATTCCAGGGGTGCGCGGGAAGTTCCACACGCGATTTGGCCGGGTACGTGGATTCCAGGGGTGCGCGGGAAGTTCCACACGCGATTGAGCGGGGTACGTGTATTCCGGGGGTGCGCGGGGAGCAGCACACGTGAATTGCACGTGTGGGTCCTCCCAGGTGTACCCTCTACACCCTCCACGGCCCCTGCAGGTGGCTCACACCACAGGGGCCTACCCAGCACATGTCCTGCAGGCACCCCATCCACCATGGCCATGCCCACCAGCCAACCCACATATCAACTAGCACTACTGCCCACCAACGCATGTCCCCCTGCACCCCCAGCCACCAGGGGCAGCCTCCAGCAGGCCCCCACCCATGTCTCCCCCCACCCCCACCCCCAGCAGTGCAGGGGCAGCCTCAAACAGGCCCCCACTCATGTCCCCCTGCACCCCCACCCCCTAGCATCCAGGGGCACCCTCCACCAGGCCCCCACTCATGTCTCCCACCACCCCCACCCCCCAGCATCCAGGGGCACCCTCCACCAGGCCCCCACTCATGTCCCCCTGCACCCCCACCCCCTAGCATCCAGGGGCACCCTCCACCAGGCCCCCACTCATGTCTCCCACCACCCCCAGCATCCAGGGGCACCCTCCACCAGGCCCCCACTCATGTCCCCCTGCACCCCCACCCCCTAGCATCCAGGGGAACCCTCCACCAGGCCCCCACTCATGTCTCCCCCCACCCCCACCCCCCAGCAGTGCAGGAGCAGCCTCAAACAGGCCCCCACTCATGTCCCCCTGCACCCCCACCCCCTAGCATCCAGGGGCACCCTCCACCAGGCCCCCACTCATGTCTCCCACCACCCCCACCCCCCAGCAGTGCAGGGGCACCCTCCACCAGGCCCCCACTCATGTCCCCCTGCACCCCCACCCCCTAGCATCCAGGGGCACCCTCCACCAGGCCCCCACTCATGTCTCCCCCCACCCCCACCCCCCAGCAGTGCAGGGGCAGCCTCAAACAGGCCCCCACTCATGTCCCCCTGCACCCCCACCCCCTAGCATCCAGGGGCACCCTCCACCAGGCCCCCACTCATGTCTCCCCCCACCCCCACCCCCCAGCAGTGCAGGGGCAGCCTCAAACAGGCCCCCACACATGTCCCCCTGCACCCTCACCCCCCAGCATCCAGGGGCACCCTCCACCAGGCCCCCACTCATGTCCCCCTGCACCCCCACCCCCTAGCATCCAGGGGCACCCTCCACCTGGCACCCACACATGTCTCCCACCACCCCCACCCCCCAGCATCCAGGGGCACCCTCCACCAGGCCCCCACTCATGTCTCCCCCCACCCCCACCCCCCAGCAGTGCAGGGGCAGCCTCAAACAGGCCCCCACACATGTCCCCCTGCACCCTCACCCCCCAGCATCCAGGGGCACCCTCCACCAGGCCCCCACTCATGTCCCCCTGCACCCCCACCCCCTAGCATCCAGGGGCACCCTCCACCTGGCACCCACACATGTCTCCCACCACCCCCACCCCCCAGCAGTGCAGGGGCAGCCTCAAACAGGCCCCCACACATGTCCCCCTGCACCCTCACCCCCCAGCATCCAGGGGCACCCTCCACCAGGCCCCCACTCATGTCTCCCCCCACCCCCACCCCCCAGCAGTGCAGGGGCAGCCTCAAACAGGCCCCCACTCATGTCCCCCTGCACCCCCACCCCCTAGCATCCAGGGGCACCCTCCACCAGGCCCCCACTCATGTCTCCCACCACCCCCACCCCCCAGCATCCAGGGGCACCCTCCACCAGGCCCCCACTCATGTCCCCCTGCACCCCCACCCCCTAGCATCCAGGGGCACCCTCCACCAGGCCCCCACACATGTCTCCCACCACCCCCACCCCCCAGCAGTGCAGGGGCACCCTCCACCAGGCCCCCACACATGTCCCCCTGCACCCTCACCCCCCAGCATCCAGGGGCACCCTCCAGCAGGCCCCCACCCATGTCCAACTCATGTTCCCCACCCAACATGTCATCACAGTCCAGATCCCTGGTCTCTATGGTCAGCCCCCAAATGCAAAACACCCACCCGAGTATTGCATCCACCCACTCATATTCTGCAATTACATCACAGAACACCAATTGCAAGTTCCAAAACAAACACATGTCCCTCACATACACCCAATGGGTGTCAGTGATTCTCAAAACACATAACATGAAATGCATGAAAACAATGAGACACCACACATTGAAGTGCAACAAATAAACAATGTATTAAAGGAAAGATGAATAGAAACAAAAATGAATAAACAGAAATGTGAATGGAAAAAAATGAAAAGAAGCATGTCCGTTCAAAATAAAAAAACAATTAAAGAATATAGAAATCCAAAGTAATGTAGTACAAAGTCAATGTCCACCAAACAAAATCCAATGTGAAAAAAAAATTATAAGCCATTGATCCATGGATAATGTTAAAAAAGAAAGTATGTACAAGTCCACAACTATGTACAATCCAAGAAGCCAGGGTCCATCATCCCAACAAAATAAAGGAAACCTAACTAACTACACTAACTAATAAAAAAAACTATATACAAAAATGTGGCCAATGTCCAAAAGGTCCAAATGAAATAAAAACAAAAATGAAACTTAACACTACCTACATAACTATGTACAAGGGCAGCGGGCTAGTTCCACGGCTCACTTCTGGATGTGCCGGGCCAGGGCATCATCGAACTCCTCCTCAATGTCCCGGAGGCGGTCCTCCTCCATGGCCCCGAGGGTCCGCAGGGCCGTCGACGTGTCCACCTCCAAAGCCCTGCGGATTGCCTCGAGGCACTCGACCCGCCTCAGGGCCCTCTGCATGGAGTTCTCCGCCCTGACCATTGAGAGCCGTGCCTCTTCCGCCCGCTGCCGCTCCGCATCTATGGCGTGGCCCAACCGCTGCCACACGGAAGACACTTTTTGTCCTGGGTCCTCCTGCCCTCCGGCCGATGCCTGCCCCTCCGATGTCGAAGGCCCCGAGCCTTCATGGCTCCCACCATGGTGCTGCTGCTGCTGTGCCTCTGCCCCTGCACTGCCTCCTGCTGCCTGCACATCCTCCGCCGGCTGGGGTGCAGTCGTTGACGTGGCCACCCCTGCTGGACGTCCGACTCCCGACTGTGGCAGGGATGCCTCCTCCACCAGCCTGGCCGCACCGTCAGAGGCAGCTCCACAGGGCACCCAGGTGACTGATGGGTGGGAAGATGGCACAGAGGACGACTGGCGCGTAGGGGGTCCAGCTGAGGAGGGGGTCGTGGCAAGCCCCATCAGACGGAGGAATCCGGCCTGGGTGACCTGTCCCAGCAGGCTGACGTGGTCAACGAGCCATTCGAGATGACCTGCAGTCTCTTCATGAAAAGACTGCAGGTCACCTCGCATGGCCCGTTGACGCAACGCCACTCCAGCCAGGACAGGCTCAACCCGGGCCTGGATAGCCACGTCCGCAGGCAGAGGAAGGCCAGTTGACGTCAGCTCATCCCCTGCCTGAAAACTGGTCTGGACATGGGCATCCCTGCTGGTGCAAGATGATGCAGGGACAGGATCAGGGACAGGATTGCACACAGGCACCTCCGCGGCGGCCTGTGCTGCCTCCTGTCCCTGGTCCTGCACTGCACCACTAGCACCAGTGGGATCCCCACCCCCAGACCCCGTCTCCGGTGCTTGCACGGCCTCCTCCTCCACCAAACCCCCCACCAACCTGGATGACTCTGTGCCATCTTCCCCCGTTGGGCCCTGTGGGGTCCCAGCTGCCCCTTCTGCTGCCGAGGAGTCCAACTGCAACCTCCGCCTCTTGGACCTCCCCCCGGCAGCTGCGGCCTGGGACGCGGCACCGGACTCCTCACTCCCCGACGAGATGACAACCTGGGAGGGGAGCCGGGCCTTGCGTCTCCGGCTGGCGGTGGGATCCCCGCCGCTGTGCTCCACAGCACCTTCTCCGCCCTCTTCATCAGTTGACGCTGCAGACAGGGAGAAACAAAACACAGGCATCAAGGCACTGTACAATGTACACATACACACATGACAGTTGTACATGAGTGGCATTGGCAAACCTCTGACATGTCATCACAATCCCCAACACACATGTCATTACAACTTGCACACACGAGCCATACCACAGCCATGTTGCAACTGCCAACACCATCCATACACATACAACAGCATCAGCAGCCAAAGGTGAGCCAGACATCACATGCAACACAGGAAGTGCACCACACATGTACACACACCACCACACTTGCATGCATGTGTACACCTCTGCTAAGTGTCGCAGTGTTCAGACGGGCATCCATGTCACATCTGCCCATCAGGCTTCCACATACCGCTGTCACATGCATCCATGTTGCATCACTGTTGCACCCTTGTCAAATACACACACATGCACATGTACACAGCGCTGATACAATCAGCTGAAAACAACATACATGCGTGACATCACGGACATGTCTACTCACATACACATTCATACAAACTTGTGTGCCCACACAACTGCATTTGGCATGCAAGCCCACACACACAGGCACCATCCATGTCTCGCACATTACAGCCCTCGCATGTGTCAGCCCCACGGCCCTGTACACCCGCACCCATACTCGACCCCATACAAACAGATGTGCAACCTGCACACTACTGAACAATCACCACACGCACTGCTCACAATCAGGATGCATGTACACTCACCGCTCGACTCCAGACGGGTCTGCCTCTCAAGGACCTGGACGTGGAGCGCTGGGGATATGTGTTCCAGGACCCTCATCTGTTCTTCCGACAAGTGGCCCCGGCGCCCCTTGGCATCCGCTGCCTTCAAGAGGCGCCGGGCCTTGGTCAGGGTCCTGGACCTGAAGTCCTCCCAGCGCTTCTTGACATGTTGGAAGTCGCGGACTGCCACCCCCTCCGCGTTGATGGCAGTCACGATGTCAGTCCAGATCCGAGTCCGTCCTTCCTTGTCGGCGCGGCAACTTCCGAAGAGGGCATCATACTGCCCCAGGACTTGCTCCACCAGGACACCAACTTCGGTGGCACTGAAGCTGGTGCCCCTCTGCCTCTCTGGCCGGGGGTTGTCAGTGGTCACAGATGGAGTTTGCCCCGACATGACAACCCCAGAGGCAGGAGTGGGTGGGCAACTGGGTCCTGGGGCTGGGCTGTGGAGCGATGGAATCCCAGTCGGGAGTCTTTGGTTCCAGCAGGGGTGGTCACACCAACAGCACCCCTGGCTGATGTGCAGGCAGCAAATGGCAGGGCACGTGGGCAGCAGGCAGTCAGGCAGCAGCAGATGGCAGGTGGGAGCGTGCTCGGGGCTCTGGGGGGCAGTAGTTCGGCCTTCTGGGCAGGAGCGTGGTCTTCCGTGTGCTTACGCGTGGCCAGCTTGATACGGAGTGATTTGGCACGTGAAAATTCTGCACGTCAGCGTGTAATTCGAGGAAAGGCCCTTAGCGCGTAAGCGCGTCTGCACGCATACGCATTTTCATTGGACCAAAGGCCCTCAGCGCGTGAGCGCGTCTGTGACGTGACGTGCGAGGGAGTATCCCTCATTGCACGTGATGACAGTACACACGTGGATCCCAACCAATCGCGTGTGAAAGTTCACGGGACCCCGAAACACACGTACCCTGGCCAATCGCGTGTGGAACTACCCGCGCACCCCGAAACACACGTACCCAGGCCAATCGCGTGTGGAACTACCCGCGCACCCCGAAACACACGTACCCAGGGCAATCGCGTGTGGAACTACCCGCGCACCCCGAAACACACGTACCCAGGGCAATCGCGTGTGGAACTTCCCGCGCACCCCGAAACACACGTACCCAGGCCAATCGCGTGTGGAACTACCCGCGCACCCCGAAACACACGTACCCAGGCCAATCGCGTGTGGAACTACCCGCGCACCCCGAAACACACGTACCCAGGCCAATCGCGTGTACGCTCGCTCCCCTCCGATCACACGCGATGACACCCGAATACGGGAAACCAACGAGTCCGCCCACACGGAGGCGTCCCGCGCCCGCGCACAGCATAAAAGTGCGCGCAAACAACAAACGCGTATATACAGCGACGATGAATGCCCCATTTGTTGCTGCAGTGATTGTGGGACACCGCAGGAGGAGGAGAATAGCCAGGGCACGCATTTTTGCACCACGGACAGGCCTTTTTGGGATGCCTGACGACCAGGTCTACGGCAGGTATAGGTTTCCACCCCATATCATCCTAGACCTGGTCAGGGAGTGGGAAGATGACCTCACATCCCCCACCCTTTGCTCCCAAGCATTGAGCCCCTTGGAGAAGCTGCTCAATGTCTTGCATTTCTTGGCCACTGGGTCGTTTCAGCGGACCACTGCCATAGTGGGGGGGGTCTCACAGGCCACGCAGTCACGCTGCCTACACCAGGTACTGGCAATCATGACAGCGCGCCCCTCAGTCCGCAGGCACATATACATGCCCAGAACACCCGCAGAAAGGCAGGCCGTTGTCCTGGATTTTTTCAGGGTGGCACACTTCCCCAAAGTGCTCGGTGCCATAGATTGCACCCATGTGGCCCTACGTCCACCTAGGGCCACTGAGCACATCTACCGAAACCGCAAGCACTGGCATTCCATCAATGTACAGGTGGTATGCGATGCAAAGGGAATCATCACCTCTGTGTATGCAAACTACCCTGGCTCCACCCATGACAGTTTCATATACAGAATGTCCGCCCTGAGCCGGGCCCTGGAAGCTGGGCAGCATGGCGACACATGGCTCCTAGGTGAGTACAAATGCCCTTGCACATGCATGCAAGTCACACACAGACAAATATACCAACCCTAATAATCTGAACAATTATCACCTCCCCAGGGGACAGTGCCTACCCTCTGAGCAACCACATGATGACGCCAATCCGGAACCCCACCACACCACCCCAGGTAAGATACAACGCTGCCCATATTGCAACCAGGGGCATAGTGGAGCGCACATTCGGAGTGCTCAAGTCACGTTTCCGCTCCCTTGACCGCTCTGGTGGGCAACTACTCTATGCACCAGCAGTTGTGTGCAGGATCATTGTGGCAGCATGTGTCCTGCACAATGTTGCAACACGGCAGGGCGTCCCGGTGGACATGGTGGTGCCCCCACATCCCCAACCACAGGCACAGGCGCTGCCCATGGGAGGGGACAGGGCACGTGGCGAGGTAGCCCGGACCCAGCTTGTGGCCACATTTTTCACCTAAACTCCAACCCCTGCGGAGTGCACACAGGCCTGGCACATACCAGGTGACAATCGATGATGACAAAGTGACAGTCAACTGTCACAACCCTACCACCCTGAGATAGTTGCCATGGAAGTGCCACATCGTCTGCATCCCTAGCTACTTAAACACAAGCTATCCTGTGCAACCAAAATGCACACGACATGTGACATGACATGAGCCATACACAAGTATTACAAGGCACAATGAGGCGGGGGGGGGGGACAAGGGAACACAGAGAACGGTACTACTAGGCCAGGTGTCATTGTGATTGTGCAAGTGCAGGGGTAGGGGGAAGGGAAAAGTGCAAGGGTGGGGGGGAGTCCAGTACAGGGGAAGTAGGCCAAAAAATTTTACATAGGTCGCCTGGTGGCAACTGCTAAGGTAAGTGCAGACGAGTGCTGGGAAGGGAGGGCTGTAGGGATAGAGAGACAGTACTGCAGTGCAGGGGTTGCCAGGGTGGCAGTGCAAGTGGACAGTGGCTGGGCCAGGGACCGAGGTTGGTGAGAGTGGCCCAGTTGCAGCTCCTGTGCAGTTCCAGTGAACAATTCTGCAAGGGAGAGGCAGAGAGTAAGCAGAAGCAAAGAGGAAGGTCTTGAGGTGCTTCCAGAACTGGAGATGGTTCCCCTCAAGTTCAAGTCAGGAAGTCTGTTCGAGGGGGAGGGCCCTGCTGCGGAGAGAAACCTACCCCCAGCTAGTTGCTCTGAGAAGCGGATGACCTGGACATGCAAGGTGTGCATCACACACACCTGCAAAACAGGCCATGGCCATCACTGTCATGTCAGTCAAACCCTCCCAAACATCAACATGACATGGCAAGCAATACCCATACACCGACCCAGTAACGATAAGGTACACATTTCCATGTCCTAAATGTACAGTGGCATCGGACAATGATGCCTGACCCGGAATCCGATGAAATGACAGACCAACAAAATGTCCCACCAAAAATAAGTCGATTCCTAATGCATTACAACAGTCGTAGACGTAACATCACAATGAATGCCTGGCTATATGCACATGATGCATTGCAAAATGAACACTGCAGCTCATGTGTGCAATGTCCTACTCCTGCATCACACTGCTCAGCGCACAGCACAGTGAACAGCCATTGCGTGTGATGCACGCCCTGAGCATCACATCTAAGTGACAGACTACATCAAAAATCAAATTAGGCATGTACTCGAACCATAATCGGTCACAGAACATGTGCTGGCGGGACACAGTGGGCACCAGAAGGCAAACAGTGTACACGTGGATATGCAAGGGTGGGAGGACATGGAGTGCATCCGAGTGCAAGTGTGTGGTTCTGCAAGGACATGCACTCCACATATGCATGTGCACTCAAGTGACCATCAGTGTTCCCTACACATCACATGTGAACATCCACCATGTGTACACCCCAGCATGTCAAACCACTACTATCCCCTCGCACCTGAAAGGAAAACACAACATATGAACAGGCATTGATCAGCAGAACACAACATGTACATAGGACAACAACATTACAATGTCAGAGTTCCCATCACACTGCAGGGCAACGCAACTATCAACAACAACCCCCCCCCCCTCGCAAATGACCATGACCCACTGAACAACTGCACCTGGGTCATGGAGCCTCCAACCCTCATTCCCACCTGGCCACAGGATCACCTTTAACTTTCGTGTCCATCTCCCACCTTGTGTGTAAAGAGATGCCTGAACCCTCAGAATCCACACTCATTTCCAAAATCACATCATCCAAGGCATGAAAAGGAACCCAAACACCCTCCAGTAGATGACTTGACATAGCAGTACGTCTCAAAGGCCAAGTACTACCACTATGATGCAACAACCAAGGTAGCACAGCAAAACAATGTCACGACAGGATGTGAGACATGTGTGGTACATGACATAGGATGATGCACCATGAATGGATGTGTACTGTCACAGATCCCCTGTACAGGCGCTGGAGTCTCATGAAACAACCACCCACACCATGTCCCGGGTGCCTGCAAGGTCAAACTCACACAGGCCCCTGAGATCCTGGTGGGGAAAGAGGTTCAGGGATATGCAGTCGGGACAGGTGTAGACACACTGGATGACTGGAATGCGTGGCAGGTGAGGGGAGTAGGAATGACACATGAAACCAGGGAATGCACGAAAATGTACAACCTGCATGAACACATGCACAATCCAAACAAACTTGGACATCATTGTCATGGCCTTCTGTAGTCCAGGCTCAGGAGTGGTACGAACCAACCACCCCCTCTAGGGTTTTGGCGCCTGCAAGTTCGGGGCTTACACAGGCATCCGCAACCCCAGTGGGGAAAGAGGGTCAGGGAACATTGCTTGGATAGGCATGGGAAGCAGGAACACCGGGTAGAGGGTACAGGTTTCGAAATTGCATAGGATCACGGGTGATTAGGGTAAAAAACATACCAAATAGGACCACACATACATCCATGCATCAGTACACTCCCCAGCAAGCCTATGCAGGGCAGTTTGTAAGAAAATACAACAAGACACTTAGCTCTGGTTTTGAGTGCTGGCCTCCTGCCTGCGCACTCTCAGGTCCGGTTACAGGAGCACTGCAATGCTGCAAAGAGAGACACAGTCAGCAACCTGTACGTGCCAATTACACAAAAACACAACACAAAACATGCCCCATAACAACATACAACTCTACAAACAGACAATCTGTGCTCCATGATTCGTACCCATATATAACATCACCCCTGTGACGGGTCATTCACAGTTAATGCAGTAAGTCAGCCGCTGGTGGGTGCGTGGCAAATGGAACACCAATGTGTCACAATTCACACAACATGCAATGTTCCCTGGGTAAGCAGACAGACCCATATGGCAAGCCATGACTACAGAGCAAGTTGCGTACCACCATGACCAAAACAAAGTTGCCAGTGCATTTATCATGAAGTACATGGAATAGACATGCACTGCACCCGAGTATGTCCCTTGCTGTATGTCCCTGTGAGCTGCCCCTTTCCATGTCTTGGAAGGCTACATGGTTGATACAAGTGCCTCAATGAACCTTGGTGTACCGCTGGGTATGTGCCACTGCCCCCGCATGTGTCCCAGACAACCCTACTATCAACAGCCATCAGTCCACAAACACATCTGAGCTGCATTGTGTGCTTCAACACCAATATTTGTCTAAGCTCACCCTCAGTGCTGTGACTAAGCCTGCACGTGCAACTCGCCTGGTGCAAGCTTTGCTGTCTAGTGGCCCCCCTGTGATGCTCACCTTGCCTGGAGTTCCTTGGAACATGTCAGCAGTTCTAGGATGTGGGTCTGCAATCACTGTGGCTCTGCATGTGCACACATGTGCATGTGGGCACCAACAAACGGGTCAGGAATTACGTTGTCCAATGGGCCATGTCTGCTGGCAAAGGTGCTCTGGTGCCTCATCCCCCTGCAGAAAGTGCATGAAACACATGATTAATGCATCAAAGTGATCTGTGTGTGTCTCATCATGCATCTCATTACTTGACCATGTCAGAGAGTCACATCACAAATCACACCATCAGTCCGTCTTTCACCTCCAAAATGTGGAACACTATCTACAGCATGATTTGCAACAAGCACGTGTACAGGAAAGATATGAAACATAATACACAATGCATAGCAATCAATGTCCACATTAATCATGACACGCCCCATCTAGCAAAAGCTGAACAGTGGACAATTACACCTAAATCATCCCCACTAGGGGTGTCAACACAAGTCAAAAAACACCAGACATGCCACAGATATGACAGTCCAAAGCCCTTGTGTAAAATGCTGTTACACCGAACCATCCTTGCGAGCCCATGGATAAGGGAGGCAGGAGTGGCATATGTGAGTCAAGGAACCCAAGCAGCAAACACATACACAAGACAACCATGAAGGGCCCAGCTGGAACAGACAGTGGATGCCTTCAAAAACCACAAGGCACCGCACTGTCACATGTAAGCACAATAGACTACAAATTTTAAACTAACTCAACTATTAACTAATTACACTAACTATGGAAAACCTACATTACCTATTTAAACTAACTATCAAACAGAAACTTAACTAACTAAACTAAAAGAAAAATCAAAAATGGCCACATACGACCCGGGGGGGAGGGGAGGCACCCAGGAGGGGGGAGGTACAGGATGCTGCTCAACATCCACATGCGATGATGCTGAGCCAAAATAAAATACCTCCATGGGCTCAACGCCTGCACAGCACGACCTATGTGGGAGATAGATGGTCGTCCGAGTCTGGCTCATCCTGATAAGGAGGACGTGGCACAGTAGCCTGGCCACGCCTAGCCGCAGCTTGCCCCTCGTCGGCAGCAAGTCTGCCGGACAGGTGAGCCTGGTTCTGTGTGGCGATGTTACATAGGTCTGCATGCAGGACCTCACGTGATACACGTGCTTCCTCTTGCAAGGTAGCACGTGTAACACTGAGTTCCTCCTGCAAGGCCTGGCTGGACAACCGCTGCACCTCCCGGCAAGCCTGTAGCTCAGCCGAGATGGTGCGCTCAAGCTGTGCAAACCTCTCCTCTGCCTGCTGCCTCTGGGACATCATAAGGACACCCAGAGTGGATCTGAGGGAGGCATACTCCTCCCTCAGGGCATCCATGTGCGCCTCTGCGTGAGCAGCAATTGCTTGACGCAGAGACGACATTTCAGCCTGGCGTGCCCTGTCTGAGGCCGCCATGCCCAGCCTGAGTGAGCGGGCCGTGGACCGTGCCGCCTGCTGCTGGAGAAGCACCTGCCTAGCAGGGGGGAGCACAGATCGGGCCACACGCTCCATGCTGTCAGCGATGTTCTCCATTGCTGCCCCCTGCCGTTCTGAATTGGCAGTCATGTCTTGCTCCCACTCAGTATACAGCGGTTGCGCGCGGCGACCACGTTGCCGGGCTTGACCCCTGCGGGACCCAAGGACCGGGGGTCCTCGCTGTGTTGGCACCGCCTGCGGCTGCACGACTACATGCCCCCGTCTACGTGATGTCCCAGGCACATCAGTGACTGGTGTGGAGGGTGACCCTGCGTCCCGATCCACCACGGGCGGAGGAACCAAGACTGTCTGATCCCTCAGTGCAGGGGTCGCAGACAGAGGAGTGTCCACATCAGAATCACTCACCCCTGACACATGGACTTGATGGTCATCCAACTCAACATGGACGTCAGAGTCGTCATCAAGGCTGGACTCATAGGCAGCCAGAGACAGGATGGACTGCAGCACTTGGGGGTTTTCGTGGCCTACCACCCCACGACCCCCACTAGTGCCGGGTTGATGTGGTCTTACCAACCCTGTGTCTGGCATGACAACACCATCCTCTGCATCCATTGCGTCATCACCTGAAAAATAGAGAGGAAAAGGTCAGTACACATGTCAGAAGCACACAACACACACACACACACCGACAGCAAAGGCATCTGGCAGACATGTGACACACAACATATGACCTTGCATGCATGCTGGGTCTACTTAGAATAGCTTCTGTGATCAGACCTGTTGGAAGGTGGCAGTTTGCATGGAAGTGGGTCTAAGCAGTGCAGAAAATGTGTACGCCACTCACTACCTACATGTACAAGCACTCCATGGTGTGTGCCAGGAAATGTGAAGGCAGTGCAATGTCAAAATCAGACATCACGTGCATTGTGTATTCAATGTGTACCATGTCTAGAAGGCAAGCACCCCTCCACCCCAGTACCAAAGCAGGGATGCCTAGCATGGTATCAAAAGGCTGACCATACACCTGTGTATTGACAAGCAGTGTTGACTGGCATCAACAGCTTAATGTGATTTCAATTACAACACTGCAAATGATGCTGGGACAGTGGGCAGGACACATGATGGAAGATCCGGAGGCCGGCCACGTGTGAAGAAGACACGACAAGAGTTGGACAGAGTCATTGGCCATTGAACAGGCTGAGGCCTGTGAGCCACACAGATTGTCAGAGCCTAAACATGTGTGCAACGCAGGACTGAGCCACAGTTGACATGGGGAGGCCGATGATATGGCAGGCAATGTATGTAACCAAGGACTCATATTACAGTGATCATCCAGTCAAGGACACATAGGGGCATGTGTGCAATGCACATGGAGCATGAAGGGGCACTCATGTCCCTGCGGGACATCTGACCCATGCACAGTACAAGTGGGATGCCCTGCATCGAGTACTAAGGCTGTACCACACGGCATATGTCTGGCAGTTTCTAAGCTGGATGTTAGCATCTACACAGGACACATGAACATGAAACTACACATTGGCAAGAATGTAGCAGACCAGTGCAAAGGTGGAACTGGGGTGCAGAGTGGCGGAGGGGGGGCAAGGGAGCATGGCCACATGGAGTCCCGCATGCAGGCAGAGGAGACACGCATGACGGTGGCATTGCATTACTTACACATCAGAACCATGTACAGGTCACATGTAGCAGCAGTCATGCACAACACATCCCACAAGTGAAACACACACGTCCTCAACAACTACGCATCAACACTCACTGGACTGGGCATCAAAGTCCAGCATCTCTCCCACACCTTCGACCAATTCTGGTGGTATGAACTCTGCAACGAGAGCCTCATGCGGAGTGAGTTCTTCCTCCTCTGGTGCAGGCCCACCGCCAGTCACCAGAGTCAAGTTGTAATTTGAGGCACGCTTGGCCTTAGTGCTGCGCTTGATGTCATTCCAGCGCTTTTTGCACTCCTGCGCCGTGCGCACCTCATGGCCGAATGAACTGACATGTTCCGCCACATGCTTCCAGTGGGTGTCACGTTGGGCAGCCGTAGTCTGACTATTGGCACCCACTAGCATGTCACGGCTGTGCCCCCGCACGTAGTCCACGAGGAAGTCCAGTTCCTGCTTACAGAAAGGCTTCTTCCTCGACGTGCAGGAGGTCGTGGCTGTGTGTGGGGTCCCAGCCTGTGCTGCAGATGCAACCTTCCTCCTCTTGGACTGTGGCGCAGACCCTGGCTGGCTAATGCCGCCCTGACCAGTATGGCCAGTGGGTTGGGTGGATTGAGCCGAGGGAGTGGCAGGTGGAGGGATGTCCAAAGGCCTGACTTGTGTCAGTGGCAGCTGGGTGCCCACTAATGGACCCTGCGCAGCAACATCAGCTGTGGCAGGGTCATTGACCGCAACGGTCCTGGTTGGCAGGCTCACAACCGGGGTGCTGTTGGGTGCATCTGCCCCTGCACTTGCCAACACCCGGCTGTTCGGGGCAGCAGATGACATGACTGCCCCAGGGACACGTGTCTTGGTCTGAGCAGCCCGGCCTGCCCCAATGGTTTCCCCCCTGGCCTGTTGGAGATCTACCAAGGGCTCTTCAAGTGCCAACGCAGCCTGCGCTGGCAGACCCTGAGCCTGGGTGGCGGTGTCCACAACTGCACCTGCAGCTACCGCTACCCTTGGGCCCGTGGCAGTCGATGAAACGGACTGCCGGGTCATATGGGTGCCAGTGCCAGATGCAGGAGCTGCATCCCCCTGAACCACAGGGGGTGGTGGCATGGCTGCACCAACACATGGCACAACATTGTGCTCAAGTGGCGCACCCCTGCCTCTTCCCCCTCTGTGGCTGCCCTGGACACCCTGGAGTCCCCCTACTCCCTGGTCACCACGGCCACGTCCCCGACCACGCCCGCCACGAGGAGGACGCCCAGCTGAGGCGCCCCTCACCTTTGGTAGCCTCCCTACCATGGCACAGATGTAATAGTGCTGGCACAGATGGAGTGGTGCCAATGGGAGGTGTACAGCACAATTGACCTGGGCAATTGGGGTGAAGGGGGTGGGAAGCAAGATGTTAACAGCCCCCCTGCACCTGCAAGGCTGTATGTGACCCCGGTGATGTGTTGACGGGTCACGCAACGCTCAGGCACCCCAAAACTGCAGTAAAACCGTGCACGCAACCCTGCAGCCTACATGCGTGGATTAAACCTCCCGCAGTACGCGGTGGCACCCAGTAACACTTATAACGCGTACGCGTGGGACACGCAGGCTACGATGACATCGAAAATGGGTGCGATACACAGGGGCACCCGCAGTGGGAAAAGGAGCGTTTGCGACTCACCGTCTGACTAGCGCGATGCAGAAAAACACGCGTAGCCAATACCCCCGCCAAAAGAAGAGATACGTCCTTGAGAGCTGTGAAGTAGATGGCGCGCGAAACGACTGGAAGCAGCAACACACGTCGGTCTCCACGAAAGGCACGTACAGCGAACTGCTGGGCCCGCTCACCTTTAACCCGTGCTGAGGGAAACGCACGGGCGCGTCACGTCACATGCGGACGTGCACTTTTTCACGTTTGATTACGCGCATTACACGCGGACGTGCAGTTTTTCACGCGCGCACGCTTATGCATGGACCCTTTCCTCCTATTACACGCGGACGTGCAGTTTTTCACGCGCGCTTACGCGCATTACACGCAGCGTGCAGATTTTTCACGTGCCTATTCACTCCGTATGAAGCTGGCCACGCGAAAACACACGGAAGACCACGCTCCTGCCCAGAAGGCCAATTCACTGGCCCCCAGTGCCCCAAGCAGCCTCCCACATGCCATCTGCTGCTGCCTGCCTGCCTGCCTGCTGCCACCATGCCCTGCCATTTGGTGCCTGCACATCAGCCATCTGCAGGGCTCCAGTTGCTGTGTCCACCCCTGCTGGTACAGAAGAGTCCCGACTCAAATGACATCGCTCCACAGCCCAGCCCCAGGACCCAGTTGGTCACCCACTCCTGCCCCTGGGGTTGCCATGTCGAGCACATCCACATCTGACACCAGTGGCAACCCCCGGCCAGAGGGGCAGAGGGGCACCAGCTTCACTGCCACCGAAGTTGGTGTCCTGGTGGAGCATGTCCTGGGGCAGTATGATGCCCTCTTCGGATCGTCCCGCGCCAACAGGGAAGGGAAGGACGGGAGAGGACGCGGAGGGGGTGGCAACCCGCACCATCCAGAAGGTCAAGAAGCGCTGGGAGGACTTGAGGTCCAGGACCCTCATGAAGGCCCGGCGCCTTGTGGAGGGGGGCCGGGGCCGCATGAGTTCCACCCAGCGCTCCACAGCCAGGTCCTTGAGAGGGAGACCCGTCTGGAGTTGAGCGGTAAGTGGCCAAGCATTGCTGTGTGAGACAGGGCATGTTGCAGTGTGCTGGTTGTCTGATACTTGCCTGCATGTGTGACATAGGCCATGTACGCATGTATGTGTGCAGGGACATCATGGTAATGCATGTGCGACCTGTAATGTGTGAACCGCATGGTTGTTGCATGTGTTTGAATGTGACATGGGGAGCCCTGTGCAGATTGCACACATGACAGCATGGAAGTCTCTGTTCCTGGACATGCTGGGAGACATGGGTGGGGGCCTGGTGGAGGCTGCCCCTGGTGGCTGGGGGGTGGGGGTGCTGGGAGACATGGGTGGGGGCCTGGTGGAGGGTGCCCCTGGTGGCTGGGGGGTGGGGGTGCTGGGAGACATGGGTGGGGGCCTGCTGGCAGGTGCCCCACAGTGCTGGGGGGTGGGGGTGCAAGGGGACATGTGGCTTGGCTGGGGGGCATGGCCATGGTGGATGGGCTGCCTGTGGGACATGACATGGGGTGCAGGGTAGTCCCCTGTGGTGTGGGATGCCTGCAGAGGTCGTGGAGGGGGTAGAGGGGAGACCTGGGAGGACCCACACTGCCAATTCACGTCTTGAACTTCCCGCACACCCACCACCCGCGCACCCCTGAAATCCACGTACCCAGGCCAATCGCGTGTAGACTTTCTCGCGCACCCCTGAAATCCACGTACCCAGGCCAATCGCGTGTAGACTTTCTCGCGCACCCCTGTAATCCACGTACCCAGGCCAATCGCGTGTAGACTTTCTCGCGCACCCCTGAAATCCACGTACCCAGGCCAATCGCGTGTAGTCTTTCTCGCGCACCCCTGAAATCCACGTACCCAGGCCAATCGTGTGTAGACTTTCTCGCGCACCCCTGAAATCCACGTACCCAGGCCAATCGCGTGTAGACTTTCTCGCGCACCCCTGAAATCCACGTACCCAGGCCAATCGCGTGTAGTCTTTCTCGCGCACCCCTGAAATCCACGTACCCAGGCCAATCGCGTGTAGTCTTTCTCGCGCACCCCTGAAATCCACGTACCCAGGCCAATCGCGTGTAGTCTTTCTCGCGCACCCCTGAAATCCACGTACCCAGGCCAATCGTGTGTAGACTTTCTCGCGCACCCCTGAAATCCACGTACCCAGGCCAATCGCGTGTAGTCTTTCTCGCGCACCCCTGAAATCCACGTACCCAGGCCAATCGCGTGTAGACTTTCTCGCGCACCCCTGAAATCCACGTACCCAGGCCAATCGCGTGTAGACTTTCTCGCGCACCCCTGTAATCCACGTACCCAGGCCAATCGCGTGTAGTCTTTCTCGCGCACCCCTGAAATCCACGTACCCAGGCCAATCGTGTGTAGACTTTCTCGCGCACCCCTGAAATCCACGTACCCAGGCCAATCGCGTGTAGTCTTTCTCGCGCACCCCTGAAATCCACGTACCCAGGCCAATCGCGTGTAGACTTTCTCGCGCACCCCTGAAATCCACGTACCCAGGCCAATCGCGTGTAGACTTTCTCGCGCACCCCTGAAATACACGTACCCAGCCCAGCCGCGTATGGAAACACCCGCACACCCCTGGAATACACGCTCCCAGCTCTGCGTTTGCTGCTGCCCTTTGCGCTGGGTTGGGGATTTTGATGGCTTTTCCCTGCGCGAGAGGCGTTCTTGGAGGCGTAACTGGCGCTGCTGCAGGGTCGCTGCGCAACTGTGCGCCACGGCTGGTTTTGGTGGCTGGAATCCATGAATACGCTGTGCGCGGAAATGGATTTTAGCGCACGCGGCTGGCGCAGGGATTCGCACGCGC
This sequence comes from Ambystoma mexicanum, assembly GCF_040938575.1. Classification (NCBI taxonomy): domain Eukaryota; kingdom Metazoa; phylum Chordata; class Amphibia; order Caudata; family Ambystomatidae; genus Ambystoma; species Ambystoma mexicanum. The sequence continues at coordinate 972,698,921 of NC_090936.1, read as the reverse complement.
ACACTGTGCGCCAGCCGCGTGCGCCACTTGTGCGCTGAATTCTATGAATCGGCCCCTTAATGTCTAAAGGTGAGTACAAATCTTATGTCTCGTAATAGGATTATTGACCCCCTTGATGTTCCAGGATATACATTTAAACACCATTATTGAGGTTTAGCGACAAATATATAGAGGTATGGCAATGCAGTAACTGGCATACAGAGTTCCATGTAGTATGGGTACTGTCACCAATTATATAAACAATAATATGAAATATATGTGATAAGTGCTCAGAAGCTAAGCAAGCTGACACCTGAGGGTAGTACACATAAGGAGAGGGAACAGTGTAAATACTTGACAATAAGGTAGGCAGGATAAAGCAAGAGCCAGGGTATGTACCATATAGATAAAAAAAGAAGTAATGGAAGACAGAAAAAAAACTGCTTTGAAAGGAAACAGTCAAGTTTACACCTACGCAAAGAAAAAAGAGATAGGAGGTTAGATGGTATCAGGCAGGATCTAAGCAAATTCACTTTAGGCAGATGGGCTACCTGAGAGCAGGCCCGCCCCATAAGCAGTAGAACAATCTACAAAACAATAACATGAGAAAAAGTTAGCAACTGTACAGAACCTGGTCATGATCCTGTATTTGAGGCACTAACCGGAGATGGTGTGTTCATGCTCTCCATTTTTACGGATCTGATAAATGATTTAAGGTCAGCAGGATCAACAAAAACGGATGTTTTCCCATTAAGGGTCACTTTAAATGAGCAAGGATGAAACAGGCCATAGCTGGCATTAAGTTGTTTTAACGCGAGGTGAAGAGATAACAGTTCTTTTCTAAGCTGTGCTGTCATGTTAGCCACATCATGGGGATGTAGAAGCGGGTGCCCTGCAAGAACAAAGTATTTTTTCCTTGACTTTTGTCATAATGCATTGCAGCTCTGTGTATTCAAGCAAGAGGAAGATGAGAGTATGTGATCTTGATAATGATGGCTTTGTACTCCTCATAGGGCCAATACGGGTGCACGTTGGATATTTATGATAGTCTCAGGCGGAATGTGATGCAATGCAGCTAACATTTTTTGCAGGAAGGATATGGCGTCACTCCCATCACATCCTACCGGAAGGCCTGAAACATGAACGTTGTTGCATCTTCCTCTAATTTCTAATTTCTCGCTATGTTTCTGTAACTCCTTTACTGCATTTTCAAGGTACAGGACTCTGAGCACAGTGTCTTCCACATGAGACACCCTTGTTTCCATTTCAGCCATTCTACTGTCAAAAAGACCCCATCTATCATCAAGATGACGTTTCTGGTTGGTAATTTCAATAAAAAGCATAATAACCCTAATCCCTGCAGCAAGGCATCCATGCCCGAGACTTGAGAAGGAAGAGGTGGGGAGAGTTGCTCTTTGGCCTCTTATGCGTAGCTGAGGAAGTGGGAGCTATAGCATCATTAGAAGCTTGAGGGGGTTACTGCCCACTTTGCTTGAAGCCACAAAAGGAATAGAAGATCAATACTTTTCGGGGTATGAAACAGGGATGTACCTTTGCGCCATTTCTGTTTGTGCTATATGTGGCAGATTTAATGCATTCCCAAAAAGAAATAAGGGCCTTTCCACCAAAGATCGAGGACGGAGAAATTCCATGGATTATATATGCAGACGATTTGGTCTTTATAGACTTAACAGCCATTGGCCTTCAAAGGAGATTTAATGCATTTAAAATCCATCTAGACAGCAATGACATGAACATCAATGTAGGAAAATCAAAGGTAATGGTAATGCAATCTGCACATGGCAATCAAAAAAGAACCAAAAATTTCAATTGGAGGATTGAAAATGGGCAACTGGAAATAGCAGATTCCAACATATATCTGGGCATATGTATTAATAAGAAGATCAACGAGTCGCGACAATATTCGTTGATTCGGGAAAAACTCCTGAAATTAACAAATCAGGGTAGAGCCTTGCATAATCGATTTGGCACCTACTCCCTGACTCCTACTGTCACCTTTCTCAAGCAAAAGGTGACTCCAGTTATAACATATGGTGCAGAGGCTTTACTGAATTTATCATGGAAAACCTGGGAGATATGTGAAGCTTTATTCTGGCGGAAAGTTTTGAGATTGCCGACTGCTGTATCTGCAGCTGTAATAAGATATAAACTAAGATAACAGTCACTAAGCTCAATTGTTCTATGTAAGTTCCTCTCCCTCTTTCGTAAATTCATTATAGATGATCCTCCCAGAGCATTGGAGACATTAGAAGGGTCCAACTCGAGCAAAAATAAAAAAATCTAGCGAGGTGGAAAGAACGATGTAAAGGACAACTTGAAAATCGAAAAATAGACCTTGAAGCACTGAAAAGGATTCGAATAAGGCGAAAAAGTTTGTGATGGAGAGGGATTGGATTGAAACTATAGAGCAAAAACAGCGGAGTAAATTGTGTATTAATATAATCTGGGAATGACGAAAGATCAATGAATTACCTGCATATTTGATGAAATTTCCATCGCCTCACTATAGAGACCAGCTCTTAAGATGCAGACTTAACATCTTGGCTTCTAAAGAACTACTTTTGTTTGGGAACATGATAACGGAAGAAGAGGCGGTATGCCACTACTGTAGAGAAAACAATGTGATTGAAACAACTCGACACCTTCTATTAATCTGCCCTGCAGTAACTGAGCAGAGAGCTAAGGCAATTACATCTTGTTCAAACGAGTTAGATCAATTCAGTGAGAATCAATTGTGGGAGAGATTTTTAACAGCCACGAAAATTGCCTCTACTATCGATACATTGAAATTCCTTGAGGAACTGCTGAGAGTAGAAACAAATGCATGAAAATCTAAACATGGAACATGTCAGAGACATTTCTGAAAGCAGATTGTTTGGAGTTAGACTAACGATGTATGGAGACTGTTCTAACATTAGTTAATTAATTTTTGAATTTAGATGGTGAGATGGTGTAGAAGTATATATTAAAGGTTGAAAGATAAACAACCAATAAAACAAAACAAAAAAACAAAAAAAATAATAAGAATAGTTTGCCCAGGCCAAGCGACCTTTTCGGTACTTAAGACCTATTCTGCAGGTGGCGCATTCTTCCGAAGTCGGAAGGAATGCGCCACTTTCGGAATACATGTGGCGGTTGCTAGGATGGGTTGGAAACCAACCTAGCAACAGCCACATTTGTAAATTGGCTTTTTGGAAGCCTATTCTTGTGGCACTCCTCCAGTTTAATATGTGCGCTAAACTAGCGCACATATACGGTACCCTTTTGGTGCTGTTAAACTGGAGGAGTGCCACAAGAAGCCTTGTTTGGTGTAAATGAAAGTGTCCATATACACCCGTGTTGTATATGGACACTTTCATGTACACCAATGCAAGTAGCTTCAACGTTGCAGGATGCAACGTTGAAGCTTCTCGCTTTATATGAAAGTGTTCATATACACCGCACGGGTGTATAGGAACACTTTTATTTAAACCAATGCGAGCAGCTTCAACGTTACATTCTGCAACGTTGAAGCTGCTGGCTTTGGTGTAAATGAAAGTGTTCATGTACACCGCACGGGTGTATATGAACACTTTCATTTACACCAAAGCCAGCAGCTTCAACGTTGCAGGATGCAACGTTGAAGCTGCTCGCTTTAAATGCAAGTGTTCATATACACCACAGAGGTGTATATGAACACTTTCCTATACACCAGAGTAAGCAACTTCAACATCCTGCAATGTTGAAGCTGCTCACTTTGGTGTATAGGATCGGCAGCATTTTCGTTAAATAACGATTCCCTCGTTATTTAACGAAAATGCTGCCGAGATTCTGCAATCCGCCTGTTTCCTTTAGAAACAGGCGGATTACAGCGAAAGCACTGTCGTGCTTTGCGAAGACGCCCAGGCCCACTTCAGAATAGCAGTGGTGCCTGGGCGTCAAGAAATGGCGCAGTGAATCGTGCTATTTAGCACGTTCACTGCGCCATGATGAGAATCGGGCCCTCAGCCTGAAAAACAGAGCCCAGGGCTTTAAAAATAACAGCCACAAACTCTAAGATCACAGTATCGAAGTAGCTGAGATGCTAGTCCAAAAAATAAGCACCAACATCCAGCACACAAACGCTATAAATAGAAATGTAAAGTTGCCTGCTTGTTCTTTTTTGTCCATAAAATGGCAGCAAAGTTCCAACTAAGGCCCAACTCCTGCCAAATCTGCAGTATTAAATTAGAGGCTCGCAACTCTACTCACATGAAGCGGCAGCCAGCAGACACATCCATCCCCATGACAGAGAACCGAGTGCAGGGAATTCGTTCAGAACCTCAGGAAAAAGCTTTCATTTATCTGTACAGAAGAAGCAGAGCTGGTATAACAGGTAACATGCTGGTATTTCGGTGGAGATATCCCAGCACAAGCAAAGTAGAGCCATAATAAGGCAGTAGGGGACGAGAGCAGAGCAGCCAGGCAACAATCGCCATCGGCGTCCAAGCCACGCCCCTAATGAAATGAATTCAAAGGTGCTAATGAATCCTGATGCCTTAATGTCTGGGCAACACTCACTACCAGTGAAAACCCATCCCAGTCTGAGCACTTCTGAGGGATCTTAATGAGAATTTCAGGTATTTTCTGTTGGTTGCTATATGATACGATATGATATGATATGGCATTTATAACGCACCTGTACACAAGTGTTTTAGGCGCGACAAGACAAGGGGGGGGACAAAACAACGATCTTACTAGGCCTTGTGTCATTCAGATCGCGCAAGTGCAGGGAAGGGAAAGGGGAGAAGTGCCAAGGAGGGAGAAGTGCAGGTAATCAAAAGTGCAGTCAGCTAGTGGCTCAGTACAGGTAAAGGAAAGTGTAGCCAACAGGTGGCTCTTAAGCACAGAGAGAGGGGTCTATAGGGTTACAGGTACAGACCACAAGTGCTGGGGGAGCCAAGAGGCAGTGTGAGGTGCAACTGGACATGCAGGGACCTGTTTCCAAGTTCAGAGGGTGGCCAGGCGACCAGCACGTGCACCAGATGAGTCATTAGCATGGGAGAGGAAGAGAGAAAGCAAAAGCGAAGTGGAAGGTCTTGAGTTGCTTTCGGAACCGGAGTTGGTTCTGCTCAAGTTTGAGAGAGTCAGGGAGGCTGTTCCAGAGGGAGGCGCCAGCCGAAGAAAGAGATCTGCTCCCAACTCTCTGCTTAGAAAAGCGACTGACCCTTGGAGAGTTGGAGGTGGATGAGTGGAGATCTCAAGAAGGGAGATGTTTCGGAAGAGAGCGTTGGCGGTAGTGCGGTACCAGGTCCCAGAAAGCCTTGTGGGCAATGCAGAGGGTCTTCAACTTAAACCTTGCCGTCATTGGGAGCCAGTGAAGAGATTTCAATGCTGGAGAGATACGATCCCTGGGCTTGAGGCCAAGGACACGTCTTGCAGTCCTGTTCTGGATAATGTAAAGAGGATGGAGAGTAGAGGCAGGAAGATTTAGACAGAGGATGTTGCAATAGTCCATCTTAGAGAGGACCAGAGCTCTAGAGCCAGTGAGCTTCTGGGGGAAAGTGAGGAAAGGAAGAATACCTCTGAGGAGATGCAGATAATAGTTTGACTTCTTAGAGACGTCAGAGATGTGAAGAGAGAAGGAGAGGGTGGCTTCGAAGATGACCCCAAAGTTCTTAGCCTCGCAGATAGGAGAATGAAGATGGCCCAGAGTGGGCAGCCAGAGAGAGAAAGGAAAGGAGGGAGCTGGTGTTCCGATGAGGAGGATCTCAGTCTTACCGGCATTAAGGCAGAGATCATTGGCGGCACACCACTCCTGGATTGCAGACAGTCTGGAAGGAGAATACAAGCGGCCGAGGGGAGCCTGAAAGAGAGCTGGGTGTCATCCACATAAAACTGAAAGTTGGAGCAGAGAGCAGCGATGCAGTGGGCAAGAGGTGTCAGGTATTGATTGAACAGCCAGGGAGAAAGGTTAGGCCCCTGTGTTACACCACATGTAGAGATAGAAGAGATGAAGGACCCCAGCTGGACCTGGGAAGGTCGACCAATGAGAAAGGAGGTCAGCCAGGCAAGTGCCTGATCAGTGATACCCAGGTTATCACGGAGGCGATTAAGCAGGATGGCATGGTTGACCGTATCATAATCAGAAGAAAGATCGAGGAGAATGAGGGCAGAAAGAAGATTAGAATCAATAAAAAAACTCCACTGTGGCCTGATCCAGGTCTTTCTCGTGACTATTGGTGAGTGTTCACGTGGTCTTTGGAATGTTTTTCACTCAACAAAGTTTCACAAACATGGTAGTGCTTCTGTTTGCTTTCACAATTTGATCACACTCAGCGTTTATATGAAACTTCTTTTCTGTAGCTGCTCTGGTTAACAGGGTGCTAGAATGAGCGGCCAAGCTGCGTAGTAATGTGGTATGTCACTAATACAAGATCTCGCTGTGGCCTTTGAAAGGGAATGCTTTTCGTGAGATTTGCCTTTTTGGTCTACCGTACCAAGGCCTGGTGCATCATAGTTGTGATTTGCATGATGTTATCCCATAGCTCAGTGACCTGAACCGACCGTTAATAGAGTTCTTCCTGCAATGTAATCATGTATTGTCTCCAAAACAGAATCAACAGGATGAAAGAGGACATCAGCCACAGAAGCGTTTCATACTGCCTGACCGTGACTGTTGCTTTGGAATGAAAGAGATTCACTATTCTGCAAATCCTTCCCACTCTGCAGTCCACTGACGTGGCAATTTTCTGGCAATATTATTTGTCGCAGACAGTACAAACCCCCAGGAATTACATTTTGTTTTGGTGAACATTGTGCGAAAGATAGGCGTAATTTCTGCTTGCCTTATTCTCTGAATAGTGAATCATCCAGGGAAGGGTAGACATTAAATTCTTCATTGCATAGATGCAGCACCACAACACCAGCACTTTGGTGAGCACTCTGGGGGCAGAGCACAATACGAATGGCAGGAGCTCAAATTGCCAAGAACCTGAGATATTACCGGTGCCTGTAACGGATTGAAATATGAAAATAGTAGGCATGCAGGTCGAGGGAGCATAGAAAACCCCCTCTGCATAGGTACTGTCATGTGTGTTCTTCACTGGAAAATAATGGGAGTACACTCGCTCACCTCTTTATTTTCTCTGAACGTACTCTTTTGCGTCCTTCCAAAACATTGCCATGAGTCTTTTTCTGAGCATGCACAAATGGGTGCATTTGTGTGTCACTAATTGTAGCAAATGTGGTGCGCCTGGCTTGTGGTCTAATGCTATGGTACCCACTGATCCAAAGTGATCTCTTCTCATCACAAGGCAAAACAGGATATTCTCCCTGACACAGTTGCAAAACTGGAGGATTTTCAGGTGTGTTTATGCTGTGGATTGCACTACTGATAACCGCCTCTCCTTGGCCTATGTGAGGTTAGGCAGCTTTGCAAGCTCTGGAGTTTGATGATGATATAGGTATTGCTGCAAATGCTAAGATGGGTGAAACGTTACTTATGGTGAGGATCTGCACCCACAATGTCTTTCTCGTCTAGCAAACAAAGAACACGGGCAGTGTTGCGTCATCAAACCCAATGCCTTTGCTGTACCTCTATGCTGCTGCTAGATCAGCTACCACTTACCTCCCAAGCAGGTATACAACCTTAAGAGGCAGATTAAGGGCTTTCGCTTCCATGTCTGGTCTGAAGTCTGTTAATTGTAACCATAACTGCCTCCGGCAGACATGCCACTCACACATTTTGTATAAGCCTGTGTTTGCCATGTCCAAAGCGGCCGTTATGGCACACTTGAAGGCAAGCATGCCCGGTTGCAAAATGCCATGTGCCTTTTTATGTTTGTCTCTCAGGAGACAGGGAATCAGTTTTAATATTTCTAGTCACTGATCCCGTTCCTACCTGGTTATAAACGTTGCCATGTTGCAAGCCTTTGCACTTAGACAAGCTGTCAAACATAATTTTGCGGACCATCCTTTCCGTTTTCCTGGTGTTTTTATCAAGATTTATTTTATTTGTATTTGGGTATTTAAGCAGTGGAATGTCATTTTGTCAAGAAATGACATGCATATTCACCATCAACAGACGTGGATGAATTACCTGGGTGCTGTTGCTTTACAATAAGTTTCAGCGCTGAATGAGTTAGGGATATGGAGAGGAAAATAGATCAACATAAAAGGGCTAAGAGTCAGTAATAAACTGAAAATGTATGCATGGGTGGTCCTGAGATACGCCAGCATGAGAAGTGGGTTAGGTGGTTCCTCAAGATGTGTAGTGGTCAGAGGCTCCTTCAGACACTAGCAGGTTGAGTTTGAGCATTGTTTTGAAAAGTTCCACTGATGAAGTTGCTTTTTGATGTGGGGAGAGAGCATTTTACTGGAGTGGGGCTAGTAACGAAAATGAGTGAAAGCAGGAGGAAGCACAGGGGGCGGGGACACATGGAATGCAGAGGGTAAAGCTGGAGAGATTCCTGGCGCTGAAGCATTGACAGATTCAGTCAATAAGGTAGTGTCAACGATGTCTTTATTAATAAACTGATTGTCATTCTTCTGAGATAAACCTATTGTGCAGTCTGAATATGAGCAGATTTATATCCAATAGAATGCACCAGGCTGAAAAGGAGGGGGATATACTAGTGGGTGTCCCACTCTCGTCTCGCACGTGTAGTTCCTTTCCTAGCCCAGACGTCCCTCAACCCCTGGATGGTCCCCAGTGATCAATAATCCCTACTGTCTAAAGGCAGAACGCTGTATTTATCTCAACTCCCTCTGGGAACAAATTAGGTCGTCCTGGCTCTAAGTTCTCCAAAATATGGTACATGGTAAGGGTTTGTTCCTTCCAAGCACGCAGGCACTACTTAGTCTTATCTGTCTGCTCTCAGATGATCCTTTTCCTGCAAAGAGAGAGGTATAAGAATGAATCATGCCAAAACAGGAGTAATGGTGTGTAATCCTACAGCAGGTACTTTTTATGATTGTCAAGGGATTGGTTTCCATGATAATGTAAAATGGACCACCCAACTAGCTAAGAGCAAGCTTATTCTTAAAGGACTCTCGAAAGGGAGCCATACAATAAACTTTCAAACTGGTCACCGATTCCCCTTAACTGTTTTAGATGTGCACACAGTCCAGGCCCAGTCAGCTGCTCGGTCCGGCTGCGAGCTATGGGGGGCAAGACAACACTTCCTCTCTGAATATAGTGGAGAATGTTTTTATATAGAAAACACCCACCCTATGAGTACACCCTCGCTTTCCCCATTGATGGAACCTGGCGTCAGTGCACTTAGATTTGGGGCCCTTGGTAAACCACTATATTTTTTGCTTTTCCTAAACAAATCAAATAATTTTAGTTTTTATAAAGGAATGATCAATGCAGGGACGTCATTTGGGGGTCGCCAGGGGTCGCAACTGCGACCTCTGTGGTGTCCCTTGCGACCTCTGTGGTGTCCCTTGCGACCTCTACTAAAAAAAAAAAAAAAAATTTTATTTTTTTATTTTTTTTTTTTAAAGTTATGCAAGCTCCTGGGCTGTGGCTCTTTACTTCTGGGGTGGCTGGCTTTCTTGTTCAGGCCCCTTTAAAAAAAAGACTTGAGGCACTTGTTCTTATTTTTCTTCTAACACTTTCAGCACTGACCCTAAATAAGAAAGAATAGGAATACCAAATAATGTGTCTTTCTGGAATTCTATACAGTAATTGCTGGCCTCATTAAATGTTTATTTCAGGCACACTTCAGGGGGTGAGTCACTGATTTAGTCTGTTCTTAAACGCCTCACTAAGCCTAAGCCGTTCATCCTTCTGAGGTCGATAAATGAGTACCAACACAGGTTGGGTGATATTGGGTGTATATTTTTTCTATATAAAGCGCTTAATGATGTGTTATTATATAGCACTTACTCTTATCATTTGGTCATGGACGTCTGCTTGCATACACAGTCATTTGGTAATACGGGCCAATAAACACTGAACTTAATGATACATATGGCGATCCATTCTTGTATAAATGTACATCATATAGTGATATCATAACTATATTTTTCATAGTGTACAATGCTATGTGATGCCACTTCCTGTTTTGTCAACGGGTGAAATGTCGTGTTCCATCGCTACCCGCTATATCACTTTGGGGCGGGGGCTAATGACATCACTTCCTGTGATGTCATCAGAGGGTCAAGGGTCGGGTGATGTCACTTCCGCTACCCCTGGCATTTTGGTGAAATGACGTCCCTGGATCAATGATGTAGTCAGTAAATGGTAAATCGTAGAAATGGTACTGACACTTGCAAACTCTTTGGGACAAAATAGGGATGCGACATCTTCTCTCCGACAGTGCTGTATTCACGGACGGGACAGCGAAAACAATCAGGTCTAAACTAGGCACTTTATGCTAGGACACTTTGATTTTTGATTCTATCAATTTAGCCAGTTTTCCAGGATACTTACCATATAAGACCGATATAGCCCCTGAAACATCTCAACGATGTTTCCAAGCTCAAATAGGACACTATTTAAAAAATGTAGACTGAACTTTTTAACCGTTTCTCAGTGATAAGCATTTTCTTTTGTTTTGCTGAATTGAGAAGGTGATGGCCTTACCCCATCTTTTTCAAATGCCACACATGTTCTTCATCCGACACGTATACCCTATGTAAAAGGACGGTCCGCAAGGATGTAACATTTGTAATCTTCAGTTATTTGAAAAAGGCATGGAGAACCTGGGCTAAAAACAAATAATCGAACCATCTGTTGGAAATCACATCTGCACACTGACTTTAGTCTTTTGATGTACATTGGTGCCGATCATGGACAATGTTTTATAGTTCACAATGTATGCATTCTTTTTTCTCGTCCACCCCTTTTTAAATGTTTCATGTATTCTGCAATTTGCTTTTATGGGCATTTGCCTAAAATAAGGTTGACTGACTGACTCCTTCGTATGTCTCCCTTGCACTCTCCCTCATCTCCTACTCTCCTCCATCCTACTCAACCCACCATCTCTGACACTTCCTCTCTATCACTCCAGTGTTCTGCTCTCTCTACTGCCTGTCTCCACCCTCAATTCTTACTCATCACTACTCTCTTCTCTCCACACTACTAAAAGTGCTGGGAGGTGTTTTGAGACAGAGGGTGGCACCATTAATAACAGACATGGTACAGCAGGGGGTTTAAGAAACGGGTTCTGCCCATCCTTTCCTCTCCCTCTGACAAGGTCCTGACCCTGAAACTGTCACAGTTGTGGAGGCAAAAGAGGGGATGGGTTCAAAAAGAAGGGGCAGAAATGTAAAGAGTGTGATTTATATGGAGACACATCCAACATGGATTCCATTGATATAAGTGGGGGAGGATGTAGGCAGGTTGAAAATTGGTTGTGTTGCAAAATTCGTTGAGATGAGTGGAAGAGTAGAAGCGAAGACCATGGAGGTGGCCATCGCAGTAGTCAAGAGTGTTGAGCACTAGAGTAGAGATCATAGTTTTTCCCAAGTGGTGGGTGAATAGAGAGTGTCATTTTCTAATGTTAAGGTGGTTGAACATGACTGCAGTGGCAGTGGCTGTGATGAATTGGAACCTTTCAGGTCACTTTTTTATGCATTTATTTATTTCATTTGTAAAGCGCACATACAACCCATAGGCATTGAGGCGCTGTTGCATGTACAAAGTACTAGACAAGCTAGTGTGGAGCAGGAATAGTCACATACAGATAAAAAGTTACGGTAGGTATGGCCTACTGGCAGTCATAATGTAAACATACAGAATCATGACCACTGGTAGTCCTCCTACAGCATAAAATCTTAGGCTAGAGTTGAACAGGCATAGTCAGATACAGGTACAATAGGTGTAGCCTGATGGCAGTTATCAAACATATAGAAACATGATCTACTGGCCTGAGGTGGGGAGTTCAAGTTTAGGTGAAAAGCTGAGTTTTTAAAGCTTTGCAGAATATCCAGTAGGATTTCTCTGCCCTCAAGGTGGGTGGGAGGTCGTTCCAGAGCTTGGCAGCAAAGGGAAGCTGGATTCTCCGGCTCTGCATCTTTTCACTTTGGGAACTCTAAGCTTGTCGGTGTAAGGGGTCCCCGGGGGTCTTGAGGAGTGTGCTTAGGCGATTCTTTTGCAAAGGTATGGTGATGCAGTGTTGGACAGGCACTTGTGGGAAATAGATAATGTTTTGAAAAAGATCCGCTTCTGAATGGGGAGCCAATGTGCATCTCTTCTAGCACTCGAGATGTGCTCTCTTTTCGGGATGTTCAAGGCTGCTCTAAGGGCGTTATTCTGGATGACTTGAAGTTTAGAGATGTTTTTGGAAGATGTGCCATTGAATAGGACATTGCAATAGTCTAACTTGGAGTCGTCCCTGTCTAGAGACATACCTAGTCCGCCCGCCATAGTAGAGGGGTGGTTGGAAGGGGATGCGCTACTGCATGACAGTAGTAAAATCCCTATGAAATTTCCAGTCGGATCTCTTGGTGTTCAGATTCTAGGACTATAGCAGGCCTAAAAAACAAACTTCGGGATACAATATGGCGGGCTTTGTTAGGAATTACAAGGTTACAATGTTTCAGGAAACCTGGGCAATTGATCCCATTCATCTTCAGGGATTTCTAATTTTTCATGTCCCTGCTGTTAAGTCCATTGTAAAGGGTCATCCAGCTGGCAATATATAATTCTAATGCACTAGAACGTGACATACGTTTGCCTGCCCAGTCCAATGACAATGGGCCTCATTACAAGTACGACGGTGCAGGAAAAACAGTGGTAACACATTGCTGCACTGCTGTACTACAACTTTGGTGGTGAGGCAGAGGAAAAACTGCCAAAAATCTGCAGAATTACCACTGGTGGTAATTCCGCCAAAAACCCCATGGAGTCCTATGGACTCCATAAATGTGGACTAACACCGCTATACAACGACTGGTAATCCGGATGTAATTCCGCCAGATTAAGTGGCGGTAACAGTAATTCTGTTTGGCGGTATTCCATCAGATTTACAACTGGGATACCGCCAAACTTGTAATGGGGCTCACTATGTGATAGCCAAAATCCATGGTGTATCTTCCCTGAGTTTGATTCATTTTTACAATAACAGGCGTGGCAAAGAGATGATCACTTTGCTCAAATCCTTACTAAGTTGCATGTCTAATGACTGTGTCTGACCAGGACGGTTCTTCCCTATGCAAGTGGGTGGGGTTTAAACCTATGTTTGGGGGCAGGTGAGGACCTCCCCATGACAAAGAGGAGGAAATAGCCTTCTTAATTCATGAACCACATTTGTTGGATTCCGCAAGATCCAGTAGTCCTCTTGTTCTGTGGGATATTTAAGTTAGGCAGGTTTTAGACCCATAAATGGCAGATGTGACTCAGATACAGCAGAATATTTCAACTTTAGCAACGGTAGATCACGTAGCACTGTTGATTACATCATGATTCCCATGAAGTGTTGGGGCTGCGTAAAGGATTTGACATTCTGTGTAGGTGTGAAAGCGATCCCCTGCCACTATCACTTGGTTGGATTTGGGGAGGGCGGGAAGTGTCTAATGCAGGAGCAGTGTATACTCGGCTTTTTGTGAAGGGGCCCCAAGGTCGAGTGCTTTGCTGGAGGGGGAGAAAGAGCGAGAACTCTCCACTAAGGTGGTTGTCTTAAAAAGGGGAACCCCTTCGATCTGCCTAAACCCTGTGTGCTCCGAAATAGATATTATTACTGATTTTGGTTTGTTATTGGCCAACTGCGGGTGAATCTTTCTGTCTCAGAAACCCAGTATGAACGGTAGGGATGTACAGACTTCCTCTTGGCTATCGGCTAGCTGTAAGGCCAAGAAGGGGCTGCTTTTATAAGCTCCTAAGGCTTGTGACCCCTAATGTAATTTACATCAGGATGACGCAGAAGGATTTTAAAGCTGAACTGGCATTGAGGCGGGTGGAGATTGCTCGGCTTCACTGGGTGGCCCTTTGTGATGCAGCCACGTCTAATGACTCCAAATCTTTTTGCAGGATCTTGTATAGAAACCCAAATGGATTGGATCTGGGGTTCCATGAACACCTGAAGTTCATGTCTCATAAAGGGACTGGATCAAGTATTTCTCCTCCATGTATAGTCTTATTGACAATACTGTAGTTCCTGTGGACAATGGCATTTTGCCACCTTCTGTCGTTGGGGAAGTTGCCTTGGAAATTAGCAGACAAAAAAAGACAAAGCTTCTGGCTATGATGGGATCCCCAATGACATTTTTGTTGTTGATTTTGATTTGTGGGCACCCTTTCTGACGCAAGCTTTTAATGCTATTATTTGTACAGACAAGATGGAAAACGAATATAATTGTGCCCATTTACAAAAACGGCAACAAATCCCTTGCTTCATTTTATCGCTCAGTCACCCTATGGCAAGTTGTGAGCTCAGAGCAAATTCTGGGAAGTGCTATACTATATGCTTTGCAAAGCACACACACAGACTTTCGCATATATCATTCAATGGCTATTGCTTGCCGGCTTGCACGCACTTATCTTACTTGGGAATTCGTTTTAATTACAGACTTACTTGTAAGGTGGATTCACAGAAGGCCAAGCTGATCCAGGTTATTGGATGGCATTTTAGATTCGCCAAATCCATGGAGCAGTACCATGTAGAGCATGGGCCTCATTACACGGACGGCGGTAAGGGTTAACGGTCACCGTTAATGGCAACGGTGACCGTTAACCCTTACCGCCGTACTACGAGGTCCCTTTGCGGGTTGGAGGAATTAACGCCTGCTTCTTGCAGGCGTTAAGTACCAACCCGCTAAGGGACCTCGGAGCTAATTACGGCACCGCAAAATTGCGGTGCCGTAATTAGCGCCTTCCCCATTCCCATAGAGCCCTATGGGGCAGAAATGGGAATGGGGAAGGGCAATGGCGGAAGGGGGATTTACCGCCCCTCCAACCTTGGAATGGGGCGGTAAATCCCCTTTCCGCCAAGGCGGTGCCGGTAATTTACCGGCATGGTCCAGGGTGCTAATAGCACCCTGGATTACCGCCTTCCGTGTAATGAGGCCCCATGTGTTGATTCTGTATAGGGGGAAGGCTCTTGCTGTTGTTGCTTACGGTACTGATTTATGGGCTTGTGGGAATATAGAGCCCATAGAGAGTACAGAAAATATTTTTCTGCAGACCTTCTTGGAGTAGCCCCTTCAAAATCCTTGTCCCTTTTTTTACATTTAGAGACAGGTATGAACTATCTAACTGATCCGTTTAGATTGCGGCTGATTTTACTGTGGTGGGTCATTAGTGGGACTAATCATAATGAATGTTTTATCGCTGGTGAGAAAATTGAGTGGTTGGTTTATATAAAAGCATCGTGTGTATCATGGGGCTTGACGATTGCTTTAGGAATCCAGAAAGGATTGCTAACATTCCCATCTGGCTTATTAAGCAGACATTTTGGCCTTTCGGTGTCTATGCGAGAGGATGCAAATTTGTGAAAAGCCTCAGTTAGGCTGTATCTACTGCTCTCTCCTGTAGTGGGACCAGCTGTCTTGGTAGCGAGTGGGAATCACTCCAACGTTTTTTTTTATCCTGCCCTCTTTATAATGACATTCACAATCATTATTTTTTGAAACTCCTACGTGAATCATTTTTTTTCATTGGAGACTGGCATTTGTGGAATTGCTGTCGATTCCTTATGTTGGGATTGCCTTCGATTTTGCAATCACAGATCGAAATTACTGACCACATAGCCTAACCATGCTCAATTTGTGTATGCACTGTAATACGTATGGAATTTATGATATTAATGTAATCTGAGCATTTTATTTATCTTTTGGAGACACACAAACTTTGATTTAATGTCCTTATTCAGTAGAGACATTTTATGTTTTTAATGATATGCTCTCTTTTTAAGCTTTTCATTTTCTTGATTGTTAATGGTATTTTTATTAGAGTGAATTTTCTGATTTGTTTGTTTTTGTGCTGCTGTGATTATATTTGTATGTGATGTTTAATGGATTTTTTGTGATCATTTGCATAATCCAATTCACTTACTTACTGAATAATTCTTCTGGAGGATAAGTAAACAGATTAGTTGGATCGAAATCTTCTAAATCTGATACCATGCTTAAAGAAACAGACTCCTGTACAAGCAGCCTCATCCGGAACCTGGGGGCTTTTATGCTGCTTCGTAATGCGTCTTGGGCCGAAAGCAGGCCTGCTTTTTTCTTTCCTCCTGTGTTTTTGTTGGTTCCAATTGTCCTTGTTCAGTACCCACTTCTAGGGAGGATGTACCAACTAAGGGTGAGCTAAGCTCAACCAATCCATGAGATGACCAGACCTACCTTCAAGAAGTGGGATTTAGCAGAGGCCTGATCAACCCCAACATTAAGCATGCCTGATCGGTGTATGCTCAAGTTTAATTTAGTTTATTTGTATTGCACACCTGGATTGGGGGCATCTGGGCGCATTTCTTACATGGTAGGAGTTACATATACAATGTCATTCTTACATAATACAAGAGTTGGAGATAATAGATGGTACAATCGTTACAACATAAAGTGCAGGTTACAGAGTACAGTAGGAAAAATACAGATAATAGACAGACGAGCATTATGAGTGGGATGCCGCCATATCTTGATCAGAGAGACATTTTTTTGTTTTCAATTTAAAGGCAGGGAAGGAGGGCTCCTCTCTTTGTAAGCTGGATAAGGTGTTCCAAAGTTTGGCCTCTGGCTCCCCCTGCTGTTTGTCACTTAAATCTGGGACTAGACAGCGAGTGAGAGTAGATCTCAGTGGTCGTGAGGCAGTGTGTGTAGTAAAGCGGTTTGCCAGGTATTCAGGGGCGAGGTTAGCTTGACACTTGTGGGTGATCATTAGTGTTCTCAGCGAGATTCTGTGGGCAACCGGTAGCCAGTGAAGACTCCGTCTAGTGTCTGAGATATGTAATTTCCTGGGGAAATTGAAAGCAGCCCTGATGGCGTTGTTCTGAGTAACCTGAAGTTTGTTGATGTTTCTTTGGCTAGTCCCAAGGTAGAGTGCATTACAATAGTCAATCTTTGACAGTATGAGTGTTCTAGCCAGGATGATATAATTGTTGGTTGTAAGAATGCTGTTATCTGCTTGCAGGTGTAAGATGCTGCAGAGACCTCTGCATTGGTTTGTCGATGAAGTGATACGGTAGAATCTAGATAGATACCAAGGGTTTAGGTGTAATTAGACACCTTGATGGTATTCCTATCAATGGTGAAAGATTGGAAAGCTACGTCAAGTTTATTTAGTCGAGTCTGTGAGTCTAGTATAAGTAACTCAGTCTTATCATCGTTTAAGCAAAGGACATGATGGGCCATCCAGGCTTGGATTACTGTATAGACACCGTTAAGTGCTTTTGAGTTGCTCACATAGTCACCGGGGATAGGGATCAGTATCTGGGTGTCATCTGCGTAGTTTGTGTAGGTGACACCCAGATGATCCAGAATATCAAAGAGCGGCTTTGTTAATACATTATATAGTGTGGGGGAAACACAGGACCCTTGCGGGACCTCGCATGTGACTGGACAGGGCTCAGCGGTAGCAGATGGGGAGAAGACCCACAAAGTTCTGTTAGCCAGGAAGGATCTAATCCATGACGTGGCATCCTCTGAGAAGTGGGCGGCAATTTTGAGGTGGTGGCAAAGAATTTCATGGTTGACCAAATCAAAAGCTGCTGAGAGATCAAGCAGAAGAAGGAGTACCAGTTTGCCCTTGTCTTTTAGGTCCTCAATTTTTAGGTCGAGCAAGACAGTTTCCGTCCTTTGTCTTGGACGGAAGCCAGATTGACGAAGACCCAGGAGTTTGTTATCTTCAAGATAAGCCTGAATTTGTAAGTAGGCAGCACAGTCGAGAATTTTCAGGAGGAATGGCACTGTGGTTTGTAGTTTGAGGGGTTACTCGGATCAAGGTTGGGTTTTTTGATTAATGGGATGACCTATGCGTCTTTCAGATTGTTGGGTACGATACCGTTATTGAATGAGGCATTTATGAATGTGGTGTTGTAGGGGGCAAAGTCATGGGCTGACTCCTTGATGATAGGAGCAGGAATGAGTCGCCTTGACAATTGGAGGGTTTAATCTTGTTAATGATATTTTCCACTTCCCTGACAGATAAAGGAGAGAAACAGAAACTTTTGGAGGGAAGGTGAGGTGCTGGTGGTTTTTTAGTAGAGGAGTTGGTTGGTAGGTCTGGTGTCAGGCTATTATTTTTGTTGTTGATTTTAGTTTGTAAGGTAGAGATTTTATCCAGGAGTGCTTTTTGAATATTGTTGCACCATGTAGCGTCAGCGATGCACTTGTTAGTGGGGGCAATGGCCGATTCAAGCTCTTTTAGAATGATGAAGAGTTCCTTAGTGTTGGATTGAGCTTCCAGATGCGTTTGTTATAGACCTCTCTTTTTGCTATGAGAATTGCTTCTTTGTAATTGGATGAAGCAATACGCAGGGAGTTTTTATCAGCTTCCGTGGGGAGCCCTTTCCAGTGTGCCTCAGCATTTCTTTTGGCTTTACGCAGATTATGTAAATGAGGTGTAAACTTAGAATTGAGGTGCGCTTGGGTCTTTGGTTTGTGTAATTTGAGCGGGACGATAGTATTCAGAGCTTTAAGTATCGAATGGTTGTAAATGTCTACTAGGACCGTGGGGTCAGAACAAGATGTTGAGGTGCTATTGAGAAGGGGAGGATGAGAGGGAGTTGAGAGATTGTTAAGGTGTGTATAGCTGGTGCGATGTTAGGTTTGGAGCTAGCGGTGTTGGCTTGGATAGCAAAGGTAATCTTATGGTGATCAGACCAGATACAGGGTGACACAGTCACCTGATTGATAGTGCAGTTTAGGTCAGTAAACAAATCGAGAATTCTTCCTTATGTTGTGTGTGGGTTCTTGAATATGGTGTGTGAAACTTAGGTCCGTTAAGGAGTTAGCCAAGTCAGAGGCTTTGTGGTCATTGGGGTCACGGTATCCTAGGTTGAGGTCTCCAAGTAATAACATTTGAGACTTAGGCTTAGTGTCAGCAGCTAAGAGAGATGATATGTCATCAATGAATGTAGAGGTGGGTCCAGGTGGTATATAGATAAGGTGCACTGTATCAGTTTGGTTGGGTGATAATGGCAATTTGGCTGAGAGTAATTCAGCCGAGGGAGCTGTGAATTAGGGATAGCTCTAACTTCAAGGGATTTTTTAAAGATAAATGTGATGCCTCCACCTTTGGAATGGTTGGTGTCTCTATCACATCTGATAATGTGATAATTGTCAGGTATTTCCATTGATAGTTTGGGACCTGCTGCTGCGTGTAGCCATGTTTCCGCAATAGCTAGGATGTCCAGGTCTTCAGTTGTGATAAAGTCAGCAATGTTGAGGGCGTGTGCTGGGATAGATCTGGCATTAATCAGGGCGCCTTTGATCTGCGTAACTTTAGTGATGGGGAGACTGATAGTTTGGGTGGATGGGGTGGGAAATAACCAGGTTACTCACCGTAGTGACCACCTTACTCCTAGACCATAGTCCCCTTTCCTCCGTACTTATGAGCCATTCCTCCGTCCTGTGGGACGGGACCAGAGCACTTTGTAAAAGCATCCAAAATTTTGCAAACATTTTAGTCCTTCCTTTCTTTATACGTGGGGTACAGCGCGCGGCCGTAACCCCGCCCATCTCGGCTCCACCGTGCATCACCCATCAGTCCTTTTCTATCGTCAGGTCAGAGACCTTTAAGCAATGACAGAGGAACCTTATTAGAGGGGACAGCGGGTGGGCGCATGGAGGAAAGGGGACTATGGACTAGGAGTAAGGTGGTCACTACGGTGAGTAACCTGGTTATACTCCTACGTCCCGTCCCCTTTCCTCCATTTTTATGGGAGATTCCCAAGCACTCCTTACACGATCTACGGGTGGATGAGAAACCCCTTACTGAAAAAGGTTCTTCAGCACACCCTGACCAAACTGAGCATCAGATCTGGAGCTCAGATATAGACAATAATGTTTACAAAAAGCCGATGGGGAGGCCCAGGTAGCCGCCTTTGCGATGTTCTCCCAGGGGACATATTTCTAAAAGGCAACTGCGGCTTCCTTGCCCCGCACCAGGTGTGCATGAATGCCTTTAGGAGGCTGCAGTCCTTGGACAGTTCAAGACTCTGTAATGCAGGCAGCGATCCATCTGGAGATAGTCGCCTTAGAGGCCTGCTTACCTTCTGGATTACCAAAGGTCACCAACAGTTGAGAAGAGCTCCTAAATTCGGATGTTCTGTCCAGATAGAGCTTAAGAGCCCTTCTAACATCCAGGCAATGCAGAACCCTTTCAGCTTCTGAAGCGGGGTTCGGAAAAAAGACTGGCAGGGAGATTGACTGGTTCAGATGGAAATCAGAGACCACCTTCGGCAGGAAAGCAGGGTTTGTCCGTAGGACCACCTTATCCTTGTGAAAAACCAAGAAGGGATGCTATACCGACATAGCCTGGAGCTCACTCACACGCCTTGCTGAAGTAACGGCAACCAAAAAGGACACCTTCCACGACCAGTGTTTAAGGTCCACCGTGGCATTTGGTTCGAAGGGTTTATGGCACAACACCGTAAGGACCACATTGAGATCCCACGCCGGGTGCGGTTTACGAACCTGGGGATAAAGGCGCATCAGACTTGCAAAATGTCTCTTAACCACTGGATTGGAAAGATAGTAAGAGCATTGGTCCGTAGATAGGTAGGCAGATACCGCCGAAAGATAAGTTCTGCATGACAGAGCGTGAATGCCCGACTCTGCTAGGTGGGATACGAAGGACAGCACAGTGTCAATCATAGCCGCCCTTGGGTCCAGCTGTTTGTCTAAGCACCAGTGACAGAACCTAAGCCATTTGCTTCTATACTGAGACCTAGTCGAGGGTTTCCTGGCTGCTTCAATAATGCGCATGTTATTCGCAGACAGGTTGAGATGTTCTAAGGACTTGAACTCAGGCACCATGCCGCCAAGCTGAATGATTGTGGGGAGAGGTGCCACAACTGTTGATCCCCCTGGTGAAGAAGACCGGGAGTCACCGGCAGCCTGATCGGTGCACACACCGACAGGTGTTGAAGTTCTGAGAACCAGAGCCTGGCCGGCCACCGTGGGGCTATAAGCAGAAGAGAACAGTTCACTGTGTTCTTCAGCTTGCAAATCGTCCAATGAATCAGAGGCAAAGGCGGGAAAGCATAGGCCCTCATGTTGTGCCAAGGAATCTCGAGCGCATCCCCTAGCGAGGAGGCTCCCAGACCATTTCTGGAGGCATACAGAGGAAGTTTCTTGTTTGCCGCTGTTGCGAAGAGATCCACCTCCGGGGTGCCCCAACGCAGGAAAATCCCCGAGAGGATCTCCGCCTTCAGTTCCCACTTGTAGCTGACCATCGTCCGCCGACTGAGGGCATCTGCCGTGACGTTCAGCTGGCCCGGAATGTGTACCGCCACTAGCCAGACACCATGAGGAACTGCCCACTCCCAAATCTGGATGGACAGGTCCACGAGAGGGGGAGACTTGGTGCCCCGCTGCTTGTTGATGTAATACATTGACACCACATTGTCTGTGCGGATACGGACCACCTTGTTGGCAATGATCTGTCTGAACGCCTTGAGCGCTAGGAAAATCGCCAGAAGCTCCAGATTATTTATATGGAGGAGCTTGTCCTGAGGCGACCAAAGGTCAGAGACCTGAAAAAGATCCAACGTCGCACCCCACCCCAGAAGGGAGGAGTCCGTTGTGACCGTTACCATTGGGGCTGGGTCCTGAAACCCCACTCCCACCGACAGGTTGCTGAGAGACGACCACCACTCCTGGTCCGCTCTCATGGAAACCAGAACCAATATCAACTTGGAGTCCGGATCCACGGCTTGACGCCAAGAAACTCTGCAGAGCCACCTGAGTCCGTCTCATCTTGAGACGGGCGAGAGGTAGAGCCAAAACACACGAGGCCATGAGGCCCAGAAGCCTGTGGAACCACCAGGCCGACATGCTCTCCGACTGCGCAAACATCTGACACATGGCCAACAGATCCGCCATTCTGTCCCCAGTCAGGTAAACTCTGCAGTCGATCGTGTTCCAGCAAAAACCCAGGAAAATCAAGTCCTGAGAGACCGTCATGGAAGATTTCCGCCAGTTCACCAACAGCCCGAGGTTGAACAGGAGCTGGAGGAGAGACTGAAGATTGCAGGCGGCTTTCAACGGGCAAGGGCTGCATAAAAGCCAGTCGTCCAAATACAGATACACATGGATACCCTGCAGACGAAGACAGGCCGCGATCACCTACATCTTCGTAAAGACACACGGCGCCGAGCTGAGGCCAAAAGGAAGCACTCAAAACTGGAAGTGCTCCTCTCCCACAGAGAAACAAAGATATCTCCTGTGTGGATTCCAGATCAGTATATGCACGTACGCATCCTGAAGATCCACCACGCTGAGCCAATCGCCCATCTGCAAAGAGGACAGTATCTGGCCGGGCGTGATCATCTTGAATTTCTGTTGGGGTAGGAAAATATTGAACTGGGAAAGGTTTAGGATGGTGCGCAGGCCAGCCTGGTTGGGTTTGGGCACTGTAAACAGTCGGGAGTAGAAGCCCTCCCCTCGCTCCCCCAGGGGAACGGGTTCCACAGCTCTGAGGTGCAGCAGTTTCTGAACCTCGGCTTTTAGGAAGGACGAACCCGACTGCTGGAAAGGAGGGTTGAAGGGTGGAGTAGGGGTAAGGGTAAGCGGAAGCCCGCCCAAGCGACTGACAAGACCCACCGGTCCTCGGTGATGGTCTGCCACGCCTCCCAATGAGACGCAATGCGCCCTCCCACCGGGGTCTCATGCGAGCGCAGAGAACCCTCATTTGGCAGGCTTTTCGGTGGTGTTACCACCTGAACCCGAAGAGGAGGCTGAGGAGCGGGAGAAAAAACCTAGTCCACTGCTGCCTCCGTTGGGAATTTCCCAAAGGGGTATCCACTCTGCGGGATTTCCGATCTAGAAACCCCCTGAATCCAGAGGAGGGCCAGCTTTGCGACAACAGTCTCTGGGTGCTAAAAGGAGTTTTAACCAAGACGGACAAGGACTTGGCCGTCTGGATGCTGTCCTTTTGTTTTGGTGAGCTTTACATCCGTCAAAGAATGAAAAAGCTCCTTACTGTCAAACGGCAAGTCCAACACCTTGTCCTGCACCTCCTTTGAGAACTTGGTGGCGTGCAACCAAGCTTGCCGAGAGGCATCAACCCCCAGCATAAGGCCCGAGCCGAAGTGTCAACGTGATGAGCCGGGGCCTCCAGCAGATCCTGGGCCAAGACCCTGGCATCCGATAATCCCGCCTTAAAGTCATCCAGCTTCTCGACCGGAATGAACTCCGCAAACTCCGCCAGACCTTTCCACATCTTCATATTCGCCCCAGCTAACACCAGTTCTGCATTGGCCTGCCGCAGCTGCAGGGCCGAATTATCAAAAATGTTCCTCCCAAGGGAGTTGAGAAGCTTGTCCTCTTTCCCCAGGACCTGAGTAGCCATCGTAGAAGAGGATGATGCAGGCCTGGACTGTAAAGTGGCCGCAGCCACCACCGTGGAGGAGGGGGCAGACAAGATGCTAGAGCCACCTCTTCTGAGGAGTGCAGCCTGTAGTGCGCGTCAATTTTCTTATTGACGAAAAGTCCAGAGTGCGGCTTTTCCCAGACTCTATGCACCTCGGCCAAAACATCCTTCTGCAAGAACAGGCCGGCTCGCTCCGAAGGAGACCAGGTGAACGCCCCCGAAAGCACACCCTCCTGCAGAGCGGGTGCCTCGGGCATTGGAACATCCAATAGGCACATCATGTCCAGTACCCGGTCGTGAAAAGCTCTAATAGAGCGGGGCTGGTCTTCGCTGTCCTGATCGCCCTGCGTATCATCCGACAGGTCAGGGTCCTACTGGACCACGTCGGGCACCGCCTTGTCCACAGGGGACAACGGAGGCAAGGACAGAAGGGTAGGGGGAGGCACGGTAGGCAAAGGCGGCGCCGGCGGAACCACCAGAGGTACGGATGGAGCCGGAGGCACAGGTGGGCATATCACCCTAAAAAGACCCTTGAAATACTCCCTCATGGGGTCGGTGCGCATGAGTACCTGAAACTTGCAGAAAAAAGCGTCCTCCGGAGAAAGCTTTGGAGCTGCCGGAGAAGGCCTCTCATGAGGAGGATAATTCCAAGGATGCAGAGGGGAGGGTTGCCAAGCAGGCCCATCCCCAGAAGTGTCCACATAAATCAAGGGTGCCGAACCCACAGGCAGCGAGATGTTGTGTGGAAGGGGCATCCGAGCGTTCCAGTCGTGAACTGGGCGAAACAGGTGTGCAGAAGGAACCTTATGTTCACCTACAGAACCACTCCCCATACCTGAGGCCGATGGTGTAGTTGTAGGGAAAGCGCTGAAAATGGCCGCCGTGATCGTGGCGGCAACGGCCGCCATTTTGCCATCACCTGAGGGGAACTGTGGCACGTGTGGAAATGAGGCAGGGGTCTCTGCCGGTGGATCAGGGGTCTTCATTTTAGCCTTTACACAAGGAACCTCGGCCGAGCCGGTATTGTGCGGCCTGGAATGTTTCTGCGACATACCAATAGCCAAATTAGCCTTCACAGGAAGGACCTCGGTACTGCCGGTAAAGGAGGAACTTGGCTCACTCCTTGCCCCTCAATGGTTCTGCCATCGCCACAAGAGCGGGAACAGTGAGAAAACCCTTTCACTGATAAGGCCTTCCCAGGCCTCTCAGAATTGTTGATTTCCTTAGCCTCTGTGCGAGGGACCTCGACCCAGGTCTGGTAGTAGCCTTTCCACTGCGGGCCTCGAACATACGTTCGGTCTTACCAAGCCCAGCCGAGGCCTCGGGCGCACCCCTGTTCTTTTGAGGGAAGCCGATAAGGAGGCCTCGGAGCAAGCTCCGGTACCCCACAACTCAGCAGAACTGGGTCTACAAGTAGCCCCCACAGGAGGGGCCTCGGAGTGCACTCCGGTATCCACAGGCCCCTTACGGAGACCCTCAGAGAAAACTCTGGTACAGTTTTTAGGCCCAGAAGGCACCTCGGGGCAAGCCCAGGTGACAGAGCGGTCAAAGCCCCTCCCGAAAATGAAAATGCGTAGGAGGAGTACGCTATAAAACCTCCTCCCAGCGCTCTAACTGATGTTGAAGTGCCCGAACCGAAAGGGAATCACAATAGAAACAGGAGTCCCAACGGTGATCGGGACCCAAACACTCTAAACAAAGAGGATGGGGATCCGCCCTCGCGAAGCGTCGCTGACACGAGGAACAATTTGGAAAGTCTAGTTCAAACGACATAGACAAACTAGTACGCGATCGCTAGCGAGAGCCAGAGAGAAGG
The DNA here is from genome assembly GCF_040938575.1 of Ambystoma mexicanum. Lineage (NCBI taxonomy): Eukaryota > Metazoa > Chordata > Amphibia > Caudata > Ambystomatidae > Ambystoma > Ambystoma mexicanum. The sequence continues at coordinate 972,673,665 of NC_090936.1, read as the reverse complement.
AAAAGAAGAAAATCTTCCGCAGATGCAAGTGCATCCAGTCCCGAGCGAGCGGAGAAAAGGACTGATGGGCGATGCGCGGGGTTACGGCACGTGCTGTACCCTGCGTAGAAAGAGAGGAAGGACTAAAAATTCAGCAAAATCTTGGATGCTTTTACAAAGTGCTCCGGTCCCGTCACACAGGACGGAGGAATTTCCCATAAGTATGGAGGAAAGGGGACGGGACGTAGGAGTATGTGGTATCTGTGCCACCATTAGGTTCTGGTAGGTCAGGTCTCATGCCGTGGTTTGTTCTCACAAGGGGGATGTGTGTGTGTGGAGTTCTGTGGCTGGATCTGGAGCCTAATCTTTCTCATGGAGAGTGTACAAGGTTGGTTGGGCATGGGTTTAGTTACAAAGTGTTTGAGCCACAAGGCTTGGTCGTTTAGATATGGGTTAATATAGGGCATGACAAGTCCCGGTTCAGTGACGTGGGCATATGCTGCGTACAAGGGTAGGGCAGTGTGACACTGGAGGAACTGGTGGCGGATGGGGGGGTATGAATAAAATATATGGTAAGTGTGTGCCTAAAGCTGATACATGTGAAGGTGGTGGAGGACTGTATGGATAGCTAGGAAATGTGGAAGGTACATCTGGTAGAACCAGTGCATTGTGAGATACTAGTCAAGAGAGTGCGTAGGGTGTTAGCAATGACCAAAGCGACAAGGTGGGCTGTGATAGAAATGATGATGCGATATAATGTACTTGCTTAGTGCAGATCTGGATCAGGGGTACTTGATCATAAGGCAATGTGAGCGCACCGGAATAATACAAATCAAAACATAGGGTGCTTGATCTTGCGAAATGGTAAACATCTACTGTATGATGGATGAGGCGTACAGTAGGTACCAGCATTTGGCATAGGTAACAGAACTAACACAATGAAAATGCACTAAGGCGAGTACAGATCAGGACATAGGGTATTTGTTCAAGTGGCCATGCTAACAGTGTGAGTGCATTAATCTCAAGCAGATCAGCGCAATGAATCAACGCAGAAAAACGGTACTTTACATTTAAAGGTGTTAGACAGCCACACAGTGGTAGAGCAAACGAGCACTGAGCATCCCTGAATGATGAATAGCAATACTAATACAGCGAGGTGCCGGACAACATAAGGTAAGTATTTTGATAATGGCAATGACATACAGTGTGCAACATATCGGTCATCAAAGGCATTTAAATGAGGCTACAAGCCACAGCATATGTCATATAGCCGGAGAGTCAAGGGAGGAATACTGGGCTGTTGGGGGAGCCGTCAGCTCCGTGCGCAGTGCACATAAGGTGTAGCAAGGTGTCTACTTGCAAAGGGCTCAACTTGGGTGTTAGCACTTGGTGCATAGACAAAGTACCTGAAGAATGTAGCAGACTGGAACTCGTGGATGTCCTCGGAGCAGGGTCTCTGGCAGACAGCAGGGAAAGGCCAGGACAGGCTGGGACAGGCAGCAGACTTCTTTCAGGGCCTTCCTGAGAAGGGCTGGTTTACGCCTACCAGCAAGTGATTGGCCTCTTAGTAGGCAGGAATGGCCAATAGGGGAGGCAGACAGCTCTGGGTGGGGGTAGGCAGGGAGGGTGGAAGCCTAAGACTCCAGGGCGGCCATCTTGGAGCGGGCACCCACGTGCACCACAATGTGGGAGCACTGACAAAAAAGTGGATTTAATGCAGCGTGGTGTCGATCTTTGGCCTGCAGCTGATATTCTTCAGCGTATTCAGCTGCACTTTTTGGAGAAGAAAAACAGCAATATTCCGGTGAAGGAGGAATCAGCACACAGGCTTATCACGATTTTGGAGGAAGCTCCAGCTTCTCCTCCTCGCCGTGGCACTGCTCCTGCAGTGTTAGATGGAGCCCCTGCTCCTCCGGTGGTGTCAGATGGACTGTACAAGCTAGGACAGGCAGCAGCCTTCTTTCGGGGGCCTTCCTGAGAAGGCTTCCACGATTCTTCTTGGTACCAAGTTCACCTTATCTGGCGAGAAGTGGTCATCCTGTACTGAGGCATCAGCAGTAACGGTTACTTTCCCACCTGGAGGTACTAGTGCTTTCTGAGGAGTACTTGAAGATTACTTCGTCCAGAAGAGTGTCTACCTGAACGGCCCTGTGAAGACCCAGAGACTGGGGATATGATCTTCACACCTGTACTAACAGTTGATGCTGGAGCACCTACCTTATATGTCATGGCTCCGCTCATGCCCACATTGGGATCTTTGCGGTATCTCAGAAAGACTGAAGTCCTCTGTCGCCTTCGGAACCATTCCTAGCTGCGACATAGAAAGATGGTGATACTTGAGAAACCTCGGGTGAATCCCCTCACACAAGGGTAAATACTCACTGGGTGGTGGTTCCAGAGGCACTGGAAACAGGTGCGATGAGGGTCCACACTGAGAACTGCTTCCTACACAGAATGAATCACTGAAGCCAGTGCCATAGAGCATACAGCACAGATGGCCACACACTAACTTGTAGATAGAAATAATAGAAATAAACTCACCCCCTAAACAGAGTGAGAAAGTATGCAATGCCACAAAAAAGGGAGGTGGGACAGAGTTAGAGCTAACCGACCCATGAATAGGTGGAACAAATGAGAACTGAGAGTGGCGGTTGTTTGCTGCACAGGTATATGAGTAGGGCTTGCACACAGGGTCTCACTTGCAAGCAGAGCCTTGCCTTCCAAATTGAGCTTTTCTCAAAGTGACATCGTCTTTTTTAGGCAACTATCCAACCCATCTGCGTACGCAGGCTATCCCACCCAGTTGGCAAGGAAGGACAGTAAGATGACAGAGAAATACATTCACTGATCTGTATGAAAGGGTCAATACTAAGGGCCCCAGCACATTTGCTTTATGGTTGTTATGGGTTGTAAAGGGATCCACATTTCGTGGTACAGACCACCTTGGCCAGTCCTTCCAAGTGGAAATGTAAGCTTTCCTGGTACATTGAACCTATGACACTCATAGGAAGTCTGCAGCCTCTTCAGGAATGCCATGAGTGGACCCTGCAGCCCACAAAATCACAGGTGTCATAAGCCAGAGGGACCCACCCACTAACAAGGGATGACAGTAGCCTAGGGTTTATTGGTAATTTGTGAATAAGAGAACGGTCATAGGAGCGTCCACTGACCTCACCAGGGCTAGAGGGTACCGTGCCTGTACTAGACAAACCAGTGTTGTGAGCACAAGATATGGACACCTTCTGACGCTTTACAGAAGTACTCTTTGTAATTTAGGATAAGCGAGAGAAGCATTCAGCCTGCAGGCATCCCCAGGCTGAAACAAGGCATCTGTTGCTATGGCATGTTGTTCTAGCTTCCTTCTGAAAAATCTTAGCAGTTGAGTACTCAGTATGGAAGCCAATCAGTCCATGAACATAGGGGATCCAATGAAACCAAAGATACCTGAAACCTGAAGTCAAGATGCAAATTGATGTAAAATGTGAGTTCCCTTAAGCACCAGTCTGCCACTGCCTTGGAAGAAACTGGGAAGAATCTATCATGTTATTAAATTTCCAAGAACATCCTTGCCAAGTCTCCCATTGTGTTGGATTGTGTCCCCTACAGATGATAGCTAAATACCAAACTGCAGAAACGATGACCATTTGATAAAGAAAGAAACACTGATATTGTGGTTTTACAGATGTCCTTTTCCTAAAGGACCTTGAATGCAGTTCTAAATAGTTGATATGGTCCTCCTGTTGAGGTTTTGCCACTTGTGAATATCTAGCTACCTGGCTGTCATTACATTCTAACAGACTATGTGGGACAGAACCAAAGATAGCTCTCTCCTTCCATGCTTCAATTTGGTTTAACCACCAGCATATGTCCTCCTTGGACTTCTTTGAATACTCTTTTCTTTATATGATTTCCCCTGACTGGGATATCTGATCTTTAATCTCTGGAGTGCTCTGCGTATAGGGGTCCTGGAAATATCACGTGTACTGAAGAGAATAGAACACCCATTATCCTGGCCACATTCTGAAGGGTAATTAAAAGGGTTCAGTTTGCTTTTATGGTACAGACGTTCATCATAGTCTGGTGTAGTGAACCTGCCTGAAAACAAATCAGGAACCCCTGAGATTGCATGGTCTTGGAGGTAGTGGTGTCTTGACTGCTGATTTACAACCCAAAAACCTGTAGGAAATTAGTCATTTGATGCGTTTAATGCCTGTCTTGATTGGGACAGTATTGAAATGTTGTGCTTCTGAGTGATTAATTCACTGGGCATAGTAGCTTGATTTAACACGACTGAGCTAAAGAGAGTCCAACAATCAGGCAACTAAATTGATAACCTTTCCTGTGCCATCTGCACCTTAGACACTACCTGAATCTGGAATTTATGGGGATTTGTAGGTAGTGTCCATAAGATCTAACCTTGCCATCCAGTCTGCTGGGCACAATACATCTCAGTCAACTGGATTAGTTTCTGTTTTGAAACAGTGGAACACTAAATACTGGTTGAGGGACTAGGGGTTTATTAGTGGCCAAAAGGTTTGGTTTCTTCCCAGAACCAAGATATGGTTGCTGCACAAATCCTTAAAAATGCAGACAGAACCTCTCTTTTCCTTTCTCTAGATGTTTTTTTACCTCCTAGAAATTCCGTGGAAATTCCTCCTCCCTGGAGGAGTAGATATGTCTGTGACAAGGACCTAATGTTGGTATTCGCATTAATTCTGGACACAATTCCTGTACTGTACCATTTGAAGGACCATCAGTCCTGAGAGATATGTTCCCAATTATTCAGAAAGAATTTGATCAAAACATTTGTTGGGAAAACAGCATTGCACTAACAATAGACCTGTCCTCTGCTGCACCTATGTCGGAAAACCTCTAATGAATTGCCTTTTCCAAGTGAAAAAGATAGACTGGGCACCCTGCATTACTCTGCCATCTGAGATGACTGCCTGGGATTGGAGTTGGCCAGTAGAATGGCACCTGCTTCGACCAGCCGTTGCAAGAAGTCTAAGGTAAAAAACATGACTCATTGTTGTCTGGCCTCTATCCTGTGAGAAGGTAGATACATAAAGACTCACATCCTTGACATAATCGTTGCCAAATAGAAATCATTCTGTTATTGCAGGTTTTATGTCTGTATAGTGTCCCAATTTGGGATTTATTTTAAGTAATATTCCCATCCTTCCCTTGGAGGTCAATGTCACTTTCGCATTATCTAGAAACCATATAGCTTTCTGGGCTCTGTGGCTCCATTTCTCTGGTTTGATTGTTGTGCCCTCAAGCCTATCTTATATATTCTCTTTCTTGCCTCCACAGCCTGGTTTCTAGGCCATGTGTATCCCACCTGTTCACCTGAACCTGTTGCCTTCTGTGTTCTGTTCTCACTCAGGGGCGATACTTTCAGGAGGAAAGTCACCCTCAGTAGAGGAGGCCCTTAACACAGCTGGAAAACCTGACAGATTGAGAAGCCAATATTAGAATCCTTGCAGACTTATCGATGGAGGTCCTGATCTAATGACAGCCTTGATCCATGCTATATCACATCTACGTTCCATGATGGCTTCAGCTTATTCCTCAATCCATCACTGAATAGATGCTTTAAAGAGCACCAGTTATCCCTTGGAACTCAATCACGGTTTCGCGGGTGCAGCAGCCACCCCTCCGGTAGTCCCAGCTCCGGTCCCTGCTGCTGTGCCTCTACTAGTGCTCTCACAATTCCCTTTGGCACCTCCGGAGAGATTCCTTGGGTATCCCAAGATGTACCGTCTGTTTCTCAATCTATGTAAACTACATTTACTGTCTCACCTCAGCGCTTTCCAGGATGCTACTACCAAAGCAGCCTTTGCTCTTTCTTATCTAGAGGGTACAGCTGCAGAATGGGCCAATCAACCTACTGGAAGCAAATAAACTGGTTATTTATAATTTCAATGCTCTGCTTACTATCATGAGTCGTGTTTCGATACCCGTTATAAAACCCAGGCCACAGACCTTGAATTCCTAGACATGAAGCAAGGGAGAGCCCTGCTTCTATTATACCTGGCCTGCATTAACCAACTTGCTGCGGAAACCACATGGCCAGAACACAAGAAAGCCAAAGTATTCTATGTGGGTCTCTCTGATGACTTGAAAGACGCCCTCGCTACAGTACCCGTTATAACCCCAGGGTTCCAGAAACTGCTAGAAGTGCCCTTCAAACAGATGCTAAGAGGGAAGAAAGACAGGGTTAAAAGCAGCATCCTCAGCTACATTCTGCTAAACCAGACTCCATTCCATCTCCTACCGATAAAGAATCCCGACTCATGCAAATCAGGCTGGTAAGGGGCCCTCTGACACCATCTGAACGAGAACGTAGAAGGAATGCCCATTTATGTCTGTATTTTGAGGGATCAAGACACTGGGCCTCATTACGACCCAGGCGATAAGTTACCGCCTGGGTCGTACCTTTACCACCATGGCGTAAACTATGTTTACGCCATGGTGGTTGGCGGACTTACAGCCCCATTCCGAGGTTGGCGGGGCGGTAAGTCCCCATTAACCCATTTACCCTTCCCCATTCCCATTTTTGCCCCATAGGGCATAATGGGAGTGGGGAAGGCGTTAATTACGTCACCGTAAATTATGGTGGCGTAATTAACAACAAGGTCCCTTAGCGCCATGGATTTTAACACCTGCTAAAAGCAGGTGTTAAATCCTCCATGGCGCTAAGGGACCTCGGAATCAGGCGGTAAGGGTCGGCGCTGTTTACGCCGCCGTAAACCCCTTACCGCCTGGGTCCTAATGAGGCCCACTATATCTGTGCCTGTCCCAAAAGACAGATAAAGAATCAGGGAAAGGCCAGGACTTAGACGGAGCCACTATAGCAAGTCAGAAAGCCAGGGGGCTCCCTGGTCATTGATTCCGTTAGACATGTGTATCTCCATTTAGTTTCTTTTCACATCCCAGGAACCACATACAGCTTTAGCTTTGGTTGACTCTGGAGTCACTGGCAATTACCTAGACATTCAATATGCTAGGCGACATGGGTTTCCTGACATACCCAAGGACCGTCCTGTGATGGTTAAGGCAGTAGATGGTACTGAACTAGCTTCCGGCATGGCGGTAAACCAAACAGAGGAGCTGCTCATGAATATCTCTCAAGGACATAGCGAGGCAACACACGTCGATCTGATCGCTGCTCCTCAGTTTTGGATAATACTGGGTATTGTGAAGGCATCATAAATAATGACAGAGACAACAGATTCAGAATTCAAAATAGTTTTAATAATGTAAATGTCAAGATGGTTAAAGGCCTAACTTGCCGTATGCTAAGGTGGGATTTCCCTACCTAAATACAACTAAGAAAAGTCTGAGTCAAAGACTTCAACTGAAGAATCTGTCTGCGTCCAATCCTATACTTGCCCTCACAACTAATCTATACAATGTGTAGGGATGTCAGCAACTAAAAGAAACAGTGTCCAACAACAAGTTCATAGCCTTTTCCAGCTCGCAGCTTTCATTCAGCTCCCTTCCCCAAGTATAAAACAGTTTTAGCAAAAGTCTCAAAGTTACCTCTCTTGAACTTAGAATAATGTAGTTTTCACCAGTGCTCGGGTATCCCTTCCCCAAGTTCCAAATAACACAAATCCAAGTGCCAATGAATTTGGAGGGGTTCCCTTCCCCAAGTTCCAAATAACACAAATCCAAGTACCAATGAATCTTGAGTCTTTGTCCTCAAGTGAATAAAGGATTCGGGTCTCAGGGTTCCCTTCCCCAAGATTTAAATTTAGCACAATAAATAGAAATAGTTCCAGTCTGAGGTGTCCCTTCCCCAAGACTTAAGTTAGCAACACTAAAATTAGCACAAGAAATAGAAATAGTTCCAGTCGCAGGGTTCCCTTCCCCGAGACTTACGTTCAGCAACACAAAGAATCATTTTCTGGGCCTCATTACGAGTGTGGCGGTCTGGAAACAAGGGTGCCATTAAGCTTACCGGCACCCTTGTTTCTCAACCGCCACACTACAAGTCTGCCTGCAGCGGACGTTGCACCCGACAGGTCTGACCATGCCGGGCGCAAAGGGCCCCAGCAGGCAGCGCTGTCACGGAAGCACCAGCGCCATTAGCAACGGTGCTGGTGCTTCTGAGTCCCCATCCCCATGCTGTCCTATGGGACTCCACAGGAATGGGGACTTAAAAAATGGACGCCTGACTTCCCGCGCCACCAGGACTTGTAATGTCCAGGTTGTACCGGGAAGTCAGGTGCCGGAAACAGTATTTCGGGGTCAGTGGCAACCCGCCAGTGGCACCGGCGACCTCGTAATGAGGCTCTATGTCTCTGTAGAGGTCTTTGCTACATGTGGGCCTTCTCTTTGTAGCGGATGGATCGAATATAAAATGTGAAATATACTCAAAACAACTTCAAAATCTTAATTAGTTATGCTTCAAAAGGTAATTCTTTGTAATATGTGACTTAATTTGGAATTTGAAATTACTTTGGTGAAGATTTCACTCAGTTCGGTATTCAATACATGTGGTATTGTACTTGTTAAGGTTTCGTTCAGTTTGGCAAAGAGTTCACTTAGTTCTCTATTCAATGCATGTGGAATTGTATTGGTTAAGGTTTCGTTCAGTTTAGGATTCACTGGGCACGGGTTGCATTTAGCACACATCTTCCCTTTTGACCTGTGATGTAAGTTCGGTGTTCAATGGGCGCTGGTTGCACTCAAAATCCTTTTGCTGCGCAGCCTGCTATGTAATTTATTTATTTATTTCACGCCCAAACCCGTGGGTGCCCCAGCGTAATTACAGACAACTTTGCATAAATGGATACAGTTAAAATAAAAATCACTACTTTTACAAATGGCAACATAGGGTTCACAATACATAACAGTCAATACATAACAGTAGGATACTGGCAATAGATAATCAGGATGGTGGACCAAGATCGATGAAACAGGCTACCACTGGCAGTGGGGGAAGTTACCTGATCCTATCTGTGGGGAGAAGGAGTGAGGATGGGTGCTGCGGCGTAGAATTTGTTGAATAGCCAGGTTTTTAAGGACTTCTTGAAATATTGTTGTAATGTTTGGAGACTTCACAAATGTGTTATTTCTTGCACACGACCACTGCGATATAATGTATTCCTCTTAAAAAGTTAATACTTGGGGGCACTGTTGTGGTGCAAAATGGAGTAGGCTGCTTCTCACCTTGCTCTGCTCTGATAGGCCGTGGGCGGGGCCATACCGAGCCCCCAGACCGCAAACTACTGTGGCTTGGAGCGGGGAGCAGTGAAGGAACGGCTGGGGCAGAGACCGACCCCCAGGAGGAGAGCGGCAACCATAGTCCTGGGGCGAAATCCCTGCTGCATGCCGAGCGGCCGTGGCGGGAAAATGGCGCCATGATCAGCGGCTGAAGAGCAGGAGGGCCGAACTGGTGGAGGGTGGAGCCAGTCCCGGGGGGGCTCTTCTGCCCTCCTGCCCCCCACCGAGCGAGGTTAGAGTGGGCCTGATTGGCAGGCTGCCCGTTCACAAGGAAGGACCGATGCGGCATCAAGGTACAGCGGGTCCCTGCTGGCAGACATCAGAAGGGACCCGCCTAGAACTGGAACTGCAGGGAGCGGTACGGATGGTAGACCAGCAAGAAAGGTAGACAGGCCCATACCTACCAGTGGACTAGCACTGTAGCAGGGGTGGGGGGGCATACCATAGCAGTGCTGGGAGGGGCAGGAGGCAGCCTGAGAAGGCCACCTTACCCCAAAGGGGTAAAAGTACAGGCACAGCCTGCATCGGGCCCATTTAGTGGGGAAAAAAAGAGGCAACTAAAAGGAGGGTCCCCGGGGAGTAGCTGGGAAGAACATACCAGAGGGGGAGCTCTGACCATCACATGTACAGTGTAACCAGGTGCACATCGAGGCACTCGACAGGCGTTCCTCTCCACAAGTGGCAGCAACAAGCACTCAGGAAGCTGTGCAAAGAAGGCAGGCAGGAGAGGGCTGTGAGAAACCTAGGGGTATTCTCCCATTTGGACCCCAAGAATCCTCTATTCGGGTGGCCAGGGCACGACTATCACCTTTGGATCCAGACCCTCGGGGTGGACCAGTGCGGATCAACCAGGTAGGTGAGTCTAGGATCTTTCTCATGGGAATACCCTAGGTGAGACACAGTATCCCCCTCTCACCCATTATCCACAACCACACAACCCCTCTGTCTTTTTGGGGTATTTTCCAACACACAACATCTGCCCTAATTTCCTCCATTTTCGCATAATACTGGGAAGAAGAAGAGGCGACCTAGAGGGGTGAAGATTACCAGTGAAAAACCCACTAAGACACAGAAGACAGACTACAACTCTCTGACAGCAGGCTGTCCCCTTAATGAATTTAGGCAGGGTCAGGCAGGCCCAACCCCAATCACACACCTGCTACCCATTAACATCACACAGGTGTATAAAGGGAAGCTACTGGTGAGGAAAGGTCAGATGCAGTTGGGAGAGCAGAAGGGAGGCTGCAAGGCTGAGTCTGGCAGAGGATCCCTCTTAAAATCCCCAAGATTGTCTGGAGCTGAGAAACCAAGAGGCTGGGAGCTGTCGGGTGAATCCAGAGGAGGACAGCGTGCAGCGACGCTGGCCCAGCGAGAAGGAAGGGCTGCAGTGTGTCACAGGAGCCATGTCTCCCATGTTTTGGACTCAGGCAGCCAGGACCTTTTGTTGAGGTCCAGACAATTGCTTGTTCCATTGGGGCCAGTGCCGATCCCAAGTATGTAGAGGGGCATGTGGTGAGACCCTGACCTCATCCCCACCCCCAAAGGACAGAGCCGCTGACCTCGCAACGCTGCCTGGTGAGTCTGATCAAAACAGAGACTCGGGCGAGCAGGTGGGAAGCGGAGCGCGTGAGGGAAGGCACCAAGTAAAGCGGGCAAGTGGCCTGAACCTAAAAAGGAAGGTGAAAGTTGATGAAACATGCATTCTGGGACATGAAGTCCAAAGACTTTAAACCTTGTAAATGAAGTTTGTCTGAGCCCGGCGGAGGGAGATCAGCTAAGAGCTTTTTGTTAAAGAAAGTGTGAGTTGAATACCCAGAGGAGTGATTGAACTTTGGAGGCCACGAAACATACCGTAAACAGAATGGACCAGCACCATGTGGGTGCTCATTCGAAGGTCTCTGTTAGGTATCCAACTGGTTGGCAACTGTGAGAAGGGAATTTTGAGATTGAAGTGGTCCTGCAATGGGTCAAGCTAAGCCCTGTGCACACTCAAAAGTTTTCGATACTTTTTTTTTCCACTTTATTTTTATTGAAGTTTTCAGCAAAAGAAAAACAAGACCACCAAGAGACATTTAACAGAGAACAACAAAAGAATCTGTCCAATAACTAAACCCTGCCATTATCCTCCCCACCCTCTCCCTCCCGCTACCCCCCTCTAGAATAGGGACTAACCACATACGCATCAGTACATTTAGGCCAAGCTAACGGTGGAGTCCCCGTAAACACCCAAGCACATTTCCGCCTGTAAAAGCATCAGCAGCCCCTCCCCGGCGACAGGGTACATAAGACCACCAAACAGTTCATAGTTTCAAGGCTTCACAGTCCGCACTAAGTATAACCACAGTCCATTCCTGCAAAAAAGATGACATAGAATCATTGGCAATAGCAGAGAGTTTCTCATACTCGAAAATAGCTATTAACTTGGTAAACCATTCTGTCTTAGAGGGCGCTAGTGAACTCTTCCACTCTTCCACTTCTGAGCCAGAGCCCTCAACATGGTCCCCATTACCCCCGAGAAGTAACCCAACTCTTTATCAGGCAGGGGGGTGCACAGAAGAACCTCTAGTGGGTGAAGGGAGGGACACGTTCCCAGGATGTCTTTAATCCAGCTAAGCACCTCCACCCAATATAACCGGATAACCGGCCACTCCCACCATATGTGAAACCAGGTAACTTTATTGGAACACAATCTGGGACACAATGGGGACACTTCTACAAAGATCTTGGAAAGGGCCACCGGGGGACAGGAGTACAAAATCTTAAAATTATGCTCCATAGCCGCCGTGTAAAGCCCCCCAAAAACCAACTGCCAAGTTTGGTCATCCAAGGTCATGCCCAACTGCTCCTCCCAGATACGCTTGAACGACTGTCTTCCTGCTAAATTAGAAGAAACAAGCACATTATAAATCTTAGAAAGGGATCCCTTCCAAGACACGGCTTCTGCAAAAATCCTCTCAAAATGAGTTAAGGGGCGTGATAAGTCGGTCGCCCACCGTGCCTGGGTGAGGATTCCCTTGAGCCTCAAATAATCAAAGACCGAAAGCAGCTTGTCCTCAAGCACCTCTGCCATTTGATCGTATTCCATGAAAGACCCTTTATTAAACAGCTGAGCAGCCCTTTCCAGCCCCTGATCAGACCATGACTGTGTCTTGGCCTTCTGTTGGGCCCCCGTCGCCGGGGCGCCATCAAAGGACTTAGAAGCCCGCTCAGACTTCTTCTTCGCCTTCTCACTTGCTGTGCCCTTCTCCAGTCAGGTGGCGAGGCGGGAACAACGATCTTATTTGGTCCGTTCCGAAAGGTTCTTGCAGAACACACATTCCTTCTCCACGTGCGTCTTGTCCCTATGGAGGCAGTAGAGACATCGCAAATGCTCATCCTCCTTGAAAACGTTATGTAATCTGCATCCAGGGCAGTTCCTGAACAGCTTGGATCTAGGTGTCGAGCTCCCTTTGTCCTGGGCCATGTCCGTTGAGGTAGGCCGCAGATCTTCCGGAATCCTCCAAGAAGTGTAAACTCGACGAAAACTTCACCCTTGAGGGGCCTAGAAGAATTCCGAAACGGTCCCCGTTATCGGAAGTAGAAACGGTGGAGCTTGAGGCTCAATTAAACCGAAAAAATTAGAAAATCTCCTGAAAAAACGTGAACATGCAGTAAAAAACTCGAGAGCTAAACACGAGGACTCCCAACACTTGAGCGTGCGGTAAAAATCTGAGGATGGCTGCCAGAGGCGGGGCTTAGGGAGAGGGCAGTCATTGGCTGGGGGCAGTATGACCCAGAGATCAGTGATTGGTTACTACTAAGAAAGACAGATCAGAAACGAAACTGATACTGATTTTGTCTTTACCGAGGATTCCCAGCCTGACGACGGGGAATATTCATGAGCATGTGAATCCATGCCAGACCCCATGCTGGAGAACTATATCCTTGTGCCAAAGAACCCAGAGTGTGTGCTTTGCTCAAGTGAACTGCCTTGTCCCGTACTGAAAACGTGGGGAAGGGAGGCCAAGGGCCTGAACATCCTGACATATGTTCGTGAACACTTCTTTCTTTTTCATGAATACTACCTCATACTACTTGTATTTAGAGGTAAGTATTGGCAATCTTTTTTTTAGTATAGGCCCTTTTGTTTTGATGAGACTCCACTAGGACTGCATTATCAACAGTAAGATAGACACAAGTGACCAGAGTTCAGGGGTACTCCTATCTGTAGATTTAGAATTAGATAGGCGTTTATCACACCTTCACAAGTTCAATAAACACCCCTGAACTCTGGTCACTTGTGTCTATCTTACTGTTGATACCATACATTCCTTACAGGCGGCAGAGAAGGAAGAGAGCGGACACAGAAGTGGAGCGGGGGTCAAATCACAGACTTCTGGGAGCCACACAGCTATAATAATACTTGTGGACAGTGAACACCAGCCTGCATGGCCAAAGAAAAGGCCAGGAAGTCCAACTTGCAGGCCAAAATGGATGCCTACACAGTCACCCCCATGGGGGCAGTGACGGAAGGGGGAAAGCAAAGTGTCTGCACAGAAGGAAGATCAATCATCCCCTCACCCCAGGACATCCTCTGGGCGATCCAGGAGTCAAAAGTGGCATTGGAGTTGAAGATGGACAGTATTGGAGAAAAGGTCACTCTCCTGAGGCAAGATCTGCGCAACATGGCGGCAAGAGTGGGGGAAGTCGAGCAAAGAATATCCAAAATGGAGGCTGCGTCTCGTGGATTATAAATATGCCATTCACTTCCAGGCCACTGTGAAAGTAGAGGGTCCTAAAGGGACAACGTTTTCACTGACCCGACACAGGCATAAGAAGGTCGACCCTCAGAGGTTGTAGGAGCATAGGGGAAGAAATCAACACCGAATAAAACTGCCCCTGTTGGTTCGGCCGACACAGTTACTCAGAGGATCGAAGCAGTAGTGGGTGGGGAAACTTGCCCTGGCAGAAGAAACCGCATACATAGGTTCCTGCCGGAGCAAAGCAGGGCTTCAGGCCTGGAACAGCCCTTCTCCTTGATGTGGGGGACTTAATAGGGGAACCGAGTGGGGGGCAGAGACTTCCCAGCTGACAGGCATGTCATGGAACGTCAACGTGCTATTAGACAAAGTTAAGCAGGGTTTAGTCTCCAACTTCCTTACCGCTCATAGAGCAGGCACAGTATTTATGCAAGAAACAAACTTATTGTGGTTGAACTGTGCTTTTCTGGGCCGGCCGAAGTTCGCAGTGGTGGAACATACAGGGTTCACACAAGGGTCCAAAGGGGCAGCAATACTGGTGAGGCAGTCCCTCCCCATGGTTGTACAGAAGGTGGTGCAGGATTAGGGCGGAAGGTACCTGATGGTCACAGGCTCGCTGCGTGGAAGTCAGTGTGCTTAGTCTTTATATATGCCCCCCTCCCTATAGGCCAACACATACACACGCGGGCAATCCCTGCTGGCAGCCACTGCGGGGGACCTCACGTTATTGGGGGGCGACTTCAACGATATGATGTGATAGGTCATCATTCACGTGGGCCGGGAAGATCCCAAATGTTACTTCACACCTTCATGGAAACCCTGGGACTACGGAAAGCTTGGCAGGAGTTACATCTGGCAACAAGGGTGTTCTCTGTCTATTTGAATTCACACAGCTCTTTCTCAAGAATCGATTATCTATTAGTACCATCCAATCATTTAAGTAGGGTTCTCAAGGCCACCTTTCTGTCAAGGGGCATCTTAGACCATTCCCCTCTGGTGGTCACGGTGGAGGTAAGGGGGAACCAACCTCAGAGGGTTGAAGACTAAATGCACACCAGTTATGTAACCCCAAAATAGCGGAATGGTTTGCTCAGACATCCAAGGAATATTGTACACACAACGAGGGATCGCCTTGGTACTCTGGGAGGCCTATAAGGTGTTGATGCAAGGGGAGATCTCTTCGGTGGTGAGGCGCCATAAGCGGCTCAAGAGGCTCTAGCTGGCGGAATGGGAGTAGGAGGTGGCCGAGGCCACCGTTGTGGAACATCCCACAGAGGAGAGTAGGAGGGCCATGCACAGGAGCACCCTTCGACTTTGCACGCCTGTGAGGGATGAAGCTTGTTGGATAGGAAAGCCAGAGTGTACGCAATGGGGGATTAATGTGGAAGGATGCTAGTCTGGTTGGAGAGGAGGGAAGAAGGGAACCGATGGGTCAGAGAAATACGGGACGATGCAGGGAACACTTTTATACAGGCAGCGGACACAGGAGAGGCCTTTGTAAGATACTATCAGACCTTGTATTGGAATGGTATGGGAAAGGGGAGAAAGAGACAGTGGCCTTCCTAGAGGCCATTAATCTGCTCTCAGTGGGGGATACATAGAGGGCGGCCCTGGAGGAAGAACTGACTGATGAGGAGATACGACTCGCAATTGGGCAGTTGCAATCGGACAAGACCCCAGGACCAAAAGGCTTTTCTGTAGAATTTTGGAAAGCAGCGAGTCAAAAAGTCAGGGCGGGAAATGTTAGAGATGATCTGAGGTAGCTGGGAGAATGGCCAGCTGCCAGAGGACCTGCACCAGGCCACTAAAGTGGTAATTCACAAGCAAGGGAAATCCCCAGAGAGCTGTGAGGCATATAGTCTGATCTCCCTACTCAATGGAGAATCTAAAATTCTGGCTAAAGTGCTGGCCAATAGACTCCTGGGAGTTTTGAATAAACTGATCCATAGCAACCAATGCGGCTTCCTACCAGGAAGGGCCACAAGGATGAACCTCTGTAGAGGGCAAAACGCTTTGGGAATGGTGAATAGGCTGGAGGAGTTGCACACCCTGATGGCTTTAGCCTCAGAAGAAGCCTTCGACTCCGTCCGGTGGGGTTTTCTGTGGGCAGTGCTACACAAGATGGGCTTCGGCCCAAACTTTCAGAGCTGAGTCAATCTATTGTACTCGGGGCCCACGGCTAGAGTCAGGGTGAACAGGATTCTGTCCCGAGAATTCCTGCTACAAAGGGGCACTAGGCAGGGATGCCCACTTTCCCCCCCTGCTGTTCCTCATGGCGGTGGAGCCCCTGGTGACCAAGATCAGGGGAGGTCCCAGGATTAGGGGATTCCGATGGTCGGCAGAGAGATGGAGGACCGGATTTCCCTCTTTGCCGATGACATTGTCGTCTATTTGGGTAAGCCCAGGGTATTAATCTCAGTGGTAATGGAATGGATACAGGAATTCGGGAACTTCAGTGGCATGCGGGTGAACTGGGATAAATCAATCAGGACAGCTGCCAGTGAGGGGTAGAGGTGGGAGGCGGCGCCACATGACTGGACACTAACAGTGGCTCAGGGGATGATCAAATACCTGGAGATTCACAAAGGCCCAGACAAACGCTCCTTCCTCTGGAACAATCTGGACCGATATTGACTAGAGCCAGGACAGACGTCTTTCATTGGAACACCCTCCCAGTGTCGATGCTGGGGCGCGAAAATATATTCAAGATGCTGACTCTCCCGAGGATGCCAAAACGTTCCGAACCATTGAGGAGTTACAAAGAGAGGCGATATGGCGCAACATGACGCAGAGAGTGGCACTGTCGACACTGGGAAGCCGGGGTCTCAAGTCAATTAAGACTGGTTACGTTTAAGTTCATACACAGGGTATACTTCACCAGGGTTAGGCTCCACAAGATGGGGAGGGCGACGGATCCCAATTGTCTTAGGTGCGGGGAGGAGGCTGGCACCTTTCTCCATACTTCATGGGCTTGCCCTAGTCTACAGCATGCCTGGGGGATGGTACAGGAATCGGTGGGGAGGAAGTGGGGAAACCAATACCAAACTGTCCAAAGTTCTGTCTTCTGCACATATGGGGGGAAACAGACTTCACAAGCAAGGAGTATTGCCTGTTAAAGGTTTCAATGATGGTGGCCAAGAGACACATTCCTTTAGACTGGGGAAGTGGGACAGTCCTGGGGTTTCCCACTTGGATAGAAGGAATCGACCATTGCAGTGAAATGGAGCAACGGGTGTACAGAGACAGAGTTTGCCCCCGCAAACATGAGCAAATGTGGGGAAAATGGCTGGAAATTAATGGATGATGAGGGAGGTGTGCACTTCACATGGGATGTGGGTGGAACAGGGGTTGCTCTGGATATTATTCTGTAACTACGTTGTTTGAAAACTCAATAGAAATGTTTTATTAAAAAAAGAGACCTTCGAGAACGGGTTTTCTCTCAAATGCGACCACTCCGATACAATGTATTCCTCTTGGGAACTTCAAACACTTGCATACCAGAATTCTCCTTTGCTAGAAACTCACTGGTTGTGTTTAAGGACCTCACAGCAGCATGGATCGCTCGGCCCTCAGCTTTTCACATCAGGGTTCCAAATTGTGCCCCTCAGAAACTCCTGTGTCACCTTCTGGACACAGGGGAACGAGCACTTCGAATTCAATGAAAAGGCACAGCCTCTCTGCACAGCTCCCTTTCCAGCACTTGCTCTGCTCTACGGGGCTTCACCTCTCACATAGCGCTTCCACAGGTCGTCTCCCCTAGCAGAACTCACCGTCTCAACGTGCCTCTTTGCTATGGTTCTCTGCTGCTTCGCTTGGCCTCTCAGCGGCTGCTGCTTTGACTACGCACTCTGCTGCCATCTTCCACTTCACACCATGAATTGGGCTCCTTTTATACACCTGCAGCCCTTTACAAGCTGCAAATGCGAACGTTCAATTAGCCCTGCCTGATCACAATTAAAGGGGCATGCCTGACCCTTACAACTCTCAGCAGGCATCTTCCTCATCACAGTACCAAAGTGGTAAAAGTGCATTGTCTTCATTGCTGTTAGTTGCTTCTTCTTCATCCCAGTACTATCAATGGTCATGTGTGAAGGAATAAGGGGAACTGGCTTATAACAGTCCAGGACGAATGGGGAGGGATTGGGTTGATTATCAATAGGGAAAGGGCATATCATGTCTCGCACAAGGGTACCCCACTTGCAATCCCCAAAGACCTTCTACCCAGGTGATCCTCACTCGCTTCTCCGCCACCAGGGTCGGGATCCAATAGCGATGGCTTTTCCCTGGCCACTTGCACAGAGAATCCAAGGGGCTTAGGAGTGAGAATACCCCAAGGTTTCTCACAGTATGCCATGGTTACGTGCACACAACCCTTGTATCGATTGGGACACACTGGAAGTATTGTTCCTGCCAGACAATTGTAATGAGCGTTGCTTAGGTGGGAGGGTCCCCCTCTGTGTCTCTCCCTGTACGGCAGTAGTGTTGGGAACACGAGGGGTGAGTATTGTCACACGTACCTCTCCTGATCCCATTCCTGTTGAAACCCGGAAATTCTAGACGTTTTCGATGAAAAACAAGCCGCTTAACTATCACCCACTAGACCCTTTGATTGTCCCATAGACCTAGTACTGGGTTCCAAGGTTCCCTCCGGAAGAATATACTCCTTGACTCTTCAGGAAAATGAAGTGCTCCAAGAGTATATCAAGACTGCTCTGGAGAACAGATTTATTAGGCACTCTCGTTCTCCTGCAGCCTCTGCCCTCTTTTTTGTCCCTAAGAAGGAAGGAGACATACGGCCCTGTGTAGACTATGGGGGTCTTAATGCCATCACCATTAAGAACCAGTACCCGATTCTGCTCATTGCAGTCCTTCTGGATACATTGCAAACCTGTTATATACACCAAATTCGATCTCAGAGGTGCTTACAATTTGGTGAGAATCAGACATGGCAATGAGTGGAAAACTACCTTTAAGACACGATACGGCCTTGCTGAGTACTTAATGATGCCCTTTGGGCTCTGTAATGCCCCAGCAACATTTCAATAGTTCATGAACAATATATTCCGTAACATGATAGATCAGTTTGTCGTGATCGCTTTGGACAACATTCTAATTTACTCAGATTCTTATGAGCAGCACGGCCAACATGTTTGGTTGGTTCTCCAACCCCTAAGCGAGAACACCCTTTACACGAAAGTGGAAAAATGCGTTTTCTAGACCCCCCGAAAGTCGAATATCTGGGTTACAATTTAACTTCCCAAGAACTTCCCAAGTGTGTTCTGCTAAAGTAAAGGTGGTTCTGGAATGGCCGAATCAGTCTTCTATGAAGGAACTGCAGCCCTTCCTTGGCTTTGCCAATTTTTATCATCGCTTCATGCATGCCTTCTCATCAGTCACTTCTCCTTTGACATATCTGCCAGCTTCCACAGCACCATTTCATTGGAATGACGAATCACAAACCATCTTTGAGACATTAAAACTGGCCTTTACCTCTGCTCCTGTCCTCCAACACCCAATCCCCGAGCTCCCATTTATTCTTGCAGCGACACCTCAGCCATTACGATAGGGTCATTCTCTCACAGAAATGGCCAAACACTGGCAAGTACACCCTGTGGCTTTCTACTCCCAGAAAAAAAGTCCAGCGCAGAACAACTACACTGTTATAGAACGAGAACTCCTGGTCATCCAAGCCGCATTGAAGGAATGGAGATAGCAGTTATTGAGGGCTAAGCATCGTGGGCTAAGCATCACATAACTGTTTACACCGACCATCTTAACCTACAGGTGTTCTGGCATTTGTTTTTCTCTGTGATTTTTTAATGACTTATAGACCTGGGACTTGACATGGGAATGAAGACGCCTTGTCACAACACTGGGAGAGTTGATTTCAATATTAAACACACAAGTTTTATGCGCATGTACCCCTGATTCGTCCTTAATGGAGGAAATCCAAGAGTGGTTTCGGAAACACCCAGAAGATGTAGATCCACAAAATGCCACTGTTATGGAGAGGCTGCCTTATATCCAGGAGAATCTCTTTAAACCTGAAGAAAAGTTTTGAAACACGCATTGCAATTGGGTCATGACTTCAAAATATCCCTCTACTCTGAGCGACAGAAAACCCTGGAGCTCCTACGTAGCTGGTGCTGGTGGTCCTCAATGAAAAGGGATGTAGCGGATTATAACAAGTCCTGTGCAGTTTGGGCCCAGTGTAAACCACTACCTTGTAAACCCATTGGATTGCTTCAAACCATGCCCATACCTGTAAGCCTTGGTACAAGGTTTCCATGGACTTTGTAGTGGAGTTGCCATGTATCAAGGGTCTAGATACCATATGGATTGTGATTGACTACTTTACCAAGATGGCTCTGTTCATCCCCTGTTCTGGTCTTCCCACAGCCAGTGCCCTGGCTGGCCTGTTTCTAAAATATGTGTCACTAGTCGTCATCAAGGATCGAGGCATGCAGTTTACTTCTCGGTTTTCGAGAGCTCAGACAACCACATTTGGTATAGAGTACAAATAGTCCTCTGCCTATCACCTACAAAGTGATGGGGAGACAAAGAGTGAATGCTACGACCTTCTGAAGGTCATCAATCTGGCTACAATCAAGCTACTCATTCCTGCATGGTGCCACATACACCCTGTGTTTCATGCCAGCCTTCTCAAGCTTTGTTGTGTCAGTACTTGTCCTCTCCCCAAGCCTCCTCCTGTTGTATTAGATGTGGGGTGGGTAGAATAGGAGGTAAAGGCGATAATGGACTCGTGTATTCGCTGAGGCATCCTATACTATTTAGTCAATTGGAAGGGATACAGTCTTAAAGACCATACTTGGAAGCCTGCTTCTAATATCCATGCCCCTCGTCTCCCATGTAAATTTCGCATTGCCCAGGGTCGGGCTCTGCCTTTAAGGAGGGATACTATCAAGGCTTGGAATTCTACATAGGCGTGGATGCCAGGCTTGGAGGCTGCCATGGAGACTTTGGCAGTGTTCATCATCCGGCAGACGTTCACGCTAATAAGTACCACGTCACATTCCAAAACCATGCATGTGACATCATCACATTGTCGGGAGATCCTGACAAGGATGAAAACAGCACAGAGAATAGCACAGGGGCAACGTGCTGGTCTTGGAAACAAGACCATGCAGAGCAACAAAGGTTTGAATCCTGGATACGCACTTAGAAACCGAACTCTGGTATGTTATTAGGCGCGTTACAAAAAAACAATGAAATAAATAAACCATCAGGGCTTCTCAAACAAAGCAGGTTGCCTTACGTATGTTTGACGTGGCTACATTGTCCTGTTTTAGCTACTGTCTATCAGGTCTACCTTCTGGTTTCCTGCTTCAACTCTGCTTGGTGTTTTGTCTCCTTCTGCCTGGTGCTATCTATTATGGACTTCCCTGTTTCTGACATTTCCCTGTTGTGCTGGACTGTGCTGGTTATGTGATTTTGCATTTTTTCTGACTTGGATCTATGTATGGATTTTGGACCATTTTTTGTATTTCCTTCTTCTTCACGGACCCTTATATTGATGAACTGGTTTCTGCTTGGATTGATTCTGCCATTGGAACATGATTTTTTTCTAGGATCCTACTCCTTTAGTGTTGCGCCCTCTTGCCACCCAGGTAAGGGTCCTGCAGACTTTTGCTCACTATTAACGCACTGTTTATACCATTGGCGATGGGCAGATTTCTTTTCTGTGGTCTGTGGCCTGTGTCATCACAGGTGAGACATTCTCCTAGGTGTTACCCCAGTTTCAACACAGACCCCCGTAGGGCAGGGACATACAGGGGAAAGCACCTAACGGGTACTGTGACCCTATCGAATATATTATGTTTCTTGCCTCCACAGTCTGGTTTCCTGGTGGTCTGGTGGTGGTCTGCATCCCGTCTTTTCACCTGAACCCGTTGACTCCCGTATTCTGTCCCCACACAGGGGCGATAGTTTCAGGAAGAAAGTCATCCTCCGTTGAGGAGACCCTTAACACAGCTTGAGAACCTGACAGCAGGAAGATCAAGGAATTAGATTTAACCTTCCAGACATGCCAAGTAAGTGGGAATTCCAGAATCCGGTAGTCCAAAGCATCCCTGGTCCCATTGTCAGTGGTAAGGACCTCTGTTGACAGGGCAGGGATTGACATTGCCGGTCTACTGTATCCTCTGACTCTCTTAGGCAGTGGATTTATCTTGGTGGTAATAGACCATAATAGCAGGTACCCTGAGGTGGTCCCTCTGCAGAGTCGGACTGCCCCTTTGGTGGCCAGAATACTAACTGCATCTTTACCCAGGTATGTTTTCCCAAGAAGGAGGTCCCTGGCAAGAGGTCCAATATCATGCTGACTTACATGAAGACTATGTGGGATGAGTGTAGGGTAACTTAAAAGTTCTCCGCCACATACCATCCTTGGACCTACAGGGTTGTTGAGAGAATTAGCAAGACAGTGAAAGGTATGATAAGGGGGCTTGGAAGAGGGGCTAAAGAGGAAGTGGGATATCCTCCTGTCTTGCCTTTTGTTCACCTATAGGGCGGTGCCATAGAAGTGAGTTGACTGCAGCGCTTTTGAACTTCTCTTCAGATGCTCTGTCAGAGGTCCATCGTATCTGATGAGAGAAGGTTGAGGACGTAGTCCCAGGAAGCCAACTCACAACCGTGTGGGCTATGTGCTGAGCCTCCCGTTCAAAATGGCACATTACATGAAAAAGGCCACTAAAATCGAGAGGCCAGTAAAGAGCTGATCAAAGATTGGTAATGATCAGAAACCCCCGCTGAATGAGAGACTGACCCAGACAGATGGATTGGGTGGTAGAGCCTGTGGTTCCCCGTGCCTTCAGGACAAGTGAACAGAGTCTTCATCTATGCTCTCATTGATCTTGAGGCCTCCTGAGACACAGAAAGAAGGTCTTCCTTTTAAATTGGTGAAAACCCTATCTTGGTATGGCTGGCATGTTGTTGCTTATTGTAGCAGCTAAAGAAAAAGAGGCAAAGCCCCTCCAGACTTACTGCATAGGAAGGAAAAGGATGACTCAGTGGAGGGGACGAACGATTTCATGAATCTGACATAAGAGAAGCAACGGTACAGCTGGCACCGACTGCAGCATCACTCTCAGCTTTTCCCGCTGAACCATGGCATACCAACATGTTGTGTTCATGACACGGACACGGGACAGTAATCTGTGAGCAATAAGATATAAAAAATGTCAGATAAAGTGAGAGATAAAATTAAGGGTTGTAAACGTCAGAAAAGAATGGCCTTCATTTCTCTTTATGGGATCAGCAAAAAGGTTTATTGCAGTTGGCCATGCAAGACAAACGGACTGCATCCTAGCATTAACCCATTGCCAAATCAACTAATCCGCCCTCCAGATGCGCCCTTTTAGTGCACTCCAGACAATTGAACCCATAAATCGAAATTTACTTACCAGGCCTTCAGTTGCACTATTCCCACCTCATCTAAAACAATTAACTACTTTGTCTTCAGGGAGTGGTCCTTTTTTAATGTCCATGTATGTCCATGGGGCATCGCATGGCTAACCCATTCCCGGTAAAATATGGCAGTGCTGGCGGCTTTCCAGTTATATAATCCTCAGGCGAGGGGCGTAGGTTTCCACACCTATAATGACTTCCACAGCAGATTAATGGCTTATTGTGAACTCCATTGACATCGAACAGATGGCCTTACCCCAGTAACCTAAGGCTAGTTGAATGTCCCAAGTCAGAACTTTCAAAGTGTCTGCACAGTCTGCTATGATGGCAACCACCACTGCCTGGTACTAGTATGAACAAGGATGCCTTTACCAAAGTCCACTTAGATTTAATGGCAAAGTGTTGACATTTTTCTTCCCTCTTCATTATTTTCTTTAATCAAGTAAATCTTTCCCTGACATGCCCCTCCATGATCACGTTCCCTTCCATTCCCATTTTTCTGAGTTTCATTATATTTGTAAGACATCTTTTAATAAGTCGAGCGGTCTGCACTTGTTCACAGACCTCCCCGTAGCGCTGACTGCATGACTATAATAGCAATTTTGATCAATTATACATAAAAATGTCTTTCTCTGTTTTTTTGTACAGGAGTTTGGATTTTCTAGGATCAGGGCCATAAACTTGCGACCTTTAACTCTAAAACTAAATTCTAAGAAAGGTAATACTCATGATGTTTGCACTTTCATTTATACTTCCAATACACTTCTATTTAGCTCCTGCTGGAGGGCATTGTTCTCTCTGTCGATTTCAAGTAAGGCAAATGACAAATAAAGATCTGGGATCGGGGGCACTTCATTTACTATTATAGTTCTCATTTTATTGTAACACCATCGGCAGCAGGAAACAAGATCCGCCAGTAAGAAGAAAAATAGGTTTAAACACACAGTAGAAGCGATATAAAGTTGCTCAGACACTTCACCTTTCATAATACACAAGATATTGCTAGGAGTACACACAGTGGCTGTACGATGAGCTACCTCAAAGACTTTTTTCTACTTCTAACATCTGCAGACTCTTTTTGATATCAGTAATCTTAACTTCTGAAATCAATTATTCTAGCTCTTCAACCCTCGTAGGCAAGTTCTATGTCATTTTTCGGCTTTTTATAGGCCGCACATAAAAAAGATCAAATCAATCTTTTATTATTTCGGTAGAGTGAAACTATTTTCACTTATTACCCCTAGGCACTATCTTAGACCATCCATTCAAGAATTCTATCTGAACCTGCACAGAATGTCTCTCTATTGCAGGCCAATGGGCAATTAAGTTTCTAGCATCTGCATGTATGACAAAATGCATATATGTCTATGTCCACATAGACACTAACTCCACGCACCGGTCATCATCATGAAATAACCTGCCTGTTAATGATATCCCAGTTGCTTGCCCGTCCCAACAATCCTATATCCTACTAAAACACTTGGCCTTTTTCTATTTTATTAAGACATTGCAGCTGGGGTGGTTGAAGGGGCCACAACTTCAAAGTTGAGCCAATTCCTGGCCACAAGTCAGGAGTTATACCTAGGGAGGAGGTTAGGTACCTGGCTGGTCGCTGTGTGCGTTACCCTGTGCCAATTGCAGCCTGCCTAAGGACCTGGTACAATTTTGCTGGCTTGGGCCCAGATGTCTTTGGTTAGCACCTCCTCAGTGAAGGTGCATTCTCGATGTCCGCAGGTCCATTCACTGTACTGCTAAAGGCCTTTCCAAGGCCACAGATCTTCAGGTTCTCTGGAATCGTTTGCCAGGATATTCGGCCAGCCATCATGTTGCACATGTTCTCGTATACTTATGAGTTCTGAATTTAGGTAGTCTTGTACCTTTTCACAAGCAATGTTCTATTTTACGGTTTTGGCCTTCTGACACCATACTACAGATCAGCTGGTTCAGGTCATCTTGTGTGAGCTTTCTAAGTGTGCCAATATTGTGCAACTCCCCAATGTTTGTATTTGTATTGTTGATATGATATGATAAGTCATTTATAACGCGCCTGTACACAGTGAGTTGTAACCCAGAGATAGGCATGGTAGCTTGTTCTAGGCCACCTAAATGGCCAAATTTATTTTGACAGGAAGTATCATAATTACAATCCAGCCAAAGAACATTTCACCCCCCGCCACCAACATGTAGGCTCCATCACCTTTTCATCTTGTCACCCTCCCTTGGTAGAGATAAGTGCTCGAAATTGGCCCCAAATAGCTTTGGGTGTGCAAGCAGCCATCACATTAGAAATGTAGGTTTCTTCACTCTCATTTGTCTATACAAGGTCTTTCAGCCATTCAGCAACTGTCGGGCCAGTATTAAATTTCCAGTCTCTATGCATTTTATGGCTACTATGCATGCTATACTGAAAAGTCTACGAGAGATGGTGGATACTTTATCAATATATCCTAGCAAATACTTTATCAGGGTGAAAAGAGGTGGAATGTCTACAATATCAGCAACTGTTACAGTCATGATCTGCCAAAAACTAGCAATGTGGAGGCATACCCAGAACGTATGCAAGAAGTCTGTTGGGGAAGATCTACACTTAAGACAAGCATTATATGAGCCATGCGTACATTTTGTAATCCTTGCTGGGGTATAATGAAGCCTGTTCAGGATCTTAAATTAGATCAGCCGATACCTAGTGAACAGGGATAACTCTTTTGTCTGGAGGCAACACTTCCTCCACTGTTCTTCCGCGAGTTTACATACATTGTCCTGCTCCCATGACGGGCATGCTTGTTTCATGGTGGCCTGATGTTCCTGGAATAGATTATATAGTCTTAAAACCATCCTTCTGGATTCCCCAATTGCAACTATAAACTACTTACTCATACGCAATTACTGCATTGTCAGTATGGGTGCATTACCCAGTTTGTTTGTGAAGTCCTCAAGCGAGACAAACATACCCTCAAGGAACGTATCCCCCGTCACCAATAGGCCCTCACCATCCCATGTAGCACGGACATCCTTGTCAGAGGTTAGCGCAATATCTGTGAAGTTTCTTAGTAGAGCTCCTCTGCTACAGGGAACTTGAATATCTAATCTTTGGAACAATATGGACCATGAATTCACTGTGGTCCCACCAGATCAAAAGTACACAAATCTATATATTTGTCACTAAAAATGACCGATTTTAAATCCAGCAGTGTGGCACTGAATTTCTGAAATGGCAAATGCACAACAGAGTGTAAGGAGTTATACCAGTAGTAGGCAAAGTGCACCTGGGCTACAAGAAAATATAATTAAAATTCCAGAGCTACAATTCCACCTTGGTCATAAGCCTTCACCAATTGTCCCCAATTTAATCTAGCCGCCCCAGTCCCCCAAAGAAACCCTACCGCCAAAGACTGCAACATAGTAAAGAATGCACTCCCAGACCAGAGGGGGATATTTGTAAATTAATACAGTAATTTGGGGAGGACCACCATTTTCGATAAGGAGAGTTGAACATTCGTCGAGACGGGGGGCTTGGAGCATATATTCCATTTTTCAGCTAAACTAGAGAGATACAAAGCATGGTTCTCAGCGTATAGAGACGGCAGTGTTCTGGACACTTTAACCCCTAAATACATGACTGTCAAAGGAACCCATCTGAAACCCAGTAAATCAGGGATTGGTAAAGTGACATCTGTCAGTAGGAATAGCTCTGATTTGGCTTTATTAACTCTATATATAGAATATCGGGAAAGTCAAATGCATCGTGATCATGGGGCCCAGACTGGTTTCTGGATTGTGGACATACAACAATGTATATTATGCATACAGTGAGATAACCTGGGGCAATCAAAATATTTGGATGCCTGATACGCATGTTTAGATCCTATAAGTGCCGCCAACGGCTCAATCGTGAGGGCAAACAGTAAAAGGGACAGGAGGCACCCCTGCCTTGTCCTTCTGCTCCAAAATATATCCGGGTATAGAGTATCATTTACTCAAACCAGTGCAGTGGGCGAGGAATACAAAAGTTGGATATATCTGAGGAAATATGGACCAAACCGGAAACGCCTGAGAACCAAAAAGAGATACTGCCAAGCGACCGAGTCAAAGGCCTTCTCAGCATCTGAGGCCGTAACACCGTTGACACAAGCATCAATATGGCATATAATACAAAATAGACATCTCAGATTTAATGCAGTTGAGCGGGTCAGAATGAAGCCAGATTGATCAGGGTGACTAAGCGATGACATGTGGAAGTATCCTTGCCGCAGATACCTTAGCGAAAATGTTCACGTCCACATTAATTAATAAGAGCAGTAGATATGATGCCACATTGGTTGGCTTGCTGGGCTTGTGAAGTACTGTGATAATCGCCTCCCTCAAAGTCCTTCGGCGTATAATGTCAACGCTTCTTCCCACAATTTAAGTAGCTGAGATGCCAGTCTGTGCTTGTATTCTTTATAAAAAATCAGCCACCCACCCATCACACTCAGGCACCCTACAAGACAAAAGCGCTGCAATTGCTAATGGTTCATCCAATGAGAAACATGCTACATCAGGTCAATGCACAATGGAATGTTATCCAAATATTCACTGACATCATCTACCAAGTCGTGTATCTATATTAGCATATAAAGTACTACAATACACTTCAAATGCCTTATTGATACTCTCACATTCGATGACAATTCTGCCAGTCGCCTTCATGATCCCAGCAATGGCCCGATCCCTACTTCCGCCCTAATCATACGAGCCAGGGTTCTGTCAGGTCTGTACGCCTCCCCATACCTTCGCGCCAGAAACAGCTTGGAGTTATAATATGCCTCCCTTTCATCCAGGGAGAGGAATGTTAGAAGATCACTCTTCATCCTGCCAAGCAATTCTTTATTTTTAGTAATCCCTTATTCGTTTTTCAAGACACCTTATCTGCCCCTCAAGATCCTTCAATTCTGAGTGAAGTGTTCCAAGTATCCCCACTGACAATGACATTAACTCACCACTCATGCACACTTTAAACAGTCCACAAACTATGGACTGGGAAGTGACTCTATTCTGCCAGAGAGAGATTCTGCCAGAAAAGGGTCTAATAGCAATGAGACTGGTATTCTCCACAGCAGACGAGGCCTGGGGTGTTGCTCAAGCCTAAGAGACATAACTACAGGTGAATGATCTGAAAAAATATGAGGCAGAATAGTGCAGTGGGTCACAATAGTGGACAAAGATCCTTGATGAGGAATCTTGGACAATGGAATAATATGTATACTCCCTACAGGCCGGGTGTATGCACCTCTATGCATCCAGCAACTGTAATTGGGTGTAAGATGATTAGAGCTGCTGATGAAAGAGTGCGAGGGAGATGTTCCGTTGTACCCACCTCCTCTGGTCCCCCTGTGATGTTCCGTTGTACCCCCCCCTCTGTTCCCCTTGTGATGTTCCATTGTAACCCCCTCCCTGATCCCCCTGTGATATTCCGTTGTGCCCCCCACCCCCTCTGGTCTTCCTGTGATGTTCAGTTGTGCCTCCCCCTTCTTGCATACAGGTGTTGCCTGTTTTGCTTGAATCTTATTCCCTGCTTCCCCTCCCCACTCCAGTGTTCTCCTCCCCTCTACATCCTACCTCTGCAGGAGTCTGTCTTGATACATTCTGGTTTCACCATCAACGCCTTTTGCCAATGATTGGATTTGACTTTTATGGACTTCATTGACTCACAGTGCGTCAACCTCTCTCAACTCTCATGCTGGACTTCCCCTGCATCTTTTACTCATGGTGGCCCTGAATCATGTTGTTCCCATTTTCATTTTGAATCCTGGCTTGTATTTGCTGTTCTCTCGCAACATTGTGTTACTACTGACTTCTGCAATTGTATTTTCTCTTCCCTCTTGCTCATCCACTTTTTCACTGCTCACTCTGTTCTCTCTTCCTCTCCCTTTCCCCTTTCTCCCTTTTTCCTATCTCCTCCCCTTACTTTCTTCTATGCACTTACTACATCAGAATTGTCCTTGACCTAGTATGATAGCAACCTTGTTTGTCTCCTCCGCCTCCCCTACTTGTTTCCCCCCCCCCAGAGCTATCTGAAATGTCGTCAGGCCTAGTACGTTAGTCGCTTGTTTTGTTCCTCCCCTCCCTTTCTGCACCCCTCTCCCTCACCTTTTGTTAATCTCCGGCTCTACCAGAAATGTCGTCAGGCCTAGTACAGTAGTCGCCTGTCTGTTTCCATTTCCTTCCCACTCTCCCCCTCCCTTCCTTATCTGTGTCTTAGTTGTTGCACTATCTGAAATGTCACCAGGCCGAGTACAATAGTTAACTTCACATTCTTATTGTTCATGGCCTGTAAGAATGTCGTCGTATTTTTCCTTGTTCCCTCCCTTGCCTTGAAGCACTTTGAAACACATTGTGTATAGGCGCTATATAAATAAACTATCATATCATATCATTAGTGGAATGATCTAGGGTTACATCCAAAACTGCATTGAAATTCCCCCACCACCACAGGGATGTCCGCTGATATGGCTAATAAAGCCACCAGCTGTCCACAGTTGTGCATAGAAATCTGGATCATCTAAGTTCCACCCCTACTTGTTTACTAACATTATATCCCTCCCCACCCCAAACTACCCCACACACTAATATATCTATCTTGTGAATCAATCAATAGATGACTTTGAAGATTGAAATACAACAGAATGGTAAACAAGGGTAATTATCCACCCCCACCCCGAGCCAGTGAAGAATAATCGGTGTAATATCACCTGTTTCCCCACTTCTTAACAAAGGTCCTGTGTACATCAAGTGGATGATTTTCCTGAAACAGGAGTACCTTAGGAGAGTGGCGCTTTATGCATGCCAGTAGTTTCCTAGCCTTAACATGGTTATTCAGTCCCCGAACATTGCACGAAAGGAACGTGATTGCCTCAGCCATGATCCCTGATTACGTGTAGAGAAAGAGAACAATGTGCCTGCCCGGGTTATCGACCCATACCATGGTTATGAGCATTACAAAAATCAACATTTCTGCCAAGATTTTAAAGAAACATTCCCCCAACAAAATACCCCATCCCTCTTACCTCCTCTGCCCTCACCATCCACCCCAACCTGACAGTGACAATCCCCAAATCCCAAAATATGAAATTCAAGGGAGGCGATACGACTAACAACTGTAAGGAAGGCATGGTATCAACAGTAAAACAGACACAAGTGACCACAGTTCAAGGGTGTTTATTTAACTTCAATAAGGGTTTAAAAAACGCCTATGTAATCCTAAATTGAAAGATGGGAGCAAGCTACGATCATCAAATAATAACGCAGTCCTAGAGGTGTCTTGTCAAAATAAAAGGGCCTATACTAATAAACCTATTACCAATCCTTACCTCTAAATACAAATAGTGTGGGGAAAAAAAGTTATGCAAAAGAAAAGTGTATATCCAAGGATTCGCATATTACACATGTTTCTTTTCCTCTGTGCTGACAGAGACGAGGTGTTTCTATTTGTCTCTTGAAGGTATCCTCTAAATTGGCCCTGAGGGGGTGACCCTGGATTTATGTGCTCCTTATGTCTTGTGGAAGGTTCTTGGTAAATGGTAGGCTCATGGTGTTCTGTCTCTGTCCAGTCCCACATTGGAGATGTTTGGGAGTAACAGAGTGCCAGCAGTCTTGAGGCATACATTCCCTATGGGTAGTTGGGGATTCCTGCAAAAGAATGGAGAATGCAGGGAAGTCCCGTCCCACAATGACTTCTTCCGGGAGCTCAGGAATGATGGTTCATGATATCAGATATGACTCACCCCTGATGTTAAAGTGCACGGGTATCTAAGGGTATAGTTTGTTATCTCTGTGTACACATGTAACTCTAACTAGGGTGGCATTCTCGAGGTTCATTGTGACCAAATCGACCTTTATGGCGGTCTGTTTGCTACCAGAGTCAATTAATACTTTTACTTGTTTCCCTTTTATCCAGGCCTTTGCATATGTGAAGTCAGCGGAGGACTGCCACAAACATATGCTAAAGGTTACCAGATCTTCTTCGGGTTCTTCCCACTCTTCCCATTTTAGGCATCCTATTTCCATGGGGTTTTCTTTTAAATGTTTCGTACAGTGTGTGGCCAAATGGCCAGTTTCTGTACTTGAAAAGCAGACAGGAGAAGATGGTTTACTTCCCTTAATTTCTTCTCTTTTACTTTCCTCTCTACTTCTAGGGTCAGGTCTTTTAACTTCCATTCTTTCTTTTGGTATCCATTCCTTGGTTTTATAGCATCCTCCTCCCCTATCTAATACCTGGGGTTGGGGTCGGGGAGTAGGTTTGTAATCTTTTCACTCCTCACTTCAGTGTACCGAATGGAAGTGTGTGGCTGCATCAGAGTCGTTTTGGACAGTCTCAATAGCCATGGCTACAGTAGGTCGATTTAGTTGTAATACTGACTTTTGCAAAAAGGGGGGTAAAGAATTGGTGAATTGCTGTAAAGTAATTTTTTCTACCAATGATTTCATTGTTTTGTTGTTAATCCAAAGAGCAATTGTGTTTTTAATGAATTCTCCCATTTCACCGAGGGTTTCCCTGGGGTTTAGTCTAATGGACCTTAATTTTTGTTTCAGGTTTGGCCTACCCTTTTTAAAAGCCTCTCTTTTGTGGATATAAAGGTAGCTCCCTGGGCAAGATTAAGTAGCTGGTAGGTGGTCTGTAGCTCACCTTTCAGCAGAGGACCTAGATTTAAAAAAAAAATATTTTCTTCCCATACTAATTGTTTGGCTAATCGCTCGAAATTCAAAAAGAAATTCCCTAGATCTTCGCCCTCTAGTTATGGCTTGAGTATCCCTTGAGGTAGCAAGGGTCTTGCCTGTAACTCAACCAATTTTGTTGAAATTCTCTTGAAGCCTACCTACAGCCTGAATGTGATGGGTGGCCAGCTGGGCCATGATAGCTGTCAGGTCTGCCATTTCTTCCGGCAGGGTAAGGGTTTCTTCTGTAGTTTTTTCTGAATTGGAAAAGAAACAGGTTTCGACTCCCTCCGAGTCGGATTCTGCCGCAAGGAAAGAGCAAGACAGATTGGTTTCTAAACCTGATGGACCAGGGACCAAAGTTAATTTGGCACTGAAAAAAAAAGGTTCAGAACAAGGGGGATTTAGAGCTCTAGGTCTAATGAAGGTGTGTGCTTGCTGTGTTTTTAAGATTAGTCAATCCCACTGTTGGATGTTATAGTGGGACAGTGGAAGGGTATCTAATAACAACTGGGTTTTAAAAAACAAATCTTGTTGACCAGTTGGGACGTGCAGCTGGGAGAGCAAAACCTCTTTAAGAGTGGATATGCGGTCAGAGTCAAGGAGCTCAGCGATTCTATTTTCCCCTTTGATGGTACAACGATTCTCAGCATGGATTCTCATTGTTTACCAAATGAATCACATCCCACACCTGACACCATATGTAAGGAAGGCATGGTATCAACAGTAAGACAGACACAAGTGACCACAGTTGAAAAGTGTTTATTGAACTTCAATAAGGGTTTGAAAAATGCCTATCTAATCCCAAATTTAAAGATGGGAGCAAGCTACGACTATCAAATTATAATAACACAGTTCTAGTGATATCTTGTCAAGATAAAAGGGCCTATACTAATAAATGTATTGCCAATCCTTACCTCTAAAACAAATAGTGTGGGAAAAAATTTTATACAAAAGAAAAGTGTTCAAGAAATCATATGTGAGGATATTTAAGCCATAGGCTTCCCTTCCCCACAATTTCAGCACGGGACAAGGTGGCACACTCAAGTTTAGCACAGTGTCTGGCTTCTCTAGCACAAGGGTGTAGTTCAAAAATTCAACATCGTGGCCTTCTGTACCACAGTCTCTTTGCTATTCAAAGTCTCTTCTTTCAGAGGGCCTTTTGCAATAAACAAACAATAAAGTTCCTTTCCTTTTGTATTTCACATATACTCCATTTTTTAAGGTAATTTATTATTCACCTCGGATCCCCCTCTGCCGGGCTCAGATCCACTTTAATACAATGTTCTCGGGATTTTTACGTATCCAATTTCTTGTGTGATTCACTGTTCAGCCCAGATGCCCCTCTGCCGGGCTCAGATCCACTTGACACAAAACCTTCAATCAGTCTCCCTCCGCCGGGCTCGGACCAATTTATCTACTTTAACACAAATGTGCTTTTACCCAAAGCTTTCAATTGATCTCTTTCTGCCGGGCTGGGACCAACTTTATCTTCTTTGCCATAAATATTCTTTACTTTATCAAGCATCGAAGACTTTTGATTGTGTGTGGGATTTTGCTTGACACATCGCAGGACCACTTTGATTCACAATCTTTTGCCACTCTTTCACTTTTGTCATCTCTAAGCTGGGTACCTTACAGAGACCTTCGATTGAGCACACACGCAGTGCCAGAACACTGTCAAAGGTATTGTATCTTGGTTTCAAAGTTCAATCACTCATCTGCAGTTCACCTTTACTCGGGTTGGTTATCACACGTGTTTCAAACAATGTTCGTTCCAGTGCTCGCTATACAATGTTCCTGCTTGCAACCTTGGGTTCAACATAGATCGGTCTTGTATCGATCTCCCCAACTCACCGGCTTTGTTGATTTCACTGCAGCGTTGCTTTGTTGTTGGAGCCAAGGACAGTAACACGACAGCTGGTGACTCTCCCCATCTTCATTATCGACACAGTGGGGCCCCGGATACCTCTGACACACAATACACTATTCGTCATCTTGTTTTCTTGGTCTTACGCTTTCCAATCTTGAGGGCTCATGAAAGCAGCGGCTCTTTGTTGAAAAGGTCAAGGAAACTTCCCTCCTTGCAATCCCCTTCTGTTTCACGGCCTTTCTCCTCTTGTTAAGCTGCCATCTTGGAACTGCCATTTCCCTGGGTGTTTTGCCTCGCTCAGAGTGTGCTGTCATACTCCGCCTTTTATCCGTGTGAGGAAGTGTAATGGAAGTCAAGTGTGTGTGCTGGTCAGTAATTGCCTGACCTCGCCTGACCATCGTATTGGGACATGTCAGGTATACCACTCGGGTGTTAGCTGTCCGCGAGAAAGTGTTTGTATTGTAAAAGGGGCAGGGGATTGAGTGCCTAAATTACCTATGTGGTAGGATGGGGTAAAGGTGTTACAAGGAAGGGGACACCACGTCTAACCATCCGGTGGCCCGCTCCTACTCCCCGAAGACCCCTCACCCAGGAGATACACCCGCATTGGTCCAACCCCAGGGACTGGATTCAAAAGCGATGGCCGTGTCCTGGCCACCTGGATGACAGATCCCCGGGACTAATGGGTGAGACATCTTCTGGTTTCTCACACAAGCAAGCTCGATGATCATCAGGCTGCCTGATATTCTGCATTATATACATGAACCGAGCTTCACCTTTTTAAACCAAGATAATTGTCCCTTATGATGGTAGGAACACGTGTGTTTCAGAGTCCTGTAGACCAGCCTTGAAGTTGTATCTCGAGGTAAACTGTCAGGGACCCCAGAGGGTTTCAGCAGATTATATGCTTCAATATATAAAAGTGCCTCAGTAGGTGTGTCAAAGAAATGCGCCCGACCCCCACTTTGTATTCGGTTACGGGAAACAACATGGCATAGGGAACATAGCATTCCCACAGTAGGCGTTTGATCGAGTCGAAGGTCTTCCGGGTTGCCTGAACACCGGCCAAGAAATCAGAGTAGATAAACACTTTGCCATCCTCTAATTGCAGTGTTCTACGCTCCCTTGCCATCTTGTGGATCAAGTGTCTGTCCCTATAAATAGTCCTGCGATAATCATTCAAGGCGGTGCCACCAGTTTAGGGGCAGGCATCAGCTCTCAATTGGCTCTCTCAACTAGAAATTGTGAGGAGAACTGAGGATCTCCCCTAGTATTGACATTGATACCTCCTCCACAAACTGCTCCATAGGACCTTTAGCTGCATTCTCAGGAACCCCGGCAACACAGACGTTATTCCGCTGTGAATTCAACTCAAGGCCATCACACTTCAGTGGGATTGCCTTCAGTTCCTTCTTAAGGACCCCAATATCGTTATCATGCAGTTCCATGTTGTCTTCTAGGGTACTGATTCTCGTTTCTGCTTGTGTTATGCTTCCACTTTTTCTATCCAGCTTAGTTTGCAAGGAGTTGATATTGGCTCCTATGTCATCCAGTGTGGAGTTTACAGCTGCAAACACATTTTGCATCGCAGCCATGATCAGGTCCAACTAGTTAGTGTCGATTGTAGTGCTCCCTGTGCTGTTACATGCCAATGTCATCTCAGGAGGGTCTTTAGTAGGAGTGCTGGTGTAGGAGTCCATAGGCCCACATTTCATCCCTGCCACCCTCATAGCACTGAGTTGTGCCTCCAGGATTGAGGGTACCCACCCCTAGTACAGCATAAAGGCACCACAAGGCACTGGCAATATGAAAGCATCCTCAAATAACAATCCCACAGGAAAGGGTGAATCAGAGAATCCTAATGGGTATTATTAGGGGCGTCTCACTGACCATGGAACTCCCAGAAGCCAGCAGATACTGTATCCACCCAGTGGATGTCAGGAGGGAAATGCACATACTTCAGAAAAGGTAGGTAGGGATCTGACCCTCCAAAATAGCAGAGTTATGGTACGTATAGCCTCACCTGCACTAGAGCCGCAGCTTGCTGTTTCCCACAGCAGTGGTGCCCTTCAATATAGCCAACCGCTGAGCAGGCGTTATACCCGCTCCTCATGCAGTGCGCAGACACAAGACGTCCCATATGTAGCAGTGCACCCGCCCTCCTTGTCAACTGCAGGCCATTGCTCGAGCACCGGGTCTGGGGCTCGTTCTTCCACAACTTCGCCTGCTGTGGTTAGCGAAAAACGGCATGTCCCCTGGCTGCGACGAGTCGCATGCTCTCCTGTTTTCCACTGCCCATGCAGGAACTGGCGTGTCACCAGTTCTGTCCGAGCCCAGATGGCAAATGCGGCTGCATGTTGTGTGGCATCCCAATCGGTCCAGGAGCGCAACTAACACTGCTCCACACTGTCACAGGACAGACGCGGCTGGATTGAGTGGAAGGCGGTACTCGGGTTAGGAGTCACAGGATTTACATCGGGCTCCGGAGCCCTCAGGTTAGGCCGCCATGCTTGGTGCCGCTCAACAGCGCACTGCTACTTCCCTTTTCTGTCTTCCTTTGTGTAAATCCTCCTCCTGCTTTTGGAAAAGGACTCTGGCCCCCTAACTGCAGTTGGGGAACTGAGCAGTGATCTGAAACATAGACAGAGGAGCAGTAAAAGTCAAAGTAGCTAGAGTATCGTTCAGAACAACATACCGAAATCCAGACCTATCCCGATTACAGTATCGTACCAGAGAGACTGACTACGCATTGCAGTTTCTTATAAATTCAATTACCTCAAAGTTGGGAACACAAGCTACAGTATGAGGGTACAGGTTTGAGTGCCTAAGTCTACATAATACTGGTATATAGCATGGGTACTTTTGGAATAAACCTCTCACCTCAGTGTTATTTCTAGAGTCCAATGTAGTCAGCAGAAAATGTTTCCATGGAGTTAATGTAATATTTTCCAAAACTACCCTTTAGTCATCAGTGGCCCCCTGTTCTCTCAACGCTACTGTCATATTTATTTGATAACTATACCAGTAAATGATCTTCAGGACTTCTTTTCTTCCCAATCTAGAATGGAAAACAGCCATAAATCAGAACTATGAGATGGTTCAGGGAATATTTCAGGTGCTGGAGTAGGTTTTACAACCAGTTCTACACTGGTTAATTTATCATCGATATTTGGGGCCAGATTTAAGGGCTGTAATCAGAGCCCAAAGGTAGTCATCTGACACTAATTTGGGAGGGCTTTGCATGGATAGGTAGCAATACTGTGGGGGCACATCATAGATCTTGGGAGGAACCCGAACCACATCTCTAACCCACATTCCCAAGTCCCACATGTACCTCCTTGCCAAAAGACCCAAACCTTTTCTTGTGCCATGGCCAACTCTTGACCTCTGAGGTGATTACTATGTTCGTAAGGTTATTTATTTATTTATTTATTTATTTATTTGCATTTATAAAGCGCACAGAACTGCCCTGGGGCATCGTGGCGCTGTTACAGCAGACTTAGTCATGAACACAAGCATAGGAATGTGTTTACAGATGTAACCGAGTTACATAGTACATTTCACATTGGTAATAAACATTGAGCTTAAAGGTTATGCTATGCTGTGGATACAATGCAAGCATGAGAGTGAATGTGGCAGACTTTAGCGGAATAGGAGGGTTTTGAGGTTTTTACGGAAGGTATGGTATGATTTTTCGTTCCTTAGTGAGGTAGGTAGGGAGTTCCAGTTTTTTGGTGCGAGGTGTTGGAAGCTGGTTCCTCCCGCCCTGGATCTTTGAAACGTGGGGACATCAATCATGTTGGTGCGGTGAGCTCTGGTGGGTCTGATGGAGGCTTTCGGTGTGATTCTTTCTGCGAGATAGGGTTATGAGACTGCATCAGTTCAGAAGAGGTATTACAGACATTATATGAGATTTGGAGAGAGAGTATAACAGAGAGAACATACAGAAGAAACATTTTCTTCATTTCCGGGATATTGGTGGTGCAGCCCACTTGCACTGTGTCACATGATCCCAGGTCTGGGTGCCCTGCTTTAGAGCAACGCTAGATACCAGAAACACTTGCAGTAGCTCCTTCCAGACAAAGCATCTTCACAAAGACCACATCGCCTGGTTGCAGAGGATGTTCAGCTACAAGTGGTTCTTTGGGCAACACTGCCTTAGCCTGGTTGTGAACAGAACTAAGAGAAGATATTCAGGACTTCACATACCCTAGTAATCTGTTATCAGTAAGGTGCAGGTTGTCATCAACAGCTTATTCAGGTGGGGACAAAGGTAATCACATAGGTCTACCATACAGCACTTCATAAGGGCTGAAGCCAGTGTTTATGTTTGCTATTATTCGCATGCTGAATAGTATGAGGCAAAGGGCTTTGGGCCATTTCAATACAGTCTCTTGGCAGAGTTGAGCCCATTTATTTGTAATCACTCCATTAAGTCTCTCCACTTTTTGTGGGGATTTATGGTGGTTGGGGCAATTGTGATGTATGTTCTGGGTGGACAGTGATTTCACCAGACTCTTTATGAAATGGGAACCCTGTTTGCTGTTGATGCAAACCAGCACTCCAGATCTTGGCACAACGTCCCTCACAAGTATTTTTACAACTGACATGACATCCTCTCTTCTGTAGGGGTAAGCCTCCACCCCACCCAGAGAACACATCTAAGATAACAGGGGGATATTGCCATTCATTACAACAAGGAAGCTGGATGAATTATATTTGTTGAAGACCTACAAACCAGCCATAAGGAGGAGGGTGGCTGATACAGTTTACGCCACAATATTTTGGAGACAGTGCACGACTTACAATATTCATTGCCCATTTTAGAGAAATCTGGTTCAAACCAGGACCTTTCAGTCACATAACCATTTCTTCTTTACCCACATGGGCTGGTCCATGATGCATCATGAGATACAACAGTAATATTTAGTGTGCCACTAATCAACCATGGTCATCTCACCACAGAGAATCAAAATGTTATCAATAGCCCTTTCTTATCCAATTGCCTTTTTCGATAGAGGGAGCCTTTTCTTGTACCTAGGACAGATCTTCCATTATTTTGTACGTGGAGGGGATAAACTGGTCTTGACAGGGAGGTTGTATTCGTCTTAAGGGTCTAGTATTGCTGCTAGTGTGGTGGCTTGCTCTAAGGGGTGGTGTACAGTACACTTCAGAATGGCTATTTTTTCAAACAGCATGATAGCATCTATGTGGGCCTTTACATACTGACTGTTCCTAATAGGGGCTCCTGTCAATGTCAGAAATCCCCACTGCTTCCGGAGTTGACCCAAGTTCTGGACTACCCCAAAGACGTAACGCAAGTGGGTATGTATGCTGACAGACTGCTGCGCGGCTAGCCTGCATGCTGTTGTTAATGCTCAGAGTTCTGCCACCTGAGTAGCGGTGACCTGAAGTAACTTTAGACTTTCCACCTCCTCCCCAGGCTCACACACCACATAGCCGGTCTTATAGCACAGCGAGTAGAGAGCTTGCTTTGACATCTGTGCAGAGCCTGCTGACGCAGGTTCGAATCCTGTCAGGGCCAAACTCAGCCTTTCATCTTTCCGAGGTCGATAAATGAGCACCACACAACGTGGGTAATAATAAGCAGTGCTCAGATACATCTGGGTTCATAGCGCTATATAAATGCTAAATTATTTTATTATTATTATACCCCGCAACCAATTTCCTATTCAGGTCTCTGTAACAATATCCATCAACAAAATAGGTCAGATCTACCTTGGGTAGGGGTGTATCAGTGAGGTCTGTTAGAGGTGTTAGCAGGCAATTAGTGAAAGTTGCACAATCGTGAGGTTCAGTATTGTGCAATTCCCCATCTTCCGGGGTAGGGAGTAGACACGCCAGATTCAGTACTGAATATCTGGTTAGGGTGACAATGGTGGAATTCAAGAGAAAAATCTCATCCTTGCTAGCACAGGATTTAGACAAAAGATGTATTTTAATTTTCAGCAATGGGGAAAACAACTGAATGGGACAGTGCAACCTCAAGAGAAACCCCAGCACAATATTTATCACACTCTTCTACCGCTAGTGTGGCAGCTGCGACTGATCTTAGGCAAGGTGGCATTACCGCAGCAACCAAGTCAAATGCTTGTCAGTAGTAACCTATCTGCTTATGGTGTATGCCGTGTTTCTGTGCCAGGACAACAATGGGAAATCCATTTCTTTCATGACAGTATAATGTAAACCCGCCCAGTGCTCTTTCTTGTAATCAGGAAGTCCCAGCACAGGTGAACTGACTAAACTATTCTTTAGCTTCCCAAAAGTTTCTTCATCCTCAGGAGTCCACTGTAAGGATTCTATGGTGTTCCCTCAAGTGTAATGTTGTAGGGGATTAATTGTCTGGGGTTTCGGGATCTTGTGCACTGCCTCCTTCCTAGAAGGAGATATCAGTAAGAGCCCTTAGGTTATGTTGTGTCCCAAATAATGCACCATTTGTCTAAATAGCTGTATTTTAGTCTTGGATACTTTATGTCCCTTCTCATCAAGGGCAGTCAATAAAACCTGTGTCTCCCGTTTACAGGCCTTGTATGATGGGGAAGCAGTCAATAAATCATTCACATACTGCACCAGACCTGATCCACCTGGGAACTTTGTCATCTAGGTCTTTCTTTAACTGTTGGGAGTAAAGATTGGGGGATTCAGAGTAGCTTTGGGACAAACACATCCAGGTGTACTGCTTTCCCCTATGTGAATAGGTATTGGCCGTCTTTCGGTATGAGGGACTGAGAAAAATGCTGATCATAAGTCCACTACTTTGAAATGTTTTGCAGACTGGTACTATTAAAAATGAGGGAATGACCATAGCATTCACAGCTCTTAAATCTTCGGCGAAACAGTAGGTGGTCTTTCCCAGATTTTTGTAGGAACGATTAAATCTTGTCTTTGAAGTGCCTCAATAACGGGGGTGATTCCTTGCCCTGTTTCTGGGGTTAGGGGATACTGAGGAATTCAGTACTTTAGCCTAACTGTTTCTGCTGTGTAAATGTATCCTACCTCATTGGCATGTGCTGACCAGGGAGGCAGGTATGGAATTAATCAAATCCTTCAGATCATCTGACCATTCTCCCTCACCTGAAGATTCCTCCTCTGGATCTGTTTGGAGTGTTGCCAGGACTGCCTCGGCATTAGCATTGATGGACACTTATTACTGACCCATCTGGCATGCAACAGATGGTGCAACTAAGCGTATATAGTAATAATAAGTTAACTGGGACTAAGGGTCTTACCAAAAAGGCATGTGCGTCAGTTATAGGTCCTAATGTGATGGTGAGAGGCTCTGTGGCTGAGTGTATGACAGGAGCATAGAGATACCTACTGCTTTTACAATATGGGGTGGATACCAGTACATTCCGGAAGTGGTACATGCATAGGGCTGATTTACTTGCCCCAGTGTCTACCAAACAATGTACTGATATTTCCTTCACATTGCAATGCCCATACGGGCCATATCGGCCAATTGGGAACAGTGGATCCATAGAGATCTCACCATTCCATCATAATCAAAGCAGGTCTTGGTTACTCTGGGGGAATATGGGCGGTCCAGTGGCAAACATCAGAGCATTCAAATTTGGAAAGGAGGAGGGAGGCTTCTGGTTGGTTTCAGGAAAGCAAGCAGGGTTACCAGAAAGAGAATTCAGATTATTATTCTGTGCTTGCTCTGAAAGTATGGTATTTGTGGTCTCTAAGGGCATTCATTTTATCAGTGTACCTCTTGTTTAAGATAGCTGCAAAACAATTGGTTTGTTGGTGGTCCTTGTCAAGGTCCTGGCTGTCTTTGTCTCTCCTGCACCTGCTGTCCTCCTTTTCCCTATTGTCCCCAGAGTCTCTGTTGATCTTGTTGATCTTGTTGCCCCGCCATTGTCTCCCCAATGGCCCTGGCTGTCCCATCTGTCCGGGAGGCAGACCTCCTCTTTTTCCCCCGGTTCTGTGGTCTTCCCTTGTCCCCCCTTCGAACAGTATTCTGCGCTCTTTGCATCTGTCCCTGTACCATTCCTATCTGGAGGGTCATTAATCCCTCAAAGTTCCCCTGTTTCTGTTTTTGGCACACTACACAGTAGTTCACAACCACCATTAACTGTGCTAAGGGTCTAGTCTGCCTTCCTATGCACAAACTGTGCATGTACCTTGGGCAATAGCCCAGCTACAAAGGAGTTCACTATAGCTTCTTGTGCAGTTTCATTGGATTAAGTAATGCCGAAATGTTTAGAACACCACTTTCAGTTGGCCTAGGATGCCTGCAGGAGATTTGCCTCTATTCTTTTTACAATTCACTTTCTTATCCAAATCGGTTTTTCAGGGGCAGACCTCAGGAATAGCATTGGCTATTCTTTCCCTTGCTGCCTTACCTCTGGTGGCATTACTACCTCCATGGTTCATATCTGCCCAAGGATTATTGCACTGTATAGCAGTGCTGAACTCTTCTATAAACTTCTGCAGTTCGTCTCCGATATTTGGGAACACTTTAGCCTGGTTCCGCAGCTCACCTGGAGTCCATTGGACATGTAAATTG
Source organism: Ambystoma mexicanum (assembly GCF_040938575.1). NCBI lineage: Eukaryota > Metazoa > Chordata > Amphibia > Caudata > Ambystomatidae > Ambystoma > Ambystoma mexicanum. The sequence goes on along the minus strand of NC_090936.1, from coordinate 972,631,187 downwards.
ACAAGTTGGGCTGTTGCTGCCCACCCCCGTCCAGTTAATTTCCTACTAGCATTTATCAAAGAGGCGCTTGGAGCACCCATGAGTCTCTTCTGTGCACAGTGACTCCGTCATCACAGACAGTAAAGGAGAGAGGTGCATCAGACAATGGTGCCCCCTTTGTGTCCCCATATTTCTATATCCAGGCATTGCAGATGCAGAGGGCTTGGCGGGCTGGATCTTTATTGCCACAAGCGGCTGATCTTCTCCGGCTGCTTTTGTCCCTTTCCCTGCTGGTCGCTGGCCCCATCTTGCCAGAGAGCGCAAACTTGTGAAAAATTTAACTACGTCTTCTGCCGATTCCATGTTCAGTTTCTGTTTTCCATTCAACTATCTGGGGGCACAGGAGCATTAATTTATCCGAAACAAAATACACCAATGAATAGGTTCAAGGGTACTCATACACGAAGGGCTCCCACAATTGGTTTGAAAAAATGACTCTTCGAAATTGTTATCATAGAGAAAGATCTCTAGAGGATTTTTTATGTTGTAATTGCATGAGTCAAAAACACAACAACACAATTTACAGAGAGAGAATAGACATCATCAATGGTTTGTTGGACCATAACAGAACATAAACGTTAATGCTTTAAAACATCATTTACCACCAATGCTCGGGTGAAGATCACTCGAAGATGCCCCGCTCTCTGCACGCAGCCTTTTGACAGCCTATCTGGCCCACCACCAAAGCCATACCTTTGATGGCTGACCGCTTTACAACACATTGGACCTTTTCACCTGTAGTTATTCGGTGAAAGGAGTACCTAGAGACCAGCCCAGTGTGGCGTATGGATCTCTAATACAGTGCCTATCAATTGCTACATAGCTTAGACGTCCTGTGTACAGAACCTTGTCCTGATGATGGCCGTCCCAAAGATGAGGCTCATTTAGCCCAATTCTAAACGGCCGAAACACCTGGTGTAGACATACTACTCCCCGAATTCACAGCACATTGATTGCTGTTCACACATGAAAAATCTTATCTGTTGCCTCTTAGTTGTTTTACATTGTCTTCAGAATTCCGCTTTGAATTGTTTCACAATTGAACTGTGTCTGTTTTGACAAACCTCCACAGAGGTTGGGTTTGTTGCACACACACCATTTTCAACTTTGTCCCGAGCATTGGTGGTAAATGGTGTTTTAAAGCATTTACGTTTATGTTCTGAGGGGAAGTCTTCCGGTCCGGAGACGTACCACGTTGCGCGATAAGTCTGAGTTATCTCCAAATGTCAGAAAAAAATAAGTCTAAATTTCTCTTTATGGGATGGCCAAGTGTTTATTAAAGTTGGTGTTGCAAGACAAACAAACAGCATACTAGCATTAACCCATTCTCACCCAAACTAACTTTCCCCGTCCTCCAGACGCACTCCTGTAATGCGCTCCAGACAATTGACCCCACAACGTCGAAAGACACTTACTAGGCACTATTCCCGCCATATCTAAAACAATGGACTACTTTGTCTCTGGGAATTTGTCCTTTATTTATACTCATGTCATTGGTGCATTACATGACTAACCAGTACCAAGTGAAATAGGGAGCTGCTAGCATCTTTCTGGGTGCATCCTCCTTGGGCGAGGAGTGTAGGTCTCAACCCGTATGATGGCTTCAGGCACAGATGAACAGCTCATTGTGAAGACCAGTCCACACTAGTGAAATCCATTGGCATTGAATGGAACACCTTGCCCTAGTAACCTAAGGCTGTCTGAATGTCCCAAGTCAGTACTTTCATTTTGTCTGTGCAATCTGATGTGGCAGCAACAAGCATTGCCTGGTGCTAATATGAATGAGGTTCATTGTATTTGTAATACATCTTTTCATCGGTCCAAGGGTATGTACTTGCTCATAGGGTGAAGTCACCAAGATGCTGGCACTCAAGGTAATTGAGTCTGTCTGTAGCTCCTGGTGCAGTCTGGTGACACTAGTAGCAAAAGAAACCTCCACAGAGATGAGGATCTGTGTAAATGAAAGGGAACTTAATACTGCCACCAACAGAGATGCCCACTCCCATACCATGAGCGGATGATCGTTTGAACAAATTGGGAGCTGGGCTGTGTAGTCTATCTCGGCCACCAGGTGGCAGTCATAGGATACAGCTAGTCCAGGTGAAAGTCTGGTCTGTTTTGGATTGGGAACCTCCCAAGGCCTAGACCGTTGGCATCACTGGCTATTAAGAGATATTTTGTTAAAGGGCATGGTTTCACCTCTGAATGCACAACATGGTTGACTTAACTCCTCCTTGTTAAGAGACTTCACTCACTGTAGAGAACTCTGCACTGCCAAGGTGCTCAATATGAACAGGAATTTATTGTACAGGCCAAAGCTTCCAAAGAAGGCATAGGAATGGTGTTGGCCCAACTCAGTTCGCATGGGTAGGATCATCCTGTTGCTTTCGTTAGTAGATACCCTAACCCAAGACAGAAAAGCTAGGCTGGAGTGGGTGTTTTTCTGTGCTGTGGACAATGCGCAAGATAGGACCATATTTGTTTAGGAATTGTTTCACTGTTCTGACAAACCACAGACCCTTAAACTGGCTTGTGCAGATGAAAGGAGAAAACCCCAAACTCCTGGAGTGTTCCATATCCTCCATGGTTTTGACTTTAGGTTGGATCACAAGCAAGGGAGCAGCCACTTGAATACAGATGCTCGCTCCCAGTATTTCTACCATGATGGAAAAAACTACCAAAATTGTTTCATAGTTCTTCCCCGTTCTTTATGCTGGTACAGTGATCTTTACGCAGGGGGTCACATGCAATTGATTCTGTCTGCCCTCCTTTCCCCTTCAGGATTTCTGCATATGGGGAATTTTAAGCACTGTGATGGGATGTCACTAGAAAGCTCAGGATTCATACAACTAGCTTTTTTTGTCAACATTTCAGTTCCAGACATTAGAGCCCAGTATAATGAGTGTCTAAAGACTTATTTTATATAACTGAGAATTAGGTCACTGGGATAGGCGTACAGGCAGGGGAGTTAAAAGTTGTTGTTTGTGGAGTGTAACACAACTCCAGATGATCCAGAGGGGCATTAGTGTGCATTGCCAACATTTATGATTGAAAACATACCAACAAATCCTTTTTTTTCCTGGCTGCAGTATATTAACTGATTGTTGTTGTGGATGAGTCATTATCTATGTAATCCTGGGAATGATGGATCCCATGTAAGAGGGAATTGAATAATAATGGTCATATGATCCCAAGGAACAGAGTACTGTAAATAAATGCCATGTGTATTTTCTCCTTATTCAATCATTAAAAAGATATGTTGATCTTACACTTGTATCAGTGCAGCAGTATGTCTCAGATTTGTTGATGATTTTCTAATACTATTTTTGTTCAGGTGTAATAATTTCAGGAACTAATTAGCAGCAGGAATACTAATTTAGTATACACTTTGAAAGTGCAGAGCTTCAGGATACATCTGAATCTTAAAGGTGCACATTACAATTTTATGACAGCTGCCACCTCACGCCCACTCTGTTTACAGATGCCTGCTGTCAAAGATTAAAAGCTCAACGGAAGACTAGTGATGAACTGGTTGGGTGAAAATAATCATTTATTGGTGTAAATTACATAGGTAGGAGTAAGGCATATGGGGTCTAACCAGAAGATGCTCTAACTTAACAGAGGTACATGTCATTATAACAGTGCATAAGCGCAAGGAAAACACTAATTTAGTGAGGGTTAGTCAAACTTCCAGGGTCTGCAACCTTCGGCTCTCCAGATGTTTTGGACGACTACTCCCATGATCTCTCACCATTGACTATGCTTACTAAGACTGGTGGAAGTTTTAGTCCAAAACATCTAGAGATGCAAAGGTTGCAGACCCCCGCATGATTTGGCTGTTATGAATATGCTCCTGCCTCCTAACATTTCCAGAAGTTCAGTCTGGGGGTGTCCTGACTACAGATCCCCGATCAGGGTGTACCTAGCTCCCTGTTCCCAGAAACCTGAAGTGGGGGCTCCCTTGAAAGCAATGGAGTGGGCAATCGCTGCTGGATTTTGGCGTTGTGGGGGAAGAACACGCCTATGAACTGTCTGGAGTGTGGGGCATGTTGAATAATGGTTCGACAGCCCCTGCATTCTCCCGACAGGCATTAAATTACATTCTGTGGTTGCTACTGGCCCCAGAGTATCCTGGCCCTCCCCAACTGCCCAACTGGTCTGTCCAATGTGACTTTGTCACACCGCCTATCTGTTTCCCTGTCTTATATTTTTCTAGGGTACAGTTGGTGCTGTATCAGTACAAAAGCAGCATAAATGAGTCCTTATCGAGTCTTCTTTGTGTACAAATGAAAGGAAAGCCAGATAGTTAAAATACATACGCACACACACATTATTTTTAAAAACGTTTATAAATCTAATTTATTTATTTATTAATTTATAAAGCAAGCAAAGCCCTGGGGCATCTTGAGGCTTTTACATAACAGGTTACTCCAAGTAAATGTGGAAGACTCGGGTTAGGCGAACAGCCGGGTTTTAGGGCGCTCCTGAATTCCCAATAGGATTGTTTGGCTCGCAGAGCAGGAGGTAGCGAGTGCCAGTGTTTGGCTGCTGTGCAGGGGAAATTAGATCCGCCAGCTTTAATCAGTTTGAATTTTGTTTGGACAAGGCAGTGGGCATATGCTGATCTGGTAGGTCTAGCAGATTGGACTTTCTGTGTGAGGAAGGGTGGAGCAAAGTTCGAGAGGCATCTGTGTGTGATCGATAGAGTTTTGAACATAATCAGTTCTCTTATCGAAAGCCAGTGCGCATTTCTTCTGGCAGTAGAGCTGTGATCTGCTTTGGGAATGATGCGCGCAGCTCGGAGAGCGTTATTCTGGCTAACCTGCAGTTTGTGGATGTTGCGTGCTGAGGTGCCTATGAACAGAGCATTACAGTAGTCCAACTTTGAACCAATCACTTCTTGTGCAATGGTAAGGCAACTGTCAGGTGAAAGAAAAGATCTGGAAGTGTTAATCAGTTTTGTCGTGCAGGCAACAGATGAGGCAATGGCGTTCACTTGTTGGGTAAGGCAAAGAGTGGCATCTAGATAGACTCCCAATGTTTTCGTTGAAGGGGAGACGGGGATCGGGATACCATCAATGTTTGAAGGAGGCATAACAAGGGTTCAACTTCTTGATCACCAAAGGTGGCCCTACAAGAAGGATCTTTTCATCATTCAGACAGAGTTGGTCTGTAGCCATCCAGGCATGGATGGTCAGGTAAGCAGTGTTTAGGGTGTCAGAGTCTTCTTTGTAACTGCCTGAGAAGGGATTTGAGTGACATCCACAGAATTGGTATGTGATATAACGAAGGGGTCTAACTGAGGTTTGGTGAAGATGTTATAGAGGATGGGGCATACGCAAGATCCTTGGTACCCGGGACTGGCGAGGCACAGGCATTGTTAGCAAACACTCTGACCGTTCTTTCTTCCAGAAAGCAGGCAGTCCGGGTTGTGGCCTCGGGTGAGAAATAGACTGCAGAGGTATAAGGTAATGGCAGAGGATATTATTGTCAACCAGATCGAAAGCTGCCGAGAGATCTAGGAGTAGGAGGAGGGCTGGCTTTCCCTAGTCCCTGATGTCATGGAGCTGGTTCTTCAAGTCCAGCAGGGTCGATTCTGTTCCGTGGCCTGGTCGAAACCCAGACTGTCGGATTCACAGTATGTGGTTGGCTTCCAGGTAATACTGGATTTGAGTGTAAGCTGCCCTGTCTAAGATTTTCAGGAGGAAAGAGTCGGTAGTGATGGTTCGATAGTTGTTCGGGACAGTTGGGTCCAAGTTAGGTTTTTTAAGAAGTGGGAGTATCCAGGCTTCCTCAAGGCTAGTAGGGACTAGACCAGTAGTAATGGAGGCATTAATGAAAATGGCGATAAAGGGGGCCAAGGCCTTTATAATGGAGGCTGGGCAAATGTCACCTTTGAATCTCGAAGGTTTTAAGCCCTTTAAAATAGCGATAACTTCAGTCGTAGTGACATTCATGAAGTGGAACAAGGGAAGATCTTGACGGGTGCTAAGCAGTGGGGCAGAGGTGTTTTGAGAGGGGCTTGTTTGAGGAGGATTCTGTTATGAAGGGTGTCAAGGAGGGCCTTTTGTATGTTAGTGCGCCATGCCTCGTCTTTGGTGATATTGGAAGGGGGGGGGTGGAAAGGTCTTCCAAATCTCTGAGGATAGAGAAAATCTCTCGAGTATTAGACTTGGCTTCTCGATTCTAGTATTGTAGGTTCATGATTTGGCTCGTAGGATGGCTTTTTAATATAGATTGGCTGCAACAGTGAATAGCAATTTCTGTGCATCGGAGAGTGATTTTTTCCATTTTGACTCTGCTTCACTTTTTTTGGTGCGGAGCAGCTGAATATCTGGTGTGAACCACGAGTTAATGTGCGCATAGGGCTTCATTTTCGAGGTGCTAGAGGGGCAATGGAGTCAATGGCTATTGTCAGTGTCTTTGAGTAGAGGTTGGCTAGCACGCTTGGATCAGTGATTTGGAGATCCTCCGACTGGAGAGTCTTAAGCAATGGCAAGCTTTGATCTTTCGTAAGTTTTTCAGGAGCTGCAGGCCAACGTGGGTGGCAGGGAAGGTGTGTGGCGTACGGGTTGACAGATAGGTGCAATGGTAAAGGTCACAACATGAAGATCTTGCTGGTCATATTTAACAATTTTAATAAAAACATTATTCCAAGATCCCACTCATAGTTGGCGGAGCTAATCAATACTGAATGAATGAATATTATTGCTATTCTCATGATGGAGAATGTCTTTATCAGAGGTTTATACAGAATGCACTGTATATTGCATGCAATCGCAAGTCTAGAGCCCTTCACTAATTGGTCCGAAAAGAAGACATTGGCCCTCATTACGACCCTGGCGGAGAGGGGTTTACGCCAGCGTAATGCATGGCGTACCTCTCCGCCAGATTAGGACTTTCCGTAGCGCCATGGTGATTTTTACGCCCGGATTTTCCGGGCGGAAAAATCCATGGCGCTACGGGTCCCCTCGTTAATTACGCCACCGTATTCTACGGTGGCGTAATTAACGCCTTCCCCACTCCCATTATACCCTATGGGGCAAAAATGGGAATGGGGAAGGGTAAATGGGGATTGGGGACTTACCGCCCCGCCAAGGTCGGAATGGGGCGGTAAGTCCGCCAACCCCCATGGCGGAGTTGGCAGCTCTGCGCCATGGTCCATGGTGCAAATTGCACCATGGACCTCCGCCAGGGTCGTAATGAGGGCCATTAAAATGAGGTGGGTAGGCTATACAATCAAAATCATGTTGCTATTGCATTTCCTATTACTGATTATTCCTAGCTTGACAAAGAGAAAGTGTTCAAAGTATGTGAATCTGTCAAAGGTCCACTGGTGGGAAATAATTTCTTTAGAATGCCAAAGCTGATAAAGATACACCCGTATGTTCCCAGGGAGAATCAATCATTTGTGTCAAAAGCCACAGTGAATGCCTAGGCTACAGAAATGCGTTCTACACTGGCCTCACTACACATATTCTAACCAGACTACAGATGGCTCAGAAAGTTGCTGTACGGTTAGCCACACCTCCACAGAAACTCAAATACATACTGATGTCAATAGAAACCTTTACTGTCTCTCCTAAAACACAATTATTTTCGTGCACCCCAGTTCAGCAAGTCAGATCAGCTGAAAATGAAATTAGCCACATACAGGTTCGCCAGAAAAGGCAATAAAAGGTGTGGCTCATTTGGGATTTGAAGTATGCAGCCAACTCTAGATGGAAGTGTATATTGACACTGCAACAGCTCGCTTGTGAAAAGGTTTGAAGGTCCATCTGTTTGAGTAGTAGATGGCCCTTTCCCTTTATTTCCCCTCCTAATGTTTTTCTCCTTATTTGACTCCTTGGAGCAGTAACAAGTCAAAGCCAGTGTCTATAGGCAACATTACTTTGTTTTCGCATTAGGTAAATGCACACGATCCCTCAGTAAACAGTATTCCATTATTTGATTGCACAATAGAGATTTCTTTTATTAAATGCTACACTAAATCTTATCAAATTTCGTAGCCAATCATTCTTTTCTTTAAAAAAAAAAAGCAATGCACAAAATCTCTTCCAACCAGATAAACCCATGGTACAATCCGTAATGAATCTGAAGACTGAAAATGGTAGGAAGATGGTGGAACTTGTGTCAATGTCCTCAAACAGTCTTAAGTCGCAAACGGTGGTGCTGAAGGGTTGTGGACACAAAACATATGTATATTTTATTTCTTTAGTCATAATATGATAGCTCGGTATCATACTATACCATGTCATCAACCATGCAATTATCTGGTGTTTTTTGGTGTCACTAGAATATGAACCTGAAACTGTATTGCTTTTAATGACAAAATATAATTTTGCAGCCTCATGTGAAGCACATCACTGTCTTCTGACAGCACTTTAACCACTGTTTATTTTGTATTTTCAACATTGAAATTGCTTTTGTCAATCGTGTCTTCTCTCTCTTCCAATCAACAGACTTTTCAGTAGTTTAGGAGAGCTCCATACTATTTCGCAGCGGAGCTACGGGACCACCTACACCGTCCGGCCTGGCAGCCGCTACCCAATGACCCGGCGTTCAGCAAGTCCAGTGAAACCCAGTGCGGAAAGGACAGAAGCCTTGGGCGCTGTGCGCCCCTACTCTCTGACCCCACAGACCATTCTCAAATCTTCCAGCCTCTCCATCCCACACGAGCCTAAAGAGGTGCGGTTTGTGGTTCGTAGTGTAAGTGCGAGGAGTCGATCTCCTTCTCCATCACCATCTCCTGGACCCTCCCTGCACTCACTACACCCACCGCGACCCTATGTCCAGAAGCCCCTCCACCTGTGGAGCAAATATGATGTGGGAGACTGGCTGGAGAGCATCAACCTGGCAGAGCATCGTGATAAGTTTGAAGACAATGAGATTGAGGGGACACACCTGCCAGCATTGACAAAGGAGGACTTTGTGGAGCTTGGGGTGACACGGGTCGGGCACCGGATGAACATTGAACGAGCCCTGAAGCAGCTAACAGACAGCTGACCGGTGTCTCCCGAAGTGACTTTCCCATGGGTCACTTCACAATAGGATTCAACATTTTTATTTCTATTTCTACATCTCTAAATAAGGAAGAAAAAAGTGATAGATTTATATTTTGATCCGTGCTATGAAGGAAGAGAAGGTGAGTTCTCACACCCAACGCAAATTGGTCCACTCTCTCAGACACGCACGCACTGTTTCTGACCTCCGAAAGCCCCTTCGCCAGATCAGGTCCCACCCTCTGGAACAAGAATGTTGCATGGGATAAGTCAGTTTCCCTTGGGGTGGGTGGGTGACATTGCTTTTTCCATGGTTTTCGATGGTCCAACTTTGAACTGCTTGTTATGTCCACCACCCTCCTTCCATTTCGGGATAGTATATTAATGCTAGGACCTCCTACTATTCTAAAATCCGTCCGACTCCAGCTCCGCTCCCCAAGAGGAAATACAATCTCAAGAGGATATCAACCTGCCAGAGTTTAAAGATGTCATCAAAATTGAAGCACCGAGGGACGAAAACAACTTGCTGGCTAGTCCAATGTGGGAGAGGGAAAGTGAGGGAGAGGTTCAGTGATGTACATTCACGTAATTTACTCAATGGACCCGTTCCAATTTACACTGAAGCAGCAGTACTACCAAAGATCATCACATAACAAAACGTAGTTTTTGTGGAACTATTAATTTTCTTGTCTGTCTTGTTCCTATGCCAAATGCATACAATTTGAGGTGTTTAGGATGTAAGCCTATTCTGACCACACTCTTGTGTTAACAAGTATTTTGCTTTATGCAGGTTCTTCTGTTACTTATAATGTGTTCATACCTGTTGGCACTTCCAGCATCCTACATGAAGCAGCCATGGGCCATTTAATTGGAATCTAAACTGCATGGTATATTCTCACTCACTCTCCATAAGGCAATCTTGTACTTTAGTCCACAGTATCTAGCTGAGAAGAGATTTTGTAAACTTAAAATGGCTTCTTCTGTTAAATGTCACAGGATTCTGAGAAAACATGATGTGCATTGGTGTTCTGAATTGCCCCCAGCATTGACTTTCGTATTTAAGTACTGCTGCTTCAAGCTGTAAGCAGGACTGGTATTTCCTTGCAAAGTATGTCAATTGGAGAGAGTGCTTGGAAACCCTGTTTTTTCATACACTAGCATGCAGGGACTGTGGGAGGGGGCAACATGCATACAGATTTATTTCAGTTGATATTCCAATGTTATGGTAGGAATGAAGGGAGACTATTAGTTAAGGGACAAATAGATCTATAATATATGGTATCTGTGTATTTAAATAGTTTAGCTGAGATTGAAATGTGAAGCTACATGCCTTCTCCAATCAACATTGGCACTCAATTCCATTCGTTAGATTTGCATCTTTCTAATCAGCTTATATATTTGAAAAAAAGGGTAAAGAATAAATATCTATATATCTATATCTACACATATATATATATATATATATATATATCAAACAAATTTTGTTACAATTCTACTAAAAGCCTCTATCTATCGACTTCACAAAATACTGATGGGAAGATTTATTTCCCTGCGATGCTAGTGAGTTTGGGAAGGCATGGGTCGGAGGGGTGGGTGGGGTTTCAGTTTTCTCTTGCTGAAAATGATATGGGGAGGAAGTCTATTTTTTTTTACTATTTACCAATTCCCAGAATTGGGAAAACGTGTGATTAATCTTGATAAAACACTGAGCTCTGATCCTGCTGAGAGTCCACCCGCCTTCAGGGCTGGACGGCTAGGTAGGGAAGAGGTGTCTCCTGTGCTTCCTTGTCTTCGAAATCCTTTGCAATTTTGGGCACTTACGGGGCAGTCAGACTAATGGTGTGCTGCTTCAAAAATTTTAAAAGAAATATGGATTGAAGAGTGTTTAACCTCCTATAGCCTCAAATCTAAAAAAATTAAACACATTTAAATATGTAATGTACTACATTCGAAATTACAAAATTCTTTGGGGCCAACGTACCTCTACAGCACGGGCCACAAAATCAACAGCAGTGTGTGAATGCCCAAGAAACGTTTTCTGTGATGCCATAGTAACATTTAGCTTATGTGCGCATTGCTGTGCATGTGCTGTTACCATAACATCACAGAAAATATGTCTTTACTTCTTAGCGCTCCACAGATGCTTTTGCAGCCAGCACTGGGGAATCTTTGAAACGTGCCAGCTGCAAAAGGTTTTGGTTACAAATTTAGCTTTCAGCTTTTGTTTTACATACCCATGGAATAACCTTTTCCTGCAGACAGTCAGCGCAGATGTATTATAGTCACTTGCTCAATGAAGAAATTAAGGAGAGCGGCTACTAGGGTTGCATCCAATTGTACCTTTATTTGGAAATGCTTAATTTTCGTCTACTGATGGGACCATGAATCTCTCCCGATGTCTGAAATAATTTCAGACTAGGTCTTCCACAATCACACAGGCGAATGGAAGTCACTGGATATGTGACATGCAGCAGAAGCTACTCGAAAATTATAATGACCCCTATAGTTTATTTAGCTAGCCACTGCATGGCCAAAATGGCATCAGCCGTTAGAGATTTCCAGAAATCTTAAGAAAAACTGTGATAGCAAATGCCAGCAAATCTACTGCAAAGAAACAGGAGTCACGCTTTTTTAAAACTGTATTTGTAAGAATACGTGCAATCATGTGAGTTAGGTAGTAGCAAAACTGCTCCAAGTTAACGTGGTTCTTTGTCACAATAAGCACTTCCACCAGACCGATGACTGCAAAAAGAATTGATTCGTCCTGCAGTCAATGTGGTTATGGGCCTTTAAAAGTGAGTCTTCTATCTACAAACCTTTACAATATGGGGCACTGGCAGTTTATGAAATCACACTATTGCCAAAAGTTTTAAATGCATCAAAACGTGGTCCTATTTCTCATTCAGGCCCATAGAAAGCAATGTGACCTCTTGCCTGTGAGCGTTGTTAAAGGCAAGAGCTGTGACGGGTATGCGAATGCAAACAGCAAATTGTAATGACTTGTTCCTCTGAGAATAAATTCCAGCCAATATGTAACACAATTGGCTGCCATCCAATGTCATGCACTCAATGACAATGGTATATTCCCACATCTAGCAAAAAGGAATTATGCTGGATTTCAGAAGCCAGAAATGTTGGGAAAGTATTTATAACACTGTCTTCCCTGCTTCCAAGCATTGTAGGCATGGATGCAATATCAAAGACAAACTAAATTAACTGGTGGTGCTAGTACAAAAGGCAATAGTAGGACCATTCCCCAAAACAATATCTTCAATAAATAATGACCACCAATGACAATAAACACTTAGGTCCCAGAGTACTGTCCCTTTGAAGAGTCCTCTGGAACACTACAATCTGCTTAATTTTTTTGAATAACCTGAACTCTGTTTTAGGTTACAGCTGTCCTATTCCGTTTGTCTATCTGTCACCACCCATTTCTTTAAGCAGGTAAAGTAATCTTCTGGAATAGGTTGAGCCCAGTACCTCTGAACAGTCCTGTGGAACACCAGTTTGTTCAAACGTTTGGAATAACCTAAATGCTTTCTTCTGGTTCAGCAGTATCTTGGAGAATCTGAAAACCTGCTTGTTTAACAGTCCTCTAGATCATCACAGATTGCTCCTTTCACAACTCTGGACCGACATCCAGCATCAATATCCAGACAATTCGCCCTATGTTCCAGGCCGTGGGATCTTCACCTGCCTTCTTCGCACCACATGTCCTCAGTCTAGCGCATCTGTACCACCCAACTACCCCATCTCCTACAAATAGCCAACCCACAAGTTAAAATACCCTGCCCCACTTCATCAAAACTCTTAAGAGCCAGGTTTCTGGCTTGAAGCCAGACCTCCTCACCACACTGGCCTCATCTTTCTACATCCTAACCCAAGCTCCCCCTCATCACTCATAAGCAACCGATTGAGTTGCATGCTCCTCAACACCTTTCTCTCTACCACCTGGACATCTTCCACCTGAAAGTAACCTGGTTCACTGATTCCTGCAAACCCCATCCTCAATGAGATTATCCCGCCAGAATTCAACATCATGCCCAAAAGCAGATCCTCTGGTACAGGAGGCAGCTTTGCCTTTCTCCAATTATTAATCTATCCATGTCACAGCTGTTGATCTCACCCTCTCCATCCCATCAGCAAGTCTCCTGATAAAATGATCCACCACATCAATTACAAATTCCATATCTTTGTATACCTATGGAACGCAGAAGGGCCTCTGCTCACTTTCAATGACATCTTTACTGACATCACCCAACTCCTGGCTTTATATTCCAACCTCTCCATAGTAGGAGATTTCAATCTCTGGGCAGACCAACTTAATTTTCCAGGTTCCAGCTCCTTCCTCCATAACCTGGCTTGACCTCAAACTAATGGTTAATACACCCATAAATATCTAAGGGCACATTTTGAATCTGCTACCCACCACTGACTCTCTAGCAATCTCTTGTTTTGACCCCATTTTGTGGTCTGACCATTTTAGCATCTTATTCCCCATTAACCTCCCCTCCTCTTCTTCTGTCCATCCCTGTCCTCTTACCTACCTAACCACCAGACCCGGGAATAAAAGTCTCTGCTCAATCCCTAACCTCCATTTGTATGTTTCTCTGACTCCCTCCACACTCCTGACTCATAATCCCGCTCTCTGGTACCACCTCAACAACTCTCCTTCTCTCTGAACAAAATTGGCCCTTCGAAAAAATAAATGAGATTCTCCCCAATAAACTTCAAGCAAAATGGCTCAAACCTCAGCTTCTGCAATGTGAATACCAGCTCCTTAAGCTGGAGTGCAAATGGCACCCTTTACATTCTGCAGCCAAAACTGCCTATCTCTCCCACCTCAAACCCAAAAAACCTTATTAGGAGCAGACAAAAAAACCTTGCTGCAAGGATATGCTATGCCCTTAACGCCTCCAATGAGCTCTTTAAAATTCTCTTGCTCCACCTCAGGAGAGACAACCACATCACTCCTGCCCAATCTTCCCTCCACTGCATTCCTACCCACAAGAACATTACTTTAAATCCCTCGGCATCACACATCATGTCTTAACAGGTTATCCCCCTCTTTCCTCTCCTCAAAACGTACTAACACATTCGCCCCGGAAAAGCCTTCTTCGTTGTGACTTTGGTACTGTCTTCCCTATCGATCAAGAAAATGAACAAGCATCTGTCCGTCCACTGAGCTATGAAAACCTGCCTTTTACTACAACATGAATTCCTCCCCCACCGCAATTTTACAACCTCCAGTGCCAACAGACCACCTCGGTTTTGCATGTTATGCTTTATAAATACTAAACATAAAAGGATAAAAATAAACAACAAAGATTTTGAAGTCAGAGGATTTTACGCACTATAAAAGAAACGTCTTGGCGTTAGAGGGCAGAGGACTTTCCTATCCATGATCAAATAGATGTTTACATGAGAAAAACATTTCTGATTCCAATATAAAGATTGTAATGTATCCCATCTGATGGCCCAAAAACGGCAGTTGCATATAACTGGCTCACTCGCCACAGATCCCAGGAAACACTTTACTATAAGACACCTCTTTCTCTATCCTATTTACAATTTGCAGCAGCAGTGTTTGGTCAAATTAATGAAAAGGGTTGCAAAGTTCTCTTTAGACCGTTACTTACTTCCCGAAAAGAACTGTGCAGCATTTGTACTTGTTAGATCAACTCCAAATGATGTATCCCTTCAGAGGCAGAAGAAGCCTGTGTAACCCAGTCGAGTTGTCTAACTTGAGATTGTGCTTACCTTACTTAAATGCGTTTTACTGTAGAAACCAAGCAAGGTTAAAGAGCTTGTAATAAGTAACAATTGCCACTCCTACCTGCAAACCATAAAGGGACGCTAGCCATATTATTTGGCTATTATGTTTTCACATGCAAGAAGACTGGGTGATTTGGATTGGTGTAGGACCTGGTACTCCGTCCAAATTCCCCTTCCTACTTCCAAAGTATAAGTAAGGGTAAAAGTGCATAAACATGTTGATTGCCACTTGAAAAGCACTTCTGCCGTGCATGGGATTTTGAAAATGGAATGTCTTAGTAATTTTATTTTCTGTTTTCCAAGGTGGGTACCGGTTCCCTCCCCAAAGTTCATGGGGCACAGTGGAGGGGCATGGTGACACGTGCAAAGAACTCTGTGATGGAATAAAATAATCTGGTGCTAAAAGAGGGAAGATGCAAGTTTCCTCCAGGGGTCTTGTCTCTTTCCCTTACATCTTAACCTTTATAAATATTTCATATTACGAAAAATACACTGGTGGCGTATTTGTGCGTTATCAAATGAGGTTTGCTCATGTGTGCACTGTTGTTGTGCGTATGAAAGGGAGTAAAATACCAGTAAAGTCAGTGCCTTGTGGTCCAGTGTCCTCCTGGGTCACTGGGGCACTTCCTGGGGGGAAGAGTCCCAGAACATATCCCCAAGCAAACAACCTGCCAAACTCAGGCTACTACTGTTGACCGAAGCCACTGCACTTCCTTATGAGACCAGGTTTTTTTTCTTTGATCCCACATGAGAAGGTATGCGAACCTCCTCGTATGGTGATTAACTGTTTGGAGTGTTCTAGAACTCCCAGTTTCAAAATAATTGCATCCGGATTTCTGACAGGAAAACACATTCAAAGCATGATTCTAGCAAAACTGCACATTTTTCAAAGCAGTTTAACAGTGATGTAGACAACTTTTTCCAATAAAAATATGTGAAAAGGATAGAGATCCAAGAATTAAGATATAAAAAGGCTATAATGCTACACAGTGCATAACACTTAGGCCATCATACTCCAAGTTAACATGTATATCCACGACCCATGTCAAGCCCCAAAGCATCCTCACAAAGTACAAGTATTTTATGCAGCATTCTCTGAACTACAAATAAAGACTCACAATACCGTATCAAAAATGATAGAAGGCAACATAACACGTGTCCTAAAAAACCACAGTTTATGCAAAGCCCATCTCTTGCTGCAATCGTTACCTCAGTATCATTCCCAGAGCACAACCTGTTCACACCAAACTTACAGAACATGTATCACTAATAAACAGATCAGAGTAACACCACCAACATCATCTCACAGAGAATTCTGCCCAACATCAGCCTCGTGAAAGATACTTTATCCAATAACCAACTCTCATATAACATACTACTCCTCCGAAAACATAGCTCACACTGCCTCTCTACCCAAGACACATCCTAGACTTGTACTCACCCAACATCTATCTAAAAAAGTATATCCCAATTATATCTATTTCAAGCTACACACCACCCAACACTGCCACATGAGAAATAGCCACTTGCTTGTAGTGATAGTATTGTAGCATTATAATCTTCTAAAGATTCATATGTGTGGTTAACGTTTTCAGATGATATCAGTAAGGATCCCAATTCTGTTTTGAATAGTAGTACATTATGTAATAAATCAAAACCTTAAAGGTTCACACGTTCAACATCTTCAAGATCAATGTGTAGTAAAGGTCTTCTATTCCTATCTCAATAAATTCAATAGGGAATGACTAGACAACATAACTAGCTAAGGGGGCATGACGATGGGAAGATTCAAACATTGTTAAAGGCTGGTTTTGACAGTCATCTTCCCACTTGAACACATTATAAAGCAGGGGGAATCTAATTAAAATGAGCTGAAGCGGTGAGCTCCTGCAGGTCGAAATTTATGAATAGCTGCTTGGCCACCTGTCAGTTCATTGTTGAACTTGAGTCAGGAAAAGTATGTCTGGAAAAACTATGGATAAACCTTCAAGTAGTAGTCTTATAAATCTCAGCTAGTGGAACAAACCATGTGTACTGCTGGAAGACTTGCTTTTTTAAAAATATGTTATAAAGGCACCTGGAAAAAGACGGTTAGGTTAATCATGGGGTAACAGAGTCTGTTGCATGCATCTATCAATTGGGTTAAGAAATAGCTTTTCATTTGGCAGCACAACTAAATGAAACACACAAAAAAATCAGACTTTACCAAAAATCTATTTCAATTGGTCTATAAAAACGGTACCTAAGTGGCCTTTTTTTGGCACCAATGGTGTGTTAAAAGAATAATCTGCTACAGTGATAAGATTTGAAAAATAGAAATCAATGAAAGTATGAAATGCCAACTGTAAGGTAAACCCCTTGCAACTACCCTCGCAAAGAGGGAAAGAGGTGAAGTTTGACCTGGTTATATGCTTGTATGTATCCACTGAACAAGCAAACAAATTAGGGGTATGTAAATCACGGATAGACATGAAACAAATTTCTTACCTTTCAAACCAAGGCATTTTCTAGTTGAGGATGATCGTCAGGCTGATTCTGTCTTGCAAGACGCCTGTTTTAACTGAAAATGTCCTGCAAGGTACAAGAGAAAGGTGAAGAGGTTATGAGTACCAAATATGTCTAGCCAAAGTTGAAGATAAAAGTTTTTTCAGACCACTTTGTGAATGTGGTACAGCAGAGGTCTAGAAGTGTAATTATATTTCTGCCATCAGTAGACCAGAAAAGTGTCATCATCCATTCTAGTTGAAGAAAGATGGACCTCATGCTTCCAAATGCACCATATCATGTTTTCACAAATAGATCAATTGTTTTCATACTCCAAGAACACCTTCCAATTGTTTTTGGTGTGCTTAAAGATGTCTGCATATGAAATAATTGTTTTTATGCATGCCAATTCCCTTAAAGCTATTAGTTGTGTTATCTAATTAGATGTTAATAGTCTTATTCCATACTAATGGAGTATGTCTTTAGACGGCTAATCTGGCTGCTGGCAGCTCCAATACACAGCGGCAAAGATGTTTTTCTATTCTTTTTCCAGAT
Source organism: Ambystoma mexicanum (assembly GCF_040938575.1). NCBI lineage: Eukaryota > Metazoa > Chordata > Amphibia > Caudata > Ambystomatidae > Ambystoma > Ambystoma mexicanum. The sequence continues at coordinate 972,613,329 of NC_090936.1, read as the reverse complement.
ATCCTGCCCAGTCATATAGTCCATGCCCATCTAATCTGTTAAATGATGCATCTTCAAACACTGACACATGATAATGTGTTCATCTAAGTAGGAGGCCTTGCATGAGCTTGACCTCCTCTGGGCCTTACAAAAGTACAGCTAATAGTCCCCCTGACCTTGAGACACTTGATTGTTTAAGCAATGCTAAAATGTTGAAGACAATTTCCAGGAAAGAAGGGCAATGGGCATGCATAAGAATGAGGACAAGACAGGAATCATTATTGTTTTTTGATTGGCAGTGACAAATCATCTTTCACTGCAAAAGTGCGGACAACATGGATGCTTATATCCCCAGCAAGACAATTGTGGTGGGTGGAAATGTCCACACCCTACCAGAATCCTTTAATTGCTGGTCTACACTGCCACTGTCTTTGCTGGTCCCTTTTCACTGTCGGGACTTCAATGATTTAATTTGGGAATTACGATATATGCTTCCTATGGGAAGTGTAAGAGTTAAAGCACGGACCCCACTCATTATATGAGTAACCCTGTGAAAATGTTGAATTTAAAAGGGTCCTAAGAAGCTGAAGTGCCTTTTGTTGACAAGGGTTGGATGTATTGTCTCACTGTTTATTGCCAAGCTGCACAGCTGTGTGCCTTTTGGATTGAGAGAATTAAGAAACACTGTTCTTGTAAAAAGACGTTTATATTAACAAGTCCTCTGAACAGGTATACAGTAGAATATCTACTCTTTTGAGGTTTTCAGTAACTGATTTAAGGTGGTTGGTGAACATTCAAAGCAGTTTTTACCTTGGAATGTGAACTTACAACTAAAAAGTGTTTTTCTCCACTATCCACAAAATAACTTGCCAGCTGATTGACCTGTCTCTTACAGAGGAAAATGATCTATATTCAGTAAGCATATGATGCCTATTTCTACAACCCATTAACAATATATGGAGTTATAGATGGGTAGCTATCAACTAGAAGGGCTCAGAGAACCCTCTGCTGAAGAAAGAGAAACAACTTTGAGGATTTCATTTGGGAACTGAGGTGGAACACCACTTAGTCAGAAATTACCATCTATAATTGCATGTTGTTTATGACCCCCTTGTGTCCCTGTGGAAAAGCAATGCAGGTGTTTATATTGGATTCATAAGCAGACTACACACACCATAGAACATACTAAATTGCCTCTCTGCTCGCCCCGAGCCACCTAAAAAGGAAAGAGACTGGCAGAAAAAAATGCTGAATCCACTTGCTGAGATATGACAGCAGTTTATTACGAATCCCATAATCATCTGCCATGACATCACAATCGGAGGACAGCATTCAGAAAGAAGTAGTTGACATTGGATACTGGATATAGAAGCCATCCAAAACAAACATATTATCCCCTCAGAAGCAGGAAAGAAGTAAATAAGTGGATAACTCAATCCCAATTAATTATCCAAACATTCAAAACGAAAATGTCAAGATTGTGCAAATGAAATGGTTCACAGGATGTTATCTGTGGCTCAAAACAATTTCTCATAATCTCCAACTCTCTCTCAGTTCAGGGTTAGCTCTTATGTCAAAGGCTCGTTTTTCTCATTGTGAACATCGTTATTATGTCCGCTGCTCTACAACTCCACATTCTAGGTAATCTTAGGGTGTGTATATACTTTGCAGCTCTAAAGAAGGCAATTAACACCCTACAAACATTAATAATGTCTTGATCCAACCCCATCCTCATTTACAAAAATTATTCAAAAACCAAGTTTCTCTTATATCAACACACCACTGCACTTCCACAAGTACATACAATTAAGCACCTGGAGCCCATTTGATTCAGGGGGCATGTTGATATGTTTGAAAGCAGTTCGTTTTGAGGAGCATGCATCTCAGCAACCTCCGCTTCTTCCTATATATTGCTAGTAACCACCAATTCGATAGATGCAATGGTCAATAAGGTATCTGATTACGCTTCTGAAGTGTTTGTCTTGGGTGTATCATTTATTTGTGCAGTGGTCCTCTAACAGAAAAGGACTTGATAATTGCCTCTATGTACTTTTCCATGTTATTACTCCCATAAATGGAACCTTTCACCTTACCAAAGAGGGTGGCATCATTAAGGGAATATCACTTAGCATTGCCTGAACCTCGTGTCCACCACCTGACAAATGCAGCCACGCATACCTTCACAAGTGCACTCCAGTTGACATTTGCCTAGAGACACGGGTAGTATAGCTCAGTGGCAACGCGCTCGTCTTGGTAGCAAGGTGACGCAGAGCAACATAAATTCAAATCCCGAATCCGCACTTAGAAACCTATTCGGTATTATGCGTGTTATAAATAACCAATTATAAATTATAATATGACGTTTGCCACCAGGGTCTATAGGAAGTCTTAGGAAGTCTGACAGGAAGATGATTTAACTTATTCTTGGGTGAACCTCTTGAACTTGCCCACCTTCTGAACATAATTTCATAATTCACTCTAACTTCTCTCAATTCTCTTGTTCTAGCTAGAAAGTATATAAATTGTATTTGCAGTTAATACATTTCTTCCAAAAAGATTACATTCTACCAAGCAGATACCTTAATTTGCTTTTAGAAGCAGATACCTTCATTTGCTTTTACATCTGTGAGCATGCTGGGACCAGATTCAAATCCATTTAACTGTTCCTTGCTGCTAGGATGATCGTAATGAACTTACACAGATGGGATAGATATCATGGGCACTTTATTTATTGTCTGACCTACAATCACATACTGAACCTCAAAAGGGAGCCTTCGTGAATGGTGCAACTAGTCGTATTTCAGCATCCACAATTGAGATGTGAAATGTAAATGTAGAGTGGACTATCGGTTGGAGGAAATTAGAGTATTCTAGTCCATTATCTACGGTAATTTTAAGTGTTTTGTTAGCTTTCAGCATTATACCCAAGACTTACATAAGGTATTAGGGTGTAATTTGTAATGCTTTCATAGACATCTCCTTCACCCTCTAATAGAAAGGAGTTTCAAAATGTCGAAGTAGCTATTGAGTATCACCATGTACCTCCGTCATTTACTAAGGGAAATGCCTTATCTCTAGGGGCCAGAGTTTGTTCAGCTTCATGCCTCTTTGCTCTGTGTCCCCTGGTGGGCACCTGGAGATTGCCATAGATGTCTCCCATCATCGACTGTTGTGTCTGTGCTGCTAGAATCCTTAGTGTCAGTTAATGTCAAGCCACCAAAATATTTGTTTAATTCAGCAGAACATTTTGATACTATCTTCATTGGCAAGGATGTTCCTGGCAAAAAACATTTTTTAAAAAAATGTTTTTATTTGGTTTAATTGAATTAACAATTTTTACAAAAGATTAAATCATAACAGATTAAATCATAAAAGATCCCTTCATCCCCAAAGAGAGATCCAACTTCTTCAAGCGACAGAAAGATGGGTCAGCTCGTTTTGTTCATCAAAGTCAATAGTTAGCCCCCACAAGGTCTCATGAGTAGCATTCGATGAAATCTCTGAACACTCGATGGATCTAAGAGGTGGTCTGGGCTTCTGATTCACAAGAGCCAGCAGGATCCCGAAGGCTCGGGGGGCAACTCTTTATTTGTTTTTAGACTTTTTGGTCTCTAGACCTCCTTCTGTCATCTACAGTGTTTGTCCAAGTCAATGTTCTTAAAAAAGGAGATTACCCCGATTACACAGCGAGTGTCATCACCGTTTGACAGGATCCTCCACCAATCATCTTCTGTTAGAGTTGTAAATGCTGCCATCGTTTTCCCCAAAACTGTATTTCTTATTTGATGCGTCCCGTTGCAGCTCAACAGCAGGTGTCTGCTTGTTTCCACTTAATCTTTCTTGTTACAGAATCTGCACTTGTCTGTTATGGATTGTTTTCTTATAAAAAGTTCTTCATTTGCTTTAAGTTGGTTTAAGCGAAATAACAGTAAAACCCTGCTATGAGTTTTGTCCGGGAATTTTTCCAAGTAACTTCTGATCTCATCTAATTTCTTGGCTGTTGTACGGAATTGTTTAGTCAAACACTAGTTGCTTGCAATCTCGTCCGTAGCTATCCAATCTAGTTCAAAAAGTTTTTTGGTTACACTGTCTGGGTTTGTTAGAAGCTGTTCTGCCGTGACATTGATCTCGTTCAGTAGGGTGATGTTTTGATTTTTCCACTTTGGCAGCGTTTGGATGTTGTCCTTTTCCATTTCTTTTCCAACCAAGTACAAGGCTTTTGGCTTGATGTCTAGTAAGATTTTACAATACAGCATCAAATTGTTTCTTTCTTTGGTGACTTTAAGAGAGGGAAGACACAATTTGCGTCTAATAGAAGGTATATGAGAACTCTTTGAAAGCCCAAGTACTTGCCTCCAAAAGTAGCTCTCCAATTTGATCCAGAGTTCTTCTGGGAGAGAAGGAATAGCCTCAGTTCCGTATAGTATAGCTGGAACCACCTTTGATTTATAAAAGGTTGTTGCTGGTACAAGCAAAAATCTACCATATTTTTTATCAATGATTCATGCTTGTGTGGTCAAAGCTTTCATTTTTGACCAAAGCACATCCTGCATTTGTTTCTCCGTGGGGTGGTTGCTTAATGTGACTCCCAAGTATTTAAAGGTGTTCACTTTTTCCAGTGTTTGACCCTCCACGAACCAGTTCTGTTTTTGTCTTGTTCTTGCTGAGGTTTCCCATGTCATCACCTTGGTTTTTGTTATGTTAATTTGTAAGTTGTTATTCTTCAAGTAGTTCGCCAAGTTGGACAGTTGTCTCGCGAGTCCGATTGCTGTGAGGTCTAATAGAATATCATCTGCATAGAGTAGATGCAATACCGTCGTTTCTCCTCCAATCTTTGGTGGAAAGCATCTCCCCTTGTCCCCTGTGTCTGCGCCGTCCATAATATAGGCGTTGTACAATGGCGGGGCTAGGGGGCAGCCCTGTTTGACACCACTTGATGTTTTAATCCCTTCAGACAGGAGGCCTGCTTGACTTAGCCACACCTTCATTGAAGTGTCATGGTAGAGTGCTTTAATAGGAGCTAGTATTTGCTGAGGGCAGTTTATATGTTCCAGCTTTTCCCATAGCAGATCTCTGTTGACCTGGTTCAAGGCTTGGACCAGGTCAATGAAAGCCATATGCACTTGTTGGCCTGATTGGATGACCTTCGCTTTTTATTAAGCTCAGCATTAGTATGTTCGGGGTGGTCCCGGCATTCTTGACAAAACCCATTTGAAAGGGGTCACATCTATTTTCCCCCTTTAGCCAGTTTTGAAAAGCTTCCAATGCAAACCCTCCGAAGATTTTCCCGATGACATCCAAAAGCGAGATAGGACGATACTGCGCTGGGTCCTCTCTGTCTCCTCGCTTAAAGACTGGTACAACTACAGCCATACGCCTTGAATCCGGGACGTTTTTTTCCTGATTGCATATCTTGAATATTTTGCTGATGAAAGATGACCACAGCTCAAGGTTTTGTTTTAAATCACTGTTTGCAATCCCATCTGGGCCCGGAGCCCTTGAATTACTTAGTTTCTTAATTTTTAAGAGGATCTCTTCCTCACTGTGCGGGACCCCCCCCCCACTCAAGATGTTTTTCCAGTTTTTTGGGTAGTCCCACACTTAGTCGGGCATTTAGCATTCTGAATTGGGCGGTACAGTTTTCCAAAGTGAGATGTCCAACTTGTTTCACTTACACTGTTAAACATTTCATAGCTCATGTGTCATGTTTGGTCAATTAATGGCGATTTAGTGATGCTTTCCAAGTTGACAGAACGTTAGATGCTAAAGCTGTGGGCGTCAATAACAAACTCCTTGTCATCAAGTTGATATCAAAGGTATGTTTATTAGAAGTTGCTCTGAGTAACAATAGGAATAGACAGATATTTCCTAAATATAATTCTCTTTTCAGAGGGAGGGTGCAGGAAAGGCTCCTTGCCCAGGTGACTGTAACTGAGCTCCAGAGCTCAGAGCTCCAGAGTCTTGGGCATGAAAAATGTATAACAGTCAAAGTTAGAGAAATCATGGTCTGGCATACGATAATATGTTACTAAATTGTGATTAATCCTTGCCACCCTTTTCCTGCCACTGTGCCTGAATGGTTTCCCAAGCAATAATTACTTCTGAGGTAAAACTCATAATATCCCTCAGCGAAATGCAAAATATATTAACCACATAGCGGTAAAAAAGTAAGCTTTCATTATTGTACTTAGGATGAACACGTTACTTCTTACCTTGTAACGTTCTTTCGACGGGATGTTCCTCCGACGTATTCCTCATCTTAGATATCTCCTTCCAGCTCTGCTGGCCTCGGAAAATTTTTCTCTCTAGAGGGCGCTGCACGTCGACGTCCTTCGAGTCGATGTCCCTCGACAGCCGCCATTTCGACGCCGACGTCATCCTGGCTATAAAGGCCGCTTGCAGCGCCCGTTGCTCAGTTCCGTTTTGTAGCCCACAAATATGCTTTCTGGACTAAACTAATCACCCTGAAGGAGCGTAAGCTGCAACAACAAGGGAAGTAGAACTGCGGGGATGGATGGGAGGGTCGATGAGGAATACGTCGGAGGAACATCCCGTCGAAAGAACGTTACAAGGTAAGAAGTAACTTGTTCTCCGAAGGGATTGTGTACTCCGACGTATTCCTCATCTTAGATATGCTCCCATAGCAGTATTCTATTATTGGAGGAGGGAGTACTGACTTCATGCTGTCTTCTATTGATGAATAGAATGCAGTACAGCCCTTCCAAACCTAGTCTCTTGACTGGAGGAGGAATCCAAATTGTAAAATCGTGTAAAGGTATGGACAGACGACCATGTAGCGGCCGCACAGATGTCTTTAACCGGCACACCTCTTTTGAGGGCCGATGAAGCTGCAATACCTCTGGTCGAATGAGCCCTAAGGTTTTGAGGGGGCTCTTTTCCTGCCAATTTATAACATTCCAGAATGGCTAGGGTGATCCATCTGGAAATGGTCTGCTTAGTTATTGGTAACCCCAGCTTGTGACATGTGTAACCTAAAACAGCTGGTCTGCCTGTCTTATCCTGGCTAGTCCACTGATGTAAAAACTTAAAGCCCTTCTAGGGTCTAGCCTGTGTAACCTCTCTTCCTCTTTCCCCGGGTGAGGAGGAGGATAGAAAGATGGTAGGGTAATCTTCTGAGTGATATGGAATTCAGAAATCACCTTTGGGAGGAAATTAGGCTTCACTTGCAGGACAACTTTGTCTTTGTGAAATATAGTGTGAGGGGGTTTACAAGAAAGAGCTTGTAATTCGCTCACCCTTCTAGCAGATGTAAGTGCTATTAATAAAACAGTTTTAAGGGTCAGGAATCTTAACGAACAGGAATGGAGTGGTTCGAAAGGTGTGCCCATCAGGAAAGTTAGGACTAAGTTTAAATCCCATAGGGGAACTTGGAATGGTATTGGGGGATAAACATTGGTTAACCCCTTAAGAAATTGTATTACCAAGGGTAACTTGAAATAGGATGGTTCTTCCGCAGTGCGCTTAAAGATGGATAGCGCTGCGAGATAGCCTTTAATGGTGCCAACTTGAAGGCCTGAATTTGCCAAATATAGTAGGAAGGACAAAACCATTGGTGTACCACATGAAAAAGGGTTGATATTCTGTTCTCTACACCAGCTGCAAAATCTGTTCTAACGGCAGCGGTATAAAGACTTTGTTGCTGGCCTCCTTGCCAAAAGCAACACCTCCATAACATCATCAGGGAGGTCCCAATCCTTGTATCTCAGCCTTTCAGAAGCCAAGCGTGAAGGTTGAGGGTTTTGATGTCTGGATGGAGAACCTGACCTCCCTTCTGTGAGAGTAGGTTCTCTCTGAGTGGAGGTCGAATTGGAGGGCAGATGGACAAGTCTAGAAGGTCCGGGTACCACATTCTCCTGGCCCAATCCGGGGCAATTAGGATCATGGTTCTCCGGAATCTTCTCAACCTCCTGATCATTTGAAGAATGACAGGGACCGGTGGGAAAGCGTACAGAAGCGGAAACTCCCAGTCCACTATGAACGCGTCTCCCAGAGCTCCTCTCGGGGGAAATTCCTTTGAGCAGAACAGGTCGCATTTCCTGTTGAGGCTGGTGGCGAACAGATCTACCTGAGGGGTTCTCCAAAGGGCGAAGATCTCTCGAAGGACTTCCTGAGCTAGCTCCCACTCGTGGGAGACTGTGTTCTGCCTGCTCAGAGCGTCTGCTGTCAAGTTCTTCTCTCCGGCTAGTTGAACTGCCGATAGAGAGATTCCTTCTTGGATTGCCCAAAACCAAAGCTGCATCACCTCTCTGCACAGGGGTAGTGATCCTACGCCTCCTCTTTTGTTGAGGTAATGCATGGCCACCGTGTTGTCCGTCATTATCAGGACTTTCTTCCCTTGTACAGCTGGCAGGAACGCCTTCAGCGCAAGTCTGATGGCTCTCAGCTCTAACAGGTTGATATGTAGTCTGGACTCCGATGGAGACCAACGACCGCTGATGGTCAAGTCGTTGGCGTGGGCTCCCCACCCCATGAGTGAGGCATCCGTGACTACTATTATCTCCGGCCAGGGTTGCCAAAACTGTTCTCCTTTCAGAATGTTCTCCTGACAGGCCCACCACTGAAGGTCTCGAGCTACTCTGTCGGGAACCTGAAGAAGATCTGTCATTCTCCTTGAAAATTGTGACCACTGAGTCCTCAGTGCCCACTGGAGGGATCTCATTCTCAGGCGAGCTTCTGGCACTAGGAAAATGCAGGATGCCATGAGGCCTAGCAACCTCAAAAAGTCGAAGGCTGGGAGACGTTGGGCATGTTGGAACTTGGTAACCATCTGTAGAATATCTTGAGCCCTCACCTCTGGTGGCGACGCTTTTCCCAGGGAAGTGTCCAGGATCGCTCCTATGAACTGGAGTCTCTGCGATGGTATCATTTGTGACTTCTTTAAATTGAGGGAGAAGCCCAGTCTGTGAAGGGAGTGGCACACGTGATTTAGCTGGATCTGAGCTTGTTCCGAGGAAACAGCCCTGATCAACCAATCGTCCAGGTAGGGGTAGACGTGAATCCCTTCCCTCCTTAGACTTGCCGCCACTACCGACATTAACTTGGTGAAGTCCCTCGGGGCGGAGGTCAGCCCAAATGGCAGCACTCGAAATTGATAGTGAGAATTGCCAATTGCGAACCTCAGGTATTTCCTGTGTTTGAGATGGATAGGCACATGGAAATAAGCGTCCTGAAGGTCCAGAGATACCAACCAGTCCTGGAACTGAAGGGTCTGGAAGATCTGAGAAAGAGTGACCATCTTGAATTTGTCTTTCCTGAGGAATTTGTTCAATTCTCGCAAGTCCAAGATGGGTCTCAGTCCTCCGTCTTTCTTCGGAATGAGAAAGTAAGGGGAGTACCAGCCCTTGTTCCTCTCCGTTACAGGTACCGGTTCTATGGCACCTTTCTCTAGCAGGTCTAAAATTTCCTGCAAGAGGAGCGGATCTGGAGCTTTCTGAGAGCTGATCCCCGGTGGATGATTCTGAGGTATACGCAGGAAAGGTAGGCAGTAACCTTGGGCAACTGTTTCCAATGCCCAAGCATCTGACGTGATAGCCTGCCATACCACCAGATGTTGAGTTAACCTGCCTCCTACAGGTGTCCTGTGAGGGAAGTCCTCAGAGTGGTTTTGGGGCGGCTGATGCAGATGCCGATGGTAAAGAGGCACCTGCTGTTGCTGCGGCTTTTGAATATCTACCTAGTCCACCTCGGGTAGTTCTTCTTTGTCCCCTTTGAACCGGTCGTCCTCTACCTCTTCCGAATGCGGAGTAGAAGCGAAAGGACTTGCCCCTCGCAGAGGTTCCTGTGGGACGAAAAGGTGTCTGAGGGATTGCAGCTCCTAGGGATTTTGCTGCTGCTTTTGAAGTTTGCAGTTTCTCTAAACTGTCATACGCCTTTTTCCCGAACAAAGAAGAGCCATCGAATGGCATGTTCAAGAGCCTGGCTTGCACATCTGGGGCAAAACCAGACCTTCTCAACCAAGCGAATCTCCTGGTTGTTGTACTTGCCGCCATTGCTCTGCTGATACTGTCAGCCAAATCAATGCCCGTCTGGAGGGATTCGCACATAGTGCCTTTACCATCCTGTATAATATTCAGGAACGCATCCCTTTCTTCTCCCTCCGGAATGCAGTCAGCCGCTGTAGAAGCACACTCCCAAAGTGTAAGGCTGAATCTAGCAAGGGTGCAAGTAGCATTAACAGATTTTAACGCCATGCTACATGCTGAAAAGACTTTCTTTGCCATAGCATCATATTTTTTTTCGTCGCTGTCCTGTGGGACGGTAGGATAAGCCGTCTTGACATCGGTAGAGGATGCTGCCTGTACCACCAGACTTTCTGGGGATGGGTGTTTAGACAAAAACTCCGGGTCTGTAGAGGATACCCTGTACTTTGTAGACAGTTTTTTATTTACTGCTGGTATGACATCTGGGGTTTCCCAGTTTGTCATGATCTTCCTCTAAAGAGCTTTATGAAAAGGCACCACAGGATCCTCCTGTGGGCCTTTGTCAAGAATATTGGTGGGGTCATCTTGTTGGAAAGATTGTGAAGGTGCAGACCACCCCATAAACTCTGTGATCCTGGCCATTAAGGCTCTATAGGGGGTTTCAGCATGTTCCCCCTGGTCTGGCCTAGCAAACTCCACCTCAGGGGAGGTGTCTAACCCACTTGCCTCATGTAAGGAATCATGAAGATCCTTTAACCTGCGTTCTTCAGAGGAAAATTCCTCTCTAATTGGGGTTACAGGTCCCTGCAACTCAACTGTGTCTTCCTGTTCAGACAATTCACCCTCTTCCAATATTGAGGACATAGTTCTCAATTGTTCTGAACTCATAAAGGGTGTAAACCCGATTTCCAAGGCCGAGGGTGCCGAACTTGTCATAATCGGCCTCGAAAACGTCGATGCCGTCGACGCCGACGTCGAAGGCTTTGAGCGTGGCGTCGAAAACAAAGGCGGAGGCCTCGAAGACCTTGACAGAATTGGGATTCTACTCGACAATCTCGAAGCCATCGACGTCGAGGACCTGGGGATAGACACTGGGTGTGTCGTAACCGTGACTTTTCTTGGCGTCGACACCGGTGTCGAAGCTGGCATCGAGTCGACAGACTCGTGTGTCGAAGGTCCCTTCGACAACGGCGTCGAAGACATCGACCTCGACGTCGACGGAACTTTCGTCGACGGCGTCAACGGAACCTTCGAGGAAGGTTTGGAGGTCATAGTCCTGCTCGAGGGTTTGTGACGCGCTCGAGAGGTTTCCTTCGCCGGGTACTGCGACTCGTGGCGTTTTTGACCTTCGGGTCTTTCGACCAGAGCATCGCTCTCGGCAGTCTTCGAGGGGGTCGAGGCCGCTTTCTCGAAGACGCTCATCATATTTTTGCGGAATTCCTCCCATTCAGCCCAGGAACTATGTTTCGTGGGGCACGGGATTCTCTTTGGCGAAACAGAGGAAGAGGAAGACGGAGAAGGGGATCTTCGACGTCTCCTCTTCGAGTGCTTCGATCTCGAGGAGTGATGAGACCCACTCCGAGATCTGGAGCGCGAATGGTGACGAGGAGATGAATGTCTCGACTTCGTCGACGAAGAAGAAGCTTTAAAAGTCTTACCTTTCTCCAGCTTCCCCCTACGCTCATTCAGGGCCTTAGCTGTCATGGACATACAGTCCTCGCACTCCGAACAATGGTGTTCAGCTCCCAAACACCACAGACAAACTCTGTGAGGGTCAGTCAGCGACATCTTTTTCCCACAATCTCGGTATTTTTTGAAGCCGGATCGAGGAGTTGTCGGTTCCGACGAAGAAGCCATCGAGTACGGATCGAATAACTCGAGGTAAATAGGTTTAACCTGACAAAACTGAGCAACGGTATTCCGAGGCACTGAGTACGCGCGGAAAAACAGAACTGGGCAACGGGCGCTGCGTGCGGCCTTTATAGCCAGGATGACGTCGGCGTCGATACGGCGGCTGTCGAGGGCGAGGGACATCAACTCGAAGGACGTCGACGCGCATTTGAAAACCATATCTAGGAAAGGGTTTAACTAAACATTAAAATGGCACATAAAAAGAGGTATTTACACTCATAGACCTTCACAAGTGAAAAGAATAATTAATACCCGTGTAGAAGATACAGCTCTGTGCTAAGATCTAATTTACCGATCAGGCCTTTCACATCATACGCTACAAGAAGCAAGGGCAAAAGCAAGACAGTAAATGGTAATTTTACATCTCAGTGGATACAGCAAAGAGGGCCTAGCGCACTTACAGGCATGCCCTCACTTCCATGCTGTATGGATACCCTTCTGAGTGGTAAAATATTTAACAATCTAAAATCTAGAAAGTCCTGGTTTCCTGTGTTAGAGCTACACCAATAACGAAACAGATGATCTTGAATTCCTCTTGCCATATCTGTGCAATGGTGGGAGGCATTTACATGGAATTCTATGGAATCTGACTTCTTTTAGCAGGTGCAAAAATCAGGAGGAATCCATAAAAATCCATAACATCTCAGGACCCACCACAAGAAGGCAGGGATGTTGCTATATGTGTCAGGTGGGGCTGCCGGGGTGGCGAGATTACACATTTCGGTCCATGCCTTCACTCCACCACAAAAATACATCAAAATCATATGGAGAAAAAGAACCAGTGCAAAACCTTTTACACATGGTTTTGCTCTGCATGTGCAAGGATCATACTGTGTAAAATAGACCCCCATTAGTAATTTCTCACAGAGATTTGTAAGACTACTACATGGAGATGCATCTGCACTTTCAGGCATGATTCTTTTATTTCTGATTACAGCACTAACTCTAAGATATGTCAGGAAATACTAAAAATCTCTTCATGTGTGAGGTCAACACACAATGCAACTTTCCCAACGTTCCGATCATATGTTGTATTCGTGTCAGATTACTTCTGCACATTTTTATAGCACTTCATGTCAAATTCCACCTGCACTTGTTCTATAGTGCTTCAGACCAGATTATTTCAGCTTCTAAATGCTGCAATGATAGGTGTTACCATTACACATTACCTCATAGTACCCTATTTACTCACTAACAAGACATGGGCTTCTAAACTTACACTGGTACCTGTTTTATGTGACCCCCCTCTTATGCTGTGGGCATATTTCAACCAAGCGTGTGGATCTACAGGAAATCTAATTTTGGAGACTACATTTTCACAAAATCTCTATGAAAACATCAATCTAAGGAATGTATCCCACCCAACATCCATCTGAGTTACTGGATCCTCCAACATCCACCTCAAAGAGCACATCCAAACCAACATCAATTGTAGAGTACATACACCCACCCAGCATGTCACAGGGCACATACAGTACCAGCGAACATCCATCGCACTAGAGTACCTACCCCACATCACCCATCTCGCAGAGCAAATAAAATCCAATACTCCCCACAGAAATACCATCCCACCCAGCAGCCATCTCACATAACACTTCCCACTCAGCATTCACCTCACAGAAATCACAGCACCCACTTTCCATCTCAGAGTACATCCAATTAAACTATCAACATATATACAGCACACACTTTCTTGCTCGCAGAGACAATTATACCTAGCCAATGGCTAGTGCTAATTCTGAGGCCTGTATAAATCTTACTTGAGCTCTGCCTCAGAGCACATCCAACCTTACCTAAAATCCGTCTCACAGAGACTATGCTGTCTAACATTTATTTTACAGCAGTTACCCCCTATTATCAATATGATAGAGCACATCCCATCCAAAACACATCACAAAACATCCCTTCACTAAACATGCCTCTCCAGCAAATCCCTCTGAACACCTGTCCCAGAGGATATACGACTCAACATCCTTCTTTTGTAACAACAAACTCCATCCAACATCCATTTCACATAGCATATTGCACCCAAAAACCATCACAACATAAACCACCTAAAAACGAATACAGCACATTTCTCATACAGCATGCCAAATATTTCACAGCCAAAATCCTTTTCAACATACATAGCACCCAATATTTATATTAGATCGCAGAACCCACTGAGCATCCATCATAGACAACAGCACTCCCGACCCAATTTTACATAGCTAAAACCACTAACAACCCAGTTATATTCTCAAATTGGTTATCCTATCCAATATATTAATTAAATAATGAAATAAAGCCTAATACCTACCTTACATAGTACTCCCCATCCAGGAACCAGTGCATCTAGCACTCATCACCCAAAGGGAATCTTGTAAAGTTCACAAACACGTTATCACATCCCATCATCAAAACCTGCCTTATAAAACATATTAGTTGTACATGTTATCTCATACAGCAAATTGCAATTAAGCATACCCAGAATGCTCAAAATCAAAATAACCATTTCTCATAATCCAAAACCAATATCAAACGGTTCACCCATACAAATAACTACCTATCAAAGTGCACACACGTTAATACTAATGGCACACGGTCTAACACTAATTTCATGTGCCTCGGAAAACATATCACTCATGTCTTTATCATGCAACTAATTTCCTCACTTCTACCCATAACTCTGAACAATCATCTCTTCTAATTCGATGTCACTTATCTGTGGTTTTTGACACAGTGGATCACTATTCTCTGTTCCTCTCTTCTCTTATTGTTGCTGGCTCTGCTCTCTCTTGGTGTTTTTCAATCTTTCCAATCTATTGTTTTCCATTTCCTGGGCTGTTGATTCTTCTTGTGCTCTTCATCCATTCTTCTTCTAAGCCCTTCTGTTCTCTTCTATTATTCTACCTTTTGACTTAAACTTTCACTTTTTACACAAAAGATTCCTAAATCCGTCTTTCCTTTCTATCCTTCTCTATTCAACGCATGCCTTTATATCTGTCTCTCTGCTATCCAGCACTGGATGCTCGCCAGTTGTCTTGATCTTATCCCATCTAAGACTTACCCCTTCTGCTAAGTAAGAACTCTGAGCCTTAGACATGTATTTTCCCATCACGACTACTGTTCCTCAGTTATTCTGGGACCCCTTGCTTGCTTATGCACTTTCTCCACTTTGCTCATTTTTTCCTGCGATTTGTCTTCTATTTTTGCCACCTTCTCGATCTCATATCTATTCTTCTCTTGCTTCTCCTTTTGCGATTTCTTTCCCGTCCGATTTTTTCTATCTGTGTATTGTTTTCAAACATGATCATGTCCTTGCACCTTCTCATCTCTCGTTTTAATTTCCTCTATTGGCCGCCAGCAAGGTTCATATTTTCATTTATTAGGCCTTTGCCGTCCTCCTTGTGCTCAGCTAGTTTCCGCACGTTCTCCCTTCGAGACCCTACATTTTGAAATGCTCTTACTTAATTGCTATGTTCTGGCCACACACTTGCTTCTTTCGCTCTTCTGTGAAAGCTCATCTTCTAGCTGCTGCTTATTCTTAAAACATCAGTTTGTCTTTTGTTTTCATACATTCTTTTTAACTGCTTTTTTCTGATTCTGTACATTGCTTTGGCGTAAAGACTTTATACATTTAAATAAATTACCACGTGCCTCACAATATCACATTCTAACTAACATACATTTGATATGGTATAGTTATTTTAATGACCCCTCACCAATAACACCCTACCCAAGTCTTATATCTCAAAAGATACTATCTACAGCACTCGTCTCATCTAACACATCTATATTGACATCAGTCCCAAAATTCCAAATTCTCATGTCAGATAGCATAAACCACAAAACAGTAATTTCACAATACTCACGGGTAGTAAACATATCTAACATAGCACACTCTAATAAATATCAAAATCGGGTAATCCACCATACCCAGTATCCATTGCACAATGCAACTTCACCCAACATCAACCTTACATAGCGCACACTAAGAGCCCCCTAGTTCACAAAGAACACACCATTCACGCATAATCCTCAAATAGCACATCTTACCCAACACCCATACATCCCACTAAGCTTCCCCACCTAACAGTAAACTAAATGAACAAACTGAACCATCAACAATCTCCAGACAGGTCTAATTACTCATAACGCTGCATCCAACGATAAATCCACCTAGCTTACACTACCCAATGACAAACTCAAATAATTCAACCTCACATACAGTTCATTAACTCAGCCAGTGTACAATCACACCCATCTTACACTAGACTATCCTCATCAAATGAACTTTATATAGCCCAAAACATGCCTTCACCCAGTATACAGGGTCATTAAAAAAAATCCCAACCATGAGCATCGCAGAAAACAGCATTACACAAACGAAATTTCATGCAGATCAACATCATACAGGACCCATTTCATCTCATACAATCAATGTCCATCAAAAAACGATATAACACTGCCACTTAAAACTCTCTTGCGCTGTACCACTGACTAGCCCTACCAGCTAACATAGCATACAGATTCAACAACCACACAGTCATCAATTTGTTGTCTGCAAAAGCAGCATTGAGTGAGAAAAGGATCAGTATATTTGGTTCATTCAGAGCAGTCTAAAATATTCTCTGATTTAAAATTAGGTACAAGGGACAAAAACCGAAGTTTGTCTCAACATGGAAGACATCTGAAATTGTTGTTAATTATTTTTTACAAAGAAAGGTTTGAAATTACAGTCTATATGAAGATATATCCATTCTTTGTTTTTTTTTATCAAAATGTAGACAACATTTTAGAATAACATTTTCCCTAGCCAATACCAGGTGATAAGATGGCTGAGGTTGTACCGCCTGTGTTTTCACAATTGCACATACGTTTCAGGGTTCATTAAGGCTGATCAGCGTGTGAATCCTTAGCCCTCTGGAAATCCTGCAGGTACTTCCAGGTAATGTTATTTGTTGCCTGGTGCAGAGGTACTTTCATGGCGACAGAGGCAATGACAATGCAGCTGCTTACTTATAGAGATTTGTGTATGGGACCTGAGTAGCCTTACACCTTTCCCTTAAAAGTCTGTGGTCCAATGTGACCAACACAGATATTCCAGTTTTGCACACTGGGCAGAGAGATGATACCTGTAAGGTGCCATCTACTTCAACGTCAAAGCAGCAGAGCCACCTTTGTTTTCAGAGAAAAAGTGTGGGCATTGTGATTAAAAGGGAGTCAGTAAATGTCTCGAGGCTCTGTGGCTAGCCCCCAGCCACACTACTTTAGGCAGGCTGAAATTCAAACCACACACCTCAAACAATAGCCAAAACACCTGAAAGACGCAGAGCCGTTCCCTTGGGGAGCTGACATTCAATATAGGCCTTTCAGTTAGTGAAGGAGAACTGACTGTGGCCCATCTCAGTATACCCAGTAAAAGCCACTGAACAAGAAATAGTTTAGTGATCCTATTAATCCTGGGTTATGAATCATGGGGCCTCCTCAAGCCCCTTCCCAAATTATTATACAGTGCATCTATGCATAGTTTTCCAATTCAACTCAATATCCTGACATAGACAAATAGAGTAACCCAGTACTAAGCATCCTGCCTTCTTCTTTTATTAGTATCGCTGATTCAGATTGCATTCATTTAATCTTATGTGCAATGGTTTCATCTTAATTATACGACATATGGTCTGTAGATCAACTTCTAGGAGTAAGGGTATCATCAGGGTGGATGATGGTCGCCCTGAGATACTTTTTAGAAATCAATTTTCTGTCATAGCAAATTCCTTGCTATTCATTTGACCCCACAGCTGCGCCCCATAAAGGGCCGCTTGTATGGCCTGGAGCCGATATGCCTCCATAGTTTCCTTTATTGACCCATCACCACGGGTTTTGGCGTACCAAGCAAGGACCTGCTGTAGAGTTACCCCAGCTTCCTCTACTAGTTTCTACCATGTTCCATTTGTAGTCACTCTCATACCAAGATCATCATAGGTATTGACATGTTCTGGTCTTGCGCAATTTAATTTAATTCTGATAAAGGGTTTCCTTTTAATTTTTCCGTCAGTACCATGGTCTTGGTCTTTGAGCTGTTAATTTGCAAATGATTATCCAGATAGAAATTCCCACAGAGGAGGAATTGTTTTTCAAGGCCAGAAAGGGTTAGTGAAAGGTGGGCTGCATCATCAGTAAACATTACAATTGGGTATTTACCCCTGCTCAAAGTCTGGGCGCTGGTGGGTACAGCCAACAGCCTATTTATCACCTCATTAATAAATGAGCAGAACAGTTTTGGGGCTAGAATGCATCCTTGGCGTACGCTCTTTGAATCTTAAATGCCTCCGTGGTTTCTCCATCAAGTCCCCATCTAAATGTCACTCGATTCCCACTATATAAGAATGGAATAGTTGAGTAGTAACAAAGTCATTTAAATGGTTCCATAGCTTGTTCCTGGGTACACAATCAAACACAGTCCTTAGGTCGATGACATGACAGAGGTTTATTCCCTAAGGGCCAGGTATTTTCGATATGATAAAGCTCAACCTCAAACATTGTCAACTGTGCTCACCCCTCTTTGAAAACCTGCCTCGAGGTGGTTAATCAGGCCCTTGTCCTCAATCCAGGCTTCCAACTTCTCCAATATTGCCTTTGCAAAGATCTTTCCACCTGAATCCAACGGTGAAATTGGACAAAAATTGGAGGGGTCATTGCGGTCTCCTGCACCCCTTTTTATAAATTGGAACAATTTCAGCAATTATCCATGGTTAGAGTATAATACTGCATTGAACAGCTGCCTCAAAAATGTGGCCCAAACTATGGGTTACGACTTGAAAAGGTTCACAGGCACCCTATTTCTGGTCACTAATGGCTTTGCATACCTCAACTGTAAAAGTAATTACTCCTGGCAATTCTCTAGGGTGCATACGTTCACGCTGTTCATTACTAGTGCTGACTTCACATAAAGTTTACTAAAATGGTTGAGCCACGACTCCCCCCGGATATTGCTATGCTGAATTGCTTTCTCTTCCTTCTGGCTCGAACTACACACCTTTATAAAAAGAAACTAAATCACCAAGAGAATATGCAAAGTAATCATCACTTCTTGCTTATTAAATCACACTTTTCATTTTTGCTTAGGATACATATTTCATCCCAATTGTAATAAAAACGAAAATGTATATCCATGAAAACTTTTTCAGCAAACCTTATAGCAGCAATAGTAAGGGCAGCAAAATTTGCATTTAAAATGATATACCAAATCTCTTTATTATGAATATTACATGATATGTGAACAAATCTACTAAAAACTGTTCGCTCAGTAAACAAAGGTTAGGACATTTAACAAATCAATTTATTCAAGAGTTCTACTTCTTCGATGTAACAATATTGACAGCAACTAAGGGTTCAATTCAATTTACTGCTTGTGCCCAAAATCTCCCTGACAGGTAAGAGGTCATATCTCAACCTCATAAAGGTAGATCTCCAACTGACTGAAGAGAAAATGTTTAAGTAGTTGGGCAAGTGATCTAGTCTTTTCTCTGGCAAATGGATTTGAGAAAATAATATGTATTTGTTTTTTCTGGAAGACAGTTCTATCCGATCCACGAGCCATAACTTGTTCTTAACCCTTGTCGGATTGGAAGCCAATTCTTCTTTGGGTGCTCCAATGTTTTGTAAAAGGGCCTCACAATGCAATATCAATTGATCCCATTGAGGACAGTATATGATCCTACTTCAGCTACGCAAAACAGGCCACAGAAAAAAAAGGAGTGAGGTGGAGGATGCAGAACTTTAGAAAACAGCTCCAGTCTTTTCCACCCAAGCTTGAGTAGAGGTCAATGCTAATTCAAAGAGGATAACAATAAGAACCCCTTGAAGGAGGTGGAAGCTAATTTTTCAGCAACAAATAATACATGTTACAGGGTCTTGTTAACACCATCTTTTCAGTTGAAAAAATTAGATGTTCTATTCCCTGGTATTCTCTTAATATTTCAATCTACCTCGCTCCAGCCATGTAGGGTTCTCTGCTTTTCTTCTGTCATTTAGGGGTACCCCTTTCTCCCTGTGACTCTTCACGCTTTCATTCTTTTACTCTCCTTACTCCATAATTCTGGAATGCATGCCTCATATTTAATTGAAATCTGCCTTCCTTACCTTTTTCTGCTACATAATAACTTAGGTTCACATTATAGTTTCTTGTTACCGATATAAGCAGCACTATTTACTCTTGCTTAATGTGTTGTTTTTTGTATACATTTTTGCAAAGCATTTGGGGTATAAACGATCCCGTAAATCATATTAATGTATATATTTTAAAACCAGTTCAATAATCAGATAGGCATGGAAAGTATTCTTCCAAGCCCCTTGCCCAATTATTATCTTAAATTAAAAAAACGCTATAACACTCAGCTGGCAGAGCGAGAACAAGGAATCTGAGGTCATAAACTGGTATGTTCACCCCTCACCTTTTACTGTCCTATAAGTCAGGGAACAAATACTCAAAGTCACAACGAAATATCAAAAGGAGATTCTGGAAAGGAGGATAATTTCAAAATGTAAGACCCTACTAAGCTAATGCCCTTTGTGGTGCCAGTGAGGCAGCCTAAACATGTAAATGCAGTCAATGTGGGGGAATTGCAATGCGAGGGGAGGCTGCCTAAGGAATGAGTTTGTGAACTATTTGTAATGCATGGTTCTTCACTATCAATATAGGTAACATAATTACTAACAACCAATCAGAAAAGTGGGTAGGTGTCATTTTGCTAAAGTAGGCTAATGAAGAGGTAGTTAGAGAAATGACAGAAGGCAAAAACAACAACAATGATCTGTTGGAGAGTGTGTGAATACATCGGAAAAGAGAAAGGAAAAATCCAAATGCCTCTCAACTCATAACATTTCAGAAAAATAGTGAAATAATCCACACACTAAATTAAGATTGTAATATCGTGTTTATTTCACAAAACACTAGACAGAACACCACTAAAACACAAAATGTGAATAGGTACATGTTGCGTAACTGAATGTTCAAATTGTAGAAACACGTGTAAAGATACACTCTAGTATGAAAACCATGACATGTTTCAGCCCCTTAGAATTGTGCAACCTTCTCCAGGCGCAAGTAATAGTAAGTTATATAAATTATTTCTAAAGCAACCAACTCCTACTGAGGCAGTTCAGATTTTTTTTAAATGTGCATTTCCTTGAGGCTGTCAGAACTGTGACCTGGCCAGATGGTTTATGGAACAAGAATATCCACTGTTTTACAAAAAGAATGTGGGAGCCGAAAAATGTAAACAGTGGTTCGAGATAATCTATTGTCAACAGTGGTCCTGCATTCAGAATGCTAGATTGCTGTTTCTTTTCAAAAGGCAAAATGTATCCTATTTTTGTGCATCACAAGGTATAGCATGGCTTTAGCATCTCATTGCTAAGAATGTATCCTGTCAGTAAATTGGATGCAGTTAGCTCCATACTGCAATATTAACAATGTTCCACGTTCTATCTTTTGTATACCAGAAATGTTGTTGCTGGTAATTCGCATCTAACAGCAGCAGCGATGCCAAGCTGAGCTTAAAAAGATGGAATGGCGTTCAAGAAAAGGCTAATCTGAAGGATTGCCAAATTCTACCCCAAAGGAATAGTACTTCAGCACATAAAGGGACAGTTGGCCAAGGGACTCTTTCTCCCTGGGTGGGGAAGATGTTTACGTAAAAAGCCATCCTGGGAGTCACTGGGTACAGTTTCTATTTTTACACACTGAACACTGGATGGCCATCTCCTCTGCAAGTTTCCATCGGACCAGACACAACTGTTGACAGCTTGAAAAGAACCGGCTCAATTTACATCATACTTTTGCAGCTGTGTTTTCTTATTTCTTATTTCTGACAAAATTATCCTTCCTGACTAAAGGTGTGAGGACATGCTGACAACCTTCTACTTTTGAACACACCCGCCTTGCTAGACTGCCACATGCAGGGCCCTTCCTGGCTGGCTGAGCTACAAGGAGTTTCTTTCTGGCCATCATTTTCTATGTGCCATGCTTTGTTTCTATTTAACTAACTCGGTTAATGACATTTCTATTCAGCGATCACAGAAACAAAGAAGGGCTCATAGCCTTGATGGGTCAGGCCAAAAAAAAACAAGTTCCTTTGAGCTCTAACTCTTCTTAGTAGATGTAACAGCTAACTGGCCCTCCCTCGAGTGTGGTGATAGATGCTCAGTCCTATTTCACATTTCCATGCCCTACTCCTTAAAGCCCCGTTGTTTTTTATGGGGCAGGAATGGAGCTAAATACATCAGAATACCGGTCATTTAAGTTTTGCGACAATGTATCTGGTGTACACGAGCCCTATGGAGTCATACTGTACATGGCTTTAGCTGCTGAAGCAACCGGGGGTCCACTCCCGACGCTGTGAGGAAGGCCTCAATAATCAAGGTGTACAGGCACGCACTCGTGTGAAACGTCGCAGTTCCTCAACGGTTTAATTTAAATCAAATGGGCATGTTCATTCACAAATAATTCTGTATATGAACCACAAGATCGTGCGTAATATTTGATGATTCTTTCCTGCTGATGTTACTGTGAATTCTCAATCATTTTCCTTTTGTTGTACTCAGTGAAAGGAAAGACATGGTCAGAGTCCTATTTAAGTTTTACCTGTTCGACTACGACCAAGACCAAAAACGAAAAACATTAATTATCTTGTTTTTTTTAATTCTCAAACTTCTGTTTTGCACTCAAGAATTGAAAAAAAGAAAAATTGCTAATGAAACGTCCTTTTTTTCCCCTTTTGCTGTTTTGTTGATACTTTTTTCTCAACGAGAAACGAAAGAAATAGGTAATTCATGGATTATTTGCGCCAAAAAAAACGGGATTTGTGCGCCATTCTGCCCGCAAATTCCTATTTGTTTAACAGGGATTTGCGGGCAGAATGGCGCACAAATCCCGTTTTTTTTTGGCGCAAATAATCCTTGAATGCGCACTTTCTTTCTCTCTCTCTCTCTCTCTCTCTCTCTCTCTCTCTCTCTCTTCTCTGTCTCTGTCTCTCTGTCACACACACAGGCACACATGTGCAAACGTGCTCTCATGGAGAATTCCGCACTGACGCCTGCCTTTGCTGTGGGTTTTTTAAACTTGGTGGGGTCGGGGCACATTCAGACCTTTCCTTTTTGTAATGGATGTCTGGCGGAGTTCCCACTCCTGAATTTGGAGGTGTGATGGGCTCGCCTCACAGATGTTGAAGTTGTGATGCACACAACCCCACAGAGATCTATGTTTCTTATGAGTATTACAATTATTATATTATTATGTAATAAATTTATAAGAAAGTTTTCGCTACCTGTGTCCTTATTCATTTATTGTGATTCCTGGATTGGTGAAAGAGATGGAAGCTGAAGTGTAGGCTAAGGAAACAGGTAGTGGGCCGGGAGGCAGCTATAATGCCAACTGTCAACAGGTGTCAGCCAGTGCTCAGCAGTCAAAGAGTTGTGTGGCAGAAATCAGATAGCAAAGTGGTGGCAGTCAGAAGACAATTTAGTGGCATTTGGAGCTACAGTGACAGAATAGCTGCTGCAAGGATCATTTTGCTCTAGGCAAGGTCAGGAAGGCAATAACCATGACATGAAAAGGCAATAATGACAATAAAGCAAGATTAACATTAATGATAATCAAGTAGGACTATATTAAATGATCATCAAACAGATTTAGCAACAATGAAAACATCAAACTGACCAGACAATATACTAAACTGAGAATACCTCCATCCCCACCACACGTACCACTATGCCACAAGCATGTACCCACCCAAATGTAAAGTAGTAAAGATGTATATTGTACCCATTAACAACCTTGTGGTCTGTAAGCACTAAGGCTTGTCGACCAACCCCGTCCCAAACACACACCCATCACTGCATATCTTTTGACCACAGAATAGGTAATTTGCCTTTCCAATCCACAGCAACCCTATGTCACGTCCCACAAGTCAGGCAAACTCCACTCCTTACAAGCTATGCACCAACAGAACCATCATCTGAATGGATGGGCCCCTAATCACCTCAACCAAGAAGGCCCACCCCTCAAGAAGCGAGTGCACATTTGTAGCAAAGCAAGTTTGTTGTACAGTCATCGAGGAGGAGCTTGATGATGCCGCAGAGTCAAACTGACCCAAGTCTCGCCAAACCACATTAGTTGACACATTATACAGGTTTATTTTTGCAAGTTAAAACACTCCCATATATTTTATTACAATCCTCACCCCACGTGTGATTGGGCTAAACCTATACAAAGAAGTTCCATCTTTCTCCAATTCTTCCATTCTCATTGGCCACTTATAATCTCAACTACCATCTTCAGATCAAATTCATAGCGCACCCCTTCTTAGGATTTGTCTGTGGTAGGCCATGACATCATCACTCACTTAAACATTTCTGTACAAACAATTCCTTTACAAGTGACAACTGACCAGAGCCCTTTAACCTTAATCGTAATTGCACATGGTTTGCATGGATATGTCAACAACATGAGGAAAGCAGAAAAAGCAAGTTCCCTTTGAACTGGCGATAACCATCTCATCCACCTCAATTTTACTGGCTTCCCGGAACATTCTAATCTAAATGACTACCATTTCAACACACGGCATGTCTGAGAATACAATTAAAACTGATGGGTATCAATCAATTTAGCACAGAGTATTACTTCACCCCACATTTATTGCTGGTCAAAACAAATGGCAGAGTCCCTTTGAAAAACTTAAATGCACTTAAAGATATTACATCTGTCTCCTCTGGAACTACCTAGCCGTAAACATTGTGTCCTGTTCAACAGCTGACCATCTGCTTAGTTAATCATTGGTTCCTCTCCCAGCCTTCAATCCTGCAGAACTAGATTTTCCCAGCCATCTGAAATTCACTGCACGAGCTGCTGGCTGCAGAGTCTAAATGAATTCATAAAAGCTCACTACATACAGATTTATACATTTCCTTTATATGTTCCTCAGTATGCATGCATGTTTAACTCCTTAACTGCCAAGGGTTTTTGCTCCCAGTGCCAAGGCCTTTTTGGTGATTTCGGTATATCGCCATTCAATCCCTTGTAACTTTTCTGTTACATGAGATATATGGGCCAAATTTGGCCCCTTCTTTTCCCACATGTAGGTAGTCATAACGCCACCAAGGAATCCTAGTTTGCTGTAGGCGGGTGAGAGAAAATAACGAAAAAGGGAGAACATTTTGGGGTTTAACAGGAAATGCCAATGAAATGATGTACAAAGAAGCTTGTGGTTTTTTTCTTTGTAAAAGCTAGGAACAAATGGTTTGCTGTGCTGAATTCGCCATTTTCCAGGCTTACAAGAACAGGTTGATTGGAAACCAAAAACACATATTTTGATATGGTTACCAGCCGTTTTTGGGAGATGTAGGCGATTTTGGCCTTTTTTCCCAATAGGACATGTGTGGCCAGAATGGATGAGAAGGGTAGGAAAGCTGAATGGGAAGACAGGCATACATTTCTGAAAAGTATACAAAATTCCAAGTTTAGGAAGGGGTGATTTTCCCAGGTCAGGCAACAATTATGTAGGGAAAAATTCCATCGTTTGGGGAAAAATTGGGAAAATGACAGGAAAAAAAAGGTATGTGGTGGACATGGTTGGCCTGGTAAGGAAATGGGTTCTGAGAATTTTGAGAAAAGCAATGCTCTGCTACATTCCCCCGACTCTTACAGTTAGGAAATCACACATTTGTTGTAATGTTTAACAAAACAAGCAATACCACCAGCCAAAAACCGAGCCGTGGTACGCAGAATTTTTATGCTTACGGCCTAAAGAGACGTACTTAGCATGCGTAAATAAGGAAAACAAATGTGCTGAGGAAGGGCCAGCATACATTTTTTGAAAGAACACAGGCAGACCTTTTGAAGGAAAGGTGACTTGTGCAGTTTACAAAAGTGTATAGTGCCTAAAGCAGCGACACACAGAAAACAACTTCAATGAGGAAGTAATAATGCTAACCAGGCTGTTAAGGATCCTGGAGGAAGTTGCAGTGTCCTGGGGAAATTACCACCTTTGACGTAATAATAGCATCACAATGATCAACCCCACTAGCCGAGAATAAACTAAAGCTAGTGCAGTGAATCACTGAGAAGAGCGTGGTTTTCACTGTTATGGGGAAAACCAGTGTTGCTGTGCTGCTTGTTCTACTGGATGGCTTGTCCTACCGGATGGAATCGTCTCTCCTAAAATAAGATGGGTGATTTGAGTATTGCACTCACCGCATATTGAACTCTTACCAAGAAAACCCCCAACCCCTCTGTCGGTAACTAATCTTAGGTTCTCCTACCTTAGGATGAAATAGCAGGCTCTTAAAGAACTGGATCTTGAAGAACAGGATGGCTTCTAAGAAAGACGAGTAAGGGGAAGGTTAGTTAGGGACTACACCCGTACGACACGAGGGACGCACTAGTGTCGAGCCGGAGCACTAAAGGAAGTGAAGCGTCTGAGTCCAGTGAACATTTAGAAATAAGGAAGCACAAAACAGTTTCCAGGATTGATTAGTCCCCAATCTCTCACTTGTTCAAATGTAGGAAGAATCCAATCAGAAGAGGAAGCAGCATGTGAAACGGATTAATGGTAGGTTATGGCAGAGGAATTTTACAGCACTTAAGTCCGTACTGAATATTCACCTAACAGCAGGTGCCGTAGTAGTGTTTTGTGACCTGTAGCTAGTGTTGAAACAATGGCTGAAATAACATGGAGTGACTTGCCCTTCAGCCACGGAGAACCAGGTGACTTTTAGTGGAATGCTGAGAGACGCTGCGAGCTCCGTGCAGCGTTTGAAGAGCTGCGCAAGGCTCAGAACGGGAATCAGCCGCGGGGACCCAGGTGACTGAAGCCGCATGCTCCATGCAGCGTTGGAATGAGCTGCGGATGTGCTCACAGGCTCTGAATGTGAGGACCGCCACAGGCAGCAGGTGGCCGGTAACACTGAAAGTAGCAGGGGGGCGCTGTTGCGCGCATCAAGCATGGCTGCCTGAAAGGCGAGCTCCAGCTCAAACGAAAATCCTGGTTAAATATATCCTGCCAACGCCGATCTACACACTTATCAAACGAAGATCCCTGTGCCGGAAGGTCTCCTGCACAAACCCTGAGAAAGCCGGGCGAGTTTGTGGCTGGATCGCTGTGCTGCCCTGCACGAAAGGCGTAGCTGTTGTGAGGAGCTGGCGTAGCCACCCAGCGGCTCCACAGGACATCTGCTGTGGGCCGAGGCATGACGGGGAAGACCCGGCCGCAGTGGGGGAGGGGCACTGCGATG
Organism: Ambystoma mexicanum; assembly: GCF_040938575.1. NCBI lineage: Eukaryota > Metazoa > Chordata > Amphibia > Caudata > Ambystomatidae > Ambystoma > Ambystoma mexicanum. Next base: position 972,586,222 of record NC_090936.1, on the reverse strand, counting down.
AACGCTGTATGGCAGAGCCCCTGGAAGAAGCAGGGGGCGATGGCACCCCCATTCTGGTGCATGGAAACACTGCTGGAGGAGGACACGAGAAACCGAGGCGGATCAAGTTATAAGGGGCGAAAGCAGGAATCGGACTGAGCCGCCGGCTGAGCTGTGCATGGCTCTGGCTGGCGAGTAACATGGGAGGCTGCGTCCGCTGCCGGAAAGCCAGGCCCTGCTCCCCCACTGAGGCACTTCGATGCAGACACCCAGGAACGGAGCAGAGACACGCAGAGGGGCGTACTCCAGCTCTGCACAACAAGTGGGGCGAGGTGTGGAGAGACCCCCCCTGCCACTGTAATAAACTCCAAGGCATGAATCGTACCTGACGGGGTGTGAGACACGGAGGAATGCCCTTTCGGTTAGCCTTGGGCAAGGGCTGCGACAACGTACGGACAATCAAAAAGGCCCAGGGTGTGCAATACACGACACGTGGTTAGGGAGCAACGGGAGAGCCCTGACTGACTACTGTGGACACGTGCTGGCACTGAGAGGGGGACGCCGAGGGCTGTACCACCCGGAATATGGTGAGACAACGCTGCTTGGTCCATGACAACCCCTGCGGTGGCGTGGTGTGGCCGCTGATAACCTAAGAACACTCAGTATCATAGGGACTGGACTAAAACCCCATTTACCCCAGAGTGATACAGAGTGGCGCCCCGCTAAGAACCTCAGTGAAATACCCATCCAGATCAGACGGTGGGGGTCCGCCTGGCGGCGATCTCCGCTCCAATAGCAGGAACAAAAGCAAGAGTGCAGACACCCGGTGCAAGCAGGGGATGTGGAGGATATAGAGCTTCCACACTATCCGCTCCCTTCCCGCGGAACAATACGAGGCTGATATTAACACGTGGGAGAACACAGTCCACTCTAAGGCCATATACTTAACTACATGGGCCGCACCGAGAGGAAGGGCACAGGAGGGAAAAAAACCGGCCCAATTGACTCCTTCGCCAGCTCCCAACCATGCAGGGTGGCCGATGGGATGCAACAGGCACCCGACAGGCAGGGAGAAGACCCCTTGGATCACCTGGCAATAGAACGGTTTTATGGCAGTTAATGTCAAATTGGATGACATAGTGGCAACGATCGGATCCCTGAAAGCTAGAGTGGGGAAAGAGAGCTTGCTTATTACGGAAGCGGAGAATAGAATTAGCACAAACGAAGACACAATCTCGCAACATGGCTGCGACATAGCCCAACTCCAAACAGAACTACGCAAAACTCAAAGTAAGTGTGAGGATTTAGAATCGAGATCTCGAAGGAATAACATCCGGATTGTTGGAGTTGCGGAAACCTTTGGTAAAGGCGACACGAAGCGACAAGTGGAACACCTTCTGAAGGATATCCTGGGAGCAGAATCTTTCTCTGAACATTTCCTTGTGGAGAGGGCCCACCGCACTCGGGCTCCACCGCCGAAACCGGGGGCACCACCTCGCACCATAATAGCGCGCATCCTTATCTACAGAGACAGGGATGCTGTACTCAGACTCTCCAGAGAGAAAGGCACTTTGCATTTCGAGCATAACAGAATTCATATATACCCAGATTTATCTGCTGGTGTACAGGCGCAGCGACGATCAACTGCGGATGCGCAATGTACCCTATGCCCTCGTCTTCCCTGCGAAGATCAGAATCCAACATGGTGGCAGAGCCCACTTTTTTGAAAATCCAACAGAAGCCATGTCATATGTGGAGGCTTCTCTCCCGTTGCCTCCTAGAGACAGGGCAAATGATCAAAACGCCGGACTCCAGCCGGGAGCGGAGAGACGAGAGGCAGCAGACTGACCGTAGTACTCCATTTAATCCCCATCACAGGAAGACAGGAACACTGGCAGAGAACGGCCTGGACACAGGTTTATTGTAGCTTCGAGCCGTGAGCCCCTGAAAAGGAAGCCGGATGGCTGCAGCAGGCAACCCTCAGGAAAGCTCCAACAGTTTTTTAGGAATGCCCATAGGGAAGGTTCCGAGAGCTATCGGGCAGCATCGTCATGTTGGGGGAGATGATGCGGGTAAGGGGTCAATTTGCTATATGAGGCTTCACTATGTTGAGTTCTATGGGGTTCAAGTTGGGGGGATGTGGTTCGGGAACCCAGTTGGAAGGGTTCTGCAAGTTAAAATTGGTGGTCACGTCGCTGTACTTGACATGCTTCCTAAGAAAAACTGTAACAAGAAACACTGTATTGACACGCAGTTATGGCACACACCAGAGCGATGAATCAGGGGCTGAAGCTGAAACTTCTTACATGGAACGTCCGAGGGATGAACAATCGAACTAAGTCAAGCAAGGTGGGAGCCTATGTCAATAGGCATCATCCCCAGGTGATCATGCTGCAAGAAACTCATGCACTCCGAAAGGTAAACATAGACTTCTTGAAGAACTGGGGACAACATAGATACTACACGGACTACTCCACACAGGCAAGGGGTGTTCTCACTCTTATTCATCCCTCTGTAGGCTTTCGATTTGGTAAGAGCAAAGTGGACACTCAGGGTCGCTATGTCATAGTATGGGGTAGCGTTCCGGGGAGGGAGATGGTGTTAGTAAATACCTATGGTCCGAAATTAGATGACCCTGAGTTCTACATAGACGTGGTACATGAAATAGAATACACGGGGTGCGAACAGATCCTATGGGGAGGGGACTTCAACACAATCCTGGATATCACACTAGACCGTTCCACTACCAAACACTGAGCTCCCTCCAAGACTGCAGCAGTGTTACAACAAATCCTATCACAGTTGACAATGGTTGATGCCTGGAGGTCGCTACACCCACATAAGAGGCAATACACATTTTACTCATCGGTGCACAATACTGAGTCCAGAATAGATTACTGGTTGGCCTCCACAACCCTCATACAGCAGATCGATACTCTGTGAGATACTTCCCCCGTACCCTATCAGACCACTCCCCTGTCACAATGGAAATGACACTAGGAAACATAAAACCCCCGACTAGGAGATGGAGGATGCCACCAGACATTCTTAAGGACCCAGCAGTAGCCGACGCACTGCATATAGAGGTAGAGCACTTCTTTGACACCAACAAGGGTTCAGTGGATAGGAATTCCACCCTTTGGGAAACCTTCAAGGTATGGGTGAGAGGAATACTGATCTCTAAGTCCACGGGTATGTTGAAGGCAGTCAGGGTAGGGCTGGCAGAGATGGAGAAATGCCTGGAAAACCTGGAAGCGCGATACACAGATACACATGATAACAAAACCTTCTCAGACATCAACTGTAGCCTATTGGAATTCAATAAACTAGCAACTAGGGAACTGCTCTATATGTCAACCCCACATAGAGTGTGCAGATATGGAGAGGGAATAGAGCAGGTCGTATCTTAGCTAAACTACTAAAAGCCAAGAGACAGCACACACCGATCTCCAGCATACTAACAGGGGACGCTGTAGTGGCCACTAGCGAAGAGGGGATAAACAGGGAATTTACCCGGTTTTATTCAGATCTTTACTCTAATCATGATTCGAAATCAGCCGAGGACATAAAAAAGTACCTCGACAAGATCACTCTCCCGACGCTGCCCATAGAATACAAACTCACGCTTGACCAACCCCTGACCACTGATGAGGTCGCAGAGGCGATCAAGTCATTAACTAGCAGCAAAGCACCGGGCTCAGACGGATTAGGAGCAGAGTTGTATAAGGAACTAAACGAGGAACTGACCCCGGTGCTGCTGTCGGTGTAGGAGGAAGCTATAGAACTGGGAACTCTGCCACCATCAATGAGAGAGGCCATAATAACAGTGCTATTGAAACCTAGTCGACCACCCAACGAGACGTCGTCCTATCGACCCTTGTCCCTAATAAATTCCGATGCCAAAATTTTTGCTAAAATCCTAGCCACGAGACTCCTACCACATATGCCCACATTAGTACATCCAGATCAGTGTGGCTTCATCCCCACCAGATCGACGGCCCTAAACCTCAGGAGACTGTTTGGAATCATGGCCCAGATAAAACCTGAAGCCCAGGCGGTAGCTGTATTGCTCGACGCTGAAAAAGTGTTTGATTCAGTGTCATGGTTGTACTTGTTTAAAGTGCTTGAGAAATTTGGGATTGGCCCATACTTTCTGAGATGCTTCGGGCTGTTGTACTCTGACCCCAGAGCCAGAGTGCTGACTAACCGCACGCTGTCCGACTGGTTTGGGTTGGGTAGGGACACGCGACAGGGATGCCCATTTTCCCCCATTCTATTTGCCCTCACAATGGAACCAGTCGCAGCAGCCATCAGGGAACATCAAGGACAGAGGGGCATAACGATGGCCGGCCTAACCCAATCAATATCCCTATATGCGGATGACACATTGATGTATATCCGGGAACCAGATATACACCTAGGTCCGGCAATCGAAACCATACACGAGTTTGCCGAATACTCAGGCTATAAAACCAACAGTTCTAAATCTGAGATCTTTCCCTTGACCCTCACCACGCGATGCCCGAATAACACACATGGCCTGCAATGGTCCCCCACTAAAATAAGATATCTGGGAATTATCATGTTTGGGGAAAAAGCCTCCCTTTACACTGACAATCATGAAAACCTATTGAGTAGTATATCTACCAAACTTCGCCTGTGGACAAACTCACTATCTCGCTTATTGGTTGAGTAGCCATACTGAAAATGATAATTCTACCGAAACTACTATATATATTTACTAACATACCGATATGGCCGGGTGTACAGTTTTTCGCAGCCCTCTGATCTTTAGCTGTGGAGTTTGTGTGGGGCGGAGGAGCGGCCAGAATGAAGTGGGAAAAAATGGTGGAGCCATACAATAAAGGGGGCATAGCAACCCCGGACTTTGAGCTATACTACCTGGTTGCGCAGGCCCAGTTTGTTAGATTCTGGTATGATGACCTGAACACCTCACCTCACATTTGTATTGAGAAACATGCAGCACGCCCAACCGACCTACGGTCCGTAATATTTAAAGTTAAGCATAAAGATGACTGCCCATTCGACCCAGTCAGCACAACAGTGCATGCATGGTCTAGACTTTATTGTAGGCTCCAATTAGAGACTCCTTATTACTCGGAAGCACCCTTCTGGAACTTCACCGGCATAGCACCATCTTATGACCCTGATGTCCGGAAAACTTGGGACCCAGAGGGGGAATTCAAAATTAAAGATATCTACCCCAATGGCAAATTCATAACACTAGAGGAATTTAAGGTTGGGATGGGGAGCGAACAGTTGAAAATACTACAATATCATAGGATGCAAATGGCCTTTAAGGCCAGATGGCCTCTATTCCCCGATGAGCCTCCCCCACACCCATGCCTCGCGGCTTTGTCCACCCAGGCGGGAGTTAGTGTCTCTGGGCTCTACGCAGTTGTGCAGGCAAACATGCCAACGACAAACAAGATTAAAGCCTCCTGGGAAGCTGGCCTGGAAACCACCATATCGGACAAGGTGTGTGAAAGATATTGTGATCTAACCAAAAGGGTATCCATCAATGCAGGCCTTCGCCTGATCCAATTTAAGGTATTAATTTTGTGTAAGTTACACTACACACCTGAGAAGATAGCTAAATTTACACGAGATGGACCTGACAGCTGCCAGAAAAGCGGGAGCGACCATGCCGACTCATTCCACATGTACTGGAGCTGCCTACCCATACACAGGCTCTGGGTAGAAGTAGCGTCCATTCTAGTAGAAATTACACAAATCCAGCAGACCTAACACCCCAAAAATATCTATTTCGGGACATTGGGAAGATTTCAGAAGTGACCAGATGACTATTTAATGTTGCGTGTATAGTGGCTAAAAAATGTACATTACAGAAATGGAAAAGTACAAACGCACCACGCATCAATCACTTTCTCAAAGAATTGTCGTATGTCAATGAATGTGAGGAACAGTATGTAATATCACTCCCGAGGTCAAGCAAACCTAAAGACATTTGGGCTCCATTCAGAGTATATTTGTGCGAATTGGGGTCGGCTGGTAGCAGCCCGGCTGGGCCTGGAAATGTACCGGCTATGTAGACTTTACATGTTTTACTGTGTTTAGATACTTGATAACTAAATTACTGAAATATATGGAATGTTGTGTTGATGAAGCGACGTGTACCACCATCAATAAATAAAGTTTTAAAAAAACCACTGAAAGTAGCCATGGAAGAAGTAGCTGAGTCTGGAATCACATGCGTTGAATGGAAAGTCCACCGCAAACGGCAGTTGGCAAGACGCCGGAGGCAACCGCTAGCTCCGTGCAGCGGTCGCCAGAACAGCTGAAGAGCTGCTGGCTAGGAACATTGAGTTAGAAAACAAATCCAAATGCCGGATGGAATGGCTGCAGCACAGCAACAGAGGAAAAGTTGCTAAACTGGAGCGGATAGTCGAGCTTCAGGACGGTGAAACGCTAATCAGAAGCACCGGGCTGGTTTACCATGGTGCTTAAATGGAGACAGCCACGCCCCCAAACCATGTGACACTAACTCATGTAACGTGCCGATTCTGAAAACAGCTAACACCATTTCCCTGGGAATCTCCCAGAGATTCTATAATGTGAATAGAAGGGTCTAGTAGCCGTTCTAGATGCAAAGATCTGTTTGCATTGCAAAGCTTTAAAGGGATGTTCCGGGACTTTTTTTTATTGTTCCTACGGTTCGGCCATGTGTTTTTAAGCATAAATCGGTAGATCGTAGAAAACTTTCCTATGGACCTTACCCGACTTTTCGTCCATTAACGCACTCGAAATCAGCCGCCATTTTGTGATAATCCTATCATTTCCCCCCATCGACCTGGCTCACCTGCGTTTGCGGCACTAAATCATATCCCCCGCCCCTGAAACAGACTTTATCAAAACATTCATATTCCCCGCCTCTATCCGTGACGTGACTGTGCTGCGTAGGCAAACGCGCCCAGGCGTCTTCTACGCGACTCCACACAGAACCCGGAAACCAACACAGATCAGCTCACAACACAGCGCGCCACAATTCGGAATATGAAACTGTACTTTTAAATCAAACCGCAAGATTGTAAATTTGGTAAAGTACATTTATTTGACATCAAATGTTTAGAGAATATTCAGCGATTTGCATTTTTCTTTGCTCTCGATCCAAAATAGTTCGTCTTGAGGCAAGCGATGTTCGTGTGCAGTACACGGGGTATTGGTTTACGATAAAATAAGCTCTTCGGTCGCACTGATAATCGCATGGCTGTTCCAACAACGAGGCACTAGGCCACCACAACGGTATGTATGTTGCATCTAGCCATTAGTACCGCGTAAGGGCATACTTGTACTTGGCGATCGTCCCATAAAATGGTCAGGGTGGTAACGTTGTTCACACGGAGAAGCAACTGGCGGTTGTAAAAGCCATCTGCCGGTGTCTGGTAGTCGTGACACATACAATAATGAAAGATGTACCTGTTTTAAAAACATAAAAAATGAAATTAGTCTCACCATCAGATCTTTATTAAAATTATTCATTTTATATATTAGGTCGGGAAATTATTTCATAGCTAGGACAGTGCAACTGGGTATTATACGTCATTTCCAGTAACCCACCCTCTCTCCTCCGCCTTTTTCAGAGCCGCCTGAGCGCCAGTGGACCACCTCGTTACTGATACGATATAATATGGCATTTGCAACGTGCCTATACACAAGTGTTTCAAGGCGTGTCGAGGCAGGGAGGGGGGGGTGAACAAGGAGAAGACAGACAACGATCCTACTAGGCCAGGTGTCATTCAGATCGCGCAAGTGCAGGGGTAGGGGGAAGGTAAAAGTGCAAGGGGAAGGGGAGGGGGGAAGTGGAGTACAAGGTAAGTAGCATCAAATAATAAATACATAGGGCCAGCTGGTGGCGAGTGCAAGGTAAGTGAAGAACAAGTGCTGGGAAGGGGGGGCTGTAGGATACTGAGACAGTCCCCCAGTGCAGGGGTTGACAGGGAGGCAGTGCAGGTGGAGAGTGGAAGGGCCCAGGACCGAGGTCGCAGACAGTGGACCAGTTGTAGCAGGGGAGAGGGAGAGAGAAAGCAGAAGCAAAGAGGAAGGTTTTGAGGTGCTTCCGTAAAAGGAGATGGTTCTCCTCAAGATAGTGCGCGGTACAAAACAATATGCCACATAGAACGACCAAGTACAACTTAACCCGTCTTTAAAGCTACTGTATAGTAATTAAATTGCGGTATAAACTCATCTAAAGAGTTACTTACATTATATTTGCATTTTCCATTGTGTCTGTGCGTAGGGCAGCCCCGAAATACCACTCCTTCTATGCCGACGTTATTTATTCTAATGAACGAACATTAAATGGCTTTCGTTTCTGAAATTATATTCATTATCGTTTACGTTATTGCACCACACCCCCAAAAAGAAGTCTTTCGGGATGGTCCCGGCCTGTCAAGGTCAAATAACAATAGAACCTTATACTGAGTCGTGGGCCATTCCGGCACCCGAGCAAAAAATCAAAGCAGCTGACCTTCACTTTGAACAAGCACACATTTCTAGTTAGCTACATTCAGTGTAAGGCCATCTCACAGGAATTGAAATTTACACTCCATCTTTGCATTTTGTCTGCGTGCATTTGCAAGCCCCAGAGAACCATAAATACGGAGACATTCTATATTTTTTGAAAAATGATTTATATTACTGTTTGGTTTAATTTAATGCGCAAATGAACAAGGTTGGATAGACACATTGCATGTACACTGAGCAATCACTTTTATTTACACAATACATAGCTACACATATTCAATGGGCCTGCGACATGAGGAGACTCCAGAGCAAAGTCACAGGTGACACCCGGGTGGTTCGCACAACTGCACGGTGAAGGGAGGGGCAACAGTGGAGAGACACATTGCATGTACACTGAGCTATCACTTTTATTTACACATTACATAGATACACATATTCAAAGGGCCTGCAACATGAGGAGACTCGAGAGAACAGACAATCAAATTACATTCATTTAAACCGTGATGTGTATTTCTCAATGAGCTCTGCTTTAGGTGGACATGGAACAGAGGCAATGTTGGGTGGCAATGCAGTTGTCCCCTGCACAGGTTCGTTCACAACTCCATGTATGTGCCTATCTAGGACATCAACAATAAGTCTCTCAATAAACTCATATTGCATATCCTGAAACACTGGTTTGATCACCCATTGTTTACTACTTTTAGTGAAGGCCTTATTGTAGCGAAGCGTCCCTAAAGTTCCGGTCGTCCTACTTTGTTGGCGGCCAACATTATGGTTATGTGCCAAGACCGCTAGAAGAGTCCGATTTATCATGCCCACCATGCCAAATTGCAATCGTTTTGGCCTGTACTTTAGGCACATATTGTGGAACACCTCCAAATCTCCTGTGTGGCAGAATTCCGTGAGTCCCCTCAAATCTCTTGTTATAGTTTTATCAAATACAATCTTTTCAATGGCTTTGTGAGTGGGTGATGAAGGAATCAACCACTTCTTCTTCCGTGCCTCCTCTGTGGACAAATGGCCATGTTCACAATTGTGGAAATGTTGGTTTGTGGTCCAGCGGTGAACGTTGCTACAGTGTAGCATTACTGACCGCCATTTTTCCAGTAGAATTTCCAACGACCCTCCACATGTTTTTGAGCTCCACCAAAGATGGTTGCTGATTGACTTGGACCACTGTGAAATACCTTGCATATCTTTTTTTTTACCTGCAGCCGACATTTTTTTATTGATTGTTTTTGCAAGATGCCATACGTCAAATTGGTGATTTATATTTTTGGACTCTTCTCTCATTGTCTTGGCAATTGAAACGTGTCTGTCCGTGGCTATCAGGTCGATCACCATTCCCCGCGATTGTAGTTCTTGCAATGATGCTACAAAGCCAACTTTCTCCATGGCCACTGAGGATGTACTTTGTGACACCTGCACGACCACCGAACTCACAATTTTCTTACTTTCCATGTCCTGAAAGTGGTAGGTGCAGTACTTGGCTGAAAATCCTGGGCTGTCGCACTGTCCATCACCGGCTATCCTGAACCGTTTGCCCGCGAATGTACTATCAATAGACATTTTTTCCATTCTCCAAGCTTCGCTAATGGCTGGAAATAGATAATCGATTTGGTATTTGTAGAACTGAGTTTTCGCAATGAAATGGATTCCCACAAACTGAAAGAAATACTCTAACTTTTTAAAACTTGAACCACTAAAAAGTGTGGCCGCTGCACAAAGTAGATTGCCTGCTGGCAGTTGCCCCAGCATGGGTTGTGCAGATCATGAGAAAGGATGATATTTTGTACAGGTGGCATGTATTTTAAGGTTAGTGCCTCGAATTGCACGAGTCACATTAATCAATGGCTCCCCACATACTTCCCCACCAACCGAATGCCCACATTTCATCCTAATAATAATATCAATCAAACAACTATCGAATACAATGAATTTGGCCTCTTTCCTTATACTGTCACTCTGCATCCCAGCTGGTTCGGCCTGTAACATTGAAGACATGTCACTCACATGAAAGGTAGAATCTCTGATATCGTCTTCCGCTATGTTCAGTGATATTGATGGTGTTTCATTGTTGTCCACTTCATTCTCTTCCATTGCAACATCTGTTCCTTCTCCGGCGATGGGTGAATAAAACAATTTCTTCAACTTTCTCGCGGTCTTAGTTTTTGGGGGTGTGGATTCTGTGAATTGATCTCCGACTGCATCCGAACTACCAGGAGGACATTCACTATCAATGGCTGGTGGTGGTATAGCTCCGTTGTCAATCACTTCATATTCTTCCCATTGGCACGATGCATCTCCAGTCTCAAGTCCCTGCCAAAAGGTTTGACAAGCAACATCTCTCGTTCGCTTCACTGTCTGTGTAGATCTAATTCGTACACCCACTCGCAACTAGAGGACAGATTGGAAAAGGGATGTTCAGTTTAAACACAACTTACAGTATTGAACTATTAACAGTGAAAAACAACATAATATAGTGACCAGGACACTAACCTTCTTTTGCTTTCTTTTCTTTGAAACTTTCTTGCCTCGAACTTCAACATCAGGACGCTGTTGCTCCGACTCGTGTGTGCATGTCTCCACTTCCTCTTGCGCTGCAATGACTATATTTTCATGATAAGCACATCCATCACGCACTGACGCTCCATCGACTCCCTGAAACATAGAACTTTCATTAGTATGTATAATAATATTGAAAACACAAAATGTACTTGGGGACCAATACCCACGTACATCTCAATAGCAAAACACGAATGAACGCATTGTGTAGAGCATTCAAACGACAATTATTCACGCATTGTTGATCTAGTTAGATGGAACTGTCAAGATCCATACCTCGGGCTCCGCATAGACTTCCATTGATGATATTATTGAAGATGACGCTTCAGCAACTCCCTAAAACACAGTAATTGCATTAGTATGGTTTTCTATTTTGTTAAAAAGAACATAAACTTTGTGCAGGCATCAACGGCTCATCTAAATAGACCTGCACAAATGATCAGTTGTCTAAAATAAGTAATGGATATCTAAATATGATTCGATTTGCTCGATCGTTGGAAGTGTCACCACCCAGAGATCTGCATCAACTACTAGGGGTGATGTTCTTGTAGAACATTGCGCCGACCCGAAACTGCATGCTCCCCCTTCTTCTTGGACTAATGCTCCATCGACTCCCTGAAACATAGGACTTTCATTAGTAATGAACACAATATTGAAAAAAGAAGACACATAGGAGGGCGACAACAGAAGGACATATCAATGGCTAAAAACGAAAGAAACATTGTGTGTAACAATCACGCTACAAGAATGCAAGATCTGATGATCTCCATCGATGGAACTGTCCGGAAACGTACCTCGAGCATCTGAGTGACATCAACGGTTGTCGTCAATGCGTTGGACTCCTCAGCATCTCCCTGAAAGACAGTACTTGCATTATTTTGGATAACAATAATTATAACTGAAAACAAAGACTAGAGGACGAGTACTAGGGTGTACCATTAGGTAAAATAATTATACGATAAATTAAAACTATTGATTTACATGCCTAAAACAAGTCAGTGGCAGAATAGCTAAGTAAGATTACCCGATAGGCGCTTGAAGTGGCTGATGACTGCAATAACGACACGGATGGGGAATCTTCCGCCTTCATATTGAGTGGATACATAAATGGGGAAATTATTGTTAGCTAATGCTACACACTACCGCAAGGCCGAGAGCTAAATCCGTAAACTTGACTCACCAGTGGAGGGATGTGGACGAATAGAGTGGGAATAGCGGTTGAGAGCAATTTTCGCTTCGCTCGCGGTGTGTTCTTCTTTATTAGCAATGATGTGGAGTACATGTCTGAGCTAAAGTGCCTGCTGCAGATGCGGTATCGATCACCCCTCTTGTCCGCAAAGACTTCTAGGACTCTACTTTCAAGCTCAGACGGTGGATATCCGCAATATCGGACCCATTCTCTTATCTGATCTATTGTCTTAGGGAAAACATGCATTATAGTACCTTCAGTTTTTTTATGGGTCTTCGAAAGGCAACCGCCAATGGAACAGGCAGGCATTGTGGAAAGTTCTGAAAAGTAAAGATCAACAATTCTCTATGAATACCAATGTGTTCAAAAATTAAATGACACATAAAAGGTTCAATGCAAGGTTCGTTTTGGTTCTTGGAACTATACACGTTATTCACATGCGGATAAGTATTTGAATAACTTTAGAAAAATAGAAAAATAATTTGACTAAACTCAGAACATGTGACTAGTTCTTTGCATGTACTGTCTTGAACGAAAAGAAAACATGGATGCAATTTGATGACTACTAGCAAATAGATATAAATTAAAAAATTGGACGCAAAATGATTATGGTACAGGGCCTTACCTTGACAAACAAACAGTTAGATGCAGGGATCAGAGTAGTTTCTTGTCGTAGAACAGGGAGCAGTTCACAGGTTGCAAACTGACGAGTTTGCTCGAAGTGGTCACGGAAGTTCACAGAGACGAAGAGCAGATAACCAGCACCTTCACGGGTTGACTAGCAAAGCGCAAAGAAGTTCTCATTAGAAATATGAAGTGGGTTATAAAGAATTCGAAACAGGGGTGTGTTTGTGAATGAATGACGTGAATATGTCGTGGCATTATGCGGTTTGCAGGGGGGCATCCAGCGTGAGGGGGGATGCTTGGCAGGAGACACGGGGTCTGGAGGTAGACATGGGAACAACAACCCATGCTCTATAGACCACTTTGAAGTGTACATGGTCTTTGGCACCTCTTGGCCTTTATCGCTCCCTGACAGCTCCACTTGCCAGCGCAAGTACCCCGGTGCGAACTGCCTTTGATAGGGCGGGGGGGTGGATTGGGGCGGTGGTCGTGCAGACAAGACTCGTTTGCCGCAGGGCCTCACCAAGGAGAGGCCATCTAACTGCATGTAAGAGGCAGGCTGCAGGATCTAGTACATGGAAGGCAGGGGGGTGAGTTTATAAATACCTCACCCTCCCAGGAGAATATATGGGTGCAGTTCACCCTGGAGACCCTGGATGCCTAGGCAGTTAGTCAGCAGCAGGCTGGCCTGTGGTGGCAAGGCGGCACGGGCCAGAGGGGGTCATCTCTGTACCCGGTGCCCAAAAGGATGATTTATTATGATCAACCATATTGATTATTTACCTATAACCATGTTTCGTATCAATAAAATCCAACGGCCTTTTATTGCCAACGCTTGAACAAAGTGGTGTGGTAACAACCATTGTTAAAATATATGTTGGGTTTTATTTTAGATCTTAATTTCAATTGAACATAAATAATAAACATTACACATTGTAAAGTTCCGGTTGCAGCACATCCAGGGAAAATCCGCGGTATTGTCCACTGTCGCTGGGGAAATGTTGTCTAATGGCAAGTACCGCACAGGCAGGTATTACTCTCCGAACGCGGTGTCTGAGCCTCCCGTGAAGCCACCAAGTGAAGCAACGATAGGCCACCAGCCTGTACCACCTGTGAAAAAGAAAGATGCAAACTGTATTAAAATGACAAAACTTTCTTATCAATGTCGATTCAGGTAAAAAATGTCATTCTGCTTTGAAAAAAATTCTATCTAGAAAATGCACAATATGGAACCAAGTGGCATCACTGACATCACAACCAGAGTATACTTACTCGTTACTCGGATTACGCGGACGAACAGTGCCGCGAAGTTCGTGCATAAGCACCATCATCATCCTCAACACGGTCCGTGAGAGGCAGGCTTCCCTGAACTCTGGCAGCTCGGTGATGCATTGCGGACTAGGCTCGCCTTCCGAAATGTAGGCCAAGCACCCGGAATTTTCACGGCAGCAGCAGTTCTCCTCCTCAGTTGGCATTAGCTCGCACCGATTGCACGTGCACCAGGTGGAGACGCCGTCCATGCGACATGGTCCAGGCTCTTCATCCGTTGACTGGTCCTCCCAACTGCCGTCCGAATCCCCATCGTTTTCGCGTGCTTGCCTTTCCAGTAGTTCCTCCTCGGTGTACTCGGGCTCGTACATATACGGCATTATTGTAGCCATTGTGTGGTAAAGAAAGTAAAATAATTTACAGAGATGGTACAGGTGTTCACAAGGCCTAGAAGCGGCGAAGGTAGCTGACCAGAGCACAGAAACGAGTCACAGAATACTCAAAGTAACACAGAGAGAGTAATGGAATCGAAAATCTGCTGCTGTGTGTTGTGAAACGGTGTGTTTATACTTATTGAGGAAAGAGGCGTCCTGCCATTTCCATGGCGACACTTCATTAGCTGAGGCGCAGCGATTGTTGACACGAAACGTGCTTTGGCGTTGGGAAATGGGCGGTACGCATCTGCTGATGTCAGGCTCAGGGGCGGGGAATTTGATTTAGTGCCGCAAACGCAGGTGAGCCAGGTCGATGGGGGGAAATGATAGGATTATCACAAAATGGCGGCTGATTTCGAGTGCGTTAATGGACGAAAAGTCGGGTAAGGTCCATAGGAAAGTTTTCTACGATCTACCGATTTATGCTTAAAAACACATGGCCGAACCGTAGGAACAATAAAAAAAAAGTCCCGGAACATCCCTTTAATCCTCCTGGCAGGAGAGTGAACAGAAGCAAATGGAGCCAGTCTGAACCGTCTGACAGGCATGACATTGTGTGACAAAGCGCAGCAGCCAATGTGTTGAAACGTAATGAAAACCAAGCAAACACAACAAATGTTCTACCTTCCCGCGTTCCCACAGGTGTCCCGACGAAAACGGTGCCTCACATGTGTGGGTGCACCTACCTGGGCGCAAAGGGAAAAGGCTAAACCACTGGTCACCCAAGTCTTTCGGCAGAGCAGATTTTTTTCGTGTGGTCAACCTGCAAATTTGGGCCTGGTGTGTCGCAGCCACCAAGGAAAACAGGGAACCCCATGCATTTCCCAAAAGAAGACACCTGTGGGGATCTACAGAGGTCTGACTTGTGCAAATCGCCCCAGAATGTATTACCCACAATCCCAGGCAAAGTCTGAAATTTGCCAAAAAAGGTTTTCAGACATTTCCCTCTGCCCAGCCTCCGAAACATGCCGCCAACACCACATGTCCTACCTTCCAGCGTTCCCACAGGTGTCCTGACAAACATGGTACCTCACACGTGTGGGTGCACCTACGTGGGCTCAAAGGTAAAAAGGCTAATCCACTGCTATCCCCCAAAAGGTTTGGGGAGCCAACCTACAGATTTGGGCTTGGGGTGTCGCAGCCACCAGGTAAAACAGGGACCCCATGCATTTCAGAAAAGAAGACACTTGTGGCAATTCAAAGATGGCCGACTTGCACGAATCGTCCCAGAATGTATTAGCCACAAGCCCCGGCAAAGACCTAAATGGGAGACGGGTGCCCAAGGCCAAGGACATTGCTCCCATCTTTCCTGGAGCTCTGACTAGCCTGCGTTACAGCTTCTCCCTCAGGGAAAAGATGAGGAATGTCCCGGGCCTCCCTGGATCCAATGCTGGGCTTGGGGACCTTCAACCCACATGGGAGTCAGCCGCCCAAGGCCAGGGATATGACCCCCCCTACCACCCAGGATCTACGGCTGGGTTGCGTTACAGCTTCTCCCTCAGGGAAAGGAAGGGGACCCTGCCGAGGCTCCCTGGACCCGCTGCTGGGCTTGGGGAAGGTACACCCACATGAAAAAAGGATGTCCAATGCCAGGGACATCACCTCCAACCGTCCTGGAGTTCTGGCTGGCCTGTGTTACAGCTTTTCCCTACCAGCGAGCCCTCGCAGTGTGCCAATACCTCCCCGAAGGGAAAAGCTGTAACGCAGCCCAGCCAAAACTCTAGGATGGTTGGAGGGGATGTCCCTGGCCTTGGGCATCCGTTTCCCATGCACAGCGCCAGCTCCAGGGAGCCCCGGCACGGTCCCCTTCCCTCCCCTGAGGGAAATTCTGTAAGCGCTTCAGGATGGTCGGGGGTGATGTCCCTGGCCTTGGGCGGCTGTCTCTCATGTGGTTTGATTGTCCCTAAGCCCAGCGGCGCATCCAGGGAGCTCCGGTGCGTCCCCGACCTTTCCCAGAGGAAGAAGCTGTAACGCAGGCCAGCCAGAGCTCCAGGAAAGTCAGAGGTTATGCTTCCAGCCTTGGGCTCCTTGTCTCCCATGTTTGTTGACCATGCCCAAATCCAGCGGCAGTTCCGGGTAGCCCTGGCAGGATCCCCATTCCTCCCCGGAAGTGACATCTGTAACATAGCACAGCCAGAGGTGCAGCCTGGGGTTACGGACGGTCAACCCACATGTGAGACAGCCGCTCGCAGGGAAACACCAATGTTATGCTGCCATGTGGGGCAATTTGTGGCCTGACACTGCAATTGTGTGCCAGCCCACCAACATATCTCCCCAGATGGACCACTCCTGCTCAGACCACCAACAATCCAGCCCCAGTCCCAACCACACCACTGACAATGGGCCCTACCGTAGAGTAATAAAAAGCAGTACTTACATAACGTTGTGGCTGTTTGCGTAGAAAAAGCTGTAAACTAAACAAAAAACATTTGTTACCTATGGTCACTGCAGCAAAAACACATAACGACTACTCTCCGATCACAGCCCCCCTTTCAAGCCATCCCTAGTGGTCTACTGACGCTCACCCCCCAGTAAAAACACATTTGCCCTAGCAATCTGCCCCAGGGAGGGCTACATGAGAGGGCCCCATCCATTTGGGGTGGGGGAGGGCCACTCCCCTTTCATTATAGAAAATACCTGGTGGTCTAGTGGCCCCTCACCCCCACCCAAATCAGATTTCTTTTTTAAAATGTTTTTACCCTTTCCCTAGGGGCAGATGGACACCCATCTGCCCCCATGTTGGGCCAATACGTGCAGCCTCATGCTTGGGTGGGCCTGCACCAAGATTTCTGGTGGCCCTTTCCTCCCACCCCAAATGGATGGGGGCATCTCTTGTAGCCCTCCCTGGTGGCAGATAGGGGCAGAAATCTGCCCACAGGGTGGGCTACATGT
Organism: Ambystoma mexicanum; assembly: GCF_040938575.1. Taxonomy (NCBI): domain Eukaryota; kingdom Metazoa; phylum Chordata; class Amphibia; order Caudata; family Ambystomatidae; genus Ambystoma; species Ambystoma mexicanum. The sequence continues at coordinate 972,568,765 of NC_090936.1, read as the reverse complement.
GGTGCCCCTCATCGACTTAGGGTGGTGGGGCCACCCCCTTTCATCATAAAAAATCCTGGTGGTCTAGTGGTTCCCCACCCCCACCCCCACCCAAATCTGATTTTTTGATACATTATACATTTTTTGGCGTTCAACCTTAGGGAGAGATGGGCTTCGATCTGCCCCCAGGGGGGGCAATACATGTGGCCCCATGCTTTGGGGTAGGGGGAGAGAGGGCCGCTTACATAGATCCCTGGTGGTCTAGTGGCATTGCTGGGTGTGGATCTAGCGCTATGCGCCCGATCCGTTCCCAGCAATGCTTCACAAAAGGTGTTGTTGGAAAGGGGAGAGTGTCCCCTTTCCAACGACACCTCCCTCGATCTGAACAGCACAATAGAGCCGCAGATCGAGGGGGAGAAAGGTGGACACTTACCTTTCATTTTCACTGTGGCAGCCGAAAATGGCTGCCGTAGTGAAAATTACTTTCAGTTTCACGTCAGCACGCATTATGCGTGCTGACGTGAAACTGAAGGAAATCCATCCCCGGACCGTGAGGAGGAACCTCCTCCTCACATAGTCTGGGGGTTGGATTTCATTTTTGTGCCAAAAAGGATAAGCTATCTCGTCCTTGGCAACACAGAGAGGATGTCAAGGATGAGATAGCTCACCCTTGGCACTTAAGAGGTTAATAAATATTATCTCTTCTTTACAGTGGGTTCTTTGGGACAGGTCCCCACTTTCTCGCATGCGCATTATACAAACTCCTCGTAGCCTACTTCTGGGCACTCCATAACACACCATGTTTGAATTGGGTCTGCGTGCATGTAAATCTAATATGTATCAATTTAAACAAAAAGTAACACTAAAGTAACATATACCATTCACATTTAAATACACTGGATACATATGAAATTGCAACATCCTGCCTTGTACGTCGCACCCCCAGTCACAAATAGTCTGCGCGCAATATGTACCCCTCTTCATCATGGTGACCTTTCCCGACTACCCAAACATTCCCTCCTGCAGGGATCGAAATTCAGATTTGTTGAACAGCAGTAAAAATCAGTCCCTGGGTATCTGGCATCGCCCGTTAGTCAGGAGCTACCTCTGAAGAACCAGGAGCCAGTCCATAGGATGCAGCAAATCTAGCATGTGCGCAAGATGCAAAATTGTAACTTTTTGTCCATTAAATATTATACAATATCCTTTAGATGTCCCTTGGGTGTGTTCTTTTTTGTCTTTAAACATATTTCAAAATCTACAGTTACTATCACATTGCTATGTTTGAACGGCTCCACTTGCCGGGGGAGTAAAAAGTAGCTCCTGGTAGCTGTTGGTGTCCAGCTAACCAGGCTCTGCTTGGCTATAACCAGGAGCTAAATAGCTCCCAGCTCCTGGCCTTTTCGAAACCTGCCCTTTAGTTAATACTTTAACGAATCATAATCATCTTCTTGGGGAACAACCCTACAATCATCTTTCATACCAGTCCCAGAATGGGGATGCTCCTCCGCTGAACAAATCCAAATCCAACTTACCTCTTCACCATTTCCGCAATCAACCCATTGCTCCACACAATCATAACAACTTGATGGAGGACACAAAACAGCTTCATTCTCAGTACCCATGTAAGATGAAAGGGTAGTGATTCTAGCTTTGCACAGGCTCACAGTCATCATGGCAGCTGCATTTGGTACCTGGGCAGAACATTGTAAGAGCATTTGACCAGAACAAAAGATAATAAGAAAAAAGATAACATTTGCAGCAAGGTTCATCCAAGACGGCACCCAAGAGAAAAGTGAATCTTACGACAAATAACGTGTAATTCCTGACACATTTTCCATGATCACTCTGAGCTTATGCAAGGCAGCGATAGTCTAGGGTGTCATTTTCCAAATCATTGGGGAGGAACAAATGTACAGCACATGCTCACTATCTTTTGACACACCCCTCCCTCCATGGCTGTTAGGAGGTCGAGGATGTACCAATTTTATAAACTCATGAGCCTCAGGGACCGCAGCTCTTATTTGATGGCACAGAACACTGACACAGATGAATTAATAAACATCAGGAGATCATATCTGGTTACCTGGAGCCACTTGGCATTTGCCACTGAACCCTGGGACCTGGGCCCTTTAAGACGAGGTAGCAATACTTTGAGATGGATTGGGATGCAGAATTTACTCATACATCAATAATGAAACCGACTCAGGAAGTTGGGAAAACTCGGTACTGTTTTATTAACAATTAACTAAAACGGAGTACAAAGGACATCATCCGACGTCGCACAAGCAATCTCGAACATAACATGAAAAAACAGCCTTCTTATACTAAAAATGTGTCACTACTGACATCATCCTACGTGGAAAACTAAGAAAACCTACTAAGGAAAGTGATAGGCTTACAGGGAACATCTAGATATACGTTCCATACTGACAGGGACTGTGATTGGGTCTCTAAGATCAGGGCGGCAACTAATCCCATCCCAAGTGCAAGTCATCTTCCGTGTCATACTAATATACTACATCCTATTGGCTATACAAACTATAGGGCTCCTTAATACATGGCCCTCTATAATTGGTTGCCACACTTGTGTTCTTCTGGAATTTCCACTTGCTAGCAGCACACAAGCTGGTTACCCCAGGTGCTTGTGGGTTGGCCTGGGCATGCCTCCCCACTCAATTAGCCCAACATCTATCATCACTCCTGCGGTCTGTCATTCAATTAGGCTTTGAACTTGGCCTTGTAGGGGCTCACTGTGCCTGAGAATAAAATGGAGTATGGCATGGTCTTAGCTTCTGGTTTCAGTGTAGCTCGACCCAAACCTATTTGTAGCTGACCATGTGACTGGAGACCACGTTTTCGAACCTTTCATTGCATAAAATACTATTAAATGATGTACTTTTTGCACCTTCACTTTTTCCATTTCACCTCAAACAGAAGTTTGTTTCTTTCTCATGGTCATGTAGCTTCTTGACAGACAACCAGGCTCACGTGGCCACGATTCTTGGTGCTGGACCAGGCAGCCTTTCTTGAATTCTCCTTCGCCATCAGCTATTATTCAACTGTGCCACACTCCAAGCCCTCTCCATTCAAGAGGTTTGAGTTTGCTAAAGTGCACTGTGGAACATCCAGATTCTATACATTCCTATGAATATACATTGGCGCATCTCTGCATTCTATTTACTACATAGCCAGCCTCAGGATGACTTTGTCTACTTGCGTTACGGCATCTGTACAATTATAAAAATGACTTTGCATTTTCTTCAGTGCTTCTTCACACAAGCATCTTTATTTCAATCCCGAAATGTTGCTTAACTTCGATACCTCATCTTTAGATCATATAGAATGTCTATATTCTTTCGTCTTTTATGTCTTCCTCGAGTGCGTCAGTTCTGCTTCGTATGATGTCACCAGTCTTCTTTCCAATTCATTTTCAAACTTCTTCCGGGACTTTCTCCAGAAGACCGTTATTTCTTTGTGAATGCATATAGGGTTTTCTCAATGGATACCTTGGGCCTCATTACAAGTACTCCGGTCCGGAATTAACACTGCCGGTAAAACCATACCGGCACCGTTTCCATGTCCGCCCAATCATGACCCGCGGCCCCGGTAATAGCACCACCCTAAACCGCCACCGCGGAAATAGGGGTCCCGTCAAGTCCGTCTGCACGGAAACCCCTCCGTTACCGCCAACACGAAACACTGTGAGCATCACAACTAGCGCGGACACGGAAATACCGGCAAAAAAATGGCGTAAATACTGTGATCACGGTGGGGGAACTGCTGCCACTGCGAACATGGCGTTATACACTGCCTGCTGAACTGAATCAGGGCACAGGTGCACCACATCAGCCCAGCTGGACCTAGCAGGCCACTGGGAGCTTACAAAAGGGCCACACCCAGCCCAACACAACACAGAACCATGCAGGCAGCAGGTCTAGTAGCACTGGGACTGGGCCTACTCAACCAACAGGCAGCACTGCACATGGTGGGAGTAATGGCGCAGAGGAGGAGGCGTAGGCGGAGGAGGCGCAGGCGGCAACCAGCCAACCCTGCAGCTATGGCAAACCCCATTGCCCAGCCAGCCCGACCCCGCCGTCAGCCAGCAATACCACACATCAGGGCCTCACCCTGGAACCTCACCCCAGGACAGATCCACACACTATACCGGCTGGACCGTGCAACAATCCTGCACATCACCGCCATGATTGAGGACAACATCAGTGTAACGCTCACCTGATTCCCGTAGAGGCGCCGGTCTTGACTGGGCGTATACCGTATCTTCAAAGGTGATGTGCAACACACGGCTGGCTCTTTGGGCTGGACCTCTGTGCACTGTATGTCTGACTTGAAGGGTGAGATGTCTGCAGATAGAAAATATGGGATTAAGGAACTGGGTTATTGAATGTCTCTCTCTTCTTCCCTTTCTCTTCTCCTGTAGAACCCCAAAGGTTAACGCTCTCACCTTAGGTAAGTGAACGCCGTGCTCTCCATCTGCCTCGGGGCAGGGTGCTGTAACCAGTTTCTTCACTGGATAAGGGGAGCAGGCCTCTTGACTTCAGAGGACCGCTGTCCATCGTTTACTGCACGAACGGTAAGTTTCGAGTAACTCTAATGTCTTTAAAGTCTTTAGTAATGATGTTTCTTGTTTTGCAGGGTTCCGGCGATGGCGGATGACGGGCTGAAGTGAGTTGAAGATGGAGCCCGTGTGATGAATAGAAGCGCCTGGAAGCACGTAAGTAAGCGCTTGTTGCCTGCTTCACAATGCGCTCTAACTGTCTTTTTATTTTCCAGGTACAAGTTCGGAGCGGCTGCCGGGTGCCGGAATACCCACTGGGTTAGATGTGGAAAGGAGTAATGGCACGTGAGTATTAAAGTTCCCCAATGTCTTTAAACGCACCTTGTTTTGTCTTTCAGATGCGGGATGCAGCGCCGAAGGTCTCCGGAGCGTACAAAGAGTTGGTATGCTTTTGTCTTTCAGATGCCGGAATGCAGTGTGAAGACCTCCGGAGCGCACGAAGAGTAGGTAAGCCTTTGTCCTTCAGATGCCGGAATGCACCGCGAGGCGTTGGTGACAGCCGATGGACCAGGTAAGTGAAGAGCTGTCACTGAAGACCGTAATGCTAACCTGTTCTTTCTTGTCTTTATAGGTGTTGCTGAAGACTGGATTCAGGATGGTAAGCCTTTTTCCTTAGGCCCAGGATCAGATGCAGAAGACACGATGAGCGTTCTGCTGCAGAGGATGCAGAATAACGCAAAGCAAGATTCATCCATCGGGTGTGGTTTAAATAGCCTCCTGTAGTGCTTAGGTGTCTCCTTCCACAGCCACGCCTAGTAAGAAAAGAGTTCCTGCTTTCCAGAAGAGTTCCAGTGTTCTGACTCTAGGGAGTGGTTCCTGCCCCACCCAACAGGAAAAGTAGTTCCAAACAGAAGAGGATCAGAGGCTCAACTGGCAGGCAAGTAAGCAGCATGGTCTGCTGCAGGTAAGTCCACCCAAGCATTATGAGCCCGGCGCTTCCAGCGCTGGGAGTGGGCATATTTATGAGCCTGTTGCCACTGGCGCCAGGACTGGGTCCAAAAGGTCCCAATTGGGACTGGTTGGCACTCGGAACCTGGGTTATGGATCTGCTTCCAAGGGAGTTGGGAAAACCCTGACCTTTTGGAAGCAGAGATCATGACAGTACCCCCCCTCAAGGCCCCTCCCAAACCGGGCTCCTCCGGGGGTTTTGGCTTGTCAGGAAATGTTCGGTGAAATCTTTTGATTAGGCGAGGAGCGTGGACATATTCAGCAGGTTCCCAGGATCTCTCTTGGGGGCCGTAGCCTTTCCAGTCAATTAGGTAAAATAGTTTAGATTTGGAGATCTTGGAGTCCAGAATGCTTTTGACTTCAAACTCAAGTTCTCCATCAACTAGGATAGGTTTTGGAGATTTAGTTAGTCGGGTTTGAGGTTGCACGGGTTTTAATAGAGAGACGTGGAAGACTGGATGTATCTTCATGTGCGGGGGCAAGTCCAACTTGACCGCTAATGGGTTTACTATGGTAGTGATGGAATAGGGACCAAGGTATCTTGGGTTGAATGTGCGTGGCCCTTTTAGAGGTAGATGTTTGGTGGATAACCAGACTTGATCCCCTACTTGATATTGAGGGGCTTCCTTCCGATGTTGATCTGCTCCTTTCTTGTATTGTTCTTTAGCCCTTTGAAGGTGAGAAACAGCTTCCTTAAAGGCTTGGGTGATTGTAGAATGCAGGTAGTCTACTGCTGGTGTTTCAAGATCTTGGAGGGGATCCAACTCCGAGGTTCGAGGGTGACTGCCGTACAAAAGAAAAAACGGGGTTTTCCCAGTTCCCGAATGGACAGAGTTATTGTAGGCATATTCGGCTATCCAAAGGATGTCTTTCCAAGTTTTTTCAGTTTGTTGCAGCATGCAGCGTAAATACTGTTCCAGAGTTTGATTGGTCCTCTCGGTTTGTCCGTTGGTCTGAGGGTGGTGACTGGTCGATAGTCTCACATCAATTTGAGCCGACCGACAGCAACTTCGCCAAAAATGAGAAATAAATTGACTACCTCGATCCGAAATTAGAACCGAAGGAAAACCGTGCAGTCGGACGATGTTTTCGAGAAATTCTCGGGCCATAGTTGCTGCTGTTGGCAAGCCTTTGAGCGGAATGAAATGCGCCATCTTGGAGAATAAGTCCACGATTACTAGAATCGTATTGTATCCGGAGCATGGAGGTAGAACGGTGATGAAGTCCATAGAAAGCGTATGCCAAGGGCGAGGTGGGATGTCAATAGGGCGTAAGAGGCCTGCTGGTCTTTCCTTTTGACTCTTGTTTTGGGCGCATACTCCACAGGACATTATAAAGTCTCTGATATCTTTTTTCCAAGACGGCCACCAGAAGTAGCGCTTGATCTTTTCTGAGGTCTTGGCCATACCGGGATGTCCTTCCATTAAAGAATCGTGATAACAAGCGATTACTTTTTTCTGTAAATCTGTGCTGGGTAGGTATAATCGTTCTTGGAAATACAATAAGTTGTCCTTTACTGCAAAGTCCTTTCCCTGCAGATGCCAATTCTGCATGTCTGCTGGAGTTACAAGTTGCCTGGCTTTATCCTTAACTTCCTCTATGGATTCTGTGGTGATTACACCCAGAATTCTTTGTTCAGGAATGATTGGTACAGGTTTAGGGTTGATCAAGTGTTCTTCCACTCCCATCCGAGAAAGGGCATCAGCTTTACCGTTCTTTGTACCAGGTCGATAGGTAATTATGAAGTCAAACTCGGCAAAGAATAATGCCCAACGGAGTTGTCTAGAGGATTGGGCTTTTGCGGTTTTCAAATATTGCAGGTTTCGGTGATCCGTAATCACAGTAACGGTGTGTCGGGCCCCCAGCAGATAATGCCGCCAAGCCTTAAAGGCAGACTTGATAGCCAGAAGTTCCTTGTCAGTAATCGTGTAATTGATTTCAGGAGGCGAGAATTTGCGGGACCAAAATGCCACGGGATGCAACTGATTGGTTACCGGGTCCTTTTGTGATAGAACTGCCCCCATGGCGAGGCTTGAAGCATCAGTTTCCACGATGTAGGGGAGTTCGGGGCGAGGGTGTTTTAAGATTGGTGCAGAGATAAATTTAGTCTTCAAATCCTGGAAAGCTTGTTCCGCCTCGGTAGACCATTCAAAACGTTTGTCTTTCTTTAACAAGGCAGTGATGGGCTGGACTATTCGAGAGAATTCGGGGATAAACCTGCGGTAAAAGTTAGCGAAGCCTAACATGCTTTGCACACCTTTTACGGAGGATGGTGATGGCCATTTGAGAACTGCATCGACCTTCTTTGAATCCATACGCACTCCGCCAGGTGATAATATGAATCCCAAGAATTCAACTTCAGTCACGTTGAAAACACATTTTTCCAACTTAGCGAAAAGTTTGTGTTGACGCAATCTTTCGAGGACCATTTTCACGTGTTTCCGATGTTCAGATTCCGATGAAGAATAAATGAGGATGTCGTCAATGTAAACAACAACACACACATCTATGAGCTCTCTGAGGACATCGTTCATAAAATATTGAAAGGCGGCCGGGGCATTGCAAAGTCCGAAGGGCATGACCTGATATTCAAATAGCCCATACTTGGTGCGGAAGGCCGTCTTCCATTCATCGCCCTCTTTTACTCATACCAAGTGGTAAGCTCCTCTAAGATCCAGCTTTGTATATATGCATGCTTTTCTGACTTGGTCCAGGAGTTCAGGGATCAAAGGTAACGGATATCTATTCTTAACGGTGATCTGGTTCAGGGAGCGATAATCTATACAAGTTCTAAGGTCTCCTTCCTTTTTTGGAACGAAGAACAAAGCTGAAGAAGCAGGGGACTTGGAAGGACGAATAAACCCATTTGCCAGGTATTGATCCAGGTATTGTCGAAGGTGAAGGTTCTCAGGCTCGGTGAGGGCATAAATTCTACTACAAGGAGGAGTAGATCCAGGTATCAGGTCTATCTGGCAGTCATAAGACCTATGAGGAGGTAGAGAGTTAGCCTGATCCTTCCGGAAAACATCTTGGTATTCTAGGTATTCGGGAGGTAACTGGGGAGTCTCTGAAGAAATTACTGCCAGTGCCACACCAGGTGGAGGGTGACAAGTAGAGACACATTCTGGAAACAGGACCGTTCTTGCTCGCCAATCGATCAGAGGATTGTGTTTCTCTAACCAAGGTATTCCTAGAATAATCTGAAACTGAGGGGCCTTGATCACATCGAACACGATCTTCTCATGGTGTCCATCTTGACTTACTAGCGTCACCTCTTGAGTGGTATGCGTTACTGGCCCGGAGGCTATCTCCGTACCATCCACCGTAGTAATGACGTCCTTTACAGCCTTGGGACAAAGAGTTAGATTCATCCTCAAAACCCTTTCGTGATCCACATAATTGCCGATGGCACCGCTGTCGACGTAAGCTTCAATTGCATGTAATCGATCCGGATTATCAGGGCTAATGAGGACCATAAGTATCACGAAATGCGAGGTCACGGAACTGGTTTTCACGCTCGGCAGAGGACCTCTATTCTTGTCGGGCGAGGTTGTTTCCCTGCTCAGAGTTTGTAACTTTGGTAACTGCATCTCCTACTGCCGTCTTGGCAGGTTTCACCGGACAGTCTCGAAGAAAGTGCCCTGAGTTTCCGCAATAGAGGCATAATTGCAACTGTTTTCTCCTTTCCCGCTCCTTTTGTGTTAGAGGACCTTTCAGACCCCCTATTTGCATGGGTTCCCCAGAGTCTACTCCTTTGGAAGGAGTTGGCGGTTTGGAAAATACTCGAGCATCAAACTTGGAACGATCGGCCTTTCTGTTCTGCAGTCTGTGATCTATTTGAACGACTAAGTCTATATAGTCCGAACAATCTTGTGGGGGATTCACTACTTGGGCTAACACATCTTTGAGCTCTCCACGTAGACCTCTATAAAACAGCGTAATCCTTTTGTCCTTAGGCCATTGAGTTTCCACTATGAGTCTGTTGAAAGACGCAATATAAGCCAAAAGGTCTTGATTACCTTGTCGCAACGAAAGAAGCTCATTGTCCAAGGCCTGCCCCTGTGAATGTCTTGCTAACAGTTTTTCCATACTGAGCTGAAAAGCTTGAAAATCATGGAGGACCGGATCATCTTGATTTACTAGAGGGATCGACCAGTCTGCCGCATTCCCACTAAGGTACGAAAGCACGAAAGCTACTTTAGCTTGATCAGTTGGAAAGGCTGCTGGCCGGCATAAGAAATGCAACCGGCACTGATTGATAAATACTGCAAACCTCTTTGGGTCACCAGAAAATCGTTCGGGCGGAGCCAGAGGTACATTCCCAGGTAGGTTGATCTGCACTGGATTCATAGAGGATGTAGAAGGAAGATTTTCCCCAGATGCGGGTAACGGGGTCTGTCCGGCTTGTGACTGTAGCAATTGTCTAGCGAGATCATCTGTTAGCTCCTTGGAAATAATCAGTTCCCTTCTTAGAGCATTCGTTTCCTGACGGGCTGCATGCACTTCTGCCCTTAGTTCCCCAAGTAACTGGGCTAGCTGGTCGGTATCTGAGGTTTCCATAGCGCCTGGACGGGAGTTTTGTGGTAGGCTTTGCGTTCTGTAACGCTCACCTGATTCCCGTAGAGGCGCCGGTCTTGACTGGGCGTATACCGTATCTTCAAAGGTGATGTGCAACACACGGCTGGCTCTTTGGGCTGGACCTCTGTGCACTGTATGTCTGACTTGAAGGGTGAGATGTCTGCAGATAGAAAATATGGGATTAAGGAACTGGGTTATTGAATGTCTCTCTCTTCTTCCCTTTCTCTTCTCCTGTAGAACCCCAAAGGTTAACGCTCTCACCTTAGGTAAGTGAACGCTGTGCTCTCCATCTGCCTCGGGGCAGGGTGCTGTAACCAGTTTCTTCACTGGATAAGGGGAGCAGGCCTCTTGACTTCAGAGGACTGCTGTCCGTCGTTTACTGCACGAACGGTAAGTTTCGAGTAACTCTAATGTCTTTAAAGTCTTTAGTAATGATGTTTCTTGTTTTGCAGGGTTCCGGCGATGGCGGATGACGGGCTGAAGTGAGTTGAAGATGGAGCCTGTGTGATGAATAGAAGCGCCTGGAAGCACGTAAGTAAGCGCTTGTTGCCTGCTTCACGATGCACTCTAACTGTCTTTTTATTTTGCAGGTACAAGTTCGGAGCGGCTGCCGGGTGCTGGAATACCCACTGGGTTAGATGTGGAAAGGAGTAATGGCACGTGAGTATTAAAGTTCCCCAATGTCTTTAAACGCACCTTGTTTTGTCTTTCAGATGCGGGATTCAGCGCCGAAGGCCTCCGGAGCGTGCGCAGAGTTGGTATGCTTTTGTCTTTCAGATGCCGGAATGCAGTGTGAAGACCTCCGGAGCGCACGAAGAGTAGGTAAGCCTTTGTCCTTCAGATGCCGGAATGCACCGCGAGGCGTTGGTGAGAGCCGATGGACCAGGTAAGTGAAGAGCTGTCACTGAAGACCGTAATGCTAACCTGTTCTTTCTTGTCTTTATAGGTGTTGCTGAAGACTGGATTCAGGATGGTAAGCCTTTTTCCTTAGGCCCAGGATCAGATGCAGAAGACACGATGAGCGTTCTGCTGCAGAGGATGCAGAATAACGCAAAGCAAGATTCATCCATCTGGTGTGGTTTAAATAGCCTCCTGTAGTGCTTAGGTGTCTCCTTCCACAGCCACGCCTAGTAAGAAAAGAGTTCCTGCTTTCCAGAAGAGTTCCAGTGTTCTGAATCTAGGGAGTGGCTCCTGCCCCACCCAACAGGAAAAGTAGTTCCAAACAGAAGAGGATCAGAGGCTCAACTGGCAGGCAAGTAAGCAGCATGGTCTGCTGCAGGTAAGTCCACCCAAGCATTATGAGCCCGGCGCTTCCAGCGCTGGGACTGGGCATATTTATGAGCCTGGTGCCACTGGCGCCAGGACTGGGTCCAAAAGGTCCCAATTGGGACTGGTTGGCACTCGGAACCTGGGTTATGGATATGCTTCCAAGGGAGTTGGGAAAACCCTGACCTTTTGGAAGCAGAGATCATGACAATCAGCAGCCAAATTGACACCGCCATCCCCCCCCTCTTGAAGGTTGTCTCAGTACTGCATTTCCTTGGCACTGGCACCTATCAACACACGGTCGGTGAGCTGCACGGCATATCACAACCCTGTTTCTCCAAAATCCTGGTACAGGTACTGGATGCCCTGTTGCGCCATGTGTCGGAACACATAGCCCTACCCCGCACCCTCCCCGAGGTCATTGCCACCAAGTTGGCCTTCCATGCCATAGCAGGCATGCCAAATTGCATAGGCGCAGTTGACTGGACCCACGTTGAGCTGACAGTACCACGTGCAATTGAGGCGGTGTTCCGCAATAGGAAACAGTATCACTCTTTGAATGTCCAGATGGTTTGTGATGCCATGCAACTGATTACACACTGCTGCGCACGTTTCCCAGGCTCATCACATGACTCAATGGTACTGCGGAATTCCAAGTTGCCACGGTACATGGAACGCTATGCCGGACAAAGCACATGGCTATTGGGTGAGTACAGCTGACAATGCTACAACCCTGTCGAAGTAGTGTGTGTCTGTCCAGGCCAATGAGCATTGTGAGTGTGCCGCTGTGACCGCACATGCATCACTCCCCTTCCATCTACCAAATACACAGCGGATGCCAAACATCATGAAGGAAGACATGACAGGGCACCACAATCTGCCCGTGCACACGCTGGCACAGCCAATCCTGTCACTGTCCCATAAACCTTGTGCCACTGCAGACACCCACCCTCAATTGAAACACTGCCTCAAAAGGCAGGAGAGGCGTGTAAATGAGACGACGTGTATTTACTACTTCCGTACAGTGGAGTCACTCTGCCATGTGTGGACAGTACTGCACCGTGACATGCACACAATCAAATGTCACCCGCAGGGCACAGTAAACATGCAAGTTAATGTGTAGGCCCATATCCAGTTAGCGACATACATCGTGATGCCCAAAACATACCTCCATACACTGCATGGTACATATGCATGAATGAATGATGATACAAGAATGCACAGCAGCAGATGAGGACATGATGCCACAAACACTGACATGTTCCCCCATCTACATCCCATGTAGGTGATGCGGGATATGCACTCACGCCATGGATGATGACACCTGTACGGAGACCAAGGAACAGGCATGAAGAGGCATACAAGAGGGCACATATCCGCACACGTGGAATGATTGAGAGGACATTTGGACTGCTGAAGGCCTGTTTCCGCTGTCAGAGCAGATCTGGCGGATCGCTGCTGTACAGCCCAGTGAAGACGGGTAAAATCACGCTCGTATGTGCCATGCTGCACAATATATGCCTGCGCAGGAACATCCGAATGCCACCAGACGCAGATGAGGAAGACGGGGATGGGGATGGGGATGGAGATGGGGATGGGGATCGAGATGGGGATGGGATGGCACCGCCTCCCCCTGAGGGTCCACATGATGGCCAGAGAGCACGGGATGCCCTGATTCGCGTTTACTTTTGAGTCACAGCACATTCACAGAAATGCACGAACATGGTGACGACAATGAATTAATAGTTGCACTGCAAAATAAATGATCAATGTCCACACATGTATGTCTTGATTCGAAATGGTGATGTATTGATGTAATAACAACAGGGAAGGAGGTGCATTGGTTAGGGAAGCTGTACACCCGGGGCCACCCACCACCCAAAAGTGCCCACTCCCACCCAGACCCCATTCTTCAAACCCCCAAAACTACCTACCCCACCACCCAAACGTGCCTACCCCCACCCAGACCCCATTGTTCAAACCCCCAAAACTACCTACCCCACCACCCAAACGTGCCCACCCCCACCCAGACCCCATTGTTCAAACATCCAAAACTACCTACCCCACCACCCAAACGTGCCCACCCTCTCGCACCCTTGTAGTCCACATGTGTCCTACACTCCCCCACACACATGCCATCACTTCCGTGTGCGCTTCTGTGCCTGTGCAACCTTGCCCGAGGGACCTGTTAGCCTACACGAGCGCCTCCTTGGACTGGCAGTAGTGGAGCTGGATGGGGTGGTTGTGTTTGATTGGGCAGAATCTGGGATTGAGGGCATCCATGCCAGATTTGCCTGTTGGCCAACCAACATGGCCTCTACAAGCCTGGAGGTGTGGTCGTTGCCCTCCCGCACATGGCGTGCAAGGGTCACTATAGTGCTCGCAAAGCGTCCGATGGACCTCGACAGGCGACGCACTGAGGCGCTGTAGCTCTCCCTCTGCAGCCTGGATTCCTCTAGCTGCCTCTCCACCAGCTGGGTGAGGGTAGCCTGCTGGTCCTCCATCCGCTGCATGCGGGCATTCAGTTTGGCCATGGATGGGGTGGGCGACCTCATGGTACTCCCCAGTGATGTGGGGCTGAACTCCATCTCATGGAAGGAGCCCAGGTCTTCCAATGTGGGCATCTCCCCCTGTGGCCCCGTTTCCGAGTGCTCTTGCGGGGCACTGTTATCACTGCAGGCCGCCCCCTCTGCAGTGCTGCTGCCTTCGGTGTTGTGTTGGGTGGCCATGATAGGTTCCCGTGGCACTTGTCTAGACTCAGGCAGTGTGGAGACGGTGGGGATGTCGGTGGTGGTGGTGGGCCGCACATCTGTAGTGGCTGGTAATGTGGCCAGAGGTGCAGAACTGCCGGCAGCATCCTCCTGTGTGGTGGCGGTGGCTTGTGTACTTGCCGGTGCAGATTGGCTGGCCTGTTGTGCAGTATCACTGTCACTTGAAACGGCTGTGGGGACACAAAGGGCATGCAATTAGTGTTGTTGTGGTGGCAGATGGGTGCATCACATGCGTCATTAAGATTGTACATTGAATAGTGTTAGTCACATGCATCTGATTGCTGGTGTATGCATTCTGTGATATTGGTTGCCATACGGATCATGATGGGTCCTTTGGCCCACACATGCACTGCCTGGGGGGGGTTGTTAATGGGTCCTTTGGCCCACACATGCACTGCCTGGGTGGGTGGGGGGGGGTTATTAATGGGTCATTTGGCCCAGTACTCACAACTGCATATTTTCATGTGGCATTCATGTTTGGGCACTTACCGGCATCTGCAGGTGGGCTCACTCCTGCCTCAGCCTCCCCGATCCCATGGATTCCCTTTAGGTGGAGGACGCTGCTGCAACGCTCCTCCCATGCTTGCAGCCTCAGTGGGGAAGGGGGTCCTCCGCCTGTCCCACTGCTGTGTTGGCGGTGCGTGGAAATGAGGTTGCGTACCCTCAGCCTCAGGTCATCCCACCGCTTGTGGCAGTCCTTCACGCTCCTCGCTGTCACGCCCACAGCGGTGCACTTGCGTGCAGCTTCGGCCCACACCTCCTTCCTCCGCTGCTGTGTGGCACGCCGTTGGTCGGCGCTGAACAGCATCTCCGCATTGTCCACAATGTGCTCCACCAAAACGGTTAGCTCCGCCTCGCTGAAGCGCTGTTTGCGCTGCCTCTGAGCAGGAATCCTGGCAGACATGCTGGTGGTCCGTTTTGGCTTCTCAGAGTTAGGATTGTGCTTGTGCTGGCTCTGGATGGCAATGGATTGTGCTTTTATATGATGGCCGCCTCTCTGTTTCCTGTTTTGGCGATCATGGTATTTCCGGTTCCGTGTCTGTGGCGGCGGAGGCGGACACGGGTTTTGCGCCACTTGTGGCTGCGTTATTTCCATTTCCGTGGGGTTTTCCGTGTGGTGTGGTGCGCGCGACCGACAGCGTGTAATCGGACGGTTTTTCCGCAACCTTGCGGACACGGAAACGTTTTTACCGCCGTCACGGATTTTGCACGGTCCCGGACTGGCAGGTTTTAATGAGGCCCCTTGTCTCAAGGATTCTTTGCAGTGTAGACATCCTCACTGGTACTGCACGTGTCGCAATTTCCAGTTCCCAACATAAATGCACCATGGGGCAGAGCTTCTGGTAGGGGTATTTGGCTCCTCCTCTACACCATGGTTTGGACGTCAGGTGCCAAGAGAGCGGTAAAAACGTCTTAGTGTGACTAAACCATCAGTACTGCTCAGGAATGTCCATTAAGGCTTTTAATCATGCCGCCGAAAGGTAGCTAGAACGCTTGGTGTGTCGCAATAGTTCCTGCTTCCTGTTGTCGAATAAAGTCATTAATCTGTCCATATGTGATGATGAAGGGGACACAATGGGCACAGGAGACAAAGTAAAGGGCGCACATATGTGACTTTAGGCATTGGGTGGGCTAGGACCAAATGTTCCTCAGGGATAACAGGGATAACACGGATTGGTACATGGAGTGTAGTGTATCTTAACAGGTTTTTCTGGCTCCTTGAGCCACGTCAGATACTACAGATCACTTTGCCACACATTTGCACATTCTTGATTTATATGTGCCACCCCTTCTTCTGAGAATCCCCTCATTCCTCGAGCTCTGCAACACTTCACCCCTGGCTCCCATAGATTTTTGGTAAAAATAGCCCCTTCTAAACTCAGTTGGGTACACCGACCATTCTTCTGCTCTTTACGATCTGTGGACAAACATTCTTCATTGATAGGTAAAACGGATGCTGTGACTGATTGCCCTTTAAACTGCCCTTGGATTCTGCACAATACTAGGTGCACTAAACACAGTGTGTCTGCTACCTCTACTTCATTTGGTATAAACCACCTAAGGACACCACAACCGAGGGGGATGAGAGAGCAAATATAGGAAAACCCTACAAATCTCTCTCTCCCAACATTCCTCATCTTGCTGTACCATACATTGGGCCTCATTATGGGTCCGGCGGTAACTGTGCCGGTGCTACCGGCGGATTGCAGCCGGACCCGTTTGACTGGTGCCTGACTTCCCGGTGCCACTGGGACATTACAACCCCGGCAGCCCAGAAAGTCAGGACTCTATGTGAATGTAAGTCCCCATTCACATAGTCTGATCGGTGCCAGTGATTCCGTGACCGTTCTGCCTACCGTGGCTGCTGCTCCTGGAAGGGCCAGACCGGTCGGGCACGGCGACTCCGCAGGCAGATCTGTAATATGCTTGTCTGTAAACAACAGTGCCAGTAAGCTTACCAGCACCCTTGTTTCCAGAACAGCAGGGTCATAATGAGGCCCTTTATCTGTTGCAAAACCATGTGCTTCTACTGTGGGGTCTATTTCATCATCCTCATTGTTCAAGAAATCAACATCAATATTTCTTCTTAACCTTAGCAATACATCCTCAGAGTCTGTAAAACTAGATACATTTAAACCTTTTACATTTACACTTGTGGTCATCTTTGAAAATGATAACAAAAGGGACACAACAAACATATAAACACTCAATCTAATATACATCATGAATTTTAATATTTTCTTCCTTTTCTAAACAAAGATTCAATTCCCAAATTTCTGTTTGCACCCCTTTTCCACTGGAATGAACTGCATATCCTTAGGGCATCCTTAACTTTGAGCCTGCTCCTGTGCTGGTGGAGGGGTACCGGTATCCCTTAGTGTATCACTGTCGTGGAACCCGTTCTTGTCGCCCTCAACTTTCACAGCAGTCGGAGTCGCATAAATAACCCGGTGTGGCCGATGGAAACTCTGTTCATGGCAACAGCGTACAAAGGTTCCACATGTAAATTTGGTCTGCCGGGAGCAGTTATTGCTTGTGCTGATCGTTGATTTCTCTCCCGCTTTCTCCTGCAGACTGTTGTTGAGAAGACAAAACATTTGTAGATATAATCTTGACATTCTTTTTTGAAGCCCTAAGGTACTCCCTGAACTCCTCACCTAGGACCTCTGTGGTCTTGTGTGTGGCTGATGTAGTGCGAAAGATAACAACTGGGTAAATTTGAACAAAAAAATATAGGAAAACAGCTGCCTTCCCTAACCGTTAATCAACAGTCTTGTGTCACAATATAAACGGTTCTTTAGAAGAATATGATGAAGAACTTGACTGTCAAAACATTAAACAAAATGGATGAGGAAACAATGTGCTACCTATCCCTAAGGAAGAACACCATAACCCTGATGGGAGTGCCTGTCCCTAGATGGCATATGGTGCAACGCCTATCTAATAGGGATAGATAAAGAGGAAACTGTCCCTTATTACTACCAATTGTGTGGGTAAATCAAAATTAATTAAAATCTTTTTTGCTTTTTTTCACAAAAGAGCAACAACCTGCAGCACACAGCCAATAGGATATTGAGAACAACAAGACTTGTTATTAGAGCTTGTAGCAGTAGCTGTATAGCTACCATGGGGGTAGTTGTGCCATTGGAATTTCTTAAGTATTTTATTCACCCTTAGGCATCAATTCTGCTGCATGCTGATGGTTGTGCCTGTAAGAATTTGGTATGTTAAAACTTGTACCCATGTCTATGGGACTGCCATAAAAGGCTCACGTAATGTGAGTAATCTCTGTTAGAGCGAATCCCCGTAGTTACAGGGAATATCTAAATGGTCATTGGAGCACCCAAGACCAGGAGGGTCGACCGGTTTCAATGGTACAGTACAGTTACACCATCTTCTTCAAGACTAATACTTTATGCTGTAGTGCATACGTCTTCCGGTATGCCTCATAGTGAGGCAGCTTTGGCGGGCTGCTGCGTCCCCTGCAGGAAGACACAAATAAGAGAGGGAAACTCGATGTCAGTCAACCCTAGGGTTGGTCTGGACTAGTTAGAGAGCAACTATTAAGAACACATTTTTGTAAAGGAAAACGATTAAATCAAATTGTTCAAGGGCATATGGCTATGCGTGACCACACAGCTACGTGGCAGGGTGAATACACAAGTACCCATGGGACGGGGTGAGGAGTGAAGAGGTCAAGTGAACCCATATGTTAAAGGGGTTTTTGATGAAATCTGTTTACAGGCACTACCACTTGGTCTAGTGAACGTGAGATCCCTACTGCAGCAGAAACGGATTTGACATGCACATGGATCTTCCAAACAGAGCCCATCTGTAATTAAAGGCGCTCGGCACGGACCTGGAGATTAACGTGAGAGGGGAGCAGGTGGCTGCTTTGTCACAGGCTGTGGTTCTGCAAGAAAATGCAGTGTAGACTGATCTAATTATATGCATGTTTCCATTTGGTTTCAATGCTTCAATGCTGTCAATGGCACATGAGATACCGTAGAACGGTCACAAATCTTCTGAGTAGCTCTTACCAGAATAAGTCAGGAAGGGTGCCGTCTGATCCGGGCGCGGACGATGCAAAAAGGTCTCATCCATATGCGTCACAGGGGGTGGGGTGGAAGGCGGGAGCTGCCGGTGATGTGCTCGAGAGTAAGGGGCAAGGATAGCAACCAATGGGAGTGTCAGCTGAAAAACCGAATTGTTGTGAAGCAGTCAGCTATCGGTGGAGCAGTTGTGATGCAAATGTTGCAACTATTAAACACATAAAAGAAATATGTGTCAGCGCGTTGGAGATAAGCAAATCTGTGGGCGAGAGAACACATCCTCGCTTTTTCAAGAGCTCCTATTCCTCTCTAGGGGGTTTCCCTTGCATCTCTATGATTTGAAGCACTGAGACTTCAGTGTATAGGGCTGGCAACTGTACCTGCTGGGACACAGTGTCCATTTTCTGGGAATCTGTAAATGGTAAATACGCTGCTTCCCTTCACCACCTTGTCTGTGGCATCGGTCCCGAGGGCTATTGGATTAGTACGGTTAGTGTGCACAGCGTATTTAACTATGCCTACCTCTGCGGACAGGATTAACATTTCAATTCATCTGGATAGCAGAGCAGCATGCTGGACAGGGGTCCAGTCAGATATCATAAACCCTCTTCTCTGCCACCTTGATAACCCTGAATGCACAGTGGACATACGCAGAGTCCGAATAAATGGTGATTGCCTTCCGCTTACTAATTTCTAGCACCACTATAAGTGCCACAATTTCTGTTGCTTGTATGGAGTAATGCAAAGGCAAACATCTCTTCAGTCTGATTCGGTGTTCCCCGTCCACAAGGCCTACAATGGCTGCACCCGTATGCCTTTCACCAGTGTCCTGATTAATTGTCGAAGACCCATCAACAAAAAGTACCTGACCTCCCGCCAAGGCATTCTCTTTAGCATGCATCTCCTCTTCCTCTTCTCCCTCCTAAGTGGCACAATCCTGAACAATGTCATCAGGTTTCACTGGCTCGGCTGCAAATGTCACAGGATTGACTAGGCAACATTGCACAGGATGTATCGATGCACTTGATAGAATAACCATGCATCCCAAAACTCTTTGGGTCATCAAAGATGACTTGGATTTTTCTAAGATCGCAAAGACTGCATGTTCCACATACAGTGTAACCGGGCAACTCATGGTAATGATTGAATACTTTTTGATTGCAGTAGCCACTGCCACTAAGGCTTGCTCACAAGGGAACTGTCCCTGCACCACTGGGTCTAGGAGTCCCCAATAACATGCAAATGGTTTTATGGCCTTGCAATGTTTGCTGGATCCAGACCTGCCGGTTCGTATGAGAAAACAAATATAATGGTTTTCTTGTAATTCAGGGTCGCCAAAACCGGAGCATTGCTGATAGCAGCCTTGAGTTACTGAAAGCAAGTTACCATTTCTTCAGACCATTCTATCAGACCCTTCACCTTCTGATTGTTACCATTTCTTCAGACCATTCTATCAGACCCTTCACCTTCTGTACTTCCTTAAGTCCCTGCAGTTAGGGCCTCACATAACTAGAGTAGTCAAAGAGCCATGATCTATAATAGTTACAGTGCCCCAGAAACTGCAGCATTTGTTTCACTGTGACTGCCTGCGGCATATTCTGAACTACAATGGTTCTATCTGGCATTACCTTCCTTCCTGCAGGCGATATCACTTGTCCCAAATAACCGCTGTCCAGCAGTACTGCAATTTTTCTTTGTCCACTTTGTATCCCTTGTCCACAAGCAGGGTGAGGAGCGTTATTGAATCTCCTTGACACTGCTCTTCTGAAGTGTTACATACTAGCAATAAAATCGTCCACGTACTGGATTACTGTACAGCATACATGTAAATTCCCCAAATCCATCTGAACCACCCTGTTTAAGACACGCAGAGAGTCACATTAACCTTGGGACAACCTTGTGTCCTTGAATCTCTGACCACAATACGTAAACGTCATGAGGTACTGAGAATTTGGTGTAAGGGGATCAAGAAAAATGATTTTTTTTAAATGAATCACCATGAAGTGGGTCAACCAGTAGGGATATTACAGAGAATGGTGGCAGGATTGAGTACAACTGGAAATTCTGATTCAACAATATTGTTGAGTGGGCACAAATCCTGGACCATCCTCCAACTGGATCCCTTTGGATTCTTCACAGGTTAGCTGGCTGTGTTACATGGGCACACAGAAGAACCTGTTACTTACCCTGGTAACGTACCTTTGTGTGGATGTTCCTCCCACATATTCCTCATCTTTGATAATCGATATCGAGCTTCAGCTGCTTCGGCAAAAATGTTTTGGCAGAGGGTGCTGTGCATCAATGCAGTCGACTCAATGTCCCTCGAGGGCCTTCGTCTCGAGGGAGATGTCATCGAAGGTATATATAGCATCTGCAGCAACCGTTGGCTTCAGTTTGTTTTTATCTTTTTGTAGAACTACCTGCATAACCACAGGTTTGACCATACTAAGCTTCGAAGGAGCGAAAGGTTTAATGCCATGGGGAATTCTGCTGTGGAGTAGGCTGGGAGGGCGATGAGGAATACGTGGAACATCCAGTCGAAAGAACATTACCAGGGGTAAGTAACTTGTTCTTCAAATGGATTGTGTCCTCCCACGTATTCCTCATCTTTGATAGACTCTCAAAGCAGTGTTTGGTTTGGTGGAGGGAGTAAGAATGTTCTCAATGGTTTCCATGAACCGAATGGCCAAAAGCTTTTTCAAAGCTTCCATCCTAACCAATGGAAGAATCAACGCAGTAATGCTTCGTGAACGTGTGTATAGTAGACCACATAGCTGCCTCACAAATGTTTTTGATAGGAACACCTCTTCGCAGAGCCGAAGAGGTAGCCATGCCCCTGATGGAACGGGCCCTCAAGCCTTCTGGAGGATCTTTGCCTGCCAGCCTGTAGCATTCAAAAATTGCTAGAATGAACCATCTGGATAAGGTCTGCTTTGTCACAGCCTGACCCAGTTTGTGACCAGTATAGCCTATAAAAAGCTGATCCTCTATACAAAGTTTGGATAATCTAGAGATGTAGAAGCTTAGAGCTCTACGTGTATCTAATCTGTGTAACCTCCCTTCCTTGCCAGGATTAGGTGGAGGGTAGAAACTGGGTAATACAATTTTCTGTCCTACATGAAAATCTGAAATGATTTTAGGCAAAAATGAAGGCTTAACCCTCAGGACAACCTTGTCCTTGTGGAAAATTGTAAAGAGTGGTTTAGATGATAGCGCCTGCAATTCACTCACTCTACGGGCGGAAATTAGTGCTATCAACAAAATGTTTTTAAACGTTAGCAACCTTAATGGAAATTAATGTAGAGGTCCAAATGGTGCAAACATAAGAAATGTTGACACCAAATTAAGGCCCCAAACTGGAACCTGGTCAGGCGATGGGGGAACACATTTGTAAGTCCCTTCAGAAATTGTGTTACCAGTGGGATCTTAAAATATGAATATTCCTCAGATGAGTGCTTAAAGATGGATAGCGCCACCAAATAGCCTTTAATTGTTCAAACCTGGAGCCCCAGATTGGCTAGGTACAGTAGAAAAGATAACACCTCTGGTGTTTTGCATAGTAAAGGGTCTATATTCTTGTCCTTGCACCAGCTGCAATTTGTTCCAACAGCAACGGTACAAGGACTTCATTGCTGGCCTTCTGGCAGAGAGCAAAATCTCCATTACGTCACCCAGGAGGTCCCAATCCATGTATTTCAGTCTCTCAGAAACCATGCGTGAAGGTTGAGGGTCTTGACCTCTGGATGGAGAACCCGACCCTCCTCTCGCGAGAGAAGGTCCTCTCTTTGTAGAAGACGTATTGGAGGGCAGATGGACATGTCCAGAAGTACCGGGTACCACGTCCTCCTGGCCTAATCCGTGGCAACTAGGATCATGAGTTTCCCAAACCTTCTGAACCTCCTGATAACGTGAGGAATGACAGGGACTGGAGGAAACGCGTACAGAAGTGGAAACTCGCAGTCCAACACAAACACGTCTCCTAGAGCTCCTCTTGGAAGAAATTCCCTGGAGCAGTACAGTTCGCACTTTCAGTTTACACTGGTCACAAACTGATCCACTTGAGGGGTTCCTCAAAAGTGTGAAGATCTCTTGAAGAACTTCCTGAGCTAGTTCCCACTCGTGGGAGACTGTGCTCTGCCTGCTCAGAGCATCCGCCGATGTGTTCTCCTCTCCGGTTAGGTGAACTGCCGATAGGGAGATTCCTTCTTGAATTACCCAGTACCAGAGCTGCATTGCCTCTCTGCACAGTGGTAGTGACCCTACACCTCCTCTCTTGTTGAGGTAGTACATGGCCACTGTGCTGTCCGTCATTATCAGGACATTCTTTCCACGTACAGAAGGCAGAAAAGCCTTCAGTGCAAGTCTGATTGCACTCCGCTCCAAAAGATTGATGTGTAGTTTGGAATCCGATGGAGACCAACGACAGTCAGATCGTTGGCATGGTTTTCCCACCCCGTGAGTGAGCCGTCCGTCACTACTGTTATCTCCGGCCATGGTTGCCAAAAAGGTTCTCCCTCAGAATGTTGTCCTCGCAAGCCCACCACAGGAAATCCTGTGTGACCCTGCTTGGAACCTGAAGTAGGTCTGGTATGTTGCCTGAGAATTGAGACCATGGAGGTCTCAGAGCCCATTGAAGGGATCTCATCCTCAGGCGAGCCTCTGGCACCAGAACAATGCAGGATGCCATGAGGCCAAGCTACCTTAAAAATTCAAAGTCCGGAAGATGCTGGGCACTCTGAAATTTGGAGACCATCTGCAGAATGTCTTGAGCCCTCACCTCGGATGGCAAGCTCCCAAGGATGTATCCAGTACAGCCACAATGAATTGGAGCTTTTGAGATGGTGTCATATGAGACTTCTTGTAATTGAGGGAGAAGCCCAGTCTGGGAAGAGAGAGGCAGGTGACGTTGTGATGATCCAGTGCTTGTTCGGGAGAACACACCCTGATCAGCCAATCATCCAGGTAGAGGTAGACATGAGTCCCCCCTCTCCTGAGACTCGCTGCAACCTCCGCCATCAGCTTGCTGAAAACCCTTGGGACGAAGGTCAGCCCAAAAGGTAGTGCTCGATTATTAGAAGCGCCAACGGTGAACCTCAGGTACTTTCTGTGCTTCAGATGGATTGGCACATTACAATAAGCATCCTGAAAATCCTGAAAATCTAATGACATGATCCAATCCTGGAGTTGGAGGGCCTGAAGGGTCTGAGAAAGTGTGACCATCTTAAACTTGTCCTTCCCGTGGAGCTGCTTAAGAATCTCAAGTCTAAGATTGGCCTCAGTCTTCTGTCCTTCTTGGGTATTAGGAAATATGGAGAGTACCATCCTTTGATCCTCTCCGCTACAGGAACTGGTTCTATAGCACCATTCTCTAGCAGAGTCAACATTTGCTGCACAATGGGCGTATCTGGACACCTCAAAGAATGGCTCCCCGGTGGATGGTTCTGAGGTCTCTAAATGAAAGGAAGGCAATAACCTTGGGCTATGGTATCCAATGCCCCAGCATCCGAAGTAATGTCTCTCCATTCTTTCAGATGCTGAGACAGTCTGCCTCCCACTGGTGTTTCATAACTCAAGACTTCAGAGAGGTTTTTAGGTGTCTGATGCAGTGGCTGTAGGTAAGGATGCCCCTGCTTGAGCAGGTTTTGCACCTCTCCCTCGTCCACCCCGAGGGAATCTTCTTTGGCCTCTTTGACCAGCCATCCCTCTCGCTCTTCCAACTGAGGAGTATCAGCGAAAAGATCTACCCCTCCAACACAGTCCACTGAGGGGAAGGGCTTAGGCTGCCTAATAGCAGCAGCACCAAAAGATTTGGCTGCCGCCTTTGAGGTCTGCAACTTTTCAAGGCTTTCGTCAGCCTTGCTGCAAAAAAGGTCAGACCCGACAAAGGCATGTTAAGGGGCCTGGATTGCACATCCGACGCTAATCCCGATTTCCTCAACCACACAAATCTGCGTATTACGTTGCTTGTTGCCATCGCTCTGCTGATGATGTCAGCAGAATACAGACCCGACTGAAGACACTCGCTTCTTTGCTGTCTCTAACAATAGCCAAGAAACTGTCTCTTTCCACCCCCTCGGGAATATGCTCTGCCGCCATGGAAATACAGTCCCATAAAGTTAATGAAAATTTAGCTAAGGCACATGTGCAATTGGATAACTTAAGCGGCATGCTCCCGGAAGAAAATACTCTCCTTGCCGATGCATCTACTCTCTTGTCATCCCTATCTGGAGGGATAGTTGGGTAAGATGCCTGTTTTGAAGTTGCTGTAGCTGCCTGGACCACCAGACTATCTGGGTTGGGGTGTTTTGACAAGTAGTTGGGGTCACTACTAGATGGGTGGTATTTTCTTGTCAAGTTTTTGTTTACTGCCAGACTTGACTCCGCTGTCTCCCAATTGGCAGACACCCTTTTTTGAAGTGCAATATGGAATGGTAAAATGGGATCCATTTGCAGACCCTTATCAAGGATGTCTGTTAGATCATCCTGCTCGAAGGGGAGGGTAGTCTACTCCATCCCAAGTAATCTACAACCTTAGACATCAAATGTATATATGATGCATCTGCATGTTCACCAGATTCAAGTTGACCAAATTCTTGCTCTGGTGAAGTGTCCACTCCACTGGCTGTTTGCAAGTTGTCATAAAGATCTTTTAAGCTTGACTTCTATCAGGGACATTTGGTGTACCATATTGTAGTCCAAATGGTGCATCGTTATCCAATGGCTCATATTCCTCATAAATCGAGGTGAGTGATTTGAAATAATCCTTTCTAGGTAAATGAGTATAAGTCTTATCTGGGATGGACATAGAAGGCTTCAAAAATGTTGAAAGCAATGCTTGAGGAGTCATTAATATTTTTACTGAAGTCGATTTCGACTTCGATGTCTAAGGCTTCGATAGTGTTGAAAGGTGCCATTGGTGTAGATGGCGCGGCTGGTGCGGATGGCATAGCCGGTGTCAATGGCACAGCTGGTGTCACTGGCGTCGATGGCCAGGATGGTGTCGACAACCTCAATCTCAACTTATTCTTTGACTTACTCTTCGACTTACGACTCGAAGGATCCTTCAATGATTTCTCATCGCGTCGAGGCCTCGACGGCTCTCGATGTGGATCTGGCCTTCGTCCCGGGCTCGAGGGTGCACAGGATTCGGCTCAAACCCTTTCCTTAGCGGCTTTAGAAGGCACGGTAAGAGCATGGCTGGTTGAGGGTTTTTGTTTCTCAAATATTTTGAGCATTTGTAATCTAAATGCTTCCCATTCGGCAGGAGTGGGGGCCTTTGTGGGACATAATATAGCTCTCTCAGGAGAAGAGTCTGAAAAGTCGAAGGCGGCGACCTGTGGTGCCTCTTCTTTGACTTCCTTGACGACGATGAGGAATGGTGGGAGCCACTCCTCGACCTGGACCGTTTCACCTTCTTTCCTCTAGGAGAGTGGCCACTCGCATCGTCCAAAGAAGGTTTCTTCGCCGGGGTAGTCAATGAGGATTTCTTGAGGTTTCTGCCTACCGCCAATTTCCCCTTTTGCTCCTTCAGAGCTTTTCCAGTCATCGACTGGCATTTCGAGCAGGCCGAGGTCTTGTCTTCCACACCGAGACACCACAAGCAAACTCGATGTGGGTCGGTTTTCGACATATTGGAACCGCAGTCCTGACGCTTCTTAAACCCAGTCTTCGGGGTAATAGGTGTCGAAGATGAGGACATTTTTGCGAATGAACAATAGAAGTGCACCGTAGTTCTCGAAGCATAAGCTTATTCAGAAAAAGGGAACTGAAGTCAACAGGCACTGCATGTGCTATATATACCTTCGATGACATCAGCCTCGAGACGGAGGCCCTCGAGGGAAATTGAGTTGACTGCATCGACGCAAAACATCCTCTGCCGAAAAAAAAGAATTCCAAAGCAGTTGAAGCTGGATACCAAATATCAAAGATGAGGAATACGTTGGAGGACCCAATCCATTTGAAGGTTGTATTATTCCTTGCTTTAACAATGCCTCGTAAATCCCTTCGTCCACCTCTCTAGACATGGGGTACACTGCTTAACCAGTGCTAACATCGCACCAGGTTTAAATGTTATTTGCACTATTCCAACATTCTTAAGCAACCCCACATCATGAGGATTGTTGGTCCATAAATGGTCCGGCACCTTTTCCAAATCCTCCTTCCAATGTCGCAATGGATTTCTAATGATGAGCATGGTATGTGGTTCTTCCCTTTACTCTATCACTATCTGGCAAGACAACCCAATCTTAAAAACCATATCCCCTGTGTCTTCGAACAATCGCTCATTGGACACGTCCCTTAGCGATAAGGTCGGATCGATGCAGAGCACTGTGCGCCATTCACCGCCTTCCTCATCTGTTCCTGTGAGAACCACCCTGTTCTTCTTGATCACTGCTGCCTACAAGAGAATTTTAACAATGGTGCCTGGTGTTACCTACAGAACAGGTCAAAACAGAAACTTGGTACCCACCATGTCTGAGTTCTGATTATCCCATTAAGAGACAAAGTTGAATGTACAGGCACGCCCCTTATCGCGCTGTCGCTACAGTATGTATGCAAAGGCATGGCCTTTCTTTCCGGATGCAAACCTGGAGTTGAGCATACTATACCTTCCTCCGTGAAAGAAATCGACAATCGCAACTTAACTCAAAAGGTCTCTACCCAGAAGATTTGCTGGGGTATCTGTACAATACAACAAAGGAGTAGATACATTTTGTGTACCTACCTTGATACGCAGATCTTCAGTAGAAGGAACCGACAGGATAGTGCTAGAGAATCCCTGTATGTCCATCGTTTTGCCTGGCAAGGGGAACTCACCTTACTTAATGCAAGATTATGTAGCCCATGTGTCAACCATGAATGAGAACGTTTGTTTGTTTGTTCGTTCGTTCGTTCGTTCATTCGTTCGGCCATTCGGTCGGTCACTTACCTTACCACAGTTCCTCTTCCGGACGTGTGGTAACGGACAGGACTGGACACATCAGAGCACCCTGTGGGCTGTCCTACCCCTTGTACATATTAGCACCTGGGAGTGAAAAAGGATTCCCCCCAAAAATACTTGCTCCAGTGTAGTGAGCAACCGTTCCTTGGGGTAAAGGATGTTTCTCCCATATCTGTACCCGTGCTTGTGCAGACATGGTCAGTGGGATCCCACGGTTCTGTGAAGGGATCTGTGCCACCCCTGCCTGCTGCAATTGCACAGTACCTAGGACATTTGGCAGGGGTGGGGATTGCTTTTGCTGACCTCCCATGTTAAATCACTGCGGCCTGTCTCAACAATCTGGTGACACGTGTCCCAACCTTCCGGATGACTAACACTGAATTTCCCTAGAACTCTCCATAATTATTTCCCATTGGCCCATTAAACCGGTTACCCAGTATTCTAAACCCGCATAAACGACCCTCGTGGAAATACTCCCCTAACCCTTGGAAACCCTCTCATTTGCCTTGGGCCAGGGGAATACCCGTCCATCCAAACTTGTGTCATACCCGATTCACCATGTCCCAGTTGTCTCAATTGCCCCTGCTGTCCTTCGATAGAGCTAGTAATTATTACCCCTTCCAAACAGATCTCTGCCACTTTTTTCTGAACAAGCTTGGCCTCTTCCTTTTGTGCCTGTTCTATACTCTCATTTACCTTTTCTATTTCTATTTATCATTTATGTTGTGCACCACTAACCCAGAGGCTTAAGGGAGCATTACATAGACAACACACAGGGGCAAGCAAATAACCAGAGATCAAAGACTGAGGAGGGTAATTCCAGCCTCCTTATCTAAACAGGTAAGTTGAGTCCCTTTCTAAATAAAGCTGTAGATTTTTCCTCCCTCATGTCTAGTGGGATAGTGTTCCATACCACGGGGCTGCTACAAAGAAAGCTCCTTTCTTCACCTGATATTGATATTGTATTTGTATCACAGTCATACACATGTGTTTCAGAGCGCGACGAGGCAAGGGAGGGCAACAAAGGAGAACAATCTTACTATCTTACTAGGCCCAGTGACATTGAGAACGTGCAAGTGCGGAGGAGAGGGAAGGGAAGAGTGCAGGGGGAGAGGGAGGGAGTGGAAAGTGCTGAGTATAGTAATGAAAAACAACAACAAAACAACAAATGGTAGTGCAGCCAGCAAGTGGCAAGTGCTAGGTTAAAAGGTAAATACCCAGGTGTCTGATAAGTGCAGGGGAAAAGGGGTCAGGGGTTGTAGGGATACAGATACAGACCCCAAAGTGCAAAGGTTGCCAGGAGGCAATGAAGGTGAGTGGCAGGGTGGGCAAGTACCTGGGCCCAAAATCAGAGGGTAACCAGGTGCACGATGCCTAAGCAGAACAGATCAACAGGGGAGAGGAGAAGAGAAGGCAGAAGCAAAGAGGAAGGTCTTATGGTGCTTCTGGAACCGGAGATGGTTTTCCTCATGTTTCAGAGTGACAAGGAGGCTATTCTAGAGGGAGGCCCCAGCTGAAGCCAGAGATCTACCCCCAGCACGTTTCTTTGCCAAACGACTGACCCTGAGGGAGTTGGAGGCGGAGGAGCAAAGTGCTCAAGAGGGAAGGTATTTGCAGAGGGAGAGTTGAAGGGATTTTGGACTCAGGCCTCAGAAATCCTTGTGGACAATGCAACGCATCTTGAATTTAATCCTTGCAGCCATATGGAGCCAAAGAAGAGATTTCAGGGCTGGAGAGATCCGATCCCAGGGCTTGAGGCCCAGGACAAGTCTTGTAGTCCTGTTCTGAATGAGTTGCAAAGGGCGGAAAGTAGAAGCAGGCAGATTTGGAAAGAGGCTGTTGCAGTAATCCAGCCTAGAAAGAACCAGGGCTCAAGATACAGTGAGCTTCTGGCGGAAGGAGAGGCAAGGCATCTCGCGCCTTGAAACACTTGTGTATAGGCGCGTTACAAATGCCATATCATATCATATCATATCATACCTCTGAGGAGGTACAGTAGGATGTTTGACTTTTTAGAGACATCAGAGATGTTGGCAGAAAAGGAAAGTGTGGAGTCAAAGATGACCCCGACGTTCTTAGCCTCGCAAGTGGGGGTAGGAAGAGGACCAAGGGAGGCCAGCCAGAGAGTGACAGAAAAAGAAGGATGAAGGTGTGCCAATTAGGAGGCTCTCCATCTTACTGACATTAAGGGAGAGATCATTGGTGGTACAACAAACCTAAATGGCAGACATGCAGTCAGAGATAAGAGCAGGAGAAGCGGTGGCAGAGGGAAGCCTGAAAATGAGTAGAGTGTCATCTGCATAGCACTGAAAATTGGAGCAGAAAGAGGCAATGCAATGGGCGAGGGTTTCCAGGTATAGGTTGAAGAGCCAGGGAGAGAGGTTAGACCTGTAGGGAACACCGCAGGTAGAGAGGGAGATGGAGGAAAGGAAGGACCCAAGTTGGACCTGGGAGGGTCGATCAGAGAGGAAAGAGGTCAGCCAGGCAAGAGCCTGATCAGTGATACCCAGGTTCTCACGTAGACGGTTGAGCAGGATGGCATGGTTGACAGTGTCAAAGGCAGAAGAGAGATCGAGTAGGATGAGGACAGAAGGGGTGTTAGAGTCAAGGGTGGAGAGTAGGACTCTTCGGATGTTCAGGAGGGCAGTTTCTGTGCTTCTGGCAGCTCTAAAGCCTGATTGATGATTATGGAGACAGCCAACAAAATCGGAGTGAAGGTTAAGCTGTGAGATGGCCAGTTTTTCCAAGAGTTTGCCAAGAAAAGGTGTGATGGAGATCAAGCGTTAGTTTGCTGGGCAAGAAGGGTAGGCTGTGGGTTTCTTGAGAAGGGGTGCACACAAGAGTGCTTCAGGGGAGAGGGGAAGACTCCTCAGACGAAGGAGAGGTTGCAGAAATCGGCCAGGGCAGGAGCAAGGGTGTCAATGTGGACCTTAATGGTTTTGGAGGAACAGGGAAGAACCTGTTTTGACGAGACTTGCATAGGTTAGACTTGTCTGTAAATCTCGTCAGGTGAGAAAAGAGGAAAGGAAGAGAAAGAGGGAGGGGGCAGCTGGAGGAGGGCCAGAGTTCTCAGAATGAGAAGGGAGAAAAGGGGGAGGGGACGAGAGGGTGGACAGGGTTTTAGAGATGAAGTGAGAGGCAAGGGCCATGCAAAGGCCCTGGGAGGTGACAGAAGAGGTAGAGACTGCAGCAGGGGTGGCCACCTTATTGCAGATTTTAAAGAGTTTGGCCGAGTTGTTAGATGCCGAAGAGACACAGGCTTGGATGTGAGCTCTCTTCTTAGTATGGACAGAGAGTCAGTATTGCCTTTGGAGCAAGCAGCAGGCAGCAGACCAGCTTGCCAGAGGATGAACAAGAAGCCCTCCATTTCCTCTCAGCCCCCCTGCACCTGCAGGTAAGGGTAGCTAGGTCGGAGTCATACCAAGAATTGCATTTGGCTTTGGGCTTCAAACAGATCCTCATGACAGGGGCAAGAGCATCAAGAGTATCAGAGATAGAAGAGTAGAGCTTGGAAAGGGCTGTGTCAAGCTGTGAGCCAGCCAGAGGCAATCTGTGTGCCTGGATTTTCGACTGGTTGGTATCGTTAGATCTGAGGTTGCCTATGTTAACTTTCATCTCTAACACTTCACTCGGATACAGAGGTGAGGGACCTATGGTGAAAAACAATTCTGGACTCTACTGGAAGCCAGTGCAGGCTCCTTCTGGCATCCGACAAATGTTCCCTTTTTCTAATGTCCAATTACCTGAAGGCAACCTATCTCGGTTTTAGCCAAACCAATAAGCAGGCTGCCACAGTAATCTAGCCTTGAGCCAATTAAGGCTCTAACCAATATCTCACAATTTTCTCTGGATATGAATGGGCACGCTTGCGACAGGAATTTGATATAATATGAGGCTCATGATACCTTTTACATAAATGCACAATGTGTGCTTGAATTTCCAGCCAACTCTTGGCATCCATCCCAAACACTTTATCTAGATCGCGCTAACTTCATTGGGGAGCCCCTTCTTTAGCACGTGGTAAAAAATTGCCACATTCTTATCACACTCTTCTACTGTCTCTGCCTTCCACATTGCCTGAATTAACTGGATATGTGCGGCAGGATCATCATCCAACTTCATCATTTTGGCTATCAGGCGCATTGGGATAGATAATCCGCAAAGCCCCCCATACCTGCACCCTGCAATTATTAAAAGCTGCTCCATCATGGGCATCTGTATCCAACTGAACTCTCAGATACCTCGATCTCCTCCACAGCTCACGTGACTGCTCCTCCATTAGAGTCATGAATAAGCTTTTCATGTCCCCTATGGACAACAGGACACCGGTGGTGTGTTTCTCAAATGCATAAATCCACTTCCCCGCCCCTGCAGTGAGCGAAGGGAGTGTTTTCAAGTTATTCCAGTCCATATGTGACCACAGGACATAATACACCCTTGCCAGGCCCTTCAGGAGCAACAAAAACTGAGTTGCACCTGCCTTTACTGGGGCTTCCCCCATTTCTCCCCTGCTACCGACTACGACCATGCGAGTACCCTAGCATGTCGTAAGACCCCATGGTGTGCTCTCTGTCGCTAGCACTGGAGCAGGAGGCAGGGCTGCTTCACCCTACTCTCCCTGCTCGAAATCCGATTCCCATTCCTCTTGTATCCTGCTGTGCGTATTCCTTCCCCTAACACTTCTACAGGCATGGAAGCAGACTCTGCACTATTGTAGGGTGCCAGCTCCCATTTTCCCTGCTCGAACCCTGTACCTGTGGCAGCATTTCTGTTCTCCATATCCACATTGACCTCCTTGATAACTGATTTATCCAACCTAACAAAAAGGTGAGTATGCCTCCACCATGATTCTTCAACATTCCTTAACGGTCTACTCCTTTCTTCCTGCTCTTCATTTCTCTGCTGCCATAGTGGCATTACTTCTTCCTCCGTTAGCCTCAGCACTTCTTACATTTTTTCCCACTCCTGTGTCTTTACCACTCTTCGCAACCTATCCTCTATTCACCCAGGAAAAGGCCTAATCTCCTCCTTCTCCCTCATTCTCAATCCTTCATCCGCTATTCTAGCTGCCGGCCACTCTCTCTCTCTCTCTCTCTCTCTCTCTCTCTCTCTCTCTCTCTCTCTCTCTCTCTCTCTCTCTCTCTCATTCTTCCACCCTTAATCTCTCTGCTAATCTAGCAGTCGGGGGAGTTACTCCCTCTCCGCTGTTCAGTCTTGGCCTCTCTGAAGCCCTAACCATTGAAGGAGTTACCCTTCCACTTTACTCACTGTCCCATTTTCAGGAATCACAGCCAATGGAGGCGTTACCTGTATCTGTCTCACAACCATAGAAGTGGCTTCTGAAGAAAATGGAGGTTCAAACTTGTGGCCTGCATACCCTTCTGCAGGTGATAAAGTATAGCACCCATATGGTGGAGGTGCAAAAGGAATTCTTGCACCCTCCTTTTTCGGCCCCTCATCTGAGATTTTAACATTACGACCCATCCTGCCTTTTTTGCACATCCTCCATAGCTCTAAAATGTGCAATCACTTCTCTAATTTCGCACACTTATGCATTGTAGTTAAAAAAATATGCATGTTTTCCAATATACCCTTATCATAGGTCTGCGCGATGGAGCATTTTACCCTAGGTTTCCTGCAACCATTCCTGATGGTACTTTACAATCTTCGCCTTATAACCAGGAAGCATCTGACACAAATGATTCAATGGAAATCTCCATAACCCAACCCAAGTTATCCAAAATAATTTCACATAAATAACACTGAAGCTGAACCGGCAGCGCAAAATAATCTCCACCTAAAGAACCCCCATGTTTTCCCCTTCCTGGTTTCTTAATCGTTACCCACAATCACTCAACACACTTGCTTTCACCACAATCACCTCGCTCAGCTACGTACTTTAATTCTACTTCTCACTCTTACACAAAACACACTCACCGGCCAATATTTCCGAGATATCTCATTCACTCAAGCATAGAATAAGTGCAATGCTTTACACTAAAACACTTCTGTTCTCCCTCTCTTCATCAGTAGCACGGTCTTCCCTACTACAATACCGTCTCACTACAGGACATTTCCCTTCACTACTTTGACTAACCAAGAAAAGAAAGGGGCTGTGCCGCACGCCCAATACAGAATGGAAAATGCCAAGGATATACTTCAGGAAGCTTTTACGGGTGGACTTACCATAAGATGCCACCTCACTCCTAGGTGAGGGCTCCAATCAACCAGACAAGCAAATTGAAGGGTAGCAAGACAAATCTCACAATGCATGTGCTCGATAGGATACCACCTCACACCTCTAAAATAACAAACTAGGTTAAAATATATACAAGGTAAAACAGTTCACTCACTCCTTCAAAGCATTCACTTTTTCAATCCTTATAACCTCAACTAACTTCACACACATTCTCCCAAGTCTACCATTACCAAACTTCTTAAATCAAAGAAAAAACTCTTGTACCCCTATTTCCCCTCTTGCTTCCCCTCCCCCCCAAAAGTGCGTGAACCCAAAGAGCTCCGATGTGGTGCTCCGTCAAGTCCTCCTGCACAGCTGGACTACAACACCACGCCGCCAGGGAAAAAACATCCTTTAATCAATATGGCCCCCACAAACATTTCTTTTTCACTATGCATGGAAAACTGGACCCCACAGAGAGGTGCTGTAGCTGAGTTGTGCAGACAGGGGACCCCCAACCTCTCGGAAAGCCAGGGGTCCCTTTATAATTGCCAAATATATGAATGGGCCACTGATCACCTTAACCGAGTAGGCCCACCAGTAAAGAAGTGAGTGCACGTTTGTACGTAAAGCAATTTATTGTACAATCGTCCGGGGAGGAGCTAGTTGACGCCTCAGTGTCAAACTAACCCAAGTCTCGCTGAACCACATAAATTAACACATTATATACATTTTTGCAACAGTTAAAACCCTCCCATATATTGTATTACAATCCCCCCCACATGTGATTGGACTAAACCTATACAAAGAAGTTCCATCTTTCTCCAATTCTTCCATTCTCATTGGCCACTTATAATCGTAACTACCATCTTCAGATCGTATTCATAGCACACCCCCTTCTTGGGATTTGTCTGTGGTAGGTCATGACATCACTCACTTAAACATTTGTGTGCAAACTTACTTTTTCACAAGTAACAATTGTAAGGTTAAACTAAGAACTTTAACCTTATTTGTAATTGCACATGGTTCGCATGGATACTTCAACAACATGGGGAAATCAGAAAGGGAGTAGTTTCTTACCTGTAACTCCATTTCTCCAGCGTTGGTATCTTTCATGGATTCACATGCTTAGAATATTCCCCATCGTCAGGCTGGGAACCCTCGGTATATTTATAAAGACCTTTCGTATAGGAAAAATTTTGACACTTCTGTGTCCTAACTGCGTCATTTTCGGGCTGCATACGCCTGATCCAATAGGACATAGGGATATAACTAGCCACGCCCCCGCGGCTCCCTTCAGATTTTAACCCCCAAAGTAGAGGGAACATATAGAGTTTGCATTCAGGGAAGGCCGGCGGGCGCATGTGAATCCATGAAAGATACCAATGCTGGAGAAATGGAGTTACAGGTAAGAAACTACTCCCTTCTCCAGCATTGGGTCTTTCATGGATTCACATGCTTAGAATAGATTATACAGCAGTACCCCTAAAATGGAGGTGTGCAATGCAAACTAACACTATCCAAGCCACATGTGCAGTTGGGTATAGGAAAAAAAATCCATCAAGGTACATTGACAATAATTAAACATATGGCATAATGACAAGAATGTGTATACCCCTATATGGGGCTTACCTTACTGAAATAGATGCCGAAGGACCACTCGCCCCATCTGCATATCTGCTGCATGTTGTTGCTCTAGGCAATAATGCCGAGTAAATGTATGCGGCACCGACCAAGATGCCGCTTGACAGATGTCCACCAATGGAATTCCAGATCATAACGCCGCTGATGACGAGGTGGATCTTGTTGAATGAGCTTTTGGGCGTCTTTCCAATGGTTTTCCTGCTTTAGAGTGACAAAAAGCAATAGTTGACGACACCCAGTGGGCCAGTCCTTCCTTAGAGATCTGTTTCCCCTTCACGGAAGGTCCATGAGCTACAAATAGTTGCCTTGAACGTCTAAAACCTTGAGTACGACTGAGATAGAACTTCAGAGCTCTTTTTACATCCAACGTGTGGAGAGTTTTCTCCGCCGCAGAAGAAGCCGTTGCAAAGAATGTTGGAAGAACAATAGAAGAATGTTTGTGGAATGTCGTCGGCACTTTAGGAATGAAGTGAGGATTGGTTGCTAATACTAACTTGTCTTTGAAAAAACGCAGGTATGGAGGATCAATGACCAATGCCTGTAATTCTGAAAGCCTTCTTGCTGACATAATGGCTACTAAAAAGGCCATTTTCCATGACAAAAACTTCAACGACGACGATGACATCAGCTCGAACGGAGCCTTCATTAGTGCTGACAGTACTAGATTGAGGCTCCAGTTTGGTGGAAATTTCTTAACTGTGGAAAAGTTCGAAAAAGGCCTTTCAGGAAATGCTTTACCAGTCGATCGCTGAAAAGAGGTGTTGAATGTCTTTTTGGAGTAAATCTCGAGATGGCCGCTAAATGAACTTTAATAGAGGAAAAGGCCAATCCTTGCTCCGCCAAGTGCAATAAATATGGCAGAATCTGGTCTGCTCTGACGTTCAAGGGGTGTACCCCCAGATGATCACTGCACCATACACAGAATATTTTCCATTTACCTGCATATGAAGCGTTCGTAGAGGGAGCTTGTGCTGCCTGTAAAATTCGTCGACACTCTGAGGGAATGTTCAAGTCCCCGAACTCTGAAAAGTCAGGAGCCAGGCCGTCAGGTTGAGGGAGTCTGGATCGTGGTGCCAAACCGCTCCTTTGCATTGAGATAGAAGGTTCAGAATCTTCTGTAACCTCACTGGCTCCGCTACTGACAGTTGCAGTAGATCTGAGAACCACAACTGTCTCGCCCAGTAAGGAGCCACCACAATTACCCGACATGGGTACTTGTGAATCCACTGGAGTGTCTGCCGGATGAGTGGAAACGGAAGAAACGCGTAAACAAACTTGTTTGTGCATGGGAAGGAGAACGCCTCCCCCATCGATCTGGGCTGTGGCCACCTGCTTGCGAACCGTGCAATTTTCTTGTTCTCTCAGATCGCAAACAGATCCAGGGATGGATGACCCCGTTTTCTGAAGACTTCTGCTAGCTGACAATCGTCCAGTTCCCATTCGTGCAGTTGGTTCAATTCCCTGCTGAGTGAATCTGCCTATATATTCTTTACCCCTGGAAGATGGTAAGCCATTATGGTGATATTCCGTTCGAGGGCCCAATGCCATATTTTTTGAGCGTCCTGGACCGTGTGCCCCCTTGCTTCCTGAGATAGAACATCGTTGTTGGATTGTCCGTTAGTAGTCTGACAACCGATACTCGTATGCACGGTAGAAAGGACTTCAGAGCCCAATGTACCGCTCTTAACTCCAGCACGTTGATGTGAAGAGTAGACTCCTCTGGGGACCATTGACCTTGAACCTGCAGGGGCCCTAGATGAGCTCCTCATCATTCCAGCAATGCATCCGTCACTACCGTTGCTTGAAAATCCGGTTCTTGCAGGGGCATACCCTTTGTCAGGTTGCTCGAGAGCTGCCACCACCGAAGTGCCTGCAAAAGATCGTGATTGATGCTCAACTCCGACCATAGACCTCGACTCTGGGACCATCGGTCTGCCAGAAACTCCTGTATCAGCCTCATGAAGAGCCAGCAATTGTTCACCAATGGGATACAAGATGCTAAGGCCCCTAGCAGTGACATGTATTTTCTGACTGACACCCTGGTGCCCACTTTCCATTCCTTTGCCTTTTGAGTCAGTTTCTGAATTCTTTCCACAGAGGGCCTCACTAGCCCTAATTGATTTTGGAACTCCGCGCCCAGAAATACTAAGTTCCTTGAGGGCGTCAGCAAGGATTTCTCGAAGTTGCTCGCAAACCCCAAGCGTTTCAGAAGTTGCATGGTGGCCTTTAGGCTTGCTTGAGTTATGCTCGGTGACGAGCCTCTTATCAGCCAATCGTCCAAATATGGGTAAATATGATGACCTTTCCTTAGCAGCCACGCTGCCACTGGAGCCAAACACTTTGTGAACGTCCTGGGAGACGACTTTAGTCCGAAAGGAAGTACTTTGAACTGGTAATGGTTCCGACCGACTACGAACCTCAGAAATTTTCTGTGTTTCATCGACACACCGGTATATGAAAATATGCGTCTTGAAGATCTAACAACGCCAGAAAATCTCCCGGCTGTACTGATCGGATGACCTCCTGAAGCGTAAGCATCTTGAACTTTAAACTTTTTAGGGTCTTGTTGAGGGCCCGAAGGTCCAGAATGGGTCGCCAATTGCCGTTGGGTTTTTTGACCACGAAGTAACGAGAGTAAACTCCCTGGCCCCTCTCAGCCACTGGAACGAATTCTATAGCCCCTTTTTGCAGCATAAGCTCCACTTCTTGATGTAATCTGCGAAGATGGAGTTGCGCCGAATACACAGGTGGAATTTGTGATGGCGTTTCCTTGAACTGCAGAGAGTGGCCTAGTTTTATCGTGTCCAATACCCAGCGGTCTGTTATACTTTTCCATTCGTCGACGCAAAGGGCCACCCTTCCTTCCAGGACGTCCTGTAACATGTCATTGTTGTGACTTTGACTGCCTGTCTTTTGCTGACGATGAATATCCCCTTCTCCTCGAAGCCTGGTAGTTTCGGCCTCTTCACGTTGACTGGACCGCACGTCTATAACCTTGGGAGGCGTATGATGGCCTGCTGAAGTTTCGGTCTCTAGATGCAGTAAAACGGGATTTCCTGATGCTCCACGGAAGGGACGAAAAGATCGAAAAGCTCTTCCACTTTGCAGGGCTCCTAACGACCTGGCTGTATCCGTATCCTCTTTCATACCTTTCAAGGCCTCGTCCACTTTCTCTGCGAACAGTTGGTCACCCTCACACAGCATATCGAGTACCTTGTACTGCACTTCCGGTCTGAAGTTAGTACATTTCAGCCAGGCTTACCTTCTCAAAACCACTCCGTTGTTTATTTGCTTAAATCCAGAGTCTGCCAAATCCACAGCTGTTAATCGAGTGGTTTGACGCTTCTTCTCCCTCACGGACCAGCAACATGGCCGACTTTCTATGTTCTTCAGGAAGGTGTTCTAGGATAGGGGCCAAACAATGCCACATCTCCCTGTCATACCTTGCCATAATTGCCAGCGAGTTAGCTGCTTTAACCGTCGTCGCTCCTACAGATAGAACCTTTTTGCCAAACGCGTCCTGTCTTCTAGCCTCGTTATCCGAAGGGGTAGAACATTTGTGCTGCGATCTGGCCTTCCTAGCCGCTGCAGCCAACACTACTGACTCTGGAGATGGTTGAGCAGTCAAGCATTTAGGTGTAGAGTCTGGAGCTTTGAATTTCTTCTCCAACCTACCCTTTATTGCTGGTTCTGAAAATGGATGGCGCGGTCTAGAATGGGAACTGAGAAGACTGACTTGCTTCTTTTCGCCATATGGTTGAACAAGAAGAACTCCTTTTCGTCTTCGGGGCTCAGACCAAACTCAATACAGGCTTTGCCCATCATCGCGTGAAAGGCGCTGATGCCGTCCGGTGGTGGTGATGGTTGAGCCGGGCTTCTAGGGGCCTCCATCTCTGCTTCGGACTCCCATGTAGGATCCCTCAAAGGGGATGAGGATACCTCTGAAAAAGAATCTGTAGGTTCCGACTCTGAATCTTGTAACTCTTCCGGGTATGAGAGTGGTGGTTCCTTGCTCACTGGTAGGGAGGCTGGATTTTCCGTAACCCATGTAGAAGGATCCGGTTTGTCGTCAGCAGGTCTCGCCGGCATCCCCGAAGGTGCGTCTACGAGGGGTAACTTCTCATCCAACCTCTTCAGAAGAGACAGTAGAGTGGACAGCACTTGCAAGAATAATATAGATTGAGGGTTCAATAAAGACGACGAAGCCGGGACATTCCCCCCCCCCGAAATCGTCGACGATGCAATTCCTTGCAATCCCAGATCTGCTGGATTCACGATCTGTTCTCTATCCTCCTCCATGGATGATATTGAGAAGGCCGCCTCCAGCTGTAGTAAGGTCTCTGGCAGAACCGCATCATACACCTCCGGCTGCCATGCCCTTTGAGGCTCCACCGTCAACGATGTGAACGTGGATACGTCTATCGTCGCTATTGTATTCGCCGGGGCCACTACAGGCGTTACCTGCATCGACTGTAACACTCTCGTCAACGATGGAGTCTCGGTAGACGATGGTGTAGGCTGTGACGCAGACTCTTTTGGCGATCCCGCCTTTTTTGAGCCAGATTTATGCCTCGTCGAGTCTCTACTCGAGGACGACCTGTGATGGTCCCCTGAGGAGGAGGTCTTCAAAGGAACTTTCCCTTTTTTCGACG
Source organism: Ambystoma mexicanum (assembly GCF_040938575.1). NCBI lineage: Eukaryota > Metazoa > Chordata > Amphibia > Caudata > Ambystomatidae > Ambystoma > Ambystoma mexicanum. Next base: position 972,528,676 of record NC_090936.1, on the reverse strand, counting down.
AAGATGAAGAGGAAGACTTTCCTTGATGGCGATCTTGTCCATGTTTCGACGAGGATTCCTTCGCCTGATGTTTTTCTGAAGGGCGTTTCTCCATAGAACGCGGTTTCTTCGGAGGAGGCTCCGCCGACACCGACCGGCGATGGGATTCTGCCTTGGATGACTTGGGCCTGGATGCCAGGCTGCACGCCGATCCTACCTCCGATGAAGGATAGGTTCCTTCATTTAGCCACGTCACTGGTCATCTATTCGTATCCTTTAGCGTCTTCTGTGAGAAGCCTTTGCAGATCTCACAACTGTCCACCGAGTGATGAGGGTGCAGACAATACAAACAATCCATGTGCCCATCTCCTTCATAGACTTTTTTCAGTCCGCACGTGGCACATGGGCGGAATAACGCCTTTCCGGACATTTGCACGAAAAACTCTCAACAGTAGAATTCAACCTAGTACAGAGTAGAAACAAACATGAGGTGCTCCCGCTACTTTGGAGATGGTTGAAATCTGAAGGGAGCCGCGGGGGCGGGGCTATTTATATCCCTACGTCCTGTTGGGTCAGGCACATGCAGCCCGAAAACGACATAGATAGGACACAGAAGTGTCGAAATTGTTCCTATAGGAAAGATCTTTATAAATATACTGAGGGTTCCCAGCCTGACGACAGGGAGTATTCTAAGCATGGGAATCCATGAAAGATCCAATGCTGGAGAAAAGCAAGTTCCCTTTGAACTAGCGATAACCGTCTCATCCACCTCAACTTTTACTGGCATCCTGGGAAAATTCGAATCTAAATGACTACCATTTCAACATGCACGGTACGTCTGATAATACAATTGAAACTCCTGGGTATCGGTCACTTTAGCCTCGGGCGTTACTTCACCCAAAATTTATTGCTGGTCAAAACAAATGGCTGGGTCCCTCTGCAAAACTCCAATGCACTTAAAGAGATTATATCTGCCTCCTGTGGAACTACCAAGCCATAAGCATTGTGTCCTGTTCAATGACTGACCATCTGCTTGGTTAATCATTGTCCCACCCCCAGCCCTCAATCCTGCAGCACTAGATTTTCCCAGCCTCCTGAAATTAACTACACAAACTGCTGGCTGCAGAGTCTAAATAAATTCAGAAAAGCTCACTACATACAGATTTATAAATCCCCTTTATATGTTCCTCAGTATGCATGCATGTCCAATAAATATTATCTCTTCTTCACAGTGGGTTCTTCAAGACAGCCCCCCCTTTCTCACATGCGCATTATGAGACTTCCTTGTTGCCTTTTTTTTCTCTCTATAACATCCCACTGGTTGAGCTTATCTTTTGCTTTGGCTTGTATTTCCACTTCTATGCGATTCTCAGATCTTATTTTCCTTACCTGATTTATTCCAATACTTCAAAAAACAATTCTCAAAAATTCTCATGTCTTTCTCAAGCGTAATCCCTCAAAGACTGAGGCTCTTTTATTTCGCACATGTTTATGCTGTGACCCTTCCTACTGTAACATTGCAAACCCCTCCCACAGCAGAACTCTCAATCATCACCATGAACACCACAATGGAAAGCAAGTACCATACATCCATCCTCATCCCAAAGGCCCCGTAGCAACCTCAATTCCCACACCGAACAGGCAATCAACAACATTTATATCTCCCATACTTGAGCACGTTCACCATGCTGCAAAGGAATCCAGTGATCTTGACACATGCACTAAAAATTCACAGTGCCAGCAGACAGGCAGCTCCCGCACAGGTCTGACTCAGTGGCGGTTCTCCTCGCTCTCAGGTTACCTGGGTGGAAGCAATTCTAGAAAATGCCACAAAACCATATGGCCAGAAATAAAATAGCTCCACTGCGCAGTTTGAATGTCTGGCCAACAGTACCTGATGGGGAAAAGAGAGATGAGGGTGGATGACGCACATACAAAAGAATAGACATTATAATGTTTCTGGTCCATGTTCAAATCAGAGGATTTGTGGTCGATAAATGTGGAATAAATAGCACTTCACTGAAAGGTGCATACATTCCTGATGAAAAACTCAACATCCCGCAAACATCTACGTCAACTCATCCTTAACATGCATATATTGTCTACTAATAATTATGAAGAGTGTCGTACTGAACCTTTTCAAACAAAGTTCTACCTTATTAACCTCTTAAGTGCCAAGGAGCTATCTCGTCCTTGACATTACGTTTGTGTTGCCAAGGACGAGATAGCTCGTCCTTTCTGTCACATTCTTTTGTGCATCACACAAAGGTGTAATCCAACCCCCGGGCTATGTGAGGAGGAGGTTCCTCCTCACGGTCAAGGGGTTGGATTTCCTTCAGTTTCACGTTAGCACGCGTAATGTGTGCTGATGTTTAACTGAAAGTAAATTTTACTGCGGCAGCCATTTCGGCTGCCGCAGTGAAAACAGAAGGTAAGTTTCCTTTGTTTTCTCACTCGATCTGCGGCACTATTGTGCCGTTCAGATCGAGGGAGGTGTCGTTGGAAAGGGGAGACTCTCCCCTTTCCGACAACACCTTTTTTGAAGCATTGCTGGGTGCTTGATTCGTGCCTAGCAATGCCCACTAGACCACCAGGGATCTGTGGTGTTTCTGAAGTGGGGGGGGGGGAAGACAGGACCCTCTCCCCCATCCCTCAAAGCATGGGGCCACATGTATTGGCTCCCAGTGGGGGAAGGAACAAAAATGCAATAAAAACATTTGGGTGGGGGGGACAGGGGAATCCACTAGACCACCAGGATTATTGTGCATTGAAAGAGGTGTGGCCCTCTCCCCCATCCTAAGTGGATGGGGGGCACCTCATGTAGCCCTCCCTGGGGGCAGATTTCTGCCCCCAGGGAGGGCTACATGAGATGCCCTCCCATCCATTTGTGGTGGGGAGAGAAAGCCGCCTAAAATCTTGGTGCAGGCCCCCCCAAGCATGGGACAGTAATGTGCCCATCCGCCTCAAGGGAAGGGACAAAACAAAAAAAACAAAAAATGGAAAATAAAATGGAGTTTTGATGTGGGCTGGGAGGTACCCTAGACCACCAGTGAGTTATTTATTGAAAAGGAGGTGGCCCCCCACCCAAAATGGAGGGGGGCATCTCAAGCAGCCCTCCCTGGGGTGCAGATTTCTGCCCCTATGTGGCCCCAGGAAGGGGGTACATGAGATGCCCCCCATCTATTTGGATGGGGGGAGAGGGCCACCAGAATTGTTGGCACAGGCCCCCCTAAGCATGGGGCAGTACGCTTTGCCCCCCTGGTGCAGATGGACACACTAATGTGCCCATCTGCCTCAAGGGAAGGGGTAAAACGAAAACAGAAAATTGAAAATAAAATGGAGCTTTGATGGGGGTTGAGGGTCACCCTAGTCAACCAGTGAGTTATTTATTGAAAAGGGGGGTGGCCCTCTCCCCCACCCAAAATGGAGGGGGGCATCTCATGCAGTCCTCCCTGGGGGCAGATTCCTGCTCTTATGTGGCCCCAGGGAGGGCTACATAAGATGCCCCCCAACCATTTGGGGTGGGGGAGAGGGCCAGTAGAAGACTTGACACAGGACCCCCAAAGCATGGGGCAGTGCATTTTGCCCACCCTGGGTGCAGATAGGCACACTCATTTGCCCATCTGCCCCATGGTGAAGGGGAAAAACAAAAGAATTGCATGCAGAAACACAGGGAGGTTTTGGAGGGGTTTGGGGGCGGCACCCTAAACCACCAGTCATTTATGTAATGAAAAGGGGGGTATCCCTCTCCCCCCACCCAAAATGGAGGGGGGCATCTTATACAGCCCTCCCTGGGGCAGATTCCTGCCCCTATGTGGCCCCAGAGAGGGCTATATGAGATGCCCCCCAAACATTTGGGGTGGGGGAGAGGGCCAGTAGAAAACTTGACACAGAACCCCCAAAGCATGGGGAAGTGTGTTTTGCCCACCCTTGGTGCAGATAGGCACACTAATGTGCCCATCTGCCCCATGGTGAAGGGGCAAAACAAAAAAATAAAATATCAAAATACAGGGAGGTGTTGGGGGGTTTGGTGGAGCACCCTAAACCACCAGAGACTTAAACAATGAAAAGGGGGGTGGGCCTCCCCCCCACCCCAAATGGATAGTGGATGCTCTCATGTAGCCCTCCATGGGGCCACATAGGGGCAAAAAACTGGCCCCAGGAAGGGCAAATATGTTTTTACTGGGGGGTGAGGGTCAAAGGACCACAGGCATGGCTTGAAAGGCGGGCCGTGATCGGAGAGTAGTAGTTATGATTTGTTTTTGCTGCAGTGACCATAGGTAACAAACGTTTTTTTTTGTTTTGTTTACAGCTTTTTCTATGCGAGCAGCTGCAACGTTATGTGAGTGAAGTACTGTTTTTTATTATTCTACAGTTAGGGTCCATTGTCAGTGGGGTGGGTGGGACTGGGGCTGGATTGTTGGTGGTGTGGGTAGGAGTGGGCTGTCTGAGGAGGTATTCTGGTGGGCTGGGACACAATTGCAGGATCACAAATTGCCCCCCATGCCAGCATAACATTGGTATTTCCCTGGGAGCGGCTGTCTCCCATGTGGGTTGACCGTCCGCAAGCCCAGGCTGCACCTCTGGCTGTGCTGCGTTACATATGTCACCTCCGGGGAGGAATGGAGATCCTACCCGGAACTGCCGCTGGACTTGGGGATGGTCAACTCTTACAGGAACCAGCCGCTCAAGGCCAGGGACATTACCCCCGACTTTCCTGGAGCTCTGCCTGGCCTGATTACAGTTTCTCCCTCTGGTAAAGGTCTGGGACCCTACCGGGCCCTCTGGACCCTCTGCTGGGCTTGGGGACGGTCAAACCACATGGGAGACAGCCGCCCAAAGCCAGGGGCATCACCCTGACCATCCTGAAGCGCTGGCTGGGCAGCGTTACAGAATTTCCCTCGGGGGAGACAAGGGAACCCTGCCGAGGCTCTCCGGAACTGCCGCTGGTCTTGGGGACAGTCGACCCACATGGGAGACAAGACACCCAAGGCCGGAGGCACCACCACCGACCATCCTGGAGATGTGGCTGGCCTGCGTTACAGCTTTTCCCTCTGGGAAATGACAAGGACCCTGCCGGGGCTCCCTGGAACTGTCACTGGGCTTGGGGACGGTCAACCCACATGGGAGACAAGACGCCCAAGGCCGGAGGTATCACCTCCAACCATCCTGGAGTTCTGGCTGGCCTGCATTACAGCTTTTCCTTCTGGGAAAGGACAGGGAGCATGCCGGGACTCCCTGGAACTGTCACTGGGCTTGGGGACGGTCACCCCACATGGGAGACAGCTGCCCAAGTCCGGGAACATAACCCCCCAACTATCCTGGAGAACTGGCGGGTCTACGGTACATCTTCTCCCTCCGGGAAAAGATGGGGACCCTGCCGGGGCTCCAGCAACTACCGCTGTGATTGGGAACTGTACACCCACATGGGCGACGGCTGCCCAAGGCCAGGGACTTTACCCCCGACAAATTCTATAACTCTGGCTTGGCTGCGTTACAGAATTTCCCTCAGTGAAAGGTTGGGGACTCTGCCGGGGCTCCTTGGAACTGCAGCTGGGCTTAGGGATGGTCAAACCCCCTGGGAAACAGTGGCCCAAGGCAAGGGACATCACCCGACCATCCTGGTGCGGTTGCTGGATTGTGTTACAGAATTTCCCTTGAGGGAGGGAAGGGGACCCTGCCGGGGCTCCCTGGAGCTGCCGCTTTTTCCAGCCACCTTTCCAGGCCTCTTCACGTTAATAGAAGCCTGGACCCTCTGCCAGGGACAAGAGTCACCATAATTAGGAAAGGGACTCTGGACCACCTACTTCAGAACTTTTGGTACATAGAGGTGTAACGGCAGCCGCGCATTAGGTTGAGGGGCGGCTCAGGACTCCAGTCCAAACACGACCCAAGACTTGGGATGATATGATCGACAGGTGTTAGGGAGAATTCTCTGTTTAGGCTGAATTTCCTAACCTAGTGAGTCCCCCAGCAGCTTTGCTGGATTTCTGGAGTTTGTTTTTTTCTCCTGCCAAGAGTGAGACTCTTTTTCTCCCACTCTTGGACATGATTTGTGGTGTTCCTTTGAATGTTAATGTGTTTCATGGGCTATGGGGTCCTTTACTCCATAGGGTCTCATGTGTTTTTCCTATAGGTGTTACAAAGCACCCTCCGTGCAGTAACACAGGGGTGTCATAGTAACCCTCCACCACAGACTCCATACCCTGGGACTGACTACTGTCTCCCAGGGCATGTAAAGTCACCATTGGCTTTACTAGTCCCAAATTACTAAGAGAACCAGTACAAACAATCATATTGTGGACGTGCTGGTAGGGGCCATTCGATTGCCCCTGGGTCTGTTGTTCAAGGGGGCACTGTCCCGTCCCCCCTCGTCGAGTTTTGGCTGGTGTCAGTGGATACTACTTTTTATATTCAACCGCGAATATATCTCTATGGGATTTTCCCATTGTTCGAGGCTAATACTTTTTTTACATAGCCTCTAACATACCGCCGGTTTATTTATTTAATATGAATTTACCGGTTGGTATTTTCTGCCAAAACCCGGTCGAGCCCTTTGTTCCACTTTTGGCGGGCTTCTACACAGAAGCCCTCCAAAGTGGTGCCACTCTGTCTGGGTACCACAGAGGGTGTGGGAGGGGGTTTAGGCACCTTGGACTAAGTTTCCTTGCCAACCCAAGTCACACTCTTACGTGATTGGCCCAAGTGGTGAGCCACCCCGCTCACCACTTAGCATGTTTGATTGACAGCTAGGCTGATTGAATGGGGTTTTTTTGCATAAAAGCAAGGCTTTGGGGACTGGAACTTCAGAAGTCACCACAGGACCTGAAAATCCGACGAGGGAGAAGCTGAGCCGACCTGCTACGATGACACCACCGGTGGAGCCCTGCTGAACCAATTCACCACTTCCCAACGACAGAGGAGATCTCCCTGCTGGAGAGTCTTCTTCCCTTGACTGGTGGGCACAACCAGTTTACCTTCTTTTCTCGCATCCCAGGACGTCTTGTGGTCAAATTGCCCGTGCCAAGCACCCCAGCAACCGGATAGCCACTTACCACTGGACCGCGAATAAAAGAACCGCTCCATTTAATTGAGAACTCTGCAGCTGGTTTCTTCCCTGGCAGTGCAACGGACTCCTGTCTTCCTCCCCGACGAGATCCTCTCTTCCCCCGGACGAAGCACCGACTTGCACCCGCTGCCAGGAACAACTGCCCCCGCTGGAGCGTTCTCACCATTTTAAGGTACTGTGTCCGCCAGGCCTCCCTTTCTAAAGATTGCTACAAGGTAACAATAACCCCTTAACCTTCTGGACTGGGCTGGCCGCCTTGACCATCTAACTGGTCCCTTTCTTTTGGTCCAACTCTTTCTGAACCTTTTGCAAGACTTTTTGGCACTTTCAACTGTGTGACCTTGGACACATTTCGACCGGAGCCTCTTAAAGTGGGTCCGGCCTTTTTAACTTTGACTGTACGGTTTTAACCTGCCTTCTTCTCCTACTGTGTTCTCTGAAAGTGTTGGGATCTGTTGCTATCTTTGCTCTGCCTTTCTCTCCCTCTTAAACCGATTGATTAGAGTGCCACCTTCGTTAAGCGCTCACCACTGTCTGAAAATAAGTGTTGCTTTACTTAAGACTTGTCTAATAATCGTTGAAGGGAGTGTATATCTTTTAGTGACCGTGTTTTTGAACTGCTTGATATTAGTGCCAGTGTGTTTAACTAGATGTGTGTTTAAATAAATAATTATATCTCTTTTACACCAAGCTCTGGTCAGTGTTTGCTTGTTCTACTGTGTTCTATTGACCTATTGTGAATACTCTGTATACTGCCTAACTCTTCTTGAGAGAAGTCTGACTGCTCAGCCACAGCTACCAGGTAAATCTGGGTGGTACAGACTGCTACCAATTGGGTTTACTGCCAACCACCTGTAGTCGTAAATCTTTTGCAGTGGTCCCAGAGGGAACTGCACAGGTTTCTGCCTAACAGCAGGGTCTTCAAATAAGACGCCCTGATGAAGGCGGACGAACAACAAAGTTGAAGGGCCGCCGAAACGTGGAAAGCTTGGTTGAGAACCAAGCCCCACGTAGGCAAAGAATTCTTTTACCATGTAAGACCCAGGTACATGGCTAATTTAAAGCCCCAGAACAAAGAATATTTTTCTTTTTGGAACTCTCACTAACTCTGGCCTCATTTTCCTAATAGTCATTACAAGGAAAGGATATAGGGAGCCCTTTTCAAGACACCCACCACAGGGGGTCAAACCAGGGAACTGAATTTAAGTTTTTCCCTTTCAAAATTCACTATTAATGTCACATTTCGAATTTTTTTTTTTTTGTCAGATTGTTGAATGTTTTTTGTGATGAATCATGAAGATACATGCTTTTTCTTTGATTATGATATGTGTATTATGGAACACATTACGGATAGCTATGTTGAACACTAAGTATTCTTGTATTAATGTTTTTTATTTTTTGATTAACATGAATTAAAAAGCACATATTATCTAAAAATGTTTTCTCTCTCCAACTAGCTCAATTATTCTAAGACGTTCATAAGTAATTCAATTAGATGATTGATGCAACTTAAAGGTCACCTGGAAAGCAATAACCGAGTGATCACCCCTAAATTCTCTTTCTGTTGAGATTATTTTGATTCAGGGTGGGATATATCTTTATGTATACCAAATCTGTAGGTTGGCTCCCCAAACCCTTTGCAGAATAGCAGTGGTTTAGCCTATTTCCTTTGCGCCCAGGTAGGTGCACCCACACATGTGAGGTACCGTTTTCGTCGGGACACCTGTGGGAACACAGGAAGGTAGGACATGTGGTGTTGGCGGCATGTTTCAGTGGGTGGGCAGAGGCACAACATCTGAAAATGGTGTTTTTTCGCCAAATTTTGGACTTTGACAGGGATTGTGGGTAATAAATTCTGCGGTGATTTGCGCAAGTCAGACCTCTGTGGATTCTCACGGGTGTCCTCTTTTCGGAAATGCATGGAGTTCCCTGTTTTGCTTGGTGGCTGCGACACCCCAGGCCCAAATCTGTAGGTTGTCCACAAGAGCAAAATACCTAATAAAATCTCTGCCGAAAGACTTGGGGTTACCAATGGTTTAGCCTTTTCCCTTTGAGCCCAGGTAGGTGCACCCACACATGTGAGGTACCGTTTTCGTCGGGACACCTGTGGGAACGCGGGAAGGTAGGACATGTGTTGTTGGTGGCGTGTTTCGGTGGGTGGGCAGAGTGAAATATCTGAAAATGTATTTTATTTCACCAAATTTCAGACTTTGCCAGGGATTGTGGGTAATATATTATGTGGCTGTGACACCCCAGGCCCAAATCTGTAGGTTGTCCACAAGAGCAAAATACCTAATAAAATCTCTGCCGAAAGACTTGGGGTTACAAGTGGTTTAGCCTTTTCCTTTTGCGCACAGGTAGGTGCACCCACACATGTGCGGTACTGTTTTCGTCGGGACACCTGTGAGAATGAGGGAAGGTATGACATTTGTTGTGTTTGCATGGGTTTCATAACGTTTCGACCCATTTGCTGCTGCACTTTGTCACACAATCCTTTCATTTCCCAAATGTGACCTACATTTACTCGCTACTTTAGGCACTGTACACTTTTGTAACCTGCACAAGTCACCTACCCATCATAAGATCTGCCTGTGCTCTTTAAAAAACGGTATGCTTGCCCTTCCTCACCACATTTGTTTTCCTTATTTACACATGCCAAGTACGTCTGTTTAGGCCCTAAGCATAATAATCCTGTGTACCATGTCTCAGGTTTTGGCTTGTGGTAATGCTTGTTTTGTGAAACATTACGCAAAAGGGGTGATTTCCTAACTGGAAGAGTCGGGGGAATGTAGCGGAGCATTGTATTTCCCAAAATTCACAGAAGCCATTTCCTTACCGGGCCAACCATGTCCACCACATACCTTTTTTTCTGTCATTTTCCCGATTTTTCCCAAAACTATGGAATTTCTTCCTACATAGTTCTTGCCTGACCTGCGAGAAATCACCCCTTCCTAAACTTGGAATTTTGTCTACTTTTCAGAAATGCATGCCTTTCTGTCTTCCCATTCAGCTTTCCTACACTTCTCTTCCATTCCGTCCACGCATGTCCTTTTGGAAAAAAAGGCCAAAGTCGCCTACCTCTCACAAAACGGCTGGTTAGCATATCAAAATATGGTCTTTTGGTTTCCACTCAACCGGTTCATGAAAGCCTGGAAAATGGGGAATTCAGCACAGCAAACCATCTGTTCCTAGCACTTACAAGGAAAAGACCACAGGCTTCTTTGTACATCATTTTAGTGGCATTTTCTGAAGAAAAAAAAACATTGTCTCACTTTTTGGTTATTTTCTCTCACCCCACTACAGCGAACTCGGATTCTTTGGTGGCGTTACAACCAACTATATGTGGAGAAAAAAGGGGCCAAATTTGGCCAAAATATCTCATGTAACAAAAAAGTTACAAGGGATTGAATGGCGACATACCGAAATCATCAAAAAAGGCCTTTTTGTCACTGAGGGGAAAACCCATGGCAGTTAAGGGGTTAAGTGAGGCTTAATAAACTCTGGAAGTAACTTGTTGCTGTCCAAAAGTAAGTTCAGTGCCCTTCCAAGGGGGAAAACTCCATCCCTTCTAACAATCTAGCAAAACGGAGGGTTGATGAATGGAAGGGTTTAGATTAATCCATTTTATGTATGGGTCTGCAGGGAGAATTGTATGGATGAAAGGGGACTAGGAGTACAGTAGTCACTACATTGGTGTTGTCCCCTTTTCTCCATACTATATGGGCGATTTCTAGCACATAAATCCCTCGGGAGGAGCCACCAGAACTACTCTAAGAGAAAGGATTCCTTAGTACTGCCTGGCCGAAAGCTGCATCAGGTCGAGAGCTAGCATGCATGCAGTAATGCCTGCACAAGGAGGAGCAGTAAACCAAATAGATGCTCTGCTGAACATGCCTCAGGGGGACTGTCTTTGGAAGGCAAAGGCTATGACTTTAGCCTTCACTGAGCCCCTTTTGTTCTGCTGCGGTCTCCGATTGGAATGAGTCACAGGAGGAAAGATCTGATTCTGTCTATAAAGTTTCAAGGGGGTTAGGAGTGTTAGTGTCGGGACAGCCGGTCCCCTGCGCACCATCTATTGGTGATTGTAGTTTTGCCTGCAGCCTGGCACATGGTTTGTCTGGAAACCAACTCATGGGTTCCCCGGTGATTTGATATTTGATGGGGTGACAAACCCTTGTTAGGTGTGGGTGCTGGCTGGATAGAGGATCCAATATTTGCAATTCTTGCTGATTGTTCCAATCTAGTGATAGTCCAGTCTTGAATTTTATTGCATGGTGTTTTATTATTGTTCAGATACAGCATAACCAATGTGGCATTTTGTGCCAGAGTGGTGAAACACAAAGCTGATGCGTGTTTCGACTGTAGTCTTTATCAAGGCAAAGGTGAAGTGGCAGCAGGCTTGTGATGGAGCTGGTAGCTAATCAATCCAAGTTAGGGTCCCAGTTGGAGGCTTGTTGGCCTCATCTGATGCCGGGAGCGGCGTTCGTTCCAGTTGGATTCAGTGAATCCATAAAGACTATGGTTGAAACGCGCGTCAGCTTTTTGGAACAATAAGCAAAAATTGCAAATATTGGATCCTCTATCCAGCCAGCGCCCACACCTAACAAGGGTTTGTCACCCCATCAAGTACTGATTCCGTCTATATGTGGCTGCCATTTTGAGTAGGCCGGTGAGGGTGCGTAATTTCAGGAATGCACAGAAACCGTGTGTTTAGAGCAGAGCCCTTGGGCATAGGTTCTCCTGAACCCTCAGGAAAAATCCCAGTAGTGGTGCACCAGACCTTGACCTGTCGCCTGGAAGGCCTTAGGCCCTCCGATATAGAGCCTCACATAGTCCTGTCACTTAAGGGCGTCCCTCTGGCCTAGGCCCAATATCAGAGCTAGTGCGCCCCTTGGCAGAAGTGTCCATGAAATTACCCATACAGGACTGAGGATTGCGTCCAGAAGATGGAGCCCTAAGGGCCTTGGGGAGCACCCCAGTACAGCGGGAAGACTTTATCAAGAAGTCAGAGCCCAGAACATGCTCAGCAGAGCATTACCCTTTTAAATCTACCTCCACAGTTAAAGACAGATCTCTTTATTTTTGTATTTGTTATTTTTGCATTTCAAATAAACAAGACAATATAATTCCAAAATACAGAATCAAAAATAATACATAGTTCAAAAAGGAAGCAAAACCCTTGTGCCAGTAGATATCATTGGCCAGATACTTCATGATTTATTGCAAACACAATCAGCAACCACAAAGGATTATAATCCCATAACTAATGAGAACAAAAGAGACAAACACTCACATACACATATACATTAAACACAAATCCAACCACATACACCGTAATCCTTCACCAATCAAACGTCACAACACAGCGTAAGACCTCAATACTAACCATACAAGTCATTAACAGGCGCCCACAGTTCCAAACACAAATCCTCCCTGTCTTGTTTCAAAAACATAACATTTTCATAACTAGATAAAACTTGCAGCTCAGCTAACAAGTCCTCCACCTGTGGCTTTATCATGGTCTTCCAAACCTTTAATATTGTTTTTTCTGCTACCACTAAAGCCTTTTCAATCCATTGTCTATGACTACAGGCAATCTCACATCAATCAATACTTGACAACAAAATAACCTGAATTGGTTTCCTAGGAAACTTTATGTTCAATATCATATTCAGAAGCTTTGTAGCTTGGGTTAGCTCCATAATGTAATTGTAATTGTTTATTTGTACAGCGCTTATACATAAGTGAAGTGCTTCAAAGCGCTTCAAGGCGGGAAGGGAACAAGGGACACAGTCATTCTTAGGCCTTGAGGATTCAGAATGATCAAACAACAATAGCTAGAATATTAGGCCAGAGGCATATCTACTAGTGAAGTGTGGGAGAGGAACATACAGATCAATAAACTACAGACCTGGCCCGGCAGCATTTCAGATTGTATCAAATGAGCCTATGCATGAGTATTTCAAGCACGGCCAAGTTATGGAGGGGAGACAGAGGGAGGACTGGACAGACAGACAGACTTGCAAGGCCTAGAACATTCAGGTCAAGGCCGTGCAAGTGGTGCGAGGGAGGTGGACTAGTGCGCCACGTCCAGCAGGGGCCTGGGTTAAGTGCAGAGAGGTTGCCCCTTTCATGGAGCATATTGCAGTAGTGCCAGGCAGAGTGCAGCGGCCCGGAGGCAAGTGCAGGGCTGGTGGGGGAGTCTGGGACCTGTGCGGTTCTGAAGGTGCATTAGGTGACCAGTCAGCAGGTTGGGGAAGAGAAGGAAAGGAGGGAAAGAAGCGAAGAGAAAGGAGGTTAGCAGGGGAGAGGAAGAAAGAAAGAGGAAGAGAAGAGGTAGGTCTTGAGGAATTTCCAGAACTTAGGGAGGTCCGTCTCAAGACAGAGAAAGGTAGGTAGGCTGTTCCAGAGGGAGGCACCTGCAGAGGATAAGGATCTACCCTCAAATCTCTGTTTGGAGAACCAGCTCACCCGCAGAGAGTTGGAGGAGGCCGAGCGGAGGGCTCTAGAATGAGAATATTTGGGAAGAGACAGTAAGGACCCCAGCCCCAGAAAGCCTTGTGGACTATGCAGAGGGACTTCAAGCCACGGGAAGCCAGTTGAGTGATTTTAGTGCTGGAGAGATGCGGTCCCTGGGCTAAGGCCAAGGATAAGTCTTGCGGTTCTGTTCTGGATAAGTTGAAGAGGTCAGAGAGAAGAAGTAGGCAGATTGAGAAAGAGACTGTTGCAGTAGGCAAGTGTGGACAGAACCAGGACTCTGGAGACAATGAGCCTGTGGGGGAAGGTGAGAAAAGGTAAAATACCTCTGAAGAGGTGCAGCTGGTAGTGAGACTTTTTAGACATGTCCGAGATGTGAGAAGAGAAGGAGAGAATAGAGTTGAAGATGACCACAAGACCTTTTGTCTCACTGCTGGGTGGGTGCGCAGGACCAAGGGAGGCCGGCCAGAGTGAGAGTGGGAAAGTGGGAGCAGGGGTCCCAATGAGGACGATCTCTGTCTTGCTGGCATTAAGGCAGAGATTATTAGTAGCCCACCAGGACTGAATTGCGGACAAACTGTCGGGAATGAGCAAGGAGGAGGAAGAGGCCTAGGGTAGCCTGAAAGAGAGCTGTGTACTACTGTGTGTAGCAATGTTCCTATTTCTCTACCACAATCCCAACAGTTATTGTTGTCTAAAAAACCAAGTTTATGCATCTGATTAGAAGCCCAATATAGACACCCTAATACCTTTCGTTCAAGAAGTCGCAGCTTTAGATCCTTCTTTGCATTATATTTTGCCCTCATTAAGTTAGCGCAATACTGAACTGATATATCACAATTCAATTTCATTGCCAAAGCTGTCATAATGTAGTGTTATACAGAGCGTCACAAGACCGCTGGTTACCTTTTCTTCCCAGGGAGCGAGGAGGTGAAGCTGCCAGTCTGTCGGTGGATCTTCACGAGCTGAATGAGCGACACGGGGTACGGATCCAACACCCTCCTGACAATAAACGACAGGACGGAGCAGGACCAGCTCCCAACGCCACGGGACAGCGCTTCTCTGATTATCGTGATGTCAGGACAGTGTAAACACTGACACAGAAAGCCCGGTGCAGTCCGCTGCAGAACAGGATGGTCGGATCTTTGGAAATTTCTTGAAGTAGATGAAATCAAAGGCTCAGTTACCGGCAGGGCACAAGACCAGTAGTTGTCAGGAAGGAGTTTGGGAAGGTGGACCCCCAAGATAATGAAGGACCAAGAGGAGGTGCAGAACCCAAGCCACCCCAGGACCAGGCCCAGGCGAACCCAAGGAGAGACAGAACCACAAGGAAAACCAGACAGGGAACAACAGGGAGACCCAGGCAGAGGGGGAAGACCAGGCAAGAAGGAGCCAGGGAGAGCTAGGCAGGAGCAGGGAACAGGACTGGTGACCTCAGGTAGGGCAAAGGCAGGTGCAGGCAACAAGGCAGAGAGAACCTCAAAAGGGCTCTAGAGATAGGAGGTAGCTGGGAATCAGGGACACAGGCAAAGCAGGCCCCCAGGAGCTCAGACACGGCCAGAAACCAACCGCGTTGAGATGCGTTGGTTCTTGGCTTGTGGAGGCTAGATATAGCCCGGGGCCAAAACGAGGCTTGAATCGCAAGCCGTTATCACTCTGCATGCGCGGAACGTCGAACGCTGACGATCGCGCATGCGCAGAACACTCACAATAGCGGCGCCCAGGGAGCCGGGAGCCCGATCTGAGGGATACCGGTGAAGACGCCAGTGCGGGTAGAATCTCCAGGAGGGAGATCGCCTGAGCAGAGGACCCCGACCCAAGAACAGGTAAGTGGTGTGGCATGTAGCCCAACACTCAACATATTCAGGCTTCACAGGCATCATGTTAAGGAATAGTGAAACCATTTGGGTGGTGAGTCAAATATCTTACATATTTCTGACCTATCAGCCAGCGATGCGTTCAACATTTCTAGTCTGTGAGACAAAAGTGATTTGAGTGCTGTGATTTCTAGTTCACATTTTCCCAAATGGAATTTGTGGCATAATGCAGTAAACCCCACCACTTGTTCATTCACCAAAACATCTCCAGTCCTCATTACCCCCCCCCCCTTGTGATCCAGCAACGCCAATACAAAGATTTGTTTCCTATCTGAAACACCAGGTTATGCCACAGTGATGCATCACCATATAACCATACATTTTGATTATTATACATGAACCATGAACTATGAGCTTCCTCAGTGGCTTCAACTGTAGCTAACCTACTGTCAACAAACGGTAATTTCACCATTCAATATACATTGCTCAATGTGTAAGGAGGCATTTCCTTTTCTATATCTATCCCGATCGCAGACGGATTCTCACTTAACGCAAAATAATATGCTCACTTTTTAACTAGAAAACACTTATGGTAATTACCAAGATCAGGGTACCCGAACTCCCCCTTCCCTGACACTACGCACCAATGTGAATCGTGGGATTTTCATACGTTTATTACTACTCCACAGAAAAGTCTGAAAGACCCTGTCAATTTTCTTGAAAGATTTTTTAGTAAATTTCAGTGGAAGGGATTGGATGACATAGAACACTTGGGAAGAAGAGTCATCTTGATAGCATTTATTTTGGCCCAGATATTCAACAGTCATTTCTCCCACTTTCACACATCTCCTTCAATCACTTCAACTAGTTTTCTCAAATTAAAGTCCACTATCTTGTTCAAGCAGCGTATTATACAGATCCTCAGATACTTCACATAATGTTCAGACAATTTGCAGTTCAGCGAGTAAAATCACTCCTACAGCAAGAAGTAAAAAGAGGGAGTATTCGGGAGGTCAGCTCAGCGGCAACATGCTCGCCTTGAAAGTAAGATGACACAGAGCAACACAGGTTCGATCCCCGGGTCCGCGCTTAGAAACCTTTGGGTATTAAGCGCGTTATAAATAGCCTATCATATCATATCCTGTCTTATTCCAATTAATCAACAACACACTTCCTTCACGAGGGTTAGACACATTTATCGTCATATCGTCCGCATAAGATAAGACGTTAAACTCTTTATCACCCACGTGTACTCTTCGTATCCCCCGTTCTCATCTAATAAAAGCCGCAAGAGGCTCCAAAGCAATATTGAACAAAAACAGAGACAATGGGCATTCCTGCTTCGTGCCTCTTGTCTGGGGAAATTGATCCAAAAGCACACCTTTCAACCAGACTTAAGCTGTCACCTCAGAGTGTAGTCAACGAATTGCCTTTATAAAACCCTGATCACAACCCATCCTTAATAAGGTATGTTCCAAAAATATCCAGTTGACCCTATCAAAAGTTTTCTCGCCATCTAAAAACACCAATGCAGTTCCAGAGGTAACATTGTCACGAAGTCCTATTATATCAACAAGTGTCCTGATATTATCGTAACTGTATCTCTGTTGCATAAATCCAGTCTATTCGCCAACATTTTGGTGACTATTTTAATGTCCCCACTGAGCAATGAAATCGGGCGATAATTCTCACATTTCGTATGGTACGTTCCCGATTTAGAAACCAACCTAATCAATGCCTCGCTCATAGAGGGACACAAAACATGATCATTTAACATATAAAAGATAATAGTATAGGTCACATAGAAAGGGAGCTAACTGGGTCACAAAGGTCATGTAGAATTGAACCGGTAATCCACCCAGACCTGGAGATTTGCCAATTTTAAGCTGACCAATAGCCACAATTATTTCCTTCCCATCATCCGTTCTTCTAAGGGACATTTGCTTTCAGGTGTCCAAAAAAGCATATCCAAATTTGATCCACAGGGATAGATATCTTCCTTATAGAGCAATTCATAACATCTTCCTTACAGAGCAACTCATAAAAAGATCGAAAGATTTCACATATTTCCAAATTTTTCATCATAGGAAGACCATATGCATTCTCTATACTCCCAATAAGAGATGCTTCCGTTATCTCTTTAAGTCTATTAGCCAGTAGTTTACCACTCTTATCACCACTCTCCCAATACTCTTGACTAATAAAAAATAATCCTCTTTCCGTCTGCATATTAATTTTGCTGCTCAGAGTATCCAGTATCCTTTTCAATTCAAGTTCGTCACCAGGAGCCTCAAACATTGCATACTTTTTTTTAAAGTTCCATAAATTCTTCTAATAATGTGAATTCTGCCAACCCCGTTTTCCTAACATGGCATGTTCGACTAATCAAATCACCTCTCATCACTGCCTTGAAGCTGTCCCAACCCATGAGTATATTAGTTGAATTCCTATTTTCCATATAAAATTCATCAATAAAGCTTTTCAATGCATCAGTTATTTCCAAGTCTTTTTAAATTCCAGTGCTAAACCTCCACCAAAACAAAAATGAGCCTCAGTGCCACACAATTCTAATTGCAATTCCACCAATGCAGGACCAGCGATCCCACGTTCCCATATGTCACTACTAATCGTCTTATCGATAAGCCTATCAGATATCAACAGAACGTCTATTCTAGAATATGAGTTGTGAACAGGAGAATAAAATGATAATTCCCTTATTTATGGATACTCTATCCCCCAAATATATACCATATCAAATTCCTTAAGAAAGTGTTTATGGTCCTTGTTTGCCCCGTGCCAATATATCAACAAGAAGCTGAGTGATCCAGTTTACAATCAAGCACGTGGTTGAAGTATCTGGCTAGTATGATATTCCCCCCTCTTAAATGCCACAAAAATGAAGATAGTTCATAAAACAAATGTCGCCCTGGAGTGCACAGACCATATATAGAGCCAAAAAGTAACCAGTTTGTCATCAAAGATGATATCTGCCAAATTCCCTCTTCCTTCACTGCGGATCATCACGGGTTGGGCAGTAGCCCTTAAATGCAGCAGTAATGCTATTACTGCCGCATTTAAGGGACCGACTAACCTGAGGCTGGCAGAATTTACCTCCATCTCTAGGCTGGGGGCAAATGTGCTGCAAAAATGCTGATTTTTGGCAGGAAATTACCGCACGGTAATGGCAACAGCAATAATTTAGCCGAAAATTCCCCCCCCATTGGGTCCAATGGACCGAATGGGGAATGGGTAATTACAGTTACTGCCCAACCTGTGATCCGGCAGTAATACCGCCTGAGGGTTGGGCAGTAATGCAAATACAGTTGGGCGGTATCCCAGTCGGGATACCGCCTAACTCGTAATCAGGCCGACAGTCTTTGACTAGAGTTTCAACAACAATATTAATACCTCTGAAGAATAGTATACAGAGGATCTATGTTGAAATACTGAATCCCAAACGCTTGAGTTACAAAATTGCAAAGCTGACTTGCTTGCATTTTGTAACTCGAGCTTGTGGGATTTTGGTTGTTTGTCCCCCGCTGTGCATTTAATGTATGTGTGGGACACCCACGCCACCCCTGAAGCCCATAATACTGTACTAAGAGAACGGGGGACACCTCCGCAAACCCTGCTTCCTTTGTGCAGCATTATGGGCTTTGGTCTTTTCGACCACGGCGAATGCGCACCAAATGCGCATTCAGCTTTTTTTGTTCGACCTTTTTGTCCGAAACTTATACAGCCACGTCTAGATTTTGAAATGTGACTACTAGAAAGTTCCTGTGTGTATCTTGAATTAGGCTCTGTGTATTCTCAAGCAAATGTGTTTCTTGAAGGAAGACTACATAAGCTTTCGCCCTCCATAGTCTTGCCATAACCTTTTTTCTTTTCTGTGGGCAATTCAAATACTTAACACTTCAAATCAGAAATGTAAGTGGTCTCATCATCAATTGAAGTCTAGTAACAAAAGTAGAAGATAAGTGTCTGTCAATGTGTTAAAAATAGTAGGACTAGGGGGGCGTGGCTTGGAGCGCCGACGATGCGGCAGCTCCTCTGAGAGCCTCCATGCTGGGCCTGCCGAGAATGCGGATTTAAAGGTGTTCGGCAGTATTTCTCGAACTCTCCTTCCATGCAGCAAAAAAGGAAGGTGTGAGGACCCCAACGTGTAAAGATGAGGGCTATCAGATCCTGAGGGAACCCAAGCCGGCCCTCCCAACTGTACCCGCTGGGAGCTGGAGGATCCAAGATGGCGGCCAGGGACTCGCACTAACCCAGCCTCCTGGCGTATTGGAACCTCGCTGGAGCTGCTCATCAGAGAAACTCCCAGCCCGCAGGCAGTGCCAGACGACGACGAGCACCAGCGTCCGCATTGAGGCTCCCCCAACCGTGTGGGCTACCCCAGCGGAGATCCCGGTCATAGAGGGCTCGTCTCCCGCTATTGCCTGCCCAGTTCAGGGCGTACTTCTCGGCCCCTGCAGGGCAAGCACAGCTGCGGGGTTCAAAGCTCCAGAGGATCCCGGCTCCGCCAACGCGGTGAGTGCGCCCCTGGTCCCCCCCTCTCTCTCCTCCTCCTCCTCCTCCGAGCCTCGGCCCAAGCTGCCTGCGGGTGCTGGGGGTGGAGGCTCAGACGCCAACACAGCGAAGCACAACAACGAGGTGCCGCCTCTGAGAGGGGCCTGCCTGGGAGCCTCTCCCTCACTCCAGCCATATCCCTAACACAGGGCTCCCATGGCAAGGGATCCAGACACCCCTTAGGCTTTCGGAGGTCCCTCCAGCAACTCCTGGGACACCTCAGCCCAACCAGCTGCTCTTCTCCTCGGCCCCAACAATTCCTGGAGAAGGCGAATACCCTAACTACAACCTCCCCTGCTAAGAGGATGACCCTCCCCCCGCCTAGCCCTTGGGGGCCTGCTGGGTCGACCTACTGACCGAAGAGCTTACCTGGAGGTCTCCTCCCTCCTCCCAAATTAAAGAGCTGCTGCTGGGATTACACAAGGGTGATACTGTCGAACGGGAAATCATATTATACCCTCTAGATCGTATGTATATATATTGGCCTAGGCCAAGTCGCTCTGCGAGGAAATCCGCATTGCAAGATCCTGACCTTAGGTCAGTGTTAGCCGCCATTTAAGGTTCATCCGCCATTTTAGATTCTCACTCTAAAGTCACCCTGTGTTCTAAGATGTTGGGCAATGTCGTTTTGAATGTAACATGGCCGTCTTGACCTCTGTGTACAAGTTAATGTGTAAACGGCCCGCAGGCCAAATGTTAGGGTCATGTACTGAGACCTTGTCCTTTGTTGACCTGTATGTAGAGGATTAGCTGTACCAACAAAGCTAATCTATGAACATATATCGTGCACAATACTGTTTGAGCATCTAATGTGAACACTTGTTTAACTATATTGTATAAATGTGTATGAAGGCTCAATATGAAATCCAAAGACACACTGTTGCTATTTCAACTTGTTGGCGAATGTATTAAGGATAACCCCTAAATGTATAGATGCATAAATTAGGAACGAACTCGGCACAAATCCTAGATCTGAGATTCATTAACCTACAAGTGGGTGGACATCATGTTTTGGATTGTATAAAAGATGCGACTATTCTGATGTACAGTACAGTCCCACTCACTGAACACACCGAACAGGGCTGGTATTTCGCTGTGTTGTACTGAGGGCCTGATAGCTATCTGTTGATTTTTCCTTTGAAACTGTTCAGTTGTAGAATAAAGATCTGTGTAACTTTTGAACCCGCATTTGGTGTATTTTCCTTTGGGGTACTCAGCCTCGAAATCTTCTTTTTGCTTTCACAGATGGCGCCCGAATAGGGACCCTCAAGATTGATGCCAGCTCGTTGAAGGTTGACGCGGCTATCGGACCGGGATCGGACGGTGTAAAAGGGGCCCCTTTCCTGAATGAGACGCGACACCTCAGCAGCGCTGCACGGCCCGATCCCTGGACGGTGAGCATGAGCATGCGGTCCGAGTCGGCATCTTGATGAGGGTCCACTTATCGAGGAGGCCAGATTTGCCGAAATCACCAAACACGAGGTAAAATTTGTTAGAAAACTTTGAAATCTGATCGGACCTCCTTAGGCTTGATCAGGTGAGTCGTGACCCGATTCTTAAGTATTCTGATAATTTGTTTTGGGGTATTGTGCTTGCAAGTACAATTATTGACCAGGTAACACCAGTATTTTGATATGCCTGGAAAATTGTCTGCCCGCTTCAGGGCGTTATTCCGCGGTGACAGACAATCTTTGGAATTTAGCCGTCCGGCGCCATGGCATTGGTAGTATAATGTTTAATGATATTTGGCACAGACAAACTAGACATGCTTCCGAACTTCAGTGGCCAATCAATGGTAGTTTTGAAATCCCTCGTATTGAGTATTTAGAATTGATATTATTAAAGAAAAAGGCTAGATCTGCAGCATTTGATGTATTACAGAATTGGAAGAAAGAAGCTTTACAGCAGCTTGAAAGTAGAGAAAAGCATGCGCGCCGTCATAAAACGAACACCGAAAAAGCGTTGTTATATGACCAAGATAAAAAGTCTGAGGCAGCTAGGAATATGGATAGGGCTTTCTCATTTGGTATCCAGAAAATCTATCCTTCCAAAGACTTTCATGTTTCCGATGAATTTATCGACAAATTGTTAAATGAATGAAGGCCTGGTGCCACTGTCACCACCTCTGTATGTTCCTCTTCCTGCTGGTTTGCCTCTTCCTGCTGTTATTCCTCCTCCTGCTCCTCTTGCTGCTCCTATTGTTCCCTCTGTTGTTCCTCCTCCTCCAGTTGTCGGTCCTCCTTTTGTCGCTGCTCCTCCACCTGCTCTTCCATCTTTACCTGTTGCACCAATGGTAACACCTCAGTTGAACATGCCTACTCTCCCTCTTCCAAGTGGTTCTATACCACTTGTAGTAGATCAGGGAGCGGGATCAAGGGTTGTCACTCGTAATACTGTACCTCCGAGAAGAAACGTGAGTTGATTGCATGGGCTAAGCATTGTATGGGGAGGGATGATCAAGCTAATGGTTTTGCCACACTTTCTAATATGGACAATTTTCCTGAGAAAAATGTTTTTATTGAGCGATTAGGGATTCATTTGTGTGTAATGTGGGACAGATTAAACAATACAGATCTCCCACAAGGATTGAGGGATCTGAACACCTTAGCGTTCTCTAGAGACACTGCGGAGAGAGTACAAGAGCATGTTGAGAGGGTATTTGAGTATAGAAAGGCGTTGGAAAGGTTACAGAATGAGGATGAAGATGGAGATAGTTTGGACATTATGGATTGTGCAGAAACAGTTCCTCCCTTGTCATAAATCGATATCTGAGGAACTGCGAATTTGCATGAAAGACGCGATTAGATGGATCTCAGACACATCGATTACACCTGTTGAAGTATCTGACACATATAGTCAACATACGCCAGAAATGCAGAGGAAAGTGATACAGGTAATGGTAGAATACCTACAGGATGAGTGTGTAAAAAGAAAGGTTGGTTGTCCCCCAGAGTTATTGAGTATTTACAAGAGAGCTTTTTCATTTGACACTTCTTCGGCTGCTTTAGCGCTCGATTTAGCTCTGTTGCCTAGTAAGCGTTCGGAGTTGCCTACTTCTCAGTTGCCTATGAGAGAGGTTCCTCCAACCTTCTTCCCAAAAGTTGAGATCCCCGCTAATGTTGCAGCGGGTACAGTTGCTCAGGAAATCCCTGCACACTATGTGTCTCAGTTTGTTCACGTCCCGTTCTCGAGACAGGAAGTCAACACCATTAGGCAATCTATTCCTGACATTAGGAAAAATCCGACAGGGTTCTGTAAAGAAATAGAGTCTGTTTTGCAATCCTCAGTATTCACTTTATATGATATTGATCTGTTATTTCCCATACTCCTGCCCGTAGATTTATGGAAACAGGTTAGAACTATAGACGATGCAGCGGGGTTAGGAGATACATGGGCTAGCATAATTAGACTCGATGGAGAAGGGCCAGCTGGTGAAAGACTGGCTCAGGTGATATTAACTTTGCCTGACAGAATAGTGGTGAAATTGAAAACTATAATTCGTGAAAAAATAATTATTTGGGACAAGCTTACTGCTTGTGTCCAAGGGAAGTCTGAGGGTGCTACCGAGTTCTTAAATCGGTTCAAACAGGTATTCTCGGATTTCAGTGGACAAGATTTGGGCACACAGTCTGGGAAAAGATTATTTGTAGACAAATTTGTGCATGGATTGCTGCCTGACATCCAGTCGCAAATCATGTCTTCCGAGAGCGCTTGGCAAGTGAAGTCTCAATCAGAAGTACTGCACATGGCTCAGTACTATGAGAATCGTGTCAATAATGAAAAGGAAAGAGTCGAAAAGAGAAAAGGTAATTTGAAGACAAAAGTATTGTTACAGCAAATTGTTAGAAGCCCTACGGGGGGTAGTTCACAAATTAGAGGTCAGTATGTTCCACAAGGAAATGTGCCCTTGGGTCCTGTAAACATTAACCAGTGTGCCTATTGTAGGCAAGAGGGTCATTGGCATGCACAATGCTCGATCCTCCGACAAAGGTCAAATAACACATTTGGGAATATGGGTAGACGATCCAGAGGTCACCCGTGTGTAGGGGGCCCTGGTAGAGGTCAGTTTGCACAAGATTCACAGCAACCTTTTTTTCGCAGGACAATCAGGCATCAAGTGTGGATAATAGAAACATTTTTGATCATCCTTCTGCTGCTTACCTCTTTGAAGAACTTCCCTTTGATGACATTTTGTTTTGTTAGGATTGCCCGAAGCAGTGTTTGGAACCAATGCCTATTCCCATTAATCAGAAAGGTCCCTACATTGAGATGATAGTGGGAAATAGGAAACATCTATTCTTGATAGATACAGGGGCACAGAAGTGTTCCTTTGATCATTCTCAGGTTCCAAACATTCCACTGTCAGGGCAAACTAATGTTTCTGTAGGGTTTTCTGGCGCACCAGTTGTCTGCCCGGTTTCTTCGCCGGTACCTATTTCTTTGGGTCCCTTTACGGAGCACTGTCCATTCTTTTTGACTTCGAATTGTAGAGAGAATTTGTTGGGGTTGAATCTGTTGAAGGAATTAAATGTGGTACATCATTGTTCTCCTGATGGAGTGTGTTTGACGATTTCACCACAGCAACTTTCTGTCTCTCAATTCTTGACCAGACCTTTGCCGCCGGAATTTAGTGATGTTCCGGAGTGTTTGTGGGCAATCGACGACAATGATGTCGGTGTTTTGCAAATTGAGCCTGTTAGAATCATCTTGAAACATGGAGCAAAGCTGCCACGTATTCCACAGTATAAGATCTCGATCGATGGTGAGCAAGCTTTGAAATGCATCGTCTCCGATTTCGTGCATCGAGGGGTGATTGAGGAAATTGCAGGTAGTTTGTGCAATAGTCCGATTTTGCCCGTGTACAAAAAAGGCGATAATGCAATCCCTTTACGTTTCATAATTGATTTTCGTGCCATCAATAAGATCGTCGCTCCACAATTTCCAATTGTGCCTGATGTGACGACGATATTAACTATGATCCCGGCTTCAGTTACTCACTTTAGTGTTGTAGATCTAAAGAATGCTTTCTTTAGTATTCCTATACACAAGGACAGTAGATACTTGTTCGCGTTCACCTTAGGGGGACGCTCCTTCACATTTACCCGTGCATCACAAGGTTACATGGAAAGTCCTAGCATTTACAGTAGGGCTTTGAAAGAACAACTCGATACCCTTGAGGTGCCCTCTGCTTGTACACTGCTTCAATATGGTGATGACCTGCTTTTAACTGCTGATTCAGAAAGCGCTTGTAAGGAGGGCACTGTGTTGTTACTTATTCACCTGGCTAAACACGGACATAAAGCTTCGCTTAAAAAATTTCAATATTGTTGCCAGGAGGTCGCCTATTTAGGCTATCTCCTGTCAAAGGAGGGAAGAAGATTGACGCCTCAACGGATAAAACTCATTTCTAGCATTTCTGTTCCAAATACACAGAAAGATGTTAGAGCCTTCATAGGAATGGCTTCTTACTGTAGGCAGTGGATCCCTAATTTTTCGTTAACGATTAAGCCGATGTTGTCTCTGACGAAGAAGGGCATTTCTTCGCCATTGCCGTGGAACATGGGGCACCAGCGTGCATTTGATTTGCTCAAGACTGCATTGTGCTCGGCACCGGTTTTGGGCACACCAAATTATGAAAATGCCTTTGTGTTGTTTGTGCATGAATGTGATGGATGTGCTTTGGCTGTATTAACGCAGGAACATGGAGGGAAGAATAGGCCATGCAGTTACTTTTCTTCCGCCCTTGATCCTGTAGCATGCGCTTTGCCAAGATGTTTGAGAGCTGTCGCTGCTGCGTCCGTAAAACAGAGCGAGGGAATGGTTCTAGGCCATGCTTTGACCCTGATGGTACATCACTCTGTAGATGTTCTATTGAACAGAACTCAAACGCAACACCTCACTTCTGCACGGTTGACGAGATATAAATTGATCTTGTTTGCACCACACATTCAAATTAATAGGTGTTGTGTTCTTAATCCGGCTGAACTCTTACCTTTCCCGCAAGGTACTGCTTGCAGTAACGAAGAGCCACATGACTGCCTTTACACTACCGAACAAGAGACAAACGGTAGAATTGATCTTAAATGATACTCCTTTGAACAGTCCACAGGGGGAGCTGTTTTGCGATGGCTCCTGCTTCAAACATCCGGATGGTACATCCACAGCTGCTTATGCAATCACTACATTGAGCACGGTCGTAGAAACCAAGAGAATCACGCATAACTCCGCGCAGGCCGCAGAGATTATAGCATTGACCGGAGCTTGCGAACTTTCCGAAGGGCTTACCTTGAATATATACACTGACAGTCAGTATGCCTTTGGGGTGGTTCACAACTTTGTTAGACTTTGGTCGGAAAGAGGGTTCTTAACTTCACATGGTACAAAAATCCAGCTTGGCTCCCTGATAGTACGGCTACTCTCAGCACTTGCACTCCCTACTCAGCTGGCTATCGTAAAATGCGCAGCGCATCAAAAGATTGTAGATGATGAAGGAAAAGGGAACGCTTTTGCTGATCAGATAGCTAAACAGACTGCCGCTGATCTCTCTTCAGACATGTATACTTCGAGGGAAGCCACAAATGCCTGTACATTAGAAGAGTCTAAGAAATGGGCTTAGGGCTTGGGGAAACTTGATGATGATGGGTGTTGGGTGGACAGAGTTGAAGGGAAATGGCTACTTCCCGACGCATACATTATGATGATGGTTGTTATGGCCCATGGTCCCACACATATATATGCACGCAAAATCACACAAATGTTGGAAAAAGTATTGGTAAATGACAGAATCGCTAAGGTAGCTGAACTCTTTGTTCAAGACTGCATGATCTGTTTACAGCATAATGTGGGAAAGGGAACGTCAACTCCTAGGGGAGTTTTGGTCCACCTTCTGTCCCCTTCGAGGTTATACACTTTGATTTTATTGAGATGGAACGGTGTAATAATCTGAAGTATGTGTTAGTTGTCATCTGTGCTTTCAGCAAAAAGGTTGAGGCTTTTCCTGTTAAAGACGCTACAGCCGTGACTACTGCAAAGACTATATTAAAAGAGTACTTCCCAAGGTTCGGGCTACCAAGAGTCATCTGGTCGGACAATGGTCCACATTTTATCGCTGCTGTAATTCTGCAGATATGCGCAGGATTACAGATCGATAAATGGTTCCATTAGGCCAGACACGCTCAGAGTGCCGGACTAGTGGAAAGACACAATGGCATTATCAAGAACAAGCTCGCTAAGACGTGTGCCGGCACCAAACTAAAATGGCCGGGCGCTTTACCGATCGTGTTGTTATCGATGCGTACAACCCCTCAAACTAAGACTGGGCTCTCTCTCTTTGAGATGGTTATGGGGAGGCCTGCTAATATCTGGAACATTCCAAAATGTCGTTCCTTGAGAAATGTTGAAAATGTACTTCTTTCAGATTACTGTAGCCAGTTGACTAAAAACTCGTATTTGATTTATCACCAGGCGCGAGAGGCTTTACCTGTACTATATGAGGGCCCCGGTCACAGCACATGACCTGGGGAGTGGGTTCTCATAAAATCCTTCGAGCGATCGTCTTGCCTTGCACCTTATTGGCGGGGCCCCTTCCAGGTCCTACTGGTCTCACAAACGGCGGTGCGGGTGTCAGGCCGGAAAAATTGGATCCATGCAACGCACACCAAGAAAATTCCACACCCAGTGCCATACGATACAGAAGAAGCAGAACCCCTCATTAGTACTGCAACCAACGATCCCGAAGCAGTAACTGGCATTGAAAGTGTGTCAGGGATTCTCCCTGATCCTGTGAGGTCTGGGGAAACAGCCATTCCACCCCCACACTCTCCAACCATTTTGTTTCCAGAGGCGATCCCCAATTGTGCCTCTAACCTTACTTCTGTTCATTCGCCGCTTCCAGTGGGAAGTGACGACACGTTATTCACGGATCAATCAGTACCAGGGATTGCAAGGTACGATCTGCGTCCAAGGAAATAGACTTATGGCACGGTTCGGCTCTGCGGTCGGAGAAGAAGAAAGTCATCAAGGGCTTGCGTTTGGTCCGATCAATTGTTTGAAAAAGGGGATTCTGTTGGCTAGGGTTTGTGGAAGGACTAAGAAGACGCTTGGCCTGGAGGTCGCCAGCTAAAAACACTGGTGTTTTTTCTTTTGAAGACTACAATGCCTGCAACTGCTTCTGCTCGTATGGAAAAGGGAAAAGACTGTGACCAGTTACAGAAATGAACATTTAACTATGTGGGCCCTGAAAACGTACTACTGCTTTGTGATAATGTTAATTGGTTTTATAATAGTCATTGTTTTAGGCTTCTGGTACCTAGAAGAAGTACATCCACTTGAGAATTTGTTGCCGACTGAAAATGTACCTACTGTTTTTACTCCTTTCGTACATCTGAACTACACTCTATCTCCTAGAGACTCTCAGCATAGACAGAGATATGACAACACATTATTACTCATTGTGAATGCTGCACATGCATAATAAGTCCAACTGTTGGGTCTGTTCACATTTACCGCAACACAGGGATATAGGGCTAGGTTGGTATATTCATCCTTTACCTTTGACAACTGCATGCTATGCTTCTCTTAGAGCACTATTCTTTCGTCGCTGGAACGATAGCATCTCAGGGAACTTTGATGGGACTAATTTGAATTAGTTTGAAAAACGTGTTCCGACTCCCTTGGGGTGCTCGCTCTTTGCGAATAGGAGTAAGCCTAATGTTGCTTCTATTAGGCCTTCCGATAGACTGTCTCGTCCATTTCAATCTTTGATTTCTTTAAAATAGCTCCTATAGGCAATAAGGATGCCACGCCTCCTTCCTATACTGTCAATCATAGCCGCGATTCAGTTTCTTTCTGCATACAGAGGAATGGTACTCAGTCAATGGGTGATTTTAAAGGTTGCGCCAATGTTGCGAATTTGACTGGGGAAGACAGACCTTTGTATGTAGGCGAGCCCGTCTACTTTGTATGCGGTAATGCAGCATTTCCATGGTTACCCAGAGATTGGCAGGGAACTTGTTATTTAGGGATCCTGTTACCCGGGGTGTTCATAGCCAGTACGGTAGAGGTTTCAAAGTCTCGTCCACGGCGGGACGAGAATGGCGACACTCCAGCACAAGTTCTGGGAGACGTAGCGAAATCCGTTGTGCCATTTTGGGGACAAATACTGAACTCAGAAGATATCAGGAGACTAGCGAGAGTACTGGAGAGAACCATCAACCGTACCACTGACATACTCTATAATATGACTTTAGAACAGAAAGCAATAAGGTTAGTAGCACTTCAGAACCGGATGGCATTAGATGTCATCCTGGCTGAACGTCGAGGGGTATGTAAATTAGTGAGGTCCGCTTGCTGTGTTTTCGTGCCTGATTCCTCCCCAACTATCTTCAAGGCAATACAGAATCTGCATGTCCGAAGTTCAGAAGTGCATATTCCCGTGGGAAACTGGGATCTTAGCGCTTGGTTCTGGGACTTCTTGCGATCTTGGGGTTGGAAGGTACTTTCGGTCTTGCTGATCATTTTGGGAATTCTGCTGTTTCTTTGTTGTTGTATACAATGACTTCCTGGTATATGTTTGATGCTAGGGGGATGTTGCGCACAGGCGATGGGTACATTAGGACGCAAGATATACACCCCAGACAAGAACTCCAATGAATATGTGCTGAAGGAAATTCTAGTAACCGATCTAATGGCAATTGATATCTCCGATGGTGATTCAGGGTGTATGGACATTGAGACGTGGAGTTATTCGTAAAGTGATTAGAAGTAGTTTAGTGCTTGGCATAGGCCAAAAGGAGGGTTTGTCGAACGGGAAATCATATTATACCCTCTAGATCGTATGTATATATATTGGTATTGGCTAAGTCGCTCTGCAAGAAAATCCGCGTTGCAAGGTCCTGACCTTAGATCAGTTTTAGCCGCCATTTTAGGTTCATCCGCCATTTTAGATTCTCACTCTAAAGTCACCCTGTGTTCTACGATGGTGGACAGTGTCGTTGTGAATGTAACATGGCCGTCTTGACCTCTGTGTACAAGTTAATTTGTAAACTGCCCGCAGGCCAAATGTTAGGGTCATGTACTGAGACCTTGTCCTTCATTGACCTGTGTATAGAGGATTACCTGTACCAACGAAGCTAATCTATGAACATATATTGTGCACAATACTGTTTGAGCATCTAATGTGAACACTTGTTTAACTATATTGTATAAATGTGTATGAAGGCTCAATATGAAATCCAAAGACACACTGTTGCTATTTCAACTTGTTGGCGAATGTATTAAGGATAACCCCTAAATGTATAGATGCATAAATTAGGTACGAACTCGGCACGAACCCTAGATCAGAGATTCATTAACCTACAAGTGGGTTGGACATCATGTTTTGGATTGTATAAAAGGTGCGACTATTCTGATGTACAGTCCCACTCACTGAACATACAGAACAGGGCTGGTATTTCGCTGTGTTGTACTGAGGGCCTGATAGCTATCTGTTGCTTTGCCCTTTGAAACTGTTCAGTTGTAGAATAAAGATCTGTGTATCTTTTGAACCCGCGTTTGGTGCATTTCCTTTTGGGGTACTCAGCCTCAATATCTTCCTTTTGCTTTCACAATACGTATGGCCTATTCCCGATGACCCCTGCGCCCCGAGGATGCCCGGAGGCCCCTCCTACTCACTCCTGGGGCGCCCCTGCCCACCCAATGATGCACTTCTGGCACCCCCCTTAGGGAAATCTACAAACGCAGCTGCAGCGACTGCTTCTACTGGACCTGTTCCTCACATAACGGGACACTGAATCCAGAGGTAAGCCAGCATCGTCTGCCCACCTCTTTACCCTGAATAAGGACCCCTTATACACGGCTAGCAGCACTGCCCCATGTAAAAGACTCAACCCTTCTCACTTCCTGGGGCTCCCCTGCCCATGCAACTACTCTCCCCTTGGCAGCTACACTGACAAGAGGGTGCACGCTGCCTTCGCGACACCTGGCTGCCGGCGGGCCCGTGGTTACCCGCTTCTGTGTACGCCCCCAAAAAACAGCATCGGACAAGTGCACTCAGCTTTCAACAACCTGAGGGCCATTGAGGGCGGGCCCAGGGGCTCCCACTTAGTTGACCCTGAAAGTCAGATACAAGCAACTTCACTTCCTCCCTCCCAACGGGAATCCGGAATGGCTAAACAGTCGAAGGCCAATAAAAATGGGGAGGGACATCTCCACAATGCTACTAATGGCCAACAAGGCTAATAAACTTGACACCCCCCTGAAAATGGCCCTGCAGAAGGCGCTGGACGTCAGCGAATCCCTAGCAACTAAAGAGGACATTCAGGCCTTTATGGCAGACATCAAAACTGAGTTCACCTTATGCATGACCGAACTCACCACAAAATTGAGCACACTAACCAAAGGGTAACAGAAGTGGAACAATGCATAGGGGAAATTGAAGATCACTCCCAGGACCAGTCAGCAGCTATTGGGGGGATCCAACGCCCCATCCAATCCCTGCAAGATAGATGTGAGATCCTTGAGTTTAAACAAGAGGACTTGGAAAACAGGGCTCGGCATAACAACCTCTGAATTCGGGGCATCCCAGCCTCCGTCCCTAACTAGGATCTCCCAGAATATGTAGGGAACTTCGTTCAGGCACTCCTCCCCATCTAGACAAATCTCTGTTGCTGCTGGACCGAACCCACAGGCTGTGCCCTCGACAGGGTGTGGAGACAGACACCCCCGACGTAATAACTAGAGTGCACTTCTTCACAACAAAAGAAGCCATCGCGGCAATAAGCCGAACCCAAGACGAGCTGTCCTTTCAAGGAGCTCCCCTCCAAATCTACCAGGACCTCTCGCTGCTCACCTTGCAAAAAAGAAAATCCCTCCGCCCTCTCAACCTCTACCTCCAGAACCACCACATTCGCTACAGATGGCTCTTCCCAACAGTTCTTCAGTTTACCCACAATGGCTCCCTCTGGAAAATGAGTCATCTGGAAGACGCTGAAAAGATCTTACACTCAAGATTCCCCTAAAGGCGCTCCAGCGGTCTCTGCAACTGACAACGGAGGCAAAGCCTCTGCTTCCCCTACGAAACCCAAGGAGATTTCGTGGTCCAGAGTACCAAGATATGTGAAAAGGAAATGGCCACCCACACACTTCCGATGGAACCTCGCCTCCCACAAATGCTTTAAAGTCCTGAACCCGTCTTCCGAAAAATGCTGACCCTTCAGCTTCTAGAAACTAGCCTGTCAGCTGACCCCCCCATGGTTCATGCCTGTTTTCAAGGTACAGACCACCAAAGAGCCCTTGGAATGGTTCCTTTCTTCAGACGCCAGCCCCCGCTACGTTGGCATGGAGCATGTCTCTGGCCAAGTTGGCCAAGGGGGGGTCTGATTCTGAAACCCCAGCCCCCCCACATTGAACAGTTTGGGGTTCTCCCGTTGGGAGTCTCAGTTCAAAAGTTCAGAGACAGAGTGACCGACAGCTGCGACCCCTTTATAATGGCAGCTGACCTTGGCCCTTCCCGCCCCCCCGCCCGACTCTTCCCACTGATGCGTTGGACCCCCAAACCCTCCAAATTATCTCCCTTAATGCCAAGGGCCTGAACTCCCTGGCGAAGCGCAAATCGATCATCCAACAGCTCCTGGATGAAGACGAGGGCGTGGCCCTACTGCAAGAGACCCATCTGCTCCCGGAGAACTTCGGGCGCCTCCGATCTAAAGACTTCCCACTACAGTTTTTGGCCTCGGTCGGCACTAAAATAGGAGGGACAGCGATTCTTTTTAGAAGGGGCTTGAATCCGCAGATCCTAAACTCCAAACTAGACCCTGAGGGCCGCTATGTTGCCATTAAGGCCTTTTACTGGGCCAACTATACATGCTGGTCTCTGCATACGCTCCTAATGTGTGCCAAACTGCTTTCGACGATTTCCTGGGCACAATCCTCTCTTCCTTCTCAGAAGGTCTGAAAGTAATCGGAGGCGACTTCAACAGAGTCCCGGACCCCACGAACGACAAATCACATCCCCCCTCCTCTAAAGATCTCAACACGGAACTGGCCATTCTGCGCCTCTTCAGGACCTTGGAGGTGGTGGACGCATGGAGAGTGCTTGTTAGGGAGAATTCTCTTAAAAGGCTAATTTCCCTTACCTATATAGTCCCCCAGCAGCTTTGCTGGATTTGAAGGGTTTATCTTTTTCTCCTGCTAAGAGTGAGACTCTTTTTCCACTCTTAGACAGATTGCTGATGTGTGTTTTTAGCTATTTTTGTGCTTATGGTCTACAGGGTTTTTCTCACCCTCATAGGTATCATCTTTTTGTATGTGTGTTACACAGCACCCTCAGTGCAGTAACACAGGGGTGTCACAGTGACCCCAAGCATAGACTCCATACCCTGGGACTGACTACTGTCTCCCAGGGCATTTAAGTCCCCATTGACTTTACTAGTCAATAGTTATGAACGAAACCAGTACAACCCATCTTACTGTGGAAGTATTGGAAAGGGTTAATTTTTTATTCATTTATTTATTTTGAATTTTATTCAGGGAAACCTGAATTTTTTCAAACTTTAGAATACATTTTGTTTCAACTTGTCGCCCTGTCCTCTCTAAAGTCTATGCGGTTAGTCCTTCAGAGACTTTTCCCGAAATTCCCTCCTCACTTTTGTCCATTAGCAGAGTTTTGGTTCAACTGTTTTGGTTCAACTGTGGACTGGATGATCTCGATGACTGGTTGATTTGCAGAAATGCTAGTTCTATTAATTTTACCATGGCCACTGTCCATTTAGACGTTTCTCCAGAGATTAGTCTGTTCTTCTTCTTGCAGCATCCAGTGGTTTGTTGTCAACGGCAGGAGATATGTATTTCGTTTTTTTTTGGTTTTGGGGCAATCTATCACCAAATGGCTCAGGGTTTCAGTCACTGCTGTCTTTTTGCAGAGGCAACAGGTATTTTCACTCTTCGATCCCCGGATGGTTATTATTTCCTGTGTTAGTAATAAATTGAGTCTGGCTTTCATGAAGAGATTTCTCTTCTTTTTTTCAGAAAATTTGACAATAGTTTAGGGGACTTTTCCTCTTGTTGAAGGTCGGAGGAAGATGATTTAAGAGTTTATTCCCTGCCGCTTTCTCAATCATCTGGATCCAGTCCATCTCTTCCATTTTCTGTTTGATTCTGTCAGGATTTTCCTTTAGCTCCTTTTCTGTACAGGCTATTTCTATTAGCTTATCTTTTCTGTTGTCTACCCATTATTTCAGGGCTCCACATTTTCCGATCTCAATTTCTTCTATAATGATGTGATATGCAGGTAGTGTATCGGTCATGCTGATTTTCCTATATAGTCTCATAGCACTTTGGTCGACCATCGAAGCTAGTGATACTAAGCCCAGTTCTCGTCTGATGGCCGGCATGGAGGTCGACTTTGGCAAGCCCAAGACTGCTTTCCAAACAAGCCCTTCCAATTTATTCCAGAGTGGACGTGGGATATTCATCGAGGCTTCCATTTCGTACACCAGTGCTGGGACAACTTTGGTCTTGTAAAAGTTTATCGCAGGGATTAATGAGAACTTCCCAAACTTGTTGTCTACTGCTCTCGTTTGCGATGTTAGCCATTTGGCTTTATCCCACAACAGATCTTGCATTGCCATATCCCTTCCTGAGCTGTCCATTTGGACTTTGAGATATTTAATGTTGTTTACTGTTTCGATTTTGGTATTATCGAGGAACCAGTTCAGCTGCTTAGTTACTTTTCTCGGTGCCTTCTCGATTACCATGATTTTTTATTTTGTTTTGTTTATCTCTAGTTGATTGTCCTCCATGTACTTCGCCTGGTTGTTTAATTTGCGTTGAAGCCCAATTTTCGTCTGGTCTATTAAGATAACGTTGTCGGCGTACAGTAGTCTCGGAATGCTGGTTTTTCCGATTTTGGGAGGGAAGGCCCTAATTTTTTCTTCGGAGTGTTGGTAATCGCCTAAGAACACGATAAATAGGGCCGGGGCCAGAGGGCATCCCTGTTTGACACCTCTGTTGACCCTGATCTCGTCTGATTGTGTGCCTTGCTCGTTTAGCTTCACTCTTATCTTCGTTTTGGAGTGAAGAGCTTTTATTGGCTCTAGCACCATTGTAGGACAGTTCCAGCTCCGTAATTTCGCCCATAGTCTGTTCCGATCGATCTTGTCAAAAGGCTTTCGAGAGGTCCACGAACGCCAAATAGACTTTGGGCGCTCCTTCCTTCACTTTTGCTTTTAAGATGTTTAATAGCATGATGTTGATCACTGTACTTCCGTTTCTCTGGAAGCCTGTTTGTAGGCTGTCTTTGGATGGAGCATTTCTTTCCCAGTTCCTGAAGTGGTCGAGCAGGAGTGTTGCGAATATTTTTCTTATAATATCCATTAATGCTATCGGCCTGCAGCTCTGGGGGTCTTCTCTACTTCCTTTTTTGTACACCGGAACTAGGACTGCTTTCAGCCATGTTTCTGGGATCAGTTTTTTTTTTTTTAATCAGCGAAGATCTTGCTGATCACTTCAGACCACTCTTTAGGAAACTGCTTTAGATCCATATTCGTCAGTCCATCGGGACCGGGTGCTCTGGATGTTTTTAGCTTCCTGATTTTCATTTCTATCTCCTCAGGATTTGTTACGTCAACCCAGGCTGAGTTGGGGTCGGACTCTGTCGCGTGTGTATTTATCTCTGGGCCTTCAAATTCGGTCGCTAAGTAGTGTATCCACTTTTCTTCCGACACAGCATTGCCCTGTGTCACACTTTTTGTACTGTTCATGGGTCTTATCAGTGTCCAGAATTTACTTGCTTTTTTTGACGAGATTCTTCTCATCATCTCTTCAGCATTGTTTTGGTAAAGGGCAGCTCTATGCTGTTTCAGCCAGTTGTTATAGCTTTTTACTTCTAACTGCCATTTCTCCCAATCTTCTTTGATGTTCGTTTTGTTCGCTATTCTTCACAATCTCCGCCCCACTTTTCTTTTTTTGACCACTGCTTTGTCGTAGGCATGCTTTGAGTGCTCTTGTTCGGTGGTTTTTCTTAACCCTGGCTTTTGATAAGCCAGTAGTAGAGGTAAGTAGTTTGGTCTTTCTGCGGTCTTGTTGGTCGAATTGCTAGCCGTTGTCAGGTCCCAAGACAACTTGATTTTCAGGATATCCGCTTCTGATATTCTAAGCTGTGTTTGTTGAGTATTTACTTCAGTACCCACGTGATAGTTCAATTTTTCAGGTCTCTTTCCTTGCCAGGTACAGGAGAATATGTTGTGGTCACTGTGCTTTGTTCTTTGCACTCTGAAACTCTCAATGCTCGGTATTAGACCTTCCGTTATAAATATATAGTTGAGAGTTGCTTTTGAGGACATTCTCTCCCAAGTCGGAATGTTGATTTGTTCTGGGAACAACAAGGCAATATTTTGAATGTTTCTCGATTTGATAACTTCTTTCCATGCTTTCCCTCGGTCCTTAGTAGCTTCAGTAGCCTCGGGCCACTGTACCTCACTCGGCTTTGCCTCAGTTGGCTCGTTACATTTGGCATTGAAGTCCCCACATATAATGATTTCTATTTTGTCGAAATCTTCATCCAGCTGGTCTATCACCGCTCCCATGTCGGAGCAGAAGGTTGCTGTTGACATGCGTTGTGGATTCCAGTAGCAGTTTATTATTGCTAGATGGTTAAGTTGGACTCTTTGCCTCTTCGCTCACCGTTGCGACCATGTGGTTAGAGTCACAAGCATTTTGTATGCTTCTTTCCATTTTCTGGGTTCTGTTATGCCCAGGCCTGTTTTGATTGCCGTTAACAGGCCGGACGATGGTCGGCCTAAGAGGACCTTAACTGCTGGTGATATTTCCACCATGAACCCGTCAAGCATGGGCTTCTCCATCAGCCAAGTCTCTTGCAAGCAGACTATGTCATAGAGGCCCAGATTCACATCTCCGACTGTCGTTAAATGCGCGTGGCCTCTCGTATTCCAAGATCCCAGACTAAATTTTTCATTTTCGGGCCTCTCCACTCCACTTGTTGCGACGTTGGGCTGATCGAGGGCAGGCCCTAGTCATTGCTATTTCTCTGAGTTCTTGTTCCAATTCGATGTTAACCACTTCCAAGGGCCTTTCACTTGGGGTGACCCTGTCCTTTTCGCCAATTGGGTTTCCGTTGCCTTTCTCTTTGGCTTTTGCGCTTTGGAGCTAGACTCAGTATGAGTCTGATGCTCATTTTGTTCCTCTCTTCGTCTTCTCCATAACCGCTGACCGTTGTCTGGGTATTCCCTGTTATAACCGATCTGTTGCCTGTTTTTTTCCTCTTCCTCCTTCGCAATTTTGTTGCTTTGTCGCTTTTCATTTCTTTGCATATGTTTGTTTGTCTACCAAGCTTCATCTTTTGCCTTGGGATTCATCCAGCGCTTGTGTCGGTATAGGTCCTCGGTTTTCGAATGATAATGCTTTGAGTACTTTATCATTTCTTTCTTTTCATACTCCTGCTCACTTCGTCCCCTCCTTTTTATTTCTGTTAGGCAAAAGCCCATTTATTCAATTTCTTTGAATGCAGAGCTATCGATGTATTTGATTCCGGCTGATTTAACATGAAGATATGCTTTGGCCTATCTTTTACTGTGGTATGGTTCCACTAGTTTTAGATCTTCTGTTCTGATTTTCCATAAAGTTTTCATCTTCTTTGTTATCTGCAATACTGTTGGTCGATTTAGTATTAGATCCTCATCCAATGCTTCCACTTGTTCTAACTTAAATACACGTGTCTCTTCTTTTGTTTTTGTTTGCCTTTCCCCCTCCTCTCTTGATGTTGGATACAGGCGTGCACTCCCTCTGGTTCTGTTTTTTTTTTCCTTTTCTCGTTCTTCACTTAAGTGTCTTTTGGATTTATAATGTGAGTCA
Organism: Ambystoma mexicanum; assembly: GCF_040938575.1. NCBI lineage: Eukaryota > Metazoa > Chordata > Amphibia > Caudata > Ambystomatidae > Ambystoma > Ambystoma mexicanum. The sequence continues at coordinate 972,490,897 of NC_090936.1, read as the reverse complement.
TTTTTTTTTCAACAGTACTGCGCAGTTTTTATCCTTTTTGCAATGTTCCTCTTCTTTTCTTACTTTTCCTTCCTTGTTTGCTCCTTTTTTCTGGTTTATGTCATCCTCCTTTATCTCCATCTCGTTTTGTTCTGCGTGTTGTGATAAGTTCATTAGGTCGGACTTACTCATAAATTCCTCTGCCGTTCTTGGCGATCTTGTTGTGTCAATTTCTGTCGGCCGTTTGATAGCGCTATCTTTCTGCTCCCTTGTTTGCGGACCCGTTTCGCTGTGTGTTGATTCTGACGCTACAAAGATCGCCTTTTTTTCTTCATTTGGCTTATTATTAGCCGCGAACTGCAGTACTATTTTTCTGGGGTCCTTTTTTTGGTTTGGTTGGCAAGCTTCTCCGCTATGTCTTGCTACAGGTGAAGACATGATTTTATCCAAATCCATACGCTGTATCTGCGAGTCTATGTTTTTGGACTTCAGAATTGTTTTTGACTCTGTTAGTTTTCTATTTATTTGTTCCATAGTTTCAATCTTTTTTTCTAAGGCTTCAATTTTACTTTCCCAGTCCTTCTGCTGACTGGTAGTTCTGTCTTTTACCGCCGTTATATAACTTTCCACGTGTGACATTTTTGTTATCATATTCGTGAGAATCACGGTATTGTCTTGGATCTCCTCTTTAATTGCTTCGTAGAGTTTGCAGAATGGGGCTAGTGCAATAGTCATCGAAGACATGATTGCTAACATGTCTGGCTTTTTATTTGGTGATTCTTTTTGCATTGCTGTTGCAATGTCACTTAGTCTTCGGTTTTTCGGTGATACTTTAAATTTTTCAGTTCTCCTAGTAACACTTGGTGATTCTATTGATGAGCGCTCCATAAACGACATTTGGTCCTACTCTCTTACTGCTTGACACCTCAGTGGTCTTTTGGTCAATTGGTAATCGTCCCGATTGCTTGTTTCCTCATCTGTTTTTTCAGGGGTGTCAATTTTGTAAGACATTTGGTCAAATGGAGCTTAGTCCAGGCAAAGCACTGCTCTCTCTCGACCTGAATATGGTTGCTCCGTTGCGCCTCTGGCGTCGTTTGCTCTGCTGTGCTGTTTCCATCGCTTGTCCCTCCATTATTCCTTCTGTTTCGGTCAATTTAGGCTGCGCCCCTTTCTTTAGTCGTTGAATCTGGTCGTTGTACGCTTTAAATCGGGGATCGCTCCTTGTCTCTGGTTGGTTGGTAGCTGGCTTCTCTCCCTTCTTCGGGTCTTCCCGAGTTCCAGTACCTTTGTGGTTACTGCTGTTTCTACTTTCTTGAGGACCAGCCTCTTCATCCGCTGGTGTGGTTTTTAATAAACAGCCAAGGTCTGTTTTCCTCTGTTTAGAAACTGGTGGCGTTTCTTGCGCCACTTCTAGCATCTCTGCATCAGATACTTCTATCTCCGGATTTATCTTTCTTTTGTGTTGTTGCGTAAAGAAAGCTTTTAACGGGAATGATAGGAGAGGGTTTGGCAAACCTTTTGAAGTGTACCCTGGCCTCTTGGTCACCATTAAACCCCCACTTTCTTTTGATCTTACCTTTTTTCCATTCTGCTCCGTCAAAGGGAGTTTGTTTGTTGATCTCCTTTTTGAGGAATTTTTCGCCCCTGATTTTATTGGTTTAGCCTCCATTTTTGTTTTATTTCTATTTTTTTTCTTTCCTCTTGACGTCGTCGTTAGTATTTCCCCATCAGTCTCCTTATTGGAGTCTTCAGGATCATCTTCTATTATACTTTCTGGGTCAGTGTCAACCTCTTCTGACTCATCGTCCTTTTCCCTTTCCGTGTCCGTCTCATTTCCAAAGATCTCTATAATGTTTTTGCTGTTGTTGAGCAGCCTTTTCTTGTTTGTTTTGGGCATCACCCGCCCTGGCGACTTTTCGTGATACTCTCTACTATCACTGTGGATCAATGGCAATATTTTTATTTTGTTTTGTGTATTTTCCTCTTTTTAGAATCCATTCAGCGGTACTTTATTAGGGCCGTTCTCTTTGTTTTTTACAGGCTTCTCGAGTTCTCGGATTTTGGGGTTTCCGGGGGTTTCAGCTGAATTTTCTGCCACCTCGGCATGTGGCCCCAGAGGGTTGGGGCCGTTTTGTGCTTCTGCCGTATCAACTTCGGGCTCTCCTATGCCTGTCTGAAGGAGTGCGGCTTCGCCGCCTTCCGCCTCTTCCTGGTCCCCATCCAGCTCCACTCCTCCACCTCGCTCCCCCCCGCCGCAGCAGGGACTCCACTTGGCGCCCGGCGGGAGCCGTCCTCCGACCGCTCTCGCTCGGGCTCCACTTGCCTTACCAGCTAATGGTGGAGTACAACCAGAAGCGGAGGAAGACGGATTCCTCATCTCCTCGGTGATGTTCTGCTCATGGCCTTCGACACTGCTACAATCGGACGTCTCCCAGTCCGCTTGGCTTTTTCTGGCCTGACCTCGGCCCGGATGCCTTGGGTCCACCTCACCCGATGTCGCCGCCATCAGCTGCTCAGGTATGGCTGTTCTTTCCTCTCTGGGCAAGTGATTTTCCGCTTCTTTCACTTTGTTTTCACTTTCCGGTGTACGTCCCGTGATTATCGGGTCCTTATGCTCGGTCATATACTCGTTCACTTCTGTAGACGGACCCCTTTTCCAACTTATCCTTCTCTTTGCGTCCTGGGGCCTTAGGTCATGGCGACTTTGCTGTTGATTTCGACGGTCACACGTCGGGCTCCATACGGCTCTGGCTCCACGTCTGCAGCGGACTGCTGCAGACTGGCTCACAATTTCGGCTAACCTGCTCTGCGGTGTGTTTGGGTAAATATAGGCACCACCTCCTCACAACGATGTGGGATGACTGGACTGCTGCTGCAGACTGGCTCACAACCTCTGCTCACCAGCTCCGCTCACCGCTCTGCAGCGTGTTTGGGTAAATATAGGCACCACCTCCTCACAATGATGTGGAATGACTGGACTGCTGCTGCAGACTGGCTCACAACCTCGGCTCACCAGCTCCGCTCACCGCTCTGCGGTGTGTTTTGGGTAAATATAGGCACCATCTCCTCACAAAGATGTGGAATGACTGGACTGCTGCTGCAGACTGGCTCACAACCTCGGCTCACCAGCTCCGCTATTAGGGTTAATAGTTTTTCCCTAGTGTTCATTTTTGAGAGGGTACCGTCTAGTCCCTCTAGCCAAAGTTTCTGGCTGGTGGCAATGGTTACTATGTTAGGGAGAATTCTCATTCTATGGCTAATTTCCCTTACCTATAGAGTCCCCCAGCAGCTTTGCAGGATTTGAAGGGTTTGTTTCTTTTTCCTGCTAGGATATTTTTGTGTTTAATGTCTATGGGATTTTCTCACCCCCATAGAAACCATCTTTATCCACATGTGTTACACAGCACCCTCCGTGCAGTGACACAGGGGTGTCGTAGCGACCCCCGAACATAGACTCCATACCCTGGGACTGACTACTGTTTTCCAGAGCCTGTAAAGTCCCAATTGACTTTACTAGTCAATTTTGATGAAATAAACCAGTACAAACCATCTTACTATGGAGGTACTGGAAAGGGTTAATATTTTTCCCCTAGTGTTCATTTTCGAGAGGGTACCGTCCAGTCCCTCTAGCCAAAGTTTCTGGCTGGTGGCAGTGGTTACTATGTTAGGGAGAATTCTCATTCTATGGCTAATTTCCCTTACCTATAGAGTCCCCCAGCAGCGTTGCTGGATTTGAAGGGTTTGTTTCTTTTTCCTGCTAAGAGTGAGGCTCTTTTTCCCACTCTTAGGCACTTTTTGCTATGTGTGTTTTAGGCTATTTTTGTGTTTAATGTCTATGGGATTTTCTCACCCCCATAGAAACCATCTTTATCCACATGTGTTACACAGCACCCTCTGTGCAGTGACACAGGGGTGTCGTAGCGACCCCCGAACATAGACTCCATACCCTGGGACTGACTACTGTTTCCCAGAGCATGTAAAGTCCCAATTGACTTTACTAGTCAATTTTGATGAAATAAACCAGTACAAACCATCTTACTATGGAGGTACTGGAAAGGGTTAATAGTTTTCCCCTAGTGTTCATTTTCGAGAGGGTACCGTACAGTCCCTTTCTCAAAAGTTTCTGGCTGGTGGCAGTGGTTACTACCGTAAATATTCGACCGCAAATATTTCCCTATGGGATTTTCCCATTGTTCGAGGCTACCTTTTTTTCTGACAGCCTCTAACATACCGCCGGTGTATTTTAATATTAACTTTACTCAAGTAGGTTTTTATTGCCAGAACTTTAATATAACTTCTTTCTCGTGTCTTTTTCTAAACTCCTAACTCAGGTCAGGGATCCTTTGTTCGTCCTTTTGGCGGGCTTCTACCGAGAAGCCCTCCTTTCGGCGCCACTGAGTCGGGGGTGGGTCCATTGTGTGGGAGGGGGAGTAGGACCCCTGGACAGGGTAGCCTCAGCAACCCATGTCGCACTCTATCCTGATAGGCTGGAGGGTCTCCCGCCAAGATGACCACTCCACTGTGTGAGTGACAGCTAGGCTGTATGAATGGGGATCTTTTTGCATAAAAGCAGGGTCCTGAGGACTGGAAGAGCAAGACGTCGCCACTGGAATTAAGAAGCCGAAGAGGAGAGAAGCCAAAGACATCTGCAACGACTGAACCACTGGTGAAACCCTGCTGCAGCGTCTCACCACTTTTCTCCACACGACGAGAGAAGATCTTTACCTGCAAGAGCCTTCTTCCCTTGAGCTGGTGGGGCCAACCAGTTTGCCAATCGCCTTCCCGGACCTGCCTTGGTTGAATCTCCCGTACCCTGTACTCGGAGGCCGGATAGCCAGGCACCAGTCCACCCGGACTGCGATTTAAAGGAGTGTACCTTTTATTCGTCGGGCAGCACCGCGGCTGGTTTCATCCCTGGGTAGTGCAGTAACTCGAACCTTCCTCCACGACGAGAGCCTCTCTTCCTCTGCTGGACCGCCCAAACTGCAGGAAATACCAGGAACAACCACCATCGCAGGAGCCAATTCTTCATTTAAAGGTACATTGTTCCACCAGGCCGCCCTTTCTCCGCGGTAGCACTAAAGGTGTTTTAAATCCTTTACCTACCTGTTGGGTTGGCTGACTCTCTCTCTTAACATTGTCTTTTCAACTTCTGCATCCACCTTTTCAAATTCATTTATCAAAGACTTGACTGCAGCTGCAAGAACATTTGGCTCCTGGGGCCTTGCTCTGTACCACTGACTCTGGTACAGGCCTACTGATTCTGGCTACATTTGTTAGACCTGCCTTCTTTAGATTGATTCTCATCTAGAACTGCGTTGATGCACCCATTTCTTACAACTACCCTTTTCTTCCCATTTTTAAACCTTGTGAAATGCCATTTTGCTCAGTTTACAGCAGTGAGCTGTGCTGAGCGGAGTGGAGCGGCGAACGGTGAGCGGGACTGCAGGGGCTGCTGACTAGTATTATTACTAGTAGAATAACAGGCTGCAGGACCCTGGCTGTGATCTGGGGGGGCTCTATTTAGATTGCCTTGATGTTTACTCCCTTGGGAGCTGTTAAACATTATTTTTGACGGGGGCACTGAGGCCATATATCTTGTACTGAATCGGAGGCGGCCTCTGTGTTACGTGCTGATTCTGAGGTACGGCTTGATTCTTCGTGTTTCCGCATTCAGTACGTATTCGGCACGGTTGGAGGTCCTTTCCTCTAACCCTCTCGCCCTACGCGAGTGCACGAGTGATCGCTGGTGCGGAAGCTCCGGAAGCCTGTGGGAAGCCAGCCAGCCTAAACATACCTGCCCGACCTTACCCTACTCTATCCTACCCCATGCCAGCATTTCGACAGCAGTGGGGCATCCAGTGAGGGTATAAGATGCGGAGCCAAGTGCTGTTCCTGACCTGGAGAGACAGCAAGTGGGTAAGGCTTTGTCTTGCTCTCTGAGCCCCTCTTACCTTCCTTAAAATCTCCACATGGGTAACGTGGGAGACTCACCAGCTGAGGAAGGGAATGATGGCTGGTGGAGTGTGTGAGGGCTTTTAGGGCTGGCACTCAGGATTGGAGGCATAGTTGAGTGGAGTGGAGTGGGGCTACAGTTTTGGTGTTTTCTTCCGCCCCTCCAGCACTTCTACCTTGGCGCTCCTTTCCTCCCTTACACCCTATGTACTAGCTATCTTTTTGCTTAAAATATTTACTGGCAGACTTGTACATGGGCAGGGAGAATCTGACTAGGTGCCTTATTTCCTTATTTTCCCCTTCTAGACCTACTGGGCACCTAGCTGCTACTATCACTGGCTGTGACTGCGGGCATAACTGCCTTTGAGCAACTAGGGTGTGGCATACTCCTGCATTTGTCTTTTCTCTAGTAGGCGCCTCATTTAAGTGTGTGGAAGCGCTTCACCTGTAACAAGTGGGGCCATTAGCTTCAATAGGTGGCACGTATTAGGTCTGCATTACGAGGACGGCATATTTTATCTCTGCCTTGTCTTAATGGTGAGCACTGGGACTCCACCAAGTGAACAACTGGAACGGTAAACAGGTTGTGGGAAAGTGAATGCTGTTGTTAGAAGCCAGCTAACTGAGACCGACAGCCTGAAGGTGGCTAAGCCCCTGGGAAACCAGATCGGCCCACTATAAGGGGTATATCTAGTGGGCTACTCAATGCAATCAGGAAAAGACCAGAATCACACCGCATACAACCTAAGAAAAACCAAAGCGAGGGTAACTACCCGGGGCCTTGTTAACAAGGAGGTTGAAATGGTAAAGTCGAAATCTAAAACAAAAGTAAAGAAAACTTCCCCTCTTAATCAAGGTGCGATTACCAAATTCTTTCCTCCAAATCCACCTCCTGAAATAAATTCCACTACGATTGAGGAAGATACACCTGACCAACGCGAAAAAGCCCTATTGAGTGTGTCAAATTTTGATGACATTGATAATAATTCTCTATTAGATCTTTGTCTAAACATCCAAAGAAGTATGACACCACAACCTGAAGCAAGGCCGAGCAACAACAGTGGAACACAGGCAGACAGACCGATGACCACTCCTCCAGAGATATCTATTGTGGGAGGAGGTTTGGATAGATTATCTATCTCACCAAACCTAGCAATGGCCTCAATGGAAGACGATCCCGACGTCGAAATAGAGTGCTTAAATAAATCATATGCAGGGGCAATTGAAATTGCTGAGATCCAGGCATCTGTTGCTTCGCTACAATTTGCGCTCAAGATTTTACTTATAATGTCGGGACGTATCCTTGCCAACACGGATGCTTTAATTATGGGAGAAAAGGGGAGATCGACATCTGCTGAAGAGGCAGAGGCAAATCTTTCTGAAGCCATCCATATTGCAAATGAAACCGAAGAGCAACAACATTTGGAGGCTGATCAGGATGTGGGCAGTCCTGATCCATTTTTCTCCAAAAAACAGAAGAGGCTAGCAAGAAGGGCCGGCAAGGGCAAAAGAGCCAGTGCCACGTTACCAATGATATCAGAGCAGAGTGTGATGGGAATCGCCACCAAGAAGAGTAGGAAAAGACTAGCAAGAGCTAAGAAAAGGAAGGCAGCCAGCGACGGCTACCTCACCAGCTGGCTAATGCCTGAACAAGCCGCCGAACACATATTGGAAGAAGAGGCAGTGATCGTGGAGACGGAAGAGCCGTGCAGTTGTGACGCCATTGAGATGGATATGTCACTAAGGCAAACTATAGCGCTAGAAGATCCAGGAACTAAAGCAGCCGCCACCACGGACAACATAAGGGAAACGAAAGGAAGCCGTATATGTCTGATTAAGAATCTATATCAGAGTAAGGACAACAAATGGCTACCACGCTCTGAACTTTTGACTAGACTTTACTCAGAGCCTCAATTGCGGGTCCTCAAATCAGATGACTTTCAATTTGTGAAACCACTGAAAGGCCCTAACCCTAATGTTTCCGCATTACACTGCAAGTTCTTAGCTACTGCTGAATTGCTAAGAAGTATAAAGAGGAATTAAAAACAGTGGACATGGAAGTGGATGCTGATCTAAATTAAATAGATTTGAGTTGTCCGGAGGAAGAGGCAGCTATTCCTCTAGTAACTGCAGATTACCCAAATATACCAAAGGATAAGAAGATAGAAGCCTCTGATGTACAACAAGTGTTGAAATGGTTGGTAGATGCTCTTCCTGAGATTCTGTCTAAACAATGAGATCTATCCATTCTATCTTGGAACTGCCGGGGTTTTGCGCACCTCCTGTCATCGGAGGGCTCCACGAAATTGCTTGACAAATGCAGCTGCTTCTGCCTACAAGAGACATGGGCCTTAGACCCACTAATATTAGATGGTTATAAGATGTATCATTCGGCTGCCAAAAGAGGTGAAAAAGGCAGGCTTTATGGTGGCTTGATCATAGGGGTGACAAACACTCTGGGCTCGAGGCAGATAGCCTGCAACCTTGAAAGTAACTTGATTGCAGTTGAAGTGATCCTCGATGGTAAGGACTCTATGGGCTCATTTTTGTTGGTGTGCCTATATAATCGACCTGGGACGATACTAAGTGAACAATTGAAAGACACGCTCCAGGATCTATTGGCAAAGTGGCTGCCTACAACAACTGACTGATGCAGGGATAATGGTTGTTGGAGACTTTAACTGCCATATGACAGGGCGGGAGTGTAAAATGCTGAACCCTAAATTGAAAGATATGGGAACTATGGTCCACAATAAAAAAAAAAAACCTCAGGGTGGAGCATGGGAATACCTGTTTGAGTCCTGGGATATGACAATGCTCAACAGCAGAACTACCAGTGACCATCCTGGGCAAGATACATGGTCTAATGGAAGCTCTCACAGTACGCTGGACTATGTATTTGTATGTCCTAGGCTCAAAGAACAGGTAGAAGACATGATGGTTATTCCCAATGAATGGAGCGACCCTGCGGTTTTGAAAAGTGTGATGGTTATTCCCAGAGAACAGCTATTATCTAGCAATTTGGGTAAGGTGAAAACCAATACAGCGGGTACCAGGATTTCCTGGTCGGATAAAAATATATCACTCGCAGTAGAAGCTCTGGGGGCGTAGAATATAATAAGTTGTCTAATTTTAATGTAATGTCTATTGATTCAATAGAGGATTGGATCTATACTTTCATAGGTAAACATGCAGTGGCTCCTATGGGGGTGATGTTGGGCCCTGAGGGGGAAAAAATGCCATTTGATAAAATGATCAGAGACATGAAACGTAATCTCAGAGCAGAGCTACGAAAGGCCAAAAAAACCATGGCCCATGGAGAAGTATATTTTCTAAAAATCAGGGAGATTAAAAATAGGTACAGGGCGGCCATTAAGGCAAAATAAAGGGCGGACAAGGTACTCTCCTGGCAAAGATTGGTCAAGACTATATGCAAAGGCAAGACCCGTAATATCTGGTCCCTCTTGGGTGAGGCACAAGGTATTCAGAGGGGGGCATTAGTTAACCCCATTGAAGCTAGAGTGTGGGTAAAATTTCTGGAAAACAGAAACACAGAGGATGAGGAATTAACAATATTGGGCAGTCCTCCAGTAGAGGCACCGATTTTCATATCACATGAACTCATTTTGAAGAAAATTAAAGAGATAAAAGCCTCACAAGCACCGGGCCCTAACGGATTGGCCAATGTAGTTATGAAATCGTACCCTGAGTTCTGGGCATGCCTGTTAGACATATTATTTGTGAAAGTTTTAAAATCCGGTAAAATACCCCTCTCATGGCAAACGGAAATATTAATCCCCGTGTTTAAAAAGGGAAACAGACTCGACCCAAGTAACTATAGGTTGCTTTGAATGTTAGATGCCACAGGTAAGATATTTGCCTCATTTTTGTTGAATGAGCTTCAATCGTGGGCTTAGGGTTCTGGGGTACTATCTAAATTCCAAAGTGGGTTCAGACAGGGATATTCTACCTCCCATAATATTATGGTAATGGACATATTATGAACTAGAGCGCTAAGAGGAGGGGCAGCCCCATTATATGCCCTCTATATAGACTTCACAGCGGCTTTTGATTCTATACCTAGAAGCCGTCTGTGGAGAAAATTGCAACTAATGGGATGTCCGGAAGTTTTAATATACTACCTAAGACTCATACACCAAAATAACTCAGTCAAACAGAAGCTGGATCAGGAAGGTCATACAACGGATAACGTTCCCCAAAATAGGGGTGTAAAACAAGGTTGCGTCACAGCATCTCTAATCTACAACTTGTATGTTTACGATATTCCCGAAGCAATAACTGCTGCTAGCAACTGCCCCCCTAAAATTGGTAAAGCCATCTGTCCAGTATCAGCGTACGCAGACGATCTGGTGATTTTTTACTATACCATCAGTGGGATGCGTAGTTCGGCGGCTGCTCTGTGGGAGTATGCAGAGGTGAATGGCCTTAGTATTAACTTGGGAAAAACAAAGGTCATGAGATACAGAAAAAAGAAGGTATCCCGTGTGCAATTTACAGTAGGTTTAGTGAATATTTCCAATGTTCCCCAGTATCAATATTTGGGCATTGACTTTGAAGTATTTGGTGACTATGTGGCCTGTAAACAATTGCGTAGTATAAGAGCGGCACAACTGACTGCCCTGTTCTATAGGTTCACGGTTAAACAGGGTGGATTTACACTGTGGGGTACTCGCCAACTATATGTACAAGCATTTTCCCTGGCCATAATTTATGGATTGGAAGCCCTCCTTGAGTCTGATTTAAAGTGGTTACATGTGATAGAAGGCAGATTTTGGCGTTGTATCCTTGGCCTGCCTCCCTATGTCCCTATGGCCATTATTAGATTAGAACTTGGCCTGACTTCTCTAAAGGCATTAGTACTGAAGAAGCGGGCCTCGCTATATCTAAAAATGTCCCGGGACGCCAATAATGGATTGTTAACAGCGGTATTTCAGGAAATGGATAAGGAGCACTCGGTTTGCTCAACCATTGATCAGATGACTAATCTGTTTCATGAAAGAGGTTGGCAATCTAGGGACGGTTGCTATTCAGAAGAAGTAAATAGAGCTTTGAGCAAACGTGTAGCTCTCTGGGATTGGTTAGAGAATTTTGAACATTTTAGGAGCTTGAGAAGTTATCAATTTGTGCAATATAGACTGTATGAATTCAAGAAACCCCAGAGATGTCTGAACATCTGCCCTTCAGCCAGACTCAGACGGTTTATTCTATTGCTCAGATTGGAGCAACTCCCTACTATGATGATTACGGGGAGAAAAGATAAGATTGCTGCTGAGTTGCGAATATGCCGCCTATGTAAAACTCAAGATCAGTTGGAGACCGCAAAGCACCTTTTGACTGAATGCCCTGAAATGGCCAGCACGTTTACTCCCCTCCTTGGCAGCTTTGTTCATGAAAGTATGTATATCAAGGACAATCTTTCCTAGCACCATTGTATGAATTCCAACACTATGCGCCTGTTGACAGCACTATATACCATCTGGCTGAGAGTTGAAGTTGGATTGGGTATAACTCTCTAGGCTATTACCTCAATTTCTTTGTATAGACAATCAGCAGCTGAAAGTATGTAGTATATGTGGATAGATTTAAATGTTTGCTTTTTATTCTTTTAGGTTATGAACTTTTCTGTATCTGTATCTAGACTTGTTTTTTGGATTGTGCATTAATTGTTACGTTGTTATTTTAAAGGTTTGTGTAAAGTTTAATTTCTTTTAAACTATAACACAATACATATTAATGACTGTGCCGTTTTGCTCAGTTTTCACTCTGGTTCACTTGGTCTACAATTTAACTAGGGAGTGTGTATATATTTTTCCTCTGACCTATTTAACTTGCTTTAAGAACTGTGATAGATGTGTTTATCTAGAAGTGTATACAATAAATATATAACTACTTTTTAATACAAAGCTTTTGTCAGTGTTTCCTTGTGCCATAGTACTGTAGGCCTATTGTGTAAACCCTGAATACTGCTCATCTCCCTCTTGAGATAAGTCTGACTGCTCAGCCACAGCTACCAACTAAATCTTTGTAGTACAGACTGATACCAAATGGGGATTTATTGTTCTCACCTGTAGTCTTAATCTTGTGTAGTGATCCCTAAGGGAACTGCCCCGGATTCTGCCTAACACTGGTGTACAGCGGTGAGGATAAAAGTATTGGATTTACATGTTAGAGTTTAGAGTTCTGCTAGTACCTTGGTTCAAATAACCACAAGGCTAACTATCACAACAAGTTTATTTTAAACAAAAGTCAGAAATATGGTCACCCCCTCTGGCCCTCTACCTGCTTAAAGGCCTCGACCTATGGCTACTGGACCCTTATCAGGTCCCAGATTAAGTCCTGACTTGATCTCACTAGAAAAAATGAGACTTGAACTAGAATTCAAAAGAATTAGTGCCCAGACTGAACAGAGACATCAAGAACTAAGGCTCAAAGAAATGGAGCTGAACCATGAACTTGAGATGAAGACATTGTCTTTGGAAAATGCTTCTCTCCCTGTATCCTCTAGATCTTCCAGTCCAAAAAGACCCTGGATGCCTAAAGAGATTGTGGGTATGTATGAACCTAGGTTGGATGTATTAGATTGGCTTGCTATGTTTGAATACAATCATGGGCTCCATGATATCACAGGGAATCAGTTGATCCCCTGGTTATTCTCTAGGCTCCCCCCTGTTGCATCTGATGTGGTAATGGAGTTAGGGGAGGTGGATAGGATGGATTATGAATGTGTAAAGCTAGCTTTGATAGCCAGATGTGGTAAGCTCCTTCCCAGTACCTTAAGAGGATTAGGACCCTCAAAGAGCATGATAGTACCCCTTGGGCTACTTGGGTGAATGAGTGTTTGACGAACTTAGAGGGATGGATTAAGGGTTATAGAGTTAACACTTATGAAGGAATGAGAAATCTTGTAATGATGGAGTCTATCTATGATGCCTGCTCTCCTGAGCTCAGACAGCACTTGGCTGATTCTAAAGAACTGGATTCTAAGAAACTAGCTATGGCTGCTGACTTGTGGGTTGCCAACAGGGCTACTCACAAGGATTCAGGGGTAACTCAGAAAAAGGAGGGGAAAGCAGCCAAAGAAAGACAACAAAGAGAATTCAAATAATTCCAATTCCAAAGAGGGACCCAAACAAAATTCTAAGGGTAAGCCACAAGGGAAACCTAATCAGGCTAGTGCACCTTCTGGTCGCAGACCAGAAGGAGGTCAGAACAAGCCATCATTCATGAAGACATTTGGAAAATGTTATGTTTGTGGCTCTACTGATCATGTGAAAGGGGATACCAGATGTAAGGGTAAACCTTCAGGGGTCCACACTGTCTCCTTAGCCTTCGCTCCAGAGGAGGAAGTACATATGGCCAGTGGAAACTTTCAACTACTAGCTGAAGATCCCATTGGAGTCTCAGCTAGTGTATCTTTAGTCTCTCTATGGTTGTGGGAACAACAGAATTTAGATGTGTATAATTCTATCCCTCCTAATACTAAAGAGTATTACAAATACAGTGTCCTCCTAGTCAATGGTCAGGAGACCCCTGCCATTAGAAACACTGGGGCCAGCATAACTGTGGTGGACACATCTTTTTTCAAGGTGGAGGATGTTGCTAAGGCACCCAAACGCCTCACCAAGTTAGCTGAAGGGCCTGTGCAAATGCTTCCCTAATTAGCAGCTCTCATCCAGTGCAATGAAATGACTGTCAGGATACCTGTGAGTGTACAATCTGAAGTACCAGGAAGGGTGCAATTGGGCAATGATCTGAAAGACCTGGGAGTAGTGTCAAGTACTCCCAGACATCCTAGTAAGAGATTACAGGAGCTTACCAGACCTGCAAGGGAGAGGACCTTGAGGGGCTCTCCTGAGGAGATGACAGAAAAAGAAATCACTCATACTCCACTAGAGTTACTAACTGCTATTTCAAAACAACCAGAAGCAAAGGGGAAACCAAAGACTTCAAAGAAGAAACCAGCAGGAAGCACTCCAATACTGCCAACCAGGAAATCTCCTAGGTTGTCAAAAATCATGCCTGTGATTCCTCCTCCAGCTGAGGCTGAGAGTGAGGTACAATCCTGTGTGGTTGAACTAGAGCCTGAAGACTCATATCTAGTAGAAGGCCAGGAACTCATTGGAGATCTTGATCCTGTGGACCATCCTGAGCTGCAGTCTTTACTGGCAGAAGGTGGCTCCACCAGGGAAGACTTCAGTAAGGGACAAAGAGAATGTCCAACTCTGGAAGGCCTTCGCCACCAGGCAGCTTCTCAGCTTGAAGGGCAAGAACCTGGGAAGTATAGGTTACACTGGGAAGATGGCCTCTTCTATAGTGAACCAACAGAGTCAACCCTTGGGGACTACAAAAGACTTGTAGTGCCCCAAGTAAACCGACTCCAATTCTTGCAACTAGTCCATGAGATACCTTTGGCTGGTCACTTGAGTTTCAAGAAGAACAAGGAAAGGCTCTCTCTCTACTTATATTGGCCTAAAATGGGGGCTGAGGTAGATAAGTATTGCAAGAGTTGCCACACTTGCCAAACCTCTGGTAAAAGTGGCTCCAAGAACGTGGCACCTCTAGTGCCTCTCCCTGTGGTGGGAGTACCATTTGAGAGGGTAGGAATCAACATTGTTGGTCCCCTTGATCCTACAACTTCTTCAGGCAACAGGTTTATCCTTGTTGTAGTAGACCATGCTACTAGGTTTCCTGAAGCAATTCCTATGAGGACTGTTACAGCTCCGGCTGTGGCTAAGGCCCTCCTTGGTATCTTTACCAGGGTTGGGTTTCCTAAAAAGGTAATATCCGACAGGGGGTCAAATTTTATGTCCCACTACATGAAATCCATGTGGAAAAACTGTGGATTTACCTACAAGTCCTCAACAGCATACCACCCTCAGACAAATGGGTTGGTAGAAAGGTTTACTAGAACCATGAAGAGCATAATAGGAGCTTTAGAGGACCCCCTTAAGAATAAATTGGATCTTCTACTGCCATGCCTTCTCTTTGCATATAGAGAAGTCCCTCAGGAGGGAGTAGGTTACAGTCCCTTTGAACTTCTCTATGGCCATCCGGTCAGAGGTCCATTAGCCCTGATCAAGGCGGGGTTGGAGAGTGCTCCTTCCCCCATGCCAGTCAGAGTCACTCACTATGTGATAGGACTCCGGAGGAGAATGTCACACATGATGGCTGAGGCAAGTGATAACTTGAAAGAAGGTCAGGTTCTGGTCAAGCATTGGCTTGTCCAGAAGGCCAACATAGTTGAGTTCGCTCAAGACCAGCTAGTTCTTGTTATGGTCCCAACAAGGCAGAGGGCCTTGCAGGACAAATGGATGGGACCCTTCAAGGTTGTGGGAAAACTTGGAGCGGTGAACTATCTGGTGGACTTAGGCAATCCTAAGGAGGCTCCTAGACTCTTTCACATCAACCGTCTACAAGCTTATGTATTGAGACCAGAACTGAGAGCTCTGCTTCTAGCTTCAGCTCAAGAGGAGGAGGAGAGTGAACCTCTACCTGACCTCCTCAGAGGCAAACCTTTAGATGAGAAAATAGAAGGAGTTAATCTCTCTTCTAATCTGACACCTGAGCAACAGGAGGAGTGCAAAGTTTTGTTGAATCAATTTGCCTCCCTGTTTTCTCTAGCACCAGGCTTGACCCCTTGGGGCCAACATGATATCCAAACTGGTGACTGTTTACCTGTCAAATGCAGGGGCTACAGGATGTCAGAAAATGTAAGAACCAACATCAGAGGAGAGGCCAACAAGATGCTTGATCTCGGGGTAATAGAGCCCTCTACTAGTCCATGGTCTAGCCGAGTTGTGTTAGTACCAAAGGCAGTATCCAAGGAGTTGAGATTCTGTGTGGACTATAGAGCTCTAAATGCAGTCACTAAGACTGATCCCCATCCTTTGCCTGGACAGATGAGCTGGTGGATAGATTTGGCTCAGCCAAGTTCCTCAGCACATTTGATCTCACGTCAGGCTATTTGCAGATAGTCCTGACTGACCATGTCAAGGAGAAAACTGCATTCTCCACCACAGTTGGCTTATACCAGTTTAAGGTTATGTCTTTTGGATTAAAGAATGCACCTGCTACATTCCAAAGGATGGTTAATCAGGTTGTGAATGGGATTGAGGATTTCTGCATGGCATACTTGGATGACATTGCAGTGTTAAGCCCTACTTGGAAAGAACATGTTGACCACCTAGGATATGTTTTGCCGGCTCTTGAACAGGGCCATCTGACTATAAAGGCAAGTAAATACTAAATTGGTCAGAGTAAAGTGGTCTACCTTGGGCATGAGGTAGGAGGTGGTGAAAAAATAGGCCTTTGCTCAGCAAGATTGAAGCTGTGCAAAATTGGATAACCCCTTCTACTCAAACCCAGGTGAGAGCCTTCCTAGGCCTCACTGGGTATTACAGGAATTTCACTGAGAACGATGGATCCATAGCTTCTCCACCGAATGTAATCTCATCTCCTAAATTCCCTAAAAAGATCAAATGGAATGAGGAGTGCAATCAGGCCTTTGAAAGCCTGAAGAAAACCCTTTGTCAAGCTCCAGTTCTCAGAGCTCCTGACTACCACCAACCCTTCATTGTACAAACAGATGCTTCCAATATAGGTATACGTGCAGTACTCAGTCAACTGGATGAGAAAGGTAGGGAACACCCCATTTGCTTCATCAGTAGGAAACTGAAGGAACCTGAAACAAGATGGGCAACTATTGAGAGAGAATGCTTTGCCATTGTGTGGGCTTTGAAGAAGTTTAGACCATACTTGTATGGATCTACTTTCATCATTCAAACAGACCCCCAACCCTTGAGATGGCTGATGCAAATGAAAGGGGAGAACCCAAAACTGCTAAAATGGTCAATCTGCCTTCAAGGATTTGATTTTACCATTAAGCACAGGTCAGGATGTCACCACCAAAATGCTGATAGTCTCTCTAGGATGTTAATAACCGACTAGAGGTAAGAGACTCATCCAGGAGTGGATTAGATCCTCCTGTCCCATAGTCTGGGGGTGGCGAGTGTTAGGGAGAATTCTCATTCTATGGCTAATTTCCCTTACCTATAGAGTTCCCCAGCAGCTTTGCTGGATTTGAAGGGTTTGTTTCTTTTATCCTGCTAAGAGTGAGGTTCTTTTTCCCACTCTTAGGCATGTTTTGCTATGTGTGTGCTAGGCTATTTTGGTGTTTAATGTCTATGTGATTTTCTCACCCCCATAGAAACCATCTTTATCCACATGTGTTACACAGCAGCCTCCATGCAGTGACACAGGGGTGTCGTAGCGACCCCCAAACATAGACTCCATACCCTGGGACTGACTACTGTCTCCCAGGGCCTGTCAAGTCCCAATTGACTTTACTAGTCAATTTTTATGAACTAAACCAGTACAAACCATCTTACTATGGAGGTATTGAAAAGGGTTAATAGTTTTCCCCTAGTGTTCATTTTCGAGAGGGTACCGTACAGTCCCTCTCTCAACTGTTTGTGGCTGGTGGCAGTGGTTACTACCGTAAATATTCGACCGCAAATATTTCCCTATGGGATTTTCCCATTGTTCGAGGCTACCACTTTTTCTGACAGCCTCTAACATACCGCCGGTGTATTTTAATATTAACTTTACTCTGGTAGGTTTTTATTGCCAGAACTTTAAATAACTTCTTTCTCGTGTCTTTATCTAAACTCCTAACCCAGGTCGGGGATCCTTTGTTCGTCCTTTTGGCAGGCTTCTACCAAGAAGCCCTCCTTTCGGCACCACTGAGTCTGGGGCGGGTCCATTGTGTGGGAGGGGGAGTAGGACCCCTGGACAGGGTTGCTTCAGCAACCCATGTCGCACTCTATCCTGATAGGCTGGAGGGTCTCCCGCCAACATGACCACTCCACTGTGCGAGTAACAGCTAGGCTGTATGAATGGGGATCTTTTTGCATAAAAGCAGGGTCCTGAGGACTGGAAGAGCAAGACGTTGCCACTGGAATTAAGAAGCCGAAGAGGAGAGAAGCCAAAGACATCTGCAACGACTGAACCACCGGTGAAGCCCTGCTGCAGCGTCTCAACACTTTTCTCCACACGACGAGAGAAGATCTTCACCTGCAAGAGCCTTCTTCCCCTGAGCTGGTGGAGCCAACCAGTTTGCCAATTGCCTTCCCGAACCTGCCTTGATTGAATCTCCCGTACCCTGTACTCGGAGGCCGGATAGCCAGGCACCAGTCCACCCGGACTGCGATTTAAAGGAGCGTACCTTTTATTTGTCAGGCAGCACCGCGGCTGGTTTCATCCCTGGATAGTGCAGTAACTCGAACCTTCCTCCACGACGAGAGCCTATCTTCCTCTGCTGGACCACCCGAACTGCAGGAACTACCAGGAACAACCGCCACCACAGGAGCCACTTCTTCATTTAAAGGTAAATTGTTCCGCCAGGCCGCCCTTTCTCCGCGGTAGCACTAAAGGTGTTTTAACTCCTTTACCTGTCTGTTGGGTTGGCCGACTCTCTCTCTTAACATTGTCTTTTCAACTTCTGCATCCGCCTTTTCAAATTCGTTTATCAAAGACTTGAATGCAGCTACAAGAACATTTGGCTCCTGGGGCCTTGCCCTGTACCACTGACTCTGGTACAGGCCTACTGACTCTGGCTACATTTGTTAGACCTGCCTTCTTTAGATTGATTCTCATCTAGAACTGTGTTGATGCACACATTTCTTACAACTACCCTTTTCTTCCCATTTTTAAACCTTGTGAAATGCCATTTTGCTCAGTTTTCATTTAAGTATTGCGTATACTGAAGCACGGTCTTGCTTAAACTGGTTCATAAATTGATGGTAAGTGTTGCTAGGGTGTATGAGAAGGTATTTCTGAATAACTTGTGTTTTCCCTCCCTTGTAAGGAATTGTTAGAGTATCCCTTGTGTGTAGTTTTCACTGTGCCGTTTTGCTCAGTTTTCACTCTGGTTCACTTGGTCTACAATTTAACTAGGGAGTGTGTATATTTTTCCTCTGACCTATTTAACTTGCTTTAAGAACTGTGATAGATGTGTTTATCAAGAAGTGTATAAAATAAATATATAACTACTTTTTAATACAAAGCTTTGGTCAGTGTTTCCTTGTGCCATAGTACTGTAGGCCTATTGTGTAAACCCTGAATACTGCTCATCTCCCTCTTGAGATAAGTCTGACTGCTCAGCCACAGCTACCAACTAAATCTTTGTGGTACAGAGTGATACCAAAGGGGATTTATTGCTCTCACCTTTAGTCCTAAACTTGTGTATTGCTCCCTAAGGGAACTGCCCAGGATTCTGCCTAATATACTACCATAAATATTCAACCGCAAATATTTTCCTATGGGATTTTCCCATTGTTCGAGGCTACCACTTTTACTGACAGCCTCTAACATATTGCCGATTTATTTTATTATTAACTTTACTCCGGTAGGTTTTTATTGCCAGATCTTTGATAATACTGTCTTTCTCTGAAATCCTAACCCAGGTCGGGGAACCTTTGTTCGTCCTTTGGCGGGCTTCTTCACAGAAGCCCTCATTTCAGCACCACTGAGTCTGGGGTAGACAGGATGTGTGAGAGGAGAAATAGGCACCCTGGACAGGGTTACCTAGGCAACCCAAGTCGCACTCTGCCCTGATAGGCTGGGGGTTATCCCACCAGGATAGCCACCCCACTGCGTGAGTGACAGCTAGGCTGTATGAATGGAGGGTTTTCTGCATAAAAGCAGGGCTCTGAGGACTGGAGGACAAGACGTCGCCACTGGACCTAAGAAATCCAAAGAGGAGAGAAGCCGAAGACATCTGCAACGGCTGAAGCACCGGTGAAGCCCTGCTGCAGATCCTCACCACTTTTCTCGAACGACTCAAGAAGATTTTCACCTGCAAGAGTCTTCTTCTCTTGAGCTGGTGGGGCCAACCAGTTCGCCAATCGCCTCCCAAGACCTGCCTTGGTCGAATCACCAGTGCCAAGCACTAGGACACCGGATAGCCAGGCAACCGTCCACCACAACCGCGATTTAAAGTAACATACCTTTTATTTAGTTTTAGCATCACCGCGGCTGGCTTCATCCCTGGGCAGTGCAGTAACTCGAACCTTCCTCCATGACGAGAGCCTCTCTTCCTCTGCTGGATCTCCTGAACTGCAGGAACTGCCAGGAACTACTGCCACTGCAGAATCCTCTTCCACTTTTAAGGTACATTGTTCCGCTAGGCCTCCCCGTTTCGTTGGGTACTGCTAAAGGTGTTTTAAATCCTTTACTTACCTGCTGGGTTGGCCACCCCTATCGTCTAACATTGTTTTTTACCTTCTGCAACCACCTTTTCAAACGTTAAACAAAGGCTTGACTGCAGCTACTAGAACAGTTTGATCCTGGGCACTTTGCCTTGTACCACCGACTCTGGCACAGGCCTATTGACTCTGGCTAAATCTGTTACAACTGCCTTCTCTAGATTGCTTTTCATCGAGAAATATGTTGGTGCACCTAAACTCTTATAACCACCTTTTTCTTCCCCTTTTAAATATTGTGAAGTGCCATTTTGCTCGGTTTTCACCTAAGTATTGCTTATGCTAAAGTACTGCCTTGCCTAACTTGTTCACAATCCAATTGGGAAGTGTTGCTGAGGTGTTTAGGAGTCTAACCCTGTATAACCGGACCTTTCCCTCCCTCTGAAGAAATTGTTAGACTGCCATTTCTGCTTGGTTTACACTGTGCCATTTTGCTCAGTTTTCACTCTTGCTCAAAGTTGTCTACAATTTAATTAGGGAGTTGTATATACATTTGACTGTTTTAACTTGCTTTAATGATAGTGATTTGTGTGTGGAACTAGGAGTGTGTAAAATAAATATATATTCTTTTTGATACAAAGCTTTGGTCAGTGTTTCCTTGTTCCATGGTATTGTAGTCCTATTGTATAAACCCTGAATACTGCTCATCTCCTTCTTGAGATAAGTCTGACTGCTCAGCCACAGCTACCAACTAAATCTGTGTGGTACAGACTGATAACAAGGGGGATTTATTGCATATACCTGTAGTCCTAATCTTCTGTAGTGCTGCCTAAGGGAACTGCATAGGATTCTGCCTAACAGTGCTTCATCCCACGGAAAGGGACTTCTCGTTTTACTCATATGTCCACAGGACCTTTAACAGAATTGACCTCCTTCTGACGTCGCCACAAATATTTTCCTATGTCAAGGAAATCTCGATTGGGACACACACCCTATCGGATCACGCGCCAGTGGCTTTGGAGCTCCGAGCCCATCAAGCTACCCCACCTTCACCGCGTCGCTGGGCTCCATTTGACCCAATGCTCAACGACATGCCCCAGAGAGATGCAATCGCTTCCACAATCCAAAACTTCTTCAGCGAAAATGGGAACAAAGACACCTCCCCAGCAAACACATGGGACGCCATGAAAGCGGTGGTCCGGGGGGAACTGATCGCTCAGGGGGTGGCATACCACAGAGCCAAGCGCCAAACCTGCCTTTCCCTCGAAAAAGTGCTCCAAGAAGCCGAAAAAACACACAAGTTGAAGGGCTGGTCCCCGAAGACACAACAGCCAACCCGCACCGCCCGCAACAAAATTGAGGCTCATTACGCCGAACATACAGCTCATCTCCTGGCCAAAACGAAACAATTCTACTACGCCAAAAATAATAAAGCAAAGAAACTATTAGTGAGCAAACTAGCCAAGGCGAGGCGGAACAACACAATCATTGGGCTACGAGACTGACAAGGCAGGGTTCACTACGCAGAGCGGGAGAAACAGCAACTGGCTCCGGACCACCTGGCTCAGGTGATGACCTCTCCCTCTAGAGACCGAAGCAAACAAAGGGAATATCTACAAAAGGCGGCTCTACCCCACCTGAAGGACGCAGCCTGAATAAACCTGGACGCGCCTATCACAAGTGAGGAAGTTGAAGATGTCATCAAGTCCCTCGAATCACGGCCCCGGGGCCCGATGGGTTCTCGGCCAGATTCCACAAAATGTTCCTCCCACAACGGGTGGCTCCCATGGTGGCCCCCTTCAACTCATTCAGGGACTCAGGCACTGTCACCCTCTCCATGGCGGAATCCATCACGATCCTGTTGCCCAAGCCGGGATAAGACCCCAAATACCCAGCCTCGTACAGATCCATCGCCCTGCTTTACATTGATGCCAATATCTATTTGAAAATCCTGTCCAACCGCCTCTCGTCTATTCTACCCAAAATAATCCACACGGACCAATCAGGCTTTATCACCAATAGATCCACAGGAGACAATGGACCTCATTACGAGTTTGGAGGCAGCCATGCCCTTAACAAGGGCATGGCTGCCTCCAAACCCGGGTCCAGGTCCGTGGTCCCTGAATGGGGAAATGCCGGGCCATTCCGACTTTGGAGGGCCCAGTATTTCCCCATTCAGTTAGCCCAGACCCGGACCATCCCCATTCCCATTTGAGCCCCCATAGGGCTCAATGGGAATGGGGAGCATGCTAATGACGGGCCCGTTGTTAGCATGCTGGTCCCCTCGCGGGACCCGCAAAGGATGTCTGGTCTGACCAGATGTCCAGAGCGGGTCCAGCGAGGGGACCTCGTAATGAGGCGGTACGGGGTTAACAGCTCTGGCACCTTTACCAGCGCTGTTAACCCCTTACGCCTCACTTGTAATGAGGCCCAATGTCCGCAGAACCCTGGACCTGGTAGACCTCACGGCCCGGAACTCGCAAAAACTAGTGCTGGTGGCCCTGGATGCCATTAAAGCATTCGACAAGGCGGACTGGGCCTTTATGGGTCAAACTCTTGAAGCTTTCCACATCGGGCCATGTTCCAGAAGATGGTTCTAGCGAACTATCAAGCCCCAAAAACCCTTCTCAGAGTCAATGGCGCTCTCACTGATCCGATCCCGCTCTTTTGTGGGACTAGGCAGGGATGCCCGTTGTCCCCATTGCTCTTTGCCCTGGCGATGGAGCCGTTCACCCAGAGGATCAGGGCCAACCCTAACATCAAAGGCCCTCAGATCGGCCCAACCCAACACAAAATAGCCCTTTATGCAGATGATGTCTTGCTCACCCTGGCGTACCCCACCCCCTCTCTGCGTCACGCCCTGGCAGAAATAGACAACTATGGGAAAGTCACAGGCTTCTCCATTAACTATCACAAATCAGTGGCTTTGGGGACCGGCCTGTCACCTGGCGAACAGAGGCCCTCACCTCGTTATGGCCTGTACACTGGAAAGAGAAGTCAATCCCCTACTTGGGAGTCCACATCCCAGCAGATCCAAAAGCAGTTTATCAAACAAACTTCCCCTCACTCTTCCGCAAAAATGGGGGACATCCCGATTGCAGAAAAGACAACGGCGGCCAGAACCGGGGCTCTGCATCACTTCCAGGACACCTGGGCTCCATTTCTAGACTATAACAGAAAGTTCCCAGCCCTAACCCACTTATTCCGGAATGCCGCAAGACTCCTGAAAGGGACAGAAACTATCCGAGCGGAGGAAGAAACATAGGAAATACAGAAATCCAAGTCGGAACGGGGACATCGGGTGGGGGGTGAATGGGTGGAGGGACGGGGGAACTTGGGAAGTTGAATGTCATGCGTTAATTTTACTTGTAATGTATTCACTCTGCTCTGTTTAAAAAATAAACAGTTTGAAAAAAATAAAATAAAAAAATAAAAATAGTAGGACTATTGTCAATAGTATGACACCTCCCTTACACTATCCCAGCCATCTCGCAAAATTCGAAATTCGATAAAAACATTCTCAGCAGTGATATACTCTTGTACATCCTGACATTGTAAAGGGAATTTATGAACAACACAAACGAAGACACAAAACGCACAATAAAATACAAATACAACAAATTATATGTCAAATAATAAAGACCCCGGTAATATACAGGCTGCATATGAATTCCAATATTTACATTGTGCAATACGGTCCAAACTATTCTCCCCAGATTACCATGTCCCCTCATATAAATCATTACTTAAATGTCTTCCTCTCCTTTTCCCATTAAAACCCCACATATCCCAAGATCCCACCTCCCAACATCACACCATCTTCCCCCTCATCCACTTGTTGAACTCAATGACAAAAGCATTTTAGGTTTAGACTATGCATAAACACGTAAGCATCCTAAGAAACAGTCCCCAACAAAACCAACAAGATCCAATTAAAGATGCGTGACATAGGTGCGCGATTACCCAAAGTTTGCCTGGACAAAAAAAAGATTAAAGACTAAAATCATAAATGCTTTCAGAACGTATGATCAAGGGTATCACAGAAGACCCATTAGTGTTTCATAAACATGACAGCCTCTCATCCCGTATCCCAAAAAGAGCAGAAAAATAATCTGTGCCTCAGTTAGATAACAACACACATGATATGATATGATATGGCATTTGTAACGCACCTATACACAAGTGTTTCAAAGCGCGACGAGGCAGGGAGGGGGGAACAAGGGGAAGACAGACAACGATCCTACTAGGCCAGGTGTCATTCAGACCGCGCAAGTGCAGGGGTAGGGGGAAGGGGAAAAAGTGCAAGGGGAAGGGGGAGGGGGGGAGTGCAGTACAAATAAGTAGAATAGAAATAAAATAATAAATAAATAGGGCCAGCTGGTGGCAAGTGCAAGGTAAGTGCAGACAAGTGCACAAGTGCTGGGGGGGGCGGCTGTAGGGATACAGAGACAGTCCCGCAGTGCAGGGGTTGCCAGGGAGGCAGTGCAAGTGAAGAGTGACTGGGCCCAGGACCGAGGTCGGTGAGAGTGGCCCAGTTGCAGAATCAGTGCAGTTTTGGTGAAGAATTTAGCAGGGGAGAGGGAGAGAGAAAGCAGAAGTGAAGAGGAAGGTTTTGAGGTGCTTCCGGAACCGGAGATGGTTTTCCTCAAGTTTCAGGGAGGCAGGAAGGCTGTTCCAGAGGGAGGGCCCTGCCGCGGAGAGAGATCTACCCCCAGCTCGTTGCTTCGAGAAGCGGCTGACCCTGAGGGAGTTGGAGACGGATGAGCGTAGGGCTCGGGAAGGAAGATATTTAGGAAGAGAGAGTTGAAGGTATTTAGGCCCCAGGCCCCAGAAGGCCTTGTGGACAATGCAGAGGGTTTTGAACTTAATCCTCGCAGCCACTGGGAGCCAGTGTAGAGATTTCAGTCCTGGAGAGATACGGTCCCTGGGCTTGAGGCCAAGGACAAGTCTCGCAGTTCTGTTCTGGATGAGTTGCAGAGGGCGGAGAGTGGAGGCAGGCAGATTAAGATAGAGGCTGTTACAGTAGCCCAGCTTCGAGAGAACCAGGGCTCGGGAGACAGTGAGCTTCTGGGGGAAGGAGAGGAAGGGAAGAATACCTCTGAGGAGGTGCAGCTGGTAATGTGACTTCTTAGAGACGTCAGATATATGAGGAGAGAAGGAGAGTGTGGAGTCGAAGATGACCCCGAGGTTTTTTGCCTTGCAGGTAGGAGCAGGAAGAGGGCCAAGAGAGGCCGGCCAGAGAGCTGCAGGGAAGGAGGGAGTGGGTGTGCCGATGAGTAGGATCTCAGTCTTACTAGCATTAAGGCAGAGGTCATTGGCAGCACACCATTCATGGATAGCAGACAGACAGTCAGAGATGAGGGAGGGAGAGGAGGAGGCCGAGGGTAGCCTGAAAATGAGCTGGGTATCGTCCGCATAGCACTGAAAGTTGGGGCAGAGGGCGCGATGCAGTGGGCAAGGAGTGCCAGATACTGGTTGAACAGCCAGGGAGAGAGATTAGATCCCTGGGGAACGCCACAGGTGGAGAAAAAGATGTCAGAGAGGAAGGACCCAAGTTGGACCTGCGAGGGTCGATTGGAAGAAAGAGGTCAGCCACGCCAGAGCCTGACCAGTGATACCCAGGTTATCACGGAGACGTTGAGCAGGATGGCATGGTTGACAGTGTCAAAGGCAGAAGAGAGATCGAGCAGAATGAGAACACACGGAGTGTTGGAGTCGAGGTTCAAGAGCAGGTCCTCACGGATGTTCAGGAGAGCAGTTTCCGTGCTTCTGGCCGCTCTGAAGCCAGATTGATGGTCATGGAGACTATCAACAGCTTCAGCATGGAGGTTAAGCTGGGAGATGGCCAGTTTCTCCAGGAGCTTGCCCAGGAAGGGAGTGATGGAGATTGGGCGATAGTTAGCCGGACAGGAGGGGTCGGCAGAGGGTTTCTTAAGGAGAGGGTGCACAAGGGAGTGCTTGAGGGGGATGGGAAGACTCCAGAGGCGAAGGAGTGGTTGCAAAAGTCAGCCAGGGCAGGAGCCAGGGAGTCGATGTGGTCCTTGATAGTTTTGGAGGAACAGGGGTGAATCTGTTTAGACAAGACTTTCATAGATCGGACTTGTCTGGAAACCTTGTCAGCAGAAAAAAGGGGAAGGCAGAGAAGGAGGGAGGAGGGGTGGCTGCAGAAGGGCCAGAGGAAGAGCAGGGAAGGGTGATAGGAGGAGAGTGAGGACAGGATGTTCTGAGTTTTAGAGATAAAGTGGGAGGCCAGTGCAGTGCAGAGGGCCTGGGAGGGGACAGGAGAGGTAGAGACTGCAGCAGGGTTGGCAAGCTCCTTGCAGATTTTAAAGAGTTCAGCCGAGTTGTTAGATGCCGCAGAGATGCGGGCTTGTATAAGGGCTCTCTTCTTGGTGAGAACAGAGAGACGGTATTGCCTTTGGAGCAGGCGGCAGGCCAGTTTGTCAGAGGATGAACATGAAGCACGCCATTTCCTCTCTGCCACCCTGCACTTGCGTTTTAGGGTGACGAGATCCGAATCATACCAGGAGTTACATTTGGCTTTGGGCTTCAGGCGGATTTTCATGACAGGGGCAAGGATATCAAGAGTATCTGATATAGCAGAGTGGAGCAAGGAGAGGGCTGTGTCAGGGTGGGAGTCAGCTGAAGGGGGAGGGGGGGCGAGAAGGTGGCAGCGAAAGCCGCAACTGACACGCGCTTCATGGGTCGGATGACCGAGAAGGTGGGTGGCAATGATGAGGGTGGCTTTGCCTGTGGGGTAGGGAGGGTGAGGTGGGAGGATAGGAGAAAGTGATCACTCCAGGAGAGAGGGGTGGAGAGAGGGACAGAGAGGGGAAGGTCAGAAGAGATCAGAGCATCAAGAGTGTGCCCTGCAGAATGAGTAGGCCCAGACGGGAGAATAGAGAGTGAGAGAGAGTCGCAGAGGTCACAAAAGAGTCCAGTGGGGGGTCAGGAGGCATCTAGGTGGATGTTGAAGTCACCAAGAAAGAGGAGTTGAGTGGTAGAGGACAGGAGTGAGGAGGAGAGGTCAGCCCACTCAGAGAGGAAGGAGGAAATTTGACCAGGTGGCCGATAGATAGTAGCCACGGTAAGGGAATGGCTAGGAGAGAGAGAGAGTCGGCAGAGGATGCTTCACATAGCATATTTATATCCATATTCCAGACTACATCCTGGTTCCAGCAAGTGTGTCTGTGTGTGTGCATGCACACCAAACACATCAGGCTTGGATCCGTAGTGTAAGTCTAGTAACCAGACTGTGATGCCGGTTTCATATTTGCATCAGTAATTTCCTCCATATACATAACCGCAATGATTTCTGGGGAGTTAACCTAGAGGATGAAGAAAGCCAGGCCAGTAGGTCCCTTTCTCCAGCAGTCTTGCCTTGCTTGTAGGTTCAATGTCCATCGACGTGATAGGGAGCTTCTGTCAAGGATCTCCAGCTTGCGATCACAATCGGAAATAGAAGATAAAGTATTTGAGTGCATAACCATTTCGACAGGAAAAAAAGGATGTATGCTCTAAACTAAATATAAATTTACATACCTATATGTTCACCCAAAATAAATCTATGAATAAAAATTTAATTAACATGAGCAGTTCTTCAGGACACATGATTCCCAAAGCCATCTTTTCTTTTCGGTACACTCAAGCCCTTCTCTGCTGCACATTCCCCTTCCATAAGCTCATAATCTAAATCAGACAAAAAAGCCTCAGCACCATGCTGGTCAGTAAAAGAGTGTATTTGCCTATCAAAAATGACTCAATGTTGCTGGCTAAAGCATGTAATACTTCAAGTTCTTTTTCTTTGCCATCTCTTTTGCCAGATTAAAAACCCACCTTTTCTACAGCCCTCCAAAGCTCAGGTTCCCAGAAATCATGATTTTATGACCACCCCATGAAAAGTCGCCCATCTCGTGCGCTTTACATAAAATCAGCTCCTTCACTGGGATCTTTAAAGATTTCAAGAACAAGATCCTTACAATGCACACCTGTGTTGCAGAAATTAATAGTCCCAAGAAAATTATCACCCTGCACTCCTTAATTTATCTCCAATCACTTCAGGCTAAGATATTTAATGTTGTTAAAGTTAAAATGCATAAACTTCAGGTGCAGGGGAGACAACAATCAACCCTGGCATATGGGTTGGAAAATATGTGAAACAAACAATAAGATCCCATTAAGGGAACTCCCGTCCCCTGCACACTCTCAATGGCTCAAACAATGAGTCCAAACTTTTAAAGATACAATGTGTACATTTTTCAAAATAAATGTTCACCAAATGATTTCATAAACACACATTCAATAATCAGAAAAGTATAAGATAAACTAACACAATCTTGTCTGAGATCAAACATAAGCTGTTTATTTGTGGCCCAACTCGTTTCGAGAGTGTTCTCTTCTTCAGGGTCAAATATATCAAATTAAAAATATATCTAGAAAACAATGTCCAATAAAATTAAATTATTAATGATTTACGTATGAGTGTATTACACTTTTTATGTTGTTATAGTGTTTTACAATTTAGATTCCATCATCAAAAACATATCTCAAAAGTTCCTTCAAGTAAGTTTGTATCAATACTTTCATCATCAGCATTACAAGATTATTTCCCTTCGGATAGGTCTGTCTCAAGACAACTTAAAATTCTTAGCCTTTTATGGTAGTAGGACCTGGATCATAATCTGCTTCAAACGTTCATTAAACACCTTAACGGTTTGTTTATCAGTTGTACTGTTTAACATACTATTCAAACTCAAAGTCTGTGTTTGCTAGATTATGACCTTTGGCATACTAAACGTACCCAAATTGTTGCCAACAACACCGGTCCGGTGTGTTACTTGATTCAGTCCAGTACAGTCCAAATGTTTTGCGGTGTGTCCACCAGAATTAAGTTGTTCAAAATCAAAGTCTGGTCTGCTTCACAGTAGTTTTAACACAGTCCACCTAAAAAAACGTTCTGTCGCAAATTATCGTTCTAAGTACATGTAATACCCTAATGCGTTATTAATCATGTCTTCTTGTACACGGGATCAAAAACTGTTGTAGCTCATCTACTGTACCCTGCCAGATGCCAAAAATGTCGTTGATGAAGCGTTTGCAAAATATTATTTTATTTTTCCATGGGTCCTTATCGAAGATATGGGTCTGTTCAAAGTGAAACATAGACATGTGCATATACTGGTGCTACTGAAGAGCCCATTGATGTTCCAAAGATCTGTAAAAATAACTTGTTGTTGAATCGAAAATAATTATTGTATAGGATGATGTTTATAAGCCATATAGCAAATTCCTTATGTATCAAAGTTTCACTGTGTTAGAGCAGGAACCACTCCAATGCAGCAATGCCCTCATTATGAGGAATAGAGAGGTATAAACTATAAACATCCAGTGTAAATAGTATAAGTGAGGGCTCATTTGTCTGAATTTCATTAAGCAATCGTAGGAAATGCGATGTATATTTCAGGTAAGCTGTCATCTTCTGAACTAGTGGTTGTAAAGCCTTGTCGAGGTTGCTAGTGGTTGAAAAATGCTTTCGGTGCCAGCCACAATAGGTCTAAATGGTGGGTCATTCATGTTTTTGTGCACTTTAGGTAAGGCATACAGAACCAGGATCACCAGAAATTTCTTGTTTAAGAATTCACTTGTGTGATCTGATATCCATTCAAAGTCCAAAGCTTTATCAATTGTTTTCTTGATGCGTTCTTTTATGGCCAAGTTCGGGTCATTGGCTAATACCAAGTATGTTCTTTCATCCTATAATAATTTCAAACATCCTTCGTTATAAAGGACAGTGTCCATCATAACAATAGCACCACCTTTGTCCGCTGGTTTGAATGAGATGGAATTATCCTCAGCAAGTTCTTTGATCATTTTCAATTGGTGTCTCCTGATATTTATCTTGTTGGTAGTACTGTACTTCAAGCGTCTTAATTCTCTGGTTGTTTTCAGATTAAATAAATTGATGACAGGGTGGTTAATTTGTGGATGACATTTACTCTTGTTTTTGATTTCTAGGAAGTCCGGTTTCTTACGTTGCTCAGTGGAGTCCAGAATGGAGTCAAAGAACACCTTAGTTCCATTTTTCAAATAAGTTTAAATAAGTTGATTCCTCCTCAAAAATAGTGGTATGGTTCGTAGGAAGGAAGGAGATCCCTACATTCAATGTATGCTCATGACTTTTTGTCAGACGTTTAGATGAAATATTAAGGACAATTGTGGGACGGTTCCCTTGAACACCACAAACCCTAACTGGCCAAATTCCACTTTGAGGGGGAGTTTAAGAGGGAGAAACATTAGGACACAATTTTTAAAGCACAGTGTACCATTTGGTAAGTTAATATATATTTTTTTGATCCCGTGTACAAGAAGACATGATTAATAACGCATTAGGGTATTATATGTACTTAGAACGATAATTTGAGACAGAACAGTTTTTTTTTAAGGTGGACTGTGTTAAAACTACTGTGAAGCAGACCAGACTTTGATTTTGAACAACTTAATTCTGGTGGGCACACCGCAAAACATTTGGACTGTACTTGACTGAATCAAGTAACACACCAGACAGGGGTTGTTGGCAACAATTTGGGTAAGCTTAGTACACCCAAGGACATAGTCTATCAAACACAGACTTAGAGTTTGAATAGTATGTTAAACAGTACAACTGATAAACAACCCGTTAAGGTGTTTAATGAATGTTTGGAGCAGTTTATGATCCAGGTCCTACTATCATAAAAGGCTAAGAATTTTAAGTGTTCTTGAGACAGACCTATCTGAAAGGAACTAATCTTGTAAAGCTGATGGAAGTATTGATACAAACGTACTTGAAGGAACTTTTTGAGTTACTTAAAGTAAATCATGGATAATTGAAAACAGTTTACCTTATGTTTCATTTGGATTATGGCGGTAACTTTCTGCCATAAAGTAAAGTAGACAAAATTCAATCATCTTCAAAATGTCACCAGGTATCAGTTCTACGATGCAAAAAATGACCACTCAAAGTACTACTCTAAAAGATGATATTTATAAAAAAATATCGATAGTGGAGAACTGAAAACTCTGAGAAAGAGTCATATTTTATGAGTTCAGTAGTGTAGCCGCACCTGGGGCTTGCCCATTCATTCATATATCTTGTGAACACAATCAGCTTGAAGTTATAAGTGTGAAGAGACTTGCAAGCCGACTGGTTATTGAGAGGCAATGTTACTCCAGCTGGTCGCTTTTGTCGGTTTGTAGAATCCACATTGGATGAGTGTAATGTACATGTAGAAATTCTGATCTTCAACCCAGCAAGGATTACAAAATTACTCTTCGCACTTGACTGGACAAACACAATCTTTAAAAAGCGAACATATGGGTTACATAGCAGTTTATCAATAATGGATAAACCACTGGGTTGTTTGCCAAAGTATCTGTTCAGATTTCCCAACCCATATTGGAGGTTGCAGTTTCTCACAGTTTCTCTGTTTTAGGCTAAACTTTACACTGACCAGAGAGATTGCATACATTCGCCCTGATAAGGATGTGAAACTAGTATGTCTGTCTTTGCATCTACTTGAACTTGAATATGGCACATCATTTCTCGTCAAGCATACATTTTGTATAAATAGTATAGTAATACTGAAAACTTTACTTACATGATTTGTTAAAATGCAGCTCGTTCTCGTTCGACAGCTACTACGAATAGAACCTTGAAGTTTTGTCCCTTCTGTTTCTTTCAAGTTCATCTTACCTATCCTTCAAGATTACTTGCTACATTGTATCCTTGGAATTTTTACTACAAGTCATTGAGGGACAATTTACAAAGAGCCTGTTTCCTTTTGTGGTCAAATTTCCAAGGTCCTCCTAGCTTCTGGTTTCTTCTTTACCGCAGAAATGAAAAATAATATGTTCCTAATTCAATTGTGCCCTAGACATAAATAATAAAGTATTAGTACTATTCACGAGCACATAACATTGACTTCCAACATTACTATTAATATCTGAAACAAGTCATTATTATTATTTTATCAAATAAGACTACATAAACACGTGAGAGTGTGTTCTGGTCTTACATCATGCCAGCTACTTTTAAAATGCAAATCGGCTATTACTTGTTTGCCCAGTCAAATTCAATTTCGGTAAAATGAATAACGATGACCTTGTGTTTACCCAATTAAAACCGTGTCCTATACCAACAAGGAGAATTCAATAGAATTGTTACTGTTAGTTTAATAAAATAGTAACATTTCACAATATTGAGTAATCTTGGTCTAAAATTACAAAAACAAAGCACTCTCTTACACAGTGACGTCTCTATGGTAGGACCAGGGAGAACACACACTTCACCTATAAAATGCTGTGCCTCCCCTTGGTTCCCCCGTAACACCCCCACATTGTGAGCCTCAGGTGCCATGCTAGCATCCTTTCTATTGAGAAAGCTAACATACAACAGATGGGGAATGCACTTATGTGCTGACGCCTCAGCAACAATAAGGTTTCTGCTCTGACTGTTGGGGAGGCAGGGTTGCATGTGTTTGGCTTGCAGTCTTTGTGATAGTGGGAAGGATAGAGTTAATCAATTATATTACTCTTAGAATTTCATTTCAATAGAAAATGTAATGATAAATCAATAAAAAGCAACATTTCCACCCTTCGATTTAACATGAGGTATAGTTACTTAAAACCAAGGCAACATAAAATACGTCAATACATTAAAAACACATAGGAGGTCATTACAACCTTGGTGCTAAGTGCACCAACTTTACCACCATGGTGTAAACTATGTTTACACCATGGTGGATGGCGGATTTACCGCCCCATTCCAAGGTGAGTGGGGCGGTAAATCCCCATTTCCCATTTTCCCTTCCCCATTCCCATTTTTGCCCCATAGGGCATAATGGGAGTGGGGAAGGCGCTAATTACGCCGCCGTAAATTACGGCGGCGTAATTAGCACCATGGCGGGTTCGCGCCATGGACTTTAACGCCTGCCAAAAGCAGGCGTTAAAGTGGGAATCCAGCGTTAAGGGTTAACGCCGTCGTTAACCCTTAACGCCGGGGTTGTAATGACCTCCATATACTAAAACCAATGTAAAGTGCAATGTGCTAAAGTGTCTGTGTTGGATACTAACAACTGTGAACCACAATTACCAAGTGTGCAAAACTTGCAATTATTCTATAGATCCTGTGCTAGCTCTATCAACCCATCGTATGACCAACATGTTTAGTTCCTTTGCGATTCAAATAAATCTATAGAACTTCTTAAGGGGCTTGTAAACCGTCTAAACACTTCTGTACTTCACTGTGTACTTGGGTGAAAAATGAACCATTCTTACGGCAAGTCCTTATATCTTTATGCTGCTAGGAGCCGTACAAACTTCAGTCTGTACCCTCTGTGAGAAACCAAAGGGAGTCTCACCCGGTTGTTATCAGGGACTTGTCATCTAGGTGGACAGGATACGGCCAGCGCTTTTGGATCCAGTTCCTAGGAGTGGACCAGTGCGGGAGGATCACCGGGTGAGGGGTCTTCAGGGAGTGGGGATGCGATAGTCGATGGTGAGACGCGGTATTCCCCCCTTTTTTTGTTCATCTACCCCTTCCTATTTTGTAGGTTTTTCCAAAGTCCAACTCCTGCCCTTTTTACACAAACGGTGGGCAGAGGAAGAGGGTGACAGAGTAACCAGACTAACTCTCTCACATCGTACTGGACATGTCCTGTTAATCTGGTCAGGCAAAGTCAGGCACTTTACACTAACTGCATGCACCTGATACCAGTTAGGTCTCCTCACATGACTAAAAGGCAACACCTAAAGACATACTCTGAGCAAGACGGAACACGAGTACGGGCAGAACTTCTGGGATGAAGGCACACCTACTGGAGCAGAGCAGCGGACCAAGGGATGAGAGCAGCGGGCCGTAAACCCCAAAGGTTCCCTACTGGAGGTTGTTGCCTCTGACAGACCGTGAAAGACACGTGGAGAAGGCCAGATCCCACCAGTGAAGATTGCATTGTGTTTCAAGGACGCCAGCGACGCTCCCGGGTGAATGGCAGAGTTGGGGAGGCGAGGTAAGGCCTGTGGTACTAACCTTGACTTGTGAATTGGAAATAGCAAAACAAAAAAGAAGGGCACACAGCAGGTGTGTTGGCAAGCAACCTGAGAGACTGGTGTGTGTTAAAGCGAATGAAGTAGCAACATCATATCACAAGGCAAAGCTGCACGAGTGTGGATGAGACGCGAGGAAAGGCAAACCTGTGAATAAACATTGAAGTACAAGGCAGCTGTGAGATCAGCGATACTAAGTAACGGAGTGGTCCGGCAAAAGAAATGGCCTATTCAAAAGTCTCTGTGAAAGATACAATGTTTGAAGCTATAACACGAGCAAACAGCAAAAGAAAATTAAGCGAGAATAAAAGTGAACATTTAGACATTTAGTTGAAGTGGTCCTACGGTGGTCTATAAAGAGAGCCACACATTCGAAAGTCTTTGGCAATCGAAAGGGGTCCGAGCCCGATGGAGGGAGGCCCGAAGTACAATAAGCTTGGGAAAGGAAGCCGCAGCAAGTTTGTGTTGAACTGCGACGTGAGAAGTCTGAGCCTGACAGAGGGGAACCTAGGTGATCTGTGTGCTCTAAGGTCTGAGCTCGGCAGAGGGGGACCTTTGTAAACTTTACACTGGAATACAATTATGAAAGTCAAGAAAGAGACTTTAACGTAGAAGGCCAGGCGGGCCTCAATCCACAGTTTCAAACTGTTTAGAGTGTCATAAACCGAGCCAGAGTGTGTCATCCTCTCTACAAGGACAGCCGTACTAAATAAGGTTCAACGTGAGGAAGAGAGCTGGTTCAACAATCTTTATTCTTTTGAACACTGATTTTTCCTTTGCATACATTTCTCCTTTTTACACTTTTTGTACAAGAGATAGTGCAGGCATACTGTTTTGTTTATCGTTTGATGGTCGATACTACTCTGATCTTAGTTATAGGGCAACATAGGAGTTTCTCCGACCCCAACATTTTCAAAAAAGGTTTTATAAATTGTATCCATTGTGTCAGTGTCATACTAGTGATACCATGCCTTCCCTACAACTCTCACAGCAATTGGAGCATATTCAACTCTTTTACCTATACAGGATAAGAGGAATTGTAATTGTTTATTCATAGAGCGCTTATACACAGGTGAAGTGTTTCAAAGTGCTTCAAGGTGGGACGGGAATAATTATCCCTTAACATCATATTTCCAAGACAAACTCAAATAGTATAGTGCTTGACTTGAAAGAACCTATCAGTAAACCCTGCAATTCTGCACAACGTCCAGCTTCTTGCTTAACGCCGACTGTATATAAATCATGTAAAACATTGGTTAGATGCTACTATAGTGTGGGTGTAGAAATTACTAAGAACTTAACCAGTGCCTACTTATGTCCTTGCCGTCTACTCTTGCCTCTAGCTCTTCTGGGTGATGGAATGTGCAACCGACAACTGTACCTATAAGCATATATAGATCGCAGTCTAAGTTCCAGTTTTCTATTGGTCTGGCATACATGCTAAGGTGATTCTCAATTGAACATTCTCTCAGCTAATGCAGAGTCTCAGCTAATGGAACCACTTACCTGTTCCCCAGGTGTTTTTTTCTCAGCTGGATAGTGGGCTAAAACGACTTCAGGTACACTGTAGAGGCTTTAAATCTAAAGTGGATGCAACATTATATATTAAAATTCTGCTATCCTCTCAACCCCTTTATGAGGCTGCACTTTCTCAAATATGCACTATGCATAGTTGCTGCATCACAACTTACTTAGTCAAACTCGTAGCAAGGTATCTGTTCTGTAGACCTGCGCTTTACCATTGGTGATACTCCTTTCTATAACGTTCTACAAATAATCAGTATTCTGTTAGAAACACGTGCTATTTCATACACCTGCATCAAAATGCACTGACCTCTTATAGCTCCCAATAGCTAAAGGTCTACCCTTCCCAACTCAGTGTGCTGTTGGTTCCAAAATGTAGACAGAACGCCACGGCCGCTGCTCACCCACATAAAGAAAATCGCTGCATGCTTCCTTGATACAACTGTGTAGGTCTGTTACCATTGGATGGTGCTTTCCTATGGGCAAACTGTCCATTTCGCAGTCGCCATCTTGGCATAGGGAGACTTCCTTTAGTCACCCTAAGCAGGCCACGTTTGTTACAATTACGGAGGTTGCCTGCACATAATTTATTTATTTATTTTATCTTTTACATTTATAGCAGCACACCAAACCCTCAGGATAGTTACAGAAAGTGTGAGGTGACAATCTTAAGATACACAGACACCGGCAGGTATAAACTGGCAGAACCGTGCCTCATAGTGTGGGGGGCTACATCAGGTATACAAATGAGCAGTCACAATCAGGCAGGTGCATAAACTGTCAGAGCCACACCTCATGGTATGGGGGCTACATCAGGTATCCAAATAAGCAGTCACAATCAGGTAGGCGCATAAACTGGCAGAGCCACGCCTCATGGTATGGGGGGGCTGCATCAGGTATACAAATGAGCAGTCAAAATCAGGTAGTTGCATAAACTTGCAGAGCCGCGCCTCATGGTACGGGGGGCTACATGAGGTATACAAATGAGCAGTCACAATCAGGTAGGTGCATATACTTGCAGAGCCTGCGCCTCATGGTATGGAATTCTACATCCGGTATACCATAGAGCAGTCATAAATAATGGTATTAGCCTAACTGATGGTTTATAATCGATCGAATGGTACATTTGACCGAATTCGACCAGTACCATTCGATCATTATAAAACATACTGAACATGTTGAAGAGGGGTTGTGGGGGTGTTCCATCGATCCCCATGTTCGGTATTTTTGGCCTTGGGGGTTGTCCCCCGCTTCCTCAACATGGGAGGGGCGGGCCGGAAAAAAAAAGGAAAACGAAAAAGGGACCTTGCAGCATCGGATCCGACCCACGTTAGAGGGATGGATCTGACGCTGCAGGAGACCGGGGGACGTGGAGGCGAGCAAGCAAGGAGGGGGGGGGTGGGGATGGGGGCAGGCGCATTTTGGTTGAATGTGAACAGGGATTGGAGTTGTTTCTTCGTCGGGTAATTGTTTGAATGCAAGTCAATTTATTTTTAACAGTTTGCCATGAACAACTATCAGACGAACAAACAACCCCAAACCATAAACAAACTCAGTCAGATTCGATTTTTAAACAGACATCCAGGGTTGTAACAATTTGGCTTTTAAGCAGGATGCAGAATACAGTAATATAGATAGGCTAACGAAGGCAGGGGGCAAGGATTTGACTTAATTATAAACTAAACGAGAATATGAGCGTACGTTAGTGATCAGTTCTTTAAAAGCATACATCTTGTGCTTTCATTACGTAAAGACGGGTTGAAAGATCTCCGGCAAAGAGCTATTGAGAGCTCGAGGTCATGTATAAGGTTGTGTGAAGCTTAATGTCAAAAAGGGTGTAGCTAGCGTTGCCAAGCTTTATAAGGTTGGGTGGGTTCAGCTGATTTTAATGGTATAGCATGTATAGTAAAATATATAGTAAAATATTTTCTAGTGCGGATCTGAGAGTGTGTGCCTCCCTTACCTTCAGCGTGTAGAGTACTGGCAGTATGATCATTCTGTTTACACAGCACGATCAGCTTTAGGGTTACGTGCACCGCAGAGATTAGTGGAAGAACAGGCACCAGTTATATTGACAGAGTTTACAGAGCCACGGGGGAAGGGGGGGTAATCGCTGGTCATGCAAAGGCAGGTTCAGGAGGCCTTGTAGCTGTGCCTTTGAGCAGGGCCGGCTCTGAATCCCGGCTCGGGGAAGCCATTTAATTTGTGCAGGGCCTTATCCAATCGGGTCACATGTCTTGACCAGGCACTCCTACGATGGGAAGGAGGCTGTTGTCTGATGCAAGCTCCACAGCAGCCATCTTAGCAGGGTGTGGTAGCCCCGAAGGACGACAGGATGCCTGAAATGATTCAAACTGCCTTTATTCAAAGGATACACAGGTGGGTGTCAATTGTCCAAGTGTGGGGCAGGAGCAAGTACTCACAGTTGCAGTCTGGGCCTCCCAGGTACTTCACTGGAGGCAGGGTATGCACATGGATGCTCCGCTGTAGGCTTCCAGGGCCCCCTTGAAGTCTCCAATGGCATTGGACTCAAGTCCTGGAAGTTAGGCTGCATGGGCTCCTGATGGCCCCAGTCATGTTGTCTCCTTAATCAGAGCAGCGCTGTGCCAGACCCCTTGTCTGGCACTCCGCCAACATTCTGCTGCGGAGCGCGGGTCCAAGAGATCTCATTCGGCCAAGATCTTGAAAGACCGCGCTCCCACGATCACTTGACGTCCCCACACAGGGTTTCTCATATTCTCCGAAGATGCAGGCCTAATAAATGCACATGCTGGGACATCGATGGTGTGGATCCCAGCAGTGCCCGCAGTAGAATGTAGGGCAAAGACAGGTTCAGGAGGCTTTATAGCCGTGCTTTTGACCTACCGGCTTGCAGAAGGTATTTCATTTGTGCAGGGCACTATCTAATCAGGTCTTTTCTGAAGCCTCAGCATGGCATAAAGTGAAACCGATATTTGTTTTTTTGTTATACCACAATGCGTGGACCATCTGCATATTACTGCGACATGTATGGCTTTAAAAAGCACATGCTGATAAGACTGCATACAGGAGTACACCGATATGCGGCCTGGCAAATCTCTAGACATTTGCTGACCCAAGTGTTACCATTCTCTTACAGTAATAGATTAAAATTGACAATTCATTAAACAGTAGTTGCACTGCAAGCACCAGACAGAGCACTCGTGAATGTGGCTACTCATGCTGGTATATCTCCATACATTCTCTATAACAATGTTGCGATTGTGGAAGGCTCTAGACAAGAAATGTGGCACATCCCCATATTCTTTGTGAATGTATACATTGAGGTGGTGTAGGGAACCATGCGGTCACCTTTGTTTCTCCTATGTTGGCCTATCTACGAGGTGCTTAGCTCCTAAATCCGCATACTTACAGCATCTGCATATAGGCTTCCTTATCATCTAAATGTATCTACAAGTAGCATCTACATCTAGGTTTGGGCATAACCACTGATATCTTTAGGGCTCTAATGTAGTTATTTGATCTTATGTCATTCAATATTTTCATTTAGCGCCACTTGATCGCATTTTGTCAGGAAAATAGGTTATTGTTCTTTTTTTTTTAAACGTCTTGCCTTATCCACTTTATTATCTTTACCTTTTGATATTTTATGCATCACTGTCCATTTAATATGTTCACAGCTGTGACGGTGTCTTGTGAAGTGTTCCACCATGGGTGCCTCGACGACTTTGTTACGGATACAGCTCTTGTGCTTATCCTTGTCTTGATTTTCCTTATAGGTTTCCCGATGTATAGCAAAGGGCACAGGCACCAGATGGCATACACTACCATCTCAGAGTTACAGTTTGTCAGTGTTGTTTGCTGCCATTTAGTTTTAAGCCTTATATCTATCTGTTTGGATCTTTCTGTGGTATCGCAACATTTGCATTTGCCACATGGTACGTGTCCTCTTGTTTTTTCCATACCCATGTAGATGGTAGCCTTATTTGTTTTTCCAACTTCGGGCGAATATCAATCCGCATCATTTGGTCTTTTAGATATGTACTCCTTTTAAAAGCCATCAGTGGGTGCTCTAAATGGCTTCTTACCTCCTAGAAGTATTTTCCAATTCTTTTTAAGAGATTTCATGATGGACCGATCTGAATATGAACACACAAAAACAATTTTTCAGAGTTCCTGTTTTTTTGGGTATTACAGTCAAAGATTGTGTCCCTGTTATTGTT
Organism: Ambystoma mexicanum; assembly: GCF_040938575.1. Taxonomy (NCBI): domain Eukaryota; kingdom Metazoa; phylum Chordata; class Amphibia; order Caudata; family Ambystomatidae; genus Ambystoma; species Ambystoma mexicanum. Next base: position 972,450,936 of record NC_090936.1, on the reverse strand, counting down.
TCTGGTTCTTTTACAAGATATATTGACACGCGATTTAGGGTATCCTCTTTTGCTGAGTTTGCTTTTAAGGGCCTTAGCCTCTATTTCATAATCTTTTTTCACCAAGCTATTTCTTCTTAGTCAGAGAAATTATCCAAACAGAAGATTCTCTCTGGTGTGTTTAGGGTGAAAGCTGTCAAATTTCAACAGTGCATTCTTGTCCATTTTTTTATGGTATGGTTTTACTGCCAGTTTGTTATTTTGTCTATCTGCAAAAATGGTTATATCCAGGAAGTTGATTTCAGAGTTGTTACAGTTCATAGTGAATTGCAAGCATCTGTCTTGGCTATTTAACATTCAGCGAATCTGGTGATTTCTTGTTCGTTGTTACCTTCCCATATAACTAAAACATCCTCTATGTATCTTTTCCATAGTTTGATTTAGTTGATTTCCACATAAAGGTTGGCTAGACTGAGTGCTACTGTAGCCCCCATTAGAGTACCATGAATATAACCAGGTTACTCACCGTAGTGACCACCTTACTCCTAGTCTATATTCCCCTTTCCTCCATACGTATGGGACATCTCTCCGTCCTGTGGGACGGGACCGAAGCGCTTTGTAAAAAAGCATCCAAAATTTTCCAAAAATATGTCCTTTCCCTCTTTCTTGTGCGGGGCCCGGCATGCGGCCGTAACCCTGCCCACCTTGGCTCCGCCCCACGCATCGCCCATCAGTCCTTTTCTATCGCCAGGTCAGAGACCTATTAGCAATAACAGAGGAAGCTTATTCGTGGGGACGCGGGAGGGCGTATGGAGGAAAGGGGACTATGGACTAGGAGTAAGGTGGTCACTACGGTGAGTAACCTAGTTATACTCCTACATCCCGTCCCCTTTCCTCCATACTTATGGGGGATTCCCAAGCACTCCTAACAGGAACTACGGGTGGATGGAAATACCCCTTACTGAAGAATTTTCTTCAGCACAGCCTGGCCAAATAGAGCATCAGCTCTTGAGCTCGTGTCAAGACATTAATGCATACAAAAAGCAGATGGGGAGGCCCAAGTAGCTGGCCTAGCGATGGACTCCCAAGCTGCCTTGCCCCGCACCAGGTGTGCATGAATACCCTTAGGAGGCTTCAGCCCTTGGACGGTGAAAGACTCCGTAATGCGGGCAGCGATCCACCGGGAAATAGTTGCCTTAGATGCCTGCTTTCCCTGAGAGTTACCAAAGGTCACAAATAGTTGAGAAGAACTCCTAAGCTCGGATGTTCTGTCCAGATAGAACTTAAGAGCCCTTCTGACATCGAGACAATGCAGAACCCTTTCTGCCTCTGAGGTAGGGTTCGGAAAAAAGACTAGCAGGGAGATCGACTGATTCAGATGTAACTCAGATACCACCTTCGGCAGGAAAGCAGGATTGGTCCGTAGGATTACTTTATCCTTGCGAAAGACCAAAAAGGGGTGCTCCACCGACAAGGCCTGGAGCTCACTCACCCACCTTGCAGACGTAACGGTGACCAAAAAGGACACTTTCCAGGATAGGTACTTGAGGTCCACCGTGGCCATTGGTTCGAAAGGATTATGGCACAACCCTGTCAGGACTACATTTAGATCCCACGACGGGTGCGGACTACGAATTGGAGGACAGAGGTGTGTCAAGCCTGAAAAATGCCTCTTAACCATGGGGTTACACAGAGAGTAAGAGCATTGGTCCGTAGAAAGGTAAGCAGAGACCGCTGAAAGGTAAGTTCTGCATGACAGAACATGGACACCTGACTCTGCTAAGAAGGATACGAAGGACAGCACCGTGTCAATCATAGCCCCCCTTGGTTCCAACTGCTTTCCCAACCACCAGTGACAGAACCTGAGCCATTTGCTTCTGTACTGGGATCTAATCGAGGGTTTCCTGGCTGCCTGGATAATGCGCATGTTATCCGCAGACATGTTAAGATGTTCTAAAGTCTTGAACTCAGGCACCATGCCGCCAAGCTGAGCAATTGTGGGGAGGGGTGCCACAGCTGCTGTTCCTCCTGGTGAAGAAGATCATGAGTCACTGGCAAAATGATCGGCGGAAACACAGACAGGTGTTGAAGTTCTGAGAACCAAAACCTGCCCGGTCACCACGGGGCTATGAGTAGGAGGAAACAGTTCACAGAGTTCCTCAGCTTGCAAATTGCTCAGTGAACTAGAGGCAGAGGCGGGAAGGCGCAAGCTCTTATGTTGTGCCATGGGATCTCGAGAGCATCCCCCAGAGAGGAGACTCCCAGCCCCCCTCTGGAGGCATACTGAGGAAGCTTCTTGTTTACTGCCATAGTGAAGAGGTCCACTTCCGGTGTGCCCCAACGCAGGAAAATCCATGCCCTCCGCCTTCAACTCCCACTCGTAGCTGACCACTGTCCGCCGGCATCCTCTGTGACATTCAGCTGGCCCGGGATGTGCACTGCAAGCAGCCAAACACCATGAAGTACAGCCCACTCCCAAATCTGGACAGACAGGTCCACGAGAGGGGGAGACTTGGTTCCCCCTTGCTTGTTGATGTAATACATCGACACCACATTGTCCGTGCGTATGCGGACCACTTTGTTGGCAATGATCGGTCTGAACGCCCTGAGTGCTAGGAAGATCGCCAGAAGCTCTAAATGATTTATGCGGAGAAGCTTGTCCTGGGGCAACCAGAGATCCGAGACCTGAAGAAGATCCAACGTCACACCCCACACCAGAAGGGAGGAGTCCGTTGTGATCGTCACTGTAGGGGCTGGGTCCTGAAACCCCGCACCCACCGACAGGTTGCTGAGAGATGACCACCACTCCAGGTCCATTCTCATGGAAGCCGGAATCATTATCAACTTGGAGTCCGGATCCACAGCCTGACGCCAAGAACTCTGAAGAGCCGACTGAGTCCGCCTCATCTTGAGACAAGCAAGAGGAAGAGCCAACACGCACGAGGCCATGAGGCCCAGAAGCCTCTGGAACCACAAGGCAGACATGCTCTCCGACTGCGCAAACATCTGACACGTGGCTAACAGATCTGCCATTCTGTCCCCGGTCAGGTAAACTCTGCAGTCGATTGCAGTGTTCCAGCAAAAACCCAGGAAAATCAAGTCCTGCGACACCGTCATGGAAGATTTCCGCCAGTTCCCCGACAGCCCAAGATGGAACAGGAGCTGAAGGCGAGACTGAAGATTGCACGCGGCTTTCAACGGGCAAGGGTTGCGTAAGAGCCAGTCGTCCAAATACGGATACACATGGATGCCCTGCAGACGAAGATAGGCCGCAATCACCAACATCATCTTTGTGAAGACACATGGCGCCGAGCGGAGGCCAAAAGGAAGCACTCGAAACTGGAAGTGCTCCTCTCCCAAAGAGAAACGGAGATATCTCCTGTGTGGATTCCAAATCAGAATATGCATGTACACATCCTGTAGGTCCACCACGCTGAGCCAATCGCCCATCTGCAAGGAAGACCGTATCTGGCTGGGCGTGATCATCTTGAATTTCTCTTGGGGTAGGGAAAGATTGAACTGGGAAAGGTCTAGGATGGTGCGCAGGCCAGCTTGGTTGGGTTTGGGCACTGTAAACAGCCGGGAGTAGAAGCCCTTCCCTCGCTCCCCGAAGTTTCTGAACCTCGGCATTCAGGGAGGGCGATTCCGACAGCTGGAAAGGAGGGTTGCAGGGTGGGGTAGGGGGTAAAGGTAAGCGGAAGCCCGCCCGGCGACTGACAAGACCCATCTGTCTTCTGTGATGGTCTGCCACGCCTCCCAATGAGACGCAATGCGCCCTCCCACCGGGGTCTCGTGCGAGCGCGGAAAACCCTCAATTTGCAGGTTTTCAGTGCCGTTGCCACCCGAACCCGAGGAGGAGGCTGAGGAGCGGGAGAAAAACTGAGTCCGTTGTTGCCACCGGCGGTTATTGCTCGAAGGGGTATCCACCCTACGAGATTTCCGATCAAGGAAGCCTCTGAAACCAGAGGAGGGTCGACTCTGGGACAGTGGTCTCTGGGTTTTAAAGGGGGTTTTAACAAGGACCGACAAAGACTTAACTGTCTGTGTGCTATCCTTCGTCTTGGTCAGCTCTACATCTGTTGTAGAATGAAAGAGCTCCTTACCATCAAACGGAAGGTCCAGCACCTTGTCCTGTACTTCCTTTGAAAACTTGTCGGCATGCAGCCACGCCTGTCGTGAGGTATCAACCCCCAGCATAAGGCCCTGAGCCGAGGTGTCTACGTGGTGAGCCGCAGCCTCCAGGAGATCCTGGGCCAAGACCCTGGCGTCGGATAATCCCGCTTTAAAGTCTTCCAGCTTCTTGACCGGGATGAACTCCTCAAACTCCGACAGACCTTTCCACATCTGCATATTAGCACCCGCTAACAGCAAAAGCTGCAAGGCCGAGTTGGCGAAAATCTTCCTCCCAAGGGAGTCAAGGAGCTTGTCTTCCTTTCCCAGAACCTGAGTAGCCTTCGTAGAAGAGGATGCTGCATGCTTGGACTGTAACGTGGCCGCAGCCACTACCGTAGAGGAAGGGGGCGGGCAAGATCACAGGGCCACCTCTTCCGAAGAATGCAGCCTGTATCGCGTGTCAATTTTCTTATTGACAAAAAGTCCAGAGTGTGGCTTTTCCCAGACCCTGCAGACCTCGGCCAGAACGTCCTTCTGCAAGAACAGGCCGGTACGCTCCAAGGGAGACAGGTTGAACGCCCCAGAAAGCACACCCTCCTGCCGAGCGGGTGCCTCGGGCACCGGAACATCCAAGAAGCACATCATGTCCAGTACCCGGTCATGAAAAGCTCTAATAGAGCGGGGCAGGTCCTTGTTGTCCTGATCGCCCTGCGCGTCATCCGGCAGGTCAGGATCCTGCTGAGCCATGTCGGGCACTGCCTTGTCCTGGGGGATAATGGGAGCAAAGGCGGAAGAGTCAGAGAAGGCACTGTAGGCAAGGGAGGTGCCAGCGGAACCACCGGAGGAACGGGTGGAGCCGGAGGCGCGGGCGGACATATGTCCCTAAAAAGCCCTTTGAAATATTCCCTCATGGGGTTGGTACGCTTGAGCGTCTGAAATTTGCCAAAAAAAGGTGTCCTACCGGGACTGTTTTGGAACCAGAGGAGGCCTCTCATGAGGAGAATAATTCCAGGGACGTAACGGGGAAGGGTGCCACACCGGCCCCTCAGCCGACGTATCCGCATAAATCAAAGGTGCCGGCCCCGCAGGCAACGAAACATTGTGCGAAAGGGGCATCCGAGCATTCCAGTCATAAATTGGCCGAAAAGGATGCGCGCAAGGGACTCTATGTTCACCCACAGAACCAAGGCCTACACCTGAGGCCGATGGCGTAGTTGTAGGGGTAGCATTCAAAATGGCTGCCGCGGTCGTGACGGGAACGGGCGCCATTTTGTCCTCATCTGAGGGGAACTGCGGCACGTGAGGAAGTGAGGCAGGAGTCCCCGTCGATGGATCAGGGCTCTTAACTTTAGCCTTAACATAAGGAACATCGGCTGAACCGGTACTATGTGGCAGGAATGTTTCTGCAACATACCAATCGCCAAACTAGCCTTCCCAGGAAGGACCTCGACACTGCCGGTAAAAGAAGAGTTTTCCTTCTTTGCCCCCTCAACAGATCTGGTGTCGCTGCAAGAGCGGCAACGGTGAGAAACAACCTTCACCTATAAGGCCTTGCCAGGCCTCTCAGAAATGCTGGAAGCTTTAGCCTCTGTACGAGGGACCTCGGACCCAGGTCCAGAAAGAGCCTTATTAGCGCGGGCTTCGAACATCCGTTCGGTAACACCAAGCCCAATCAAGGCCTCGGGGCGCACCCGGTCTTATTTTTGAGGGAAGCCGATAAAGAAGCCTCAGAACAAGCTCCGGTACCCCATGACTCGGTAGAACTAGGCCCACAAGCCGCCCCCACAGGAGGGGCCTCGGAGCGTGCTCCGGTATCCACTGGCCCCTTACGGAGGCCCTCGGAGAAAACTCTGGTACAATTATTAGGCCCAACGGGCAACTCAGGGCAATCCCCGGTGACAGAGCGATCAATGCCCCTCCCGGCCCGGGAGGAACGCGGGAAGGTATCCCCCAGCTGGGGTGCTCTGAAAAGTAAAGAACTTACCGGGCGTTTCTTTCGTCGATGAACACATGAAAATGCGAAGGAGGAGTCTGTCGATACACCTCCTCCCACCGCTCCAACTGACGTTGAAGTGCCCGGACCGAAAGGGAGTCGCAGTAAAAACAGTGGTGATCCGGACCCAAACACTCTAAACAAAGAGGATGGGGATCCGCCCTCGCGAAGCGTCGGTGACACGATGAACAATCTGGGAAGTCTAGTTTGAACGGCATAGACAGACTAGTACACGATCGCTCGCGAGAGCCAGAGAGAAAAAAGGGAAGAACATCTTCCGGGGATGCAATTGCTTCCAGTCCCGAACGAGCGGAGAAAAGGACTGATGGGCGAGGCACGGGGCGGAGCCAAGGTGGGCGGGGTTACAGCCGCGTGCCAGGCCCCGCGCATGAAAGAGAGGAAGGACACATTTTTGGAAACATTTTGGATGCTTTTTACAATGTGCTCCAGTCCCGTCCCACAGGACGGTGAGATGTCACATAAGTATGGAGGAAAGGGGATGGGACGTAGGAGTATGTCTGTAGAAAGCATCAAGAAACATCAAATAGTTCTCTGTCAGAATCATTTCAACACATTTGAACGAGTTAAGGGTACTGTTAGGGGTGCATTTCAGATGCAGTGGTTCCTCTAGTAGAGCGTTTGCTTGAGCAATCATGTGTACAATGATACAATGTTTAGACTAACTAGAGTATCATACCTTCCACCAACTTGATGACAGCTTTTGGTGTCTTGTACATAGGACTTCATTTGTGTGACTAACGGTCTTAGACACACATCTGCAAACGTAGGGGTTACAGGACTGAATTGATTCCAGAGACTATCAGGGTAATTCATAGAATTTCGCAGAAAAGTGTCGCAAGCGGCTGGCGCAGAGTGTCCGCGTGCGATTGACTGCGCCAGGCACGTGCGCTAAAACCAATTTCCGCGCAGAGCGTATTCATGGATTTTAGGCTCCCAAACCAGCCGTGGCGCAGAGAATCGCAGCGACCCTGCAGCAGAGCCAGTAACGCCCCCAAGAACGCCCTCGCGCAAGGAAAAGCCATCAAAATCGCTAAATCATCGCAAAGGGCTGCGCTAACCCTGGACCAGTTCACCGGGCTGGCAAACAGCAAACGCCAAGCGGGGAACGTGTATTTCAGGGGTGCGCGGGAAGTTCCACATGCGATTTCAGCAGGGTACGTGTATTTCAGGGGTGCGCGGGAAGTTCCACACGCGAATGGGCTAGTGCGAGCAGGGTACGTGTATTCCATGGGTGCGCGGGAAGTTCCACACGCGATTTCATCAGGGTACGTGTATTTCAGGGGTGCGCGGGAAGTTCCACACGCGATTGTCCCAGTGCGAGCAGGGTACGTGTATTTCTGGGGTGCGCGGGAAGTTCCACACGCGATTGGCCCCGTGCAAGCAGGGTGCGTGTATTTCTGGGGTGCGCGGGAAGTTCCACACGCGATTGGCCCCGTGCAAGCAGGCTACGTGTGTTTCAGGGGTGCGCGGGAAGTTCCACACGCGATTTCAGCAGGGTACGTGTATTGCAGGGGTGCGCGGGAAGTTCCACACGCGAATTCAGCAGGTTACGTGTATTTCTGGGGTGCGCTGGAAGTTGCACACGCGATTTCAGCAGGGTATGTGTATTTCAGGGGTTCTGGGGAGTACTACACGTGAATTGGCCGTGTGGGTCCTCCCAGGTGTACGCTCCACAACCTCCACGGCCCCTGCAGGCAGCCCACACCATGGGGGACTACCCTGCACCCCTGCTCATGTCCCGCAGGCAGCCCATCCACCATGGGCATGCCCCCAGCCAACCCACATGTCACCTTGCACTACTGATCAACTATGCATGTCTCCCACCACCCCCACACCCCAGCCACCATGGGCACCCTCCACCAGGCCCCCACTCATGTCTCCCACCACCCCCACCCCCCAGCCACCATGGGCACCCTCCACCAGGCCCCCACTCATGTCTCCCACCACCCCCACCCCCCAGCAGTGCAGGGGCACCCTCCACCAGGCCCCCACTCATGTTTCCCACCACCCCCACCCCCCAGCAGTGCAGGGGCAGCCTCCACCAGGCCCCCACTCATGTCTCCCACCACCCCCACCCCCCAGCAGTGCATGGGCAGCCTCCACCAGGCCCCCACCCATGTCCCCTATCACCACCACCCCCTAGCAGTGCATGGGCACCCTCCACCAGGCCCCCACTCATGTCTCCCACCACCCCCACCCCGCAGCCACCAGGGGCAGCCTCCACCAGGCCCCCACTCATGTCTCCCACCACCCCCACCCCCCAGCAACCATGGGCAGCCCCCACCAGGCTCCCACCCATGTCTCCCACCACCCCCACTCCCCAGCAGTGCAGGGGCACCCTCCACCAGGCCCCCACTCATGTCTCCCACCACCCCCATCCCCCAGCCACCAGGGGCAGCCTCCACCAGGCCCCCACTCATGTCTCCCACCACCCCCACCCCCCAGCAACCATGGGCAGCCCCCACCAGGCTCCCACCCATGTCTCCCACCACCCCCACCCCCCAGCAGTGCAGGGGCACCCTCCACCAGGCCCCCACTCATGTCTCCCACCACCCCCACCCCCCAGCAGTGCAGGGGCACCCTCCACCAGGCCCCCACTCATGTCTCCCACCACCCCCACCCCCCAGCAGTGCAGGGGCAGCCTCCACCAGGCCCCCACCCATGTCCCCTATCACCCCCACCCCCCAGCAGTGCAGGGGAACCCTCCACCAGGCCCCCACTCATGTCTCCCACCACCCCCACCCCCCAGCCACCAGGGGCAGCCTCCACCAGGCACCCACTCATGTCTCCCACCCCCCCACCCCGCAGCATCCAGGGGCAGCCTCCACCAGGCCCCCACTCATGTCTCCCACCACCCCCACCCCCCAGCAGTGCAGGGGCACCCTCGGGGCTCTGGGGGGCAGTAGTTCGGCCTTCTGGGCAGGAGCGTGGTCTTCCGTGTGCTTACGCGTGGCCAGCTTGGTACGGAGTGATTTGGCACGTGAAAATCCTGCACGTCAGCGTGAAAATCGAGGAAAGGCCCTTAGCGCGTAAGCGCGTCAGCACGCATACGCGATTCTATTGGACCAAAGGCCCTCAGCGCGTAAGCGCGTCAGCACGCATACGCGATTCTATTGGACCAAAGGCCCTCAGCGCGTAAGCGCGTCTGTGACGTGACCCGCACGGGTGTTTCCCACACAGCACGTGATGACAGAGCACACGTGGAAAGACTGCACGTCAGAGTGTCATCGCGTGTAATTGGACAGCACGTCAGAGGTCAAAAGTGCGCGTACACGCAATTGGCCTATGTACGTGTATATCAGGGGTGCGCGGGCACTTACACACGCAAGTACGTCAGCGCACCTGTATCCCGGGGTGCGCAGGAATTTCCACACGCTATTGGACTGGGTACTGGATTTCAGGGGTGCGCGGGTCACACGCTCGCCTACAACACGCGCAACGCATACATTTGCGCGCTAACTAAAAAACAAGCTCAGAGCCAGGATGAACATACCGTTCCTAGCAGCAGTGGGCGTGGGCTACCAAAGGAGGAGGAGGAGGATAGTCAGGGCCAGAATATTCACACCCAGAAGCAGCCTTTTCGGGATGCCTGATGACCAGGTGTATGGGAGGTACAGGTTTCCACCACACATAATACTGGACCTGGTGAGTGAGTGGGAGGATGACCTCACATCACCCACCCTGTGCTCCCAAGCACTCAGCCCCCTGGAGAAGGTCCTCAATGTACTGCACTTCTTAGCCACTGGATCATTTCAGCGGACAAGTGCCATAGTGGGTGGGGTATCACAGGCCACCCAGTCACGCTGCCTACACCAGGTCTTGAACATCATCACTGCACGCCCATCAGTCCGCAGGCACATATACCTGCCCAGAACACCTGCAGAAAGGCATGCTGCCGCCCTGGATTTTTACGGTGTGGCACGATTCCCCAAAGTGCTAGGTGCCATCGACTGCACCCATGTGGCTCTACGTCCCCCCAGGGCATCAGAGCACATCTATAGGAACCGCAAGCACTGGCATTCCATCAACGTGCATGTAGTATGTAATGCCAAGGGAATCATCACCTCAGTATATGCCAACTATCCCGGCTCCACCCACGACAGCTTCATTTACCGAATGTCCACCCTAAACCGGGACCTAGAAGCTGGGCGGCATGGCGATACATGGCTGCTTGGTGAGTATGAATGCCACTGCACATGCATGCATGTCAGATACTGAGCAAGGTCACAACCCCACCAATGATACCAATCACCACCTCCACAGGGGACAGTGCCTACCCTCTCAGCCCCCACATGATGACGCCAATTCGGAACCCCACCACGCCACCCCAGGTAAGATATAACACAGCCCACATTACAACATGGGGCATAGTGGAGCGCACATTCGGAGTGCTAAAGTCACGCTTTCGCTCCCTTGACCGTTCTGGCGGGCAGCTGTTGTACGCTCCCCCAGTAGTGTGCAGGATCATAGTGGCAGCATGTGTCCTGCACAACGTTGCAACACGCCGGGGCCTGGCCGTGGACATGGTGGTGGCCCCACATCCCCAACCATATGCACAGCCGCTGCGCATGGGAGGGGAAAGGGCACGGGGGGAGGCAGCCCGTACACAGCTAGTGGCTAATTACTTCACATAGAAATCACACCCCTGTGGAGTGCACACTGCCCTGGCACATTCCATCTGACAATCAATGATGACTCAACCTGACACTGATCCTGAATGTCTGGAGAATCAACCGTGAAAACCATATCAGCCTGAGATTATTCACCTGGCAGTGTTACAATGTGTGCATCCCTACCCACACAGACACCACCAATGCAGTTTTGTGAAGAAACACATCCAAGCAGCTAAAATGAATACCCACTTGCAAAATGCAACAAGAGGACAGTGCCATGTCAGCCAACCCATCCCCAGCACCGCCACACGACACACCGTGCCATGTCATGCCATTTGCAGGTAAACAAAGTAATCCCCACAACATGACACTAGTGTCACTATGTACAGTGTCCCTAATTTAAACTTGCAACACCTGAAATGCTCACAGTAATGCAGGATCAACAACAAACTTGAGCAGGTACTACCATTAACATGACATCACAAATGTAAGAAATTAGTAGTCTCACCACCTGGAAATGCCTGCACTCCCACCACTACCAACTGTGCAGTGTTGGCGCCATGTAGAGTAGTAGGTGCACTGCTGCCAACATGGACCCCATCTCCAAACTAGAGGGCCTTGTGTAGACATGAGGAAGGGACCTGCAAATTGGGAGGTAGACACAGATGATGAGTTACACATCAATGCAACATGCAGTGTACAACACAACAGCAATATGCACTAGGAATGTATACACAGTATTGACTAGACTACCCACACAAGTAGTGGGAGTCCAATGTCACCATGTACGTCAATGTCACTTGGGCACACCCTTTGCAAGCCCATGGAAACGGGAAGCAGGAGGGGTGTGTGTGACTCAAACCCAAGCATCTGAACCAAATACATGAGAAGACTGCATGAGCCCAGCCACAATGCAGCGTATGCCCACAGGAACCATGGAAGGCAACAAATTGTCCCAAAAAAATTGGGAAAAATAAAAATAAAAATAAAAATCAAAAATGACCATTGTTGGGCCCGGGGGGGTTTGGGAGGCCACCCAGGAGGTCCGAGGACAGGGTGCACACCAAAACCCACCTGTGTGGATTCTGGGAAAAAAAAACACCTCCATGGGCTCATGGCCCACACGGCTACCCTATTGTGGGAGTATCACTGCTGTCGCTATTATCACCCTGTGCAGCTGCATCCGGAGGTGGTTGCACTATGGGAGGCAGCCCACGCAAGGCCCTAGTCTGCTCCTCCATGGCTGCTAGCATGCGGGTGTGGTAGGTCTGGTTCTGGAGGATGAGTGTGCGGAGGTCCCCATGCAGCAACTCACGGGATGCCCGGACCTCCACCCTCGTTGCCTGCATCTCAGCTGAGAGCGTACGGGTCAGACGCTCCAGCTGCTGTTCTGTCCTTTGGTGTGTTGAAGCCTCAAGCTCAACAAGAGTCGTCCTGAGGTGAAGGAGCTCCTGCCTCAGGGCTTCCCTGTGGCCCTGGGACTCTATGGAGATGGCCTCCTGCAGAGTCGCCAGTGCCGCCCGCCTGTCCCTGTTGGACGCCAACATGTCCTCCCTGTGTGACTGGCAGATGGAGTCGGTTGCCTGCTGTAGTCGCTCCATCAGCCTTTCAGGGGGGACAATGGAAGTGGCCACCCTATCCATGGCCTGAGCCATCATCTCGGATGATGCTGCCTGTTGGGTTGCCATACCGTAAATGGATTGCTCCCATGCGGTATTGCCAGGTGGCGTACGGCCACCACGTCAGCGGGCACCACACCTGTCTGGGGCAAGGCGAACTGCGCCTTGCTGTGCCGGCACTGCCTGAGGCTGCAGGACTGCATTCCCCCTCTGATCTGCTGGCCCAGGAACAGGATCAGATGTCGCGGAGTGTGACCCTGCATCCGTAACCACCAAAGGCGTAGCTGCCAACACTGACATCCCCATTGAGGGTTCTGACCCTGGTGCAGGTGGGTGGGACAGAACAGAATCCCTCCCTGGAACACTCACCTGGGACGGCACGTAGGTCTCATCATCCGAATCAACACCTGAGTACAGCTCGGGGGAGGTGCAGCCAGAGACACCCCTTGAGAGCACGACCTGCAGCACTTGTGGGTTCTCACCCACCACCACACCACGTCCCTCACTGGTGGTTGGTCGGCCCTCGGACCCCTCCTGGGTCTGCACCATCTCCACAACCCCAGCAGTATCAGGTGCGTCTTCCCCTGCAAAGACATAAAAACAAAGAAATGGAAACAGGCATTAGCACCATGGCACACAATGAGGGCTGAGAAGCAAGAGAACCAGTACTTGATTGACACATGTCCCACATGACTAAAACCCTCCCATGCATGCACCCTCACTGCATATGAAGGGCAGGCAAATGGCACACACTGATGACACCAAGATGGAAGATGAACACATTTTCTGCATGCTGCCTGGCAGTGGCATCACACATTGGCCTGTGATTGCCAGGTGAAACACACATGCCATCACACAGATGGCATGTACCATTGCTATGGAGTGAAGATGGAGAGGAGGGCAGCACCTATTCATTCGGTCCAGTTCCCGCATGTAATAGCTTTTCTAATTCAAACAGGTCAGATTTTTCACCTGGAGCTGCCAGTCCAAAATGGTCCAATTGCACAGGGACATGTGTGAACAAATGATATCCAGGTAACAAAGTCACTCCACCTTACCATAGCCATGTCAGACATGTGACTAGAGGACTGCGAAATGCCTAGTAAAAGTGGTGGAATGCAAACAATCTGCCTGAATGAACAGTGAAAAATAAGCAACAATGTTGTGGCAAGGTGACACTTCAAGGGCAACTGGCGTGCAGTTGGGCCGGATGTCTACTGTTGGCAGAAGGGATACTGCTATGGCCTAATGCAGCTGCGCAGGATGTATTGCATGAAGCACATGGCTGACCCATACGACTCAGGCGCACACACTCTCACCTGGCACACAAACAGAAGCCCTCACACACACACCATGCACATGGATGACACACACATGCATGTGCACTCACCGGACAATGCCTCGTAATCAGGCAGATCTCCCACGCCTTGGATCTGTTCCTCCGTGACGTAGGTCCCAGCAACTGACTCATGTGGAGTGAGTTCCATGTCTACTACTGGAGACCCACCTCCATGACTTGAGGCCAGCTTACTCTTTGCCCTGCGCTTTAGGTCATTCCAGCGCTTATAGCAATCATTGGCTGTGTGCCTCACGATTCCAAGGGCACTTACGATGTCCGCAACGGTCTGCCAGTGTGCCTGGCGTTGTGCAGGTGTGGTCTTGGATCCTGCAACAATGACCATCTCGTTATCATGTGCGGACACATACTCGACAAGTGCATTCAGTTCGTCATCCGTGAAGCTGGGCTTCCTGGATGGGCCAGACTGTGTAGCCGTGTCTGGGGCATCAGCCTGTGCCGGACGAGCACTCTTCCTCTTCCGCTTGGAAGGTGGTGGTGATCCTGAGTGTCCTGCGCCGCTCTGGACATTAGGGGCAGGAGCCCTGGTGGACTCTGTATCAGGAGTGTGGGATTGCACACTCAGCATGGGAGTTGGTGCAGGCATTGGCTCAAGTGTAATGGTGTCAGGGGGAATGTCAGCAGGATGGACTAGGACCGACACTGTCCTGGCTGGGTGTGTGAGAGCTGGGGTGGATGGAGCCGCAGCTGCCCCTGCAGCCTCTCCGCCCTGCCTACTTGGGGCAGCAGATGACCTTGCTGCCCCAGATGCACGTGGCATGATGACATCAACGTGCACCAGTGCACGTGTTATAGGCCTGCTGACCTGGAAGTCAGCCATGGAGTCAGCCAGGTCTGGTGCCACAATGGGCTGGTCCAACAAGGGCTGAGCATGGATGGTGTCAGCCACATCAGCCTCAACGGGAGGGGGGGGTTATGGGTGCCCTTGACTGGTCCTCCACACATGGGGGGACAGGCTCACCCTGCAAGTAACGACCACGTCCCCTACCGGATCCACCACGGCCACCACTTGTGGCTCTTCCACCTTTGCCACCCTTACGGAATCCTCGCCTCCCAGCCATGGCAATGATGTTAATGTGCGTATGGGAGTGGCTGTAAACTATTGTCCTGGGCAATTGGGGGTCAAAGGGGTTGGGTACCAGATGGTAATTGTACCCTAGTGCTCTAGCAAGGCTGAATGTAACCCCTGGGGAAAGATGACGGGTCACGCTACGCACAGGAGCCCCAAAAGAGGTGCACGCAACCCCTCCTAGACCACGTGTGCAGAAAGAAAAACCTGCACTACGCTGTGGCACCCAGTAACACAAGAATGAACGTATGCGTGTCACACGCAGCCTAGAATGACCTCTGAAGGGGTAGGCTACACACGGGGCAAGCACAGATTTTAGATACGTGCGTGACTCACCGTCTTCCAAGGTAAAAGAGCGTGAAAAAGGAGCGCATTTGGTTAGCAACTCCCCCGCCAAAAGATGATTTGTATGCTGTTTGAGGAGACAGGACAACAGTAGAAGGGAACACTGTTTGAGGGAACAGGCCCAGGTAAACCAGTAAAAGAGAAAAAAGAGAAAAAGCTGTCAGAGGTAACAGGGAATACGAACTTGAAACGCCGTGAAGTAAATCGCGTGATGTCACCCACTTGCTCTCCACGAAAAGCACGTACAAGGAAATGGTGTTCTACACGTACCTTTTATTCAGGCCCACATGTCCAGCGTCACTTACGCGGCGTGTACGCGCTAGGGCCATTTCCACCAATTACACGCTTTGTCACTTCTGCGTGTAGGGCCATTTCCACCAATTACACGCTTTGTCACTGCCGCGTGTACGCGCTAGGCCCATTCCCACCAATTACACGCTTTGACACTCGGACGTGTCTTTCATTTTTTTCATACGCAACATTTTCAAACGTGTGCCCAATTCAATGTGCACGTGACTTCATAGACGCGCATACGCTGGCGACGCGTTTACGCTGGCATACGCTGGCGACGCGTTTACGCGCTGAGGGCCTTTGGTCCACAAGAATCGCGTATGCGTGCTGACGCGCTTACGCGCTAAGGGCCTTTCCTCGATTTTCACGCTGACGTGCAGGATTTTCACGTGCCAAATCACTCCGTACCAAGCTGGCCACGCGTAAGCACACGGAAGACCACGCTCCTGCCCAGAAGGCCGAACTACTGCCCCCCAGAGCCCCGAGCACGCTCCCACCTGCCATCTGCTGCTGCCTGACTGCCTGCTGCCCACGTGCACAGCCAGGGGTGCTGTTGCTGTGACCACCCCTGCTGGAACTGAAGACTCCCGACTGGGATTCCATCGCTCCACAGCCCAGCCCCAGGACCCAGTTGCCCACCCACTCCTGCCTCTGGGGTTGTCATGTCGGGGCAAACACCATCTGTGACCACTGACAACCCCCGGCCAGAGAGGCAGAGGGGCACCAGCTACAGTGCCACCGAAGTTGGTGTCCTGGTGGAGCAAGTCCTGGGGCAGTATGATGCCCTCTTTGGAAGTTCCCGCGCCGACAAGGAAGGACGGACTCGGATCTGGACTGACATCGTGACTGCCATCAACGCGGAGGGGGTGGCAGTCCGGGACTTACAACATGTCTGGAAGCGCTGGGAGGACTTCAGGTCCAGGACCCTGAACAAGGCCGGGCGCCTCTTGAAGGCAGCGGATGCCAAGGGGCGCCGGGGCCACTTGTCGGAAGAACAGATGAGGGTCCTGGAACTCATATCCCCAGCGCTCCACGTCCAGGTCCTAGAGAAGCAGACCTGTCTGGAGTCGAGCGGTGAGTGTACATGCATCCTGATTGTGAGCAGTGCGTGTGGTGATTATTCGGTATTGTGCAGGTTGCACATCTGTTTGTATGGGGTCGAGTATGGGTGGGGGTGTACAGGGCCGTGGGGCTGACACATGCGAGGGCTGTAATGTGTGAGACATGGATGGTGCTTGTGTGTGTAGGCTTGCATGCCAAATGCAGTTGTGCGTGCACACATGTTTGGATGAATGTGTATGTAAGTAGACATGTCCGTGATGTCACGCATGTATGTTGTTTTCGGCTGCATGTATGAGCACTGTGTACATGTGCATGTGTGTGTATTTGACAAGGGTGCAACAGTGATGCAACATGGATGCATGTGACAGCGGTATGTGGAAGCCTGATTGGCAGATGTGACATGGATGCCCGTCTGAACAGTGCGACACTTGGCAGAGGTGTACACATGCATGCAAGTGTGGTGGTGTGTGTACATGTGTGGTGCACTTCCTGTGTTGCATGTGATGTCTGGCTCCCCTTTGGCTGCTCATGCAGTTGTATGTGTAGGGATGGTGGTGGCAGTTGCGATATGGCTGTGGTATGGCTCATGTGTGCGAGTTGTAATGACATGTGTGTTGTTGATTGTGATGACATGTCTGAGGTTTGCCAATGCCACTCATGTGCAACTGTCATGTGTGTATGTGTCCATTGTACAGTGCCCTGATGCCTGTGTTTTGTTTCTCCCTGTCTGCAGCGTCAACTGATGAAGAGGGCGGAGAAGGTGCTGTGGAGCACAGCGGCGAGGATCCGACCGCCAGCCGGAGACGCAAGGCCCGGCTCCCCTCCCGTGTTGTCATCTCGTCGGGGAGTGAGGAGTCCGGTGCCGCATCCCAGGCCGCAGCTGCCGGGGGGAGGTCCAAGAGGCGGAGGTTGGAGTTGGACTCCTCGGCAGCAGAAGGGGCAGCTGGGACCCCACAGGGCCCAACAGGGGAAGATGGCACGGAGTCATCCAGGTTGGTGGGGGGTTTGGTGGAGGAGGAGGCCGTGCAAGCACCAGAGACGGGGTCTGGAGGTGGGGATCCCACTGGTGCTAGTTGTGCAGTGCAGGACCAGGGACAGGAGGCAGCACAGGCCGCCGCGGAGGTGCCTGTGTGCAATCCTGTCCCCGATCCTGTCCCTGCATCATCTTGCACCAGCAGGGGTGCCTACGTCCAGACCTGTTTTCAGGCAGGGGATGAGCTGACGTCAACTGGCCTTCCTCTGCCTGTGGACGTGGCCATCCAGGTCCGGGTTGAGCCTGTCCTGGCTGGTGTGGCGTTGCGTCAACGGGCCATGCGAGGTGACCTGCAGTCTTTTCATGGAGAGACTGCACGTCATCTCGAATGGCTCGTTGACCACGTCAGCCTGCTGGGACAGGTCACCCAGGCCGGATTTCTCCGTCTGATGGGGCTTGCTCCGACCCCCTCCTCAACTGGACCCCCTACGCACCAGTCGTCCTCTGTGCCATCTTCCCACCCATCAGTCACCTGGGTGCCCTGTGGAGCAGCCTCTGACGGTGCGGCCAGGCTGGTGGAGGAGGCATCCCTGCCACAGTCAGGAGTCGGAGGTCCAGCAGGGGTGGCCACATCAACAACTGCACCCCAGCCGGCGGAGGATGTGCAGGCAGCAGGAGGCAGTGCACGGGCAGAGGCAGAGCAGCAGCAGCAACATGGTGGGAGACATGAAGGCTCGGGGCCTTCGACATTGGAGGGGCAGGCATCGGCCGGAGGGCAGGAGGACCCAGGACAGAGAGTGTCTTCCGTGTGGCAGCGGTTGGGCCACGCCATAGGTGCGGAGCGGCGGCGGGCGGAAGAGGCGCGGCTCACAATGGTCAGGGCAGAGAACTCCATGCGGAGGGCCCTGAGGCGGGCCGAGTGCCTCGAGGCAATCCGCAGGGGGTTGGAGGAGGACACGGCGTCGTCCCTGCGGACCCTCGGGGCCATGGAACTGGACCGCATCCGGGACATCGAACAGGAGTTCGATGATGCCCTGGCCCGGAACACCACGGAGTGAGCCGCTGGACTTGCCCGTCGCCTTTGTATATAGTTCTTTAGTTTTAGGTTTCCTTTGTTTTTTCTTATGATTTGGAGTCGACGGACACTGCTCCACTTTTTGTATATAGTTGCATTTTAGTTAGGGTTTTTTGTAGGTTTCCTTTGTTCAGTTGGGCTCATGGACCCTTGGATGTTTTGTACATAGTTCTTCATTGGATTGATTTTATTTTTCATTTGACTTTGGACTACATTTTTTTGGATTGGGATTTGGTGTTTTTATTTTTTTAACAGACATGCAGCTTATCTTTTTTTCATTCCCATTGTAGTTTGTTTCATTTCATTTGCATTCTTATTTTTTTAATACAATTTTGTTTTCATACTTCACTGTGTGGTATCATCTCATTGCTTTCATGCATGTCATGTTGGGTGTTTTCCCATTCAATTGCAACCATTGTGTGTGACGGACATGGGTTCATTAGCTTTATGAACATTGGGGGTGTAACATGTAATTTCCTTTTCCATGTGGGTGAATGGGTTACTTGGTTGGGCTTTTTGGCTGTGGAGGCTGACCATGACGCACATGATTGGGGATTGTGAGGACCTGGTGGAGGCTGCCCATGGTGGCTGGGGGGTGGGGGTGGTGGGAGACATGAGTGGGGGCCTGGTGGGGGCTGCCCATGGTTGCTGGGGGGTGGGGGTGGTGTGAGACATGAGTGGGGGCCTGGTGGAGGCTGCCCCTGCACTGCTGGGGGGTGGGGGTGATAGGGCACATGGGTGGGGGCCTGGTGGAGGCTGCCCCTGCACTGCTGGGGGGTGGGGGTGGTGGGAGACATGAGTGGGGGCCTGGTGGAGGCTGCCACTGGTGGCTGGGGGGTGGGGGTGGTGGGAGACATGAGTGGGGGCCTGGTGGAGGGTGCCCCTGCACTGCTGGGGGGTGGGGGTGATAGGGGACATGGGTGGGGGCCTGGTGGAGGCTGCCCCTGCACTGCTGGGGGGTGGTGGGAGACATGAGTGGGGGCCTGGTGGAGGGTGCCCCTGCACTGCTGGGGGGTGGGGGTGGTGGGAGACATGAGTGGGGGCCTGGTGGAGGGTGCCCATGGTGGCTGGGGGGTGGGTGGGAGACATGAGTGGGGGCCTGGTGGAGGCTGCCCCTGGATGCTGGGGGGTGGGGGGGTGGGAGACATGAGTGGGGGACTGGTGGAGGGTGCCCCTGCACTGCTGGGGGGTGGGGGTGGTGGGAGACATGAGTGGGGGCCTGGTGGAGGGTGCCCCTGCACTGCTGGGGGGTGGGGGTGGTGGGAGACATGGGTGGGAGCCTGGTGGGGGCTGCCCATGGTTGCTGGGGGGTGGGGGTGGTGGGAGACATGAGTGTGGGCCTGGTGGAGGCTGCCCCTGCACTGCTGGGGGGTGGGGGTGACATGAGTGGGGGCCTGGTGGAGGGTGCCCCTGGATGCTGGGGGGTGGGGGAGGGGGTGGGGGACATGAGTGGGGGCCTGGTGGAGGGTGCCCCTGCTGGCTGGGGGGTGGGGGTGGTGGGAGACATGAGTGGGGGCCTGGTGGTGCTGCCCCTGCACTGCTGGGGGCTGAGGGGGGGACATGAGTGGGGGCCTGGTGGAGGGTGTCCCTGCACTGCTGGGGGGGTGGGGGTGGTGGGAGACATGAGTGGGAGCCTGGTGGAGGGTTCCCATGGTGGCTGGGGGGTGGGGTGGGTGGGAGACATGAGTGGGGGCCTGGTGGAGGCTGCCCCTGGTGGCTGGGGGTGGTGGGAGACATGAGTGGGGGCCTGGTGGAGGCTGCCCCTGGTGGCTGGGGGGTGGTGGTGATAGGGGACATGGGTGGGGGCCTGGTGGAGGGTGCCCCTGCACTGCTGGGGGGTGGGGGTGGTGGGAGACATGAGTGGGGGCCTGGTGGAGGCTGCCCCTGGTGGCTGGGGGGTGGGGGTGGTGGGAGACATGAGTGGGGGCCTGGTGGAGGGTGCCCCTGCACTGCTGGGGGGGTGGTGATAGGGGACATGAGTGGGGGCCTGGTGGAGGCTGCCCCTGGTGGCTGGGGGGTGGGGGTGGTGGGAGACATGAGTGGGGGCCTGGTGGAGGCTGCCCCTGGTGGCTGGGGGGTGGGGGTGGTGGGAGACATGAGTGGGGGCCTGGTGGAGGCTGCCCCTGGTGGCTGGGGGGTGGGGGTGGTGGGAGACATGAGTGGGGGCCTGGTGGAGGCTGCCCCTGCACTGCTGGGGGGTGGGGGTGGTGGGAGACATGAGTGGGGGCCTGGTGGAGGGTGTCCCTGCTGGCTGGGGGGTGGGGGTGCTGGGTGACATGAGCAGGTGTGCAGGGTAGTCCCCTGTGGTGTGTGCTGCCTGCAGGGGCTGTGGAGGGTGTACAGGGAATACCTGGGAGCACACAGCCAAATCGCGTGTAGATTTTCCCGCGTACCCCTGTCATACACGTGCCCAGCCAAATCGCGTGTGGAACTTCTCGCGCACCCCTGAAATCCACGTACACGGCCAATTCGCGTGTGGAACTTCCCGCGCACCCCTGTAATCCACGTACACGTCCAAATGGCGTGTGGAACTTCCCGCGCACCCCTGTAATCCGTGTACCCTGACAAATCGCGTGTGGAACCTCCCGCAAACCCCTGGAATTCACGTACCCTGACAAATCGCGTGTGGAACTTCCCGCGCACCCCTGTAATCCGCGTACCCTGACAAATCGCGTGTGGAACTTCCCGCAAACCCCTGGAATTCACGTACCCGGCCAAATCGCGTGTGGAACTTCCCGCGCATCCCTGAAATCCACGTACCCGGCCAAATCGCGTGTGGAACTTCCCGCGCACCCCTGAAATCCACGTACCCGGCCAAATCGCGTGTGGAACTTCCCGCGCACCCCTGAAATCCACGTACCCGGCCAAATCGCGTGTGGAAATTCCCGCGCACCCCTGAAATCCACGTACGCGGCCAAATCGCGTGTGAACCTTCCCGCGCACCCCGGTATACACGCACACGTAATTTTTGTCAGCGGGTGTACGTGTTTGTGGGTACCCCTTTGCACGTCATTTGTCCTGGAGGGCCACAGTATGGGACATTCATCATAGCAGTATATAGGTGCTATTTGTTGGCGCACCTTTTGGCGCACATTTCTTACAGGCGCAGAGACGCTACCGCCTGCTTTCTTGTGGCGGTCGTGTTTGTGCATGTGCGCTGGTTTGAGCGTGCGCTTTTTTGCCCTATTCTATTCCATGAATACGTGTTGTAGGCGAGCGTGTGGGCATTCCGCGCACTTGTGCCCTGTACTTCCACCGTGACGCCCACATTTTGGCAAGTTGTTCCCCATTCCGAGTGTTACGCCCCGTGTTCCGCCTACTTTTGTTGCGTGCGCCGCGCTATGTGTGATTTTCGCTGTGGCCTGTGCGATTTTCGCTGTGACCTGGCGCACGCAGTTACATGGCCTGTGCGACAACGTGCGCCGCGCACTTTTTTATCGCACATCCGATGGTTTTCTCGCGCACGGCCTTCCATGAATCGATGTGCGCTGCTTTTCGTGCGATTTTCGCACTTGCACTGCGATTTTCGCAATTCCGCTGCGATTCGCACGTTTTTGGCCACTTGCGCCGCGCTAATTATTCCATGAATCGGCTTCTATGGCTCTTCCCAGAGGTTTTTCTAGATTTATATGTATTTTTGGCATTG
Source organism: Ambystoma mexicanum (assembly GCF_040938575.1). Taxonomy (NCBI): domain Eukaryota; kingdom Metazoa; phylum Chordata; class Amphibia; order Caudata; family Ambystomatidae; genus Ambystoma; species Ambystoma mexicanum. The sequence goes on along the minus strand of NC_090936.1, from coordinate 972,428,780 downwards.
TATAGAAGAGAGGAACTCTGGGTGTTTCATTTGCACGTTCCATCGCCCAGAAGAGCTAGCGTAGAGGCTAAGTACGTAAGTAGGTACTGGTTAAGTTCTTGGTAATTTCTACACTTACACTATAGTAGCATCCAACCCATGTTTTACATGATTTATACACAGAAAGTCACGGTCGGCGATAAGCAAGTAGCTGGACATTGTGCAGCATTGCAGGGCTTACTGATAGGGCCTTTCAAGCCAAGCACTATACTAAATGAGGTTGTCTTGGAAATATGAAGCAATGTTAAAGGATATTAACTATCCTTATCCAGTATAGGAAAAAGAGTTGACTATGCACTAATTGCTGTGAGGGTGCAGGCTGGAGATTGTACGGCTCCCAGTGGCATAGAGGTATAAGGACCTGTCAGCTATCAAAAGGCAAGAATAGTTCATTTTTCACCCAGGTACACAGCAAAGTACAGATGTGTTTAGAAGGATAACAAGCCGCTGAAGACGTTCTATAGATTTATTCAAAATCGCAAAGAAACGAAACATGTTGGGCATACGATGGGTTGATAGACCTACAACAGGATTTATAGAATAACTGCAAGTTTTGCATACTTGGTAATTGTGGTTCACAGATTTTAGTATCCAACACAGTGACGCATTAGCACATTGCAATTTAAATGGTTTTAGTATATGTGTTTGTAATGCATTGACGTATTTTATGTCGTCTTGGTTTTATGTAACTATACCTTCATGTTAAATCGAAGAGTGGAAATGCTGTTTTTATTGACTGATCATTACATTTTCTATTGAAATGAAATTCTAAGAGCAATATAATTGGTTACATTTTCCTATACTAGCAGTCCAGGTAGGTTTCAAGTTTAGAGGAGTCTTAGTTACCAGGGATAACCTGCCTGCTGCTATAACAAACCTGGAATCTCCCGAAGTTTTATAAAATAGTGGGAATGATGGCAGGTATAGGGCTTGTGCTCTGTGTACTGGAGGAGCAGGATTACAGGTATGGGGATTGCAATCTTGCTAGTGGAGGGGCAGGGTGCCATGCATGGGGCTTGTGCGCTGGAGGCAGGATTTGAGGTATGATGTTTGAGCGCTGGGTTTTGCCAGTATTGGGTCATTTGAGTTTGTAATTGTGAAGCTTTGCCCTACATATGGTGACTCTACCAACCATAGAATGGCATTATTTAGGTATTTGAGGCTGCACTGGGCATATTAAAGCAAGCTACTCATTACATATGGTGAAACACATAATACTTCAGACAAAGAGACAAACAGACATACAGAGGGTGTGGGTGACGTGTCTAGGGGGAGGCAGGTTTATCAAGTAATGGAGTTCGCAAAAATGTGCATAGATCCACATACATAGGGACAGAGATATACACAGATGGATAGATAAAGATGTAGACAGAGAAATATGCATAGAGATAGATATATACACAGAAATTGATAGAGGGATACAGAGTGATGCCTACAGGGAGATAAATAAATGTAGATTGATAGAGATGATTGATGGATAGATTGATGTACATGAAAAGAGATACATACAGTTACATTTGCAGAGAGAGATGGATAGAGAGCCATAGACAAACATATACTTTGCGGTGTGAAAAGAAATATACATAGACAGAGATGAATATGTACATTGATATAGAGGAGATACATAGAGTAACATGTATAGGCAGACCTAGATAAACACATTGATGGGGATGTATATAGATTGATGGATGTATACATAGAGAACTAGGTACATTTGAGAGATGCATTGAGGGTGCTGGATATAGACATATAGAGACATGCAGAAAATAAATAGATGTATATATACACTGAGAACCAAAAAGATAGATGACTATAAATATGCATGTGCATTAAGATGGAGAGATTGATGGAGGGAATAAGTATTGATACATGGAGATGCTGAGCCAGAGATGAGAGAGTTAGATGAGATATACATATTGAAAGATTATGAGAGATGTAGACATAAATAACGATGGAGCCTGATGGAACTGTTCATACAGAGACATGCAGACAGTTTGGCAAGGACAGAAATAGATAGAGGACTACAGTTAGATATAGAGATGAATAGATAGAGATGGAGAAAGAGAGGTAGATGGATATAAAGAGATGGATACACATAGATGAGATCATTATATATAGCATTATATATAGAAAAGAGGAAGGTTTTGTTGTCATTGGGGTATTGAAGAAGAGTGGATCAAGAGTCAGTCTGTACTGCTTCAATGCCTTTGCAATGCTACTGAGAAGATGAAGTGATAGACTGCTCTCAATTTCAGTAATGTTGCAGGTGTACCTGGTTGTCCATCACAAATGGGCATACACATTGACTAATAAGGAAGCCAAAGAGGATATGCCTCAGACGTATGGTTATTGCACCCAGTGCACCCTGTTGTTAATATTGGTACCACTGTATCACATATAAAACTGGTCTCTTTCAATCCTCTTAAATGTCTAACTCCACAGACGCATCAATGAAGTCACAGTGCATATATCTTTTGGTTGGTTCTGTTTTTCATTCTTTAAGATTGCTTCATCAATTTACTTTTAAAATGTTCTTGCTCAATTGTTACTTTGCAGTTACCTTTGCTTCCACAAACTGCAATCTACAGCATAATTTACAATCAAGTGCATGTTTGTTACATGATAAAAGCAAAGTAGCCTCAGCCTCTTTGCTCTGCATTTTCGAAGGACAGACCGAGACCCACAATTACTAGCAACCACACAACTAATTCTTCTTGTCCTGTCCGTCATATACTTCGTAAAATGAGCGTGGTATAGAGTATTGCACTAGCCCCCCAAGACCAAACGTTTAAAGTTCTCCTTTGCGTATGTGGTTTAAGATTTACATATTTATGTATATATATTTCAAGACTGTTTCTTCTTCAGTTCTTTAGACATGCATTATGAAAACCAAATAACAATTTAAAATCACATCTTTCACCTGTGTGAGTCTAATTATTGTAATGTGTCAGTGCTGTCCTTGGCACCTATGTGTTCACTTTTTTCACTATTGAAAATAAACAATTACAATTTAAAATAATACAATAACACTCAAATGTATGTTGCATTTTAAAAATCAATATGCTTTGTAATGAATGCAACCAATAAGTACATCAACAATTTATTTTTCAGTCTAATTTATTTGTATAATATAATCAAATACTATTTGAGAAATAATATGCAAACATTCATACAAATACACTTTTCATTAGAAAAGTAGACAGATTTTTCTTACGGAAAAGACATTAAAAATATATTTTTATAAAATTGATTCAGTTAAAAAAAATTAAAAATATTAGTTTTTATTATATAATTCTTTTTAAAAAATAATTATTTAAACTTGAATAGGGAGACATTTTAAAAACAACAACACTTCATTTGTATCTTGAAGTCAACTTTTGTACCATTTCATCTTTTGGAGGATCTGTGGCATAGAGTCCCCCTAGCAACATATTCTGTTGTCAATCCATGAGTTTGCATGACCAGCACAGTCAAAGTCGGATCTTTCACAAAGTGAAATTCCATCTGATCTAATATTGTTTGAGCCACGCACTGCTTTTTTCTTTTTGTAAACGCCATGGTGTAACGAAGCATACCAAAAGCACCTGTTCTAGCTTGTTCCCTACCAATGTTCTCATTGTGAGCAAATACAGCCAGCCATGTTCTGGTCCCCATACCATCTATGCTAAAATGCAACCTTTTAGGCCTCTACTTCAGACACATATGGAAAACTTCCAAAATTAGCAGTGTTCAGGACCTTCAAATCTCTGGTAAGGGTTTTGTCTCACACAATCTTTTGTAGGGCTATGTGAGGAGAGGAGCCTTGCACCAACCACTTTTTTTATGATTGTGCTCTTTACTCAAACGTCCATGTATACACTCATTAAAATGCTTGTTATCCTCCAATGAGTTTATGTTTGTACTATAATGTAGCACTGAACCCCACTCAGCCATAATCTGGGCGTAACCCTCACAAGTTTTAGAGCACCCCCAAAGATGGTTGCTGATAGACTGAAGCAAAGATCAAAGCCCAGAGCCAGCAGTGAGGGCTGCACTCCATAAATGTAATAAATGCTAATGCATTGCAAGAGTGTTGTTTTGTTTCTCGCTTGTTCCCCTACCTTGCCTCGTCGAGTACACATTTGTACGAGCGTGACACAAATAGAATATCAATAGCAATTGCATATTTAATCATTAGTGAACTATTCTGAACAATATTAACCATGAAGTTAGAGCACTCAATCAAAAGAAATTAAACAAAAGTATGTTATTTAATAACAAGTATTCGCCAATGCATTGTGAAAGACCATCATGAGTAGACAATTAAAAAAACATATGCAACCCAAAAATAATTAAACAAATTAACATGAATATGGACATGATAATAAAACATAAAATCAGAAAACAACAACACAAAGACAAAAAATGAATAAAAAATAGTAACCAGTATTAGAAATAATATACAGAACCTTGCTTTGTAGAAAACAATAAAGAGCATCAAAATTACAACATTATTTTGCTTCAGTGAACCTGCAACCATTAAACATCATGATGGAGTATGTACTCATTATTAAAAGGTCCATCTTTATGCTAACATGAAAATCACTTGTTCAGACCATTCATGCTGCAGAACTGCAAAAGCAAAGATATGTTGAGCAATACTGTGCTGGCACTGCTGTGCTGGCACCCATGTGTGATACAAGAAACCAGTAATGATATAGAAAAAGGAAAATCAAATACACAAGAGTTCAGAGGAGAACAATATGCAGTGAATATGGAAAAAATACCAAGGACAGAGGAACAGAAAACAACAAAGAACAACTAATTAGGGCTGACCTGGCAATCCACATAGGTGACAATGGCCGCATTAATAAGTCACAAACCAGCAGGAACCTCAAACACCTCACAACGATAGAAAAGGTCTGTATTGTTACTAAACAAAAACTGTCAGAGATTCGACCTATGAATAAAAGCTGCGAAAATTTAGAACAAAAGAATTAATATCAAACCGGTGTACCCTTAGATCGTGAAGGATAATAGCCAACTATGGCATTATTTATTTATTTGTATTTGTAGAGCGCACAAGCAGCCCAGACATTGAGGCGCTAAATCAGAGCTTAAGGAGGCTTACTTAAGGGTTACAAGGAAGCCGCCCTAGAAAGAACTTGTTTACATTTAGGTGGTCGCATACACGTTACAGTATATTGCATGTTTTAACATATCAGACAAAGAGGTTGGTCTTGATGACTTTGCGGAAGACAGTGTGGGATTCAATGGCTCTGAGTTGGGGAGGGAGCGCATTCCAAAGGGTGGGGGCAACTGATGGGAAGATGGAGCCGCCCGCACGCACTTTGTGAGTCCTAGGGACAGACAAGAGGTTAGAGTACTGTGATCTGGATGGTTTGTGAGTGGAGGGTTTAGTAATCCTATGAGTTAGGTAGGGAGGAGCAAGGTCATGGAGACATTTGTGAATCAGGGCCAGGGCTTTGAAGATGATTTTTTGTTTAACAGGAAGCCAGTGGACTTGTCTTCTGAGTTCAAAGATGTGGTCTTTACGCGATAGGCCTGTTGTGCCTCTAAGTGCATTGTTTTGAACAATTTGGAGTTTAGCAATATTCTTGGCAGTGGTGCCAATGAGTAAGGCATTGCAGTAATGGAGCCTCGTGCCAATGATGGCCCTGGCGAGGCAGTTTTGTTGTGACAAGAACGGTCGGATAGCATTGATAAGTGTGGAGTAATAGGCGGACGTGGAGGCTATGGCATTGACCTGTCTGTTCATGGTCATGTCAGGTTCTAGATACACTCCAAGGGTTTTGATGGATGGTGAAACAGTGATTGGGACCTTCATAGTTCTGTCTTTTAAGAATGACTCTATCCACTTGCAGGCATTATCAGAGAAGTTGGCTATTGAGGATAAATGTTGGCAGAGAGTTTTGTGGTTGACTAAATCAAATGCGGCCGACAGGTCGAGGAGAAGGAGCAGCGCAGTGTTACCTGTGTCTCAGAGGTCATCGATTTGATTTTTCAGGTCAAGGAAAGCCGTTTCGGTCCCATGCCGTGGCCGGAACCCTGATTGTCTAAGACCAAGGAGATGGTTGTCCTCTAGAAATTTCTGTATTTGCAGGTAGGCTGCTTTATCCAGAATTTTCAGTAGGAAGGGGACAGTGGTGATAGGCCTGTGGTTGGTGGGGATGGCTGGGTCAAGTGAGGGTTTTTTGAGGAGTGGGCGAACCCAGGCTTCCTTTAGATTTTGTGGAACTTGGCCAGAATGAAAGGAGGCATTGATGAATGCAGTTATGGGTTTGATGGTTTGGAGGAGTGAAGTGATCTCTGAGACACTCACGCCTTTTAAGTCAAACTGGGGAGGGTGGGTGTTGGGATGCTCATCCAAGGGGTTAGTGCTTTGACTGCTAGTTATTAGCTTAGAGATCTCCTTTTGGTGAGCGAGTATTTTGGCTTGTAGGGTTTCAAGTTTGTTAAGCATTGCAGACTAGATGGAATTACACCAGGATCCATCCTTCACTATTGGTGAAGGTGGGGAGGGGAGGGTCTCCAGTTCTCTGAATATGGAGAAGATTTCAAGGCTCCCTGATTTAGCAGTGGAGATTCTGGCATTAAATGATGTTGCTTTGGCGTTGGTAATGGCGGTTTTGTATAGCTTAGAAGTGGTTTTGAAGGCTAGTTGGGTGGCTTCTGTTGGGTTGTTGCGCCAGGTAGTAAGGGCTGCTCATTTTTTCCCTTGCATCTGTAAGAGGTCCTGGGTGAACCAGGCATTGCAGTGCTTCGTTTTCTTTTATTTCTTAAGTGAGAGAGGGGCTACCAAGTTAAAGGCCTGGGATAGGACCCTTTTGAAGTCGTTGGCAAGGATATCTGGGTCCTTGGTGAAAGGGGAGAGGAGGGCAGGTACCTTGAGGTGCTGGGTGAGATTACTGTGGGTGAGGAGTTTGGAGCTGCGTGTGATGGCAGCTGGGAGATGGATGGTGGGGAGTTGAGGGTCCCTAGGGGTGATGATGTTGAAGGTGATGCAATGGTGATCGGTCCAAGGTAGTGGTGAGATAAGGGGCAGGCTGAATGAGCAGTTGTGTTGAACAACCCAGTCGAGAGTATGGCCTTTTGAGTGAGTGGGGCTGCAGATGGTCTTTGTGAACCCTAGGGTGGATAAAACTTTGTTAAGGGCTTTGGCATGGGTGTCTTTGGGGTCGTTAAGGCCCAAGTTAAAGTCACCAAGGAGCAGGATTTTATAGGATTTCTTAAGGTTATCCGAAATCGGGTGGGTGAGGGCTTCTTGGAAATCACTGGAAGGGCCTGGAGGGTGGTAGATGAGGTGGATTGCTATGGTGCAGTTATGGGAGAGCTTGAGTTTCAGGAGAAGGTAGTCGGAGCTCTCATCAAGGTTTTTTTGGATGGTCCCAATTGGGAGGGTATCTTTGGCGATGACGGCAACCCCTCCACCTCTGTGGGAGGAGCAGTCTCGTCTGTAGATAAGGTATCCCGGAGGGATTGCTAAGGCAAGGGCAGGTCCGGAGACATCAGTTAGCCAGATTTCACTAAGGAATAGTAAGTCAAGGTTGTTATGAGTAATAAGGTTGTTGATATCAAGGGAGTGAGCTGGAAGAGATCTGCAGTTCACAAGGGCACATTTAAGGCGTGCTACAGGGGAGGGGGGTTGGCACACAGAGTGACTTTAGTAATGGGTATGGCTGGGGGCTGTTTTTGCGAGGAACTAGCAGGAGAGCACGGAGGCATTGTGGTGGATGCTTGGCTAGGTATGGGCTGGGAGGCCAAATTGTTGGCAGTGGTGCAGGCATCAGTGCATGGCAGAGTTACAGTAGGTACGGGCACAGCACAAGGCAAAATAACAGTAGGTACAGGCACCGTGTTGCGGGCATCAGTGCATGGCAGAGTAACAGTAGGTACGGGCACAATACAAGGGAAAATAACAGTAGGTACAGGCACAGTGTTGCGGGCATCAGTGCATGGCAAGGTAACAGTAGGTATGGGCACAGTGGTGCAGGCATCAGTGCATGACAGCATATCTGTGGGTACAGACCTGATAGAGGGAGCATCGGTGCTAAAGTCAGAGTTAGCATTTGGTGGCATTGCATGGTGGTCGGCGGTGATAGTGCACAACCCTGGTCCTTTCCTGAGCATATAGGAAGTGGGCTTGTTCTGGACCGCTTCTTTGCCGGTGGACAGAGCGGAAGCAAGAGTAAGCGACCCTGCGGTGGCCAGAAACGGGTAAGTGGGGGGTAGCGGGAGTCATGGTGGGAAGAGCGTAGGGGCGGCAGATGTTTTCCGCTGGTAGTGCAGGCAAGCGGCGAGTTGTGTCACGCAAGGCACTGTCGTCGAGGTGGGCCGGTGTTGTAGCAGGCAGCATTGCCCGCAGGCGACGTAGTCTGGAGGAGTGGCTAGGTTGGAGGGAGTGAGGGGAATCCCTTTTCGTGCGTAAACATAGGCGTGCATTTCTGTCAGTAGTACTGGGTATAACACTATGCATGTGGGCATAGACAACATCAGAGGTCTTACCTCCCTTCCGCACCTTTGAGCAGCGAAGAGCTGCAAAGAGTGGAGCAGGCCTTTTCTCACGGCCTTCGTTCTGCGACTTTGCCTTGCGGTGCGCATCCCCTCCATTTATAGCAGGAGGGGAAGGCCTGCAGAGTTGTGGGAACCTATAGGGACGTTCTGAGGCATTTTGTTGTTTGTTATCCATGGTGACAATGGCGGCAGCCATTTTAGAGCTGTACACGGCCTCGTGGACAGGGGGGCCGTTCCGTCTGATCAATCCTTCGCGGGGAGGCAGATCATCTGTTTCCTGGTGCAGCAGCGTCCTGGTAGTCGCTCGCAGCACAGCTGCAAAGAGTAGAGCAGGCCTTTTCTCACAGCCTTCGCTCTGCGGCTTCACCTCACGGCACGCCTCCCCTCCATTTAAAGCAGGAGGGGAGGGCCTGCAGAGGTGTGGGAGCCTATAGGGAAGTTCTGGGGCATTTTGTGGTTTGGTATCCATGGCGACAATGGCGGCGGCCATTTTAGAGCTGTACACGGCCTCGTGGACAGGGTGGGGGTCGCTCCGTCTGATCAATCCTTTGCGGGGAGGCAGATCATCTGTTTCTGGTGCAGCGGCATCCTGGTAGCAGCTCGCAGTGGAGCTGCAAAGAGTGGAGCAGGCCTTTTCTCACGGCCTTCGCTCTGCGGCTTCACCTCGCGGCATCCCTCCCCTCCATTAAAAGCAGGATGGGAGGTCCTGCAGAGGTGTGGGAGCCTATAGGGACGTTTTGGGGCATTGTGTTGTTTGGCATCCATGGTGACAATGGCGGCGGCCATTTTAGAGCTGTACACGGCCTCGTGGACAGGGGGGCAGCTCCGTCTGATCAATCCTTCGTGGGGAGGCAGATCATCTGTTTCCTGGTGCAGCGTCGTTCTGTTATGTACCTGTACAAAAAACGTGAAGGGCACAGAGCAAGCTTTGCAGTGTGCACTGAGCATTATGCAATCTGTCCTATACCGAAAGCATCTTGGTAATGCGCCGAACACTGCAAAGGGGCACACAAAAAACATATGTGAGAGTAAAAAAAAAAAGTACCAAAAAGGAAGCTGAAACCCTAGCCCTGCCATAATGACTATATACTTACACATGGAACATCACAAGCGTGTCCCGCAATTGCTGTGGCGGTATGTAGTGAAAAGAAAGTAAACTGTATGCATTCTATGTGTGGAACAAAAATCATGTGATAGCCATCAATTGGTGACGTTGACAAACCAATACTGTACAACCAAAATAAACTAGACCACAACTCTACCGTATCAGAAATGCAAGCATGACTCCAAACCGAGACATGGAACTGTCAGTGGTTGGCATAATGGATAAGAGAAAACATACAAACATACTCTGTATAAGAAAAGAAATAAACATGTAACATAAATATCCTGTTCATGTAAACAACCTAATGCCTTGTGGTAAAACACACAGGACTGCGACTGAACATAATTTGTTCACATACTCTGTTGATGCACAAAATATGAAAATCACAAAGCAAGTACCAACAGTGGAATATGTAGAAAATGGAAACAGAGGAGGTGCTGATGGACTAAGACTATTTCAAAATCTCTTCTGACCCCTTTGTTTTACCAGCAGCTGTGCTTTTATTTAGATATTTATTTTGCGACATACCATACATCAAATTGATGCTTTATGTGCGGGGAACTGCTCTCACTTGACCTTCGCTATTCAAAGTGTCTGCCAGTGGCTATCAATTCTATTTGCAGTCTCCTTGATAGTAGAAGTTCAATGGATTTAATAAAAACATTATTTCTTCATGGCAACAGAGGATATACATTCTGACACTTGCACTACGACAGAACTATTTTTGGGTGTCCATGTCCTGGAAGTGGTAAGTGCATCATATGGCCAAAATCCAGAACTGTATCACTGTCCATCACCAGCAAACCTGACCCCTTTCTCTGCAAAAGCAGTGTCTATGGATATCTGTTTGAGATTCCAGGCCTGACTAATAGCAGGGAACAAGAACAGTCTCTGATATTTGTAGTATGCAGTTTTAGCAAGGAACTCCAGTCCTACAAATTTACAGAAACTGGATATCTTACTAAACGTTGAACCACTGAACAACAGTATAGAAGAACAAAGTACATTTCCAGCTGGTACTTTTCCCAGAATGGGTTGCACGGACCACGACGATGTGTAATGGTCGTTCACACAGCTCTGCATGAACATCAGGTTGGTGCCTTTGAATGCTCAAGTAAACTTCACCAATGGCTCCCACAAATCCACCTATGTATTATAAGGAAGGCATGGTATCAAACAATTAAGACAGACACAAGTGATCACAGTTCAAGGGTGTTTATTGAACTTCAATGGGTTGTTAAAACACCTATCTAAACCTAAACCTAAGGATGTGAGCAAGCTACGATCATCAAATAATAATACCACAGTCCTAGTGGGGTTTGTCAAAATAAAAGGGCCTATACTAATAAACCTATTATCAATCCTTACTTCTAACTACAAAATGGTGTGGGATAACAATGTACGCAAAAGAAAAGTGTTCAAGAAATATGTCAGGATAGTTGAGCAGTTTGCCTCCCATCGCCATGTTTTCAGCACGGGGTAAGGTGGCACGTGCAGGCTTCGCGCACTCTATATCTTCTTGGCCACAAGGTAACAGTTCAACACATAGGCATCAGGGCGTTCCGCCAAAGTCTCCATCGCAATGACAGTCTCTTAATGCACAACAGACACAAAAGTTGCTTTCCTTTGTCAAGGTTTCACTTTCACAAGTTCAAGACTGTTCTCCCTCCTCTGGACTTGGACCTCTACAATCGACTTCTCTACAATCTTCACAACTTGGTCTCCCTCTTTCGGGGTCAGATCATGGATCCGCCACGTCTGGGCTCAGATCCCCTTTTCCACAATATTCACAACTTGGTCTCCCTCATTTGGGCTCGGATCATGGATCCCCCTCGTCTGGGCTCAGATCCCCTTTTGATACCAGAATCTAAGAATTTCGAATGTGCAATGGTTTTTGCTTTAAACCGTCGCAGGAACACTTTGATTCACTTCACACCATTTACACTTCACATCGATCTTTTGCTTTTGTTTCCTTTCCTCAAGATTACATACAGAGACCTTCGATTGAGCACATTCACAGTGCCGGACCACTCTGTGAATAGTATTGTATCGTTTCTTCTAATGTTCAAATATTGTATCAGCAATTTAGCTTCACTCGCGTTTTTCAACAAACGCGTTTAACAATGTTTCTTCGAGCGCTCACTTTACAATGTTGCAGCTTGCAACCTTGTCTTCAACACAGACCGGTCTCCCCAACTCACCGGATGTGTTGTTCTGTCGTGTCTTTGTTCTTGGAGAAAAGGACGATACCACAGCATCTGCTGCTCCTCCCCGCCTTGGTCAGTTATGCAGGAGGACCCTCAATATCTCCAACACACAATGCAGGATTCTTTAGCCTTGTTTCCTGGTCTTATGTTTTCTGCCTTGAAGGTTTCTTGAAAGTAACGGTTTCCTGTCAATGAGGTCAAGAGTGCTGACCCTCTCACGAACCTCTCGTACCTGGCCGTCTTTCTCCCCTCATTCAACTATCAACTCGAAACTGCTGTACCTTTGTGTGTTTTGCCTCGCGCAGAGTGTGCATCTCATGCTCTGCCTTTTATCAGTGTGGGGAAGTGCAATGGAAGTCAGGTGTGAGTGTCGATAATTGCCTGACATCACCTGACCATAGTATTGGCACATGTCATGTACACGGCTCTGATGCGAGTCTGTTTTCTCCCAGAGCAGGCTGTCTGTGAAAAAGTATTTGTGCAGAAAAATAGGGTTTGGGGGGGTTGTTTGAGTTTCTAAATATCTCATTGGATAGGATGAGATAAAGGTGTTAAAGGCAAGAGAGGGATACCTCGTCTCACCATCATGTGTCCCACTCCATTTCCCTGAGGACCCCTCGCCCCGAGGGTCTGTACACAAAGGCGATGGCCATGCCCTAGGCACCTGAGAGGGATACGCAGGGACTAGCAGGTGAGACAACTGTTCACACATACTTCCCCTATGCGATGTAGCCCCATCTGTTTCACAGAGAAACCGGGAAAGGAAATTGACGTTCCCTTGTCTTTGCCTTTTCGGTGTTCCACAGTGAAACAGTAGGGTAGCAGGTCTAAGAACTATCGCATGACTTGATGGTTAGAGCCCTTTTGTTTGCTTATCCATACTAACAATAAATGGCCTGTGACAGGGTGAACTTTCTCACCAAAAAGTAGTATCTTAGATAAGTGATTGCCCATTTGATGGTAAGGGCCTCTAGCTCCATTAAGGAGTAGTTCTTTTCACAAGGGAAGAGTTTTGGACTAGTGAATAGGATTGGAAGTTCTAATCCATCACACATATGTGATAAAACTGCTCCTAACCCTGTGAGAGAGGCATGAGGTTGTAACACAAACTCCTTCAAAATATCTGCCACCTTTAGGATTGGGTTCTGGCACGGTATCACTACATATTATCCCCACCAAAAATATTGCCGTATATATGGTCGTCTGGAACGGCCACACGTGATATTTTTAGGGGCGATAATTTGGGGGGTTTTTGGGAGCGGGGGTTGCAGGGATGTCCCCCGCACCTTTAAAAATAATGCAGGGGTTGCAGGGGTGTCCCCCGCAGGTTCATGCCTTAATATTGCTGCAAATATATGGCGATATTTTTGTACAGCAATATTTTTGCGGAGATATTAACACATGGAACCTCTGGCACAAGGTTTGTTTTAAGTGATAGTAGCATATGTCATCCTCATCAGTCCAATGAAGCTTCTGCGGTTCAGCGTTCTTAGATTTTTCGGTTAATCGAGCTGTTTTATCTGAAAAATTAGGAATTAACCTACGGTAATAACCAATCAATACTAGGAACGCCATGAGGTCTCCCTTAGTCTTAGGTTTGGGGGTATCTAGGACGGCTTTCACTTTTTCTCGGTGGGGCTGGACACTGCCATTCCCTACAAGGAAGCTGAGGTATTTCACGGCTGATTGGGGCAGCATACATTTGGATGGATTGGCAGTTAAGCCAGCTTTCTGGGGGTTCTCATGATGGTATAGGGGTGGAAGAGATGGTCTTCCCAAGTCTTGCTATAAATGACTATGTCGTCAATATAAGCCCCACAGAAATAGGAATAGGGCTGTAATATCCTGTCCATAGGCCATTGGAAAGAGTCTGGGGCCTCATGTAGGACGAAAGGAGGACGTTAAACTGGAATAGTCCTAGGGGCGTTGGGAAGGCTGTCATTTCTTTATCATGCCCATGTACGGGGACATGCGGATATCCCTTGGTCAAGTCTAGGGTCGATAAAAAGACGGCACTTCCTAGTTTATCAATTATTCATTGATGCATGTCATGGGATAGGCATCGAAGGCGGAAATGTGTTAACCTGCCTGAAGTCTATGCAAACCGCCAGGAATGACCCGGTTTGGTTACCAATACAATAGGGGAGGACCATGGGCTGGAAGTAGGTTCGATAATATTGGCCTCAGCATCTTTTTAACTTCCTCTACCACTATTTGTTTTCAGGCTTCTGGGAGTCTGTAGGGTTTTAAATGGACCATTTTTCCCCTTGCAGTTTTGATATAATGATAAGTACCTTGTACTCTCCCTGATTTGTTGCTGAATACATCGGGGAATGTCATGACTAGGTCGTTTAAGTCTTCTTGCTCCTGTCTAGATAGCTCTTGGGGAATAAGTTCTGAGTTGTCTATCTCCTCCAGTATTAAACAAGACAATATCGAGGTGGAGGCAGTGGAAGGATATTCTTTTCACTCCTTTAAGAGATTTGCATAGTAAAGGTGGGTCTTTTGCTTTGCATCAGGTCGGGCTATTTTATAGGTACAGGTCCCGGTTTGCTCTAGTACTTCATATGGCCCATGCCACTTTGAGACAAGTTTATTTTCAGAGGTAGGTAAGAGAACTAATACCTTTTTACCTACTGAAAAGTTCCTTAAATTTACTCTCCTGTCATAGGTGGGATTTTGTTGGGCCGGAGCTTTTTCCATGTGAGTTTGAACAAAACTTTCAACAAGGGTCATATGCTCTTGTAATCGGGTAGCTGTTTGTGAAAGGGGAATAGGTGCCTCTTCCCTTATTTCCCAGGTATCTCAGAGCATGTCTAGGTCATCTTTTCGTTCTCTACCGTAAAGTAGTTCAAAGGGAGAGAAACCAGTGGATGCCTGAGGGGTTTTCCTCATGGCAAATAGGGCCCAGGGAAAGATACTTTCCCAGTCCTTTCCATCCTTATCTACCAATTTTTGGTAAATCATCTTAAGGGTTTTATTGAATCTCTCGACCAGCCTGTCCCTGGGTGGTAGTAAACTGAGGTTCTTAAAGTGGACATATGTAGTAATTCCTTGACTTCACTGATCAGTTTGCTCATAAAATTAGATCCCTGATCCGTTAGAATTTCCTGGGGAAAGTAACCCTAGAAAAGAATAGTAAAATATGTTTTAAGATTTGTTGCGCTTTATTGTTCCGCATAGGGAACGCCTCTGGGTATCGGGTAGCGTAATCAAGGATTACGAGGACATATTTATTACCCAGTCTTGATGTTTCCTATAGCACAATGATGTCCATCCCAATTTGGGAGAAAGGGACTTTGATCATCGGTAAGGGGTTCAGAAGGGCAGGTAAGGGGATATGTGCCCTGGTTTTCTGGCATATCTCACATGTCTGGATAAAGTTATTTATGTCCGCAGGGATACCAGGCCAGTAGAACTTCCCACTAATGTGAGCCTGGGTCTTGGATTGTCCTAAATGTCCCCCTGTCAAATGATAATGTGCAATCTCTAACAAGATCTTACGATGGGTCTTGCAGATTACTAATGGCACCTTACTTGGACCTTCTCTGGAGGTTTCTTTTCTATACAGTAATCCCTATTTCAGGAAGAAAAAGGGGCTTCCCCTTTCTTGTCCTTCTCCCTCAGAAATCATCTGTATAAAGGCCTCTGCATGTGATGGATCATTTGTCTGGGTGCTGCCCCTCTCACAAACCTCTTGCGCCTGGCCGTATGTCTCCCCTCATTTAACTGCCAACTCAAAACTGCTGTACCTTTGTGTGTTTTGCCTCACTCAGAGTGTGCTGTCGTGCTCCGCCTTTTATCCTTGTGTGGAAGTGTAATGAAAGTCAGGTGTGAGTGATTGTCGATAATTGACTAACGTCACCTGACCATAGTATTGGGACATGTCATGTACACGGCTCGGGTGTAAGTCTGTTTTCTCCCAGAGCGGGCTGTTCGTGAGAAAGTGTTTGTGCAGGAAAAGGGGGAGGTTGAGTTTCTAAATATCCCATCAAGTAGGTGTTACACGGAAGAGAGGGATGCTGCGTTTCACCATCCAGTGTCTCACTCCCACTCCCCGAGGACCCCTCACCAAGGTGATCCTGCCGCACTGGTCCACCCCCATGGTCTGGATCCAAAGGCAATGGCCGTGCCCTGGCCACCTGAGAGAGAGCGATCCACGGAAACTAGCAGGTGAGACACCTTTAGGTTTCTCACAATTTCCTATAGTCGCAAAGAATCATTTGTATAATCTGCACAAGGCAGTTTTCAAAAACAATGGGCCTCATTACGACGTAACCATGCCGCTTTTTGCGGCATGGCTACCCCCATTCCGGGTACCGGGTTTCCTGAATGCAGAAATATGGGGCCATTCCGACCTTGGAGGGCACAGCATTTCCCCATTCAGGTAACCTGGACCCTGTACATCTCCATTCCCATTTCAGCCCCCATAGGGCTCAATGGGAATGGGGATGATGCTAACAACGGGCCCGGTAATGAGTGGCCCGTTGTTAGCATCCTGGTCTGCTCGCTGGACCCGCTAAGGACGCCTGATGGGTCCAGCGAGCAAACCTCGTAATGGGGCGGTAGGGGGTTAACGGGGCCAGCAGCTCTACCGGCCCCGTTAACCCCCTACAGCCAGGGTTGTAATGAGGCCCAATGTATTTTGGTTCCCTTAATAGCCCTTAATCCTGCAAAATAGTGGTTTGAGATTCTATGATGATGGATAAGTCCTCTGCACTACCCATGCAGAAGTCAGGGCCATGCACATCGTCGTCAATGAATTCCGAAGATGCCCCAGTGATTTCAATCTGTGAAATGTCTACATTTTCTGAATGTATTGGGGAAACAAGGAACATCTTGTCTTTCTTTGACAGAAATTGTTTTGAGGGTGTGGATTGGGTCAGAGGATCGGCAAGTGATGATGAAGTATCTTCTGTGTTGTGCTCTAACAACGGTCCATCGTTACTTTCCATAGCTCGCTGGTGACATCATGTTCAAATTACAGCCACTGCACATCAGCATCCAGATTCTAAATCTCAAACATTAGTTGCTCCCAAGTGACGTTGGTTTGGCAAGCAACATCATTTGTCAGTGGTGTGGTGTGAGTCTTCCTGCTCTTTTTCTTCCGAGATCTCTAATACATAAAAAAAACAAGCATGATTTCTTTCACACTAGTTCATCCCCCATCTGTAACAGAACATTCACAGAAGGTTTTAAACAACCGTAAATATCTTTGAACGGAACATTAAAAGTGCAATGGATGATAAATGATGAGTGTCACTATTATTTATAGACTTGTGGTCCATGTGTCTCTTCAATCTCAACCGCGTCCGTAGTAGACTCCTTATCCATAACACATGCAATAAACATGAAATACTAATTAGACAATGTAATGTGAACATGTTTGATAACAAAGATTACATCTGGAAAATGTACCTTCTATGCTTGTTGAATTTCAACAACAAGTGATAAACGCCAAGAAAAGGTAAGTATATTGAAAAAGAAAAACTTTTGTATAATTGAAAATACGTGTTATTTATGAAGAGAAATTTGATCACTATAATTAAGTACATTTTGACAATAATTGGTTTTAAAATGTACCTGTGAAACTTCACTGCTGTCAAAGGGAATTGGCATTAGAGTTACCACAATACTATCATCCTTAAAAAATAAAGATAATACATTACACAAAAATGACGCAGTATTATAATGTTGATTTTCATTTCATGCACTTTGTATGTACAACAACAGTATATCAAAAGATACAGAGAGTATTTGGATAATAAACCTACATTTAATTGATCTACAATCATACGATTTGGGATGGATTACTGTCACAGTTGCATGCTGGAAGCTGAAAAGACACCAGTAGATTTACGATTGGATGCATTCATATTTTTAGAAAATGTTATTACTTATAAACAAAATGTCAAACAATTATTTTCACAATCCAATATAAGTTTGATTATTTTCTCATAAATGTTAAGTTTTAGAAAAATAGTTCCAATGTAAATTGATAAAATATCATGTGTTATACCTCCTCCGCTTGACCGGTTGCAATTGAAGAATAGTCTGTTGATTATATACAGGAGGATGCCGGTACTTAAACCTTATTTTTATGATGTTTAATGTTTTTATAGAAATGCAGCAATATAGATTACATTGAAGAGATTAAGTAACGTCAAAAGATATCTCATTCAAGATATTTCTATAAATACAAATTATGAAAAACTCTCAATTTGCTAATAGTTGGACTTGATCATAGACATCAATAGTATACTTGCAGACAAATCGGGAATTGGGAAAAATGTTACGGGAAGTGGAAGTGATTTGTCTGTTTTGTCCACAATAGTTGTTGATGATGACAGTGGATCCTTAATTCAATTGATACACAATAATGGTCAATAGAAAGCATATATTATTTAGAAAACTGACAATTTAATACACTTTGGTACCCGGCGAGGGTCAAGCAGAATGCAACACGCATTCTGATTGGCTCTCGCCGGGTCGTTACCTGGCCGAGAATCCTTCGATTCTTGGCCGGGCTTCCAGCCGCCTTGTCCTCGGCGTGGGGTGGGGCGTGGCAGCCCCTCAGCCAATGAGGAGGATCGAAGCGGGGCTGCCTTCGCCCCCCGCCGGGGACTCGGGTAAGGCTTTTTATTTTTATTTTTTTCCCTTTCCTCCCTCCTCCCTGCCCTCCCCATCCCACTTACCTTCTTGCTCCTTCGTCCCCGTCAGGGGACTATGGCAGCCTCCAGCCGTGTGGAGATTCAGAGCGGGGCCATCCCCGCTCCGCGCCTCCACACAGCTGGAGGTTTCCATCGTCCCCTGCTGGGACACAGGTACTTCTTTTTTTTGCTTTTTTTCTTCCCCTCCCGTGTCCTAAACCCACTTAACTTCTGCTCCTTTTTTTCGGGAGCAGACGCACTGGGAACACTTCTGTTTCCAGCGCGTCTGCTCCCGATAGCCGCCGTACAAAGGGAAAACGGACTCAGTTTTCCCTTTCCCGGCGGCCATTTTCTTGGTTGGTACTTTTTTTTTATGTCCCGAAACACTGCAGAGTTTTGGGACAGTAAAAAATGCTTTTAGTGCCCCGGTCACACAGATATTGCGGGCCGGGGTACAAATAGCAATATGACCCTCGCGGCGGGGGCATTACCGACTCAGGTAATGCCCCTGGGCCATCGTTAAGGGCCTATAACTATGGGCCCCGGGGCATTACCTGAGTCGGTAATGCCCCCGCCACTCGGGTCATATTGCTTAAATATAACAGTTTCTTTGCATGTCAGTAGGGCTCACCGTTTGCTTATTGGAAGTGGCTGTCGTCTCTTCTGAGGTAACTGTCTGGAATTCCATCATTGTGATCTATGTAATGACAGGCATTTTAATCAATAAATTGTAACAATAAGCAAATTAAAGACAATGCTGTCAACTTTCCATAAAAGCTCACATTACTTTAAACTTTTGAGTATACCAAAATTCGGTATATATCCAAGCACAAAGTCTCAAATTTAACAGCATGTGTAAATATAACCATAATAAAGAAATTGACAAAAATATATCTCTAGCAATATTTCCCAAAATGTTCCAGCCTATCACCCCATTAGTACTTGACACACAACTTCAAGATATTGTGAAATCAATGTGTGTGTGTGTATATATATATATATATATATATATATATATATACATACACACATATACATATACATGATTCATGTTTGCTACTCACTTGACTCTGTGTGTGATGAAATACCATTGGAACAGCATTGAAAGTAACTTAGTAACTTGCGAGTGAGTCTGGGGTGACACTTTGTGGTTCGTACATATCTTCTGTGAAGTGCATACTGCATGCTGCAGACATGGAATTGATTGCCCCTCACGTTCTCCACGATATCCTTGGTTCTGCTGTCAATTTCGGATAGTGGAAATCCACAAATGACCAACCATGTTCAGATCAATGAGATATCCTTGCGGAAAATGTGCATAACTGTACCAAGGGTCTTATCAGGGCTGATACATGGAAATACAAAGCTCATTAAAGTTATGTAACTGCACTATAAGCTGGTCCGACCCTTCTGGCTAACCACTAGCTTTTATGTCAATGGTTTGTCCACAAAGTAATGTATTCCTGGCACTGGAAAGTGTAACAGGAAGGAGAATGAATGCGCCTGTCCCACCTTCACGTTCAATTTCAGACGCTAGGTCACGCAATCTACAAGCGCACCACCCAACAATGAAGTGAGAGCACAAGCATTTCCATAAACACAGCCACTCTATCCAGGCTATAAGATCCTCATTCGAACCACAGTAAGAAAGCGGAAAGAGTCTCGGTTTTGTTTTGTCATCGGTTTGAAGTAATCTTCTCAACATCCACAGCAGTGAAGAGAAAAGAATGTTGTGCATGGATTCATCACACCGATGTTCGTCGAGATACCAGCAACACGTTGGAAAGAGTAGGAATGACTTGACGGGAAGTATATCTCAATTAACATTAACATTTTGTACTATAACGTGTTACAGGAAACTCACAATGAAGAAGGAAAAAGAAAAAGGGCTGGGATTTATGAGAAGAGTGGGGCAAAAGTATAAAGTATTATATTGTTTTACATCTTTGTTTTCTGTCTTCTTCTATTCTGGTATTTAGCACTTAAGGATAAATTGAGCCCATGAGCGGGTGATGAGAGGGAAACACGCACAAAGAGAAGTGTGGCTGGCACACTGGAATTATTAAACATTGTTGGGGAAGGGGTAGATCTGGCCGCAGAAAATATATGGTATGGGGAAATGAAGAAAGTGGGACGAGGGAGCACCACTGATACCTGCTATGTGTGCTCACTGATTCCACACCTCATAGGAACACCAGAGCAATTCTTATCACAAGAGGTGACAGCAGTAGAGGGAGGGTATCTGGTTCATCTGGCCTTGTGCAGAACCAGGGGTATGTTCCAGGGACATACGGTAGAAGTAAAGTGGATTGATGTGGGGGAAGAGGTGTAGATGGACAACTTTATACAACCGGAAAGCATGGCCCAGGAGGAGACAAATAAGCACATGGTCCTGGAATATGTAACAGAGGGGGCCCAAAAAGGAAAACAGGTGGCCACTGTCCATAAAATAATATATTGCAAAACCTCCACAGGGAATGATGTTCCATGGAGTCACACCAGGCCCTTGATGCAAATCCAGGGTTTCGGTGCTACACAATGGGAAATAGGAAAGGGGGGTGGCATAGTGCCATGCAGAACGGTTGGTGGACTTTGAAGAAAGTGTGGTTAAGAAAATAAATGCTAGATGTAAGACATTTGGAACAGTTATATACATGCATTAACGTGGATAAACGAAAACACATGTCCAGAAAACATAAAGCCACTGACATAATATTCTCTATGTTTTAGAGCCAACAGAACAATAATGCTGGGGATGAATACCGGCTGCCGGAGGACAATGGACATCACAACGTTGCAGAAGGGAACCACTGTTGTGATGGACACTTGGTGGGTGTCTGGAGCAAGAGCATACGCCCAACTTCCACCAGATTGGAAGAGAGTTTGTGCACTGGTGACTCTACATAACACGACATTAGCGGTGCCCCGTGCAGACTTAATACCGCTTAATGGGCTGTCCACGGCTAAGGATAAAACGGCAGCAGAAAAACAAACAAACCAACATAAGGTAACAACAAGGAAAAGGTCCAGTAGTAACTATATCTCAGCAGAGTTCACCAAGAGCTTAGAGAACATTCCATCTCATTTGAAACTTTTCAGTTCTGCATCTGTTTTCTTCACTTCTCTCCTGATACCTGGGGTGCAAGCTGCAGCCAATGACAAATGGCTATAGATCACCTACTACAAACTTCTCGAACTAGCAAATGCAATTGAAAAGGTACACAACACGGTGCATGAAGAACTGCGGGCCCTAGAGTTGATGACCCTCCAAAACCGATCTTATGAGGGCAATGGAGTTAGGGGAGTGCCATAAGATAGGTAGCTCATGCTGTACCGCAATTCCCACAAATTATGCTATAAATATAACAATCACAGAGGCGGTAGAGGAAATAAGAACAATACACGAGAGAATGACGAAAGAGGAGCAAAACATTTAATCAGCATCCTGGTTGGATTCATTGTTCGCCTGGGCACTCAACTGGATTGTGACAAAAATGAGATCCTTATTTGTGCTTTTTATCTTTTTCAATCCAAGATAAAAAGCACAAATAAGGATCTAATTTTTGGGTGACGAACTAGCAAAGTGAACAGCCATAGCCTTTTTTTTAAAAAAGAAATCCGTTTTATTAGTTTTTGGGACACAGTGAATGAAAAAAGGGAAAAACATTGCTTTACACTATGCATTGACTTCCCTCGAATACCCCTCCCAGCTCCTCTGTCTCAGACCTCCATAACCCCAACTTTCCACAAAAGAACAAGAACTAAAGCTTGGTCACAGGAGCATATTGACCAGTAACACCTGCATCCAGGTCTGAGTAACTGAGGTGAACAGCCACATCCTAAACAGGATATATCAACAAAAGAGCACCATTCACCTCCTGAAGATCCACACTTAGTGGTGAAACGCGTGCAGTGGTTTCTCTTGATCAACTTACAGAAGTTCATCTTGAACAATATACACTCATATCTCTGGATGAACATGATGTACTGACTATTATACAAAAAAAAATCTGAAAATTAAAAAATTAAAAAACAAACAAAAAAATGAAAAATTTACTGTATCCTCTTTGCTTAGAGCATGAAATTTAAAGATCAAATTCAAAGCTATATTTTTACTGTGGGGCAAACACAACAGTGTATCTTTAGTCAAGCAACAAGTAGACCAAAACATACAACCAGAAAACTCGCCAGCAAACTGAGTAATTGTTTGCGAATACCTTAACATGTTTCTAAAAGTATTTACAGGTTGCTTTACTAATGTATTTGTGTAGTTTTCAAGTAAACACAATAAGACAATATTGCAGTAGTCCTTGAAAGCCAAAACTTAATATGTGTGCCAAGTGGAGCTCAGAAGGTATGTGGTTGAGTGCCTAATTTGCAGATGGGGTTCAAATCCCCAGGTTCACTGCTTAAACAAAGCGTGTAATCTCACTGTGACTTAACAGCAGAAAATTGAGTCATTAGACGTGAATAACGTTGCAATATTAAAAAAAAGACTGCCTTACAATTGGGAGGATTTCATGATTTTAAGGACAAAATTGTGTCTCCTTGTGCTCCTCCATTAGTGACCGTCAAGGCTGCCACACATAATTGTGTTATTGTTGCATTGACCCACCCTCAGTTCCCATATCAATCAATTTTACAGTCAGAAATATATTCTCATCAGCCAGTCACTGCACCAGAGATTATAGCAGAGTAGACTGAAATGTCCTGCTCTTTTGCTGCCAGTCACTAAAGTTGTTTGGGCCTTTCAGAGTACTACCCCAAATGACAACGAGAGAAGCTCTTTGCTATGCCTGGTTATGCTATGTTATTGAATTTTGCATTACATCTCCCTTTTTATAACATTCTTGGATGTTCAGGATCTGTAATCAGTGGGCTAGGGCACTATGACACGGATGGGCAAAGATGCTTTGTTACAATATTGATGTGTGGAGATCTGAAAAGGTAAGGCTGTCTGTAGTCTGTACGTTTGTGACTTCTCTACAGCAGTGGGTAATTTGCTCCATGGGATCTTGCGTAAATTGTTTGTGTGATTGACCGCAATGTCTGATAGAGTGGTGTTTAAGGAGTGTGGAGAGTTGTGTTGGTGTCTGTGGTGGGTTTGTGTGGCGTTTTGGGATATTTAGTGTAGTGTAGACATTTTTCTTTGGTTGGTGTATGTTCCATTTTGTATTTTTATGTTGTTTTGCTGCTGGAGTTGTCTCAAAATGTGTTAATGGGCAAAGGGAAGCTATGTCAGGGGACACAATGCCAATGACACAAATTTGTGAACTGCAGTATCTAGTCAATTTTTCTAGGACCTCTCTTCTGACTTCCCACTGATACTTCAAAGACACTGCGACTGTGGTGCAACTCAGTCTTAAATGGGAGTATGGTAGAATGCAGCTGTATATACAGCATGAAATACCAACTGACAAATCCAACCATGCATCACATCACCATACATACCCCCCACCCCGATTTGGGCAGGAGACTCAAAAAGTGTAGCTATTTATTACAATTCAATTGGAAAATTAATTTCGCCCAATTTCAGTTACAAAATCTCCCAGCTGCAGCAAAACGTTGGCACTTGTGCATGGCAACCATAGAAATACCATGGTTCCAGCTACCATACAAATTTGCATTTTGTATTTAAAAGCTATCATGTTTTAGGGCAATGTCACTGGCTTACTGGGAATTCAATTGCAACATTGGCTGCTAATACGACACTAGCTCCCAAAAAACAGTCTTTTGTGACAAGGGGAATGGGGAACCGTACATTTAACCCACCCACACAAGGTAGCCCCACTTACTATTTGACTCATTAGGCCCTGTTGTGTGTTGGTCTAGTGGTTAACTGTACGTGAGCTTCATGACTGTGTCATGGAGCTCTTCTAATAAAAGGGGCTCTGCTGGCACGGGAAGGGCAGTGCAGCAGAGCCCCAGGAAGCGGCAACTTGTGTCTGTGAATTACTTGTGTTGTTTGCCACCGCGTGATTGTGGCCTGTGCATGCGGCCCAGCCCGGGTGGACCTGAGGCTGAGTCCGCTCCTTTTGGGGTGACCCCCAGACAACTGATCACCGGTCCAGTGATCCGGACACTGCAGGGTGTTCCCTGCCTGCCACCAGCTGGGTGCCCACCAGCGTGACTGCCTTGTCGGGAGATCACATCACTGGTGGCCCGCCCCCGTGGTCCGAGGCGGGCCAAAACAATGGCGACGAGGCGGTCCGGACCCTCCACACCCTTGCGGTGTGGAGGCTGCTGGAAGCCCACTGCGTACATGAGCACGTGGCTGCGAAGCGCAGCCAAGGAGGAAGCAGCCACGTGTGCCGGAGGTGGTGAGGAGCTTCGGGGAACAGAATCATCTGCGGTGCCGGTGGCTGTAGAGGATGGCAGTCAGGTGCCGTGGTGTTGGAGCGGTCCCCGAGCCCGGGGGGCGGAGCCTGCTGCCACGGCCCATGTCTAGACACCGAGATTTGACACCGTGGTGGTGTCGCAGCCAACAAACTAACAAGTGAGCGGAGGGTGCGGTGTGCTGTGGCCTGTCGGGGGCAGCTGTGAGGCGGTGACCGCCGCGCTTTCGACAGCCTAGCGGTCCTCCCTGGCCCCATCTGGATCTGGGCCGCGGGTGGGCGAAAATTCGGCTCGGGCGAGTGTAGGCCCGAAAAGGGGTGGGCCTTCGCTGCGAGGCCTGACAACAAAGAGAAGGGGGCGGGGCCTGGAGCTCCGGCCCGCGGCGGCACACTCCATGAGAGCGGGGTGCACATCCGCTGAGCCCCGGGCTGCCGACTGGTGAAAACGTTTATGTTTGGAGAATAAAAAGACGGAGGACCGGCTGTGAGAGTCCCTGGGCGGAAAGTACGCCAGAGGTTGCCCCGAAAAGGGGCGTGGCCCAGCAGCAACCAACAACAAGAAAGGGGCGTGGCCCCAGTGCTGGCCTGGCCCTGAGGACAAAAAAAAAGAGGCAGAGCCCAATGGTCAGAGCTCCCCGCCGGAATCAGCGAGAACATCCCGCTTGGAAACCCCTCGAGCCCCGGGCTGCATCTGGGTGAAAATAAATGACTGGAAAAAAAAAGAAAACTGCCTGGAAGAGGGGTGTCATCTAACCCCCGCAGTTTGTACCTCCCCGGGCTCTAGGGGTTGCGGCTCCACCTGGAGGGCTTGTGCCCCCCTGGGTAGGAGGAACTGGGCGGCACCGCTGAGATCAATCACCAGTGGGCGCCAAGGGGTGTGGTCGTCAGGGCCAAGAACTTGTGTGACCAGATCAGTGAGTACCTTGACAGGGATAACCCATGCTGACACCCTGCTGCCAGCAACAACCTCCAAGAGGCAGGAAGGGTCAGGATACCTGCGTCCCGGGGACTGTGAGCACCCCAACACCCAACCGTAGTGAACACCACAAGGATAGTGCCCAGCAGTCACAATGGCGGAGGATGACAATGAGGGCATCTGTCGGGGGCAGCTCGCGCCACTGCACCATTTTGACACCATGGGGTCACCTGCCAGCTTGGGACATTGGTGGACAGCCTGGGTTGAGAACTTAGAACTATACTTCGAGGCGATGGAGATCAAAGACGCAGCGAAACGCCCAATACTCCTGTGCTCCGCCGGACTGGCCGTCAAGAGGCTATTCAAGACATTAAGGCCCAGAGATCAGTCATAAGGTGCAGCCATCGCAGCCCTGAAAGAGTATTTTCGACCCATGGTCAACAGGGACTATGAACGGTTCAGGATGAGGTGTGCGAGGCAGGAGGAGGGGGAGAGCCTCGATGCATTCCATGGGAAGCTGCGTGGCATTGCACTGTCCTGCGACCTGGGAAACTTCGAGGGGGAGGAGATCAGAGCGCAGATCATCTACAGTTGCAGCTCCTCGAAGTTACGCAAACAAGTCCTGAGGGACCCGACGCTGACCCTTGACCGAATACTAGATCTCGGTCGAGCCCAGGAACTGGCAGAGGTGCGGGCCTCAGTCATGGACTCTTCCAGACACCACCTCAAATTGGAGGCCCCCATGCAGAGAGTAAAAATTGACGAGGTGGCAGCTTTCGGCAAGTGGCAAGGAGGAAAACCGATGAGGAGGGGAGACTGGCCAAGGAGAGACCCCAATGCCACCATGTGTCATCAGTGCGGGTGGGATCTTCCACACCCACAGGACTGCCCGGCGAAAGGACACAACTGTGGAAGATGCGGGAAAGCAGATCACTTTGCACGGGTGTGTCTTGCCCCAACTCCAGCCAGCATGGTGGCGACATCGGGAGGGAGTGAGCTGAAGGGGAGAAAGACCCCCAGAGTGGCGGCTGTCCAGGTGGCTGAGGGTCCCAGGGGAATATACTACGATGCCGGAGAGGAGGAAGATGAAGAAAATGTATTCTTCCTGTCCTGCAGCAGCGCCAGTGGCCAGTTTGATCCTGGAATCTTCTGAACTCCGGCAGCCTGTTGTTGGGCACTGTGGTGTGCGGACTAGAACACACCTGTTTGTTTGCAGTGCTAAACGGTTACGTTTTTAGTAGCCATTAAGAGGTGCTCGGACTAGAATGCACCCAATGTTTGCTGTGATGATGTAGGGGCACGGTGGGTGCCCGGAGTAGAATACACCACGTGTAACCCAGTAGAGAGTTCCTGTTTGAAGTGGGGTTTTAGTTTTGTTTGTTTATAATAAAGGAGGGATGTTGTGTGTTGGTCTAGTAGTTAACTGTACGTGATAAAAGGGGCTCTGCTGGCACGCGAAGGGCAGTGCAGCAGAGCCCCATGAAGCAGCAACTCGTGTCTGTGAATTACTTGTGTTGTTTGCCACCGCGTGATCGCAGCCTGTGCGAGCGGCCCAGCCCGGGTGGACCCGAGGCTGAGTCCGCTCCTTGTGGGGTGACCCCCAGGCAACTGGTCACCGGTCCGGTGATCCGGACACTGCAGGGTGTTCCCTGCCTGCCGCCAGCTGGGTGCCCCCCAGCATGGCTGTCTTGTCGGGATATCCCGACATCACTGGTGGCCCTCCCCGGTGGACGGAGGCGGGTCACAACAGGCCCCAAAGTCTATTTGCATCACTGCTGCTACTGCTTTTCCAAAGGTCTTACAGAAAATGATTGGAGGCTTAAATTGCTTACCTTTACATAGCTGCAGGTTGAGCATAGTTTACCAAAATCTAAACAATGTGTCATGGTCCATCTCATCGAAATTTGAGAGTTTTACATTTTGCCTGAACTGGTTTGTCCATGTTTAGTCTGGACCCTGCTGGGTATCAGATGGTAGCTGTGTATGTAGTGGCCAGAAGATAACGTAGATGCAAAGAAAATGTGCGAAAACGATTTTTGGCGTTAAGAATCCGAACGAGAAGTACAGTTTTGGATAAAATACAAACACGTCATCGTGTATAAACATGCTGAAAACCTAACACTTGAAATATTGGCAGCAGTGTCCATTATAAAGACAAGAAGTTTGCAGACACACACTGAAGGAGAAAAAAATGGGCCAACAGAAATTTATGACCATTTAAAAACTCACAATTTAGAAAAACTTGCAATGGCCTCACTTAATGAATGTGAATGTTCACGGCGTGTGATAAGCATTTAAGTAGCGCAAAACTTGCGGACTTAATTCCAATTACATTATCATGCCACACAAGTGGAAATAACTGGTTTCACGTTTTCAAAATAATTACTACTTACGACAATACATACCAAAATGAGATGTGTCGAGTAACATTGCCAGTAAGCAGCTGCAAAACGGAAAAGTCGTGAGCGGCGAGACTCGTCTTTTTGCCGCCTTTATCTGACACTCCAGCGCAGATGAAATGTAACTCTCGTAGGTGTGTCATGTTGATTCTCGAGAGACTTTATTTGGATCAGTGTGGGGCGGCTTGAGGAGTTGGGAGCAACGCTCCATCTCTTCCCGTGAAGCAATGCGCGCAGTTTGACTTGAAATTATTCATTTCAATGATCTGAGGCTTAGTTCATTTCCAGGCCTTGATCTCGGAACGCAGAGACTAGGGTGAAGAGATTGTGATAATAATTTACTGTCAAGGTAATCTTCATTACTCGTAGTCTACCTCTTCCTCGTCTCTGTACATAACATGTGGTGTCCCACCTCTCCAGGAACCCTTCTTCTATTTCATCCCCCCCGTTCTGCCCCTCAATTGGGGATATAAGACCCTACCAACCCGAATTGCCTCTGGTATGGCGATGATGGAAAGGGCAGAAGCCCGCAAAATCAACTATGGCCCGGCAGTGGCATAGCTCTCAACCATTTGTGTTGCAAAGGCGGGTGAAATCACCCGATTTTGTTTTTGGCGGGTGAGACGCAATTGGAATGAATGGGCGTCCAGGAGGCTTGGCGGGTGAGTCAGTCCGTTATAAGGCGGGTGACACCCGCCAAAAGCGTGTGAGTTGAGAGCTTTGCAGTGGGCAGGAGGGCTCTGCAGCCGGAAGAGGAGAAGGCAGCCAGTAGGGGGCTTGCCACTCTCCAGGTATTAAAAGGCGACCCACCTTTGCCAAACACCAAAGCTGGAACTCTCGGAAAAACAAACAGCAAGGTTCGGACTCTCCTAGGATACTCAAGAAGAGGTGACTTTGTGGTTGCAGGACCAACAGAACCTACCCATTACCCCGGCATTGCAAGCCATGCGCCAGATATCCTGGACTTTGTAATGCTGAAACATCTCACCCAGACTGGAGCTAGAAACCATATCAGAGCTGACCTCAGATTACAACCCAGGGATAGTCAAAATTGGTGATGAGGGGTTCCAAGATGGCCGCCGTTTACTGAGCAGCGCGACTCCCGTGCTCCCCGAACCGCATGGGCCTGCCAGTGAAAAAGGAGTGAGTAAAAGTAGCGAAATAGGCCCTGCCCGGCAATCACAAGCACTGGTGAGCGCTTCTGCCCTAAGCAGACTTTTCGAAAGCACAGTATGGCGGGACCCGGGATAGCCAAGGTACAGCATTCAAGTTGAGACCCGGAGGGGTGTAGTGAGGCAGGACCGGACCGCCCCATGGAAGGCGACAGTAGAGTACCCTGAAACTCACGCGCCACCTTGGAGGGCCATCGGAGTAGCCCCTTGCTGAGCCTGCCTACAACTCAGCTTTACCCATCGCCTTTCCGAGATCGCTGCACCCTGCAGGTCCTCAAGGGTCCAGCCCGCAGAGACCAGAAGAGTACCACGAACAGCGCCCCTTCTGGGTCGGCGCTAGGGCAGGATCCGGAGACTGCGAGGAAAGCCTCAGTGGTGAGATCCCTACCCAGGTGAGAGGCAGGAGCCGCAGCATTGGAGACCTCATGTCCGGGAATCAGGACGGGGGCCACCCCAGCCGGAACTTAAAAGTCGGTCATCCAACTCGAGCTCCCGGGACACCGAGGCGGATAAAATCATCTCCCCACGACAGCCGCAGCGCGCAGGTATCACCTAACAACGCAATACCCTCGCAGAAGACCTGTGTCTTTTAACCATCATACACCCACTCACCTAGCACTCCCACGTACCACAACCCCGCTTGATTGGACTAATCCACGAACAGCGAACCCGGGGTGGGATGGGTCAGACCACCGGGGGGGCAGACTGCGCAACTGTTCAGGAGACCCGTAATAGGATCTGAAGCTGCCATAGTCCACGCTAGCTGTCAACCAAGGCCGACCGGGGCCCGCTAGACAACACCGGCCTACACACAGGCACGTAGGGGATTCCGGACCCAGGGAGGTCCCGGTTGGCCCACGGATCTGAACTACTTAGCCTTGACCTGCACTGGTCGCACAGAGCACCCTAGATCCTGAGTGGGCTACTTATAAAGGCACCGGGAAGATGCAGAGCGGCCCCTTGACAGGGGAGTCAAGCATCTCCATAGACTAATACCCAATAACTCCCACGCTCTGCCCCAGCCTAAGAAAGATCCAGCACCTCCTCTGCAACAGAAGAACTCCCAAAACAGGAACTCTCCCTGGCAACTCAGACAGAGAGAAAACCGGAAAATAGGACCAGCACTAGCCCCAAACGACACAGAGGCCCCACGACCTGCAGTGAGAGGCGTCCCTTCTTGTGCCTGACTACCCACCTGTGGGTGAATCAGGTCCTGTACAACACTCAGAACGAGCAGCCATATCCAGCATACTCACAATGTCAAGAAACAGAATGAAGGACCACCAATCAGCCCAGAAAAACAAAAAAAAAGGTCAGAATGGCTCTCACAAAAATTTGGGCCAGAGATCTAGAGCCAGATGACGATCACCCTATGGCTGACTGGTCAAGCGATCAAGGAAAGATAACGGCGGCTGGCCAGAGACAGATGGGCACCTTGAGGGAAGACTTGGCAGAGTGAATAAAGGAAATAAAAAGAGATATCAACAAGATAGAAGAAGGGGTGGACACCAACGAGAGGGCCATACAGGAACTAACTGAAGACGCGAGGCAATCTGAAAATCTCCTGGAAACATTGGCAGTGGCGTCTCAGAACCTGGAACTACAGGTAGAAGATTTAGAAAATAGATCCAGGAGGATTAACATTCTCGTCAAATCTGTGCAATAGACCATACAGAACCAGGACCTCACACAAACTCTCAATACTATCTTTACAGACCTCCTGGACGCAGAGCCAGGCGCAGACCTCCAATTCGAAAGGATACACAGAGTGGGTCCCCCCGCTCCGAACCAGGCGCCAGACCAAGAGATGTCCTGGTGGCTTTCCACAACTTCACCACGAAAGAAAAAGTCCTTGAAAAAGCCAGAAAAGCAGGGCACATCTCCTTCAACGGCATGGAAATCTTTCTATATCAAGACTTAGCACAAATAACCCTGATTAAAAGGAGGCAAATGGGTCCGATCCTGACACACTTGCGCGCCCAGCAGGTCTGATACAGATGGACCCATTAATTTGGTCTGAGCTTCACTTGGCAGGGCAGACAACACAAGATCACGACCTGTGAGCAAGGGATGGACATGCTGGGCCTGGAGGAACAACTACCAGCGGACCCCCCTAAGCCTGCCGACCGCTGCAAGACCCGTAAACCATGGGAGTGGTCAACTGTGGAGCCTAAGCGATCAAATAAAAAAGAACCAGGGTCTACACACTGGACTGACTCGAAAAAAGCTACACCAGAACGCCAAGAGCGATCACCTGAAGGGGGTAACAGAGCCTGAGCACCGGAGATCTAGCTGAGACCTTACTGTGAGCCGACTCAGGAAAACACTAATATTCAGAAGCAAGGAGGCGGTGAGGGGGGGGCGGGAAATTGGAATGGGAAAGGGAGATCCCGTGTGGGGCAATCCTGGGCATGACCTAGAGCTCAGCTCTCATATCCACAAAAAGAGGGGGGCTGATGGCCAGCTGAGCTCACCCAG
The DNA here is from genome assembly GCF_040938575.1 of Ambystoma mexicanum. NCBI lineage: Eukaryota > Metazoa > Chordata > Amphibia > Caudata > Ambystomatidae > Ambystoma > Ambystoma mexicanum. The sequence goes on along the minus strand of NC_090936.1, from coordinate 972,396,965 downwards.
GGGGACCGGGGTAAGGGAGGGGTGGGGGGTCCCAGGGGACAGGGGGGGGACGGAAAAGATCCAGGAGTTTGAAAATTCAACGGGTGTATCCAGACCAGTCACTATGGGACCACGAGCGGGTGGAAAAGGAAGCACATGGCTTCACACCCACAGGGGGCACCTACAGATGTAGTTAAAAAAGCTGATATGGATCAGTTGAACCTACTATCACTAAACATTAATGGGTTAAATTCACTGGTTAAGAGGAAAATGGTTGAGAGGTTCCTACGAAAGGGGCAGTTGCACATTGTCATATTGCAAGAAACCCATATCCAAACGCGAGACTCTCGTAGGCTGAAGGTCTGGGGATACTCTAGACTAGTACAAGCCGCACTATCCAGCAAAAAAGGTAGTGATAGCACTGAGGGACGGTTTAGACCTGGTTATCAGGGCAATGCAAAAGATGACCAGGGTAAGTATTTAGCTGTCCTTCTAGAGGTGAGGGGGCAGACATATACGGTTGCCACGATCTATGCCCCGAACATAGGCCAAGATGCCTATATACAAAATTCCCTTACACGTCTAGAAAAGTTTGCTAGGGGCCACATCATACTAACGGGGGACTTCAACTTGGTCTGGGACCCATCCTTAGACAGGAGTACGACCACAGGGGGACCAACAGCGGGACCCTCAGGGGACCTCAAGAGGAAAACACATGACCTGGCCCTAGTGGATACGTGGAGGGAGTTCCACGTTAGCACAGTTGGGTACACATTCTGTTCACACGCGCATAGGTTGAACTCACGAATAGACTATATATGAATATCTAAATCGCTGCTAGGCAAAACCATGGACATCGACTTAGGAGCTATAGCACTCTTCGACCTCGCCCCTATGATTCTGACAACACTTAGACCACACGGCCCTCCAGGCTATGGAAGTGGCACTATCCAGCGTCCCTTTTCAAAGATGCAATACTAACCCAGGAAATAGAAGACAAGCTCGAAGAGTTTGTGCGAAATAACAACTGGGATGACACACCTCCACAAATATGGTGGGATGCCCTCAAAGCCATGATAAGAAGACAGATTATCGCAATAAAAGCTAGAAGGGATAGAGAGCTAAAATTGGAGGAACAACAGCTAGGTTATAAATTCAAAAACATAATGGCTCATATGAGCTCAAAACACACGGCTGCCATCAAAGGAGAGTACCGAGCAGTAAAAGGGCAATTGAACCTTATTCAGACCAGAGCGGCTGAGCGAAACTTACTCTGATTGTGCCAAAATTATTATGTCAAAGGCAACAAATCTGATTGTTTCCTAGCCAGAATGTTAAGAAAGGGATAAAACCATCCTAAAAATCAAAGGGGGCGGGGGGGCAGATCCAGACAGACAACGCTGACATAGAAAGGGAGTTCCTCAGATTCTACACCGCCCTATATGCCTCTAATAACCCCGATCCCACAGACCAGGAGGCCTACCTAGATAAGATAGACCTGTTTGCTATTTCTGAAAAAGAGAGGGAGCAGCTAGAAAGCGAAATAACAAAAGATGAGGTCAGAAGGGCGATTAACTCCATGCCACTAAATAAATCCCCAGGTCCTGATGGCTACGTCACATAATTCTATAAACTACACAAAGAAACCTTAATCCCTCTCCTTACCAAGTTATTCAACCATGTTGGGACCACCAAGACACTGCCCAACTCAATGGAGGAGGCAAAGGCCATACTCATACACAAAAAGGGCAAAGACCCGGCAGAATGCAGATCCTATCGCCCGATAGCGTTAATTAATGTAGACGCCAAAATACATACCAAAATATTAGCCACCAGACTAGAGACTTTCATGCCTAGACCAGTACAACACGACCAGACGGGCTTCATCAAAGGCAGGCAGACAGCGGGCAGATAACGTGAGAAGAATAGCCCATCTGATAGAGAAGGCGCAGAGGAAGGGATCCCCACCCTGCTGTTGGTGATTGACGCCGAAAAAGCATTCGATTGGGTGGTGTGGGGATTCCTATTTGCTACAATGACTAAGATGGGCTTTGGACCTAAATTCCTGGATTGGGTTAAGGCTAATTATCAACAACCACTCATACGACTTGCTATAAACGGCCAGATCTCGGGCCCAGTCAAAGTGGAGAGAGGTACAAAGCAAGGCTGCCCGCTCTACCCACTCTACCCGCTCCTATACACACTCCATTTAGAACCATTCCTTGAAGCGATAAGAGCGGAGGAAAACATGAAAGGAATACCGTTTGGTGGCCATAAACATAATGTCGCAGCCTTTGCGGATGACTTGCTTCTCGCTTTGACCCACCCCGATACCTCATTGCCGGCGATCAGTGGGGAACTTGATTGATTTGCAGAGGTTGCCGGATTAAAAGTAAATACCAACAAATCCGAGATCCGCAGCCTCAAATTGCCACTGACCACTGAGGAACTAATTAGGGGGACTTACGAATTTAGTTGGTGCACAAATCTATAAAGTATTTGGGAGTTCAGTTGAACAAAACAGTAGGGGAATTGTATCAGACGAACTACCCCCCATTGCTGGAGAAGCTTAAATCGAAACTGATTGATTGGAGCCTGCTGACCATTACGTGGCTAGGCCGCATTAACGTCTCAAAGATGGTGATCCTCCCAATATTGCTCTACTACTTTGCTGCTCTTCTGATATCTGTCCCACTTACCTTCTTTAGTGCCCTCAGAAAACGTACAAACCGCTTCATTTGGAACCAAAAGCACCCGAGAATAGCCACAAGTAACATGAGAACACCAACCTCCCGTGGGGGTCTGGTGGAGCCGGACTTCAGGGTATGTTATCTGGCTGCTTAAACTAGAATTATCAGGGACTGGCAAAGAGATGACAGGGACAAGATTTGGAGGCCAATGGACAGGGCTGTGATAGCGGGACACCTGAGGGGTACACTGTGGAAATGGAGAGCGGACAGAACCCCCCAAATGCACAGCAGTAAAATCACCTTGACAACAGGAGCGGCATGGGACAACGCGGTAAAGAGGGCACACATTACAACGTTCCCCTCCCCATACACTCCTCTATTTGACAATCCACAATTCACCCCGGGCTACAATACCCAGACCTTTGATGCTTGGTACCAAGGAGGTTGCCGAATGGCACGAGACATGTTCAATGGTGGCAAGGTGAAAGAAATTGAACAGTGCAAATCGGAATTTGGATGCAGGTATGGATATGTAGTTGAGACATTGGCTTTCCTAGCCGGAGTTGAAGCAGGCCGGGACCCGAGCATCACCCCCTTTGAAAAATACCTACACACGCACACGGGAGACGGGATGGATGGCATCAATATATAAATACATTAAGGAAGGAGAAAAACCCCTGAACAGAACATACATGAAGAAATGGGAAGCAGACACAGGTATCAACATTGGGGATCTAGAGTGGAAATACTTATGGGCACAGACACCAATGCTAACTAGATCTCTCCAGGTCAGAGAAACCTGGATAAAGTTGATGTGTCAATGGCATCTAACCCGGTCAGAATAAATAGAATGTTCCCATAAGTCTGGCGGAAATTTTGGAGGGAGCGCAGGGAGGACGGCACATGGGCCCACAAATGGTGGGACTGCCCCAAGATTGACCAATATTGGCGGAAAATACGGCAGGCTATAGCCCAGGTCTTGGATCTCAACGGGGAGACGAACAGAAGGCTGGAACTGATAGGCCTAAATGGATCCCTGGCCGACATTCCTGCAAAGCCAAGCCAAAAAATCTACGTCATTATGATAATGCTGGCAGCGATGGTGCTGGCGTGCAAGTGGAAATTGAGAGACCTTCCTCAGGAGCATGACACGATCACAAAATCTGGCCGCTGGTAGATATGGAGTGACTCACATACTCACTACAAGGTAAACATATGAAATTCGCAGCAGAATGGGCTAGCCTACTGAAGTACTTAAAGAACGGTGCTCGCAGAGCATGGTGCCGTAGATCTATGACATTGCTGGGAATTATTGAGCCTCAAGAAGAGTCCAATTTATAAAGAGGGTAGTTCTGAGGAAGTAAATCTTGAGCCCGGACACAACACAAGGCCACAAAACCCTGCAGCTGCTAATGGAAATCCTGAGGAGGTGATGTGCTTTGAGGATAACTCCTGGAAAGGGGGGGGGATAGAGAAGGACTGAGGGTGAAGGGGTGGGGTGACGTTGAATTCAACTGTTTAACGTTGTTTCTTAAAAATGCCAATAAAAAAGTATTTGAAAAAAATAATTGGTGATGAGGCAGAAGTTCACTATCAAATCTCAAGATACAACTTTAACAAGGCTAACTGGACAATCTACAACCAAGAGCTAAGAAAAATGACAAATCCTGGCCCTCTTGAATCCACTGAAGAGATCGAACAGGCTGTGAACTACCTCATGACTGCAATCCAGCATGCTGATGAAAAGTATGTCCCAAAACAAGCAAATGCACACTGCTCTATTTATGGCTTGCCAGAAGGGATCAAAAGATCTATTGCGGCCACAAATAGAGTTAGACGCCAATGGCAGAAAGCAAGAACACCTGACCTACTGAGGAGATACAACCGGCTCACAAAGCTACTCAAAGACCAAATCTAGGAGCACAGAGGTAAAAAATGGGAGGCTGCAGTGGCACAGCTGGAGGAGACTGACAAGTCGATATGGAGGATGACAGACCACCTGACTTGCAAAAAAGAATCCATCCTGCCAATTCAAGTCAAGACCAATCTTGCCTGTACAAACAAGAACAAGGCGGAAGTGTTGACACACTGGAAGAATATTTCACCCCCAACTGTGATGCTGAAAATGCATCGGAGGGAAAGGGCCTCCGGATCCTTGTCCTTTACTACTTTTTATCGTGTGTTCTGTCGTGTTTTCCGCGCAGGAGTTCATGGGGGACTCCTGGCGGTGCAGCTCTCTCCTTTGGTTTTGGTGAACAGACCGATGGGATACCCTTATGGCCCACAGAGCAGGGTATGGGCTGGTGGCAGCTCCATGCTGAATTTTACAGGTGCTCTGAGTATCCTCCATTTTGGGATACCCAGGCCCTGCCATTGGAATCAGTTGATTCCTGATAGGAACAAGATGGCCCCCGTGGTCTCTTGCTTTCTATTGCCTGTTACCTTGTTTTCCCAAAGTCCTGGGAAGCCCTGACTCTGTCTCTTCCCCCTGACCGGCTGTTGGGTGGAAGTTCCATATATGCTGTTGTTGTGAAGTCAAGGCAAGACTGGCTGGAGCCTTCCCAGTGACTGTATGTTGTGGGTAACCCTGTGGGTGGGACCTGGGTGAATGGAGTGTGTGACGAATATGCATTATGTGTTGTGGGTGTCTAGTATCTGGTGTGTGACACGATGACTGAGACAGCCCTGCCCGAAACTGGTATGAATGCAGTGTGGAGTGTTGAATCGCTGGGTACTTGTCCCAATACACATAACTTGTTGTGAGTGTCTGGAGAGGAGTGAATGGCCTGAGTGACCCAGCAGAATGAATGGGAGATCTACTAATATATCTGGGGGCCTCTCACTGCTAGAATTCGTGTTCAGAAGCTGAAGAGTAACTGGAGTGAAACTGACGATTGACCTTGAAGCCCTGCTGGAAGAGAAGAATTGCTGTTGCTCTCCTCCATCAATCTGAAAGCTGCTGTGTCTCCAAGGACTGACCCAGAGAGGACCTGGTAAGGCGCCCTCTTCCCAAGCTATGAGGGACCATCGTGCACCAGCTGATCTTTGCCAAAGCTCCCTGGTAGACAGACCTACGACAGGCTGCCGACCGGAGACGGGGACTGCCGCGGAATCCCAAAGAGAAGCACCCGTACTGTTGTCCACCACTGTCGACGACCGCCGTTGCCGACTGGAGCTGCCGTGCTCCCATTTGCCGAAGAACTTCCTTTGATTCAAGGACGCTCTCGTCTGCATCGTCGCTGCTGTATCCTGCTGGAAAAGGCCTGACAGTCGACGCACCGAGGAACACCCGCCGGTGGGTTTCCTGCCACCCAAAGACCACAGAGATGCCGACGACTCGATGCCCTTGCTGGGCCACAGTTCTTCAAACTCTTTGCGGTCCAGAACTATCGACACTGAGGTTCCTCGCACACCTCTTCCTTGCAGGACGTTTACGCTTCTCCAACAACGAGCACCGCTAGGAACGAAGCTGCCACTTCACCGTCGTAGCTCACCCTGTTCTCTGTCGGACGTTTGACGACCCATGACTCCTGCCTTAAAGGGAGGGCACTCAAGAAGGGCCGTCGATTCCCTGCCAAGGAACGCTACAACGCCAGGTACTTTGGGGTTGCAGAACTATTGGGAAGTCTATTGTGAACAATATACTAGACTGGGCTTGTATCTTTATTCTACAGGTTGCCCAGGTGGGGGGATCTCCACACAAAGCTGTGTTTAACGGTAGCAACCAGTATTCTGCCAATTGTTCAACCGTCTTGCTTTCCTTCCTCTCGCTACTGCTGGTTTCCTCTTTATTGATCTGTGTGACATTTTGACAGTATAGTTGATGCACTTCAATGAGATCTGATAATATTTGTCGTACCACTGTAGAACTATATATATTTTCTTGAGACGATGCTAACCTCACAGACTGCGCTCAAACGTAAATATACCTCATCTATGTGGAATTAGTTTGATAGAGTTTGAGGTTTAGAAATAAATAAATATGAGAGATACCTGGTAAGTGTTTAGAGAGTAAGGTTCCTGTATTTCAAATTCAACATAAAGGCAAAGGTATTATTTGCATACATTACAATATTGAACCAAAGAAAAGGGTGAAGAACCACGTTTTGGTAATCAATAAATCATACATAAAATGAACTTGGTCACACTTTACATATGTGCTAGATATGCATTCAAAAAGAAGAAATTTGTTTTCGCCTCGCCAACACGTGTTTCAACCTATCTAGGTCGTCATCAGGGCGTAAAGATAATAATGGTTGATACTGTTTGATACAATTAACATATTCAATCGACAATCTTTGTTGGCGGAGAGAGTCTGGGGAGGGGACAAACACAGGCGGGGAGGAGCGGGGAAAACACAGGAGGAGACCATGTAATAGAGAAACACAAAAAAGAGAAAAGAAAGAAGTAATTGAGTATTAGTGACTGGATAAGTAAATTCAACCATATAAGTTAACATTTTCAAAATTGATTATATTTTTTGCAATGGGTATAATTCTTGATATTCACCTGTGGGGCTTATATATAACAAAGCACCGACATTTGGCAATTTTCCAAAGTTTTAATATTGACTATGCGCATATTAATAGAGAACACGGGGAATATTTAATTTGTATCGGTCAAAACACCATACATACAAGTTGCCGTAACTAGAAGGAAAAGTCTAAAAGGCCATGCTTATCATGAGCGAATCTCATTGAAAAGAGATAGTGTTATGTTACCTGTAGTGCAGTTGTGCCTAACGTCTTTAGATCTTGTGCTTTCTTTTAACATCAATATGTGAGTCACATTGGTAGTCGAGAATTAGTTGTTAACTGGAAATCAATTTCCTAAAAGGACAAGAGAGTTTGGTGTGAGCCTGAAAATTGCAAGGGTCCCTACTCTATTTCAAAATGCGAAATATAAATGCTACAGCGAGTTTAGCTCTTTGATAAAAGGTGTACTTGAAAAGTTACCTGAAAGGTCAGTAATTTTGTTGCACGTAATTACAAATGTCCAACTTGGTTTCCCATTATATATTCATGCCGTATTCTGAAAAAATAACAAGTATGAGTGTGTGTAAATCATAGGCATTAGGTTCATTTTGCCAGTTACGTACGATTATAAGTGAAAGAGTGCCTGGTAAAATTTTTCGGTCAGGGCTTACCGGCCGGAGTACAATCTTCTGAGTGTTCTCTTGCGCCGTCGGCCGAGACTGAGGCATCGGCAAAAACTTGCGGTTACTATAGTAGCATGACGAATTCTTCTGGTCACGTGATGCATCACGTGACCCGGAAGTGAGTGGGAGTCGCTGTCAGCTTTGTAAAGAGTATGTACAGATTTTATTATCAGTGAGACAGTTTTGAGAAAGTTGGGCAAATATGTGGTTAAATTGATAATAGTACTGCCAGTATCCGCAATGTAAATCCTCGAGGATCTAAAAGGTGATCTTGTCATGTGATCGGTCACCTGACCATAGTTGCTAAGCAACTGTGGTTAAACAGGAAGGGTTCACCAGTATTCAAATTTTTCCTATACGGCCTTGTTGTATGTGTTTGACTTAGATACAAAGTGAAAAGATCTGATAATTATTTGTTTGTGAAATGAAACTTATGATGTCACTCGGCCTATTTTGAGAAAAAGAAGTGCTTTGGTAGAAGTCAGAGTCAAATGCGGTAAATCAACCATATATATAACAAATTTACATCAATTCCATGTATCTCTAAAGCGCTTCATAGAAAAACATTTAGCTCATGCTCTTTGTTGAGACCGAGAGACAGGCATCGGAGTTTGCAGATCATTTTTGCTTCCTGTTGGCGTAGTTTCAGCTCCCTGTCACCTCCTCTTGGATGTGGTTGGATTTGTTGGAGTCCGACAAATCTGATGTCTTTAGCATTATCCATTTGGTGATGTTCTTGCCAATGAGCTGCCAAAGGTAATCTAATATCTTGACTATTCAAGCTGTTGAGATGTTCCCATATGCGGAAGCGTACTTCTCTTATGGTACTACCGATATACATTTTTTGACACACACATTGTCTTCCATATATGACAAACTTTGATCGGCAATTAATGAAATCCTTAATCTTAATTTCCAGGCCACCATGGCATTTGAATATTTTCGTAGGTGATAGTTTATATTTGCAAAAGTTGCACATTCCACATTTATAAAATCCTGCTGGCTGTGTCCCTGACGTCAGCCAGTGCTATTGTCCAATTGGCTCTGATTTGAGGAATCCCCTACCATCATCTTCACGAAAGCAACCACTTTGAGAAATGTATTATGCCCTTCTTTCCTCAATGGACAAGAGCACTGGCTGATGTCAAGGGCATTCTTTTTGAATGCATATCTAGCACAAATGTAAAGTGTGACCAAGTTAATTTTATGTATGATTTATTGATTACCAAAACGTGGTTCTTCACCCTTTTCTTTGGTTCAATATTGTAATGTATGCAAATATTAACTTTGCCTTTATGTTGAATTTGAAATACAGGAACCTGGCGAGGCGAAAACACATTTCTTCTTTTTGAATGCATATCTAGCATATATGTAAAGTGTGACCAAGTTCATTTTATGTATTATTTATTGATTACCAAAACGTGGTTCTTCACCCTTTTCTTTGGTTCAATATTTTAATGTATGCAAATAATACCTTTGCCTTTATGTTGAATTTGAAATACAGGAACCTTACTCTCTAAACACTTACCAGGTGTCTCTCATATTTATTTATTTCTAAACTTCAAACTCTATCAAACTAATGCCACATAGATGAGGTATATGTACGTTTGAGCGCAGTCTGTGAGGTTAGAATCGTCTCAAGCTTTACTTTTATACAGGTGATAGTGGAAAATCACCAGTCCAACCACACGGCTGCAGCCGTCTCGATCACTTTAAAATTAAAGGTAGCCCTCGTTACTTCAGTGGTGCGCACCCACAAACCCTTCCCTTGGGGCCACGTTTTCCACAAAAATCACTAATTCCAAACTATATATATTTTCCATTGTTGATTTTCTGAGCACAAAGTGAGATATTGTGATAGTGTACATAACCTTGAATATTAATTATATAAAGACTGTGTTTTAACCGATACAGTTTGCGGATATTCCTTTGTGGGGGATTGGGGACTACACTGTACGTAAGAACCAGCCTGCATCGCCTCCTGAGAAGCTAGGCCTTGATTGCTCGACTACGTTACCAATAATAGAGAATCTTGGCTGGGTTCCTCTGTGCCTTTCCTTTCCCATAGAGAGCAGAAATACATACACCCCCTCCAGTCTTTACACTGGTGGCAGCGGTGGGATGCTTATGGTTTTAAGAATCAGTGTATAACCGTGCCAAATACAAAATATCTGCACTTTATTAAATTGAGGTTTAGTTGTGTACAACATAACTGCATTACAAGCAATGGAAGCTATTGCAAATGGTAAATTGACTCAGATGAGCTTAGAGGCTCTCCAGAGTGCTTGTGTGTCATGATTCCTGCCCCTCATGTACCCAGCCCTCCAAGATGTCAGGCTGGAGCCAGACCACAATCACCTACATGGCCCTCAAGGGCCTCTCCATCCCTCCAAAGACCCACTTGGAGTCAGACTTGGCGCTTGTGGCACCAGACTCACTCACTCCCATAGGAAAACATTGGGGATTGGACTTCTAGTGCATTGATGGGGACAAGATGGATGCCCCCACATATTTCGGTTCCCAGAACTGCATGTGCAGTCTAGTCTTTTGGGTGTGGTTCAGCCCAGAGACACCTGGGATACCCAGAGACTATTTAAGCCACGCCCAGGCTGAGAAATGTGCTTTGCGTTTTCTGCACCTGCAGCGTGACACTCACCGTGTTCGGATCGGTCTCCAGTAGGCCTGCATCTTTCTTCTGCGCTCAGCTCCTGCAAGCCTTACCTTGCGCCGCTTCTGTCCATCATTCATCGCTCCTTCTGTTCTGCGGGCATCTTCGGCGGTGTCATTCCCATCCCGGCACACCGCTTCCTAAGGAAAAGGGAAAAGAACAGAAAAAAGGCATTAGTAAGCATTCGGCAAATCTTCTCTTATTTTTAAAGACTGTACAAGCTTCAAACGCTTACCTGAATCCCAGCCGCTCCAGGGGAACTCTGTCTCTGGAACTTCTCATCCATCTGCAAGAGGGAAAAGACACTCCAGGTTAGCGTGGAAACATCTAGAGGCTCCACATACCCCGCTTACTCACTGCATTTCTTCTTCATAACCGGCATCCACGCTGAAAACGTCGCGGCACCTAAAAGACACAGAAAAAGAACTCAGTTCAATACAAATACGAAAGGGTCGCTTCGCGCATCGCACTCTCACTCACCTTCAGCGCTACTCATCTTGGCAGCACGTCGCCATCCCCGGATGCCGGCCATCATCTAAGGAAGGAAAGGACGAAGTTAGAGAACTGTTCAAAAGACTCATTATTCTTACCTGTCGGACTCTTGCCAGTGAAGTAACTAGGCAGCAACAAGCCCACATCAATCAACGCGCCCCTGTGCTGAAAGCAGGATGGAGAGCACACTTTCCAAGAAAACAAGGTGAGCTGTGGATCAAAGGGAAGGGTTGGACCCCGGGGAAGAAGGGGTTAAAGCACACAGAGACCATAGGGAGTTAAACTCTGCCAATCCTGTGTTTCAGGCCCAGTTTCCAGTCGAGTAGACTCCAGGGAAGGGTTCGAGGTCGTAAGAGGTCAGAACAGGCTGAGTGACGTCCCTGTGGATACCAGGTGAGCGTTACATTGTGAAGCCAGGGAGTTAGACTTTGTGGATAAGTCTAGGGCTGAGCTGATAGCTGCCCTGGTGGACTACCAGACTGATTGTAAAACTCTTGAATGGGTGGATGCAACCAATGAGGACTCTGCCACTGGGGTTTTTGCTGAATCTGTTTCTGGGAATGCCACCATTCCTGCTGCCTCTGTTCCAAACCCCAGCAATTCCTTGAAGCTTGAGTTATTAAGGATGAAATTGGACTTTCAATACCGCAAGTTGGAAATAGATGCTGATCTTAAGAAAGAGGAGCTGGCACAGCAAGTGGAACTCAAGAATAGGGATCTTGAACTCAAAGACAAGGACACTGAATGTCAGAGACTCCAGCTAGAGAAAGCTAGAGTGGAGACTTCAGCGAAACCAGTTGAGAGTGTCAGGTCCCCAGCCACCAAGTTTATGAAAGATTTGGTTGGTGTGTTTGTGGAGGGTTCTGATATCCTCCAATGGATTGAAGCATTTGAAATGGCTTGTGCAATTCATGATGTTGATAAGAGAGATTGGGCTAAGTGCTTGTTGAGCAGAGTGCCTCAGACTGGATATGACTGTATTCTGAAACTGAGTGTGGAAGAAAGAGGTCAGTATGAGTGCATGAAGTCTGCTTTGATTGCCAAGCTTGGCAAGACACCTACCCAATTCCTTAAAAGATTCAGGGATTTTAAGAAAAGAGAGAAAGTGTCTTGGGTTGACTGGGTGAGTGCTGCGCACATGAACATGATGGGGTGGATTGATGGTTACAAAGTGAAAACGTTTGTTGAATTGTCTCACCTTTTGTTTTTTGAGCATTTTTCTGAAGCCTGCTCACCAGAGCTGCGTCAGTATGTTGCTGACCAGAACATTTTGGATCCCTTTAAGCTGGCTAGGTTGGCTGACAAGTGGGTCCCCCACTGGGTGTCCCCTAAGGACTCCAGTGGGAAGGACAAGGACAAAGAAAAGGGGACCTCTCAGAAAGCTGAGGAGTCCCAAAAGCAGTCACAATCAGGTAAACCAAAACCTTATTCTCCTAAGACCCAGAAATCTAGTGGGGATAAGTCATCTGTGGGTGGGAATAAGAGTAGTGGTCCACCTGCTGCAAAACAGGCTCCTGGTGGTTCCAGTACCGTACCCTGCACTCCCGGCACTTGTTGGGATTGTGGGGCTCTGGATCACAGAAGGGGTGACTCCAAGTGTAAAGGTAAGGCACTTGGAGTACAGGCTGTCAGCCTGAGCTACCCTTACCCCATGTCTGAGGTGGAGGCCACTGTCCTCCCCTCTTCTACAGGAATCACATTTGGTGCTCCTGTAGAGATGTCCTTAGTGTCCCTTGGGGCTTGGGACCAGTATGCAGAAGTACTGGCGACTATCCACAGAACACCTGTAGGTTTGCGAGAAGTGTCCTCCTGAATGGCCAGCCTTTTTCTGGTTTGAGAGACACTGGGGCAAGCATGACAGTGGTGGAGAGGACCCTGCTCAAGCCAGAGGACTATGTAGGTGCTCCTCTGAGAACCACCAGGTTAGCTGGTGGGCCTCCCAAATTATGGCTTGTAGCCTTAGTGACACTCATGATTGGAGACAAGACAGTAAAGCTTCCTGTCCTGGTTCAGGACAATGTCCCTGCTAACATTATGTTAGGCAATGATCTAGTTGAGTTGGGGTTGATCTCGGATGGTCTTCCCCTGACAGCTGCTGCAGTCACTAGGTCACAGGTGACACCAGGTCTGGCTGTGAGTCAGGTACCCAAGCCAAAGGCGAGGCCTAAGGCAAGAAGAAGGAAGAACAAGATGGCCACCTCTGGGCAGCGGGCTCCTTCTCTTCCTGCTGTTCCTACAGCACCCATTGGGATCCATGCTCCAGATGGGCTGGGTCCAGTGGAAAACCCAAACTCAACTGCTGAGGGAGAAGAGACAGAAGACTCTCCTGTGGGAGAGGTTCTCAACCCAGAGGATCATCCTGCCCTTCAATGCTTGTTAGCTGCAGGGGGACCCTCCCGGGCAGACTTCTGTAAGGGACAGAGAGAGTGCCACTCTTTCGAGGGTCTGAGGAAACAGGCCCTGTCCCAGGCACAAGGAGAAGTGCCTAGGACATTCCGAATCTATTGGGAGGGTGAGCTCCTTGTTAGTGAGCCCACTAAGCCTGAACCTGGTGCCCTCAAGAGGTTGGTGGTACCCCAGGTTTACAGGCCCTTCCTGCTGCAATTGGTGCATGAGGTGCCCTTGGCTGGTCATCTTGGGACCAAGAAGACTAAGCAGAGGCTCTCTACCCATTTCTACTGGCCACGGATGGGAGTAGAGGTGGAGTCCCACTGCAGGACCTGTCCAACTTGTCAGTTGTCTGGCAAGACTGGAGGCAGTGTCATTGCCCCACTGCAACCATTGCCAGTAGTTGGCACACCATTTGAGAGGGTGGGCATCGACAATGTTGGTCCCCTTGACCCTCCCACTTCAGGTGGACATCGGTTTATCCTGATCCTGGTAGATCATGCCACCAGGTACCCTGAGGCTATACCCCTTCGGACGGATACTGCCAAGGTGGTTGCCAGGGCTCTCCTGTGCATTTTTACCCGTGTTGGATTCCCCAAAGAGGTTGTCTCTGACAGAGTATCCTACTTCATGTCTAGTTACATGAAAACCATGTGGAAAGAGTGCGGGCTAACCTACAAGTTCTCCACCTCTTACCATCCCCAGACCAATGGTTTGGTTGAGAGATTTAATAACACTCTCAAGGGCATTCTAGGCGCTTTGGAAGAGCCCCTAGGGAGGAAATGGGATCTCCTCCTGCCATGCCTGCTGTTTGCTTACAGAGAGGTACCTCAAGAGGGTGTTGGTTTCAGCCCCTTTGAGTTACTCTTTGGACATCCCGTGAGGGGGCCCCTTGCCTTGATCAGAGAAGGTTGGGAGGCCACCCCTCCAGGTCCCGCCAAGCAAGTGGGGGACTATGTGTTAGGCCTCAGACGGAGGATGACACAGATGATGGGTCAAGCAACAGCGAATCTCAATGCCAGCCAGGAATTGAATAAGTACTGGCATGACCTTAAAGCATTGCAAGTGGATTGGACTCCGGGACAGGAGGTCCTCGTGATGGAGGCTACCAAGCCTCGGGCTTTGGCAGATAAATGGACTGGACCCTTCAGGATAATCTCCAAGATGGGCGAGGTCAATTATCTGGTTGACATGGGAGCCTCTGGGGTAGCCCCTCAGGTATTCCATGTTAATAGGCTCAAGCCTTTCCACAGGCGAGCTGGAGTCTTATGTCTCTTGCTAGCTTCAGAGCAAGAAGAGGATGAGAGTGAGCCCCTTCCTGATTTGCTGCATAGCAACCCTCAGGATGGCTCAGTGGAGGGAGTACATCTCTCGCCCCGATCTGACGACAGAGCAGCAGAAGGCCTGCAGGGCTATGCTCCGGCAGTGTGCCTCTCTGTTCTCACTGACACTAGGCCTTACACCGTGGTGTAGGCACAAAATTGACACTGGTGACGGTGTGCCTCTCAAAAGCAGGTGCTACCTTATGTCAGATACAGTTAAAAACCTCATCCAGGCTGAGGTTGCCAAGATGTTGGATCTGGGTGTTATTGAACCCTCAACCAGTCTCTGGTCCAGTCCAGTGGTCCTTGTCCCCAAGGCAAGTTCCCAGGCAGGTACCAAGGATTGGAGGTTCTGTGTGGACTACCGAGGAGTCAATGCCGTCACCAAAACTGACACGCACCCATTGCCCAGGGCTGATGAGCTCGTGGACACCATAGGTGCTGCCAAATTTGTGAGCACCTTTGACCTTACCTCGGGCTTTTAGCAAATAGCTCTGACGGACCATGCCAAGGAAAAGACGGCATTCTCAACACCAGAGGGACTCTACCAGTTTAGGGTCATGCCTTTTGGGTTGAAGAATGCCCCTGCCACCTTCCAGAGATTGGTCAATCATACGCTCAGTGGGCTGGAGGCCTTTTGTGTGGCCTACCTAGACGACATTGCCGTCTACAGTTCCACCTGGGAAGAGCATTTGACTTACCTGGACAAGGTGTTGCAGGCCTTGAAAAGGGCTAACCTTACTATCAAGACCACCAAGTGCTCAGGGGAAAGTCATGTATCTTTGTCATGAGGTAGGAGGGGGTCAAATCCAACCTCTCCCCAGTAAAATACAGGATGTACATGACTGGGAGACTCCCACTACTCAAAACCAGGTGAGAGCCTTTTTGGGTCTCACTGGGTATTATCACAATTTCATGGCAGACTATGGAACCATAGTTGCACCACTGACAGCTCTGACTTCACCCAAACAGCCTAGGAAGGTTAATTGGACTGAAGACTGTCAGAGGGCCTTTGATGGCTTGAAAGAAAGTCTGTGTAGGGCACCGGTGTTGTGTGCGCTCGATTACAGCAAGTCCTTTATCGTTCAAACTGATACCTGCGACACCGGAATTGGAGCTGTCTTGTCCCAGTTAGATGACAAAGGAAGAGAACATCCGACCATATTCATCAGTAGACAATTTAAGGGTAGGGAACACCGGTGGGCTACTGTTGAAAAGGAATGTTTTAGTATAGTTTGGAGCCTTAGGCGTTTTAGACCCTACCTTACCGTGTCTACCTTCAAGGTCCAAACCGATCATAAGCCCCTGAAGCGGCTTATGCAGATGAAGGGTGAGAACCCGAAACTGCTCAGGTGGTCCATTAGCCTGCAAGGGCTAGACTTCACCATTGAGCATAGACCAGGGAAGAGTCACGATAATGCAGATGGCCTTTCCAGAAGGTATGTTGGCCCTCTGGATGAGGGTGATGAGGCACCCTAACCTGTGGGGGGGTGACTGTGAGGCTGGAAATGCATCGGAGGGACAGGGCCTCCGTATCTTTGTCCTTTACTGCTTTTTATCGTGTGTTCTGTCGTGTTTTCCATGCAGGAGTTCATGTGGGACTCCTGGCGGTACAGCTCTGTCCTTTGGTTTTGGTGAACAGACCCATGGGATACCCTTATGACACCCATGGGTGGGGGTACAACCCTGCGCCCCTAATGTATATTTTTGGCCACCTCTGTGTGGCCCACAGAGCAGGTTATGGGCTGGTGGCAGCTCCATGCTGAATATGACAGGTGTTCTGAGTATCCTCCATGTTGGGATACCCAGGCCCTGCCATTGGAATCAGTTGATTCCTGATAGGAAACAAGATGGCCCCCATGGCCTCTTGCATTCTATTGCCTGTTACCTTGTTTTCACAAAGTCCTGGGAAGCCCTGACTCTGTCCCTTCTCCCTGACCGGCTGTTGGATGGTGTTAGGGAGAATTCTCTGTTAAGGCTGAATTTCCTAACCTAGTGAGTCCCCCAGTAGCTTTGCTGGATTTCTAGAGTTTTTTTTTTCTCCTGCCAAGAGTGAGACTCTTTTTCTCCCACTTTTGGACATGATTTGTGGTGTTCCTTTGAATGTTAATGTGTTTCATGGGCTATGGGGTCTTTTACTCCATAGGGTTTCATATGTTTTTCTATGTGTGTTAAACCGCACCCTCCGTGCAGTAACACCGGGGTGTCATAGTGACCCCCCACCATAGACTCCATACCCTGGGACTGACTACTGTCTCCCAGGGCATGTAAAGTCACCATTGGCTTTACTAGTCCTAAATAACTAACAGAACCAGTACAAACCATCATATTGTGGACATACTGGTAGGGGCAATTCGATTGACCCTGGGTCTGTGATTCGAGGGGGCACTGTCCCGCCCCCCCTCGTCGAGTTTTGGCTGGTGGCAGTGGATACTACTTTTTATATTCAACCGCAAATATATCTCTATGGGATTTTCCCATTGTTCGAGGCTAATACTTTTTAACATAGCCTCTAACATACCGCCGGTTTATTTATTTAATATTAATTCACCGGTTGGTATTTTCTGCCAGAACTCGGTTTTAAAATGACGTTTGTGTTCGCCTCTGTAACTCCAAACCAAAGGTCGAGCCCTTTGTTCCACTTTTTGGCAGGCTTCTCCACAGAAGCCTCCAAAAGTGGTGCCACTCTGTCTGGGTACCACAGGGGATGTGGAAGGGGGTTTAGGCACCCTGGACTGAGTTACCTTGGTAACTCAAGTCGCACTCTTGTCTGATTGGCCCATTTGGTGAGCCGGCCGGCTCACCACTTAGCATGTTTGATTGACAGCTAGGCTGAGTGAATGGGGGTGTGCTGCATAAAAGCAGGGCTTTTGGGACTGGAACTTCAGAAGTCGCCACAGGACCTGAAAATCCGACGAGGGAGAAGCTGAACCGGCCTGCTACAACGACACCACCGGTGGAGCCCTGCTGAACCGACTCACCACTTCCCAACGACAGAGGAGATCTCCCGGCTGGAGAGTCTTCTTCCCCTGACTGGTGGGCACAACCAGTTTACCTTCCTTTTTCGCGTCCCAGGATGTCTTGTGGTCGAATTGCCCATGCTAAGCACCCGGCAACCGGATAGCCACTTACCGCTGGACCGCGAATAAAAGGACCGCTCCTTTTAATTGAGAACTCCGCAGCTGGTTTCTTCCCTGGCAGTGCAACGGACTCCTGCTTTCCTCCCCAACGAGATTCTCTCTTCCTCCGGACGAAGCACCGACTTGCACCTGCTGCCAGGAACAACTGCCCCCGCTGGAGCGTTCTCACCATTTTAAGGTACCGTGTCCGCCAGGCCTCCCTTTCTAAAGATTGCTACAAGGTAACAATAATCCCTTAACCTTCTGGACTGGGCTGGCCGCCTTGACCATGTAACTGGTCCCTTTCTTTTTGGTCCAACTCTTTCTGAACTTATTGCGAGACTTTTGGTCACTTTGTGATCTCTGACACATTTCGACTGGAGCCTCTTAAAGTGGGTCCGGCCTTGTTAACTTTGACTTTACGGTTTTAACCTGCCTTCTTCTCATACTGTGTTCTGCCGAAAGTGTTGGGATCTGTTTCAATCTTTGCTCTGCCTTTCTCTCCCTTTTAAACCGATTGATTAGAGTGCCATCTTCGTTAAGCGCTCACCGCTGTCTGAAAATAAGTGTTGCTTTACTTAAGACTTGTCTAACCAATCGTTGAAGGGAGTGTATATCTTTTAGTGACCGTGTTTTTGAACTGCTTGATATTAGTGCCAGTGTGTTTAACTAGATGTGTTTTTAAATAAATAATTACATCTCTTTTACACCAAGCTCTGGTCAGTGTTTGCTTGTTCTACTGTGTTCTTTTGACCTATTGTGAATACTCTGTATACTGCCTAACTCTTCTTGAGAAAAGTCTGACTGCTCAGCCACAGCTACCAGGTAAATCTGGGTGGTACAGACTGCTACCAATTGGGTTTACTGCCAACCACTTGTAGTCTTAAATCTTTTGCAGTGGTCCTAGAGGGAACTGCACAGGTTTCTGCCTAACATTGGTGTACAGAGGTGGGATTTGTATTGAGTATACACTTAAGTGTGCTTTTTGAATACTTTAGGACAACTAACCACAAAACTTAGCACTAAAAAAGCTGATTTTCTAACTAGGTCTGCTATGGAGAGTTATACCCTAGAATCATTGTCTGCCAAAACTGCTGATTGCTTAAAAGTATTGTCTAGACATAAGAATCTCTCTGAGAAGGGCAAGAAAATGGAACTTGTAGAAAGATTGTTAGAAAACCAAAGTCTGGATGGTACAGAGGAATCTACCCCCCCAGCAAATGTAGAAAACAGTGATGGTATTGATCTGAATCAAAGTCTTGATAATGAGTCAGAAGAGGAAAGTGAACCTAATGAAGTTAGCCACTCTGAGCCTCTGTCTGCCTTACCTACTGTACCTACTGGGCCTATACCAGGTCCTACATGTAACCCTGCTTATTTTGAACTTGAAAAAATGAAGCTTGAATTAGAATACAAACGTTTTATTGCTCAATCTGAACGAAACCAAGAGCTAGAGCTCAGAAGAATGAATGCCCAGGCTGAGCAGAAGCAAGCTGAGTTAAGACTCAGAGAAATAGAGCTTAATCATGAACTAGAAATGAAAAAGTTGTCTGTGGAAAATGCTTCTCTCTCCTGTGGTTCCTCTAGGAGTTCCAGTCCCAAAAGACCCCGGATGCCTAAGGAATTAGTGGGTATGTATGAACCTAAATTGGATGTGTTGGATTGGTTAAAAATGTTTGAGTATAATCATGGGCTCCAGGACATCACAAGGAGTGAGTTACTTCCCTGGTGTTCTCTAGGCTTCCCCCTGTTGCAACTGATGTGGTAATGGAGTTGGGGGAGGTGGATAAGAAGGATTATGAATGTGTGAAACTAGCTTAAATAGCTAGATTTGGGAAGACCCCTTCCCAAAAGTACCTTAAGAGTTTTAGGACCCTCAAAAAGCATGATGGTACCCCTTGGGCTACCTGGGTGAGTGAAAGTTTGAAAAACCTAGAGAGATGGATTAAGGGTTACAGGGTTAACACTTATGAAGGAATGACGAATCTTGTAATGTTGGAGTCAATTTATGATGCCTGCTCTCCTGAGCTCAGACAGCACTTGGCTGATTCAAAGGAATTGGATTCCAGGAAGTTAGCTAAGGCTGCTAACTTGTGGGTTGCCAACAGGGCCACTCACAAGGATTCTGGGGCAACTCAGAAAAAGGATGAGGGAAAACAGCCAAAAAAGGACTCCAAAGAGAATTATAATAATTCCAATTCCAAAGAGGTCCCCAAACAAAACCAAAATGGTAAGCCACAAGGGAAACCAAATCAGGCTAGTGTACCTTCTGGTACCAAACCAGAAGGAGGTCAGAACAAGCCACCATTCCAGAAAGCATTTGGTAAATGCTGTGTTTGTGGCTCTACTGACCATGTGAAAGGAGATCCCAGGTGTAAGGGTAAACCTTCAGGGGTCCAGCTTGTCTCCTTAGCCTTCGCTCCAGAGGAGGAAGTACAAATGGCAAGTGGAAACTTTCTATTACTGGCTGACGAACCCATTGGAGTCTCAACCAGTGTTTCTTTAGTGTCTCTGGGTTTGTGGGAACAACAGAACTTAGATGTCTATAATTCTATCCCAAATAATAATAAAGAGTATTATAAGGACAGTGTCCAGGTGAATGGTCAGGAGACTCCTGCCATTAGGGACACTGGGCTAGCATAACTGTGGTGGACAAATCATTTTTTCAGGCTGAGGATGTTGCTAAGGCACCCAAATGCCTCACCAGGTTAGCTGGAGGGCCTGTGCAGATGCTTCCCCAACTACCAGTTCTCATCCAGTGTAATGACATGACTGTGAAAATACCTGTCAGTATACAAAGTGAGGTGCCAGGAAGTGTTCTGTTGGGGAATGACTTGAAAACTCTTGGAGTATTGTCACATACCCCCAGACCTCCTAGTAAAAGGTTATAGGAGCTCACCAGACCTGCAAGAGAGAGAACCATGAGAGGTGCTCCCAAGGAGATGATGAAGAAATAGATCACTCCTGCTCCACTGGAGATGTCAGCTGCTGTATCTAAGAAACTAGAAGAAAAAGGGAAACCTAAAACTTCTAAAAAGAAACCCACAGCCAGCACATCAGTGCAGCCAACAAGGACTTCCCCTAGGTTGTCCAAAGTTACACCAGTAACTCCCCCTCCAGCTGAGGCTGAGAGGGAGGTACAACCCTGTGTGGGTGAACTAGACTCTGAGGAAGAGCTAGTGGAAGGCCAGGAACTCATTGGAGATCTGGATCCTGTTGACCATCCTGAGCTGCAGTCTTTACTGGCAGAAGGTGGACCCAACAGAGCAGACTTCAGTAAGGGACAGAGAGAATGTCCAACTCTGGAAGGTCTTCGCCACCAGGCAGATGCTCAGGCTGAAGGGCAAGAGCCTGGGAAATATAGGTTACACTGGGAAGATGGCCTCTTCTACAGTGAACCAACGGAGTATGCACCTGGGGACAACAAACGACTTGTAGTACCCTAAGAAAACAGATCACAGTTCTTGCAGTTAGCCCATGAGATTCCTTTGGCTGGTCACTTGAGTTTCAAGAAGACTAAGGAAAGGCTCACACTCTACTTTTATTGGCCAAAGATGGGGGCCGAGGTAGATAAGTACTGCAGGAGCTGCCACACCTGCCAGACTTCTGGTAAGGCTGGCTCCAAGAATGTGGCACCTTTAGTGCCTCTCCTTGTAGTGGGAGTCCCATTTGAGAGAGTAGGGATTGACATTGTTCGTCCCCTTGATCCTCCAACCTCCTCAGGCAACAGGTTTATACTTGTTTCAGTGGACCATGCTACTAGGTACCCTGAGGCAATTCCTATGAGGACTGTTACAGCTCCGGCTGTGGCTAAGGCCCTCCTTGGTATTTTTACCAGGGTTGGGTTTCCTAAGGAAGTACTCTCTGACAGGGGGTCGAATTTTATGTCCCACTACATGAAAGCCATGTGGAAAACCTGCGGAGTTACTTTCAAGTTCTCAACAGCATATCACCCTCAGACAAATGGGTTGGTTGAAAGGTTCAACAGAACCATGAAGAGCATGATAGGTGCTTTAGAGGACCCCCTTAAAAGAAAGTGGGATCTTCTACTGCCATGCCTTCTCTTTTCAAGAGGGAGTAGGTTATTCTCCCTTTGAACTTCGTTATGGTCATCCGGTCAGAGGCCCATTGGCCCTGATCAAGGAGGGGTTGGAGAGTGCTCCTTCCCCCAAGCCAGTCAGAGTGACTGACTATGTGGTAGGTCTCCGAAGGAGAATGTCGCACATGATGGCAGAAGCAAGTGACAACTTGAAAGCTGGACAAGCATTGGTCAAGCACTGGCATGATCAAAAGGCTAACATGCTTGAGTTTACTCCAGACCAGCTAGTTCTCGTTATGATTCCAACAAGGAAGAGGGCCTTGCAAGACAAATGGATGGGACCCTTCAAGGTTGTGGGTAAACTTGGAGAGGTCAACTATCTGGTGGACTTGGGCAATCCCAAGGAGGCTCCAACAGTCTTCCACACCAACAGACTAAAAGCGTATGTCTCCAGACCTGATGTAGGAGCTTTGCTTCTAGCATCATCAGAGGAAGAAGAAGAGAGTGAAACTCTTCCTGATCTCCTCAGAGGCTTACCTTTAGATGAAAAGATTGAAGGAGTAAATCTCTCTTCAAATCTGACACCTGAGCAACAGGAAGAGTGCACATCTATGTTAAATCAGTTTGCCTCTCTGTTCTCACTTTCACCAGGCTTGACCCCTTGGGGACAGCATGACATACTCACTGGTGACTGTCTACCAGTAAAAAGCAGAGGATATCGAATGTCAGAGAATGTAAGAACCCATATCAAAGGTGAGGTCAACAAGATGCTTGATCTCGGGGTAATAGAGCCCTCTACTAGTCCATGGTCTAGCCCAGTTGTGTTAGTACCAAAGGCAGGATCTAAAGAACTTAGATTCTGTGTGGATTGCAGAGCTCTTAATGCAGTCACTAAGACTGATGCCCACCCTTTGCCAAGGACAGATGAGTTGGTGGACAGACTTGGTGCAGCCAAGTTCCTCAGCACATTTGACTTGGCATCAGGCTATTGGCAAATAGCCCTGACAGACCATGCCAAGGAGAAAACTGCATTTTCTACCCCAGTTGGCTTATACCAGTTTAAGGTTATGCCTTTTGGATTGAAAAATGCACCTGCTACATTTCAAAGGATGGTAAACCAGGTTCTGAATGGGATGGAGGACGTCTGCATGGTATACTTGGATGACATAGCAGTGTTCAGCAATTCCTGGGAAGAGCATGTGGACCACTTGAGATATCCAATCTGACCATAAAGGCGAGTAAATGCCAGATTGGACAGAGTAAAGTGGTCTACCTTGGACATGAGGTAGGAGGTGGAGAAATAAGGGCTTTGCCCGGTAAGATTGAAGCTGTGCACAATTGGACAACACCTACTACTCAGACCCAGGTGAGAGCCTTCTTAGGCCTCACTGGGTACTACAGGAATTTCATAGAGAACTATGGGTCCATAGCTTCTCCACTGAATGTCATCTCCTCTCCTAAATTCCCTAAAAAGGTTAGGTGGAATGAGGAATGCAATCAGGCCTTTGAAACCCTGAAAAAATCTCTTTGGCAAGCCCCAGTACTCAGAGCTCCTGACTACCACCAAATTTTCATAGTGCAGACAGATGCTTCAAATGTAGGAATAGGTGCAGTCCTCAGTCAACTGGATGGGAAAGGTAGGGAGCACCCCATTTGCTTCATCAGTAGAAAACTGAAGGATCCTGAAACAAGGTGGGCAACCATTGAATGAGAGTGTTTTGCTATTGTGTGGGCTCTGAAGAAGTCTAGGCCATACTTGTATGGTTCTACTTTTGTCATTCAGACTGACCACCAACCCTTGAGATGGTTAATGCAAATGAAAGGGGAAAACCCAAAACTACTGAGATGGTCAATCTGCCTGCAAGGGTTTGATTACACCATTGAGCACAGGTCAGGGTGTCACCACCAAAATGCTGATGGCCTCTCTAGGATGTATGTCATCGACTAGAGGTATGAGATTCATCCAGGAGTGGATTAAATCCTCCTGTCCCTTAGTCTGGGGGTGGGGGCGGCGAGTGTTAGGGAGAATTCTCTGTTTAGGCTGAATGTCCTAACCTAGTGAGTCCCCCAGCAGCTTTGCTGGATTTCTGGAGTTTGTTTTTTTTCTCCTGCCAAGAGTGAGACTCTTTTTCTCCCACTCTTGGGCATGATTTGTGGTGTTCCTTTGAATGTTAATGTGTTTCATGGTCTATGGTGTCTTTTACTCCTTAGGGTCTCATATGTTTTTCTATGTGTGTTACACCGCACCCTCCGTGCAGTAACACCGGGGTATCATAGTGACCCCCACCATAGACTCCATACCCTGGGACTGACTACTGTCTCCCAGGGCATGTAAAGTCACCATTGGCTTTACTAGTCCCAAAAAACAGAACCAGTACAAACCATCATATTGTGGACGTACTGGTAGGGGCAATTCGATTGCCCTGGGTCTGTTGTTCGAGGGGGCACTGTCCCATCCCCCCTCGTCGAGTTTTGGCTGGTGGCAGTGGATACTACTTTTTATATTCAACCGCGAATATATCTCTATGGGATTTTCCCATTGTTCGAGGCTAATACTTTTTAACATAGCCTCTAACATACCGCGGGTTTATTTATTTAATATTAATTCACCGGTTGGTATTTTCTGCCAGAACTCGGTTTTAAAATGGCATTTGTGTTCGCCTCTGTAACTCCAAACCAAAGGTCGAGCCCTTTGTTCCACTTTTTGGTGGGCTTCTCCACAGAAGCCTCCAAAAGTGGTGCCACTCTGTCTGGGTACCACAGGGAGTGTGGGAGGGGGTTTAGGCACCCTGGACTGAGTTACCTTGGTAACTCAAGTCGCACTCTTGTGTGATTGGCCCAAGTGGTGAGCCGGCCGGCTCACCACTTAGCATGTTTGATTGACAGCTAGGCTGAGTGAATGGGGGTGTGCTGCATAAAAGCAGGGCTTTTGGGACTCGAACTTCAGAAGTTGCCACAGGACCTGAAAATCCGACGAGGGAGAAGCTGAGCCGGCCTGCTACGACGACACCACCGGTGGAGCCCTGCTGAACCGACTCACCACTTCCCAACGACAGAGGAGATCTCCCGGCTGGAGAGTCTTCTTCCCCTGACTGGTGGGCACAACCAGTTTACCTTCCTTTTTCGCATCCCAGGACGTCTTGTGGTCGAATTGCCCGTGCCAAGCACCCCGGCAACCGGATAGCCACTTACCACTGGACCGCAAATAAAAGGACCACTCCTTTTAATTGAGAACTCAACGGCTGGTTTCTTCCCTGGCAGTGCAACGGACTCCTGCTTTCCTCCCCGACGAGATCCTCTCTTCCTCTGGATGAAGCACCGACTTGCACCTGCTGCCAGGAACAACTGCCCCCACTGGAGCGTTCTCGCCATTTTAAGGTACCGTGTCCGCCAGGCCTCCCTTTCTAAAGATTGCTACAAGGTAACAATAATCCCTTAACCCTCTGGACTGGGCTGGTCGCCTTGACCATCTAACTGGTCCCTTTATTTTTGGTCCAACTCTTTCTGAACTTATTGCAAGACTTTTGGGCACTTTGAACCGTGTGACCTTGGACACATTTCGACCGGAGCCTCTTAAAGTGGGTCCGGCCTTGTTAACTTTGACTTTACGGTTTTAACCTGCCTTCTTCTCATACTGTGTTCTGCCGAAAGTGTTGGGATCTGTTTCTATCTTTGCTCTGCCTTTCTCTCCCTTGTAAACTGATTGATTAGAGTGCCATCTTTGTTAAGCGCTCACTGCTGTCTGAAAATAAGTGTTGCTTTACTTAAGACTTGTCTAACCAATCGTTGAAGGGAGTGTATATCTTTTAGTGACCGTGTTTTTGAACTGCTTGATATTAGTGCCAGTGTGTTTAACTAGATGTGTTTTTAAATAAATAATTATATCTTTTGACCTATTGTGAATACTCTGTATACTGCCTAACTCTTCTTGAGAGAAGTCTGACTGCTCAGCCACAGCTACCAGGTAAATCTGGGTGGTACAGACTGCTACCAATTGGGCTTACTGCCAACCACCTGTAGTCTTAAATCTTTTGCAGTGGTCGCAGAGGGAACTGCACAGGTTTCTGCCTAACAGATGATAGTTCCATATATGGTGTTGTTGTGAAGTCCAGGCCAGATTGGCTGGAGCCTTCCCAGTGACTGTTAATTGTGGGTACACACTGTGGGTGGGACCTGGGTGAATGGAGTGTGCGACAAATACGCATACCGTGTTGTGGGTGTCTAGTATCTGGTGTTTGACAATGACTGAGACAGCCCTACCCGAAACTGGTATGAATGCAGTGTGGAGTGTTGAATGGCTGGGTACTTCTCCCAATACACATAACTTGTTGTGAGTGTCTGGAGGGGAGTGAATGGCCTGAATGCACTATGCACCTGATTGACTGCATACCTGCATGAATTCTCTTCTGACCGATTGGTTGCCTGAGTGTGACCCAGCAGAATGAATGGGAGATCAACTAGTATATCTGGGGGCCTCTCACTGCTAGAATTCGTGTTCAGAAGCTGAAGAGTAACTGGAGTGAAACTGAAGCTTGACCTTGAAGCCCTGCTGGAAGAGACAAATTGCTGTTGCTCTCCTTCATCAATCTGAAAGTTGCTGTGTCTCCAAGGACTGACCCAGAGAGGACCTGGTAAGGCGCCCTCTTCCCGAGCTACGAGGGACCATCGTGCACCAGCTGATCTTTGCCAAAGGTCCCTGGTAGACAGACCTACGACAGGCTGCCGACCGGAGATGGGGACTGCCGCGGAATCCCAAAGAGAAGCGCCCGGACTGTTGTCTGCCACTGTCGATGACTGCCGTCGCCGACTGGAGCCGCTGTGCTCCCGTTTGCCTAAGAACTTCATTTGATCCAAGGATGCTCTCATCTGCATCGTCGCCTCTGTATCTTGCTGGAGAAGGCCTGACCGTTGACGCGCCAAGGAGCTTCCGCCAGTGGGTTTCCCGCCACCCAAAGACCACAGAGATGCCGATGACTCGACGCCCTTGCTGGGCCACAGTTCTTCAAACTCTTTGCTGTCCAGAACTATCAACACCTCTTCCTTGCAGGACGTTTACGCTTCCCCGTCAACGAGCACCGCTAGGAACGAAGCTGCCATTTCACCGTCGTAGCTCACCCTGTTCTCCGTCGGACGTTCGACGACCCGTGACTCCTGCCTTAAAGGGAGGGGACTCAAGAAGGGCCGTTGATTCCCTGCCGAGGAATGCTACAATGCCAGGTACTTTGGGGTTGCAGAACTACTGGGAAGTCTATTGTGAACAATATATGGACTGGGCTTGTTTCCTTATTCTACAGGTTGCCCAGGTGGGGGATCTCCACACAGAGCTGTGTTTAACGGTAGTGACCAGTATTCTGCCAATTGTTCAACCATCTTGCTTTCATTCCTCTCGCTACTGCTGGTTTCCTCTTTATTGATCTGTGTGACATTTTGACAGTATAGTTGATGCACTTTAATGAGATCTGATAATATTTGTGGTACCACTGTAGAACTTTATACATTTACCATTGTTGATTTTCTGAGCACAAAGTGAGTTATTGTGATAGTGTACATAACCTTCAATATTAATTATATAAAGACTGTGTTTTAAATGATACAGTGTGCAGACATTCCTTTGTGGGGGCTTGGGGACTACACTGTACTTAAGAACCAGCCTGTATCACCTCTTGAGAAGCTAGGCCTTGATTGCTCGACTACGTTACCAATAATAGAGAATCTTGGCTGGGGTCCTCTGTGCCTCTCCTCTACCATATAAAGAGCAGAAGTACAGACACCCCCCTCCAGTCTTTACACCAACCAAGCCAGCAAGATATCACAGGACATATAACAGAATGTTGCCAACCACTTCAAAGAACACCCGCCAGGTACTGAAGCAGAACATGTGAAGACATGCACACTCGATGAGGGCCTCCTACTCGCTCAAGGACTGAAAAATGGCAAAGCACCAGGAAGTGATGGAATCACAAACCAGGCAATCAAGGTGCTTCCACCTAATGCTATGGAGTACCTGGTTGAGATCTTCAATGCCTGCCTGCATTTCCAACACTTCCCTGCAAAATGGAAAGAAGCAAAGGTCATAGTATTTCCTAAGCCTGGGAAGACACTGAGAAATCCTAACAACTATCGGCCAATAAGCCTGCTCTCTATCAAAACTCCTTGAAAAGATTGTACTTGCATGCTTAAATTAACATGCCACAAGAGAAAACTTCCTCGCAAATGAGCAATATGGATTTCAAGCGGAACATTCAAAAACCCACCATCTATTGAGAGTGGTTGACATAATCATCCACAGCTTCAATATAAACAAGTTTACTGGGATTGTCTTTCTCGATGTATACAAAGCCTTCGACAGAGTCTGGTACACAGGACTTCTCCATAAAGTAACCAACCTGAAGTTTCCAAACTACTTGGTTAACCTACTCTGCAGCTACCTGACTGAATGCAAATTCCACGTATCTGTTCGAGAAGAACGTTCAACAGCGCATTGCATTTGTGCAGGAGTCCCACAAGGATCTATCGTGGGCCCCTTCCTCTTAAACGTGTTTACTAACGATATCCCAAAACAACTTAAAAAGACAGAACTTGGTCTTTAAGCTATGCTGATGATGTAGCAGTGATTTCTCAGTCTTCCGTGAAAAGGAAGTCACAAAAAATCTACAGACGTCCCTTGACACGCAATCTGACTGTTGTCTAGACTGGCAGATTGTTCTTGACGCAAGTAAAACTACAGCAACTCTATTACTCTATTTACCAAAAACAAATGTGAAAGAACACCCAGCAATCCACCTTAATGGAGAGGCAATCACTTGGGAAAGCAGAAGCTCCTACCTTGGAGTAACAATGGATGCAAAACTAAACTGGAAAAACCATATCGAAAAAACCCAGCAAAAAGCCAATGGCAAACTAGTGGCATTATACCCACTTCTGAAGAGTAGATCTATGCTGATACAGAGCAAGATAAAAGTCATCCAAGCTATAATCAGGCCCACCTTGACCTGCGCCTCTCCAGTCTGGAGTGGCTGCCACGAGCGACATCGCAGCATTCTCCAAAGGGTCCGAAACAAGCCACTACGAATTGCATCGGGGGTTAAGATGGATTTCTGAACTCTGACCTGGTGGCCAGAGGTTCAGAAGGCCAGCCTAGTTTCTTGGAACAGGGTAACCTTCTGGACAAGCAAGACAAATCAAGGAGCATTGGCAGCAGTCAAGACTAGGTCTCAGGAGGGTTGAGGGTGATCGAAAGCCCACAATGAGCACACACAGCAAGGACACTACAAATTACTCTCAGTCGGGTGTACATCAAAAATACATATTCCTTTATTAAAGGCCTTTTAAATCAAACACAAGCTAAGATCAGTAGTAATACCTCAACCCACACAACACTATTATGAAACATATATACAGTTACAGTTGGCCTAAAGGAATGGCACAGTAAGGGTCAACAACCTGTAAGGGAAAGGGACATACATTGCGAATATACTTTAGGCAGTCCTTCACTTATCAAATCCTAACTAAGAGGCAGTCCAGCCCCTAAGAAGAGTGGAGCCTAGCGCTTGAAAGTACTTTCAATGTAGACAGACGCAATCGTGCAGGAGAGTGAAAAACAGGGTCTCTTGCAGGGGCTGTAGCGATTCAGGAAGATGGGTGTGGCAGTGAAGAATAAGTTCCCACTATTCAAGGAGGGTCTCCCCAAGAGGGCAGCACAGGATCCAAGAGTTGGGAATAGGACGGTCGCACAGGCTACCTCGATAGAGTTGAGTGGCCCTCAGGGGACACTTGTGCGTAAAAATTGATGGATGCACAAGTGTCACACCGGTAAGGGTTGCACGTACTCACCGACCCAAAGTGCACTCCGGACCAAACTTTGGCAGTCAAGTCCACTTCGGTTGCGGGTTCAAATGCTGCAATTGTGCGGCTCTGCGGCTTTCACCGGCTGAGTTCCAGGAATGATTCAGTGGAGGGTCAGTGACGATTTCTCCTCTCCTGGTGAAGGGATCGACTTGATTTCACTGCAGCACATCTCAGAGCAAAGGGGGGCACAGCAGCAACACACCCTCAAAGTTTGTCACCACCGATGGGTGACACAGTGACCGTGTGCCTTCGGGTTCAGGCATACTCTCCTAATTCTAAACCTAGGGTGCCTGTGTGTGCGAAACCCGGCAGGAGAGTGCCTTGGACCCAGTCCTTACATCTTCAAAGTCTCAAGTGTGAACTTGAGACGGCAGTGGTTCCAGAGCAAAGGTCCAGCGCAAGCTGGTCAGTTCACTGGTTGGCCCAGGAACACTTCTGAGAAGGCTTGCTTGCAGGTTAAGGTGGAGGTGCCGAGAATAGTTGGTCCCACTATTCAAATGGGTCAAAGCGCTTTTGCAGACCTTCTAAGCTTTTGCAGACCAGAGGCAGATGGGTCAACAACAGGGACAACAGCAGGCTTAGGGTGCCAAACCATCCAGTGGGTCACCAGCGGTTCCTTGACTCGGCTTCTTAGTTACAGGATGCTTGGATCCTATCCTAGGTTCAGTGAGAACTCAAGAGATCGACCTGGTATGGGTGTTTGGAGCCTTCTTTTATCCAGAATCTCCTTTGCGCCAAAACAAAGAGCACCCAATGGGAGATCTGCTCACATACAGGCACACCAGATGTGGACCAATCACGGACCACGGTGGTCCCAGTCATTCCCAGCACACCAGACTCTCTGGCACCCAGGATGTGTATTGAAACTAGACAATCCAGCCGACATCCTGGAGGCACTCACACAAGGCATGCTGAGGCCCGCGAAAGGTTTGGGTTTCGTGGGAAAGTGCATGACCAAATAAGGGTTTTCCTGGGTCTGCTCGACCTGGGGAAGGCAAAGGGACAAGATGGCAAAAGGACAGAACAAAGGACCTTGTGGAATAACCATTTTGGGGCCAAGCCACTGTCCAGGGCCAAACGCGGTAAATGCGAAATGGACCACAAGAAAGAGTTACAAATATATGAAAAATAACAGCTGCCACCAGCTCTGTCCAAGGCACTTTTGTACTTCTACCGAAAAAGGTACTTTGTGCACTGGTAACATGTTGCAAAGAAATTGCAACAATGGAAAGGACTAACGGAAACAAAGTCTCCCAGTACTGACTGTCTTTAAGGGCATGTCAGTTTCCCCATAACAAAGTGAGCGAAAACCCAGCGGAGTGCAGCAGAAGGCCGTACTCCACTGGTAAAAGTCAGGCTAGGCTTGTCAGAGAACAGCAAAACGTTGGGGGGTTCACAACTGGAGGGAAAGTGACATGTAAATGGGAATCCTTCCTAACACTCGCCCCTCCCAGATCAAGGACAGGGGGAATGAATCCACGCCTGGATGAGTCTCATGTTCAGGTCGGTTAAACATTCTGGAGAACCCATCAGCATTGCTATGTTGAACACCTGGCCTATGGTCTATAGTGAAGTCAAATCCTTGCAGGCTTATGGACCACCTGAGCAATTTGGGATTATCTCCCTTCATGTTTATGAGCCACTTTAAGGGCTTATTGTCAGTTTGCACAGTGAAGTGGGTCCCATAGAGGTAGGGCCTCAGATTCCTTAGGGCCCACACAACAGAGAAACATTCTATATAAAACTGGACCACCTGAGCTCTCTGTCCTTAAACTGGTAAATTATCAATCCAATTGGGTGTTCCTTGACCTTCTCATCTACCTTGCGTTTCTACATATATACACTTATTAGTCAGCTGCTTACTTTATCTTCTTCACATATATGTTTTCTTCATCTTCGATTACATAGTTCTCTTGTTACTTCAGTTACATATTAATCCTTAAGTATTTGTATATCGTTTCAGTATGTCTTTGTGTCTTCCCTTCATGATGTCACTCTGCCTTCGCCCAATGTCATTTATAGCTCTTCGATGTCCGATGGTGTGTGCAGACATTCTTCAACCCATTTGTAGAGAAGGAGCCAAGTACCCCCACCTCAATCGACCCATCCCTTTTACCTGTATGCTGGAAACCAAAGTATGAGACGTATACAGAACAGCTGAATCGACAAAGAGCTGAATACGGACTCAGTCTAGTCCCAGTGAAAGGACCAATACCTAAGAGAATCTGGGAGCCAAGGTACCCATTGAGAAAACCATATCTGGATACCAAGAATTATGATTGCCATTTGAACGAGATCCCTGAAGAAGCAGAACCAATAAACGGCACAGATGAATGGTAGTGTTACCAGCCACTGCCAAAATATATATTATATGAAGCTGAATATGCAGTATTTGTATTTTTTTGTATTTGTTTATTATTTGTATCACGCACCTAACCCTGAGGTAACTGGGCGCTGGAAAATTTAGCATGTTACAGACAGAAAGCATAGGTACATACATATTTACATGAAGGAAAGAGCATAGTAGTGGCAGAAGGGTCGACCTACGCTACAGTTTACATATTGGTCAGACCTTCAAAGTAAGTACAAATATACACAATAATGGTGAGCAGGTCGACTTAGGTTACATATTGGTCTGACCATTAAGATAAGTACTGGTGAGTTGAGGAGGGATACTTAAGCCAAACAAAGGGCTGTGATGCAGGATCACTGAGATGCAGGATCATTTGGGCTCAGTAATTGGTGCGCTTTTCAGTAAGCCAGAGTTTGATGCTGGTTTTGAAGGCATTGAAGGATGGTTCTAATCTGATGGAGGGGGGTAGCGAGTTCCACAGGTTGGCCGCTTGAACAGGGAAGCTTGCTCCTCCTGTGGTTTTGAGGTTGAATCTGGGGACTGTGAGGAGGTGAGTGTGGGATGATCTGGTGGTAGGGGTGGCATGGTGTAGGGAGAACTTGTCCGAGAGGTATTTAGGTGCGGTTCGTGAGATACATTTGTAGGTGATTGCCAAGATGCGGAGTGATATTCTTTTGCGCTCAGGGAGCCAGTTACAGTTTTGTGTGTGGCTGGAGATGTGGGTGGATCTTGGAATGTTTAGTGTGGATCTTAATGAATTATTTTGTAATACATGGAGTCTATTGAGATTCATTTCAGAGGTTCCTGAGAAGAGTGTGTTGCAGTAATCTATTTTGGATAGTGCTAGGGCTCTGGCTAATGTCATGCAACTGGTGCGGGATAGGTAGGATTTACAGACATTGATTAGCTTGTTTGTGTAAGCTCTTGAAGAGGCGATGGCACTCACTTGTTTTTTAGAGATAAGGTGGAGTTGAGGCAGACACCTAGCGTCTTTATTTCTTCTGCAACTTTGATTGTATTACCATCAATGGTGAAGGACGAGCACTGTGGGTCAAGTTTGTTGAGATGAGCTTGGGTGCCTACGATCAGGAGCTTGGTTTTTTCGTCATTAAGGCATAGGCTATGTGTTTCCATCCATGCCTGGATTTCCAAATAGATGTTGTTAATTAGTTTGGTGTAGTGTACTGACAGAGTGATGAGAACCTGGGTGTCATCTGCGTAGTTTGTGTAGATGACACCCATGTTATCAAGGCGGTCAAATAGGAGCTTTGTAAATATGTTATATAGAGGTGGGGATGTACAGGACCCCTAGAGAACCCCACATAGGATGGAGATAGGAGTTGCCGAGGCAGAGGGAGAAAAGACTCTAGTAGTGCGGTTGGATAGGAAAGATTGAATCTAGATGGACGCGTTGGTGGAAAAGGCTGCTGCAGAGGTTAAGAGATCAGTGAGGATCTGTTGGTCGACAAGATCAAATGCAGTGGAGAGGTCTAACAAGAGGAGCATGGCCACCTTGCCTTTGTTTCTCGTCTCGTCCATCTGTATTTTCAGATTCAGGAGGGCGGTCGCGGTGCCGTGCCTGGGCCGAAAACCTAATTTACGGAAACCAAGTAGGTTGTTGTCCTCCAGATGTTTCTGGATTTGTAAGTAGGCAACTCTGTCCAGAATTTTTAAGAGGAAGGGGACGGTGGTGATTGGCCTGTAGTTGGTCGGTGTGTTCGGGTCTAGATTCGGCTTTTTTAGGAGAGGCATGACCCAGGCCTCTTTGAGGTTTTTTGGGATGAGTTTAGTCTTAATAGAGGCGTTTATCATAGTGGCGATACAAGGAGATGGTTCCTTGGCAAAGTCCTTGATAAAGGGGGATGGACATGTGTCGCCTTGGCATCTTGAAGGCTTAAGGCCTTTGATGATGTTTTCCACTTCACTGGGTGTGACCTTTGCGAATGAGAATGGTGGGCACTGAGGGTGATGAGGTTTGGGGGGGCATTGTCTGGTGAACTATTTGCAAGGCTGTTTTTTTCGCTTCTATTTTAGTTTGGAGGGAGTCTATTTTATCTGCTAGGGCTTGTTGAATTTTGGAGCACCATGCAGCATCTTTTGTGCAGTCTGATGAGGGTAGTGCTGGGGATTCTAGTTGCCTTAGGATACCGAAAAGCTCCTTAGTCTTGGATTTGGCCTTGAGTATTCTGGTGTTATAGATTTCCTTTTTGGGGGGGGGGGGAATGGCTGTTTTGTAGGTAGTTGCTACATTGGAGAACAGAACCTTATTGTGATTGGAGGGAGCTTTGCGAAAGTTGGATTCTGCTGTTCTTTTTAGGTTTCTCAATGATTTAAGTTCTGGGGTGAACCAGTTTTTGAGGTGGGCGGCAGCTTTGACTTTTTTTAGTTAACAGGGGCGATAATATCCAAGGCGGAATTCAGTGATAGTCATTATAGAGATCGACCAATTCAGTGCGATCGAAGTTTTTATAGTTGGCATCGTCCAGTATGTTGTTGATTAGTGGGGATAGATTGGATAGTGTTATGTCACGGGTGTTCCTGGAGAAAGAGGGGGAGAACGATGGCTGGTGCGGATCCCTGAACAGTAAAGGATATGTAGTGGTGGTCTGTCCATGCAATTGGTTAATTCTGAAGAATGTTTATGGAACAGTTCAAGTCAGATAGCCAGTGTAGGGTACGACCCTTGGCATGGGTGGGCTCAAAATCTCGATGCTTGAAGTCGAGTTGGGATAGGGATTTTTCGAGAGCGAGAGCATTGGCATCCCTTGCAGTGATCAGAGAATGCAGATATTCTATAAGGCATCAAGAAATAAATAAGGATAAGTGACATCTTGGGGTCAAGGTGTAGAAACGAATGCCACAGAAACAGATGAAGAATATTAAATCATTTTACACGTGTACAGATGCAGAAGAAACACAAGAAGCAAAGTAATTGTGAAGCTAGTCCTAGGCTTATAGTAAAGTAGATTGTGGCAAGCACCAACGTATACATACATAGGAATAAAAAGATGTTTCCACTAAACGTATTAAAACAGGTTGGATATTAGCAAAAAGGCCTCAGTTCAGCTTGTCGCAGTTTTAAAAGCAGAAATTGAATTACAGAAGCAGAACTCAGAAAGGTGAGGTTGGATGAGCCCCAGGAAGCCAAAGTCTTATCAAACTGGAGTAAACTGACTTTGGATACAAATCGTGTCAAAGATCAAACCTCCTGTTCAGAAAGAGTGTACATAACAAGGAAGACGTCAGAGGACTATTGGAATAAAATATTAAATACACGAAGAGGCTTGATTTTATGGTCTCTAGTCACATGGAAGCATGAAGTAGACATACAAGATAATCACACCGAAGCATGGAGGCAGACTGTGCTGCTCACTCTCTAATTTCCTCAGAGCTAAGAACATTCTCAAGGACGAAGTTCAAAATCCTAATTGACAGTAGACCACTGAGGTGATGATGGATTGATATGCTAATTGGTGGGAAGCTAAGTTAAGGCAACCTCAACAGCATCTGGACAGCCAGCCTGCAAGCTGCTAACGTAGGTGGAAAAATACTGAGGATAGACAGAGTGCCAACCAATTGTAGAGAACTTGTCTATTTAGGGGTCCAATAGTGTCAAAACCAATGGAACATTGTGTATTTAGTGACGTTCATAGAGGTCATTTTTAGAGGCAGGCTTAGTTGTCCACATGATGTTAAATAACCAATCACACTGTTACACTTTTTTAGACTAGTATGGATCATATACTTAGATGTTCACGCAGAATCAAGCACTCCCTCCGTTAGGTTTCTGTAGTTTGCCATGTAGGATGATGTTGGTAACAAATAGGTTAGACATCAGTGATGACACATTTTGCTTGTAAAAATACAGTTTCTTCCTAAATATGTTGAGAGTTGAAGATCGAGCGTTCGCATTGATGTTCTTTATGCTCCCTGTTTTAGATACTTGATATTAAAACAGTCTACCTTTTGTCAAATTCCTGAGTCGGCTCTATTATTTGGTGTATGAGTAAGATCTACATCCCCATCCATCTCAGAGGTAATTGCTTCTCATCAAAAGAGGTGGCCAGTCCAGTTCACTTTCAATGCGGGCGCACATTCAATACGATTGTTTGAGTGCTTATCGTCTCTCATACACTCAAAGCAGTATTGTGATAGTACCATGTGTCCCACATAGGGCTATTCTCCTGCTGTTCCAATATGATGGAGGTGAAGGGGCAAGAGCTAGGGATGACATGTCCACCTGCTGCTCTACATTCCCCCTTTGGTGGAGTCCTCAACCACCTCCTCCTTTTCAATCTTCTACATCTTCTCTTCATAATATTGTTTTTTTGGGATCCATACCTTTGTTACCCCCTCATGTCACCTGTATTCTTTATGTTCATCCACACTCCAGGTCATGTGACAGCATTTCCCAGTCGGTTGATAGAATACTCAAGATCGAATATAGTTGTTACGATCCTTTGGGTAATAAAACTTCATCCCTGGGTTTATCAGTGAACCCTTCTTTATATTCTCACGGGTGGTGTCTTCTGTCTGTGGTGTATGATCACCATTCCCATCGATCATGATCTTCATTCCAACAGCTTTCTTAGCATTCTTCTTGCATTGTCCAGAAATGATCCTTATAAGACATAATCCTAGGAATACCAATACTAGTATTGCTCCAAGTAATTTGAAGGCATTCGGCAGCAACGTCGGAATCCATGAAAACAGAGACAAAAACCAATCATCGTCTTCTGGCTCATCAACTTTATCTTCCATTTTCATATGCAGGATTGTCAGCATAAATATTGCTTCTGTCAGGGTTCTATTTTATCCATCATGAGCAGGTGTAAATGTAAAGCAACAAGGCCCAATCTTAACGTGCACACCTACTCCCATTGCTGTAATTAAGTCCAGGACATACCTATTCTGGAGGGTCATATGACTAATGGCCCTCAGTTCTTCTTTGATTGCATTAAATCCTTTTATTGTCGCGTTGATTGTAAAAGCTCCCATATGGTGATTTGTAACCATTTGAGATTCACTGCAGTCTGGAGTCCTGGTATAAATATAAATGTAAATATCATTGCAGTCTTGCTGAATAACTTACGCTCTGCTGGAATATCATCATAGGCTGCTATTGACTTTGATGAGAAAAAGTTCTCCCTCTTCAGCCGATGGAGATTAAGCAACCTCTTCTTTCTCTGGCATTCATTTATTTTCCAGAACTCACTGATATGAAGGTCACTTTGGTGATTTTCTAATGCAGGAACATCTATGACAACGATAGAACATTTTCCTCCCCAATTTGTAGGCAGCTGCATGTAAGGTCTGGATCCACGGGCCCAATAAAAATCCATCAGCATGGCAGTTCCTTCATTCATCCCTGGTACTTCGAGCATCTACTTGCATCCTTTATTCTCTCCAACTAGAACCAGGCGCTTGTTCCTGAAGCATGTTGTCGCATTATTTACTGGTATTATGGACACTGGTCCTGCTTCATTGTCAACCCACGTTAGTAGCTTAGAATATTTGGCCCATGACTTTAGGCACGTGTCATTTACTATTTGCACTATGCTTACTTGTTGTGTGCAGTGCAAGATAATATGCCTTCTTCCCATCCTGCTTTAATGGCAACTAGTACATACACCAATATCTGAGGTCTCTCCCAGCATCCTGGTAATCCTGATTTTTCTAGTATGTCTGAGTGTTGCATTATTTTCATTTCAACAACCTTTACTGGTTCTTCAGCCAGGGATGACAATATAAGCATTTTGCTTGTCCAACCTATCTCTTTTTCCTTCTTTTGTGTTTTCACATAAGCATCTTGATATGGGACTATTCTCCATGATCGCCATCGTAGGGATTTCCATCTTCCTTTAAATTGTCCTCTGGTTGTGCACGCTGCTAGATGGCTGAGGTACTTTGCATCGTGTGAAGGTATTTCTTTTGCAATTAATGTTCTGGCTTTGTTCATGCCTTAAGGGATGAGAGAACATACATAGCAGCTTTCATCTGACATGCTCTCTCCCACTTCCTTCATGTGCAGATAACATGTTATTCTTTAAATAGGCCAAATTATTAAGATATGTACCTTTATCTTCATTATCTTCACCCGGATCCCTTTTAAGTCGAACAATTTGTTTAATAAAATCAGAAAAGATGCTACTTGTGCTTTTGTTCAGGATTATAAGAAATGCTTCATCATCAAACACTGTATCTGCATATTTAATAATTATGTGGCTAAATGCCATTATAATAAGGAAGAAAAGACAAATCATAAGACAGAATTAAATCACAATTACCATTCCAGAAAAACTCATCAACTTTCTTGATGGCAGTGAATTCCTTATATTTTGAAACCTTACCATTTTGTTTAACTTTTTGTAAATCCCACTTTTATAACAAAAACTGTAGAATAATTGCCACAATGATTCTGAAAATAATATGATTGTTTTTAGGATTGCCAAGAAATGTCACAATGTCTACATGTCGCTTTATCAGAGCTGGGTAAGATTGCAATACTGAGAGGAAATGGCATTCCTCCGGTACATCCTCTGACAAACGGACCTGCTGCCTGCTCCAAAGGCAATACCGGCTCTCTGTCCGCACCAAGAGAGCCCACATCCAAGCCTGCATCTCTGCAGCATTTAACAACTCAGCTGAACTCTTTAAAATCTGCAAGTAGCTGGCCAATCCTGCTGCAGTCTCTACCTCTCCTGTCCCCTCCCAGGCCCTCTGCACGGCTCTGGCTTCTCATTTCTCTCTAAAACTCAGGACATCCTGTCCTTTCTCTCGTCCTCTCCCCCTCCTCCCTCTACTCCCTTCTCTTCCTCTGGCCCTTCTTTGGCCACCTCCCCGCCCTCCTTCTCTGCCTTTCCTCAGTTCTCCCCAGACAAGTTTTCTAGACAAGTCCAATCTATGAAAATCTCGCAAAATAGGTTCATCCCTATTCCTCCGAAAACCATCAAAGACCACATTGACACCCTGGATCCTGATCTGGCTGACTTCTGCAACTACTCCTTCACCACTGGAGTCTTCCCTTCCCCCCTGAAGCACACCCTTGTGCACCCTCTTCTTAAGAAACCCTCTGCCGACCTGTCCTGCCCGGCTGACTATCTGTCAGGAACGGCACTCTATAAAGAGTGGCACAGGACACCCAGAAAGGGTTTGGGTGGTTGTGCCAAATAAAGTGGACAGATAAGAACACACACAGCGGAAAGGAAAGAGAACGAAGAGTAAGCAAGAGTAGCAAGGGAAAAGATACAGAATGAATACTCTCTTGGGGTGTATGCAGATAGAGGAAAAGAGTATTCCACGAACCTTGGAAATACTCTAGCCTTCTGCACAGTTTGCTATAACAGAGGCCCACGCTGATTGCTCATGACTTGGAACAGCAGCTCTGGGTGTCTGTAATGTAGAAACAGGACAAGGGAAGGGGCAGAGGTTGACTGATGGGAACCAACAGACAAGCTCTGTACAAAAGGGTCTACAAACAGTACAAGAGAAGATACTACAGACAAATCCAGTAAAGGAGGTGATAGCAAACTAGCAGAAGGAAATGAAAGGAAAGTCGTGTAACAGGATAGGATAGCAGAAGACGGTAAGGAACAAGGTTGAGAGCTCAGAGGAGCAGGAAAGCAATGAGTAAGCCCACAGGAGTAGGACTGTAAGGTAGAACGCCCAGAGGAAAAAGGGCTTAGGGCAGCAGAGTAAAGCAGACTGCACGGCAAGGATCCCGTAAGGGCCGGGCAGTAAGGAGTGAACCCTGAGGGACAGTGCCGCTGAACGTAGAAGGTAGCAGAGGACTGTAGAGAGCTGCTCGGCCGAGAACCCAGCGGAAAAGGTAGATAGCAGGCAGCGGAGCGTGATAAGCTGCAAAGTAGGAAGGCCCAGAGGACAAGGGCTGTAGGTAGCCAGAGAGAGGTAGGCTGCAGAGCAGGGAGCCCCAGAGGACAAGGGCTAAGGCAGCCGGAGTGAGGCAGGCTGCAGGGCAGGGAGCCCAGAGAACAAGGGCTGAGGAAGGAAAGCAGCAGAGCGTGATCAGCTGCAATGTAGAGGGTCCGCAGGGCTAGGGCGGAGGCTGGAAGGCAGCAGAGTGTGATCGGCTGCAATGTGGAGAGCCCGGTAGGTAGGACAAGGGCGGAGGCTGGAAGGCAGCAGAGCGTGATCGGCTGCAATGTGGAGAGCCCGGTAGGACAAGGGCGGAGGCTGGAAGGCAGCAGAGCGTGATCGGCTGCAATGTGGAGAGCCCGGTAGGACAAGGGCGGAGGCTGGAAGGCAGCAGAGCGTGATCGGCTGCAATGTGGAGAGCCCGGTAGGACAAGGGCGAAGGCTGGAAGGCAGCAGAGCGTGATCCGCTGCAATGTGGAGAGCCCGGCAGGGCAAGGGCGAAGGCTGGAAGGCAGCAGAGCGTGATCCGCTGCAATGTGGAGAGCCCGGCAGGGCAAGGGCGAAGGCTGGAAGGCAGCAGAGCGTGATCCGCTGCAATGTGGAGAGCCCGGCAGGGCAAGGGCGAAGGCTGGAAGGCAGCAGAGCGTGATCCGCTGCAATGTGGAGAGCCCGGCAGGGCAAGGGCGGAGACTGGAAGACAGCAGAGCGTGATCAGCTGCAGTGTGGAGAGCCCAGAGGAGCAGGGCTGTGAGGCAGGGAGCCTGGAAGGCTATGGCTGGAGGCAGCAGGGTGGAGCAAGCAACAAGGCAGGGTCCAAGCAGGAGTGAAGGTAAGCAGCATACAAGATCTGTAAAAAGATGCAAAAGGTGGAGGAACAACTCTCAGATGCAAGAGGCTGAGCCACTGCAGGCAGCAGCCTTTATACTGCCTAGCCCAGCACAGAGGCAGGCTAATTGGTTGCACTTGGCTAAACACACCTGCAGGCAATCGGCCACCTCCCTTTCTGTTCCTGGGCTGGTGGAAGCAGGGCAAGTCTCTAGGGCTTCTGGGGGGTGTAGTTCCATTGCTAACCAATAGGAACAGCCAGGAATCAATGCTTGTAGCCAGGTGCATTATGGTATGCGTAGTTTGTTGGAAATAATAATTAAGCAGCAAAGTCTCGCAAATGGGAAATAAAGTTTCCAAAGTAAATATAGATAGATCCAAGAGTCTGTTGTAAATAAATGATAAACATATAGTCAAAATTGAGCGTAAATGGATGCACCCATGGCGCAGGCATGACAGTATGCCCCTCTCCAGGCCCCTCTCCAGGCCCCTCTCCAGGTTCCCTGAAGACCGACCTATAGGAAGAATGTCTGTCACACCGTACAAGAGTCTTACTCCAAAAAGGCAAAACATGAAGCACCAGAAACGGGTTGCAAGGTGAGAGTCTTGAATGGCTGTAGAGAGTATCAAGGCGGTAGCAACTGGGTGTGTGGGTGTCATGAGAGAGCCAGCGGGCTGGATCGCACCTGAGACTGGTAGAGTAGAGTCTGGCAGTCTTAGAGCTATAGATACACCAGCAGAAACGACTGGAGCAGTAGTCTTAACAGGAAAACCCTTCGCTGACCCTGCAACAGTTAGCATGGCGGATGTAGGATCAGGAAGAGAAGGTGCTGAGGGATCAGGTTGTGTAGCAGAGGATTATGCTGCAGCGAGCACAGCTGCGACGGAAGTAGAAATCTGGGCATCGGGAGCATCAGAATTAGCAGTAGCTTCAGGAATCACAGTAGCTATAGCAACCTCAAGATTTGCAGCAGAGACTTGAGGAGTCTCAAATGTGGCAGGGAGTTTAGGAACCACAGCAGCAGGAAGATCATGGATTGCTGTTGGAAGTTCGGGTGCTGTAGCAGCTACAGATAGTTCAGGTGTTGCAACTACTGGTAGATCGGGTACCACAACCACTGGCGATTCAGGGGGTATCGAAGAAACTGAAGATGTTGATTGCTCAAGAGTGTTGTCTGATAGCACAGCCACACTTTGGCAAGCCCCGCTTGTCAACTCAGCATACTCGGTGTGAACTGCGCCAGTCTCTTCAGCTGCCATTGTCATTTCAGAAGAGGTTGTAAGTGTGAGTACTGGACAATAGGCAAGGGTGAGGGCGGAACCATCCTTTGACTCAGAGGGATTTCCAATCAGAAGACCACCCTTGTTTTGTGGTGTAATGGCTGTGTGCGTGATTTGACCCACCGGAGGAGTTAATTCTTTTCTGTCAGTACAACAACCTGAGTTTCTGTGGCTGGAAGGTGAAAGAGCTGTGTCAGTCTTTAGAAGGGATACATATGCTATATTTAGGTCTTCCATCTGCTTGGTATAAGTCTGTATACTTTTCTGTATGGCAATTCCAGGCCTTATCATGTCGATCTCTAAAGATAAGATGTCAGGTGTTGGACATAGTGTCAGATGGTCTGGTGACTTGTGTCCCTTCATAAGATTCTTATAATGCAAATAAACAAAGTCATCATAGAGGTCTTCGGTCTTTCTTTTAAGGCGTAGGAGTTGTTCGTGTAGCAGGTAAGTATCATTAGTTTGATCTAAAGCTTCAGAAGCTGGTGTGGCAGAAATTTCGGTTGTAGCAATGGGAAGACTGACCTTAGGGTTATTGTGGTTAGTAGATACTGTGAAAGCATTAAGACAACCTATGGTTAGTATAGGTCTTTTGCACCCAGGACCAGATGCACAAACCTCAGGATAATGACTGCCTTGTCCTGTCAAATAAGGGTTTCCAGCATTCTGGGGAGCTTGCCAAGCTGATCTTGCGCATATCACTCTGGCAACAGCGTATTCTGGTTTAGAGTCTCCCACAATGAGTGCTATATCCTTGGCTGTTGCGGTGTTAGAAGGCTTGTCAGAAGGCGCAGGAGTGTTTTTCACTGTTTGGTTTAACAAGATCTGTAAGAATTAATTATCTTGGTGTAGCTCTGCAACAGATAAGGACTGCGGGTCATAGTTGCAAATGTCATAATAATTGTACATGGAAGAAGGGTCAGCTAGCCAGTGAGTATAGTACCGTGTTTGTAAATCTTTGTTTACTGAGGCGAAACTGTCCTTTAGACTAAGGTTCTTGTTTGCTGTCTTTAGGGAAACCATAGGTTTATGCAAAGGTTTCTTAACCCGAATGGAAAGCATCTATGTTCTGTGTGTGCCTTTCCGGCCTATGGAACAAGACATTTTTGGCTCTTGCATTCTGTCAGGAACGGCACTCTATAAAGAGTGGCACAGGACACCCAGAAAGGGGTTGGGTGGTTGTGCCAAATAAAGTGGACAGATAAGAACACACACAGCGGAAAGGAAAGAGAACGAAGAGTAAGCAAGAGTAGCAAGGGAAAAGATACAGAATGAATACCCTCTTGGGGTGTATGCAGATAGAGGAAAAGAGTATTCCACGAACCTTGGAAATACTCTAGCCTTCTGCACAGTTTGCTATAACAGAGGCCCACGCTGATTGCTCATGACTTGGAACAGCAGCTCTGGGTGTCTGTAATGTAGAAACAGGACAAGGGAAGGGGCAGAGGTTGACTGATGGGAACCAACAGACAAGCTCTGTACAAAAGGGTCTACAAACAGTACAAGAGAAGATACTACAGACAAATCCAGTAATGGAGGTGATAGCAAACTAGCAGAAGGAAATGAAAGGAAAGTCGTGTAACAGGATAGGATAGCAGAAGACGGTAAGGAACAAGGTTGAGAGCTCAGAGGAGCAGGAAAGCAATGAGTAAGCCCACAGGAGTAGGACTGTAAGGTAGAACGCCCAGACGAAAAAGGGCTTAGGGCAGCAGAGTAAAGCAGACTGCACGGCAAGGATCCCGTAAGGGCCGGGCAGTAAGGAGTGAACCCTGAGGGACAGGGCCGCTGAACGTAGAAGGTAGCAGAGGACTGTAGAGAGCTGCTAGGCCGAGACCCCAGCGGAAAAGGTAGATAGTAGGCAGCGGAGCGTGATAAGCTGCAAAGTAGGAAGGCCCAGAGGACAAGGGCTGTAGGTAGCCAGAGAGAGGTAGTCTGCAGAGCAGGGAGCCCCAGAGGACAAGGGCTAAGGCAGCCGGAGTGAGGCAGGCTGCAGGGCAGGGAGCCCAGAGGACAAGGGCTGAGGAAGGAAAGCAGCAGAGCGTGATCAGCTGCAATGTAGAGGGTCCGCAGGGCTAGGGCGGAGGCTGGAAGGCAGCAGAGTGTGATCGGCTGCAATGTGGAGAGCCCAGTAGGACAAGGGCGGAGGCTGGAAGGCAGCAGAGCGTGATCGGCTGCAATGTGGAGAGCCCGGTAGGACAAGGGCGGAGGCTGGAAGGCAGCAGAGCGTGATCGGCTGCAATGTGGAGAGCCCGGTAGGACAAGGGTGGAGGCTGGAAGGCAGCAGAGCGTGATCGGCTGCAATGTGGAGAGCCCGGTAGGACAAGGGCGAAGGCTGGAAGGCAGCAGAGCGTGATCCGCTGCAATGTGGAGAGCCCGGCAGGGCAAGGGCGAAGGCTGGAAGGCAGCAGAGCGTGATCCGCTGCAATGTGGAGAGCCCGGCAGGGCA
This sequence comes from Ambystoma mexicanum, assembly GCF_040938575.1. Classification (NCBI taxonomy): domain Eukaryota; kingdom Metazoa; phylum Chordata; class Amphibia; order Caudata; family Ambystomatidae; genus Ambystoma; species Ambystoma mexicanum. The sequence continues at coordinate 972,352,482 of NC_090936.1, read as the reverse complement.
AGGGCGAAGGCTGGAAGGCAGCAGAGCGTGATCCGCTGCAATGTGGAGAGCCCGGCAGGGCAAGGGCGAAGGCTGGAAGGCAGCAGAGCGTGATCCGCTGCAATGTGGAGAGCCCAGCAGGGCAAGGGCGAATGCTGGAAGGCAGCAGAGCGTGATCCGCTGCAATGTGGAGAGCCCGGCAGGGCAAGGGCGGAGACTGGAAGGCAGCAGAGCGTGATCAGCTGCAGTGTGGAGAGCCCAGAGGAGCAGGGCTGTGAGGCAGGGAGCCTGGAAGGCTATGGCTGGAGGCAGCAGGGTGGAGCAAGCAACAAGGCAGGGTCCAAGCAGGAGTGAAGGTAAGCAGCATACAAGATCCGTAGAAAGATGCAAAAGGTGGAGGAACAACTCTCAGATGCAAGAGGCTGAGCCACTGCAGGCAGCAGCCTTTATACTGCGTAGACCAGCACAGAGGCAGGCTAATTGGTTGCACCTGGCTAAACACACCTGCAGGCAATCGGCCACCTCCCTTTCTGTTCCTGGGCTGGTGGAAGCAGGGCAAGTCTCTAGGGCTTCTGGGGGGTGTAGTTCCATTGATAACCAATAGGAACAGCCAGGAATCAATGCTTGTAGCCAGGTGCATTATGGTATGCATAGTTTGTTGGAAATAATAATTAAGCAGCAAAGTCTCGCAAATGGGAAATAAAGTTTCCAAAGTAAATATAGATAGATCCAAGAGTCTGTTGTAAATAAATGATAAACATATAGTCAAAATTGAGCGTAAATGGATGCGCCCATGGCGCAGGCATGACACTATCGCCCATTCTCCATCACTCCTTTCCTGGGCAAACACCTGGAAAACCTAGCCATCTCCCAGCTTAATCTTCACACTGAATCTGTTGGTTGTCCACATGACCATCAGTCTGGCTTCAGAAGCACGGAAACCGCTCTCCTGAACATCCATGAAGACCTGCTCTCCAACCTCAATTCCTACATCCCCGGTGTCCTCATCTTACTTGATCTCTCTTCTGCCTTCAACATAGTCAACCATGCCATCCTGCTCAACCGTCTTCATGATAACCTGGGTATCATCGATCAGGCCCTGGATTGGCTGACCTCGTTCCTCTCCGATCGACCCTCCCAGGTCCAACTTGGGTCCTACCTCTCCTATATCTTTATCTCTACCTGTGGTGTTCCCCAGAGGTCTAGCCTCTCTCCCTGGCTGTTCAACCAATACCTGGCACTTCTTGCGCACCATAATGTTGCTCTCTGCCCCAACTTTCAGTCCTATGCGGATGACACTCAACTCATTTTCAGGCTCCCTTCCGACATTCTTCTCCTTCTCTTATCTCTGTTTGTCTGCTATCCAGGAGTGGTGCGCCACCAACGATCTCTGCCATAACGCCAGTAAGACTGAGATTCTCCTCATCAGCACACCTGCTCCCTCCTTTCCTGTCACTCTCTGACTGGCCTCTCTTGGCCCTCTTCCTACTCCCACCTGTGAGGCTAAAACCTTGGGGTCATCTTTGATTCCACACTCTCCTTCTCTCCTCACATCTCTGACATCTCAAAGAAGTCACACTACCAGCTACACCTCCTTAGAGGTATTCATCCTTTCTTCTCCTTCTCCCAGAAGCTCATTGTCTCCAGAGCTCTAGTTCTCTCTGGGCTGGACTACTTCAACAGCTTCTTTCGAAATCTGCCTGCTTCTACTCTCCGCCCTCTGCAACTCATCCCGAACAGGACTGCAAAACTTGTCCTTGTCCTCAAGCCCAGGGATCGTATCTCTCCAGGACTGAAATCTTTGCACTGGCTCCCAGTGGCTGCAAGGATTAAGTTCAAAACCCTCTGTTTTGTCCACAAGGCCTTCTGGGGCATGGGGCCTCAATACCTTAAACCATGGGTGCACAACATACGGCCCGCGGGCCAGTTGCGGCCCGCCATGCCCTTTTGACCGGCCCGCGAGGCACAAAGACTTTCCTAAAGGAGGGCGGCCCGCGGCCGCCCTCCATTAGGAAAGTCTTTGTTGTCTTCCGGGCCGGTGAAAACACTGGCCCTCATTGGCTCAGCACAAACACGCATCACGTCGCTCCTACGAGCCACGTAATGCGTGTGTGCTGCACCAATGGAGGGCCAGCACTACGGCTGGCGTGGTCCATAAGGCTTGATGCCGGAAGGCATTTCAGCCTTGGACCACGCCAGCTGTAGTGCGATTCCAGCGACTTCCAGCTTACCTGCCTGCCTTCCAGCACGTCTCCGGTAAGTGGTCTGTTTGTGTTTGTGTGTCGGGTTTGTTTTGCTTTATGTTTGTGTGTATGAATGTTTGTGTTTGAATGTATTTGAGTGTATGTTGAGATGTGGGGGTGGGAGGTGTGTCGGATGTGTATGAATGTTTGTGTTTGAATGTATTTTGAGTGTATGTTGAGGTGGGGGGGTGTGTCGGATGTGTATGAATGTTTGTGTTTGAATGTATTTTGAGTGTATGTTGAAATGCGGGGGTGGGGGTGTGTGTCGGATGTGTATGAATGTTTGTGTTTGAATGTATTTTGTGTGTATGTTGAGATGCGGGGGTGGGGGGGTGTCGGATGTGTATGAATGTTTGTGTTTGAATGTATTTTGTGTGTATGTTGAGATGCGGGGGTGTGTCGGATGTGTATGAATGTTTGTGTTTGAATGTATTTTGAGTGTATGTTGAGATGCGGGGGTGTGTCGGATGTGTATGAATGTTTGTGTTTGCATGTATTTTGAGTGTTTGAATGTATTTTGAGTGTATGTTGAAATGCAGGGGTGGGGGGGGGTGTCGGATGTGTATGAATGTTTTGATTTGAATGTTTTTTGTGTGCTGAGTTGGGGGTGGGGGTTCGGGTCTGTATGGGTGCTTGTTTGAGAGTTTGCTGATTTGGGGGGGTGGGGGGTTTGGGTCTGTATGGGTGCATGTTTGTGTGTGTGCTGAGTTGGGGGGTGGGGGGTTCGGGTCTGTATGGGTGCATGCTTGAGTGTGTGTGTGCTGAGTTGGGGGTGGGGGGTTCGGGTCTGTATGGGTGCATGTTTGTGTGTGTGTTGATTTGGGGGGTGGGGGGTTCGGGTCTGTATGGGTCCATGCTTGAGTGTGTTTGGGGCATAGTGTTTGGTTGGGGGTGAGGGGGCCATGGGGCATAGTGTTTGGTTGGGGGTCAGGGGGGTAAGGGGGCCATGGGGCATAGTGTTTGGTTGGGGGTGAGGGGGCCATGGGGCATAGTGTTTGGTTGGCGGTGAGGGACAGGGGGCATAGTGTTTGGTTGGGAGTGAGGGGGCCATGGGGCATAGTGTTTGGTTGGGGGTGAGGGACAGGGGGCATAGTGTTTGCTTGGGGGGTGAGGGACAAGGGGCATAGTGTTTGCTTGGGGGGTGAGGGACAGGGGGCATAGTGTTTGCTTGGGGGGTGAGGGACAGGGGGCATAGTGTTTGGTTGGAGGTGGGAGCCATGGGGCATAGTGTTTGGTTGGGTGTGAGGGGGCCATGGGGCATAGTGTTTGGTTGGGGGTGAGGGACAGGGGGCATAGTGTTTGCTTGGGGGTGAGGGGGCCATGGGGCATAGTGTTTGGTTGGGGGTGAGGGGGCCATGGGGCATAGTGTTTGCTTGGGGGGTGAGGGACAGGGGGCATAGTGTTTGGTTGGGGGTGGGGGCCATGGGGCATAGTGTTTGGTTGGGGATGGGAGCCATGGGGCATAGTGTTGCACTCCAAGAGTGAACTCAATAATAAAGCTAAAACAGGCACAGTTAGGAGATGTACATCCTTTGCTTTTTTGAGGAAACCTGACTCAACGAAGGCCATACTCCTCTTGGGTAACCCAAACAGCAAACTATAGCAGTCCAAAATAACGGAATGTCCAATCAAGGGTCAATATAATATATATAATTTAATTAAACAGACGATATACAATAACTAAATTGAAATAAATGATAGCAATGGAAAATGTGTAGTACAAAATGTAAGTTTGAAATGCAATAAAAATCGTTACCCCTCAAAAACATATCTTTTTCCATGTGTTTAATACAAATTGGGGGTTGGAAAAGCCTCCTGGCATGTCCCGCCTACCGCCCCGCCCACTTTTATTTTTCGGCCCACTATAGCCCTCATGTAAGGTACTTTCGGCCCTCTGTCAAAATCAGTTGTGCACCCCTGCCTTAAACTCTCTCTTCCTAAGTATCTTCCTTCAGGAGCTCTTTGCTCATCCGCCTCGAACTCCCTTAGGGCCAGTCACTTCTCCAAGCAACAAGTTGGTGGTAGATCTCTCTCTTCAGCTGGGGCCTCCCTCTGGAACAGCCTGCCTGAAAATTGAGGAGAACCATGACCGGTTCCGGAAGCACCTCAACACCTTCCTGTTTGCTTCTGCTTTCTCTCCTCCTCTCCCTTGCTGAACTCCTGGCTGATACTGAAACTGCATTGGTCACCTGGCCACCCTCTGATCTCGGGCCCAGGTCCCCACCCTGCCAGTTGCACCCCTGCACTGCCTCCCTAGAAGACCCCCACACTTGGGTACTGTATTCTGTATATCTACAGTGCCCTACTAGCACTTGACACCTGAAGTCTGTACTTATTGCACTTGCCACCAGCTGTCCACACCTTTTAGTTATTGCTTTCATTTATTCTATTTTGTTTTTCCTGTCGATCCCATGTACTGCACTGCCCCACCACTCCCCAGGCACTTTTTCTCTTCCCCCTTCCCCTGCACTTGCGCAATCTCAATGTCACCTGGCCTAGTAATGTTGTTGTCTCTGTCTTCCCTCTGTTTCCCCCTCCCTTGCCTCATCACACCTTGCAACACTTGTGTATAGGTGTGTTATAAATGCCATACCATATCATATCATATATTAGTAAAAACAGCATAAAAGAGTGTATGTAATGTTTTTGTGATTGTTATCATAGGAGATGCAGTGTACTCCTTTTGTTTTGGCTCCAGTGCATCAACACATTGTTTCTTGTTCCTAACTAAATAAGTTTCATGATAGCTGCAAGTCCGTTCATGATATGATATGTTATAATATGGGATTTGTAATGCACCTACACACAAGTGTTTCATTTCTTATTAGATTGAAGAAATGTCCATTTTTAATTTAAAGGAGTTTTGTTATTCCATAGACTCCTTTTCTTTGCTCTTGGTTGCCGATCTAGTCTGCATGCACATCATTTCTTCTCTTGCTTCACTGTCAGCAGCTGATGGAGGAGTCAAGTTCTCTCCTTTGTATGATTTGATGTTGTGCAGGTGCAGCCAGGCTCATCTTCTTTGTAAAGTCAGAGCTGTGGGAGTAACTTTTTCCACCTCATAGGGTCCCTCTAAACTGTTTTTTTCCCAAGCACGAACACATTTGCGTAACAGCACCTGGTCCCCTGGATATAAACTAGGTTGCTTTAAAAGATTGTGAGGATCAATTGGTTGGCTGTTTTCTTCAATCCTCTTTGACCCCTCCCTCCAGTTCCTAATCTGTTGAGAACTAAAAGAGACATTAGGGGTCATAGTTGCCAAATAATCATGCATCTCATCACCTAATGCCTTCGCTACACTATGGGCATCAGTTTGTAACCTGGTTGGAGGAGCAAGAGGGGTTCTCATTTGGCATCCAGTCATAAACTCAAGAGTTAGGTAGTGATCTGAGCCAGGCTGATTTTGCAGTGCATATAATGCAAGGGGTAGCCAATATAGCTACCCCTTTTTTAAAGTGATCCTTATTTTGGCTATCCTCCCTTTGAGATACATTTAAATGTTCACAAATTCCATTCGCCTGTGGGTGATAGGCAGAAGAGAACTCTGCCCCCTCTACTTCTACATGTGCTTTAAACCCAATAAAAGGGTAACCTGTTCGAATAGTTCATTTACGAAATGCGGTTCATTGTCAGACCGCAGAACTTCGCATACACCCCATCTTGGAAAAACCTCATGCATGAGGAACTGGGCATCACATATGGCATTGGGGTGCGTACATGGACCTGCCTCGATCCATCTGGAAAAGGGACATACCACAACCAGAATGTACCTATAGCCGTTGCATGTCTGCAGCATGTCTACATAATCTAAATATAGGTGCTGATATGGGCCATTGGGTCTAGGGATTGTTCCTCTCATTGTTTGCAAAATGTCCCTCAAGTACATTTCTGGCACACAATGCAATTTACAATAAACTGTGCCACATGTTCTAATACATTTGGTGAAAACCAATCTTCTGCAATTGTAGCAGCAAGATTCTCCCGAGTTGTATGCGTGGGGTTGGGAAGCTGCTCTAGCGCTACCCTCAATAATGCTAGAGGCATAACTGGCTTTGCAGTGCAATCCTGCCTCAGTGGGGGATAAAGAACACCCCTGCTTTTTCCATAAATCTTGCTCTTTCTGTGGGGCTTGACCTTGTAACTGAATTAACTGAACAATAGATAACACATTAAAACCCTCCTTTACCATCATGCACCTTCCTGTCACCTGTTTAACACATTTACTTCAAAATAAGAAATGTTTGGGAAATAGGCTGCCTTTTTGGCTTCTAAATCTGCAGCTTCATTACAGCGAGAAATCATGTCTGTTCTTTTAGTGTGGGCTGTGCATTTCACAACCGCGATAGCCAATGGGCGTCTTAGTGCTGCAATAAGCTTATCCAATAGGGACGCATGTTGCACTGGTGTGCTGTCTGCGTGGAGGAAGCCACTCATTTTCCAGTTTGACAAACCTGCTTGTACAGTTGATGTCATGTAGGCGTAATCAGAGTACACGTCACTTCCTCATCCACGTATCAGTGTGGCTATAAGCGTTGCTAATCCTGCAGCCTGTGGTGAGAAATGCAAGGGCAATCTCATCCTTGTGACTACCTCAAATTCACCCTCTTGGTTCAGCTTTACTACTGCTGATCCAGTATGCGTTTTGCCCATCGTTTGGTCAATTTTTGAAGAACCATCATTAAAGATAATTCCCCCCCCCCTCTGAGAGGATTTTCTCTAACATAGGGAATATCATCATAAAATTCAGTATACGTTGTGAATTCATGCATATGATCATTCGTTCCTACTAGTTCTGCTATGAAAGTTGCTGGGTGCACTGTTCTGCATCTAACAATTTTGATCGAAGGATTCAAAATAATTACCTTGTATCCTGATGCTCTTTGTGTAGTCAATGTACCTTTAGGATTTTCTAGAATAGCAAACAATGTGTGCTCAACAAATAATGTCACTGAACACACCATTGTAAAATTTGAGGCTATTTCAATTGCAAATGCAGCAGTGGCAGCTAACGCTTGTTCGCAAGGGTAATCCCCTTTCATTACTGGATCTAAAATCCTGCTACAGTAAAACAATGGTTTGTGTCCATGTCCTAATGTGGTTTGTTGTGTGAGGCCTGCTGTCATAACTTCTCCTTTTGAATGAGAAAATCGTTAAAATTCTTCATGATAGTCTGGAATTCCTAGCACAGGGGCTGTACTAATCACCTATTTTAATTCTTCAAATCCTTCAGTTATTTCATCTGTCCATGTAATCTTACTTTTGTCTACCGGTGCTTTTTTACATCCTTTTAAAAGTGGTCGTATATATGTGCTGTAATCGATAACCAAGGCCGTACAATAGTTACATAGGCCTAACAACTGTTGCCTTTCCCTTACTGTTTTAGGTTCTGAAGTCATAATTGCTTTTGCTCTCTCAGGTGTCAGTTTTCTCCCTTCTTGAGGATCAACTGTCCTATATACAGGACCTCATCCTGACAGTATTGTCATTTTACTTTGTCTACTTTGTATCCCTTCTCTGCTAGTATGGTCATGAGTCAAACTGTGCCCTCTCTACATCTTTCTTCTGTCTGACTACATACCAAAATGTCATCTACATACTGAATGATTGCACTCTTTAAGCTGTACATAAACTAGGTACATCTGGGGGACTCAGTTAAAGATTTAGGGGGACTCACAGTACCCCTGATTCAAACAAGTATGTTTCAGGTGTGTATTTCTATACAACAATTAAGTCAAATCGTGTGAGTCCTTGTGAAGGGTAATTGAAAAGAATGCTTTTTAAAAATCTATAATTGTAAAATATGTGGCCTTAGATGGAATGTTGCATAATATTTTAGTGGGATTTGGAACTAACGGAAACTTTGTTGCAACAATATTGTTTAGGGGTCGGAGATCCTAAATAAATAACCATGACCCCCCAGTTGATTTCTTCACTGGGTACACAGACATGTTACATGGGGACTCAGATGACACCAACATTCCCAGCTTCATTAAAGTGTAAATAGTCTCAAATATAAACCAATCCACTTCTCTAGACATAGGATATTGCTTTGCATGTGGCAAGATTGCTACTTTGTTTGAACTGCTCCTACTCCTTTCAATAGACCCACGTTATATGGACTCGTAATCCATATGTATTTGGCACGCTCTCTAAATCATCCTGAAAAAATGACAGTTTCCTTTTTACCATTGCCATCCCCTGCGGTATCTCTTTATTCTCGACTTTAATCCAATAAGTGAGACTTATAAAAAATACTAAATCATCATCTGAATAATCATCTGTGAAAACCTCCCCATCTGTCAAGTCTGTCAACCTATATCCTTCACTGAGAGCTAGCATTGCTCTCCATCCTCTTCCCTCATCATCTGTCCCATGGACAACTATCTTTCTTCTTGGACCACTGCTGCTTCCAAATCTAACGGCATAACCTGTTCTTCTTCATCATCCATAGATATTTCTGGTCTAAACTAAAACTCTTCAGGTCTTAATAATTTACCTACCAACCTGGGTAACCATGATAATAAAACAGTCACTCCATACAAAATTACTTCTGAATCTAAAGGAACTCCTCATAATGCCTTATAGCCTGTGAAGACTAATATAAGCTCTCTCACATTCATATAATGTATTCCTGGAGTGGAGAACACTATCTCTTTGTCAGCAAAAGATATTGTCATGTTACGTTTTGTCAACAAATCGCACCCTAATGTGTTAACTGGTGTCTGGCAAGAATATAATAATGGCATAGGCATGTCGTGTTCTCCTATAGAGATTGGTAATTTGTCCCTGAAGGTAACCAACCTCATCACCCCAGAGAATCCCTGCGCATTCATGGCAATGCCTGACATTGGGTATTTTCCCTCACGGACACAAGAACAAGTTGCTCCAGTGTCTACAAGGAACAGAAATGTCTGTCTCCTGTAGTTACCTTCCTCTTGGGGGTCCAGTGTCACTGATAGTACTGAACACATCAGGTCACTCTGTGGGCTCTCCTATTGTGGATATAAATCAGGTGCAGGAGTTTGCAGTACACCATTGTGGTACTATGGGCTGTTGTGTCTGCGCTTGCTGAGCTTGTATATGTTGTGTTTGCATAGTATGAGAAACCCGATGGTATTCTCCTACCTACTCACCTGGATCTTCTATTCAGGTGGCCAGGGAAGGGCCATCACTTTTGGATCCCGAACCTGAGGGTGGACCAGCAAGGATATTCCCTTCCCTCCCTCCCAATTTACCTTCTTGGTCCTGCTTCCCCGGCGGGGGACGAGGGAAGCCTCCAGCCGTATGGAGACTCGGAGCGGGGCCATCCCCGCTCTGCGCCTCAACATGGCTGGGGGCTTCCCTCGTCCCCCGCTGGGGACGCAGGTACGTTTTAAAAAAATGTTCCCTCTTCCTCCCCGTCCCACTCGCCCTCCCAACCCCACTTACCTTCATTTTGATCCTTTTTCAGGAAAAGACGCGCTGGGAACACTTGTGTTCCCACCGCGTCCACTCCCGATGGCTGCCATGGAAAGGGAAAACGACTCTGTTTTCCCTTTCCATGGGGTCCTTACCTATGGGCCCCGCTCGGGTCCTTACCTATGGGCCCCAGGGCATTACCTGAGTCGTTAATGCCCCCGACGCTCGGGTTCTATTGCTTAATTAACATACCCTGCTGCAGCTTTCAATTCCTTTAAAGGGCAAAATCCCTGGTTCTCAGTATCTGTGCTCTTCTTCTCAGAAGGGGAAAGGGGAGCAGAAGGCACTACACCGCCCTCCTTTATGCTGATTAAGCATCTACTCTTTCTCAGGTGGATCATTGCTCTGGTACACCTTTCACAGCTCTAAAACGGCCAACCTTTTCTGCAACTTCTTCCCCTTATATGTAGCATGCAGATATGTTGTCATGTGTCGCAATACTCTTTTTGACAACAAACCTTCTTGGGGCCAGAGAATATGTGTTTTATTAGTTGTGCCCTTCACCCACTTTGTGTGGTACTGTCTTATTTTTATGTATATCTTGACAGTTTCCTCTATAGATATAAAAGGGGAGTGTCTCCCATGGTGACAAGTCGATTCCCACTGCCAACACTTTTCAAAGCTTTTATTCTTTTATTTACTTTATCAAATATACCACACTGATTAATTTGATCATGCACCATCAATCGCCGGCCATTCCCAGAAAACCAAATATTTCACCAATTTAAACAACAATCTATGCAATGGTGTCCTTTTTATTCCTTTGTTTACACTTTCTATCAATTTTTGCTGTCTTGTTTTATTATTGATACTTTAAGAATCTCTTCTTTATTTATTTGTTATTCTCCTTCAATTTTTATCCTCCTGATTGAAGTCATTCTCTTGATCTAAAAATATGATGATTACCTTAATATCTCTTACTATTGTTTTATATCTCCTAATCTAGACACAATAAAAAATTTATACTGACATATTTGTAACCCCATCCACATGGGCACTTTTAATGTTTCTGCATAGGCCTTCCTTTACTATCTTTAGTAAATGTATCTCATCTAATTTTTATACCCCATTTTGGAGTTTGATACACACTCTTCCTTTTTGGCCTTGCCTCAGGAATCCTTAAATAATGCCCCTTATTTGGAGTTTTAGTGAGTACCCTTTTGCCCCTCTTTGAACCAGGAATCAAGGTATATGTTTCTTCTCTTTCTAATCCCCCAAAATCCAGTTACTTAAATACATATATTTATAATACAGTCCCTCCGTCTATATTTGCCACTTTCAATACTCTACTTACATCCGTGGCTCAGCTCGAGTCCCTCGGCATTGACTCTTCCACAATCGGCCAGTTCAATTTTAGTCCGCCTGGCACCTGCGGGGACCGGACAGGAATTTCGTCAAAGGGGCACATGTCACCACTTCTTTCCACACGTGTGCCTTGTGTGCCGCCTTCCACAGGAAGCTCCATGGTCTTCTTGATAGTGACAGAAGTAATTGATAAACCGAAAGTCTTGATCTAGGCCCAGGTCGACTGGAATAGAACCATCCGCACAGCTACTAAAATGTGCTCTAGCACCTTGAAGCGTCTCATGTGCCAGATGGAATTACCTATAATGATCTCAGACCCAAATAACCAGACAGACTCATAAAATGTGTCAAAGTACTACTTTAGTGTCAGCTTGAATAAAGTAGGGCAATCTGGCAAACAACAAACTGTAGTCCACACATTCACACTTCAATTTTGGTTATACGAAGGTTTTATACCTCAATGAACATCATCTATGATGTCATCCTATGTAGCAAACTGTAAAACCTATTGAAGGGAGGGATTGTTTAAGGGAACATATGTGCCTATATATCATATAAGTATTAATAATATCATTGGATGCCCCTTATCTAGTGGGCATGCCTTCAACCACCTCTAAATACGTATAATACAGTTCATAGCAGAATAACAGCAGTGGGTTGGCCTTTGGCCTCGGAGCCCCAGGAAATACCAACTCAACAAACTCCAAAGAGCCCAAAAACGCTGCTGCAAAACTCGTCCTCGCCCTGGGACACAGAGACCACATCTCACCCGCTCTCTGAATCCTCCACTGGCTCCCAGTCGAACAAAGGGCCATCTTCAAGACCCTATGCATCACTCACCGAGCAGTGCACAAGACCGGCCCAATGTACCTACAAGAGAAGATAAAACCCTACCACCCATCTTGCGCCCTAAGATCAAGCACTGCCCCCATTCTAGTGATTCCAACCTCTAACTCTGTCAGGATAGGAGGATCCGCCTCTCAACCTTGGCACCAACTCTGTGGAACTCACTCCCCCCACATATTCGACACACCCAAGACTATGGGCCTCATTACGAGATGGGTGGTAGCCATGGAGCTATTAGCTCCATGGCTGCCTCCCATACCGTGCCCGTGTCCGGTCTCGTTGAATGGGGACTTACCGGTGTAATCCGACCCTGGCGGAACCGGTAATTCCCCATTGAACAGACCATTCCCCATTCCCATTTGAGCCCCCATAGGGATCAATGGGAATGGGGAGGGCGCTAATAACGGGCTCGCGACTTGCAAGCCCGTTATTAGCGCCCTGGTCTCTTAGCGAGACCCGTAAGGGACGTGTGGTCAGACCACATGTTCCTTACGGTCCCTGCCAAGAGATCTTGGAATAGGGCGGTAAGGAATTACCGGCACCAGTCTCCTTACCGGTGTCCGGTATCCCTTACCGCCCACCTTGTAATGACCCCCTATATGTCCTTCTGTAAAGCTCTAAAAATGTGGCTCTTTCCGTAAGACCAACTATAACCATATGTGGTAACTAAGACCTGCAACCCGATGACAAATGCTCAATGAGATCCCAAGCAATGATGCCCCTGAATACGCTTATTAAGTCACTACTAAGCAAACGCGTGCCTGGAATCCAAATAGCGAGCTTCTTAGATTATGATCCCATCCAAACACTCACCCCCATATCACTATGCTTACTCTCTACTCTACACCAACACACAATTAGAGTGCAGCTAAACCCCTCGATCAATTTCGGCCTAGCTGCTTACATATGAACATTACTTCACAAACACCTCATCACTCTAATAAAACACAGCTACATCCCACAAATACCCTCCTAGCTGCATCCATAAGTGTCCTACACTGGCCTAACACAGTCTTGGTGTCCATCCTCCTGACTGCACACATTCAACTGGTATCAAACACCACCACACCTAATGCTAGACTGCAGCTAGCATTAGGAAATTGGATCGGCTGCCCACATAATTGGTGCACAAAAGCACCCTATGACATCTTACCCTCTCAAATGACCTGGACTACGGTCCCCGAGGGCATTCAACCTACCAGCGCTTTGAGGTCATGCCAATGATATATAGAGCGCTATATAAATGCCAAATAACATAACATAACATAACATAACATAACATAACATTTGCAACACTGTATATAGCATGTTGCTACATAGACCCTCTGATTGGTTGGCATTCTCTCCCAATCTTGGACTTTCATCTCGTTAGCAGCACGTAAGCAAAATGAAACTCGGGTGCAGAGAGTAACGTCAGACTACTACACACTTGCCCAATTAGTCCATCATCTCTCATCGGTCAGGGCACAAGCCAAGGCTTCTTCTTTATAGTTGACCTTGAAGCCTTCTCTCTGTTCTGGGTCTTTTGAGGAAGTGAAGGTACACCATTATCTTCATCTGGAGCTTACTGAATAGCCCTTGTTTTCGACTTCTGAATCACGTGTGAGGAGACCATGTTCAGGCTTTTTCATCCTTCTGTTTACTGCCATTTGATTTAATTAAGCTAGGTGCTATTACTCTTCTTGGCCTCTGGAGACATGCGCACTCCATCTTGCATAAGCTTTTTGCATCTTTGATTGCCTAATACTTGCCGCTTGCAGATGTTTTCTCTTTTGTTTAATCTAAGAGAAATATGCCTTACGTACATGGCTAATCCTTTTGACTCCCCTTGTGACTTGCAATTATTCCTTGATGTGGCTTCCTTGATCCCAGGCCAATATACTCCTCTGTGTGCCTCATACAAAGCTGTTTTTCTAGTGCCTTCTAACTCTGCAACCCTGGTCTGTCCCTGAGGTATCTGGATTGGTTTTAATATGAGTCTGATGTTTATCTTTCCATCATGGCCGCCGTAGCCATGTTATGTTTTCTTCTGCAGCAAGCCTCTATATGTCTAATCTACCCTGTGTTTCTGTGTATACACACTTATTAGTCAGCTGGTTACTTTATCTTCTTAACCGTAGTAGGGTGTAGAGGTGCACTCTTATTGGCCAAGTGTTTGATAAAGTTTCTTAATTCAAAGAGATATGTTAGTAACTTTCAGGTGCTCCTTGTCAGATATCTGCTACCAGATCTGGTTACTAGAATAAGGATAGGTCCCTCAAAAGGCAACGAGGGGCAGAATCCAGCAACACGCTGAGTTCCGTTAACACACCCGGAACAGAATATGCCTCTCGGGACAACACCATAGTGTCTCCTAGCAACTCACATCAGTAGCGAGTGAACGGAATGAATGCAACACATTCAGAGGTACGAACAGTTCAACCTAAGGGCGATTATGAGGAAATGCTTTTACAAAAATGACTGGCGTATAATTTTATGTCAGAGTAGTACCTGCCTAGGAGCTGTCACAACAATACCATGTAGCGGATACAACTAATTGTTCACAAACATTGGGAATCCATACTCTCTCAACGAGAGCAGCTCACTCAGTGAATTGTCTGACAACAAGCACACCTGCATTTCTGTATTATCAGAAATGACTAGATGAGTCATAATAATCCAAATGGAGCATACATGCAAATACATATAATAGTGGCTAGCCTTGAAGTGGGACTCAACGCTATTCTAGCGACTGATCCCACTTGGGGCCGACCAAGTTGTATGTCCAAGAAATAATGTTTTTCAAAAAAATCTTTTACCAACAGAACTGCCATATGAATTTCTCTACCTGTGTGAAGGGCAACTATACCCGGATCACCATTTGTTCGAAGGTTAATGTTAAAATGATCATTGATCTAATTTGATCTTCATTTACTATATGGAAATGAACAATACTGAATCCTTGGTGTTCTTCAAAACACTAAAACGCAAACAAATGATTTCATTCTTTGAATAGAATTACAATTCCTGATATCCTTACCTGAAGAAGGGCGAGCCAGCCGGAAACGGGTAGTATTTGATAGGAGGTGCCAATCTGAGTGATCTCAGCTCAACACAAACTCTAACATGAATCCCTGTCATGATATCTGGAACAATAAGACTCACATGAGATGTATCATGTTGTTGTTTTGTACTAAATGTTGATGAATGTATTTCTGATTTTCATGCAAACTTTATCAAAGCATTAATCAAACAAAGATGGAGTATGACCAATTGGTCAGTTATAAACAAATGTAATAATGGTATCACAATAATTGGAAGTATTGTAATGTGAGTAACTTCTTTGTGTAATTAACCATCTAATATTACAAATTGATGTACTGCATTGTACACTGGCCACTTAAAATATATCCTTTTTAAAATCATTTTTAATTTAATGAGTCTACATATGCCAGACAATTATATGCTTTAAATTTTGCACCTTGTCTGCCCCTCGTTGCCTTTGGAGGGACCTTTCCTTACTTTATATTCTTTGCATATATGATTTCTTCATATTTGTTGACATGTTTCTCTTGTTACTTCTGTAACATCTTAATCCTTAAGTATGTGTATATCGTGTCAGTACGTCTTTGTGTCTTCCCTTCATGTCGTCACTCTGCCTTCGTCCAATTTCCCTTATAGCTCTTTGATGTCCAATGGTGTCTGCAGACATCCTTCCACCATTTCAATGCGGGGGCACATTCGATATGATTGTCTGGATGCATATTGCCACTCATACACTCAATGCAGTATTGGGATAATGCCTGGTGTCCCCCATAGGGCTCTCCTCCTGTTGTTCCAATATGATGGAGGTGAGGGATGGGAGCCAGGGATGACATGTCCATATGCTCCTGTACAGTTCCGATTGGGACACTGAGCACCTTCCCCCCACATTGGGTTTTGTTTGTAAAAGTTACTGTGGAGAACCCGAACCTGTCCTTCATGAGAACTGAAAGTATTTGTATTCTTACTTTGGACATTTTCAAGCTTCCCAATAGTCATAATATAATTCAGTGCATGGCCATCATGACACGTTTGAGTTATTTTTGTGCACATTTTTAACCCTTAGAGAAGATTGTCCTTCTAACCCCAACTTGTTGCAGAAAAGTATTCTAACTGGGAGAGGGATTGTGCGACTGCCGCCCACTACTTCTTCCAGTTAATACATGGCACTGACAACACGGCCCTGGCAGGCTGTCTTCACTGGGAAGCAGAGTCACGTTTATGGCTTGGAATGGGGACAGGCATAGCTTGCAACCTGTCAGTAGAGCCATGCTCAGCATCACAGTATCAAATAATTCTTCACAACATTTCCTCCCAACATCACAGAGATCCAAACACTTCTTTCATCAGGGCTTACCTGAATACTGGAAGCAACATACAATAATCAATTGATCCTAAAAATACCTACCACTGATTTGAACCTTCTTAATGTTCTCCCCAGCTACTTTTCAATTGTAAATCTATTGTATTGCTGTAGAATTATAGAAAAGGAGGTAGCCAGGCAACTGGGGATGTCTGTGTATCTTCTTCATGATTACCAACCAGAATTCAGATTCACAAGAGGAGCTAAAACCTTGTTGGGCAATATCTGAAAGGATCACCTAAACTCTCTAAATTAGGTCAACTCTGCAGAGCTGCTCCCCTGGGCCTCTCCACAACCCACCATGTGTAGACCTCAGAAGCTTCATATATGTCTGCAAGAGTGTATAGCAGTCTAATAAATGACCCCCTGCAAAAGATCCAATACTTCTTGCACAAATACACCACATTTGCATTGTTTCTTATGAATCCTCTTAGAGACTCCCATTTTACGGTGAACTCAAGGGTCCTCTATTTAAATTTTACTTTTCAACACCATCACCAATTTAACATTTAGAAAGAAGATCCTCATGTCTAACCCCGACTAGAGAGTATGGTTGCAAGCCATTTCTACATAACAGAATGCCTGAGTCTATTATTGGATGAAGGGATGTCATCATTACTATTTCAGGTTAAAAATAGAGGTTTTTGTAATGGGTGCTGCTGTGTAAGCAAAGTACTAACCACTTGGCCTGTGACTTTCCGCATACCCTTTACTGGACCAAGAAGTATGCCAAGACAGAGGCTAAGTTTAAACAGATGTATTTACTTAGAAATAATACAAGATGCATTCACTACATATTCTTGGGAAATAATATGTCAGGATGGGTTTGCACAGGATTTTAACATAAACAATTTCTCAAATAGATAATAAAATCCATTCCAAGTCCCCAATCTTGGCAAGACATCCTCACCCTTTTGATTATTATATTCTATGCTGCCATCCCAGGAATTTAACATTTCTGTAAAGTTACCTTCTCTAGGTGAGTACTCCTCTATAATTGCAAGTTTTAAGGATCGCAAACCCTCTCGCTGATGTAGATATTTGTGGGTTTCTGACGATGCTAAACCCTGGGGACTAAATCTTGCAAATAGTCCTTCCAACCTATAGGACACCTCGAGTAGTTTGCCCAGAGTGACATCAAAAGAGGGAAAGAGAGAGGGAAAGAACCCTAGTCTCCTGTTTCAAGTAGGTTGTCTTTGAAATGTGGTCCTTCTCCATCTTCCTCCCTCCATTCCTGACGTGACCTCCCTGTCCAACTTTCGTTCCTCCTCTGACATTCTGTGCCTGCCTGGGCCAGACAGGGCTCTCTGAAACCTACCTGCACCAACTAAATAACACCTCCTTTAATCTTCCTTCGGTTAAGTATGCGCTCTTTTCCTCCTCATCATCTCCTTTCTTTTTTTTTATTGCCATTTCCAATATACAATAACATAAACAGTAGCTGCCCCTCCCAACCTCCTTGTAACTCCCTAAACCCACCCCCCACCCACCCCCACCTGCTGAGCCAGCGAATTATCTTAGTTTTAGTAATTGTACCACAGCCTTATGTTTATGTAAATTGACATGTCATACAATTCCCAAAATGCATCATTTTTAGGGCAATAATGAACATTACAGTCTTCATGTAAATATTTCAACATCTCTTTCCAGTCTTCCGTGAATGCAGAAAGTTCCCACTGCAGGGAGTATGCCATCCACTCTAGCGACAAGAAGTTCCATACTTTACAGAACCATTCTGAAACATGGGGCGGGTCTCTTTGCTTCCAAGTTCTGGGCTATCACTAAAAGTGCAGCAAGCTGCAGTATTACGTAAGCTTTCCGAGTAGGTTTCGATCGTCATCTGAAATCCTCTTAAATTATAATCATCAAGCATGATTGTATAGAACGGGACATTGGGATAGCAAAAATTTCACACGTGTATTTGTTCACCTCAGCCCAATACAATGTCAATTCCGGAAAGTCCAACCACACGTGTTTCCAGTTGCCCTCTGATCTGCAGTCCCTCCAACATTTATTAGATATAGCTGGCTTCATCTGATTTATACAGCCTGGGGTATAGTGCCACTGCACCATGAGTTTATACCAAAACTCTCTAATTTGAATCGATCTGGAGAGCTTGGGTATTGTTTTCCATAAAGCTTCCCAATCCAGATCCGTTACCTCCTCACCCAATGGATACTGCCATCATTTTGTATGACTAAACTTCACATTTGGTATCCCTTCCACCATTATTTTGTATAGATTGGAGATGATAGCTTTATTCCCTGGATTAGTCGACACAAAATTCTCAAACATTGTTAACTCCCTCACCGCAGTTGCCCTGTTTGGAGGAGCTAATATCCAATGTCTCACCTGGAAACATTGGAACCTATATTTTCTTTAACCCTAGCTCCTGTTTGCATTGTGCGATTGATTTAAGCATTATCCCAGTGAAAACATGTCTCTCATCTTTTTACATCCAGCTACATTCCATTCTTTAAATGCATTTAATTCCATGCCTGGAGTGAACTGGGGGTTAGAAAACATAGGACTTAAAGGGGAGGGGAACGTTGTGAGACCATATTTTTAACAGATGTATCCCATGTGTTCTTCTACTACATTCATGATTTTGCTTACATGTATATTGGCTGGGCCATCCTGCTTTGGTAACCACAATACGCCCCTAAGTTTATGTCCCCCTAGCGCTTGTTCCATTTGTACCCTTCTTTTCTCGGGTTTACTCTTAGGCAATTCTCGGATCACCCTGGGGAGGCACGATAATAAATCAAGAAGTTGGGTAGGCCCATCCTTCCTTTGACCGAAGGGGAGCATTTTTTTTTATATTGCAACTGGCAGCTTTATTAGGGGTAGCATAAAAATGGAAATCCAAGGACCTACCACATTTTGGCAAATATCTAGAGTATGGAACTTTTTTTTAAACAATTTTTATTATTTTAAACATCACACCAAACATTACAACTTTTGGACGTTCATAATCAATGTCAAATCAATGCATTATACATTTCCCGTCCTCCCCCCTCCCTCCCCACGAACTCGAGCCGTTTCATCGGTGTCATCCACGTGAGCATTTTCGGGAATCTCAGTGCTTGTTGACTCATCTGAGTCTTCTGTTTCAGGACTGGCCTGGTGAGGGGTAGCCATTGAGGTCACCAATTGCCTCCAGGCCATTAGGGGACCCACTTCCTCTTCTCCCCCCCTGGTGGCGGCTTCAAACCAAACCGCAGTTTCTGCTTCTGCCGATCTCAGGAGGTCCGCCCACCATGTCTCCACTCTAGGCCTATGGGCCGCCTTCCAACACATTGCAATCCTGCGCTTGGCCAGGATATATGCCAGGTCTTTCATTTTGTTGATATGCTTTAAAATTACGTGGCCTCGGGAAAGTCCCAAGTATGCATGCCCCAGCAGACCCCACATCCAGCACCACACCCCCCCCGGCCATTTTCGTCTTTATTTCCTTCCAGAATCTATGCACCTCTGGGTAATCCTGCCTCCTCCTCTCCCCACCTGGGGTATTTCTGTATGGCTGAGCCTCCAAACCTGGCTATTCTTCCAGGGGTCAGATAGGCTGTGTGGGTGATGTACAGCTGGATCTGCTGGAATCTCGCATTCCGGGACACCTTTTTGTGGTACATCTGAGCTCTATCCCATTGTCCATCTGTCATGGATTCTCCTATCTCCTCCTCCCAATCATGCCTTAGCTGGAGAAGCTCCCTCTCTGCCTTCGCTCTTAAGAGCTCATATATCCTAGATATTTCATGTCCACCCTCTGAGACGTCATACATCATTTCCAGGGTGGCATCAGGTTCTTCCGCCAGTGCCGTCTCGGGCCACCTTCCCCTTACCCGATTCAAGAGCCTGATATATGTGATGTATTGGCCGCTATGCACCCCTGTCTCCTCCTGCAACCTCTGAAACTACAATACCTCTCCTTCCTGCCATATGTCTCCGAGATTGGCTAGACCCACCGGTTCCCAGTATCTGCGAACCGTTTCGAACAATTGGGGGTCATCCCCGCATAGAGCCACCAGCGGGACTTGCTGAGAAAGCGGGTCTGGGTCGCCCACCGTTTTTCATGCTCTGCGCCAAACTTCCCAGCCCAACTCCAATAGTCTCCCCCTCCCCACCATCTTAGTTTCATGCATCCACACTGTCTCTCTTAGAAAGTATGGGGCTGAGTCAACCTGCAAAAGCCTGGCTTCTGCTGAGTCCTCCGCTAACAATCACATACAACAGCTGTCCCGGCAAGTAATACAGTTCAAAGTTTGGCAGGTTTATGCCCCCCTTATCACAAGTGTTCTGTATCTTCCACAGGGCCACCCTATTCCTGGAGTTGCCCCATATAAAGCCCCTGCACATGCCATGGAGTCTCACAAAGAAGCGTCTGAGGATCAAGTATGGGACATTCACAAAGAAGTGCAAGAGTCTGGGCAGAACGACCATTTTGAGCAGAGCTGCTCTCCCCATCATGGCCAGGGGCAACCTGGACTAGAACGCCATACTATTCCTAATACCCTCAATCGCTTTCTCTGTATTATGTTTGTGCTCCATCTCTATATTATGGTAAATATTCACACCCAGATACTTGAATGTCACAGTCTGCCAGGGTATCTGCAGGATGGGTAGCCTCGCGGATGGGGTGCTCCTATACCTTCCCAAGGGGAACAAGCTAGACTTCCCGGGGTTAACCGATATGCCCGAAAGGGTGGCGTATTGATCCATCACCTCCAGTACATACTGCAGGTTTTCTTCCGGGTAGCCCAAGTAGAGAAGCATATCATCTGCATACAGTGATACCAGATGTGTGCCCCTGTCGTGTGGATCTCCACCCCCCCGTATTGTTGCCGCAGGCATATTGCTAGTGGCTCTAATGCCAGGATGTATAACATGGGTGACCAGGGGCAACCCTGTCTGGTCCCCCTGCTGAGTTGCCACTTGTCTGAAATTATGGGTCCAGTTTTAACTCTCGCAATCGGGGAACTGTATAGCAACTGGACCCATCTAGTATATCCTGGTCCCATTCCATATCCTTTCAGGGTCGCTTTCAACCATGGCCACCGCACCGAATCAAAGGCTTTCACCGCGTCCAACGACACAATAGCCATCTCGCCCGAGTCTTCCTTAGTTTGATCAATGATATGGTGCAGCCTTCTGTGGTTATCTGTGATATTTCTGCCGGGGACATAACCCGTATGGTCTGGGTGTATTAACTTGCCGATTACCCTCTTTAGCATGTTGGCTGACCGAAGGGGAGCATTAACATAGTTAAAGCAATCCGAGGGGTTTTGTTATGCCACATGAATGACGAGACATCTCTATGTATTTTATGAAAAAACAATAGGGAGACTTTGATAGATAGCGCTTGAAAAAGGTATAGTGCCTTAGTGAGGGTCACCATTTTTACAGAATGGATTCTGCCCTGCCAAGAACTCATTTGAGGATCCCATTATTTTTAGTTGTTGTTCAATTTCTTTCAATAGGTGGGGGTAATTGGCAGCATAGAAGCCTTGTAGTGTCGGGGTAATGTTTACGCCCAATAGATTGATTTACTTTTTTGCCCATCCAAGTTGGGGTTGTGCTCGTAAATCTACAATTTCCAGGGGTGAAAGTGATACATTTAAAATTTCTGATTTATTAGCATTTATTTTCAGTCTCGTCACCCCACCAAATTCCTTTAATGGTCGAGCAGCTTCTTGTAACGTGGTTGATGGTTCTGCGGCTGTAAGCAGCATTCGTCTGCATATTCCATCGTTTTATGATTGGCGCCTCCAAACGGATTGCCTTTTATCTCCTATGTTTGTCTGATTTTAGCCAATAGGGGTTCTAGGTGTAATGCACACAACTTTCTTTTTTTTAAATTTATTTTGGTTGGTTAATTAATTAACCTTTCAAAACAAAATGTTTATAGTAAGACAGTAAAACAAGAATACAACAACACATCATTTCCTACTTAACTCAACATATGTAGTCAAAGAAACAATTTAAGAAACAAAAGAATTAAATAAAATATGGTCTAGTAGCACAGTCCTGGTTCTTTCACTAATCATTTCATTTGTTAGGAATCAGAACAAGCTTTCCGACAGATTTCAACTTTTTAAAATATTAAAAAAGAAAAAAAAGAGATTTCATAGGATCAAATATCCAATTCAACAATACATCATGTTATTTACCAGGACACATTGTGCACAATACTTTGTTTAAAAATTGCATGGTAGCTATTCTTACTGCAATCTTAGAAGTCGCGAATAGCTCATACCATAATTCCTCATTTGAGCGTCTTATATGATGTGACCTTGTTAATTTGCTAATGATATCTTCTCTTTGCATTTTTAGGGCAGCACACTCAATTAATAAGTGTTTCAATGTTTCGTTGATTCTTACATCTTTACAAAATCGACAATATGATGATTCTACCTTGATAAGGCCTCTTCTCAACAAAATTTGTTTTGTTGGCCATAGATTTAGGCGAAACCTTAGAATCTGATTTCTGAGATTGTATGAGGGGCATTTTAATAGATAATCAGCAGCTTGACGAAATTGTGTATGCCCAAAGAGCGCTCTGTCAAAATCTTTCAGTTTCAGACAGTTCTGTTGAGTTAAGTGTCAGTCCAGTTGGTATAGTTTGGTTTTGGCTTTAGTTGGATTGCTACGTAGAAGGTCTAATGATATGTTTGCTTCAGACATGTCTCAAAGAACGGCCGCTCTCCATTTTGATGGGAATGGATGGTCAGATCGCAATAAATAGTCTGCCAGAACTTTAAGCAGATTATTACTATCCAGACCCATTAAACATTTTCGAAACAAACAGCATCTCTTCCACGATACTTGTAAGTGGATTGATAAAGTTACCAACTCAAAGCGAAGAAGCACAGTCGGAGTGGAGTTTGGGAGATTCAAGACTTTTTTCCAGAACCTTGCTTCAATTTTATTCCAATAGCAGGCCTCTGAAGGTAACCAAGCTTCTGCCCCATAAGTGATAATGGGGATTACCTTTTGCTGGTATAAAATGAGAATATGTTTACAAGAAAATTTGCCATACTTATATTGCAAAATCTTGGCTTGTGATATTAAAGTAGTCAGTTTGCCATTTAAACTGTTTTGTTGCGGCATATTTGTAGGGGAATTACTAAATATGACACCCAGATATTTATATTCATTTACTAGTTTCAACTTTCCATTATTCAAAAACCATTCATAATATTTTCTTTGTCTTGTTTTGGATCTCCCAAGATCCATTACTTGTGTCTTCTCCAAGTTTAAAGTTAAATTATTCTTAGCAACATACTGATCCAAATTATTAAGCATATTCTGCAGGCCACTCGGCGTCTGCGAAATAAGCACCAGGTCATCTGCATACAGAAGCCATGCAATAGCCTGGTTTCCAAGTTTTGGCGCATCATTTAATACTTCTATAAATTCAATGCCCAAATCAAATATAAACAAATTAAATAGTGTGGAAATAAGTATGCAACCTTGTTTCAGGCCGCGTTTGGTGTAGATTACTTCACATAGAACCCTTGCAAGTTCATTTTAACCTTCATTGAGGTATTAGAATGAAGCAAGTATATTATTGACACGAGTGAAGGAGGACAGCCAAATCTTATCAGTTTTTGAAATAACAGACGACGATCTACAGAGTCAAATGCAACTCGAAAATCAACATAAGCTAAATAAAGGGGTTGGTTCTTTGTTGCGTAGGACTCTTTGATTGCATTAAGTGTCGTTATATTAACACTAGTGCCTAGACCTGCAACAAATCCAGTTTGGAATGGATCACATCGATTTTCTTCTGACGCCCAAATGTTAAGATCTCTTAAGACAATTCTACTAAAGATCTTGCCAGGGGCATCAAGAAGGGAAAGCGGTCGGTAACTTGCAGGGTCCGTGCGATCACCTTTCTTATAAATTGGCACGGTTATGGCCTTACACCAAGATGGAGGAACTGTTTGTTTAATTTGTATGGCTTGAAAGACTGCATATAGAATAGATGCCCATAACACTGGATTCTGTTTTAAAACAAAATTTGACAAACCGCCTGGCCCTGGAGCTCTTGAAGAGCTTGCCTTGTTTATATAAAATAACACATCTTCTCGATCAAATTTGATATGAAAAGAAGTGTTAACAAAATCAAGATCAGATTGAGAGAAGGTATTATTTGGGAGGTCATAGATGTTAGTGAAGTAACTAACCCACCTATTTTCCGTCACACCATTAAGTTGAGTTGTTAATTGGGAACAGGCTGAGCCATCATTTATCAGCTTCCAGATCAGCAAAGTATTTTTAGTCTTAATTACCTGTAACCACCTTTCACCATCATTTTGGTACATTTTTGCTCTATGCTCTCGGGTCCAGTTTCTATAGTTTGTCTTCAATTTGCGTAAAGATAGTTCACAATATTGCACCGGTAAAGATATTATCTGCCTTTTTTCTTTCCAATATTGCGTCTTCCTCAATCTGACAGATTGGTGAAATATATGGGTGCAGGGCTTATTGCCTTTCTTAGCACCTAATGTGGAGGAAGATGCAAAAAGGTGCATTCTATCATGATAATCAGATGAGTCAAGACCTTTCATCAAGCGTTGATTGTCTTCTGTTAGGCTACACGCAAAAGCTTCCAACGCAACACTTGACCATTGTAATTTGTTCTGTTGCAGATTTTTTGATCAAATTGTTCAATTGCTGTTGGTGAGATCGAGGTTTATCCTGAGAGTGAATCAAGATCTCAACCCTCAGCATCAAATGATCACTTGAAGTAGTTGGAATTACCCTAAACTCGGAAATTTTAGCAAATAATCTTCTATGTGCATACATATAGTCAATAATAGCTTTTTGGGCTCCACATGTCCAAGTATGGGAAGGAGGATTATCAGTCTCCACTGCTCCATTTAGCATAATTAGATCCCATGTTTTAACAAACTCAAGCCACAGAGAGACCCGATCCGAGTTTCCTTTTTTTGCCGGAGCTAATAGATGAATATTCAGATAACCGGCTAGTATAACATGTGCAATATCCAAGGTTGTAATGATTCCTTCCATAAGTGCATTGAGATCATTGTTTGTTTGTTTGTTTATTTGGTATAGCGCAAAAACCAAACCCGCAAGGGTAGCTGGGCGCAGGCAGCACAAGAATACTTGAGAACTTGGTTACAATAATAAACGGTTATACAGACAAGATGAACGCATGTACAGGCAGTACAGAAATACAGAAAAAGCAGATAGAGCAGGTTGTCTAGAAACCAGTAATCTAGTTATACTCATCCGCAGTCTCTAGGATAAGTGGTGGTATGGCGGTCAGGCTAAGTGTCGATGGAGTGAATCCAGGTGAGGACTTTCCACCTGAAGCTAGTGTAGGGTTGGTCCATTCTGAGGTCAAGGGGGAGTCTGTTCCAGGTTTGAGCAGCTATGACCGGGAAGCTCGATCCGCCCGCTGTGCTCTCTTTATATCTGGGCACCACTAATGTGTAGGCATTCGTCATTCTGGTGGGCCGGTTTGAGATTCTCTTGTTGACTCTGTTTACCAGGTAGGGGGGCGCTATGTTGTTAAGGCATTTAGAGGTAAGGGATAAGGTTTTAAGCGCAATCCTGTCTTTGATTTTTAGCCAATGGATATTCTTCCTAGCGGTGGAGATATGAACTCTGTTAGGAATGTTTAAGGCTACTCTGAAAGCGTTATTTTGGAGCGTTTGGAGTTTGTCATGGATGTATTTGTTAGAACCAGCATATAGGGCATTACAGTAATCCAGCTTGGATATGATAAGTGCGTTCGCTAGAGTAATGCAGCTTGTTTCCGTTAGGAATGGTCTGCATGCTCGGATCAGTTTGCAGGTGTATGCAGTGGAGGATGCTAGTGAGTTAGTTTGTTTCTTGAAGGTGAGTGCTGAGTCAAGATAGACCCCGAGAGTTTTGATTGCGGGCATCACTTTAATGACATTGGGGGTCATTCCGAGGTTGGAGGTAAGGTACTGACGCCTGTAAGGGCACCGATGGCGGTAATCCCTTACCTCCGTATTCTGAGTTCCCTTTGCGGGTCGCTCTTTTCCTCCTGCTTTTAGCAGGAGTAAATTACGGGACCAGCAAAGTGACCTTGGAGTAAATTACGGCACCGTAATTTACGGTGCCGTAATTACCTCTTTCCCTATTCCCATTGAGCCCTATGGGGGCAGAAATGGGGATGGGGAAGGGTTATGGTGAATGGGGAATTACCGGTCCATCCAACCTTGGAATGGACCGGTAATTACTCCATTCACCATGCCGGTATTCCATGGAGTAAATAGCTCCATGGTTGCCAACCATGGAGCTATTTACTCCATGGTGTAGTCCTAACTCGGAATGAGGGCATTGTCTATGTTAAATGAAGCATAATTAGGGCCCAATTTTTTGATGGCCAACTCTGAGCCAAGGATCAGTAACTCAGTTTTGTCGTCGTTCAGGCAGAGGCCGTGAGATGCCATCCATGCCTGAATGAGGAGATATATCTTATCCACTAAGGCTGTGTCCGCCAGGAAGTTGCCCGAAAGGGGGATAAGGATCTGCGTGTCATCTGCATAATTAGTGTAGATGACACCCAGTCTGTCCAACTTGTCGAACAAAGGCTTAGTGAAGATGTTATACATCGTTGGAGATACACATGATCCTTAGGGGACATCGCATGAAACTTGTGTGGGATCAGCAGCTGCTAGGGGGGAGAATACTCTCATTGTCCGGTTTACCAGGAAGGATTGTACCCAGGTTATGGCATCACTTGAAAAATGAGCGGCAGAACTGAGGTGATTGCATAAAACTGCGTGGTCTACCAAGTCGAAGGCCGCAGAAAGGTCAAGGAGGAGAAGCATAGCTGATTTGCCATTGTCCTTCAACTCGTCAATTTGGGTCTTAAGGTCAATCAGGGCTGTCTCGGTTCCATGAAGGGGACGGAAGCCTGATTGCCGAGAGCCTAGTAAATTGTTAGCTTCTAAGTAATCCTGAATTTGCAGATACGCTACTCTGTCGATGATTTTGAGCAGGAATGGGACGGTGGTGATGGGTCTGTAGTTTGTCGGTATAGCAGGGTCAAGTGTTTGTTTTTTTAGGAGGGGGAGCACCCAGGAATGTTTTAGGTTATTAGGCACTAGGTTTGACTTAAAGGATGCATTAATGAGTTTAGAGATGAAGGGGGCTAGATCTCTAGCTGCATCTTTTATGATTTGGGGAGGGCAGTTATCTCGTTTGCAGTTGGATGGTTTTAGAGATAGTATGATTTTTTCTGTCTCTAGTATGGTTATTTGTCTGAAGCTGAATGGGTGAGCAGTGTTAGGCTGGTTTAGGGGCGGCTCTGATTGAGGTATGGGTTCAGTTTGCAGGAGCAGGTGGGCTTTTTTATTTGCAATTTTGGTTTGGAGCATACTAATTTTGCCCGCCAGGGCATTTTGTATATTGGTGCACTAGAGTTTATTTTTAGGGATTTTATCAGTCGGGGGTATGGGTGATTCCATTTCCCGGAGGATAGAGAATAGTTCCTTGGTATCTGATTTAGCCTTAGATATTCTGTTGTTAAAGGTATTCCTTTTGGTGGTTATAATTTCCTTTTTATACTGTTTGGCAAATGTGACTAATTTGATTCTGTTCTCCACCGTGGGTGAGTGTTGCCAAATTGATTGTAACTTTCTTTTTTGGATTCTGAGGTCTTTCAGCTGTGGTGTGAACCAGTTGTTCAAATGACAGAGTTGTTTACTTTTGCGAGTTTTGGTGGGAGCAATCAAGTCAAGTGCCTTAATCATTGTGCTGTTGTAGACATTATAAAAGGTAGAAGTTAAGATCGCCATTGGGTTCCAGTATATATTAATGATTATGAATTTCAGTTTTTGGATCATTATTGTTGAACATTGCAAAAAGGAATTCAGATTATATTAGAGATAGTTGCCAGGTCAGACATTGGTCTACCTTTTTGACCCTTTATCGCCGGGACTAAATGGACATAATGATTGTCCCACTATAATGGGACGGTTATCCAAGTTTCCTGCAGAAGCACTAGATCACAATCTTTTAAGCAGCAATTGGCATTATTTAATAGGTGCCTGTGACCCCTAGTATTCCAGCTCACAATTACTATTTTGTGAGTCCGGGCACAAGGTTCACCGACTCCTACTTAGGTTTTTCCACAGCAGCATCCTTGGGCTAAGGTGCGATCACCATTATTCGCTTGTATAGACATTGTTGAGCAACCTCAACAGGCGAGCTCTCTATTGTGGTTGGAATTAGATTGAAGCCCAAATCATACAGAGCAGATCATGCAGACCAAATAATGTTAAAAATAATACAAGATCCTATCCACAGACAGGATACAGTTGGATCATTGTCATCAGGAAACTCTACTTGTACAATATCACCAGTAGAAATATCTTCCAAAATTGGAATATCTGAAAATATTTGCATAATGCTCATTCTGTTCATGGTGTATGTTGGAAAATATTCACCACGACAGCTAAGGAATGATGAGTACAGCTGCGGAGGCTTTTTATTCTTAGAGGTCACTTTTGAAGAGGGGCCTTTTTGCTTACTAGATATTTCTGTGTACGCACAACAATTCTTTCCATCCAGTGGGGATTTAAACGAAACACTCTTAGAGTTCACTCTTCCATCAAGAGCATTTACACTGTCAACTTGACTACTAATAATTGATTTCATGGACGATTTGAGAGTCTTTTGTTCTAAGGTTAAAGCTACTAGATAATCTTTAATTGTACTTAAGATGTTATTTTGCAGATTGACCTGGGAATCAGGTGTCGATGGTATTTCAGGAGATTTATCCTTTATGAGCTTTGCTGCTTGATTGGTTTGAGGTCTCTCAACATTTGCATTTCCCTCATAATTCGATCCTGGCTTTTTCGCCATTGCAGTAGACAACTGCGTTAGCGGATGGAGCAAAGTCGGAGGTGAGTGAAATTGACTCATATACTCATCCACTGCTTTCCTGAGTTCCTGTCTGTTAACTGTTACTTCAGGTATTTCATTCCCATTCATTTGGTTAGTCTTAGATGCAGATACAGCTTGAATCTGTTCCGGCACATTCCTTGGACCAGTCTCAAGCTCCTCTGCAATTTGCACCAACTCATCCAGAGGAGCGTGCTCTAGAACCACTTGAGGGGAGTTCACTCCATTTTTTGCCATTCTTTGTCTTTCTTGTGTTAAACTTGAATTTTTTTTTGAAATAGCATGGATGAGAGGGGGCACCCTTGCTTTGTACCATGCTGAAGAGAAAAAAGAGAAGATAACTACCGTTCATTAAAAGTCTTGAGTAAAATTTTTGTAGTTTGCCTTGACCCATCCAGTGTAGTTTGGACCGAATCCCAACTTGTCTAGTGTCAGAAAAAGAAACAACCATTCCACTCGGTCGAATGCATTTTCTGCATCTATTGAGACAAGGACCACTGGAATCTGTTTCTTCTTGACTTTCTCCAAAATTTGGCCTACTCTGCGTATGTTATCGTGCATCTGCCTAGACTTAATGAAACCAGTTTGAACCATATGCATTAGCAAAGGTAAACAATCAACTATCTGGTTTGCTAGTATTTTGGTAAAGATTTTGGCATCTATATTGATTAGTGCAATTGGGCGATAGGATCCGCAAATAGTTGGGCCTTTGCCCGGCTTAGGGAATACAATTATTTTGGACTCTTCCATAGTGGGGGAAATCTGTTCTGTATGCAAAAAGGAGTTATATAATTTGGTTAAGATATGAGTCAGTATGGAGCAGTATGTTTTATAAAACCTGGCCGGATGTCCATCTGTCCCAGGTAATTTGTTTAACGGATGTTCTCGAATAACCCTTCCCACCTCATCCAATGTTATGGGTATTTCCACGGTCTGAATATCTGCTGGGGTGATCCTAGGGAGATTGACTGAATTTAAGTATGCTTTTTGGAGATAAGGGCCTGGGGTGTCCGATTCGTATAAATCAGTATGAAAAGATTGAATTTGTAAAAGGATGCCCAGTTTCGGAAGTCACCTATTCTGAAGGTAATTTAATTTGGCGTATCACCCTGGATGCCGCCCTTTGACGAAGCTTAAATTGCAGGAGGTGTTCCATTTTGTTGGCTTTATTATAGTATTTCTGTTTAAGGAGTAAAATGGATTTTTCAGCTTTCTTGGTTAGATGGAGATTTAATCGGCCAGCTGCTGATCTGAAAGCTTTCTGCATCTGTGGCCCTGTGTCTGTTTCAATTTATTGCAGAATTAGGGATAATTCCTCCTCTAATTCTGCTTCCAATAATGTATACTGTTTACGTCTATTGGCTTCTGCTGCTATGAGATGGCCTCTAATTGTTGCTTTAAACGCATCCCAAGTAACATTTAGTGAGATCCTCCCTCCCTGATAGCTTGGTCTTGTAATAGGGTAGGAGGGAATTTCCAAGACCAAATCCTTTGCTTATCTTTTACCATCTCCAGCATAAGAGTGAGAGGGGCATGATCTGATATAGTAATTGTGTAATTGTTACCAAAAGTGGGGTAGAAATCCAGGCATAATCTATAAGGGAAAATTATCTATGCACAGGCAAATAAAAAGTGTATCCTTTTTGGTCTCACTTTAGAGTGAGCCAAATGTCTACTACGGAAAGGTTTATGAATGTTTATTGTAATCCACCTGAGGGGTGGGGGATTGCACATGGGTTGCTCCACTTCTATCCCAGACTGGATACCATGCCATATTGAAGTCACCCAATATTAACAATTCACCTTCCATAAATGACGGCAAGAGGCCCATTACGTGTTTCAAAAAAGCATCTTGGCCCATATTCGGGGCATAAAATGAGACCACAGTCAAATTGATGGAACCAACCTTTAAGATTACAAATACATATCTACCTTCCCTATGTGTTTTTGTGCGAGTGACTTCGACCCCGGAACTTCCCTTATTGCAATCAGTGCGTCTGCAGTTTTAGCCCCTGCACATACTTGAATGATTGTCGGTATTGATGCAAGTATAATTTACCTTTGTCGGCTTTATGGATATGTGTTTGTTGGAGTGTCACCAAATCCACTGCCTCGAGACCGATTCCGCCTTCCTGCGCTTCTGCAGTGTATTAAGCTTCCTGACGTTCCATGTCAAACACTTAATCTTTAATCATTATGTCCAATGCGCATAAGGATTGATAAACATTGGTACAATACTAACAGAATATTGAGGCATTCTGGTACACTGCAGGTGTAACCCCCGCCTAGTGTCTAACACTCCCCTAATACTACTATCCCTTTAACACAACTGTTGTCCTTACTGACATGCCCACACACCCCTGAATGATCCCTCCCTTACAAAAGTTCCCTGCTGCAAATCACAGTTCCTAACCGATTCCGGGATAAACTCACCCGACAGCGAACCATCTTTTGTCCCAGGGTAAAGTGCAGGTAGTCCTAGATCCCCCATCTGTTTCTTAAAACAGATAGATTCCAAAGTGCTGCACTCCGTCTTGCAATGTGTCAAAGGTACTCCTATCAGTGTTACTTCTGACAGAAAAGAATTAGTAATACAGATTCATTTATGATGTCATGATGATGCCTTAGTAGTCAGGCCTCTCAGTCGGGATCGCGATTTTTCTTTTTGCGATTCCCTGCTGTTCCTTCTTTGTTGGATACCCATTTGCCATTCCCCTGCCTTGGGTTTTGTGCTATACGTTGCCACTTGTGGATGGGTATCTTCGGATGTGCCCTCCGTGGGGTCCTCCTCGATATGTAACAGCCATTCCCTCCTCCAGCGAAGTAATTCTATGCTGCCTGCCGTCCAGGTTGAATGATAGTCTGAAAGGAAATTTCCATCTATATTTTATGCCCCTGGTTTGAAGGGTACGCATGATAACGTGCAAGTCGCAATGTTTTGGGAGAGTTATCCTGGAGAGGTCTTGATATAAGGTCTTGATATAATTGGTATAATTGGATCTCTGCCCCGTTGTATGTGATCGTCGCGGCAGTCCTCGGCTCTTTAAGGATAAGTTATTTTTGCGGGTATAGGGCGCATTCTGCTAAGACATCTGAGGGTCGGGAGCCTGGTTCTAGTCTCATGGGACCTATCCTATGAACTCCAGCGCAATTACTATAGTTTCCTCTCCGGTGATAAGGTTTGCAAATATACAGACTGTTGCTTCTTTCAATTCAGAATCTAGTAACGTTTCCGGGAGGTTTCTGATCCGAATATTGGATTGTCGCGATCGCGAAGGGCCTCGTATTGTAATTCGAGATTGTGTGTTGTCCTGGACAATTCTTCTAGTGCAACGTCTGTTTTTTTATTATCTTCTGTCAGGGCTAGTATTGCGTGTTTATTCGAATCCACTCTTTCTGCTAAAGGTGTAATTTCTTTGTTCACTTTAGCGAGTGACCCTATGATCTCTGCTGTGAACGTTGAGAATTGCAATTGAAAATTTGAAGAAAACTGGTCCTGAAACTCCTGAAATCTTTTGAAGTCCTCTTTGAAGGCTGCCATGTCTGGTACTTCACGTTACAGCGCAGGTGCTGGTTGTTGTTTAGGTGTAGCCTCTGTCACCATCTGTTTATTACTGGCCCAAAGCTTCTCCAGCGGCTGATGTTGCTTGTGCTGTGGCTGGGACTGCCCAGTTTGACTTTGCTTGTCTTTATTGCCTGACATATGTCCTCTGCGTGAACTTCACAGGGTTATGCCTGGATCTGCTATACGTGGTGTCATTCCTCCAGAGATCCGATATTGTGGTTGAGGTGCAAATGGGGTGTTATGACCTGGCATATGCTGTGAATGCACAAGATATTTGACTGTCCTATATCAGTGATTAATGCGCGCCCTGAGTGTACATATTTTTGGACACTGCCCTCCTGTGTGCAGATTCCGGTTGTACTGCAGTCAAGTGAGCGCTGCTTAGAGCCGGGCGTGAGGTGGTCAGGGCTTCTGGTAGCTTTGGAAAGTACACAGAAGTACTTAGGATTTCCAGTGTTGATTTATTCTGGGGTGATTCCCCAAACCCCACTGGCCACCGATACCAATGTTTAGCTCTAGCAATATAATCCCCGAGTATCTGTTTATTTTGCTGTCTTCCCCAGTGTTCACTGTGTCTGAGCTCACCTGCTTATTGTTCATGCAGGACACGTGACCGTATTAGCGTCTGAGTGTCCAAGAGAGGGGTTTGCTTCTTTTGGGCACGTTTAGAATGTTGCGCGTTTAGCATGCCATGCCTGGTACTTTAGATGCAGTGTCCAGGTCCCTCTGATCCACCCGCCTTGGTTCCAGCATGGAAGGCGTTGTTTTGCTGTTCCCCGGTCACAGGTGTGGCCGATGCCTAAAGTTGCTGTCATGGGTAACATCCACAGTGTCCTGTGATGATGTATTGATTAAAAAAAAAGAGGGACAGCAGGCTTCGCCCGCCATGATCTTCCTGGATTGGGGTTCCCTAGATGCAGTTTGCGGCTTCTGGGGAGGCTAAGGAGTTATGTGTGAGAGTAGAAAGACAGAGCTCAATCTCACACGTCTTTTTTACTCGGCAGCCATTTTGGAATCCATCGTCTCCTTTCTGCTCTAATATTACTACCTCTACTTTAGTACCACCGCTGCTCGCTGTTGTTACCATATTTTTCTCTTGTGTACCTCTGTCACCACAGCTTTATAACACTATCACTTCTTAATATCTCCTTTGCCATCCATTATTACCATCGCCTCATCCTTAGTAGCACTTTTAGTCTTTGGTACTGCCTTTGCCACCATTCTACAACTTTCAGCTCTCAGTGTTGCCTCCTTCCTCCTACCACCTTCAACACTGGATGTTACAACCTCATTTTCATCCTGTCCAACAGTAGACTCAGCCTCTGAATTTTCCACCCCCTCCTCAGTATCTCTTTCACCATCTGATGTTACTACCTCTGCTTCATTTGCGATAATATACTCCAACTCTTTACTTACAACCTTCTCCTCATGACCCTC
Organism: Ambystoma mexicanum; assembly: GCF_040938575.1. Classification (NCBI taxonomy): domain Eukaryota; kingdom Metazoa; phylum Chordata; class Amphibia; order Caudata; family Ambystomatidae; genus Ambystoma; species Ambystoma mexicanum. The sequence goes on along the minus strand of NC_090936.1, from coordinate 972,318,359 downwards.
ATCATGTCACAGTGAGGCCAGTGAGGAGCATGAAAGCCTTTCTAGGAACATGACTGACTGAATAGTTTGGCTAGGAAAGACTGAATCAGGAGTTGTGAAACCAGGTGGCTTCTGAATGGTTCCTACAATGATACATGCTCCGTAGCAGCAGTTCCGGGCTGCATAGGACAATGAATGACGTTTCAGGCTTTGCAACCATCTTCGGTGTGGGGCATGTCCACGCTCCACCACTATCTTGCATGGGGATTGCCGGAAATTCTCCCGATAGCTGGGTGAAACTCTGCTTCCAATGTATTTGTTGCCATAGCAACTAAGGTTGCATGGATGCCCTGGCACATCACCTGATGTTACCACTTCCCTGCCCTCCTCTGCTATAAGATAGTCCAACTCTGAATTTACCACCTCCTCCTCAGAGTCACTTTTGCCAACCAATGTTACCACCTCCTACCTCTCAATAACACCTCTGTTTGCAAACATTTACACTTCTTTGATACTTCTTTGATACCATCTCCTCCTCCCTCACATAACCATGCTCCAAAACATTCCGATTTGAGCCTTAACCCACCAGCCTTCTTTCCTCCTCTACTCTCACGAATCTCAAACTTACTCTGTCACTCTGGCCTCTCCTTCCTCCAATCTTCTCTGCTGTCAAACACCAGTCTTCTCCTCAGCTTCAACTTCTCTCTCTCAGCAGCTCCATTTCCTTCAGACCCACACTGGGCAACAGGGGATGGGTGGTTTTATGATGTGTTCTCTCCTCCCCCTGGGTTGATCTTACAATGACAGTTTGACCAGTGACTCATAGTGGTTGATAGCTGTGAATCGGTTGTTGTCCCTAAGTGCCCCAGGGCCTGCTTTGGGCCTGGTGGGTGGGACCAAGTCTATAACAAGCTTTTCCACCACCTTGGAAGCCAGCAGTCCCCCTGTGCGTGCTGTGTGTGATGGACTGGGACCTCCTGCTTTCACAGTGTGGGGATTTAATACCGAAAATGTACTCGATAACCTTTTACACTCATGTTTCTGAATAGTGAGTGTGTTTTCGAAAACTGCAATATTGTATTCTCAAAAGAGAAACCTTTGCCTGGGAGACAATGCTTCTGTCACTTTGTTTTATCTGTGATGCAATCCCTAGTTATAAAGCCACAGCTTTGCAACATTGTATCCATGGGACTCGCTGGGTTCCAAACAATGTTTTTAAAATTATACAGTAGACGATGTCAGTGTCTATTGAATGGAAAATTATCTTTCCATACAATGGTGCTGGAAGTTTGTTTAAAGTTAGCTGCAGGCCCCTTTATTTGGGTAAAGGGTGCCTTGTTATTACCCTGCAAGGCCACATAGGGGTTTGGGTCGAGGTAGGGCATACAGGAACTATTTGCTTTGACAGACAAGAGGGTTGGGGGTCTAGAACCTCAGAAGTAGCCTGTGGTACGGCATTGCTGTTGTCCACTGCCATGGGATAGGGAATATGACAGGATGACCCTGGGTTTCATTCCACACTACCCCTGAGGCCAGTATCCTCTATCACAAGTGGCATCCTGTACCCTTAGTCAGCACACCACCTAAGTGTTTCACAGAACCAGACCGAATAGTATGGCAATTAAATTTCAAGTGCATCCGTCAAGAAGGATATTCCCTGGGGTGTAGGGCCGTTGTCTCTAAATCCTCATCTTTGGATCCTTATGACATACCAATGTTAACCACTGCCAAGCACATAACCATTTCATCAATGAATAGGCCACAACCAACAGGGACAGCCTAATTGCATGCTTCAATCATGTCATAGTGGTTACTAACCTAGTATTATGTTCCTTTCTGTGGTTCAAACTGGCTGCCTAAGCACCCAAGCGAGGAGTACGAGGGTTGATGAACATGTGATATGGTGACAACTGGGCCAAAGCTCTCTGGTCAAGGTTTTCACTATGCACGACTGGCTGAGGCAGTGATGTGTTGCAGTGCCCCTGTTCTGCAATAGCTATGTGGGGGAAATAGAGAACACACTGTGCTTTTTCTTGTTGTCTGCAGATGACAAACGGAACCCAGATAGGGCCAAACTGGTGCTCCATCAACAATTGGAGAGGTTTGCTGTATAAACCTGGAAACAAAAAGCAAATCAATATAGACGCAAATAAAGACTAAAGAGGGTTGAGACTAAATGAGTAAGTGGTATGCTGAGAACAGCCAGTTAGTGATAAGAGGTACATGGAAGACAAGCCATAGACAGGGGAACGAAATCAAAACAAATTGAGAGAACCATGAGGAATGTCAATTTACCAGCAGAACGGCCGGCAAACCTGTGGGCCGAAAGTAGACTTCTGTAAGACTTCCTAAATATACTGAGAACGCTGTGAAACTGCTCTGTAGCCATCCTTTAAACAATTCCACAATCTGAACTCCCTATTGAGATTCTATATGACAATGGGCAGAATCTGGAAGACTACCAAGCAAGGGCCTTTGTAGGACCAAGGACACTACCTGAAAGATGTTGGAGTTAGTGTACAGGACCACAAAGACCATCTGTTCCATAACAAAGAGGGTGAAAATTGAGTTTGTGGACAGTGTTGGTATGCACACGGGTCAGCGGTGAGCACCTGTGGATTAATAGACGCATCCATGGATCATAGAAACAAGGAGTCGAGATGACAGCCAGGATTTGATCTGGACACTCTCCTTCTGTTGAAAAAGCTTTAGCTGAAGCAGCAAACCAAACTGATCTGTTCAAAATGCCAGGAGCCTTGATGCTTTTTGCAGTATGTTTTGTATCTTACAAATACCCAAAATAAAATAAAAGAAATCCATGACAAAGCAGTAAGAGTACAGAATTTTTGTTCTAACTTTTCTTTTTACAAGTTGCAACAGTTTATTGTTTTCTCTTACAAGTTAAATATTACACACAGCTGTGGCAAGGTAAACAGGCGTCAGACGGCAGACGCCGTAAATAGGGACTAGAGCGGCAGCAGCGCAAGATTTCTGCAAGCAAAAGTAAATGAACTGGTATGAGGGAATGTGTCCAGGTCTCACTGATGACCATGTGGCATGAATGCGTTGTTGAGGAGAGGCAGAGGCTCCATTTGGGCAATGGACTTCTTGGCACTGGACCTGCACTGGAGCCGACGCGACTCCTCTGACATCTGTCAACCAAACCTTCAGTCTTGTGACTTACATGCTTCTCTCTGCTGCAATGCTTTGCATTTGTTGTGTCGCTCATGGAATTAAAAGTAAGACTAGTATTGCCGTCTTCCACAACTGTATGTACATGTGACTGCCATTTTGGAACTTCAGAGAGTCCCGGCTACAAACCATAAAAAAATAAATGTTTTACATAAGTTAATTATAAGTGAAGTGGGCAACCAAGGCTACTGTGATGGCATGGTTGGTGCATAACAAACATCTTTAACATGACATGCCATAATATTACAACACGTTTTCAGGTTGAACGGTTGTCCGCAACTATTGTGTTAAATTATGAGAAATTTACTAAAATCCATAATAATGAATGAAACAATAATAGTTTTCTCCTGCCTAAAAACAGAGGTGCTGATCACATATAATAACATAATTTGCACACTAAAATTGTTTTTGTAACCCGACATCTTGTAACGTCTTATACTTTGGGATACTAGTTGTCCTGGGTATATGCCCTGCAACAATTCACATATGGCATTCACATATGGCATCCAGCTGTTGCATGTGTACATACAAGGATGAGGTTCTAAACAAGCCCACCATCAAAGTCATTTCCCTTCTTTAAATCCACAAGAATATCAATGAAGTAGAAAAATATCTAGAACAACAAGTTTGCTAGAAGCACACTTTAGTAGTATGGTAAAATAGTAGCCATTTTGGAATGGTGTGTCTTGAATGGGCTAAGAGTATGACTAACTTCCTTGAACAAAAGCAAGAAATTGATTTCTCATGTTAGCAGTTATGGGTTTGAAAAGGGCCACTGATGACTAATGATTTTTCTATTTGATCTCCCCTACCCTACATCTCAGATACAAACATGGCGGCAACAGTGCTATCAGTTGCCTTATGCAGGAGGGAGCAGGGATAAGGCTGGCTAATGTCCAGGACATCATCTCTTAATTGCAGCTCTCCACCATAACACAACCCACCTACAGATTCTGAGGAACCTCACCACATTGGCCTATGGAAGGCCTTATGATAATGAATATATGTTTCAGTTAAAACCTGCAAGAGTCTAATCAATGAAAAGATTTTGGACGCCTTGTTGGACAGGCAACATGATGGTCGGACCACAACATTATCCATATATATGTTCCAGTGTTCATCATTGCAAGGAATTTACCCACATTGTGATGGTTGTCAACCTATGAATCCAACCATATCCTCTATTTAGCGTGGCAACCCCACTCCAGTTCACAAAATATCTGACTTTACCTTCGTTGGTTATAAGGGGTGGGGAAGGCGATGGCTGAAGATTCAGGGTGTTGTCTTGCTGATCCAATAACATTGGAGCATGCAACACTACTGTCTAGGTCTTTTGGCCCACCCCAAGAAAAGGACAATTTACCAGATAGAATTCCAATTCCCACTCTAGAGGCCGATAAGTATGCGACATGCCCCACTATTGCTGATGGCTCAGGGCATTGCTTATCCACCTTTGGATCAGTCAAATGTGAGGCATGTCCTGCTTCTACTGGGGGCACACTAATACATATCTGGACCAGGTGTAAATGCGGTGTACCTACCTACTGCCCAAGGAGACCACCTACTTCTAAAGCACAAATGTGGCAAAGAGGACGAATCAAGTCCTACTGCTGCCTCTAGAGACCTCCTACACATGCCCAGAGGAGTAGAAGGTAAGGTAAGTTTGACATTGTTTATTTTCCAAAGGGGGCACTTGTGCGTTGTTATGGGAGAATGCAATGTGCTATACCTGGGGACGTAGCAGAGGACAGGGGAACAAGTGGCCCGAGGCTGTGGTCAGTTATGGATAGGTGCACTTTAATGGATGCATTTTAATTATGATTGGCTTAAACCAAATGAGCTTCCAGGAGAGGCATTCACACCTGACCTCAGCCTACAAGGAGAGGTTTTTTCTAATCATCTGTACATGTCCCCTACTCTCAAAATAACAGTCATCCTCATCTATCTCTGCTGAAATGTTGGCATTAGCATGCGTTGACTACAGTTATATATTGCTACTTACAATTTAAAAGTCGTTAAGAAAGGTTTTTTTAGGATGCCACAATGCCCTTTTCTGCTGAAATCATCTAAATGGTCTGTGTTCTTCGTTTTTATCAAGCTGTTGAAAGATGAAGGGTTCTGGGGGAGAACCAGGTTTATTTGCGAGTTCATAGGATATTGTATGGGAGTCAAGGGAGAAGGAGGATGCCATAATTGCATCAGAGGGCGTGTGTGCTGGGATTGGGCAGGAAATGTAGAAATGATAGCCGTTAAAAGCCTGCTTCATCTTCTGCAGACGATTTTCACCTGCCAGGCTAGTTCTGCCCCTGTTGTTGGAGACTCTTGCTGCCCTAACGCCCTGCCAGGGAAAGTAATTTTATCGCCAATAAAGTCTTCCTAGACTCCTGCCACATGCACTGCATGTTGGTCTACCCCACTCAGGGGAAAGTATCCTGCTCGCTTGTAGTCTATGTTGCAATTACTCACCCATTCACTTGCTTGCTTACACATTCACTCAATCACAAATAAACTTGAGAAGCGAAGCTCATGTGACGGTTGCAGGGCGATCCATTCCCTCTTGCTTTTCTTTCTTTCATTCTCCATCACATGTGCATTCCATCCATTAAAGACCATGTTCTTATGTTCCCATGATGTGCCTCTTGCATCTTTCTTTACTGAGCCGTCACTCATTCTTTTATCTTTATCTCTTTACCCTATCAACATCTCTCTCTGCCCAAAATTCCCTTAAATCCTGCTATCTCACATATCTCTATCACTTTCACCCATATATTGTAACCCCTTTATTATTGTTGGTTTGCCCCACATATTCCTACCCCATCTCTGTTCCCTGTTCTCTTGACCCTATTACTCGATCCTTCATATTTCTATGTCTATATATCTGTCTCAGATCTCCATATCCTCTTTTAAAGAAATTATTTATCTATCTAATCTCTTACTTTACATATCTCTGGTTTATCCTGTTGTTCTTGACAGTTTATATTGTAATCTTATTTTTATATCATATAATGGTGTCTGGACACGTGGAATTTCATCTCTCACTGTACACTGTGCTGAGATTTCAAACATATTCCTTCTGACATGGAAACAGTTACACACACACTCGTACGTGGCATGGACACTGTTACATGCATGTCTGAAATGGTCACAGTTAATTACATACTTGCCCAGATGGAATGGTCATAGTTAGATACATGTGTGTAAAACCTTGTTAGTTACATATATGTCTGTCTGACATGACCACACTTAAATACTTAGATGTCTTGCATGGTCATAGTTGCATACATGCATGTCTTACATGGTCAATGTTACATACATCTGAGATGAGCACAGCTAAATGGACACATGTCTGACATGGTTACATGTATGCTTGAGATGGTTAATGGGAAAAACATACAAACACTCCAAACTGCTGCAGGTATTTACATGTATACATGTCTCACCCCCCCCCACACACACACACTTGTCTGACATATACACTATATATATATATATATATATATATATATATATATATATATATATATATATATATATATATATATATATATGTGTGTGTGTGTGTGTGTGTAACATGTTTAGTGTGATTTATATCTAATCTACAAAGTGTTCACAGGTAATACATGCAAACATTTCTGGCATGGTGATAAATGTACATTTATTTCTGGCATGGTGATAAATGTACATGTCTGGCATGGTCACAGTAACAGCCACATACCTACACGTCTGACATGGTCATGTTACACACACACATATGCCTGACATCCTCACAGTTTCATGCATACATGCCTGACATTGTTAACGTACAGTGATACATACAACTCTGACATTGTTACAGTTGCACACATAGATCCATGTCTGACATGATCAGTTATTCATGCTCAAACACATACATGTCTGATATGATCATAGTTGCATACACACTTGCCCAACATTGTCAGAATTACAGACATACATACTTGTCTAATGGTGATAGTTGCATACATAAATACATGCCTGACTTCATCACAGTTGCATTTACAGTTGCCTGATCTGGACACAAATAGACAGAGATTCCCAGATTCCTGTCATAGTCCCAGGTACTGTATTTATGAACATGTCTGCTAACACCTCAGTTATATACATGCATGTCTGACAGACAGAATCACAGTTATTTGCATACATATATGTCTGACACAGTAAACACTACGTTAATGCATGTATCAGTCATGGTCAGACATGTATCTGTTACAAGGTCACAGTTACATACACACACGTCTGAAATGGCAATAGTGAAATAAACGCATTCAAGTCTGAAATGACCATGATCACACATACATACAAACACACACAAGTCATGGGAACAGTTACATACATATGTCTGACATGGTCAAAGGTGTATGGCTACCTGCCTCCATGTCTGACATGGCCATGCAACTTACAAACAACCGTCTTGCATCTTACATAGTACAATCACATATATACATACACACATACATGTTCAGCATAGTTACAGTTATATATCAAGGCCACACTCACATACACACCTATGTGTCAGACATGATCCTAGTCATACACTATCATACATGACTGACATTTTCACAGTCACATTGACTGTTGTGGTCTCATACACACACGTATTTGACAATGATCTAGTTACATGGAACAGTGTATGACATAAGTATGTTTACAAATGCATGCATAACTAACATGATCATAGTAACATAATATATATATATATATATATATATATATATTTGTGTGTCAGACATAATTGCAATAAGATGTATGTGTGTAGCTGTGAAAAAATCACACATGTACAATAAGTACATGTGTGATGTTGTCACAGCTACACACATACATAACACATACATGCATGGTAGTCATTGAACACAGTTACATGCTCATTTGTCTGACGAGGTGGCAGTTACAACAGAGGCACATGTGACGGTCATTAGCAGAGTTGCACATTCATCCATACTCCAAGTCTGACTGCAACACAATTTAGCTCCCCATCTTGTGAGCAAAACATTCATTGTACTAAACACATTTCTATGATCTATACTAGAATGGTACTTTGTGTTGATTAATAAATCTGGAGATCACCTACCACCACAGCAACCCCGATATGCCCCACTGCCAGTCAGACAAATGTACACATAGAAGGAAACAAAAATGCATGCAACAGCTACAGAAGGATTCCAAACTGTTCCACTTTGAACATTATTAATCAGTTGAGTGATGAACCACACGAGCACCTTTCAAGTAGGACACCAATTGGTCAGGGATAATTGGTTCCAGCGGGAGCCCGAAAGAAATGGAAGTGGACCCTTCACCAGGGGAAGACCATGTTCAGTTGGCATAAAACAGCCCCTTTTTATCACTGGCATTGCAAACTGGTCTGTTGAATACCAGCTGGCCACTCTATAACACGACACCATGGAATTCTGGTACAGACAGACAAGCTCCATATGAAGGATGCTGCTGCAAGTTGTGCACTGAGGACCAGATGTTTGGTCATCCTCCCTCAACACCCTTTCGTCCTAATCTGAAATGTTATATTGGTGGACATAATCACACACTCTTCTCCTCTTCACAGCCAACTCTGGTCCTTCCAAAAGGGATCTGAGCCATTTCCATCAATGGTAATGACCTTGTGTTTTTCAATACCTTTTCACTCAGCTTTACACCAGACAGACAGAGAGAGGGAAAGACACCTTTGCTGTCCCAACAACATCCATCCAACTGCTTCACTCTACAGGATTATCTCAGTTATGTATAGGAATTGTACAGAAATTACATGATTTCCATCTACCTCAGGACTCATTCTGAACAAAATAAATGTACACTTTCTTTAGAAGAAGACACACGATTCTTTAGAAGCGGGCTCATGGTTTGCATTTTCATCTCGTCCTTAAGTTATCTGCACATTGGTCCCAGTGCACCGTGGCTATTTCATGGAGGAATCTGCCCTTTAGTCTGGAGTCTGTTCCCTGCACAGCAGCCTATGCTGATGTGTCTCGCCCTTCACCTTCTCTTCGCATTGCTCTAGATGAGATAGATATCTACCTACCTTGAATCACCAGTGTATTTTGTGGCAGGAATCTGACTGTGAATGTTGGTTGCAATACCTTGAGAGCAACAGAGGAGCAGTTACTACCCCAATATCATTTCGAAAACACAGGCAGGTTCAAAGCTAGGCTGCAAAAGACCCAATGGATCGCACTGACAGGTTATAAGGGACATCTGCTGAGCAAGAACAAGTCCAAGGAAACTCTATGGATGAACAATACCACCTATCACTTTCAACCTAAAAAAGGAGAGTCTGCCCCAGGGAACTATGTGCATCTGGCCCATTGTTTGATGGCCACGGGTGTAGAGTTCAAAAATCCATAAAGAGGCAATGGTGTGGTGGAGGCAGTTGTGGGTCTCTGGAGGCAGGAAGAGGGTTAGAGTCCATGGAGTGATGGTTGCAAGGATTCACAGCGAAAGTGAGGCAGAATGCGGCCTCTTTCCTCGGTATGTTTGGCGATATGAAGATGGGTTTCCTGTTACCTCGCTCCCTCCCTGACGAGTAACAGAGCGGTAGGGAAAGACGAGGGAGGTCTTGTGGGTTCCTTCAAGGCGACTGGAGCGACATGCTCTGGCCTCTCTTACTCCAGGTAGATGTCCTCTGTGGGACAAGCATACTCCAGATGTTCCTGGAAGTACTCCTGAAAGGCTCGGCTGGCAAAAAAGAAAACAATAATGTTATTTTCATCAACTCAAAATTACACAGGAACACGAAATTTAGTGATAACGTTTGTGCTGCACTCATTGTGTGCCTCAGGTGAGTACTTATATATAACCTATGGCTAAGCCCAATCAGCTAATGCAAAGAACAAATGTCCAATTAAGCCTATATATTTATTACCGGAACGCAGGTGATTATTGGTATCGATCAGGAGAAGATATAAACAACGCATGTTCACCTACATCCAGACACATCCATTGGAGAAGCACATGGTTTAACAGCCTTCGAAAGGAATATGTGTGTGAATAGAGTTTCAAGGCGTTCGCACAAATCGTGGTCGTACTTTACTCACTCCATTTCAAAACCACTAGAAAAAAAGATGTCACAAGAACTAGTGGGAACTCACATATCACAATAGCCACTGGAAACTCACCTATCACGATAACCACAGGAAGCTCACCTATCACAATAACCACTGGAAGCTCACATTTCACAATAACCACTGGAAGCTCACATTTCACAATAACAACTGGAAGCTCATCTATCACAATAAACACTGGAAGCTCACCTATCACAATCACCACTGGAAGCTCTCTTATCATAATAACCACTGGAAGCTCACCTATCACGATAACCACATGAAGCTCACCAATCACAATAACCACTGGAAGCTCATGTATCATGATAACCACTGGAAGTTCACCTATCACAATAACCACTGGAAGCTCACCTATCACGATAACCAGAGGGGATTCGGATCACGTAAACAAATAGAAAAAACCTTATCAATTTTTCCTCTACAGAATCAAGTATTGCAGTGACAACTGGATCCTCAGCAGTCGCATTAAGCAGCAGGTATCCATTCATCATGACAAAAAAGTAAAATTTTGTTTTACGAAAACCCCTGAAAACTCACCCACCTCAAAGGAAACTGCTTATCAGATTAAACACTTACAATCGTGCTCATCACATTAACCCTTCCAAAACTCAGCCGTTGTAGTAACCACTGGAAACGTACAAACTGCAGAAACAACAGGAAAGTCCCCTTTTACATGACTCAATTTCGGTAGCCACGGGGAAATCCTCTTTTTAAATAACAACGCTTGGTGCTCACTGATCCGAGTAACTATTAAAATCTCACCAGTCACCATATCTCCTGCAAACAAATCCATCTATGTAATAACTGGAAACTCTTCCATTCCAATAAACCCTGGAAAACATCATTTAAAAAGTAAACATGGGGAAGAATATCACACATAGTAATCCCTGGAAGCACCTCCATTTCCAGTTCCACCTCTAATATTACTCCCTCACTCTCATTCCTACTAATTTATGTGTCCTATATAACTCTTTGCAGAAGGCAGTAACCAGGAGCCTGAAGAGATCCTGCAATTCTGGGTAAATGTGTTGTCTGTTATGAGTTGACCCACGTGTGCCTAACCCCAATAATCTGCAGTTTCCTCACTGTTTTATTATGGGTACTGAATGTAAATGGAATTGTAACAATCCAGCTTGTCAGGAAAAGGTGTCTACACACAGAACAGAAATAGAGGTAACATGTCTGTTTGATCATTTCATGGGTCTCCTCCAAAGTTTGAAGGGGAGGAGACTATTACTTTTTTTCTTATGTATTCATTGTGTTTTGGTTTTAACATACAATACATAAACATCTAACTAACATAACTGTATAGAACCCTTTTAGTATAATGTCAGCAAAATAAATAATAAAATCCATGTTTTTGCTATTTATACAAATGTTAGAAATAGAAAATGTTTCTAATAACATTTTCAATTCATCACACTTAGCAGTCAACGTGATTAAAAGTGAAATATGCGCTTCCTGCAATGATCACAACCAACATTCCTTGCTAAACAAAAACAATGTTGTGTCCAATCCACTGATAATAGAAAATGCTCCTCCTTAGAGTTACAGTACACTCTTTTCTGAGATGCTTCCATGTTTGTATTTTATCACGGTTGCCACACAATCTGCATAAGTATTCCCTCTGGGTACACCCATTCAAGCTCGAACTACCCCATATTTAGTCTAAATCACAAAGACTTCCTAGCAACCTGTCTACTGGGAAACAGAACCAGATAACGTTGCAATTTTTAATCTTATTGCATATTAAGAAGAAAGTCAGGAAGGCTTTTTTTGGTTGCCAAACAAACAATTCTGATGCCTATTCCACTCAAACATTGTCTTCTCTATTTCTTTTAAATAGTCTGCAATCTCCAAATGTTTATCTTCTGAGAGTCGAATATCTTTTAACAGACTCTTACATTGATCCAAAAAGGTGTTCAGATGATCACAAGAGCCTACATTCAGGGAATTGGATAGCATGCCAAATATTGAATTGTTCTCTGCAAACTTAATTTTTCTACATAAAGTTAGCTTGTTACTAATAGCCATAGCTTTATTTGAGACCAAGTCAAATTCTAACCTAATGCCTTGAATTGGAGAACCCTGTGGAAAACCCACTGAGGAGCACTAGATCTGTCTCTCTAATTTGTCTAGCCAGTCAAAAGTCAAGTCTGTGACAACGTCAGGCATATATCAAGCAGCAGGGCTTACTTTCTGTTCTTACAGCTGAAGCAGAGGACCAAATGCATAATTCCCAAACTTTGAGTGAAAACCCTTTATTGCAGGCATTAGTGCTTTTGTCTTGTTCTGGGATCGAATGAATAACTTGATTTTCTGATCTTTATTTGTAATTAAATAGTCCAAGCCCTTGAATGCCTCTACTTCCTCCAGTCGATGTTTATTAAGATACCAAACACATTTGCTATACTTATTTTGCTTATACTTATTGTGGCGCTCAAATCCCTTAACCCTTTATTGATGGTTATTTTCTACTGCATAATCCCAAAATGTATTGAGAATGTGCTGAAGGCAAAATATTGCGAAACAAAATGTCTGCATAAAATAAGTATTGTATATTATGCGGACCTAATCTAGGTAGAAATGGTTTAGTTAACTTATTACTACTGGGATATCTGCTGTATGTGAATTAAACAGGGCTGGTGCTACAACACATCCAGGTTTTAGGCCTGCAAACATAGGGATGTCCTTGGTAAATAGTTCTTCCGAAGATAATCTACTGGAAGCTGAACTATCAGTGTACACTAAAACCAATCATTTCAGAAGTCCTTCATCGATTCCCCATCATCTCAATTTTCTTCACAGTTTCTTCCTTCAAACCTTGTTAAATACAGCAGTGAGATCTAAAAACTGCATAGACTGGAATGTTCCAGGGGTGGGGGGCAAGGCCTGTTGTTTCAAAACTTTTTGCACAACTCCATTTATGGGAGTGCCTGTCCCGTTTCTAAAGCAAGTTTGAGATTTCTAGAATATACCCTACAATCAATTCAATTATTACACTTGATTAGGAGAAGTGCAGGAAAAACCTTACTAGAGACGTTCATTAGTGCAGTCGGCTTAAATTTATTGGGATCTTCCAGTTTGTCCTTTGCAGGAAGGTGATATGAATGAACTCTCTATTATCTTTCCAGACAGGCTAACAAAGATGTCTGACCATAACTGTTATTTATTAACTCACAACCAACTAACTCAGTTTTAGCATCAAAGAGTGGCAACCAACTTCCACCCATTAATTCCTGTATGCACAACAGGCACTTATGGGTACGTCTGTGACATCCTGGGACTGCCGTACCCTCGGAATCTTTGATATGGACAACTAGCTAACTCTCTTTTGCCTAGGTTTGAAAAATCAAAGTATGCACCCTGATGACGGCACAAGTGGTTGCATGAACATTTTCATAGGCAGTGGTAGGTATAGGGCACAGTAGACTGAACGTGTAGGACATTGTACAGGGAGCTTCCAAATTTGACTTGTTCAGAGCAATAGAGAAGGCAGCTCTCTGCCCACATCAATGCTAGGCCTGTCACTCCGAGTCAACTAACCAGTCATAGAGGAGGGGATGATGCTGTGATCCTTCCTATATAAGGCAGCCAATAGATCACAAAGTAGCAGAACTAGCAGCATTAATCTTCTTTGTCCAGCATAGCCTTCTTCCTGGTGACCATCAGAGTGGATTATGCCCTGTGAACCTCCCTGAATCCCATTTGCAAGAGGCACACAAGTTTATGCTGTTTTACATGGCTCTGGAACTATCATGTCACCATTTTCACCTGGTTTAGGTTGACATACTATGGTCAGCAAAGATGAAGGCAAATGAAAAAGGAACAGCCAAATGGATGGCTAATTCTAATGAGACCATTCATTTTTAACTGTGGACCAAAGTGTGTGAAGCAAAATGTTGGTCCAGTATATTACCATTACCATTATCATCACATAACTTTATTTCGGTGCAAGAGCCAGAAAGGTTTTCACAATTACAAAATATGTACAATTCAAAGTATATCCCTCACAAACCATCTTGGGGGAAGGTCACTCATGAAAGCAGGATGAAAGCATCTTACATTTGCTCAAAACAGTGAGGGACTTCTCTGACTTATTTATGAGGCCTGTGGGCGGGGAATAGGCCCTAGAGGTCTTTCAGCATTAGCTCCCAACAGAACGAGTCCCGAGGTTGTGGCCCCCAGGGGAACATACTCAGCTTGATAGCAGTGGTTACCCGGGGATTGCATATACTATTGTAATTCTGCATGTCCCTAGCCAATCTTGGGCTTCAAAGCTTTACTTCCACAGTGTCAGAATGAGGGTCAACCTCCCCCGTTTTGGAGGTCCTAATGCATTCAACAATTTGGTCCGCGGTGATGAAATTGAAACCCCTCACATGTTTCAGCCAGTGTGGACACTTATTAAAGAGTGCTGCCTATGAATCATACCGTTTAGTTGTCAATTTGGGAACTCCATGCAAAAAGATTGATCGCTGTGTGGTGGACTTAGTTGCGCCTGGCCACCAAACCACTTCTTGAATGGTGACTTCAAACTGGAGGGCCTATCTTCATACATAATAGAAGCCTGCTTTGTAGGTGACAATGTAACAAGGACCAAAATCCCCTTCGGTTCAGGCTTACTCATCGTCCCTTTGCTGCTTTAGAGATTGGCATTCGTCAGTCTAGTTACATTACTTTTATAAGACCCATTGTCATCCTGGTTTAACTGGGGGGGATTAGTATAGGGATCTTCCAAGGAGAGTCCATTAACCCTCTGGTCATTAGTATTGTTCCGGGCACATATCACTCCCACTTGGTTAGTTTCAGATTTCTCCGCTAGATCACATTCACCCACAGCGTCAAGGGCAGTAGCATCATTTTTATGTGGGAAAGTTCGGAGAGGACTGTGGAGCAACAACAAGGGCACTACTTTGGCCTGCGGATCTCCTCCCCATTCTGCGCCCGGCCGATGGGTGCCATTCCCCCAGCATCAGTTGCTAGAATTGAAATGCTTTCCAACAGGGCTGAGGCAATTCCTCCAGATGTACTTGGTGCTCTTCCATCCATCTCTCCACCTCTCCTCAGAACTGTGTCACTCAACGTGCGGTCGGAGGGGTTTCATGTAGAGTTGGGAGTGAAGATTGGCATGCTAGGGACTTTCAGAGATCCCCCCTGATGTGTTTGATCAGCCTGTGGGATTTCTGGGGCTGGAAAAGTTTCTCCGGTGGCATGCAGGTCGCCAGCACCCCCGCGCCCTTGCCTCCCCGTGGGCTTCAACCTCGCAAGGAGGTTGCAGGTGTTTTGTGGAATCAGCCGGTGGGTGGGGCAAATCAGGAGCAGCAAGTTTCCCCCGTGGCATGCGGTTCGCCAACACCCAGCGCCCTTGCCTCCCCACGGTATATTACCAATATCTCCCATCCATCTGAGGTATTATTGGAAGACTAAAATCCCACAGTTTGTACAGTTTGGCAATAGGTTTCTTAGTATATCGTCAGGGTGACCAAGGAACAGGACGAGCCCAATTCCGAGAACTGCCCCCAAAAAGCGCCCTAATAGACTGTACAATACATACAAAATGTAATTTCTTATTTTTAACATTGTTTGGGGAAACTGACAAAGTTAAATTATTAAATGAAGAATCGTGAACAATTACACAGAAATAACAATTCATATAAAACTTAAAATAACACCTTTGCCTATGGAGTGGGTCTTCCTCGCTATGGCGCCTATTGAACCATAAGTACACTGCAGGGAGTAATTAATCAAAACCTTATTGACCAAAAACCATAAATGATATTTCTACGAGGGAGATAAAATAAGGCAATATGTGTATATGTCATAAGCAACTACTATAGTAAGGGCTGGCTTAAAAATGGGAGACTCTGTCATAATCAACTTTATCACTGTGGAAAGGGTACTGTGAGAAACCTGAGGGTGTTCTCCCCAGCAGACCTCGAGAATCTCTTATTCATTTGGCCAAAAAAGGGCTGACCCTCTCTTATCCCAACCCTGAGCAGGGAAAGATCGCCTAGGTAGGGGAACTCGGGGTTATGCTCAGGCGAATGTCCAAGATGAGGCGCAGTATATTACCACGGAAGAAGAAGAGGAGGGTGAGATCCCGGAGACCTTTATGGACTGTGCCATACCTGCCCCCTTCCTCCCATTGAATCTCTCTTTCCCAAATCCACGACCAATCCCATAAAATCTCAAACCCATTTGCACCCCAGCATTATCTACCCTAGAATCTGTGTTTTCCTGTGTCCCACCCAAACAACCCTGGACATTCTTTTGCACATCCGTTTGGCTATTCTGTCCCAAACACCCACTTTTCCCTGACAAAACACTCCAGTCCCCATAATTCCACTAATTTTACAAACCCAGTTGTTGCTGTTGGCTTCACAAACCCTACCAATCCCGACCCTCTGATTATCATTTTTCGAACTCCCAATCAAATGTAACCAACAACTACAATTCCCACAAACCCCCCTGCTTATTTCACAAACCTTCCCAAACCCTAATAATAGGGTTACAATTCCATGTAACACCTCTTTCCCTTCTCACCCTGTAGGATACCTGGAAACTCTACCACTCTCTTTTTCTATCCCAAACACTTTGTTACATATGACAGACCACAGAATATGCACCCTGTTTACCTGACATGTCCCAACCCAAGGGTCAGGCAAAGTCAGTCAATTAACCTGAATCACACACAGCTGATGGCTTTGTCCTTTCCCCACAGGGATACAAGTTGGAGCAAGAGAGCACAGTACGAGCAAGACAGACCACAAAATGAAACAGCTATCCAGGTCTGGCAGTTCAAGAGGAGGAAAAAAGCCAGCAAATATCGAGAGGCTGACGAGGAGAGAAACAACCTTGCCCTTTGACAAATCCCACCAACCCTCTGCTGAGAGAAACCTAAGACCGAGGACAATAGCCCAAGTGTGCTGCAACAGATGTCAATGGTACACGGAGGGTACCAACGCTGATAAGCCAGAGCAAGGGAGGCTCCTGCTTCCGTGGTACCAGCCTTGACTCCAGAAAAAAGGAACACCATGTGGTTCATCACAGCCGGAGAGTTGAGGGGAGAGCCAATAAGAACCGGGCTGTGGTGAATGAACGTTGCAAAGTGGCAAAGTAATAAAGTTCAAAGAACTGTAAAATTGTAAGGGGGATACCAGCTGCTTAAGGGGACCAGCACCACATGGGTGCTGCTCTGAGAAACTCTGGTCGATCCCTATCTGTGTAGAGCTATAGAAATCAGAAGGCCGTAGGAGAGCCGTCAAGGTAGGTCAAAGTTTTCATAAAGGAGGTCAAGCAAAATCCCCTTACAGTCCAAACCCTTTGATCTACAAACTATTACTTAAGACAGGGAAGCAAATTCCGCAAACATTGAAAGTGAATGTAAAGATGAAGTTGGCAAGTGTGAACCCGACTGAGGGATGCTGACGAGAAGGGGGCAAGTCTAAAGTCCCTAGAAACAGTATGTTCGCAAGAGTGAACCCGACCGAGGGATGCCCACTGGAACCGTTTAAAAGGACATTGATTTCTAAGAAGGGTCCAAGCCCGAACGAGGGAGATCCAGGGGTGAATCCATCACCCGAGAAATACATAGAACAGAACTTGTATTTGTTTGCTATTTTGATTATCTCAGAATCTATCAGGCCATCGGAACTAGAGGATGCAACCACTTAGGCCCTGATATTGAGAGGAAGAGGGGCAGGCTCCCAGAAGAGGGGGATCCAGGGTTGAAAAATCCTCACCCAAAGTGAAATCAGGAAACAAACTTTCATTTTTGTTGAAGGAACTTTTCCTTGTTATTTACGTCAGGCCCTCGAAGGCAGGAGACTTTCAAGAGAAACGAGACTTGGCCATCAAGGCTCCAGTTAAGCTGGATCGGAACTGTCAACTCATGCTGGGGAAGCTCGAGTGTGCACTGTGCTCCAAGATCCCATTTTACCCTGTGCTCAAAACGAAGGGAGATCCAAGCTACTGCATCCTGGAAATATTATTTAAGAACAGGTCTTTGTACAGTTTGGCAATAGGTTTCTTAGTATAGTCCTTGACGGCGAAATACTCCAACAGGTAAAACAGGTAAAATACCTGGGTATGTGGTTAAATTCCAACATAAATGATCATACTTGGGTTGAGAAAACAAAATCAAAATGTCGTCAATTAAGTGCCCAAGCTATGGCCTTAGACATAAAATATGGCAAGTTCCCACTGGTTCCGACTTTAAAGTTTTACAAACAAAAAGCGGTGCCTGCGATAATCTATGGTGCCGAAACTGCGTTTGGATGCCCTGCAAGTTTGTGGGATAATCTTGAAAACATCTTTTGGGGCAGAATTCTGAAAGTTGGTAGAGGATTGCAGGCAGTTGTAGTAAGATACGAATTGGGGCTGATTTCAATAAATGCAAAAGTTACATGGAACACTCTGTCAATCTTTCGCAAGATAATCCTGCCAAATGGTGCACCGCAAATGAAAATTCTACATAATGTGGCTGACAAACAATCAAATACAATTTTTTCAGCCTGGATAAATCAATGTCATCAAATCCTAACGGATATACAAAGTGATGTAATCACTTTGATGGAAAACCCAGATGCTGTAAAAAAAAAGTTATGGGAAATCGATTGGATCAGCACCTGCACAGACAGAGCCAAATATTCGCTCATGAAAAACGTTCCCCCAGAAGGAAAAGCCTACAATTCAATCTATAAATATCTCGAAAAATGTCCGGACAAACAGAAAAGAATCCTGCTTACGAAATTCAGGCTAAATCAATTTAAGACAAAAGAGGTAATTAGACGATGGACCAAATATGAGAAGCTGAACCCGAACTGCAGATTCTGTGACCATTTTGAAGAGAATATCAAACATCTGGTTTTAACTTGTGAAGCTTTCTCCACGAGAAGAATGACACTGTTTAATACAATTGTGGCAAATAAACCTCTTCATACCATGGAAGAATGGTGGGTGGAATGTTTTACAGATGTTAATAATAAACTAACATACGCCTTGACATTTCTCCTTAAAAACATTGAAGATGACCTAGCCAAATCACATGAAAAAATTGACTTAAATATTGGCTAGTGATTTGTGATGTATTTTGCCTAATTCAGTGTTTATTTCTTTTATTACAGTTTTTATTTTAATCGTTTATATTGTTTATATTCCTTACTTTGTGACATTCTCTGTCTCCTTTTGCCTATTGGTCAATTATGATATTTTTTTATATATGAATAATTAAATGTGATGTCATTTTCTTTAAAGGTTTTTTATAAACCAATAAAAAGAAATTAAAAAAAAAAGTATAGGCCTTTTTATTTTGACCCAACGCCACAAGGATTGCCTCATTTTCATTTGATGGTCGACACTTGCTCCCCTCTTGGATTTAGGTTTAGATTAGGCGTTTTTCCAACCTGCATACAGTTTAATAAACACCCTTTAACTCTGATCACGTGTGTCTGTCTTTTGTCAGTACAAACAGCTGGTTATTTGGATAATATTTGAATGATGCATGGTAGAGGACAAGTTGAGTGTTCCTTGGGACTTGCAATGGAATGCGCCTCCACTAATTGATGAGATATGCATACGCACATGAGATTAGGAACACGTACATTTACCAATTATGCAAACTCAACTCTTACTGAAATCTTTAAAACATATGCATCATGATGATAAAAAATGTCAGTAATACATTGTGAAATGACAGTCTATCATTGTACCACTTGCTGAGCCCTAAAATTCAGAAATGATGCATCACGCAAATCTCGGATCAGATTAATGTTTAGAGATGTATTAGTGAAGACATAAGAGAGGAAACAGCAGAAACTGACAAACACACTCAATGAGTCAAAATCAACCAAGAATGGAAAACAATGTATTTAATGAAACTCCTTGAAACTCAATTAAATAGAAATCATTACGTCAATGTAAGGGCTGTTCTCCAACTTTGATTTACTTCATAGATTTGGATGCTTAGCAGTTTACTCTGCGGCAAGATGGGGATCCGGCTGTGACTAAGAAGCACAATCCACCATTTTTACAATACCTTTTCCTGGCTGCAAGCTACAAAGTCATTAAATAAGGTCCATATTTCCACTAATGATAGTAAATGGCAGCATGGGTTCTGGAAACATGGCTCTAAACAGTCCTATTTGAATAGCATGTTAGTGAAGTACACCAATTATAAATGAGAAAATCGCATCATCTCCCTGGAAGGGTGGGTTGGACGCATGGGAATCTGTGCAATACACGGAAAACAACCCTTAAACATAAGAAAATATTTCTTCTCCATCATGGAGTCCATTTCACCGATTCACACGGTTAGCACTCAGAATAACAAGGAGTATCCCCCTGCCTGTGTAGTGGGGAGAAGATCAACTCCACCTGCCTCTTTTGAGTGCTTGCTCTGACATGGACATCAAGGTTGTATTGTGTTGAAACGGTGGCACATCTCAATGTGGCCGCTCAGCAACTTTCCTCCAGTGTGGTATTTGCCATGAGGCCCACCATCATTGCCATCCCTCTAGGAGAGTGGCCCATAACTCTTCTAGGCAGCTGTCTGTAGCTTAATGCAGTTCATCAGACATCTGGCAACACTTTGTTTGTAAATGGTCGTCATTTTTGAGTGTGACCAAAAGCCAGCAGGACCCACTCCATTTTTCAGAAAACATAAATTCTGTAAAAACGTAAGTGCTCTTTTAACGTTCAGTTTATGTAACTTATCTGCAGCATTATCTTCGAATGAATCCCAGAAACTATTAAGAGTAAACCTGGGATTGATTCTGAGAACCGTCTTTATAAACGTTTGTTTTTGCTTTTACCAAGATACCCTGGAACTAACTTATTTGTGTTGCCAATGTAATAATAACTACAAGGAAAGCCACCTTTCATGACAAGTTGTTTCAGTCACAACTGTGGGGAGGCTCGAATGATTGTGACATCAGTTTTTTTTTCAATAAGGCAACTTTAAGCTCTCCAGCAGCAGCTGGTTTGCAGAAAGGAAAATCCTGAATATTGTTTTCTGTGCTTAGGGATTTTTGAACTGATCTTAATGAGTACCTTGAAATATCCACAGTATGAATTCTCAAAGAAGAGGTTTGAAGGGCAGATTTAGTTAATTATAACATGTACTGGGGATACTTTGAGACTGAAAATGCAGGAGCTCTAAGTTATGGGGCCAACACCAAATCACAAATATTTTCCAGGTGTTAAAAAAATAAAATTGCTTGCAATTTGGCCTACATTCACTGTTTAATTGCATATTGACATCACACTGCGTGTTTCAGCTTAATTGCCACCAGAAGCTGCCTTGCTGCATTGATTGCACGTGTTTGACCACTGTTGCCTGCTTATTTCAAGCTCTTGCAGCATTTCCAAGATGGCTGCCTTCGTTTCTTTGTGTTTCCAGGCAGTCTGACTGAGCTGCCTTCCTTGCACTGCACTCCCATTGGTCACCAAGTGCATTTTTCTATCCAACTGGGGACCGGCAGGCTTTAGCGGCCCCCTCGCCAAGGCCCTTTGCCTTGACTTGATTCATTTGTTGCTGCACACCGGAGTGTGAGGTCCAGCTTCCACCCCCTTGCCATCTGTCTTTGCACGACTGTGAGCTCGTGCAGGGCTTCTACTGCCTTCTCCATTAGGTAGGTGCACTTGCTGTGATCTACTGCACCTCTAGGTGAATAAAAAAAAAATCCAAAAAAAGAAAATCACGTGCAATTTGGGCTAAATTCACTGTTTAATTGCACATTGACATTGCAGTGCTGTTTGCCACCAGAAGCTGCCTTGCTGCATTGATTGCACGTGTTTGACCACTGTTGCCTGCTTATTTCAAGCTCTTGCAGCATTTCCAAGATGGCTGCCTTCGTTTCTTTGTGTTTCCAGGCAGTCTGACTGAGCTGCCTTCCTTGCACTGCACTCCCATTGGTCACCAAGTGCATTCTTCTATCCAACTGGGGACCGGCAGGCTTTAGCGGCCCCCTCGCCAAGGCCCTTTGCCTTGACTTGATTCATTTGTTGCTGCACACCGGAGTGTGAGGTCCAGCTTCCACCCCCCTTGCCATCTGTCTTTGCACGACTGTGAGCTCGTGCAGGGCTTCTACTGCCTTCTCCATTAGGTAGGTGCACTTGCTGTGATCTACTGCACCTCCAGGTGAATAAAAAAAAAATCCAAAAAAAGAAAATCACGTGCAATTTGGGCTAAATTCACTGTTTAATTGCACATTGACATTGCAGTGCTGTTTGCCACCAGAAGATGCCTTGCTGCATTGATTCCACGTGTTTGACCACTGTTTCCTGCTTATTTCAAGATCTTGCAGCATTTCCAAGATAGCCGTCGTTTCTTTGTATTTTCAAGCAGTCTGACTGAGCTGCCTTCCTTGCACTGCACTCCCATTGGTCACTGAGTGCATTCTTCTATCCAACTGGGGACCAGCAGGCTCACCAAAGGCCCACTCCCAAGGCCCCTGTCCGCTACCAGAACGCTACTTGGGGTTCTTTTCTGCACTCTGGCACCAGACCTTTCAATAATGTTGCCACCACACTATTCTATGAAATCTGGACTGCCTTGACATTCACACTTCCTTAACCATGGTGTAGATCCCTCCTTCCTGGACTCACTCCTACTCCCCTTTTGACTTTCACTCTCCGCTCTACAAGTTTCTCCCATGTTCACACTCTGAATTGTATTGCGTTTTTGACCCTTTGCTTGCATCTGAACCCAATTGTAAACTCACGTATTGCTGTTTTTGGTTTTTGGTTTAAAAGTCAAATCTTGCTGGTTTTTTTGCTTTTTGGTTTAAAAGTCAAATCTTGCTGTTTTTGCTTTTTGGTTTAAAAGTCAGATCTTGCTGTTTTTGCTTTTTGGTTTAAAAGTCAGATCTTGCTGTTTTTGCTTTTTGGTTTAAAGGTCAAATCTTGCTGTTTTTTTTTGCTTTTTGGTTTAAAAGTCAAATCTTGCTGTTTTTGCTTTTTGGTTTAAAAGTCAGATCTTGCTGTTTTTGCTTTTTGGTTTAAAAGTCAAATTGTGCTGTACTCTGCTTATTTGCTCTGCACTTTGCTTGTAATTGTTGCTTCTCTGTAACTTGCTGGCCCAGCGATTTCACCAATCTCTTTGTTCCACTGTTACCTGCCTTCCCCCTCTCCTTTCTCCCTCCTTTTCAGGCTACCACTCCCATGGCGCTTACTGTTTCTCCCATCTTTTCCAAATGCTTCTCCATTGACTATCCTTCCCCTTCTCACTAAGTCTGGTAGGAAGAAGTTCAAAAAGGATATCTTGGCCTCCAACCCTGGTCTCCCTTAATGCTGACACCTATTCCAGTTCTTCCGCCAGGCAGACACTCATCGACATCCTCTTTGTCGTACCTTCGCCAGATCTATGGACTCTTTATGATTTCTGTGCTCTGTCCTGTCTCCTCCTCTCCCATTAATTGTGGCACCCAGTGGGAAGCTCTAATGGCTGCCTTTGACTCCTCTAAAGTCATCATTAATGTCTACCTTAATGGCACTGTCATGGTCCAAGGCCCTCAGGCCAATCTTCTCCTCTTTGACAGGCGTTTCCCTTGCCTCATCAATTTCCTTTCATCTCCTGATGTCCCCTCCTCTCCCCTCTTGGCTACCTTACCCTCTCTTCCCTCCTCCTCTGTCCCACCCCGGGCTCCTGCTTCACCTTCGCAGGGCATATCTCTGATTTGTACCCCTTCCCCGAAGGTCTATAAGGCTGGCAACCTCCTTCATCTAGCCACTCTCAACTCTCGCTCTGTTGTCAAACACTCCTCTGACATCTGCCACCTCCTGGAAGAACTTTATCTTCATGTCCTTGGTCTTACTGAGACATGGTTCACGGCCAGCTCTGTCACAAGCTTTGACACTCTTCTCCCTGCTGACTACAAGATCCTCTCCGCACCCAGATCCACCCAGTCCAGAGGGAGTTTAGCCCTAATCTTTCCTCAGTGGATTCCTGCCTCTATCAGTCCCATGCAGACATACTCCTCTTTTGAATGCCTTGTCTGCAAGCTCTCTCTCTCTCCTAGCCACTCTCTTACTGTGGATCATATCTACCGGCCACCTGGTCAGATCACCTCTTTTCTCTCTGAGTGGGCGGACCTCTCCTCCTCCCTCCTGGCCTCAATCACTCAACTCCTCCTTCTTGGTGACCTCAATATCCATCTTGACACTCCTTGTTCCTCCTTTGATGTCTGTGACTCCCTCTCCCTTTCTACCTTCTCCTATGGCCCGACTCACTCTGCAGGGCACACTCTTGATGCCTTGATCTCCTCTGAGCTCCCCCTCTCCATCCTCTGACCACTCTTCTCTCCTGGAGTGATTACTCCCTCCTCTCATCTCTCCCTCTCTGTCCCCATGTCAAGTCTACCCCAACACTGCCACCTACCTCTTGGACATCCAGCCCATGAAGCTTGTGTCATTGGAAGCTTTCGCAACCACCTTCTCCCCCCGCTGCCCCTTCACCTCTCGCTGACTCACATCCTGACACAGCCCTGTCTATGCTCTACTCTTCTATTTCCGATACTCTTGACACTCTTGCCCCTGTCATGAGGATCCGTTTGAAGCCCAAAACCAAGTGAAATTCTTGGTATGACTCTGACCTAGCTTCACTTAAACGTAAGTGTAGGGAGACTGAGAGGAAATGGAGGGCTTGTAGTTCATCCTCTGATAAACTGGCCTATCGCTTGCTCCAAAGGCAATACTGACGCTCTGTACACACCAAGAAGAGAGCCCACATGAAAGCCTCTGTCTCTGAGGCATCTAACAACTCGGCCAAACTCTTTAAAATCTGCAAGGAGCTGGCCAACCCTGCTGCAGTCTCTATCCCGTCTGTCACCTCCCAGGTCCTTTGCACGGCACTCGCCTCTCACTTAATCTCAAAAACCCATTCACCCTCTCCTCCCCTTCCCCTCCTCTCTTCCCTCCTTCTGTGAACTCAGACCCTCCTTCAGCCACCTCCCCACCCTCTTTTTCATCCTTTCCTCTTTTCTCCCGTGATGAGGTTGCTAGACAAATCCGATCTATGAAAGTCTCATCAAAACAGGTTCATCCCAGTTCTTTTAAAACTGTTCGATGTGGTTCTTTTATAAAGGACCACATTGACACCTTTGCTCCTGCTCTGGCCGATTTCTGCAACCTCTCCTTTGCCTCAGGAGCCTTCCCCTCCCCTCTGACGCACTCTCTTGTGCATCCTCTTTTCAAGAAACCCACAGCTGATCCTTCTTGCCCAGCTAACAATCGCCCAATTTCCATTACCCCTTTTCTAGGCAAACTCCTGGAAAAGCTGGCCATCTCTCAGCTTAATCTCCACTCTGATACTGTTGGCTGTCTCCATGACCATCAGTCTGGCTTTAGAGCTGCCTGAAGCACAGAATCTGCTCTCCTGAACATACGCAATGATTTTCTCTCCAACCTTGACTCTAACATTCCCTCTGTCCTCATCCAACTCGATCTCTCTTCTGCCTCCGACACGGTCAACCATACCATCCTGCTGAACCGTCTCTTTGACAACCTGGGCATCACCGATCAGGCTCTAGCCTGGCTGACCTCTTTCTTCTCTGATCGACCCTCCGAGGTCCAAATCGGGTCCTTCCTTTCCTCTATCTTCCTCTCTACCTGCGGTGTACCCCAGAGATCCAACCTTTCACCATGGCTCTTTAACCAAAACCTGGCAACTATCGCGCTCACCGCATTGCCATTTTCTGCTCAAATTCCCAGTGCTATGCTGACAACATTCAACTCATTTTCAGGCTTCCCTCAGCCACCTCTTCTCCTTCTCTCATCTCCGACTGCCTATTTGCCATTCAGGATCAGTGTGCTGCCAACAATCTCTTTCTGAATGCCAGCAAGACTGAGATCCTCCTCATCGGCACATCTTCACCCTCCTTTCCTGTCACTCTCTGGCCGGCATCCCTTGGCCCTCCTCCTACCCCCACCTGCGAGGCCAAGAACCTTGGGGTAATCTTTGACTCCACGCTTTCCTTCCCTGCCCACATCTCTGATGTCTCAAAAAAGTCAAACTTCCTACTGCACCTCCTCAGAGGTATTCCGCTTTTCCTCTCCTTCCCCCAGAAGCTCACTGCCTCTCGAGCCCTGGTTCTCTCAATGTTGGACTATTGCAACAGCCTCTTTCTAAATCGACCTGCTTCTACTCTCTGCCCTTTGCAACATATCCAGAACAGGACAGCGAGACTTGACTTGGCCTCAAGCCCTGGGATCCTATCCCTCCAGCCCTGAAATCTCTTCACTGGCTCCCAGTGGCTGCAAGGATTAAATTCAAGACCGTTTGCACTGTCCACAAGGCTTTTTGGGGCCTGGGTCCAAAATACCTTCAGCTGTCCCTCCATAAATACCTCCCCCCCGAACCCTTCGCTCCTCCACCTTTAACGCGCTCAGGGTCAGTCGTTTTTCTAAGAAACGAGCTGGGGGTAGATCTCTGTCTTCTGCTGCGGCCTCCCTCTGGAACAGCCTCCCTGTCACTCTGAAACTTGAGGATAACCATCTCCAGTTCTGGAAGCACCTCAAGACCTTTCTCTTTGTTTCTGCCTTCTCTCCTCCTCTCCCCTGTTGATCTGTTCTGTCTCGGCATCATGCACCTGGTCTCCCTCTGTCTTTAAGGCCCAGGTACCTGCTCACCCTGCCCCTCGCCCGCACTGCCCCCAGACAATCCCTTGCACTGGGTCTGTATATGTAACCCTACAGTCCCCCCTTTCTTTTTCTGCACATATTCAGACACACCCTGTCTGTTGCCTTATTCCTAGCACTTGCCACTTGCTGGCTGCACTACAACTGTTTGTTGCTGTTTATTATTCATTTATTCATGTTTTATTTACTTATTTACATTTTTGCTCAGCACTTTCAATCTCCCCCCCTCCATTGCACTTAACCCTCTCCCTCTCCCATGCACTTGCGCGTTCTCAAAGTCACTGGGCCTAGTAAGATCATTGTTTTTGTTCTCTCTTGTTCCCCTCCCTTGCCTCATTGCGCTCTGAAACACTTGTGTACGAGCGCGATACAAATAAAATATCAATATCAATATCAATGTAGGATCATTTGGCGGCCTGGACTGTAGCTAGAACCTCCTTATAATCTTCTAAGCAATTCCAGATGACGGTACTCTACTCTAGCTACTAGGCAGTCATGTAGGCAGTGGTGCATAGTTTGACCCTGTTATTTTGTCAATAACATGAGCAGAGGTTCGGTGAGAAGGTCATTCTACACAGATAAGCAACGCCGATCTGAGAACCATGGGCTGCTGAAACATGTGGGAGTCATTAGAAACATTGTAGTCAAACTGCATCGGTGTATGCAAAACTGTTCTCCCAGAGCATCGAGGTTTCAGATGTCTGGATGCATAATGATAAGATTTGTAATTCTCCGCGAATGCAAAACTGTCTATAGCCAAGGTCTCCCACGGATTGAAGATCTAATGTAAGATGTTCTGGGCCAGTTTCCATTCTTCTTGTACCGTGATATCCCATCTGAGAGAAGCTGCCCAATGAGTGGTAGGACCTAGGATGTGTTCTGCTATTAGCCGGATGCTGCTGTGCTCTTTGGCAGCTCCTGTGCTTTTTTTAAGTGTCCTCTTGCCTTCGTTCCTCCATGCTTCTGAATTTAACCCTTTGTTGTATTATTGTCTGTTACAATGTTTGCAAGATTACCCTGGAGGACTGGCATAAAGCACCTTAATGCTAGGCAGACTGCTCTCAGTTCTAGTACATTTCTCTGGAGAGCCTTTCAATCAGTTGGCAACTGTCTTTTGCCTCTATATCTTTGCCATGTCCCCCCTCCCCCATATTATGACAAGGAAGCATCAGTGATGACTGACATCTGAGTTTCTGGACCTTCCTTTCATAAGATGTGTTCTCATCGACCACAATGGTGGAACAGATTTGAAAGGACTTTGTACTTGTATGCGTTCTTCCCAGTCAATATTGACTTGATGCCATCGATCTAACAGCATTTTTTCTGAACAGATTCAATCATGGGTTTGTGTCGGGCAGCGAAACCATAACATCCAAAACGCGATTCCAGAAATGAGAGAGCATCACCAAGTTTCGCAGTACTTTCTGCAAGACCAGACAAACCGAGGCTGGGGCGAGACTGAGACACAAAAAAACTCCAGCATTGAACACACTGCAGATGGTGTGTGCAAGTCCCTGTCCACTTTCCTGCTTACATCCTTCCTCTCCTTGCCCCGCCTCCCCCACAGAGGCACGACCCTTGGCAGGGCCTCTCTGCCAATGGCCATAACTTACCATAATGCAGGGGAACACCATGACAACCAGAGCCAAAAGGAAACCGAATGCCATACTAAAGCACAAGGGCTGGGGCCATCGCAACAGACCCCAGCAAGGGCCAGGACGCAGGAACTAACCAAAGTACAGCCTATTGGAAGGCTGATACAGGATGAAAATATATAAGGGGACATAGCTAGGACTGAGGTATTGTAAGTGTGCCTTTTAGTTGTGCCGCCTTTTCTCATAAATCCACCCTTTCCAACCAACTTTGTTTTTGTATCCTCAAAAGCGTTCCAATCTGCATCAGGCATTTAGTAAAACCCTAGCGGCTGATCAGTGGTCAAAAGCCATCTCCTTGAAATGAAAACATTCCTCTATAAAAGCAGAACTCGAGAACCGCTTGTGTTTTGGGTGTACGTGTACATGAAGGATTGCATTGTGGAGGTTTGAAGGTACACAGAAATTCTACGTTTTGAATAGCAGCCATGATGAATTGCTGTCACGTGACACAAAGGGTAGGTATAGACTGACAGTCTATCAGTTCTCTGCATGTTCAATTTAATTTGTAGCACCATGTAGTCCTTATGCAACGTATTATAGGACATTATTGGTTAATGCTCTGAGGGGCGTCGGGAAGGAGCCTGAGAACTGACTGTCATGCCAGTCTTCATTGTCAAGGTCTATTTGGCACTTCCTCGTTACGCACAACTCCCCAGTTAGACATCAGCTAAAATGTTAAGCAACTGAATCTGTGGAATAGATTCTATGTTAGAGAACTATTGGGATCTTTCGTATCATTAAATCAAAAGCCAACTTTCTCCCCAAAACTATACAGTACCCGCCTACTTTAATATCACATTGGCAACGTGATGGCCCATCCAGCAGAGAAGCGTTAAATTGTGATCCCACATCCCGCTATTTAATTTTTTTTCAGGTCTTCATTTATTCAATTTTAACAAAAGGCGTAAGGGAGGTATGAAACAGACATTGTATGAAATTATTAACTTGCGAATGAGGCAGGGGGAAAAACATGGATGAGGGTACGGCAAAGATGATACGTGCATCATGGTTACGATAGTAGTCTGTCAAGGGCTAGTTAGTGAATCATAGGTTTCAGATATCTTCTGTTTGCTGTTAGTTGAACGACACCCCTTAGATTCCAAACTGAGGCCCGGTTCAAGGGGTACATTACAACGAACTGAAGTTTTTCAAAAGTGCCAGTTTGATCATCTGGTGAAGAGACTTGGAACAGAAATTGTGTAACGGGGACGGGATTCTGATATATTGGGGGATATTTGCTGAGGTGTGGCTGTTTTCTTTGTTTTCTTGCTGAGGCAATCTCCCACAGTTTATATCACTACATGTTGAGGTACGGGGCAGCTGTGAGTCTCCAGCATTTTGCAAGAGTGATTCTGGTAGTGGTTAGAAGGTGGGAGATCAGTTAAGAAAGTGTCTGCCTCAAAAGGTATAGACTTTCCAACAATTTGTCGAGTAATATCACATTGGATCAAGTGATAGTTGCAAGCTGTAAGGAACTCATGAGGGACACAGTAAAGACAGACACAAGTGATCACAGTTATACACGGGTTGGAAAAAAGCCTAATCTAAACGTAAATTGAAGATGGGAGTAAGCTACGACCATCAAATGATAATGATGCAGTTCTAGTGGCGTCATGTCAAATAAAAGGGGCATATACTAAGAAATACATACTGCCAATCATTACGCTAAATACAAACAAAGAGTGTGGGATAGGGTTCACAGGAAAGAAAGAAAGAAGTGTACACAAAAAGTCAGGATGTGGCAGTTGGGTCTCTGCAGATCGTTTTCCCAGATACTCATATAGGGTGGTCTTTTCGAAAGGTTGCTCTTATTAAGTAGTAGTTAGAGCTTGGATATGTTGTCCTTTTGGATGCCTTGCTAAACTCGAAGGCAGTGGCCTATGTTATGGTGTTCACAATCCAGTTTCTAACTTGGAGATGTCTGAATCACTTTTTTTTCAGAGATCTGAAACACCAGACCTTCAGTTTTTGTACAACATGTATTGTTGGAAGTTAGGATTATACAGATAGAAGAGCAACATTTCTATAAAGGTGTTCTTTACCAAAACAGTAAAGATTGATTGATTTAAAATGTTATCGACTAGTTAATTCAGGTGTTAGCCCACCCATTACAAATGTAAGCCTGTGGCGAACTGGTCTACAGGGAACTCTGGAGATTTCAGTTGGGCCTTTGCGCCATGGGCCTCTTTTTCTCGAACAGTATAATAGAGGACCACTTTGAAAAACATTTCTGGGCCTTTTTGGTTCCCAGTTCAACCCTGGAAACTAAGTGTCATTCTATGTTTCCGCGCGTATGCCGTTTGGGCTCCCAAATGGCATTCGCGCAGAAACGATTGGTTACAGTTAATTAAAGAGACCTTACCTCGCATTAGCGATCTATACAGTGGAGCCCACCTTGTTGACTCGCACAATTGGATAATATGATCAAAATTTATATTGCACAACTGATGATTGACAGGAGTTAGAGCCTCAGAGGAAGAGCCTTACAGCTTGAAACACGTGTCAGGCTGTCCTGCTTTTATTAAATATTTGCAAATTGTGCAGTGACTTTTTGTAATTAGTGCGCAATGTGAAAGCAAAATCCCTTTCTTGTCAATAAGTGTCATTCTGCCATGCTTAGTCTACCAACCTGGTGAGTAGAAGGGCAGAATTCTGGCATGGCATTTCATTGATGGCATGCTGTTCCGTGTAAGCAGCTTTTCTGACCCACTCACCTAATCATTACAGAACGCACCCACTTACACACTCGTAACACACTCATAATGAGTATGTATAAGTAAAATGTAATTGTACACATGTTTTTATGAAGATAGTGCTTGTTAAGTGGGAATTCAAAGTTCAGAAGAGCCATTTTATGAAATACCGGCACACCCCGGGCACGGGGCATGGTAATGGTCAGTACCAGCAAAACACACAAGAACCGCACAGGTGAATGTCGTTGCTTCAATGTATGAATACCAGGCATAACAACACTGGATTTACAGATCCCAGACACATCAATGATGGATTTCCAGGGAACACACCTAGATCTGAATCACCTTTTCAGAATCATGGGAATTCCAGGCAACTGGGATTCAATTTAGAGAAAATGTTCACAGCCACCTACCCGACACATTCAGCAACACGTCGCATGGAATCCTGGGACACAAAGACGTGGCAGGCAAAGCGATTCAACATCGGATGTTTGGTGATAAATCCAAAGTAACTGCAAAAGAGGATTAAAAGCAGGTTAGTTTACCAAGTTGAAGATGGGCGTAATGTAATCTAAGTGGTCTTGTATAGCAACCTTCTGCCACTATTGATCGCCTCACTGTGCCTGGCTTTGTGAGAAAAATGGAGCTGGGGTTCATTGGTGGAACAGTGGGAGAGGTAGATGCAAAACCTGTGGTGTTGATGGGTGCAGGTCAGAAGTAGCCGGTTTCTGTGTACCTTATCTGCTTCCTATGGTTTTTGCAGAGAAACGTAGAAGTATGTTTTTCATAGGGAAGAGCCCAAGATCTGATGGACTGCAGCACTGTGGGTCTGGTTATCTGCAGATGGGGAAGTGTGTGGTAGTGCTAAGGAGGAGAGCTTACCTGTGGTACAGTTAGGGTTAATGTGCTTATGGCTAGGTCTGTGGTGGCTGTCTGTGGGGAGGTAATTCTGTGTAGTGTAAGGAAGTAAGGGATCGTAGAGTGAAGTCGGGTAGTCAGGGGAACATGGGAGTAGGCCTTACAAGGCAAAACAATCTGCGAACCTGCACTCCCCCCAGTGGCCTCTTGCAGACAGGTCCCATTTCACTAACTCAAATTGCCATTGTTAATCCCTCCCTTTCTCTTTCTCTCACTGGCACATCGATACATTGTATTCCATGTGCAACAGACACGCATCTGTAAATTGGCAGATGACAGGGAAGGGGCAATCTGGAAACTCCACTCAATTACCACGAGTTATAACTAAGGGTAATAGGAGGGAAGAAGCTTTGGTTCAGAGAATGGACTACTTGGAATTTAGCGCAAGAGTCACTCATTTTTCCTTGCTTAGTATGCTGGTTGACACGCTGAGAGATGCCTCAACTCTCACTCTAGCATGCTCAGGTACTGTGCTCAGTGGCTTGCTTGGAAGTCTGCACATTATGGCCAGGGCCAGTTTTGGGCAGGACAAGAAGGCATGGCATTCATCAGGGGGTCAGATGTAGAGGGCATGTAGAACAGGCGTCTTCTATACATGACCATGTAGAAAGGGTTTGCTGTTGCTAAGGTCTGTTAAAAGGTGTGCCTGGGTTCATCAGTCAAGGCACAGTTCTTATAAGTGTTGATATTGCAGAAAAGCTGACCTGTGCTTGTCACTAAAGGCAGTATTATGCACACGTTGACCACATGCAAGGGAATTGTTTGCTGTGACGAATCAGGGCAAACCCCTCAATAATCAGGGCAGGATTATTGAGGGGTTTTACCGAATAGCACAGTATTGTTTATCAGGACTGATCTCTCAAAGCAGACATTTTCTGAGGCGTTATACTGCAGAAGATGATTGTTGATTTGTTTATGAGGTACTTCGGTCATGCAGGTTTATTTTGAAGATGGCCATGTAGACGAGGACTATCTGGTGGGTTGCATCTGCTCGCGCAAGTTTACACCATTACATGATTTGAACCCCCAATACCCATAAAGGTGGTGTGTTACTGGCATTGATCAGTAAGCGCAGGTTTACTCACAGGCTGGAGCCTGTATGTCTGGTTTGTTTATTGGGAAACATCAGTCAGGGCAGGTGTATTCTGAAGTTACACCCTGTTGAAGAGAATTATTTCCTGGGATGGTCCATTCACTGCAGGTTTATTCCGAGGTTTAAACCTGTAGCGATGATTATTTACTGGTACAGATCAGTCACAAAGTTTATTCTAAGGTTTAACCATGTAAAAAAAGAGGATTGCTTACTAGAATGGATGATCAACTACAGAGGGTTTATTGCAAGGTTCGAACCTGCACAATTGATTTGGTTACTGGGATGGATAATTCAGGGCAGGTTTATTCTACAAGAGGATTATTTACTGTAGTGCATCTGTCCAGTCGTAGCTATCCCGGCCGGTGACCCTGCACAAGAGGATTACTTACTCCCAAGGTTGACCTGGTTCACTGGAATGGATCTATTCGAGCATGTTTACAATCATCTGAGGCTTGATCCCACACAGGGGAATGGTTGACAGAGGTGGATTGGTCAGTGCAGGTTTGTTCCATTGGTTGATCCAGTATAAAATCATTCTTTTTTGGGATGGAAAAGCCATGGCAGGTTTATTCAGAGGTTTTACTACTTCCCCAGGAGGTCTGAAGGTAGCTGTGTGCTACCAGGCAGGGCAGGTTCAGGAAGAGAGTCATTCCTTTGGATGTATTTGTAGGGTCATGGACAGAATGGTGAAGGTACAATGATATATATATGAAGGTTGAGGCACAGAGAAGGAAGAGGGGTGACTGGGATGTTCCTACCAGCTATTCCTCGGATGGCAACCACAGAAGGAAATGTTCTTCATCTGGAAGAAATGACTGCATCTCTCAAACTGCAAGAAAGGAAAATAATCAGAAAATACCATCAACACACACATGTAAAGAGGTTAGCAGAGCGAGGTAAGCTTTCTCTGATTCAGCCCTATAGATAAGGTGTGTATCGGCCACTTTTACTCACTAGAAATAGGCAAATACTCCCAAAACAAATAGAAATAGTGAGTAAAAATGCTCCCAACTAAAAATAGGAAAGCGACATGTAGAATCCTGCCCCCCTGCTTTCACCCCACAGCTCCATGGATATGTTTGGACCAGTAGTGCACGTAGTAACACAGGAAGTAACTACTATTATAACTGCATAATTGAAATAAGTAAGCATGTATCTTTTAATGTGCATGAATAACTAGGATTTAAAAAAAATACAAAAACATTTCAATTTTTCAGTTAAAACTTATTTTTACTCACTTATAAAATACTCTCATTGGGAATTGGGCTTACATTTATATTCCCTAAAAAATCATTTTACTCTCAACCTTAAAAAATAGGGAGTAA
Organism: Ambystoma mexicanum; assembly: GCF_040938575.1. NCBI lineage: Eukaryota > Metazoa > Chordata > Amphibia > Caudata > Ambystomatidae > Ambystoma > Ambystoma mexicanum. Next base: position 972,283,778 of record NC_090936.1, on the reverse strand, counting down.
AATACTCCTACTTCCAATCCTTATCTGGATCACTGCTCTGATCTTTGCGTTGTCCAGGTCGCAAGTTCACATTCCAGCAAGAATGGCTCAATGTTTCACCGCTCGAAGGTCGACAAAGTTAGCACTAATTTTGGTGGTTTAAAAATACTTGCATATAAGATGTATTCTCAAAGACAACTGTTTTTGGCTCATGTAAAATCACTAGCCAAACACTGCCAGCTTTTGCTACCTTATCACCAGATATTACCATCATATACCAAGCATTCTCATTTGAGGTCTCTGAAAGAGTGGATTGGCTGCAGCACCCTTTACTCAAAATGGTGTGAGTAATTGGGCAAAGGATGTGGATACTCAACAAACGTGTGGGTACATGAGTAAGTGATATTATACATCTATAGGTGTTGCCATTATATGCAAAGTCCATCCTCATAAGTCCCGTAAATGCCAATATATACCTCATATCATCACCATATGCACTGGTCCAAGTTCAAACCAACAACATTTCTGTCACCTATCTTGGAACCAATAATTAAAAAAAAAAAGTTCATTCCGGGGTGCATATGGGTACGAGTATAAATGCTAATCTTATTTTTTTCTGACAAAATGAAGAACACACAGCTTTAATTGAGTGTATTATTTAGAGCGTGTACATTTACCCCAGGGTCCCTAGGTGCTACCTAGAAAGTAGAAGAGTATGCAATGATAGGACAGATTAAGACAGAAGTAAACAATGGGGGAAGAGACAAAACCATGGTGACAAGAGAGAGTTGTCCATCCGGACCAGCCAACAGTCCAACAGTAGAAGAGAGGGCATGTATGAAGAACCAGTGCGCGGGGCGGGGGGGGGTCAACAGATATCAGAGGAATTCCCAAGTCCAGCCAATACTAAAGACCACACACTTCAAAATGAGAGTGGAGCAAAACAACCCACTAGAGCAGCATGTGCATCCGCACAGGAGCCACCAGATGGAGGGGGTGATGGTGGAGACGTATTTGACCACCGAAAAAGAAACAGATCCTTGACTGTCCACTGGAAGGAGCTTGAAAGGGGGCAGGAATTCACATATCATGTCCAAATCCACCACCAGTCCAGTCTATTCATCTCTGTCATCAGCCAGCCATTTACAGGCAGCCGCCATGCAGGGATCACCTCCACACCATCTGACCCCAGATACAGAGACTCCAGATTCAGGCTGCATGCTGCTCCTATCCACAAAAGGCTTTCTGCTCCACCTACCCTCAACACTGTTCACAGCACAGCATCATCACGCCTCTTCTTTCCCTTGACCTGCTTCTAGACGTTCTATGATCTGTACAGGTCATGGTGCAGAACTTGCATAGAAAAGCCGCAGGTACAACATTGTGCTTGCTGAGAGGTATCTATCTCTCTGCAAGGGCTGTTGCTAGGTCTGGAAAAGACCCGGGACTATGCTAATGCCAGTACTGTTGGGACTGGGGGCAAGCTAGACTTTTGGTTGTAGCCCCTGAGCTTCTATCCAGGACTCCAACCAAAAGACCCAGGGCTATAGCCCCCACCAGCTCCCACCTAGCGACGCCTCTGCATTCTGCAGTTGTGAAACCACAGCGGCAAACAGAGGTAGATCTCAGAATTGGGCCCTCTTTCCTGCCCTATGCTTTGAGAGTGATATCATGTGAAAGGACAGCGTGGACTGCCTTTCTTTACACACCGTCCAAATGTCCCCTTAGCAGATATCTTGTGGTCATGTTCCAAGTACGAACGGTCTAGGGGGGTTGAATACGTGTTTATACATTTCCCCTGCATAGCTAGTAAATATTTCTAAAATATCAAATATGTGTCTTAGTGCTTGCCAGCAGTAGCATTTTGGATGGACGTATTATAATGACTCCTATCCACGGCACTACTAACTATCCCTATTAGTAATGTTGTAGAGTGCAAACGCTAATCGGCAAGTATTTTTGTGCATAAAAAAGTATTTACCAGCTAGTTTGGACATATGTAAGTATTTATAGTTTATTTATAACACTTTACGAAATTGTGGTTCAGCCACCTCTAACCATGCTGTAAATTCACCAGGATTACTTACACAGCTAGGGCATGCTTTTAAGGTCATCATGTGTGCAAGTTCGTGTTTGCACACCATAGCATTATTAAACTGCACAGTAAAAAATGAATTTCAGCATTATTTGTTGTGTTTCTATTTATTATCCCAACAATGTTCAACCCCCACAGGATGCAAATTCCTTTCATCAGCCTTGATATGATCAGATGTCCACGAACAGGTGGTAAATTTGAGGAAATGTTGGCACAACGTGAAGCGTTGTGGGTTAATTATCTTCAGTAGTGATGCCTACTGTCATGAGGGAAGACCTTGAACTGAACTATTGGCCTGAATATTCCAGTTTAATCTGGCACTCAGTATAACCATGTCTTATACATTGACAGTAACAATGTAAATGGACTGGACACAAGCTGTTACATACCGGCACTGTCACTTCAAAGCCATACGTATGCTCGCTATCTCAGAACCCTGGCTTACACATTCCTCCGACCCTATGCTTTTGCTCACCCTATATAGTGGCTACTCCACATGCAACATGGATTGGACCTTAGCACGAGCTGGTGGGGTTGCTATAATTGTTAAGTCTTCACTCTTTCTCCAAATGTATCATTGTGCTACTACCTAGGGGTGTGAAATCATGATTGTGAATCTCTTAGATATCCATCACTCACCCATTATTTTCTTTGTATTGCATCGCTCCCCCCCTCTGCTCCCCCCCCATTTCCTCGACCGCCCTGAGTCCGGCCTAGACTTTATTACAGCTCTTTTGGTTATAATAATTCCTTCATTGTAGACAACAACTAAAACTATCATCCTTGAAGATTTTAACCTTTGATTTCAGGGCCCCAAAGATGTTCTTGCCTAAGACCTGTGGAGAGCCGTAATCAATTTAAACTTTAAACAATTACTATTGGTCCCTACACACTTCAGTGGCTGTATGCTGGATTGGATACTAGTGAGAAATACTCATGTTAGAAATATTCAGGGTAAACAGATTGGTCTGATCATTGTTTTAAAGACGTTTGTAGAACAGTACCTTCAAGTGTAAAGAAATCCTATCATTAGACAAAAAGCACATTAGTTAAATTAACAATACATTTTCACAGTCTGGAATTGATTAGGGGGAAATGTGGTGAATAGTACTTTTTAGAGTCCATCCCAAAAAATGGCACTACTATAAAGTCGTAGTGACCATACAAATATTTATGTTATGTTATGGGCATTTATACAGCGCACGTGCGCCCAGAGGTATCATGGAGCTATAAGTGAAGAAGCAGTAGCAACCCGAGGCTTAAAACAACAGTGTCTTCAGAGAGCGACGAAAGACCAGACGGTTGTCTGTGGCTCGCAGGGCTAACCTAAAGTCATTCCAGGATTTCGCAGCCAGCACCGAAAAGGCCAGTCCGCTAGTACGTGCCAGTCTGATACGAGGGACAGATAACAGAAAGGCAGATTGGGAGCACAGGGGGCAAGCCGGAACATACCAAGGAAACTTATCCTTGATGTATTCTGCTTCTAGCTTGTAGAAGGCCCGGTGGACAATACACATGGGCTTGAAGAAAATCCTCTTTTCGATGGGATTGCCAATGGAGCTGCCTGAAAACCGGAGACATATGGGCTTGAAAAGGGGGATGCACCACAGATCTGGTGGCAGCATTTTGGAGTAGCTGCCGCCGATTGGTAAAATACTGAGGCTGACCAAAAAAGGGAGTGAATTACAGTAATCGGTCGTGCTCAGCACCAGTGCAGCCACCACCAGGCCATGTTATTTGACTGGGACATAAGGGAGCACTTTATATAAAGTGCGTAGCTTAAAATGTCCCGATTTGCACACAGCCGCCACTTACTTCGCAGTGGATAGAGAGGATGACATTATAACCCCCAGATTTTTTACTGAGGCAGCAGGCTGAGGGCACACGCCCAGGGAGGAGGACCAGCATTCTGGTGTCCAAAACGAAAGAGGGGAGGACGTGCCAACAACAAGCACCTCCGTCTTATTGGTATTGAGCTTAAGACAATAGGCCGACATCCATGCACCCAAATCCTTGAGGCAGCTCCTCAATCGGGCCGTAGTATCTGAACGGGTAAGGTCCAGCCGCAATAAAATCTGTGTATCGTCCGCATAAGAGTAATATCTAAAACCGTGTGAAAGAATGAGAAGAAGAAGAGGTCGAATGTATATATTAAACAGAATAGGACAGAGTGCTGATCACTGAGGGGATATTTATCTAAGTTCTCGTTAAAATGATTGCCTCAGAATTATTTCCAAGGGCTGTCCACAAGGAAATGTTACGGTAAACATATGAGTACGTGGGTAACAGAAAAAGTATGCTGATAAATCCATTTTGTACTGCAACACTCAATTGAAATATGGTGTGCGGTTAGTAGAAATATTCTGAGCACATTGAGACTAACATTCAAAACGTGCTAGACGTGGGCTATCAAGTAACAGTACTATTCAGCACATATAACCACAACCGCTTATAATGCTTATTCACGCAGGAGATCTTGTGGGGGAAAATAGCACTACCACTGGTGCCAACTTGTAGAGGTACATCCAACTACATCCAACTACAGCATTACCACTGGTGAAGTGAAAATGGTAGTGCTTTTCCAGAAAATCCACTTGGTATCTTTTTAAAAAAAATAAAACAATATTCTATCCATCTTCATTCACATATTGAATGGAAATGGATAGCGTACAGTATTTCTTTCTTTCTTTAAATGTATAAAGCGTACATCGGCCCTGAGGCATCGTGGCGCTGTTACACAATACTTGCTTGGTACAGGCATACATGAAAAGGAACAGTGGAAAGAGTAATGACAGCAGTAGAGTATGCATGTTCAGTTGGTTACATGGGAACAGCATAAGAGTCATAGAACGTGTTACATGTTAGAGCGAAAAGTTAAGCTTAGTTGAACAGTTTAGTTTTCAGCATTTTACGGAAGACAGTGTAGGATTTTTCATTTCTTAGTACAGTGGGCAGGGCGTTCCAGTTTTTGGGTGCCAGGTGTTGAAAGCTGGAGCCTCCAGCTTTGGTTCTTTTGAACGCGGGCACATAGATCTGGTTAGACAGATGGGATCTAGTGTGGACGAGCTGAAGGTGATACTTTCCGATAGGTAAGGTGGGGCATCAGAGGAGAGGCATCTGTGTGTAATGGGCAAGGTTTTAAAGAGAATGCGTTCTTTCACCGGCAGCCAATGTGCATCTTTCCTTGCCTGGGAGATGTGTTCCCTTTTGGGAATACTCAATGCTGCTCTAAGGGCATTGTTCTGTGTGACTTGTAGTTTGTTGAGGTTTTTTGCAGAGGTGCCCAGGAAGAGAGCATTGCAGTAATCGAGCTTGGTACCGACTGTGGCTCTGGCAATTGCTAGGCAGTTTTTGGTTGAGAGGAAGGGCTTGACTGCGTTGATAACCTTGGTGGTGAGTGCAACAGAGGAAGCTATGGCACTGACCTGGCGTGACATGGACAGGGAGGAGTCGAGGTAGACGCCTAGGGTTTAAACTGCTGTTGAGACTGTGATAGTGGAGTTGTCAATGTTGAAGGGCTTTTATTGGGGGGAGCATTTGTTGAGTGTTTCTTTAGTGCCTACTACAAGGATCTCTGTTTTATCTCCATTTAGACAGAGGCCGCTGGCTGCCATCCAGGTCTGGATGGCTGTGTATATCTTGCTTAGTGCTGCAGCATCTTGTTCGTAGATGCTGGTTGCGGGGAGTAAGACGTGTGTGTCGTCGGCATAATTGGTGTAAGCTATGTCACGTTGATCCAAGTCATTGAAGGAGTGGGAGGGTGAAGATGTTGTACACCGTGGGTGCGGTACATGAACTCTGTGGGACTTCACAATGAATGGTGGTGGAGGAGGCACATGCAGAGTCTGAGAAGACTATCATGAGTCTACCATTTAAGAAGGATGCAACCCAAGCTATGGCTTGCAGTGAGAAGTGGGCATCATTTTTAGTTGCATACCGAGGATATCATGGTAGACGAGATCAAAGGCAGCAGACAGATCTAGTAGGAGAAGTGCTGGTTTATACCAGTAATGGCTCATACCATTATTGAATATGTTTTAATTGCACAAAAGGGTTAATTCAGGCCCTTTTCTGCATTGGATGGGAAATGTGGAGAGGGGGTGGGCCTCAGAGTTGCTGAATAGATGCTAATGTGCATACTGTAAATAAAAGGAACGATAGAAAATGCTGGAGACCTTTTACAATGTTTGCCTCCACATCTGGGGTGGAAGTAAAAACAGGTGGATTTCAAGGTGAAATAACACCTTGTGATATGGCGGTATTCACCTCCAGTGGCATTCTGCAACAATACCACTGGAAGTATATAACTCAATTTCTGTAATGAGAGGAGTAATAAAACAGGAAATCTTTTCAAATAGCTCCCGTTTTAGCATTAGCTCCAAGGCTTTAATCATGCCGTAACTTTATTAAATTACTCAAGCCTCTTGTAAAGAGTTCATTCCTGAATCTCGAATGAACAATGGGGTAATTAGCAGAAAGTTCAGTTTTTATACCCATTCAAAAATGTTGTGACTATAATATAAGTTTGGTTGTAGTGACCAATTTCAGGTCCCCGGTGTGGAATGCACAAAAGTGAACACATCAACACTTTATACATTTAGTGATTAGTTGTATACAATTTGGGAAAAGTAACTTTGGGTGCACTTTATTACAGTACTTGAATAAACAGCAAACCTACGTTATAAAGGGGGACCCGGGGGAAACGTGAAGCCGTCTGTGCGCGTGTAATTGGGCTTGTTTATATTGCAGTTAATCCCATTACACGTCGCACAGAGCGTCCTGCACTGGGCTGCTGGCAGCACTTGATGGCAATTGCTGCTTTGTCTTGCTCTCGGGTGCGCCCTGTATTTTGCATATGCATAGGTGTTTGGCACTGATGGGATCGTTACTTGCCCACCAGGTGGCCCATCAATGCCAAATGCCTAAGCATATGCAAAAAGAAAGCGCACTTTAAAAGTTTTGTCATGCAGACAGACACACTGACATGTAAAGAAGGGGATTGTTTTAGTTTTAGCAAGCGCCACTCTATAGCAATATTATCTTGGTGATAACCCTAGTGCTGACGCATTATCTATTAAAATCATTTATTTATTTAAAACTTTTTTTGCAAGACTGGGTTAGAGGATTATTGGAATCTATATACAACATTTTCTCAGAGAGATGTATTCAGGAAGGCCATGTTTCTTTTCAGCTTCCAATTGGCCATGTTACAATATTATATAGCGCCTTGGATTAAGGCGCTATATAAAACAATAAATAAAAATACATTGTATTTCAGGGCCGTATTGTTTTGCAATATGGGATTCTAGTCACCATGCAATAAAATATTGTTGTTCTAACACACTATGTAGTGTTCTGTCTATGTATGTTTTTCTTGTTGTGTTATGTTTCTTACTTTTGAGACCTTTCCACAACTTTTTAGGTGCACGCTTGTTTTTTCAGCTTATTTGGATGGGAGTCAGCTTGTTTTGGGCTTGTTTCGGAAGGGCATTCAGCTTATTTTTTCCATCCGACCTGGCAACACTGTTGGGGACTTTGGTTTGAGAAGTCCTGTCGCCTGCTTCCTGAGCTTTCCCTGAGCTTTTTCATGGTAGCTAGTTTTGGTTGTGGGCTAGAGTGCATATAGGTAGGTAGACTGTTTTATTTAATTAATGTGGGATGATAAAAAAATAAAAAAAATAAATAAAAGTTAACTTAGTCGGGGGTACTGTATATAAAGTACCCCCATTTTCCGTTGTATCCTTCCCCTTTTTATTTTCGTTTCGTGAGGTGAGGTGAGCGTTTTGGATAGGAATTTGTACGGTATATTTTTAAATATTTTATTTCTTTTTCGTCTCCTTTCCGCGGTTTCCCTTTGCTCGCGCTCATATTTTCAGTGAGCTGTTTGTTTATTCTGAATTTTTTAGCCCGTGTTTCCTTGCCGGCTCCCAGTATTTCGTATATTGTGTATGTATGTTAGTTTAGTAACGGTTCATTACAATTGGTCAGGTGGCGCAGCAGGTAGTGCGCTCGCTGTGGTGTTTGTGCTAATGGAGGTTCGGTCCCGGTGGGGATTTCTGGATTGTATTTGTTTTTATTTATGGGTTAGTGCGTGTGTTAAAAATGGTAGTGGGTCCTCAATTGGTGGCGCTGTGGGCCCTCGTTTTCGTGCGTGTTTTTTATTGTGCCCTCGGTGGTGCTGGTCGTGTGTTTTCTTCGTGGGGGGAGAGGGGCTGGGTTTGCTCCTCCGGAATTCGTTCATGTGTTGTTTGGGCTCCTTTCTGGGTCAGGCCTGGTGTTTTGCTCGTGGTGCCACTCGGCTTCATAAGGAGACGTAGGAGGTTTAAAAGGCACTTAAGGAGGGAGTGTACTTGTATCCTAGTGTAATATCAGCATTTATATATTGTGCGCAGGTTTTTGTTTCTGGGAATTTTCTCCAGTTTGTGCCTTCTATATGTTGATCGGTTTGGGCGGTTAATAAAATAATAAATAAATAAATACATAAATAAAATCAATAATTAAATAAATAAATATATATCTATATAGGTTATAATGAAACTAAAGGCTGCTCATTTTACATTGAACTATGGGCTGTCTAATTTGAGGGAAAGTTTAATTAATGAATATTATATTTCATGTCTTTGTTTCATCTATTTTTTTTCTTTTTCTTTACAGAGGTCAATTTCCTCAGATAGGTTTTGTTGGGAGGATCTTTTTGGGTAGTTATTATTTTAGGGATATTATTTAGTTCTCTGTCAGATTTTAGGGCATAATGGTGGGCCGGGGTGCCAACATGAAGGGTTCAGTGGATGCCAAGACTCTTATGGAACCACTGGAGATTATTAGCATGGCATCTAAAGCCCAGCTGGTAGGGGTGGTGGGGGAAGTTATAGGTGAAGTAGAAGAAAGTGTTGGGAAGCCGCAGTGTAGAGCAGCGGCTGATGGGGCTCTTGCAGCAGTGATGGCTTGCACCCCTGCAGCTGGCAGAGGTGAGGCATGGGAATCCAGGGGCGGGAAATCGATAGGAGAGCTTCTAGAGGGGAATTGATGTTAGGTGAGGATCCTGGGAGGGCTGGGTTTGATAATGATCAGGAAGAGGTGGAAGATATGAATAGTGTACAAGAAGGTACAGAACAGGAGAGCCACGTTACTGGGGGTTATGGAACACAGGGCCGGGCACCTAGTCAGAGGGGCAAAGGTAGCAAATACTTGAAGAACAGTGCAGGTGGAAGAAGGAGAGAGAGGTCCCCATCGATTAGTGAGGTTAGGGTGGGGCGCGGATCGACCCCCCCGAAAAAGAAATTGGGTAGGGGAGGGTGCTACGAAACCCCCGTTGGTAGAGAGGATGAATATGAAGAGGGTTTAGGTATGGCCCCTTCTCAATCAGCACGAGGACAGTCTAGAGGGCGCAGCACGGCCCCTAGCGATGAGGATCACAGGGCGGAGGTGACCACACCTCGCCCGAGAGAAGAGGACCAGGAAGGGGTTTCTGCAGCCCCACCGAGAACACGTCAAAGGAGTAATGGGTCGGATGCCTTGGGCTCACAAGAAGAAGATATACGCGACCCGAGCATGAGCTCGCATCAGCAATGGTATTTCAGGGGTGATGATGTAGGGATTGAAGAATATGTGGGGCAGTGGGAGGATGTAGGTTATAGGGCAATACGGAGAGGAAGTAATGAGAGAAGGGGTTCTAGGTGGGTTAGGAAAAGAAGGGAGCAGGGGGTGTGGGGGGCAAGAGGTCGGGGTAGAAATTGTTTGGGTGGGACTGCTGACATGTTTTGTCCCTGCAGTAGGAGCCCATTAAGAAAAGAGATGAGAAGCATTGGAGTGGAGGCCAGGCCGCAGTCAGGAGATGGCGGAATGGAAAGAGGTGAGCGGGAAAGGGACTGGTCATCTGCATTGCAGAGAGAAGATATGAGAACGAGGGTAGAAAATGAAGGGACTGGTTTGCAAGAGGCAAGGAAAGAGATTGGTGTACAGGCTATTGGAGCCATGGGGAGTGACAAGGGAATTTGCTTGGTGGAGGTACAAACAGATAAAGTGGTTGAGCCATTGGCGCTCGATGTACAGGTTTCAAAAGTAAATGAAGTTGAAGTGAAGAGCAAGGAAAAAAAGCTACCTTACATGGGTATCACAAAACCTTTGGGGGCGCATTTAATGGCAGCGACTAAGGACAAGATTCAGGCAGGAGAATTTGTGGACATTTTTAAATTGCTTCATAGGGAAGTGAGAGCAAAGGAGGGTTTCTAAGGAAGAGGAGAGAGAGTTGGCGTCGCATCCACGAGTCCCGGTAACAATTGAAAACTGGAGATCAGCGTTCATTATTTACGCTAGTGTATATTGTGAGAAATTTCCAGAGCGGTGTGTGGCTCTGTTAAAATATATGGATGTGATCAGGAAGGCGTTTACAAGTTTCAGGGGCTTTGCGTGGGTGCGCTATGATAAAGAATTTAGAGCAAGAATGGCCGAAGACAGTCAGGCGGTTTGGAGGGAGATAGATATGGATTTATGGTTGCAATGGATGGCTCCAACGAGGCCTGCCCCATCGTTGCACACAGCAAGTGGGCTGCCTGTGCCTTTCCGGCCCTTTCTTGGTCGCCCCGCCAAGGAGGAGGCGGGGGGAGGAGGTAGAGGGCAGTCCTCAGCAGCGTATTGGGCGTTTAACAAGGATGGCTGCACAAGGAATTTCTGTAGGCTTAGGCATGAATGTAGCAAATGTGCAGGTAAACACTCTCACTCAGTGTTTCCGACAGGGGTAGGGGGAGAGGAGCTGGCAGAGGGGTTGTGGGGAAAGGCTTTTACTCCAATTAAATTGGATGTGTTGGAGAAGTGGTTGCAATTTTATCCGGACAGGGAAGGAGCGAGAATTTTGAGTGAAGGTATTGGACATGGTTTCAGGCTCAGCTATCAGGGGCCAAGGGTGCGTCGGTGGGCGGAAAATTTGAGGTCAGACAAAGAAAATGTTGAGGTGGTGAGACAAAAATTGGACAAGGAAATAGCGGCAGGAAGGATAGTAGGACCATTTGTTGACTTACAGGGCGATTTAGTTGTATCCCCACTGGGAGTGGTGCCTAAGAAAGCCCCTGGGGAATTCAGATTGATACACCATTTGTCATGGCCCAAAGGCATGTCTGCCAATGATTTCATTGCCCCTGAAGAATGCGGGGTTGTATATGCAAGTATGGATCAAGCTGTAGAATTGGTGAGGAAAGCTGGGTTTGGGGCCTTCATGGCCAAGTGTGACATTAAGGCGGCTTTCAGATTGTTGCCAGTGCACCCAGAGGATTTTTGGCTGTTGGGTTTGCAATTTGAAGACAGGATATACATTGACAAAGCGTTACCAATGGGGTGTGCAATTTCTTGCGTCTTGTTTGAGCGTTTCAGTTCCTTCCTGCAATGGGTTTTTTCATACAGTTCTGGTTGTAAGAGCGTTCTGCATTACCTAGATGACTTCCTGTTTATTAATAAGGCGGAAGGTGAAGGAGAGTGTGAAGAGATGCTGAAGTTGTTTCAAGTTTTGATGGGAGAGCTGGGCGTGCCTTTAGTGGAAGACAAAACAGAAGGGCTGGCAGTTGTGTTGACATTTCTAGGGATTGAGCTGGATTCAGTGGCTATGACCTCATGCTTGCCGCACGACAAGGTGAGGAAACTGGTAGGATTGTTGGAGAAAGCGGTAGGCGCCAAGAAGTTGATGCTAGTGGAAATGCAGAGTTTGGTGGGGCATTTGAATTTTGCATGGAAAGTGGTAGCACCAGAGCGGACTTTTTGCAGGAACATGGCAAGGTCGATGGCAGGAGGAAAGTGCCCACATCATCGGATAAGAGTGACAGGTGCAGTGAGGGAAGATTGTAGAATTTGGCTTCGTTTTTGGGAGAATCTTAATGGAGTGTACATGTGGTTGGAAGGAGAACCGGTTTCTTGGGAAGTGCACATTTTTTCAGACGCAGCAGGCGCAGGAGGTTTTGGAGTGTTTTGGGAAGGAAAGTGGTGCGCAGAGAAGTGGCCACCGCTTTGGTTGGAGGAGGGAAAAAGCATTGCATTTCTGGAATTTTTTCCTTTGTTGGTGGCGTTGGAGTTGTGGGGAAAGGAGTTGCACAACAAGAAGGTGAATTTCAACATAGACAATGAATGCGTGGTCCATGTAGTGAATCGACAGTCAGCAAGGGATCAGAGGGTGGTGAGACTAATGAGAGAGTTTGTTTTGCGTTGCATGAAATTGAATGTGATTTTCAAGGCAACACATGTGCCAGGCAAGGATAATGGCATCGCTGATGCGTTATCTCGTTTTCAATGGCAGAGATTCCGTGGATTGGCTCCAGATGCGGAACAGAAGGGGCAGAGGATTCCGGAGGAGCTGTCAAAAATAGGAAGCTGAAAGCGCTTTAATTGGTGGAGGGTTCACTGGCTCCGGCATCTAGAGAGGCATACAGGAGGGCGTGGGAGGATTTTATAAGAGGAGGAGCTCGTAGTTGGAAAGGTTGGGGGGATGTGGAAGAGTGGAGAAGGGACGATGTCACTAATTTCCTATTGAGATGTATAGATAGGGGTTGGTCCAAAGTAACTATATTGGGGAAAATGGCAGGGATTGCTTTCTATGGGAAGTGGTTTTGGGGTTTTTCAGCCAATCGGGGGAGAAATGTCAAGCAGGATGATTGAAGGTTGGGCAAGGGAAAGCAAGAGGGAAAAAGATAGGAGGAGCCCGATATCGGCTGAATTGCTAGTAAGGTTGTGTCAGGCTGTAGGGGGAATTTGCTGGTCGGCATGGGAGGGTGAATTGTTTGCAACCTGTTTTACTTGGCTATTCTTTGGGGCTTTTAGGGTTTCTGAGTTGGTGGGGTGGAAGAATGGAGTTGGTGGGCTGCAACGGGAAGACGTGCAGTTCTCTGACGTGGGTTTGGACATCAAGATCAGGAGGTCTAAAACAGATCAGAAAGGGAAGGGCTCTTGGGTTTTGCTGGGGCGAGGGAGTAAGGATTTATGCCCGGTTCAGTCAGGTTTGACTTGGAAGGAGCGTTGTGAGGGTAGGTTAGGTTTGGTTTTTCAGCATGAGAAGGGAGAGCCACTATAGGTGCAAGAAGTTCTGGGGGTGTTATGGAAAGCTTTGGTAGTGGTGGGCGAGAAGGCAGAGGATTTTGGTACTCATACTTTTAGGATGGGAGCACCAGCTGAAGGTAGCAGGTTGGGCTATTCTGAAGAAAAGGTGAACAGTTTGGGGCGTTGGAAGTCAGGAAGATACAAAGGGTAGGTCAGGGATTTGGGCAAACGGGATGTTCGAAAGAATAATGTTCAGAAGTTTCAGTAGTGTTGTATTAAACATAATGTTGGTTTTGTCAGTAATTTATCATTTCTTTTTCAGATGCTGCTCGGGGGTCGGGTCAGATGTCACAATTATGGATAGTGGGGCATTCCATTGTTAAGTGGGCTGGGAAAGAAGCTGAGAAAAGAATTGTTGGCAGGCAATTGGGTTGCAGCTATAAAGATGTTTTGGTAAAATGGTCAGGTTTAAGGGGGCTTCGCTGGGATCAGTTACTCCCAATGTTGGCGGGGTTAAGGGAGCGTTGCGGGACTCCAGATGGGCTGATTAGTCATGCTGGAGAAAATGACCTGGTAAGGGATACTGGTGTGGCTCTCCTTAGAAAGATGAAAAGGGATTTGTTATGGGTACGAGAAATGTAGCCACAAGCATCTGTAGTTTGGACCAAGTTGTTGCCTAGGAGAGTTTGGAGGGGAGCGAAAAGTGAAGGAGCGATAGAGCGAGCAAGGAAGGGGATAAACAGAGAGATGGTAAATTTTGTGCCTCCGTGGCGGTGCAGGTTTTAGACCACAAGGATATTGTTCATGAAAGATTTATGCTATTTCGAGAGGATGGTGTCCACTTATCTATGATTGGGAATACTTACTATCTGTCGGAAGTGATATGGTTGGTGAGAGACATGCTAAAGAGTTGGAAGTAGGAAGGGTTGAGGGGTGGGGCAGAAAGAACACCTTGGTGGAGGGTTTTTCTGGTGCCGGGGGCATGGCCCCTTTAGATGTGGGGGAGGGAAGCACAATGGGGGAGTGGCGCGGGAAAGGATGGGGTGGTGCTGTTTGCACAAGCGGGCTACCCCGGGGGAGCAGGTATTGAACCTGAAGGGGCATGGCCCAAGGGGAAAAATGGGACGCCTTGAGAAGTGGTAAGGAGACTGTTGGGACCAAGGGATGTTTAGGGAGGAAGTTGATTTCTTTATTTATTTAATTATTTAAATGTTGGGAAAATGAAAATTGTAATTGTTGTTTGGTTGTTTAAATAGTTTGTTAGTTTGTAAGACCAGGGAGCCAGGTAAGCGTTTTATTTGTAAGCCTTGACCTGTCACATTAAAGCAACCTTTTCCACTCTAACGAGTCTGGGTTTTTGTGCAGTAAGTCAAAAAAGGGGCCCCGGGGGGAACGCAAAGCGTTTCCCCCGGTTCATTTTGACGCTGCACAGGCCAGCGAGGTGGCCGTGTGCAGCGCGTCATCAGGGGTATTTAAGGGTCAGGGAAGGTTCAGGAAGCAGGCGACGGTTGGGGACTTTGGTTTGACCCGCCCGCCTGCCCCCTTTGTTCTTGGGTTATGGTATCAGGCTCAAGTTTTCTGGGGGGGGGTGTTCCATCGCTTAATGTTGGGGTCTTTGGGACCAATTTTCTGTAATAAGTTCCTGGGGGGCTTTTTGGTACCGTTTTCAGTTGGTATTGTTTTGGTAGTTTTATGTGACAGGTTGGGGCATTAGATTTGTGTGATGTATATTATTCGTTGCTGATGTGGCAGGTCACACTGGCGGCAGGTCATAGGAAAGAGGAGTTTGGTGTAGAGGGGAGTCTGGATGGGTCTGGGAAATTGTTGCGGTGGCGGTGCATGGCCCCTTTTGATGTGGGGGAGGGAAGCACAATGGGGGAATGGCGCGGGAAAGGATGGGGTGGTGCTGTTTGCACAAGCGGGCTACCCCGGGGGAGCAGGTATTGAACCTGAAGGGGCATGGCCCCAGGGGAAAAATGGGACACCTTGAGAAGTGGTAAGGAGACTGTTGGGACCAAGGGATGTTTAGGGAGGAAGTTGATTTCTTTATTTATTTAATTATTTAATTGTTGGGAAAATGAAAATTGTAATTGTTGTTTGGTTGTTTAAATAGTTTGATAGTTTGTAAGGCCAGGGAGCCAGGTAAGGGTTTTATTTGTAAGCTTTGACCTGTCACATTAAAGCAACCTTTTCCACTCTAACAAGTCTGGGTTTTTGTGCAGTAAGTCAAAAGGGCATGTTAACATTTTCAATGTCCGTTTTTGAAAACACTTTGAGCTTGATAGTGTCCTAAGATTGAGACTTTCAAATATGTGACTTTGTGAATGATGTTGATTTCCTGAAATTAAGGGATTGTCAGCTCCTGAGAAAGGGTCCAACTGCATGTCTTGAAACGTGTTGAGCAAAATCTAAAATGACCATCCTGTGAGAGTTGTACATTGTTGAAATGTGTATTTGAAAACCATATCTTTCTTGAGTTTGGGAACAGAAATCAAATGAACGCAATACATTAAGAAAGACTAATGGAATTTTACTGGATTTTTCTTGGAAACATAACAAATACATTATTTTGTTATCACAATACAAGGTGAAAAGATATATAAAACTGCAAACTGATTTTGTTTAACTTTGCTCAAAGAAAGTGCACCAGAGCCCACCCGCATGAGTGAGCTTTTAATTGTTTCTGGGGTCTTATTCTGGTGACTCTTCTTTTACACTTTTTTTTATATATTTTTATTTTAATCAACAGGTGCATCAGCCATGAGGCTCAAGAAACAATAGACAAGTTAAACAATGTGATCAGTGAGATTACAGTATTCAATTTTTAAGCAAATTAACAGATGTGAAAAAGATCCCCCCATCCACGTAAAGGGTCTAAGTCGGAAGGTGGAGGAGGGATAGTAAAGTAGAAATGGAGAATAAGAAACTGAGAAGAAAAGAAATAAGAGACAGGATTCCCACCTCCTCCCCCCTCCCTCTTCCCTCTTGTGGGCCTGACCATTGAAGATGGCAATTGACCAGTTGGTTTCATTGGTGTTCAGCGTTTGCCATGGGAGCGTGACCAAAATTGTGGGGAAGACTTGGCTTTTCCTTTGAAGAGTGTGATGCGGAGGATCAATTTTGGGTGAATGTCTCTGTGAAGGCTACTTTCGTGTGGGGGCTAGAGTGCGTTTAGGATGCAAAGTTTTATGCAGCAGCCAGTCTTGCCTTATGACGCAGGCGTGGGGGTTCAAACTAAAGCTAAGCCGCTTGAGATTCTCTTTGGAACTGCAAAAATGGAAGCCATTGGTGGTCTATATGCGAGTGTGTTTCCATTAGGAGGGCAGTAGGGCTTTCCATATCGTAAATTACTTTCGCTTTTCTCAGCCATTCCGATTTTGTGGGGAGAGGAAAGGCCTTCTACTTCATTGTGACACAAACACGGGCTGCTAGTAGCACATTTTTTGATATGGGTGGGAGAAGCGTGCATCTGTCCTCGACATGCTCGACTCCAAAGAGAACCAGAAGGGGAGATACGTCTCTGCAAATGCCCTCAATCTTGTAGATCCACCCCAGGAACAACTGTATCTGGGGACAAATCAACCATTGGTGTCAATATGTGCACACCTTTGTGGACCCTCTCCAGCAAAAGGGGGAGATGCCTTGGTACATTTTGGCTAAACGTTGGGGGGTTAGGTGCATTGTATAAGTATTCTACAGTTGTGCATCTTGTACTGCATCGCAATAGAGGATTTCCACACCGCCCTGTGTATGGCATCCCAACCTGCTTGGTTATCCTCCCACCCCAATTCTTTCTGCCACTTAGCTTTGGTGCTTGGAGGGGGGAGATGGCCTCTGTCAATGAGTGCTCTATACATGCACGTTATGAGATCTTTGGTGCCTGAGTGTGTGTTCAGTATTTTATCGAATGTGGTTAAGGAGCGCTGCTGCTGTTCTTCCATTTGCAGTCCATGAGGACCCCTTTGAGCTGTATATAAGGCAAGGGTTTCATAGTCAGACCTTGCTGCGCTACTTCGAGTTCCTCTTTGGTCAAAAACGAGCCCTCTCTCCACATTTGTCCTACTCTGACCAAACCCTGCGAGTACTGGGGTTGGAATCGGAGGGGTTCGAGGATGGAGTCTCTGATTGGGGGAGCCCAGATACAACTAAGCGGTGATGGCCTTGTTGTAATACCCTTCATACCCGGGTTTCTCTTGTTCCATAGAACCCACAGTGCTGTTAAAACCGGGTGTTCTACGCGGGAAAAGCGTCCCGGGGGACCCAGAGCCATTCTCCCATAGTTACTGGGCCGAACAACCCATTCTCTAGAGCTACCCACTGCTTGCTTTTAGACTCCCTAATGTGATCCACTAGGACCCGGAGAGAGGCCACTGCGTAATAACTGTGGATGTCGAGGTAGGCAAAGCCCCCTTTCTCTTTTGGTAGGATAAGAGATTTACATGCAATGCAAGGTTTACCCTTGTCCCAAAGAAATGACAGCAGAGTTTCTTTGACTGTGTTCAGAAAGGTGCTAGGGAGGGCAATCGGGAGGGATTGGAAAAGGAAGAGGAGTCGAGGCAGAATGTTTATCTTAATCGCCGTTAGTTTACCAGCCTAGGAAAGGTTGAGTTTACTACATTTGCCGAGATCCTGTTGGATCACTGACCATGGTGTTTTATAATTGGACTGGAACAGACCTTGGAGATGTCTTGTTATCGTTATCCCTAGATATGTTATGCTAGTTTGTGAGACTTGGAAAACCCACGCCTGTGGGGTAGTGGCAAGGGGTGTGTCTGGGCCTTTGAGAGGGAGGATTATTGTTTTTGTTTCGGTTTATGTGAAACCCAGATTGTGCACCATATTCCTCTATTTCATGCAGGAGGGCTGGAATCAATTGCTCAGGGTGAGTGACATAGGCAATCACATCATCTGCAAACAGGGCTAGTTTATATTTGACGCCATACCTATGGAAGCCTCTGATCCTGGCTTTCCGCTTGATGTTTTGGGCCAGCGGCTCCATGACTAAAACCTAAACCAGCGGGGAAAGGGGGCAACCCTGCCTAGTTCCCCTGGTCAGTCTAAACTGCTGTGATACAACCCCTTTTACCATGACCTTGGCCTAAGTGTTCTGGTACAGAGCCTAGGCACCTCTGATCCAGTCCGAACCCAAACCCGCCTTGTGTAAGACATCTGACATGAACCTCCACTCCACCCGGTCAAAGGCCTTTTCGGCGTCGACCGAAATCAAAGTGGGTTCTGCTTATGATGCTGGGATGGAGGCCATGAGGTCCAGAGTTTTGCGGACGTTGTCCGCGCCCTGCCTTACCGTGACGTCTTGTCCACTTTTAACAAAACAACTGACAGTTTCCATAGATTGTGAAACACCTTAAAGTATCTGAAAGAAGTTGATTTGCTCTGTTCCTTATTGTTTAATTTTGCAGTTCAATCACTCACATATAATGCACACGCATACAGATAAGAGCATATCTTTAAAAAATGGTTGGTAAAAATGTGGTCAATAAAAACACACTGAACCGTACAAGGATATTAAGGAGACATCAATTGCTAGTTCTTTGGTGCAGTTTAAAGACACTCATCTGTAGAACAAAAGTGTTAATCTTATTAAGGTTAGCTGGGCTGTATCATTATCACTGTGTGCCCCTTGTGTGACATAGATTAGGGATTTCTCTGTATACCCACCATTGGGCAGTTGTCCACATAACCCAAAACTACTGCCACAATGTGCTCTAATTTCTACTCTTGCTAGTAACTTCAACAGAGAACCCCATGAGCATGGTGTGGTAACTCCACTCTCCTGAGCAGGTTCTGGTCCCACAGGTGGCTGTGGGAGGTGCTAATACTACTGCAATAGACAATATGTCATGAATCAACATTCAGCACTGTACAAAAGTACTAAGCCAAACCTCAAACAAAAACAAGCTCATAGAGGTGCTACAATGTATAGAGTGTATAATACAAAAACACATTAATAGAAGTGTGATGTGGTCCAGTGCTCTCCTCCATCACCACATCACTTCACAGTAATCTATAAACCTTCCCCATATGCCACTCCTTAAGGCCCTCTCACCTCATCATCTCGACTGTACTCGTTCACATTCAGGATTAGTTTGACACCCTGTAGGCTTATCTCCAGGTCACAGGTTGCTGGCGGGCGCAGGTGAACTGTCAGCTTTCTGGTGGTGGCAATCTGAAACAGAGTACAAACATGTAACGGACAAACCTAGGGCTGCCAATGGCTACAATGAGACATGCATATGACAAAAGTATAACTGTCTACACAATAGACCTGAAAATGGGACACTCTGAAAAAGGGAGGGAACAGTTGTTTCCACAGTGCACTCCCTTCCATGGACTTGAGAGCGATCATTCTTTCATCCAGCATAGAATTGCAGACCCATAGGTTTTAAAAAGATCCCAGAGGCAATGTATGAACTATTACTATACTTGTGTACATATATCTCTGCTTTAAGTGTTCTGCACCTATTTGTGATGCAGAAACATTTGCTATGCTGATGTATGAACACCTCTTCATGTAGTTGTGTAACTCCAAGTTCTGGTTCATAAACCATGGATTGCTATTTAGTAAACATAAAGTGGTATAGTGTCTCAGATCAGTTATCTTGGTGAAGGGTAGGCTGCAATGCTTGTTTAGTAGTCGTATGATTTTTTTTCCACCATCCACATATTCTCAGTTTGCCCACTGTGTTAAAACAGTGATGACCAAAATTCAACCGAGTATTCTTCATGTCGTCTTGCCAACACATTATGAAGTGAAATAATAAAATCTCCATATGGGCCACCTGTAACTCTTTTAATGAACCCCAGTTAGTATTGTATAAACCATTTCTACTATAGAATCACATTGGCTGCAGGTGTTTAATTAAGCAATATGCCCCGAGCGGCAGGGGCATAACCGACTCAGGTAATGCCCCGGGGCCCTTAGTTATAGTTTACAAAGACCCTGGGGCATTAGTTGAGTCGGTAATGCCCCCGCCGTGAGATGCATACAGCTATTAGTACCCCGGCCCGCAAGATCTGCTTGACCGGGGCACTAAAAGCATTTTCTTCTGTCCTGAAACGCTGCAGTGTTTCAGGACAGAAAAAAATAAAAATGACCAAGAAATTGGCTGCCGGCAAAGAGAAAACGGAGTCTGTTTTCCCTTTCCATTGCGGCCATCGGGAGCGGGCGTGCTGGAAACACGTTCCCAGCGCGTCCGCTCCTGAAACAATAAAGAGAAGAAAGTAAGTGGGGTTGAGAGGGCGGAAGGGAGGGGGAAAAAAACGAAGGAAAAAAAACATACCTGAGTCCCCACCAGGGGATGACGGAAGCCTCCCGCCGTGTGGAGGCTCGGAGCGGGGAGGTCCCCGCTCCGAGTCTCCACACGGCTGAAGGCTACCACTGTCTCCCACCGTGGACAAAGCAGGCAGAAGGTAAGTGGGCGTGGGAGGGCTGGGAGGGGGATGACAAAAATAACAAAACATGCCTGAATCCCCAGTGGGGGACAAAGGAGGCCTCCAGCTGTGTGGAGGCTCGGAGCAGGGATGGCCCCGCTTCAAGCCTCCTGATTGGCTGGTGGGCTGCAACGCCCCCCGCCGGGGACAAAAGCATGGAATCCAAGGGATTCCCGGTAGGGTAATGACCTGGTGAGGGCCAATGAGAATGGTCCTTTCATTCTGATTGCACCCTCGCCGGGTACTAATATGGGTTCCTCTTCTGAATCTAGAACACAGGTGGCCAACGGCATTTAGGGGTCCTCAGCTTGTCCCATGGCATCCTGCTTGAAAGAATTTAAAGGCAGCAGAGTCACCATGTGAAAGAGTCACCATGCGAAAGAGTCTTTGTGCATAGCTTTGGTGTTTATGTGTGCTTGATGTGGGTACTGGGGTTGAAACAGTTTGAGTCGCAAATCCTTAGTGGGATTATGATTGATGGATGTTGTGGAGTGAGCACTTGTAGACTAAGATAAAGTGAGTGTTTTGAATGGTCTGGTTTGAGGTGGTGCATTATTCAACAGAGTACTCATATTATGATTATTATTTGAAGTGAACAGGGGTAATCCTTTTTCCTGTTAAAAAACCTTTGGTTTGGAATGGCCTTCCTGTTGCCTTGAGTTCTGAGAATGTTTCTATAAAACCTCTAAAGACCTATAATTTTTCTCTCTGTTTGAATTGCTAATATCTGCTGTGTGCTCCTACGTAGCACAAATTCTTCTGTTATGGTGCTTTAATACCTTTGGATAATCAATGCTCTACAAATGTGAAAACTATGATGAATCATCAGATGTCGTTCCATCTCCCCTAGTGGGAGCCCCTTCCCATGAGGCCAGGGAGGTGAGGCTGCTACCCAATAGTCCCCCTGGGGATGGTATTCAGCGGGAGGATCTCCTGGAGAGGGATCCCGCCTATGGGACTAGGGATGACTTCTCGGGGAGAATGCAGTATGTCCATAATACATCTCAACCTCCTTCACTCGCATTCCCTGGACATAATACACTAGTCCCCCACACTTCCATATACTTGTGTCAAGTAGATAATCCAACCCTTGTGAGGACCACTGAGACCAGGAAGAGTGGGGACAACATGCCCAAAGTATGCTGAAAACGGAGACGAAAAAGAGGCCAGCAAACCCAATAGAGAGTGATCATAATCGTACTTGTTCGAAGAAGATGTGCAGAGTTATGAAGAGTGCTTTGTGGAACCAAAGTGAGCATCCAAGTCTATATGGACTTTGTAAGAGTATTAAACACTAATGAAGGACAACAGAGAGGGAAGAAGCAGCAGCTAATCAGTGCGAGATTCTGAGAAAGCCGGGAAGTGCAAAGGAGAAGCTGGCGAGGCAGAGAGAGAGCGAAGAGCAGTCTGCTTCCGGTATTGCAGGAATACCACAACTCCTTTCCCCTAAGGCAGAAGAGAAAGGGAAACTGCAGGACGATGGTGTGGCGAGCAAAAGTGACGCTGACACCATCCAGAACGAAACAAAGCCTGAGAACCGGCAATGACAACAACCACTTGGTAAGGAGTTCTAGGGCTTGCTTGATGCTCTTTGGAGGGATCTGTCTGTGTACTAGTGCTTTGTTTGTTTTTGGATTTCATCCTTTACCCACCCAAGCCCTTAGCAATTGGCTAAGGCAGTCAGGCGTGTCTTTCTTTTTGTCCTCAGAGTCTACTCTGACTGCTTCTCTCTGCCTTTCCTCATTGTAATCTGTAGCCATTCTGCACAACAGTCACTTGGTAAGGAGTTCTAGGTCTTGCTTGGTGCTCTTTAGAGGGATTTGTGTGTGTTTTTCTTTGATTCCCAGTCTGTTTTTTGGTCTGGTTTGTGGCCTTTGGAGGGAGTTGTGTGTGTTTTCAATCCATTGTATAGCCTACTTGTTGCTCTTTGGAGGGATTTGTGTGTGTTTTTACTTCATTCAATCTGTTTTCTTTCAGCAGGTCTGTAGCTACAGTTCCTTGTCTTTGTGTATTAGTCCTTTGTTTGTTTCTGATTGTCTTCCTTTCCCCACCCAACCCCTTAGCAATTGGCTAAGGCAAACATGTTTGCATTTCCATTTGTCCTGGCAGCCTTCTCAGTTTGCTACCCTCTTCCTTCTCTCAGACCCTCTCTTTCCACTCCTACCTGCCTGTTCATTTGGTTTTCATTGGTCCGTCCCCCCGCACCCCACGTGACCAGAACAGTTGCATTACAGAGGCCCTCCCAGGGGAGCCCTGCCCGGGCAGCCGCTACGTGCAAGAGGCAAAGGGCTCTGGGAAGCTCCCATCTCCTGTTTGGCCCTGTTCATCCAGGGATATCTGATGGGATGCCCTACAGCTACACCCAGGTGAGGTGGTATGGATGGGGAGTACAGCCATTACTGTGCTCTGGTAAAACCCTAACACTCCTACATTACTACCACCTACTCATGACATTGTCCTGCACTGTGCTCTTGGATTTGCCATTGTATTGCATTTAGAAGAAATGTGAAGGTTAGCCTATGTATTGCATTTAGAAGAAATATGAAGGTGTGTGCCTATATATATTGCATTTAGAAGAAATGTGAAGGTTAGCATATTTATTGCATATAAAAGAAATGTGAAGGCTAGCCTATGATGTATTTTAGGGGCAGGCAATGTGTTGCACCTATATGAATTTTGGGGGCAGGCAATGTGTTTCACTTAGGTGTATTTTGGGGGCAGGTAGCGTGTTGCACTTAGATGTATTTTGGGAGCAGTCAATGTGTTACATTTAGATGTGTTTTGGGGGCAGGAAGTGCGTTGCACTTATATGTACTTTGGGGCGGGCTATATGTTGCACTCAGATGCATTTTCAGGCGGGCAATGTGCTGCCCTTAGATGTATTTTGGGGGCAGGTAATTGGTTGAACTTAGTTGTATTTTGCGGGTGGGCAATGTGGTGCACCTAGATGTATTTTGGGGGTGGACAATGTTTAGGACTTTGTTGTATTTTGGGAGCAGGGAATGTGTTGCACTTAGATGTATTTTGATGAATATACAATCTATCCAGTGCATGCTATCTAGGTGAGGGCAGAATGTTGCTAGTGCAAACATTCTAGGTGAACGTTGAATGTAGCATGAGAACTGTGGCACTCATTAAGTCACTGCCAATGCTTTTAAAACCTGTTGCACTCCATGCTTATGAAACTTTAGCCGGAGGCACGGCCACAGACCCACACGCATCTGCCATAATAAACCACTCAAAAAACACTTCAAACAACAACTCTGCCATAAGAATGCAGATTTTGTTCATGACAATAATTCGATATATAGCTGCATACATAAACACTATCCCACTCTCGCATACCCACTCTCACCACCCATCCACATGCAGGCTCGAAACGGGGGGCAAGCAGGGAGTTGGCCTACCCTTCATATCTTTGTACTGGCCATTATGCACACACTCATTCCAGCATTTCACAAATGTTCCCATACCTGGACTTTGGTCCCCGAGGGCGTTCAACCTACAGTGCGCTGGGACCAAACCAATGATGAAAGGCGCAATACAAATGATACAATACAAAATACCATAAAAGGACAGGAAAATGGAAGCAGAGACACCACGCAGAGTGGAAATGGACCCCGGCAACAACGTCCTATGCAACAAACACTAAAGGTAACGGGTAATGCTTAAGGACCAGCAGGGGCAAGCTAACATGGAAGGCGGTGGCACGGTACAGGTATAATTAATCAAAATACCCACCCCCTCGTCACAGTACTTGGCAGAAGAATATTCCAAGTCCATTGAGAAGAGAAACTAGGGTTGGGCCACGAAAAGAAATAGTACAAACCAAGAAGCTAAACACAGTACTTGGCAGGAGAGTATACCAAGCCTGTGTAGAAGGGATACCATAGTCTGGGACCCGAATAAATAGAGTGAAAATCAAGAAGCTATTAAGAGGGTCTGAAATCCAAAGAGAAGAAAGAGGAAGACGTGGGAAATGCCTATACCTGGCACGATAGTGAACCAGATATATGGGAAGCCTGGAAAAGGGAAAGCGACTTCCTCCAAGGTGCATCTTCCTCATGCCAGTACCTGTTAGGGGGGCACATCAGGTCTGCCCAACACAAGTCTGTGGGTCAGGCTTGACACACAAATAAAGCCTGAGAAAGGCATGGGGAAGGGAGTCATTCACCCTGGTGTTAATGAAAATTGTGAAAGAAGCCAAGAGAAGGGAGTCATTCTCTTGGCATTGTCAAAAGTCTGAGAAAGGCCAGGGGAAGGGAGTCATTCCCACTGGTGTTGATGAACACTGTGAAAGAAGCCAAGAGAAGGGAGTCGTTCTCTTGGAATCGTGAAGAGCCTTGGAAAGGCCAGGGGAAAGGAATCGTCCCACCCTGGTGTTTGTGAACATTGTGTGAAAAGCCAAGGGAAAGGGAGTCATTTCCTTGGCCTTGTGAGAAGCCTAAGAAAGATCAGGGGAAGGGAGTTTCCCCCTGACATTGTGAATTGCAAGGTAAAGGCCAGGAGAAGGTGGTCGCTCATCCTTGCACTATGAACAGTATTGAGAAACCGGAAGGTTAGGGGGTGAGGGAGTCCTCCCCCACTACCACTGTGGAGATGCAAGACTTTCTTTTTTCATGTGCGTTTGTGGAGTACATAGCCAAGAAGGCTTTTCAAGCTTTTGTTTTGACCTTTTTGAAGAACTTTTCATTTTTGATCACCCGAAAGTGAACTTTGGTTTATCATCAAGAAGAAGGGAGCCATTCTTCTGGACCAGGAATAGCACCACTTTACTTAGTTTGATTTAGAATGTAAGGGAAGATAATAGGTTTTAACACAGGAAGGTGGACTACTTGTTTTGATGGACGTCCTGACAGAGCCGTTAGTACTTGGTTGAGGCAGGGAAACTAACCCCTCTTAGTAAAAGGGACAGCTAGGGGCTTCTCTTCTTTGTTGACAATAGCCTCAAATATGCGACCTCTGTGTCAGTCTCCTACTTCTACCACCTTACAAAACTTAAACATAGGTAGCACTCCTATATAATGTACTATTATTTCCCCACGGCCAGCACTCCAACAGCATTCTTTACTGATCTCAACACCATTTGCTATCCCTCACCCAGACAGCACTGTGCCTCACAGCTGCTCCTCAGTCCACTTTACACACAGGGGAGAAGTAATGAATGGTTTGGCAAACTAACTGTATCATTCACTGTAAATTGCACTGTACTGCTCATACACCACTCCCTACACCTGCCCACTGTCATCATTACTGCATCATTCACTGTGTCTGCCACACAAGCAATAATCAAATATTGTTGCACCAAAGTTACAATTCAACACCACACAGATTCACTCTCACACCACCTCCTATTCCTCTGTCAAAGTTCCATCTCAAACACATCCCCTACAGAGCCCATGGGTCTGCCCTTCTAAACCAGTTAGTATAGTGTCCCCAGAGGTAGCACTCTTACCTAACTCCTTATCTGGCTCTTTGGAAAGAATCCCGACACCATTCATCTTCTTCTCTGCTATATATATGCCACAACACTCGCCTTGTGTATGGGTGCAGAGAGGATACCACACACACCTTCTGCATGCTACTTTATAGGATGGCAGATTTACTTTCTAGCTGCACGCAGGCAATCCCACTTCCCTTCTTCAAGGCTGAAAACCTGGTGCAAAACTACCCATCTGCATGACTACTCATTAGAAGCCACGCTCACATTCTGTATGGTTGCACATAGGGTACTTCACTCCCCATCTGGATGGCATCAAACAAAATGGTGTGCTCACCTTCTGCAATGGAATTCCACACTCATTTTCGGCATAGCTGCTCAAAGGATGTAAATCCCACCTTTTGCATTGCGTCAAACAGAATGCCTCACTAAACACCGGAAACATGCTAGCATGCTCACCTTTTTTGCATAGCTGCACACTGGATATACCCACCTATGTGGTATCACACACTAAATGCTTCATTAACCTTCTGCAACAGTACACCACCCTTACCTTCTGCATGGCTGCACACAAGATTCCATTGCCCTGGTGACAAGGCACTTCAACTGATCCCAGGAACTGCACTGTGAATCTTTCCATCCAGCAAGTGTTCTTCTTTAGGCCTGGAAAAAAATAGATTTAGATAATATGATTGGTTGGTTTTTGGGTGGGGATGGCAAGTAAGAATTGATTGGTTGGTTAAGAGTTGGGCTCCTGGCAGTATACGTTGATTAGTTATCAGATGGGGAATGGGAAGCAAGTTAATAGTTGGAAATGAGATAAAGATGCTGTACGTTTATTAGGAACTCATTGATTTGTCATGTTATCAGTGACAGGGAATTAAGAGATGATTGGTTTTGTTTATGAGATGGGAATGGGAGCTAACAATTCATTAGCTGCCTATCAAATGGAGACATGTAGTAATCATTAATTGGTTGGTTGGTTGGTTGTTTGTGAATCTTCCAATTGAAAGTGCAAGTAAATGCGTTGACAATGATGGTAATAAATGTTCTGCTTTGAGGTGGGAAATAGGCAGGAGGAATTTACTTGTTGAGTTTGAGATAGGAAACGTAAGTGTTGATTGGCTGACTTTGAGAAGAATGTGATTGGTTGTTTATGATACTTCAAATATGTAATTAATTATGAGACATGGAGGTGATCGGTAACCTATGAAAGGAAGAGCAGAAATCACACATGAATTAGTTAATTATGATAATACAAATTAGTATAAGTTAATTTGTTAGATGCTCGGTATTGAATGAACTGTGGCATTTGGACCATGATTTTTGGAAGCTAACAAGCCTTAAATGGTTAACTATAAAATGGTAACAAGATGCATAGATATCTGTGTTGAAAACTCGCATATGTGCTGCCATCCTGAAAGAATGTGTCCTGCTCTGCATTACCTCTACATCCCCCTTCCTTGTCCCGGTTCTGACTTATGATTGACCGGACTACCTCCACCTGTTTCTTTGTTTTGAGGGCCTCGGAGAGGGCCCCAGGTGTAATGGGGAACCAATTTTCACTGATTGAGCCACCACTCCTGAGCTCAGGTTGGGTCGATCTATCTGCTACGCATGTATTTTTCTCTGCTTTGCAGGTGCCTGGGGTATGTCTGGCATCATTCCATGCCACACACATAATTACTGAGTATTCCCCGCACACAGGGGTATCAAAGCCTGCTTCATGTCTAGGGTAAATGTTTCATTTACATACAATACCTGGAAGGTCCATTCTTCATCACATGAAACATATCCAGATTAGCCTGCATCAGGAGACACACTACCAATTCGAGGCTGTCTAAAATACTTTGTGGCAACCTGGTTAGAATTTGTGCATGATCCATAAGTACACCGGGTTGTCAGGGTTGGATACTTGATAAACTTTGCATCATATGCTCCAGATATAGGGGACCCATTTACATCACTGCTGCGATGCTCAGAAAGGAATTCATCTCTTTTTCAAGGGAGCAGTGATTTGGAGAGCAAGAGAACTATCGTTCTTCTGCCAGTCAGCCAAAGGACTGTGCCATTGCACAGTCATCTTTCTGATTCCCAAAATGTCAGGTGGGGGGGGCATCTAGCGCTGGATCTGAAGTGTGTCAACTGGCTTGCCCAGTCATTCTAATTCAATATGGAGACAAGCCAGGGGATTATACCATTGCACCATACTATTAATTACCGAGGACAACTTTGCTCAACCTCATGGATGCATATTTTCACAAACCGATCAGAAGTTCCTTCGCTTTGCAGTGGAGGGGTATGCATTATCATGGCTTTGGCCCCAATTGTTGCCATCTTACACCAACAAGGTATCTCTTTGTGCTTGTACCTGAAAGACTGGTTGATTTAGCCTACATCTCTAGTCATAATGGCTCAGAACACCAAGGTCACCTGTCAGGTGCTACAAAGGTTCAGATTGGTCATCCCTTGGAAGAAATCTAGACTTCTACCATTACAGTACCTTACTTTTATAGGGGGCAAGTTTCAACACACTACTGTGAATGGTTCAGAGGAACATGCTGTCCAATTTAAAGAGAATTTTCTGAACTTATCCCGGTGTCAAGAAGCACCTGTCAGTAAGTGGCTCCAGATCCAGAGGCACATGGTATCTTGTGTCTTTGTTTTTTCTTGGGCAAGACTTCATATCAGCCATCTGTTCTCGAAATTTCAGGATACTTGGAGCTACCGTCATCATATGTTTTACGAATTATCACTGTTCACCATTTCCGCTTTCAGAGGTTTTAGTGATGACTCTACTTGGCAAGATTCTAGAAGGAGTTCCTCCTCAATCTCTCTCCCACTCAGGCCTACCATGAATGATAGCCATTGGTGGTGGGCAACAGTGTATGGTTCAACCATAAAAAACAGAGGGTTGTATGAGTAAGCATTCCGGATGTCCGACTGGAGGACCATTGCAACAATGTATAGGACAATGGTACACTCTCTTCCTTCAAAATATATCAACGTTGTCTGCATTCAAACAGGCAATTCCACCTAAATGTCCTATGTGGATCATCAAGGGGAATCCAGTAAGCCATGACCTTGAAGTCATATACTAGGCATTGGAAAGCCTTCTAGTCCTGGTGCAGCGCTACAAATCCTTGTCCTCTGGCCTGTGTCTTAACCCTTTCTTGAAATTCCTTCCGGATGTTTTTTTCTCTGGTAAGCAGTTTCCTCTCTCTGGGCACAGTTGGATCTGTCACAAAGCTGAGGGGGATGAACACCAAACAGATTCAGAGGAAATAAATTCTTTATTGAGGGCTTTTTATTGTGGGTCAACAATTCCCAGTTCCTTTGCCCCCTTTTATTGCTCAAGAGCCGACCAACTTACGGAAAATAAAACTTAACAACGGCTATCTGTGCCTGGGACCGAATAAAAATAAAGACCCGTCACAGATAAATATTAAAGGCCTTGAGGTCAATACAGACCTTGCATTCAACAAAAGTCTCTGGATTTTCAAGTCTGAGTTAAAAACATGTGAATACAACCTTTCCCGGTACATCATTCACAGTGTTGGGGCATTACACTTCTTTCTTGCCTCTTGTTTTAGTTGACGTAGGTCCTTTGTCATTCTCCTTTGCTTAATGGTAAGACCTGTTTCACCTGGGTCTCTTGGCCCCACGTGCACTACACACTAGGCAATGATCACTCCAGATACCCCAATGCTGAGCCACACTTTCCATCATGGAGTTGTCTAACAGCTGGAGAAGGGCTGGGTAGTGGAAGGACCCAAAATTACCATAGATAGGCTTGCTGGATAAACTTCTCTGGGGTAAGTGTCAGGTAAACCTCTCCTCTACACTGATCCTGGGTCCTGGCTATAGTCCCCCACAAGTAGTCGTTAGCTATTTCCTCGATAGCTCCCAACAATCCCCAACCTAATGGGTTCTTTCTTAGACCCTCTGTTTTCTCCTCTGGACTACCTTTCTCAACTTCTACAGCACCTGCGTGTTGCTTCACTATGTGTTTGTAACCCACCCTTTCTCAACTTTGGTCCATAAGCACAGAGGGTGCCTGTACATTCTGCTCCCTTCTTCAATCATTATGCCCTTTTCTTTCCTCTCTTCTCAGACTGCGTTGTCTTCTGCTCTGTCCTGGAGTATCAACCTCTCCATCTCCTTCACCCTGATGTTTCCTGCAAACAACTGCTTAGGGTGTTGAACCTCTCTCCTTTCAGTATCCTCTCCAGTCACCTCTACAATATGTTCCTCTTCTTCTCCTCACTTGTCTCCTCCTGCCTAACCAAAGTCAGCTATGGGTGATAATTTTACTGAGAATGTATATGCTCTCTGCTGCTGCCTATGCCCTGCCCCTAGATTTGCGGATATGCCACCAAAAGCATATCTGAGTTCAGCAGCTGGGTGCGTTCATCTATGCCCTGTCGTGTACATTTTCTAATGCTTGGTCAGCCGGATTTGCAGCCAAAGTGCAGGTTTGATGCACATGAGATGATTTTCTTGCTTTAGCATTTCAGTAAAAGCACATTCTTGGGTAACTTTGAAGCAATACATGCCTCTGCCTTGGTGGACCTCATACCACCCCCTCTAAATTGAACTCTCCACTGCCATCATGTTGCAATTCCCTGGTGTGTACTCTGAGGACAATGGGGAAACCCCCTAAGGTGGAGACCTTCCTTAGGGATTTGAGGCATAAGGTGTCTCAATGTGAGAAGTCCAGGCCAAACACCCTTGGACTTGGGGATAATCCACACACAACCCCTCCAATATCACCTAGTTTGGGGGATACCCAGCGACCTTGGTCACCGTACTTTCTACCTCTACAGCCATGCAGGAGAGTTCATCACAGATGCCATCAAACCATCTGAGAACCCTGGGCAGGTGCTTCTGTAGAGGATCATTTAGACTCTTGATGGGCTTCACACTTTCTATGTGCCCCCAGAGATGCCCCACCCTCCTGCCCCAGGATCGTACATGATACCCATCCTTTTGAAACCCTGGGATTTACTGTTACACATTTTTTGACTAGGAAAATAGGTTTTCTACATGTCATTACTTCAGCCAATAGAGTTGGTGAGTTAGGCCCTCTCATCTACAGTGCTCCTTACATATGGTTATTCTGTCATATGTGATCATTCTCTACTTGGATCCAACCTTTAGGCCCAAAATTTCTCAAATCTGATATTGGCCAAGATATTGTCCTTCAATCATTTTTTGCATATTACTCATGCAAGGAGGAAGTACTCTGGCATTGGCTGGATGTTGAAAGGGCCCTTCCGAATATTTGGACAAAACAGTTATTTTCATATGTTGGGGGTCATTACAGTTTGCTTGGTCTGGAAAAATTGCTGGTAACGTTGCCGGTAATTCCGGCACCAGCAATTTTACGGGACCAGGGAAATACAAGTTTGCCGGTGGGGGCACTAACTTACCTCCAGTCCTGAGCTGCCAGTAAATCAGGCCCCCACCGAATAAAAAATGCTGCAATTACCTTCATGCAGTCCTATGGGATAAAATGGAATGGGGATTTACCTGCGTTTCCGCTACCTGGAACA
Organism: Ambystoma mexicanum; assembly: GCF_040938575.1. Classification (NCBI taxonomy): domain Eukaryota; kingdom Metazoa; phylum Chordata; class Amphibia; order Caudata; family Ambystomatidae; genus Ambystoma; species Ambystoma mexicanum. Next base: position 972,252,241 of record NC_090936.1, on the reverse strand, counting down.
TCGCAGTAATACTGAGATATCAGGTGGTGGAAACAGTAGTGTCAGTTTGCCGGCATCCCAACGGATTTACTGTTGAAATACTGGCAAACTCACAATGACCTTTGGATTTTCTAGTTGTGGTAGCAGAGCATCCAATGTCTCACTGAGTAGGTGAATGCAAAATATCATTTCTGTTGTTTTTGCTATTTTTTACGCTTTTCTGTCCTTGTATGTCCATGGTAGGTCCACGAGAGCAGCTGTTGGGAATATGCCCTGTGGATTTCTCTTGAAGTATGTAGGGTGGCTGGCTGATCTAATACTTAGATGTTTGATAGACACTATTGTCTGCAGGTCAGGGACTCCTCTTCACTTGTCTTTGAGGTCAGAGTCATCCAGTCAGCTACTGTTTGAGTTTATGATTTAATTCTGTGATAATAAACTTCACATGATGTGCAGTAATTAGTCTGGTGTTCTTTATTCCTCAGGCCGATTTCAGTATTTAGTTCACTTCATGGGGAAGTACTGGAAAAACCAAGAGTGATGCAGAGGTAATGTAATGATTATTTCTCCAGCATGGGGTCTGGCATGGATTCACATGCTCATGAATATTCCCTGTCGTCAGGCTGGGAATCCTCGGTAAAGAAAAAATCAGTATCAGTTTCGTTTCTGATCTGTCTTTCTTAGTAGTAACCAATCACTGATCTCTGGGTCATACTGCCCCCAGCCAATGACTGCCCTCTCCCTAAGCCCCGCCTCTGGCAGCCATCCTCAGATTTTTACCGCACGCTCAAGTGTTGGGAGTCCTCGTGTTTAGCTCTCGAGTTTTTTTTTTTACTGCGTTTTCATGCTTTTTCAGGAGATTTTCTCATTTTTTCGGTTTAATTGAGCCTCAAGCTCCATTGTTTCTACTTCCGATAACGGGGACCTGTTTCGGAATTCTTGTACGCCCCTCAAGGGTGAAGTTTTCGTCGAGTTTACACTTCTTGGAGGATTCCGGAAGATCTGCGGCCTACCTCAACGGACATGGCCCAGGACAAAGGGAGCTCGACGCCTGGATCCAAGCTGTTCAGGAACTGCCCTGGATGGGGATTATATAATGTTTTCAAGGAGGACGAGCATTCGCGATGTCTCTACTGCCTCCATGGGGACAAGACGCACGTGGAGAAGGACTGTGCGTTCTGCAAGAACCTTTCGGAACGGACGAAACAAGATCGCCGTTCCCGCCTCGCCACCTGGCTGGAAAAGGGCACAGCAAGTGAGAAGGCAAAGAAGAAGTCTGAGCGGGCTTCTAAGTCCTTTGAGGGCGCCCCGGCGACGGGGGCCCAACAGAAGGCCAAGCACCGTGAGTCCGCGGGCTCCGGGAGCGCCAAAAGGTCGGGCTCTTAGGTTGCCAAGCAGGGCGCTACTTCCCCGGCACGTTCGGCCACGAGCCAGCGCTCTGGTTCGGGGAAGAGGAAGTCCGGAGAACCCGGGTAGGCCGCTGGAGCGGACCCGGTCGATCTCGAAGGGGGAGCGAGGCGTTGACCCTCCCGCCAAGGCAAAGGCCCAGGACTCACCTAAGGTGGTGAGGGCCTTGATCCACCCGGCTAAGGCCTCTACCGAAGTGGTCTCTGCGACCCTGGCTGGGACTATGCCAATGGAAACGGCCTCTGGGCCCAGAGTATCCCTGCCGCCGTGGAGGGAATCCTCTTTCCAGCCCACCGCTAAGACCCCCGTGAAGCCCCCAGCTGAAAAAGAGGGGGGGGGCGGTGGCCGTTACAGACTCGGAATCAGACTCTGAGGAGGAACTGGTGGAGACCGAGAGGGGCCTCAAGAAAGGTCCATAGGCCTCAACAAGAGGTTTATAAACCTCAACGAGAGGTTCGAGAAGGTTCGATCCCAGGGGACGGTCCCTGCCGACGTGATCGAAGATATCGATGAGGACGACGAACAGGGCCCAGTGGAGCGGCCATCCCGTCCGTCGCAGCCATTGCCCGAGCCCCAGGATAGCTCGGCGGCCATTTTGTTGGCAATCCAATCCTTATGTACCGAGATAAGGACAAGATTACCACGGACCCGACGGAGGATCCAGAACCAGGCCCGTCGGGAAACCCTCCGAACAAGCGGAGGAGAGTCCACCCCTCTCCGCCCTTCGTGCCCGCGAGGCCGGCGGACCCCTCATCCCCCTCGCCAGGAGAGGATACGGTGACGGATACGGCGATGGGGACGGATGACGATGGCGGCGATGACACAGCAGACATCCCGTCATCACCCCCCCCCCCGCGGGCGTCCCCAGCCGACGAGGTTGGCTCTTTCCACGCCATGATAACCAGGGCATCCGAGCTCTTCCAGCTCTGCCCTGAAGAACAGAAAAAGGAGGGGTTTCTGTATGAACCACGAGAGGTTAAGAGGAAGACGGTCCTCGCGGTGCCTTTACTCAACGACATCTGGGACAAGGGGCTTGATGTCCTCAAGAACCCTGCCACGACACCCGCCAAGAGGGACAGGTACGAGAAGAAGTACCGAGTCCCTGATGCCGCCCCCTTGTGCCTCAGGGCCCAGCCCACGCCAGACTCGGTCGTCTCGGCAGCGGCTAAGAAGAAGGCAGCGGGCTTCAACTTCCACTTCCCCGCCGGACAGCGAGGGTAAGAAGTTGGACTCTATGGGACGACGAGTCATCTCGTCGGCGGCGACAACGATTAAGGCGGCCAATGCCTTAGCGATCGTGGCCCGCTACGACAGGCGGAGCTCTGGTTCAAGATAGCTCCCCTGCTAGATTTCCTGCCTGATGACAAAAGGGCAGAGGCCCTAGAAATTCTGCAGGAGGGTGAGGTGGTGTCGGATCACGCCATTACGGTGGCAACGGACATTGCCGATACCTGATTTCGCCAACTGGGCAACAGAGTTTGCCTCCGATGACGAGGATGGCTCAAGGCAACAGACTTTCGCCAGGACGTCCAGGCCAGAGTGTTGGACATGCCGTTCGACGGCAACAACCTCTTTGGTAAGGCAGTGGATGAGTCTCTACAGGCCATCAAGACCGACTCGGAGACGGCCCGGGCCCTTGCGGTGCTTCAACAGCGACGGCCCTTTCGGAGCTTTGGAGGCAGACAGGGTGCCTCCAAAGGATCCAGCGGTGGCTCCTCCACCTACCGCCAGGCGGCCCGCTCCTCTTCCCAGGAGGCCTACAGAGGTCGCGGCAAGCAAGGGGGTTCCCGCCATCGTCGCCAAGGAGGCCAAGGAGGCAAGTCTGCTTCCAAGCAAGACTGACCTGGCCGAGTGGTCGGGCCCCCACCGAAGCATCCCAGTGGGAAGCCGACTGACGAAGTTCGTCAGGGTGTGGGAGTCCATCTCCACTGATCGTTGGTTGTTGGACACCCTGGCCAACGGGCACTCGCTGGAATTCCTAAAGAAGTGCCCTTGCATTCCTCCCGTGGCCAGGAAGGAGAATCACATCCCTCAACTGCTGTTGGAGGTAAAGGCGATGCTCAAGAAAGGTGCCATCAAGCTCGTCCCCAGGAGGCTCGGGGGCTCCGGAGTATACTCAAGGTACTTCCTCATCAGGAAGAAGACAGGCGGTTGGCGCCCCATCTTAGACCTGCGTCGGTTAAACAAATACATCAAGGCACAGAAATTCTGGACGCTCACCCTCCAGCACGTACTGGGACAGCTGGAGCAAGGCGACATCCTATCGTCGCTGGACCTGGAGGATGCTTACTTCCACATCCCCATTCTAAAAAGGCACAGGAAGTTCCTCAGGTTCGTGGTTCAAGGACGCCACTACCAATTCAGAGCCCTACCGTTCGTATTAAAGTCGGCACCCAGGGTTTTCACTAAGGGCCTGGCACCAGTGGTGGCGCGGCTGCGCCTGCAGGGGATCCATGTCTACCCCTACCTGGACGACTGGCTAATCCGGGCAAGGTCAAGGGAACTCGCCGTCGATCATACGGCGAGGACCATCCGGTTTCTCACAGAGCTGGGGTTCTCCATCAACTACCCCAAATCCCACCTGGTTCCGTCGCAAGTAGCACTGTTTTTGGGGGCGAAGCTCGATACAGTGGAGCAATTGGCCTCCCCTTCAGAGGAGAGGACCAAAACCATCCTGGGCAAGGTACGGCGACTGTTAGCCACGGACGTGGCCGGGGTGAGGTCCATCAAGTCCCTTCTCGGGATGATGTCCTCATGCATCTACCTTGTGCCCCTTTGCAGACTTCGGATGCGTCCGCTACAGGAGTTCCTCGACGCCTGCTGGTTTCAGGCGGGGGACTGCTTCGAGGACAGGATCCCCCTCGCCGAGGAGTTCCGTCAGGTGATCCTATGGTGGGGCACCAGGGCTCACCTCACGATGGGCACAGACTTTCAAACCCAGGCGTTTCAGGAGACGGTGACTATGGACGCCTCTCTGGAGGGTTGGGGGCCCCACACCGGAGATCTCCACGCAAGAGGCCTTTGGCTCCCAGAGGAGAGGTCTCTTCACATCAACATCTTGGAGCTCCGTGCAGTGTTCTGGGCGCTCAAGTCATTCCTCCCGTCCCTCAAGGACAAAGTGGTGAGGATCTTCACCGACAACACCACCACAATGTTCTACATACGGAGGCAGGGAGGCACCAGATCCCCAGCCCTATCCAAGGAGGCCCAGGATCTGTGGCACTGGGCCATCGCCCAGGGGATGTTTATGGTTCCCTTCCACCTGGCAGGAATAAAAAACACCATCGCTGACTCACTCATCAGGGAGCTGCGCTCGTGCCACGAGTGGGAACTGCGCCAGGATCAAGTGGATCGACTCTTCCAACGATGGGGCAAACCCCATATCGACCTGTTCGCGACGGCGGCGAACTCCAAGTGCCAGAGGTTCGCCAGCAGGTTCCCACAACCGAGGAGCATGGGCGATGCTTTCTCATTCACTTGGGATGGACTGTTTCTATACGCGTTCCGTCCATTGCCGTTGCTGCTCCGCCTCATCAGCCAGCTCAAGAAGTCCAGGTGCAGGATGATCCTCGTCGCACCGGCGTGGCAGAGGCAGGTCTGGTTCACGGACCTTCTGGACTTGTCAACGTCCCCGCCAGTCAGGCTGCCGTCAGACGCGGATCTTCTCTCCAGAGAAGGAGGCGCCATTCTACACCACGACCCACAGTCGCTGAACTTGCAGGCCTGGCTCCTGCAGCTCTAGAGTTTGGAGGGTACGATACCCCGGCTGATTGAAGAGAGGTTCTTGCAAAGGCCAGGGCATCCTCAACTCTCAAGTGTTATGGTCATAAATGGAAGAGGTTCTCTGTCTGGTGCCGTGCACAGAAGATTAACCCTCTGCGGATTACGGCCCCTCAAGTGCTGCCGTATTTACTGTCGCTGGCCAAAGCTGGACTGGCCCACGCCTCCAGAAAAATACATCTGGCTGCCATCTCCCGATATACCAGGACTACGGGACGGGCGTCCTTGTGATCTCATCGCCTGGTAAAGGAATTTATGAAGGGACTATTCCGTTCATTCCCGCTGGTGAAGGCTCCTGCCCCGGCGTGGGAACTTAATGTGGTGCTGACCAGGCTCATGGGAGCCCCATTCGAGCCTATGCATTCGGCGCCCTTGAAGTTCCTGTCATGGAAGACAGCGTTCCTCGTGGCCATCACCTCTGCACGACGAGTGGGTGAGATTCAGGCCCTATCTTCCAAGCCTCCATACTTGACTTTTCATGACACAAGGGTAGTGCTTAGGACGCACCCCTCCTTCATGCCCAAGGTGCCGTCTGACTTCCACCTCAACGAGCCCTTTGTGTTACCAGTTTTCTTCCCATCGCCTTCGACGCCGGCCGAGAGGACTTTGCACTCGCTGGATGTAGCTAGAGCGCTGAAGTTCTACGTGGACGGCACGCAGAGTTTTCGGAAGACGTCACAGCTATTCGTGAACTTTGGGTCTGTGAATCAAGGGAAGGCTCTCTCGAAGACTTCCATTTCCAGATGGCTCTCCAGCTGCATCATGCATTGTCACCGGTTGGCAAACCGACCGCTGCCCGGCCGTCCGAGAGCCCATTCGAGCAGAGCGATCGCTGCTACCACAGCGTTCCTGTCTGGTGTGCCCCTGCTGGACATCTACAGGGCTGCTACGTGGAGGTCGACGCACACCTTCACAAGATTCTACTGAGTCGATCGGGACTCCAGGGAGGAGTCCAGGGTCGGCCAAGCAGTGCTGCGCAACCTGTTCGCTTAAGGTTAGCCTGGTGAGGAGGTAAGAGATGCTTAATGTTGAGTTGTTGTATTGCTTAATGTTGAGCCTGTTGCCACCTCCCGTGGTTGTGCATGTGTATACTGCTAGGTATTCTTTTATTCATGAGCATGTGAATCCATGCCAGACCCCATGCTGGAGAAGGAACAAGTTACTTACCTGTAACTGTTGTTCTCCAGCATGGGTCTGGCATGGATTCACATGCGAACCCTCTGAGGATGGCTGCCAGAGGCGGGGCTTAGGGAGAGGGCAGTCATTGGCTGGGGGCAGTATGACCCAGAGATCATTGATTTGTTACTACTAAGAAAGACAGATCAGAAACACAACTGATACTGATTTTTTCTTTATCGAGGATTCCCTGCCTGACGACGGGGAATATTCATGAGCATGTGAATCCATGCCAGACCCATGCTGGAGAACAACAGTTACAGGTAAGTAACTTGTTCCTTACTGGACATCTTCTTTATATTTTTGTCCTACTTTTCCTATTCACAGTATTTAGGCCTGTCTCTCACACCCTTTCATTGGTGTAATCGACCCTATGACAGTTGGTATGCAATAGGAGTATTATAGGATGCTGGAGCATTTTTTATACTCCCACCCATGCAATTGGCAGTGTTTTCCTTGAAAATTATATTTTCATCTTGTGAAGAAGACACTTGGCTAAGAAATGCTGAGGGCGGCAGGAGATTCTAAGAGTCACGGTATGCCACCGGTCACATTGTGCAACCTCTGGAGGTGGTACACGAGGAATCCTCCAGGACCTCTCTCCCCTCATCAGCTCTCTCACCAAGGTTTCCCAATACCGCCTATAAAAGGAGAACAGACACCGGGCATCATTATGACCTTGCCTGTATCCTAGCGGTAAACCTGCCAGGATACCGGCAAAGGCTATTACAATTCCCAGCACTCAGTTTGGCGGCATTACCTGCGGATTACGAGTGCCGGAGTAATGGTGTAAATCCCCATTCATGGAGTTCCTTAGGACTCCATGGGTGGATTTGCCGCCATTACCAGCACCTGCAATAACGGTGCCACATATGACAGAGTTCTTTCCCAGTAGTGGGCCTGCCTTAACTCCAGCTTTTAGCTGGAGGTAACTCAGGTGCCCCAACGGCAAACCTGTAGTCGGCTGGTCCCGTAAACATATACATGAATACCGGCACTTTAATACCGGACCGGCTGCCTCGGAATGAGGCCCACTGTCCTCGAAAAACAGCCGTAACCACATACGAGTACTACAATTCAGGAATTTAGGGCCCATGATCGCATTAACATGACCGCCTTCCTGCATGAGCTGAAATGGACAAGCCTGAAAACAAGGAGGAGGAAGAGAAAATCAACAGAGAACAGGAGGTTGGAGGAAGTGAGGAGATAAAGGAACGGGTTTGCGGTGCAGAAGAATGTCAGAGGATGTTCAAGGATTACATATGGGAAATGGAGTTGGATGAAGATAGAGATGCATTAGGAGGATGAAGAAGGGTGAGAATTGGAACAAGATGAGGTTGGAGGAGAGAAGTGGAGGGAGAGAGTGGGAGAATAACAGGAAGAGATCAAAGTTAGAGGAGGGACGTAGAGCTCCTGAATAGGAGACATTCATTGGCCAACCCAACAAAAAGAGGCCAGAGAGAATGTCAACAATCAGGTGATAAGACCAGCGAAGGCAGGGTTGGAGTAAGGCCAAATCAACAGGGCTGAAAATGTGAAAACCCTGTTGACCTGGGTTCTGAAACTGGTAGGGCTAACGTCTGAAGACCCAGCCAGAGAGAAAGAGAAAGAGAAAGAGGTTAGCCACATCAATTAACCATAGTCTGGTAGGACAAGCAAGCCCACCAAGGAAAATCAAGGATATTTGATCCCCACATTTGCTTAAAGCCAACCTCTTCCAGGAGGTGACTATTGTTGGCCCATTGAGACCAGAGGCATTTAGCCCCCTCTCCAAGGGGTGATGGATGTTGATCCATAAAGTTTAGAGATGGTCCAAGCCTCCTAGCAGGTGGTAGGTTTGGCCCATCGACCCCAGCGATTGCCAGACACTCCCAGAAAGTAACAAGTATTGACCTGCAGACCAAGGACACCAACCCCAAAAGGGTTCCTTGAGGGTAAAGTTACCCTCACTTTGGACCTTTTTTCTAGTTTATAGAATCTGGTTTTCGGACCATTGGTCTCACATAGAGTTAAACTTGCCCTTATTTCTCTTACCCTTTTTCCTCCCACACCATATTGTCTTTAGCCACATCCCGCTTTCATTCTAACTTGCTCGCCATGTTCCCATAGGCCTTCCTCCAACCCCTGTGATTTACAGGACTAAATCAAGATTTAACTAAAGTTCCCATGTGTTGAGTCTTATGTTTATCCAAACCACACTGTGACAATATAGATACAAATATGTAATATATTCAAAGGAGTTACTATCTTGATGTCTGGACCAATTTACATAAGTGATGTAACAAATAAGGGCAGGACTAAATGTGATGAAGTGCATTACTTGGATTGATGGACTGATTGGTTTAGGAATTATGGCTTTCAGCTTGGCACATGGGAGGCCCCTTCTTGTGCCTTAATTGAGATGTCCCTGAACATTAGCATGTCAGTGGCTCCATCCTGTGTTCAAGGGATAGAGCGGTGGGAAGGTGGAGGCTTTGTTGTGGGATTGCAGGATTGAGGGCGACTGAATTAGGGTGAGTCGTATGTACAGTTATTACAGTTTTAAGTTTATTTGCCACATGGCCAAGTTCGAGGTGGCTCAAGCCTTACTTTAAACTTAGGGTTTGCGTTTTGATTCTGAACTGTATGCTAATATCCAACAGATTGCTCTCTTCCAATCTACAATTAGACAATAGTTTCCGCTGGTCTCCACTCAGCTATATGTATCCTCTTCTACCTTCCCAAATTCCCCAAATAGATCACTGCCAGGGAGATGCTGTTTTAGGTCAGGCAGGGGTTTTATTATGTAGGGCTTTGTACAGTTCTGTGCCCGTTGATTCAGAAGATATTAACAACAAAAATGTTCTGCTTGTTTTAAGGGTGCAGAAGGAGGAGACTGATGCACAGGTGGCATGATTGTTGACAAAGACTTTTATTTGTTCAAAACTAAAGAGGAAATCTCTCCCTAAATATAAGAGTGGTTTCCCTACCTCAAATAAGAAACTAAGGAATCTGTCTGAATGTGAGTCCACCGTTGTGTGCCAAAATGCCTACTAATATCCCTTACACTATTAACTAAACTAAAGAAATACTGTGTCTTCTTGGTCGAGATGAATGATTCCCTTCTTCTGGACTCTGGATTATAGTTCCATTTGGTAGATGGGAACTGTGCCTGAGAGAATTACTCACTTCTCCAGTTCTCAGTTAGTTTCCAGGATACAACACAAAGTTCCAGCTTGAGGTGCTGTAAAGTCACAGTTCAGACTGCAGGCTTGGCTTTACGATGTACAATACCTGGGGATGTAAGGGGATGTAAGGATTCTTTCTCCTGATCTCTCGTGTCTCCACAGTACACAGCACCAGGGGATATGGTTCTCTTTCCCTCATCCCTTTTGGCTTTCCTCAAGTTTCCCAATGTCAAGGGGGGGGAATTCTATTCCACTTTCCTTCTTTTCAAGTGTTCTTGTGCTTTACAAGACTCACAGAGGAACAACACTCTTCCTTTAGTCTTTCTCATGACTTTTACCACTCCAGGGTGAATGACTTACGCCTGGTCAAGCCTCCAACTTGCTCTGACAATTCACATTGCTTTTTCTCTGGCTTTTTACAGTTCCCAGTGCAAGTAGAATGACTCTCTTCCCCTGACCTTCTTTAGGTTTGATTTTAGCGATGCTCAGTACGAGGGGGAATGCCTCTCTTCCCCTGGCTTTTCTCCAAGGTTTACACAGTTCTGTGGGAGTGAGTCCCAGACCCAGATGTTTCTCTTCTCCTGCTCAGGGAGACCTGGTTCACTTGCCTGCCAGGTATTGCAATGAGGAAGATGGTTTAATGTCTAGCTCTCCTGTGGTTGCGGGTCTGAGACCCGGGCTTCGTTTGCTTCTCCGAATTTTGGCTGACGTAGTTCACTATCCTGCCAAGTACTAACCTTGAGGATGATGGCTTAGGAGGTTGCATGTTATGGGTTGCGGGTCCCAGACCTGTCTCCCTTTAATATTTTGCCCTTTGGGGGCCCCATCAACCATTCCGGCCACCCAGAGCTCTCTAGGGTGTTTACCGGCATCCTTCGGTCGCTTATGGGCTTCTGTGCCTCCCTGTTCAGGTCTTTCTCTGCTTCTCAAGGGACTGTGGCGGCTCAGCAGCGTCCCCCTATTCTTGGGCTGTGTGTATCCAGCTGACCACATGTACCAGCTTACTAGACTAGCTAGCTGCCAGTTGCTTCTCCGCCTTCTCTGGCATGTCCATGGTGGTCTATCCTGATATACCTCTGCCTGCAGTATGAGTGTCCCTGTCTGAGCTCTTGAGGCAACTCTGATTCATCCGGCTTCAAATCGCCCAGTTCCTCCAGGGCGGTTCAGACAATATTGGTTGTCCCTCTTCTCTTTTATTGACAGGTTACTTCGTATCTCCCTGGATGCAGCTAGAATGCTTGCTTTGGTATTGAAGAGCCATCTGCACAGCTCTGCACGCCTCTTCATTATAAACCTGGAAATCTTCCAGTGGGTCAATTGGTTTCTCCGTCGTCTCAATACTTAAAGGATACTCTCCGTTTGTGGAGCCTACACTCTTCCTCGTCCAAGTACTTCCTATACTGATCGATCTACAAAAACATATGGGAACATTAGGGATAGTGTTGGTGTGATGGGGTAGAAAGGTGTATCAGTGTAAGGTGAGGGGAACTGATGTTCACCAGACAGTGGTCCCTAGTATCATAGGGGGATCTCTCTCCCTGAAATTCTCCCGCTGAGTACCACCCCCAGTGGGACTATCGGGCAGCAGCCTGACCTCCATGGCCTCATGAGAAGGGACTCCCCTAGAGCCGAAGGGATGACATCCGAGGATTTGTCACATTGAGCCTCATTACACGGAAGGCGGTGAGCCATGGCGCTATTAGCGCCATGGCTCATGCCGGTAAAATACCGGCACCGCCTTGGCGGAAAGGGGATTTACCGCCCCATTCCAAGGTTGGTGGGGCGGTAAATCCCCCTTCCGCCATTGCCCTTCCCCATTCCCATTTCTGCCCCATAGGGCTCTATGGGAATGGGGAAGGCGCTAATTACGGCACCGCAATTTTGCGGTGCCGTAATTAGCTCCGAGGTCCCTTAGCGGGTTGGTTTTTAACGCCTGCAAAAAGCAGGCGTTAAAGCACCAACCCGCTAAGGGACCTCGTAGTAAGGCGGTAATGGTTAACGGTCACCGTTACCATTAACGGTGGCCGTTAACCATTACCGCCTTCCGTGTAATGAGGCCCATTGTCTTTTACAATGGCATTTACTTTGTTTATATCATGTTCTTTAATCAGTTTCAGACTTTTATTCGAATGGAACATGCAATATGCAATGTCTAGTGGCTTGCTATTTATTGGATTTTATCTTGGCTCAAGCCATTTGATCTGCAATATTATAGTTGCACGTCAGTTTGGTGTAAGATTTAGTTTTGCAGTTGTATTCAACAGGGTGGTTTGGGTCTGACAAATGTGGTACAACATCATTCCTGAACTGTTTTAGATATGTTATTATGCTTGATTTAGCTGGAGTTCTGGCTCTAGTGCTCCTACAAGCTCCTGTTCAGCCTCACAAGTTTCTTCCTTTGGGCCTCCATGAATACTGTCAGTTCCAGATATAAAGGGACATATGTTTTTGTTGTTTCATTATTGAGGTCTCCTTGAGCTGTCATTGGCCTAAATTGGTAGAATCATGGGTTATCTAAGATTGTCAGTTGGGTTTATAGTGGGGCAGCCTATGTCAGTATAAAAGGCATGTGTGGAGATTGTGAAATTCAACATTTTCCTATGCATGTTCCAGGTTTTGCTTGCTGCCACTGTCTCACAATCCATACTAAAACAGACTTGAGACCCCACTCTCCAAAGACATTGGCTTACTCCTCTGGCAGTTTTCAGGCAGCTTCTCCCATGGGTAAGTAGGCATCCATTACAGGGCACCTTTTTGTGTTTTCTTGTTTTTGCCTGGCATCCAACCTGCGGCTTCTATCATCATCTTTTTTTTTTGGATCATCCATGACTGCAGCGTTTTCTGACCTTTTATACTTTCCAGAGTACTGTTGGATTTCATGGGCAAGAGACTGTACAATAATGGGTAGCCCTTGGGAGTGGTGTCAAAGCTGCTTTACTTCCCTTGGCTGTCTCTCTATATTCCTCACTTATGGACTGGACTGGTGGGAAGGATTGATTACTTGTATGCACTTTCACTTTCCATATATAGTCCTTAACCCCAGTACTGCTTCATGCATTTCTCTGCAGTGCCAAGCACAATTTTGCATTTGGAATGAGCATGTCACGTTTTTAGGGATTGGAAAAAGTGTCAAGAATGTGATATACAACATTCTTAGCAGTAGAAGGGCTAAGAGCTGGGGGTAAATTCCTGACTTTCATGTTGTATTACAGATGTTCCTTTGTGCGTAGGCTGTTATCATATCTCTTGTGTATACATTCTATTCTATTCTATTGGTAAACTTGTAACGTGCATATACACCCAAAGGCATTTTAGTGTGAAGAAGTACACAGCAAAGCCATAATCAAGTAGAGGAGAATCAGCAGAAAAGAGTGGTCTTAAGTAGGCCGGAAGGTTAAGTTATTCTCAATAGACTTAGGTTCAAAAGGAAGACTGTTCCACATCTTACCAGCCACTACAGAGAAGGCCCCGCCATCACTCTCTGAAGGCGAAACCTTGGAAGCACAACCAAACGGTCGCTACTAGAGCGGAGAGTCTGATTGGGAATGTAAAGCTGGAACTTATCCTGAAGGAGTTCTGGTCCAACCTGATAGACCGCCCGGTGAACAATGCATAGGGATTTAACGGTGATCTGCTGCTGCACTGGAAGCCAGTGCAAACAGTGCAATACCGGGCTAATATGAGCGCCATACAGGGTTGCGGTAGCAACCCGGCCGGCTAGGTTCTGAAGCAATTGAAGCCAGCGGATCAAGCTAGTCGGCTGGGCCAGAAAAAGAGCATTACAGTAATCAATCCTGCTAGAAATCAACGTGGCCACCACAATGGGGCGCAGTCGAGCAGGAAGTAAAGGCAAGATTTTACGTAGAACCTGCAAAATGAAATAACCAGGCTGGCATACTGCACTCATAAAACAGAAAGTAGTACCAGGGAGGAGAAGGAAAAACTGATGTGAGAAAGGAAGGAGGAGGTATATATTAAATCATTATTTCATTTTATTTTGATTTAGGTATAAAAAAATATCAAAATCACAGAACATTTTTAATAAATTCTTTCTTTAAAAGACATCCTAACATCATGCATACAATCATTCATTCACACCTACTATAATTTCATAAAACATTACATTATTTAATTTAAAAAAATTCAGTTTCATTCCACTGTAATTAAAACAGTAGTTCACTCTAAACAAAATATCGACTATCGGTGCCCAACGGCATAGATCTTCTTTAGAAACAGGGCTTCCCAGTTGAACAATAGTTTCGACTTGACAGATTGAGTTTGTCTTCATCAGGATAAGTGAACATTAGAAAAATTCTAAAAACAAAAGCAAATAAAATGTAATTAAAATACCGACTCCTATTCCTTCTCATTCAATTTATCCAACAGATTGAAAGGTCAAAACTCCGGGTGCACCATAACTAATTAGCCTCATACCACAAAGTTAAACCAAAAAAATTGAACTCTCTAAATAAGATCAGTCCATAAATAACGCTAACGATTGATTGTGGCGAATATTCCAGCATATCTATATACAGAATATTACTAGTCCATCCGGACCCCTAAATTAATTGAGGGTCAGAGGTAAAAATAAGACATCATTAAGTCTTAATACAATAGTTCTATATCCCCGCCCACATCCCCACATCTAAAATTGCCAACTTCACTCCAAATAGCTTCGCATACGGATAATACCTGTACGTTAATTGTAAACTCCAGAGCCTCTGGAAAACAGTAATAATTTCCTGCGATAGATCTAGTAATACATGAGAACAGTAAATGCATAAATTCTATGCCTAACCGAGATGTAAACACGGGACAATCATCTATCCGAATCATTAGGAAATAAGCGCGGGAACGCAAGCAATACCTTTAGTTTGACCACTTAGGGTTCAAAACTTGCTTTTATGGTTCCACAACATGACATGGTGCTTCTCTGGAAAAAGCACAGAACAACAAAAAAAGAAAGAGTAAAATAACAAAAACATGAAAATGAAAGAGATAAAGACACTGTGTGGCTGGAAACCGCCAAGAGTGCATTTTTACCTATAAAAGTATCTGCTAGTTTGCACACGCTCTTACGGAGCGGTGAAATAAAGAAAACGAGTCGAAATCTGTACTTCTTCCAAAGTCGCGGGAACCGCTAGCTTGGAAATCCAGTCTCTAATTTAACAAAACAAAAGAAATACGAGCACAGGGTAGGCACATGTCAATTGCTTCTAAGCTGGAAAATAGAAAGCCCAAACTGACGCCTTACCTCAGTGCCTACAATTGCAAATAAATCGAGGAACAGAGAAGAAATCAGTGCTTCTTCCAAAGTCACGGGAATCAATGGCTTGGAAATCCAATCTAGAATTTCCCAAAACAAAAGAAATACGGGCAAGGGATGAGCGCGTATAAATAGCTTCTAAGCTAAAAAATATATAGAGCCCCGACTAACGCCTTACCTCGGTGCCTGCCAAAGTCCCGGCTCGGAACAGGAAACGAATACCCATCCGTGCTTCTGGAACCAAAAACGGATACTATAGCCCGTCTTTTATAGTGGCCGTTGACGGTAATAGAAACAGAAAAGGGACCACACTTCAAAATTGCCTAGCTTCGAGAGCTCCGTGCCGAACATCCATCCCGAGATCTATTGTTTCACAAGCATAGCAAAACATCTGCTATGCTGAACACAATTAAAGTGGCAACTCTCAGGTTTGCCTCAATGAACACAAGAAAAAACAGACTTAATAAGTACTAAATATAGCCCCTAATGAGGAATCAATTCCACTCTTCTTGCTTATTCAAACCTCTGGTTAGGCTTTTAGTGTGGTATATCCACCACTGCTCTTTTTGCGATAGGTGGGCCGCCATATTGAAGACATCTGTACCAAACACTTTTTCTAAAATACACCATTTAACATCTTCTGGACTATGTTTCATTTCTGAGAATTGCATAACTAAAGGTGCGGCCATTTGCCCCATTCTAATCTTTGATTTATGCTCCCCTATACGTAATTTAACTGCTCAGGAAGTTTTCCCAATGTAAGCCTTTTTACAAGGACATATTATTGCATATATCACATTAGAGCTAAGAGTGTCGAACTTTAGAGCCTATCACCTTGCCTTTATTTGTGACTTCATAATTGATTTCTTGGCACCGATACCTGATGAATGGGCTGTGGCGGAAGCAAGTTGTAATGGTCCTCTGTCACCCAGAGCCTTACTGACTACAGAATCAAGAGTGAAGTTGCCCTTATGATATTGAGCCCCTGGTTGGGCGAGCCCGTTTTGTACTATACTCCTTTATGACATTAGCTAGATGAGCCCTGATCCATCATTTGGTTTAATCAGTGATTCACCACAAATGTACGCTAAGGACTGTCTCTTTGTTTTATCAGGGACTACACCTATATTTTCCTCTGCTATTTATGCTCAGATTTTGCCTTTTTTCCAATATGGTTATAGGCGACTATTCCTCTTTTGTCTTCCTTTCCCCAATGAACGGCTTAAGATATTAAGTGTGCCGTCCTTTCACGCATTTTTCGTTTCATGATTTCATTTTTTTTCAATGATTTCTTCTATTTAGTACTTATTAAGTTTGTTTTTTCTTGTGTTCATTGAGGCAAACCTGAGAGTTGCCACTTTAATTGTGTTCAGCATAGCAGATGTTGTGCTATGCTTGTGAAACAATAGATCTCGGGATGGAGCTCTCGAAGCTAGGCAATTTTGAAGTGTGGTCCCTTTTTTGTTTCTATTAGCGTCAACGGCCACTATTAAAGACGGACTATAGTATCCTTTTTTGGTTCCAGAAGCACGGATGGGTATTCGTTTCCTGTTCCAAGCCTGGACTTTGGCAGGCACCGAGGTAAGGCGTTAGTCGGGGCTCTATATATTTTTTAGCTTAGAAGCTATTTATACGCGCTCATCCCTTGCCCGTATTTCTTTTGTTTTGGGAAATTCTAGATTGGATTTCAAAGCCATTGGTTCCCGTGACTTTGGAAGAAGCACTGATTTCTTCTCTGTTCCTCGATTTCTTTGTAATTGAAGGCACCGAGGTAAGGAGTCAATTTGGGCTTTCTATTTTCCAGTTTAGAAGCAATTGACATGTGCCTACCCTGTGCTCATATTTCTTTTGTTTCGTTAAATTAGAGACTGGATTTCCAAGCTAGCGGTTCCCGCGACTTTGATAGAAGTACAGATTTCGACTCGTTTTCTTTATTTCACCACACCCTAAGAGCGCGTGCGAACGAGTGGATACTTTTATAGGTAAAAATGCACTCTTGGCAGTTTCCAGCCACACAGTGTCTTTATCTCTTTCATTTTCATGTTTTTGTTATTTTACTCTTTCTTTTTTTGTTGCTCTGTGCTTTTTCCAGAGAAGCACCATGTCATGTTGTGGAACCATAAAAGCAAGTTTTGAACCCTACGTGGTCAGACTAAAGGTATTGCTTGCGTTCCCGCGCTTATTTCCTAATGATTCGGATAGATGATTGTCCCGTGTTTACATCTCGGTTAGGCATAGAATTTATGCATTTACTGTTCTTATGTATTACTAGATCTATCTCAGGAAATTATTACTGTTTTCCAGAGGCTCTGGAGTTTACAATTAACGTACAGGTATTATCCGTATGCAAAGCTATTTAGAGTGAAGTATGGCAATTTTAGATGTGGGGATGTGGGCGGGGATATGGAACTATTGTATTAAGACTTAATGATGTCTTATTTTTACCTCTGACCCTCAATTAATTTAGGGGTCCGGATGGACCAGTAATATTCTGCATATAGATATGCTGGAATAATTCGCCACAATCAATCGTTAGCGTTATTTATGGACTGATCTTATTTAGAGGGTTCCAATTTTTTGGTTTAACTTTGTGGTATGAGACTAATTAGTTATGGTGCCCCCAGAGTTTTGACCTTTCAATCTGTTGGATAAATTGAATGAGAAGGAATAGGAGTCGGTATTTTAATTACATTTTATTTGCTTTTGTTTTTAGAATTTTTCTAATGTTCACTTATCCTGATGAAGACAAACTCAATCTGTCAAGTCCAAACTATTGTTCAACTGGGAAGCCCTGTTTCAAAAGAAGATCTATGCCGTTGGGCATCGATAGTCGATATTTTGTTTATAGTGAACTACTGTTTTAATTACAGTGGAATGAAACTGAATTTTTTTAAATTAAATAATGTAATGTTTTATGAAATTATACTAGGTGTGAATGAATGATTGTATGCATGATGTTAGGATGTCTTTTTTAAGAAAGAATTTATTAAAAATGTTCTGTGATTTCGATATTTTTTTAAACCTAAATCAAAATAAAATGAAATAATCATTTAATATATACCTCCTCCTTCCTTTCCCACATCAGTTTTTCCTTCTCCTCCCTGGTACTACTTTCTGTTTTATGTTATGGCCTTACCTCAAGGTACCAGTGGTCTATGAGGATCCCACCTTGGGTTAATTTGGCATACTGCACTCACCTGTGCTGCCATAGAAAGTGACATAGACAGGTAAACCTCCAAATTCTGTTGTTAATCTATTTCAATTTCTTCTTTAACAGTTTGGGGATGTCACCTGTACCCTGACCCAGAAGCCTTCCCACCATTCCCGTGAGTTCCTGAGCTGGTTTTTGGGATCTTGGAACAGGTTTTTTGAGCTCTCTACATGGGTTCTGGGCATTTGATTGCACAGCGCATGAAAATGGCTACCACAAAATGACTCGAAATGTAATTTGCCAATTGTAGTGTATGTTGGGCATAACAGAATTTACATATGATGTACAGCCTGAAGAAGGTTATCAACCGAAAGGCATTGGCATATGTACATGAAACATTAACCATTATGTTTGTCTGACCTCATGGAATATGAAATAATAATATTTCATGAAAGCAATATAAAGGAATGTGAATAAACAATTCATTTTTGAAAATTCCAACGACTTTAATTTTGGAAGTTAATGATTTTGGAAACCGTACAAGTATCACATCACCCACTTGTGCAGCCCAGACAGGGCCCAACTGAGAGCACCAGTTTTACTAGGGTGGATTCACCTTGTTTTCATTAATTTTAGGTCCTTATGCCATAGGACCTTTTTCTACTGGTAGCTCCAGGCCAAAGTAACCACAGAAATTCGAATCATATTACACAGCTAGAGTGAATGAAATTGAACTACTGACGTAGTGCCCACCTATATCCTGCATACCACAAAATGACCACCAGTGTTGATCATGTTATGCTTTATTTCAAGCCATTGCCATCACAAGTGTATCCTGGTGCAGCCTCGCGCTTTGGTTGAGTTGGCCACTTCCTGGGCTAATCTCGTGTTAGATAAAATGATCCTTTGTAATACAGCTTTGAAGTTTCAGCAAGAGAGCTGACCTGAGTATTTGATGCGCGATACAAAAAAATAAGCCTCCGATTTAGATTTATAAAATTTGGAACAAAAATCCAAGCATTTGCTGTCTGATGTGGCCCGGTTTAACCAATTGGTGGCTGAAACATGTTGCCCAGAATTCAAAAAGTCTTCCATAATCTAAAATTGTCAAAAGATTCTAAAGATGCCCTCCACTTAATTCTGACCTGATCTACGTTCTATCCTAGATTATTAGCTCTTGTAATACAAATAAATGTACACATTGATCAGAGAGTGGTACAAAGAAAAAATGAAAAAAGATACTTTGACTTTCACTACCAATATAGGAGCCATTTCAGGTTTGGAGAGTCCGGACTGGCCGGCCTGGTTATGGGCCATCTACTTGCTACCTTTCCCCAGGCGACCCAGTACTAGGTTTCACTGTAAAGGGTATTTAACCTAATGCCAAGGCCTTTTTGGCCCAGTAAGCACCCGGTAGGTGTCAGGGCCATCCATTGTGCCCCTTAGCGCTTCCATCCAGTGTAACATGCATGCAGATCTACCAAGCAAGTCAAAGGGCCTACATCTGTGTGATCACTGTTATGATCTGCCACAAATACATATATTGCTTGCACCTTTTAACTTACATTTTGTGGTTGCCTAAAACCCTGTGAATTTAACCTGCAGTGTTTGATCGTCTAGTACCCTCTGATTTTTTTAAATTGCATTTTGTTTTGGTTGATTAGGACCTTGTGCTTTTCCAATAGCATTTTTGGTCTCCTAGCACCCTATGGCCCTCATTACGACCCTGGCGGAAATCGAAAAACGATGGCGGAAATGCAATACCGCCATCGAATAGCGCTCGGTGCGATTATGACCCGTCACCGTAAAGTACGATGCCATTAGCGACACCGTAGTGAACGCCAACGCTAACTGCATCAAGTACGCGCACGCGCGCCATGCCAAACCGTAATTACCACCATGGCGTAATGGTACGCGAATTCCGATCCAAGCGGACATGTACCTAACGCCATCAAGCATGGCGGAATGTATCATTCCGCCATGGTGAGAAGTACGGCGTCGCGAATCAACCGTAAACGGCCCTACTGAGTGCCTGTACACCACTCCCAGGCCACATTGCACAACTCCTCGTAGGTGCAATGAAGACACAAATGCAACCAGTGAAATGTACAAGCCACCCATGCATGCCAACGAACAAATGAATCTAGGGGCTCCAAGTGCCTTGTGAGTGGCCATCCATTCATGCCATGGCACCATTGCCGCACTGATGCAGCACAGGCATGTGAAGGTTCAAGTACAGCAACATGAGCAGAAAAATGAGACAAACAAAAACAGGCCCCCCCATCGACTGACACCAGTGTAAGGCAACATACAAAGCAGTATCCTGAGGGAGACTGCACCAGCCCTGTACTCCTGCCAGTAAACCAACCAACCATCAGCATAAGCATGGACCACACAAGTTGGCAGAGTGACTGAGCAGCCAGGCACATCTCAAGAGGGGCCAATGGGAGCTGCAGGGCACAGATGGCACGAATACAGATGTCACGATTCGCTCCCGTTCCCACCATTTGGGGGCATGATTTGGGGTTTATTCCCTACTGGACTTTTCCTCCGAACTTTATGCTACAGTGCTGTGATGATTTGGGAGCGCTAAATCCCTATTTTCCCAGCTACTTCCCTTCCGGATCCATTCCAGGTTTTTGGCAGCCAGCATGCTTCTTTAACCAAATGACTATGCTTCCCAGAATGCCTGGCCCACTGCTCCACCTCCACCCTTGCAACACAAGGTTGGGTGGAGGATAGGTAACAGCTGTGGCGGCAGGTGCAGCAATCAGCACACCCGAGGCGTGTGCTCGTTAAGCAGCTTTAAAAGCCTCAGTCTTACTTCAGTCCAGCGCTGGTCATCGATCGCAGTGTTCCTGTTTTTGACTAGTCCCTGGTTCCTGGTTCCTTGCCTTTGTACCTACTTCCTTGTTCCTGTTTTCTTGTTTCCTCCGCCCTGAATTTCGGATTCATGCGCTAATTGATTTCTGCTCCCTTGATTTCCCTTTTTGTCTTCCTCTGTTTGCAGGCAGCAATTCTCAGTGCTTTCCCCTTTTAGATGCAGCCCAGTTTGTCTGTGTTCTATATTTCTTTGACTCTGTCCTTTGCTGCTGTTACCCATTTGCCTTAGCCTTCCTCTTAGTTTAGTTTCCTGTCTTTTCCATGGAGGGGTAGGGAGAAGTTTGCATAGGTTATTTCGTTTTTCCCTGCTCCTGATCCTTACTTTCTAGAGGATCCATTCCATGTTTTCCACTGCACTTCTGCATTTATTTTCCCTTTGATTATTAGGTGTGGTGTGCGGTAGTAGCTAGCTCCTGTGTGAATGCTTATGTTTTCCTCACTATTTTGTAATCACTATTCCCACTTAGGTATTTAGTTTTCCTTCCATTGCTGTTCTAGCCTTTCGGGGTCCCAGTTTCTTCAACAGGATTCGTGGGCTAGCTGACATTCAAGAGGTTTATCTCGTCCTCGTGAGTACAGTTCTTAAGTTCCCTTATGTAATACCATCAAGAGTGTTAGTACACAGATCCTGTCATTGCTTGCCCTCCACGTGGGTTTAGCGCTGTCAGTACCTGTAACAGCAATTGGGGGTAAGGCGCTTGCCGACTTTCCTCGCGGTCAGGTGCTTACCCCACATCCCTTTTCATATATTGGTTTTGATGTCACACTCTATTTGCACTCCTGGGTTCTAGCATACCTGAGTCGTAGTTCCTGGGTGCACATTTCCCTTGCCATATTCGCTGCCTTTGTACTCGCCTGACTAATCCTGACAACAGAAGCCATTCCAATGGACATGACCTCAGTCTCCCTCCAAGAAACGCACGCAAACACAGGCACCTGTGACCAGCCATATTCTGATAATCACATCATTCCACCAATCCACCTGGCTGACCGGCATCTGTTACACAAAAGCAAATCCCCCGCCCATGAGCAGGACATCATTAAAACAGTCACAATGGTAGCCCCTATCCCTGACCACACTGGGCTTCGTAGGCAAACGCGGCCAGTACAGTACCACGCAACTATACTCAGAAGCCGGAACCCAATGCAGATCTTCTCACAAAACATCGCACCACAAATAGGAATATGCCACATTACTTGCAAAGAAGAACGCTACACGGTTAAAATCAGAATAGACATTTAATGCACCACAAAATCACCAAGCCCATACAGCCATTAGGACATGAACCCCAAAATACATTTCATCATTGTGGGCTGCATCCGCAATAAATGACCAGCTTCTTCTTGTGTGACGCCCTGTTCCTTCATGGTACACAGGGGCTACATTCACGTTCAAAAAGGCAACATGGAAGCGCCTAGAACGGCAGGGCCGTCCCATTAGGTAGGCACTAGTCCAGCTGAAAGCTCGAAATGTTGCTCCTAGCCACTAGTACTGCGTAAGGGCATGTGGCCCATTGGCGATCGTCCCATAAGATCGTAATGGTGCTCCACTGATTAACTCGAAGCAGCAGGTGCCGGGAGTAAAAGCCATCTGCAGGAGTGGCATACAGATGGCAGCGGCAAAAGGGGAGGAGATACCTGTCACCCAAATGAAATGAAAAAGAATAGTAGGCCATCAGAACTTGATTCGTATTACTCACTTCAATGATCACACTAAATCTACAGCCATATGCATGCTAGCCCACTCCAAAGGATTATTCCCACCCAAAAATCACTTGCGAATCACAACTATGAAAATCGAGCTGGAAACACTATTACACACGAGTGCTTGTGTGCATGCGTCTGTCTAAACAGAATCCATTCGATGGGATTAGTAACGTGCATAGACACAAGTGTATGAAGGCGCGTCGAGACAGGGAGGGTACAACAAGGGCAGATAGACGATGGTCCCACTATGGCAGCACTGCATCACATAGCGCAGGGGAGGTGGATAGATTCCAAAAAGCCCTGTACATGGCAAACTCTCAATTAAATCATCTGTCCATGCATCCATACATCATTTCCTCATCCCTGTATGAAAACGCCTGATTATTTACTCACATCACATGTGAAATTTCCATTGAGTCTGTGCGTAATGCAGTCTGCAAAATCCACTGTGCTCCAGGCCGGGATTCCAGTGTTGTGAAGTAAGATGTATTTGGGAACGTCCTGCCTTATCGTCCACTACGCTATTGCGCATCCCATACTATTCATATCAATCATTGCATTCTCGCCATGGCCCCTGTCCCAAGGACACAAAACAATAGAACGTTATATTTGCAGTCAGACCTGTGGGCGTCTCCTCGCCGCTAGCTGAAGACCGAAAGCGCCGTCCTTCGAATACCTCATTTGCAACATCACGTCGGAAAGGCATCTGTGACCGCTCGAAATCACAAATTCATCCATGTAGTGCGGCATTGTGTGTAAATGCAAACTGGCTTCACTCACAAATGGGACGCCCCGCCCGTCGGTGAACCGCGGTACAGTGCTGCATGAGGGCCCACCGTTAATCGAGCACTACATTCCACTGACCCTTCACAAGTTTGTTCGCGACTGCAAAGATAGTATGTGAAACAATGGAACCATAGCAGAATGAACATATGAACCAATATTTCACTGCCATCGGGATCATATACATGATTGTAATAGCAAGATGCCATGCGTCGAATTGCAGCGTTGTGTGCGGGACGTGCTCGCCCAAAGGGGATTGCAGCTTGCACAGGTGGAATGAATCACCACAGGTGGAGGCAATAGAGCTTGAAAACACATAAATTGCACACCCAACCCCCTCCCACACCCACACCAAAATGCTACCGGCAGGACTAGCGATGTTGGCCCTGGGGGACCTGATTGCACTGCAAGTACTCCAACTTCAAGAAGAAGATGAACAGCAACTACTACAATCACCGGCCGCACAGAGGAGACGCAGGAGGAGGAGGAGGGCAAGGCAGGGCCAGCAAGGCCCGCCAGCACAGCCACTACCGCCACGCAGGCAGCCCGCAATCCCACGCCTCCGAGCACATCCGTTCAACCTCACGGATGAGCAGATCCACACCCTCTACCGTTTGGACCGGGACACCATAACCGCCATTGTGGATATGACACAGGCTGACCTTGTCAGCATGATAGATAGCCCAACCGCCATCCCACCCCTACTGAAGGTGGTGTCTGTACTCCACTTCCTGGCCACAGGCACCTACCAGCACACAGTCGGACAGTTGCATGGCATTTCACAGCCAGTGTTCTCACGGACACTATTGCAAGTGCTCGATGCCCTCCTGAAGCACGCAGACGACTACATCTCTCTACCACGCTCGGAGCAGGAAATTACGAACACAAAAGTGGGATTCCATGCACTTGGCGGCATACCGGGTTGCATTGGTGCCATCGACTGCACCCATGTGGAATTGGTCGTCCCGCATGCCATGGAGGCCCAGTACCGCAACCGAAAACAATTTCATTCTCTGAATGTACAAATGGTGTGTGACTCCAACAGGATCATTACCCATTGTTGTGCCCGATTTCCTGGATCAACCCATGATTCTATGGTTTTGAGGAACTCTACAATACCACGCTACATGGAGCGACACGCAGGGAACAGATCCTGGCTACTTGGTGAGTCTCATTTCATGCATGATAATGTGGGGTATGTGATGCGGCAATGACCTGGCAGGAAGGGGGGGGGGCGTACGTAGCAATGTCATTCCACAAACATCCTTTATTGTCCACATACAGGTGATGCCGGGTATCCACTGAAGAGATGGCTCCTTACACCACTCCGGAACCCACAGAACCAGCCTGAGGAGGACTACAACCATGCCCACTCACGTACCCGTGTAGTCATAGAACAGGCATTCGGCCTACTGAAGACTCGTTTCCGCTGCCTCAGCAGGTCTGGCGGGGCACTCCTGTACCGCCATGTGAAGGTGGCAAAGATGGTCATGGCATGTGTCATGCTACACAACATGTGCGTACGTAGAAATGTGCCCATGCCCCCTGACGCAGAACTGCAAGCACCTGTAGATGGTCATGATGAGGGTGGGGATGTGGCAGCACCTCAAGGAGTCCGCGAGGCACAGGAGGGCCGAGACATTCGTCAGATTCTCATAGATTCATGCTTCTAGCACTCACGCCTGGTGGCTGATACATGGACACGGGACTTGTGGCACTGTGTGTGTCTGGAACATGCACAATATGGACTGTACGCCTATAATGGCCTCGTACACAAATATCAATGTCCACACATCTCATTGGATGATAGTGAAATGTTTATCGCATATGTGAAATTATGTTACACACCCCATCTACCCGCCACCCAAGTGAGCCCAACATACCCCCTCCAACCTCCTACCTCCCCCCCGAACACCAGTGTCCAAAGGTGCTCATTGTCAGTGGGCAGACGCTATTGCAAGCCCCCTCTCCGGGTATCAGGGGCACCCCTGCCTGTGGAGCGCAGGTTCCTCCCAGATCTACGTTGGGGGCTGCCCTGGACGGAACTTGCAACGGATGATGTCTCTGCCTGCTCACGTCCATGCATGTCCCTGAGGGTTTGTGAGAGCTCAGTGAGCACACGGCGCACAGCGGCAAGTTCAGCACATACGTCTTTGGACGTCGCATGCAGTTCCCCCCTCAGGCTCTCGGTGCTTCTCTCCATTTGTACTCTCAGGCTCTCGGTGCTTCTCTCCATTTGTGCCCTTAGTGTCTCTGTACTTCTCTCCATTTCTGCCCTAAGTGTCTCAGTAGATGTTTCTATGGCTGACTTAGTACCCCCACATTCATCAGCATGGTCCTTGAGGAGCGTGGCCAGTTGCTGCTGTTGCACGATCACCTGGTCGAGGGACTGTTGCCTCTGCTGGGCCATGGCCATTTGCGGTGGTGTCACAGAGGGGCTGGTGACCTCATGTTGCCTTGCCACAGGGCTTGTGGGGGATGGCCAGTCGTCGTCTTGTGGGTGCCCCTGCGTGGTATCCTCATGGTGTACGGGATGGAACAAACAGGGGGATTGAGACAGGTCATGGATGGATCTTACTTCGACATCCCCGTTTTCTGTGTCGGAGCATGCTGCCATTAATGCAGTGTCACCTATGGTGCTGCTGCCACCAGAAGCAGTGCCTTCTGTGGCATCCATTGGGGGGACCTGTGGTGGTGCTGTTGTGGGCATGCTGGCTGCTGGGGTGCCTGTTGAAGTTCCCTCCTGTGTGCTGTCACTTGATTTGTGCTGCTGCCGTGTCTTGATGCGTGCAGCTGAGGTGGAGGGTCTTTGGCCGTTGGTCTTGGCCCTCTTTGCAGGTGTGCTGGTAGGGGTGTCCTGGAGCTCGTCGTTTGAATCGGACCCTGTGGTGGAGTAAAGGAGGGCGAGCGTTATTAATGGGTCTGTTGAAATTGGAATGGCAATGTATCACATGCATTGGGGTGGTACCTGAGGGTGATTTGGGTCGGGGCCTTGGAGGTGGTTTCATTTTTGTGTGGATTGAGGATGCAGTTGTTTTGCAGCCTGCAGTTAGGGTGTGCATGCTGCACGTGTAGAGGGTGTTTTTAGGGTTTTTAATTATTTATGTATTTATTGTGCGTTTTAAAGTGCGCTATCAGGCCAATGTATGTGGACGTTCTCATGGACATGTGTTACTGTTGCACTATGTGGACATATGGTACTTCACATGATTGGACATTGTGGTTTTAGCATTGTTTTATTTGGCCCACCTACCTGATTCTTCGGATGTCTGCACTCCTTTCTCCATCCCTCCGACTCCCTCTATACTCTCCATTCCAATGGTGGAGGCACAGATTTCTTCCCAGGGGGTCAACTTGATGGGTGATTCCGATCCTCCCCCGGTGGCTGTGGCAATGTTTCGGTTGGCAGAAAGTATGCTCCGGACGCGTATCCGCAGGTCGTCCCATCGCTTTCTGCATTGCTGTGGGTTGCGGGGTGCGGTCCCCACCGCACTTACCCGCTGTGCCACCAGGGCCCATATGGCCTTCTTGTTCGCAAGTGCCGTCCTGGTCATTTGCGTCGAGAAGACGACGGCAGCATTCTCCTGGAGGGTCTCTGTGAGCACGGTGAGTTCCTCACGGGAGAAGTGGACCTGCCGCTTGCGGTCGCACGCTTTTTTCGCTACTTTTCCCATTGTTATTGTTTTCACTAGGGTGGATGACGGGTTGTGATGTGTCTCAGGGTAGTATTTTTAATGGTTGTGTGGGAATTCTGATTTTATAGGTGTACGGCGTGCTGTTTCCCGTTCCGGGACCATGTTTTTACTTCCGTTTCCGTATATTTACGGTCACCGTACTTTCCGATTGCCGCTCATTACGGTGACCGCTAAGATGGGTGGCGGAATTGCACCTAGGGCGCCGTACGACGGCGGTGGGGGGCGTTTTGGGGACATTTCCTCCTTCGCGGACATTGCACTTCCGCCATGGAGTAGTGCTTGTGCCCGATGGGTCGTAATTAGCCGCACTTTGCTCCGTCGTGCAATGGCGGAAATGCTATTTACGCTGTGGCGGTCCGGTCAGTCACTTTCCGCCAGGGTCGTAATGAGGGCCTATGTATTTAACTTGCAGCGTTTGATGCTCTAGGACCCTGTGATTTTTGGAATTACAATTTGCTTGGGGGCCTAGAAGCCTGTGACTAATTAAATTGTATTTTTTTGGTCAACTAGGACCCTGTGATTTTGTCAATATGTATGTTTTTGCCCCCTAGCATCCTGTATATTTAACTTGAAGTGTTTGGTCACATAGAACCCATGTGAGCCACCTAGAGCCTCCTCCCACAGTGCCCCCTGACTACCATACTCCTTTAAATCCTGATTTTTGTCCTTACTGTTCTTCATCTCTCTCCCCCATGGCTCCCGCCCACCACCTTCCCTCCACTCCCCTGCAGCTCTCCCACTGTCTCTGTCTTCCCATCCCAATCCTTCAATCTCCTCTCAAATGTCAATCAGACTGCTCTTCTTTCCCACATACCACCCACTCCAACCTCATCTACCCTACCCTACCCACTTCGCTTCATCTAAACCAACACCCTTGTCCTCTATTTCTGCTTCCCCTTCCCACTTCAGCCTGGTTCTGTGGAATGCCCAATCCATCTGCAAATAATCTTCTTTTCATCAATCATTTGAATTCCCATCATCTGAAACTTTCAGTGATGACTTTCACAGAGGCCTGCATTTCCCCCCATACCTCTTTCTTTCTAGCCCTTCATATCGACTCTCTCTCACTCCCATCACCTTGCCAAAAAAAGGTGTGGAGTTAGTCTCATGATTATCCAGGATACACAACTGGCGCCTCCTTTGAGCATATCTCAGGCCAACTCTTCGCTCCCAACCCTCTTGCTATTTTCCTCCTCTAGCCGCAAACTGATAAACACAACAACATCGTCTTCTTCGATCTTGACCTCTTACTCAAAATGCTCCTAGCGGATGTCCCTGCCATCCTAATGGATTAACTCAACCTCTCCCATATGTTTAAGGTCCAACAGCCTCAACTTGACCCCAGGCTCACTAGACAACCTACATAGCCTTCTAACCCACACTGAAGGAAACTTTCTCAACCTCTTATACCTATCTTCCACCCTCATCTCCCCTGTTCCCACAATAGATCCTTCCCTCACACTCTAATTTCTTTCACCGTCTCCCTACTCCTGGTCCCCTGCCTTGACCAGGTGAGCATATCATTCTAAACTCTCTCTCCCCCACCTGCTCATTTGATTGATATCACATTTACTGAATTCAGCTTTGCAATGTTCACCACCCCCTTCAATAATCACTACCTTGCTTGCTCTTTTAACCTCTCCCACTCACCTCCTCAAAAACGGTTACTCCAGCCATTCAACTGCTCAGGACAACCATGTGTTGTTGCTTATGCCGCTAGCTCAAAGTCTAATCCCCCACTCTGCTTGACTGCAAGCACTGGCATAGCAAGGGCCCTCGCAGCCCAGGTGGCTCCAGCATATTAGGTGCCCCCTGATGAGGGGAAACCTAATGAGAACTGTTGGGCTCCCCGCGGTGTGATTTCTCCCATGTGTGTGCTAGAGGAATTCATTTAGAGACATCAAAAGTCATCCCAGCTATTAAAAACGTAAGGGTCTTTCCCTGCCTACTCCCGGTGGATCTTCTAAGCAGGTGGCCAGGGGCAAGCCATCACTTTTGGATCCCAACCCTGGCAAGGGACAAGCAAGAGACGATCACCTGGGTAAAGGGTCCTCAAGGATTGGGAAAAGAGGGCCCAAGTGTGAGGCATGGTATCCCCACTTTTCTAACCCTGACCTATCTTATCCTCCCTCTAATGTTGTTCAGTTTGGCCATGCATGTCCTGCCTCATCCCAAAACCTTCTGACAAATATTCATCCACGAAGGAAAGTAAGGGAATATAAAATCTCGGGGAAGCAACCCCTTTTTCTAACTACGACACTAACTTACTCCCCGTTCCCCTAATTTCATAAACTACTGTGAGACCCAATCTTTTCCTTGTATGTTAACCTCATTTACTGAAGGTTCCAGAGCGAAAGAACCAAAACCCCCAACCTCTTCTTATTATCATCATAATAAAATAAGAAGGGAAAGATTTGACACATCATGCCCTAAAATTGAAAAGGAGAAGAGAAAGTTAACACCAATACCACTTTCCCATCATAAGGACACCCCTAGACCAGAAACATTGTATCCCCCCTTCCTTGATAATGACTTATCCAACTACCCCCCGCCCGCCCCTCTGTCTTCATAGGATGTATTAAGACACACAGGGCCTCATTACAAGTCTGCCGGTCTGGAAATAAGGGTGCCGGTGTTGGGGAGAATTCTCCAGAATGGCTAATTTCCCTTACCTACTGAGTCCCTCAGCAGCTTTGCTGGATTTCTAGGATTTATTTTTTTGTGAGCTTTATTTCCCACTCTTATGTGTTTTGCTGTGTGTGTATTAAATTGTTTGTGATCATAGACTGTGGAGCTTCACCTACTTCATACGCATCATATTTTTACTGTGTGTTACACAGCACATTCAGTGCAGTGACACAGGGTTGTCTTTTTCAGACTTCCCACTTTAAACTCCATTTTCTGGGCTGGATTACTGTCTCCCAGAACATGTAAAATTGCCATTGACTTTATTAGTCTTTTTAAAATCACAGACCCAGTACAAACTATCTTTCATAGAGTTCTGGAAAGAGTTAATAGCTATCCCTTTTTGTCTGTTTCTCGTGGAACCTTGTTTCATTCCCTTTTCATTAAGATGTGGCTGGTGGCAGTGGTAACTAGCCTATTTTTCCTATCGCGGTTATTTTAAATAGCCTTGGTATTGTTTTAGGCTATCTTAGTAGCCTTGAACTTAAACCCGCTGGACCATATTTACTTTTATACGGTTCCGGCTGGGTTTATTCGCTGTTTCTTTTTGTAAAAGTCTTTCTCCTGTTCTACTCTGCGCGCCAAACCAGGTTTGGTTCCTTTGTTTGCCGACCTTTGGTGGGCTCGTGCACAGAAGCCCTCCTTAGGCGCCTGAATGTCTGAGGGGGACAGGATGTGAGGGAGGGGTTTGAGACTCTCTGCACAGGGTCTCCTTGGAGAACCATGTCGCACTCTGGTATGATTGGCTGTGGTGACTGTCCCAGCGGGAAAGCCACTCTGCTGTGTGATTGACAGCCAGGCTGTATGAAAGGGGGAAAACTACATAAAAAGCAGGTCTCCGGGACTGAGAGGGCAGAGTCGCCACTGGATCGAGAGAACTGAAGAGAAGCTGACAGAAGAAGACCTCTACCCCGACTGAATCCCTGCTGTTAATCCGAATCTCCAAACTTCGACGACAGGGAAGATCTGTAAGGAATCTTCTCCCCTTGAGTTGGTGGGAACAACCAGTTCGCCAAAGTGCAAGCCAGGCCTCCTCCTCTGGTCAAATTTGCTGTGCCCAGCTACAGTGAACCGGATAGCCAGGAGGAACGGACCCTGCTTGGGTTTTAAGGAGCGCACCTTTTATTTGTTACTTTGCTCTGCTGCTGGTTTCTTCCCTGGGCAGTGCAGGACCCTCCAGTCTTCCTACTTTGTGTCAGACCGACAGTCGCTTCAGTAACCGTGAGCTTGCAGGACCTGCCAGGAACGTTTGCCTCAGCTACGGCCTTCTTCTCCATTTAAGGTACTGTTCAAATCCGGTCGTCTGTTCCGTCCGACCGCGGTAAAAGTGTTTGAAATCTTTTGCCAATCCGAGGGCTTGTCCTTCTCTATTCTTTAAAGTAAGTTTTCGTCTGACCAACTTCGTTCTGAACTCTTGGCAAAGACTTAACCACGAACTACTCTGAACTGTGTGATCCTCTGCAAAGACTTTGGCCCATTGACTTTGGGCCAGGCCTCTTGATTTGATTTTCTCACTGTAGTTACTTTTTCTAGATTGCCCAGCTTACTTACTTGTTGGTGCTGCTCAACTTTTGTCTAACTTTGGGCCTCATTACGAGATGGGTGGTAGCCATAGAGCTATTAGCTCCATGGCTGCCTCCCATACCGTGCCCGTGTCCGGTCTCGTTCACTTACCGGTGTAGTCCGACATTGGCGGGACCGGTAAGTCCCCATTGAACAGACCATTCCCCATTCCCATTTGAGCCCCTATAGGGAATGGGGAGGGCACTAATAACAGGCTCGCGACTTGCAAGCCCGTTATTAGCACCCTGGTCCCTTAGCGGGACCCATAAGGGATGTGTGGTCAGACCACGCGTTCCTTACGGTCCCCGCCAAGGGACCTTGGAATAGGGCGGTAAGGGATTACCGGCACCGGTCTCCTTACTGGTGCCCGGTATCCCTTACCCCCCCACCTTGTAATAACCCCCTTTGTCTTTCCCTCCCTTTTAAATTACTGGAGTGCCATTTTGCTAACACTTCATTTTGAGCTTAGCTTGTGCATAATCTATTGGGTGTGGTGTAGTGTATTAAGATTGTGATTTTTCAACTGCTTGATAATAGTGAAATGTTTTATAACTGATGTGTAAATAAATGTGTATTCTTTTACTCAGAAACCTTGAGTCAGAGTTTGTTTGACCATAGTAATTGCTGTCCTTTGTGTAACTATTGATACTGCTCACTTTACTCTTGAGATAAGTCTGGCTGCTCAGCCATCACTACCAATTTACTGTGTAGTACAGGCTTGTACCAAAGGTGAATATGTACTGTCACTTGTAGTCTTAATTGTGTGTGGTGTTCCCAAAGGGTACTGCATATGATTCTGCCTAACAGCCGGTAGCAACTTACCGGCACCCTTTCTGGACCGGCAGACTACAGCTCTGCTTTCCGGGGCCTCTGCGCCCGGCAGGTCTGACCTGACCGGTGCAACGGCCCCTGAAAGCAGAGTTGTCATGGTAGCACTGGCACCGTTAGCAATGGTGCCGGTGCTTCCAAGTCCCCATTCCCGTGGAGTCCTACGGGACTCCACGGGAATGGGGACTTACCAAATCCGCCGCCTGACTTCCCGCTCTGCTGGGACTTGTAGATTTACCAAATCCGCCGCCTAACTTCCCGCTCTGCCGGGACTTGTAATGTCCCGGTGGCATTGGGAACTCAGGAGGTGGATTCAGTGTTACGAGGAGGGCGGCAACCTGCCGGTAGCACAGACGAGTTACTGCTGTCCTCGTAATGAGGCCCACAATCTTCTTTTCCCCATGTTTCACTCAAATACTGTGATGAAGAAGAGGAAATCAGAGTACAGATTTCCTATGAGAAACACTCCTATGGTACTGGGATGAAGAAGATGCAGATAAAGGAACATCAACATCTTCATAGGCTATGTCCCAATAACAAGGCCAGGCAGAGTCAGGCAATTGAAATCCCACCTGTAGCCTATCAAGTCTTCGGGAGAATATAAAGGGAACACTAGCATTCAGAAAAGAGATCAAGTTGGGATGAGAGTTGAGGAGCCGTGGCTGCATAGGAGCAGATGGAAGAAACAGGGACGCCTATAAAAACATCAGGGGGACCACAAGGCAGGAGATTTATCCAGGATGGCTGCAGAGACCCCAGAATAACAGAGTGTTGTAAAAGCATTGGGGTGGCCACCAGGTGGGAAATATGTCCAGGTTGGCCTCAGAGACCCCAGTATAAGGAAAATAGAAGTCCATTAAGGATAAGGCACCTGGTTGTGCAACCTGTAATGAGTGGACTGTGCGGTCTGACAACTGCGCCACGACAAGGGGAGCACAATTGAAAGCAAGGGGCTGCATGATCTAAAGGGCATCTCGGTTCACGGAAAGGAGACCCAGAGAAGCCTAAAAAACTTACCAGGAAAAGGCACAATGAACTTCTTTTGCTAAGTGAACATTTTTCCAAGTGAACATTGTGCCAAGTGAACTTTTCTTTGCCAAGTGAAACCTGAGAGACTTGTGGAACTTTGTAATCCTGAGTGCCTTAAACTTGGGGAAGGTATCTCCAGAAAGGCTCCATTGTCACATTAACTTTATTTTGAACAATATTGAGTTGACTAAATCCCATTCACCCTATTATTCTGTAGAAGTGAGGGCAAGCATAGGTTTTGAAACAGAAAGTATTTTGCTTTGGACTGACAGACTTAGACTTCCCTTAGTTTTCTTTCCATTAGGGAACATTCCCATCTTCGAGTTAGGGCAAGTTAGGCGTTATATCATCCTGACCATTGAGAATAAAGGTTTTCAAACTGTGTTTCACTTGTCTGTGTAGTCTCTTGATACCATGCCTGTCTCACATAGCCTAGGTATCCCAACTGGATGTCCAAATGGGTATATAAGACTGTTAGGGTGAGAGTTGTGACAAATGAAATGAGCACAAGGCTAATATAAATGACGTGCTTAGAAGGCTTACTTGCTTAAATCACTACCAGACATATTTGCTGAATATATAATATCTATATAGTCAATCTAATATTCCCATAATGAACTTTGCTTTTATTCAAAGCAGGTAGGAACTCACATTGAGCCTGGCTGTAATCAAGAGGGAAAATCCATGGAATTACTGACAAACTCGGTTACCGTCACTCAGTACAGTGGCATGATGGGATCACCAGTGGTAGTAAGGCATTATCAATCCCAATTTCTGGAATACATAGGACTCCATGGGGATTTTCAACGGATGTACTGTGAGTGGATGTACTGAGCAGTAAATCTGTCAAGTTTTGGAAGTAAATCTCTGGAGGTACATCCTCGACTTTACCTCCAAACCTCCAAACCTGTAGTACAGCCGTGCAGTAAGGCGGCTGTAAAGTGGCTGCAACATAATTACCATCACTGTACTGCCATTTTTATTTATTTATTTTGCAATTTATTTAGCACGCTAAGCCCAAGGGCATCTAGGCGCTGTTCTTGACAGTAGGCATCAGTGATTTTACAGTTCCATGCCGGAGTATAGGTTACATGGATACGCAGGTTGCATGGTAAATGGTTACATGGTTACAAAAGTGACATAAGATACACTGGTTCATTACACAAGTGACATAAAATTGTAGTTGCTTAGACATACTAAGTTACAGGTTGCAGGTGAAGAGGAGAGGTAAAGTAATACTTTAGCTACTTAGATGGTGCTCAGTAGATTGTGACTTAGTAGAGAGGTTGGTTTGTGCAGTTCTTTTTTAACTCTTGTGTAAATAGCCAGGGTTTGAGGTGTTTTCAGAAGGTCCAGTAGGAGGTTTCCGGCTTTAGATCTACCGATAATTTGTTCCATAGTTTGGTTGTTACCATTGGGAAGCTGCTGCCACCAGCATTCTGCAGTTTGAATCGTGGGCTAAGCGTATGGGTCTGTTGGAGTGTTTAGGAGTGAGATTTTCTATGAGATATTTAGGTGCTTGCTTGTGTAGACATTTGTGGGTTAGAGAAAATATTTTGAAGTGGATTCTCTCCTGAATAGGTAACCAGTGAATGTTCCATCTGAGATGTGAGTCATTTTGGGATGTTGAGAGCTGCTCTCAGGGCGTTATTTTGGATAACCTGCTATTTTTTGATAATTTGGGTCTTGGTGCCCGCATAGAGGGCATTGCAGTAATCCAGTCTCGACAAGATCAGAGCTCTAGCAATGGTGATGCAGCTATCCGCTGAGAGGAAGGGCCTGCAGGCATTGATAAGCTTAGATGTGTAGGCTGCAGCCGAGGCCGTAGCATTGATATGATATTATATGATATGGCATTTATAACGCGCCTAAACACAAGTGTTTCAAAGTGCGATGAGGCAAGGGAGGGGGAGTAGAGGGAAGACAGACAACGATCTTACTAGGCCAGGTGTCATTCAGATTGCGCAAGGGAAGTGGGGAGGAAGTACAGTATATGGGATAATACAATAATAAGATAAATAAAAGAACGGCCAGCTGGTGGCAAGTGCAGGGTGAGTGCAGACATAAGTGCTGGTGGGGGGACTGTAGGGATACAGAAAACAGCCCCCAGGTGCAGGGGTGCCAGGGAGGCAGGGCAGGCGTGCAACTGGCAGGGCTTGAGCCCGAGATGAGAAGGGTGGCCAGGTAACCATTGCAGTCTCAGTATCAGCCAGGACTTCAGCAGGGGAGAGGGGGAGAGAAAGCAGAAGCAAAGAGGAAGGTTTTAAGGTGCTTCCCGTACCAAAGATGGTTCTCCTCAAGTTTCAGGGAGGCAGGGAGGCTGTTCCAGAGGGAGGCCTCAGCTGAAGAGAGGGATCTACCACCAACTCGTTGCTTGGAGAAGCGACTGACACTGAGGGAGTTGGAGGTGGATGAGCGAAGAGCTCGAGAGGGAAGATATTTAGGAAGAGAGAGTTGAAGGTATTTAGGCCCCAGGCCCCAGAAGGCCTTGTGGACGATGCAGAGGGTTTTGAACTTAATCCTCGCAGCCACTGAGAGCCAGTGCAGAGATTTCAGTCCTGGAGAGATATGATCCCTGGGCTTGAGGCCAAGGACAAGTCTCGCAGTCCTTTTCTGGATGTGTTGCGGATGGTGTAGAGTAGTAGCAGGCAGATTTAGAAAGAGGATTTTGCAATAATCAAGCCTAGAGAGAACCAGAGCTCTGGAGACAGTGAGCTTCTGGGGAAGGAGAGGAAAGGCAGAATACATCTGAGGAGGTGCAGCTGGTAGTGTGACTTCTTAGAGACGTCAGAGATGTGAGGAGAGAAAGAGAGTGTGGAGTCGAAGATGACCCCAAGGTTTTCAGCCTTGCAGGTGGGAGCAGGAAGAGGGCCAGGAGAGGCCTGCCAGAGAGCTACAGGAAAGGAGGGAGTGGGTGTGCCGATGAGGAGAATCTCAGTCTTACTGGCATTTAGGCAGAGGTAATTGGCGCCACACCACTCCTGGATAGCAGACAGCCAGTCAGAGATGAGGCACGAAGAAGAGGTGGCCGAAGGTAGCCTGAAAATGAGCTGAGTATCATCCGCATAACACTGAAAGTTGGGGCAGAGAGCAGCAATGCGGTGGGCAAGTAGTGCCAGGTATTGGTTGAACAGCAAGGGAGAGAGGTTAGACACCGGGGGGACACCACAGGTAGGGAAGAAGATAGCATACAGGAAGGACTCAAGTTGGACCTGGAAGGGTTGGTCAGAGAGGAAGGAAGTCAGCCACACCAGGGCCTGACCGTTGACACCTAGGTTATCACAGAGACAATTTAGTAGGATGGCGTGGTTGACAGTGTCAAAGGCAGGAGAGAGATCAAGCAAGATGAGGACACAGGGGGTGTTAGAGTCAAGGTTGGAGAGCAGGTCTTCAAGGATGTCAGGTGAGTGGTTTCCGTGCTTCTGGCAGCTCTGAAGCCAGACTGATGGTCATGAAGACAACCAACAGATTCAGTGTGGTGATTAAACTGGGAGATGGTCAGTTTCTCCAGGAGCTTGCCCAGGAAGGGAGTGATGGAGATTGGACGATAGTTACCCCGGCAGGAGGGATCGGCACAGGGTTTCTTAAGAAGAGGGTGCACAAGGGAGTGCTTCAGGGGGGATGAGAAGAGTCTAGTGGCAAAGGAGTATTTGCAAGTCAGCCAGGGTAGGAGCAAGGGTGTCAATGTGGTCCTTGATGGTTTTGGAGGAACAGGGGTGAACCTGTTTTGACGAGACTTTCATAGATCGGACTTGTCTAGAAACCTTGTATGTGGAGAACAGGCGAAAGGCAGACAAGGAGGGAGGAGAGGTGGCTGCAGAAGGGCCAGAGGAAGAGCAGGGATTATAGGCAGGGGAGAGGATGAGAGCGAGGACAGGATGTCCTGAACTTTAGAGATGAAGTGAGAAGCCAGTGCCGTGCAGAGGGCCTGCGAAGGGACAGGAGAGGTAGAGACTGCAGCAGGATTGGCCAGTTCCTTGCAGATTTTAAAGAGTTCAGCCGAGTTGTTAGATGCTGCCGAGACGCGGGCTTGGATATGAGCTCTCTTCTTGGTGAGGACAGAGAGCCGGTATTGCCTTTGGAGCAGGCGGCAGGCCAGTTTGTCAGAGGATGTACAAGAAGCACGCCATTTCCTCTCGGCCACACTGCACTTGCGTTTAAGGGTGACGAGGTCTGAGTCGTACCAGGAGTTGCACTTTGCTTTGGGCTTCAGGCGGATCCTCATGACAGGGGCAAATATATCAAGAGTATCAGATATAGCAGAGTGGACCGTGGAGAGGGCTGTGTCAGGGTAAGAGTCAGCCAAAGGGGAGGGGGTGTGAGAGAGTGGCGGCGAAAGCCTCAACTGATACGCGCTTCATGGGTCCGATGACCGAGAAGGTGGGTGGCAGTGATGGAAGTGGCTTGGCCTGTGGGGTAGAGAGGGTGAGATGGGGAAAAGGAGAAAGTGATCACTCCAGGATACAGGAGTGCTGAGAGGGACAGAAAGGGGAAGGTCTGAGGAGATCAGAACATCCAGAGTGTGCCCTGCAGAGTGAGTCGGGCCACAGGGGAGAATAGTGAGTGAGAGAGAGTCGCAGAGGTCGCGAAAGAGTCCAGAGGGAGTACAGGAGGCATCCAGGTGGATGTTGAAGCCTCCAAGAAGGAGGAGTTGAGTGGTTCAGGCCATGAGTGAGGAGGAGAGGTCCGCCCACTCAGAGAGAAAGGAGGAAATCTGACCAGGTGCCGATAGATAGTGGCCAAAGTAAGGCAAATGCTAGGGGAGAGAGAGAGCCTGAAGACGAGGCATTCAAGAGGAGTAGGCCTGCGTAGGAATGACAGAGACAGGAATCCACTCGGGGAAGATCAGGGCTACACCTCCTCCAGAGCGGTTTGACCTGGGCGCAGAGAGAATCTTGTAATCTTGTAGCCATCCGGGAGGAGCGTGTCAAAGCTTGTGAAAGAGCTGGCCGTGAACCATGTCTCGGTGAGACCGAGGACATCGAGGTCAAGTTTTTCCAGAAGGCGGCAGATGTCAGAGGAGTGTTTGACAGCTGAGCGAGAGTTAAGGTTGGCAAGGTGGAGAAGGTTGCCATCCTTGAAGGACTTCCGGGGAGCGGTACAGATTAGAGGTATGCCCTGCGGAGGTATGGAAGGTGCCCGAGGGGGGGCAGAGAGGGAACGAGAGGGCAAGGTAGCCGAGGAGGAGGCAGCAGGGGGAGGCAAGGAGGCCAAGGAGGATGGAGAGGGGACAGCAGGAGAAGAAAGTAAATTGATGAGGCGCGGGAAGCGTCTTTCAAAGAGGTGAAGGTTGGCCCGAGGGCCTTGGACCAGGTGGTCTCATTTGAATAAACATTAATGATGACCTTAGAGGATTGGAAGGAGGCCAGGAGGGCATCCCGCTGGGTGCCGCCATTAATGGGCGAAGAAGAGAAAGGAGAGAGCACAGAGACCATATGTAGGGTCCATAGGTCTGGCGAGGGAACGACAAAGAGTATGTCGGTGAGAGTTTCCTTGGAGGAGGAGCTAGTATAGATGTCAGTAATGGGAAGGCCTGGGTTGGAGACCAGGATATCTTTTTTAAACTTCTTCCTACCAGATTTCGTGTGGAGGGCAGGATAGTCAATAGAGAAGCAGTTAGAAAAGATAGGATAGACAGAGAGCACCATAGAGTAGGAGGGGAGAGGAGAGAGGTGGAAGGGAGAGGGGAACACTAGGGAAGGACAACGGGCAGGGGGCAGGCAGATGAGAAAGCGAGAGGCAAGAAGGTTGAGCAATAGGACAAGACGACAACACTCAGGATTAAAGAACTATCCAAATGTACGTTTTTAAGACAGGGGGAAAAAACACCTAAGTTTGAGAATCCTGAATAGAGGGAGAAAGGCCTAGAGGGAGAAAGGCCTAGGTTTCACAATGCAATTTTTTTTTAAAGTACTGATACAGTGCAAATTATAAACAAAAGGGGGAAAAACCACCTACGTTTGAGAATCCTGACTAGAGGGAGAAAGGGTGAGGGTAGAGTTGAGGTAAAATCCTAGGGTTTTTACTTCTTTTGAGACTTTGATGATGTTGCTGTCAATGTTGAAGGAATTAAATGATTTGGGGAGTTTGTTGAGACAGGGTTGTGAGCCAACGAAGAGGAGTTCAGTTTTCTCGTCATTCAAGCACAGTCCGTGTTGTGCCATCCAAGCTTGGATGGTTTGATAGATGGTGTTGAATGAGTTGGTGTCAATGTCCTAGGAGTCAGAGATGGGCATGAGGATTTGGGTGTCATCTGCGTAGTTGGTGTAGGTGACGCCCAATCATCAAGCCGGTCGATTAGAGGCTTAGTAAAAATATTGTAGAGAGTGGGAGATACGCAGCAGCCCTGGGTTACCCCGCAGGTGACCGGGGCTGTAACTGCCGCTGAGCTGGTAGAGAAGACTCTCATGGTTCTGTCTGAGAGGAAGGACTGTGTGCATTTGATAGCTTTAGGTGAGAAATGGGTGGCTGAGGCTAGGTGGTTGCAGAGTATGTTGTGGTCTACTAGGTCGAACGCTGCTGAGAGGTCTAACAGGAGTAGGAGTGCTAGGTTACTGTTGTCTTTCAGCTCATCCATTTGTATTTTAAGATCTAGAAGTGCTGTCTCTGTGCCATGTCTGGGGCGGAAGCCAGATTGTCAGGTGCTAAGTAGGTTATTCGCTTCCAAGTGGTTTTGAATCTGGAGATAGGCTGCACGGTCTAGAATTTTGAGAAGAAATGGCACTGTGGTCATTGGGCTGTAGTTAGTTGGAACATTAGGCTGTAGTGTGGATTTTTTTAGGCACGGAATGATCCGGGCATCTTTGAGATTGGTGGGGACTATGCCGCTTTCGAAGGAGGCGTTGATTAATTTAGTGATCTAGGGAGTCAATTCAGCCATGCAGTGTTTAATGAGCAGGTCGGGGCAGGTGTCTCTCTGACATCTTTTGAGACTAGATAGGATTTTGGCAGTTTCATGTTAGAGATTGGTACAAATGATTCAAAAGGTGCTTCCGTGTAAGGGACAACCGGGCTGGGCGTCAGTTGTGGGACAACCTGAGTTCTTTCTAGGGTACGTTGCCCTCATTTACCCCATGTTATTCCTATGGGTAATCTTTACTGATCTTAGCTGCCTCTTCCTCGTCTCAGTATTTTATGGAAATCGGGAGGGGGAGATGGGGTGAGACGGGACTTGACATTGACAGGCAATGTTATCAAGGTGATTGGTAAAGGGTAGGGGAAAGCTCCCTGGTCCTAATGTGATAAGCAGAAGGTGAATCTCTCTGTATTAAATTATTTCCTACGTTACCCACCCGAATATGTGAGCACAGGCCTGTATAACTCTTCCCCTGATCTGAACTGGGGAAAGACAAAGAAGCGTTGGAATTGGGATTATGTCTTTGTCTCATCTTGCTTCCCCCTTTCCCTAAGGTTGCTCTGGGATAATCGGTTTGTCTCTTTCTTGGGTTTGGGATAATGGGGCCTGCATAACTCCCAAAGGCTTCTGAGATTTATCCACCTATTTTCCCATCAGAATCCTGCATCTCTGCTAAGGTATTCTCCTGAGGGCAACCCGGGTGTCCCCTACCCAGGTGATCCTCCCTCACTTGTCCACCCCCAAGGTTGAGATCCAAAAGCAATGGCCCTCCCCTGCCCATTTGAATAGAGGATTCTCGGGGTCCACATGGGAGAATACCCCTAGGTTTCTCACGTAACTAATAGCAGTGGACAGTGGAGGAGGGCAGTGTTATATGTGGGGAAACAGTTATGTTTTTCAGGGTCTTTCTGAAAATGGTGATGGAGGATGCTGTGCGTATGTGGAGATGTAGGGTGTTCCACGCCCTGGATGCCCATTGGGAATGCTTGTTTTTGTGTGCATTTGAGTTTGCAGATTGGAATGTGTAGAAGGTATTGGCTGGCTTATCTGGTGTTTGTGTGGGTGATGGGTTTGGGTTTATCATGAAGGTAAGATGGAGTTTTGAGGTGCGTTGTTTTGAATGCAATACAGAGTCCTTTGAAGGCAAATCTCTGGGGTATGGGGAGACAGTGGAGCTGGGCAGGAGTGGGGGTGATGCGTGCATGTTTGGGTAGGTGAAGGATGAGTCTGGCTGCCTTTTGTATGGCTTGCAGTGGGGCAAGGGTGTTGTCGGGGAGTCCAGTGAGGAGAGCATTTCCATAGTCCAGCTTAGAGAGAACTAGTGCTTGGACTGCGGTGCATAAGTCATCAGGAGGAAAGCTATGTCTGATTTTGCATAGGAGGTCTAGTTGTAGATTGTATGTTTTGGTGACAGCGGCTATGTGGTGTGTGAAGGAAAGTTGGGGGCTGATGGTGGAGCCAGGGTTTAACAGGTGTGAGAGGGATATGTGTGGGTGGTCAGTAGAGAGTTCTTGGATCCAGGGGATGAGGTTGTGGGGGAGTAGATGAGGAGGTGTTCTGATTTAGAAGGGTGAGGTTGAAGAAGTGGGTGCACATCCATTTGGTGATGGTGGAGAGACAGGTCTTAAGGGTGTGGAGTTGTGAAGGGGATGACATTTAGAAGTATATTTAGAAGTATACTTGTGTGACATCTGCATATTGGTGGAACTGTGCATTGTGATTGCTAAGCGTCTCTCCAATCGATTCAACATATAGATTGAAGAGGAGTGGAGATAGGGAGGAGCCTTATGGGAGCTCATACTTGACAGGGGTGGGTGTCCGATTGATAAGCGGGCACAGAGACAAAATGTGTCCTGTCAGTGAGAAAGAAGGTGAACATGTCGAGTACGGTGCCAGAAAAATTCAGCCTGTGTGCTAGGATGTCAAGTAGAATGGTTTAGTCAATGGAGTTGATTAGTTTCTGGGTACGATTGGTGGTGTATTGGAGTGCTTGGAAGTAATGGGTGGCTTTGGTATTGCGTATGGCAGTTTTATTTTTGTTGCAGCAATGTCTGAGGGGTGCCCTGGTTGAGGGGCATGGGTTTTTTCACCAGGCTCATTCTATGTGTCTGGCTTCCTGCTTGATAGAGAGGAGGGAACTGTTGAACTATGATGTGTGGTGGTCGGTGTGGGGTTTTTGTAAGTTGAGGGATGTCATTTTGTCGAGTGGCTGTGTGATGATGGTGTTGTATTGGGGAAGTAGTATGAAGAGATGTGCATGTGGGCACGGGGGACTGGTATGAGTGGTGCTAAGGCTATGTTTGTAGTGTGTTTGGTTGCCTGGTTGGGGGGTGAAGGGGATGTAGCAGGTGGGGGGATTTTGCGTGGTAGCATGAGCATGGAGGGGATAGCAAAGTGGTCAGACCACGATACCCAGATTCGATTATCCACAGACACATGATGTTTGCTTGTGATCAAAAGGCCCAGGGTGTTGCCAGCAATGTGAGTGGGATAGGTGATGAGTTGTGGCAGGTCATACGGGGTGAGTGGAGTGAGGATAATTTTCTGTATGGGATTGGTGTCTGGAAGGGGACTCCCAGGGTTGAAGTCGCCAAGGTAGATGTTGCTGCAGGGGCTTGGAGGGGAGGTGGTTGTTAGTAGTGAAGTCAGTCCAGTCGGTGTGGAAGATGGGATTGTATCTAGCAGGACGTTAAATGAGGTGAAGGGTGGGGTCTGGGTGTGATGGAGGCGAGCAAGTGAGACAGAGTGCTTTAAATGATGTGTATGGGGTGTGTGTGGGATTATTAATTTTCAGTGTGTCTTTATATATGATAGCAATGAAACCACCTTGTTTGTGTGGGTGGGGAAAGCATGTCAGGAATAATAGGTGTGTGGTGGGGTTGAGCCATGTTTCGGTAAGGAAGAGGATATCTGGTGGCCATTAGATAAAAGATGGTTTTAGTGGCCCAGACATACTCAGGATACCATCCGTCACATACATGATTGCTCAGTGTGTACCAAAAAACAAAACCTAATGACCGAAACCTACAGGTTTATTACACACTCTTCTTTTCCCTCCTGCACCACAGTATACTCAAGCTTTTATCATAGTACATCTTCTGGTTGATGGTTAGAATACAATTTTAGTAATGGTGGACTCTCTCACCTACTTGACTCATTTTCTCCTTATAATTAAATCATGACAGCCCCACTTCTGGCAATTAACTTTTTTCAATATATTTTCCATCCCCATGCCTTCATACACTTTTAATTACTGATGGGGCTCAGATTACCTCCTTATTTCGGCATAGTGAAATGTAACTGTTTGGGTCAAAACTTTGACTGTCGACTAGTTACCACCCACACACTGATGGTTAAGCTGAGAGATCAAACCAATCACTGTTGTTTTTGTTTACAGTCTCAGAAATCATGGTTTTCTCTTTAATATGCTTCATCTTCTGCATTTAACTATAGAGTACAATATGCCTTAGGAGTGTTTCTATTTTGTATCCACAATATTTCCTAAGCCCATGTCCAGCTTGCAGGTTCCCTATTGCCATTTCACACTTTTTACACTTACAGGGAATACATAGAAAAGTTCTTATGCTTATAAAATAAATGTGTTGTCCCCTCACAACAAGACTCTCCCCCTCTTCTGGTTGGTGCTAAAGCTGTTTTTAAATGCGACATTATATAAAACATCTATCTTGGTTTGTAAGATCGTTTGACGTTACACAGTATACACATACAGTTGTATTTGGAATTGAGATACCTAAGAAATGGAAAATACAGCCAGTCTGCTGCCAGTCTTTGCTCAATCATGATGCCCTTCTACCAAACCATCCACCCCCACAAAGGGTTGTAGGAATCAAAGAGTTTGAGGTACATGAAACCTTATATTCTTAGCTATCATAGGCAAGGTTATATGTATGATAGAATGGAAAGGAGAGCTCTCCTCAGAATTAAGGGGCAATGTTCTTCCCTCCAAATTAGAGGGTTTCATGGAAAACATCCTGGCCCTCATTACGAGTTCGGCGGTAACCATGCCGCTATTGGCGGAATGGCTGCCGCCGAAATCGCGTCGGGGTCCGGGTCCTCGGAATGAGGACTTACCGGGCCATTCCGAGTTCGGAAGGCCTGGTAGTTCCTCCCTCCAAGGACCCGGACACGGTCCTTCCCCATTCCCATTTCAGCCCCCATAGGGCTGAATGGGAATGGGAGAGGGAGCAAACAACGGGCCATTACGAGATGGCCCGTTGTTTTCTCTCTCTTCCCCTCGCGGGACCCGGTAAGCACGCCTGGTTTTCCCAGGCGTGCTTACCGTGTCCCGCGAGGGGAACTCATAATGCAGCAGTACGGAGTGAACGGCGCCGGCACCTTTTACGGCGCAGTTCACTCCGTACCGCCAGGGTCGTAATGAGGCCCCCTGACTTTTATAGATCCAGTATGCAGAGGAATTTCCAGGATGGAGACTTTGGACCCTGTAGATGGAGAACTTGCCACTCAAACAGCCTCCCTCTTCCTCTCTGTGTGGGAATATGGTGCAATTTCATGTAGAGGAAGATGACAGCTAGAGGAATAGTCTCTGATTTGCTGGATGCTTGAACATTCGGGTGGAGCTTGAAATCTTCTCG
Source organism: Ambystoma mexicanum (assembly GCF_040938575.1). Classification (NCBI taxonomy): domain Eukaryota; kingdom Metazoa; phylum Chordata; class Amphibia; order Caudata; family Ambystomatidae; genus Ambystoma; species Ambystoma mexicanum. The sequence goes on along the minus strand of NC_090936.1, from coordinate 972,207,673 downwards.
TTTCTCCCAGGAAATGATAAGATCCCTGTAGCCTCTGCCCTGGTTGGCTGGATAGGATTGACTTCAAACACTATCCACTGTATGGGCTGTTTCAATTATGAATTTCTGCTACCCAAAATGTCCTTTAATATCAGGAGCACAAGCAGCCTCTTCAATTGTAAGGTAATATCTTGTCCTTCAACCACGTGTGTGAATTAATGTGGCACATTGGTTGCATGCTGGATACGTTGGAACACAAAAGTGACTGTACTAACACAGTCTGTTTAAAATCTAGATACTCTTATACTCTAACTTGTGTTTAAGCATGGATCATGTGTAAGAATACCGAGTCTTCTGCCATAGGAGGGTGTGTGCTGGATAGCAGCACATATTGTTAAGTTTCAAGAGACAGCTTTGGCAATGAACACTATCCAAATGTTCAATATAACTGTTACTGTTATTTTTATTGAGTCTCTTCATTGTCTTTACCGGGAAGATTTTAATAGAGCCAAAGTTACGTTTAAACACATCATAGTCCTAGGGCAGACGTCTGCAACCTTTGGTCTTCCAGATGTTTTGCACTACAACAACACCTCCCATGGCCAGTATATTCAGTAGTGGGGGATCATGAAATTCGCACACCAAAACATCTGGAGATTTGCATGTTGCAGACCTCTGTTCTAGGGCTAATGACAAGGAGTAGTAACTATACACACTGCCCCCCAGCAAGCAGCAGGCAATGGCATCCAGTAAAAAAGAATGCCTGAAACACAGGTCAACCTCTGTTCTTTTCTAACCTGTAATCATATATATTTCAGAACTTTCTCGAAACTGCTAGCCAATTAGAGGGACACCCTAGAGTTTGGAGGAATTTAGCAAACTTCTCATTTGTTTCAGGGTGACTTCAATGTGCTTCAGGTTTGGTGTAATTTTATGAGTTTCAAAGAGATGTACTATTAATAGCAAAATAATGGATTCAGACTCTTTTAGGGTTTACTGCAAATGTATGCACCTTCTTTGGAAGAATTGGTAAAAATACAAAGGAGATTTGAAATTCACATCAGAATTAGGTAGTTTGAAGGATGATTGAGTTGATTTTCTTGAGTTCATGGATACTTTTGTGTATTTTATTGCCTTTTTTAGGCTGCTTTGGTGTAAACAGAATTCTTTTATTTTCATTGCATAATGTTCAGAAGATTGGAACAACTACTAAGGAGAGCTCAAGATGATATGTTGTGGCTTTAGGAAAACATTTGGACACAGCCTATCTTGGCTCCACGTGGAAGTATTCACAGGACAGCTTGGGGAATCCGGAATGGAGAATACGGGATTGCATGGCATTTCTCTGGGAGCACAGAACTGATGCAAAGCACATTCTGCTAATTGGGCAAAGTATTAGACTCATTGGTTGCAGGTAGAGCACACAACCTGTGTAGCAAAAAAGCTCAAAGTATACAAAGTAAAAAGTGTTTGAAAAAATGTGACTCAAGGAACCATCTCCTACCTATGACTTCTTTCACAGGGCTCACCACCTCATGGGCATAGAAAGCTGGAAATATGCCCCTCTCCCCCGTCCTCATGTTGTATCCTCGATACCAGTAATCGTCTTCTTCAATTTCCACTAGTATCGGGTCATCTACATCCAACTCCAGCTCATCCTCATGGCGTGGGATAAACCTGTAGGGTAAAGAAGAAATAGACCAATAAGCATGAGGTAAAGGAACTGTGACTGCACGAGGACCACTGGGGGTACCATTAAAATACAAAGCTGGACCATAAATCAAAGATGGTGAGAAATAAATATAGGAAGGGAAGTGATACCAATCAGCGGCTGCAGGGTTGGGAGAGGGTATCTTGGTTGTGGGGGATATACCAGGAGGAAAGAGGGGCTAAAGAGTGAAGGACCTATTCACTGCAGGGAAATGAGAATACAAGGGAGATAGAGAAGGAAGGACAAGAGGGATAGAGGAAGGTAGCTAGAAAAAAGGATTGAAGGGAGAATGACAGAAGAGTGGGAGGGAGTGAATATGAAAGGGAGACAGAGAGAGAAAGAGAGAGAGATGTTTTTCTTTTTTTATCTTCTTTCTTTGATGTTCTTCTGCCCTCTGACTCGCATATCCTAGTAAGGAGGCTTGTATGTATGTGTATATTTCTCGATTCCTATGGTTCGTTGTTGTAATACCAATCGCTGAATAACTGGAACGGCTTTCTTCTTCGGCACTTCTTTCTGAACAAATTTAGCAGGCGCAAGTGGATCTAGGTCACCTGGCCTAAACCCTGCCCACCTGGTGCCTTCCTTCCTGCCTGCCGCTCTTTTTCACCAGTTAGCTAGCCCCGCCCACCTGGTGCCTTCCTGCTTCCCGCTCTTTTTCATCACTTAGCAAGCCACGCCCACCTGGTGCCTTCCTGCTTGCCGGTCTGTTTCCCTACTTAAGGAGCCCTCCAGCTTCTTTTCCTTTGCAGACGGGGAGCAGGGGCAAGTGGATCTAGGTCACCTGGTCTAAGCCCCGCCCACCTGGTGCCTTCATGCCTGCCGCTCTTTTTCACCACTTAGCAAGCCCCGCCCACCTGGTGCCTTCCTGCTTCCTGCTCTTTTTCACCACTTAGCAAGCCACGCCTAACTGGTGCCTTCCTGCTTGCTGCTCTTTTTCACCGCTTAGCAAGCCCCACCCACCTGGTGCCTTCCTGCTTCCCGCTCTTTTTCACCACTTAGCAAGCCACGCGCACCTGGTGCCTTCCTGCTTGCTGCTGTTTTTACCACTAAGCAAGCCCCGCCCACCTGGTGCCTTCCTGCTTGCTGCTCTTTTTCACCACTTAGCAAGCCCCGCCCACGTGGTGCCTTCCTGCTTCCTGCTCTTTTTCACCACATAGCAAGCCCCGCCCACCTGGTGCCTTCAATTATGCCTGCCGCTCTTTTCCACCGCTTAGCAAGCCCCGCCCACCTGGTGCCTTCCTGCTTCCCACTCTTTTTCACCACTTAGCAAGCCACGCCCACCTGGTGCCTTCCTGCTTGCCGCTCTGTTTCCCCACTTAAGGAGCCCTCCAGCTTCTTTTCCTTTGAAGATGGGGAGCAGGTGCAAGTGGATCTAGGTCACCTGGCATAAGCCCTGCCCACCTGGTGCCTTCCTGCCTGCTGCTCTTTTTAACCACTTAGCAAGCCCCGCCCACCTGGTGCCTTCCTTCATCATCACCGTCTTGTGGCCAATGCTGGATTTGACTTTTATGGACTTCATTCATTCACGGTGCGTCACTCTTTCTCAACTCTCATGCTGGACTTCCTTTGCATCTTGTACTCATGGTGGCCCTGAATCATGCTATTCCCATCTTCATCTTGTATCCTGGCTTACAACATTATGTGTTACTACTGACTTCTGCAATTGTATTCGCTCTCCACTCTTGCTTCTCCACTCTTTTTGACTGCTTACTCTCTGTTCTCTCCTCCTTTCCCTTCTCCCTATCTCCTCCCCTTACTTTCCTCTATGCACTTACTCTATCAGAATTGTCCCTGGACCTAATATGATAGCAACCTCGTCTTTTTCCTCCACCCTCCCATTACTGTTTTTTTCCTCCCCACCACCCCTCCAGCACGATCTGAAATGTCGTCAGGCCTAGTATGATAGTCGCTTGTTTTGTTCCTCCTCTCCATTTCTGCACCCCTCTCCCTCACCTTTTGTTTTTCTCTGGCTCTACCAGAAATGTTGTCAGGCCTAGTACGGTAGTCGCCTGTCTGTTTCCATTTCCTTCCCACTCTCCCCCTCCCTTCCTTATCTATGTTTTAGCTCTTGCACTATCTGATATGTCGTCAGGCCGAGTACGATAGTTAATTTCACATCCTTACTGTTCATGGCCTGTAAGAATGTGGATGTATTTTCCCTTGTTCCCTCCCTTGCCTTGAAGTGCTTTGAAACACATTGTGTATAGGCGCTATATAAATAAACTATCATATCATATCATATGTGTTTTGCTTGCTCCACAGGTATACTAGAAACATCTGTTTGGCTGCCCATCCACTTACCCTTGTGGGGGGGTGTCGCAAAAAGTGTGGGGGACTTTCTACAGCCCAGGATAGTGGTCTGCCATGGCATCTGATCAGTACTGGAGGTGGAGAAGGAGGAGGAGAAGGATGGGAGTTGCAGAGACCTCCTCCATCTTCATGACACTACCTGGTCTTAATTGACTAGCTCTCCAACTCTGAAGCAAGAGTTATACCTATGTTTTATGGACAACACATAATCCCTAGTACTTATAGGCAGTACACTGATGATGCCCAGCAAGGCTGAAACACATGTATGGGGTTGCTGTTGGTACTCTTGTTCAGAGGAGAATTGCCCAGCATTTCGGTGCTGGACTGCCCCTGGGCAGTACAAAAACTGATATGAAGGGATATTTCTCCTCTGTGAAATGGACAGTGAGCTAAAGACTTGGTTGAGACTCTCCCGGGGGCCATCCACCCAAGAACAGGTCAATGGGCTGTGTCCTGCCGGTAGAGAGACTCCCAGAACCCCCTCTGTTTTGGATATTAAGTAACTTTGGGTCTCACCCTAAGTTTGCAGGGGAATCCAGACATGGAACCCTTGCTCACTGATCTCAGAGAGGCACAGCTCCACCTCACTGATGATGCCCAAAAAGGCTGAAACGTGTGTATGCGGTTGCTGTTGGTACCCTTGTTCAGAGGAGAATTGCTTAGCATTTCGGTGCTGGACTGCCCCTGGGCAGGACAAAGAATGATATGCAGGGATATTTCTCCTCTGTGAAATGGACAGTGAGCTAAAGACTTGGTTGAGACTCTCCCGGGGGCCATCCACCCAAGAACAGGTTAATGGGCTGTGTCCTGCCAGTAGAGAGACTCCCAGAACACCCCCTCTGTTTTGCATATTAAGTAACTTTGGGTCTCACCCTAAGTTACCAAGGGAATCCAGACGTGGACCCCTTGCTCACTGTTCTCCGAGAGGCACAGCTTCACCTCATTGATGATGCCCAACAACGCTAAAACACTGTATGGGGTTGCTGTTGGTACTCTTGTTCAGAGGAGAATTGCCTAGCATTTCGGTGCTGGACTGCCCCTGGGCAGGACAAAGACTGATATGCAGGGATATTTCTCCTCTGTGAAAGGGACAGTGAGCTAAAGACTTGGTTGAGACTCTCCCGGGGGCCATCCACCCAAGAACAGGCCAATGGGCTGTGTTCTTGCCGGTAGAGAGACTCCCAGAACCCCCTCTGTTTTAAATATAGGCAGTGCCTAGAAAGGACGCACCATCATCCTAGAGCTATGGGCTGAGGCAATAGTGATGTTGGGTGATACTTGAGGTGCATCTGTTACTAATTCCAATAACAGCTGAAAATCAAAGAATACCACCTTTTAGGCACTGTCTGACATTCAGTCAGAGCTCACAAGACCGAGTACCCTGCAGTGAATCATTGTAGGAAAAACACAGAACCATTTTTCACTGCATGTAAATATTTGCAAGATGAAAGTAGCTGCGGCACGAACACAATGTGCTCTGCCTGCAAGCTGAGATCATGGCAAAAACAAGACCGCGTTGGTCTAGAGATTTGACATCTGAAGAGAATGGCACAGAGCATGACCAGAAATCCATGAAACAGGACAAGTCTCAGGTAGCTGAGTCCAGAGCTCCCAGCAGGGATGCACAGATATGATAATAGTAACACATATCTGTTATTTAAATTGCTCTTGCATCAGGGCACTTTTCAAAGAACATTTTAATTCACAATTATTATCTCCCAACCAAATTTGGTTTTCATTTTTTTTTACCTCAGTTGTATGAAGGATTGAGTCAGTTTTTCCGGGATTCTTATCTATGACCTACAGGTGCTTAATTTGCTACGCTATTTTACAGGCTTGGCGAGTGAGCAGGGATTCCACCTGAGATAATAATAGCCACTGTACATTTTATAACTTCACAGAGCCTCAGATCTGTAGCGAGAAAGGGAAATCAGAATGACAACATGCATGACCAATGGGAAAGGCCCAAACAATCCACCATACCAGAGGGCCAATTAGTGAACGGGAAAGACCAAGGAGCCTGAAAAGAGGGCTGTATATGAACGGAGAAACAAGATAGCTGGAAACCAGAGTTTATGTGGAGAAGAAAAGGGAGGAGAGAACCCCAGGAGATGCCAGATAAACCCAATGAGATGCAGAATAACCCTTGTGCTTTGAAGCTGCCACTATAACGGAAAGCACCAGGGAAGACCGAGGAAGGCTCTTGAGGTAGGTGGAGCCAAGACCCCGTACACTGTTAAGACTCCTGACAACAGCTGCAAGACTTGCCAAAGAAAAGAAAAGTGGACTACTTTGGAAAAGGGCACTATATCCTTTACGGGTTGAGATGGCCACCATATCTCTCAGACCTGGGATGGGTAAGAAAATCCTGACAGGGTAAGAAAATCACGATATCCCTAAAAGGTGGCAAGGTCACAGTCATTGCCCCAACCCTGTGGAACTCCCTACCTCTCCATATCCAAGATCAGACTTCCTACCTTATCCTCTGAAAACTGCTAAAAACGTGGCTGTTCGACCAAACTAAATTGGGGTATCCCCACCACTTGACTATCTGCAGCATCTGCCACCATGCTTCTGTACCGGTCTGTTTTCTCTGTACTTGTCTGTTTTTTTGTCTTGCTCACCAATGTACCAGCGCCGTGATACTTACGAGTTTGGGCACTGTAAACAAATACAATAAATAAATAAGGGCGCTATACCGGGGGCACTATAACCCCTGATCAGGAAGAAATTAGCACTATCCATCTGGTGTGGATTACAAATAGCAGGCTGGGTGCTATATCCCTGGAGAGCAGATATTTGGGAAAGAAGTGACTGGGTACTATATCGTTGTGCCTAAGGTTTGAACCAAGAAGTAGCTGGGTGCTCTATTCCTGTAACTAGGATTTGAGCCAAGAAGCGCCTGGGCACTTAAGCCCCCAGGCTGTGTCGTTCATAAAGAACCTAGAGGATGCCAGTGTCTCCATGAGGAGCAGAACCCTATTACCTTATGATTGGGCCCATCATGACACTTGGATGAGTTATTCCAATCCAAAGTAGGGAATCCCATCTGTCAGAATATCCATGAGTTATTTTGAAGTGAAGTAGGGGAACATGAATGATCACAATCTTTTGTTTTGGAGGGCCATGTTTTTTTTCCCACTGTTGTCGATGGTTCTCTGCCTCGTCTTCATTTGTATTTTAAGACGGTAGTGGGGCCTGCTGGCGGTGGTGTTGTTTTTGTCGAACAGGATACTGAAATCCCTCCCTCTGCTGATGGGAAGATGATCTCCAACACTCCCTTTTCTTTGGCTCCAATACAACATATTTTAGGGTGTTCACATCTCTTTTCATACAGGTAACTTCTTTGCCACCATGAACCCCAAACAAAACAGAGGCAAGAACTGGGAGGTCCAAGATGTTTTGTTGGAATTCAACCTTCAGGCCAGACATCCTTGACCAATAAAATGAAATTAAAGAGATGCCATGGAATACTTCTGGGCTGCTAGCTCGGAAACAGTCTTTGCAGAACTGATGATTTGATCACAGAATGTGCATCCCTTCTTAGTGACTTCCCAGAAGTCTTACCTCTGATCCTCTGGAAGAAAAGCATCATTGAAACAAACAGATTCCCAGAGATCCCTATCACACCTGTCTAGGAGGACATTGATGGCCCTTATGGTGGTGGAGGTAGTCGTGCATGCTCTCTTACCCAAGCCATCCTTTCTTCTGCTCTCCTTTTCAAGAGGGGCTGTTGAGTGTGATGGCCATGTGTACAAAGATGGATATCACTTGGGTGAAGCTGAGACTACTAATGAGTATAGAATAGGATGTTTTCTAAGAAATAGCAGGTCTCACAATGATGACTTTGAGTAGGGGTTTGAAGTAGCAATTTCCAGCTCCCCCGTCACCTTCCTTGAGACCTCAGTAAATGTCAAGATACCGGCTTTTGGCAATACCCTTGGAGGGATGGAATTTGGGATTGATGAGAGCACTCACTTCAATCTGTATCTATCAGGAGTTGACCCAGAGGAGCGAGTGGACTTGAGGGCCGGACAGGTGTTACTCTATGTGAAGAATGAAGGATATCCATGAATTGTTTGAACACGGAATTTCTGAAGAATGAAAAAAAAGCAAGTTATTTGAATGAAAATAACTTTCGTTTTTGTCTCCCGCTGACATTTCCGACAACCCGCTTCCACCTTCCCGTTTACTTACCTTCGGGCGGCACACCTCCTTGTGCGCCATCATCTCCTGTATCCCTCTGCGATGTCGGTTCCCTTCACTTACGTGAATGGGAGCCAGCACTGCAGGGTCCTCTTTTTTTGTTTTACTTTATTTAATCTGGAGCGCGGGACTTCCCTGCAACCACCAATGGCATAATGGTGAACAAGGGTGCAGGGGACACCCCTGCAGTCCCCGCTGCCCTTGTTTACTATAATGGCATTGATTGGGGGATTTATTCAACATTTTCGGCTGTATGTAATTTTCGTACAGCCGAATTTCCAACATATCTCCCATTCGTTTTTTTTCCCCAAACATATATACAGATTCCAAGATGGAAGAATGGGAGTTTCAGATGTTTTCAACGCCTTCCCCAGGTCTTTCTGGGTTTATGGAGTCTAGTGCCATTTGCGTGGTTTTGCAGATCACATAAGACGTGAGGCTCTTCGTCCCCCTCTGATTTTTCTGGGAGTGCTTTCCTTCTGTTTGCCATATGCCTGGTGGTTTCCAACATTGAGGCAGATGATGTCAAACTGCCAGTCATCATAGCTGGCAGTGAACAGTGACTCAGCTTCAAGGTTATTGTCATTGAAATGCTTCCTCTGTTGACAATCTTCTCCACATCGAGCATGTCATGTCACAATTCTCAGCATGGAAGATCACAACTTCAAGCATTGATTGCAGAGCTGCTCGTGATGCTGCCAACTCTCTTTGGGATGGCCTGTGGTTCAAGACCATGCCACAGATAATGCCCCTGAGTAAGAAGGCGCAGCAATTTGTATAGAGTTGTGGCTGACAAACAATTAGATCTAGGACCCTTGAGTGCAAAGGCAATCCTTGTTCTCAGGTTGATGCCCTTTCAAGCCTTCAGGTGCCTGTATGGAATATATTTGATGTGCGAACCATGACGACAAACAACGTTGACAGCATGATTATCTTTTACAGATATTTTCTCCGAGAGGCAGTTTTGTCGAACAGTGCTGATGTCCCGGAGAGGAAAGGATTATAAACACCATCATTGTGCTAAACCAACGGCAAAACATCCATATCTCTACCAAATAAGCCGTATTTTTTATTTTGACTCAAAAAAGTCAAGTGAAATAAAAATAATTACAATTTGACCACTTTTCTAGTCGGACAAAATCTTTAGGTCTACTCAGACCCTTAAGCTGCAGAAGAATGAACTGAGGCTCACCTGTGCCTTTATCTATGATGGGCTACTGGCGAAGCCTGAAGGCCTTAAATGTATAGTCATCTGTTCTTCTGTTATGCCTATTTGTTTCATTGACTTTTTTTTCCTTTGGGCCAGATCATTCTTTGACTGTGAAGACAGCTTGATTGCCCTACTTAGGTTTAATATAAATGTGCCATTCAGTGACCGCTAGCTGGGAATAGTTTAATATGACAATAAATTGAGTATAATTCATACTAAGCCCACCTAATTCCAAAAAGAACATCTCTGCGTCTCATATATAATTCTCTAGAGATCTCTCTGCATTGTGGATTGGTCATGAGCGCAGCTTACATACATCCTTAGTCTTTCAGCCCCTCCTTGTCTTTAATACTTCTTCCACATTTGGGGAAAGGAAACATTACATCTAGAAATGGGAAACTCTGACCCCAATCGGGGGACCGATGCCCTAGCTATTTTATCCTGACATCCACATGTGAGGGTGTCTGAATCAGAATATATTTGTTCCACAGTTACAAACATTTTAATGTTAGGGCGAGTGTTATAAAAAAATAAATGTACACCAAGCCCAAGGAGCATTATGTACTTAGAGATTCAAACGCACATCAATTTTTATCAGAGATATATGCGTCAAATATAAAGATCTGCAGACATTAACTTCTTTACGAAATGCTCTTTGATTTCATGCAAAGCATCCAGGAACACTCATTGGTGCTCTTTATCCCATTCCACCTTCTCTCTCTCTCCTTCTAATGGGGGTATTTGAGTACAATAGAAGTGAAGCAGACCATCCATCTTGGAATTGTAAGCCTCTATTAGAAAATAATGTATATGGTTATTCTAGCTTTTGATATTGTGCTTTGCTCAGTAAGACAACATTCTTATTTGACTACACTATAATCGGGAAGTGATCATTAGAAAATTATCGTTGTAAAATTTTAAACAGAGCCAGTTTACATTATTAATACAATGATACAATGATATACTTTCCTTTAATTACATAGCTTATTTTGCAGAGCATACACACCCTTTTGTCTCTCAAAACATTAAAAAAACAATGGGGGTCATTATGAGTTAGGAGGTAGCCATGCTACTATTACCGGGCCATTCCAACCTTGGAGGGCCCGGTAATTCCTCATTCAAGGAACCCGGACCCGGTACATCCCCATTCCCATTCGAGCCCCCATAGGGCTCAATGGGAATGGGCAGGATGACAACATCGGGCCCATTAATAACAGCCCCGTTGTTAGCATGCTGGGCTGCTGCGGGACTCGCTAAGGCCGCCTGGTAAAACCAGGCGGCCTTAGCGGGTCCCGCAAGCAGGCCTCGTAATAGGGCGGTAAGGGGTTAATGGCGCTGGTAAAGGTGCCAGAACCGTTAACCCCTTACTGCCCTCCTCGTGATGAGGCTCAATGATACCTATCTTCTGTGAGCATGACTACAATGTTTAGTTTTGTGTTCTGGGCACTGATTGGTTTGTAAGCAGTTTTAAAACTTGCAGAATGGTCCTTTGGTCTGTTACAATGTCTGCCAGAAACGTATTACCCCAATATGATCAATGTGCCCTCAGTTTGATGGTGACATTCCTGTGGGATACATGCAAGGACAATGTATTTCTCCAAATACCAGACAAGACCCCGGCTCATGATGCTCTGCCACTGATGTTTTCATTCTACTGTTAACCAAAAAACCAGCACCTTGCACCTCCAAGAATGCTGTGTTCATTTTCCTCTGATCGCTCTGCTTTCAGCGATGGCTGGATGCCTAGAGCAAACGTGCACCTGACAATGCGATTCTCACCCAAAGGGAGAGACATTTGTATTTGGGGTTTTATATAGCACAAACCTAGCTAGGAAGCAACAGAGCACTGTACATGTCATTGGGGTTAACATATGCTGTAAGGTGGGGGGGGTTACAATATGTGGCATGGATGTCCATCCATCGTGGTGGGATGTGATATGGGTATACATGGTGCCTGTTTGTCACATGGGGACATAGAGTGAGACAGAGTGAGACAAAGAGTGAGAGTGCAAAGAAAGTGAGAGAGTGAAAGAGAGATAGCGAGAGAGAGAAAATTAGGAGAGAGAGCGAGAAAGAGAGACGGGGAGAGAACGCACACTTGATCAGCATATGATACACCGGGTACAGGCAGTACAATACTAGTGCTTAGTTTCTGGCCGATGTAAGGCTTTTCCGTCTTGTGTATATACATGAGTACAGCAGATGCATCGTACATGTTTCGTGAGCGTGTAAGTGGTTTACTTCCCACTGACAATATTTTGGATCAAAAAACAAACATTTGTTAGATTCCATTACCTCTTTCCTGTCATTCAAGTAAAAGTGAAATCTTTAATTGGGGCTTGTGTATGACTGTGACACCTACTATAGCCACATTGGAAACAAATGCAGTAGAGACCTCTTGGAGTATAACAACTGCACAACTGATTAGTGCCAACTACAAAAAGAGGATGAGGAGTTAGAAAATAAGTTATTTATTTATATGGTTGGTTTATCTCAAACCTTTCATAAAAACAGTCTCATACATTCCATTTCATTGAACATTATTTCAAAAATATTCACAATACCCCTCACTGTCCCCCTCCAATGGATGCATTCACTTCACGGCATATCAGTTTACATTTGCCAGTTCCAACACATCCTCCATAAACCTCATTGCTGCTAGTATCATCGAAATATTCTCACCTAGTATGAACATGTCCCACCACTCTTGACACAATAGGGTTTTATAGCATTTTGCTATTTCACTCATATTTCCTTCTCAATAGATCCAAAGCCTGGCATTCAGTCAACAGATGTTGGGAGGTTTTGATCTTTTCTTTGTTCCTGCAGAATCTTACAAAAAAAATCACTGCTAGGAATCTGTTTCCTCCTGCCTAGAACTTCCCTAGTTGGAAGAATGTTAAGTCTTAGTCTCATGACTACGTCCCTGTATCGATAACCCAGAAATCTTATTAAATACTTAGGGAATTGATTCAATGCTCTGCTCTCCTCTCATGCTCCAAGCTTAATTTTAGCCGGGTTAGTTTTAAGGACCTCCTCCGTTAGATCCAGCTGCCCAAGCCAGTTTCTACAGGCAGATTTCCAGGTGTCCAAAATTGGATCACTCCCCTTTTTATCCCCATTTTCAAGAATTTCGAAAGGGTCGAGAGCTCTTATCAACCATACATTTAAAAAAATGACTCAACACCTCAGTGCGGGAGGGGGTAACTTTGACGGGAAGCGTAGAGAATGGTGAAACTTAAGTAGATCTTGAGCAGTGCCAGTACAGGGGGGAAACTGTGGAAGAGCCAACAACAAGGCAAAATGTGCTAACTTCTGCCAACGCTGAGGGAACCAGTTTAAATCCTGCAATGATCACAACAAATGTGGAAACAAGGTGTGGAGAAGCTAATGAAAGCTATGCAATATTTGAAAAATTAAAAAGGGATGGAATCCAAAAGCAGTAGTGTGAACAGTGAAACAATTGAAATGCAAAAGAAAGACAAAAAATATGCCACAAGGGAAATATTCAAATGCAGAAAACTCTTGTGGATTTCTGAGGAACCTCAAGCCTTTAACATCACAATACAAACATCATATCAGAAGAAAATAAAGATTGGGGAGGATGACTTCAAATCAATGAACCAAGTCATATCAGAAGAAAATAAAGATTGGGGAGGATGACTTCAAATCAATGAACCAAGTCCTGGATAAACATGACAAAGAACCACTGAGATACCCACTAACAATGAAGAGGACAAGGAAGCTGCTTCAACGATGGAAGAGCTAATGAACCTCTCCACATATGATATAGAGGACGATGAGAATGATGATGCAAATAACCACCTGCATGAAAAGCGAACTGTATGGTGCTCGGTCTCGAAGAAGAAGACTCTCTGTCCTCCCAAATTGAAACTGAAATTGCGAATGAACCACAAAGAATTGTGAGGCGTGTATGTACTTTTACTGCACCTTCAAGGAACCCACAAATGGCGATTGCAGAGGAACGTAGTAACAAACATGAACCTGGGTGCTTCATGACAATTGAGGAGAGGAGAGAAAGAATTGCACCAAGACCGCTGGTCTTATTGAAAAAACAAAAGCAAGACCTAAAAGAACAATCGCAGCTCACATTCGCCATCCAAGGGCCAAAATCCATAGCTGGAATTGGTGGCCAAGAAAATAACAACAGAAAGATTGTGAATAAGAAGAACCTGAAAATGACTGGAGAGTGGATAAGCGTCTGACAGGGCCTGGGCCAAAAAAGGGATTGGAAAAGAAGGGTAATATGGCCACAAACCACTGTTTGTTATTAGAAAGGAGTGTTCCAACTGAGGATGGGTTGGTATTGAATAGGTATAATGTACTGCAATTGTTACACCATGTTCCCCATTTGAAATCAATCTCGTCAAATGACATAAAGACAGTAGAATTTATACATGAAGCCACATTGGATAGAGTCATACTACATGTGTACTCAAAAACAATATGTAAACTTTTGCTGGAAAGTTTTGAAGATCTGAATCTGTTGGGTTTTGACTTGAGGGAAATTAATTATTCTGAGCCTATCCTTAAAACTGGTGAAAAGAAGTGGAAAAACAATGCACCTAACTGCAAACAAGACAAAAGTAAAAGAATAAACGAGAGATCAATTAAAATTACGGAAACCCCTGAAGAAAGCTCTAATGAGGCAGAAGAGCAGGAAAGGAATTCAGAAGAAGAAACTTCAAGTCCGAAAAAATGTAAAAAAATAACCTTTCCATGTGAACGATATAATCACAAGACATGAAGAATCATAAAGTAGCAACAAATAAGGAATGGGAAGAGGAGAGCTGGTGCTGTTTGGCAGGAGATCTAACCTTGAACGGATCTAGCTAATGTCCAGCACCCCGCAATATTACATTACAGATGGGCTCCTGGAATACGCTGGGTCATGCACACCTGTTTAATAAACCCGCCGAAATATTAAAATCATTAGACATTATTTGTCTACAGGAAACGTGGCTCGAAAAGTCGCCATGTGTTGTAGGCTATGAGCTTGCAATAAACTCGGCAATCAGCACTGTAAAAGGACGCCCAATAGCGGGCCTAATTACTCTGATGAACTTAGAAAGTGGCTTCTGCATTTTGAATACACGTAATCCTTCATCCTATGCACAAATAACTATCATTGAAACACAACTTAAAAGCCATAACGATGAGTCAAGAATGTACATAATTAACGCTTATTGGCAACATCAAGCTGTTGGGGAAATTACATTCATCGATGAAATATGTAAACTGGTGGATGACATAATGACCAACGAATCGCAGCCAAAGATTATTCTATGTGGAGATCTGAACATGGAGATTATTAGAACAACAAAAATGCCCTAAAAACAGTATGGCTAGAAGAAATTCATGCTTGATGCATGTTCCTGATAAACATCAACATGCAGGGGGACATGCCGCCAAAGGTAACACGGGAAAGAGACAATCAAAGCTCGATTGTTGATACTTTTTTGCCTCAGAAAGTATAGCCAGAAATATTAGTAATCTTGAGGTGATTAAAACAATAGAAAGTGATCATAATCTTGTGAAGATAACCATGAGAGGGGAAAGGCGTGCTTTGTCTAAAATTTTGAATCATTCCCTAAACTTGGAAACAGGTCGAAATTGATTGAATAACATCAAAATAACGAATATGACAAACAAATTAAAGAATAAGGAACTGAGAAAAGAGATGGATCCTACAGAATATACCTCTCTCCTCCAAAAATACAGTAAAGGAGTTAAGGGCTGTGGAAAGTCAAGATATAAAAAGCATGTGTATGACTCAGACATTGTTGCGAAAAAGAGAGAACTATGCCAGAAAATAAGGGCATTAGCAAAATGTCAGACAATAAACAGGAACAATGACAAGAAAAGGCTGAAAATGAAATATAAAAACTGGCTATGTGGTCACAAAATCATCATGGAGCAAAATGACGCAGAAAGGATGATGGAGACCATGGCGAAAAAAACACTAGAGATTTTTGGGCTCTTATCAATGAAATGGAAGCACACCAAGGCTCAAGCCAGAACAACATGCTAAAGGAAGAACAATGGATCTCCCAATAATCGAACCTATTCAAAAAGCAAGGCTCAAGTACTGAACCGGCTTGGCCGCACTTGAAAAAATGCAACATTGCGATCTCGAGAGAAGAGATATTTATGAATATCCAGCGAACAAGCTCCTCTCGGGCCCCAGAACCTGATGGACCTACGAACCAAAATGCTAAAGGAGTACCCAAATGAATGGGCAAACTTCTGTGACATCCTCTTAAAAAAAAATAAAGGAGAGCAGAATACCTTCATCATGGAAGGGGGCAATACTTGTGCCCATTTTCATGAAGGGACAAAGAGAAGAAGCAAATAATTATCGACACATAGCACTCCTTGATATTTGCCACAAAATTACTCAACCAATTAACATCATGGATCAAGCTATCTGGTGCTTTTGATTCCCGACAAACGGGTTTCGTCAGGGGAGTAAGCTGTGGGTTGAACCTTCTGATCCTAAATCTGCTAAAGATGGAGGCTATAAGAAAAGGAACAACAGTCTACTTAGCATTTGTGGATTTAGAACATGCATTAGACAGAGTGGACAGGGAGATGCTATGGTGCAAGATGGCAAAAATGCACTGCCCAGTAAGCCTGATAATGGCTATTAAAGAATTGCACTCTACCACACAGATACAAATCCGCTTGGATCAAAATGGGACACTGGCCCTCATTACGACCCTGGCGGAAATCGAAAAACGATGGCGGAAATGCAATACCGCCATCGAATAGCGCTCGGTGCGACTATGACCCGTCACCGCAAAGTACGAAGCCATTAGCGACACCGTAGTGAACGCCAACGCTAACTGCACCAAGCACGCGCGCGCGCGCCATGCCAAACCGTAAACACCACCATGGCGCAAGGGTACGCCAATTCCGACCCTAGCGGACATGTACCTAACGCCATCAAGCATGGCGGAATGTACCATTCCGCCATGGTGAGAAGTACGGCATCGCGAATCAACCGTAAACGGCCCCACTGAGTGCCTGTACACCGCTCCCTGCCCACAAAGTACAACTCCCCGTAGGTGCAATGAAGTCACAATGCAACCAGTGAAATGTACAAGTCACCCATGCATGCCAACGAACAAATGAAACACAAGAGGGGCCAATGGGAGCTGCAGGGCACAGATGGCACGAATACAGAAGCCATCCCAATGGACATGACCACAGTCCCCCACCAAGAAACGCACGCAAACACAGGCACCTGTGACCAGCAATATTCCGAAAATCACATCATTCCACCAGTCCACCTGGCTGACCGGCATCTGTTACACAAAACCCAATCCCCCGCCCCTGAGCATGACAACATTGGCAGCCCCCATCCCTGACCTCACGGGCTTCGTAGGCAAACGCGCCCAGTACAGTACCACGCAACTAAACTCCGAAGCTGGAACCCAATGCAGATCTCCTCACAATACATCGCTCCCCAAATAGGAATATGCCACATCACTTGCAAAGAAGAACGCTACACGGGCCAAATCAGAATAGAAATTTAATGCACAACAAAATCACCAAGCCCATACAGCCATCAGGCCATGAACTCCAAAACACATTTCACCATTGTGGGCTGCATCCGCAAGAAATGACCAGCCACTACTTGTGTGACGCCCTGTTCCATCATGGTACACAGAGCCACATTCACGTACGAAAAGGCAACATGGAAGCGCACAGAACCGCAGGGCCGTCCCAATGGGGAGGCACTAGTCCAGCTGAAAGGCCGAAATGTTGCTCCGAGCCACCAGTACTGCGTAAGGGCATGTGGCCCATTGGCGATCGTCCCATAAGATCGTAATGCTGCTCCACTGATTAACACGAAGCAGCAGGTGTCGGGAGTAAAACCCATCTGCAGGAGTGGCATACAGATGGCAGTGGCAAAAGGGGAGGAGATACCTGTCAACCAAAAGAAAAGAAAAAGAACAGAATGGCCATCAGAACTACATTCCAACAACTCACTTCAATGATCACACTAAATCCACAGCCATATGCATGCTAGCCCACTCCAAAGGTTCATCACCACCCAAAAACCACTTGCGACTCATAACTATCTATATCGAGGTGTAAACACCATCACAAACGAGTGTACCTGTGCATGCGTCTGTCAAAACAGAATCCATCAGATGGGATTGGTAACGTGCATGGACACAAGTGTCTGAGGGCGCGTCGAGACAGGGAGGGCTCAACAAGGCCAGATAGACGATGGTCCCACTATGGCAGCCCTGCATCACATAGCGTAGGGGAGGCGGATAGATCCCAAGAAGCCCTCTACATGGCAAACTCTGTATCAAATCACCTGCCCATGCATCCATTAATCATTCCCTCATCCCGGGATTAAAACGCCTGAATATTTACTCACATAACATTAGAAATATCCATTGAGTCTGTGCGTTATGCAGCCTGCAAAATCCACAGTGCCCCAGCCCGTAATTCCAGTGTTGTGAAGTAACATGTATTTGGGAACGTCCGGCCTCATCGCCCACGTCGCTATTGCGCATCCCAAACTATTCATATCAATCATTGCTTCCTCGCCATGGCCCCTGTCTCAAGGACATTGAACAATAGAACGTTATATTTGCAGTCAGACCTGTGGGCATTTCCTCGCCGCTAGCTGAAAACCGAAAGCGCCGCCCTTCGAATTCCTCATTTGCAACATCACGTCGAAGAGGCATCTGTGGCCGTTTGGAATCACTAATTAATCCATCGAGTGCGGCTGTGTGTGAAAATGGCAACTGCCTTCACCCACAAATGGGACGCCCCGCCCGTCGTTGCAACTCGGTACAGTGATGCATGAGGGCCCACCGTTACTCGAGTACTACGTTCCACTGACCCTTCACAAGTCTGTTCGCGACTGCACAGATAGTATGTGAAACAATGGGACCATAGCCGAATGTACATATCAACCAATGTTACACGGCCATCGGGTACAAATACATGATTGCAATAGCAAGATGCCATTCCTCGAATTGCAGCGTTGTGTGCGGGACGTGCTCGGCCAAAGGGGAGAGCAGTTTGCCCAGGTGGAATGAATCACCACAGGTGGAGGCCATACAGCCTGAAAACACATAAATTGCACACCCAGTCTCCTCCCACAACCACACCGAAATGCTACCGGCAGGACTCGCGATGTTGGCCCTGGGGGACATGATAGCACTGCAAGTACTCCAACTCCAAGAAGAAGACGAACACCAACTACAACCGGCCGCACGGAGGAGACGCAGGAGGAGGAGGAGGGCAAGGCAGGGCCAGCAAGGGCCGCCAGCACAGCCACTACCACCACGCAGGCAGCCCGCAATCCCACGCCTCCGAGCACATCCGTTCAACCTCACTGATGAGCAGATCCACACCCTCTACCGTCTGGACCGGGACACCATAGCCGCCATTGTGGACATGACACAGGCTGACCTTGTCAGCATGATAGATAGCCCAACCGCCATCCCACCCCTACTGAAGGTGGTGTCTGTACTCCACTTCCTGGCCACAGGCACCTACCAGCACACAGTCGGACAGTTGCATGGCATTTCTCAGCCACTGTTCTCACGGACACTATTGCAAGTGCTCGATGCCCTCCTGCAGCACGCAGACGACTACATCTCCCTACCACGCTCGGAGCAGGAAATTACCAACACAAAAGTGGGATTCCATGCACTTGCCGGCATACCGGGTTGCATTGGTGCCATCGACTGCACCCATGTGGAATTGGTCGTCCCACATGCCATGGAGGCCCAGTACCGCAACCGAAAACAATTTCATTCTCTGAATGTACAAATGGTGTGTGACTCCAACAGGATCATTACACATTGTTGTGCCAGATTCCCTGGATCAACCCATGATTCTATGGTCTTGAGGAACTCAACAATACCACGCTACATGGAGCGACACGCAGGGAACAGATCCTGGCTACTCGGTGAGTCACATTACATGCATGATAATGTGGGGTATGTGATTCGGCAATGACCTGGCAGGAAGGGGGGGGGGGGTGTGCGTACGTAGCAATGGCATTCCACATCATACGTTTATCGTCCACATACAGGTGATGCTGGATATCCACTGAAGAGATGGCTCCTCACACCAGTCCGGAACCCACGGGACCAGCATGAGGAGGACTACAACCATGCCCACTCACGTACCCGTGTAGTCATCGAACAGGCATTCGGCCTACTGAAGGGTCGTTTCCGCTGCCTCAGCAGGTCTGGCGGGGCACTCCTGTACCGCCATGAGAAGGTTGCAAAGATGGTGATGGCATGTGTCATGCTCCACAACATGTGCGTACGTAGAAATGTGCCCATGCCCCCTGACGCAGAACTGCAAGCACCTGATGATGGTCATGATGAGGGTGGGGATGTGGCAGCACCTCAAGGAGTCTGCGAGGCACCGGAGGGCCGTGACATTCGTCAGCATCTCATTGATGTATGCTTCTAGCACTCACGCCTGGTGGCTGATACATGGACACGGGACTCGTGGCACTGTGTGTGTCTGGGACATGCACAATATGGACTGTACGCCTATGATGGCCTAGTACACAAAGATCAATGTCCACACATCTCATTGGTTGATCGTGCACTGTTTATGGCATATGTGATATCATATTGAACACCCTATCGACCCGCCACCCAAGTGAGCCCAACACACCCCCTCCACCCTCCTACCTCCCCCCCGAACACCAGTGTCCAAAGATGCTCATTGTCAGTGGGCAGTCGCTATTGCAAGCCCCCTCTGCGGGTATCAGGGGCACCCCTGCCTGTGGAGCGCAGGTTCCTCCCAGATCTACGTTGGGGGCTGCCCTGGACGGAACTTGCAACGGATGATGTCTCTGCCTGCTCACGTCCATGCATGTCCCTAAGGGTTTGCGAGAGCTCAGTGAGCACACGGCGCACTGCGGCAAGTTCGGCACATACGTCTTTGGACGTCGCATGCAGTTCCCCCCTCAGGCTCTCGGTGCTACTCTCCATTTGTGCCCTTAGTGTCTCTGTACTTCTCTCCATTTCTGCCCTAAGTGTCTCAGTTGATGTTTCTATGTCTGCCTTAGTGCCCCCACATTCATCGGCATGGTCCTTGAGGAGCGTGGCCAGTTGCTGCTGTTGCACGATTAACTGGTCGAGGGACTGTTGCCTCTGCTGGGCCATGGCCATTTGCGGGGGTGTCACAGAGGGGCTGTTGTTCTCATGTTGCCTTGCCACAGGGCTTGTGGGGGATGGCCAGTCGTCGTCTTGTGGGTGCCCCTGCGTGGTATCCTCATGTTGTACGGGATGGGACAGACAGGGGGATTGGGACAGGTCATGGATGGATCTGACTTCGACATCCCCGTCTTCTGTGTCGGAGCATGCTGCCATCAATGGGGTGTCACCTATGGTGCTGCTGCCACCAGAGGCAGTGCCTTCTGTGGCATCCGTTGGGGGGACCTGTGGTGGTGGTGGTGTGGGCATGCTGGCTGCTGGGGTGCCTGTTGATGTTCCCTCCTCTGTGCTGCCACCTGATTTGTGCTGCTGCCGTGTCTTGATGCGTGCAGCTGAGGTGGAGGGTCTTTGGCCGTTGGTCTTGGCCCTCTTTGCAGGTGTGCTGGTAGGGGTGTCCTGATGCTCGTCGTTTGGATCGGACCCTGTGGTGGAGTAAAGGAGGGCGAGGGTTATTAATGGGTCTGTGGGTATTGGAATGGCATTGTATCACATGCATTGGGGTGGTACCTGAGGGTGATTTGGGTCGGGGCCTTGGAGGTGCTTTCATTTGTGTGTGGAGTGAGGGTGCAGTTGTTTGGCAGCCTGCAGTTAGGGTGTGCCTGCTGCACGTGTAGTGCGTTTTTTAGGGGTTTTTAATTATTTATGTATTTATTGTGGGTTTTAACGTGCGCTATCAGGCCGATGTGTGTGGACGTTCTCCTGGACATGTGTTTCTGTTGCACTATGTGGACACATGGTACCTCACATGATTGGACATTGTGGATTTGGCATTGTTTTATTTGGCCCACCTACCTGAATCTTCGGATGTCTGCACTCCTTTCTCCATCCCTCCGACTCCCTCTATGCTCTCCATTCCGATGGTGGAGGCACAGATTTCTTCCCAGGGGGTCAACTTGATGGGTGAATCAGGGCCTCCCCCGGTGGCTGTGGCAATGTTGCGGTTGGCAGAGAGTATGCTGCGGACGCGTATCCGCAGGTCGTCCCATCGCTTTCGGCATTGCTGTGGGGTGCGGGGTGCGGTCCCCACAGCACTTACCCGCTGTGCCACCAGAGCCCATATGGCCTTCTTGTTTGCAAGTGCCGTCCTGGTCATTTGCGTGGAGAAGACGACGGCAGCATTCTCCTGGAGGGTCTCTGTTAGCACGGTGAGTTCCTCACGGGAGAAGTGGACCTGCCGCTTGCGGTCGCACGCTTTCTTCGCTACTTTTCCCATTTTTCTTGGTTTCGCTAGGGTGGATGACGGGTTGGGGTGTGTCTCTGGGTAGTGTTTTTAGTGGTTGTGTGGTTTTAGTGGTTTTATAGGTGTACGGCGGGATGTTTCCCGTTCCGGGCCCATGTTTTAACTTCCGTTTCCGTATATTTCCGGTCACCGTACTTTCCGGTAGGCGCACACTGCGGTGTCCGCTGTGATGGGTGGCGGTATTGCACCTAGGGCGCCGTACGGCGGCGGTGTGGGCCGTTTTAGGGTCATTTCCGCCATCGCGGACTTTGCACTTCCGCCATGCCGTGGTGCTCGTGCCCGATGGGTCGGAATGGGCCGCACTTTGCTCCATCGTGCAATGGCGGAAACGCTATTTACGCTGTGGCGGTCCGGTCAGTCACTTTCCGCCAGGGTCGTAATGAGGGCCACTGACAATTCCGATAAAAACATCTCGAGGTGTAAAACACCTCGGGATGTCAGCTCGGCTCGACTCTGTTCAACCTATTCATATAGGACATGGGTAATGCACTAGAAGAAGTTTCCTCGTTTCTGCCAAAAATCAATAGAAACCTAGTGAGCTGTATGATTTATGCTGACGATATAGTGCTGCTAGATAAGACACCAATTGGCTTACTGTGGAAACTGACAGCACTAAAAGCATATATCTACAAAAATGGCCCAGATATAAACTTTGCAAAAACGGAGGTAATGCATCTAAATCGACAAGGTCACAAGGGAAAGAACAAGAAAAAGTTTCAATGGAAGTTAGGAAATCAAACCCTGAACTGTGTATCTCAGGCCCCATATCTGGGAATCGTAATAAATTCTAACATCACTGACAAGCTAATGGTACAAAAAATCAAGCTGAAGTGCAAAGCATTGGCTGTTCAGGGAGCCTTGGTACACAAGAAGTATGGGAAATTCTCCCTAAAGCCAGTTGTAAACTTTTACATATCAAAGTCGTTCCAGCTGTGATACACGGGAGGGAAGCCCTGTTAAGCTGTCCCTTTGTGGCATGGTCACATTGTGAAAACATCTTTTGGAAAGGAGTTCTACTGCTCCTGCAAAGTACGCCTACAGCCTGCATTCGATATGAAATGGGACTAACATAAATTAATGCGAGAGTCATGTGGAATACCCTGCACTTGTACAGAAAGGTGATTGGAGCGGCTAGCATCCCACAGTTTGAGATCTTGAATACTTTGGAACCAAATAATCAAAACGTTGTATTCAGTAAATGGATGAAAAATTGACAAAAGATCTTGGTGAAACTTAGTACTAGCAAAGACATCCTGTTAACCAACCCGGATGCTGTGAAAAGAAAGCTCTGGGAGCTCGATTGGATTGAAACATATGACCAGAGAGCTCAACATACGTGCATGCGGATGCACTTCCCGAGCCCAAAAGAATTGGCAAGCTGCCAAAATACATGGAGAGGTTCCCATGTAAATATTGCAGAAAGAGTGTGGGAAGATAGTAAGTACCGATTCTGCTCAAATAAAGAACAGACCTTAAAACATCTGGCGATATATTGCTCTAAACTAAGATCCCTAAGAAGTAAGCACTTGAGTAACAAAGCCAGAAAATATGTCTCTTTGAACTGAGAAGATTGGTGGAAGACAATGCTGGAGGGCGAAGAAAACAATCTGATCTTTGCATTGACATTATTTCTAGAAAAGTAGAACTTGCTGCTGGCGAATGAGGAGTGATTTATTATCATGAACAAAAAATATCAGAAATAGAAGTCGGAGCCAAAGATATTTTGAGATGAAAAAGCAACTCAAATGTTTGGCATCTGCTGCAGTTCTGGCTTGCTTCAAGTTCAACATGAGTTTGTTTGTTATATTTTGTGTTCCTCTCTGTTTTGGTTTATATCTCTGAGCGAATTGCAGGCTTGTGTCTATGTCCTTTTGCCTTTCTCTTTTTCCTTTGTTGCTCGCTTTTTCTTCGCCTGTGTTTTTATTTTGGTTGTTTTAAAGAGACTTTTGTGTTTGTTCGGTTTTTAAAACATTTGTAATAAACTATAATAACATTTTTCTTAAAAGATTCAATTATCGCAATCTGATCATGGAGTAGAGAGATGGGAGACCCAATTATTCAAATCGAATCAGGGAAATAGGAAGAGATTTAAGTTTGCCCAATATCCTCCTCCCAAAAAGACCCTCCAATTTGTTCCAAGCTTCCACAGGGAAGTTGAGGACAGATTCTGCTCCATATATTAGTATAGGGGCTACTTTGAGTATGTAGAAAGAGATTATCAGGTCAATGGTTTTCTTGTGGATTTGTCTTGTCTGGGTAGCCAATCTAAGACATTTCAGTCTGAGACCTTCCATCCAGGCCTTTTCAATTGCAGTACAGCTAAACGGAACACCTAGGTACCCCGTGGAGTCCACAGTCTCAATTTCCACTGAGTTCACTAACCAGGCGAATTTGGACTTTTATTTCATACCAGGCTTTGGGAGCACCATTATTTTGTTTTTCTTCGTGTTCACCCTCAGTTCATTCACTTTTAAGTAAAGCTCTAGTTGATTTAGTCTTCTTTGGAGCCCTATGGGGGTGTGGTCAATCAGGACCAAATCATCTGTGTATAGGACCCACGGAATAGGACGATTGTATATCTTTGGGGGATAGGCCTTAACTCGCTCCTGACTGGTCTCCAAATCCGATAAATATAGATTGAATAGCTTCGGGGCCAGGAGACAGCCCTTTTTGTGGCCTCTGAATGTTCCAATGGGTATTGCTAAGCTTCCTTTTCGCACCAACATCCTAATTTGGACTGTCGTTGATGAGCATAGGTTCTTAATCGCCTGTAACAGATCTTGTGGGCAGTTCCATGTTGATAATTTCTCCCACAGCCTTTCTCTACTGATACAGTCGAAGGCTTGCTCTTTATCTAGGAATGCTAAATAAACCTTCTGTTTGGACCTAACAGCCCTCAACTTTAAGATGCTTAACAAAAATAAGTTGAGGCTAGTCCCAACCCCAGAGACAAATCCAGTTTGTCTTTTATCAAAATGATCAGAGCCTTTCGTCCATTTTTTTAGATGCCTCAACAAAATGGGTGCAAAGATATTCTCAAGGGTGCCCAATAAAGCAATAGGCCTGTAGTTTTTAGCATTGTCACTATCCCCCTTTTTAAAGATTGGGACAATTAGTGTTGCTTTCCACAAAGCGGGGACCTCTCTTGCCTTTAAAATTTGATTAAATAGGACCTACCAGAAGTCCGCCCAGTCCTTACGGTTCTGTTTGAGCATTGCGTGATTTAGGCCATCTGGGCCAGCTGCTTTCTAGGGGTTTACATTTTTAATAAGCATGACTATGTCTTCTCGTGAGAACTGATTTGACCATGGTATGCTGGAAGATTCAGAGGGATCTGTGCTAAATTCAATAGAAGACTCAAAAAGATCAGTAAGAAACTCAATCCAGACCCTTTCTGGAACTGCAGGAATCACGATAGCCAATTGGAATGTGACATTACTATAAAGCAGGGCGCAAAGGTCTCGCAAATTCTTATTGGTGATGATTTTCATAATCACTTCCGCATCCACTTGAAAGCGTTGTGCTTTAGTAGCCAGCAGCCAGTTTCCATATTGCTGTCTCTGCTTCTTTTTTAAAGAACTTTTGTCACCCAACTGAGGGCGTTCAATGCTACGGAGATCAGATCTGAACGTTTTTAGCCTTTTTCAGATCTTCATTATGGTAATGAAGTCTCTGGAACTTGGGTTTGCTTCCAATCTTTGATTTAATTTGTAAGCTTGGCAAGATGCTAGCGTAGTCAATGCCCAGAGTTCTTGATTGGAGGGCATTTTTATACAAAGCTGTGACCTTTGTAACCTCCTTAGGAAGTATTTGCAAACGATTCCTCCCCTGATTTATTTGTAGTGCTACCCACATTCGCTCGTCAGGACCCAGTTCCTGTACTTTAAAGCGAAGACATAAGAGGCAATGATTACTGTTTGCCATAGGCGTGATAATCAGGGATTGTAGACATTTCAAAATACCATTGGATAGAAAGTAGTAATCTAAATGGGCTTTCTGGGGACCACAGGCCCATTTCACTCGACCCGGGATATCACCTCTTAGGAGGCCATTCACCATACAGAGATCTCTTTCCTTGAGCTCCGATAACCATAGGGCCGCTTTATTCAATAGAGAAGCCCTTGGCCATTTTGCCTCCAATTTGTCCAAGCATTTTAAATTAAGATCCCCACAGATTAAAAAAGGGGCGTCTTCAACTCCACCCAGCAATTAGCCATAGGTTGGGTGAAAATCTCCACAAACTCTTCATCCCCAATCCCTGCTGGGTTCCACTATACATTGAACACAAATAACAACCACGGGATGCTGCCAGGGGTTCTCTTCCATTCTAAGAGAACCGTCTGTACATAAGGACTTGGGGTTCTTGTTTCCAAGATCTTGAGGCTCTGCCCCAGTTTTACCAGGGTCAGTAAACCCACCGTCGGTCTCCCCACTGTTCTTGTTTAAGCCGGATTAAAACATACTTCAAATCCCTCACAAATTGGCTTAGAGGATAGCCATGTTTCCTGTAAACACAAAATGCCCTAATTTAGAAAGTCAGGCCATCCTTCTCAAACATGTGCCTAAATACTCTAATGTTCCATGAGGCCATACATAAGAGTAAATAGGCTGCATCTCTGGGAGTTAGAGGTTCTGGCCCTGTGCCAAAGTACCTGCCAACCAGGATCAGCTTGTTGAAGACCTTGTTGCTCCACGTCTGTCTTCGCTCATCCTCACCCTTCTTTCAGTTGGATTAATTCGCTCAAAAGACACTTGTATAGATGTAGCCCTTTCTCCATTCCTGCGAGGGTACTCAAATTCTCGCCTTGCTTTTAAAGATGACACTTTTGGGCCTTGAGATAGGCTGGAGCTAGAGTTGTTTGTAGTGGGAACTTTCGTCCTAACCTTCTCTTGGCCTGGCTTTTCAAGAGTTTTAGGCTCAAGCAGATCGCCATCAGTTGGCTCAAAACCCAGGTAGAGAAAGTCAGTATGAGGCTTCCAAAAGGGCATTCTTAACCAGAATTGAGTGAGATGTAACACCATCCAATCCAAACGTTTTTCACTCGCGAAGACCACAATCTTGACATCTTCTTGACCAAGAAATGTGAGTTTGGGCGAGCAATGTAAGAGTTTTAATACATTCATCCTGTTCATGATTAGACCATCTACCTCTGATATGAGCCTCTCTATCGGAACTAGCAACTTGAGCGGAGCCTGTGGACTCACCAACCCTCTCATGTAGCCTTTTTCCCTCCGCCCACTTGAGCCAGAAGGTGGTATGCTTATTTGCTCTTTTTTTCTTGACAAGAGTTCTCTTTTTTGCTCCAATGTATCACCATCCCCAATCGGTTTCTGCCAGGATGCCGCAGGAGTGGGGGCCATGTATGTGGCTGCGGTCAAGCTGGTGGTCCCCCTTAGAAGGCTCGGTTTTCTCAAGCACAAAAGTCAGATCACTACTTTCAGCCAATTCTTCATTCATACCATCAGAATCAACAGGAGCATGTTTTCATCCACTATGTCCGGTGTGTCAATACCTTTTTAGCGCTGCAACCTGGGACGCAGCAGTTTTTGTAGAGACTTCAGAGGTACACGTCTCAGAAATTGTGGAATTTGTGAGCATTAGATTTCGCAAAAAAGCTCTAGAGCAATTTGATTTAGCCTTTTTAGGCATTGGGATGTGTTAAGATTTTTTTTGTGGCTTTGGGGTCTGTTTGCGACCATCCTCGTTCATGCTCGAGTGTCCAAATATGGAATATCATTTCCTAGTGTCTGGTCTTAGGGCTTTAGAGGGCAATCTTAGGGATGTTGCATTTGACATTTCAGGGCCCACAGCCAGCACCAATGGTTACTGCTGGGGCTTGACTTGTTCTCTCCCGGGTCCCTTGCATTAGTTCCTGCAGCATAGGTTGCTCTATGCAAGTTTGTCAGGGCTTCTTCCCTCATAGCCAGTGCAGACGAGATAAACATAGGGGCATTGGTTAAGGGGCCTTGTGCACAAGTTCATACCCGCTCTGAATC
Source organism: Ambystoma mexicanum (assembly GCF_040938575.1). Taxonomy (NCBI): domain Eukaryota; kingdom Metazoa; phylum Chordata; class Amphibia; order Caudata; family Ambystomatidae; genus Ambystoma; species Ambystoma mexicanum. The sequence goes on along the minus strand of NC_090936.1, from coordinate 972,179,783 downwards.
GCAGAAGCTCTTTTGATGACTGGACCACTTCAATAGATCCAGAATTCCAGTCATTTAAAGTTGTTTTCTCCAGTTCCTCCCCTCTGGTTAAATCGAAGAGTCTGGGCTATCACTGCGCAGAAAGTTTAGCTTCCTTGTCTAGTCTTGACTGGACTGATAGATCAAAATATTCCAGGAAAATTAGTTTAGTATGCACCATTGCTAATAGTGTCACCTGATCTTTTATTGTCTCGTTAATGGTTTCATATAGCTTCGTGAAGGGGTTGATTGGGATATTCAGGGCCGCCATCACCAAATTCTGCAGTTGAACGTGAACTAGCCCTCCAGAAACTACAGCAGGCGGCAGATAAGGCACTCCGTTCCTCCTCATGGAGGTACTCACTCTGGAGTCAAGGGAAGACACAGAAGATGAGCTCAATTCCTGGGGCAAGTTACAGGTTGAAAGGAGTGGGGCAAGAGGCGTTATAGGTGCCAGCTCCTGAGTAATTGGCTTAGGTACAGTTCTTAGGCACCACAGCTATAGCCAATGCCAAGGATTCATCAGAAAGAATTACCAAAACTATTGACAATTTCAGGGCCTTTCTGATTAGCAAGAAATGAAATAAACTTGCAAAAGATATTCATGAATTTTAAAAGAGAATTTGTTTAGCCCTATTTGTCTTAGGACTATTTGTCCACTCCTAGTCAGGGGAGCAATATACAGATCTGGAATAATCAGCCCAGCAGCAGAACTGCCAACAGTGCATGTGGGTAAATTACTCAGAGCCATCTGGAGTGACTGAGCTCCAAAAGGACAATTTGACCATCTGAATTGATCCTTGTCTGTTGATCATGACTATCTGAACCAACCTTTTTGGATTTAAGAAATTATTTATTATAAAAACTGAATTCACTGTATTGATTTAGTATTGGCGTTGCAGTTGCTTTCTTTATATGTTTGTAATGATGTTTAATGTAGTATCGCAGGTATGTGATATATTTAAATAGGTGCCTTTATTAGATGTGGCTATAATACAGATCAATTGATACCTTTCCTTGAGTGTGTCTAGTAATTCATTCAATTTTGAAAACAATTCTATACAATATTTTGCAGGTTTTCACACTGTGAGGAACCTGAGGGTTCCCCAATATATCCTCCTCTCAGGTGGCCAGGAAAAGGCTGTTGCTTTCGGATTCTGACCCTGGAGGTGGATATGCAAGGGTTGATCCGGTGGGTGGTGGAAACTTGGGGAATGGGCATGAGGCACGCTTGGCTGAGATTTGGTATCTCCCATTTTCCTGTTCCAATTAACCTGATATACCCTATGCCTTTGTAGGTTTCTATAAGTCCCTTCCCTATCTTGCACATACATCATTTACCAGTAGACATCCATCATTTACTGGGACGAGGAAGAGACACAATAGAGCCATACCTTCTCTCTATAATGACTCTTACATACACAAACATCACTTTGGTACTGAAACATCAAACATGGAAGAAAGACTGTTGGTTTGACATTAGGATGCGATGGCAAGAAGGGGACTTCTGTTCAGGACATGTTATAAACAGGTGTCTCACCCGCTAGTCCCCGGAGAACTGTCATCCAGGTGGCCAGGACACAGCCATAGCTTTTGGATCCAGTTCCTGGGGGTGGGCCAGTGCAGGGGGATAACCTGGGTGAGGGGTCTTCGGTGAGTGGGAGCCGAACACTGGATGATGAGACGCGGTATCCCCTTCCCTGTAATGCTGTTACCCCATACTACAAGGTAGGATATTTAGGAACTTAACCTCCCCTTTACAACGTGAACACTTTCTCACAGACAGCCCGCTATGAGAGAAAACAGACTAACACCTGAGCCGTATATCTGACGTGTCCCAATACAATGGTCAGACAAGGTCAGGCAATTACTGATCATCACACACACCTGACTTCCATTACAGTTCCCCCACATGGACAAAAAGCAGAGCACAAGAGCACGCTTTGAGCGAGGCCAAGCACACAAGGAAACAGCAGTTCCAAGTTGGCAGTTTAACAAGAGGAGAAAGACGGTGAAACAGAAGGGGATCGCAAGGAGGGAAGTTCCCTTGACCTTTTCGACAAGGAACTGTTACTTTCACAAAGCCTCAAGAATAGAAAGCATAAGACCAGGAAACCAGGCTGAGGAATCCTGCATTTTGTGTCGGAGGTACCCAGGGCCTTCCTGCGTCGATGACCAAGGCAGGGAGAATCGCCAGCTGCCGTGGTACTATCCGTGGCTCCAACAACAAAGCAGCGTCAGTGAGATCAACACAGCCGGCGAGTTGGGGAGACTGATATAAGACCAGTCTGTGTCGATGCCAAGGTTGCAAGCGGCAACATTGTATGGCGAGCACTGTAATGAACACTGTATGAAACGCGGGTGACAAGCGGCGCAAATAAAGTTGAACTGCAGATTAGTGATTGAACTTTGAAACCAAGATACGATACCTTTGACAGAGTAGCTGAGAGTCGACAAAAGTGAAAGAGTGGCAAAGGATTGTGAATTTCGAAGTGGTCCAGCGACGGGTCAAGAAGAATCCTGCGTACAATCGAAAGTCTTCAATGTTGCTAGAGTAGAGAAAGTTTATAACCAGGCAGATAAAGTTGGTCTGAGCACAGCAGAGGGAGATTGATTACAGATTTTGTGTCAAAGTTGATCTGAGTCCAGCAGGGAGAGAGATCCTGGGTAAAAGGTGAATCACCAGAGAAATTGGATACGTGAAAATCCTGAGAACACAGTGTTAAAGTGGATCTGAGCCCGGCAGAGGGGGATCCGAGGTGAATAGTAAATCAGATGTGAAATATAAAAAGGAAAGGAACTTTATTGTTTATTTTGCATCAGGCCCTCGGAAGGAAGAGGCGTTGAATGGCAAAGAGACTTTGGCACAGAAGGCCATGATGTTGAAGTTTTGAACTGCACCATCGTGCTAGAGAAGCCAGAGACTGTGCTGAGCTCAAGGGTGCCGCCTTGTGCTGTGCTGAAAATGTGGGGAAGGGAAGCCAACGGCTTCAATATCCTGACATATCATTTCTTGAACACTTTTCTTTTGCATAACATTGTTTTCCCACACTATTTGTATTTAGTGGTAAGGATTGGTAATAGGTTTATTAGTTAGTATAGGCCCTTTTATTTTGACAAGACACCACTAGGAATGCGTTATTATTATTTGATGGTCCTAGCTTGCTCCCATCTCTAGATTTAGTTATTAGATAGGTGTTTTTCAAATCCAATTCAAGTTCAATAAACACCCTTGAACTGTGGTCACTTGTGTCTGTCTTACTGTTGATATCATGCCTTCCTTACAGAAGCAGAGACCCGGAGAGGCTGCAGCAGTGAAGGAGTGGGAACCGCCAAGAAGCCAGGTTGAGACTTACAGGCAAGACAGGAGAAGTAGAACCAGCATTGTGGGATGCTGCAGAGACGCCGGAATCAGAGAGAAGCTCCGTGGGTGTTCGCAGCTGCAGGATCTCAAGGACAGTGCCTACCGCTGCCCCAGGGAAGGCAGCAGGGTGAAGTGAGGTCCTGTGACGAAGTACCAGAGGCCGTGAAAAGATGGTGCAAGGTAGCGAGAGCCAACAAAGGTTCTCCCGTGCCATTTAGAAGCCGAGAGACACACGACTGGAAGCCGGTGAGTCTGCCCAGAAGGCAGAGGACCCCATGGAGTGTCAAACGATCATCAGGAACTGGGAAAGTTAAAAAAACACGAATCATTGAAAGGAATGAATGATTGTAATGAACATTTTCAAAAGGCAAAGAGGCATTGCCTATAATCAAGTGAGCAATTGTAAAGAAGCAAGTTATTGAGAGAAAACTGAAGGTGTCTCACCCGCTAGTTCCCGGGGATCTGCCATCCAGGTGACCAGGACACAGCCATTGCTTTTGGATCAAGTTGCTTGGGGTGGACCAGTGCAGGAGGATCACCTGGATGAGGGGTCTTCGCGGAGTGGAAGTGGGATACTGGACGGCAAGACATGGTATCCCCTTCCCTGTAACACCTTTTCCCCATCCACCAGGCAGGATACTTAGGAACTCAATCCCCCCAACCCCCTTTCCCGACACAAACACTTTCTCATGGACAGCTCATTGTGAGAATAAATGGACTAAAACCCGAGCCGTACACATGACATGTCCCAACACAATGGTCAGACAGAGTCAGGCAATTACTGATCATTACATACACCTGACTTCCATCACACTTCACCAAATGGATAAAAGGCGGCGCACAAAAGCACACTCTGAGCAAGGCAAAGCAAACGAGGAAGCAGCAGTTCCAAGATGTCAGTTTAATACAAGGAGAAAGACAGCAAGACCGGCGAGGGTTGCAAGCAGGGAAGTGCACTTGACCTTTGTAGAGAAAGACCATTACTCTCATGAGCCTTCGAGAATAAGAAACATAAGATTTGGAACTAAAGCTGAAGAAACCTGCATTGTGTGTCGGAGGTACCCAAGGCTCTCCCGTGTCGATAACCAAGGAAGGGAGCAGCGTTTGCCGCTGTGGTACTATCATTGGTTCCTACAACAATGCAGCACCAGTAAAGTCAGCACAGCCGTTGAGTCGGGGAGACTGATACCAGACCGGTCTGTGTTAGAGCCAAGGTTGCAAGCGGCAACATTGTATAGAGAAATCTGAAGAGAACAGTGTGTGAAGTGTATGTGACGAGTGACGCAAATAATTACACTGCAGATGAGTGACTGAACTTTGGAAGCTAAGTCAGATACTGTAACAAGAGTGGTCTGGGGCCACATGGGTGCTCATTCAAAGGGCTCTGTTAGGTAAAGATAAAGTTAAAAAAAAAGTGTTCAACATGTTTTTATGTACCTAGAGCAACTACAGCACACACAGAGAGGATGTTTTCACTCACTTGATGTATAGCACGGCCATTGTTAACATTCATTGTGTGGATAGCTCGAATTGGGGCTGAACAGTTGCACCTCGTAAACTGGAATGTACGAGGGTTAGGCAATCCGATTAAGATGTGCCGCTTGCAACTATACTTAGAACGACATAAAGTACAGATTCTATTCCTGCAGGAGACACATGCACAAGTGCAGCCCTGTGATTTGTTCGCCCCGACCTGGGGACCACAATGTTTTTACACCTCATACTCGACCCAATGTAGAGGAGTTATTCACAAATCCATTCACTACACACATATCAAGGCCCAAATAGACCCGGCTGGGCGATATGTTTTGATGCATAGGAGGATACACGGGCAGGAGGTACTATTCCTGAATACATACGGTCCCAAAATTGATGACCCAGATTCCTATGTAGAGATTCTCAATCTACTCAACCAATACCCCCTGGTCCCCACCCTCTGGGGAGACGACTTTAACACCATTATGGACCAATGCCTGGACAGATCCGGCTCCAGCACCCGTCAACCGACCAAGGCGGCTCATGTGCTTCACAAAGGCCTCAAGGAACTTAGTCTGATAGATGCATGAAGGGTTCTGAATCCGGTGACATGGCAATACTCATATTATTCCACAGTCCACGATTTGCACTCCCGAATAGACAGGTGGCATGTTTCTGACACACTGATCGGTGGTTTGAGCAGAGCTGAAATATTACCCAAAACTTTCTTTGATCACTCCCCGGTAACGTTACGTATTTCCTTTGGGGCTGTGCCCATTGGAGGTAGAGGGTGGAAACTCAAGCCGCAATCCCTTCTAGGCGTAAAGAGCTATATAAACACAATTAACATAAACATAAACATAAACATAGACCCTGGGCCTCATTACAAGTTTGGCGGAAGCCTTGCTGGTAAAACCGGCAGGCTGCCGCCAAACCTGCAATATTTTCCGGCACCTGCGAATGGGCAATTACCGGGCCGGCCCCGGTAATTGCTAATTGTTTGGGCGCCGTAAAAAAAATACTCCCTATTCCCATTCGGCCATATAGGGCCGAATGGGAATGGAGAGGTTGGATGCACCGGCACCGTTAATGACGGTGCCGGTGCATCCGACATGCTGTGCTCGCAGGTGCGACCTGGCGGGCAGAAAGGCACCCGCGAGCACAACTCTTAGTTTGCCGGTCCGGGAAATACGGTACCGGCAAGCTCACCAGTACCGTAGTTCCTGGACCGGAAAACTTGTAATGAGGCCCCCTGTGTTTAATGCCGCGATAACTAAGGGCATAGATTAGTACTTTGAATTGAACAAGGGCATGGTTGATACACAGGCAACACTGTTGGGGGCCTTCAAGGCATATATCCAGCGGGTTGCCCTTGTGGCGGAGGCTGGAATACTTAAATGCATACGTAACGACATACAACGCAGTGAGACTCATTTACGCAGCTTAGAGCAGAATCTGGCAATAAACCCTGGCAATCAATGGGGGAGATAAAAACGGAACTAGATAAGTTCCAGCAACACGCAGACAGGGAGCTAAAGTTCCTTTATGGCCCCAACCAGGCGAAGAAATATGGTGAGGGTGAGCGGCCAGGCAGGTTGCCCGCAAGGGTGGTCCGGCAGTCTCAGGGTAGTCAACACATCCCTGCTATACATAGTGCAAATGGGAAACTGGTTCACACTGCTGAAGGGGTGAGCCAGGAATTCCATGCATTTTACACCAAGTTATATGATAATATCGACACGGTTTCTACCCCGGAGGTAAATAATTACCTCGATGGCACTCCTGCTGACGTCCCTATCGGCGAACACTAGAGCCGCCTTAGACAGCCCCATCACCCCAGAGGAGATCTCCCGCACTATTGATGAACTACCAGCTGACAAGGCCCCTGGCCCAGATGGCCTGATGCTGAAATTTTATAAACATTGTAAGTCCTGTCTTGTCCCGGAGTTGCTAGAGATGTGATCAGAATCCCTTTCATTAGGGGTTCTCCCACCCATGCTGCGTGAGGCCATGATCACAGTCCTGCTCAATCCCAGCAAACACCCTGAACAATGTGGCTCCTACCAGCCCCTCTCTCCCATAAATTCTGATATTAAAATGTTTGCTAAAGTGTTGGCTCTCCGCCTAGCCCCCTACATGACCCATATCATACATCCAGACCAGTCAGGGTTTGTCCCCGGTTGGTCCAAGGCTTTAAACTTAAGGCGCCTATTTAATATCTTGGCACAGATAGATCCTGGAGTGCAGACGGTCGCCACATCCCTGGACATACAAAAGGTATTTGATTCTGTATCTTGGCAGTTTATGTGGGTGGTATTAGAAAATACAATTTTGGGCCACTTTTTATCTCATGGGTCAAGCTACTGTATGCACACCCATTAGCCAGGATAAACACCAATGGTACCCTATCACTCTTGATCAGAATACATGGAGGGACCAGGCAAGGTTCCCCGTTGTCGCGACTATTGTTTGCCATGCTGATGGAGCCACTGGCGGATGACACACAGAGTACGCCCATGCAAAGGGGCATCAGACTCATGAGAGAACTGTAAATGATCTTGTTATTTGCTGCCAATGCGTTATTATTTGGGTGTGATCATGCCAAGCACCTGGCGCCTGTACTGTGTACCGTCCAGGAGCTCGGTGCAATGTCTGGACTGCGTGTAAACTGTGCTAAGTCGGAACTATTCACTCTAACTGACACTACTAAACCCCCGCCTAATGGCGACCAAGTGAAACCTAATGGGTTTCACTTGGTCACCATCAGAAATCAAACTCTTAGGGATATGATATGATATGATAGGTTATTTATAAGGCGCTTAATACCCAGAGGTTTCTAGGTTTCTAAGCGCAGACCTGGGGATCGAACCCGTGTTGCTCCGTGTCGTCTTGCTTCTAAGGCAAGCACGTTGCCGCTAAGCTATCCTCCCGAGACAACTGTAACATGCCAGAAAGCCTCCCTATATGCTCGGAACCGCTAAATTTCACAATTGAGTAAAACTCCTAAACTGCTATATTACTTGGTTAACGTCCCGGTGTGGCCCGGAACTACGTTCCGCGAAACACTGGGGAAGGCAATAAATGGCTTTCTGTGGCACTCTGGCGCTGTGCGCCTTAAATGGGACTAACTGGCCCGACCGTATGATAGTGGGGGCCTCTCTGCCCCTAACTTTGAATGCTACTGGGTGGTGGCACAGGCACACTATGCAGCCTACTGGTTTGATACCAATGCGCAACATCCTCACTTAAAATTAAAAAGACTTGCTGATGGTTCCCGCGACGTGTGTTCGCTCGTGCTGCCGCCATGCACCAGATTACGAACAGATATTGACCCAGTGACTATTACTGCCCTAGCGTGGGATAAAATATGGAAGACACTGAACAACCCCAGACCATATCATAAAAACATGCCATTATGGAATGTTGTCCCAACACTCCCCCATATAAGCAAGGCAGACGCACTCCAGTGGGCCAATGACGGGTACGAAGTGATCAGAGATGTTTACAATATGGACTCCTTTATGGAAGTCCGGGACCTGACCAAACCCCTCCATCGACAATCAGGGCAGTGCAATACACTGTGCTCCGCCGCGCACTCAAAACCACGTGGGACACATTCCCTGTACAGCCACCTGATGAACCACTCCTTGATACCGTAATGAAAGGCACCACCCCCGGGGTGGGGGAGGGGTGGTGGCTAGACTATATGGAGCACTACAAGATCGGAGCTGTAAACCTTTAGTTGAACTCAGGGAATACTGGGCCAGAGACCTCGGGGAACACATTACTGATGAGAAATGGGAATCCATGTGCTTACAAACCCAGGAAGTGTCCTTCAATATGAAATTTCGACTGATACAACACAAAGTATTGCACTGCTTTCATTACACCCATATCCGCATTCACCGTATATCGCACACCCACCCGTCCACATGCCCTAGATGCACCAAAAGTCAAGCAAACTACATACACATCCTGTGGAGTTGCCCGATGCCACAAGGGTTCTGGGATGGAGTTTGTGAGACCATGTCAACTATACTGAACTCTGAACTGCGCCCCACCCCTTTAGTTGGCTTGTTTCATAAATTTGAGCATTTAGGTGGAGGTCTCTGCAAGCTTGTTAGTTTATGTATGTTGCTGGATGTCCGGAGTATCCTGTTGTTATGGCTCCGCCCAGCCAGCCCAACTGTTTCCCAATGGCTCAACGTGATCACTTGGGCATCAGACACGGAGGAGCGCTGGTGCGCACTGCAGCACATGAACTCTCGACCCAAGGACATATGGGCCCCATACAGCAGTTATCTTGTTTCTACTCAATTGTGTACAGACAGCACCGACGAGTCAACTGTCGATGAACAAGACAATGCATAGACTCACTACTAACAATTTTACCCTAGGTTCCCCCTGTTTGAGTACTATGTAGTTCTCGGCCCCCACCCAAGCACAATGTACATTGTAAGGTTGTGATACCTATGTTTACCTCACTGTGTTGATTGTTGATCACACTATCTCTGCTGTAATGTCGAACGCAATTTTCTAAATAAAGGTTTAAAAAAAAAAGGTGACATATGCCTCCTAGGCCTCCTTAACCTTTCTGCTATGTTCAGTGTGGTTGATGTGAAGGCATAATGAAGCAAGACACAGACAACCGACTTAAAGTTCAAATAAAGGATATTTCTTAACTTAAATGTCAGGATGGTAGAAGGCTTTACTTGCCCTATACTAAGGTGGGGTTTCCATACCTGAACGAAACTAAGGAAAAGAGTTCAACTTAGAAGTCTGTCTATGTCCAAAACCTATGCTTTCCTCACAACTAAAGCTTAAAAACATGTAGGGATGTCACTAATCAAAGAAACAGTGATTAACGCAAAGCTCCGAGCTTCTTCCTGCTCATAGCTTCCTTTTCAGCTGCCTTCCCCAAGTTCAAGAAAGTTCAGAAAAATTCTCAAAGTTATCTTTCTCACATTCACGGTAATACAGTTCCACACGATCTTCGGGGTTCCCTTCCCCAAGTTGCAGGTAACACCATTCAAAACAAAAGGGGTCATGAGGCTCCGTCCTCAAGACAGAATTTGTAGTTCATCAACTCTCAGGGTTCCTTTCCCCAAGATTTCAATTTAGCAGCTTGTATTACGGGTTCAGTCTTTCAAAAGTTCAAACACAAATCTAGGTCCACTTGACCCTCCTTCTGGTTTTCTTCACCAGTTCATTTGCAGTGCATTTCCTTGGTTTATTTCACAATGTCTTTGAGTTCTCACCGTTCAGAATGAACGGTCCACCCATCACAGCTCGCACAACCAGGATCCCTAGGCTATTCAGCCCACACAGGTCCTTATTTGCCTGTTCCTGTGTTCAGAGTTACATTCACTTAATTTCTCTTTGTTGGTCTCCTGGCTTCATATGTAGGTTTACCCTTTTCTGGCTTTTCCTGGGTAGCCTCTTGGCTCTACCATAACGTGCCACACACCTCTTGCCAGTCGTTGACCTTGCCACACTGCATTTACTCCAGGAGTTCACATTGTGGTGGTTTTGATCATGTCCACCTTTCTATGGCACTCTTTTCTGTATGTTGTTTTCAAATGGGCAATTTCTCTTTGGCAGTTCTTTGCTGTGCCCTTAAAAGTTTTCCTTCGTTCCATATTTGATAAGCTTAATTACAAGGTTTCATTTAGTTCAGTATTCAACAGATATTCAACATGCTTAATTTCAAACTTCCATTCAGTTCGGCATTTAATATGCATTTGTTATGCTTGATTTCAAGTTTTCCTTCAATTCGATAGTCAATATGCATGTGACATATTTAATTCCTAGTTTCTATTCAGTTTGGTAATTAATATGCATTCATCATGCTTAAGTCCAAGTTTCCGTTCAACACGGTAATTAATATGCATTTATCATGCTTAATGTCAAGTTTCCATTCAGTTCAGTGAGTGTTTACCTACTCACAGCCTGCCCGGAATGCCCCGGCTTTCGAGTGCCTCTCCCTGACACTCACCGGTCTTCGGTCTTTGGCGTTGCTCCGGCAGCTTCTTTCTTCTTCGTATGTCAGCAGGCCAGCTTCAGCAAGAACCGCTTGCACACACAGGCCTGCCTTGGACATGCTGGTTGCTCTGCTGCCTCTGGATAAACCTGGACAGCATCCTGCTTTCCTCTTTGCTTTCTCTCTGGGCTGCTGGCAGGTGTCCTGGCTCCACTACACATCCCATCAAATCTGCCTCTAGCAAAAGTGGGTCCCCTGCTGGTCTCCTCCCCACAGGCTTCCCTCTTTCTCTCTATAGTGTTCTTTGTCTCTCTCTTTATACACCTGCAACCACTTGACAGGTTGCAGGTGAGGATCCTTAATTATACCTGATTCTCACCATACTCTGCAGGCATCTTCCTAGTCCTAGTACCAGAGTGGTAAAATAAAGGTGTATTGTTCATTACTGTCAGTCTCCTCTTACTCGTCCCAGTACTTTGAATGGTTGAATGGGGGGACTTGAGGGGGAGAGGTCTTGGAGTAGCCCACAAAGGTTGTGGGAGGATTAGGTTGATCATGAATAGGGAAAGGGGGATACCATGACTTGCCTGGGGGTACCCCACTCCCACTCTCTGAGGACTCTCCACCCAGGTGATCCTCCCTCACTTCTCCACCCACAGGGTCAGGATCCAAAAGCAATGGCCTTTCCCTGGCCACCTGAGAAGAGGATCCAGGGGGTTTAGACGTGAGAATACCCTCAGGTTTCTCACATTGACCACCTCACACTGACCAGCCTACTCACAAACAGAATGGGCTTCTCGGTTAAAGCTTTCAACTAGCTCTTTTCTTACCTCACGGACGGATGCCAAGCTGTCCAGATGGTCAACTTCAGGACAGACAGCCAACCCTTCAACTGCAGTGACGACTCAACCTTGCCTGAATTAGGACTGCTCAACAAGCTGCAGCATGACTCATAATAGGACAAATGAAATTCAACCACATTTCACCCATTCTATAAGAGCTATACTGTCTTCCCACACCATCTAGAAAACTCTTTAAAATGTCCTGCCTTAACAATAAGGCAATCACTACTCACACACCTGCTTACTTAGCTGCAAAACGATGTATCCCAGGTGGGACATGCTCCTCCAGGAGCCAGGCCATAACCAGTGTTTAATTAATAAAAGAATAAGTGCCAGGGCTCAAATATTTTCTAGCATACCCATGACATATCAGGAAGGGTAGCTTTCCAGTCACTGTTGCCATGCCCTATGGCTGCTCCCCTCAGTGTCAACATGTATGAAATTAAAGGTACAACTACGACTGGCTCGTTGGGGTTGATGAATGTATGGACTATGGCAGATGGGTAAATTCCAATAAACATAACAGTCAGTCAATAAGTTTATTTTGGCCAGCAGCTATAAAAGTACATCAATGACACATACAAAACAATGATCAAATATACAATTCAACCAACATCACATTTAAAGGAGTAGCCGGATAAGATCTTAGATCAATGCCCAATATACTGCACCACTCTAAGCTACTTAAATACCAGCAGAATTCAGTCAAATTCATTGGGCCTCATTACGACCCTGTTGGTCCGGAAAGAACGGTGGCAGTAAAACCACCGGCACCGTTCTTTCCAGACCGGCTGATTCAGAGTCCTGCAGGCAGGAGGTGTCACTCCCGCCAGGTTTGACCTGGCGGGATTAACACCACCTGCCTGCAGGCGGACATGGAAACACCGGCTCTGTCATAGATGGAACCAGTGTTTCTATAGTTCCCATCCCCATGGAGTACTATGGGACTACATGGGAATGGGAATTTACAGAATTCTGCCTCCGGAATTACCGGGTCACCAGGGTTGTAATGCTGCGGTGATTCCGGCATCATGGAGGCAGAATGGTATTACGGGTCCGGCGGCAGCCTGCCGGTTTTTCCGGCATGGCTACTGCCAGATGCGTAATGAGGCCCATTGTCTCTCTGCTGGTGTGTCCTGGCACAACTTAAAAAGTCATCACAGATGACAGACATGCATCCACGTACAGTGCAAAAAAAATGAATACATTTGTTTGTGAGGTCTTCCCTGGTTTCTATCTGATTCATGACCAGTTTAGGAACCTTATGCAGAAATAGGACTCGCCTGTGGGGCCCCCTTTCACCTGCCCAATTCCATATCCTTCAGTGTCCTTTTGCCCATACTGTAAACCAAGAGGTGCACTTTTAGAAGTGGTATAGTTCATAAGCCTACCACCCCCATGGTTTGAACAAACTACCACAGTATTAGCACTTGGTGTGGAGTCCGCCCACCTAGTCGGGATCGCCATGAATCGTAGAATTGAGTGCTGCAACAAACTAGCACTATGTGGGGAGAGAGCTTTTAGTCAGAATCATATGCAGTACCCTTTGGGAACATCACGCACGATTAAGACTACAAGTGCAAGTACAAATTCACCTTTGGTACAAGTCCGTACTGCACAGTATTTGGTAGCGGCGGCTGAGCAGCCAGACCAACCTCAAGAGTAAAGTGATTAGTACAAGAGATTACACAAATGACAGCAATTACTATGGCTCAAACAAACACTGATTGAATGTTTCTGAGTAAAATAATATACATTTATTTACACCATCATTTATAAAACAGTTCACTATCATAAAGCATCAGCAAATCACAGTCGTAATATACTACAACAACACCCAATCAATTCTGGACAAGTTAAGCTCAAAATGAAGTGTGAGCAAAATGGCACTCCAGCAATTTAAAAGGGAGAAAAGACAAGGTTATCCAAAACCAATAGCACCAACAAGTTATAGGCAGGTCAATCTAGAAAAGGCTACTACAACTATGATTCAAGTCAATAGGTCTTGGCCAATGTTAATGGTTCAGAGTCTTTGCAGATGATCACACAGTTCAAAGTAGTTCGCGGTTAAGTCTTTGCCAAGAGTTCAAAATGAAGTTGGTCAGAGGAAAAGTTACTTAAAGGAGAAGAGAAGGACAAGCCTTTGGAGAGGCGAAAGATTTCCCACGCTTTCACCGTGGTCAAACGGAACGAACGACCGAATTTGCACAGTACCTTTAAAGAAGAAGAATACTGTAGCTGAGGCAGTTGTTCCTGGCAGTTCCTGCAGGCTCGCGGTTCCTGAAGCTTCTGTCATGGTGACAAGATGGAGGACGGCTGGAGGGTCCTGCACTGCCCAGGGAAGAAGCCAGCAGCGGGGCAAAACTACGAATAAAAGGTGCGCTCCTTAAAAAACAAACTGGTTCTCTTCCCACTGGCTATCCGATCTACTGCAGCGGTGCACAGTGAATTTGACCAGGATGAGGACCGGTGTCTGGTTTTTGATGAGCTGTCTGTTCCCACCAAGCTCAGGGGAAGAATATTCCTTGCAGATCTCCTCTGTCATTGAAGTTTCAGGCGATTTGGACCTGCTGCAGGGCTTCATCGGGTGTCCAGTAGTTGCAGCAGTCATCTTCCTTCAGCTTCTCTTTGGTTTTCTCATTCCAGAGGCGACTATGCCTTCCAGTCCCAGAGACTGGCTCTTTATGCACCAAATGCCCCATTCACACAGCCTGACTGTCAATCACACAGCAGGTTGGCTGTCCTGGCAGACAAGATGTAGTGGATACAGATGGATTGTTCTGTTCCTACGGGACCCAGAGCCAGATGGTGCATGTGGCGATAGAAAAACACTCGTCCAGAGGCTATTAGGCATTGTAAGGTTTTTTTTTAAAGTTTTTTTCAAAGAAAGTTTTTTGAGAAAGTAAGGTTTTGGTGAGATTGTCTAAAATATACATACGTAAGTGACCCGACGAGGGGAAGATGAGCTAGATTTTGTCCTCTGTTATTTTCACAGGGCCTATTCAAACAAGTTTATAGACGACAGTGAAGGATTTAATCCAACACATCTGTCTTCATCCCTAGATTGGTGGCATGGGGGTGAGTACGATGTTATGTGTTTACTCTTTAGAATTGCACATGTGACATTAAGAGTCACCTTTGTGAAGAAATATGGATGACACAAGACCTTGATAGGTTTTTCTGTATGTCTTTTAGATTTGAAAATGGCTTACTCAATCCATGAAGGGCAGGACATATCTATTTGCCCTACGTCCTGAAGAAGGTCTTAAGAAAAATAAGGACAGCCATTTCTGTTAAATTTGACCGAAACACGTGTTGACGACAACATGGACAGTCTGTATAACCAGATGATATATGACACCTTAAACTAAGGATTGGGTCATAAATAGATGCTAGAAATGTCTGTAAACATTGGTGTAGTATTGGAATATGACTACATAGTGTATTGTAGGCCATAATGGTTTTATGTATGTATGTATGAATGCGAGAATGAGGGATTGAGAGTATTGATGTGAAAGAATTGTGATTGTGTCTTTAAAAATGGAAGAATTGTTTTAATTAGGACATACAGTTATATGTTGATGCAATTAATTATTGAATACAATTTGTATTATTTGAAATAACTATCTGTGTCATCCTGATCCACTGGTCCATCCTCTACTTTTGTATCATGTATCTTACCTGAAGGACCAGGGATCTAACCCCCTCTATATATATTCAGGGCAGCCACCAAGCCAATCAAACAAGAGTTTGACAAGGAGACCCTGTGCAGGGAGCCTCAAACCCCTCCCTCACATCCTGTCCAACCAGACACTCAGGGCCTAACTAGGGCTTCTGTGCAGAAGCCAGCCAAAGGACGGCGAACAAAGGAACCAAACCTGGTTTGGAGCGCAGAGTAAAACACTAGAAAGACCTTTATGAAAATATCTGGCAAAAAAACTTGACCGGAACCGACTTAAAATAAAAGTGGATTACCGGGTTTGAGTTCGAGGCTACCACCATATCCTCAAATGGTACCAAAGGCTATTTTCATAGTATGAGGTAGAATAGAAATGGTAGATACCACTGCCACCAGCCAAATCTTAGAGAAAGGGGAGCATACTAATATTCCATGAGAATCAGACAAAAGGGGATAACTATTCACCCCTCCAGTACTCTATTCGAAGATAGGGTGTACAGGGTCTGTGAATTTAAAAAGACTAGTAAAGTCAATAGTAACTTTACATGTTCTGGGAGACAATAGTCAGTCCCAGAAAATGAAGTTTAAAGTGGGAAGTCTGAAAAGACAGCCCTGTGTCACTGCACTAAAGGTGCTGGGTGACACACAGTAAAAAGATGATGCCTGCGTAGTAGGTGAGGCTCCACAGTCCATGAACACATACAAATGTTAAACACACACAGCAAAACACATGTAAGAGTGGGAAAAAAGGCTCACACTCTTACCAGGTAAAGAAATTAAACCCCCAGAAATCCAGCAAAGCTGCTGAGGGACTCACAGGGTAAGGGAAATTAGCCATTCTGGAGAATTCACCCTAACAACAGGTAAGCGACTAGGGGCCTGGTGCCCTTTGTAAGGCAAGGTTCGAGGATTTCCGATAACAATCCCTACACTATATGTACTGCCCGAATCAGATCCTAGGCCATCTACATCAGTACTGGCATCGGAGGTGTTGATAGCTACTGCCCTGCAGATTGAGCAACCCCCATGTCTCCCCTAGCATGGGGTGAGGACTCCGCCATAATAGGGCTACTCCCGTGAGCATTAAGGAAAGACGTAAATAACTTCTTTAGTAAATTAGAAGGATTGGACATACTGCGAATGCAGAATGCCCTTCCTTATTACAAGCCAAAGGTGCAGTAGTTAAATTAGCACCAGCACAGGCATTACAATTAATTCAATTGCCACCTGCCAGTTCCATAATGGGGGTAAATCTGTTAGAGGTCGGGAGTGCATAGTCAGGTGGCTCGCCCTGCGCAGCAATGCATACCTCGTCTGCACAATCACCTAAGGGGCCCCTGCTAATGGGCGGCACAGCACCCTGCACACCACCCCCCAACACGCCCTCCGAAGAAGACTGCCCAGCGCTAACCTCAGTGCACATTGCTCCTCCCTCACCAATGCTCAAAGTGTGCAAAGGGGCAGGTGTGTTAAAGCACTTCCCTTCTTCCTGTGTAGCCGGTTTATCAGCTTGTGGGTCCCTGATTGTGTTCACATGGTGTTTGGGCTTATTCGTCATGTTATTCTGTTTAACACCTGCTGTGATAGCGCTAATGTTAGCTTTGCATTGCGTAGGGGTCAAACCACTGGGAGTTGAAAACGTGGGTAAGTCATCTAGAATGATACACAAATATGCAGTGTGGCTGCAGTTGTTAACACTGCTGCTGCTACACAGCTCCCCGTTAACACATGTTGTACTGCGTGCATTGGGGCTTATAGGGTCGTTACCAAGAACTGCTTGATTTCATTGCTTAGAACATTTTCCTCATGTCAGCGGTGTTAACAGTCGGAGGGCGAGGAAAGCGCCTGTCCAAGTGCGCCGTGACTATCCCAGACACCCCAGTCCACGTACTCCTCGACACGGAAGCATCAGTGAACGTAATGGCTGATGAACAATGCCGGACATTACCAGGGCTGCCAGCCCTTCAGGACACTAGAGTGCTCATTTTCACCTTTGGAGGAAAGACTCCCCTACCGCTGGAAGGCGCCTTCATCGCCACCGTTCAGCATCATGGATGGAACGTCCAATCAGGCCAGGTTCTATGTCACAAAAGTTGCAATGCTAACGCTACTTTGCTGTACCGCAGCCGAGGTCCTAGGCCTCGTCCACTTTGCCCAGGGGGTAATCGTAGAGGACATCCAGCTGCTGTTCCAAAGATTCCCGACATCTTCACAGGAATTGGGCAGAGGGTAGGGAAATCCACCAGCTACAAATAGACGACACGATCCAGCCAGTGGCCCTGAAGCACAGTAGGGTACTCTTCCACCTCTGCAAACAGGTCGAAAAGGAGATTCAAGACCTCTTCGAAACTCCACATTATTGAAAGTGTTGAAGGACTCACCCCATGGGTCTCCCCAATTGTCGTGGCACACAAGCCCAAACAACCGGACAAAGTCCATCTCTGCATGGACATGAGATTGCCCAAAAAGGCGATCAAGAGGGATAGACACCTGACACCCACCTTGGACGAGATCATTGCAGAGCTAGATGGCGCCACAGTATTTTCGAAGCTACCACCAGCTCCTACTCCATCTGGATAGCTCGTATATAACGACTTTCACCCCTCATATTGGCCCCTACAGATACAAGCGGCTCAATTGCGGCATTTCATCCGCCACAAAGGTATTCCAGAACGCCATCTGCGGTGCGCTGGCAGGACTACCTGGTACCCTAAATGTCAGCAATGACATTCTCATTCATACCAAATCTGAGAGCGAGCACCTGGAGAGACTTGAGAAAGTCCTAACTCAGATGCAAACCTTGGGCCTAACACTCCACCGTGAGAAATGCGAGTTCCTAAGGGACCAAATCAAATTTTTCATCTTCGTCTTCCTGTGGAGTGGAATTTCAACAGACCCGGTGTAAGTCAAGGACATCCAGGAGGCCAAACCACCCGAGACGGTGTCAGAAGTAAGGCGCTTCTTAGGCATGGTCACGTACTGTGGCCGTTTCATGGAAAATCTAGAAACCGTGTCAGAACCACTAAGGAAACTCACCAAGCAGACGACTACCTGGCGATGGTCAGCCCTAGAACAGACAGCATTTGACAACATAAAGAAAGCACTGTCTAATGAGTGCAAACTATCGTTCTTCGACCCACAGAAGAGCATTGAAATCCTCATGGATGCAAGCCCATTCAGACTAGGAGCCATCCTCACTCAAGCCAACACTGATGGCATGCAAAGCACAGTGGCATATGCAAGCTGTGCACTCTCTCCTACTGAACAAAGATATTTACAAATTAAGCAAAAGGCCCTAGTGGTACTGCTGGGGTGCCGCCACTTCCACATATACATTTATGGGAAGCCAGTGAAAGTGATCACCGATCACAAGCCCCTCGTTCCCATCATGATGGGCAGATCAGCAAATCCTCCTCTTCGCATCAAGAAATGGCTGCTGGCACTTCAGGAGTACAACGTGGACCTGAAGTACAAACCTGGACTGAGCAATGCCGCAGACTACCTGTCTTGGCAACCGAAGCCGGCAAAAACTAACTCCACGGAGGAAGTAGCAGCAGCCGATGTGCACCTGAGACTTGTCATACAAAGCTCTGTCCCCAACTCAATGAACCTCCAGGAAATCCAGGCGGCCTCCGCAAACGATGGGTGCTTCCAGATTCTGTGCAATGCCATCGAAACAGGGAAGTCAATGCTCAATGACCTGGGCTCCAAGACACAAGAAGCCCGACACACTGGAGAAACTATGGAAAGCACAGGGTGAGGTCCCTTTCACGGAGGACGGACTCCTACTGAGGCGGTCACACATAGTTATCCCCACAGAGATAATTGACCCGGTGATAACGCTTGCTCGGCTTGGCCACCAAGGCGCGGCGAAAATGAAGAGCCGCCTCAGGCTCAAGGTCTGGTTCCCAGCTTTAGAGTCGAAGGTGGAAGAATTCATCAAGGCTTGCACATGGTGCCAAGCTGCAGCCCCTCACACCAGAACCAGCCATTGGTGGACCAGTGGTCCATATACCCAGAAGTCGACTTTGTCTCCTCGCTAGCCCTTCAGGATATCATTCCAGTCCTTGGGCCTTTATTCCTAATGGAATAAAATGTGCAACCCATGGCTTCTCCAAAGAAGTCTGGTCAGACAATGGATCCCCTTTCCAGAGCGCGGGTTTAGAAGAGTTCCTACCGAGAAGCGTCATTGGCCACAGAAAGATAAGACCGGTGTGGCCATGTTTGAATGGCGAAGCGGAGCGCTTCATGCGTACACTTAACAAGTGTTTACGCATCGCATATGAGCAAGGGTCATGTGAAAAAAGGGCACTCTTCCAATTTCTTCTCGAATAAAGGACATCCCACATTTCTTCCCGAGAGTAGCTCCCGCCGAAGCCCTTTTCCAGAGGTGCCCACGCAAATTCCTGTTCGAACTGGAAGGAAGGATTCCAGAAACAATCAACAACCATAAAGTACAAGCCCAAAGGGAAACAACAACCCAGAGAGAGAACAACAGGTGCGGAACAAGCGACCATGATATTGCGGTCAAAGACACTGTCCTAGTAAGGTGGTATGGGTGCAAGGCTCACAAGTGACAGCCGCTGATGACCATGGACTAGTAACACGAAACACAAGCTTCTTCAGAAGACTCACAGCACCACCTCGGAAGCCAGTCGACTGGCAAGGACAAACCAGGGACTCTGCAGTTTACCATCCGGAATCAGATGATGGAGAGGATGACACGGGAGAGCCCTATCCAGAAGCATCTGCCGAGCCGGCACCCAGGGAGCCCCGAGCGTTCCCAAGGACCAGCCCTCACTAGCGGGACAGAAGCTGAGGACGTACCACGTAGGAGACTGTGAGTTGCTCAACAGTTATGTAGTTAAAATGTTTGTTTGAAATTCACACAATGATGTTTTGCCTGTTATAACATGCTCAGAAGGCCGGAGGTCTGTTTGGTTTAAAACAAATGGGAGGAGTGTGGTGCCATGTGACTGGCGTCATGACGTCCCACCTCAAGACAGAGAGCCTGGAATAAAGGGGCCCGTTTCGCGCCTTTCGCGGCAGTTCGGAACGGGCCGGTGAACCACATCAACGTGTCTGTGTCTTATTGGGCGTCCTGCTGTGCCATGCGCATAGGCCACACATGGCCCCACAACACCAACCTTTGCCGTAACGTACCATAGAGCCCAAGCACCTGGGCTCAGGCTGCAGCTGAAAGAGCCGAGTATGTGGCAAAAGGGAAGACAGCAGCTCCTTCTTCAGGGAGTCATCAGGACCTCCGGCACCAAGCAGACATCAGCACCTTTTGTGCTCAACACCCATGCCCTTTCCCACAGACTGCATCCTGCGGGGTTGCTCTGGAGGCTAAGAAGCCTGGGAGCCATGTGCTCAATCTGGTCCAGGCTGCGTGGAGGATACGGCAGGCAAGTGGCAAATGGCAGGGAAACACCCTACAGGCACTCAAAACCTGCACCCTTTCCCATGGGCTTCACCCAGCGGGGTCTCTCTGGAGGCTAAGAAGCCTGGGGGCGTGGCCTCAATCTGGTCCAGGCTGCGTGAAGGATACGGCGGACAAGTGGCAAATGATAGGGAAACACTGTGCAGGCGCTCAATACCCACTCCCTTTCCTGCAGGATTCACTGTGCAGGGTTGCTCTGGAGGCTAAGAAGCCTGGGGGCTTGACCTCAATCCAGTCCAGGTTGTGCAGAGGATACAGCAGGCAAGTGGCAAATAGCAGGGAACAGGCTCTCAACACCTGCACTCTTTCCCACAAGATTCATAACATAACATAAAATAAAACTTGTTGTGTCTTGATATGTTTAAGTGTGTCTTTAAACATAATAATTTTAACATTTTGTTATGGCTTTATGGATGCTTCTTAGGTGACTGACAGTTTAAATAATAAAGTTGCCAAAACACCAAATATTAATTGAACTGAGTCTGAAAGAATAGGTTCAGGGGCTCAGAAATCATAGCCAGGGCAAACACACCCACAAATTAAGCACTGGCCATCACTAGGCTTGAGATAAAACTTGCAAACAAGGAAAGAAAACAGGAAACAGGCCTTCTCTTATTATGCCCCTGCCTACTGGAACACCACCCCGGTGGCAATTTGGGACACATCAACACTCTTGCAGTTCAGGAAGTAACTTGTGATCTTTTTCTCCAGTCAACACCTAGGTGCCACCTAGGCTCTTGCATTTCTGTATCACATTCCACCCCAATAACTGGAACATTGCCTTCCACATATTGTAACCCTGCCTTTTCCTGATATGTTACCTTCAGTGTCGTGTACAGCGCACCAGTGCTTGGTAGCCAAATCTGATATGAATGCTGAAGAGGGTCTTTTCCCAATAAATGTTCTTTCCCCAGAATTCTGCCAAATTACCACCTTTTCATAATATCTTTCTCTTTGATTTTATCATCCCTGAATCACAGGCTGACAATCACACTCAAACACTGACTGCTTCCATGGACCTTAAGCAAATTGTGCCGTCCCCCACGCACAACAAAGGCAACACCCTAGATTTAGTCTTCACATCATCCCGCTGAATTACTTATGCATAACCTATCCGACTTGACTGGTCTGTCCGCCATCCCATTATCAGTCACCCACCTGACTACAGCCCACCAAGGTCAGGCTAAATGCCCCCTCACTCCACGCCACTCATTCAAAACCTGCCCAGTCAATGAGCGACACGCAAACTTTGCAGGCCTCCTGGAATTATTCAACAACTCTGCTATGAAACTGATGGACACTCTTGTCCCCCTAAAATCCATCCAGGCTAAAACCAAACAATCCATTCCATGGTACACCCCTGAGCTAGCCTCCAACAAATGCTCAATCAGAGTCCTAGATAAAATGTGGCGGAAAAACCATAACTCAGAAGGCCTCGCAAACCTCAAATCTCTCAGCACAAACCATAGGATTCTGATTACATAGGCCAAAGCTGCTTACTACTCCACCATCATTGCGGCAGCCTCTAATAGGAGCATAGCATGCTTTGAAGTTTTAAAGCATTGTACCAAACCCTCTCGCGGTCCGCGGTACCAGCAGCTCAGGAAAAAGGCAAACGAATCAACACAATATTTATTGAAAAAATAGACAAAATCCAAGAGACCATCAAATCAAATTCTCACAGCATTAGCATTCCCTGCACAGTGGGAAGCACACTGCCCATCTCGACCAAATTCGCTCCTATTTTTCCCCCGGATGTCCTACAAATGATGGCCTCCCTCAAACCTATTTCTTACTCTGACAATATCATTTTGTCCTTCATCGTTAAACAATTGACGAGCCCGGCGCGTAATGCGCTCCTCAGCATCATCAATGCCTCCCTTGCCGAAGAATCGTTCCCGGACACCCTCAAAACTGGTCTCATACGACCTCTTTTGAAAAAAAAAACCTAGAGCCAGACAACCTGGCAAGCTACAGGCCCATTACGAACCTCCCTTTTATTGGCAAAATCTTGGGAAAGGTATTTGTTACACAACTACTCACCAGAATCAAACACCTCCATGTCCTAAATGACTATGAGTCAAGGTTCCACCCAAAGTGTATCATCGAGACAGCCACCATCCAGGTGCTGGATGATGATCCCAAAATCAAGGATAAGGGCTACTCATGTCTCTGAGACCTCTCGGCTGCATTCAACACCATCGACCACCATACCCTTCTCTCCCTCCTTGCTGACAGGATGAGATTCTCTGGCACTGCCCTGAATTGGTTTACCTACTACCTCCCAAGCAGACACCAGGCTGTGCAGATTAACTTGTAGCATTGTAAGTGACTCCAGGTCTCCTGCAGAATCCCCCAATGCTCCATCCTCTCACCAATCCTTTTTAACCTTTATATGGAGCCTCTGGGCACTTTCTTCAAAGATCCCAATATAGCCATCCACCAATACGCAGACGATACTCAGTTGTGCATGAGAGTAAATAGCATGCAGGACATCATTCATCTCTGCGATTATCTAGCCATCCTCCAGTCCTGGATGTCAACTGCCTACCTCAAACTAAACCCATCCAAGATTGATTTCATCCTCATCGGTCTGCCCGCTAAAAAACTATGTGTCCAACAATGGCTCAATGATATGCGACTAGAAAGATTTGATCCACAACTCTCAGACTCAGCAAAATCCTTAGGCTTCACCATTGACAGCAGGCTGTCCTTCTAGAAACACATAGCCAAGAAGGCCCAAATAGCCTTGGTCAGAATCTCTACCCATCGAAAAATCAAACCCTTCATCCTGCTGCAGGACATCTGGACTGTAGTGCAGACCCTTGTGGTCTCGCACATCGATGGGGAAATGCTGTCCTGACAGGGCTCCCAGCTGCTAATTTGGCTCCCCTAAAGGCAGTCCAACACGCTGCAGTACAACTTATTACGGGAGCACGGAAATTTGACTGAATTACCCTGATTATACGTGAACTACATTGGCTTCTACTCCAAGCCAGGATACTATTCAAGTCTGCATGTATAATCTACAAAGCAATCACGAGTAGCACATCAGCGTACCTGGCGGCTAAACTCCACATATCTGGTGGCACACACTCCTCGCTCAGCAAATCAACCAACCAGCTTGAATCACAACTTGTCCGCAAAGAGAGGACCCACAAACAATCCTTCTCTTGTCATGCACACACCCCCTGGAACTCGATCCCGGTGTCGGCTCAGAATTCCCCCACAATTCTCCAATTTCGCAAATCTCTCAAATCTCTCAAAACATGGCTCTTCAACAACATCTGACCAAGGACTAATTTCAATGGACGCACATACCAATGCACAGACCTCACAGTACTGCGCTACTGTTAAAAGATGGCAGCCCAAATATCCGCTACCCACACTCTGCACAGCGCTCTGCTGCTCTCGAGGTAGGTCTGTGCTTTAAACAATGAAAGAAAATAAAAAGTAAAAATACGGCCACTTACTACCATTTTTAAATCCATTTTATACTTTGGTTGGTATAGGCAGGGTACACAATCTGCCCTAACATACCCATGAGCCCAGGCATCTGTGATTGAGGGTGAAAACAGTTTCAATGGGTTGTGGGATCTTCTGGTGCCTAATATCATGTGAATGCACATGGTTGGGTGATGTGAATACTCAGTGACAAGGCCAGGCTGTACCAGGACCCATTTGATGCTGCTAATGCCTCTTCAACAGGTTGACGTGCACAGTAATGGTACATTTTCCCACCCTCTCCTGTACCATGGATCTGCAACAGTATGGTCTTCATCAGTCCTTGCAACCAGTCATGGGGGTAGTATTAGAGAAGTCCATTGGTTGCACAAAAATAACCACTACACAAGAGGCTGGGGCCCCAGGTGTGAAGATCAAAGGTGAAGGTTGCTAAATGCTACGCTCAGTAAGAGTCACCTTGCGAGGCTCATCAGTAACATGACACAAGTCAGAAGAGGGGCGCAACTTGGGTAGGGGATGACCCAACTGAATGAGTTTGGCATGGAGGGACGGCCAGGGCCTAAACCGCCAAAGTGTATGGCTTGCCCTGTTCCAGATACATAAGTTACGCCCGAATAGGGGACAAGTTAAGCAGAAGACGGCTTGGTTAAGGAGATATAATGAAGTTTGTTAGATCATAAAGGGTAGATATTATGTGTGTAAGGAGCCTAATATATTGGGTAGAAAGGGACCATTGATCTGGATGACTTGCAAGGTGTCACATGAAAACCTGGGACAGTGTCCACAGAGCCCATGCACATGGCCTACTGCAAGCAGATGGCCCAGAGAAACCAGACTGCAAGTGCAGGGCCTTCTATGGATGGTAGTGTCAACAGAGAGCAAGCGCGAGGCGTCGACCAGCACTGGGCAAGGGCTACTTCCATCTTACCTGAAAACCGCTCTGTGTGTCTGTTCCCGCTCCTCGCCATTCACCATACAGGAGAAGAGCCCAAAGGACTCAGTACCTGGTGAGCACAAAGATATCACGTTAGAAGGATCACTTAAGGTTTGTGATTGCATTATATACTGACCTGCCTTGCACACAGGACCTTAAACTGTATATGAAATGAATGTACACAAATGCAAAGCTACAGCCATATGACACACACACACACACACACATACACACACATGACTCTTACTCCTCAATTCTCCAGGCAGGGCTCTGTTGTTCTAGGAACACAACATTCCTTGATAAACATATATGTTCCCATACTTGTGTCACGCAGCTTAAGCATATAGCTTGAAGCAGTCCTTCACTTTACCAGACAGTATAGCTCAACACGATCCTTCACCCAATCATAGAGCATAGCAAAGACAACCGAGCCATAAAGGACAGGGGACGCTTTCATCCAGTTATACAACACAAGTAGACCTTCTACCAATCATGTAGCACGGATTAGTATCTCACCAGTTGCACAGCACAGGCACGTCATCATCGGGTTTTATTAGCACAGGCATAACACCAATCTTATGACGCAAGAATGACTTGTCCAGTAACGCAGCTCTAACCAGGACTTCACCCAATCATATAGCATTTAGCAAATCTTGATATTGACTAGGCCAGGCCCTTGAACAAACATGCAGCAAAGAGCAGATATTTACTCAGTCATGAAGCATCTAACGAATACTCATTAAATCATCTACAACAAGCCTTCACCTCACGCCTTAACCTAATGAAATAACAGAGACTAGGTCTTTGTCCAATTGTGTGCCACATGGCAGACCTTCGGCCAGTAGAATAGCACAGAGCAATGCTTCACCCAATCATACAGTAACCGGCAAGTCTTCAACCAATCATACAGCACAGATAAGGCCTTCAACCAATCTCATTCACCTTTCAAGAATCTGAAGGAAAAGGGTGAAAACAACATCCACTAATAAAACAAGGGCGCCCTTCATGTTCCTCCTCATGGGCCCATGGTTGGCTCCCAATTACCACAAGCCCAAGGGCCTTTACCTCAACCCGGACACACAATGCTGGAGCAAAGCAACAGTGAGGCTTCCAAGGGCAGTAGATACAGAGTATGGGGAAATAAGGGCTGCCCGGGGAGGGTGGCGGTGTGGGGGAGTGGCAGAGAGTGAAGGGGCAGAGTCTTGAAAATTGTTTAGGTGATTGTGTAGTTAAACTGTGATGCTCACACCTACAATGCAGACTAGAGTGGAGGGAGGTGAAGGTGAGGGGTAAGGGTGCTTGGGGAGGAAAAGACGAGGAACTGCTCTCGTGCATCATTTTATTCTGAGCACAGCGATCCACCCACTCTCCCAATAATGTAAGGTATTGGGGTGATGGTCAAGAGAGCCAGCTATTGGTGGACAGGTCTGAGTAAGAGAAGTGCCATATTCCGGGACTCACAGAAATTCCACTATGTTTTTGGTGCATTATCTATAGGACCAGAGCCCAACGTCCACCCCTTTCTAGGATGAGAGCTAACGGCCCTGCTTGAAGCAATAGTTACTTACAGTATTTGGGGTCCAGAAAGTTCCACACTTCTTTCAAGGTGTTCCCTGGGTCTTTGTTGCAGGGAAGCATTTGGCTCTTGTGTTATGCAACTGTTCTCCACGATTCATAAATTACCCGGCACCACCATCCCTGGTACTTTGGGTCCTCTTAATGGGGGTCAGGCAAAAACATTGGACCCGAGTATTCCAGGTCTCTTCCCTCCTTGCAGGGCTCAGATGCCCATATGGCTTTAGGCCCCCACACACTTACCCTTCTGGCTGTCCTGACATGCGGTCCAGTTGGGACAGGCTTGTTCTTAGGCCAGAGCTTCCAGAACGACATTCTGACCCAGTCTCTTCGACTTCCACCTGTGCTTGCACTCTGTTCGTTTTTTTAAAGGGAATCTTTCTTTCCTGTCCTTGATCCTTTTGGGTTTCCGTCCTTCATGACTGTACGACTGCATTTCTTTCTGGTTTCACACCCTTTTCTTTCTCTGGGCTTTGTTCTTAGCCCCTCCTAATATTCTTCCCTCCACTTCCTCATTCCCACTTTCTTTCATCACACACTCTCCTTTCTTGGGGTATTATTCTCAGTCTCCTTTATATTTCACGCCTCCTTTTAGGGGGTTCCTTCAGCCTTCTGCTATGCTGGCTGCCGTCATATTCTCTGCAGCTCTGCTTCAATTCTCTACTGATCCTCTACTTGTTCTGTTCTCTGGATGCTCTTTTCCACTAGCCTTTCTATGATACACTCTCGTCATCGCAGGCTCTGTTTCACCTTTTCTTTAAGTGTTTCTTCTTTCTCTGTCTTAGGGTGTCTCTTTCCTCTTCATGGATTTTTAACTTGCCGACCTCAGCTCACCCAGTTCTGTTGCATCCTGTTTCTTAACAGCCTTTCTCCCCTCTGCCCTCGGGTTGTTTTCCATCTTTCTGGTGAGCCTTACAGACTTTCTTATGGTCCACCACTTATTTGCCCATCTCTTGTTCCCTTCCCTTCTCTGTCCATTCTTCCTCGTCTCCTCCCATCCTCTATTTGCTCTTTCTGTGCATGCTTCCTCTGTCTTTTTCCATACTCTTTCTTTCCTCCTGCTCTACTTTTCCTTTGTTCATGTTTTTCGCTCTTTCCTCTCCACTTATTTCTCACATCAGTAGTCTTCCCTCCTCTGCACTTCCTCATCGGGTTGGTATGTTTTCTTTCTCCTTCTCCTGTTCTGTTATCTTTCCACTCTCCCTCTTCATATGTAAAACTCTCCCTCCTTGCTGTTCCTAATGCCCTCTCTCTACTTCCCCATCTCCTTTTTCCTTCTCTATTTCTATTTACCTCCTTCAGCCTGCTTTCCATCCTCCCCTCTTCTTCTTTCTGTTTCACTGCGTTCCCTTGCCTCCGCTTTGCTTTCTTCAACTGCTCCTTCATTCTCACTTTGTTTCTCACTCACCGCCGCTCTGTATGTGTTACTGCTTCATCAATTCCACTTCTGTGCAACGTTCTTTTTCTCCTTCTTTTTGTAAGCCTCCCCTTCTTTGATATCTCCAGTGACCATCTCCAACGAGCCCACCTCTGCAAGGGGATTTTACTGGGCTGGTACCAGGATGCCAATCACCTATCCTGTCCCCTTACCTGGCAAGCATGTCAGGCCCCGATTTTCTTTGGGGCTCCATGGATTCTGTTGGCATCATTTGCAGTGGCCATCTAACGGTCAGGAAAATGGTCGTGAACATCAGCTTGACTTCCTTCCTGTCCTGCTGCCGGAGCCTCTTCCCCACAGGACTACCTCTCCGCATGATACCTCTTGGGCATCATGTGGACAGGTAGTCTTCTCTACATGATGCCCAAGATCAGGATTCTTGGGAATCCTGATCCCATTGTCCAGTGCAGGTTTCCAAAATTGGGAACCCCAAGATGGCCCTGGCGTTCGCGCCTTGAGGACCACCCCCCCCTAGCTCTGTAACCCCATGACAGCACTGCCCACACCCCAGGTAAGGAGACAAACAAATGGAACCTGACTAGAGGGGTACATCATTCCCAGTTCCAGACTTACCCCTTTTATCTAACATGAACACTGTCATCCTTCTAAGTCCAACCTGAGCTTGTTTCTCATGCCCGAGCTGTGACTTGATCACAGAGGCTAATTAAATGCACAGTAAGTCCAATTGTTTGATGGTGGGACGTGTCTGCCAAGAATATCACCAGGGAGTGGGGTTTAGAGTTCTAAAGTCCATGTTTATATAACATTTGAAGTTCTAGTAGCCCTCCTTTAAGAAAGCAGAAGGTTTTAGGGTTGCAGATGGGATATGGCACTTTCCAGAGGAGCGACAGTACACTGGCATTCCAGAGCATGGGACTGAGCCCGCCTCTGGTGGCTAAATGGAAAGATGTGTTTATGAACAATGCATCCACTAGGCAAAGCATCAGGATAGACGAGGAATTCGGGTGACTGAAGTGGTCTGCATGTCAGATTGGTCGCTCCACTCATTTTTAGGGCAACATCAGAATTGTGCAGAATATCAGAATTAGGGAAAGTATCTGGACATGCATCTAGTAGGCAAAGCATCAGGATAGACGAGGAATTCGGGTGCCTGAAGTGGTCTGCATGTCATGCTGGTCTCTCCACTCATCTTTAGGGCAGCATCAGAATTGTGCAGAATATCAGAATTAGGGAAAGTGTCTGGACATGCATCTAGTAGGCAAAGCATCAGGATAGACGAGGAATTCGGGTGCCTGAAGTGGTTTGCATGTCAAGTTGGTCTTTCCACTCATTTTTAGGGCAGCATCAGAATTGTGCAGAATATCAGAATTAGGGAAAGTGTCTGGACATGCATCTAGTAGGCAAAGCATCAGGATAGACGAGGAATTCGGGTGCCTGAAGTGGTCTGCATGTCAAGTTGGTCTTTCCACTCATTTTTAGGGCAGTATCAGAATTGTGCAGAATATCAGAATTAGCGAAAGTGTCTGGACATGCATCTAGTAGGCAAAGCATCAGGATAGACGGGGAATTCGGGTGCCTGAAGTGGTCTGCATGTCATGCTGGTCTCTCCACTCATCTTTAGGGCAGCATCAGATTTATGCAGAATATCAGAATTAGGGAAAGTGTCTGGACATGCATCTAGTAGGCAAAGCATCAGGATAGACAAGGAATTCGGGTGCCTGAAGTGGTCTGCATGTCATGCTGGTCTCTCCACTCATCTTTAGGGCAGCATCAGATTTATGCAGAATATCTGAATTAGGGAAAGTGTCTAGACTGGGCAGAGCTTGAGAATTTAGGCAAGGCATCGGGATTGGGAATAACATCAGGGTTGGACACGGCCCCAGTCTTTGGCACAACACTGTGACTGGGCAAAACATCTGAATTGGGCATGGGTTAAGGTTAGGGAAAGCATCATGATTGGGCAAAAAAAACGGGAATGACCAACAACACAAACCAGTTAAATGTCAGAACTGGTGAACTCACCAGCAATAATCAAACCATTTGAAATAAGCAAAGCATTTGATTTAGAACAGAGATCAACATTTAGCCAGAATCGAAATTGGAGAGATATCAAAATGACGAAGCGCATGGGAATTTAAAGCGGCATCACAATTTCAGAATCACATTTGAATTTTGCAAAACATTGGAGTTGCACAATCATTTTGAGTCACATAAAATGTAGATGGTGGGCCAAATTGTGGAATTGAGCATGCATGAGTGGGTTTGGCAAGTCCTTGCCCTTGAGCGATCATCAGAGTAATTCACAGTTCAAAGACCTTAAACTACGATTCTTCAATAAATGTCCATAACATGTCCCCTATACATTCTAAGAGAGACCAGTCTAGGGACGAGTTGAAGACCTAGCGTGGATTGGTGTTAGACAGGGTTTGAAGATGACACAGCAGGACCTGCAAAATGTCAGGCACAAATGATAATAAAAGCAGGGAAAGCAGACTTAACAGGGTGGGTTCAGCCTGGCTCAGGGAAAAGGACAGATTCGGGGCGGGGGGGGAGTCTTTCTGATCAAGGATCCCATCCTCTTATATCATTGTGATGTTAGGTATAATGACTTAGGGAAAGAAAGTGAGGAAGAAAGTCAGCCTTGCTGCAGCACAAACTGGCTATCAAAGGCTAGCACCATGGCAAAATCATCACTGCGCGGTGAAAAAGGAACTGGGTTTTAGAGGCTCAATATAAAATTGAGATCTGGTTGTAAGAAAGGGCCATTAAGCCCTGGGGAGGAAACACGATTTTAAGTAATAGTGGATGATTTGTAGTGCCAATGCATGGACCGTAGTTAGCAGAGAAGAATGTTTAGTATAAATATGCTTTAGTTCACACTTATGCTAGTTTTGTTCCTTGTGCGAGGATGGTGATGACAATGACAATGTTTTTCAAGGTCAGACCTGCCCATTAAGGTGACACTTTTCGCACAAGAGCTGTGTCTGTGGTCTTCCTAGAGAGGGAGAAGAAATTCCAGAGACAACAAGTAGAGGTGTAACCACCATCGGTCATGAGTCAAGCCCAAAGAAGGAGCCAAGAGAGGCCTTAGGGGGAGCAAAAAGGGTACATGAAACTGATAAGAAAGGACAACTACTGAGAGACGCCGGATGGAGAAAAGAAGAAATACCCCTATCTACAAAAAGGAGAAACTCCAGAGACAACAAGAAAAGAGGTGTAAATACCATCGGTCATGAATCAAGAGACTGCAAATTAAGCCCAAAGAAGGAGCCGAGAGAGGCCGTAGGGGGAACAAAAAGGAGACATGAAACTGATAAGAAAGGACAACTACTGAGAGACGCCGGATGGAGAAAAGAAGAAATACCCCTATCTACAAAAAGGAGAAACTCCAGAGACAACAAGAAAAGAGGTGTAAATACCATTGGTCATGAATCAAGAGACTGCAAATTAAGCCCAAAGAAGTAGCCAAGAGAGGCCGTAGGGGTAGAAATAAGGGGACATGAAACTGATAAGAAAGGACAACTACTGAGAGACGCTGGATGGAAAAAAGAGGAAATACCCCTATCTACAAAAAGGGACAACACACAATTACTAAAAGATGGTAGATCTACACCAAGAAAGAGCAGCAGCAGAATAGGGAAAATGAGGAAGGTGGAGAAACCAGCCCAGCACTGAGTCATGAGAAACAAAGAAGAGACCCTCGTTTGGAGAAGATGAACAAGGGATGGGAACTTTGGATCAACGAAACAAATTGTGCAAAGGAAGAGGCAATGTAAGAGGAAAAAAGATGCACCATGGCACCAAGCTGAAGAAAGGAATAACAGTGAGGAGAGAAGCAAGTATTTTAAAAAAAAGCACAAAGAGAGGCACTAAAGATCGAGACAGGAGAGACCACATGATGGAAAAAAAGGGATCTAGAAGAGAGACCTGTGAGTGAGGAGCAAGCAAGATAGACATGACCATGGTAAGATGAATGTGGCAGACAGGAGAGACCCAGGGTAGGTAATGAGAGAGTGAATACAAATCCTGCAGCTGTAAAATAAGAGACATCATGGAGAGACCTATGGGAAATGAGACAGGGAAACATATCCCAGACTGGGGACGACAAAGCCTGGAGAAATATTAAACTGGTAAATTAGAGACAAGCTTGGGTCTCATTATAACTTTGCTGGTGTGGAATTAACGTGCCGGTATTACCATATACCGGCACGTTTTCGCATCGGCAAATTACAAGGTTACCGGTGGGGTGGAGGAATTCTCTCCAGCTAAGAGAGAACTGCACACGTAATCTGGTGGTATTACCGCCGGACCAAATACCAGTAACGGTGTAACAGTGTTACCATTTGTCGGTATCCTGGCAGAATTACCACCAGGATAGCGGCAAAGTTATAATGAGGCCCATAGGACCTCATTATAAGTTTTGCATTGCAGGAAAAGTGTTGATAAGGTGGTGGAAATTCCCACTTTTCCCGCACTGCATAAGTACAAGTTTGCCAGTGGGAGTTCACTGACTTACCTCCAGCCAAGAGCTGGAAGTAAATCAGGCTCCCACTGGTGAAAAACACCCGATATTTCCAGAACCAGTAGTACTTGTGCCGGAAATACCTGCAATTCCCCCCAGGGTGTTTTATGGGACTCCATGGAAGCCGTTGCCGGCACCTGGAATATCGCGGATTTCCCGGGATAGCAGGCACCGGTAACGGTAGGTTAATTTCCCGGTATTCCACTGGAATTACCAGCAGGATACTGGAAAACATATGAGGTCCGTACAGTAAAAATCCTAGGGTAAGGGAAATGCAAAAGAAAGGAGAGACCCCAGGATGGATAAAATGACAGGAAGACTAGTCCACATGAGGACTGGGGTAGATAAGCGAGACCTAAGACAGGGGATATAACACACATAGGAATGAAACCCAACTAGAGGAATGACACAAAAAGAGAGACCCAATGATGTGTCCCAGAATGAGGAAAGTAACAGGAAAAAAGACCCAATGATGGAGAATGAAGCAAGGAAAATAGATTTCAGGATTGCAAACCAAACAACGAGAGATTCCAGGATGGGGAACAATTCAGGTAAGAGAGATCCCAGGGTGGGGTACAATACATAAAGCAGAGCCCCCATAATGGAAAAGGATAAAGGTGGGAGAGGTCCCCAAGTCAGGGAAGACAAAGTAAAGGAGAGACCTTAGGAATTGAGACATGGAAAAACTACCTCAGGATGAGGACGGAGACAGAAAGAAGAGATCCTAGAATAAGGAATGAGGTAAAGGTGGTGACACTTTAGAATGGGGAAACACAAGATGTAGAATAGAGTTTCTAGGGTACGGAAACATGATACAATGTGAGATGAGGAACAATGAGAGAGAACCTTGAATGGGAATTGGCACAATAAGGAGAGAATCAATGATAATAAATGGGAAAAGAACCAGGAAATGGAATCAAATGCACTAATGGGAAGACAACATTTGAAAGAAAAGGGGAGACAATTGGGGGAAAGATGAAATAATGGAAGAGTGAACTTCATGACAGTTTTATTTGTCATTATCATAGAAAGGAAGGTTGGATCACAAAATAGACCTTTTTTTTTACTATGCAACACATTAGAACTGCTGGTGTGGATGTCACTGCATGCTGGTTCTAACAACACAGCCAAACCATTCATGATATTTTGCATATGTGTCCAAACTCTACAAGAGGACATGTCTATAAGTAAGAAATACAAAATGGCACTTACTGGAAGAGCGTGATGTGCTGTTTACAAACACGTTGAGGAACTTCTTCGAGAATTGCATGTTGGCCTCTGGAGAGGATGCCTCTGAAGAAGAGTGTCCATCCTGACAAGTAACTCCATCCCCAAACTCTTCCTCTTCATAGTCGCAGCTATCACAGGCTCGCAGTATCTCACTGTCATCACTGAGCACCGAAGTGCACCTCTTGAGACTCACCAGCTCCAGCTGCGTGTTCTCATCCACTACCAATGTGTACTTTATGGAGTCATAGGCCAGAGAATCATCCAGTTGCCTGGATTCCATTGTAACAGGTGGAGGCAGGTCATCCAAGTCATCTTCCAGCCTCTGGGGTTCATCCAAGTAACCTTCAAAGGGAGAGTTCTGCAAACTCCCAAAATAGGGGATATCGTCTTCATCGGTGGAGTAGGTGAGGTTGAAACATCTATTGGTTTTAGCTGTGGAGATGTCGAGGCTCATTTGTGGTTCAGCCTCTTCCCGGCCAAGAGGTTCTAACCTTATATCATCTATGTACTCATTGTCTTCCAGAATGCCAGAGTCCAGGTCTTTGTCAATGGCCCATTCGTCTAGTGGCCCTACCTTGTGCGGCGGATCACTGGCCTCATTCTCGAATCTGCCTGTGCTTGATGAACTCTCAGTAGGATTGAAGGAAAAGTTTTTCACAGATTCAGTGCTGCATCCATAGCTCGCCAGTCCCGCAGAGCCACATGACCTGTCGAGAGATTTTGATAGTTCAGTGAACACTGGTGTGATCGTGTCATGAGTTGGGTTGCTCATGTATAGGTAGGAGCCAGATCCCTCATTTGGATAGACTGGATGCACAGTTGGCTCATCAAAGGTTGGTCTATCCTCAGAGGTCTGAAGAGAGTTATGCAAGGTCTCCATATCCACCAACTCTATGCTATTTTGCGAACATGGGAAGGCAATGTTCCCTTCAGGTGAAGGATCTGTTTTGTCTAGGCTTTCAGGTGAATATCTCAAGTCTGTGTCTCGCTCCAGCTCATCAGCAATGATATCTTGCTCTAGATCAGAAGCTGGGGAGATTGTGTCACAAGCGGAGGTTGCTTGTTGGAAGCAATCATCAGGGCATTTAATAGGATATGACCCCTCTGAAATCATCTTGTTCACAAGGTTGCTTAAAAGCCATGGTGAATCAGAGTCCTCGCTCAGGTCTGGCTCAGACTCTGAGTCTGAATCGTACTCGCTATTTCCATCATCATCAATATCTGGCATTAATTTGGGCCCAATAGGGAGGTAAAATGACCTGCGGATACTCTCCAGGCTATGATCTGGGTCGATTTTCAAATCCAGTGGGCAAGACACAGTGACATCTGTTTGATCAATCGGAGCTGAGGTGTCATCATGGTTAATGCTATTGTAGTAGTCTTCAATCTTTAACTCAGATAAACTGTCTCTTTTTACCACAGTTATATCCCCAACACAGCTCTCTGAAATTTCCCCTTCCAGGTCAGTGTTTTCATCATCTTTGGACTTAGCCAAGAGCAGTGAGTCTTTGATTCCCATGATTCCTCCTGCTTCCAACTCAGTCTCCAACTCTTGCTCGGAAGTGGGCGAACTGGCCTCTTCAATGGAGTTGGTGAGATGAGAAGACCTCCCGCTGCTGCTGTCACTGCTTAGGTCAAGCTCAGTCTCAGAGATGGATGATATCATATTGCTCACTAAATGTCCACCACAGGAAAATGCTGCCTCAATTTCTCCCTCTATGTCTGAGTCAGAGCCAGGGGAGTGTAAATCCTCACAATGGCGGTGAGATGAGGAATAGCGTTTGGAGTTTCGACTAGTGAGGTCAGCCTCAATACCTGGATCAGAGGATGGAGATGTTGTCTCATTAGAGGAATTTGATGGATGTCCTCGCATGCTTGCGCCAACACTGCTGTGAGGGATATCACCTTCTGAACTCATGTCGTCAGCGAATCCTTTCAGATCACAGTTACGCTCCGATGCACATCCTTCCGTGGGTGTTCTCATCTTTATACGTATAGCACAGTCTCCAAACCCTTTATCCAAGTCTTCATCAGATCCAGGGGTGCTTGTGTTATCTCCTTGGCCATTGGGAGAGCTGCATTTGCTATTTAGACCACTGCTAAATTTTGAGCCCATTTCTCTATCAGTAGTCATTTCTGGCATTCTGAGGTTTGTCCTCATGTCTGCCCTTAATGGTTTGTGCAAAGACTCCACTCTGTAGCTGATTTGGTCAGGGTTCAGGTCCTTGTAGTTGGCTTCATTCTGAAGTAACCCAGGATGACTGGAGGGTACGGTTGGGTGCTGGGGCTCTCTGCTTGCATCCAAACTGGAGGCCATATTGTGGTGAGCGAAAGACCCTGTTGGAAAGAGACATGATTTAGCAGGCACCTGACCAGGATGAGATGGCGAATGTGGTTGAGGTGGCAAGCATGGTGACGAGATGATATTCATATTATAATCTTCCCCAGGCTTTTCAGGATCTTGGATGCCATGTTCTAGGGGGCAATGCCTGTTGCTTTCCAAGTGAAAGAAGTTAGGATTTAACGGTGCCTGGGTTTGCTCTGCTGAATCCCCTTTGGCATTTGACCCAGCTTTCAGTGCCAGATCATTCTGACCTTCAGAACAGGTTCCATCTTGGATGCAAGAATGTGTAGGGGAGACATGCCCTGAGGAACAGAAAACAAAGAGTGTGATTAGAACTCCTGGACCTGCCCCAGGGCATCTGATACCCAATACTGGCCCACCTGACACAAGCCACAACTTCTTTGAGTGAGAGAGAACTGGGTGGGAGTGCAGGCATGGAAGGTAGGTGAGTAGAGCTGTATGTTCATCTTAGGTTATGCCAGAACCTCCTCATTTGCTTTAAAACTACATTCTCCTCAACCCCACTCAATGTTATATACAGTGAATACATGGACATGCCAAAGATCTCCGGGTTCATATAATGCTTATTACCCCTCTGCCTGATATAGTAATGCGAACAGATCCGGCTTTGCTCTCTTTGTTGATGTTGACATGATCTTGTGAACGAAAAGATGTAAGGCTTGAGGAAAGTTGTCATAATATGACAAAATGGAAATAAAACCTCAGCAGAATGAGAAATGAAAATGATCCTCTGATAAAGCAATGGTCTTTATGGGCTCAATGGATGTTTTTGTATTGGCTGATACATATTGTTTTATACTAGTGGATATGGTTAAGATCCTGAAGGAATTTGGTAATGCCATGTGTTTATAGTATGACTGGACAGAATTCACCAGTGTGGGGTTCGGCTGTTGATTGTAGTGACTTATGATACTTTTTTTATAGGTGGCTCATAAACTCTATTCATGTCTCTTTATGCTGCAATGCCACAGGCTCTGCTGAGTCTACCAGTTTGTCTTTGTTTATATACAATGACTGCTGTGCTACATCATACACTCTTGGTGGGATGTGACATGCTATTGGTGGATCTGGTTAATCTCTTGTTGGCACATCCCTCTCTCACTTTCTCTCTTTCTCACTCTCTTTCTCTTTTTCTCACTCTCAATCTCTCATTGGTTTGCTTCAAACGCATAGTTTCTCCCTAGATAGGAGTCTTTGTGGAAACAAATCTTTAATGCATGTGTCTGGCGTTTAGCTAAGATATTTTAAAGGTTGAATCGTCACAGACTTAGGATCTGGGGATAAATAGATCAAAGGGCTGTGAGTGGGCAGCGTGTGGGTGGAAGAGTAAATGGATTAGTGGGTTAATATATTGGTGGAAGTGGATGGGTGGGTTGATGACAGGATGAATAGATGGATGGATGGATGGATGGATGGATGGATGGATGGATGGATGGATGGATGGATTTATCGATGGATGGATGGATGGATGGATGGATGGATGGATGGATGGATGGATGGATGGATAGATATATGGATGGTGTAATGGCCAAGGGATCAACAGAGGACTTGAAAACAATTCTGTGTTTTCTAGTTTTTTTTATTCTTGTCAACACAGTGCGTATGGGTGACTATGACAAACTATGACTTGTTAAAATACTCTGACTTCAAAATCTTATCTGGAGCACTGGAGGATATAGTGGTATCAATGTGCACGCAATAAGTACAACATTATCTGCATATACAGCAGTGGCTATTGTAGCTTCTAAATGTGATGGGTGTCATCAGTGGTCATCACTGTTGCTTCAGTCGTTTCTCAATGCAGATAAAAAAGATACTGGGCCATACCTAATAGCTGGAAAGAGTCTCCTCTGTATATGTTCCATGACTCCAAGGAGGGCAGATAGCATCCCCCTTTCTGCTAAGATTTTCATTGCACGCTGGTAAGTGGTCACAAAGGCCCACTAAAATGCTTCTCTGTGGCCTGACACATATTTATGGATTCATGTCAAATACAAAGCCTGTTCATTCAACCCTCAACCCACATGAAACCCATATTCTCATCAGGAATGTAAGAGCTGGGGATCGATTCTAGCTCACAGTTTGAAATCCTTTGCTAAATAGTTTAGCTGTGGAATTATAAAAGAGATAGGCTGGTAACAGATTGGACCTGTCTTATATCCCCTTTTGACCAATGGGACAACCATAACCTGCTACAATTTGTCTTGGACCATGCCAGTTTCTACTGTAAGGAAGGCATGGCATCAAACAATGAAGACGGACACAAGTGATCACAGTTCAAGGGTGTTTATTGAATTTCAAAAGGCTGTTTGAATGCCTATCTAATCCTAAACCCAAGAATGGGACCAAGCTACCACTATTAAATAATAATAACGCAGTCCTAGTGGAGTCTCTGTCAAAATAAAAGGGCCTATACTAATAAACCGATTGCCAATCCTTACTTCTAAATACAAATTGTGTGGGAAAATGATGTATGCAAATGGAAAGTGTTCAAGAAACAATATGTCAGGATAGTTGAGCAATTGGATTCCCTTCCCCACGTTTTCAGCATGGGGCAAGGTGGCACACTCGAGCTTTGCACAAACTCTAGCTTTTCTGCCACGAGTATGCAGTTCAAAACATAGGTGCCTCAGCTTTCTGAGCCAAAGTCTCTTTCCCAATAAAAGTCTCTAATTGCAGAGTGCCTGGTGTAACAAACAAGTACCAAAGTTGCTTTCTCATCAGGAGTTTCACATTCACAAGTTCTCGCGCTTACTGTTCACCATGGTCTCCCTCTGTCTGGCTTCGGACCCCCTTAAAAACAATGTTCACAATTGTTCTCCCTCAATCGCGCTTGGACCACGGGTCTCCCTCGATCGGGCATGGACCTTATAATCTCACTTTCTTTGCTTTCTTTTTGTTATCAAAATTCGAAGACTTTCGACTGTGC
Organism: Ambystoma mexicanum; assembly: GCF_040938575.1. Classification (NCBI taxonomy): domain Eukaryota; kingdom Metazoa; phylum Chordata; class Amphibia; order Caudata; family Ambystomatidae; genus Ambystoma; species Ambystoma mexicanum. The sequence continues at coordinate 972,140,562 of NC_090936.1, read as the reverse complement.
AGTGGATTTTTCTTAAGCCATTGCAGGACCACTTTGACCATCGGTGCCGGACCACTCTGTTACTTTGTCTTGTACCTTCTCGGATTCATATTAAAGTTAAAGTTCAGACATCCATCCGCAATTGAGCTTTACTCACGTCTTTCATCACATGCTTTAATATTCTTCGCTCTTGCGCTCTTCATACAATGTTGCAGCTTGTAACCTTGACTTCAACACAGACCGGTCTTGCATCGGTCTCCCCAACTCACCGGCTGTGTTGATCTCTCTGGCCCTGTTTGATCCTCGAGCCAACGACGGTACCCCGGCGGCTGCTGCTCCTCCCCAACTCCACCTGTCATGCAGGAGTTCCCCGGGTATCTCTGACACACAATACAAGATTTTTCAGTCTAGTTTCCTGGCCATATGCGTTTTCATCTGAAGGTTTCTGGAAAGTAATAGTTTCTTACCAAAAAGGTCACGGGAATCTTCCTCCTTGCTCTACCTACTCAGTTGCCGCTTTCTCCCCTCGTTTAGCTGCCGTATGGAAAACACTGTTCCTTCGTGTGCTTTTCCTTGCTCAGAGTGTGCTCTCGTCGCACCTTTTATCCATGTGGGGAAGCTTAATGGAAGTCAGGTGTGAGTTGTTAAAAGCAATTGCCTGACTTTGCCTGACCATAGTAGTGGGACATGGTGGGTACAATGCTCGGTAATGAGTCCCCCAGAGCGGGCTGTCTGTGTGAAAAGGTTTGTGTAGGGAAGGGGGGGCACAGTTCCTAGGTATCTTACCTGGTAGGATGGAGTAAAGGCGTTATAGGGGGGAGGATACCGCATCTCGCCATCAGGTGTCCCACTCCCAGTGCCCAAAGACACCTCACCCATGTGATCATCAGACACTGGTCCACCTCCAGGGTCTGGATCCAAATGCGATGGGCGTGTCCTGGCCACCTGAGAGAGAGAGATCCCCAGGGACTAGCGGGTGAGACACCTTCTGGTTTCTCACACTACTATTGCATTGATTTGATTCAGAGGTAGAGGGCACAACACATCCCATTAGATTTAAACAGATTAAATAGACAGAGAACCAGACCTGGATTCTTGTGCCTGCTACCTTTGTGCTGTTATAGTCTCAATTATTGTAGATGCGTTATGATGGGATACTACTTAAAGCATCATGTTTCAGATGGCACAATAATAACTCTAAGTCTCAGATACAGTAGGGTTTGTATTGTTTTATTGTTTGGTGTTTTTTAATTGGCCAAGGCATTGTTAGGTAGAATGATATGCAGTACCCTTTGGAAACACCACACACAATTAGGACTACAAGTGACAGTACACATTTGCCTTTGGTACAAGCCTGTACTACACAGTAAAGTGGTAGTGATGGCTGAGCAGCCAGACTTATCTCAAGAGTAAAGTGAGCAGTATCAATAGTTACACAAAGGACAACAATTAAGTAAGCAGGGCAATCTAGAAAAAGGAACTACAGTGAGCAAATCAGATTCAAGGGGCCTGGCCCAAAGTCAATGGACCAAAGTCTTTGCTCAAGATCACACAGTTCAGGGTAGTTCACGGTTAAGTCTTTGCCAAGAGTTCCGGACAAAGTTGGTCGGCAGAAAAGTTAACTTAAAGAGTGGAGAAGGACAAGCCCTCTGATTGGCAAAAGGTTTCACACACTTTCACCGCGGCTGGACGAAACGAACAACCGGATTTGAACAGTACCTTAAATGGAGAAGAGGGCTGTAGCTGAGGCGGACGTTCCTGGCAGGTCCTGCAGGCTCACGGTTCCTGAAGCGACCGTCGGACTGTCACAAAGTAGCTAGACTGGAGGGTGTTGCACTGCCCAGGGAAGAAACCAGCAGCAGAGCGAAGCAACGAAATAAAAGGTGCGCTCCTTAAAATGCAAGCAGGGTCCGTTCCTCCTGGCTATCTGGTTCACTGTAGCTCTGTACAGAAAATTCGACCAGAGAAGGGAGGCCTGGTGAGCAGTTTGGTAAACTGGTTGTTCCCGCCAGCTCAAGGGGAGAAGATTCCTTGCAGATCTTCCCTGTCATTGGAGTCTGCAGATTCGGACCTGCAGCAGGGCTTCACCAGGAGGTTCAGTCGTGGTAGGGGTCCTCTTCTGTCAGCTCCTCTTCGGTTCTCTCATTCCAGTGGCGACTCTGCCTTTCCAGCCCCAGAGACCTGCTTTTTATGTAGTTTTCCCCATTCACACAGCCTGGCTATCAATCACACAGCATGGTGGCTATCCCGCCGGGACAGCCACCACAACCAATCAGATCAAAGTGCGACATGGGTCTCCAAGGAGACCCTGTGCAGGGAGTCCTAAACCCCTCCCTCACATCCTGTCCCCCCCAGACATACAGGCGCCTGAGGAGGGCTTCTGTGCAGAAGCCCACGAAAGGACGCGAACAAAGGAACCAAACCTGGTTTGGTGCGCAGAGTAAAACACGAGAAAGACTTTTACAAAAAGAAATGGTGACTAAACCCAGCCGGGACCGTATACAAACGTATATGGTCTAGCGGGTTTAAGTTCGAGGCTACCAAGATAGCCTAAAACAATACCAGGGCTATTTAAGATAACCGCGGTAGTAAAAATAGGGTAGTTACCACTGCCACCAGCCAAGTCTTAGTGAAAAGGGAACGAAACAATGCTCCAAGAGAAACAGACAAAAAGGGATAAGTATTAACCCTTTCCAGAACTCTATTTAAGATAGTTTGTACTGGGTCTGTGAGTTTTAAATGAGACTAATAAAGTCAATGGCAACTTTACATGTTCTGGGAGACAGTAGTCAGTCCCAAAAAATGGAGAGGGAGTTGGGAAGTCAAAAAGACAACCCTGTGTCACTGCACTGAAGGTGCTGTGTAACACACAGTAAAAAGATAATGCCTATGGAGTAGGTGAGGCTCCACAGTCTATGAACACAAGTAAATGTTAAACACACACAGCAAAACACATGTAAGATTGGGAAAAAAGGCTCACACTCTTACCAGGTGAATAAAATAAATCCCAGAAATCCAGCAAAGCTGGTGAGGGACTCAGTAGGTAAGGGAAATTATCGATTCTGGAGAATTCTCCCTAACAGGCATCCATGACTCCATGTTAGTAGATAGTGACGATTGATCCCTACTGTCTAATATTTATCTTGGACTGGTTATGCCGACCTAATGTCAGAATGCCTTCAGTAACTGAAATACCTCAGGGACTTCCTAAAACCTTCCCCCTAGTCTATCCAGTGGTTAATGTTCTAGTGGCTTAGGGAATTGTGCCTTGCAGACACCCTGCTTGATTTGATCTTGTTTCTACTATGCTCACTTTCCCCTCTCCCTTTCCTTATCTCCCACAAAACTCCATCTCCAACACCAACCACCTTTCTTATCGTCTCTCACTTCTCCTAGGTTTCTCAGATATCTCTCATTCCTTCTAGTCCTTGCCTCAACCCTTTGATGTTACTTTTCCCTCCTTTCTACTACTACTACCATCTCCATGCTACTACTCCCTCCTCCATACCACTACTCCTCCTCCCCCAAATGACTATAAGTCCACCACCTTATTAGTCAGTCACCCCCTTTGCCTTAGTCACATTCAGCAGTCACTCCTATCTCACAAATCCACAGCCGCCCCGCTGTCCTGCACAATCACAATGCAGTGCCACTTGCACTCACTAACCAATGCCTCGCCCTCTCGAGAAATCACCCCCACACTCCACTTTTCCTTCCTTCCTCCTGCTGGTGTCTTGACTAGCACCTCCACCTCCTATGACCTCACCCGAACAAGCCACACCTTTCTGTTTTCTATTCCTCTTTTTATCCTCTCCTTCCACCTGCCATTAGTTTTCTTCCCTGTCCAATTTAGCACAGTCGTTCTTGTCGGGGTGCAAACAATCAGCAGAACTGTTCAATGGGTGGCTAAGCTCCACCCTTTTTCTTCATGCGGGCCCATCACGGAAAAGTGATGGTGACCCAATGTGGTCAATGTCCCTTTTCGTGTTAGAAGGCTTGGTTATGGACTCCCTTATGGTAAGTATCATCTGTTTTGGGGTCAAGGCCTTTTGTTGAGTTATTGGTGTGCAGGGAATAAACACAGCTGGAGAGTGTTGTGAAGCTTTCCCCAAAGCTGCGCAGTTGCTGGTATGCTGGTTTCCCCTCTCTCTACTGGATCTCTTCTTTCAATGGCCGAACAGTGGCAGTGGTGGATGCTGGAGGGTTGCTTGTACTTATTTGGGTCCAGACCTCTGATGAAAGATTGTGGACTGTGTTTGGCGCTGGGGGGCTTCCATCACATTGATGCTGCTTGCTTGGGATCATACCAGGTCTGTTGAATCTACAAGAAACAGAAAGAGTGTGGCAAGCATCTTGTACATGAGGCATGGTGTGAGACAAATGAGCACTGCATAATGGGTAGCAGTCTGGCACTAGGACATAAGAACTGGGAAGCTCTCAGTTGCCACAGTCCTCCTCATGGGAAGGACTGGCTCTGGTTTTCTGTGGTAGACCTCTCACCACCCCACCACCCCGAGCTGAAGGGGGTACCCATCCTCTCTTTATAAGGCCAGGGTAGTGGCTTTGTCAAAATCAGTGGTTTGGTTGGTACTGAAGAATTGTTTCCAGTGTTACCTTTTAGAGACACAAGGAATTCCCTCTTAGCAGCAAGGGCTTTCCAGCGTAATTAGCTTAATAGCCATGATTGTTTCACTTTACCAACATCACTTGTGAAGATTTAATGTGCTTAGAAATTAACATTTTAATTAACATTTTAAAGGTTATGAAGCTTTTTAATGCATTACCCATTTCCTCATTTCAGACAACCACCAGTAGTTGGGGCATTGCTCATCTCACACCTAAAAATAGGAAAATTGAGTGAAAGGTGACAAAGTCACCACCGAGAGGCCCATTTCACGGTCTGGAGAGCTCCAGGGCCCATCAAAACCACCAACCATGTGATGCGAGCCCTGGAGGTGGTATATTGTGGCACAAAAGTGTGTGGAAAAGTGTGGAAAAGTGTAAAGCAGTTCTGCAGGAATCTCCCAACTCTTAGCAGCGACGTGCTCTGTGCTTGCTACTTTGCCTGGGAGCAGAGCTCGGCAATCAGTAGATCAGCACTAGTTGACTATTAAAACCGGCCCGTAGCGCTAAAGCGACGGAAATGGGTGTGGAAAAGTGTAAAGCAGTTGTGCAGTTTAGTGGACAGCGGAGGGCAGGTGGAACGTGTGTTCTCCTTCTTGACTTTTGATATTGATATTGATATTGATATTTTATTTGTATTGCGCTCGTACACTAGTGTTTCAGAGCGCGACAAGGCAAGGGAGGGGAACAAGGGAGAACTAAACAACAATCTTACTAGGCCCAGTGACATTGAGAACGCGCAAGTGCATGGGAGAGGGGAAAACGAAAAGTGCATGGAACGGGCCGAGAAGTGGAAAGTACGGAGCAAAGGAAAATCAGATGAATAATTTTTTTTTAAAAAATTATAATAAAGGCAACAAACAGCTGTAGTGCAGCCAGCAAGTGGCAAGTGCTGGGTTTAAGGCAGCAGACAGGGTATGTCTGATAAGTGCAGGAAGAAAAAGGGGGGGGTACAGATACAGACCCCTTTGCGGGGAGGGGGGCCCAGAGACAGTGTGGGTGGGTGGCATGGTGAGCAGCTACCTGGGCCCGGTAGATAGAGGGTAGGCCATGTGCACTGTGCTGAAAGAGAACAGATCAGCAGGGGGGAGGAGGGGCAAAGGCAGAAGCGAAGAGAAGGGTCTTGAGGTGTTTTTGGAACCATAGATTGTTCTCCTCAAGTTTTAGAGTGGCAGGGAGGCTGTGCCAGAGGGAGGCCCCAGCCGAGGACATAGATCTACCTCCACCTCAAATCTTTGAAAAACAACTGACCCTGAGGGAGTTAGAGGTAGAGGAGCGAAGAGCTCGAGAGGGGAGATATTTGCGGGGGATAGATGAAGGTATTTTGACCCAGGACCTAGACAGCCTTGCAGACAATGCAGGGGGTTTTGAATGTAATCCTTGCATCCTGGGAGCCAATGGAGAGATTTCAGGGCTGGAGAGATACGATCCCGGGGCTTAAGGCCAAGGACAAGTCTTGCAGCCTTGTACTGGATTAGTTGTAAAGGGCGGAGAGTAGAGGCAGGTAGATTTAGAAAGAGGATGTTACAATAGTCCAACCTAGAGAGAACCAGGGCTTGAGAGACAGTGAGCTTCTGGGGGAAGGAGAGGAAAGGCAGAGTGCTTCTGAGGAGGTGCAGTAGGAAGTTTGACTTTTTAGAAACATCAGTAATGTGGGCAGAGAAGGAAAGTGTTGAGCCAAAGATGACCTCTTGGTTCTTGGGCTCGCAGGTGTGGGTCGGAGGGGGGCCAAGGGAGGCCAGCCAAAGAGTGAGGGGAAAGGAGGGTGACGGTGTGCGGATGAGGAGGATCTCTGTCTTGATGCCATTCAGGCAAAGATCGTTGGTGGCACACCAATCTTAAATGGCAGTTAAGCAATCTGAGATGAGAAAAGGAGAGGAGGTGGCCGAGGGAAGCCTGAAAATGAGTTGAGTGTCATCAGCATAGCACTGAAAATTGGGGCAGAAAATGGCAATGCAGTGGCGAGAGTTGCCAGGTATTGGTTGAAAAGGCAAGGCGAGAGGTTAGACCCCTGAGGAACACCACAAGGAGAAAGGGAGAAAGATGATAGGAAGGACCCAATTTGGACCTGGGGGGGGGGTCGATCAGAGAGGAAAGAGGTCAGCCAGGCCAGAGCCTGATCAGTGATGCCCAGGTTGTCATGGAGACGGTTGAGCGGGATGGTGGTTGACTGTGTCAAAGGCAGAAAAGAGATCGAGTAGTATGAGGACAGAGGGAATGTTAGTGTCAAGGTTGGAGAGCAGATCTTCCCGGATGGTGAGGAGAACAGTTTCCATGCTTCTGGCAGCTCTAAAGCCAGACTGATGGTCATGGAGACAACCAACAGAATCAGAATGAAGGTAAGCTGAGAGATGGCCAGCTTTTTCAGGAGTCTGCCCAGAAAAGGAGTAATGGAAATTGGGCGGTAGTTAGTCAGGCAAGAAGGATCAGCTGTGGGTTTCTTGAGAAGAGGATGCACAAGGGAGTGCTTCAGAGGAGGGGGAGGCTCCTGAGGCAAAGGAGAGGTTGCAGAAATCTGCAAGGGCTGGAGCAAGGGTATCAATGTGGTCCTTCATGGTTTTAGAGGAACAGGGATGAACCTGTTTTGACACAGCTTTCATAGATCGGACTTATCTGGCGACCTCGTCAGGGGAGAAAAGAGTACAGGATGAGAAAGAGGGTGTGGGAGTGGCTGAAGGAGTGTCAGCAAGCACAGAAGGAGAGGGGAGAGGAGGGGGAGGGGAGGATAGGGTGGACAGAATGTCCTTTTTTTTTAGATAAAGTGAGAGGCAAGGGCATTGCAAAGAGCCTGTGAGGCAACAGGAGGGGTAGAGACTGCAGCAGGGTTGGCCAGCTCCTTGCAGATTTTAAAGCGTTTGGCTGAGTTGCTAGATGCCGCAGAGATACAGGCTTGAATTTGGGCTCTCTTCTTGGTGAGGACAGAGTGTCAGTATTGCCTTTGGAGCAGGCGACAGGCCAGTTTGTCGGAGGATGAACATGAAGCCATCTGGTTCCTCTCAGCCACCCTACACTTACTTTTAAGTGTAGCTAAGTCAGGGTCATACCAGGAATTGCACATGGCTTTGGACTTCAAATGGATCTTGGTGACAGGGGCAAGGGCATCAAGATGATCAGAAATAGAAGAGTAGAGCTGAGACAGGGCTGTGTCAGGATGTGAGTCAGCCAGAGGTGGAGGGGGGTTGGGGATGATGAAGGGGGCGGCGAAAGCCTCAACTGACACACGCTTCACACGCCAGATGCCCGAGAAGGTAGGTGGTAGTGTTGGGGTAAGCTTGGCCTGAGGGAAGAGAGGGAGAGATGAGAGGAGGGAATGATCGCTCCAGGAGAGAGGAGTGGTAAGAGGGATGGAGAGGGGGAGGTCAGAGGAGATTGGGATATCAAGTATATGCCCTGCAGAGTAAATCGGGCCAGAGGGGAAGATAGAAAGGAAGAGGGAGTCGCAGAGGTCACGGAAGAGTACAGGGGAGAAAAAAGGAGAGTCAAGATGGATATTGAGGTCACCGAGGAGGAGGAGTTGAGTGGTAGAGGCCAGGAGGGAGGAGAGGTCCGCCCACTCAGAGAAATATGAGGTTATTTGACCAGGAGGCCGGTAGATAGTAGCCATGGTAAGAGAATGGCTAGAAGAGAGAGAGAAAGCCTGCAGACAAGGCATTCAAAAGTGGAGTAGGTCTGAGTGGGAATGATAGAGGCAGGAATCCACTCAGGAAAGATCAGGGCTACACCCCCACCGGACAAGGAGGATCTGGGTGCAGAGAGGATCTTGTATCCATCTGGGAGGAGAGTGTCAAAACTCGTGACAGAGCTGGCCGTGAACCATGTCTCAGTAAGACCAAGGACATTGAGGTCCAGTTCTTCAAGGAGGTGGCAGATGTCAGAGAAGTGTTTGACAGCAGAGCGAGAGTTGAGAGTGGCAAGATGAAGAAGGTTGCAAGCCTTAAAGACCTTCTGGGCAGGGGTATGCCCTGCAGAGGAGAAGGAGCTCTAGGAGGGCGAGTTAAATATTTATTCTCTTCGAAGTCTATCAAAACATACCAATTCCACAATAGCGGAACAGATGTTTGAACATAATATGTCCTTACCCACCGTTGGATCATGCTTAGCCTGGGCACTCCCACATGCAGGCCTCGCCCCGCCTGTCCCTGAAAGGAACAAACAGACGCAGGTCCTGATTTGTCAGGCTCCCGGCGTGCAGTGCCATGGTGCGGGACTGCCCCCTTCATAACAAACGGCATGCGACAGCTTAGCACGGCCGCCGCACATCATGTGACCACATCACATTTCTCCTTTTCCATAAGAAACAAATGAAACACCTTTCATCATTGTTGACAGTTTAAACAATTCAGTCTTAACTTAGTAAACATGGTAACATACCGAACTGGTTAGAGCCCAACATGTGCAACATCGATTAACTTGATCTTGACCCTGTCAGGTTGAGCTTATTCATCCATTATGTAGTCTTTCAACTGTGTGGGGCTCTGAGAGGGTCACCAAGTTTTGGGTGAAGCGACCGCAGTATGTCACCATCCCTAGGAAGCTCCAATTTCCGACACATTTCCTGGCGGGCTCGCCTCATGGATGTCCCAAATTTTGTGCGGTTCCGGGGATATGCAATTTTTATGAAACACGAACCCGAAGAATTCTATGCTGTTCTTTAGCAATTTGCACTTCTCGAGGTGTAGAGTGAGCCCGAGGAGTTGAATCCTTTCCAACATCTTCTCGAGCCATCCGATATGTTCCACCTCAGGTGTACCATATACCAAAATGTCATCACTCAGGTTTATGACTCCATCTAGTCCTGCCAGGGCCCCACGTTCCACCTTTTGGAATACTTCTGCGGCGGAAGAAATCCCAAAGTTTAAGCATTTGTATTGGTAGAGGCCCTGGTGGGTCGTGAAGGTGGTGATGTAACGCGAATCCGGGTGGAGTTCCAGTTGATGGTACCCGGACCGCAGGTCCAGCTTTGAAAAGACTTGAGCACCCTATAGTTCGCCCACCACGTCCTTGAGAGTCAGGTTATTGTGTCGGTCCCTCCAAATGGCCTGATTAGAAAAAGTCTCATGTCGAAACAAATATGCACCGACCCTGGTTGCTTTGGTTTACGTGCAATGACGGTGGGGGAGACACATGTAGTGGGTCCTTCCACTCTTTCAATGAACTCTACCTGCTCTCTGAGGTGGAACTGTATCCGATGATGTTTCAGTGCGGTTGGGGAGACTGTTTCAAGAATATGCAGTTTGATGGGTTCACCTTGTAGCTTGCCGATGCCTTAGAACACTGTTGTAAATTTTTCAATTACTTTGTTGATGTCCTCAGCATATAACCAAATAGGCAAAATGAACAATCCCTAGTGTCTCTGCTGCCGCACAGTTCAGTAATGAGACAGTACTTACGTCTCTGTCTCAAAGAATTTGGCTCTGATTTCCTTTGCTTCATGGGTCACTTTGGTGATGAACACACCTTTTAGGGGTAATGGTTGGGTGCTGCCAAATGTGAAAATCTTCACCCAGGCTTTGGACAATGTTGGGGGCCCCGGGAGGGCTTTGTAGTGGTGGGTCGCCATCATGCATACTGACGCTCCGGTATCTACTAGTACCAGCGTCTTTGCTCCCTCCACGAACACTGTGAACATGGGTTGTCTCTTTTTTTTTGTTTGCATGGAATCTATGCTGGAGATTAAAAAGATCTCTTCTTCTTCTGTCAGCTCCTGACCTAGTGTTTCTTGTTCAACTGCTGCTACTTGTCTCTGTCATCTCGGAGTCTCACTAGGCGTCCTGCTTGGCCCTCTGGGGATTGTCAAAGGTGTGGGAGCTTTGCACATTTGCACAAAGTGACCTGATACTCCACATCGCCCGCATATCCTTCCTCTTGCCGGGCACTCCACTCTGAGCGGACGGTTGTAGCCACACTTGGGGCAAGGCATTGGGGTTTCACCTCTCCTTGCGTTGCACCAAGGTTTTGCGGGCCCAGCGCCTTGTTGTTGTTCCATCGCAGAGAGGTCCTCCAGTTTAAGCGGTCGGACTGCAGCGTCCATTTTGGTGGTGTGTCTTTCTGCCAGTTCATATGATCTGCCCATTTCTAGTATGCGGGCCAGCGTCAGTCCTGGCTCATGCAAAACTTGGAGGCACAGTTTCCCTGAAGCACACCCTTGTATCAGTTGGTTTCTTACCATGCCCTTCTCATTATCCCACCCGCACGTGGCTGCAATGCCAGAGCCTGTCATAGAACTTGTCCAGGGATTCTTCCTCCTATTTGGCAGCACACATGACAAACCTCTCATAGGGCCTCATTACGAGGAGGGCGTTAAGGGGTTAACGGCGCTGGTAAAGGTGCCGGAGCCATTAACCCCTTACCGCCCCATTACGAGGTCCCCATGGGGGCTCAAATGGGAATGGGGATGGACCGGGTCCGGGTTCCCTGAATGGGGAAATACCAGGTCCTCCAAGGTTGGAATGGCCCAGTATTTCCCCATTCAGGGAACCCGGACCCGGACTGGAGTTTGAGGGTAGCCATGCCCTTAGTAAGGGCATGGCTACCTCCAAACTCGTAATGAGGCCCATAGTCTTGGTTCGCTTGTGGCAGGAAGTGCTCGTTGAGGCAGTGCTTTCCTGCCTGATATGAGTTGTTGATGGGAGCGAGGGACTTGAAAATCTTGTGTACCTCGGACCCCGTGGAGTAGATGAGGGCCGTTATTTTGGCCTCGTGATCAGACTCGTCGGTTGCTCTAAAGTACGTGTCCAGTTTTTCTATCCAAAGCACCCACTTCGGTCCCAGACTGGAAGGGTTACCGGAGGTTTTGAATTCCGGCATCGGGGCTAGGGTGCCTCACTGACATGGGGTTAATCTCCCCGAGGGGGTCTTGCAGCGTCTTTTCCGGCTCCCTGTTGATCTTCATCATCACTCATGGTTGCAGGTCGCACAGGCACCTCTTATTTGAGTGAAGGCCGCAACATGCTCCTGTTGACACACTTGGGGGCTGGCAGGGTTCAGACAGCTAGTGTGGCGCATCAACTTCGCTCTCAGTGTGGCTACCACCACAATGTAGTGAGGGTTGAGTTAGTACTTCAGTTGCAGTAATGGGAAATTACTACTTTCACTTTTGACAAAAATGTGTAGAGTTCAAAATCAACATTTTTTTTTAAAGCAAACATTTATTTTTTGTAATATGGGCCTGGGCCTGCAGGCAGTCTTTTGCCTCATAGGCCCGGATTGGGGTTTCCAAAAATTGCCCACATGGCGCACAAGCACTCCCCGTGTGGAACCGCTGCCTTTGGGAGCACAAAATGACATTTTTTTGTCTTACCGTGGTTGGCAATGCATCTGACAGGCCTCAGATAAGGTCACCAGTGCAATGCGCATCAGAGTGCCTGCCCCCTGCCCTGCTGCATCCTCGTCACCAGTGTTGGATCGTGCTTAGCCCATGGACTCCCGCATGCAGGCCTCGTTCCACCCGCCCCTGAAAGGAACACACAGACACAGGTCCTGCTTTGTCGGGCTCCGGGCAGCACTGCCGTGGTGCAGGACTTCCCTCTTTATTACAAACTGCGTGTGATGGCTTAGCACGGCCATTGCACGTCATGTGACCACATCACACCCAGGTCTCCTGGTAGAAGTGTAGGTTTTCCAGACGGGACCACTACCAGACCCAGGTTGATTATACATATGGGAATTCTGTGGGTTCCCCCCGATTTATTCGGACATTGAAAAGGTTGGAAAGAAAACAGATTCTTCAGCTACCTCCTAGGTTTCTACTCCATTCCAAAAACCACATGGTAGTACAGCCACAAATACAATAAATCCCTCTGCCAAAAATACTGCTTGAAACTACGTTTTGTCTTCCCCCGTTTCTCTATATGAATGAATTAAGCAAGAGTTGCAGCATTATTCAATTGTTGTTTCAGGGATCGAAAGGAAGTGAGATACAGCAACAAATAAAGCAGGGCTCAGGGCTTTTTTCCTCCCTAAAGATGCCTCACAACAACAAGGAGCGTCAGATCTTTCACAAGCTATTTTAATGTTGCAATGTGCAGAGGGGGCATCACAAATGGAGACTGAGCCATCGAGAGACCAAAACCCTGCTCCACCATTACAGAGTGTTGTTGCCCCCCAACAAGGGTTCTGTAACACGAGTAAGTACGGAAAAAGATACTCTGCATAAAAAGACAACACAAAAGTGAAACAATATCATTTAAGGGGGAGCCTAAAAATTGTAAATCTCAAAACAATAATACAAAATCATCAAGAACATTTCTCAGAAATTTGACTATTGCAGATGCATTTGTGAACTATAAATCAATACGATCTAAACTCAACTCTGAGGAGGGAAAAATCGCCCTCCCACCGCCGAAAGTGGTACTGGATAGTTACTTAGAAGGAGGAGAAATTTCAGAGAGTGACGAACAAGAGTCTCATGGAACGGAAATTACATATCAGGATATGCATGAATCTCATTGAGTGAAATTACTTCAGCAGACCGTGCAGAGAATAGACAAAATAATCTCTGCCCGTCTTGGCACTGTGTGATGATTTACTGGTTCTACCCCAACTGGTAGTGGCGACAGGGGAAAATATTGCAGCCATAGAATATCTTTGTCTTTGCAAACTGACTTCAAAGATCATAGAGGAGGAGCCAAGTACCTCTATGGGAAGTCCCGCCCCCATTTTGCCTATATGTTGACAGCTGGAAATTGCAACATGCGCAAAGCCAATAATGATGCCTATACCGCGAAAAGTCCTTGAAACAAGGTATCCATTGAGAAAACCTTACATAATGTATCCGCAGAGAAATGAAAATCTCCTGAAGGAGGTTCCGGGAGAAGTGTGTAGATGAGTGAAAGAGAAGAGCGGTGACCTCACATGAAGCAGAATTGACGCATCCAGAAGAGATGCTAATGAAGAAAGAATATAGACCTTATAGAATCTGAGTAGAGAATCAAGCAACATATTGGGAGCAAAATGAAGATTGCACGTGTGGAGAAGCACTGAAGAAAATGCAAAGCCACTTTGCAAATGTACAGATGCAGTAACGCAAGTAGACTAAGTAATCATAAGGCTGGCTATACGTAGTAAATAGACTGCAGGCAGTGCTGCCAATATATATATAAGTGTGTATAGAATCTGGATGTTTCATGATGCATTTAAGAAAACTTGTAAGCCGTGAATGGAAGTGCTGGAACTGTGGTGCAGTAGAATAAAAAAGCTGATAGCGGAGGAAGATTCGAGAAGGCTTGCCTGGCCCAGTGTCAAGAGTTGAAGTCGCCAAGAACCTGGTTATCTACTGGAGAAGATTCAATGAACGTGAGAAGCGAGCCAAGCTCCTGTTTGAGGTGTATTGGAAAAACACTAGAAGTGCCAGGTATTCTTCTTTTAATAGTATTAAATGCAACGAAGGAGGTGGTCTTCAGTCACATGATCGGATGAAAATAGACTTTGGGGCGAGCTACACCGAGACCAGAAGATAAGGCCATGCTCTCACTCCCTTTTATTCCCAGGCACAGTGAACCTTTGCAAGGCCGAGTTCAAAGGCATTCATTGAATGAGGGAGGAGGGATGTTGGGCTAATTGGGTGGGGAGGCATGACCAGGCCAACCCCCGGCACCTGGGGTACCAGATTGCGTGCTGCTAGCGAGTGGAATATTCCAGAAGGGTACAAGCATGCCAACCGATCATAGAGGGCCACGTAGTAAAGAGCCCTATAGTTTGAGAAGCCAATACAACCTTGTGTATTAGTCTGACTCAGAAGATGACTTGTACTAGGGGTGGGCATAGCAGTCCACCTGACCTTAGAGATCCAATCACGATCCCATATCCCATAGAAAGTATACATAGATGTTCTCCTTAAGCCTATCATAAACCCCGTAGGTTTTCTTATTTTGCCACGTAGTATGACATCACTCATGACGAATATTTAGAATAAAGTTATGTCTTTTTATGTGATGCGCTGAGACTCTTGAGAGAGAGAATACTTGTGTAGCGTTGTTGCTGTCTGTTGTACCCCCTGCTTTAACAAAGTGTATTTGGTAACAGTCGTGTTTTTGTCAAACTTCCTGAGTTGGTCTGATTCTTGATGTATGAGTAAGATCTGCATCCCATCCATTTCAGATACTGTTACCTCGTTTTAAAGGGCCTACGGATTCAAATCTAGTCTTAAAGACAGATCCTGTGTAGTTTTCAATTCAACAGGGTCTCAGAATGCAATGGAAGGATGCTTTCGCTCAACTAATGAGGCTGGACTGTATATTGAAAGTTAACAGCAGACGGGGGCATTCCTAAAAGGTTACAAAATGGGGTGTACAGAAAGTAGAAATGATGGGTGTTATGCCTCTTTTAATCAGACAAATGGGAGCCTGGTCGTGGGAGAGAATGCTGACAAACTGCATGTTAAATTCTGTGCTTTGAATGTTCCTAAAGTAACAGACTAAAGAGGTGATGGTCTAGGTAAAAATCTCAATGTCTTTAGTATTATCAGGGGATTTTCTGGTCAAACCAACAACCTGGGAGGGACAAACCATCGGAACGTGTGGCTTCTGTGCCTCTGAAGTGCATGTTCACAATGGGAAGTCTTTTCAGGGAGGACCCAGGTTGGATTCTGAATAGAACGGCCATCTTAAAAGTGTTTTCTGAGATTCCAAATCTGTACAGAATAAATACTAGAGACATTGAACATGTGGAAGTCAATCGCCCAGTGCGTACTAATATCCTCACTACCCACGTAGAAACAAATTTGGTTGCAGAGGTGAGATACCCCATCTTCGTTCTTTAAGTCTCATAGTAAGTGAACTTGTCATCAAAGACATCAAAGGTAAATGATGCAGTGGCCCAGAATTACATTTCGAAATATAACAAAATGAAGGTAACATTTGCCAGTAATATGCTTAAGCATAGATCGGTTAATTTCACAGACGGGGGCGGGGGAGTGTTGATGGTCGGTATTGGTCTTGGTTATCGTGTGCCCTCCTAAATGACATGAAAGACGAAGCTGCCAACCATTCTCTCTAGCAATTGAACCCCCTTAGGATAATGTCCTGGAATTCTAGGGGGACACTCAAATCTGTTAAAAAAGACCTATCTTATTAACACATTAAGAGAGCACAGCATAGTTTGTATCCAGGAACATTGGTTGATCCAACCCCGAGTGTTGATGGGTACTTCTCCTGTTTTCAGTCCACCCAGACCAAAGCGGGGATTAATTACAGTTATAAAAACTGGCTCTGGAATGTCTGCAGTCAAAGTGTTGGTCTCGCTGACTGGTTTATTGGCAGTGGATTTTAAAAAAGAGTGCCAAAGATGAAGATGATTGGATTGTTTTAATGAATATTTATTGGCATGAGAAAGTGGGTGTGTTCGAAAAAAGTTGTATAGATTGAAAACGTTGGTTGTAATCTGGCATCGCAGGAGGGATTTGGGTCAAGTTATTATTTTAGGTGACAAATTCCAATTGTAAGACGTCTGACTATGCCTGTAAAGCAGTGTCAGACTGGGGCATAAAATTGTCTTGGGCACCAATGAAAAAGTGGCCCACAGTTGCAAATGGCAATTCATTCCTTTTGTGATAGATCTTTTGAGTAGTACCCAAGGGGCAGTTTGTTGATAAAATGTGATGCAAATTATGATATTTTAAAGAATATTTATTCAGCAACACTGCTCAAAACTATTAGCCACATAGTGAAGTACCTCATCAAACTGGCCCACATTGGACATAAAAGTGGTCCACTTTGACCATACTAACAAACAGCCCACACCAGCATTTTGCCTTTTTGGTTCACCCATGGGCCTATTGCCCTATAGACCAGTCTGAGCCTGTAGTAAAGGCAATAAATCAGAACCCAGTGGAGTTTGCGGGACTAAAAAGATTGGTAATGGGGCCCTATGGTCTGCATGTGTGTGTTCACTGGGTTTCCTCAAGGTCAACAGAGCAGTCAGAGGCAATGTGCCGGAAAACTTTACCTGGTTCAGGGAGAATGTCAAATCTACCCTACACTACATCTTTATGGATGAATTGCTGATTAGCAACTGTTTTCAACGAGGTGTTGCGGCTACCCCTTGGAGTGATCACTGTATCTTGAGTTGTCAAGGAATTTCCAACTGGAGTATTCGTTGAGACTTTTTGAATATGATGTGGTGGCCAATATGGGGGGAAACTGAGTTCTAGGGAACACGGGAACCATTAAAAGATTTAATAACAGGGTAGAGCACCTATTTGATTCTACTGATCTATAACACAAAATTGGGATGCTTACTATTGACTGCCTACAATAAGTTATCTTCGCAAATTTAATTCCCAGTAAGTATAAACAACTGTTAAGGGGAATGCGCATACATATGACTCAAGTGTAGCAGCAAAGAATCAAGAAATGAGGGCCTCAATTAGGCCTGTCAGGCGATCCAGGTATACTGGTGCAGAAAAAAAGCAAATGATATCAGGGTTAACATGGTAAGGGCGTGGGAGTTTGGCCCCCTGGACTTCCCGCACCATCTGACTTTTGGCCACGCCTCACGGGTTACTTGTGTTCCTGAAGGCACCTGCCGGGCGAAGCTAGCGGTAAGGGCGCAGGTGCTTGGCACACTGTAGGGTGTTCGGTGCCTGGAGGGAGCTTGGGATATCAAGGCAGACCTGTGACTTCTGGCATGAAAGGTGATGGCAGCAGCAAAGTATGCTTACACAGAGCCCGGGCTGAGCAGGTGAGAGGCTGGACCCAAGCTGCGTCAAGCTGTGCTGAGGTGAGAGGTGAGAGGTTAAAGCCGCGGAAAAGCAATGACCTTTATTTGAATCGGGCAAAACATGCAAGACAAGGATAATCTGTAAAAATCATTTCACTGCATGGCATTATACCAGCATTGACATCAATACTGTTCTTTACCTCTGTCCCTCCCACTCACTACCATGCCGCTTCCTGCCCCCCGGTGAAAGGTCCTAATTGTTAAATGGAAGATTCTACCCAAAACCCAACCGACGGGGGAGGCTAATAACCTGATAAACAAAATGAAACATTTGCTTGGTATCATACACGATTTCAATGACCCGGACTTCCAACCATACACTGGAAGCGAGACAGGCAATTGCCATGTTAATGCCGCTAAAGTTCATGATGATCATCTATTAATTGGGTTCAGGGGGGGTGCTATTTGCAGCAGTCTTTGGGCCAGGATACTGATGTTCTATCAGCTATCACCACAGGAGCGATCATGTCCGCCAAGGACAGAGTTGGAATTCTTCAATTTAAGGCAAAGGATGTTACTATGGATGACCCCTGCCCTGCTGCTCAGTCCCCACTAAATGGCAGGACACTCAGGCTGACAAAGCTGACACCCTGGACTACTTACCATCTCTAACGAGGAGGGGGGAGGATGCAATAGTGTCTATGCCTATGCCGACAACCCCAGGCTCAAAACCTTTGAACTCCTTAAATCCTGATAGACCACACTAAGTACAGGAAGCGCAGGAGGAGGCAATGTCGTCTAGCAACAACCAAAAGGAAGATTCTAGGGACTACAATAAAATCATGCAGGGCCCACCCGTAAGGCATACATCTTACATCGTACCCCGAACTCCAAACAGTCCTGATCACGGCATGAATAAGGGGGTGGAACATAATGGTTGTCCTATGGAGGAGAATGACTATACTGCTCTAGCTCAAAATAGGGGTGTGGACCCAAATATGGAGGGGTGGACTGGGCACCCCTCGAGTGCCCTAGTAGTGGATCGCCTTACTCAACTGTCAAGTCAGACACCCCTGCAACAATCTCTTGTGACCATGCTAGCAAGGGTCCAGCTGGGGCTGGTGGAAGTCACTGTGGCTCAGTCCCGGTAGAACTGGCCGAGTTAAAGATACTACTTGTGAGCCTACTTGAAGCCCACAGAAGTGGAGGTACTGAAACGAAGGGGCCAACTAGTATGGAGGGAGTGTTGGGAAGCCCAAACCCGATGGCCGGTGCAGCCAGCAACAGGGGTGACGCTCGCATCTGTATAGGCTCCATCGATGTGGCTGGCACCGGATCCACTATACAAAATAAGGCGAGTACTGTGCTTAAGAATGATTTGCCTGGAAAAGAGACCCAGCCCACACCTGATGCAGGACCCCCAAACCATATCAATGCACATCGAATTTTACAGCTCCCCCTCCCACCAACTCCCCCAATGCCCACATGGCATGAAGACCCCGTACCTAGCGTGTAAGAAGGCTGGTAAGTCAACCCCAAGGGTCGACTATTTGGAATGCCAATCTTATCTTTATGACTACTCCAGACCATGCAATCGGCTTAAGCAGGACAATAAATGAAGCAAGGTGGAGAGGAGATGCATGGGAAGAGTATCATTTTTAGACAATGGGCCTCATTATAAGTTTGCCGGTCCGGTAACAACAGTACTGGTAAGCTTTCCGGTAACGTTGTTACCAGACCGGCAAACTATGAGTTCTGCTGGCGGGTGCCTTCCCGCCGGCCAGGTCTGACCTGGTGGACGTACCGGCACCCGCGAGCAGAGATTGTCGGATGCACCGGCACCATTCTGAATGGCCGGTGCATCCAACCTCCCCATTCCCATTTGTGCCCTATGGGGCTCAAATGGGAATGGGGAGCATTTCTTTCCGGCACCCGCAAATGGGCAATTACCGGGTCCGGCGGGGCCATAATTACCCGGTAATTGACCATTCGCAGACGCTGGAAAAAAAATGATACTGGCGGCAGCCGTGCCTGTTATACCGGCATGGCTACCGCCGGTATTGTAATGAGCCCCAATGTCCCAAAATTTCCATGGAACCATACCGAAACTAAGGGAAGCCCTTGTCAACAAATGCACTCATTGGTTCCGTGCAGAGCGTGGATGTATATCGGTAATACGTGAGGACATACTAAGCCGCACCATGTTACATCACCAGGGGGAAAAAGGTCTTGACTGCATCCAAATCGAGGCTAGGGACTTGAGTGTGGTAAAAAGGATACTGGGAATGTGTATGAGAGCCCATGCCCCAAAATAACTGAATGGAAATTTGAGTTCACCTGCTTCACAATGCTGACTGCTATGCAGGGGCTAAGCCACACCACCCATGCCCTCTGGTGCCAATGCACGGTCGCTGGGAAAAAGCCCAGGGGCTAACTCTATCTGGTCTAAGCCAGTACGGAGAAGACAGGCGCATGGGGGTGGGGCTGTGTGAGAGGAACCATTGGTGACAGGCCCACAGCCACAGAGAGGGAACACGCGGGAAAGCCGTTTTGTTGCAGGATTATTGCAGCTATTCTAAACTTTTTAAACATACTTTCCCTTTTCTGTGTTGTGTTTTTCTAATGTTTCATGATGTACTTTGATGGCCTCAAGACTGAATAAAGCTGATGATGATGATGATAATTAACACTGACATTTAAAAAACTGGACCAAAGGTCAGAGAGCTAGGCTACAATATGTGGACTTAGTGCAAATGCTGGGATGTCTAGGAGGTAACAACAGCAAATGTTTGGTCTTTGGTCGACTCCGTAAAGAATGCTAAAAGAAAGTGTCAAAATAAATGCGCTGGCCGAAAGTGCATGGGTGACTCCCTTTGGGTCCTTATATAGTGAAGACAAGGCTGAAGAATTTGACTGAAACTTCTTAAAGTTTGAGGAAAGTGATTTCTTTAGTATTGACTTTTCACCACAGCGTCCTCTGCACCATTAAAGGGGCCAATGAGTCTAGGGCTCCAGGTCCTAATAAATTATCAAAACAAATCTTTAAGGAAACTCCTTTATGTTGGGCAACTATTCAATCAGCTTTGTTCCAGGATATAGGGAAAAAGGAATGCTTTCCCACTACATGGAACATGTCACAAATAATCCCAATTTATAAACATTGTTCGCACACTGGGCCCAAAAATGACTGCCCTATTTCAATTCTCGACGTTGACAGCAAGATATATGCTGCAATGCTTTTCAAACAACTAGAGCATTGGGCGGTAATGGCTGGGCGTCTCAGCAAATGGCAAACAGGGTTCAGAAAGGGCCATGGAACAACTTGGAATGGACATATTCTCAAGCCTTGTCAGCAATTAGTTCTAGATGGGAGTTACAAATCCATTTGTGTTGCAACAATAGACCTTAGCTCCGTATTTGACTTGGTAAGTAGAAACTTGCTATGGTCAAAACTGGATGCTTGAGGCATTCCACATGGTCTTTTGAAGCTGATAATTAGGCTCCACACATCCACAGTGGTGCAAGTTAGATTGAACAAATTGGGGCAAATGAATAAAGAAAGACCAGCTAAGAACAGATTAAGACAGGGGTACATCCTGGCTCCCTGTCTATTTAATCTATACATCTCAGAAGTGGGAGAATCTATTGAACATCTGGCATTCATTTCACCTAAAAGAGGCCAGATAGAAATGTTGTGGTTGGCCTATGCCGATGACTTCCTGCTGCTCGATTGTACTATGGTTGGTTTGCTAATTGCCTATGCCACTCAAAATGTTTTAAGATTCAATGCTGCAAGAACAAAGGTACTGAAGATATCAGCAACTAGGAATGTAAGAAAATGGACGCTAAATGGAACTCATTTCGAAAAAATGTTATAAGTTATCTATATGGGTTTTTTTAATTTTAGGTTCTCCTACCAAGGGAAACTCATGAGTTATTTTTGTGAAAAAACGGACTCATTGATCTCCCAAATGCTTTATAATTAAAAATAGGTACTGTGTGTTTCCAATTATTCCTCTTGTAAAATATGACATCAGTACAGTACTACCTAAGCTGACGTATGGAATTGAGATGTATCCAAGTTGGGTTCCTGATTATTTGGCCGGAATGGAAAGCAGATTGTGGGGACGGGTGCTGGGATTAACGATTTTGGTCCCAACTGTGGCTTGTGCATTATTAAGACCATGGTTAAGTGGAAACAACTGTCATGCTGCGCGGCACTTGGCGCCCGTGGAACCGCTGGCGGCACGGACATTATCCTGCCGTGCACGCTGGTAGCCTGTCACGCCCACCTGCAGCTCCGCCCATGCGTATGCGCGCTTACGCAGCCCGGAGTATAAATACAGCTCCTTCCGGGTTGTGTACGCGTTGCAACGCTTCCGGTTTCCTCCGTTAGTGCTGTCTGCCTTTTTTCCTGCTCTTCCCTCGCTCGCACTCGCTGCTGTAGTACCTGATCTCTATCGGGTCCTTGTCCTCTTCCCCCTTGTCTTGCCTGCTGCCCCTTTTTTCCTTCTACTATTTTCCCTTCCTCTCTCCTCGCCACCCTCCTTCTCCCGTCCCTTCTCTGCTTCCGTCCTTCCTCCTTATTTTTCCCCTTCCTGTTTTTTTTTTTCTCCTCCTGCCTGCCTCCTTGTGTACCAGACCTAGGCCTGTTTTCTTGGATTGCTGATTCTTCTGATTCGGATACCTTCCTCTGTGATCTCCCGTTTACCAGATCCCGCCCTCTTTAAGCACTCCCTATTCATTTGTGCTTCACCTATGGACTTGGTTCTCCTTGTGAGATTCCGTACTACTTACTGTCTACTTTCCTCCGGAGCCTCATCCTTTCTACCACGGAGTTCAGCTTCAGCCGACTGCATTCTCCCAGCATACCAGCTCATTCCTTAGGAGAGTCACGCAGGTCGCTTAGGGGTTTTTTGTGCCTTTTGGCTTTTTCCCCTTCCCGGCGTTCCCGGGAGGAGGCACCGGAAACCCTTTTTGGGTGACACGGTGGCTTCCTTCCGTCGGCGCCCCTACCTACATAAAAAAAAGGAGCGACCAAGAAGTAAAGGAAAGAAGGGTACAGGAAGAAGAGACGAAGGTGAGGAGTTAGGGGAGGGTGGTGAATCGGATTCTACGTTCTCTGGCGAGGATATCACCAATCCTGGTGACAGTTTGCAACGCCAAATTTAAGTTGAAATGGCTACGCCACAGCAAGTACAGGAACTTGTAGCAGCAGTCCAGAGCTTAAATGTGGAAATGCAGAATCTAAAGGCTGCCAATGCCACCCTACAGCAACGGATAACGGAGAGAGAACGGCCTTCCACCGATCTTCCACCGCTTCCCCTTGTGTCGGGCAAGTTTGATGGCACTCCAAAAAAGGTAAAAGAGTTTTTGGATGCGTGCCATTTACACTTCTCATTCCGCCCTCAGACCTTTTCCTCGGACCATGTGGGGTTTATGATAACACACATGTCAGGTAATGCCCTGGCATGGGCCACTCCGTTGGTGAACCTGCCGGATCTAGTCTTACAGGATTATGATGCTTTCAAGGGTTTGATGCAACAAACCTTTCTACGTACCGAAAGCACCTACTTGGCTTCAGAAGATCTGCTGGACATCCATCAAGGGAATTCGAATCTGCTAACCTACATTACAACATTCAAACAGGTGACAGCTGAAGCTGGGGGGCAGGAGCAGGCTCAATATGCAATCTTTCGGCGGGGTCTGAGAGAAGACTTAAAGGATGAGCTAGCCAGGATAGAAAGACCTGTATCCTTTGCGGAACTCCTTACGGCTACCCTCAGGATAGATTTCCGCCTGACCGAACGACGGATGGAAAGAAGAAAGACCGAGACAAATGCTCCCCCTCTCCTGGAAACACACCCGTCTCCTTCTGTACCCTTCTCACGCTCCTCCAAAGAGGAGCCGATGCAAATTGGGACAGCACGTGCTCCGCTCACCCCTGAGGAACGCAAACGGCGCAGGGACGGCTGCCTGTGCATGTATTGCGGAGCTTCTACTCATATGTTACGAGACTGTCCGGAGGTTCCACCCAGAAGGCCGGGAAACGCTCGCCCTCGGTAAGTGTTGGGACTCACTAATGAGGGGCTGGTCCAAGTCCTTACGCTTCTCTATCTGTGTCATCTCCCGAAATCCCTGAAGACTCTCGTCTTATGGTGCTCACTGTTACCCTCAAACTAGAATCTACAGAAGTGACCACATTAGCTCTACTGGATTGTGGTGCTGCCGGCAACTTCATCGACACTCACTGGGGCAAACAAAAAGGTCTTAAAAGAATTGCCAAACAGGAAGACCAGAAGGTTGAAGGAGTGGATGGTGAGCCCTTGAGCTCAGGCATGATCACCCACACCACCGAGGAACTCACCTTGTCGATACAACAGCACACAGAAAGAATTATATTTGACATCATCAGAGCCGCGCACTTCCCCATCATTCTGGGAATCTGCTGGCTACGCAAGCACAACCACAGCATTGACTGGTCTAAAAATCTATTGAATTTTCAATCTTCATTCTGTAGAGCTGAGTGTTTACCCGAGCCAAGATTCGAAACTGTCAAGACATCTAATAGTTGTGAGACCAAGTCTGTCCATTGCTTGCCCCATTACCTAAGGGAGTTCTCAGAGGTTGTGACAGAAAAGATACCTATTGAACTACCTCCACACCGGCCTGAGGACTGTTGCATCGAACTAACTCCGGGAGCTTTAGTACCATTCGGCAGAATGTTTCCTCTGTCACTGGAGGAAAAGCAATTTCTCAGAAGTTATCTGGACGGTAAAATGGCTAATGGGCTGATCCGACCTTCAAAGTCTCCTGCTGGAGCTTCCTTGTTTTTCGTTTCCAAAAAAGATTCGAAGGACCTAAGACCTTGCATTGATTATCGAGGCTTAAATAAAGTCACTGTTAAGGATCGTTATCCGATGCCCTTGATAACTGAGATCTTACAAGCCGTCCACGGTGCAACAACGTTTACCAAGCTTGATTTAAGGAACGCCTACCACCTTCTCCGAGTACAGAAAGAAGATGAATGGAAGACTGCCTTCCGGACTCCGTTCGGGCTCTTTGAGTATCAGGTCATGCCATTTGGGTTGGTTAATGCCCCTTCTATTTTTCAACGGTTTATGGATAGACTGTTCTCCGATTTGTTGTGCCAAACAACTCTAGTGTATCTTGACGATATTCTAGTATTTTCCAACAATGCCAAAGAACACGAGGAACATGTCAAGGAAGTTTTCCGTAGGCTTAAGAACAATCACTTATCAGTCAAACTTGCTAAATGTGTGTTCTCCGCTTCATCCATACCTTATCTGGGTTATATCTTGTCCAGTCAGGGTATCTCAATGGACCCCCACAAGGTGTCATCCATCCTAGAATGGCCTTCACCCTCTTCAGTGAAAGAAATTCAAAGATTCCTGGGTCTGGCGAACTTCTATCGTAGGTTCATTCCCGATTTCTCCCAGAAGATCCTGCTCATCACTACTCTCCTCAAGAAATCTTCTGAGCCGTTCAGATGGTCGGCTGAGGCCGAGGATAGCTTTGGGGATCTTAAGAACGCCTTTTGTGCTGCACCCATACTACTACAGCCTGACCAGGAGCTGCCCTTCATCCTGGAGACCGACGCCTCTGCTGCTGCCATAGGAGCTGTCCTTCTCCAAGAGGTTTGGGGAGTAGAGCATCCTGTCGCCTTCTTCTCGAAGACACTTAACGCCAGTCAAAGAAACTACTCTGTCATTGAACGAGAATTACTAGCAATGAAATCGGCTTGTGTGGAATGGCGGCATCTCCTTCAGGGAGGCAAGTATCCATTTACAATCCGGACTGATCACATGAACCTGCAAGTCCTGAGGCAATTCGAGTGCTACAAAACCCAACAGGCCAGATGGGCTCACTTCTTCGCCCAATTCGATTTTCACATCACTTATATCCCAGGAAAGATGAATGTGTTGGCCGACTCCCTTTCACGGCGTTGTGATTACCTACCCGATTCCGAGTCTCCTCGTGAACACATGTTTCCCCGACCCAGAAGTATCAGAATGGTTTCGACGTTCCTCAGTCAGGTAAAAGATGAATCGGGAGGGCGCTTTGAAGTAGAGAGACATCCCAAATGCTTGGCGTACGAAATTAGAGATGGTCTTTATCTGGTCAAGGGTAGACTCTACCTACCCACGCCTGCCTTTTGCAAGATGGCCTTGAACTGGTGTCACAACACAAAACTTGCTGGTCATCGGGGCGGTACAGGCACCCTGGAATTCCTTCGTCATCACTTCTACTGGCCTAGAATGAGGGAGGACGTGGATCGTTATGTTCAATCCTGTATCATCTGCCTCCGAAGTAAATCCCCTCGTCAACGACCTATTGGATTACTCGAACCATGTGCTGTGCCTGACGGCCCCCGGAGCTCAATCTCTACTGATTTCATTGTGGATCTCCCCATCTCACAGGGGTGCACATGTATAATGGTGGTGGTTGATTCATTTACTAAAATGGCTCACTTTTCCCCTTTGCCCGGAGTTCCCACTGCAGCCAACATGGCCGAAGTATTTCTCCAAGACATCTTTAGACTGCACGGTATGCCCTCTAAGATCATCTCTGACAGGGGAAGTCAGTACACCTCTCATTTTTGGAAGGCTCTCTGTGAGCGGCTGGGGATTGAAAGAGCTCTCACGTCGGGGTTTCACCCCCAGTCTAATGGACAACCTGAACGGCTAAATGGAACTCTAGAACAATACTTAAGGTGTTTTACTAATTCCCAACAAGACAACTGGCACTCGTTATTGGCTCTGGCCGAATTCTCCTACAACAATTCCGTGCGCTCAGCTCTAGGGGTTAGTCCATTTTTCTATAATTATGGCTACCATCCCCGGTCTATTCTTCCTGTCTCCTGTCTTTCTACTAATATACCATCTGTAGATTCCTCACTCACCCGCCTTAGAGAGATACACAAGAAGGCTAGGGAAAGCCTTCAGGCAGCGCAGGAACGCTATAGGTCCCAAGCCAACAGACATCGTCAACCCGTACCAGGTTGGGAGGTTGGTTCCAGAGTAATGCTTTCTACGAGATACTTACCTCGTTGGGCCCATCCATCCAAGCTATCCCCGAAATTTTTAGGGCCTTATAAGATTGTACAAAGGATCAACCCTGTGGCTTTCCGTCTTAAACTCCCTGCCAGCCTGAACAGAGTTCATCCTGTCTTCCATGCGTCTCAGCTTAAGCCCTTTCATGTTGATACCTGGAGGCGTCAAGCTGAGAGAGTTACTATTCCTCAGGATTCCACTCCGGAAGAATACGAGGTAGCTCAAATATGCGACGCCAGGTATCGTAGAGGCAAACTAGAATACCTTGTACGATGTAAGGGCTTCCCCTCCTCTGAGAATTCCTGGGAACCCATCTCCCATATTTCTGCCCCTACACTGTTGCGCAAGTTCCACTTTTACCATCGAGGCAAACCAGGGGGAGGGTCCCTTGGGAGGGGGCATACTGTCATGCTGCGTGGCACTTGGCGCCTGTGGAACCGCTGGCGGCGCGGACATTATCATGCCGTGCACGCTGGTAGCCTGTCACGCCCACCTGCAGCTCCGCCCATGCGTATGCGCGCTTACGCAGCCCGGAGTATAAATACAGCTCCTTCCGGGTTGTGTACGCGTTGCAACGCTTCCGGTTTCCTCTGTTAGTGCTGTCTGCCTTTTTGCCTGCTCTTCCCTCGCTCGCACTCGCTGCTGTAGTACCCGATCTCTATCGGGTCCTTGTCCTCTTCCCCCTTGTCTTGCCTGCTGCCCCTTTTTTCCTTCTACTATTTTCCCTTCCTCTCTCCTCGCCACCCTCCTTCTCCCATCCCTTCTCTGCTTCCGTCCTTCCTCCTTATTTTTCTCCTTCCTGTTTTTTTTTCTCCTCCTGCCTGCCTCCTTGTGTACCAGACCTAGGCCTGTTTTCTTGGATTGCTGATTCTTCTGATTCGGATACCTTCCTCTGTGATCTCCCGTGTACCAGATCCCGGCCTGTTTAAGGACTGCCTATTCATTTGTGCTTCACCTATGGACTTGGTTCTCCTTGTGAGATTCCGTACTACTTACTGTCTACTTTCCTCCGGAGCCTCATCTTTTCTACCACGGAGTTCAGCTTCAGCCGACTGCATTCTCCCAGCATACCAGCTCATTCCTTAGGAGAGTCACGCAGGTCGCTTAGGGGTTTTTTGTGCCTTTTGGCTTTTTCCCCTTCCCGGCGTTCCCGGGAGGAGACACCGGAAACCCTTTTTGGGTGACACGGTGGCTTCCTTCCGTGGGTGCCCCTACCTACATAAAAAAAGGAGCGACCAAGAAGTAAAGGGAAGAAGGGTACAGGAAGAAGAGACGAAGGTGAGGAGTTAGGGGAGGGTGGTGAATCGGATTCTACGTTCTCTGGCGAGGATATCACCGATCCTGGTGACAACAACTGTCATTCTATAAGAAACTGTAGTCCCCCGTGTGCACATTCACTTTACTCAGATTGGGGTCGGATTTTGAGCGGTGGTGAGGATTCAAATTTGAAGGACTTTGGAAAGTTATGTGACTCTTTTCTGGAGGAAGTCGGTCTTACAAGGCAGGAATTGATAAACTTTCCAAACAAAGCAAAGAAAGTAATAAAGCGTTATGACTGGTGTGTAATGACAGATAGTTTCCATAAACACTTAGCACATGAACATAAACAAATAGCTGACCTGACCCAGCACTGGAAATTGTTTCCCTGTCAAAAAAGTCAGACCGGATTTTGTCAGGTTCGTTGGAACCTAATTAAGAGAAAATTTAGCAAGATTCAAACTGGCTGACTCTAAGGAAATAGTCTGTCGCTTCTGCGGTAAGGACGGCACAAATGAGACGTTGAGACAGCTAATTATGCACTGTTCAAGTCTAAAATAGAATTGTGGAATACAATTTGTGAAATGTATGGGTATGGCCCAATTGTTGGACAAGGATTCTTTCTGGAAAGACTCTTTGAAAGGTGCTCCGGTATCACTTGCAATTGCAACTGTGGGTTTTGTTAATTCATTGGGTCTGCAGGATGAAGCTGACTGAAATGTTAACACTGTTGAATCTGGACTGCTCCAATTTTACCTAAGAATGAATTGCAATGTTTTGTAAATAGAGATGTATGTTTATGAATGGAATGATTTTTTTTGGCTTCCCCTTTTGATGCTGATATTTTTTTATGAACTGATTTTTTTTTAATTGAATTTTAAAGTTTGTAATGTAAATCATGAATTAAATATTGTTAAGGTTAAATGGTAATTTAGGCAATAAACAATAAAATTAAACAAATATTGTGGATCCTCCAGAGCTCCCCCAGAATTGCATCGCATGCCTCCAAGGGATCCGAAGCTGCACATGTCTGGAAAAGGCCGTCATGTATTCAGGGGATAATACGCCTCATCAATAAGGAAGAAAGGTGCCCACAATTGAATCCAGGTGTCGGAACTAATCCAGGAGAAAGGAACCCCAAGAAAATCAGACTCAGGACGGGTTTGACTTTTGAGTAATGCAAGCAGGTGATTGGCCAAGCCCTTAGTGCCCCGTTCGCTCGTCCATAGGCGGAGCACAACTTGGTGAACACTGTAGTTCTGGAGTGCGGGCACTGACACAGGACACAAACCGGAGTCTGACAAGAATTGTATGGACATGCAGACAAGGTCCCCACATCCGGTGAGAGGATGATGACAGCAATAAAACAAAGCCACTCATGTGCAGGGCAGCCGCAACGTTGGATTGGGTGGCCGCCATGAAACTGCTGCATCATCCCAAGTAAGCAGACAGGATTTTTGAGATCTCTAACCTGGGGGGCAAGGGGGTGTATTAAAGGACTGAATATGCCAGAAAGATAGCTTAGCAGGTTGAGTGATCGCTGCTGCAATCTGTGTGTGATCTGCAGGTCACAGGTTCGAATGCCAGCAAGGCCAATTTAGCCTTCCATCCTCCGTAGGTTGATAAATGAGTACCAACTTCAGTTGGGTGCGAATTGTATTTAAATGTTCTATCTATAGTGCTTTGGCGAAAGCGTTATATAAATAACAAATCATTATCATCATTATTGTGTGAAACTAAGGGGAAGTCACCAGGGGAGGTGGTGAAACCATTAGGAACAGACCTACCATGAACAACCATACTGATGAGGAACCAGTCTCATCAACCAGAGCAGTCACTGGAACAAGAGCCATCAAAACCTCTATACAAAAAGAGGCAGATGCCTCCTGCCTTTGAGGGTGTTTAGATGGTTCCATGTAATAATGTAGCCACAAAAATCTCGCCATGCAAAAATATCGCCGAAAAAAATTGCTGTTTTTTGTGGCGACATTATTGCATGGAACATACGGGGGACACCCCCGCAACCCCTAAACTTTAGTTTTTATTTTTTTATTTTTGCCCCTTTCCCCATATATATGGTCACCCATGTAATATCGCCGCAACCTTTTCCCGGCGATATTATTTACGGCGACCATATATATGGGGATAATATTACCTGATACCGTTTAGATGACATTTCATAGCGGCACTTCTGTTACAGATGGAGGAGGAGATGCGCTGGGCTTTAAACCAGATACTGTTGGTAGCTGCAAACCCTCCAACGCCAACTAAAGACTATTGGTCCCTTGGAAAAACCCTTGGCTTGTGGGGGACCATCTATACTGACGAAATAGACACATTCAAAAACCTAGATGGGAAAAAAGAAAAGCTTGCCCAGAAGCGCCCCCTAGGGTAAGCTGCCATGCTTTCCTTGGTGACACACCTGAGGCCCATTGGGCAAGAGGGGAAGCTACACGTCTTCCCTCATGAAAACATTGGCGAACCGTCTGGAAAGAATGCAAGCTAGAGGTCTTGTACCCTAAGGTTTACGAAACACCCGGGAATCCCTGAATACTCACTAAGAGCAGGGCAATGAGTAATAGAGTAAACACACAAATCTCTTCGTGAGATCAATTAACCAATATTTATGCAGTTACTATGTGATATGACTCATCATCTCTGTGGTCACTTCACTGTCCTCAGTGTTTACCTCCCATTATTCTAAGAATGACTGTGTTACACAATGCTCGTGTCAGCCCACCTCCATTCCTATGAGTTGTCCTTGACTGCTCAACCAAAGCTTGCCGGAGAGCATGTTTCTCTAGATAAGGCTGTAGCCTCAGACACAGAACACAGAGTTAAGGGAAATCGTATAGGTGACTCCCTTTCAGAGCTAGGTACATAAAGCCATTAGAGATGCATTCAAAGTTTGCAGTTTGGGTAACAATTAAGCAAAGTTCGGCCGAGTGAGTCCTCGCAATCCTCATGAGAGAAGCAAAAGGGTGCCACTCGTTGAATTGTCCTGCACCTTCACAGCAGCTGTGCTGCTACTGCTCAAAGATGAATCGATAATGAATCCGCCTTAGCCGGTGTCTTAGAGACGGATGGTGAGCTGGTTTTCCGTCACAGTGGTCGAAGCATCACTTAATTTGCCGGGAATAAAGAAGAGAAGGAATAGATGAAGAACAATGAATGAAAGAAAAGGTGGACACTTGGATGGATGGTTAGACAGCTTCCACACTTCCCAACACCTGCTCTTTCTCTTGCATAAATCTACTTAAATATGTATGAGTTGAAATGGACCATCAGAGAGCCTCCGGGAGTCGTAATGCTGTGGCCAGAACAAGGCACTAAGAATAGTCTTACAAACTGGATGCAACATAGATAACTAAGGGACACCCCGAACCGACTGGATCTTTCTAATGAAGCTTCACAAATATCAGAGACGTCATCTCTTGCCTCCTGCAACCCTTAACAGAGTGGTTATCTTTTACTGATCCGAAGGACAGCAGAGAGGGGTATATCTTCGAGTGCAAACCTGGACACAGGAAATAGACGACTGTCTTTAACCGTGAGCCTAAACATGGCGAATAAACATAGTAGATATTGGGTTATCTATGCCCGTGCTCCTTTGCACAGTGAGTAGGGGTGTGCCTTCCACTGTGACCCTAAACACAGTAGATAACAGCTATCTTTTATCATGATCCTAAGCACCGTAGATAAGGTTATGCTTTTTAAGCAGTAAATATTGGCCTGCTTTTTACTGTGTACCTGAACACAGTAACTAGTGGTGTTTTATTTACTGTGACCCAAGCCACAGTAGCTAATGACCCTAATCACAGTAGATAGTTGCATTTTTCTTATTGGGGCTCTAAGCAAGATTGAGGGCCTCATTACGAGGTGGGCGGAATGGGTTCACCGGCACCGGTAATGGTGCCGGTAAACCCATTCCACCCTATTACGAAGCTCCCTTGCGGGACCCGCTCAGAACGTCTGGCCAGACCAGACGTCCTTTACGGGTCCCGCAAGCGGCCTGGGAGCTAATAACGGGCCCATTGTTAGCGGGCCCGTTATTAGCTCCATCGCCCAATGGGGGCTCAAATGGGGATGGGTTTTTTGAATGAGGAATTACCGGGTCCTCCAAGTTTGGAATGACCCGGTAATTCCTCATTCAATTAACCCGGACCAGGACCCGAGTTTGGAATCAGCCATGGCGCTAATAGCACCATGGCTACCTCCAAACTCGTAATGAGGCCCTGACTGTTGTTTGTCTTTTATAATGACCCTGAATCTAGTAGATTCAAGACTGTTTCCTAGGGTGACTCTGCCCGCAATCAATAGTTGTTTCTCTGGTTATGTGCCCCTAAACACAACAGAGTAGGTTGCTTACTGTCACCCTAAACACATTAGATAACGCACTCTCTTAGGGTGGCCCTGAATGCAGCCAAGTGTTGTCTGTCTCTTATGGTGATCGCAAGCCCAATAGAGTATGTCTCTTCCGTGACCCTGAACACAGCGTATCGGCACATGCTTCCTCCTTTGGCTGTAAACACAGCAACTAGGAGTACTTTTCCTATTAGGACAGTGAATGCGGTAGAAAGTTGCCTGTACCTTAATGTAACTCTAAATCCTGTTGACAGTGACGTGCCACTTAGTATGACCAAAAACACATCAGACAAGGGTATGCCGCTCACTTTGATTATAAGTACAGTGGACAATTTAGAGAGGGTGAGTCTATGACCCAAAAAGAGAACCGTTTGTGTTTGACAGTGGCCTCAAAGACAGTCAATACTTGTCTGTTCCCTAAACATATTCGATCGAGGTCTGTCTGAGCTAAAACATGGGTGCATCAGTGTTCTCTGTCAATGACCGTTAGTTAACCTTTACTGTCATCCTAATCATAGTAGATACTCTATGTGGAGGTCTCTTACCATGACTTTCTCTTTTAATGGCTCTAACTGTGGAGGGTATGAGGCTTTCTCTCCAGGTGCCCCTTACTATGAATGCTCCTCATCATATGACCTTGGCCATGCAGTGTATGACCCTTTCATCATGACACTAACTACGGAGGGTGGTGGCCTGTTTCCTACTATAATTCTAAATGTGGAGGGTATTGGTGTGTCTCTTACTGTGGCATGCACAGCAGCAGGTATTACTCAGTCTCTTACAATATCCTAACCATAGAGGGTATTGATCTGTCTCTTCTAATGACCCTAAACTTGGAGGGTATCAGTATGCATCTTCCAATAACCCTAACCACGAAGTGTATCATTCTGTCTTTTTCCATCAGCCTAACCATGGAGGTATCGGTCAATATGTTATCATGGCCTAACCATGGATCTATTGGTCTGTCTCTTAGTAGGAACCTAACCTTGGAGGATATCGGTCAGTCTCTAAATAGAACCCTGACAATGGAGGGTGTCTATCCGTCTCTTATTATAGTTCCTTAACACATTAGATTTCACAGATTATATCTCCCCCAAAGTACTAACTGTATCTCCAGCCTGCTGCCCCAGCTTTAACACAAGGGACTGTCCATGCCTCTGCTAGCCCATAAACAAGAGACAGATAAGTCACATTGTGACTCCTAAATGTTTGAAGCACAGCTTGTCTACCCTGGTAACTTCATAAACACCTGTGGTACAACCAGTTACGGCTGCGACTCTATAACCAAATAGAACCGGTTTCATTCAACTCTTTTGGTGCTCTAAACATAGGCACTAGCTTTTCACTGTGAATCCTCATTCCAAGTTTGTTGGTGTCCTGCCGTTAACGCTGGCGTGATACCACCAAATGGAATTACTGTTTCCGCCACTTGTTCTGCTGGAATTACCAGCAGATTCCAAGTGGCGTAAACACCAGTAAATTCCCATTCCATGGAGTCCCATAGGACGGTTCCATGTGTTAATATCCCTGCAAAAATATCGCAATACAAAAATATCGCCATATTTTTGCGATGATGTTGACCCATGGACACTGCGGAGGACACCCGTGCAACCCTCACATTATTTTAAAATGTTCGGGGGACACCCCCGCAACCCCCGCTCCCACAAATTATCCCCCCCAAAAATATCACCTGTGGCGAGACAAATGGCCATATGTACGGCAATATTTTTGGGATACCCATAGGACTCCATGGGGGGAATGTTTCCCGTATTACCGTAATACCGTGCCAATAATACTGGCCGTTTTTCGCTGGTAGAGGTCAGATTTACTTCCTGCTTTTATATGGAGATAAATTCTCCATCGCTACTGGTAAAGTTGTAGCTGGCCAGTCTGGTAAAAGTGCTGGCAAATGTCATTACCAGTTTGCTGAAGGCTGTTGCCAGGGTCAGTCTACTTTTCTGTCTTCCTAAACATAGGAGGCAGGGTCGTTGTTTCACTTTGCCTCCTGACCCCGGAATCCTTTCCCTTTGATTCTCTAAACACAGGGGCCACGTTTGGTCTATTGGTGAGACTCGCTAAACCCGCAGAGAGACCAGTCTATTGTTGTATCTTTAAAGACAGAAGAAGTGATTAGCCTATACTGTAATTGTGATTCCCTGACTACTTTGGACAGGGGTGGCCTATTGCTCTAAAAACCTGAATGCAGGTCATGGGGTCAGTCCATCACTGTGATTGCTTTAAAACATGAGACAGGACCCCTGTGTTTGTGCATCACCACCTTGGAGACTAGCAAAGCCACACTCTGCACCCATAGAACCCACCACCATGCGCTGTTGCGTAAGCCCTCTCTGCACAACTAGATTTTCCCCACGCTGCACCACTAGAATTTCCCCACCCTAAACTTATTTCCCACCATTCACCTCCAAAACATTGACACTCTGTACTGACAGAAGATCCCCACACTGTACTTCTAGTACATCCCCAGCCCGCACCGGAAGGCTTCCACGACCGGTCCCCTAGCACTTCCCCACCCTGAACACCTGGACCTTTTCCACTCTGCTCTCCCAGCACTGCGGCGCCCTGCACCTCTTAAACACCCCAACCCTTTTCCCAATCTGCGCTTATAGCACTTCCCGAAGGCTGAACCCCTGAAGACAGACGTGCCTCTTGTTTGCGTGTCAAACTGAGACGGCTCGTATTGCCTGTGTGTGGGTCACAGTGTAGCAGACCCCCCACTCCTTAGAGCCTACTTTGAGGTGTAGTCTCTGCTTAGAGAAGATCCTATTCAGACAGCCCATGGTGCAGGGTTACTAGGTCACAATGAGAAAGACCAATTTCCTATGCGTGGGAGTTAGACTAGTCTCCTATTTTTAGAAGCCACATTATTGTTTTTATTATTATTAGGTATTTTTAGCATGGACCTAGTTTTAGGAAGCATTGGAGCGCTTTACAATCCTAGGGGGAAGAACATGGCGAGGGAAGCACAGAAACAAGGGTGTGAGGGGCTGACAACGTGGAAGGGCCTGCAATTTCTCAGCAAGGGATCGAAAAGCACCCAGCGGAGGATCAGATTACCCAGTCTCAGGTAGGGTTGAGGGTGTGGGGGAGTGGACCCAGGAATCACATTGAAACATACACCTAGAATCATTGGGAAGAATGTTGCCAATTTGTGGATTCACCTTCAGATCTGAAATACAGATAAGAAGTTCTCCCAGGCAGTCATATACAGAACAAAAGGAAACTGCCGGATGAAGTGCGCAATGCACGAAACACTCGTTGACTCTAATCTATCACCATGAGCTAAGCACATACACTTATATGGACTATATTATTAAAACATACACTTACAAAATCACTTCAGTTGATTTTCATGAATGGAGTCCTTTGCCTACATATAGACTTCAATCCAGGCTGCAAAGGCTGAATTCCTGAGGTCGACCTAACCTTTCTCTTCAGAGGTCACATTGAGACAGGACAGCCTCCTCGTTTTAAGGTCACCTTGAGGCAGACCTCGTGTTTAGGTGTTCCATCTGGATAGACCCCTCTCCTCCATTTAAGGGTCGCTACCTCCTTTCTAGGTGGGTCACATTGAGCCAGGTGCCTCCGCTATATTTAGGGGTGCCTTTCACCTTACTTTCCCCATTGGTAGCACCGAGACAGACCTTGTTTCTGTGTTTAGGAGTCACTGGTATGGTTTCTTTATTCAAGGGTCACTTTGAAACAGGAGCTCTCTTTAGGAGACATACTTAGGCAGGCCCATCTCCTCTGTTTAGGGGACCCCTGAGACAGGCCCTCTGTTTACTGAGATGAACCGTCTCTTCTAATTAGAGGCCATTGTCTCCATGTAGCCGTAAGTCACACTGAGACAGACCTGTGACCTCTCTTTGGGAGTCATTTTGAAAGGGACACTTGTCATTGGTTTGTTTGTCCCGGTGAGAGAAAACGTAGACTGGCCCGTCCCTTCTGTTTGCGGGTCACCATGAGACAATTAGGGGTGACATTGACATAGGTGCCACTCCTCTGTTAAGGGGTCACCAGCTCCTTTTGTGGATCACATCATGACAAACATGTCTCCTCTGTTTCGAGATTGCCCTGCAACAATCCTGTGTCCTCTGTTTAGGGGGTCACCGTCTCCTCTATTAACGGTTCACATTCCTTGAGACAGACATGATGCCTCTGTTCAGGTGACCCCGCTCAAGTCTGCCTGATAGAAAGAAGTCAGTGCCTTTTATTTTTTTTTATAAAAGGTAATAACACATATCATTATATTGTAGTGTGCACTGGAAAGCGCTGAGTCTGATGCCTGGATAATACGTTGACCAAAGCGTTCTGATCTGATCAATGAATGCTGGAATACCGTCTGTCTTCACCTGCAGTACATGCAATGTGATCACTATTTCATAACTTCTGTCGAGTTGTCACCTTTCTTTGGGGAATGTGTTGATCATGAGCAATAACCAAAGTTGAAAGGCATATTGATACATTTAAGGGCCATAGTGAGGCAGAAGATAGCTCAGCGTGTTAAGCACCCATTGCACAGATCTTAGTTGATAGGCCAGGTCGAGGTACCACATTTGTGTAAGGCTGACTTATGGGACGATCCTGATAAATCATTTTATCTCACTGTTCAGTACTGCACTGTCTTCTGTGAAAAGGTGTAACTTCTCACATGATGGTGGCATTGTTTTGCTAATTGCCTGCTATTTCTTTTCATGCAGGCCTCTACCATCGAATACCATCGAAATGCCCCTACCAACCTCCAGTTCCGCAAGACACTAAAAACGTGGTTCTTATAACAATACCTGCCAGACGAACAAAAATCCCTCTCTCCCTCCACCAACAGTACTGCGTTACTGTATAAAAATGCTGCTCTTGAGTTAGGTGCCTGGTACAAGCAATAAAAATAAAAATAAATACAAATAGGCCATTTGAATGGAAGGAGTGCTAAACAGAAGAGAGCTGTCTCAATGGTATTAGCTCAAAAGATTTTTTTTTTATCGAAAAGGAAAATAAATCGATTTAGTAAGACCCCTCCATGACCACACCAAGCTGTCTTTTTAAATCAAACTGTCACGCCCTGCCGCACACGAGTGCGCACAAGGGCTGAAAGTGGCAGGTAAGTGTCTGTGTGTGCGTGTCTGTGTGTGTGTGTGTGTGTGTATAACTGTGTGCGAATACGTGTGTGTATGCAGGGTGGGGGAGGGTATGAGCAAAGGGAGGTTTGGTGGTGAAACCCCCAGAATTTACACACAAAAAAGCCCTCGGTCAAGTCTTTTTCCCGCTTTCTGGGGGCTGCACAAAATCGACTGAAATAAATCTGTCTTTTTCATGTGTGACATAGAACCGTCTCAATATCACAGGCCTCTGGCAAGCTTATTTTCAGGTGTATTTGCTTGACACAAATCAGTTTGCTTTTCTGTACAATGTTAAATGTTCTTTTGCACATTATGAATAGCAATCTGTAAGTCTGTGTGTTGGTGCAGCTCGGTTTTTTAAATACAGCACTAAAACTCCGGCAAGAGGTGTTAGGCACCCATC
This sequence comes from Ambystoma mexicanum, assembly GCF_040938575.1. Taxonomy (NCBI): domain Eukaryota; kingdom Metazoa; phylum Chordata; class Amphibia; order Caudata; family Ambystomatidae; genus Ambystoma; species Ambystoma mexicanum. Next base: position 972,103,069 of record NC_090936.1, on the reverse strand, counting down.
AATTAGTAATCAGTTACTTATATGTTTCCCTCCATGATGGAGAAGATTAAGTTGGGTCATTATGTCATTTCTGTACTTTCAAATGCAGGCCTATACAACACGTTATTATTTTTTGTTCATGAAAGTCAACCATTAACAAATATTTCCACTTTGCTATTCGAACTGGGCAACAATGTAGTCAAGAGCATAAATTGCAGACCGGGCTCAATCTCAGGTTCGCCTCTTGATCGAAGTGTGCGGTTCTGGGCAACAGCTCATTTAATGCCCAACCTATCAAAACCCACTCACCTAATATTACAAAATTGTCAGCCCATAAGAATGGTTTAGTTATCAGGGTAAGTTCTTAAAAAAAGACTTACACATGGTGTGACTGGCTAAAGTGTTGCTTCATTTATAAGAAAAGCGACTAGTAAAATGTGGGCCTCATTACAAGTATGGAGGTGCAGTAAAATGGTAAATTGGTGGTAATTCCGTTACCGCCACTTTACAGCAGCATTACCGTACCACTGCACTGCAGGTTTCGAGGTAAACCACTGCACTACAGGTTTGGAGGTAGGTACATCTTCCACTTTATGCGAACACTCAACAGATGTACTCTGCGGTATTACCACTTGCAGTAAATCCATTGAAAATCCCCCAAAATGGACTCCAGAAATGGGGATTTACACCGCCTTACCACCGCTCGTGATCTTGAGGTAATCCCATGGGACCGTGTGGCGGTAATGGACAGAGTTTGGCAGTGATTCAGTGGATTTGCCGCCTGATCAGGGGCGTTGCTAGGGGGGGGGGCTAAGGGGGCTATAGCCCCTGATCTTTGGTTGTAGCCCCGGATAGAATCTCAGGAGCTACAGCCAAAAGACTAGCTAGCCCCCAGTCCCGACAGTTCCGACATCAGCTTAGCCCCGGGTCTTTTCCAGACCTAGCAACTCCCCTGCGCCTGATTATTACAAAATCGTGATGAGGCACTTTAAAGTCTCTTCTGTTTTTTTGGTTCGCTGATGGCATCACAACATGAAAACCAGGGCCCTTTTCGTATCTCAGTCTATGTTTGAATAGGTGCACTGTTCTGGAAGCTTCTAATTGCTATCCACTGTCTATGCTACCATATGTGCAGCAATCTGCTTGAGTGGTTTCACATTCTGTGGAGCTACTAACCTGAATCCCCTGCCCATGCTGGGCTATGTGTACTTCCTTCATATAGCTAATGATCTGGTTCCTGCATCTATACTACAGCCTGCACACCTTCCTTATGGTTGCTATGTTTTAAAATGGTCCTGTACTCAGGTTATAACACATGTGTCATGGACTGCTAATGCAGCCTTGTTTATCATTCTGATTCCAGCAGGGATGAAGGGAGCAAATGGACTTGAAGGGAGTGCAGATGCTTATTGTAATCACAGAAGGGCATGGTTTAAACTTTGGGTTATGATTGCAATGACAGGGGGCATGGGGGGCCATTCTAAAGATGGCCCATGGGGCAGATCCTCTGCTGTCATTGAGATAGCCGCTAGTGCTCTTTTTATGGGTCGCCTTGGTACATGTCCTCTGTTCACAAGTCTCATTGAGACACACCCTGGTTCTTTTGTTAAACGGTCACCGCCCCCTTTCCCTGCGCAGAAGGAGATCATTGTAATGGAGCATATCTTTTAACATGCCTCGCTGAGACTCTTTCCATCCCTGCTTCAGGACATTTGGAGCTGTGAAGATGGACTTTAATGTCTGAAATGCATTGGCCAACACTGCCAGCCTCGTTAATTGTTGAAGGAATGTAGAGACACCAATAGCGATGTTTTAACAATTAAGGAGAAGCAGCAAAGAATGTTTATTGAAAGCTATATATATACGTTTCTTGTCTTTTTCCTTGTCATGCTGCTGACTAACTGAAAAAGAAAAGGATTTGTTAGTCTGGACTTGCTTTGGTGTTCCTGCCTCTTTGCAGAAAGTCATCTGGGCTCTTTCTGCTGTTTTTGGGAGTGCATCCCGTCCATTTTTCCTGTTTCCGTTTCGGATCATGTTTTTGTTTCCTTTTAATATTAATATACATGTTAAGAAGTAGAATTTGATCTGCAAGGGTGCAACCAGAACCTTGGAAGGGTGCCTGTTTTTTTTGTTGTTATCACATTGCGACAGAGCCTATGCCTCTGTTTAGGGGTCACCTTGAGAAATGCCCCCTGTGTACGAGTCACACTGAGATAAAGCCAGATAACATTTATTAAGGGGCCAATGTCTCCTTCCTTAGGAGACAGACCCCGTTCCTCTGTGTAGGGGCCATCTTGAAACATGATCTCTGTTACTGGGCCAAATCGAGACAGACCGTTCTTCTTTGTAAGGGGGTCAGACAGGGACATTAACTCTTTTTTTGTGACACATTGAGACAACGGTGGTCCTCCGTTCAGGGGTCACATTGAGACATGTCCTCTGTTTCATGTCAAATTGAGACAGACCCTGGTCCTCTGTTGAGGGGTCACCTTGAGACAGGGCGTTTGTTTCGTGTCACACCAAGACAGGCCCTATCCTCTGTTTAGGAATCACTGTCTCCTTTCGAAGTGGGTCACATTTAGATAGATCTGGTTCCTCTGATCAGGGGTCACCTTGAGACAGGCCCTGGTCCTCTGTTTAGGAATCGCTGTCTCCTTTTGCAGTGGGTCACACTGAGACAGATCGTCCTCTCTTCAGGGCTCACCTTGAGACAGGCCCTGGTCCTCTGTTTAGGAATGACTGTCTCTGTTCTTAGTGGGTCACATTGAGATAGATCTGGTTCCTCTGATCAGGGGTCACCTTGAGACAGGTCCTGGTCCTCTGTTTAGCGGTATCCTTGAGATAGGACGTTTGTTTCGTGTCACAACGAGACAGGCCCTATCCTCTGATTAGGAATCGCTGTCTCCTTTTATAGTGGGTCACAATGAGATAGATCTGGTTCCTCTGATCAGGGGTCACCTTGAGGCAGGCCCTAGTCCTCTGTTTAGGAATCACTGTCTCTTTCCTTAGTGGGTCACATTGATATGGATCTGGTTCCTCTGATCAGGGGTCCCCTTGAGACAAGCCCTGGTACTCTGTTTAGGAATCACTGTCTCCTTTCGCAGTGGGTCACATTGAGATAGATCAGGTTCCTCTGATCAGCGGTCCCCTTGAGACAGGCCCTGGTCCTCTGTTTAGCGGTCACCTTGAGACAGGGCGTTTGTTTCGTGTCACATCGAGACAGGCCCTGGTGCTCTTTTTAGGAATCACTGTCTCCTTTCTTAGTGGGTCACATTGAGATAGATCAGGTTACTCTGATCAGGGGTCCCCTTGAGACAGGCCCTGGTCCTCTGTTTAGGATTTGCTGTCTCCTTTCTTATTGGGTCACATTGAGATAGATCTGGTTCCTCTGATCAGGGGTCACCTTGAGACAGGCCCTGGTCCTCTGTTTAGGGGTCACCTTGAGACAGGGCATTTGTTCAGGCCACATCGAGACAGGCCCTAGTCCTCTGTTTAGGAATCGCTGTCTCCTTTCGCAGTGGGGCACATTGAGATAGATCTGGTTCCTCTGATCAGGGGTTACCTTGAGACAGGCCCTGGTCCTCTGTTTAGCAATCGCTGTCTCCTTTCTTATTGGATCACATTGAGATAGATCTGGTTCCTCTGATTAGGGGTCCCCTTGAGACAGGCCCTGGTCCTCTGTTTATGAATCGATGTCTCCTTTCACAGTGGGTCACATTGAGATAGATCTGGTTCCTCTGATCAGGGGTCCCCTTGAGACAGGCCCTGGTCCTCTGTTTAGGAATCGCTGTCTCCTTTCTTATTGGATCACATTGAGATAGATCTGGTTCCTCTGATCAGGGGTCACCTTGAGACAGGCCCTGTGTTTAGAAACCGCTGTCTCCTTTCTTAGTGGGTCACATTGAGATAGATCTGGTTCCTCTGATCAGGTGTCCCCTTGAGACAGGCCCTGGTCCTCTGTTTAGGAATCGCTGTCTCCTTTCCTATTGGATCACATTGAGTAAGATCTGGTTCCGCTGATCAGGGGTCACCTTGGGACAGGCCCTGGTCCTCTGTTTGGGAATTGCTGTGTCCTTTCTTAGTGGGTCACATTGAGGCAGATCTGGTTTCTCTGATCAGGGGTCACCTTGGGACAGGCCCTATTCTCTGTTTATGGACCCACGCCCCCATTCTTAGTGGTTCACATTGGACAGGCTGTCTTGCGGGCTGACTTTCTCTGGATGTCACAGATTGTTCCAAGTCCAAGTTTTGTTCATTTTCTGGGGTTATTTATAGCTGAGAGCCTGTTCTCGGCAGAGGATTAATGCTCCCGAAGCTCTTTCATGCCCTAATTCAGCGCATGCATATTTAATCAGAATTATCTCCGAGAATGAGCAGGTACTGGGCCACCAGAGGTTCAGCTCTGCCCAGCTCTGTCTGCTGCCAGTCTCTTTGCAGGGACTGCCCACCCTCCCCGGCATTCCCCCTCCCCCCCACTCAGTATCATTATTTGCCATTTCTATGGAACCCGGCAGGTACATGACAGATTCAGTAACGTGCAGACCCTTCGAGCCACACGCATACATAGTACTGAGCATTCACTCATTGCTGGATAGGCATCCACTTATTGATGTTAGCGAATGAGTTACTGTAGTTATTTGGTGCCATAACGATTCTGGGCTCAGTATGCAGGTCCCCAGTGCCCTATATTTACTTAGTGCTATATATGATTCAGTGAAATGTGCGCCCACACCCATTTACAGATTGCCAGAACTGCTTATGCAATTATTCGTCTATTGTGTGCAATATATGCATGACATCAGTGATGTGCATGCACTGAGTGCAACAATTATTAATTTCTCCATTCATACTCATTGATATACATGCACTCAGTGCTGGCCTGTACTCAACACCCAGTATGTGCTCAGTGATGTGCATGCACTCAGTACTGCATTGTGCCTTTTATCCCTGCATATTCGGAGATGCTCACATTCAGTGCTGCTGTAGAAGCACTCATTGATGTGCATGTACCAGATTTTGTTTGCTTATGTACTCAGTGATGTGTTTTCATTAACCGTAGGCTGCTTACACAACCATTGATGTGCACACACTCAGCACAGGATATGCACCCACAGTTGCACATGCACCTAATGATGTGCACGCGTGTGTGCGTGCGCGCACACACACACACTGTACTCAGACTGCTGTGATGTACCTAGTACTCCATATGTAGTCAGAGATGTGCAAGCTCTCGTGGCTGTATGTGCACTATTTAGGTGAAATGATCCACTAAAGTGAGTTGTGTACAGTGATATTGTGCAGTGCATGTTACCAGGCAAAGGTCCCTAGGTGATGGGTGTGTCTCAATATGACCCAGACACGGAGGACATGGGGCTGCCACAATGTGGTGCAGACATGCAGGGCGATGAGGCTGTCTCAATGGGATCCGCACACTCACAAATCTGGTCGGTGTCAATGTGACCCACTCATGAAGGACAGTGGTCTGTCTCAAGACGACCAACACACTGATGCGGTGCGATGTGTGATCCCAGCAGTAGAGAAACTGTGTCTGTCCCAAAGTTATGTGACCCCTAAAAATAGAAGACAATCTGTCTCAATGTGACCCCTAAAGAGAGAATATGGCCAGTCTCAATCTCACACTCAAGAAGAGGACCCTCAAAGACCTAGGATTAGTATTTTTCAACAACACATACGACAACTGTGGCTGTCTCAGTGTGACTACCAAAGCAAGGGGATGGGCCTTGATTTGGGCCTTGATTTGACCCATAAAGTGGGCAGAGGGCCTTTCTTTATTTGACGTAGATAGAAACGGTGGGGGGGGGGGCAAACCAACATTTGCTGGCCTGCCCCAACTCTATGCTGGACATCGGTACAGGGGCCATGAAACACTGCTGAACTGTTCACCTAGTTTAGCACTGTAGGGCCCCTAAGCAACTGCAAGGATGCATGTTGCACTCTACAGAACTCTTTCACGAATAAACAAATAAATATTGTTTGACTCAAAGTGCATGTCCTGTTACAACTGTTGTTATCCTGGGGTGATTTCTGCTGTTTCGTCCTGATCGCTCTCAGTCACTCTCCCTTTCTCCATTCATCTCACCTCCTATATCCCTCACGTGTGGTGTACCTCAGGGATCTGCTCTTTCTCCTCTTCTCTTCAACGTTTATCTTCAGCCTCTTGTTAAACTGATTGACTCTTCTGGTTTTCAGTGTTACTCGTATGCGGATGACACTCAGATCTTGCAATCTACCTTAGGCGTGTTAAAGGCAGAGCTAATACATTACGCTGATCTTTGTGGCAGCTGGAATGGGGCTTTCTCTAGGCCCCTACCTACAAGTACCCAACCACCTCCACCTGAGCACCCAAGGAACTCCTTTCAGAGCGTGTACTATTCTGGGTAAAACACTATCTGTGTCCCTGCCTGGGGTCACAGGTTTAAGTTGCGAACTGACACGCACTTACCTGCCTTTGCTTTCCTAATTCTCTATTTGTTTGAGATCATATTCATTAAACGCCTTCTATTGGAAATAGAGATTTTTTGTTAAGGTGCTTGGCAGGTACTCAGTTGTCCTTATCTCTCGCTATAATTATCTTATGGTAGAAAATAGAAGAGAAACGAGTTTAGGTAAACTGCGTATTGTTTATAATGGAAGGTGTTCTTATCATATATTATTTCAACTCATTACATGAGAATAGATGAGAAATGAGTGTAGTAAACTGCTGTATTATAGGTAATGATCGTTTGGAATGAAAGTGATGTGTAATTTGTTATATGGGTAATGTCTGGGTGCTATGTATGTATGATGTTAAAGTGTATAAAGTTTAATTATAAACTGTATCACTCTGAATAAATAATAATGAAAGAAATTAAACACCTCCAGGGTTGTTCTAGCAGCTTCTGCAGCCAGGGGTGGACTGGGAATAAAAAGAGGCCCTGGAAATAATTTTCAAGGTGGCCCCATATTGCACATTTTCCCCAAGACCCACCTTTATCCTATGGAAACATTTGGAAATACCACACAAAAGAGGCCCAGGGGGCAGAGGCCTACCGGGAAATCTCCAGAGTTCCCTATAGACCAGTCCACCCCTGTCTGCATCACAGTGCAGTTCACCTTTGAAGTGGTTTAGGGCTGGGCGTCTAGTGATGTGCCCATTTTCGGCCCCGTATGTGACTTCCTTAATGTCATTCCAAGCGCTGGATCGGGGGGGGGGGTTTGAGTAAATCCTAGGTGGCGCTGACCCCTCTTAGTAGCACTGAAATCGGTCCTTGGAAATGCCCCACTTGCGTTTTGACGTTAGTGGGTGGTGCCAGTGAAACTGTAGTTTGTTGCTTCCTTGGGAATGCCCACCTGGGGCTAGATTACCCGAAACTTGAAACAGTGCAAGTGCCGATTTGCACAGTATTCGCACTTGGCCAAAAGGTGCCCTAGTGCAAAACACATTGGGGCCATATTGGAAAACCTTTGCAACACAAATTAAATTTTGCATAGTATTAGGACTAGGGCAAATATAGACCTATTGCAAAAAACATATACTTTCAATGCATTGTTGCACCAGTGCAAAGTTTTCCCTAGAGCTAATACCGTGCATATTTTATTTCTTTATTTCTAAAGCGCCAACAGCCCGCAGGCATCAGGGAGCACACCCAGAAATCAGACAGAACAGCAAGCCTAGGACATCAAGAGCAGTAAGTTCAGAGAGAGAAGGGATTCTATTCGAACAGTAATGTTTTCAGATGCTTCCGAAACAAAAGCAGACCCCTATCTTGCAGAGGTTTTATGGATAAGGAGTCCCAAGCCTTGTGTGCCAATGATGTAAATGATCTGCCGTTACATGAGAGCAACCTGGTGCCCGAGGACCTTAGGACTCTCGTGGGTTCACCTGTCTTTAAGGTAATCAGGGGCATTGCCATGCACACATTTGTGTGCTAAAGTGAGAATTCTAAACTGCAACCGAGCAGACACAGGCAGCCAATGTAATTCCTTCCTTATGGCAGATATATGTGTTTTCCGGAGCAAATTGTTGGCAATACGGATGCCATCATTTTGGATAACCTGGAGTTTGTGAATGCAATTTGTATTTGCTCCGCCCACAAACGGCATTACAATAATCAATTCTTGGAAGAACTGTGGCACGTGCTAGGGCAATACAGTTTTGTTGTGAATGGAACAGTTTTATCTGCCTCAATATCTTTACATGATATTGTGAGTTTTTAATAAATGTAATTAACATGTTTTTCCGCCCCCAATAAGGCCTCCAAGTAGACACAAACAGTTTTAACTCTTTCCAGCACAGGAATCGAAAAATTCTCAATAGTAAGCTTTACATAATCAGATGAAAGTTTCTTGCTGACTTGGGGAGACCCAAAGATCATGAGCTCTGTTTTATTGCTTTTAAGGCACATCCAATGAGACGACAACCACAGTTTAATGGTTTGATAGATACGATTACACCTATCTGTGTCTACCTTGTAAACCCCATCCAGCTCAAACAATACTAGTGTGTCGTCAGTGTAGTTGGTAAATTGCATGCCCATATTGACAAGAATCTCGCAGAGTAGTTTAGTGTAGATGTCATATAATGGCAGTGACATGCATGCACCCGGTGTAACACCCTGTGAAAGATTTGCACTTGCACGGATGCAAAGTTTCAGTAATCTGGCCCCATCGAATCTGTGGTTTGCTGTGGGCATCTTTTTTGTCCTAACATTGAAATCAGCCCGTTCCCCGGGTTTCTACATGTACTAAAGCACTGGATTTATGGTCGCTTGTTAGGTCCTACTTGAAGCACCTATGCAGGTATTTCTTGGCCTTTTACTTCCCTGGAGATTAGCGCTGTCCAATACTTCCGGGAGCTATGTCTGCTATGATTTGAAGGTCAATAATCTTCAGTTCATGCACTGTTCACCCGGCCTGCCATTGCTGGTGCTTTCTGGTGTCCAGGCTGCGAAGTAGGTATAGGTGAAAGGAGTGCTATGATATGGAAAAGAAAACCACCTTGCTTCTGTGCGATGAAGTGCATTTAATTGGAAAGGCATTCTGAGTGATACCGCAGAGCCATAGTTTAAAGATTACCCGATTCCCCGAGATCTTGCTCAGGGTACATGAAATGCAATCTTACTGGGTGAGTTTAGTCTGCCACCAATGGCTCATTTATAGTTGATTGTGGGGTGACATAAATGAAATGTAATGCTGTATCATGTATAAAAATATAATTCCCTGAATAGGTCTTCCTCTAGAACACCTAGAATTTTAGATTTATATTTCTCTTGTATTTTATGACTTTCTTAACAAGTGACTCAGTTTATGATTAATGTTGTAACAATATCTGAGGTCTCTGCAAGCCTCCTTAAACAGTGGAGGTTGGAGGCCATTTGTATATAGTAACATACTGAATTTGTCTGCACATTACTGCACCTTACAAGCTTGTTCTACAACATTTGCAAGACCATGAACTCCTAAGAACTCTGGCCCCTCTCCTGTTACCACAGGTTAGCATCATGATGTGCAACCAAGCCCTGAGGCAGAGTGTCTTCAGACATAGTTTATTAAGAGGAAAAGAAAGAAAGGGGATGCAATTGAAGAGCACTGATGGACTCTGCGTTAAGACACATGGCAGCTTCTTTCCTGCTGTGGATCCACTAGCTCTGTGGTCCTGTTGACACCCTGCTGGCTGGGTAAGGTAGAGGAGCTAGAAGGTGCAGCAGCTGAAGCTTCTATAGAAGGGATGGTCTGTATACTTTGGCTCTCCAGATGTTTTGGATTACACGTCTCATCAGCTCTAGCCAGCACAGTCAATGGTGTGGAATAATGGGGTCTCATTATTTCTCCTATGTGTCTTGGTTAAGTGTTCAGTATTGAACAGACTACAAGTACACTCAGGCGCGACCTGGTCTAGCAGTTCAGGTTGGGCAGCTCCCATTGGTGGCAGCACCTGACTGATTTGCATATGGCTGGACCCCTTTTGCAATGGTGCAGACAGACTAAACAACAGTGGTGTTGAAGGCAGTGCCAATGGTTCAGATTTATTCAAAACCTTCCACTCATCACTTTTTTGGGTTATAGAAGTACACTCAAGAAAACAGGATTTCTGCATTTTGTAACTTTAGTTGACACATCAGAATTGCTACTTTCCTCCTGTACATCATGTTATATATCACACCAATGTGTTGCAAGGGATCAAGGGTAGAGCGCTGAGTACATGGACAGTGATGTGAGACTAAACCTAGTCACCTTAACTGTTAACATGTGCACAATAGTCCTTTTATGTACACCAGGTGTCTGCAACCTCTGGATTACCAGATGGTCTGGACTACAACCCGGATCAGGCCTGGCGAGCATAGTCAATGCTGAGGGATCGTGGGAGTCATAGTCCAAAATATTTGCAGAGCTGCAGGTTGCAGACTCCTGATGTATACCAATCTGTTGTGTTCTGGAAAATCTTGCTTCATACAATATGTTGGCAAAACATGTAACAGATTGTATAGCATTGTCAATTACCTATTGCCACTCCAAGATGGGTCTCGTGAAACACTGTTTGATTCAGTGCCTGCATCATGGAGAAGCAGATCGAAAGCTCCCTTTAATATGCAGCAAATCAAATGGACAACGTTTACCAGATAGTTTGTAATCTAAAGACTTATGTGGCAATGTTCACCGCACTTCACATGTTCATGGGCAAGGACCTCTAGTGCCAGCCAGAGAATCAGCGAAGGGTTTCTAGTGGCATAATATTAAACCTAGAGGCAGAAGTCTGAGTGGTTTGTAAATGTTACAATACAATTTTTCACTCTATATGCTTTTTCCATATTACATGTAAACATTATGGTATCTTCCCCTTAGGTTGAAATCAATAATTACTAGGATTGATCTATTTACATTGAATAAAAGTGAAAAATTCCTAGGCGTAGCATCATTCTCTTGAATCAGAGGTTTCGAAACCACTGCTTTTTGTGACGTAACCAGCCAACAAATATCTGTCTATCTGTCTATTGTCTGTCTATCTATATACCTATCAATACATCTATCCTTGGGCGTAGCTATCTTTCTATCTATTGGCTTATCTTTCTTTGAGCCTTTCTTTCCACCTATCTTTGGCTTTATCGATCGTTTAGTCTATCTAGCGAGCTATCTATGTTTGGATCTATCTATCTTTCATCTATCCATCCATTTCTATATTCATCCATCCATCCATGGTATGGTATGGTAATGTCTATTTATAAAGCACCTATACAAAGGCAAATGTTTCAAAGCGCTCAAGGGGGGTGGGAACATGGGGAAAAAACAACAGTCGCTCAGAGCCCTTGAAATTCCGAGACGATAATGCAGAGGTAGAGTAAGTGCATGTAACACATTTAACAGTTGAGACAGCAAATAGGCCTGACGGCAATTCTGCAGTTTTACCAAGTGCAATTAAGGGGTGAAGACACAGGGGAACAGACCGATGATCTTCAGGCTTAGTGCATTCGGATCATGCAAGTGCACATCCATCCACCAATCTACGTCTTCTTCCCTACCTTCCATTCTCTCTTCCTCTCCACCTGTGCTTTACCTTAACCCATCGCCCTCTCGTCCCCATCGTTTCCTTGTCCACGTGGTCACTGCTTGCCATTGCCGGGGCGCACACTTACCCTTATGTGAGGAGGAAGAGGAGGAGGAGGAGGTGTGGAGCAGCGTGTCCTGCCAGGTGGCTCTCTGAGGGCCTGAATCCCCATTGTTGTTCAGTGAATCCTGGGCAAAAAAGATAAAGTAACAGCATTCAAGAAATGGATGATAAATGACACAAGAGACCAACAAAGAACCTACATCAAAACACATGAACAATTCTGCACAAACCTATTCTTACATAAGATGACGCATTGTTCAGAATGGAGCTCTGAAGCGATAGGTAAGAAAAGAAAGCCTCTTTGCTGAGTTGTAGAAATAGGTTAAACACACCCCGCAGATCCTGCTCTCCCACAGGTTTCAATTCACCTGGCAGAACACCTACTTACATTGCATGTTCACACACACATTACCAAACACACATTAGCAAACAAGACACAGGCCTTCATTATGAGTTTGCTGGTACTGGCAAGCTGCACTTACGGTCTTCATCACCCGATATCCTGGTGTCACCAGGATATTACGAGTGGCAGAGAGCCGGTAAGTTCACATTCCCATGGAGTCCTCTAGTACTCCATGGGATGGGATTGCCAGAATCAACAGCACAGGTAGCACTGGTGCCAGTAATTCTAGCATTTATTTGCTGGCAGGGACCTGAGCTACCTGCAGGTCAGGCCTGCCAGTAGATCACTGCCCTCACCGGGCAAACTTGTACTTCCCCAGTCTGGAAAAAATGCCAGAATTACCAGCATTATTTCTGGCATTTATTCTGGACCGAGGAAGTCGTAATGACCTGCACAGTGTTTATTTATTAGCAATGTGTGTTGCATTAATGACCATGGTCTAGGGCATTCTGGGCCGGAGCAGAGGTTCCAGAGCGAAATGAGCCCGTTCCATTCCAGGGTCATTAACATGATTAACAGCCTGTGGCTTTCGTTCTGGCATGCTAATTTTTTTTTAACTTTTCAGGCAATCAGACCACGGACGGGTGAGTGGCACAGGAGACAGCAATGGGACACAGCTCAGCTTTAAGTCTACACGCACAGCCTGCATTCCTGGTCACCTGACTGGCTAGCACCACTCCCTTGGCTTGTAATGTTAAGTAATGTTGGAGGACTGGCTCCAAAAATAGGCCTGCAATCATTAGGCCGCATGCATGAGTACCACATGTCACATTGATTTTGTTGCATACCTTTTTAAACCAAAATCAAAATAAATTATAAAGCACCTTTCAATTATTCAAAATGAAATATAGTGGACCTGGGCCCGAGATGCGAGGGTAGCCAGGTGATCAATGCAGTATCAGTCAGGAGTTCAGCAGGGCAGAGCATGAGAGAAAACAGAAGCAAAGAGGAAGGTCTTGAGGTGCTTCCGGAACAGGAGATCATTATCCTCAAGCTTCAGGGAGGCAGGGAGGCTGTTCCAGAGGGGGGCCCCAGCCGAAGAAAGAGATCTACCACCAACTTCTTGCATGGAGAAGCGACTGACCCTGAGGGAGTTGGAGGCGCATGAACGAAGAGCTTGAGAGGGAAGATATTTAGGAAGAGAGAGTTGGAGGTATTGAGGCCAGAGGCCTCGGAAGGCCTTGTGGACAATGCAGATGGATTAGAACTTAATCCTCGCAGCCACTGGGAGCAAGAGCAGAGATTTCCGTCCTGGAGAGAATACAAATGTTTTCCCTGGAACCTGCAGTCCTGAAATGTGGCTTTTTATCTTTCGTTGTTAGCTATTTTCCATTCAGTTATTTGGTACAGTGGTGAAGTGCTTGGCCTGTGAACCTTTGAGTCCTGAGGTCTGCATCAAATCACAAATTCCAATTCTCATTTTACATACACACGGCCTATAAAATACTGGGTGGGGGAGTCTGCCCTCTGAAAAATGTGGGTGGATGCCATTCACTCGCATTTACCCTTGACTTGAGCCCTGTTTAATATTTACTGTTCATCTAAAAAGAATATCAAGGACCACATTTCTGTCGACTGATAACAACACTGCTTGCAAAGGAAAGAGCCATAAGACCCCATATTCCCATTATCAAGGTGATGTGTTTGTCAGGTACAGGGCCGGCTCGGCCTACATGAACAATTGGAATGGACAGGTCAAGACAGTAGCATTGGCCTTTTGGCTGGACCAAGATCAGTATGCATATGGTTGGTTCCCTTCTGTAATGGCACAGTCGAGCTAAAACATGATGGCATGGAAGCCTCCCCAGAGCAATGATTAGGGGTTTGATTCATTCAAATCCTTGCATCCATCCCTTTTGTAGCGGTGAGAGGCTGCCCACATAAGAGAAATGTGCTAATCCAGTTCCATTACATTGATTTATTTTTTAATTTGACTCAACTTTCCCCTCCAGAATTACATTTGTTAAGTACCAGCTCTTATTTGCTTTGTGTGCTGTTGGCTCATACCCGCCTGGGGATGGACGGGAAAGCAGCAAATAGAGCTACTAGCAGGGTGAAGCTCAATGGGAGAATTCCTCCCTCGCTAGCCTCACAGCAGGCGCAAGTGGGAGCATGAGGTGGCACCGTCATGTCCTGCATGCTGGGTGAGGGGAGAAAAACAAGTGATCATGTCACAAACCATTATCCAGCTGAGAGACAATTCACCTCTAAGTCGTTGTCTGCCCCCCCCTCTTCCCACACATCTCCCGAATCATCACTCCTGACAACCCTGCCAATCAGTCCCAGGTTATTTACCGCTCCTCGCAGTCAGCACCACTGCTGAGGTGGGACGGCCATAAATGGTGATAAGGTCAGGAAAATCCCCCTTCCACGGTAGAGCATCGAATGCCCACCTCACCTGAAGCAGCTTCCCCAGGCTTCGCATTACTTTGTAAATGCTGCAGCATTCAACGGTGCTGAGAGTGTACCTCTTTAGCAAGGGCTTGACAAGCCTCCATTCAGGGCTTCTTCAGAGACACTGGGCCTCATTACGAGTTTGCCGGTCCGGATACAACGATACCAGTAAGTTTGCCAGTACTGTTGTATCGGGACCGAAAAACTCAGAGTTGTGCTCGCGGGCGCCTTTCATTCCGCCAGATCTGACCTGGCGGATTGAAAGGCACCCGCGAGTATGGCATGCCTGTAGCACAGGCAACGTAATGATTCGTGCCAGTGCTACATGCATCCCCATTCCCATTGAGCCCTATGGGGATCAAATGGGAATGGGGATCACCCGATTCCGGCACCTGCGAAAGGGCAATTACCGGGTCTGACAAGGCCAAAATACCCTGGTAATTGCCCATTCGCAGGTGCCAGACTTTCTTGCAAGTTTGGATGTAGCCTGCCTGTATTGCCCACTGTATCGGCTCAGCCATTTAGGACATCTATCAAATTCCTTCCCTGCCAGTATGCGATCGCAAATGACCCTCCGAATTCTTTAGAGTATATAAATTAGGGTGTGATTATGTGGCGCATGTGCAATTCCAAGGTGGCACTGATTTGTCGAGAACCGAGGCTTCCTATTATGTATTTAACTTCTATACTCCACAACCGGCAGCAAAGATTTAAACATGTTTTCATTTACATCAAAACACCCCAGTCCAAGATGGCAGCCATGGGCATTCATTAGCCAATCAGGTTCCTTCCCACACTATAAAGACCCTTCCAGTTAGCCCCTCATCCTCTTCTTTGCTGCTCGACCAGCAGATACGACTTTTCTACTGTTTGAGCATTTCATTGATACATTGCGTCTTTTTATTATCGCTGTTCCTATTGAGGGTTGTAATTCTGGCTGTGCACTACAGTTTGCCTCTTAGTCAATTTCAGGGTTTGGTGCTTCGAATTGTTGCGCTCACGCTCTGTTTTCTTTTTCCCTCCTTGGCAGCTCGTGTGACTGCACTCGAACAAGCAGGTAGCTGCCGGGAGAGACACGGCGCTGACATACCGCACGACCGCTCACAAGTTTCGTGAGAGGCTTGCGTTGTTTTGCATTCCAGGTGTTCCTGTGCAAGCGTGTATGACAGGTGTTCACGTCTCCCATTAACCGGCTTGGTGCCCGAGGGGGACATATTATCGTTGTGATTGCCGAAGGAGCCTGCTCGTGTTCTGAGCTTGAAGAGGCCCTTGTACTCTTACTCCAAGTCACAGCCTGTTCGGTCTATACCCACACCCATGAAGCATGGCTGTGGCTTGCTTGCATTGAGGGAAGACCTCTGCTTGAGGTGGTTTCTGTGTTGGGCCCTTAACTTCCCTCCTTCTGGTTTGTCTCTTGGGGCCCGAACTCCCTCAGTTGGCTTTCAATAAAAGTGAGTCATGTCACTTCCCAGAGGGAATGTGGTATAGGGAGCTGTAGGAAAGGAGGGGGACATTATTATCCCACATTCTAGTTCCTCTGAGGAGGGGGGAGTGCTACTGTTAGAGATATTCAAATGGTTGTCAAAGGGTCCGTGGATAGTGCCTTGTGGGACCTTAATAATACCTTTGCCTCCTCCTTTGACGGCCTTATGTATTTTGTATTTATTTGAGGCTCATGTAGCGCCTTAATCCAAAGCTCTGTACATAACAACAACATAGAAATGGTACAATGGTATGAAGCTATGACATAGATTTCCTGTGATCAACCTTGCTGGATTAGTTGAGATTTCAGCGATGTACGAAACATAGAGTAGACAGTGATAGAATGTAAAGAGAGAGGAAGAGCGTTCCAGTGTAGGGGTGCAAGATGAGAGAATGTGAGAAAAAGTGACTGTGTACAGGGCGGAACTGGTGCTACAAGACAAAACTGAGAGCTAGAATGAAGAGAACGGGGAGGGATATAGAATGATACAAGCAAGGAGAGATAGTCAGGAGCAAGGCCATAAAGTGCTTTAAAGACAAGACATAACACATTTAATTTGAGTTGTGCTTGGAAGGAGAGCCAGCCAAGGGTGAGAAGAGCTGAAGAAATAGGATCAAGTGGAATCAAGCAGAAAAATACATGAATAGCAACATTGACAACAGATTTCAGGGGGGGGGGGCGAGTCAGGAAATAGGGAGACCAAAGAGCATAGTAGAACAATAGAATAGGAATGAGGAAATTAAGGAAGTTATTTATACTTTGGTTGCAACAAATGTCAGAAAGGAACAAACGTTTTGAATGTGAAATAGATGATAGCGACAGGCGTGAGAGGAGATGGAGATGTGATGTTTAAAGGATAGAGCAGATTGTGGCCGGTAGATGAGATAGGGAGCTGAGAGGGAGGAAATGATATAGAAGAGGGAGGTAAGGATGGGGGAATAATAGTAGAGGGAAAAATGACTACTTCAGTTTTAGTGATGTTAAGTGTAAGATGAAGATCTAGTGCTATATACTGTAATTGGAATTCAAGTGACCTCTCCTGACGAATGTCCCACATAAAAATAGAGGACAGAAACATGTCGAGTCTTCCAGTCTAGTATAATTCTAGTAATAATATATCTAGATACCAACACGAAAATCTTTGAAGTTTTTGTCTGCCTTTAACATGTTCACAATGAAAACAGAGGCAGACAAATAACAAACTGAGCAATCCTTTCATACTCAGAGGCACAAAGACTATTGTTGTTTGTATATAATAGTTATGCACTGTAATGTTTTTCTAATGTTTTCTCAATTAATGTACTATTTATATGTATTTTTACCTCACTTTGAATGAATTCATATGTTTTTAAAAGGACCATTGTAATGTTGGCATAACTGTTGATAGTATCCCACTACCTCATTTATATATGAAAAAGTGTAAGATAGTTACAGGACATCCAGGATTTAATAGGCAGTAAGTCAGAGGAAAGTGGATTGTGTATATCAGCTGAAAAGGAGAGAGAAAGGAAAAGCTGAATATCATCACCATAGAAATGATGGGATAGGCCATAGGACGAAATAACTTTAGCAAAGGGGGAAGTGTAGATCAAGAATAGAAAAGTGCCAAGAACCAATCCTTGCGGAACATCATGGGCAAGGGAGAAGGAGTCGGGGGTTGTCCCTCCCCATGAGACAGAGAATGTCCACTGTGACAGATAGGATCTAAACCAAGAAAGACCAGATCCCAAAAAACCATATGCTGAGAGGGAGGCTAGTAAGAGTGAGTGATCAACAGTGTCAAATACCGCAGAAAGATCTAGTAAAATAAGAAAGGAAGAGTGATTAGAGTAGCGTTCTGTAAGCAAGGAATTCAAGACTGACAGAAGGGCAGTTTCAGTTGAGTGCATAGGGCGAAAACCAGATTGAGATCGAGAAAAAATAGAGCTATTTGACACGAATGAGGAGACTTGAGAATAGACAAGGCTTTCAAGTAATTTAGAAAGGTAAGGTAGGAGAGAACTAGGTCAAAAGTTAGAAGCAAGGGAAGGGTCAGTAGAAGGTTTTTTTATAATTGGAATGATCGAAGCATGTTTGAAGGAAGAAGGTAAGGTCGAGGTAGAAAGACAAATATTAAAGAAAGATGTGAGATAATATTTAAGAGAAGAGTAGACTTTGGAAACAAGAATGGATGGGATAGGGTCAGTTGGAGCAGCAGTAGGGTGGGCTCGGGTCAACAACCGGGAGATGTCTTCATTAGTTATAGGGGTGAAATGAGAGATAGAGGTAGTGGAAGGCGAAGTAGAAGGGAGATAAACTGTTGGTGAGGAAGAAAAAGAATCAATAGCTAGACAAAGAGAAGCCACCTTAGAGGAAAACAATGAGGCTAAATCAGAGGCAAATAAAGAAGAGTTAAGTGAGTGATCAAGAGTAGGGGGGAAAGAAGACGAGAAAGAGTTTGAAAGAGCAGTTGTGGATGAGATGATAGTGCTTAAAGGAGATTAAAGAAGTCTGCTTAGCAGAATAAAGGCAGTCATCATATAAGATAATGGGTATCTCAGATGTCCAGACTCCGGGGGTGCCAGAGGAGATTCCTGCCCTGAAAGAGGCTAGACAGGCTAAGTGTGTAGCCAAGACCAAACATATTGAAGGCTCGCCAACATCTGGTGGGGTCCCCGACAAGGTCTTTA
The DNA here is from genome assembly GCF_040938575.1 of Ambystoma mexicanum. NCBI lineage: Eukaryota > Metazoa > Chordata > Amphibia > Caudata > Ambystomatidae > Ambystoma > Ambystoma mexicanum. The sequence continues at coordinate 972,084,536 of NC_090936.1, read as the reverse complement.
GTCCCCATTCCTGTAAGAGGCGTAGGAGCAAGAGTAGGGGTTTTACCCCCTCGAGAACCTCCTCTTCTTCGTCAGATGATTCTGATTCCCTGCCCAAGAGGAAGAAGGTAAAAAAGGAGGAACCTGAGATAAACAGAAGGTACTCACGGATATGCTTGGGGAACCTTTCTTTGATCCCACACATATCCAATATCCACGTTCTGTGGAATGGCGCCTGTCAGAGGCTTTGGGTTCCTCATGAAGCACGAGTTCAGGAAACCCATGGAAAAGTATGATCATAATAAGTTAATATCAGAGTGTCCGCGGCCTATCCTGCTGGACAAGGTAGCCCTTACGCCTGAGATTGACCAGCCCATGGTAGTTTTTTTTCACAAATAAGGAGAAGGATCCTTGGAAAGGGATTGATAAAGCACTGCATGCTTGTCAGGATAAGCTATTTGCACCCGGGAAAGGCAGATTGACCAATCACAATTGCCTTTCCTGGGTGCGAATGTGCATTCACTGAACGCAAGGATAAAAGAAAAGTCAATATAAATGGCCGCCATAAAAACAGAAAAGGACTATGTCCCTTTTCGGATGACGGTGGCCATTTTGGAACCTGTTTTCCATACCCGCTTTATCCGAAAAAGGACGTAGCCCCTTTTCTGTTTTAATGGCAGCAGGCATTTTTTTAAAAAAATTTTTTCCGTCCAACAGGAGATGTGCTCGCGCTGAGCACATCTCCCATCAGAAGGAAACAAATATGAAAGCGATTTGCACCCCAGGCCTACAAAGGCTGATGGTCTGTTAAATCCCATGTCCGCCCTGCCGCCAGGGCGTGAAAGCTACATTAGATGTCTTGGTTCCCCTTATGCAGGTATTTGAGGTGCTGGAGGAAAGTGAAGGATATGACACCCCCCTTGATGTCACTGTCCTGGGGGGTTGGTTGCAAAGATGTGTGTGTGTTTTTGGCAATGCCAACAAGGCACTGCCCACGGAATGAAGAAAGGCTTTGTTAATGCACCCAGAACCCAAGTTGGCAGATATGGTTCCATCAGAGGCACGGCCAAAGGCCCAGGAGTTTCTGTCTGGAAACACATTCGTTAAAGAACTATCTTCCTTCGTACATGCCTTCATGGCATTGGGTAAAGCCCAAACTAACATTACGGAAGGCCTTGACTCCTAGTGTTTTTTCAGGGGCTGGAAGAGGAAGAGCCCACTCCTCTAGCCGTCCCTTTCAGGGCTCCTCTCGTCCATCGCAGTCCGCGTCCAGAGGAATGCGTGTGAGGTTGTTCTCCTCCAGAGATGGGGTGGACACCTTCTTCCCAAAACACAGGACTCAGTGGAGAGGTTGCTCCTGCAGAGAAGGGCATTGCGACTCTGCAGCAGATGAGCATTTTACATTTAAATGTTTCTTCCCAGGGAGAGCTGGGGGGAAGGTTGGCTCTTTTTGCTCACAGGCTACAGAAGTGTGGGTCCTCCAAACAGTGATGCGGTTCCATGTAGAGATGTATTGCTCCCCTGTCAGGTAGTTCTCCCTTTCCCGTTGGAGTTCAGTCAGGAGAAGCAGGAGTTGTTGGACACTGAGGTGTGGGACCCCATTCAAAAGGGGGCGGTAGCCCATGCAGCTCACAAAGTTTACCCTATTCTTAGTTCCATCTTTCTGGTGATGAAGCCGGACAGGGGGGTTCAGAATAGTTATCAATCCCAAAGTTCTCAATTCTTTTGTGGTGTATCACCATTTCAAGATGGAGGGCATTCATTTGTTAAGGGACTTTATGGGAATTGGATGGGCAAGATAGATTTGAAAGGCACCTACCTAGTGGTCCCTGCTTATCCTCCCCTCCAGGAATACCTTCAGTTTTAGTGGCAGCAATTGGCCTCTCTCCAGTTCGGTCTGTCCTCTGCCCCGTGATGCTTCATAAAGCTTCTGCGCCTGGTAATGACGTTCCTCAGAGAGAGAGGTGTGAGGATAATGGTGTACTTAGACACCATGCTCATTTTGTGCAAAGGACAAGGGGTCACTGTTGTCCCCTTTCAGGTTGATGTTTTTTCTCCTTCATGATCTGGGGTTTGTTATCAATCTCGAAAAGTTTATGAATGTTCCTGCACAATGCATCCAATTGCTGGTCTTTGTTATGGATTCACAGCAATGTCAGCTGCTTCGCCCACAGAAGCGAATGTAGGCTATTCGGCTCCAGATAAAGTCCATACTTCAAAAAGGGTTTTTCTCTCTCTGTGTTGGCCCGGGTCATAGGAATGTTATCAGCCTCTATTTAGGCAATTTTTCTAGCTCTGTTGGATTACACAGCCTTTCAGAGGTTGAGGACCCAACATCTCAAAAAGGTGGGCCCCTTATTCGCAAGTATTGAGTCCGTCCCCAGATGCGACAGAAGCCTGGAACAGGAGAGCTACCTTTGGGTTATGGTGTTAGAGTCGGAAGCCAATCTGACTGGTTGGGGATCAAGAAAACAGGAGATTTCTACTGGAGGAAAATGTTCCACTCAAGAGCAGTCTCTTCATATAATCTGGCTGATGCCCCTTGCAAGTTCATTCCTGGTAAAAAAGCTTTGCCAAGGACTGGATGAATTGTTGGATCCTAAATTGACAACGTTTCCACAGTGAGGTACATCAACTGTCTGGGGGGAACACGGTCCAGGGGCCTCTGAGACATAGCGAGGGATTTTGGAAATTTTTGTCTAAGCTGCGGGATAATGCTACAGGCAGAATAGCTCTGCGGGTTGGTCAACATGGTAGCAGATTGGAACTCCAGGTTCCTTCGAGATGGAAGCAACTGGAAGCTGAACAGTGAGGTGTACCTGTTTCTACCAGAACTTTGGGGGCCTTTCCACATGGATATCTTTGCCTCTCCCCTCAGTTGCCAGGTTCCTTGGTTTTTCAGTTGGCTGCCGGACCTAGAAGCCGTGGCTGTGGACGCATTTCTCTAGGACTGAACTCACCTCTGGGGCTATGCATTTCCTCCCTTCTGCCTGATTTCAAAGGTTCTACTCCAGGTGCACAGGCAGGGAACTTCACTAGTTCTCCTGACTCCCTTCTGGCTATCGAGGTGTGGTTTCAGTCCCTGTTAAAACTATTAATAGACGTTCCCAGATTTCTCCCATCTTTTTCCCTTCTCATGACCGATCCGGGGGGTTCACAAGTTAGTTTAACAAGATCAGCTCCCTCTATGGTGTGGACGATTTCTGCGAGTCCTGGGCATTCCCAGGCGATTCGGGAGACGCTTGACAAGTTATCAGGGACTCATGGTCTAGATCAGAGGTCTTCAATCTGTGGGGCGCGCCCCCCTTGGGGGGCACGCCACCATGCCTGGGGGGGCGCGTGATGCCTGCTGCACTGAACTAAGCATGTGAAATGGGGAGCCACTGGCTCCCATGCACATGCTCAGCCAGTGCGATGTGCTGGGGGCATGGCCATGAAACAGGAAATAAACGCAGCCTGGACGCGTGCTTTCCTGCATTTGGATCGCGCGTCCAGGCTGCGTTGTGGTGTCCTGTGTTCCTTGCTCCTGCTGCCGCCGCCCGTGAGAGGTAAGTGACCCCTTTATTTACAACGCGGCTCCCCCGTGGCAATCTGCTACGGGGGGGGCGCGTTATTAATACAGTACCGGTCCCCCCTTCGCCCCTCTCTCCCTGCGTCCCCCACATTAGGGGTCATGGAAGAGAGGAGGCGAGCGGGGGACCAAAACTGTTCTGCCGGTGCTGTATTAATAACGCAGCTCCCCCATGGCAGATTGCTGGAGCCCAGCAATCTGCCATGGGGGAGCCGCGTTGTAAACAACACCGGCAGAGCAGTTTCAGTCCCCTGCTCCCCTCCTCTCCTCCATGCCCCAAGGAGGAGAAGAGGCGAGCAGGGGACTGAAACTGCCCTGACTGTGTTTTTTACAACGCGGCTCCCCCATGGCAGATTGCTGGAGCCCAGCAATCTGCCATGGGGGAGCCGCGTTATTAATGCAGCACCGGTCCCCCCTGCGCCCCTCTCCCTCTGCAACCCCCCACATTAGGGGGCATAGAGGGGAGGAGGCGAGCGGGGGACCAAAACTGCTCTGCCGGTGCTCCAGCAATCTGCCATGGGGGAGCCGCGTTGTAAACAACACCGGCAGAGCAGTTTCGGTCCCCTGCTATATATTTCATTCAAATTTATCATATTGTGATGATCGTTACCCTCTCTGCTCTAATGATCCTTACCTCTTTCGAGAATTTACTCTGAAGAAGTATCCTAGTGTGCATGAGACGGGAATATCTTTTACTCTTGGAGACCATTTCTTGTGACTTTTTTGTATTTACAATTTTTGTGCCAGGGTTGTTGTATTCTCCCCTGCACCTTTATACTTCTAAAATGTCTTTACCACCTTAAGCAATACTTTATTTTTTTCTTAACAAGTGGTGTGCAATTTAGACAACTAATTTTTTGCAGCTTCACTCCCCCACCCCATGCCCCATGGAGAAGAGGCGAGCAGGGGACTCTGTGTTATTAATGCAGCACCGGTCCCCCCTCCGCCCCTCTCCCTCTGCAACCCCCACATTAGGGGGCATGGAGGAGAGCAAGCGAGCGGGGGACCAAAACTGCTCTGCCGGTGCTGTATTAATAACGCAGCTCCCCCATGGCAGATTGCTGGTGTCCAGCAATCTGCCATGGGGGAGCTGCGTTATTAATACAGCAACGGTCCTCCCTGCGCCCCTCTCCCTCTGCGACCCCCACATTAGGGGGCATGGAGAAGAGGAGGCAAGCAGTGGAGTACCTTTGCCGAAAATGTTGGGGGGGACATGACATCTGTCAACCGGGTAATGCTTGGTGAAAGTGCAGCAGAGAAATGCAAAAGTATCCCTATGTCAGACACAACAATTTGCCGCCGTATTGCTCACCTGTCCTCTGATATCAGTACAGAATTGATATCGTGCTTGAAAGACAGCCAGTTCGCCCTACAGTTGGATGAGGCCACTGACATATCAAAAGAAGCTCACTTGATTGCCTATGTGAGGTACTGCCATGGAAAGGAGATGTTGGAGGACTTCTTGTTTTGTAAGCAAATTAAGGGCAGAGCAACTGCACCTGAACTCTGTGAAATTTTAAACAACTTCCTAAGTTCCAACTGCCTAAAGTGGGAGGCGTGTGTTGGTATTTGCACGGATGGTGCTTCTTCAATTTGTGGTGCTAGAGCTGAGCTAAAAGCAAAAGTATGGGGCATGAACTGACACAGGTTTTGACTTCTGTTGTAAAGATCGTACATTTTATTAAGATGCACCCTACAAGAGCCCGTCTGTTTGCCACCTTATGTGCAGAAATGGGAGCTGACCATGATGCTTTGCTGTTTCACACAGCGGTCAGGTGGCTATCCAGGGGAAAGGTTTTAAATCGCATCTATGAACTCAGAAACGAAGTGAGACACTTTCTCCTGGAGTTAGACCAGACAAAAGCAGAGCCTTTGTGTGATCCACGCTGGTTTATACTGTTGGCTTACCTTGGCGACATCTTTGAAAAGCTAAATTTTCTAAACCTCTCCCTGCAAGGCACAGAAACCACATCATTTGCCATGAATGCAAAAATATCGGCATTCAAGAAGAAGCTGGAGCTTTGGAGGAGGAGGGTTGATATTGGCATAGCCGATGCGTTCCCATTATTAGAAGATGCTCTTGAGGAGACGGAGTATGATCTTTCCTGTGTTTCTGAAGTAATTGGAAACCATTTAAATGCTCTCAGAACCAGTCTCGAAAAGTACTTTCCTGACGACAATTGCAACATGAATGACTGGGTGGTTCAGCCTTTCCAAGCTGACGTAGGAGCCCATCTCCCAATACAACTCCAGGAGGAACTAATGGAGCTCCAAAGTGACCGCCTACTAGAAAGCCAATTCAGAAAATTGTCTTTGGGTGCATTTTGGCAACATGTGTCTGCAGAGTTTCCAACTTTATCGAAATGTGCAGTCAATGTACTGTTACCTTTCAGCCCCTCATACCTGTGCGAAATTGGGTTCTCTGCACTTGCAGCCCTAAAGACAAAATATCGGTCAAAGCTGGAGGTGGAAGAAAGCCTGCGGTTGGCTATTGGAAAAATTGAACCCAATATTGACAGGCTGGCTGGTGAAAGGCAGGCCCACCCTTCACACTAGTTCTCCAGTATGCCACTGTCCAACTTGCAAGTGACAGCATTGACAGTACCTTGTTGTACTTGAGAAACAAATTGTTACAGCACTTGCATAGCAAATGTTACTACAGGACAGCAATATTGGGTGTTTTCGTTTTTGTGAAATAAATATCCAACACTATTTTTAGTCGAGTCCTCTGTATTGTAGCAAAATCGGAATGCTTTGTTCACAAATATTTGTCCTCTAATCTGATTTGAATCATTGGAAGCAATGATTTTGAAACAACGTGGTGTTTGGCATTCACTCCTTCGTTAGGGGCACCATTCTACTCCAGCGCGCGATAACCGTTTGCAACCGAGTACAATTTTGGAGTCCATGTTTATAGGGGGGGACTGGGCCGGAGAAATTTTTCTTAGGGGGGGCCCGGGGTCAAAAAGTTTGAAGACCACTGGTCTAAATACACACAGGTTTCCTATTCATTAGTGTGGTTGCATTGAGTGGGCTGGTGCGTGAAGTGGGATACTGATCCCATTTCAGCCCCTTCTTTTGAGATAGTTAACTTCCTAATTTCTCTGTTCAAAGAGGAGAAAGCTTATAGAACTATTAATTTACACTCATCCATTTCTGCAGGTCATGTTTTGGTTAAAGGAGAATATGTGGGTAGACACTTTTTCGTTAGGAATTTATTGTGGTCCATTCGGATTAAAATTCCTGCTAAGGCTAAGTATTCTGTTTTTTGGGATGTTAATTTGGTTTTGCATTTATTTCAGTCAAGGCCGGCAAATGAGAATTTGTCACTTCTACAGTTGTCTGCAATGTTAACTATGCTGTTAAGCCTTATTCCCATTAAAAGGGTTTCTGATGTTAAAGCATTGGATGTGGATAACAAAGCTTACTCGCCTGATGGAGTAACCTTCTTTATCACAATTAAGTGTTTGACTACTTCGGTTTATTATGCCTCATTCCTGGAGGATCAGAAACTATGTGTGGTTCATTGTTTACAGTGTTATGTGCAGGTGACTGGTGTGATGTGATCTTTGTCCACCTCTCAGCTGCTAATATAAGTCAGAAAACCCCTTTAAGATGTTTCCTCTGCCACTTTGGTTCGCTGGGTGCAATGGGTTATGAAGGAGGCAGGTGGATGTTTCCATCTTTGGGGTCTATTCTGCTGGGGGGCTATGGCTTCCAAATCGGCTCTGCTGGGTGGCAGGTTGGAAGATATTCTCTGTGCAGCTGATTGGTCTATGGAGTCTACTTTTAAAGCTTATCATAAAATGATTCAGCATATGGTGACTATGGTGTTGCAAGAGATTTGAACTTGCATAATAGGAAGCCTCCAGTCTCGACATAAAATGGCTACCCCCCCTCACTAGCATGAGTGGGGTTTAGATTCTATTAAGAGACACAGAGGCGAGTATTATCCCTCCCGTTCTCAGTCATTGTTTGTTCTCTGTTCCTTCCAGTCTTCGTCTAAGGAGAAGGTAGGCTGGATTCATTCGCAGAGGTCAAAGAAGGGCCAAGACTTCACTTGGTGTTCATTTTCTGAATAGATGGCATTTCTCATCTGGAGTGTGGTTTCGGTTTCCTTGCAGGTTTAGAAGAGGATGAGGGACTAACTGGAAGGGTCTTTATAGTGTGGGAAGGTGTCTGTTTGGCTAATGGATACCTATGGCTGTCATCTTGGACTGGTGGGGTGGAGGGCGTTTCCCAGAGGTTACAAAAGTTTTGTGTCTAAAAATATGTTTTGATGTAACTGAAAACATGTTTAAATCTTTGCTGCTGGTTGTGGAGTAAAGAAGTTAAATGCATATTACTTGCCTCCATATCTCTTAATGGGATCTAAACCCCCACTCACCCTACTGTGGGGGGTTGCCCATTGTTACTGCTCAGAGTGGGACTAGATCAGTAGCTCCTACCTAGCGACGCATAAGCAAAAGCACGGAAGCAGGTTCGAGCCACTCTCTGCGCCACGAGTATACTTCAGCACCACCTGGACCCAATAGTGGCATTCGAAACCACAGGAAAACCTCCTCAGCATAGAGGGCCAATTCTCCACTGCATGGCTTCTTCAATCAGTGCTTTGTACACCACAAAGGGCCTCCCACTGCATTTGGCCAACAACCAACATGTTGGTTCTTGCACAACATGGAGGAATTCCTCATGCATGCTCATGTCTCCATGTCGAAGGCCCTTACTATAGGGAACTCCTTGCCACAGCCATCTTTTCCCATGTCACAAACTCTTCCCTATGGTAAGAATCCGTTCCAACTGGAAGGACACCTCCCCTCCCTAGCAGCCTTCCACACGGCCAGATACCACATAATGCGATGGAACCTTTACTCTCATCTTTGGTCATCACCACTGGAAATGCCTGGACAATATCCCCCACCAGAGCTGTGGCCTCAGCATGCCGGAAATGAACGCGACAAACATCCGCCTCGTGCGACCGTTACTTCCCGGACGCCAATGCCACCTTTCGCCAACGCTACCCTTTTATATAAATGCAAGGTTTCCTCATTTGATTGTGACTTTACTCTTTTTATATCAGCAGCTCTTACGTCACCGCAGCTGTTCCATTTTGACTGCTTCGACTTACATTTTGCTGCTGCGTGAATCATGCTGTTTCATTTTACTGTTTTTTTTTTTATTTCACAGCTTCATTGTTTCTTCACTTTACCTTTTTCTATTTCATCGATTGCTTTTGTATAATGTCACAGCAGGATTTTCTTCATTTCACGGCTGTTTTAGTCAATCCCATTCAGATCAGTTTTCTTATATTCTTAAATGTTTCTTCTTTCACTGCAACGTTGCACTGCCTATTGCTTTTTATGGAATTATTCCTATTTCAAGTCAGCTATTATTGTCATGCTGTTTGCGTGCGCTGCAGCTGTTCTCGTTCCATTGTCATTTCTCTTACTTCAGCTTCCTCTGCTTCTGCTTTCTCTCCCCCTCTCCCCTGCTGACCGGCTCTCTTGGCACTGTGCACCTGGCTACCCGCTTTCCCCTGGGCCCAGGTACCTGCTCACCCTGCTGCCCTCCTGCACTGCCTCCTGGCCACCCCTTGCACTGGTGGACTGTATCTGTACCCATACAGCCCCCCCCTTTTTCTTTTTTTTCTGCACTTATCAGATTTACCAAGTCCGCTGCAATGAACATAGCACTTGTCACTTGCTGGCTGCACTGCCACTGTTTACTGCCTCCACTTTCTATTTATTTTTATTTATTATTATTTATCTGCTCTCCTCTGCTCCACACTTTCCACTCTCCTCCTTCCATGCACTTTTCCCTTTTTACCTTTCCCATGCTCTTGCGCGTTCTCAATTTCAATGGACCTAGTAAGATCGTTGTTCTTTTTTTGTTTTTTCTCCCATTCCCCTCCCTTGCCTAATCACGCTCTGAAACACTTGTGTACGAACACAATACAAATAAAATATCATATCAGGTGTGTGTGTCACACTGCAGCCTGTTACAACCCGAAGTAACCTTTATATCTTTCTTATTCCACTGCAATCTTTCAATGCTCCTTTGTGGCTTATCCACAGTGATCCATAGGGCATTGCACATTTTCTAAACATATGTTCCTATTTTTTATCATCAGAGAGTACCAGATAAGAGCATTCTTGAGAGCCAAGAAACTCCAATGGTCAGCTGTGGCTATGTCTGTTCATAGGGTTGGCTACGCAACCTGGCCGCACTGCGTAGCCTTATTTCAAGCGCCCCGAAGCATCAGCATATGCATACAGCACATCACATGACACCAATTAAATTCAACTAAATTGCTACCTGCAAGGACACCTAAAGAGGCATAAATGCGGAGAAGGCAGGAGAAATAAAACCAGGGAAGTAGAGAGCAAAACAACATCATGGCATAACCAACTTGCTCAGAGGACAGCCCCATCTCTACTTCTCTACTGAAATAGGTCTAGGTTTTTTAATTTGATTTTCTCTGTCTACCACTCATACAAAGAGAGCGGTATTCCAGCAAGCCAATTCTTTCTGATAGGCATCAATGCAACTGTAACCGAAAGGTAAAGCAGTGTCACCGGGAGGGATGGAAGTGTGGCACGATCTACCTTCGGTATTGCTAAGGCTGGCCTTACCTGTTTTTCTTGATACCTTATAGCAGATCAGGATTTTCCAATCATCATAATTGATAGCAGATCAGGATTTCCCAATCTCTGACGAGTAGGATGTCAGGACAGGGCCGCAGCCTAGCAAATGCAGTAAATTGGCAGCCTCCAATCCACAGCTACTGCAGGTCTTAATCCGCTGCCCACATGTATTTAACTTCTGCAGATTATTTTATGTAAAACTGTGATGCCTTCTGAGAGGAGCAGGTGTAGCAGTCAGGCATGTGCCTCCTGTGAATGTAAGCCACCGACCCTCCGCCCCACTCTCCCACATGCACTGTTCCAGTAAGCTGCATTTCTTATAAGTAATTATCCCCTGCATCCATCAGGTACATGCACATGCTAGCTGCACTCGGAGTATCATGCCTCAATTTAACTCACTCTTTCTCGCTCTCTCTCTGTTCTCTTTCCCTCTCTCCCTGTCTCTCTCTCTTCCTCTCTCTGTGTTCGTTCTCTCTGTCTCCCTCTATTTCTGTCTTTTTCTGTCTATCTCACTCTTTGTCCCTGTCTCTCTTTATATGGGCACGTGTTGCGTTGTCAGTTGTGTATTTGCTTAGCCATCCCAGCTGTTGCTGCAGTTGTGCATTTGCTTAGGCCATCCCAGCTGTTGCTGCAGTTGTGCATTTGCTTAAGCCATCCCAGCTGATGCTGCAGTTGTACATTTGCTTAAGCCATCCCAGCTGATGCTGCAGTTGTGCATTTGCTTAGGCCATCCCAGCTGTTGCTGCAGTTGTGCATTTGCTTAGGCCATCTCAGCAGAAGCTGCAGTTGTGAATTTGCTTAGGCCATCCCAGCCGTTGTTGCAGTTGTGCGTTTGATTAAGCCACCCCAGCTTTTGCTGCAGTTGTGCATTTGCTAAGGCCATCTCAGCTGTTGCTGCAGTTGTGCATTTGCTTAAACCATCCCAGCTGATGCTGCAGTTGTGCATTTGCTTGAGCCATCGCAGCTGTTGCTGCAGTTGTGCATTTGCTTAGGCCATCCCAGCTGTTGCTGCAGTTGTGCATTTGCTTGAGCCATCGCAGCTGTTGCTGCAGATGTGCATTTGCTTAGGCCATCCCAGCTGTTGCTGCAGTTGTGCATTTGCTTGAGCCATCATAGCTGTTGCTGCAGTTGTGCATTTGCTTGAGCCATCCCAGATGTTGCTGCAGTTGTGCATTTGCTTAAGTCATCCCAGCTGTTGCTGCAGTTGCGCATTTGCTTAAATCACCCCAGCTAATGCTGCAGTTGTGCATTTGCTTAGGCCATTCCAGCTGTTGCTGCAGTTGTGCATTTGCTTGAGCCATCCCCGCTGTTGCTGGGGTGGTGTTCTTTATGTTTAAAAGTAGAGAAAGAGGAATTGCGCAGTGGGCACCACGTTAGAGATGAGGCTTCCCCTCTGAAATTAGCAACTCAAATTATTCTACTGTAGGTTAATACCATGTACAAGATTCACCCAATTACCTTTTGTTGTGCACAATGGAATTCAAAGAGTGAAAGCTGGACCAGGGGATCCCTGTGTTACTGGGTGAGCCCCAGGGGTAAACAAAGTCACTGCAATTGCTTTCAAAATATTGAATTCTCTTCAGAAAATGATTTCAAGTAACTGTTGGCTTAAAAATGAAACATCATTTAATCAACACAGTCCAAAACAATATAATTCTCAAGAGGACAGAATAGAGCCTCCATTTCGGATCCACAGATCCTTTGTCAGCATTGTCTTTCCACAGATGTGCATTCACAGATGTCTTTCTGTCTACCTGTGAGGAATCAGTCCCCGGACATTTGACATTTCTACAAGACAACTAGTCAATGGCAATAGAAGCTCTTCGAATATTGTAGAAGAACATTTTAGTGAAGAAAAGTGCCACTTTCTCGGTGGCATGGAGGGACAGCTCTATTTAGAAAAAGGCACCTAAGAACTATTTTCATAGATCTGCTCTTCTCGACGCAATTGCAGTGAGTTGTTTGTAACCAGGACTCGTCCAGTACCACAGGAAGTACCTTTGGTCTACTTCCGGCCGAAAGTAGAATGAGAACCGCAACAGAAGGAGGCTGCACTGGTACTGGCATTGTTGTTGTGTGTGTCTCAGGATTACGCCTTGGGTCTGTCCAGGAATAGTTAAGTTCTGTCCTTTCGCACAGCCACCTGAACCTCTAAATGTCACAGCGAGAGAGCCTCCCCCAAGGGCAATATGCCAACTAGGGAGAACCCCTTGAAGGAGAAAAAACCCTGAAGATGTAGATGGAAGCATCCCAAGATGGAATCCAGTCCAAACAGGGCTGAAGATGGGGGCAGCTGAATAGCGAGGCAGAAGAAATAGAGAGGAGTGGACAAGGAACTGAAAGACAGTCACAGAGACATTGGGATGGACGGAAGCAGACTAGAAAAGAAACAAGAACCAAGGAAGTAACAAGGGAAGCAATAAGGACATGAGAAATTCAGGACGATACAGTAGAAGGAAAACACAGGGAAGAGCTGTAGCAACTAAGGGATCAAGTTGCGGCGCACTAGCCTACCGGAGCCTTCGGTTCTTGTAACCGTTTCCTCTCCATTGCAATGACTTGGGTGGCCATCTTTGCGTGGGCTGGAGCGTTGTGTGGCAGATGCCATCTTGGGGAGGTCGAGGTTGTCCTCTGGCTGACACCATCTTGGAATGGGCAGGTTTGCTTCCACCGAGCCAGACAGACCAGCAAGGGTGCAGGCTGACAGTGTGTCCTGCAGGAATATTTTCAGCACAGGGTGATTGTCTGTTTGTGGTGAATGGAGGGGGTATTTCTAAAACTGTAGACAGTTCATTTCTAATGATCACTTACAATATATATTGTATTCAAAATAAGAATGTTGCACTTGTCTTACTGAGTAAAACACATTGTTAAAACCTAGGCTATGGACATCCTGTTGAGATGTCCCCTATGAGAAAGTGGAAAAGATCAAAGAGCACCAATGAGGTTTTCTAGCTTCTTTGCATAAAAATCAAAGACCATTTTAGGAGCATAAAATGACCACAGATATTTATATTTGACAAATATGTCTGAATAAAAGGGTTGTATTCTTGCTCACTAGACGTGGAGCTCATGTAACTGTCCACAACACTCACCCTACCATTGAAATGTATGTAATCATAAATCAGTACCGCATATACTGATTCAGGCAGCTTCCGGAACTGGATGAGAGGATAAAATGGCTGTGACATGTGACCTCCATTCAGGTCAAAGGGCCATCTGGGTTTCACATTCGTGGGAATAATGTTCCCTCCCTTCATTGTTGAATTTTGGAAGAGCGGTCTGAGGTGGAACGCTCGGGCTAAGGTTCAGGATGTCTATGCATATAGGGCAGTGTGCACACTCAGTCCCTCAGAGAATTACAAATATTGGATTGGAGTACTGAAGCCTGTGCTCTGCATGGGTATTTGTTTTCCAAACCATTGGACGCATCTATAATCCTCTGCTCCTTGATGATTTGGAGCAGGATTATTGTAAACATGAATACTTCTTTAGTTTTGCTGCGATTATCTCTACGCTTTGAAAGACCACAGGAGCTATGGTATACCGGCAATAGCTGTTTGTGTCTTCGGCTTCGGTATCTCCGTTGGGTGAACACTGTGGATCAACTATTGAAGTAGCCTCATGCTCGGTCACAGTGCGCTGCTCATAAAGTTCACCATTTGAACAGTCCATTCCGCTGGCACATCTCACCCTGGCTAAATTGAACAAATGCATTCTGGCAAAGAAATGTTGCTGCTGGAGGGGTAGAAGCATGGGGACAAATCTTAACCCATGCTCTTTTATTGCCCAGAACTGTAACCACTACTGGTCCCAGGTCATTTTAGATAATTACCAGGGTACTAAAAAGGATATTGCTCCTGCAGGAGGGAGTATGATGTTTAAGGAAGTTACAGGTGTGCAGGACTCTTGTGGGCACAGAGATTTATTTTCGGAAAGCTTTAATACTTCGTACAAATCACGTGGAAACTGAACAGAAATCCGAACCATATGGATGGGTACAAAGATCTCTTAGAAATGTTTATTTTAGAGAAAAAAACATTAGAAGGTGAAGGGCTCACCAACCATTTTTGCCTTTGGAGTGGGTGAACCAAAAGTGGCCCTGGAAATGTTGTTGAATTTGATCCCACATTGCATTGCGCTCTAATGTAGAGAGCAAACCCAAGCCCTCTGTTTTGGGTTTTGGGGGGGGGGGTTCTCCACCCACAAAAAGTTGGACCAATGGGTCCAAATAGTGAATTTTAAAGCACATTTGTTTAAGAAGTAATTAAGCATAACAACACATCTGACATAAAACACGTGTTAAGAGTGAGGAATAAGAAGGTGGGAGCTTTATAACATTCTTTGTCTCAAAGGGATGTGGGGGATGGAGGGAGATGAAAGGAAGGTGGTGGGGGGATTGGAGGAGAACAGAAAACCAGGGCATGCACAAAAGAGGCCCACTGGGAAGTCCCAAGAGTTCCTCGTGGGCCAGTCCACCTCACAGAGTGTGGTGGCTTTGTTTGGATCAGAAGCAATTCTACAGCACGGACACCCACATGAGGCATGCATTGAAGTTCTGGTAGTTGACCATCCCAGCCTGGTGGAGTTCACCCCGCTCAGATTTTCAAAATACCTTCTGTGTGTCTTGTTAAAATAGGGCAAACAAATTTGTTCTTTTTTTTGTTTTTTGTCATCACAGTTAGAACATTTAGACACTGTAATCTCCATGTTAACCACATGCATACAGTGTTGCACACTTTGGGCTCAATAATAGTTTGCCGGTCCGGAATTAACATGCTGGTAACAACGTGTACCGGCACCTTTCTGAACCGAGGTGATACAGTAGCCCACGGTATCAAGCCAGAATTACCGGTGGGATACAGGTGCACAGGTGCACTCCTGCACACACCTTGTCATGCACACTAAACATAAATATCACACACTATCTTACACAGTTTGCGGCACGTCATCAAACAATGTTTTTGCTGAAAATGATCTGCAGGAAAAGCTGTGCCCAGCACAATGCACATGCCTGCTCACATTCAGCAAGCAGTTTGTGTACTGCTTTGTTTGGTGTGCATATGCATATCTTTGTTTCCAGAGCTATGACAATTCCTTCACTCAGAGATGGTGCTGGCCACTATTTGTTGCATCCCTGATTCACCTTTGGGAGGTGGGACAATCATTGACAGGCCCAGAATCCATTGTATGCATGTACCTGGAGCCCCTGCAGGCGCATGTGCACAGTACACTTTTGTCAATTCCGACGCATGTAAGTTACCACTCAAACTAAAACTACGCATAGGTTCATTTAATTTCACCTAATTGATTCTAATACTCTCATAAATTGTAGTAATACATATATTTACATCTTCTGATGTATCCCATGTATGTTATACACACTTTAACAAAATGTAACATTGACGCTTAAGTCTCCAAATATGTGGATGACCATACACTCATGGCCCGTGCTCAGTGTTACAATTGTATAAGACTGTTATTTTTGTAAGACCATTTCAAAGATTTTGCAATGACTGGCCTGCCCAAGTTTGCTTATTTTCTAATTTTCGAACAGCTGGAAAGTAGTCTTCCATTACAGAATGCATTCAGTGTGACTAGCAGGAAGGATGCTTGCTTGATAGAACACACAACTCTATTACAGTACTTCCCAGTTATGGTATAGTTTTGAACTTTTCCTTGCAACATCGATGCTACTTCCGGCTGTGCAGATCCCTGGTTGTCCTGGCCATGTCCTGCTGGGTCTTTCAAGGGCGATGTTGCAGTTTACAGAGGAGAGGACATTTTCAAGTGTTAAACATTTTAATAATACCTGCAGTTAAGGAACCGTTCATGGGCTAGGGGTCCACGTCTGGATTCCCCTAGTAACTTAGGGTGAGACCCAAAGTTACTTAAATATGCAAATTGACAAGGGGGGTCCTGGGAGTCTCTCTGCCAGACATTAGTCCTGGTTATGAGAGACTTACCCAGAGTCTTTAGCTCACTATCTTTCACAGAGAAGAAATATCCCAAACATATCAGTCTTTGTCCTGCCCTGGGGCAGTCCAGCACCGAAATGCTAGGCAATTCTCCTCTGAACAAGAGTACCAACAGCATCCCCAGACACGTGTTTCGGTCTGGTTGGACCTCATCAGTAGGGAGGACCTGTGCCTCTCTAAGAATAGTGAGCAAGGGGTCCACGTCTGGATTCCCCTAGTAACTTAGGGTGAGACCCAAAGTTACTTAAATATGCAAATTGACAAGGGGGGTCCTGGGAGTCTCTCTGCCAGACATTAGTCCTGGTTATGAGAGACTTACCCAGAGTCTTTAGCTCACTATCTTTCACAGAGAAGAAATATCCCAAACATATCAGTCTTTGTCCTGCCCTGGGGCAGTCCAGCACCAAAACGCTAGGCAATTCTCCTCTGAACAAGAGTACCAACAGCATCCCCAGACACGTGTTTCGGTCTGGTTCGACCTCATCAGTAGGGAGGAGCTGTGCCTCTCTAAGAATAGTGAGCAAGGGGTCCACGTCTGGATTCCCCTAGTAACTTAGGGTGAGACCCAAAGTTACTTAAATATGCAAATTGACAAGGGGGGTGCTGGGAGTCTCTCTGCCAGACATTAGTCCTGTTTGAGAGACTTACCCAGAGTCTTTAGCTCACTATCTTTCACAGCGAAGAAATATCCCAAACATATCAGTCTTTGTCCTGCCCTGGTGCAGTCCAGCACCGAAATGCTAGGCAATTTTCCTCTGAACAAGAGTACCAACAGCATCCCCAGACACGTGTTTCGGTCTGGTTGGACCTCATCAGTAGGGAGGAGCTGTGCCTCTCTAAGAATAGTGAGCAAGAGGTCCACGTCTGGATTCCCCTAGTAACTTAGGGTGAGAACCAAAGTTACTTAAATATGCATATTGACAAGGGGGGTCCTGGGAGTCTCTCTGCCAGACATTAGTCCTGGTTACGAGAGACTTACCCAGAGTCTTTAGCTCACGGGGCCTCATTACGACCCTGGCTGTACGGAGTGAACAGTGCCGTAAAAGGTGCCGGCGCTGTTCACTCCGTACCACCGCATTACGAGTTCCCCTCGCGGGACACAGTAAGCACGCCTGGGAAAACCAGGCGTGCGTACCGGGTCCCGCGAGGGGAAGAGGGAGCAAACAACGGGCCATCTCGTAATGGCATGTTGTTTGCTCCCTCTCCAATTCCCATTCAGCCCTATGGGAACTGAATGGGAATGGGGAAGGACCGTGTCCGGGTCCTTGGAAGGAGGAATTACCGGGCCTTCCGAACTCGGAATGACCCGGACCCCGACGCGATTTCGGCGGCAGCCATGCCGCCAATAGCGGCATGGTTACTGCCGAACTCGTAATGATGGCCACTATCTTTCACAGAGAAGAAATATCCCAAACATATCAGTCTTTGTCCTGCCCTGGGGCAGTTCAGCACCGAAATGCTAGGCAATTCTCCTCTGAACAAGAGTACCAACAGCATCCCCAGACACATGTTTCGGTCTGGGTGGACCTCATCAGTAGGGAGGAGCTGTGCCTCTCTAAGAATAGTGAGCAAGGGGTCCATGTCTGGATTCCCCTAGTTACTTAAATATGCAAATTGACAAGGGGGTTCCTGGGAGTCTCTCTGGCAGACATTAGTTCTGGTTGAGAGACTTACCCAGAGTCTTTAGCTCACTATCTTTCACAGAGAAGAAATATCCCAAACATATCAATCTTTGTCCTGCCCTGGGGCAGTCCAGCACCGAAATGCTAGGCAATTCTCCTCTGAACAAGAGTACCAACAGCATCCCCAGACACATGTTTCGGTCTGGTTGGACCTCATCAGTAGGGAGGAGCTGTGCCTCTCTAAGAATAGTGAGCAAGGGGTCCATGTCTGGATTCCCCTAGTTACTTAAATATGCAAATTGACAAGGGGGTTCCTGGGAGTCTCTCTGGCAGACATTAGTCCTGGTTGAGAGACTTACCCAGAGTCTTTAGCTCACTATCTTTCACAGAGAAGAAATATCCCAAACATATCAGTCTTTGTCCTGCCCTGGGGCAGTCCAGCACCGAAATGCTAGGCAATTCTCCTCTGAACAAGAGTACCAACAGCAACCCCAGACATGTGTTTCGGTCTGGTTGGGCCTCATCAGTAGGGAGGAGCTGTGCCTCTCTAAGAATAGTGAGCAAGGGGTCCACGTCTGGATTCCTCTAGTAATTTAGGGTGAGACCCAAAGTTACTTAAATATGCAAATTGACAAGGGGGGTCCTGGGAGTCTCTCGGCCAGAGTGAGAGAGTGATCAGCGACTTAGCTGCTTGAGCCCTATCACTCTCAAGTCCACACAACACACACCTAAGCTGATGGAACTCAAAGGTTATGATCACAAATACAGAAAGCTGGGAATGACGTAAGTGTAGATCAAGGAGTAGAACCATTGAAAAATCATTTTACAGTAAAATTATGAATAAATAATGAACACCCAGATATCGCTGTAGTAATTGTTTATTTATAAAGCGCTTAATGCCCAGAGGTTTCTAAGTGCGGATCTGGGGATCAAACCAGTGTTCCTAAGCACGTCTTGTTTCCAAGGCAAGCGCTTTGCCCCTGAGCTATCCTCCCAAGATGTGGCACAGCAGAGACTGCATTTTCTGTACCAGTGCTAGAACACTTTCGTGTGAACCAGAAGAATATTCATGTGTTCATACCATTTCAGCTATATTGTTTGGTCTATCTCAATCATATTCCAAGGACTGAGAAACACTTTATTTTTGTCATCTTATCTTGAGAAGGGGTAAATAAAATGGAGGCATGGATTTCCTCCAGAAGTATAGGTATCCCATCACTAACTAATCTTGACAACAACAATGAAGAATTCAATTCAATGTTTGTCCAGAATTTTAGAACTAGCCAAAGGGAGAAGCGTTATTTACAATAAAGGGATATGAAGGGGCGGGGAGGGCAGGAATGTGTTCACATATACAGAACAATAGCATTCTAAGGAGAGCAGATAGTTTGATTTTTTTTTAACCTTTCACATCAACAATGGAAACACCATGAGATGAGTAGGGGAAGGCATTGAAAATATTATTACATTATGAATATGAGGTTATGCCTTTGGCTTATGTCATTTATTTTGCAGCTTTTCAACATTGTGTGCATACTTTATTCTTTGGCATCTTGAATGTTTTGTCATCGATTATCTGGATTATAGATTCATATAGCCCTAAATTCCAAACAAACATTAGCACGCTTGTTCTGGGGCAGTATATAGAAGACATTTTCCGAATGGAGATGTACCGGGTCCGGGTTCCTCGAATGAGGAATTACCAGGTCCTCCAAGGTTGGAATGGCCCGGTAAGTCCTCATCTGAGGAACCCGGTACCCGGTAAGGAGGTAACCATGCCGCAAATTGCGGCATGGTTACCTCCAACCTCGTAATGAGCCCAAATAATTCACTTATAGAACTAACTAACATACCACACTCTTGGCCAATGCATCCTAGCGCCACAGGCATCACATTCTTGCAGATCTTAGCTAGCGCCTGTCTGCATGGATCACCACAACAGCATTGCTATTTTGTATTGTCCCCTCCTCCGTCGAACATAAGGCCTTCCCCTTTGCATCAGATCTGCCAGACCATGGAAATGGCAGAGACGTGTAGCATGAATACCACTAACATAACATACTTCAATCTGTACTGAATAATATTTGTGTTTGTTATTCCTATAATTATTAACAATAATTGGCTGCACCAAGAGCCATCAAGCCAGCAGTATGCACAAAGTTCTGTGTACAATGTCATGTACTTTTGAGATGCACCATCTATTTTGCAAACTCATTGGAAAGGACATGTTGATCTACTCTGGCAGGTACATTGAGGATATCTTAGAAATATTTTCAGGTTCAAAAGATCAAATGGGATGCTACTTTTACTCTGCTATCAGTTTAGCCAGTAACTCAATGGCAGACCTTCATATCCATTCGTGTAGGTTGTAATTATAATGTAGTGCAAACAGTTTAATTGGCTCCCAAATGTGCGCAAGGTGGGAGGCATTTACAATCAATTCCTATGAACTCCACCTCAATTCAATTCTTTATGCCACCTTAAAAAGGTAAAATAATTCTAGTGTACTTCCAATATATGGACCCTGCCTTTCCAATGAGACATGGAGTATAGAGCCCAATCAAACATCCCTTTGTGTTATCATTACAGAGACCACACAGCAGAGTCTGGACACTTATTCCAGACTACTGCTCAGATGTGCATTAGGCGTATGTGCACGGTAGGTGTCCCATTGTGTGGTATTAAAGAAATAAAGATGCATGTGTGCTTAGTGATACATGTAACCCAGATAAGACCCATTTTTAATATTACATTTATATCTGCATTTGTATTACAGACATTGGTCCATAGGATACCTCACTGTGAGATATATAAACGCAATCGTCTGTCCTGATGAAGTCCAATGAAATATTACCCAACTGCTCAATGGCCCAAAACACTGTTGTCTCCACAACCCATCGACATGCAGGGTTTAACAAAAACACTGCAGAATTAGCTAACTGATGAGGCAGATACACTTAGATGTCCCCAATAGAGTTTGAGGGGTTGTATCACATATAGGAGTCACACCTTGTTTTTGAAGTTTTAATGTTATGTACATGTAATGCACGATGCTTGTATTCCTGTGCAACACAGATTAATATATTGGATTGTTTTGTGAGTTTTTACACTTGTATTTATATATGATTCATATTGAATAAATGGAGTGGATCACTCATTATCCGGAATCAACCTGATCATTTGTATGTATATAGATATATTGTTACCTGGCTAGACCAGGGAATATCCAGGTGCCCCCTCTTATAGATACTATTTCATTTCTGGCCCGAAACTGTGGAACATCCTACCTAAACCTCGGCAACTGGAAGTGAACCACCTGTCTTTCAGGAAACAGCTCAATGCTTGGCTTTTCAACCAACCAAATTGAAAGAAATGAAAAATAATAGCAACAGACTATGCCTGTGCACCAGAAATTTGGGCACATTTAAGACAAATGATTTTCAAAACTCTTGGCACTACCATCTGTGGGAAACCAGTTTGATTCATGGAAACTCTGCTGGTTGACACTGGTCCACAACCTAATCTCAGTGAAAGCTACCACCAAGAACCAGGGAGAGACAACACACTCACCCTCCTCTACACATCCATCATCCCTCAACTAACTTCTCACTACTATAATTAATCCTTAAACCTCCCATACTCCTGCAGAGGACCTTTTAGGTCTAATGTACTTAAATATTCAGACACTATCCATCTTCTATCAACAACCATGCTGTTACATTTTCCACTCCACAATCCATGGTTTGCGCATTTGGCTAACTTGCCCGGTCGGTACCAACCATAAACAATGTAGAGATTATCATATCGGCACACATGTATTGGGTACTTCCGACCTGCATCCATCAACACCAAAGGTTTTTGCGTCTGCCTTCCTGCTATCTGAGTAACAAACCCTGCCCCCCTTTCTTATAGAGCCATGTATAGTGATGCCAACATTATTGGCAGACCGGCGGTATATAAGACTACTTTAAATTACGATATGATTGCAATTGAAATGAGCTTAGTCAATTTCTCAGTGAGATTAGATGACATTAAGGAAGATCCTACAAATGATATACAAATATGAACAAAGGAACATTGTTTACTTACATTATAATTATATATTGAAAATGCAAGGTGTTTACCCCTGAGTGTGCAACAATCAACCCCTGCCATCCCTGACCCTCTGTACCTCTATGGCCTCCCAATTCCATTCCAACCCCCAGGATATTCCGTCCTGACTCTCCTCCACCGTCCTCCTTCCTCCCTCCCCAGCTGTCATTCCTCCCTTGACTCCCCTCTCCCCTTCCCTACTTCTCTCCTG
The DNA here is from genome assembly GCF_040938575.1 of Ambystoma mexicanum. Lineage (NCBI taxonomy): Eukaryota > Metazoa > Chordata > Amphibia > Caudata > Ambystomatidae > Ambystoma > Ambystoma mexicanum. Next base: position 972,062,439 of record NC_090936.1, on the reverse strand, counting down.
CTTCTCTCCCATAGCACCAGATTAGGTCTCTAGACTTGTCCTCTATGAAAGTCCCCTCCAAATAGGTGCTCCCCTGCTCCTCTAGAACTACTGAGGGCAACAATGCCTCCCTTGCGCCTTCCCTGGCTGATTTCTGTAACCACTCCTTTGCCACAGGCTCCTTCCCTCAACCCCTCCAGCACTACCCTGTGCATTCCCTCCTTAAAAGCCCTTTTCTGACCCCCTGTCCAGCTAACTATGCCCCTATCTCCATTACCCCCTCCCAGGCCAAATTCCTGGAGAAGATTGCCATCTCGCCACTGACCCATCACTCCGATTCTGTTGGCATTCTCTATGACCACCAGATTGGCTTCAGAGCTGCCAGAGGCACAGAAACTGCTCTACTGAACACCCATGATAGCTTACTCTCTAATCTTGACTCTAACTCTCCTTCCATTCTTATCCTCCTGCCTCTTTCCTCTGCCTTCGATACAGTCAATAATGCCACACTGATTAATCGGTTCTGTGACACCCTGGGCATCAAAGGCCTGGCACTGGACTTGTTGATCTCCCTCTTTTCCAATCAGTCCTCCCAGGTTCAATTAGACCCTTTTCTCTCCCACATTACACTCTCCACCTGTGTCGTCCCTCAAGGCTCTATCCTCTCACTGTGGCTTTTCAACATATACCTTACCCCCTTGCCCTACCTGATCCCCCCTTTCTCTCCTCACTTCCAGTGTTATGCAGACAACACAGAGCTCTCCTTCAAGCTTCCTTCTACTTCCTCCTCTTCCTCCTCTCTCATCCCTGACTGTTTGACTGCTGTTCAGGAATGGTGTGCCACTAATGAGCTCTGCCTTAATGCCAGTAAGACTGAGATCCTTCTCATTGGGACACCTGCTCCCACCTGCTCTCCCTCCCTCTGGCTGCCCTCTAGGGGTCCTCTCCCCTCACCCTCTTGTCAGACAAAAACCTTGGTGTCATCTTTGATTCCTCTCTCTCCTTCTCTCACATTGCAGACCTTACCAAGAAGATCCACTATCAGCTGCACTTCTTCAGCGGTATTCACCCTTTCCTCACCTTCCCCCAGAAACTCAATGGGCCTCATTATAAGGGTGGCGGTGACGGTATGAACGGTGCTGGTAAGGCACTTGCACCGTTCATACCGTCCCGCCCCATTACAAGTTCTGCTTGCGGGTTCCTGACAGCCCACCAGGTCTTACCTGGCGGGCTGTGCGGCACCCGCGAGCAGAACTCGTGATTCACCAGCGCCGGTAGTGAGCATGGCGGTAGCCGTGCCTACCATACAGGCATGGCTACCGCCATGCTCGTAATGAGGCCCAATGTCTCCAGAGCTCTGGGCCTCTCTAGGCCTGACTACTGTAATAGGTTCTTCTCAATCTTCCTTCATCCTCCCTCGGTTCCCTTCAACTAATCCAGAATAGGACTGTGAGACCTATTATTGGCCTCAAGCCCAGGGACCAGTTCTCCCCAGCCCTAATTTCTCTCCACTGGCTCCCTGGTGCTGCTAGGATCAAATTTATGACCCTCTGTATCATCCACAAGGCTTTCTGCGGTATGGGACCCCGCTACATCCAACACTCTCTCCCTAAAGGCCTCCCTGCTAGAGCCCTTCGATTTGCTAGCCCCAACTCTCTGCAAATCAGATGCTTCTCTAAGCAAACAGTTGGTGGGGGGGGGTAGTTGTCTCTCCACCGCAGGAGCCTTCCTCTGGAATGGCCTTCTGCCACTGACTTGAGCCGGATCTCCTTAAATTCTGGAAGCTGCTCAAGACCCTTCTTTTCTTCTCCTCCTTCACTCTCCCTCTACCCTGCTAACACCTCCACCTGCCTCAGTGATGGGCTGCCTGGCTCCCTCTAAGTACTACAGGGCCCCAGCCACCCCCACCCCACCCAGTTGCCCCCCCTTTCCCTGCACTTACCTGCATTCCTTGGCACTTGCCCTCTGGCCTCCCCTTAGCACTTGCACTTCTCCCCTTCTCCCTTTTCCCCACCTGAGCACTTCTTTTTCCGCAGACCAGCACTCCGACCCCCCCACCCTCCCTCACACTTCTTGTTCTGCACTTGCACCATCTCAATGTCACAAGGCCTAGTAGGGCTGTTATTGTATATTTCTCCCTTACCCCCACTCCCTCCCCCCACCACCTTTTTTGTCCTCTGGCGCCTTGAAACACCAATTATTGTACAGGCGCCTTACACATGTCCAATAAATCAAATCAATAAATCAGTGGCTAGTCTATATGAAAACACTGCCTAACTTGCTGAAAGGCATCATGTATTATTGAGAACCTGGCTGGTTCTTCTTAACTGCACCTTCAAGTATTTAAAAATATTTTGTTTTTTACAAACAAAGCACTTTGCACTGCTCTGATACCCGCTAGGATTGTTTGCCTAGTGCATAGAAGCCAGTTCTGGCACTATCAGCCCAGCTGGACCCTTTGCCTCTGAGAGGGACTATCATTCCTTTTGGCAGGCTACTCACACTCACAAAGTTTGCACGGTATTAGCACTGGGGCAAAGTTTTCCCTATTTTTAAAAACACTGGGACACATTAAAAAACCATTGCACCCTGACAAGTGCAGTTTGGAATATTAAAAGCACCAGGACTAAAATTGTCCTGGTGCTAGAAATATATATATAGCGCTTTTACTTGTGGTCACCTCTTTTAACATTGTAAAGCAAGTGAAGGTGAAGGGCTGTTATGGCTTATCGTCAGCTGGCATACACCCAGTATAATAATGGGGAATTAGGCAACTCACAAATGTGGGCAACTATGTATTCACACACTGAACAATGGCGGATTTGTTGCAATCAGAACCATAGAGTTCTAAACAATTAACTGTTAAGGTTTTTTTTCATGTTATGTAACTGTTAACTTTTTTTACGTTATGTAAGATGCACAGCTGTGCAGACCCAATCACCTTCAGTGCAAGGATATAAAAACACAAGGAAACAAACGTTTGGAATCATACTAGCCTGAGGAAGCTCGCGAGTCGAGCGGAACGCGTGGCGTTTTCCACCCGCTGTGGCTGAGTGCTGCATGACACCTGGTCAGCTTAGGTATTGTTATGTATGCTTTTTATTCTATGTTCACTCTTTTTGGATAAATAAAACGAAATTTTGAACACAATTTGAAGTCTTGTGTGCTTGGGCATTTTTTGGTAGGTGTTTGTGGGAGAGCTTTCTCCTCCCCAGCATTTTACCCTTCTGTTTAACATATATTGAGTGTAGCCTGCTCTAGCCCGGTAGCACCAGCTCAGTAATGAGGCAGAGCGCAATTTGTTGGCTAATCATCTGCTTTACTAACTTTCTATAAATTGCAGCCGCCTCCCGTGACATATTATTATGTTCTACATTTTAACATTTTTTGTTTCAATTATGATCACGGTTGAGCGCCCCTTATGTCATTAAAAGAGTAAGTTTATTATAAACGAACTTTTTGACAATTAAGAGGCGGAGACTACCTGAGATAGCCACCGCTGAAATTGTGGGTTGAGCTGTGATAAGACATACACATTTCTTTAGTAGTATTTGTCTTACTTCTCAGGGTATCATTGTGTTCTGAGTGAATCCATTCAGCATACAGCTGGGGCAGCAAACAGCCTTTTGCTGCCTCAGACATGGCAGACCAGGTGGAAGCAAAACGAATGGCAGCGGCACTGATTCTCTTTGACCAAGACAAAGCGGCTACTGACCTCACTGGTGATAGTAGCCTACCCGCAAGTCTTACAGTGCAGCAGAAACTTGATAAGTTGGAGAGAGTTAAGAAAAAGGAGATTTCCAAGTGGTGGGAAGCCATGACCCTACAAATGTACTTGGAAGCACAACGCATTCCAAGGGGACTAAGAATACTAACAATACCCACATTTGAAGATATGGACCCCCAGCTCATAGAAGAGTGGACTACACACACAAATACCTGTTCATCTCGAATGATGGAGAGCCTTATTAAATATGCCAAATTGGATAGGCTCAAATTGATCACGGAGATAGAAAACATGGAAGAAACCTTATTCTCCTCAGAAGATGGGGATGAGTGTAAGAAACGGATGATAAGAGTTGAAGAGAACCTTGAGAGATTTGAAGGAGAATTACGGCTGAGGAAACAGCTAAAATTCAAAAGAGACAGGTTGGACTATGAGCAGGGAAGAATATACACCTTTGCGAGAAGGTTTGATGGCCCTATCAAAGCAAGATTGGAGCAAAAAATTCCCAATATACCACAAACTGAAATGCAAGCGGAAGATCCGAGTAGTTCTGAAGTGGAGCTATCAGACACTGAAGGAGCATATTAAAAAAAATTGAATTTTTTAGACAAGTTCAAACTACTCCACATGGACAGCAGAATGGACAAAAGAGGACGGGGCCAACAAGCCAGTCGAGGAAGAGGACGAAGAGGAAGAGCAGGAAAAGTACAACCAGGCGAGGTAGTCGTGCCAAATGGGGACGATCAAACTGGAAGGGCAACAAGATCTGGGACCAAACCACGGGGGAGACCAAGGGGCAAGAAAATGAACAGTTGAAAATGTATAACATTTCGACAAGGACCCTTACTCAAATTGAAGAGTCAGTCCTGCTACTAGGTCTGTCATACAGCCCCACCCACGCTTATGACTATACATCTGCCAGGATAGATCTCTTCAAATTTACACGCAAACTGAAATTGACCAAATTTTATGCCACACAAGTTGGGGATACCAGACATAAAAAGGATCAAGATAAAGAAACTGCATCAATTTTGTCAGAGAGAGATTTGGGTACCCTGCTATGTTTAGATGAACTACAAGGGAATACTGATATATGCACTGGATATACAGATACTGTAGACAGTGATACATTGGCCGAACAGTTTGGAATCAACGCTAATGTGAGCTGTTTCAGCAACTTTAGACCTAAATCGGTCTTTTGTCCGAACATTGAATGTAGTCCAATTGATATCTTTGAAAAACTGGTAATTAAGGATTTGAAAGAATTGTCAACCCTCAATTCTGATGCTATGAAATTTAAGAATCTGAAAACATCACAAGTCAGCGCCTTGGAAACACTGCGTAAAGACCATAATATTGTTATTCGACCATCGGATAAAGGGGGTAGCATAGTTATCATGGACAGTATCAACTATAACAAGGAAGCCATCAGACAACTGAGCAATACATCATGCTATGAAAAAGTTGACAGATCTATCCTTAATACCACCAATCAGGAATTCCACACTCTGTTACATATTTGGAAAGAGCACGATTTAATAAATGAGGATGAATATTTCTATTTGAAGAACGTCCATCCCACTACTCCTCTCATTTATTTTAATCCCAAAATTCACAAGAGTCTTATAGATCCCCCTGGACGTCCTATTGTATCCTCGATAGGCAGCCTTTTGGAGAACACCTCGAGATTCTTAGACTATTTTCTCCAACCTTTTGTATTGAGTTTGAACTCATATATTCGAGATACTTCTGACTTGCTAACAAAGCTTAATGATGTTAATTGGGAATCTAACTTTCTTTTGGTTTCCCTAGATGTAGTCTCTCTTTACACTTCGATACATCATCAGTATGGGTTAAATGCATGTAAGCACTTTTTAGCGAGTAGATCTGTGAGCTATCGCCAACACAATCTCATGCTATTAGACATGTTGAGATTCTGCTTGGAACACAATTACTTCCTGTATGATAATGCTATCTATAGACAAATACAAGGCACTGCCATGGGGTCATGCATGGCACCAACCTATGCAAATCTGTATATGGGATGGTGGGAAATGACAGTGGCATGGAGTGAGGAGATGGAAGAATTCACCAAACACATAGTGATGTGGCATCGTTTTATTGATGATTTGTTTCTAATATGGGACGGTACTGAAAATGAATTAGAAAAATACATCTCTATTTTGAATTGCAACCCATATAATCTGGAATTGACTAGTACTGTCAGCAGAAAAGAATTGGTCTTCTTAGATGTGTTGTTTAAAATAGAAGAAAACATGATAAAATCTACACTCTATAGAAAGGAAACTAGTTCCAACTCTACCCTCCATGCCAACAGTCATCATCCCACATCACTCAAAAAATCCATACCATATGGAGAATTCTTGAGAGCCAAACGTGTCTGTAGTCAGGAGAAAGATTTCCAGGAAGAAGCCAAAAATATCGGCAGAAGGTTCGTAAGCAGAGGATACTCTAAAATACAGTGACAGAATGCTTTGAAAAAGCAGATAAACTTTCTAGAAGTATTCTGTTTAAACCCAAAATTAAACCTAAAGATGAGAAAATCAGGTTCATGACAGGCTTCAACCAACAAGCCCAACAAATAAGAGTCATAATGTAAAAACATTGGAACATTCTAACCACCGATAGAGATCTGTGTAGACTCTTAGAGATAAGACTGAGTGTTACTTTCCGCAGAGCCCCCACACTAAAAAACATCTTGGCGCCAAGTATGGTAGTGACTAAGAATGAATCGTCAAGTTGGCTCTTAGGAGAGAACAAAATGGGTTTCAGAAAATGTTGTAAATGTAAAATGTGTGATTTTGTATCTAAGAGACCATTTACTGGTGTTGATGGCAAACAATGGAAACACAAACATAGAATAACATGTCAAACGAAGTTCGTTGTGTATGCCATTACCTGTAGTTGTGGCCTGAATTATATAGGATCCACAATAGGCCCGCTCAAACTGCGCATCTTGCAACATCATAGGGCTATAAAAAATGGAGATCAAACCTATCCACTGGCAACACATTTTGCTGAACAACATAGCAATAATGTAAAAGAAATGAGTTTCCAGGGACTAGCCCATATACCACAACATAAAAGACTTGGCAATAGAGAACTCAAGTTACGTCAACTAGAAGCCAAGCTCATATGCAAATATGATACTCTGAAACCCAATGGTCTAAATATAGACTCAGAGATGCATGTGTTCCTATATGAATGAGGAATTAAACATTGATATCCAGGTGCTAATCTATATTAACCAACACACCTTGATATGTCCATTCATTTTGCATATATGATTATCATAAGTTTACAAACTATTGTCTATAGTTATGATACCGATCTAGGTAGACCCTCCCTCTTATTGGCTGTGTGTATTATATGAATCAACACACTTCAATATTCATTTAAATTTATGGATATCTGGATGTTTTACAGCCATACTTTTGCACTGAATAGGAACTCAGGTCTCAGCTTTTGTCTTATATTGTACTTTAATGCATTAGTCACTTTGTTCGATATGGTGACTTTTTACCAATCATGATATTGTTTTAATTTGTCATTGAGAATCAGACTGTCTATACCACAGATGCTCGCCCCGTGTAGTGAACACCATTGTTGTTTTTATATGGCCATACACTGGTATTGCCATGTTGCATTTATAGTGTGCATATATAGGGGGCCTTCACTTGAAGGCTTATTTTACTATATGGAAGCGGGCATTGTGGTTTCAGGGCAGTAGCAGCACACATTCGTTTTAGGGCATTTTATGCCACTAGCGGGAAGAGAGCAGCACTGTGAAGACATTTTTTCTATCACGGTGCAGCATTAAATTAAATAGGCGCACTAGCGCTTTTACTTGTGGTCACCTCTTTTAACATTGTAAAGCAAGTGAAGGTGAAGGGCTGTTATGGCTTATCGTCAGCTGGCATACACCCAGTATAATAATGGGGAATTAGGCAACTCACAAATGTGGGCAACTATGTATTCACACACTGAACAATGGCGGATTTGTTGCAATCAGAACCATAGAGTTCTAAACAATTAACTGTTAAGGTTTTTTTTCATGTTATGTAACTGTTAACTTTTTTTACGTTATGTAAGCTGCACAGCTGTGCAGACCCAATCACCTTCAGTGCAAGGGTATAAAAACACAAGGAAACAAACGTTTGGAATCATACTAGCCTGAGGAAGCTCGCGAGTCGAGCGGAACGCGTGGCATTTTCCACCCGCTGTGGGTGAGTGCTGCATGACACCTGGTCTGCTTAGGTATTGTTATGTATGCTTTTTATACTATGTTCACTCTTTTTGGATAAATAAAATGAAATTTTGAACACAATTTGAAGTCTTGTGTGCTTGGGCATTTTTTGGTAGGTGTTTGTGGGAGAGCTTTCTCCTCCCCAGCACCTTTACCCTTCTCTTTAACATATATATATATATATATATATATATATATATATATATATATATATATATATATATATATATATATATATATATATATATATATATATATATATATATAGTTTCATAATTTAAATGGGGTTTGAGTTCTATTTTTTCTCCTCCTGAACTGTAGTTTTCTTCTTAATTGCCAGTGGTTTCAAGAAGTCTTTAAATGATTCAAAACCTTGATACCAAGTTCCAAAATGCACCAGTTCTTTCAAAGTTGCATGGCTCCACCTCTGATTCCCAGAATGCAACAGCTGTTTTTAGAGTGATATGATATGAGTGCTCCGTGGTTGCCTCCAGCTCCTAACTATCAACACTCTAAATTGTAACTGCCTCCTTCTTCTCATTTGGTATGGACACCAGGATCTGTTGCATTGAGTTCCAAGATGCACCGCTTCACCAGAATGTCAGACTAGTCGCTTACCGGTTACTGGAAGGTTCCCTTCTCCCTGGTTCAGGCACCTTGTTGGTTTTCTTCTTTTGGTGTTTTCCCTCTACATTCGGCTAGGTGGCTTCCCCAGCTTTCCTGCTGATGTTTAGTGATTCTAGGTGGTCATCTCCACTCCATGCCCCGCTCGCTGAGTCGCTCGGGCACTTGAACGCATTCTGCACCCTCTTCTAGACCTCCCTTCTGTAGCATCTTCTCCTCACTGAGATGTTGGATTGGTCTCGGTCTGCTGTCTTGATGTCAGGCAAACAACCAGTCTCTCACAATCGGTCACAAACATAGCTACCTCACACACAGTGTGCCACAAACTTTATCTCACACCTACATGTCTAGGGGCCTCATTACGATCCTGGAGCTCCCGTAATGAAGGGGGCCGGTATGGGACCGGAACCTTTCATTACGGGATGCGCAATTACGAGGTTCCCTTTGCAGGACCCAGTGAGGACGCCTGGTAAAACCAGGTGTCCTTTCCGGGTCCCACAAGGGGAAGAGGGAGGTAACAACGGGACACTTGTAATGTACCCATTATTACCTCCCTCCCTGTTCCCATTGAGCCCTATGGGGCTCAAATGGGGATGGGTTCCTGCAAGGAGGAATTACGGGGTCCTCCTATGTCGGAATGACCCGGTAAATGCTCATTGCAGGAACCCAGTATTGGAGCCCGGTATGGAGGCAGCCATGGCGCTAATAGCACCATGGCTACCTCCATACTCGTAATGAGGCCCCGTAAGTATCCTTATTACACCTTTCAGTAGCTCTGGACACTCTAAAAAAGCCACTCTGTCAGGTGTTCGGTGGGGGACGGGGGGAGCGGTGCAGGAAACAAACGATCCCAGTGCCCAGTCCCTTATAAGATAAGTATGTAGGGCCAAGGGAAAGGTTGATATAAAAACTGTTAACTATATTAACTAGTTAGGGCCAAAAATAAAGTGGCTGTTATACAGGGAAATAGATACTATGATTTTAGTGGAATTCTTTGGTTGGTTGTTTGTTTGTTTGTTTGTTTATTTATTTATAATGCACGCCAGACCCAAAGGTAACCGGGCGAAACAGTTAAAGAATATGCAAAGCTTACAATGTTACAAAAGTCGGCAGTATACAAAGTTACAATATTTACAATGGTGCATAGATGTACATTTTACATATGTACAATGATACAGTGTGGGCAGATGGTTGAAAGCATATGCCGTTAATATACAGGATGACATCTATGTTTAAGTTATATACAAATATAGGACGATTTCTAATAGTACATATATGCAGTCCCTTTAGCTAAGGAATCGGCGGGATCTAGAGTGGTAACTACAGATTGTTAGAGTTGATGTGTTTGATAACGTTTCTTCTGAAGTGAGAAAATGGTTGGTCAACTCTCAGGTTGTGAGGCAAAGCATTCCACCGTTTGGCCTCTATCACAGGGAAGCTGATACCGCCAATTTTGGCAAGTTTAAATCTTGGTACCACCAGACAGTTAGAATTGACTGTTCTTGTCGGTCTGCTAGATACTTTTCTCTTTATTTTGTCTGACAGGTAGCTAGGAGCTGCATTGTTGAGAGCCTTGTGGGTCAAGGAGATCTTTTTTAGATGGATTTTGTCGTCAGTAGAAAGCCATTTATAATGGCGTCTGTCTGGAAGTACTGACAAACTCAAAAACTGTAACCACAAAGAAAAAGCAAGCAGTAACGGGAAGGGTATAGAGTCATCTGACCCCTTCGGTTATTCCCCATTTTGGAGGCCCAATGCATTCCTGTGGGGATTTCCCATTTTCCCCATCCACCATTTACTACATGCAGTAATTTTGCGCAGAGTCATCGTTTTGTGCGGGGGAAACTTCTGCCACATTCGTGTGGTATTTCAGACTTACTATTCCATTACCACCACTTTTTTACCACACTGCCAAACTCTAAGCAAAGCCCTAAGTGTATTTAAATTAGAAACAATTGACACAATATCACAGTGTTACATTGCAAGTCTGTATAGAAGTGCAGATTCCTCAGGCTACGATGAGCTGGGAGAACCTAGCCAGCATGTCATAGAATGGCACCTCGACAGGAGGCTTCACTGCCTTGCACTTAGGTTCACTGGCGCAGTGCAGATTTCTGACGCAGGGGTTGGATACGGACCCTTGCGTTAACAGTGATGCACTAAAGAAACATGTTAAAACCAAGAGCACTGAGGCCAATGGATTCAGTTCTGCTCAAGAAGATGAACTCAGGGTCAAGGGAAGCTATGAAATCAGGACCAGTGAGGCTTCCTCTAAGAACTTGTGAGCCTTGACTCCAATGCAGCATGGCCAGTCTAAGAGTCTGCATTACACTTGGCAGCACCTGTGTGGGTGCGACTAAACAGCGACTGGCAGGCCCTGCAGTGCTTTCCGCAAGACCCTTGTAAGCACTCCTACAATCTGAACTGGGCAAGGCATCTTACTCATGAAGTTAGAAGGAAGCTGAACCACAGGCTTCTGGACTATTCACCGCCAAAGTCCTTGGCAAACAAGACATCGGGGGTCATTACGAGGTAGGAGATAACCATTCCGCTATTAGCGGCATGGCTACCCTCTTACCGGGTACCGGGTCCGGGTTCCTTCAATGAGGAAATACCGGGCCATTCCGACCTTGGAGGGCCCAGTAATTCCTCATTCAAGGAACCTGGATCTGGTACATCCCCATTCCCATCTGAGCCCTCATAGGGCTCAATGGGAATGGGGAGCATGCTAACAACGGGCCTGTTAATAACGGGCCCGTTGTTAGCATGCTGGGCTGCTCGCGGGACCCGCTAAGGCCACCTGGTAAAACCCAGGCGGTCTTAGCAGGTCCCATGAGCAGAATTCGTAATGAGGCAGTAAGGGGTTGACAGCTCCGGCACCTTTACCGGCGCCGTTAACCCCTTACTGCCAGGGTCAGAATGACCCCCATCTTCCCACTACGTTGGTTGGATGCACAACCACAGTGATCCAGAACTGCAGCTCGATAAGGTCCTTCCACTCCAAACACGGGAGAGGCTAAAGGCCATGCACAGCTACTCAAGTCCCAAAAAAAAACCAGGGCGGGGCCAACAATACTGACAGCTTCCAGTGTCCAGCAGACCTGGCAGAGGAAAACGTATGGTCCTGAAGTCCTGGAGAGAGACTAGAAGGAGGCTACTTCTATCCCGGATTCTTGATGGACTCTGGAAGCTCTTGTTTTCAGTAGGTACAGGCCTCAACCTGGTTCCCAAGGAAGAGCTCTGGACCAGGCTTGGGGGTGCGAAAGCCTCTCAAGTGGTGCATTCACAGTATCATTAACTTGGCCGCCCTTGACTTTTTCCACAGAGATAGTAGATGGAAAGGGTTTCCCTTACACTCCACAACATATTATGTCAAGTTACAAGCATTGGGCCAAAGACCTTACGATACAAAACCTCATATAAAAGCTTGTTAAAAAAATCATAAAAGCTATACAAGTACTGTCAGAGAGTAAGAGGGAGAGAGAAAATAGGGAACGGCAGAGGGGTAGAAAACAAGAAGGAAGGATAATCGATCTGTCTGTGAACTCCTCAGCAGCCCTAATTGTTCTTTAGAATAGCCAATCATACATCAGGAATGGGTATGTCTTAACAGCATGGCCCTCCGAAAAAGAATGTTGCAGTTCTCTGTGTGACTTCAGAATAAAGTCTCCCAGAAGGCAGACCAGTAGATCAGATGTGTGTATATTAGGTCTACCTCAGACTACTTTCTAGCAGCTGTTGTTCTTGGCCAGTTGTACCACAGGCACATCATCAGGACTTGGTCAAGATTTTCTGCTCCTTTATTTTTACAAGTGCGTTCAGCTGACCCATCTTTTCCCAAGTTTATTTGATACCCATAGGTTCATCCTAGCTACTGCAAATGCCCTTCAAACTTCCGGATTTCTATGTAGGACTAAAAAAGCTTGAGGTTCCTGCATAATAAGATCTTCGTAGCTTTTATCCCACAGTTTCTTTGTTGCCATCTTCGTTTAAGAACACTTGGTCGACCAGATCATGGTCATTGGAAGTGACAGGGTTTCCGCTTCGGATGAGAGAAATTCTTTCTTATCATTTCTCTCTCAGACGCTTGTCGATTTCTGTTATGTTCCATCAATAAGCTGATTCGCCTCTGACCTAACTTTTGTGGCTGCGTAGACCATCAACATCTTCTACAACTGCTGGACCAAAAGGTACAAACCCGCAATCCACCTCCAGAGCTGAAGATGGTTAATCCCTCCTCCCTTTGCCTGGGAACAATTTCCCCATGTCCAATGTCCTGCCTGAAATACCTGGAACCCTTTTTACTGAACAATGGGGGGCATTCTTAATTTTCTGGTCCGGAATTAACATGCCGGTAATTCAGTTTACCGCCATGCTTCCAGATCTGCAAACTACAAGTTAGCTGCTGGGATGGCCTGATTTCCCCCCAGCCAAGAGGTTGAGGTAAGGCAAACACCCCAATGGCAAAAAACAGCCAGTATTACCGGCACCAGTGTACCAGCAATCCTCCCACAGAGCCCTATGGAACTCCATGCAATGGGGATTAAACTACCCTTACTGGCACCTGTAATCTGCCGGTAACTCCGGCAAACCAGGTGCCGGTAACAGTATTGCCGTCTGGTGGTATCCCACCAGATTTACCAGCGGGATATCACTAGATTTGGAATGAGACCCACCTCCTAAGCGTGTTGGGCTTCTTGGGAGCATCGAGGGGTAAAGAAATGGCAGTAAAGGAGGGGTGAACATAGCCTCATGCTGGTTTGGTGATGATCTCTGTTGGTGGCCCAAATAAATCATAGAGGAAGAGATGCGGTCCTGAGCACACAGAACAGGGTTCTGGACTGTGCTCTAGCAGCACAATGGAGCACCCAGGAGTTTCAATGGTAGCTTATAGAGCACAGGGTTCCCTGACCAGCTTCAATGAAATAAAGGTTTCGGTAAAATAGCTCAGTGGGTTGAGCGCTCGCTGCTGCAATCTGAGCGTGATCTGCAGGTCGCAGGTTCGAATCCCTACAAGGCCAACTCAGCTTTTCATCCTTCCGAGGTCGATAAATGAGTACCAATTTTGGTTAGGTGATATTTTATGTAAATATGTGCTCTGTAAAGCACTTTGGATTAAGGCGCTATATAAATAACACATCATTATCATTCGTTTTTACAAGTTCTGCACTAAGGTCAAGAATGAAATTCTGGTTTTGCCAAAATGTAAATGACATTTTAAAATGTGATAAACAGGTTTCGTTTGTACACAGACTTTAATCCCCACCACCAGCATCATTATGACCAGACCGAACGTTTTAGAGGCATTTCAAAGCACATTTTAAGTTTTCCAATGACACACTATGAAAGCAAATCTAACATGCACAGCAAACGGCAGGCATGTCTTCTTACCGTTGTACTCATGCGTACCATAATTCTTTCCCAAATGTGGGCTCTGTGACCGTCGTGCAGATGGAACATGCTCCTCAGGTGAGGGAAAAAAAAGAAGTGCACCCAGACAAACAACATATAGGCGAAAGACGCAGACGGATCTCTTCCCCAATGTGTTTCCATAGCAAAGAATGTGCACCTGGTTCGCCGCACGCATTATCACCATTGCCACACTTATGCACACGTTAACATCCTACCACACCCAATCTCATCACAAAACCCCTCCCCAAAAAACACGAACACACACACACACACATCCTCCCTCCTCTGCCCCACAGTGCAGCCTGCATCTGCATTTGGGATGCGCCCCCTGCCAAGGCACACCTCCTCCCTATGTTGCCTTGCTGTCAGATCTCCCACATGTGTGGTTCCACTGAGCTCATTGCTTGGTCCACCTTCCACTAATGTCACCAAAACTACTGACTTCACCGGCCTCCATTGTGTTTCCAGTGCTAAAACTCTTCTGTTACCGCCAGGCCACAATTGCTCCACAAATTTGGTCATTGTGCCTCAATACAAGTTTGGTGGTATCTGGGTGGTAAATCTGCTCTGATACTTGGTCTGGCGGTATTACCGCAGGATTACAAGTGGCGGCAACTGTTGCAAATCCCCATTCCATGCAGCCCATTGAACTCCATGAGGGGATTTGCAGGTATTATTGGTGATTTTTGCCAATAAGGCACCAGACTTACCTGCAGCTCTTAGCTGGAGGTAAATCAGGTGCCCCACCGGCAAACTTGTAGTTGGCCGGTGCGTTAAAGTGCCAGTAAACCTTATTACCGGCACTTTCTGACTGCACTGGCCAACTTGTATTGACTTTTGCCCGACTGCTGACCTGCACCTGCCTCCATGTCTACCCTACTTTATTGCTCCACTCACAGATAATTGTCCGCGGTTATAGGTTAAAGTTTCGACTCAAAAGGGGCGAATGACAAAAGGGTCGAGTCAATTCGACTGAAAAAAAGGATCGGATTTTTTTTTTTTTGGGCGTTTTACCTATACTAAATCAAAACAAAAAAATATACATTTTGAAAAAAAATTCGATCTTTTTGTTTTCCGTCGAATGCACTCTCACCTTTGGCATTCGATCCTTTTGATTTGGTAACTTTAACTGGACACCATTGTCTGCCCTCTGCAGCTCCACACTCTCATGCTGCCCCTATCGATCTCAGTTCCTCTGCGGTCCACGCACCCTTACTGTACCATGCTCCCTTACTTCACAGCTAGATCTGCACTTTATAAATCCAGTACATACATACACACCCACTGCAGAGTTCCACTGGTTCCACTACCCTCACTGCCACTGCCTGATACCACCTGCGACCTATATATCTCAGCGGCTAGGCCACACAGGCCCCCTGCGACCTTCACTGCACACCTCAATGTCTCCCCATGCCCTCTCCACTGCTGTGCCCCACATGTGAACCAAGTATGACCACTGCTTGTCCCAACATACCCTCAATGATGCACAGCTCCCAGAGAACCCTCATTCTTATTTTACACACATTTCTAGGAAACAACCAATGTTTTCCCTTCAAAGTATTCACCCAGGCAAAGGCATTTGAAGGAGGCTCAGCATTTCTGTTTCAGAAGGCTCTTGTGCAGCACTCTTGTGAATGAGGCAGGCCTCCACACACTCCTCATTATTCCCCACCGCTGGTCCCAACTGAGTCTGTGTGTCTCCAACTGCAGGACCCCAGCTTCGATCACAGTGCAATCAATGACAGGCTTTGTAAATCCTGGTGTTCCACCACTGCCTCACCCCACCCTGCCTCCTTTCAGCCCTCACTGTCCATGGCACACTTATTCCCATACTAATGAACCACCATTTGCACCTCAAGCTGTCTTCTGTCGCCCACTTGCTTTGCTTCACGTTTGCCCCTCGTTGCCCCTCACCCTCCTTGTCCTCACATTTTCCACCTCCTCTCACACTGCCTGGCCCAACTGTGGGCCTCATTCTGAGTTTGGAGGTAGCCATGGCGCTACTTGCACCATGGCTTCCTCCAAAACCGGGTCCGGCACCGGTCTGGTTGAATGGGGACTTACCGGGTCATTCGACCTTGGAGGACCCGGTAAATCCCCATTCAACCAACCATTCCCATTTGAGCCCCCATAGTGCTCAATGGGAATGGGGGAAGGCGCTAATAATGGGCCTGCGAATAGCAGGCCCGTTATTACCGCCCTGGTCCCTTAGCGGGACCCGTAAAGGACATGTGGTCAGACCACAAGTCCTTTACGGTTCACGCTAGGGGACCTCGGAATTGGGCGCTAAGGGATTACCCGCACCGGTCTCCTTAACGGTGCCCGGTATCCCTTACCGCCCAAGTCAGAAGGACCCCTGTGTCTAGTATGTTTGTAAGGTAGGACCCACTTGCTACTTGTGTAATCCCAAGTGCTAGCCCACTTGACCCACAAGTAACCAAATCACAGGGATACCCAGTCCTCCAAACCTTCCACCCATGCTGATCCTCACCTGTGATCCCGGTGCTATCAGATTCAGGGTCGTTGGACGGAGCTTCCGTATGTCCTCACTGGACGGCGATGGTATGGGAGAGATGGAGGGTGAGGGTGGAGCATCCATGTCATTTCCATCATCTTCCTCCTCATCTTCATCATCATCATCAATCATTTCAAATTCTTGAAAATCATCCTGGAAGGTGCAGATTGGGTGAATCTGCTCACATCTCTCCAGCACCAGGCAGTCCTGCCATGAAGAAAGCACAGAAACTCAGCACAGGCATGGCACCACCACCATGGGTTGAAGACACAAGGGCAGTGCCCATAAACACTTTAATTGGGGTTTAAAAGAGTAAGGGTTTTTGAATATGATAGGTTTGAGGGAGGTGATAATGGGGATACTAGCATCCAATGTTTTGAGAATGGCAATAATTCTATAAGTGGAGTTTAGGATGGAGCAATGGGGGTGTCCATAAACCCATTCAAGGGTGTATAATCATGCAGCCCTAACCATAGGGTATATGCTGGGAATTCTGAGGGGGATGATAGTGCAACCCAAACATCAAATGACTGAAGAGAGTGATCCCTTACAAGGGGCTAATCTAAGAGTGGGGGGGGGGTGCAAAGGGGTGCATACAAATCACATGATGATACAACCGGATAACAGAAACATTGCCATCATGGGGGGGCTGGGTAGGAGCAATGCGGGTGTCTGCTCATCACAATCCTAGTGTATACACGGGAAGTCAGACAGGTGGCCAATGAGGGGCTAATGTGCACATTAACAGCCAATAATGTGGTGTACACATGGATAGTCCTGTGAGGGCCATTGTGATGTTTGCATACACATATATCCCTGGAAATACTAGGCATCAAGTAGGGAGCTATTTTCCCTGAAATCCATATAATAGACACATATATTAACTTTCTACTGTGCGTTGTCTAATGGCAGACCAGCAGTGTTAGGTGAGGTGACGCATATGACACATAAAGTTACATGCATCAGGGAAAATGTGTACATGGAACCCTGGGTAGCAGTTTCCATATACTTTTCTTTGAAGTCTCATTAATATTAGGTAAGTGGGTGGGTACAAGCCATTTGTCATTTGGCGGTCTGACCTTATAAGCACAAGGGGATAGAGTTGGCACGAGCGCTAGTTTGAGAGGTTCATGGAAGAAGCACCATCACCCAAAACCAAGACTTGCCCTGTCTGGCTTCTGCTCTTGCTCCTCAGCAGATCCTGAAAACTTAATTCAGCCAGCACTAAGCCTCCAAGCCGCTGTCCAACTGCGCCCCACACCTGTGCTTCCCTATTGTATGAACCGCCCCCTGACCAACAAGCCCTGCTTCACACTATCACACAGCCGACTGAACCTGCTGAGCAATCTTATGACTTCACAGCACTGGTATGTAGAGTTTCTGTCTTGTCCTCTCCAAGGACCCAGATAAAACTTTTCCTGGCAAGTAATTAAGGATATCCGGTAATATTTTCCCCATATATATGGTCGCCATACATGATGTTCCCGGGAAAAGGTTGTGGCGACCTTATATATGGTGACCATATATATGGGGTCAAGGCGAGCGGGGTTCAAAGGGCTGTCCCCTGCTCCACTTGAGAAAAAAAGGTTTTGGAGGTTGTGGGGGTGTCCTGCGCATGTTCAATGTAATAATGTCCCTGCAAAAACCAGCAATTTTTTGGCGACTTTTTTGCCAACCGACATTTTACATGGAACCTAATTAAGGCCATATTGCATCTGTGTGAAGCTAATAAGCTTGCTCCTCAGGGACATCCTCTAATTTCATCTTTCGTTGATGAAGTAGGTCCATCTCGGTAGGTTAAGCAGGGCCCAGGTGCACTGCAGAATTTATGGAAGCAAAAGTGCCTTTCGCAGGTGGACAAAATTTTGGCGCAATTTCTTTACTTCCTCCTCTGAAATTGCACTCTTTCGAGAGCTGCAGAACAATAATCTAGTTTCAGAAACGAATAGTGTATTATTGGCACCAATTGACTTTTGCCCAAAATCATCTAGAAGAGCTCTTTAGCGAAATGAAACACTGCTTTGTTTTCCCTCCAACATCTACACTGGTTTATATATTCTCCCTACCCCTGGGTCTTATGCTTTCTTATGTGTTTTCTTAAGCCTCGACCCCATGGTCTTCATTCCTGTCTAGAGCCTGAATACATTTTTGCAAAGAGGAATTCATACAACCCATGCCTAAAAATGTGTCAATCACTCAATGTTTATGGAAGCAAAAATACTTCCATCCTCAAAAGGACTTGTGACCAAGAAGATGAAAATCCTTAGGAGAAGACAGGTATAATTCTGAGGTCTGAGAATAAGACAAGTCCAAGTAGCAATCTGGGAATGCTGGAGGTATGCAGGGAAAAGGAACCAACCTCAGCAAGTCGCAGGATACTTCTGATGTGCACAGCTGCAATCTGGGACTACCAGAGATATGCAGGGAAGCGGAACTACCCTCAGCAAGTCGCAGGATACTTCTGATGTTGAACAGCTGCAATCTGGGAATGCTGGAGGTATGCAGGGAAAAGGAACTACCCTCAGCAAGTCGCAGGATACTTCTGATGTGCACAGCTGCAATCTGGGACTACCAGAGATATGCAGGGAAGCGGAACTACCCTCAGCAAGTCGCAGGATACTTCTGATGTTGAACAGCTGCAATCTGGGAATGCTGGAGGTATGCAGGGAAAAGGAACCACCCTCAGCAAGTCGCAGGATACTTCTGATGTGCAGAGCTGCAATCTGGGACTACCAGAGATATGCAGGGAAGCGGAACTACCCTCAGCAAGTCGCAGGATACTTCTGATGTTGAACAGCTGCAATCTGGGAATGCTGGAGGTATGCAGGGAAAAGGAACTACCCTCAGCAAGTCGCAGGATACTTCTGATGTGCACAGCTGCAATCTGGGACTACCAGAGATATGCAGGGAAGCGGAACTACCCTCAGCAAGTCGCAGGATACTTCTGATGTTGAACAGCTGCAATCTGGGAATGCTGGAGGTATGCAGGGAAAAGGAACTACCCTCAGCAAGTCGCAGGATACTTCTGATGTGCACAGCTGCAATCTGGGACTACCAGAGATATGCAGGGAAGCGGAACTACCCTCAGCAAGTCACAGGATACTTCTGATGTTGAACAGCTGCAATCTGGGAATACCGGAGTTGTGCAGGGAAAAGGAACTACCCTCAGCAAGTCTAAGGATACGTTTGATGTGCAACAGCTGCAATCTGGGAATACCAGAGCTATGCATGGAAAAGGAACCGCCCTCAGCAAGTCGCAAGATACTTCTGATGTGCAACAGCTGCAAGCTGTAACTACCAGAGATATGCAGGGAAGCGGAACTAGCCTCAGCAAGTCGCAGGATACTTCTGACGTGCAACAGCTGGAAGTCTTGTTAAAAAAACACTGAAATACATGGAAGTCTTTGACTTCCTAGCTCCTATTGTTTGATGTTTTGGGGAATTTTTGGGACTCACAAACATTTCCATAAAGGGTGCAACGCAAAGCAAGTAATCCTGCCTGGGCAGACCCACTGCATCCAGAGGAATCTTTCAGGTCCAACCACCAATTAGCAGGGTAGGACTGGGGAATACAATTGTCTTAGGCACCAATGAAAAAGTGGCCCATAGTTGCAAATGGGCATTCATTCCTTTTGTGACAGACTGTTTGAGTGGTACCCAAGGGGTCGTTGTTTAGTCAAATGTGATACAAATTGTGCATTTTAAAGAACATTTATTCAGTACCATTGGTCAAAACTACTAGCCACATGTGGCCCACTTTGACCCAAAAAACTGGCCCACACTAACACATTGTGTTTTGGGTTCGGGGATTGCCCTATTGCCCTACACGCCAGTCGGAGCCTGCGTATCAGTGAGCTGTGGGGTTTCCGCAAGCTGTGGCGCCGCGTTCCTTGCTTTTCAGCATTGGCGTGGGGCAGCCGGGAGAGCAGGTGTGGAACATGCACACCTCCATCGGCCAGCACCGTGACATCACAAAGACGGCTGATAGGCACCACCTCCCGGAGTTGTCATTTTGCCATAAAGAACTGGATTTCTTCTGATTCTCTAAACATGCAATGGGCCTGATTGACAATGAATCATACGAGGGAAAATAAAAGCACAAAGAATATGGGAACCCAAATGGGAGCTGGAAGAACCTTTTATCATGACAGGTCTTTGAAGTGCCCCGCATCATGGCGTGCCCAGCTTGAGGGATAGAAACGAAAACGATAGGCGATTGATACTTCTGCTGTCCCAGTTAAAGAAACAGGCCCAGGTGGGTCAGACAGGACCCTTCAGTGCACTACACATCTCTCTGCACCCGTTACAGTACGGTGCAGGGGCAAGCTTTTTATTTGCATGCATTTGCTAATGGCAATGCACTTTCTGGTGCAAGTGCAAGGATGCACTAACACATGTCTACACTTGCATCGAAACAGGTTTGTAAATCCTCCCCAATGTGTCTAGGGCAGAGGTTCTTCTACGTTCTTTTTCTCTGTTGCACACTGGCCTTGCTTACTTTGTAGAAGAAAAGATTAGGTGGTGAAAAGGTCTTGCATCCCTTACATCTACTTAACATAGGGTGGGGTCCTGTGGCATGGGTCCATGTGGCTAGCCATGCCTGGTGTAGTGTTTAAGTAGGGCTGAAAAGGGGGTACACGGATATCTCAATCTTTGGACCTTAGCAGTGAAGCATGAAATAAGCAATAAATAAACATTTCACCAGATATTAGTGTGCATATGATTACTCATGCATATTGTGTGTGGAACATGTCACACTTTCTTCACGCCAGAAGGTGCTTTCTCGGAAGATCCTAAGTTCTGTGTTTGAGTCTCAGTTTTAGAATCTAAACTCTAGATTCTAAAAAAATAGGGCATCTAAAAATAGCACAGAAGATGCACTTTTTTTAGATGCCACATTTTTAGAATTTAGCAGGTCACCTTACTTTACAAAGGTGACCTGTGCTTTTCCAGGGTGGCTGAGCTGCAGGGCAAATGATGGCCGGAACACTTGTTCCGGGAACACTAATGTATTGCCAGCATCCATTTATTTTATTTATTTAATTAATTATTCTAACGTGCCACACGCCCCTAGGCCTCAGCACGCACATATAAAAGAAAACATTAAAAGAAGGCAGGAAGTAGACAGTGGATAAGCAGGAGGTAAGGTCGATAAGAGAGCAGACAAATGAGTCTGCTGAGTTGAAAAGAAGTGTTTTGATCACTTTCTTAAAGACCACAAGGGAGGACAAAGACACTGTTGCTAGGGAAGGAACATTCCATTCTTGTGGGTCGTGGGTGTCAAAGCAAGTGCCACCAAATGTCTTCAATCAAAAACGAATGTGAATAAAAGCGTGGTTGTCATAGGAGCGCAAAGCTCCCGTAGGTTATTTAGCTGAGAGTCTCATTATCAGATACTGAGGGGCCACTGAGTTCTGACATGTGTAGGCAAGAGACAACATTTTATGTCTGATTCTCTGTTTGATCGGGAGCCAATGAAGGCTCCTTCTAGAGTCAGAGACATGCTCAGATTTTGTTAGTCCAAAGATAGCCCTGACAGCGCCATTCAGGGTGGTCTGGAGACGACATAGGTTGGCTTGGGATGTTCTGGTGAGCAAACTATTACAATAGTCCAACCGTGAGTTGACTAGTGTGGTGGCCAGCATGGCTCTATTTTTTATGTCAAGATAGGGTCTGGTTTGGTGGAGTAGTTTGATGACATAGCCCCGGGAAGAGCGTATACTCGAAACATGTTGCATCATGGACAATTCTGAGTCAAAGATGGTTGTTTTAACTGTCTTACTAACAGGGATGCAATTGCCCATAATGGAAAAATTTGGAGTACGCGGTTTCTAGTTTCTTTAAATGAGGGCCGGATGCAACAATGAGAAGCTCAGAGAGTTGTAGGCCATCCATGTTTGGATTTCAGAGTAGATGTTATTCACGGTTTTATTGTCATCAACATATTTTCCAGTCAGTTCGAGTAAGATTTGGGTGTCATCTGCTTAATTAGCGTACCGGACACCCATATCGTCAAGAAGATCAAGTAAAGGTCTAATATAGATGTGGAATAGAGTGGGAGATAGGCAAGATCCCTGCAGCACTCCACACGTGGTGGAAATAGGAGAGGCAGTGGCCTTCTTGACAGCAACCCTTGAAATTCTAGGACCCAAGAATAATAGAATCCATGAGGATGCTTTCTCTGTGCAGTTGACAATGTTTTCTAGTCTTTCTTGAAGGAGCCTGTGATCAATAAGGTCAAATGCTGCATTAGCAATGCTGGAGAACCTTGTTCTACGATCGTAGTGATGTAGATTTAAGATCAAGTAGTGCTGTCTCGGTTCCATGTTGTGCCCTAAAGCCCAATTGATGAGTGCCTAGAATGTTATTGTGTTCAACGAAATTTTGCAGTTGCACACAGGCAATTTTGCCAATAACCTTCAAAAGGTACCGCACATTGGTGATTGTTGCAATAGAGGGATCTAAGGTGTTCTTCTTCATTAAGGGAGTTACCCACACATCTTTTAGTGCAGAAGGTACCGTACAGTCTCTAAAAGACAAATTCATAATTTCAGTATTCCTCGGGGTAAGTACATCCAAGGATTCCTTAAGAATGTCAGTAGAGTATGAGTCTCCAAGAAAGAAGTCGATTTAAGCTTCATGATTATTTCACGGACTTCAAGCTCAGAGCATTGCTGGTTCCTGGGATAGCATTTAACAATCTCAGGCCCTTAATAGACATTTTGAAATGCTAAACATAAGCAAAATAATTTCTATCCCTGCTCAAACTCATTTCATCCAGATTCAGAGAAAAGGAGCTGTGTGCTGCAGAATTATTGCTCATTGTCAGATTTAACCCAGAGCCACGAGGCAGGATTTGATCGACTGAAGTTTCTCCTTGCTGTCTGATCCTCCCAATGGCCCACCCTATGTCCTGGTTCAAAAGAAAGGAGCTTGGCGCTAAACACTTACCCCACTTTTTCAGCCTTCCCGGAGCCATGCGAAAGAAGTTGGTTGTTAAGTCATTCCTCATTATCTGACACTGCCCGTATTGTCTCAGGTCATGCATTCGAAGAATGGAGCGGTGCAGTTGTGTTGCGTCTCGCCAACACCGTGCATGAGTAAGGATGCTATCATACTGTTTTGACTGCGGGGAATGAGGAAACTTGGGTGCATACTTGTCAGTTAAAGTGGGGTTGATGTGTGCATGGTCCGCAGGACCATATCAAGGTATTCTCAGGGATTTAACCTTAGCCTAATCTCAAGTACTGAGCCCATTTACTTAGCGCCATGCACACACCCCTCAAGCTCACTCCAGGATTCTTCAATGAGTGCCTTTGGTTCATTATCATTGCCATGGCAGCTTTGTAAAGCTGCTAGAGGGCGTTTCTTATAAACTAAATTCATAACTATGCATAATCATGCCGCATGCAATGCAGTCCAGCTGTGGCTGAGATGTAGCAAATGAACGCGTTTAGAGAGCCTTCTGCATTTGGATAATCATTCCTCGTGTTGGCTTCCTTCCTGCGGCACACACATGCCAACTAGACGAGTGGCACAAGTGGGATGGACTGGCTACAGCCACCAATGCTCCTTTTGCATGGCAGGGAGAGGTGCGGTGCCCAGAAAGGAAGGACGCATTGTATAAACTAGGACATGGCTCAGGATGTCCTGTCCTCAAATGGTTATTTGGACAGGAAGCAGTGGCATGGCTGGCGTGTCCTTGCCAGGCTCTGTTGCTGGCTTCCAATCGCTGCTGCATAGAGTGGTCCTCGCAGCGCCCGCTCCACAGACATACCGCTACCATCTACAGAAGACCAGCAGGTTCTCCCCCCGCATCCTGGTTGCGAGGAAATGGGTTATAAAATAAATTGGACCTCAAAGTAACTTTCTCGAGGAACTTTCATCGAACCATATGTAGTTCATGTCTGCATGAAGTCAACAGCTCACAACCAAAAAGAAAATGGCCATCTTAGAAAACAAATACTTTGTGCTCAATTCATAGAAGCTAATTGGACTAAAACTTCATATCCCTCAGAAATTACCCAGTTGAAAAGCAAGACCTTCTTAGACTGTGACACCGGCCTTCCTTTTGTTCATAAAGGAGCACTCGGAAAGCTTTCAGCAGGGACAACATGAGCAATGGAGCCTGCTATTTCTGTCCTAATTCCCTGTGATGGAATAAGGCACTGCGTGGTTAACGGGGCATGATGAAACCTGGTCTGCGATGCCAACTTCACGGTTCCTTGACACCGTTGGGACTGCCTTGGTATTACATTGCAATAGTGCAAGTACCAGGGATTTTGACAGCAAAACCTGTACATGATGTGAGTACTTGGTCTGGGGATGACAACACCTGATATATGATATACCGGCTATATGATATGAGTACCAGGCACGTCATGACACCACCTGAGAAATGATAGTACTTCCGGGGCACATATTGCCAATCGCTGGCAAATGCTTGACTACAAGGGCATATGATGCAATTCCTGACAAATGCCTAAAGAGGTGCGTACTTAGCTTTTCTAAGTGATGTTTGGTATTACTATATTTCTATGAACTTTCTGTTTTACCCTGCCTAGATCTTTTTTCACATTATGCATGACTTTTATTGTATTTTCATTTAATTAAATGCTTCCTTCTGGGCTAAGTGTACGCTTCTGTAAAGGTTCAAATAAAATCATCATAAATAATCCGCCTGTGGTATTACATGAACAATGACTTTGCCCAAATTAGAGAGCGCCCAGAGAGTCAACTTCATGAAGTATGATAAGGCAACATGGCGCTACGGTTGTTACCAGTATCTCATGTGTCACAACAGCTTTAACCTAGCAGTACCACCATCAAGGTGAACGAACGAATAAAAAGAAGACGGGCCGGTGAACGCAAACTGCTGGTAGCCTACTGAATCGTGTAGGCCTGGTCACCAAAACCAGCCAGCGCAGATACACGGCAGTCTCTTGTTCAACGATACCAAAATCATATGAGTTGCTAGAAACGTCTGTTGATTAGTCGTTCTCTACTTGCCTGGCATGGTAGCCTGCGATGCAGTTGGGGAACTCATCACAGAAAGCTACCCTTAGTAACTACCCGACTGCCACCACTCATAGGGATGCTGCGCTTTTGGCGATAACAAATGCGTCACTATGATTGGTTGCATTATCTGGGCACAGGGTGAGGGTCTAGAGCAGGGACATTGTTATTGTATGTACCTTAGATTACCTCTTGCTAGTACAGCAGTGTGGTGCCAGGGAACAATGTCTGATTGGGCAAGTAAGCACTAGATCAGTGGCAACAATGAACAGTCGGTGGTCCAAAGCACGTACCTGGTTGTTGACCCACATAGCCATCATATTCAGACCAGGATACTAGAATTCGTGAGCCAGAGCTGCACTTAAAAGACACAAGTTTTTATAACTGCCCCGAACATAAAGCGCCCATTGAAAAACCATTCATTAAAGATGCCAAGTTGATGGAAAGCATGCATCCTCTTCCCAATGAGTCTGTAGATATATCTACTTGCTGCAGCGGGTCCACGCCTTTCATCAATCTCGTGTGAAGGTGCCTAACCTCACGCATTACCTGTTGAAAAGGTCCACCTTGTTCATGTTCACATGTAATGTGTATAGGGCAGTGTGCGGCTTCGGTGTGAGTCATGTGAGTCATGACACAGCCAGCAAACATCTTCTCAATCTAGACGCATGCATCCCCAAACATGTTTCATTGGGCCTCATCAGTGACAAGTAGCTTGAGTCTCTATATGCCCAGTAGGCAGGCGAAGAACGATGGTCTGGAGGGTTGCCCAGAGCAATGGCACAGGTTAAGATTAATTCTAAACCTTCCAGCCATTAACTCTTTAGTTTTGCTGTAGTCACCCTGAGTGGGACGGGTATGCCCAGTCGTGGGTTCCATACCTTCTGGGTCTAGAGACCCAAGCTACTCCTTACTGATGAGGCTCAGTGAGGCTGATACATGTCTGGGGATGGTTGTAGTCTCATGCAGAAAGGATGTGACCAAGCAGTTCAGGCTGGACTTCCCCCTTTGGTGTGGGACCAAGCCTGATTTGCATATGGTCTTTAAACCTTCCATCCATCACCTCTTTTGTTTTGCTGTAGTCCCCCCCACCCCCCGAGTGGGATGGGTAGGCCCAGTTGTGGGTCCTGTGCCTGCTGGGCCTAGAGACCGAAGATACTCCTCACTGATGAGGCCCATTGAGGCTGAGACATGTTTGGGGATGCTTGTGGTCTCGTGCAGAAGGGATGTGATAAAGCAGTCTGGGTTGGACATCCCCCTTTGTG
Organism: Ambystoma mexicanum; assembly: GCF_040938575.1. Classification (NCBI taxonomy): domain Eukaryota; kingdom Metazoa; phylum Chordata; class Amphibia; order Caudata; family Ambystomatidae; genus Ambystoma; species Ambystoma mexicanum. Next base: position 972,035,635 of record NC_090936.1, on the reverse strand, counting down.
GTGGGAGCAAGCCTGATTTGCATATGGGCTTTTCCCTTTTGTAACAGCTTGGCAGAGGAAGAACAATTGTCTGAAGGGTTGCCCAGAGCAACGTCAGATGTTAAGATTAATTGTAAACCTTCCATGCCTGCTGGGCATAGAGACCGAAGCAACTCCTTACTGATGAGGCTCAGTGAGGCTGAAACATGTCTGGGGATGGTTGTAGTCTCATGCAGAAAGGATGTGACCAAGCAGTTCAGGCTGGACTTCCTCCTTTGGTGTGGGACCAAGCCTGATTTGCATATGGTCTTTAAACCTTCCATCCATCACCTCTTTTGTTTTTCTGCAGTCACCCCGAGCCTAGAGACCCAAGCTACTCCTCATTGATGAGGCCCAATGAAGCTGAAACATGTCTGGGGATGTTTGTGGTCCTGTGCAGAAGAGATGTTACCTAGCAGTTTGGGCTGGACTGGCCATTTTGGGGTTGGGTCAAGCCTGATTTGTATATGGGTTTTCACCTTTTGTAATGGGTTTGCAAGCGAAGAACGATGGTCTGCAGGGTTGCCCAGAGCTATGCCAGAGGCTAAGATTCATTCTAAACCTTCCAGTCATCCCCTCTTGTTTTGCTGGGATTGTAGAACTCCAATCCCTTCAACCTGCTTATAGACATCGCTTTAGCTGACATTCAGCCACAGTAATGACAGAGATCGATAGGCTTTTGGTTACAGGCCAGCCGACGGTGGATATTTCCCTGTTGTGAACTTTTAAGTACCACGCACTGTGCATAATGTCAAGCAATGTGTCTGTATATCTCGTTGTATGCTGAGTTGCATGCTTGAGCCCTGCGGTTGCATTGTAGAGACACATCTCTTATTTGTTTGGGGACAATAACTGCACACCCAATCAACTGTGAGTGCACACTAACTGCAACTAGATTCTAAGCGAGTGCACGCAAACTGCAAACCTAATCCTGTTTCATTACACAACATGTGTATACTTAATTTGTTGTGCGTGCACACCAACTACAACATGATCATTGCAAGTGCACAGTAACTGTAATCGACTGGGGGCACACAATAACGTTATACATATGCCATTGTGATCTCATAATATATGTAAATTTAATCCAATGTGAGTGCACAATAATTGCACATAAATTCATTGTGAGTGCACGCAAACTGCGTTTTAATCCCACAAGCGTGCACGACTGCAGACCTAATGTAGTGTTAGTGCACGAAAAGTATACACCTAATCCAATGTGGCCACACAGCATAATCCTGGTGAGTGCACAAAACTATCGAATAAATGATGGGCATTTGTAAAGGGTATGTATACGTGTGCTACTGTGATTGCAGAATAAATGTGCATCCAAACCACTGTGAACGCACAATACCTGCTCCCCTAACACACAGTCAGTCCACAATAACCGAGCATGTAATCCACTGTGAGTGTGGATTGGGATGAGGTCGTGGTCGGAGACTTCTGGGACCCATCTCAATTGCCTAGGCCACTGATACTATCTATTGTGGCCGGACAGATTGATTGAACATTATTTCTATAAATCTTTCTGATAAATTATATGTCATGAATTTTCTTATAGATTTTATATTGTACACCCATTGGTGCCTAGTATGAGTGGATTGCTGGATGGATGCATGTGGATGAATGCTTGGACGATTGAATAGGATGAATTTTACTATTTAGATGTGTTCTTTTTAAACAAAAGTTGTTTCCTGCTATGTAAGTGCAGATTAAATCATGATTTGTTTCATACATTAAATTTATATCAGGTTCAATAGAAATCCTTGATACCAAACCCTTGAATTGTACCCTTTGGATGCCTTTCTGTGTTCCATATTTTTTTTTTAAACAACTTTTTATTAAGGTCTCAGCAGTTACAGTGGCACCCAATCAATACATCACATGGTCTTATATACAACAATGTCTACACAAAACGTTCAATAATTTACAGTCCACATAGCTGTTTCGTTATCTGAGGGCAGGTCACATAGATACGCCCTGAAGGGGCACCAGATGTCCTTTGGTCGGCTCATGCTCGGTTGGGTTAGCACGTATTGTTCCTCGCATTCATTTGCGTAGGTTAATTCGCGTAAAAAGGTATTCATGGCAGGGGAGTTTGGGCTTTTCCATGATTGCAATATACATTTTTTGGCGATAGCACATGACACATTAAACAGCCTTCTGATTTTTTCGGAACATTTCCCAATATCCTCGAACAAGTATTTTTGGGGGGACAAATACGGGGGAATTTGTGTAAATTCTGTCAGCGTAGCTGCAACCCTCTCCCAGAATCGAGCCATAACCGGGCACTCCCAGTACATATGATAGTATTTGGCACAATCCCGCTTTGAGGGACACCCTTCTTGTAAGCGTACAGTATCTTACCCATTTCTCTTCAGGAATTAGCATTTTCATATCAGCTTCCCATTTCTCTTTCACTCGGTTGGTCGTAGGAGTGTGGGTCTGTATTGTCGTATACAACTTGGAGATTCCCAGCCCACCTTGTGTTGTAACCAGTTGTATGCACGGGTGGGAGGGTGGTTCATCGGGGAAGGATGGCCAGTGTGCTTGAAATGCGGACCTCATCCGATAGGACTGTAATGTTCGGAGGGATCCTCCTCCCACACCCCTCAAGAATACTGCAAGGGTCACGAACTTCCCGTCTATGTACATATCTCCCACCTTCATCTCTGTATCGGGGTCCCAGGCTTCCTGGATGCTGATGTCGAATGTGGGGGGAATATTTGGGTATTTACATAACGGGGCCTCGAGGTTATAGGGGATCTCAATGTCCAGTTTATTGTATATGGCCCCCTAGGCTCTCACTGTGCAGCTAACAGGGTCAAATTCACATGAGTCCTTGTGTCTTGTATCAAAGATAACTGACCTAACGTCTGTGGGTGTAGTAGTATACTCTTCTATCCACGTGTGGGGTGAATTGTCCGCCTCGTCATACCAATGTTTTGCGAACTTCGCCTGTGCCGCCATGTAATAGAGCTCAAAATCTGGTGCTGCTATACCCCCTTTTTCATATGGTTCTATCATCTTTTCCCACCCAATCCTAGCCACCTTTCCGTTACAAAGGAATGACACTGCCAATGATCGAAGTTTGGAGAAAAATTCCTTGCCCGGCCATATAGGTATGTTTACAAATAGGTATAGCAATTTTGGGAGTACAATCATTTTAAGAATGGCAATTCCACCGTGTAGTGAGATTGGGAGGTGTCTCCAAGTCTGTAGTTTGGTATGGAGTGTTTGTAGCGCATGGTCATGGTTGTCAGCATACAGGGTCTGTCTATTACTTGAAACCAGGACTCCCAGGTATCTGATGTGTCGCTCCGACCACTTAAGGCCGCACATCCAAGCCGGGCGGCTTGTGTATGAGGTGAGCGGGAACATTTCTGATTTAGCATTGTTCACCGTGTACCCATAGTCCTCTGCGAATTCGTTGATGTCTGCCACAATAGGAAAAATGTTTTTGACTGGCTCGCGGACGTACAGCAAGGTATCGTCCGCGTATAGGGATATTATTTGAGTGGCACCCTTCAGTGGTACACCCTTGTTAATATGTCTCAGACGAATCGCATCCGCCATGGGCTCTATTGTCAAAGCAAAGAGGATAGGGGAGAAGGGGCATCCCTGTCTGGTGCCACGTCCCAGCTCAAACAGCTCGGATAAAGTTCTATTTGTGCACACCCTTGCACCCGGGGCTGTGTACAGCAGCCTGACGTACTTGATATAGTTGGAGCCCACCCCAAACACCTCCAGCACCAGAAAGAGGTACTCCCAGGAGACCGAGTCAAACGCCTTCTCTGCGTCAAGGGACACTGCGACTGCTTGCTTGCTCGGGTTGATTTGCGACATTATGCCGAATAGCCTATGCAAATTTAGGGCAGTGGACCTATGGGGAATAAACCCACTTTGATCTGCATGAACCAGCGTAGGTGTTATGGGTAAAATGCGATTCGCCAGCACCTTCGCGAAAATTTTGGCGTCTACATTTATCAGGGACAGGGGCCTATAGGATGACATGTCTTGTGGTGGGCGTCTGGGTTTGGCCAACAATGTAATGAGGGCCTCAAGCATTGTCGGGGGCAGCATTTGTTTCCCCAGAGCCTCTCCCCACATCTCTAATAGCACAGGTATCAATTCTTCCCGGAATTCTTTATAGAATTCAGCACCGAGCCCATCCGAGCCGGGTGCCTTGCCAGAAGTGAGCCCCTTTATCGCCTCAGTAAGCTCCTCGGTAGTGATAGGTTGTTCGAGTGCTAGTTTGCTTTCTTCTGGGATTGTAGGGAGATCTAGCATAGCAAGATATCTTTTAATCTCATCGGGGGATTTTCCATCTCTATTCTTATACAAATTTTTGTAAAAGTGAACAAACTCATCATTTATTCCCTGTTCACTTGTTATGATCTCGTTTTGTGCCGTTTGGATCGCTGTAATCGGGGTCATATGTTTGACGTGCTTAACCAAGTTGGCCAACATTTTCCCTGCTTTATTTCCTTCTCTGTATCTGCGAGCCCTGGTAGGGGCTGCTGTATATTGTACTTCCCTTATTGCCAGTCGGTCAAAATCCCTATGTAATTTATGTATTGCAGCCTGGGTGTCTCCACCATGCGTGCGGCTGTAGATTTCTTCTAGTGCGTTCAACTCTTTTTCCACCCCTTCCAGCTCACGGCGCACTTCCCTCAAAAGACCAGTGGTCTTAGATATTAGGGCCCCCTCGCCCAGACTTTGAAAGCCTCCCATACTGAGTTCCAATTTCATATTAATACTCCTATCCAGAGTGTGGGGTCCCTTGTGTCTTTCAGAGAACACATCCACTGTGAGTGGGACATAACTGAGCACCCAATCCACTGTAAATGCACTCTAATCACCCAATAAGGGACTGTGTATAAACAATTACGGCAAACTCAATCCGCACTTGGTGCACGTTCTCTGTGCATTTGACAGGGGTTTTGCTAGGTCTGGAAAAGATCAGGGGCTACGCTAATGTCGGGACTGGTGGAACTCGGGGCTAGCTAGCATTTTGGTTGTAGTCCCTGAGGTTCTATCTGGGGCTACAACCAAAAGACCTGGGGCTATAGCCCCCTTAGCCCCTCCCCCTAGCAACGCCTCTGGCATGTGATCTGTTTCAAGCCTGCCCATACCCTGCAGTTACCATTGGTGTCAGGGCAGCCTCCATCCATTCTGGGCCTGCAGTTACGCTACGTGTGGGAGCGACTCACCATCTCCATGCACATAGCTCATCAATTTCAATTGCAGGAATGTCGGTAGTAGATATTTCTTTCGAAAAGTATCCCTGGGGACCCACTGCCATCAGGTGTAGAATGTGTGTCAGGTGTCCACAGCAGGCAGAGGTAGGATTTCACCCTTCCTTGCCTTCTCAACGGGTTTCTTCAGAGAGTCAACGTTAGGACTGGAGGCACAGAGCATGTGCGAGGGTGACATCCACTCAAAGATTCACCTTTGCGCACTGTTTACCTACTCCTAGCAGTTTAGAGGACACCCTCCTGTCCCAAGGGCAAAGCAAGTGCCGGTGCCCTGTCCACTTAAAAGCGAGACTTTACCCTTCTTTATTTTCTCACTTGGACTATCCTTAGGGAGCTGCCTAAGCAGGTGGAGGGGGATTGACTTGAGTCTAAGCCACCCCCTGGATGCCAAAGTGGCCAATTAAAAAGCTTATCGTTGATATCCCATGCAGTCTTTAAAAGAATGACCAGCTATGATCGGCTAACCACTGCCAGCCCCTGCCTCCTGATCACTGCAGTGCATGTAGGGATACTTTGCAGGTGAAAGTGGGAACATCAGAGGAAGAGTTGCTTTGATTCCGCAGGGCATGCTTCATCGCGCTTATCCCGCCAATTCGCGTAGAGCAAGTTTCAGGCATTTCACTGAGATCATCGTAGATGGGTCCTTGGCTGTTGAATTGACCGAGTTAGTCCCTCTGGCTAAGGAAACATAGCGCAATATATTGCCACCATTAATGAGCTTCATTACCACCTCACTTTCAGAAGCTATCTACCCCGAATCTATAAAGCACACCTTGTTGACCAACTATGGTTATATTTTCCACCACCTTTTCAGTAACATATATCGAAAGAACGACTTTGGAGCAACTCCAGGACTGTATACAAACAAATAAAACATTCAAACAGCACTTCGTGCAGTCCGAGGTTATGTATATGCATCTACATCAATGTATATATTTATTGTTCATTAGAACGTATTTTGCCATAGATCCTGTTTCAATTTTCAATATATTTTTAAATGTTTATCTTCATTCAATATGTTTGTGTGGGGCATGTTTTGGTGCACACAAATGAATGATCACGTAAGAACATATTGTACCAACGGAAACATTCATGACTAAATTAAAAATGAACCAACAGCTAAAGACCAAGTAAGAATACAAGGTCACACAACCGCTCTCAAAAAGGGCCCGGATCCGGGCATTCAATCAAGACATTCAAAAGATCTGATGGAACGAACACCGATCCTGCATCCGAACTTCCAATCCAAACTCTGCTGTGGCACGACATTGGGCCACGAATAACCATAATTTGTCACAGATCAAATTCCTGGTGTTAGAGGTTCTAACCAGAAACAATCCCCACGAGGACTTGGGCCTACGTCTTAATCGTAGAGAAACATTCTGGATCGATAAACTCTGTAGTTTGGTCCCCCATGGTTTGAACGAAGAGATAAATTACCATTGTTATATTTGAATCCATTTCTGCATGCTTATTGTGCTGGCTGTTGATGTTCCTGTTGTGCTCATACCAATACTGACCAATATGTTTAAAACGTTTAAGACATCATGCATCACTAGGATTGCTTGTGATCTTTGTATTCTCCTCGTCCAACCTCCCGGACCTTGGTCTGGGACCCAAGGTGCTGCCTCCTGTGGGCAACACCACTTTGGACGAGGATATGCCTAATGAATTCTGTCTGTTGACCTTTCTTTACTTTTCATGACTGCGCATATTTGTACCAGCCTTGCCTATGCACTAATTTTCAACTTAGTGCATCCCGTTAAAACTTGTATTTTGCATTTTGTATTTTGTTTTGTTTTCTGCTTTACTTCCAATATTTTAGATACATCCACACTTGTCTGTTTATTTCAACACCCATGTTCATCATACTTGAGTGTTTTTTCTATTTCTATGAAAATCTCCACATTTAAGGTTCTAGCTAAATTTGATTTTTAGGATGCATTTCACCCTAGCATGCCTCTAAATTGGTTAATTTGTGTAATGTTGCAGGCCCACACCTGTAATGCAGCGTGATCCGCGAGCACCGGCCACTTAATGGCGCTCGTGAGTCACGTGTGCTATAACACGAGCGGTCGTCCAGGCAACCGCCTAAACACTGCTCAGTGGAATCTAAGCACGGCGGCTACACGCAGGAGCTTTTCTGTGCTCCAGATGCGTTAAGGTACGCGACTTTCTCGCCGCGATTTTCACTAGCATTTCCATTTCACTCTGCCTTTATCACAGATCCTGTCAGACACGCTGTCATTCTGAACCCGACCTTTGTTTCCAAACAGATTTCACTCTGAAACACGTACGTGTTAACATTACGGCTGCCTGCTGCATGCCGCACCACTGCACCCTACTGTGGGCAGCTTTAACGCTTGTCAGCTCCCATACAAATCTTCCAAGGTAAAACCAGTTGCTGTTCTGATTCTCATTTTGTATTTGGTTACCATTAATCCACTTACTATGTTACATTTTTGTTTTTCTCTATTTTATGAACATGTGTGGACTTGCTACTGATCGGTATGTTTTCATTATTTATATCACTGTTTGTATTGTGTGTATTATAATCGGCATATTATTTTTTCAATGTTGAATTACATAGACTTGCCCTGATGAAGGAAAAATGTTCCGAAATGCATTGGCTTTAGTCTGAAATATATATGGGTTGCGGCAAATGCTCCCTCACTAAGGAAATATCAGTGACAGCTTTATTCTTCCGATACAATATTATATGAAAATCAACTGACAACTTCATCTTTATTATTTACCAACCTTGAAGTACTCCTGTGATACCCTGATAAGAACTATATTTTTGAATGTCTTGATTGAATGCCCGGATCCGGGCCCTTTTTGAGAGCGGTTGTGTGACCTTGTATTCTTACTTGGTCTTTAGCTGTTGGTGTAGTCCGGGTGTCTCCAGACTTGTCACAGCCAGCTCCATTCAAATATCTACTATTATACATTTTTTACCTCTACATCTACCTGGATATATAAACATTTCTAAACTAGTGGTGCCCACTTACTTCCCTGTAAATTAAAAATGAAAACAGGAGACGATCATGTTCCACCAAGAGGAGGAACATGGTGTCCTCCTTTCTTGACAGGTAGAAACAATCCCGCTGCTCTGCTTCCTCAACCCTGGCGTCCACTGCACTCATTGCAGAGAAGCACCTTTCTTCACCTCCCTGAACAATTAGTCATGGTGGTCTATGTTCATGGCAATGAAGAGAACAGCTCTGGCTTGGGTGGGCTACCTTCTGATAACAGAATACACATGTAAAGATGGCTGACTTTAGGACCCAGAAGCTCCTGTATCTCGCGGAGTACTGAAGGGCCATCCATCGCAACCCCTCCTCTTGTTTGATGTGTACATGCACCCAGTAGCTGAGGTCATGACCTGTCATGCCCTGCATTATCTTATCTATGTAATTTAGGGAAAAGGGTGTGTATTTTCTGCATACTGTCTGTTCGTTGGGTATTTTTCATTAAGAGAAAGTTATAATTCTAATAAACAAGTTGGTCTCACTGGAATTGCTTCTATCCAAATGGCTGATTGACCAAAGTGGATAAAGGCAACAGACCCCAAATCTGAATATTGGCACAGGGGCCTGGTTCAATAGGTAGGGGTAGAGGACACACTGGAGTGGAAGGTGAGAGGGGAGGGTGAAGAGTTGCTTAATCCATGATCCGTGCTTACAACCATAATGTACGATTCCAAGCTGTGAGCCCACAGAGGCTTTGCGGATATCGGATATCGTGGAGACTTAGTAGAAGGATGGATGTCTTTACTTCACCATACATTCACTGAGTCACACTTACTTCTCCATACCTTTACTGCTCCTATTTTTCACTTCCTCTAGCATTCACTCTGTCATTACAGTGCGAGACCCCCTGTGCCTCCCTCCTTATCACCCTATATTCTACTGCCTGCTAACCCTTCACCATAACCTTTCGCTAATCTTAACCACATGCATTTCCTGTGAAGATGCAGGTGAAGTAAAGGCATGAAGAAGTACATTTGTGACTAATTAAATGTCTGGCGAAGTGAAGGTAGACTCAGTTAGTGTAGAGAAAGTTTTCTAGGTGAAGTAAAGGGGGATACCTTAGTAGACATGTTGGTGGAGTAAAGGTGGAGGATTAGTAGACATGTGGGTGGAGTAAAGGTGGAGGATTAGTGGACATGTGGGTGGAGTAAAGGTGGAGGATTAGATTTATGCTCCAATGCTATGGCGGTAGATGAACATCAGGTCAGGTCCCGATGCTATGAAACTTTCAGTGATGTACCCTCCCTGATGATCTTCTGGTCGCCTACCCTCTCCCCAAAATACAGAACATGTGCCAAAGCACTACTACTCCAGATGGGCCCCTACACTCCCTTACCTTCTCATAATGATCCGAGTCATAGTTAAGGCCGATCCCGCAGTCATCAGTGATTTCGGACAGGTCCTCATCGTCAAATTCTTCAAGACTAATATCTTGAGAGGGCCTGTGAGGGGAAGAAAACACAGAAGGTTTGGTCAGAGATCTTTCATAGACAAAGCCTGGATTCCGATTCATGTGGAATGCATCGAGGAAGCAATAGCACTGGGAACTCTTGACACATGCGGTAGTTCAAACCATGACTTTAATCAATCCTCCTCTGATAGTCACCCAGGGCCCTTTCCATTTCCTATGAAGTCTAATTAAACCAGCATAAACAAAAGGTGTGTTTATCTGAGTTATTTGTATGATCCTCAAATTGACAGAATCTTCTAATCATGAGTCATAAGGCATTTTATTCAGTGGTCATTGGTCTTGGTTGATTTTAATTGCATGTAGGTCACAATTTCTGACAGAAAAGCAAAGCCATAAGAACATGTTAACTAGCATGTCTGCACAATAAGAAACAGAATGCCATTACCATGAAATACAGTGCATCAGAACCAATGAAAAGGCTATGCACCTTCCTTTCCTGTCACTCTCTGGCTGGCCTCTCTTGGCCCTCTTCCTGCTCCCACCTGTGAGGCTAAAAACCTCGGAGTCATCTTCGACTCCACACTCTCCTTCTCTCCTCACACCTCCGACGTTTCTAAGATGTCACACTACCAGCTGCACCTCCTCAGAGGTATTCTTCCTTTCCTCTCCCTCCCCCAGAAGCTCACTGTCTCCAGAGCTCTGGTTCTCTCAAGGCTGGACTATTGCAACAGCCTCTTTCTAAATCTGCCTGCTTCTACTCTGCGCCTTCTGCAACTCATCCAGAACAGGACTGCAAGACTTCCTTGGCATCAAGCCCAGGAATCGTATCTCTCCAGGACTGACATCTTTGCACTGGCTCCCAGTGGCTGCGCAGATTAAGTTCAAAACCCTCTGCATTGTCCACAAGCCCTTCTGGGGCCTCAATATCTTCAACACTCTCTTCCTAAATATCTTCCTTCTCGAGCTCTTCGTTCATCCGCCTCCAACTCACTCAGGGTCAGTCGCTTCTCCAAGCAACGAGTTGGTGGTAGATCTCTTTATTCGGCTGGGGCCTCTCTATGGAACAGCCTCCCTGCCCCCCTGAAACTTGAGGAGAACCATCTCCGATTCCAGAAGCACCTCAAAACCTTTCTCTTTGTGTCTGCTTTTTCTCCTCCTCTCCCCTACTGATTTCCTGGCTGAAACTGAAACTGCACTGGTTACCTGGCCACCCTCTGATCTCGGTCCCAGGCCCCCTCCACCGCAAGTCGCACACCTGCACTGCCTTCCTGGCAACCCCTGCACTTGGGGACTGTGTTCTGTATCCCTACAGTCCCACTATCTGCACTTGACACCTGATGCCTGCACTTCCCCTTTACCCTTGCACTTGCCATCTGCTGGCCGTACTTTACTTATTCTTATTTATTCTATTATCCCATGTACTGTACTGTTCCCTCCCCATTCCCCCCGCACTTCCTCCTTCCCCCTTCCCTTGCGCGATCTGAATGACACCTGGCCTAGTAGGATCATTGTCTGTCTTCCCTCTGTTCCCCCTCCCTTGCCTTGTCGCGCCTTGAACACTTGTGTATAGGCGCGTTATAAATGTCTTATCATATCATATCATATTCTATCAGCATTAAAAGGGCACTGCATCATCATGTGAATCAGCAAATAAACACCATCAGAAGCCCTTCAACAGGGCCATGAGCCCCAAAAAGCAGAGACTTACAGTGATGAAGAGCATAGCTGCACCTGAGAAACAATTTAGCAGAGGTAGTATAGATCGGTGGCAATGCCCTTGTCTTGGAAGCAAGGCAACATGGGTTCGAATCCCGAGTTGTGCTTAGAAACTTCTTTGGTATTAAGCACGTTATAAAAAAAACAATAACAATAATAATAACAATAATAATAGCAACACAGTGATGAAGAAGCATCACGGTGGCATGATGTGAAAACACCAGGTCTAGTAAGTAGCAGGCGTTGCAGTCCATGAATACTGTGTAACATAACATGCAACATAGGTAGGGTTTCCTGTTCTCGGTGCTTTAAAAACGCTGAATCAGTGTTACTCAGTGATTTCACATTCACCCCTTAAAAATTGCGGATAACTGTGTTTTTCGGTGTATACAAAAAAGTTGTTTTTCGTGCTGCAGAATCTGACATGTTGAAGTAGTAAAATCAGTTATTTAAAACATATTTCCACACAAGAAAAATATTGCTTTTATCATATGTATAACTTCTCATGTGGCACATAAATGGAAATTGGGAGGGAGCAGCTTTGTGAGTTTTGAGAGGAATTCCTTGAAAAAGTAGTATTTAACATTTCTGTACAAGTCAATCTTATTGACGTAAAAGATATAGCACTTGTTCAGTGATTCTTTGTCCATTGTTGCCCTTTCCTTTCTTTCCATGAAAACTTGAATTTGTGAAAAAGGCCTTTCCGCATTGACACTGTTGACCGGCAAAGCCAAAACCCTCAACATGTGAGTTTCTAACACTGGTCACTAATGGAGCTTTACCATCCCACACTGAGTCATTACGACCGCGCCCCGTGCCTCTCCACGAGCCATTACAGTAAAAACAAAGCACGCCACACAAGCAGCCAGCAGGCATGAACATGCTGTTTTCCGGTTTCCACTGATGAGTACATATTTAGTTAGGAGGGGTTTTACTGGGTGTATTGGTTAAAACCGAAATACAGAATGCTCAAACATAGGAATTGAAGTGACAACACTGTGATAAACAACATTCCATCACTGGAATGCAGAACTGAAAAATGCTCATTATGCACCATGTTATGGGGCCATGATTGGAGGAGAGGATTCACATCTTGATCCACCACCCTTCCCACCGGAAGCACCTGACAGTGGAGGTAGATACTGACTCTAGCTGAAAGATACAGTGAGAAGAACTCTAGATGCCAGCTTCCATCTCACGGGCATCATGAAGATGACCTGTGGTAAGAAGCATCTCGCAGCACAGGTTAAAGCAGTCTGGGGAACGCATCTTTGCAAATTATGTTTTACGGAATTTACAAGGACAGAACAATTCAGCCTGCTAGGGAAAGCATATGGAAAAACAAATGTCATAGAAGGATAAAGATACATGGGGCCTGATTTACAAAGCGTTTTTCCAATGGAATTGCACCATTGTAAAACGCTTTTATAAATCAGTCCCATAATGTCTCAATGATTTCAAGAGCTAGGCTAGATAACAGCATAACCACAATGCCGTCCTTAGCAGTAAAAAGAAGAGAAAGGAAACCAGGAGGAGGAAAGAATGAGGAAGCAGGGAGAAGAAGGCAAGAAAAGAGAAGGGATACAGGAGGAAGAAAAGACAAGAGAAGATGGATAGAGAAGAAAAAGAAAGCAAACACTCATCGTATCGGGATTCCAAGGGGAATAAGGCTCCACAAAACCACCCCAACGCCTTAAAATGTGCACTCGTACTCCCACCTTCTACCCCGCAATGTCTCATAAAACGCCCTCGCCCCCATTTCTATCACCCAATACTTAACCTTGGGCCCCACCGTGCCTTCCAAGAATGCAAAACAATACTTGTCCCAACTAAAAGGTGCACTGAGCAAACATTCCTTGAGAAGCCTGAAAGCCAGCTGGGGCAAGACGCTTTATGGGCAACTTCACACAGTGACTGGTCCAAAGGAATCGGTTCTGGCTAAACATGGGCTTTTGCTGTTAGTTGTTTTGATTCATGCTCTCGTTTTTTGCAATGCATGTGGCCTGGTTCCTGCCTCTTTGCAGCCTCTCCTGTTTACATTCTGCATGTATGTGGTCAAGATGAAACCCCCTCGGAATGGCTACTGTCCGCACCAGTCTTTAACACAGTCTGTGACTGATTGCCAAAGCACCAAACAACATTGGGGTTTTCATAAAAAGATATAAATCTCATTTACGACTTGAAAGCTGAACTTATTGGTTGTTATTTTACTGGGGACTCATTTACCATCTACAGAATCCATTAAACTTTGAATGAACCTAGGTCCTGCAATGATCTCTCCACAATAATAGAAGAAAAGACATGTTTTTGATAGTGTGCAGCAAAATTCTTAATGCACAAAAGTCGTATTGTTCTACAATCAGCGTCAATGACGCTGCTTCTAAAAACTTTACTCTTGGAGAAAATATTAACTTGCCCTTCTGCCAATAAACAGCTCATACGTGCTTTTTCTGCAATAAAATCAAATTTTAAAATGACATCCATCATTAAAAACTCTTGGCCTCATTCCAGTATTGGATTTATTGGTAGTACTAATTCCTCCAAAAACAAGTAGAGTTACCACCATTGGTAACTGAAATTTCCACCTGATTATTGGTTGTGGTTGGTTCTGATTTTGAAGTCACAAAGAACTTCATTGGAAAAGATAGGAAATACCTCTGAAGGTAATTCCACTGGTGGTAGTTCATCAATCTTTTGAGAGTTGATACGTCCAAGGACATGCTAGAGGAATTACCGCCTGTTATGTTTTCAACTCTTACAGCCTCATTAAATGTAATTATTTCTGGATTATGAGTAGGGCTATGACAATGTTAGTCCCCGTTCATGGAGTCCATCGCACTCCCTGGGGGATTTGGAGGAATTTCTACAGGCAGTTATTTCTCCCATGGTAATTCCTTCAAATACTGGCATTAAAGTGGAGGAGTTACTTCCAGCACTTTGCTGGAAGTGTGGTAAAACTGGCAGCAAGTCTGTTACTGCCAAAAAGGTGGAGTTAATACAATTAAGACCAGTAATGTACTGAACAACACACTTGCAAAGAGCTCCCACATCAGGATGAGTGAACAAAATTGAGGTGATTGCATTACTTCCAGCTTTTTTTCAGTTACCTACAAACTCATATTGAGGTCCCCTGTATGCTGAGACTTAGTGTTCACGGCACATCTCTCTTAATTTCGCGCCATGGACTATTTACTGCTTTTGAAAGCTCTCATCTATGAAATGGTGCAGAGAGCTATCCGCCTCATCATGATATCCGCCGCATCATGATATCCGCCGCATCATGGTATCCGCCTCATCATGATATCCGCCGCATCATGATACCCGCCTCATCATGATATACTTTGCTGTCCCTTTTTTGTTTCTGTATTTTCCAGTAGGTTCGACTACTCTAGAACGTCAGCAATCTTTTCTCAATGTTCAGACGAGGCATGTCTTCAGGAACACTCAAAGATGTTCTTTAATACTAATCCCACCACAAGTGGTTGAGATCCAAGCAACATCACAAGCTCAATATGATGGAAACGTGCATTAAGGCTCTAGAACGGAGATACAAGCAACTCCTTGATAAGAACATTTCAAGCAAATGTATTTCTCTTAAAAGCCAAAACGGCATCATTCACACCAACAGTAGCATCCTCACTGTGCTTCATTTCAAAGCTGTATATTATAAGGGTGTGATAAAGAATGGTCAATTCCTAGCAAATTATGTAAATGCTAGATTTACAAAATAGTTTGGAAAATGTGTTTGCCTTTGTGGTATCTGCAAGTCTGATTTGCATATTGTCTTCCCCCCTTGGCAAGCAAAGAACGATGGTCTGGAGGGTTGCACAGAGCAATGCCATAGGTTAGGATTCATTCTAAACCTTCCAGCCATCAACCCTATTGTTTTGCTATAGTCAACCCGAGTGGGACGGGTATGCCCAAATGTGGGTCTCGTGCCTGCTGGGCCTACAGACCCAAGCTACTCCTCAGTGATGAGGCCCAACAAGGCCGAAACATGTTTTGGGATGCTTGTGGTCTCGTGCAGAAGGGATGTGCCCAAGCAGTTTGGGCTGAACTGCCCCTTTTGGGGATGGGACCAAGTCTGATTTGCATATGGACTTTCCACTTTTGTAATGGCTTGGCGGTGAAGAATGATGGTTTGGACGGTTGTCCTGAGCAATGCCAGAGGTTAAGATGAATTCTAAACCTTGCAGCCATCACCCCTTTTTTTTTACTGTGGTATCCTTGTACAAGAGGCAAAGGTCTTTTGATTTTGTGTAGGATTGGAAGGGGAGTTATTTGATTCATAGTTGACTGGGCCTACAGGGATCCCTCCATTTCAGACAAGTTACTATATTAGTAGCTGCATTTTGAACTTGCATTAGGGCACGAGGTTGAGGATCAGAAATAGGAAAATGTGTTAGGCAAGTCGGGAGACAATGAGGTCTGGTGGCAGAATGAAGTGATCTGGGGAGGAGCAGCTCTTGAGCCTACCCTCTATCCAATCTTCTCCAAAAATGATTGGCCCATCAAAGGTCTCATTTTGCCTTCAAAAGAATTGGAAAAGATGGTGAGATCCAAACTTAAGAACTACGTTGAGGCCCATGGTATCCTCAACCTACTCCAATCAGGTTTTCAACCAAAACACAGGACAGAGTCTAACAAACTTTAGATTAGGGATGTGATCTTGTCACATGCCAACGGTCAGCTCTGCTTGTTGGTGATGCTTAAGCTCTCTGTCACCTTTGATACAATCGACCATCAGACTATTTCACCTGCCTCATGTCAATGACAGTCATAGTGTCCAAATTCTCCACTTGCTTTAGATATTTTCTCAAAGGGCAGGTCCAATGAGTGAGGTTGGATCCTTTTGTCATAACCTAGGTTCATATCAAGTGTACAGTCCCGCAGGGGTCTTCATTGTCATGTATGTTATTTAATATCTACATTTAGTCCCTGGTGTCCATTTTCAGAAAATAGTTGTTACCATATCACTTCTATGTAGATGATCTTGGGTGTACATGAAACGAAAGGGCCCTGAAGAAGACCGTATTAAATTATCCATCTGCTGGATGAGGTTGAAACCTGGATGACTCTCAATGGACAACAACTTAATTCTTCAAAAATTCTAATGATACAGTTAAAACATAAATATCTTCTTAGATGTCCCCAGTGACATCACAGCCCACCTTTTCTTTTTGGACTGAAAACATTCTTTGCTGATAAGGTTAAAAATGTGTTGGTACTTTGGGAAGCTGACGTTAGTCCCAACTCGCAGTTAGGAGAAGTTACAACACTGTTTTTTAAGTTCTGGAAACTTTTCCTGGGTTCCTCGTTCTTCCCTTTTTGCCTAGGGAAACACATGCATCTGTGCTTGGTGCCTTGGGCACCTCTCAACTAGATTATGGAAATGCATTATATGATGGCATTCTAGTCTGACAATACAATGGTTATAAACATTTCAGAATGCAACAGTTGTATTGCTTTTTGTCTGGCTAGGACACAAATCACATCCATTTGCAGACAATCTCAGCATTGCCTTCTTGTCCAGTTTAGTTTTTGTTTAGATTCTTTGATGGCTTTTTAATTGATTCATGGGCCGGCAACTGCATATTTGGGAAATGAAAACATATGCTGCAAACCAGCTCAATCTCTGGGTTCTGAACATGGCTTAATCCTGAACTATCTTCAGTCTAAATCTAAGACCTAGAGTGATAAAAGATGTTATGTCCTGGGCACTCACTTGTGGAAATTCATGCCTTTCAAGATTTGTACTGTAGAACAATTAGGTCCCTTCCGCAAGGCTCTGAAGAAGTACTTGTTTTGCTGATGTAACATCTCTACTAAAGGATGCCTATTGGTTAAGTTCAATTGCCTAGATGCATTTTAATCTGCCTTGTTGTGCTTTACAAATTCAATCAAATAAAGCAGTGAATTTAGTTTGCTCAGCAGTTTTGGCATTTCATTACACCACCCAAGATTTGTACTGTGAGTGCAGAGGAAAAAGCCAGCAGTTGCTGATACCTTCAATGGACATTGTAAGTGTGCTACATTTTCGGCGTGTTTAAAAATAAACAGCCAGTGAGTTGGTATCAGATCATGGATCAACAGATATTATTTATTGGTGCTTAGGGAAGTAACTAGCCTCTATATGTCTTCTGTTCCATTTTTTCAGAGAATGAGTTCTGTTCACAGTTGGTAACGTTAACCTCACTTTACACTCAGAAACGAATGCTTCAGAAGTTCTGAGACATTTGTTCAAGGGGACAGTCATAGGAAGCCCAGTGCCAGCAGAGCACAACACACTTACATCTGTAGTACAAGGGATTCCACTAGTCACACAATGAGGAGAGGAAGGTCGTAAAACTAACATGGGTGCTGGTTAAGATCACACATTGAGGAGAGGAAGGTGATAAAACTAACATGGGTGTTGGTGAAGACCACACAATGAGGAGAGGCATGTCATAAAACTAACATGGGTGCTGGTTAAGATCACACATTGAGGAGAGGCATGTCATAAAACTAACATGGCTGTTGGTGAAGACCACACAATAAGGAAATGAAGGTCATAAAACTAACATGGGTGCTGGTTAAGATCACACAGTAAGGAAAGGAAGGTCATAAAACTAACGTGGGCGCTGGTTAAGATCACACAATAAGGAAAGGAAGGTCATAAAACTAACATTGATGCTGGTGAAGATCACACAATAAGGAGAGGAAGGTCATAAAACTAACATGTGTGCTGGTGAAGATCACGGACACTCTCCACTTATACTAACACTGACGTAAATTGAGTGTGGCCACAAAGCCAGCCCCTCTGCACAGCTACGTCAGGTCAATCAGCCATAACTCTCAGAACATGTTCAATCAACAAACACTGAACCCTTAACTCCACTGCCTAGACACTGACATGGATGTTGGGAAAAGTCTCTGACCCACCCCCTCTGCTGGGCTTCGCCACTTGAGTGACCCACAATTCGCAGAATACATTATACAAACACAAAGCTTTCACACTAGTACTGACACACAAGGTCTACGGGAAGACATAGCTCCCATTATACCCAACTACACACAGGCAAGTGTTGGTGGATGCCAAAGACACAACTTTTATGGCACCCCTCATTCCTACCCACAAATAAAACCCCACAATGTGCAGAAGACTGCCCATTAACAAATACAGAGATATTGGCTGTACCACATAAACCTTCATATAAGCTGAAAAATGTTACAAATCCAACCCTACTGCCTGGCTCCCTCTCCTGATAAACCCCCAACACATTGAGGCCATACAGTCAGCTGACTCTGCGATCCTATCTAAACTACCTACACTTATACAGGTGTTATCCAACCAATCAAAACACCTTATTGCACTCCTAAACACACACACACACACACACACATACACACGCACACACACACGCATGCTCACACATGTGCGTAATGTGGAAGAACACTTTCTGCATAGAGAGAATTGGCAGAAGAAGCTCCACCAAAGATCACAGAGCTCCTGTCTCTAACTTTAACACATTCAATTGGTAGGGAAATCCACAGATTACAGAAGACTTTCTGCCAGTGAGCCCCGATCTCCCGACTCTATCAATTCTGTCCTCCACTGACCACACTCATGAGTGTTGAGGACGAATCAGATCTAACTCTCTGAAGGGTTCTCCTGGCTGTATAGTGAACATCAGAGAAGGGAAACTGTACCAGCCAGCTCAGGAATTACGTCAACATCATGAGTTTGTCCACATGGCATATAATATGCTTCATAAATACTGCATAACATGACATAACTGACTTAGCATTGATGTCTGTTATAACATTACAGTATGTCTAGCTTCATCCTGTCCTTTCAGACATCATCCCGACTAGTCTAACATTGAGATGCCTGATTTACACCCAAAGCTATACGTTCCACTGCGAGCCATAGAGCTGCCTCCAGATTTCATAAACATCTACTCTTCACTGATTTTGGTACATTGTGGCGGAACAACCTTACCTATGCAGAACAGAGAGAGGTAAGAGGTGCTGGAAACCAGATTATGTGGTTGAGATGGCAACTGGCAATCCAGGTTGCATGAAACGGTAAAAGCACAATTTTTTAATTTATGATCTTCCAGCATTTAAACCAATGTGCAGGGGTTGTGCATTAATTGGGTCAATCCTGGGTTGCCTTTGAAATCACATGCTTTCCTTCTACGCTTCATTGGTTTTGGCACAATGAACCTTTGCTACACAGAAGAATGAGAGAAAAGGGCTGCTATTAAACAGAATATCTGGTTGCCATGTCAACAGGCAAGGGTGATGGCATAAAACAGAAGAAACACAATTTGTTCATATAAGTGACCATCCGCCATTATACCAATGTGCAGGAGTTTGGCATTAATTGTGTCAATCCTGAGTTGGCTTTAAAATCATGTCCTTCTGTTTTTGTGTGCAGTGATCCCAAGCACAGCACCACTGTTGTCTCCTCTACTGTAAGCTCAGCCTTGCTCCTTGCATTCATTTCCACAAAACCCTCCTGTACTGCCCCCATTACTGTGAGTGCTCATTTGATGAAATCTGCTCATTTCCCTCTGTAAGGGCGCAGAAGGGGAGACTGAAATACAGGTGGCATGGTGATTGCTTATGACCCTTACTTGAGCCAAAAATAAAAGTAAACCTATCTCTCCCTAAATGTATGAGGGGTTTCCCAGCCTCAACTCAAATGCTAATGGGTATATCAGAATGTCCAAATGAATGAAACAGTCCACTGTCATGTGACCAAAAGGCTAATTCTGTCCCTTACACCTATACACTTGAAATAAAGTAAATGTTCTCCCTTCTTCTGGACTGGCGATAAAAGTTCACTTTCAGATTTGGTTTTTCTTTGGGGAATGGCTCCCTTTCCCAGTTCAAAGCCATTCTCCAGCACAAAAAAAGCTTACATTCAAACACTTCTTCTTGGCGGCCACACTGCCTATGTCCTTGCACTCTGTCTTTGTAAGTCTCTGTTAGGGGTGTACCAAACTTTGGCTTTGAGTAAGTATTCGTCCAAATTCGGCTGAAAAGAAACTATTCGGCATTCGGTCTAATACTTACTTGAATAGTACTCGAATCCGAATGTTACACCCCAAGTTACTTTCTTTGCTGCACAGAGAGGCCAGGCCACTGCCCTTGCATGCCACGAACTTCTGGCGTGCACTGTGCTTCAGGACAGAGCCACTTGACTGCCCGCGTGGCCTTGTGAAACTGTCCCAAAAAACACCTGCCATGGAGTGCCAGACACTGCGCTTCACTTCATTAAGGAGTCCCAGTACAAAGAGAACGTGTGTTGCCCAATAGGCAGCAGTCACTGGCGCCTCTGCCAATAGTCTGGTCGGAGTGCAGTTACCATGATGGCTGCCATCTGCTCCCTGCCTCCAAGAACACGCTGTTAGAAGTGTGGGCCTGAGGACGCCATCAGCAGCACAGTGTGCGCGCGCCAGCCTTCCCAAGCTCTCTGACGGAGGGAAACACAGTGACTTGCGCCACCGGGGCTGTCGGGGGGAGGGTGGAGCTTCTCCGAGGTTAGTGCCACTCGTAATGAGATCGGCTTTATTTACACTGCCGTGTGTGGACACGAGCTAGGAGCCGACGGGGGATGTGTGCTGTCAGACACGGATCTGTTTCTTGTACCCTGTAGCTGTCATTTACTCTGTCCCTTTGCTGCTGATGCTGTTTCTGTGATTGCAGTGCTCAACGATATCTACTTCACACGGAGCGATAGGAAGCCACAATCTCTGCTGTTAGCCCCATTCACGCTAGGGGTGTAACGGTATACTGGTATGCCGGTGAAATGACTGTGAACCTCCTCATTTAATCACAATAACCTTGACCATGACCATACCGGTTTGCCGTGTCGTGTTCAGCATCAAAGCACAGTTTTGGTTGTTTGCAGTGGCTTCAGTTTGCTCAAATGGACACGTGAGCGACAGTGGCAAGACTGCAAAGCAGATTTGTGCAGGGCTGCGCACGCAGACAGTGGAAGTTCTGACCACATTATTATTTCATTTAAATTGCCTGCAGCTGTCTGGCACCTTCCAGTAAGCTAGCACCCCCACTGAGCAAAACAGATAAACTGGTGTCAAAGGAACTGGCAGTCGGCACGAGGCCCCAGTGAAAAGTTGAATCGGAACCTCGTGCCGCAGCTATCTTCCACACAAAAAGAAACACGTTTTGCGTGAAAGAAAAGCCTCCCACGTGCAATGCGGAAAGGGTTGTTGTCTGAGGAATGGTGCTCAGGGGATGCCAAATCGTCATGTTCAGAGCCTGTGTGTGTAAAGAAAGCTTTATCTTCGTTTCCATTTTTTTTTTCTTTCGTAGCTTAGTGAAACAAAATATTATTTGAGAGAGACAGACGAGCCGGCAGGCCCGCTGCACAGCAACCACCCTGCCAGCCAGATCATAAACGTATCAATTTGGTCCAGGCCCTTTGAACACTCCACAAAAGAACACATTAGCTCCTGTCCTGCAGCACACTTTGCAAAAGCACTTGAGTGCAAAAGTAGTGGGCCAAATGCCATAGAGTGAGTCTCGCAACTTTCACCGAGGTTTGGAGCGTCAACATTGCAGAGAAAAGTGCTGCATATAGGTTAGAAGAATGGACCTGTGCTTGACAGACCTAAAGATAGTTCTTCACCTCTGTCGCCCAACTAGCATTCTGGTCTACATTGGAGTGAACTCAATGTACATTAAAGTATGTGGGGGGGGTCAGACCTGCATGCTATCAGTTTACAGCCATCAGAAAAGTCCAGAGGAACACCATTTGCTGTATTGGCGCATTATAAATACCAAATAAATAAATAAAATCGCACTGAAAAGGCTTCTTTATAAGCAATCATGATCTATGTTATGTGTTCCTTTTACATGGCAACCGTCTGCATTTCTTTGACATTTCTGAAGTGCTGCTAAACCAACAGCCTACTTTTGTGGCATGCAGACTGTCTGAAAAAGAGAAGTATGCGATTGCACGGTGTCCCGTATGTCCCAGTTTTCACAGGGGATGAGGAGTTGACTGAGCATGCACCAAAGATTTAAAATGTTTGTACGTGTTCACACTTTCTCTGGCCAGACTTTTGAGATGACTGAGCGATTACCTGGAAATATCCATTTACCAGCTGTTTTGCTTTGGGTATCTGCAGATCTGGTTGAAGATGCATGGTTGCCCATTTCAAAATGTTATTTGGGGTGCCCCATTCCCTAAAGCTGGAAAAAGCAGTCTGCATACGTTAACAATATGTTTTTTGGGTACACACAATTTCAGGTGATGCAGTTTTGTATCCTTGAAGCACATACCTGATAACAAAATCAATAGATTGTAAGGAATGAGAAGGAACTAATTAATTCAGTGCATCACAAGTAAAGGACTTAGGTTATTTGTGGAATCTGTGTGGTTTGTAAATTATTGTGGATTATATAAATTACATTTTAGATTGTAACAGAGTATAATGGAGAATGTGTTTTCTAATGCATACTACAATGGGTGAAGTCCATGGTTTTATCATTGAATTTGAATAATACTTCCCAAATATATCACTTCCCCACCACACCAACTAGCTGACAGCAGGGTAAAAATGGTCTGTGATTACTGATCACCTTTTGGAGCGATGTATGTTTGGCCCCCAAATATGCATTTGAAGTGACACCGCCTCAGCCTGTTCCTTGATTTTGTGGTGTGTGGATTATCAAGGGACGTTAACTGTCCTCTGCATTTCCAAACAAAGAAAAACAGCTTAGTTGTGGAGCTGAAACCCTAAATGACCACTTAAACAATGCTATAAGCTTTATTTGAAAGATTAACAGGGGCCCCAAAGACTTGGGGTGTCTACTTCAATAGAAAGGGTCGAAAATCCTGCCTACCTATATCCTCGTCCAGACATGTGTCCAGTGTGGGTGGGCACAGGGTTTCTTTACCCTGGTGATATGTAGTCAGTGGTCGCTATCACTCACTGCGGACAAAGTGCACTGAGTAAATGAGAGTAAATGAAGAAGGGAGTTTGTTGTTCCCAATTAACAGTCCTAAAAGACGAAGTGCCCACTTTTGTCACTTCTACTAAAACACATGTATATACAAAGACAACTTCTTGTTTGTGGTGTAAGTCTGTTAAGAAAAGTCAAACATTTTCACCAAGTGTTAAAAGTATTATTTAAGGTGACTTTAATATGTGTGCTATACTGTGATAACATGGTATACCCCTACTTGTCAAGAAGGTTATAATACCGTCCAGAAATCCATACCGTAACACCCCGCCTTTGAAGACACCCAGCACTGGCAGGCAGGCTAATGTCACACCCGGGGCTGCTTGCCCCCAACCATGAGCTGACAGACGATGCATCAGATTCGTTTGCACCGCTGCAGGCTCCCGGTCAGGAAACGATGGAGGATGGCGTTTCTGCTGGGTTCGAGACAGGATCTGGGATCTGTGCTGTTCAGGGCTGGTGGTGGCAGCACAGAGTTTTGTGGGTGGCAGGCGCTGCTTGGAAACGTGACGGCCGTCTTAGTGAGGGTCTGCTAGTAGGCGCTACTCTGCTAAACCGAAAACACGTACAGGAATCACACCACCTCAAAGATTAAGGCCAGGCTCTTTTTGTGGGCCACAAGCACAGTTATCTGTTGCTGAAGCAGGTTTGGAAACGTGAAATTCCCCACCCCTTCTGTACCCTCTCACTGTAAACTGTAAAACACAAACAACAAACAACAAACACCAAACAGACAAGGTATACTTTTTTCCAGAGCAAAGCCCACAGATTTGTCTAGTAACAGGCACTAAACACAGGTGATTTTGTTGTTATGGCAACCTGGGCTTAACAAACAAAAATAAATAGAGCAGAAGATTTCCTTTCAAGCGAAGCTGTCTTGCCAGCCAGAAGGCCTTGAGATGGCCTGGAGATGGAGGTTGCATTCCCTTACGGCTGCTGAGACCTCATATCAGGTTATGGGAGTAGCCCGAAGGCATATGCATGCGGGTGTGCCATACATTTAATATATAGGGGTTAATTTCCAACTATTCGGCTCCCGTCAAATACTTGTCAAACTATTTGGTATTCAGCCGAATACTTAAATCTACTATTCGGAACACTCCTAGTCTATAAAACTTTGGTTACCAGGAGGATGACTGTATCTTTCTGGTGACTTGATTTAAATGCTCAAAACAACCAGGGGGAATGACTCCCTTCCCCTGGTCCTGGTTAGCAGGAGAATGACTCACTTGTCCTGGTATCCAGGCTTCACAGTTCAACACAACCTGAAGGAATACACCCCTTCCCCTGAGCCCTTTCCAAATGGTTGCACAGTTCACCAACACCAGGGGGAACGACTCCCTTCCCCCGGCTTCTCACTCACTTTGGTAACACAGTTCAACACCACCAGGGGGAACGCCTCCCTTCCCCCGGCTTCTCACTCACTTTGGTAACACAGTTCAACACCACCAGGGGGAACGACTCCCTTCCCCCCGCCTCTCACTCACTTTGGTAACACAGTTCAACAACACCAGGGGGAATGACTCCCTTCCCCTGGATTCTCTTATTCTTAATTCCACAGTTCACAACACCAGGGGAATGGCTGCCTTCCGCTGACCTTTCTTTTCTTTCTTGCTCTGGCAGACCTGGTTCACTACTCAGGTCCCAGATACCCAGGTACTGCCACACCAAAGGTGGTTTAAGGCTTTCTTCTGTGAGGGGTCAGAAAAGTGAGCCGGACAACTTTGTGTAGGATTTTCAAAAGATGCAATTTTATTAACTCAAAAGGTTGGATAAACGCCTTACCATCCCTACCCTAATAAGGATTTCCTTGAATAAAATAAACTAAAGTAAACACTCTAACAAAAGATCTATGTCCCTCTCATTTATACATATAGTAACTCAACAAGGTAATGCATGGCAGTTCGAAGGCAACAAAAAGTATAGCAGTTAAATTCACAATATGATAACAGTCTCGCCTTATGATCTGGGTGAATATCCCTTCCCTAGATTCAAACAAGATTCTTTTACACAGTACCAAAAAGAAATAAGGAAATTCTGTTCTCTAACAAAAGTTCCAACACAATCCTTTGTGACTCGAATTTGGCAATACAAAGTTCCATCACTTCAGAATGCAACAAAACTTTTTTCTCTTCTGCTTGTAATAATAAGGCTCAAATCTATCTTGTTTGCATAAACCAAGAATATTTCCTTAGCTCATCATTATTACCATGGATTGTCCTTGTCTGGATGCTTCTGCAACAGCTTTTTGGTTCTAAGGATATAAAACATTTCTGCAGCAGCTTTATATACAGTTCTTGCTTCAGCAATGAAAGTTTGACAAGATAATTTATCAACCCCACTTCACAACACTTCATCAACTTCCACCTGGTTTACTTCCATGCCAGGCCCACTACTTCTATCACACCTGGTTTACTCCCATACCAGGCCTCCTACTTGAAAGTTCGTTGTTCAGGTATACTACCTTGCCCGAACAGTAATTTACAAACAAGTGTCTCTGTGGTTAAGGTCAGCTCACCACAACTTTGTTGTGCTTCTTACTTTTCAACATCAAGCTTTAAGCAATTTTTTTGGGAAGGCAAGATTCACATTGGTGCTCTTTAGTACACTTTTGTGATTTCCAACACCTCTGTAAGTTATGCTCATCTCCTTCTGAACAGCCTTTACCAGAAGGGCAGCCTTCTTGCCACTTTTGTTTCCCCACTTCTTTGTTAACCAAACACTGACAATTATATGGTTTTATTCTGCTTCTTCCTTGACTTTGGTAATGTGAGTTTATATCAGCTTTTGGTATGGACTTCTTCACACATGGAAAATAAACTTTAAAACTTTTGGGACTTTCAATTGCCCCTTTCCGACTTTGGCAATGTTTGTTAGTGTTAAATTGCCTTGGTTTTATTTTATTTTGCCTTGGGTAATGGTTGTTTGCATTCAGATTTAGAAGTATTGCCCTGTCTTATTCCTGGGTTATAAATTAACTCAAATTCTTAAAGTCAAAGTCATTTGATCTTAAATATTTCTCTATTTCTTGCCAGTTCGGTATTCAAAATGGCCTTCCGTCTTATATTTACTGATACGCAATTGCGTTTTGTTGAGCACGCGAGCAGTAGCGGAGCGCTCCGGTGTTACAATCACTTGTTGAACTCACCGGGTAAGGCTTGCGTTTCCATTTCCCTCGCTGCTCACAGGTCCTTCTCTTCACTCACTCCTCACGAACTGCCAATCTGCTAGTTTCAGTCTTTCGCAGCCAGTGCCACTTGCACATATATCTTCCTTTGCTCCAAAGGCTCTCCGGTGCTCGCATGCCACCAGAGATAGCCTGGGGGAAGGGAAAGCTTTCCAAACTTTTGCTTCGCGCTGCGCAGTCTCTGCAAAATGGATCTCCAGGGAGCATGCACCCCTCTCTCACGCTTCCCACTGCACGACCTCTGCAAATAAGGCTTCTGGAGGCAAAGACCCTCTCATGACTGGATACTGCTCGTTGCTCGACAGTGCTTCGGCGTCTTCTTCCACCTCCGGTATCTGCTTCTAATATAACGTAGAGAGTTCACAACTCCTGCACCTACGACTGCTACGCTGCACCTTCTTCTAACTAATGACCTGCACCACAGAAGGCGTTTTAAGCCTTACAGTCTCCCTCAGGTGTGGGTCATTCCCATTAACAAGCTGCACTTTGCAGTTTTGTTACTCTTTGGCCCTCTTCTTCATCCCTGTACTTTGGGAATTATGGGACTCTCTAATGCACAAATTCGTTTTAAAAGCTTGATTTATTTTTATCTCAATCTCATTTCTGTTCCCGCTAATATTCTCTAAAGGAATAGCATAACCACAAGACTTGATTTGATGGAGAAATAAAGGTATTTAGAGTTTAAGTTATTATTTACAGACTCCTTTTCACTGTACCTTTGAGAGTTAGGGGAGCTTTTAGTTCTATAGGTCTCCATGGATTTAGAAGGGTTTTCACTTCTCCCTATGCCCAAGGGTTTATTATTGTTTCCACTCATATTAGGATGTTCAATTTGGGGAGCAAAAATATTGTTCTGACAACAAGCTATTATATACTTTAGCATTGAGGAGATGGAAGCCAAATAATGCTTCACACCCAACTGAGTCCTTGTATTCCCCTGGGCTTTTCGTCCTCCAAGGTGATCCTCCCACAGGACACCACCCCCACCGTCAGGGTCAGAAAGTATCTGCCTTTCCCTGGTCATCTGGGATGAGACTTTAGATAGGGACTTTGTGAGGACTCTGCAGGATTCATCACACTTTGTTCTTCTATGAGGGTCCCAAACCTGGCTTTCCTCCTCTCCCCACTTTGGCAGACCTGGTCGACTATCCTGCCAGGTAAAGCCAGGAAGTAGATGGTTTAAGGCTTTCTTCATTCTTGTGTGCGGGTCCCGAAGCCCGCTTTCCTCTCCCCCTCGCTTTGGTTGACCTGGTTACCTACCCCACTAGGTACTGCCATGAGGAGGATGGTCTAGTAGGCTATTTGTTATTGGGTGTTGGTTCCAGTTCTGTCTTTCATCACTCTTCAGCCCCTCTGATGTCCCACCAACTGTCCTGGCAACCCAGATACCTGCAGGGTAATTACCAGTGCTTTCCGGTCAGTTGTGGGCTTCGCAGCGTTCCCTCTCGGGCTTTGGACTTCTTCTCCAGTGGCTGCGGAGGCTCTGCAGCATCTTCTCCGTCTTGGGCTGTGCTTCTTCACCTGACTGCACATTCCAGCTCCCTCAGTTGATTCGATGCCCATTCTTCCTCCTGCTTCGTCTGTCCATCCACAGCAGACCTACCAGGACCGCCTCTGCCAGCAGACTAGCATCTTGGACGGGTTCTCCCTGTTTGTCCTCACTCGCCGGCTTCAAATCTCGCGGTTCCTCCAGGGAGAGCTTCGCTTCTTCTTCTGTAGTCCTTCCTCTATTACTAAATGTGCTTCTCCAACGGGAGTTAGGGAACCACAAGAAGGCTCATTCAAGATTCTAGGAATAGTCGGTAGTGCTCTGCACCTCCTCCTCGTCCCAGTTCTTGCCCATTGTATTCATTCTGGTTAGATTTTGCTCTTTTTCATCCCAGTATGAGCCAAGGAGGTTTCTCTTGGGTAGTCCCTACTCTTCCTCGTCATGGTGGAAGTTAAGTACTGAGTTTTGCAGAGACACATGGGTGTCTATGGTAAGGAGGAAAGGTGTGTGGAACTGAGGTTAGGGCTAGGGATATATGAGGATGTTGGGTGCCCTAGCCCTAACCTCAGTTCCACACACCTTTCCTCAATACAATAGACACCCATGTGTCTCTGCAAAACTCAGTACTTAACTTCCACCATGACGAGGAAGAGTAGGGACTACCCAAGAGAAACCTCCTTGGCTCATACTGGGATGAAAAAGAGAAAAATCTAGATGGTCGTCCTTGTCCCTCGAGGAGGAGTCTCTCCCCATGACATCCTCCCGCTGAGTACCACCCACAGGGTGGCTATCAGATAGCAGCCGCACCTACCTGGCTTCGTGGGAAGAGGCTTCCCTCTGGAAGAAGTGACAACATCTCAAGATTTTTCACACCCTGCTGCCACAAGGCGTTTAAAAAAAAAAGAAAAATCTTCCCTGTTTGGGATTGTGATCCTGAAAACACTGTTAGGTTTTCCCTTGTGTTTTGGGTCTATATCTAAAGGAACTTTGGCTTGCTTTAAGCAACAATCCCCATATTCCCTTAGAAAGAGAATGAAATCATGAGTAAACATGCAACAATGGAGAGGGTCATGAGGAAAGCAGACACAGCCAGGCAAGATTTTGCACAGCAGGTAGGGGCATGGCTCTGTGGGGGCAGGAGGTAGAGAGGCAGGTGCAAGGTATGGATATTCTGCAGTGGGGATTACACTGCCACCCTATTCCACATCTCAACACACCTCCACACCAATACTACATCAAACCACCACTCTATGCCACCAACACAGGCCTATGCCCCTATACTCAAAACCCCATCCACTATACCCCCACTCCACACCACCACTCCACACCACCACCAGTCTACACCACCACTTTATCCCACCACTCTTAACCACCAATCTGCATCATCATGCCCCAACACCCCTAAAAATCCACACACCTACACCTCGATACCTCTAACCTTCACACTGCCAACCACCACACCCCCACTAAACACCACCATACTACACCACTCCAAGCTACACCACTTCCTACACACACACCACCCTCACAACATTGCACACCACCATCACTATGCACTGCCACTCTACACCACCACTCCAACCCACAACTCCACCCCACCACTCCACATCACTTCACACTACCAACAAACCACACCATTTCACCATCACACCCATACACCATTACTCCTCTAGCCAATACACCCTACACTTCTACACCCATATGCCTCCACACCCCCAATAACCACAGCCACAACCACTTCACCCCTACTTCGCATCCCCACTTCACACCACCACTCCACACTGCCACACCTCTACACACCTCCATGCCACTGCATCATCACTCTACACCACCACTCTAGACCCCACCAAACCTCACCACCATACCATACCTCCATACTACAAGTATACACCAGCACACAACCATCACACCTCCCACACCACAACTCCACCCCCCCACTATAAACCACCACTTACATTTTCACTTCACACACACACTCGACAACCTGCTTCCCCTCCACCACACCCTTCCACATTACCACACTGCTCCATGCCGGCACCCCACTCCATGCCACCACACCATCACTCCACACCCATACACCTACTCATGCCTACACCTCCAAACCCCCAATCACCACAACTCCACTCAATGCCACCATTCCACAACACTAGTCCACTCTACCAATCCTAAATGTAAAATGCAATCCACAATACCAAAGTCCCAAATTATTAACTCTGCTAATGTTTGTTTTATCTTTGGTAACAGTGTGCTCGACTTGCAAACATGCTGGGAAGCTTGCATTGCCAGCTTTTATTGATATTGTGATCGCTGGCCATACTCATGAGTAATTAAAATGCAACGGGACCACTGTCTCTTTCTCAGTGTCTCTATTCCACGCTCATTTGTTCTTGGTTCCACGGTTCTTCGTTTGAAGTATAAAACAAGGATCTGGGAGTCCCTCTACTGAGAATGAACATGGGTCAAATACCCTGTTCTATGTAATTTCTCCCACTCTGGAGGGTTTAGAACTACACGTTAGGTCCTGCACCCTTCACAGAGGAGAAATATCAATTTTCATATCATTCTGGTCCCACCCACAAGGGGAGTCCAGCACCGAAATGCTAGGCAATTCCCTTCTGAACAATATCATCAGTAACGCCGGACATATGTTTTGGCCTTGTTGGGCCTCATCTGTGAGGCTGCGTCTGGATTACCCTGGGTTATTTAGGGTGAAACCGCAGGTCTTACAAATTAAACAAGGGTGTGGGGGCCCCTTTACTGATTGGTTCAATGTATTAGCTGCATTTCAAGACAGGTCTGAGTCTCTAAGCCCTAAACTCTGTGTCATTGCTCCGCCATCCCCGACAATCTTCTCCATCTGCTTTACACTTGCTCCTAGGTCACCTCTTTCTGGAAGCAAATCTGACAGTGTGCCCAAGAGATCATTGTTACATGTATAAGCTGTGTAAGCATGAACAAACTAACACTGAACCCCTTTAAATCTGAGTTACTTTAATAATATCAAGTGTAACATCATAGAAATACAATTTACAGTTTGGCTTCTTATGACAGAAGAAGTTGATTATAGAATATAAGTCCAGGCCTGGCATCATTTTGTACATGAAAGATGCTATTTCACTGCTCTGTAGACCCAAAAGTAACCTTACCAAACATTCTTCTTAGACATTGTCCCTGAACCTCACCCAAAGACAATCTATACTTCTCACTCGAGGCAATCCCCCCCCCCCCCAAGCCAATCCCTGCATGAGGCCTATCCCCACTCCAGACCCATACCTGCCCACTGGACCCATCCCTATGCAAGGCATATTCTTGGCTCATGGCCCATACTTGCCCCAATGCCCATCCTTACAATGATGCCCATCCAACACCAAATTCCCTCTCGCTAAAAGCATGCTTTGGGAAACAACCTAAAATAATATCCCACAAAATCAGTTTTCAATGCCCTTGTACATTATAATTTGTGAATCAGTGATGCTCTGTGACTTTATCACTTATCTGAAGCTAGGCTACCCAACCTTCTCCTGACTATACCTATTTCTAGGACATGATGAGGTTGTAGCACAGTATATATCGAAGTAATTTAAAGGCATTAATGTGACCCAGCATGATCCTTATGAAAATAGGTCATAGATTTGGAAACCTATGTAGGTGTTTCTCCCGAAGCGCAGAGGTGGGGTAGGAACCACTTATTCATGCCCACCCAAACAGAGATATAGGTGGGGTACCTCAAAGTGCTGGTAGGTATCCCTCTGAAGCAAAGATTTGTTATTTGCCATTTATATAGCGCTCTATATATCATTGGTATGACCTGAAAGCGCTAGTAGGTTGAACGCCCTCGCGGACCGTAGTCCAGATCAGTTGAGAGAGTAAGGTGTCATAGGGTGCTTGGGTGCACCACTTATGTGTGCAGTGGATGTAATGCCTGATGGTAGCTGCATCCTAGCATTAGGTGTGGTGGTATTGATATCAGTTGAATGTGTGCAGTCTGGAGGGTGGACACCAAGACTGGGTTCTGGTTGCGTTAGGCCTGTGTAGGACGCGTATGTGTGCAGCTAGGCCGGTTTGTCATGGGGTGTTGCTGCATTTTATTAGAATGATGAGGTGTTCAGGGGGTAATTTTCGTATGTGAGCAGCTATGCCGAATTGATCGAGGGGTATAGCTGCATTCTAATTGTGTGATCGTGTATAGTAGAGAGTAAGCATAGTGATATGGGAAGAGAGTGTTTGGGTGGAGTTATGATCTAAGGGGTTTGCTATTCCGGGTTTCAAGCTATTTGGGCAAGTAACCACTCTAGGCGTGCCTCCTCAATGCGAGAAGTGTATTGTTAATGTGTGGAGGGAGAAGGGAGAGATCCTGATGTTTCTTGTCTTGCAACATTCATATCACGTAGGTGCAGAGGGAAAGTGTAGAACGCTAAATGCAAGCCCGGACAGTACATCAGCATAAGGTAACGAGGTGGCGCACAGACAAGGATCCCATACAGGAAACATGACAGACAGCCAGACGAAGGCCACTCCTGGGGAAGGGGAATCAGGTAGGTGTAAAAAGGGTACATGCAGGAATCCACAGTACATCAACAAAGGTAAGCAAAGAGGTGCATAGTCATGGATCCCAAAAGACATTTCATGACAGTAGGACTGGCAAGGAGGGCGCAGAGTCAGAGGCTCAACAATGACAAGTACGAGCCGTCTTAAGGCCTCATAACAAATGACAGGTAAGTGTGGGGTCACAAGGCCCTTGAAAACGGACCACGGTACCTCACCCACAGTAGCCCTGGTCAATAGAAAGACGGACAGGAGGCCGGCGAGGGAAATGGCGGGAGTGAAAGGGGCTGTGAGGTAGAATCATTGTATGGGTCAAAGCATTCTCTAATGAGAAAGGTCTTACGTCCTTTGCTGGAGTACGGGTGCTCATTTCCTCTGTAAGGGAATTTGGCATTTTGTTCCAACGATTAGTGCATACTATAACAAAGGGCATGCAGGACCAATATTTTCCGCTTATACTAAAGACTGCAAGAGACCTTGAAGATACTGATCTGAAGGGCATAGTGGGGAGGTACATGATCATTGTACGCTGGCAGTATCCAGGTCCCATGCCCCAGTAGGCTTGGTAATCTCTGCTTTAAGTGTAGGGATTTCAAGGAGGGGTGATGTGGTCACTAGATCTGAGGCTTAGAAATCTTGTTGAGGAAGTCATTTACGCATGCCTTCCCAAGCTGAAATCTTACACGTGTTGGAACGGGGTGTGGTGGTTGATGAGAAAAGTTCAAGTGGACTTGAGGAAAGGCTTCTAGAGGGAAATGGAAAGGCCCTCACATCACAAAAGGGGCCCCACCCACATCAGCGCTGGCCTCATAGTTGTGTCTTTCTGAAACAAATTGAAAACAATTGAAAATACAGGCAGTATTACCCACTTCAGCCAGGCTTCGTAACATGTGGACACCCTAGATCAAGAGTAGCACAAATCTCACATAGTACCCTATCTTCAGATAAACAATGGACAGACAACATAGAAAAGATTATGAGCCACAGGGAAAGCTCCAAACATGCCACAGACATCTGCTATCCCAATATAGAGAGAATTCCCTACCATAATCCGAGAAGATCTGACCAATCTTCTTAGGGTCCAGAGGCCAGTAATTACTCATAATAACATTTAGCAGAATAGGGTATTTTATTTACCAAGCCACACAGTGGTGCCATCTCTTGAAGTCCTGCTCTAGTTTACAGCCGCAGAACAACATACTAATGGTGTTTGCATGTTTTGCACCATGTGAGATAAATGTTGTTGGGCATCATCACAGGTTTGGCTGCAATCCCGTTGGAAATTTCCGACAAACTCCATTCACATTGCCACCAATTGCTTCTGCAAATTTACAACGGGATTACGAGTGGGGACATGGCAATGCAGTTCCCACTTTTGGAGCGAATACTACTCCAAGGGGAAATCGTTGGATTTACTACAAGCGGTAATTCTGCTATCTTAAATCCGTGATGAAGCAGAGGATTTACCTCCAGCTATATGCTGGTGGTAAATCCTCAAACTCTCTGCCAATGGCTGTGCGGGAAAGTGGCAGTAAGGTGCCGGTAA
Organism: Ambystoma mexicanum; assembly: GCF_040938575.1. Taxonomy (NCBI): domain Eukaryota; kingdom Metazoa; phylum Chordata; class Amphibia; order Caudata; family Ambystomatidae; genus Ambystoma; species Ambystoma mexicanum. Next base: position 972,001,451 of record NC_090936.1, on the reverse strand, counting down.
TCGTATTACTGCCATTTTAATGCAATTTTTCCTGTACCACCAAATATATAATGAGGCTCAAATTGTTTTATGCAAGGAAAAAGAATGCAAAAGAAACTGAATGAACAATCCAGAAAATGGGAAATCACAAATTTGAACAAGTAGAAAACACATAAAAGTGAATTTTAGGATATCTTCCTTTATTCAACCTATGGGAGGTGGAGTTGGCTTGGGATAATATTGTTGAGAAGAGTAGGGTGAACGGAATACATGTTACACGGGTGCTAAGCTCTCATAAAGAAAGTTGGCCTAAAAAAAGGTTCTGCCCTGGTAGAGCTTAGCACATCATCAAAGTCTCCCGCGTGCAGTGCTTATGGCCCGATGCTCTAAAAAATGACCAGATGGTGTCCCTCTCGACGAAGCCTTTGCTCGACACAGATGATCTGGCTAAATACCGCCTTACCACGCACCTACCCTCCTATATGTTTTGGAACCATTTCATATTTTAGTTATTGAATATATGAATTGATATACAGGGCAGTGTCTTTTTGGCTAGGTGTGAAAAACACAATTTCTAACCAAAATAGAATAAATCAAGTAGAAGTTGATCGCTTGGATCCCTGAAGGTGTTCATGGGAGATAGGAAAACACAATGGGATTTAGAGGGTGAGGATAGTTAAAGGCATGGTCTAGTAAAAATGTTTATTGTCCCTACGGGTCGGCCATGTTTTTTAAGCCTAAGTGGCTCGATTTTAGAAAACTTTCCTATGGACCTTACCCGAGTTTTCGTCCATTAAACTCACGCGAAAACAAGCACCAGGGAGCCGACATTTTCTGATAATCCTATCTTTTCCCCCATCGCCCTGGCTGACCTGCTTTTGCGGCACTAAATCAATTACCCGCCCCTGAGCCTGACATTATCAAAACATTCATATTCCCCACCTCTCTCCGTGACGTTACTGTGCTGCATAGGCAAACGCTCCCAGTCGTCTTCTGCGTGACTCCACACAGAACCCGGAAACCAACACAGATCAACTCACAACACAGCGCGCCACAATTCGGAATATGAAACTGTACTTTAAAATGAAACAGCAACACGGTACATTTGGTAAAGTACATTTATTTGACATTCAATGTTTAGAGAATATTCAGCAATTGCCATATGAACTCCGGAAGCCATTTATTTTCTTTTATCTGTATCCGCAATAACTGTTCCGTTTCATCTTGAGTCACGCGCTGTTCCTTTATGGTACACAGGGTGTTCATTTTCGTAAAAAGAATCACTTTGGAAGCACGGTGAACCGCAAGGCTGTTCCATCAACTAGGCACTAGTCCAGCCTAAAGGGTGATATGTTGCTTCTAGCCACTAGTACAGCGTAAGGGCATGTGGGCCCTTGGCGATCGTCCCATAATATGGTGATCGTGCTCCAGTTGTTGACACGAAGCTGCAGGTGTCTGCTGAAGAATCCATTCGCCGGTGTCTCAAACAGATGGCAATGGCAGAATGGGATCAAATACCTGTTATGAAAACAAAAAAATTATAATTAGTCTCGCTAGCCGAACTTCATTAATATTACTCATTTTATTTATTACGGCCGATCAGAAACTATTTGCTTGCAAGGATAGTTCAATGGAGTATGTTCGTCTCTAAAATCAATGCAAAAAGTAACGAGATAAATCGAGGCAAACACACAATGATAAACGACAGTTAGTCTACATGCGTGAGGAATGATATGATATATGAAATGGCATTTGTAACGCGCCTATACTGAAGCGTTTCTAGGCGTGACGAGGCAGGTGGGGAACAAGGGCAGACAGACAACGATCCTACTAGGCCAGGTGTCTTTCTGATCGCGCATGGGGAAGGGCTGTACATGGTTAGTTGAATACAAATTAAATAATAGGGCCAGCTGGTGGCAAGTGCAAGGTAAATGCCGGGAGAAGGGGCTGAAGGATACAGAGACAGTCCCGTAGTGCAGGTAGGCAGTGCAGGGAAAAGTGGCTGGGCCAAGGACCGAGATCGGTGTGTCCAGTGGACCTGCATGCCCATGTGCCCACTACGAACACATTTTACTTGCTTTTCCTAGCTCTTCATTCATTCATTTATTCATGCATCCATTCATTAAATCTTCATACCGGTATAAAAGCGTGTAAAGATTTACTTACATTATATTTGAAATTTCCATTGTGTCTCTTCGTAATGCAGTCTGTAAAACGGACCATGCTCTTGACAACGATTTTTCGTATACTGAACTAAAATGAAACTCGGTCTAGTTTCTGAATTTTCTGCCTTATTGTCTCTTACGTTATTGCGCACTCCCTTCAAATGTAGTTCTTTCGGCATGGTCCCTGTCTCAAGGTCAAAAAACAATAGACCCTTATACTTCCAGTGCGACTTGTGGGCCTCATCTGGGCGCTGTCCTTCGCATTCTTTATTAGCAACATCACGTAGTATAGGCATCTGTGAGAACTTGAAGTTTAGAATCCGTCTATGTAGTGCGCCTCAATGTGCAAATGCGAACTGGCTTCTCTCCCAAATGCCACGGGCCGCTTGGCTGGCGCGTTCTAAGTGCCCCAATTTTGTCCCCGTTGTCTGCGAGCTTTGCAGCCCAAATTGAGACATTTAATTTTTTGCGGAAGGTCAGGGAAAGTATAAAGTACCACAGGAGTTGAGTTACAAGTGAGATTTATTGTTTGTTTGTTTGTTTTATTATTTGCAATACGCAAGCCTCCCCTCCGTTAACAGTGCGCAGCATTTACATTTACATGAGATGAGACATGAGAAAAATATATACATACACATATGTGAGGTGAATAGAGAGAATTCAAAGATGACACCCAGCTTGTTCGCCACCCATGATGGTGAAGGTAGGGGTTAGGTTTACAGGTACACTGTACAATAACATTTATTTACAAAAAGACAATCATATTGCAATTATTTAAACCGGGATTTGTACTTCACAATCAGCTGTGCTTCGGGTGGGCATGGCACAGTCGCAATGTTCGGTGGCAATGGATCACTGCTCTGCACAGAAACGTCCAAAATTCCATATCTGTGCTTCTCTAACACAGCAACAATAAGGCCTTTCACAAAGTCGAACTGCATTTCATCATAGACTGGTTTGATCACCCATTGCTTACTTCGTTTTGAAAACACCTTAGTGTAGCGAGGCATCCTTACTTTACCCCTAGTCCTAGATTGTTCACGTCCGACATTGCTGTTATGGGCCAAGACCGCTAGTAGAGTGCAATGTTTTATGCCCCAAAAGCTAAAATGCAAGCGCTTTGGCATTGTACTTTAGGCACATATTGTGGAACACCTCCAAATCTCCTGTGTGACAGAATTCTGTCAGTCCTCTCAAATCTCTTGATAGAGTTTTGTTGAAAACAATCTTCTCAATGGCTTTGTGTGTCGGTGAAGATGGAATCAACCACTTCTTCTTCCGTGCCTCCTCTGGGGACAAAGAGCCATGTTCACATTGGTGGAAATGTTAATTTGCTGTCCAGCGGTGAACGTTGGTACAGTGGTGCATCAGTGACCGCCATTTTTCAAGTAGTATTTCCACTGACCCCTCACAAGTTTTTGAGCTCCACCAAAGATGGTTGGTGATAGATTGTGACCACTGCAAAATACTTTCAAAACCTTTTTTTTCCCCTCAGCCGAGATTTTCTTATTGATTGATTTAGCAAGATGCCATACTTCAAATTGATGTTTAATATGTGGGAACTACTCTCTCATTGTCTTGGCAATTGAAACGTGTCTATCCGTGGCTATGAGGTCGATGTGCATTCCCCTTGATTGTAGAAATTCCACTGCTTTTTTAAATCCTAGTTTATCCATGGCCACTGACGATGTACATTGTGTTACCTGCACGACCACCAAACTCACAATTTTCTTACTATCCATGTCCTGAAAGTGGTAGGTGCAGTACTTGGCAGAAAATCCAGGGCTGTCGCACTGTCCATCGCCGGCTAGCCTGAATCGTTTGCCTTCGAATGTACTTGCTAGAGACAATTGTTCAATTTTCCAAGCATCACTAATGGACGGAAACAGATAATCACGTTGGTATATGTAGTACAGCGCTTTAGAAATGAAATGGAGTCCCACAAACTGAAAGAAAGCCTCTAACTTTCTGAAACTGGAGCCACTAAAAAGTGATGCAGCTGCACACAGTAGATTGCCTGTTGGCAGTTTCCCCAGCATCGGTTGTGCAGACCATGAGAACCTATGATTTAATCTACAGGCAGCATTTATTTTGACGTTACTGCCTTTTATTTGACGAGTCACATCAATCAATGGCTTCCCACATACTTTCCCTCTAATGGAATGCACACATTTCAGCATACTTATAATTTCCATCAAACAACTGTCGAATACAATGTATTTGCTCTCTTTCATTAGACTGTCATCCTGCGTCAACGTTGTTTCGGCCTGTGACGTTGTGGAGATTTCAACACATTGGAAAGTAATATCGCTGATATCAAGTTCTGATGCGTCTATGGATGCTGCGGCTGGTTCATTCTCTGTCATTTCGACATCTATTACTTCAACATTGATGGGAGAACACAACAATGTCGACAGGTTTTTTGGTGGCAAATTTTTGGCGGGTGTAGATTGTGTAAATTGATCTGCAACTACTTCAGAGCTGTCTTCAATACATTCAATAACATCTTCTTGTGGTGGTGCGGTCGCACTGTAGCTATGGTCCAATGCAACTTTGCTGTAGTCTCCAAACACAGTTAATTCATGTTCTGGCCATTGGACATGAGCATCTCGAGCCTGAACACGCCTCTCCTCAATTAATAGTTCCTCCATAGTGTACACGGTCTGGCAAGCCACATCTCTCATTCGCTTCACTGTCTGTGTGTGTATAGTTCTGACACCCACGGGTAACTGGAGGAGAGATTGGAAAAGGGATGTTCAGTTTAAACACAAGATGTAGTAGAATTGACTGGAAAATAACATAAAATAGTCCCCAGCACAAACATTTTTTTTAAAGTTATGAACTGTTTGTAACTAACCTTTTTTTGTTTTTTTTTCTTTGCAACTTTTTTGACTCGACCTTCAACATCTGCACGCTGTAGCTCCAATTCGTTTCCGCATGTCCTCCCTTCCTCTTGCGCTGCAACGACTATATTTTCTGTATCCGCATAGACAGCACGGAATGAGGCTCCATCGTCTCCCTGAAACATAGTACTTTCATTACTATGTATCAAAATATTGTTAGCATAAAACACACGTGAGGACGACCACACAGGTATATCTCAATAGCCAAACACGATTTAAACATTGTGTGCAACAATCAAACAACAAGTATTCGACCAGTGATGATCTATTTCGATGGAACTGTCAGTATCCATTCCTCTGGCTCTGCATGGACTGCCATGAATGGTTGTATTGGAGAGGAGGCATCCGCATCTCCCTGAAACACAGTACTTGCATTAGTATGCTTTTCAATATTGGAAACACAACACACACTTGAGGTCGACGGCACAGGTACATATAAAGAGATAACCACAAATGATGCATTGTCCAAAAGAATCAAGGAAAATCCAAATATGATCACATTTCATCGACTTATTTCAACGATTCCTTTACATCTGCATCATCTAAATGAGATGTTGTGATTGTGGTGGAGCTCTGTCGTCTCCCTGAAACACAGTACTTGGATTAGTATGGTTTTCAATATTGGAAACATAACACACACTTGGGGTCGAAAGCACAGGTACATATAAAGAGATAACCGCAAATGATGCATTGTCCAAAAGAATCAAGGAAAATCTAAATATGATCACATTTCATCGACTTATTTCTCCGATTTATTTACATCTGCATCATCTAAATTGGATGTTGTGATTGTAGTGGAAGCTTCGTCGTCTCCCTGAAACACAGCACTTGCGTTAATAGGGAAGAAAGTATAGCAAATGGAATCACGTTATATGATCACGCATGATGGAGCTGTCATTATCCATACCTCGTGCTGCTGAAGAATATCTATGGATGTTGCAAATGTAGTGCGCACTTCCGAAAGCTGTTGCGCCGATTCGTATACACATGGTCCCGCTTCCACTTCCCCTGGAATTACTTGAATGTCAGGCTCTGCATCAAGTGCAGGGGTTGACGCTCCATCAACTGCCTGAAACATAGTACTTGCATTAGTGAGGATTACAATAGTGAAAACATAACACACACCTGGGGTCGACAGCACAGGTACATATCAACGGCTAACCACGAATGAAACATTGTGTAGAACAATCAAACGACAAGAATTCCAGCTCTGATGATGACGCTCGATGGAGCTGTCAGTATCCATACCTCCTGCTGTTGAAGAACATCTAGAAATGTTGTAGATGTGGTGGACGCTTCGGCATCTCCCTGAAAGACAGTACTTGCATTAGTATGGATAACACTAATTATAACCAAAAACAAACACCAGTGGACGATAACTAAGGTGTATATCAATTGGAAAGCACTAACCAAACATTCGGTAAAATGATTACACGATAAAATAAAAATATTACTTGACATGCATAAAACAGGTCTGTAGCGGATTAGCCTAGTAAGATTACCTGATACGCGCTAGAAGTGGTTGATAACTGCGACCACGTCAAGGATGTAGAATGTTCTTGCTTCAGATTCAAGGGATAGTCAAGAAGTTGTAAAGGTAAATTAATGATTGATAATGAAATGCCAATATTAAAAATAGCCATGTAAGGCGACAGAATACTTGTAAAATGCTCAATACAGCACAGTTCCCTGTTCCCATATATATACATTGCGTTTGTGGGTTATGAAATCGAAAAAGAATATATTGGTAAATGTCATTATTCAAAAAACTATACAATCATATGAATATCGAAATTATTACAAGGGATAGAACACCTACAATATCAATTAATCCGTTCGGATACCTACACACTACCGCAAGGCCTAAAGCTAAATCCGGACACTTGACTCACCCGTGGCGGAATGTGGACGAATAGAGTGGGAATAGCGTTTTCGAGCAATTTCCGTGTCGTTCGCCGTTTATTCTTCTTTGTTACCCAAGATGTTGTGTACATGTCCAAGGAAAAGTGCCGGCTGCAGATGCGGTATCGATCACCCCTCTTGTCCTGTAAGACTTGTTGGACTCTACTTTCCAGCTCATCCAGTGGATATCCGCAATGTCTGACCCATTCTCTTATTCGATCAACAGTTTTCGGGAATACATGCATTGTAGTGCCTTCAGATTTCACATGGGTCTTCGAAGGGCAACCGCTAATCGAACAGGCAGGCATTGTTGAAAAATCTGAAAGGTAAATATCGACATTATTATACAATCTTCAAGAATAAAGATTTGATACAAAAGTAAATGAATCATACAATGATCAATGCAAGGTTTGTTGTGGTCGCAGGAACTATACCAGTTCATTATGTGAGGCTTAGTATTTGCATAAGTTGCAGAAATGTATAAATGATGTGACTAAAAACTGAACATGTGACTCATCCCTTGGATGTTCTGTATTGCACGAGAAGAAAACATGCTTACATCATAGACTGGACCCCCGAAGGATGCAATTCGATGACAATTGACACAGATGAAAATAAATAGATCTATTGTTAGCATAGCAATGGAAATTCAAGTCAATAGCAATGAGACCAATGAACATAGCACTATTGGGCACTCTACTCGCAAATAGATAGAAATTTAAAAATCTGCGAAATATGACCAGGATACATGGCCTTACCTTCACCAACAAACAGTTGGATTCAGCAAGCAGAGCAGTATGTTGCGGGAGAAAAGGTGGATGGCCACAGGTAGCGCACTGATGGGTATGCTCGAAGCGGTCACAGAAGTTCACGGATAGCACGACGACGAGCAGATTAGCATAGATCTCAGTGGATCCCAGGTAGCACGTTCAGGAGTTGACTTGCAAAGCACAAAGATGTTCTCATGAGACATATCGAGTGGTTTTTAAAGTATTAGAAACTGGGGTGTGTTTGTGAATGAATGACGTATGTATGTCGTGGTATTAGGGGGGGCGGCCTGCTTCAAGGGGAGGCCTGGCTGGAGACACGGGGTCTGAGGAGGCCATGTGACCGATGGCCCCTTGGCGTGGGACACCTTTTGAAGTGTACATGTAGTTTGGCACCTTGGCCTTTCGCGCCCCTGACAGCCCCCCATGCCAGCGCGCATCCACCGGCGCAAACCGCCTTTGATAGAGGGGGGTGGGATGGATGGGCCTGGGGCGTGCAGATAAGGCACAGGAAGACTGCTGAATGGAGACACACTTATGTGGATTGCAGGGGGGCGGCCTGCCTCAGGGGAGGCCTGCCTGGAGACACAGGGTCTGAGGAGACCATGTGAACAATGGCCCCTTGGCGTGGGACACCTTTTGAAGTGTACATGTAGTTTGGCACCTTGGCCTTTTGCGCCCCTGACAGCCTCCCATGCAAAGCGCGCATCCACCGGCGCAAACCGCCTTTAATACAGGGGGGTGGGATGGATGGGCCTGGGGCGTGCAGATAAGGCACAGGAAGACTGCTGAATGGAGACACACTTATGTGGATTGCAGGGGGGCGGCCTGCCTCAGGGGAGGCCTGCCTGGAGACACAGGGTCTGAGGAGACCATGTGAACAATGGCCCCTTGGCGTGGGACACCTTTTGAAGTGTACATGTAGTTTGGCACCTTGGCCTTTCGCGCCCCTGACAGCCGCCCATCCCAGCGCGCATCCACCGGCGCAAACCGCCTTTGATACAGGGGGGTGGGATGGATGGGCCTGGGGCGTGCAGATAAGGCACAGGAAGACTGCTGAATGGAGACACACTTATGTGGATTGCAAGGGGGCGGCCTGCCTCAGGGGAGGCCTGCCTGGAGACACGGGGTCTGAGGAGACCATGTGAACAATGGCCCCTTGGCGTGGGACACCTTTTGAAGTGTACATGTAGTTTGTCACCTTGGCCTTTCGCGCCCCTGACAGCCCCCCATGCCAGCGCGCATCCACCGGCGCGAACCGCCTTTATATCAATATATAGTATATCGCCTTTATATCAATGATAGTATATCGTTGCTTATCAATAACAAATGCCACATACCGGAGATTCTTGTGAGCACAGACCCACACTTCAACCGGTGTATTATAGTGGTCAAGACCCTAAGGCCTGTATAATCCAATGGTAATTGTTAGTATAGATATATGTGTGACTTTTATAGAGACATAACCTACTGAAAGACTTTGAACAAGTGTTATTTAGTGCATGCATTATCGAGAATATGTTATGTTAGCTTAGATAGATAGTGACCACCCTGCTTCACAGCGACCAGACCTTGGAGCACAGATGTCTGACGTCCATCCTTGAATGGAGACACACTTGATTCATTTAAAAAATCGAAACAAACGTTGTTAAAATATATGTGGTGTTTTATTTTGTATCTTATTTTCATGACACAAAAATACAAGACTTTAAAGATTATACAGGTCAGGTTGCAGCACAGCGAGAGAAAATCCCCTGTACTGACCGCTGTCACTCGGGAACGTTTCTCTAATGGCACGAACAGCACAGGCGGGTATCACTCTTCGAACGCGGTGTCCAAGCCTCCCGTGGAGCCACCATGTAAAGGAACGATAGGCCACCAACCTGTACCACCTGTGAAAAGGAATGAAACAAACTGTTTTTAAATGACCAAGATAAGTTTAATAAACGTTTGTTGTCAATGACAATTCTTGTAACTAATGGCATTCTGCACGGACAAATGCTATCTAGACAATGCACACTATTGAACGACTTACTTGCGTTACAATGATATGTAGATGTAATTTTGGAAACAGTAGAAGATCATGAAATAGGAGTGGCATGACAAGCAGAGTATACTTACTCGTTACTCGGATTACGAGGACGAACAGTTGCGCGAAGTTCGTGCATAAGCACCATCAATATTCTCGACACGGCCCATGTGAGGCAGGCTGCCCTGAAGTCTGGCAACTCGGTGATGCATTGCGGTCGTGGCTCGCCTTCCGAAATGTAGGCCAGGCATCCCGAGTTTTCTCGGCAGCAGCAGTTCTCGTCCTCAGTTGGCATTAGCTTGCACCGATTGCATGTGCACCAGGTGGAGACACCGTCCATTCGACTAGGCCCAGGCTCTTCATCTGTTGATTTGTTCTGCCAACTGCCGTCCGAATCCCCATCGTTTTTGCGTGCTTCCCTTTCCGTAGTTCCTCCTCGGTATACTCGGGTTCGTACATGTAGGGCATTATTGTAGCCATTGTGTGGTAAACAGAGTAAAATAATTTACCAAGATGGTACAGGTGTTCACACGGGCTACAAGCGGCGAAGGTAGCTGACCAGAGCACTGAAATGAGTCACAGAATACTCAAAGTTACACAGAGAGAGGAATGGAATCGAAAATCTGCTGCTGTGTCTTGTGAAACGGTCTGTTTATACTTGTTGAGCAAAGAGATGTCCTGCCATTTCCATGGTGACACGTCATTAGCTGAAGCGCAGCGAATGTTGACACGAGACATGCTTTGGCGTTGGGAAATGGGTGGTACGAGTCTGCTGATGACAGGGAATTGATTTAGTGCCGCAAAAGCAGGTCAGCCAGGGCGATGGGGGAAAAGATAGGATTATCAGAAAATGGCGGCTCCCTGGTGCTTGTTTTCGCGTGCGTTTAATGGACGAAAACTCAGGTAAGGTCCATAGGAAAGTTTTCTAAAATCGAGCCACTTAGGCTTAAAAAAACATGGCCGACCCGTAGGGACAATAAAAATGTTTACTAGACCATGCCTTTAACCCCTTCCTTTGAGGGGGAGACATTTTTAAAGAGGCAACAAGGATCCCGTGTCATGGGCTGTATTACCCTCAATGATACAAGAACTTGGAATAGGAAATTGGACGAAGCTGTAATGCGCACCTTGAAAATGGGTCACTTATTTTGAATATATATTTGGGACAAGGACATTTTGTTTTGGTTGGCGGGAAATTGAAAGGACTGCAAACCGTCCGCTGAAGGACATAACATTTTGGTTTCAGTGCTCTTTTTTTGTGGAGGTCAGTTCATATCACAAACATGCATAAAAGCCACATCACTGGGGCACCTGTGGCAGAGGAGATGCAGAGGCCCCACTGTGGACCTAGTCGCCTGCCCACGGCACGCGCCAACCTTTTTTCTGTCTCTCCATCTCTAGTTCTCTTCAAGAAAGAAAGAAGAGAGGAATGAATGTTTCAAACAACAGAAAGGCTGGCAGTAGCTCTAGGCTAGGTGGGCAGAGCATACCCCAAGTACCCGTTTAAAAAAATGACCCTTTTAGGACAGTAATAAACTATTTCCATGAATATATGATAAGACTGTGGTAAACGTGCAAAAAAGATACTTATAATGCAAATTTAGCACTGCCTAAAAATCTGTATGGGAACAAACTTTGAGGGGGATTTAAAATCTGGCTGAGCAGCATAGCAAGGCTTAAAAGTAAGGCATAAAGCTGTTTCACCTTGCTATACCGCTCTGTTACATTGCATAATGGTTTTTGCAGATGGAGTGGTAGATGGGGGAAAATACATGTTCACCTTATACTTTGGTCTCGTACTGCTAAACCTCTCTATTTTGCGCTAGCATGAGATTTTCATGCTGGCATAAAACTGATGGTTTCCTATGAAATGTACCTGCAATTAGCACCTGCTATAACAGGAGGGTCCCATAGGAACTCATTGTAAATGCCTATCCAAAACCCTTTTCTAACAGTAAAGTATCACACTTGGTTTAGCCTTTGCACCAAGTGTACTTTTTAGCTTATAGGCAATCATCAATTACCATCCAATGCCCTTTGTGGCAAAAGTCTTTTTTAATCAGGAGTCTTATTGTTTTAGTAATTTATGGCTTCATTCTTATAGTCCGAATTACACAACTTGGTTTTCATTATCTACGTATCATGACAAAGAGCACATAACCTAAATCTCATAACCTGTCTCATGGTCTGAAATTCATAGGTGACACAGGTTTCGAGCTAAGCTCTTCTTCAGGGCCTCTTCCTTCCAATCTTAATGTTAGTAAATAACAACTTTCTGGGTAACCTTTGTATTTCAATCTTCCCTTAAATAATGCAACTTCAGATGTTCGCACCTCCTGGGCGGTTAGGACCGCATATATTCAATATGTTATTATTTATTCTTATTCTTATCCTGTCATATTATCGCTGCATTATATACACATTCTGTACATGGCGGCATCGGAAAACAAGATCCGATCAATAAAGGCGAATAGCAAGACCGTAAAGAGGGAGGTGGGGAGCCAGTGATGAATGGCTGGAGAGGGTGAGAGAGAGGTGGGGAGCCAGTGATGAATGGCTGGAGAGGGTGAGAGAGAGGTGGGGAGCCAGTGATGAATGGCTGGGTAGGGTGAGAGAGAGGTGGGGAGCCAGTGATGAATGGCTGGAGAGGGTGAGAGAGAGGTGGGGAGCCAGTGATGAATGGCTGGGTAGGGTGAGAGAGAGGTGGGGAGCCAGTGATGAATGGCTGGAGAGGGTGAGAGAGAGGTGGGGAGCCAGTGATGAATGGCTGGAGAGGGTGAGAGAGAGGTGGGGAGCCAGTGATGAATGGCTGGAGAGGGTGAGAGAGAGGTGGGGAGCCAGTGATGAATGGCTGGGTAGGGTGAGAGAGAGGTGGGGAGCCAGTGATGAATGGCTGGAGAGGGTGAGAGAGAGGTGGGGAGCCAGTGATGAATGGCTGGAGAGGGTGAGAGAGAGGTGGGGAGCCGGTGATGAATGGCTGGAGAGGGTGAGAGAGAGGTGGGGAGCCGGTGATGAATGGCTGGGTAGGGTGAGAGAGAGGTGGGGAGCCGGTGATGAATGGCTGGAGAGGGTGAGAGAGAGGTGGGGAGCCGGTGATGAATGGCTGGGTAGGGTGAGAGAGAGGTGGGGAGCCGGTGATGAATGGCTGGAGAGGGTGAGAGAGAGGTGGGGAGCCGGTGATGAATGGCTGGGTAGGGTGATAGAGAGGTGGGGAGCCGGTGATGAATGGCTGGGTAGGGTGAGAGAGAGGTGGGGAGCCGGTGATGAATGGCTGGAGAGGGTGAGAGAGAGGTGGGGAGCCGGTGATGAATGGCTGGGTAGGGTGAGAGAGAGGTGGGGAGCCGGTGATGAATGGCTGGGCAGGGTGAGAGAGAGGTGGGGAGCCGGTGATGAATGGCTGGAGAGGGTGAGAGAGAGGTGGGGAGCCGGTGATGAATGGCTGGGCAGGGTGAGAGAGAGGTGGGGAGCCGGTGATGAATGGCTGGAGAGGGTGAGAGAGAGGTGGGGAGCCGGTGATGAATGGCTGGGCAGGGTGAGAGAGAGGTGGGGAGCCGGTGATGAATGGCTGGGCAGGGTGAGAGAGAGGTGGGGAGCCGGTGATGAATGGCTGGGCAGGGTGAGAGAGAGGTGGGGAGCCGGTGATGAATGGCTGGAGAGGGTGAGAGAGAGGTGGGGAGCCGGTGATGAATGGCTGGGCAGGGTGAGAGAGAGGTGGGGAGCCGGTGATGAATGGCTGGAGAGGGTGAGAGAGAGGTGGGGAGCCGGTGATGAATGGCTGGGTAGGGTGAGAGAGAGGTGGGGAGCCGGTGATGAATGGCTGGAGAGGGTGAGAGAGAGGTGGGGAGCCGGTGATGAATGGCTGGAGAGGGTGAGAGAGAGGTGGGGAGCCGGTGATGAATGGCTGGAGAGGGTGAGAGAGAGGTGGGGAGCCGGTGATGAATGGCTGGGTAGGGTGAGAGAGAGGTGGGGAGCCGGTGATGAATGGCTGGGTAGGGTGAGAGAGAGGTGGGGAGCCGGTGATGAATGGCTGGGTAGGGTGAGAGAGAGGTGGGGAGCCGGTGATGATTGGCTGGGTAGGGTGAGAGAGAGGTGGGGAGCCGGTGATGAATGGCTGGGTAGGGTGAGAGAGAGGTGGGGAGCCGGTGATGAATGGCTGGAGAGGGTGAGAGAGAGGTGGGGAGCCGGTGATGAATGGCTGGGGAGGGTGAGAGAGAGGTGGGGAGCCGGTGATGAATGGCTGGGTAGGGTGAGAGAGATGTGGGGAGCCGGTGATGAATGGCTGGAGAGGGTGAGAGAGAGGTGGGGAGCCGGTGATGAATGGCTGGAGAAGGTGAGAGAGAGGTGGGGAGCCAGTGATGAATGGCTGGAGAGGGTGAGAGAGAGGTGGGGAGCCAGTGATGAATGGCTGGGTAGGGTGAGAGAGAGGTGGGGAGCCGGTGATGAATGGCTGGAGAGGGTGAGAGAGAGGTGGGGAGCCGGTGATGAATGGCTGGGTAGGGTGAGAGAGAGGTGGGGAGCCGGTGATGAATGGCTGGGCAGGGTGAGAGAGAGGTGGGGAGCCGGTGATGAATGGCTGGAGAGGGTGAGAGAGAGGTGGGGAGCCGGTGATGAATGGCTGGGTAGGGTGAGAGAGAGGTGGGGAGCCGGTGATGAATGGCTGGAGAGGGTGAGAGAGAGGTGGGGAGCCGGTGATGAATGGCTGGGTAGGGTGAGAGAGAGGTGGGGAGCCGGTGATGAATGGCTGGAGAGGGTGAGAGAGAGGTGGGGAGCCGGTGATGAATGGCTGGAGAGGGTGAGAGAGAGGTGGGGAGCCGGTGATGAATGGCTGGAGAGGGTGAGAGAGAGGTGGGGAGCCGGTGATGAATGGCTGGAGAGGGTGAGAGAGAGGTGGGGAGCCGGTGATGAATGGCTGGGTAGGGTGAGAGAGAGGTGGGGAGCCGGTGATGAAAGGCTGGGCAGGGTGAGAGAGAGGTGGGGAGCCGGTGATGAATGGCTGGGCAGGGTGAGAGAGAGGTGGGGAGCCGGTGATGAATGGCTGGAGAGGGTGAGAGAGAGGTGGGGAGCCGGTGATGAATGGCTGGGCAGGGTGAGAGAGAGGTGGGGAGCCGGTGATGAATGGCTGGAGAGGGTGAGAGAGAGGTGGGGAGCCGGTGATGAATGGCTGGGTAGGGTGAGAGAGAGGTGGGGAGCCGGTGATGAATGGCTGGAGAGGGTGAGAGAGAGGTGGGGAGCCGGTGATGAATGGCTGGAGAGGGTGAGAGAGAGGTGGGGAGCCGGTGATGAATGGCTGGAGAGGGTGAGAGAGAGGTGGGGAGCCGGTGATGAATGGCTGGGTAGGGTGAGAGAGAGGTGGGGAGCCGGTGATGAATGGCTGGGTAGGGTGAGAGAGAGGTGGGGAGCCGGTGATGAATGGCTGGGTAGGGTGAGAGAGAGGTGGGGAGCCGGTGATGATTGGCTGGGTAGGGTGAGAGAGAGGTGGGGAGCCGGTGATGAATGGCTGGGTAGGGTGAGAGAGAGGTGGGGAGCCGGTGATGAATGGCTGGAGAGGGTGAGAGAGAGGTGGGGAGCCGGTGATGAATGGCTGGGGAGGGTGAGAGAGAGGTGGGGAGCCGGTGATGAATGGCTGGGTAGGGTGAGAGAGATGTGGGGAGCCGGTGATGAATGGCTGGAGAGGGTGAGAGAGAGGTGGGGAGCCGGTGATGAATGGCTGGAGAAGGTGAGAGAGAGGTGGGGAGCCAGTGATGAATGGCTGGAGAGGGTGAGAGAGAGGTGGGGAGCCAGTGATGAATGGCTGGAGAGGGTGAGAGAGAGGTGGGGAGCCGGTGATGAATGGCTGGGTAGGGTGAGAGAGAGGTGGGGAGCCGGTGATGAATGGCTGGAGAGGGTGAGAGAGAGGTGGGGAGCCGGTGATGAATGGCTGGGTAGGGTGAGAGAGAGGTGGGGAGCCAGTGATGAATGGCTGGAGAGGGTGAGAGAGAGGTGGGGAGCCAGTGATGAATGGCTGGAGAGGGTGAGAGAGAGGTGGGGAGCCAGTGATGAATGGCTGGGTAGGGTGAGAGAGAGGTGGGGAGCCAGTGATGAATGGCTGGGTAGGGTGAGAGAGAGGTGGGGAGCCAGTGATGAATGGCTGGGCAGGGTGAGAGAGAGGTGGGGAGCCAGTGATGAATGGCTGGGCAGGGTGAGAGAGAGGTGGGGAGCCAGTGATGAATGGCTGGAGAGGGTGAGAGAGAGGTGGGGAGCCAGTGATGAATGGCTGGGCAGGGTGAGAGAGAGGTGGGGAGCCAGTGATGAATGGCTGGGCAGGGTGAGAGAGAGGTGGGGAGCCAGTGATGAATGGCTGGGCAGGGTGAGAGAGAGGTGGGGAGCCAGTGATGAATGGCTGGAGAGGGTGAGAGAGAGGTGGGGAGCCAGTGATGAATGGCTGGAGAGGGTGAGAGAGAGGTGGGGAGCCAGTGATGAATGGCTGGGTAGGGTAACATATAGGCAGAGTGTGTGGGATTAATAGAGGCACAGGGAAAGAAAGATAGGCAGAGAGGGTGGGATTAATAGAGGCACAGAGAGAAAAATATAGGCATAGAGTGTGGGATTAATAGAGGCACAGAGAGAAAAATATAGGCAGAGAGTGTGGGATTAATAGAGGCACAGAGAGAAAAATATAGGCAGAGAGTGTGGGATTAATAGAGGCACAGGCAAAGAAAGATAGGCAGAGAGGGTGGGATTAATAGAGGCACAGAGAAAAAAATATAGGCAGAGTGTGGGATTAATAGAGGCACAGGGAAAGAAAGATAGGCAGAGAGGGTGGGATTAATAGAGGGATGGGGAAAGTAAAAGAGACAGAGTGTGGGATTAAAAGAGGGATAAGGAGAGAAGGTTAGGCAGAGAGTGTGGGATTAATAGAGGCACACAGAGAGAAAAATAGGCAGAGAGAGTGGGATTAATAGAGGCACAGTGTGAGAAAGATAGGCAGACTGTGAGATTGATAGAGGCACAGGGTGAGAAAGATAGGCATAGTGTAAGATTGATCGAGGCAGAGGGTGAGAAAGATAGAGGCACATGGTGAGAAAGATAGGCAGAGGGTGAGAAAGATAGAGGCACATGGTGAGAAAGATAGGCAGACTGTGATATTGATAGAGGCACATGGTGAGAAAGATAGGCAGAGTGTGAGATTGATAGAGGCAGAGGGTGAGATTGATAGAGGCACAGGGTGAGAAAGATAGGCAGAGTGTCTATTCTATTCTATTGGTTTTTTGTATTGCGCCAACACGCCCGTAGGCCTCAGGGCGCTCAATCAGTGTGAGAAAGATAGAGGCACAGGGTGAGAAAGTTAGGCAGAGTGTGAGATTGATAGGCACAGGGTGACATAGATAGGCAGAGTGTGAGATTGATAGAGGCATGGGGTGAGAAAATAGAGGCACATGATGAGAAAGATAGGCAGAGTGTGAGATTGAGGGAGGAACATTGTGAGATTGATAAAGGCACAGGGTGAGAAAGATAGAGGCACAGGGTGAGAACATAGGCAGAGTGTGAGATTTATAGAGGCACAGGGTGAGATTGATAGAGGCACAGTGTGAGAAAGATAGGCAGAGTGTGAGATTGATAGAGGCACAGGTTGAGAACGATAGGCAGAGAGTGTGAGATTGATAGAGACACGGGGTGAGAAAGATAGAGGCACAGGGTGAGAAAGATAGGCAGAGGGTGTGAGATTGATACAGGCACAGGTTGAGAAAGAGAGGGAGCGTGTGCGATTGATAAAAGGACAGGGTGAGAAAGATAGGCAGAGAGTGTGAGATTGATACAAGCACAGGTTGAGAAAGATAGAGGCACAGAGTGAGAAAGATAGGCCGAGTTTGAGATTGATAGAGGCACAGGGTGAGAAAGATAGGCAGAGAGTGTGAGATTGATAGAGGCACAGGGTGAGAAAGATAGGGCACCGGCTGAGAAAGATAGGCAGAGAGAGTGAGATTGATAGACGCACAGGGTGAAATTGATAGAGGCAAAGGGTGAGAAAAATAGGCAGTGTGTGATTGATAGAGGCACAGGGTGAGACAGATAGGCAGAGAGTGTGAGATTGATAGAGGCACAGGGTGAGAAAGATAGGCAGAGAGTGTGAGATTGATAGAGGCACAGAGAAAAAAATATAGGCAGAGAGTGTGGGATTAATAGAGGCACAGGGAAAGAAAGATAGGCAGAGAGGGTGGGATTAATAGAGGGATGGGGAAAGTAAAAGAGACAGAGTGTGGGATTAAAAGAGGGATAAGGAGAGAAGGTTAGGCAGAGAGTGTGGGATTAATAGAGGCACACAGAGAGAAAAATAGGCAGAGAGAGTGGGATTAATAGAGGCACAGTGTGAGAAAGATAGGCAGACTGTGAGATTGATAGAGGCACAGGGTGAGAAAGATAGGCAGCGTGTAAGATTGATCGAGGCAGAGGGTGAGAAAGATAGAGGCACATGGTGAGAAAGATAGGCAGAGGGTGAGAAAGATAGAGGCACATGGTGAGAAAGATAGGCAGACTGTGAGAAAGATAGAGGCACAGGGTGAGAAAGATAGGCAGAGTGTGAGATTGATAGAGGCAGAGGGTGAGAAAGATAGAGGCACATGGTGAGAAAGATAGGCAGACTGTGAGAAAGATAGAGGCACAGGGTGAGAAAGATAGGCAGACTGTGAGAAAGATAGAGGCACAGGGTGAGAAAGATAGGCAGACTGTGATATTGATAGAGGCACATGGTGAGAAAGATAGACAGAGTGTGAGATTGATAGAGGCAGAGGGTGAGATTGATAGAGGCACAGGGTGAGAAAGATAGGTAGAGTGTCTATTCTATTCTATTGGTTTTTTGTATTGCGCCAACACGCCCGTAGGCCTCAGGGCGCTCAATCAGTGTGAGAAAGATAGAGGCACAGGGTGAGAAAGTTAGGCAGAGTGTGAGATTGATAGGCACAGGGTGACATAGATAGGCAGAGTGTGAGATTGATAGAGGCATGGGGTGAGAAAGATAGAGGCACATGATGAGAAAGATAGGCAGAGTGTGAGATTGAGAGAGGAACATTGTGAGATTGATAGAGGCACAGGGTGAGAAACATAGGCAGAGTGTGAGATTTATAGAGGCACAGGGTGAGATTGATAGAGGCACAGTGTGAGAAAGATAGAGGCACAGGGTGAGAAACATAGGCAGAGTGTGAGATTTATAGAGGCACAGGGTGAGATTGATAGAGGCACAGTGTGAGAAAGATAGGCAGAGTGTGAGATTGATAGAGGCACAGGGTGACATAGATAGGCAGAGTGTGAGATTGATAGAGGCCTGGGGTGAGAAAGATAGAGGCACATGATGAGAAAGATAGGCAGAGTGTGAGATTGAGGGAGGAACATTGTGAGATTGATAGAGGCACAGGGTGAAATTGATAGAGGCAAAGGGTGAGAAAAATAGGCAGTGTGTGATTGATAGAGGCACAGGGTGAGACAGATAGGCAGAGAGTGTGAGATTGATAGAGGCACAGGGTGAGAAAGATAGGCAGAGAGTGTGAGATTGATAGAGGCACAGGGTGAGAAAGATAGAGGCACAGGCTGAGAAAGATAGGCAGAGTGAGAGATTGATAGAGACACAGGGTGAGATTGATAGAGGCACAGGGTGATAAAGATAGGCAGAGAGTGAGATTGATAGAGGCCCATGGTGAGATTGATAGAGGCACAGGGTGAGAAAGATAGGCACAGTGTGAGATTGATAGAGGCACAGGGTGAGAAAGATAGAGGCACAGGCTGAGAATGATAGGCAGAGTGTGAGATTGATAGAGGCACATGGTGAGACTGATAGAGGCACGGGGTGAGAAAGATAGGCAGAGTGTGAGATTGATAGAGGCACAGGGTGATAAAGGTAGGCAGAAAGTGTGAGATTGATAGAGGCACAGGGTGAGAAAGATAGGCAGAGTGTGAGATTGATAGAGGCACAGGGTGATGAAGATAGACAGCGAGTGTGAGATTGATAGAGGCTCAGGGTGAGAAAGATAGAGGCCCAGGCTGAGAAAGATAGGCAGAGTGTGATATTGATAGAGGCACATGGTGAGATTGATAGAGGCACAGGGTGAGAAAGATAGGCACAGTGTGAGATTGATAGAGGCACAGGGTGAGAAGGATAGAGGCAGCCCTGGGAGGATAGCTCAGCGGCAGCGTGCGTGTCTTGGAAGCAAGACGACACAAAGCAGCAACAGGTTCAATCCCCGGGTCCGCGCTTAGAAACCTCCGGGTGTTTAAGCGCGTTATAAATACGTAACTAAGACAAAAAAACACAACTTCGCAATTAAGAAAAACAAACAATTCCTGTAACAGCGCCTCGATGCCTGCGGGCTGTGTGAGCGCTTTATAAATGTAAATAAATAAATACAGGGTGAGAACGATTGACAGAGTGTGAGATTGATAGAGTCACAGGGTGAGATTGATAGAGACAAAGGGTGAGAAACATAAGCAGAGCGTGAGATTTATAGAGGCACAGGGTGAGATTGATAGAGGCACAGGCTGAGAAAGATAGGCAGAGTGTGAAATTGATAGAGGCACAGGTTGAGAAAGATAGGCAGAGTGTGAAATTGATAGAGGCACAGGGCGAGAAAGATAGGCAGGGTGTCTAGTCTATTGATTTTTTGTATTGCACCAACACGCCCGTTGGCCTCAGGGCGTTCAATCAGTGTGAGAGTGATAGAAGCACACAGTGAGAAAGATAGGCATAGACATATTATATGGCATTTATGACACGCCTGTACACAAGTGTTTCAAGGTGCGAATAAGCGTGTGCGAATAATAGAGACACAGAGAGGGATGGACATAGCCTGAGAGGTGACAACAATAAGAAAGTGATTATCTGGTAAATGAAGCTGCGAGGCTGAGAAGTGGGAGGGGGAGACATGAGGATCTGAATTAAGAGCCACAGAGACAGGTTTTCTCTGGTGACTGGAGGAATTGCATGGGCTACAGAAAACCCACGATGAAGGGAGAGACTGGGTGATGAGAAAAGAGATGCACTGTGGATGTTAGCAGACGGCAAGGTGCGAAGAAAGAAAAGGCTTGTGATTCATCACGTGACAGAGTGAGGAGAAAGAAGAAACAGATGCGAGCTTTTGATGAATGGAAGGCCAGGAGGAGGAGATACAGACTCCTGTGATGAATGGAGGAACATGACGCAAGAGTATGATCCTGTGATCGATGGGCTGGGCTGGCGTAGGGTAGTATTTTTAGACAGAACACCTGCCTTAAATCAGGTGGATCACAGGCTGAAATGAGAGATGAAGGGCCTGTAATGTATGGTGCTACACTGGGAGAAAGATAGGGAGCCCTAGGTGAAAAGAGAGCGGCTCATTACAAGATTGCCGGTCTGGAAATAAGGTGCTGGTAGGTGCCCTGTCAGTAGATCAGGCCCCTACCGACAGATGAATGCCTGAATCCCCGGCACCGTTACCAACAGTGCCAGTCAGTAATTTGGGTAACCCTATCCCATGCAGTGCTGTGGGACTCCATGGAATGGGGAGTTACCAGTGTCTTGCATCCCGTGATATCCCGGTGACACTGGGATATCGGGAACGTTAGTTCTCTGGTATCCCGCCGGAATTACCGGTGGGATACCGGGGAACTCATAATGAGCCCCTAAGTGAGGAGACAAATGGCATGCTAAATGGAGACCGACAGGTGGGTAGAATGAGCAGAGATTGAGAACCTCAATCAATGAAAGGGATAACACATGTATTGCTTCTTCTGCCCTTTTGTTGGATCTCTATACATGTGGTGCGTGTGAATTGTGAAAGTAATGTTGCGCTATTTAGCATTGTGATTTTAAAAGTACATCATTTCGTTACGCTGTTTGTGTTAATCATGGAGTAGATTTGAGTATATTTGTTCAGTTAGAAGTACAACTGCTTCCAGCGGGCCTAGCTGCCGCCCACTTCTTTCTGTTGGTGACTAGTTGGCGCCGGTGCGTTCAGGCTCATTTGCATCTGGGTGTGGCAGGCAGATCACTGTGTGGATGTGGTAACCGTCGAGGTAGGTTTGTTTTAAACCGGTGTTATCTTATTTTCGAAAGTACCCTTACTGGAACATTCTGTTGCCGGTAACATGGAGCAGGTATAAATTACTTCTTGGTGAAATTTTATTGGAAATACACAGAAATGTTACAAATTCTATGAGTTGTAACTGGTACAATGATTTTAGTGGATTTTAATATAATTTCTAAGTATATGAGGGTTAGGAGTTTTAAAGTAAATTGAGGTATTTTAATCACCAATGGTTTTTTAAGTGTTTTATGTATGTATACAATTGTATGTATTATTTGTAATTTTTATCACTCTTTTATCTGTGTATTTTTATCACGTTGTGTGTTGTATATACAACACTTAAGTGCTAGATGCATATTAAATGAATGAATAAATGGCTTCTGTGATGTACAATTGTTTTTTACATTGAAGTCAAAGGGAGAGAACAGCGTACTGCAACATTACCTATCTCGTGCTTTGGCTACCCCGGCCGTGCCACAACCATTGGTGGGCCAGGGAATGGTAGGAGGTAATAGTAATGTTGAGTACGAGCCGGTGTCATCGGTGGTGCAGTCCTCGGAAGCTTCTTACTTGCATGAGGTATCTTGCGAGCCATGCTTTGGGACTATAAGGGAGCATAGGATTCCCATTTCCTTTATGGACGGTGGAAATATTCTCCTTGGAGTTAGGGACAACTCTCTGGATGGGGCGTTGAGTGAGAATACTTTGGGGTGCATGGAGGAAGCTTGGCAAACACGCTTTCTCATGATTCTGCACTGTGTACACCTGCAGTGAAGAAGCTTGAGCTTGCGGATTTGACCGTTGTTCGCAGTGAGCTGACATGTAATATGCCCATTACAAATAACTTGCCCATGATTGTTAATGTGAAGGAGATGTATTCATTGCCAGTTACCTATCGTCGGGCTGAGGGTAGTCCTCATCAGGTTTGGAAGCAGATCCAGCATCGTCTGCTGTCTTTCAGGAGTTAGACATTATTAATAGTAATACTTTGGGCAGAGATGTGGATCTAGGATTTCATACTACTAATGATAGGCCTAGCTTAAAATGCAAACCAAGAACTTGGAAGACGAATCAGATTAAACGAATGCTCTTAAATACGAGGTCGATATTAAAACATGCATCCGAAATGGCGGATTATATCACCTTGAACACAATTGCTATTTGCGCTCTGACGAGGGGCTGGTTGGATAAAGCAGCCGGTCCCTCTCTGTCCCTGGCAATTCCAGCAGGGTATGATGTGTTAGGGCAGATATACCCAATGGGAAAGGAGGTGGATTAGCATGTATCTATAGATCGGACCTACAGGTATGGGAAGTAGGAATTCATGGACCAGAGGGCTGTGAGACAATGCATATCAGTCCTTACAGATGCTAACACTCCAGTCAGCTTAGTTCTACTATATAGACCACCTACACCCAGGCCTGAGTTCCCAAATCAATTGTTCAACATGGAACTCCCTCTATTAAAACCCACATCTAAGTTTATTCTTATGGGAGACTTTCATTTGTGGCTCAGTGACTCCTCAGACCAGACTGCTATGAGGCTTCATTCATCGCTCAAAGAACTGGACTTTAATCAGCAGGTACATATAGCCACTCACATCAAAGGTGCCGCAACATTTCATACTCAAATTAGTGAGCCGACGGTGTCCCCTTGCCCTTGGTCGCAGCACTATTTTATCATCTTTAGGTATAGTTCCCTAGGAGAGTGAGTAGGACCAAAATAGGCAGAATGATCATAACATCAAGGTATCTTCGAAAGTGTTCTCCAGAGGCTATGGCCATCTTCCTTTCGCAAATGTAGAATCTGCTAAGGATGTGCCACATATGTACCAGGATGTCACATGTAATACTGTCAATGTTATTGCCCCATTAAAGACTAGGGGCCTCATTACACGGTAGGAGGAGGACCAAGGTGCTATTAGCACCTTGGTCCATGCCGGTAAAATACCGCCACCGCCTTGGTGGAAAGGGGAATTACCACCCTATTCCAAGGTTGGCGGGGCGGTAATTCCCCCTTCCACCATTGCCCTTCCCCATTCCCATTTTACCCCATAGGGTTCTATGGGAATGGGGAAGGCGCTAATTACGGTGCCGCAAATTGCGGTACCGTAATTAGCACCATGGTTCCTTTGCGGGTTGGTTTTTAACGCCTGCTAAACAGCAGGCGTTAAAGTACCTACCCGCAAAGGGACCTCGTAGTAAGGGGGTAAGGGTTAATGGTCACCGGTACCATTACCGGTGACCGTTAACCCTTACCGCCTTCCGTGTAATGAGGCTAGATCCTTTCCGTGCAAATAAGCGACTGCTTGGTACTCGCCGGAATTACAAGGGATGAAACCACGCAAACGAAAACATATGGGCAAAATCTAGAGCGACAGGCGATAGGGAGGCTTATTTGAGAGCAGCCAAGGAATATAAAATGTTGTTTATTGAAGCTAAAATATCTATGTATAATACCAGGATTACGAAATGCAGCGCGTGATTCGCATGAATTGTTTAAAATCCTTAAGGAGCTGGAGAATTCATGTCCAAAAAGAACGGTTGAGTTTCCCAATTATACCACTTGGTACGACTTGATTCAAGAGGCCATGTTCAATAACTGCATAGGATTAAAGAAAGTATTGATATGAAAAGCAGCTGGTTAATTTCTGAGGGTGGGATGGAGGATGCATGGACAGAGTTTAGATTTAAACCGGTAACAGAGGCAGAGACGACAGATATCATGAAGCTTAAGCCAACTAGCTGGAAGGGTAATGTGTGCCCCGCAATTAGAGTTCCCATCCCTGATTATTGCCATAACTTAATTTGTAAACCTGTTATTTAAGGAGTGTTATGTGCCTAAATGCATTAAGAATGCCTGGATTGCACTTTTATTGAAAAAAAACAGGCTTCAATTGTCCCGCCTTCTGGCCAATTATCGGCCGATCACAAATATGCAATTCCTGCTGAAAATACTTGATTGGGTGTCTATTTGCAAGTCCGGGATCACTTGTCTAACAACAACATCCTGAGTGTCAGTCTCATTTTAGTCCAGCCCGTGGGACAGAGACAGCCCTTCTAGACTTTAAGTAGAGTATATTACAATCTTTCAACAAGGGGCTAATGGTATTGCTAATGCTGTTAGATCTGACAGCTGCATTCAACCTGGTGGACCATGCCCGGTTGACGGAAAGACTTCAGAAGGTGGCCGCTTTTTCCATCTCAGCAGTATCCTCGGTGGCATCATTCTTGGAGAATCGGTTAGCAAGGGTATTTAATGGTATGACAGAGGCAGACCCAGGAAAGAATCAGCACGGCGTCCAGCAAGGTGGCTGTCTCTCGCCATCATTGTACAATATTTGTACCTTACCGCTATTCTAACTGCTGGAGGACAGGTAGAAGTGAAGTTTACAAACTACGCGTATGATACACAGTGCATAATTCCCTTGTACGGGGTGTATGAAGAGAACCTGAAGAATAGTAATAGAGTGTATTCACGGAGTCAGGCCTGGATGATAAAGAATGGGCGAGCCCTTAATGACGATAAGACCGAGCTCATGATTGCCAGTGCAGGGGCTAAGCTACCGAAAGTGGGTCCTGAAAATCAGCATTCTCTGATTGCAGGCTGCAAAATTGCCATGCAGGCAAAGGTCAAAACACTAGGTGTTTTTTTGGGACCAAACCATGAGCTTGCGAGCCCAGGTCAACAGCCTTGTTTCCACATAAGCTTATCATATTAAACCGCTGACACATATACAGCCCTATCTGTCCAAAAAGAATTGTGTCACTGTGGCCAGGGCTATTATTGGTACAAAATGGATTATTGTAGCAGCCTCCTGGTGGGCATTTGTAAGGGTGACTGTTGAAGACTGCAGGTGGTTCAGAATAGTGAGAGTGGTGGAAGGGCTGAAGAGGAGAATGGATGCCTATGGATGCCAGAATCTCACACCGACTTCTTACAAAAACTCATAAATGCCTGTCGGGTACAAAACCAGACTATCTGGCAGAAAACCTGGTTAAAAGACTCATTCAGAGATCTTAAAGATCTAATGACTCTAATTGGATTCTTGTTTCAAAGACTAAACTGTTTACAGTGAGTGGAGGCACATTTTCTGCTGTGCACCTATTGCATGGGATGCGCTGCCCCTCGATCTTAGGTGCATTGAATGGCTCGAAACATTTAAGCAGATACTCAAAACACACCTTTTTTGCCTTAGGTTTTTGCACGGTGTTTGACTATTATGCATCAACGCTTTACTGCTGTATCTTCTGTCTGTATTGGTTGTTGTTGTTGGCTGTGTCTGTATCCTATTTAGTGTGTAGCGCCCCTATGCCTTCGGGCGGTTGTTTGCGGCGCTTTATAAATACATTTAATTTAAATTAAATAAAAATTAAAACTAAATGTTTGGTTATTTTAAAAGTGTATATGTGCGTTTGGTTTCTATAGGTTGTTGATTTCTATGTGTGGTTATCTTTTGATTTACTAAGGCCCTCATTAGGAGGGCGCTGGATTTTTTTAACAAGAATGACCACGTGTGGCAAAATGATTGGAATCAGCCAGACTATAGGAAGTCCACTGGCATGTCAATAACAGATGGGGATTTCCAGTACTATTGCTTGCAGGATTTCATAAATTATGCATTATTTGTGTTTAACTATTTTTTGTAAAACATTTCCACCTCAGTTTTGAGGGTGGACATTGGCTTTGCAGTGAGGCGGCTCATGCTCCTGTTGTACAATTTTTGAAAATGTCATCAGACACCAGAAAATCCTCACATTTTAATTGTTTCCTTTAGGTGCAGGGAAACACTTGTGCTCCCTTTCACTTCATGGAATAACGTTTGGAAACTCGTGGGGTGTTGATCATTATATTTTTACCTCCACATTTTGGGCGCAGGGAAAAACTGAAGGTGCTTTTATGCAGTAGTTGACCTCCTAATTAGGTGGTTTCAAAGCATCCACTATCCCTGGGAATACCCCATGCTGCCTAATCTCATACTTTGACAGGGGGTAAAAACAGGCGGTATTTGCAAATATCACCTGTTTTTAATATTATTCCCAAACTCACAGCTGGTCAAACGTTTCTCCAAGCAGAGAGTGGGAGGTATATCCCATTCCTCAGCAGGTTCTGGAACTGCCTCCCAGCCCCCCTCAGACTTGAGCCGGATAGTCTTAAGTTCCGGAAACTTCTCAAGACCTTCCTTTTCTCCTCTTCCTTCCATCTCCCCTCCCTTTCTAACGCCCCTCTGCCGATGTTACTGGGGCCTGGTCCTGTTTGAGTCATCCAATGGCCAGACCACCATTCTACCAGTCCTCCCAGCATTACTTGCCAGCACTTGCCCTCGGGCACCCTTCCCAGGACTAACCGTACCTGGTCCACCCTGTCCATCGCACCCATCCTCCCTTCCCCCTCTCTTTCCTCTGGCACTTGCCTTCTTGGCCCCCCAGCACTTGCTCCCCGCACCCTCCCCACTCCCTCTTGGACACCCCCTGCTGCACTTCACCCTCTCCTCCCTCCTACGCACTTAACACCTTTGTCTTGAACTTGCACGGCAGGATTGTCACAAGGCCAATATAACCGTTATTGTCGTTTTGTAATTTTCTTTTCCTATGTCTCTTCATCCTCCCCCAAATTTGTCTTATGGCGCCTGACTTGTGTATAGGTGCCATACAAGTATCCAATAAATAAATAAATAAACCAATTTTGCTGACTGGAATTTTTGATTTATATGTTGTAGTTTAAATATGTCATGTTCTACATATATTTAGTATTTCCATATTATTTCCATATGAGCGACTAGAGAGAATGAGGGTGATGCAAAATTCCTCAGAACAGCATTTTATTAATGAGATTGAAAAGCAGTGGTTTCAATGTCGCTGAACACCAGCAGCAGAAGAACAGTGCTGACCATGGTGCTGAAAAGGGCAGAGGCACTGGGGCACATCTGTCCCTGTTATCGAAAACTCCAGCGAAAGGGTTTTCCTTAGTACTGAAAACTCCAATAGCAGAAGTTCAGCGTTGTCCATGGTGCTGAAAACGTTTAGTACAGAGGTACAGTCTGAGTCTGCACATGGTGATAAAAACTCTAGCCAAAGAAAGCTAATGCTGTTCACGGATGTATGCCTATTGACGTCTAAAAAGGACCGGTTGGTTGCTCCTGCCGGGATCTTTATCAAACGGTGCCCTGTTGCCAAGAGTGTCGGTGCACGTTCATTCAGCGCTGCACTCTAGTCTTCTCGTCGAGTGGCTTTCTGGTGCCCGACGAGGCGCCACACTTTCTTCACCGCACGGCCTAGACTCACGGCTTGTAACTCCCTGCAGGGACCAGGTGCACCCCAAATCCCTGCCTCCCTACCTTCCTGAACCGCGTGGCACTCCACAGCAAGGAAGGAGCGTGCCATGTGACTGTTGTCAGGCCGGCATCCTGCCAGGGCGGGCCTGCTCTAAAAATCCAGGCCGCTGCTGTCACACGCCCGGATGCAAAGACTTATTTGGGGTCCCCATCTGCTGCAAAAGGAATGGACCAGAAAAGAAGACTGCTCTGCCTACGTCACCAGACTATGCAACCTCCTCCCTGTCAGAATCAGACTCGCCCCCACGCTCCTACAATTCAGAAAAGAACTCAAGGCCTACCTCTTCAAGAGGTCTCTCCTCCTCAACACCTAGGCCATTATGTTGCCCCATGCCACTTGACTCGCTAGATGCCATCCGCCGCTCTAGTCCCCCCCACCCTGTACCGCGGTACCCCTCCCCTTTGTCCTTCTGAATCCCCCTCTGAATCCCCCCCACTGTATATATGTCCGGTTGCACACCTCTGCAAAGCACTCTCATGTGTATAGGTACTGTTTTATATCTTTGTAAAGCGCTCCGTTGCTTCTCAAAGCTAGGTCAGCACTCAATAAATATCATAATAACAGTAATAATAATGCAATTAATGCCAGCCCGCTTCTGGCATACGCGTCCCGGCCAGGACTCCCTGAAAGGGCCTCCTTCCCCCCACGCTGCTGCTGCTCTGGTGCCAGGCTGCCTATGACATATGCAGTGTAGCTGAAAAGACTTTACGTGCCCCCTGCTTACAGCTACTGCTCTGCCTGCAGCTTGCAAAGATCGAGGCGCACACTGAAAGACCTTCTTCAGCACATCCCTGGCCAGGCTGTCTATCAAGTAAAGATTGGGCAAAATCATTTTTGTAACATAAAGTGCACTTTATAAGGACCTTTTTAAAAATCTTTTTAAAGACGTCTTTTTAGTTTTTTGATGCCGCTACTTAGGAATAGGTACAGGGTGTAATAGTGTGAAATGACATTTCAGTCAGCTCTATAATTGTAGAATCCGCCAACTGGAGACTTTTAGTGCATTCCTACACCCATCGGTTCAATACCTCACCTGACTTGGTTAAACCTAATTTATGTAAATGACTATATAGAGTATTTAAGGGAGGTAACATACATATCTATAAAAGTTGCAGCCTTTTCCAATCTATTTGGCTCTTAATAGAGAGCAGGCTGAGCTTGTGACAAACTGCGCTCATAGGCACACCCGTTGGTAAAGTTAAAACACAACGCCACTATTGTGCTTCGATTTCTCCACATGCAGTTCCATCTAATTCGGCACCATAAAATCAATTTTGCTAAAATCTTCTGATTATGAAATGTAATTACTGAAAAAATTGAATAACAACCAACACGTGTTTCAATCAGTTTTATTTGGCCAGCCATGGCTTTAGCTGCGGACCTAAACCCTGGTTGCTTTTACAGATACTTTGCTATTTGGCCAACAGATCGTACCCCGAATACTCAATACACTAAATGATTTCGATTTTTACCTGGCCCAAATTTCATTTAAATGTGTCCCTAATTTTCTGAGTATTTCGACTTCATAATTATAATTTTCGGTTTTTGCACATTAATTTCTAAGTCCAATTGACATGTGAAAGGATTTTGATAAACGATAACCTATTAAATAAATAAATTAATATAAACGATTGCGTTGGAGTACAGATAGCAGGGAGATGTATACAAGGATGGACACAGCTACCTGGCATATGCTTATCCCATGCCTACACAAAAGCCAGAACTGTCGGCGTATCCAGGGCATGCTCTGGTATTTTCTATAGTAGTGGCGGTCAACAGACCCAGGCTGAAAAAAGTGACCACTGGATGAGCCAACCCAACTACGTCTGCCCTCCCAAGACCAGCTTTGAGCCTCAATAGAGTTACCCTTCTCCTCAGCGAGCCACCAGCAGCATCCTTAGCCAACCAATGTCCTCGTGAAGCATTACTTCCTCCCTCTTGCGGAGAGAAGAGAAGCATCCACATATAGATGGATGATGCAATTATCTGTACCTCGTGTGCCAGCTTAATCGCGGGCAACAGCAGCTGCTCACATTACAAGTGCTTAAGAAATGCTGTACGACTTAGATGGCCCAGCGATTTAGCAAACCTCCTTATATCAGACAAGCTTCATAGGTCTTTGGTGGATTGCTTGCAACTGGAGTAAGGAAGTACAGATTTAAAAGCGGTAAATTCTGTAATCCAGTTGTACCGGCAAATCCTCCTCGCCATCCACACGTATCCCATCCCAGGATCATTCTGGCAGTGCATTTGCTTACATTTGGAAATGGTTCAAATCCTTTATTTCTGCTCAGTCTTTCCCCATTTAAATTTTGGCTGTTTGGTCTATTACATAATGTTGCCCCTGTTCGTTTCTTTTTTTTTCTAAAATATATTGGTTTTTATTGCATTTGTAAGTGAATTTTCTTTTCATCTGCTTAAAATAATGTTGAATTTCTCTATTTTGTTCTTGATTTTGTTTTTTGAACGTTAGCTCGTTGCAACTGGCACATCACATACCAATCCAGCACTCTATGTGCTTTCTGGTTTTCTCTGTATTCTTGTGCCCTCTTGACCTCTCTGTCAATCTATCTCGATGTCAGCCTCTCTCAGTGTCCTGTCAGAATCAGTCAGTGTCAGTCTCTGTCAGTGTCAGCATCGTCCCCCTGTGGCTGTCTCTGTCATTTTCTCTCAGCCATTGTCACACTGGGACAACAAATACACTACCACACCAATTAAAAACTGGCTCACAATTTCAAAACACTTTTGATTACTTTTTGCCACAAACTGAGCAGCAGCAGGAGACGCATTTTCGGCAAACATTATTCCAAATAGGAAATTGTAATGCATATTGGGTGCATATCTTGTTAAAAACAACCAGCATTAGCTCATTGAACAAGCCAACATTGTCTCACAAAAATGTCCCTTGTAAGTCAGGTGGTGCAGCACTTCAGGCATTGCCCTTTGCCCTTTAGTCCAGTCCAAGGCTGCTCTCCGTGTCATTCTCTTTCTGTGTCAGATTTAGTTACACTTTGGCAGTCTCTGACAGTGTCCACCTCTCTCATTCTCTGACAGTGTCAATACCTTTCGTCATTACCTTTCAGTGTCAGTCTCTGGTGGCATCAGTCTCTGCCAGCATCAGTCTCTGAAAGGGTCAGTTTATCTATCAATGTCACTCAAGATCAGGCTCTGTCAGTCTTTGTGTGTGTCTCTCTTTCTCGTGTTTTGGCTCTGTGTGCAGGGCAAGCTGCCTGGAGTCTTCGGAGGCCGTGGCCAAGGTGCTCTGTGTTGGTTTGTTCCTGCTTTGAGTTCCTTGCATAAGATGCGAAAAGGGCTTCAGAGCTCTGCGATGGGGGCGAATGCCTGCAGGCAAGCACACGCCCAGTCTCCAGTGCACAGCCATCTTTAACATTATGTAGCATGGTCAAATTATCAGTAATTGCAGATTGGTTTCCCAACATAATGTTCCAAATGGACTCTAAGCAGGTCAGGATGAGATAGCGTAAACTGCTCGGCCCAGTTGTCAGGGTGCTATTGGAGCTTCTGACTTTGAACTCCATTACCTAGTGGCACAGGTCCAGTTTTCCATCTTTTGGTATGTGTCTGGATGACCTGCCCCACACATAAAGGTTGAGCGTCGTTGTGCTTGTTTGGCTGATTCCAGGTTGGGTCTCGGCAGCTACGTATGAGGAAGATGATCTATTTGAGCCAGCTTTCACCACCGGGACACTGATATGGCACTAACATGGAAAAAGACATTCAAGTACCCTATGTGGATACTAATATCAAGACCCCGGGGCACATATTGCCTTATGGCAGGTTTGTCTCCTTGTCTGACTTTCAAGGGAATAGGACTTCAGTCAGGTTAGAGATCTTCAGTGTTACCTTATATGGGGGGCCTTCGGGGGCAAATGGCATCATTTCATTTGAACCTGAAACGCCTCCTATTCTCTCCTAGATAACAGGTTTGAGAGGTTGTAGGCATTTGCTGTTCACCCTCTATACGCTGCTCCAACATGGCGGACAGGGCAATTTCGCTGTTTTTGGATATTACCAATATTACACATTGGTGGGGAACCTATATGCTAAGTAAAGGAGTATCTACTGTATACATTTCAGATTTAAATGAGTTTATCTTAACATAGGAGATGGTAGAATTAGTCCAAGGAGCAGATCAAGTAATGCTATATGTTTACACACGGTATGGCCATTCCCAAGTTTGGTTCCATTTTGGAAGGAGTGATTGCACATCTCAATAAGATAACTGGTATTTGTCAATACAGAATTCCTCAAAATAGCTTTTGAGTGGCCTGGATAAAGCCGGCAAATTGAAAGTGTCTTAATAACCTGGCATTATCACTGGCCAGGAGTTGTATTTGAAGGTCGTGGTCTATTAAGTCGGCACTTACAATCAAAGCCTGTCTAAGAGGTTGTAGATGACCTATTATTTGCAAAGAACTTTATATTTCTATGTAAGAGGCTTAAAGACACCTGGTAAGACTGCAGACTTTACACGTATGTAGATGTTCATATGTATCTGAGCAGCCAGATCTGGCTGAGTGGAGGAATGAGTCCGCCCCAGCTATCTTGTTTGAGCGCATGGCCACAGGTTCAAATACCAGTTAGTCCACTCAGCCCTTCATCCTTCTG
Organism: Ambystoma mexicanum; assembly: GCF_040938575.1. NCBI lineage: Eukaryota > Metazoa > Chordata > Amphibia > Caudata > Ambystomatidae > Ambystoma > Ambystoma mexicanum. Next base: position 971,968,713 of record NC_090936.1, on the reverse strand, counting down.
TGGTCCATAAAATGAGTATTATTGAGTTTGGTAACAATAAACATATGTTATTGAGCATCATGAAGCCCCACTGAACGGTGGGACCCAGCCTGATTTGCATATGGTCTTTCCCCTTTTGCAATGGCTTGGCAGGCAAACAACAATGGTTTGGAGGGTTTCTCTGAGCAATGCCAGAGGTTAATATTAATTCTAAATCGTCCAGCCATCACCTCTATTGTTTTGCTGTGGTAACTCTGCGTGGGACGTGTATGCCCAGACATGGGTCCTGTTCCTACTGGGCCTAGAGACCAAAAGCTACCCCTCACTGATGAGGCCCAAAAGGCTTAAACATGTTTGGGGATGCTTGTGGTCTTGTTCAGAAGGGAATTGACCAAACAGACCGGGCTGGACTGCCCCTTTTGGGGTGGGACGAAGCCTGATTTGCATATGGTCTTCCCCCTTTTGTAATGGCTTGGCAGGCAAAGAACAATGGTTTGTAGGGTTGCCCAAAGCAATGCTAGAGTTTAAGATTAAATCCAAACCTTCCAGCCATCACCTCTATTGTTTTGCTGTCCCCACTGAGGGTAAACATAAGCTTTGCAAATGCATCTGTTATGTTATTGGGGGGAGGATCCCAGATGGTCTGTGTTTCCTGGAAGAGTAATCTTAGGCTTAATCAGGTAACATGTCGTCACTGGTGTTGCTGACTGAGCATTGTGATCTTTTCATATGAGCTCTTGTGATGCCAAGGTCTTAATTAATTGCGAACCTTTTAAAATAAAGTTTTTAAGAAATTGTTCAAAATGGAAAACAAGAGTAATCACCTATTGCTTTGCTCTTCGTTCCTCCTCATCCATCTGCCACATACTATTTCTTGCTGCTTTTAAAATATACCTGGAGGAAGCCACTATCTCAGATATATTTTAAAGTATGTTCTCAAAAAGCAGCTGCTGTATGTACATTGTGTTATGTTCCGTTGAAAGAGACAAGGTGAATTGACATCTCTACGATCCCCTTGCACAAAGCAGTATCAATATTGCTAATTGCTAATTTGTCAAAAACTTCAATATGCATATATGATAATTAACTATGGGCCTCATTACGAGTTTGGCGGCAGCCATGGAGCTATTAGCTCCTTGGCTGCCGCCAAACCGGGCTCCTTTACTGGGTCCCCTGAATGGGGAATTACCGGGCCATTCCGAGTTCAGAGGGTCTGGTAATTCCTCTCTCTGGGAACCCGGACCCGGACCTTCCCCATTCCCATGTGAGCCCCAATAGGGCTCAATGGGAATGGGAGAGGGAGCTAGCAACGGGCCGATTACGAGCTAGCAACGGGCCGGTTAGCTCCCTCTTCCCCTCGCGGGACCCGTTAACAACGCCTGTTTCTACCAGGCGTCCTTACTGAGTCCCGCGAGGGGACCTCGTAATCGTGCGGAATGGTGTTAACGGGTCCGCATCCATTAGCGGAACCCGTTAACCCATTCCGCACGGGTCGTAATGAGGACCTATATGTACAGCATAATTCATTGCATATGCTGTAAAATCCTAGAGCTCTAGGAAATATTCTCTGGCCCCAGTAGATGAGTACAAAAACCAGATTTGGAAGTCATATTTCACACAAAATCCATGTTCAGTTTTCAGGCGATGGCCATGGCATAAGAAGCGACCTATCAATTAAACATGGTCAAGAAGATATCTGCACTGCCGCAAAGGGAGCAACCTACCAACTAAACATACTAAGGAAGATCCCACCACAGCTGTAAAGGGAGTGACCGATCAATTTAATATGCTAATGAATATGCCTCCACTGCGACAAAGGGAAAGCACCATCAACTAAACATGCTCAGGAAGAAGCCTCCACCGCAGCAAAGGAGTGACCCATCAATCTGCTCAGGAAGATAACTGAACCCGAGATAAAGGATGCACCCAATCAACTATACATGCTCAAGAGGATAACTCCACCACTGCACAGGGAGTGACCTATCAACTAAAGATGCTCAGGAAGAAGCCTCCACCGCAGCAAAGGAGTGACCCATCAATCTGCTCAGGAAGATAACTGAACCCGAGGTAAAGGATGCACCCAATCAACTATACATGCTCAAGAGGATAACTCCACCACTGCACAGGGAGTGACCTATCAACTAAAGATGCTCAGGAAGAAGCCTCCACCGCAGCAAAGGGAGTGACCCATCAATCTGCTCAGGAAGATAACTGAACCCGAGGTAAAGCGAGCGACCCATCAACAATACATGCTCAGGAAGATGACCCAACCCGCAAAAAAGGGAGTTGGCCATCAACTAAACATGTTCAGGAATATACTGCCACTCTGATAAAAAGGAACGCACCATCAACTAAACATACTCAGGAAGAAGCCTCCACTACGGCAAAGGGAGTGGCCCATCAACCTGCTAAGGAAAATGACTCAACCCGCGGAAAAGGGAGAGACATATCAACAATACATGTTCAGGAAGATACCTCCACTATAACAAAGGGAACACCCCAACAGCTAAACATGCTCAAGAAGAAGCCTCCACCGCAGCAAAGGGAGTGACGCATCAATCTGCTCAGGAGGATAACTCAACCTGCGGAAAAGGGCGCAGCGTATCAACTATACATCCTCAGGAAGATAACTGACCCGTGGTAAAGGGAGCGACCCATCAACTAAACATGCTCATGAAGATAATTCCACCGCTGCGAAGGGAGCGACCCATCAACTAAACATGCTCATGAAGATAATTCCACCGCTGCGAAGGGAGCGACCCATCAACTAAACATGCTCAGGAAGATACCGCCATCAATGCAAAGGGAGAGGCCCATCAACTAAACATACTCAGGAAGATACCACTATCACTGCAAAGGGAGAGGCCCATCAACTAAACATGCTCAAGAAGATAATTCCACCGCTGCGAAGGGAGCGACCCATCAACTAAACATGCTCATGAAGATAATTCCACCGCTGCGAAGGGAGCGACCCATCAACTAAACATGCTCATGAAGATAATTCCACCGCTGCGAAGGGAGCGACCCATCAACTAAACATGCTCAGGAAGATACCGCCATCAATGCAAAGGGAGAGGCCCATCAACTAAACATACTCAGGAAGATACCACCATCACTGCAAAGGGAGAGGCCCATCAACTAAACATGCTCAAGAAGATAACTCCACCACTGCAAAGGGAGAGACCCATCAACTAAACATGCTCAAGAAGATAACTCCACCACTGCAAAGGGAGCGACCCATCAACTAAACATGCTCAAGAAGATAACTTCACCACTGCAAAGGGAGCGACCCATCAACTAAACATGCTCATGAAGATAACGCCACCACTGCAAAGGGAGCGACCCATCAACTAAACATGCTCAAGAAGATAACTCCACCACTGCAAAGGGAGCGACCCATCAACTAAACATGCTCATGAAGATAACTCCACCACTGCAAAGGGAGCGACCCATCAACTAAACATGCCCATGAAGATAATTCCACCACTGCGAAGGGAGCGACCCATCAACTAAACATGCTCATGTAGATAACTCCACCACTGCAAAGGGAGCGACCCATCAACTAAACATGCTCAAGAAGATAACTCCACCACTGCAAAGGGAGTGACCCGTCAACTTAACATGCTCATGAAGATAACTCCACCACTGCAAAGGGAGCGACCCATCAACTAAACATGCTCATGAAGATAACTCCACCACTGCAAAGGGAGCGACCCATCAACTAAACATGCTCAAGAAGATAACTCCACCACTGCAAAGGGAGCGACCCATCAATTAAACATGCCCATGAAGATAATTCCACCACTGCGAAGGGAGAGACCCATCAACTAAACATGCTCAGGAAGATGCCTGCACCGTGGCATAGGGAGCGACCCATCAACTAAACATGCTCATGAAGATAATTCCACCGCTGCGAAGGGAGCGACCCATCAACTAAACATGCTCAGGAAGATACCGCCATCAATACAAAGGGAGAGGCCCATCAACTAAACATACTCAGGAAGATACCACCATCACTGCAAAGGGAGAGGCCCATCAACTAAACATGCTCAAGAAGATAACTCCACCGCTGCAAAGGGAGCGACCCATCAACTAAACATGCTCATGAAGATAATTCCACCACTGCGAAGGGAGCGACCCATCAACTAAACATGCTCAAGAAGATAACTCCACCACTGCAAAGGGAGCGACCCATCAACTAAACATGCTCATGAAGATAACTCCACCACTGCAAAGGGAGCGACCCATCAACTAAACATGCTCAAGAAGATAACTCCACCACTGCAAAGGGAGCGACCCATCAACTAAACATGCTCATGAAGATAACTCCACCACTGCAAAGAGAGCGACCCATCAACTAAACATGCTCAAGAAGATAACTCCACCACTGCAAAGGGAGCGACCCATCAACTAAACATGCTCATGTAGATAACTCCACCACTGCAAAGGGAGCGACCCATCAACTAAACATGCTCAAGAAGATAACTCCACCACTGCAAAGGGTGTGACCCGTCAACTAAACATGCTCATGAAGATAACTCCACCACTGCAAAGGGAGCGACCCATCAACTAAACATGCTCAAGAAGATAACTCCACCACTGCAAAGGGAGCGACCCATCAATTAAACATGCTCAAGAAGATAACTCCACCACTGCGAAGGGAGAGACCCATCAACTAAACATGCTCAGGAAGATGCCTGCACCATGGCATAGGGAGCGACCCATCAACTAAACATGCTCATGAACATAATTCCACCGCTGCGAAGGGAGCGACCCATCGAACTAAACATGCTCATGAAGATAATTCCACCGCTGCGAAGGGAGCGGCCCATCAACTAAACATGCTCAGGAAGATACCGCCATCAATGCAAAGGGAGAGGCCCATCAACTAAACGTACTCAGGAAGATACCACCATCACTGCAAAGGGAGAGGCCCATCAACTAAACATGCTCAAGAAGATAACTCCACCGCTGCAAAGGGAGCGACCCATCAACTAAACATGCTCATGAAGATAATTCCACCACTGCGAAGGGAGCGACCCATCAACTAAACATGCTCAAGAAGATAACTCCACCACTGCAAAGGGAGCGACCCATCAACTAAACATGCTCATGAAGATAACTCCACCACTGCGAAGGGAGCGACCCATCAACTAAACATGCTCAAGAAGATAACTCCACCACTGCAAAGGGAGCGACCCATCAACTAAACATGCTCATGAAGATAACTCCACCACTGCAAAGGGAGCGACCCGTCAACTAAACATGCTCAAGAAGATAACTCCACCACTGCAAAGGGAGCGACCCGTCAACTAAACATGCTCAAGAAGATAACTCCACCACTGCAAAGGGAGCGACCCATCAATTAAACATGCTCAAGAAGATAACTCCACCACTGCAAAGGGAGTGACCCGTCAACTAAACATGCTCATGTAGATAACGCCACCACTGCAAAGGGAGAGACCCATCAACTAAACCTACTCAGTAAGGTACCTCCACCACTGCAAAGGGAGTGCTCCATTAACTAAACAGGCTCAGTAAGATACCCCCACTACTGCAAAGGGAGTGAACCATCAACAACCTCCATTCTTACACTCAGAATACCAAGGTCCCAGGTTGTGTCTAACTGGGACGGCTGCCACAGAATGTACAGCGGTCTTCCTAAGAAAGAATAATTAGCTCAATGGACCATGAGGTTCTCATCTGGACACACATGCCTCTATGCTCCTAACCCCGACCACCTAGAAACAGACCCACACACAGCAACCAGGTACTTCTAACTGCACGCATCGACGCATCATCAAAGCTTTCTTGAAATTCCCCCTCTCCTCACTAACCTAACGCAACACACTATCTTTTGCTCCACCACAGTGCCTGGAGCCTATGCAAGTGGCAGTGTAGTGGATTTAAGTCCCAGTAACATACAATACCATAGTTACAGAGGCTATAGAACTGGGCAACCAGCATCTGCCTGGGATTGAAAAAACACTATCCCATCACCACACTGGCCTTGAAAGCTCTCCAATAGAACGTAGGTTCCAATGTAAGTGCCTGTCGTGCACATGGTTTTCTGGAATTCAGGACAGAGCTACCTTCCGAGTCTTTCTCCTGAATATATCTCTGCCAGAAACCTCTGAGGGTGGCATCCACCCAATTCAAATTGATCCAACAAGAGGCAAGGCTCTCAGGTCGGATGCCCTGGATCTGGAATGCGCTTGACCTGTTTCTGAGATCTCAATATAACCAGCCAGCCTGTCTGCAAGGACCTGCTCATGGCCAGGACGCTCAAACAAGGGTTCTGAGTCACGCAAAGAGACAACTCTTCATCCAATCCCACAGGGGGGCTGCATGCAGCCACTCCACCAGGCCCATGCACCGTACATGTAAGATGATAAACTGACAAGACACCCTAACCTTTGGAGACCTGCAAAGAGGGGGACACTAATTAATAAGTGCTGTGCTAAAAGGAAGTCGCAAGGGGGGAGATGCTGTTGAGTTGCTGGCTTGTGCAGCTAAACTGGGTTCAGGGTTTGACCAAAGAAATCTTGTGATCTGGGCAAACCACATTCGTTCCCCGTCTTTCAAAATACACATATGATGGATGTAAATAAGCAAAAAACAGCTAGGCAGTACGCCATCAAATATTGTCCCAGTTACTCATTCCTACCCCATGTCCCTCCATCACATGCTACCTTATCTTGTTTTATCTCAACCAGAAGCACAATATTCTCTGTACAGCACCTAAAGCTCAAGCTCTTCCTGCCAGAGTACATTTTCTCTGTACCGGAGAGATCAAGACACTGCCCCAATAGCTTTTTGACACTCTGAACTGTTCTAGCGAGTGCATGTAAAAGAGACCAGACATCGCTTAACAAAAACTTCTCAAATTCCTAGTATTGTGATGGCTGGCAATGAATCTGAGCGAGTAACCGGGGCCATCGGGAAAGATTGATAGCTATGTGCAGAGTCACCAGAAAAGCAAGAGACCACTGGAGTCTAGAAATGGTTGAACTGAGTAAGTAGGGAGTCAATTATGTCAAAAAGTCAGATCACCATTTAGCACAAAACCTTCTTATCGGCTCTGCTTTAAATGCTATTATGAGGACACTACTGTAAAAGGTGTCAAAGATGCAAAATCGTAGGATCTCTTGGCACAACCCTGCATCTCAGCCTCTGGGCATAAAAACCTGCAGAACGCCTGGGAGTTGGCAATCATCAACAGTTATGAATCCAGAATCCGAACCCTATCTTTGTTTGCACAAACCTATGTTAAATAGTTAAAGGTTGTCAATACCACCTTAGACTTCTAAAACACATCAGGCCATATGTATCTGGAAGGAACTGCATTACATTAGCTCAAGCCACTATTCTGCCGAGGATCGATTAGTGCTACGCACTCCTAGCTGGTGCAAGTAAAAACTGCATACACAGACTCCAAGTCTTAGAAAATGAGACCATTCGCATTGCGAAGGATGTCCCCTACAGAGCTGGCATCTCCAGCATCAAGAAGGACATGCATTGGCTGCCAGTGGTTGCCCGGATACAGTTTAAGGGGGTTAATCTAATATATAATGGTTTGCATGGAAAAGTCCCTGTTTATCTTCAGGATAAATTGGTCAAATATGAGCCCGAGGGTGCTATGATCCTGCAACACGATTCTTTTGAGCTGTCCTAGATTAAACAGACTAAAAGAAAAGGCAGATCTTTCCTAGTCCAGGCAGGCTTGATTTGGAATGCTTCACCTCTGAATAATACGGCAGAGGGAGAAATTCTCCACTGCATTGCTTAACTAAATGTCGCCTATTTTTGCTTGCAGATAGTCCTCAATTCTTTTTGTCTTGCCTTTGATGTTTTTGTCTTATGTGCGTGTGTTTGTCCTGATGCCTGCGGGCTTTTGGCGCGTTATAAATATATGAATAAATAAAATGCTCCTAGAAGAATGGAAAAATACAAGCATGTTTCAAATGACTATTAATGCATCTGCAAGATAGCCTGAAATCCTGGCAACCTAAGGAACCCATATATGATTTCCATTTCCATACAGACAGGTTTACACTTGTATCCCAAGTACTGGAATCGTGTGAGTTAATATGCATTGGATACGTTGTGTTTGGGTTCCAAGTAATAGCATGGGTGCTGTGGCTTTCGGCCAATATGAATTGGATTTGCATCGTTTGGATTCCAAATACAGGAATAGTATGGGCGCTGTGGGGTGGCCCAAAAGGGTTTAGGTACACTGTGTTTCTATTTCAAGTACTGGAATGGTATGGTTCCTGTAGGGTTGGGCCAATGTGCATTTGGACTTCCGTGTTTGGATCTCAAGTTGTGGAAAAATACAGGTGTTCAATATAAATTGTCTGTGGGCCTCATTACACGGATGGCGGTAAGGATTTACCGGTACCGGTAAAATACCGGTACCGGTAAATCCTTACCGCCTTACTACGAGGTCCCTTTGCGGGTTGGGGGATTTAACGCCTGCTTTTTGCAGGTGTTAAAATCCAACCCGCAAAGGGACCTCGGAGCTAATTACGGCACCGCAAAATTGCGGTGCCGTAATTAGCGCCTTCCCCATTCCCATAGAGCCCTATGGGGCAGAAATGGGGAAGGGCAATGGTGGAAGGGGGATTTACCGCCCCTCCAACCTTGGAATGGGGCGGTAAATCCCCTTTCCACCAAGGCGGTGCCGGTATTTTACCGGCATGAGCCATGGCGCTAATAGCGCCATGGCTCACCGCCTACCGTGTAATGAGGCCCTATGCCTTTTTTGGATTCCAAATACTGGATTAGTTTGGGTGCTGTAGGGTTTAGCCAATAAGAATTGGGTATGCTTCGGGTGGATTGCAAGCAGCAGAATAGCATGGATGCTGAAGCGTGAGTCCAAAATGCATCAGTTATGCCATTTGTGGATTTTAAGACTTGGAATCTCATGGGTGCTGAAGGTTTGGACAGTAAGCATTGGGTAAGCCGCGTTTGGATTTAAAGTACTGGAATCATATGGGGGACACAGTGCTAGACCAATGTCTATTTGAATTGTGTATGCATTTGGAATTTGTAAAGTGCAAAAAGTACTATGAGAAGCAACTACGTTAAGGTCAAAAAACAGAAATCGGGGAATAACAAAAGCTGGTGCTCCCCCCTTTAATGTGAAACAGTCAAGTCTAAATGGCTTACCTGAAACAGACAAAGGGAGAGCAAGCCAAGATCTCCTTAATCAATGCATTCCACAGAGTGGGGCCCTTCCCCACGAATCTGCAGCTGACCCTAGTTTTAAATTAAGACACAAGTGACACCCACAAATGGTGATATTGTAATCTAAGAGTTCTAGCCGGTGCATGAGTTGGTTTTTGTTTTAGACAAGGCATGTAATGGGGGATTCCATGGAGGCCCTTACAGACCATCAAACAGTCAGCCAGAAGATATGATATGATATGGCATTTATAACGCGCCTGTACACAAGTGTTTCTAGGCGCGACAAGACAAGGAGGAAGAAACATAGGGAGGACAAAACAACAATCTTACTAGGCCCTGTGTCATTCAGATCGTGCAAGAGCAGGGAAGAGGAAAGGGAGAAGTGCCGATTGGGGGGGAGAAGCGCAGGTAACTCAGAAGTGCAGCCAGTGTGTGGCTCAGTGCAGGTAAATAAAGAAGTGCAGCCATTGGCTCATAAGTGCAGAGAGAAGGGACTGTAGGGTTGCAGAAACAGACCACAAGCGCTAGGGAGGAAGCATCTCAGAGAAACAACCAATAATAATCAGATGTTTGAAAAAACGTGGGTGATCCTGAGAAAGTAGCGGCTGATCCACAGACGTATTAATATAAACTATACAAGATGGCATGTTCGACATCCAAACATCACCCTCACTATCAGTGAAGTACACAATTGAGAACTGATGCACTAAAAGTGTGATATGGACAAGTTCAAAATGTGCACTAACAGCTGAGTAATCTAACATTACAGAACATATATAGCGTAAAGATCTCTGTAATATGACATTTATTTTAGATGTCCAAAAGTAGCCCGTCACTATCAGAAAAATATACCAATGAGAAATTATGCCTTAAAAGTGTGATTTGGAGAAGTTTGAAATGTGCATTAAAAACGGAGTACAAAAACATAATATAACTAGTGCGTTAAATCCTAGAAGATGATTCTAGAGTTCCTAAAAGTAGTTCTGCACTATCAGGAAAGTATATGGATGAGGAATGACACCTTAAAAGTATGATACAGAGAAGTTCGTAATTCGCTTTGAAAACTTATCGTCATAACACTGCAAAGTATACATGGTGAGGAGCAGATCAGACAAACTATATTCTTCTGAGGTAATTTGGCATGGGGTCCGAAAACACAAACCATGCTCGTCTCACATGATAGGTTGCACATATAAAACTGTATCTTGGGTAGCATGGGCCAACTAAGTACTCTTAGGAATTGACGTCTCCCAGTTTAATCTGCATACTGAATCTGTTGGTTGTCTTCACGACCACCAGTCTGGCTTCAGAGCTGCCAGAAATACAGAAACTGCTCTCCTGTACACCTGTGAAGACTTGCTCTCTAATCTTGACTCTAACCTTCCTTCTGTCCTCATTCTCCTTGATTTATCCTCTGCTTTCAACACGGTCAACCACGTCATCCTGCTCAATCGCCTCCGCAACAACCTGGGTGCCACTGGTCAGGCCCTAGCCTGGTTGATGTCCTTTCTCTCTGACTGACCCTCCCAGGTTCAACTTGGGTCTTTCCTCTCTTCTATCGCTCTCTCTACTTGTGGTGTTCCCCAGGGGTCTAACCTTTCTCCCTGGCTTTTCAACCACTACCTGGCACCTCTTGCCCACTGCATCGCTACATTCTGCTTTAACTTTCAGTGTTAAGCACATGACACCAAGTTCTCCTTCAGGCTCCCCTCAGCCACCTCTGCTCCTTCTCTCATACCAGACTGTCTGGCCGAAATTCAGGAATGTTGTGCCACCATGATCTCTGCCTCAAAGCCAGTAAGACTGAGATCCTCCTCATCGGGACACCTGCTCCCTCCTTTCCCCTCTCTCTCTGGCCCTATTCCTGCTCCTTCCTGTGAGGCTAAGAATCTTGGTCTCATCTTCGACTCAACCCTCTCCTTCTCTCCTCACATCTCTGACGTCTCTAAGAAGTCACACTATCAGCTGCACCTCTTCAGAGGTATTCTGTGTTTTCTCATTTCTCCCCAGAAGCTCACTGTCTCCAGAACCCTGGTCATCTCTAGGCAGGACTATTGCAACAGCCTCTTTCTAAATGTGCCTGTCTCTACTCTTCGACATTTACAACTTATCCAGAACAGGAGTGCAAGACCTGTCCTTGGCCACAAGCCCAGGGACCGTATTTCTCCAGCTCTGAAATCTCTTCACTGGCTCGCGGGGGCTGCAAGGATCAAGTTCAAGACCCTTTGAATCGTCCACAAGGCTTTCTGGGGCCTGCGACCCCACTACCTCAAACTTTCTCCTCCTAACCATCTTCCTTCTCGAGCCCTCTGCTCATCCACCTCCAACCTCTCTGATGGTTAGATGCTTCTCCAAGCAGAGAGTGGGGGTGGGGGTAGATCTGTTTCCTCGGCTAGGGCATCCCTCTGGAACAGCCTCCCTGCTTCTCTCAAAGTTGAGCAGAACCACCTCCGGTTCCAGAAACAACTCAAAACCTTCTTTTTCGCTTTCTCTCTTCCTCTCCCTTCCTGATGTCCCTGACTGATTCTCACACTGATCACCTGGCCACCCACTGAAACTCTGGCCCAAGCTCCTGCTTGTCCAGTTGACCTTGCACTGCCTCCGGGCACCACCAGCACTCAGGGGTCTGTATCTGCAACCCTACAGTCCCTTGTCTCTCTGCACTTATGAGCCACCCTCTTGCAGAACTTATTGAGTTGCCTGCACTTCTCCCCCCACCACTGGCACTTCACCACTGCCCCCAACTTGCGCGATCTGATTGACAAAAGGCCTAGTAAGAGCGTTGTTTTGTCCTCCTTCTGTACCCCCCTCCTTGTCTTGTCATGCCTAGAAACACTTGTGCAGAGGCGCGTTATAAATGACTTATCATATCATAGCATGACTGGAACACAAGGAATTGTCTAACGCACCAGGCTGTCAATCCTGAAATAGTTAACTGGACTGTGCTAACTCGCTTTACCATGTTTCACATTCACCATCCTACGCAGTCTAGTCTTCACTAGGGCACCCTTGGCCCTCACACTTGCCAGTCCCAGAAGTAACATTCTCAGTTTGACAAATAAGCCACCAGTTCCGTTAGGATTACCGTTAGGATTACCCAATCACATCTTGGGCCCGTCATGCATTCAAATATTACATAGTGTATGCATTTTCCTATTCATCATATCTGCCTTCTAACACATTCCAACTAACCCCACACACAGAATATACCCATCGTTCCTACACAATGATTTCTATGGTCCACCTAACAGGATTAACATGCAACCAAGCTATCACAGGACATTCTTCCCACACCTCATTACTCCCTCACTTGGTCTGTGCCACCTATGCCCTCTGTATTATCTCTGCCCGGCTGCTTTTCTATAGAGCAGACTAAGGTCTGGATACCTCAGGCATGGGCACAATATACCAACCTCAAGACAAATCTAGGCCTTCTGAGAGCACTATGGTGGTGACTTGGCACAGCACAAAAGCTTTGCAGCATAACACAACATAAGGTGAGAAAATAGTCTGGATGTTGCCGAGTCAGACAGAGGTGCATCGGGGGAGCCGATTTGAGTACATTTGCACAGCTCTGTTACATGGACATTGCTGTCTCTGCTTCTTCCACACACATTGGTGTAAACAAGTAAAATATAAGTCTAACCTGTCCAATCGAAAGAACCAAAAAAGTAACAATAACCTGTTTTTTCTTTTTCCTTTTTTCCTTAACAGGTGGCTCCATTCCTTCAAGTGTCCAGGGGGACTAGGCCAGGGACACTGCGAGGAGAAGCGCCTGCGATGGAAACGTGTTGCTAGGACTGCCGGAAGGTCTAGCGCTAACTGGGAGAGCAGCAAAGTATGAGTGCCACAGGGAAAGCAGGAGACCAGGCTACATGCGGTCTGGAGTAAGCATCAGCATTTCTTTGGCCATTCCCTGACTGAGCTAGCCCAACCAAGGCGCTTGGTAGGCTCACCCGTTATAGCCAGCAACCACTTTAAGGGTTTGAGATCGCCTTCAACCCTAAAGTGGTAAACGGCACAGCTCGGGAGCTAGGGTTTGAACCTCGTGAGTTCAGTTGGGCTGGAGGAGAGTCAATCAAGCACCTCCTGCAGGTGATGTCATTAGGGATCTAGAAGCTGGCCTACGTTGTCGGTGATAGACAGACCTAATTCTTGGTTCTGGCATATTACAAACACAGGGTCTTATGGATGGATTCTCCTAATATGGGAGGAGTACAAGAATGGATCTTGTCTTTCTCCACCACCACCTTTACATTGAAAGGCAACACAGGCCAACTGCTTCCCAAGTACTTCCTGATCAGAGGGATAGGACAATTCACAAATGTGAGTGGCGGTTTTCTTCCTGCTACTGTTATATTACAATAATAGCTTAGAGGAGAGGGGGAGCAGCAGTTTGACTCTTGCCTGTAATTAAGCATGAAAGCTCTCATGATAAAGCGCTTGCTTTTCTATCGGGTGCAGATAGAGCCTGGCTCCAGCTGTGAATAATCGTCTGTCTGGATACCTTTGTGTGGTCACTGCGTCCAGTGAACTCACCACCCCCCAGCGGTGGATTGGAAATCAAAGTGGCCATGAACGTGGTTTTCCACTGACCCCATATTACACCATGTGAGCGACTGTGTGGAGCAAGCCAAACCCCTCCAACTATGTTTTAGGGGTTCTCTGCTAGGAACATTTTAAATGTTTAGTCCAAATAGTACATTTTAAAACACACTTGTCCCTGTGTAGCAATTAAAAAGTAGTTAAACATAACCAAAAACTGACATAAAACATGTATTAAGAGTGAGGATTAACATACTGGAAGTTTTAGAACGTACCCTTAGCTTCGAAGAGAAGTGGGAGGGGAGGAGAGAGGGAAAGAAGAGAGTGTGGTGACTTGGAGAGAAAGTAAGAGGATTAGAAAACCACGGCCTATGGTGTAGAGGCCCTGGGGAAAATCTCCAGGTCTAGCCTGGAAGTGAGGGGTGTCTTCTCTCTCTCCTGCTGTCTCCATTCACTGCTGACTCCAGCTGTGGGATGCAGTGGATTAGAGTGTCCTGTAGTCCAGTTCACCATTGGCCCAATGCTTATGGGGGCTCAGGTCTAGCCTGGAAGTGAAGATGTGTCCTCTCTCCTGCTTTCTTCATTCATTCTTCTGCTGAATCGAGCTGTGGGATGCAGTGGATAGGAATTTCCTGTAGGCCAGTCCACCACCAGTCCAATGCTTATGGTGGCTAGGATCTAGCCTGGAAGAGATGGGGGTCCTCTCTCTCCTGCTTTCTTCATTCATTCTCCTGGTGATTCTAGCTGTGGGCTGCATTGGACAGGAGCTTCCTGTAGTCCAGCCCACCACTAGTCCAATGGTGGCAAGGATCTAGCCTGGAAGAGAGGGATGTCCTCTCTCTCCTGCTTTCTTCATTCACTCTTCTGGTGATTCTAGCTGTGGGATTTAGTGGACAAGAGTTTCCTGTACCAGTCCATCACTGGTCCAATGCTTATGGTGGCTAGGCGCTAGCCGGGAAGTGAGGGGTGTCCGTCGTCCTGCTTTCTTCATTCACTCTTCTGCTGAATCGAACTTTGGGGTGCAGTGAATAGGAGTTTCCTGTAGTCCAGTCCAGCACTGGTCCAATGCGTAGGCTGGCTAGGAGCTATCCTGGAAGAGAGGGGTGTCCTCTCTCTCTCCTGCTTTCTTCATTCACTCTTCTGCTGACTCTAGCTGTGGGCTGCATTGGACAGGAGCTTCCTGTAGTCCAGCCCACCACTAGTCCAATGGTGGCAAGGATCTAGCCTGGAAGAGAGGGGTGTCCTCTCTCTCCTGCTTTCTTCATTCACTCTTCTGGTGATTCTAGCTGTGGGATTTAGTGGACAAGAGTTTCCTGTACCAGTCCATCACTGGTCCAATGCTTATGGTGGCTAGGCGCTAGCCGGGAAGTGAGGGGTGTCCGTCGTCCTGCTTTCTTCATTCACTCTTCTGCTGAATCGAGCTTTGGGGTGCAGTGAATAGGAGTTTCCTGTAGTCCAGTCCAGCACTGGTCCAATGCGTAGGCTGGCTAGGAGCTAGCCTGGAAGAGAGGGGTGTCCTCTCTCTCTCCTGCTTTCTTCATTCACTCTTCTGCTGACTCTAGCTGTGGGATGCAGTGGATAATGCATATTTAGCAGTGTGGCAATACATCGACAGCCCCCATTTGGATGCTGCGTGCAGCTGTGCATGCTATGCTTGGCGGCACTCATGCTCATCAATGAGACCCAGGATTTCATGTCATTGCAAAGCTTGATTAAAGGGTTTGGCTTTCAGCTGTGCTCGGAAGTGTAGGTAATCTCTGGCGCTCTCTGGTACAAGTCGAGAGGTTCGAAAGCCAAGACCCCCTTACCCCTAAGGACCCGCCTTCAGATTTATGACTTTTGACCTTCAGAAGCTTGAGGCTTTGTGAGCTGATGAGCTGGGGTTCTGGCTGGAGGGCAATATAGGGGCAGTTTCTGCACATTTCCAGGGCACTTGCTGAAAAGGTGGGGCTTTTGCTTAATCATGGAATCCACTGGGACAGCGGGTCGGCTCGCTATGTCTTTTTTCATAATAAAGGGAAGCCAGGCTCCATGATGCCTCATCCTTTGCAGGATGTTTAGAGTGGCTGAAGATCACATTCCAATAGATGAAGACATTTAAGGGTTCTATCTAATTTCCATGAGATTTGATCATCGATTTTTTTTTTTGGTGGGACATTGTACTGCAAATGGATGCAGGGGGAGACCCCCGTAACCCCCACCCCTGTACCTTTTTATTACCCTGACCCACCCCTCCACAATCCACACACATTTGCAGTAAAAATAATTGAAAGAAATTCGATGAGTTCTCCCTCGATGGAAAAACCTGCAATGGAATCTACCTATCCCTTGGAAGAGAGCCAAGAGCAGGGATCTGGTGAGCTCTGTCTGGTGGGGGAGGGGGCGATTGCGGGAGTGTTAGGATTGTATGCATTTTATTCTTTTGACAAATGTATTAAACCAGAGTCACCGATGACACTAACATTTATTATATACATCCTGGGGCTGGTGTGGAACCCAAGGACTGGACACATATGAATAGTGATGGCTTGTCTCCTGCGCTGACACGCAAGCATAATTTGCCTGGAGGTGTCCTGGTCTTGGAGGAGGCGAGTGACACATTATTTAATAAAACAGACAATGCAGAATTCATGTCTTAACCCTATAATCTCTTTATATATAGGCTTAACATGTCAAAACCACACCGGTGCATAATAAAGAAGCAATGTGTCAGTTATCTCAAAATACAATGCAAGTTCTAGTGAGTTTAGCGTGAGTGATATATTTTATAGAGCTTTGAAAACAAAGTATGTGTTTTTAACTAACCTGAAATATTAAGCGCTGTGGCTCTCAGTATAAGTTTTGCGGCCATCTGGCCTGGATCTCTGCATTGGGTAATCTGGGGAAGCTGCCTGGTTACTGCTATACTTCTGGCTGCAGATTTAATGAAGCACTGCACTCGGAATTCCAGGAAATCTCGATTTAGAATGTTTCCTTTTGTATCCACTTACACCCTTGTTTTTAGGTATGGGGTGCAGTGGGTACAGTAGCTGATCATCCCTGACACCTGGGCCCGCGCACCCTCCACTCCCCACCCTACCTGGTACTCAGACTGGTTCCTCTCCTGGTTGCTTGTAGATCCCTTGCTGCCAATTGCCCGCCCTCCCCTGCTGTGAACTCCCTGCTCCCTTTTCTCTGCTTCCCTCACTGTGTTCTCCCCCCTATGATTGTAAAGTGCTTTGCTGCTTCCCGAAGCTAGAACCGCGCTCAATAAATACCACAATAATATTCATGCCACTACTGTATCATTTGCAGTTTTGCAATTGTTACCTTCTACTATGAGGAGCAACAAATTGGAGGATTATTTGCAAAGTAATTAACATCAAAATCATGGGATATTTACTGCATGTAGTATTTTCAGAAGGACGACTGCGGTCGACACACCTGGCTCCTAATCAGGCGGGTGGTAAAAAGACAGTTTCTCACAAATATTGCCTGTTTTATTCTTTTTTTTGTCAAAATCTTTTTATTGAAACATCAGTTCACAAAGTAATCTTGTAACAGTATAAACAAAGGCAAGAATATTTGGGTGCAGTTCAATATTACATCATATTGTTATGCATTTGCCTAGTGCTCAGCGAGTGTCACTGAGGCTAAATAATTTAACAGTAGGTTGATGTTTCATTTTAAACATTGTTATTATTACATCATAATTACTCTCAGGGGTGTATTGCTGCAATGTATATTATAGAAGAAAGGAAGGGAGGAAGGAGAAAGCGAAAAGAAAAAAAAAAAAAAAAAAAAGGGGGGGGAGGGGAAGGAGGGGCCCCACCACATTCTTTTCGACCTGCTCCCTCAGTAGTCCAGTTGCTGTTCCTAGTACCAACAATCTCTCACTCTGGTGCTGAGTCAGTTATGTACCTTATATTTGGTAAGATTCTCAGGGCTGGAGGAGACATTTGATTAGTTTTGGTTGGAAGAGCATATGCTCCCTATCTTCTACATGGTTTAGAAATGGGCCCCAGATTTGGCGGAATTTGTCCGTACGATTCATTAATGTGGCTGTTAATTTCTCCATTCCCATGATTTCCCAGACTTTGACCCACCATTGTGCAATACAGGGGCCCTCCGGCTCTTTCCAGAAGCGCGCTCGCGTAAGACGAGCTGCCATCAGGAGTTGGGTAATGAGCTGCGCTCTGGGGCCAGACTGCGGGTATGATCCGTCCTCGGGGGAGTCTCCCAGGACCATCACCATTGGGTCCATAGGGAGGAGGGATCCGCAGATGTCTTTGATTTTGGAGCGAATCTCCAGCCAAAAGGATTGGATGGTCGGACAGTGCCACCACATGTGACCTAGGTCCCCTTTTGCCCCGCACCCGTGCCAGCAAGTCTCAGGGTATTCCGTATTTATAGCGTGTAGCCTCTGCGGAGTAAAGTACCATCTGTAACATATTTTGAGTGCGCATTCCCTCACTGTCGTGCATCTGGAGGATTTATGTGCTCTGGTCCAGATTCGCTGCCATGCCTCAGAAGGGATCTCTTTCCCCAGTTCTTTCCCCCACGAAACCATGTAAGGAAGTTCCTCTTCCTCAGGGACTATTTCAGTAAGGCGATAGCATGTGGCTACATTATGGGCACGTTGACCTTTAGTTGCGGTTAGCTCGAGGCCTATGGGGGGTCTATTGGCGGCTTTCCTAACTAGTGGGTTAGTGATCCAGTGTCTAAGCTGAATGTATCTGAACCTTTCAGATTCTGGGAGGTTAAATTTCTCCTTGCACTGTATGAATGTCAAGGGGACCCCGTCTGAATATGTCTCCTGCAGTCTCAAGACTTCGTTTCCCGACCATGCATGATAGGATCTAGGTTGAAGCCCCGGGGTGAAGATAGGGTTTTGTGTGATCGGAGTCAAGGGGCCCAGTCCCGGGGTCAATCCTCTTAGAGTGAGCTGTCTATCCCAGCATCTGAGTGAGGCGCATGTGGTTGGGAGGAGTGGAGCTTGGGGAGCTCGGGCGTCCCGCGGCAGGAAAGGGAGATGGGATAGGGGGGTCGTAGTGAGTGTCTGTTCTATATCTTGCCATTTAGGGGGGTCCTCTTGGAGCGCCCATGTCAGGATAGGGGCTATCTGAGATGCTCGGTAGTATCTCACCATAGACGGGAGTCCCAGTCCACCCAGTTGTCTACTTCTAATGAGGATCTTGCGCTGGATTCTAGGCGTTTTACCCTGCCAAATGAATTGCGATGTGGCTTTCTGAAGGTCGTGCAGGTCTCGCTCCGGGATATAAACTGGGAGCGCCTGGAATGCGTAGAGAAGGTGGGGTAGTAGGGTCATTTTGACAGCTGACATTCGCCCTAGCCAGGAGATTTCCTGGGGGCCCCATTTTACTAATGATTCCTTTGCTTTTTTAAATAGTGGGGGGATATTGGCCTTCGCCAGGTCAGAGTATCTTGCGGTCAAGAACACTCCCAGGTATGTTATTTTGGTGGTTTCCCAGCTGAGGGAGAATTTGTTCTGTATGACGTTTAGCACCTCCGGTGTTTCGGACAGGTTCAGCCCCTTTGATTTGGCCGCGTTTATTGAGAAGCCCGAGGTCTGTTCAAATTTATCCAGCAGGGCCATGAGTGGGGGGACCGAGGACTGGGCCTCTCGCAGAAAACAGAGCACATCGTCCGCGTATAAGGCCACTTTGTGCGTCTGGTCTTTCAGTTTGAACCCTTGAATTTCGGGGTGTAAGCGGATATGTTGGGCTAGCGGTTCCATTGCGAGCGCGAATACCAGCGGAGATAGGGGGCAACCCTGTCTAGTCCCTCTGCCGAGAGGTATTCGTGTTGTCCACAGGGAGTTGACCCGTACCTGGGTGGTGGGGATCTGGAAGTTCGATAGTATCAGCTTGGAGAAATGCGGGCTAAACCCAAACCCCCTCAGGACGGAGTGTAGGTAATTCCATGACATGCTGTCAAAGGCCCGATGGGCGTCTAGAGACAGTAGGGAGAGAGGGCCTGGCATGGAGGGAGCAAGGGCTATCAGGTCGATAGCTCTTCTGATATTGTCATGAGCCGATCTTCCCTGGATAAAGCCCGTCTGGTCTCGATCTATTAATTTAGGTAGTATTTCTCCCAGGCGGCGAGCTATGATTTTACTGAAGATTTTACCGTCCGTGTTAAGCAAAGCTATGGGCCGATAGGAGGAGCAGTCAGCTGGGTCTTTTCCTGGTTTTAGTATTAGGGTGGTAAATGATTCGGCCATGGATGTGGTGACCGATCCCAGTTCCCATAGGCTATTGAACAGGGTGGTTAGATGTGGTGTGAGTTCCTTCACGAAGGTTTTATAGAACTTGTTTGTAAACCCATCTGGACCCGGGGCTTTCCCGTTGGGGAGAGATTTAATGACTGTTTCTATTTCTTCCCCAGTTATTGGGGCTTCTAGGGATTCCTTCAAAGATTGGGGTAGTTGTGGGAGCTCTGCTTTGTCTATGAACTCCTGAATGAGGGCCGGGTTCCCTGTGTGCGGGGTGGCGAGTTCCGTGAAGTATTCCTTTATGATGCAGCATTTACCCTCCTCCAAAAATGTGCCTCTGCCTGTCTTGTCCCTTAGGAAGTCTATTCTGTTTTGTTTAGTTTGCTTCCCTATTTTGGCTGCTAATAGCCTGTTTGCCTTGTTCCCTTTAGTGTAGAAAAATTGTTTAGTGCGCATCATGCCATAGGCCGCTTTCCCCATATGATGTGCTTCTAGCGCTTTTTTGGCCACCCTCAAGTCTCTCAATGTGCGCCGAGTGGGTTTCTTCTTATGTAGCCCTTCCAGTCTGATAACTTCCTCTTCTAGCTGCTCCCGCAACAGTTTTCTGGTTCTCCCTCGTTGTGCAGCCTGTTCTATTAGATGACCCCTGAGTACCGCCTTCCCCGCATCCCAGACCATCCCCACACTCACGTCTCCTGTGCTATTCTCACTGTGGTATAGCTCTATAGTTTCTTTAATGTGGGCTCGAATTATTGGGTCGTCTAGTAGGAAGTCATTTAACCTCCAGGGTGATCTCGTGGGGGGGGAGACTCTAGGGGGAGAGATAGATAATAGGACCGGAGAATGGTCCGCTAGGGCCTCTGGGAGAATTTCTGATTCTAACACATTCGGGATCAATGAGTCGGCGATCATAAACATATCGAGTCTTGAGAACCCGCCATGTACTGGTGAGAAGTACGAGTAATTTCTTTCATTTTGGTGGAGATATCTCCATACCTCGATCAGGGAATGATCTCTCAGCATAGAGGTGAGGGCCTTGAAGTTATTTCCATCATTTACTGTGGGGGGTAGTGTTTTGTCGGCCGTGGGATTGATTACTGCATTGAAGTCCCCGCCTATGATTACCTCCCCCTCAGCGTGGTCAAATAGCGCTTTGGACAACTTTGTGAAGAACCGACTTTGATTAAGGTTTGGGCCGTATATGGAGACTAGAGTGACCCTGCGGCCATCTAGTGTAGCGTTGACCAGCAGGAACCTCCCTTCCTCATCCCGGAATTGTCCATTAGTTTTAAAAGAGATCCCTTTGCGCACTAAGATGGCAACCCCACGCTTTTTCAATCCGCTCGATGCGAAAAATCTAATGGGATAATTTCTGTCATTCAGGCGGAATTCGTCCGCTGGGCACAGGTGTGTCTCTTGAAGGAACAGGAAGGAGGCGTCTAGAGACTTCAATCTATGGAGGAGTGCTTTTCGCTTCAGGGGGGAGTTTAGGCCCTGCACGTTAAGCGAAATAAATTTATAGCTAGGGGTTGCCATAACTCAGTCGCTCAGGTTCTATGGATAATGTGAAGCTTCTAGCCATCATCACTGGACAGATACATTTCTCTGGGAGGGGCATTGCGGCCCAACCATAATGAGGGCCGTGGTGGGTTGAAATATAGCCCTTCTTTGGTATCAATAGGTGGGGGCAAAACATGGAAAACTCAATAGGTAACATATAAAAAGAAGTTGTGGCAGCAAATACGTTAGACAGTTCCATCGAGGGTGCAATGGAGAGAGTCCCCAAGGTGCGTTGGTTTAAGTAGTGTCTTTGTCGGGCGCCATCCGTTCTGGCGCCCAAGCCATCTGCAAATAGAGAACTCCAGTACCCAGTTTATGTTTGAACTTAAGGCGTAGAAGTGGCAAGTGATCGCCTTGGTTAGACTGGGATTTAACAAGGGGAAGTTGAACTTTGCTGTGGGTAACAAACTGTCTGGGAGCCTTCAATGGTGCCCGTCAGGGAGGTGTGAAACCAGAGAGGAGAAGCATATCTAAACGTGGGGGAAACCTTGTTGACAGTACCATCTCGAGATAAAGGAGAGGGCGTTGTTGGGAGGTATGTGCCCTGCTTCCACCATCGAACACCCACGTCGGGTTCTGGCGGGGAGTGGATGGTGTCCTTGCAGGGGACCTTTCTTCTGATGAGGTAAAAACAGAAGTCGCTCTCTCACCTTCAGTCTGTACAGATCTCTGCCCAGCTTTTCTCCTCCAAGGACGCCGGCGAAGGGGCTCCTCCGGGGGTTCCCGGGGGCTTTCTCGGATCTGGTTCGCCTTTGAGGGCTGTCACTTCCCTCGGCCTGCGTCGGGATCTTTCCCTCCTAGACTTTGGAGCCGGGCGCGAGACGGGCTCGCTGTCCAGTGGGGGTCGCGGTCCGCTGTCCTCCCCGTCCGGAGGTTCTTCCATCAGGCTCTTCGCTTCCTCCTCAGTGGATATGACATGGTGTTGGTTGTTGAGTTCGAATATGAGTTTGCAGGGAAATCCCCAACGGTATCGGATCTTCTGATCCCTTAGCCAGGACGTCACTCTGTGCAGGCGTCGTCTGCGGGCCAGGGTATAAGGAGCGAGGTCCTGAAATAGGTGTATCTCCGTGCTCTGGAATCGGATCGAGTCAGAGTTCCTAGCTGCCGCCATGATGTCCTCCTTCTGGCGGTAGAAGTGTACCCTGGTGAGTACGTCCGGAGGCAGATTCTTCTTCAGCTGAACTGAGGAGTACACCCGGTGGGTTCTATCTAGTTTAAGGTCCTCAGTCGGTGGCAGCTCTAGGAGGGACCTGAAGAGCGTCTCCACGTATTCCGCTAGCTCTCGATCAGGGATCTTCCGAGGGATTCCACGCAGACGAATATTGTTCCGTCTCGATCTATTTTCAAGATCAGCTTGTTTTGCCCATATGTCCTCCAGATGTTCTTCGATGAGCTGAACTCTTCCTGCCAGGGCTTGATTGTCGTGGGATTGAACGCAGGTGACGTTTTCGAGATCATTGACCCTGGACTCCAGGCCACCAAGATGAGAGGTCAGTTCTGCGAGTGTTTGAGCCAAAGAGTCCTTGGAGGTTTTAATCTCCTTCTTTATTTCCTGGGTGATATCTTGCTTGAAGGATCTGAGCATTCCCTCCATATCCTCCCTGGACGCAGCCATATTGATGTTGGTCTCCGGGGTTGGAGCAGGGGTAGAGGGTGGGTCTTTTGAGTGAAGCGTTAAGTATGCTTTTATATTCTCTGTTTTCTGTTTGGACCCAGATTTGGGCATCTCCGGAGCGCCGATTGGCTTCGTGTGGGGTCCCAGGAAGAGGGGTGTGTAAGAGCACTCAGACCGTGCTGCGGTATTGCTGTGAGCCCCTGTCAGTTATGTTCCAGTACGGTTGTATCTCAGGAGGCCACGCCAGGGTGCCCAGACCCTCCCAAAGGCCTCACGGCTCCCGGTATGTTTTATTTTATGTGTGTTTCATCTATGACCCCTTCCCTTCGGTACCTGAAGAGCTTGGTGATTGTGCCTTCCGTGGCGGGAGCAGGGCGGCCCGCCCGTGCTCTAGGTCCGTCGGGTCGAAGTGGCAAGTGAAGTCTCCTCCGGAGGTCCCTTCAGGGTCCAACTTTGCGGTGCAGAAATGGCCGAGACGAGCCGGAACGAGCGGAGGTCCCCAGTGGGCCCGCCCAGCCCGTGCAGCCTGGTGTTGCGCCGTCGGGGGGGGGGGGGGCAGGGCCGCGAGCGCAGCGGTCTGAACTCACCCCCCGAGAATGTCGGCTGGGGCTTGGCCTACCTCCACATCAGGGCTCATCAGGGCTCGGAGCGCTGTCATCAGGGGCCCGATCGGGACCCGGGGAGGGAAGCCGTCCACTCCGACACACGCGGGCAAGGGCTGTCGGGAATCAGGTTCGTCGCAGCTTCCTCCAGGGGCCGCCGGTCTCCAGTCTGGGCGGCCGTTCCGGGCGAGGGGCTCGCAGGGGCCCCAGGGTAACTGCTGCGAGAATAATCGGGCGATTGGGTAGTGAGAGCGGGAGCTCTCCGAAACGTATTTCCTCCCGCCGGGGGCTTCACCGCCTCCGATCCCTCGCGGGTTCGCTCGCCCCGGTCCTCGCTCTCTTATAGGGGTTCTTTAACGGGCCCAGCGTCGCTCGTGTGTCCGCTCCAGTCTCAGCTCCTTAGACCATCGCCGCCGCAGCGGGCCTGCGTCAAGCCACGAACTCCGGCGCAGCTCAGGCGAGAGGGTCAGGACAGTAGAAAAAGGCGCGTTCCGCCATCTTGGATTTTTCCGGAGCCAGGGTCCGCGTCGCTCAAAAGCTTATAAAGCTTGGGTTTCCCCCGTCAGGAATTCCGCGGCAGAACCCTCAGCATGTCTTTTCGGTTCAGTTCTTCCGTGGGGCTGAAATTCTTCGTGCGGGTGGGTTAAAACGACTGGCTTGGGCGCTTCAGGCCGGAGCTCAGAGGAGGCACGTCCGCATGGTGTGCCGCCTGGCCACGCCCCCGCCTGTTTTATTCTTAAAGCTATCTTCATTAGGAGGGCCTATGTGTTTGGGATAGTCAGCTATTTCTAGAATTGGTAGCAGCAGAGACAAAACTCATATTTTGCCCCCACATTTAGCTGCCTGCATAGTGTAAGGAAGGATGCCACAGCTGTTTTATCCAGAATTGCACCCCAATACTGAAAAATTCTTTGAACAAAGAAAACCTTCTAAGTTTTTAGAACTCTATTCCCTAATCATGCCATCCCATTTCAAGAGTGCTCAGCTAAAAGGTTCACGCCACATAAATGGCAGGTAAAACTGCTTGAGCAGCGTGGGAATGGAATAGATTAACTTCTAAGAACCATAACGCGGAACATACTTTCCAGAGGTAGCCATGTTGGTAAATGGTCCAGATGCACAAGGAAAAAAAGCTCATTATGCTGGTCACGATCTGGAAGCTTTACCTCTGCAGAAGGAATATTGTAAAATTCTCTCAGCTGTTCTGAAACCATTCAGCCCCAGATCACAGAATAGACCACCACCGGCACATGCAACACATTATAACTTCTCATTAATATTTTTGGCTTTCAGAATATTGTGCCAACATCTGATGTGGCTAGCTCCACCGTGACGTTCTTTGAAGCAACTTGCTCCTCAGCACCAACATTCGACCTTCTGACTCCCTTTATCCCTGAAAAGTTCTGAGAACCTGGAATTTCTAACAAAGGCACGGATTCAGCTTTTGATGTCCCTACGCCCACTGACAGCCATGCTGACATAGCCAGCTCTCCATATGCCATCCCATCATCATCATCGACTCTATCAAGGCCAGCTTTGTGCCTTCAAGCTCAGCATAGCTCTAGTTGTACCCATTCTTACTTCTCTTCCCAACGTGTTTCCCAAATATCCAACCAACTATTGACTAATTATGAACCTGCTCTGTCTGCCTAAAAATCTAAAAAATGTTACAGCAGCACAACTGTGATCTTTTATTGAAGATAACATCCCTCTGGACGGATGCACTTCAAGCAGACCTTTGTCCTCCAAAGGTATGGAATCAGGGATGCTTCCTTTTGTTCCTCTGCTGATCACCTGCACAAAATGTTCTATGGGAGCATTCACCCTACAATACTTCACTGTGGCCTTTGTCTGATCTACTATCTTGTCTCTCTCAAATTATAATGAATCATGAATGCCTTTAATGAGTAAAATAATTATTTGGACCACTGCATTTCACCAGAAAACATCCAGCATTTCAATCTATCTGCCAGGTTGCAGGGTGGGGTTCCCTGCTGTTGCTAAAAATGGGCCTTGTCTCCCTAAGCAGCTTATCCCGCACGCTTATGTTAGCTTTTTACAAGGATGCAGATGACGCAAAGTTAGTTGTTAAATTATCCACCTCAGGCCACCCTAACAGCTCCAGGGGAATGATGCATGCAATCAATGACTGGATGTGGCCTAAAAAACGGACAATGAACCATCAAAATCAAAGAGAATTCTATTTAAAGGTCCATCACCCAGAGGCCAGAAACTCCCTCTTTAGGCAATTAACACCAGGCCACCACCTCAACCCACCTGCAATGAAAAAGACAATTGGTGCAAGTGATCAATGCTGACTTCTCTCTTGCACCACATTTTGTCATTCATTCATACAGGATGTTTCCACCTCGAAAACTATATAGACGTTTCAGAGGGTAGGAGTATGTGACTTGATGGAGACAGAAAGTCTGTTCTAGCCACAACTTCAAGGGAGACTTGCCTTTAATCACGAACCACAGAGAGATTCATTAACCAGATAGACCTTTTGATCCACAACGGCTGGGAAGATGGGTGGGACTTAGTAGTACATGTTTTCACCCCTTTACTTTTCCTGGTTATGACCTCACGCATAAAAGACGATTGTTGGTGGGGACCCAGCATTAGTTCATTAAGGAGGCTTAGCCTACACCAATCAGATTTGGCTTTAAAAGAGGGTTGAGCCCCTCTTTTGGCAGATCATCTGAAGACTTTGCAATGAGTAACAAGAATAACTCATTTGCACCCTGGCTGAAGGTACAGTCTGCCTTACAGCTTCCGCCAGTGATAGGAGGGCAGGATTTCCAAAGAGAGAAGCAAGATCCTTCCCCTAAACATCTCCCAGGGAACAGAGGGAGATACTGAATCCAGAGGACCCTCGAGCAGCTCCAGAACCGGTACCCAGCCAGCACGCAGCGTGCCCTGCTAGGTTCTGCCAGCAAGCTTCCAAGGTGGGAAGTGCCAGAGAGTCTCTGAACCAAACCAAGGACAAGGCTGTTGCCTACAACACTCTCCTCAGCTTTGGGCCGTCCGCCTTAAAAGACAACACAAGCCCAGTGAAGAAGCTGGGAGGAGTGCATCGACAAGCATAAATCAGCATCCGCCTTAAAGCAGATTTTCGAGCCAGTAGAGCCCCTCGTGCTGCGACTGACTACACCACTGATTGTTGTCACGCCGCAGTTGCTAGCGTCATCCAAGATGGCTCAATCAGTGCTTCAGACCCGCCAACCAGCACTGAGACAATGATTCCTGCCCCTGAGCCACTGTGTAGACCAGCCTGCAGCCGTCGGTCCAGCCTCGCTCGCCGAACTGCCTGCCGCCTGATACCTGCAGATGTCCCCTGTCTTGAACTCTGTTGCAGAAGCTGCAAAGCCCCCTGGTATTGACTCACCAAGAACTTCTACGTGCACAAGGTACTTTGTGGTTCTGTCCCCTGGTCCTTCTCCAAAGGCCCCTAAAGACATTTTACGGTTCCATGTGATTTCGTCATGGGAGGTTTTTTTGCAGGGTTTTTTACTGCAGATTTTTTTAACGAGAAACTAATCAGAATAGCCACAGTTAATTTTTTGGGGGCTTTAAAACTTGAGTCAAAGTTGTGAACCTGCTCTTGATTATTTTCTTTTTCTTTTTAAAAATATTATAACTTGTATTTTAATTATAAAGATCTCACACAAAGAGAAATGTTGAGAGAAATGTTATCGCAACTTATATGGAAAAATTGGCGATTGCACGACAAGAGAACACCACTATAAGAGTGCTTTAGAAATAGTTTACTGTTTTTATTGCTTTCTCTTTTTGACATTTATGTGTGTGTTATTGTGTGTTATTGTTTTGAGATCATTTTAAGTGTTGTTCCTTCTTCTTTAGATGGACTTCGAGATTCCACTTCATTCTGTCTCGAATTAATGCCATGTTTCTTGTTGTTTTACTGTTGAATATGTTTGTTAATTCTTTTCCTTCTATTTTGTAATGAATTGAAAAAGTTGATTAAATTTCAGCTAAATTCAATAAAAAAAATAAAATTAAAAAAAATAAAAAAAAAATAAGAAAATCAAATTTTTATTTTTGGGGGGTCCCACCCAAATCCCTATCCCCTTTAATTTTTTATATATTCCCAAACACCCACAACCCATATATATATTTTTCTACCCCGCCTTAAAATTTTGATGAGTTGTTTTCATTAAAAAATCTGCAGTAAAAAACCCAGCTAAAAAACAACCCGCAATGAAAGGACATAGCACCCATTTTACGACCCATTGCTCCCTTTGTGCTGAAACCAAGTATGCTTGAACTATTGCGATTAATTACTTTACTGACTGCCCTTCTGTCAACATCCAGAGTGCATCCCCTTTCCTTCTTGAAACTGTCTGTCCTCTGCATTCCTTTACAGGCTGGATTGTATTTTGTAGTATGCTAGAACTGCCTGTTGTGATAATAATAAAGTAGATATGTGTATACAACCCTGACTGGAGAGTCCCTTTTATCATTGGGTAATAATTGTATTTTTGCAGTGTTGCAACTAACCAACGATCCACAACCTTGCAGAGATAAGCCTGCCATTCTGTCCACGTTACCAAAATTGGATAAGCAGGTTTACAATTTGCTCGTCTTTCCAATCTGTTTGGATCCCTTCTTTTGTACTAGAGGTGTGGGGCTGATTGATGGTTTAAAAACTGATCTCCATCCCTGGACCACTGGTGCCCCGGAAGCTGATTCGTCACAATCTTAGTTACCTTAAAAGGGATACACTAGTAGAACACCTATATTTATCTTGCATTGGCTATGCCAATAGTTTGTGCATCATCTTAAATCTCCTTGTTTGAAAGCAACTTGTACAGAATGATGTAGCCCCTCTTCTATTACAGAAGAGAGCTCTGCATCACTCCGGCTCATTAGTCGCTGCCAATCACAGGCAGGGAGAACTTCATGACCATATGTATTGCTCATCAGGCCTCCTGCCAAGAAGAGTCACACTTTCTGAGCCTCTGACTTCTTTCCTATGTTCCCGGCAGAACACTGAGATCAGGCGATGCCCTCCACAATATGGCTCCAGAAAGTGGCAAAGGGCCCTCTGACAGTGGTTGACTGTGATTCTTGGAGCCTGAACAAGTTTTGTGCTCCTGAGAAACGTTTCGGAAATTGAAAACAGGTGCAACTTTCATACTCACTTAAAAACCTGGCTCTTCACCAATATCGAACTCATTTCATGCTTGTTGTGATTCAGGCAATTTGTTCAGGCAAACACAAATTAACTTTGTGTCTGTTCCGCATTCCCTTCCACCAAGTGTCATGCTTTGAAGAGCGTGTTTCACCAGGTCTGTGGCTCAGTTAGCTAATGCATCCAAATGTTTGGCCTCATGGTCACAGGTTCAGATCCCAGTAGTTGCACTCCGCCCTTCATCCTTCCAAGGTGGATAGAATGAGTTCTCCTGAGTAGGGTGACAATAAACATCTGTAATTCAGCACTAAGAAACCTCCGGGTGAACAGGTGCTTCACACCTGCGACAATGCATCACTATTGCCGCAGAGTCTAACCTCTATGTGTCTGTCTGGTAGCACACTAGCTACAGGCCCTGACCTCCCTGCCTCACTTCTGTCATGTAGGGGTTCACCAGGCTTGGTTGCTCCCCTGTTTAACTGGATGGAGTCTTGTCCACTCTGGATTTGTCTGTTCACACTGGTTGCAGTGTCATCCTTTTCTGAAGCTGGCTGCAGAGTATGGCCTGCCTCTGTCTCACCCCTAATGCTGCCAGCAGGGCCTGAACACTCTGCACTGAGAGCAGTGTCTCTGGATCTCTTCCCATTCTCTTTGCTGCAGGGTCTCACTTCTCTCCATCCCACCTTGTTACTATGAAATATCTGCTCTATTGTCCTTTTGAATGGACTTAACGGCCTGGCCTTTTGAGAGCCATCTCCTGATCTACATGGTGCAATTGCATTTTAAACTAGAGTTCCAAACACTGTTCCTGCAGATCTGGTGGGCTAGGGGTATTTTCAATTGTGATAGGGGTGGTGGAGGCGACCCATCCAGATCCCGCAGGATCATACCTTTTAGTACCTTTTGGGGTGAAACACATTTGTATGAAAGATCATTTCAATGTTCTCATTATCAATGGATGGATAATTTTCTTTTGGTGAGATAGACCAGCTGGTAAAGGGAAGGTTGTGAGGTGATTGCTTTAAAGGAGGTGGGGCCAAGAAGTGAACATGACCCAAGTCTTAAGCACTGACATTAAAAAGTCAGTTCACTTCAGTGCTTAGAAATTAACAAGGTTTGCATGAATATTGTGTGTACAAATGATTCTATAGTGTCAAGGAGAAAATCCTCCACTGAGCCCCCCCAGAGATGTCTCCTCAGATATTGTAATGGGACATGCTTTATTTTTGCTCTCTATAACTTTGCTCCTGGACGGAACATCTGAAAGCTTTCCATACTTATTGAACGTTGGGCATATCTGAGTTTTGGAAAGTTTTAGGCTATCTACCGGAGCAAAGTTAGAAAACTCACCAAATCATCGTCTATGTTGCTCCAAAGTCACGTCCCAGAGTATGCGCACATCTGCACAGACCTACCCATGCGTCTGCAGACCAGGCACTGGATCCTAGGACCATGCCACCAAGTTCCAACATTATTTTCACTAAAAAGGGACATATTACACACCTCTGGGACATGCACTTGCCCTCCAAAACGTCAGGACATGCTTAAGCGGGCTGAAATATGCCTCTTTTCAAACTTCTCACACTGCAGGATCTGAGAATCAAGATGATAACAGAAGTAAAATGGCCAATTGTGTCAGCCCATCCATTCCTCAATGCAGATTTAAATGTGGGCCTGGGGTCTATCTGCTAACCTAAATGACAGTATGGCCTGAATTTCCACCAAAACAAGCAAAGCACTTGAGTGGATCCAGATCAGAGCTTCTCTTGCAAGTTCAGTCTACATCTGCTACAGGATGTGTACTGTAGGTGAGAGCAAATATTCCCTCTGCGAGGTTCAAATGGAAAACATGACTTTTGGGACCCTCCCCCCCCTTAGGACATTGCCCCTCGTCCCTGATGGAACTTCTAGAAACGTTCTTAAACAAAATTGGAACAGACTTTTAGTGTGGCTCCAAGGTTATAGCACCCCAAACAGTTATTTTCCTATGGAAGTGCAACAAAGTCATCACCACAGAGTCACTTTTGCAGACTCGATACTATGTGGATGATTTTCCTTCATTCTTTGTGTATTTTTGTGTTGTCTTCAGTTTATTTATCAAGCTTTAGCTAATTCAGTAATTCCAGATCAGATATGCTTTAAATAACCTTTACAAAATCCATCACATTAATTACCACACGATTGTTAGGGTTTAACAGTAAATTCCACCACAACATTTCCCAAGTGAACAAAGGGCGACTGTTCAAATATAACTTAAAATATTCTACACGTGCAGCAGTGAGTGCCAAACAGTCACTGATTAAGTGCTTCAGAGTTTTGATAGTAGACTTACAGAAGCAACACAAGCCTTCTTCAGGAGAAGCACAAGACCGAACCCCTAATACATCCTTTGTTGGTACTAAATTTAGTTTTATATATAACCAAAACGGTCTAAGATTTTTCGAGGGATGTTTTAACATACATTTCTGTGTGAGATTAAAGGGTTTTACGTCCAAGAGAAAATGCTCAAACACCACATAGGTAAGCAGCCTTTGCCTGTTGTTAATCCAGTCACTTTCATATAACATCTTTTTGACCTTGGCAGGGTTACACTATAATTCTTCTAGCGAAAATGCTCTCACATTCAGCATAACCAAAACACAAGTCACCCCAGCATTAAGCAGCACACAGTTACGCAGTTTAAACAGTGCATTGAAGTGTTCAAATATACTAAAAGCCAGAGGAAACATTAGGCTTCTCAGAAGTAAAGTTCTTCGGCAAAGAACGTTAACCTCGAACGATATAAGGCCCAAAATGTGCCGAACCGTAGGAAACAGAGTACCTATTGAGAGGGACAAAAGACGCTTCCAAATAAGGGACTCCGCCATATCCCATTGCCGACCATCTTCGTGCACCTCAGACCCGTAGGTCAATCTAGGGACCAGAAACTTATTGCATATTTTAAGTGCCGGAAGTAATGAAAAGCGGCCATATTTTTTACAAATATGTAAAGCTGAGAGGCTGCCGGAATAGCATCCAGCTTAAGGGCTTGATTAGCCAAAGCCAAAGACTGCTTGGCTTTGAGCACAACCCCTAGATATTTAAATTCACGGACCTCCTGTATTTTCTTGTCATTAACATACCACCCAAAATTAGGCCTGCCTGAAAGGATCTTCCTACGATGAATAACCAGGACCTTAGAATTGGATACATTTATATCCAAGCCAAGATCCCTAAAGAAATCACCCACCAGTGTCAAAGACTGTTGTAGCCCTATTGCAGTGTAACCTAGCAACACAAGGTCATCAGCATAGAGAAGATAATGCAGTTTAACAAAACCCAACTTTGGCGGATGAACCACAATGCCCACTAGTGCTGCCCTTAATACAAAAATATATAAATTGAACAAAAAAGGTTCTAACACGCACCCCTGGTGTAGAACACAGTCCGCAGAAATACACCCATATTATGTACCCCTTTGGTCAAACCTCACTTTTAATATGATATCTTTATGCAGAAGCTCCAACAGCCTGACCAGGGCCTGCGGACAAAACCAGGACCTTAGCATTTCCCAGAGCCGAGAGCGGTCAACACAGTTGATCGCCTTAGAGATGTCAAGAAAGACAAAAACAGAGTGTGCTTAGATGCAAGAGTCTGTTTCGAGAACAACTGTAGCAAGAAACAATTCAAGGCTGTGCTTGTTCCCTTCCTAAAGCCTTATTGGTTTATATCCAATTTAACAGCATCAATTTCCCATATTTCAAGCGCACGCAATAAAAAGCCTGAAAATATCTTGTAGGAGGCATTCAACAGGGAGACAGGGTCGGTAATTCACCAGATCCGCCCATCACCCTTTTTAAAAATAACCACAACAATCACTTCCTTCCAAGTCAAGGGGCACCTAGCCAGCTCAACAACATTCCTAAACAATTGAAACAGCTCCTCTGCCCATACTGACAGTGCTGATTTTAACGTTAAGTTGGAAAGGCCGTCAGGGCCAGGGGTATTCCAGGATTTCGCCTTCCTGACGGCCAACAGGATCCCCTCAAGATCAATACCCAGCAACTCCCAAACCACCCGCCAGGAAATACCCCCATACTCCCAGACACACATGGCACGAAGAGACTCACAGGAGCATACAATTTACTAAACTTTTTCTCCCACAGATAGCCAGAAATCGGCTGAACCTGCAACGAGTATTGCACATAACCCCCTCTAATCATTCGCCAAAAATCAGACGAGTCTCTTGAGGCAAGAGCTGCTATCATATCCTCTGCATCTTTGGGTAATAATGAATAACAATGTCCCTTTGTCCAATGTCTGCAAGCTTGCTTCAGCTTAGATCTAGCGATACTAGCTAGGGGGCCCATTTTTCGTGCTTTCCTAACATCCCCTTCTTCTTCGCACAAACCACCTCGCTGAACTCATGAGAAAAGTCCCATTTAGACTTCTCAGCGGAATCAATCTTAAGAGAATATCCTGCATGTGGGGGGGCAAAGATATGGGGACACATATCAATAAAGACCCCCCAATAGATCTTGAACTATCTTAGCATTGAAGTGGGCAGCAAACTTGGGAAACCAAATTACAGAGTGGTTGCTAGGTCTGATCTCAATGGGATCAGAAGTCACGGCCATAGGGGCAATTGTACAGATACCTCCCAAGCACGCCCTAAGCTGCAAGGGATCAGTACAGGTCTTGGCACCT
This sequence comes from Ambystoma mexicanum, assembly GCF_040938575.1. Lineage (NCBI taxonomy): Eukaryota > Metazoa > Chordata > Amphibia > Caudata > Ambystomatidae > Ambystoma > Ambystoma mexicanum. The sequence continues at coordinate 971,935,168 of NC_090936.1, read as the reverse complement.
ACCTCAAAATGGTCAACATTAGATAACATACGACTTGAGATGAATATAAAATCCAAGGTAGATATGTGTGAACCATCTGTCCATGTATAGTTAGGGGGGAAATCTACCAAGATATTCCTGTTTAAAGGGACAAGGTCCAACCTTTCCAAAAGGTCACGGAACAGTGCCCCTCCATTTCATGCGGATTGCGAATAGCATCTTAGGGACCCGGGCAGATACCAGTAGGCATCCAGACATTCAAAATGAATGTCACTCATAATAACAAAAACCACATTTGGTAATAAACACTAGAAGTGTAATAGAAAATCTGCCAAGAGAGTAGACACAGGATTGCACAAACACGTTTTCAATATTAGAGCCAGGAAACACATGCCCGGCGCTAATTAAGCCACCAAAGGGCGTACCTTTGGGCCCTTTCCTAGCAGGCTCAAACAGGACAGAGAAACTGTCCTCATGTGGGACATATAACATAAATTATTCTTGTATACAAATCAAATCTGCCTCTTTCTATAGGTCCTCATTAGAGTGGAGATGGTTGAATCCATGCATATTCCAAGAGACAATCCTGACAGGGGTAATTCATTTGAAACCCCTTTGTGTTGAGTTATGCTCATGCAAAGAATGCATTATGTGTGACCAATTATAAATCACAAAAACGCTTATGCGACCAAGAGGGTCATTCATCAGAAGCAACTGTTGAACCCAATTTCACATCAATGTTCAGAGGTTTGCGTGGATTACACTCAGGTCCACCATCTCCTCCCTGGGTAGAACCCTTAAGAGTAACATATGGCCAGTCCTATGTCAACGAATAACCCCGTTTTAACAGACATTCAGATTCAGCCACAACAAGATTTTTTATTAGCTTAGAATAAAAGACAATTTTGACCATGTCCACACACCTAAAATCCAGAAAAAATCTCAAACAATATCCTTTGAAGTTAGTGATTGTAGGCTTGTTACCTCACCAAAGAAGCCTAAAATATAATGCTGATTTAGGGGACAAAGCTCTTTGAGCTCCTTAAATGTGCATTTCAAACACATGTAGCAAACAACATCCTCAACCAGGGGCGCCAACCTGGCAATACTGCCCTTGATTTATCGACAATAGCCTCCCCAATCACAGGCAGTCTAAAGGTAGAAACCCCAAGGGGGCCCTTAGGCGCCCTAGGTTTACCTAGAAACAAACCTCCAGATCCTGAAGGCCGCAATAAAGACACTCTCCTTTCTTCGATGGTAAAATAATTAACAGGTTCGCCAGAGATTAACTGGGAAGCTACCCTGGAAGGCACAAAAGAGGGAGCAGTCGGCTGCAACCTAACTGAGGCGGAGTCCATTTCTGGAGATGTCAGATTGCCTAAATCTCTCTCACACTCTTTTCCTGACCCCAAAGCCCGAGACAGAGACTCACACTGCATCAGCGGAAAGGAACAAAGGGCCTCCACCTCAGGCTCAACTGTGTAGGTGGAGAAGGAGGACACATCCAAGCCTTCAACAGCCACTACTGCACATTTTGGTTTCAGATAAGCTGTGATCAATGATCTACTATTAACATCAGGTTTCAAAGATCTGGACTGGCATGAGACCGCCTCCCGACTCTGATCATGGGCCTTACCTTGCTTCCGCTTACCTTTGACCTTAAGTGTAGGATCACCTTCTAGTGAGTTTAAAGGAACAATACACCCTCTAGGGGAATCAGAGTCTTCAGGAAAATCTTCGGTCTGGGCCTTCATCGATCATAAGAATTTTAGAGAGCTTTTCTTTATTTTGCAGTGGGCACCAAACTAGATCGATCTTTCAGCATTCTTAGATTTCTTTTCACTTTTACACCCAGCCTCCTGAAACAATACTGGCTCACCAACTGAAACTATTGGGGCAGAGGGCGCAAACCTCCCCCCCCCAAGGTCACTATCAGGCAGCATTGAGACACTGCTCGACACTGCAGGCCAACTAGAGCTCTTTCCAAGAGAAAATTGTAGGGGAGCTTGAGTTTTTGTAGCCTCCTCTGCTTGACCTTGGAAATTAGGGGACTCCACCTAAACCATTATCGGTGACTCCCCCAACAAAGCCAATGATGGACTAAGTTCAAGAAAAGAAGTTGAGCGGCAACAGAAACAGAGTTAAGAGCAGAATGAGCACCCCCAACCAAAACATTCTTACAATTGACTCCGGGAGCACTCAAGGCCAAAATAAAACCTTCAATAAAATTGACCTTGCCAAGTAAATCTTTTAAAGATAACCGAACTTCTCTCAGTTCGTACATATTAGAGCCATAACCTCGTCCATAGTATCCAAAATCCTTGAAAGAACAGAGAAAGGAAGGGCATGGACCACTGGCTCCTCCTGAGCCTGACGATCATGTCAAAATGTAGATAATCTTTTTGGTCATGAATAAATGGCACATCAGAAGAAGGTCATGAACATCGTGGTAGGCCCAGGCTGATTAAAAAAGGTGTGGGCGTCACTGAGGTTAGTAGAACCATAACATATCGTAGGAAAAGCCTCACCCTCAGGCAATAGGATTGCGGATTGGATCGGGGGTGGCTTGTACAACTGAATCTCATCCATTCCTTGTCTGGAGAAAAAAGGGCTTCCCAAGTTAAGCTGCAGTGCTCGATCCCCCAAGGATAACCGAATAACCAACCTGTGGCTGCCTTTTACAGTCGCGAGAATCGTGCCTATTGTAACATAGCAATTTCCTATTACTGTGTTAACTTGCAAACTGCTGAAAAGTACATCATCTTGCCTATCCCTACTGCCATACTTCATATGCAGCGCTCCTCCTTTTTGGGTCCCTCCACCTGCCCCACCCCAGCCGTGTAAATCCCTCCTGCCCCTGTCCACTTATCGTCTTTCCCATGACACACTTTTTTTCAGAACACGTCTTTGGATTTTCGTGCAGGAATTCAATAGGATTCCTGCAATGCGGCGAAAAAACCAGTCTGACGCAAACAGGGCTCTGTGGGCCTCCCAACTAAACAAGTGGTGCTCTTTTCCATCTCCCCACCTCTACTCCTGAAATGAAACTGCCCCTGTCCCTCCTCCAAATATAATTCTGGACACTTTTCTTGTTTGCCTTCCCATGGGATTACAGCAGGAATTGCTCACATCGAGCCAAAAATAAAATGGCAATTTTTCATTCCTGAAAAGCCCCAGTGCTGCAATGCACCATGAGATATATTTTAATGTTCTTTTTTGGACCATGGAGCACCGTCTCCTCTATCAAATATTTGAAGAACTACTGGACGGATTTACAACAATCCAAAGTAAAAGGAATATCCAGAACTCTTTATGACCAGCTCGTTTCTTACTTGGTGCAAATCGGTCCAGAGGCCTCTTTTTCTCTCTGGGTACCAAGAATTAGAGCAAGGTGAACACAGCTTTTTTCTCTTTGCTTAATAACTTTTGAACTGTTTGATTAATTTGCCTCAAGATGTCCAGTTTGGAGGGCCCTCTACCAAACGTTTTCTCCAGAATATTTCAGTCAGATTTGTTCTGCAAGTCAAATGTTATTAGCAATATAACTTTGGGAAAAGTCAATGCACATTGGTTTAGTCTTATCTATTAGAGGGCAGCAACCTCCCTACAAACATAAGCTAAACATGAGGCTGAACCCAATCTAGCTACTACCACAATTTAAATAATTTTAAAAAATGGCAAACGCTTGTATTTTAAAAATCCTAATGGTATCAATCCAACACTGGCGGGTAAGCAGAGGCCTATGTTAGCAAAAAGGCACAGACCGCAAGCCTTTAAACAAGAACAAGTTTATAACAAACTAACTGGCCACCTGTGACACTGTCCATTCGTTCTTTTAACTATTATAATAAAAGAGGTGTTGCTCCATATTTTGCAGTTTTTATTTGACACATATTGCAAACAGCCGACATGTGTCTCGACCTTTCAAAAAGGTCTTCCTCAGGGCATGAAAGCACACTCTTCTTTCCAGATTTTCTGCACATATTTGAAAGCCAACATCTATTAACCACAAAACCCATGGTTGTGCTGGTCTATTCAGGACCGATCTCTGTAACTTATTACAATTAGCCACGCCGGACGCCGTCAAGGAACTGAATGACCTAATGAGGTTCCTATGAGCCCTAATTTTGGTTGGCTGTATTTGAACAGCACAATATATAACACTCCTATCTCAAGCAAGAACCATACAATATAGATGAGCGTGTTGAAAATGGGCAATAACATAAAATATAGAGATTATTTTTGAGCGGACTCCTTTAGGAGATGGCTTAATTCGATGCACAGAACAAAAGGGCATGAATGAATAAGAAAAGTAAAACTAACAGAGATTGGTTCTGAATAGACCATAACAACCAAGGGTTGAGTGGTTAATAGAGGTTGGCTTTCAAACATATACAGAAAATATGGAAAGAAGAGTATGCTTTAAAGCCCTGCGGAAGACCTTTTTGAAAGGTCGAAACACGTGTCGGCTGTTTGCAATATGTGTCAAATAAAAATTGAACACATTTTTAGGAAGTTCCATTGAAAGCATAGGGACTTTTAGCGCAGATGGCTTTTCCCAGGTGGTACCCGGGCCGTGGAGTACCCGCATACTGGGTGCCACTTTATGAATTAGAGCACTGCTCTGACTCTGACATATCCCAAGTGCTTACGCACCCAGCTCAAAAACTGGTCCCGAAGCCAGTGCAGTGCCCAGGCTCCAGGCTGCTCTGTACACAGCACACCCCAGACCCCCCTCCCTAATCACTGTTTCTGCAGCACATGAAATATTCAGGCCCTTCGTGCTCTGGCTTATTTAAAAGCCTCAGCTATTCGCTCCCTTCCCGGCTGGCCTCGCTGTGGGTTGCAGTGCCACTGGGAATGGAGAGGACGAGACTGGCTTAAATGAAACCCTGTCCTGGGGTTGGGAGCTCAGCTGCGGCCATCGGGGAAGAACATTGCATGTGTGCATGCTGCGCTAGAGTAAAGCTGCAGCGCCAGGCTTGTACTTGGGGAATGCCGGTGTTCTTGTATTTTACGGTACTGCTCTTCGTCATACCGCTGAGTAAAATCCAATCAGGTTTTCAAGATATCCACAATGAATATTTATGAGAAGAAATTACATGCAATGAATTGCATTGGAGATTATTTGCATACGTGTTGGCCAATCGGAAAACCCAACAGAGTGGTATGTTGCTCTTCTGCAGGTTAACAAGCCCAGACGCATTCTATAGAAAACATGACATGAATCTAATTTATTTATTCATGTTTGTGTGAAAAACATGATTCCTTGTGAATTACATTAATTGCCTGTATGTAATGTCAGGCATCCCTGTTCTTTTTTATTGCAGTTTGGAGCTCGGGGCTCATGGATCGCTAGCCTTTCTTCAGCTTGTACCTTTTATACATGGCACTGAGGGAGTTGTGGTCATAAACATGTACAGACGCCCTTAAGAGGAACGTCCTTAAGAGCAAGGCAGAGACTGTGGGTCAACAAGCCCAGACACATTCTATAGAAAACCGGGCATGAATCCAATGCATTTATTCATGTTTGTGTTAAAAACAACATTCCTTATGAATTGCGTTCATTGTTTGAATGTAATGTCAGGCCTCCATGTACTTTTTTTTATTTTTATTGAAGTTTGGGGCTGGAGGGTCATGGATTGCTAGCCTTTCTTCAGCTTTTACCTTTTATACATGGCACTGAGGGATCATTACACCATTGATCTGTGAGAAGAGGTAGCGCAGCTATGGGGTCAATAAAGGAGCTTATTTCTAATTAGTGCCTTGCGCTTGTGCGGGAGCCAATCAGACAGCACAGGGCACCGCTTTCTCTAGTGATCAAAGCCTTCCTTCTGGGTCTCTGAGCCGGGTACTAGCCCGTAGAAGGACCTCAGTTCCCTCCTCTGCCCACCGTCCCTCGCCCACTTCACCGACCCCAAACACTTACCTCTTAATTCAGTCTGGGTCTGCATCTGTGTTGTCCTGAGGAGGCCATAACAGAGAAAGAAAGGGGCCTTTTTTTGTCTCCTTTTCTATTTACCCTGGCGGCCATCTTTGATAGGGTTTGTTTTTTCCATTTATGAAGGAACACAGAGTGTATTTTCATAAACCAAATACTTTCCAATTAGCACTTTTTGATGGGTGCTAATGGCAACAATATCTTCAGTGGAGGGCCGTAGCAGGATGGTAACAGCCCGCTAACTGCATTAAAGGCCTTCACTTTGCTCTGGCCTTTTATCTTGCATCCTAGGCTGTTACCACCCAGAACCGCACATCACTGATGGCATTATCGCATAAATTCAAAGTTGCCAACATGTTGCATTCCAATCTGTCGGTGCTTATCCAGTCCTGGTTTTTCTTTGCATTCGGGACTGGTAGTCAGAGTTTTATAATGGGAAAAACAGAACTAAAGGTCCCAGAATGCAAAGGGAAAAAAAACTGGATAAGCACCTACAGATTGGAATTTTTTGGCAACTATGTAAATGTGTTACTACACAGCTGCTACACAAAACGTTTTTTTACATTTATTGCAAGTTCACAATCAAAAATGTTATTAATTACAAGTGCACGAGGCAAACATTCTGCTGCTTTTTCACCATAAGGCACTATTCAAAATGTAATGTAGAGTCTGTGAATTTCTTTACTGCATTTCTGAAATCTGCCCAACTCATGACAACATGTGTGTCTGAATTACAAAAATGCTAGGGTTTTATACAGCACGCACCTAGCTATGAAGCACTGGAGCGCTGTACAGGAGGGGGGCACAGGGATACATTAGGTGGATATTTGTGTCCAAAGGTATCCAAATAGCATCACCTATTCCATATCATTTTCATCATATCCTTTATTGATCGGCCTAGACATTTTAATACAACAATAATACTGCAGAAGTTCATACATTCCACACCCAATCATGGACGATATTCATCTTTCATAAATTGCAGAAATAATTTAGAAAAAACGAAAGATCGTTTTTGTATTATTATCTGCCTGTAATCACTTTTTATACCGTAAGCAATAACTACACTCACTATCTATGTCGTTGGCATTATAGACCTAGATAATGCTGTCTAATACAATGTATAGAAAGCATTGGCAGAGCCAACCTTTTTGGCGCTTGCAGGTGTTAATTGCATTTGATATTTGTAGGCATGAATGCAGTAAATACTTTGGAACTTCGTACCTAGTCATTACTTTAATCTTTCCAAATATGTGCACACGTTGGTGTTTATAAACGAATAACATTAGTAACAGGCAGTAAAAAAGTCATTTGCATATCTTCGGGTTCATATCTGCAGATAGGTATGGGATTTATAAAACCCGATCCCACCTGGGAAGCAATGGAGCACAATACTTAGGGGACGCTGTGAGGAATTCGACCATCCGGAAAGGGAGAGTGCACTCGCCTGGGCTTTTTTATTTTTTAATAATGCAAATGAATGCTGGGAGATCAACCTCCGAGGACTGTGTGAGGCCCTTCCGCACACCGTCCCCCTGCTTCCTGCACAAAACACGTAGTCACATGTACTCCAGGAAGACACAGCCTACAGGAGTCATATTCCCCTGTCATATTCAGATGGAATGTGACAGCCCCGGGTACATCAAAGCATCTCCAGAAGGGGGAAGGCACACCTTCCTCCATCCATGAGCAGCCTAATTTAAATATCAAAGTTCTGCATTCCTTTTGGCTATTCCAGCTGGTTCAGTGCATACTAATGAGATAATTGAAGCAAGCCTAGAGGAGAGGCTTGGTTGCCGGAAGAGACAACAGGAAGGCGGGACTAACACCCCTTTGGTATTCAATGTGTCAACTTGAAGCTAGTTCCCACCTCTCTGTATGAAAGGCAGTGAACAGCCTGTCTGGGTCCAGCAATTACCACAGGGGTCCCTACAGAGCAGACCCCTTTCAGAGGTACGAAGGATGTGATTTGGGAGGGGACAGGAAGTCTGCTCGCAGCACATACTTCAAGGGTAGTCTGCGCTTTAATCAAGAGTCACAGAGGGCTCAGTTAACCAGAGAGACACTTTGATCTACAACAGACAGGAAGATGGGTGGGACTTAGACATATGTTGTCACCCCTTTTCTATCCTGTTGCAGAGCCCCCTTTCCTGACCTCATGCACGACAGAAGATTGTTGGTGTGGACCCATGATTGGTTCATTAAAGTAGGCTTAGCCTGCAGAAAATACTGGGGCCCATTTGGCTTTAAAATAGAGCTGAACCCCTCACTTGAAAGATCATCTGAAGACTTTGAAAGGAGTAAGAAGAAGGACTGATTTGGCCCTGAGCTGAAGGTACAGTCTACCTTACATCTTCCGCCACAGATGGAATGCCAGGAGTTCCAAGAGGGAAGCAAGATACCTCCCCCCTAAACATCTCCCAGGGTACATAGGGAGTTACCGGACTCAGAGGACCCATCCAGCAGTTCCAGAACCGTTACCCAGCCAGCACACAGTGTGCCCTGCTAGGTTCTGCCAGCCAGCTTCCTAGGTGGGAAGGGCCAGAGAGTCTATAGACAAAGACAAGGCTGTTTCCTGCAATCACCCTCCTGGGCTTTGGCCAGTCCGCCTTGAAAGGAAACAAGCCCTGCGAAGAAGCTAGGAGGAGTGCCACACAAGTATCATCCAGCGTCCTTCTTTTAAGTACATTTTCGAGACAGCCTAGTCCTTGAACCGTATCCAGCTGCACCGCTGGCTGTTGTCACGGCACAGTCACCAGAGCTGTCTGAGCTGCCTCCACCAGCATTCCAGAACTGCCAGCCAGCACAGAGACAACGATTCTGGGCCCCGAGCCACCACACTGAACATCCTTCAGACGTCTGTCTGCCTCACTTGCCAAACTGCATGCCGCCTGGTACCTGCAGCTGTCTCCCGCCACTAACTCTCAAGGGCTCTGAAGCACCCTGTAACTGCTTCAACGCTGTTCAGCACCAAGAACTTCTTCAGCACCATGTATATTGTGGTTCTGCCCCTCTGGTCCTTCTCCAAAGGCCCCTAGAGACAGTTACGACCCTTTGCACCCTTGGTGCTGGAACCGAATAACCTTGAACAGGAAGACTGATTACTTCACAAACTACCCTCCTATCAGTATCCAGAGTGCATCCCTTTCCTTCGTGAAACTGTCTGTTCTCTGTGTTCCTTTACAGGGTGGGTCGTAATTGTAGTGTGCTAGAACTGTCTGTTGTAGTAATAATAAAGTAGATATTTGTATACAACCTTGACTGGATGGTTCCTTTTACCATTGGGTAATAATTGTATTTTCACTGTGTTGCAACTAACCAACGATCCACAACCTTGTGGAGATAAGCCTGCCGTTCCGTCCACGTTACCAAAATTGGACAAAGAGATCTTATAATTCACTTGTATTTAATCTGTTTGGATCCCTTCTGGTGTACTAGTGGTGTGGGGTTGATAGATGGTTTAGAAACTGATATTCATCCCTGGACCACTGGTGCCCCAAAAGTTGATTCGTCACAGGTGCAACCAGGGAGTGACAGGCAAGGTCAGGGCGTACAGGTACTTTTACCTTTAGGCAGCTATTAATCAATCACATATGCCTAGGAGGTACCATCTTTATCACGCAGTACCACAATATGCTCTGGTATTGAAATCCCATACCAGGTATTGCTATCAAACTCTAGGAAATTCCATCAAATACCCAGGTACTCGCACCATTTCAAGAATATGTTTTCATGATCACAGATACTCACACCATTGCCAGGTGTTGCCATCAAAATCTACTATGCCCGGTTAGCACAGGAGTGCCACATTCCATTAAGCTCAGTTACCAAGTCAGGGCCAGATACTCTTATGCCCATTTATCATACCAGTGCCAGGATTCCATTAGGTATAAATGATTAGAGGGGTGCAGAGCAAATTAAATAGCTTTCTATAATTTAAATAATTTGAAAAGGTAATGGCGCCTTGGGTAATCCTAGGTTACAGGACCAAAGTCAACTGAAAACATATGCCCATTCAAGCATGAATGGGTCACTTTTTTTCAGGATTCCATTCGACCCATTTGGGACAACAATGGCAGGTTCCATTACGCCCACTGAACACAGAAAGGCCAGATACTACTATGTCCAGTTAGCACAGAAGTGGCAGATTTCATTATACCCAATGAGAACAGTAAGGCTGCCTCTCAATATTTATAAATAGTTATCATAGTAAAGTCAGGTGGATTACCATGAAATAACCGAATGGAGAAACAACCGCATTGTCTTTTAATTAATGCGGGGGGAGCCCCGCCTCCCTCTCCCCCACCTTAACTATTACTCCTACCCCACCCCAGACCTATATTTTAATAAAATGTCCCCACATTTCGAAATAAACTGGTAATAATTTGGTAATTGCTCCATTCGTTATTTTAAATTCGATCATTTCTACGGATTCCAAGTCAGGTACCATTATGGCCAGCAAGCACAATATGTGAAAACTCCAGCATGACCAGCTAACTGTAATGCCAGCTACTGTTGGGGCTGTGTGTGTGTGTGTGCGTAGAGTGTTCAGCACAGCACGAGTGCAGTGCAGCATGCAGTGTGTGGGGGCTCTGTATGTGTAGGTCCGCACACAGGCGTGCAGTGGACAGCATAGGTGCAGTGCATCTTTTGGGTGGTGTCTGTGTGCAGTGCTCAGTCCTGTGTCCTTCCTCACCCGCCCCCCCCCTTCCAAACAATAACCTCCCTTCCCTTCCAACCCCACTTATCTTCTACCTGACTCGGTAATGCCCCCGTGGCTCGGGACTTATTGCTTAAATATGCCATTGAAGTGCACAGAGTCAGATTGCTATGTCGAAATAAGACTGTGGAAGTTCAAGGGACCAGTCAAGAATATGAGGGAAGAGATTTGGTGAATGAGGGAGACTCCATTGTCATCTTTGGGGGCAATGATGTAAAAAGGACGATCAAACAACATTGGCATTGCAAAACATTGGTATTATGGCAGCAGGCTTGTGCTCATAGATAATCTGCCAGGAAGAACCCCGGGGAGACAGCAATCCTTGCACGGCCTGGGTGGGAGAGGGGCTCCTGTGTATGGAATGTGATTAAACAGGGTCTCTGCCCTGATCATTTGCAATCCATCCAATGAAAGAGCTGGGAGGAGACCATCAGAAGAGGTCAAAACACATTTTAGGACTCAAGAATGACAATTCATCGAGGAAAAACACCTGCATTTATAATTCTCTTCTGGCCTATTCTTTCTAAGCTCTACCACAATCCCTAATTGCCCATGGTTCCGTGCCTGCCTTGCAGTGCACTAACGTGCATCTTGGTGCCTTAACTGCCTGTACAGAGCACTAACATTCACAGCACTGCAGGGGCCAGCAAGGACCAAAAGGAGCCAGCGAAACGTGCAGGGCGCCTAACTCCCCGCACATGCGTGCGTACTCTGGCGTGTTCCTGCACGCCCTTTCCCGTGCCTTGGCTCTGTCCTCTGATCTCCATTCCCCCACACGTCCCATTCTCCTTGCCCGCACCAACAGTGCACAGAGAACCCCAGAATCTGACATTTTTAAAGTTGTGGGCAGGCAGCACTCAAATTCTCTAAACACTTGTAAATATTTCAATCACATCCAGAAGATAAACACGGCGAAAACAACCGGCGATGACTATCATCAGAAATGGTGACCACCAGGTGCGTTGCTAGGGGGTGGGAGGCGGCTGAGGGGTCTATAGCCCTGGGGTCTTTTGGTTGTAGCCCCGGATAGAAGCTCAGGGGTTACAACCAAAAAAGGCGAGCTAGCCCCGAGTCCCGGCAGTCCCAAAATGAGCATAGCCCAGGATCTTCACCAGACCTAGCAACACTCCTGTTGACCACCCTCGTTTCAAATGCTGCTACTTTATGAAAACAATACTGTTGCCAATGTTATCAAATGAAAAACACCGTTTCATCTTCACATTGACAGTCTTTAATATCTTGTGTTGTGCCGCCTTTATCACAGAAGTGGCAGAGCACAGAGCTTTTTTTGCCCACGGTAGAGTGGTAGAAGGAATTCTTTCCCTAGACAGAGATTGTTGGACCCAAACACTTCAAACACCTGCTGCAAAGGAAACCATACACACCAGAAGACAGATTTCACACAACAGGAACTCATGTGCCAAAAGGCAGAATGGGCCCTGTTGATGGACTCAAAGTCCGAAATGCATTGGCTTCTGATTTGCTGCAAGGGCAGTGCCCAGTTCTGATGAAAGAGATCATCAGTTGTTTTCGCAGTGCTTCTCAATAACATGCCATCAAGAGCATCGCTATGTTTCTGCAGCTGACCCGGAACATGTTAAGGGTAATAAAATCGCTGCAAAAAGTCGCCTTTACAAAATATTGTGGCAAAAATGCTGTGGTTTGACCGGGTAAAGGTGTACCATTTAAGGGCAGCGGGGGTTGCAGGGGTGTCCCCCGGTCCCATTAAATGGTATAATGGGTCTGGGGGTTACAGGGGGGTGTCCCCTGCATTCTTTACATGGATTGCGGCAGCAAAACCACAGCCTTTATGCTGCAATTTTTTTTGTAAACTGCCATTTTTTATGCGATTTTAACACATGGAACCATGTTAAGCATAGACTATCAGTGGTGTCCAGGTGACAGCCTTACTGCAGCTACATACCTATAGAGGGTGGAGTTAGAGGGCAATAACAGCCCGGCAACATTTTAGCATCGCTCAAGGTTAAGGCTTTGGGCTCTGGCAGGTTGAACACTGTTTCTGCACAGGTGGCGGCGGGGGGGGCTTGAACGTTGCGCGAGTGCTCCCTCAGTAGAGAAGGCAGGTGTGCACAACCCGCTTGGCGTTTTCCTTAATTTATGTGTATGCGTGCCCAAAAAGATGCTAAAAGAAGAAATCATAATTATCAGGGCCCACACCCTGCGGCTAACCGTTCACCTTTCGAGATCCAAACTCCTCATTGGCATACGTTTATTAACGTAATCCATGATTGGTGTATACAGCGGAAACACCCACAAAATCAGGCGCTCTGGGCCATCTATTCCACAAGTATGATCAATTCCCTTGGCAACCACATATTCTTCTTCTCAACACCCTGCCCCTGCTCTCCTTCCCTGTGACCAACACCTGAGCAAAAAACAAAAATATAAAAGAATGTAACCTGCTTCATAGTTAGAAATCTATATTCTCTCTTAGTTTACACCATTTTCTAATTTTCCATGCACTGTGGGCTGTATTAAATCGTAAGATAAGGAATAACGCACTCGAAAGGCTTCCTTCACAGTTGTTACGATTGCTGCAACATAGGTTTCTTGCAAGCCTATGTTGCAGCAATCACACGCAGGCAAAACACATGTAAATGGGCGACTATTTCTATGACTTGGTTACTATAATGGTATGGCCTCCCCTTAAATGGGGTTCCCACCCAGCCACCTCCTACTGTTTCTAGTGGCAGGTTATCCAATCTGGACTTCAGCTGAAGCGCCCTTAGGTCAGCTGGGACAAGCGGTTACGGTCGCATTCTTGACCTGGAAAGGTCTTTTTTTTAACCTCTGCTGGTGTCCCTGGAAGCTACCCACCGTCTCTCTTGGACATTCCCCCAGTGGCTCTCCTTTAGATCTTGTCCATGGAATGTCTATCTTTTCTAGGGTGCTCTGTAAATCGGGTGTCCCTAATTTACCCAGCAGGGAATGTACATGCTTCAATGTCCCAGTTTTATGATCCCATTCAAGCCTCCAATGTGGTTAATATGGGCCCTAAGACCCCGGGGAGAGCTATTCACACCCAAAGGCAGTGGAGCAATGGCCTCCATGCAGCTTCATCCCTAATGCTTTCCAGATCGAGGTCTACTTTCAGAGTCATTCATGGATATTGCTAAATGACCCCAGCAAGGGCTTCAAAAGACATCTTTCCTGATTGTTAAGGGGTCACAGTGGATACAGTCCCACACTTTTGAACCATTTAACTCACCTCCCACAATTTTCGCTCTATGGACTTCCAATTTGGACGAGGTTGGTGTGGCGAGATTGGTTTGAGCAAAACCTCATTAGAGACCCACCGGCTTGAGTTATCAAGGCTCACCCTTTCTGTATTTGCACACCCCGTTTGCTACATGAGAATCTTACTTCTAGATAATGAATGTCTATATCAGCTTCTAGAGACTCGCTCTTATTCCGATCTTCCCTCTCGGGGTTGAGGTTGGGGAAGGGAGAGGGAGTCATCAAAATCATGAACTTGTTTTTAGATTTGTTGAGAAGTGATCCAGACCAGCACAGTAAACCTCAAAAGTGTGATTGATTTTCCCTTCATACTAACAATATTGTATTGTCCACAAAGAGGAGGGCTGACATTGTCGCTTGTCCACGCTGTTGAATATCTGCCTCCACCTTTCCCGGGGTTGCGTCAGCATCATTTGTAAAGCGTGGAAACAGAACTGGGGTTTATCACCCTAGATGGACGCCCTTTCTGCATCGACAGTTGCAGTTGACTGTTCCTTAGCTTTTTCTCTTGCACATGTCTGGTATTATCTATGGTAAGCATGACTATGATACCCGTCAGAGCTTTCCACAACTTTAGGAGTTGAGTCAAATCATAAGCTGCTTCCAGCTCTATATATGTCTGAGTGTATTCCTCTTTGCAAGTTTGAACCCCGCAAATACATTTATATAGGAAGACATATTATAATTATAAAACCTGCAAATGGCACTCTCTGCATCAGGGTCACATATTTTGCTACCAACATGTCGAACATATTCAAAAAAGTATTCCAAAACAGTCCAATTTAAAAACATACAATGGGCCTCATTACGACCCAGGAGCTAATGGGTTAACGGCGCCGTAAAAGGCTGCGCCGCCGTTAACCTATTAGCGCCTAATTACGAGGTCCCTTTGCAGGACCCGACCTTAACGGCTGGTTTTAGCAGCCGTTAAAGTAGGGACCTGCTAAGGGACCTTGGTGCTAATTACTGTGCCGCAATTTGCGGCACCGTACTTAGCGCCTTCCCCATTCCCATTGAGCCCTATGGGGCAAAAATGGGAATGGGGAAGGGCCATGGCGGTATGGGGAATTACCGCCCTGCCAACCTTGGAATGGGGTGGTAATTCCCCATTCTGCCATGGCGGACACCGGCATGGACCATGGTGCTAATAGCACCATGGTCCTCCGCCTGGGTCGTAATGAGGCCCAATGTTGCAAAAGTTACCATTACTTTTCTAATTGCTGTTCAGTTTCTCATTTGATTAAATATTTCAAATACATTCTCTTATGTTTCAAGGAAGTTTTTGACATCATGTTAATTCCAGATTTAAATACACCAAAAAGTATGTTTTGTGGCATTTTATTGTTAACGGGAACTTATGATATAATATGATGTGGCATTGATAATGTACGCCTGTACACAAATGTTTCTTGGTGCGACAAAACAAGGAGGCAGAAACAAAGGGAGGACAAAACAATGATCTTACTAGGCCTTGCATGATTCAGATCACGCAAGTGCAGAAAGAGGAAAGGGGAGAAGTGCTATGGGGGTAGAGGAAGGGGGAAGTGCAGTTAACTCACAAGTGCAGCCAGCGGGTGGCTCATAAGTGCAGATCGAAGGGACTGTAGGGTTGTAGATACAGACCCTTAAGTGATGGGGAGCCCGGAGGCAGTGCGAGGGAAACTGGACATGCAGGAGCCTGGGCCTCAGTTCAGAAGGTGACCAGGTGACTAGTGCGCAGAGCAGTCAGGTGCATCAGCAGATGAGAGGTAGAGAGAAAGTGGATGCCAATAGGAAGGTCTTGAGTTGCTTCCAGAACCAGAGGTGGTTCTGCTCAAGTTTTAGAGAGGCAGGGTGGCTGTTCCAGAGGGAGGCCCCAGCCGAGGAGATAGATTTGCCCCCAACTCTCTGCTTGGAGAAGCGTCTGACCTTCAAAGAGTTGGAGTTGAACGAGTGGAGACCTCAAGAAGGAGGATGGAAGTACAGCCTTCCCAGGCCCCAGAACGAGTTGTGGATGATGAAGAGGGTCTTGAAGATAATCCGTACAGCCACTGGGAGCCAGTGAAGAGATTTCAGAGCTGGAAAGATATGATCCCTGGGCTCGAGGCCAAGGACAAGACTTGCAGTCCTGCTCTGGATAAGTTGGAAAGGTCGAAGAGTACAGGCAGGAAGATTTAGAAAGAGGCTGTTGCAATAGTCCAGCCGAGAGAGCACCAGAGCTCTGGAGACAGTGAGCTTCTGGGGGAAAGTGAGAAAAAGAAGAATACCTCTGAAGCGGTGCAGCTGATAGTATGACTTCTTAGAGATATCAAAGATGTGAGGAGAGAAGGAGAGGGTGGAGTCGAAGATGACACCAAGGTTCTTAGCCTCAGATCAAGGAGAATGAGGGCAGAAGGGAGATTAGAGTCAAGATTGGAGAGCACGTTTTCACCGGTGTTCAGGAGAGCAGTTTCCAAGCTTCTAGCAGCTCTGAAGCCAGACTGGTGGTCATGGAGGCAACCAACAGATTCAGTATGTGGATGTCACGTCCTCAATCTTGCCCTCCTTCCGACACTTACCCGACACCATCCGTTCCCATACCCACCACCCACACCAACGGGGAAGACACTGCAGGCGGGATGTCAGAGGGGGCAGAACCACCTCCTTCCGCCCATTTCCGTGTTGGCGCTTGCCCTGGCGTCTCATCCATGCCCGACGGCTCCGGGGCCGTCGGCTCCAGCTCCCGCGCACTGGAGAACCCGATCGCGTCTCGCTCAGGCGATCACGTGATTAGTCACGGGTTCTTCGTCTGCAGCCGACGCCGGCGTCCACACACTGGGCAACACCAATCACTGATGGCGTCCGGCCTCACGTGACGCTCCTGTGCGGTCACGTGCCCTGTCACGTGACCTAAATTTCCATCAAAAGGAGCCGAGAGGAAACACTCAGCGCTTAACAGCTGTTTCTACCAGAGACCTGTTCGGCGTTACTCATTTCTTCTTGCTACAGTTTGGAAATCGACCACGGAACGTTACTTTGGACTTGTATTGGATTTTCCTCTGGATTCGACGTATCTTCTGGACCCTTGGAACTCTTGACCTCCCTTTCTGGCCCTGGTACTGCTCTGGATTACCCTTTTGTCTTGGCGAACTACGAACCACACAATTCCTGTTTATCACGCTTTGCCCCCTGAGCCACTTAGGGTTCACTATTGTGCTCACTACCTGGACCTTGGGTTGGCTCGCTGACTGGTCATGTTCTGGCTGCAGGTGTGGGTTGGAGGAGCTGCAGTACATCCCAGCCTGCTGTTTGTCTTCCCTTGTTGCCCATTCAGGTTTCCCACCAGTTCTACCATCCCCGGGGTAAGCTTTGTCATTTTACCTTGTTTGCTTGCACTGCCATTCCTTTCAAAGTATACCTGATCCTAACCTTTGCTTTACAGCACTCAGGGGTCCTTCCGGTGTTCCCGGTATCTGACTGACGGCGCCACTCCACACCTGTGGCCTCAAAGATTGCTAGGGCAGTATTCTATACCTGCTCGAGCGGTACTTGGGGACGGAGGTAGTTTATAGCTGCACGACCATCAAGGCGGACCACCAAGATCAGAACAGTGGATTAAGCTGGGAGATGGCCAGCTTTTGCAGGAGTTTGGCCACGAAAGGAGTTATGAAGATTGGGCGAAGGTTAGCCAGAGAGGAAGGATCCGCCGAGGGCTTCTTTAGAATGGGGTGCACCAGAGAGTGCTTAAGGGGAGAGCGATAAGTTCCAGTGGCAAAGGAGCGACTGCAGAAATCGGCCAGGACTGGAGCAAGAGTGTCAGTGTTGTCCTTCATGGTTCTGGATGAGCAGGGGAGAACCTGCTTTGACGAGACTTTCATAGATCAGACTTGTCTAGAAACATAGTCAGGGGTGAACAGGGGAAAGGAGGAGGAGAGACAACCTCAGACGGGCCAGGATTGGTAGAGGAGGAGGTAGAGGAGGTAAGGGAAAAGAGGGTGGACAGGATGCTCAGAGTTTTAGTAGTAAAATGAGAGGCCAAAGTCATGCAGAGGGCCTGGGAGGGAACAGGAGAGGCAGAGACGGCAGCAGGATTGCTCAGCTCCTTGCAGATTTTGAAAAGTTTAGCCGAGTTGGTAGATGCCACAGTGATGCAGGCTTGCATGTAGGCTCTCCTCTTAGCGAGGACAGAGAGTCTGTACTGCCTTTGGAGCAGGTGGCAGGCCAGTTTATCAGGGGGGTACGCCTGATGCCCTCCACTTCCTCTCTGCCATCCTACACTTGTGTTTAAGGGCGGTAAGGTCAGAATCATACCAAGGGTTTCACTTGGATTTGGGCTACAAGCAGATGCTGATGGCAGGGGCAAGACATCCAGAGTGTTAGAGATAGCGAGATGAAGGTTAGAGAGGGCTGTGTCAGGGTGTGAGTCAGCCAAAGGTGCAGGAGGAGGAGAGAAAGTATCAGCGAAAGCCTCAACTGGCACATGCTTCATGGGTCGGATGACCGAGAAGGTAGGTGGCAGTGCTGGAGTCGGCTTGACCTACAGGGAAGGGAGAGGTGGGAAGAAAGGAGAAAGTGATCACTCCAAGAAAGGGGAGTGGTGAGAGGGTTAGAGAAGGGGAGGTCTGAGGGGATCAGAACATCGAGGGTGTGCCTTGCAGAGTGAGTTGGGCCAGACGGAAGAATAGAGAGAGAGGGAGAATCACAGAGGTTGCGAAATAGTCCTGAAGAAGGAATGGTAGCATCCAGGTGGATGTTCAAGTCTCAGAGGAGGAGAAGCTGAGAGGTAGAGGCAAGGAGCGAGGACGAGAGGTCAGCCCGCTCAGAGAAGAAGGTGAGCTGGCCAGGCGGCCTGTAGATAGTGGCCACAGTGAGAGAGAGGCCAGGAGTGATAGAGAGTCTGCAGACCAGGCATTCAAAGGAGGAGTAGTGCTGCATTGGAATGATAGAAGCAGGGATCCACTCCGGGAGAATCAAGGCTACACCCCCACTGGGTTGGTTGCTTCTGGGTACGGAGAGGATCTTGTAGCCATTGGGAAGGAGAGTGTCGTAACTCGTTACAGAGCTGGCCGTGAACCAAGTCTCTGTGAGACCGAATACCTCCAAATCAAACTCTTCCAGGAGATGGCATATTTCAGAGGAGTGTTTGACAGCTGAACGAGAGTTGAGAGTAGCGATGTGGAGCAGGTTGCCACATTTGAAGGACTTCCGAGGAGGGGTACAGACCAGAGGTACACCCTGCGGAAGTGTTGGAGATGCTGGGGATGGGCAGAGGAGGAAAGAAGAGAAGGCAGGGTAGTCAGAGAGAGAGAAGAGTGTGTGAGAGGGGTGGCAGAGGAAGGAGGCAACTGGGTGGCCAGAGAAGCACAAGGAAGTGCTTAAGAGGTGGCAGAAGAAGGAGGCAGCAGAGGAACCAGAGAGAGGTAAGAAGGGATAGCAGGAGAGAAAAGGAAGTTGATAAGGTGCAGGAAGCCTCTATCAAAGAGGAGATTGGCCTGAGGGCCCTGGACCAAGACGGTGCAATTTAAGTAGACATTAATGATGGTCTTACAGGTGTGGAAGGGGGGCAGGAGGCCCTCCTACTGGATGCTAGTATTAATGGGAGAAGAGGAAAAAGGAGAGAGAACAGAGACCATATGCGTGTCCCTAGGTCTGGAGAGAGCACGACAAAGAGTATGTCAGTAAGGGTCTGTTTGGAGGAAGCACTGGTATAGATATCAGCGATAGGGAGCCATGGGTGGGAGACCAGGATCTCCCTTTTGAGCTTCTTCATGCCAGACTTAGTAAGAGGGATAGGATAGTCTATAGAAAAGCAGTTCGAAAAGATAGGTGAAACAGAGAGCACCATAGGGGGTGCGTGGAGGAATGGGGGGAGGGTAGGGAGAGCGGAGCCCAGGCAGGGGAGGGGGGAGTTGAGGTGACACGGGGGGGGCAGACATGTGGGAGGTACAGGGGGGCCATGAAAGGGTGGGGGGCACAACAAAGAACAAGAACAACGGACATACAAATTAGATGCAGTACATAACCATCAGAAAGAAAAGAGCACAACAGGGAACCTAGAGGTAGAGAATGCAGATGTAGTACCGAAACAAGGCAAAGCACAAAGCACAACAGGTAATCTGGAAGCAAAGAATGCAGATGCAATACAGGACCAAAAGCAGAAAGAGGAAAGGGGCTAAATGCTAGGGGGGGTAGAGGAAGGGGGAAGTGCACTTAACTCACAAGTGCAGCCAGCGGGTGGCTCATAAGTGCAGATCGAAGGGACTGTAGGGTTTCAGATACAGACCCTTAAGTGATGGTGATCCCGTGGGCAGTGCGAGGGCAACTGGACATGAGTTCATTTCATGCCTGGGCCTGAGTTCAGAAGGTGACCAGGCGACCAGTGCACAGAGCAGCCAGGTGCATCAGCAGGGGAAAGGAAGAGGGAAAGCGGATGCCAATAGGAAGGTCTTGAGTTGCTTCCAGAACCAGAGGTGGTTCTGCTCAGGTTTTAGAGAGGCAGGGTGGCTGTTCAAGAGGGAGGCCCCAGCCGAGGAGATAGATTTGCCCCCAACTCTCTGCTTGGAGAAGCGTCTGACCCTCAGAGAGTTGGAGTTGAACGAGTGGAGACCTCGAGAAGGATGATGTTTTGGAAGAGAAAGTTGGAGGGTAGAGCCTTCCCCGGCCCCAGAACGCTTTGTGGATGATGCAGAGGGTCTTGAAGATGATCCGTGCAGCCACTTGGAGCCAATGAAGAGATTTCAGAGCTGAAGAGATATGATCGCTGGGCTCGAGGCCAAGGACAAGACTTGCAGTCTTGCTCTGGATAAGTTGGAAAGGTCGAAGAGTACAGGCAGGAAGATTTAGAAAGAGGCTGTTCCAATAGTCCAGCCGAGAGAGGACCAGAGCTCTGGAGACAGTGAGCTTCTGGGGGAAAGTGAGAAAAGGAAGAATACCTCTGAAGAGGTGCAGCTGATAGTTTGACTTCTTAGAGACATCAGAGATGCGAGGAGAGAAGGAGAGGGTGGAGTTGAAGATGACACCAAGGTTCTTAGCCTCACAGGAAGGGGTAGGAAGAGGGCTCAGAGTGGGAGGCCAGAGAGAGAGGAAAGGAAGTGAGCGGGTGTCCCAGTGAGGAGGATCTCAGTCTTACTGGCATTAAGGCAGAGATCATTGGCGGCACACGATTCCTTAATAAGGGCATGGCTGCCTCCAAAATCGTGTCCGGGTCCTGGTTCCCTGAATGGGGAAATACCGGGCCATTCTGACCTTGGAGGGCCCGGTATTTCCTCCAATCAGGGAACTGCTTGGCCTTACATGTCAATTCCAAATCCATGTATGAAATTACTTTGGTAACTACCTCTCCCATGTCTGCAATACCACCTCCTCGTCCAGTCCAACAGACTCCTGGTCCTTTCCCGAAAAAGGTCTCTTTGACAATTTGCTTTATATTTCCAACCAGGCTACGAATTTTGCAGGTAGCCTAGCAATCGTTGCTGTAACCGTTGGCTATGGGACAGTTAAAAACCTGTACTATGTAGGGGTGTGATCAGTCACCATTGCCAAACACACTGCACATCTGTGCGCTAAAGCGTGCAAGACACCATGGCTTGCCAACTCCTATCCATTGTGTGGGGACTTCACCCAGGCCGTAGGCCGTAGGCACTCATGTCCACTTTCATTGTGCTCTCCCTAGGCATACAGCCTAGTCATGCTGACAAAATGTTCCTCTTCTCATGAGACTGCCACATACAGTGCCCCCTCTGACACTGCAACACGGAAACCTCATTTGACCTGATAACTAGCTCAACAACAACACTACACATTCTGTCATTGCATGTTATCCAATTCTTTACATTTTAGAATCACACTATCCAGAGCATAGCCACCAGTTGTCACATTCAGGAAGTCCTGAGTGTCAAGCGAACACCACTTTGCATTCTGGGACTTGTAGTTACGCACTTCCTGTTACCAATAGGCAGGCTACCATGCTATTATCTACGGAAAGGTATGGCTGTTTAAAGTTGCCAGATGTGACTAGACCATCAAAATCTACAGAAACAGCCCCAGGACAGCTCTACGTATAAGGGTTTCACCAAAGAATCAAGGCATTGGAAAATGCTGTAGGCACGCACATTCCCAGCGGAGAACACCTCATTTTAAGATTGATAGGTTACAAGCAAAGTCCCAGAATAGCATCTTCATCCTCAGGACTGGTAGCGCCATTTAAAATGTTTAGTCACCCTCCCGGGAGAGAATATATTGCTTGTGACAAAATTCTGGCTTGAAATCACTTACTGAAGGACCGAGGGGGGTGTTGCATGATGTGTGGACAATGGGCAGGACAGATAGGTCAGCGTTTGTATTGGATGCCCGATAATGCAGTGCAACACAAGTTCGAATCCCCATCCCGTGTTTACAAGCCACTCGTTGGTATTAAGCGCCTTATAAAAGACCTATCATAAAGAGTTAAGAACCGGCCAACAGTCCTGGCTTTTTAGCCTTAAACGGTTTTGCATTTCAAGTCTATACATCCAACGGAAATCACTGAACTACAAGGTCCAGCATTCAGAGTGCTTTTGGCCGAAACGCCAACGCTGAGAAAAGGTGGGCCTCGTGAAATGGGGCCAGTTGGCAGCTATCGTATAGATTGTTCCTTTCAAGAAAGGGCTTCATTCCCTGAGCAGTGATGGGTGTGTCTGGGAAGATGACGGTGACGGCAGGATGATGAACCGTGATGCTGTCTGGGGTGTAGGAGGGGCTCAGGGCAGTGACTACCATCAGCATCATGGTCTGGCAGCCTGTGAACGCGCAGCGCGGCGCGGTGGACACCTGCTGGAAGAGTGAGATTCCCATAGGGACATCCTCCCCCTCTGCTGCTGGCCGCGCCCTGCGCTGACGTGCAGCAGATGAGGCGGGCGCTGCCTCTGCAAGAAGGAATAGGAAAACACGTCACGCAGGCATGTCACGCCAGCCAGTCAGGGAAACAGCAGCGCGGCTAGTGCGTGGCCTGTGGAACGGCAGCACTAAAACGAACAGCTAATTGGTACTGTCACCCCCCCCCCCTCCTCTCCTGCACCTCATATTAGTTAAGCATACTTTCAGCAGCCTTCATGCGCACCTTTGAAGCAGGCAATCGCAGAACGTTTGTTTGCTTCGTTTTCTATTTTCTAGCCTGAGGCAGACACCATTGGAATAAAAGGGCCATTAATATCATTGGGCAGGAGGCGATCTACATATATGCCTTCCGATTTTTCAATATTGCGATTTCTCCCGCCTGCAATAATGTGAACGCCAATTCACTCCTTTGTGAACATTAATTTCTCTGACATATCTCACTCCCAGGTGCTTCAGAATGTTGGCATGAATGCATCTATTTAAAAGCGGGCTCCTGACTCGGAGGTCACACTGTAGTTTGATAACTCCATGGCTTACAATTTAATATGAAACAACAAAAAGGCATTTTCAAAGTGAAACTCGTTTCTTTAACCTAAAGGCCACAGTTGATTTCTTTCAGCTGTGTTTTTTTCGTGGGACTATCCTTGCACATGCTCAACTGCTTGTTCCTCTTCATGTATGTCAACAAAGAGCATACTTTTAACGATATTACTGGCTTGTGAAACTGCTTCTATTCTGCTGACAGCAGTTATTAGAAAATGGAGCTGTTCGCTCATGGGTGCCAAATTCTATTTTCACAATGTGGGTACGCATTCCTAAACTCCCACCCTGAATATGAGCAAGTGACCAGGCCAATCAACCCCCCTCATCCCCAAGTCAAACAGTGCATTTTACAGTCCCTTTTTAAATTACGAATCCGTAGCAAAAAGCAATATGTTTTAAAGGAATCTTTAAACATATAACTTCTCAGCCGCATTTGCTCAACCTGCTGAACTAATGTGGTTGCCTTCTACTTTAGAATATGTCGCTCTACTTTCAAAGAATTCAACCTTAGATGTGGATCACCGATTGTGCTCAAAATCACTGTATTATCGAAAGGGCAGTTCATCTACATGAATTTAAAGTCAATAGTGGTTTATCTCTGGCACACAGATTCATTTAGGACGTAGTGTCAGAAAATGAAACCTGTAAACATGTGTACGGTGACAAAGTAAAGTAATGCTCCTGCCCCCATTGCCAAAGAACAAGCAATAAGTTGCCTGCGTTCTCCCATTCTCCGCTCCAAGTTTGTGGGTGATATCAGTTCAGCTAAATGGACTGTTTTACTACATATTATTTGAAGCAGAGCTGGGAGTGATGTCCGTTTTAGTTAAAAGTGCACTGTCCAATGCAGCGTGCATACCATTAGACGGTTAAACTATGAGTGATGTCTTCTCATTAAAGGTATGCTGTCTCTTGTATGTACATCATCCATAGCAACAAGCTGCATGCCTGCATCAAACAATGATTAAGAGCAGGTAACTATCACACATATCTAGCCCAGTGGCATGATAAAAGACAGTTAGGTTCAGATGCTAAACCCAGTGGTGGAAGTGAGCGGGAACAATTGGGAGCAGAGTTCTACTACTTTTATTTTTTACTGTTAACAATTTCACTACTTTTTGCAATCATTTTCACCATTCCGGAACTGTTCTTTGCACACTTCACCCCTTTACCACCCAATAGCCATTACAGCTAAACTGAAATCTGTTTCAACTCAGTTGGCTATCAATTAGCATGGCTGCAACCCTTGTGAAATGTGTTGCATGTTGCTCCGCTCTTGCCTATCCTGTCCCCCACCGAAATCACAGTTACCCTACTATTTTTTGTACACTTCTACCACTGGCTAAACCAGCTATTTTTGTCACATTACAATCTGGTATTTATAAACCTGGCTTTATAATCTAAAACTACAATTGCTGTACAAAAATACTGAAAGAAGTGTGCGTAAACAAAATGTTTCAACATCCCAGCTCTCATGTCCCAACTCAAGAGCTTTGTTTCTTCAACCTAGTGCAAATAAGCAAACGTGGGTAAGTCCTTTGCCCCTGTAGAGCTATTTGTGTTTGAATTAATTCATTGGTTCGGCTAGGGCAGCACATTTGGTTTCATGTCCCCTGATATACCGTTCCACCACACAATTCTGGGCAATAAACAGACAATGATTGCTCCAAACCTTGAAATCTATTTAAATAAATGACTCTATTTAAATTGAAGCGGTCTCCAGCTTTATATTAAGGAAATCGCTATTTATAGACACAAGAACAATTGGTCAGTAAAACAAATCTGACCGACCTACATGAATCTTACTACTGGTTTTATTTAGAATGCCTAGTATATATATATATATATATATATATATATATATATATATATTTTTTTTTTTTTTTTTTCTCTCTCTCTCTCTCTCTCTCTCTCTCTCTCTCTCTCTCTCTCTCTCTCTCTCTCTCTCTCTCTCTCTCTCTCTCTCTCTCTCTCTCTCTCTCTCTCTCTCTCTCTCTCTCTCTCTCTCTCTCTCTCTCTCTCTCTCTCTCTCTCTCTCTCTCTCTCTCTCTCTCTCTCTCTCTCTCTCTCTCTCTCTCTCTCTCTCTCTCTCTCTCTCTCTCTCTCTCTCTCTCTCTCTCTCTCTCTCTCTCTCTCTCTCTCTCTCTCTCTCTCTCTCTCTCTCTCTCTCTCTCTCTCTCTCTCTCTCTCTCTCTCTCTCTCCTCCCCCTGTAAATACCAGGCATTCAAAATACACTCCCTCTAATTGTTTCTATCTAAGCAACACAGTTTATATATTTTAACATGAGGCATGGCATTTCTGTTTCAAGACATCAGCATAACATCTTCATTATCCCCAATGCCACCCATCAATTATCAAAATACGTTCTCTACATTAAATGCGGTGCAGAGGATTCTTACATGTGTATACACGATTTCCTGCATATGTGTGCTTGGCTTTCAATGATTGTGTTTGCAACTTTCCTTCTATATATGCATGCATAGTTTTCAATCTACATGTGTGCAGTTGTCAGCCTATTTGTGTGTAGTTGTCAGTCTATATGTGTGTGTGTGTGTGTGTGTACAGCTGTATGATTCTATGTCGGGATAAGCCAAGGATTCTATTTAATGGTGCTTGATTTTACAAAAACATTTCTGCATTTAAGTTACTAAGAAATGCTGTCTGTTTTAAACTGTGCCTCAATAAAATAATGCATTGGGTTCTAAGAGAATGACATCTCACTTCATATTCAATGTAAATAGAAGACACAGGGCACTATATTTAACACGGTATCCGGTTAAATTCTCAAACATTTTTCGAAATAATATTTTGTATTGAAACAAAATGGCAAAAAACAAATTCTGAATGTATCTTTTTCTATTTTATATGTTTTATTTTTGTTTTGTAAGTAAAAAGTGTCAATAGAAAAAAAGGGGTTGAGAGGAACCCCCCCCCCATTTCAAAAATAAAAATAAAATAATAACTATAAACCATTTAACACTGTACCTTTATCCTTGTCACATTGTTATTAACGTTCCCCTTGTTTCCAGCCAGACTGTTTGGGTCGCTACTGAATCATATTCACACACCTCCTAAGAGCACAGCCATCACTCGACCCACATTGCCACAAATGCTGAAGGAGGTGTATCTCTTAACTCTGCCTGTTTTACCTTTATGATTGTGTGAGGCCTGAGTGGGCATTTTAGCATCTAATCATCATGTACTCCTGCAAGGCAGAATCCACTTTGTCACAGACACTATGGCATATATGTAGGAAATGTTTATGCCATTCAATAAAAAAATGTACCAACTGTCACTGTGTGAATGACTAGTGGATGAACGGTTAGGAATGTTTGTGTGTAAGTTTGGGCCATGGGTAAGGGTTATAGGTTGTTTTCTTACTTGTTTTACTGACATTTCTGGGCAAAGCCAACTTGTTGACTGTTATTAAATGGGGAGGGTCTGGGGTGTGGGTTTTATAGCCCAAGGAGACAGGTAGACCAGACATTTTCTGAGGTAGGGCATTTTTTACTCGCATGTAGGGCAAGACCACTGTGATGTATTCTCTTAAATGGGGGCGTGAAGGCATTTGTGCAGTCAAACAAGGAAATGTTTCCTTACTGTAGCATTGCATGTTTTACTAGCTTTGAGGTCAAAGTCAACATGAAGAGTTGGGCAAGCATTTGTGCAACCAGCAATAACGTTTTTTATTCCT
Source organism: Ambystoma mexicanum (assembly GCF_040938575.1). NCBI lineage: Eukaryota > Metazoa > Chordata > Amphibia > Caudata > Ambystomatidae > Ambystoma > Ambystoma mexicanum. The sequence continues at coordinate 971,908,200 of NC_090936.1, read as the reverse complement.
GTGGCAGGGTATTTTTGCTGGCATTATGGGCAAAGCAAACAAAAGCATGTTTGTACATGGGGATACTGGCAGAATCAGCATGAGCATGTTTTCTTATGGTACCATTACTGTGCGCAATAATACTGGCCACATGCAGAGTTGGCTGGTACATTTGGGTGCCTGAAACTGGGCACAGCTTACTCTTTTTAATGCCAGCTAATGGATTTAAGATTTGGTTAGAACACATATTAATATCATTCACTTAGTGAACTGTGCAGAATGCCCCTGCAGCAGTATGATCATCATGCATGGTTGTCCAGGCCTGCCCACAGTGTGGCGTGGCCTGTGCTTTGTTGCCGAGCTCGGGGGTGGGTGCAGTATGCTCACAGGGTGGCACCTACATTTAGTGTTATGCCACTGATATCACAAACAGTCACTGAACACTGATCAGGTTGTTTTAATATGCAAGTGCATCCTTCTATGTGCTTTAGACCCAGGACATAACTGTGGTAAAATCCAGAACCTTTGCAATTGTATTATTTTATCTGATAAATGTTCTGCAGCCTATTGAATTCGTTTTAATGTGGCAGACACTCCAAAGGACTGGGCCTTGTCTGTTTTACATGGGCACAGTTCTGACTTCGCTGTGCATTTGTCCTCATGTCTTTATGTATAGATGAGGCAGAAGCTGAAGAATTGTGTGATTTATTGTTGTTGTTGTGCCTTTAAAGCATGAAATCAGGCCTTTTGTACTGTTACATGTAGACAGTTCCAGTTTGCTTCTCAGCATGTGCTTGGCGTCAACCAGTTGATCTCTAATCTCAATTATTAAAAGGCCTTAGAAATGGTTGCAATCTGTGAACGTTTCCTTTACTTTGTTGAAAATGTTCTTGGGCCTGGACACATATATTTATGCCTCTCATTTTATAGGGGCATGCCTTTCATCATGGCAAAATGTGCAATCTAATAGGAAGCATACTTTTGTAAATGGTGCCTCTCTCGCTCTTTAAGATTTATTTTGTTGTTGGTTCTGTAAGGAAGGCATGGTATCAAACAGTGAAAACAGACACAAGTGATCTCAGTTCATGGGTGTTTATTGAACTTCAATGGGTTGGTGGAACACCTATCTAACCTAAATCTAAGGAGCTATGTCCATCAAATAATAATAACACAGTCCTAGTAGAGTCTCTGTCAAAATAAAATGGCCTATACTAATAAACCTATTGCCTATACTTACTTCAAAATACAAAAAGGTGTTGGACAATAATGTATGTAAAAAAGAAAATTTTTCAAGAAATAATATGTCAGGACGGTTGAACAGTTGGCTTCCCTTCCCCACGTTTTCAGCACGGGGCAAGGTGGCATGTTCGAGCTTTGCACACACTTTGGCTTCTCTGCCACAGGGGCACCGTTCAAAGCATAGAAATCAGAGCCTTCTTCCAAAGTCTCTTTTCCAATAATAGTTTCTTACTGCAGAGGGCCTGTCATAACAAACAAATATCAAAGTTCCATTTCTATTTGGATCTTCACATGCACATGTTCTCGCTTCCAGTATTTATCATGGGTCTCCCTCCTTCAGGCTTGGACCCCTTTGTACCACAATGTTTACTCTTGCTTTCCCTCGTTAGGGCTTGGATTCTCTTCATATCAAAATCAAAGACTTTCGAATGTGCAATGGGTTTTGCTTAAACCGCAGCAGGACCACTTCGATTCACTTCATACAATATTCTCATCAATCTTTTGGCGGGATACCTTACAGAGACTTTTGATTGAGCACACACATGGTACCGGACCACTCTGTTAATGGTATTGTATCTTTCCTTCTCAAGTTCAAACATTCATAAGCAGTTTAGCTTTACTCGCGTCTTTCATCACACGTGTTAATGTCTGTTCCAGCGCTCGTTATATAATGTTGCTGTTTGCAACCTTGACTTCAACAGAGACCAGTCTTGTATCGGTCTCCCCAACTCACCGGCTGTGTTGATCTCTCTAATGCTTCTTTGTTCTTGGAGCCAAGAACGATACCCTGCCGGCTGCCGCTCCTCTCTACCTTAGTTGGTTACATGCAAGGGGCTTCGGTATTTCTTTTTTTGTTTTTTTTTAAACCTTTATTTTCAGATGGACAAGTGCATTACATATACATGGCCTGTATGGGGGAATTAAACATACAACAGAATATGCATTGACGTGTTAGAATCTATCTCGCATTAGTTACCATGGTGGTTTATTAGCAGTCTGTACCAGTTGAATCATTAGCAGAAGCATCAGGGGAGGTCTCCAGGTATCTCCTCAGGTGAGCCTATATATCTTTTGGTCTACCGGTGGATACAACAGTTTGGACGTATGATTCTTCAGTTTCCTGTACATATATTAGTTCTTTTAGCCAAGCGTGCTGGGTGGGAGGAGCCAGTGACCTCCATGCCCGAAGGATGCCTCTTTTAGCGACCACCCAGCTACTGCGACAAGTCGTCTTGTTTTAATTGAGACCTTCCCAATGTCACCAAGTAGGTATTTCAATGGAGACACTGGAATTTGGAGACCGATAATGTCACTCACTGTTTTAGCCACCTCGTTCCAGAATTGTTTGATCGGGGGACAGTTCCAGTACATGTGAAAAGAGGTTGTTCCTTGGGCTTGGCATTCAGGCCATCCTGGCTTTAATGAGCGGTTAAATTTGGCAATTTTGCTGGGCGTAATATGCAAATGATTCAGTATCTTGAATTGAATTAGTCTAAAATTAGTGCAGAGTGAGACAGACTTGGTAAATTGGCAGTATTTGGTCCATTGGACCTCCTCGATAGGGATCCCTAGGTCGCTTTCTCATTTGGCTTTCGCTGTGTTCTTGGAGGGGGTATGACGTTGGGCTGCTGCATAGAAGGTAGAGATTCCACCCGTGAAACCTGCAGGTGTCATGGTATCCGTTAAGAATTGGTGCATAGGTGGAGCTTCCGGGAAGGAGGGCAATTTCTTCTTGCAGGATGACTTTAGTCTATAGTATTGTAGTGATGTGACCAGCCTGGCTCCCAATTTTGCCTGAACGATCCCCAGAGAAGCAAATTTCCCATGTGGATATAGTTTTCCCACCCGCATTTCCTTTACTGGGTCCCATCTTTTTTGGAGGGCCTTTTACAGTGGCCAAAAAGCCATCTTGCCTGAACCTGACATGTAATAATCTTCTAACAGGTTCCAAATGGACTGGAGCCTTGTGGGCTCTTCAGCAGGCCCTGCTAGTGAGAAATTAAATGTACCCAATATTTCAATTATGTTCTTTCATTTCAGCCTCTCTGGGTTTAATGTCTCAATTTTTGCAATGCTAACCTGCCTTTTCAATATACATGACACAGTAAAACAAAACTCAATCATCATTTTCAGTCTGATTCTTTAAGTTTTAAGACAATATATTTTGAATGAATTACTAAGATGGCAGAATAAAGGAGCACATTACATAAGGATTCACCTAATTTAGACTGGGAATACAAGTTTGCTGTAACATCATCTTTACCCAAGTTATCTGCATTAATGACATGTGAAGAAATCCAATTCCTGAAGCTTTTAATTCCATGACTTGCTGTTTTCCCTGAGAAATAACTACTTCAGTTCTGTACTTGCCTTTCAAATGTAGCATGGTTGATTCTTTGAAGTAAAGGCAGTCCAAAGGTCATTTTTACTATATTTGCAAAATAGAAATGTGTCATGCTATGCATTTTCTTCTTATCCTTCTTATCAAATTGTTTACAGAACATGTGCCTATGTCCTTTTTCTTAATTATTATATAGTGCTCTGGTGTTTAATATAGCTATCACACCCACGTCTAAGGGCATTGGGGCATTGTGCAATGGCAAATACCATTGCCTGGGATAATATCAAGCATTTAATGTAGCCAGGGAGAGCCAAGGTATATAATAAATGTTGATGCAATGAAATGCTTAGAGAAATTAATTATATTTATTTAGAACCATGTTACGTGCAAATCCCCTGTCTTTCAATGCATAGGCAGAGTCAAGTGTAAGGTGGGAGGGAAAGGGGTTTTCAAATATGTATCTGTTACTGAAGAATAGTACATCTTCACCCCAGAAATATAAAGCATTACGTGCAGTCCCTTTTAAAACTGGGTATGCATCTGGATTTAAAGGTATATGTTCATGTTAAAGGAATACGGGATAAATGAAAAGAACAAATCCATGTTTAATGAGCGCCACATAGACACCACATACACATGCATATAGATAGCTGCACCCACACATTCGGAAAACATAGAATACATCTGGGTTCAGAACAGAACACATAGATTCCAGAAAACATTACCTGTGATTTTAAACTTACATGAGCCAATCCCAACAAGTTACCTTCTACACATACCTGGCTTAACACATCGTGTCATGCTAACAGGACATTGTATACATGTCTCCACATAGATTCACTATCTCAAACTTGCATATGGGGTCGGTGGAGTGCAAAAGTATCTTAATTATTATGCTTCAATTAACGTTTTCCAGTACCATACTTGTCTTGATGCTGGAGAAAATCAAAGATTGGACCCATACTTGCATTATGTGAAATTGTTCCATTGAAAAATTAGTGATATTTATAAAGAAACCAATGCTAAGTAGAAACATTAGTATATCTAGTGTCTTTGATATCACCATAATATTCTGCAGAACACGGCATGATTGAAAGTGGATTCCTTTGTCAACTTATAATACTGAGATTCATATAGGCAGGCAAAATTGTGTTATTTTTAAAGTATTTGTTTTGGTCCCCAGGGTATAGCTAGAGGCCTAGTTGTCTGAAATGGAACTCTTCTTTTAAATAAATGTTTATTTTTTTTACTACCTCACTGTTCTTTGCCTTGAATTTATGGGGTGGAATTGTATAAATGGGAGCAATAGATTGGCACGTCACGTCTGCATGAACAACACTCCCATGTTGTTAAATGTTCCTGTCTGGGAAGGTGAGACGTCACTTGGGAGTAACCATGGGTACTAGTTCATTCACCCTGCCCCCTCCATGCCAATTATCTTGCAGCACTCAGGACAACAAAGAGAGCCTGCGTCTTCTTCACAAGCAAGTGAAGACCTCTACAGAGCTTTGCTGTAAAAGGGATATGCTTTAACAAACCTAGAGTTCAATAGACTACCGCCATAATAGGAGGATTGCCAAACATCTTCTAGGGCATCTGGATTTCCGGTTGGGCTTGGGCAATGTCGGCCACATGCATGTTGTGACCCTTTCCCAGCCTTTCAGAAGCAACAGATTGTCAGAAAGCACAATGATTTTCATAGCCCAGAAACCCTGAACTACAAATATGCATGTTCCAGGAGACCAAAGGCAGTACTGAAAGCGAGGTTGGAAAATATCCTAATTTCACAGGGGCAACGTGCTGTTCTTGGAAGCAAGACCACGCAGAGGATTGAATCCCGGATCAACGCTTAGAAACCGAACTCTGGTATTAAGTGCATTTTTTAAAAAAACAATTAAATAAATAAAACAAAATAAATTATTTGTATGTCACGTAATGCCATTGAATGCCATATCAGGATATTTTTCAGGTTTTTTCATCCAACACCATTGTACACATAGTATATGCCAGATAGTCATCAAGTAGATGGGTACTCATACCAATGTCAGGCACTGACATCAAATGTGAAGCGTTTCATATTATTGCCGGGGATTGCCATTGAAGACCTATTCCCTCTCCCCCTTTGCCAGATACTGCCATTCATTGATGAAGTACTCAACTCATTGACCGGGATTCCCATTAACTGCCCAGGTACTAGCCCCTTATCCATGGTTTGTCATCAACGTCTCAGGGATTGCCATTAAAGTGCCAACTACTCACTCCGTTGGTGAGAATTCCCATTCAGGGGCTCATTCTGATGGCTGCAGATGAGTCATGTAGGGACGGCACTGCCAATACCACTTCTGTACATTGTGCACTTCCCACATCATTCTAACCTTTTACTGTATTCAGAACAGGGGCCGACCCAGCTTCCTGGGCCTTTCACTGCTGTATGTAGTATGTTTGCTTTGATCGCCGCCATGCACGCATGCACTTATCGTGGAGGATAACTAATGTAGGCTGTCATGCAAAACATATGGTGGTCATCATTACAGCAGACTGCTATGTAATTACGTTCTTTCAGCACAATCTAAAAAGCAGGTAAAGTCCATAGGAACCCCTTTCTCTCTGAAGGGACCAAATACTGTGTCCTATGGAGAGCCGTATGTATTCCCAGAATGGGATTGGAAACCCCGAGAGATGAATTTCCCTCCGAAAATGGGGAAGAAGTGGAAAAACGCTGTTTCCATGGCCTCCTCGTTCTACATGTCAACGAGAATGGGGCTGTAAGTGTCCATGTACTGGCCCTGGTGTCATGAATTGCCATGAGTTGTCATCATTAAGAGTGGCGCACAGGGCAGGGGAAGCTGTATAACTAAATGGGCAGCCACCCAACACTTCACCTCTGTGCACCAGTGAGGAGCTCCACTCGGGTAGCATCACTGCACTTGCCTGGTGTTGCGCGCCTTCCTCCTGCATTATGAGCAAATTGCGGTACTGTTATTAGCTACTTCCCCATTCCTATTGAGTGCTATGGGGGCTGAAATGGGAATGGGGAATGGTTTTTTCAATGGGGACTTACTGGTCCCTCCAAGGTGGAATGGACCGGTAAGTCCCCATTGAGCCAACCCCGAGGCGGTACCGGTATGGGAGGCAGCCATGGAGCTAATTGCTCCATGGCTACCACCATACTCTGAATGAGGCCCAATGTGTTTCAAAGCGCTTAACAATAGGGTCTATGTGCAGGCCTGATGATGCTAGAGCCTCTGGGAGTAAGTGGCATCACAGGACAGAAAGGCACAATGACGAGTTGTATCCCTGCTTTTTTATAGGCCGCCTGCTCCAGGATGCCTTTCTTTCTCGTGCTGCCCTCATCCGGTTGGGCAATGATTTGCGCACTGATGGTCGTGGCAAGTGGAGTGGATGGGCAGACCTCCAAAAGACATCTAGGGGCTTTGTTGGACCTCTGGTGTCTCCCATCCTTGACTTTATTAATTGAGGCAAAACTCAATATTTCTACGCCCCTCCCTCTGAATCAGGCAATACCTTTGGCAAACTGGGGAGAGCAAGACATAGATAAAAAAGGAAGATTGTCACATGACTTCAGACGGGCCATGATTCCACGACATCACTTCTTCCTGGAATGGTGATTTATCAGTACTAAGAAACGCACAGGGATGAACACCTTCACCTTCGTGGAAACCGCATTGGCTATCTGCCTCACATTGATGAGGATGACACTATTGCGAGCAGAATATTCTGACCTCATTAAAGTGTCACACTGCATGGATCCCTACTCGCGGCCTCTTTCACTGGTCACTACCCACTCAATGCTGAGCTTACCCCATGTATCACTCAGCCAACCATATTCAGCGCTCAACCCATCCATTCGCTGCTAAGCCAGCCCAATGTGTCAATCACCCCACACATCACTACTCAGTCTTCCTCGCCCACTGCTTAGCCAGCCATGTTCATTACTCACCCTGCACAGTCACTGCGCAGCCTTCCACCCCCACTGCTTAGCCAGCCCTGTACACTGCTCACTCGACCCAGTGCATTAATTACTTACCCCGTTCATTCACTGCTAGGTCGTCCTCCCCACTGCTTAGCCAGCTCTGTTCGCTGCCAGGTCTGCCATGTTCATTACTCACCCTGTGCAGTCACTATGCAGCCTTCCTCGCCCACTGCTTAGCCAGCCCTGTACACTGCTCACTCTCCCCATTCATTCATTACTCACTCTGCTCATTCACTGCTCAGCCTTCTTCCACCACTGCTTAGCCAGTCCCGTTCACTGCTTAGTCTGCCATCTTCATTACTCATCCTAAACATTCATTGCTCGATCTTCCTCCCCCACTGATTAGCCAGCTCTGTTCACTGTTCAGTCTGCCATGTTAATTCCTCACCCGGCATTGTCACTGCTCAGCTTTCCTCCCCCACTGCTTAGCCAGCCCTGTACAATGCTCACTCTGCCCCGTTCATGTATTACTCACCCCGTTCATTCACTGCTCAGCCTTCCTCCCCCACTGCTTAGCCAGCCCTGTACAATGCTCAATCAATCAATCAATCAAGTCATTATATTGTGTACTGTCACCAAAGGCATCATGGCGCATTTGAAATAAATACCGGAGAGATGAGAGCAGAGACTCACGTGAACAGGTGAGTTTTTAGATTTCGTTTAAAAAGTGCAAAGTCTGTGGTATACCGTAGCGCGGGTGGCAGTAAATTCCAGGGTCTAGGCCCTGCAATGGAGGAAGCTCAACCCCAGATGCTCAAGTCTGCCATGTTCATTACTCACCCTAAACATTCAATGCTCAGCCTCCCACATCGACTGCTTATCCAGCCCTGTTCATTCATTGCTCACCCCGCTCGTTTACTGCACAGCCTTCCTCACTCATCGAAAGCTTAGCCAGTCCTCTGCACTGCTCACTCTGCCCTGTTCATTCATTGCTCACCCCTCTCGTTCACTGCACAGCCTTCCTCACTCATCGAAAGCTTAGCCAGCCCTGTGCACTGCTCACTCTGCCCTGTTCATTCATTACTCACCCCGCTCGTTCCCTGCACAGCCTTCCTCAGTCATCGAAAGCTTAGCCAGCCCTCTACACTGCTCACTCTGCCCTGTTCATTCATTACTCACCCCGCTCGTTCCCTGCACAGCCTTCCTCAGTCATCGAAAGCTTAGCCAGCCCTCTGCACTGCTCACTCTGCCCTGTTCATTCATTACTCACCCCGCTCGTTCACTGCACAGCCTTCCTCTCATCGAAAGCTTAGCCAGCCCTCTGCACTGCTCACTCTGCCCTGTTCATTCATTACTTACCCCGCTCGTTCCCTGCGCAGCCTTCCTCAGTCATCGAAAGCTTAGCCAGCCCTGTGCACTGCTCACTCTGCCCTGTTCATTCATTACTCACCCCGCTCGTTCCCTGCGCAGCCTTCCTCAGTCATCGAAAGCTTAGCCAGCCCTCTACACTGCTCACTCTGCCCTGTTCATTCATTACTCACCCCGCTCGTTCCCTGCGCAGCCTTCCTCAGTCATCGAAAGCTTAGCCAGCCCTCTACACTGCTCACTCTGCCCTGTTCATTCATTACTCACCCCGCTCGTTCACTGCGCAGCCTTCCTCTCATCGAAAGCTTAGCCAGCCCTCTACACTGCTCACTCTGCCCTGTTCATTCATTACTCACCCCGCTCGTTCACTGCGCAGCCTTCCTCTCATCGAAAGCTTAGCCAGCCCTCTACACTGCTCACTCTGCCCTGTTCATTCATTACTCACCCCGCTCGTTCACTGCGCAGCCTTCCTCAGTCATCGAAAGCTTAGCCAGCCCTCTACACTGCTCACTCTGCCCTGTTCATTCATTACTCACCCCGCTCGTTCCCTGCGCAGCCTTCCTCAGTCATCGAAAGCTTAGCCAGCCCTCTACACTGCTCACTCTGCCCTGTCCATTCATTACTCACCCCGCTCGTTCCCTGCGCAGCCTTCCTCAGTCATCGAAAGCTTAGCCAGCCCTGTACACTGCTTACTCTGCCCTGTTCATTCATTACTCACCCCGCTCGTTCACTGCACAGCCTTCCTCACTCATCGAAAGCTTAGCCAGCCCTGTACACTGCTCACTCTGCCCTGTTCATTCATTACTCACCCCGCTCGTTCACTGCACAGCCTTCCTCTCATCGAAAGCTTATCCAGCCCTGTACACTGCTCACTCTGCCCTGTTCATTCATTACTCACCCCGCTCGTTCACTGCACAGCCTTCCTCAGTCATCGTAAGCTTAGCCAGCCCTGTACACTGCTCACTCTGCCCTGTTCATTCATTACTCACCCCGCTCGTTCACTGCGCAGCCTTCCTCACTCTTCGAAAGCTTAGCCAGCCCTGTACACTGCTCACTCTGCCCTGTTCATTCATTACTCACCCCGCTCGTTCACTGCACAGCCTTCCTCAGTCATCGAAAGCTTAGCCAGCCCTGTGCACTGCTCACTCTGCCCTGTTCATTCATTACTCACCCCGCTCGTTCCCTGCGCAGCCTTCCTCAGTCATCGAAAGCTTAGCGAGCCCTCTACACTGCTCACTCTGCCCTGTTCATTCATTACTCACCCCGCTCGTTCACTGCGCAGCCTTCCTCACTCTTCGAAAGCTTAGCCAGCCCTGTACACTGCTCACTCTGCCCTGTTCATTCATTACTCACCCCGCTCGTTCACTGCGCAGCCTTCCTCACTCTTCGAAAGCTTAGCCAGCCCTGTACACTGCTCACTCTGCCCTGTTCATTCATTACTCACCCCGCTCGTTCACTGCGCAGCCTTCCTCACTCTTCGAAAGCTTAGCCAGCCCTGTACACTGCTCACTCTGCCCTGTTCATTCATTACTCACCCCGCTCGTTCACTGCACAGCCTTCCTCTCATCGAAAGCTTAGCCAGCCCTCTACACTGCTCACTCTGCCCTGTTCATTCATTACTCACCCCGCTCGTTCACTGCACAGCCTTCCTCAGTCATCGAAAGCTTAGCCAGCCCTGTGCACTGCTCACTCTGCCCTGTTCATTCATTACTCACCCCGCTCGTTCCCTGCGCAGCCTTCCTCAGTCATCGAAAGCTTAGCGAGCCCTCTACACTGCTCACTCTGCCCTGTTCATTCATTACTCACCCCGCTCGTTCCCTGCGCAGCCTCCTCTCATCGAAAGCTTAGCCAGCCCTCTACACTGCTCACTCTGCCCTGTTCATTCATTACTCACCCCGCTCGTTCACTGCGCAGCCTTCCTCACTCTTCGAAAGCTTAGCCAGCCCTGTACACTGCTCACTCTGCCCTGTTCATTCATTACTCACCCCGCTCGTTCACTGCGCAGCCTTCCTCACTCTTCGAAAGCTTAGCCAGCCCTGTACACTGCTCACTCTGCCCTGTTCATTCATTACTCACCCCGCTCGTTCACTGCACAGCCTTCCTCAGTCATCGTAAGCTTAGCCAGCCCTCTACACTGCTTACGCTGCCCTGTTCATTCATTACTCACCCCGCTCGTTCACTGCACAGCCTTCCTCAGTCATCGTAAGCTTAGCCAGCCCTCTACACTGCTTACGCTGCCCTGTTCATTCATTACTCACCCCGCTCGTTCACTGCACAGCCTTCCTCACTCATCGAAAGCTTAGCCAGCCCTGTACACTGCTCACTCTGCCCTGTTCATTCATTACTCACCCCGCTCGTTGACTGCACAGCCTTCCTCAGTCATAGAGATGCAATCCTGGCGCTAGCCCTGCATCACTCGCTGAGTGACCATCACCACTCCCGAACTTCTCGTTTCTAAGAGGGACGTGTTTTCAGGAGTGCTCAGTGATGGAAATTGACAACATGTACTGGGCGAACTCCCCTCCCACTCCTTTGTGCAGGGGGAGGGGGTGGATTTTTAGTGCTGAAGGTCTATAAGGAACGGCACTCCTGTAAGACAATTTTTTCCGGAGGTCATCTCCGTTTTGTCCCTGCCCTATTCCTTCCCTGGAAGTTCTACAGTGTTGAGATGTCATTCCTGTTTCTTTTAGGGTGTACGTGTATTTTGGGTACCTTTTGATTTGTGGGTTTACCAGGTACTGCACTAAACGTTTTTAAATTAGGTGATGTTATCGTTGACTAGTATTCTTTTTGTGGAGTTTGGTGGTATATATCTTTAATAAGCACTAGGAATGTGGTTTGAATACTATGTGTGTGCCCTGCATGGCTATGACCCGCGTGTTATGAAGGGTTGCTATCAATCGGTGTGCACAGGGCTTGATGGCTGCAAGCTTGGCTTGAATGCTAGATGTGTGCGCTGCATAGCTATGACCTGTGTGATTGTAAAGGTTTCTATCAGTGTGCACAGGGCTTGATGGCTGCAAGCTTGGCTTGAATGCTAGATGTGTGCGCTGCATAGCTATGACCTGTGTGATTGTAAAGGGTTTCTATCAGTGTGCACAGGGCTTGATGGCTGCAAGGCTTGGCTTGAATGCTAGATGTGTGCCCTGTGTGGCTATGACCCGCGTGATTGTAAAGGGTTTCTATCAGTGTGCACAGGGCTTGATGGCTGCAAGGCTTGGCTTGAATGCTAGATGTGTGCGCTGCATAGCTATGACCTGCGTGATTGTAAAGGGTTTCTATCCGTGTGCACAGGGCTTGATGGCTGCAAGGCTTGCCTTGAATGCTAGATGTGTGCCCTGTGTGGCTATGACCCGCGTGATTGTAAAGGGTTTCTATCAGTGTGCACAGGGCTTGATGGCTGCAAGGCTTGGCTTGAATGCCAGATGTGTGCGCTGCATAGCTATGACCTGCGTGATTATAAAGGGTTTCTATCGGTGTGCACAGGGCTTGATGGCTGGAAGGCTTGGCTTGAATGCTAGATGTGTGTGCTCTGCGTGGCTATAACCTACGTGATTGTAAAGGGTTTCTATCAGTGTGCACAGGGCTTGATGGCTGCAAGGCTTGCCTTGAATGCTAGATGTGTGCCCTGCGTGGCTATGACCCGCGTGATTGTAAAGGGTTTCTATCAGTGTGCACAGGGCTTGATGGCTGCAAGGCTTGGCTTGAATGCTAGATGTGTGTGCTCTGCGTGGCTATGACCCGCGTGATTGTAAAGGGTTTCTATCAGTGTGCACAGGGCTTGATGGCTGGAAGGCTTGGCTTGAATGCTAGATGTGTATGCTCTGCGTGGCTATGACCCGCGTGATTGTAAAGGGTTTCTATCAGTGTGCACAGGGCTTGATGGCTGCAAGGCTTGGCTTGAAGGCTAGATGTGTGTGCTCTGCGTGGCTATGACCTGCGTGATTATAAAGGGTTTCTATCAGTGTGCACAGGGCTTGATGGCTGCAAGGCTTGGAGTGAAGGCTAGATGTGTGTGCTCTGCGTGGCTATGACCCGTGATTGTAAAGGGTTTCTATCAGTGTGCACAGGGCTTGATGGCTGCAAGGCTTGGCTTGAAGGCTAGATGTGTGTGCTCTGAGTGGCTATGACCCGCGTGATTATAAAGGGTTTCTATCGGTTTGCACAGGGCTTGATGTCTGCAAGGCTTGGCTTGAAGGCTAGATGTGTGTGCGCTGTAAAGCTATGACCCACGTGAATATGAAGGGTTTCTATCAATCGATGTGCACAGGGCTTGGTGGCTGGAAGGATTGGCTTGAATGCTAGATGTGTGCGCTGCATAGCTATGACCCGTGTGATTATAAAGGGTTTCTATCAGTGTGCACATGGCTTGATGGCTGCAAGGCTTGGATTGAATGCTAGATGTGTGTGCTCTACGTGGCTATGACCCGTGTGATTATAAAGGGTTTCTATCAGTGTGCCAGGGCTTGAAGTCTGCAAGGCTTGGCTTGAATGCTAGATGTGTGTGCTCTGCGTGGCTATGACCCGTGTGATTATAAATGTTTCTATCAGTTTGCACAGTGCTTGATGGCTGCAAGGCTTGGCTTGAAGGCTAGATGTGTGTGCTCTGCGTGGCTATGACCCGTGTGATTATAAATGTTTCTATCAGTTTGCACAGTGCTTGATGGCTGCAAGGCTTGGCTTGAAGGCTAGATGTGTGTGCTCTGCGTGGCTATGACCCGTGTGATTATAAATGTTTCTATCAGTTTGCACAGTGCTTGATGGCTGCAAGGCTTGGCTTGAAGGCTAGATGTGTGTGCTCTGCGTGGCTATGACCCGCATGATTATGAAGGACTTCGACAGGGCTTGAGCGCCGGAAGCCTTGCTCGCAGAAGATGGCTCAGCGTCAGGTAGGCTCTTGTAAGCCAGATTCCACTTTGTTTATATACATTATTAAATAGCTACAGACTCGCCTGTGACAGCTATTGCAGAATCATCTGTGCAAAGGATGATGAGCTCACACCCACCGAGCACCATCGGTTTACTGCACATTTCACTTTCTCCCCTATTTATATTATTTTAGTTTTTACTATATGGGATGCTCCCTTACCCAAAGTCTACTTATCAGAGCTCTTTACACGATGATAATAAACAAATGTCTGAGTGTTGTTTGTGGTTGTAATATGTTGTGAGTAATGTTGTAAATCCTTTTTAAATGTTGTGATTTTTCTATTCTTCAATGTTTCAGAATCTATATCTGGAGGGTTACCCAGAGCTGTGCCCCTGGTTATGATTTGTTCAAAACCTTCCAGCCACCAACTTTTGGTTTTATTTTAGTCACACCGAGTGTGACAGGTATGCCCAGACTTGGGTCCTGAGCCTGCTGGGCCTAGAGACCAAAGCTACTTCTCACTGAGGATACCCAATGAGGCCGAAACATGTCTGGGGATGCTTGTGTTCTGGTGCAGAAGGGATGTGTCCTATCAGTTTGGGATGTACTACCCCTTTCGGGGTGGGACCAAACCTGATTTGCATATGGACTTTCCCCTTCTGTAATGGCTTGGCAGGCTGAAAAACGATGGTCTGGAGGGTGGAGGGTTGCCCAGAGTTGTGCCAGTGATTATGATTTGTTCAAAACCTTCCAGCCATCAACTCTTGGTTTTGGCTTAATGTATATCTAGCATCATTGCTTTGTGTAAGGTTTTAATTTAAAACCATTTCACAGTTAGAAAAAAATGCTGTCTGTGTTGATGGCCAATGTATTTTTTATTACATCCTACCTCTCTGGTGGACGGGCTGCAAAATAATTATTGACATGCTAATCTGTGCAAATCTTACATGGGCACCCACAGAAGAGGTCAGTGAACGAAAGGTGTCTTAGAACATGTTTGATTAACAATGCCTGCTGGCACAGCTACTGTGCACCAAGCACATCCTTGTAGGCACGACTTTAATGGGCAGTGCAGGGGGCACTGTGCAGATGGCATCCTTGGGCACTGTGCATGCAAACCGACCTCCTCGATGTTCACCACATCTGCTGCCAATAATGGTGGCTGCCTCACAGGTAGGAAGAGCTGGCACAGCTGGGGCCTTTTATCTCAAGCTGCTGGAGTGCTTGTGGCCTTCCTGTATCAGATGGTCAATCTGGTTGCACTGACTTTCTGACCTACTGAACGGGCCTGCAGGCAGTACAACTGGAATGTGATCCTTCTGCTACTGAGGTACTGCCATTGATAAGTGAATACCACCTCAGCGGGTCCAATATGAGTAGCCTGTGATGGCTATGCAAAGCAACAGCCTGTTGAAAGTGTGGTGTCTGTAGGGTTGCAGTCCACTGCAATACTTGGAGATGGCTGCCTCTGTGGTTTGGTCAGAAGTGGATGTTCCATTTTAAAATAAAGTACATTTTTGTCTCTCTGGCAAGGTCATGTAATCCCAAACTACTCTACGGTGACACTTGGAGAGTATTTGGCCCTTCTCCCCAGGGGGAGCCACAGCCTGTGAGACTAGGGAGGTGAGACCGCTTAGCAAGACCGTCCTTAGGTGTCTGGGCAAGTGGGACCTCACCAGGAGTGACTCCCCTCTAGGGGACAAGGACTCTCATTCTAACTTGGAAATCCCTATGCAAGCAACGCTAGCTGCTTATGTGGGATTGCCTGTAATAACAAGTAACGTGCCTTCCTATCTATTGGCTGCAGGGAATGTTGAATCAAATACAACACCTGAAGGAAAATGGAACACCCCTTTGAACATAGGCTTGTATGAAACAGCAATGAACCGATCGAGGGGTGGGGGGATGAGAGAGAGGGAGAGGGAGAGAGAAAGATAGAGATATATATATATATATATATATATCTGATGTAGTCACATCTTGGAGGGGTGGAGTGAGGGTGGCAGAGAAGGACGAAAGCTGTGGTGGGCCTGAGGCCCGATCAACAATGCCGAAATTAGAAGGAATCGGAGGAACAAAACCTCCCGTAGGCATACCTATGCTGAGGGTACAGACATAACGAAACACTGAGACCGACTCTCAGAAAGCGGAGACAGAGACTAGAGGAAGCAAATCCGTCCCAACGGCAAGCCTCGTGAATCCACCAACGTCAAGTGAAGGTACCAGGATGGACAAGTGGAGGGGGAGGCAACTGGGACTATATGCATTACAGGAAAGGAAATGCAATATTGACTGTGTGTCGTGGAGGAGGCACACACCTTTATATTGTGAAGCACCAAGAAGGTTGCCAAGTATAACTGTTGATGAAAACTGGAATTTATTACTAAGAGATGTTGAGAACCCCTGTGAATTAAGCATAAGTACAAATCCCAGAGAAAGTAAGGGGAAGCCAGGAGAGAAGCCCCAGTAGTGGTGGCGCAACACCTTTAACGAGGGTATACCAAACCCCAACAGAGACAGAGTCGAATGAAAAGCATCTGAAGGACTCAAATTAATAAGGAAGAAGTGTAATATATTACATACAGAAAGACTGTCAGAAGGATATTGAGGATATTGATAGGTCTCAGAAACTCCAGGATATCCGACCTATGATTATGTACCACAAGTTGCAAAAGCCCATGAAAGAGAGTTTGTAAACCAGATAAATATACGCTCTTCAGTTGTTTGAACTTCCAGAAGAGACTGCAATTGGAATTACCTGGAAATAAAGCTCAGAAATCCAGCCAAAGGGATGTTTCCAGCAGATGTATTTTCCAGCCATCTTTAGTTATTAGTTCTAGTGGTAGGGTGAGGTAGAAGTAGACTTTGGACTGTGGAAATTTGATTTGGACTTTTGACAACAGACAAGCACCCTTGGTTTGTTTAGGTAGGGATCATGCCCTTAGCCATAGGGCAAGTTAGGTGTTTTTCTATTATTTCAAGAAATGTCCATGTGTCCAACTCCTTCTTCTAGTCAACCACACTACCCACTCCCCTTCGCCAGTGTCTGTCCTCCTGTTACAGTGGCTGGGTGTAATTGACCCCTGATCTTCCGCCTGGGTCTGTCCTCCTATTACAGTGGCTGGGTGTAATTTATACCTAATCTCTGCATTTTCTCTGTACGTGGGTAGGTGCACACTCACTAAACAATCTTTGCACACTCAATGCATGCTCCTTGCAACCCTACCGCACACTCCTTCCATAGTCTTTGGGCACCCTGTTAACCTTCCATATTAATGGAGCTTACTAGGATAGAGGTTGTGTGTACTACTTCCAGGCGGCACTGATTGGGGGATCTTCCGAGACAGTGCCCCTTGGAAGGATGGTGTCTAATACATATGACATGCCTCTGTGTCCATTTGAACGCATCCCTGCCAGATATTGAAATCTGACCCATTGGACATGCCGCTCCAGGTTCTTGGTTCTTGAACCAGTTTCATTCTGACAGCTGTAGAAAATCTCTGAGGCCAAGAAAAGGAGGAGAAATCTGAACAGTTTTCAGGGCCTCTAAATTTCAGCCACCCTCTCCCTGTGTGGGTTGGAGCTGGGAGGACCTCTATAAGCTCACTTCCATCTGCGACAGGTGCCAGTCCACTGACCATTTCTGCCAGTTTCAGCCTCGGTGCACCAGTCTCCAGTTCTCTGATTATCCGCTGCCTCCTGGATCCTGAAGGCTTGTGATTTTGTGCTGCTTTTGCAGATTGTTAGGCGTAAACCTGTGCAGTTCCCTCTGGGACCACTGCAAAAGATTTAGGACTGCAGGTGTTTGGCAGTAAACCCACTTGGTAGCAGTCTGTACCACACAGATTCACTTGGTAGCTGTGGCTGAGCAGTCAGACTTCCCTCAAGAAGAGTTAGGCAGTATGTGGAGTATACAAAATAGGGCAATTCTACATGGTAAGACAAGCAAACACGCAACAAGGCTTCGGTGTAAGGATATAAAGGTATTTATTTCTAACGACACATCCATATAAAAACACTCTGGCACTATTACGGCAAACAACTTCAATCGCAATTACTAGAAGAAACAGATCAATCCCTCTAACAATAGTTCGACAAGTCTAGGTTCAATGGCATCACTTATTTGCAGACAGAGGTGTATGCTTTAACCTAGATGGCACTCTAGTATTCGTTAGGTTGGGAGAGAAAAAAGGCGGGTTAAGAAATCCACTCGATACCAATACGTGTAAGAACAAAGATGCAAGGCAAGAAGACAAGAACCACTGTAGATTCCAAAGTTCAGAGGCCAGGCCCACTCGGAGAGAGGCAAGGCGATATGTCCCAAAAAGTATCTTTAGTGGAAATGCGTTCGAGTCTTTGTAGCAAATTGTTATCGGCAGATTGGACCAGTTCAGAACAACACGCTAGAGAAAGCTTGGAGGCGACCCTATGGAGAGGCGAGGATTAAGACACCTCACTCTATCCGGCAACAAGGGAAGCCAGGCGGACACAGTACCTTGATTGTGGAGAGACAGCTCCGGCGGGGGAAGTTGTTCCTGGTGGTGGATGCACGTCCGGTCTTTGCTAAGAGAAGAGGTGATCTCGTTGTCGAAGGAAAGTTGAAGATCGTTGCACCACCAGGGAAGAGACCAGCCGCGGAGTGCTCTGTCACAAGGCACCACCTTTTGGTCGTGGTACAGGGGTAGTGGCATCCGGTTGCCGAGGTGCTCTGCACGGGCAAGTCGACCACTGCGTCCTGAGGCGAAGAAAAAGCAAAGGGGACTGGTTGTTCCCACCAGTCAGGGGAAGAGACTCTACGGCAGGGAGATCTCCTCTGTCGTCGGGAAGTGGTGAGTCGGTTCAGCAGGGCTCCACTGGAGGTGTCGTAGTTGCAGGTAGGCTCAGCTTTACCCTCGTCGGATTCTTTAGGTCCTGTGGCGACTTCTGAAGATCCAGTCCCAAAGCCCTGCTTTTATGCAGAAAACCCCCATTCGTTCAGCCTAGCTGTCACTCAAACACGCTAAGTGGTGAGCAGGGAGGCTCACCACTTGGGCCAATCACACCAGAGTGCGACCGGAGTTGGCAAGGCAACTCGGTCCAGGGTGCCTAAACCCCCTCCCACACCCCTGTGGTAACCCAGACAGAATGGCACCACTTTGGAGGGTCTCTGTACAGAAGCCCGCCAAAAGTGGAACAAAGGGCTCAACCTTTGGTTTAGAAGTCACAGAGACGAACACAGACGCCATTTTAAAAAAGCCGAGTTCTGGCAGAAAATACCATCCGATAGACTTATTTATGATAAGTAGACCGGTGGTACGTTAGAGATTAACGAGAAAAAGTATCAATCTCCAACAATGGGAAGAATCCCATAGAGTTATATTCGGGGTCGAATATAACAAGTAGTTTCCACTGCCACCAGCCAAAACTCGATGAGGGGGGACGGTACAGTGCCCCCTCGAATAACAGACTCAGGAGTAATCGAAGTACCCCTACTAGTACGTCCACAATAGGATGGTTTGTACTAGTCTGTAAGTAAATTTAGGTCTAGTAAAGCCAATGGTGACTTTACATGCCCGGGGAGACAGTAGTCAGTCCCCGGGTATGGAGTCTATGATGGAGGTCCACTAGGGTGCCCCAGTGCTACGGCACGGAGGGTGCGGTGTAACACACATAGCAAAACATATGAGACCCTATGGAGTAAAAGACCCCATAGCCCATAGAACACACATTGACATTCAAAGGAATTACACAGATTCATGTCCAAGAGTGGGAGAAAAAGAGTCTCACTCTTGGCAGGATGGAAAAAAACAAACTCCAGAAATCCAGCAAAGCTGCTGGGGGACTCACTAGGTTAGGAAATTCAGCCTAAACAGAGAATTCTCCCTAACACAGATTCGTGCTCCTTTCTCTTGGAGGATTTTCTGTGCTGCTCTCCAACTCGTGCTAGATTTCTATGCTGCTTGTGATGCCTTTGCTTCTTTGCTGTGTGACCTCTCTGACCGTCTCCTCTGACCTTTGTCTTGGGAAGATAGCTTAGGGGCAACCTGCTCGCCTTGGGAGCAAGACGACGCGTAGCAACACCGGTTCGAACCCCAGGTCCGCGCTTAGAAACCTTCTGGAATTATCCGCGTTATAAATAATCCAACAATCCATTGATTTTAGACTTTTCTGCCATTGTTTTTATTACTCGGGCGCGTATTCTCTCTTGCGTTACCTTACGGGCCTGCAGTCTACACATATTCGCTGTTGCTAGTGACATCTTTATGCCTTGAACTCAGTGACTCTGTCTCATGGTTTCCTCCAGTGAGACTGTGAGTCTTGATCTCACTCTTTTCTCCAGTGACCCATTGTGCCATGCACTCCTTGTTGATGTGAGTAACTCGTTATGCATTAAACCCGCCGATTACTCTAGAGACTTTTCTAGATTGTCACTGTCTTGGCAGTGATTTGCTAGCTCCTCGGCGCCACCCTTCTGTGCTAAGCCTTCTGAGGTTTACCTGCATCCTACCGCTCTCTAAGGCCCTTCCTGTGCATGGCATCTTGTTTTCCCTTGTACTTTTCTTGCCTTCACAGTACTAGTTTGTCTTTGCCTTAACCCCATGTCTACTTCCTTCCATTCAATCTCTGGTGTTGTTTATTCAGTCGTTCTTTGCAGTCTGGTTTTCTGTTTTCAGATCCCGATTAGTGCACAGTTGTCGCGTACACGTCACATCCAGAAAGCACTGTGACTCCTGGGTTGGTCTCTGCTTCAGATCAGATCAAGGGAAGGCGTCTGTTGCATGCACCGAGCCATGCACCTAGCGCACTGAAGTCGTACCAGTCTCCTAGTGCCTGTCACTCTGGTCCAGTTGTACACTCAGTACAAAAACAAAAGACCGTTCAGCATGCCCAAGCTAGAAATATGCCAGTCCCCTGCTGGTAAGAATTGCATGTTCGCTTTGATACCAGGGGCTTCTTAAGCTATCGTGAAGCCCCCTCCTCTTTCTATGCAGATCTGCCTATACACTCCTTAGGCAGGTCAAACCTTGTTATAATTATAATTGGTTATTTATAACACGCTTAATACCCAGAGGCTTCTAAGCACAGACCCGGGGATCGAACCTGTGTTGCTTCGCATCGTCTTGTTTCCAAGGCGAGCGTGTTGCGCCTGGGCTATCCTCCCGGGACTGTTGCCCATTAGTTAAACTTGCTGTTTCCTCCCTTTCTCTGCTTTCTTTCAGCCATCTCCATCCCTCTGCAATTCATGTGACCTCTTTGCCATACCACAGATCAACATGACCTGCCCTCTCTACCACCCACCCTGGCACTAAATGACCCATCGAAATCCTCTGCCCCTGTTTTGCTTTCGAGGTGTTTCTGACAGTGTGTGTTAGCAATGGCACCAGCATGTCACCTGCAAAGATACCGAGGGACGTGTTTTATTGGAAATGGGAACTGCATCCATAGTTCCCCTCTTTGCAATTTTCAACTTTTCCACCTCATAGTGAAAAAGAAAAGAGTAGAACACAGACCAAAACGCTACTACACTTTTTTTCCGCTACGTTTGTGGAAAAGTGTAAATGCCTCCCGCAATTAATGGATTCCTGCTTTTACCAGGTGGTAAATTCAGGAGGATTCCATAGGAATCCATTGCATCACTGCCAGCATGAAAATGCATCTGGGCGGTAATTCAGCTGCATTTGCCAGTCAGAGCGGGAAAAGCAGGTAAACACGTTAAATCCAATCGCTCCCAACTCCATTAAACAAACTGTAGAAAATCCAGCTGACTTGTAAAAATGGGGGTAAAAAACCCCACCACATTTATCGCCCTTTTTACTGATACACAAGATTCGGAAAATGCTAATACTGCAACATTATCCTGCTAGCAGAGGGCATGCAGGCTCCTAGTTTCAACAGCTCAAGCACGTGACCTCTGCAGGAATCCGGGTATTTGTCTTACAGCCTCCTCGAAGAATTTCAGAATCGACCCCAGTCCACAATCGGCCTCTACTTTCCCCTTAGTCAGAATAATCAATTCTATCGACCATCTGAAATCAGACGGCGATGCTGATCTCTTGCACCCGCTCTTCTGACTACCCCCTTTTCACCTTCAAGTCGCCTTGTTTACAACCGGAGCTCAGCATCTCCTCGGAATATGGTGAAATGCTGTAACCTTTGCTCATCTGAGCCAACCTAACTGTTCTTGTCGGTGCCTGTTGGGGGTCTGCCCAAGTCTTTCCAGCACTGTCCTCTGCTAGGTCTGCTGCTTCCTTGCAGGGTCACGTATTGTGCTATTCCCCACAGACACCTTTTCCACATCTGTCCTATTGCAGGGAGTTCTGGGAGCCAGGGAATCACTTCCCAGCCATTCATTATCCGTTTGAGTGTGGGAGAAAGCCTTCACTCCCTCAGCTTGTTTGCTTTCTGTTGTGTCCTTCACACCTCTTGCTATTTGCCCTGCTCAGCCCTGCTGCCCCAGTCCATTATTCAGCTTTTCATGTTCTGGGCCAAACTTTGGCTGTGCATTAGATCCATGGCATACCTTTTGTTTTCTGCCTGCCTTCCCTCCCTCTTTGATCCTTGCTACATGCGTGTCTTGTATGTGCTTGTCATGTAATGCCACTGCACTATCTACCTCTTGCCAAGATTGCAAGAATAGGAGTGAGTCCATCAAACATGGCACTCAGTCCTGGATATGGTGCACAGCCCCTCACACAGAGAACACCAGGGATCCCTTTGGGAGGACTCTTCAAGAGCAAATTCGGGCAATGTGAACTTCTGATGTCTGTTCTCCTTCCATGCAGGCCACACACTCGCACAGCAAACATAACCTCATTAACTGAGTGGTAGTTTGACTCTCACGCTCCTCGTCTTTTACTCCTTCACCCACCTTTCCCTTTGGGCCTTACCAACACGGTCACCCTTGCAATGCTCTTTGATTTTTCGTCTATGTATCTCTCCTATGAAGCCCCCGTGTCCGTTACCTTCTGTTAATGACCCAATCGTATCGTGTTTCAGAGTCCTGCGAAGAACAGATGGTACTATTACCCAGCATGACCTAGAAAGGCTGATTGGACCCACAAGAGTTCACATCTATGACCTTCTGCTTACACACCGGCCTCTGCAGACCTGCAGCAGGCGCATTAACCACTGACCATGCGTGTGGATCCCAGCCTCCTTATTCTCTGTAGAGTGCAGGTTTGACCCTGCTGCAGCCACACCTGCAGCCTGACTCTTACTGCATTCCAGCCTATCAAATCAAGCAATAGGTGCCCAGTCCACTACCTTACTGTCCGGTCAGTATTGGCCATAGTGCAGTATATATTGAGCTGCCAGGCCTCCAGGTTCCTATGCTCCTGGAGTGGCTAGGTCCTGCCAGATTATCAGCTCTGAACAGGTGTCAGCAGTGTACCATGACAACAGCAGGCCCCAACCCTCACTCCTGCCTCTTCCATGCCAAGTGATCTTTGTTGGGGAGTAAATCTTGCTCATTGGGGCTGTCTGCAAGATTTCAAGCTGGATCCAAATGGAAGGGACCGTCCTCTTTCCTCAAGCATTTGAACATTTCTCCTACTTTTCGAAAAGTAAGCAATATTGGGGCGGGTGCTGGTGAACCCATGCTAGGTGGTGAATAGGCCCCCATCTGGTGCTCAGAAGGAGCTTTGTTCTGGCAGGGGGATGCCTAGCTAAGAGGACACGTTGAAAAACGGGCACAACCTTTCTACCCGCCCCACCACCATTCCACCTTTACCCACCATGGTAGCCTTGGCTACATTTAGCAGGGTTCCTTTGTGGAATCCCCCTGTAGCCCAAAGAAGAATGTACATTTCTGATTGGTACATTGGAATGAGGAAAATCCCTTCCTACCCCATCTATTTCTCTCTGTGATATACTGCGTTTTCGGCTAGGATTGACGTGAAGCCATTGGGAAAGAGCTGGAGCAGGGATCCAACTCTGTCCTGGTCTATGGCAGCCTGGTCTTGGGCTAGCTTGAAGATGAACAGGGGAACTCTACTGAATTCAATAGCAGAGAGTCGGCCTTTCAATTCACTGGCGGCATCAGGGTGTCTGGAACCATGTGCAGCTTCTTTAGACGACCAAGGGCCAGTCGTTGCGTGCGTCCGGTGCTGCCCTGGGAGGGGTGGGGGATTCTACTCAACAGGCCCTCTTCACTGCAGTGCTACATGTCCAGGTGCCGGGATGAAGGGCGGTCAGTGGTGCATGGTATGGGGCTCTCAGTATTCGGCCCTTGGCCTGTTTCTGATGAGGATTGGGCATGCCATCTACGCCTTTCTGACGTGCCTCAAACACACGTCTGTGTTCTCCTTTTTCCACGGGGGCTCTGGCAGTTTGGTCCCCCGATCCACCTGAAAGAACAGATGTTTGGGCAAAAACCTCTGGAAGATATTTCGGAGACGTGTGGCATTGCAACAAGGAAAAAAAAACAGAGTGGCCCATTATCATCTCTACATTATTTTTTTTTAGCAAATTGAGAGTTCTGCAGTGACCAGTGGTCTTCATCTGCCAGAAAAGCACCCTCAGCAATGCCAGCTAGGCATTGCTTAGGAAGGAGCCATCCCTCTGCTGGAGCCTTGCAATTTAGGGTGGTCTACAGGGTCCAGTTCCCCAGGTCCTCCTGGATGTCAGTGGTCCTCTGCCAGGTGCACGTAAATCTGAAGTCTCTGTCACGGGCAACACATGGCCATCTTGCATAGCAGTAGAAACACCCAAATTGGCTAGGGTTATGTAAACTTCTTCCCCTCTTGGGTTTGGGTTCCCCATTTGCCTTCGAATCGGTCTTCACAAAATACTGGTGAATCTCTTTGTAGTGAGGGCAGCACTGACAGGTCTCGCCCACCAAATGCCACACTTAACTTCTCCAGGTTATTTCTAAGCAAGACATGGCCAGGGCCATTTTCCTGGGTGCGTACAAGTATTTCAGTTAACAGTCACTGGGATCACATGGAGGCTTTGAAGGGGCGTGGGTGGGGTGTTAGCTGATCTGGCAATTCTTACAGGAGTATTAACCTTTGACCTTGGCAGGGTGTTGTTAACTACTGTAAGATGTGCCCCTGTGTCTTTTAGGCTTGTGGTCTCTCATATAGCCATTAATCAGGATGCTTGTTTTTAAACCCTTCCTGGTGTTTCTGGGAATTCCAAGCTAGCTTCTGCAAACTGCTCCAAGGACCCAAGGGAAGCGAAGGCTAACTCGGATTTAATGCAAATGGGTTCTTCGTCAAAGCAGAAAGATGCACTGGCAGGAAGGAGAGGGCTATACTTCCTAGGCTTTACCCTTGCACATGCCCCCCCTCTCCGCCCCCTTCACACGGTCACATGCCTAAGACACCCATGTGCTAATTAATGGTTCTGGGATTGCACTCCGACCACCATCCTGCTTAGCATCGGGTATTCCAATAACCTTATGCCCGCCCTCTTGGGACTTAACCCCCCTCCCCATAGTTTTTGGAGGGCTGTTTGGAAGAATTTGTACCTTTCCGCTGATCACGTTTCCTAGTTTACTCAGACTTTTGAGGAGCTCCTTGTCTTTGTGTGTCACCCTATGAGATAGCCAGCGGCCAGCAGCAGCTAATGCCTACTTCTTCGGCTGAAGCACCTCCAGGCAACGTGAGTAGAAATGGGCTCACCCAACCCAAGGTTAAGTTAATCATAGCCGCAAAAGCCTCTACTTTGGGGCCATCCAGCTATGATATGATAGGTTATTTATAATGCGCTTAATACCCAGAGGTTTCTAAGCGCGGCCTCGGGGATCGAACCTGTGTTTCTCCGTGTCGTCTTGCTTCCAAGGCGAGCATGTTGCAGCTGAGCTATTCTCCCGAGACAATCCAGACATATACTTAAGGAATGCATTCACCCAACTCACCGAGTTCATACACTTTTTGTTTCTTTCATTCCCTGATTTTTAAAAAAAATTTGAGGGGATCAAAGCTTACTTAATACTGCTATGCACCTTTTGGTCAGACACATCCAACTCCAGAATTGCTTAACAAGCCCTCTGAGGAGCCTTCTATCAAGACACACAGCCTGATCTGTGTCTTTTCCCGTTGAATCTGCACGACCTTTCCTATGAGATCAATGTAACCTACATCTCATTCCCCACTTCATATCTATGGAGCGCGTCCTTAGTACGATGCGGACTAAGAGAAAACCCAGAGCCATTCCCAGCTGTAGGTGGGTGAGAACCCATTAGCTCGGCAGCCTGAATGGATCGGGGTTGAAAGCCTGAGATGGAAATGTTCGAGGGAGAAAAGACACAAGATTATTTTTCCCAAATATCCTTCAGCCTTTTCTCCCCTGAACATTTGCGACTTGGCCCCCACCCCCACCCACACCTCACCCCCCCTACTTACCTTGTTGCCGACTCGCTGTGTCCCTGCGACACCTGTTCCCTTTCACTTCCATGATCGGGAACAGGTGGCGCAGGATCAATTTCTTGGTTTTTTTTGTGGACCAGCTCCGGATATCGCCCCCGCAACCCCCACTCACACTACAGTGAGCAACGGTGTGGTGGACACCCCTGCAGCCCCTGCCACCAAATGGGGGACTTAGTCAAACTTTTCGGCCATTTGGTATTTTTGAACGACCAAAATTCGGCCAAATCTCCTGTTCAGTCATTTTAACTCAGTCATTTTGGATGATTCCACCTGAATTCCAATGGTTTTACCTCCCTCTGCTGTGCTCCTGTTTCTCAATGTCCACTAGCTCTTCTTCAAATCTACTCCGTTCAATCTCCTTCGTCTTCTCATTGGCAGTAAGTTGGACATTTCTCAGATCCAACTCTAGAGATTTAATCGGGGCAGTGGCATTTGTAGGGGGAGGTTTCTACAGATGTCGCCTCATCTGTGGAGTTGCTCCCCTGTGAGTCCATCATAGCTTTTACAGGGTCGGCTTTTGTTCCAGAGACCCTGAGACTCCCAGCTCCATAAACTGTGTTTAACTTAACAACGTTTCCATTATTTAAGGCCTCAACAGGAAGGGTTCCATTTTTGGAGGTGGGTGCCAACATTTGAGATCCATACCTTATGCACTTACAGTGTAGACGTGTTATTTATTAAACCTTATGTGGTCTCCATATACCATGAATTCCCACCCCTGCCACCACTTATTTGAGTAACATGTGTACACGTCCTCTGTTGAGGGCTTTGTAAGACCAACCAATAGTGTTTGTGCACGGTTTCCCTTAACTTAGTCCTGACTTTCACAATAGTCGTGTAACTCAGTAGTCTGGCTTCACGCTTAGGATCAGACATGGCTGGTCAAAGTACAGCTTACAACTACATCAGGACAAAATAAAGGATTTCCCATACGCTATACTTACTAAAAAATATGGCTAAATACTAAAACACAGAGATGCATTTTAAAAACAGAAAAGGTGTCTCCAGGAGCCGAAGAGCAATATTTTAAGAGATAAGTAGCATAAAGTGTTATGGTAAATAACTTTTCAATACAATGTTACAGTTTTAAAGAGTTTAAATATTTCTCCCATAGGCTGTAAGGAGAAAAAAGTCTATTGTCGGCTCGAGGTTGGAGGTAAAAGGCTAGTACACGCTCCCAGAGCCCATGGGAAACTGCAGAAGAGGCAACCTAGAACCTACCAAAGATACATGATCCCTTCAGAGGAGACCCAGGCACAGGTTCAATTATGAAAGCCTTGGAGCGAAAGAATGCAGAGAGGTCCACAGGAAGAAGGCGGCATATATAGTCGTGTTGGGGTACCTGGGAGGAAGAACTGCAGGTGACGCCCCCAATTGGTGAAGACGGTCACCAGCAATGGCTACGGAGAAAGACGACACCTAAGATGTCAATTCAAATTCTAGGGGATATTCACGAACCTCAGGTGAAGGGATTGGTTGCAGTGTTGGGGTTTCGGATGTTGCAGTAGAGCTTTTCCTCCTCACTGATGAAGCCCAATGAGGCCGAAACATGTTTGGGGATGCTTATAGTCTCATGCAGAAGGAATGCGACCTAGCAGTTCAGGCTTAACTGCCCCTTTTGGGGTGGGACCAAGCTTGATTTGCATATGGTCTTTCCCCTTCTATATTGGCTTGGCAGAGTGAAAAACGATGGTCTGGAGAGTTGCCCAGAGCTGTTCCAGTGGTTATGGTTGACTCAATACCTTCCACCCATGACCATTTGGTTTTGCAGTACAGCCTCTGGACAAGAGGGGCTTCAGGCATCCGCTCGCACCAGAAGGCTGGGACAGATGGTGCAGAAGAGGCCAGTTGGTGAATCCAAGCAAAGCAGCAGCAGCAACTGCAGCAGCAGCTCTACTGAGAGGACGCAATACTGACCCTTCCAGTCTGGTTGTCCTAGGAACCAGACAGGAGGTAAGCAAGGGAGGCAGGGCAAAGGACGACCCCTCGAATGAATGGTCAAGTAGCACTTCTGAACCGTGGCAGCAATGCTGCTCTTTCTCCAGAAGCAGAGCCGAGTTCCCACCTCTGGCTCGGTACAGCAAACAGTCCAGGGGCTTCTAAGGGGAACAAAGAGGCTGAGGGGGAGTAGGATCCAACTGTTTCCACCACATCACACGGAGGAAGCACCAGCAACAGGACGCACACAGACACCCACACAAACACCTACACCTGAAAGAACCGCACAAAGTTGAATCTTTATACCATTCGTTTAGGGAAACATGTGTGGGCTCTGATTCGGGGCTCACATAGGCAGAATGGTCCAAATGGCCGTTCTTACAGTAGAACACATAAGGGAAGCAACACAAAGAAAATGATCAGGTCTCAGGGCTTCTGGAACAGGGGATAGCCTTTTTGCTCCTGTTCAGGGGCAAGTCCACAGGCACCATAAAAAGTCTCTCCAGCAGGACAACCCAGTAAACAGTACAGAGATGCCACACGATTGTAACTGACACACTTTCTGGGGATGGGAACAGACTTGGGGATAAAAGGAGACACGTTTACAGTAGCCATATGGGCTACTGAGAGAGCACAACAAAACTGAGTTGCAGTCACCAGTGAGGCGTTTAAAAAAGAGCCTCACTGGTAAAAGAAACAATGTCTCGGACACACGAAAAGTCAGCAAAATGCATGGGGCTCACAAAAGAGAGAAACATTGACCCTCTGCCTTAACAATAAAATAGACTGAGCTTCCCATGCCACGACTTCAGGAAACGGACCGGACTGAGCATTGCATCCCCGAAGATTATGGTGACAGACACTGGCTCAGCGTGTGCTGCAAACTCCTGGAATGGAAAAACTCGGATCTTTTCCCTGCAAACTCTGGAAATGAACACAGAGTGAGCAAGCAGAGCAGGCTCCAGAAATTAGCACAGACTGCACACGCCCTGCATGCAGACTGTGGAGACTGATACACACTGTGCCGCAGACACTAGGAATGAAGAACAGACTGGGCATGACCTGAAGACAGTGGAGATGAACACAGGCTAAGCATGTCCAGCTTACTGGGAAGATGAAGACAGACTGGACTTGTGCGAGTCCTGTAGGAATGAACCCTAGCTGGGTTTCCCTGCAGATGGTGGAGCTGAACACAGACTGGACTTGTGCCGCAGAGTCCTCTAGGAATGAACTGCAAAGGATTCCAATCGGGCGTCACACCGGACCAGGACTCTTGCCCTTAGCCTAAGATGTAGCGCTCAATTAGAATACTTTTTCTTTATTTTCAACGAATTTGAATTCAGCTGGCACCTAACCCGCATCACACCCCCTTTTACAAATAGCCCAGGTCACAATGGACCATGAACCAGGCCAGTTGGTGGGAATACAATATGTATTTATTTTAAATTCAAAGAAAATCACACAGTTTGAATATTGGGCAGCAATCACCAATGGGGTGATAATTACAATGTAAACTAATGAAATACACTTGGGTAACCTTCTACAAGACCATATCCAAAGCACAAATCAAAAGGAGCACTTTGTCTATTCGGGTAAATAGCACCCGAGGTAAGATTTTTCTAACCCCAATTAATCGAATTTTGAGTGGATAGAAAGGGTTAGCAAGGAGTCAGGGACACTATGCAGCAAATAGAATTAAAATCGGACCTTCCCTCACAAAATAAGAGATTTAAAAACCCTTTGCAATTGCATAAAATGACACTCAGAATTGCAAATGATTAAATGAATGTGCAGTTGAATCAAGCAGGTAAAGATGATTTATCACAGTATTGGGAATGTAATATCACTACCAACTACAAGTCAAGGTATCAACAAAGGGCATACAATTCAAAAAGCAACTTGAAAGTAAGAACACAGTGCAGCCAAATCACACGTTGAAAGGTTGCATTTTACACTTTTTTCAGTTTTAAATGTCAAAACTGTTTTTAAAAAAAACGGGTGAAATAGAATCGGTTTTTAGGCTGAGTAATAGATGCACATCACAGGGACAATAGGGAAGTGAAGGAGTGACTATAGCTGGAGAACTGGATGAGATTTTCAATGTGAGAGAAAAGAAAATCGGTTTGGAAAGAAAAAGAAACATTTCACTTAAGCTAGATTTAATGGCTAGAAAAGTGGAACGCCACCCGTGAATAGAAAAGTTATGCTACAATTGTAACCCTTCATGCAGTGTGCCCCTTTTCTTAGGGAGAATTAATGTATTTAATCAAAATATTGCTAAGGACTTGCAAGACTTGCAAGACAGAAATGAGTGAAAGGATGGAGCTACATTATGAAATCAAGGACAGGATGCACAGAGAATTCGAACAGTTTTAAACAAGTTGTCATGGTATGGATAGGATTACTTGGAGAGTAGGACAAAGACAAAGTATCAAGATGGGGTATGCTATGTGGTGCTGTGGGATGGGGAAATACTCACAATCCACACTTAAGTTTGGGATTTGGGACAGTCAACCGGGTTCTGGAATCAAAGGCTCTGGCCACAGCAAGGCAGTGGACCCTCCTAGCAGAACAACAGCTAGGCCTGTCGGGTCACTAGATCACAGGGGTACAGCTGGCATGCAGGGTAGTGGGCAAAAATCCGGTCTGGTCACAGGATACTCCCAAAAGGGTACCACAGCTTTTCCCTCTAGTTATTTTTTTAGTGGGGTTTCTGGATCAATGGTCCTATCTGGATAGGGTCAGCTATGCTCTGGCCTGGCAGTAGAATCTGGAACCTTGCAAGATGAATGTGGAATATCTGGATATGCAGGCACTGTAAAATTCAAAAGAGAGTGTCCCTGTCTCTGTCAGCTTCCCCTTTTTATAAGGCGGGTGACTCACAGGGTTTATTGTTGGGCAGGACTAAGCTAGACCTACCCCGAAGAACCGAATAGGTCAGCCTATGTTGGTCACCTCCACCAGGATGGGGTTGTGTTTTTATGAGGTGCAAAGCCATCCTACATTCCTTTTTGCACAAAGTCAATTATGACATAAATCACACATTTATACAGTTGTGGAACTTTTGCAGATTATATAGGCGGATTGCATATTTCATACAGAGCATGGTGTTCCCACTCCCAGGTCTGTATGACATTATTTCACCCTCTAATAGTTTTTCACAGTTTTTCCAGGCTACCACCAAATGTCAGTTTCGCCCAGGGATGCCATGGAGTTTCGCAGTTTGAGTGACTGGTAGGTTTCACTTACAAAAGTAACACGTAGGTGTCCCATTATCTAGATTTTACCCAACACCCCCCTTACATTTCTAGGCAAGGACAGGGCCTTAATCACATTGTACTTTTAAAACAGGCATTTTTCTCTTTTGCAAAAGCATGTCTTGACACGCAGTGAATTCTGCTGGGATGTCCCCTTGAAATTCGGTTTTCTCTCCCATCTGGATTCCAAACATTGTTTTACAGCCCTAGTCAGTTTCTCTTACACAGCAGTATTCCTTCTGAAATTGACATGTGCACAGAGAGCTAGGGTTTCTTTTGAAGGGTTTATTTTTGACACTTTATAGCAAAAAGTCAAGCGTTTTTCCGTACAGCTGAGAGTAAAGTTTCTGGTGATTTTCCCAGATCTTACCTGACAGCCAGTGATAATGCTCTCTTCTGCTGGAGCACAATCTGAATATGGATGGGCATGGCAGGGTCTCACTGATGAAAGCAGTGTAATGTTGAACAAATGAAAAGAGCCTCAGGGCGGCATCATTTTAAATGTAAAATATTTCCTTTTTCAATAGGAAATTTTGGGCTAGCAGCAAAGCAGCGCTGCTTTTCAATTCTCTTCTTTGGTGCACCTAAGAAAACACACTGGCAGCCTTTCTCAGTGTGCTCCCTGTTTCATCTTGCCCAATAGGTGCTTGGCAAGACAGTGCAGCCATCCTTTGGTAGCCGCAAAATGCATTTTTGATGTGAGGCAATGATGCTCAAAGGAGCCTGCGCAGCCATTTTGCTGGTAACTGCTGAAGTGCAGCTTGGTGATGGTGGGGAATTCTGCTGAGTGGGTAAATTTATCCCACAGAACCCTAGCTGGGTTTCCCTGTGGATGGTGGAGTCGAACACATACTGGACTTGTGCCGCAGAGTCCCCTACGAATGAGCCCTAGCTGGGTTTCCCTGCAAATGGTGGAGATAAACACTGACTGGACTTGTGCCACAGAGTCCTCTAGTTATTAACCCTAGCTGGGTTTCCCTGCAGACTGTGGAGATGAACACACAGTGCTTGTGCTGCAGAGTCCTCCAGGGATGAACCCTACCTGGATTTCCCTGCAGACGGTGGCGATGAACACAGACTGGACTTGTGCTGCAGAGTCCTCTAGGCACGAACCCTAGCTGGGTTTCCCTGCAGACGGTGGAGATGAACACAGACTGGACTTGTGCGGAAAAGTCCTCTAGGAATGATCCCTAGCTGGGTTTCCTTGCAGATGGTGGAACAGAACACAGACTGGACTTGCGCCGCAGAGTCCTCTAGGAATGAACCCTAGCTGGGTTTCCCTGCAGATGGTGGAAATGAACACAAACAGAACTTGTGCTGCAGAGTCCTCTAGGAATGAATCCTAGCTGGAGTTCCCTGCAGACTGCAAAGATGAAGACAGACTGGACTTGTGCCTCAGAGTCCTCTAGGAATTAACCCTAGCTGGGTTTCCCCGCAGACCGTAGAGATGAACACAGAATGAACATGCCCTGCAGCCATTAGCACAGACTGAGCATGCCCTGCAGACATTAGCACAGACTGAGCATGCCCTGCAGACATTAGCGCAGACTAAGCATGCCCTGCAGACATTAGCACAGACTGAGCATCCCCTGCATGCAGACTGTGGAGGTGAGCACTTGCTGGGTGTCCTTCCCCTGCATTCCGTGGAAGTAAACACAGACCCACACGTGATATGATATATGATTTGATATGATATGACGTGCTGGGATGAGCGCTAGTTTTGGATACTCTGTTGGCAGTGAAGATCATCACAGACTGGGTATTCTCTGCAGACGGTGATGATGGACACAGTATGAATACATGCTGTCAGATGAACACAGAATGAACATGTTCTTCGGACCTAAACCATGTATGTTCTTCACTGAAAGTGAGCACTGAGTGAGCATATAATAAATACGCTGCAGACTGTGGAATGGGCGCAATTAAAGCTCAGCAGTTAAGGGGTTCAACATATGCTGCCCTGCAGATGTTTGGATGAACACCGACTGTGTACGTGTTGCCTTCAGCGTGGCTGATGTGGGCTTCGACACACTATGCAGGCAGCCAATCGTAGATCGTCTAGGTGCATTTACATCATCACACTATTACCGTGGTCAGAAGAGCGGGCGCAGGCAATGCATCACGCGCTGAGCTGTTGCGCTGGATTGGCCGATGCGTTGCAGGCAGCGGGCAAACCGGAAGCGCCGAATGACTCAATGGATGATGTACACAGAGCAGGGAGGAAGTCGGCTGTGAATTCCTAGCCTCTAACCTGCTCTTTCTGGTGGCGTGAGGTGGTACGGCCACCAGGCATGCAACTCTTAGCCAGCATGACTTCCAATCTCTGCAGACAACCACATCTTCCAAAGTCAGGCTACCCCTCCCCCCACCCTTCCGTTCACACTCGAGTGAAGCCCATACACAGGGCCGGCCTTAGGGAAGGGCGTGCCGGGCAACTACCAGTGGCGCCATAGCCCCCTAGGGTGCCATTAGGCCTGTGCCACACCAGCTCGGGGGGAAGTCTTTCAAGGGCTCGTCAAGCTGGCATAGTGGGAGGAGGCGGTACAGGCACCCTTTTGTTATTAAAATTGCCCGTGCCAGTGGGGCGCATTTACTCACAATAGGGTGCTGATGATTATCTCCCCGCTCCGACACAGGAGTGAGGCGGTTTTCATTAGAATAGGGCACCCTATTTCAGTGATTAACTCCCTGCACAGGTGCCGGAGCGGGAGTACAAAAGAAATGGCACCCACTGACCAGGGGTGCACGTGGAGGGGGGGTGCCACATTTTTCTTAAACCGCCTAGCACTGCCCACACATTCCATTCACTTAGTCTCCCAGAATGTATATACACCTGGACCACCTAACACAGGGGAGTATCCAGTATTGCAAGAGTGCGGAGGAAAGCCACGAAACAAAACCTGCTACTATTCCTTTCCAATGCAGTGCATGTGATTCCACACGGTTTCATTTGCGCCCCCGCCACCCCAATCAACTTTTTTGGTAATATTAGTAGCAGATGGAATTTTAATGCATATACATAAGAAAAAATGTTCAGGACGATAACAGATGCAGGAAACGGGTCTATTAGATCTCTGTCCACGCTCTGTGGGGCAAAATACATGCAAACCTCCACATTTGCATATGAATTGCACCAACAGAACTGACTTCACAGAAAAGGACGTTGCAAGGAGCATCATCAGTCTTTGATACTTGGAGAAACCATGGAAGTGACTTAAGAATAAGATGCCATAAGTAAGCCAAGTGGCAAATAACTTTGTGGTGCAAAATGCCTAAATTGCATGTACGGAGCAAGTCTATAGTCATTAGGCTTTTTTTATAACAATATGATATATTAATATAAGCTATGAAGTGAATCACTTACAGACCTGAAGATAAGACACAGTGCCATTAAATGATTTGCCCAGGGTCACACACTTTGGTTGAATGGTGAAACCGGGATGTGGGCAATTTAAGCAGCTGAACACATCTTCCCAGGCTTAGTTGATATAGATATTTATTAAGGGTATGCTTTGCATTTCATGTGCTTAAATAATACTTTATAGCAATGCTTTGGAAGCAAACCACATAACATAAACTAGCTATACACAATATACATTGTTATAGACAAAATAGCATCATGCAGATTAATGTGAGCCTAACAAATCTCCTTTGGGTTTGTAAGCCATTGTCATTATTTCATAAAACATGCAATTATGCACCCTTCTAACTTCTGATCACCCCTTCCCCCGTTCACATTATTTAAGGGACAAAAGCCCCTGCTAATAGTCCCCCAACCTCCCATTAATGTCTAATTGCTTCCATTGTAATGCTCTGTGCCAGGAAAATGAGGGTGCTGAGCAGGAACACTGTGCTTGGCACCCGCATTGTTCGACTGGCCCCTACCAATGTCCCAGACCTGCTCTAAAAGTGCCACTGGGGAGGGAGGGGGAATGCTGCCTCCATTTCCCCACTTGGTACACCACTGACCTACCAGCACATCCACAGACCTGTAATCCCGATTTGTCTGTGATCTATGACATTTCGTACCATTCCGACTCACCGAACCGTTTCACCACATTTTTGACCACTTGTTTTACCACAGAATGCAGTGGGAGGGCCAGCACACCACCTGCACCCACCCGAACCACAACACCCTCTTTCAATATGCCTAACCCCAACTCGCCATCTGCATATTTGCTGTAAATGGTCAACAAATGGCGGTAAAAGGGATTCCTTT
Source organism: Ambystoma mexicanum (assembly GCF_040938575.1). Taxonomy (NCBI): domain Eukaryota; kingdom Metazoa; phylum Chordata; class Amphibia; order Caudata; family Ambystomatidae; genus Ambystoma; species Ambystoma mexicanum. Next base: position 971,872,708 of record NC_090936.1, on the reverse strand, counting down.
GGTAGTGCTACAGGAAATCACCCCCACATTGTAACTGCAGGGACACCGTTGCTCTCCCCTCACGCAGCCACCCTGCCATCCACGCCGCAAGCAGCACCTTGAACCACCCCTGCAGAGGAACGTTCACACCACCCCTCCTACTTCCAGGGACCCCCACCCTTTCAGCACTCAATGTGCTGCAGGATCCTAGAAATTCTTCTACCCTCACATGCGCGCTGCAGAGACCGCCCCCCCACTCCACACTGAAGGGGCAGTTTCTTCTCTGCCTGTATCCATGCTGACGGGTGTCGTACACACTCACCCTCCCGTTCACATATGTTAGGGATTCGCACCCCTTCAGCCCCTTCAATCAGTTTTACAGGGACATCTTCACACTTCATCCATCCATCCATCCTATCCCCTTACCCATCCACTTACCCACACCTCCATCTATCCACCTATCTATCCCCTTACCACATATCCACCCCTCATCCCCTCCATCCACCTATCCCCTTACCCATTCACTTACCTACACCTCCATCTATAGCGTTATAAATGCCATATAATATCATAGCACCTATCTATGCCCTTACCACTTATCCATCCCTCATCCCCTCCATCCACCTATCCCCTTACCCATCCACTTACCCACACCTCCATCTATCCCACCTATCTATCCCCTTACCATTTATCCATCCCTCATCCCCTCCATCCACCTATCCCCTTACCCATCCACTTACCCACACCTCCATCTATCCCACCCCTTACCATTTATCCACCCCTCATCCCCTCCATCCACCTATCCCCTTACCCATCCACTTACCCACACCTCCATCTATCCCACCTATCTATCCCCTTACCATTTATCCACCCCTCATCCCCTCCATCCACCTATCCCCTTACCCATCCACTTACCCACATCTCCATCTATCCATCCCCTTACCACTTATCCATCCCTCATCCCCTCCATCCACCTATCCCCTTACCCATTCACTTACCTACACCTCCATCTATAGCGTTATAAATGCCATATAATATCATAGCACCTATCTATGCCCTTACCACTTATCCATCCCTCATCCCCTCCATCCACCTATCCCCTTACCCATCCACTTACCCACACCTCCATCTATCCCACCTATCTATCCCCTTACCATTTATCCATCCCTCATCCCCTCCATCCACCTATCCCCTTACCTATCCACTTACCCACACCTCCATCTATCCCACCTATCTATCCCCTTACCATTTATCCACCCCTCATCCCCTCCATCCACCTATCCCCTTACCCATCCACTTACCCACACCTCCATCTATCCCACCTATCTATCCCCTTACCATTTATCCACCCCTCATCCCCTCCATCCACCTATCCCCTTACCCATCCACTTACCCACACCTCCATCTATCCATCCCCTTACCACTTATCCATCCCTCATCCCCTCCATCCACCTATCCCCTTACCCATCAATCTACTCCATCCCATCCTATGTTTCTCTTACCCCCATGTGAACATACATCTGCCCCTGCCCCCTAATCGCTGTAGTCGGTTGGTTGTCCTGGGACAGTCACTCCTATATCCTCAGTCCCCCCATGTGCCCGGGTACACGTGTTTACCTCGAAGATACCCTGCCACGCTTTACACGCTCCGCCTGTTTTCTTCAATTCGGTGTAACATGCTATGCCACTCAAAACCAAGAGCAGGTGCTCTTAAGGGGGGGTGAGGGGTAGGTAAAATGGGACCCACTCACAACTGTCATAAAATATGAGACCTGCGTACACGCAAGCCATGGGAATTACTACTCTCCAGAATGCACTGGACAGGGAAACGTGAGGCGGCCGGGGGCTAATTGCCTGAACGGCCCCCGTCCTTCTGCGCTGTGCACAATGCTCATCTGAAGGCAGGGCCCCATTCCATCAACTCCCCTGGGGAAGAAATCCACTGCCCCATAACGAGGACAATCAGTGCCCCTCAAACGAGGGGCTGTCCGTGGTGCTGAACCCGAAGGCAGAAAATTAGCTCGGAGCCCGCTGCCTCCCCATCCCCTCTCCTGGGCAAGAAACCCTGTGACACCAATGGCATTAATTAAAACCTCACACACAAGCCCCGGGTGTTGCTGTCCATGGCGCTGCCCCTGACAGCAGGCAATGAGATCATAGCCTTGCTAAGAACCTGCTAGAAGTCCCGTGACCCCACCTCCCTGGACGATAATCAGGGCCTCAGGCACGAGCCCCGGGGGTTGCTGTCCATAGTGCTGACCCGGAGAGCAGACAATGAGATCATAGCCTTGCTAAGAACCTGCTAGAGGTCATGTGGCCCCACCTCTCTGGACGATAATCAGGGCCTCAGGCACGAGCCCCGGGTGTTGCTGTCCATGGTGCTGCCCCTGACAGCAGACAATGAGATCATAGCCTTGCTAAGAACCTGCTAGAGGTCATGTGACCCCACCTACTCTCCCTGGAAGAGAATGAACCCCGGGTTGTTGCGGTCCATAGCCCGGATCAGGAAGACAGAATAAGAGATCAGAGCGATACAGAGCCTTCTTATTATCATTTACTTTATTTTCGATCCAATAAATAGATCATAAAAACTCACACACAGAATTTATAGCATTACAAATCACACAATACATTGCAATAAATAATATTTTTTTTAAATAAAACTCTATAAAATGAAGCACTACTATACAAAACCGGAGGCCGCAAGTTTAAAAGCAAAAAATGTCAAAACGCCCAACTCAGCGACAAGAGACTGACTATAAGGTGGCGTATTTACATCTCATCCTCCAAGATTGGAGCAAGTAATTCCCCAATTAGTTGCCAACTCACAGTCCCCCGCCATGCAAAGGTCAAGCGCTGCATCAATTCTTCTAATACAAAACTGTTTAAAAAGCAGTATCAAAAATATTTTCCTAACATGGGAGTACTTGGGACAAAACAAAATAAAATGCACTACGCTTTCAACATCATATGGACACAAAGGACATGCGGCTGAGATACTCATATTACAATGATGCCTGACCTTAGTTAGGAGGACAGTGCCAATGCACAGTGTCATATACAGTACTTTCATTGATTTCACTTCTATTCTGTCCAGATAATCTTCGAAACCAGGATATTCTTTCCTGGACAGATAAATAACCAGACTAGCCAACCTTTTAAGTTTCGCTCTGGTTTCTCTTAACCATTTGCTTTCACAGGATTGTTTTATTCATATTTTGCAATTCTCAGGCATTGTATCCGGACGAGACCAATAATTCTCCAGCTCGAAGGCGGTCAACTCTTCATTGATTGCTCAGAACCAGGGTAAATTAACTCCACCTGGCTGAGACAAAACATCTTTAACTGGCTCAGTTTGTCGTTTGTCCAAAGTAGTGCCCAATAAAACACTGGCCTCAAGTAACATAAGAAGCCAATGTTTTGCAGGCCTAACTCTCAGAAAACTGGGGCATTCAGGGTGTTTACAGGTAAGTCCATAACTGCTATAAAAAATGTCTGCTCAACAACCCTCAGCGTCTCTGAATTATAGGCACCCCACAAGTCAGCCCCATAAAGGGAAGCCTGTCTGGCCTGGCACTTATAAATCTGTAAAACAAGACTTATCGGGCCTGTCCCACGGGCCTGCATAAATCTAGGCATAGTGCCTGATCAGCTTCAAACCTGCCCTTTTCACCTGGTCCTTCCAAACACAATTTTCAGTTAATCAAACCCCCCAAATAATCGTAGCTTGTAACCTGCTCAAGCGCCCCACTGTCCAAGCTGATTGTTAGTCTTGGCGTTTTCCTATCCCTCTTCCCACTAAACACCATTATCTTGTTTTTTTAAAACATTTATTAAAAGTCCATTGCTTTCACAGAATCTCTTGAATATTTTCGATTCTTCCGTAGGTCTTTGGGCATCAGAAAGAGAAGAACCACACCATCTGCGAATAAAAGGATTGGATGCGCTCACCAGCCAACAATGGAGCATCAGTCATCTCGGCCAACAATAAATCAATAACTCCATTTATAAAAAGGTAAAACAGGCCAGGTGCAAGGACACAGCCCTGCCTAGCCCCAACATCCATTTTTATTTAGCAGTGGTTTGCCCCCTTGACCCATACGTGATGTTCACCCCATTATTAAAAAAGAGAGATTGGATTGCTTTTAGAATACCAAGTGGCACCCCCAGTTTAGTCAATACATTCCACAAGTTGCTTCACAGCACACTGTCAAACACGGTTTTCAAATTAACGAAAACTGCACAGATGTTCGTGGCCCATAATACAACGTATTTGTCCATAATCAGACGGAGCCTTAGCACTTGATCCACCGTACTAATATAATCATGGAATCCAGCCTGGAGGTGATGCAAAACCCCCCTCTGCCGAATCCATGCGTCCAAATGGACCAAAACTGCCTTAGCAAAAACCTTGCCAGAGCATTCAAGAGAGAGATAGGCCAGTCATTTTCCAGACAGCCCTTGTCTCCCTTCTTGCATATGGGGGGACACGTAGTGCCTGTTTCCAGGAGTAAGGTACGCTATTCACTTTCAGCAAAGCGTCGAAAAGGTTTGCCAAATAAGTGAGCCAAAAATGCATCTCCTGCTGATACCTATCAACAGGGACCAAGTCCGGCGCAGGGGCTTTCCCCTGCTTCTGCGACAATAGAGCCCCCTTAATGTCTTGCGAGGTCAACACCAGGGCCGCATTATCACCCACCTTGGGCCTGTCCAGTATGACCTTGGTATCCCTGCTGGAATCATGATTTTCCACCTTGTAAAGATTTCCAAAGTGGACCAGCCAGGCCACCTCAGGGACACCATTCTGGATCAGGATTTGTTCACCCCCATCCCCAACATGTTGCCAAAACCCCCTGGAGTGTCTCGCCTTAGAGGCCTGGAGAAGATTGTCCCGCAAGTGTTTGCAATGCTCGGCCTTTTTAGTTTTAAGCAGTTTGTGGTAAAATACCCTGGAATCAGCCGGAGCCGATGGGGCCCCTCTCCCTAGGTCCCCTAGCAAGCTCAATCAGGCCTGTTTTTGCAGCATGACATTCAGCATCGTACCAGGAGTACTGCAGACTGGCCTATTTCTCCCCAGCTGATCTAGATCTACTCAACCCATTTCCCACAATGCTAACAATTGATTAATGTAATTCTAACAAACAACGCACATTGTTGGCATCACAGAAACAGAACATTTCAAATGGGCCCATACATACATGCCCTGCAGGATAAGACAATTCATAAGGTCCGCGTTGGTATAGAAATTAATTATATCCATATCATTAGATCATGTTTAACAACGTATATAAATACAGAAGTACACAGTGCCTATAAGCAATCATACACATTTGGCTCTTGTGGGAGAAATCACATATTCACTTACATGGTAGTCAGATAGCACTCCACAAGCAACACATACAACTACTAAATATAACAGTGCAGTACTAATCCTCTCTGCCAACAATTGGCATTTGTGTGCAATCATAAAGGTAATGTAATGCACTGTTTATTGATGTTAACAATGTTCATATGCAGTGTAGTGTACCGTGTAACATGTATTGTTGATCAACTATGCATCTTATGTTAAATTCTGCCTAGCAAGTAATTGCAGAGCTCACAACTGCACTCAGTTGCTCTAGGTTTAGCTATACACCTATTTATACACTAATGACTCCACATTCTAATGCAGTATCCCTTTGTTAACTGAATCCCATGTCAAAGTCGGTTCTTTTGACAGGATTTACATATTCACCGACAAGGCAAGTCCAACAGCACTCATCCAATATATCAAATTGCTTAAAGAAAATGTTATAGAACTACTCCTCTATGCCAACAATTGTCATTTGCCTGTAATCGCAATGCATTATGTCAAGCAATGTTCTTCTCCTACAATGAAATGTACCTTTTGTCATGTTTATGAAGACTACAATCTGCTGAACTCCGGTACAACCTAGAGCACTTCGAGGTCATATCAATGGCATTTAGGCGCTACACAATATCACATAACATAGCTTAACACAAAGAGTTCTGAGACTGGAAATTGTCACTTAACTAAATGCAAGGCCTGTATGTCATCACATGATGGGCTCAGAACTTCTATACCATCACATGAGGAGATCATGGTTTACACATCATCACTTGAGGCATCACTCCCTACATATCATCAAAGTGGGCATTCAGCACAGATACATCATCATATGAGCGGTCAGTACCTATATCATTTCAGGAGTTCACAATGTATATATTATCAAGGGAGGGTTCCATGGCCTATATGTCATCACTGAAGGGTTCAGAGCGCATATGTTGTAATTGGAGGAGCTCAGATCATGCAAGAGTGATTCAGAGATTATATATCATACAGAGTGACAGAGAGGGAGTGATAGAGAGGGAGATGCAGATGCAGATGGAGAGAGAGAGAAAGAGAGAGAGAGAGAGAGAGAGAGAGAGAGAGAGAGAGAGAGAGAGAGAGAGAGAGAGGCAGAGGCTGGTGGGATTGGGAGCTAGAGAAATGGGACCCATCTGCAAATTACCTGAGGTAGGAGTGCAGGGTTGTGGGTTATTTTGCCTGGCAAGGGCTACTCTTGCCTTCCCCTGACTGACTCCCCTCTAAGATTTCCTACCACCTTGCACCTCACACATAAACCCCTCACAGAAGGCAATCACAGGCCTGGCTGTTGGCACAGCAACACTAACCCAGCCATGACTAAGCTGTCCCTTTTTGGCCTTGTACACTCTCTCACATCAGCAACTAACCAGAAGCAAAGTGTGGTAGTCTATCAGGTTTCACATCTGCCTTTCCCACTGACCCATTAATAAACCCAGGCCCCTTTTTTCTCACAGAGCCAATTGCAGAAAGGCCACCAATAGCTGCAGAAAGACGCTATACAAGACTACTTATATTACATATCATTGCACCAGGGTTCTAAGCATATAGCATCACATAAGCAGTTCTCTGCTATATTTCATTATTTCATCGCATGAGAGTTTGGAGCATATATATATTTTTTTTTTATTTTATTTTTTATTTAAACAGATTGTATGGTTTCCATATTTGAAACCTTTAACCTGATCGTGTCCATTCTTCCATGATGTGTCTTCAGTTTGATGTACAGTATCCTGATAGCAGAGTTTGGTAACACCTTATTGTGCCTGGGTCATGTTGTTGATCACCTCTAGTTTCTTGAGAATTAGAATCACTAGTCTTATGAGTGCCAATGTTATTTTCATTTTTCCTCCTTCTACAAGAGTCTTCCACCACTCATCAACATTCCTTGTCATGTGACTTCTAATGATGTCCCCCAAGCACTGCTCTCGCTCTTTCCTTAAACCGGTACACTGAAGTGTGAGATGTTTCAGAGATTCTATCTCTCCTTTTATTTTACACATTCTGCAGCTTTCACGGATATCCAACCTTTTTCTTCTTTGTAATATTTCTCCAGTTGGTAAAATGTTCAATCTGAATCTCAGAAAAAGGTCTCGGAAGTACCAGTTAGGGAATAAAGTCAGATAACTCGGGATCTGATTCAGTTTTCGTGGTTGAGCCCAGAAGTTTTCGTAACCTTTGTATTTGTGGTTGTCTTCTTGGGTTTCGATCCAATCTGCCATGTATAGTTTCTTTTTAGTTTTGTCTGGGTTGATCCATAAGTCATCCTCTGACTCACTGAGGTTCACTAGGATCCCTCAACATGTCTTTTGCCAGTCTATTAAGATTATGTCAGATTGGTCTTTTAGGGCTTTTATCAGCACCCCAAATCCTCCCGTAGTGTTTTCTTCAAGACATTGGGGGTCATTCCGAGGTTGGAGGTAAGGGATTACCGGCGCCTGTAAGGGCACCAATGGCGGTAATCCCTTACCTCCGTATTCCGAGTTCCCTTTGCGGGTCCCTCTTTACCTCCTGCTTTTAGCATGAGTAAATTACGGGACCCGCAAAGTGACCTTGGAGTAAATTACGGCACCGTAATTTACGGTGCCGTAATTACCTCCTTCCCCATTCCCATTGAGCCCTATGGGGGCAGAAATGGGGATGGGGAAGGGCTATAGTGAATGGGGAATTACCGGTCCATCCAACCTTGGAATGGACCGGAAATTACTCCATTCACCATGCCGGTATTCCATGGAGTAAATAGCTCCATGGTTGCCAACCATGGAGCTATTTACTCCATGGTGTAGTCCTGACTCGGAATGAGGCCCATTTTCGGTAGAAACTTAGCATTTTCCATACCGCAATTGTTTTGAGTGATGTCAATGCCAGCTCTCTCCTTATTTGCTGTATTGGGACTGATTTGGGCAGCTGTATTCTCTATTTTCTTTTATTTGACATTTGTATAGCACACAAAACCCAGAGGTATCTATGCACTTAGTTTAAGTATACAGTTGCAGTAAGTGCTTAACTCTACAGAAGTACATAGTAAACACATCCATTGGGCCAGTCCTCGTGATGCAAGTTGGCAGCGATAAACTGGTGTGAGGGCAAATCAGTGGGCAAATGCATGGTGCCTACCCCATGTTGCAGGGCGGCAGAAGCATACATATGTGAAAGTCCAACAAGGGCAAATACATAGTGCCTACCCCATGTTGCAGGGCAGCAAAAGCAAGCATATGCGAAGGTCAATGAAAGGTCAATATTCATAACATAAGGTGTCAGGACCTACATTTCACCATCTGGCATCACGTGGTGGGGTTCTCGGTAATACATAATCACATGTGGGGGTTAGGGACTTCATTTAGAGAGAATCTTTCTTTGCCTGTACCTTAAAAGGGTTGGATTTGAACTATGAGTTGTGTATTTCTTTCATGTATTAACCACAGCAAGCAGTATGTACAACATTTTGGAGGGAAGTTGTACAGGTGAGTTTTAGGAAATATGAAATTTTGCTCGAAGATGTTATGCTGGAATGACACTTTTAAAGAAAAGTTTCAAAGAAACTGGTTCCAATGAATTGTATCAAACATTATTTACTATGCTTCTGTGTCTTTGGAGCCGGTGGCTAAGAGAGAGGGCAAATCAGTCTTGCAATTGCTACCTATTTGATTATAGATTTGTTATGCGGCAGGTGGGGTTTTACTGAACATAATTTCTGTGAATTATGGAGTGCACCCAAAGAGAAAGCTACAATAACTTGGTCCTTTAGACTCATGTTTTCCAAGCGTAAACGTTTCTATAATTATTCCAAACTCAGCATCTGATTAGCTCTCTGCCCAAATAGCTCTCTATTGCTGCAAAGTGTGAGAAATATTGCAGGATGCAGCGCTGAACCTAAGGGAATGGATCCACTAGTTAAAGGACCCTCCTACCTTTACTTAAAAAGTGAATACACATTAGCTACATGGTTCTCAGAACCACTGTGAAAAAAAGTTCTCTGACACAAAGAATTCTACAATCTGCAAAAAACCCACTGAGCAACATACATGAAGTAAAATAGCTTTTGAGTTTGGGCTATTAGATACGACTCCTATGAGCCGAAACTATTGTATTAGAGAGCAGATAGGCTGGAATGGTATATGTGGAGGGAAACACAGCCTGTAGGTGTTGTTTGGCGTATTTGCCCACCCATTGACTGTCCATGGCTATGCTAATCCCTTTGCCCATTCCTGCCTCTCCCCACCCAAAACACCTCCTCATAGGAACTCTTTGAGATCACTTTAATCAAGCCTGACCATCAAACTTTGCACTGGAATTGCCGGCCTGTTTTTTTTTTTAAAGCAGTCGTCTGAGAGTTCATGACTTAATTGAAGTTGTAAACCTGCTAATGTGGCAATAAAACATGTCTTAACCAGGTCTGCCTTGAGCCACTCGATTTAAAAGCACTCTGCGTGTCCTTCACTAAAGTCCTGTTAAAAACAAGCTTTGGAAAAGCCAACCATTTTGGACTGTGTATAAGTATTAGGATTTTGCCAGGCACTGCTATTGGATGCCCACGTACTCGCAGCCTTTTACATCTGCTACCATCAATAGCTATATAATACCACTATTGCTTTGCCTGTCCCATGCCTACACAAAAGCCCAAACGGTTGGCATTGCCAATGATTGTTCTTACTATAGTCCATCTAATAGAATGTCACCGTTTTCACCCTCTTGTTTTCAATAATGTCATTCTATACTGTTTGAAAATAATATCATCTTTGCTATGCACTACTAGTCTGAACTAAACCATGTACTGTAAAAAGTCAGTGCAACATCTTGAGAGTTGCAATTGTGACCGACAAGCCAATAATGTCACTTGTCACGTAACCTTTCTGCACGACATACGTTTTGGCGTTTTGCACATCCCTTCATCCCATGTGTACCCTGAATTTCACTCGGAAACTTAACCACACCATCCCCCTAACCGAAGGCGTTTCACTTAATATGTATGTGTGTACTTGAGACACTGAGGAATACATCTGATCTTTAACTTAATATCTGTACATAACACAGGAGGGCTCACATGATGGGTCAGAGTCTAAAGGTTATCAGATGAGTAATTCCACCTGTGTAACACCACAACAGGGACTCAGAACCATTATCACCTGGTGTGCTATAAACCTTTATGTATTCATGTGTGGGTTTCAGCTCATTATGCTAAATGCAGGTATGTAGCTTTCTCGCATGCGCCTATATCTTCATCACGTGAACTTGTACCTCCGCCACGTGATTGCATCTTCCACAGAAGAGCCTCCATGTCATTAGACTGGGCCATAATTCCCATCACTTATGTCTACATCGCCTCTTTTTTTCACCTTCAGACGGACCTGAATTGACGCTCAGATAATCCTACATGTAAACATCAGGCATGCCTACTTCTCCACCTAATAAGTCTGCATTTCTAGCAATCGAGGACTTGCATATATTCACATCAATGTATCTGCCATCACGTGGCCTACATATTTCAAGTGAGCCTATACAGACAAACCCATATGTTTACCCCTTGTGCAGCCGTGACCCTTTTATCTCCATCATATGGCCTACATATCATCACATAAGCGTATAGCCCCATCACATAAGCCTTTATATTCATTACAAAACCCACATATATAATACAGATTAACAACATGAGCCTATAACACCCTCAGAATGAACTTTACCTATTATTACGAGACTGTATCCACAACACATAAGCAGTTTTGAGCATGTGTAAGAAGTCTGCATACTCATCACATGAGCCTGTAACACCATCACATGAGCCTGTACCTCTAGCATAGGTCCGCATAATGAGCATGCATCCTTGTTTCATAAGCAGTCTTGCATCTCATCATTCTCTAGACATCGTGGTGCACCTTTGCATGACCCCATAATACAAAGAAGCCCGCATAACCATCACACGAGCCTGTAACCCCCTCTTATGGACACTTATTCCTATCATATACATCTCTGTTAAACGCGCACGAGCCCTCAACTGTATCCTACGATCCTGTATCTCCGTCAAATAAACAGTTCCGTCCCTACAACTCGAACCCTCAGGCTAATATCTGCACCACTTTTGCCTGTATCACATGAGCCTGTATCTCCATTAAAGCAGCCTGTACCTCTGTAACATTAACAGTACTAGGCGCATATCTCAATCGCCTAGGCCTACCAATCTTCCGATGAGCCTGTAGCTCTACCACATGGGTATGTGTCAATCAATTAAGGGTGTAGCACACAAGACAATGGGTCCATCGCATGAGCCTCCATATCCATACACTCAGCCTGGGTCACACAAACCAGCATATCCATCACTTCCGGATGTATCTCCACCACACGAGCCAGTACTTCCGTCACACAAGGTGTCCCAGCCAGGCATATAACTCAATCACATGCGCCTATATGTCACTACGCCAGCATGTGCCTGCATGGCATGCGCGTGTCGCTCATGAGCCTGCGTCTAAATCGCAGCATCAGCCCCAGCGCCGCTGTCCACGGTGCTGAATGGCCTGCAACGAAGGAGCGGCGGCCCTCTAGAAACAAAAACACGTCTCGTCTCCTCTCCACCCACACTCATTTCTAAGGGCAGGGGGCATGTGACCTTACACTACATGGGGATTTGTATCCTCGGACAGAAGCTGTGCCCCTCGCATAACATCCTCCCCCGCTACCCGCGAGTCCTGACTGCAGAGGATGGGTTCCAAGCCCCTCCTCTGTCCATCAGCCAGAGGGAGGCGCAGGGGGGCCCGCTGCTTGGGGCGGGGGCAGGGCGGCAGCGGGTGGGGGGGGGGGTGTATTTCGGGTATTGGGGCGCGTTTCTCTCCTCACCTGCATCCCGGGGGAGACAGCGAATGGAAGGTGGAGAGCGAAAACATCTCTGCGCGATCCGCCATCTTCTCATCAAAGCCGTCCGCTGACTGCAGTGCTAATCCAACAGCAGCACATGCAGGGGAGGGGACAGGTGCGAGGGAGTGAGATGTGGGGAGACGGAGGAGAGGCGCGCCGTGCTGCACCAGGGGACCTAATTCAGGAGCATCGCACCCAGGCAGGCAGGGATGCGGAAGGTAGGAGAGGTAGAGGGGCGGGGAAACAGGCAGTGCTGCGACAGGAGAGCTAGTGCAATAACATCACACGCAGGAGAGACAGCCGCAGCTGGCCTAGAGGAGGAATGGGGAGAGGAGAGAGGTACGAAAGGAGAGAGCGGGCAGGAGAGAGAAGAGACACGCCGTGCTGCATCAACGAGGCAAATGCAAGAGCATCACAAGCAGGGGAGGGGGGATGCAGGAGGAGAGAGGGCGGAATGCATAGAGAGGGGAGGAGCCTAGCTGCAGCAGGGGAGGAGGGCCAGAGAGAATGGGAGGCAGTAGAGACACTCTGTCTGCAGCGGAAAGGGCAGAGGACGAGGGGTGCAAACAATGTAAACAAAGTGGATGAGGCAGGCAGGGACAGCGGTGGAATGAGGGCAGGTTGAAAGCAAGAAGGAGGACTTGTGAGGTGTGTCAGGTAGCAAGTGTGAGGAAGAGAGAACAATTGGGGAGAGAGGCTAGTGAGCAAGAGGCGTGGATATAGTGAGCGGTGAGTATGGCAAGAGGGATGCACAGGAAGCGAAGGCAATGTGCCGAGAGAGGGTCAATGAGGAGAGGTTGACGAAGTGGGCTAAGGGAAGTTGCGAAGACGAGCTGGATGAGGCCGTGTGAGGGTGAATGAGGGATCCAGGCGAGAGGGTAAAAGACACTGATGGATGGGGTGGGAGAATGGGAGCGTGAGTGAAGGCAAGGCGTTAGTAAGGTTAGAGAAGTAGGAACGTTAGTGGGGTGAGCCAGCACTCTGCCTTGTAGCCCCCTTCTCTATGTGGATGGCTCAGCTTGTGCAGCTCTGCAGCCCGCCTTCTTGCCGCACACCCATTACCAGCTGCAACTCTTTGCGGAAAAGTCTCCCTTGGTGCAATGTTTTCTCTTCTGGAGACTTCTCTAATGAACCACACCACGCACCACTGTCATTTATAAGAAACTCGGAAATAAACATCTCAGTGTTTTCTTAAACATTGCAATGTTCTTTAAAATGCACAATTTGCCTCACATTTTATCAAAAGACTCCGCCTTGGGTATGCCATGTCCAGCACAGACACAGTTAACTTGGTGTGATGAGGAGTCTCGTCACGCCGGCCATGGCCAATGGGACGCACGCCTTCTTGCGTATGCGCAGGAGTGTTTTGCCGTGTTTGCAGCAGAAAGTGAAAGACAGTAATGAAGAAAGCATTACGTTCCCCAATCTTCGTGTCCCTCATTTTGGCGGGGCTGGGCACAAGGAAAAAGGGGAGAGCCTACCATTTACAGGGGGATATGAAATCTGGCGGCGAGGATGGGATTCAAACACGTCCTCACATACAAAAAAAAAACTAAAACAGCATTGGTGAGCACTCTGCTCCTTCCAACAAGACGTGTCCAGCTGAGAGGTGCCTGACTACGCTAAGATGTTTGCGAATGCAGAGAGAGACAGTCAGAGGCAGAGTCAGAGGCAGGCAAGTGATGCATCTGATGATGAAGGCCCAGTGCAGCTGCATTTCCAGGCCCTTTCGATGTGGGTGATCAACAAGCCCTCTGACAGAGATGGGAGCGATGGCTACGGAGATTGGAGAATTACATGGCAGTTTACGACGAAAAGGCTCTGGACAAGTTTGCCAGGAGACTGCTTATCAACCTGGTTGGTGACGAAGTTGAAGATCTCATCCCTACGTTCCCACCTGAAGATGTCAAGACACAATCAAAGGGCTCAAGGAGGCTTTGTGTACTTATTTTGACTACCAGCGCAATATAGACCACGAAAGACACACCTTCAACACAACCTGTCAAATGACTGGTGAGTCAATGGATGATTTGATTTATACATGGTTAGGCAGAATCATAGGCAGTACCCTTTGGGAACACCACACACAATTAAGACTACAAGTGACAGTACAAATTCACCTTTGATAAAAGCCTGTACTACACAGTAAAGTGGTAGCGATGGCCGAGCAGCCAGACTTATCTCAAGAGTAAAGTGAGCAGTACCAATAGTTACACATAGGCCAGCAATTACTATGGTTCAAACAAACACTGACTCAAGGTTTCTGAGTAAAAGAATATACATTTATTTACACATCAGTTGTAAAACAATTCACCAAAGTAAAGCAGTAGAAAAATCACACTCTTAATATACTACACCCTAACCCAATAGATTCTGGAAAAGTTAACCTCAAAATGAAGTGTGAGCAAAATGGCACTCCAGCAATTTAAAAGGGAGGGAAAGACAAGGTTAGACTAAAGTTGAGCAGCACCAACAAGTAAGTAAGCAGGGCAATCTAGAAAAAGTAACTATAGTGAGGAAATCAAATCAAGAGGCCTGGGCCAAAGTCAATGGTCCAAAGTCTTTGCAGAGGATCACGCAGTTCAGGGTAGTTTGTGGTTAAGTCTTTGCCAAGAGTTCAGAACGAAGTTGGTCAGACGAAAAGTTACTTTAAAAAATAGAGAAGGACAAGCCCTCAGATGGGTGAAAGGTTTCAAACACTTTCACCGCGGTCGGACGGAACGAACAAGCTGGGTTTGAACACTACCTTAAATGAAGAAGAAGGCTGTAGCTGAGGCAGACGTTCCTGGCAGGTCCTGCAGGCTCACGGATCCTGAAGCGACTGTTGAACTGACATGAAGTAGGAAGACTGGGGGGCCCTGCACTGCCCAGGTAAGAAACCAGCAGCAGAGCAAAGCAACAAATAAAAGGTCTGCTCCCTAAAACCCAAGCAGGGTCCGGTCCTCCTGGCTATCGGGTTCACTGTAGCTGTGCACAGCAAATTCGACCAGAGGAGGGTGGTCTAGCTTGTAGTTTGGCGAACTGCTTGGTCCCACCAGCTCAAGGGGAGAAGATTCCTTGCAGGTCTTCCCTGTCATCGAAGTTTGGAGATTCGGACCCGCAGCAGGGCTTCACCGGGAGGTTCGGTCGTGGTAGAGGTCCTCTTCTGTCAGCTTCTCTTCGGTTCTCTCGATCCAGTGGCTACTCTGCCTTCTCAGTCCCAGAGATCTGCTTTTTATGCAGTTTTCCCCTATTCACACAGCCTGGCTGTCAATCACACAGCAGGGAGGCTGTCTCGGCGTGACAGTCACCACAGCCAATAATACAGAGTGCGACATGGGTCTCCAAGGAGAACCTGTGCACAGAGTCTCAAACCCCTCCCTCACATCCTGTCCCACCTCAGACATTCAGGTGCCTAAGGAGGGCTTCTGTGCAGAAGCCCGCCAAAGGACGGCGAACAAAGGAACCAAACCTGGTTTGGCATGCAGAGTAAAACATGAGAAAGACCTTTACAAAAAGAAATGGTGAATAAACCCAGCCGGAACCAAATAAAAGTAAATGGGGCCCAGCAGGTTTAAGTTCGAGGTTACTAACTTAGCCTAAAACAGTACCAAGCCTATTTAAATAGACCGCGGTAGGAAAAATAGGGTAGGTACCACTGCCACCAGCCAAATCGTAAAGAAAGGGGAACAAAATAATGTTCCATGAGAAACAGACGAAAAGGGATAACTATTAACCCTTTCCAGAACTCTATGTAAGATAGTTTGTACTGGGTCTGTGAGTTTAAAAAGACTAATAAAGTCAATGGCAACTTTACATGTTCTGGGAGACAGTCAATCCCAGAAAATGGAGTCTGAGTGGGGAAGTCTAAAAAGACAACCCTGTGTCACTGCACTAAAGGTGCTGTGTGACACACAGTAAAAAGATGATGCCTGTGGAGTAGGTGAGACTCCACAGGGCATGAACACATAAACATGTTAAACACACACAGCAAAACACAATGAAGAGTGGGAAAAAAGGCTCACACTCTTACCAGGTGCAAAAAATATATCCTAGAAATTCAGCAAAGCTGCTGAGGGACTCAGTAGGTAAGGGAAATTAGCCATTCTGGAGAATTCTCCCTAACACTCGCCCCCATTCCCTAGACTAAGGGACATGAGGATTTAATCCACTCCTGGATGAATCTCTTCACAATAGTCGGTTATAAACATCCTAAAGAGACCATCAGCATTTTGGTGGTGACATCCTGACCTGTGCTCAATGGTGAAATCAATCCCTTGCAGGCAGATTGACAATTTTAGAAGTTTTGGGTTTTCCCCTTTCTTTTGCATTAACCATCTCAAGGGTTGGTGGTCTGCCTGAATCAAAAAAGTAGATCCATACACGTACGGTTTAAACTTCTTCAGAGACCACACAATGGCAAAACACTCCCGCTCTATGGTTGCCCACCTTGTTTCTGGTTCCTTCAATTTCCTACTGATGAATCAAATGGGGTGCTCACTACCTTGCTCATCCAGTTGACTAAGGACTGCACCTATACCTGTATTGGATGCATCTGTCTGCACCATGAAGGGTTGGTGGTAATCAGGAGCTCTTAGGACTGGAGCTTGACAAAGGGCTTTCTTCAGGTTTTCAAAGGCTTGAGTGCACTCCTCATTCCATCTAACCTTTTTAGGGATTTTTGGAGAATATATCACATCCAGAGGAGAAGCTATGGACCCATAGTTCTCAACGAAATTCCTGTTGTACCCAGTGAGACCTTGGAAGGCTCTCATTTGGGTTTGAGTAGTAGGAGTGGCCCCGTTTTGTACAGCTTGTACTTTGCTAGGCAATGGCCTTATTTCACCTCCTCCTACCTCATGACCAAGGTAGACCACTTTGCTCTGACCAATTTGACATTTGCTTGCCTTTATGGTCGGATGGGCCTGCTCAAAAGCCTACAAAACATATCCTAAGTGATCAACATGTTCTTTCCAAGTAGGGCTGAACACTGCAATGTCATCCAAGTATGCCATGCAGAAGTCCTCCATCCCATTCAGAACTTGGTTGACCATCCTTTGGAATGTAGCAGGTGCATTCTTTAATCCAAAAGGCATAACCTTAAACTGGTAGAGGCCTGCTGGGGTAGAAAATGCAGTCTTCTCCTTGGCATGGTCTGTCAGGGCTATTTGCCAATAGCCTGACGTTAGGTCAAATGTGCTGAGGTACTTGGCTGCACCAAGTTTATCCACCAGTTCATCTGTCCTTGGTAAAGGATGGGCATCAGTCTTATTGATTGCATGTAGAGCTCTATAGTCCTCACAGAATCTCAACTCCTTGGATCCTGCCTTTGGTACTAGAACAACTGGACTAGACCATGGACTTGTAGAGGGCTCTATAACCCAGAGATCTCGCATCTTGTTCACCTCTTCCTTTATGTGGGATCTCACATGCTCTGGCATTCTGTAACCTCTGCTTTTCACAGGTAAACAGTCACCAGTGAGAATATCATTCTGGCCCCAAGGGGTGAAGCCTGGTGAAAGTGAAAACAGGGAGGCAAACTGATTCAACAGAAACTTGCACTCATCCTGCTGTTCAGATGTCAGATTAGAAGAGAGATTAACTCCTTCTACGTTCTCATCTAAAAGTTGGCCTCTGAGAAGGTCAGGTAGAGGTTCACTCTCCTCCTCCTCTTGAGCTGAAGCTAGAAGCAAAAGCTCCCACTTCTGGTCTCCAGACATATGCCTTCAAACGGTTGGTGTAAAAGACTCTGGGAGCCTCCTTAGGTCCACCATATAGTTCACCTCTCCAAGATTGCCCACAACCTTGAAGGGTCCTATCAATTTGTCCTGAAAGGCCCTCTGCCTTGTTGGCACCATAACTAGTACAAGCTGGTCTTCAGTAAACTCAACCATGTTGTCCTTCTGGTCATGCCAATGTTTGACCAGAGTCTGACCTGCTTTCAAGTTATCAATAGCTTCTGCCATCATGTGTGACAGTCTCCTCCAGAGACCTATCACATAGTCAGTCACTCTGACTGCCTTGGGGGAAGGAGCACTCTCCAACCCCTCCTTAATCAGGGCCAATGGACCTCTGACTGAATGGCCATAGAGAAGTTCAAAGGGACTGTAACCTACTCCCTCCTAAGGGACTTATCTATAAGCAAAGAGAAGGCATGGCAGTAGAAAGTCCCACTTTCTTTTAAGGGGTTCCTCTAAAGCACCTATCATGCTCTTCATAGTATGATTAAACCTCTCTACCAGTCCATTTGTCTGTGGGTGGTAGGCTGTAGAGAACTTGTAAGTGACACCACAGTTTTTCCACATGGCTTGCATGTAGTGGGACTAAAAATTGGATCCCCTTCGGATATCACTTCCTTAGGAAACCCTACTCGGGTAAAAAATACCAAGTAGAGCCTTAGCCACAGCCTGAGCCATAACAGTCCTCATAGGTATTGCTTGAGGTTACCTAGTAGCATGGTCTACTACAACCAGGATAAACCTGTTCCCTGAAGATGTGGGAGGGTCAAGGGGACCAACAATGTCGATGCCCACCCTCTCAAAAGGAACTCCCACCACTGGGAGAGGCACCAGGGGTACCACATTCTTGGTTCCACTCTTGCCAGAGGTTTGGCAAGTGTGACAGCTCCTACAGAATTTGTCAACTTCTGAACCCATCTTAGGCCAGTAGAAGTAAAAGGAGAGCCTTTCCTTGGTCTTTTTGAAACTCAAATGACCAGCTAAAGGTATCTCATGGGTCAACTGTAGGAACTGGAGTCTGTTTGCTAGGGGCACTACAAGTTTTTTGCAGTCCCCAGGGATAGACTCAGTCGGTACAATGTAGAAGAGGCCATCTTCCCAGTGCAACCTATGCTTCCCAGGCTCTTGCCCATAAAGCTGAGAAGCTGCCTGTAGGGGAAGACCTTCAAGAGTAGGACACTCTCTTTGTCCTCTGCTGAAGTCTGCTCTGTTGGGTCCACCTCCTGCCAGTAAAGACTGCAACTCAGGATGGTCAACAGGGTCTAGATCTCCAACTAAAACAATGTCTTCCTCCAGATCTGACTCTTCAGAAACTGGATCAACCACACAGGGTTGTACCTCACACTCTGCCTCAGCAGGTGGAGGAGTCACAGGTGTGATTTTGGTCAATGTTGGGGATGTCCTCATTGGTAGCACAGGGGTGCTATCTGTCTTTTTCTTGGAGGTCTTGGGTTTCCCATTTGCCTCTTTCTTTCCAGAAATAGCAGTGAGCAACTCCTGTGGACTGGGAGTGATAGTTTTCCCTACCAACTCCTCTGGAGAGCCTTTCAAGGTCCTCTCCCTTGCAGGCCTAGTGAGCTCCTGTTTCCTTTTACTGGGAGGCCTGGGGGTACTAGACACAACTCCAAGAGCTTTCAGGTCATTACCCAACAGGACTCTCCCAGGCACTTCCCTCTGCACACTACTAAAAGGGATCTTGACAGTCATATCATTACACTGGACGAGAGCTGGTAACTGTGGAAGCATTTGCACAGGGCCTCCAGCTAACTTGGTTAGGCGTTTTGGTGCCTTAGCAACGTCCTCCACCTTGAAAAATGATTCATCAAATCACAGTTATGCTGGCTTCAGTGTCTCTGATGGCAGGAGTCTCCTGGCCATTCAAAAGAACACTATCTTTATAATACCCTTTAGTATTATCTGGGATGGACAGACATCTAAATGATATTGTTCCCACAAGCCCAGGGACACTTAAGAAACACTAGCTGAGACTCTCATGGGTTCATCAGCCAGTAGGTGAAAGTTTCCACTTGCCATAGGTACTTCTTCCTCTGGGGAGAAGGCTAAGGAGACAGTATAGACCTCTCAAGGTTTACCCTTACATCTGGGATCCCCTTTCACATGGTCAGTTGACCCACACACATAATATTTCCCAAATGTTTTGATGAATGGGGGTTTGTTGTGACCTCCATCTGGTTTGGGTCCAGATGGTACACTAGCCTGATTTGGTTTCCCTTGTGGCTTACCCTTATTGTTTTGTTTGGGGCCCTCTTTTGGATTGGAGGTATTTGAATTCTCCTTGTTATCTTTCTTTGGCTGCTTTCCCTCATCCTTCTTCTGAGGTGCCTGAGAATACTTGTGAGTAGCCCTGTTGGCAACCCACAAGTCAGCAGCCTTAGCTAACTTTTTGGGATCTATCTCCTTAGAATAAGCCAAGTGCTGTCTGAGCTCAGGAAAGCAGGTATCATAAATTGACTCCAACATAGTAAGACTTTTCATACCTTCAAAAGTGGTTACTCTGTAACCCTTAACCCAACCATCTAAGTTTTTCAAACAATCACATACCCAGTTAGCCCAAGGGGTACCATCATGCTTTTTGAGGGTCCTAAACCTCATAAGGTACTGGGAAGCGGTCTTCCCATATCTAGCAATTAAAGCTAGATTCACACACTCATAGTCCATCCTATCCACCTGCCCCAACTCCATCACAACATCAGATGCCACAGTAGGGAGCCTAGAGAAGAGCCAAGGAAGCAACTGATTCCCTATAATTTCTTGAATCCCATGGTCATATTCAAACATTGCCAACCAATCCAAAATATCAAGTTTAGCCTCATACATACCAACAATTGCTTTAGGCATATGGGGTCTCTTAGGACTGGACGACCTAGAAGACTCTGGGAGAGAAGCATTTTCCAAAGACAACATTTTCATTTCTAACGCATGATTCATCTTCATTTCTCTGAGCTTAGGTTCTTGATGCTTTTGTTCAGTTTGAGCATTTAAATGTTTACATTCCAATTCAAGCCTCATCTTTTCTAGAGCAATGAATTCTGGACTAGTGTAGGACCTGTAGGGGTCCCAGTGGACAAAGGTTGACGTGGTCGAGCAGGTAAAGGAGCAGTGAGGCCTACATTGTGAGAAACATCTGTCTCAACTAACTCGTCAATAACAGACACATTATCATCCTCATCATTTTCTACATTTGCTGAGGTGTTAGGTATTTCAGACCCACCCTCCAGACTTAGTTTCTCTAACAACCTTTCAATCAACTCTGACATTTTGCCTTTCACAGAGAGATTCCTATTGCTACACAGATTTTTCAGATAATCCACACTGTAACTAAGGAGGGTCTCCTGACTGTAGCTTTCCATATCAGACATGATTAATATTGCTTTTTAGTGATGTTTAGCCTTGTGGTTAGTTGATCCAAGGTAACAGCAGCACTCTAAGTGTAATTACTATAATTGATCCTCACCACTGTACACCAGTGTTAGGCAGAATCATATGCAGTACCCTTTGGGAACACCACACACAATTAGGACTACCAGTCACAGTACAAATTCACCTATGGTACAAGCCTGTACTACACAGTAAGGTGGTAGCGATGGCTAAGCAGCCAGACTTATCTGAAGAGGAAAGTGAGCAGTACCAATAGCAATTACTATGGTTCAAACAAACACTGACTCAAGGTTTCTTAGTAAAAGAATATACATTTATTTACACATCAGTTGTAAAACAATTCACCAAAGTAAAGCAGTAGAAAAATCACACTCTTAATATACTACACTCTAACCCAATAGATTCTGGACAAGTTAAGCTCAAAATGAAGTGTGAGCAAAATGGCACTCCAGCAATTTAAAAGGGAGGGAAAGACAAGATTATACAAAAGTTGAGCAGCACCAACAAGGAAGTAACCAGGACAATCTAGAAAAAGTAACTACAGTGAGGAAATCAAATCAAGAGGCCTGGGCCAAAGTCAATGGACCAAAGTCTTTGCAGAGGATCACACAGTTCAGGGTAGTTTACGGTTAAGTCTTTACCAAGACTTCAGAACGAAGTTGGTCGTACGAAACATTACTTTAAAGAATAGAGAAGGACAAGCTTTCGGATTGGCGAAAGGTTTCAAACACTTTTACTGCGGTTGGACGGAACAAATAACCGTGTTTGGACAGTACCTTAAATGAAGAAGAAGAAGACTGTAGCTGAGGCATACGTTCCTGGCAGGTCCTGCAGGCTCGCAGTTCCTGAAACAACTGTCGGACTGACACGAAGTAGGAAGACTGGAGAGTCCTGCACTGCCACAGGAAGAAACCAACAGCAGAGCAAAGCAACGAATAAAGGATGTGCTCCTTAAAACCCAAGCAGGTCCGGTCCTCCTGGCTATCCGGTTCACTGTAGCTGTGCACGGCAAATTCAACCAGAGGAGGGAGGCCTGGCTTGTAGTTTGGCCAACTGGTTGGTCCCACCAGCTCAAGAGGAGAAGATTCCTTGCAGATCTTCCCTGTTATCGAAGTTTGGAGATTCGGACCCGCAGCAGGGCTTCACTGGGAGGTTCAGTCATGGTAGAGGTCCTCTTCTGTCAGCTTCTCTTTGGTTCTCTCGATCCAGTGGTGACTCTGCCTTCTCAGTCCCAGAGACCTGCTTTTTATGCAGTTTTCCCCCATTCACACAGCCTGGCTGTCAATCACACAGCAGGGTGGCTGTCCCGGCGGGACAGTCACCACAGCCAATCATACAGAGTGCGACATGGGTCTCCAAGGAGACCCTGTGCAGGGAGTCTCAAACCCTTCCCTCACATCCTGTCCCCCTCAGACATTCAGGCGCCTAAGGAGGGCTTCTGTGCAGAAGACGGCCAAAGGACAGTGAACAAAGGAACCAAACCTGGTTTGGCGTGCAGAGTAAAACACAAGAAAGGCCTTTACAAAAAGAAATGGCAAATAAACCCACCCGGAACCAAATAAAAGTAAATATGGTGCAGCCGGTTTAAGTTTGAGGCTACTAACGTAGCCTAAACAGTACAAAGGCTATTTAAATAGACTGCAGTAGGAAAAATAGGGTAGATGCCACTGCCACCAGCCAAATCTTAAGGAAAGGGGAACGAAATAATGTTCCATGAGAAACAGACAAAAAGAGATAACTATTAACCCTTTCCAGAACTCTATGCAAGATAGTTTGTACTGGGTCTTTGAGTTTAGAAAGACTAATAAAGTCAATGGCAACTTTACATGTTCTGGGAGACAGTAGTCAGTCCCAGAAAATGGAGTCTGAGTGGGGAAGTCTGAAAAGACAACCCTGTGTCAATGCACTATCAGGCCGATTCATGGAATGAATGTGCGCCGAAAATTCCGGGGCAAGCGTGCGAAAACGTGCAATTCGCAGTGAAAGAGCGAAAATCGCAGTGCAAGTGCAAATATCGCAGGAAAACCATCGCACATCTATTCATGGAAGTCCGTGCGCGATTAAAATCAGGGATGTGCGCTGAAAAAGTGTGCGGCGCACGCCGGCGCACAGGTCATCTAACGGCGTGCGCCAAGGCCACAGCGAAAGCACACATAGCGCGGCGCACATAACAAAAGTACGCGGAACACGGGGCGGAACACTCGGAATGGGGAACAACTCGTGAAAATGTGGGCGTCACGGGGGAAGTACAGGAGGCAAGTGCGCAGAACACCCACACGCTCGCCTACAACACGTATTCATGGAATCAAATAGGGCAAACCAGCACACGGGCAAAGACGTGCACTGACCCAAACCCGTCCGCCACAGGAAGGCAGGCGGTAGCGTCCCTGCGCAGGAAAAAAATGTGCGCCAAAATGTGCGCTAACAAAAAGCACAAATAAACAGCTCTGATGAATGTCCCATATTGTGGCCCCCTAGGACAAATGACGTGCAAAGGTGTACGTGACAAACAGCGACACCCGGTGTGTGAAAAATTTGCTAGTGAGTGTATTTCGTGTGTGCGCGTGAAGTTTCACACGCGATCTGGCATGGGGGAGCGGGGTACGTGTATTTCAGGGGTGCGCGTGAAGTTCCACACGCGATCGTGCCTGAGGGAGCGGGGTACGTGTACTTCAGGGGCTCGTGGGAAGTATCACACGCGATTGGGCCTGGGAGAGTTGGGTACGTGTACTCCAGGGGCTCACGGGAAGTTTCACACGCGATTGGGCCTGGCCGAGCGGGGTACGTGTACTTCAGGGGCTCGCGGGAAGTTTCACACGCGATTGGGCCTGGCCGAGCGGGGTACGTGTATCACTGTGGTGGGCGTGGAAGTACAGGAGGCAAATGTGCAGAACGCCCACACGCACACGTAAAAAAAGTCGTGCTAATCCGGAAACACGTACGCAAGCAGGAAGCAGGCGTACGTCGACCCGCGCAGCATAAAAGTGCGCGCAAACAACAAACAAGCTCAGACGCCAGGATGAATATACCATTCCTAGCAGCAGTGGCCGTGGGATACCGCAGGAGGAGGAGGAGGATAGCCAGGGCCAGAATTTTTACACCCAGAACCAGCCTTTTTGGGATGCCTGATGACCACATGTATGGGAGGTATAGGTTTCCACCTCACATAATACTCGACCTGGTCAGTGAGTGGGAGGATGACCTCACATCACCCACCCTCTGCTCCCAAGCACTCAGCCCCCTGGTGAAGGTCCTTAATGTACTGCATTTTTTGGCCACTGGATCATTTCAGCGGACAAGTGCCATAGTGGTATAGTCACAGGCCACGCAGTCACGCTTCCTACACCAGGTCTTGGCCATCATGACTGCACGCCCATCAGTCCGCAGGCACATATACCTGCCCAGAACACCTGCAGAAAGGCAGGCTGTCATCCAGGATTTTTACGGGGTGGCACACTTCCCCAAAGTGCTAGGTGCCATTGACTGCACCCATGTGGCTCTACGTCCCCCCAGGGCATCAGAGCACATCTACAGAAACCGCAAGCACTGGCATTCCATCAACGTGCAGGTAGTATGTGATGCCAAGGGAATCATCACCTCAGTATATGCAAACTATCCAGGGTCCACCCACGACAGTTTCATTTACAGAATGTCAACCCTAAACCGGGACCTAGAAGCTGGGCGGCATGGTGATACATGGCTGATTGGTGAGTATAAATGCCTCTGCACATGCATGCATGTCAGATACCGAGTAATGTCACAACCCCACTAATGATACCCATCATCACCTCCCCAGGGGACAGTGCCTACCCTCTGAGCACCCACATGATGATGCCAATTTGGAACCCCACCACACCACCCCCGAGGTAAGATACAACACAGCCCATATTGCAACCTGGGGCATAGTGGAGTGCACATTCAGTGTGCTCAAGTCACGCTTTCGCTCCCTTGACCGCTCTGGTGGGCAGCTGCTATACGCTCCCCCAGTAGTGTGCAGGATCATAGTGGCAGCATGTGTCCTGCACAACGTTGCAACACGCAGGGGCCTACCGGTGGACATGGTGGTGCCCCCACATCCCCAACCACATGCACGCCCGCTGCGCATGGGAGGGCAAAGGGCACGGGGTGAGGCAGTCCGTACGCAGCTGGTGGCTAATTACTTCACTTAAAATCACACCCCTGTGGAGTGCACAGAGCCCTAGCACATACCAGCTGACTATCAATGATGATGAGTCAACTGACAGTCAACTGTCACAACCATACCAGCCTGAGATTGTTCACCTGGTAGTGTTCCATTGTGTGCATCCCTACCTACACAAACACCACCAATGCTGTGTCATCAAAAGACACACTTCTATGCTGCTAAAATCATTACCCCCTTGCAAAATACAACATAACAACAGTGCCATGTCACCCAGCACCTCCCCAGCACCGCCCCCAACACACCATGGCATGTCATGCTATGTGAGAGCAAACAAAGGAATCCCCAAAACATGACACAAGTGTCACAAAGTACAGTGTCCCGATGGGAAAATGGCCACACACAATGTGCTCCCATTAATGTAGAACTGACAACAAACATGACCAAAGACTTACCACAATACAATGCAGCTAGCCAACCCAAACATAGCATTCACATGACAGTATTAAGTTAAAGGATATGTAGACTTACAACCTGGTGATGCTAGCACATCAACCACCCCCAACTGTACAGTGTTGGTGCCACGCAAATCTGGAAGTGCACTGCTTACAACATGAACTCCATCTCCAAAGTAGACAGCCTTGTGAAGATATGTGGAATGAACCTGCAAATTAGGAGGGAGACATGGATGCACAAGCACACATCAATACACCATGCAGTGTACAATACTACAACAATATGCACTAGGAATGTATACACAGTATTGACTACAGACTGCCCACACATGTCATGGGAGTCCAAAGTCACTGTGTAAATTACTGTCACTTGGGCACACTCTTTGCAAGCCCATGGTAACGGGAAGCAGGAGGGGTGTGTGTCTCACGAACCCAAGGATCTAACCCAAACTCAGGACAAGCCTGCATGTGTCCAGCCGCAATACAGTGGATGCCCACGGGAGCCACACAAGGCAACACACTGTAACAAAAAAGCAAAAATCAAAAACTAAAATCCAAAAATCAAAAAACAAAAATGGCCATGTGGGGGTCAGGGGGGGGGTGGGGGAGGCCACCCAGGAGGTCCGAAGACAAGGTGCACACCAACAGCCACCTATGTGGATGTTGCGAGAAAAAAAACACCTCCATGGGCTCATGGCCTGCACGGCTACGCTAATTTGAGAGATTCTGAATCGCTGTGGTCGCTCTCATCATCCTGTGCTGCTGGCGCCACAGGAGGTGGTGGTGCTATGGGAGGCAGCCCACGCAAAGCCCTAGTCTGGTCCTCCATGGCAGCAAGCAAGGGGGTGTGGAAGGTCTCGTTCTGGAGGATTATGGTGCGGAGATCCCCATGCTCCTGAGTTGCCTGCATCTTTGCTGAGAGCATACGTGTGACACGCTCCAGCAGCTGTTCTGTCCTCGTGACAGTGGAAGCCTCAAGCTCCACAAGAGTCTCCCTGAGGTGACTGACTTCTACCCTCAGGGCTTCCCTCTGGCCCTGGGACTCTAAAGAAATGGCTTCCCGCAGAGTGTCCAGGGCCGCCCGTCTGTCCCTGTTGGACGCCAACATGTCGTCCCTGAGTGAATGGCAAATGGAGTCTGTTGCCTGCTGTAGTTGCTCCATCTGCCTCTCTGGGGGGACAATGGAATTGGCCACCCTCTCCATAGCTTGAGCCATCATCTCAGATGCTGCTGCCTTTTGGTTTGCCATACCGTATATGGATCTCTCCCATGCGGTATTGCCTGGTGGCGTATGGCCACCGCGTTGGCGGGCACCACACCTGTCTGGGGCAAGGCGAACTGTGCCTTCCTGTGTCGGCACTGCCTGAGGCTGCTGGACTGCATTCCCCCTCTGATCTGCTGGACCAGGAACAGGATCAGATGTTGCGGAGTGTGGCCCTGCATCCGTAACCACCAAAGGCGGACCTACCAACACTGACATCCCCATAGTGGGCTGTACCCCTGGTGCAGGTGGGTCGGACAGAACAGAATCCCTCCCAGAAACACCTACCTGCGAAGCCACATAGGTCTCATCATCCGAATCAACACCCGAAAAGAGGTCTGGTGAGGTGCACCCAGAGACACCACTGGAGAGAACGGTCTGCAGCAAGAGTGGGTTCTTACCCACTACCACACCCCGTCCCCCACTGGTGCCCGGTCGTGCCTGAGATCCCTCCTGGGTCTGCACCATCTCTTCACCCTCAACAGCATCAAGTGCGTCATCCCCTGCAGAAACATGAAAGACAAAAAATGGAAACAGGCATTAGCACCAATGCACACAATTAGGCCTCACGAGGTACAGAACCAGTACTTGATTGACACATGTCCCACACGACTATAACCCTCCCATGCATGCACTGTCACTGAGTTTGAAGGGGAGGAAAATGTCAGACATTGAT
Source organism: Ambystoma mexicanum (assembly GCF_040938575.1). Lineage (NCBI taxonomy): Eukaryota > Metazoa > Chordata > Amphibia > Caudata > Ambystomatidae > Ambystoma > Ambystoma mexicanum. Next base: position 971,844,869 of record NC_090936.1, on the reverse strand, counting down.
GACACCAAGATGGAAGAGCAACACATTAGCTGCATGCTGGCTAGCAGAGCCATCACACATTGGCCTGTGAGTGGCATGTCCAATCCACATACATGACCATGCCATCACACAGGTGGCATGTACCATAGGCATGTCACATATCGTTTGACAATAGGGCTCAGATATGCGTGGTGAAAGTGGGGGGATCGAAACAATCAGCCTGAATGAACAATGAGAAATACGAAAAAAATGTTGTTGCAAGATGCCACTTCAAGGGCAACTGGCGTGATGTTGCACAAAAAGTCTACTGTGGGCAGAAGTGATACTGTAATACCCAAATCCAGGGGTGCAGAATGTTGTGGATGAAGCACATGGGTGACCCAAACCACTCGGGCACACACACCCTCACCTGGCACTCAATCAGAACCCCTCACACACACAACATACACATGGATCACACACACATGCATGTGCACTCACCGGACAATGCCTCGTAATCTGGCGGATCTCCCACACCTTGGATCTGTTCCTCTGTGACGTAGGTCCCAGCAACAGACTCATGTACAGTGAGTTCAATGTCCTCTTGTGGAGACCCACCTCCAGTCACCAGAGTAGCGGCATGACTTGAGGCCAGCTTTTTCTTTGCCCTGCGCTTAAGGTCATTCCAGCGCTTGTAGCACTCACCAGCTGTGCGCCTCACTGATCCAAGGGCACTTATGATGTCCCCGACGGTCTGCCAGTGTGCCTGATGTCGGGCAGGTGTGGTCTTGCACCCTGAAGTGATCAACATTTTGCTGTTGTGTGCGGACACATACTGCACAAGTGCATCACGTTCGGCCTCGTTGAAGCTAGGCTTCCTTTGCGTGCCGGATTGCGTAGCCATGTCTGGGGTATCAGCCTGTAGTGGACGAGCACTCTTCCTCTTTTTTTTGGAAGGTGGTGGTGATCCTGAGTGGCTTACGCCGCCCTGGCCACTAGGGGCAGGAGCACGGGTGGACTGGGCACTTGGAGTGTGGGAATGCACACTGAGCATGGGACTTGGTGCAGGCATTGGCTGAAGTGTTACGTAGTCAGGGGGAACGTTAGCAAGATGGACTGGGACCAACACTACCCTGGCTGGGAGAGTCAGAGCTGGGGTGGATGGAGCTGCAGCTACCCCTGCAGCGTTACCGCCCGCCTACTCGGGGCAGCAGATGGCATAGCTGCCCCTGATCCACGTGGCCTGGTGACACCAACTTGCACCGCCACACGTGGCCTAGACTTGGCGACCTGGAAGTCAGCCTGGGAGTCACCCTCTACCAGGTCAGGTGCCACAATGGGCCGGTCCAACAAGGGCTGATCAGAGATGGTGTCAGCCACGTTTCCCTCAACTATGGGGGGGGCATGGGTGTCCCTGACTGGTCCTCCACACATGGGGGGCTAAGGGTACCCTGCAAATCCCGGCCACGTCCACTACCGCGCCCACCACGGCCACCTCTTGAGGATCGGCCACCATTGCCACCCTTACCGCTTGGTCGCCTCCCAACCATGGCACTGATGTTGTTGTGCGTATGGGAGTTGCAGTAAACTATTGTCCTGGGCAATTGGGTGTCAAAGGGGTAGAGTACTAGATGGAATTCGTACCCTAGTGCTCTAGCAAGGCTGTATGTGACCCCTGGGGAAAGATGACAGGTCACGCAATGCACATGCAGCCCAAATATAACGTGCACGCAACCCCTCGTAAACCTGCACTACGCTGTGGCACCCAGAAACACAAAAATGAACGTACGCGTGTTACACGCAGCCCACAATGACCTCTGAAGGGGTAGGCGACACACGGGGCAAGCACAGTTGGTAAATAGGTGCGCGACTCACTGTCTGCCTGGAAAATGAGCATGAAAAATACGCGCGTTGGCAACACCCCCGCCAAAAGAAGAATTGTACACTGTATGAGGAGACAGGACAAAAGAAGAAGTGAACGGTGTTTGAGGAAACAGGCCCAACAGAAAATCAGAAAAAAGCTGTCAGAGGTAACGGGGAGTACGAACTAGAAACGCTGTGAAGTAAATCGCATGTGAACCGACAAGAAGTACAGAATTCACCCACTCGCTCTCCACGAAAAGCACATACAAGGAAATGACATCCTACACGTGCCTTTTGAACCGGCCCACACATCCCACGTCACTTCTGCGTATACGCGCTAAGGCCCTATCCTCCAATTATACGAGCTGACACTCGGACGTGCATTTCTTGGACGTGTAACATGCACCCGTGTACAGGGAAACGCCTGCGCACGCACGTCACAGACGTGCTTACGCGCTAAGGGCCTTTCCTCGAATTACACGCTGACGTGCAAGATTTTCACGTGCCAAATCACTCCGTATCAAGCTGGCCACGCATAAGCACATGGAAGACCACCCTCCTGCCCAGAAGGCCGAATTACTGCCCCCCAGAGCCCCGAGCACGCGCCCACCTGCCATCTGCGGCTGCCTGCCTGCCTGCTGCCCATGTGCCTGCTATTTGCGGCCTGCACATCAGCCAGGGGTGCAGTTGCTGTGACCACCCCTGCTGGAACCGAAGACTCCCGACTGGAGTACCATCTCGCTCCACAGCCCAGCCCCAGGACCCAGTTGCCCACCCACTCCTGCCTCTGGGGTAGGGATGTAACGGTATAACGGTATACCGTTAAAGATACCGCGAACCACTCAATTGAACAATAATAACCGTCACATTGTTCATACCGGTATACCGTGTATACCGTTAAGTGTGCTTTTCAATCTGATTTGGAAAGCTGCAGTAAGCAAGTGCTGCGCAGTCTTGGTCTTGCACTGTTGGATGTGCCATCTGCCAAGTAGTTTCAGTTGGAGCAGTTTTTAATGCCATTCCATAAACTACACGTGCCTGACACAAAATCAATATGTTAGCAATAGGAAGAATAAATACAGTACCAAGAAGGAAAAGGGTTTACTTTGGGTTGGCGGCTTTGGGGTTTATATATTTATAATGTATGTTTGCTAAACATATGACAATGGGGGATGTCCCTGGTTCTATCATTGAATTAACATATGATAAGTCACACTGCGAAATTCACTCATCTCTGTGGGTATTCCCTGCTGCCATACCAAAGGGTGACATGTCCTTGATTACTGAACACCTTTTGGCCCACAAGTAAACTAAAGGCTGTAACGTAAAGAGAGCATGCGTGTGCGAGTATGCGCACAAGCTTATACTACCATCAGCCTCCATTGATCTGGGGCATGCATGTTATAAATATGGCAACATGTTCATCTTCACCAGTAGCCAGTGGGGGACCTAAAAGCCTAAATGACCACTTAAGAAAAGCTATTAAGTTTGCTTTGCCAGTTGCAGCAGGGCTCTCCCCCTCCTCCTCTCCACACATGTTTGTGTTTGGTGGAAGCAAGGGGTGGCATTTCAGTGAAAAGTATGTTGAAAAGCCCAATTCTGACTCTGGGTGCCAGGTTTTGTTTGTGATGATAAATCTGACAATTTATGACCTTTTAGAAAATATTTGTTAAGATTGGTTAACTCCACCTGCTATACCGCGTTAACCATGATATACCGTCATTTTGCAAGAAGGTTATCGTACCGTCATAAAACTAATACCGTGACACCCCTACTCTGGGGTTGCCATGTCGGGCACTACACCATCTGGCACCACTGGCAACCCCCAGCCAGAGAGGCAGAGGGCCACCAGCTTCACTGCCACCGAAGTTGGTGTCCTGGTGGAGCAAGTCCTGGGGCAGTATGATGCCCTCTATGGAAGTTCTCGCACCGACAAGGAAGGACGGACCCGGATCTGGACGGACATCATGACTGCCATCAACGCGGAGGGGGCGGCAGTCCGCCTATTCCATCATGTCAAGAAGCGCTGGAGGACTTCAGGTCGAGGACCCTCAGCAAGGCCCGGCACCTCTTGAAGGCAGCGGATGCTAAGGGCGCCGGGGCCACCTGTCGGAAGATCAGATGAGGGTCCTGGAACGCATATCCCCAGCGCTCCACGTCCAGGTCCTTGGGAGGCAGACCCGTCTGGAGTTGAGCGGTAAGTGTACATGCATACTGATTGTATGCAGTGCGTGTGGTGGTGTGCCAGTAGTGTGCAGGTTGCACATGTGTTTTTGTCGGGCCATGTATGTACAGGGCCGTGAGGTTGACACATGCGAGGCCTCTCATGTGTGACACATGGATGGTGCATGTGTGTGTGAGCTTGCATGCAAAATGCTGATGTGGGGGCACACATGTTTGGATGACTGTGTATGTAAGTTGGGATGGTTGTGGTGTCACACATGGATGTCGGTTCCAGCTGCATGTGTCTGCATCGTGTGCATGTGCATGTGTGTGTATTTGACAAGGGTGCAACAGTGATGCTACATGGATGCCTGGGACACTGATGTGTAGAAGACTGATTGCCATATGTCACATGGGTGCAAATCTCATCACTGCGACATTCGTAGGAGGTGTACACATGCATGTGAGTGTGGTGGCATTTGTGCATGTCTAGTGCACTCCTTGTGTTTAATGTGATGTCAGGCTCACCTTTGGCTGTTCATACTGTTGTATGTGTATGGATGGTGCTGGCTGTTGCAATATGGCTGTGGAATAGCTCATGTGTGTGAGTTCAAATGACATGTGTGTCGGAGATTGTAATGCCATGTCTGAAGTTTGACAATGACACTCGTGTGCAACTGTCATGTGTGTATGAGTCCATTGTACAGTGCCCTGATGTCTGTCTCCTATCTCTCCCTGTCTGCAGCGTCAACTGATTAAGAGGGCAGAGAGGGTGCTGTAGGGCACAGTGGCAGGGATAGCACCGCCAGCCGGAGACGCAAGGCCCGGCTCCCCTCCCAGGTTGTCATCTCATCGGGGAGTGAGGAGTCCGGTGCCGCGTCCCAGGTCGCAGCTGCCGAGGGGAGGTCCAAGAGGCGGAGGTCGGAGTTGGACTCCTCAGCAGCAGAAGGGGCAGCTGAGACCCCACAGGGTCTGACGGAGGAAGATGGCACGGAGTCATCCAGGTTGGTGGGGGGTTTGGTGGAGGGGGAGGCCGTGTAAGGGACAGAGACGGGGTCTGGAGGTGGGGATTCCACTGGTGCTAGTGGTGCAGTGCAGGGACAGGAGGCAGCACAGGCCGCTGCGGAGGTGCCTGTGTGCAATCCTGTCCCTGATCCTGTCACTGCATCATCTTGCACCAGCAGGGATGCCTACGTCCAGACCCGTTCCCAGGGAGGGGATTGGCTTACACCAACTGGCCTTCCTCTCCCTGCAGATGTGGCTATCCGGCACCAGGTTGAGCCTGTCCTGGGTGGGGTGCGAGCTGACCTGCAGTCTTTTCATGAGGAGACTGCACGTCTTCTCGCATGGCTCGTTGACTGCGTTGACCCACTGGGCCAGCTCACCAGGGCCGGATTCCTCCGTTTTCTGGACCTTGTTTCGACCCCCCCCTCAACTGAACCCCCTATGCCCCAGTCGTCCTCCATGCCATCTTCCCACCCATGTATCACCTGGGTACCCTGTGGAGCTGCCTCTGACCCTGCGGCCAGGCTGGTGGAGGACACATCCCTGCCACAGTCGGGAGTCGTACGTCAAGCAGGGGTGGCCACATCAACAACTGCACCACAGCCGGAGGAGGATGTGCAGGCAGCAAGAGCCACGGCACAGGCAGCGGCACAGCAGCAGCAGCAACAAGGTGGGAGCCATGATGGCTCGGGGCCTTCATCATCGGAGGGGCAGGCATCGGCCAGAGGGCAGGAGGACCCTGGATGGGAAGTGTCTTCCGTGTGGCAGCGGTTGGGCCATGCCATAGATGTGGAGCGGCAGCGGGCGGAAGAGGCACGGCTCACGATGGTCAGGGCAGAGAACTCCATGCGGAGGGCCCTGAGGCAGGCCGAGTGCCTCGAGGCCATTCACAAGGACCTGGAGATCTGGATGTCATTGTCCCTGCGAACCCTCGGGGCCATGGAAGAGGACCGCCTCCGGGACATTGAGCCCTAGCCCGGGACATCAACCAGTGAGCCGTTGGACTTGCCCGCTGCCCTTGTAAATAATTAGTTAGTTAGTGTTAGGATTCCTTTCGTTTTACTTTATTTTGGACCGCTTTAACACTGAACCACATTTTTGTATATAGTTATTTTTATTAGGTAGTAGTATTTTGTAGGTTTCATTTATTGAGTTGGGATCATGGACCCTGGATTCTTCGATTGTACATAGTTCTACATTGGATTCATCTTTTTTATATTTCTTTTGTGTTCCCCATGGAGCAATGGTTTTTACTTTGTTTTAAATGTTGCATTTTATTATTTGGACTGTGACTTTGGACACCATTCCTATTTGGATTTCTTTGGCTTATTATTTCTTGTTTTTCATTATTTACCAGACCTGGACAATTTCTTTTGTTATTATTCCCATTGTTGTGTGTTTGATTTGATTTAAGTTCATGTTATCTTCAATATATGTTTTTTAATACTTCCATTTGTGGTATTATCTCATTGGTTTCATGCATGTCATGATTTGTGTTTTGAGATTCACTTGCACCCATTGTGTGTGTGTGACGGACAGGTGTTCATTTACATACTTGCCAATGGGGTTGTATCATGTAATTGCCTTTTCGATGTGGGTGGATGCAATACTTGGTTGGGTCTTTGTGCTGGCTAGGCTGGCCATGAGGGCCATGATTTAGGATCGTCATGACCTGGGGGCAAGGGGACATGAGCGGGGGCCTGCTGGCAGGTGCCCCTACCTGCTGGGGGGGGTGCAGGGGGACATGAGTGGGACATGAGTGGGGGCCTGCTGGCAGGTGCCCCTGACAGCTGGGGGGTGGGGGTGCAGGGGGACATGAGTGGGGGCCTGCTGGCAGGTGCCCCTGACTGCTGGGGGTGGGGGTGCAGGGGGACATGAGTGGGACATGAGTGGGGGCCTGCTGAGGTACCCCTCACTGCTGGGGGGGTTGGGGTGCAGGGGGACATGAGTGGGACATGAGTGGGGGCCTGCTGGCAGGTGCTCCTGACTGCTGGGGGGTTGGGGTGCAGGGGGACATGAGTGGGACATGAGTGGGGGCCTGCTGGCAGGTGCCCCTCACTGCTGGGGGTGCAGGGGGACATGAGTGGGACATGTGTGGGGGCCTGCTGGCAGGTGCCCCTGACTGCTGGGGGTGGGGGTGCAGGTGAACATGAGTGGGTGCCTGCTGGCAGGTGCCCCTGAGTGCTGGGGGTGGGGGTGCATGGGGACATGAGTGGGACATGAGTGGGGGCCTGCTGGCAGGTGCCCCTCACTGCTGGGGGGTGGGGGTGCAGGGGGACATGAGTGGGGGCCTGCTGGCAGGTGCCCCTGACTGCTGGGGGTGGGGGTCCAGGGGGACATGAGTGGGACATGTGTGGGGGCCTGCTGGCAGGTGCCCCTGACTGCTGGGGGTGGGGGTGCAGGTGAACATGAGTGGGTGCCTGCTGGCAGGTGCCCCTGAGTGCTGGGGGTGGGGGTGCATGGGGACATGAGTGGGACATGAGTGGGGGCCTGCTGGCAGGTGCCCCTCACTGCTGGGGGGTGGGGGTGCAGGGGGACATGAGTGGGACATGAGTGGGGGCCTGCTGGCAGGTGCACCGCACTGGTGGGGGTTGGGGGTGCAGGGGGACATGAGTGGGACATGAGTGGGGGCCTGCTGGCAGGTGCCCCGCTCTGGTGGGGGGTGGGGGTGCAGGGGGACATGAGTGGGACATGAGTGGGGGCCTGCTGGAAGGTACCCGCACTGCTGGGGGGTGGGGGTGCAGGGGGACATGAGTGGGGGCATGCTGGCAGGTGCCCCACACTGCTGGGGGGTGGAGGTGCAGGGGTACATGAGTGGGGGCCTGCTGGCAGGTGCCCTGTACTGCTGGGGGGTGGGGGTGCAGGGGGACATGAGCTGTTGACCAGTAGTGCAAGGTGACATGTGGCTCTGCTGGGGGGCATGCCCATGGTGGATGGGCTGCCTGTGGGACATGACATGGGGTGCAGGGTAGTCTCCTGTGGTGTGGGCTGGCTGCAGCGGCCGTGGAGGGTGTAGAGGGAACACCTGGGAGGACCCACACTGCCAAATCACGTGTAGGACTCCCCGGCACCCCCGTAATACACGTACCCAGCCCATTCGCGTGTGAAACTTCCTGCGCACCCCTAAAATACACGTAACCAGCCCATTCGCGTGTAACTTCCCGCGCACCCCTGAAATACACGTACCCAGGCCAATCGTGTGTGAAACTTCCCGTGCACCCCTGAAATACACGTACCCAGCCCAATTGCGTGTGAGACTTCCCACGCACCCCTGTAATACACGTACCGAGCCCATTCGTGTGTGAAACTTCCTGCGCACCCCTGAAACACACGTACCCAGCACATTCGCGTGTAAAACTTCCCGCGCACCCCTGAAATACACGTACCCAGCCCATTCGCGTGTGAAACTTCCCGAGCACCCCTGAAATACAGGTACCCAGCCCATTTGCGTGTGAAACTTCCCGCGCACCCCTGGAATACACGTACCGAGGCCAATTGCGTGTGAAACTTCCCGCGAACCGCAGTTATACACGTACCCCGCTCGCACAGGCCCTTTCGTGTGTGGAAGTTACCGCGAAACCCGTAATACACGTTCCCCGCTTGGCATTTGCTGTTTGGCAGTCCGGTAAACTGGTTTTGGGTTGGCGCAGACCTTTGCGCTGGATTGGGGATTTTGATGCCTTTTCCTTGCGCGAGTGCGTTCTTGGGGGCGTAACTGGCGCTGCTGCAGGGTCGCTGCACCACTCTGCGCCACGGCTGGTTTTGGAGGCTAAAATCCATAAATACGCTGTGCGCTGAAATGGATTTTATCGCACGCGGGTGGCTCAGTCTATCGCACGCGAACACTTGTGCGCCAGCCACCTGCGCCACTTTTGTGCGAATTTCCATGAATTACCCTGTAAAGGTGCTCTGTGACACACAGTAAAAAGATGATGCCTGTGGAGTAGGTGAGGTTCCACAGTCCATGAACACATAAAAATGTTAAACACGCACAGCAAAACACATGTAAGAGTGGGAAAAAAGGCTCACACTCTTACCAGGTGCAAAAAATAAATCCTAGAAATCCAGAAAAGCTGCTGGGGGACTCAGTAGGTAAAGGAAATTAGCCATTCTGGAAAATTCTCCCTAACATATATATTTTATTAATATATTTGTAATGCGCATACCCCTTAGGGACTGAGCAGAGGCTGCAACTAGGCGCTGATGTAAAAATAACAATTCGAAGTAACTGCACAAGTTGATCCAATGGGCTTACAGAGTTATAGGAAGACTTTTGCATTTGCAACACGACTGTGCAAATTGTGCCTCATTATGACTTTCAAATATTCTTGAACGAAGAGGCCATCAGATAAGGATCATAGGAGGATGTTTATCGTCCACCTTTAAGAAGAAACTACTCTATGAACTAATTCCCCTCGCCACCATTCTGCAGCTGCCACAGACAGGAGCGAAAGCAGATGCACAAGCTACGCAGATAGAGACCAGCAAGGGACAGGTGAAGGAGAAAGTGTACTACGTCAGTCATGGTGGGAGAAGAAACAACTTTGGTAACGCCCCATCAATAAGATATGGAACCACAGGAAAGTGGTACAGGTGCGGTCTGTCTTTTCCCCATGACGAAGGAACCAATTGTGGGTGCGAAAATCACATGGCGAGAACATGCAATGCTCTGCCAAACAGGGCACAAGGAGGTGGTCCTGGTGGGACTAGACCGGAGTAGAAGCTATGTGCTCAAGGGCCCAGGAGAGACACTAGTGTGAGAAGAGACCTGATCAGCCACGTTCGGCAGATCACTGGGCGGTCACCATCACCTCCACCAGTGCAAGAGAGAAGTGAACATGAACATGCATATATGATTAATGATGTGGTGACTGTCCCAGAAGGAGACCTCGACATTCAAGTAGGTTAACACCCTGCCAAGTTCATCATTGACACAGAGCTACACTGAATATTATGTGCACATCTGAATTTCACAAGATGGCACATCGGAAATGGAGATATATCAGTGGGCCCCCCAAGGGCCAGTTCAAAACCATGGAAAGGTCTTGATGCAACTGAATTACAAAGGGAGACAAGGCATCGCAGAGTTGCATGTTCGTCAAGGAGAAGTGCTGGGAAGTAATCTGCCAGCCCAACCCACAGCCCTTGAAATGGAGATTGCTGCCGTGATATACACAATGCAACATGGAGTCTCAGTGGTGCAACAATTTCCAGAACTATTCAAAGGAATTTGGTGCTTGAAAGGAGACCCAATCACCCGTCACATAGACGGATCAATACCTCCAGTAGCCCAACACCTCTGGCAATTACCTATTCACCTGCAACTGCAAGTGGAGAAAAAGAGTCAGTGTTTGTTAAAGGAGGACATCATAGAGAACCTGCCTGTGGTCCCACCCTAGGGGTCTCACACGTTGTGGCAGTGCCCAAGCAAAGATCATGCAAAAATATTTGCCTGTGTGGGGACATGCGCCAGGCCAACAAAGCAATTCAACAAGAGCGGCACCCGGCATGCATCTGGATAATATGATAAGCATGCTAAACGGATCCAAGGTATTCACGAAGCTTGATCTCTACAAAGGGTACCACCAGATACAGTTAGACGAAAAATCACATTACATACCACTTAAGAAACCCACGAAGATTGGTTTAATTAGAAGTGGTTAGGTTTTGGAATATCGTCGGCTGCCGACATTTTCCAGGAGAGCATTAGGAGGGTAATTCGGCACATAAAGAATTGCTTTAACTACAGCAACGATATTTTAGTCTTCAGAGTGGACATTGAGCAACACGATCAAGCGTTGCATCAGGTATGTCTAGCTCTCTCTCAGGCGGTGCTAACATTAAATGCTGAATAATTAGCATTTCACAAGAAACACCTCAAATTCTTTGGACATGTGTTTTCGCAAGAGAGGATGAGCCCTGATCCTGGGAAAGTAACCATGATTGAAAACAGGGGAGTAAGAGTGAGAACCTTGGCTTTATGACACGGATGCAACTTGAGAATGATTTATATTATAAGGGCATTGGTGAACATGTTTGAGGGCCTGCAGGCAATCCTATTTCTGTGATCTGTTAATGCCTGTGATTCAGTGGCTTGGCAGTTCATGCTAGAGTTTGTAGAAAACTTGACTAATTGTCAAAACGTTGCCGTTTGAGTCAAGTATTTATGTAATAGGCCAAAATATAGTGTTTGAGTGAATGGACACACCTCAAGAGAAGTCCTGTTAGAGGAGGGACGACCACCAAGCAATCTAGTATCAATGCGACACTCTACCACTGGCTGAGCATCTGCGAAGAGACTCTAATATTCAGAGGTACACTTACCCGGGAGAAGGGGGTGGTGAAGGAAGAACCAATTGTCTATACTTTTATAGACATGATACGAGGATTAAGAGGAAACATGGCCTCAGCATAAACTGCCATACACATCCAGTTTCTGCTGAAAGGTGGCCAAGAAGCCAATGCCCTGAAATTAACCAATGAAAGTGGAAGAGTTTTGGTTTCAGTATCTAGGAGTTGGAGGAACAAGAGAAGACAAGTGTATGTCCCATGACCTAGATCATACCCTAGATACATTCTACTTTGATCTTCAACACTGGTGTAGTCTACTGATACTGAAGTTGCTGTATGTGGTGAAAACACACCTTACAGGCTTCCAGAGGCTATTATCCACAACCTTTAGAAGCAGGTGCAAAAATATATAAGGAATAATATTACAAACCTTGTATTTTTTAGTATATGATGAGGGGTGGGGACTGCTGAACATTCCTAAATATTGCTAAGCAACACAACAGGTGCTGGTACTCAAGTGTCTCTTCCTGCATAAGGAGAATCCAGTGAAATAGACAATAATGGGAGAAGGAGTGTTGGGAACATCAGAAGTATGGGGAGGCTTTCCAAACCAATCAGTGCACGCAAATACATGAGTGGTATTTCAAAAATTGAATGAGGGCCTGAGACTAACTGGGTAGGATAAGAAGATGGTGGGTAAATTCCTGCTAAGGGCAATGGGATGACCAATGGAGGTGACACAGTTGTAGGTCTTTACTATGTGGCCATCGAAAGGGATCATGAAATTGGCAAATAAGGCCACAAAGGTGTCACTGAAGACATGAGTTAACTTAGAAATAATACAGACCAACAGGACTTGGGCAAGCAGTCCAAAACATCTGGAGAGCCACAGGTTGCAGACCCCCGGCCTGCTAGTACATGAGACCACAGCAATGTAAAAAGTATAAAAGTGAATTGAGAACACGGCCACATCTCCTCATTAGACTGACTGAGGGTAGCGGAAATGAGGCTCGGGAGATCCGAAGAAGGATGTCTATGCAAGAAGGGCGTCTATTCACCACATTGAGATTGATTAAATTCAACATCTTGTAGGTCTTACCATCTATCCCCTAGATGGATTGTTTAGAATGGGGTGCAGAGATGTCCATCAGAATGTGTGACATGTGTAGCAAAACCTACCAATATCATACAATTGATGTGGGCGCTTCCTAACATCCAGGACATTTGGATGCATAAAAGTAGTACACTCAATGGCTGCTGACATTAACACGAAGATATGAAGCTTGTTGAGGGATTTAGACAGTCAAAGAGGAATTAGATTGCCCATTGAGGTAGCCCCATAGCTGCCAACAGGTGGTGTCAATGCTAAATGGTGCCGTGACTGCCCAACGATCTGACCAGGCAAGAGGCATGAACAAATGTATGTTTCTGGAACCGAGAGAATGCCAAGAAAGACGATGCCTGCATAAGTGTGATGCAGTATTGGACCTGCATCCAGATTATTTCTAAATGATTGGGGCAAGTGCACTGCCGACTTAAGCGTTAAGGGTTGAACCAAATAACAGAGAAAGACACACCTCATTACAAGGTTGGTGGTTATTTTACAGTAAATCTGCCAAAATACCACCAAGTGGATTTACAGTTACCGCCACTTAGTCTGGCGGAAGTGGTGATAGGTGGTGTTAGTCCCGATTTATTGTGGTCCATAAGACTCCATGGGGATCTTGGCAGAATTACTTCCTGTGGTAATTCCCCCCGATTTGTGCAATTTGGGTGGTAAGGTGGAGGACTTACCTGCAGCATTCTGCTGAAGGTTTCTCCTCCACCTTACCTCCAAACCCATAGTTCTGTGGTGCGGTAATGTGACAGTAATGCAGTCGTAACGGCATTACCTCAGTTTTTGGCCACTCATAATGAGGCCCAAATCATTCAGGCAGAAAAGAGCGGGACATTACCTGGGAGAGCGGGAATAAGGAAAAGGAAGCTTGATGAGATTATAAATGCTTTGGAAGATATGGGAAGCTTTGCCGACTTTATGCCTTTGTTTTAAAAATCTAAAGGTTAAAAAATCTATAAAATAAATTACCTGTGTAAGGGATGTGACAAGGGCTCAGTTTAATGTTCAAGGCGTGGATTTGTCTGGAAACAAAGGGGAAATACGGTTGTGGTGACGTCCCTGCATGACCCTTAGGGCGTGGGCCTAGGGGACAGGTGCCTTCTCATGCCTTATTTTGGAAAAGGCACCTTTTCCCAAATAAGCTGCTTTAGGGAGAATCAATCAGGATAAGTGGAGCAGAGTGCTTGTGGCGTCTGTATGTTGGACGGGGGTGTGGTGCTTTAGATAACCTTGTTGGCAGTGATGGTGTAGGGAACTTTTGTATGCAGAAGGCTATGGGGTACCTCTCTCTCCGCCTCCGTCTCGTTTGCCATTTCTCTCTTTCCCACTCACTCCCTCCATCTCATTCACCATCTCTTTATCAACATATCCGTACTTTCCCCTCCTTCCCAAACTTCTGGCCCGCCTTTCAAATTGCTCACAAGAAATTATAAACATTTACATGCCTTTCCCTCAACCTGTTGATAGCGTCCCTACCCAAATTCATTCTTGAAGGCCAAAAAAAAAACGCTCTGTAACATCATATCTAACAATTGACCTCCGCCACTATGGCCACCCGACCTCTATACACAATCATAACAGCCATCACCCCCTTCCGTCCCCACCAACAAAACTCACCTGGGAAAACACTATACCCAAACTGCAATAAAAAGTGTATACCCCTAAATCAATAGTCACCCTACATAGAGCAACCGGTCCCTTCTTCTCTTCTTCAGAACACCACCTCCTGCCGCATCTGTGAAAGAAAAGACAAATTAAGCACCACACCAATTGAACTCAAACCACCTTAATGCACTCTGCTACTGATCCTCCTCCCGACCTAAGGCTCGCCACTATAATCGTCTCACTTCTTTTTGCCCCCATTCCTTCCCTGTACAGCACACCCTGCTCCTCCTCCCTGATCACCAAATCACCCCTCTGGCAATCCACCCCGACCCCCTGTAATGTAACCCTAGAAACATTCTCCTTTTTGCCATGCCACGCATGCTCTCCCAAAACCCCTACCCAGTACCACATTTCACTGGTATCCCTTTCTCCCACCCATGACTTGATAAACCAGCACCTTGTCTTAGTCCTCACGTGTCTCCCTAGTGTACCTCTTCATAACAGGGCACAACATTGCTCCACCCTTACCCCCTTTCGCCTTTTCCAAAATCAATACCTTCTTTTCCCTTCTCTTTTTTTTTCTTTTATATACACCAGCTTCACTGTCCCAAAACATCCCCACAATTAGACCATCCTAAACCTGCACCAGCACCACTGTGACACTCAACCCCTTGAACCCTATGCCCTAAATCCTGTTCACCCCACTTCTTCCGACCTCTCAACCTTTCCCTGCTAACCCCCCTTTCACCATCTCTCTCAAATCTTTCCCCCCTCTAACCAACTTGCTCCCCCGCATAACTATTCCTCGAAGACGAAATAGGCCCTTTACCAGCACCTTGCGCCCTTTTACCTATATTTTCATATTTGTTTGTGCCGCACCCTCCTGTACTTATTCCACCTGCTCATTTACTCCTGTTTCCCCGATACAACCTGCCCACCAGCCTTCTGCTGTGGTCAAACAAATTTGTTCCAATCCCATACCCCACACTGATGGTCCCCTTTCTTATTTTTGCCTAGATAAGTTAAGAGCCCTGCAACGTAATGCAGTGTCAATGTACTAAATCTAATTGAAGACATCACCCTCCGGTCTAATCTACCAACAGTATGCTTTCCCCAATGGCCTACAAATGTTGCGCAAGCATCCTCTGTACTTCCCCATATTCATCACTCCAAACCTAACCTACCTCCTCTCCTCTTCCTTGCCAAACACTGTAAACCCTCGTAACACCAGACCAATACGAGCTGCATTTGCTTATGGGACATAATATTGAACAGCATCTCATGACCGTCTACCAACCAACGCACTCCTGCATGAGTACTCCCCTGTACTCACCCCAACAATACCAATTGCTCCCCCACTCCTTGCCATGCAACCCCCATTATTGCTCCCCACTGCACCAGGGGTCGTACCAGCAGCCTCTGCCGATGCAATTTCATTCCCTCTCCCCACTCCACACCGTCATTCCACCACCTCCTCCTTTGCGAATGCACCCCAATATTCACCCTTGTAAATGCTTGCTCCCTCGCTCTTTTCCATGCACCTCCTGCTGTCCGCCTCCCCTCATTGCAGCAGTTGCCTTACTTGTGCCCGCTGTCATTGCAGTTTAATTCCCTATGCGCACTCCACGCACTTACACTGCATTCCTCCTTCTTAGCCAATGCGCTCCCATGCTCCCCTGGCACATGCTCCAATGCGGTCACTGTTCCCCCTCACCGCACCAGGGGTCATCCATGCACCCCCTGTCCATGCAGTTCTTTCCACACACCCTGCTACTTCATGTAGCACCACTGTCCCCTGCATGCCCAGTGTGCCGCTTTGTTTCCGCCCCTTCAAAAGCGCTCACATCCTCTGCTGTAGCCCCTTTGCACCCCACCATTTTCCCCTCACTATTGAGCCTTGAATCCTTCCTTTTCTTTCCTTTTACATTGTATCCTCCTTTTTTATTTTTGAAGCCAGCATCTCCATCCCTGCGTTGTGAAATATATATCTCCTCACCTCTACCATGCTTATCCCCTCCCACTCACCTTTCCTTCTCTCTATCCAACCTTTCCACGTTGAATTACATTGTAGCATCCCTGAACATCCCAGTACCCCATTAATCTAAACTTCTTTGCCAACCTGTATTCACCCCTCTTAACTGCCACCCGACCAACCTTTTTCTTACCCTAAACAAAACACTCAATAAGGACGACAAAAACATATTACTTCTCGCTGTACCCCAACCCAACAAGTCCTTGACCTGATATGTACCTACCCTCAATATTCTTTCTTTGTTGGTGCCCCTACCACCACAAACACCAGTACCCCTCTTGCTGCCACCCCTGCCCCTAAGGTTTCCGGCTGCCCTGCTGCCCTCTACCTCCTGGCACTCCCCCCCACCCCCCGTCCCAGGTGGGGCAACCATTAACTGGCCCAAAAAAGGCACAGGCCAAACCTGTCTTAAACCACAAGGCCCAAAGAAGCCATAACACCACAACACCCCCCCACCCCCTGCTGCTTGCTCTATGCCGGGTCTGGGCCCAATACCTCCTTCCCCCCAAACCTAGGGCATACCACCTCCTGGTAGTCCCTTAACTAATGCCCACTGCTCACCCTTACCCCTCACCTTTGCACCAGGGCCCAACCATCACTTTAAAATCGATGCTAAAACCTTCCCCCGTTCCTCACTCCCACATGTCACTCCCTTGTTCTTTATCATCCATTTCACCCACCTTCTTGGCCCCCGATCTCCCAAAGCCATCTTTTATTATTACCCGTACACTCCTGCTCCAACCTGGGATATCCTCTCGTCATTTTATGTTTATTATCCTTTTTTTTAAAATATATAACCTTTAGCCAAAAGTACCCTGCAACATCACCAACATTCTGCTTCCCCAAACACCAATGCACCTTTAATTCAAGAATTTGCTCACCTCATTGCCCACTGGAGCACCCTTCCGAGCATTCCTTCCCCGCCGCTCCTCATCACCCTATCTTTCTCTGTTCCACCTCACTGTTGCGAAATAAGGAAGAACTTGCTCTCCATTCCGTCGTAGCTTGGGGCGCATACCCCATCGCTGCTGCACCGCTGCCGGGGGGGAGCTGTCCCAACCCTCTCCCTACTGCTCCGCAAGTGATGGCAATCTCCCCATCAATGCTGCACCGCTGCCTGGGGCGGATCTGTCACAAATCTCTCCCCACTACCCCGTGGCTGAAGGTGTCCCGGCCCTCTCCCCACGCTGTGATATCCAGCCTGTGGAACGTCCTGTCCCCTTCTGCCCTGCAGTCCCCCTTGGGTGGTGCCCACCCTGCTCCCAACACCAATTCCCGATACCTATCTGACCTACCTTCCCATCACCCCCACCATCCACCCTCTCTATCCTGTACCCTGGAAACCTGGCACAGATTGCATATCCCACCCACAAGTGGGAGATATACCTTAAACTGTGCTAGTTGACACCATTTTACCCACAACTCCCTCCTGGGTATACTCAAACGGGCTGACATGTGAGCAATGAACTGCCAACTGCACTTGTGGCCCACTTATTTCAATAATGCCTGATCCTATATCGTGACCCATTCTCCTCCCCGGGTAGCCACTCGCCCAAGGCACCAAACTGAATAACACATCAGACAAGAGCAGGGGTGCCATTCTTCTGAGCTGGGCCATTTCCTGCCTCCCTCTGCACTGCTCCGGGGCATCTGCCCTGCCCCTGGTGGCTCAAAGAGCACACTGCACCCCCAAAGGAAAACACCCAGAACCGTTACCCCCAAACCGCACAGCAGAAAATACTGCCCTAATCAATTCTAATATGCGGGCACACTTCCAGAGGCCCTGGCTGGTGACCCAAGCATGCTGCGTCCTCTTCAATGTGGCAGCTACATCGACCCCAAGCCTGGCGCAATACATGCTGCAGGTCCTAAATGGCACCACAAACACCCTGACCCATGAAACCCTAAATGAGAGCAATCCTCCCACCTCCCTCTGCGCCCGGTCCCTGCACCACCACTTAGAGGCCTTGTAAGCGCACCGCGCTCCCCTGAATGGACAACCACCTCCAGCGGGGCCTTTAAATCCGACGGCCCACATAATGCAGAGTACTGAGAAATAAATGTTGGCCCCCCCTCCCTGTGAAAAGCCCAGAGCCAGGGTAGGAAGCAGGCTGCGCACTTGTGCCCCCCCTTTCCCTTAAATAAAAGGGGTGGCTGGGCCGGCCCACCAGCTGCTCCTCCGTCATTTCCTCCCAAATCCCCTCACATCCCCACACTCCCTTTAACGCTCCACGAAGGCCTGCTGCGCCCTGACACCAATTATGATCTTTTTTCCCCGCTCCCCTACCCTAAAAACGAAAAGCCCCATCCCTCACTGGGATCCCCCCACCGACCGCTCCCATGTGCCCCTTAGGCCGCCACCTCTGCCGTGGGGATGGCGAAGGTCCAGGCAACAAGGAATGGCGTTAACCGCCATCTGTTCCTGAACCTTCGCTGGCACCCCTATAAATAACCTGGTGAGGCACTCTAGCCACGGCAAGACTCACTGGCCGATATGCTCCCCAGGGCCCCACCTGAGGTGAATAGCAAGGGCATTGCCGTTGTTTTGCTATACCTGTGGCCATATTGCAGAAACTTTGCACCGGTGCAAGTGCAATTTTGCCTGCTAGTAGTACTGGGGCAAAATATGTCCCAGGGCAAAAACCTATTTGTTCAATTAATATTTTACACCAGAGCAAAGTTTTCCCTAGTTTTAATATGGAACTGTATTAGCACTAGGGCAATCTTTGCCCCTGTGCACCCGTTGCTGCGGGATCCAGGGGAGGTCTTACCTCACATACAAAACGACACGGACAAGGAATGGCCGGTGAACAGTACTTGCTTTATTGTTCACACCATTCACTCTAACTTAACATGTCCCCGTCATATCCCGTTCCTTCCCCACACACCCTCCTAAACTCTACCGTCACTTCCCTAGAGTCATGGCTCGAACGAGAGCCTTCCTCCACAGCGATGTGGGAGGGTTTTTTCATGTCCCATTGAACTCATGACATAACATCTCCCCCCTTTTTAACGTAACAGATCACTTACAGTTTGTCACCCCATTTCCTCAATCAGTCGCTGAGGCTTTATGCGACATCTCTGCGGCCTCGTGGGCAGAGGTAGCATCTGCGGGGATGATTGTTCTCCTTCACAGCTGTTTTCTTCTTCCGACTGCTCATTATCCCCTTGATACGAGTCATCCAAGCACCTGTCATTTTAGCTGTCATATGCATGCTCCTATGCAGCGGGTGGGAAGTCTCTGACTTTCCTGAAGTGGGACAAGTTCCTCGTTATGGACTGTTGTTGGTGTCCACTGGCTGTTATCATGGTGCCCTTTTTACCGGTCACCACTAGCGGCTCTGATGCAAAGGTAGGGTCCTCCTTCTGACCAATTGGCTGTCTTTCCAACACGTGGTCTCCCGGCTCTGACACACTATTTGGCTCCTCGCCGAGCATCTGCCCTGTCCTTCATTTATGCTTCTCTTCTTGGTCTCTGGGCCTTGCTTGTTGCTCCAGGGGTGCTTGCTGTGTCTATGCATGTCCTTTGGGCAATCTTGTCTTGATGCGTAAGCGGACATCAGGTCAGAGGGGCAGACTCCTGTCGTGCTATGTGGCGTGTGGCGATATACACGCAGGAGCTGGTATAGTGCTTGTTCAAATGGCGTGTTGAGGAACGTGGCTATTTGTAGTGTCCTCTTGGTGCTGCCCATGAAACTCTCAACTATGCCGCTGGCTTGGTGCCAGCGTGGTGCAATCTTTCTATGCTGGAACCCCATGTATAGGGCAAAGTTTTGAAAGTCCTGGCTGACGAACGGGGGCCCGTTGACCAACTTTATGATTTTTGGAATCCCATGTGTTAACAGCATGCAGTCCAGGGCGGGAATCACACACATAGCTGCCGTGCTATAAACCATTTGAATGTCAGAGTGTTCATCAATTAGACCAAGTACATAGGTGTCATTGCAAAGTGGTCCGAAGAAGTCCACTGCTAGTTCTTCCAAGACATTCTCGGGGCGTGGAGACATTTGTAGAGGCTTGGGGTGGTGAGGCTGCACCACTTGAGCACATACAGAGCATTTGCCAACGATCTCTTCCACTGGGGCGTCTAGCTTGGGAACATACCTTTTGGCTGAGGAGGCATTTTGTGGATACCACACCCCGTTGGCCTTTGTGTGCTAGCAAAACCATCTTCTCCCTCAGAGCTTCCGGTATAATCACCTTGCAGCCCTTTATGACGATATGGTAATGGACAACAGACAGCTTGTCCTTTACCACTTCCATGCATCTAATGTTGTCCTGCACCGACTCCTTTTCATTCCGGGCCTATTGTTTCAGATGTACATTCTTCCCTGACCTGACGAAGTGGGCTACGATTGCGAGAGCCGGCTCCCGATCTGAAGCATTCGCCAGGGTGGCCCAGTCCACTGGGAGGGGCTATAGATGGTGAATGATGTAATTGATGTAGGCATCCGCGATGGAGGGTCCCTCTTGACAGTGGCGTAATACAGAATGTGGGGGCTCCCCTGCGAGCCATGCTGACGGCCCTCCCCCCCCACCTCAGCAACAAATCACGTGTTGTACCACACTCTGGGCCAGCCTAGATTATCAAGCTTGCACAATATGCACAGACATGCTGCTGAAAGAGAACTATGAGAAAGATATAAATATGTGTTTTAATGCAATAAACAGCACACTTTCTGAGAAAAATTGTCTAAAAAGCAAGAGTGTTTACAATTGTTTTGTAGAGTAACACCAATCCAATAAATGCAAGATACCAACAGTGCACAGGAACATTAATGCTTTGCTATTAAATATGCCATGCCACATTGAAAACATATACAACTGGATGTGCGATGTAGACCAGTGTAGACATGTACTAACATTACAGTAAAGCATGCCAGGCCACATTTAGACATACCTAGACTGGTGGCACCAAAATGCAAGTTGAAGCAATAACACTAATCAAGAGGAGGGCACTCATTCAAGCGCGCATCTCTGCGGCCTCGAACAACACGGCCGAACACTTTAAAATCTGCAAGGAACTGGTCAATCCTGCTGCTGTCTCTGCCTCTCCTGTTCCCTCCCAGGCCCTCTGTACGACTCTCGCCTCTGACGTCGCCGCTAAAACTCAGGACATTATGTCCTCTATCTACTCTTCCTCTCCCTCTTCCTCTCTCTGCCCCCTTTTGGCTATCCCTACCTCTCCTCCTGCTATCTCCTCTTTCTCTCTGACAACACCCGACGAGGTTTCTAGACAAGTCCAATCTATGAAAGTGTCATCCAAACAGGTGCTCCCCTGCCCCTCCAGAACCATCAAGGACCATGTTGACACCCTCACTCCAGCCTTGTTCGATTTCTGTAATTACTCTTTCACCACTGGAATGTTCCCTTCTCCCCTTAAGCACTCCCTTGTGCACCCACTCCTCAAGAAGCCGTCTGCCGATTCTACCTGCCCAGCAAACTATCCCCCAATCTCCATCACCCTGGGCAAACTCTTGGAAAAGCAGGCCATCTCCAAGCTTACTCTCCACACTGAATCTGTTGGTTGTCTCGCTGACCATCAGTCTGGCTTCAGAGCTGACAAAGGAACGGAAACTGTGAAGATCTGCTCTCTAACCTTGATTCTAGCATTTCTTCTGTCCTCATCCTCCATCTTTTCTCTGCGTTTTACACGGTCAACCACACCATCCTGATCAATCGAATACGTGAGAACCTGGGCATCATAGAACAGGCCCTGGAGTGGCTGACCTCATTCCTCTTGGACTGCCTCTCCCAGGTCTTACTTGGTCCTTTCTCTCTGCCACCTCTCTCTCTACTTGTGGCATTCCCCAGGGCTCTATCCTCTTAACCTGGTTTTTCCACCTCTACTTGGCCCCTTTGGCCCACCTGATCTCTACCTTCTCCTCTAACTTTCAGTGTAATGTGGATGACACGCAGCTTTGCTTCAGGCTCCTCTCCTCTCTCGCTCATTCCTGACTGGCTATCCGCAATTAAGGATTGGTGCGTCTTCAACAATCACTGCCTTAATGCCAGTAAGATGGAGTTCCTTCTCATTGGGATCTCTGCCCCTGCTTTCCCTCTCTCACTCTGGCCACCCATCTTGGGCCCTCTTCCTCCACCTTCCTGCGAGGCAAAAAACCTTGGTGTCATCTTTGAATCCACTCTCTCTTTCACTCCTCACATCTCGGACATTGCCAAGAAGTCCCACTACCAGCTGCTCCTCCTCAAAGGGACTCTTCCCTTTCTCACTTCCCCCAGAAGCTCACTGTCTCCAGAGCCCTGGTTATCTCTTGGCTGTACTACTGCAACAGCCTCTTTCTCAATCTGCTTTCCTCTACTCTCCGCCCTCTGAATCTAATCCAGAACAGGACTGCAATACTTATCCTTGGTCTCAAGCACAAGGACTATATCTATCCAGCCCTGAAATCTCTCCACTGGCTCCCGGTGGCTGCATGGATCAAGTTCAAGACCCTTTGCATTGTCCACAAGGATTTCTGGGGATGGGGCCCGCACTACATCCAATGCTCTCTTCCAAAATACTATCCTTCTTGAGCTCTTCACTCAGCAACCTGCAACTCTCTAAGGTTTAGACGCTTCTTCAGGCAGAGAGTTGGGGGTAGAACTCTCTCCTCTGCAGGTGCCTCCCTCTGGAATGGCCTCCCAGACCCTCTCAAACTTGAGCCAGACCACATGAAGTTCCGGAAGCAGCTCAAATCTTTCCTCTTCTCCTCTGCTTTCTCTCTCTCCCTCCCCTGCTGACCTACCTGTCTACTGTACAGTCTGGTTGCTTGGCTACCCTCAGAGTCTTACTGAGTCCATGCTCTTTCTTGATCAGTCACCCCTGCACTTAGGGGCTGTAACTGTAACCTTACAGTCTCCTGTTCTCCTTGCACTACCCAGAGCCTCCCTGCCCAGGCTGCACTTACTCAGAGCATTATTACCATGTTTTCCCCTCCCCTCTCCCTTGCACCCCCCGCCCCCTTTCCCCTAGCACTTCTCGTTCTCGTACTTGCATGATCTGAATGACACAAGGCCTAGTAAGATAATTTGTCTTGTCCTCCCTCTAGCTTCCCTCCCTTGTCTTGTCACCCCTAGAAACACTTGTGTACAGGCACGTTATAAATGACTTATATCATTTTATCACAGATGCCCAGAAAAATATACAATGCCGCAGTCGGAAATGGCTAGACTGGCAGCACCCAGTCTAGCCAGGTAATTACACTTGGCAGGACTGCTTTATCAGAAATACCCAGTTAAACAAAATACATACCAAACTGAGGAATGACTAGACTGGCTGCACCAAAATGCCTCTCTAGTCACGAATACCACATATCATGCCTGCTTATCCTGGACATGGACAACTACTATGATTTATCACACAATCCCGCACCCACCCACACATCTCCTCTCCCTCTCACCCCATACCTCAGCCGACAAAATCATCTTGTTACCCCAGAATTACCTCCACACCCCTCTTCCTTGTCCCAGAGCTTACGTATGAGGCTCCTTTTCTCATAGGTAAGTACTGGGATGAGAAAAAGTGGGACTAGGAGTAATGAATATTACAGGTAGCTAAGTCAGGCATTACCTCCATGTACCTCTACCTCATCCCAGTACTTGTGTATGAGGCAGAGTGCCTCATACACAAGTATTGCCACATACACAAGTACTGGGACGAGGAAGAATAGGGCTCGGAGTAATGAAGATTACCAATAAGTAATCAAGGCATAAAACACAATTAGTGGCGCAACACCATTGAGTTGACTGGGCTTCAGCCCTCTCCCTGCCTGAAATTCTGGGCTATGTTGACTCGCCCTGGCTGAGCAGTTGCCGGACAGAACAGGACACAGATGTTAAACGGCACCTGGATTTCGCAGTTAACAAGAGCCCAGCAATTACTAACGTAAAGCATTTCACTGTTAGTACCTGCATCCAAATGCCATATTTTTTAGGCAATTGAAATCGTAATGTGGGTTTAGTACTTGCATGTCAGGGGAGTGATTGGAAGGGTAGATAGAGAGGGAACAGGAGACCGCTCATTCTCACAGCAGTACATAAGTGGTGCTTTCAGACTTAAAGGAGAGAGTGTACTGCTTGTAACATTGAAGCTGCACTAGAATCGTCTAATTAAAATGCGTAAAGAAGTTAGATGCCCCTACACAAATAAGTTTGCACCTCCCCAATTGCCTCTCCCAACATTTCAAGGATTAGCCCCCCCCGAAATGTAGATTTTGTTGCCCCCTGAACACAAGCAGACACACCATTCCCCATATACACACACGAACACCCAGCCATCCATACATTTAAATGTTCACCCTTTCACCATACAGGCACACACACCCAGGCACCCACCTATACATTTTGGTGTGCACCCTTTCACCATACAGGCAAACCCAGACAGCCACCCATAAAATTTAAGTGTGCACCCTTTCACCATACATGCACACACGCACACCCAGCCACCCGTACATTTGTGTGCATCCTTTCACCATACACTCACACAAGCAGCCACCTCTACATTTAAGTGTGCACCCTTTCACCATACACTTACACACACACATGTCATGGGTTTGAGGGGAGCCCTATTACTTCAAAAATAAATAGTTTATTTTTGATGTCACTCTGACTTCATAAAGACATTATTTCCGTTAAGGACCGAACCATAACGGAAATAATTTCTTTATGAAGTGAAGTGGGGCCCCCATCCCAGGACATGCAATGGAGGGGTCCCCCACAAGGAAGGGCTGCGGGCGACCCTGTTACGCCATTGCCGCTTGAACCGGTCCTTTGGGGTGGCACGACAGGTAGTCTGCAGGGTTTTCTTCCTTCCCTGGGTGATGCACAATGTCAAATTTGTAGTCCTGTAATCTCAACCCCCACCTGGCGATCCTTTTGGGCATTCTTGCCTTTGGATCTCTGTAAATTGTCAGGAGGGTTTGGTGGTCAGTGATGACTGTGAATGCCTTTCTGTTTAGGAACAAGTGGAAATACTCACAGGCCCATATGACCGCCAGGCTTTCTTTCTCTGCCTGGGAGTATGCTCGTTCCGTGGCTGTGAGGCTTCTGCTAGCGTAAGCTACAACTAGTAATTTGGACAGGTCAGTCAGGTACCTCTGTGTTAGTATGGCTCCTAGCCGGACTGGGCTGGCATCTACTATGACCTCGGTTTTTCTCTCAGCATCAAAGTATGCCATGTCTTCCGCCCTGGCAATGTTGTTTCGTATGGTCTCGAAGGCACGTTGGCAGTCTGGTGACCACTCGAGGGGTTGATCTTTGCATGTGAGTAGCCAAAGGGGATTGCTGACCGTTGCATAGTCTTTAAGGTATCTCGAGCAGTCGCTTGCAAGCCCTAAGAAGGACCGCAGCTCGGATGTGTTTTGTGGCGGTTGAGCAGTGTTCAGTGCCGCCACCTTGTCAGGGTCAGGATGCATTCCTTTCTCTGAGAAAATGTGCCAGAAGAACCTGAGGGAGCCTTTGCTGAATTCACATTTTGCCTTGTTAAGGGTTAATCCTGCCGCTTCGAACGTGGCACAGACTCTGTGTAGCGCTACGTCGTGTTCTTGTGACTTGCCGAATACGAGGTCGTCGTCTGAGTAGTTGAGGGAGATGGGGACATGTCGAATGACTTTATGTATCTCCTCTTGATAGATTTCAGCCGCAGACAAGAGGCCGAAACTGAGACATTTGTATTGGAACAGCCCCATGTGCGTGACAAAGGAGGTAATATAGCGTGACTCAGTGTGATCTCAATTTGGTGGTAACCTTTTGGGAGGTCCAGTTTTAAAAAGAATTTAGCGCCATGCAGCAGTTGTATCATGTCGGTTATCCCAGGCGCCTGGTGCCTGTCGCCCTCAATCGCTTTGTTTGCCCTCTGCATGTCCATGAATAGTCTTATTGAACCATTTGACAATTTCTTAGGCACAGGTACTATAGGTGATACCCATGGGGTGGGGCCAGTAGCTGGTTCAATGCTTGTTGTTTTAGGAGTTTGCTAATCTCTTCTTCTACTTGGTGTATTTTAATGGGTATGCCCCGGTATTGTTGAGCCACAGGTGTGACCTCCTGGTTGATGTGTAGTTGTATTTTCTGGTGTTTCAGTTTTCCTAGCCCTTTAAAAAAGGTTTGGGAATGCTGCCTCAATGTCTTCCGGCTTTGCAAAGTATTTGTGGGCCATTCATTTGTAAAGGATGTGTACCAGACGCATCTCTACCGCCGTTCTGAAGCTAAGTATACAGACGCTGTTGACTTCCATTTTCAGAACTTGTAGCAGGATCTTTGCGGTGTGGGCCTTATGGGTGAACGGGCTGTGATGACGCCCTTACATGGTAGCGGCGAGGTGGACCCATACGGGTGGATATCGACAACTTCTTGAGCTTTGGAGACCTAGGGAGTGCATTGTAGGCCTCTTCGCTAATTATATTGACCGTTGCCCCAGTGCCGATGAGAAATTCTAGAGGGGTGTTGTTGACTGGCAGAGTGAGAACTGGGCTGTGTTGGGTAGTGGTGCTGTTGTTTAGGGCCCATACATAGCCTTTCTTCCATTGGTCTTCCCTGATGAGGGAGAGTCGCTGCTTGATGGCGATCTCATTTCAATGTACCGGACAAATCTTCTCCTGCCACTGCGTCTTGAGCTCTCCAGTGGTCGATGGCCTTCTCGAGCATATGAGCTTCTATGTTCACATTCTACTCGCCTCGGCCCTTTGGCTTCTCTGTCAGGTATACATCCTTGCGGGCTTGTCCCTGTGTTTCTCCGGCATTCCCTGAGGGCTCTTTTGCTGGGTGTAGGGGCGGATGCATTTTTGCAGACAGCCCTGAAGTGGTCGTTGTCGCCGCATGCAGCGCATTGCTGGCCCAGGGCAGGGCATTCTCTGGTGTGAGGATATTCATACCTGAATTGGGAACTTGTGGCCTCTGAGCATCTGACCAGCTGATTGGGTGTGGTGAATAGTGTATTGATGGCATCAAGTTTGGCGGGCTTGTGTTTTATTGAGATTTTTCCCAAATTGTCCATCTGTGATTCCACTGCTGCTGCCATGCGAGCGAGGGCCAGGATTTCTTCTAGGGATCTCTGTTTTTGCAGGACTTTCTTGTGAAACGTCAGGGAGTCGCAGACAGCTATTTCCTAGTATCGTAGCGCTTCCTCGTTGGAGTGTCGCTGAAATTTGCAACATTTCAGTTTTATTCTAAGTCTCATTACAAAGTTGTCTCGCGATTCCCCTTCATCCTGGCTCACTGTATGGAAGATGTGCCTTTCATAGTTAATGTTGGTGTGAGGTGCGAAGTATTCTGACAACTTCTCGTGCAGGTTTTAGTAGGACTCTGTTTCTAGGTTGAGTAGTTCACCCGCTATGTCTCTCACAGCTGGTCCCACTGGCATGGACAGCGTGTTCTTCAGTCATTCATCATCAATGAGCCCTATAGCTCCAACATAAAATTTGAAGTCTCTTAACCAGGTCACCCATCGAGGTCCCAGGTTGCTGGTGTCTCAAAGGTCATATGAGTGGGGCATATGTAGTACATGCGATGCACCCCCATAGGTGGGGGCGTGTCCCGTAGTGCCACCTGCGGATTTGGAGGAGACATCTTCCTCAGACATGTTGTGCGTTCAGCAGTACCTTGGGAGCTTCCTCGGTGTGTAAGTGTGTGAGGGGGTCTTGCTGCCCCTTGATGAGCGTAGTTTGCTACCTCTTGAGGGTGACCACCGTGCGTGTGCTGGTGTGTCGTCCTTAAGTGTCGGGTTGTGGACCTTTGCTTTGGGTCACGCTTTCCCGCCTTGCCTTAGGCCTTTGGGAGGCAGATGCTCCCCAGCAGGGTATTCCTGCAGTGCTCTGGGTCCTTTCACCCGTTTCCTGCAGCAGGGTCTAACTGCGGTGCTCGGGAATCTTTTCTTTTTTTTATATCGCCCCCTGGTGGCCTGTGGATGCATGCTCATGGGCAACGTGCAGCCAGTGTCGTTTGTTTTGAGGGGGGCTAGCCCTGCCCCTGCCATGTGCTGCTAGTGCAGAAGGCTGTCCTGGCAGCAGGAGGCACGCCGATGTGCGTGCTAAATGCCTGATGGCATTCTTCAGTCACGTGCTGCTGGCGGGGCCCGGCCGCGGCTTTTTGCACAAAAACCCAGACTCATTTAAAAGTGGAAAAGGTCACTTTAATGTGACAGGCCAAAGCTTACAATTAAACGCTTACCTGGCTCCATGGCCTTACAGACTAACAAAATATTTAAACAACCAATTAACTAATTACACATTTTTCATTTTCCCCCAACAATTAAATAATTAAATAAAGCCATTTCCTCCCTAACTGTCCCTTGGACCCTACCGTCTCCTTACCCCTTTTCCAGGCGTACCGCTTTCTCCCTGGGGCCATGCCCCTCCAGGCTCAATACCTGTTTCCCCGGGGTGGCCCGCTTGTGCAAACAGCACCACCCCATCCTTTCCCCGGTCATTCCCCCATTGTGCTTCCCTCCCCCCACATCAAAAGGGGCCATGCCCCCCGGAGCCCAGACCCACTTCAATACCCCTCAGACTCCCCTCTACACCAATCTCCCCCTTCCTATGACCTGCAGCCAGTCTGACCTGCCACATCAGCAACAGAAATTTTTACATCACAACTTCACTAATGCCCTGACCTGTCACACAAAGCGACCAGCCAATCGCTCCTTAACAGACACCACAAAACCCCTTAAAAACTTGACATGGTACGTTAAAAAAAAAAAAAAAACAACCCTGCATAACCAACATACAGTGGTCCCCCCCCCCTTTTAATAACCATACCCCGGACCTAAACCAAAATGAAGGGGTGGGAGGGCGGGACAATCGCCAAGTCCAGCCGTCACCTGCCTCCCGAACCTTCCCTGGCCCCTTAAATACCCCGGGGAGGCGCTCTGCCCCCCACGGCCACTCGCTGGCCATGTGCAGCGCCAATAACCTCCACGTGGTGGAAACGCTTCGCGTTCCCCCCTGGCCCCCCCCCCCCTTTTGGCTTACTGCACAAAAACCCAGACTCATTTAAAAGTGGAAAAGGTCACTTTAATGTGACAGGCCAAAGCTTACAATTAAACGCTTACCTGGCTCCATGGCCTTACAGACTAACAAAATATTTAAACAACCAATTAACTAATTACACATTTTTCATTTTCCCCCAACAATTAAATAATTAAAGCCATTTCCTCCCTAACTGTCCCTTGGACCCTACCGTCTCCTTACCCCTTTTCCAGGCGTCCCGCTTTCTCCCTGGGGCCATGCCCCTCCAGGCTCAATACCTGTTCCCCCGGGGTGGCCCGCTTGTGCAAACAGCACCACCCCATCCTTTCCTGTGTCATTCCCCCATTGTGCTTCCCTCCCCCCACATCAAAAGGGGCCATGCCCCTGGCACCAGAAAAACCCTCCCCCGAGGTGTTCTTTCTGCCCCCCCCACCACTTTACTTTACTTCCAACTCTTTAACCAATCCCCCAGCCAAGAGCCCAGGTCCGCCAGATAATGATTGTTCCCATAAATCGACAAGTGTACACCATCCTCCCTAAAGATCATGAAACCTTCATACACTATTTCCTTATGTTCCATCACCTGCACCGCCACAGAGGCACAAAACGTAACCATCTCTCTGTTGATCCCTTTTCTAGCCCGCTCTATCGCTCCCTCACTTCTCGCTCCCCTCCACACTCTCCGCGGCAACAACTTAGTCCACAACACCTCTGCTTGAGGCCACATTTCCCGCACCCAGACTAAATCCCTTTTCATTTTCCTTAGCAGAGCCACCCCCGTATCCCTTACCAGGTCATTCTCTCCAGCATGAATAATCAACACCTCTGGAGCCCCGTAGCGTTCCTGCAACCCCGCCAACATAGGAAGCAACTGGTCCCAGCGCAGACCCCCTAACCCGTGCCATCTTACCACCACATCCTTATAGCTACACCCCAGTTGCCTGCCCATAACCCTTTTCTCCGCTTCTTTCCCAGCCCATTTAACAATTGAATGGCCGACAATCCACACTTGCGCCAACTCCCCCTACTTTCGCACAGCATCTGAAAAAGAAATTACAAAATGACTACAATAATACATTCTCCCAACGCGCTGTTGTCAACCAAAACATCTGCCACCTTCCTTCAAAATTCACCTTTGTGAAACTCCCTGACATACCCCTTGTATCTCCCAGACCTCCAACGCCCCAAACTTTTCACCTTATCCTCCGAGAAACCCAACCTATTACCCTCCGATGCTGCGCCCACCCTGAATGAATGTGTACCAAAATCCCCTGCCTTTTCTCCTACCAATACCAGAGCCTTCCGCAATACCCCCAAGACTTGTGCCGCTGAAACCGGCGTCCCATCCTCATGCTTAAACACCAAGCCTGTCTTACCCCCCACCGCTCCTTCCACAACCTGCCTGTCTGCACTGGGCATAAGTCCTTGCTCCCCTGACCCAACAAAACCCAAGAACCCTTTTCCTTTTGGTCCGTTTTAGACTTATTAATCTTGATGTCCAAACCCAATTCTGTAATTTGCACATCCTCCCACTGCAATCCCCCAGACCCGCCTTTTCCCCCCACCAACTCCGAAACCCGAAAAGCCCCGAAGAATAACCAAGTAAAACAGGTCCCAAACAACTACCCCTCCCATACCGACCAGCAAACTCCCCCCACTGCCTTAACCAACCTCTGCAGCAATTCCACCGATATCGGCCTTCTCTTGTCTTTGTCCCTCTTACTCTCCCTTGCCCATCCTTCCAACATCCTACTCGCCATTTCCCCCCCCGCTCGGCTGAAAACCCCAGAACCATTTCCCGTAGAAAGCAATCCCTGCTAACTTCCCTGCTATAGTTGCTCTTGACCAGCCCCTGTCCATGCACCTCAGGAGGAAGTTCATGGCATCATCCCTCCTCCGCTCTTCCGCATCCCATCTACCCTTCCAACTACACGCTCCCCCTTCAATAAAATCCTCCCAGGCCTTCCTGTATGACTCCTTAGACGCCCCGGCCAATGAACCCTCCACCAAAGACAGCGCTCTCATCTTCCTATCTTCCACAGCTCCTCCGGAATCTGCTGCCCCTCCTGATCCGCATCTGGAGCCAATCCACGGAATCCCTGCCATTGAAAACGAGATAATGCATCAGCGTTGCCTTTATTCTTCCCTGGCACATGTGTTGCCTTAAACACGACATTCCATTCCATGCAGCGCAGCACAAACTCTCTCATGAGTCTTGCCACCCTCTGATCCCTTGCTGACTGCCTGTTTACCACATGGACCACGCATTCATTGTCAACATTGAAATTCACTTTCCTATCCTGCAAATCCTTCCCCCACAACTCCAATGCCACCAGCAATGGGAAAAATTCAAGGAATGCTATACTCCTTCCCTCCTTCAACCACAGATCTGGCCATTTCTCCGCACACCATTCCCCCCCCCAAAATACTCCGAAACCTCCTGCTCCTGCTGTGTCAGAAAATATCTGTACTTCCCATGTCACCGGGTCTCCCGCAACCACATTGACACCCCGTTAAAATTCTCCAAAAAACGCAGCCAAATTCTGCAGTCCTCCCTCACTGCCCCCGATACTCTTATCCGATGATGTGGGCACTTTGCTCCCGCCATGGCCCTCGCCATGTTCCTACAAAACGTCCGTCCTGGGGCCACCACCTTGCATGCAAAATTCAAATGCCCTACCAATCTCTGCATGTCAACCAGTGTCATTTTCTTGGCCCCTACCGCTCACTCCAGCAGCACCACCAGTTTACTCACCTTGTCGTGCGGCAAGCGTGAGGTCATGGCCACTGAATCCAGTTCAATTCCCAGAAATGTCAACACCACTGCAGGCCCTTCTGTTTTGTCTTCCGCTAACGGCACACCCAACTCCTCCATTAGCTCCTGAAACAACTTTATCATTCCCTTGCACTCCCCCTCTCTTTCTGCCCCGCTAATGAACAGGAAATCATCCAGATAGTGCAGCACACTCTCCCAACCCGAGTTAAATGAAAAAACCCACTGTAAGAAGGAGCTGAATCATTCAAACAGCGCGCAGGAAATTGCGCACCCCATTGGCAAGGCTTTGTCTATGTATATGCGGTCCTCAAACTGCAAACCTAACAACCAAAAATCCTCCGGGTGCACCGGCAATAACCTGAAAGCCGCCTTGATGTCCCACTTGGCCATGAAGGCCCCTCGCCCTTCTTTCCTTACCAGCTCCACTGTCTGGTCAACACTTGCATATACAACCCCACATTCTTCCGGGCACTGAAATCATTGACTGACATGCCCTCCGGCCATGACAAATGGTGTATTAATCTAAACTCCCCCGGAGCTTTCTTGGGCACCACCCCCAGTGGGGATATAACTAAGTCACCCGGCAGGTCATCAAATGGCCCTACAATCCTTCCCGCCGCTATTTCTTTGCTCAATTTTTGTCTTACCACTTCGACATTTTCTTTGGCTGACTTCAGATTTTCAGCCCACCGGCGCACCCTTGGGCCCTGGTACCCCAATCTGAAACCTTGACTAAACCCCTCACTCAAAATCTTCACCCCTTCCCTGTCTGGATAAAATTGCAACCATTTCTGCAGCACCCCCACTTTAATTGGCGTAGAAGATTTTCCCCACAACCCCTCTACCTGAACCTCTCCCCCTCCCCCTGTCTCCCTGTTGGAAACACTGAGTAAGAGGGTGCTTTCCTCCACACTTGCTACACTCATGCCTGAACCTACACAGGGTCCTTGTGCAACCGACCTTATTAAACGCCCAACATGCTGCTGAGGACTGCCCTCTGCCTCCTTCCCCCGCCCCCTCATGGGCGGGGCGACCAAGAAAGGGCCGGAAAGGCACCGGCAGCCCACTTGCTGTGTGCAATGTCGGGGCAGGCCTCGTTGGGGCCATCCATTGCAGCCAAAGATCCATGTCTATCTCCCCCCAGACCGCCTGACTGTCCTCCGTCATTCTCGCTCTGAATTCCTCATCATACCTTACCCAGGCAAAGCCCCCAAAACTCGTGAAAGCCTTCCTAATTACGTCCATATATTTAAGCAGGGCCTCACAACGCTCTGGGAATTTTTCACAATAAACACTGGCATAAATGATAAATGCCGACGTCCAATTCTCAATAGTCACCGGGACCCTTGGGCGCAAAGCCAGTTCCCTCTCTTCTTCTTTAGACCCCCTCCTTAGCTCTCACTTCCCTATGGAGCAATTTAAAAACATCTACAAATTCCCCCGCCTGAATATTCTCCCTGGTTGCTGCCATCAAGTGCGCCCCCAACGGTTTTGTTATCCCCATGTATGGCAGTTTTTTCTCTTTTCCTTTCACTTCCAGCTCCTTTTCTATCCCAGTTTATCCCTCGAGCACCAATGGCCCCACCACCTTGTCCGTTTGGACCTCCACTGAGCAAATGCCCTTCTCAGCCCCCAAGGCTCCAATGGCCTGTACCCCAACGTCTTTCCTTATCCCTTGCAATCCAGCCCCTTCATTTCCCGTCCCCCCTCTTGTGACCCCTCTCTGCCATGCAGATGACCATTCCCTTTCCCGCTCACCTCTTTCCACGCCTGCCGTCTGCGGTCTGGCATCCACACCGATGCTCCTCATCTCTTTTCTTAGAGGGCTCCTACTGCGGGGACAAAACATGTCAGAAGACTCACCCAGCCAACAGTTCCCCCGCCCTCTTGCCCCCCGACCACCCTGCACCTGCCTTTCCAGATCCCCCCACCAACTTCTTCTCTCCTCCCCCTTTCCCCTACCGCCCTATAACCTTCCACCTCCCATTGCCCCACATAATCCTCCAAACCAACTTCATGACCCCTCAAATGCCATTGTGGATGCGAGCTCGTGCCCCAGTCGAGTTGATCTTCCTCTTGCGATCCCGGGGCGTCCGCCCCGCCACTCCTTTGACGTCTTCTCGCCGGGGCCGCAGAAACCCCTGCCTGGTCCTCTTCTCTCGGGCGAGGCGTTCCGACCTCCACCCTGGAGTCCTCATTGCTAGGGACCGTGCTGCACCCTCTAGGCTCTCCATGCGCTGACCGAGGAGGGGCCGTTCTAAAACCCTCGCCCTCCACCTGACCAGCGCGGGCTGCGCAGCGCCCTCCGCCCTCACTCCTCCTACCCGGGGGGGCATTCCGCGCCCCACCCTAACCTCCTCCATTGACGGGGACCTCTCCCTCCTTCTCCCACCTGCACTCTTCTGCAGGTATTTACCCCCTCTTCCCCTCTGCCCTGCCACCCCCTTCTGCGCCCCATCACCGGCCCCGCTGTGGTTCCCTTGAGCCACCTCCTTTTGAGCACGTCCAGCTTCCCTAGGGCTATCATTCACTC
The DNA here is from genome assembly GCF_040938575.1 of Ambystoma mexicanum. Classification (NCBI taxonomy): domain Eukaryota; kingdom Metazoa; phylum Chordata; class Amphibia; order Caudata; family Ambystomatidae; genus Ambystoma; species Ambystoma mexicanum. The sequence continues at coordinate 971,810,564 of NC_090936.1, read as the reverse complement.
CCTCCCTCGATGGCTGCCCATCCGAAATCATTTCTCCCCCGGACGCCCTCCTGTCTATCTTCCTCCTCATCTTCCTGCCCCTGGATTCCCACACCTCCCCTCTCCCCGCCGCGGGGGTGCAAGCCACCACTGCCGCGAGAGCCCCATCAGCTGCAGCTCTACGCTGCGGCCTACCCCCACTTATCTCCCCCTCACCCGTGACCTCCCCCACCGACCCCTCCAGCTGGGCCTTAGATGCCCTGCTGATGATTTCCAGGGCCTCCCTCAGAGCCCTAGCATCAACCAGCCCCTTCTTGCTTGCTCCTTGGCCCACCATCGTGCACTACTAATCTGATAGCGCACTAAAATATGCCCTTTGCCGCTCACTAGCTAACTACGCCCCCGAGCCGGTACCTACCCGTGGAACAACTACCCCTAGCAGAGGGAGAACCAAAGAAAATTGCGCTATAACAACTAATAACCTAGGAGAGTTAATTAACTCAAAATTACCGGCTATCCTTTATATTTTTATTTATTTCTTTTTTTTAAAAATGTATTTACCCCCCCACCTCGAAATACCCCTCTCCTAAAGTAAACCCCCTCTCCTAGCTCCACTTCTGGCCAAGAGAATAGCACACAACCCAGGAGCCCCCACTACTGATGCTGAGAACCCCGTATATATCCTTTTTTGAAAAACCCTGGAAACCCAGATGAACAAAATTACTTTAGCACACCGACCCGCCCCCTGGTGGCTCACGAGCTGAACCGCACTACCAGCAGTCACCAGAAAATTAGAGCGGCCCCTTTAAGGTGACTGCTCTGCCCCCTCTGACAGAAGGCTGCTACCGCGCACAAGGACACTTCTCTATCCTTCTACTCTATCCTAAGCGGGCCCTTTAGGAACCCCGCACTGCCCCCTCTGTCAGGAGACAGCTACCGTGCTCCCGTAAAACTAAGGAAGGAGCGGGCACTCGCGGCTGGATAAAATCCACAATTCCTTCCCCACCAGCGCCAACCCAATGCCTGTGGCGGTCACTTCAATAATTGACCCTGCCCCCTCTCCCTCAGTAATGTACGCGCGTCGGCAGCGAGCAGCCCCCCTACTATGAGCCGGGCTCATACAACGGAATCAACTCCCTCCCCCAAAGCACACAGAGGACCCGGACTGTGAGGGGTGGGCGCAGACCGACCTAACGCGCTCCGCTCCTATAAACAAAACCCACTTCCCGAACCTCTGGAGACAGGGCAGAGAAAAACTCCCGCACCCACTGGTACGGGCAGCACCACAAGGAAAGAGAAACACCGGTAAGAGGGGGTACCTTATGTACGGTACCCCCGACTATGATACCACCTAATAAATGTAAAGTACAATTATACGAAGAATCACAGAAATGCTCCTGCTAACTATGCCTAACCTCCCCCACTACCACAACTCTAATCCCCTCACCTATGCTACCTCACCGCACCGAAACTGAAAGCACAGCTAACAGGGAAGGCTCAGGAGCAGGTGACCAGGACTGCTGAACAATCGCCAAGTCCAACCGTCACCTACAATCGCCAAGTCCAACCGTCACCTGCCTTCCGAACCTTCCCTGGCCCGTTAAATACCCCGGGGAGGCTCTCTGCCCCCCACGGCCACTCGCTGACCGTGTGCAGTGCCAAAAACCTCCCCGGGGGAAACGCTTCGCGTTCCCCCTGGGGCCCCCCTTCCCAGCCACGTGTGCTGCGGGATGTACTCATGCCATCGCTCGTCGCAGCAGCTGGTAATGTGGCGCTTGCTGCTGTGTCGGACCTTCGTCGCCAGTGTGCAGACGTAGCTGTGGGTTCTAGGGAGGTCTTACCTCACATACAAAACGACACGGAACGGCTGATGAACACTACTTGCTTTATTGTTCCCACTGCTCAATCTAACTTAACATGTCCCTGTCATATCCCGTTGCTTCCCCACGCCTCTTCCCTAACCCCAACGTCAGTTCCCTGGAGTCTTGGCACGAGCGAGAGCCTTCCTCCACAGCGATGTGGGAGGGTTGCATGTCCCATTGAACTCACGACATGACAGCCCCAGTGCTAATGCCGGGCAAAATTGCACTTGCACTTGTGCAAAGTTTCTGTAATCTGGCCCCAGGACCCAGCATGCTAGCGAGGACCCAGCTAGGTCGCCACTCGGACAGGAAGACACAAGACGCTATTTAGCCGTGTTGCAGCCGAATGTAATATGCTCTACTCTTCTCTATGACACTCAATGGCGCAGTGTTAAAGGCCAGATACTCTGGAAGCAGCCCTTTACAGACGGTGTGTGAGAGAGGCCCGGGAGATCAGAGTCACGGATACGTGTCTGCAGTGTTTAGCTCGGTCAGGGACAGGGCTCAGCTGGTTAAAGCTCCAGAGGCTGCAGCTGTCAACTCTGTGCCAACCTCAAGGTCACCAGTTTGAAGCCCGCTGGGAATTATGGGAGCCTTTCATTCTTAAGAGGTCGATAACGCAAGTACCCATTTTCTGTGATGTGGTTTTGATTGCATATAAAACACGTCCTGTCTGTGTCCACAGGATGGGCAGGTCTCGCATTTATTGGGAGTTTGGACATGCCTGGTGGCTAATGCTTCCAGAGACGCCAAACGGGTGGAATCCAAGATGGCAGTCTGTATAATTATAGTAATCAGAGCCACGTTCCCGTGTGTTTTGCTGTTGTCAGTGAAGAGCTCCCACTGCTCACCTGCCTTGGCAACAGCTTCCTCTAGGGGGCGAAGGAGTCCAAAAGAGCCAGAACATTCTGCACCAGGGAAGCTAAGGAGGGGCGTTAGTGACGAGGAGTCACCGTCGGGTGTTCCCTGTATTTACTATAAGTGCGTCGGCAGCTCACCCGAGACACTGGTAGCTCTCCCCAGAACACCTATTACTCACTGTGAGAACACCGACAACCGCCCCTCTCCTTCTGTGGCAGCTCGGCCGTGACACTGCCAGCTCTCCCCAGAGCACCTATACTCACCGACAACTCCCTGTGGCGACACTGCCAGCTCTCCCCCCAGAACACTGACAACTCCTCCTCTGCGCAGCTCACCAAAGATACTGCCAGCACCAGAACACCGACAGACAGCTCCCCCTCTGTGGCTGCTCGCCCATGACACTGCCAGCTCTCCCGCCAGAACACTGACATCTCCCCCTCTCTGGCAGCTCGCCCATGACACTGCCAGCTCTACCCCCAGAACACCGACAGCTCCCCCTCTGTGGCAGCTCGCCAAAGACACTGCCAGCTCTCCCCAGAGCACCTATAGTCACCGACAACTCCCTGTGGCGACACTGCCAGCTCTCCCCCCAGAAAACCGACAGCTCCCCCTCTGTGGCAGCTCGCCCCCGACACTGCCAGCTCTCCCCAGAGCACCAATTCTCACTGACAACTCCCCCTCTGTGGCAGCTCGCCCCCGACACTGCCAGCTCTCCCCAGAGCACCAATACTCACTGACAACTCCCCCTCTGTGGCAGCTCACCCCAGACACTGATAGCTCAGCCCCCAGAACACCGACAGCTCTCCCTCTGTGGCGGCTCGCCCATGAGACTGCCAGCAACCCACCCCCCCAGAACACCGACAGCTCCCCCTCTCTGGAAGCTCACCCATGATACTGCCAGCTCTGCACCCAGAAGAAGGAGAACTCCCACTCCGTGGCAGCTCGCCTGTGACACTGGCATCTGACCTCGCATACCTGATATCCCACCCTGGGACACTGCTAACTCTTCAACAATGATAGCTCCCAACGAGAACTCCTTCAGGGCCACTAGCAGCTCGTACTTGACACTGACAGCTCACCCGAGACACTGCCAGAACACGATAACTCACGCGAGAACTAGAGCCGTGCCCTCACCCCTCCTGGGGCCGCTCGTCCGTGGCACTGCCAGCTCTCCCCCCAGAAAACGTATAACTCACCGACAATTCCCCCTCTGTGGCAGCTCGCCTGACACCGGCACCTGACCCCGCAAACCTTATATCTCACCCTGATTGAGATGCTGCCAGTTCTCCATCAGCACAACACTAGCTCCCAAAGAGAACACGGAGAACTCCTTCTGGGGAACTATAGCCAGTGTCACAGACGAGCTCATCATGAGAAACTGGCAGCTTGTCCGCATTAGAGATCACACTGAAGCCCTGGCAGCTCGCCCCAGAGCATTGCTATGTACACTACAGCAGGGGTCAAGTCCGAAACATTAAAGTGGGGGGACTCGTCAACAAACGCAATGGGATGTGATGTCGCCAGAAATTAGCATATCCAGGTGAAATATGCACATTTCATTAAATTGGCTTTGCATAATCACCCAAATTGCATTCGCCTTTCATAAAATCAGCACACACACAAAACCAAGAGAGGATATTTAATTATAATAGTGTTTTTGAAAACGTTAAAAGGTGTGCATGTTTTAAACTCCAAGAATTAATACAAATGTTTCCCCTGGAACTTGCAGTACCGAAATGTGACATTTCACCTTTAGTTGTTTGTTATTTTTCATCAGGTCATATAGGGGAGGGGTGAAGTGTCTGACATGTAAACCTGATGACTGCAGGTTCGTTCCCCGAGGTCGGCGTTAATTCAAAGAGGACATTCAATGTTTCTTGTTTTAGCTGCTGGGGGGGTGGGGAGGGGGGGAACAGAGTCCACCCTCTGAAAAAAGGGGTGGACTTCGCCCCCCCCGCGCGTGTACCCTCGACTTGAGCCCTGCACTACAGCAACTTGCACCATACACCAACATACAACAGAGTAGCGCAGCCAGACAGAAAGCAGAACTAAATAACCATATGCACACCGCTCCAAAAACCTTCCAACAATCCAAGGTACAAGAAAGACAAACAGACAAGATGCAAAAACAAACCAACACATGGATAAAGTACAGGGCAATTTCTAAGCCCAACTGAGTTCCCTCTCAATTTAAATTCCCTCACCCCCATCAACAGCCATTTATTGAGGAAAGAACTTTTGCAAAAACAAGACCTGTCACCATGTACATCACCTCATATCTTTCAACTCCCAGGCACCCCTGGTCTGTGACACAATGGCCGACAAGAAGGTCCAGTCAACAGAAAGAACCATAGAAACATATCGCAGGACACCCACAACGAATAGAGAGGCCCCCATAACAGAACCTCTCTCCACACAAAAGAAGCCTGAAAGTGTAGTTGAAAGAAATAGGAAAACAAGCAAGCAACACACGCACTACACTCCTTTCATAACAAGGAACTGGAAAGACAAAACCATAGACCACACAAAAAACTATACAAGACAGGCAGACCTCACATGCAACCTGTTGGAACCTTTCAGCAATGGAGCAGATCAGACCTCTGCAAACACTAAAACATGCAGCTGTGCCGAAACACCAGAACCACAAACAGCGAACAACCCCTCGCCCATATCACACCACAATCCATTCACCAATGCATCGCAAGAGAATTCTATACCCTGCAGCCTGATCAATACACGCTCAATGGCAAAGCCCACCTTTTAAATCTATGATCTTCTAAGCAAAGGTGGCACAGGCCTCTCATACCGTACAGAAACATGGCTAGCAGAGAACTACAAAGAAGTAGCCCGAGAAACCTCCCAATAAACCATAAACCTATACAAGCAAATAGAGATGGAAGAAGAGGGGGAGGCCTTGGCATGGCCCACAACAATCACCTAATCGTCTGAGCTCTGTCAACTGGCATCAACGATTTCAAATTCCCTATTGTCATCTTCAAACTCAGCAACCAAATAAATAAATTTTTCCTGAGCATATACAGATCACCCACACCTAGTTCAAGCTTTGCATAGAAATTCACAGATGCAATAGCGAACCTAGCATTGGAAGACAAGAACATCGTCGTACTAAGAGATTTTGCCATCTGATTTGAGAAAGAAAACAAAACATCAGCAAAGTCCTTCATTACTTTCCAGGAAAGCCTTCATCTCAAGTAAATGATCAAGGAAGCCACTCATCTGGTTGGACATTCACGAGATGCAATCTTCCGTAGGGAAGGACTTCCAACTACCCTCCCCATTCTGGTTACCTAGAGCGACAACCACATGATCCTTTTTACAATCAACATCTCAACACGCAAATCTCCCACACGTAAAAACCTACCAACCATGGCCAAAAAGAACGGGAACACCTTACTCTAGAGAATCTAGCACAATTATTGGAGAACACCAAGCCCAATATCCACCAACTGAAGCAAATGTTGCTAGATCATGTTGCAAATGAACTCCATACCTGGTTGACAAAAGGCCTGTGTATGCTGAGGCCCTTGAAACCGTTCAACCTATCACACACAAAAGTAGCAGCAAGATAGCTTACTGCAGAACTCCTACTACTCAAGAAAACAACTGAAAGTGAGATAACGCCTGGAGAAAACACTACAACTAACCCAACATAGTCAAGTGTCATCAAACAATGTGTCTACAGAAAGCAGCAGTGTTGAAAGTCAAGATATTTCACTATACTGAAATAATCCAAATAATAGTTAAACCACAGAAGGAAATGTACAAATTCATCAATGAAAGGAAAACCCCTATTTCATGCAACAACCATCCCCAGATCTCTGCAACAACATCTAGGTCTATTTCAGAAACAAAATCAACAACATCCAGCAAGCTATCATTGCAGCTATCCCAGATACATCAAACAGATACAGAAAACCTGTCAACACCAATAGAACTCAAACACATGAGACCAATTTCCGCAGAGACATTCCACAAACCAGTCAAGAAGAGGAGTAAGCCTAGATCACCTAACAACCAGTGCCCACCGGATGTTACAAAAACGTGCTCAGCAATGAAACCCCAGCCAGTGCCGTAACACAGAATGTGGGGGTCCCTCTGCGAGCCATGCTGAGGGCCCCCCCAATTCAGCAACAAATCACGTGTCACACCACACTCTGCGTCAGCCTAGAATATCATGCTTGCACAATACGCACGAACGTGCTGCTGAAAGAGAACTATGAGAAAGATATAAATATGTGTTTTAATGCAATAAACAGCACACTTTCTGAGAAAAATTGGCTAAAAAGCCAGAGTGTTTGCAATTGTTTTGTAGAGTAACACCAATCCAATAAATGCAAGACACCAACAGTGCACAGGAACATTAATGCTTTGCTAATAAATATGCCATGCCACATTGAAAACATATCCAACTGGCTGCACAATGTAGACCAATGTAGACACGTAATAACATTAGACTAAAGCATGCCAGGCCACATTTAGACATACCTACTGGTTGCACCAAAATGCCAGTCAAAGCAATAACACTCATCAAGAGGAGAGCACTTATTCAAGCGCGCATCCATGCAGTCTCTAACAAGACAGCCAAACTCTTTAAAATCTGCAAGGAACTGGTCAATCCTGCTGCGGTCTCTGCCTCTCCTCTTCCCTCCCAGGCCTTCTATACGGCTCTCGCCTCTCATCTCTCCACTAAAACTCAGGATATCATGTCCTCTATCTCCTCTTTCTCTCCCTCTTCCACTCTCTGCCCCCTTTAGCCATCTCTACCTCTCCTCCTCCTATCTCATCTTTGTCTCTGACAACACCTGACAAGGTTTCTAGACAAGTCCGATCTATGAAAGTGTCGTCCAAACAGGTGCTCCCCTGCTCCCCCAGAACCATTAAGGACCATATTGACACCCTCACTCTAGCCTTGGCCGATTTCTGTGATCACTCTTTCACCACTGGAATGTACCCCTCTCCCCTTCAGCACTCCCTTGTCCACCCAATCCTCTAAAAGCTGTTTGCCGATCCTACTTGCCCGGTAAACTATCACCCAATCTCCATCACCCCTTTCCTGGGCAAACTCTTGGAAAAGCTGGCCATCTCCCAGCTTACTCTCAACACTGAATCTGTTGGTTATCTCGCTGACCATCAGTCTGGCTTCAGTGCTGACAGAGGAAAGGAAACTGCTCTCCTGAACACCCATGAAGATCTGCTCTCTAACCTTGATTGTAGAATTCCTTGTGTCCTCATCCTCCTTCATCTTTCCTCTGCTTTTGAAATGGTCAACCACGCCATTCTGATCAATCGACTACATGAGAACCTGGGCATCACGGATCAGGCCCTGAAGTGGCTGACCTCGTTGCTCTTGGACCAAACCTCCCAGGTCTAACTTGGTCCCTTTCTTTCTGCCACCTCTCTCTCTACCTGTGGCGTTCCCCAGGGATCTATCCTCTTACCCTGGTTTTTCAATCTCTACTTGGCCCCTTTGGCCCACCTGATCTCTACGTTCTCCTCTAACTTTCAGTGTTATGCAGGTGACACTCCGCTTTCCTTCTGGCCCCTCTCCTCTCTCACTCATTCCTGACCGTCCATCCGCAATTCAGGATTGGTGCCTCTCCAACAATCTCTGCCTTAATGCCATTAAAATGGAGTTCCTTCTCATTGGGACCTCTGCCCCTGCTTTCCCTCTCTCACTCTGGCCACCCGCCTTGGGCCCTCTTACTTTTCCTTCCTGCGAGGTCGAAAACCTTGGTGTCAGTTTCAATTACACTCTCTCTTTCTCTCCTCACATCTCGGACGTCGCCAAGAAGTCCCACTACCAGTTGCTCGTCCTCAAAGGCACTCTTCCCTTTCTCACTTTCCCCCAGAAGCGCACTGTCTCCAGAGCCCTGGTTATCTCTAGGCTGTACTACTGCAACAGCCTCTTTCTCCATCTGCCTTCCTCTACTCTCTGCCCTCTGCATCTAATCCAGAACAGGACTGCAAGACTTATCCTTAGCCTCAAGCCCAGGGATCGTATCTCTCCAGCCCTGAAATCTCTCCACTGGCTCCCGGTGGCTGCATGGATCAAGTTCAAGACCCTTTGCATTGTCCACAAGGCTTTCTGGGGCCAAGGCCTGCAATACATCCAATGCTCTCTTCCAAAATACCTTCCTTCTTGAGCCCTTCACTCAGCTACCTCCAACTCTCTAAGGGTTAGACGCTTCTTCAGGCAGAGAGTTGGGGGTAGATCTCTCTGCTCTGCAAGTGCCTCCCTCTGGAATGGCCTCCCTGCCCCTCTCAAACTTGAGCCAGACTGCATGAAGTTCCAGAAGCAGCTCAAAATGTTCCTCTTCTCATCTGCTTTCTCTCTCTCCCTCCTCTGCTGACCTACCTGTGTACTGTACCGACTTGTTGCTTGGCTACCAACAGAGTCTCACTGAGTCCATGCTCTTTCTTGATCAGTCACCCTTGCACTGACTCTGGGCTTACCATGCGATTAGGGGCTGTAACTGTAACCCTACAGTCTATTGTTCTCCTTGCAATACCCAGAGCCGTGCTGCTCTGGCTGCACTTACTCAGAGCATTACTGCCCTGTTTACCCCTCCCATCTCCCTTGCACCCCCCTTTCCCCTTCCACTTCTCGATCTCACACTTGCACGATCTGAATGACACAAGGCCTAGTAAGATAATTTGTCTTGTCCTCCCTCTATCTTCCCTCCCTTGTCTTGTCGCCCCTAGAAACACTTGTGTACAGGCGCGTTATAAATGACTTATATCATATCATTTTATCACAGTTACCCAGAAAAATATACAATGCCACAGTGAGAAATGGCTAGACTGGCAGCACTCAAGTACCAGTCTAGCCAGCTAATTACACTTAGCAGGACTGCTTTATCAGAAATGCCCAGTTAAACAAAAGACATACCAAACTGAGGAATGACTAGACTGGCTGCACCAAAATGCCTCTCTAGCTACGAATACCACATATCATGCCTGCTTAGCCTGGACATGGACAACCACTATGATTTATTGCACAATCCCGCCCCCCCCACACATCCCCTCTCTCTCTCACCCCTTACACCAGCCTCTAAAATCATCTCCTTAGCCCAGAATTACCTCCACGTCCCTCATACTTGTCCCAGAGCTTACGTATGAGGCTCCTTGCCCCATAGATAAGTACTGGGATGAGAAAGAGTGGGACTAGGAGTAATAAAGATTACAGGTAGCTAAATCAGGCATTACCTCCATGTACCTCTACCTCATCCCAGTACTTATTTAGGAGGCAGATTGCCTCATATACAAGTACTGCCTCATACACAAGTACTGGGACGATGGAAGAATAGGGCTCGGAGAAATGCAGATTACTTATAAGTAATCAAGGCATAAAACACAAGTAGCGGCGCAACACCATTGTGTTGACTGGGCTTCCGCACTCTCCCCACACCCCACCAGAAATTCTTGGCTATGTTGACTCCCCCTGGCTGACCTTCAGAGCAGAGTAGGACAGAACAGGACACAGATGTTAAATGGCACCTGGGTTTCGCTGTTAACAAGAGCCCAGCAATTACTAACGTAATTTCACTGTTAGTACCTGCATTCAAATGCCATATTTTTTATGCAATTGAAATCGTGATGTGAATTTAGTACCTGCATGCTAGGGGAGTGATTGGAAGGGTATAGAGGGAACAGGAGACCGCTCATTCTCACAGCAGTCCATAAGTGGGCGCTTTCAGACTTAAAGGAGAGACTTAACTACTTGTAACATTCAAGCTGCACTAGAATAGTTTCATTAAAACGAATAAGAAGAACACAAATAAGTGTGCCCCTGCCCCAGCGCCTCTCTGAACAACACACACACACACACACACACACACGTACGTCATAGCGTTGAGGGGAGCCCTATTACTTCAAAAATAAATTGTTTATTTTTTATGTCATTCTGACTTCATAAATAAATTATTTCCGCTAAGGACCGAACCATAATGGAAATAATTTCTTTATGAAGGCAAAGTGACTGCAAAAATAAAATATTTATTTTTAAGGTCCTAGGGCTCCCCCACCCCATGCCATGGAGGCCTCCAGCGTAGAGTCTTCCATGTCATGGGGTGAGAGGAGCCCTCGGGCTTCAAAAAGCACATTTATTTTAGTTATCGCTCTGCCTTCCTAAACAAATGATTTCGGTTACAGAAATCATTTCTTTATGAATGCAGAGTGAATTTAAAAAAAAAACATTTTAAAACAGAAAATGTGGGAACATTTTTTTTCTTCGAGTGGGGCCCCTCCCAGGCCATGTGCTGGAGGGGCCCCCACACCACAGGGGCTGCAGGAGTCCCGTTACACCAGTGACCCCAGCACACTATTGCTGAACTGATTGCTGGAAAACAGGAATCATACCTAAGGTTTTGAAAATTGCCTGCATGAAACCACTCTTGAAGAATACTGCAAAAAGATCGGACAATTGCCCATATCCAACTTTCCCTACCATGCCAAAATGGTGGAGAGCTATGTATGCAAAGAAATCTTTGAGCATGGATGGGGTAGATTTGATCAAAAATATTTTACCTAATGGAAAAGTGACCAAATCTATTTTACCGAAAATTGAAATTAACTTTTAACTTTTAATTTTTTGTTATCCATGGGGAAACCTCCTGTAGCACCCCTTACCCCTCCCTACCTTAACTTTTACCCTTAACCCCACTCCCCACCGATTATGCACTACATGTATACCACATTACCTACCATTTTCGGTCAAATAAATCCGGTCGCTTCTCATTAGGTTAAATTGCATTCGGTTAAATCTACAGTATGAGTTAAATCATATGTTGTATTAGGCCAATCCAAGGTAGATTTCAGACAAATGAGAGTAACAGAGCCAGTGCTTTATTCCATCTGGGATGACCTAAAAATTCTCGCTTGTCAAGTCTCTTACCACTTATTTTCAACATGTACATGCCCACCCATGATGCAAATTAAAAAACTAAGCTACAATGTTACAAGGATTGCAATGACACTCAATTAATTCTGAAGAGGACTACTGTCACCAACACTCAAACAACTCCCTTACCGGCTGCCTCAATGAGCTAATCATCTGGATGACCAACAACCTAAAACTAAACTCCATAAAAATGGAAATCATGGTCACCTCACACAACAACACTGAACTGCAGGCACCACTTTCTTGGCCTATAGAAATGGGAACAATAGCAGACATCAATAGTGGTAAAAGAAATGTGGGAATCCTCATGGACAGTGGACACACACTAGAACCACAAGGCAATGCAACAGTGCAGAAATGCTTCTACTACCATCTTTTATCAGAGGCATCCTTCCATATCTCAGCTTCCCACATAGGACACACACTACAATTTCACTGATATTGTCAAGAATTGACTACTCAAACAGCCTATACTTTGGTGTGCTTGACTGTCTCAAAACACGGTGGCATGGCGTCTAGTAAGACTGAAAAGTTGAGAACACATCATCCCAGCCTTGAGAAACCTCCCTGGCTACCAGTCAATAAAAGAATCTACTTTAAAGCACTGTGCATTTTACACAGACCACTGCATGGACAGGGAGCAGAATCATTAGAATTCATCCCCTACCACCCATAACGTGATCTATCAATGACAAACACATCAAATCCAGGCGCTTTGAGAAAAACAAAAACGGAGGTGCAGCTGTCTCCATCCTCATAACAAAACTGTCTAACTCCCTCCTGAAAGAATCCCAGACAACAGCAGACCTGTTAAAATCCTGGCTTTTCCACACACCAGGACAGAGAACTACTCAGAACCCAACAAAAGACATAAAGACTACAACACGCTGAAGAAAAAAAAGCATTGCCTCCATCAAATGACCGGATACCCATTCAACTAACATCACAGCACAATGACTAAATATTCAACAAAGAAGAATGTAACATAACACATTTTCCAAAGTGCAGTAACCTAACTCCATCGGGATAGCATGCCAAACTGGTGAAGGCCTTCCATTGCCACAACAACCACCGGATGATCCAGGAATAAATCAAGAAACGGAAATCCAACACGAAGCACATCTAGAAGAATGCACAAAATACAGTCATCCCATAAACATGACCCTACAGAACCTCACACCAAACAAACACATACTTTTCCCCAGCCCCACCCAACAACTTGCTGGCACAAATAACTAAAGGAAACCCTCAGCCTACACCAGTATGGTCACAACCCTACGTCTCTCAGATCAGCTGCTAAACCCGTTCCCTGACCAAAACACATAGACGCTCCCCAGCCCCTCCTTGTCTCCCATGTGGCATCACTACACCTCTGCGGTACATATCATAATCCACCTTAAAAACCAACCACTTAGATGCAAGTTGCTCCTGGTTCTACATGCACCAACTGTTAAGCAGAACACCTTTGTCTTTTCACTAACCACCACCATTTTTCCATTTCAGATCTCTGTGAGGTCCCAGAGACCAGGAAATGGTCCAAATTCCAATAACATACTGAAAGATCCCCTTGAGACACTGACAGCTCACTCTGAGAACCTGACAGCACTGAACACTAACATGTCACCCTGATCCACTGCCTGCTCACACCAAGAACACCGCCAGCTCACACCTGTCCTGAGAGATGTCCCAGAGACACTGGCAGCTCACTCTGAGAACCTGACAGCACTGAACACTAACATGTCACCCTGATCCACTGCCTGCTCACACCAAGAACACCGCCAGCTCACACCTGTCCTGAGAGCTGTCCCAGAGACACTGGCAGCTCACTCTGAGAAACTGACAGCACTGAACACTAACATGTCACCCTGATCCACTGCCTGCTCACACCAAGAACACCGACAGCTCACACCTGTCCTGAGAGCTGTCACAGAGACAATGGCAGCTCACTCTGAGAACCTGACAGCACTGAACACTAACATGTCACCCTGATCCACTGCCTGCTCACACCAAGAACACCGCCAGCTCACACCTGTCCTGAGAGCTGTCACAGAGACACTGGCAGCTCACTCTGAGAAACTGACAGCACTGAACACTAACATGTCACCCTGATCCACTGCCTGCTCACACCAAGAACACCGACAGCTCACACCTGTCCTGAGAGCTGTCACAGAGACACTGGCAGCTCACTCTGAGAAACTGACAGCACTGAACACTAACATGTCACCCTGATCCACTGCCTGCTCACACCAAGAACACCGAGAGCTCACACCTGTCCTGAGAGCTGTCACAGAGACACTGACAGATCACACTGTGAAATGGACAGATCAGCCAGACAGCATAGACACCTCACCCTGAGGCCCTGAAAGCGTTCCACAAGGACATGGGCAGTGCACACCGAGACAACTGAGCACTACTTCTGAGACACTGGCAGTTCTCCCAGAGAGCACTGACTGGTCATCATAGGAACACTGCTAGTGCACCACAGGGAGTCAAATTGAAGAAAGCTGACCGGGGCGTTTCAGACAATCGAGTGCAACAAATGTGGCACTCGTGTGTGATAAAATATGCTGTAGAATGAAGTTTAATCCTAATACGGCAGAACGGCTTTTAACAACGTCAACACTTATTTTTTTGTGCGTGAACACCTGCTGTGTGGAAGACCCAGCTGTTGGTTATTGGGAAAGGCAACAAAGGTTGAATTGGAAGATACTTGATTGGTGGTTGAACAAAAGACAAGCCTGCTTAAAAGTACCCCTAACAGGAAAGAGGTGTTAACAAGGAGGAAAAGACATTGCTTATCTAATAGTGGTAGGGGGGTATTGGGGCAATTCCTGTCTTCCTTATAACGTTGTACTGAAGTGTTAAGAGCTGTTTTAAAGTGGAAGAAGTTGTTGAGTTTAAAACAGAAGAGTGTGAGGTATACACTTGAAGTAATTAGGTCTGGCAGGAAAGTTGACCAGACAGAATCAGAGGCCGAAGACCGGGAGTGAATCACCGCAGTGAAAGCTGTTATGTTTCATGGTGCCCAGAGGTAAGCGCTGTAATGCAAACCTTGTGTTCCACGATGCCAAGGAGAGAGCACTGGGACATTTGGAACCTTATGTTTCATGGTCCCAAGAGGAAAGCACAGTGAAGCAAGCCTTTGTTCCACGGTGCCAAGGAGGGAGCACTGTGATACTTTCAAGTCAATAAGTTATTTTTCTACATGCCACCGCAGGACAAGCAGTACGATTTTGTCTAAATAACTCCTTGAACTATATCTCCTATAGGAGAAGAATCTTTCTGGGTTGAACTGCGAAGTAGTGGACATTTCATTCAATCTAAATAGACTTTCCCTAAAATGTGTTGGAACCTTGTTTCAACATTGGATTTTCCTTATGGTTTTGTGTTGAACCGGACTTTGACTTGATACCTGCAGAAGGGGAATTAATTCAGGTTAAGAACATCAAACTCAAAGGTGTTACACATTTAAGTGTTGAACTTCCAAATTGTCATGGTCTTCCTTGTTTATGTTATTGTATACGTGTGAGGGCCAGAATGTTATGTTAGAGTGTTTTTCCTTAGTTTGTTCAGGCAGGGAATCTCTGTTAGAGTAGGGCAAGATAGGTGTTGGATTTATACTTTTGGTTTAGTGAAATGGCATTGTTTGAAACATCCTCTACAATGTGTCCACCTCACATTTCTGACCCCCCGCAACTCTGTTTCTCACTACATAAAGTAAAGTCAAATGTAGCATACTTTGCATTCTCTGAGGTTTTAGCTTTGAGAAGTAGATTAGGGTTGCCAACACTTGAAGTAGAACCATATGACTTATACTTTGCATCCTCTGATGTCTGCATCTTGCCGAGTACATTAGGTTTTCTAATACTTGATGTAGAGCCACATGCACTATACTTTGCATTCTCTGATGTTTGCATCTTGCCAAGTATGTCAGGTTTCTGACTACTTAATGTGAAGCCATATGCAGTATGCGGTGCATTCCTTGATCTTTGAATCATGGCAAGTATATTATGTTCGCTAACTTGACAAAAACAGATGTTGGCCCTTTCAAAAGAAGGGGAAGGAGGATTTAACATTTGAGAGGGATTTAGATGTTCCAATGCGGTGGGGTAGGGGGAATACCATGTTCTCTGAGCATGGTCATCCCAAATCCCACAAGAGGGTTCCTCCCCTATATGACCCTCATTTGGTGCACCATCCCAGAGGGCCTATTGTACTGTGTATTGTACTGTGGACACACTGCCCTGGCCCCATGGGAAAGGTCTCCTCCCCTAGGGGAGAAGGAACAACATCCTCAGATGTGTCACAGGGTGAGTAGTGAATAAACTACCTAGTTAGCCCTCACAAACTAACAGTGATCATAATCATAAAGGTAAAACAGGAACAGTCAAGAGATGTAACTCGTTCGCCTGGTGTGGTAACATGGCTGAGGAAAGGCTATTCTCTCAAATAATGACATTTCTTCTTCCCCCACCCCACCCTCTCTTATTGGATTTACTCCAACTCAGAGGGGTTTCACCCACGAACACCTCTCCTTCAGCCCCCGCTGCTTCCCCTCTCTACAAAGACCCCCCCACCAAAATGCAGCCAACACACACAAAAACACACACGCACATATCAACGTATCAGTTTTCCATCCAGGCCACTCCCGGGATCTGGCATGCCTGTCTGCCCCAGCGCGCACTTGTGTGCGTTGCAGGGGCTGATAGTACAATTTCGAAAGACCGTTCTGTGCAGTCACACAGCGGTCTTTCTAAATCTTTTTTCTGTTGCTTTTTAAAAAAGGTCTCTTGACCTAGTACTGGTCGAATGGGAGCTCGTTGTGGTTCAAAGCTGATGTCTGAAGAAGAGCAGATTGTGAGGACCACTAGGATCGTCTTGATGGTTAGTTCAAAGAGGCCAGAGACTGTATGCACTGGACTGCAGGATCAGTTTGATGACATGCTCGAGGTGTTTTAGATTGTGAGGGCCACAAGGATGGTTCAGCGGTCGAGCAAGCAGCAAAGCATTATAAGCGCTACTACTAGTAAAAACAAAAAGCAACATACCAAAAATATAACTACCTCTGGAACAATTCCATTTGGCAAATTGAGTTCTTGAGTATGGGACTACTTTGAAATTCCTGCCCCAGATGATGTGTGAAATGTAACTGAAGTAATTTGCACCATCTACATATTAAGACCCTCAAAAATATCATTTAGTTCATTCAGCAATGTTAGCATATATAAGAAACAAAGATGAGCAAGTATATTTTAGAAATGTTCATAAAAAATCAAACTACCAAACAAACTTCAATAACAAAAGTTCCACTGCATTTAGTACAGCACAAAAACTAAATACTAAAAGAAAACATATAGAAACTGTAACTTTAGAAAAAGGAAAAGGACCTTAACCGTGTAAAGTTCCTAAAACATATGAAGATGGTGAATGTGTGCCACTTCCAAATTTATATTGATACTGAGTATGCTTTTTCTTTTTTACGCTGCTTCAAATGTGGAACAATAATTGCAATAGGAGAAACAAATGCAGCTATTCATCTGAAAACATTAAAATATCATCAATTAAGACATGATTTTAAAAAGTCAATATTTAATAAAAACCAAATAATTTTTACTAAATAGTATACATTTTATACCAACTTAAAATATTTAATCCATTAATATTAAAAAGGCACACAAAATATAATATAGTTTTTAATTGTGCTTTATGCTGTACAATACATATTAACATTACAAACAGTTTTCACTAATTAAAAATATGTAAAACTGCCAACATAAATAAAACAAAATAAAAGTGAAACAAATATACTTTTTTAATATTAACCCCTGAACTGCTAAGGGCTTTTCGTCCCAGTCCTGAGCCCTTTCTTGTATATTTCAGTATGTTGGTATTCAATCTGTAAGGATGGCATGGTATCAACAGTTAGACACAAGTGACCACAGTACAAGGGTCCTTATTGAACTTTCACAAGGGTGTGATAAACGCCTATCTAAACCTAAATCTACAAATGGGAGCAAGCTACGACCATCAAATAATAATAATGCAGTCTTAGTGGAGTCTTGTCAAAATAAAAGGGCCTATACAAAAAATCTATTGCTAGTCCTTATCGCTAATTTACAAATAGTGTGGGGTAATGTTCATGAAAAAGAAAGAAGTCTTCACAAAATGATATGTCAGGATGATCGGGCCATTGGCCTCCCTTCCCCCACGTATTCAGCATGGTGTAAGGCAGTTCACTCGAGCAAGGACACACTCTGGCTTCTTTGACACAAGGATGCCGTTCTATTTCCGGCAACAGGGCCTTCTGTGCCCAAGTCTCCTTTCTCATCAAAGTCTCTTGATTCAGAGGACCTAATGTACAACAACTAGGATACACAGTTATTTCCTTCATACAAATATTCAACACAGGTGCTTCACCCTGGATCCTCTTCAGATGGGCTCAGATCCCTGTTATTTTACAATCATTATTGCGGATCCCTCTCTTCCAGGCTCAGATCCCTGTGTATTACAACATTCAGCAAATAATTGTGTTCTCGAGTGACTCGCAGTACACCTCAGATACCTTTTCAATTAGACTCCCTCAGCCGGGCTCAGACCAATTGTAGTTCCCCTTGGCAAGGGATAAACATGGCTGCCCCCATGAGGAATACTGGGGAACTGCATTCAGCGGTCTAGCATCCAGGGCCCACCCCGAAGGCACCTGGGATACCACCTGGCTATTTAAACCACGCCCGATTAGAGGCACGTGCTTCGCGTTATTCTGCTCTTGCAGCATGACATTGACCGCGTCTTGCTCTGCATCCTGACCTTCTGGGGCGAGAAGAGGCTAGAACCACCGCCATCCTTACCTGCTCAGCAGCATCCTCCTGCAATCGTGGTCCTCCAACGCTCGTCGACTCTCTCCTGTTTCATCACTAGAAGGTAACAAGAAAATAACAGAACATCTTGGGAACTACTTACTAGTCTGTAGGAAGACCATCAACTCCAAGACATCTTTCGTCCCTGGAATTCCTGAGAACCATTAATCTTCAGTTCTTCTCGACCTGCAAGACAAATAATAGCACAGGTTAGCCATTTGCAAGGACGCTCTCTGCGCCGCTTGGCGTACCATCTTACCTTCTTGAACTTGGCCCTGGCTTCCATCGCAGCTTCCAGCATCTGCAAGAAGAAGGGGAAAAGGTTACTTAGTGCAAACCTTGATAAAGACATTACTTTCACCTTTTAAAGTCTTACCTGAAGAAGGAGTTGCAGCCGGTCTGAACTCCGGCCCTCGCCAGTGAAGAAACTCGGTGGAATGGTGCCTTAAACGACGCGCCCCTGCCTGGTGCGGCAGGACGGAGAGCGCATCCTTATAGAAATCAAGGTGAGAGCCATCCCCTGGGGAACTGCATGGGGAACCCGGGAGGTGGGTCGCAAGGAAGGAGCAGCAATTAAACTTCACCTCCTGTCTCCTAGAGCCGATCCTCGACAGCCCGAACTCCAGGAAAGGTGAGAGGTCCCGAAAGAGCATCCCAGCTCATCGTGAGGCGTCCCAGTGGAAACAAGGTGTGCGTTACAGAACGCGAAGCCCATAACTTAATTATCCACCGGGGCGCCTAGCATGGAAAGGGAGTTAATTGTGACCAAGGAGAGGACGGATGACCTTGGGAGGCAACTCCTCCAGTCGCAAGCAGGACAGGCTCCGTTACCCAGAATCAATCAGTCCACCTCAGCCACCGCAAGCAATCCAGTTCAGATCAACCTCCCTGGGGCAATGCCTCTGGCTCCTCCGGAACAGTTTTCGGGAGACACCGCCGATACGCTGCCTTCATGAACCAATGTCGCCTCCTCTTTCTGTGCAGGCCTGGGGAGTTTCCCACGGATCAATCACGTGTGGCCTTCGTGCTATCTTACCTTAGTGGGAGTGCGGCAGACTGGTCAGTACCGTTCATTAGCCGAAACAACCCTCTGCTACAAGACTTTGATGGGTTTCAGCGGGAGCTGGAGAAACTCTTCGCCCAATGCTACCATGGGCAGGCTCTAGACGACAAACTTTTGTCCCTTCGTCAAGGGAGCCAGGATCTGCTGACCTACATCGCAACCTTCAATAGACTGGTGGTCGAGGCAGACTGGCCTGAGGACAAACGGACCACATTGTTTCACCGGGGTCTTCGTGGGGAGCTAAAGGACGTTTTGGCCCAAGTGGTGGACCCACCCCGGGATTGTGCCGAGTTCATTAGTTTGGTGGTCCAGTGGGATCGCCGACTGCAAGATAGGAAGAACGATCGTGGAAAACCGGATTTGCGCCTCTTAATTGTACGACCCAAAGATCAAACTCAACGGGGCCCCATCGGGACTAGCGAACCCATGCAGATAGGAGGAGTCAAGCCCCCTCTAACCAAGGCTGAACGAGATAAAAGGAGGGAGTTGCAATTGTGCCTGCATTGTGGAAAAGCAGGTCATTTCCTAAGGGAATGCCCGGTTAAACCACCCAGAAGAACCGGCGGAGCCACTGATAAAGAATCCCCAAATAAGGAATCGGGGAAACGACCAAGCCCGGCAATTGTAGGGGTCCAATTGTCGATCGAAGAAATCCAGTTTCAGACCTCCCATTTTGCGCTACCTGTGATCTTAATTCCCCATCAACAGCCGTCCGACATGCATTCGCTGGAAGCCTACATCGACAGCGGAGCAGTGGGGAACTACATCGATCAAGACCTTGCAGCAAAGATAGGGCTAGACCTTTGTCCCAAGCCAACCACAGAGAAAGTAACCACTTTTGATGGTACAGAAATTGCCTCGGGCCCTGTGTCGGAGTGCATCACCGAACTCACCCACCTGTGCGAAGATGGGCACTGCGAAATCATAGCCTTTGATCTGATCAAAGCCCCCCAATTTCGGCTGATCCTGGGAATGCCATGGCTGGAGGCTCATAATCCATTAATCAACTGGCGAGCTCGCGAATTGGTTTTCGCCCACAGCTGCACACACACCTGTTACCCGAATGGGCAAAAAGTGTAACATGCAAGTTCTCCGGTTCGGGAGGGAATGAGCCATGCTCTTGGAGTGGTCGTGACCCTGCCGGTTCATTACCAAGATTTCCAAGATGTTTTCCAGAAGGAGCAAGCAAACACGTTGCCCCCCCCACCAGACCCTATGACTGCCAAATCGATCTGCTGCCAGGAACCCCGATTCCATGTGGGCGCATTTACGCACTCACTGAGCCCGAAAATCTGCACCTGAAAACGTACCTGAAGCAGTACCTGGCCAATGGTTTCATCCACCTGTCCAAGTCATTGGCCGCGGCGCCGTTATTCTTCGTACCAAAAAAAGAAGGCACTTTGAGAACGTGCATTGACTATTGTGCATTAAACCAAGAAACCATAAAAAATCGCTACCCATTGCCTTTGATCCCGGAGTTACTGAACCAGGTTAAAGAAGCCCGGATCTATACGAAACTGGATCTGAGAGGGGCCTATCATCTGGTGCCCATCAAAGAAGGCGATGAATGGAAGACGGCATTCCGTACTAAGTACGGCTTGTTCGAGTACCAAGTAATGCCATTCGGCCTATGCAACGCCCCCGCTGCATTCCAGTATTTTATGAACGACGTCCTTCGAGAACTAATCGACGTCTGCACTCTTGTATACATCGACGATATCCTGGTGTATTCAACATCTGAGCACGAGCACATTGGGCACGTACGGGCAGTCCTGACCAAACTTCGAGAACACCATCTTTACGCCAAGCTGGAAAAGTGCTTGTTCCATGTCACGGAAGTGGAGTTCCTGGGCTTTATCCTGTCCCAAAAAGGCATACGAATGGACGCTCATGAGGTGGATGCAGTCCTCAATTGGCCAGCCCCCACTTCAATCAAAGGAGTCCAGAGCATGTTGGGATTTGCAAATTTCTACCGTCGATTCATCCCTGGATTCTCCCAAATCGTACACCCGATTACTTCATTGCTCAGAAAATGCAACAAGATGTTTAACTGGACTGAAGAAGCTGAAAGAGCATTTCAAGAACTCAAGACAAGGTTCACCACCGCCCGCATTTTGCGACACCCATGTCCAGACCTTCCTTACATTGTGGAAACTGATGCGTCCAGTCTGGGAATGGGGGCGGTTTTGTCCCAAACAGACCCACTAACAGGCCAACTGCATCCGGTGGCCTTTTGGTCACGAAAATTCACACCAGCAGAGCTCAATTACGTCATCACAGATAAAGAGTTATTGGCCATTAAAGCTGCGTTCAAGGCCTGGCAACACTACCTGCTGGGGGCCAGGCACACCGTCACTGTGATAACAGACCACAGAAACCTCTAGTATCTAAAGGGAGCGAAGGCTCAATCGTCACGGCAGCTCCGCTGGGCCCTTTTCGTCGCAGAATATGATTTTGTGATTATGTACAGACCCGGGTTTAAAAACGGCAAAGCTGACGCACTCTCCCGGATGGGCACGGACGAAATGGCACACATGCCGCCCGAGCCGGTGGCCATTATCCCAGAGAATAGAGTCCTAGGCCTCACAATCACCATGACCCAAAGTGAGCTTCAATACGAAATTCGGCAGGTTTTCACCCAGGAACAGCTATAAGAGTGGGGCCCAGAGGAGAGCATTACTGTATCAAGAATCAACTACCATATTACCGAAAACGGCTATTCGTACCAGTGAAGAATTGCAAGGACAGGTCATCTTCGAGCACCGTGACTCACTCATTGAAGGCCATCCAGGAATCGCCAAAACCTTGGCCAAGATAAAAAGGAACTACTGGTGGCCAACTTGGCGAAAGGATGTAATCAAATTTGTGTCATCTTGTGCCCAATATAAATCTGTCAAGAAAAGACCTGCCGGGCTCCTGCGGCCGTTGGACATTCTGCCAGCTCCATGGCACACCCTGTCACTACATTTCATCACCGATCTTCCCCCATGTCAAGGCTACAATACCATCCTGGTGATCGTGGATCTATTTTCTAAGATGGCTCATTTCTTCCCATTCAAAGGCCTACCGACTGCATCCGGCCTCGTCAAAGTCTTCCTGGAACACATAGTGCGCCTGCATGGATTCCCTTCAGTTCTAATATCGGACCGTGGGATGCAATTTGTGTCCACCTTCTGGAAGAAATGCTGCTCATTGGCACAGATAGACATCTGTCGGTCGACTAGTCACCACCTTGAACAGTACCTGCGCTGCATGCTTCATCAAGGTGAAGGAGATTGGAAGGAACTCTTTTGGATCGCTGAGTACGCTTATAATAATTTGCTGCATAGCAGTACGGGACAAACGCCATTTTTTACGGTGTATGGAAGACACCCACGCACTTCTGAATTAGACATCCCCACAACCCTGGAAATGCCGGCTGTCGAGAACCTGCACACAACAATCACTCAGGCCTTCTTAAAAGCTCAAGGACACCTGCAACAAGCTAAGGCACGCCAGAAAAGATGCACAGACCAGCTTCTCTCCAAAGCCCCCGTATATCAGGTGGGAGATATGGTGTGGCTTGCTTCCAAGCATATACCAATAAAAGGAACGCAAACATTTCGCCCACGGTTCTTGGGAACATACCCAGTGGAAGCCATAATTAACCCAGCAGCTGTGAAACTGACACTGCCAGCTCACATGCGAATACACCCAGTATTCCATGGATCTCTCCTGAAACCAGTCAAGGCGGGTACCCGTGTAACTACCCCACCTGAGCCGATAACCATTCAGGGAGAACCAGAATACGAGGTAAAGGGCATTTTGGACTCTAAATATGTGAGGTCTAGACTCTATTACCTAGTAGATTGGAAAGGATATGGACCCCAGGATAGAACGTGGGAACCCAGTGAGCACGCCCATGCCCCGCGCCTACTCCAGCGTTTCCTTCGAACGTTTCCCTCCAAACCAGGACCAGGTCGGAGAACCACTTTGAGAGGGGCCTTAGGGGGGAGTGCTGTCATGACCTCATCCCCACCGAGGGTTCACGGGGCCCTAAAGACCTTATTCGGTTCCCCTCGGATTCCCTGGAGCCAGTCCTGGCGCTGTTGGCATCGGAGACACATGTTGGGATGGGGTTTCAATGGGCAAGGGATAAACATGGCCGCCGCCATGAGGAATACTGGGGAACTGCATTCAGTGGTCTAGCATCCAGGGCGGGGCCCGGGCGGGGCCCACCCTAAAGGCACCTGGGATACCACCTGGCTATTTAAACCACGCCCGATTAGAGGCACGCGCTTTGCGTTATTCTGCTCTTGCAGCGTGACGTTCGCCGGGTCTTGCTCTGCATCCTGACCTTCTGGGGCGCAAAGTGGCTAAAACCATCGCCATCCTTACCTGCTCAGCAGCATCCTCCTGCAATCGTGGTCCTCCAACGCTGGTCGACTCTCTCCTGTTTCATCACTAGAAGGTAATGGGAAAATAACAGAACATCTTGGAAACTACTTACCAGTCTGTTGGAAGACCATCACCTCCAAGACATCTTTCGTCCCTGGAATTCCTGAGAACCATTCATCTTCAGTTCTTCTCGACCTGCAAGACAAACAATAGCACAGGTTAGCCATTTGCAAGGACGCTCTCTGCGCCGCTTTGGTACCATCTTACCTTCTTGAACTTGGCCTCGGGCTTCCATCGCAGCTTCCAGCATCTGCAAGAAGAAGGGAAAAGGTTACTTAGTGCAAACCTTGATAAAGACATTACATTCACCTTTAGAGACATACTTGAAGAAGGAGTTGCAGCCTGTCTGAACTCCGGCCCTCGCCAGTGAACAAACTCGGCGGAACGGTGCCTTAAATGACGCGCCCCTGCCCGGTGCGGCAGGACGGAGAGCGCATCCTTTTCCCCTGGGGAAATGCATGGGGAACCCGGGAGGTGGGTCGCAAGGAAGGAACAGCAGTTAAACTTCACCTCCTGTCTCTTAGAGCCGATCCTCGACAGCCCGAACTCCAGGAAAGGTGAGAGGTACCGAAGAGCATCCAGGCTCATCGTGAGGCATCCCCGTGAAAACAAGGTGAGCGTTACACCTTTGCAGCCACCGTACCAGCACCTGCGAGCAGAACAGGACTGTAGCACCGGTACCGTTGTTAACGGTACCGGGGCTACCACCTTCCCAATTCCCATTCAGTCCCATGGGTTTGAATGGGGATGGGGAGTCCCTTATTACCGGCACCCGAGAATGGCCAATTACCGGGTCTGCCAAACTCAGCATGAGCCGGTAATTGCCCATTCGCGGGTGCCAGTAAAATCACGGGTCCGGCGGCAGCCGTGCCTGTATTACAGGCACGGCTACTGCCAGCCTCGTAACGAGGCCAACTGTCCTCTTTGGATTTCTTCATACAATGTTGCTGCTGGCAACCTTGGTTCAAACACAAGCTGTTTTGGTATCAGTCTCTCCGACTCGCCAGCTGTGCTGTCTTTACTGGCACTGATTTGTTGTAGGAACCAAGGACAGTACCACAGTGGCAATCGCTCCACTCCGTCTTGGTTAGTGACACAGGAGAGACCCAGGCACATTCGATGCACAGTGTAGGTTTTTTCAGATTTAGTTCCCGGCCTCAGCCTTCTTACTCTTCAAGGTTTGCAAAAGTAACGGTCTTTAAAGGTCAAGGGCACTTCCCTTCTTGAAACCCTCTCTGGTCGCGCCGTCTTTCTCCTTGTATTAAACTGCCATCTTGGAACTGCTATTTCCTTGTGTGCTTTTCCTCACTCAGAGTGTGCTTTCGTGCTCTGCATTTTATCTGTGTGATGGAAGTCGGGTGTGTAATGATCAGTAATTACCTGACCGGGCTTGACCTTTGTGTTGGGATACGTCAGGTATTTGGCTCTGGTGTTAGTCCGGTGTCGCTCACGGTGAACTGTCCATGAGAAAGTGTTTGTGTCAGAAAAGGGGGGGGGTAGAGTTCCTAGGTATCCTACCTGCTAGGATGGAGAAAAGGTGTTACAGGGAAAGGGATACCGTGTCTCGCCATCCGGTGCCCCTTCCACTCCCCGAAGACACTTCATCCAGGTGATCTTCCAGTACTGATCCACCCTCAGGAACTGGATCCAAAACCGATGGCCGTGTCCTGGCCACCTAGATGACAGCTCCTCGGGGACTAGCAGGTTAGACACCTTCAGGTTTCTCACAAATCCCTTGTAACATTTTGTTACAAGTGATAAATATCATGACCACATGAGCAACCTTTTCTTACCACATGCGGTCGTAACAATCAAAAAAGTGACAAAATGTTGTGTTTTTTCAGAAAATGCCAATAAAATGATATACAAAGAAGCCTGTTGTTTTTCTCTTGTAAGAGCTAGGAACAAAAGGTTTGCAGTTCTGAATTCAATATTTTCCAAGATTTCAAGAACAGGTTGAGTGGAAACAAAACAAAAGCATGTTCATAAGTGTACCTTCAGTTTTGTGAGAGGTTGGCGATTTTTCCCTTTTTCTTTAAATAGGACATGCTTGCACAGAATGGAAGAGGAGGGTAGGAAACACAGAAAGGCATGCAATTCTGAAACGTAGATAAAATTTCCAGTTCAGGAAGGGGTCATTTGCACAGGCCACGCTACAACTATGTACCCATAATTTCAATAGTATGGCAAACAATTGGAAAAGTGAGAGAAAAAAAAGTATGCACTGGACATGTTTGCACTTGTAAGGTAATGGCTTCTATGAATATTTCGAAAGGCAATGCACCACTGCAGTCCCCCGACTGTTCTACTTAGGGAATCGCACATTTTCTATTATGTTTCATAAGACAAGCAGTACCACGAGCCACAAACCAAGGCCTAAACTGTCCTACTTAGCATTTGAAAATAACGAAAACCAATGTTTGGAAGAATGCCAAGCATACATCTTTTGAAAGAACACAGGCTGACCCTTTGAAGGGTAGATGACTTGTGCAGGTCACAAAAGTGTGCAGTGCCTAAAGCAGCGACTGAGGGGGTAATTTGTGGATTATTTGCACCAAAATAAAGGGATTTGTGCACCATTCTGCCCGCAAATCCCCATTTGTTCAACAGGGATTTGCGGGCAGAATGGCGCACAAATTCCGTTTTTTTCGGCGCAAATAATCCATGAATTACCCCCTAAATGTAGGGCATACCTGGGAAATTAAATGGTTGTGTAACACAGAGCATTAGGAAATGTGTGGGTGCACTGATACAAATGGGTGGGTGCACTGTCCCTGGCCTAAAAGGAAATGGCTAAACCAAGAGTATGGCAAACGCTCTGGGAAGATTGTATTGGCCATGAGGGCAGCCCATAGGTTTAGGGCTGAGACAATAATCCCACAAAAGGAAAACAAGAACCCACATACATTTTTTCGAAAAAAAGACACATATAAACACAGAAATGGGCCGCAAACAGTGTATGACCTACCTGCTCACGATGCCACAGGTGTCCCGATAAGAATTTTACCTCACATGTGTGGGTACACTGGCTTGGGCCGAAGGGAAAGAGCTAAACTGCCAGCATGGAAATCTTCAGTGAAGAGCATATTTGGGCTTGCGACACGCACATGCATTGAGCGCTCTGGCATTACAACCACCAAGGAAAGATGGGAACACCATGCAGTGGAATACAAATACGTCTTGCTTTTGTTGATAGCAGAAGAATATTTGCATGCATGGCAAATAGGAACATTTGGAAAAATACTGTATTTTGATGCATTAGCCATTAAGAAACCACAGAAATAGACAGGGAACAAAATCATTTTTACCTACCCACATTCCCACAGGTGTCCTGTTGAAAATTTTGCCTGCATGTGCAGGTGCACTGATTGCGTCTGAAAGGGAAATGCCTAAAGTACAGGTGTGTCAGTTTCTCTGGGAAAACCAGATTGACACTGTATTTAGGCTTGCAACAGGGAAGACATTTAGGACTGAGCTATCACAGTCACCAAGGAAAACAGCGAAGCCCATGCAAAAACACAATTTTTAGATATTTGTGACCAGGAAACAACTGAAACACATGGGAAACCACACATGTCCTACCTTCCCATATTCCCACAGGTGTCCCAATGAAAATGGTACCTCAAATGTGTGAGTGCACTGACATGAGCACAAAGGGAAAAGGCTACTGGTACATAAAACGCACTGGAAAGCCCAAATCATACTCTATTTTGCTGTGTGGACAACCCACAGATTTAGCCCTGGGGTGTCGTAGCAACCTAGGAAAACAGGGAACCCCATGCATTCATGAAGAAGACACCCGTGAGAATCCAAAGAGGTCTCACTTGCATGAATTGTGCTACAATTTATTACCCAGAATGCCCAGCAAAGCCAAAAATGGAGGGTAACATTTATATTTTTTTTAATTTGTTTTTTATTGACATTGTACATACAAGGTAGGGTGCACCAGCAATCCCCGCCTGCCATAGAATAAGCAAACAAAGATGTCAACATTTTTATCTTTTAATCCCAT
The DNA here is from genome assembly GCF_040938575.1 of Ambystoma mexicanum. Taxonomy (NCBI): domain Eukaryota; kingdom Metazoa; phylum Chordata; class Amphibia; order Caudata; family Ambystomatidae; genus Ambystoma; species Ambystoma mexicanum. The sequence goes on along the minus strand of NC_090936.1, from coordinate 971,782,573 downwards.
CACCCCTCCCACCCCCCCCCCCCAACTTTGCAGCATACCAAGTCTTGAGGTTTTGCAGGTTATGGAAGTTGCCGAGAGAACATTCAAACATCGTTGTATACATTGTTATGCACTTTTGACATTGTGGGGTCCGCTTCATTCAAAGCAAACTGAGGGCCAAACTCTCACTCTGGGGCCAGTGCTGAGATGGATACAGATGATACGTAATAAAGCATATTTTACAAACGCATTGAAACGCAGTCATCATGGAGGAGAGCCGCAGTCCATTCCTGCATAAATTGCGACACTGTGTCATTTTTCACTGCTGTAAGCTTTTCATAGGTGAAAATCGACCTTAATTTACAAAGCCATTCCTCCTTGGATGGTGGTAGAGCGCTTTTCCACTTTTGGGCCAGTGCTAACCTCCCCGCCCTCAACATGGCCCCAATGACCCTTGGGAATGCGGTCTGTTCCGTCTCCGGCATGGGGGTACCCAGGAGGATTTCCAGGGGGAGTAGGGATGGGCAGAACCCCTCTATGTCCTTAATCCAGCTGAGCAGTTCCGAGCAGTACACCTGAATGACCGGACATCCCCACCACATATGGAACCATGTGCCCCTTTGGAGACATAACCTAGGACAGAAGGGGGATACCTCTACAAACATTCTGGACAGGGTGGCCGGGGGGCGATGCCAGGAATGGAGAATCTTGAAGCTGTGCTCCATGGCAGCAGTATACAGAGAACCCGTGAATATATTTTTAAAAATTTCCCTCCATGTGTGGTCATCCAGCGTCATGCCCAGCCTTTCTTCCCAAATTTGTTTAAAGGGTTGTCTACCCTCCAAGTTAGCCGTTATCAGTGTACTGTAAAACTTAGATAGGGAGCCCTTCCGAGAGACACTTTTAGCTATTACATCTTCAAAGGGGGTGAGGGGGCGTTTAAGGTTGTCAGCCCACCGAGGGTGAGTCAGAATTCCCTTCAAGCGCAGATACTCAAAGATCGAGGGTGGTTTGTCGCCCAGTGCCTCACTCAATTGGTCGTAGTCTATGAAGCCCTCTTCGCGGGAGAGTTGGGAAATCCTCTCCAAACCCATGTCTGACCATGCTTGGGTATCATGGAAGCCTCTGGTGTCTAGATTGACAGGGGGGGCCCACAATGACGTTAAAGGGGACGGCCAGGATGACAGCATTTTGTTATCTTTATTCGGTTTCCAGGCTGCCCATAGGACCGCTAATGTAGGGTGTGTTCTGAGGTGGGAGGGGAGGGCTTTAGGGGAGGCCCATAGCAGGTCTCTGACTTTTTTCGGGTGGGTGTGGATATCTTCAATGTATGTCCAATATGTCCTCATGTCTTCTCTCATATGTTCCAACATCACCCTGAGTTGAGCTGCTTTATAGTATAGCCTAAAGTCAGGAAGGCCGAATCCACCATGAGACTTCTGAAGGGTCAAGGTGGAGAACTTGACTCTTGCTCTCCTTCCGTCCGATATAAACTGAAGGACTCGGGATTGTAAAACCTCAAAAAAGGCGTCAGGGATCAACACGGGGAGGGCTGCAAAGAGATACAGTAGGCGAGGCAAGACGTTCATTTTAACCGTAACCATACGCCCAAACCAAGAGAGTGTAAGAGGTGCCCAACGTTTGAGATCGCTGCTAATCTTGGCCAAAATTTCGGGGAAGTTACACTGGTATAGCAGTGAAAGGTTTCTAGGAATGCAGGTACCCAGATACCCAGTGGACACTCGTTCTATTCTTACTCCCAATATTTCGGAGCGATCCCCAATATCTTGGTCCCCAGGACCCATAGGCATAATGCTAGACTTGGACGCATTTATCTTAAGTCCCGAAAAGGCACCACAGTAATTTATAAGATCGAACAGTCTAGGTAGTGAAACCTGGAGGTTGGTTAGGTAGCCCAAGATATCGTCTGCAAACAGGGACAGTTTAAAGTTGCAATCATCACAACGTATCCCTGTGATTTCCTGGTCCGCTCTAATCGCTATGGCCAGGGGCTCCATTGCCAGAGCATATAGAAGGGGTGAAAGAGGGCAGCCCTGCCGGGTTCCTCTAGATAAGGCCATGGGTTCCGATGTGCCACCATTGACCAAAACTCTTGCTGTAGGACCATTATATAGTCCTGAGACCCACCCTACCTGATCCCCATGTATTAGGGAGGGGAGGAGCTTCGCCAGTCTATTTGCTAAAAGTTTAGCCAGGATCTTAACATCCACGTTAAGAAGGGATATAGGGCGATATGAGTGACACTGGGAAGGATACTTCCCCTCTTTGGGGAGTACTACTATCAGTGCAGACATCATCGAGGGTGGGAGGCTGCCCTGATCAAGTGCTGAGTTAAACATAAACGGGGCTAACGTTGACCGATAGGTCTTGTAAAACTTGACTGTGAACCCATCATCCCCTGGGGCTGTTCCACTCTTCAAAGAGGATATAGTGTCTATTATCTCCTCCGGGGTTACGGGGAGTTCTAGTGTACTTGCTTTTTCGGGTGAGAGGCCGGGAATCGGGAGGGAGTCCAGGAAGTTGTCAATCTCGGTTCCATCCCCTGCGTACTCCGAGCAATACAGGTGCTCATAATACTGCCGAAAATGTTCAGCTATTTTACTATCTCTTACCGTCGATTCCCCTCCCGGTGAACGGATGGAATTCACCCTTCTATTGTTTCTGAGCTCGCGAAGCCTCCAAGCTAATATCTTATCCGCTTTTTCCCCTTTTTCCATGTACTTCTGTTTCAGGAAGGACAGCTTTCTTTCCGTTTGTCCCACCTGGAGGTCTGCCAACTTTGAGCGCAACCTTTAAAGCTCCTCCCACTTTCTGGGGAACATTTGCATTTTTAATTTCCCACCCGGTTGGATAGCCTCTATCTTTTCCTTCAATAGTTTCTCCGCATGGCCCCTCTCCCTCTTTTTCCTCTAACCTGTCTCAATGAGAATGCCTCTAATGGTTGCCTTGAATGCCTCCCAGACTCCCATGACCCCGACATCCCCATTATCGTTGATGGAGAAGTATTCTGTAATAGCTGTCAGGAGGGATTGTCGTGCAGAAGGAGGTTGTTACACCTCCATAGGGAGCCGGGTGTCGGGGCCGGGGGGATACCCATTTTTATTCTAACCAAGTCATGGTCCGTCCAAGGAACAACCTCCACCCGCGATTCTGTGACCTCTCCCCGAAGCGTGGAATCAACTAAAATATAATCAATACGGGAAAATGTAGCATGAGGTTTTGAGAAAAATGTGAAGTCGGGATCACGGTCTTGCTTAGTGTGGTGTGTATCGCTCAAACCCAGATCTTCGTTAACTGTTTGGAAAGCCTCAGCCAATTTTTTATGGAATCGCTGATTAGGACATGGGTTGGGCGACCTCCTGTCCCGTTCAGGGCAAAGAACCATGTTAAAATCCCCACCAACCAGTAGAGTACCCTCGGAAAAAGCTATAATTTTCTCTCTCATCCCCACCCAGAAGCCATCTTGCTCCTCATTTGGAGCATATATACAAACCAGGGTAAACAACCGACCCCTCGCCTCCCCCTTGACCATGATATATCGTCCTTCCGGGTCTGCCCTCTGAGCTTTGAGTACGAAATGGGCCCCGGGAGAGACCAGTAGGGCAACTCCACGTTTCTTAGCCAAAAAGGACGCTGCATACACCTGTTCAATGGTTTTAGCCCTCAGCTTTGGTTCCTTGCCCCTGACCCAGTGTGTTTCTTGCACGAATAGGAAGTGGAGCCGGAGCCTTGAAAATTCCCTCACCAGCAGCGACCTTTTAGTGGGAAAATTAAGCCCTCGTACATTTAACGAACCCACTGTCAAAAATTGAAATGAATCATCCATCACAGCGATGGTAAAAGCTCATGTCTCCCTCCACAAAGCAACTAATTTCAGTGCTCCCGCAATACCTCCTCCCCCTGCTATAGTCAAAAAACATATCTGTAGTTAAGAAACAGACCAGAAAACTTGGCTTGTCCCAGCTACAACCCCATTGAACAAACCACAACTTTTCCCTCCCCACTCCCCCCTGAACACCTGGTAGACCAGCGGCTTCATCCTGTCGCTGAGCCAGGCCACCAGTGTCTCCCCCCTCCGGGCTCTTGAACTCTTCAACAACAACAACTTGAGCACCCCCAGCCCCCTATCGCATTTAGATTGTGAACAATTACAGTGCTCCCCCTATCGGAATAAAGTACAAACTTGACCGTGGAGCGTCCTGTGGTTCCTCAAGTGTCAGGTTGTCCAGGGGATGTCGGAGCCACTCTTCTAAACTTCCTGTGGCCTCGGACTTTACGTCTCTCCTGTGGAGCCTTTGTCCCCCCAGGGCCAACCGGCTCTCTTCTGCGCCCTTGCTCTCCCACCTCCATGCTTGGTTCATCGAGGAGTTCTCCCGACACCCTGCGAATATCATCCTCCGTGACCAGGGCATATTTGTATCCTTCCAGTTCGAAGGAAAGTGAAAAAGGGTATCCCCATCTGTATCGAACCCCCTTAGCTTGGAGCATTTTCATTAGCGGGGAGCAGAGTCCACGTCTTGCCAGGGTGAAGGCGGACAGATCCTGATACACCGAAATCCAGGCCCCCTCCCAGTCCACCGGACCCTTCTTACGTGCCAGTTCCAAGATTTTACTTTTCTCCGTGAAATAATGGAATCGTACGAGAATGGATCTGGGGCCTCTGTTAGCCGCACCCGCTCTGTGAGCTCTATCGATAGTAGGTTCATTCGTATTTGCACCTTCAAAAAGAGTTCCCACCACCGCCTTAACAGCTTTGATAATGTCCATTTGCGTTTCACCCTCCCGCTCAGGGAAGCCCAAAAAACACAGATTACAGCGGCGTTCCCTATTCTCTAAGTCATCAAGCTTTAGCGAGCATTTCTCTTCTCTCCTCTCGAGTTCCGATAAGCGCATGTCGAATTGAGTCTCAAAAATGTCATTCAAGGCTGGGTTCTTTTCAAGCATTTGGACCCTGTCATCTATATTGTCCACTTTTTTATCAAGGGGTCCAACCGTATCGTTATGTCCGCTCTGAAGCCTCTTATTTCCTCCAAGAGGGCAGCCATACCTTTGGCGACTGTGCTAGTATCAGACATTTCCTGATGCGTCGGGGACGCCATCTCAGGGCAGGTTGGCGAGCTTGAGGGCATGCGTCGAAATCTCTGTAGGGATTCCTTCCAGTTCATGGGCTCCCCCCGACCATCTCCACAAGGTCTCCTCATGAACGCCCCAGGTCAAGTGGGCTGCGCCGCAGGGCCTCCAAACAACTCTAGAGGGAGAGCAACGGGGGGACTTCTCTGTATACGGCCTAGACTCTGCACTCTCTGTTGATGCGGGAGGTTACTCGTGACAAATCTCCAGGCCACGGCCAACAGGGGTCTATCGCTCTCTGTCCCCGTGTTATGTCGGGACCCCTCTGCTCGAAAAAAACCACAAGGGGGCGGACACTGTTGTGGGGCCAGGCAACAGGTGCGGTGGTAATCCTCTTTTCCCTTAATGCTGATTAATAATCTGGAGCGCTCTCATACCCCATGGGGCTCTCGGAGCTCTCTTCTCACCTCTCTTGGGCAGCACAGAATCCAGGGAAGGCCCACTGGGGGAGGTATGGAGGGACTGCTTTAGGCCCCCCTGCAAGAGGGAGGCTCCCGCTCTCTTGCTCCGCCGGTGGGGGCCCGGGCTCTCAGGGGCTCCCAATGAAGAATGGCCCTGCGGGTCGTGAGGGGGCCAAAAACCTTTGAGGGAGCAATCTGCGCCCTCTGTGTGCGCTCCCGCGCCAGTTCCCCAGTCCGCCTGTGTCCCCTGGGGGAGTACAAGCCATAGGGCCCGGCACACGGCCCCAGGCTGTGGTCCCAGAAAAAGAAAACCAACTCAAAGACGCTGAGTGATCTCGTCCGGGCGTCGATGGGTCTGGAAATCCCCCACCACTGAGTCCGGGGTGGGGGGCGCTCTTCTGCGCCTTCCGGCGCTGGTATGGGCCTCATGTAGGCCGCAGTTCACCGGAGCCCAGTGTGGAGCCGCTGCACCAGGGGAGGTGGGGCTCGCACTCCCTCCCAGTGCAGAACAGTCGAGCACCTGAGGCGATGCGTGTCTTGGTTGAGGCTCAAATGGTTGCAAGGTCCGCCGCAAGGATGCCCAGTGTGGAGGGGGGTTGCTTCCCGTGGGCCCCAGCTCATCCGCGGCTCTCCGTTACTTCTTGCGGAGCCGCGGCGCGGGGGAAGGTGGAGCTCTCTCTCCCTCCTCTTTCAAGGGGCCAGAACTCGGCGAAATCTCTGCGTCGGGCGACCAGAGTTGGGGCGTGCGGGGGGTTCCGCGATGTCAGCAGGCTGTGGGGGGGGTCGGCACTGCACTCCTGGGGGGCTGGGGGGGCTCAAGTCCCTCTGACGGTGCCCTTTGGAGGAGACTAGTGCAGATGCGTCAGTGCATCTCTGCGCCCCCTGGTGGTTCCTCGGGTAACATTTTTATGGAGATATTTGCGACCAGGAAATTACTAAAACACGTGGGCAACAACACATGTCCTATCTTCCCATGTTACCACAGTTGTCCCGATGAAAACGGTACCTTACATGTGTGAGTGAACTGGCCTGGGTGCAAAGGGAGAAGCCCTGGGAAGGCCAAATCCATACTCTATTTGGCCTTGTGGACAACCCACAGATTTGGGCCTGGAGTGTTGCAGCCACCAAGGAAAACAGGGGACCCCATGCATTTCTGAAAAGAAGATACCCGTGGGAATCCAAAGAGGTCTCACTTGTGTGAATCAGGCTGGAATTTCTCACCCAGAATGCACTGCAAAGTTGTAAATGTGACCAAAAATACACTATTTTCACACATTTTCCACTGTGAAATGATCGAAATGCTTGCAAAACACCAGATGTCTTACCTTCCCACATTCATGCAGAAGTCCCGCCAATCAAAACTAGACCTCACATGCATGGGTGCACTTACCTGTGCTGAAAAAAAGGGTCAACCATCTGCAAACCCAGCAGTAACGTGGGGGACCTGCATCAGAGTCCACGCCCCTTCCCGGAGGGAAAAGCTGTAACACACTGCCAGAGCTCTAGGACGGCCAGGGGTGATGCCTCAGCGTTGGGCACATGCATCCGATTTGGGTCCACTGTCCCCAAGCCTGTCCCCATTTCCATCCCTCCCCAGAGAGAAAAGCTATAATTCTGCATGGCCAGAACTCCAGGACGGCTAGTGGTGTTGCCCCGGCCTTGGTTTCCTGTCTCCCATAGGAACGAGCAGCAGTCCCAGGGAGCTCCAGCGTGGTCCCCGTCCCTCCCTGGAAGGAAAAGCTCCAACACAGCCCGACCAGAGCTCTAGGACAGCCGGGTACTGCCCCTGGCCTTGTGGGTAAACGGCCCCCCCCCCCAGCCCAGCAGCAGTCATGGAGAGCCCTTGTGGTGTCGCAGTCCCACCCCTAGAGGGAAAAGCAGGAATGCTGCTGGGCCAGAATTCCAGGAGAGCCGAGGCTCTGTCCCTGGCCTTGGGTGCCTGATTCTCATGTGGGTCGACCATCCCAAAGCCCCCAAAGCCACTGGTGGTCCTGGGGAGTTTCCAGCTGGGTACCTGTCCCTCCCGAAGGAAAAGCTTTAATACAGCCTGGCCAGAGCTCCAGGACAGCCGGGAGTGCTGCGCCTGGCCATGGGTGCCTGTGTCCCATGTGGGTCGAACGGCTGGTGGTGCTGCCCCCGGCCTTGGATGTATGCCTTGCATTTAGTTCAATCGGCCCCTAGCCCCGCAGCAGTCATGGTGAGCACCAGTGGGGTCCCTTGGAGGGAAAGCATCAACAAGGCCCGGCCAGAACTCCAGGACGGCTGGGGGTGCCGTCCCTGGCCTCTGACATCTGTACCCCATGACGGTATATCGTTCCCAAGCCCAGCAGCAGTCCCAGCAAGCACCTGCAGGGTATTTCTCCCTCCCCAGAGGGAAAAGATTTATTGCAGCCTGGCCAGAGCTCCAGGATGGCCAGGGGTGCTGCGCCTGGCCTTGCTCATCTGCCTTGCATGTGGGTCAACTGCCCCCCACACAGCGGCGTTTCTGAGCAGCCCTGTCGGGATCCTGTCCATCCCTGTAGGGAAAAGCTGTAATGTGGCCTGGTCTGAGCTCCAGGGCGGTGGTGGGGGCAGCCCCTTGTCTTCCATGTGGGTCGACCGTCCCCAAGCTCAGCGGCAGTCCCGGGGAGTTCCACAGGTTCCCCATCCCACCCTGGAGGGAAAAGCTGTAACGCGGTCCAGACAGAGCTCTAGGAGGTCAGAGGGTGCTGCCCCCAGCATTGGGCACCTGCTTCCCATGTGGGTTGACTCTCCCCAAGCCCAGCGGTGGTCATGGGGTGCCCCAGTGGGGTGCCCATGTCTCCCCGGAGGGAAAAGTTCTAATGAGGCCTGGCCAGATCTCCAGGATCGCTGGGGGTGCTGCCCCTGGCCTTGGGCTCCAGTCCCCAATGAGGGTCGGCCATCCCCAAGGGTGTGCAGTTATAATGTCGACTGCAAAAATTTGAATGACAAAAATGTCCCCAAAAAATGGCCGAATTTTTTTTCCGAATATGTCATTTTTAATTTTACATGTTTCTTTTTGCTTCGTGCGTTAAAAAAAAAGGGGGGGGGGTTTAGGGGGGAACCCCCCATTTCCAACAGAAAATTTTAAAAAAGGACATTTGAAATGTTATTTTTCAGACATTTTTTTCCGACATTTTTACTTTTGACATTTTGTAATTCGACATTATCACTATAAACCATCCCCAAGCCCAACGGTTGTCCTGGGGAGCACTGGTGCGGTCCCCGTCCCTCCCCTTAGGGAAAATAAGTAATACAGCCTGCCAAGAGCTCCAGGATGGCTGGGGCTGCTGCCTCCGGCCTCGGGTGCCTGTCTCCCAAGCTCAGCGGTGGTCCCTGGGAGCCCTGGTGGGGTCCTCCATCCCTCCCTGGAGGGAAAAGCTCTCACGCGGCCTGGCCAGCTCTCCAGGACGGCTGGGGGTGTTGCCCCTGGCCTTGGGTTCCAGTCTGCCATGTGGGTTAACCGTCCCCAAGCCCAGCTGCAATCCTGGGGAGACTCAGCAGGGACCCTGTCCCTCCCCAGAGAGAAGAGCTCTAACATGGCCCAACCAATGCTCCAGGAAGGCCAGAGCTGAGGACTGGCAGGAGTAGTGCTCCCGGCCTGGGGCACCTGGCTCCCATGTTGAAATCCATTGACCTAAAAGGTAGGATCTGGCAACTCAGATCTTTTACCAACTGTGCCACCAAATATGTGATCTATTGTATTAGCTGCCCATGTGGGCTCTTTTACATTGGAAAAACTAAGAGATCTGTCCGAACAAGAATTGGAGAACATCGTTCTTGCATAAAAACTGTAACAGCAGACAAACCTTTGGTAGAACACTATCGAAAAATGAAACACTCTCATGATGAGTTGCTTTGGTGTGTGTTACAAACTTTGAGCCCTCACCCTCGTGGCGGGGACAGAGATCTTAAACTCCGAAGGTTGGAGCAAAATGGATCTATAAATTAGATTTCGTAAAACAGGGATTAAACCTTTATATTGAGTGGATCTTGTTTGTTCGAAAATAATGTATCCTTTCTTGTAGCTGATGAGATTAAACATTGGTGCATGACACCTACCATTTGGTAGCTTGAACACATTCTGATTTAAATGTGAGCAGCTAAATCATCCTTATCTGTGAATTTCCTACTTTGAAAATATGAAACACCAAAATATTAGGTCGCTCATGTGCGGCCCACACATGGCCCCAGACAAAGTAGCCCTGGTATTATTAGGGCACTTCGTTCGAAACATGAATTGTCAAGTATTCAATACGGGCTTGTGAAAACATAGCCCTAATATGGCTGTCACAGCACAACGACACATACTAGTTATAATAACACCGACGGGTCTGCCTCTGGACACGTCATCACGCAGTCAGGCTTTTTTAAGCCAGATTACATGATCAAGCAGCTGCCGTCTTTACGAGTGAACGGACACTCCCGTGCCGGGAATGCTGAGAAGTACAAGTAAGTTCTTAACCCCGCCTCTCTGGGTAAACAAATGTTTTTGAGTCAAAGTACGACCTTGTACTAACTGGGCCGCTGACTCCCTTGTCTCTGCCGTTATACATTGCAGAGCCCTTGAAAGCTAAAACGCACTGACAATAGCGGACTCCAGTGTTCCTTCCTGGATACGGACGAACAGGCATATTGGGTCAGCAAAATACACGTGCACTCTCAGGTAGGCATATGCTATTGACAGCATTTTTAGATACATTAGACATGCCCATGACGGACTGAATAAGCGAACGTCCCTTTCTCCTACTTTACTTCACAGCCATACGTGTACAAGATAAAACGTGTCCATCTGGGGTGAACGTGCTAAACATCCCGTATCGACCATTAAAAACCATTTGGAGGCACCCACAGCTTGGGATCCTGCCTCCTTAACTGATGAGGTATACTTTTGAACATTGAATGATGGAATGATGAGTCACTCAATTTCATTCCCTACCTTTCATCCCCCCTTTCCCTTCCCTCCCTTTGTCCCCCCTCTCCCTCCCACCCCTCCTTCCTTTCCTATGTTTCCCCTCCCTCCCCTTGCTTTAGGTCTATGCACACTGTTGAAATGTGTAGATAAAGGGGTCCCCTAAAAAAGATACAATAGCTAATTGCATGAAGTGATTGGATTTAGTCACAACGTCACATGGGCAAATAATTCAGACCTGGTTATATAGATTTCTGTATTTTTTGGATTGAAAAAGAAATAGATTTGATGTGCACTAACATTTGCCAACAGGTTGGCAGCATTTTTTAATCCATTGTGTGATGTTAAAAATATCGTAATTTTGGTTAACTGGTCGGTGATATATATCTGTATTGTATTGTAGATATGCTGGTATAGAATGAAATAAGACTCTGAATACGACATCCACAAACCCTTCCATCTGGGGTAAACGTGTCCTGACGAAAGCCTTTGTCGGATGAATAGGCGTCTGGTCAAACTAGAGGACACTTTTCAAACCTGTGTCCTAAACTTAAGGCTGGAAACAGACTCATTTCTGTCGACACATTGAATTTGGGGACCTTTCCTCGAAATTAATCATATATTGTATTGCTTGAAGTCACCCATAAACTACTAACACCACTTTAGTTTTGATGTACACTATTGAGACACAAATACTTAAATAAGCACATTTGTGCTACAGAACCAGCTTTTGTTCTTTGTCATATTGTGCTATATGTTGTTATATGAGTTTTTAGAAATGGGACCAATGGTGTCCAACTTTTCTTATGTGTTATGGAATAAAATGTAATATATGTTTATAAGGCCGACCTTTTTCATCTTTTGATATTTGTTTTACAAAAGATGATAGTCTGCATTCACCCAATGTGATGTTGAATCTCCACCCTGTAGTGTGACATCAATAGGTAGCTCGCTGTGGACTCCCTGTTTTCACATGTTGGTCGACCAGCCCCAAGCCCAGCGGCAGTCCCAGGGAGACCTGCTGAGGTCCCTGTCTCTCCCTGGAAGGAAAAGCTCTAAAGTGACCCGGTCAGAGCTCTAGGATGGCCAGCCATGCTCCCTCCTGCCTTGAGCATCTGCCGTGCATGTGGGTCGACTGCCCCTGAGCCCGGTGGCAGTCCTGGGGAGCCCCAGGGGGGATACCATCCCTCCCAGGAAGGAAAGGCTCTATAACAGATTGGTCAGACCTCTAGGATGGCTAGGGGTGCTGCTCCAGACCTTGGGCACCTGCCTTGCATATGGGTAGAATGCCCCCAGCCCAGCAGCAGTCCTGGGTCCCCACCCCTTCCAGGAGGGAAAAGCTGTTACGCGGCCCAACCATAGCTGCAGGACAGCCACTTCAAATGTTTCCCTCCATAGGGGCAGATTGGCAGCATATGGGGGTCTAGTAGCCATTCCTGCTCCCTGGGAGTGGCAGAACTGTTGGAAAATACCCCTAATGTTGCTCCCTTTTGGAAGCAGCAAGGATGTGCACCTCCCTTTGGTGTTTCCAGGGAGGGATAGTCCACAGGCACAGGGCCAGTCCCCTGCTACCCCCAGGTTTGCCCATCTGTATACACTAGTATGCTGTTTTGCCTTACTTGGGGACAAATCGATGCAAAACAGCACCCATCTGCCCGCAAAGAAGGCAAAACAACATTGTGCCACTTTTGTGTCCATTTGTGGGGTGGAGTGGGGAGCTGTTTGGCCCCTGGGAGCCCCCAGAATCCTTTCCCTGGTGGGCTTGCGGCCTTTGCTGCTTCCCAGGGGTGGCAACATGGGACCTGAACCCCAATTATGCCCACAGCACGGAAGCAGCAGGGATATTCACCTCCTTGGGGGGGGGGGGGATTCCTGAGAGGGCTAGACCACAGGCACAGGCCAGCCCCCTGATGCTCCCAAATGTGCCACTCTATATAGAGTTCTATGTTGTTTTTCATTCCTTGGGGGCACATAGGTGCAAACCAGCACCAATTTGCCCCCAAATATGACAAAGCATCATTTGCCATCTTGTTGACATTTTTTAAGGTAGGGGCTGTTTGGACTTGGAGAGTGCCCACCCCCAACATAATTTCCCTGGTGGCCTAGTGGCTCTTGCTACTTCCCTTGGGTGGCAAAATGGGGCCAGACGCTCAACTTTGCCCCTACAGAAAGTAGTAACAATCTGCCTCTCCTTGGGGGATTTCTGAGAGGGCTGGCCCACAGGCACAGGGCCAGCCCCTCATGTCCCCAAATGTGCCACTAAATACATAGTGGTATATTGTTTTGCTTCCTTGGGGGCAAATAAGTGGGATAAACACCACTTTGCTGCATGTTGCCAACTTTGTGGCAATTTTTAGGGTGGGGTAGAGGATTTTTTTCCTGTGGGGATCCCCACCACCAAAATCAATTCCCTGGTGGTCCAGTGGTGATTGCTGGTCGAAGATTGACCGATCCTCGACCAGCAATCTGCTTGTGGGAGGGCTTGTTGGAAAGAGAAGTGTCTCCCCTTTCCAACAAGCCCTCCCGCAAGCAAACCGGGAAAGAACTGCTCTTGCAGCACGCAAAATTGTGTCTGCTAAATTGACATGCTGAATTAGAAAAGCTTCAGCATTTAAATTTAATTTTGTGATGACATCAGAGCACGTAGCTCTGTATTAGTAATGCGGAGGACAAGATACCTCGTCCTCCACATTTAAGGGGTTAATAACATAGAAGTTTACTTTTACAAACTTCCTCAATTTCTGGCAATTTTCATAATGATACTCAGAAAACATTGAACAAGTACATACAAGTATTCTTATTATAAGTACAAGAACCATTAATTGGTATTTTTCTAAAAGCTATTATACATAAAAACAGTGTCATTGGATTTTTTTAAATTTCAAATTTGGCAATTTTAATTGGACTGTTTTTCAAAGGTTCTTATTAAAATTGTAGGTAAGGGACGGCTTTGGGGGGGTGGGGTGATGTGGAGGCCATCACAAAAATTTCACATCAAAACAACACAATTCCAACAAATCATCACATTCAAATAAATATATAATAATATAAATAGTACTTAAAAATATTTTACAAACAATTACACAATCTTAAAAAACATAGGAAATTATTTGAACAATTATTTTTTACAAACAGTTAAGGTTAAATCAAGAAAAATGTAAAGTCTACAAACATTAGAAATGCTAACATTAAGGTAACATCACAATTTAAATATTATCAACACATTTATAAAAATGTATTGTATTATATTATAATAAAATATCATGGTAACATTAATTCACCCAAAAACGTATAAAGTATAAAACATTTTTTTAAACCAAAAATTAGACGCATAATAAAAAGTAATTCAAAACGATGTAAAACTATTAAAAAGTAAATACAATGTACACTTTTACCCACAAATCTAAAAACAAAGTGCAACATGTTTTTCTAATAAAACATATACATAATTAAAAACATACATTATTATAGCTATACCTATAATCCAACTGCAAGTGTTGTATTAACAAATAAAGAAACTCAACCTATGGTTAAAAAAATCACTTAAACATGCATTTTAAACAATACAATATACATAAACATTTAATACATCTAATTTACATTTAAAATACAAATCAATGTTTCATTCTGCTTGTCCACACCTTCTGTGCATGGCAGAAATATCGTATCTCATGTTCGGCTGATCTGATTTTTATTGATGAATGAGATTTGTGATGGCATCTTTGATGTTATGGGTGTTAGCCCTTGCTGTACACACTGGTGGCACGAGTTATGGTTGCTTAGCTTACCATAACTGTCGAATTTTGCTTTTTTCTGGTTTTACCTGTAACCATAACGACCCTGTAACAACGTTTCTCCATTGAATTTCATAGGTTTTTGCTAATGCAACTTAACCAATGTTTTTGTTAGTGAATTTCATAGGTTTTAAGTGGGGCACTGTAAGCAGAACGTTTCTTTGGCATAGCGTTTTCTGTAAAGAGGATAGGTATTTGTTACGGCAACATAACCAAAACGCCCCGTTAACAACGGTTTGTTACTGATTCTTTGGCTGCCCTCATGATAAACGTGTGGAAAGGGCAAATTGTCTGGTGTATGTATCCATTTGCGCTACCCCTTACTTTTCCGAATAGTGTTGGTGTATGGTAGCAATTACAGATGTACATAGTAAATGTTGTTTAGTGTGTCAGTAGGCTCTCTTTTTGTGTTAACAGTGCATGGTAAATCTGTGTCGCACACTACTGGCCGAGATGACTACAGATGAGCAATATGGATATTTCCTAGAGAGACTGCACCTGGTTGGCGTATATGCAATCACACTGTAAGTATATGTAGGACTCCATTAGTGACTGCATGTCCACATCTTCGAATGCACTTTTAATTAGTTGTGGAAGTGCACGTGTTTCTATTCCATACCTCGACCCATACATAGGTCATGCACTGTATGCTGGTAACACCGCCCCTGTTGCCAGCCCTACGGATTCATGCAGTATTTAAAGTACTGCTGCTGACTTCGTGGGTGGCTCTGCAAACCTACCAATGTGTGGCTAAAGCACTCCTAACTGTATAACGGCCACTAGTAAACAAGGAACAGCAACCTGCAGTGTTACATGGGCGTGTTAAATGTCACATTACTTTGATTTATCTGCTGCTTGCCATTCCATGACCTGTGAAACTGATACATTGTGTCCGCACTCAGCAGTGTTGCGGAAAGTATCAAGAGGTCGCCTGCCAATCATACAGTTGAAGAAAACATGCAACTGCAGGTGGGACAGTTTGTATTAAGTCTGCAAAATGGCAAAGCTGGTGCACCTTGGTCCCGCACATACTAGTGCATGTAAAGGCAAGTAAGGAAACACCAGAACATGCAGAGTGCAAACAATCTTAGTGGTGGTTAGAAAAGTGCTGTAGCTGCATGGGGTGCACAAACAATGGCTTCCTGCTGCACATAATGAAGCTGTGTTTTGCGTTGTTGTAAACATTCTTGTATTCCACAATGTATGTATATCCGTGAATGCTACCCCTAACGCTAATGATGTCGCATAACTTGTTTGTACTGCATGTGACGACAAATGAAATGAAAGCTCAAGGGA
The DNA here is from genome assembly GCF_040938575.1 of Ambystoma mexicanum. NCBI lineage: Eukaryota > Metazoa > Chordata > Amphibia > Caudata > Ambystomatidae > Ambystoma > Ambystoma mexicanum. The sequence continues at coordinate 971,767,040 of NC_090936.1, read as the reverse complement.
CCATTGGTCAGGCTACTGCCCTTCCAACAATTACGTAGGGTACTTTCATGTACAGCATTTTCCACATCTGCTGCGGGCGGGGCATTAATATAGGGCAGCAGAGCTGTTAAACAACCTTTGCAAACCATATGCCGCGCTACAGACCCTTACCCGGCAAAGGGCATTGTATTGTGCATGTATTGAAAGGCGCTACTGTACAGAGGGAAGGTATTTGGAAGTGCATGGGGAATGGACCTTACAAGAGCATTACAATGACTGGCGCCTATGTAGGTGAGGGCCACCCAATAATTTTGTCTCCGGGGACGTGCCCTATATTATCCATGCAGGTGCTGCCCCTTCTGTACCGGACCTTTCCTGCTGTTCCTTCTATGGCGTGTGTGAGAACACCATAATAAATGAAAGTGAACTGAGAAAGGAAAAAAGGTAAATAAAGAAAGCACCTTTCACAGATAAACAATGGAATAGCCAATGCACACATGCAGGGCGGGAGGCGTGGCAGTGTGCTAAACACTGTAGTTCAATGGGTTAGAATGGGGGTCGCTGTACAAAGAGGTTTCTTTATGTGTTGCAGAGCGTTTTCAAGAGTGTCCGTGCGCAACACTTAGTACAAAAAAAGACACTACTTTCAAGAAGGGCACCAAGCCAATTTAGATAGGGTGTGCAGAAATCGGGATGGCAGGCATAATAAGATGAAAGTTATAGCTGGGGGAAAGTATGCGTGCTGTGAAACGTCATATTCCCATGGGCAAAGTATGCCATTGGCACATGTCGAACAAAGGCACAAATACACTTCTTTGCAATGTACCGCGCTGTCTGCTTTCACGCACCAAATAGAAAATGACGCTGCCACATCAGTGGCTGCATAATGCGATAGAAATGTATGCAAAAGATCAGAAACAAACGCATGAATTGGGCAAGTGCCTCCTTCATCGCAAACAGCACTGAAACTTGTGTAACATGCTGTGCAATTTTCCCTGCCCAATGAACAACAATAATATCAGCATGATTGCGTGCCACACAGAGAAACCAAAATCAGTCACTTCATTGTAGCTACTCCATAGCACTACATATGCACATGATAGATTGCAAAATGAGTAGCCACTGCACAGTGTTTTCCATTCACTTTCAGTCAATGTTTGGCGGAATCCCCTAAAACCTGCACGCTGTGCCTTGTGAAACACACAGCCATAACACCACCATCTGCATTTCCGTCAACAATTACACTGTGTAGCACAGTCTGCCCAAACACACCACACCCACAAACTTTATTGCCCAATCTCGTAGCCTCTGCAGGCCCATTTCTATGGCCGTCATCTGCAAAAGGGGTGTATTTAACATGTGCCACCCTGCAACTATCGTGATATTTGCTGATTTTTAGTGCTGTGCGTGCGCAGGAGTGGGGATTAACTTTCAATGAGGGGAGCGGATGTCCTTAGTTGTGGTGGCTCTTAAAAGAACCTTTGTGGTTTTTTTTTAAAAGGGTTTCCCTAGAGACACTTTGTTCCAGTTTTCACATGTAAATGTGTGTTTTCAACATCAGCTCACATTCTTACAATAGGGTCTTCAGTGCAGTGTGTAGATTGTGAAACAACATTTCATTGCCACTGGTCGACAAAGACATGCCATTTGCCTTGAAAAGGTGTATGTTACACGAACCAATGTTGTCATTCTCAGAGGAGAACATCCCAGCAGCTCTCAAGAAGTCACACATGCTTCTGTTGATGAGACCCCTTCTGACCTCTGGCTGGCAACAGGAATCATTGGAATACGTCCACACTATTCTTGGGGTATAAATGAGAAAAGCACTTTGGCAGTAGGAAAAATGCACTGCAATGCTTTATTCATAATCTTCAGTTGACGGTACACGCGGGAACAAGGCATGTAACCCAAAATGAAGGTTCCAAAGTGCACGTTCACAACATGTACAGTTGCCGAAGAGGCCACGCTTTGACATTCTACAAGCAGTCCGCCGAAACAGCATGCTTTGACACTACACCACAAAGCATCCACTCCCTCCAAACCAAAATTGCCAGATAAGTCTTCTTGGAGGGCATACACACACAGATCTTCCACAAAGGCATCACCCACGACGAAAACTGTGCGTCTTGCCATGTTTGCCAGCCGCAGCACACAAAGTAATGGAAAAAGTGAATGCCGCCCTTTCCTGTGACGCACACGCAGACCACCTGATTGGCCAAAGGCCATAGTCCCATTCCCATTGGCCAGCATGGTCAGAAGCGCCGAATGTGGCGCGTGCCTTTCCCCAAGTACGGCTACGCGCGTGCGAGCAGCTTTTTTTTCTCTTTATATGCGTTTCTGTTTGGCTCTCCTCACATTTTTACCACATTCTAGTCAATGCTTCTTGCACAGTGTAAAAGAAAATGGCATTGCCATTGGCGCTCAAATAAATGCCTTTTCTACAGAACCACTGCATATGTTGCAACCTCATGATCTCATAGTGGGTGGAGAACATGAAAGCAGTCTGCATAAATTCACACATGCTTCTGTTTATAACACATTACAACCTCTGGCTGGGGCCAAATTACACTGTCATGGGCTCATACCCCTCTTGGTGTTATGCATGAGAAAACAACCTTGGAATTAGCAAAAGTCTGCCTCACTGCATTCAGCAACTTCTTCAGGTAACTTATTAAACATCCACACGACATGTAACCCGCATGTACACTTCGATAGTGCACAACAACAAAGTCAAAGTTCGTGATGGAGGCCACATATCTGCAAAGGCGAAAGATCCTGCCAAAACTGCAGTCACCCTGACAGCCCCAGAAAGCGTCCACTCCTTCCAAGCCGACATTACCAGCAACTCCTCTTTGCACACAACACCTGTGCAGATGGCGCACAAAGGTATCACCGACAATAAGCACTGTGCGTCTCTCAATCTCGACCAACCTCACGACACAGTATTGGGACTAATTTTTACCGCCCCTTCCTGTCAATCACACCCTAAACACCTAATTGCTTATTGGCCACAATTCAATTCCCATATGCACCATGATCATAATGGCAGAATATGGCACGTGTGCTTCCCCATCTGCAATGAGGGCCTCAGCCCAGTAACACACACACAATACTTCTTCCCTTTGCACAGGCATTTTTGCAGCACTCCCCCATTGGGTGTAATCACATTTTTAAAAACGCGTGCAGCACATAAAAAACCTCTGCATTGCACACTATCATTTCTGTACACCACTCCATATTTACTGTTACACACTCTTATTACATGTTCCGTTTGATTCCAAAACCCCTCCACCAGAAACTTCTGCTAAAAAATGCACGATTGCAGCATCCACAAAGATCCTAAGGCGCACCCAGCACACCTTTCGCCATGCAATCAACAGTGCAGCCTTTCCACACCCACTACAACACTACAGATCCATTAATGCGACTATGTGGGCACGTAACATTATGCACAAATGTAACATACGTAGCACCACTTCTAGCCAACTCCCCCACACCATAAAACACACATTCACCAAAAAGTGTCACAATTAGCAGAATCCACAAACATACCACAGCCTGCACCAACCCTATCCACTGCCATTCACAAATGATTGTGTCACTGGCAACCTATGCACAACAGCTTCACAACGCTGGGCCTACTTCAATAAATCTGCACACAGCACTGTAGCCAAGCACATATAAGCTGCACTTCACCCATACCCTATTCCATACTCACATTACATAAACACTGCACCCTGTGTCCACACTACACACCTTCTCACCGCAACATCTCCTGCCGTACACCAAATACTGTAGCATGTTCCAACTATCACCACAACCATGGAACCCACAATACACGCTTTGCAACTCACTTGTGCTGCTCTAGCACGTCTACAATGTGCTCCACACCCACTCACCAAGCATCACCATCCTGTGCCTAATGCACTGTCAAACCTGCATTGGTGCATTGGGTGTGCTCCTTGCACACATTTCCTGCACCGTAATGCAACCACTGGCACCAGCACTCCTACCCAACGTCCACACTGCAATGCATATGCACAGCGTTAAATGCAACAGTTACCATAATGTACACACATTAAACTGTCTCCGGCACCCCTATGCCCTTTCATTCACATTCTATTGTCTTACCCACTTCCACTCAGAAAGTTTTGTGTCACTGTCAACCTAACCACAAAATCCTCACAACATTGCCCATACTACAAACAATCTGCACACAGCACACTATTGAAACACATATAATCTGCCATTCAACCTTACCCTCTACCATACTAACAATATGCAAACACTGCACCCAGTGGCCATACTGCGTGACTTTTCACTGCAGCATCTCCAACCACACATCAAAACTTTACCACGTTCTAACAGTCACCTCACCTGCAAACCAAACATACACGCATGGCAGCTCTCTTCTGCTGCTCAATTGCATCTGAAATATGCTCCACACCCATTCTGTACAAGTCACCACCCTCTAACGGATGCAGAATCAACAATGCATTACTGTCGTGGTTGAGCTCAAGAGCTAGGCTCTTGAGTGCATGGCCTATGAATGCAGAGTCAGACATGCATTGCTGCAGTGGGTAAGCTGAAGGCCTAGGCTCTTGAGTGCATGGCCTTCGGCCTTCGGCCTTCGGCCTAGCACCCAATATTCTAGGCCTTGCACACACCCACCACAATGTAATACCACCATACATGTCACCAACTACGACAATCCACATACACAGCGCTGCCACCAGCACTCCTACCCAACCTGCGCACCGCCATGGAGCTATGGAGGAAAAAAGTGCAACAATGACAATAATGTACAAATAAAGCACTGTCTCCTGCACCCCTGCGCACTTTCATTTGCATACTACGGCTGTACTCACTTCAATTCACAAAGTATTGTCTCACTGGTAACCTACCCACATACTGTTCGCAACATTGGCCCTACTCCAACCAATTTGCACACATCGCACTATGCAAGCACCCCCCTCTACTGGATACAGACACACACGTGCATTGCTGCGGTGGGTGAGCTGAAGCCCTAGTCTCTTGAGAACATGGCCACCGGCCTACGGCCATGCGCCCAATAGTGTAATCCTTCAACAAACCCACCCCCAACTGCATGCCCCCATGCATGCCACCATGTCCCCAACCACAACTATCCATCCGCATAGCACCGGCACCCATGCTCCCACCCACCCTATGCCATGTGCAATGTACTCCCCTTCTGAAATTCACCTGCCACCACTCACCACGGAAAGAAGTCGCTGCAAACAGGTCACGGCAGAAGCTATCGTACCGTTGCAACAGCTGCTTCAAATCACCATACAAAGTTGTCGGCTGTCTAGGTACCAGCGAATTTGCGCAATACACATCAATACTGAAGCCCCTCCTCTGTCTTCTTCCAGCTATTTCCATATGTCAAATTAACCACTTATCACTCCCCCACACTTTCCCTCCCTTGTTGAGGCCAACACATGGCGTATGGTATATTTTACATACCCTTCCGCCGGTGCACTGTCCTCCGAGACACCATGGCGGTGTTTCTCAAAAATTGTTGACGCACAGAACGCTTCCCTCCAGCCAACCACTGGCCGCATCCAAAGTTCTTCGACAACATGCCGTACCGCAGGCCAATGACACTTCGGTCCTCGGATTGAACAGGGAAATGGGTCAGGAGAGCGACCCAGATATCACTAATTTTTAGACATGTACATTTCAGTCATTTGCAACAAAACTACTGGTCAGATTCCCACCAAAGACACGAAAGCATGCTTTCTGACCCAAGCCCCCGCTCCTGCCGCAAATTTGGCGAAAATCCGTCCAGCCGTTCGGGCTGTAGCTGTGCACAAAGGTTTTGCCCATTCAGTCTATGGGGAAAAAAATATTTTGAGACCCCTCCCCTGTAATTCCCCCCCCGCATGAAACCTCACCATAGATCGGCCCATATGCTTTTTTGCAAAGTTTGGTGAGGATTCGTCCAGCGGAAGCAAAGTTATACGTTATAAGCCACCAAAAACCTGGTCTTCCTATGAGTTTGGCAACTTAACCATATGCGACTTTTTCATTTCTGAAAAAATCCTCTCTGCTGCAAAGCACCATGGGAGATATCACTTTAATTTTGGAGGAAGGGGCACCCCCTTCTCTTTCAAATATTTAAAAAATGACTGGACGCAATAACCCCAGATCCCCCCTCTCCCCGAAATCGAGTCAACGCTCCATGCACAAAATGTTTTGTAGCAGGTCCACTTCCAGAAATGTGACTTTTTCCTCGATGGGAAAATACATAGAGACTAGGCCCTTGGAGGTGGGGCTGTGGGAGCGGTGGGGGTGATGGGGTTTATGTATGTACAATTATGTTTGCAAACTATCATCCAAATCCGTCATACGAGTCAAACGTTATTAGCAGTTAATTTTTACTGAACTATAATGTATACACACACAACACAAACACACCCACGATCATGCAAAATTAATTATCCATTCTTGCATACATAAGTATGTATGTAAACCCCTTTAAATGTCAGATTGATAAAAATGAACATTAAAGTGGCACTGTTAAACACTAGGGTGGTTTTGGCAGGTGCATATTTTCTTTTCATCAACCACCTTTCTTTCATTTTAGCAAAAACAAACATTGCTCTTTGCTCATATTTTATAAAACACACACACATCGGCCCTCCTTGATTATCAGACCATCCTGACTGGTGCAAAAACAGGGCATCAGTGGGTCCTTCCAAGACTTGCATTGGCACTGCTGAAGGCCAGTTTCTGTGCCTGACAAAGGATGTTCTAATAGGAAAGGGTCACAGCAGCAGCCTGTTTAGGCTCGTCCTATTGGTGGCTGGCTTACTAGGCCGCCGCCAGTGTTTCATACCCTTGCCCCATTACTGGTGGGCTTTTCTGCTGCAACAGTAACAGTGTGCCAGGCACTACCCCTGGATCCACAAGATCATTGTCCGAGATGGCCTCACCCAGTCAGGCCAGGCCAGGCAATCACAGTAGAGATGCAGATCCCTATGTGACAGTGGATGGAGTGCTGTACATAGAGGTGCTGCTCAGTCCATGCCTGGAAACCTAGCAGCTTTGGTCCTGGGTGCTGGCAATGCAAGAACTGGGCCCGATGTCCCTTGGCCTGAAATCTGCCGAAAAATATGTCCCCGGATGCACACGCATGGTAGTTCACTTCTGAAAAGCCCATTCCTGAGTTGTCATACAACATTGCACCAGGACTGGTCAACATTAGGAAACTTTCCAAGAACATAAGAGCTTTTCTCTCTTTTTCTTTTTCTGTTTTGTTTTGCATCATGCATGTTAAAGTGTGATTGACGTAAGAAGGATGCAGACAGAGCAGTGAGTGGCAAATGGGGAGTAATTTGTGTCCCTTCAAAGGGGTGACTATTGGTTCATTAGAATGAGAGGGTTCCACAAAGCTGGCTGGTGTGTGTAACGAATACAAGTAGGTAATCATATTATGCATTTTCTTATAGTCTTAATAGCATATGTGCCGAAACCAGAAGTGACTTTTTTTTAGCCTTACGTCAGTTTGCATGCTGGTAGCTGTAGGCTTCCATTGAGATGGGAAAATAGAGCTACAGAAGACATATTGTTTTGCTGAAAATGTTACGATTTGGAGTTACATATGGTCAGGTTGCTTGATTAAGTGATGTGTGCATGTTTCAAGACATCTCTATAAGAAGTGTTATTTTAGCCCCATGTATTTTTTATACTTTTTACAATCATATTGCTTGCCTGCAATGACTCCACTCGTAACCCCACCCCTATTGCTCCAGCCAGCCTCCCCTTAGCCCCATCACCACATGAGGTGGGCTCCCAGACTTAGGGGTCGATTCATGGAGCAAACGTGCGCCGAAAGTCCCAGCGCAAGCAGGTGCAAGGTGGCGCAAGCGTGAGAAACCCAGCGCACGCGCACGCGTGCGATTCAAGGAAGACGCTGCGCGTGTTTCCCGCTGTCCGTGCGCCAAATCCTGCCATGGGGCACGCGGGCACACACGGCGTGCGCTACGCGCACAGCAAAAGTGCACATAGCGCGGCGCACACAACCAAAGTGGGCGGAACAGTGGGCGTAACACGCGGAATGGGGAATAACGAAGGGCGTAACTGGGGAAGTACTGCAGGGAACTACACGGAACGCCCACACACACGCGAACAACCCGTATTCATGGATTTGAATACGGGAAACCCGCGCACGGCAAAATACGCACACAGTCGTCAACGCGTCCGCCACACGAAGGCAGGCAGAAGTGTCCCTGCGCACAGTATACAAGTGCGCGCAAACAACAAACACGTATATACAGCTACGATGAATGCCCCATTTGTCGCAGCACTGATCGTGGGACACCGCAGGAGGAGGAGAATAGCCAGGGCATGCATTTTCGCACCACGGACAAGCCTTTTTGGGATGCCTGACGACCAGGTCTACGGCAGGTATAGGTTTCCACCCCATATCATCCTAGACCTGGTCAGGGAGTGGGAAGATGACCTTACATCCCCCACCCTTTGCTCCCAAGCATTGAGCCCCTTGGAGAAGGTGCTCAATGTCCTGCATTTTTTGGCCACTGGGTCATTTCAGCAGACTACTGCCATAGTGGGGGGGGTCTCACAGGCCACGCAGTCACGCTGCCTACACCAGGTACTGGCAATCATGACAGCGCGCCCCTCAGTCCACAGGCACATATACATGCCCAGAACACCCGCAGAAAGGCAGGCCGTTGTCCTGGATTTTTTCAGGGTGGCACACTTCCCCAAAGTGCTCAGTGCCATAGATTGCACCCATGTGGCCCTACGTCCACCTAGGGCAACTGAGCACATCTACCGAAACCGCAAGCACTGGCATTCCATCAATGTACAGGTGGTATGCGATGCAAAGGGAATCATCACCTCTGTCTATGCAAACTACCCTGGATCCACTCATGACAGTTTCATATACAGAATGTCCGCCCTGAGCCGGGCCCTGGAAGCTGGGCAGCATGGCGACACATGGCTCCTAGGTGAGTACAAATGCCCTTGCACATGCATGCATGTCACATACACACAAATACACAAACCCCAATAATCACAACCATTTACACCTCCCCAGGGGACAGTGCCTACCCTATGAGCAACCACATGATGACGCCAATCCGGAACCCCACCACACCACCCCAGGTAAGATACAACGCCGCCCATATTGCAACCAGGGCCATAGTGGAGCGCACATTCGGAGTGCTCAAGTCACGTTTCCGCTCCCTTGACCGCTCTGGCGGGCAGCTACTCTATGCACCCCCAGTAGAGTGCAGGATCATTGTGGCAGCATGTGTCCTGCACAATGTTGCAACACGACAGGGCGTACCGGTGGACATGGTGGTGCCCCCACATCCCCAACCACAGGCACAAGCGCTGCCCATGGGAGGGGACAGGGCACGTGGCGAGGAAGCCCGGACCCAGCCTGTGGCCACATTTTTCACCTAAACTCCCACCCCTGCGGAGTGCACACAGGCCTGGCACATACCAGGTGGCAATCGATGATGACAAAGAGACAGTCAACTGTCACAACCCTACCACCCTGAGAGAGTTGCCATGGAAGTGCCACATTGTCTGCATCCCTAGCTACTTAAACACAAGCTATCCTGTGTGACCAAAAGGCACACATATGACATGACATGATTTGGCATTTGTAACGTGCCTATACACAAGTATTTCAAGGTGCGATGAGGCAGGGAGGGGGGAACAAGGGAAGACGGACAACGATACTACTAGGCCAGGTGTCATTTAGATTGTGCAAGTGCAGGGGTAGGGGGAAGGGAAAAGTGCAAGGGGAAGGGGAGGGGGGAGTGCAGTACAGGGTAAGTAGACTAAAAAACAAATAAATAGGCCAGCTGGTGGCAACTGCAAAGGTAAGTGCAGACAAGTGCTGGGAAGGGGGGGCTGTAGGGATAGAGAGACAGTCCCGCAGTGCAGGGGTTGCCAGGGAGGCAGTGCAAGTGGAGAGTGGCTGGGCCAGGGACCGAGGTCGGTGAGAGTGGCCCAGTTGCAGATCCATTGCAGTTCCAGTGAAGAATTTTGCAAGGGAGAGGCAGAGAGAAAGCAGAAGCAAAGAGGAAGGTCTTGAGGTGTTTCCGGAACCGGAGATGGTTCTCCTCAAGTTCCAGTGAGGCAGGAAGGCTGTTCCAGAGGGAGGCCCCTGCCGCGGAGAGAGATCTACCCCCAGCTAGTTGCTTTGAGAAGCGGATGACCCTGACATGCAAGGTGTGAATCGCACACACCTGCAAAACAGGCCATGGCCATCACTGTTATGTCACTCAAACCCTCCCAAACCACAATATGACATGGCAAGCAATACCCATACACCAACACAGTACCAATAAGGTACACATTGCCATGTCAAAAATGTACAGTGGCATCAGACAATGATGCCTGACATGGAATCAGATGAAACGACTGACCAACAACCTCCCACCCAAAATAAGTCATTTCCAAATGCATTACAAAGTTGTAGATGTAACATAACAATGAATGCCTGTCTACATGCACATTGTGCATTGCAAAATCAACACTGCAGCTTCTGTGTGTTGTGTCCAACTCCTGCAACACACTGCTCAGCGCACAGCACAGTGAACAGCCATTGTGTGTGATGCACACCCTGAGCATCACATCTAAGCGACAGACCACATCAAAAAGCAAATTAGGCATGTACAGGATCCATAATTGGTCACAGAACATGTGCTGCAGGGACACAGTGGGCACCAGAAGGCAAACAGAGTGTACACGTGGATATGCAAGGGTGGTTGTACATGTAGTGCATCATAGTGCAAGTGTGTGGGTCAGTAAGGACATGCACTCAACATATGCATGTGCAATCAAGTGACCATCAGTGTCCTCTACACATCACAAGTGAACATTCACCATGTGTACACCCCAGCATATCAAACCACAACTATCCCCTCACACCTGAAAGGTAAACACAACACATGAACAGGCATTGATCAGCAGAACACAACATGTACATAGGATACCACCATTACAATGTCAGGGTTCCCATCACACTGCAGGGCAAGGCAACTATCAACAACAAACCCCCCCCTCCCTCACAAATGACCATGACCCACTGAACAACTGCACTTGGGTCATGGAGCATTCCATTCAACCCACAATTTCACCTGGCCACAGGATCACCCTTCCCCTTCGTCACCATCTCCCACCTTGTGTGTAAAAAGGTGCCTGCACCCTCAGAATCCACCCTCATTTGCAAAATCACAAAATCCAAGCCAGAAAAAAGAACCAGAACACCCTCCAGTAGATGACTTGACGTAGCAGTACCTCACAAAGGCCAAGTACTACCACAGTGATGTAACAACCAAGGTAGCACAGTAAAACAATGTCACAACAGGATGTGAACCATGTGTGGTACATAACATAGAATGATGCACCATGAAGGGATGTGTACTGTCACAGGTCCTGTGTACAGGCGCGGGAGTGTCACGAAACAACCACCCCCACCGTGTCCCGGGTGCCTGCAAGGTCAAACTCACACAGGCCTCTGAGACCCTGGTGGGGAAGGAGGGTCAGGGATATGCAGACGGGACAGGTGTTGGTACACTGGATAACTGGAATGAGTGGCAGGAAAGGGGAGGAGGAATGACACATGAAAGTAGGGAATGCACGAAAATGTACTACCTGCATGAACACATACACAATCCGAACAAACTTGGACATCATTGTCATGGCCTTCTGTAGTCCAGGCTTAGGAGTGGCACGAAGCAACCACCCCCTCTAGGGTTTTGGCGCCTGCAAGTTTGGGGCTTACACAGGCATCCGCAACCCCAGCGGGGAAGGAGGGTTAGGGAACGTTGCTTGGATAGGTATGGGAAGCAGGAACACCGGGTAGAGGGTACAGGGTTTAAAATTGGATAGGACTCTGGGTGAGTAGGGGAAAACAAACATACCAAATTGAATTACACATTCATCCATGCATTAGTGCACCCCCCAGCAAGCCTATGCAGAGCAGTTTGAAAGAAAAACAACAAGACACTTAGCTCTGGTTTTGAGTGCTGGCCTCCTGCCTGCGCACTCTCAGGTCCGGTTACAGGAGCACTGCAATGCTGCAAAGAGAGCCACAGTTAATAATCTGTACGTGCCCATTACACAAAAACACACCACCAAACATGCCCCATAGCAACAAACTACTCTACAAACAGACAATCTGGTGTAGATGCTTCGTACCCATATATAACATTACCCCTGTGATGGGTCATACACAATCAATGCAGTAAGTCAGCCGCTGGTGGGTGCTTGGCAAATGGAACACCAATGTGTCACAATTCACACAACATGCAATGTTCCCTGGGTAAGCAGACAGACCCATATAGCAAGGCATGACTTCAGAACAAGTCGTGTTCCACCATGACCGAAACAAAGTTGGCAGTGCATGTATCAAAATGTACATGGAAATGAAATGCACTGCACCCGAGTATGTCCCTTGCTGTATGTCCCTGTGAGCTGCCCCTTTCCATGTCTTGGAAGGCTACATGGTTTGCTGCTCACCTTGCCTGGAGTTCCTTGGAACACGTCAGCAGTTCTAGGATGTAGGTCTGCAATCCCTGTGCCTCTGCTTGTGCACACATGTGCATGTGGGCACCAACAAACGTGTCCAGAATTCAGACGTCCAATGGGCCATGTCTGCTGGCAAAGGTGCTCTGGAGGCTCATCCCCCTGCAGAAAGGGCATGAAACACATGATTAATGCTTTAAAGTCATCTGTGTGTGTCTCTTCAGGCATCTCATTACTGGACCATGTCAGAGACTTACATCAGAAATCACACCATCAGTCCGTCTTTCACATCCAAAGTGTGGAACACACTATCTACGGCATGAATTGCAACAAGCACGTGTACAGTAAAGATAAGAAACATACTCCACAATGCATAGCAATGAATGTACACATTAATCATGAAACACCCCATCTAGCAAAAGCTGAACAGTGGACAATAACACCACAATCATCCCCACTAGGGGTGTCAACACAAGTCACACAGCACCAGACATGCCACAGATATGACAGTCCAAAGCCCTTGTGTAATAGGTTGTCACACGGAACCATCCTTGCGAGCCCATGGATAAGGGAGGCAGGAGTGGCATATGTGAGTCAAGGACCCCAAGCAGCAAACACATACACAAGACAAGCCTGAAGGGCCCAGCTAGAACAGACAGTGGATGCCTTCAAAAGCCACAAAGCACCGCACCATCACATGAAAGCACAATAGACAAGCAATTTTAAACTATATTAACTAATTACACTAACTATGAAAAACCTACATTACCTAATTAAACTAACTATCAAACAGAAACTTAACTAACTAAACTAAAAGAAAAATCAAAAATGGCCACATACAACCCGGGGGGGAGGGTAGGCACCCAGGAGGGGGGAGGTAAAGGGTGCTGCTCAACACCCACATGCGATGATGCTGAGCCAAAAAAAAAACTCCATGGGCTCAACGCCTGCACAGCCCGACCTATGTGGGAGATAGATGGTCGTCCGAGTCTGGCTCATCCTGGAAAGGAGGACGTGGCACAGTAGCCTGGCCACGCCTAGCCGCAGCTTGCCCCTCGTCGGCAGCAAGTCTGCCGGACGGGTGAGCCTGGTTCTGTGTGGCGATGTGACGTAGGTCTGCATGCAGAACCTCACGTGATACACGTGCTTCCTCTTGCAAGGTAGCACGTGTAACACAGAGTTCCTCCTGCAAGGCCTGGCTGGACAACCGCTGTACCTCCTGGCAAGCCTGGAGCTCAGCCGAGATGGTACGCTCAAGCTGTGCAAACCTCTCCTCTGCCCGCTGCCTCTGGGACATCATAAGGACACACAGAGTGGATTTGAGGGAAGCATACTCCTCCCTCAGGGCATCCATGTGCGCCTCTGCGTGAGCAGCAATTGCTTGACGCAGAGACGACATTTCAGCCTGGAGTGACCTGTCTGAGGCCGCCATGCCCAGCCTGAGCGAGCGGGCCGTGGACCGTGCCGCCTGCTGCTGGAGAAGCACCTGCCTAGTGGGGAGCACAGATCGGGCCACACGCTCCATGCTCTCAGCGATGTTCTCCATTGCTGCCCCCTGCCGTTCTGAATTGGCAGTCATGTCTTGCTCCCACTCAGTATACTGCGGTTGCGCGCGGCGACCGCGTTGCCGGGCTTGACCCCTGCAGGACCCAAGGACCGGGGGTCCTCGCTGTGTTGGCACCGCCCGCGGCTGCACGACTACATGCCCCCGTCGACGTGATGTCCCAGGCACATCAGTGACTGGTGTGGGGGGTGACCCTGCGTCCCGATCCACCAGGGGCGGAGGAACCAAGACTGTCTGATCCCTCAGTGCAGGTGTCGCAGACAGAGGAGTGTCCACATCAGAATCACTCACCCCTGACACATGGACTTGATGCGCATCCAACTCAACATGGACATCAGAGTCGTCATCAAGGCTGGACTCATAGGCAGCCAGAGACAAGATGGACTGTAGCACTTGGGGGTTTTCGTGGCCTACCACCACACGACCGCCACTTGTGCCGGGTTGATGTGGTGGTAACAACCCTGTGTCTCGCATGACAACACCATCCTCCGCCAAAAAAGGTCACTACACATGTCAGATGGACACAACACATACACACACCGACAACAAACGCATCAGGCAGACATGTGACACACAACATATAACCTGGCATGCATACTGGGTCAACTTTGAATTGCTTCTGTGATCAGACCTGTTGAAAGGTGGCAGTTTCCATGGAAGTGGGTCTATCCAGTGCAGAAAATGTGTACGCCACTCACTACCTACATGTACAAGGACTCCATGGTCTGTGCCAGGAAATGTGAAGGCAGTGCAAGGTCAAATTCAGGCATCACGTGCATTGTGCATTCAATGTGTACCATATCTAGAAGCCAAGCACCCCTCCACCCCAGTACAAAAGCAGGGATGCCTAGCATGGTATCAAAAGGCTGACCATACACCTGTGTATTGACGGGCAGTGTTGACTGGCATCAACAGCTTAATGTGATTCAAGTGACAACACTGCAAATGATGATGGGACAGTAAGCAGGACACATGATGAAAACTCTGGAGGCCGCCCACATGTGAAGAAGACACAACAACAGTTGGACACAGTCATTGGCCATTGAACAGGCTGAGGCCTGTGAGCCACACAGACTGTCAGACCCTAAACATGTGTGCAACGCAGTACTGAGTCACAGTTGACATGGGAAGGCTGATGAGATGCCATGCAATGTATGTCACCCAGGACTTGTATTACAGTGATCATCCAGTCAAGGACACATAGGGACATGCGTGCAATGCACATGGAGCATGAATGGGCACTCATGTCCCTGCGGGACATCTGACCTATGCACAGTACAAGTGAGATACCCTGCATCAAGTACTAAGGCTGTACCACACGGCATATGTCTGGCAGATTGTACGCTGGAAGTTAGCATCTACACAGGACGCATGAACAGGAAAGTACACATTGGCAAGATTGAAGCAGACCAGTGCAAAGGTGGAACTGGGGTGCAGAGTGGCGGAGGAGGGGCAAGGGAGCATGCCTACATGGAGTCCCCGCATGCAGGCAGAGGAGACATGCACGTCAGTCATGCAATGGCATTATGCCTGGGCTGAGAGGAAGGTCACCCCACGCCACATGCAGAAGGGCCAGTGAGCTGGAACATGGACCAGAGGGGCATACTTGTAACCAGCATGTCAGTAGGGTGCAATAGTGGTGATGCGGACAGTCCCTGTCTGCTCCACATGTCCACCATCC
This sequence comes from Ambystoma mexicanum, assembly GCF_040938575.1. Classification (NCBI taxonomy): domain Eukaryota; kingdom Metazoa; phylum Chordata; class Amphibia; order Caudata; family Ambystomatidae; genus Ambystoma; species Ambystoma mexicanum. Next base: position 971,751,282 of record NC_090936.1, on the reverse strand, counting down.
AGCAGAGCAGACATGCATCACGGAAGCATTGCATTACTTGCACATCAGAACCATGTACACGTCACATGTAGTGGCAATCATGCACAACACATCCCACAAGTGAAACACACACGTCCTCGACAAACACGCATCAACACTCACTGGACTGGGCATCAAAGTCCAGCATCTCTCCCACTCCTTCGACCAATTCAGGTGGTATGAACTCAGCAACGAGTGCCTCATGCGGAGTGAGCTCCTTCTCCTCTGGTGCAGGCCCACCGCTAAGTCACCAGAGTCAAGTTGTAATTAGAGGCACGCTTAGCCTTAGTGCTGCGTTTGATGTCATTCCAACGCTTTTTGCACTCTTGCGCCGTGCGCACCTCATGGCCGAATGAACTGACATGTTCCGCAACATGCTTCCAGTGGGTGTCACGTTGGGCAGCCGTAGTCTGACTATTGGCACCCACTAGCATGTCACGGCTGTGGCCCCGCACGTAGCCCACGAGGCAGTCCAGTTCCTGCTTGCAGAAAGGCTTCTTCCTCGACGTGCAGGAGGTCGTGGCTGTGTGTGGGGTCCCAGCCTGTGCTGCAGGTGCAACCTTCCTCCTCTTGGACTGTGGCGCAGACCCTAGCTGGCTAATGCCGCTCTGACCAGTATGGCCAGTGGGTTCGGTGGATTGAGCCAAGGGAATGGCAGGTGGAGGGACGACCAAAGGCCTGACTTGTGTCAGTGGCATCTGGGTGCCCTCTAATGGACCCTGCGCAGCATCAGCTGTGGCAGGGTCATTGACCGCAACGGTCCTGGTTGGCAGACTCACAACCGGGGTGTTGTTGGGTGCATCTGCCCCTGCACTTGCCAACACCCGGCTGTTCGGGGCAGCAGATGACATAACTGCCCCAGGGACACGTGTCTTGGTCTGAGCAGCCCGGCCTGCCCCTATGGTTTCCCTCCTGGCCTGTTGGAAATCTACCAAGGGCTCCTCAAGTGCCAACGCAGCCTGCGCTGGCAGACCCTGAGCCTGGGTGGCGGTGTCCACAGCTGCACCTGCAGCTACCACTGCCCTTGGGCCCGTGGCAGTCGATGGAACGGACTGCCGGGTCACACGGGCGCCAGTGCCAGATACAGAAGCTGCATCCCCGGAACCACAGGGGGTGGTGGCATGACTGCACCGACACATGGCACAACATTGTGCTCAAGTGGCGCACCCCTGCCTCTTCCCCCTCTGTGTCCGCCCTGGACACCCTGGAGTCCCCCTACTCCCTGGTCACCACGGCTACGTCCCCAACCACGCCGCCACGAGGAGTACGCCCAGCTGAGGCGCCCCTCACCTTTGGTGTCCTCCCAACCATGGCACAGATATAGTAGTGCCGGCAGAGATGGAGTAGTGCCAATGGGAGGTGTACACCACAATTGACCTGAACAATTGGGGTGAAGGGGGTGGGAAGCAAGATGTTAACAGCCCCCCTGCACCGGCAAGGCTGTATGTGACCCCGGTGATGTAGTGACGGGTCACGCAACGCTCAGGCACCCCAAAACTGCAGTAAAACCATGCACGCAACCCTGCAGCCTACGTGCGTGGATTCAACCTCACGCAGTACGCGGTGGCACCCAGTAACACGAATAACGCGTACGCGTGGGACACGCAGGCTACTATGACATCGAAAATGGGTGCGATACACAGGGGCACCCGCAGTGGGAAAAATAGCGTGTGCGACTCACCGTCTGACTAGCGCGATGCAGAAAAACACGCGTAGCCAATACCCCCGCCAAAAGAAGAGATACGTCCTTGATAGCTGTGAAGTTGTGATGGCGCGCGAAACAACAGGAAGCAGCAACACACGTCGGTCTCCACGAAAGGCACGTACAGCGAACTGCTGGCCCCGCTCACCTTTAACCCGTGCTGAGGGAAACGCCCGCGTGCGTCACGTCACTTACGCGCATGGGCCCTTTCCTCGGATTACACGCGGACATGCAGTTTTTCACGCGCGCTGAAACGCCCATGCATGCCTGCGCGTGTCACGTCATAGAGGCGCTTGCGCTTGAAGGGCCTTCTGTCCAATGAAATTGCGTTAAGGGCCTTTCCTCGAATTACACGCTGATGTGCAGAATTTTCACGTGCCAAATCACTCCGTATCGAGCTGGCCACGGGTAAGCACACGGAAGACCACGCTCCTGCCCAGAAGGCCGAATTACTGCCCCCCAGAGCCCCAAGCACGCTCCCACCTGCCATCTGCTGCTGCCTGACTACCTGCTGCCCACGTGCCCTGCCATTTGCTGCGCCCAGCCCCAGGACCCAGTTGCCCACCCACTCCTGCCTCTGGGGTTGCCATGTCTGGCACTGCAACATCTGGCACCACTGACAACCCCCGGCCAGAGAGGCAGAGGGGCACCAGCTTCACTGCCACCGAAGTTGGTGTCCTGGTGGAGCAAGTCCTGGGGCAGTATGATGCCCTCTTCGGAAGTTCCCGCGCCGACAAGGAAGGACGGACTCGGATCTGGACAGACATCGTGACTGCCATCAACGCGGAGGGGGTGGCAGTCCGTGACTTCCAACATGTCAAGAAGCGCTGGGAGGACTTCAGGTCCAGGACCCTCAACAAGGCCCGGCGCCTCTTGAAGGCAGCGGATGCTAAGGGGCGCCGGGGCCACTTGTCGGAAGATCGGATGAGGGTCCTGGAACGTATATCCCCAGCGCTCCACGTCCAGGTCCTTGAGAGGCAGACCCGTCTGGAGTCGAGCGGTAAGTGTACATGCATCATGATTGTAAGCTGTGCGTGTGGTGATGTGCAGGTTGCACATCTGTTTTTATGGGGCCGAGTATGGGTGGGGGTGTACAGGGCCGTGAGGCTAACACATGCGAGGGCTGTCATGTGTGAGACATGGATGGTGCTTGTGTGTGTAGGCTTGCATGCCAAATGCAGTTGTGTGGGCACACATGTTTGGATGAATGTGTATGTAAGTAGGCATGTTTGTGATGTCACGCATGTATGTTGTTTTCAGCTGCATGTATCAGCACTGTGTACATGTGCATGTGTGTGTATTTGACAAGGGTGCAACAGTGATGCAACATGGATGCATGTGACAGCGGGATGTGGAAGCCTGATTGGCAGATGTGACATGGATGCCCATCTGATCACTGCGACAGTTGGCAGAGGTGTACACATGCATGCAAGTGTGGTGGTGTGCGTGCATGTGTAGTGCACTCCCTGTGTTGCATGTGATGTCTGGCTCACCTTTGCCTGCTCATGCTGTTGTATGTGTATGGATGGTGCTGGCAGTTGCGATATGGCTGTGGTATGGCTCATGTGTGGAAGTTGAAATGACATGTGTGTTGGGGATTGTGATGGCATGTCTGAGGTTTGTCAATGCCACTCATGTACAACTGTCATGTGTGTATGTGTCCATTGTACAGTGCCCTGATGCCTGTGTTTTATTTCTCCCTGTCTGCAGCGTCAACTGATGAAGAGGGCGGAGAAGGTGCTGTGGAGCACAGTGGCGGGGATCGGAACCGCCAGCCAGAGACGCAAGGCCCGGCTCCCCTCCCAGGTTTTGATCTCGTCGGGGAGTGAGGAGTCCGGTGCCACGTCCCAGGCCGCAGCTGCCGGGGGAGGTCCAAGAGGCGGAGGTTGGAGTTGGACTCCACGGCAGCAGAAGGGGCAGCTGGGACCCCACAGGGCCCAACGGGGGAAGATGGCACAGAGTTATCCAGGTTGGTGGGGGGTTTGGTGGAGGAGGAGGCCGTGCAAGCAACAGAGACGGGGTCTGGAGGTGGGGATTCCACTGGTGCTAGTGGTGCAGTGCAGGACCAGGGACAGGAGGCAGCACAGGCCGCCGCGCAGGTGCCTGTGTGCATTCCTGTTCCTGATCCTGTCACTGCATCATCTTGCACCAGCAGGGACGCCTACGTCCAGACCCGTTTTCAGGCAGGGGATGAGCTCACGACAACTGGCCTTCCTCTGCCTGCGGACGTGGCTATCCGGGCCTGGGTGGAGCCTGTCCTGATTGGTGTGGCGTTGCGTCAACGGGCCATGCGAGGTGACCTGCAGTCTTTTCATGAGGAGACTGCACGTCATCTCGAATGGCTCGTTGACCGCGTCAGCCTACTGGGACAGGTCACCCAGGCCGGATTCCTCCGTTTGATGGGGCTTGCTACGACCCCTTCCTCAACTGAACCCCCTATGCGCCAGTCGTCCTCTGTGCCATCTTCCTACCCATTAGTCACCTGGGTGCCCTGTGGCGCTGCCTCTGACGGTGCGGCCAGGCTGGTGGAGGAGGCATCCCTGCTACAGTCGGGAGTCGGACGTCCAGCAGGGGTGGCCATATCAACGACTGCACCGCAGCCAGCGGAGGATGTGCAGGCAGCAGGAGGCAGTGCACGGGCAGAGGCACAGCAGCAGCAGCAACGTGGTGGGAGCCATGATGGCTCGGGGCCTTCGACATCGGAGGGGCAGGCATCGACCTGAGGGCAGGAGGAACCAGGACGGGAAGTGTCTTCCGTGTGGCAGCGGTTGAGCCACGCCATAGATGCGGAGCGGCAGCGGGCGGAAGAGGCACGGCTCACGATGGTCAGGGCGGAGAACTCCATGTGGAGGGCCCTGAGGCGGGCCGAGTGCCTCGAGGCAATCCGCAGGGGGTTGGAGGTGGACACGTCGACAGCCCTGCGGACCCTTGGGGCCATGGAGGAGGACCGCCTCCGGGACATTGAGCAGGAGTTCGATGATGCCCTGGCCCGGGACATCCAAAAGTGAGCCGTCGGACTAGCCCGCTGCCCTTGTAAATAGTTCTGTAGTTAATGTTAGGTTTCCTTTGGTTTTGCATTTCTTTTGGACCTTTTGGACAATGGGCCACATTTTTGTATATAGTTTTTTTTTATTAGGTAGTGTTATTAGATAGGTTTCATTTCTTCTGTTGGGATCATGGACCCTGGATTGTTTATCTGTATATAGTTGACTGTTGGATTTTCATTTTTTTTTAATGATTTACCCATGGAGCAATGGTTTTCGATTTTAATTTTCCATTGGATTTACTTTTGTGGACTGTGACTTTGGACACCTTTCCTTTGGATTATGATTTGTGGTTTTGCATTATTTCACAGACATGCTGGTTTTTATTTTTTTAAATTCCCATTTTTGTTTGTTTATTTTTGATTCAATTTATGTTGTTTTTAATACATACTTTTTGTTCAAACTTCAATGTGTAGTATCATCTCATTGGTTTCATGCATATCATGATATGGGTTTTGCGATTCACTGACACCCATTGTTGGGTGTATGTGAGGGACATGTGTTTATTTCCAAACTTGCAATTGGGGTTCTATCATGTTATTGCCATTTCTAAGTGGGTGGATGCAATACTCGGATGGGTGTTTGGCATTTGGAGGCTGACCATAAGGGCCAGGGATCTAGATTGTGATGACATGTTGGCTGGGGGACATGTGTGGGGGCCTGGTGGAGGGTGCCCCACAGTGCTGGGGGGTTGGGGTGCAGGGGGACATGAGTTGGGGGCCTGGTGGAGGGTGCCCTGCACTGCTGGGGGTGGGGGTGCAGGGGGACATGTGTGGGGGCCTGGTGGAGGGTGCCCTGCACTGCTGGGGGGTGGGGGTGCTGGGGGACATGAGTTGGACATGAGTGGGGGCCTGCTGACAGGTGCCCCACAGTGCTGGGGGTGCAGGGGGACATGAGTTGGACATGAGTGGGGGCCTGCTGGCAGGTGCCCCACAGTGCTGGGGGGTGGGGGTGCAGGGGGACATGAGTTGGACATGAGCGGGGGCCTGCTGGCAGGTGCCCCACAGTGCTGGGGGGTGGGGGTGCAGGGGGACATGAGTGGGGGCTTGGTGGAGGGTGCCCCTGGATGCTGGGGGGTGGGGGTTCAGCGGGACATGAGTTGGACATGAGTGGGGGCCTGCTGGCAGGTGCCCCACAGTGCTGGGGGGTGGGGGTGCTGGGAGACATGAGTGGGGGCCTGCTGGCAGGTGCCCCACTTTGCTGGGGGGTGGGGGTGCAGGGGGGCATGAGTTGGACATGAGTGGGGGCCTGCTGGCAGGTGCCCCACAGTGCTGGGGGGTGGGGGTGCAGGGGGACATCAGTTGGGGGCCTGGTGGAGGGTGCCCTGCACTGCTGGGGGGTGGGGGTGCAGGGGGGCATGAGTGGGGGCCTGGTGGAGGGTGCCCTGCACTGCTGGGGGGTGGGGGTGCAGGGGGACATGAGTTGGACATGAGTGGGGGCCTGCTGGCAGGTGCCCCACAGTGCTGGGGGGTGGGGTGCAGGGGGACATGAGTTGGGGCCTGCTGGCAGGTGCCCCACAGTGCTGGGGGGTGGGGGTGCAGGGGGACATGAGTTGGACATGAGTGGGGGCCTGGTGGAGGGTGCCCCACAGTGCTGGGGGGTGGGGGTACAGGGGGACATGAGTTGGACATGAGTGGGGGCCTGCTGGCAGGTGCCCCACAGTGCTGGGGGGTGGGGGTGCTGGGAGACATGAGTGGGGCCTGGTGGAGGGTGCCCCACAGTGCTGGGGGGTGGGGGTGCAGGGGGACATGAGTTGGACATGAGTGGGGGCCTGCTGGCAGGTGCCCCACAGTGCTGGGGGGTGAGGGTGCAGGGGGACATGAGTTGGACATGAGTGGGGGCCTGCTGGCAGGTGCCCCACAGTGCTGGGGGGTGGGGGTGCAGGGGGACATCAGTTGGGGGCCTGGTGGAGGGTGCCCTGCACTGCTGGGGGCTGGGGGTGCAGGGGAACATGAGTGGGGGCCTGGTGGAGGGTGCCCTGCACTGCTGGAGGGTGGGGGTGCTGGGGGACATGAGTTGGACATAAGTGGGGGCCTGCTGGCAGGTGCCCCACAGTGCTGGGGGTGGGGGTGCTGGGGGACATGAGTGGGGGCCTGCTGGCAGGTGCCCCACAGTGCTGGGGGTGGGGGTGCAGGGGGACATGAGTTGGACATGAGTGGGGGCCTGCTGGCAGGTGCCCCACAGTGCTGGGGGGTGGGGGTGCAAGGGGACATGAGTTGGACATGAGTGGGGGCCTGCTGGCAGGTGCCCAACAGTGCTGGGGGGTGGGGGTGCAGGGGGACATGAGTGGGGGCTTGGTGGAGGGTGCCCCTGGATGCTGGGGGGTGGGGGTGCAGGGGGACATGAGTTGGACATGAGTGGGGGCCTGCTGGCAGGTGCCCCACAGTGCTGGGGGGTGGGGCTGCAGGGGGACATGAGTGGGGGCTTGGTGGAGGGTGCCTCTGGATGCTGGGGGATGGGGGTGCAGGGGGACATGAGTTGGACCTGAGTGGGGGCCTGCTGGCAGGTGCCCCACAGTGCTTGGGGGTGGGGGTGCTGGGAGACATGAGTGGGGGCCTGGTGGAGGGTGCCCCACAGTGCTGGGGGTGGGGGTGCAGGGGGACATGAGTGGGGGCCTGGTGGAGGGTGCCCCACAGTGTTGGGGTGTGGGGGTGCAGAGGGAAATGAGTTGGACATGAGTGGGGGCCTGCTGGCAGGTGCCCCACAGTGCTGGGGGGTGGGGGTGCAGGGGGACATGAGTGGGGACTTGGTGGAGGGTGCCCCTGGATGCTGGGGGGTGGGGGTGCCGGGGGACATGAGTTGGACATGAGTGGGGGCCTGCTGGCAGGTGCCCCATAGTGCTGGGGGGGGTGGGGGTGCTGGGAGACATGAGTGGGGGCCTGGTGGAGGGTGCCCCACAGTGCTGGGGGGTGGGAGTGCAGGGGGACATGAGTTGGACATGAGTGGGGGCCTGCTGGCAGGTGCCCCACAGTGCTGGGGGGTGGGGGTGCAGGGGGACATGAGTTGGACATGAGTGGGGGCCTGCTGGCAGGTGCCCCACAGTGCTGGGGCGTAGGGGTGCAGGGGGACATAGGTTGGGGGCCCGGTGGAGGGTGCCCTGCACTGCTGGGGGGTGGGGGTGCAGGGGGACATGAGTGGGGGCCTGGTGGAGGGTGCCCTGCACTGCTGGGGGGTGGGGGTGCTGGGGGACATGAGTTGGACATGAGTGGGGGCCTGCTGGCAGGTGCCCCACAGTGCTGGGTGGTGGGGGTGCTGGGGGACATGAGTTGGACATGAGTGGGGGCCTGCTGGCAGGTGCCCCACAGTGCTGGGGGGTGGGGGTGCAAGGGGACATGAGTTGGACATGAGTGGGGGCCTGCTGGCAGGTGCCCCACAGTGCTGGGGGGTGGGGGTGCAGGGGGACATGAGTTGGGGGCCTGGTGGAGGGTGCCCTGCACTGCTGGGGGGTGGGGGTGCAGGGGGACATGAGTGGGGGCCTGGTGGAGGGTGCCCCTGGATGCTGGGGGGTGGGGGTGCAGGGGGACATGAGTGGGGGCTTGGTGGAGGGTACCCCTGGATGCTGGGGAGTGGGGGTGCAGGGGGACATGAGTGGGGGCTTGGTGGAGGGTGCCCCTGGATGCTGGGCGGTGGGGGTGCAGGGGGACATGAGTGGGGGCCTGGTGGAGGGTGCCCCTGGATGCTGGGGGGTGGGGGGTGCAGGGGGACATGAGTGGGGGCCTGGTGGAGGGTGCCCTGCACTGCTGGGGGGTGGGGGTGCAGGGGGACATGAGTTGGGGGCGTGGTGGAGGGTGCCCTGCACTGCTGGGGGGTGGGGGTACAGGGGGACATGAGTTGGACATGAGTGGGGGCCTGCTGGCAGGTGCCCCACAGTGCTGGGGGGTGGGGGTGCTGGGAGACATGAGTGGGGGCCTGGTGGAGGGTGCCCCACAGTGCTGGGGTGTGGGGGTGCAGGGGGACATGAGTTGGACATGAGTGGGGGCCTGCTGGCAGGTACCCCGCAGTGCTGGGGGGTGGGGGTGCAGGGGGACATGAGTTGGACATGAGTGGGGGCCTGCTGGCAGGTGCCCCACAGTGCTGGGGGGTGGGGGTGCAGGGGGACATGAGTTGGGGGCCTGGTGGAGGGTGCCCTGCACTGCTGGGGGGTGGGGGTGCAGGGGGACATGAGTGGGGGCCTGGTGGAGGGTGCCCCACAGTGCTGGGGGGTGGGGGTGCGGGAGGACATGAGTGGGGGCTTGGTGGAGGGTGCCCCTGGATGCTGGGGGGGTGGGGGTGCAGGGGGACATGAGTGGGGGCCTGGTGGAGGGTGCTCCACAGTGCTGGGGGGTGCGGGTGCAGGGGGACATGAGTGGGGGCTTGGTGGAGGGTGCCCCTGGATGCTGGGGGGTGGGGGTGCAGGGGGACATGAGTGGGGTCTTGGTGGAGGGTGCCCCTGGATGCTGGGGGGTGGGGGTGCAGGGGGACATGAGTGGGGCCTGGTGGAGGGTGCCCCGCAGTGCTGGGGGGTGGGGGTGCAGGGGGACATGAGTGGGGGCTTGGTGGAGGGTGCCCCTGGATGCTGGGGGTTGGGGGTGCAGGGGGACATGAGTGGGGGCCTGGTGGAGGGTTCCCTGCACTGCTGGGGGGTGGGGGTGCAGGGGGACATGAGTTGGACATGAGTGGGGGCCTGCTGGCAGGTGCCCCACAGTGCTGGGGGGTGGGGGTGCTGGGAGACATGAGTGGGGGCCTGGTGGAGGGTGCCCCACAGTGCTGGGAGGTGGGGGTGCAGGGGGACATGAGTGGGGGCTTGGTGAAGGGTGCCCCTGGATGCTGGGGGGGTGGGGGTGCAGGGGGACATGAGTGGGGGGCCTGGTGGAGGGTGCCGTGCACTGCTGGGGGGTGGGGGTGCTGGGGGACATGAGTGGGGGCCTGGTGGAGGGTGCCCCACAGTGCTGGGGGGTGGGGGTGCAGGGGGACATGAGTGGGGGCCTGTTGGAGGGTGCCCTGCACTGCTGGGGGGTGGGGGTGCTGGGAGACATGAGTGGGGGCCTGGTGGAGGGTGCCCCACAGTGCTGGGGGGTGGGGGTGCAGGGGGACATGAGTGGGGGCCTGGTGGAGGGTGCCCCTGGATGCTGGGGGGTGGGGGTGCAGGGGGACATGAGTGGGGGCCTGGTGGAGGTTGCTCTGCACTGCTGGGGGGTGGGGGTGCTGGGAGACATGAGTGGGGGCCTGGTGGAGGGTGCCCCACAGTGCTGGGGGGTGGGGGTGCTGGGGGACATGAGTGGGGGTGCAGGGTAGTCCCCCGTGGTGTGGGCTGCCTGCAGGGGCCGTGGAGGTTGTAGAGCGAACACCTGGGAGGACCCACACAGCCAATTCACGTGTAGTACTCCACGGAACCCCTGAAATACACGTACCCTGCTGATATCGCGTGTGAAACTTCCCGTGCACCCCGAAATACACGTACACAGGACATTCGCGTGTGGAACTTCCCGCACACCCCTGATATACACGTGCCCTGATGGAATCGCGTGTGGATCTTTCCACGCACCCCTGAAATACACGTACCCTGCTGAATTCAGGTGTGTAAATTCCTGCGCACCCCGAAATACACGTACCCAGAACATTCGCGTGTGGAACTTCCAGCGCACCCCTGATATACACGTACCCTGATGGAATCGCGTGTGGAACTTTCTGTGCACCCCTGAAATACACGTACCCTGCTGAATTCACGTGTGTAACTTCCCGCGCACCCCGAAATACACGTACCCAGGACATTCGCGTGTGGAAATTCCAGCGCACCCCTGGAATACACGTACCCAGCTGAAATTGCGTGTGAAACTTCCCGCGCACCCCTGAAATACATGTACCCTGATGGAATCGCGTGTGAAACTTCCCGCGCACCCCTGAAATACATGTACCCTGATGGAATCGCGTGTGAAACTTCCCGCGCACCCCTGAAATACACGTACCCTGCTGAATTCGCATGTGAAACTTCCCGCGCACCCCAGTAATACACGTACCACGCTCGCACAGGGCCAATCGCGTGTGAAACTTCCCGCGCACCCCAGTAATACACGTACCCAGCTGAAATCACGTGAGGAACTTCACGCGCACCCCAGTGATACACGTACCCCGCTTGCCATGCTGGCACAGGGTTAGCGCAGCCCTTTGCGCTGGATTGGGGATTTTGATGGCTTTTCCCTCCGCAAGGGGCGTTCTTGGGGGCGTAACTGGCGTTGCTGCAGGGTCGCTGCGCCACTGTGCACCACGGCTGGTTTTGGTGGCTGGAATCCATGAATACGCTGTGCGCGGAAATGTATTTTAGCGCACGCGGCTGGCGCAGGGATTAGCACGCGCACACTGTGCGCCAGCCGCGTGCGCCACTTGTGCGCTGAATTCTATGAATTACCCCCTTAATCTTTTCCATTTCCAGCACTGGGAGTTGGCACAGAGGGTGGACGTGCAAGCATTGGTTAAAGTGTTCCGCACACGCCTCCAGGCAGAAACCCAAGGACTCATGCTACATGCACCAGAAAATCTACTCACACGCCAAAGGGACTGGCCACTGCCAGTGACCTTGTGGACAGGTATGACAGGTATGTTGATGTGTGTTGAAATGCTTGCACCTACAGCTCTTGGCACCCGATTTCCAGAGTTTTCTAGAATAATGTGAAATCCCTGACCCACTCGGCCAGTGATCTTCAAACTTTGATGCTGGCTCCCTAGGGGAGCCGGAAGGACGTTGAGAGAGGCGCAAGGCCCTAATAGGGGGAATATGGGCCTTTTTTAAAATAGAAAATATAAGAGTTATAGCTTTAGGGGGGAGCAGGTACAATATGTTTGCTCAAGGGGGAGCCCAGTATAAACAAGTTTGAATGTCATTGCTGTCAGCCAATCCTGGGCAGTAGGCAGGTGGGCCCACTTCTCCGTTTCAAAGCACAGTGGTCGTCCCCTAGGCCCCATCAGCACTCTTGCTTATATGTGTTATATGTCAGACCTGGGGAAGCCGACCTTTTCTGAACTGCAAGGTGTTTTCGTCTGCTTCTCTGTAATGTATTGTATAATAAAATTAGTTATAGGAAATGAAATACATGTTTATTAAATTGGGGCGCATTACTATTTAAATTAGTTTAAGAAATGTCCTTAATAAGCATATATTGGCATTATTTATTTCACAGTGTGCGAGCACCCTGAAATATGCAACCATGAAAGTCTCGCCGTTAGCGGAAAGAAGGGGTCGTCTAAGGACAGCGAAATAGCTCAAAACCATTCTAATCCCGTCCCTCTCCCTCCCTCTCCTCCTTCTGTCTCGCCCACTCACACTTCTTTCTCTTTCGCAACCTCTCTCTCACATTCTGCTCCCCCCTCGTCCATTCTCTCTGTCTCTCCCTCTCGCTCTCTCTGCTCTTCCGCTTCCTCTCCCTTCCTATCTCTTCCATGTTTGCTATCTCATTTCATGTATTTCTCCTTCAATAAAATAAAAACAGTGACATTGGGCCTCATTCCGAGTATGGTGGTAGTCTTGGCACTATTTGCGCCATGACTACCTCCCATACCGGTTCCGCCTCCGGTTTGGTGAAAGGGGGACTTACCGGTCCAGTCCGACCTTGGCGGGACCGGTAAGTCCCCATTCACCAAACCATTCCGCATTCCCATTTGAGCCCCCATAGGGCTCAATGGGAATGGGGAAGTAGCTAATAACGGTACCGCAAATTGCGATATCGTTATTAGCTCCGAAGTCCCTTAACGGGTCCCGTCCACAACGCCTGGTCAGATCAGGCGTTAAAGGAGGGACCCACTTAGGGACCTCGGAATAGGGCGCAAAGGGATTACCGGCACCGGTGTCCTGACCGATGCCGGTAATCCCTTTGCGCCCAACTCGGAATGAGGCCCATATTCTCTGTAACGTTCATTTTAGTCGAATTCATTTTGTATTGAGGACACAGGTGACTGAAAAAACGTGCGCACAGTCCATATCAAATTTGAGTCAAAGCACATAGCGAATCTTTGGATGGATATTGAAATCAATTGAACGCTTCTTCATTCAGAATCCGTGTATTGTTGGTTGGCCTAGTTGTGCTTTGTTCCAGAACAGTTTAAATTCAATGTGGGACAAGATCACGCACAATTACCTGGTGCAGTCATTTTGCACAGACATTTGAACAAGGACGTTATTTTACCAAAATGTCAGGGTTGGTGGAAGTGACATCACGCAATGCCTGACCTCTGATGACATCACAGGAAGTGATGTCATTGGACCCCACCCCGAAGTGATATCATGGGAGACGATGGGACATGACCTTTCATCGCTTGACAAAACAGGAAGTGGCATCACATAGCATTGTTCCTAAGTACACTACGAAAAATATGGTTACGATTTCGCTATAGTGTGATATACATTTCATGCAAGAATGGATCGCCATATGTATCGTCAAGATCACAATGGGCCTCATTATGATACTGGCAGTAGCCGTGCCGGTAAAACTGGCATGGCCTCCGCCGGTATCATTTTTTTCCAGCACCCGCAAATGGGCAATTACCAGGTTATCATGGCCTTGCCGGACCCGGTAATTGCCCATTTGCGGCGCCAGAAAATATTCTTCCCCATTCCCAATGGGGAAGCCGGATGCACCGGCACCATTCGTGAATGGTGCAGGTGCACCCGACATGCTCTGCTCGTGGGTGCCGGAACACCCGCCAGGTCTGACCTGGTCAGCGAAAAGGCACCCGCGAGCAGAACTCATAGTTTGCCGGTCTGGTAGTAACAGCGCCGGTATCTTACCGGCGCCGTTAATACCGGACCGCCAAAATTATGATGAGGCACAATGTGTATATAGGCCCATATTACCTAATTACTGTGATTGCAAGCAGATGTCCATGGCCAAATGATAATGATGCGTTATTATATAGCACTTACGCTTAAGCACTTTATATAGAACAAATATACATACAATATCACCCAAGCTGTGTTGGCACATATTTATCGACCTCAGAAAGATGAAAGGCTGAGTTGAGCTGTTTAAGACCAGACTAATTCAGTGACTCACCCCTCGAAGTGTACCTGAAATAAACCTTTAATGAGTCTAGCAATTATTGTATAGAATTCCAGAAAGACAAATTATTTGGTATTCCAATTCTTTCATAGTCTTTCTTATTTAGGGTCACTGCCGAAAGTATTAGACTTGTGGAACCCCTGTTCTTTTATTTTTATTTTTGTAAGCGGCCTGAACAAGAAAGCCAGTCATTCCAGAAGCAAAGATCCACATGGTGCTGGCCACAGCCAGGAGCTTGACTTAAAAATCTTTTTTTTTAAAAAAACGTTTTTTGTTTAGGGGTAGCAAGTGCGACCACAGGGGTAGCAAGGGAGACCTCAGGGGTCGCCGTTGCGACCCCTGAATGACATCCAAGCATTTGAACCGATCAACACCTGAAAAGTAATGTGCCCCATTGAGAGTTCAGCAGTGCCTACATTTTTGTAGTAATACAATTCCGAGATGGTGTTGAAATGGAGAAGTTACCTCCAGCCAATTGCTGGTGATAAATCTGCCTTAATGTTAATATTGTAGAGTAACCTCGCGACAACCAGACCAAAAAATGGCAACCCTCTAGGGAAAAAGGCTTGGTGCACCATTTTATGAGAAGAACAAGAGCTTTATTTTGTATACAAAAAGTAAAAGGTCGACAGGATATTATTAGTCTACTGCCGTAGAGCTCTCTTCACACTCCAGCCTCATTGGCTAATGCCTATTTACATGCTAATAATCACATATAAACCCCTCGCTCATTGGTCGCATCTTCTCTGACTCCAACATCGTCACCTTGGGTCACTGTAAAAGGATTGGCTATGTTTCTGAAAATACTGCCCTGCCCTGAGGCCTAATCACGTGATGTGCACCTGGCCCGCAACATGAGCTCAGTGGATAACTTCGAGGTAAGTCTGGTCCTTGCAACTAAAGCATCCCTTTTCTCATCCCAGACAAACAGGTCCCTGTTATAATCTTGCAAGCGTTGGCATCCTCCTTTGCTCTCCCCAGGACAAATCATGGACTTTGTTGTCCTCTGCTCCCCCATTATCAGCTCCCCGCTCCTAAGGGGCAGGCTGGGGTTTCCTGCCAGTCCCACTAATCAGTCTAAATAGTGAAGGATTTAGGAATGTTGCTCATGGGCATCTGGTAGTTCAAATGGGTTGGCCATTATCCTGGGGGGTGCTACTGCCCTAAATCTCTGCTCATGTTTTGGCAGCTCAAGACCTCTGCCCTGGCTCTCATGGGTTTGTCCTTCACAACCGGCCACAGCCCTTACTCATGGTGGGCTGCTCATATTCCTTTCTAATTTTGCAAGGTGTAACTATGTGTGTTTGTTGTTCCTACTTCGCCTGGGGTGAGGGAAAACCTGCAAGGCCTCGTTGTTTCATGCTTCCAACACGGCCTGTGAGGATTCAGGCTTACCTTCAACTATGAAGTCAAAGATCCCTTCTATATGTATGTAACTCCATTTGGCACATACTGAACAACAGGAGCACCACGATCAGGACCAATATTTTCACCACTGCTCCAAGCCATGTCAGTGCCCACCAGAATAGTCTATCGGACCAATCTTCAGCCTGGACCCCTGCCCTGCTTTCCATGCCAGTCTTCAACT
This sequence comes from Ambystoma mexicanum, assembly GCF_040938575.1. NCBI lineage: Eukaryota > Metazoa > Chordata > Amphibia > Caudata > Ambystomatidae > Ambystoma > Ambystoma mexicanum. The sequence continues at coordinate 971,735,901 of NC_090936.1, read as the reverse complement.
TATGCAGGGCCCCTATGATATGTGTCAGGGACTCATTTTCTGCATTGTTGGAGGGGACGTATTTGCAGCAAGGCAGTCCCATTCTTTTACACACATAGCCCTCCATCGCCATCAGAAGATCCAGGCTATACTGGTTCTGGAGTGTCATTAACCAGATCACCCTCAGCTCTCTCTTCAGGCCTTGTTCAGTGTCATTTGTCAGCTGGATCATCTCCTACCTGACAATCTGCAGCCACTTCGCATTTGCTGCAGCCTGAACTCCTGGCAATGCGAGGAAGGCGAAGAACACCTCCGTCTTGGTATACAGGCGATATTTGTATGGAATTGCTTTAACGCAGTTTGGACAAATCTTCTGACAAATAATTGAACCTTGTCTCCCGGATCTTCAGTGAGCACTTCCTCCTCTTCGCCCGTAGGTGTTGAGTCGGAACTTGATTCTGTTGCTGCATACCAGGCTTAGATGCAATTGTGAGATGAGCTTCAGGCACCACAAGGATAGCTGAATGCAATATTGTCAGTGCACAGGTGCTTCACCGGGATGGAGGGAGATACAGGTGTGCTTGCTGGCGCACACCCAGTAAAGATCCATTAGGGCTGCTGTTCCTTTTGGAAGATCTGGAATGAACAATGTTTATTACATTTGTAGGAGTGGGCCTTTGATCACTGTAACCCAAAGTAGGCCCACCACTTGAAGTATAAGTGTGCAAGTGTATTGTACAAACAGCTGGGAGGGGCTAGATGACATCAAAGAATCAAACTAACCAGAGTTTCCCTGACCTACACAAAGAACTCACACTTTATGCAATTTGCAACTGTTAAAACACTCCCACAGGTTTTGTTACAAAGTCAATCCCCCACAAATGATTGGTTAAACCTATACAATGTAACCATAATCCCTTCAGTTCCCACACTTCTCATTGGATACATTCATTTAAGCACCATCCTCTTTAAACCTATAATTGCATGTTTCATATTTACATTACACCCCTCTCTGGGGTACTTTCATATTTAGTCACAGCCCGATCTCCAGATTACACAGTTGACACAACTTACAAAAAGATTCAATTATTACAGGTTTCATCTGTTTGTATATGTTTACCCCTACTTGTGACGGACACAGCCATTCTATAGAAATTCCATTGATGTGAAGAGGAGGGGAACAAACTTCCTTTTGATCTATTGTTGCTGGTTTTATCGCCCAAACTTGTTGGTGTCCCCATTTCATTCTAAACTATGCAACTTACCGTTCGAATCCACATGGTCCCAACCCACTCCCTGACAACTCAATTGAAAATCCATGAGCAACTGGTGCACCTTCCCTGCAAGCAACTCTTGCATCAGGTTAATTTTCTAGCCCTTATACCCAGCCCTACCAGGTGTCCAAAATCCCTCTGTGATTCAATAACAGGCTCCCCTGTACTTACAGAGATTACATCTCTCTTCCACAATAGCAGCAGGCCATAAAACTGGCCTCAGCCTTCAATCTTGTAAAACCAGTTTCCTGGCCATTGAAAGTTTCACCTGCAGCAGATCCAAGCATCAGAGATTCACACAAACTCCCCACAATAAGGGGGCATACGGCACACAGAATCATATTTATTCTCGCGCCCCTTACTATGGACAAAACTTATCAAAAGGGGTTGTCCGCCTGCTCTTGTGGTGCCAATTAAAGAATTCCATCAAGAAACTGCTATTAAAATTCGACTCAATAAAGCAGGTCTATTAACAAGACCAATACCCACGAACAGAGGCCTGAAACAGGGGTGCCCCATGGCATCAATTATTTAATTTATTCATCTCAGATGTACATTCAGCCTTTTTGAACATCAGAAACTTTCCGCCTTCATTAGCTGGGATGCTACTTGGAAGACTTATCTATGCAGACGATTTTTTCCTTATAGATCCGACACCGGTCGGCTTACAGAGACAATTAACTGCCCTCCAGGCATATATCACAAAAAATGGCCTTACTATAAATCCCAAAAAATCTGCCATTATGCCCCTTGGCATTCAAAAAGGATCAACACAAATATCCAAATTATCCTGGTCTCTATTAGGAGTGAAAATTCCAATTGTTCAGTCATTTTCCTATTTAGGAGTTAAATACAAGCAAGATAAACGCTTCCAGATATGTGGCACTGGCTACAAAGGCAGTGAATCTTGCAAACTTGGGAAAGATACTCCTAAATTGATACTGTGGGTTAAGTCTCATCCCACTAATTACATTTTACAAAGCAAAGGCCGTTCCAATCATCTTAACATACGGAGCAGAAACCTCCTTAAATTTTGATATGAAGAACTGGTCAAAATTAGAAGGGAGCTTCTGGAAAAAGCTACTGAGACTCCCGAAAGGCACCCCAATACAGGCCGTTCAGATGGAATTGGGTTTAACTTCGTGGGCAGCAACAGCTGAATGGAAAATGCTTTCCTTTTATAGGAAATGTATATATGAAATGGCAAAAGATGGATTCCAATGCTTAAAAAAGCCCTAGATGAACAGATGGAATTTGGACTGATCAAGTGGGAAGTAAAATGTCAAGATCTTCTATTATGCCTGGGAGAGACAGCTGACATTTTAATCAAGAACCCAGAGAAAATCAAGAAAAAACTCTTCTCTCATGATTGGTTTAAAACAGAAGAGGAAAGATCTTTCTACAAAGCTTATGGAAAATCATGGGAATACAACAGGAAACCTAATTCAATACCCCTCTACTTACAGCTGTTTCCCCAATGGTTTTTCAGAGATCAGTTTCTTAGGTTTTGCTTAAATTTACTAAAAACCAAAGAAACTACTTGGAGCAAGTCCTTGAACGAAACATCAACTGGATGCAGACTGTGTAAAATACAAAGAGAACATGAAACATTTAATGATGAACTGCCCCGCGTTATCAACGCAAAGAGAGCAGCTTATGTGCACCTTAAAAAACAAATATGGTCACAGATCGAAAGACCTCTGGTGGAAAATGCTGTTATCTGGCGAAAAAATACCGATAACATTGGCTTTAGTGAAACTGTTAATAATCATTCAACGAAAATTAGCAGACGACACTTAAATGTTGATTCCTCTTTTGTGCTTGACCAAATGCCAACTTTGTTCCTTTACTTTTCCTCTCTGTGTTTTGATTTATTTTAAAGTTTGTTATTATGTATTGAAGCTCGTGATCAAAGGTTGTTAATTATACAACCAAATGATTCACGTTCATAAAAAAAATAATAATAATATCCCCCATATCTCCCAACTATCCCAAAAACCTCCTGTGTATGTATGGTCATGCATGTGTGTGTTATAGAATACAGTGTGCCCTCATCACAATTTCCCTTCACAACCTTGTGCATCTTTAACCTTTTGCTTTTCATTAAGGCTGAATGACACCCCATGCATTTATATTGTATCTATATCATATCAACAAAGTTGTCATTATATTGCTGCATGCGTGCAAATCTAAAAACGTATCATCCTACCAAATACACAAAAGTAACATTTATCCCATTCACATTAATTAACCTATATTTGTGCCAATTCGCAACATCGCCGTCACCCCAGTCCCAATATGGCATGCTTAATTCAAACTTCTTTACCTGTGGGACCTTTATTCAAGTAGTTTTGAAGTAGCTGTTTGCTGGAATGAAGCTATGCTACGCTAAACTGAACTGAATTGGAATGTTGAGGTCTTGCAAAAGTTCTTGCAGCGGAACTGCACGGTGCCCCTCCCATTTTTTACCCAGAAGGTCTACATAAGCTGGAGGTCGCGTACCTTTCCGCATGCGCTTTTCAAGTAGCTTTGAAGTAGCTGTTTGCGGTTCTGTGTTTGTGTTGTGTCTGTAGTGTGAGTGTGTGCCATTATGTTTAAGTAAGTATACACCCATAGTTTGTTTCTGCTTGCCGGTCTAGTCTGTAACACTTAGCAGTATCTTTCCCTTGGCTGTATAGCTCGAGTCTGTTAGCTGGATTTGCCTCAGCACATCGCGTGCACAGGAAGATTACACAAGCAGGTACATGTGACTACTTTATGTTGTTAGCCTCGGCTCCGAATATCTAACACTGCTGCTGCATGGCCGGATGCCATTTATAATGTGTGTAGTAACGAAGTAAACCATAGAAACTATAGGAATAGTAAGAACTGTTGTGTAATCTGTGTATCTGCGTGATCTGTGTAATCTGTTCTCACAGTGTATTTAGACCACTTCATTTGAAGAGCCAGGTCTTAAACCGTATAGTGGGACCTGAAGTGAACCCTGGAAATCTTGAAACCTCAAATTCCAGCATTTGTGTTGGGGCACATGGCCCACATGTCGTTTATTCTGAAATTACTGTTATTTTAACATTGTTATTGCTATAATAACTGAACAAAGTAGGTCAGCTCTAAGGTGTGTATTGGAGTACTTGTATTGTATTTTTCAACACAGAGTAAAATATACTACCTGCGTAATTAAATCTTTTCTTACATTGGCTACCTCTGGATGCTACTACCTTGCTCCAGTTAAGTAGCCTCAATAGGCATTGATAGCTCCCCTCTACTGGCTTGCCTACTTTCACAGTCGTGGTGCTCGCCCCTGTGATTGCGGGATCCGTGTTTGTCTCTTTTCTAGCACTTTCCCGCAATCACACGTGAGTTTCCTGCTTCTGGTTGTATTGTTGGGTATATGGTAGTTTTCAAAGAGATGAGTAACCTTAATGTTGATGATGTAGTACTGCAAAATATTCCACTGGCAATGCTGCGTTGCTGCAGAAAGTGTACCCCTAAGACTATTACAAAACATGATATGAAAACTAAAACTAAAAAGTTGACCACGTTCTTTGCGAAAATACTTGTATTAGACTGCGTATCTGGAGAGATTGCGGCCAAAGAAATACTAGAAGAATTTAGTAAGTCGCTCAGCTGCATAGGAACGAAATTGCTTGATTCTGTCATCGGTGTTGTGATCGGAGGGCCCACTGTGGTGGAGTGCGGGCCCCTCCTAGATCTGGGGCCCTGCGCGCAGATGGATCGCGCAAGAACGGACACTGGAGACGTCCGCCTGTTCCGGCGCTCCGGCGCGAACTGCCGCCGGGCGCCGCCTTTATTAACTGGCGCGCATGCGCCGGCTCGCGGGCCGCGCATGCGCGTTACGTGTACCACGTACACAACATCCCTCCTTTTTCCCCTCAAACAACAAAACATTAAACATGGGGAGCCAACGTGGCTCAAAACATTTTATACTTAACAGACTTGATTGCTCAGGCTGCTGAGTCCATAATGAAGTCTTGGAACCTTTGTGGGGGGCGGCGCCCTTCCCTGCGGGGGTACCTGGGCGGGCTCCTTTCGAGGTTCTCTGGCCTCCCAGGATCTCCGGGCTGTTCAACGTTTTCCGGCGGCGCTTCTGCCGCCCGCCCTTGGCCGGGATCCGGTTCTTCTTCTGAGGTTATTGGTCCTATGCGTTTGAAGAAGGACACATTTCTGGTCACCGTCCCACGCGCGTTCGCCGCCGTGATCATGGATCCTTTGACGTGAGTTACTCCCATCGGTTGTGTTTCATAAGTCATTGAGAGTTTCCCCTCCGGCTTCCTGTTTCGGACAAGGACGGTGTCTCCTACTGCTATCTCTTTCTCCGGCAGCTTCCGCCTCGTCGTCTCACTCTCGTTTCTCGCGGCCCTGTCTGCTGCCACCTGTGCGTCATCGATCACCCCTGGGCGTCGTTCTCCCGCTTCTGGTATCAACCCTCTGGGTATTCGCTTGAACAGTGCCTCGGCGGGCGCGATTCCGGTGGACTGATGTGGGGTGGACCGGTACTCACGGAGAAAGTCGATTAAGTTATGGCGCAGGTCTTCCCCACCATTGACAGAGATGCGAAAAATTTTGTTAAGCGTCCGCATGAAACGCTCAACCTCTCCATTGGCCCTCGGCCACAGCGGGGTCACCTTACGGTGCTTGATGCCTCGTTCTGCGCAGTATCTGGCAAAACGCTGCCCTTGGAACGGGGCTCCATTGTCTGAGCAGATCTCAAGTGGGAAGCCGTGGGTGGCGAAAATTTTGTCCATGGCCAGGATGGTGTGATCGCTGGCGGTGGATTCCACGAGTTCCACCTCCGGGTACCTCGACCACTGGTCTGTCACTACTAAGAAGTATAGGCCTCTACCGGTCGAGCCGAAGTCTGCGTGAACAGTCCCCCACGGCACGTCGCTCCGTTCCATGGCTTGAATGGGCGGGCTCTTTTCCGCCGGACTCGCGGCTTGGCAGGGGATGCAGGTCCTTACGAATTCGGTCACCCTGTGTTCCAGGTCGGGGAACCAGACCTTCAGCCTTAGGCGCGCCTTCATCTTAGCCATGCCTTGATGCCCTGTGTGGGCTAGCTGGAGGACTCTCGTGACCAGGGACCTGGGGATCACGATCTGGTCTCCCCGCAGTAGCAGGCCGTCCGTGGACACCGAGAGCTCGTGTCGAGCCTTCCACAGTAGTTGTAGGTCTCTCTGCACCTCTAGGTTTCTTCTGGCGTTGTTCAGGAGGACGTCCCGCCATTCCCCCGTGGCTACCGCTCTTTTCACTCGCAGGAATGCCTCGTCAGAGTTCGAGTCATCCGCAATGTCCTCCCTCGACAGGGCCACTGGCAGGGCTGATTCAACGACAAGATGCACTGCGTCCCCAGCGTCAGACAGCTCCACAGGATTCTGGGCGTTTCTCGTGCCTGGGTGGCGGGACAGGTAGTCCGCGGGATTATGGGTGCCTGGGCGGTACACCAGCCTGACGCCGTATTCGATGAGTGACAGCATCCATCTTTCGATACGGGGAGGCGGCTTGGAAGATGTGCCAGACAGGATGGGAATCAGGGGTTTATGGTCTGTGACCACGACAACAGGTTTGCCGAGGATGTATATCCTGAAGTGTTTGCACCCCCATAGGATGGCAAGGGCCTCTCTCTCAATTTGTGAATAGCGCCTTTCCGTGTCGGTGAGGGCCTTGCTGGCGTACGCTATGGGTCTCATGGCCCCCAGTTCGTCGGCCTGCATGAGGACTGCCCCTAGTCCTACAGGGCTGGCGTCAACTACGATCTCTGATTCCCGGCTGGGGTGGAAATAGGCCATTGTCTCCTGCTCTGACAGGGCCTCTTTGATGGCATTGAAGGATCTTTGTTCAGTCGCTGTCCATTGCCACGGCACGTCATTTCTGGTAAGTGCCCTCAGTGGTTCTGATAGGGAGGCCAGGTCTTTGATGAATCGGCCGCAGTAATTGACCATCCCCAAGAAGCTCCGAACTTCTGCTGGAGATGTGGGTGGGGGCACATCTCTTATGTCTTTTACTTTTCCAGGGTCTGGGGAAATGCCGCCCGCATGAAAAGTGAACCCGAAGAACTCCAGCCGGTCTTTAAGGAACTCGCACTTTTCTTGGTGCAGGGTTAGTCCTACCGCCTGGAGCCTCTCAAACGTGCGCTCTAGCCTTTTAAGGTGTTCGCTCTCTGACTTGGCGAAGACTAAAATGTCGTCGGACATGTTAATGACACCCTTCAGACCGGACAACGCTCCTCTTATGGCGTTCTGGAAGACCTCAGCCGCGGATGAGATCCCAAAGTTAAGTCTCTTGTACTGGTACAACCCCTCGTGCGTCGTGAACGTCGTAATGTACCTCGACTCGGGGTGCAGTTCCAGTTGATGGTAGCCGGATCTGAGGTCCAGTTTGGAGAAGACTTTGGCTCCTTGGAGTTCACCGACGATATCATCCAGGGTGGGTGTGAGGTGGCGCTCCCTTTTGATGGCGGCATTTGGGAGCCTCATGTCCACGCAGATGCGCACGGCCCCTGGTTGTTTCGGCTTTGGGGCTACTACGATGGGCGAAACCCAAGGGGTGGGGCCTTCTACCCGTTCGATGATGTCTCGGTCAATCAGCTGTTGCAACTCCTCCTCCACTTGGGCCCTCAGGTGAAAGGGAATTCGGCGGTGTTTGAGGGCTGTCGGCCTTACAGACTTGTCGATGTGCAGGCGAATAGGGTCTGCGTTCAGTTTGCCGATGCCCTTGAAGAGACTCTCGAACTTGTGTAGCATGCTTTTCAGATCAGCGTGGTATACCCCAAATGTGAAATGGACAATGTCGAGCGCTTCCGACGCTGCACAGCTCAGCAAGGAATGTGGGCTGACGTCGGTGACGAAGAATCTTGCTTTGATGGAGTTTTGCCCATGAGAGACTGGGGCGACAAACGCACCCTGGATGGGTAAGGGAGTGTCTCCACCGAATGCATATATCCTTGCTGTGGATGTTGACAGTTCTGGTGGGCCTGGCAGGGCTACATAATGTTCGGTGGCTAGCACGCAGACTGAAGCTCCGGTGTCAATAAGGATGGGGGTGGGAATGTCATTGATGTTGACGGTGCACGTGGGTTGGCGCCTCGTGCTGGGACCTTTCGCGATGCTGGAGATGAAAAAGACTTCTTCCTCCTCCTCTTCTTCTTCTGCGAGGTCTAGGTCCTGCAAGCCCTGATCAATCGAGGAGATGCCTCTCACTCTGCGAGTACCCCCTCGCCCCACTCTCTCTGGTCCTCTCACTGCTGCAACCGGGGAAGCCGCACGGCACATTCTGGCAAAGTGACCCGGTGTTCCGCACCGGGCGCATGTCCTCGACTTCGCCGGGCAGTCACCGCTGTGGGGGAGGTCATACCCACAGTTCGAGCACGATGGGGCGTTGCTTGGTGTGGACGTGGTGTCAGGCCTTTTCGGCGCCCATCTCGACCTACCCGCAGTCGACCGCCCTACTGCGAACGCGTCTTCGTTGTGTCCTGGTCGCGAGGCAGCGTCCATTTTCGCGCCTCTGGCCTCTGCTAGCTCATGTGCTCTGCCCAGGTCTAGAATCTGCTGGAGGGTCAGGCCAGGCTCCCTCAATACTTGCCTCCGAAGTTTTCCGGAGCTGCACCCCTGCAGTAGTTGGTTGCGGACCATTTCCTCCTCGTCGGCCCATCTGCAGGAGGTCGCCAGGTGTCTCAGGCGGGCGCAGAATTTGTCTAGGGGCTCATCGTCCAGTTGTCTCTCAGCGCCCATGACAAACCTGTCAAAGTCTACATTGGCCATGGGTAGGAAGTGGTCTTTGAGTGCCTGCTTGACCGCGTCGTACGTGACCACGGGGATGACGAGGGAGTCGTAGATCTTGTGGACTTCTGCGCCTGCCGAATAGATCATGGTTGCAATCTTTTCGTCATCATCGTCTACCCCAGATGCCCTAAAGAACATGTCCAGTCTTTTGACCCACAATAGCCACTTCGGGCCTAGTTTGGAAGGGGGGCCAGTGGCATCGAATTCCGGCATGGGGGCTAGGGAGCTGCGAGCTCTGCGGGGGATTGGGGCTGCGGCACCCTCATCGTCGGCACCTTCACCCATTTCAGTGCCACGTACTCACAGTTGGCTGTCTCGGGAGAGGATGGCTTGTCTCGGCCTCGTGGTAGGGTTGGGTGCGAAATCCCCTTCTTTCTTCTCGGTTGCCACAGTCTTGCGCCTGCAGGACTGTGGGCGTTCCAAAAATTATTCTTTGGTGTCTTCCGACGCCGTTGGCGAGTGGCGCACGAGCACCCTGTTGGGCCTCAACCACTGTCGCCACGTGTGACGGGGAGCGGGTGAAAGAGAAAATGGCCGCCAGTGCTCCGTGGGTCCGTGACACGGCAGACTTCCGTCACTCCGTGGTCGTCGGGCACGGAAGTGGACCGTACCTCCTCGTCGCCAGTGTTGTGATCGGAGGGCCCACTGTGGTGGAGTGCGGGCCCCTCCTAGATCTGGGGCCCTGCGCGCAGATGGATCGCGCAAGAATGGACACTGGAGACGTCCGCCTGTTCCGGCGCTCCGGCGCGAACTGCCGCCGGGCGCCGCCTTTATTAACTGGTGCGCATGCGCCGGCTCGCGGGCCGCGCATGCGCGTTACGTGTACCACGTACACAACAATTGGCAGACCCCTGTCTCCACCCATGGTTACTGCATCCACAAATTGTATAATCTCACCGCCTGAAGAAATAACTGAGTTTATACCTGAGGTGCGCCCTAAAGAAAATAGAAGAACCTCACCTGATATCGAGAACATAAAGTCGGCAGTAATCTCTGATTCCTCATGTACGATGGCCATTGCTATGGTTCATTCTAAATCACCTACACATGATGGGACTGAATCAAAAGTATCCACGAATTTAGATTTAATAATGGATGAGTCAGTGCTAGAATATATTGGTGATTTGAGAGATAACTCATCCACCCCTTATGGAATTAACGTGGCACCAGAAGCCTTTTTTGAACATGGAGTTCCTCATGAAACATTCGACAATCTGTAATGTGAAGAAGTAATACCCCGCATAGACTCGGTTGAACTTCTTCTTAATGCAAATATAAAGCAAGGAGTGGACTTGGATCAAAACAAATATGCATCAATTTTATCTGATGGTAACATGTGTAACATGAATTCTAATGACATGTTTTGGGCACCAGATAATCTGTTGGCTATGCTGGTAGAAAAAAGCAAAAGCTTAGAGAAAAGAATTGACATACAATCAGTATTACTCATGAAAAGTATAAATCGGGCAGATAAGGTAGTCAAGGACGTAGGAACCTCTACAGAACCACCATCGTATAGTGATCCCGGACCTATAGTCCCACACACCTGTTGTCCACGCGCCACGTTTATACCCACGTATGTGAATGGGATAACTCGTGGTAAGGCGGGGCACAACAGTACAAAAAAGTGAAATTTAAAGCAGTGGCACAGGCCTTTAAGTATTTGAAGAAACGTTCTGTACGTAAACCCACGAGTGGCATAATTTAAAAACTGGCCTATATACGGAGGTTGATCAGGTAGCAGTAACAGAGATCGCTGCTGGTAGTACTCCTGCCAGATGCAACAATTTGACAAAGGATCTAGGTGTTCCAGATAGAGTATGTAGGGGTACCCTGGCGGTGCCTTTAGTGTCTACAAGTGAAATACCTGAGATGAATAAGAAGCTAATGTCTGACGCAGACAGTAGCATAGTCGCAGTAGAAGCGACTAATCAACTCAGTATAGGCAAAAACATACCGATATCCCGCCCACACACACACCAACCTTATAGATATGTGGGCTTCAAACATAGTAAAGTCAATTGTTCCCATCTTACAATTGGAAGACACGAACCTGAGAACGACCGAGCCGCATAAAGCATTGCAGTTGCAACCAGTATCCTATAACCCAGAACATCCACCCTTGAACAGGGCGGCAGTCTTGAGTATCTTTCATATGATTGTGCCTTTGCGTGGTGTATCCACAGAAGATATTAAGATTGTCGATCAGGTTGAAAACATAAAAGAACATATTACCAACATATGGTTCTGTCATAACATTACACTAGACTTTGTTTTGCATTATGAAGATGAACTATTCAGTCTTGGTTACGCATGTAATGTTATTATGCTATCCCAAATAAAACCTCGGCCAGTGCTTTCTGTCCCTAAAAAGCTAAAGAGCCCAAATGGATAGGGGAGAGAGTTCCGGAGGCGAGGGGCATCAACACAGAAAGCTCTCATTCCCGTTCTATTCCTGTGGAATTTAGGGATTCGGAGGAGCACGCTAGATCTGGACCAGAGCGGGCTAAGTGAAGAGTGATGCTGCAGTTCTATGGGTGTTATAAAGCACCTTAAACAAGTTTTTCATATCAATTTGTAGCAATTGTCTCAGAGTGGGCAAGATACGGCCCCCGAGGCCTACACCTGTAAGTGAGCAGACACCTCATATTTAACTTGTAGGCACTTTAAAAGATGGTCAGGGAGGTGAAGTGTATGGCCATAGTCAAGATGGGGGAAATTATGGCAGTTGTAACCGATATCTGAGAGCAAGTTAGGAGGTACGAAAGCTGCTTAGACAGAATTTAGTAATTGATCAAATCAAGAGCTATTCTCGATTATTAGAGGCTGAACACAAAAAAGACCCATATTTTTCGCCCCGTTTTGTGCAGCTTTTAATATTCAATATATATCTTTTTTGACCCACCCCCCCCCGCCCCGAACAAATTCCTCATTTGTTAACCACTATACGTGTTTCCCCACCTTTTGTTGGATCATCAGGGGGATTCATATTTTGATTAAATTCTTGCACCTGTTGAAATAAACAATGTCAAAAGAAAATTATATAATTAATATATAGGGTCATCCTTTATATAGCCAGTGGTAGAGTTGCCTCATCACTCCTGGACATTGCTAGTATAAAATATTTTCTCTGTTACTTATTCAGACTTATCCTTGTTTTCCTCAATATGTGAGTGACTTTCTATTTTGGCTGCCGATTTTGACAAAGATTCTAGAGGCAGATAAACAATGCAGACTATTGTGGATGTGTCCTAATTTGGTTTGTCTAAAAAACTGTTCTAATAGCGCTAGATCCATCAAAAGTAAAATCGTTTTACCTTGTACATCTGAAGATGGATGCGATAGTCCATCTGGCTGTTTCCTCGCAGCAAATTCAAAATGGCGGATTGTTTATATGTACACGATGATGTCATTGTGCATGCCATTTTGCGCAACGTCATCCATCACGTCTTGAATTGGCATTTGGTTAGTGCTACAATCCAACAAGGTGTTTCTGTCCTGTTCAGCCTTGGCTCTTACCCCTTCTTCCTCCCCACTCTCCTCACCTGTCTAGTAGTCCTCCAATTCTTCAGGTTTGAGGTGGCGACGTGTGCAATAATCTCTCCTTTCTTTAGAAGATGTTTGCCTACCACGAGAGGAAGCCACAGTGAATGCTTGAAACTAGCAGTCCTGGGGCTCCTCTCCCGTAGACAGGCAGCAAGGGAAAAAGCCCCACAGGCAGAAAAAACCCTTTGCACGCAGGGAAAACACGAATTCCAGGAGTCTTCCGGTATTGTTGATCGGAGGTTTTCCACGGATTGGAGAAAGGAGATCTTGTAAAGGGAGACCGTGGCTCAGAGGAGGAGGAGGACAGAAGCCGCGAGGAGCGGCGGCAAGAAACCCTAAATGCAGAGATGAGAAGCGGAAAGAGTGACTCGTCCCGGGAGACCTGAGCGAGCAGAGTAGCAACAGGACTGCAAGGTAGGTAGCGAGCGGGAAGAAAAGAGAAAAGAGAGGCGGCTCGCAAGGAAGCTATCCGAAAAGGAGTAACAGAGCGGCTTAGGAGCCGTGAAAGCAGGAAAACTAGCGTCATTCACCCAAAGGCAGCAAAGCTGGTAACTAAGGGGTTGCAACGCAGCGTTCGCTGGGAGAGGAGTGGAGAAGTACCTTCCAGCGACCGCCATCTTGGATGACAACTAGACCGACAATGTACGTATGATGAAACAACGTGCTGGGACTACCGCCTACGCCGGAGCCGCCAACGCGGAAGCAACCGCCAATCGGCTCGGCGGCGTATGACAGTATGCCCCCTTCCAGTGCGGAGCACTCCGGGTTTACCAGGGAAAAGTCAATGGAATCGACTTAACAACCGAGGGGCATGTATGTGGGAAACGGGTTCCCAAGAGTCCTCCGACTCAGGGTATCCTTTCCACGAGACCAGGTATTCCAAACGTCCCCTGTAATATCAGGAGTCACGAATGGCAGATACTTCGTATTCCTCTGTATTACTGGAACCCGGGATAGTCTGTCGGGGAACTGATCGATGGTAAGAGTGCGGGACAAAGGGCTTGAGAAGAGAAGAGTGAAAAAAAGGATGTATGCAACTGAGAGTGGAGGGTAATTTCAACCTGTAAGAGACAGGGTTAATCTTGGATAGGATAGAAAAAGGTCCCAAAAAACGAGGTGAAAGCTTAGAAGGGTGAACCCATCTCGGTAAGAATTTAGTAGAGAGCCATACTTTTTCCCCTTTCTTCCAATCAGGACAGTTTTTCCAATGTTTGTCTGCCTGTTCCTTATTCCGTCTCCTACTCCTCTCCAGACTGTGTTTGGCAGTCATATGGGCCTCGGCAATGGACTGGAGTACTGCTTCAGCTATGGGAGAATTGGTAGGAATGGGAATAATGGGAAACAAAGATCGAGGATGTACTCCATAAGTACAATAAAATGGAGTAAGCCCGATGGCTGAGTGTGTGGAGTTGTTGTATGTAAGCTCCGCTGTTGGCAATAATGACACCCAGTTGTCTTGGTATTGGTTGCTGTAGCATCGCAGATACTGCTCCAAGGTGGCATTTAGTCGTTCCGTTTGGCCATTAGACTGAGGGTGGAACCCAGAAGAAAGAGCTCTTTCAATACCAACTCGGGAACACAGAGCCTTCCAGAAGTTTGAGATGTACTGACTGCCTCGGTCCGAAATAATCTTGTCTGGTAAGCCATGCAGTCGGAAGACATCACGTGCGAATGTCTCCACCATCTTGGTAGCCGTAGGTAAGCCCGGTAGTGGAGAGAAATTTGCCAATTTGGTTAAAGTGTCTATCGTCACCATTATGCATGTACAAGAATCAGACTCTGGTAGATCTACAATAAAGTCCGTAGAAATGAGTCCCCATGGACGCGGAGGCATCTCAGTTTGGGTTAACAACCCTAAGGGTTTACCAGACTGGCATTTAGCTCTGGCACAAATCGGACAGGCTTTGAAATATTCCTTCATGTCTTCTTTCAACTCCGGCCAGAAGAACATTCTAGCTACGAGGTCAAGGGTGTTGTGTACTCCTCTATGGCCGGCTGTTGGTAGGTCGTGACACCAACTAATAATCTTTTCGCGCCAAGGGCCGGCAGGAATGTACAGTTGGTTGCTATAAAACACTAAGCCGTTCCTCTCGGTATAGTTCCTCCCTCGTTGGCCTAGAAGTTTTGGCATTTCGGACGTCAAAGCGGTCTTGACTTCTTGAAAGAAGGTATTAACAAGTCCCAGGATCTTGTTCCTTTTAAACATGTTTTCCCGGGGAAGGGGGATACCATCGCCAGAAGCATCCTTCCGAGACAAAGCATCAGCTACCCTATTGGAGGTACTGGGTAGGTAGGTGATATGGAAGTCATAATGGGTGAAAAAGTAGGCCCAACGAGCTTGTCTCGAGTTGACACACCATGTTTTGCAAGACTTTCAGATTTTTGTGGTCCGTTCTTATGAGAAAAGGATGTCGTGATCCCATGAGTAAATGTCGCCAATCTTCACAAGCCTGTTTTATAGCGAGTAGTTCTTTCTCCAGAACTGGATAGTTCAGTTGGCTGGAAGACAGGGTCTTTGAGAGAAAGGCTACAGGGTGTTCAACTCCCTCGTAAGATTGTAAAAGGACCGCCCCTATGGCCATAGCAGATGCGTCAGTCTCAACGATGAACTGCCGATTTTGGTCAGGATGGCGAAGAATGGGAGCGGAACAGAACAGCCTCTTTAATTTCCCAAAACCTTGTTCTGCATCTGGTGACCATTTGAAAGAGCCTGTGTTCTTCCTGAGTAGTTTTGTGATGGGAAGAACAATCTCCGAGAAGTTGGGAATGAACCACCTGTAAAAATTTGAGAGTCCGAGGAATCTTTGCACTTCCTTGACATTGCCAGGAGAGGACCAACTGAGTATAGCAGTAACCTTGTCGGGATCCATGGAAATTCCTTCTCCAGAGAGAATGTATACGAGATAGGGAACAGATGAGACTGCAAAGACGCATTTCTCGGGTTTGACCAAGAGTTGGTACTGTTGAAGGCGCTCCAGGACCTGTTTGACATGAAGGATATGTGTTTCCAAATCTGATGAATAGATTAGAACATCATCCAAGTAGATAATGACTGTCACCAGTAGCAGATCAGAGAATATTTGGTCCATAAATCGCTGAAATATAGCCAGTGCATTCACCAAACCGAACGGCATTACTCGGCATTCCGAACGGGGTGCGGAATGCAATTTTCCACTCATCCCCTTTGGCAATATGAAGCAAGTGGTAGGCGTTTCGGAGATTAAGTTTGGTAAATATGCACGCCCCTTGTACGGCCTCTATAATCTCCGAAATAAGCGGCATTGGGTAGCGGTCTCTGATGGTAACCTTATTAAGGCCCCTGTAGTATATGCATGGCCGCAATTCGGTGGAATCTCTCTTCTTGATGAAAAACAGAGAAGCTCCTGCAGGAGACTTGGAAGGCAGGCTGTTTAAGACCATTTTGCAAGTTGGCATCCAGATAGTCCCTTAAGATCTGTCTCTCCGTTTGGGTTAAGGAAAACATTCTGCCAAAGGGAACCAGGGCATTAGGTTCCAGGTCCAGAGTAAAATCCTCTGGTCTGTGTGGAGGTAATGTAGCGGGTCTCCGTTCCTTGAAGACGTCTTGATAAGGTAAACAATATTGTGGTAAGGCGTGAACTCCCACATGATCGCTTGTTAATACTGTCATGGTTTGGTGGTCATCCTTGTTTGTTTCTGGGAAACAGTGTAGTCTACAAAACGAAGAACAAAAGCTCAACTGATTACTGGTCCAGTTTACCTGAGGATTGTGTTTTCGGAGCCAGGTAATTCCTAGTATGATAGGAAAGTGAGCAGCTCGTATGATATCGAATTTAAGGACTTCTGTATGTTTAAAGATGGTGACTCTGAGTTCTACAGTGGTATGGGTTATAGGTCCCGAAGAGAGAGGAGAACCGTCCACTCCCTCTACCTTCCGATCTTCTTTGCGGACTAACCTGTCTAGGCCCACCTTTTCTGCCCATAGAGTGTCCACAAAGTTTCCGGCAGCCCCACACTCTAGGAGAGCTAGAGTCTCTATGGATCTGCCGTGGGTGTCGATGAGAACAGGAATGACCATCAATCTGGAATCCTCCAAAGTGTTTGGAGCTGTTATCGAAAGGGAAACGTAGGGACTAAGTAGGTTGCATGTAGCCCCTCAGAACCAGGTCCCTACTGGCGCTGAGGGAGTTTGTTTCCCTGTCGTCTGGTTGGAACCTCAGAGCAATCTTTAAGAATGTGCTGATCGGACCCACAATAAGCACAAAGTCCTTTCTCTTTTCTCTGTCTTCGTTCTGCAGAAGACAGAGGGCCCCCTGGTAGCCCCAATCTGCATAGGTTCTTCATGGGAGTGGGAGGAGTGGGGCAAGGATGACGTAGAAGCCATAGAATCGGGAAGGTTTACTGCAGGGCGGTGTCTACGACGTTCAGCTCGGCGTTCCTGAAGTCGATATTCTATCTGTAATGCAGTCGAAAGTAGGTCTGCAAAGGTCGGTGGTCGAGAGGACCTGGTGAGCTCGTCTTTGATTTCCTCCTTTAAGCCCCTTCTGAATATGGCGTACTGCGCTTGCTCAGGCCAACCGCCTCTGCAGCCAGGGTTTTGAAACGAGAAATGTAGGTCAAAACATCTGAGGATTCTTGTCGAACATCCAACAAGTCCTCGCAAGCGTTGAAAGTAAGTTCAAGCCTCTCGAAGGTCTGTTTCAGCAGAGCCTGGAATCCAGCAAAATCATGCAATATGGGATTGGCGCTGGTCACCAATGGGGTGGCCCACGTGAGAGCATTGCCCGTCATGTTCGATATCAGGAATCCAACCCTAGATTGGTCGGTAGCGAAAGCGCGAGGTCTAAATGTAAAATATACCACACAGGCTTCCAAAAATTCCTTAATCTTCTTGGGAGAGCCATCAAAGTTTTCTGAAGGGAGCGACATGATTGGTAGTTCAGCTGGCGTAGATTCGCGAGCAGTGGCTATTTGCTTTAGTACTGCGTTCTCTGCTTTAACTGTCTGCAACTCTTGCGACATGCTCTGAACAGCTTTCCAGAGTTCCTGGATCTGTTCCTCTGCAGACATTCTGTCTTCTTGGCGTTGCAACCTGTCCTGTTCAGCCTTGGCTCTTACCCCTTCTTCCTCCCCACTCTCCTCACCTGTCTCGTAGTCCTCCAATTCTTCAGGTTTGAGGTGGCGACGTGTGCTATAATCTCTCCTTTCTTTAGAAGACATTTGCCTACCACGAGAGGAAGCCACAGTGAATGCTTGAAACTAGCAGTCCTGGGGCTCCTCTCCTGTAGACAGGTGGCAAGGGAAAAAGCCCCACAGGCAGAAAAAACCCTTTGCACGCAGGGAAAACACGAATTCCAGGAGTCTTCCAGTATTGTTGATCAGAGGTTTTCCATGGATTGGAGAAAGGAGATCTTGTAAAGGGAGACCGTGGCTCAGAGGAGGAGGAGGACAGAAGCCGCGAGGAGCGGCGGCAAGAAACCCTAAATGCAGAGATGAGGAGCGGAAAGAGTGACTCGTCCCGGGAGACCTGAGCGAGCAGAGTAGCAACAGGACTGCAGGTAGGGAGCGAGCGGGAAGAAAAGAGAAAAGAGAGGCGGCTCGCAAGGAAGCGATCCGAAAAGGAGTAACAGAGCGGCTTAGGAGCCGTGAAAGCAGGAAAACTAGCGTCATTCACCCAAAGGCAGCAAAGCTGGTAACTAAGGGGTTGCAACGCGGCGATCGCTGGGAGAGGAGTGGAGAAGTACCTTCCAGGGACGGCCATCTTGGATGACAACTAGACCGACAATGTACGTATGATGAAACAACATGCTGGGACTACCGCCTACGCCGGAGCCGCCAACGTGGAAGCAACCGCCAATCGGCTCGGCGACGTATGACAGTTTCTTAAAGAAACCCCTTGACCATCAATTGTCATTTTCACCATTGTTTAGTTATCCCATCCAAAAGTTTAGGGGATTTCTGAAGAAAACCATGTGTATAATATCACATGCACAGGGAATACTTACCCGCATCCATACATTTGGCAGGTTAATATTCACTGCATTATTTTAAACATGTATCTATTAGAGCATGTTTGGACACATCACATACATGCTATTTCCTACAAGAGCAATGCTGTAGTCATCATATTCTTGTAGCTCCAAACTTTTTTTCCAAACTTGTGGAGTTATGACTAATTTTCTTATCAAGAGCTGTTGCTCATTTTGGGCTTTACTCCATCATTTACATCACAGAAAGAACCAATTCTCGTTATCCTGGTTTAGTCCATTATGGCACGTGTCCAGGAGTGTGATTCATTTTGATGCATCTTGCCGCAGTTTCAGTTCCCTGTTGCCCTCTCTCATTGATAGTTCAGTTTTTGTCAAACCCATAAACTTCAGATCTTCAATTTTTTCATCTGCGTGTTCTGTTTTGTGGTGAATTGCCAATGGGTATTTTGGGTCCCCAATCTTAATGGCTCCCATATGTTCCATGAGTATCAGTTTAAATTTCCTTATTGTGCTCCTGATATACCATTTTTCACAGTGGCATTTGATACCGTACACAACAAATTTGTTGTTGCAGTTGATACAATTATTGATTTTCCATTTATGGCCATTGGGTAGTCTTATTGAGTCCACATTTTCCATTATTTGGGGACACATCTTACAGTTCCCGCATTTGTGATGACCTTTTATGGACGGAATTTGCCAAATAGGTGGCCGAAGGTGTTGATAGCCACAGAGAGTTTGAGAAACAGTGGCGCCATACCACCACCACCACCATCGGTGATTCTATCCGACGTACAAAAGAACAGACTCTAACTCTGGTTGGTTGAAAGCCCACCTGCAGGTAGACAAGAAATCCTTACGAATTGAAGTGGCAGAGCAGGCTGGTAACAGCCCTCTTGATCAATTTCTCTACAAGGAGTAAGAGTGAGATGGGATGAGCATTACCCTGGTTAGAGCGGTCAAGAGTAGGCTTTTTAAGAGGGGGTTAACTTGAGCACATTTAAAACAAGTAGAACATGGCCCAATTTTGATATGTGCTTCCAATATAAGAGGTCGAAGGGACTAAGGTTAGAAGTTAGTTGTGTGCAATCTGGCTAAGGCAGGGATAGGGTGCGATGACAGATTTTGCTTTACCTGCAAAGTATACCATGAAAACGTCTTATACAGGCTTTAAATCTAGAAAAGGAGGGTCCATTAAGGTGTTTAAACGGAACATCTGGGAAGGAGTCTATAGGCACATTCTTAAATACTCCTAGCCTGATAAGCTCCTGTACTCTGGTGATTTAATCTGTGAAAAGGGGTCACTTGTTACATAAACTAAGAAGACCAGAATGGCATTTTCCTGGGTGAGGAAAACAGAGTATCCCAGATATTGCAAAGATGTCTTCATGAATGTTGGGGCAATTGTCGGTGCAATGGACCTAGAACTATTTTTGGCCATGTCAACAACCTTCTTATTAACATTGAGATGAGCTTTGAAGATTTGTTTAGCTGAACCACGGGTGGTACAGTTTCCTGCTGTGTCTTTTACTGTCTTAAAGTTATCTGAGAACCATTTAGTAGTTGTAGGTACATTGTGTTACTTATTAGGACAAACTGGATTGTGGACATCAAATACAGAGAATGTGCAATCAGAGCAAACATGGTAGGCAGCATTTGGTTCGGTGATGGACAGAGGGCGGGGGGTGCACAAGTGTATGGGGTAGTTAAAGTATCTGAGTAAATGTCTCAGCCTTCGTCATGATTTTTCTGAACCACATGAAATAGACTGGTTGGCCAGTTTCCAAAGCTAGTTGGAAGGGGAAACTTCAATTGCAGAGAAGGCTATCCCGTCCATGTGAGTGGAAAGAGGATACCAACGTTTCTGATCCTGGTTCCACATGCATGGTGTCCAGAGTATGCCCGGCATTGTGCGTTGGCCCAGTAACGATTCGGTGCAAGCCTAGTGCTGCAAGATGGCCCAAAGTGTGAGTGGTAGTGACTGTCGGCATAACATATACTAAAGTCTCCCAACACTACTAGAGGACAGCAGGCGATTATCAATGGTGCAATACAATTGTCAGGTCCTTCAGCAAAGGAGCTGTCTGGTCCAGGAGGCGTATAGGTAAGTAAAAAGGTGAGAGAGTGTCAAGGGGGATGAGTGAGGCTACATAACAACCACCCTGCTAGAATGGAGTTAGGCGAGGTGGGCTCGATGGCTGCCATACATTGTCCGAAGATTGCCACTTCGCCTCCATCATAGGGGACGAGGGAGGTGTTTATCCAGAGGACTTGCAGCCCAGAAGCGTATACAGTAAGGCAGGGCTCGAGTGATCAGAGCCAACATTCAAATACACATTTCAAAAAGTCCTTTTTTGTACAGGTAATAAGGTCTAAGGGGATCAAACCCTTTTTGATCAGAAGTGCACTTAGATGGCTGTGCGGGTATTCGTGTGAGCTCGCAAGCTGCCTATGATGGCATTCCCAGTTAACCTATTAGGTAGGGCCGGGCTAGCATTAGGAGCCTCTACTGGTGTGCTGAGAAGTGGGGTTCATCAAACAGGGGGCTACAAAAGGGGCGACATTACGAAGGGCGCGAAGAGACTCACATGAGGATTTGAACAGGCAAACCAAAATGTTGTAGCGGATTGCAACGCAAATGCAACCTAGTGTGTGTGGTGGGTGTGTGGCAAATGCTGAAGGATGTGCACAGTAAGTTTACATAATAATTTCGCCAATTACAGATGTATTGGCTGATCGATGCGAACACTTTGCAAATGCACTGTGGTGGTCAGGGGCGATCCGATAACAATGCAAAGGCACCGTGTCCATCTCATCTCAGGGGGACAGACACATCATCATTCCATGTAATAATTTGATATTGATATAGCGCTTTTATCCAAAGCGCTTCGCATATTTACATACATTATTATCAATACCCCATGGAAATTGGTACTCACTTTATCGACCTTGCCGGGAACCTGCGACCTGCAGATCAAACGCAGATCACAGCAACGAGCGCTTAACCCACTGAGCCATTTTACACATCACATGAAGACCACTCCCTCAGCCCAGAATTACATGGCCGGTGTAATTGCGGTTAATATTTCTTCTTCCTCTGAGTTCAATCTCAGGACTCCATTTACAAGGCAGCACTACTCCCTACTAGTACAGCACCGGAAATACTTTAAAAAGCCCAGTTTAAAACTCTCAAGGCAAATTATGTGTTGCTGCCCCCAGGACATAGAAGTGGGTTGGAAGTCATGGAAGAAGGAACACATCTTTATTGTTCCTTGACATGCCAAGACATTAGTCCTTCTAGGATTATTATTATCATTATTATTATTATTAATGATGTTGCCTAGATGTAGCATGTCTCTAAGCGTGTTTTTTTTCTTTTCGCCTCAGCACTTTTGGGGTGCTCAGCTTTTGGAATCCGAGACTCCACTGCAATAAACCAAAGAACCGTCACCCCAAACCTGTGATCCACCGGGTAGGGTGCTGGCGAGGGTCAAGGAAAGTGTGTTAAGCCTCTCAAGGCTCAGCTTCTCCTACCCTTTCACCCCGGTATCTCACACACAGAGAAAGGGCACCCTGTCCTGATACCCTGTAGGACCTGTGGTGACTGACTGGGATGTTAGTATGAGCTCTGCAAGGCGTTCTCATTATTTTCTCCACACAACAAAGGCTGGTGATTGCTGTCTAAATCATGGGTCTGCAACCTTTGGCTCTCTTGATTTTTTGGACTAAAACGCCCAACATCCCTAAGCATGGTCAATAGCCAGATATCGTGGGAATTGTAGTCCAAAACATCTGGAGAGCTAAAGGATGCAGACCCCTTATAGAACCTATCATGATTAGCAGAAGGTGTGCACTGCTTACAGCTCTATTGAAGTGAGAGACCCAGAGCCCCGGGTGCTCAAATGCCACCTCTCCCTTGTTCCTGTAACCGTGCAAGCACATATTGCTGAACGAGAGTCCATGCACTGCCCAAACAGACAGTTCCCTCTCCTTGTACCACTCCCTTGTTCCTGTAACCTGAACTAGAGTCCATTCATTGCCCAAGCAGACAGTTCCCTCTCCTTGTATCACTCCCTTGTTCCTGTAACCATGCAAGCACGTATTGCTGAACTAGAGTCCATTCATTGCCCAAACAGGCAGTTCCTTCTCCTTGTACCACTCCCTTGTTCCTGTAACCATGCAAGCATGTATTGCTGTACTAGAGTCCATTCATCGCCCAAACAGGCAGTTCCCTCTCCTTGTACCACTCCCTTGTTCCTGTAACCATGCAAGCATGTATTGCTGTACTAGAGTCCATGCACTGCCCAAACAGACAGTTCCCTCTCCTTGTACCACTCCCTTGTTCCTGTAACCATGCAAGCATGTATTGCTGAACTAGAGTCCACGCACTGCCCAAACAGACAGTTCCCTCTCCCTGTACCACTCCCTTGTTCCTGTAACCATGCAAGCATGTATTGCTGAACTAGAGTCCATTCATCGCCCAAACAGGCAGATCCCTCTCTTTGTACCATTCCCTGCTGGTGTGGGCCCGTTTTGTTGGTCAAAGTGGGCCAGTTTGATGAGTTACTTCACTGCACAGCTAGTCGTTTTGACCAGTGTCACTGAACAAATATTCTTTAAAATATGAAACACATTTTCCCTAAAAACTCCCTTTTGTCTACTACTTGAACACTCTGTCACAAAAGCAACAATTTGCCATTTGCCACTGTGGGCCACTTTTTTGTTACTGCCCAAGGCAATTTAACGACTCAGTCCGACCCTGACGGATGGGATCCGTAAGGTGCAATGTCTCAGATGAATGCACCAACACGAGAAAGAGTGGGGGTGGGAGTGTGGTAGGAAACAAAAAATACAAAATCCCACATGAACAAGAAACATACCAGCAGAGATTGGTACAAAAAAGGGCTAAAAAACGAGGAGAAAAGGATTTAAAAAAATCTGAGCATCGCATCACCAGGGAAGGCAGTTAGCAGCCTGTGCGGGCAAGGGGGGTGGGATGGGGAGAAAGAGGATTAGGCAGGGTAGGGCTTGAGCGGGCAAGGCCCACCCAAAATCTGTAAATGCCCATTCAGCAGCGCTGGATTGGCATTAGCAGATGTTAATGAGACTGCAGAGGGGACAACTACATTAGCTTCAGGCCCCACTTGTTAGACAATCCTGGCTACAGCTTTGGCCGGAGGGTGCCAAAGTGTCGCCAAACCTGACAGCTTAACCACTATTTATACCCTCATCAGAAATGTCATCAGCAGGACTCCGTATAACCTGCTCACCCTTTACAGCGATTGCTTTGAGGACACTGACATTTACGCAAGAAGAACACCTACCTATTGCTCTCTGTTCTCACGAAGGAAGTAAATCCATCGCACCCAGCCAAAATGACTCAAGCTAATCTCCGAGGTACTAACCAATCACTGTAAACCGAAAGAAATCCTGACTATATGGGATGACAATTTACCAATGCGAGGGAGGTATAGAAGCAAAGGATGGACCACTGCCAGGCACGGTTACACCACCATCTACATCTGCTGCTACGTTTCTGAGCTGGCACTCATCTTATCCTTGCCAGCTATTTTCTTCTTCACTATGTGCCTGCAGCACACCGGACCTGCAAGGGCATTTCAACATGGCCGCCCGCACGGTCTCAGAAGCAGATGATGCTTGCTTCCAGCCGCCAGCATGATTGGCGGGGCATCTCTTTCAAAAAGTGAGGCAGACCCTGAAGCCGACAGGCAATCGCTGGCCCCCTTAAAGGGGCACCTAAAAGTGTCCTGCACAACCCCGTCTGGGCATGGTAGGGCCCTTGCCCTGCCTGTGTGCACCGGATCCTCATGGCTCCATCCACCGGAAATGAACGTTCGTTTGCTGGTAAGCATTACTCATTTCCCCTCATCCATAGCCCATTGAGTTCTTAAACTCAATTGCCCCACTGTGCTGGGCAGCGCTTCCTCACCGTTTTTCCCACTGGAGGATGTTTCTTTCTCCCTCCGTTTGGTGGTCTGTGTCCCCCTCACAACCTGCAATATTCTCTGGTCCCCTCTCCTCACCGAAGCTAGATCACACTGGTCCAGTCTTATCCACGTGACTCCCACCAGGCTGTGCATTTTTTTACCCGGTACCACAGTTCTGTGTGGAGACCCAGTACGTCCCTTTCGACATCCAGGCTCTTCACCCTACGCAAAGTACTCCTCTGCTATTACAACTTTATCTTTTTACCTGAATGCACTCTGAGGTGGCCTTTCTCATCCCCCGGAACATTGGCTTTTCATGAGCCATTAGTGTACAACAGCGCTGCCTTCACCAAACTGCTGCTCTTTGGTTGTTTGACTCAAATCCTAATCTGGCTGTTGTGAAAAACCGAAGGGGGTCTCACAACCCAGACCCCAGAGATCCTGTACTCAGGTGGCCAGGGAAGGGCCATTGTTTTTGGATCCCAACCCTGGGGGTGGACAAGCGAGGTAGGATCACCTGGGTATGGGGTCCTCTAGGAGTGGGGGAGGGACACCCAATGGCGAGACATGGTATCCCCCTTTTCCAACTACCACAGAAATCGCTGTACCTACCTAGTTTATGGAAAACTACATCTGCCAGAATTCCTCCCACATCCCCTTCTAAAAACCACTGAAATGAGGAAGAGAAGGAATAACAGGATGACGATTACGTCCTATGTTGTATCAGAGCCATGTCACACTAATGAGGTCGGGCAGAGTTGGGCATGTAATCTCAATTACACAGTAGAAACAAAAGTAACAGAGGATGCCAGGAAAACCTCTCTGCTATGGTCTATCCTGGAAAAAAACCTTAATATATATCTTCAAACAAAAAGACCACAGCATAAGTGTTTCGATTGGCTCACTCTGGATATCTGTATACCCCTATATGTCTAGTACCTTGAGGCTACATGTATTAAAATATCATAATTTCATAAACCAAGATAATTTTGAGAAGGTGCAAAATAATTCAATTTACACCAGTTCTAGTAGTAATGAACTATAATCATTTTATTAATTTATACTCAGTTAAAAATTCTAAAATACAATTAGTCGGAAGCGGCTGTTACGAACACAAACACAGCGTAGCGTGGCGTACACAGACTGGCTTGATGACCCGTGACCCGTAAGGTCCATTCCTCAGGCTTGGGACGAGAGAGACAGCCTAGCGAGCTCCGGCGGTTGCGCTTCGGGCTGAGGGACAGAAAATACCTGGGAAACCGAAGCTCCGATAGCTCCGAGGCTCTGAGGGGCGCTCCTGGAGAGTAGTGTTGGATTGTTGGAGGAAGGGGGAAGGTGTGACCGTGAATAGTGCGGACAGTGTCGACCTTGAAGAGTGAGGTAAGGGCTTGCTTCCGGGTTCTGCTGCTTAGGATTGTGAATAGAACTGGGCAGCCTGGAAGCAGCCTGGAAACCAGGAAGCAGATTTCGTTCATGAGCAGCATTTTGGGCACGGTATTACTACAGAGGCCCTTTTCTTTTTTTCTTTTTTTTCCCCCCACACCCACCCTTTTCTTGTTTTCCCCCCCCGCTGCCTCCTCTTTTAATAAAGCCACTATTGACACCCAGTGGTAAGAGGCGGGTACGGGTGTGGCTATTACCATCTGGGGGGGGTGTAAGCGAATGCCTTAAAGTGACGGCAGGGCGGCTCTCTTTAATCTGCCCTGCCCCCCCTGTGGTTATTGGGTCAGTACCTGGCAGACTGCTGGTGACCCTGCTGAAAAGACGGGGAGATTTTGAGACTCCCTTAGGCAGGACTGAATAGAAAACTGTGAACCTAATCTGGGGGTATTTGACACGCAGAAGGACTGAGCCTGCACATTTGCAGAGTTAGTAGGTGCCACAATAACATCAGGAGACTGCTGGCCCAGCGCCTTTGATCCTGTTGTGGAACTGAAACGGGTCCTGGTAAAGTGAGCATTGTGGACAGAACCTAGTAAATCGAGATTGACAGCCTGCGGAAGGCGAACCGCCCAGGAAATTATATTGGTTTACCGTAAGGGGACTACGAATTAGTCGGTCCAAATGCAATTAGGAAAGAGCGGAATCATACTATATATAATTTAAGAAGAACTAAGGAGACCGCAATAACCCGGAGCCTTGCTAACAAGGAGGGCGAAATGGAAAAACAAAGTCTAAAAAGAAAGCTAAGAATACCACTCCTACAAATCAGTGTAATTACCGATTTTTTTACACTAAATCCACCCCTTAATATAAATTCCACCACTACCGAGGAAACCACGCCAGCTCACTGCGAAAATGACCCATTGAGTTCATCAAATTTTGAAGACATTGACAACAACTCGTTATTAGAACTATGTCTAAACATCCAAAGATGTATGACACCACACCCCGAACCAAGGCCAAGCAACAACAGTGGAACACAGGCAGACAGACTGACGACCACACCTCCAGGGACATCCACCGCTGGAGGAGGATTAGGTAGATTATCAATCTCACCAAATCTAGCAATGGTCTCAATGGAGGATGTCCCAGACGTTGAAATAGATTGCCTGGACAGGTCCCACCCAGGGGCCGCAGAGATAGCGGAGATCCAGTCATCAGTAGCATCTCTACAATTTGCGCTCAAGATTTGGCTTAAGATGTTGGGGCGAATAATGGCCAATACTAATGCACTAACCATGGAAAATAAGGGGAGGGCGATAACTGTTGAAGATGCAGAAACTAATCTCTCTGAAGCCATCCATATTGCTAATGAAACTGAAGAGCAGCAAAACTTGGAGATTGACCAGAATGTGGGCAGCCCTGATCCATTTTTTTTAAGAAAACAGCAAAGATTAACAAGAAGGGCTGGAAAGGGTAAAAGAGCCAGTACCACAATATCCCTGACGTTAGAGCAGGGCCCGACTGGATTGCCCACCAAGAAGAGCAGGAAAAGATTAGCACGAGCCAAGAAAAGGAAGGCAGCTAGTGAGAGCTACCTCGCTAGTTGGCTACTACCGGAACAAGCCGTTGAAAACAAGCTGGAAGAGGAGATAGATATTGTGGCGTTGGAGGTGGCTTGCAACAGGGACGTCACCAATATGGACAAGGCATTAAGCCAATCTACTGTGCTGGAAAACCAGGAACCACATCAACTGCCACCACGGAAAATAAAGGGGAGGCGAGAGGAAGTCGTATATGTCTGATCAAGAATTTGTATCAGAGCAGGGACAACAAATGGCTATCGCGCTCTGAATTTCTGATGAGACTATACTCTGTTCCACAATTGCGGGTCCTTAGATCTGATGACTTTCAATTTGTGGAACCCCTGAAAGGCCCAAACCCTAAAGTATACGTGCTACATTGTAAGTTTATATCCACAGCTGAATTATTATGAAGCTATAAAGAGGAACTAAAAGTAGTGGATGTTGAAGTTGATGCCGATCTAAATGAAATAGACCTGAGCTGCCCAATTGGAGAGGCAGATATCCCTCTGGTAACAGTACATTGTTCAAGCTCACCAAAGGGAAAGGAGGTTGAGGCATCAGATGTCCAACAAGTATTAAAATGGTTGGTAGATGCACTTCCCGAGATCCTATCCAACAATGAGATCTTTCCATACTATCTTGGAATTGTCGGGGCTTCGCACAGACATGGGCCACAGACCCCCTAATATTAGATGGCTATGTGCAATACCATTTGGCAGCCAGAAGAGGAGAAAAAGGCAGGCCATATGGTGGATTGATCATAGGGGTGGCTAATACCTTGGGTTCGAGACAGATTGACTGTAACCTTGAAAGTAACATGATAGCAGTCGAAGTGGTTCTTGACAGTAAGGACCCTAAGGGTTCATTTCTTCTGGTGAGCCTATATAATCCACCTAGGGCGATGCTAAGTGAACAATTGCGAGACTCTCTCCAGGACCTATTGGCGAATTGGCTGTCTACATCCAGTGACACAGGAATAATTGTTGTTGGTGACTTTAACTGTCATATGACAGGGCATGAGTGTAAAATGCAGAACCCTAAATTAAAAGATATGGGAGTCATGGATCACAATAAAAAAGATCTTGAGGGTGGAGCATGGGAATACCTGTTTGAGTCCTGGGATATGGAAATACTCAACGGTAGAAAAATTAGTGATCATCCTGGGCATCATACATGGTCAAATGGTAGCTCTCATAGTACGTTGGCCTATATATTTGTGTGTCCTAGGATCCAACAACAGGTGGAGGACATGATAGTTATCCCCAATGAATGGAGTGACCATGCTGCCCTGAAATGTGAGATCAATATTCCTAGAGAGCAGTCTTTGTCCAGTAACACGGTATGGTGAACACTAATAAAGTGGGTACCAGGATTTCCTGGTCTGATAAAAACATAACACTCGCCATCGAAGCTCTGGGGGTGGTAGGACCCAATAATTTCCCTAACTTTAATGAGATTTCAATTGATTCTATAGAGGACTGGATCCATGCTTTCACAGGTAAGCATGCAGCGGCACCTATGGGGGTTATGATAGGACCTGAGGGGAAAAAACTGCCCTATGATAAGACGATCAGAGACGCGAAAAGGAATCTCAGAGCTGAGCTCCGTAAGGCCAAGACATCTATGGCCCCTGGGGAGGGATATTATGCAAAGGTCAGGGGGATCAAAAACAGATATAGAGCATCCATTAAGGCAAAAAGAAGGGCGGACAAGGTTCTCTCCTGGCAAAGAATAGTGAAGACCATTTGTGAAGGAAAGACACGTAACATCTGGTCCCTCTTGGGTGAGGCACGAGGTGCTCAGAATGGGGCACTAGCCAACCCCATTGAAGGTAGGGTGTGGATAAAAGTCCTGTAAAATCGGAATGCAGAGTCAGAGGACGATAAACTAACAGTATTGGATAGACCCCCACCAGTGGCACCAATTGCTATATCACACAAACCCTTACTGAATAATATTTAAGAGATAAAATCTTCACAAGCACCGGGCCCTAATGGATTGGCCAATATTGTTATTAAAACATACCCTGAGTTCTGGGCCAGCCTGCTGGGCATATTATTTAAGAACATCTTAAAATCGGGTAAAATACCCCGTTCATGGCAAACAGCAATATTAATCCCCGTGTTCAAAAAGGGAAATAGACTTGACACAAGCAATTATAGGTTGCTCTCAATGTTAGATGCCACGGGGAAGATATTTGCCTCCCTTTTGCTAAAAGAGCTACAACTATGGGCGGAATGTTCCGGTGTAGTGTCCAAATTTCAAAGTGGGTTTGGATAGGGTTACTCCACCTCCCATAATATCAAGGTTATGGACATCTTACGATCTAGAGCGAAGAGAGGGGGGCTGCCCCACTTTATGCCTTATATATAGATTTCACAGCGGCCTTCGATTCCATTACTAGAAGCCGCTCGTGGCAGAAATTGAAACTAATGGGCTGCCCTGAAGGTTTACTATATTATCTTAGACTTTTACATCAAGATAATTCAGTAAAACTGAAGTTAGACCAAGAAGGCCATACAACAGTTAAAGTTCCCCAAAACAGGGGAGTTAAACAAGGCTGTGTCACAGCGCCTTTAATTTACAACCTATATGTTTATGACATCTCTGAAGCAATATCTGCGGCAAGCAACTGCCCTCCTAAAATTGGTAAAGCCACTTGTCCCGTATTAGCGTATGTGGACGATCTGGTGATATTTGATTATACCATTAGTGGGATACGTAGATCGGCGGCTGGCCTTTGGGAGTATGCAGATGTGAATGGCCTTAGCATCAATTTAGGAAAAACGAAGGTCATGAGATACACAAATAAGAAAGTATCTTGTGTGCAGCTTATGGTAGGCTTGGTGAGTATCTCCTACGTTCCCCAATATCGATATCTGGGCATTGATTTTGAAGTCACTGGTGATTATGTGGCCTGTAAACAAATGCGCAGCATTAGAGCGGCACAACTGACTGCCCTGTTCTATATGTTTACTGTTAAACAGGGCGGTTTTACTCTATGGGGCACTCGCCAACTTCACGTACAAGCTTTCTCTCCGGCCTTATTATACGGGCTGGAAGCCCTTCTTGAGATTGATCTAAAGTGGCTACAGGTGATTGAAGGTAGATTCTGGCATTGTATTCTTGGCCTACCTCCTAGTATTCCAATGGCCATAATCAGATTAGAGCTTGGCTTGATCTCTCTAAAGGCCTTAGTATTGAAGAAGCGGGCCTCATTATACTTAAAAATTACTCGAGACACCAAGTAATGGATTGTTAACAGCTGTCCATTAGGAAATGGCTAGGGAGAATTCTGTATGCACAACCATTGGTCAGATGGCTAAGCTGTTTTATGAAATAGGCTGGCAATCTAGGGACGGTTGCTATTCAGAAGAAGCACAAAGGGCTCTGAGTAAACAAATAGATCTCTGGGATTGGTTAGAGAACTACAAACATCTAAGGAGTTTAAAAAGCTATCAATTTGTGCAGTACAGATTGTAAGAGTTTAAGAAACCGTAGAGATATTTGAACATCTGTCCATCAGCCAGACTTAGACGGTTTATTTTATTGCTCAGATTGGAGTAACTACCCACTATTATGATCACAGCAAGAAAAGGTAAGATTGCTGTCGAGCTGTGAACATGCCGCCTATGTAAAGCTCAAGGTCAGCTGGAGACGGCAAAATACCTTTTGAGTGAATGCCCTGAAATGGCTAGTACATTTAATCTTCTCCTTGGTAGCTACTTTCATGATGACAAGTACATCAAGGATAACCTCTTCTGGCATCATTGTATTAATTCCAATAGTATGCGCCTGTTGACAGCCTTATATACCATCTGGCTGAGAGTTGAAGTTAGCCTGGGCATAACACTTTAGGTTATTGATCAAGAAATGTTATTTTATTTTTGTATAGATAACAGAGTTGAACATATTATATGTTGATGGATTCTATGTGTTTTTCCTATGACATGTATTTTTTCTACATTTGTATTTGGATTATGTATTACTATTTTGTTATTTTAAAGGTCTGTGTAAAGTTTATAATTTAAACTTAACACACAGAGTTAACAGTAATATCCATAGTTTGCCTAAAAATATAAATAGAAACACACTCAGTCGGATTGATTATATAATTTAATCGACTCAGTCATTGCATACCGCTAATTTAATAAGCTAGGTGCTGTAAAGGATACACAGTACCCTTTTCTTTTCCAAAGGGGGATATATACATCAAGTACAATTAGAACAAGATGTTAAAGGAGAAACTATATTAATTAGTTCAACCTATTCTCGAAATGTCCATCTTTACTATTAGACACCAAGTTAAAATTGGAGACACAGTCAAAACGATCTAGTAGTTAGGAGTCATATAATTGTGATAATTTAAATATTTTTTTTCATTTTTGTGGTGATTACCACTAGCTATACCTATAAGGCTATTGGATTACATCTTATGAACTAGACATATTCATCGTCATATCTTAATGATTGTTTAAGTAGCAGCTATTAATGTTGTTGGATGGAAACTGTAGTCTCCTCTTCCTCTGCCCACCTGTGCTCATATTATACTGCAAAGTCTGTATGCTGATCACATATCATTGATGATCTGATTACCATCTAGACTAGATATAGCACCACAACTATGTTGGTTTTTTATGTTTACTCAACATTATGAGCTAAACGTTAAAAATAGCAGCATCTCATTCTTTCAATTGTAAATAAATACTCACCGTATATATAGTGAGTATATAGATGCATTATCCAACGTTGCACTTTTAATGTTGTCCTTAGTTTCACTTCTCTAGTATACAGTTAGGGGAATACTGCCTTCTAATATAGTATCTGTGGTATACCTACAGTGTGAAACAAATGGGTAATATCTTTGTCAGCGTCTATGCTTAGTTCGTGTTTTTTGTTAATTAAATATCACTTTCATTTTCTGAAAAAAGACATACTTAATTTATCTGATGATCGACAGTACTCATAGTTGTTTACAGTAACGTTTGTCATTAAAGTTTACTTCTATATTCTAAGTATATTCGATTCTCGTATGGATAATACCTTACCTTTCGTCTAGTCCACCACTGCGTATGCGAATCTGGTTCTTCCGTGTTGGTTTCCGGAACGAGAAAACAACATTACATGACTGCTTTTAAATACTAGTCACGTGTTGTTAATTATATCACGTAATTCCGCGCTGGCATCAGATCGCCATCTTGGAACGGGTTTTACATCGAACATTCCGATTTATAAATGTGGTATTTCCCTTTATTCCTTTCCTATTTAATGGAATTCATGTTTTTATATTTCCAATTGTTTTTTTATTTGTGCTTGGTTCAATTGCAAAATGTAGAACCTTTACAAATTATTAAACATACACATATTTACAATTACATTTCATTAAGATTACATTTACAATTACATTTAAATATCTTCTTAAGATCTGTATGCAAAATTTCATCCTATTGACATAAAATCCTTAAAGTCTAAAAATAAAAAAGAAATAAAAAAAATGAATATCTATTGGGCTACGAGGGTAACCCCCAGCAGGACTAGATGATTAATACTTAGTAATAAATTGGCGCGAGTATAGTCGCATATCTTACACAAATCTTTACGTTGAATAGAATCCAAATATTAACAGACTGCTCTTGGATTGATATGGTATTCAGTACTACTTTTACAGAATGAATTGGCATCGGTATATATAGATGGCTACATAGCTCGTGAACTTACTTCTGTATGTTCCAATCCAGATGTTCATTCAAACCTAACTGGTAGCTTTTACTTAGGAAGATGAGTTTTATCTCTTCTTTAGATAGTAATTGCTTATCCATAGAGTTATTTGTAGTAGGTATCTTTTTAATACAGTCCATTTCAAATCATTGCTGCTGTGATTATGCATGATAAAATGCCCGACCATCGGAGCCGTTAGGATTCTGTTTCTAATGCAACTCCGATGTTTGCTAATGCGTACTTTTATCTTGTGTTGTGTTTTCCCTATATAAAGTTTTAAGCAAGGGCACAATACACGACATCTCAATTGCACACCCCTGAGACTTGTCAACGCTTGGCAAAGTGATAAACGGTGGCAGGTACAAGCACACAGAGAGCAAGACTGGGAGGCTAGATAGAAACAGTTCTAACAAAGTCAAAGGAGTGAGGTGCTGTCAAGCGGTAAGGCCAGCAGACTGCGTGAGAAAATCTGCGAGCGGCAGAAACCCTGGCGGGAGTCCCGTGTTTGCAGACAGCTGGGAGCGACTCGAACAGAATGGCGTGTGCACCCGAGAAGCACGCCTTGCAGGTGCCCCAGGACAGCTGCCTCTCTTCCCGAGCATGCAGCAAGGTTCGGGGAGGAATCACAAAGCTGTGGGTGACAGTCTTGGCAGCAAGCAGGAAGGCATTGTGGAAGAAAGCCCCCCCTGCCAACCCAAAGTACATGACCAGTGAATGATCTGAAGATCAGCTCAAGTTAGAAGTAAGCGGGGAGCAGCGTTAACTAAAGGTTGCAATAGAACTACAGAATGCTTAATGAAACAGAACTATTATGGTGAGACAAGAAAGGATACAGATTAACAGAGGGGTTTGCGAGGAATCATCAGCCCTTCTAAAGACAATGTAATTCTGCATAAAAGTAACATTGTATGCAAAAGTGACGCAAGATATGGGAAGCAATTGAGAACCGCCACTTGGCAAAGCAAATATAGGAAAAGAATCCGCAACCTATGAAGCTGAAGTTTTGTGGAAGATTGAAAGTAAATAGTTGATAAAGATTGTGAAAGGGTCAAGCAGCCAAAGTTAGAAAACCTGATGAGAGCATCACAAACCTTTTGAAATTTGGGAAACTGTTCTAATGGGATTTCGGAGTGATCATGCAAAGGTCAAATCCTTGCAGTTTCGAAATGCTTCGATAGTAATAGCCCAAGGACCAAGAAGTTGAAACAAGAGAATCAAGACTTGGGGAAGGGAACCCCAAGGTGAAAGGAAAAGGCAGACGGAAGCCTGTAATTAACTTTTGGTGAACGGAAAGTGCATATTGAAATATTGTGAAATGGAGGTGAACTATGATTGTTTCAGAACTGGAACATTGTGCTGTGGTGAAAGAAAAGAGAATATTGAAACAGGTTTGAGTTCGGCAGAGGAAGGCCTGTGAAAGACGGTGGTCTTATGGTTGTTTCAGAACTGGAACATTGTGCTGTGGTAAAAGAAAAGAGAATATTGAAACAGGTTTGAGTTTAGCAGAGGAAGGCCTGTGTAGGACAATGGTTGTATGGTTGTTTCCGAACTCAACTTTACATGGAAAACAAGACCAAGAGAGCTTAAACAAGCTGTTGAACTGTGCAGGTGTCTAAGTAAGCAAGAGTGTGCTTAACTTGGTGAAACTGTACCTGTCACCTATCCATCTGAACTCTTGAAACCCCTGTGCTGTTGAACCTGGGGAAGGGAACTGCTATATAAGCGATTCTGACACTTCTTTTGATAACACTCTTCATTTCTTCATTCCCTCTGTACACATTTGTTGTTTGAGAAAGAGGGCTAGGTTAGGTTTCTTTGAAATAGGCCTTTATAATTTGACTTAGACTGACAAGGACTGATTTTCTTTTGTTTCATGGCCGAGAATACTCCTGTGTTAGTGTTAGGATTAGCTAGGAATTACTCCAACCCTGTAGATTTTCTAAAAAAAGGTTTTTAAACTTACATCTGTTGTCTTGTATATCTGCTGTTGACACCATGCCCTCTTTACACTGTGCAGAACTTTGATGATCCTATTACTTAACTACTGCACTCAGTCTTGTGAGCTGCATTCTCTTGTGTTTCTAGTGTGCTTTTTAAAAATCGAATCTAGGTGCATTTTACTCTGCTTTTTTTTAAATTGCATTCTCTTTACATTTGACCTCTGGCTTACCATGTATACTTTTGTTTCGTCTCCCTTGTATTGGCTGCTAGGCCACCTGGTAAATTCCCCCTGCACAGTGCAGTCTCTCTCCTTGATCCTCCCCTCACCCATATTCATGGTGCTCTCTGTCTCCCCATCAACTCTAACTGTTATTCTATCACCTATCCCACCTCTCTTACGAAGTCTGTAAGGAAAACATTTAAGAAAGCGCTCCTGGCTTCCAACCCAGGCCTCCCCATTTGCTGCTACCTAAGTCAAAGCTTCCTCCAGACATACTA
The DNA here is from genome assembly GCF_040938575.1 of Ambystoma mexicanum. Lineage (NCBI taxonomy): Eukaryota > Metazoa > Chordata > Amphibia > Caudata > Ambystomatidae > Ambystoma > Ambystoma mexicanum. The sequence continues at coordinate 971,700,260 of NC_090936.1, read as the reverse complement.
TCAGTGACATCCTCTTCTCTGTCCCTTCCCCTGATCTATGCACTCCTCATATGATCTCTATCCTATCCCCTTTTTCCTCCTCTCCCATTAATGGTGGAACCAGATGGGAAGTTCTCTTGGCATAACTATCTTCTAGGTGCATTATTAATGTCTACCAAAATGGCTCTATCATGGCCCAGGGCTCACAGCCCAACCTCCTCCTTCTGGATAGACGTCTCCCATCTCTCATTAACTTCCTCCCCTCTCCTCATCACACTCCTCTGCCTGCCACCCCTCTGGCCACTCCACCTCCTCCAATCGGTGTACAACATCCCTATACCGCACCTCAGAAGGCCTTTAAAGGTGGCAACCAGCTTCACTTAGCTACCCTCAATTTTCACTCTGCTGTTAAACACTCCGACATCTGTCACCTCCTTCAAGACCTTGATGTCATAGCTCTCACAGAAACGTGGTTCAATGCCATCTCCGTCACTGGTTTTGACACTCTCCTTCCTGAACGCTACAGGATCCTCTCCAAATCCAGGACTAACCGGTCTGGAAGTGGAGTCGCCCTCGTCTTCCCTGAATGGATACCTTCCACTATCATTTCCACTCAGCCCTACTCCTCCTTTGAATGCGTCGTCTGTAGGCTGGGTGTCTCTCCCACCCTCTCGCTCACTCTTGCCGCTATCTAGGCCCCCCTGGACCAACCTCCCTCTTTCTCTCTGAAAGGGGCAACTTCTCTTCCTCCCTCCTGTCCTTCTCCCCCAAATCTCTTTTTCCTTGGTGACTTTCATATCCATCTAGACTCTCCTAATGGGCCACTGTTCTTTTCTGCGACCTCTGCAACTCTTTCCCTCACTATTCTTCCTTCAAGACCGACCCACACTGCTGCACACACCTTGGATGTGCTCATCTCACCAGACATCATTCTTTCAAATCCTCTCACTACCCCTCTCTTCTGGTTTTACCACTCTCTCCTCACCTCACATTTGGAGCTCTCCGGCCCTTTGGCGATGCTTCTGCCCACACTGCCAGTCTCCTTCGCTGTCATTCAACAGAAGAAGCGTGTGTCAGTCACTGCATTTGTCGTCACCTTCATTCCTCCTCCGACCCCTGCTAATGACTTTCACTCCAACTTTGCACTTGAGAACCTTAATCTCTCCATCTCAAACACTCTGGACAACCTTGCCCCAGTGATGTGGAGCCGCATGAAAGCTGCCCCCAAGTGCAACTCTTGGTAGGACTCCTACTTGGCTGCTCCGAAACCCAAGTGCAGAGTTGCTGAGTGGAAGTGGCAGGCTTAAGGCGCACCCTCTGACAAACTGGTCTGTCACCTGCTCCAAAGGCAATATTGACTCTCCATCCGCTCCAAGCAGAGGGCTCATGGCCAAGCCCGCATTTTCAGGGGCCATCAATAACACTGCAGAACTTTTCAAAATCTGCAAGAAATCTGCCAATCCTACCGCAGTCTCCTCTTCCACCCTTCCCTCCCAGGCCCTTTGCACTGCACTGGCCTCTCTCCTCTCTACTCCCCTCTCCAGCCCCCTCCATTCCTGCCTCCCCTCCATTCCTGCCTCCCCTGGCTACCCTCTCCGCCCTTCTCTCCCACTGCAGCGGATAAGGTCTCTAGAGTAGTCCGCTCTATGAAAGTCTCCTCTAAACAGTTGTTCCCTTGCTCCTCCATAACTAGCAAGGACAACATCTCCTCTTTTGCCACTACCTTGGCAGACTTCTGTAACCATTCCTTTGCCACTGGCTCTTTCCCACAATCCTTCAAGCACTCACTTGTGCACCCTCTCCTAAAAAAGCTATCTGTTGACCCTTCCTGCCCAGCTACCTATCGCCCTATCTCCATCACCCCTTTCTTGGGCAAACACCTGGAGAAGTTGGTCATCCCCCATCTGACTCACCACACCAAATCTGCTGGCTGTCTCCATGACAACCAGTCTGGCTTCAGAGCATTCAGAGGCACAGAAACACTTGCTCTCAAATCTTGATTCTAAAAATCCCTCTGTTCATCTCCTTCTTGAGCTTTCGTCTGCCTTTGACATGGTCAATCATGCCATCCTCCTAAATCGTCTCCATGATACCCGAAGCATCAGAGAATGGGCACTGGCCTGGCTGAACTCCTTCCTTTCCAAACGTCCTTCCAAAGTGCAACTGGGCCCTTTCCTCTCGTCTACCTCCCCCATCTGACTCACCACACCAAATCTGCTGGCTGTCTCCATGACAACCAGTCTGGCTTCAGAGCATTCAGAGGCACAGAAACACTTGCTCTCAAATCTTGATTCTAAAAATCCCTCTGTTCATCTCCTTCTTGAGCTTTCGTCTGCCTTTGACATGGTCAATCATGCCATCCTCCTAAATCGTCTCCATGATACCCGAAGCATCAGAGAATGGGCACTGGCCTGGCTGAACTCCTTCCTTTCCAAACGTCCTTCCAAAGTGCAACTGGGCCCTTTCCTCTCGTCTACCTCACTCTCTACCTGTGGCGTTCCTCAGGGCTCTATCCTATCGCTGTGGCTTTTCAATATTTACCTTGCCCGTCTGGCCCACTTGATCTCCACCTTCTCACTTCCAGTGTTATGCTGATGAGACACAGCTCTCATTTACGCTTCCCTCCTCTACCCCCTCTTGTTCCCACCTCATACCGGACTGCTAATCAGGTATGGCGCTCTGCAAACTATCTCTGCATTAATGTCAGTAAGACTGAGATCCTTCTTATTGGGATGCCTGCTCCCTGATCCCCCCCCCCACTATCTGGCCTGCCTCCCTGGGCCACCTCCCCTCACACTCTTGTGAGGCAAAAAACCTTGCGGCCATCTTCGACTTCTCCCTCTCCTTCTGCCCTCACATCTCAGCCCTTGCCAAGAAGTCCAACTTTCTGCTCCACCTCCTTAGAGGCATTCTCCCTTTCCTCATCTTTCCCCAGAAGCTCAATGTCACCAGAACTCTGGTTCTATCTAGGCTGAACTACTGTACCAGCCTCTTCCTCAATCTTCCTGTTTCCTCCCGTCACCTTTTTCAGAATAGGGGTGCAATACTCATCCTTGGCCTCAAGCCTAGGGACTGCATCTCTCCAGCCCTAAAATCTCTCCACCCACTGGCTCTCAGTGGCTGCAAAGATCAAATTGAAGACCCTCTGCCTTATCCACGAGTCATTTTGGGGCATGGGACCCTGCTACATCCAACTTTCTCTCCCTAAATACCTCCCTGCTAGCGGCCGTCGGTCCTCTAGCTCAAACTCTCTGCTGATCAGCTGTTTCTCCAATCAGAGAGTGGGGGTGGATCTCTTTCATTAGCAGGAGCCTCCCTCTGGAACGGCCATCTTGCCCCTCTCAGACTTGAGCCGGATCTCCTTAAGTTCAGGAAACATCTCAAGACTATCTTATTCTCCTCCTCCTTCCCTCTCTCCTTCCTTTGCTAATGTCCACCTGCTGCTGTGACTGGTCCCCCTATGTGCCTTACTGGAGCCAGGCCCTCCTCTTCCAGTCTACTCCAGCCCCCCTTAACCAGTACCTACCCGCAGGCACCTTTCCCCATCCCCTGAATCTGGTCCACCCCTTCCTTGCATTAGCCATACCTTACCCTGCTCCCCCCCCCCCCACTCCTTGTCACTTGCCTTTCTGGGCTCCCCTCTGCACTTGCCCAGACCCTGGGGACCCAGCTTTCCTGCACTTCTCCATCTCCCTTTCGAACCGGCCCACCCACTCCTCACTGACCGGCCCCCCTGCACTTACTGTCACTGCACGTGCATGGTCCAAATGTCACAAGGCCTAGAATTACTGTTTTTATTTTTCTCCCCCCCCCTCCTCCATTGTCTTGTGGTGCCTAGAAACACTTGTGCATAGGCGTCTTATAAATGTCCAATAAATACATTTTAAAAGGAAACCAGGTCCTGTATTAGTGGAAAGTTAAACGAATAGCATCGTTTCATTGGTTGTGGTCAGCATTGTTTAGAAGTACACTGAACTGGTTAAATAAACAATTTATTTGTTGAAAAAAATATTCAACAAAACATACATGCCAGAATAAAACACTGTAAATACGTTCAATAAAAGCAAATCGCATCTAGGTTTAGATGGAAGAAGGAATGCCCATTCCACCATGTCTTTGCACGGCAAACCCTCACTTAGAATAAGCCCATCATCGTGTGCACAAGCGAGAAAACAGTGAACGGATAGAGATTTAGCATAAACAAAAAAAAGCTAGGTATGACATATGTACTCCTGGTAGACTTTACACCTAGGGTCACACTCATGTGTTGACTCTCAATATGTAAATATTCATTGGGAATCATTAGGGGAAGGGGCCCGAATCTGCCCACAATCCCCTTTGAAATTAAGCATAGAGTGGCATCTATGGAGCTATTCACGCAATGCCTAAGATGGAAAGATCACAATAGCGCCAACTCGAGTTTTGGCTCGTCCGGGCCTAGTTAGTCCATAGGGCCCAGCCTTCTTCAGGGCCACAAATAACGTGGTATCTTGATGCCCCCGAGGGCGTTCAACCTACCAGGGCTTTGAGGTCATGCCAATGATATATAAGGCGCTATATAAATGCCAAGTAACATAACATAACAAGAAGACAAGTGGAGGTTTGCAAATAGTTCCTGTAGCCAAACAACCAAAACACAAAACCCATTTAGAAGCGTGCTACATACCTTGCATGTGCAGACTAAACCTGCGTGTTCCCAACGCACAACAGTTTAGCTCAGAAAAGAGGAAAACAATCAAGGATTTACCTTGTACAACACATTTGGGGATTCAAATGCGTTCCACGCGTGTTCAGAGAGCCAAACGAAAAAAACCATCTCTGGTTTACTGCTCCCGGAAACGTCAAGGCGTAACCTGAAGAAGACCGACCAGCGGGCCAATGTCTGGGGGACAGGACAGCCCCATTAGCTGAAAGCTGCATAGCATAGGGTTAAGGCACCAAGGCGCTCCATCGTCTTCAACAGGAGATATCAGTGCAGAGCATTCATGGCGGTCACTTGCAGCCAGGGGTGGCTGAAATTACTGCTGGCAAAAGGGAATTGGTGAAACTGGTTGGCCAGTTTTCTTCCTTTTCCACCACATCCTTTAGTGGTATTTTTTTTTTGGGGGGGGATGCTTAAATTTCACTTTCCCCCGAAATTTCTTTTTTGTGTTCGAAACAGACACAAAATGAAATTTCGGGATAAAACTAAATTTATGTATCAAAACACGAAATTGTAAAAAAACGAATTTTGGCCAGGAAAAGTCCAGAAACTATCAATTACACACACAGGCCAAATTGGCAGATCAGGCAGACATTGACTGGAATCCGCCAATTTTCCAGTGGAACAAAATCGAGCCATTTCGTCCACCCTTACCTGCGGCAACGACGGTCATACATGCAGGGCAGGCCTTTCCTAACACTAAGGTAGGTCTTAGATACCACAAGGGCTCAAGAGTTTGCAAAGATATAATCCAGCAGAAAAGAGGAAAGGCTGAGCAGAAAAGCATCGAGAGAAACAAAAGAGCACCTTAATTTGCCAATTCTGTGAAACTGAGCTAGATCTTGTCCTTTGGTTATCTGCATGATGTGACGTTGGTCTACCTTGGCTACCAACGGTATCGGTTTCAAGGTCTCTATTTTCTAAGTGGCATAGAGGAACATCCTCACCAGTCACAGCGACTGGGCAAACTCACGATGCACACTCTGTGCCTTCACTGTTGCTTCAGAACTCCTCTGCATTGTGCATGGCGTTTTGCTCCTGAAGGTGTAGATATCGGCATCATTTTCCCACAGTTTTAGGGCATGGTTCATCTCTGTGAACAGGTGCAATGCCATGGCATTTACGGATGCAGCCGCATATATTGGATGGATGAGCAGCACATCACCAGCTTGAGCTAAATCAGGCCTCGCGGACCATCCCCTCATTTACTACTCACGTTGGAATATCATCTGCATCGACGTTTCTCAGAACCCCATCTGTGTGAAAGGATGCCGCGGGACAATCCATGTCACTGCTGGCATATTCATATATGCCAGCAGTGATCAAGGATACTGGGGACATCTCAGCAACATGTTACACAAATTACACAATGCCCAATGAGTGTCAGATACATGTACAACGAATAGCATTTTTCAGACATGTTTTTGACAGCCAAGGTAATATTACCAGACCCAGCCAAAGTACACGACATACACACATGTTCACTCCCACATAACACGAATGAACTATGAAGAGCCCTGGGCCACCACACATACTATGGGCGAGTCATGTAGACTTTAGCCATCCTAATAGAAGATACTTCAATCTTCTTCGCATCTCCTGCTTTCACTTTGGACCTCTAATGGACTGTCTCTCAGCCATCTGTCACTCGAAGGCACTTTGGTATTAAAGAAACCGAGTATAAGAAATCGTTGTCATCTATCTCACTGACAATGGTTTCCCCTGCCCTCCTCCTGCCCTTTCACAATGCTTGCAACCCAAGGCTCCTCTTTGACAGAGACCTGAAATTCGAATAAGTCATCGCCTCTACCAGTACTGTTGCAAGAATGAACCTGTTAAACATCAGAACCATCTGCTCACTCCTCACCCACCACTGCACCAAAACACTCATATCCAGTCTGGTACTCCGCCATCTTGACCATTCTGCCACACTCTCTCCCAGATTCTAGCAGCGATGCAGCAATATTGACATGCTGCATACCTTCTGTAGGGTTATAGGTCATAGTACCGAATCAAAAGGATCGAATGACAAAAGTGTCGAGTCAATTCGACCGAAAAAAAGTATCAAAACTTTTTTTTTTTTTAAATTTGGGTGGGGGGTCCCCCCCAAACCTCTGTTTTTGGTGTACAAACACCCTTTAAAAGCTAAACTAGAGCAAACAAAAAAAAACATTTTACATTTTTTTTCAATCCTTTGGTTTTCGGTGGAATGCACTCTCACCTTTTGCATTCAATCCTTTTGTTTTCAAAACTTTAACTGGACACCCTTCCGTAGGTAGCTGTTCGGTGTGGGACATGCTGATGGTGTGAAATTGGGCTGCGAGTGGATTAGGCAGGACAAGAGTTGCAGGGCCCTGAAAAGGTGAAGGGAGGAGGCTTGTGGGAGAGGGATGGAGCTGGGAGGGAAGTTGTGAGGGTGTGCCCTGCACACATGCTGCCACTACAAGAGGGAGAGGAAGATGGCGGAGGACATTGTTGGGTGTCCCCTCCCTCCCCCCTTCCCTGCCACATTAGATCTGTATTGCCGAGAAGGTTTGTTGAAACGGGGGCACACACAATGCCAGAGCAGACCTGGCATGACGTGTGCCAAAGGAACTGCATTATTCTCATAGGGCCTGGGTCGGAACACAGACTTAGACAAAAACGGCTTGTGGAAAAATAACATGGATCTATCTTGACAACTGTAGAAGCCTCCTGGGCTTCCCCCTCTACTCCTTTGCATCCAAAATCCTCATCTTTGACACTCACACTTTTCCCAATCTTACCCAGTCTCCACCCACCTCTCCAAGCTGTCTGCAAGCCGGCTGGTTAATAAGCCCCTCTACAAATTCTTGATTCCAGCATTCAAATCTATTGATGGACCATCACAGACACCCCAACTACCTGGCTGTGTGCATCACTCACTTCTCTTAGCACCCTTTTCAATCTCCCTGTCCCTCATGCACCTCCTCCTCCATTGCACCCACCTCCGGAACACCCTATCATGTGTTCAAGATGACCCTCAAGCTACATCTTCTACACCTTGGAAGGGCCCACACGCTATACCCCCTCTCTGTTCCCCAGGTCCTTCCGTCTTCTTCCCCATTTCATGTTCCACTGTACTACCACCGACTGGTTCATTGGCTATTGTTCACTATTTCAATTGCAAGGCACCTGCTTGCGGAATTGTCCTGGGAAATAATGCATGCACCTATGTATGTTTCTTCCTGAAACACCATATCCCTAATACGTGCAGATATAAATACACAATGGAAATCTCCTCTGCATAGATATGATAGGTTATTTATTACGCACTTAATACCCAGAGGTTTCTAAGCACGGACCCGGGGTTTGAACCTGTGTTGCTCTGTGTCGTCTTGCTTCCAAGGCGAGCACAAGCTAGACCATACACATTTTCTAGTAGCTAGTGTCCGGCAATAACCACTCCACACTTCTCAGAATAGACTGACAACTTTGAAACTTGTATTTATCAACCAGTTGATTCACACAAACATTTCGAAGTTTGTATTGAAAATAAGCCTGAGCCACACGGTGGACAATATTGAATTAGGCTACTGCTTGCACTAGATGTGCTAGCCAAAGACATCTATTTATAACATTGCATGTGTTTTGTGTACTTTCAAGATACACAACCATTGTGTGCATAAGCATTGTGCATTACTACATAATTGTGTTTGTGTGAGAGATCTGGTTGTATCAAACCCTACACAAAACATATATGTTTTAATTTATAATCAATTTTATAACAAATGTTTCCACTATTACAATCTTCAAACAATAATCTTTACATAATAACATACACTACACAGTAGAAAATCATTTCATTTGCATATAGGAAAGTATAATTTGAAAGCAATGAAGATAACAATGAACAGATAAACACGCATGCATTGAAATACAAGCTTGTTAAGACCGAGACAGATATTGAGCGGAAGATATGTAGTAAGGAAACCTTTCCATAAGGATCAGCCTAGGAAGCCATCCCAGCTCACATGAAAAATGCATGATTTGCTTTTATTTTAATAGTACTGCACGTTCCATTACTTGCACCCCGGCACGTGTAGGAATCCAATTGTTCCCTTTTGAAGGAGATAATGACTTCCACTGAATCAAAAGGATTTCTTTGCTGCTGCGCGGTCGCGAAAATCCATATTTGTTTATTTTTTATTACCTGCTGTTGCATGAAGGAAAAAAAGATGATTCAGTGTGAAGTATCAATGCTTAAAATGAATGTAAAATTGATCAGATAAAGGACAAGCTTTTGTTGACAAATAGGAATTGGTTCTCGTTTTCTAAAACACACATTCCAGCATTGGTGCAGATTTTAACAATATTGCGTATTACGCAGCTAAGAAAAAAGAAGGAGAACGAGAGGTGGTCCAAATAAAGAAAATCTCTAAAAAAAAAAAAAAGGCCATTTCTGTATGCCAACCCTTATTGTTTCTTCACCTCCATCTTCTCCAGTAAGTTGCTGCCTTCCCCAGAAAACCCCAAGTTCCTTGCAAATATTTCCTTGCAGCACACGCTTTTTGCTCACTGTACCTTTCACAGATGGGAAATAACCATTTGCATATCAGTCTTTGTACCACCCACATGGGCAGTCCAGCACCGAAATGCTATGCCAATTCCTCTCTAAACAAGAGTACCAACAGCAACCCCATACACATGTTTCAGCCTTGCTGTGCCTCTCTGAGCACAGTGAGCAGGGAGTCCCCGTCTGGTTGCCCACAGGGTGACCAACCCCAAGTTCCTTGCAAATATTTAAAAAAAGGCAGCAGGCGTTCCTCTCCAGAAAGAACATGGTATGATAACCTGTTCTGAGATGAGAGTTTGCCGCACACACTTTTTGCTCACTGTACCTTTCACAGATGGTAAATATCCATTTGCATATCAGTCTTTGTCCCTCCCACATGGGCAGTCCAGCACCAAAATGCTATGGTACACCAGAAGGGATCCGAACTGATTGAAATACAAGTGAATTATAAGACCTCCTTGTCCAATTTTGGTAACGTGCACGGAACAGCAAGCTTATCTCCGCAAGGTCGAGGATCATTGGTTAGTTTCAATTATTACCCAATGATAAAAGGGACTGCCTAGTCAAGGTTGTATAAAAATATCTACTTTATAATTACTACAACAGACAGTTCTATTACACTACAAATATGACCACCCAGTAAAGGAACAAAGAGGACAAACAGTTTCACAAAGGAAAGGGATGCATTCTGGATAATGACAGGAGGGTAGTTGGTAAAGAAATCAGTCTTACAGTTCAAGGTTATTCTGTTTCAGCACCAAGGAGGCAAAGGGTTGTAACTGTCTCTAGGGGCCTTTGGAGAAGGACCAGGGGGGCAGAACCACAACGTACCTGGTACTGAACAGCATCCAGGCGATTCCAGGGCGCGTCGCAGGCCTTGAGACAGAGTTAGTGACGGGAGACAGCTATGGGTACCAGGTGGCAGGCAGTTCAGAAAGCGTGGCTGGACGTACGTCTGCAGGCTGTCTGGCGCAGAGGCTCGGGGGCAAGAATCGTGGTCTTTGTGCTGGTTAGTGGATTTGGAATGCTGGTTGTGGCAGCTCAGACAGCTCTTGTGACTGCGACGTGACAACAGTCAGCGTTGCAGCTGGATGCAGTTCAAGGCCCCGACTGTCTCAAAAATGTCCTTTAAAGACAGATGCTGGATGATGCTTGTGTGGCACTCCTAGCTTCTTCGCAGGGTTTCTGTCCTGTCAAGGCAGACAGCCCAAAGCTCAGGAGAGTGAATGCAGGCAACAGCCTTGTCCTTTATCCAGAGACTCTCTGGCACTTCCCACTTAGGAAGCTTGCTGGCAGAACGTAGCAGGGCATGCTGTGTGACGGCTGGGTATCGGTTCTGGAGCTGCTGGACAGGTCCTCCGAGTCCGGTATCTCCCTCTGTTCCCTGGGAGATTTTTAGGGGAGGGATCTTGCTTCCCTCTTGGAGCACCTGGCCCTGGACTTCCTTCACTGGCGGAATATGTATGGTACACTGTACCTTCAGCTTGGGTCCAAATGAGTCCTCCTTCTTACTCCTTTCACAGTCTTCGGATGATCTGCCAAGTGGGGGGTTTGGCTCTCTTTTAAAGCTGAATGGGCCCCAGTGATTGGTGCAGGCTATGCCTACCTTAATGAACCAATCCTGGGTCCCCACCAACAATCTTCTGTTATGCATGAGGTCAAGACCAGAGTGCTCTGGAACAGGACAGACAAGGGGTGGCAACATATTCCTATGTCCCACCCATCTTCCTGTCTGTTGTAGATCAAAGTGTCTCTCTGGTTAACTGAGCCCTCTGTGACTCTTGATCAAAGTGCAGGTTTACCTTGAAGTATGTGGTGGGAGCAGACTTCCTGTCTCCCCCAAATCACATACTTCTCCCCTCTGAAAGGGGTCTGCTCTGCAGGGACACCAGTGGTAACTGCTGGATGCAGACAGACCATTCACTGCCTTTCATACAGAGGTGGGAATTAGACACATTGCATACCAAAGGGTTGTTAGTCCCACCTTTTTGTTGTCTTATTCAGCAACCAAGCCCCTTCAGGCTTGCCTCAATTATCTCGTTAGTATGCACTGCCACCAGCCGAATTTAGACAAAATGAATGCAGATCCATGGAGCTTTGATATTTAAATTAGGCTGCTCATGGCTGGAGGAAGGTGTGCCTTCCCCATCCTTGGAATACTTTGCTGTACCTCAGCGATGTCACATTCCAGCTGAATTTGACAGTGGAAGATGGTGCCTGTAAGCTGTGGCTTCCCGGCATACGTGTGACTATTTGTTTTGTGCGGGAAGCAGATGAAATGTGCACAGAATGGCCTTCCATATTTCTCTGAGGTTGGTCCCCCATCATTCATTCTTATTAATACTCTTCCCGTACGGATGGTCAAATTCCTCACAACCCCTTGTTCACCCCGATCAAACAGGGTATGTCCCAGGCAGGAATATAACAGACAATCACAGACGACTCCACCACATAATTGAGCAGATGGAAAGTGACCCAGGCAAATTGGTGATAGTCTCGTTGGATGCCGTTAAGGCGTTCGACTCGGTGAGGTGGCCGTGGTTGCTGGCGGCGCTGAGGGAATATGGCATGGGGCCGGGGTACCTGAGGTGGGTCAAAATGATTTACAGCTCCCCAATCACCAGGGTTAAAACCGGCGCAATTATCTCAGACAGATGGCACCTCGGTAGTGGCACGAGACAGGGCTGCCCCTGGTCGCCCATGTTGTACATCCTTGCTCTGGAGCCACTGGCAATCTGCCTCAGACAACAGTATGGGGAGATCGGTATCCCCACGAAGGAGGGACGCACCTTACATCACTGTATGCGGATGATATCCTGCTATACCTGCGTTTCCCAGAGGAAAACTTTCAATATGTCTTGGAGGTGATGGAACGATATGCCACCCTCTTGGGCATAGCGGTAAACCCCAGGAAACAGAGTATGTTCCCCTTGGGGAGATACAGAAAGGCCCCACTGAAGCACTTACCGGTCCTGCCGATACCCTGGAAGATTAGGACATTTCAATACTTGGGTATCAGCATATACCACTCGGCTGAGGACGAACACAAATACAACACGGAGAGGGCAGTGGCAGGCATTAAGAATAGCATGGGGTTTTGGCCCAGGCTACCTCTGCCATGTTAGTTAGGGCGGCACTGATCAAGATGCTGGTCCTGCCGAGACTGCTGCACTTCTTTACGAACATTCCATACATGCTCCCCAAACGGTTCTTTGTGAAAGTCCACAGTTTATGCAGGGGCTTTATCTGGCACAACTCCAGAAATAGGGTGGCCCTATGGAAGCTACAAAACCTGTGTGACAAGGGAGGTATAAACCTACCGAATTTTGAGCTATATTAGCTGGCGGGGCAGCTTCAGTGTGTGGCTAGATGGTTGTCTGAAGAGGAGACAGCTGAAATCAGGCTTTTGTACAAGGACACCACCCCTTACTTTTTGAGAGAGGTGGTATGGTTGCCCAAATCTAAGTTGCAGGGAAGGGCAAGACTCCTGAAACTGGGCTGGGAAATATTGATCATTTCTAGAAATATAAGTTTATCCCAAATGATGGTCCATTGATTTGAAATCGAAACATCAGAAGAATTTTCATCTGGACTCCGGACTTTGTAAAGGTTGGAAAAGTGTGTGATCCATTTCTGCTGAGTAACATTTGAGAGCATCAGTTGTTGCTGTCGGACGTTATTATTCAGCAGATTCCATAAAGTTTGCAAGTTCTTATTTCTGAGTGTTAAAAGCATGGCTTTCGCGTCCGTTTGTTGGAGGGTCATCGTGTGTTTTTTTCCAGTTTCTCTAAGATTGTTTTGCGTTTCTGCTCTTCTGCAGATTTTCAGGAGTGGAATCCTTTCTCCATTTTTGGAGGTTTTGCCCTAGGGATTTCTTTTTGTTTGCTAATTCTGGATTATAGTAGTGCAGATGAGCAGATTTCTTTGCTGTGATCTGTTTTGTTTGGAAGGGGATCAATATCCAGTCATAGTTTAGTTTTTGTTCATCTGGCATATTTGTTTGATGGAAAGTCTGCGGTAGAGCGGCTAGATGGTTTTTGCTGAGTCTTAGCCTGGTGGTTGCTCCCGTTAGTTCTAGCAGAGGGAAGGGGGGAGGTTTGAGAGGATCGCACAGTCGTGCACCACTGATCATGAGCATAGAGTGATCGCTCTTATTAGTAGGGAGTATTTTATATTCCGATAGCAAGTTGTTCAGAGCTGGAGATAGGTATATATAGTCGATAATTGCCGAGGAGTTTCGACATGACCAGGTTGGAATCAACAAATTGTGTTTGTCGCAGGGATGCTTTATTCATGTCAAGTTTCTCATAGAAATCTCTTTAGTCCAGTGAAGAGCTCTGTTGATAAGTCATGATGGTGTCTGAGGAGTACATTGGGAGCATAAAGATGGATATTGAGGTCTCCACAAATAATAAAAGTCGATGTTGGGAAATTTCGCACTGATTCTGTCGATTTCCAGAAATACGCCATCCAGGAAATTGTTGTCATTAATTGCTGCTGGATTCCAGTACGCATTTATGACGGCGATCCTTCTAGAGATCAGGTTGTCTTGTTGAAATTGGTGTTCTGAGGTCACAGGATTCGATATCTTTATGATCGTGAGTTGAGTCCATGGATTAATGTTTTCTGTTTCAAGGAGGGTCCAGGATGGAGATGTCGTCATCAGCGTCATAAGTCCTGAGGACGCACGGCCCATGGGTCCTTGCAAGGCAGGGTTAAGGACAATTGTGTATCCGTCACAGGAGGGCGTTTGAATCAGCCCGGTCTCTTGAAGGCATATTATGTGACAAGATTCCAAGACAGGAGCCAGCGCTTCAAACAAGTGTGAGTATCCTCTCGTATTCCATGAGCATAATGACCACCCATAAATCTTTAGTAGGGTTGATGGTTATGAATGGCCCTCCAATTCTTTTGGATATGCTGGATGGGCATCTTCATAATCTCGCCAGAAAGCTTGTTGCAGATGAGGGGCGCTCTTAATACAGTGGATATTTGGTGTCGAAATTGAACGATTTCTACCTAGGGGAGTTGTGTTACGCATTGTTCATGACGATCTGTCATATTGTGACCTGCTACAGTCTTTAGGGTTCTCCACCAGTCGACCAATGGAGCACTTCCTTTTTTTTGCGTCCATTGTTTCTGTTGGGATGAGTGAGCAAACAAACCCCAGCAATAGCAATGGCGCAGCCATCTGTAAAATTCGATTCATGGCGTCTGACGTATAGAATTCAATCTGGATTTTGTCTAGGAAATGGTCATCTTCAAAGCTCACGCTTAATTTCCTGTGACTGTATTGATTTGAGTTGTGGGATTACGTGGAGAAATCTTAATAAATTGGACCTGTTGAGTGTAATAGTCGCTCGTCTGTGATGGATACAAGCTATCTGGAGGATGCACTTTGATTTTTTTCTGCCAAGGATCGATGAACTGTGGTAAGCTGTATGAATCAGCGTTGCAAGAGTTCCTTCTATCATTTCTTTGTGGTTCTGATGGTTATCATTCCCAGAGTGAGAGTCTGGTACACCCCTATTGTATGCTTTTTAAAACCACATATGTGAAACGGGAAGCAGACAAATAGCACTAATGAGGGTTCATGGTTGCTTTGCATGAATTCAAAAGGTCGTTGTGGAAATAAAGAATGATAACAGATGTTTATATTTGATAAATATATGTGTGACCAAAGAGTTGTATAATTAAATCACCAAGTATATAAGACATCCTGTGCTTGGTGCAGGTTTCATTTTTTCACAATACTCACTCTAGCATTAAAGTGTTTATCCAAACGAGTATATATGGTTCATTGTTAGACTCAGGATTTGCGTGAGGCGATAAAATGGCTGTGACATCAGTCACTCCATTTGGGTGCATGGGTTGTCCCGTTTCTATTCTAGAGAGGTTCCCTCTCCCCAAAAACGGGAACTTCACAGAATTAAAGAAAAAGTGGGCCTGAGAGAGGAATCCGGGTTTCAGGGTTTGGGTGGTTGTGCAAATGTCCAGTCTCTGATGCACAGACATCCATTGAGAATACGATCATATATTAGTCTAGAATAGCCAGCATTTTTTATTTTGCTGTAAAACTTAATCATTGTGATGATGATGTAAGAATGAAATGGGTCCATAAGCGAGGCAAATATCCAACCGCTTTTATGGATAGCACCACGGATGGGTTGGGCCCAAGCTCAATTGAAGTATAATAAAAAAGCAAGATAGCCTGCATGGCTGTCCAGTGCTACAGGTGGGGAAAGAAACAGATCAGGCGGACAAAGGTGCAGGCCTGATCCATCCTAAGAAGGGTCATGGGTCTGTTGCCTGGCTTACTCTCCCTCCTAGGACATGTGCACAAGTCTGTCAGGGGGGTATTCACTAGTCCTTGATAAAGAATGGGGGGGGGGTAGATGTTTCCACCAAGGTATTCTAAACTCTTACAATGGCAATGTGACAGTACACAACATAAATAAGCCCACACAGTAGATGTATTACAAAATAAACTATTATAAAGTCATGTTACGAAATGACTACAATTAGGGAAGAACTAGAAGATACATCTTATTATCTAGGAAAAGTTAAATGCACATTTAATTACACTAGGGTAACAGGGTAACTGTGTTAGTACAATGTTGAGTACTTGCAATGATTTATCATACACAAATGTATAGAAAACAGTGGATACGTGTTCAAATTCATTGATCACTTTAAACAAATCCAGGACTTCAAGAGGAGAAAATATATATATTTATATGTTTACAGGTAAGAACATTTGTCTAGTAGTTTAGAAGTATGTCAATAGGAACCAACATGACAAAGTCAGCAGTTTGATCACAGATACAGTGACAATATAGGTAAGTGACAGCAGACAGTGCAGTAGGAGAAGACAAGGCTTGGCCAGTCAGAGAGGGAAGGTGGCACAGACATGCCCTGGCACGTAGTGGCAAGATAAGATACGAGCACCTGCTAAAGTGTTGAGAAGGTGGTAGGAGTTCAGAATAAGGAAGGAGGAAGTAGTGAAGACAAGGAGAGAGGTCCTTCAATCTTGTTACTTTCCAAATAAAACCCCTTTAAACTGCCACTTTAGTGGATGTTTCTCATTGATGACACAAGTCCATTACAGTCACGTGGTATTTACCGTGCTCTTGAGCTCACACATTATAATCTGGGGGGGGGAGGGGCAAGGGGTCACCCTTCTATGCTACTGAATTGTAGTCACACCAAACCCTTATCAGGAAAGAACCTGTGATGCCTCCTTGCCTTGGGGGAAGCAGTGGTTATGCTCTTACTCATTATGAAGCCCACTACAGGCTCTGTGCTTACCTGCATTCAAAGGTGCCAGGCACCCAGGATTGGGCCCGGCAACGGCCATTGTTATGCTTCTACCCCTTACTGGACCACATTATAGGTTCTGCTTTTAAAGGACCACTACATGGCACCTGGGTTGGCGCTCACTACAGGCTCTGGTGTAGCTTCTCCTAAAAAGGATCTGTCTGGCCCCTTCCAGGCTCTGGGATATGGTCCCCAGCAGACTTCCAATCAGGTCCTTCTCCCTTCAGGTTTCTCTGGATGCGTCTCCAGGACTGGGCTGCATTACCCAGCAGTCTGATCTCCTTGCTCCTTCTCACCTTCTGCAGCTCTACAGCTGTGGTCATTTTTAGATCTGGTTAGAATTCTTACATGCTCCGATTAACCCTGCGATTGGTTGCATCATTCTTTACTTAACCTGGGTTTACTGGATCGTTCAAAGCCCCCAGTTTCCACCTCCTCCTCATGTGGGACGGTTTTCCCTCGCTTCTCCATTGATTAACGTGTGATGAACCAAAAGCAAGCGTGCCAAGCACTTAAATACAGCCACCATCATATTGACGTCCACGTCAAATTCTGATGAGGCCAAGTTAATGGTGGGATTGGACTCAGGAGCAACAAATGGAACTCGGGCTTTCAGGCCTCAGTTTCATGTTGAAATGTATGAACTAAATCAAAGACCATCTATATATTGAGATCTTACATACGTCAATCTATTGGCCACAGTTGAATGGATTGGCTGAAGGATTTAATTAGACCTTGAATTATCTGCTAAAGAAGCTGATAGTTAAGGATGTGAAAACTAGGATTAGTTACTAGCCTGCACCCTATTTTCTGTGCATAAAACCCTTGGGCTTCAACCGGCTTCACTCCATTTGAACATGTATATGGTTCTAAAAAAGGAGATCTATTGGACTGGCTTAGAGCATGGTTCGAACAGCAAGAAGATCACTCTGTTAATACTACAAAATTGTCCAGAAAACAACAGACCGGAAAACCCTGGTCAGGAAATGACTGCACCAGTATCTAAAGCAGGTCCAAGACAAACAGAAAAGGTTATATGTTCAGAATTGCAGACGGACAAAGTTCAAGGTTGTTTACCGGGTAATGGTATTACTCCCTACCACTGATAACAAGCTCCCGGCGCAGCGGCATAGCCCATATAGCATCACTGAGATCCTGAGTGATTTAACATATAAAGGCTAGCATCCAGAGTGTTGCAAAAAAAACAAGTTTACCACATTAATTAGTTGAATTTGTGGTGGTAGACCAGCCACCTTAACCTTATGGTTCCCACGCATACAGAGGAGAACACCAATCCTCCAAAGCCTGATATTACTCTAATATCTGACGACTTGGACCCAGCCAAGAAGAGGGGTTCACAAGATGTCCTGGTGCATTTCCCTGAGGTCTTCTCTGAACTGCCCGGGTGAGTACACTGTTGTTTCTTTTTACCCCATTGACACTCCCAAGGGGAAATCCATCTGTTTTAGACACTATTGGCTACCAGAAGATCACTGACAAACTAACAGAAGATAAAAAAAAGATGTAAAAAAAAAAGTATTTCACTGGCAATTGTCCACTCATATTGCGCTGGTAGAGAATCCTGGGAGAAGGGAGGAAAAGTGCAATTACCATAGATAAATAATAGGGGGAAGGAACACCCCTGGAGAGAAGGGAAACACAGGAATCCAGGCCAATCCCATACCTCACAGACAATGAGAGCACAGCCCAGCTAATAATCTGCAATATTAACTCATACAGGCATTGTTGACCCCTATGATAGGAGGGAAAAGGGAACAGGTTTTGAGAGAGATGGACAGCGATCCAGGGGGAAGGTGGCCCCTAGAAAGGCAGAGAATGAGAATAGCAGAAGCTACAGCTGACCTACAGGTAGAGCCCATTCCCTGACTGAAGTCAGTGTACAAGGACTACATGTTGCTAAGAATCTGCTTGGTAACCCCCCTAACCTAGCCACTGGTGGAGAGAAGAGCAGGGAGCCAGGATACAGCTTACCCATTGGAAGATATATTCCAAGCACTGGCCAGAGCCAGACACCAGACAAAGGAGACAAGTAAAGCATGGTGAAGACTCAAGCCACTGAGCCTGACAACTTTGTGGCAAGTAATATCCCTAGCCTGACAACGACCTTGGCAAGGGGAAAGACACACTGGCTATTAAAAGCCACTGTAGAACTCTAGAGGGGGTGGCATTGCTGCCGGTAAGGTATCCCGTGGACCAGAAGCAATAACTATTTGATGGTAGGCGTATGCCACATCTCCAACAACAACTCTAGGCCAGCTATCCGCGGCCATAAGGTGATAATTACTGAGCAAGGAATAAACGGCAGAAGAACCAAAGCAAGCCTTTTGCAGACGGTATCCCTGGAACTGTACGTGGGCTAAAAAGAGCGCGTATAGCAGAGTAGGTAATGGACATGGGCATTGGGTCCTTTTAGAGGAGCTCCTTGCAGCAATCGTGTTCCAACACCATCCCGACACTTAACTAAAGTGTCACCTTTTGGGCTCAACTGAAATCCAATAGGACCTCAGAGGTGTTCCTCCATCCAAACCTGAATTTACACAAAGGTGATACACATCACTTCATGTGCCTCGTGTCTTCTATCGATTACACACTAAGCATGAATATATTCGGGCCCAGGATTACTGGAATCTAATATCAATGAAATGGGCCCAGGGCTCCTATTGGTGTGGCATGCGTAATTCCCCCCATTACCTACTTCCGCAAAGTAGATTTATAATGTTATTGCCATTTATGAGGGGATGGGTTTATGCAGACCTTTTGCTCTTTTGTTATTTGAGGTTCGGCACTAACTTTGAAATACCAAAATAAGTCAATAAAACGGATGTGCGAGGAAGCCAGGGGAAAAGAAGAGAAGTTGCCTAATCAAGAAGCCCAAAACAACTTGCTCCTATCTGAAGAAATGCTGCTCTGAGAGAAGCGCTCAATCCTGCCCAGCTGGGAAAGGCATGCAAGCCGGTGCCTGTATCGCAGGCGCATGGCCTACAAACTGCCACATCAACGTGTTTTGCAAGACACATTCAGTCTCGGTACCGAGCCCTCCCAGGAGTTTATAGGAAGACACAAGACAACCCCAGCCTATGTTACTATAAATACCACCAACCTTACCACATCTTTCTCTCCTCCTTTCTCGATTGCTCTTTAGAACGCTTTCTCTACCATGTGTATATACGCATTCTTTGCATCGCTAAAACCTGGATTTCTTCTTTTAAAATGTCTACACCCGCTGCCCAGACTTCTTTCTCACATTCACAAAGAAAGGCAACATTATGAAACCGATGTCAACACTTGAACACTGCCCAACCAAACTACCAATCAAAGGAAGTTATTACAAACCACTAGAATCACACACATTAATTTACTCATATCAAAGTGTTACAAAGAATATGTAACATGAATGCTCATCAATAAAAATAAAAATTGTTGATCATAATTTTGCTTCAATTTCACAAACAGAGTGACGATGGATTCTTGTATAAGATGACAAGCTGAGTAGTTTGGATTTTTCCGACGTGTTTCGAGTATGGAAATTCTTCTTCTGGGATTGTCATCTAGATCAAGAGAGAATATGGTTAGAAACTTAATCTTGCTTCTTGACGCTCTTTGCTGCCGTCTCATCTCTGTTTACTCCACCTACTTGAATATAGCCTCATGTTTAAAACCCCCTTATCAGGTTGAACTTTGTTACTGTGTATTGAACGTATGGCACAGTGCTTTAGAGAACGTCATTTACATACCCAAATAAATAAATGAATAACATAGCACGATCAAGACATTTATAGCAGATGTCAGCAGTATTTCTGAGGTCCTCAGAATACGTAAACCAAAGGGCACCAGAATGACTGTGTAGGAAGCCAGGTAGCAAAAGGATCACATGGCTTATTCGGGGGTTCAGAACATGGGACCGAGTCAAAAGAGGTCAGCAAGACATTAGGAGGATTTTAAAACGTGGTCAGGAAGAACATCAGAAGAGTTGGGAACAACTTCAGCTGTATGAGGCAATCCACAGGAAAGCTGTGGCTGGGTCGGGGCCACTTTGTGTCAGCCTCCAACAATACCCAAGAGCAGCGGTCTGAAACCTGCGGCTCTCCTGATGTACTGGACTGCAATTCCCTAGCCTAACGAGAGTTGTCCCACAAATCTGGAGAGCCAAAGATCGCGAATCCCTGCTCAGGGGTATTTCAGAAATTATCAATAGCTTCACTATCAATAGCTTCTGCCCTGTACTAGGCCACGAGTGGACAGCGAGTAAAATCAAGGATAAACACATAGTTTAGCATAGTGTTTTCATTAACACAGAAGTGAATAGCATAATCAGAGGAGTGTGCACAGTGCACCCATTTCTGAAGGCCGTCAGTCTGGGTTGGTTTTCTTTGCACAACTCAACATTGGCCCGATGATGGTTTCTTAGCTTATTGATGCACCGGATATGACCTGCTCTTAGCCTAAGTAATGGCTGCCATGTAAAATATATACTCCATAAACAAGGCAGACACTCTGACTGCTGGTGCAGTGTCTTCTGGCTGCAATTATGCTTTTTTCCCTAGAGGAAAGCATTATTTAATCAGTTATAGCTCTTTAAAATGATGTAAAGCATTTTGAAATGACTGTTGATGATTTGCTAAATTTATCTCTTGAAAGCTTTTGTTCATGAGAAGGAAATGTGCATTGTTCTAGATTTTGCTTGCACAAATTAATAGCATAGTATGTAGTGAGGACTTGCCTTGTAGCGTTCTTCCCCTTCAAGAGTCAATACCAACCTTGCCCTTTGCATGGATCCCTAAAGCAAGCAAACATGGAATTTGGTTTCCTGTGGGTGCCTATACAGCCGCTTCCCCAAAGGTCATGACTCCTGCCTTTCACGGACCCTCTAAATTCCCATTCAGGTACAAGGCATGTTTAAAAACTGCCTGGGCCTCATCCGTCGGCCATTACCACCATTCCCCTTCATCATCCCCAAATTTCACCTACGCAGAAGTTTCTGTTATGTGGTCAGTAGAGCGTGCTCCTCCTCTCTGCCCCTTTCCCCTCTCTCTGTGGCTGAAAGTCACGTTATCTGGTGTGAATTTGCTAAAGGCATCCAAGCCATTGCTGACACCAGCGCGTCTAGAGTATAAACAAAAAGGTTCTTGCAGAATGACAGGCAGGGGTTGTTGTGTTCCTATGGTTAACAGGAGATGAGAGCATCAGCAACCACGTGTGGGGATTGGGTCTGGTATTTGGAGCCATACATTGTCATCGCGAATGTCCTACATGCACAATTAAACATTGATTTGCTGCATAGATGAAACAGGCTATTGGTTTTAAAGCAGGATATTGGGGAAAGAAAATGTACGTGTTTGATGCAAATGACGCTATTAAAAAGGGATATTATTTGATTATGCTAACATTATAAACTGGCTCTTTTAAACATTTTAAAATATTAATTTCTAATGATCATAATAATAAGAATGTTGCATGTGTCTTACTGAGCAAAGCATAACATCAAAACCTAGAATAGCCGTATAGGTTATTATTATTTTTTTATTGAAATGATATAGTTTATACATAAACTTTTCATTTAGGTTTAATAGATCATTTTTCTCATTATTTACAGGTAACTAAAGGAGGAGAAAAAAGAAATGTGAAAGGAAAGAGAAAGAAAGAAAAAGGGGAAGCAAATGGTTGTGCATCGTCTGTGGATTTGGATCTTTAGTTTAGTCCAAGATATCCACGAGAAATTGAACAACTGTGTAAATCAGTTTCTTGTCTTGGCCTCTTAGTAGCTTTATCCATCTACTGTCACCTTCCTCCTGTTGGTGAGAGATCTTAAATAGTTCTCCAAAGAGAGCTCTCTTGTCAGCCAGCGCAGGGCATATCATGATTAGATGTTTCAGTGATACCGGAGCATCTTTATCCATACAGAATCGACAGAATTGTTCAGCTTTCGATATTTGTCAGATGTTAGATAATCTTTGTCTCGTCGGGAGAATATTTAGTCGAAGTTTCATGAAAATGGTGTGGATAGTTGGGTCCGGAAATAGTACCAAGTAGTGCAGAAGTTCGTTCAGTGCTTGTATATCAGTTGAGCATTGTAAGTTCATGGTATATCTTTATTTCCCTTTTATTGTTTTGATCCAATCATTTTGTTGCAACTTTATCTTTGCACGTTGGGGACGGTTGATAAGTGCTTCCGCTGTAATGTCTTAATTTGCCATTTGTTGGAATAGTGTTGCCTTCCATGTTTTCAACAGGGTATTATTCATGGTGTAGCGTTATTCTTAGGATTTGCATTGCTGGGATAAGATCTTCGTTTATCACCTTATGCCAAAGAACCATCTGTTTCCAAATAACTATTGAGGTGAGGGATTGTAATGCTACCTCAAACTGTATTCTGGTCATAGGATAGTTTTTTGGAAGGTTTAATATCTTCCGCCAAAAGGCGGCTTCCAGTGTTTGCCAGTTTATGTTGGTAGCAGTGATCATGGCGTCACTCCCGCATGTGATAATAGCAATGACTTTTTGGTGATAAAACGCTAGGATTGTTTTCAGAGAGAATTTGCCATAACGCCTATGTAGCTTCACTCCTTGTCGCGCAAGCATTTGAATTTTACCTTCCAGGGTAGTCACCCAAGCTGTTTCTGCTTTCTGTTGATTTATTACTACACCAAGATATTTGAAGGTGGTGACTACCTCCAGGGTTTTTTTGTCCAATATGAAATTTGTTACTCTATGTCGGTGACTTGTGCTATGATGTTTAGTTAATTTCATTATTTTGTTTTTTTTTGGCATTAATCTGGAGTTCGTTCTGATTCATATATGTTTCTGTCATGGGTAAATTCTCCTGCAAGCCTGAGGGGGTTTTATCTATCAGTACAATGTCATCGGCATACATGAGGTATGCGATCGGCAGGGAGTTGATTTTCAGTGGATTAAGTGTGTCTGGTTTGATATTTGTGGAGTATTCTGCCATATATAGATTGTACAGAGTTGCCGCTAAGGGACATCCCTGTTTTAAGCCGTTCCATGTTCTTATTGCGTCTGTGGTGAGTCCTTCTGTTGTTAATCTACTTGTGACTGAAGTGTTGGAATATAGTAACTTGATAGGTTCACTAATCTCCAGAGGACATTTCCATATTGCAAGTTTTTTCCACAGTATGTTCCTGTTTATGGCATCGAAGGCCATATGCAAGTCTATGAAAGCGGAATAAACAGGGGAGTTGTTCCTTAAGGCTTCATGTTTTAGTAGATTTAGAATCAAAAGATTCACGTTTGTTCCCACATTAGGAGTGAAGCCTGTTTGCCTGCTATCGAAGAGGTTTCTCTCTTTGGCCCAAACAGTCAGTTTTTGAAGAAGGTATATTGCAAACAATTTTCCCAAAGGATCTAATAGAGCAATAGGTCTGAAGTTGGCGGGGTCGTCTCTATCGCCCTGCTTATAGATCGGAATCAATACTGCTCTAGTCCAAGTAACAGGTATCATCTTTACTGTATTGATTAGGGTTAGGATAAGATCCATTAGGTCCGCCCATATCTCCGGGGCCTGTTTCAAAGAGGCATTGGACAGGCCATCAGGACCAGGGGCTCGGGAGGCATTCAGATTTTTGATCATTTCTAGAAATATAAGCTTATCCCAAGTGATGGTCCATTGATTTGAAATCGAAACATCCGAAGAATTTTCATCTGGACTCCGGACTTTGTAAAGGTTGGAAAAGTGTGTGATCCATTTCTGCTGAGTAACGTTTGAGACCATCAGTTGTTGCTGTCGGACGTTATTATTCAGCAGATTCCATAAAGTTCGCAAGTTCTTATTTCTGAGTGTTAAAAGCATGGCTTCCGCGTCCGTTTGTTGGAGGGTCATCGTGTGTGTTTTTTTCCAGGTTTTATAAGATTGTTTTGCGTTTCTGCTCTTCTGCAGATTTTCAGGGGTGGGATCCTTTCTCCATTTTTGGAGGTTTTGTCCCAGGGATTTCTTTTTGTTTGCTAATTCTGGATTATAGTAGTGCTGATGAGCAGATTTCTTTGCTGTGATCTGTTTTGTTAGGAAGGGGATCAATATCCAGTCATAGTTTAGTTTTTGTCATCTGGCATATTTGTTTGATGGAAAGTCTGCGGTAGAGCGGCTAGATGGTTTTTGCTGAGTCTTAGCCTGGTGGTTGCTCCTGTTAGTTCTAGCAGAGGGAAGAGGGGAGGATTGAGATGATCGCACAGTCGTGCACCACTGATCATGAGCATGGAGTGATCGCTCTTATTAGTAGGGAGTATTTTATATTCCGATAGCAAGTTGTTCAGAGCTGGAGATAGGTATATATAGTCGATAATTGCTGAGGATTTTCGACATGACCTGGTTGGAATCAACAAATTGGGTTTGTCGCAGGGATGCTTTATTAATGTCAAGTTTCTCATAGAAATCTCTTTAGTCCAGCGAAGAGCTCTTGTTGATAAGTCATGATGGTGTCTGAGGAGTCGATTGGGAGCATAAAGATGGATATTGAGGTCTCCACAAATAATAAAATCGATGTTGGGAAATTTCGCACTGATTCTGTCGATTGTCAGAAATACGCCATCCAGGAAATTGTTGTCATTAATTGCTGCTGGATTCCAGTACGCATATATGGCGGCGATCCTTCTAGAGATCAGGTTGTCTTGTTGAAATTGGTGTTCGGAGGTCACAGGATTCGATATCTTTATGATCGTGAGTTGAGTCCATGGATTAATGTTTTCTGTTTCAAGGAGGGTCCAGGATGGAGATGTCTTCATCAGCGTCATAAGTCCTGAGGATGCGCAGCCCCTGGGTCCTTGCAAGGCAGGGTTAAGGACAATTGTGTATCCGTCACAGGAGGGCATTTGAAGAATCAGCCCGGTCTCTTGAAGGCATATTATGTGACAAGATTCCAAGACAGGAGCCGGCGCTTCAAACAAGTGGCAGTATCCTCTCGTATTCCATGAGCATAATGACCACCCATAGATCTTTAGTAGGGTTGATGGTTATGAACGGCCCTCTAATTCTTTTGGATATGCTGGATGGGCATCTTCATAATCTCGCCAGAAAGCTTGTTGCAGATGAGGGGCGCTCTTAATACGGTGGATATTTGGTGTCGAAATTGAACGATTTCTACCTAGGGGAGTTGTGTTACGCATTGTTCTTGACGATCTGTCATATTGTGACCTGCTACAGTCTTTAGGGTTCTCCGCCAGTCGACCAATAGAGCACTTCCTTTTTTTTTGCGTCCATTGTTTCTTTTGGGATAGATGAGCAAACAAACCCCAGCAATAGCAATGGTGCAGCCATCTGTAAAATTTGATTCATGGTGTCTGGTGTATAGAATTCAATCTGGATTTTGTCTAGGAATTGGTCATCTTCGAAGCTCACGTCTTAATTTCCTGTGACTGTACTGATTTGAGTTGTGGGATTGCGTGAAGCAATCTTAATAAATTGGACCTGTTGAGTGTAATAGTCACTCATCTGTGATCGATACAAGCGATCTGGAGGATGTACTTTGATTTTTTTCTGCCAAGGATCGATGAACTGCGGTAAGCTGTATGTATCAGCGTTGCGAGAGTTCCTTCTATCATTTCTTTGTGGTTCAGATGGTTATCATTCCCAGAGTGAGAGTCTGGTACACCCCTATTGTATGCTTTTTAAAACCACATTTGTGAAACGGGAAGCAGACAAATAGCACTAATGAGGGTTCATGGTTGCTTTGCATGAATTCAAAAGGTCGTTGTGGAAATAAAGAATGATAACAGATGTTTATATTTGATAAATATATGTATGACCAAAGAGCTGTATAATTAAATCACCAAGTATATAAGACACACTGTGCTTGGTGCGGGTTTCATTTTTTCACAATAGTCACTCTAGCATTAAAGTGTTTATCCAAATGAGTATATATGGTTCATGGTTACAGACTCAGGATTTGTGTGAGGCGATAAAATGGCTGTGACATCAGTCACTCCATTTGGGTGCATGGGTTGCCCCGTTTCTATTCTAGAGAGGTTTCCTCTCCCCAAAAACGGGAACCTCACAGAATTAAAGAAAAAGTGGGCCTGAGAGAGGAATCTGGGTTTCAGGGTTTGGGTGGTTGTGCAAATGTCCAGTCTCTGATGCACAGACATCCATTGAGAATACGATCATATATTAGTCGAGAATAGCCAGCATTTTTTATTTTGCTGTAAAACTTAAGTTTAATCATTGTGATGATGATGTAAGAATGAAATGGATCCATAAGCGAGGCAAATATCCAACCGTTTTTACGGATGGGTTGAGCCGAAGCTCAATTGAAGTATAATAAAAAAGCAAGATAGCCTGCATGGCTGTCCAGTGCTACAGGTGGGGAAAGAAACAGATCAGGCAGACAAAGGTGCAGGCCTGATCCATCCTAAGAAGGGTCAGGAGTCTGTTGCCTGGGTTACTCTCCCTCCTAGGACATGTGCACAAGTCTGTTAGGGGGTATTCACTAGTCCTTGAAAAAGAAGGGGGGGGGGTAAAAAAAAAACAACGTCAGTGTCTGTACAGAGTTTTCCACCAAGGTAGTCCAAACTCATACAATGGCAATGTGACAGTACACAACATAAATAAGCCCACAAAGTAGATGTGTTACAAAATAAACTATTATAAAGTCATGTTACGAAATGACTACAATTAGGGAAGAACTAGAAGATACATCTTATTAAAAAAGCGTAAAGGGTCTAGGAAAAGTTAAATACACATTTAATTACACTAGGGTAAACAGGGTAACTGTGTTAGTACAATGTTGAGTACTTGCAATGATTATCATACACAAATGTATAGAAAACAGCGGATACGTGTTCAAATTCATTGATCACTTTAAACAAATCCAGGACTTCAAGAGGAGAAAAGATATATATTTATATGTTTACAGGTAAGAACATTTGTCTAGTAGTTTAGAAGTATGTCCATCGGAACCAACATGACAAAGTCAGCAGTTTGATCACAGATACAGTGACAATATAGGTAAGTGACAGCAGACAGTGCAGTAGGAGAAGACAAGGCTTGGCCAGTCAGAGAGGGAAGGTGGCACAGACATGCCCTGGCACGTAGTGGCAAGATAAGATACGAGCACCTGCTAAAGTGTTGAGAAGGTGGTAGGTGTTCAGAATAAGGAAGGAGAAAGTAGTGACAAGGAGAGAGGTCCTTCAATTTTGTTACTTTCCAAATAAAACCCCTTTTAACTGCCACTTTGGTGGATGTTTCTCATTGATGACACAAGTCAATTACAGTCACGAGGTATTTACCGTGCTCTTGAGCTCACACATTATAATCTGGGGGGGGGCAAGGGGTCACCCTTCTATGCTACTGAATTGTAGTCACACCAAACCCTTATCAGGAAAGAACCTGTGATGCCTCCTTGCCTTGGGGGAAGCAGTGGTTATGCTCTTACTCATTATGAAGCCCACTACAGGCTCTGTGCTTACCTGCATTCAAAGGTGCCAGGCACCCAGGATTGGGCCCGGCAACGGCCATTGTTATGCTTCTACCCCTTATTGGGCCACAATATAGGTTCTGCTTTTAAAGGCACACTACATGGCACCTAGGTTGGCGCCCACTACAGGCTCTGGTGTAGCTTCTCCTAAAAAGGATCTGTCTGGGCCCCTTCCAGGCTCTGGGATATGGTCCCCAGCAGACTTCCAATCAGGTCCTTCTCCCTTCAAGTTTCTTTGGACGCGTCTCCAGGACTGGGCTGCATTACCCAGCAGTCTGATCTCCTTGCTCCTTCTCACCTTCTGCAGCTCTACAGCTGTGGTCATTTTTAGATCTGGTTAGAATTCTTAAATGCTCCAATTAACCCTGCGATTGGTTGCATCATTCTTTACTTAACCTGGGTTTACTGGATCTTTCAAAGCCCCCAGTTCCCACCTCCTCCTCATGTGGGACGGTGTTTCCTCGCTTCTCCATTGATTAACGTGTGACGTTCCAGAAGCAAGCGTGCCAAGCACTTAAATACAGCCACCATCATATTGACCTCCACAGCTGTTGCCTGTTCAGGTCGCCTGCCCGAGTTATTTCACTCACACAGCTTGCGAGCAAAATACTGGCTGGCGACCAGGAGTAAAAAAGCAGATGAACATTTGTGTACCACTCACGGGTGCTGGAGGCTGTTTTCAGCACTACCCAGCTGACGAGCCTCTTGCTTGCTATTCCGTGAAATTTGGCATTATGTGACTTCATAGTTGAAGTGGTTCAAAAACACCACAAAAGGATGGTAAAAAGCATTCACATCAACGTGAAACATGTTGAATCTTCGCTCATACTTGTTTGGCTCCCAAAGGTCATAGAACATTGTTTCCATAGTTTCATTAGATCCATTTTATGGACATTAAATTAGAATGTTGTGTTATATTCTCAGTCATTGTTTATTTTTACTGAAATGTGATGGGTTGGAGCTGTGTGGTGAAACTTCCTTTTATCTTCGCGATATCTATCCATGTAAATGACAGTAAATTGATTCAGGCTTAATGACATTTCAGAACAAGTGTAGTGTAGAACTTGATGATAACCTGCAGTCTGTTTTCCATGTTTATTACACCTCACATACTTAATGTGACAATTAGTTCATACTATTGCCAACTCTGGTGTTTTGTTCGAGCACAGCGGGTACACTCCACGTTTGATTTAAATCCAACACTTTGCCTTAAGTTTGATTTGAGTTTTTTCACTTTACAATATTGTTTTCATGAAATGTAGCATAACTATATTAATACAATATTTAAAATGTGTCTCGGCCGCCTGAAGAAGAGCATCACGCTGATTCAAAACGTTGCCAAAAAATACACTGTCGTCATAACAATTTAATTATGCTATGTTTTGGATTCTTTGTTAGCATCAATGGAAGAAAACATTAAACGAATTATCAAGAACAGCTTGTAGAAATCTATGAGAAATGGTAATTTGTGTGTATCATTTACTTTACCTTTCGTTTGAGTGGAGACCTATTAAGTCTTTTTACATCCTACCTCCCAGATTGTATTACCCCCCCACTTGGGTTCTTGCTCAGGTTCTGGTAAATTCCTAGAACTGGATTCCGTTTCCCAGAATGCACCATTAAAATGATATTTTTCTGATGTAGAACTTTCCCTTTCTCAGAGTCCTATATTTCATTGGTCCTATTGATGTTTGGGGAAATAACTCTAACAGCTTGCAATATTCTAATACCTTTCCTTCTCCTACCCTACTCTGTATTTATCCGAGCACGGCAATTCAATGCTTGCTTTCTTTTTTTCGTGCACTTTTTGGATTGGACTTGCTCTCCTTCAACATGCAGCTTACCAATCACTTTCCTCTCATACTGGACTCTTTCCCTCTAACATAGTACAGTGGTCCAATGTTTATTTTCTTTTTTACCTGTAACTTTGGATTATGCCCATTTTTCCAAAATGCACCATATTAATCACTTTCCTTCTCATACAGGTCTCACTTGCTTTACAAGAGCCCAGCGTGCCAATGTTCCTTCAAACGTTTCCTTGATGCTTTGGGAATTGATAATTTCTTACAGAATGCAGTCTTACTGTTCTACTTGGTTTTGTTCTTCCCTCTCTTTTGTTGCTCCCACCACCCCCAGTAGAAGCTGTGGTAGGAACAGAGGAATAGAAAAAGCATATATCTGCCACTGTGCACCAGAAGAGAGAGTAGGCAACACTCCACTGCAGTGGGTTAGCCTCCTCACTTATCCACACAGGACTGATTTACTAATGTCATTTTATTGATGGTCCACTGCTCAAACCTTCTGCTAACCCCAAAATATGCACATATACAGTATGACAATATACAGTACTTCAAATAGATGCCCATACTGAATACATATGCTCAAATGCTTCTGACTTGATGCTCGATAATTAACACTCAATAAATGCTCTCACTTTTTCCTGTATAGTGTAATTCTTTTCATTATGAGAAATAAGTAATAAATAAATATTGCCACTATTATTATAACTACACATAACACAACAAATATACAAAACGTTATGAGTGAATATGCAGGTATGATCAGCTTTACCTCTATGTCTACTCAAGACCAGACAACCATCTCAGAAGTGTAATAGCTACTTCAAAAGCAACTGACTACCTCATTAATTCTCACAACCTCATGAAATGAACTGCCTTCTCAAAACCTCTACTCCTTCCCAAAGTGATATTAAAAATGGTTAAAACAGGCTCACATACTCACTACTGTCCTCTGAGGGTAGGGAGAAGAGAACTGAATGCTGGATTTCTAGAGAGCCTGGATGAAGGCGTGGGGTCTGCATAATCCAAGACAAATCCAGAAATATCAAATGCAATTAGAAAAACCACTTATCAAAATCATCATGGTTTCTTAGCAAAAAGCAGAAAAATGCATTAAAAGATTAGTGTCAATTAGAATTGATGATGATGCAAACAGCATCCAATTATAAATAAAATATGTCCAGGGGCGGTGAGCTGCTTCTCTATGCAGATCAGTCAAAAATAGTAGTTCTTCTCAAAAAACAAAAAGAAAAGCCTTTTTGAGACCCTGGAGCCCACAAATGCAATTTCAGATGCTTCCAATTCCAAGGAGGAAAAAAGGAAGTACCATGGTTCCAACCTGTTCTCGTGCCATCCAGCTCTGCATGCCTCCAGCCTGTCTCATCCAGGAACATGAACAGCTCTCTGCCTGCTCCACCAAAAGCCAGCGTATTATAGAATCAGACAATTGTTTATCCAAGCCATCTCCTCTCCAGCAGCACTATGCCAACAGCATGAAACTGAATTATCTCTAAGACTTGACGCTGACCTACCTCTAACCCCATCAGTCAACAATCTCCCTCACGTCTGGCCTAGCCAGGAAGCCTTGTAGTCCATGGTAGCCCTTAAGGACTTTGTTATTGTTAAAGGGTACATTCAGAACTATTGCTTGGCTTTACTTCTAGCTCTGTTTCTGGCTCATTTGTTACCAGAAAAAGTATAATGTTCTCAGTGGTTGAGGAGGTTTCTGGATTCATTGTTAACATGATTTGTTTATCTACTCTTGCCTGCTTGTCAGATTGTTCAAGATAGAGAGTCTTCTCCCTCAGGAACAGAGGGGGTGGGGGGTAACCATCTGCAGCTGGCTAAAGGTGGTCTACTGACACTTGACGCTTACCTATTTCAGGAGGCAGAGTTGTCAAGACGCATGAGTTCCAGTGCCTTTACAGGAGGTGTATAGCTCCGTCCAAGTGTTTTTTTGACACAGATCTTTTCTTGTGTGTAGACTGTGGTAGAACTGGGTTAAAGAGGTGCAGAGTACAACCCCAGCTTGACAGAGCCTCTCAAGTCTTTGCCAGCAAAAAGCTGGCCCATGGTAAGCTTGGAGTAATTTCGGTGCTGTCATAGCTACTAAGGACAGCAATCATTTTACAACCTCCTTACAATCGTCTTTCTTCTGGAGAATTAGCCAGGTAAATATTGTGCACAAGTCTACCACCGCTAACAAATATTTGTACTTGTTGACTGGTGATAGTGGACCCATGTGATCCATATACATGCATTCAAATGGCACTGTTGCCCTTATTAGTGTGTTCTCACGTGGTTTTGGGGAATTGTCCAGTTGTTTGCAGACATATGGAGCAATTTGCTATGCACTGTCATACTTATTTACTAAGTCCTGGCCACCAATACCGATCTTGCAAGAGCTGCGTATTAGTTTATTAGTTGACACCCCAAAGTGGGTTGTGGAAAGACTTGCATGAGAGCTGCAGAGATTACTTTCAATCTATCCTGCTTTTCTGGTAGTACCCGATGAAAAGGGCTTCCCTTTGACCTGGGGATAGTGGCCATCCCTGTATTCTCTTTAACAGTGTAGGTATAAGTAATGGTAAACTGGTACGCTCACCTGGTCTCTGCGGAGGCGTTGGCGCAAGGTTGCAGCCCTCCCAGGGGTGAGCTCGCTCGAGTCCGACTTTGCCCTCTGCGCTTATGTGGTGACTGGTGGTAATAGGTGATGCTGCTCAGGACTGCTCCTGCGTGGAGAATAGGGGGCGTGACTATGCCAGCTTGTGCACCTGATCCCCTTCCAGACCCCTTCTCCCAAAGCGTGGTACCTGTGGGATGCGCTGTCTCTGGAAAGCTCACCTGTTGATTCGTTTTGGCGTGCACTCCATCCTGCTGCTTCTGGCAGGGGCACTTGTATGATCTGGACCGAGTTCCTTCACCGGTCCCTTGCACATGGTAGTCCAGTCCTGCTGTGACTTAAGCCACTATACTTCAGGTAAGTGTTCCTGTTTGCCTTTGTCTTTCCACGTCTGTTTTTGTTGTGTTGTAAAGTTCGTAGTCTTGTATTGCTGTCCGTTCCACTTTTGATGTTTGCTCTTTTGCTTTCTTCCCTTGCCGGCAGAGGCTGCGACGCTCGAGGCGGCAGCCGGAGGGAATGAGGAATGAAGCTTCAGCGGTACAGTAGCTGGTAAATTGTTAACTAGGGGGCGCGCTGGGTTCAAAAGCGGCGCGGCCCTAGGATGGATGTTCTAACCTTGTCTTTCTTCTTCTTCACAGGGTCTGAGTTTGTGGATGCGGAGTGCAGTGCTGTGGCATCGGGATCAAGATCACTGGATGTCAGGAGATGAGTCTGCAGATGAAGCACCGGTTTCCTGGAGGTGAGTATGCAGGAGAACGCCTGGTTCCAAAGGTAAGTAAACTGGTCCAAGCGGCGGTGAGCGTCACATTGCACGCGAGTGGACAATAACGCGAAGCACCGGCCTTAAGGATGGAACAGCTTATATAGCTGAGCTTCTGAAGCCACACCCAGCAGGTTCAGCCTGCCTGCCACACCCGATGAGTCAGCACATGAGGATGTTTTCTGGAATAAAGGCTTTCAGCTCCTGCAAAGTTCTTGTAAAATAAAAGCACTCCTGCACTGAAATAAAGTAAAAGCACTCCTGCACTGAAATAAAGTGTTCCTGCTCACATCTCTATATGAGCCTGGCGCCAAAGGCACCAGGACTGAGTCCAGCCAGGGCCCCTGTGTTTATGGGTCCCAAAGGGACATAAGTGAGTCAAGTGACCCATTGCCCCATCACTAGATGGAGTGGTTTTTGTGTTATGGGGCCTGTGGCCATGACAGAAACCCTGTGGATTAGGACCATTTGCATCCAAACATGCTTTTATGCCCTCATCTATATATTTAGCAAAGCATGTTAATGCTGCCACTACCATTCAAGACAGTCCACTGCCTTGCAGACTGATCAGCAGGCACTTTGCCTGCACTGTGCACAGATTTATTTCTGTGTGCTTCGATATGCATATTCCACATTAGAAGTCTAACCTCCTTGATGTCCCATACATCTTGTAATTGGAATAGGAATTGGTTATTTATAACGTGCCTAATACCCAGAGGTTTCTAAGCGCGGACCCGGGGATCGCACCTGTGTTGCTTCACATCGTCTTGCTTCCAAGGTGAACTTGTTACCCCTGAGCTATCCTGCCGGGCCAGAAAGTTGCTTTGACAATATTGGTTTGCCTTTGGAATCTCTGATTGAATTTGCTTGCCATCTTTGTAGGTCAAAATTGTAACCTCTTATTACATAGTCTGAATCAGACACTATTAACATGGGCTTATGTGGACCAACCTGTCATAGTGCATGGACGAGGCCTTTTAACTCACCAACCTAAGCTGCTGTATCACCTAAATGCTTGTTTTGGGTATCCTGTTCAAACTCATTTTTTTATTTGTAACACCCTTTAACAGCACTGCCATCAGAGTATATCACATTAGCAAACATCCAAAGTGGGAGGTCTGCTGCATCTGCTTCTGGTTTTAAAGACCATTTCAGATCATACATTTGTAACCGTTCTGGTTTGTAATATCTTATATCAGGTGTTGTCTGAGTGGAAGCCACTATACCCATGTTGAGTACAGCGCCTTCACTTTTCAAATAATAGATCATGTAGCTGCTCCCAACTGCACTAACAGACGAACAGTGTTTTAGGTGCATAATACTGTTCGAGGTTAGTATGCATTCCTTCTGCACTATTATTTGAACTGCAGCCACAATCTTCTCCTCGGTTGCTCCCTATGGTATTTCTGATCATACAATGTTTGATCCAGGGCTTTGCCCCCATTGCTCACCCCATGGTATTCCTGCACTCATGGTGATTTTGCTCCTGGGTTCACACAACACTGTTTTCTGCTCCTTGCAATCTTACTTTTGGGGTTGTACACCATTCAGATTGTACTCCTGCCTTATGCCCCAGTGAATTTTTGGCTCTTGTTTTTAGTTTTCCTCCTCGTCTGCCCCAAATTGTATGATGCTCTCCTTCTGTGACCCACTGTATTCCTCCCCATGCTTTTATTCTGCCTGCAGTAATTTGTTCCTAGGTTGTTCTCCACTTTGTTTCTGCTCATTGTTTGGTTTTGTGGAGTAACAATGGAAAATGTGTATATTTTTGATGCATTTCAACACGGTTTCTGCTCACTGTTGTCATTTTGCTACAGGGTTGGTGCACTGCTCTGAGCTTGCTCTTAGGTCTGTGCACAAGTGCACGTTGTGCTTAACACTGTGACTACAATCATACATATGCTCATGCCCAAACCAGTGCACTATTATACTCAAACTCATGAGTTTGGCGGATTAGTGAAGGTAGTGATAATCATTATGGAGGGTGCGGGGGAGTTACATGGGAAACACTGAGGGAATAATTGCAGAGTAGAGGAAGCTTCAGTTTAGATGGGAGTAAGTGACTTGCATCATAGTCCGCTCTTTTGCAGGTCAGTGGTTTTGCCCCACTGCCACATGTGGGGGCTATAGTGGGAGAAAGCAAAGATGTCCTTTACCAGATTTTGGGAAGTCTGGGAAATTGGTGACATGTAATTAGTAGAAAGTCTTGAATGTTATGTGGCACACAGTATCAATTAGATAGAAAAGAAAAAGGTTCCTAATATGTGGGAACTCCCTTCCCCTGGACTCTATCTGTGGCCTAAAAAAGTCAAATGATTCAATGTTAATGTTAAAGGGTATTTGTACCACGCACTATACCACCTGAGGGGTCCCTTCGTGCTCTGGCGGATATGAAAAAGGAGGCTTTGAAGGGGGTGGGTGTTTAATAGGGTATAGGGGGAATAGGTAGAGTGAGAAATTGTGATGTCCTGTTGGCAGCCTCAGTTCAGTTTTCACAGTTCACTGAGCTTAGGTGCGATTTCCAGGTCAGTGCCATTCCCATGTTCTATTGCGCATGGTTTTGTACTGTTTGTATGTTGATGCAGTTTGGGGAGGTGCGTGTGGATTGCTGTGCAGAGATGTGGTTGTGTGCGTTTGCATTGGGTAAGTGTAGGCGGATAATTGAAATTTTAAGAGTTGGCTAAGTGGGTTTTTTCTTACCTTGTCATTTGGGACTTCTGTGTTCATCACTGTGGTGTCCTGTGTGTTGGCAATTACTTAGCAGTGTTAGCTTTCCTCTGTAGATTTCTAGCGATATATGGGCCTGATAGGTTGATGCAGCCCCCCCCGCACTCGGGCTAAGCATGATTCAGTGATGGGGTATTTTTCCCTCTCTTGGTTTCTTGGGGAACAGGGGGGGTCCCTACCTATCAGGTTGCATGCCCTGGTGCTCCTTGGTTTCCTGTGTCGGTTGGTGTCCCCCAGTTGTTTCCTAGCAGTCTTTGTTTTCTTAGTCGTTCCCTTCTGATGCTGGTGTGAAGAACCAGGTTTTAATTAGTTTTCTGATTTCCAGGTGATCCATTGCATATGTTTTTTTGGGAGGCAATTCCAGGTTTTTAATGTCATGTGAGAGGACGATGACGCTCCAAATTTTCTTTTGTTGCATCTTTTTGGTTCTAGGCGAATATTATTGGTTGATCCGAGTGGTCTTACCGGAAGGTAGATAGTTCTTTTGTAGGAACTCTGCTCTATGGCCGTGGATTGCTCTGTGCATTGTGCACATTGTTTTGATTTTCCACACATCAAAAACTCAGGAAATGCAATCAAACAAAAAAATAATAATAAAAAACACAATGGTTTTAATCCGTAAGCCCTTGGTTGAATTCTTTGAGGTCCTTGTAGCTGCCTGTCCCCAGTTGTGGGTTAATGTAGCATGCACACAAGGGTGGTATGCTATGGCAAGAAAAAGAAATGCCCAATCACTGAAGTTTTCTTGGGTTGGTCCCGGTTATAATAGGCACCCTTGATAATGGCAAAATTTTTGGTTCAAAACCTGTACTTTGCATGTCCAGCTGGCATTTTAAAAGCCAACATTCTCAATTGCCACTTTTTTTGTGATTTAACATATTGAGCTTTAAATGGGGTGGAAGCATGTGAAAATGTAAATTCCATTCTCTTAAAATTGAGCCTCCCCTCTGCCAAATCTACTCATCTTGCAGGCTCTCAAGTCACACAGAGAAAGCATGACGGTGAGAGTTGTAAAGGAAAACTGAGGCAAAACGGAGGCCATTCTTTGTTTTATTGTACATATACTGTCTCTTTTCAATATTCTATATCATTTGCTTTCACATGTTCTCTGCATCTCTGGGTGAAGCCTTGCTCTTGAGCCCACAAATCATGAATTTGTGCCAATTCAACCTCTATAAACGCTTAAAGAGAGCAAAGGACAACTAAAGGAAAGGGTGGGTTAGAAGGAGGGCCCCAAGAAGCGGCTGGGTGCCACATGCCCGGCACTGTGATGGTCTTTACATTTCCTGGGTAGACCAGGAGCTGCGAAACAAAGGAAAATTAAATCACTATATTGTTTTATTCCACCCATATATTGCATGTTTAGAGATAACATGGAAAAGGTATTCTTTTTCCATTTAGTTAAAACCCTGGACCCTAGACACGTGTCCCAACTCAATCTGGTGCAAGAAAATAAACGTTAACTACACTTTTTAGTCAAGTGGCCATTGTTGGTTTCCACAGAAAGTAGGGTTTAAAAGAAAGTCTTAACACTACAGTTTGAGTTCTTAGACCATAAGGCATAATTTCTAATTACCCTCATAGCCCGTTATATTGATAGACTGGGGGTGCAGCGGGATGGGGCTTTTTGCCATGGAGGGAATCCACGGGAGATGGGTTAACAGGGGGCAAGGGGAAATAGCGGCTCTTGTGTGTCCCCAATCAAGGTGTGGGGCATGTTTCACTGGGTGATGGCAGGGGCCATCTGAAGGCCAAACTTAGCTGCATGATTCGCAGGATTTCATTCATTTGTGGGTTGTGGTATCAAGAAGTGGTGACCGCAGGTGCAACCAATTTGGTTTTGTCAAGGATCGGAGGCTGCTGTGATGAATCTGTACATACGAATATGACAGGTTGCCTAAGATCAATACCCAAAGTGTGGGAAATGTTATTTGATTGTCATGTACTATTTTAGACATGTTGACTTTTGGAATACATGTTCTTTCTTGAAATTAACTGTTAACAAATCTCTCGATTACTGATCAGATTTACGGGGTAATTATTAGTCCGTTTTTGTTTGTAGCTCGATACCTAACTACGTAGTGTGCAAGGGCAGGGTAGTCTGAGCTCAATTGTTTGTAAATTACATTTTTGCTGTGATGAATCCTACAGTCTCATCACTGATCCCCAGCTATAAGTTTCCTCCCATGTGACAGGGGAAGGCAGCCGCTACCTGATCCTGACCCTGGGAGTGGTATTCTAAGGGTGGATCACATGGGAGGAGATGGCTGTAAGGGGAGAGTGGTGAATCCAGAGAAACAATATGCTTCTCTTATTGCGGAGAGGATCCATTAATTCCATGGTTTCTATTGGCTTTTTGATGCCTTGCTGCCATTACTCAAAACCATCTAATTCTAAAACCATGAGAAATACATGGTTTAAACAAAAACCCATTCAGTCTTCATGTAGATAGGGTGAGAGAAAAAAATGTGAAACATCTGATGTTTATGGTAAGTGTAATGTTAGTGCAACTGTTCAACCATGTAATGTACAATCCATTGAAACTTCTTTGGACTCAAAGTCCCAGAAATCCTGAAGTACTGAGACGTAGAAGAGGAGTACAGAGTTCATGTGGAGGAAATGTGACTGAGAATACTGTAGTCTAGTTGTCACAAGTCTAATCAGCTGCGCAGGACTTTTAAATGCCCAATCATCTGCAGCTGAGAGAGCATGGAGAGAGATTAGGTGGATTTCAGAGTGTGCAGAGCGGGAAGCATGACCAGTGGCAGACAAGATCCTCCGAAGAACATTAGGATGGGAAGCTCGCAAGAAGTCAGCTGTTAACATTCGAGACTGGAGGAAGGAAGCTCTGAGAGAGAGAAACGGAAGGTGCGCAGCGGAGTTGTGTACAGAGACGCAGTCCTGCAAAGCGGCATTGGTCATGGCAGCGGAGGCTGGAGGAGCTGATGTGGAGACCCAGCAGGACTCCGACTAAAATGGAGCCGGCCCCTTGTGAGCAGCTTTCAACCATCACATGAAGAACCAGTGAGACAGCCTTATAGAGAAGGGGGCCTTGGGGAGTGTGAATAAGCTGAAAAGTACATTAAAATTACTTTTGAAAAGCGACTGAATAGAAATAAATGGAAAAAGGCAAATGTGGTGTAATTCTCCCGACTTAAGAGGTCAGTTGGGGGAAACCTGAGACATCATTGCCTAAGCCAAGACACATTGCTAAAAGAACAACAGTGGGCAAATATGGTGACATCCTCCCGATTTAAGAAGTCAGTTGTGAGAAACCTGGAACAAGGATTGCCAAGAGTCAAGAGGTATTGTGGAAAGGAAAAGCTTGAACAGGCCCCCAGACATTGGATGTCAGTGGGTGAGATTTGTACAAGTAACAGCAGAAGCATGCTGGTGAAAAGCACAGTTGGGTGATACTTAAGGTGATATTGAATGGGAACAGAAGCCTGATAAGGAGATCAGGTATTGAAACCTTTTTGAACAAGGATACGTGGAAGGAAACTACACAATGGGATCTAAGTGAACAAAAAGTGTTCCTGGCAGGAGAGTAAACCAGGATTTCAAGGTTGTGCGATACTTAAGGAGAAAGTGAATGTGAAGAGAAGCCTGATAAAGACATCAAGTAGTGAAACCTTTTCGGACAAGGATACCTGGCAGGAGAGTACACCAGGGGATCGAAGCGAACCGAAGGGGAAATATTCCTGGTAGCGGAGTAAGCCAGGGATTCAAGAGCTTTTCAGTTGATGAGCTTCCTGGCAAGAGAGGTTACCAGAAAACTCACTTGGGATTGGTATATTGAAAAGAGACTAGGTCATATTAAGTTCTTGTTTCCTTTAAACATGTTGTCAACCAGCAACGTTGAAAAGACTTGCTTTTTTCCATACTTAAATCTCAGTTTTGGAAAATAATAGTTTTGCCATCCAGAAAAGTAGTACTTTCCTTTACTTTACTGTTAGGGAGAATTCTCTGCATAGGCTAATTTCCCAAACTAGTTAGTCCCCCAGCAGCTTTGCCGGATTTTTGGGGTTTATTTTTTTCTCCTGCTAAGAGTGAGACTCTTTTTCTCCCACTCTTAGACATGATTTGAGATATCCTTTGACTTTGTAATGTGTTTTATGGGGTCTTTTACTCCATAGGGATTCATGTGTTTTTGGTATGTGTTACACAGCACCCTCCGTGCAGTAACAAAGGGGTGTCATAGTGACCCCCAAACATAGACTCCGCACCCTGGGACTGACTACTGTCTCCCAGGGCATGTAAAGTCACCATCAGCTTTACTAGTCCTAAATTGTGAACAGAACCAGTACCAACCATCATATTGTGGACGTACCGTTAGGGGCAATTCGATTGCCCCTGGGTTTGTTGTTCAAGGGGGCACTGTCCAGTCCCCCCTGATCGAGTTTTGGCTGGTGGCAGTGGATACTACTTTTTTTATTCGACCGCAAATATATTCCTATGGG
This sequence comes from Ambystoma mexicanum, assembly GCF_040938575.1. NCBI lineage: Eukaryota > Metazoa > Chordata > Amphibia > Caudata > Ambystomatidae > Ambystoma > Ambystoma mexicanum. The sequence goes on along the minus strand of NC_090936.1, from coordinate 971,659,915 downwards.
ATTTTCCCATTGTTCGAGGCTACCACTTTTTAGCATAGCCTCAAACATACCGCAGGTTTATTAAATTAATATTAATTCACCGGTTGGGATTTTTTGCCAGAACTCGGTGCCAACATGTCTTGGTCTACAGGATGTGTGGGAGGGGGGTTTAGGCACCCTGGACTGAGTTGCCTCGGCAATTCAAGTCGCACTCTTGTGTGATTGGCCCAGTGGTGAGCCGCCCGGCTCACCACTTAGCATGTTTGAGTGACAGCTAGGACTGATGAATGGGGGTTTTCTGCATACAAGCAGGGATTTGGGGACTGGAACTTCAGAAGTCGCCACAGGACCAAAGAATCCGAAGAGGGAGGAGGTGAGCCGACCTGCAACGACGACACCACCGGTGGAGCCCTGCTGAACCGCCTCACCACTTCCCGACGACAGAGAAGATCTTCATCCCGGAGAGTCTTCTTCCTTTGAACTGGTGGGGATAACCAGTTCGCCCTCATTTTCACCTTCCTGGATCGTCTCGTGGTCGACTCGCCCGTGCCAAGCACCCCGGCAGCCGGATAGCCACGCTTCACCACTACCGCGAATAAAAGGGTAGTACCTTTTAACCAGGAAACTCTGTGGCTGGTTTCTTCCCTGGCAGTGCAACGACCTCCAGCTTTCCTCCACGTCGAGATCTTCTCTTCCCCTGGACGAAGCACTGACTTGCACCTGCTGTCAGGAACAACTGCCCCCGCTGGAGCTTTCTCACCATTTCAGGGACTATGTCCCACCTGGTATCCCTTGCAACAGACTGTTCAAGGTGTCCCGTAAATCCTGGTGTCTCTATCCTGGGGTGACCTGGGACCTGTTAACTAACTTTTTCTGAACTGCTCCAACTCGTTTTGAACTATCTGCAAAGACTTTTAAAGTATCATTCAACTGTGTGATCTTGGACACATTCTGCCTTGCGCTCTCTAAGAGTGGGCACAGCCTATGAACTTTCTTGCTCTCCAGTAGACTGCCTTTTCTGACTTGCTGTGGTTCTTTTAAAAGTGTTGGTATTGTGTGCTTTCCTAATTCTGCCTTTTCCCTCCCTTTTGAATTAACTTATTGGAGTGCCATCTTAGGTTAAGAACTCACCTCTGTCTGCAAATAAGTGGTGTTTTAACTAAGACTTGTTCAATAAGTAATCAGGGATGTATATATATATTGATAGTGACTGTGTTTGAACTTGCTTGCCATATTAGTGTTAGTGTATTTTATTAGTGTGTTTTTAAATAAATAATTATATACTTTTATACCAAAGCTCTGGTCAGTGTTTACTTGTGCTACTGTATTTTGGTACCTATTTTGTATACTCTATATACTGTTTAACTCTTCTTGAGAGAAGTCTGACTGCTCAGCCACAGCTAGTAGGTAAATCTGGGTGGTGCAGACTGCTACCAATTGGGTTTACTTTTTTTTTATTTGAAGCATTCAGCGTACAAAAAATACAAGTTTTTGCTTATGTACAATTTTCCCTCCTCCCCATGCACAAGCCAAACCTCTCCCATTTCTTCTTTCTTGGGTCTACGTTGGTTTCAGTACAGGTTTGGCTATGTGTTTTCAATATTCTTTGTTAATAATGGTCTTAATTCCCTTCCAGTCTCTTTAGCATAGATTCCAGGAAAATACCCAAGCCTTTGATGGTTTTCTTACTTGGGTCATCATATAGAGCTGACCACCATACATCAGGATCCGGATCGCATGATGGTGACAGTATTGGTAGTAATAAATAAACCCTTTCAGATCTAAGTTCAGGGCAAAACAGCATTAAGTGTCGAGACGATGATTCTTCTTGTTTGCATCGTCTGCATAGTTTTTCCTTTGCCAGGCCATATCTGAACAGGTTGATCTTTGTTCTTAAAATGTTCAGACGAAAGCGCATTATTAAGTCTCTATGATTGGCGCTTCTAGGTATCCAGGCAATAACTTTGGGCATCTAGTTATCTTATCAGATAAGGTATAATAGTTCGAAGCTACTCTTGCACACTCTGTTTCTGCCCAGTCAATTGATAATAAAAGTAATTTTACCCTGTTTGGGTGTTTCAGAAGGGCTTCTATCGTAACTTAAGTTTTGCAACAGCTCATTACATTTCACTTTCCATTCATCCAGTGGCCAAAAGGGCATTTTTCCTGCTTCCTTATTCAATATTTGGTATTGAGGTGGACAATTTTCCAGAGTTATTTTTCTGTAGGTGGCCAATGTTTTCCAGACGATTCGGACTTGCATTGAGTACAATCCCAGCTCATGTCGTATAATGCTTATAGGAACACATATGGGAATTTTCAGAAATTTACGCCAGAATCTCGCTTCAAGTTTATCCCATGTTTCCCAAGGGATTCTCAGGGCCGTTTCACCAGCATATGTGACAGTGGGGATGACTTTTGCATTATAGAATTCCACAATCGGGCACATAGAAAATTTACAAAACTTTCTTTTCAATATTAATTCCTGTGATGTTAGTTGATCCATTTTTGGCACTTACAATTGCCCCCAGATATTTTATATTTTGTACTGTTGTTATCGGGTCATTCTCTATGTGCCATCTAAAAGCTTTTTTACTTGCAGGACCTGCTTTTTTAATTATCATTATGACTGATTTTTCTGGGTTGATTTTTTGTTTGATTTTTTTTAGATGTATATTTATAGCTTCCAGTTTTTTCTGTAGACCCATTTGAATTTTGTCCATCACTTTGAGATCGTCAGCATATAAGAGATGACCAATTTTCATTTCTCCTATTTTAGGCGAGCATGCTCTTGGTGGTTTCAAGCAGTCCTTTACTTCTAAAATATAGAAGTTATAGAGTATGGACGCAAGTGGGCATCCTTGTTTTAGCCCACAATTTGTTGCTATTGTCTTCGTTAGGTTTCCCTTTTGGTCCAGTCTAACTCGCATTGATGTATTTGTGTGGAGAGTTTTGATGGCTTCTATCAGGTCTGGTGGACAACCTTTTCCTTTCATTTTGGTCCAGAGAATTTGGTGGTCTACAAAAGCTGCCGCCATGTCTATTGAGGCAATAAACAGTTTTTGATTTTCACAAATGGTCTTTGCTTTCAGAAGGTTGAGAATTAGAAGGTTTAGACTGCAGTCTACGTTTTCTACAAAACCCGCTTGTCTATGATCGAAGTTGCCAGATCTTTGTATCCATTCCTTTAATCTTTTTAAGGTTATGCCAGCAAAGAGTTTGCCTAAAACATCCAGCAAGGATATTGGACGATAGGTCTCCGGACAAGCTCTGTCTCCTTTTTTATGGATGGGAATAATAATTGATGTTGTCCAGGATTCTGGGATATGACCCATTTTTACTATTCGTGTAAATAGTACAAAGCACATGTGTGCCCATACCTCTGGTGCTTGCTTTAAGATTTCATTCGTGAGGCCATCCAGCCCTGGGGCTCTCGATCTGCTTGCTTTTGTGATCAATACCAAAATTTCACTTAAGTTGAATTTAATGTCCCAACCTTTTTCCTTTCTGAAATCTTGGGGCAGTAGATCTGTTGCAAGCTCGCAATTATATTTTTCTTGAAAGTATTGTCCCCACGTTGTTTCATGCATAGGGTTAAGTTGTTCCACACTTTGTTGATTTCCTTTTTGGTTTAGCAATGTCCATAGATATTTTGCATTTTTATTTCGAATCGCCATTAGCATATGTTCAGAGTCTTTTTGAAATAATAGGGCTCTATGGGATTTAACCCAATTTCGATAACCTTTTTTCAATTCTTTTCTTTTTGTTTGCATGTTATCATAGGCAATATTCTGTTTTTTCAAGGCTCTTAAATCTCTAAACAGCTGTCATTTTTTTTCCGCTATATCAGTATTGAAGTGATGCGCCCGGATTTTTGTGGTTCTTCTATTTGTTTCAGTGGTCACTTTAAAGATTCTGAGACAAGATTCATACTCCACATCCTTTCCTGTTGAGGTTGCCCATTAGTTTATTGAATTTGTTAGCATGGGAATCACTTGTGTTGTTAATCTCAGTCTGTCTCGCCCCTCATTTGCACTAACTTCAGTAGGCCAAGTACTCCTTGGTACCACGTCCCTATTATACACTGTTGCTGGGTCTGAGCATGTGAGGATTAGAATTTGATGGTCACTACTTTTTGTTGGTATGATTTTTAGGGAGATTATTCTGCCAAAAATGTCTCGATCAACAAAAAAGTAGTTTAATGTTGCACATGAATTATGCGATGACCATGAAGGTTGTCCTTCTAGGTCTCCTTGAACATTACCATTTACTTGCAAGAGATCACGGTTCTCCATTTCCATCTGCTATTCTCTTGATTGTTTTTGTCGATTGTCACTGGACGTATTTGGCTGTGAATTTTTGATTTTTCCACAGGAGATGTTTAGATCACCACACAGAATTAATGCCGGGTTATCGTATTCTGACCTCAATTGGTCTATGTGGTTGGTTAGTAATTCCAAGAATATTTGGCCGTCTTTTGCTTTTGCATTCCAGTATAGGTTACAAATGATTAGTGTATTTTTTTCTTTTTGTGTGTCGCTTCCTTTTGGTTCTTGTTGCATAATTATTATTTGTATCAATGGTGAGGGGTGGATCGTGCGAATTACATTTCCACCATATGTATTCTTTATGAAAGTTAATAAGCCTGCGGAAGGTCTGCCTTTTTTTCCTTTGAGAGCTTTATTCAAGTAACAAGTTGCTCCATGTATGTATGGCTGTTCTTGAAGCCAGCACTCTTGAATGCAGATATCTGCAGTTAGAATTTCTTTATTTAACTTTTCAATCAAATGGTGAAAGCCTCTTGTGTTCCAGGAAGCAAAGCTTGTTGATCCTCGTAGCCCTAGTCCTTCGGTCTAATATTTGTTTTCATTTGTTTTTGTGTTCAGTGTTTCTGCTAACCAGCCCCATGATCTTTCTGTATCGATTTTAGTTACAATAGGACGGTTATTATTTGGTTGATGGACCAAATTCACTTTCTCATTTCCTTTGATTTTCATACGTAGAGCATATGCGCCCCGTAATACTGTTGGTGAGAACCGTATAGGTCTGTAGTCTACTTCCTCTTCACTTTGATTCTCACAGGCATTTTTTTGTTCTTCAAGGCTTATTTTCTTGATTGTGTCCTTTTTAATTTCCTTTTCTCTATGTTGTGGATATTCTGTTTTAACATCAAAACCCAATACCCGGAGGTCATCCGCAGCTAGCCATATGTAGGTCATAACTGCCTTTGGGTTTACTGCCAACACCTGTAGTCCTAAGCTTTTTGCAGTGGTCCCTAAGGGAACTGCACAGGTTTCTGCTTAACACTGGTGTACAGCGGTGGGATTTGTATTGAGTATACATTTTAGTGTGCTTATAGATACCTTAGTGCAACTAACCACAAAGCTTAGCACTAAAAGTTTATTTTCTAACCTGTCAACTATGGAAAGTTATAGTCAAGAGTCCCTTGCTACAAAAACTGCTGATTGTTTAAGAGTTCTCTGTAAGCATAAGAATCTCCTGACTAAAGGCAGGAAAATTGAGCTAATAGAAAGGTTGTTAGCAAACCAAAGTCTGGATGGCGGTTCAGAGGAACCTACCACTCCAGCAAATGTAGATAACAGTAATGATATTGATCAAAGTATTGATAATCTTGGGTCAGAACCAGAAGAGGAGGGTGAGGATGATGAAGTTGTCCCCCCTAGGACTCTGCCTGCTCTGCCAGCTGTACCTACTGGACCTTTGCCAGGTCCCACATTTAGTCCTCAATATCTGGACCTAGAGAAAATGAAACTTGAATTGGAGTTTGAGACTTAATACTCAAGCAGAACAAAGACACCAAGAACTGAATCAAGAACTAAGGCTCAGAGAAATGGAGCTCAAGCATGAGCTAGAGATGAAGAAATTGTCTGTTGAAAATGCTTCTCTCGCCGGATCCTCTAGGAGTTCCAGTCCCAAAAGACCCCAGATGCCTAAAGAGATTGTGGGTATGTATGAGCCTAAGTTGGATGTGTTGGATTGGTTGAGTCTGTTTGAGTATAATCATGGGCTCCAGGACATCACAGGAAATGAGTTACTTTCCTGGTTGTTCTCTAGGCTCCCCCCTGTTGCAACTGATGTGGTAATGGAGTTGGGGGAGGAGGATAAGAAGGATTATGAATGTGTGAAGCTAGATTTGGGAAGACCCCTTCCCAGTACCTTAAGAGGTTTAGGACCCTCAAAAAGCATGATGGTACCCCCTCGGGCTACCTGGGTGAGTGAAAGTTTGAAGAACTTGGAGGGATGGATTAAGGGTTACAAGCTGAACACTTATGAGGGAATCAAGAATCTTGTGATGTTGGAGTCAATTTATGATGCCTGCTCTCCTGAGCTCAGACAGCAGTTGGCTGATTCAAAGGAATTAGATTCCAGAAAACTATCTAAGGCTGCTGACTTGTGGGTTGCCAACAGGGCTACTCACAAGGACTCTGGGGTAACTCAGAAAAAGGATGAGGGGAAACAGCCTAAAAAGGACTCAAAAGAGAATTCTAATAATTCCAATCCCAAAGAGGGCCCCAAACAAAACAATAAGGGTAAGCCACAAGGGAAACCGAATCAGGCTAGTGTACCTTCTGGTGCCAAACCAGAAGGAGGTCAGAGCAAGCCACCATTCCAGAAAGCATTTAGTAAATGTTGTTTGTAGCTCGACTGACCATGTGAAAGGGGATCCCAGATGTAAGGGTAAACCTTCAGGGGTCCACACTGTCTCCTTAGCCTTTGCTCCAGAGGAGGAAGTACAGATGGCCAGTGGAAACTTTCTGTTACTAGCTGATGAACCAATTGGAGTCTCAGCTAGTGTTTCTTTAGTGTCTCTGGGGTTGTGGAAACAACAGAATTTAGATGTGTATAATCCTATCCCAGATAATACTAAAGAGTATTATAAGTACAGTGTCCAGGTGAATGGTCAGGAGACTCCTGCCATTAGGGACACTGGGGCCAGCATAACTGTGGTGGATAAATCATTTTTTTCAGGCAGAGGATGTTGCTAAGGCACCCAAACGCCTCACCAAGTTAGCTGGAGCGCCTGCGCAGATGCTTCCCCAATTACCAGTTCTCATCCAGTGTAATGACATGACTGTGAAGATACCTGTCAGCATACAAAGTGAGGTACCAGGAAGGGTTCTGTTGGGAAATGACCTGAAGACTCTTGGAGTAGTGTCACATTCCCCCAGACCTCCTAGTAAAAGGTTACAGGAGCTCACCAGACCTGCAAGGGAGAGAACCATGAGAGGTACTCCCAAGGAGATGATGAAGAAGGATATCACTCCTACTCCACTGGAGTTACAACTTGCTATCTCTGAACAACAAGAAGCAAAGGGGAAACCCAAGACTTCTAGGAAACAGCCAGCAGCAAGCAAGCCAGTGCTTCCAACAAGGACTTCCCCCTAGGATGTCCAAAGTTACACCTGTAACTCCACCTCCAGCTGAGGCTGAGAGGGAGGTACAACCCTGTGTGGTTGAGCTAGACTCTGAAGAGGAGCTAGTGGAAGGCCAAGAACTCATTGGAGATCTGGATCCTGTTGACCATCCTGAGCTGCAGTCTTTACTGGCAGAAGGTGAACCCAACAGGGCAGACTTCAGTAAGGGACAGAGAGAATGTCCAACTCTGGAAGGTCTTCGCCAACAGGCAGCTTCTCAGGCTGATGGGCAAGAGCCTGGGAAGTATAGGTTACACTGGGAAGATGGTGGTTTGAAAGATCACTTCAGCAAAAATGATCATACTCTGTGCACACTTTTAGGCATGAACATGCAAAACACATTATCTTAATGCAATTTTTGCTTTCACATTTTATTCTTAACCAAAAACAATCACCCTTGGCGGTCTGGGTAGTATCTCTATTCAGTTTTGTTATTAATTCAAAAAATACCCATTTTACAACAAAATGTTACATGCAGTCTCGTGTTTAAAACAATATTCAATAAACCAAACAATATATCTGTATTTTCACAACTTTTTCAATACGAAAGTGTTTCTAATGTCCCTTTAACACTCTTTTTCTTGTTAATCTTTACAATTTAAAGTCCCTAGTTCTCAAATGAAATAAAGGGACTATTGATCAAATAGTCTCTTGTCTTTCCGTTGATGCACAACGCGTTTCGGGCTCTCTCTTAGCCCTTCATCAGGTGCGTCCAAATTCTATACTTCAATCTGAACTGACTGAGTCTGCACCTGGAGACTACAAGCGGCTTGTAGTACCTCAAGAAAACAGACAACAGTTCTTGCAACTAGCCCATGAGATTCCTTTGGCTGGTCACTTGAGTTTCAAGAAGACCAAGGAAAGGCTCTCACTCTACTTTTATTGGCCAAAGATGGGGGCTGAGGTAAATAAGTTTTGCAAGAGCTGCCACACCTGCCAAAATTCTGGTACGGTTGGTTCCAAGAATGTGGCACCTTTAGTGCCTCTCCCAGTCGTGGGAGTCCCATTTGAGAGGGTAGGGATTGACATGGTTGGTCCCCTTGATCCTCCAACCGCCTCAGGCAACAGGTTTATCCTTGTTGTAGTAGACCATGCTACTAGATTCCCTGAGGCAATTCCTATGAGGACTGTTACAGCTCAGGCTGTGGCTAAGGCACTCCTTGGTATTTTTTACCAGGGTTGGGTTTCCTAAGGAAGTAAACTCTGACAGGGGTCAAATTGTATGTCCCACTACATGAAAGCCATGTGGAAAACCTGTGGAGTTACTTACAAGTTCTCTACCGCATACCTCCCTCAGACAAATGGGTTGGTAGAAAGGTTCAACAGAACCATGAAGAGCATGATAGGTGCTTTAGAAGATCCCCTTAAAAGAAAGTGGGACCTTCTACTGCCATGCATTCTCTTTGTTTATAGCGAAGTCCCTCAGGAGGGAGTAGGATATTCTCCCTTTGAACTTCTTTATGGCCATCCAGTCAGAGGTCCATTGGCCCTGATTAAGGAGGGGTTGGAGAGTGCTCCTTCCCCCAAGCCAGTCAGAGTGACTGACTATGTGATAGGTCTCTGGAGGAGAATGTCACACTTGATGGCAGAAGCTAGTGATAACCTGGAAGCTGGACAAGCTTCGGTCAAGCATTGGCATGATCAAAAGGTTAACATGGTTGAGTTCACTCAAGACCAGCTAGTTCTAGTTATGATCCCAACAAGGCAGAGGGCCTTGCAAGATAAATGGATGGGACCCTTCAAGGTTGTGGGTAAACCTAGAGAGGTGAACTATCTGGTGGACTTGGGCAATCCCAAGGAGGCTCCCAGAGTCTTCCACACCAACCGACTAAAGGCGTATGTCTCCAGGCCTGAAGTAGGAGCCTTGCTTCTAGCTTCAACAGAAGAGGAAGAAGAGAGTGAAGGTCTCCCTGATCTCCTCAGAGGCTTACCCTTGGATGAAAAGATTGAAGGAGTAAATCTCTCTTCAAATCTGACACCTGAGCAACAAGAGGAGTGCAAATCTATGTTAAATCAGTTTGCCTCCCTGTTCTCACTTTCATCAGGCTTGACCCCTTGGGGCCAGCATGATATACTCATTGGTGACTGTCTGCCAGTCAAAAGCAGAGGATATAGAATGTCAGAAAATGTAAGGACCCACATCAAAGGGCAGGTCAAGAAGATGCTTGATCTCGGGGTAATAGAGCCCTCTACTAGTCCATGGTCTAGCCCAGTTGTGTTAGTACCAAAAGCAGGATCCAAGGAACTGAGATTCTGTGTGGACTATAGAGATCTTAATGCAGTCACCAAGACCGATGTCCACCCTTTGCCAAGGACAGATGAGTTGGTGGATAGACTTGGTTCAGCCAAGTTCCTCAGCACATTTGACCTTGCGTCAGGCTATTGGCAAATAGCCCTGACAGACCATGCCAAGGAGAAAACTGCATTTTCTACCCCAGTTGGCTTATACCAATTTAAGGTTATGCCTTTTGGACTGAAAAATGCACCAGCAACATTCCAAAGGATGGTAAATTAGGTTCTGGCTGGGATGGAGGACTTCTGCATGGCATACGTGGATGACATTGCAGTATTCAGCCAATCCTGGGAAGAGCATGTTAACCACCTAGGACATGTTTTGCAGGCTCTTGGACAGGCCAATCTGACCATAAAGGCAAGTAAATGCCAGATTGGACAGAGTAAAGTGGTCTACCTTGGGCATGAGGTAGGAGGTGGAGAAATAAGGCCTTTGCTCAGTAAGATTGAAGCTGTGCAAAATTGGACAACGCCTACTACTCAAACCTAGGTGAGAGCCTTCCTAGGCCTCACTGGGTATTACAGGAATTTCATTGAGAACTATGGGACCGTAGCTTCTCCACTGAATGTGATCTCCTCTCCAAAATTCCCTAAGAAGATCAGATGGAATGAGGAGTGCAATCAGGCCTTTGAAAACCTGAAGAAAGCTCTTTGCCAAGCACCAGTTCTGAGAGCTCCCGACTACCACCAAACTTTCATTGTGCAGAGAGATGCTTCTAATGTAGGTATAGGTGCAGTCCTTAGCCAACTGGATGAGAAAGGTAGGGAGCACCCCATTTGCTTCATCAGCAGAAAGCTGAAGGATCCTGAGACAAGGTGGGCAACAATTGAAAGAGAATGTTTTATTGTGTGGGCACTGAAGAAGTTTAGGCCATACCTGCATGGTTCTACTTTTGTCATTCAGACTGACCACCAACCCTTGAGATGGTTGATACAAATGAAGGGGGAAAACCCAAAACTATTGAGATGGTCAATCTGCCTTCAAGGGTTTGATTTCACCATTGAGCACAGGTCAGGGTGTCACCACGAAAATGCTGATGGTCACTCTAGGATGTATGTCATCGACTAGAGGTATGAGATTCATCCAGGAGTGGATTAAATCCTCATGTCCCTTAGTCTGGGGGGGGGCGAGTGTTAGGGAGAAGTTTCTGTATAGGCTAATTTCCCAAACCTAGTGAGTCCCCCAGCCGCTTTGCTGGATTTTTGGGGTTTATTTATTTCTCCTGCTAAGAGTGAGACTCTTTCTCCCACTCTTAGACATGATTTGAGATATCCATTGACTTTGTAATGTGTTTATGGGCTATGGGGTCTTTTACTCCATAGGGCTTCTTGTGTTTTTGGTATGTGTGTTACACAGCACCCTCCGTGCAGTAACACAGGTGTGTCATAGTGACCCCCAAACATAGACTCCGCACCCTGGGACTGACTACTGTCTCCCAGGGCATGTAAAGTCACCATTGGCTTTACTAGTCCTAAATTATGAACAGAACCAGTACCAACCATCATATTGTGGACGTACTGGTAGGGGCAATTAGATTGCCTCTGGGTCTGTTGTTCGAAGGGGCACTGTCCAGTCCCCCCTGATCGAGTTTTGGCTGGTGGCAGTGGATACTACTTTTTATATTCGACCGCGAATATATTCCTATGGGATTTTCCCATTGTTTGAGGCTACCACATTTTAGCATAGCCTCAAACATACCGCTGGTTTATTAAATTAATATTAATTCACCGGTTGGGATTTTTTGCCAGAACTCGGTGCCAAAATGGCGTCTGTGTTTGCTTTTGTAACTAACCCAAGTCGAGCCCTTTGTTCCACTTTTTGGCGGGCTTCTGCCCAGAAGCCTCCAAAAGTGGTGCCACTCTGTCTGGGTCTACAGGATGTGTGGGAGGGGGGGTTTAGGCACCCTGGACTGAGTTGCCTCGGCAACTCAAGTCGCACTCTTGTGTGATTGGCCCAGTGGTGAGCCGCCCAGCTCACCACTTACCATGTTTGAGTGACAGCTAGGACTGATGAATGGGGGTTTTCTGCATAAAAGCGGTGCTTTGGGGACTGGAACTTCAGAAGTCGCCACAGGACCAAAGAATCCGAAGAGGGAGAAGCTGAGCCGACCTGCAACGACGACACCACCGGTGGAGCCCTGCTAAACCGCCTCACCACTTCCCGACGACAGAGAAGATCTTCATCCCGTAGAGTCTTCTTCCTTTGAACTGGTGGGGATAACCAGTTCGCCCTCCTTTTCGCCTTCCTGGATCGTCTCCTGGTCGAATAGCCCGTGCCAAGCACCCCGGCAGCCTGATAGCCACGCTTCACCACTACTGCGAATGAAAGGTTAGTACCTTTTAACCGGGAAACTCCGCGGCTGGTTTCTTCCCGGGCAGTGCAACGACCTCCAGCTTTCCTCCACGTTGAGATCTTCTCTTCCCCTGGACGAAGCACCGACTTGCACTCGCTGCCAGGAACAACTGTCCCCGCTGGAGCTTTCTCACCGTTTCAGGTACTGTGTCCCGCCTGGTATCCCTTGCAACAGACTGTTCAAGGTGTCCCGTAAATCCTTGACTCTCTATCCTGGGGTGACCTGGGACCTGTTAACTACATTTTTCTGAACTGCTCTAACTCTTTTGAACTATCTGCAAAGATTTTAAAGTATCATTCAACTGTGTGATCCTGGACACATTCCGCCTTGCTCTCTCTAAGAGTGGGCCTGGCCTATGAACTTTCTTGCTCTCCAGTAGACTCTGCCTTTTCTGACTTGCTGTGGTTCTTTTAAAAGTGTTGGTATTGTGTGCTTTCCTAATTCTGCCTTTTCCCTCCCTTTTGAATTAACTTATTGGAGTGCGATCTTAGGTTAAGCGCTCACCTCTGTCTGCAAATAAGTGGTGTTTTAACTAAGACTGGTTCAATAAGTAATCAGGGATGTATATATATTGATAGTGACTGTGTTTGAACTTACTTGCCATATTAGTGTTAGTGTATTTTTAGAAGTGTGTTTTAAATAAATAATTATATACTTTTATACCAAAGCTCTGGTCAGTGTTTGCTTGTCCTACTGTATTTTGTATACTCTATATACTGTCTAACTCTTCTTGAGAGAAGTCTGACTGCTCAGCCACAGCTACCAGGTAAATCTGGGTGGTGCAGACTGCTACCAATTGGGTTTACTGCCAACACCTGTAGTCCTAAGCCTTTTGCAGTGGTCCCTAAGGGAACTGCACAGGTCTCTGCCTAACATTTACCCAAACCAGAACTGTGGAAAAGATACTATGTTTAACCATTTTGAAAGACTAGAAGAGACAATCTTTTCTAACTCAATCTCATGGAAGGAACATTTGTTTTGTCATCGTGAAAAGGGTACTAGGTAAAAGATATTTCTGATGCCTTTAAGAGACCGGTTTCGACACAGAACGTTGTGAATAGTTTGCCTGAAATACTGCTGAAAGGGAGCCAACCCTTGGATACAAGAAGTGTTTTAGTTGACGTTGTGTTCAAGTAATTGCACTTTTCTATTGAATTGAACTTTGAAACAGTTTTTTTGCAGATTTCGTTTGTATGTAATAGTGCAAGGGTGTGAGAAATCCAAGGGTATTCTCACTCCTCAACCCCTTGAATCTTCTACGCAGGTGGCCAGGGAAAGGCCATCGCTATTGGATCCCAACCTTGGAGGTGGAGAAGTGAGGGAGATCACCTGGGTGGAGGGTCCTCTGGGAAGGAGAGCGGTGTGCCTTTGGGTGAGACATGGAATCCCCACTTTCCTATTGAAAACCAACCCAACCCTTCCCCAAACTTCATAGGCTGTTATGAGCCAGTTCCCCTAATTTCTCCACAATTGACAGTTTATAGTACTGGGACGAAAAAGCATCAACTTAGAGCAAAGAATACTATGCTCTTTTACCACTCTGGTACAAGAACGAGAAAGATGCCTGCTAAGATCTGTGAAGGTGAGGCATGTCCCTGTAATTGTGTCAGGCAGGGCTAATTGAGCCTTCACACCTGCAGCCTATCAAGGGGCTGCAAGTGTATATAAAAAGAGACTTGTCCAGTGGAAGAGAGAACGACAGGGGACACAAGAGCAGCAAGAGGAGCAGCGAGGAGGCCAGGGAAAGCATGAGGAGCAGGACACAGAGGCTGTGGACCAATGAGAGAGGCAAGTGTGGCAGGGCGTTATAACTCCCGGGGGCAGGCTGAGCACAGCAAGGGGAGCTGTGCAGGAAGGCAGCCCCTTTTCTCATTGCTCGAAGTGCTGCTTCCCCTTTGTGAGAGCGTACTCCGAGACCCCCGGCCAGCCCATAGAGCCAAGGTTTGCTCAGAAGTACTTTAAGACGAGATAGCTGCATCCTTGAGATGGATGGGGGTGCAGATTCATTACTCCAACATCAATCAATAAGGACAACTCAATGGTTTGGCAAAGGGAGTCTGTTTAATGACAAGTACAGAAAACAGGATATCATCAGTGATGCGATCGTCCTTCTCGCTTCAACTCCAACGAACTTCATACAAGTTGTAACATTTATACCCAAAAATCATCATCATTGACGTGTAACACTCAAAAGTTAACATGCAATTCTATTGGTTAGGAAAAGGTAACTTTACTATAGGTACTATATCTGTATATGGTAACAGAGTGAGGGGATTGGGTAAACACTGTCAGTTGGGCGTCTAAGCCCTTCCTTAAAAAAAATGACTACTGTAGACGTCACTAAAAGTACGACGTCTCATTGGTTCTACTAACTATAGGACCCTAGATTATTTGGTCCATTGTGATTGGGTTGGCATCGACCCTATGCATACTTTTCCACTTCGCTTAGCAGCATGCAGAATGGTCGGCCAGGTGCAGGGTGCCCCTTAGTTACCCGGCTTTCCTCCGATTATGGTTACAATCAATCATCACTTTAGTAGCCATGTGTCAATTAGTTCACTGTGGTTAGCCTCAAGACTGCATCTTCTGTTCTGTCTGGAAAAGTTCTGATATCTCCGCCTGGTCAGGTGCCAAGTGTAGGAGTGAACCCTCGCTTCTTCTTGCTCGGCTGGTCACGTGATTCCTACACCGTCAATTTGTCTCTTTTCTCTCCATTTGTGTATTTGATTCTCATTTAGCCCACCACCTGCCTTCGTCTTCTTATCTCGACCTTTCAGAGGCAGGATATTCTGTTCTCAGTTTCAATTAGATGTAGCCACTGTGCACCTTTTTTATTAGTATGACCTTGGCTTTCCTGGCACGAGTTGCCTCTGCCGAGTTTCGTTTCAGCCGTCTCTTCTCGTTTTGCTAAATATAAATCTTTTCTCGTTTGGCCTTTTGTAACCTGGGTTGATTCTGCTTCTTGTGCAAAGTAGAAATACACTTATAATACTGTGCTTTGTTTTGAGGTAGATTATTTATGATGGCGCTTGCCGCACTATTCTTCTACTAAGCATAGCAAGCCACACTGTTTTCTTAGCTTTCTTGCGGCTCCAAGCATATTTACAGGTGTAAACTGGTCGAATGTCTTCATCTTGCTTACAGCTTTAAACTTCTTTGCATTTCGACATTGTCCTTTCACTTTAGGTTCACGATATCCTTATTCATGGCGTTTTGTCTTTTTGCATCATTCTGGTTTCGTCAGTTCTTCTATCTGCAAGTCAGTCCGGGTCCTTGTGACGTCACCATTTGTCTTCCATTAAGAATTTCTTGGTTTCTTTCGGGACTGTACTTAGGCAATCTTCATTTCGTTTCATTTGTTGGTAGGGTTTTCTTAATGGATACCTTACTGTCCATGGTTTTCTTGGTATTGGTACTTCAATAGGTGCTGTTCTTCTGATAGGCACTGGGCAGAGCCCTAATGCGGCTCTCTGCTGGTTTATTTGCTCATCATAGGTCACATATTTTGGTGTGAACGTTCCTGGTAGTTCAAAAAGGTTGACTGGAGTGCAGGCTATATTTGGGACCTCCTCTACACTCCCCCCTCTGGGCGATTCATCAACCACTTTCACTTCCGTCTTTGGATTCATCTTACTTGGTTCTTCTGTATTCATCTTCACTCCATCGCCTGGGTTCATTCCTTCTTCATCTTCTGGATCTATACATGATGGTTTGATGAAGTGTCTCTTTGGAGTCCATATCTGTATTACTCCCGTCAGGCTTCCTGCGGTCCTTACGTGTTTTTCTTTATTCCTATTTATGTATGTCCTTACATGTTCGTCTTTAGTCCATGTCATTAGTTGACATTGTCCATTTGGGCTGCAGTAAACCCATATTCCCACATATTTTCGATGTTTCCTGGGGTAGAGAAACTTTGTTCCCTCTGGTGCGTGAATGCTGGCCTCCACAAAGTCTTATTCCTTCAACAGTCAGGTCTTTAGGCTTCCATCCTGGCTTGACATCAATCATGATCTTCATCCCTATGGCTTTTTTCAGTCTTCTGGCATGGAGACATTATTATTTTGATAACACAAAAGCCTAGTAATATTAATCACTAGCAGGGCTCCCAGGAACTTGAATGCAAAACAGCTGCCACCATCCACTTTGTCAGTTTCATCAATCATCTGGTTCTGCAGTTTTGTCAGCATACCTATGGCTTCTGTTTCATTTTCCTCATCATGAGAAGGTATAAATGTGCAACATGATTCTCCGTTTTTTGCACAAACTCCTCCATCCATAGCTGTGATCATGTCAAGCACATATCTGTTCTGAAGAGTCATCAGTCAGATGGCTCTTAACTCTCCCTTAATCGCATTGAATCCTTTTATTGTCGTGTTGATGGTCTGCAGTAACTCCCATCTGGTTATCTGTAACTATTTAGTATTTGCTCCAACTTTAAATCTTGGCATGAAAATAGTTGTGAACACTAATGAGGTGAGGCTGAACAGCCTATGTTCATATGGGATTGCATGAAAGGCTTCTTCTGATTTGGCAGAGAAGTAATTCTCTCTCTTCATCCGAGTTAGCAGTTCCACAGATCTCTTTTTCCTCAGGTGAGCATCTGCTTTTGGGAAACTGTCAATGTTCAGGTCACTTTTCGGGATCACAAATGCTGAAACGTGGACGTTCACTATTGTGCATATACCACCCCAGTTTTTCGGCAGTCCGATGTATGCTTTGGATCCACATGCCCAATAATGATCCATAATTACTGCAGTTCCGTGCAGCATTCCTGGAGCATCAAAAACTCGTCCACAGTTCTGGTTCTCTCCCACTTTTCTTGTGCCATTATTCCTGAAGCAGAATTTTGGGTTTTCTAGTGGCACTATCTGCAAGGGTCCTCCTCTGTCTTTGAACCATGTCAGTAGTTTTTCAAGCTCTGGCCATAATGGCTTGCATAGCCTTTGTGAATTTTCAATTGCTCCTTTGCAGGCTCCGAGGACCATCCATGCCCTGCAAATCATTACTCCTTTTTCCCATCCATCTGGTGAAAGCACTGTTCCCCAAATCTGCATTTGGCCTCTGTTTTTCCAACTTCGAGCCTCTTCTGGAGTTTTTCCTTGGACATTTAGCTTCTGATTTACTTCCCATCTAATTTCAGCTCCTTTTACTCAAGGTTTCTCGTACCTGATCACATGGTTCCTAGTATGAGCTCCGTTTCTTGTCTTAATGTCTTGAACATAATCATCTTCATCGGGATAGGCTGTTTCAGTTGCCCCTATTAGGGAAGCATCACTTCCCATAAACTGGCCTCTAGTTTTGCACATGGCTACGTGTGAAAGACAGTGTGCTGTGTGGACATCAATTTCTACAGCTACGAAGATGTTGGACTTCCCCATGCTGTATGGTAGGAGTGCACAAACAAAGCATTCGCCTTCTGAATTTCGTCTTCCAACTTCTTTCATGTGCTGGTACCAAATGTTGTTTCCCAAATGTGCTGTGCTGTCCAGGTAATCGTCTAGTTCGTCGTCATCTCTGTGCATACTCCTCTTGATTCTTAAGGCTTTCATGTAGTTTGCTATAACTACATCCCTGAATGCATCTGTATGGCTCTTTCTTGCTGGAGGATTCTCAGGTATCCCGGTCCATGGTGCAGGCCTCCTCATTTGTGCCATTTGAGTGGAGGAAAGTCTGGCAATTCTTTCTATTTCGCCTTGCCTCTTCCTGGCTTTGGCTAATGATGGCCAGATGGATTCTGCTATCAGCTGTGCTCGTGAGATTTTTTTCGAGTTTGTCTTCATCTCCATCAGTGTCGTCTCAGGGGTGTTCATTGCTGTCATTTCTGTTGGTTTCTTCTCCAATTCCTCTTGTTTTTCAACTAGGTCTGGTTCCTTCATTTGGCTCTTCACTTTACTTGTAGTGATATTTCTCATAGTAGGCAGTCTTCTTTTCCCATGCTTCGGATTGTGGTTGT
Organism: Ambystoma mexicanum; assembly: GCF_040938575.1. Lineage (NCBI taxonomy): Eukaryota > Metazoa > Chordata > Amphibia > Caudata > Ambystomatidae > Ambystoma > Ambystoma mexicanum. The sequence continues at coordinate 971,641,901 of NC_090936.1, read as the reverse complement.
GCAGTCATTGACACTAGGCCTGTTGAGTGTGCATTCTGTGTTTGCATGCGTGTGGTTGTCTGTAATCTTGTCACATTCATGCTTTGCAGACCCTGTCTCCGGCTTTCCATTTTGTTTGTTACCACAAGTGTGTGTGTGTTATTGCTGACCACATCCATCTCAAGTTCATTCATTCTGCCATCAGATCTTTTAGGGACTGGAATGACTATGTGAGGTCTGGGTATTTTCGTGGGTTTCATGCGTACATCATCAGGTGGGTGCACTGGAATTGGAACGCTTTGTGCACCAATAAAAAATGCAGTTATGATCATTAATGACAGTAAAATAATGATGAATATAATACACAAATACATTGTGCCCGTGTATGTCAGGCGGCAGCATTTACTTCCAGAGAAATAGGGACGTTGTTTCTCCTGCGGGAGGACGAGGTTGCTGCTCTGGATCCCCATCTCGATCATTCGCCAAATGTTAACTTTTATTATACTCCTTTAACAATATCGTCTTTCGGATTCTTTGTTAGGAGTTGCAGTTTTTTCCACAATTGTCCCCCCTCTTGCGAGCAGTGAATTGTCTCTTATCTCAGGATACAGTTCCTTTACAAAAATATGGGAAGTGTCAAAATTAAGTGATAATTCAGCAAGTCTCTTTTACTGTGCATGTTCAAAGTATGTCAGCTCCCAGTCCGTACCCCTGATCTGCTTCAGTCCCGAAGACATGTTGCCTTTGTCAATGGAAAATAAAGGAAATCTCTGCCAATGCTCTCTCGATATGTCCATCGGCGGAAAGCTTTTAGAATCTTCTCAAATAGTTCTGCTGATGGTTAGAAAGTTCCACTTGCAGTACTATTCCATGCAAGAGCATGCACATTTGTGCAATATTAGCTGGATCTCTGATGAATGTGAGGACGTCAACATTGATCGGTCTCCCCACTAGCTCTGGAAAATCAGTGGCTAAATGAAAGGGAACGTTGTGGGCCAACTTGCTGTCTTCTGGTGACAGGGACATCTGTTCCGTTTTGCTGATGTTCAGGACTGTATGCTTTCACTTCAATGTAAACAATGTCTGCACTGTCCGTTTGCGTGAAGTGCAACTGAGATCACAATGTTATTTAGGAGCGTGTTCAGACATTCTGTATTTGCTGGATCTCGGGGAAACGTGAGTGTGCCTGTCATTCTTCCGACAAGATTTGGACAGTTTTCAATTATTCAAAAGAACAATGTATTGACAAGCTCATTTACTTCCTTCTCTGCTTGGAACATTTGGCTTCTCCTCACTGTATTCAGGAAGTAGGAGAAATTTTTCGGCAATTACAGTAAGCAATCTTCTTATTGTATTTTCGTTTTCAGGACCTTGAAGAAAGTCAGTGACACTGGTGAGTCTCCCAACCAATGGCGGGTATGATCTTAGCACGAGATTAAAATATGTTACCACATCTTTAGTGATGTCACTACTGTGGGACACCATAAGTGACTTTGAATATGGGCTCGGTGTGGAATGAGTCTGGATACTGTATTTTCTTCCAATTTATGTGTCCTCGATCAAAATTTGGCATGTTATTTCCTCGTCACAATTTTAATGTGTCTCGATCCAAAGTTCAAGTTCAACAGACTATGTTGTGACTTATACGTGCAATTCGTTTCTTCACCCTGCAACCAGGATGCACAGTGTTGCTAAAAGTTCTTTGTCTTTGTCTGGCTGGTCATGCGTCCTTCTTCCTTGTCATGGATCTCGTCTGCACGTGCTGTGGTTCTTACCCGTCGCCCGTAGTCTCTTCGCGTTGTGGTGCAGGCAGGGGGCCTTCTCTGATGTATGGTTTGATATCACCCAGAAAAATCCAAGCTCTCCTGCCTTGTAGTTTCACTGCGGGAGGAGTGCAGGCCTCCACTGTAAAGGGACCGTTAAATCTTGGCTCGTCCCACCTTTTCCTCGTATGATTCTTTACAAGGACGGCATCTCCAGGGAAAATGGATGGTACACAAAGTCCTTGAGCTGTGCCTGTAGTAGTATCTCCCTCTGTGTTCCATGCTGCCCTGCACCCTTTTCATCGTTGCTGCAGCTGGTCTCAAATTGCAGTAAGGCAAGATGTCATGCAATTCAGGTAATTTTGCATTTCAGACTCTAAGATTTCTCCTGTGGACTGGGCATCACATCTAGCTCTATCTCAGGGTGTCAGGGGAGTACACATTCTTCTTCCTGTGGCTATCTTGTGTAGCATAAGATGATGGTCAGAACCGGTTTGGTTCCGGAGTGCATACAATGCCAAAGGAAGGCAGTGCAACCATCCCTTTCTTAGAGTAAGCTTCAACTTGGCTATCCTTTCCTTTAACAAGCTGTTGAGCTTCTCACAGATCCCGTTACCTTGTGGATAATACGCCTATGAAAACTTGTGCTTTATACCAAGCAGCAAGCTAATCTGTTTGAATATCTTATTTACAAAGTGAGCTCCATTATCTGATCTGACGACTTCACACACCCACGACCTGGGGAACACTTCTCTCACTAAAAACTTGGCCGCACAGGTAGTCTGGGTGTGTACATGGACCTGCTTTTATCCATCTAGAGAATGGACACACCACCACAATTAAGCATCTGTATCCATTACATACTTGAATCATGTCGACGTAATCGACATGCAAGTGCTGAAAAGGCCCATTGGGCCTGGGGATGACTCCTCATTACTTTGAATGTGTGCCCAGCTGTGAATTGTTGGCAGATTATACAGTTCACAAAAAAAAAATGCAACATGCTTGGTTAAATACGGTATGAACCAGTCTTCTGCTAGCATTGCCGCAAGATTCTCTTTTGTCATGTGTGCTGGATAATGTAGCTGCTCCAGCGGTAGTTTTAACAGGGCTATATGCATCACCGGTTTACCAGTGCTGTATTGTCACCACAAACTGTCAGAGGGGTTTAAAGAAGACCCTCGCCATTTCCATAGATTTTTCTCATCCTGTGGTGCCTCCCCTTGGTGTTCCATCAACTGTGTTTGCCCTAGTTTGTTATAGCTTTCAGGTGTAGTTCGTGTAACCATCATTCTCTCATTGGTATGGGTGACTTCGACTTCCATGATCGTCTCATTCTTGGATGCCATATGTTTGGCTTCCGTGTCTGCTGCTTGGTTTCCGCGTGAGATAAAATCTGTCCCTTTCGTGTGGGTGGCGCATTTCACAACCGCCATGCCCACTGGGAACTGTAGTGCCTTGATCAGCCTGTCCAATAAGGCTGTGTGCTGCACTGGCGTGCCATCTGCTCGGAGGTAGCCCCTCCTTTTCCAGCTCGCTAAGCCTGCGTGCACTGTTGACATCACATAGGTGGAGTCACTGTACACCGTTACTCGCCATTGATAATCATGCAGACCAGGAAGTATCAATGCCGCCAATAATTCTGCAGCCTGTGCTGAATAGTGAGATGGTATTCGTGCACTAAGGGGTACTTTAAATTCTCCATTTGTGGTGTGTTTCATTACAGCGATGCTTGTATATCTTCGCCCATCATTTTGATCGATTCTTGAAGAACCGTCAATAAAGACACTTTCTCCTTCTGCCAAAGCATTTTCTTTCACCCTGGGAATTTCATCATAGAATTCTTCATACTTCGCACAGTCATGTATTGGCTCTCCGTCAGTGACTGGCTCTGCTATAAAGCTAGCTGGGTTCACCATCTTACATCGGACTACTTTAATTGATGGATTCGATATAATCACCTCATAGGCAGAAGCTCTCTGGGATGTCAACGTGCCTTTTGGTTTCTCTAGAATAGCAAATAGTGAGTGCTCGACGTACAACGTCATTGAGCAACCCATCACAATGGCTGTAGCTTTCTTTATGGCAAACACTGCAGCAGCTAAACTTTGTCCGCACGGGAAATGGCCTCTCATTACTGGGTCCAAATTTCCACTATAGTATGCCAGGGGCTTGTACCCCAATGTGTTCTCTGTGCGAGCACTGACGTCATAACGCTGCCATTCGTGTGTGAAAACAGGTAAAATTCCTCTGCATAATTGGGAATCCCTAGAACTGGTGCTGTGCAAGTAGCTTTTTTGAGTTCAGCAAATCCTTCCTCCATGTCTCAGACCATTCAATTTTTTCTTTCGTCACTTGGGCCTTCTTTAGGGCCTGAAGTAAAGGCTTAGTGTAAGAGCTATAGTCGAAGGCCCATACCCTGACATAGTTGACCAGGCCTAAAAAGCTCTGCATCTGTTTATCGTGTGTGGCTGGCTTAGCCGTGTTCAGTATGGCTTCAGCCCTTTCTGAGCCGACTCTTTTTCCCTCATGTGAGATCAGCTGGCCTATGTACAGCACTTCTTGTTGACAATATTGTAGCTTTTCCTTGTCAACCTTATATCCTTTCTCAGCCAGTATAGTCAATAGCTGAACAGAATCGTGCCTGCATTGCTCCTCTGTCGTGCTGCAGATTAAGATGTCATCCACATATTGTAAGACAACACTCTCTAATGCAATATTGCTTAGGTCCATCTGTAGGACTCTTAAAAATAGAGGGAGACTCACAGTACCCCTGGGGAAGCCTCATGCTTTTCAGACGCATCGGTCTGAACATAAAAGACGTCAGATCTTGTGAGTCACGGTGCAACGGGATTGAAAAAAATGCATTTTTCAAGTCAATCACTGTGAAATATTTTGCCTCAACAGGTATATACATAGAATTGTAGCCGGGTTCGGGACTAGAGCGAACTCGGCCTCAACAATATCATTTATTGGGCGTAAATCCTGAATTAGCCTCCAAGATCCTCCCTTTGATTTCTTGATCGGATAAACCGCAGTATAGCATGACGACTCTGACGTCACTAAGATGCCTTGCTCCATCATAGCTGAAATGGTCTTAAAAATCCCTTCATCTGCCTCTGTGGACATGGGATATTGGCGGGCACTTGGTAGAATTGCTCCTGGTTTCAGTTTGATTTTCACTTCTCCAACCTCTTTCAATTGGCCTAAGTCATAAGGTCCTGTGGTCCACACTGAGACAGGCACCTGGGCCATGTCGTCATCAAAATATTCAGGACGGTTTCGTGCCATTATTCTCTGAGGCACTTCTCTTTTTATCATTCTCACCCAAAAGGTGAGACTCGCTTCCAACATTGTCTCTCTCATATCTGCTTGGTCTTCAAACAGATCGTTATCAGTGACGTCAGTCAATCGATATCCTTCTTCAATGGCGATTACTGCACACCATTGTATGCCTTTGTCATCATACCCATCAATCAAGGCCATTCTCCTTCGTACTGCAGCTGTGTGCATCATCAAGGTAAATACTTGTCCCTTCTCCTCGTGCATCGGTATTCTTGGTCTAAATAGAAACTCATCTGGGATTCTCATGATTCTGTCTGCAAGGCCTGGCAGCCCTGCTATTAGCACATGTATTCAATGCGCAAATATTTCTGGCTCTAATGGTATAGCCCTCATGGCTGTGTGTCCTGCGTATGCTCTAATCATTTTGCATATGTTTGAATAGTGTATTCCTGGAGTTGAACGTACTATGCCTCCTCCGTGAATCAGATTGGCATATTTAACTTTGTCATAAAATCTCGACCCAAAAGGTTTACTGGGGTCTGTCGTGTATATAATAAAGGCACATTCATTTCACATTCTCCTATAGAGACTGGAAGTGCGTTTGTGAAGGGAACACGACTTGTAGCTCCTGTGAAACTGAGTGTTTATGGCCTCGGTAGACAAGGAAAACTTGCCTTCACGTATACACGAGCGTGTTGCACCCGTGTCAACTAAGAAGGAATATTCTTTATCACCTATAACGACACCCACCCTAGGTTCCCGGTGAGGGTCTGGTGTCACTGATAGGATAGAACACATCAGGGTTCCCAGTGAGCTGTCCTAATACATATATATCTTGGGCCCACAGTGTGCCGATGGATTTCCCCCATTGGCAGTGTTATTTCCCATTCCAGGGTTCATGGTCTGCCCTGAGCTCATCATTTGTGATAATTGCAGCAGTGACTGTTGGGACTGCCCTTGTGGAAAACTCACTATATTCTGAGGTTGCAAACCTTGTGCGCTCCTAGCGCTTGTTGTTGCACCTTGTGATTCTGTGCAACTCACTGCTGTAAAAATGCAGGTGGATTCGCCGTGCCTGCTCCTGTCCCTTGGCCGTTTTGCACCATGCCTTGGTTTCTGCATGTGCGTGCTAAATGCCTTGTCATCCCACACAACCAACATACTGGCGGTAGTCGGATCATTTGCCCATTTGACATATCTTGAATACCATGTTGCATATTTTGAAAATCTCCTTGATTATTTTGAAAACCTCCCAGATTGCTCTGCCATCCTCTTCCTCTAAATCCTCTTCCCCTTTGGGTAAAACCCAGTATTACCCTGATTATTCTGTTGTGGATTATTGACCTGCTGCATGCTTGATTCAGCTGTTCTAGTTATCATGGCTCCCTCAAGAGCCTACTTTGACAATTTCTTCTGCACCAATTTCGCTTCCTCACCCTTTCGTGCAGCTTCCTTTTTGCGATTTTCTTGCAGTAGTCTGCATTAATGTGCGATGGTCAGCTGTATTTCCAACCAAGGTTTAGCCACGATTCCTACCAATTTCTTGAGCTGTTTCTGTACCGGCTCTAGCAGCCCTTGGCACAATATATGGTAGAACACAGGAATAGATTTCCCCCAAGATTCATGAGTCTTGAGTACCCACGTGTCTTGAAAATTCTGTATGTAAATTAACAGATCCTCAGACGCCTTCATTTTACGTGTCATTATAGCTCCCATATCAGAAGTGTCTGGATAAAGCACTCGTAGTGCCTTCCATACTACGGCTCTGCAATTGTTAAATGGAGCTCCGTTATGCGCGGTATTAATTGTGGTCACACCGGGGTAACCTGCCCTTGTCCATACATCGTCTGCTCTCTCACCAAGTATGGCGATTAGGAGACCCTTGATGTCCCCTATAGCCAACGTGTTCCCTCTTGTCATTTTTTCTAACTCGTGTATCCATTTTCCAGCTCCTGATGTCAGCATTGGAAGCTTGTTTTTCAAATTTTCTCGATCCATGTGTGGCGATGGAATATATTATGGTCTCACCCCCCCTTCTCGAATAACAGAAATTGGGATGAATAGCTCTCTCTCTCTCTTCTCTCATTGTTCTCCTATCTATTGCAGGGGTAATATTCCCACATTGCTGCCTGCCTGGCAATGACCTCACATAGGCCGGTGGTGACACCCCCCTCTGACCGTGAGATACTTCTTCGTGTCGGTCTGTGTGGCTGACTGATGCCCTCGGTGCCGACTCGCTAGTGTCTGACCACCTTATCCCTTTCTCCCTTGGGAGTCTTCTTTCGCTCTTCGTCTCTTCCTCCTTTTCCTCGCGCACCTCCCTTTCTGAGTCGGACATTGTGCCTAACTCGTGCCACTTCTTGCGTCTTCTTTGTTCCTACTTATTTATAGTCTATCTAGGGAGAATTCTCTATTCCCACTACTTTGGGAAATATCCTAGTGTTGTACAGCTGGGTACGCTCCAAGCACTCGTCTTCTCCCTCCCCTTCGGGTATTTGTTCTAACCCCATTTCATCATATATTCTATCGATCGTTTCTCCGATGCTTATGGTGTCGAAGTCATCCTCGATATTCGCCCTAGACGTGCCTGGTATTGAATCGTACGTAGGGAAGAATTCTTCTGTATCTTCCCAATCTACTACTGGCTCAGGTTTTTTAACTTTTCTCCCCAGATATTCAAGATCGCGTGCTCTCAGTCTTCGCTTACATTCTACATCGTCATCAAATTCTCTGTGCTTCCTCGCCTCTTCTCTGACCCTATCTTCTTCCTTTTTCTTTTCATTTCTACGTTCATCTGCCCTCCGGATTTACTCATCCCTTCGTCTCTTTATTCTTTTCTCTCAAATTCTTTGCTCTTCCTCTGACCTTTGCTGCTTCTGTCTTGCGATCGAGCTGTCTTTCTTGCTCTTCGCCATATAGCTGTTCTCGCCTTTGTCTATCTTTCCTTCTTATTCTTTTGTCTCTTACTTCTTTCTCTTTTCTCTGTACATCATCTAGCCTCTCTCTTTGCTTCACATCATCAACGCCTTTGCCAGAAAGTTTCAATAGAATTTGCCCTCCCAGCCATTCATTTTTTGCGAATGCTATCTCATCAGTTCGGTTACCAGTCATTTGGTCGAAAACCAAATGGTCGAATGACCATTTGATCGATGTAAAATGGTCGAAAAAAAAAGGTCAAATTTTTTATTTATTTTTTTATTTTATTTTATGGGGGGGTTCCACCTCAAACCCCCATTTTCTGTATTAAAAAATATTTTTAAGCAACCAAAACTAAAATAAATAAATAAATGAATTCGACCCCTTTTTCCCGACCATTTTGATTCGATCAAATGGTCATTCGACCATTTATTTTCGACCCAATGACTGGACACCCATCAGTTCTATCTTCATTTCCTTTCCATCTTTTGCCTTCTCTCTCCTTATCGAGAGATGCACTTGTCTGTGTCTGGTCCCTTCTCTCATCATCACGTCTCACCCTGTCCCTTGGGACTGTGGAGGTCATATCCTTATCGTTATCCTTACCTTGATTTTCGTCACTACTTTGCGTAGGTGACTCATATGCCAGGTTGCTATACCCTGTAGCTGCTTTAGGTTCTCTCAGCAGGTATAACCCATTGTCTTTATTTTCTTCAATCTTCGTTTCGGCTGGGGTGGGTGGTGTGGTAGGCGTCTCACACCCCTCTGAACATCCATTAAGTATCCAATCTATTGGCGGCTCCTCTTCCTTTCCCTTTTCATACATTTTCCAAAGCTCTAGAACAGCTAGGCATTTGTCTACCTTTTTGCCCGTGTGTGTGGCGTGCAAGTATGTCGTCATGTGTTGCAAAACAGATTTAGATAAGGACCCGCCCTGTGGCCATGGCATAAACATTTTGTGGGCGGTCCCCTTAACCCACTCTGTACTATATTTCTTCAGTTTAGGTGCATGTTTCGGCAATTGTTTGCATAGGTGTGCCAATGGAGTTATGTCTTCCATGCTTAAATCTGTTCCTTTTCTCCTTATATAACACTTGTCAAAGCTTCACGTGACAAACAGTTCCAACAATATGAGCAAGCACCAAACACTGCAAGCTCCAATCCCAATTTGTTCACAACATTTTATATCTTCTATTTTACTCAAAAAAACATCAATTCGTATACTATATTATCTCAGCTATTCAATCGCGCAAAATTTAAGTCAATTTGTTAAAAAAAAAAACTTCAACTTATGACGTCACAACAAACATGTAAGACAGACGTTTAACAGACTAGATGAACACCAGCTGGTCACATATATCTCTGCCTCTAAATTTTACCCCGACATGGAGTTTAAACATATCCCTTTCGTGGCGTCTTTAATCGCTGTGGTAGTCTATTTGTTCCTTTATTTGGGACTCTGGATATACGTTTCTTCTAGCCGCTATATTAGCGCAGGAATAAGGCGGATCCGCTCACTTCTCGGGTGTCCTCCCGGTATCTTTCCTTTAGTTACTTTTCAGTTACTCTTGAGTCATTATTCCCTTCACCTTAGATATATGCATTCTTCTCTACTTCTAGCTATATTTTGTTTTCCCGCCTCCCTTCGTTATCTTTTCCCTTTACTTGTTCTAAAGCATGCACCTTTGCCAAAACACTCAGTCTTTTTCACTCACCGTTCGCATGTTTCCTTTCTGGATCCACAGGATCACTGCCTTTGTTACTGCCTTCTTCGGCTTTTCTCCCGCTCAGCTGCCCATAGAAAGGGAAGGGTTTATGTAGGGAAACACAGGTCCCTTCAGACCTTGTCCTGCAGGTTTTGTTTTCTTACACTACCACTGTCTACAGGGAGCTTCACGGTCTACTCGGCTGAATGGCAAAGGACTTGTGATATTGCCGAAGACCTAGAGTTACTTTATGTTGACGGTCAATGGGTGTCTTATTCTAATCAATAATCGATAACCATCAATCTCTGCTACCAAGTGTACTCTGAGAACCCTGGCCGGCCCATAGAGCCAAGGTTTGCTCAGAAGTACTTTAAGACTAGATAGCTGCTCCCTTGAGATGGATGGGGGTGCAGATTCATTACTCCAACACCAATGAATAAGGACAACTCAATGGTTTGGCAAAGGGAGTCTGTTTAATGACAAGTACAGAACACGGGATATCAGCAGTGATGCAGTTGTCCTTCTCGCTTCAACTCCAACGAACTTCATACAAGTTATAACATTCATACTCAAAAATCATCATCATTGACGTACAACACTCAAAAGTTATGCAATTCTATCGGTTAGGAAAAGGTAACTTTACTATAGGTACTATATCTGTATATGGTAACGGAGTGAGGGGATTGGGTAAACACTGTCAGTTGGGCGTCTAAGCCCTTCCTTCAAAAACGACTACTGTAGACGTCACTAAAAGTACATCGTCTCATTGGTTCTACTAACTATGGGACCTTAGATTATTTGGTCCATTGTGATTGGGTTGGCACAAAACCCATGCACACTTTTCCACTTCACTTAGCAGCATGCAGAATGGTCGGCCAGGTGCGGGGTGCCCCTTAGTTACCCCGCCTTCCTTCGATTATGGTTACAATCAATCATCACTTTAGTAGCCATGTGTCAATTAGTTCACTGTGGTTTGCCTCGAGACTGCATCTTCTGTTCTGTCTGGAAAAGTTCTGATATCTCAGCCTGGTCAGGTGCCAAGTGTAGGTGTGAACCCTTGCTTCTTGCTCGGCTGGTCACGTGATTCCTACACCGTGAATTTGTATCTTCTCTCTCAATTTGTGTATTTGATTCTCATTTAGCCCGCCACCTGCCTTCATCTTCTTATCTCGACCTTTCAGAGGCAGGATATTATGTTCTCAGTTTCAATTAGATGTAGCCACTGTTCACCTTTTTTATTAGTATGACCTTGGATTTCCATGGCACGAGTTGCCTCTGCCAAGTTTCGTTTCAGCCGTCTCTTCTCGTTTTGCTAAATATGAATCTTTTTTCTCGTTTGGCCTTCAGTAACCCGGTTGATTCTGCTTCTTGTGCAGAGTAGAAATACACTTATAAATACTGTGCTTTGTTTTGAGGTAGATTATTTATGATGGCGCTTGCCGCACTATTCTTCTACTAAGCATAGCAAGCTGCACTGTTTTCTTAGCTTTCTTGTGGTTCCAAGCATATTTACAGGTGTAAACTGGTCGAATGTCTTCATCTTGCTTACAGCTTTAAACTGCTTTGCATTTCAACATCGTCCTTTCACTTTAGGTTCACGATATTCTTATTCATGGCGTTTCGTCTTTTTGCATCATTCTCGGGTCGTCAGTTCTTCTATCTGCAAGTCAGTCCGGGTCCTTGTGACATCACCATTTGTCTTCCATTAAGACCTTTTTGGTTTCTTCCGGGACTGTACTTAGGCAATCTTCATTTCGTTTCATTTGTTGGTAGGGTTTTCTTAATGGATACCTTACTGTCCATGGTTTTCTTGGTATTGGTACTTCAATAGGTGCTGTTCTTCTGATAGGCACTGGGCAGAGCCCTACTGCGGCTCTCTGCTGGTTTATTTGCTCATCATAGGTCACATATTTTGGTGTGAATGTTCCTGGTACTTCAAAATGGACGATTGGAGTGCAGGCTATATTTGGGACCTCCTCTACAAGAGAACCTACACAGGGGTGTCTGAAGGGAAGGAGTAGGAGTCCTAAAGCCAAAACCAGAAGACTGTGATCCATGCTGCAATAAGAACTGGGAAAGTGACCAGCGAGTTTCTAATGAATGGGAAACCAGGTGCATGAGTGTGTGAACTTTGCAATACGTTAAATACTTGAGTGGTCGCGTGCCTTGAATAAGCACGGTTTTTAAAGTCTACGATCCTTCCTGGTCAATTACCAAAGAGCAGGGAAAGATAAGAATGCTTTGTGTCGAAGTGGTCGCGTGTAGCAAGAAACACGTTGTCGAAGGACTCCGAACACTAGGCCATCCAATTAATTTATTTTGTTATATTTATTATAATGATAGGTTATTTATAACACGCTTAATGCCCAAAGGTTTCTAAGCGTGAACCCAGGGATCGAACATGTATTGCTCCATGTCGTCTTGCTTCCAAGGCGAGTATATTGCCCCTGAGCTATCCTCCTGAGACATTTATATAGCGAGCCTAGCCCTCAGGCATCGGACGCTTGACTTAAGAATACGGTTACAAGATTGCATAGGTGTACATAGAGAGGTACGGTTGCATGTGCGTTACTTGGTTGTACATTGCAGTGATGTATACAGTCAAAGACATCATGTGCTTGCTATTGTATAAGTTAAACAGTAGCAAAAGCATGTGAGCATCGAGCAACAGTTTGCTATAAATTGAGCATGCAGTAACATTCGCATGTGGATTGCAGAGTAGGTACAGTAGCACAGGCTTACAAGGTGACAGTCAAGGCATAGGCGAAGTTAGAAAGTATCTAGGTTGCCATGGGTCATGAGAGGGAGGTAGGCTAAGTATGTAATGCTTGGTACTCATTGACAGGAGCTGAGCTGATTACTGGTGTCCTGGTTAAACAGTCCAGTTTTCAGTTTTTTTCTGAAAGACCATAAGGATGGGTCTGTCCTGAGTTCAGGCGGCATGGCATTCCAGTAGTTTGTTGCGAGAACAGGGAAGCTGGAGCCACCAGCTTTCTGTCTTTAGAATCTTAGTGAGTTCAGTTGCCCTAAGTAGGCTGAGCCGGTAGGTCTAGCTGACTGAGTTTTATAGATCGGGTTGGATGGAGAGAGCGGGGCAGTGTTAGCTGGGCATTACTTTGAATTTGATGCACTCTGACTGGTAACCAGTGGATATTTCTTCTGGCATCAGAGATGTGGTCTGACTGCGACATTGAGGGCCGCTCCAATAGTGTTGTTTTGAATAATTTGGAGCTTCTTGATGTTTTTTGTAGAGGTACCAGCAAAGATGACATTGCAGTAGTCTTATCCTCAAAATGATTAGTGCTCTAGCTAGGGTGATGAGATTCTCCACCGTGAGGTAGGGTCTGCATGTCGTGATAAGTTTGGCAGTATACGAGGAGGCCGAGGAGATGGCGTTCACTTGCCAGGATAGCATAAGTGAGGAGTCAAGGTACACCCCTAGTGTCTTGACTTATTTGGACACTTTGATGTTGTTTCCGTCTATGTCAAAGGTTTGGTAAAATGGAGGAATGTTCTTAGGTTTTGCTGGGCTACCTATGATCAGGATCTCAGTTTTATCGTTGTTGAGACAGAGTTTGTTTTCGGCCATGCAGGCTTGAATTGTAAGGTAGATATCATTCAGAGCTTTAGAATCTGTGTCAGTCTCCTGTGATTGCTGGGAGTATTTGGGTGTCATCAGCATAGTTTGTGTTTGTGACACCCAAATTGTCTAGTTTATCAAAGAGGTTTGGTGAATGCATTATACATGGTAAGGGATACGTATGATCCCTGTGGTACTCCGCAAGTGACTGGAGTGGGTGTGCCTCTGCCGAGGCGCAGAAGACTCGCATTGATCCATTTGAGAGGAACAATTCAATCCAGCTTATGGTGTTGAGAAGTGGGCGTCATTGGCTAGGTAGTAGCAAAGGATCTTGTGATTAGATCAAATGCCGCCACGAGATCCAATAAGAGTAAGATGGCTAGGTCACCTTTGTCTCTAATTAGGTCCATTCGGGTTTTGAGATCGAACAATGCTATTTCCGTGCTATGGCCTGGGCGGAATCCTGATTGGTGGAGGCCAAGAAGGTGATGCAGTTCAAGATAGATAGTGGCCTATGTACAAATCCAAAACTAAGATTTTTAGAAGGAATGGCACTGTTGTAATAGGCATGTAGTTGGTGGGCGCATTTAAAGGTCAACAAATGCTTATTAAACAACAGATAAAGCACAGAGGAATAATAAGCAAAACTAATGAATATTGAATTCCATATTAACTAATGGAATGAATACAACTTTAAAGAACAAACAAGCCACAGCAGGTTGAGCTCTAAATTGAATGCGACTTTAAGAAACACACAAAGGTGTTGCAACTTGAACTTTGGAACTTTAATAAGGATACCTTGCTTTTTGAAGCGTGTTACTGAAATTTTGGCGAAGGGAACCTGGGTCCCGATTCAGACTATTTCCTTTTTAAGTCCACAGAATATCATTTTGAGACTTTTCTGTGGAACTGTTTCACACGGGGGGGAGGGTGAAAGGAAGCTGGAAGAAGCTCAGAACTTTTGGTTAAACACGGTTTTCTTTTTTGGTTGCTGACATCCCTACACATTGTACAGATTTAGTTCTGAGGGCAAGTAAAGGTTTCGAATGTGGACAGATTCTTCAGTTGAACTCTTTGATTGAGACTTTCCTTAGGTAGGAAAATCCTGCCTCAGCATGCGGCAAGTTAGACCGTTTCCATCCTGACATTTAAGTTAATAAAAGTGTTCATTTAGAATCTGTTGTCTGTGTCCTTCTTCATGATGCCTTCACAGAGGATCAGATTGAGTTTGGAAACAAGGTCATCCTGTTTTAGGGACACTTGTTAGAATAGGGAAAGTTAGGCCTTTAGCCAAACCCCTTTAAGTTCATAAAATGAACAATGTTGCGAATGATCCCTCTTTGCGTCTGCCTCTCATTGCTGATCCCTCACACTGCACAAAAACAAAACGCCTCTAGACCTTTTAAGGAACATGATTTACCCAATTGGTATCCATGATCAAATACGCCTTTCACTAGGCCCCTCGCGAATCCAGCCTACTAAATCTACAATTTAATCATTATTTATATAATACAATAATGCTTTCCACATATAAAGCTCACGTTGATCTTCTTCCTATCCGCCTTTATCTTCCTATCCCATCCTCTATTTTCAACCTACTCCAGAAGGCTACAATCATGTGATCCTGGGGAAAGGACACAATAGACCCTAAAACTAGGACAAGGATAGGCACTTTGCGACCACTATGGTAGTGATTGTGTGCAGCATAAAAGCTAAATAATTAATATGTAGTTCCCGCTTCGGGTTAACCACGCTGTGGTTTTGATGTATAAATAAAACAGAGAAAGGTGAGAAGATAGACAAACAACTGGAAAGGTACGTGGGGTTTGAGGAAGAAGGCGTATGGATTTGAAAGTAAGGGTACATGTGTAATCAATGGTAGTGGATCAAATGTTGATTGGGAAAGAAGGGGGAATAAAGCCGGGCAGATGTTCTGTGAGAACAGTTTCCAGAGCACTGATAGAATGGTGCTGGACTTAGTCAGCACATCGTTGTGCTATGGACACGAGGGATGCTCTTGAAGTGTGGAGCTTCTAAACCAGATATTTTAAAACATCCCTCCCCATGAACCAGGAAGATAATGCAGTGGTACCAAGCCAACTGGCAGCAGTGCTAGAACTAAGAGTTGATTATGTGCAGGTGAAAAAAAACAAGGGAAACGGTAGAAGGGATTATTTCGATCATCCAAATGCTTGACAGATGGGATGCTTTGCATTAAGCAAAGTACTTGAACACTTGATGAGGAATGAGATTGAATGGTCAGTGTTGGGAGCAAGTAGTTTGGAGTAACCAAAATATTATGTACCTATCTTTTGTAGTAAAATAAACCCTAAGCTCCCTATTCAGGCCATGTTCAACAGAATAGCACATAACCCCTTCTATTGACCTTTATAGGTGATGCACAATTTAAATATTCTCCTAGAAATAAAGTATGTATTCTTACACTGCCAAACCACAGTATAAATAATTAATCTAGCCGCTATGTGAATGTTAGGGCATTAAAGTGGCTACATTTATTTATTTTTTATATATATTTGTAAAGCGCCTTAAGCAGCTAAGTAAACGGGTAATATTAACAAATACAATCATCAAGACAAAACATACACAGCAAACCAACCCAAGTTAAAACCCAATAGACAAATAAAACTAGGTAACAAAAGAAAAAGGGTGCAGCAGTAAAATTACATGAAATGCAAACAAAAAATGAAAGCAATAAAACAGCGGTACGAGCAACACTGCAAAAACAACACTGATCACAGAGTATGTGAAGAAGAAAAAAAAGAAAAAGGAAAGGTTAAACAGACAGACATAGGGCAGAATGAGAAACAGAATGCAAAGCAGTAGAAAATGTCCAGGGTGATGCATTTCATACTATGCTGAAATACTACAAGTTTCAAATTAGTATAGCCGGTGGATTTCGATTTAGAAATACTCAAACAGAATGGTAGCTTACTACCCTCACACCCCACAAGTATGCAAGCCCTATTGTTCATGTCGGCACCTTTGGGACACACGCATCCCACATTCCAGGATCCCACCCACCAATCTCTACCAGAGTGGCCACACAAATGCAGATTTCCTCCATGCATGGGCATAGCTGAAAAACGGGCACCAAGTCCTAGCACAGCACACCTCTTCCATCCTGACACAAACAGCCACTAAGAAGCACATGATCTCACATGTTTATATTAATTCTCCTTTTTTAAACATATGGTATCAATCACCACCATAATGTCTATCAACGTGCTCCTGGTTCCTCCACTCTGCCACTGGTTCCTGGGTTTCCCCTCGATCTGCTCCTGGAAACTGTCGGCTCACCTGCTTGCAGGTCTGCTCTGCCAATTTACATCTGCTTCTCTTTTATAGCCCATCCTAAGTTCCCGTCTAATTTCCTTCATTGTGATTGATTCTACAGGATGTCTATTTCTTCTGTCTCTAGTGAAATGATTCCACCTCTGGTCGGACCATATTTGTTCCAGGTGGAAGTCCCTGGTCTCCGGCATCATACTCTACTGGTACTCCGCACCGTTTGGCTGCTTGGATTTCATGGCATCCTCCAAGCTCCCTCACTTGTTTCCACTGCTGGTCTCCATGATCCTCAACATGCAGGTGAAATCCTGGGTTCGGGGATGGGAGCCCCCACTACACATCTTTCTGTCGTCACAGCGCCCTCATCGGATTTTGCACCTTTTGCTAGGGGCTTCTGGGCCTGGTTTCTGTTCACGTCTGGGTTTTCGCTCTTCCCTCATGCAAATGTGCCTCTGCGTGTCATGGGAACTCTGCTGCACCCTACGAGCAGAAAACTCATGCTCTGGTTCAGAAGCTCTGGTAGGCCAGCTTCCTTGAGCGGTGTAGAACCCTTTGGGTCTGATTACAAAGGGGATGGTCTGACGGATGGTCCGACCTCACAGTTCACAACAAAACCTCAAACTTCTCCTCTGAATTGCGTACAGCAATTCGTAAGATCAGTAGTGGCATTACATGTCATACCCCCATCATTTACAGGGGGGATAACAGTGCTCAAACTCAGCATGATGCTTATATTGATCCATCTTCCCCAAATGATGCCAGAGAGATCATCATTTTTAGCTAATTGATCTGGCGAAACAAAAAGTCTACACTAAATAGTCCAAGGGCCATCCAACTAAGAGAAGGACTAGTCCTTCCCGATTGATGGGAGTAACATAGTGGAATACAACAGCAAGGCATAAAATAAGCAGTGTTGCACAGCAATTTGCTATGCAATTATGTAGGTTTGCTAATAAAATGTACACTTGTGTAGCAGTTACTCTAGTCAATGAAAGCACTGCTCACCCTGAATTGCTCTCTGGCTCTTGCCACCCTATCTCTGTTCACTGCAAGTTCAAAGGGGCTAATGGAGAGAGTGCAATAGTACTCATCTCCTTCACTCTTGAGTGCCAAAGGCCTGTATGGGAATCCTAGGCAAGATTTGTTTTCTTTTTCAAACAATTGAAAACCAGAAGTAATTTGGATGATACTTTTATTAAGGTAACTATATCCTCTTTGGCAAAAAAATAGCATTGTAACTTTATTGAAAACAGTTATGCAATTCCATTCCTAACAATTTAAGTTGTTGCATAATGCACAACTACAGTAATGCTTCTGTAAAACACTGCATTGTCTCCGTAGTTTACAGTAATGGTTAGGTTATCTAAATCTCAGCGTCAACTAGATTTTCTTTGTTGGGGAAGATGCATCCCATTGAAGAGTGAACACTTGAAAATGTTCATGATCAACTGCTTTTAATGATCAATAGTTCCATCCAGACTGTACATAGACACATCTACTGCAATACTATATACTGTAGGTAGCCTCCAGAGCGCACTTGGCTCTATGATTGCATTATAATTTAGCACCCGCAAAACTCCACTCACATAGTCAAATACATTTTATGAAGGGCGAGTACCATTTGCAGGGGACGTTTTTGAGCTTTTATATAACATTTACTTTTTTTGCAGCAAATGTCAAATACGTTTCACTGCGCATAGCTGCCAGCAGTGTGCCAAACATATAGTGGGTTTGTGGTGACATGCACCATTTTACAGAAAGCGCATTTACATTTTTTTGTCACTCATTGCTATGGGTTGAGTGCATTTCTTTTAGGTCGAGTAGGTAAACTAAATTACTTAACCTGCAGGTCTAGTGGAATTTTAAAGAATTTGCAAACCCTGATTTGTCTCACGAATATCTTACTTCAGAGGTACACAAAAATGCTTTATTGATGCTCATTTAGTGTTTTGGATGCAAATCTGGTGGCATTAAAAATATTAGTTCAACATTGCTAATCAAATGGGTGTTTGCTAATCAAGAAAATGTTAATTAGCAAACTCTGACCATTTTTTTGAAAACTAATTTATGCCTTGCAACTGGTAATGGCCAAAAGGTGGACAACAAGAGACGAAAACCAGCCTGGAAGACTATTGAACAAAAGTTATAACTTAACATGACATGGGGAGGAGGGGCAGAGGACTCCTGTTCTCACACAGGACACAAATCTGCCTCTGTAACCAACAGCATATAATTGTGAAATACACACATTCTGAAACATACATAAAAAAACAGAGCCTCCTTCGATCTCGCCCATGCAATCTTTCAATTGGGAGTCTTCATCTTCATTACAATAGACCGCAGCATAACAACCCCAACTTGTTTTGTGCATTCGGAATGAAACTTAATCAGCCCATCAGGATGACTCCTGCTCTGGATCGACCGTAAGGAGATGGATCCGACAGGGGGGCGTGGCTAACCGCCATGTGAAGAGGACATTCGCTCTGTGCGCTCCGCCTGATGCGACCATCATAAGCTGCCATTAACTACACTTTTACGGGCCCCTGAAGCCCACAAACCGCCTCACTGAGGGCTGATACCCTCCTGCGGGCCAACTCCCGTGGTTCTGAGCGACCGGCCTCGCCTTATAGACCGTGCGACACGAACCAGCGGAATGGAGCCAAAACGGCGGCTCCCTCACCCAGCTCGGTGCAGCGGCCCGAACTCTAAGGCTGCTTCCACGCCGCAACGCCCAAGCCGCCTGAGTGGAGAAGACCTCCCCACTGTACAAGAGCGCACGGCCAGACCGAGGTGGGGGACCGGCGAAGCACTCGAGCGGCAGAGTGCACGAACGAGAGGAGAAGCACCCAGGACGCAGAGCCCAGCCTGATACGAGCCTGACAACCCACCGTGACTTGGAACCGTGAGCCTGGGTGTCGTAGGATCTTTGAGGTGAGCGGGGGGGAACAAATCCAACTGCTATATACCGGCAGTTACCGCTGGCCCACGCGAGCTGCCCCCCCCTCCACCACCCTACATATGGGTCCTCCTACACGAAGCGCCCAGCAAAACGTAGTGGAGACTCGCGGGTCGAGCCCTAACCACTACATCTGAAACCCTGAGGAGCGGCCCCGACGAACACTGCCGGATGACACGGTCTGGCCCCTGCACACTAGCCATCCATCTGGGCCACCGGAGCGGCCTATAGCATACCGCTGCCCTCTACCACAGCTTCCAGCCGGACCGAGCTGCACAATAGCCCAACCACTAGCACTGGCACAGGGAACTCACGGCCTCTCCGCCTCATCACACCCTAGCCACCCCCAAGCCCGCGCCAGGCACAGTGAAGCGCCTGTGGACCAGCTGATATGTCCACCAAAGGGGCAAGGGCTAAGCAACGCCAGACCACCATTGATACCTTCACTGCGGCGGGGCCCACAACGCCCGAGACCATGAACGGGGCAAATGCCGCAGATCTGCCCGACCCCTCAGGGCCAACAACTGAACCAAGCAACACACAGATCCTCGAAGCCATCAACTATCCCAAACGGCCGTGGAACATAAAATTGACGCAGTCGCCATAGACCTGAGCCTCCTGCGCCAGGACGTCTGCTCTTTGGCCAGCAGGACAGATACGCTGGAGGCCCAGGTCCGCGAAAACACCGAAGCCAAAACTGTGCTCCTCAAAGATGTAGATGCACTCCTGCAGAAAGTGAAGAACCTGGAAGACAGGGCCGAGGAGGCAGAAGGGCGCGCACGCCGTAACAACATTCGCCTTCTGGGCCTACCGGAGGGCATTGAGGGATCGGACCCCACGAACTACGTCGAAAACCTCCTACTACAGGAGATAGGTGCAGAGAAACTCTCCCAGGGTTTCACAATTGAAAGGGCTCATCGATCCCTCACCTCGAAACCTCCCCCTGGCAACCCACCCAGACCAGTGATAGCAAAGGTACTTAATTACAGGGACCGTGAAACCATCCTCGCCTTCTCGCGATCAGGCGGCCAGATTTGCAGGGGCTCAGCCAAAATATCCATCTACCCGGACTATACTTTTCAGGTCCAAATGAAGAAGGCACTGTTTATACACACCAAAGCCAGATTGAAGTCTGCCGGTCTACGCTACATGCTCCTATACCCCTCCAGATTGAAGGTGATACGCAACAACAAATCCTATCTCTTCGACACCCCGGCCGAGGCTCGGGACTGGATGGACAGTGAGCAGATCCCTAATATCGAAGCTAAGAAGCGACAACCACGCTGAGTCTCGCCCCTCAATGGCTACACCTTGACCCAATGACCCTCAAGGGCCCCACCAAGTAACGGCTTCACACACCGGAGCTGACTTGATTCCTCGAAACAAGACGCCCGGACGAACACTCTCCTACCCCCTGAAGCTCTTTCTTTTTAAGGGGACATAGATACCCACCCGTAGGGAACCAAGCGACCGATGCACGGTCTAAAGGAGCAGAAACGGGACTGTCATAGTGAGGGAGACCTCGCTCGACCTGTTTTATGTTTGGGACGTTCAAAGTTATGGGGGGGGGAGGGAAAAAGGGAGTTGGCACAGAAGTTAGGTGCCAGATTCGGGAAATACCAAGACCACCAACAACCATTGCATACAGCACGGATGAAGCACTGTCCCTACGCTGGATGGGTTTGCAGTTATCGAAGCAAAAGATAAGAGACGCAGGCACCTTAGTCGGGACCCATATCCAAAAACCACCTAGACCTCAAATGAGCTCCACACGCCTCTCGCCACCTGCAAAGCCTCCTGGTAAGCCTGAAATGGACACTGGATCCTCCGATTCTCATGGCTGACTCGATAAAAATCGAGACGTGGAACGTCAGAGGCATGAATAGCTTTGTGAAGCAACGCCGCATACTCGCCTACATCAAAAAAAGTAAAGCTAGAATAGTCCTACTTCAAGAAATGCATTTAACGGTGGACAAATTGAAGGCATTAGCCAAGACATGGGGGGTCATTCCGAGGTTGGAGGTAAGGGATTACCGGCGCCTGTAAGGGCACCGATGGCGGTAATCCCTTACCTCCGTATTCCGAGTTCCCTTTGCGGGTCCCTCTTTACCTCCTGCTTTTAGCAGGAGTAAATTACGGGACCCGCAAAGTGACCTTGGAGTAAATTACGGCACCGTAATTTACGGTGGCGTAATTACCTCCTTCCCCATTCCCATTGAGCCCTATGGGGGCAGAAATGGGGATGGGGAAGGGCTATGGTGAATGGGGAATTACCGGTCCATCCAACCTTGGAATGGACCGGAAATTACTCCATTCACCATGCCGGTATTCCATGGAGTAAATAGCTCCATGGTTGCCAACCATGGAGCTATTTACTCCATGGTGTAGTCCTAACTCGGAATGAGGGCCATGGTGCAGAACTCTGATAGGATCCTCCTACTCCTCTTATGCCAGAGGTGTCCTGATTTGGATAGACCCCTCTATCCCCTTCAGATTAGTAAGCTCCAAAGTAGATGACGAGGGTAGGATGACACTAGCGTGCGGCACAATCGAAGGCAGGGAGATATGCCTAATCAGCACCTACACACCTAACCACGACGCAACAGCTTTCTTTCATTCCCTATATTCACGTCTCAGCCCTTACAGGGACAACACCATGATATGGGGAGGCGACCACAACTGCACCCTAGACCCCCTAATAGACAGGTCAGATGATAAGCATACACGCCCTTCTCCGCCGGCCAAAATACTATCCAGGCTGTTACAGCAGCTACAACTCCGAGACTTGTGGAGAGAACACCCAGACCTGCGAGAGTTCTCCTTTTACTCCCCTCCACACGCGGTCCACACTAGGCTAGACTATTTTTTCGTAAGCCAAGAACAACAAGCAATGTTTGGCGGGGCTCAGTACCTGCCCAGGGTGCTGTCCGACCATTCCCCACTACTAGCCGCTTGGGAGATCTACCCGCCTAGACCCCCTGTCCCCACCTGGAGACTTAGGGCCTAGGCCCTCCATGACACAGCCCTCCGCGACAGGACGGAGGACTTTTGGGAAAGAAACCTTAACAGCGTTAAATACATAGGCACCGCTTGGGAGGCATACAAGGTGGTCATGAGGGGTGAGATGATTGCAGCTATGGGTGGAGCCCTAAGGTCTGTTACATCCTCCCTAGAACCCTCAGAGAGGGAGCTGGGAGAACTGGAAGGTAGATTAGACTCATCCCCAGAACACTTACAGAAAGTAATCGACCTAAAACAAACCTGCCTAACGCACTGGGAGTCCCTGGGAAGGCTGAGCTACGCCAAATAAATTGAGAGAACCCATGTCCTACGTGATAAACCTGGTAAACTCCTGGCCTGGCTATACAAGAGGGAGACCCCCAGAACACCCATTTGCCAAGTACTCAAACCAGACGGCTCCTTAGTGCACACCCAAATAGAAATTAACTCTGTGTTCTCCGACTTCTACTGCAAACTATACTCCGAACCCCCGCCCATGGCCGACTCTGGCATTGAGGATGTCCTGGACGACATCGACCTTCCCAGGCTTGATTCTCAAATGACTGACATCCTAGACGAGCCCATCACCCCAGATGAGGTTAAGGTAATCATTAGATCTCTCCCGTCTGGAAAATCCCCTGGCACTGATGGCCTCCCCGGGGAATTTTATAAATTGTACGAGGAGACCCTGGCCCGACTGTTGGCGCAGGTGTTTCGAGGTTGGTGCCCTCCCTGACTCCATGAGGGAAGCTGTAATTATCCCCCTCCTGAAACCCGGTAAAGACGGAACGCACTGCGGTTCCTACAGGCCCCTCTCCATGTTAAACGTTGATAGTAAGATCCTAACCTCCCTGCTAGCGAATAGACTGCGAAGGGTGATTCCCCCCACCTGATTCATCAGGACCAAACGGGATATGTGCCCGGAGGCTCCATAACAGAGAACCTGCGCAGGTTGCACCATATCATGTACAGCACGGAACCGAGGCCTCAGAAATATGCGGTCGCGTCATTAGAGAAGTTTCATGACCGCCGAAGGAGGCCATGAAACTTTGCGACTTTACGAAGCCCTACTGCAGGGCACGACAAGGAACGACCTCAAAAGTAAAGAAAAGTGGGAAATCGAACTAGGCCAGGACTTTGCGGATGAAGAATGGGAGAAAATAACCCACTACCACAAGAAAGTTTCTAGGA
Organism: Ambystoma mexicanum; assembly: GCF_040938575.1. Lineage (NCBI taxonomy): Eukaryota > Metazoa > Chordata > Amphibia > Caudata > Ambystomatidae > Ambystoma > Ambystoma mexicanum. The sequence continues at coordinate 971,618,216 of NC_090936.1, read as the reverse complement.
ATGCCTGCTTACAGCTCATCCAATTATACATCACCAACAGGGCCTACCTAATACCTGAGGCCATATCTAAATTCAAGGGAGCTGAGACCCAAGTATGCCCCAAATGTAAGGAGCCCAGGGCGGGAATGACTCATATGTTTTGGGGCTGCCCAGAGATACGCAAGTTTTGGACACAGGTACAGGAAAGAGTGGCGGACGCAGACACTGAGCTCGAAGTGTATAACCCCGCAGCCTGCATCTTGGGCAGATACAAACGTAACCACAAAAATAAGCCTCTAAACAAACTCAAAGACTTGATATACATAACAGTGAAGAGACGCATAGCCTTGGGATGGAAGAGCCCAAGGGCCCCGATCGAGGCACAGTGGTGGGGGGACCTTACAAAATGGATAACGGCTGAGACCGGAGCATGGGAAACGGCAATCCTCGAACAGAGGCTGGACTCCAGTGGGGAACTGCATCGCTGGGTGGCGTTAACAGTGCCATTACTCCATCTTAACAATATGGTCGGTACCTCGGATGGTTCGGACTGTCCTAGCTATTAATCCGGTCCAATAAGTACGGACATTAATGTTGACAGTGGTCTTGAGTTGGGGGAGGGTGGGGATGCGTAATCCTGATGATTTGCGTTAAATATCACAAGCGATGACGATTATGTTTGTTATATTGTTAAAACCAATAAAGAAATTAAAAAAAAAAAAAAAGGAGATGGATCCGACAATCTGGGCGTGGGGTTATTGGTGGGGAGGAAAGGGGCGGTTATCTTGGGCACATATCATTTTATGCATTGTTAGGTTTACTGAATGTACTATGAATAGCTGCAATATTTTGAACTAGAGATAAAAAGTTAGTAAAAGTTTGATTTTCCAACGCGACAAATGAAAGCATTACCAAACTAAATACCTTAGAGCGCAGAAAATGCAATAAGAAAGCGTAACTACAAAAGCAAACTTCACATGTTCAATGTCTGCGAATTAGTTGAAATTCACAGAAACCTCGAAGTTACAGACATGACAATGGAAGGCCGCTAAGAAACATTTATGATCCATTCGATAATGGTGAAGGGGTTGGTGGTAGCAAGATATGTTCATGGGGGCATTCTTTACGGACGTGGAAGTCCTATAGAAGTAGTGGAAACAAAGCAATGCAACTTCAACCAAAGTGGCATGAATCACAACCTAGATGAAGCGGTCTATTGCTGATCCACACAGAGCACCATGTCAATTTGATGGAAGTTCATCAAAGGTACAAAGGTAAATCTATCTGCACCAGCAGACTCATTTTAAGGGAATAGTGGGAGAATGAGAATCTTCAGGGCATAATACCCTGTTGCAGAGAATATCAGAACCTCAAAAGGTAGTCGAGTTGTGAAAACGGAAGCTGGACTCAACTAGGGATTCGCAGTTGCCTAACCTCTAGTCAAGTCCAGGTGGCTTAGGATGGCCAATAGGTCCTTATTATGTAATTAAACTAATACACAATCACCACTATATGTTTTCTCAGATGGGCCAACCCATGCACATCTCTAATGCTATGCATCATAGCAGCAGACCCAGTTCCAACCCTTAATTGACAAAGCCAACACACAGCCTTATCCAGACAGCTCGAATGCGACTCAGTCAGAATGGGAGCAAGGACATTTATGAAATTGGGCCAACATAACTTTACCAGTGGTGCACTCTTTCTATTTTCCAACCAGGAGCAAGGCTCATAATATGAACTATAAAAGCAGTGAAAAATTATTACACTTCACAAAAACACGTAAGCGCTTATCCATGAATGTCATGTTCCCTTCTACCTCTTTTCATTGTAGACCTTTAGAAATTAACACCAATGCAGTATTGCTCACAAAAGGGTTTGGGGGTTGCAGGAAAAGGTAATCTCTTTAAATGGTTTACCTTAGGTGAAGGCTTTTTGAAGGACCATAAAGATCCCCATCCCTCCAGTGAACTCACTGCATTCAGCAGAGTAGGCGAATACACAACTATTTGTGTCCATCAGGCCATGTAGAGTTTCTGTTCACTGTACCAAAGCAGTTATCAAAGAGCCTAGAGAGTTGAATACATTAAAGCCCAGCACCTCTGGTAAATGCACCCATAATCACCTTCCTACATTCTAAAGAGGATCTTACTGATAGGTGCATTTCCTCAGCCTGTCCTGTGAGGTTTCATAATATAGAGGACGCACCTGGAGTAGAATCATAATCTCTCTCAGGATAGAAGGCTGTAAGTCTCCTCCGTAGACTCACCATCCCTAGGGCAAAATAGCAGAAGCAAGCCTGGAATTCTCCTACTGGGTAATGCGCTAATTACAAATGGAATCTCGCATGCTTTGGGGGGTGCTGCTATTAAATCCTCAAAGGACTACTGAAGTGGGGAAATCACATTTGATTTCAGGGTATAGGTCACGGAAGCCATAGCACCAAATGTAGAAGTTGTATGTGGACTATGGTAACCAGTAGCAGCTTCTGAAGGTGCGGCATGCTCCGCTGGGCTAGCCACAGCTCCATAAAATACAAACAAGTACTGTGATTTTCCTGGCAACTATTTGTTTGGGTATACTTTTCCGGATTTATATTGCTTTCCACTTAGTTATATCTTCACCTAAATGTGTCCCTATTGAGTGTGGTTAGTGGTATACATACAGCTCAAAATAGGACTCCTTCCGCCCGCAAATAACCATCGTCCAGAACAGCCACTGCCTCCCAATTGTACTCGGTGGCACTCTGAGATTTTCTGGGCTACTATTCATCTTGTAGCCAGGTTTTAGAAACGCACAGCTCACTTTGCCACATGATGCCAGAGCAGGAAAAGTTCCCAGAGCTCCAAATTGCTCATAGTACCATGAAACTATCAGGCTTTTAAAAATATATATATGTTTAACAGATTACAAACAAAATGTGAAGATCAATAGATCTTAAATATAAATACAGTGATGTGAACTTCCCAACTCAAGGGACCAATCACACACTGCTGAGTAATCTCCTTCCTTCCTTCCTTTCTTTCCACAGCACCCTTGTGCCGGCATAAAGCCACAAGAAATCCCCACTCAACCTTATTAGTGTTAGATGCGAGTGGCTTAATGCTTGGCAGAAGACGCTGCTGGTATCAGCGAAACCTTAGCCCCGCTCAGTTGTTCAGTGATTCATCCCGCTCTACTGATCCGTGTGCCACTTCCTCCAGTTAGTTGAGCCTCTAGTTTCAGTTCTTTGTAGTGTCACCTCAGGGTTCTGGTGGAGCGGCACTACAGAGGTTTCTCAGCAAAGACAAGGGTGAATTCAAACAACCAAGCTGTGGACACAGATCGAACACCACTCTGGCAGCCGAGTCATTGCAAGCACAATATAACTTCAGCACACCTCCAATCACATGTTAATTCTCAATGAGGCTGCCATACATGTCACTCAATTTTAGGGAATGCAAGGATTCTGGCTACAAAAGGGCTATTGGATATAAGGCAGAAAGTGGCTTTAAGGAACATTGGTATTTTACCACTTTCACAAGCCTAGGCAGTCTGAAATAACAACGATGGTGATTTGGTGCAGCATAAAGATCATTTCCAATTATACATTTTCTCAGGATAGCCCAAGGGCAACAGACGGCATGGAGCAACTCAGGTTCGATCCCCGGGTCTGCACTTAGAAGCCTCTGATTATTAAGCGTGTTATAAATAACCTACCATATCAGGAGTGCCGAGCCAGCAATGGCAAAACCTTTCTGATCATTGTAGCTGGAACTCAGTTAATGCCTTTCAGAGTGTTAACCAATTGTTTGAGGTCTTTCCAAGATATTGGAATGAAGAACTCCCGTGTGGAAGGGATTTTAGGCTTTTCCTGATGGTTAAAGTAACAACTCCTTTGCTTCTGATGGATTTAGCTCTGCTTGCCACTAGTTAACCTGTCTGATGAGGAGACATCCTCTATTTGGGCTGGTTTCCCCAATTCCTTGTAGATTTTGAAAACTGGTGGTGATGTGGAGGGTGCAGTCAAAATTCTACATCCAAGAAAAACATGTTCTCCTGTTCCATGGCTCGATGGATGATCCCTCACGTGGATTTAGCATGTTAATGTATCCCTTGGGAGTTGTGACTTGTACCATTTGTGCACTAAAATTCTGCCCTTATTTGACTTGGGCCAGTTCGTCAAACAATTTATTGGGATTTTTGGTCAGATTTTTTGAAACATTTAGTGCCAACACATCTAAAGTTCTTAATATGTTGCATTTTTACGTACTTGTTATGTCAGGGCAGGTTTGGTAGTCTGAAAATGTTTTCTTTTTGCAGGTCTCACTTCTAATTTAAGATTTTCAATTGAGTTTGACTTTTTTCACCTCATTTACTAAGTCCTCACACGCCAAAGTTACACAGATACGCCCCTGAAAGAAAATGTGCTGTATGCTTAACAGAGGAACCCTCCACAAAGGCAATTCGAGTCACAGTGCATCGGTATCCGACCCTGCAACACAGGATGCCCTCCAAATCACAGGGGCTAGCAAGATAAGATCGAGTGGCCAAAACAAAAAAGAATTAAGCTCTGGAAGCAAGCAGACACTTACTGCTGCAGTGGGAGAAGCTGGAAGGGGGCACCAGTGTCGGCAAGGATTCCACACATTCCGCTAGCCTCCAGCCTCCCTCTTCCTTCCTGCACTTGCACGTTCTGAATACTCACAAGGCATAGTAGGTTCGGCCGTCACTTCCCCCTCTTTATTTTTTGTATTTAATTGTATTTTTTGTATTTAATTTTACTGCTAGCCCATCTCGCCTATCTGCTGCCCTGTGGGCGCTTTGAAAAAGAATTGTATTTCCTGTATAAGCGCCTAACAAGCAAACAAATAAATAAATAAATAAAATGAATTATGGAGGAAAGGGTGTGGTAACAAAGGACAAAAACTCATTTGAAATGCATAGGAAAACACAATTCAATTTCCTGTGGTCAGGCAGAGAAACTGATTGCAGCAGCAGTGGTTTGCAAAAGGCCAAAACCATCATTACATGTATAATGGAAACTACAGAAGCGGGGCAATCTGGGGAAGTGAGCCGATAGTAGGGTAGCATAATAATACAATAAACTATGCTGGCAGCCCATTGCAGACATTGCCAGAAAAAAAGCAGTCTTACAGCCAATTAGGATGCCCAACTAACTGGCATGTTTGGGCTACTGGAGAAGTATCCTGATTAGGCAGCTAAAGTAGGTAGAGTTTATTGTTTCAGCGTTCAAAAGGTGCTCTTACCTGAGCTAAAACTTTCACGAGCACTGCTCCAGTCAGATTTTCTACTGATTTTTCCTTGGAGGCTTTGTTGATTTCTTCTAGGGCACTGAAATCTTCCTGGAAATGGAGATGTTTACTGTGGAGGGCCAATCGTTACGTTGATCTATGTTGAGGGGGAAAAGGGTGAGTTGATGGCTTATTTTGTAAATGGAGGGGAACCCCTTTTCTTTTCCAGCTAGAACTCGGTGCTCTGCACTGCAGTGCAAAGGATGGGACATTTGGGAAGGGGGCCGACTACTCTCTGCAGATACTTCTATAGATGCACATCTCAATCAAATCAGAGGCGTACTGGCAATAAGAATTGACCAAATTAGTATTGTGCGCTTAGAATACAAAGATAATGTGCCTGTAGAAATGAAATTAATTTGATAGTTAAGTGACATTAACACTGATTTCCAACCATAACTTCGACTTTTTTTTAAAAAAAGAATTGTTTAAAATTTTATTTGTGTTTAAAAAAAAAAAATGTAACTACAGTTTTTAGCGCAGCACTTTTTTTTAATTAAAGCACTGAAACGGTGGCATGCTGACTGCAATTCCAGTCATGAATATTTTTTAGTTCTGAAAAAGAAACATGAACTGGATCGTTTTTGCTAAGCAAACTACTCCGTATTATAGATCATGGCAACTGGTGTAAGGTGACTCGGGAGAGGAGTCTAGGTTTCACAGGGCACTGAACGGTCCTTCCTGTTATGCCCCTGCTTTGCACACTCAGGATAGAGAATACAAGGGAGAAGTGAATTGCTGGACAGAAGATGGGAGTCAAGAAGTATGCACTTATTCCGTGGGAACTTGCCATGTGCTCAGAGTCAATGATGCATTAAAATCAGGGACAAGAGCCTGGTAACTCAGCACTACTGATAGAAAGATGGATTTACACTGTGAAGAATTGAGTCTTCACATATAGCCAAGACTTTCAACAACCTCAGGCCCAATTTCAAAATTCTGGGGTTGGGTGAGGAGGGAATCTTATTGTGAGCCTATTTCCAATAACATGGAAATAGCAGTACATGTGAAATGCAACCTCAAAGAAAAACATATGTAATGCAGCCACAAACTGTCTGCTCAAAAAGAGAAGGTCCAAGGCAGAAGACATTCCTGCCCATTTCCAATTTGGTTGGCAGTTCTGGCATATGCACACTGCTGTTTGTTGAGAGGTTAACCACATTTGGTGGATGCAGATGGACTCTGCAACTCGGGTGTTTCTTTAAAGACAATATTCACAAATTACAGAAGAACACCAAGTCGGGCAAGAATCACTGCAGGGTGGACACAGTTTAGAGATGAAGGTATACACGTCATCTATAGTGCCCGCTCCCTCACCTGTGTCATTTTGGAGGAACAGCAAGAGAGCACTTTGTGTGACACCTGGTATCATCCCAATACCACATCGAAGGTATGGGAGACGTTATGCAACCAGACAACCGTACCAAATATATCCCCGAACTGAAATTGTAGACCTGAGTCTGCAGACACCACGGGACATAGAAGAGCTATAAGTAAAGTCGGATCAAAGTGATGTCACAAAGAAAGAAGATACATAGATGCATTGAATCTGATGAACGGATGTCCAAATAATAAAGGATGTAACTGAAACAATGAAGTAAACATATGCAAATATGAAGAACACCATATACAAGATAAACGACAAGAGATGCAGTAGATGTATATAGGCAGAAACACAAGGTCAACAAGACAACGTAGAAGCTTGCTAAGGTAGGAAATACAACACGAGTAAAGCAGCCATCTTAAGAAAGTGGACGTTGGCATCGTATAATATTAAGCAAGAAATCTTGAGGAGAGCGACCAAGGCTGCAGAGCTGGAATACAACTTTGTGCAAGAACAAAAGGTATTTGCTTTGCTCAGGATCAAGTATGCCATAGCAAGAAGCAACTGCAAGGAACAGAATGAGCCAAAGAGAATAAGCCATGTCTGTAAGACATATTTCTCTCAGATTAAGGAGTGAATAATTATGAGGGCCAAGTATTGAGCAATCAAAGATTTAGAAAGTGCATGCAAGATGGAGCAACCAACAGGCCGATTCATGTAATTTCTCTCAAAAGTGTCGCACGCGGCTGGCGCACAGCGTGCCCGTGCGAATGTCTGCGCCAGCCGCGTGCGATAAAATCAATTTCTGCGCACAGCGTATTCATGGATTCTCACCTCCAAAAGCAGACGTGGCGCAGAGTGGCGCAGCGACCCTGCAGCAGCGCCAGTTACGCCCCCAAGAACGCCCTCGCGCAAGGAAAAGCCATCAAGATCACCAAACCATCGCAAAGGGCTGCGCCAACCCTGCACCAGTTTACCGGACTGGCAAACCGCAAACGCAAAGCGGGGAACGCGTATTACGGGTGTCGGGAACACGTGTGCACGAGAAGTTTCACACGCGATCTGGCCTGGGGGAGCGTGTGCGTGTATTTCAGGGGTGCGCGAGAAGTATTACACGCAAATGGCCTGGGTGCGTGTATTTCAGGGGTGCGCGAGAAGTTCCACACGCGAATGGCCTGGGCGCGTGTATTTCAGGGGTGCGCGAGAAGTTCCACACGCGATTGGCCTAGGCGCGTGTATTTCAGAGGTGCGCGAGAAGTTCCACACGCGATTGGCCTGGGCGCGTGTATTTCAGAGGTGCGCGAGAAGTTCCACACGCGATTGGCCTGGGCGCGTGTATTTCAGAGGTGCGCAAGAAGTTCCACACGCGATTTCAGCAGGGTACGTGTATTTCAGGGGTGCGCGAGAATTTTCACACGCGATTTCAGCAGGGCACGTGTATGTCAGGGGTGCGCGAGAATTTTCACACGCGATTTCAGCAGGGTACGTGTATTTCAGGGGTGCCGGGGAGTCCTACATGTGATTTGGCAGTGTGGGTCCTCCCAGGTGTCCCCTGTACACCCTCCACGGCCCCTGCAGTCAGCCCACACCACAGGGGAATACCCTGCATCCCTGGTCATGTCCCGCAGGCAGCCCACCCAACATGGGCATGCCCCCCAGCAAAGGCACATGTCTCCTTGCACTACTGATCACCAACTCATGTCCCTTGCACCCCCACCCCCAGCATTGCGGGGCACCTGCCAGCAGGCCCCCACTCATGTCCCACTCATGTCCCCCTGCACCCCCACCCCCCAGCATTGCAGGGCACCTGCCAGCAGGCCCCCACTCATGTCCCACTCATGTCCCCCTGCACCCCCACCCCCCAGCATTGCGGGGCACCTGCCAGCAGGCCCCCACTCATGTCCCACTCATGTCCCCCTGCACCCCCATCATTGCGGGGCACCTGCCAGCTGGCCCCCACTCATGTCCCACTCATGTCCCCCTGCACCCCCACCCCCCAGCATTGCGGGGCACCTGCCAGCAGGCCCCCACACATGTCCCCCAGCCAACATGTCATCACAATCTAGATCCCTGGCCCTTATGGTCAGCCTCCAAATGCAAAACACCCACTCGAGTATTGCATCCACCCACTTAGAAATGGCAATGACATGAGAGAACCCCAATAGCAAGTTTTGAAATGAACACATGGCCCTCACACACACCCAATGGGTGTCAGTGAATCTCAAAACCCATATCATGATATGCATGATACCAATGAGATGATACTACACATTGAAGTTTGATGAAAAAAATGTATTAAAAACAGCATAAATGGAATTAAAAATAAACAAATGACAATGGGAATCAAAAACCAAAAGCAGCATGTCCGTAAAATAATGAAAAACGACAAATCATAATCCAAAGGAAAGGTGTCCAAAGTCACAGTTCAAGAAAGTAAATCCAAGGTAAAAACAAAACCGAAAACCATTGCTCCATGGGTAAATCCCAAAAAAAAATCTAAAAATCCAACAGTCAACTATATACAGATAAACAAACCAGGGTCCATGATCCCAACTGAAGAAATGAAACATACATAAAAATACTACCTAATAAAATAAAACTATATACAAAAATGTGGCCCATTGTCCAAAAGGTCCAAAATAAATAAAAAAAGCAAAGGAAACCTAACACTAACTACATAACAATTTACAAGGGCAGCGGGCTAGTCCGACGGCTCACTGGTTGTTGTCATGGGCCAGGGCATCATCGAACTCCTGTTCAATGGCTTGGAGGCGGGCATGTTCCCTGGCCCCGAGGTCCCGCAGGGATAATGCAGTGTCCAGCTCCAACTCCCTGCGAAGACCCTCGAGGCACTCAGCCCTCCGCATGGAGTTCTCCGCCCTGACCATTGTGAGCCGTTCCTCCTCTGCCCGCTGCCGCTCCGCACCTATCTGCTGGCCCAACCGCTCCCACACGGAAGCCACTCCCATTCCAGGGTTCTCCTGCCCTCAGGCCGATGCCTGCACCCCTGATGTTGATGGCCCCGAGCCATGATGCCTCCCACGTCGAGCCTGCCGCTGCCTCCGACGCAACTGCCTGTGCCAGCACGACGGCATCCAGGCTGATGGAAACCACCGACGCCGTCGTGCACGTGCCCTGCCCGATGATGCCGTCACATCCTCCATCTGCTGGGGTCCAGTTGCTGGTGTGTCCACCCCTGCTGGACCTCCGACTCCCGACTGTGGCAGGGATGGGATCCCCACCGAGGTGGCTGCATTGGTCGGGGCAGGTCCACAGGGGGCCCTGGTGGCATCTGGGCCGGAAGACGGCATGGAGTACGACTGGCGCATAGCCTCCACAGAGGAGGAGAGGGTTGCCAGAGTGCCCGACACATGTACGAGACCCCCGACCATGACCGCTCCCAACTGGGCCACGTTGGCACGGTGCTCTTCGTGATGACGTGCGTGCTCCCCCCGGGAAGCACGCACCTCATCACGAATGACAGCCGTGCGCAACGCGACACCAATCAGGACCTTCTCCATACGGCCAGGGGTCCCCTCGTCCGCAGGTGGAGGGGAGTCAGATGACATGGACATCCCCCCTACCTGCGGACGGGCCTGGGATGGGGCATCCCTGCTGGTGCATGGTGGTGCAGTCACAGTGTCAGGGACAGTGACACGCACAGGCACCTCCACGGCGACCTGTGCTGCCTCCTGCCCCTGCCCCTGGACTGCACCACTTGCACCAGCAGGGATGCCCCCACCAGGCCCCATGTGCGGCCTCCTCCTCCTCAGTGGAAACCACCAACCTGTATGGCTCCACACTGTCTTCCGCCGTTGCAAGCCCCTGTGGGGTCTCACCCACCCCTTCCGCTGCAGCCGTGGGGTCATCCCCGCCGCTTAGCTCCACAGCGCCGTCTCCGCCCTCTTCTTCACTTTGCGCTGTGTAGAGGGAGACATAGAACACAAGCATCAGGGTACTGTACAATGGAAGCAATAGCAGATGAGTGGCACTGTCAAAGATCACTTCCATCATGTCCCTCCACAACACATGGGTCAGTGCAGGCAAAACACATGCAGTAACAGGCATGGCGCATGCTATGGAAATAAGCAAACATGTCCAAGGGACTCTTGAAGCATTCAATGTTGTTTTTGGACTCACATGCATCATGGGTCATGCCTATCACTTGCACACACTTCAACGTACTTTCATCCATCTGGACTCGTACACCCCAGACACAGTGGATACAAGGATAACTAGGCTGCATCAGTGAATCTGAACATTGTCACAGACATGTGTCATGCATCCATGGCATCCACAAGTCACAGACACGCAGGTCAGAAACACAGACATGGACACCATACATGTACATGGCATCAGCACCCATCCCTCACCCACACCCATGTCCAGGAACAGACTGGCATGCTCTCATGTGTCCATTCCGCATAGGGCTCCCCATGTTACATTTAAACACATACACCAACCGTGTGCTTCACACATTACTGGTCTCACATGCATGACCATGATGTCCCTGCACACACACACACAGGCGTACACGGCCTATGTCATGCATACAGGCAAGTATCAGACAACCAGCACGCTGCAACATGCCCTGTCTCACACAGCAATGCTTGGCCACTTACCGCTCGACTCCAGACGGGTCTGCCTCTCAAGGATCTGGGCATGGAGCGCTGGGCGTACGCGTTCCAGGACCCTCAGCTGGATGGTACTCATGCTGCCCCGGCCCCCCTCCACGAGGCGCCGGGCCTTTATGAGGGTCCTGGACCTAAGTCCTCCCAGCGCTTAACTTGCTTGATGTTGCGGGTTGCCACCCCCTCCGCGTTGATGGCAACCACAAAGTCGTCCCAGATCCTGTCCCGTCCTTCCTTGTCGGCGCGTGGTGATCCGAAGAGGGCATCATAATGCCCCAGGACAAGCTCCACCAGGACACCCTTCCTTCTGACTGAAGCTGGTGGCCCTCTGCCCCTCTGGCAGGCGTGGGTGGGCAACTGGGTCCTGGGGCTGGGCTGTGGAGCGATGGTATCCCAGTCGGGAGTGTTCTGTTCCAGCAGGGGTTGACACAGCAACTGGACCCCTGCAGATGGCTGATGTGCAGGCACCAAATGGCAGGGCACGGTGGCAGCAGCAGATGGCTCGTGGGAGGCTTCTCGGGGCTCTGGGGGGCAGTAATTCGGCCTTTTGGGCAGGAGCGTGGTCTTCCGTGTGCTTACGCGTGGCCAGCTTGATACGGAGTGATTTGGCACGTGAAAATTCTGCACGTCAGCGTGTGAATCGAGGAAAAGCCCTTAGCGCGTCAGCACGCATACGCGATTCCATTGGACCAAAGGCCCTTAGCGCGTATGCGTGTCTGATGTATCGCGCACGGGCGTTGCTTTTCATGGGGTGCGGTGCGTGCGTTTTGCAGGCGTTGGGGTTCACACGCTATTACTTCACAGCGGGTGGGTGTTGGCTACGCGTTCTTCTACACGCAAGGCAGACGGTGAGTGGTACCCTGCTCCCCCAGGCCCGATCGCGTGTAAAACCACCCGTGAGCCCCTGAAATACACGTACCCCGCTCCCCCAGGCCCGATCGCGTGTAAAACCACCCGCGAGCCCCTGAAATACACGCGCCCAGGCCAATCGCGTGTGAAACTTCTCGCGCACCCCTGAAATACACGCGCCCAGGCCAATCGCGTGTGAAACTTCTCGGGCACCTCTGAAATACACGCGCCCAGGCCAATCGCGTGTAGAACTTCTCGCGCACCCCTGAAATACACGCGCCCAGGCCAATCGCGTGTGGAACTTCTCACGCACCCCTGAAATACACGCACACGCTCTCCCAGGCCCGATCGCGTGTGGCACTTCTCGCGCACCTCTGAAATACACGCACACGCCCCCCCAGGCCCGATCACGTGTGAAACTTCTCGCGCACCTCTGAAATACACGCACACGCTCCCCCAGGCCCGATCGCGTGTGAAACTTCTCGCGTGTGTAGAACTTTGGCGCACATTTTTTTCCTGCGCAGGGACGCTACCGCCTGCTTTCGTGTGGCAGACATGTATGGGCCTGTGCGCGTCTTTGGCCGTGCGCTGTTTTTCCCTATTCGATTCCATGAATACGTGTTGTAGGCGAGCGTGTGGGCGTTCTGCGTACTTGCCTCCTGTACTTCCCCCGTGACGCCCACATTTTCACGAGTTGTTCCCCATTCTGCGTGTAACGCACCGTGTTACGCCTAGTTTTGTTATGTGTGCCGCGCTATGTGCGAATTCGCTGTGGCCTTATCGCACGGCGTTCGATGACCTGTGCGCCAGCGTGCGCCGCGCACTTTTTCAGCGCACATCCCACATTTTGCGCGTGCACGGACTTCCATGAATAGATGTGCGATGTTTTCTGTGCGATAATCGCACTTGCACTGCGATTTTCACTATTTCTCTGCGAATCGCATGTTTTCGCACGCGTGCGCCGTTTTTTCGGCGCACATTAATTCCATGAATCGGCCTGCAAGTCTCCAGAGGCCAAGAGGAGTAATAACAGCCAACATAATTCAACCAAATAGCACTAAATAAAAGGTCACAATGGACAAAATCATGGTCTCCTAAAACGTGGTGAAAGACCAGAAACCAGGGCCTATTCATAAAGCTCCAGACGAAGATAGCAATGTACCTTCACTCCCTTGAAAGTTATGAAGAAGAGAACAGTCAGCAAGGTCAACTACAAAGAAGAAGCCTGGGCTTAGGGCCTAACTGATGAGAGATGGTAATTAGCTTAGAAGGGCAGTTGTCCAACATTGTTCCCCTGCACCTGGGTTTCGTTTCTTATGTGTTGCTAATGAGCCAAACGTCCAAGGTTGGAAGAAAGCGCCAACCAATCATGAGGGCCTATGTGGTGATGGACTATATATTGTTGCAGAAGCCTATTCGCCGCTGGCATTATGCTATTATCCGTATTTTATGTAGTTGGAGGGTGTTTAAGGCATGTCTAAAAGATATGGGGCAGGCAATGATGTTACTAACACTTCTATAGAATATAGGTATATATGTTCCCCTAACCAATCCCTTCACCTGATAGGTTTTACAGTTGGCCAAGTAGGATGACATCATAGCCGACGTGCATCGAGGTATAAAGGCTTTTGTGTAATGGAAATGCAATGAGTGTGTGAGCTACAATTTGTTCGCCAGGTTTCCCTACTTTATTGAATTGAGAATAAAGTAGTATTTTGGCATATTCTTTGAGTCTGTCCAGTTATTTGATCATGAGATCATTTGTTTGGTAATCTCATTTGGCACTAGGAACGCTCCAGATGCTATTGCACAACATACACCCATCCCAGAATCTGGAATGCTGAAAGCACCATGTACAAGACACACACTGTGCCTTATGCACACCCATATAAGTGACTATGACGACTTTTAAATTGCATACGCGTTTATTTGTTCTAGACGTTCTACGTGCACATAAGTCATCACAAATGGAATACTAAGTGCTAATAGCAGGCATATGCGTGCAACTCTGATGTGGTTTACTGTGCCTTTGGTCCTTAACTATTCATACTTCTTGGGCACAAGTCTGCAAAGTTACAGGTGGCAAATAAAACCCTAAGCTTTACTGAACACATGTAGAGATACTCCTTGGGTCAATCTGTTACTACTTAGAACAGGAGTCACCATAGCTAGAAACAACCGGACTGGAAAATTATGCGGAAAACTATGAGGGCAATTGTCCTAAATATAGTGCAGCCAGCATCGTTTCAGAGGCGGACACCCGTACTAGGGTATGGAAAGACCATCCTTATTTGAACTGGTGAGGGCACACGACGGCAACCACAGGAGGCACATGTGAAGAGAAAGGTTAGCGACAACCTCATAGGATACATGGAAGGGCAAAGTCCAATTCATCCAGAGGGCACATGCAATGACAACCTTATTTGTTTAGTCGCATGAAATAACCAAGGAGATGATAACCTGACAGAGAATAGGTGAGGCCATGCCACAGACACAATAACTGGCCAGAGGGGAGGACACAGTTTGACATAGGTGCAACAACCTTACTGCACAGGGGTGCAGAAAACGTCCTTCGGCATGGCTGAATATGGATGAGAGCCGAGTAAGTAAGACTTTGAGAACCACTCGGAGGAGGAATGTCCCCATTAGGCTCAGATTGGTCAACAATGGGCACATAATAGAAGTCGGGTGATCACAAGCTTTGACACCTACACCCACTGCTCTTTTCTTCACACCCAAGCATGCCACAATTAGATTTATGTATTGTAAGGTTTGAAAATGACTTAGGAAAACATGGTTGAAAATAAGCTGTGCTAGGGCAGAGGCTGCTATTATATACGGTAGTACTAGTTCAGCGTTAGGGAGCTACAACTCCTAGCTATAAAAAGAGGATGCACAAATCATGGGATGCGCCAATGTGTGTGAGGCACTGTGTTGGACCTCACAGCACACAGAGGGAGGCATTGGTAGAGAAAGCAATCCAGCATGAAAAACTGTATTTGATTGCAGTGACAGTGTTCTTGGGAAACTATTAATTATTAATATGCTTCAACAAAACTAAACTTGAGTTGACTTGGTGCATCTGAGATACCAACCACTGAATTGGTCCAACTAAATTCTCTCCTTACAATTGGAATCATTGGTAATAGGTTCAGTCACACTTTCGGTTTTTGGCACTCCATCCTGTATGGGCTACAGCACCATGCATCTAATCCTCCTTGGTTACTTCCAGTCTCTTCGTTCCGCTTAATCCATCCTCTTTGCAGAAATCTTTAACATGCTCTGTTGCAGTCAGAGTGGTGCATAAACATTGTCTTTGTCTGCTCCAGGTTTCGCTGTGGTTTCAGTTACTCTATGGGCAATCCATGTTTGTCTTTCTCTCCCACCCTGTCACGCTCTGCTTCATGTCTTGAGTATACACAGAACATCCTTTGTATCCTTTCTCAAAGCATATAAAACATTCAGGCAAACTTTTTGTGACTCCTGTGTACAGAATATTCTCAAGAGATGGTAAAATTATCCCATGGGAAATTAGAAAAGATTTTCAACGGTAGGAAATTTGGATCAGAGGTGAATGGCCAGTGGATCAATGGGTGATGTAATTGAACAAGAGGAATGGTTTGGTGGTGAGTAGAGGAGCCGGTGCTAAGGGTATCCACGTTCGGAAGTTGAATATAATGGCACACATAGGACTGGGAAGGAAGGCAGAAAGGGCCATTGTTGGCAGAGCTCAAAATTGTGAAAAACTCTTTGGGCCATTTGCCATAACACTAGCATAATAGACACTGACAGTGTATTCTTTGTTACAGCTACTGTCCAAGGAACAGTGACCTCACCAAGCATGCACCTATTGGATAACTGGAGCACTGCTGCTGGTTTTGTTCGGTGCACATTGCGAAAGATCATTTAAATGAAGAGTGCTTGTTTGGATCCATCACTTCACTGAAGTAGCTTTCAGCAAGAGATCTATGTAGGCCCCGGTAATAAGAGCATCCGGTTGAATCCCCAGCTCCTTCATCAAACTTTGTGCGATGGCCTCTCCTTCCACAGGACTCTGCCCGTCAGTCAGCACCACCTGCACAACAAAGATGTACTAGTCAGTTCATAAGTCAATATAATGGAAAGGCAAGGACAGCCAGGACAGAGAATACAGGATAGGTAGATTTCAATAAATGGAGCATGTAAAGGACTTGGAGATGTCCTCTTTTGAATAGGATGACTAAGAGAAATTAATGCATAAGTTTTGGTTCGCTAGTACAGGCTTTGTCGAAATAAGGGGGGGGGGAAATAAGTTACGTACGAAGAGATCTTAAAAAACACCATTACAATTCAACATAAATAATCAAACAAAATTTGAAGACAAATGTGGTATATAATAAAACAACTCTACAAAAATGAAGACGGAAAAAAGTGATTTCTTATCCAATATTTAAGCTGCGCCCATCAACACCTGGTGGACTTTCAGTGGTTGATAAGTATGCTAACAATGAATAAGGAAAATTGCAGTAAATAGTTAATTTCTTTATCACAAAATGAATCAGAACAAAAAAAGGAAAAATAAACACTTCTGGCCTTGAATAGAACAAGTTACTCTCTTACCTGGTAACGTTCTTTCAATGGGATGGTCCGACGACGTATTCCATATCTATGACAGTAATCACCACAGCTGTGCTGCTTCGGAAAATCTTTCGGCGTCTGCGTCCTGCGTCGATGACGTCGATACGCTGTCCTCGAGGGCCTCCGTCGAGCCGACGTCACCAGATGTTATAAGTAGGACGCACAACGCCTCAGTTGTAGTTTTTTCCCCAGAACGTGCGGCACCAAACCACTGCCAGAATGACCACAGAAAGCCTTGCGGAAACGTAAGCTGCAATCGCATAAGAAATTCTGTAACGGGGCAGGTAGGGAGGGAGCGATATGGAATACGTCGTCAGACCATCCCATCGAAAGAACGTTACCAGGTAAGAGAGTAACTTGTTCTTCGAGGGGATTGGGTCCTCCGAAGTATTCCATATCTATTACAGACTCCCAAAGCAGTACCAACGTATGGAGGAGGGAAAAGAATTTAGAATATAGAAATTTAGAATGCCCAATCAAATTGCAGAGTAAAGGACCGCCTTGCCAAAGGCCAGATCCTGCCCATGGATAGAATCGATGGAGTAGTGACGTACAAAAGTATTGACCGAAGCCCAAGTGGCTGCATCACAGATGTTACGAATATGAACACCCCTCAGCAGAGTAGTAGAGGCAGACATACCCCTAGTAGAATGGGCCCGTAAACCTACCGGAGGGTCCTTACCCGTCAAGCGGTAACATTCAGAAATTGCCAAGATAATCCATCTAGACAAAGTCTGCCTAGTCACAGCTTGTCCCAAACGCCTTCCAGCGTAACCAATAAAGAGCTGATCGTCCACTCTGACCCGGGACATGCGAGAAATGTAGAAACTTAAAGCTCTCCTAGGATCCAACCTATGGAACCTCTCCTCTTCCTTACCAGGATGTGGAGGAGGATAAAATGCCGGAACAACCTTCTGGCTCAAATTAAATTCCGACACCACCTTCGGAAGAAAAGAAGGATGAACTCTAATCTAAGGACAACCCTGTCCTTATAAAACACAGTGAAGGGTGGCTTAACTGAAAGTGCCTGCAACTCACTCACTCTGCGAGCGGAAGTGACCGCAACTAAAAACACAGTTTTAAGGGTTAACAGCCTCAAATGACAGGAATGTAAAGGCTCAAACGGAGCACCCATAAGGAATTTCAGAACAAGGTTCAAATCCCAACCAGGCACCTGGAAAGGTGCCGGCGGAAACACATTAGTGAGTCCTTTGAGAAACTGAGAAATTAAAGGAATTTTAAAATAAGAACACTCCTCAGACAAGCGCTTAAATATAGACAGTGCCGCCAGGTAACCTTTATCAGTACCCACTTGCAGGCCTCTATGGGCCAAAAAAAGCAAAAAAGACAGAACTACAGGAATGTCACATGAAAAAGGATCCACATTCTTAACCCTGCACCAGTCGCAGAACTTTCTCCAACAGCAACGGTACAAGGACTTTGTTGCCGGCAGTCTAGCCGAAAGCAACACCTCCATCACGTCTTCAGGGAGGTCCCAATCCTTATGCCTCAACCTTTCAGAAGCCAAGCGTGAAGGTTGAGGGATCTGACTTCTGGATGGAGAACCTGACTCCCCCCTCCCGTGAGAGCATGTCGTCTCGGTAGGGAAGACGACGTGGGGGGCAGATGGACAAGTCGAGAAGGTCCGGGTACCACGTCCTCCGAGCCCAAGCCAGAACAATGAGGATCATCCGGGAACCGAACCTCCGTAACCTCCGCAGCACTTGCGGGATGACAGGGACTGGAGGAAACGCGTACAGCAGTGGGAAGGACCACTCCACCACAAACGCGTCTCCTAAGGCTCCTTTTGGAGGAAATTCCCGTAAGCAGAACCTCTCGCACTTCCGGTTCACACTGGAGGCAAAGAGATCCACCTGAGGTGTCCCCCAAAAGGCGAAGATCTCCAGAAGAATCTCCTGAGCCAGCTCCCACTCATGAGAGATCGCACTCTGCCTGCTCAGAGCGTCCGCCGTCTCGTTTGTGTCTCCGGCCAGATGAACTGCCGAGATCAAAACGTCCTGCTGGATGGCCCAGAACCAGAGCTGCATCGCCACCCTGCACAGAGGAAGTGACCCTGCCCCCCCTTTTTGTTGAGGTAGTGCATGGCCATTGTGTTGTCCGTCAGAATCAGGACTTTCCTTCCTCGCACCGTCGGCAGAAAAGCCTTCAGGGCAAGCCTGAAGGACCGCAGCTCCAACAGATTGATATGGAGTCTGGACTCCGACGGAGACCAACGACCGCTGACTGTCAACTCGTTGGCATGAGCTCCCTATCCCGTGAGGGATGCGTCCGTCACGATCGTCACCTCTGGCCAGGGTAGCCAAAACAGAGCCCCCTTCATCAGATTGCCTTCGACGGCCCACCACAGAAGGTCCTGGGCGACCGAGGGCGGCACCTGAACGTGGTCCGACATCCTGCCGGAGGACTGTGACCACTGCATCTTGAGGGCCCATTGCAGCAAACCCATCCGCAACGTGGCCTCTGGCACCAGAAGAATGCAGGATGCCATGAGGCCGAGCAACCTCAAGAACTCGAACGCCGGGAAACTCTGGGCGTGCTGAAACTTGTGCACCATCTGCTGAATGTGATGAGCCCTCACCTGGGGAGGAAAACACTGCCCCAGGGATGTGTCTAGCACTGCTCCGATGTGCTGGAGCCGCTGGGTTGGCGTCAAATGGGACTTCTTTAAGTTGAGGGAGAAGCCCAGCTTGTGAAGGGAGTGGCAGCTGACGGACAGATGATCCAGGACTTTCTCGGGAGAGCACGCCCTGATCAACCAATCGTCCAGCTAGGGGTAGACGTGAATCCCCCCTTTCCTGAGATACGCTGCCACCACCAGCATGAGTTTGGTGAAGACCATCGGGGCAGAGGTCAATCCGAATGGCAGGACCCGAAACTTAAAGTGCGAGTCTCCAAACGTGAACCTCAGGTACTTCTTGTGCTTGGGATGGATCGGCACATGAAAGTAAGCGTCCTTGAGGTCGAGAGACACCAACCAGTCCTGAAGTTGAAGGTCCTGGAGGACATGAGAAAGAGTAACCATCTTGAACTTGTCCTTCCTGAGGACCATGATGGGTCTCAATCCCCCGTCTTTCTTTGAAATTAAAAAATAAGGGAATACCATCCCTTGTTCCTCTCCGCTACAGGCACCAGTTCTATGGCGCCTTTCTCCAGCAGGGACTGAATTTCCTGCGCAAGGAGCGGTTCCGGACACTTCAAAGAGATTCCCTGGTGGATTGTCGTGAGGCCTCTGCCGGAAAGGAAGACAGTAGCCGTGGGCTATGATCTCCAGAACCCACACATCTGAAATAATGGCACGCCACTCTACAAGATGCTGCGCCAGCCTTCCCCCCCAACTGGCGAAACATTGGACATGGCCTCATGACTGAGCTGAAGCGGCTGCGGCAGTGCCTGAGGGCAAAGAGGCAACTGCCCAAGCGGCCTTGGCACCTCGAGTACCCTGTTTTCCACCTCTGGCACTCCTACGGTGGCCCCTTTGACTTGCAGCTCCTATTGATTTACTAAAGGATGAGTAATATCGAAAGGAACCTCCCCTCCATTGCTGACCCCTCGGACGAAAAGGCAGAGGTTGGCGAACTGCAGCGCTCAATGACTTTGCTGCAGCTTTTGAGGTCTGCAACCTCTCAAGGCTCTCGTCAGCCTTGCTGCCAAAAAGATGTTCACCATCAAAGGTCATGTTTAGGAGCCGGGCTTGCACATCAGGAGCAAACCCCCGACTTCCACAACCACGTAAACCTGCGTATTACGGTGCTCGCCGACAAGGACCGGCTGACACAATCCACCATGTCCAGACCCGACTGAACCGACTCACACATAGCATCCTTGCCATCCTGTACAATAGCAAGAAAACCATCCCGTTCCTCCCCTTCGGGAATATGTTCAGCCGCCAATGAAATACAGTTCCACAGAGTGTGCGTGAAACGTGACAAGGCACACGCGGAGTTGGCTGCCTGTAAAGCCATACCCCCTGAAGAAAACCCTTTCTTCGCCCAGCCATCAAAACGCTTGTCGTCCCTATCAGGAGGGATGGTAGAGTACGACGCCTGCTTTTCTGGGGCTGTGGCCACCTGCACCACTCTCCGGAGTGGGGTGCGTGGTCAAGTAGCAGGGGTCACTACTGGCTGGACAGTATTTTCGCGGCAAAGACTTGCTCACTGCCGGGAGACTCTCCGGAGCACTCCAAGCTCCAGCCACCCTTCTTTGCAAAGCCATATGGAATGGCAGTACCGGGTCAGTTGGAGGACCTTGGTCGAGGATGTCCGTCAGGTCATCCTGCAGAAAATCCACAGGTGGCGCAGACCACCCCAAGTATTCTGTGACCCTCGACATAAGGCGCCGGTACGAGGACTCGGCATGGGTGCCAGGCTCAGGCCAACAGAACTCCACCTCCGGAGAGGTGTCCAGACCACTGGTGTCGTGCAGTGACTGACGCAATCTGGCTGTGACCAGATAAAATCTCCTCAGGCACCTCCTCAGGCACCAAACCTTCCTCAGATCCCTCATCCCCCTCAGAAATAAAATCCAGAGGTCAGAAAGAGGGCACAGAAAAAGGGACAAAGACAATCTTAGCCTTGGCCAGAGCCTTTCTGGGGGGGTTTCACCGTGCCACGGGGTACCTCTGACAAAGCAGCCTCGAAAGGCATATAGGGCGTCGACGTATTCGGCGTCGAGCGAGGCGCCGACAACTTCGACAGCGTCGACAGAGGCCGGAGCCCCGACCGTGTCCTTCGACAGCCTGGGCGCCGATGGCGTTGACGACTTCCTCGGAGGCAGAGCCTCGAGAGAGTCCCTTGACGACCTTGGCGCCGCAGGCGTCGATGTCTTCCTCGAAGACTTCACAGGCTCACGCGGTCTCGAGGGCGTCGAGGACCGGGACCTGGAACGGGCATGTCTAGAGCGACCATCCTTGTCTGACCGGGACCTCGAAGGCACCCGGTGGTCGCGACGAACGCTCGAGCCCGAAGGCGTACGAGCGGTGTCTCTAGCACGGTCACGGCCGGTGTCCTTCGACGGCGCGGACGGACCAGAGCCCTGCGATTGAAAAATCGCCATCATCTCCTTTCGGAAGGAATCCCATTCCTCAGGAGTGGTATGCTTGTTGGGACAAACAACCCACCAACGGGCGGAGTACTCGGATGAGGACGGGCAAGGCGACCTGTGACAGAGTTTCTGTGAGTGCCTCGAAGAGGCAGAGGAATGGCGAGACCGACTCCTGGACCGAGACCCCCCGGACTCACAAAGACTATGCAGAGAGTCGCCCCTCGAATCGTCCGTCGAAAGTCCAGTGGATCATGACTTCCGGGGCTTGGCCACCTTAACCACCGACAGCTTCTTCTTACGCTCCCGCAAGGCCTTCGATGTAAGCGACTGGCAGTCAACACAGTCATCCGTATCGTGGTCCTCCCCGAGGCACCAGAGGCAAGCGTTGTGCGTGTCCGTCAACGACATCTTGGACCCGCACACCCGACACTTCTTAAAACCCGACCGCGGGGTGGAGGAAGCCGAAGACATCATTTCAATACACAAACGAACAGGTTCGAAGAACCGAAAGAACAGGATTCAGTAGAACCGAGGCGCGCTGAGATCTCCGAAGCAAACACGTTCGCGGAAAAAACGGAACTGAGGCTACGGGCGTCGTGCGTCATAGTTATAACATCCGGTGACGTCGGCTCAGCGGAGGCCCTCGGGGACAGCGTATCGACGTCATTGACGCAGGCGGCGAAAGATTTTCCGAAGCAGCACAGCTGTGGTGATTACGGTCATAGATATGGAATACGTCGGAGGACCCAATATGGTTTAGGGCAAGTAAACAAGGCAGAGGAGGCTGGAAATGTGTTTGGGAATACAGGGGGTGTAATTTCAGTTTAGGAAGGGGCTGTTCAAGGATGGAAACAAGTCGATCTAAATGGAGTGCTGGGCTGATACAGGACGGTCTCTCTATATTACTAATTTAATAATAAACAAAAACCTCAAGTTAATAATACAATGTTGGTTAAAAAAAAAAAAAAATGTTGCTATAAGCACCTTATTGTTTACATTACTTGTAATGTAAAATTATTTATTTTAGCCTCTTACCAGCTTCACATTCAATTTTTTCAAGGATATTATAAAAGAAACACAAGCCACATTTTAAAAAGCTTTGTTCAACCACCTGGCTTAATTTTTATGTTGGCTTTGCAGATGGAAATATGGAGTTCTGTATTGAATCGGTTGCTCTCTGTAATGGCATCGGAGGGAAATATGGAGTTCTGTATTGAATCGGTTGCTCTCTGTAATGGCATCGGAGGGAGACAGTGTTTGATTATTTGTATGAAGCCTGTGTTCGCTCAATCACGTCAGTCTATTCTTTTGTTTTATCTGCTCCTCCCCAGCGCATGCCATATGCTGCCTCTTAACTCTATCCCTGGTCACAATGCATTGATGTGTGTCAATTCTATCAGTGGATGACGAGGAATGTTGATGGATTATCCTTCCTTTGAACATCTTAAGAGGTTGCATTCCTGAATTGCACTACTAGCTTGCAAATGTGCTTTATGTAGATAGTAACCTAATTTCCTTTAGTTTTCCATTCCTAATAGGAAAGTCTTTAGCTATGGTGCATACAAAGGCCTCCTATACTGTATTTGTTTAGCAAACAAAGTTTTCTGTCCACTTCTGTTTTTTAATGTCGCTTGGAAAATGGTACTTTAACAGAGTGGCCATTTTGTGAATTTTGTTTACTTTATTATGTGGCCTGGCTTATCATTACATTTCTTTTTTTAATTGAAAAGGGCATTTCAGCAGATTTTGTTGTCCGTTTTTAATAAAAACAAATTTTCACATAAGTGAAATGTTAAGTATTTCACAAAATGAATTCAGCAGCATGAGGTGTATAAATGGCAGATGCTATGCAAATCCCATGCAATATAATATTACATAATATTTTATGCATAGTTCAGAAAGCAACAGTGTTGGGCGATCTAACAGCCTAAGGTGGAAGTGTGTTTAAGGGGAGGACTATGGCCTATTTGTGCAATACGAGTTTAATTAATAATGGTGCATAATAAGCATGCCACCTACACATGCAAGCTAATAGAAGTTGTTGATTGGCGAACTAAAACCCACTTGTGAGCACCTTAATCCTGCAGGAACCATTTGGAGTGCTGCTTGCTGGGATTCAGTTCCTGGCATGGGTTTTGTAGCAGTCAATTTCATTGTTTATGGGGTAGGTGGAGGAAAAAGCCTTAACAAGAGTTAAGGGTATCTGTTGCAGTACAAATCCATTTTTGGATTATCTCAACCCACTTTGATAGGTCCCCAAATTTAACGTTGGCTTCCCTGGTTCCTGGATTTTATTTTGTATGGCTTGAGGGACTTCTAAGGGTTCCAAGTGTTAAAATCGTGGCAAAAAAGGCCGTGGACACAAAATAGTGCAGCAAAAAGGCTGTGGTTTTGCCGCCGCAATCCATGTAAAGGATGCGGGGACACCCCCGCAACCCCTGGACCCATTATACCATTTAAAGGGAGCAGGGGACACCCCCACAACCCCCGCTCCCCTTAAATGGTGTAATAGGGTACACCTTTAACGGGTCAAACCACTGCATTTTTGCTGCGAGTTTTTGTGCAGGCAACATTTTTGCCGCAATTTTATCGCTGCATACCCTTCTAAGCAAGTTCCTCTGGCACTTCAACCCTTTTCCTGATGAGATACCCTAGTAGCCTATATGGCTAACAGGGCAGATATACTTTTTATGCACATACTATTGGTCCCAGTGTGCTTCTGCACTACAGGTGTGTTGGCTTCAACAGGGGTCCTGTCACTTGAAGGCAGTTGTCAATACACCAGTATGCTATCCACTCGGGTGCTAGTGCATTTTATTTAATCCTCCTCTGTGGCATTTTGTTTTCAGACATTGCGCCTCATTACAGGTCCGGCGCTAACCCTGCCGGTGCCATCAACGTGTTGCCGCCAGACCCGTAATATTTTACCAGCGCCGAACTTCCCAGTGCCTCCGGGAGATTACAACTCCGGTGGCACGGGAAGTCAGGCGCCGATAAAATGTAAGTCCCCATGGTCACGGAAGCACCGGCACCGTTACCAACGGGCCAACATGTTCCTTGTGCTGGTGTGCCTAGCCCTCCACCCTATGGGGTAGATTGAACTGGTTTAGTCAGGATGCCTGACCCAGACTACCAAATACATATCCTGTGTGTGCTTGGCTCTGTGTAGGGCCAGATTGATTGGCTGGTCAAATAAAACCTTTGTCGGCCTGGTGTGCATTTTGAGGGCTGGCTTAGGCCAAACTCAGTGTCCACTAGATAAACCCATTCACTCAATGTGTACTCCTTGGATTCTTACATGAATTGCTGTGAAATGGGCTGCTGCATCAGAGGATCTGATGTAGCCATATTGGCGGGACATTGGACGCTGTGAAGGCATCATGAATGAGGACACAGGCAACAGATTAAAAAGTTCAAACATACAGGTTTTATTAACTTAAATATCAGGATGGTTAACTTGTCCTATGCTAAGGTGGGATTTCCCTACCAAAATAAAATGAATGAAAGTCTGAATCAAAGAGTTCAGTTAGGAATCTGAGTTCAAAACCTATGCTTCTCCTCAAAACTAATTCTATACAATGTGCAAGTATGTCAGTAACCAAACCAAAATAGTGTTCAATACAAAAGTATTTAGCATCTTCCAGCTCCCTTTCCCCAAGTGTAAATCAGATCCACAAAAACTCTTAGTCACCTTGGATTCAATAAGATATCGTTTTAATGAAGACTCGGGGTTCCCGTCCCAAGTGTAATTTGGATAAACAACATAGTTCAAAAGGAAAGCTCCTTGCTCCCTGTTAACTTTCACAGTTTTGTTGTTTCCAATTTTCAAAGATTTCTTTCAGCAGCTTGTAGTTTTCATAAATGTTGAAAATAATATCACTTTCTGTGGTTTAAGTTTAAAGTTCCAATATAAAATTCTACTTCAGGGTTTGTTTTTTTATTCTTCAGAGTTTCAATTTGAAGCACATGTAATACAGGTCTTGCTGTTAGAGTTAAATTCACTGTAGAACTCAGCATGTAAAGGTTTGCTTAAATGTGGGGTCCCGTTCCTTCTCTGGCTTCGGGGTATTGATGCTGGTTGTTCGCAAAGCTTTAGAATAGTTTGGTATTCAATAATGGTGATTTTCACTTGTAACCTATTATAATTGTTTATTTGTACAGCGCTTATACACAAGTGAAGTGCTTAAAAGTGCTACAAAGTGGGAAGGGAGCAAGGGAATACAGTAGTCATTCTTAGGCCTTGGGGTTTCTGAATGATCTTAGTTTTACATTGTCTATAGTGTTCTTCGTTCCGCTTTAAATGCTTCTGTAATTGTCTGATGTTTGTTTGTTCTGTGTTAAGTGTTTAAAGTTAGTTTGTTTTGCTTTAAGTAGATTACTCAATGCCAGGAGACCTTCGAAAACATGGCTTGTGCTGCACACAACCACTCCCGATGCACAGGAACTCTGCTGGTTCATTGATTGAAGTTGCGAAAGACGTGCTCAAGAGAGCCATGTGACCGCTCTGCTAAAAGAATCTCTCTCGACAATAAACTTCATTCTATTCACGCACCAGGTTTCCCAGCCACCAGAAACTCACGGGTCGCTCCGATAGGTCGCGTTTCAGCCCGGAGCACAGTCTCTGATTTTCAAGGCCCAGCCTCCTCCTTCTGCCCCTCAGGCACTCATGTGAGTCTCTGCACACAGGGGAACGAGCAACGCAGACATAACTGAAATGGATAGCCTTTCCTCACGGGTTCTCTCTCTTCACTCCCTCTGCGCCACAGAGTCCCCAGCCCCTTGACAACGCTTCCATGGACCCTCCACCTAGGTGATCCTCCCTCGCCTCTACACCCCCAGGGTCAGGCTCCAACAGCGATGCCCTTTCCCTGGCCACCTGCGCAAGGGTAGTTAATGTGAGAACGTCCTTGGGTTTCTCACACCGATTTGCCCTGGTTTATTCGTAAGCTGCTAGAATCCTACAATGGGGCCTTCCTCATCCTCCTTGCTGACTGGACTGACTGTTCAATCTTTGGAACGTTCCCTGCCCTTTGCTGTGCTGCTTTATGCAACATCCTACAGGACGAAGCACCTTGAGGTGGGTGGTATCTCTCGTGTTAATAACAATGGGTCACTACTACTCTGCCTCGTTTTGGGTCTTCCCGAGTTGCTTCCATCCTTTGCCCAATGTCGTGGGACAATTCTTTGCAATATGGACACCACACACCCTTCAAGCTGACAGAACCTCTTTGGACGGGTTCCTCCATCTTCCTGGTGCCTTCTACGTCACTTCGCCAGAGTTGGTTGCTCCTTTTGCTGGACCTGTGGTGTAACATACTTTACCTTATTCCATATCCACTGTGACTAAAAGGGGCATTTACCGAATCCAGGACCTCCCTCGTGCGGCGACCTTCATGCATTTTACACCAAAAGACTGTACTTTCAGCTGACATCTGTGATTTATTAGAACCTTTATAGTATTAAAGCTGTACTGCACTCCTCTCCACAGAAATATTACTACAAAATCCATTTGTAACCATATTATTTTAGTTCCATATATTTCTAGGACTGTAGTAACATCATGTAGGTCTAGTACTATATGCCTAATTTATCTAATTTTGGTGGCTCTCTGGGCATTGTTTGAACTGTGTTTTACCAACCTTTCTCTCCAATACTGCATTTGGGTATGAGATTTACCTGTGAATTATCAGTTTCACTGCGTGTCATAGGATACTGAATTATTGTCCGAGTTCATGTTCTGGCAAGTGGATTTTAAGAATGACTATGTAATGCATTTTACTAATATGTCTAAGTATTCCTTTTCTCCCCACCCAATAAAGTTATAATGTATAGCGTTTGTCACCAGGCATTGAACTACACAAAAGGTCTTTTTATTACAGTTTCACTATGTGTTTGTGCTCTAAAACTAAAGTACTTAATTTGATCTTCTATTTGCTTAATGTGTTTCTATAATACAAAGCATAAAATAAGCAGTGTCGCATAGCAATTCGCTATTCAATTCTGTAGGTTTGCTAATGACATTGCCACTTATGTAGGAAAGCAAGTTATTTAATTTACCAAGCTCAATGAAAGCATATCTCGCCCTGCGTTCTGCTCTTGCCTTTAGGGCACACTCTACAGTAATCCTGTGCTCCACTCTTACGTGCCAAAGGCCTGTGTGGGAGTGCTAGGCAAGATTTTGTTTTTAAATCGGGAATATACTTTGATTACGCCAACTCCAGATTGGCTAATACAGGTATGTGTTAACTTTTTTTTTTTTTTTTAAAAAGACTGCTGCAATTCCATTCCAGTTGTTCCATAATTCATAATTACTGTATTGTTACTGTAAAACACTGCACTGTCGCAATGCTTTCCAATAATGTTCAGGTTTGTGCATGTAAATCTCAATGTCAACTATATTTAATTTTGTTTGGGAAGATGACGAATGAAGACTTTTGAAAACATACATGACCAAATTCTTTTAATGGCAAGCCTAGTTCTGTCACCTGCTGGTTGCATGCATCTGTGAGCTGATCCGATACTCCTTGACATTCAGTCCCACCAACCTGTTGCTTTATACCAGCTAACCTGAAAATGAGATGGTTGCAAATTACAATACTCCACCTAGTTTGCACAGTTCTCTGCCTGCTACGCCATTCACTCTTCTTAATCGCTTACTTTCTTTCCTCTTACATAATGAATCCAATAAGCTAACTAGATGTGAATGCAAAGTAGTGATCAATAGTTCCATCCAGTCTGTACATCTACAGATCTACTGCACTATCATGCACTGTAGTTAGCCTCCAGGACTCGCTTTGCATCATTTTACAGAAAACGCATTTACATTTCTTTTCATCTGCTGCCATGGGTCGAGTGCATTTCTCTTAGGTCAAGTAGGTAAAACTAAGTTACTCGACCTGCAGGTCTAATGGAATTTTAAAGAATATGGAAAGCAATACTAATGTCTTCCGCGGTACACAAAACTTCTGTATTGTTGCTCATTTGATGTCTTGGGTCCAAATACCTTCTGGTAACATTAAAAATATGAATACAATATTGCTAATCAAGTGGGTCTTTTTGCTAATCAAAAAATGTTTAATTAGGAAACACTGCTAGCCAATTTTTGAAAACTATTTATGCCTTGTAAAACAGTATATTTTTCAATATACTCGTGCAGCGTAACCTCACCAGCCTTCTGCATTTCCGAGTGAAGACTAGACTCCTCTATAATTTCTATTGCACAAGCGTGCCTTACCCTTCTGATAATCGCATCCTTAACCAGAGGGCTGTGGAAAAAACGAAATCGCCCTACCCATAAAAATGGGAATGCCAGCATCAAGGTTACTACCAACAGTAATTAAATATTCCTCAAACATTCTCCGTCACTCTAAAAAAGTTAATTCAAAGTACTTCACAAGACGGAGTTGAGCAATAGTAATTCACCAACAGAATCTTTGTCTGAACTGATGTGGAGACACTATAACATGGTTTCTTTGCTACGATACCTGGGGGCGTTTAAGAATGGGCTTGCAATCGCTCTCTGCATGTTTTACATACACACACACACACACACACCACTTCCCCAATCAGCCCTACGCAGCATAGCCATTTACCGATCATGGGAATTGTCCAAATCATGGGGAGAGCTGCATGTTGCAGACCCCTGCTTTAAGAATACAAACAATGGCAGTGAAGTAATAACTAAAGGGTCTACTTATTCAGTCAATGCTTCCATGGAACACCAGATTAGGCTAACTGGCAACCACCCCAAAAGAGGATACAATGAAAGCCTGATTCTGAAGTTTGAAAGTGTGACAGGGAAGACCAAGTGCTCAACCTAATTTTTTCCCAAAAACTCTGAAACCCCAACTTTATGCAACTGTATCAGAGTGCATGCATATACAAGAATCTAGGTCTTCATTCAGAACTTGCTTCAATTTCACAGGACTTAGTGTGTTGAAAATGTACTACAGCTGAGAGCGAAAGGCTTTTACTGAATTAAAATCACTTTCCCGAATAATGGAGGAAAGAAAAATGTCACGTGTTAAGATGAAGGTGATGTATACCATGCACACTCCCCCAGCTTCTAAAGACCATATAAAACACCTTTTGCGCTGCATAGTTTTGCTCCCAAGGCGAGTGTGTTGCTCCTGAACGATCCATGGCTTGATTTGGATAGATTTATGGTGTGCAACGGGCGAACTATACCTCAATTGGTGCAAACCACTCGCCATCAGAAGTTAAAAGCCAAAGTTAGCAAAATAAGTGGGTTTTAAAGCCTTTTGAAAGGAAGTTACACACCCATAATTCAATTTGGAGAGGTTGGGAGTTCCACAAGGGAAGCACAAACCAAAAACTGTCTATCTTATCTGGTTTACAATTGGATCATTCACCAGAAACAGGCAGCTGGAAAACAATCACAATGGTCTTGTGGGAAAGTAAAGCTGAATTTTAGAGGCCAAGTGTGGGGCAGGGACACCACCATGGAAACACTTCAATACCAAACTGAGTTGTTTAAACTCATAGCTTGGCACACTAGCAGCCAATTGAGCTTTTTACAAAAGCAGTAAATATGCAATACTTTAGACAGGCTGGGGAGAAGTCCTCCTGCATTTTGAATATGCTGCTGGTGCGTAAGCCGGACCCTTGGAATCGTTGTGTATAATAAATTTGCAGAAACAATCTTACAGTTGATTAAAGTGCCCACCGCCACTGTGTGGTTGTCACTGGAAACGAAGGGGATGATCCAGCAAAAGTCTAAAATAGGCGCCCTTAGCAACCTCCCATACTTGAATAACCACCCAGTGTTCAGACTGCTAGACAAACCCCACATTCTTAATCATCGGAGCGTAGGAAGCAGGAAGACCCAAAAGGCACTGGGGCACAGGAAAAGAGGAATGAATCTTAAAAGGATGTCAAGATTTAGGCGCATCGCTTCTGTTTTAGGGGATTCGGGTTGGGGCCAGTAAATTGGTGTGCCTCAGGGTGCCTGTATCGCGCCCTGTTTGTACAACATATTTACGGTTCCATTCTTCATGCTCTTGGAACATAAATGGGATAGCATTTACAAACTACGCTGATGATACTCAGTGTGTCACCCCTCTCACAGGTAGTCATGATAAAGATGAATTCCATCTCAACAAGGTATACGCTATCAAAGGTTTGATGGTACAAAATGCCCTAGCTTTGAATAGGGATAAAAATGAGCTTTTGGTTGTGGGTACTCCCAATATGTTAAGAAACTAGGACCTTCTTATGAGAGCTTTTGTATCGAGGACGCCAGTATCGCTGTCCAAAAGAAGGTCAAAAAATAGTGTGTCACTCTCGCCCACACCTTAATATAATAGCTCCCGTCAGTAATCTTGTCTCATCGTAAACTTACTATATTAAGCTCCTGGCCCATCTTCGTCCCTTTATCACTCAATCCAATGCTGAAACCATTGCAAGGGCCATTGTGGGTGCTAAAATTAATGATTGCTGCAGTCTTATTTATGCCATCAACAAAGGGGAGTGCAACCCTCTGCAAGTAATACAGAATAGTGCAGTACGAGTGGTCACTCAAACTGCTTGGAGAGAGCATATTTCTGAGGCGAGACAAGACCTGCATTGGCTACCAGTTGAGTCAATATTACTCTATCGTCTGCTATTAATTACCCATAAATGTCGATTGAGGAAGATGCCTTCTTACCTACAGGACCTGCTCAAAGAGAAAACCCATGTGAGATGTCTCAGATCCAATTATACTGATCAGCTGGCTTTGCCTCGATGCAATACCATTAAAGCCAGTAAAGAAGCCTTTCAGAATGCATCTCCAAAAGCCTGGAACATTCTCCCGTTAGAACTCAGGGGCCTAAAATCTACTGAACCTTTCAGGAAGAAATAAAAACCCTGCTTTTCAACTGAAACCATTGACCTGGATTCTCTTGCACTGTCAGGCTCTCACCTGTGCACTTGTCCTCTGTTTTTCTGTTTTGTGGCGCCCTTAAGCCTACGGGTCCATGGCTTGCGCAATACAAATTATTAAAGTGAAGTAAATGGCAACCATTCCTCTGCAATTTACACACAGGAGCCAAGTTATATATAACTTGGTGCCACCAACATAAGAATGATAGTACAAGTCAGAAGGGAGTAGAAGGTTAAATATACATGAGGGTAAAGGGGAGAATCACGAAGCACCCCCACATGACACTGCAATAAATGATACAACATAAGGCTCTAGTTTAACAGCCGGAGAACAGCGTGTAAGAAAAGAATGGGAATAAGTCAACCTTGTATGGACAATACCAGTCAGGATTTTGTAACCGAGAAAGCAGGATTTTGTAATCGACTATATGGAAGATTGATATGCGGCCCAACATCAACATCAAGAAGACATGCCCCTCATCACATCTCCCACGTTAGGTTGTCCCAAATACCTAAAACAACTGTGAAAAATCCTGCAGCATCGCCCCTTCTCCCCAAGGGGGGAGACCATTCTCATGAAGCCAGGGAGGTGAGGCCGCTACTTGATAGTCCCCATGGGGGTGAAATTTAGCTGGAGGACCTCCCGGGGGTGGGGGGGTTGGGGGGAGATTTCCCCTCTGGGATACAGGGAGGACACAGTGGGAGAACGCTGTATTTTGACCCTCACCCACATCCTAATAATCCTCCCTTACACCAATGTTCTTTTTCATCTACCCCTATGTATGTTTGTCAGTCTATCCCTCTGTCATGATCTCTGCTTCCAAAAGGTCAGGGTTTTCCCAACTCCCTTGGAAGCAGATCCATAACCCAGGTTCCGAGTGCCAACCAGTCCCAATTGGGACCTTTTGGACCCAGTCCTGGCGCCAGTGGCACCAGGCTCATAAATATGCCCAGTCCCAGCGCTGGAAGCGCCGGGCTCATAATGCTTGGGTGGACTTACCTGCAGCAGACCATGCTGCTTACTTGCCTGCCAGTTGAGCCTCTGATCCTCTTCTGTTTGGAACTACTTTTCCTGTTGGGTGGGGCAGGAGCCACTCCCTAGATTCAGAACACTGGAACTCTTCTGGAAAGCAGGAACTCTTTTCTTACCTAGGCGTGGCTGTGGAAGGAGACACCTAAGCACTACAGGAGGCTATTTAAACCACACCCGATGGATGAATCTTGCTTTGCGTTATTCTGCATCCTCTGCAGCAGAACGCTCATCGTGTCCTCTGCATCTGATCCTGGGCCTAAGGAAAAAGGCTTACCATCCTGAATCCAGTCTTCAGCAACACCTATAAAGACAAGAAAGAACAGGTTAGCATTACGGTCTTCAGTGACAGCTCTTCACTTACCTGGTCCATCGGCTGTCACCAACGCCTCGCGCTGCATTCTGGCATCTGAAAGACAAAGGCTTACCTACTCTTCGTGCGCTCCGGAGGTCTTCACACTGCATTCCGGCATCTGAAAGACAAAAGCTTACCAACTCTTCGCACGCTCCGGAGGCCTTCGGTGCTGCATCCCGCATCTGAAAGACAAAACAAGGTGCGTTTAAAGACATTGGGGAACTTTAATACTCACGTGCCATTACTCCTTTCCACATCTAACCCAGTGGGTATTCCGGCACCCTGCAGCCGCTCCGAACTTGTACCTGCAAAATAAAAAGACAGTTAGAGCGCATCGTGAAGCAGGCAACAAGCGCTTACTTACGTACTTCCAGGCGCTTCTATTCATCACACGGGCTCCTTCAACTCACTTCAGCCCGTCATCCGCCATCGCCGGAACCCTGCAAAACAAGAAACATCATTACTAAAGACTTTAAAGACATTAGAATTACTCGAAACTTACCGTTCGTGCAGTAAACGACGGACAGCGGTCCTCTGAAGTCAAGAGGCCTGCTCCCCTTATCCAGTGAAGAAACTGGTTACAGCACCCTGCCCCGAGGCAGATGGAGAGCACGGCGTTCACTTACCTAAGACATCTTACCCTTCGAGTCAGACATACAGTGCACAGAGGTCCAGCCCAAAGAGCCAGCCGTGTGTTACACATCACCTTTGAAGATACGGTATATGCCCAGTCAAGACCGGCGCCTCTACGGGAATCAGGTGAGCGTTACAGCAGCCCTGCAGATGTCCAGCAGGGGCACACCAGACAGGAATGCCGTGGTAGCAGCGATCGCTCTGGTTGAGTGGGCTCTCGGACGGCCGGGCAACGGTTGGTTTACCAACCGGTGACAGTGCATGATGCAGCTGGAGAGCCATCTGGAAATGGAAGCCTTCGAGAGGGCATTCCCTTAGTTCTCAGGTCCAAAGTTCACAAACAGCTGTTATGTCTTTCCGAAGACTCTTTGTGCGCTCCACGTAGAACTTCAGCGCTCTAGCCACATCCAGCGAGTGCAAAGTCCTCTCAGCCGGCGACGGGAAGAAAACAGGTAACACCAAGGGCTCGTTGAGATGGAAGTCCGACGGCACCTTGGGCATGAAGGAGGGGTGCGTCTTCAGCACTACCCTCGTCTCGTGGAATGTCAGGTATGGAGGTTTACAGGAGAGGGCCTGGATCTCTCCCACTCGTCGTGCGGAGGTGATGGCCACAAGAAACGCCGTCTTCCACAACAGGAACTTCAACGGTGCCGAATGCAGAGGCTCGAATGGCAGCCCCATGAGCCTGGTCAGCACCACGTTGAGCTTGCACGCCGGGACCGGAGCTTTCACTGGCGGGAACGATCGGAACAGTGCTTTCATGAACTCCTTCACCAGTTGATGAGACCATAGAGATGACCACCCCGGAGTTCTGGTGTAGCAGGAGATAGCTGTCAGATGGATCTTGATGGAGGCATGCGCCAGCCCCGCCTTGGCCAGCGACAGCAAGTACGGCAGCACTTGAGGGGCCGTAATCCGCAGAGGGTTAAACTTCTGTGCACGGCACCAGACAGAGAACCTCTTCAATTTGTGTCCATAGCACTTGAGAGCCGAGGACGTCCTGGCCTTTTTGAGTACCTCCTTGCAGTCCTCCGGGATATCGTACCCTCCGAACTCTAGTGCAGCAGGAGCCAGGCATTCAGGTT
This sequence comes from Ambystoma mexicanum, assembly GCF_040938575.1. NCBI lineage: Eukaryota > Metazoa > Chordata > Amphibia > Caudata > Ambystomatidae > Ambystoma > Ambystoma mexicanum. Next base: position 971,583,476 of record NC_090936.1, on the reverse strand, counting down.
CAGCAACTCGGGGTCGTGATGGAGGATGGCGCCTCCTTCCCTGGCGAGAAGATCCGTGTCCGTCGGTAGTTTGACCCGGGGGACGCTGACATGTCCAGAAGGTCCAGGAACGAGACCTGCCTCAGCCACGCCAGTGCTATGAGGATCATCCTGCACCGGGACCAAGTTGACTTGAGTCGCAGCAGCAACGGCAACGGAGGGAACACATACAGGAATAGGCCATCCCAGGGGAATGAGAAGGCATCGCCCATGCTCCCCGACTGAGGAAACCTGCTGGCGAACCTCCGGCACTTGGCGTTCGTCGTCGTTGTAAATAGGTCGATCTGGGGATTGCCCCATCGTCTGAATAGGAGATCCACTTGATCCTGCCGCAGGTCCCATTCGTGGCACAAGCGCAGCTCCCTGCCGAATGAGTCGGCGATGCTGTTCTTTATTCCTGCCAGATGGAAGGTTACCAGGAACATCCCTTGGGTGATGGCCCAGTACCACAGATCCTGCGCTTCCTTGGATAGGGCTGGGGATCTGGTAACCCCCTGATTCCGGATGTAGAACATCGTGGCGGTGTTGTCGGTGAAGATCGTTACCACTTTGCCCTTGAGGGACGGAAGTAACAACCTTGAGGGACGGAAGGAACGACCTCAGGGCCCAGAACACGGCTCGGAGTTCCAGGACATTGATGTGTAGTGACCTCTCCTCCAGAGGCCAAAGGCCTCTTGCTTGGAGATCTCTGGTGTGTGCTCCCCATCCCTCCAGGGAGGCGTCCGTCGTCACCGTTTTCTGGAAGTGCATGCCTGCCGCTAGATGCGCGCGGGTGCCCCACCACCGGATCGCTTGCCGGAAAGTCTTGTTGAGTGAGAGCCTGTCTTCGAAGCTGCCCGCCGCTTGTATCCAACGGGTGTCGAGGAACACCTGCAGTGGTTTCATCCGCAGCCTGCATACACACACGAGGTAGATGTACGATGACATCATGCCGAGTAGGGACTTTGATGGACCTCACCCTGGTCATGTCCATGGTGAGCTGTCGTACCTTGCCCAGGATGGCCTTCGTCCTTTCCTCTGACTGCGAAGCCAATCGTGCCACTGTCGAGTCTGGCTTCCAGGAACAGGGCGCCTTGCGACGGTACCAAGTAGGATTTCGCAAAGTTGATCGAGAATCCCAGATCCGTGAGCAGTTGGACGGTTTCGCTGTGTGGTCGATGGCGAGTTCCCTTGATTTTGCTCGGATGAGCCAATCGTCCAGGTAGGGGTAGACGTGGATCCCCTGCAGGCGCAGCCGTGCCGCCACTGGTGCTAGGCACTTGGTGAACACCCTGGGCGCCGACTTCAATCCGAAGGGAAGTGCCTTGAACTGATAGTGTCACCCTTCGACCACAAATCATAGGAATTTTCGATGTCCTTTTAGAATGGGGACGACAGGAAGTTGCCTTCCTCCAGCTGTCCCAGCACGTGCTGGAGGGTGACCATCTGGAATTTCTGGGACTTGATGTACTTGTTTAGACGACGAAGGTCCAGGATGGGTCGCCAACTGCCGGTCTTCCGGACGAGGAAGTACAGCGAGTACACTCCAGAGCCTCTTTGGGACGAGTTCTATGACTCCCTTTCTTAGCATCGTTCATACCTCCAGAAGTAGTTATGGGACGTGGTTTTCCCTTCCTGGCCACGGGTAGAATATGGGGACACCTTCTTTGAAACTCAGAGTGTGCCTGCGGGCCAGGGCATCTAGCACCCAACGGTCGGTGGAGATGGATTCCCACACGCTGACGAAATACGCCAGCCGGCCTCCCATTGGGGTGCTTGGGTGGGGGCCCGACACCACAGCTGGTTCAGTACTGTTTCGTCGCGGCCTTGCTGCCTTGGCCTCCTTGGTGACGCCGACGGGATCCTCCGGTCTTGCCGCGCCCTCTGTAGGCTTCCTGTGACGAGGAACGGGCCGCTTGGCGGTACGAGGAGCCACCGCCGAATCCTTTGGGAGGCACCTTGCTTGCCTCTGCAGTTCCGAAAGGACGGACGTCGTTGTTGTAGAACACCCAAGGCCCGAGCCGTATCCGTGTCCGCCTTGATGGCCTGCAGTGACTCGTCCACTGTCTTGCCGAACAGGTTGTTCCAGTCAAAGGGCATGTCCAGAACCCTGGTCTGCACGTCCTGTCGGAAATCGGTGGCCTTGAGCCAACCCCGCCAGCGAAGGCAAACGCTGTTGCACATCTGGCGAAAGCCAGTGTCAGCGATGTCCGTGGCCACCATAATGGCGTGGTCCGAAGCCACCGTGCCTTCCTGTAGGATTTCCAGGGCCTCAGCCCTCTTGTCGTCCGGGAGGAAGTCCAGGAGGGGAGCGATCTTGAACCACAGCTCCTTGTCGTAGCGTGCCACGACCGCAAGGGCATTGGCCGCTTTAATAGTCGTCGCCGCCGACGAGATGACCCATCGTCCCATGGCATCCAGCTTCTTCCCCTCACCGTCTGGGGGCGGGGGAGTGGAAGTTGAGGCCGTCGCCCCCGCCGATTTCTTCTTGGCCACCGCAGAGACCACTGAATCCGGGGACGGCTGTGCTCTGAGGCACATAGGGGCGTAGTCCGGGACCCGGTACTTCTTCTCGTATCGGTCTCTCTTAGCAGGAGCCGTGGACGGGTTCTTCAGGAGCGCCAGCCCCTCTGAAATGGGCCCCTAGGGAACCCTGACGTCTATGGAAACAAGGCGGGTCACCACACACGATAGAGACGCCAAACACAAGGTTGTATTCCCAAAGCTAGGGTTTTATTGCAAAGCAAAAGTCTCAGTTGGCCAACTCGGCCTTACGCCCCGCGAAGTGTATCTCTAGACCTCGAGGGACGCAAGAGAGTGAATTACGTACATTAGTTACATATATACAAAATGCATATCAAACAATCAGCTATGACATGTTTAACACCCCCCTTTATTGGGTTTCTTTGAACTTGGTGCGATGATGGACATCTCCGACCACTATGACACCTTCAAACATCTACTCCAGTAACAATTTGCAATTTGTGAGTGCGAAGGCATCTTTCGGTTATTGAATAGAACACAGCGCTTCTGTTCTTGGAAGCGAACTACATACGGGGGAGTTGCATTCCGGACCTTGCTATCTATCAGGTTCTATTCGCGTCCTGGGAGCCGACATGCTCTAGCGGGCTCAGCAAAGGGGGGCCGTTAGAACAGCATAATTCAAGCCTTTAGCGGTATCATTCTAACATATTCTACCATATAACGAGACTGGCTGGCAGCTGTGAAATGATTAAATGCCCTGCAGCTCTGCTTCAAGGCTACATTCGGGAGGGAGCCGGGCATTCTTCCTGGCGCTGCCTACGTTTGTGTTTCAGCGAACTCTTGTTATCCTCACTGCCCTGCGGCCTTGTCCTTTTCACACACAGACAACAATGTTCCACAGTCGAGCAGTGTAAGCGGAAAATATACTGCTAAGCAATAGGAACAGAAAGCAATGAGCAATGGTTGGAAAACAAAATGGCGATTCTTGCTACATCAAAATGGCCGTTCATTGGCAAACTCGAAAACCTATATTCTGTCGTATCGTGCACAGGACGGTTGGTCCAAGGCCACCAAAATGCGTTTGCGGTCTCAAAGTAGAGGTATCCGTATTTCTAGACTGACAAACCCTCCATTGGCCGTATGCCAAACGTCTCATCTATTTATTGAAACTTCCTCTAGTGATGATGAATCTGAAGTACTTATGTCTGAGTCTTGCATGCTATCGTGGACATCATTGTCTTCATCAATGTCTATTGCCATCAACTCTTTTACTGCTCTCATCTCATTTGGGTCTGGGCTAGTTCGATCATGAGGTTGTTTTTTCTTTATCATCATATGCATGCATCCTTTCGTACATCCCTCAGTTACCTCTGCGCAAACTATGGGTAAACAATGTATACAACAACAACAGCACGTTAGGAATATTCTGAACACCACTACTAATACTGAGATCAACTTCCATCCCCAAGATCGTAGTATTTCCCAAAACCAAGATCCTATTCCCCAGCTCCCTTCTCCAATGGGGAGTTCAGAACTTAGAACATGCATTTTCTTTATTGCTTCAAAGATCGTGGGGGAATAGTCATCGACATAAACGCAACATGCTGATCCCACTATTTTGTAAATTCCCCCACGATCAACCAGGATTACATCGAGAGCCATTCTATTTTGCAGCGTCATTAACCTTATTCCTCTTTCTTCCAACGTCATGTTAAATAATATATCTGTTTTTGCGTTTATTGTATTCTTTAGGATTCTGGACAGTTGCCTTATATTATAGGAGTTCACTATCTGTCCTAAGAATGGAATGAATGATTTCGCTACATCAGTTGCTATTAAAACACCTGGGACCGCTGTCTCTTTCCGGTCATCAGTGTCAGGCAAGACTTTCAGTGCAGTTGGAATCTTTTTGGCATGGATCCACGACTTCCTTCCATCCACCCGTATTGCCGTCTGCGTGCCAAAAGTACTTGGGTGCTAATGATGACTTTCTTTCAAAGTTTTTTTAGCAGCACCCAGTCTCCTGGTTCCAGCGCGTGCCCCGGACCGGTGTACCTTACTGGTAATGCCTCCTGCACCTGCTGATGAATCAAACGCAATTTCTGCATTAAAAGGCCACAATAAGTACTAAGCACAGGATGTTCTATCTCACTAAGTCGTTTTGGCTGAGGTGCGCACCAAACATTTGCCGGCCTCCCCATTACGATTTCGTACGGGGAGAGACCAGTTTTAGCCTGTACAGACGTACGCATGCATAATAGTGCCATTGGTAATGCATCCACCCAACAACTTGCTTCCCGCACAAATCTTGCTAATCTTTGATTTAAGAATCCCGTTGTGCCTCTCCACAAGACCGGCAGAACTCGGATGCCTTGAACTATGGAATTTCTTATCAATCTGGAGGCCAGCACATATCTGTAATACCACTGCACCCACAAAATGCGGTCCATTATCAGACCATAGGACCCGGGGCAAGCCAAATCTGGAAAAATACTCCAACATTACTTTTGCCGTACTCATTGCTGTACAATCTTTCAAAGGATATGCCTCCACCCACTTACTGAATGCACAGATTACCACCAAGACGTATTTTAAGTTTTGGCACCTCTCCATCTCTATGAAATCAAAATGAACTACTTCAAACGGCATGGAGGGCGGGCCAAAACTGCCTGTTGGAGTCACTGTTCCCTTTCCTACATTGTGTTGTAAACACGTGATACAGTTCTGCACCAACCTCTCTGCATTCTTTTTTATGTTTACATTCTGCCATACTGTAGAAAGGTGCTATATCATTTTCTTGGCACAGATGTGCGTAGGGCTGTGGGCCATTGTGACCATTGCAGTCACATACAAATTTGGCAACATCCAGTTTCTAGTTCCCTTGTCCACCCAACAACCCTCCAAATCCAACTCAGCAGATCCCTCTGCCCATCCCTGTATTTCATCGGCCGTAGCCTCGGCCTGCATTTCTTTGACAGTCGCAACTCCATCTTCTATCATACAGGGTACTTCCTCTGTCTGAACCGTCATCATCTTGGTATTCAAATCAGTGGCAGTTTGTTTCGCAATTCTGTCTGCAAATGCGTTTCCCTCTCCTATTTTGCATGTTACTTTTTTATGTGCCTCGCATTTCACTATTGCTAGGCGCTTTGGAAACGTGAGTGCAGACAGAAATCGTACAATCAAAGGGCCACGTTGAATTCTGGCACCATGTGATGTCAGAAAACCTCTCTCAGCCCAGAGTCGACCAAAGTTATGAACCACTCCAAAAGCATACTGACTATCAGTATATATATTCACATTCAAATTTTCAGAAATCTCGCAGGCTCTGGTCAATGCTATTATTTCCGCGGCTTGTGCTGAATTATAGGGTATTCTTTTACTTTCTACAACACTCTCTAGGGTAGTGATCGCGTATGCGGCAGTTGTCGTGCCATCTGGTAATTTAAAACATGAGCCGTCACAAAATAACTCTCCATCCGGCTCTTTCTGTGGAATATCACTTAAATCGACTCTTCCCGTGGTTTCTTCCTCAGTGACCATTAAGCAATCGTGGGGGGGTGATTCATTCTTCCCAATTTCTTTTATGGTTAGTGGCACTAATTCTGCAGGATTCAAAGCGCTACACCTCATAATTTGGATATGGGGCGCGAACAAGATAATCTCATATCTTGTCAATCTAGCAGAGGTGAGGTGTTGCGTCTATGTCCTATTTAATAGAACGTCTATGGCATGTGGCACCATCAGAATTAAAGTGTGCCCCCAATACCATCCCTTCCGTTTGTTTCAAAGACGCAGCAGCCGCCGGTACAGATCGCAAACATCGTGGTAGTGCGCGCGCTACAGGGTCCAGCGCAGAAGAAAAATAGTCGCACGGCCTATTTCTTCCACCTTGTTCCTGTGTCAAAACCGCCAATGCACATCCTTCACTGTCACACACAAATAGTCTAAAAATGTTCTCATAGTTCGGCGTACCCAAACCTGGAGCCGAGCATAATGCAGTTTTCAATCCATCAAATGCTCTCCGACATTCCTCATCCCACTGCAAAGGCATAACCGCATCTTTTCTAGTTAAATTCACTAATGGTTTCACAATTAACGCAAAATTACCAATCCATTGTCGGCAATATGAAGCCATGCCTATTATGGCTCTGACTCCTTTTTGTGTCTTTGGAATAGGCATACAAGAAATACTTTCTATGCATTCTGGCGTTAGTCTTCTCCCTCCTTTCGAAAGTAGGTAGCCCAAATAAGCCACCTCCTTTCGATTATACTGAAATTTCTTCAAACTAGCTTTATGGCCATGTGCTGCTAGGTGTGACAGTAGCAATGCAGTGCTTTCTTTACAAATCTCCTCTGTGCCTGCAGTTAGCAATAAATCGTCTATGTATTGCAAAAGTACACAACCCAGGGGTAATTCCAGCATGTCTAGCTGTTCTTTTAATGCTCTACTGTAAATACTTGGACTTTCTGTATAACCTTGCGGAATCCGCGTAAATGTAAATGATCGTCCTCTTAATGTGAACGCGAACAAATATCTACTGTCCTTGTCCACTGGAATACTAAAGAATGCGTTTTTCAAATCGATTACACTAAAATATTCTGCTGAAACAGGTATTGTCAATATTGTAGTGACGTCTGGCACTAGAGGAAATTGCGGATCTACTACCTTATTCAATGCGCGTAGATCAATTATGAAACAGTATGGTACCTCATGACCTCCTTTTTTATAAACCGGAAGAATCGGGCTGTTGCATGTACTGCCTGTGATTTCCTCTATTACCCCTAATTTCACCAAATCGGTAACAATACTCTTCAATCCTTTCTCACCTTCAACAGAAATTTTGTATTGGGGTATTCGCAGTAGGGTAACACCTTTTTTCAAAATAATCTTTACTGGCTCTATCTTTAAACATCTCACATCGTTGTCATGCATTGCCCATATACAGGTTGGTACTTTACTTAGTTACCCTGGTAACGCTTCAGACATGAATTCTGACACCGGGGCATCGTGTGGCCATATCGTTAGAAACACTCCGTCTGTCGTGCAATGTATAACAGAACCTAGTTTTTTCAACAAATTTAATCCCAACAAATTTTCTCCACAATTTTCTGTTAGAAGGAAAGGACAATGTTCGGTAAATGGTCCTATGGTAACTGGGACTGGTTTGGATACTGGGTTTATGACTGGTGTACCTGCGGACCCTACGGAAACATTCTTTTGCCCTGACAGTGGTATATTCGGAACCAAGTGATGGTCTATTGAACACTTCTGTGCTCCTGCATCTACAAGAAAGCGGTGCTCCTCATTCCCGACTCTCATTTCTACGTAGGGTCCTCTCTGATTCACAGGAATAGACACTGGTTCCGACCCCTGTCCTGGGCTGTCCTATTGGGGAAATAACACATTGTCCGATGTGTAATCATTACTATTACTGTAATACGTGTTTGGCTGTGTATCGAAAACATTTCCACTCTTCCCTCTATTTCCCCCACGCTGCTTTCCATATTGTTGATTTTGCTGTCCCCGATTCTGGTTTGGGGCATTTTGGTTTTGGTTTTGATTACCTCCGTTATTATGATGCTGCTGCATACTATTCCTATTTGGTCCATTCGCTCCTGGGTGTCCTCTATGCCGTCTCCTCTGACCAGACCCATTTCTATTCCGTAGATGCGGGCATTGCGCTCGCCAATTTCCTTCCTTTATACAATATGCACACTGATTCGGCCCCACTGTTCCCCCATGCGTATTCGAACTCCTTCCTTGTGCGTCCCCTCGCCCTCTATTATGTCCTGTTACTTGCTGCAATAGTACCTGTGTTCTCATTAGACATTCCTTCAAGTCTGCCCCCACCTGTTTTAGCAACGATAATTTGTTTACCATCGCCGGGGCAGAAGGAGATGGTGACTGCTGCCGTTTATTATGCAACCCCTTTTCCCCCTTCCCAGGTCTCCCTACTCCTGTACGCGGGTGTAGTAAACACTGACAGGTGCAGTAAATGTTTCGCCATAATCATTATCTAATTCATCTCTAAACTCAAAAAGTCTATACACATGTTCTCTCACTTCTTCATCCATCTCCCTACAGCATGCTAATGCATTCAAATCTAAATCGCCTCCGTGGTAATTTCCCAATTAGCTGTTTCCATTTCTCCACCAAATATTCACCCATGCATTCCAACACTACCTGTCTTTCGTTGCTTCTACGAAAGTCATATCTCGAAGCCAATGTTGCCATCCCATCATTCCCGTCTATATACATCTCTGCCTGTTGCTGCAATTCCACCTTCCTTTCTTTGCTGATTGCGCTGCAGGTTACCCTCGTGCACCCCCTTTGGTCAGTCCTGCCTCTTGCCCCCGTGATTTCAACTTCAACCCCGGGAGAAATGGACGGTACCGAGTCTGTGTCTAAGGCGGGAGGTGCGGATGGGACAATGGGAACAGGGAGTGTCTGTTGTGGGCCTGGTTGGCTAATAGGAAGTGTTACGTGCGCGGTCTGTGGCTGTGGGAGGGCTTGAGCTACTGGAGGGGGAGCTTGGGCTACGGGCGGGGTCTGGGCAATAGCTACTGACGTGTCTGGTCTTACTTCTGATCTTGGGCCTTGTTTTGTATGGGTCAATATATTTTCTATCAATTCATCTGCTATGTGCAATTCTCGCTGTGGGTATATCTTTTCTATATTCAACTGGTCACGCCTGCCTGCCCTTCTTAGATTCTCAGTCCACTCCTCCTCTTTTTCTTCCTCTACCTCACCTTTTGATTTATGCCTGCGCGCATGCTTGGCTCCGCTTTTAAATCGGAGCATTGCTTCCTTTCTCCAGTCTTTAATAGTCTCAAATGCTGCAGGATGCGCTTTTTTTCTTATCAACACCCTTTCCAAGTTATCTATCCTCGCCATCTCAAAACTACCATTAATCGGCCACTGATGTGTTTTGTTGCTTTCTGGTTTACCTATGCCAAGTCTCACAGAATATTATCGCACCCACTCCATACTTCACATACATCTCATACGCCGGCGTTCCCCCAGGTGGTACAATTTGGCCATCTTCCAAAGATTGTCTACCACAGCGGAAAAACACTGCTAGGGTGGACAATACCCCAGGCATGTTTCAACCTTCCCCCTGGTTAATCAACCTTACCTAGGGCGTTTGATTTTGCAAAGTCAACTCTCAACCAATATCAGGATGCTTTGAATCGGGGAATGACTCACCTGATAAATCAAGTCGTCTGTATACTGACGCACCAAAGGACGTCGTGTCTGCGTTTCTTGGATTCCGCCTCGTTTCGGGACCCTCGCCTCCTTGTTCTCTAGCCAGGCTCGTCGATCAGGGATCAAATGTGTGCAGATCTGCAAAGGAGTCTCTCATCACTTTTACAGGGCACCCCGAACACCTCTTGATCCCGGCTCGATCGTCCCATCCTCGATGTTCTCTGCCTTTCTCAATTACGTTACGCGAAGGAACAAGAGGGGGATGGTCCCTATTCGGGCGCCATCTTGAAAGGGGCCCCTAGGGGACCCTGACGTCTATGGAAACAAGGCGGGTCACCACACACGATAGAGACGCCAGACACGAGGTTGTATTCCCAAAGCTAGGGTTTTATTGCAAAACAAAAGTCTCAGTTGGCCAACTCGGTCTCACGGCCCGCGACGTGTATCTCTGGACCTCGAGGGACTCAAGAAAGTGAATTACGTACATCAGTTACATATATACAAAATGCATATCAAACAATCAGCTATTTTTTTTTTTTTTTAAGTATTTTATTGGCATTTATATAAATACAACACAACCATCAAACGGTAACACAACAATCAAACTAAGTCAAATTAACTACCACAGTCTTCGTAGCTCAATATGTTGTTCGTAATTGTGGCGGGGGGAGAGGGGCTGGTGTGCGTCACACCCAGGGTCACGGGGGCTGGGTTATCAGGTTGACCATTCTTGGGGGTAAGTCACAAGCAAGTCTCTAGTAGGGGTGAGAGCTCAGGGGGGTTTGTGGTCGGAGGCAAATTGGATGTCGCGCACCAGGGCCTTCCATGAGTCTAGGGTGTCGTCGGAGTCATCATCGTTTGAGCGGGTTCCATCCTGCCAGGCCCTGGTCTCTGCCTCCGTCCACTTTTCCAGGTCCTTAAGCCAACGTCCGTGCCTTGGGCCCCCTGGGGATTTCCATGCCATTGCTATGGACCTTTTTGCGAGGATGCAGGCTAGGTCCATTAGTTTGACCAGGTGTTTGTATTTGCTAAGTCTGGGATGGGCTCCCAGTAAGCATTCCTTTGGGTTCCACTCATATCTCGCGAGTCCCGCTTCGGTGCAGGTACGTTCCACCATGGACCAGAAATTCGCTGTTTTGGTGCAGGTCCAAAACATGTGGATCATGTCCGCTTTGTCATTTCCGCACCAGGGGCAGTTCGGCGGTGCATGTTTGTTGAAGGTAGCAACTCTTAGTGGGGTCATGTATGTCCTGTATAGCACGTTCAGTTGAACTTGTTTAAATCTAATGTTCCTCGACACCTCTTTGGGGTATAGTAGTATTCGCTCCCATTCACTGTCTGTTAGCATGGTCCCTAATTCGGATTCCCATTTTTGCCTCAGGGACACGCTTTCCGGGTTGGATCTGTCATTTAGTTTGGTGTACAAGCGGGAGACCGGTTTCCAACCGTCTGCTAAATCGTACATCTCCTGAAGGAGGGGGTCCGGTGGGGGTTCTTCTGGCCAGACAGGCCACTGTGCCCTTGCTGTCCGCTTGAGGCGGTGGTACCACAGGAACTGGGTGTTCGGGATGCCTTCATTGGCTTGTAGCGATTCGAGTTATCTGAACGTGCCGTCTTCAAACAGATCTCCCCATGTATAGATTCCGGCTCTCTCCCATCTCCTAGCTGTCGCTAAGTCTGCTTGAGTTTTGCACACATCCGCCAGGATGGGAGTATTGGGATTGTAGGGGTGTTTCAGTTGTCGAAGGAAGCCAATTCTGGCCCATACCTGCCTGCCCAGGGTAACAATCATGGGGACTCCAGAAGTTTGTTTCGTCGGGTTCCAAAGCATTTCTTTAGGGAACAGCTTGGGAGTCGGATGTCGCAGGAGCCCCACTTCTGCTGACAGGTCGTCAGAGAGCCATTTCGTTGTGTGGCTGAGCTGCGCGGCTAGGTAGTACCTTTGCAGATCGGGTAGTTGTATCCCACCTTCTTTGTACGGGAGCGTGAGCGTGGGCAGGGAGATCTTGTGTCTGGACGACCCCCATATGAAGTCCTTGATTAGAGAGTCTAGTTTTTTGAAGAAGGGAGGTCTGATGTAGAAGCATACATTTGTGAAGTGGTATAAGAAACGGGGGAGAACTATCATCTTGACTATTGCCGCTCTACCCTTTACTGCCAGTGGTAACTTCGACCAGAAGTTCATAGATTTGCGGAGGGCTCTCACTGCTTTTTCCGTGTTGTGTTCGTGCGTGAGCTCTGGGGTATGACACACCTCGATTCCCAGGTATTTAAACTGCTCTGGTTGCCATTGTATCCCGACATCTGGGAGGTCGGGCTTATCCAGACCCCCGAGTCTGGCCAGTGGGAACGCACACGACTTTAGTTTGCTAAATGTTATTCCAGAGTATCGGGCATAGTTGTCGAGGATGTCCAACGCAACTTGTGCATTGAGCTGGGGGTTATTCAGGTACAGGAGGACGTCGTCCGCATACATGGATATTATGGCGTGATCACTGCCCAGTCCAATGCCCGCGTCGAAGTGTTGTGTCCTGAAATAGGCAGCCACTGGCTCCAGACCCAGTATGTATAACATTGGGGATAGCGGGCATCCTTGCCGCGTGCCCCGCTGTATCGGCCAAGCTTCGGACAACGTCTTACCAGTTTTCACTCTCGCTGTCGGTGTGTTATACAATACCTCGACCCACTTTACAAAGCTCTCGCCAAAGCCGAATTCTTTTAGCGCTTCGATCAGCCACTCCCAGTAGATGGAATCGAAGGCTTTTATGGCATCCAAGGAGAGCACTGCTAGGTCCTCGTCTCGATCATAGGTCTATGCCATGATGTGTTGGAGCCTCCTCAGGTTCGCGGTGGTGTTGCGTCCTGGCACAAAACCATTCTGGTCCTCATGAATCAGGGTTCCAATCACCCTCGCCAGCCTCTTAGCCAGGATTGTGGTCAGGATCTTGCAGTCATAGTTTAGCATGGCGATTGGGCGGTATGATTCACAGTTGTTGGCGGGTTTGTTGGGTTTGAGTATAGGGATGATAATTGTCTCTTTCATGGCGTTGGGTAAGTTTCCGTTTTCGTATGCCTCCATATACACCTTGTGGAGTGTCGGAGCAAGGGTCGCTTTGTAAAATTCAGGCGGGAGCCCATAGCTCCCGGGGGTTTTGCAGGTGGTCAGCGATTTAATCGCGTCCGTCACGTCCTCTGTAGTGATTTCCGCGTCCAGTAACTCTCTTTGGGCCTCCGTCAGTCTTGGGAGCTCAATCTCGGCCAGTGTGGCCTTTATGTCGTCCACTGGTATTTTGGTGTCGTGGGCGTACAATCTGGAGTAGAAGGCCGCAAAAGCTGAGTTAATGTCTCGCTGCGTCCGGTGAGTTATCCCCCTTTCATCGGTTATTTCAGATGGGAGGTGTCTTGGGAACTCGCGCTTACATAGCCAGGCCAACATTCTACCAGGCTTATCTGCTTCTTTGTGCGCTCTGGCTATGTAGGTCGTGTAGTCAAATTTGGACAGTCTGTTCCAGGCCAAAAGGCACTCCTCCCGGGTGCCCTTCAGTTCTATTTCGGCGTCCGGCATGATGTTGATTTCGGATTCCAGGTGGGTAATCTTGTTCTCCAGTTCCTCCAGTTCCAGTCTCAGGTGCTTACGGATACCACCGGCACCTGATATAACTTCACCCCTTGTTACAACCTTCATGGCCTCCCATAGTGTGCTCCAGCTTGACACTGAGCCTGTGTTAATGTCTAGGTATTCCTCAAGTTTGGTGCCAAGTTCTTCCCTAAATGCGTGGTCTGTGAGTGCTGTGGGTGGCATTCTCCATAGCGGGATAGGCGGTCTGGGTCCTCTAGGGGCCCATTGCATGATCAGCGGTGAGTGATCGGATATGGTTCTGCCTAGGTAGAGTGTGTCGTCCACTTGTTGAGCCAGCTCACGATCTATGAACAGATCGTCTATTCTCGTGTGGACCTTGCGCGGGGCAGAATAATAGGAGTAGCACCTCTCGGTGCGGTGTTGTTCCCTCCAGATGTCCACTAGGTCGAGCTGTTCTATTGCAGTGTTTAGCGCGTTGGATGCAGGGCTATTTGAGAGACGGGGGGGGGGGTCAAACAATCAGCTATGACATGTTTAACACCCCCCTTTATTGGGTTTCTTTGAACTTGGTATGATGTTGGACATCTCCGACCACTATGACACCTTCAAACATCTGTTCTAGTAACAATTTGCAATTTGTGAGTGCGAAGGCATCTTTCGGTTATTGAATAGAACACGGCGCTTCTGTTCTTGGAAGCGAACTACATACGGGGGGGGGGGGGGAGTTGCATTCTGGACCTTGCTACCTATCAGGTGCTATTCGCGTCCTGGGAGCCGACATGCTGTAGCGGGCTCAGCAAAGGGGGGCCGTTAGAACAGCATAATTCAAGCCTTTAGCGGTATTATTCTAACATATTCTACCATATAACGAGACTGGCTGCCAGCTGTGAAATGATTAAATGCCCTGCAGCTCTGCTTCAAGGCTACATTCGGGAGGGAGCCGGGCATTCTTCCTGGCGCTGCCTACGTTTGTGTTTCAGTGAACTCTTGTTATCCTCGCGGCCCTGCGGCCTTGTCCTTTTCAGATACAGACAACAATGTTCCACAGTCGAGCAGTGTAAGCGGAAAATATACTGCTAAGCAATAGGAACAGAAAGCAATGAGCAATGGTTAGAAAACAAAATGGCGATTCTTGCTACATCAAAATGGCCGTTCATTGGCAAACTCGAAAACCTATATTCTGTCGTATCGTGCATGAGACGGTTGGTCCACGGCCACCAAAATGCGTTTGCGGTCTCAAAGTATCCGTATTTCTAGACTGACACCTCGTCCCAGATGTCGTCCAGTAAAGGGATTGAGAGGACAGTCTTCTTCTTGGCCTCCCGTCGTTGGTAGAACAAGCCCTCCTTCTGTTCTTCGTGGCAGAGCTGGAAGAGCTCAGATGCCCTGGCGATCATGGCATGGAAGGAGCCAATTTCCGCAGGGGGTGTGGGGCCTAGGAGGTGGTGAGGGGAGGTCTATACCGTTGTCACCACCGTCGTCTTCAGTACCCATCGTCGCCGTCTCCGTTCCCGTCTCATCCCTCGGAGGAGGGGATGGGAGTGAAGGCTGGAAGGGGGGAGGATGGACACATCTCCGCTTGTTAGGTGGACTCCCCGATGGTCCAGGCTCCGCTGGGTCGTCGGTGGGGGGTAAGGGCATCCTTGTCCTAATCTCTGTACACATGGCCTGTATGGCCATCAAGATAGCTCCTGAATTGTCCCCTGGTACGGGCACTGGCTGCAACTGGACCGACGGCTGGGGCGTGGGGCCCTCCGCGACCCTATGTTCCTCGTCGGCTCCCCCGTTGCTCTCTTAGTCAGCCTCGTCGGGATCCTTCCCGTGAGCCCTGGATTCCTCGGACTTCTTGTCCCAGATCCTTTGGACGCTAGCAACTCATCCTCAGAGGTGGCATCCGTGTCCGTTATGGCTAGCGTGCCCCCTCTCTTTCTCCTGCTGGGATTTCACAGGGGTCTTCTCGATAGGCAGAAAAGATTCCCTCTGGGGTGGCAGGGAAAACCTAACCCCTGAAGCCTCCGTAGTTTTCGCCAGGGCCGCCACGACTCCTTCAATCGAGGCCTTAGCCGAGTGAATCAGGGCCTTCATGACCTTGGCCGTGCCTGAGGCCTTCACCTTGGGGGGAGGGTTGCCGCCTCGCTCCCCCTCGGCTATCTCTGTCGGGATCGACCGGGGCTTCTCCCAAAGCTTACCCGGGTTCTCAGACTTCCTCTTCACCGAGCCAGAGCCCTTGGCTCGTGGTTGATGGCGTTGGTGATACTGCGCCCTGCCCGACAGCCGAGGATCCCGACCGATCGGCGCTTCCGGTTTCCCGCAGACTTGCAGTGCTTTGCCTTTTGTTGGGCCCCCGTCGCCAGAGCGCCCTCAAAGGTCTTAGACGACCGCTCGGATTTCTTCTTCTCACCCGCTGCTGGGCTCTTCCCCCTCCAGCCAGTAGGTGAGTCGAATACGACGATCCTTCATTGTCCGTTCAGACATGTTCTTACAAAACGCACAGTCCTTCTCCACGTGCGATTTGTTATCGTGAAGGCATTAGAGGCACCGAGAGTGCTCATCCTCAAAGACGTTCTGTAGTCCGCATCCAGGGGAGCTCCTGAACAACTTGGATCCAACGGGTGTCATGCTTCCTTTGTCCAGGGCCATGTCCATGGGGGGTAGGCCTCAAAGATCTTCTGGAATCCTCCGAGAAGTGGAAAACTCGACGAAAAGGTGCCCTTGAGGGGCGTACAAAATTCCAAAACGGGTCCCCGTTGATCGGAAGTAGAATCTGTGGAGCTTGAGGATCGATTGACCGAAAATATAAGAGTAAACTCTTCGAAGAAACGCAAAACGCAGTAAAAGCTTGAGAGCTACAGCACAAGGACTCCCAACACTTGAACCTGCGGTAAAAATCGGAAGATGGCTGCCAGAGGAGGGGCTTAGGTAGAGGGCAGTCATTGGCTGGGGGCAGTATGACCCAGAGACCAGTTATTAGTAGAAAGACAGTTCAGAAACAAAACTGAAACTGATTTTTTCTTTACAGAGGATTCTCAGCCTGACGACGGGAAATATTCATGAGAGACCATTCCCTTTGGATCAATTCTGTGGGTACCTGGAGGCGTAATCTGGGCATTAGGCAATCTCCAGAGTTGCGAACAAGTCGATCTCTGGGATCCCCCATTCTGCAAAGACTTTAAGTAAAATGTGCACTTGTAATTGCCACTTGTGCTCTACAGGTAGGGTGCCGGGGGGAGTCCCTGCTGAGCCCGTCTGCCAGAAGATTGAGTTCCCCTTGAACATGGTGAGGAGGAACATGTTGTGCTTGAGTTCCCACTTCCGGATGTTCTGGGACAGTCTGGAGAGCCCTAGAGAGTGAGTTCCCCCCTGTTTGTTCAGGTAGTACATGGCTGTGGTACGGTCTGTGAGGACCAGAATTGTCTTCCCCTGAAGGTGTGCCTGGAAGGCTTCATGGCTTTGAAAACGTAAGCAGTTCCAAAAGGTTGATGTGATTGGAGGCTACTGATGGGGTCCACAGGCCATGCACAGTCAGTTGAAGGAGATGAGCCCCCCACCATGACAGATGTTTCCGTGGTGAGAGTGGCCTCTACTGCAGGGGTGGTAAAGGTTTTCCCCTGCAAAACGTTTCCCCTGGACCACCAGTGCAGAGACTGCACGAGGGCGGTCGAGACAATGATCATCCCGCTGGTCTGACACAATTGACTCGAGAGCCACTCCTGCATGGGGTGGATGCGCAGACTAGCGCGAGGAACTAAAAAGACACAGGAAGCCATCATCCCCAGCAGCCACATTGGCCTTGCGAGCGATTACCCGGTGACTGGCTCCATAGTGATGGCTCTGGACCAGCATGTTTAGAACCCTCTTGTTGGAGCAGAAGACAAGCCAGTCTTCTGTCCGAATCAGGGCCCCCAGAAACTGTTTGACTTTGCTGGGGACACAACAATTTTTTTCTCATTGATCGAGAATCCCAGGCACGTTCCATAACTGTCTCCTGTAATGAGCCAGTCATCGAGGTAGGGATACACAGGGATGGACTTCCTCTGGAGGCGAACCACCGCTAGCGCCAGTACCTTTGTAAACACCCTCAGGGCTGAGGCAATGCCGAGGGAGAACCTTTAACTGATAGTGCGTGTCCTCTATCATAAACCTGAGGTACCTTCTGTGTGCTGGCAACATTGAAATATGAAAGTATGCATCTTTCATGTCCAGTGCGGCCATGTAATCCCCCTTCCAGAGTCATCCTGAACTTTTGTGGTTTGACATACTTGTTCGCAGGACGCAGATCTAAAACAGGGCGCACGGTTAGATCTTTTTTGGGTACAAGTAAGTACACTGAATAAATACCCTGGTTTACCTGGAAATGAGGGATGACTTTGATGGTTACATGCAATATTAACAAGTAAAGAATAACG
Source organism: Ambystoma mexicanum (assembly GCF_040938575.1). NCBI lineage: Eukaryota > Metazoa > Chordata > Amphibia > Caudata > Ambystomatidae > Ambystoma > Ambystoma mexicanum. The sequence goes on along the minus strand of NC_090936.1, from coordinate 971,565,778 downwards.
AACAACATTAATGTCTAAACATTTATAACAAAATAAATACTGATTTTTAGGGGGGGTGGGGCAGGTCCAACTGCAAACCCCCTTGCCCCCCGTTTATGTTCCCACCCCAACCCATATATTATGATATTATCGGTTATTTATAACACGCTTAATACCTGGAGGTTTCTAAGCGCGGACCCGGGGATCGAACCTGTGGTGCTCCGTGTCGTCTTGTTTCCAAGGCAAGTACATTGCCCCTGAGCAATCCTCCCGAGACACATATATATATATATATACACACACGTTTATTTTTTAAAATCACTTTTTTTCCATTCAAAATGTTTTGACATTAATGTTGTTCGTTATTATCCATTCGACAAAATCAATGCATACCGACTTCGATGGTGCCCTTTTCCAGCAGGACCTGAACCTCTTCCAACAGGATTCGCAGAAGGTCTGGAACGCTCACCTGGTATCCACGGGGACGTCACTCAGCCTGTTCTGACCTCTTACGACCTCGAACCCTTCCCTGGAGGCTATTCGACTGGAGACTGGGCCTGAAACACAGGATTGGTAGAGTTTAACTCCCTATTGTCTCTGTGTGCTTGAACTCCTTCTTCCCCGGGGTCCAACCCTTCCCTTTGATCCACAGCTCACCTTGTTTTATTGGATAGTGTGGTTTGTTTATTGATGCGGGCTCATTGTTGCCTAGTTACTTCACTGGCAAGAGTCCGACAGGTAAGTATAATAAGTATTTTGAACAGTTCTCTAATTTCGTTCCTTTCCTTCCTTAGATGATGGCCGGCGTCCGGGGATGGCGGCGTGCTGCTGAGATGAGTAGCGCTGAAGGTGAGTGAGAGCGTGATGTGCGATGCACCCCTTTCGTATTTGTATTGAACTGAGTTATTTTTCTGTGTCTTTTAGGTGCCGCAACATGTTCAGCGTGGATGACGGTTATGAAGAACAAATGCGGTGGGTAAGCGCGGTATGCAGCGCCTCTAGATGTTTCACGCTACCCTGGAGTGTCCATTCCCTCTTGCAAATGGATGAGAAGTTCGGGAGACAGAGTTCCCCCAGAGCGGCTGGGATTCAGGTAAGCGTTTGAAGCTCGTACAGTATTTAAAAATAAGCGAAGATTTGCAGAATGCTTACTAATGCCTTTTTTCTGTTTTCCCTTTTCCTTAGGAAGCGGCACGCCGGGATGGGAATGACACTGCCGAAGATGCCCGCAGAACAGAAGGAGCGATGAATGATGGGCAGAAGTGCCGCAAGGTAAGGCTGTTCCTAACGGTGTTCTTGTTCTTGCAGGAGCTGAGCGCAGAAGAAAGATGCAGGCCTACTGGAGACCGATCCAAACACGGTGAGTGTCACGCTGCAGGTGCAGAAAACGCAAAGCATGTTTCACAGCCTGGGTGTGGCTTAAATAGTCTCTGGGTATCCCAGGTGTCTCTGGGCTGAACCACACCCAAAAGACTAGACCGCACATGCAGTTCTGGGAACCAAAATATGTGGGGGCATCCATCTTGTCCCCATTAATGCACTACAAGTCCAATCCCCAATGTTATCCTATGGGAGTGAGTCTGGTGCCACAAGCGCCAAGTCTGACTCCAAGTGGGTCTTTGTAGGGATGGAGAGGCCCTTGAAGGCCATGTAGGTGATCATGGCCTGGCTCCAGCCTGACATCTTGGAGGGCTGGGGACATGAGGGGCAGGAATCATGACAAGGTCTGACAACAGGCGCCTGCTTCTGGGTGGATGGTAGCAGGGTGGCTGGAGGAACTCTATGCAGTACCTGTTGGCGACGGTCTTGAGAACCCACTGATCTGATGTGCTCCCCTGCCATGCATGGGCAAATGATAGACATCCCCCGACCAGGGAAGTGTGGGAGGGGACCCGTTCCGATGTGTCACTTGGAGGTAGAGGCAGGGGAGCCTCTGAAAGCATAGTTTCTGCCCCTGCCCTTTCCCAAATGAAAAACTCTGTTGGAATTGGAAGTTGCCAGAGGTGCCCTGTCCGGAAGCCCAGTTAGTTCCTCCCGAGCCATATTGTGCATGGGAGGAGCAGGAGAAGGACTGCCCACAAAAGGACTGGTGGGAGTTGGAGTTGCCATGTTGGACAAAGGGCTTAGCCGAAATCTGACTGAGCAACTGGAAGGTGTCGTGTTCCTTTTTTGCTGTCTCCAAGCCTTCACCAACGGCTTTCCCAAAGCGGTTGGCCTCCTCCACTGGCTTTTTGATCAAGAAAGCCGGAGTCTCTGGCTTGAACAGTGAATTCTTTAACCAGGGATGGCATTTCAGCAGGGTTCCCTGGGCAAGGGTACACCCGGCAGAGTCCAGAGTATTCTTGAGGATATTCTGGGTGACTGGTCTAACTTCGTGACCACTGCTAACAGGCAGGTGCAAGTAGGTTATGGAACATCTCAAAGGCCACCCTAAACAAGGTCCATATGAACGTCACTATAGATCGCAAGGAGCGTGGTGTTGGCAATGCTGGAGGAATATGCTGCAGAGGTGGTAATACGCTTTTCCAGGGCATACTACTTCTTGCAGTCCTTGTCCAGAGGAGATTCTGACGAGGACAGTGGTGCCCCCGCCCTCTTGCAAGTAGTGGTAACGGCTAAGGAATCCGGAATAGCGTGGCCCCTGATGTAGAGCAGGTCTGAGGGAGCCAGGCGAAACATTTCCACATGGGGGTTAACCGCACATGTGAGAGATGGAGTGAGTAATGAGGGGGCCAGATGCTTCTTGGAGTTCAGCAAGGGGATGGCTTGGCTGACCAAGGTCTTTTCCTTAAGAACATATTCCACAAAATCCGATCAGGGGCAGCTTCGGGTGTGATCAATTTGAAATGGTCAGCAGCCTTCTTCAGGAGGGTGGTGAACATCAACTAGTCCTATATAGGCAATGGGTCTCTAGGCTGGGAGGCGTGCATCCAAAAAGATGTCAGTGTCATGTGGTGTGGTGTGCTACGTGCCCTGGTCACCGACAGGGTTCTAGTCTGGGTTGTAGTAATTGGGATCCTGGTCGTCCTGGGCATAGGCAGCATTCTGGCTAGCATCATCCGGTTCATCCCCAAAGATGTCGACTTGCAGGGTCCTGATGGGATTCCTCCAAGGAGTGAAATTGGGCCCCGGGATTGGAGCTTCTGGGACGTAGGAGGGATGGAGCACTGATCCACATCCCAGTCTCTTCAAAATGTCCCCAAACTGGCCTGAGTAGTCAATGAAGCCGGCCATCTTGCTCATACAGGCCTTGCATCTATCCCTGGTCCATTCAGAGGCATCTGAGGAGTCCGGGGGGGGGGTCGTCTGTGCAGGAGGGGTTGAGCTATTAAGTAGGGCCCTAGAAAGAGGAGGGGAGGATGGAAAATAGTACACAGGTGAGGAGGGAGCCCTCTTGGGCTCCAAAACGGGCGAATCAGCTTTAGAAAATGTCTCCCAAAGCTTCGGGAGTGTTTTCACCGATTGGGTATCTTTCGGCGCTGCCGCATCTTTCGGTACTACTGCACCTTTCGACGGTACCGCATTGGAAGTGGAAGGTTTTGAGGGAGTGCCCTCTACAGAAGAAAATGTAGTCGCATGCATAGGCCACAAAGGCGGTTGCACGTAGGGCGCTGAACCGCAATGTTTGGAAGGCCTAGTCAAAGACTTTGACGGGCATGCAGGCGTTGAAACTTTCCTAGACAGGGGAATCCGCCGAGGATAGTTTGGTGGCCGTGTGCTTTGAAGCATGTGGTGTGCAAGTGTCCTTGTTGTCGGGGTGTGAATTCCCCATAGCACTGACAGCGGCATACCTGTCAGGGCCAGGGACCGACATGTGGGAGTGCAAAGGCTCTAGAGTAAAGTAAACTGCTTCTGAATCGGAGCCGTGGCTGCCCACGGATTCCTCGTCTGATGCAACGGAGACAGAGGGCGAGTGACTCTTGGCCTGTATGGCATAGGCTGTCCACCGTTTCGTACGCCTGTCTTTCAGGGTCTTGGGCCAAAAGAGCTTACAGGCATTACACGAGCGCTCATCGTAGTCACGACTGAGATACCTATTGCATAGGCAATGGGTGTCCTTCCAGGGCAATTTGCTGTTGCAAGACAGAAAAAACTTAAAGGAGTCCTCTCCATAGCAGAGGAAGCAGCAGCGAGACCAAGAGAAAAGGAAAAGAAGGGGTAAAGAAAAGGCATTCTCATAGGAGAAGGAACAAACATGGCCCCGCTCTCCCTACAGTGAAGGACGGGCAGGAGGCCAAGGCTGGGTCAAGCGGTTACCAGTCATTTAGTCGAAAACCAAATGATCGAATGCTATTTGATTGAGAGTCAAATGGTCGAATTGTTTTTTTATTATGGGGGGGTTCCCCCTCAACCCCTCTTTTTCTATATTATTTTTCCCCCCCCCAAACAAAACTAAAAAAATATATAAATAAAAAAATTTGACCATTTTTTTTTTCGACCATTTGACTTTCGATCAAATGGTCATTCGATCTTTTATTTTCGACCATTTGACCGGACACCGGGTCAAGCATGATAAAAAAACAATATTGGAAACGGAGTAGAAGATACCAGGAAGATGGTTATGCTTGGTTAAGGTTAAATGAAAGCTGGAAAGAGAAAGAGGTGGAATGGACGAGTTGTCCCCACATAATGGAAGGACTATTTGTGAAACCACATGAACAAGCCAAGGGAGGAAAACTGAAGTAGAGAAATACTACAGAGACATATTAGAATTGGAGGAAATAAAGACAAGGGTCTTTGGACATTAACTGTACCAGTAGTACAAAAGGGAAGCCCCAGAAGGACATGAACCCATTTGAATAATTAAAGGAACTGGTTCCATATATCGCCAGAAGCTATCCCCAGAGAGACTTGTTGAGGCTATAGAAGCCTGTCCAGGAGAAGGGAGTCACTCTCCTGGACCCCTTTTTGTTTGAGCCTTTTCGAATAGTGGTAGGGGCAAAGTAGGGTAGTTTGGGACAGAGGACAGAATATTACTTTGGACAATATCACTGACGACGAGCACCCTAGTTAGTTTTGTGTTGGGTAAGACAAACACCATACAATTGGGGACAGATGAGTTTATTTAAATAATAAATGAAAAGGCCTGTGTGTGGAAATGTCACCAGTTACTCTGTCACCTTCTTCTGACCCAACAGTTGGCACCAAGTAAACAAAATCAGTTGACGGGGCAGGTAGAGAATCCTTCAAGTTAACTTTACTCTGATCTTCAAAGTGCTTTCCATAAAGAAATGATAAAACAACTGTTAGTAACCTCCAAAAGCGGCACTGGGGAGCAGAAGGCACATTGAGGGTTGGAAAAATAAAAGTATTAGACACAATAGTTCTCTAGGTTTGCAGGACTGATCAACCATAATGTGTAAACGTTTTGATTTGCTCTTCAAAATGCTTTTTTATATTCAAACCCCCCCATACCCAAACTGCAGGTTTGATCTTGCTAAGGGAATCTGTGTCCCTCTGCTTTATCCAAATTCCTTCCCCCTTCTGTGGAATTCAAATTTGAGAGGTTTAAGTTGAGAAAAGCATGGTTTAACAAGGCCTACGGGGATGAAAAGGTTAAAATGGAGTCCGTAGGTAGCAGATTCATTTAAAAGACGGACAATTTATGCGGTACAACAAAAGTTGTAAAAAGGTGGATTAGACACAAATTTGTCTTGGATTCACGCTGCAGCTTATTAAATATGGATAGCAATTAGTGAAAACCACTCAAATGCACCATTTATGACCAGTGACAAATCCGGTCTCCTTACCTCCAGCTCCAGAAAGTGACCCAGTCCTTCCACCCGGTCAACGTGAATTCTAGTCTGTCCCACCATGAAAAGTTGACGTTCTTTCATCACCACGCCACGCACTCCCAGAGACTCAGACAGCACAGTCTGCAAAAAAACAAACATAAAGGCAAGAACCCACAGCATCTCGTTAGTACGCACTGAAAACCAGTAATACTTATGACGTGAGAATTCAAACCTCCAAGTAAATCTGCAGGTCCTATCAAAAATACGCAACAGACCTCTAATCAGGCTACTGTGGGATTGAGAAAAACACAGGCCTTTTGTACACTACTCTCCTCTCAAGATTGCGGGGAAAACAGATGGATCATTTATGACTTAGCCTCATTTTAGCCGGTCAATATATCGTGGGCATTTACCCCCACAAAAAAACTAGCTTAAAGACACTGCCACACTCCATCTCAGACACCAATCATGGGCGTGAAATCCATATCGCCCAATGCCCAGGACATATTCTTTCTTGTCCAGCACAACAAATTCTGAAACTTTGTCAGATGGAGAAATAGACATCAAATTGATCCAAAAAGTTATTTCTTCATACCCCTTAGCTCCCAGTCACAAAATTATTTTCTTAGGACTTTTCAACTAAAAAAGCAAATGACTTTGCACTGAAAGTGAAATTCAAAAAGTTCACACTAACATATTATATTCATGCTCCATGCACGTTGTCCAGTGCTTTCAAAGAGGACTATGACCTTAAATGCAAACATGTGTGCAGTCAGAATTCCGTACAGCAGCACTGCATGTGTATGCAGACCAAAGACAGCTAAATGAACTATGCATATTTGTGCATGAACACAATAAGGCGGTAATGCCAATGAACACATTCTACCCTACCAACGAGAGTGCATTAATTCCCCATTAAATGGCAACATACAGAGATGCAATCTCTGCGGTGTTAAAACATTTGAGAATTGACTGAATCACACCATATTTTGGCGATATTCCCGATACAAAAATGCCATCTTGTTATTTAAACTGTTAGCTGTGACCTTAGTCTATAAGGTAAGTTTGCCAGTCAATGTCACGCCGCTTACCTGGAGACCGGGGTTCTCCGCACCTGCTCGCTCTCCTCCCTCTTGGCAGATCTACCCGCGCTTTCGCTTGTGGGGATCCGCCATGGGGAGAGCTTCTAGGGTTCCCGTCAGGAGTCCTCTGCGCATGCGCAGGAGACCACGGTCTCGGTTCCGCGCATGCGCAGTAGATTGGGCCCTCTCCACGGCGAGAGCTTGCGCCTCAAGCCTCGCTTTGGATGCGCCGGCACCCGGCAACGAGACGGTTTGCGTTTCAAGCCTCTCGGGTGCCGGCCATCCCATAAAGCGAGCTTCGATCAGGGGCAAGTCGTGTCTCAACGCGGTTGTGCCCTGATCGTGTTCTTCGCTCGTTTGTTGCTCTCCTGTTCCTGCCCTGTATTTCCGCCCGCTCCAGCCTGAATTCTTCCCTGGTTTCTCGCCCTTCCTGTGGCTCCTGGTCCTTCCCTCCTTTGGTGTTGCTTGGAGGTCCTTTTGGGTCCCGGAGTTCCCTATCCTGGGGTGCCATTCCCTCTCTCCTGGGTTCCCGTTTTCTGTCCTTGCCCAGTCCAGTTCCTGGGTTGGTTTCTCAGTCTAGTTCCTGGGGTTGGTTCCTCTGTCCAGTTCCTGGGGTTGGTTCCCACACTCCTGCCTGAGCTGCTACCTGGTTCCTTTTGGGACTTTTGAGACTATCAGCTGCTGCACCAGTCGGACCATCAACCTGCCTGTCGTTTTTGTTTCACCAGTGGTTTGCGGGTGCCTGGCTCAACCATCTACTTCAGTCTCCCTGTACACGCTCAGCAGCAATACCAGCATCTCCTCAACGCTCCTCTTTACCGGGTCCTTGGGACCTCTTCTTGGAAAGTACTTCGGACTCTACTGTCAAAGGACATTCAACATCTGCCTCTCCTGTCAGTGCTTGCACTGTCCTGACGCCACGCTAATCAGGAGAGTGCGTCCCATGGCGTTGGGAGTCGGTCCATCTTCCACCCTGTTTCAACCTTGGGTGGCGGAGAGGCCGGTACCCCGCGTCATTTACTCATCAGAAGACAGTCGTCAGTCTGGCTGCCACGTCAAGATCTTCTTCCAAGTCTACAGGTACGCTTCACTCTCGTGATACTCACCTTAACAGTCACGCACCGTCATGATCTGTGTGCAACTTAAGAATCAAATATTACCATGCTGGCAGGGCAGAAAGCCCCAAGACTGGGTGAAGAAGCTCTATGTGAAACTTAAGTAATTACTACATATCATAGCCTGCTTTTCATCTCTACGCTCGGATCGCGGTCATAGATCCCAAGCCGACAGATCCCTTCCACAACAAAACACCTTCCCACAGCATGATATCAGATCCTAATCTACAATTGTATTGTAAAGTCTGCTGTCCATAATAATAATTTGGCATTTATATAGCGCTACGAACCCTGAGGTATCTGAGCGCTGCTTATTATTACCCATGGTGTGTGGTGCTCATTTATCGACCTCGGAAGGATGAAAGGCTGAGTTTGGCCCTGCCCGGATTCGAACCTGCGAGTGCCACTTGAACGAGCTACATTGAGTGAACATCACTTGCAATTTATGGACATAGGCTGAGCAGTCATCACGTAAAGCCAGCCTGTATTTTATAGTCTTCTGCAACGTGCTGACACACTGTCCAGGCCAGCACTGAAAGGTGCTGTACATTTAGTAGTCTGCTGTACCGTTGGAATGGTTATCCCACCGTGATTCCCCCAAGAGCATCTCTAGGAGATGCTTACTTTCAGGGTACTGTTAAAGCCCTGCAGACAGGAAGAGCTTTTTCATTTCTGGGGGAGTGAATTAATGAGGTGTGCTGTCAGGAGGCAGCAGTGCAAGCAGGAAGCAGGGGAGGAACAACAAGGCAGAGGATGGCTTTAGAAGGTCTAGTGCTAGTAGGACTATAGGGGCGTTATTACAAATTAAGCAGTTGATTGGTGGAAGGGAGCGAGGGAGATTGAAGAGCATGCAGGTGGCGAAATGGGGCTCTGCAAGAACTAGGAGAATGGCATTAATCAGTGGTCGATGTAGGCAGGAGCGGAGCTCCTCTAGTTTAAGTTTTACTGTTGCTATACTTTTATTTTAAAAAGAAGTCATTCTGGAATGGTTTAGTTTTGAAATAAAGGTATAGGAAGAAGTTGAAACCTGCACTTCAGTGCATTGCACTGAACATTCCCTTAAATAGCCGGTGTGTTTGGGGGGGGGGGGGTTGGATTGCGCGTGGGAGGGACCGTGGCAATGGCGTTTGTATGGAGCAGGGGCAGGCCAGCAAAGAACATAGTTCCACTACTTCTTTTTGTACACTTCGACCACTGGCATTAATCCAGGCTGTGTTCTGATTGAGTGGAATGTGAGATACAGGTGATTTTTGCATATATTGAGCAGGTTTAACCTGGCCACAGTAGACCGAAGAGAGGACGCAGACAACAGATTAGAAACAGAAGAAAGATTACTTGAGCTTCAGAATAGTTAAGCATTTTTGAGCAGAGTGGCATCCAGTGCCACACGACGGAGGCATTTGGAGATAAAATGGATATATCAGGGGGAAGGAGGGAAAGGAGAAAATGTGGCCATTACCCACAACAAAGGTGATATGAAAAAAAGTAAGATAATAGCTTGTCAACAGAGGAGGTGCATTGTGCAAAAAGAATGGGGACCAAGGACCTCCATTGGGTATGGAGCACCGGAGGTGGTGTTACCAGTCTAGGAGAAGAAGAATTGGTTAGAGATGTGAAAAACAAAACAAGCAAACGCAAAATAGCAGGATGGTCGCCAGTGTCAAATGCAGTAGAGAGATCAAGAAGGAGAAAGATGGCGTAGGGTTTGGCATTTTGAGCAGGCATGAAGAAGTTAGAGAGGTGGGTGATTGCCGATACCATGGACTGCCCATTGATACTCATGATTGGAGGGGGGAAAACAAATATGACACAGGTTGTTGCACTCCATGTAGTATGTGCTACAGATAATTTTTATTTCTTCTGCCAATTCCCCTCAATCTGAGAAACCCCAGCTCTTTTGCTGGACTTCAGCGATGTTTTGCTTTACTCTCCTGAGTGGGACTTTTTAACCACTCACTCATTCTTTTGCTCTCAGATGGGAACCCTATTTTGTCTGCTACTATAATTCCTTTTACTTTTAATGGAGTACTTTTTTTCTTACTAGCTTTCTTTCTGTGAGATCAGCACACATCAACTTACCTGGAGTGCTGAGCGGCTACATTGTAACTCCGTCCCCACTGTTCCTGTAACTTTTATGGTTACAGTAACAAACAACCCTAAATGGCTGGTAGTGATGGATATCTTTATACCATTTGTATGTTACTCACTCGCAGGCTGTTCCCACACCTGCACTACAGCACCCATGGGTGACCAGTCTTCTTTTATCACCATGTTCTGGTTATTTCTTCCTTCTTGGCCCTTCTTATACCACTCTAGGTGGGGGTGGGTCCTTTTAAGGTTTTTGGCAGGATTCATTTGTGAATCCCACCAAGGCTCCAGTGTACCTGCTGAGGCAGGAGGTGAGGGAGCAGCACGAAACTCCACTGCCCTTTGTCTGAGGGTATGCCTGCCTTGAACCAGTTTGAACTGAGCCACGCCCTGGTGATTGACAGGTCCATAGGACTGAATGAATGGGTTCCTGCATAAAAGGCAAGGCTTTTGGGACAGGAGGCAGAGTCGACCACTGTAACTGAAGCTCTAAAGAAGACAACCAGAGATGCCTGCAGCACCTCCAGTAACTGCAGAAGCACTGCGGAATGCCGCTGCTGTCCTAATCCAGTTTTTCTTCTTTTTATTTTAAAATCGACGGGACGCTCTGCCAAGGATGACCTCGCCCTCTGGGCTGGTGAACATGACCAGCCTCAAGACACTTCAATTTGAGCCCTCCCCCAACGTCCTGAGACCTTCCTGGGCTGCAGAATTCCAATACCTGGGGTACCTCAACCACCTTGAAGTGCATTGTCTTGTCATTGCCGAATCTCGCTAGAACTTCGGTGGCATCCATGTGGACTTCCAGAATCACAAATCATCTCCTCAAAGTCCTCTCACCAGGGTGCAGAACTGAGAAACCAAGCAGAATTCCAACCGGTAGTGATCGTTCGCTACTGGTGCTAAGAAAAAGGTACCAAAACCACAAACCGACAAAGGAGTACAAAGATTTCTGTGCTGGCCAGTCCCTGTCTCGACTACTGCTACAGAAGCCCATCCAGGGTACCCCCTTTCATCACCACAACCAAAGACTAGACAACCAGGTTTGCAACTGGGCATCTAACGGGAGGCCAGCTTCATCAGCTTCTTCACTCTCCAGGTATTGTGGCGCTGCTCATTTGCTTTTGGAGCGCTATGTTTGCTCTTTGGGTGCACACCAATTTTCAGCACCCAGGCCCCAATAGCCTGTGTCCCTCCAGGAAGGCTTCTCCTAAGATCCTGAACTTAATTCAAGACCAACTAACGTGTTACTTACTTGAGCCAAGAAGATTTGCATCAGAACTGTCGCATTCCTATTGACATTCCTATTGACTTGGACATTGCTTGTTTCCTAAAAGTAACTCCTCTGAACCTCTTGGCTTGGGCATTGCTTGTCCTACCAAACCCTGAACGGAATACCCCCTTTCTGGTTAGGGAAAAGACTGCCAAACCTTATAAGAGTTACTACTAATATTGCTTACCTGTAATTGTTATTCTTAAACATTCTTGAACTTACCTAAACTTGAATACTGCAGGGTTGATTTAAAATAAGTACTTACTGACCTTAACTGAAGTCACTAAGTACACAAGAATAGTATATAACAAATTACTAATCTGGTTTATTCCCTTAGTATTCTAAATGAACGTTTGATATTGCTAGTTGATATACTATTTCTTTGAGTTTATAGCTGCCTTGTGTATATATAAAATAAATCACTATTTTGGATATAACTGCAAGTGTGTGTTTCCTTAGATTCATGTATGTTCTGATTTCTTTGTACTGATTTACAACTCACATACCTCCTAAGCTAAGCCTGGCTGCTCTGCCACTCTACCAACCTTGGGTAGTACAGGCGTATATTAGAAGTTGGGGCCTTGACACCAAGTGAGAAGTCTTGTAGAGCCCAAAACCAATTGGACTGTAGAAAAACCTACTTAACAGTATGTTATTTGGATGACCATCACAAAAGAAAACTGCAATCCTGGGGCAGGAATGAATGAGACACGCAGATAGTTGGCTGGGATGTTGGGGGTCAGCAGACATCTTTAGGCTAGCTAGGACTATTGCCAACATGAAGGGGGCCGGACAGTCCCTGAAGGCAGCAAGAGGTTATAGAGTGTGTCCAGGGAAGAGACCATGAAGGGTGCAAGGGCTTCAATTGTTATCTAGCAAAGGGATCACCAGAGCACAGAAGGGATTTGCGCAAGGCAGCATCACCGCTGGTTCCTCTGAGGCAGCAGGAGCCAAAAACAGGGAGGGGGGGGGGATACAGGGAGTGTGGGAAGGGAAGGTTGGCAGCATGGGAGATGGGGAGAGATAGTTGAGCAGTAAAATCTTGGTGATTTTAGAAGAGATGTAGGGGAAAATAATCAGTCTCTGCTGCTGAGATAAGATGAGCTGCTGGGATGGGATGAATCATTGAACAGGGAAATGTATCAAAGCTGGAGGGGCACGAGAAAAGTGCATGGATTTATGATAATAGGGTGATAAGGAGACATGTCGGAATTGGCATTTGGTGATGGGAACAGCAGGGCAACAAAATAAAAATGCAGGGGGAAGTGATCTTAGTCAGTGAAGGGGCTTAGTGATTATCAGTTAAGAGAAAAATCATGTCAAGAGTTTTGCCGAGAATGGGTGGAGTGGATGTTGTGCAGAATGGGACGGATGCGACTTAAAGGGGAAGTTCGCTCAGAAATTGTATTGGCCCAATCGATTGGGCATGTATTTTTGAGTATACAGCAATCGATCGTAAAACCTTAGTTTTTCTCACATTTACACACGCGAAACATATGGGCCCGGTACTGCCATCTTGTGATAAACCTATCACCGGCCTCTCAAGCTGACATCACTAGACGCTTGCACCCCTTTTCACAACGCCAATGTACGCCTCATGCCAATGTCCTATTTGTGCAATCTATTAATGTGTCTCCATTGAAATGTCAAGATGCCCCTTTCTTCGATATGTATGTATAAACACTTTCTGATCAGAATACATTGGGTTTCTTATTCATTTGTGTCAGTTTATTTCATTTCAAACCTCCACAAGTTTTTTGCACTGTTCAGTTATCTACCAAGTACGATGTACTTAGAACAGGTGCTTATACTACCTCAAATAAATTAACTCTGTAATCGCTTTTTGTGTTTCATATAATGTACAATGTCTTTACCAAACCATTTTTTCCTAAAGAGGTCTGGGTAACCCTCCATCAGTATGGACACGGCCCATTGACCTGTTCTTGGGTGGATGCTGGTAGTCCAGCACCGAAATGGTAGGCAATACTCCGCTGAACAAGGCTACCAACATCAACCCCATACACGTGTTTCGCCAAGTCAGGCCTCATCAGTGACTAATATGCAAATGGATATTTCCCATCTGTGAAAGGTACAGTGAGCTAAAGTGTGGCAGTGGACTCTCCAGTGGGTACTTTCCCCAAGAACAGGTCAATGGGCAGTGTTCATTCTCGCAGAGGGGCGCCTATGGACTATTTTTTGATTCTTTACCAAACCATATTAAAATTCTATATTTACAAGGCACTATTTTTTACATGCGTCAATGCAAATTTTCAAAGTTTGTGCCCCTTATTCTTGTCTTTGCACTATGGGGTTTTGTAACGTGGCTGTTTCTTCTTATTTTTCTTTTACATTGCATTTTAAAGTAAAAACTATTTTTTTTACTGTATACAAACAAAGACTGCATGACTTCAGGGCAGCCTACCTTAAAAGATCTGTGTTGTGAATTATGATGGTCCTTATGCACAAACTTTGAACCCTCGTAATCCAACTAATGAGTACGCTTCCTCTTTATACGTTGTATGTTTGACGACCAAGACCGCTAATATTTTATGTTGTTCTTCTACATTATAACTTTGATGATTCACAGATGATAGAATTGTTCTTGTATTTGAAAATATTTCTAGTTCTAATCTCAAAACAAAGTATTCAACATTATTTAACAACCAATTTTTGGGCTGGAATGGGTCGTTCACATTTCTAATTCATCCCTACTGGAAAAAAAAAGTACTGTCAGTACTTTGCTCTAAAAAAAATACTGTTTTTAAGCATACCAATGCCTTATATATATTTCTTTTAGAAGACAGTGCAAACAAAATAAATGCAAATACTGGATTCATTCAAGTAAACTATTTCTGTATCTCTTAGACAGATGGTACAGGCTTGTGACCTATAGAACGTTTACATGGTGGATTCATGGAAGACTGTGAATTCTCATTCAACGATAATACCTGCCTGTGTGGTTCGAGCCATTTGTGAGAAATTCCCCAGTGACTCCTGACAATACAAGGGATTTATACAGATGGTACCTCGGCCACAGCAGTACAATTTTTAGTTTTTCAATGCCATCAATCTTACCAAACTAAACAAAATAGAGGTGATATGAAAAGTGATTAAAACTAAATTGGAAGTCATCAACACATCCAAACTTCTAATATTTATAAAGGTATGCTATACCAAGAAGATCAGTGCCCTTTAACAAAGTTCCTGGCATATTGCACTTGTCTCATCCACATCCATCCCCCCTACGGACAGGTTGCACCTGCAACAGTGCGCTCGCAAGGGTGCTGGGTGGGTGGGAACAAACAAGGTGCCGAATACCATGTACTCCTGAAAGGGTTCTTTCACATGTGGACCATCCCAGACAGTGTCTCCGGACTCCCCTTTAAAGATCCCATCCCAGCAATCTACATTTGTCTGTCCTTTGACTAGGTTCCGGGCCTTCTGCACTAGTCTCATCCACATCCATCCCGCCTCCGGTATCAGTGGCATTTCACAAGAGGGCTGGGTGGTGTGAGGAATCAGAGGTCGTCCTCACTTCTTTCCCCAAGATATCCTCCTCCCAGGTGGCCAGGGGGAAGGCTGTTGCTACCAGATCCCGGCCATAGGGGTGGATATGGGAGGACCACCTGGGTGGATGAGAAGCCTGGGGAGAGTAGGTGAGGTACTCATAGGTGACACGCAGTATCCCCCATTTCCCTTTCAAAATGAGTCCGCCATCACCCAGGCCTTCATACTCCATTGTCAGTCCCTTCCCTATTCTTTCCGTAAATCATACCCCAATAGACACCAGTCAGGTACTGGGACGAGGAGGAGGCAAGCAAGAACAATGCAGAACTCCCAAGCCGGGAAGTGAGCAGTCTAGTCCTTTTTGGACCAACCTACCTGGTAGGAGGTTTAAAAGTAGCAAGAATAGAGAAAATGGGGTCAGCTGTGGAAGCAGATCTACAAACTGCTGGAGGAGCGCAGACCTCTCCTGGAAGGATGCGTGGCAGACAAGAGTGCTCGAGAACCCCGGTAAAATGCAGAGCATATGCAGCAGGAAGCAAAGCTGAAGGAAGCTGCAGGCCTGTGGAAACTACAGAAAGGGAGCCGGCGTGGAGTGAGGCACGAGCTGCGAGAGACGCATCGGTTGCAGGAGCAAAGCCACAGAGAGCCACTGTGGGGACACAATGAGGCGCTGCACGAGAGGGAGAGCTTGTGGAAGCCAGAAGCCTCGCTGTATTGCCGTTAAGCACCGACCCGTGAGTCAGCCTAGGGAGGGGGACACTGGGACAGCAGGAGAGCATGTACCAACTGTGAGAACTGTAATGAATGCTGATCCAAATGAAAGCAAGCACTTTTGAATACCGATCCGAATTAAAGCAGTTTTGTGGAATCCAGCGCTATAAAGGAACTGTGCAACTTGAGAGAACATGCATTGGCAAGAGCAATAAGAGCATGTGAAATTGCAACAAGTGAATAGTGGCAAAACAAGCAATGGTAAATCATCATGAGGATGTGAAATGAGAATAAACCAAGCACCACTGTAGAGTTGAAACAGTGGCAACGTGCATACAAGGAAGAAGAGGCAAGTAAGGTGTGTTGGTTGCGTGACCCGTCATGGGTGGACCGTGTGATCCGAACAATGCGCCTAGACAGATGACACCTACCCATGGAAAAGACACTTACAAAGACACTTACAATATCTGCAAAGAAATGTGTGATTGAATATGAAGGACCATTTATGTGAACTGAAATGAAGGAATTGTAGTTTGTAAAATTGGTGAACGGTAACCAAACCAGAAGAAGAGCTGGGACGTATCACAAAAAAGCGTGTTTTGAAGAAGTTGAAAGACTGGAAAGCTTGGGGAAGGGAACCCCTTTGCAAACCAAGAGCTGGAAGAAGCTCTGACCAGTTATTTGAACACTTCTACATTGCGGGATTTCACATTGTATACAAGTAGATGTGAGGGCAATTATAGGTTTTTGAACACAGACAGACATTCACTTTGGACTTCCTCACGTAGACTATGCTTAGTTTTCATTTAGGTAGGGAAATCCCACCTTAGCATAGGGCAAGATAGGCCCTTTTCCAAACGTTTATCTGTTTAATTAAAGTTTGTAGCCCAAAGTTGTCTGTGTCTACTTCATGATGCCTTCACAGTGGGTGGGAACGAACACGTCAAACAGTCACATACACACCCACTTTTCTAAGCGTTTATAAACACCTTGAAAGTTAGCAAGAAAACATATCTGCAATCTATAACGGATATTGTCATCGAGCCGCTTGTTACCTTGGTTGCTGAACTGGCTCATTTGTGGTTAGTGAACTATTGGTTTTCCAAGTGTCATCGTTTGCAGCTCTGTACTTATCTAGTGCTTTTTACTCAATGTACATCTTATTTTGATGTTATTATATCTCAAAGACTTTAATATCACCCTATGTATTTTTATCTCTGGTATTACCAAATCACATGACAGTGTATTGTTTGGAAATGTAATGTTTCGTAATTCATGTTTTCAATGCACATTCTCTTTAGGTGACTCAAAGGTTGTTCGATGTACACCTAATATGTTTCTTCTTTTTTAGAGCAAAGATTTTTGACTAATTTGATCGCCGTGATGGTTAGACCAGTTTACAGGGCATTTTTCAAAGTCTAAAAAGTTCACTTTCAAAACTCTGTGATGGTTGAATTACGCACTGTGATACTTTATTCATTTTAATCTTTATTTAATTTTGTACAGATCTTATAGACAATCAAACAATGCCTACATGCATTGTTTATGGTTGCCCTAATATCAGCCATGTCAAAGCTCCAGGTACAGTGATGCATGTTTTCCCAAAGGATATGATGTTAATAGGAACATGGTTGTTGAACTGTGGATTTCTAGTACCCGAGATTGAAAGCACAGCTAAGGATATCTTGGAGGATGTATGGGGCAATAGATTCCGCATCTGCAGCATGCACTTCTCAGAAGATATGTATGAACCATCAAAGCATAGTCCCAGACTCCATTACTTCCCAATTCAGTTCCAACCGATTTTCAACACACGCTGACTCAGGCAAATGGTGAACATTGACATTTATGGATGTTCATATCTAGGCAAATGTTTTGGATATTATCACACAATCTATTGAAATAGTGTGTGAAAAGATAACAGGATGAAAGGTTTGGAGTTTTTTGGAATATTGGCATAGATATTTTATTGCCCAATTTTTCATTGCCACACAATGTACAGTAGTTTTGCTTCACTTTAGACTAATTTGTGTATCCCTACTCTAGGGATACACAAATAGTTCAGTACAATGTGAGCCTTTCTAAAAACTTCAATAGTGTCCTCTAAAAATTGGTTATTTTGGTAAATATGTTATTACCATGTCTGTCTTTATGTAGACCACACTGATGGAAGTACAGACTGTAACCACGATGGAAACAGGCACGCCAAATATCCAAATGGTGCACCCAACTGACATGCACGTAATCTTATTTTACAGTTTATGACATGGTCTGCGTTTTAATACTAATGTATGTTTTCTATTGAACACGATTATGAATATACACATTGAAATAAGGACCGGGATTCAACTTTGACAACTATTCCAGAATTAAACATCAACCTCACTCCCCTTTCAAGTCAGTTTTTTTAAACCATTTATTCAATACATTTATACGGTCATGTTGAACTTTAAACGTATTGATCATGTTATTTATTTGCTATTAATATAAAATTGGCATGTAGGATCGTATCACAGTAGCGAGTGTTTTTCATTGAATGTTCTTTCTATATTTCTCTTCCATCAGTATTATAGCAACCATTATTTATTCGGATACACGGGGATGCAGGAACCTCTACAACATACTATTCTTCTATTGCAACCGGTCGGGAGGATGAGGTAGGAGACTTTATTGAATGATGATAATAATTGTTGGTTAATCATTATTTTGTTTAAAAGTAATAAGATGATTGATAATTTATTTACAATTAATAATCATTTTTTAGACAATTTGGAAGCATGCAACAATGGCAGCAATCCATCACAAAAACTTTGTGAAAAAATTACATGGAATCTTTCACCCTGTTCTATGTATGTGTTAATACATTTTTTGCTGCCTACCGAAAGCTAAATAGATACAAAAAAACATTATGATGCAACATACTGTTGGAAGCAACAATTTATTCACTGTTTTGCACACCAATTCCCTGTGACATATTGGAAGCACACCAGGTACAATTTCAAATATCTTTTTTTAATGTTGGGTCCACAGTGTTCAACCCCATCTTATTAAAAATTTAATTTTTATAAAACTTTCCACTAACAAATGTTTTCTATGTCCAACTGATGTTGTAAAGTCAACAATTGCATAAACTAAATTCTCAAGATATACTTTGAGATCAAAAATGTCACGATTAAACTATTTGTTATGTACAAAATGTGTACTATTGAAGTGGTTGAGATTGAAGAGACACACGGACCAGAGGTATACATACGATATTGTAAAAGATCAGTTAACCATTTTTCTTTTCATGTAATTTCTATTATGTGATAATGGTTTTTCATACGGAAATTAGGTTCCATTTGTAATTGGCCATATGTATCTTGAAATGGAAAAGTAAAATGATTGGTTTCTACATTTTCAAAATGCTATTTTTCAGTTGGGGGGATGAAGTTGGCAAATCAAGATGGACTATATCAAGGCACACTAGGAAAACAATGGTAAATAACAAATAGGCTTTTTTTTTTAAAGGCGTTGTTTAGAATGTATTTAATTGATATCACATTTTGAGGTTGAAAGTCATATCTTCTGTTAGTGTGCTATAAATTAAGAATGTTTGTTTTTAATAGCATAGAGGCCTAGGAAGAAGAGCCGAAAGTTTTAGACCACACCTCAAACTAACAATGTCGCTTGTCAAACCGATGTCGCTTGGGAGCAACTTCATTTTGAGGATCAGCATGCTTGTCTCAAGCTTCAGAGTCGGAAAGGAGATGTCCAGTGCCAGAATTTGAACTGAATGTCACCAGTGACCCAAGGAAAGCAACCATGAATCATTGTTACAGCACACAATGTCCCCCAGAAGAGAAAGAAATTACTTCCAGTTCTGCACACACAATCCACATCCTATAAAAATGTAAATCAAAGACAGACATAATGTTCCCCGTTTCCCCAATGCATTCTGAAAATCCAGAAATATTGCAGATTGAAATAACTGAGCCCATTCAGAATTCATCGTGATCCGGACTTCACTCTTCCTAGTGTGGAGTACTTGACCACCACCATGGAATCATAAACTACTGTATTGCAAGGCAATTGGCTATTATGGGAGCCAAAAACCCTTATACTCGACTACTGCTTGGTAGAGATGATCAAAATTATTAAATGCGATCATGAATTACGTCAGAGGATTAGTAGGAAGCCATCAGTGAAGTTTACTTGTGTAGTTAAAGGCACCAACCTGAAGATCAAGGGTAACTGTGCACACCAACATAACATTTTCATGGTCCGCTCAACCTATCCTTGGAAAAGTGCCTGCTGGAAATGTACTTTGTTTATCTGCTTAGTTGTTTAGTGGATCAGCGCTCAGTAAAATGAGTTTCTATAAATTTGTGCGACTTGTGTTCCTTGCTAAAACCCATACTACAAATATCAGACATTTCTTAATCCCCTCTATTAAGCAGGCCTGGAATCTCAAACAGATATCAATGGACAATGCTCTTGCAGGCAAAAGGCTCAGAATTACGGGTGTTGACAGTGCGACAGTCCTGGTTTTTCTTCCAAATACTGCACTCACCACTTCCAAGACTTGGAAAGCAAAACAATTGTGAGTTCAGTCGTCATGCAAGTGTCTGAGCGTACATCTTCTGCTGCCATGGAGAATTAGGGTTTCACTAAATACATTTAACTTCAGCAATCAAGAGGTATTCAAATAGAACCGATAGCCACTGACAGGCATGTTGGAATAGGAAAGCCCATGCGAGAGCAGTTCCCACACAATGTATCAATTTGATATATGGCACCTAAAAATAAATAACAGCTGCTGGTAAAAAAATAAAAAACAAAATTAAAAAAAAGGGTAGAGAAGAAATTTTAAATTGGTCACACTCCATCAGCAACTATCTTTGATAGACCTCAAAAGTGAGGGATCTGTAGAACTTCTTGAAAAGTTGCATTCAATGACGCACCATTGCTCAAACATGCACTCTTGGGAAGGATTAAAAACCAATCAACATTACACAGTTTTAAGTGTAGGTTGGTGTTAGGGCCAGCTGTGTTAGGGATGTGCCCATGGTGGATTCATTCCTAGAGGGGAAGCAGTAGAAATTGAGGGACAGGGTAGAGGTAAGGGGAAAAATGTTAGCTAGACGGCAGAAGACAGGTAGGTTAACAAGGTAACAATGAGGAGAGGAGGTAGGCTTTAAGTTTGTTTTTGAAACTTTTGCTGTTTCTCGAATGTCCAGGGGAAGAGAATTCCATGCAAGTGAATCAAGAAGAGAGAAATAATGGAAGTGAGAGGAAGGCACGGATACACATCTCCCACTCACCTGGGACGGTGAATTCCAACAATGAGTTCATCGGCTCTTGCTAGGCTATTGGCTACTAGGGCCAGCAACAGAAGCTGTCTGTCTACTGGCAGCATGAAGGGTGCAGCCCAGAAGACACTGGCACATTGCGGTGAGGACTGCATTGGCTACCCACTGCAGAGAGGATTGATTTCAGGTTGCTCACCATCACTTCTAAATCTCTTAATGATTCCCTCGCAGCTTATATTGTGAATAGATTGTCAGACAAACCATAAGCGCGGATCCTCCACTCTAATGGTAAAAGACTACAGCAAATCCCAAAAACCTCACTGGAAATGGTCAGGAGGGGGGCTTTCTGGGCTGCTGCCCCAGTAGAATGGAATGCACACCCTCCAGATCGGAGAAACTGCCCAACACTGGATGCTTTTAAGAAAAGAAATTAAAACCTATTTATGGTGGATTTGGCTGATGAGTGGGGACAAGTCTTCCTGGTTAATCGCGGTTGTGGGATTTTTCGGAAGCATTGGTCTAATTAACGAGTGAGCCAGGGTGTGCAACGAAGATCAGGAAGCCTACCTGCAAACCCTTCAAGAAAAGCTGTTAAGGAACTGATCTTACCAATCAATGACGTGTTTAATTTCCAGGAACAAGCCTTGTAAAAATTGTTTTTAAATTACAATTGAATCAAGTATAAAAAAATAAAAAAAACTATTTATTTAAATAAGAGTGTCTTCTCAGACCTTTGCATCCCGACAAATTGCACATATCCTCTTCAGGGCCCTTATGCCTGCGGGCCACTTTGGATACGCCTTATCAGTAATAAGATGTAATGTGATGTAATCCCTGTTTAGACAACGCACAGACCATACTTTCCGTACTACAACTCTACCACTATTTAAACCCAACCACAAAGCTACCCTTTCTGAAGAACCTGTTTCCGATCACTCTACGCTACTGCAGCACTAAGTTTTCCCCTCCCTGCTACCTTTCATGGACAACCCTACATCACGTTTCTATCGCCCCCTCCATCCTTAATTCAGCACTCCCTCCACCATCCCGTTCCTATTCTGTCCAGTCCTCGTCCGTGGTTTACGTTTCCACCTTCCCCTGCAACATCTGGTCTTCAAGTCACATTCTCTCACCCCACTGTAAAGGAGCCATGTCATCCGGTCTGTTCTCAATGGTAAATTCTGTAAGCGTTTATGCCAAAAATGCATTGCTTTTCCTGGATTTTTATGAATAAAAGAATAAATAGCTTACAATAGGAGACAATGCAGGAGAGTGGTAAGATGAGACCATGTTCTCCGACAGTCAGGTGAGTGAGTATCAATAATGGAGCACAGATGGGCTGTTTTGTGAAAAAGATAAATGCTACTAAAAACAAAGCAGAAATTAGTTCCGTGCAGTGCACGTAGTAGTGCCACATGCAACAATGCTGAGTTAGGACCAAGGATAATCTCAGGCCACAACCCATAATTTCTAAATGTGCACTGAGATACCCTTCTTCACTCCCAAGTCACTGAAGGTCAGAAATGACAATTGAAATCATGTCTTTCTTTCCCTAGGAGAGAGGCCCTTCATCCTTTTTTGGGGATGAAGCCAGACACTTTAAACAATAACGTTGATTTAATTAATAAGTGCTGCATTCACTGCCTGTTCAATATGAAGTTGCAATTTAAAATATACATGCAGATTTGTCATGATATTTAATTCTCCGCAAGGTTTAAAAAGGGGAGTTTTAACAGGTCCAGTAGATTTCTCTAAAGGCCTGTCCTTGGGACAAGCAGATTACTTTTCAATAATTCCACATCCCCAACAAGACAGCCACCAGTACTGTTTCAGAATCTGCTGACGTATCTACTTTAAAGCCACAGGACTCCTTCCCAGTTCAGGCAAGAACTAAAATATACCTATTGTTATGAATTATAAAATGTTAATATCTGCAGAAGAAAGTCTGTATAACACAACGAAATGCAATTTAGCAAGCCGTTCCGGTATACTTGAACAACAACCAAAGTGTGAGTACTTGGGAATCTCACAATAACAAACAAATTAACTTCTGTTGGAGCGGAAACCAGGTATGCCAGAGGTCTTGGGGATTGCTCCGAGGGCCCAAAAACCCTCTCCCCAAAATAACAGAGGACCCTGCCAAGGGCAAGTTAGAATTGTGGTTTATTACAAAAAACCAACAAGGATCATACATGAAAATCATGATTCTCCAGTACATCTCAATTTTCCAAGGTGCGTTTCCTAGTTTTGATGCCACATGTCGTCATCAGATGGGCCCGCCCCCAAAAGTCTATCCCACTTCTAATAGGGTGCTGAGAGTAGTAACACCTATAGCTAGCCCATATGGAGGTTATTATACTGGCTCTCTCATGTCAGGTAGCTTACCTGCCCCGTCCTCAAAAACGATCTATTACATTGTTGCAGGGTCGTAGGCTTACCATTGGCCCTTGCCCTATGCCATCCACCCCTGGATTTCTGTCTCGTGATTGGCTGGATCTAGTCTCCCCAGGCCTGGGACCCAGTTAGGTTCTCAGCCCTCTATGCACCTCTTCAAGGTGATGTGAAATGACTGTCTGAATTGTATCTGGTAGTAGGCCACCTTTGCCTATGAGAGTGCGCTCCCAGCTGCAACACTTGTTTCACTTCTCATCTGGATTGCTGAGAACGGCTCGTCTCCTCACCACAGGCCCATTGTCTACATCAGCTGCATCACATGGTTGTGGATCACAAAATTGAGCTCTTTGGGTCTGCATTCATGAAGTTTTATTCCATTTTCCTGCAGCTGGCCCCTCTTGTCTGCAGCTTGGAATGTGACTGTTTATCTCTGACCTTGGCTGTGAGCTTGGTCTGCGGTTGCTGCAGCCCGAGCCTGCTCTTTTTGTCTGGTGTTCTGTGGCTTAAGGCCTTCTGTAATTTCCCTTAGACTAATATGATTTCTACATGCTTGTACTGCGCTATATTTCCCATAGATTAGTCGTATGTGGTCCTACCAGGCTCCATATATACTCCTGTAGTCCCACAGGGTTAATTGCCATAAGCCTCTGCAAGCTTGCTCAGGATCTCTTGTTGCCTTGCGTTACTGCATTTGGCTAATGAGAAAAATAAAAGCTTTGACAGTATATATATGTATCCGTCCTCCATCTACAGAACTGTATAAGCATGTTCTTCGTGTATGCAAGTGTGTGTTTGTGTAAGCTATGCATGGCTGCAAGTGTTCTTCAGGGCCAACGCTGCTACATCGTGGTGTCACTAGTGTGGTCAGGACAGTGGCTTCTCAGTACTCAATCGATACAGTCCATGATACTGTTCGGGTTCACGATCTGTCGTTTTCTCTGGATCTGGAAGGATATGCACTGGGCAAGATTGGAATGGCTGTCTGAGGGGGATACCTCCCTGCATACGTGTCAGCCAGTGGTGCACTTGTGGTTTGTCCAAAAAATGATGAGCGAGTGTACTGGGCTCTTTGGTCCGTCATGTTCATGGGGGTGAGGAGGGGCATTCCTGGGAGGGACCCTCTCTTCCCTTCCAACATGCAAGAAAGTCTCACTGCATCAGATTCACAAGCTGTTCCAAGAGATCTGGCCACATGACATGTTCTGCTGCATTTTACCACCACTTTTCTGGGGGGTACCTCAAATCTCATAGTGTCCTCCCAGCCCCATATGCGTACCCATCAACAGCTATTTTATCATCCCCACAACCTCTTGGCCCCTAACTTACTGCAGTGAAATCTCATACAGTGAAATGCTGCGGGGTGGGGGTCGGGGGACGGGGAAAATACGCCATAAACATCTGAACTTGCTCTCAGCATAAGTGAGCTTGCAAAGGCAAGAATGAAGGACATAAAGGAGAGGATGAAAGAATACTTACCACTGGTGAATGCACGCAATGTATCAAAGGGAAGGAAGAACATTCCAAGAATGGAAAGATCGTGGGAATGGAATAAAACCTGCTGCAACTGTTAAGTCACCATAACAACAACCCTTGCATTGGCATGTGCGAATATATAATCATGAAAAGGAGCTTATGGGAAAGGGTGCATGGAACTATCTTTTTTATATCAGCAGTAATTAACGGGACAGACTTGTTGGTAGAGGCGTTGCTGGGGGTGGGGGAGGCTGAAGGGACTATAGCTCCTGGTCTTTTGGTTGCAGCACCGGATAGAATCTCAGGAGTTACAACCAAACGGCTAGATAGCCCCAAGTCCCGACAGTCCCGGCATTAGCTTAGCCCCAGATCTTTTACAGACCTAGCAACACCCCTGCTGGTTGGTATTAATGCTGTGCGGCAGGTGCTGCTATTTATAAAGCTCCAGTGGTGCTTGGGGGCTCCTACTCATGGGATCTCGATTATGACACCATATATACAACTGTACTTGCATGGGTGCTGTGCCCCATGAACATGCACACCCACCACCAGGCTGAAATTGCTCTTGGTATTATGGAGATGGCAGAGCATGGGCAAAACCCTACGAGAAATAAAGCAGCCTCTCTTGCAGGTCTAAATCTAGGTGTTTTGCAGGAGGCATCATGTGTGACCCATCAGGTGAGGGATGCCAGTAGCCTCTCAAAGCCCGGGGCCCCAAAAGACCCCTCAAGATGGAAGTGAAGGGAGTGGGACACCACAAGACTCTCCTCCCAGCAATGACATTACCATCCCCACTATTCAAAAGACACCCAGGTGAAAATAAAGGTGGGCTAATTAGCATGCTGTACCCCTTTTCCTACTTTGACAGGAGGCTTGGGATTCCCCATGTGTTTTGAAAAGGAGCAGAAATAATGCAAGGATTGTGCATTTTAACATACCACTTAAGAGGCAGGCAGAATGTTCTTTGCACTTTACACTTAGTGCAACAATCTCCTGGCTAAAGGCTTTACGTTAGGATGCAGCTGGGACATGTACCCAGGAGCAATATCTCATTCATCTGACAAAACAAGGTAACTTATTGTGAGAGTAGAGAAGCAGAGGATAGAAATAAGTGAACAGAAACCATGCACATTTAATTCAGTTGCCCCTGGGTGGATACCAGCAAATCTAAAACAAATTATTGAAACCAGAGACATTTCTATAAAGATACAAAAGACTACCACATGTGCAGGCAAGAACATACCGCAAGTCCAGTTGGGTCTGCTGTGGCAGAAATGGAATAGTTTGATAGCTTTGGCCCATCCAGGTCTGGACGCTCGTAAAATATTAGCTGTCCATGTCCATTCTAAAGAAAAAAGAATTATTAGCATTCAGCCAGTGGAGTTTGCATGCAGCTTGACCCATAATATTCACAGAAAGCCTAGTCTACAAAACATACTAAAACACGTGGCAATAAGGTTCCATGTGAAAAATGATTAGAAGAATGTGTTAATAATTTGAACCGGGAGGATAGTTCAGGGGCAATTTGTTTGTCTTGGAAGCAAGACAACGCATAGCAACACAGGTTCAAATCCTGGTCTTGCGCTTAGAAACTGGTCTCTGGATAGTTTTTATAAATCTGTTTTTTTCCGAAAAAACACGTAACAAATGAACAAGAGATCGCAAAAACTTAGTTAGAGCATGTCAAAAGTATCATATTACATACATAAGGATCACAGGTGAGCCGGGAGAGGGTATTGTCAGGCAATAGTTCCATCCTATTCGCTGTGGAAAGGAAGCAACACTCCAGGGTGATACATAGTTCATCCCTCACTCGTCTAAATTCACCGTTCCAGGGACGCACATCTGTCAACCTCTGTGGCCCAACGGCTGAGGCTTGATCTTTCCGCAGAACCCCACTTTGCAGCGATGAGCCTCTGCCCCAGCCCCAGCGCTACAGCGAGGAATGTTTTTTTGTGTCTGGTAAACTCCACTTCCTCCCAGATTCCCAATAGCACCATTTTCGGGCCTTGCTGAACTTGAGACCCCAGCACCCCCGATATCTAACAAATGCACTTCCGCCAAAAGTCCTGAATTGAGTCACCGCTCCACAACGTGTGGAAGAAGGTGCCCTCTGCACTCCCAGACCTCAGGCACATACCACTGTCCACCACTCCCCATCGTGCCATCGCTGTCTGGAAGTAATACGTCTGGTGTAGTATTTTATATTGGATTAGGCGAAGCTTAGCAGTTAATCCGATGTGCGACGGCAACATGAGTGCCCCCACCCACTCCTCAGACTCCAGTGGACCCGGATCCCTCACACTAGTCGGGACAGCTCCTGGGCCCCAAAAGCAGTTAGTACCCGATCCAGTGTAGAGGTGCCATTAGTTGCAATTTGTTCTGGGAAAAGGTTAGCCTCCAGGGGGGGAGCACTTCAGAAACACCTCTAATACAGGGGACTGAGAGCCGATGGCGTGCGTTAATTAAAAATGTCTAGTATTTCTCGTTTGGTAACTCAAACGTGTCCTGCAGTGTACCAAATTAAATAAGACGTCCCTCCCGCACTAAGTCTGCAAGGGTCCGAACCCCCTGATCTTCCCAGCTCACAAAATGGTCAATTTTCAGGATTTCAGGGAAGTGCCTATTGTTCCAGAGGGGCTGGTCCAGCGTCGGTTTCCCTGCCCAACCGATGTAATGGTGAACATATGCCCAAATTTGCCTGAAGTGCTGCGTCATACCATGGTATTCTGCGGTCCCCTTCCCATCCCCGTACAGTACTTGCAGGGGTGTTTTAAGTCCCATACTCCTTCTCGCCACCCTATATGGAAAAGCCTAGGGTCGCCATGAAGCCATTCATTCACAACCCGCAGTTGCGCGGCCCAGCAATACCTTCGGAGGCAGGGCACACCAATTTCCCCTCTCCCAAACTGAGCGCTGAAGGGTTTTGAGAGCAATGCTTGGCTGTTCCCCCCCAAACCCCCAGAGCAACCCCCCGGAGAATGCCATTGATGGATGTAAAGACCGCCTGGAGGACGAGGAGGAGGCGTTCTGGCGGACATACAGAAACCTCAGGAGCGTTCGCATCTTAAAGAGGGCTGCCTTGCCCACCAGTGTTAGTGGAAAGGATTGTCAGTGAACCATGTTAGCCGAGAATCTATCCATCACCGGTTGCAGGTTGAGGCAAAGGAAACCCAGAGGGCTCAGCCTCATGCAGATGCCCAAATATTTGAAGCCTGGAGAGAGTATGGGCACTGCCTAGGGATCACCATGCCCCCGCCCCCCACAAAGAGGACATTTGTTTTTTTGTTTTTTCTATTCACCCTAAATCCACAACACCCCGATATTCTGTTAGTATCCGTATCACCGCTGGCCAGGAGGTGACACGGTTGCTTATGTAAATGAGAAGATCGTCCGCATAGAGTGAACCCCCCCCAATGTCCCCCTGCCACGGCCATATGAATCCCATCCATTCCGGTGCCGCTTTGAGATTTATAGCTAGCAGTTCTATGGCCAGTGTGAACAGCAGGGGAGAAAAGTGACAGCCCTGCCTGATCCCTGTCCCAAAATAAAGACCCTCAAAGACACCCCGTTCACCCACACAACTGCCTCCGGAGACTCATAACAGCCTGACCCATGACATAAAACTGTTCCCGAAACCCATTCGGGCCAGAAATTCCCATAAGGAGTCCCACCCCTTGAAGTCCACAGCTAAGAGCGCTAAGTGGTCTGGTATCACTGAGGCCTGACTGATGGCAAACTGTACCCTGCGCAGGCACATCCGCGTGGATTCAGGGGGCATAAATCTGCATTGATCAGGGTGTATTAGGGAGTCTATCACCCACAGTAGTGAATTAGCTAGCACCAGGACCTTGGTCTCCCCATTAATTAGTGATATTGGCCTGTAGGAGCCACAGATTTCCAGTGGTTTCCCTGGGTTTGGGGAGCACCACGATGCATACCTTCCTGAGGTCTGGGGCGGGGGGGAGGGGAGATATCCATTCCGTTTACTTTGTATAAACATGCAGTGCAGGTGCCCTACCACCGACTCTCCCATTCGCTTCCAGGTTTCCACCGGGAAACCATTCAGTCCCGGATCTTGTCAGATTGAAGCTGGGAAAGTGCTGCTGCCGCCACCTCCACCTTCGTGATCTCAGAATTGAGTCCCAGCGCCTGCTGTTCAGAGAGACGGGGGGGATCACTATGGAGTCAAGGATATTTGGCCCATCTACCATGGGCCCCCCCAACAGGCGGCAGCACAGCTCCTCATAAAAGGATGCAAATGCCCCAGCAATGTCAGAGTCCTCCGTTAACATCCCTCTCCCTGTGTCTTGTATGGCCCATACATATCCCCTACCCTGTCCCGCCTCTCCAACCAGGCCAACATTCTTCCTGCCTTATCCCCAGACTTGTGAATTTGACTGCGCACCATCCGGTGGCCCGTTTTCGCTTTGTCCAGGTCCACATTCCTCAGGGCTTCCTGTACTATGTCTAGAGCTTTCTGTGAAGCATGTGACCCCGATTACAGAAACAACTCCTCCCTCCTCACCACAAGCGAATCCGCCTCCTCTATACTCCAGGCGTGTAGGCGGCGTTGAGCCACCACAAGAGAGCTTCCCCCCGAAGCACCGCCTTGTAGCCTTCCCATAGCGTGACTGGGTTGTCCACTCACCCCTCGTTTAAGGTGAAGTATTCAGACTTCTTACGGGATAACCACTCTAGTACTTCAGACATGCCCAAGTAGTACGCCTTAAGATGCCAAGCCGCTATAGGCTTCATCCTCCTGCTTTTGATCTCTGTGAGTAGAGGGGAATGATCCAAGATGCCCCGGCCAGAAATGTGACAGACAGCAACCTGTGTACCATGCCCTGTGGGACAAAGAAATTATCTATCCTTGACAGGGACTTGTGCACATTGGAGAACAAGAACCCAGATTCTACCCCGTGCAATGCCCTCCATACGTCCACCAGCTCCAATGCAACTATAAAGGAATGTAGCATGGTCGGAAGTGTAGGGTTTCTGTTGCCTGTGTGTGTGGGTGTGTGTGTGTTCTACCTATGCCCACGTCCATAACTTCATTAAAGCCCCCCCCACCAGCACCCACAAGTCTGCTTGGTCAAGGATTACTGTTGCTTGAAGGTCATTTAGCACCTCGAGCATGAGAGGAGGGGTGCATATACCGCCATAATGCCCCATCTGTTCCTCCACAGTTTTCCCGTTACTACCACAAATCGCCCTCTCGGGTCCGCCCAAACCTCCCGCAGTTGAAATGGTACCCTTTTATGTATTAGAACTAATGTTCCCCTCGCCTCTCTCGATAACCCGGCATGGTACGGCAGTGCCTAGTTGGCCCTTTTGAAAAATGTGCATTCCGTGCTGACCAAGTGCATTTCTGTCAGGAGGGACAAAGGGCGTTTCTGTCAGGAAGCTATGTCCGGTGAGTGTCTGTTAAGGAACTGAAGTACCAGTCTTGTTTAATGCTGGAGCCTAGCCCATTGACATTCCAGGTCAGCAACACCACCACCCATCATGTGCCATCAGCCCCCCAGAGTTGTATCTGGAATGCAGTACCCGACCCCTACCTCCCAGTCTTCCCATCTCCCGAAGTGTGCCGTGAACCCTGTGATCCATCTCCCATCTCACTCCTTCAGGGTGTCCCAAGCAAGGCGAACTAGTAATTAAACCAAACACTAAAACCACAGTAACCTTTTGTAACCACCCAAACACTGCTGGTGAACTAACGGAATACCCTGCCCTCGCCACCCTGCACTCTAAGTACCTGTCACCCAAACTCTGCACCAAACGGGTGCAACAAAACAGTGTCAGCCATCCGTGGGGCGTCTATTCTCACAGCCGCTTCGAGGCTCCGTCGATCGTTTATGGTCACCAGTGTTCATTTCCGCTCATCAGTTGCACAACCCTTTGTGTTGCCTAGAGTTCTTGGCAGTGCCAGTTCCAGTCTATCATCCATTAGCCCCTAGCTCTGGGGTATCGCCCCCTATGTCCAGCACCACAAGGTCTTGGGAGTATAGCAGGGCTGAAGGTGGCATCTGTTCCGGGTTACGCCGTTGTGGCTCCCTACACGTCGCCTGGTCTGGTGTTGGACGCACATAGGTTTCGTACCATTCCCATGCTTTGGACGCACATTGGTTTTGTACCATTCCCATGCTTCCTGCAGAGTGTTGAAGAGGAGGGCTTTCGCCCCATGATATATTATTAACTGCGAGGGAAAAGAGGGTGTGTTTAGCTCTGCTAATCAACAGCTTCCTCTTAATTGCATCGAATGCCCGGTGCACCTCCCTCGTTTAGTTGCGGTAACAACCCAATCCTGGACCGTTGCACGTTATGGGGCCTGTGGCCCACACCATCAGCAGGAGGGCGTCCCCGTCTCAAGTTCAGAAGCAGCGCTATTACAGTGCGCAGGTGTGTGCTAGTCACAGGCCTGCTAGTAGGGTCCCTGTGGGCTCTCAACTGAGAAAATATTGGACATGGACAGTTTCTTTGGTGCCAGGAGGTCCGCGAGACACTGTTACAGAAAAAGCTCCATACTTGGGCCCTCTGTTTTCTCCGGCAGGCCCAATATGCAGAGATTGTTCTGTCGCGACCTCCCCTTACTATTCTCAGCACAATTTCAAGGACTCCCAGTTTGTCTCACCACCACTAGCTGTTTGTCCATTTTCCTCATGGTATCCTCTGTATCTGGTATCCTCTGTTCGGCTTCCCCCCCCCCCATCTGTGAGGAGAGCTTTTGCAGGTCCCGGCATAAGAAGGAGACTTCCAAGGACAGCCAGTCTATTTTCTCCTCCATTGATGTGCAGGATCATTAATGGCTCCCATTATGTCTTTCAATGAGATGGCTGGGTCCTGGGTCGGGTCCGCAGCCGTAGGGGTTGACACTGCAGTGGTTTGCGATGCCACAAGACCCCCTGCCGCAAACTGATGCATTTTGCTCTGATGTAATAACACCTTCTCTTTCAACATCTTCACTGAGGAGAGGCTCCCCAGGGTAGTGCCGTCTGTGCCCTCATCTACCAGTGGTCTGCGCCACACCCCTTATCCAGTTGTGCCCCACAGCAGCTCCCCATGGCGCCTTCCGCTCCAGCACGTCGATAGACCCCAGTCTTCCAGCCTGAGGCAGTAAGATCTTTATCCACTGGTGGTGGGCAAATTGGTTCAACCCTATTTCACCTGCTGCAGGATACCTCGACTCAGCCTTGTGCCCATAGGCCAGTGATGAGTCTGCCCCCTCAGCCCGGGCTATGCCTTTAGGGTGGCCCCTCAACCCGGGATTGGTCCCTGATGCCACAGCCTCTGCCCCAGAGTAGGTCTTTTCCACAGGAGTGACCTGGGGGGTTTCAGCACTAATGGGGCTCGCCGAGACCCCAGCTGCCCTCTGTGCCTTCCTGCTGTCAGTGATTGGTAACCCAGCAGCAAGTATCTAGGCCACCACCATCAACCTCGAACTGTTCTCACAAACCCTCCAGATCTATCTGGACAACCCTTCAGTGTTTCAAGTCTGTGCACAATGCCCACTGTATACAGAACATTACAAATTGATCTGTGACAATTCAGTGGACGGTGTGGCAGTTGGTCAATGATCCTAAGCGAATGTCGGAGGGCTGTCAAGTCAATGGAGATCTTAACTGAGCCCTTCCTCAAACGTTCAGGTCTTCGCAACCTCCCCAACGACTCGGGTCCATTAGAGTTCATATCCCCCCCTTGGCCCTGCCTCCTAGTAACAAGTTTACACATGTTTTTATCCAGTCAGATGTGCCCTGTGACCTTGCTTGGAACTCCTAGCCTAAGATCTGTGTCCGCTTGTGCAACATTTTAGAAACCTGAGGGTGTCTTCACATCTACTCCCCTTGGATTCTCTGTGCAGGTGGCCAGGGTAAGGCCATCGCTTTTGGATCCGGACCCTGGGGATGGAGAAGCGAGGGAGGATCACCTGGGTGAAGGATCGTTGGGGATTGGGGGTGAGATGTCCTCAGGCGAGACGTGATATTCTGCTTCCCCCTTCATGAAGAACCCTCTATAACAGAGGTAGTGATGGGATATTGGTATCGCGATCCCACCAACCATGAAAACACCAAGGGATTTTAAACATCCGGAAGAGGGTAAAGAAGAGAGGGTTTAAGGGTGAGGACATGGCATCCCCCTTACCGTTCATAGCAAAAAATTAATTCCCCATACCTGTGTAGGCTATTGTCAATCCCTTCCCCGTTTTCCCATTTACTCACATTCTAATACACACAGTTAAGTACTGAGACGAGGTGGGGGGGGAAAAGCAGTTTCCAGGACCCCAGAAAGTAGAGACTGCAGACCAGTTTGCTTAAAATATCAGTTTAGGCTGAAGAGGAGCAGAGAAGGGGTGACAGCTGTGGGAGCCGTAGCAGACTGTGCACTGCTGATAACAGCGCTGAGGTTCGCCCTAAGACAGAGAGGTTCGGTGCTGTGAGTGGCACTGAAGCAGGAGCTTCGCTTGACAGAGGCTGCTTAGTGGGTCCCAGCGAGGTGTTATGCCAGTTCTTGAAACCCATGCGGGAGGAGCCCCGGAGTATCAGGGGAGCCAAGTGAAAACCCCCAAGCATGAAGTTGTCGATGGAAAAGAAACAAACAAAAATGGAGGAGGCGGCCCGGTAACCCTTGCAGGGTCCTCCGCTACCGCTCCTCCCCCTACCCCTGGGTGAGGGGAGGGCTCAGGCACGAAACAGCGCCAAAGACTCCAAAAGGCAGTAGGACGCCCGCCCCACCGACAGAGAAGGTTTTCGTTTCCCACCCTCTCACCCCACAAAGAAGCATAAGGACGACAACACCTGG
The DNA here is from genome assembly GCF_040938575.1 of Ambystoma mexicanum. Taxonomy (NCBI): domain Eukaryota; kingdom Metazoa; phylum Chordata; class Amphibia; order Caudata; family Ambystomatidae; genus Ambystoma; species Ambystoma mexicanum. The sequence goes on along the minus strand of NC_090936.1, from coordinate 971,532,331 downwards.
TTGTTGCTGTCACAGGACGGTCAGGCGAGGATATGGCGGTGTTTGGGTGACCAAGCACAAAAAAACAGACTCCAAATGAGCCAGGAGGAAGCTGGAAGGGTCTTCACTCTTCTCGGACCAGCGCCTCTTAGGAGCCTAACGGCAGGGGCGTTTGGTGGTAACAACAATGGCACAGGTTTCCCCCAAAAGAAACAGCGCTCTCGATGCCCACGGACACCTGCAAGGGCAGGGTGGGCTCAGGCACAAAAGGTTGGGAAGAGTTGGGCCTACTATGGACTTGGTGCAAAGGAATGGGGGGAAGCAGGTTGATTGGACACGGAGCAAGCGCCACACTTACAGACTGAATTTCACTAAATGTGTGCAGTGATTCTTGTGTGAAAATAAAACTGCAGCCAAGTTTGCCATTTTTGAAAAAAAACGGTCTCATTCCAGCTCTTTTCTGAGAAGGGAAACTAAAGGGTAATGGAAGTAGGAGCAAAAAATGGCTTATTGGCTATGGGTACAAATGGACAAATGCAAGGGTTACTGGAGAGACGTGAGGAAGTGTTTGCATCATTCACAGAAGCAAGCGCGTGTGCCAGTGAGTTTTGCTGAAGGCAGAAACGCCAGATTGCTCTCCACACGAACAAATGAAAAACAGTATCCATTGTTAAACCTATGTTTTGAAGTTGTTTCTTCTCGACAAAAGTGCAAGTAAACACAAAATAACAACCAATGGTTCTTTCAATTGGAAGACTCGAGTTTTCCCTCAAATGAACTTTCTCTTAACACACAAACTGACATAATACACTGTGAACATTTGGGAAGAGAACAGAAGAAAGATGATAAGCCCTTTTAATTCAAGTTCTAGAAAGATATGTATGAGGTAAAAATCATCAATACCAAAAGCCAAGAGGCCGAGAAAGAAGTAGGTTAGGCGGGCAACTAAACCTGACAGTCTGTTGCCCAAAATATGTTAATGAACTGTGGGCATGTTGAAGGGTTGAACTTACGTTTCTGTGTTGAACTGTGGAAAAGATCTTCATATTTGATAAGAGTGGAATATCCTGCTGATGTTTTGTTATTGAATCCTAAAGAAACCGAGAAAGTTTGCTTTTGTGATTCCTATGAAGCACACGTACAATATAAGGAGATGCAGGGAAAAGCAAGTATGACAATGCATTACTTACCGTAAAAGCATTTCTGACGGTTGTATCTGCTTAGATTCACATGCTGTGCATAGGTCCGACATCCAGTGGTCACTGTGGAGTATTGCATTTTGTTTTTCGTAGTCGAAAAGGGGACGTCGACAAGGCGTGTCTGTAACACTATCCCTATAGTGACGTGCATTGTACCCACAATCCCTCACGCGTCGAGGTCCCTCTGTTTGTATTTTTCTGCCCTGAGGGAGCCTTCTAGACGTGAGTGAGTACAGAAAAGAGAGAATATATAAAAAAGGTGTCTATGTTCCTTCCATCCGAGCGGGGAGGAAGGGTGGGCGCATGTGAATCTAAGCAGATACAACCATCAGAAATGCTTTTACGGTAAGTAATGCATTGTCTTCTGATGTTTGTTAATCTGCTTAGAATCACATGCTGTGCATAGACTAGCGAGCAGTACCCGGAGTTGGCGGTGGGTTATGAAAAGGAACAGTAGAGAAAAGATGTCTTAATACTGCCTGTCCCACCTGGGAGTCAGATCTAGAGTGTGTATCTAGACAGTAGTGTTTTGTAAAGGTGTGCACAGAACTCCAGGTAGCCGCTTTGCAGATGGACTCAAGGGGAACATTTGCAATGAATGCTATGGAAGCCCCAGTGCCTCGAGTGTAATGTGCTCTTGGCTTGAAGGGTAGTTCTCTCTTAGCAAGAGTGTAACAGAGAGTGATGCATAGAACAATCCATCTAGATATAGTGGACTTTGAAACTGCATCTCCTTCTCTTCCTGCTGCCACAGAGACAAAGAACTGATTAGTCTTTCTCAGTGGTCTGGTTCTTTCCATGTAGAACATGACTGCTCTGCGTACATCTAGTGTATGCAGACTTTTTTCTCCCAAGCTGGAAGGGTTTTGAAAGAACGTTGGTAGTTCTATAGACTGGTTTACATGAAATTTTGAGATGAATTTTGGTGCAAACCTAGGGTGTGTGCGTAGAACCACTTTATCTTTGTGAACTGTTACGAAGGGGTCTAGTACAGAAAGAGCCTGTAGTTCACTTACTCTCCTAATGGAGGTGATAGCTATTAGGAAAGCAGTCTTAAGAGTGAGGTCTTTAAGAGTTGCTTTGTGCATGGGTTCGAAAGGGGGGCCCATGAGTCTAGAAAGTACCACATTTAAGTCCCATCCGGGAGCTGGGTTAGCTATTGGAGGGTGTATTCTTTTTACCCCTTCCATGAAGGCTTTGATAACTGGTATCTTCCACCACGACACTTTAAGTTGGGAAGTGGTGTATGCAGAAAGTGCCGCTAGGTGGACTTTAATAGAATTGAACACTAGACCTGAATCCAGTAAATGGGTCAAGTATAGGACAATGTCAGTAGGAGAGCAGTCAATTGGGTTGATGCTCCTATTTGTACACCAGATGACAAATCTTTTCCATTTGCTAGCATAGCAGTGGCGAGTATTTGGTTTTCTGGCTTCCCTGAGGATGTCCATACATCTTTGAGGGAGTTGTAAATGGCCAAATTCTACGATCTCAGGAGCCAGGCTGCTAAGTTCATGGTCTGAGGGCATGGGTGCAGTGTCTTGCCCTTGTCTTGTGACAGCATGTTGTATGGGCAGGGAAGTTTCACTGGGGGAGATAGGGACATCTCCATCAAGTGAGCGAACCAAGGTTGCCGGGCCCACATTGGGGCTACTAGTATCATGGTAACCTGCTCCTGGTGCATCTTGTGCACCACTTTGTTGAGAAGGGGAGTCGGGGGAAAGGCGTAAACAAATTTCCCTGACCATTGAATCGACAGACCGTTCCCCTTGGATTGGTTCTGGGGGTACCTGGAGGCGTAACTTTGGCATTGTGAGTTTTCCATAGTTGCGAACAGGTCTATTTCCGGAAAACCCCATTGCGTGAAGACGTCTAAGACGATGTTTTCGTGCAATTGCCATTCGTACTCTTCGGGCAGTGGGAAGTCTCTGCTGAGCTTGTCTGCTAGCATATTGAGTTCCCCTGGTACATGTTGCGATAGTAGAAACATGTTGTGTCTGAGAGCCCACTTCCATATATTCTGGGACAGTTTGGACAGTCCTGGAGAGTGAGTGCCCCCTTGTTTGTTGAGGTAGTACATGGCTGTGGTGCTGTCTGTGAGGACCATCACTGTCTTTCCTTGCAGGTGTTTCTGAAAGGCTTTCAGTGCCTTGAACACTGCTAGAAGTTCCAGCAGGTTTATATGTTTGGATGCTAAGCTCGGAGTCCACGCTCCGTGAGCAGTCTGATGGGATAGGTGAGCCCCCCATCCTGTGAGGGATGCGTCTGTGGTTAGAGTGGCTTCTACCGCGGGTGTGGCAAAAGTCTTCCCTATTAGCAGGTTTTCTTTTGTCCACCACCTCAGCGAAAGTACTAAGGCCTGCGAGACCACCACTAGGTCGTCCCATTGTCCGCTGGCCTGACACCACTGGCTGTTGAGCCACTCCTGCATTGGGCGCATGCGCAGACGCGCGTGAGGTACCAAATAAATACATGACGCCATCATCCCTAGCAAGCGCATAGCTTTGCGTACCGTCACCTCCCGACCTGTTACATAATGGGGGATCTGAAACAGCATGTTTTGGACCCTCTCGTTGGAGGGGAAGACGAGGCCGTCCTTTGTTTGAATTAGAGCCCCTAAAAATTGTTTGGTTTGGCTGGGTTCTAAGCTGGACTTCTTTTCGTTGATGGAGAAGCCCAGTTGGTACAAAAGGTTTACGGTCTTTTGGGTATTGGAGAAGCATGTTTCGTAAGAATCCCCGGTTATGAGCCAGTCGTCGAGGTAAGGGTATATTGGGATGGATAGCCTTCGCAGGTGGGCCGCTGCTACTGCCAGTACTTTTGTGAATACTCTTGGAGCAGAAGCTATCCCGAAGGGTAGTACTCTGAATTGGTAGTGTTTGTTCTCTATCTTGAACCTGAGGTATTTTCTGTGTGCTGGCAACATTAAAATATGAAAGTATGCATCTTTCATGTCTAGCGTTGTCATGTAATCCTCCTGTGATAACAGTGGGATTACTTCCTGCAAGGTCACCATACGGAACTTCTGTGGTTTGACAAAGTAGTTCGCTGGGCGCAGATCTAATACAGGGCGCATGGTTAAGTCCTTTTTGGGTACAAGGAAGTACACTGAATAAATACCTTCTGTTACCTGAGATAGGGGGACAGGTTCTATTGCTTCTTTTTTCAGCAGTTCTTTTACTTCTTGTAAAAGAATGGTGAGGTGCTCCGGTGATCTGCGTTGATTTCGTGGGGGTTTGTACTTCGGGTAACCGTTGAATTCTATGCAGTATCCGTGGGTTATGGTTGATAATACCCATCGGTCCGACGATATTCCCTCCCATGCTGATAGGAACGATGTTAGGCGGCCCCCGACCGGTGATGCATGGGAGGGGACCCGAATCTTCGGGTCATTTGCTGGTTTTGGGCGTGGAACCTCTGGGGCTGGTGCCACGACCTCTTCCTCTGCCACGCCGTTGGCCTCTTTGACTGAACTGGGTGTTACCCTGGTTAGAGGGCCAGTTGGTAGCAGAGTAACATTGTTGTTGGTTTTGCTGCTGTCTTTGGCCACGAAAGGAGCGTCTATTACCATAGCCTCGCCTGTTAGGGGGTCTAGATATTTGATCAAGAGTCTTGATGGTATCAAACTCTTTCTTAGCATGTTCTAGTGCCTCATCAACTGCCTTCCCAAACAGATGCGTCTGTTCTATGGGTTTATTTATGAGGGAGGCTTGGGTTTCGGGTTTAAAACCTGAATTGCGTAGCCAAACGTGTCGTTTGAGAAGTATTCCCTGAACCAGGGATCGGCCAGCAGTTTCAGCGGCATCTAGGGAGTTCTTAACGATGCCCTGGTTTACAAGTGTTCCCTCTGATATTACAGTTAGCAGACGTGACCGCAGGGGTTCAGGTGCGTCCTCTGCCTCGCTGCGCAGCTTGCTCCACTGTGCATCTGCGTAGCTAGCTAATAGGGAGTTGTTATTAGCAATTCTAGTAGAGAAGGCGGCGGAGGTCGTGATTCTCTTCCCCAGTGCGTACAGCTTCTTGCCTTCTTTGTCAGGTGGTGCTTCACTAGTGGATAGTGGTACCCCTGCTCTTTTCCTTGTGTTGGTAACTACAAGGGAGTCCGGAATAGAGTGTCCTCTGATGTATAAAGGGTCAGAGGATGAAGGGCTGAAGAGCTTTTCTATTCTAGGGTTGACCCCTCTAACTAAAGCTGGATTAGAAAGGGAAGGAGAAATTCTTCTCTTAATAGAAGCCAGGAGTGGAATAGACTGGCTAACAGGGGCTTTTTCTTTAATAACTCTTTCTACAAAGTCTATGTCTGGAAGAGCTTCCCCTGTGTCAAGCTCAAAATGCGCTGCTGCCTTGCGCAATAGTGCATTGAGGGAAGGTTGGTCATCTATGGGAGAGGAGTTCCCAATATGTGAATCCTTGAGAGGAGAAGGGTGAAAGGCATCAGGGTCTGAGTGCACTGATGGGGATTGCCACGGCTGCACTGACGGGGATTGCCAGGGCTGCGATGTAGCTGTATCCTCTTCGAAATTAGTGTAAGGATCTTCTTCGAACCCCTCTTCCTCAAGTTCTTCTTCTTCTTGCCCACCCAAACACTCCTCATCTTCCTGAAGGTATTGCTCCTCCTCAGTGAGGTCATATACATCTGTGGAAGGGGGAACCAGCCTAGGAATCTTGACTCTAGGGTCATCCTGGGGCCATTCTCTTTGTCTTTTGTGAGTGGGTGGGTCTTGGTTTCCTAGAAACCTTTCCATTTTCTCCATGCAAGAATGGAGTCTTTCAAGGGTCTCATGGGGTACCCCTGAATAGTCTAGAGGGGGGAAATCTGTGTTTTCACCTTCGAACCGCTTCGAACGCTCCCACAACGTCGACGAGTTGTTACCGTCTCCTTCTGAAAAGCCCTCCGGTAGTTCAGAAGCGTCCTTAGATGAAAGGGGCAGTTCTTGGCTACCTTTGTGCTTTTTCGTCGCGGTATTCGACGTTTGTTTCGTCGTCCGCGCACGTTTGTCTTCGGAGACAATTCTCGCTAGGCTCTCGACAACGAGTTTGTCAGTCGAGGGCTCTGGTGTCGACGTTGTGTGCGTTGCGCGTTGTACCTCGACGGCCGCTCTATGGAGCGTTACGTCGGATGTTTTTGGGGTAGCGCCCGTGTTAGATGAAAGCCCAATCGCTGGTCGCGGCTGCGTTTGCGGGTGGGGCTTGAGACCTTTATGGTCTGCGGTAGACGCCGGAGTGCCCTGCGTCCCCTTCGGCGCTGATGGATCCTTCGTTCTCGACGAAGAAGAGCCGTGGGTTGTATGTTTAGCCTTATGGGGTTTATGTGCGTCCTTGTCGCCGGGGTGTTCATCCCCATAAGCAGGGCGTGAGCCGAGCCCGTCGGGGCCGGGGACGGACGTCGAGGAGCGGGAACGCTCCTTCTGGGGGTTCATGACTTCCGTAACGGACGTCGAGTTATCGCCCTCCTCGTCACTTTCAGTAACAGCGGCAGCGGGTGAGGAAACTGACTTCGACATCGCGTAGTCCGCCCACCTTTTAACCCTTCGTTCCTTAAGGGTTCTAGGTTTCAAGAGCTTGCAGGCTGCGCAGCTGTCCTCTTTGTGATCGAGGGGCAAGCAACGATTACAGAGCTTGTGCTTATCCTTCCAAGTATATTTGCCCCTGCAGCGTGGGCAGAACTTAAAAGGTGTCCTCTCCATAGCTGAGGCAATAATAGCTGGCGATAACAACCCCAAGGGAAAGAAAGGGGAGAAAGAAAGACATTCTCAAAGAGAAGATAAAAGTTCGAACCCCCACTCTCCCTACTGTATGTTGGCCGTCGAGGCCAGGCCACGTGTTCGGCAGCGCCGAAGGATCTCCTCCACTCTTCCTCTCCGTCGAAAATCTGTTCGGCGGAGAAACAGCTTCACAGCTAACGTCGAGGGGAGGGATCGTTAATAATATATTAAGTATAACAAAGGACCGAGGTCCGTGGCAAGTATTAGCAATGTCTCTCTAGGAGCTCCGCGAAAGGCGACCAGAAACTGGGCGGAAAAAAACAATCTGAGGTACCTCGACGCGTGAGGGATTGTGGGTACAATGCACGTCACTATAGGGATAGTGTTACAGACACGCCTTGTCGACGTATTACTGAAGAGGGTGAAAGCAATGTGGTGGGGAAAAGAGCACCACAAAGCGAAAATGTATAAAAGAGCACATTGTGGCAAAGTCAAGAGATGGGTAAAGAGGAAAACAAATTGTAGCAAAGCCCAAATGTTGGCAAGGAGAAAGCCAAGGTAATGTGAATCTGGATACAGGAGCAAACATAGAAGAACCTGTGTGGGCTGGTGAGAGGGTTCCCGATTGCTCGACCTGTAATGGGTGGACCATGTGGTCTGACAACTGCGCCTAGACCAGGGAGCCCTAAATTGCAAAAGCCAAAAACACTGTGTGAAAGATTGAACCCAGTATAAGTTGCTACGTTGATGTCTTTGAGGAAGGAAACCTTGAGACTTTATTAACTACAAATAGTGTCTTGGGGACGGAGCCTCAAGCCCCTTTTCTTCTGAAATGTGTTGCTTGAAACTTGGGGAAGGTAACGCAGAGGATTGTGTGGAACTATCTTGCCTTGAACTTGAGAAAGGTAATTGACACTTTAGTGGAACTTGGAAAGGGGTGCTGAAGAGGAAGCTAAGAGCTGGAAGAAGTTCCGACCTTTGTGTTGATCACCATTTCCTTTATTATTGACATCTCTACAAATTGTTTAGCTTTAGTTGTGAGAGTAAGGATAGATTTTGGGCACGGACCGACTTTTACGATGAACTCCTTAATTCAAACTTTCTTTAGTCTCATTCAGGTAGGGAAATCCCACCTTAACATAGGGCTAGTTAGGCCTTCAACCATCCTGACATTTGATTTAATAAACCTTTTCATTTTGAACTTTGAATCTGTTGTCTGGGTCTTGCTTCAGGATGCCTTCACGCCTCACACTTGCTCCTGCCTGTGATTGCAAGTCTCCACCACTTCAATTTGGCTCTAAAACAAGAGTTCACTTTGCATGGTTTATTTGAGATGGGCATCCTATCCCATGCAATATCTACTTCTGCTAACAGATCTGACCTTGCCTATAGCCAGTGACCCTAGAAATGCAATATAGAGCTACTGCTACGATTGTAATATGATTTGCAACAAACCCTACATGCTAGAGGCTACCCCACCAGCACCCCAAAAGGCAGTGTAAAAGCCCACCTTGGTCTGTGGCAGGTTTTGCAGCAGAGCATAGTGCTGTACCCAATACAAGGCTAAAACGTCAAAACAACTAATCAGCGATGTATGTATTCATCAAAAATTGTGGTACAGTAAACCTTAAAATGATATTCTCAGTGGTGCCGTCAGGATTGGCGAGACAGGTGAAATTATATTAACCCCTCGAAAACCTATTCAATGGAAAGAGCTAAAAGACTACTCTGGCAAAAGTCCCCAGGGTCCATGTGCAGTTACCTAAGAATAACCTAAAAGTAATCTCATTACAGGTAAAGCAGTTTAAATCCAAGTTAAGATTTCTCTCTTCCATCCTGTGTGCTTCGATGGATTCACTAATCCCAACCAAAAGAAACAAGAAGGAAGGCACATGTCTTAATGTGCTGTGCCATAATTAGTATCATAAAAACCTTGGCTTCACAGGGGCAGTTGAAAGGCTGCCTGGCAAAAGTATATCTTGGTGTCTCTTAATGGTGTAAACATGGAACATTTAAATGTTACAAAAATGGCTAATTTCAGCCCCCAGAAAATTGAAAGTTATTTGAAAGTTGTTTGCTTCTTCTCATCAAAGCAGTTCAGCCTTGTGGTTTAGTGCTGCCTCCACATTATGGAAGCAAGCATAAACATTAGAATTTGGGGAGAAATGGCAATGTGCCACTTTTAGCCCTATTGGCAGATTTGCTCCTCTATGGCCAATGTAGTATATTAGTGGCTTGCTTTTTCTTACCCAGGCAGTTCAGCCTAGTGAATCAGCTGAGCCGGCCAGGTTTGCTCTATATCGGGTTTATCATCTCCCTCTGGCTGCCTCAGTTTCCTTCTGCTCTCCGAAGCAGCGAACAATAGGTGTATAGGCCAACACCTTGAGCCCAACTAAACCACTTATTTCCTTGGCAACCAATCGGGACTTGTGCACAGCATGGTCTTATTCTTGCCAGTTTATATTGACTTGTAGACTTGTTTATTCTTAGCTTCAAATTTTGGTTAGCTGTCCTTGACAGAAATCTTTGTTTTTCATACAATAACATGGGTTTTCCAAAAAATACCATGCATATTTAGTAAATATATGTAATCCCTCCAAGAGAAAGGTCCACAACATGTTGTATCTTCCCCATCTCAAAAAGTAGCCCTATCGGGGAACCTCCATTTCTCAATGAATAACATGCTTCCCTACATCTCAGATAAGGTCAACATGCGCCCTCCCCATAAGCACAGCCAACCAGTACAGGTTTTAATAGATTGACACCGGACTAAGCACATTTTTTCTTCTATGCGATTAGACTTACAAGATGGCTGATTGTCAAGAGATTGTGTAAAATGGGAAAGTCAACTAAGTCTACATGTTCTCAAGAGGAAGTTCATACAGAGAACATACAATTCTGTTTTACATTCCCTTATTCTGAAACATCAATACTCTGAATTCCTTTCAATATAAACCCAAAAACCAAAATAGTGAGGAGCACACCTCAAATAAATGTGTTGGTCAAAGCGTACTATTTGTAGAGGGTGCAAGAAACGCTGGCACTGGGTTGAGTACAATATGAACATTCAAAGAAATGCCCACAGTCTGTGGGTAAGTCGTGTCCCGTGCACACCTATAACAAGTGGGTACGAGTCAAAGCTTCAATTTATAAACAAACATTTTGAATATATGATCGCCCAACAGGGAATCCAAATTGTATCGCAACAGTTACGGTCTGTCTTTAGGTATTTTTATCTTTATGGGGATAAATAAACCCCTCCCACTCTGTTTCAGCATAAAAAGGAATCTGTATATGTGCTTATTTTGTTGTACATTAAAACATTCAAACATATAATATTGTACAAAAGATCTGTTGCATCCAATTTTCATAAGCTCCACACGTTTCGGGGACACTCTTCCTCCTCAGGAGCAATCAATCTTCCTTTAGCCATTAATATTCTTCCTATTATTATATGAATATGTGTAGATTCTAGCAAGGTAGGGTTTTCTGGGCCAGCTTTTAAAATGTGATGTACCTTTGAGCATTGTATTTCGTTAGGTGGCTTTGTCACTGTTTTAGTCCTCATGGCATGTATGCAAACTTTGATCATAGCCATTTTTGTGTTTAGCAAGGTACCAGTTCTCCCACATAAGATTTGCCTGCATGGTTCATAGGTTGTATATTCTGCATTTACAGCTCTAAGACCAACACCAGGTAAATGAATACTATACTAATCATGACGGATTTACACTTCTATGAGTGCTAGACACTAATAAAAATGTACAATGAAAGGTTGTAATATATGAATCTAATATGATACAAATGTGTTTTGAAGATCCTATCATAATAGGAAGAATATTAATGAATAAAGGAAGATTGATTGCTCCTGAGGAAGGGGTGTGACCCGAAAAGCGTCGAGTTTATGAAAATTGGATCATGTGGACAGATTTGTACAATGTCACATGTTTGAATATACGACAGAATAAGCAAATGTACGGATTCCTTTCATGCTAAAACAGAGTGGGAGTGATTTTTTTTTACCCCCTTTGAGATACATATACATAAAGACTGATCGTAACTGTTGCGATAAAATTTGGATTCCCTGTTGGGCGATCATATATTCAAAACTTTAGTTTAGAAATTGAAGCTTTGACTGGTACCCAGTTGTTATAGGTGTGCACGGGATGAGAGTGTCCCACAGACTGTGGGCATTTCTTTGTATGTTCCTTATAACTCATTCCGTTGAGAAAATATCTGTGCATTGTCTTGCTTCTGTGCGTTCTCTTCTTCACCACCAAAATGAAAGGGCAGAGGATATATATTCAGTGGGCATTCATATTGGCATTAAACAAAGCAATGTTTTCACATAACGATGTGTGAAAGAGCAGAACAAAAACAAATGAAACACTTGTCAGTGAGCGAGCGTGTGCTCAGCAAAGTCTGTATAAAGAAAAGGCATTAAACATTACTGCTATACAGAAGTATGCCATGTGTTTTGTGCAGTTGACATGTGTTTACTTCAATTAACGTCACATGCAAATGAAAAGGTTTGTGTTATGTGCAAGTAAACACGCCAATTCCAAAAGGTATGAACTCACATTGGGTAATCTTAATATCTTGTCAACTATACATTAACCTGTGTTGAACACTTTATGAGACCGTAAAAGACCCTCAGCGCAATACCTCACCATAAAATCCCTTAGCTTCAGCCGCCCTCGTGGAACAATAAAAAAAGTGTCTCGCTGAGTGATTCTCTCTCCGTGAGACCCACTCAGACTCTGTGCTTTGCTCATAAGCAGCTCCAAGTTCTTCACACTTGCTTTGATCTCCACGTTGGATGGCATTTCCCTGTGAACAAATTTGAATAGTAGAAAACGAGAGTATAAAACCAGCATTGAAGGAGAGTAACCAATTACATTTGATGGCCAGGACAGCTGGTACTAACCAATTGGTGTTGCAATCTACAAAATATACACAAAGCAAACGCTAGTGACATATTGAAGGACATCAATTTTAAATTGAAGCATACCAATTTCATAAGACAATCTTTCAGAAATCATGTACACTTAAATACACGAAACACCGGAGAAAATATGCAGTGTGGAGGAATACGAACTAGACCACTTAGTACCAGGAAACATCTACCATCAACTTGAGGGCGCAAAACTGGAGAGGATATACTTATTAGCAGTGATTTGCTCCAAGCTTTGAGGACCACATTTTTTATTTGTATTATTATTCATTTTTATTGTTTTATTTACAAATGCTCAAAGGGGCATAGGATTCATTGTTAAAAACAAACGAGACATCCCTTAGAAATTAAATTCACATGTTGCCAGGAACACAGCCAACAGTAAAAAAAAAAAAACAGATGGCAGAGGTTCTATTGGAGCAACACATAGTGGAAAAATCAAGAGAAGAACATTAACCTAGAATTTTGTAGAGGGCTAAAACCAGGCAATACAAATCACTTGAGTAAGGTGTCAAATATTGTGAAGATGCAAATGGTACATTGTGGTAACTAAGAAAATTGACATTACAGTAAGCATCTAAAGTTGGATTTACAATGAGTCAAAGTCAGTATGTAGAGGTCGGATCAGGGAGCAGAACACTAACTGACCAGATGAGATTCTTGAAAGCTGAATGTCTTCTGTTTAATCAGTTAAGTGGCAGGCCCAAGCGGCATAAGGGTCACCTGTATCACATGTCCAGTAGATATTTTCGTGCAGTAAACCGTCACTGAGATCAGTAGTATTTTAAATCTCATTAAAGTCATCTGAAAAAGTCTTTAAATATTAAAAGGACAGCACCTTTGACTCCATTTGAAATGAACTGATCTGTGTGAAAAATGGAAAGCGGGTGGTAAGTTCATCAGCCTTAGAAAAATGTAGGGGAGCATTTGATGAACATGGAGGGAGAGGACTGGAACGGTTATAGGTCAAAGGTTCGACTCAAAAGGGTCGAATGACAAAAGGGTCGAGTCAAAAGGACCGAAAAAAAGGGTCGAATATTTTTTTTGAGTCCCCGCCCAAACGCCCATTTCTGGTGTAAAAACACCTTTTTGTTTTACCTATACTAAAGCAAAAAAAAAATATAAATTTAAAAAAAAAAAAAGATTGATTCTTTTTTCGGTCGTGATTGCAGCAGGTGTGGCATCCCTCTGAGCTGTTTATCACCATTAGCCCCCAAGCAAACTATCTGGGTTGCTAATATTTATGGAAAATGTATTTTAAAAAAAGGTTTGTGATCGAAAACAAGCTCAAGGCAAAATGGCAACCTGAAAAATAGAAATGGGGAGCTTAAACAAATACACCCAATTTCTTGTACCATGGCAACCAAGATGAAACCGGTGTATTCTAAAAAAATTATGCAGGAGCATTTCCTTGGCAGAAGGCGGCTAGGTGAGGGTAGGTAGCAGAGGAGCGAGAAGAGTGGGTGCAGCCAGCTGTGAGAATTCTCTGAATGCAGGATTAAACCAGTGGTTCCAGCATTCCAGTTGCAGGACGCATCTCCACCATGGTGCTAAATCATTTTAAATCAAGTAGAAAGTAATGATTAGATTGTTGAGACTGATTGGCCAGTGGGCTGTGTGTGAAAGTGACTGAAAGTTGAACTGGGAGACAGAAGAGCTCACAACCCAGGAGCGCATAGGAAAAGATCCAACTCCAAACTAGGGAATTTTCAAGGGTCCACTGATCTGGAGCCCTCTTAACTTAGCTGGTAGAGGACTGTGGGATATTTTCCTTAAGCTCTCTGGCCATGGTCTTTAGGTAGGTCTTCTTGACTTAGGGGTACCAGTCATTCCCTCAAGCTGATGTGACAAGGCCCATAACCTGGCCTTGTCAAAGGAGCATGGGAACCTTTTTTTGCAGGAGGTTGTAGGGGTAGGGAGGAGCCCAGAGAGCAGACTGAACCACAAGGGCCCCATTTCCAGCACCACCCCGACTGCCAGCTTGTTTTTGCAGGCCCTCATCTCGAGCCTTGCCTCAGATTCTGGCCACTGCATCTTCATTTCCAGAGACCACCAACCTGGTGCAGAAAACCCACAGGAAATGTCAAGCATGAAAATAGACATTATTGCTCCACTAGCCGAGTGGAAGAAATGAACAGGAAAGAGCTCTGAGAAGGAAAGCAGCAAAGAAAGCTGCACCTGCAGCAGCTGGGAACAGATAGCATAGAGACAAGTTACATGTCCCCTGCATTGACAAAAAGGTGGAAAGGAACTATCCTCCCCCAAATTTACCAGGATACCACACGTGAACAGCTATGGAACACAAAATTGAACAGGACTTCCTCACGTTGCCATCTTAGGTACACGTTGAGCCAGCACAAAGAAAGTGGGTGCGGATTAGCCCCATTATGATTTTTCATCGCATACACATGCCACAGTTGGGAGGGTGGAGGGGGGGGGGACTGGGCCAGATTGGCCTGCAAAAGGTTGCCCAGTGTGAGTGTGTGCATTTGTCTTGCAAGTGAGAGTAGAAACATTAGAGTAAGGATTGATTGTGAAGTTGGTACCGAGTGAGGAGGATTTTTGAGTAGCGTGAAGTAAGGGAGGTAGTACCATCGGAGGGGTGCAGTAGCATGGGGGGGACATAAAAAAGGGCTGAGGGAAGATCAGAAGGAGTGAAACATTGAAGGGGCATCAGAAAGGTGGGAGGAGTGAGAAGAAAATAGTCAGGGTAGGACTGGGAGTTGATGCGTGAGGACAGCCTGAATCCAAGCAGAGTAAGTGCAGTGCACTAGCCAAATTCCTTTTCAAGCATGAACCATTGGATAAAGGATTGTTAGGAAGTCCCTGAGGGATAGACAGCCAACGTCTTACATTACCATCCAGAGCATAATACGGCTTGCAGAGTAGCGCCAACTGAGGGTTTACGGATGCCTGTGCTAAGGCGACGTGTCAAGTCCAAACTAGAGAAAAAGGGACAGCCATAGACTCCACACAGAAGAAAAAAACCCTTGAACTGTCTGCATGACCTGAAGTGATTTCTGCGACATCTGCGACACTCAACAGGCTCTTTTTAGTGATAGTGTGGAAAAGTAGACTAGACTCGACTCTCAGGGGGTGGAGTGGGATATTAGGAGCAGTACATAAATCAATACCAAATGAGAGAATGGCTGCACAGTATTGCAACAAGTAAAATAGTCAAACAATTCTTAGTTCATTAGAGCCTTTTCCAGAAGGGAACATGTAATCGCAGGAAAGTGAATCCTCCATCTAGGCCATGAATGAGTGCTAAAGTGGGATAATACCTTGAGAGAGGAGAGAAATCCCCATGGCCCTTGTTCCCCTTCCCCCCCGCCCCCGAGGCATATTGTAAGCAGAGACCAATGGGCCTAGCTGACTGGGAAAAGTTGCCTAGAAGCTGTGAGGGGCGACGCTGGTTCTCTGCCTTGAAAGAAAACCCCAGAAGGGAGTATAAAAGCGCCAATGCAATTAGATGCATGTCCTCAGGACTCCTTTTATCAATAAGTCCAAAGAAAGGGTGGAACTGGAAAGGGAGCAACCAGGTAATTAATTAAAAAGAGAAAACTATAGCACTTCAGTGTGAAATGGGTTTTTACTAAACTAATAAGGACTGGATTTAAAACTAGGATTATTGCATTTTCAGCGTAGAGGTTCAGTGTCTTTAAACCATAGACAAGTAAACGAAACCCTGTGTTTTCAGAGGTGTAGTCAGAGGCTGTGGACCAGTGCAACACACTATATAGCTTTATAGTGGATTAATAAATCAGGACTGTATAATCATTAGTCATTTCAAAGATATGAGAACACTGACATCATTACAGTGTAGCAAAATGGATTTTAGCTGGGCTACCTGCATTCTCTAGCAAACTAAGCAATTTCAAATGACCATTAAAGTACCTCATATTATTAAATTCAATGCTGCTTGATTTCATTATTCCACCATAAAAGCACAAGTACAAGTTAAAAGACAAAAACATAGAAAACATAACATTTAAATGGAGTATCCACAAAACAATTAAAATCACATTACAAAATGGTTAAAGGAGAAAGTCCAGTTCAGATCAAATCACCACGTTTACTCAAGAATCTTACACTCTGACCAATCAGTTCAGCCATAGTGTCATGGATCACAGAATGGAAATTGTAATAGAAATCTGATCTATTAAACTAAAACCACAGTCGCTAAATATAAAGTGCATTAGTGGGTATACAAGTATCCCGTACACAGCGGCAGATCCAAGACAAAATATCTGTAAGCACAATTCACAGCCCAAAGGACATATCTACCATCCCATAGGTACATATGTTCTCGGTTTACAATACCTGCCGTCGCGAAACTCCACATGCAGTTGCCCTTACCAAAGTGCCAATGCATACAACGTCCGTAATGAATAAGACTTTGTGGACCAGTACCAAGCACCTCCGAAAAGTAAATAAAGCAGGGCAAGACTTAACCTCCGCCTCCATGCTGTACTGAGATAATTGCACACTGAAAGAACTACAACACTATTTCTTGACTTGCGGCATAATAATAACATTGCTTGGGATGTCTAATGGATAGATCTAGCTTAGAACAATGGTTCTAAGTAGCTCTTCATGATATCAAGGAACTGTGGACAAATTAGCAACAAGTCAACAACACACTCAGGCAAGTTACTACAAAACAGGCATGTATCCAAATCATTGCTGTTCCGCTGCTTACGTAAGAACTTTACAGGCAAGATACCTAAATGCAGATTCATGAACAACATTCAATCAAATTTAGAACTTACTTGATCGAGAGACTCCTCGTATCGGAGGGCTAGCTTGCATTCTCAGTAGATTCTCAGACTAGACCTTTGGCCAACCAGACTAACAAACATCGGTCTCCGCAATCGAAAAATTCCCAAACAAATTATGCAATTTCAAATGACCAAATACCTCAAATGACATTGCACAGAAGGGGGGGGGGGATCCTAATTAGATTGGCTCTGTCTGTATGGTGAAATTGACAGAGGGTGGGGGGTAGCTTGAATAGTTCTTGTTCTTTCAGAAAATCATAACTTATTGTTTTTATGTGATGTAAACTGATCAATATTCTGTGCACTCCAAAATGAAATCACAGCTTCCACGAAGAACCCAATTCTATAGATTCTTAATGCCCTCCCCCATAATTTGTATTTTACATGCAACCATGCACTAGAAGCCCACAGCGCCACAGAGAAATTAGTTAATACAAATATTGAAAGTGTAGAAGCTTAATGTATATGTGATGTTTATTATCTCTGTGGCACCCTTCTCTGATAGCAATACTTGTTTACATTTGAGAAAATAAACCACCAAGTAATATGCCATTAAACAAAGATTCAGTGAATAAATGGCCTATTGTTCTGAATATGTTTATTTATGCCAGCCGAAATAGGCATCCAGAAAAAGCTTAAAATATATATTTGAATTTTCTTTTTACAAAAAAAGTGAAACTAAAGTGTACAAACATTAGAAATAATAACATATTATACTAATACATTAATATATTATACTAGCAAAAAGTACCTGAACAGGTTCTGTGGACAGATCCGACAACACTCAATTGTTGAAAATCAATGATCCTGTAGGTCGCTTTTCCGATTCCCTCATCGCTTGATGTGCTTTGCACTCTGATGTAAACTGCACCGCGAATGGGCGTGTGGGTGGCTGGCTGACATACCCTGAAGCAGCTGCTGGGGGAGGTTAAATGCTGCATACTGGGACCTCCTGTGCTCTATCCCAACCTGTCGCCTCATCTTGGTATGGTGCAGTTTGTTGCGGTGCAAACATCTCAGAAACCGTGCATCCTAGGGCCTTGAAACATGGTTTTCGAGTTCCCACATTGACCTCGTTTTTGTTCCTCGTGTCGAGACCGGTCCTTCTACGACCACATTGATGTTTTGCAAATTTCAGGCAACCGTCTCATGTGTGAAGGTGTTAAAATCCGGGGAAAGGGATGGGGTGTCTCAATGTCATGTAGCCAGTAATGTCTGGAGGGTGCCAAAAGGTAAATATGCAAAATGGGGTGCAGATTGGTGAAACGGTATGGAACTGTATAAGGAACAACGCTTCATCAAGCGACAAACCCACTAAACAAATTTTGACTTTTACAAATCTAGATTAAAATCAAATATTATGGTAACCTTAACTTACCTACAAACAACATGTGCACCTACGACACAAGCACGTATGGCACACATGTTATGACACACCCTCCTAAGACGCATGCTCAACAACATATACACTATTACTACGCATTGTGAGGGGTCAGAAATGTGAGGCGGACAACTTTGTGAAGGTTTTTCAAAAGATGCCATTTTATTATTTCAAAAAGTTGGATAAAGACCTCACTATCCCTACCCTGATGCGGATTAGCCTGCCTAAAATAAACTAAAGGAAACACTAACAAAAGGTTTCTCTCCCTCACATTTATTCATATAACAACTCAACAAGGTAATATATGGAAATACAAAATAAAATAATGATAACAGTCAAATACAAAGCATGATAAATGTCTCCTTATAATCTGGGTGAATTCCCCTTCCCCAGATTCAAACAGGATTTTGTTCAGCAGTTCAAAAGAATAAGGAAATCCTGTCTCATAACACAGTTCTAATGTAGTTCTTTAGATTCCAACTTTGCAACGAAAGTGCCAACATTTCAGAATTGTTCAACAAAGTTTCATTCTCATCCACTTGTGATATTAAGAAGTCAAACAACCTTCTTTGCAAACCCCCAAAACATTTCCTTAGTTCATCAGAATTAACAAATTGTCTTTGTCAGAAATGTTCTGCAGTACCATGTTTGTTTTGGAAACATAATATTCAGAAGCAGTTTATACAACACTTGCTTCAGGATGATTCACCAAGGTTCTACCACTTCTTCTGTCAACACCACTTCACAAGACTTCTACCTGGTTTACTCCCATGCCAGGCCTACTACTTCAAAAGGTTTGTGTGTCTCGGATGAAGAATGCAGAAAAACACGATACAGGACCCCTTCTCAGGACTGGACTCGATTCAGTTAAGCAGTTTCGGACAGTGGTCACCACAGCACGGTGACGCAAAGGGACTCAGTTGTCACGGTCAGACTTGCCTACCTATCTCGGGTCCTCTTGACGCTAGGACTCTGGAATTTTGCTGAAGTAAGTCTTGTAGAACAAGCTGAGGATATTCCCCCCTCCCGCCCCCCAAGTTCCAGGCCTCAATGCAGAAACAGCGATGTCAGCAGCACAGTAGCCCAAACTCTGCTTCCAACAGTTCTTCTTCAAAGGATACTGAGCAAACGTCAGGAATTGATGTTCCCTCCACTCCAAGGGTCGCAACTCCCTCACAGGACTACTGAAGATCAATAGCAAGACAGGGCTCCTCCAGGACAGCAGCAGAAGTTGGTCGCCAGGCCTCCTTCAGATGGGTCTTCGGTCTCTTCACGGGTCTCACAGCTGGACAGGAGTCTTGGATCCTTAAGGTTACTCCAGGATCTTCCCAGAGTGGGTGAAGGGGTCCTCTTCTATCCTAAAAGCCAGGCAAGAGCCGCAACTCCCAGAAGCCAATAGCAGACCAAGCCCCACACACACCCCAGCAGTGGTCCAATCGGGACCACTGGCGGGAACACTCATGCATAACACTCAACACACTGAAACCAGTTTGCGGATTGGGACCAGACATTCACAGACCACATCCTGCCAGCAAACACACATAGCCCTCCAGTAGCCTGCCAAAGTCTCTGCTTTCTCAGGCACTAGAAGTCCATATAAAGGATGATCCTGGCCTCGCAGGCTGTTCAAAAAAAAAAAAAAAAAAGATGGCCAAAGGTCAAGTGAAAAACCTCCGTCACTGGCCACAGTTAATAGTCAAACGCAGTAAACACAGTAAGGTTAAAACGAAAAACACCCAAAAAATTGTAAAAAAGTCACTGCTGCCACCAGCTTGTCTATTTAGCACACCTAGAGTAACTGAGAATGCTTTCAGTGTTAGTCTAGGGCAAAAACAAAAGTATCCACATTGTACTGCACTGTAAGATGCCTTGTACAATGATAAAAGTTACCAAAAGTGATAACAAGTTACTCAAAGTAGAATTTTTTTTATTGAAGCAGCTGAAATCAATCAACTTTTCATTACAATAAAATGATTTTTCTTATTAACAAAATTAAAACAGAACTTACATACAGAGACAAGAGGAAAAAAATAAGTTCAGCATATATGCTATCACTTTTTTTTCTCAGCAGATGCAGTTATACAAACTATGCACACCATTTACATGCAATGCTCAATTCGTTTCAAGTTTTAGAGAGCTCAAAAAGTTCACTGTTGTAATTTGAATCATTTTATGAGAAGTACCAGTGTTGTAAGACCAACAAGTTTGCTCGTCCATACTACCCACGTATTTATGATATTTTTTTGAATGGATTACCCTTCTAGAGATTATAGCTGGACAACTTACAATCAAATGTTCAGTAGTTTCTGCTATTCCAGGAGACTGACAAAATCGACAAATGTTTTGCTGTTTTGATATTATTTTTCGTTTAAAAAGTAGCTCTCTGGTCGGCCATAAATTAAAACAGAGGACAGCATGTCTATAAAAAACACACGGAGATTGTTCTAGATATTTTTCTGGCATACCCATATATTTCAGACAAAATATTTCATGAGAGATGTGTTTATATCCTAGACATACATTGCGATTGTGAACCCAGTCCAATCTATAGATTTTAGTTTTATCCGGATTGGATGTTAATAATTCAATTGAAACATCAGCACACACAAGTATTCGATATGTCGCTAATAGCCATCTTTTAACAAACGTGTGAGCTTGTAAATATATATTCAGACAGTGTTCTTAATATTACTGGTTTTGTAGTGGATATTAAGCATTTGTGAAAAAGCCCACACAATTTCCAACAATAGATTGCATAAAGAGATACTAGGCCCAATTCGTAAAGGATCCAGGATATTGGAATGCATTGCGGCAGCTGTAGCTCTTGTTGCCAGAATTCTTTTTCCCCGATCTATCACATATGTTAGCCATCAAAGGGATATCGGTTTCTAATCCATATAAAATAGTTGGCATTATTTTAGCTTTCCAATATAACAATGCCGGTAGTAAAGTGAATTTGCCATAACGATACAATATGATTTTGGCTTGTGAAACGGCTGTAGATAGTTTATGCTCGATGCACATGTGATGCCCAGCAGCTTTGGCCGCACATTCGAAGCACATTCCCAAATAGATATAATTAGCAACGATCTCTAATGGCATGTTGTTAATGCACCAACGTCTCAGCTTCGGACCACATTTTGTTGGTCTATAGACAACTACTTGAGTTTTTGATGTGTTAATTCTTAATTCATTGAGATTGATATATTGTTCAAATGCTGTAAGAAGCCTTTGCAGACCAACTGGGGTTTTTTCTATAAGAACCACGTCGTCTGCATACATTAGGGCCTTGATGGCTATTCCCTTAATTTTTGGAGAATCAGAATTTACTGCATCAAATGTGTGTTTAACATCATGAATAAAGTAATTAAACACTGCAGATGCTAACAAGCAGCCTTGTTTAAGACCACGTGTTGTTGGTATGGACGACGAGAGCAAACCATGCAAATTAAGCCGAATACGAATAGAGGTGTTAGAATGAAAACCGTATATTATATCACACAAGGAGGCAGGGCATTGTTCATGCAAGAGTTTAGATATCATCAAGGCTCTGGAAACCGAATCAAACGCGGCCTGCAAGTCCACAAAAGCAAAAAATAACGGTTGCTTAGCATGTTGACACTGATATTTTAAGGCATTAATGCATAACAAATTTATACCTGTGCCAGTCCAGCCACAAATCCTGATTGTTGCGTGTCACACAAATTAGGTGACAAAATACAAGGCATTAAAATCTCTTAAAACACACTTAGCGAAAATGTTTCCCGGTATATCAAGAAGGGCTATGGGTCTGTAGTTCGTTGGCTTGGAATAAATCACCCTTCTTGAATATCGGGACTATTATGGAAGACTGCCACGACCTTGATAGAATCCTATTTTTGAGGATTTGTTGAAACAGTATGTAAAATTGTTGCCCATAGTTGGGCATTGTCTTTTAACATGATGTTGTGTAACCCATCAGGGCCCGCCGCTCTGGAATCGCTTGCCTTGCTGATAAAATCTCGAATAGTATCAATTGAGCACTCCAATATCCAATCGGTTTTGGTCTGCACAGTATAAGTAAAGTTGTCAAATACTGAGTCTGAATAGAGATCTTTAAAATAACTAACCCACTGATGTTCTGGAACACCATTGGCCTGTGCTTCCAGTTGTCGAAAATGACTACAGTTATTCAGCAACAGCAAAGTGGCTGTTGAATTTTTGGAGGCCATGGTTTTAAAAAAGATTTCACTATCATGTTGGAATAACACTGCTATACGCGCTCGGACCCAATTCGTAGAACGACATCTGGCTGATTTTAAGGCCACTTGAAGGTAATGCATTTCTCAAGATACCGTTACGTTCTCTACGATAAGAAGCTTGTCTTTCCCGTACTTCCGGGTCAGAGTGTGTTTCACTGCTTGATTATTCTTAATTAATATCTTGTCTTTAAATAGATCTAAAATTTGAGTGTATTGATTTGATGGATGATGTTTAAAGTGCCATTCAATACAGTTAAATGCACAAAGCTTTGGCACAGACCATGTGAACCTTGATCTAGCATTATTAATAACAAGGGATTGTTGAAGATATTTCAGTTGTTCTTCCCCACACACTTTTTGCCACTCAAATGTGATGGCTAACAAATTATGATCGCTAGACACTTGAGTTATGACGTTTCAAGAAATAATCCGTGTGAAGCATGTAGAATCTACAAATATATGATCAATGGTGCTAAAGCTGTTATTTCCATGCCACATAGGTTGTGCAGGCAGATCTCCTTTAACCGCACCAATCTACCACCTGTGACTGTCACCCTGTCTGGCTCGCTGCTCGCAACTGATCACCAAAGGATCCCTCCTCCCTAATCGTCTCGCCCTTGGATACTCTGCTGCTCCATCCTTCACTCAGTCGTGACTCCCCACTCTTTCTTCTCTAAAACCACTCTCCCCCAACCCCTCACCCTCCCTCTCCCCTCCACTGAACCTGTAAAAGCTCCTGACACCTACCCCAATAGTAGGCTCTCTTCTGTGCGACCACCAGCACTTCTCTCATCCCCTCCCTGTCATGTACTCTACCTGCCTTTCCCTCTGTCGGCCTCCCTCCATTGGCCTCCCCCCCTCCTCCTCCTCGTCGTCGTCCTTCACCTTCAGCTCATCCTCATGTCATCCCCACTCTCTCACCTCCCCCCTGCCCTTCCCTCCCGCCTCGCACAATCCTTTCTTGCTTAATCTTATCCACATCCCCACTGCCAATCCCTCCAGTCTCATCAACATCGCCCTCTGGAACGCTCGATCCATTTGCAACAAAGCCACTGCCTTGACCTGTTCTTCCGACTCAACCTCCAATTCCTCTGCATCACCAAGACTTGGATCCCCCCTTTCAATTCCACTGTTCCTGCATCTCTCCACCCCCTCTTCCTCCTCCTTTCATGTCCCACGGCCCTCAGGTTGCGGTGGCGGCAGGCTCATTTTTCACCTTAAATGTCTTTCGTCATCCCCTTCTTTATCTCTCCCTACCTTCTCCTCCTTTGAATTTCTCTTCAAATCCTTCACCTTCCCTCATGCAACAGACCTCCCGGCCCCCTTTCTTCCTTCTATGAAGATCTGGACCATCTTCTCTCTCTCTCATCTCTCCCTCCCCTACTCCTCTCTCAGTCCTCAGCGATTTTAACCTACCCCTCTCAACCTCATCTCAGTCTTCCCCCTCTTCTCTCCTTACTTAACTCCTACCTCCTCTCTTCCCTACCAACCCCTCCCACCCACTCATCTGTCTCCACTCTCGATCTCATCTTCCTCTCATCTCACTCTTCCTCCCCGTATCATCTCTTCCCAACTATCTCTTCGACCACGCTTTACTTTCCTTCTCCCTTACTCCTCCCCCCTCCTCATTGTCCTCACCCTCTCCACCCCCCCTCCTCTCGTCGTGATCTCCGCAACTTCAACCCTTCTCTCGACTCCTGTTCCTCCTCCCTTCCCCCTCTCCCTGACTTCTCATCCCCCTCAACCGATGACACCCTCTCCTGTCCTGCTCTATATCCTCCTGTCTTGAACAACTCTACCCTCTTACTTCCTTCTCACCATCTCACAAACCCTCCCAGCCCTGGCTCTCCTCTCACCTCCTATCCATGCGTCGCTTCCTCCCGTCGCCTCGAACGACGCTGGCTCTTAAAACCCCTTGAAACACTTGTGTATAGGCGCGTTATAAATGCCAAATCATATCATCTTCCTCGACCAACCAATCCTCTTCTCTTATCACTCTCTCTATGACTCTTCCCTCACATTAGCTAAGCGCTCCTACTTCTCCAACCTCCTCCACTCACAAGCTTCTCACCCCGCCGTATCTTCCAGACCCTTCCACGAATTCTTCCCTCTCCCTCTGACTTCGCCAACTTCTTCTCCTCCAAAATTCTCTCTCTCTCCGCCAAAACATCCTCTCCTCTCCGTCCTTCTTCCCTCCCTCCCCTTCCTCCTCTTCCACCCCTGCTAACATGTCCACCTTCTCTCCCGTTTCCCCTGACTGCATCTCCCGTCTCCTGTCCAAACCAAAACTCACCCTACCGCTGCCCCCTCTGGTCCTATCCCCACCCCTCTCATCCCCAAAGTCTACCCTCTCCTCATCCCCCTACCTAACTACCTTCTTTAAGATTTGTCTCTCCTCGCTACCTTCCCATCTGCCTTCAAACACGCTACCATCATCCCTATCCTGAAGAAGCCTTCTGCTAGCCCTCTTCTTGCCTCCAACTTCAGACCAATCTCCCTTCTCCCCTTCATCTCTAAGCTCCTTGAGCGCCTAGCCTACTCTCAACTCTCAGCTTTTGTCTCCTCTCACTCCCTCCTCCCCACCACTCAATATGGTTTCTACCCTAAACACTCCACTGAGACTGCTCTCACCTATGTACTTAAGTCTCTACTCGCCGCTCGCTACGCTAAGCAATCCTCAATTCTCATCCTCCTTGACCTCTCTGCAGCCTTTGACACCGTAGATCACCCCCTTACTTCTTAGCACTATGTCCTCCTTTGGCTTCAAAGGCTCTGTCCTCTCCTGGCTCTCCTCTTACCTCTCCAACCAATCCTTCACTGTCTCCTGGGGAGGCCGCACCTCCTCCAACTTCCCCCTGAACTATGGCGTTCCCCAGGGGTCCGTTATTGGACCTTTCCTTTTCTCTCTCTATACATCGCATATCGCCCCGTCATCTCTTTCGGCATCTCCCACCACTTCTATGCGGACGATACCAAACTCTTTCTCTCATTCTCTTCCTTCACCTCTGACCTCCACCACACCCTCTCTTCCTGCCTTACGGCCATAAGAAAATTGGATGTCATCCCATTTTCTTTCCCTCAACACTGACAAGACTGAAGTGCTTTTCTTCCCTCCCAACACTCTCTCACCTTCCCCTAACCCCGTCATCCACTTTCCCCCTTCCAATCTCCCCATCTCGACCCACGCTCGCAATCTTGGCCTCCATATTGACTCTCTCTCCTTCTCTAACCACATCTCCCTAACCTCCTGTGCTTGTCGGCACCACCTCTTCAACATCCATAAGATCCGCTCCTCCCTCATCTTTCACGCTTCTAAACTCCTAATCTCCTCCGTTATTTTCTCCCATCTCTTCTACTGCTCCTCTCTTCTCTTTGGACTGCCTGTCTCTCATCTGACTCCCCTAAAATCCATCTACCATTTCTCTAACCGCACTCTATGTCTTCTTGGCCCTCGAGACTATCTCTACCTCACTCTCTTAACTCGGCTGGCTCCCCTTCCTCTCACAATTGAAATTCCAATTCCTCTGCCATGTCTACAAATCTCTCCATGACCTCGCCCCCCCACCTTGCCTCCCTCCTCTCATTTTACTCTCCCTCCCGCTCAGCTGATCTCCACCTTCTCGCCGTACCCCCAGCCCCTTCTGCCTCCTCGCGATTCTGCTCCTTCCAACTGCTGGCCCCCCTCCACTGGAACTCCCTACCTCTCTCTATCCGCTCCACCCCTACCTACCCGTCTTTCCGCTCCTCCCTCAAAGCCCTTCTTCTCCACTCTCCCCCCCTGACTCTCCTTCCCTACCTCTCTCCCCCCTCACACACCTGCTACCCTTCCCCACCCCCTCCCCCCACCCTCTGATGACCCCAATTTGGGTACTGTAACCACCTTAATGCATTGCGGAAAACAACCGCGTTGTTTCTGCCTGAATCTGCTTTCCCATTTGGGGCTCTCGGGGCCCCCCGTGGGGAGCCCGAGAGCCCCAAATGGGAAATCGGCTGTAGGCAGAAATACTGCGCGGCATGTAAACACAACCGTGTTGTGTTTTTGCCTACCTTGGCTTTCACTTTGGGTCTCCGGTGCTCCCCTGGGAGCCGGAGGAGCCTGAGAAACTTGGAAAGAAAAACCGCAGCGTTTTCCAACACAATAACGTTGTATTTATGTTTGCGGTCGCTTCAAAAGCGACCGCAAACATAAATACAACGTTTTTAAAGCTGCGGTTTTATTTCTAAGTTTTCCGGGCTCCTCCAGCTAGTGCTTATTTTTTTTTTTAAATAAATAGCACTTACCGAGATTCAGCTGCAGCTTTCCTGCTCTGGTCTCCGGTCCCCGTCCTCCGCGTACAGCACTAATGAAGGGAAAGCCACCCAGCGGTAGCTTTTGTTTACTACAGCTGGCTGGCTTTTCCTTCATTAGTGCCGCAAAAGCAAAAGCCAGCACAGGAGGGCATCCATTTCACAAAATGGATGCGCCCATGTGCTTGCTTTTGCGAATTTTGAGCTTGAATAGCTCAACATTTTACATAGGGAGTTTTAAAAAAGAGAATGCTAGTATTTTTTTTTATGTTGCCTATCTATTTTTTAAATAACATTTTTTACTAGACCATGCCTTTAAAGGCTTGTGTAATAGTAGAGTGCAAATGACTAACTGTGGGCATTTCGAAGTGCTGAGGCGAATCGAGTTCTGAGGTTCGAGGGTGATGTCCATATATGGTATAAAAAAGGCTTTGTCCGGTTCCTGAATGTACAGAGTTATTGTATGCATACTCGGAAATCCATAAAATATCTTTCCAATTGCTTTCGGTCTGGTGTAGCATGCAGCGTAGGTAGTGTTCAAGGGTCTGTTTGGTCCTTTCCGTCTGACCATCGGTCTGGGGATGGTGACTTGTTGATAGCCTCACGTCGATTTGTGCTAGTTGACAACATTTCTTCCAAAAATGCGAGATAAATTGACTACTTCGGTCAGAAACCAATACGGAAGGGAATCCGTGTAATTGGACAATGTTTTCGAGGAACTCCTTGGCCAGAATCGAAGCAGAAGGTAACCCCTTTAAAGGAATAAAGTGGGCCATCTTGGAAAAAAGATCCACAATAACTAGGATGGTGTTTAATCCATTACATGGAGGTAGATCTGTAATAAAGTTTAAAGACAAGGTGTGCCATGGTGTAGGTGGAATATCCAAAGGTTGTAAAAGGCCAGCAGGTTTTTTCTTCTGGCTTTTGATTTGGGCGCAAATGCCACAAGACATCACAAATGACTTTACATCTTTTCGCCAAGTGGGCCACCAGAACTGTCTCTTAATTTTCGCTTCAGTTTTTGCGATACCTGGGTGCCCTTCCATCAGGGTGTCATGGTAATTGGAGATGACTAGTTCTTGTATTTCCTTGTGTGGTAGAAATAGTCGTCCTTGATAGTAAGGTAGGTCATTGACGACGGAGTAGTCCGGGCCTTTCTTTACCCAGTCCTGCAGGGTTGCTGGATCGAAGAGTTGTTGGATTTTTGAATGAATAGCTTCTAGTGTCTGTAGAGTAGTTATGCCAAGAATTCTTTGCTCTGGAATTATTGGCACCGGTTCCGGGTTTGCATATGCTTCTCCCATCCCTATTCGGGATAAGGCATCTGCTTTGCCATTTTTGCAGCCTGGTCGATAACTGATCACGAAATCGAATTCGGCAAAGAACAATGCCCATCGAAGTCATCGCGGTGATTGGGCTTTGGCTGTTTTTAAATACTGCAGGTTCCGATGATCAGTGATTATGGTAATAGTATGCCTGGCACCAAGATGATAGTGCCGCCAAGCCTTAAAGGCGGATTTGATGGCTAATAGCTCTTTATCGGTAACCGCATAGTTTAACTCAGGTGCTGAGAACTTTCTGGACCAAAACGCTACTGGGTGAAGTAGACCGGTTTCAGGATCCTTCTGGGACAGGACAGCTCCCATGGCTAAACTGGATGCATCAGTTTCTACTATGTATGGAAGCTTAGGGCGTGGATGCTTTAAGACAGGTGCTGATGTGAATTTCGCTTTCAGCTCTTGAAAGGCCTTTTCAGCCTCTTCGGTCCACAAGAAGCGTTTGTTTTTTCGCAAAAGTGATGGGGTGTACAACATGGGAGAAGTCTGGAATGAATCTGCGGTAGAAATTAGCAAATCTGAGCATGCTTTGTACCCCTTTGACTGAACTGGGTGATGGCCACTTGAGAATTGCGTCCACCTTTCGAGAGTCCATTCGGACTCCTTTTGGAGTCAGGATAAATCCAAGAAATTCAACTTCCGTAGCATGAAAAACACATTTTTCCAATTTTGCATATAACTTGTGCCGGCGTAGTTTGTCAAGGACTGCACGCACGTGCTTAACATGGTCTGATTCTGAGGAGGAGTACACTAGAATATCATCTATGTATACGACGACACAGACGTCAATGAGTTCTCGAAGGACATCGTTCATAAAATACTGGAAGGCTGCTGGTGCATTGCACAACCCGAAGGGCATCACCTGATATTCGAATAATCCGTACTTGGTGCGAAAGGCAGTCTTCCATTCGTCGCCTTTCTTGACACGTACCAGATGATATGCCCCTCAGAGATCTAACTTAGTGTAGATACAAGCATCCTTTACTTGGTCTAGTAATTCGGGGATCAGAGGCAATGGGTATCGGTTTTTTACTGTAATCTGATTTAATGCGCGGTAATCTATGCACGTTCTAAGGTCACCTTCCTTTTTTGGCACGAAGAATAAAGCTGAGGATGCAGGAGACTTGGAAGGACGAATAAAGCCATTAGCAAGGTATTGATCCAAGTATTGCCGTAGGTGACGATTTTCAGGTTCCGTGAGGGCATAGATTCTACTGCATGAGGGTTGTGCACCGGGTAGGAGGTCAATTTGACAATCGTATGATCTGTGAGGAGGTAATGTATTGGCCTGTTCTTTTTGAAAAACATCCTGAAATTCTTGGTATTCCTGAGGTAACTGCACGATTGGGTTAACGACTGTAGCCAGGCCTTTGTTCAAAGTTTTCTCCGGGTAACAGGTGTGTGCACAATCCGGGAAGGTTATTCTCTTCTCTCGCCAATCTATACAAGGATTATGCGTTTCCAACCATGGCATCCCCAGTATTATCTGGAACTGTGGGGCTTTCATTAGATCAAACACAATAGTCTCTCGATGCCCATCTTGACTCAACAGTGTCATCTCTGTAGTCATGTAGTGGAATGAGTTACAGGCCCCGAGGCAATTTCAGTTCCATCAACTGTGGTAATGACATCCGAAGTGGTCTTTTTGCAAAGAGGTAGATTCATCCTTGACACCAATTCGTGGTCCATATAGTTTCCTACGGCCCCGCTATCTATGTATGCCCTTACTGCATGCATACGTGATGGCTGCCTGGGATCAAGTAGGACCATAGGGATAATCAGATGCAAGGTCTGAGTGTCCTTCTTTAAGCTCGGCAAGCGGACCTCTACACTTGTCGGGCGTGGTCGTTTCCCGAATCAGGCTCTATGTGGCTTTTATCAGCAACTCCTACCACCTTCTTGGGTGGTTTTGTAGGGCAATCCCGTAGAAAATGTCCTGAGGTTCCACAGTACAGACACAACTGCATCTGTCTTCTTTCTCTTTCCTTTTGAGTTAAGGGTCCTTTAACCCCCCCGATCTGCATAGGTTCGGATGCATCTGTTCCTTTGGGGGCAACGTTGGGTTTAACCAAAACCCGGTTCTCGAACTTAGCTCGATCAGTCTTTCGGTTCTGAAGTCGGTGGTCTAGCTGGACCACTAAGTCTATAAATTCTGTGCAATCCTGAGGTGGGTTTACAACTTGAGCCAAGACATCTTTGTGTTCTCCCCGAAGTCCACGATGAACCAATGTAATTCGTTTTTCCTCCGGCCACCCGGTTTCCACCACCAACCTATTGAAGGTTGCAATATAGGTTAGCAGATCCTGGTTACCTTGTCGTAAGGATAAAAGTTTGTTGTCCAGGGCTTGACCCAGTGAGTGTCTGGCGAATAGTTTTTCCATGCTCCTTTGAAAGCCCTGAAAATCCCGGAGAAGAGGATCATCCTGGTTGACTAATGGAATGGACCAATACGCTGCGCTGCCACTAAGATATGACAATACAAAGGCTACTTTGGCTTGGTCATTTGGAAAGGCTCCCGGTCTGCATAAAAAGTGCAAGCGGCATTGGTTCATAAACACGGCAAACCTTTTGGGGTCCCCAGCAAAGCGTTCGGGTGGAGCTAACGGAATATTTCCTGGTAAAACCACTTGCACAGGATTGCTTGATGAAACGGGGGTTGGGTTTCCCCCATACCCAGGTAAGGGCGTTTGTCCAGCTTGGTTTTGCAGTAGTTGCCTAGCCAGATCATCCGTGCGCTCCTTTGAGACAATCAGTTCTCTCCTGAGGGCATTAGTCTCTTGGCGAGCGGCATGTACTTCCGCCCTAAATTCCCCCAATAATTGGGCCAGTTGGTCGGTTTCCGAGGTTTCCATAACACCCGGGTGGGTATTTGTAGAGAGGCTTCGCGTTCTGTTACGCTCACCTGGACCCCACAGGGGTGTCCATCGGACCCAGACAGCTGCAGTCTCCTTCAACGTGATGCGTAGTGCAGAGATAACTGTCTGGACTGGCCCGCCTAGTCCTGTCCGCTGGACCCGAAGAAGTATTTTCCTGCAAGTGGAGACAGGGATTAACCACCTGTGGGTTTTAGTGATGGCCTCCCAACTGTTCTCACTCTCCCCCCACTAATCACCTCCGATATCCCCTTAGTAATCTCACCTTATGTTCGTAAAAGATGAGCTCTCCATCCTGCGTGTCTTGCAGGGGCGCGTAGATACCAGTTACTTCACTGGTTTGAAGGCGTTGGGAGAGTTCCGGTAAGTATTGACTCTGAAGTCCCTGGCGGGATTGGTAAGTATCAAGTTCAAAGAGTTCAATGTGCCCGATGTTCACTCTTGTCCCCTTCCTTCCTTAAGTTGCAACTGAGTTCGTGAGAAGGTGGTCTCGTAGCTGCTGCTGGCATTCAGGTAAGAGTCTGTGTTACCCAACGCTGTCCGGTAACTATTGCATGCGTTAATGTGTTGTTTTTCTCCCTCTTTACAGATGCGGCATATGAAAATGTGGAGAGTTATGGAATAATACCGCTGGTGGTAAATCAGGTAAGTCTATGGTGGTAAGAGGTTGTATTTGTTGATTCCCTTGGCTCACCTTGTTTTTCTTGTGTCCCCCTAGGTGCCGGATTACGGCGAAGAAATGATGGACAGTGCCGGATCGAAAGATGCTGTGAGAACTGGCGAGTATGGCGCCGTGCTGGAGCTGGCGAAGCGACGCGTGCAGGACTGATGTACTTTCCAGGTCCGGAGATGAAATGGTTCCGGAATTAGGCAAGGAATTTGAAATAAGTTTGTTTTCTAACCTTGTCCTTTTCTTCTTTATTCAAGGAGCTCCGGATTCGAGGCAGGCGTGGCAGAAGACTGGATGCTGGCTGCAGGCACGGTGAGCGTCACGCTTCTGGATGCAGAATAACGCGAAGCATGTGCTGCTGGTCGGGTGTGGTTTAAATAGCCTCCAAAGTAGTTCCAGGTAAGAAGTTCCCTAGAGCCACACCCGAGTAAGAAATAGTCCCTGTAACAAAATAGTCCCATCCAGGCCTCATGTAGGCTTGGACTCTTTTGCAGCATGGTCTGCATCAGGTAAGTAAAGTCTATGAGCCTGGCGCCTATGGCGCCAGGACTGAACCCAGACAGCCCCTAGCCGGGGCTGCTGAGGTTTAAACAAATGTCTGGATGCCTGCTCCCGGAGCTGAGGGCCTTGGTCTTGATGCCCGGGGGTAGGCATCATGACAGCAAAACAGTTTGGGGGTCCATAAAATGGAAGGAAAGGTGCATTAAATAGTCTTCCATCCATTCTTTAAGTAAAATGATATGTTATATATGAGTTCTGATTTTTCTGTCGGGCTGAGAAACATAGTTATAAGGTTCCATTTGTTCTAAAATTACATATGGTCCATGCCATCTAAAAAGCATCTTATTTTCAGATATTGGAAGTAGAACCAATGCCTTGTGGCCTACCGAAAATGATTTCATTACAGCCACTCGGTGGATAACACACAACCGAGAGAAATTCAGATGTCAGCGAAGGTGATGGAACTGAAATAAATCCACATATGCCGGAAAAAAAAAACAAATTTGAAGGAAGACGACGACATAACGGATGACAGAAGCAGAGGCTCTGTGGAAACTATGCTCATGGAACATGCAGGGATCATTGCACTTGTTGAGGGAGAAAACCAAGACCTTCAAACCTCTGAAATAATAGGTCTCCAAGAAACCTGGATCAGTAAGCAGCCGATATGTGATGGATACAATACCTTCATGAATCCAGCAATCACAAGAGCGAAAGGCCGCTCATCTTCTGGATTGCTTACGATGATAAAAGCCGCTGCTAATCTACTTGTCGTTGAGACGAGCAACCCGAATTCCTTTATTCAAATCATCATAATGAAAGCAGCATCAAGTATTCATACTAATCCCAACAAGAGGAGTGGAAAACAACGTGAGAAGACCTTTTGCCTATTCAATCTATATTGGACTCCAGTAGCGATCAACGACAATATCTTCATCTGTTTTTTCAAGGGTGGATGAACTACACAACCGTTATCCTAAATCTGAAACAATTCTTTTTGGAGATTTGAACATCCATCTATTCAAAAACACTGGCATATTGATTCCACAAAGTAAACTCTCAAGGAAAGCCCAAATGTGGATGAAAGACACACGAGGGAGGACATTCCGCCTGTTCCTACATGGCAAAAAGGGCAAACTGTGGCATACTTGGACAACATATTCGCAACCCAATCATTATAGCCCGATTTGGAAGCAATGAAGATCGTTCTAACCACAACTAGAGACCATCACAAAATAACACTTACATGGAAAGACAAACAGCAGCGATTATATACCCAGAGATTACCCAGGCTGGAGGTAAACTAAGTATTAAACAGACTCAGTATCACGGATGAATATTCACAGGGGTTAACAGATACCTTTCTATACACACAAATGAAAGACAAGTTAGACAGCAACCAATTCGTACCCATGCTTTTGACAAAGAAACTGCAACCAGGAAGAAACAGCTACAAGCTCAAACACGCTTGGTCTGGAACCTAAACTTTGAATCTAAAAGGAGATGTGTGAAAAACTTCAAACAACAGTACAGAAATTGGCAATGGAACACTCAGGCCTGGCAGTTGCAAAATGATGCGGAATGTATGCTTGGAGCCCTGAGCCAATGAAATACCAGAGATCTATGGAAATTGATATAGTCACGAACAGATTAAAGAGTCACTTATATCGGATGGCTCAGAGGTGTCCTGGATCGGCCATTCCACCAAGCTCTTTGATAAAACCGAAGAAACAGCTGCCAACAGAAACAAAAAATAAAATGGGAGATTGAATGGACCTATGAGGAAATCCTAGTACATATCACCCACCTCAACGTCTCTCGTGCGCCAGGCCCGGATGGGCTTAGCAATGCTATATATAAAAAAAATCGTGAAGCCTGGTCTAAGCTCTGAACAACTTTTCCAGATCCTCATTGAACGCAAAACAATTCCGACCACCTGGAAAGCTGCAATCCGAATTCTGATTTTTAAAAAATGGGGACAGAAGGGCGTGGCCTGGAGCGCCGACAATGCGGACGCTGCTCCGATGGCTTCTGTGGGATGCCTGCTGTTTCCTGCCTTAATTGCGGCAGTAGCTCCTCGCCACATGAAGAAGACCTATGTGGTGAGGCATGACATCTAGGGGCATCTGCCAGCTAACTTCTACGTGCCTCGGACCTAGTGGGTGCAAGATCCGGGCAGGTTTTCCCTCCGCGGCCCCACCGCTCGCCACCTCGAAGATCCCAAGATGGCGGACAGGACCGCGGCTTCGGAGAGAGCTCAGAGAGGAGGAGAGAGAATAAGGACGGGCCGCCTGCCCTAAGCCCCTCAGCGGCACTCAGCGATCGGATACTCCCCGCTTTCGGCTGCGGGCACCTGGCCAAGTGGACTGCTCTTCCTGGAGGAGGTCCCACAGTGCTTCCCTCGCTCCACCCGCCAAGCTTTGCCCTCGCCTGCGGTCGGGGATTCCCGCTCTCAGCTGCGTACCCGGCCGAGTGGACTGCTCTTCCTGGAGGAGGTCCCACAGTGCTTCCCTCGCCCCACCCACCCAGCTTTGCTCTCATCTGCAGAGTTTTGTCTGCGGCGCTGGAGCTGGGAGCCTGCCTGCGGGTGCAGGAGGA
Organism: Ambystoma mexicanum; assembly: GCF_040938575.1. Lineage (NCBI taxonomy): Eukaryota > Metazoa > Chordata > Amphibia > Caudata > Ambystomatidae > Ambystoma > Ambystoma mexicanum. Next base: position 971,497,825 of record NC_090936.1, on the reverse strand, counting down.
GGAGGGAGCCTGAATCAGCTCCAGCAAAGGGCAGGCCTGACCCCCGGCACTTGGACATCTCAGCTGACACACACTCGAACGGCTCCAGGCTCCGGTAGGGGGGGCGCTGGGGTGGGCGCCTTCTGCCCCTGGCCCTCTCTCTGTGGGAATGTTTGTGGGAACTGGCGCTGTGCCTGGGGGCCTGGCCCCTCCACAAGTAACGTGGCTGGCCTCCCTCCCCAACCCCCACATCCATTTTGGTGAACACATGAGATAAATCCTGGCGACTGCACCACCTCTGATGGTCCGTGGGACCCCCTCGGCAACCGGACCTGACAGGGGGTGAACTGGAGACAGCATCTCACCTCTGTCCAACGCCCTCACGCAAGCTTCGTGGCAGGGAGTCCCCGGCGAACCCCTCGCTCCAGGGTGTGACCCAATCAACGTTTCAGCGGGGGACCCTGCACCCTCCCAGTGGGACTCCCAGCCTGGAACAAGATAGGTAAGCCCTAGCGGGCATTGATACTGCTCCCCAGCCTGCCTAATCTGTCCCCCTCCCCCTTTCTTTGAACACTTCCTGGGGTGCCCCGGCCCACCTCCTATAACTCTCATGTCCCCCCCTCGCAGACCTAGAAAGATTCCCTCACTGGCACCTACCGCTGGGGGAACGAAGAGACCTCTCTAAAAGTAACATAGGCATTCACGCCGGCAGCACACCTCCACTGAGAGATCCTGGGTGGCCCTAACCAGCCTATCAACGACAGAGTTATTGATTTCCTCACCACTTTTTTCCCATGGAGCGCCAGACCGTCCCGCCGCCCATGAACAACACAATGGCCAAGCAATTGAAATCCAGCAGGAACCCAGACATTGCAGCATGTTAATGGTGTCTGATAAACCGAAGAAACGGGACCCCCCCCCCTCCTCCTCTCCACTGGAATCTTTAGACATGGGATCCCTGGCGACCAAAGACGATATCTGAGAATTCATGGCCGACATCAAATCCGAATTCAGGTCTTGCATGGTTGAACTTACCACTAAACTAGAAAGCACCGATAAAAGGGTAACGGAGGCCGAACAAAGACTGGGAGAAGTTGAAGATCGAACCCAGGATCGTACATCCACCCTGATAGAAGTGCAACGCTCAGACTCCTGCAAGACAAATGCGAAATCTTAGAATTCAAGCAGGAGGACTTAGAAAATAGGGCCCGACGCAATAATCTCTGGATTCGTGGGTTCCCAGCCTCAGTCCCAGACGAAAACCTGGCGGAATATGTGGGCGACCTCTTCCAATCCCTTCTTCCGCAACTAGAGAAGTCACAACTCCTCCTAGACCGTACCCATAGAATGCGCCCTCGCCGCGGAGTGGAATCAGGCGCTCCGCCAGACTTTATCACCAGGGAACACTTCTTCACTACGAAGGAAGCCATCTCGAGATTGGCCGCACCAGAGACGAAATAACCTTTCAGGGCTCTCCCCTTAAAATGCATCAAGACCTATCTCTCCTCACCCTCCAGAAAAGACGATCCCTCCGTCCACCAACTGTCTTCGTTCAGGATCAACAAATCCGCTACAGATGGCTCTTTCCCACGGCCTTACAGTTCTCCTACAAGGGCACTCTGAGGAGGATCAGCCATCTGGAAGACGCCGAGAAGATTATGCACCCAGACTCGCATAAATGCCCGTCGCCACCAACCACAGGAACAGTCACTGACACGGACCTTACAGTCTCCCCGAAATCTAAGCAAAACTCATGGTCAAAGGTCCCGAGGTTTAGAAGAAAGAAATGAGCTGACACAAAAGCAACAGACTCACCGAAACCTCGGAGCACCGTGCCCTGAAGGAGCTCCCTACCTACGTAAACGCAGATGAACCCTGGCAGTCGAGGCAGCGGGCCCCACCCCACGGCCCATGCCCATTTCCAAGGCACAATCCACCTACGAGTCCTTGGAATTATTCGCTAAGCCTGTTCTTAGTTCCAGCCATGTTGGCTGAAAACGGTTATATGACCCCGTTGGCCGGGGAGGGGGGCCAGATCCACAAAAAGGACCCCCCCTCAGTTAAATCTTGGCCCTCCTGTTGGAGGTATGAACAAAAACTTCAGAGGCAGGTTAATGAGTGGCTGCACATCCCACAACATGCTGACTGACCCACCCACAACTCCCCCCCCCCCCCCCTCCGATCCCACCAGCAACGCCACATCATATCTCGGATTACCAAACCCTGAGGATTGTTTCCCTGAATGTTAAAGGATTAAACTCCCCTGCCAAACACAAGTCAATTCTGCAAAAACTCCAAGATGATAATGCAGCAGTAGCTATGCTTCAGGAAACGCACCTCCTACCAGCTGATTTTGGACGCCTGCGCTCCCAGTACTTCCTAAAACAACTCCTCTCATCGGGAAATGCCAAAAAAGGTGGCACAGCGATCCTCTTCAGGAGAGGGTTAAACCCCCAGATATTGGACACTATACTTTGCCCAGATGGCTGATTCACAGTCAAATTCCTACTGCTGGGACAATTATACTCCTTCGCTTCAATATACGCCCCAAACACAGGTCAAGCTGCCTTCTATGAATCTCTAAGCTCCACACTCTCCCGCTTCTTAGAGGGCCAGATAGTAATCAGGGGCGATTTCAATGGGGTTCCGGATCCCACCAAGGATATACCGGAGATTTCGCTTCGGCATTGGCACTCCTACAGCTGTTTAGGACCCTAGAGGTGGTGGACTCATGGAGGATACTTCATCCCTCGGAAAGAGACTTCTCCCTCTACTCCTATGTTCATAGGACATTCTCCAGAATAGACCTCCTCCTGGTATCCCCGCAAATACTCACAATTGCCAACAACGTCCGTATAGGCCCAAGGATCCCGTCTGATCACTCCCCGATAACTCTAGAAATTCAAGTACATGACCCATCCCCCACCGTGCTACGCAGATGGATACTATATGACCGCTCAGGGACTCAATTGCATCCGCAATCCGCAATTAAGAATTTTTTCAAGGAAAACCCCAGTGAAGACACCTCCCCTGCTAACAACTGGGATGCCATGAAAGCAGTGATACGTGGGGAACTGATCGCGCAGGGAGTGGTCTTCCACAAGAAAAGGCGACAAGTCTGCTTAATTCTCGAGGAGGACCTTCGAAAAGCAGAGAAGACCCACAAGGAAAGGGGCTGGTCCCCAAAAACACAACGAGCTATTCGCATGGCACAAAAGAAGATCGAAGCCCACTATGCCGAAAACACGGCACATCAACTGGCGAAGGCTAAGCAATTCTATTATGCCAAGAATAATAAGGCGAATAAGCTATTGGTGGCCAAACTCGCTAAAGCGAAAAGACATAACACTCATTGGTCTGCGGGACCCACAAGGCAAAATACAATATGCCGACCAGGGCAAAACGCCTGGCAGCAGACCACCTTACACAGGTGATGACTGTTAGGAAAGATTTCATAATTGTATGTAATTTTCCCCCCATGTGTCAACCCCCAAACTTTTTGCTGCTGTTTTACACCCTGATCTAGACTTTGCCAGAGAAGTGCAGCCTTCCGCCGCACTCCTCTGGGCTTTCGCTCAATTCTTATTGGGAAACTGACATGCCATTAAGACAGTCAGTACGGGGAGACTTCGTTTCCCTTAGTCCTTTCCTCATGTTGCGGCTTTTGAGCAACATGAAACAAGAGTGCACTGTAACTTACTTTACCGCGCTCTTGGGTCTCTAGTCATTTCAAAGGCCCTAGAAACTCTCGCTGGACTTATTATGAACTGTGCAAGTGTGTCACAGACAGGACTGGTGGCAGCTATCGTTTCTCTTCGGTTTTGAACTTTTTTGCCATGTTATCCGCGCTTACTGCGTTTGGCACGAATAAGTGGACTGGCTCCAAAATGGCCATGCCACGAGGTTCTTTGTCCTGTCCTGTGACAATCTTGCCCCTTCACCTTCCCCAGGTCAAGCCGACCCGGGGCCGTCCTTATTTGGTCATGCACTTTCCCACGAAACACAAAGCTTTCGCGGGCTTCGGCATGCCTTGTGTGTATGCCTCCAGGATGTGGGCTGGGATGTCTGTTCCCAATACACATCCTGGGTGCCAGAGAGTCTGGAGTGTCCTGAATGCCTGGGACCGCCGTGGTCCGTGATAGGTCCACGTATGGTGTGAGTGTTCGTGAGCAGATCTCCCATTGGGTCCTCTCAGTTTTGGCGCGAAGGGAACTTTGGATACGAGCAGGCTGAAAACACCACTACATGTCGATCTCCTGAGTTCACACCGAACGAGGGATAAGGAGCCAAGTATCCTGCAACAAGAAGCTGAGTCGAGGAACCGCTGGTGACCCGCTGAAGGTTTGGCACCCCGAGCCGCTGTCGTCCTGCGAGACCCCTCTGCATCCGATCGTCCTAGAAGGTCTGCGAAGGCGCATCGACCCATTGGAATAGTGGGAGCAACTATTCCCGGCACCTTCATCAAACCCTACAAGTAAGCCTCTTCGGAAGTGTCCCTGGGCCAACCATTCGGCTGACCAGTTTACACTGGACGTTTGCTCCGTCACCGCCGCCGTTTCGGGGGAGCCCTCGAACCTTGGCCTACCACTAGCTCTGTGTCCACGGCACCCTCACACCGAATTTCGTACACTTGGCATTCCCACGTCTGAAGTGAGACGAGTGCGCCCGGACCAGAGTAAACGCGATTGCCGTGTTGCCCTGCTGTGGTAACAACCTGTGCACGTTCACTGCATTTGGGACCCCCTCGCCCCTGCATCCTGCTACCGCGGAATCTACACGGTGTCGAGACGCCCTGATCATCCCAGCCGAACCTGCCAGCATCGTGAACTGAATTGGCGAAGTTTGGGTCTGCCTGCATCGGGGACCGGCGAGTAGTCCATACCCCAACCGGTGGACCCTAGCGCAGGAGCCCATTTCTTTTCTACCGCTGTTGCGAAATAGCGGATCCTTCCCGCACTCTCACCCTGCCTCTGCCCGCAAGTGGAGGCCGTGCTTGAGTAGTGGGGACTTGTTCTTCATCTACCTTCCTGAAGTGTCAGAGACCCTTGAAGAGTCCCTATTTTGTCCATTGGCACAAGCGCGTGCAGGTACTTTTGAGCATAAGGCTCCTCTCTTCGTAGGGCTCGGACTTCCTCCTAGTTAGGTGTATTTCTGATGTCGAACTGGGTCTGACGATTACTTGCACTGCCCGTTTTCCTCCCCATCCAGGTGGTCTACATATTACGTGCTCATAACTCCTTAGACCCCCTCGGTCTTGTGGATATAGTGTGTTGATTGTGATGTGTTGGTTTACTTTAGTATTATTGTGATTCTTTGCTATGGTCGATGTTACAAAGGCCTTGTAATAAATGTGTCTATATTTGTAATAAAACACCTGTCTGGAGTAATTTGTAAGTGTCCTTTGTGTGCTCATTGAGGTCTTTCAGTCACCCTCACCCCTCTTGAGACTTATTCTTGACCGCCGCCATCGCTACCCGGATTGGTCTGGCTTGTCAAGAGGTTACCCTGTTCCAAGAAACTAGGCTGGCCTTCTGAACCTCTGCCCCTCCAGGTCCAGGTTCAGAAATCCATCTTAACAATGACCGCCCCATTATGCGATTTAGAGGAACAGAAGCCATATCTACAAAAAGCTGAACTTGCCCACCTGATAGACCCAACTCGAGACTCCCTGGATGCTTCGATCTTAAGTGAGGAAGTAGACGAGGTGATACAATCTCTCAAACCCCAAGCGCCTGGTCCGGATGGCTACTCAACCAGGTTCTATAAGATCTTTAAGCCCCAACTGCTCGCACCGTTGGTACAACTATTCAATTAATTCAGAACCACAGGAGTCATAACCCCTCCCATGCAAGAATCAATCACAGTCCTGATACCTAAGCCCGGAGGCGACCCGAGACCCCCCGCCTCCTACAGACCAATTGCCCTGCTAAACATAGATGTCAACATCTACTCTAAGATTCTAGCGACATGCCTATCCCATATTTTACCGGACATAATTCACTCGATCAAAGCAGATTTCTGAAACACCGATCCACGGCCGACAACATTCGCAGAGCTTTGGACCTGGTAGAGCTTGCCTCCCGGGACTCCCAAGGGCTAGCACTTATGGCACTTGACGCGACCAAGGCATTTGATAAGGTGGACTGGACTTTCATGAGGCTTACCCTCGAAGCATTTGGCTTTGGACCGGAATTTCATACTATGGTTTTAGCTAACTATATATCGCCCAAAACCCTCTTAAGAATCAATGGCACCTACTCGCCTTGACTTGTGGAACCAGACAGGGATGTCCGCTGTCCCCACTCCTATTTGTGCTGATAATGGAACCATTTGCCCAATGAATCAGGCTGAACCCCTCGGTCAAGGGCTTCTGGGTTGGTGCCTCGCACCACAAACTAGCCCTCTATGCAGACGATGTCCTGTTGGCCATCATGGAACCCCGCTCCGCCCTGCCCCATGCCTTGGCCGAAATAAATAGCTATGGAAGGGTCACTGGATTCTCCATTAACTAAGAAATCTGCTGCACTGCGGATAGGGATATCCCAGGGGAGCGAGAAACTGATTCCAATGTGCCCAATCCAATGGAATACGAAAGCTATTAACTGCCTAGGGGTCCACATCCCAGCCGACCCGAAGGATGCTTACCATGCAAACTTCCCCCCACTATTTAAGGGGCTGGAAACAGACCTAAAACACTGGGCGACACAAGAAATATCATTAATGGGCCTGATCACAGCCTGCAAAATGAATCTGCTACCAAGATTTCTATGCGCATGCTCATCGCTTCCAGTTCCAATCCCAGCACCTGCCCTCCAAAACTTACAAAGGAAAATATTACAATTCATTTGGAGGGGGGAAAAAGCTGGAATCCCTAAAGCCACAATGCTAGGCAATGCAAGACTTGGAGGCTTGGGGGTTCCGGACCTACAGAAATATCAGATGGCGGCCCAGCTGGCATCCACCAAGGCATGGCACTCTCTTACCAATCGCCCCAGATAGGTAGTTCTCGAACTATCACGACTACCTCTTCCACTACGCTTCCTTCCACACATCCCACCACCAATGCAGAGGCAATGGCAGGGTCTGCTGGCAACCACTAAACACACTGTCTCCATCTGGGATAAAACTTTGAAACAAAAAGGGGGCTCCAGTAGGACTTAGCCCCTCTTCCCCAGTCTTTTTGAAAAAAGTTTACTCACCTGGGGCCTCCCCCCAAAACTTTAAAACCTGGATCGCAGGGGGATAGAGACCTTGGGACACCTCTTCGAAAGAGGACAACCCTGCACTTTTGAACGATGCAAAGAAATCTTTCAGCTCCAGGAAAAGGATAGATTTACATACATCCAGCTACGTCACTGGTGCTCCCACCCACAGACTCGCCAAGCAGCTACCCGCCTCCCCCACAGCAATAGAACTGACTCTCAAGGAGCTTACGACCCGGGGCAAAATCTCCACCCTATATAAACGCCTCCAGAAGGACTTTCTAACCTCCAGAACCCGATCCATGGCCCAATGGGAGGCAGATCTGGGCCACCCCATAGAGGACCAATCCTGGGTAGATATTTGGACCCGCGTCCAGTCATTGGCATGCATCACAAACAGAGAATGCGCATACAAAATCCTTCTACGCTGGCACTAGGCACCCCCAAGACTCCACCACATGAATCACACACTCGATCCGACCTGCTGGAGACAAGATGGCTGCCAACTACCAGCCTATAGCCTTGTTAGACCCATTAAGGAAAATATTTTCTTCAATTCTCCTACGGAGATTGACAGAATGGGTGACCTTGAACAACAGGCGCGATCCAAGACAAACAGGGTTCATAAAAGGAGTAGGTACGAACGTTAATTTGAGGATCCTAAACCTACACAAACTTGAGGCATTAAGAACAAAAACAGGTCCTGGCAGTGTTCATTGACTTTCAACTGGCTTTCGAAAATGTAAAGCGGCAAAAGCTCCGGCAGAAACTCTGTGCATGGAAACGTCCAACGGATTTACTCAAAGCAATAAAAGCACAATATTCTTCGACCAAGAGTCAAACTGCCACAGCCGGAGGCAGTCTCAAAAGAAAGCTCAGCATGGAATGGGTTGGTTGAAGCAGGGGTGCTCCCTGGCAGCCACCCTCTTCAATCTATAGATTTCAGATCCAGCTATCTCCCAAAATGCAATAATCACCAAACCACCAATTCTAAACGGGATCCCAGTACTCTGGACAATGCACGCGGATGATCTCATCTTATTTGATAGAAAGTAGGCTTGCAAAGATGTGTGAATATACGCAGAAGGAAAAAATTTAACCATTAACATAAAATCCCAAATCAAGCCACTTCCAGGATACCCAGGGAAAAGAAAAAGGAGCCTAGAAGGTAGGTTCTGGAGAAAACTCCTATCCCTACCCTAGACCTTCCCTGTTCGAAGAATAGGCTTCGAACTAGCTCTGCAATCAATGTAGTCGATCGTAGTATGGAAAACATTCGATCTGTACAGGAAAACAGCAATAGATGATAACATACCGTCGATCATCTTGTTACGATCCCGGGCTAAATCATTGCATGATTTAATACTAAATACATGGAAGGAAGCCTGTAAGCACATCATGAATAGCTCAGATATTACTGCGGAAATCTTGTTACAGAGGCCTAACAAAGCAAAAAAACAACTACAGCACAACAGTTGGATTGACACAATCGACAAGAAATCCCATTATCAATTGTCGATCAACTATGTATATGATTGCAGAGCAATTAACCAACTGCCATCATACTTGAACCTATTTTCCATGCCGAAGGACTCGGGCCAACTTCTTCCGCCTCAACCTATTACCCACAAGGGAAGTACTAACATAAACTAGACAAATACTGAAAGACCTGAACAGCTGCCGCTTTAAAAATGAATCCCAACTTGAAACACTCTACCACATCACCATGGAGTGCACAGCTTTGGACACTGAAAGAAGAACTTTTACTGCTATTCTCCCATCGGAAGAGCTTGTCCAAGGGTGCGAAGATCACTGGGTAACCTTATCCTCTTTAATCATTAAACGGCCCTTTTTCAGAGTGGCCCAATTTTGGAAAGAAGTAATGGAAAAGATTAACTCAAGCAATCCAGTACCGGACAGATAATGGCCTAGGCCATTCCGCTCACCTGGCTGTCTTTGTTAAACATCTCGGCTGGCTTATTCATGTAGTTTTACTGGAACATGTTTTTTTAATTGATGAAATTGGGAGTGATGTAAAAGTTTGTACCAAACTAAAACATTTAAGTAAAAAGAATTTAAAAATTACAGCCGCCTTTTTATAACATTCTTTCTGATGTTCCAGAGCTCGGGCCATATTGGTGTGTACTATATTTTGAACTGCTGTCATATGTACTTTTTAAATCTTTGAGCAGTGTGGGACAATGGAAGAGTAGCCCTTGCCCATTCTTCCCAGGTCTCAAGAGTAGCCCTTGCCCATTCTTCCCAGGTCTCTCATAGCAGGTCTGATACATATCTGGGTTTGTAACTCAAAGGGAGAAACCCCTGTTGAGACCGAGACGTTTCTGATAGCAGATAGGGCCCATGGTATCATACTATCCCAATTTTTCACGTCAGAGTCTACCAATTTCTTTAAGCTAGGTTTTCAATTTTGGCTAAATCCTTTCAATAATCCATCTGTCTGGGGATGGCAAATGGAGGAACGCAACGTTTTAATCTGAAGAATATATCTTTTACCTCAGCTGTGAGTTTACTCATAAAAGTGGACCCTTGGTCAGTCTGAATTTCTTTTGGAAATCTGTTTCAGGAAAAGAATGGAAGTAAATGCTTAAAAATGTGTTGTGTATATTGTAAAAGCCAAGTCAGAAATAATCTGTTCCTCGATTTCTATGTTAAGTTTTAACATTGGTTCAAGGTCTCCGTCCCCAAAACCCAGAGTTCCTCTTCCAGTTTCAGTTCTATTCTTAACCTCTTTTAGTTTGGAAAACATATCCTTCTCTAGTATTCTTTGTGCAATCTGTTCTTCTTCAATTGCTATGCTTTCTGTTTTGCATCAATATTGTAACATCTCCTCTATAGTCTGGATCAATCACCTCTGCCAATACGTCTAGGCAACAGCGTCAGGCTAGTCCCGATTTCGAGGCAAGGCGGATGAAAGTACCTTTGGGAGGAATAAGAATTACATCTGTGGGGATAAAGACCCTATCTCCTAGTTGAATCAGCTCTCCTCTTCTGCTATATATCAAAACCTATCTATTGCTCAAAAGCTATAGAAGGATTGGAGGCTCTTTTGTTAGGTTTCTCAAAACTTAAGGGTACCCCCAATGCGTGTCAATTGATTCCGATCCCATTCCCAACACCACATGTGAGGGGTCAGAAATGTGAGGCGGACAACTTTGTGAAGTCTTTTCAAAAGATGCCATTTTAATGTTTTAAAAGGGTTGGATAAATGCCTTACCATCCCTACCCTGCCAAGGATTTCCCTGGCTAAAATATTCTAAACACTAACAAAAAGGTTTCCGCCCCTCACATTTATTCATACAACAACTCAACAAGGTAATACATGGCAATTAAAAATAAAACAACAATAACAGGCAAAGTAGGATAACGGTCTCCTTATAATCTGGATGAATTCCCCTTCCCCAGCTCCAAGCAGGATTCTGTTCAACATTTCAAAAGTATAAGGAAATCCGGTCTTAAAACCAAGTTTCAATGCAGTTCTTTTGATTCCACCAACAAAAGTTCCAACCCTTCTGAATTGTTAAACAAGGTTTCTTTCACTTTCATTTGTGATATTAGGAAGGCGAACCCCCTTCTTCGAAACCCCAATAACATTTCCTTAATTCATCAGAATTAACAAATTGTCTTGGTCATGAATTTTCTGTAGTACCAGGTTTGTTTTGGAAACATAAAACACTTCAGCAGCAGTTCATTCAACACTTGCTTCAGCAATGAAAGTTTGTCAGGATGATTCCCTAGGATTTCACCCAAACATCTCAGTGGTTCTACAACCTCTTATTTATGGTTTGTCAATACCACTTCACAAGACTTCATCAACTTCCACCTGGTTTACTCCCATGCCAGGCCTACAACTTCCAAATGGTTCTGTTCTGGTGTACTCCGCTGCCAGAACAGAATAACGTGCCTACAACTTCTTCTTTGCAATTAGTCAGCACCCTGTTTAATAATTTCTGCAGGAAAAAAAGATTCACATTGGGACCATGTGTGATACCCTTGTGACTTCCACACACTCTGCAAGTTATGCTCCAAACATTCTGAATATCCTTTGCCAGAAGAGCAGCCTTCTTGCTACTCTCGTTTCCCCACTACTTCATTAACCAAATACAGACAATAATTCTGCCTCTTTTTTGGCAATGTGGGTTAAATCAGTTCTTTTTATGAACTATTTCAAACATGGGCAGCAGGTTTTACAAACAGTCTTCCATTTGCCACCAATTGACTTTGGCAATGGTTGTTATTTTTAATATGCCTTATAACATATATCCTTTGGCTTGGTCAATGGTAGTGTGTAATGGGTTGAGTTACTGCCCCTTCTTTTTGCTGGCTTTCAAATGGACCCACATGTCTAAGTAAACCACTTTGGTCTGATAATCAAGCCCTTGCTCCTTTTAAAGTCAGTTTAGTTTACAAAATACTTGAAAGTACTTTTCTGCTTGCATTTCCTTCTACGTGTGTTGCTTCTTATATTAGAATACCTGTGGTGAGCAAGTGGGTGGTTACGGAGCGCTCTGGAGGTGGGGGGGGTCACAATATCAGTGAACTCGCCACGTTTGGCCTGCATTGCTGTTCACAGTGCCCAGGTCCTCTGCTTCAGCTGCCTGCCGCGATTCAGCATCTTGCAGTCTTCTGCAGCCAGCGCCGCTCGCACAAGAAGCTCTTTGCCTCAAATGTGCTCCGGTGCTCGCCTGCCACCGCCGACAGCCTTACTCTGGGGAAAGCTTTTCAAACTTCACTTCCGGCTGTGCAGCCTCTGCAATTAAAGCTTCTGGAGGCAAAGACCTTCTCAGGACCGGCAACGACACTCGACAGAGGTCTCGCCGCCTTCTTCCTCCTGCAGATTCTGCTGCAACGTGGAGAGTTCACAACTTCTCCACCCACGACTACTGCTCTGCTCCTCTCTCGTGGCCTGCACCTGAGGGGGTCTTTGAAGCCTGCCAGTCTCCCTCAGGTGTGGGTCATTTACATTAAAAAGCTGCACTCTGCAGTTTTGCACACATGCCAACATTTTGGAGCAGCTTGGAGGGAGATTCTCTCTGAGCAATCGGTAGAGCTGAAATGTCCCCATTAGAATGTGGAGGCAGTAAAAAATTGCAACATTTTAGCTACCAAAATCAGGAGTCTCCCGCCTAAATCGAGAGGGCTGGCATCTATGGTTTTGTTCCTCTCCAGCCCTCTTCTTCGTCCCAGTACTTTGGGATTATGGAGTTCCTAGGGGTTTCAGGGAAAGTTGAGAAAGGGGGTTTCCCAATCCTCCTGACCTGCTCCCCACCCCCCCCGCCCCCCATGTGATCAATCCTTCTGCAGAACACCACCCCAGGGTCAGGATAAGACAGCATCTGCTATTCCCTGGCCACATGAGAAAGGTCAGAGGCCAGGTTTTCTGGGAGAATCATCTCATTCATCACAGCATGCTCCTACGACAAGCATCTGTGCAAGAGTGTGTAACGGGAGTGTGCCATAGGTGCGCCTGCCGTAGGAGCATGTGTCTTCAGAGTGTGTATTGTAGCAGTGGTTGTCATATTTGTATGTCTCCCAGCCACACGAAAGCTTACATTAAAGTTAAATCTAACTTTGATGTATTTTCAATACGTGCAATATGACTTTTACACTTTGTACTCATATGCAATGTACATCTCCTGAATTTGACATGAAAGCTAGCCCTGATTTTCATGCGAGTTTTGAGGAGGTTTAAATTGTGTAATATACGATATGTAAAAGTAACACGCCTCTTTGTACAGTCTGTGCACATTACCTCTGAAAACAATCCGCCTTGACAGTCACATCAGTTTTCAAGAGATTTCATGGTATAATGCTTCAACTGAGAAACTTGTATGTGTGTCTGTACAGTTTGTAATAAAAATGTCCATTTATTACATCTCCTGAAAACCGACATCAACGTAGTGTGTAAGGTACGTACATAGACCTCTAGAAACAGTTCGTAATAAAGATGCATATTTATTCTGAGCATGCAAGAAAGATCGATAAATCCTAAAACGTTAACTCAATTGGCAAAATCTATTGTCAATCAGTGCACCAATTCCTGATTAAATCTAGGTGCATGCCAAAAATTGGGAAAAATGGAAGCAGCAATTCTTTTAGATATAAGGGCCAAAATCTTTAATTTCCACCTATGGGAAAACCCCATGTTAAAAGCTGCTCAAAAATGCAAAGTAAAAAAAAAAAATAATTGAACTATGAAGATGTTATTGTACAATTGTGATATTTTGCATGCCCAGGCGGCTGCCTCGAAATATTACTGTGTATTATAATCAAACTTTTCTGAAATTTCACAGAGACTTCATCTTAACCATAGCTATGCCATGCGCTAGCAATATATAATTGATATACAGCAAGATCTTTTCAAGCAGGTAGACAAGTGCCTGTGATTGTATACCAGATTTGGTGACTTCCACAGCATAAAGTTATAGGACTACCTTTGACTTCGATTTCTATTTTAATGAAATACACGGTTAACCCAAAATACAGCCAATTTCTTGCCCTTGCATGTTTGGGCAGGATTGTTAAAATACGGTGAATTAGATTCGGGGGAGCTGATCGACCAAAGCCTCATCCACCCTGCAGTTGTCAGGAGGGGATGGTGCAGCGTATCACCAAATAGCTCCTTTTATGTAAATGAGAACCCTGGATTTGCAATCCATTAAAAAAAGGAGTCTTAACCCAGCAGGCCTGCTGCATTGATGTTCTGAACACCTCAGTACACCTTCAGGGGAACAGCGTAAACCAAATCTCCAACACACGTTCCTCCTACTTGACCATAGTATTTGCTAGGTAACATCTGCCTCAGGTTTCTGTCCTGAAATCCCTCCATTATGGGTTCTTCACTCCTATCCTCTTCAGGTTTTGGTCCATTTCTGATGGTTTCAGTATTTTGCATTTGATCTGCAGCCGTTCGAGAATTTGAGGCATGGCTGTTATTTCCAAGCCTCTCGTGTTGTGCACCCATGTTCCATTCATGAGCACTACTTCTTCTCGGTCGATAACATTAACACACTGCTATAATCTGAATGAGCGCTTGCGATTTTGAGCATCTTAATTAAATCTCACACAATTCAGTTATTTCTAACATCAGATAACTACATTGGAATCAATCTCAAACCAACTCTCCTGCCTCATTTCCTAAAAGTCCCAGGATTGGTTGTCGGTCTGTGAGCAGACAGACTACCAAAATTATACACTTACATTGTGGCATGGACCTCTAGCACGACAGCTTTGCCGCGCAAGGTCTATGGATCCAGAGTAAAGCGCAGTGTGGCCGTTCGGGGGTGGGTGGAGTGGGGAAAAGGATGAGGAAAGGCAGTGAGGGGCAGAAGCAAAAGGGAGGCTGCATGGGCAGAGACAACAGGGAGGAGGGGAATTGGCAATGGAGAAAGCTGGCGAGTGGGGCAGGATGTGGCAGAGACAACAGCAGACCCCCCTTAAAAAAGGGGTTTACTTGAGGCGGGGAGTAAGGGGGGGGGGGCAAAGAGCAGGCGGGGCTGGAGCCACATCCAAGTAAAAATACAATTGGTGCAGTAGGCGAGATGCGATAAGGTCCTATAACCACTTACATTTCTATTAGAGGAAGAAGATTGCTGGAGACTGGATTTAAGTAACCTATTTACACCTCTGCACTGGCCTCGCGATTATACTGGGCCTTAGATAAAGTCCCCTGCTGAACTTTAGGGACCCACTATGGAGTGGTCAAAGAGGCCAAGTATCGCCCCAGGATTGATATCTGCAGACCACCCTTACTGGGTCGCTACCCTAAGGCAGGGGCCGAGGGGCTAACACCTATTGAAAGGCCAGAACTGTGGGCAAATCCCTTTTACTAACAGTTAAAAGGGCAGCCACGTGCATTATGTCATTAAAGTAACATTTGAGAATAGCGTCATGGAACACACAAGGCCATCTGCATCTACTGGAACAACTAAATGAAGAATTACGTCAGATATCACATGCATCCAAGAATGTTGGCTTCTAGAGACTCCAACTATGAGTGGGGCCACAGGTCTACTGAACAAAGGATACAAAGGTCAAAAAGGTAGACCTTCTGCAGGGCTGTTGACTATCATAAAGAATTATTGCAAGGGCAATATACTCTGTGTTGTGACTCCTTTGCACTTATACAAATAACCATATTTAAGAGCAAAGTAGTGGTCTCCCAGAGTGTGAAAAGCGGCTTCAAATCATAATTAACCTCTATTGGAACACCAAAGCTAAAGCTGCCGACAAATTCATGGACACTGTGATCCAACACATTGATGAACTAAGAGCTGAATTTGAAAGTCCCACAATAATCATATGCAGCGATCTTAATATAGATTGCATAAAAAAGAGAACTCAAGTCGCACAAACAGGCCAAAAACAACAGAAGTTAACACGTATGCAAAACTGGTTAACAGAGATGAACAGCCGGGATCTCTTGCAGGTGAATGGAAATGTAACTGGCGACCTTCAAGGAGCAGCGACATGGACCTCACATAACTCAAATGCCACTTTAGATAATTTTTTTGTGAACCGTGGAACCGTTAAGAACATCTCTGTTTTGGACATAATACCAACAACAAAAAGTGATCATAAAATACTTGTTCTCACGTGCTTGCTGCCAACAAACCAACAGGAAAGCGGCCCGGTCTATCAAAAAAGTTGGCACTATAAAGTTGAAGAGAGTAACGGCCTAAATAGACTGAGACTGGCACCAAAAATGACACCAGCTCTCAAAAAAGCAATAGAGTGTTGGCAGTCAACAATGAACACAGGTGTTGAATACAAAGCTTGTTTGTCCATCTTCAGAGAAAAACAAGGCCAAAACACAAAGCCCAAAACTGTTCGACAACATAAATACAATCCTGAAATAGCAGACAAAAACATCTGAACTTGCAGTGAAACTTAGAGCACTAATGAAACAGAACACTCAGTGTGCATTCGCCGAAAGAGCAACACTAAAAAAGGCTTATCGAAACTGGACCAAATCTCATCGAGCTCAATTGTTCCAAAGAGACTCTAAACAAATGTTGATAACAGCCAACAATAAAAATGCCAAATTCATGTGGGACCTAATGAATCAGAAAAGTGTCCCTCAAGGAGTGGAACAGATCAACCCCATCCATGAGGGAAAATGGATCCAACATTTTCAAGAAATGTTTAGCGACGGTATGCATAAAGAAGACCAGATCCAAGGAAACCTTGACAAGACCGTATGGAACATACCTTTTGAGAAGTCTGAAATCACCATCTTAATCAGAAAAGCTAGTAGTTCCCGGGCACCTAGGCCGGACGGTTTGTCAAACTAAAACAAGCTCCAGAAGTATGGGCCGACATGTGCTACACTCTATTCACACAAATTATTAATAACAAACAAGTACCAGAAACATGGACAAAAGCCATAATCATTCCCATACACAAAAAGGGCGATAGAGCCAGGCCTGAGAACCATCGCCCAATATCTTTGTTGGATGTCATAGGTAAAATCTTTGCCAGCATCCTCCTAAAGAGACTAAAAGAATGGATCGAACAGTCAGGAAACTACAATCTCCGGCAAGCAGGGTTTGTCGAGAAAGTAGATTGTGGCCTAAACCTGCTCATACTTAATTTATTGAAGGCGAAAACCATTTGTGAAAACCAGAAGCTCCATCTTGCGTGTATAGACATGGCTGCCGCCTTCGATAGAGTGGAGAGAAAAACTCTGGTCCAAGATGGAACAGAAAGGATGCCCGAAAGTCTAGTGGCTGCAATTAAAGCCCTGCACACCGACACCTCCATACAAGTTCGGTTAAACCAAAAAGGCACTCTTAACTAAGGCAATTCCAGCAAGAAGAGGCCTAAAGCAAGGGTGCCCCTTGGCAGCCATTCTTTAGAATTTATATATTCTGGAAATAAATCAGATCAGCTCGAACCAATGAGAGCATGTTCTCCTAAAAATAGGTACCACTTACTGTATGCAGACGATCTGATCATCTTGGATAAGACCCCAATTGGTCTGCAGTAAAAACCCGAAGCCCTGGTTGCCTTTGTTAAAGAAAACAAACAAAAAATAAATCCTGACAAATTGGAAATTCTAATAATTAAAACAGCGAGAGCAAGAGTGAAAAAGCCTTTCAAATGGTGTGTTGACAACAACCCTATTTTGATAAGAACAAGCTCAAAATATCTTGGAGCCGATTGGAATGATCACCCATGGATAGAACATCTACAGCACAAAATGGGTCAACTAACGGCCCAAGCACTAATTCTGAAACAAAGATATGGCAAGTTTTCAATTCAACCAACAGTAGATTTCTATAGTGCAAAAGTAATTCCATCGATAGTTTATGCTGGGGATACTGCTCTCAGAATATCGTGGGAAGCCTGGGAAAAGGTTAAAGCCAGATTTTGGAGAAAACTGTTGAGGGTATGGCAATGTGTCCCAATGAACATAATTCGTCAAAAATTGGGTCTTTATTTTATACAGGCCTCAATCGTATGGAAAGCACTGTCAACCTTCAGGAAGACACTAGTAAAAGATTGTCCACCACAATATGAAGTCCTAAAGGAAGAAAATGAAAACGCTCCATTCTGGCCCCTAACCATCTGGAAAGAAAAATGTAAGGAGATACTACAAAACTTGCATATAACAGAAGACACCCTATGCAACAACCCTAAGAGGGTGAAGACTTTGCTACTGTCAGTTGACTGGGCGCAAACAAAGTGCTCGTGCCATTTCTAAATTTCATACTCTCAAAAAGTCTCAGTTCAGTACCAAAAATCTTGCCCTGCTACTTGAAAGAGTGCGAATCCTACTCATCGAGATCTAATCTTACGATTCAGACTGAACATTATAAGAACAAAAATTAATCTGAAGAAATATGGCATTGTAAGTGAAACCTTATGCCGGCTTTGTGAGCAGGAGGAAGAATCCTTACAACATTTGATAATGTGCTGTCCTGAGTTAAGAACTGTCAGATCAATTGCTACATCCAGTACTAACTCTGACTTGTGAACTGGACCCAGACCTGTGGTGGTCGACTTTGTATGATAATCCGAATCAAAAAACTACAAGAGCACTCGGCATATTTCTACAAACAATGTTGATTAAACTAGAAAATAAACAAGCGACTTGCCACAAATAGAAAAAGATGCCGTGAAGGCAGAATAAGCATAACCTAATGAATGTGTCTAAGTCTGGGCCAAACCAAGGAGGGAAAAAGCTAAATAATGAGAGAAACCCGCTAAAGAACTGAAATCCCGGGATTGACCTGCCATGGGAATAAAAGGAAAATCCATGGAGTTGGTTTGGCCTTGTAATTGAGACGAAAAAAGGTTTTTTCTTTTAAAGCAAAAGTTTTTATTTATTTACGCTATATGCTTAATAACATTTAAGTAACATCAATATAGGAGCAAACCACAACATACAAACATTTATTTAGCATTTTAAAAATTTTTTTGTTATTATTTTGGTTGGTTCAAAACAAAATTGAACCTTTCAAAAACAAGACAATAATCACTAAAACTTTTGCATCCATGCTTGTCACAAGATTTACATTCCAAGTAAAAATCTTAAGATTTACTTCTTTCATTATACAAACAATATAAGTTTAAACTAAATAACATCCTATACAAAAGATTACTCTTCAACAATGCAATACATCATTTGGCAAAGCAAAATGTCTTTCATTTCTGTTTGGTTTCGTCAAAACTGAGTCAAATTTCAGAGAATTTTTTCTCTTAACTCATTTTAATTTCATCCTACTTGGTTTCAGTTTTAAATATTGAACCAAGATACTGAATGATTGCAATTCGTACTGTTAGTTTGTTAGTGAATAGCCAATGCCACGCCTGTATCTGATCCATTGGAGTTAGTGAGGCAGTGACTTCCCAAAATACTGTTTGCGTTTGTAGGTCAGCTTTGGGCAGGATAGTAAGCAATGTTGGAGAGTCTCTTTTTGGGACTCATCATAGCACCAGCGACAATAGTTTTGTTCTTGAGAAATTAATCTTCTGGCTAGGATGTCTCAAGTATGCCACAAGTTGAGCCTAAATCATAGGTATTGCCTGTGTATATACGGAGAAGGACATTTGAATAGATAGTCCGCTAGCGTCCCAATTTTTTTGTGCCCAAAAAGATAGTCAAAATCTTTAAACAACGCACATTTATCTATTGTGAGGATCCAATCATGTTGAGAAAGTTTAATTTTTGATCGGGCAGGATTATATATCAATGTTTCAAGCGGTATGGCAGCATCTGCAAGGGCATTTAAAGTGCCTTGATACCATACTGTTGGAAATGTATCTTTTGCTGATAAAAGGTCGCGTGCCAGAACTCCTAGGACATTAGCAGACTGTACACCTAACAAGCAATTTCTCAGCATCGCACACATTTTCCATTGTACTTATGAATATAGCGATGCTAGACCTAGCTCAAATGGAATGACAGAGAGGTGTGCCATTTGGCAGCTGTAATTATTGTTTCCAGAACTTAGCTTCAAGCATGTCCCGGAATTGGCGATTTTTTGGTAAGCCAGCAAAAGAACCATATATCAGTACCGGAATTGTTTTTTTTAATAAAACATCACAATATGTTTATGAATATTTTGCAAATCTATAAGTCAACACTTTGGCTTGTTAATGTTAAAGGATATTTGTACCGCACACAATCACCACCGGAGTGGTCCCCTGGCGCTCTGAAAAAAAAAGGAAGGGGAGGGTGAGTTAGTGGGGATAAGCTGGAGAAGTGCAAGAGAGCAGTGATATGCTGTTGGCAGCCTCAAGCCAGTGGTTCTGTTGGCTGGGCTTGGGGTGTTTTCCCGGTCGGTAGTTGTAGTGTGCTGTTGTGCGATTCTATGTGTGGTTTGATTTGTTGTTGCGGTGTAGTGAAGTTTGTGCGGATTGTTGCGTTATAGGCTTGTGGTTGTGTTTGGTTAGAGTTTGATAGGTGTATGCAGAAGGGTGAAATTGTTAATGGATTGGTTAATTGGGCAAATGCGAACAATCGCAATTCTATCTGAGTGTGGCATATGCTGGCCTTCACGATCCCATCTAGTTCCAACGGCGGCTAATGTTCATGATTACGTCTAGATGCTACGCTGACTAATGTTCATGATTACGTCTAGGTGTGGCTCATGCCAACATTCACAATTCCAGATTAAGTGTGGCATATGACAATTCTTTTCAGTGTGGTACATGCTAATATTCACGGTCCTATCTAGATGCGACGTCGGCTAATGTTAAGGGTTACCTCTGGTTATGGTACATGTTAATAATCATAATTCCATCCAAGTGTGGCATGTGCTAATAATCACACTTCCTGATGTAGTCTAGACTTGGCACAGGCTAGCAATCGCTATTCTATTTAACTTTGGTAATGGACAACATTCACAGTCCTATCTAGTTGTTGCGCAGGTTATTGTTCAAAACTTATGTGAGTGTGACACATGCTAACATTCGCAATTAAGTCTAGGTGTGGCACTTGCTAACCTTCAACATCCTATCTAGATGTGAAGCAGGCTAGTGTTTACGATTTTTTTGTGTGGCGCCTGCTAACCTTCGCATTTCTGTCTGGATGTGATGCAACGGTAATGTTCACAATTCTAAGTGTGTTACATGCTAACATTCATAAACCTAGCTAGATGTGACGCGGGCTAAAGCGCATAATTCCATTCTAAGTGTGGTACATGCTAACATTCACAATTCCATCAAGGTGTGGCACACGCTAACATTCATAAACCTATCTAGATGTGGAGCGGGCTAAAGCTCACAATTCCATTCTAAGTGTGGCACATACTAACATTCACAATTTCATCTAGGTGTGGCACACACTAACATTCATAAACCTATCTAGATGCGATGCAGGCTGAAGCTCAGAATTCTCTCTAGGTGTGGCGCTTGTTAACACTGATAAGTATGTTGGAATGCAATGCAAGGCAACATTTAAAATATTGTCATGAGTAGATTCAGGCTGGAGGTCACAAATATTTTTAAGTGTGCATGGTGTCAGTGGCATAACAGGGGCCCCCGCAGCCCCTGCCGTGTGAGGGGCCCTGCCAGCACATTTCCTGTGAGAGGGCCCCACTTGAAGAAAAAAGGAAAAACAAAAAAAGATTTTTTTTTTCTCAACAAAAAAAATAAAGTTTCGTTTTGAATTCACTCTGCATTAATAAAGAAATTATTATTGTAACAGAAATTATTCCTTTATGAAGGCAGAGTGAGTACAAAAAAACTTTCTTTTTGAAGGCTGAGGGCTTCCCCCAGCCCATGACATGGAAGACCCTAGGATGGAGGGCTCCATGTCATGGGGTGAATGGGGGCCCTATGACTTCAAAAATAAAAAAGTTTACTTTTGAAGTCACTCTGCCTTCATAAAGAAATTATTTCCGTAATGGTTCGGTCCTTAACTGATTAATTTCTTAATGAAGTTAGAGTGACTTCAAAAAGAAACAATGGGCCTCATTCTGACCATACCGGCCCGGAAACAACAGTGCTGGTAATCTTACTTAATCTTAATATGACCAGCATATTACAGGTCTATCTGCTGGGGCCGCTGTGCCCAACCCTGCCGGGCAAAGCGGCCATGGTAGGCAGACCCGTCATGGAAGCACCGACACCATTAACAAAGGTGCCGGTGCTTCCGTGTCCCCAATCCCATGGAGTCCTACGGGACTCCACGGGAATGGGGATTACTGAAATTACCGGCGCCTGACTTCCTGGGCGCCGGACTTGGAAGAGCCCAGTGGGGCACTGGGAAGTCAGTCGCTGTTCATTTTATACGGGTCTGGCGGCAACCCGCCGTAGCGCCGGCATGGTTACTGCCGGACCCATAATGAGCCCCAATTTGTTATTGAAGTAATAGGGCTCCCCTCAACCCCATGACGTGTGTGTGTGTGTGTGTGTGGTGAAAAGGTGCACACAAATGTATGGGTCGCTGGGTGTGTACGGTGAAAGGGTGCACACTTAAATGTATACATGGCTGGGTGTGTATATGGTGAATGGTGCATGTGCTTGTGTACAGGGGCACAACAAAACCTACATTTTGGAGGGCTAACCCTTCAAATGTTGGGAGAGGTGCTAACTTCACGGGTGGTGAGGAGGGACAAACTTATTTGTGTGGGGGCATCTAACTTCTCTCTGCATTTTAATGAGACTATTCCAGTGCAGCTTCAATGTTACAAGCAGTTAACCCTCTCCTATTGCCTCTCTACCCTTCCAATCACTCCCCTGGCATGCAAGTACTAAAAAATGTGGCATTTGAATGCAGGTACTAACAGTGAAATGCTTTACAATGGTAATTGCTGGGCCCTAACAGCAAAACCCAGGTGCCGTGTAACATCTGTGTCCTGTTCTGTCCTGCAACTCCTCTAAAGGTCAGCCAGGTCGAGTCAACATAGTCCAAAAGGTCGGGGGGGGGGGGGGAGGAGGGGGAGTGCTGAAGCCCAGTCAACTCAATGGTGTTGCGCCACTACTTGTGTTTAATGCCTTGATTACTCCTAGCCCTATTCTTCCTCGTCCAAGTACTTATGTGTGAGGCCGTACTTGTTTACTCTGCCTCATACACAAATACTGGAAAAGGTAGAGGTACATGGAGGGAATGGCTGACTTAGCTACCTGTAATCTTCATTACTCCCAGTCCCACTCTTCCTCATCCCAGTACTTACCTATGAGGCAAGGAGCCTCATACGTAAGCTCTGGGACAAGGAAGAGGGACGTGGAGATAATTATTGGCCATGGAGCTGGTTTTGGAGGTTTGGGGTATGGGGTGGGAGGGAGAGGGGATGTGTGGGGGCAGGGCGGGAATGTGCAATAAATCATATGTTGTCCTTGTCTAGGCTAAGCAGGCATGATATGTGGTATTAGTGGCTAGAGAGGCATTTTGGTGTAGCCAGTCTAGTCATTCCTCAGTTTGGTATGACTTTCTTTTAACTAGGAATTTCTGATAAAGCAGTCCTGCTAAGTGTAATTGCCTGGCTAGATTGGCATTTGGGTGCTGCCAGTCTAGCCATTCCTTACTGCAGCATTGTATATTTTTCTGGGCATCTGTGATAAAATTATATGATAAAAGTCATTTATAACATGCCTGTATGTTTCTATGCGCGACAAGATAAGGGAGGGAAGATATAGGGACGACAAGACAAACAATCTCACTAGGCCTTGTGTCAATGTCAGAATGAGAGGAAAGGGAGAGGGGAGGGGAAAACGGGGCTGCAATGCTCCGAGTAAGTGCTGCCCGGACAGAGCAGCTATGGGTGGTACAAGAAGAACAAGGGGCTACAGGGTTACAGTTACAGCACCTAAGTGCATGGTAGGCACGGAGACAGTGCAAGGGGGGGCGATCAAGAAAGAGCCTGGACTCAGAGAGACTGTGAGGGTATCCAAGCAACAGGTCGGTACAGCAGACAGGTAGGTCAGCAGGGAGGGAGAGAGAGAAAGCAGAGGAGAAAAGGAAAGTTTTGAGCTGCTTCCGAAACTTCAGATGGTCCGGCTCAAGTTTGAAGGGGCGGGGAGGCCAGAGTGAGAGAGGGAAAGCTGGTGCCAGGGTCCCAATGAGAAGGACCTTCATCTTACTGGCATTAAGGCAGAGATCGTTGGAGGCGCACCAATCCTGAATTGTGGATAGACTGTCAGGAATGAGCGAGAGAGGAGAGGCGTGTGAGGGAGCCTGAAGGATAGCCGAGTCATCCGCATAACACTGAAAGTTAGAGAAGAAGGTAGAGATAAGGTGCGCCAAAGGGGCCAAGCAGAGGTTGAAAAACCAGGGTGACAGTTTAGAGCCCTGGGGAACGCCACAGGTAGAGAGAGTTGGCAAATGGGACCAGGTTGGCCCTGGGGGGTGGGGGCGGTCCAAGAGGAAGGAGGTCAGTCACTACAGGGCCGGATCCGTGATGCCCAGGTTCTCACAGAGTTGATTGATCAGGATGGCGTTGTTGACCATGTCGAAAGCAGAGGAAAGAAGGAGGGTGAGGACAGAAGGAATGCTGGAATCAAGGTTAAAGAGCAGATCTTAACGGTTGTTCAGGAGAGCCTCTGGCAGCTCTGAAGCCAGGCTGATGGTCATGGAGATAACCAACATATTCAGTGTGGAGAGTAAGCTGGGAGATGTCAAGCTTTTCCAAGAGTTTGCCCAAGAAAGGGGTGATGGAGATTGGGCAATAGTTTGCCGGGCAGGTTGGATGAGCAGACGGCTTCTTGAAGAGTGGGTGCACAAGGGAGTGCTTAAGGGGAGAGGGGAACGTTCCAGTGGCTAAAGAGTGATTACAGAAATCAGCCAGGTCTGGATCGAGGGTGTCAATATGCTCCTGGATGGTTCTGGAGGAGCAGGGGAGCACCTGTGTGGACGACACTTCATAGATCGGACTTGTCAAGAAACCTCCTCAAGTGTTGTCAGAGAGAAAGAGGAAAAAAGAGGGGGAGAGGTAGAGATGGTAAAAGGGGGCCGAGAGAGGAAGAGGGAGAGGATGAGGACAGGATGTCCTGAGATTTAGCGGAGAAGTGAGAGGCCAGAGGCGTACAGAGGGCCTTGGAGGGAACAGGAGAGGTAGAGATCGCAACAGGATTGACCAGTTCCTTGCAGATTTGAAAGAGTTTGGCCGTGTTGGTAGAGGCCGCGGAGAAGTGTTATTGCTTTGACTGGAGACTTGGTGCAACCAGTCTATGTATGTCTAAATGTGGCCTGGCATGCTTTACTGTAATGTTATTAAGTGTCTACACTGGTCTACATTGTGCAGCCAGTTGGACATGTTTTCATTGTGGCATGGCATTTTTATAGCACAGCATTAATGTTCCTGTGCACTGTTGGTGTATTGGATTGGTGTTACTTAAAACAAATTGCAAACACTGTAGCTTTATAGCCAATTTTTCTCAGAAAGTGTGCTGTATATTGCACTAAAATACATATTTATATCTTTCTCCTAGTGCAGTGTACGGCATACCCCTTCAGCAGCACGTTTGTGTATATTGCGCATGTGTGACAATCTAGGCTGTCCCAGAGTGTGGCGCGAAAAGAGATTTGTTGCTGAGTTTGGGGGGGGCCCTCAGCATGGCTCGCATGGGGGGGCCCCCACATTTTGTGTTACGCCACTGCATGGTGTAAGTCTATGGCAGTATAGGTTATGGAAAGGTAAGGGAGAGTGGCAGGGGTTTTCTGCAGTAGAGTGATTGCTCTACTCCCCACCCATGCCACGCTTACAGTTTTTGTTGGTGTCTGTTGACTGCTGGCTTCCCCTGCGGACACCTGCAAACACTTTCTTGAGTCGCCTCATTTGGAACCGCCCTTTGCCTCGGGCCATTAGCAGAAGAGGCTGCTGGGCAGGAGGGCTCCCCAGGTCTGGTCCTGGATAAGGCTGGAACTGGCCATTCAGGGCCTGGGTGAGGGATCGGGAGGCAGGACAAGGGAGAGAGAAGCTTCACTGCAGCCAGCAAGCCCACAACGGTTTCACCTCTGCAAGCAGCGCCATGATCTAAAAAGGGGGCCCGGGGGACCTCACACACGCGCTCACCTGCATGCCAGGATGGTAAATGGCGCAGGGAGCGCGTGAGCTGGGGGTGAGTCCAGGAAATACCCAGTACCAGCACTGGCCAATCAGGGCCTGGGAAGGGAGCGGGAGGCGGGACAAGGGAGAGGGAAGCCTCGCTGCGGCCAGGAAGCCTGCAACGGTTTCACCGCTGCAAGCAGCGCCATGATCTAAAAAGAGGGGCTGGGGGGCCTGGGGCCAGGCACTTCGTAAATACCCTGGGTGCCGACTTCAGTTCGAAGGGAAGGGCCTTGAACTGGTACTGCTTTCCCTGAACGATGAAGCGTAGGAACTTTCTCGTGAATGGGGACGTGGAAGTAAGTGTCCTCCCGGTCCAGCGACAATGGGAATTCACCCTCCCCAATGTTGCCAGAGCATGCACATTTTTGGGACTTATACTTGTTGAGTCGTCGCAGGTCGTGTTGTTCCTGCCGGGCCACCAGTGGTATTGCACTTTATGTTCAACTCATGTTCATGATCTTTCAACGTGTTCATTATGGTTACTCCCAGATACTTGTATGACACTACTCTCTCCAAGATCTCATTTCCCACATTCCACTGGAACAAATTTATTGTGGTATTCATGCTATTCTTACACACTAGAATTTGAGTTTTAGTTTTATTTATTATGAGATTGTTCTTATGCACACACTTATTTAGCTTATGCAACAAATTCTGTAATCCGATTGGTGTTTGGGAAAAGAGAACCAAATCATCTGTATACAACAGACAGCTTATTTGTTGGCAGCCTAGCTTGGCGGCATCGCTCCTAGTCTGAAGGAAAGCATATCTTACATCAAGAATGAACATGTTAAATAGTGTGGAGGCTAAAATGCACCCTTGCTTGAGGCCTCTCTGTGTTAGGATGTTGGTGGAAAGGATTCCATCTAAAGATAGCCTTACCTGCATGGTTGTATTTGTATGCAAAAGCAAAATCAGGGCTAATAAAGAGGGGGGACAGTTGTAATTCTTTAGCTTCTAATATAGTAAAACCCTATCAATCGAGTCGAACGCGACCTTAAAGTCAACGAATGCGATGTATATGGATTGATTACGGGCATCCTAAGAACCATGATGTTAGGAGTTGTTTCCATACTTGTCACAAAGCCTGCTTGGAATGGGTCCATTAGTTGCGTCGACCGGACCCATTGATTGAATTCTTTCAAAAGAATGAGAGAAAATGTTTCCGGGCGGGTCTAATAACGCAATCGGCCTGTAGCTATTTGGCATTTGCCAATCTCCTTTTTTGAATATGGGCACAGTTAGAGAATGTCTCCACTTCGGCGGGATTGTTTGAGATAGATTTACCAGGGTGAATATATTGAAAAGGATCTCGGCCCAAATTGTCGGATGTTGTTTAAATAGATGATTTGACAAACCATCCGGACCACAGGCTCTGGAGTGACTGATAGATCTTATGCATAGTAATATGTCCTGGAGATCAAAAGAGATGAAATGTTGGCAGGATCATGGAATCCAGACCTAAGCAATTTACTGGTGGTGCATAAAAGTCGGTAAAATGTTTTACCTATTTACCTTCAGTGACAATTTGCTTGAATTGTTCCTTGGTTGCCTTGCAACATCTGATTCAAAATTGCCCAGGTTTTTGCTATGTTTTTAGATTGCAAAATATTTAACATATTCACACCATCATTTTGGTAAAGTAGGGCTCGTCTTGCTTGTAGCCAATTTTTATATTGAGTTTTAATTCTGGCAAGCAAGGCACTTCTGATTTCTCTTGGTTGTTTGGAGGCCTGAAGTTTGCCAGCTCTAAATGTGGCTTTCCTAGCTTTCAATTCGCCATCATAACAATGTATAGGGCATTTCTGGCTTTTAAATTTAGATAGTTTATGCTGCAATACTTGCATCATACTGTTATATATTGTATTCTGCGGGTGCAGACCTTGGGCCAATTGCGTATTATTAGTTACTAGGAAGTTGTTAAATAGCCATACGGATTGCTCTGAGCATCATAGTCTGTTTTCACTGGGGATTAATGATTAAACCTGCGACATGGCTACAAATGTTTTCACCCTTTTTCCATTTAGCAATAGTCCATTTGGTGGTGAGCCGATCGTGATCACTTTCCTTCATTTTTAGAATCTGAAAGTCCAGAACAGTAGGGAAGAGAGAGTCACTTACAAAAATGTAGTCAATGGTTGCACAACAATTGCTTCGGCGCCATGTAGGATGGGGGAATATCAAACCCAAACGATCTACTGAGCATTATTAGATTGTGAGTTTCAATAAATTGTTTCCATTGTATTACTCTAGTTTTAGCTTTTATAGTTGATTTTCCCATACAATTCAATTGCGGTCGCCTGCTATTACAACATGATTAACCCGTGTGTCTTGAGTAATTAACACCATTAATTTACTTAAATCCTCCATGAAACATATGTCCGATATGCACACCGGATTCCAGTACAAGTTAATGACTGCATATACACAAGATTGGATCGTAATCTTTTTTTGCATAAAAGAATTTAGCATGGCCCAGAGTTCCAGAAATGTATCAGTTTTAATTTTACAAGCGACAAGCAAGTCAGAAGTCGGGCGTCCATTATTAACTCTACTAGCCAGATTCAAGAATATGTCGTAACCTTCCCATAGTGGTGGATTCATAAGCCATGTTTCGTGTAACATTACTATGTCGTATTCTAAGAGGTTGTGGTTGGAATTGTTTAACAAATGTTTATAACCTCTTGTGTTCCAGCTGGTTAGCATTAAGATACTACTTTGAATCGGCTGAGCTAGTTATTTTTGGGCTCCCCTTCCTCTACAAGCGTTTTGAGTCAGACAATTATTGTTTGTATGTAATGTCTGAGGTATTGTTATGACCTCCGTGGCCTTAGTTCTAACTAGGTTATCTTCTAGTGAATGAGCTTCTTCTGTCATAATTTTTAATCCCATTTTAAATAGGCCTTCTTTTGCTGACCAAATAGTATTTTGTATTACTCTGGAGTTCATCCACAATCTTACAGAAGATAAATCTGTCTTTTGTGAATTTCACAAGCGCTAAATCTGTCGACATAATGTCTTCCAGTTGTGGAATATTAGAAAAGATTGCTAGAACTGATTTTCTATTCAAATCGTATTGAGTTGTTGGTGGGGGCCGACATACTAAGGTTAGGGAGTATAAGGCTGGGCGCTTAGCTGATTGCTTACCAAGGGCCTACAGTCGCATACCTTCCTGCTCACACACTCTGCAGTTGGGTCATTTGATCTAAGGAGATTGGCTAATGCCGTCTGTAACAACTGTAAGGCATCAGAAGGCATCATCGGTGCATTTGTAGAGTCTTTAGGATTTCTCACCAAGGCTGCATTATCAACTTGATTTCCTTTTCTAGGTTGAGTTGTTACACATTTTGTGGGAACTTGGGATGATTTAGAGTATTTTCTGTGGGCACGCGCAATTTGTGCAAACTGTAGCATTGTCATTTTGGGTCCTCATAGCCTCTTTGTGCTGGGAGATGTGAGGTTGGGGGGGGGAGGGCGAGTATGATTACGCTTTCACCGGTAGGTGCACTGATTGGGGTCACTATTGACATTCGACCTGCCATATAGGCATCTACTGCCTTACGAATCTCCTTACACGGATCGCTCTCGACCTCAGGCAGTTTCCTTTTGTTTCGTAATGAATTAGCAGCTTTAACTAGATTGTCAAGTGGTTCATAAAGTAATGCCGGAGCTTCGTTCGGCTCTGGTTCCGTTCGTGCTTTAGCTAACTCTTGTAAATGATATTTCTTCATAATGGCCTTAGAGGCTATTATACAGTTTTTTATTGGTTTTGGAGTGGTAAGGGCTTTAACAAAATGTTTTGTTTTTGATGATGTAGGTTTAATCTGCTGATTTTGGTTTTTAGGTAATTTGGTTTGAGCATTTCTTACTTTAGGAGCTCTTTCAGAGTTAGCAAAGATTGTATAAGCAGTTTTTTTAATCTTGGGAGTTTTCGCTTGAGCAGACTCGACGTCTTTCACCGATGCGATTGCTGCATTAGGTGAATCTAAAGAGCCATTCTTATCTCAAATGACTCCTGTGATTCTGGGAATAGCGCTTTGCTGTTCAATCTCTATTATTTGATCTGTCTGAGAACTTTGGAAGTGCACATTTTTCTGCTGCCGTCTCGCTTAGAACTTTCTTTTAAATTATTTTGCAGTTCTAGAGACATTTCCGCCTGCCACTGAAGAATTTCTTCAATCTGGTTACATTGCTTATTCATTTTACCATCAAGTGTATCAAATAATTTAGTCATTGTTTGGAGCGCTAAGTTCATGGTGGGGAATGTGACTTCTAATACTTTGGAGAGCGGGTCATCTTGGGTCACCACACGTGGCGGTGAGAACTCGCCTCTTCCTTTTCTGGGAGTGGGAGCAATGTACAAGGCAATAGAACATATAGTGGATTGGCTCGCATCTACAAATAGTGCAGGAGATCGACAAACTGTCAGGAAAGATCTTTTTCTGAGAACCTTGAATTAGGTTAGTCAATCTCTATTACCACCTCCTCTTCCAACATTGGAGGTGAAGCTGGGTTTGTGACTATTTACTATTGTGTTCACCGCATTGTTTAATAACATACTGTTCGAAGGAGAGGAGGGTATAATAGAAGATACTGGCATTATTTTAGCTAACGCTTGGGGTCTCAGAT
The DNA here is from genome assembly GCF_040938575.1 of Ambystoma mexicanum. Taxonomy (NCBI): domain Eukaryota; kingdom Metazoa; phylum Chordata; class Amphibia; order Caudata; family Ambystomatidae; genus Ambystoma; species Ambystoma mexicanum. Next base: position 971,467,497 of record NC_090936.1, on the reverse strand, counting down.
CTGGTAATCATGCCACAGAGGTAGGCGTGAGCCTTTTCACTTGCAAAGATTCAATGTTGGTACGTGAGGCAGCCATTGTTTGCTTGGAAAACATGGGGGTCCCGGGTCGACAGTCCTTGCAATATTTTCTAATGTCCGCATGCACATCATCTTAAAATGCTAGTTCTTCGATTTGGAAATTATTCTGCCTGTCGGAGTCGAGCACGTTATATCTAACGCTAGTTTTGTTCCATTGACGGATTGCCAGCGTGGTCGCGCTCCAATACGAGACGGCATAGGATTCAGCAGCATGCCAGTTTTTAACATGGGTTTGTTGCACTGCATCGTGCTCCCTGGAAACTCACCGGGCTACCCACAAGAGGGATACTTTGAGCAGAAAATTATACAATCACTGCAAAAATGAAATGAGGGCAAATTGAAACCAAACCAAACAAAAGGCCCGAGCTGCACCCACAGGGCGTTCGAGTACCTGCTCGAGTGCCGCCTCACCTCGCCGAACTCGGTGAAGAGGCAAAGAGGCACTCAGCAGGTACTCCGCTTGGTGCACACGCGCGCCGGTGTCTGTACTTGTTTCTTCACGCTAAAAAGGCGGCGGGGCTTGGAAAATAACACAGAAATATGCAGTTTTCTTTACTTCTGGAAAGAAAATGAACACGTATAAGTTGTCACTGCTGTAGATATAACTGTCAGTAGTCCTGGGGCGGTGTTAAGACTTTAGAATACCGTGCAAACTGGATCAGTAAATGGGAGTCCAAAGTGAGTCAGGAGTCCAAACGGAAAGCACAACTGGCAAAAGAGGCACTCAGCAGGTACTCTGCTTGGTGCGTGCGCGCGGGTGTCTGTACTTGTTCCTTCACACCAAAAAGGGAGCGGGGCTTGGAAAATAACACGGAAATATGCACTTTTCTTTACTTCGTGCAAACTGGATCAGTAAATGGAGTCCAGTGAGTCGGGAGTCCAAACGGAAAGCACAACCGGCAAAGAGGCACTCAGTAGGTACTCCGCTTGGTCCATTTATAAAGTGCACTTATCCCAGAGGCATCTTGGCACTGGTTACAAGACCATGGTCTGGTTGGAGTCAGAATGGCTGATGCAGGTAGATGCAAGTTCACTAGGTGAAGAGCCATGGTTTTCAAATGTTTTCTAAAGGTCCAGTATGTGGGTTCAGAGCAAATAGATGGCGGCAGAGAATTCCAAATCTTGGAAGCTACCGCCACCTGCTCTTTTGTATCTGGGAACTATGAGGCGGTGGCAGTATGTTGGGCGTGTGAGCCTTGTCGATTTGGCTTTTTTGAGCCTTTGTGAGATGTATGCTGGGGCTGTATTAGTTAGCCACCAGTGGGTGATAGCGAGTGTTTTAATTTTGATGCTTTCATGAATTGGGAGACAATGTGCTTTTCTTCTGGCATCTGAAATGTGTTCAAATTTGGGAATCTCAAGAGCAGCTTGGAGGGCACCGTTTTGGATGATTTATAGTTTGACGTCCTGTTCAGAAGTGCCCATGAATAGCGCATTGCAGTGATCAAGTTTAGATCCTAGGTTTGGCTCATGCGACACTGATACGGTTATTGACGGACAAAAGGGTGTGCTGGCGTTTATACGTTTCGGGGTGTGGGCTACAGAGGATGTAATAGCGCAAACTTGTATGGTCATGTCAAGCGTGGCATCCTGGTAAATTCCCAGCGTTTTCACTATCGTTAAGACTGGGATAGTGATACCATCCATCGCAAAGGAGCGGAATGCCTGGTCTAGTTTGTTGAATAGGACTTGGGGTCCGACAAGTAGAACATTCAGGCAGAGCAGATGGGAAGCCATCCAGGATTGAATGATCTCAGATGGCGTTGTGTGGTGGTATCCTGGGAGTAGTTTCCAGTAAGGGGGAGGATCTGTGTGCCATCTGCATAATTTGTGTTTGTGATTTCAAGGGCATCCAGGTGGTCAAAGAGGGGTTTGGTGTAGATATTGTACACCGTGGGGGAGATGCAGTAACCTTGCGGGACGCTGCAGGCGACCAACGAGGGGGTGAGGGGCTAAGACTTCCGTTCCGAATCCATTTGGTTGCTTCGGCAGAGAAGTTGGCAGCGGTTGTCGGATGGTGGCATAGGGTGTGTTGGTCGGCAAGTTCGAATGCAGCGGATAGGTATAGTAGAAGTAAGGGGGCCAACCTGCCTGCGTCTCTGATATCGTCAAGTTCATTCTTTAGATCGAGTAGGGCTAATTCAGTTCCAGGTCCTGGGCAGAAGCCAGAGTGGTGGATGCCAAGGATGTGATGTTGCTCTGGGTAGTCATGGATATGGAGTTAGGCTGCTCTATCCACAATTTTCAGAATGAAGGGGACAGTGGTGATGGGATGTTAGTTGGTAGGGTCGAGCAAAGGCTTTTTGAGTAGCGGTAGGATCCACACTCGCTCGAGGCTGGCAGGTACAGAGCAGGAAGCAAAGGAGGGGTTGATGGCGGAGAGGATGGAGGTGAGGGCCTCAACGCAGTCCTTGAATAGTGGGGTAGGGCATATGTCGCCTTTGCAGCGTGAAAGTTTGAAGCCTTTGATGAGGTTGGAAACGTCCACTACAGGTAGGGGGTCGAATTCGAATGAGAGGAGGGTAAGTGGTGCGTTGGGCTGTTGGGGATGGGGGTTGAGTCAGGCCTTGTTGCGGATGGCGTCTTGTTTTTGGCAGATTTTCTCCTGTAGTGAGGTAATCTTGCCCATGAGGGCATCTTGTATCTTACAGCACCACGCGTCGCCTTTGTTGAAATTGGAGGATGGTGTCGTTGGGCACTAAGTTCGCGCAAAATTGCGAAGAACTCACGCATGTCTGATTTGGCATTGACAATTGTAGTATTGTAGGTGGTGTCTTTGGTGTCAGGTATGGCCTGCTTGTATTCTTTAGCAATGGTGGCTAAATGTAACTTATTGACATCAGACCAAACTTCCCACCATTCAGCCTCAACGGCTCCTTTCCCCACACAAAGGGTTTGGAGGTCTAGGGTAAACCAGGGGTTTTTGTGCAAGGATGGTTTGGCCTTCGCTGTGCCGGAGGGGTAAGTGTGTTTACTGCTTTGGTGATAACACTGTTGTAGTGGTCAACAAGCATGGTAGGGTTAGTTGAGAGAGTTAGGGGAGGCCTAAGGTCTTCAAGTAGGGGGCAAAGGGGTTCCTTAGTGAGATTTCAAGAGCAGCGGGATAATGTAGAGGGGCATGGTTGCAGTGGTGCTGATGCACGGTTTAGTAGTGGGAATGGAGAAGGCGATGATGTGATGGTCTGACCATGGGCAGGGTGTGTTAGATACGACTGAGGTGTCAGAGTTAAGATCCACAAGCCAGTCCAGTGTGCAGCCAAGGATGCAAGTAGGTGCCGCTATACGTTGAGTGAAGCCAGAAGCATATATGGCATTGGCCAAGGAGATAGCATCCCTGTCCTTAGTGTCGTTTAAAGCTAGGTTGAGATCACCAAGGAGAAGGAGTCTAGTCTTAGGTTGGAGGTGAGGAGTTGTAGGATACCCTCTTCGAAGGTGAGGGTGAGTCCTGGAGGTCGATAGATGAGGTATATCGTGGGAGTGGGAGTTTGGCAGACAGGATGTCGCAGTTGGGTTGGGGGCTTGTAATGAAGGTTCTGATGAGGAGGGGTTCTCTGTAGATCCAGTCTACCCCACTGCCTCTGCAATAAGGTAGCGCTGCAGAGAATGGTGTAACCTGGGGGAACGACGATCGCTGAGGCAGTGCCTGCTGTGGCTTGGAGCCAGGTTTCCTTTATGGCGATGAGGTTTAGGTCGTTAGTAGTGATTAGGTCATGTATGTTTGGGGCATGCGCTGAAATGGCTCTGGCATTAATGAATGAGCATTTCAGAGGGGGTGATGGTGTGTTGGTGAGCTGCTGGTGGTGTGGTTTGTGTGGACTCAGAGGTTGTTTGAAAACTGCTTGGGAGGACACAGGTGGGGGCAGTAAGATGGCATAGTGTTGCAGATCGAAGTGTTAGGTGTGAGAGCGCGTGAGCACAGGAGTGTTTCTTGTATTTGTTGGGGGTGGGGGTGGCGCTAGGTAGAGAGGGAGTTTGAGTGAGAGTTGCGAGACGGGCAAGTCTAGCTAGGCCTAAGCATGGTGTCTGGGATGCCATGGTTTGTTAGAGCAGGAGGCAGAACTGATGCCGCTGCCGAGTGTGGTTTGAGCAGGCACTGTGGAATTAAGAGTTGTGGGTGGGTATGGAACCGGGTGGGGAGTCCTAGTGGGGTGGATGGTGTTGGGAGGGCAGAAGTCTGGGGAGGAAATGAGTGGCAGGACGGGAGCATAGGGTGAAAAGCACGTACCTTGATGTCTGGGGGGGGGAGTGGAACAGTCCTGGCCCAGACAGGAGACGAAGGTTGTATGAGCGGGCCTTAGTGAAGTTGCTAAGTTTTTCTTGTGTCCCAGTAAGGGCAAGGCATAACGGCGTAGAGGTTATGGTGAGGTTAGTGAAAGGTGGAGGCAGAAAGCATGTGGGGGGGTGTAGGTGAGTTTGCGAATGAAAGTCCTGCTGCGGCTCACTAAGGCGATAACATGCTTACCTGTGGTGAAGTGCGGTGGGAGGGGATGGATGCATGCAAGATCAAGAGCTGTGGACTGGGCAGCGTGTGGCAGCAAGTCGAGTGATCTTGTGTGCCAGGAGCTACTGCTAGGTGGGGCAGCAATGAGTGGGTTACTCCAAGTCCATAGTGGAGGCTGGGGCAGGGGCAAGGCATAGTGGATAGGCAAATCCGTACAAATAACTGAATACAGAAGAACCAAATGAGAAATGGCAATTTTTTGACAAAAGAAATTGTAGTTATTTTGGTATATGTATGATAAATAATAGGAGGGAGTGGGGGATTCACCTCACCCAGCATTATTAAAAAAAGTTTTGTTTTTCGGTCAAAAGAATTAGGGCATTTCTCAATTACTTAAAAAAAAATATATATAAATATATATATATATATATATATATATATATACACACACACAAATATACCACAGGAAGTCCTGGTTGAACTTTTCCATTCCTTGCTGCAAAACCAAAGAGGTGAAGTGCTAATCCCACAGAGGCTGAAAACTGCTACACTTCCAATTCAGGCAACAAACTATGAGCAGTCAAAAAGCTAGCGAAGACTCACTCATGACAAGCATAGATGCAGCAGAACGACATGTTAAGGGATACACCAATCATAGCACCAGAAGTCAGACACTGTCAAGCCAAGCAACCAAGGACATTTTTGAAACTAAAATGGTATTATCATCATTTATTCGGATTTGTAGAGCGCACGTCAGCCCTGGGGCATCGTGGCACTTGTTACAGACATATCTTAGTTGCATATACACAAGTAATACATAATTTACAGCAGCAGGCATGACATTTGTACAAATTTACAGGTCAGTATATTTACGAGTGTCACATATTATTGTGCAAGGAAGGAGGTCTTAAGTTTCCTCTGAAAAATCAGGAGTGTGTTCTCCGCTCTAATGTCTGCAGGTAGAGCGTTCCAGGACTTGGCAGCAATGTAGGGGAAGCTTAGGCCACCGGCTTTGGCTTTTTTGATGCGTGGGATATGGAGTAAGTTGGTGTACTGCGTCCTGGTGGGATGTGAGGAGGAGGGTTTGGAGATGGTCTCTGATCGGTAGGACGGGGCGGAAAGAGAGGCATTTGTGTGTGAGGGTGAGGATTTTGAGTGTGATCCACTCTTTGACTGGGAGCCATTGGGCTGAGTGTCTGGCCTGGGAGATATGCTCTCTTCTTGGGATGCTAAGAGCGGCCCGGAGAGCATTGTTCTGTGTGACTTGTAGTCTGTTAAGGTTTTTTGCCGACGTGCCTGCTAGGAGGGCATTGCAATAGTCCAGTTTGGCTCCAATGGTTGCTCTGGCTATTGAAAGGCAGTTAGGTTTTGAGAGGTATGGCTTGATGGAGTTTATAAGTTTGGTGGTATGCGCAGATGAGGAAGTGATTGCACTGACTTGTCTGGTGTCTTGACAGCTGTGGATACAGGGATGATGGAGTTGGCAATGGAGAGGTTGGCGTACAGTTTGTCTAGGGTGCTCTGTTGACCTAGTATCATAATCTCAGTCTTGTCTCTAGTAAGGCAGAGGCCATTAACTGCCATCCAAGCCTGGATGATGGAGTAGATCGTGTGGAGTGCTTTGGCGTCTTCGTGGTATGATCCTGAGAGAGGTAGAAGTACTTGTGTGTCGTCCGCATAGTTCGTGTACGTGATACCATGTGAGTCGAGTTTATCAAAGAGAGGCTTAGTGAACAAGTTGTAAAGTGTGGGTGCAGTGCAGAATCCTTGAGGGACCCCGCAATGGATTGTAGTGGGTGTGGCATAAGCAGTGTCCGAGAAGACTTTCATGGCTCTTCCCTCAAGGAAGGAAGTGATCCAGAGAGCTGATTCTTTAGAGAAATTGGCTGTGTGTGAGGTGTGAGGTGAGGGTCTTGTGATCAACCAGATCGAATGCGGCTGAGAGATCTAGGAGGAGCAATAGGGCTGGCTTGCCCTTATCCATGATTTGGGTGATCTGACTCTTTAGATCCACCAGGGCTGTTTCGGTGCCGTGTCCTTTCCGGAAGCCTGATTGCCTGGTCACTAGGATGGAGTGGGTTTCCAGAAAGTGTTGGATTTGGCAGTGTGCGGCTTTCTCCAATAATTTCAGGAGGAATGGCACTGTAGTTATCGGTCTGTAGTTGTTGGGATGAAGGGGGTCGAGGGTAGGTGTTTTATTTATTTTTATTTTTTTTTTAAAAGGAGGGCGCGGACCCAGGCCTCTTTGAGGCTAGCTGGGATAATGCCCGATTTAAAGGACACATTGATGAAGGCCGTAAAGAGCAGCGCAAAGCAGTCTGCGCAGTCTTTGATGAGCTTGGGCAGGCATATATCGCCTTTACAAGGGGAGGGTTTGAGATTTTTTAGTAAGTTGATAAATTCTGGGTCAGTGACGTCCCTGAAGAAGACGTCAGGTATGGTGGGCTTAGACGAGGCGGGTGTGGAGTTGGTAGGCTTGGTTCCTGTCTGTTGAGGTAATGCTTTGCAATGGTCTTTGATTTTCTTTTCGAGAAGATCAATTTTGTATAGCATGGCAGCTTGGATACTAGCACACCAAGCTTCATCTTTGATTATTTCATCAGGTGTATTGGGGGAGCGGAGGGGAGATGAGCTCTTTAAAAATGGCGAAGATTTATTTTGGCATTAGAGACTCGTGTGTTGAAGGCGTTGGCTTTGGCAGCAGTGATGGCTGTTTTGTATTGGTGGGAGATTAAGTTGAATTTGTTTTTGGCACTGCTGCAGGGGTTGGTTTGCCAGTTTTTTAGTGCTTCTCTTTTGCGGGAGCGCATTGAGTGCAATTCTTCAGTGAACCAAGAGTTGGTGTGTATTGATTTCTTTTCTTTTTTCCATTCAAGTGGTGCTATCTCATTAATAGCTTTAGTGATGACATCTTTGTAGATGTCTGCTAGGATGTTGGGGTCATTAGCGAAAGGCGGTGCTAGTTCGGGGGTGTTGAGGTAAGGGCGCAGGTTATCCTCTTTAAGCTTTTTAGAGCTTCTGACTTGTGCAGCGATAGCAGGGGTCAGAGTTTTGTGGTTTTTAATGATGGGAACAGAGAATTTGATACAGTTGTGGTCGGTCCAGGGCCGTGAGGTGTTAGAGGCGATAGTAGCGAGGCAATTATGGTCCGCAATCCAATCTAGAATGCGGCCTTTGGAGTGAGTTGGACTTTCTATTTTCTGGGTGAAGCCTAAGTCACTAAGTTTCTTGGTGAGGGTGACCGCAGGTTTGTCTTTAGCATCATTGAATCTCAGATTGAGGTCTCCTAGTAGAAGGGTTTCAGTGGAGCTTTTGATATTACTGAGAATGTGGATGATGTTTTCCTGAGAGTCTAAGGTGAGGCCTGGGGGACGGTAAAGTAAGTGAATATTGATGGTACTGTTGGGTGACAGTGTGAGTTTGGCCGATAAGAGGTTGGAGTTGCTGGTCGAGGAGTGACTGACAAGTCGGAGCTGGAGGTTCTCCTTGTAGATGAATGCTACTCCGCCTCCTATTCGTTCAGGTCTGTCTTGTCGGAGTATGGTGAAGCCTGGTGGTAGTGCAAGTGCACTGGCGGGGCCTGATGCTTCATGTAACCATGTTTCTGTGATGGCTAATAGGTCAATGTTGTTGTTGGTCATGACTATCTGATGCATGAGCTGGGAGGGAGCGGACATTGAGGAGGGCACATTCGATGTGATGTGTGTGCAGTTTGTTAGTGGAGGCGTGGGTGTCGGATGTGTCTGATATGTTGTGTGGTGACATTGTGGGTTATTGTTTGGATAGTGGGTGGTTGTTTGTAGGTATGTGGAAGTTCAGTGCGAGGGATATGTTTGGAAGTGGTGCGGGAGCTCAATCTATAGTTTGTGTTCTATGGGAGGGGGTTGTGTGCTGATTTCTGTAGTCAGTGTGCGAGCTCCAAGTCTTTCTAGTCTATACATTATTGTGATGCAGGGGGTACGTCTGTGAGAGGTGAGTGTGTGTGTGAGGTATCGAGGGCAGTGGGTGGAGTGGGATTGGGGAAGGGGCTTTGTGGAGTGGGTGTGTTAGGGCAGAGTGAGGTGTAAAGTAGGAGGGCAGCGAGTGTTGCAAGGAAAGAGCAGTGTGGTGGTAGCAGCGGCGAGTTTGCAGGAAGCTATGGGCATGATTGTATACTGGGAAGGCTGTGGGTAGTGGTGGGCACAGTCAAATTGGTTTGGGTGGCCCCGGCCAGTGGCGGCAGGAACAGATTGGTTCAGAGTGGGCAAAAAAGCATACTAAGGTACAGAGAAATGTCAATGTGGCCTACGAACAGCAAGAGGCACAGTCAAGAGGGCAAATGATGCCTATAAGCGACCATAGGTACACTCAAAATGGCAGATGTGGCCTGGGACAGAGCAACATAGGCATATCATATAGTTCAGCTGTGTGAGTGCAGAAAAACAGTTCTAGCAGGGGGGCTAGATGCGGTTTTGCCAAATGTACTACAGGATACAGCAGTTTCAGCACAGTAGGCAAGTCATGCAGTTTGGCTAGCAGAATACTGGGAGGCAGTTCTAGCAGAAGTGCTAAATGCGGTTTGCCAAATGTTCAACAAAATACAGTTTCATCACGTGTATACAAGGTAGGCATAGTAAGCAATTAGGTTACAGTGAATATTATGATGAGAAACCTTACTCGGATAGGCTATGTGGGAGGCAGTGCTAGGCTAGAAGCATGTTCAAACAGGGTGGATACTGGAGCATAGGTAAAACAAGGCAGTGTAGCGCAAGTAATCAATAATAAAATTACGGCGACATGTTTGTATCAAAGAGTCAGTGGCAGTTAGTCTTGACGAGGGCTCAGTACACGGTGCTGATGGTCACAGGGGTAGTGGACCAGAAAAAAGGGCAGAGGTTCTGGGCGAACGGCTAGGACAGGTATTGGCCATGTTTCCCTGGGCCTTGGTAGGAGTGGGCCGGCTTCGACTACTGGCTCACGATAGGTGGCTACGATCAGATCAATAGCCAATCGGTGCTCAGCATAGTCTGCTGGGCTCAGTTAAGCGCTGGAGGTGGGTGAAAGATTGCGGACGGCCACCTTTGAAGGTGCAAAACTCCTCAGCGTGGGTAATGGTGGCAATGGGTCTCAGCCATCTGTTGACAGAAAGTCATTGGGCCATCTTTCCTACAACTTAGTTAACTCACCTAAACTAATTAAACCAAGCCAATCACAATTTAAAACCTCAGGTGCAACTCCACTACCCTCCGAAGACTAGCCTATGGGGAAGAATTGAGGCCCTATAAAAGCCCCAGCCCATAGTTGGAGTATTGAGTTAGAAGAGGAGGAGCTTGGCGCAGGAGGGCGGGGGGGTATTCAATGTGGAACTTGGTCGGACCAGCTTAAAAGGAAATAAGTCCTTACGGGTCTGAAGGAAGGGATCCGCACATGGAATGGGAGAGGCAGAGGAAGGGCTACTAGAGCCCAGGCCGAGTCTTTCCTTTGGGCCCTCTGCCCACACTGATCCCTGAGCGCCACTCGGTCCACCCTCACACACCATAACAACTGGCGATGAAGGAAAACAAATCACAAGTGCAACTATCAAAGCATTTCGCCATCCGATCCCGACGGGCAAATATAAGGGAAGTATTAGACATCAAAAGGCAATACGCAGTTCTAGGAATATCCCAACAATCCGCTGTTCCTGTGAGTCCATGGCAATCTGCCATTCCAGTGAGTATTGGCAATCCGCCGTTCCAGCATTACAAGGTAGGCCACCATTTCCGGCCAGTAATGGATGGCTGTTAGTCACTCCAACCAGGAACGCGTGGCCGCTCTGCAGCGCCAGACGCAAGTTGTTGCCACGCCACAGCCAGACCACAAACAGTACAGGGGGCAAGGGTCCCCACCGAACAAGCCACCAAGGTTGGCGGTAACGCCCTCTCTGGCCCGCTACAGTTCCCGGTCCTACGGCTAACAGGCCCATGCCACCATCTAACAGTCGACACAGGGGATCCAGGGCTGCAGGCTGTCCCCACAATACCGCCAATACCGGGATACTCCTCTCAAACCCCCCACCTCGACAGAGCACCAGGTCAGTTGTCAAAAAAGAAAGAGCCTGCAGTGGAGCATAGCCAACCCTACATCATGACAGGGCGAGTGCCCACAAACCCCAACACAAAGAGCGCCCATAGACCAGTTTCCTCCATGAAAGAAAATTGGGGCCAAGGTGACATGCACAATACACAGAACAAGGCAGTTCCGCCATCACATCGTAAGTGCACAGAAAAGAGGGACACCCCTGTCCAAAGCACTCTGCTGTTCCAGAAAAACCACATAGTTACGCTGTTACAATGACCACCACAGCAGAGCAAGACGAGCCGGCAGTCGCAGGTAAGGGGAATACCGCATTAGCCCAGGGTTTCCAAACAACAAGGGAACACTACTCGTCCACACCACAAGACACTATGCCAAAGGGAACACCTACCCGGCAGGCAAAGGCCCTGGGCCATCCAACGAACACAGCAGTCCACTGTTTCCGCCAGGAAAAGGAGGAACATGCAGAGTTCAGGGACAATCTGCAAATAGAAGCAACACTCCCTACAAGCAGGGTCTTGATTGAAACATGTTAAGAAAATGAATGGAATCATCAAAGAAAACTACCAGGGAAGGAAAAAGATCTACAGGACGGAAAACTGGCCAACATTGAAGAACAGATGTATCGAGCCAGTGAAGAGCTCCCCACTCCCGTCGTGTTGAAGGCCACTTAGGAGACAAGCAATATTGAAGTACGAAAGACAAGGAAAATAAATGGTTAAAATATGTGCAAAATGAGCTACTGGCAAAAGAAGAAAGGGAGTACAAGTGGACAGTGGAAAGTAAACATATCACTGTTACAAACATTGAGAGAAACGGGAACCAAGAAAGTTCAGGGGCAGAAGAAGTGCAATAAGTGGAGAGGTGAAGCTCCACATACCCAGGAATCAAAGTTGGAACCCAAGTTGGAACCTGTGGTACCCATCAGGGGGAAACATGGCAAGCCACTTCTTCCTGTGGAGACAAGAGCAAAAAAGAAGAGAACTGGGATTGCCAAGAAAACAGCTACTGGCACAAAGGAGCAGATCAAACAAATAACACAGGAACTAATGGAGGAAAAGCAGAGGAGTTGCATGGGTGAACATAAAATAGGAGAACGTGGTGGTACATGAAAGAAGAGACACAGAACTGTGCAGTCTTCAAGGGAGTGGAGCTCTATGAAGGAGAAAGGAGAGTACTGGGGCAAGACAGGGAGATGTCACAGTGACAGAAGAACGCCAGATTGTTGAACTGCATATACTGGCAAAGTGGGAACAAGACATGCAAACCACTCTGACAGCAAAAGAGAGTGATGCTCCAAACACGAACAGTAAGTCTACAGGTACAATGAAGTCAATGCAATAGCTAGAGCAGAAGATGGTGCACTTTCCCCAAGGGAAATAAGGTCCCGGAACTGATTGAACAGATCATCGCTGAGGAGCCATCAACACAAAACGCAAAGAACAATTGATGCCAAAGTTGGGAAAAGAAGAGAGCGAGAAGAGAGATTACGAAAAGAATATACTTGCCTCACAAAGTACATGGAAGACAAGGATCACAATGATGGGTTGGAGCCGACGGAAACAAGGGTACAATACGTAAATGTGAAAGTGGAAACGAAAGGTTCGCGTGAAGATGGACCCATACAAGTTGACAGTAAAAAGGATGAGGGGAAGGTTTCAACAAAACTGAACACAACAATGTAAAAATGAGTATCCCCTGGGAAAGACAGAAAGGTAATGGGAACAGAGTAACCTGTGATGACGGGAAAGTGGGAACAAGCAGGCACAGAGGAGATTTGCAACAAATGGAGGAAATGGGGACAGAGTACTTGCGCAATAAAACTTAAAAATGGGGGACGGGGAACAGGGAAACAGTGGCATCAATGGAAAAAAGCTGCAGGAGAAACTGCAAAGGTGAACGAGGAATATGTGCATATCATTGAAAAGGAAAATAAAGAGAAGTGGCAGACAGTATCAGTTTGCGTTAGTGTTTTGTCCAGTTTGAGACATAGGGAGTGGCCACAGGAGTATGAACGCTGGCAGAACTGTGTCTCACTGAACATTGGGATATAGAGGGTGGTCAGGAATTGGATCAAAGGTTGAAAGAATACTGCGAAGAACGCCACAAATTACAGAACAGATGAAGATAGCAGAAGTCTGCAACAAATGATCAGGAAGCACCAGAAACATGAAGAACATGACCCCCACAAAACATAAGCAGGGGGAAATGTATGTGGAACTTGGGTGAACCACCCTAAAGGAGATAACGACCTTAAGGGTCGGATCCTCACAGGGACTGAGGGAGGAAGAGGAATTTAGATATAGATATAGGTTCCGTCTTTCCTTTGGGCCCTCTGCCCACATGGATCCCCCAGCAGCACTGCTCGGTCCACCCTCACACACCATAACAAGGCGAGGAAACAAAATTGTCAAGTGGCAGATGAACATTGAGGGGAGATAAAGCTGGTGAAGAATGTTTTGAGGTAAGAAAATAACTTTACGAGGCAGTAAAGGAGGTGAAGAGTAATTGGGCGGAGTTAAAGGAGAGACTGTGGGAAGGAAGGGACGTTATCCAGGGAGAATTGGCGAGGGAGCTGAAATGTCAGAAGGAGGTGAAGTGTCAGAAGGAGGGATAAAGTGGAAGAAAGGAAAGCGTTCTGAGAAGAGGGGGGCAGAGAGAAAAGAGTAGCAAAGGAGGCAGAACATCTCAAGAAGATAGAACGTTTCTGAGCGGAGGGTATAGATCAGGAAGAGAAAGATCAACAGGCTGGTACAAGGCAGGTTCTAGTGATTGGAGGAGGTACGTGATGCTAGCGTAATGTTAAGGAGGGAGGTTACATCAGTGGCAGATAGGAGGAAGAGGTTGCGATAAGATGCCTATATGGGTAGGTAGAAATCAGATTTCGAGAGCAGTGCAAGCTCCTCCTATGACCTTGGGAAAGTTCAGTCCGTTGCTCAACTACTACATTCTACAGCTAAAGAATCAGACATCCAAAATCGATAGACTTTTTATCTGCACCAGGAACACAGGGTCAACATTTTGAGAGAGACTGAGCAGACAAGAGAGTAATTGGAATAAGGGTCCATGAAATGCCCACAAGTAGTGGGCATCAAGGTAGGAGTGCTATAGGAGTGCCTTTGGAAAATGAAAACTACCTGCCAGACCAGAAAGGAGGGAAGGTGAGAATATGCCTTCCGTCCCGAAAAACCCTCCAACCGGAAGAAGCACCAAAGAAAATATGGCCGCCGATCATATGAGCTCACATCAATTCCCATTGCTCCTATGATGGACAAGTACCACGAAAGATACCCTCTCAGCAGGCCCTACAACCCTGCAGCAGTATGAATTCTACCCGGAGTGGACGAAGATACACAAGAAGGAGCTGAGAACAGCTACATGGACAGAATCGACTAAAACAAAGAAGCCATACCTCAAGTTGTTAGAAATCACAACGACATAGCTACTTCAGACATGAAGCACACATGCCATTCGCACATTCGGGACACTCTCACACCCAACTAAATGAAGAACGTATGTGTACAGTTCTATGAGTTTGAGGACAGTGACATATACATACTGTCTGCACACTTAATATTTTGTCATTAGGCTTGATGCAGGAACGCAAAAAGCAAGAAAGGCTTGTGTAAATGCTCGCAGATGCTTACATGCAAATAACCCCCTGATATGGCTGAGTACTCAAGGGACCCGACAGCCATAACACACTAACCTATGGATACTATGGAAGAAGCATACAGTAGAACCATGATTTAGATAAATCTAGCAGGCCATGATCATCTTAGAGAAATCTAAAGCCACACAAAATGCTATGCTGTGCAAGCAGAACCACAGCAGCGGGAACAAAGCCACTGCCAAGGTCGCAATGTTGCAAATGCCATTCCACACCCTGAACCAAAGTAACACCGGCTGCAGAAGAGGCGCCCTCTCTGACAAATACAGAATAATTCAGAGGTCCTGTGCCCGCAAACGTGGTCTCCAAGCACATGATCTGGCCGAGTTGATGAGGAGCCAAGAATCAGTGACTGGGAAGAGCAAACCGTCCCACGGACCAGACAATGGTCGCAACAAAATTGTTACACTCCAGCTACACTTGTGCTATGGGAAAGGAACACGCTCATGGTAGTAATGGTTTACACACGAGTATGCCGCAGACACATTGTTACACATCACCAACACATAGTGGCACATGCACCGTGAACAGGTGTCTAGCGGGCTGGGAACTGAGGTTGTCCCATGCTTGGGGGCCCACGGCCTAACTGTTAGGGAGAATTCTCTGTTTAGGCTGAATTTCCTAACCTAGCGAGACCCCCAGCAGCTTTGCTGGATTTTTGGGGTTTATTTTTATCTCCTGCCAAGAGAGAGAGACTTTTACCCTCACTCTTGGGCATGATTTGAGTGTGTTTCTTTGACTCTAGATGTGTTTAATGGGCTATGGGGTCTTTTACTCAATAGGGCTTCATGTGTTTTTGTGATGTGTGTTACACAGCACCCTCAGTGCAGTAACACAGGGGTGTCATAGTGACCCCCCAGTATAGACTCCATACCATGGGACTGACTACTGTCTCCCAGGGCAGGTAAAGTCACCATTGACTTTACTAGTCTTAAATTCTGAACAGAACCAGTACAAACCATCATATTGTGGACGTACTGGCTGAGGCAATTCAATTGCCCCGGGATCTGTTAGTCGAGGGGGCACGTCTCCGTCCCCCCTGATCGAGTTTTGGCTGGTGGCAGTGGATACTACTTTTTATATTCAACCACAAATATTTCTCTATGGGATTTTCCCATTGTTCGAGGCTACTATCTTTATTTATTTAATTACGATAGCCTCGAACATACCGCTGGTTTATTTAATTAATATTAATTCTCCGGTTGGTATTTTTTGCCAAAACTCGATTCTAAAATGGCGTTTGTGTTCTCTTCTGTGACTCCAACCCAAGTGGAGCCCTTTGTTCCACTTTTTGGCGGGCTTTTTGGCGGGCTTCTCCACAGAAGCCCTCCAAAGTGGTGCCACTCTGTCTGGGGTACTTAGGAGGGGTGGAGGGGGATTTAGGCACCCTGGACTGAGTTGCCTAGGCAACTCAAGTCGCACTCCGTCCTGATTGGCCCACTTAGCATGTTTTGAGTGACAGCTAGGCTGAGTGAATGGGGGTTTTCTGCATAAAAGCAGGGCTTTGGGGACTGGAACTTCAGAAGTCGCCACAGGACCTAAGAATCCGACGAGGGAGAAGCTGAGCCGACCTGCCACGACGACACCACCGGTGGAGCCCTGCTGGACCGTCTCACCACTTTTCCCCAACGACAGCGGAGATCTCTCGCCGGAGAGTCTTCTTCCTTTGACTGGTGGGGATAACCAGTTTCACCGTCTTTTCGCCTTCCCGACGTGTCCCGTGGCCGCCTTGCCTGTGCCAAGCACCCCGGCAACCGGGATACCACGTTTTACCACGACCGTGAATTAAAAGGTACTACCTTTAACCGGAAAACTCTGCGGCTGGTTTCTTCCCTGGCAGTGCAACGACCTTCATCTTTCCTCCAAGTCGAGATCTTCTCTTCCCCTGGACGACGACGCGACTTGCACCCACTCCCAGGAACAACTGCCATCGCTGGAGGATCCTTCCCACTTAAGGTACCGTGTCCCGCCTGGCTTCCCTTGCCACCGACTGTACGGGGTAGATTTAGCCCCCGGCTTTCGAACCTGGGTTAGCCTGGGACACCCTGGCTAAACTTTTCTGAGCCTCTCTAAACTCTTTTTGAACTCTCTGCAAGACTTTCTAAGCCTAGTGTAACTGTGTGATCTTGGGCGCATTTGTGCTCTGCTCTCTCTAAGAGTGGGCCCAGCCTTTGGACTTTGGCTCACCAGTGACTTTTGCTCTTCTGCCTTGCTAACAGTGTTCCTAAATCTTAGAGTGGTGTACCTTTCCATATTCTGTCTTTTTCCCTCCCTTTTTCACAAACTTATTGGAGTGCCATCTATAGTTAAGCGCTCACCTCTGTATGAAAATAAGTGGTGTTTTATTAAGACATATCTGATAAGGAATAAGGGGTGTATATAATAGTAACTGTGTTTAGAGTGTTTTACAATAAGAGTGCAGGAGTGTTTCAAACAGTGTTTTTAAATAAATGAACAAGTTACTTTCTTACCTGGTAACGTTCTTTCGATGGGATGGTCCGACGACGTATTCCATATCTATGACATGTAATCACCACAGCTGTGCTGCTTCGGAAACTTTTTTCGGCGTCTGCGTCCTGCGTCGATGATGTCGATGCGCCGTCGTCGAGGGCCTCCTCCGACGTCCGACGTCATCCGATGTGATAAGTAGGACGCACGACGCCCGTAGCCTCAGTTGTAGTTTTTTCCCCCCAGAACGTGTGACACTAGTCAACTGCCAGTCAGACACAAAGCCTTGCGGAACGTAAGCTGCAATCGCAAAAGAAATTCTGCATCGGGGAAGGCAGGATGGGAGCGATATGGAATACGTCGTCGGACCATCCCATCGAAAGAACGTTACCAGGTAAGAAAGTAACTTGTTCTTCGAGGTGATTGGGTCCTCCGACGTATTCCATATCTATGACAGACTCCCAAAGCAGTACCAGAGCAAGGAGGAGGGAAAGAATTTAGAATCAAGATTTAGAATAGCCAATCAAATAGCAGAGCAAAGGACCGCCTTGCCAAAGGCCAGATCCTGTGCTCGGATGGAATCGAGGGAATAGTGACGTACAAATGTATGTACTGAAGCCCAGGTGGCTGCATCACAGATGTTGCGAATAGGAACACCCCTCTGCAGGGCAGTAGACGCAGCCATACCCCTGGTAGAATGGGCCCGCAAGCCAGCCGGTGGGTCCTTACCCGCCAAGCGGTAGCACTCCGAGATGGCCAAAATAATCCAGCGAGACAAAGTCTGTTTCGTCACAGCTTGCCCCAAACGCTTTCCAGCGTAACCAATAAAGAGTTGATCGTCCACTCTGACCCGGGACATGCGTGAAACATAAAAGCTTAAAGCTCTCCTAGGATCAAGCCTATGGAGCCTCTCCTCTTCCTTACCAGGATGCGGAGGAGGATAGAATGCCGGAAGAACAACCTTCTGGGCCAAATGAAATTCCGTCACTACCTTCGGAAGAAAAGAAGGACGAACTCTAAGGACAACCCTGTCCTTGTGAAATACAGTGAAGGGAGGCTTAACTGAAAGTGCCTGTAACTCACTCACTCTGCGAGCGGAAGTAACCGCAACTAAAAACACAGTTTTCAGAGTTAACAGCCTCAAAGGGCAAGAATGTAAAGGCTCAAACGGAGCACCCATAAGAAACTTAAGAACAAGGTTTAAATCCCAACCGGGCACCAGGAAAGGTGACGGAGGGAACACATTAGTGAGCCCTTTCAGAAACTGTGAAATCAAAGGGATTTTAAAGTAAGAACACTCTTCAGACGAGCGCTTAAAGATGGACAGCGCCGCCAGGTAACCTTTAACGGTACCCACTTGCAAGCCCCTGTGGGCCAAAGAAAGTAAAAAGGACAGAACCATGGGGATGTCACATGCAAAAGGATCCACATTTTGAACTCTGCACCAGTCGCAGAACTTACGCCAACGGTACAGAGACTTTGTTGCTGGCCTTCGGGCCGAAAGCAACACCTCCATCACGTCCTCAGGGAGGTCCCAATCCTTATACCTCAACCTTTCAGAAGCCAAGCATGAAGGTTGAGGGATCTGACCTCTGGATGGAGAACCTGACCCCCTCCCGTGAGAGCAGATCGTCTCGGTAGGGAAGACAACGTGGAGGGCAGATGGATAAGTCGAGAAGGTCCGGGTACCACGTCCTCCGAGCCCACGCCGGGGCAATGAGGATCCTCGGGGAACCGAACTTCCGTAACCTCCGCAGCACTTGCGGGATGACGGGGACTGGAGGAAACGCGTACAGCAGCGGGAATGACCACTCCACCACGAACGCGTCTCCTAAGGCTCCTTTTGGAGGAAATTCCCGCGAGCAAAACCTTTCGCACTTCCGGTTGACACTGGAGGCGAAGAGATCCACTTGAGGGGTCCCCCAAAGGGCGAAGATCTCCAGGAGAATCTCCTGAGCCAGCTCCCACTCGTGAGAGATTGCGCTCTGCCTGCTCAGAGCGTCCGCCGTCACGTTCTCGTCTCCGGCCAGATGAACTGCCGAGATCGAAACTTCCTGCTGGATGGCCCAGAACTCGAGCTGCATCGCCTCCCTGCACAGAGGAAGTGACCCTGCCCCCCCCTTTTTGTTGAGGTAGTGCATGGCCACTGTATTGTCCGTCAGGATCAGGACACTCTTTCCTCGCACAGTCGGCAGAAAAGCCTTCAGGGCTAGCCTGATGGCCCTCAGCTCCAAAAGATTGATATGGAGTCTGGACTCCGACGGAGACCAATGACCGCTGACTGTCAGCCCGTTGGCATGAGCTCCACATCGCGTGAGGGATGCATCCGTCACGATCGTCACCTCCGGCCAGGGAAGCCAAAATGGAGCCCCCTTCATCAAGTTGCCTTCGACGGCCCACCACAGAAGATCCCGGGCGACCGAGGGCGGCACCTGAACCGGGTCCGACAACCTGCCGGAGGACTGCGACCATTGCGTCTTGAGTGCCCACTGCAAAGATCTCATCCGCAGGCGAGCCTCTGGCACCAGAAGAATGCAGGATGCCATGAGGCCAAGCAACCTCAAGAACTCGAACGCAGGGAGCGTCTGGGCATGCTGAAACTTGTGCACCATCTGCTGAATGTGAAGAGCCCTCACCTGGGGAGGAAAACACTGCCCCAGGGAAGTGTCGAGCACCGCTCCGATGTACTGGAGCCGCTGTGTTGGCGTCAAATGGGACTTCTTTAAATTGAGGGAGAAGCCCAGCCTGTGAAGGGAGCGGCAGGTGACGGACAGATGATCCAGGACTTGCTCGGGAGAGCTCCCCCTGATCAACCAATCGTCCAGGTAGGGGTAGACATCAATCCCCCCATGCCTGAGATGCGCTGCCACCACCACCATGAGCTTGGTGAAAACCCTCGGGGCGGAGGTCAATCCGAACGGCAGGACGCGAAACTGAAAGTGCGAGTCGCCAACTGCGAACCTCAGGTACTTCTTGTGCTTGGGATGGATCGGCACATGGAAGTAAGCATACTTGAGGTCGAGTGACACCAACCAGTCCTGAAGCTGAAGGGCCTGGAGGACTTGAGAGTAACCTTCCTGAGGAGTTTGTTCAAACCGCGCCAGTCCATGATGGGTCTCAATCCCCCGTCTTTCTTCGAAATCAAAAAATAAGGGGAATACCATCCCGTGTTCCTCTCCGCTACAGGCACCAGTTCTATGGCGCCTTTCTCCAGCAGGGCTTGAATTTCCTGCGCAAGGAGCGGATCCGGACTCTGCAAAGAGAGGTTCCCCGGTGGATTGTCGCGAGGCCTGTGCCGAAAGGGAAGACAGTAGCCGTGGGTTATGATCTCCAGAACCCACACATCTGAAGTAATGGCTTGCCACTCTACAAGATGCTGCGCCAGCCTTCCCCCAACCGGCGAACCATGGGACATGGCCTCACGACTGAGTGGGAGCGGCTGCGGCGTTACCTGAGGGCAAAGAGGCAACTGCCCGAGCGGCCTTGGCACCACGGGTACCCTGTCGTCCACCTCTGGTACCCCTGCGATGGCCTCTTTGACTGCCAGCTCCTCTCGCTTTACTGAAGGATTAGTAATAGCGAAAGGAACCACCCCTCCACTGCTGTCCCCTAGGACGAAAAGGCGGAGGTTGGCGAACTGCAGCGCCCAACGACTTCGCTGCAGCTTTTGAGGTCTGCAACCTCTCAAGGCTCTCGTCAGCCTTGCTGCCAAAAAGGTGTTCACCGTCAAAGGGCATGTTGAGGAGGCGGGACTGCACATCAGGAGCAAACCCCGACTTGCGCAACCACGCAAACCTGCGTATCACGGTGCTCGCCGCCATGGACCTACTGACGCATTCAGCTAAATCCAAACCCGACTGAACGGACTCACACATGGCATCCTTACCATCCTGGACCATAGCAAGGAAACCATCCCGTTCGTCCCCTTCGGGAATATGTTCAGCCGCCAACGCAACACAGTTCCACAGAGCGTGTGTGAAACGAGACAAGGCACAAATGGAGTTGGCCGCCTGAAGCGCCATACCACACTTTCTTCGCCCAGCCATCAAAACGTTTGTCGTCCCTATCAGGAGGGATGGTAGGGTACGACGCCTGCTTTGCCGGGGCCGTGGCCGCCTGCACCACCAGACTCTCCGGAGTGGGGTGCCTGGTCAAGTAGCAGGGGTCCCTACTGGCTGGACGGTATTTTCGCGACAAGGATCTGCCCACCGCCGGGAGACTCTCCGGAGCAGTCCAAGCCGCCGCCACCCTTCTCTGTAAAGCCATATGGAACGGCAGTACCGGGTCAGTTGGGGGACCAACATCAAGGATGTCCGTCAGATCATCCTGCACAAACTCCCCTGGGGGAGCAGACCATCCCAAGTACTCAGCAACCCTAGCCATAAGGCGCCGGTACGAGGAATCGGCATGAGAGCCAGGCTCAGGCCTACAAAACTCCACCTCCGGAGAGGTGTCCAGTCCACTGGCATCATGCAGGGACTGTCTCAAATCGTCAAACTGACTATGGCCCGAGACAATTTCATCTGGAACCTGACTAGGAACCAGGCCATCAGAATCCTCATCCGCCTCTGAAATATAGTCCAGGTGGCGAAAAGAAGGCACCCGAGAGTGCTTGCTCTTAACCAGAGCCTTCCTAGGGGGTTCTCCCGTGCCACGGGGTACCTCCGACATGAAAGGCGTCGATGGCGTCGAGCGAATCGGCGCCGGCGTCGACGTCAGACGCAGCGCCTCCAGCATCGGCGGCGTCGACACAGCCCTCGAGGCCGGAGCCCCGAGCGTGTCCCTCGACGACCCGAGCGTCGACGGCCTCGACGACTTCCTCGAAACCGGAGCCTCGAGAAAGCCTGTCGACGCCCTCGACGCCTCAGACGTCGATGTCTTCCTCGAAGACTTCACAGGTGCACACGGTCTCGAACGCGTCGAGGACCGGGACCTGGAACGGGTACGGCGAGAACGAGTCTCCTTGTCCGGACGGGACCTCTCCCGTGACTCGTGCCGACCACTCATGCGAGCGGTGTCTCTCGACCTCACACGACCGACCCCACTCGGGGGCGCGGACGGCGTAGTACCCTGCGACTCAAGAATCGCCAGCATTTTCTTCCCGAAGGAAGCCCATTCCTCCGGCGTCGCACGGCTGGTGGTGTAAGCGACGTGCCGGGCAGAGTCCTCCGAGGAGGACCTGGAAGACGACCGGTGTCGGCGCTTCCGAGAACGCCTCGAAGAGGCTGAGGAGTGGCGAGACCGACTCCTAGAAGGAGACCCACGAGACTTCCGACGATGACGCGGAGAGTCACCCCTCGAATCATCCGTCGAAAGCCCCGCAGACTTCGACTTCCTGGGCTTGGACACCCGACCTACCGACAATTTCTTCTTACGTTCGCGTAAGGCTTTGGACGTGAGCGACTGGCAGTCGATACAGTCATCCGTGTCGTGGGCCTCCCCGAGGCACCAGAGGCAGGCGTCGTGTGAGTCCGTCACCGACATCTTGGACCCACACTCCCCGCACTTCTTGAAACCCGGACACGGGGTCGAAGACGAAGTAGAAGACATCTTCAAAGGATTTTCGCACAAAACGAACAGGTTCGAAGAACCGAGAAGAACAGAACTCCAAAGAGTCGAGGCGTGAACCGAGAATCACGAAGCAACACGTTCACGGAAAAAACGGAACTGAGGCTATGGGCGTCGTGCGTTCTACTTATCACATCGGATGACGTCGGAGGAGGCCCTCGACGACGGCGCATCGACGTCATCGACGCAGGACGCAGAAAAAAGTTTCCGAAGCAGCACAGCTGTGGTGATTACATGTCATAGATATGGAATACGTCGGAGGACCCAATCCCCTCGAAAAATAATTATATACTTTGATACCAAAGCTCTGGTCAGTGTTTGCTTGTATTATTGTGTCTAAGTGCCTATTGTGTATACTTTGCATACTGCCTAACTCTTCTTGAGGGAAGTCTGACTGCTCAGCCACAGCTACCAGGTAAATCTGGGTGGTACAGACTGCTACCAAGTGGGTTTACTGCTAACACCTGTAGTCCTAAATCTTTTGCAGTGTTCCCTAAGGGAACTGCACAGGTTTCTGCCTAACACTAACCAATCAGAAATCATGGCTCTAGGCGTGGGTAGCTGGGGTCACCGACTAATCACGAGGTCTGTATACTGTAACAAATAGTATTAGTTTTCGGGGATGGTCCAAGCCTAACACCTGATGCAGCCTTGCCCAATACAATAACTCCTATATGGGCTCCACCTGTGGGAACTACCACTCAACAACCTATCCAGAGTGGAGTTAGGTTTTGGAGAAAAGCCCAGAGTATGACACGGGTTGGGACAACACGTCGTCAAAACTGGCCTGCGAGCCAGAATGCGATGAAATGTGCCTGGACTTCCCTCCGTGCATGTAATCCCTGTGGTTTGTTGGCTGTAATAAACCGACATCTGCAGACTCCTAGCACGGCTCTGCCTGCCTGGGGGTAACCCAACACTAGCATTGAGGAAAGCAAGGGAATCGGGCTGTCCCCCTGCCCCTCTGGAACACAAATCCACTGGCTTCATTTTCCCTGATATTTTTTGGAGTTGACCAATCTCCGTTGAGCAGGATATAGTTTGTGGCTGGATAACATGGGGTGAGAGAATTAATTTTGATTGTGCACCAATATAACCAATCTCAACAATAAAACAGTTAAAAGAGGACACTAACAGGACACACTTGTTGGATATAGGATATAAGTTTGTTCTTTGGAGAAACATTTCTGTGACAATCGTATTCAGGCCAGAAGGGGGCGGGGGAAATCCTAGGATTCCGTGCAAAACATTTACCACACGTTAGCTCAAAAGGTACTTCTATCATAAAGATAGATAGGCAAACGCTTACTTCCTTTGCCTTTGATAGCACGGCAAAGGGCAGGCTATAGCCACTTCTACTCACCAGAAACAGGCCAATACTTAAAAAAAGCTCCCAACTAACAAATTGGAACTAACAAATTGGAACCCACAGACGCAGAAGCCTGCCCCTTGTGTGCACACACTCAGATTCATGGATATGTTCAGGTCAGTGGTACCAGGAAAGCAGCACCATGGAAGGAGCTTGGTTATTACGGCATGATCTAAAGTGGAACGTTTAGCTAAAATTATCTTCTTTTGCATACATTTCTAGGGGCAAACCGATTACCAAATGGTATCGGTTTTAGACTTCAAATAGGATTTATGCTGGCTTACAAAAATACTGCTACTAGAAATCACTTCTCAACTCCCTGAAACACAATCTTACTCCCAACTACAACAAAAATGGGAGTAAAATAAACTTGTGGCACGTGTCTCAAGTTTGGCCCGGCTAGGCAGGGCTACATGTTTGTCCCCTAAGGGAAATATAGAAATAATGACAAACACCAGGGTGTTAGTGTAGTTGTGTAGTATTTCATTTGGTGCATTAATCTACCCAGACAACCATCCAGCATACCATGGAGCTGGCTAGAATGTTCTAAAAAAGAAAGATTGGAGCTCCCTTGCCCAAGAATAGGCTGAGCTGGGAAAATTGATTTTTACGACATACTGTATCCATCTTCTTGGTGGCCCCATGCTATGGGGATGCTGGGGTCAACACTGCTGCACCAGTGGAGCACTGGGGCCTCCCAGTCCCACCATCTCTCCATAGCAGAGGGGAACAGGGAGTCGTCTGCTTACGTAGCGGGGCTCCCTGCTTCACCTAGGCCACCCAATGTTACTGTCTGGGTCTTTTCTTCACTGCTCTGCTCTATGGGGGGAGCAGATGTCTATCACCACCTCTTGGCAGGTTTTGGCATACACTGCCTGGGAGGAATTCTCTTCAGGGACCACATCACCTGGCCAGAGGGCAGACCGACCTGTAGTTCAGGCCACTCAAAGCAGGCCGCCCGAACAGCTCTTCTTCAACATGCGTGGAGCAAAGGACTTCAGTGTTGGGCCCGTCTGTTCTGGCCCCCGGGTAGGATTAATCGATGGACGTGAGGTTTCTGCCACACCGACATTGTATCCACACAACAGGTGACAATTGCATTGGCGGTAAAGCACCAGGGTAGTGCTGCACACTCCCTTATGAATAAAAAAAAAGCCTTGGAAGAATACCACATCTAGCACCGACCCCTAGGAGTCAAACTACTAGACATAGCGGTATGAGACAACAGCTCTTCATTGAAAAACTTATCCCTGTTTTACAAACCAAGATTGGTCTGAATGAAGTTTTGAGGTTAGAAGATCAAGGATCAGTGTAACCACAAAATAATGTTTGTCCTAACAAAGGCCTGTGTAAAATTGAAAAGGGAAGCCCACCCAGGATGGGATCTACGCTTGATGTTTAGGCCAAAACGCAGTGCGTCGACACAACTGTTGTTTTTCAATCCTTTGGCAAACAAATATTCAGATAATGGACAATAATATATTCCTCAGAGATTAAAAGAATCAAGGCAAGAATTGAAGCGTAAGACAGTGTATGGCAGAACGACCGATAAGTGGATCACCTATCGAACTGTACACCAAGGAGGAGTAGGACGTCTGTGATTCTTGTTGCTTGATATTGTTATCACCCTTATGTCATGTCACAGACCCCTCGTAAAATAAAAATGAAGGTTCGACCTATTGTATACACCCCGGGTAGGCAGACAGCCATCACAGCATGATGGGTGCCCAGGCTGCACCTGCTTGCTCCGGGCACATCGCCCATGCTCGCAGTAACTACGCCAGGTCAGACCAACACACACACAGCCCAGTGAATTTAGTCTTTTTTAGCACAGGCTGCTCAAGGCCAATCCCTCCCAGGGAACCACCACTTTCTGCTACGTCCCTTAGCTCTTTTTGAACCATTCTCCAAATGATTTTTCTTATAATACCACTTTGGCTGTCCAGCCCATTTCTTGGGCAGGAGGGTCCCAATATTTTTCCTTCAACATTCCATCCAGCCCGCCATGGGGCTGGATGGAATATTTGAGTAAGCCGGTGCTCCCGCCAGAGATTTCGTGAACCAGTAAAAAAAGAAGAAAATGAGGGGGGGGGGGGGGGGGAGGGGGGGAAGTAGAAAGATAGCTTGTGTGCAAAGGGTGTTTGCTTAGCAACCTTCCCTTATGGCAGAGGTGTGACTTTTCAGAGTAGCAAGTTGGCTAAGAGTAAAGAGAAAAGAAAACATTTGGAAGATAGAGGGGGACATCTCTTCTGAAAGGAGATCAGAGAGTCAAAAGAGAAAGTTAAGCTTTCATCTAGCAATTTTTAGGAAGAAGCTAAAGGAGGCCAGAGTGTGTGGAAGAGAGTGGCCAGAAGGACGGGTAGAATAAGGCAGGCTCCCTCTCCTTGCTCATCCATTTCAAGCTGGGACTCCCTTCTAGCGCCCCTTCTTCCTCAGATGAAGATAAGGCTATAGGAAAATACTTGGACAGAGCAAGAAATTTTGCAAATTCATGTACCCATGGGATTTTCGGAGCAGTTTGCTACAGGCCAGTCCCTGAATCCCCAGATTTGACAATACAAAACACATCCCTAAAGTCGACCTGCCGAGAACCTTCAGGAATGGAAGGACCTGGAACATATTTCCATGCAGAGAATCATGTCTAAATTGTACCATCTAAAGGGTAAAGACTCAAAGTTGCCAGAATCTGTAGAGATTGAGAACATCCTGGCTAGTCTGGTGAGCCAGTCCACCATGTTGGCAATAAGGGAATCAGACAACAGAAAGGTGGACACAGCTTTGAAAAAGTCCCACTTTGTGTCCCATTTTGCCCAAGAGCAAACACTTATGTAACTTATGCTGCAGAGACAGTTTCATCTTGCTTCAAAGGCTAAAAAAAACACTAGAAGCAGCGGTCTGATTGTGCTTAGCCCATGACTGACATGCACAAACAGGTACAGTTCATGCCTTACTTGTTTTACAAGGTCATCAGGAGAACAGCCATGGTGATGGGGGCAACCATCTCAGAAAAACACCATGGCATAAAAAAGCAGTGTCGCATGGCAATTTGCTATGCAATATGTAGATTTGCTAATTAAACTGATACTCGTGTAGCACATCTTGCCATTTAAATTACTCTGTTCAATTAAAGCACAGCTCACCCTGCATTTCACTCTTGCCCTCAGGGGTCTCTCCACCCTCTTTTCCCTGTTCACTGCTAGTTCAAAGCGGCTAGTGGAGAGAGAGTGCAACAGTAATAATCTCCTCCACTTTTAAAAGTGCCAACGTCCCAAACGAATCTGGGATGGCAGGAAGTAGTAACTGAGGGGCAATAAAGATCTCTCCAGAATTCCTAAGGGAGCTTTGCTAGGAGTTAGACACTGGAACACATATGTTTGCTAAACAATGATTTTTGAGAAACGCTTACTGTCCTTTGAACTGCTCCGACAATGGCTTTTACTATGAGCATATGATCGTTTCTTGTATACTGTGAAGGCATCAGGAAGAAGGACACAGACAACAGATTCAAAGTGGAAGCTAAACACACTTAAATGTCAGGATGGAAAAAGGCCTAACTTGCCCTATGCGAAGGTATTTCCCTACCTAAAGAAAAAGAAAGTGAGTTAAAGAATTCAACTGAAGAATCTGTCTGTGTCCAAAAACTATACTTGCCCTCACAACTAAATCTATAAAATTTGTATGGATGTCGGCAACCAAGAAAGAAACAGTGTTTAACACAAACTTCTGAGCTTCTTCCAGCTCGCAGCTTCCTTTTAGCTCTCTTCCCCAAGTATATAAGAGTTCCACAAAAAGTCTAAAAACGACCCTCTGTGGACTAAATAGGAAATAGTCTGAATCAAGACCCAGGGATTCCCTTGCCCAAGTTTTAAGTAACGGTTAAAAAAGCAAGATATCCTTGTTAAAGTTCCAAAGTTCAAGTTTAAACTATTAGTTCCTTTTAATTTGCAGCTTTCACACAATTGGCCATCATTAATCATTGTAATTTTTAAAGTTCCACTGTAAATTAAGCTGCAAAAGGTTTGTTAAAGTCACGTTCAATTTAGAACTTAACCTGCTATGGTTTTAGCTTTTCATGACAGTTGTAATCATTCCAGTCTTTTAATATCCCATAAATTGTTTGGATGGGAGGTTCTGTTCCCTGTCTGGATTCACAGCCTCTCACTTCTGATTAGTAACTAGTTTCAGTTCAGAATTCAATAATCATGTGTTTTGCTTATTATTCCTTTGCGCTTCAGCGGTTCTAGAAGTGTTTGCTTCCCTTTAATTGGATTGCCCAGTGCCTCGCAGACCTTCGTAAATATTCTGATACAAAGTATCCTCAGCTTCCCCCACTCACCCCCCCGCCCGCGTTCTTCAGTAATTGACAAGAAAGATCAGAGGCTTTCGAAAACGTGCTTATTCAAGGCACGCAACCACTCTGTTACAAAGTATTCACTGTATAATAGAGCTCACACACTCGTGCACCGCGTTTCCCATTCATTAGAAACTCACTGGTCGCTTTCCCAATTCTTATTGCAGCGCAGATCACACAGCTTTCTGGTTTTAGGGTTAGGGCTCCAGCCCTTCAGACACCCCTGTAGTGGTTCTCTCGCACAGGGGAACTAGCACCTCAAGCAACAAGTAAAGAGGCAGCCTTCCTGCATGGCTCCCCTCACCGTGCTCAGCCAGCTCCATGGAGTCCCAGCTCCCATGCCACGCTTCCATGGGCTGCCTTGCTCCTTGGTCCCCAACACCTCGGTGGCCCGCTCCTGCTGCTTGCACTGGCCTCCTCGCTGCTTCTCCTGTTGCTCTCCAAGTGGCTCCTCCTGTCTCTCTCTTCCACTGGGCTGGTCTCCTTTTATAAACCTGCAGTCCCTTGACAGGCTGCAGGTGGGCATGCTCAATTAGCCCTGCCTGACCACAATCAAGGGGACATTCCTTCACAGATCTTAGCAGGCATGTTGCTCTTCCCTGTACCAGAGTGGTGAAAAAAAGCATAGTCTTCATTGCTCTTAGTTGCTTCTACCTAGTATTGTCAGGGTGTATAGGTGGGGAAACCATGGGAGCTGACTTACAATAACCTCTAAAAGGTAGGGGAACGGTTGGGTTGATCATCAGTAGGGAAAGAGGGATACCATGTCTCACCTGCAGGCCACCTATTCATTCTCACCCTCCTATTGGATTTTCAAGGCTTGTCATTTCTCCTGATGTTATTTTGACCACAGGGAATGGGGTAACAATATCCTTCTGGGACTAAGGGTTCATCGCAAAATGGAAAGGGGGAAATACTGCGTCTCACCTGAGGACACTACATTCCCATTTCCCAAGAACCCTCCAGCCAGGGGATTCTCCCCACCCCGGGGATTCTCCACAACCCAAGCCCCCCTCGATTCTTCGCCCCCTGGGTTGGTATCCAAGAGCGATGGCCTTTCCCTGGCCACCTGCGCAGAGAATTCCAGGGGCATAGATGTGAGGACGCCCTTGGGTTTGTCACTATACACAGTTCAAACATGCTATGGTTAAGCAATTCCGGGATGGTTAAGATTTCACATCACAGTCCCTGATAGAGGCCAACAAACTGGTTGCGATCCAACGACATCCGACTCTCCTGTACCCTATTCCTTTTGTATGTATCATTTACCTTACTATTTTTCTCCTATAGTACAACTTTGCACTCGTGCCTGTATAATCCTTTTTGCCAATATGATGTACTATGTAACTCAAGCTTAAAGTATTCTTGTATTCGTTGTTGAACTCAAGCTTAAAGTATTCTTGTATTCGTTGCGCCCAGTTACCTCCGGGTTCAGTGCGCCCCACAAAAAAAAAAAAAAAAAAAAGCCGATCCGTAGAAGGGAATAGTTTCTTACCTGTAACTCCATTTCTCCAGCATTGGTATCTTTCATGGATTCACATGCTTTGAATATTCCCCGTCGTCAGGCTGGGAATCCCCGGTACATTATATAGACCCTTTCCCGTAGGAAAACTTTTTCGACGCTTATGCGTCCTATCCACCTCGTTTTGTATCATGCGTGCCCGTGCCGTCAGGACGTCATGATATAAATACAGGCCCCGCCCCCGCGCTCCCTCAGATTTCGGCCCCCAAAGTAGTGGGGGAACCGGTTTGCATGATCAGGGGAGGCAGGTGGGCGCATGTGAATCCATGAAAGATACCAATGCTGGAGAAATGGAGTTACAGGTAAGAAACTATTCCCTTCTCCAGCATTGGATCTTTCATGGATTCACATGCTTTGAATAGATTACATAGCAGTACTACCCCCAAGAGGAGGTGTGCATGCAAACCCATATACTTTCTTCGCAAAGGCCGTTCCCTATGATCATGTATACATCAGTAATAGTTTACATAGGAAAAAACGGACCACATACAGTCATAAATTCCACAGGATGCAACCCCGCAGCCGGGGCTTACCTTACTGGAATAGGTGTCGAAGCACCGCCTGTCCCATCCGGGTGTCTTCGGCATGTTGCTGCGACAGGCAGTAATGGCGGGTAAAGGTGTGTGTAGTCGCCCAGGTAGCCGCCATGCAGATGTCCCCTAGAGGGACTCCGGCCCACAGTGCCGTCGACGATGCCGCTGCTCTAGTTGAATGAGCTCTTGGCCGTCGTAGAAGAGGCTTCCCTGCCCTGGAATGGCAGTACGAAATAGTAGATGACCCCCATCTTGATAGTCCTTGCTTTGAAATGGCTTTTCCTCTAGCACCCAAACCATAGGCCACGAACAGCTGTCTCGTTTCTCTGAACGGCTGCGTACGATGAAGATAAAACTTGAGAGCCCTTTTTACATCCAATGTGTGTAGCATGCGCTCCGCTCCCGAGCATGGCTCCGGAAAAAACGTAGGTAACACAATAGAGGAGTGTTTATGGAACACCGAAGGAGCTTTTGGTATGAACTGTGGGTTAGTGGCTAGGACTACCTTGGTCTTGAAAAATCGTAAGTATGGTGGGTCCACCATTAGAGCCTGAACTTCTGAAATACGTCGGGCTGAAGTGATGGCCACCAGGAAGGCCAATTTCCACGACAGAAACTTTAGAGACGATGATGACATTGGCTCAAAAGGAGGCTTCATAAGAGACGTTAAGACCAGATTGAGGCTCCACTCCGGCGGAAATTTCTTCTCTGGAGGGAAAATCCGAAAGAGGCCTTTAAGGAAGTGCTTAATGAGGAGGTCGCTGAACAATGGTGCCGAGTGCCGTCGACGAGTAAACCTCGAAATGGCTGCTAGATGTACTTTTATTGACGACACCGACAGGCCCTTTTGAGCTAAGACCAGCAAGTATGGAAGGAGCTGTTCCGGCTTAATCGACTGCGGGGCCAAACCTGGTTGATCCTCACACCATTGACAGAAACTTTTCCATTTGTACGCGTATGAGGCGTTTGTGGAAGGTGCTCTTGCCGCTTGCAGGATACGTCGACAGTCCTCCGGAATCGTTAGCCGACCAAATTCGGCGAAGTCAGGAGCCAGGCCGTCAACTGGAGGCTGTCCGGGTCGTGATGCCAAACGACACCCTCCTGTCGAGACAGAAGGTCGGGGGTCTTCTGGAATCTCATTGGTTCCGCCGCTGCTAGGTGTAGTAGGTCTGAAAACCACACCTGTCTGGCCCAGTATGGGGCCACCAGAATTACCCGACATGGGTACCTGAGGATCCATTGCAGCGTCCTCCGGACAAGGGGAAATGGAGGGAATGCGTACAGGAATTTGTTCGTCCATGGGAATGAGAACGCATCCCCCAGTGAGCCCTGTTGAGGCCATCTGCTTGCGTATTGATGGCATTTTTTGTTGTTCTTCGTTGCATACAGGTCTATGGAAGGTTGTCCCCATTCCTTGAATTCTTGTTGAAGTTGTTGGTCGTTCAGCACCCATTCGTGGACTTCGTTCATTTCTCTGCTGAGGGCATCGGCTTCCACGTTTCTCACTCCTGGTAGGTGGAACGCTAAGATTTGCATGTTGTGTTGTAGGGCCCAATGCCAGATTTTCTGTGCCTCCGTCGATAGGGACCTGGAACGTGTCCCTCCTTGTTTCCTCAAGTAGAACATCGTAGTGGTGTTGTCCGTCATGACACGCACCACCGAGTCCTTCAGTTGAGGAAGAAAGGACTTCAGAGCCCATCGCACTGCTCTCAGTTCTAGCAGGTTGATATGCAGGGAGGACTCCTGCAAAGACCACTGGCCTTGTACCTGTAACGTATCCAGATGAGCTCCCCATCCGCTCAGCGATGCATCCGTCACCACCGTCTTTTGGAACTCTGGTTCCAGTAGAGGCATTCCTTTCGTTAGATGAGTCGACACTTTTTACCAGCCGAGTGCTTGAACTAGTTGTTCGTCGACGACCAGTCTGTCGGACCAGCGACCTCTGCTCTGCGCCCAACGGTCCGCTAGAAATTCCTGGCAAGGCCTCATAAACAGACGGCAGTTGTTTATTAACGGAATGCAGGACGACATGGTCCCTAGCAGGGACATGTACTTGCGCACTGAGACCTTGGTACCGTCTCTCCATTCCGACGCCTTGTTTTGCAGTTTCTGAATTCTTTCGCTGGATGGTTTCACCAGGCTTGTGTGTGTATGAAACTCCGCTCCTAGAAAGACCAAGGTCCTCGAAGGCTCTACGGAGGACTTGTCGAAGTTTATTGCGAAGCCCAGTTCCTGTAAGATGGACATTGTGGCTCGTAGACTGTCTCGTGTTTGTTCCTTGGATGAACCTCTGACCAGCCAGTCGTCTAGATATGGATAGACATGATGACCATCCTTCCTTAAATGGGCCGCTATAGGGGCCAAGCACTTGGTGAACGTCCTGGGGGAGGACTTGAGCCCGAACGGGAGGACCTTGAACTGAAAATGCTTTCTCCCGATGACGAATCTTAGCTATCTCCTGTGTCGTGGGCGTATCGGAATGTGAAAATAAGCATCTTGAAGGTCTAGTGATGATCGATAATCCATGGGTTGCACCGACCTGATAACCTCTTGGAGTTTTAGCATTTTGAATTTTAGGCTCTTTAACCACTTGTTGAGTACCCTCAGGTCGAGAATGGGCCTCCATTTGCCGTTTGGCTTTTTGACAACAAAGAACCTGGAATAAACTCCTTTTCCTTCCTGTGCCACAGGAACTCTTTCCACCGCCCCTTTTCGCAACATAAGCGCCGCCTCTTGTCGTAGGATTCGGAGGTGGGGCTGTGTCGAGAATAAAGGAGGAAGACGCGGGGGCTTGTCTTTGAATTGCAGCGCATGACCCATGCGAATCGTGTCTAGGACCCATCGATCTGTGGTGATGCATTTCCATCGGTCGAAGTGATGAGAGACTCGACCCCCCAGGACGTTCCGAAGGCCGTCAGTGGTTGCTGGTTTGCTTGTTCTTCGTTGACGACGGACCTGAGCCTCGCCGCCTGGAGGCTTGATGGTCCCTGCTTCTACGTGCCGATTGGGACGCTCGTCTAAACCCTTGTGAAGAGTACGAGGGCCTGTTAAATCCACGGTCCCTCGAGGCTCCAAAGCGGGAGTTTCCCGAAGCACCCCTGAAGGGGCGAAAAGAGCGAAAATTTCTACCCGTTTGAAGGGCGCCGAGGGACCTAGCAGTATCCGTGTCTTCTTTCATCCCTTTCAGAGCTTCGTCAACCTTTTCGCCAAACAGGTGTTCCCCTTCGCATGGCATGTCCAGGACCTTGTACTGTACTTCAGGACGGAAAGTAGTGCATTTGAGCCACGCTTGTCGACGAAGCACTACCCCATGGTTGATTTGTTTAAAACCAGACTCTGCTAGGTCAACTGCGATATTGATAGCGTGGTTCAAGGCTTCTTCGCCATCCCGCACCAGTAACATAGCTGCTTTCCGGTGTTCGTCTGGCAGGTGTTCTAGGATAGGGGCTAGTTTGTGCCACATTTCCCTATCATATCGTGACACGATCGCTAAGGAATTGGCTGCTCTTACTGTCGTCGCTCCGACCGAGAGCACCTTCTTTCCAAAGGCGTCCTGCCTCCTAGCCTCGCTTTCAGGTGGCGTTGAACATTTTTGCTGGACCCTGGCTTTCCTCGCCGCTGCCGCCGACACCACCGAGTCAGACAGAGGCTGTGATGTTAGACATTTCGGAGTGGACTCCGGAGCTTTAAACTTTTTCTTGATCCGTCCCTTTATGGCTGGCTCCGAGAACGGATGGCGCATCGTCTTGAGACCTTCTTGACACACGTGGTCAAGAATTGGGATGGCAAATACCGATTTTCTCCTTTGACCCATATGGTCAAAAAGGAAACAGTCTTTCTTCTGCTCCTCAGGAATCAAGCCGAATTCGGAACAAGCTTTTCCCATCATTGCATGGAAGGCTCCCACATCATCAGGGGGGGATGGCTGTGTCTGGCTCCTCGTAGACTCTAACTCCACATCCGAATTCCATGTTGGGTCCCTCGACGGTGACAGGGAGATGTCTGACCCGGAGTCATCCAGTATAGAGTCGGACTCCGACAACTCACCCTCCTCCTGAGCTCGAGGACGATCTTTCACCGCCTGGGGAGCCGATGGGTGTTTCGTCGTCGAGCGAGCCGTATAAGTTTGCTCGTCGACGGAAGGTACGGACAAAAGTGACGATGACGTCCCAGGTTGAGGGAACTGCGTATCCAGCCGCTGCAGGAGCTTCTGAAGAGTATTAAGCACATCCAGAGACAAAACCGTCTGGGGGGTCAGTAACGTGGATGATATGGGTACCATACCCCCGCTCGCACTCGTCGCCGTCGACGTGGAAGGCCGTAAGCCTAAATCCGATGGCTGCAGAACTACGTCACCTTCCCCTTCCGCCGAGCAGGCCGTGTCTGGCTGCAGTAGGACCTCAGGGGGGGATCGGGTCGTAGACCTCAGGCATCCAAGCCATAGACTGAGTCTCCGTCGACGAAGGAATCCCAACCGCTGCTGCTTGAACGGTAATAGGCATCGTCAATGACACCGAGGTCGACGAGCTAGTCGTCGTCGAGCCCTTAGACTTCGTCGTCGATTTCGATGCTGACTTCCCGGCTGAAGCTTCTCGACTCATGGAAGACCTGGGACGGTCCCCTGAGGAGGATTTTGACAGCGCCAGCCTCTCCGTCTTAGATGATGAGGAGGAGGAGGGCTTTTTATGTGATTAGGAGGATCCAGCATGTTTCCCCTTATGCTTGTCCTCAGCGCGAATTTCTGCTGGTCGTACCTTCTTCGATGGAGGCTCCGACTTGCTCCTGGAGGCCGTGGAGCCAACTTCCGAAGCCGGGTAGGCACCCGCTCCGTCATTAAGCCAGTCGACCAGCCTTCTTTTACGGTCCTTAAGGGTTTTTTGGGAAAACCCCTGGCATATTTCACATGTATCCGCCGTGTGGTGCGGGTGGAGACAGTAAATACAATCCATGTGGCCGTCTCCTTCATAAACCTTTTTGAGGCCACAGGTTGCACACGGGCGAAATAACGCCTTTCCAGACATAATTCTCCAGAATTTGAACTTCTCCGAAGCGAAACAGACAAAACAACCTAGTTTTCACTAGTAGTAAACACGAGGATCCCACTACTTTGAAAGACGGTTGAAATCTGAGGGAGCGCGGGGGCGGGGCCTGTATTTATATCATGACGTCCTGACGGCACGGGCACGCATGATACAAAACGAGGTGGATAGGACGCATAAGCGTCGAAAAAGTTTTCCTACGGGAAAGGGTCTATATAATGTACCGGGGATTCCCAGCCTGACGACGGGGAATATTCAAAGCATGTGAATCCATGAAAGATCCAATGCTGGAGAAGGGCTATTTCGTCACTATAAAGTTATCCTCAACTTCCAGCTTCATTTCTTCTTAAAGCTTAAGCAGAAATGGGAGGACGATGGGGGAACACTGGAACTGGAAGATTGGCAGGAAGCCTTTACGTCCCTGCTTGGGAACCAGCTCAGCCCAACTTGCGCTAGTTCAATTGAAAATTCTTCACATGGTTACTATCCATGTGATTTTCTCTTTAAATGCGGTTGGGCCGTGACGCCAGACTGCTTATGCTGTCGAGACTGCAAGGGCACTTTTACCATATACTTTGGCAGGGCCTGTTAATCCAAAACTGGAGTGCTATTCTTAATCATTATTCAATGATATTCGGACAGGAACTAGCCCTTGATCGGAAAAAGGTCTGTTGGTTATTTGGGGAGGTTCTGATCACTCTCATTAATGACAAACAAGTCCCATCAACTGCACTAGCCCTGGCAAAGCGCAAAATAGCAATGTTGTGGGGAGCACGTACACCCCACACTGTCCAAATGGGAAAGAGATATGGATAACTGCAGGCTAATGGAGGAGCGGATATGCAGATCCTGGGGTGGTCTCCAGAAATATGGGAACGAATGGGACAAATGAGTTGCGAACGGTGGAATTGTGGGACTTTGTAGATTGGGTCTTGTGACTATTTATTCAGTAGGAATTGGAAGCAATTGTGTTCAGGATGTAGGTTAGCAGAGTGTCTGGAACCTGTGACCTGGGAGATACTCTGCTGGAGACACAGTAACTTTTCCCGGTGGTGCTTAAACAAAAGCTACACTCATGACGCGGAGCGTTAGCAGAGGGGGCGCTGAGGGGGTGCTATGGATCCAAAATCAAATATACCAAACTACCCAAATAAACAGGCCTCTTGCACACGGAGCCGTACAAAACTGTCTGGTGCCGGCAATCAAAGTGCCGCTCTCAAGGAGGAGGAGCAGTGTCTCACGTTAGCCTCGCCTGCTTTGCCAGCCATTGCTTCTGCCAGCGAGTCTCTGTGTGCCTGTTGTGTCGTAGAAAGCGAAAGTGCTAATCCTGTGGATCAATGTAGTCTCGAAGATGGGAGCTCCCTCCAGCCTGTGAGACGGGACTACGAGGACATTGGGGAACAAGGTACATGCTTGTTGCGAGCTAGATCCCCCTCATTCCACTGTGCGCGATGTGCCCTCCACCCAGTCGTCCCCCCCCCTTACCGGCTATATGTGGGCAGCGGCAGAGAAAGTGAGCAGCCCCTTCTGAAGCCGGCACCGGCTGCTCGCAGCTGATCACGAATGGAGGCGTGGTTGGCGGAGCTGCGCACGCGCATCTGGGTCCTGCCGTCCCAAGGGATGGGCGGGCGGGGCCCCCGGAGGCTGGAGGAGTGGGTCGGCCGAGCTCATTTCAGCAGACCAGACCCCTGGAGACCGTAGGGGAGACCGAAGAAGTTTTCTGTCTGCCTAGTGAAGAGGCATTCTTCACTTTTACAGAGACGCTAACAAAAAACAGAGACAAGAAGCACTGCGGAAGCGCGGATTCACCACTATACGTGGATGCCGTGGGAGAGCTGCCCAGTGCTCCCGATAACAACCAGACAAACAATGCTTTTAACAGTCCTCAAGCAGTTGCATCAACTCACAATGATACATCAAGAAATACACAGAACCCACCCCACCCCCCGCAGAATGGGCTTGTGAAAAGCGCTAACAATGGAACTAAATTACTGCCGAAGCAAATTACATCAAAAATCACACCGATGACCATCAAAAAAGGGGGTTATGGGGTAAATAGAATACAGTCAGTCCCAAAACCTGGGAAAAAGTACAAACCAAGAGCAAACTCCCTTTCAGACATAAAATCAATCAGATGGTATCGAAAACAAACTCGGATCCTAACAGGAAGTCCATTACAATAACAGTTGATGCTGAGCGAGCTGAGCCTGATCAGGAACTACTTCTAGGATCAGGTAAATATGACTTAACAGACTGCTCGCTCGATCAGATGCAGGTAAGGACTGGTGAACAGTTGAAAACATCTAAAAGAGACAATACATTACGCAGTCTACCAACTGAATGAAAGGACCCCGCAAAGTCCAGAGGTCCAATCGATGAGCCCCTGTATACAAATGCACAAGAAGAGAGCCAAAGGCAGTCTCTGAATAGACTAATACAGAGGAGGAAGCTCGGGTAGAGTTTAATAATCCAGCCAAAACCTCCACTCCTCACCTTATAAGAGTTAAACAAACAATTGGAAGTGGACATAAATACATCAACTTCACAAATGGCTCCAGAAAAGAAATCTAAGATTGTTAAGGAAAACGTCATTCTTTCCTCAGATAAACAGATTCACCAGGATGCTGCCTTAGGTAGCCCCATACTTGCCCCCAAGAATTGCCCACAGGAAAGGCCAGAAAGATCTCAAGGAAAAGATTCAAGTGCAGATTCAACTTCAACCGAGAGTGGGGTGGAAAAAAAAGAGCTCCCCCCCCCCAAAAAAAAGAAAAGTTCCCAAAAAAAAGAATCAGGGTGGAAACATTCATGACCATGTCGTCTCAAATTTTATCAGCAAACGCTGAGGCGTGTGCCAATATGCAAGCTGCAGTTGGATCCATGCGGACAATAACCTTGGCACCGTTCCTCAAGCTATACGAAGCCCTTCAGGAAAACAACAAAGACCAGTCCACCCTACTGGTCTTAATACAATCCAAATTAATATATGTAGAATCCTACACTGACGCTACCAAAGAAAGGAGGGCCAGAGAGAAGAAACAGAAAAGGTCATTTTCAAAACTCTCATCGACCTAATGGAGGACGCACGAGAGGATAAAAGAGCTTTTCTCCATTGTTTTAGTGACACTATACATCTCTTGAAACCTGAACCTAGCAAGCAATGTGGTTCTACTGCAGAAAAAAGCACATCGACAGAAAATAAACCTCAATGCCTTGACAAACCTAAAGAACCTGCCAAGGAAATGGCGGACTTAAGTAAACAAACAAAAAAAAATGGATTCCGTGATTAACAGGAATACAAAATACTGCCAGAAAGGAAAAAGAAGAGTGTGCACTCAAAACCGGACCCGAACAAAGACTAGGTTCACATGCAGTGACAATAAACAGCTTGACAGGGCATGTTGAACATTTAACCATCCCAAAGCAAAGATTTGTTCCCACTATTCACTGCAGAGAACACAGGTGAAAAGAGTTGGTAGCCAGGGAAAAACAACCCTCAGAGATCTCTAATAAAAAGCATAAAATCCCGACTGAGAACCAAAATAAGAAGACAAAAAATCTGCTCCTTCCAAAACACACTTCAAGTGAGGGAACACGCAACTTCATTCTTAATCTGAAACCCTTTGAAAACGCGTTACACAAGGCTGGGCAGACTGCCCACTCAGATAATCACCAAAGAGAAGAACAAGGAAGACAACATATGAAAGAACGCAAATACATCACAGAGATAAAAATTACAAATGTAGAAGAAACAGATCCAAATGATTGTGAAGATCAAGGCGCATTATTGCTTCTCTCCGTCTATGACTGCGATAGTTCGATAGAAATCGACAGTCAAGAGGACCTATAGGGGACTCGGAATTTGGAAAGACAAAACGAGGAACCAAAACCAATAGTTGCAACTTCCCCCCACCGTTCATTACACTTCAAGAAAAAAAGAGACTAGTTGGGATTAAAAAACTCAACCAAAATCAAACAACAAAAATTACTTCAAGCAATGCTAATTCAATCAAATCAAGATCGATATAAAAAGGGAGGACAACCACTGTTGGGAGCCTTGCCGAAAGAGAGACAAAATCAAAGTAAACGAAACCAAGCTAATATTGATTCGTGGGACCGAGAAAAAAGAGGGCTGAAACACAGCGGACATAAGCTTCTACTTGAGAGGGTGTTGAAAGCAAAGGATGGTGTGATTCTCAATAGATCAAACCTCATGAAATGACTTCACAACCTGCCACAACTACGTGTCGTTGAACCAAAGGACATTAAAATTGTGGCCTTTCCCAAAGAAGATGAAACTGATCGGATCTGCATTCATTTATTCTCCAAAGCAGTCATGAATTTTATCTGGGCGGCTGCCGACGATCTTAGAATTCTTGGATTCGACCTCAAGTCGCACGAAACTTCATATATTGAACAAGAAATAAAACAGAAAAAGACAACCAGGCGACCAACAAAATGCAGTTCTTCAAGCGAAGTATACCCTACGGATGACCTAAACGCCAAACCAATGAGGTTTTCTCCTACAGTCCTGCGAGGACCAAATGCCCTTCGCACGAGGATAAAAGGATGTTCTGAAAACAAGGCTGAGGCCCAGCCGAATAGTAAAGACCCAATCGTGATAGAAATCGACAAAAAAAAAAAAACATGGTACTGGCTAGTTGAGACCCTAGCCTCAAAAAAAAAGATACTAGACCAAATGTTCTGATGCCTCAAAAAACCTGCGGATAGCCTCATGGAACACGCAAGGTTTTCGACACCTGTTTGGACAACTAAATGAAGAGCTACTGATGACAGACATCATTTGTATCCAGGAATGCTGGTTGCTAGAGGCTCGAATCATGAACGGAGACACGTGCCTTTTGGACAAGACATATGAAGGTAAGAAAGGAAGACAGTCTGCAGGCCTTTTAACCATCATAAAGAACAATCTCAAAGGCAACATAGTACGGGCTGTGAGTCCTTCACCGCTTATTCAAATAACTATAATCCAAGAGGAGAAAAGTGGAAAAAACACAAACAAAGGAAGACGCACATAATCAACCTTTATTGGAACATCAAGGCTAAAGATGGTGATGCATTCTTGGACAC
This sequence comes from Ambystoma mexicanum, assembly GCF_040938575.1. NCBI lineage: Eukaryota > Metazoa > Chordata > Amphibia > Caudata > Ambystomatidae > Ambystoma > Ambystoma mexicanum. The sequence continues at coordinate 971,427,336 of NC_090936.1, read as the reverse complement.
TGACCAAACATAATGACGAGTTAAGAGCAGAATACCAAAACTCCTCAATAGTTATTTGTGGTGATTTAAACATAGATTGCACAAAAAAGAAAAACATTGATGGCCGCACAGGTCAAAAACTGAAATTTTCCCGCATGCAAAACTGGTTAATAGAGTTGAAAAGTCGGGATCTCCTACAGATAAATGGAAATGTATTTAAGGAGACTCAACCTGGACATCACACAACCTAAGTGCAACCTTGGATTACTTCTTTGTTGATCGTGAAACTTTCAAAACAGTTTCTTCTTTGAAGATAATACTAACAACAAAAAGCGATCAAAAAATACTCATTCTTACGTGCTCCGCCCTAACCAGTCAAAATGCTAGCGGCACGGGATAAAGAAAATTGGGCTCACAAAGTCCACGTGAATAGTGGCCTAAATAGATTGAGACTGGTACCAAATATGATACCAACTCTCAAAAAACAATAGAGAACTGGCAGACATTGACTGACACAGGTGTAGAATATGAAGCTTGTTTAACTGTTTTCAGAGAAACAAAAGGCCCCAACATGAAGCCTAAAACAGTTAGACCACACAAATTCAACCTTGAACTAGCAGGAAAAAAAAAAAAAAAACTCAACTGGCATCAAAGTGGAGGGCATTCAAGAAACTGAACAACCAGCGTGCAATTGATGAAAGGATAGAACTAAAAAAAGCATATCTGAGTTGGACCAAATCTCACATCGCCCAACTGTTCCAAAAATACTCTGAACAAATGCTGATAGCATCCAACAACAAAAATGCTAAATTGACGTTGGCATTGCTAAATCAGAATACTGACCTTCAAGGAGCCGAACCGATCAACCATGTTCACGAGGCAAAATGGACATAATTTCCAAGAAATCTATAGTCAATCGTCAAATGATATCAAGCGAACACAAGGACACCCCACAGGGGCCGCATGGAACATATCATTTAATAAGTCCGAAATCATGTCACTGATTAACAAATCCAGCAACTCTCAGGCCCCTAGGCCCGACGGTTTGTCTAACGCCATACTAAAACAAGCCCCAGAAGTGTGGGCCGACATGTGTCATGTACTATTCACAAGAATCATCAAAAACAGACAAATAGCAGAAACATGGACAAAAGCAATCATCAGCCCAATATACAAAAAGGGGGATAGAACCAGACCCGGGAATTACCGACCAATAGCTCTATTGTGTTAAGCACGTTATAACAAGAATAATTAAGACCAAGAGGGCGAGTATGATCAAGCCCATACAAGATCTGTATCTCAAGATAGCAGAATTCAGTGTAAAAAGGGCATAGAGTGGCAGGGAGCTTCTAGCCAAGTTTTTCTAGTTCCCAAAACAATTTCAAGCTCATTACAGACTGGAAGGCCCCAAATGAGTTTTCTGATCATGTGGTCATTCTAAAAAGGAGACCCCACAGAAGATCATCCAAGGAATACTAAAATGGGACTGGTTGACATCAGTTGCTCTCTATGACACCTACTATCATGTCGGGTCACACAGCCGCTCTCCAAAAGGACCCGATCCGGGTGTACGAGTAGTCCAAAACTTCTTTGAAAAAATATATATACTACAAAGTGAACAAAAAATTATCTTTTGATTGAAAAGAATAACAACAATATTAAGATTCAATTGTTTTTCAAGATGGTTTTATCCACAAAAATTCTATCAAAAAAATAAGTCTCATAAAAACATGAGCGATCACTAATGCTTTCTTAGGGAGGAAGATATCGCCACATTCGCTTTTTCAATCAGACCAACAAATTGCCAATGCATTTCGGAATTCAATTTCCTTCATCAGGGCAGGTCTACAGGTAATGTATATGGGTACATAAATTCAACAATAATAAAGAAAGCAGTTCATCATGGTACAAAAACTAACATATAACGGTGCAAAAAACACATGTTATAATATCAATTACATACCATTCAGTCGAAGTCGCAGAAGAGGGTGCAGAAGTAAGTGAATAGGGTAGAAAAATAGAAGGAGAACAATAAGGTTCTGTATGATATCCATGGAGAATAGTAATATGAATGCAGAAAGCATTTTACCTGAGTATGTGAACTTGAATACTCGTAGTGTGGCATAGTGCATGTAAAACATGTAAATATCAGAAGCTACCTGACGTGAATCAGCGCAGAAATCCAGCCGTCAGAAGATTGGCTGCAACCAAAAGGTATACGAGTTTGAGGGCCGGTGAAGTCCGTGAATGAAAACAGAATTACAACGTTAAACGTGCTTACCGTGTGCAGCGCGGGGGACAGGAGTTCTCCTCTTGCTGTCTCGCGTTCGACTGTGGCTTTCGCATCAAAGCGTTGCCGAGGCAACGCTTCCATTTATTACCACGTGATCGCAAAGCCGCCCAGATGGGCGCGCGGTCTCAATTACAAGGCTGCTATGGAGCCAGTAAGATGATGCTGAGAGAAATCAGACATTTATCTGATCTTGTAGATGTAAATGGGAAATAATGGAGTGTAAAAAGGAGAAAAGTGGAGAAAGTAAAAGAATGGAAACAGAAGAAATACTCAGTTGTGGATAATGAATAGGAAAGAAGGTGTCATGCAAATGGTAACAAAGGGCAGTAAGGACCCAAGCCCAAAATACATGATAGTGTGAATGAAATGCTCCGGCTGTCACTGGTGACGTCAAAGTGGCGGCACCAGGAACAAAGATCACTTGGGTGTTGCAGGAAATTATGTGCAATCTCATGGTTGCTGATGTTGAACTCATCCATCAACATCAGCAACCTGTTGTACTTGGTGTCGTCGAAAGACGGCACCAAAAGTATGCAACAGTATCAAATACACATGATCAAGATTACTTAAATTGACTTTACACATAAGTATATTTCAGACCACTGTTGTATGAGGTGACGTCCGAAGGCGGCACCTTGGGTCCTAGACGCAGTGTCCAGGAAAAACAATAGGATGGCTCAAGGGTCCACAGTCATTTGGTATACAGGGTGGCATACACAAGGTGATACTGATAGTTGGAAACCTATTAAACAAACAGGATAAATTATAAGTAACAGTGATAATTGATCTCTTCGTTGATTCCATTGGGAGTCAAACTACCAAGTCTATCGATCCAGAAGGTCTCTCTGCGGTTCAACCGCTGGTTCAGGTTCTCGTGCGGACTGTTTCTTGTAAGCACTTCCAAAATAACAAATCTTATCTGAGTCAGGTTGTGTCCATTCTCAACCCAGTGGCGTGCTACAGCCGAGTTGATGTTAGCATTCCGGATACAAGATCGGTGCTCGTTCCATCTAGTTTTGGCCATTCTTGTGGATTGGCCCACATAGAACTTCCCACATGGGCATTTAATGCCGTAGATGACATTGGTGCTATCGTAAGTTCCATAGGTTCTGAGCAGAATCTTTTTCCCTGTTCTCGGATGATTAATGGCATTCCCCTTGATTATTGAGTTACTATTAATGCAGTGAAGACATGGAAACGTTCCAGTGCGTTGAGTTAAAGGTACCTTGAGAGGTGGTCTTGTCTGTACCAATTCGTCTCTTAAGTTCCTGCTGCGCTGATAAGCAAACACCGGTAGTTCACTGAATAAACTTTGAACCCTGGTGTCATTTTTCAGGATCCCCCAGTGTTTACTGATGGTTTTTTTGATTTTGTTGCTCTGTATCGAAAATTTGGATACAAATACAGGTGTCTTAAGTTCTCTCTTATTCTTGGGGTTTTGAGTAGATATTAGAGTTTCCCTAATATCTACTCAAAACCCCAAGAATAAGAGAGAACTTAAGACACCTGTATTTGTATCCAAATTCCAAAATCAAAAAAACCATCAGTAAACACTGGGGGATCCTGAAAAATGACACCAGGGTTCAAAGTTTATTCAGTGAACTACCGGTGTTTGCTTATCAGCGCAGCAGGAACTTAAGAGACAAATTGGTACAGACAAGACCACCTCTCAAGGTACCTTTAACTCAACGCACTGGAACGTTTCCATGTCTTCACTGCATTAATAGTAACTCAATAATCAAGGGGAATGCCTTTAATCATCCGAGAACAGGGAAAAAGATTCTGCTCAGAACCTATGGAACTTGCGATAGCACCAATGTCATCTACGGCATTAAATGCCCATGTGGGAAGTTCTATGTGGGCCAATCCACAAGAATGGCCAAAACTAGATGGAACGAGCACCGATCTTGTATCCGGAATGCTAACATCAACTCGGCTGTAGCACGCCACTGGGTTGAGAATGGACACAACCTGACTCAGATGAGATTTGTTATTTTGGAAGTGCTTACAAGAAACAGTCCGCACGAGAACCTGAACCAGCGGTTGAACCGCAGAGAGACCTTCTGGATCGATAGACTTGGTAGTTTGACTCCCAATGGAATCAACGAAGAGATCAATTATCACTGTTTCTTATAATTTATACTGTTTTGTTTAATAGGTTTCCAACTATCAGTATCACCTTGTGTATGCCATCCTGTATACCAAATGACTGTGGACCCTTGAGCCATCCTGTTGTTTTTCCTGGACACTGCGTCTAGGACCCAAGGTGCCGCCTTCAGACGTCACCTCATACAACAGTGGTCTGAAATATACTTATGTGTAAAGTCAATTTAAGTAATATTGATCATGTGTATTTGATACTGTTGCATACTTTTGGTGCCGTCTTTCGACGACACCACGTACAACGGGTTACTGATGTTGATGGATGAGTTCAACATCAGCAACCATGAGATTGCACATAATTTCCTGCAACACCCAAGTGATCTTTGTTCCTGGTGCCGCCACTTTGACGTCACCAGTGACAGCCGGAGCATTTCATTCATACTATCATGTATTTTGGGCTTGGGTCCTTACTGCCCTTTATGTTACCATTTGCATGACACCTTCTTTCCTATTCATTATCCACAACTGAGTATTTCTTCTGTTTCCATTCTTTTACTTTCTCCACTTTTCTCCTTTTTACACTCCATTATTTCCCATTTACATCTACAAGATCAGATAAATGTCTGAATTCTCTCAGCATCATCTTACTGGCTCCATAGCAGCCTTTTAATTGAGACCGCGCGCCCATCTGGGCGGCTTTGCGATCACGTGGTAATAAATGGAAGCGTTGCCTCGGCAACGCTTCGATGCGAAAGCCACAGTCGAACGCAAGACAGCAAGAGGAGAACTCCTGTCCCCCGCCCTGCATACGGTAAGCGCGTTTAACATTGTAATTCTCTTTTCAATCACGGACTTCACCGGCCCTCAAACTCGTATACTTTTTGGTTGCAGCCAATCTTCTGACGGCTGGATTTCTGCGCTGATTCACGTCAGGCAGCTTCTGATATTTACATGTTTTACATGCACTACGCCACACTCCGAGTATTCAAGTTCACATACTCGGGTAAAATGCTTTCTGCATGCATATTACTATTCTCCATGGATATCATACAGAACCTTATTGTTCTCTTTTCTTCTATTTTTCTACCCTATTAACTTACTTCTGCACCCTCTTCTGCGACTTCGACTGAATGGTATGTAATTGATATTATAACATGTGTTTTTTTGCACCATTATATGTTGGTTTTTGTACCATGATGAACTGCTTTCTTTATTATTGTTGAATTTATGTACCCATATACATTACCTGTAGACCTACCCTGATGAAGGAAATTGAATTCCGAAATGCATTGGCAATTTGTTGGTCTGATTGAAAAAGCGAATGTGGCGATTTCTTCCTCCCTAAGAAAGCATTAGTGATCTCTCATGTTTTTATGAGACTTATTTTTTTGATAGAATTTTTGTGGATAAAACCATCTTGAAAAACAATTGAATCTTAATATTGTTGTTATTCTTTTTAATCAAAAGATAATTTTTTGTTCACTTTGTAGTATATATATTTTTTCAAAGAAGTTTTGGACTACTCATACACCCGGATCGGGTCCTTTTGGAGAGCGGCTGTGTGACCCTGTATTTTACTTGGTCTTCTGCCTCACATGTATTTTGAGTTTGGGTGTCTCCAAATTCGTCTCAGCCAGCTCCCTTCTGAATATTTAAACACGAATTATTGGAACAAACGTTTTGCTTTGTTTTAGAATTTCAAATATTTGCAACACATGGACGTATAATCAAGTGGTGCCCACTCATCTTTATACCTACTATCATGTCCCTATCCGGAGAAGGCACCAACAATTTCTGAGATTTGCAGTGGGGAACAATCACTTTTAAGTCAGAGTCCCTCCCATTTGGCCTAAAATCAGCCCCCAGAGTATTTGTCAAACCAATGGCCCTTCTGGGGACAAGAATCCATCAGGAGGGGACTCGGGTGTACCCCTACATAGGACAACTGGTTCAGCGGGGGACAGGATATTGGTTCATAGACATCTCCAAAGTCTGCCAATCCTTAATTCATTGGGATTTTGTGATAAACATGCCCAAACCCCATCTGATTCCTTCCCAGTCTCTCCAGATTATAGGGGCTTCGTTTTGTACCAAGGAGGGGGAGTCAGACTACTGCTGGACAGAGCAGGTCAGATGTGGGACCTATTGCTCAAGATTCTAAATAAGGACATAGCAACGACCAGAGTTAACTCTGCAGGGGCATATAGCCCTTTGTGGTCACAACGCCCTTGAATCGTTCAATGTCTCCCATCCACAGGCACTGGATCCCAGCTCTATGATCACTAAATCTAAATAACCAGGTCCCTGAGAAAAGATCTCAAATAGCAATGTTCTCTTTCCCACCTTCCCAACTCAGAAGGGGTGTGAGTTTGAGTCCGTCGAGAAGGATCCTCCTTACTATAATTGCCAGCACGTACGGGTGGGGTGCAACTCTAAGGGGGACAGGCCCATCACGGGTGGTGGTCCCAGGAGGATCGCAGACACTTTTCGAGCTGGAAGGAACTGGCTTCCATTAGCAAAGCTAAGTTAAACTTCAAAGCTATAGTAAGGGGGGAATTATTAGTGGTATGGACCAACAGCTCTACAGCCCTGTTTTATATGACTCGCCAAGGGGGGGGGGGGGGGGGGAATAAAGGCACGGACCCTTGGTGCTCTGGCAATGAAAATTGGTCTCTGGGATGAAGCAACCCCCATCTTCTCTGGAAGCTGTTCACAGCGTGGCTGAAGACAGGTTCAGCAGAGTATTACCAATAATGGGGGGCAGGGGGGTGGCATTGCAGTAAGAGGTCTTTGAGGAGATCTACAGGAGTTCAGATCTATTTGCCTTCCCCCCCATAACCCTCAGGTCTGCATGTTCTCTTCCAGGTTCTCGACCCCCTGAGGCCTAGTGGGTGGATGCCTTATAGACAAATTGGCCACAGATGTTGGTATACATATTTCTACGAATCCAGTGACGAGAACCATAAAGGAGAGCCTATTAAGAGCCATCCTAGTTGGATCATGCTTGCCCATGAGTAGGTGGTTCCTTGCTCTGTTAGAGCTCCAGTTAGAATCAGTAGAGGGTTCCCAGGTGGCCTTCACTTGTGTGGGAGTTGCTGCCCCTCTCCTCAACCACAGGGGTTTAGTAGGGAGTCAGGAAATTGGCAGGAGGGGACTGCAGAATTTAGGGGTCTCACTCCAAGTAGTGAAGTAGTTCTCAGGGCATGGTGATCTCCTATGCTCAAATCTTTAGAATGCCACAGGGCTGACTTCGTAACCTGCTGTGGTCGGAGAAATCTTCTGGCTTTAGAATGCGGTATTCTTGATCTAGTACAGCTTTTTCATGGAGGGACAATGAAGAGTTTGGCCAGATCCTCTTTAAGGGCTCAGTGGATAGGCAAAAAGGCATTTAAACATTTTTAAGTGCTCACACAGCCCGCGGGCTTCGAGGCGCTGTTACAGGAATAGTTTGTTTTTTAGTTGTGTAATTGTTTTTGGTCTTAGTTGCGTATTTATAACGCGCTAAAATACTCAGAGGTTTCTAAGCACGGACCTGGGGGTAGCACTAGTCCTCTACCTCTGAAGGGGATAAGCTGGTCACTGAACTACTAAGAGTATAGTGGTCTCTAGGCATATGGAGCTTTCAGCCAACCCTCCCTGGGACCTACCTTTTGCATTAGAGAGGTTACAGAAAGGTCCCTTCAAACATCTTGATTTCAAGGACGTAAAATTCCTAACTCTCAAGGCAACCTTTTCAATTGCTATCACCTCGGCTAAAAGATTGGGGCCCTGATGTCTAGACTCAGTTCTTGAAAGTACGAGACAAGGCTCTCATTCTGAAATGTGACCCAACCTGTATCCCCAAAGGTGGCCTCCAAGTTTCATAGGTCCCACAGACAGCACGGTTTTGCGTTTTTTCAGGACCCTGGCTCCCCTTAGGAAAAGGCATGGCACTGTCTAGATGTAAGAGATGTAAGAGATGTACTTGAATATCGGTGCCGTACTGAGCCCATCAGGAAGTCCGATCATTTGTGAAGAATTTGGTTGTGGGCCCTGGGAGGAAGGCCAAAATGACGACAATCTGATGTTGGGTTAGGGACACATTTGATCAGCACTACAGTCCAACATGGATGGCACAGGACATCTTTTAATGTGGGTGTGTTGAGGTCTGCTACTCACTAAACATTTACGTGTTCTGGGACCCATAAAGTGAGTGAAGATGGCATAAGAAAGTTACTCAGTGTCAGAAGGGTTTGTCATTGGCCCCTTCCCATTGAAGCGGCTTTGGTAACTCTCAAAAGGTAAGTACTGGGACTAGGAAGAGGGTAGTGGAGGTAATGATCGGATCACTTACCAGTAATCTTAATTACTCCTAGTCCTGCTCTTCCTCGTCCCAGTACAGAGGTCCCCTCCCGCTGCCTCCCTCGTTTGGAAAGTGCCCCCATCACCTAGCTGGACAACAAAAATTAAAGGCACCGTGGATAATAGGGAGGTTATAGCTCCCAAGGAAAGGCAGGCCAACAAGAAAGGAGCTTGGAAAAGAGGTTCCTGGAGGTGGTTTGGGGGGCCTCAAAGATAAATACAGAGATGAGAAAAAGTAGGAATAGGAGTAATGAAGATTGCCAGTAAGTAATCAGATTATTTCTTCATGCAGCTGTTCAGGTTTTATTTCCTCACTTGGTGCAATAGTCTTTTCCTCTCACATTAGATTCATGAAAGGTCAAGTGCTTCTACATACCAGCAAGTTTTAGATCATGCACTAAATAATGGACATTGCAGTCAAGCACACTTAAGGTTTTCTTGTGGGTTAATGTGTAGGTTTCCTTCATACTTAACAGAATGCAACAGTTTGCAAAATCACATGTCTTGGCCACGCCAACTACGCTCATACAGCACAGTTCAGGTGGGCCTGCTTCACCCCTTGGTCTACCCGCAAACATGGTCTGGGACTCTGATATAGCCCAACCAGTCAGGCTTTTGGACAGGCAGTCACCTCACCAGGCCCTGTGGGTAACCATGCTACACCGGGCACACAGTCTGGCCCATGTCAGGTGCTAGGCCACACCCGACATGCCTAGTTTAGGTAAGTTGTTAGGCTGTGAGGGGCCACTCAAGGCCCAGGCACTTCACCACACTGCCTCACTCTCCTCAAACCGTTACCAGAGCAGTTTTTCTTCACGTTCTCTCCCTTTCCCAGTCCACTCCTGGACAGGGAAGGCTCAGTCATTGTTATTTCCCTTTTCTTTTCTTCTTCCTGCATTCCATCTAGCCCCATGGCAGGCTGGATGGTACAGTCCAGATAAGTCCATTATCTAAACACTGCAATATTTTTATTTCTTCATTTCCCTCAGGGGCAAAGCATATACAAAATTGGCTGGTGAATATTGCCTGGTTTTTATTGCGATTCTCTTCACGATAACCAATTCCCAGATGGGAGAGCGCGTCCACCTTCCCACTCAATACTGGGCAGAGGCAGGGAGGGGGTTACTTGGTGTTGTAAGCATATATCCCTCACGCGGGATGAAAGGACTACAGGACAAGTCTACTGTATTCAACATTTATTCACTAACTGACTTTCACTTCCCTGGCCGGCTCCTTCCCTTCCTTGCTCCTGCCTCACATTCCTTAACATTTCGTACTCCTTTCCTCCTCCCTCCCTCATAACACCTCCCCCTCACGTCCACGTTACACTTCATTGAGTCTGCATGGTCTCTTGAGGAGTCGCCGGGAGTGACGCTCGGCTGGGTCTCCATTCCCAACTCCCTCTGGGGATTTCCTTCTGCCTCTTCAACTTCTCCCCCAGACGTATTTGCCTCTTTCCCGGTGTCATCCTCCGGTTTCAAATGTTTAAAGAATGACGCATTCTTTCTGCGTTGGCAGCAGTTATCATGGGCCCTTTTATGTCTGTCACTCGGAGGGGGTTGCCGTTATATTGTGCATCTGTTTTCCTCTGTATGCGTTGTTGCAGTAGCACCTCTTCAAAGTTTTTCTCCTTCGCTCCCTTGGTCTGGGCAGTCCTTTCTTTGGCTGCTTCGTTCGCAGCCGCATCCCATTCTCTGACTTTGCCTTCCTGTGTTGCTCTGCCTTCCGGCCCCTTCCAGGTCCTGGTGGCCCCTTGGGGTAGGCGCGTCTTGGCCTGGTATGTCCTCATTAGATCCCCGGGTGGCACTTCGGTCACAGAGCATGGTGTTTTTCAGTAGTGGCAGAGCATGCGGCATAGGGCCTGCTAGATTGGCATCGCCTCGATGGCTGCCTTTTGGATGTTTCTTTTGATTGATGACCTGAACCGCTCCGCCATCCCATTGGCCTGTGGCCATAGTGGGGTTATCCGCTGATGGTAAAATCCTAAGTGTCTTGCAAATCTCTGGAATTCGCGACCATTGAAAGGCGGGCCATTGTCAGTCTTTACAATGGTGGGAATGCCCCATTCGCTGAATACTTCGATGCCGACAACTTGGGTGAAGGCTGTGGAACGAGTGTGCTTGACAATGGGAAATCTTTTCGAATTCATCAATGACCTCTAGGAGATGGCCCCCAGTTTCAAGTGGCCCATATAAGTCAATTGCAACTCCCTTCCACACCTCCTCAGGGATGTCCTGCTGTAGGGGTAATGGCAGGTCACTCCTGGTGGTGCATTGACATGGAAGGCAGCTTCTCAATGTCTCTATCATGTTGTCCATCCGTGAGAACCATGCAGATAGTCTTCGTAGGTTCTTGGTCACCTCTAGCCCCCTATGTCCTTCGTGTGCCAGCTGCACTAGTCCTCTGAGGAGCGATGATGGAATGACTATCCAGTATCCTCTCTGCAGTGGTCCTTGTTCTGACACTGCTAGTTCTGTTGATTTTTGACATGCGTTCTAATTCTCGTTTGTTCGCATTGGCCCAACAGCCTTCTGTGGTCTCTCCATTTGTTTGCGATAGTGAGTTCCCTGGCCCACCTGGTTGACAGATCTGCCTGTGCTGCAGTGGCTATGTCTTCGATGTTAAGTGCGGGTGGTAGGGCCGGTCTGTGACCTAGCACAGGTATTCGGCAGCCCCCCCTCCCCCCAACTTGGTGCCTTACTGGAACTGGTCAGGTGCCTTGAGATGTAATTGGCCGGGTTGTTATCCCCTCCTGGTGGTTGTACAATGGAATAGTCATATTCTTGGAGGCGGAATCCCCACCTCTCGATGATTCTGGGAGTCATTTTTGTCCTTGGTTTGCCAAATAGCGATAGGAGGGCCTGGTGGTCTGTCATGAGTGTAAACCTTTTTCCTATAACAAAGTGGTGGAAGTATTTGCATTTCCACACAGCTGCTAGGCTTTCTACGAATAGTTCAGTGTGCCAGCTCGGATTGAAATATGCCAGGTGTGTTGTGCTCGCCAGCTCTTTTGATCGCCTCAAATGCCTTCTGGCACTCTCCTGACCACCTTAATGGTTTGTCCTGTCTCAGAAGTCTTAACGGCTCAGTGGTAATGGCGTATCTCTGCAGATAGTGGGTGCAGTATCATGCCATTCCTAGAAAGGATCTAACCTCTCCTACACTGGCAGGTTTGATGATCTTGTGTACTTTGTCGGGGGTCGGGTTGCATCCCCTCCCCTGGAGAAGACTGTCCATAGAACCTTAGTTCAACGTGAGCCCTGCTGTCCTCGGATTTCACATACTTCTAAGAGCGCCTCGTCATGTTCCTCTTGTGTGGTGCCGTAAACTAGGAGGTCGTCCAAGTAGTTGAATGCCCTTCGGACTGGGAGGAGTATGTGCCCGATAGTCTCTTGAAAGTTCTCTGCGGCAGAGGAGATACCAGAATGTAATAGTTTGTATCGAAAGAGGCCGTTGTGTGATACAAATGTTGCGATTCCCCTGGAGTCGGGTTGCAGCTCGAGCTTGTGGTACCCCCGATTGAGGTCAAGTTTGGAGAATTTTGTGGCACAGTTCAAACTGACGATCAGGTCTTCTATTCTGGGCCCAGGATGTGTGTGTCTCTCGCTCTCTATGGTGGTGTTGGCCACTCATGTGGACACAGAGGCGTAGTCTGTTGCTTTCCTTTGACACCACTACCAGTGGTGAGATCCGTGGGGTGGGCCCTGTAGCTCGCTCAATAATGTCATTGTCCACGAGTTGTTGTAGCACCTGTGTTAGGGCGTCCTGTAGGTGAAAACCCACTCTGCACGGGTGTTGTGGGAGGGACTTAATTTGGGCGTTGCTGTGAAGGCTAATTACCGTCCCTTTTAGTTTGCCCAACCCTTGAAAAAGATCTGGAAACATTCCTTTGACCGATTCCTTGGTAAGCGGGGATCCTGCTAGGTGGCATATTGATCCATGGCTCGGTTGGTTGCCGGTACACATCACCATGTCCCCTTCAATGAAATTGATATCAAATAAGGGAAAGCGCTTCTGCAGTGTGGTAAGTGAGGAGACATTTTCCTTGCCGGGGCTGCGTAGGACATGAATGATGGCGTTGATCCTTCTTCCTTTGAAAGAGAATGATTTCTCAAGTTGTCCTATCCTCTGTAGTGGTACACTGGCTCTGCACTGAAAAATTCTTGCTTTTGACAGTAGCAATTCGTGTGTGTTTGCTCCAAGTCGGAATTCTTGTTCCCCCATGAGGTTGACAGTTGCCCAGATATCGAGGAGGAATGTGTGCATGACCGTGTCCATCATTACTCGCACTTGGTTTGCTTCGCAGCCTGTGTGTGTCCCCTGGATGAGATGAGGTTCACAAACTCATTCAGGAATTCACAGTCTAGTCAGTATCTGTTGGCATATTGGTCCTCAGGATAGCCATGTGTGTCTTCGTAGTAGTCAGGTTGAAATAGTACTTTGTTCACGCGGGCTTCACTGTATTCCTCGCTCTGCTCCATTGACCTAATCATTATCCTTGGTGGTTGTGAGTAAGCCTAGCCCTGTCTACTGTGGGAACGGTTGAGTTCGCCTGTACGGCATCCTCCAGCTGGGTTGTGTTGTCTGCAGCTGGCGCGTCGGTCTCCCTTCTCAGCACACTGTCTGGAAGTGCCCGCATCTGGAGCACCTCTGCATCATTGCAGGACATGGTCCTGCATGTGTGAACGGTTGGCTGCAACGTTAGCACGACCTCTGGAGTCACGGTCCTGGCCTCGGCTGTGTGTATCCCTCTCTCAGCGGCGTTCTCGGCAGGGTCTGGTGCCCTGCAGTGTTTCTCTCCCCTTCTCTGCCACTGGTGAATGTTGCAACTGTCGGTTTTCTTTTTTGGCATCCAGATGGCGGAGGCCTGTATCTCCACTCTCCTGTACTCTCGCCATTTCCATCTCCCCGTCAATCAATAGTGGTTTCTTCAGGAGTTGTTTTCGGAAGAGTACCAACGACAGACATCCTATCACACAGAGCCGGATCGCCTCTTCATCTGAGAAGGCAGAGAATTGGTAGTGGACGAGTTTCTGACGGAGCTGCGAAATTAATTCTTCTACCGTTTCATGGGAAGCCTGGTGGCATTGGTTGAAGAGATACCGTTAGTAGTCCTGGTTTGGTTGTATTACGAGCTTTCAGTCCAACGCGGCTACAAGTGCCTCGTACATGTTTGTCTTAGGGCAGGATGGTCTTAATGAAGCCGTTTGTCTCAGTCCCAGCCAGATTCGTGAATATGTGTTTTAATACTGCAGACCTTTTTTCTCCTACTGCCTTGATGAAACCGGCAAAGTCCTCGACCCATACGGTCCATTTGGGCCCTCTGTCTACCTGTGGTTGGAGGCTGAATGGGGCAGGTTTCCTAAGAAAGTTATGTTGCTTGCGGTACGCATGGGTACGTCTTGTCCATCTGCTTGGTCCACCATGATCCTTGGAGCATGGTGCGTAGGTTGGACGCCTTCCAGCTGTGCCCTCCTGTCTTTCGGTTCATCGCTGGCATGTTCGGCCCCTGGCTTGGTGTTTTCCGTTGGGGGACCAGGCTGTGTGGGACGTTGGATAGTTTCTGGGTTGCCCCTCACCACATGTTGTAGGAGCTGGCTTGATAAGTTTATTGTTTTTATATTTTGTTTTCTTTTTCACATGCTTTCGACACTGGTGAGTCGTCGTCCCTCAGTCACTGGTGCTGGGGTTGGCAGTGCTGCAATTAAAAGTCTTCCCCCTTTGTGCATTTCCGTTTTTTTTGGGCGTAGCGTGTAGCTAAAGGTGCCAGTGTGGCGATTCCCAGCACCTACTCGGGCCTGCGGAGAGCAGGGCTTGCTGCCGTAATGCCAGTGACGACGACGAAATCCCAAAATGGAGGAGGCACCCCGATAACCTGGGCGGTGTCCTCCTCCTATCCTCCCCCTCCCCAGGATGAAGGGGAGGTGGCCGCAGGAAGCACGGCAAAACAAGAGAAAGCCTGCGAAAGGAAGCAGCGCAGCAAATTGCAGGAAAAGCCCGCGAAGAGCAACAATGGAAAGGGGAGGGGCTACCCCTCCTTTTATAACGGGCGGGCTTCCCACTGCAGGCAGCAGCTAGCCTTGGCAGTGGGACACCTGCCTACCAGTTGCGAGGCTGGGTCTGGGAAGGCACGCGGGTGCCCGGCGCGAGCAAGGGTGTGCCTGTGAGGGAAAGGTTTCTCTCACACAGCTTATGGAGGAATTGAGAGTGATAGGGGTATTTTAAAGATGAAAGGGCTACAGGCTTGGGGGAGCGGTTAAACGGGTAGTTGGCGGGTGTATCTATGAGCGCTTGTTGAGCTAGGGAAGAACGGGCCCCTGTTTGGCATGTTGTAGTTAGGGCATGGGTTACTAGGTTGGCAGCCGAGGTTCTCGCCGCTGGGCGGACCGGACACCTTAAGAGGGGGAAGTGGCTGAACAAGGATGGGAAGCGCACCAGCATTTAAGTTAATACATAACTTCATTGGTGGCTGGTTCGCATAGCCCTGGGGTCTTTCCAGACCTAGCAACACTCATGCCACTGGCACAAGAGGAAAGGAGCCCACGGTGGCAATTGGCTATTCCCCGGGTTGTATAATATCGAAAGGCGAGTTGTTGGACACCAGGAGGAGGCAAAGCCAGTCAAGGGGCATAGCGAGTAGAGGCTCGCTTTGGCATCCGGCAGAGCCTGCGGACGCAGGTTCGAATCAGCCTTTCATCCTTCCAAAGTCGATAAATGAGCACCACACACCAGGGGTAATATTAAGCAGCGCTCAGATACCCGAGTGTTCGTAGCGCTATATAAATGCTAAACTTTTTCGATTATGCATCTAAAAGATTCTTCTTTATTCAGCAATAATGTGCAGTACTACTACTGGTTCAAGAGGGGAGATTAACGGAAAGGAGGGGTGAGGAAGAAATTGTGGTCACAGGCGATTCCCCAATCGAACGATTACTTGGCTTGGGCTAACCTACGCCTAAAATAGGAAGGCATCCGGTGGGATCATTCAGCAAGCGGCGGGTAATAAAGTGAGCTGGGGCAGGGTCCCGACCCCATGGGTTTGGGTTGGACACGGAATCCCGGGAAAGTTGACCTGGGTTGAAGGAAGTTAGGTGCCTGTGCAAGTCCCCAGACCGCGTGGGGCAGTGGTGTAATGTATGCATCTGCATTATGGCAGGCTGGTAATGATTCCATGGTGGGACGCCTTACCAGGGGAGAGGTCTTCTGATTCGGCTTGACCGGGTGAGTGCCTGTAGGGGGCTAGCAGTACCCACAATGCTATAATTGGCCCGGGGTCACAGGCAATGGAGGCAGGAGCGTATCGGGGAAACAATAGTTGCCCGGGATATGATTTGCAGTTAAGCACTGATCAAAGTATAATGCACCTTCTGCACAGGCACACGTAGGGCAGTACAAGTGGAATGGCCGCATGCGTTTTTGAAGGAATACGGGGGAGGGGGTCGCTCAGGGGAGCAATGCTACTAGGCATGGCGTTATTCACCAAAAGCCCCCTGCACGGCTGTTTTCATAGGAGTATGGTAGTTAAGACTGGCAACCATGCGCATATTAACCCCGCCAAGCACATTCCTTTGTTTGGTGAGGACAACGAGCGCCATTGTGGGGTGTGTGCTACGTGTATAATAGGGTGGCCTTTGGGCTTGGTATTATGTGGAAAGTTGGTTAGGGGACAGCCCAAGGTGGGGCATGGATGTGCTCGATGCAGCAGAAAGAGGGCCAGTTAGCACAAGGATTCTTGGCACGGGCTGAGGGCCGACAAGGCAGTTGAGTGTCATGGTTGCTTGTCAACGAGGGGTGAAGTTACAGTTTGGGCTGGGACAGTCCAGTGGGTCAAAGGCCGGTTCTCAAACTGGGTCATAGTAGGTTATTGTTCTGGCCCCATTCTGCAAGGGAAGTGGACATCAAGGTCATTGGGGTCCCACAATTTTGCGAACTACTGCCATGTGGGATGGGCGAGCAATGCAGTGTTCCGGCAGGCGTCCTTGAAAGTTTATTTCATGTCTACAGCCAGGTTTCAATTTGTTTCTGTGCCATGTTTATTTGGCCGGCGGGGCAACCCGCCAGCAGTGAACTGATTGTGTGCTGCCAGGGGAAATACAGAAGGCTGCAGCCGTTGGTATAACAGGTTTAATTTGGTGGCGGAGATAATACTAGTTGGTGACAGTTTTAAACCACAGCGCTTTCCCGCGCAACTGCACAATAGAGGGTTAAATCGTTTAATTGGGCCATGGTTACCCAGACTGAGCGCTCCATATGGAGCGCATTGCTTGCTCTGTGCAATGGCAACTGCCACAGGTGGCATAAGTTGGCTGTATTGCCGCTGTTGCTATAGGCAACTCGGGTCTAAAGCTGTAATGTTATGGGACATCTTAAACCTGTCTGTCCGCAGGTCAGGGACACGGTAAAGCTAATACACTGCGTAGTCAGCATAACTGTAGTACGCTTTTGATCAGGACAGGTCAAGGGAAGACTGGGGGGCCGAGCTAGCACAAACCTCCCTCCCTCTCTCTCAGACAAAGCCACATAACACAAGAAGCACCTGGTAGGG
This sequence comes from Ambystoma mexicanum, assembly GCF_040938575.1. Taxonomy (NCBI): domain Eukaryota; kingdom Metazoa; phylum Chordata; class Amphibia; order Caudata; family Ambystomatidae; genus Ambystoma; species Ambystoma mexicanum. The sequence continues at coordinate 971,410,075 of NC_090936.1, read as the reverse complement.
GGGTAACTCTATATGACACCCCTGGATCGGGGCTGTGGCATACAACACGTGTTGGGGTAAACCAGTACCTTGAGGGGGAAGGTTATGTGGCCGGTTTAGGGCCCACAATTTGGGGTAAACCAGGACCTTTGGGGCGATGGAAGGGCAAGTTGGACTGTTGTGGGCACAGCGGTTCAATTTGCTGCCGGGGTCAAGTCCTACTAAGTAAAGTGGGGGAGACTCCAACAAATAATGGGATTTGACATTGCCATTTATTAGCAGGGCATGGTCTAATTGGGTCTGGAAACACTGAAAGGTGTGCAATTTTAACTCCTAGGAAAGTCATGTCCCGCAAAGGGTTTCGCACTTCCCCGACCAGCACCTCTTGGGAGCCTCACGGCAGGGGCGTCTGGTTGTAACAACAAGGGACCAACTTCCCCCATAAATGAAACAGCACTCTCCCCACCCACGGACACCTGCAACGGCAGTGTAGGCTGAGGCACAAAGGGTTGGGAGAGTTGGGCCTTCTACGGACTTGGTGCAAAGGAATAAGCGGAAGCAGGTAACTCCTGCAAGGGCAGGCAGAGGTGTCCCGGAGCATGCCCGCCCTGGTTAAGGCGTAACAGGTGGGAAAGGGACAGAGGCAGAAGTGTCCCTGAGCAGGCCCGCCCGAGTTAAGGCCGAACATGAAGGAAAGATGACAGGTGCAGAAGTGTCCCGGAGCAGGCCCGCCCTGGTTGAGGTGGTACAGGATGGAAAGGGGACAGAGGAAGAAGTGTCCCTGAGCAGACACAATGCTCTCTTTGCAGGAAATATCGGCACAGCTGGGTAAAACGGTGAGTGTGTGGTCAGAGGTGATTCACAGGGCAGACTTGAGTGGCACGGGTGCCGGGGATGAAATGGGCACAACTGCAGGGGCAGGTGCGCAGATTGCTAGGGAAACGGCAAAAGCCGGACGTATTGGTCATACACTTGGGAGGTAACGCTCTGACAAGCCTGGAAAGGGGGGGCTCTGAGGTGGGAGATGATGGGCTCTCTACATGAATTGGCAGGTCAATTGGGTGAAACGGAAACCAGCGGGTCAGAGATAATCCCCAAGGCCAGAATGGAGGGGCGCGGATATTCACGCAGCCGTGGGGACGTCCAGATGAATGCTAAATGGGGCAATGGCAAAAATTCTGCAGGGGCAGGGGCTTTGGCCAGAACAGACATGGCTTGATTAATATAAATTCCCCAGAGTATTTCCGAAGGATGGGGTACATTTGTCACCACTGGGGTTGGAGCTTATTCTACTGGCGCCTTTGCACAAAAATCCTAGAAATTTTAGGAAGCAGGGGGGAGCCACGGTGGGCGACAACCCACCTGTGAGGTGGCGGTGTTTGGGCAACCAGAGACAGACTCCGGATGAGCCAGGAGAAAGCCCTTCTCAGACCAGCGCCCCTTGGGAGCCTGAACGGCATGGGCGTCTGGGGGGGGGGGGGGTACAACAAGGGCTCAGCTTCCCCCAAGGAAACGGCACTCTCCCCGCCCAGGAACACCTGCATGGGCAGGCGAAGCTCAGGCGCAAAGGGTTGGGAGAGTTGGGCCTATAATGGACTTTTGGAAAGAAAGGGGGAAGCAGGTTGTTGGGACACTGAGCAGTCGCCGCATCTTCAGAGTTATTTCCACTAATGTGTACAGTTTGGTTTTATGTTATTGTGGAAAATAAATCTGCGGCCTTTTTATGCCAAAAACAAAGACTCATTCTACACATTTCTTGGGGGGAAAGAGGAATGAGTTATTGCTATGTAATGGGTCCAAAATGGACTAATGCACAGGTTATGCTAATGGTGCTGGCCTTCCTGCTGTGCTGCACGTGCCTCTGCTCATGGGCTTCCTACTCACTGGGGGGCTCTGTGGAGCGGCGCTGATGCTCCGTTTGTTTTCCTTTCCTCTTTGTGGATGCGGGGGCGCCGGCACAGGCGCTGCAGCCGAAGCTGGCAGAGTAGCTTCAAGGACAGCCCTGCAGGCCAAAGGACTCTGGATTGAACTGGGGTGCATGCAGCTCATGCAGAAAGGACGCAAGGTTTTCTTAGTGTTATCCTCGTCACCAGTTGTTGTAAGGATATATGCCTCGTGTGGGATGAAAGGACGACAGGACACGTCTACTGTATTTATACACTATCTGACTTTCACTTCCGTGGCCGGGCTCCTCCCCTTCCTGCTCCCACCTCACATTCCTTAACCCTTGTACTCCTTTCCTCCTCCTTCATATCACCTGGCTCCACTGAAACAATCGTCAAAGAATTAAGTCCATCTTGACTCCTATGCAGACGGGGTATTTACCTTTTTAAAGAATCTGTATTTCACCTCCACCCTGTGGTGGAAACCAAGTAGAAGTTCTCTCCATTCTCTGGGGTCAGATATTATGGTGCGCAATCTCCATTTGTAACAGTATCTTTCTCAGCCAAGGTTGACTATTAACCCACATGATGCAACAGGCTGGTGTTTAGTTGATTTTCGGAGAATGCAGTTTACACGTCTTTACGATGAATGGTAAATCTGAACTGAAATGATGAAGCAGACCTTGAGCTGCAGTGAAAAGCGCCACCACTTTTTTTCAGAAGGGTGCCTCTGCAATGTGCTATTCCATGTGAACGTCACTCCCAGCGCAGGGATTCAAAATTTTGAGAAATTGTATTGAAGAAGAAAAAAAAAGTTAAAACAAAGGACATCGTTAACATCCTTCACGGACGATTGTGAAGGCTACTCAAGTACTGCTATCATTTTAGTGTCCATCAGCGGGAGTTGCAATAATAGCGTCTTAATCCCATGAAGGACGCATTTTTCCAACTTTGCAAAAAGCTGATGGCTTTGGAGTTGTTGGAACAGTTCATACGCGCGGTTTGTGTTCTGAAAGGGATTTGGAGTGTGCCAAACTAACGTCTGTACAGACCATTTCACAAACATCCAGGTATTCTTGAAGGAATAACAAAGGGACACAACAGAGCACATGCTGCACAACAGGAAGTCAAGCACACGCAAGGCACCTCACTTTTTAGAAAAAAAAGCAAGGGCAATGGCACCGAAGACTTAGATTAGATGGCCAGATAAATCCATTAGTTAGCGGCTCATCAAGGTTCTTTTTTTTTTTTTTTTAAGTGCCCATTCTTTGGCTCCGAGTGCATAATTATGGCCACAGAGTACAGGTCAGTCTGGCAGTTTTATGGCCCACGTAGTGCTAAAACGTTGGCATTGCACTTGAAAAACATCTGCAGAGTCGTGTTACTTATCCAGAGGCTGGTTGGGGGCCAGAGTATATTGTGATCGAAAGCAGAGGAGTATCCAGCATTGCAAGAGGGGAGGTGAGCCACGATACAGTCCTGCTACTCCCCCCCCCCTCCCCAAATGAACCGACTTCAGAAAAGTCGGATCATTTATTTTTGGAGTCGGATGCAATTTTACTCCAGAAGGAAATAAGCTGACTTCCTTCCTAAACCAGACTACTAAATTCGCGCAGGACTAGAGCAAAAGTTAGAGCACACAACACTTTCTGGCGTCCGTATTCCGCACCCCTCCAGGGTGCAGCTGCATCAGTGGCATGGACACGGTATGCCATGTGCTCCTGCTCCAATGGCAGCACCCTCATCGCAAATTTTGCGTATTGTGAACTACACAAAAGGCCTCACTCACAAAGGGTTTATTACATTTATATAGAGCACAGCACATGCTGGAGGGCCCTTAAGCTTGACGAGTGTTCATGGAACCATAGGTTGCAAGCCATGGTACCCTCCCAACAGAAAAGTAAAACATTAAGTACTGCAATATTTGGTTGGCAAGGTGGGCTGTCCTGAAGCTTGACTGTGTAAGCAGCCCACCTGCCCGATTTAATCTTAGCACCCCTAATCACCCTGGGCCACAGGGTCCTTATCTGCTACAGTTTGAGTGGGGTCGGGGGGGTGGAGAAGAAGAAACTCATTTTAGGCACAGTGGCGTCCTACATAATCCTGAGACTTTCTACCTTCTACACGTTGCTTCATCTTTTCTCCCCTCTCCTCCACCCTCCTGAACAAATAGGTGCTGCCTGCTGCTCCCACTTATCTACTGGGGGGCAGGGGAATGCTGCCCTAGGGATTAAGCCCACAAGAATAGGTTTGCTCCTTGGTCATCGCTTCTCAGACAAGCAGGCAAGAGTATCCCAATATTACTCATTGTATCAGCCTCAGAAGGATGATTTGCTGACCTGTCCAGAATACAAACCTGTGACCGGCAGTTTCACAGATCGCTGCAGCAGGTGTATAAAGCACAGAGGTACTTTACAAATCATATTTCAAATTATCTACTGTGTTGGGTTAGCTCGATGAAAAATGGTTACTATAGGAGAAGAACAAGTTTCTTTCTTACCTGGTAACGTTCTTTCGATGGGATGGTGTGACGACGTATTCCATATCTATGATATCTATGACAGATAATGTCCACAGCTGTGCTGCTTCGGAAAATCTTCGGTGTCTGCGTCCTGCGTCGATGACTTTGATGCACCGTCCCCGAGGACCTCCTCCGACGGCCAACGTCACCCGATGTGATAAGTAGGACGCACGACGCCCGTAGCCTCAGTTATAGTTTTTTCCCCCAGAACGTGTGCCACCAGTTTTCTGCCAGTCAAACACACAAGGCCTTGCGGAACGCAAGCTGCAATCGCAAAAGAAATTCTGCAGCGGGGAAGGTAGGGAGGGAGTGATATGGAATACATCGTCAGACCAGCCCATAGAAAGAACGTTACCAGGTAAAAAAGTAACTTGTTCTTCGAGGGGATTGGGTCCTCCGACGTATTCCATATCTATGACAGACTCCCAGAGCAGTACCAAGCAAGGAGGTGGGAAAAGAATTTGGAACACAAATTTAGCATGCCCAATCAAATTGCGGAATATAGGACTGCCTTGCCAAAGGCCAGATCCTGCCCTCTGATGGAATCGAGGGAGTAGTGACGTACAAAAGTATGTTCTGAAGCCCAGGTGGCTGCATCACAGATGTGACAAATAGGAACACCCCTCTGCAGGGCAGTAGACGCAGCCTCTCCCCTGGTAGAATGGGCCCGCAAGCCAGCCAGAGGGTCCTTATCCGCCAAGCGGTAACACTCGGAGATAGCTAAAATAATCCAACGAGACAAAGTCTGTTTCGTCACAGCTTGTCCCAAACGCTTTCCAGCGTAACCAATGAAAAGTTGATCGTCCACTCTGACCCGGGACATGCACGAAATATAAAAGCTCAACGCTCTCCTTGGATCAAGCCTATGGAGCCTCTCCTCTTCCTTACCAGGATGTGGAGGAGGATAGAACGCCGAAAGAACAACCTTCTAGCTCAAATGAAATTCCAAAACCACCTTCGGAAGAAAAGAAGGACGAACTCTAAGGACAACCCTGTCCTTATGAAACACAGTGAAGGGTGGCTTAACTGAAAGTGCCTGTAACTCACTCACTCTGCGAGCGGAAGTAACCGCAACCAAAAACACAGTTTTAAGAGTTAGCAGTCTCAAAGGGCAAGAATGTAAAGGCTCAAACGGAGCACCCATAAGAAACTTAACAAGGTTGAAATCCCAACCGGGCACCAGAAAAGGTGACGGAGGGAACACATTAGTGAGCCCTTTCAAAAACTGAGAAATTAAAGGAATCTTAAAATAAGAACACTCTTCAGACGAGCGCTTAAATATGGACAGCGCCGCCAGGTAACCTTTAATGGTCTCCACTTGCAAGCCCCTGTGGGCCAAAGAAAGCAAAAAAGACAGAACCATGTGAATGTCACATTCAAAAGGATCCACATTCTTAACTCTGCACCAGTCGCAGAGCTTTCTCCAACGGCAACGGTACAGAGACTTTGTTGCCGGCCGCCTGGCCGAGAGCAACACCTCCATCACGTCTTCAGGGAGGTCCCAATCCTTATACCTCAACCTTTCAGAAGCCAAGCGTGAAGGTTGAGGGATCTGACCTCTGGATGGAGAACCTGACCCCCCTCCCGTGAAAGCAGATCGTCTCGGTAGGGAAGACGACGTGGAGGGCAGATGGACAAGTCGAGAAGGTCTGGGTACCACGTCCTCCGGGCCCATGCCAGAGCAATGAGGATCATCCGGGAAACGAACCTCCGTAACCTCCGCAGTACTTGCGGGATGACGGGGACTGGAGGAAACGCGTACAGCAGTAGGAATGACCACTCCACCATGAAGCGTCTCCTAAGGCTCCTTTTGGAGGAAATTCCCGCGAGCAAAACCTTTCGCACTTCCGGTTGACACTTGACACTGGAGGCGAAGAGATCTACTTGAGGGGTCCCCCAAAGGGCGAAGATCTCCAGGAGAATCTCCTGAGCCAGCTCCCACTCGTGAGAGATCGTGCTCTGCCTGCTCAGAGCGTTCGCCGTCTCGTTGTCGCCTCCGGCCAGATGAACAGCCGAGATCGAAACTTCCTGCTGGATGGCCCAGAACTCGAGCTGCATCGCCTCCCTGCACAGAGGAAGTGACCCTGCCCCCCCCTTTTTGTTGAGGTAGTGCATGGCCACCGTGTTGTCCGTTAGAATCAGGACACTCTTTCCTCGCACAGTCAGCTGAAAAGCCTTCAGGGCAAGCCTGACGGCCCTCAGCTCCAACAGATTGATATGGAGTCTGGACTCCGACGGAGACCAACGACCGCTGACTGTCAACTCGTTGGCATGAGCTCCCCATCCCGTGAGGGATGCGTCCGTCACGATCGTCACCTCCGGCCAGGGCAGCCAAAATGGTGTTCGGGAGAATTCTCTGTTTAGGCTGAATTTCCTAACCTAGTGAGTCCCCCAGCAGCTTTGCTGTATTTTTGGGGTTTATTTTTTTCTCCTGCCAAGAGTGAAACTCTTTTACCCTCACTCTTGGACATGATTTCAGTGCGTTTCTTTGAATCCAGATGTGTTTAATGGGCTATGGGGTCTTTTACTCCATAGGGCTTCATGTGTTTTTGTGATGTGTGTTACACAGCACCCTCACAGTGCAGTAACACAGGGGTGTCATAGTGACCCCCCAGTATAGACTCCATACCCTGAGACTGACTACTGTCTCCCAAGGCATGTAAAGTCACCATTGACTTTACTAGTCTTAAATTCTGAACAGAACCAGTGCAAACCATCATATTGTGGACGTACTGGCTGGGGCAATTCAATTGGGGGATTTAGGCACCCTGGACTGAGTTGCCTAGGCAACTTAAGTCGCACTCCGTCCTGATTGGCCCAAGTGGTGAGCCGGCCGGCTCGCCGGCTCACCACTTAGCATGTTTGAGTGACAGCTAGGTTGACTGAATGGGGGTTTTCTGCATAAAAGCAGGGCTTTGGGGACTGGAACTTCAGAAGTCGCCACAGGACCTAAGAATCCGACGAGGGAGAAGCTGAGCCGGCCTGCCACGACAACACCACCGGTGGAGCCCTGCTGGACCGTCTCACCACTTTTCCCAACAACAGAGGAGATCTCCCGCCGGAGAGTCTTCTTCCTTTGACTGGTGGGGATAACCAGTTTCACCGTCTTTTCGCCTTCCCGACGTACCTCGTGGCCGCCTTGCCTGTGCCAAGCACCCCGGCAACCGGGATACCACGTTTTACCACGACCGCAAACAAAAGGTACCACCTTCAACCGGAAACTCCGCTGCTGGTTTCTTCCCTGGCAGTGCAACGACCTTCATCTTTCCTCCAAGTCGAGATCTTCTCTTCCCCTGGACGACGACGCGACTTACACCCACTGCCAGGAACAACTGCCACCGCTGGAGGATCCTTCCCACTTAAGGTACCGTGTCCCGCCTGGCTTCCCTTGCTACCGACTGTACGGGGTCGATTTAGCCCCCGACTTTCGAACCTGGGTTAGCCTGGGACACCCTGGCTAAACTTTCCTAAGCCTCTCTAAACTCTTTTTGAACTCTCTGCAAGACTTTCTAAGCCTAGTGTAACTGTGATCTTGGGCGCATTTGTGCTCTGCTCTCTCTAAGAGTGGGCCCAGCCTTTGGACTTTGGCTCACCAGTGACTTTTTCGCATCTGCCTTGCTAACAGTGTTCCTAAATCTTAGAGTGGTGTACCTTTCCCTATTCTGTCTTTTTCCCTCCCTTTCTCACAAACTTATTGGAGTGCCATCTAGTTAAGCGCTCACCTCTGCATGAAAATAAGTGGTGTTTTACTGAGACTAATCTGATAAGGAAAAAGGGGTGTATATATTACAATAGTAACTGTGTTTAGAATATTTTACAACAAGAGTGCTGGAGTGTTTCAAACAGTGTGTTTTTAAATAAATAATTATATACTTTGATACCAAAGCTCTGGTCAGTGTTTGCTTGTATTGGTGTGTCTGAGTGCCTATTGTGTATACTTTGCATACTGCCTAACTCTTCTTGAGAGAAGTCTGACTGCTCAGCCACAGATACCAGGTAAATCTGGGTGGTACAGACTGCTACCAAGTGGGTTTACTGCTAACACCTGTAGTCCTAAATCTTTTGCAGTGTTCCCTAAGGGAACTGCACAGGTTTCTGCCTAACAAATGGTGCCCCCTTCATCAGATTGCCTTCGACGGCCCACCACAGCAGGTCCTGGGCGACCGAGGGCGGCACCTGAACAGGGTCCGACAGCCTGCCGGAGGACTGAGACCACTGGAGCTTGAGTGCCCACTGCAAAGATCTCATCTGCAGATGAGCCTCTGGCACCCGAAGAATGCAGGATGAAGGATGCCATGAGGCCGAGCAGTCTCAAGAACTCGGACGCTGGGAGATTCTGGGCAAGTTGAAACTTGTGCACCATCTGCTGAATGTGAAGAGCCCTCACCTGGGGAGGAAAACACTGCCCCAGGGACGTATCGAGCACTGCTCCGATGTACTGGAGCCGCTGTGTTGGTGTCAAATGGGACTTCTTTAAATTGAGGGAGAAGCCCAGCTTGTAAAGGGAGTGGCAGGTGACAGACAGATGATCCAGGACTTGCTCGGGAGAGCTCCCCCTGATCAACCAATCGTCCAGGTAGGGGTAGACGTGAATCCCCCCTTTCCTGAGATGCTGCCACCACCACCACCATGAGCTTGGTGAAAACCCTTGGGGCGGAGGTCAATCCGAACGGCAGGACCCGAAACTGAAAGTGCGAGTCACCAACCGCGAACCTCAGGTACTTCTTGTGCTTGGGATGGATCGGCACATGGAAGTAAGCATCCTTGAGGTCGAGAGACACCAACCAGTCCTGAAGTTGAAGGGCCTGGAGGACTTGAGAGAGAGTAATCATCTTGAACTTGTCCTTCCTGAGGAGTTTGTTCAAACCGCGCAAGTCCATGATGGGTCTCAATCCCCAGTCTTTCTTCGAAATCAAAAAATAAGGGGAATACCATCCCTTGTTCCTCTCCGCTACAGGCACCAGTTCTATGGCGCCTTTCTCCAGCAGGGCTTGAATTTCCTGCGCAAGGAGCGGATCCGGACTCTTCAAAGAGAGGTTCCCAGGTGGATTGTCATGAGGCCTCTGCCGAAAAGGAAGACAGTAGCCGTGGGTTATGATCTCCAGAACCCACACATCTGAAGTAATGGCTCGCCACTGTACAAGATGCTGCACCAGCCTTCCCCCAACCGGCGAACCATGGGACCTGGCCTCATGACTGAGTGGTAGCGGCTGCAGCGTTGCCTGAGGGCAAAGAGGCAACTGCCCGAGCGGCCTTGGCACCTCGAGTACCCTTGTTTCCACCTCTGGCACTCTTACGGTGGCCTCTTTGACTGTTAGCTCCTCTCGCTTTACTGAAGGACGAGTAATAGCGAAAGGAACCTCCCCTCCATTGCTGTCCTTTACGATGAAAAGGCGCAGGTTGGCGAACTGCAGCGCCCAACGACTTCACTGCAGCTTTGGAGTTCTGCAACCTCTCAAGGCTCTCGACAGCCTTGCTGCCAAAAAGATGTTCACCGTCAAAGGGCATGTTGAGGAGCCGGGACTGCATATCAGGAGCGAACCCAGACTTCCGCAACCACGCAAACCTGCGTATTACGGTGCTCGCCGCCATGGACCTGCTGACACAATCTGCCATGTCCAAACCCGACTGAACGGCCTCACACATGGCATCCTTGCCATCCTGAACCATAGCAAGGAAACCATTCCGTTCGTCCCCTTCGGGAATATGTTCAACCGCTAAGGCAACACAGTTCCACAAAGTGTGTGTGAAACGAGACAAGGCATATATGGAGTTGGCCGCCTGAAGCGCCATACCCCCTGAAGAACACTTTCGCCCAGCCGTCAAAACGTTTGTCGTCCCTATCCGGAGGGATGGTAGGATACGACTCCTGCTTTGCCGGGGCCGTAGCCGCCTGCACCACCAAACTCTCCGGAGTGGGGTGCCTGGACAAGTAGCAGGGGTCGCTACTGGCTGAATGGTATTTTCGCGACAAAGACTTGCCCACTGCCGGGAGACTCTCCGGAGCAGTCCAAGCCGCCGCCACCCTTCTCTACAGAGCCATATGAAACGGCAAAACCGGGTCAGTGGGGGGGGGGGGATCAAGATCAAGAATGTCCATGAGATCATCCTGAACGAACTCCCCTGGGGGAGCTGACCAACCCAAGTACTCTGTGACCCGAGACATAAGACGCTGATATGAAGAATCGGCATGAGTGCCAGGCTCCGGCCTACAAAACTCCACCTCCGGAGAGGTGTCCAGTCCACTGGCATCATGCAGTGACTGCCTCAGGTCATCAAACTGGCTATGGCCCGAGATAAGCTCATTGGTACCGTAACCGGAACCAAGCCGTCATCAGAGCCTTCATCACCCTCTGAAATGTACTCCAGGCGGGGAGACGAAGACATCTGGGGCCCAAAGCAGTGCCTGACCTTAGCCAGAGCCTTTCTAGGGGCTAACCCCGTGCCACGACGCCCCTCCGACACCACCGCCTCGAAAGGCTTTGAGGGCGCCGAACGAGTCAGCGCCGACAGAAACGGCGTTGACGTCGAGCAAATCAGCGTCAACGTCAGCTGCAGCGCCGCCAGCATCGACGGCGTCGACACAGGCCTCGAAGCCGGAGCTCCGAGTGTGTCTCTCGACGACCTCGGCGCCACAGGCGTCGACGTCTTCTTTGAAGACGGCACAGGATCACGTGGTCTCGAGCGCGTCGAGGACCGGGACCTGGAACGGACATGGCGAGAACGGCTACCCTTGTCCGAGCGGGACCTCTGCCGCGCGCCGTGCCGACCACCCGAGCCCGAAGGTGTCGACCGACCCCACTCGGAGGCACGGACGGACCGGTGCCCTGCGATTCAAGATTCGCTAGCATCTGCTTCCCGAAGGAAGCCCATTCCTCCAGTGTCGCTTGCATGGAGGGATAAGCGACCTGCCGACGGGCGGAGTCCTCGGAAGAGGACGGGGAAGGCGACCGATGCCCGCGCTTCCGGGAATGCCTCGAAGAGGCAGAGGAGTGGCGAAATGGACTCCTGGAAGGAGACCCACTGGACTTCCGACGATGACGTGGAGCGTCGCCCCTCGAGTCATCCGTCGAAAGCCCCGCAGACCTCGACTTCCGGGGCTTAGACACCCGACAGCTTCTTCTTGCGTTCCCACAAGGCCTTTGCTGTGAGCGACTGGCAGTCGACACAGTCGTCTGCATCGTGGGCCTCCCCGAGGCACCAGAGGCAGGCGTCGTGCGAGTCCGTGACCAACATCTTGGACCCACAGTCTCCGCATTTCTTGAAGCCTGGACGCGGGGTTGAAGACGAAGTAGACATCGCCACGAACAGGTCTTCACAAAAAACCAAACAGGTTCAACAAACCGAGAAGAAAACAGCAAACTCCAAAGAGTCGAGGCGTACCGAGATTCTCGAAGCGAACACGTTCGTGGAAAAAACAGAACTGAGGCTATGGGCGTCGTGCGTCCTACTTATCACATCGGGTGACGTCGGCCGTCGGAGGAGGTCCTCGGGGACGGCGCATCGACGTCATCAACGCAGGACGCAGACGCCGAAGATTTTCCGAAGCAACACAGCTGTGGACATTACCTATCATAGATATGGAATACGTCGGAGGACCCAATCCCCTCGAAAAGTAATTCTGAAAGGGAAAGAAGAGTAAAATCAAAAGTACTGCAATGTACTGTAACTGGGTTTTGTATAGTCAACTTCTTCCATTTGGGAGGTCTTTTTTTCCGTACAAAGGGGATGGATCCAAGACTGAATAAACCCTGATCACCATCATTACGCTGGGCAGCCTTCCATGCCATCAATTTGCATACTCTATCAATGTTGTCCCAGTCACCAACGTGTGGCACATGTTGGAACGGCAGTCATGATGAGGTGACCCTCAGCGTGGTGATGGGAAAGAGGAGTTACCAGGCTACTGGTGGGAAGGTGGGGGGAACCTTTACACTGCTATGTCCTCGCCTGCAGAAATGGCAAATGGTGCGGCAAGCACACTGAGCTCTGTCTGCTATCACAGATCTGAAAAATCTAATCATTACCACTGCACGTGGTCACCCAGCAAAAGACTGCCTAGGCTAATAGCATATTGCAGCATAGACCAGACAAAGTGAAGAGGTAGCAACTCCTTCTAGGAGTGCTTGTGCGTCAGAGAATGCAATATGGAGGGCAAAGAGAAGGGTTGTACACTGAAAGGGTGTCGTAGAAGGAAGCAGACACAAAAGGTGGCGTGGTGGTTGCTATAAACTTTATTTCGAGTAAAAAGAAACCCCCACTATTCCTATCTTCTAAGAGGGGTTTTCCTGCCTCAAATAAAACTAAAGGATCTGTCAGAATGTCAGTCGCAATCAAAATCCACCATCCTGTGTCACAGCCTACTTGAATCCCTTACACTACAAGTAAAGAATAATCCAACAGAAAGTTCCTTCTCCAGATATTTGGGTGAGATGTCCTTAATGTCTCTATCACAAAAAAAGATCCAGAGGGTATGAATCCCTTCCCCCGGTTTGTGCTCCAACAAAACCTTTATACTACTCTGGTGTGGAGAATTCTCATTTATCTGCCAATTCCCTTCAACATTAGCGACCCCCAGCTCTTTTGCTGGACTTTAGGACTTTTTAATTATAACACTGGACTGAGTGAGACCTTTTTCTCACTCATGTGCTTTGACCTGACTTGGATTACATGTTTCCACTGTTTTTGGCATCTGACAAACTATGGCATCTACTTTTTGTATGGCAACACACAGCACCTTCAGTGCAGCGTCACAGAGAAATTCTTTTAGATTTCTCATAACGTTTAAATACCTTTTCTTGTGTGAACTACCGTTCCCAAGAATAGTAAGGTAAAATTGACTTTACTTAGCTTTCTCTTTGTAGGTCTAGCACACACCATCTTATGTAGAGAGCTGGGAGGTTACCTAGTAGCCCCCGATTCTACATTCACATGTAAAAATAATTATGTTACGCTCACTACTTTAAATGGCTGGTGGAAGTGGTTTAATTTTCCTACCATTGTGCTTTTCTACCGCAGGCTGAATCCTCAGCTGCAGTATAGCACCCATTGGTGACCATTTTGTCAAAATGGCCCCGGTCTTCTTTTTTTCGCTATTTCCTGTTTGTGAGGTCTTTCTTGGGTTTTACTCTGTGCATCAAGGCCAGGTTGAGCCCTTTGTTCGTTTTTAATTTAGTGGGCTTCAGTGTGTCTGGAAAGCCAGAATGTGAGGGAGATTCCCGAAACTCCCCCGTCCTTTGTCTCTAGGAAGGCTGCAACCAGTTCTGATTGGCTGGCTGGCAGTCCTTTCAGGACAGCCACCCTGCTGTGTGATTGACAGCCTAGAGTGCGCATGAATTGGAGAAACCTGCTTAAAAGGCGAGGGTTTGGGGACTAGAGGCAGAGTCGACTATTGGGAGAAAGACCTGAAGAAACCGTGAACTAAGCTTGCTGCATCCTCCTGGACCTTTGAATTACCCAGTGAAGCCCTCCGGCTGTGCTGAAACTCCGTTTTCTGATCGACAGGAGCAGCTCTGGCAAGGACGACTTCTTCCCTTGGGTTAGTGGGACCAACTAACCCAGAGACAAACTCCACTGGACCATCTTCCCTGATTGGCTGTACTTTTTCACTGCTACAAGAATCGAGTGCCAGGGGTTGAGAAACCCGTAGTTGAGTGGAACGTCTGAAATCCGCCCAGAAGCTCCAGGAGTCTCCTAAGGACCCTCCCGAAGCAGGATGACCAGAGCTTGAGTACCCTCACAAGAGTGCAGGACCCAAGGAGTGAAGGAAGCCCAACCGGTCTCCAAGATCCGCTGCAGAGCTGTTTACTGAGCGCTGAAACTATGTAGTGCAGCTGATCCAACAGCCCTTAGCTGACGACCTCCAAATTGCTGCCACAGGCGCCATCCAGACGTCCTCCCTCTTGTCCCCGCGACAGAGGCTCAGGAACCCAGGGTATGCATTGCTGCAACAGGACAGAATCCAGCTGGATCCCTCTTCTTCAAACCAGAGGTACTTTTTAGGCTTGGGGTACTTACCTCATGGTCTTTTTGGCTGTGCTCTTCACGATTGAGATTTGCTTTGGCTGCTTTTGAGAGTGGATTCTAGCTCTCCTTTCACAGGCTTTACAGCTTGTGACCCTACAAGTGATTTCTACAAAACTCTCCAACTTTGTGCAAGACTTAATTATCAAAGAAGTGCCTGAGATCCATAGACGGTGCTCCAATTGACTTTGGCTGTCCTGGCTCCCTGCACACTCTTCTAGTCCATTGACTTTGATAGTTCTGTCCCGTCCCTCAGAGGTGGCAACTTGTTTTAACCTGTTATTGCTGGTAAAGGCCTGTCTAGATTTCATTGGAAGATTTAGTTATCCTCACATATCTTGAGAACCTCTTTAACCTTTGCTTCCTTCCTTTAACCTTTCCTTGCTGCAACCTCAAAATCTGCAATGTATAACTAGTGATATATAAATGCCATTACTGTCCTTGTGAAATAAGTCACCTCTGGGTGTAGGAAGTGAGTAAAAAGCATATCCAAAGAGTATCCACTAACTTGTGACGATTCTTAGAAAGTATATTTGACTGTTACGTAACTTGCCCTTTTTAAAGAATGCTTATTTAAAAATTGATGTTAAATACATATTTATATTTGAAATTTAGAGTGCAAGTGTTACTTGGATACCTGTATTTACAAATTTCATTGCTACAGCTCTACAGCTCACATTTACCCCTCTTGAGATTGACTGAGAAGTCATACTACCAACTTGTGTAGTACAGACCTACACCAAAACGTGGGTTACCTAATACCAGCCAGATAAGTGTTGTGCAATCTCACACAGTGTGACTATGCCAATTCGTACCTAACACTGGTGGCAGGCGGTGGGATTGGCGTAGAGTGGTTAGTTAGATTGACTATTTGCTGTACTTGTGCCCAACTAAACCAGCCACAAGGCTAAGCTCCAAACAGTTAAGCAATTGTAACATGCCAAATATGGATACATTTAATGAGGCAGACCCGACTGTCCTAACAGTAGAACAACTGAAAGATGTGTGCAAAACCAGGGGTCTGAGTCTGAAAGGAAAATATTGTGAATTGATTGTAAGGTTGTTAAATCACCAAAGTTTGGGTAGTAGGCCTGTAACCCCTACTCACCCAAGTAATGTGGAAGATACTGATGATGATGCTAGTTTGGAGTCAAACCCCAATCTGCAAGAGGAGCCAGAGGAGGGAGAGGAATCTCCAGAAGGGAGCCACCCTCTTCCATAGCCTGCCCCTGTACCTCAGTCACTTCCCATTGGGACCGGACAAGGTCCAGATCTAAGCCCACAATATATTTATCTTGAAAGACTAAGATTAGATTTGGAATTCAAGAAACTAAATGTCCAGGCTGAAACCAAACATCAAGAGGTGAAACTAAGAAAGAGAAATGCAGCATGAAATAGAAATAAGAAAGATATCCCTTGATTCTGCTTCCCTTTCAGGGTCCTCTAGATCTGCTAGTCCCAAGAGGCCTTGCCTGCCTATGAAGCAGAGAGTATGTATGAACCTAAACTTGATGTGTTGAATTGGCTGGGTACGTTTGAATACACCTATGGAGTTCAAGGAATATGTGGGAATGATTTAATTCCATGGCTCATGTCTAAGTTCCCCCTAAATGGCTGTGAGGCTGTGATGGAATTGGGTACCAGTGAGAGAAAGCATTATTAATCAGTGGAACTGGCATTATTAGCCAGGTTTGGGAAAACTCCTGCCCAGTACCTAAAGAGGTCTAGGACCCTTAGAAAGACTGGTGGTACCCCTTGGGCTACCTGGGTATGTGAATGTCTGGAAAACAGATGGTTAGGTTAAGGGGTACACATTACACACCCTTGAAGGAATGAGAAATCCTTTTTTGCTAGAATCTATTTTTGATGCCTGCTCTCCTGAGCCGAGACAGTACTTGGCTGACTAAAAAGAAATGTATTCTAAAAAGTTAGCACAAGCTGCTGACTTATGGGTAGCCAACAGGGCCACTCACAAGGACTCTGGCCCAACTCACAAGAAGGAAAGCAGCACAAGAAAGAGGGTTAAGAGAATTCCAATTCCAACTATCCAAAAGAGGGCCACAAACATAAGGACACAATCCATGGGAAACCTGCTAGGTCTAGTGAACACTCTGGTGCCAAACCAGTGGGAGGTTAACAGAAACCCCCATTCCAGACAACGTTTGGGATTTTATTTTATGTGGGTGTGTAGACCATGTGAAAGGGTATCCCAGATGTAAAGGTTAACCTGCAGGGATCCACACTGCCTCCTTAGTATTCACCCCCAAGGGAGACGCACAAATGGCAAGTGCACACTTTCAACTACTGACTGAAGACCCCATTGGAGTTCAAGCCAGTATATCTTTAGTGTCCCTGTGTCTGTGGGAACAACAAAATGTGGATGTTTATAACTCCATTCCAGACAAGGCAAAAGAATATTCTAAGGACAGTGTTCTTGTAAATGGTCAGGAAACCCCTGCCATCAGAGACACTGGGGCAAGAATTACAGTGGTAGATGAATGTTTTTTCAAACCTGAGGATGTAGCTAAGGCACCCAAAGGTCCCACTAAACTTGCAGGGGGCCCTACCCAAATGGTTCCTATTCTGCCAGCTCTCATCCAGTGCAATAATATGTCTTTTAGAAATCCTGTTAATGTACAGAATGAAGTGCCAGGGAGAGTCCTGTGGGGAAATGTTTTGAAAACCTTTGCAGTTGCATCTAGTACCCCCAGGCCTTCCAGCATAAAGAAGCAGGAGCAAACACGATTAGTAAGAGAGGCAACCTTAAGAGACTCTCAGTTTGAGGTTGAGGAGATTTCCAATACCTCCAGTCCACAGGAATTGGGTCCCTTCTATTTCCAAGAAAAAGAAAGGCAAAAAAGGAGAAATCCAAGATCTCTGGGAGAAAGAAAGGTTTGAAGCCTAAACCTGTTCATAGGACAAGGACATCCCTGAGAGGACTGTCCCAGGTCACCCCAGTAACCCCTTCCCCAGCTGAGGCCGAGTGGGAGGACCAACCAAACTCTTTGGAGACAGCTACTGGCGACACAGACTTTACTGGCAGCAGCCCTCCAGATGAGGAGCATATTGTGCCTTTTTACGCATGTAATTGTAGCCAATAGGGATGATTTTATTTTCTGCTGCGTACCGTTTACTCTTTATTTATTCATTTAAAAAACATACTTTACACCACTAGTGTCATGATTCCTGCCCTCATGTCCCCAGCCCTCCAAGATGTCAGGCTGGAGCCAGGCCACGATCACCTACATGGCCCTCAAGGGCCTCTCCATCCTTCCAAAGACCCACTTGGATTCAGACTTGGCGCTTGTGGCACCAGACTCACTCCCATAGGATATCATTGGGGATTGGACTTGTAGTGCATTGATGGGAACAAGATGGATGCCCCCACATATTTCGGTTCCCAAAACTGCATGTGCAGTCTAGTCTTTTGGGTGTGGTTCAGCCCAAAGACACCTGGGATACCCAGAGACTATTTAAGCCACGCCCAGGCTGAGAAGCACGCTTTGCGTTTTCTGCACCTGCAGCGTGACATTCACCGTTTTTTCGGATCGGTCTCCAGTAGGACTGCATCTTTCTTCTGCGCTCAGCTCCTGCAAGAACAAGAACACCGTTAGGAACAGCCTTACCTTGCGGCGCTTCTGCCCATCATTCATCGCTCCTTCTGTTCTGCGGGCATCTTCGGCGGTGTCATTCCCATCCCGGCACGCCGCTTCCTAAGGAAAAGGGAAAAGAACAGAAAAAAGGCATTAGTAAGCATTCTGCAAATCTTTGCTTATTTTTAAATACTGTACAAGCTTCAAACGCTTACCTGAATCCCAGCCGCTCTGGGGGAACTTTGTCTCCGTAACTTCTCATCCATCTGCAAGAGGGAAAAGACACTCCAGGTTAGCGTGGAAACATCTAGAGGCGCCGCATACCACGCTTACTCACTGCATTTGTTCTTCATAACCGGCATCCACGCTGAAAACATCGCGGCACCTAAAAGACACAGGAAAAGAACTCAGTTCAATACAAATATGAAAGGGGTGCATCGCACATCTCGCTCTCACTCACCTTCAGCGCTACTCATCTCAGCAGCACACCGCCATCCCCGGACGCCGGCCATCATCTAAGGAAGGAAAGGAACGAAGTTAGAGAACTGTTCAAAAGACTCATACTTAATCAGACTCTTGCCAGTGACGTAACTAGGGAGCAACGAGCCTGCATCAATCAACGTTCCCCTGTGCTGAAAGCAGGACGGAGAGCATACTATCCAAGAAAACAAGGTGAGCTGTGGATCAAAGGGAAGGGTTGGACCCCGGTGAAGAAGGGGTTCAAGCACACAGAGACAAAACTCTACCAATCATGTGTTTCAGGCCCAGTCTCCAGTCGAATAGCCTCCAGGGAAGGGTTCGAGGTCGTAACAGGTCAGAACAGGCCGAGTGACGTCCCCGTGGATACCAGGTGAGCGTTACAACTAGATGGCACTGTAGCGTTTCTTTTGTCATCATCAGCATAACATGTGTTCATACCCATAACGTCTAATAGCTTCATATGCTAAAAAGTAAAGTTTACTTTGATGTCTTTAGTTGAATGTTCTTTAACCATACATAACACGTTGGAGGTTTGTGACTAATCTCCAAACCTAAGTGAGTTTATGGTAGAACTTATTTTGTGTGTGTTTTTTAAAGCACTGAAAATAAAGTGGGTATATCAGGATGTTTTGCCTTTTGCATCATAGTTTTCCATTCAGTATGTGGAAAATAAAGATAGTGATATTATTTCGGCCCAACATGCTGTTATAAGGATTTACATGTTGTCAAGATGCTTTTCTATGCAATTTGTTTATTTTGCAAGTAAACTATAGGACAGTATTATTGTAGGTCGTGACATCCAAAAAATGTTGTTCCAAGTAAAACGAGGAAGAAGGTGGCTGTGCCGAAATTGAAAGAGTGGGTTAAAATCAAAGCTTCGCTGTTTAGCGTAAGTGTGTGATCCTGGGCAAATAATGTAATCTCACCCTGACTTCAATTGCAAAAACTGGAGCGCTTATAAGTGATCAAGTTTACACCCTTACAGTAGGACCGTTTTAATAAGTGTAGGGACACATTGGTGTATCCTGGAGCTCCTCTGCTAGTGGCTCGAATACTGCTGCATAGAATTACTTTATTGCTGCACTGGCACTCCCCCAGTCTTGTAACACTGGATTTGACAGGCACACAGTCTCACCAGCCAGTCAGTGCACCAGAGATTCTACTCTAGCGGACTGTGGTGGAAGCAACATTACATTTTCTCCCCTGTAGCTCCTAGTCAATGAAGTTGCTTGAACCGTCCAGAGTACTGCCCCACACTCTGATATGTCCCGTTTTGCTATGATATTGAGTCTTTCATTGCACACCATCTGCCATTTTCACACTTTCTAGGACCTTCAGGATCTGCAAAAAGTGGGTGTTTCAGACTCAGAGAGCAGCTTAGTTAACTGATTGTAAAATTGAAGCTGCACTAGAATAGTCTTATTACAATGGTTAATGAAGTTAGATGCCCCTACACAAGTAAGTTTGCCACTCCTCCACAGTCTTTGAAGTTGGTGCCTCTCCCAACATTTGAAGGGTTAGCCCACGCCTACATTTTATCCTAGGTGCACCCCTGGATGTGTGCACTTGCATTTTGTTAGGCAGAGAGGTGAGGGAAGCCTTTACCCGAAACTGGCAGCGTTGAGGTTTTACTGCATTCGTTCAGAAAAATGTACTTGAACAAACGCAGTAAAACTTTAAAGATGTTACTATCAAGAAAGTCCTCCATCACCTCTCTGGATATTGCGCTTTAAAATATAGTAATCGATAGTTGGTCCCCACACCAGACCATGAGGGGAGGTGGATAGAACAGTGGGGGCAGAGCCTCCAAGTTTGCCCTGCCTATTTTCTGAAATGGCCCCTCCGATCACAACTTAATTCCCCCCCCCCCCAAATATAGGTTTTGTTGCGCACCTGCATGGGAGGGAGGTCAGGTAGGTCAGCTCACTCTCAGAAGCCACCAGCCACCCTCACTGCTCCCCTCCCAGTGCTGAAATAAAGGGGCGGGAGCCAACACATCTGCAATAATTCCTTTACTTGCTGCACCATGGCCCGTTGCAAACCTGCTCTGTAATGTATAATTTATACAGTTATGCTGGCTGTAGTAAGACATGTGCTTGCTATTGGGCTATACCACAAGGGATGGGCCGTTACCCCATGCAGGGATGAACGGTTCCATTACCCTGCATGAGAGATGCGGGGCAGTCCGGGAACTGAATATATTTGCCATTAGCACATGCAGGGAGGTCATGTGCCATTGGCACATACAGAAAAGAGATGCTCAGTTAACACGTGTAGAGAGGAGATGTGCTGCTGCATGTGTACGGAGGCTATGCCAAGGAGTAGGTGTTCTTATATAGCGCTTTTAGCCAAATTCATTAAGCCTTTAAGCACTGTGGTAACAGTTATTCCATTTCGAATGGTACTTGATGTATTACAGCAAAACCAAGCAGAATGCCAGGGGAGCACTGGTGGGCATTTTGGTGGGGGCTGGTGAGGACGTGTTCGAGTCAGGCTGAATAAGGAAAGGGGAGGGGAAAAAAAAAATCTGGTACACATTTGGCCCCAGTACATTTTGTCCATTTCCAGCAGTGATAGTAACTTGTGTGAACCGTCATTCTTCATTATTGCATTTCTTGTAAGAAAGAAGCAACTCCTCTGCGGTCTTCCCTCTGTGCCACACCCATCAAGGCTGTGTCAACCCTCCACGTAATTGGAACTTGGTAAGTGCATGCCACCATCCTGCCCCATAGTTTTCCACCCTTTCTTGGGATGCAACGTTGCCAACATTAGCCTGTGCAGAAGGGAGCCCTGCCGTTAAGACTGGCAGAGAGGAGATGTGCCATAATAGCATGGGCAGAGGAGATGCTACGTTAGCACTCACAGAGAAGAAATGTCCACTAGTACGTACTTAGTAAAGATCTGTCATTTGCACGTGCCAAGAAGAGATGTGCTATTAGTATGGAAAAGAAGTGCAATTAGCATGCAGAGCCAAGATGTGCCGTTTGCATGCGCAAAGACAGGATGTGGAGTTTGCACACGCTAACTGCATATCCCGTTACTACACATGATGTGCAGTTAGTACGTGCAGAGATGGGATGTGCAGTTAGCATGTGCAGAGAGGCTATGTCCCATTAGCATGTGCATAGAGAAGGTGTGGTGTTAGCATGCACATCTCTGTCCACATGCGCGCAGTTAGCACGCATGTACCGAGAGCTGTCACACAAGATGCACAATTAGCAGACGAGGAGAGATCTGCCAATAGCATGCGCAGAGAAGAGATTTGAGGTCACTATGGGTAGAGATGTCCCGTCGACGTGTGCAAATATCAGGCTGGCTAAACAGAACATGTTTTATCAATATGTGGAAAGAATGTCTGCCATTAGGAAATGCATAGAGATGTGCTGTTAGCATGCGCACTGTGTAAAGGTGCAATTCACACATGCAAATGTGCTCTTCAAGTGTTAACAGCACATCTCTGAAAATGCTGTGCACAGAGTATGTGTCATACTCGTTAGTATGTGTCAAGAGGAGATGTGAAGCTAGCATGTTCAGGGAGGATATTATCATGGCCATTGGCCCTGCACCATCAGGGAACGAGAGCACAGCCTTTTATTGTCCCTTGGGGACAATACAGCATGGAAGGCCCAGCTGGACTCAGTCCTGGCACCTTTGGCGCCAGGCTCATGATTAAATGGGCACTAGCACATTTTTATTTGGTGCAAGTACTCTGTTTTCCCTGTAGGGGCATCCACGTGCATTCAGTCAGGCGTGGCTGCTGGGGAGAGGCAGACTGCACGTGTAAGCATCCCTTCGGAGTGGCAGGGTGGGGCTGGTGAGTCAAGGCTAATGGGCGTGGCCAGAGCTAGGCTATATAAGCCCGCTCAGCCCTCATGCACGCGCTTTGCATTATTCTGCTATTGCAGCGTAATGCTCACCGCCACCCAAGCGCATCTTACCTGTTTTTAGCTACAGCCTGAGCGCATCTTACCTTGCTTCCAGCTATCAGCCTGAGCGCATCTTACCTTGTTTCCAGCTACCAGCCACAGCACTTACCTTGGAATCTGCTTTCTTCGGCACGCATCATCGTTGACTCTGGCATTCATCCATCTCCAGACCTTCGGAAAGCAGCGCTCCAGCCAGACGTCGTGACACTAAGAGCAATCCATTTGAAGACGGTGCCTGCAAGAGAAAAAGAGAAAGACAAGGTTAGAATTCGTTAAGATATTACGTTTGAGGTCGTGCTTTGACAAATCCTTGCGCTTAACGTTAAACCAACAGTCACCTTCTGTTGGAGCATCAGGACTCAATTTTCTTCCCATTTGGCCTCGCTTCATGTACCGCAACTACCGCACAGCCGCATTTCATCTGTTGGGAGAAAGCAAAGGAACTCGGTCCATTTAAAAACGCCCCGGCATTGAGAAGCAGGACGGAGAGCTTGTCATCATCAATCAACAGGTGAGACTAAATGGGTCGGCGCATGCTCTCCACATTCTGGGAAGAAGGGTTTGAGAGAAAGAGCAGTTATACAGCAGCATTCACAGAGCAGCGTCTACAATCAGCGCAGCCCACAGCATATGAGCAGGGGAAGAAGCCTGACAAGGGGAATTCACTTCCAGGGAGGGCTGCAACCGTGCCCAAACGTCCCCGCAGAGACCAGGTGAACATAACAGAACGCGAAGCCTCTACGAATCTCTGCCTGGGCGTTATGGAAACCTCGGAAACAGACCAGACCAGTTGGCCCAACTACTGGGGGAATTACGGGCTGAAGTCCATGCCTCCAGACAGGAGGCATCTTATTGTAATGCGGGAAAGAACTGACGACTTGGCAAGACAAATGCTTCAGACCCACGCGGGTCAGGTCCCACTACCATGGTTGGCCCATCCTCCCATGCCGCAGCCATCATGACCAGTTCAAGTGGTTCTTCCAGGTGCAGTGCCACTGGCCCCGCCCGAATGCTTTACTGGCGACCCTAACAAGTACGCTATATTCATGAACCAATGTCGCCTCCATTTTTTGGGCCGGCCTGGGGCTTTTCCTAATGATCAAGCCAGAGTCGCATTTGTACTCTCATATTTAGGAGGTAGCGCAGCAGACTGGTCGATGCCATTAGTAAACCAGGATGATCCGCTACTTTGAGACTTTGGGGAATTTCAGCAGGGGATGGAGAAATTGTTCGCAAGGCATACTCAAGGACAAGCTTTGGACAATTAATTATTGTCACTCAGACAGGGAAACCAAGACCTATTGACCTACATCGCCACTTTCAATTGTCTCGTAGCACAGACAAACTGGCCAGAAGACAAAAAGGATTACGCTCTTTTATTGAGGGTTACGTGGGGAATTTAAGGATGTTTCAGCCCAAGTGGTCAATCCCCCCTCCCCCGAGGCATGTGCGGAATACATCAACTTGACTGTGCAGCTCGATCACAGATTGCAGAATTGGAAAATGGATCGCACAAGGTCTAAAGAGAGGTCGGTCTATATGGGACCCAGGGACAATCAAACCAGAACCCACGAACAAACAACCAATGCAGATCGGTGGATTACAGAGTCCTCTCACCAAGGCAGAGAGGTAGAAAAGGTGGCAACAGCAGCTCTGCTTATACTGCGGGAGAGCAGGACTTTCCTCCTAGAATGCCTGGTGAAACCACCCAAGAAACTAGTTGGAGCAACGGACAATGGTGATGAGGAAAAGTAACAAGATTCAGGAAACTCAACGCCGACAAGGCGTAGGGGTCCACTTGTCGAGCGAAAAGAAGGAATCCGTACAGACCTCACATCTAGTCATCCCAGTACTTTTGGTTAACCACAACAACCGTCAAAGATACATGCCTTGGAGACATATTGATAGCGGAGCTGTGGGGAATTATATTGACCAAGATCTGGCTGCACAAACTTCCATCGGAAAACGTCACAGCAGTGGATGGTTCTCAGTTATCATCCGGGCCAGTGATGCAGCATACCGAAAAAAGTCATGCTTATGTGCCAGGATGGCCATCAAGAAGACATTTCCTTCAATCTCATCAGTGCTCCTCAGTTCCAGATGATATTAGGAATGCCTTGGCTGGAAACCCACAACCCTAGGATCGACTGGAAAAAACGAGTTCTGACCTTCCCTCAAGAGTGTGCTAACGCTTGCTACAACAAAGATGTGTGCAACCTGAAACTCAAGACAAAAACTAGTCTGGGACTCACTGCTCCTTACCACCAGAATATCTGAATTATCAGGATGTTTTTCAGAAGGAACAAGCAAACACTCTGCCTCCACCCAACCTTATGATTGCCAAATCGATCTGGTGCCCGAAGCCCAAATTCCCTGCAGTCGAATTTACGCCCTAACGGAGCAGGAAAACCAGCATCTAAAATCTTACCTGGATCAGTATCTAGCTAACGGCTTCATCCGCCCGTCTAAGTCTAAAGAATGCTCAAACTTACAGAAAAATGGATCTACGAGGAGCCTATCACCTTGTAAGAGTTAAACAAGGGGAGGAGTGGAAGACGGCATTCCATACCAAGTATGGTCTTTTCGAATACCAGGTTATGCCTTTTGGGTTATGTAATGCCTCAGCGGCGTTCCAATTTTTTATCAACGATGTGCTTCATGAATTGTTGGACGTTTGCGCACTTGTCTACATAGATGACATTCTCATTTACTCGGCTTCCAAGGAGGACCACGTCGGCCATGTAAGAGCGGTTTTGGAAAAACTTCGACAGCATCGGCTGTTTGCCAAGTTGGAAAAGTGTTTCTTCCACGTAACAGAAGTTGAATTCTTGGGTTTTATGTCACACCACAAGGCGTACTCATGGACACACGCAAGGTGGATGCTATCCTTCAATGGCCATCAATGACATCCACAAAAGGAGTACAAAGTGTGCTCGGATTCGCCAACTTTTAGTGCCAGTTTATTCCTAGGTTTTCGCAGATAGTTCATCCAATTACCTCCCTGCTGAGAAAAAACAAGAAATTCCTTTGGTCTCCAGAAGCAGAGAAAGCCTTCCAGGAGCTGAAACTTGCTTTCACCACAGCACCAGTTCTCCGACACCCTCAACCAGATCTGCCATACATGGTTCAAACAGATGCCTCCAACGTAGCCATGGGGGCGGTATTATCACAAAGAGACCCCAACACAGGACAATTACATCCCATAACATTCTGGTCCCGTAAGTTTTCTGCACCGGAGTTGAACTATGCGATCACAGACAAAGAACTGCTAGCGATTAAGGGAGCCTTCAAAACATGGAGACACTATCTTCTGGGGGCGAGACATACAGTCACTGTCATCACGGATCACTGCAATCTGCTATACTTAAAGACTGCCAAGGCCCAATCCTATCGTCAACTTCGTTGGGCTCTCTTCTTTCCGGAATACGTTTTTATCATCACCTATAGACCCAATAGTATGCAAT
This sequence comes from Ambystoma mexicanum, assembly GCF_040938575.1. NCBI lineage: Eukaryota > Metazoa > Chordata > Amphibia > Caudata > Ambystomatidae > Ambystoma > Ambystoma mexicanum. The sequence goes on along the minus strand of NC_090936.1, from coordinate 971,384,206 downwards.
GGGAAAGCAGACGCGCTGTCACACATGAGTGAGGCCCAAGAAGCTTTTAACATCTCTGAGCCAGTCGCCATCATTCCTGAAGAACAAATTCAGAACAAAATCGGTCGCCATCATTCCTGAAGAACAAATTCAGAACAAAATCGCCGCAACCACCTGTTTGGATGACTTGAAAACCGATCACCAATCTCAACTGAACCAAGCAACGTGACAGGAGTGGCTATCTATAGGGGACGAATACACCATTGAAAATGATCTACCGTATTTTCAAGGGAGGTTGTACATTCAGGACAAGAAGCTACAAGACCAAATAATAGCTAACTATCATGATTCACTAGTGGAAGGACATTCCGGGGTGCCAAGAAAAAGGCTATTGGTGGTCAACTTGGAGAAAAGACATTGCCCAATTCATTGCGACCTGTGGTGTCTGCGCACAACATAATTCTCAGAAGCTAAATCCAGCTGGGTTACTGCGTCCATTGATGGTACCACCAGCACCGTGGCACACGTGGTCAATAGACTATTACAGATCTTCCGCCTTGCAATGAATATAACACCATCTTAGTTATTGTAGATTTGTTCTCCAAAATGGCCCATTTTATCCCATTAAAAGGACTGCCCACTGCTTCCACCCTCGCCACTGTGTTTTTGAAACTGATTGTCGAATTACACGGATTCCCATCAGTACTAATATCACATCGTGGAACTAAGTTTGTCTCAGCACTCTGCAGGAGGTGCTGCAAAATAGCCAAAATTGATCTCCGGTTATCTACTAGTCACTATCCTCAAACTGATGGCCAAATCGAACGGACCAAACAGACCATGGACCAATATTTGAGGTGTATGTTGTTACAAAGTAAGGAATCCTGGAAAGACATACTTTGGTTGACCAAATTCGCCTACAACAATTCCATCCACACTAGCACTGGACAGACCCCCTTCTACACGGTGCATGGTCGACATACTGGAACGTCCACTTTTGATTCACTTGACGAATTGGAAATGCCAGCAGTAACAACCTTACATAAAACCATCACTCAGATTCTTAAAGAAGCAGCTGAACATTTGACCAGAGCTAAAGAAAAGCAGAAAGAGTTTGCAGACCGACACCGAAGGGAGGCACCACATTATCAAGTCGGAGACAGTTTGGTTAGCATCCAAAAGCATTCCCTTGAAAGGACAACAAGCCTACCGTCCCAGATGCCTGGGTACCTGGGGCCCTATCCCATCAAGGCTGTGATAAACCCAGCTGCCATGAAATTGGAATTACCACCCAATATGAGAATCCATCCAGTATTCCATGTTTCACTCCTGAAACCAATGAAACCAGCTACTCTGATTGAAGCACCACCAGAGCCCGACATCATAGAGGGAGAACCGGAATATGAGGTCAAAACTATTCTGGATTCCAAGATAGTACAATCTAAATTGTACTACCTTATAGACTGGAAGGGTTATGGACCTCAGGACCGTACATGGGAACCCAGTGATTTCGTTCACGCTCCACGACTAATCAGACAATTCCATCGCAACAATCCCACCAAGCCAGGGCCAGGAGAAAAGACAACCGTGAGAGGGGCCTTGAGGGGGCGGGGGGGGGGGGGAGGGAGTTCTGTTAAGGCCATTGGCCGGGAACCCCAGATCCCGCACCATCAGGGAACAAGAGCACGGGTTAACAGCCTTTTATTGTCCCTTGGGTACAATACAGCATGGAAGGCCGAGCTGGACTCAGTTCGGGCGCCTTTGGCGCCAGGCTCATGATTAAATGTGCACTAGCACATTTTTATTTGGTGCAAGTACTGTTTTCCCTGCAGAGGCATCCACGTGCATTAAGTCGGGCATGGCTGCTGGGGAGAGTCAGACTGCACGTGTAAGCATCCCTTAGGAGTGGAAGGGTGGGGCCAGTCAGTCAAGGCTAATGGCCGTGGCCAGAGCTAGGCTATATAAGTTCGCTTAGCCCACATGCACGTGCTTAGTGTTATTCTGCTATTACAGCGTAACGCTCACCGCCGCCTAAGCGCATCTTACCTGTTTCAGCTATAGCCTGCGTGCATCTTACCTTGCTTCCAGCTACCAGCCGCAGCACTTACCTTGGAATCTGCTTTCTTTGGCACGCATCATTGTTGACGCTGGCATTCATCCATCTCTAGACCTCCGGAAAGCAGCGCTCCAGCCCAACGTCGTGACACTAAGAGCAATCCACTTGAAGACGGTGCCTGCAAGAGAAGAGAAAAAGAGAAAGACAAGGTTAAAATTCCTTAAGACATTACGTTTAAGGTTGCGCTTTGATAAATCCTCGCGCTTAACCTTAAACACTCACCTTCTGTAGGAGCATCGTGACTCAATTTTCTTCCATTGGGCTTCGCTTCATGCACCGCAACTACCGCACGGCCGTATTTCATCTGTTGGGAGAAAGCGAAGGAAAGACATTATTAAAAGATACAGACTATAATCAAGAATCGACATCACAATATTTGAAAAGCCATAAAACACTCACCTTCAGGAGTGGTTCAGCCACAGCTGGTCTGGGCTGCCACGCCATGGGCCATTGAAGGAGCTCGGTCCATTTAAAAGCGCCCCTGCATTGAGAAGCAGGACAGAGAGCTCGTCATCAATCAACAGGTGAGACTATATGGGTCGGCGCATGCTCACCACATTCTGGGAAGAAGGGTTCGAGAGAGAGAGCAGTCATATAGCAGCATTCTCACGATCTCTTCATATCCACACAGGAGCAGTGTCTACAATCAGCACAGCCCACAGCATATGAGCAGGGGAAGAAGCCTGACAAGGGGAATTCACTTCCAGGGAGGGCTGGAACCGTGCCCCAACGTCCCGGCAGAGACCAGGTGAGCATAACAGATATATGCCATTATCAAGTGGAGTTACTATGTGCTAAGACGGGATGTGCCGTTTTCTTGTGGAGTGAAGGGCTCTGCGCAAGCTAGACAACTTTGATCTACAACTCTTTTGGTCTACGGGTATGATTTACGTATGAATTGGGTAGACGTGTTCGATATGTTTTACTCTCTTGCAGAGGAGAAAACTCATTTGTACTCACTTGAAATTGCATTTACTCTCTAATTTGAGAAATAATGCGTAAAATATTCCCACCTCAAAATCCTATCTGGATCACTGACGGGGAGGAAGGCCTCCTCTACAGTGAACCTACTGAGTCTACCCCAGGGTACTACAGGAGACTGTTAGTGCCTCAGAAGGTGAGCCAAAAAGTTCCTACAGTTAGCACATGAGATCCCTCTGGCTGACTACTTGAGTTTCAAGAGGACCAAAGAGGCTATTTGTGTACCTATACTGGCCTAAGAGGGGGGCTGATGTAGATCCATTCTGCAGGAGCTGCCACACTTGTCAGACTTCTGGCAAGAGTGGTTCCAAGAATGTGGCACCTTTAGTGCCCCTCCCTGTGGTGGATTCCCTTTTGAGAGGGTGGGGATTGACATTGTTGGTACCCTAGACCCTCCAACTTCCTCAGGCAACCGATTTATATTGGTTGTGGTAGACCATGCTACCGCTACCAGGTGTCCTGAGGCCATACCTATGAGAACTGTTACTGCTCGGGTATCTTTACAAGGGTAGGTTTTTCCTAAGGAAGTAATCTCTGACAGGGGGTCAATCTCCAAGTCCCACTACATGCAGACCATGTGGAAGAACTGTGGGGTACCTTACAAGTTCTTACAGCCTACCATTCCCAAACCAATGGGTTGGTGATGGGTGTTTTAGAGGAACCCCTTAGAATAACCCCTTAGAAGGAAGTGGGACCTTCTACTTCCATGCCTTCCCTTTGCTCATAGAGAAGTCCCTCAAGCAGGGTTTGGTTTTGGCCCCTTTGAACTTATGGTCATCCAGTCAGAGGCCCTGATCATGGAAGGGTTGGAGAGTGTTCCTTCCCTACAGCCACTGAGAGTCACCAACTATGTTCTAGGCCTCAGGAAGAGGGTGGCACTGATGACAGAAGCTTCAGAAAACCTGAAAGCAGGTCATGCTCTGGTCAAGCATTGGCATGACCAGAACTCCAACATGGTGGAGTTTACTCCAGACCACCTTGTCTTGGTTATGGTACCTACAAGGCAGTGGGCCTTACAGGACAAGTGGATTAAACCCTTCAAGACTGTGGGTAATCTTGGAGAGGTCAATTATTTAGTGGATTTGGGCAACCCCAAGGAGGCCCCCAGGGTCTATCACACCGACTGTCTGAAGGTTTACGTTTCCAGACCAGAACTAGGAGCTTTGCTTCTAGCCTCCAATCAAGAGGAGGAGGAAAGTGAGCCTCTCCCTGATCTCCTCAGGGGACAACCTTCAGATGAGACAATTGAAGGAATGAAACTCTCTTCGGATTTGACTCTGCAACAACAGGAATGGAAGACTCTGTTGAATCAGTTTGCCTTCCTGTTTTCACTGACACCAGCCTTGACCCCTTGGGGCCGTCATGATACTCTCACTGGTGACAGTCTCCCTGTTAAAAGCAGGGGTTACAGAATGTCAAATCATGACAGAACCCACATAAAGGAAGAGGTCAGGAAAATGCTTGATCTTGGGGTTATTGAGCCATTAACAAGTCCATGGGCTAGTCCATTTGTACTAGTGCCCAACGCAGGAACCAAAGAGTTGGATTCTGTGTGTGCTATAGAGCTCTTAATGCAGTCACCACAACTGATGCCCATCATTTACCCAAGACAGATGAGCTGGTGGACAAACCTGGTTCAGCAAGTTCCTCAGTACATTTGACCTGACCTCAGGCTATTGACAAATCGCTCTGACAGACCATGCCAAGGAGAAAAATACATTTTCCACCCCAGGAGGCCTATACTAGTTTAGGGTTATGCCTTTTGGACTCATAAATACAGCTGCTACATTTCAGAGGATGGTGAATCAAGTTCTGAATGGGTTAGAGGACTTCTGCATGGCATACTTGAATGACATTGCAGTGTTCAGCCCCACTTGGGAACAGTCTCTGCACCACCTAGGTTATGTTTCGCAGGCTCTGGAACAGGCCCAAATTACCATAAAGGCTAGTAAGTGTCACAGCGGTCAGAGTAAAGTGGTCTACCTTGGACATGACGTGGGAGGAGGTGAAATAAAGCCATTGCCTAGCGAAGTAGAAGCTGTACAAGACTGGGCCACAATTAACAAAAGAGGGGAGCTTGATATACAGGTAATCAGGGTTTGCCCCAACGGTCATGTTTTAACACACAAAAAGGCAAAACACATCTGTAGAATAGTACTAAGCAACAGGCTTCTCATTCACACAGTGGTCATAGGAGGGACTAAAAGTACATCCACTAGAAGAGACACAAGGATAGCAGGATTTTGTATCCAAGGCTGCCTATTTGACGACTATTTCTAAGTAACGCTGGTGTGCTGCTGATCTAAAAGTGGATAGAAAAAGAAGAGAAAAACAGACGTTCTGCTAAGTACTTTTAAACTCACTGTCTATCGAGTAATTTTTCCCTCTTGGACCACTCTCCTTCACTCATAATCAAAAAAGAGAACATCTATGGCTTTGTTCATCGATCTATTTATAGGTACAATTCAATTTATTAGCCTATAGACATACTGACCTTTTTTTCCCCCCTTAGATTGTCGAAGGTTAAAATTAACATTTGCTATGACAATAGCCTCTGTTCGCTATGATGAAGACATTAACTCTCTGCTCTCTCCGGATAGTTACTGTTAGTCCATGACGAGCTCAGAGAAAGGGCTGCTTGGCTAGGTGAGTATTACTGCCTCCTATTGCAGCATCTGCGGTCTACTGGTTTCAGGGGTATGCGTTTGAGACCACTTTCTTCAGGACAGTCTTCTATGGGAGCAGTGATATATTCACCGATATCCAAGGGAGTTGATGGATGTTTGATACATAACCACACCGTCCTCTGTCACCATATATGAGGAACTCAAAGCAGAAACCATGCAAGAAAACAAAAACGATGCAGGTTCATGGCTCAGTTGCAAAACTAAATAAATTAGAGAAGGAAAGTGCACATCATGTTAGCATTTCCTAATATCACAATGTGTTTCAGAGAACACACAACAAACACGCCATCCAGTGACTGCTCGACTTCATATATGAGTACTGTAATTTTCTCATATATGGTGACAGGACGATGTGGTAATCAATCAAATATCCATCATCTCCCTTAGATATCGGTGAATATATCACTGCTCGCATAGAAGACTGTCCTGAAGAAAGTGGTCTCAATAAACACATACCCCTGAAATCGGTAGACCGCAGATGCTGCAATAGGAGGCAGTAAAACTCTCACCTAGTCAAGCAGCTCTTACTCTGAGCTCCTCGTGGACTAACAGTAACTATCAAGCATAGAGTTAACGTCTTCATCATAACAAACTGAGGCTATTGTAATAGCAAACATTAAAACTTAGAGAATCAAAGCTCAGTATGTCTATAGGCTAATAAATTGAGTTGCACCTATAGACTGATGAACAAAGCCATAGACGTTCTCTTTTTAATTATGAGTGAAAGAGAGTGGTCCAAGAGGGAATTGTGGTAATTACTCACAAGAGTGAGATTAGAGGTACTTAGCAGACAAATATTTCCATCTACTTTTAGATAAGCGGCACACCAGCGTTACCTAGAATTAGTCATCAAATAGGCAGCCTTATATAGAAAATCCCACTATCCTTGTGTCTCTTCTAGTGGATGTACTTTTAGTCCCTCCTGTTACCACTGTGTGAATGAGAAGCCTGTTGTGTAGTACTATTGTACAGATGTGTTTCACCAAGACTGGGCCACCACTACTTCTCAGACTCAAGTGAGAGCCTTCCTAGGTCTCAATTGGTACTACAGGAAGTTCATAGAGAACTATGGGACCATAGCTTCTCCCTTGAATGTGATCTCCTCACCCAAATTCCACAAGAAGGTCAGGTGGAACGAGAAGTGCACTAAGGCTTTTGAAGGACTGAAGAAAGCCCTTCGTCAAGCTCCAGTCTTAAGAGCTCCTGACTATAACCAATACTTCATTGTAAAACCAATACTTCATTGTACAAACAGATGCTTCTAACATAGGGATAGGTGCAGTTTTGAGCCAACTGGATGAGAAAGGCAGGGAACACCCCATCTGCTTCATCAGTAGGAAACTGAAGGGCTGTGAGATAAGGTGGGCAACCATAGGTTTTGCCATAGTGTGGACTCTGAAGAGGATTAGACCATACTTGGTATGGTTCTACTTTCATTATTCAGACAGACCACCAATCCTTGAGATGTTTAATTCAGATGAAGGGGAAAATTTGAAAATTGTTGAGATGGTCAATCAGCCTCCAAGGGTTTGATTTTACCATAGAACACAGGTTAAGGGTGTAATCTCCAAAATACTGATGGTCTCTCCAGAGAGTATGACCGACTGGAATAGGAGATTAATTCCCTCCAACCTTAGAGACCCCCAGCTCTTTTGCTGGACTGTAGGGCTTTTATTTTTAACCCTGGAGTGAGCAAGACCTTTTTATATATTCACACACACACTCCCAAGAAAAGTAAAGTGAAATTGGCTTTACTTACTTTTCTCTTTGTAGATCCAGCACACACCATCTTATGGGTAGTGCTTTGGGGGTGGGGGGATTGGGGGGGGGGGGTCAGTATAGTGCAGAATGTGCTAAAGGAACCGCAGATAAAATGTTTATGCCGTGGCCGCAAGGAGGGTCACTATTGAAGCCAGTCCTACAGCATAGGATGACATATTTGCATGCAGCATATACTGGGAAGAAGCTAGACAAGCACCTAGCGAGCTCTGAAAAATTTACCAGGAGCAGCAAGATGAGCCGCCTCCTGTAGACTGGATACTGGCTGCTCCACCCGCTCGTCTGAAATAAAAGAGAAGATAGATGGGTTATACCCATCGAATGAGCTTAAAGCAGCGGCAGGGTATAGCAACCCGGCAAAGGAGTCACCTACCCAAAGTAGTGACGAGGGCCCAGAGAAAAATACTGAGAAAGATGTAAAGGTCCTGAGGGACAAGGAGAGACGCAATAAGGAATGAAGCGATCGAGCAAGTACGTCTCTAGATATAGGAAGAGAAATAAAGAGATGGAAAGGAGAAAGAGATAAAGCTGATGAGATAGCGCTCTTACATAACGAATGGATGGGTGGTCAGATTTTGCTTAAACTTGATGGTAAAAGCATTGAGGACGTAAGACAAAGAAGATCAAGAGGAGCAAGATAAAGATAAAGATAAAGAAAGGGAGGAACAATTTAAAGATGAAGGGGCAAAAAAGGAAAGACATACGAGAGCAGTTATATCAAGATGAGCAAGCTAAAAAACGAGAGATTAGATGAGCAAAGGAAACGTGACAGTAGACAAAGAACAATTGCTGAGCAGGAAAGACTAGAAGAGGAAGAGCAAAAGATAAGAGAATAAAGAATACAGAGACGAAGGGCAAATGAGAGAAGGGATATGAAGAAAATACAATTCAGGAGGCATGGAGCTTGGAAACGCGCGAATCTCGGGGAAAATCTATACCAGTATTATATCATATATTATGCCAAGGGCTGCCAGAGCCAGTACAAAAGCAGCTCCAGAAATTAGTGGGTGTATAGAAGCAAAACTGTGGTCGGAAATTCAGCTGACCATTGTGCATTACTTCAGACTCCTGCAGAAAAAGAATCGCAAAAAGGACGATATTAGGAAGGGTCAAGAGGCAAAACTAGTGCAGAAAAAATTGTCCAAGTACGCCATTGAAGGGGCAATGTTAACGAATGTAGATGGATCGAATTCACAGCAAACAATGAACATGCCACAGGTGAATAATCAAAGGCAGTTCGATCAAAACAATAGTGGATTTACTCCACGGGGAAGAGGATTCCGAGGACGAGATTGGCAAGGGAATTGGCAGAATAACCAAGGTGGGTTTTAGAATATGCAGGATGGGCAGGTTGGAAGACCACTGCCTATACATTGGACTTGTGGAAAGACAGGGCACTTTGCTCACATGTGTAGAAGTCAAGGGTTAATGCAAAAGGGACAGTTTTTGAGAGGGGTGGATGTCAAATCCGCCTGCATATTCGCAGCAGAATGGAGATGGATTTGTTCAGAATCAAAACGATGCAGCAGCAAGCGCCGAGAGCGCAGCAAGGCTTGCAACCACAGCAGGTAGCCGTTAATATGCCACAAGGACAGTTGCAGCAGTCACCTATGCAACTTCAGCAAAACACAAACACAGGACAGCTAATGACTCCTAGAGTAGGGGTGTCACTGTCGATGGAGGGAATCCTTTTACGAGTAATGGGATGAGACTGTACCCGCAATAGGACAGCTCACTGGGAGACCTGATGTGTTCAATACTATCCGTGACACCGAATCCTCACAGGAACCGAGGTTAGACGTCAGTTTAGGAGGCAAACATTTTTCGTTTTTACTAGACACTGGTGCAACACGCTCATGTATAGGAGAGGAAACATTTTCAATGTCTGGCAATGCCATGAATACTAAGGGATTCACAGGAGCTACAATCAGCGTTCCTTTCACTGAAGAATTGCCAGTCTCTATAGGAGAATGTGACATGAAGATGCCATTGCTATAGTCGAGGCAAACGCCTGTTAATATATTGGGACGAGATTTAATGACAAAGTTGAATATGACCATTTCATTTACTGATGGAGGCATAGTGTGTTCAACACCAGGAATGCATTATTTAAACGTATGAAATTGTTGTGGCTTTTTCAGGCCAGATAGCTGCAAGAGCAATACCGTTAGAACCAGAGGTTTTTCATTATGCAGTATGCATTATGTTGTCATGGCTACCAAGCCTAGCAGGCAGAGCAATGAGAACACCCGATGAATTTCTGTTCAGGCCAAGAATACCTATGCTTGAAGAGGAGGGACAAGTCTTTCCCTTAAAGCTACAAGCAGTCATAGTGCGAGGAGAAATGGTTTTGCTTGATGGAAATGATGATGAAAGCAGACAATGGTGCGCAGTAATCGCCATTGTGGAGCGTTACAGATTGACTGACGTCACCGATGAAGATCTGTTTGGCGATCATCCATCTGATAAAGTAATATATAACAAACATCACTAACTGGGTAAGAGCAATTAAAAGAGAAGTTCCTCAGAAGATGATAGCACACAAGCGTCCTGTGTATTTTGATGAAGACATGGCAAAAGTACCAGTTTCATTATGGACCACCGGCCCCTATGACATAGGCCTACTGAAGGGGGTTGGAGAAGTGAAGATTACATTGAAACCGGGAGCAATTTTACCTCAAGCAAGACAGTATCCTATGTCTCGAGAGGCAGATTAAGTATTTTTAAGACTATTTCCGCCATGATGGATCATGGTATTCTAGTGACGTCAGAGTCACCCTGTAACACGACAATCTATCCTGTGAAAAAAGGAAAGGGGGGTCTTGGAGACTAATTCAAGATCTTAGGCCAATAACCAGATTGTAGAAGCCGAGTTCCTTCTAGTTCCTAGCCAGTCTACCATTTTATGTAATATGCCTGTTGAAGCACAATGTTTCACAGTGATGGACTTAAAGAACGTGTTTTTCTCAATTCCATTGCACAAAGACTTCAGGATCTGAGGTCATTAACCTTTAGACAAACATGTCTGAAAAGCACTTGTTTACCACAAGGGTATTGTGTGTCCCCATCGATTTTCAATAGAGTCCTTCAGATGGACTTAAGCAATATCGCTTTAGAAAGTGGTGTGTTGCAATACGTTGACATTTTAGTTTGCACGCCATTCTGTTCAGCTGATGATTATACTTGCTGACAAAGGATATAAATTTGACAAAGAAAGGTTACAATGTTGTCAACAAGTGCTAAACATAGGCCAATTGATTTCGCATGAAGGAAAGGTTACCCCTGAAAGAGCTGAGGCTATTTTGAAAACTGCAAAGCCACACACGATAAAATACATGCAGAGATTTTTGGGATTATGCAATTACGTCAGGGCATGGGTCTTTGACTACAGCTCGTATACAAGACCTTTGTTGCAGGCCTTAAAGAAAGCACAGGCAACACAGGAAAAAAATTGCGTGGACTTAAGAAATGGAAGATGGGTTTGATGAATTGAAAAAAGCAATTTGCACAGCTCCAGTTTTAGGCATTCCTAATTATACTGAGGAATTCTTTTTGTTCACACATACAGATGGCACTGCTATGACAGCAGTACTCACGCAGAGAACCACGTTGGGGTACAAGTCCCTTGCATATTACAGTGGAGTCTTAGACCCAGTAATGAGGGGTCATTTTCCATGCGAACAAAGGTTTAGCAGCCACCGCGTTCACCACAGAGAAGGCTGCAAGGATAGTGATGGGATGTTCATGACGTTATTCATTAAGCACTCATTATTTGCTATTTTAGAGAAACCAAAAGGACACATTGACATCCCAAAGGGCTTCTGCCGAGGAGGTAGTCATATTGAATCCAGCGATAAAAAGTCTGATGTAAGATCGTGAATCCTGCCTTGTTTATAGCTGAGTCAATGGCAGGAGGAGAACATGAACACGATTGCGCAAACTATGAAGAGTTCTATGATGAAACCCCTAGAATAAAAGAACGCATTAGCAGGAGGAGAGATTGTTTTCATTGACAGTTCTTCAAGGATCGATCAAAATGATGGACAGAGATATACAAAAGCCGCTGTGATAAAGCACATGGCTAATGGGGAATTTCGGGTGCTTAAAAGTACTCGATTGCTATCTCATTATTCAGCACTGGCTGCAGAATTATTGGCGCTGATACTCGCGCTCGAGGATCACGCAGACCAGGAAGTAACAGTGTACAGTGACTCCGCCTATGTGACGTCGACTGTGCACGCAGGGATAGCATGTTGGAAAAGGAGGGGGTACCTCCAAGCGGACAGCACGCCAGTACAGCATGCCGCCTTATTGGACAGGAGGCTTAATAAAGCACTACAACTCCCAGTAAGCATTGCAGTCAAGTGCGCAGCTCACACTAAAAGGGTAGATTTTATCTTGCGTGGAAATCAAGCAGCAGACGTTGAGGCCAAGCGCGTAGCAAATACAGATAAAGAAATCATGAATTTTGAAACTCCGAATGTAAATGAAACAAATGGTTGTGATGACTATCTGAAAGTTATAACAACCTGTCAAAAATGCAGTTGGTAGAGGTCCAAGGGGAAGCACCTTAAGAGGAAAAGAATTTGTGAACACAAAAAGGGTGTTCTTTAAACCCCTCTGAAGCATTGTGGCAACAAGACAGCACTGGTAAACAGGTGATGCCTGTAGCCTTATTAAGGGTGGTGCTGAACAGCTACACCACCCCACGCACACAACGAGGGAGAATCTCTCTGCAACTATTGCCGAGGATTGGTTTGTACCAAATCTATTAGAACATGTTGCATTTTATGTAGTGAATTGTCTTGGGTGCCAAAAGTTCACGGCTTGGCATACACTGCGCACAGTTAGGGGAGTTATTCCGAGACCGAATGGCCCTTCTCAGCATTTGCATATCGACTATGTCGACATGATACAAGTATGTAATGGATATAGATACCTGCTCGTAGTAGTGTGTTCCTTTTCAAGGTGGATTGAAGCAGGTCCCTGAAACACTTGTGTATGAGCACGATATAAAGAAAATATCATACACACCCAGATTCCACCTGTGCAGCAAAATTCTATTTCCTAGATGGGGAGTATGCGAGGTAATGAGGTCAGACAATGGCCCAAATTTTGTCAATCAAACATTTGAACAGATCAGCTTGTTGCTTGCTATAAAGCACAGGTTTTCTTCGGCTCATCATCCACAAGGAAATGGGATCTGTGAGAGACTCAACGGCCTGCTCAAGGAAAGAATAGCCAAATTGAAGCTTACCTTGAAGAAAGGGTGGTTGCATTGCCTACCACTAGCATTATATGCTTTAAGGAACCAACCGGGTTCTGACCACCATCTCACGCCCCACGAGATAGTGACAGGTAGACAAATTAGGACACCCCTAATACCTCCATCCAGAATTATACGTGATGCTCAGCCAACTGCAGATTTGTTAGGAATGGAATTGCGTGACTATTTGAACTGTATGATTTCAGTATCTGTCATTTCAGGACAGCTGCAGCGACAAGGGTGTAGGGCAGTACAGAGAACAGAAGGAGATGCTTCAACAAATAAGAATTACATGTTCCCCAACTTTCCCCCAGAGATGCGGTTTTAACCCGTAATCATACAAGGAAGAAGTGGGATGAACCCTGCTTCAACGGTCCATTCATCGTGGAAGACGTCACGCCGTCTGCTGTCCAAGTGCAGGGCAGGCATACCTGGACTTTTAGGTTATGTAAAGATCTTTGCTGGAGAAACCCCTCTGTCCACACCCCTACAGGAAGCAAGTACAAGCATCAGGGAAGAACCACAGCACGTGCAGACAAGATCTAGGACGAGGAAGGAGGACACAGAAGCTGTCAACTAAAGAAAAAGAGTTCATTGGACTGTGGCTCGTTTCAAATTCTCTGTGCAGTCATTACAGGGTTGAGGAAAAATTCTTTGTTCTTAAAGCCACAGAGAAGCTTGTTAAAAAAAAAAAAAACTTTGGACTGAGGCATGCTTAAGCCTTGATAAAAAGGGGATTATGCCCGATTCTGATCGTGGTTACAGCAATTGGAAGAGGGTGCAGTACCCCGATATTTTGCACCGAGTTCCTGTTTGGATTTACTTATGGCGTTACCCAGTAGTGACCTTTCTCGGCTTGTTCTTACTTATTTCGAGTTGGTGTTGCGCTCTTTCCAGTCACTGGTGGGGAGAACTAATCACATTCCTGCTTTCTTACAAGCCGGTCAAGTGGCACAGCGAGTAGAGCGCTCGCTTTGACACCCGTGTAGAGCCTGCTAACGCAGGTTCGAATCCCGGCGGGGCCAAACTCAGCCTTTCATCCTTCCGAGGTCGATAAATGAGCACCACACACCGTGGGTAATAATAAGCAGCGCTCAGATACCTGAGGGTTCGTAGTGCTATATAAATGCCAAATTATTATTATTATTATCTTAAGAATGGCCAAGTTATAAGAAGATTGCTTATAGTTATCACTGAACAAATTTTGCAATTGCCCGAGTACAGTGAGGAGAGCACAAATGCCCCCCGCCCCCATTAACTGATGCAGCTCATAGACTAGTCAGTGTGGTGTTCTTTCGTCTGATTGAGGAATACCCACATCTTGTTGGAAGGCACACTGATGTGACCACCTTTCTAAGGGATCCTAGAAACACTGCACACTTGAATGTGATCTTGGAAGGCATTATAATCCAAGTGAGCATATATTCCAAGCGAAATCACAGATCGGTGTGAAACTTTCTTTCTAGGGACGGATCGAGAGGTTGCTGATAGAGAAAGACTTGTTTCATGCTGAAAGAAATTCGACATGTCATCTGGGCTGAAGCAGATTCGAGGCATTGACTGGGAGCCGATATATGTCATTGAGCTCATTTAGACTTACTGAGGTCGTTTTTTTCCATACTGGAGGGGCATCTACATTTCAGCTGGTGAAAAACTGGTTCCAGGCATACAGTAAAAGAATTTGGTCTCAGCATCCATTAAGCGGATAGCTGATTGAGGACGAATTGCTGAGTCAAGATAGCAGCTTCCAGAGGCAGTTCACAATGCGGATGTATTAAAGTATTAAGTTTTTCCTTCCTTAAGCAATAAAGATGGGCAGCATCAATAGTAGCATCATCATGCCTAACACAGAGACGTTCACGGTGTCCACAAAGTAGATGCTGTAAAGTAACTTACCTTTGTGTGATTTATACTTGTATTGGGTTCATAATCGTACTGCTTTCACTGACTGTACGCACAGCGTTCTGTGTTGGTATAAATGGAGCCAAGACTCCTGTGCATGCTCCTGAGCAGAAGGAAAATGTGAACATGGCAACTACTAGGCAGCCCAGACACTATGTAGTCATTCCTGTCCCAGAGAAAGATGACAAATTGCCTAAGCCTGAGATAAGTGCCATTACTAATCATCCATATACAAAGAGTGTCTTAGAAACTCTTTTTGGACGCAAGAGACAGGTTTGGCAAGACAGGCAAGACAAGGGGTTGTTAGAGGGTGGGCCTACACCAGTAATGCATGTACATACACCTGGTCCTGTATTAAATGACCCTAAGAAAATCCCCAAAAGACAGTCACACATGGATATTTTGCAAGACATGTTTATGCCTAAAGGTTATGTTGAGAGAATGAAACTTGCCGAAACTACTTCTATAAAGGGAGCACTGATTGATGTTCCTGTAATAAGGCCAGCTGAAAAGAATCAGGCCTAAAAGAAGCACCCAGGAAGATAATTACGAATTAAATGATTACCTGGACAGCATGGCACACTTGGGGAATAACATATGGTATCAACGTATGACGGAAGTTGGGACAAGAACTTCAAAGGAGGAATGCTTTGTATGTGCACTCCTGCCATACAGCAATGGGAAGTCAAAAATCTTCATAGCTATTGAAATAGATGTCCTAACTGCACACTGCATTTAGCATTCTGTAGTGTAAGAGGCCAGTTCATGGGTCGAACAGCCTCTCTCAAATGGGCAACTGAATGGACAGAGCCAGATGAAGAGGACTATATTCAAGACATAAAGACAAGGAACAAAGCCCAGACTAGGAATCATGTAATCAGATATGAGAAGCCTAGAGTAAAAGGAACTGGGATCAGACAAGAAGTGAATAAAAGACTGAAAGTTCCAGTAAAGTCTTCATAAGACATTCGTAGATGGAAGAACAGAGGCCAGATGCAGACTTAGGGAACTGTCCTATCACCAGATGGCTGGGAAGAAGGTGTGGTGATCTGCAGGGACTGGGTAATGTGTCACTACCAGCCAACGATTGAAAATGCACAAATGGTGTGTAAACCTTTATGGACGAAACTTGCAAGGCTACTGACATGGGTCGAAGACAGAGGAGGACCGTTGCAGATAGTGCCTTTAGAGAGTGCAAAGCTGTGTTTCAGAAATAATGGAACAAGAAAAATGGGGGAGAACCAGAAATGTGGTCGAATATTTGAAGCACCAGGACTGAACATTGGGAAAGCAGTAATTATAGATCACTATTGGGCTTGTGGATCCAAGGCATACATGAAGTTAACTAAAGACTGGGGAGGAATATGCTCATTGGTGAATGTCCATGTTCCAGCATTAGTGATTCCAAAGATTGATCTGAATCGACAGTTTTCCAAAAGCAGATGCTCAACTGAGGAAGAAGAGATATGTGGAGCTGATAAAGAGAGAACTATTTCTCAGCCAAATCAATAGAAGCTTTTGACTCTATCCTGTATGAGCAGCCAGACTTCTTCAGTGTTCACGTTGATCTTCATGCCGAGAATCCAGGTTGGAACAAACACCAAGTGGTTACAGATAACCAGGTGGGAATTGCTGCAGACAATTTACAATAAAGAGATTCAATGCAATCAGAGAACAGATGATAGCCATAGGACTGATGACTCTCCAGAATAGATACGTCTTGGACATGATCACAGCTTTGGATGGAGGTGTTTGTGCAAGAATTGGAGAATCATGTTGCACATTTATACCTTCTCATGATGACGAGAATGGCACCTTGACAGAGGCCATAGACAGGCTGATGAAACTCCAGATAGACGAAGTGGAAGACACTGCTGCCGATAGCTGGTTTGGATCGCCATTTTCTTGGGTTCCACAATGGATGGCAGACATGTTCAAGTTTGTTGGAGCCCTGATCGTGTAGGTTCTGCTTGGATTCTGTGTGATCAAGATAATAATCTCACAATGCAAGAAGACACCACAGAAAGCCATAGGGATCAAGATCATGATCGATGTCTAGTCAGGATGGAAAGCCAGAGCCTTAACAGATGAAGAGATCAGAGACTTTGTGAAGGCCAGTATCCATGCACCTGAGGGAACAAAGTTCCTGTATCCAAAGAACCATAAGTAGTATGTGGGAAGATGGATCTATTGCAGTCTAAGTGGACAATGCATGCTCATGACATGGAGTAAGGATGAGCATGTGACATCAGCAGGATGCCTGAAAGGAGTCGTAAAAATATGGGTCCCTAAAAAGCTCTTTTTCATTTTTTCATGAGGAGGGTGCCTGGATGTAAAGGATGATGAGAAAGTGGTCGATGAATCGCCCAGAGGGGTAAGTGTAGAAGAGGAGCCAAGTACCCCTACTCCAACCGCCCCGCCCATATTACCTGTCTGTTGGAAACCAGAGTATGAGAGATACACCGAGCAGTTGAACAAACAAAGAGCAGAGTATGGACTCTGTGCAGTACCAGTGAAAGTACAAATACCTAAGACAATCTGGGAGGCAAGGTACCCGTTGAGAAAACCGTACCTGCAAACAAGAAAATATGATGGCCATTTGAATGAGATTCTTGAAGCAGAGGAAACGAAGGGCAAAGATGAATGGTGACGTCACACAGAATCAAGCTGACGTCTGTAGAAGAGATGCAGAGACCAGAGAATGCAGATATTCTATAAGGCATCAAGAAAGTATCAAGGATAAGTGACATCTTGGGATCAAGGTGAAAAAGCTTACGCCATAGAACCAGATGAAGATATTAAGCTAGTTTACACGTGTACAGATGCAGAAGAAACACAAGCAGACCCAAGTAATCTTGAGGCTAGCTTTGTAGTGAATAGATTGCGGCAAACACCAATATATATGGGATACATTACTCACTGTAATCGTATTTCTGATGCTTGTAGCTGCTTAGATTCACATGCTGTGCATAGGCCGACTTCTAGTGGAAGCTGTGGAGTATTACAGTTTGTTTTTCGAAACTCGAAAGTGGGCGTCGACACAGGGCGTGCCAGTAATACTATCCCTAGTGTGACGTCCACTGTACCCATGATCCCTCATGCGTCTAGGACCCTCAGATTGTATTTTTCCTGACATGAGGTAGCATGAGGAGTAGCGCGAGTACAGATGATCCAAGCAGATAGAAGATAGATAAGATAAGACTACAAGCATCCAGACGCCTTCTCTCAGAGGGGAGGAAGGGTGGGTCGCATGTGACTAAGCAGATATAAGCATCAGAAATACGATTACGGTGAGTAATGTATCCCTTCTGAGGCTTGTGGAATCTGCTTAGATCACATGCTGTGCATAGATTAGCGAGCAGTGTTAGAAGGAGGTGGGATTTGAGAAGGGTCATGAGCAAACAAATGTCTTAGAACTGCTTGTCCCACTTGAGTATCTATCTTGGAATGGGTGTCAATGCAGTAGTGCTGAGTAAAAGTGTGAATAGAGCTCCAAGTAGCTGCTTTGCAAATGTGGCATTTGCAATGAAAGCCAGAGTGGCCCCAATGCCTCTTGTCGAGTGGGCTCTGGGCGTAAAAGGCAAAGCTTTGTCAGAAAGAGAGTAACACAACTGGATACAGTTGACAATCCACTTGGAGATGGCACCCTTAGAGACGCGATCGCCCTCTTTGCCTGTGGCTACGGAGACAAACAGTTGATCTGTTTTCCTAAGCGGTCTGGTCTTGTTTACATAGTAAAGAACCGCCCTACGCACATCTAGGGTGTGTAGTTTAACCTTAGCCGAGCTTTGTGGGTTTTGGAAGAAAGCCGGAAGCTCGATGGACTGGTTTACATGGAATTTAGAAATAAACTTAGGTGAGAACCTAGGGTGTGTCCGTAAAACCAGCTTATCCTTAGGAATAGTAAAGAAAGGATCCTGCACTGACAAAGCCTGAATTTCACTGACCCGTTTTATGGATGTAATGGCTACTAAGAAGGCAGTCTTATATGTCAGGTGTTTGAGACTTGTTTTATGCATGGGCTCGAATGGGGGGGCCCATGAGTTTAGATAGCACCACGTTCAGGTCCCATCCTGGTGGTGGGTTAGATATAGGAGGATGAAGTCTCTTTACTCCCTCCATGAAGGCTTTAACCACGGGTACCTTCCACCACAAAACCCTTCTATGTGAGGTGGTGTATGCTGACAGTGCTGCCAGGTGTACCTTTAGTGAGTTGAAAACCAACCCTGCGTCCAGCAGGTGGAGCATGTATGTCACGAATGTGGAAGGAGTGCAATCAACTGGGTTGATTTGTTTATTCTGGCACCAGATAACAAATCTCTTCCATTTGTCGAAGTAGCAATGCCTCGTGTTCGGTTTCCTAGACTCTTTTAGGATGTCCATACACCTCTGTGGTAAATTGAGATGTCCAAACTCTATGACCTCAGGAGCCATGCTGCTAGGTTCATGGAGTTGGGGGAGAGGATGCACCTTCTGACCTTGGTGCTGGGACAAAAGATTGTACCAACCCGGGAGTTTGATGGGATCGCACACTGAAAGTCTGCGTAGGTGTGGAAACCACGGTTGTCTCGCCCACATGGGAGCAACTAGGACGAGCGTCATCGACTCTCTGTTCATCTTGTTCATCACCTTCCTGATGAGAGGAGTTGGTGGAAAATCGTACGCAAACATCCCTGACCAGTTCATCCACAGGGCGTTCCCCAGTGAGTCTGGTTGGGGAAACCTGGATGCGAATCCTGGGCACCGTCTGTTTTCGCTTGTGGCGAATAGGTCTATAGTGGGGAAACCCCACTGAGAGAAGAGATCTTCTACGATTTCTCTGTGTAGACACCATTCGTGTTCCTCCGGAAGGGGATCTCTGCTTAAAGCGTCCACTAGAGAATTGAGATCCCCTGGAACATGTTGAGATGACAAAGATGTTCCGTCTGAGTGCCCATATCCAAAGTTTCTGGGCAAGTCTGGACAGATTGGGCGAACGAGTCCCTTCTTGCTTGTTTAGGTAGAACATGGCTGTCATGCTGTCCGTCCGGATCTGCACCGATAGGTTCAGTAGGTGGGGCTTGAACGCTTGAAGTGCTCTGAAAACTGCCAGAAGCTCTAGCAGGTTGATGTGATTCTTTGCCACTGTTTGAGACCAGAGACCCTGAGCTGTGTGGTGGAGATGGTGAGCTCCCCATCCTGTCAGGCATGCGTCCGTCGGGACTACCGCCTGTATCTCGGGATCGTAAAAGGGTTTCCCCTTGGATAGATTGTCTCTTGCCCACCAGTGGAGGCTTTGTACAAGTGTTGGCGAAACGACCACTAGATCGTCCCACTGACCAATTGCCTGAGGCCACAGTTTCGCCAACCATTCTTGCATGAGATGCATGCGCAGGTGCGCGTGGGAGAGCAGGTAAATACATGACGCCATCATGCCCAGCAAACGCATTGCTTTGCGTACTGTTATCTGGCGACCGGTTTGATATTGCGGAATTTGCAGTAGTATATTCCGAATTCTTTCCTCTGAAGGAAAAGCCAACCCCTCTTGAGTGTTTAGAACAGCTCCTAGGAACTGCTTGGAGGTGCTGGGCACCAGACTTGATTTTTTCTCGTTTATGGAGAAGCCCAATTCGAAGAGGAGGTCGATCGTTCTTTGAATGTTTGAACTGCAAATTACTGGGGTCTCCCCCGTGATGAGCCAGTCGTCCAGATAAAGGTACACTGGGATTGCCTCCCTGCGTAGGTGTGCCGCCGCCACCGCCAGTACCTTGGTGAATACCCTTGGAGCCGAGGCTATCCCGAAGGGCAGTACCTTGAACTGGTAGTGCTGACTGTCCACCTTGAAGCGCAGATATTTTCTGTGCGCTGGGAACATGGAAATATGAAAATAGGCATCTTTCATATCCAATGTTGCCATGCAATCCCCCTTTTTTAGGAGGGGAATTACCTCTTGGAGAGTAGTCATGCGAAATTTTTGGGGCTTGACATACTTGTTTGCAGGCCGTAAGTCCAATACTGGGCGCATTGTCAAATCTTTTTTTGGCACAAGGAAGTAAGTTGAATAAATACCCTTGTTTACCTGGTGTCCCGGGACGAGTTCTATCGCGTCCTTTACGAGAAGATTTTCGATCTCTTCGAGTAGGATCTTCTGGTGGTTTAAAGAGTGTATTCTCTGTCGTGGAGGGTGGTTTCGGGGACTCTCTAGGAGTTCTATGCAGTATCCTGCGGACACTGTGGACAGCACCCATCTGTCTGATGTGATCCCTTCTCAAGCTTGGGTGAAGATGGAAATGCGTCCCCCTACTGGGGATGCGTGAGAAGGGACCCTTAACGGAGCGTCACTGTTTTGGTGGAGGCGTGCCCCCTCCTTTATTGGGACTGCCTCTACCCCTACCACGACCTCTTTTGTTACCCCTGCCATAACTCTGGGTAGCCTGCTGGTTAGTGTTCCATGTAGTACCCTGGCATTGGGAATAGTTTGAGCCTCTTTGGGAGTTTTGTCTGCGAGGCTGACGAAAATTGCCATTCCCTCTCTGGTTAGGGGGTTTGTTGGTTAGTTGCCCTAGGGACTTGAGTCTTTCGTACTCGTCCTTGGCATTCTTCAGTGCGTCCTCGACCGCCTTTCCAAACAATAGATCCGGCTCCACCGGCTTATCTATCAATGATGCTTGGGTGGCCTTGAAACCAGACTGCCGTAGCCAAGCATGCCTCTTGATGACCGTGGTTTCAGCAATTAATCTGCCGGGGTTATCGGTTGATTTTAAAATGCAACCTGACACAGCTCTCCCCTCTGCCGAAACTCGTGCCAATTGGCTTTTTAAGGGTTCTGGGGCAGAGTCTATGAGAGCCGCGACTACTTCCCACTGGTGGCAGTTGTAACTAGCCAGCAGGGTGATGGAGTTGGCAATCCTTGCCTGGTAGGGGGAAGTGGAGGCTACTTTCCTGCCCAAGCCATAAATCTTCTTGCTCTCCTTGTCGGGGGGAGCTTCGGATGATGACAAGGGTGTTCCCGCCCTCTTACGGGTGTTTGTAACAACCAGGGAGTCCGGTTTGAGATGTCCCCTTATGTACAGTGGGTCAGATTGGGCTGCCCTAAAAAGCTTTTCAATTCTGGGGTTTACTGCCCTAGTGAGATTGGGGTTAACAAGGGAAGGGTCTATCCTCCTTTGTATTGATTTAAGGATAGAGATGGCCTGAGCAACAGGTCTCTTTTCTCCCACCAATTCATCTGCAAAGTCCCTCTCTTCCTAAGCACCTTGGGTGTCAATGTGGAAGTGCTGTGCCGCTATGGACAGGTCCTCATTCAGGAGAGGCTGGTTGTCGACAGGGGAGTCGGTAACCGCGGGCTCTTTCTCTACCGGGGAATCTACCCTGTATGTATCTGGGTCTTCGTCCTCATCATCCCCATCATAGCCTGTCCCAGTTTGTTCTTTGAACATGCCCACTTATGGATCCTCACCAAAGGATGGATCTTCCTGATATTGAGAATAGGGCTGTGTATAGAAGGGGTATGAAGACTGAGTTGGTGCTTCACCCCGGGACTTCTTACTTGGGGGTATTGAATCCTTAGAGCCTGAGGGAGTTGACCCTTCTGGGGTATAAGAGAGAAAGTGTTCCGGGTTTTTGGCGTAGAAATCTGCCAATGATGACATCCTTGACATTACTCTGTCTATGTCATCACTGGACCATTCCCTTGAACTGGGAATAACTTTCCTGGAGTGCTTTCCCTGTTTTATCCTGACTAGACCTACTGGTTTGAACAGGGGTCTTAGGGACAAGAGACTGAGACTTGTCCGTCTGTTTTGGTGGAGTAGAATGTAGTTTAGGAGTGGAAGTAGGCTGGGACTGCTTACCTCGTTGTTTCCCCCCCTCCCCGCAGGTGGAAGAGATTTTTGGGCCCTATCAGAGCTTTTCGATGCCTGGCGCCGAAATTCGGGGGTAGAGTCCCTGTCTCTGGACAGTGTAAGGGATTCGGTAGCAGCCTTCGCGCTGCCTGTAGATGCCGACTCCTGGAGTGAGGCCTGGGGGTAGAGGTCGGCGTCGTCCTCCGACGACCGAACCTCAGACACTAAGGGGAGCGAGGCACTCTTAGCAACAGTGGAGGGTTGCCTGGTGTCATGAGGCGATCTCGAACGCCCAGAGGACACTGACTCGGTGGACCTTTCTCTAACGTGCCTCTTTCCGAGAACTCGCCGTGCGCGTCGAGTCTCGGTTGGACCTTTGTTTGCTGGAAGTGGTGTGGGTAGCGCTCATGTCGCCGGGGGTCTTCCCCATAGCTGCCCTGCCGGACAACCTTCCGAGGTCGGGGACTTGCGCTTGGCTGTCCATCAACGTCACATTGCCCTCGCCGTCCGAAAGTACGGCGTCACTGCCATCGCTGAAGGCACCCTCCGCGGCCATGGCCTCTTGTCACCTGGCGTGGTGGGCCCAACGCTTTGTCGAACGGTCCTTAAGGATCTTCGGTTTAAACCGACTGCACGCTCTGCAATTCGCCTCGGGGTGGTCCCTCGGCAAGCAGAGATTACACGTGTCGTGTCCGTCAACCCAAGGATACTTGCGGTTGCACTTGGGGCAAAATTGAAAAGGGGTCCCCTCCATACGCACCCTGTGGCAGCGGGCTGGGAGTGTAGGAATATAAGTATTGTACCTATATTAATCAGAGTGTAGGATATGTGCCACCCCCACTCTCCCTACTTGCAGGGCCGAGTCCAGAGGACTTACGAGGCCCAGGCCGAGGCCAGAGGCCTTCCGAGGCCCGAATCCGTCGTTGTAGTCCGACGGTTGAATTTTCTCCGATCCGGCGTCGAGTGTCGATGTTCGGAGACTCGACGTATAGGTGGAATAAACGGGGAAATATATAACAATATTTGCAAAATCTGACTAAGTCAGGGAACTCCGCTCAGTGCTTCCGACCAGCATGGCGGAAAAAAACAATCTGAGGGTCCTAGACACGTGAGGGATCATGGGTACAGTGGACGTCACAGTAGGGATAGTATTACTGGCACGCCCTGTGTCGACGCCTATTTTCGAGTTTCGAAAAACAAACTGTAATACTCCGCAGCTTCCATTAGATGTCGGCATATGCACAGCATGTGATCTAAGCAGATTCCACAAGCCTCAGAAATATATATATATATATATGCATATGGACGAGTAAGGATGGATGTTTCCACTACGCATTATAAGCAGTGCTAGACAGTAGCAAGGCCTCATTTCAGTGTGTCGCAGTTAAAAAGCAAATTGAATTACAAAATGAATCGCAGCAGAAGGAGTTGGATGAGCTAAAGAAGCCAAGGTCTTATCAAACTAGAGTGAACTGACATTGGATACAATTCATGTGAAAGAACAGAAACTCCTGTCCAGAAGGCTTGATCAAAACAAAAGACGTCAGAGGACTATTAGAAAATAGTATTTTAATACACAAAAAGGCTTGATTCCATGGTCTCCAGTCACGTGGAACGACGAAGTGGTCACACCTGCGCACGAGGGTAGAGTGTGCTTACACTCCTTAAAATTTCTCAGAGCACAGTACAAACTCAAGGGCAAAACTTCAAAGAACTAATTGACACTGGACCATTGAACTGATGATGGATTGATTTGCTAATTGGTGGGAAGCTAGTGTTAAGATGAGCTCACCAGCACCTCTGCAAGCCTCTAGACGTAGAGGACCGCGTAATTAAGGGTCCTAAGGTTTGTGTATCCAGTGGGACGTAGTGCATTTAGTGACGTTCATAGTGGCCATTTTAAGGGGAGGGCTTGGTTGCCCCACCTGATAAGTACCCTATCACTTTCCTTCACTGTTCTATACGGATATGGAACTTGTACTTAGATATTCACTTAGAGCCTATCACTTCCCTCAATAGGTTTTTGTAGTTTGCCACAGAGGATGACGTTGGTAATGACGCAGGTCAACACGGCACTGATGACGAATTTGCTTAACATAACCTCCGTTTTTTGTAAGATTCGTTCAGTAAGGGGGATCAAACGAGTGATGTTCGTTGTACTCCCAGTTTTAGATAATTGACATTAAAACACATTTCCTTTTGCCAAACAGTCATTTTGATTATTGATGTATGAATAAAATCTGCATCTCAAAGGTAATTGCTACTCAAAGGGGCTGGGATATCCAGTTCACTTCCTTTAACCTTTCCTTGCTGCAACCTCAGAATCTGCAATGTATAACTAGTAATATATAAATGCCATTACTGTCCTTGTGAATGAAGTCACCTCCGGGTGTAGGAAGTGTGTAAAAAGATTGTTCAAAGAGTATCCACTAACTTGTGCCGATTCCAGTATATTTGACTGTTCCATATCTTGCCCTTTTTAAAGAACGCTCATTTAAAAATTGATGTTAAATAAACATAACTGAAACCTTGAGTGTAAGTGTTACTTGGATACCTGTATTTGCGTATTTCATTGCTACAGCTCTACATCTCAGATTTATCCTTCTTGAGATAGGCCTGGCTTCAGTCACACTACCAACTTGCGTAGTACAGACCTATACCAAAAGGTGGGTGACCCAATACCAAGTAGATAAGTGTTGTGCAGTCTTGCACAGTGCGACTACACCAATTCTTACCTAACATACACCACCTTCGGGACCAGGAGAACTACTTTCTCCTGGTATTGTTCTGCACACTCCAATATAGTTCACAACAAAGCATGGGGGAATCTGCTCCCCTGACGTCTCTTGTGTATATCCAAAAGAGTGTTTCCTCATCGGGAGAATTACTCCATTCTCCTGGTGTTTGCGAGTTCTTTTCCATATCTTTCAACTTGATGTTTACTTTGCCACTCTCTCGGTAGTAGCAAAGTCCCAAATCCTTTGCTGGGTTTCAGTGGACTTCTCCCTACCACTGCAACGAGGATGCCTTCCTCGATGCTCTGTTTACTTATGTTAGGGTCCCAGATCCTTCGCTTGTGGTCAGTAGTCTTTCCACTGCAAGAAGGAAGTACTCCTTGGTTCACCGTTCCAAATAGTGTGCTTCGTACTACTGGGTCAAGAGCGAACCACATAAGCTTGCCTTTCTGCCACCACTGTGTCGCATCCGGGTCTCTCGTACCTCCAGTTACCTTCTTTGGGACTTCGGTACGCCACCGGGGCTTCCTGGGACCGGGGTACGTCTCTTCTGACTTCTCTCCTCTGCTTTTGCTGCAACGTGTGGCTCCATGCTCTGCTTTGCTCCCCTTTCTTGCTTCAAGCTCAGGTCCGCTCCAGCTGGACCCACAGAGAAATCCCTCAGTGCTTCGCTGGCGTCCTCTGCTCTTCGCCGGTCTGCCAACAGGATTTGAAACTCCTGTGGATTGTTTCTACACATGTTGCCTCCTCCAACTGGGCTTGACAATTTCTTTAGACCATCGTCTGTCCTTATACATTGTTGGAAGTCCCTCCCTAGCAGATTTTTCTTTTGACAGCTTGATCTTCATGCCTCTTTGGGGCCACCTCGTACCAGTATTAGCACAGTCAGTCAGTCTCATGTCATCTGTGTTCATCTTAGTTCTAGTACTTTCTGCTTTGGCTGTATCCCATGTATTACAATAATACATCAGTCTTCTCTCAAAGAAGTGGTTTGGAATGAAGCGCGGGCTAGGGAATGTTGGGGTGTGACTCAACAAGCTGTACCCTAGGTGATTGTCCTTTTCCCAAGCGCGGGTTGGAGGGGGACTATTGGGTAGCAGCCGCACCTCCATAGCTTCAGGGGAAAGAGCTCACCCTTTGGGGGGGGTGACGATACCTGGCAATTTGTCACAAAGCCCAAGACTCATTGAATTACTCAGTGGATTTTGCACTGGACAAAGGACGTTTGTTTAACCAAAATCAACAAAAACGCAAAGAGAAGTGGATTTGTTCTCTTGTGGAGCTCATATCCACTACCTCCACCAGGGCTAATTACGCAGGAGTTTCAAGGCATAAAATAAGCTGTGTCGCATAGCAATTTGCTATGCAATTCCGTAGGTTTGCCAATTAAATTCAAACTTGTGCAGCAAACCTAGCTATTCAAGTTACCTGGTGAATGAAAGCACAGCTTACCGTGCATTCCTCTTACCCTCAGGGCTCTCTCCACCCTCTTTTCTGTTCATGGCAAGTTCAACAGGGCTAATGGGGGGAGGGTGCAGTAGTAATCATTTCCCCCACTCTTAGTGCCAAAGACCTGTGCGGAGTGCTAGGCAAGACATTTGTTTTCCTGTTTCAAATAATGGCAAACCAGAAGTAATTACGTTTTTAAAGACAGTTGTGCAATTCTATTCCTAAAAATGTAAGTTGTTGCATAATGCATAATTACAGTATTCTACTGTAAAACACTGCATTGTCTCAATGTTTTACAGTAATTTTAGCTGTACATGATCACACAGCCAAATGCTTTTCATTGCAACCTAGTTCTGCGACTGCTGGTTGCATACATCTTTGAGCCTGTGATCAATCCATTCTATCTTATCACCCTGTTGCTTTATACCAGCTACCCGAAAAGTGAGATGGAAGCAAACTACAATATTCCACCTAGTTTGTTCAGTTTACTGCCTACTACGCCATCCACTCTTTCTTTCCTCTTACATAATGAACACACAAAGTTAACAAGATATTTACGCAAAGTAGTCATCAATAGTTCCATTCACTCTGTACATCTACAGATCTACTGCAATATCATACACTGCAATTAGCCTCCAGAGCTTGCTTTGATCTGTTATGATGGCATTATATATTTGCAACTGCGGGAGAGAGCTGGCCAAACTGTTTTCAGAGCCTTCTTTATCATATCTATTTATGTGTCCCCATTATTGCAGCTAACCTTTTACATTTTACAGACACTCATCCAGGGCTTGCAAAGTCTAATTGTCCACTCGCATAGTTGAATGGAATTTTTGTAGAGCGAGGACCATTTTCAGGGGATGATTTAACATTTATTTTTGTTTGCACTAAATGTCAAATAAAAAGTTTCACTATGCACGGCTGGCCTCTGGGTGGCATCAGTGTGCCAAACAAAGTAGATTTGTGGTGACAAATGCACCATTTTACAGAAAGCGCATTTAAATTTGTTTTCTTCCGTTGCCATGGGTCAAGTGCATTTCTCTTAGGTCGAGTATTTAAACTAAGCTACTCAACCTGCAGGTCTAGTGAAATTTTAAAGAATTTGCAAAGCCGGACTCATCTCACTAACGCCTTACTTCTTCATTGGTACACAAAATGCTGCATTGTTGCTCATTTTATGTCTTGGGTATAAATAACTTCTGATGACATTAAAAATATTAGTACAACATGTCAATGGATGAATTTGGTTTAACAGGTGCGCCATTCTGTCAAAACCTGCAGTGAACGCTGTGGGTCGGCTTGAAATGTTGATACTATGAAGGAAGAGGACAGTGCAATGCATTCCAGCTTTTGTACATGGCCAGCCAAATGTTCAAGATATTTCCCTCATGGACAGGTGGAATCAAGCCATGAAAGTAGCACTGACGAAATTACTTTAGTCCCATGGTGAAGGCGGACTATGACGGTTTCCTCTTATGGGACGCAAAGCAGAAGTTAGGTGAAGACCCATTTCATGCCTGGCTATGGCAGCTGGCCGCTTTCTCCATTTCCTATCCCTCTCCGATCACTAAGTCTGGCCGAAACAAACTTAAGGACTTACTGGGCTCCAACCCAGGCCTTCCTATTGCAGACACCTATGCAGTGCTTGTTTTGTGCTGGTGTTTGCCGGTGGCCAACACCGGCACTGTTTTTTCGGCACCGGCACTCCCTCTGCAACTGCCCTTAATCACTGCTTGCTGCGGAGACAGAGGCATTCATCAAAGAAAGTTACAACAATTAAGTGTTAACTTTCTGTGATGAATGAGGCTATGCTGTCAATGTTCCAGCCACCTGCCGGGCCGGCGTGGTGCCAGTCAGGAGGCAGCCCAGCTCAGGCATCGCACTCTCTCCAGAGCTCCTATCAGCTGAAAGCCAAGCCCTGGTCTGCATCACAGAATGGTAATTACTGCTTAACAGAACAGTTTATCTGACTGGAAAAAAATAGTTTTGCATGCAGCCTGAAGGATCGGGTAATAATCCTTTCACCAGCCCGCCCAAAAGCTTCCTGCCACCTGAAAAGGAACACTTCCCTTTCAAGTTCGTAAAACAAGCCCAGAATCCAAAGGACTGCTTTATTTTTCCCACTGCTTTTGTTAAGTACAGATGAGGCTTTCTACGCTTGTGGTGCACTTTAAATGCTTAACTGACAATATTTGCCTGCAACGGGTTTGTGTGCATCTTAACTTGTATACGTTTTGAAAATGTTACTTTTTGTGCAACTTTCATGCAGAGTCCGAGGCGTCACATTAAATATTCTGAAACATGCGCTCAGAGCATGTTTCATAATATTTAATGTGACGCCTCAGAATTATTTATTTATTTCTTCGATGAATACAGATACATGGAATCATTGGCTAACACCAATTACTGCTAATAACGAACACTTTCTTTGGTCATCATTTACTGTGGTGCGTGTCTGTTGTGAAGTTTTTTTCACAACATTGTGCAGTAAAGCCGAGAGTACATATACACTGGTCGCTTTAGATGTCCTTGTTTGCACACTTCATCACGAGGGCATACATGGGAACGGCTCATTGGTTCATTGGCATAATGTGGATACACCTTTGGTCACAGATGCATGTAACCTGATATTTTCTAAATGTGGCTTGCAATATTCCTTTAACGTAAGGCAAGGGACATTTGATTCCTTATAACACCTGGCCATGCACTGCCAGACCCTTAATGTCTGGCCTCTTGCTTAATGTATTGTGACCGATCTTCCAGTTGCTCATATATATTCAACGCTGAGTGCGTTTGGATTTTTTTTTTCAAAACACTCTTTAAAAAACACACACTTAATATTCAACTTCTAGAGCACGCAAGTGTGTCGGCTGCCAGACGGATTAAACGGGTTCAGGGGTCATGTCTATATAAAGAGGTGAGCAGACTGGAGAGCTGGCACAGCTGGAGATGGGCTAGTCGGAGAGATGGCCAGGATGGTCGGGGGGGGGGATGTCGAGGGAGGAAGGGACCTGACCAGGATCAAAAAGATGGGCTCAAATAGTGGGATTTCAAGGACTACACTGTACAGTAATAATGTCTTATAGAGTTTAGTTACAAAAAATACAAATTGCATAATAAAGCCACATGACAGCATGTAAATACGTATATCAACATGTTAAGCCAAAAGAAAATGTTTGTGGCTTTAATGGTAAACTATAACTCCCAGAATGCAAGAGAATTCCAAACTGAAAAAGCTAGTTAACCCCACGGTACTTTCAGTTATTTAAGACATGAAATAAAAGAAGTTGTGTAATAAACAAAGATAGCTATGTGTGCTCCTTCCCACTATCCCGTGCCGGTAGTTGCTGCAGCCCCAAAGATGTGACATGGAGCAGCAGTGTGATGGGCTTGTGGTGGGCCGATCTAGCACTGAGCCGGGCCGCTGGTGCCGTGGCGCCGCCGGGGCTGGCATTAGTGAGCCAAGAATGTTTGGGCCCTGGCACTTATTTTTTTTTTACAAATTAAGCACTGCACCTATGTCAGGGCTTCCGCCAGAGAGAGACTCACAGACATCCTCTTTGTCGCTCCCTCACCAGACTTGTGGACTCTCCAGATGATATGATAATATATATGGCATTTAGAACGTGCCTACACACAAGTGTTTCATGGTCACCTTTCTCTCTCCTACCGCCTCTTCTCCCATTAACGGTGGCACCCACTGGGAGGTCCTCCTTGACCTCTTCATCATTTTCAAGGTCATCATTAATGTCTATAAGAATGGACTGGAACCATCATGGTTCAGGGTCCTCAACCCAACCTTCTCCTCTTTGACAGGCTCCTACCTCGCCTCTCAAACATTACCTCTCCTCCTGTACAGGCTCCCCCTTATCTACTAGGCCTTCCTCCTCCTCCGCACAGGCTCCCTTGCCTGCTGCTGTGTCTTCCTCTTCCTGTGCACAGACTTCCTTGACTAGTGTGCCTTCACCCCTCTTCCTGACAGGCTCCCTTGCCTGTTGTGCCTTCCTCCTCCTCTGCCTAGGCTCCCTTGCCATTTCCTCACTGTCCCAGCTCCCTTGTCGGCCTTGGCTCCTCCACCACCCACTATCCCTCTGGCTCTTCTGCCACAAACGTGAGGGGGATAGGGGGAACCAGAATCCCCTGCATGCCCCTAACCCCCGCGGAATACCTTCAAAGCTGGCAAGCTGCTCCAAATTGCCACACTTAACTCTTGCTCTGCTGTCAAACACTCGTCTGACATCTGCAAACTCCTTGAACTCATGGATCTTGATGTGCTCACCATCACGGAGACACGGTTCAAGAACACCTCCGTCACAAGCTTTGACACACTCTTCCTGAAGGAAACAAGATTGTCTCTGTTCCCAGGCCCAAGGGGACAGGAGGGGGAGTGTTTGTCCATCATCCCTACTCGGGCCTTTTCCCTCTTTCGAGTGCCTAATCTGCAGGCCCTCACTCTCTCCTAAATCTTCTCTCCTTATGGCCACTTTCTATTGGCCACCAGGACGGTCCATCGGAATAGGCTGACCTGGGTTCCTCTCTACTTTCCTCCTCCTCTCACCTCCTACTCCTGGGTGATCTCAACATCCATATGTACTCTGACCCCTCAGAAACCTTCTGCAACCTACGAGATTCTCTCTCCCTCTCTATCTTACCCTCTGGCTCCACACACACGGTGAGCCACACTTTGGATGCTTTCATCTCTACCGACATCCCTCTCTCGCTATCCCCTCTCACGCTCTTCTCTCATCACACTTGAAGCTCTCGTCTTGCATCGGCACACCAGGCGTGGTCACTCGGTCTCAAAGTCACCAGACCCATGACTGCGGCTGCCTTTGCCTCCCCCTACTCTCCACCTCCTACTCCTGCGAGCCGACTCCCACCCTGACACGGCCCTCGCTAACTTCAATCTCTCTCTAACACCCTTGATACTCTTGCCCCGGCCATGAGGGTCCGACTAAAGACTTCCAAAAAGTGCAACTCTTGGTACGACTCCGATCAGGCTGCCCTTAAATACAAGTGTAGGGCAGCTGAGCGGAAATGGAATTTGTTGGGCAGACCCTCTGACAAACTGGCCTGCCACCTCCTTCAAAGGCAATATCGACTCTGCATCCAAACCAAGAAAAGAGTCTTTATTCATGCCCGCATCTCTGCGGCATCAAACACCACGGCCAAACTTTTCAAAGTCTGTAAGGAACTGCCCAATCCTGCAGCAGCCTCCTCTTCCGTCACACACACCCAGGACCTTTGCTCAGTTCTGGCTGCACACTTCACCACAAAAACCCAAGACATCCTTTCCTCTCTCTCATCCACACCACCTCGTTCACCAACACCTCTGGAGCCTCCCTTGGCCCCTCCACCACTCCCATCACACCTGATGAGGTCGCCAGACAAGTCCAGTCTATGAAGTCATCCAAACAGGTGGACCCCTGCCCGTCCAAAACCATTAAGCACAAAACGGACTCTCTCGTTCCAGCCTTGGCTGATCCCTGCAATCTCTTTTGTCACTGGATTTTTCCCCAACTTCTCTTAAGTACTCCCTTGTGCACCTTCTACTTAAGAAACCCTCAGCCGACCCCTCCATTCCGGCAAACTACCCCCCTAGCTCTATCACCCCTTTCCTGGGCAAACTCCTGTAGAAGCTGGCTATCTCTCAGCTCACCCTCCACACTGAAACTGCTGGTTGCTTCCACGACCGTCAGTCTGGCTTTAGAGCATCCAGAGGCACGGAAACTGCTCTTCTGAACACCCGTGAAGACCTGCTCTCAAATCTCGACACCAACACTCCCTCGGTGCTCATTCTTCTTGACCTCCCCCTCTGCCTTTGGCACGGTAAACCTCAACATCCTGATCGCACGTCTGCATGACACCTGGGAATCACAGGTCAGGCTCTGGTGTGGTTAACCTCATTCCTTTCCGACCACCTCTCTCCCAGGCGGAACTTGGATCCTTTCCCTCTACCATCACTCAACCTGTGGCGTTACCCAGGGTTCTAACCTATCCCCCTGGTTCTTCAATGTCTACATGGCTGCCCTTGCACGAGCGATTGCCACTTTCCTCTCTAACTTCCAGTGTTATGCGGATGACACGCATTTCTCCTTCAGGCTACCCTCAGCCACCGCCTTCATCTCGTTTATATCGGACTGTCTGCAATTAAGACATGGTGTGCTGCAAACGACCTCTGCCTCAATGCCAGTAAGACTGAGATTGTTTGCATTGGGATTCCTGCTCCCACTTTCCCACTCACTCTAGCTGGCCTCCCTTGGCCCTGCGCCCGCACCCCCTTGCGAGGCAAAAAACCTTGGGGTCATCTTCAACTCCACTCTCTCCTTCTCAACTCACATTTCGGGCATCTCTAAAAAGTCCAACTATTAGCTACACCTCCTCAGAGGTACACTTACTTTTCTCACCTTCCCACAGCGGCTCACTGTCTCCAGAGCCCGGGTTCTCTCAAGGCTGGACTACTGCAATAGCCTATTTCTCAATCTCCCTGCCTCTGCTCTGCGCCCTCTGCAACTCATCCAGAACAGCTTGGCCTCAAGCCCACGAACCACATCTCTCTGGTGTTGAAATCCCTCCACTGGCTTCCCGTGGCTGCAAGGAGCAAGTGCAAGACCCTCTGCATTGGTCACAAGGCTTGCTGGGGCCTGGGACCTACCCATCTGTAACGTTGACTACCTAAATACTGTCCTTCCCGAGCTCTACACTCATTTACCTCCAACCTTCTGTGAGTGAGCTGGTTCTCCAAGCAGAGAATTGGAGGGAGATCTTTATCCTCTGCTGGGGCCTCCCTCTGGAATAACCTCCCCGCCGCACTCCGTCTTGAGTCTGATCTCCTTAGGTTCTGGAAACTCCTTAAGACATTCCTCTTCTCTTCCTTCTCTGTCCCTCCCTCTACCCTGCTAACCTTTCTGTCCGCTCCATGTCTCTCTCCCTCCTTTTCCACGCAGCCTGCTGATTGGCCGCCTGGTGTACCTCAGAGTCTCAAAAGGTCCATGGCACCCTTGCCAGTCCACTCGCACTTGCCTCATTGTGACAGCACTCGATCAATGACCCATGAGAGTGGCATCTCTCAGCACTTACCCCAGCTTCTGACTGACTGGGCGCACTTGGTCCCCTCCTCCACCCCCTCTCCTGCACCAGTCTGCGCACTTGCACGATCTGAATGCACCATGCCTTGAAGATAGTCCGTTTGTCCCCCTTGTCTCCCCTCCTTGCATGGTGGCGTTCAATGCACTTGGGAAAACCTCAGAATCGTCGGCAGACCCATTTGCCGTTATCTACACTGTTAATTGTATTATATACACTTGTTCCATGCACCCACTCTGCACATGCAGACTTGTATTGTTCAGAAATTCAAGGGCTCTGAATGACTGTTGTTTTTTCCCCTTGTTCCCTCCCTCTTTGAGCGCTTTGACACACTTGCCTTGTGTATAGGTGCTTTACAAAAAAACAATACCATACCAAATGCATTCTCCTAAAAGAAGAGCTCCAGTGAGGAGTCAAGGATGCTACTCGGCCAAGCTAAGAAAACAAATTCAGAGAGAAACCTCAGAATCTCGGAGGGGCCCATGAGTTGGATAACGGAGAAAAGGGCTGCTCACATGGATGAAACACTGCAATATATAAAAGGGGGGAGAGATACGTACTGTAAGCAACGACTGTACAAAAGCAGAGGAGCGGGACTCGGAACATGGCACACTGTCTTCAAACATCTACAGCTACTGTGGAGGAACACTAACTCACACAGGGAGCGGTCCCACGAAGGGTCAATCCTGTGCAAGCTGTTGCAAACCTAATCACTTTGCAAAGGTATGTTTCTACCAACTTTCCCCAAAAGCATCCAAGAACACAACCTCGTCATGCAAATTATAGAGTGAAAATGATCCAAGTGGAAACGACACTAGAGAATGGTGAAGGAGACGATCAAGGGAAAGAAGGCGAAATTCTCTTTGCATCCAGTGTCCTGTGATCAGTGCAGAAGCTGATGCACAGTGACCATTCAGAGCAGAAACATGCTGGTATTAATAGACACTGGAGCTTCAGTAAATATTATGTCCCACACTAATTTCACTCAACTGAGGTAGGCCCAAATGCTGAAGGCAACAAAAAGCAGATTTAAACATTTAGTGGTTCCAAGCAGATACTCCTTGAAGGCATGGTTAAAGCAGAAGTAAACTATGGGCAGCCGACAATCAGATCCAGTTTTCATGTCACCAAAGTACACGAAGATACACTAGCAAGGCACTCCAAGACATCAATGTTGCACATGGCGCATGTGTAGAGGATGTCAACAGTTTGGTTAGATGCTATGAACATCTTTTTCATAGAGTGGGGCGCCTGAATGCGGAACCCACGAGAACCCACATGGACAATACAGACGGTATTTTGAAACACAAGCATGCCTTTCCACCTTCGAAAAAAAGTTGAGCATGAGCTGAACAAATTAGTGAAAGTCGACATTATAGAAAGGGTTGAAGGCCCATGGCTTGGGTTTCGACAATTGTGATTTCTACCGAACACAAGCAAACTGGGTCCGTCCGCATCTGTGCGCACATGTATTTGCTATATAAGGTGGAACAAAAAAAGCGAAACGCTCCTCCCATAGACTGCGTGGTTGCAGACCTCCAGGAATCTGCCTTCTTTTCGGAACTAGATCTCAATGCGAGATACACCCAGGTAGCCTACCAATATAAGAGAATACCTCTTGGTTTATCATCGGCTGCTGAGGTTTTCCAGCACTTAATCATGTTCTAGCTGGTCTTCTGGGGGGTATTAAATAGAAGTGACGATATTTTGGTTTATGATTCCACTAAGGCTGAACATCTTAATTGTCTCAAGAATGTGTTGGCTCGACTGCAGCAACACAGGGTCAATATCCAAAAAGAGAAACCTTGACACCAGATTGCAATTCATTGCTTCTTACCAGCCCAGAAGAAGACGGCCCTGGCCAGGCAGTGTCCCAAGTAAG
Source organism: Ambystoma mexicanum (assembly GCF_040938575.1). Taxonomy (NCBI): domain Eukaryota; kingdom Metazoa; phylum Chordata; class Amphibia; order Caudata; family Ambystomatidae; genus Ambystoma; species Ambystoma mexicanum. Next base: position 971,348,521 of record NC_090936.1, on the reverse strand, counting down.
GTTTTTGTAAAAATAGTTATAGTGCACTGTATAAGGACACTTTATATACTTTTAAGGACTCCATATCATATTTCGTAAAGAACTTTTATATTTTTTAAAAGGGCTCTTTAGTGGTTTGAGTTGCTACGCAGCTGCTTAGGTATAGTAATAGGATTGTATTGTCTTGTGACGCCCCCCCCCCCCTTTATAGCGAAAGGTAAACTCTGCTGTAATGGGTGCAAGGAAACAGCCATCTATCAACTAAAGAAAACATACACCAGTATTGCCTTTCCTAGTATCTGTTTAAAGTTTTTATAACCCAGTGTTTCTTTCCTAGGGGGTGTTTCGGGAATCCATTCCTAACCTTTGCCTTTCATTTCCACATCCATTTTCCTACATATGGGCACCCAGGGGACGGGGGGGGGGGTGAGGGGATCTCGAACTCCAGTAATCAGGGGTTGCTGTAGACAGGTAAGAGGTGGATTAAGTATCTAAATACAAAGTAATAAAAAGTATATTGATGTGCCCGCCTTCACCCATCTCTGCTTTAGAGAGTTAGGAGCATCACCCACTACAGACAACTGTCCTCCCTTCAAAGGAAGAAAGTCTCAAGAATATTTGTCAAGTATCAAGTGCATAATTCCAGTCTGCCCTAAAGCTCTTTATACAAACTTTAAACAAGCTGTTCAGGATTGCTCAAGAACTAAGTCGCTACAGGCTCAGTACTCTAGATCAGTTCCTCCGAGTATCACTCGACCCCACATGCCTGAACAGGGGTTGACTGCCAAAGTGCTGATTTGAAGTAGTCTGTGAGGCACCATTCTTGCTGGGATTACTTACCAGTAATCATTACTTCTAGTCCTGCTCTTCCTTGTCACACTACTTACCTCTCGAGTCCCCACCTCAAACTCAGGAACCCTTCTTCTATTTGAGGTATACCACCTCCCCATTACCCACAAACCCCAGTTCCAGATAACGAGCCGGAGCATGGACTCTCCCCACAGGGGGGGGGGTGTCAGGGGGCGAAGAATTGTCAGTACTGCGACTAGGAAGAATGGGACTAGGAGTAATGAAGATTACCGGTAAGCAATCATGGCATTATCTCCACGTCTCTCTCCCTCGTCCCAGTACTTACCTCTTGAGGTATACCAAAGCACCACCAAAGGGGAGCACCCCAATGAGAGACACAGACAAAAGGGCTGCAACAACAAGCACAACTTTGATTCCATAACAGACAAAACGCCAACCCCAAAGGAACCATCCCCAGAGTGGGACACATTCAGCCGGTAATGGTTGATAAAGGTGCCCTGATCCGCTCAGGTGGCAGCCTGACAAATCTCCTGAAGAGTCTCCCCCTGAGCATCTGCCCAGTAAGCCGCCACCCCCTTGGAGAGTGGCATTGAACACTTGCAGACAAAGACAAACCAGCAGCCACATAAGCCATGGAGATGACGGTACGGATCCAGCAGCTGATGGACACCACAGAGGCCTTCCGACCCACCCCAACAGGACCAAACGTAACCAGCAGACTATCAGTGCGCTGGAACTGCGTAGCCTGAGAGAGATACTCCAGAACTGCCTGCTGACCGTCAATGGCATGCCAGGCCACCTCACCTCTTAAGGAGTCTGTGTATTCTGGACAACGCATGGAGAACCAGATCCTGGGAGGTGTGAAAACAAGACAACTTGGTAGGAACTTGGGGACACACCGCAGACCAACAAGTCCATGAGCACCCGCAAAAAAGGAGGGCGACAACACAAATACCCCACCTCTCCCAGACGACAGACAGACGCGATAGCAATCAAGACAACAGTCTTCAGTGTGAGGTGCCAGATATTGATATTGTTAAGGGGTTCAAAGGGATGCCCCTGGTGGAACGGCAAGACTAGAGAAAGATCCCAAGGCAGAAAACCCTTATAGGTACAGGGGCGGGAAGCGGAAAGACCTTGAAAAACATCCTCACCATGGTCCCCCCCTTCCAGATGGCCCTCAGAATCACCCTTGAGGATCTCAATAGAGGCCCACTGTGATGGGAGTGTGGAAAACAGCCAGGCCTCTGTCGTAACCGTCCTGGGTAAACTGGAGAGCAGAAGGCAAACCACATTGAAGGAAGTGACCCCAGACCGCCCACACCAAGCCAGAAAATGCCCCCAACGCCTGTCATAGGCCTTCAGGGAAAAAAGCCGCCGGGCCCAAAGAACTGAATCGACCACAGGATCAGAAAATCCCTGGGATGTCAACCAAGACCATGGAAGAGCCAAACTGTCCATTGAAACTGCATGACCCCATATCCCAGAACGGCCTGAAGGGGACAAGGCCATTACGGAATCAACCAAGGCTACTAACCCTCAAGCTTCAGGAGGGAGGTAAACCAATACCACTGACAGAACTGTCACCCTCGCATTCCCTAATCTTCTGCACCACCCAGGGAAGAAGGAGAAGGGAAGGAAATCATAAAGGAGACCCTGGGACCACACAAGATTCAGAGCATCCAGCCCCCCTGGTCCCCACTGTCTGAAATAGGGAGCATAAGAGAGGGACATTTGCTGAGGCCTGCCGGTTCATATAAGCCAAGGTCGCCATATTGTCCTTCCTGACCACCACTGCCTGGCCCTCCAGAGACTCCCTGAAGAACAAAGGGCCCGCAGAATGGCACACAATTCCTTCCTTGAGAGTGAGCAACAGGCGAACCGGGACCCACTGCCTTTGGAGAACCCTGAAAAGGACTGACAAACCGCTGGACCCTCTCTGGGGACAAGAACCACCTCCCGACCTTGGTGCAAAACTGAGCCCCAATGAAGACCAGATACTGAGGGCCCCAGGTGAGACTTCCACCAGTTGATCAGAAACCCCCAGTCCTGCAACGCCCGGCAAACCAGAGGTGTGCCAGGACTGTTACCCAGTGAGCTGCCGTGACTAGCCAGTCGACCAGGTGGGGTTGGGGGGGGGGGGGGGGGGGGATCTGAATGCTGTTCAGGTGTAGATGTGCCACCAGGGGAGCCACCAACTAGGTAAACACCATCTAGGCTGAACGCAATCCAAACGGGAGAACCAGGAACTGGAAATGCAGCGTCCCCAGAGCAAAAACGGAAGAACTGGATCCGGGAGGGAAAGAATGCAACATGGTAGTAGGCATCCTGGATGTCCAGCAACGGCAACCAGCCACGCGTCGGACCAGTGGGAGGATGTTCTGCAGAGTCCCTATCTTGAACTTCTCCTTCTACATGAAGCAGTTCAGGTCCTTAAGATGCAGGATAAAGGCGGTATACACCAAAGGTTTCGGCACCAGAAACACCCTGAAGTAAAAACCCCTGACCCCGCTGGGCCCGAGTGACTGGTACGATAGCCTTCCTCTGCAACAATTTTGACAGAGCCGCCGACATGGCCAACTTCTTGGGCTGAGCATGGAGAAGAGCGTCTCGACCAGGCAGGGCTGAACAGGGGTCGACAGAAAAAACACCTGATAACCATGTTGAACCGTGCTGAGAGCCCAAGAGTCAGAGCACCACTGGGCCACACAGGAAAAACCGCCGGAGACAATCGCCTATTGGCCCGCCACAACCGTCCCGTCAGGACTTCAGCGCTGGGTCTGAAGGCCAAGAACTGCAAGGTGGAACATGGCCTCCTTGAGGTTTAAAAAAAAAAGTGGGATCCAGATCCAAAAAGGCATGTCCGGGTACCCCTCCAGCAGATTACTCCTTAACCGCAATGGTAGATTTCCGTCTGAACATGTCTGCATGCTTGTTGGCACGGAAAACCTTATGCACCTTGTACTCGAGAGCCTCCAAAATGTTTAGCACCCTCAAAAGGGTGCCAAGGGCTGCCACCTTCTGCGACCTCTCTTCCAATCACGCAGATTAACATGCTGTCGAGCCGAAATCCCTGTGCCCCTAGCCATGACCGAGCCCCACACCCCATCCAAGGCCAAGTCAGATAACAAGTCCACCTGCCGCTGCATGTCAGATATGAGGGGAGCAGTCGAAACCCTCCTCCAAAGCTCACCATAGCTTCTTAAAGCCCCCTAGCACCCTATCTGCCGTGTAGGAACCGTAGACATTCGCCCTGAGGGCTAGATGTGCCCCAGAATGAACGTTCTTGAGGCTGAAGTTCACTCTGCAATCCACTGGGTCCGGAACTGCTACCTCCTAGTCAGACATGGAAGATCGACCTACTAACTGGCAAAAATCCACCTACACAATATCAGAAAGCAATGTGTCATTACCCAGCAAATGGGTAGAGCTTTGCCATAAAACGTGGCAAGACAATTTTTACCAGATCCTGCCACTCACTAAGGATCATTTTACAGACGTCTGAAAACTGGGGCAAGCCTGTTCTGGGTTTATGTTTGTGCTGCCGAATGGTGGGATCGGCTCCATCTCCCTGTACCACAGGCTCTGAAAACCCCATACATCTCTGCTATTGAACGTATACCTTCCACTGCCATTTCACTTGGAAATGGCTGAGGCAGCTTGGACCCAGGACTTTGCTGCTGGTAGAGCCATTATCTCCCAGTTGCCATGGCCCTGCTTTTGACCAGCCTGCAGGAAGTCCTCAATGTCCTTCCTGGAACAAGGAAAAACGTTTCAACTTCTTTCTTTGCAGGACACCGGAGTCTAGGTAGCTCAGTGGACATGGAAGAAGCAGCAGAAGCCACAAGACGTTTTCGCTTCCCTGTGTGTTTCCCCATGATTGCAGACAGCCACAGGAGAAGACTGAGAACCATTGGTCAGACTGGAAACTGCTTCCAGCTAACACAGCGGCCCAAAGACCAAAAGCAGGAAACCAGGAGGAGCCTCAAATCCATTGAAAGGGTGACCCCAATGTGCCTCCTGGCAATGGTGCACCCAGAGGCGGGCTGGAAGAACCACAGAGCATATCTAAGGCTGGGACAGCGGCCCTTAAGCCCATATTCAAGGGGAGGGGCAGAGACCCAGCAAACGACCCGGCCCCACCTCTTACCTGCCCGCCCCGGGCCGAACGACCCGTGGCAGTAGCTCCGCCTTGCCGAGCCTCAATGACCCGCAGGAAGCCCGGGAAGATCCCTGCGCTCAACCGGCCCCCAAGCTCTGCAGGGGAGCCAGGAGCACGCCACTCCAGAGGGGACCGATGCCCTGCCAACTGATCCACAAGGGGGTCAGTAAACATAGGTCTCAGGTGCCCCGCACCCAAAAACATCCTAGACGGAAGCAGGAAAATTTAACTGGGGTTTGTGGGTAACGGGGAGGTATTAAACCTCAAATAAAAGAAGTAGAAGTAGGGTGCCTGAGTCAGAGGTGGGGCCTCAAGAGATAAGAACTGGGAAGAGGGGCGTGGAGGTAATGCACATCAGTCCAGGAATTGGTTCACGATTAATAACAAAGCCGTAAGGGGCAAGTGATTAATGATTAAGAAGCTGCCAGAAGGCATATAAGTGCCAATCCTACCGATTTAGGCGAGGGACTCCCAATTTTTCAATTAACAAATTTTTAATGTCTGCAGCCTAAAATAATTATAACCCCAATGCAATCCTATGGAAAAATTACTTTCTCCCCATTTCTGTTGTGAAATCTCCAGATTCTATGTCAAGACTGGAGGTCAGCATTATGCTTCAACTTCTTATTCATTACTCTTCAGCAGTTTCAACGAAACATAAGAAAATTGAAAAAAACGTCCTTTTTCTGCTTTACTTTTCTTATGAACTACAAGTCCCACCGTTTTTATAGTCCTATCAGGGTCAGCCCAGTCTATGACCCACTTCCTGTTCCTCATGTCCTCCTCTTCATTTCCTGCTCTTCAAGCAGTGAGTACACTTTGCTCTCAGTGCCGTATGATGTGATTAGATACAAGTTTTAGTACTACTTGGCGAGAGTGTTTGAAGCGTTTCTGACCACTCGAAAAGCAAACATGGCGAAATGTGAAGGAACTAATAGTATGTCCTCGTAGTAAGCGCAGACTAGGTTGTAGTCGCGAGCGCAGCAGTCATATTACGATTGCGATCGAGGTATTGAAGCGCGAGATACAGAACACCATGGTGTTTGTTTATACAGTGGATCACTGGAGAGAGGGCGGCAAGCCCCGTGTCTTATTACGGGAACGCTTTGGGAGCTCGCCAGCCCTCACAGTCGGCAGGAGTACCGTGGCCCCCAACCTCGTGATGGCAGACGCGACCCCCTCTTTTGGGGAGGCAGAGCTCCTGCTGCGATGCAAGACCACATTACACGTGCGGCAGCCCGGGCGGTGATTAAGAGTAGGACGCTCCGATTCCAGAGCGATAACTAGGCAGTTGTAAGAAAGCGGCTCGATTACAGCAACGGAACTGAATTCAGTGTCTATGGACCCAGCTAAACACACAGCTGCTCATAAGTATCATGAAAGTCTGATAAATCCGACAAATGTCATTTCGGAGCCTACACAGCCACAAAACAGATGAGAAGGCCCAAGAAAGGCCCACAAGGCTCAAAGGCGAGAAGAGGTGCTAGCCACTAAAAAGAAAAAATATATATATTAGCCATCCGTACGAGTATGGAGAAGGGGTACAAAACATTTGAGGAAGAAATAAAGCAGAGAAAACAGCGGAAATTCCTAGGATGACTATGAGAAGGGGAGAGTATTCACATTTGCCAAAAGGTTTGATTCATTAAGACAGAAACTCCCCACAGTCACATCCACTACAGACAACGACATACCCAGTGAACCATCATCCTCAGATCTAGACACTACAGAAAGCGAAAATGAACAGCCCCAGAGAAAATTGAATTTTTTAGAAGAAATTAGACTTTTGGGAATGGATGTCAGAAACACCAACAACAACAAAAAAACAAGAGGAAGGGGACGAGAAAAATCAACCAAGTCAAGAGGATCAAGAAAACAAGGAGGAGCAACTGCTACAGATACCACAGCAACAGATAAGACAGACACACAAACACACTCTGGGACAAAAAACGAATGGAAAAGGAAAGTGATATGCCAGACATGTCAATCATCAACCTCACATCACGAGAGTTTACCTGCGAAGAACAATCAGTCCTCAAATTGGGCTTGAATTTCTGTCTCTTCCTATAACTACGCTGAAATTAGTGTATATGCGTAAAATACGGCTGAAGAAGTTTTTTGCTATCAACCTAACAAAGCAAAAAGAATCTCTGAGTGGCTATACCCCAGTAACAATAGAGGATTCACATATATTACGTGATCTCATCCATGTTGAAACAGAATGGCAAGACAATGAAGACATAAGTGGCCCACAATGGGACCTCATGGATATTCATACTGATTGGCCGAGTAAAAGTAATCTCAAATTGAAATCACGTTTCAATGCCATGTTCAACCCAGGAGGAAACATTGAGGCCTTTCAAGACCTGGTAATTAGTGATCTGAAGAAATTTAGAAAAACAAAAATATCCACCAAAGACAATCTCACCCGCCGGGAGCAGAAGACCCTGTCTGACATATGTCTATTAGATGATTACGTTATCAAACCCTCAGACAACGGTACCAACATAGTCATTATGAACCGGCAAGACTATATCAATGAAGCTAATTGACATCTCAAAGACACAGAGTGTTATAAGCTGCTGGTTACAGATCCCACGGCAGAGATGAACGATAAACTGTTCGAATTATTAATCAAATAATTGAGCAGGGAAAGGCCTGCTTGATGAGGATGTGTGTAAATACCTACATCCCAAGTTTCCAGTGATGCCCACTATTTATTTTCTTCCCAAGGTACATAAAAATAAAAGTAGACCTCCAGGGAGGCCAATAGTCACGCTGTGCGGTGCACTCCTTGAAAATGTATCGAAATTAGTGGACGAAAAATTAATTACATTTGTTACCACTTTACCGTCATTTCTAAGAGCTACCAAGGACTTCCTAAACAAAATTGATGGGATACCTTGGGAAGATACTTATGTATTAGCAACACTGGATGTGGTCTCTCTTTACACATCAATCAAGCATAAATATGGCCTGAAATCATGTGAATATTTTTTACAAACCAGATCACTTAACTTTTTAGAACATGGGAAGAGGATTCTGGAAATGATAAATCTTTGTTTGACTAATAACAGTTTTCTGTTTAACAAGAATTTCTTTACTCAGCTGCAAGGAACAGCGATGGGAATAACTTTTGCTCCATCATACGCCAATCTAACAATGGGCTGGTGGGAAAAGTTCAAAGTGTGGACACCTACCAATAGTCACAACACTGAAAAAGTTGTACTTTGGTTACGCTATATAGATGTCCTCTTTGTAATTTGGGATGGGTCAATTACCGAATGGTTGGAATTTGTTAAGTCACTTAATGTAAACGAATTTGGCTTACAATTCACCGAGTGCCACAGCAAAACTGCTATTGTTTACTTAGATATTCTTGTTACTGTGGCACAAGGTGAATTAGTGACTGAATTCTATCGAAAACCTACAAGCTCCGACATACCCCTACATGCAAAAAGCAACGACCCCACAGCCCTCAAATGGAGCATACCTTATGGCGAATTTATCTGCATAAAACGGAATTGTTCCCAAATCGAAACCTTTGATAATGAATGCAGAAGGATGGCTGTAAAGTTCCGATCAAGAGGCTACCCAAAGAGAGTGTTAGATAGAGCACACAGCAAAGCACGAGAGAAAGATCGCTCTAAATTGCTGATGTCTGAAGTCTCTACAGTGAAAAGCCCAGATATAGTAGATACTAGACTTTTTCTGACATACAGTAAAGCTTCCAAGAATATACGCCACATAATGCACAAACATTGGCATATATTAAAACAAGATGAACATTTAAGAAGCATTCTGGGCAACAATATTATCATCACCTTTAGGCGCTCTACCTCACTCCGGGATAACCTCGTATCCAGCTTTATAAGCCCTAAGACTATTCCAGTAGGACAGAGTTGGATGAATATCACACCAGAAGGTTTTCAGAAATGCATGAAATGTAAGGCGTGCAAATTTGCCAAGAATACCAAAAACGACCTCCATCCGATACTACACAAAAATATGACTGTAAAATCTCGTATCACTTGTGAAACTGAGTATGTTGTGTATGTATTGACTTGTCCTTGTGACAAATGGTATGTGGGGAATACTATTGGTAAATTGAAGCTTAGGATTCTCCAGCACATAAGAGCCATCAAGAACACTGATCCTACATACCCGATGGCTCTACATTTTCAGGAAAAACATGGAGGTAAACTAGAAGGCTTTGCTTACTTTGGCATACATACAGTTCTCAAGGCGCCTAGAGGAGGTAATCGGGAGCTCCTCCTCAGACAATCTGAGACCATGTACATTCTAGATTTAGAAACAAAGAAGCCAAAAGGGCCATAATCTGGACGAGGAACTTTACACGTTTCTGGGCACTTGAGCTAATTGACTGCATTTATATCTAGAATCTGCAAGGAAGGCAATTTACCTGTAAACTAGAAACTGTTACTGATTTTGTTGCTATTGTCTTTATCTCTATTCCCATTGCTTGCATGATTTTATGATAACTGGTTACTTAACCATCAGCTATATTAGTAGATTTAATATAAGTGGACTCTAGTGGTAGCACCGTATGTATTGGACTGTCAATATATAGAGTTTTAATTTTGGTAACACAGGTTAAGTTTTTCACTTTAGCTTTTAAATGACAGAGAAACTTTCAATTCAATATTTTATTAACAAATAGGAAATTGAATGAATTTTAGCATCTCACCATTTTTAGCTATCTTATTTTAATCTTCTTCCTTTTTTATGGGTGAGCAATGTTTTTGCTTTGTTATTTGGGAACACTAGTCAACCAGCATTCTTTTAATCAAACGTGCCCTTTCTGTATATGTTTTTCTACAACTGCGCATTGTGCCAGTCTACAACTATGAGGTTTTAATCTGGTGGTTTTATATCTTCCATTTGTGCAATTTATTGCTTTTATATTTTTGGCATTGTGAGTTTGTGTTCATCTAATGTTCAGGCAGTGTATGCACTTAGCTCCTTACTAACCCGTACAGACGGTATATCATGGGCTGCTTAATTGCATTTGCACTTTACCCATAGTGGGTTATTGCATATTTGCACATCTATGCACTTGCACTTTACATATCCCCACAGGGGGATAATTGAATGTGATGCTATTGAATTTGCTGCTATTGATGCACTTTGCACCTTATTAGTAACAGATTTGCATTTGCATATTTAAGGTAACTGCATTCTGCATAACTATTGCATTCTATCAAACTTGACATGCCACTGCCAACAACACAATGCACTTTAACCACATAAGATTGAATCATGCGATAAATTGTTTACGGTATTGTTCACATGCTAACAACATCACTGCATACTACGTAATTTGTGAATATAAATTAATCTTTGCGCTAGTTGTACTTTATGTTGGGAAAAATAAAACTATACAAAACTGACAGTTCATTTGATGCATGTTTGAACACATTCTAGTGTAATCAATAAGACTTACTGAGGTTTGAAATATGTTCAAATATGGCCAACTTTGTAAAACGAGTTGTAAAACGAGTTTCAATTTCATTGCACGTAGTTCTATATACTGGGATCATAGAGAGCATGCTGGTTTATATGTCCTTCCTTTGTGTTTGCACCCAAAAACGTAAACAAGCGGCCAGTTTGCCGTGAAACACGTCGTTTTACGTGTTACCTTTTTCTTGTCCATGGCATTCAACTAATTAAAGTATATTTTGATGCTTGGAGACTCTTGGTTCCTGGACTCTGCGTTTGGTGTGGCACTGTTTCACTGGACCGCTTTTCGGAGTGCACTCCGCTCAACTTTATACCGAGGTATAAAGTATATATAAATCGATCAAGCGGCCAGCTGAGCCGCGAAAAGCGTTAATGTCCTCAACGCGCACTTTTACTATGCACTTTGGGAGTGCCATATTTTGATGACTTTTTACTTTTTTGCCAAGTTGTAAGGCACCAATAAAGACCGTACATTTTTACAATAACCATCTTCTGGTCTCCAGATTTCATCATTTCTGGACGTGGAGAGTGCTACTCGCCTTGCCTGAGGTTTATCAGCACCTTGAATATATATATAGAAAGAAAGAGGTGATAAGTGGAAGAGCCTCTTACTACACATAAGGCAAGAAGCTTTAAGCATCAAGATACAACGCAGCAGTGGGCGTGCACACAACACCTGTGCCAAAGGTATAAGGCACACAGCACCCTTTAACATGTTGGAATTTGAGGACCAATCACTAGACCTCACCTCCAGCTTCAAAGAGGTGCTGGGAAGCTTGATGGTAGGTGCAGTGGTGCAGGGGGTGAAACACCTACAAGATAGGCTGGCGACCCTGGAGATCAATCTTAGCCAGCCCAGGGAAAGGATCAAAGAGCCAGTTAGCACGCCCACAGAGCCTCGACGCAGAGGAATCAGGGGAGTAACCAGACCCACAAGAGGAAAGCCTCTGCAGACCCCCCAGGTGAACCTTACAGGGTGGAAGAGAAGAACCCAGAGGCAGCCAACGCTTTTGCTAAACTGAGAGATGCCTTTTTGCAAAGTTCGGCAGTGCCAGCCCTCACGACCCCCTACCCAGGGGAAGATCATTTGGGTAACGACGACCTAGGCTCATAAGAGGAGCCAGCCGAAGGCAACCCCTCCTCCCAATAGGAGGAGAAGAGAGAGGAAGAAGAATCGGCTAGACCCAGCCGAGGAAAGAAGGCCCACAAAGAGAAACACCTGGAAGAGGAGGTGGAAGAAGTGTCGGACAGGTTTGATCCGGACAGTATTAGGAACCAGAGATCCTCTGATTGGCAGCCCTCCCCCAGGGTGACAAAGTACATGGCCCTAAGGCTGAGAAAAGCGCTAGACAAGGAGGTGTGATAGTGAGCGGAATGTCCCCGTCAGACCTCTTGGGCCAAGTAGCGGAAACACTGGAGTTGGATCCAAAAACGCTGGCATTTGTGTCAAAGACGAGCAAAGCTCCCCGAAAAGGGATAGACAGGTCCTGGAAGAGCTGCCAGGAAAAGGTACTCGATATTTCTGGACCGCTGGCCAAGATAATGGATTTAGCCGAGGGAGCAGAGATACCGGAGAGGAGATCGTCCCAGACGCGCTAGCTAATTGGACGCAGAGGGCAGTATGCCTCTTAGATAATGCAAACTGTGTCATTTCCTCGGAAAGGAGGAGAGGGCTACTGCCAAACTGAGCGACCTAGCCTTATATGAGGCTGGAGAAGCGTCCCAAAGCCTTCTCTTTGGAGAGACTTTTGGAAAGGGGATGGGCAGATTTGTTGGTACCTACGCCTTGCTAAAGAAAGCCCAGGCGTAGATTCATAAGATTTTCCCCAGCAGAGGGATCGAGCAGCCGGTCGATTTCACAGAGCCAGAAGACTCCAGAACAATAGAACCCAGTACTGGGAGAATATGCAACAAGACTCTTTTCCAGCCAGAGGACAATTCCTGAGGGGGCTTAGAGGAAGAGGAGCTGGCAAAGGCCAAAACTTTACCCCAGGTGAGAGCACCAAAATATCCTCCAGTAGGGGGCAGAATGCCGCGTTTTTGGGGAAACTGGCACACGCTTTCCAGCGATGCTTGGGTTTTGCAAACCGTCAGAGGTCTGCAGCTGGATACGGAGCCAGTGCAGGAGAACTGGCCCAGGGAATTGCAGTTAGCGCGAGAGCGAGAGAGTTTACATCACAAACTCTGCCAGCTACAGCTGAAAGGAGCCATAGGGAGGTGCAAAGTTTGTGAGTTCTAGGTTTCTGGTGCATAGAAAAGAGAAGGTGTGGCCAGTCATAAACCTGAAAGGGTGGAACAGTTGGATTGTGTACCACCACTTCAAGAAGGAGGGATACACCAACTGCGAGACACCTTGGACTGGCTTACGCAAATAGATCTAAAAGATGCGTAACTCACGGTGCCAATGCAGCCGGAATTCAGAGGTTACCTAGCTTATGGCTGGAACAACCAACTGTGGCAATTGAAAACAATGCCCTTCGGGCTAGCCTCAGCGGCTTGGGCTTTTGCCAAGCTTATGAGGCCAGTAGCAGCATCGATCCGGGAGAAGGGGATTCAAATGATTACATATCTGGACAACCTACTCCTTCTAGCGGAGGAACGGAACACATTACTATATCAGACCGAGTGGGTGCGAAGTCTCCTGCCATCTGTGGGATTCCTACTGAAAATAGAGAAGTCAGACACTACCCCAGCACAGAGCTTAAGACTTCCTGGGATTCGTTCTAGATACCCGGAAAGCGACACTAGAGCACCCAGCTCAGAAGATAAAAGATATCAAAGAGATCAGAGACTGTCTTCGACAGCAGAGAATATCTATCAGAGTCCTAGCGAAGATAGTGGGGATGCTAGCAGCATTGATCTGGGCGATCTTTCCAGGGTCACTATACTACTGTGCTTACAGAGACTAAAGATCAGACACCTACAGCAAGGTCTGAAATATCATCAGATAATTCCCTTAGATCAATCCATCACAGAGCTAGAATGGTGGTTAAAAAATATGGACGCCTGGAATGGACGTGCCATATTCGGGGATCAACCGGATTTGATTATCAAATCAGACGCCAGCCGAGGAGGTTGGGGAGCGAGATGCGGAGCCCTGGAGACCGGAGGTAAACAGAGCGAGGAAGAACTTTACCTCCAGATAAACTGTATGGAACTCCGAGTGGGTTCTTTCGCCATCAAAGCATTCACAAAAGGGAGAGTGAGCTGCTGTGTCCTTCTCAAGATGGAAAACATATCAGCGGTCAAATACATAAATCATCTAGTGGGAACGAGGTCCAAATTGCTGGCAGAGCTAGCGAAGGATTTTTGGCATTTTGCCTGCAGTCAGGAACATCGTTTACAGCAGAGTATCTTCCAGGGACACTGAATGTAGTAGCCGACTGGAACTCCCGTTATCTGACAGACTCCAGCGATTGGAGGCTGAACATAGAAGTATTTCAGCGACTGAACAAGCTTTGGGGTCCAGTGAACACCAACCTATTTGCATCTCGTCTCAACGCACAGACGCCAGTGTATTTCGGCTGGAAGCTGGAACCTTGCGCCCAGGCACAGACTGATTCCTGCAGATATGGTTGGGAGATCTGCACTATGCCTTTCCTCCCTTCATAATGTTGAGCAGAGTGTTGGCGAAATGCCGACAGGAGAAGGCGGAGTTGATTCTGATAGCTCCGATATGGAGATCGCATGTGTGATTCCCGACACTGATGGAACTGTCAGTGGACATACTTCGAGTCCTCCCGGACGGGGAACAGTTGCTCACGGACTCAGCTGGGTCGTTTCACCCTCAGAGTGAGGGCGACTCTGCCACTGCTCGCGTGCAGGATACGCTGGCAGTTGCCAGGCATTTCAAAACAAGCTACAACACTGAGTCATGGGCCACTTCCAGCTTGGACCAGGTGATCAACCTGGAGCAAAGGGTGAAATCTTCATCCCATTTCAGCCCCTATATTAACGATATTGTATTTCCTAGCTCACCTTTTGCAAGACGGGAAAGTATTCAGGACCATAGGAGAGTATAGATCAGGGATCTCTGCAGGGCACGTGCCAATCGATGAAGTGCCAGCAGGGGAACACCCGGCAGTGGGCAGGCTCATAAAAGGTGCTCAATATAAGGCACCCCCGGAGCCGAGATACAGGCGTTAGGAAGATGAACACAGGGTACACCTCAGTGTATTATCCCTATTTCCCTAACAATACGAAGTGGTGCGTCGCTAAGTGTATTAAAGAATTCAAGAGTAGACCGGCCGAGTGTAGACCGGCAGGTGCTACGCAACCATTCCAGGCGGTAGCAACAGCCACCATAGCCAGGTGGGTGCAAGAATTGCTGCAACTAGCAGGCATCGACTTGAATGAGTATGGAGCGCATTCTGTGAGAGGAGCAATGGCATCCAGAGCATTCACATTAGGCGCAACATTGCGTGATATTAGGCAAGCAGCCGATTGGGCGAGTGATACCACTTTTGAGTTTTACTTTAAGCCCATTGAAGGTATTGCTACGGCCGTATTAGGGAAGCTTTGAACAAGCACAATGCTTGCCTCCAGTCTTGACATTGAATGAAGATTACCCCTGCTAATTGCGCAGGGAGTATTGATTCTATTAAAGACTAGGAAGCGAGCATTAATTTCCCACCCAGTCTACATGTACTGTGTATCATGTGATGCAAATCTGGATGATTGATGTGACAGTACGAAGACTCTACCCTAGTATGTGTTTTATGACCCTTAGGGGAAGACCACAAAAATAACTGAAGGTCTAGGGGTTGTGGACACCAGAGCTTGAATAAGCAGAGGTTTACAGTTGGAACGCAGCAAGTCAGGAGCCTGCGACAGTTGGAATAGTTCACCTCGTTGCATTGGGCAAAGTTAGACAGTTACAAGATATGCAGTTCAGAGCAGTCATAGAGAAGAGGACTTCAGGAATAGGAAGTGGGTCATGGACTGGGCTGACCCCGATAGGACTACAAAAACAGTGGGAATTGTAGTTCATAAGGAAAGTAAAGAAGAAAAGGGAAGTTTTCTCAATTTTCTTATGTTTTGTTGAAACTGCTAAAGAGTAATAAATAAGTTGAAGCATAGTGCTTGCCTCCTAGTCTTTAATAGAATCAATACTCCAGGCTCAATTATCAGGGGTAATCTTCAATGTTGGCATGCCAGGCTGTGGCTTTTGACAACTGACTTTCAAGCAGACGGCAGGGTGCCGATTGGGAATGCTAGTGGTTATTAATTTAAAACCTTCTGCCCTTCACATTTTTAATATTTGTTTTAAAGCAGTTGACAAATGAAAGGCTAAAACTTACAATATAGTATTTTGCACTGTTCTGTTACTCCATCGCCCTCCCCCTTTTTTATTTCAAATTAATACTGTACATCACCTCTAAGGTTTGGTGGAAAGCATTGCGTCGCCGAGAGGCACGTGTCTGCGATGTTATGACATCACCTTAACGTTCAACGCCCCATCACCAAAAAGTCGGCAACCATATGTGCATGGACTTTAAGGCAACACGGCGACTTTCATTCAGATGTAAGAAAACAGTCTCCTTAACTAGGTAGAGGCGACTGGCCCACAGAAATAACATTTCAATATGGCCACCTGACCTCGTTTGCAAATTATCTCCCACATTTCCCCCCGCACCCCAGTGGATTTCTCGGATCACCATAACCCGAAATCTCTTTGCGACAAGTTTTATTTACACGAAGGCATGCATTCAAGCAGAGCAAGTGAGTCATGTTTAGAAAAGCCAGAGCATAGGTAACAAACAGAACACGCTGCAAAAGGGCGTGTCTCTGTTTTCAGAAATGGATAAACGCTACACTTTACCACCCTCTGCGCTTACATTTTTCAATGCGTTCGCCATGTGGAAATAAGCTTTTGTTTAATTTGAGGTAACTGCCCCTCGGGGAAGGGTGCATGTTACAGGGCAGAGCATTAACAAAATTGACAACTGAACTCTAGTGTCTAAGCAGGGGGCCGACCCAACAACAACGGTTATTTACTGTTGCAGCACTCACTTCCCAATCCCGCAGGCTCCAGTTAGTGTCACTGGTAAGCAAACAGTGCTTTCTCAAAATAGCCGCTCAGTGCATTGGTGTCATAAAACATTTGGAATCCCGTAGATTTCGGGTATCCCCTGGTCTTTGAGGCCCCGCCTTCTAATCGCCGATTGGCTGTATTAGTCTCAGCACCGCCCCCGTGAGCCTGACCACCTCTCCTACTTCCGAGCTGCAGACCAGAGCAGCAGATTTCCGAGCTCATTGTTAGACCGTATTTTAATTACAAGTTGTAATTTATGGAACGTTTTTTGATGAATAGTTTATTAAATGTTTCATAGGGCTCGTATATGGCTCAAAAGTTACAGTGCATGGAACGCTTCATAGGGCTACCCTTGAAACAGCCGAGCAGCTCTATTGCGTTACTAGATAAAAGCACCTTCCTTTCTGAGAGCGCTTTTATTAACAGTTTTCACTGGTAAAAACAAACAGCTTGTAAATAAACGCAGTGGTTGGCTCATATTGTAATAGTTTGTGAGATGCTCATGAGGCTTGTTTCATAGCTCTCAACTCACCCGCTTTTGGCGGGTGTCACCCGCCTTGCAAAGGGCTGACTCACCCGCCAAGCCTCCTGCACGCCCATTCTTTCCAATGGGCGTCTCACCCGCCAAAAACAAAATCGGGTGATTTCACACGCCTTTGCGAGACAAATGGTTGAGAGGTATGCTTGTTTTCACACAGTGTTAGTATAGGAGGTGGACATGGGCGTAAAGGGACAAGCTCCCTCTCAACTTTTGTGGCAGGCCAAATTGCACCCTCATCTTTTGGCACGGACAGGGCAAGGGGTCCACATTACAGCCACTGCATGAATTAAGTAACATACATGCCAACCCTCCCTGTTGCGAAGTAACCTCCCTGGGAGCATGGTAGCTCCCAGGATGTTGTCATAGGTCACGTGGCAGTAGCCACGTGACCAACATAATAAAAGTAACAGGCCGCTTCCGGCTCGTCAGTCTTAACACCATCAGGCTCGTCGTTCCTGGGAGCACCATGCTGGTGCTGCGCTGCGCTGCGTGTGCTGGACCCAAGGACGGGGCCCAGCTCGAGGACGGTGCCCCTGCCGGGCAACGTCGTCCCTGTGGGCCCACCCTGCGAGGCGGGCTAGGGTGGTGACCCCGGCCTGGGTGCCCTCAGAGCCGAGGCCGCGGTGCGCCGGGTGCCCCCAGCCATGTGTGGAGCTCCGGTGTCCCAGAGCGGGTGGGATGAACCCCCACCCATGAGTCTGCGGCGTGAACGCTGCCCTAGTGCGTCCTGTCGGGTGCCCCCCGACCTGAGTATGGGGCTGCCCGGTGACCCAGAGCAGCCCCCAACAATAGCAACGAAGAAAGGGCCCGCAAGCCCAAACGAAGTAGAGGTGTGGCGGGCCCGACTCCAACTGGGCCTGCGAAAGGAGAATAACGTGGCGCACTGCTTGCCAGTCCCCTGAGGGAGACGGAAGATATCCTCGGCCATGGCCTGGGGAGGAGGAGGAGCTGCGGTTTTCCCCGTGGGGAGGAGGATGTGCGGCGTGGGTTGCCCACCCCTCTCCCATCTGGGGGGAGAACTGTCCCAAGGTGAGGAGAGAGTGTCCGCTGCGTCGGCCGCAGAGGAGGTGCTGCCCCTCCCCCACCCGGCAAACATCGCCCCACGAACAAAGGATTGCGGGCCCGAATCCAACGGGGCCCGCGAAGGAGAGTCAGTTGGAGCCACTGGCCCCAACCATGTGGGGGTGAGGTGATCTGCGGCGCCAGCCGCGAGAGAAAGGGTGAGTCTGCCCCACCACCACCAGCGGGGGGCGAGAAGACTGTTTCCCCTCTCCCATGGCGGGGCGAGAGTGCCCCGGCGTCGGCCGCGACAAGGAGGCGCTGCCCCTTCCCCCGCGACCCACGGGGGTCAGGAGCAGCGAACATCGCCGCCTGAGAAGTGATGCGGGCCCAACTCCAACTGGGTCCGCAAAAGAACTGCCTGGCCCGCAAGGGTGCGGCCTAGGCCGCGGCGGAGGAAATGGCGGCATCGGCCACGACGGGGTGAGCCTGCCCCCCCAACCGAAGGCGGGCCGATCCCCATCGGGTCCACGAGCCGGGAGGAAGTCCGCGGCAGCCTCCAAGTGCCAAGGGCATGCCGCGGCGAGAGATGTGAAAAAAAAAAACGAAGACACAGTGATGCAGGCCCAAACCCAACGGGGCCTGCAACTGGAACAAAAGGAGAGAGCTGCCAGCCGTCCCTCCCCCACTGACAGGAGGACGATGCGGCCCCCCCGCTGAACTTCCCCACTGAGGGAAGGAGGATGCGCCCCCCCAAGAAGAAATGGAGCGGCATCTGCCGCAATGGAGAGGTGAGCTGCCCCTCCCCTGCAAGTGAGGCGGCGTGTGCCGCGCAGCAGGCGCTGCTCCCTGGCCCTCGTGTTATCCGAGCCCCCATAGGTGGGGGTGGTGGTGTGCTCCGTTGTCCCCCCCAGCAAGGGTGGGAGGAAGAAGTCTGAGTGGTCGCCCGCATGGGTAGGAGGTGAAAAGGTGCAAGCCCCCCTGAATATCTGGGGCAGTCACTGGCAATGGCCGTACATTACTCAAGAGCCAGAGGGGGTAAACCCCGAGAAGAAAGGAGGAGTGCCGGGGATGGGGGCATCAGTTTGGTGGTGTCCCGGTGCCCCTCCAAGCCCTGCAGCTCGGGCGCCCTGCCAGTGCCCCACCAAGCCCTGCCACCGGTGGTTTCCTGCCGCCTTCCCATGGGAGAGAGGTAGTATTATGGGCGGCCAACTGTCAGTGTGCCAGGACTAGATCACAAGTGCCCCCCACAGACTGTGGACTTGGCCGATGTGGCTCCTGGGCCTCCCCAGGTGCAGCTTTGCCGGTTTTTGAATGGTGTGGTGACTGTCCGAAGTGAACCCGGGCGAAGGTGCAGCCTGGGTCTTCCTGTCACTCCACAGGTGTGCAAGATGGACACCACAGATCAACATGGACACCACAGATGGCCCAGTCAATGGGGAATGTGAAGCGGCATACATCTGCATAAGGGGTGTCGGGGGTCCTTGATGGTGCTATTGAGTGATAGTAAAACCACTCGCCCAGGTTAATAAAGGGTGTGTTAGTAGAGTGGTTGAAGGAGCAGTAGTGTGTAGTTAGCGGCATATGTTGTTTTTGTTGTTTAGAAAAAATGGAGTGGTGTTGCGAAGTAACCTCCCTGGGAGCATGGTAGCTCCCAGGATGTTGTCATGGGTCACGTGGCAGTAGCCACGTGACCAACATAATGAAAGTAACGGGCCGCTTCCGGCTCATCAGTCTTACCACCATCAGGCTCCAGCGTCGTTCCTGGGAGCACCATGCTGGTGCTGCGCTGTGTGTGCTGGGCACAAGAACGGGGCCCAGCTCGAGGACGGTGCCCCTGCCGGGCAACGCCGTCCCTGTGCGCCCACCCTGCCCTGTGAGGCGGGCTAGGGTGGCGACCCCGGCCTGGGAGCCCTCAGAGCCGGGGCCGGGTGCCCCCGGCCACGTGTGGAACAACGATGTCCCGGAGCGGGTGGGTGAACCCCCACCCATGAGTCTGCGGCGTGAACGCCGCCCTAGTGCGTCCTGTCGGGTGCCTCCCGACCTGAGTATGGGGCTGCCCGATGACCCGGAGCAGCCCCCAACACTCCCGATTTAGGCGGAAGACTCCCGAGTTTTTGTGAAAATATATTGCTATTTTTCACGTTCTCCCGCCTAAAATATTTCTAGCCCTAATGTATCTCTATGGGAAAATGTGCAACTCCCGATTTCTCTGATGAAATCTCCCGCCCAGGTGAGTTGGAATGTTGGCATGTCTGAAGTAATTGGACAGCGTGAGCCTGGCTTTACAGAAAGCGGGCAGCAGGGATACCCCCCGCTGCTCTGTCCCTCACCCTGGCTGGTGGCCCGACTCAAGGTTAGAAGCCACTGCCAGGGTGCTGGACTGGGTGGTATTCGTAGTATTCATCAAAAGTATTCATATGCTTGCATTTAGTGTGTTAAATACATTTCTTTATTTTTTGAATGTGCAGTTATACATGCACTGTTTGTGTGTTTGTATTACTTAACAGTGACCTTCATTTCTCTTTGCCCTGCTATTCCTGGTCACAGTATTTTCTTTTGAGGTCCCCATCTCTACAAATGATTCAGCTCACTCGGTCGGCTACTCCAGAATAAGCCTCACTCCTGATGTTGCTGCAACTGTAGTATTAACAGTTAAAATTCAGATATTGAACGTCAGTTTATTTGATCCCCATGGATGTTAATGACTAATGGTTTGCACGCATCTTTTGCCACCCAGGGCCCCGCAAATCCTAGGGCCAGCCCTGACTGCGGGCTAACACTGTAGTGAGGAGCTAACGTTTAGAGACTGCAGGAGTCGCAGAGAGAGGAGCCAACTTTGTGGATGCATCTGCATATTCTAATGAGACTATTCTAGTCGGCTTACATTTTAAAAGTTGTTGACTCTCCATGTCAGAAACACACACTTAAGAAATGTGAGAATGAGTTGCCTTCTGTCTCCCATGCCCTGCTCACTCCCCTGACATGCAAGTAGCAAGTCACCCATCATGATTTCAATTGCCTAAAAATGTATGCATACAAATTCAGGTGCTAATAATGTTGTTAAAAGTGCACACCTCCCCCCCCACCCAATCACTGTTTGTCAGGTCCTGTCCTGCCATGGCAATGTACTTCAGCCAGGTCAAGTCAACGTAGTCCAACATTTCAGGGGTCAGGGGGGATAAAGCATGGTCTACTCAATGGCCGTTGCACCACTGTTTGCGTGTGTTATTGTGTATGTAATGTAGATATGAATATTGCGTGCACTCAGTGCATTGCAATGGAGGTGCTGGGTGCATGTGTGTGTGTGAGTGAGTGTGTGCAAGCATATGTGTGTGGACCTTCGTGTCTGAATGAATGATAAATAATGCACTGTTTGTATGTTCTGGGTGGAATGAAGTTTGTGAATGTTGTTTTCACTGGGTGGGTGGCAGGCAGGAATAAAGATTTGTGGAGGCCCATTTTCAACGTGATGTTTGGGGGAAACCCTGCTTAGAGCGAAAAAAGTCTCATGTACCCGTTGGGTGCATACATTACAATGAAGATAAGGGTAATAGCCGCCAGTTATGTCGAGGCGGCCGGGCAGCAGGGAGCTTAAACACTAAATTCACACTGACAAGCTTTAAACCCTTCTTTGTCAGCAAGTGGCTGATGTGGAGGAATCAGTGTTAGAAGGCAATGAGGCGATAACACTTCAGTGTATCCCGCGGGGAGAGAAAATGCATAATGCAGTTTGTAATGCAAACAAGTGCACATTTTAAGCCCCAGAACGAAAATAGAGAGAAATGAATATATTGGTGTGTTACAAGACTGCTGAGTGCTGACTGGCAACGTGGGACAGGTGCTTGGGGCCACCACTAAGGTTCCAGGCCTCTTTTATTTGACAAGGTTGAAAGGCCCTGATGCTGTCCATGGTGAATGAGTATGAATTTTGAGTGTGTGTGTATGTATGTATTTATGTATATGTGTGCACGAGAGGCGCTTGGCAGGTGCAGCATTTGTTTATGGGCCTCAGCAAGGCAAATATGAAATATTACATGGCTAGACTCAGACTGGCATTTTGTGGCATCCAGTCTAGCCCTTTCTTACTGTGACATGACTTTATTCTGGGCATCTTGATAAAGCAAGCATTGTATGTGTTATTAATTGGCTAGACTGGCATTTTTTACTGTTGTTAATGCAGTGAATTATAAAGAAACACTGTGGTGTTATAACTTTCAGAACACTTTCGTGTCTTTAGAATTTAATTTTCAAGATACGCCACCAATCTTATGCAAGTTATAACAGATCATCGGAGAGGGACTCTTGTGGTGTTGTAGTTTAGCGTTATCCCTCAAAGCCACCGGCCGCCCTTACTCCAGTAACGCCCCTTTCCTTTAGTTGTCATGTCCCCCCAACATTTTCGGTAAAGTTACTCCACTGTAGCTGGAAAGCACTAACCCCTTTCCAAAACGGAATCTATCATGTATCCAGCACATTCTCAAGGAAAACTTGGAATGTTGCATTGCACAGAAAAGCAAACATCCCCCATGTGTAGCACACTGCTTAAGCTGATCCTCTTACTTGCTGGTAATCTTCATTACTCCTCAACCTGCTCTTCCGTGTCCCCGTACTTGTGAGGTCCCAGACATCCATCTCAGGAATCCATTCCATCTTTTTACTAATATAGCTTTCACGCCCCGGCTGGGGGGTGGACATGGGGTTTAATGGTCTGCCAGCCTGAGCTTTGGAAGGAACGAGGGCCTCAGCTCGGGCTGCGGGATGTTAAACCCCATGTCTGCCCCCCAGCCGGGGCATGAAAGCGATGTGAAGCCCGGGATTTACCGGGTTGCAGATAGTTTTCATTTTTTTTTTATCCGACAGGAGATGAGCTCTGTGCGAGCCCATCTCCAGTTGCAGAACAAAAAAACAGTAAAAAAATTGCTGCCACTATTGAAATGGAAAAGGGACTAGGTCCCTTTTTGGATGTCAGTGGCCATGGAAAACATGTTCTAAAATGGCCACCGTTATCTGAAAAGGGACCTAGTCCCTTTCCTATTTTAATGGCAGTGGCCAGAAGAGCTCCGGGACGGGAGTGCAAGGCTCCGGCCCCCTGCGGGTAAGTGAGGGGGTGGGAAGGGGAATCGGGTGATTTAGGGGTGTGGGGAGGCAACAGGGAGAGAGACTCCCTGTTGGCTCCCCACATTAGAAAAAAAAAGCACCACCCAGGCCCTTTCCTGGGCCGCTGGAATAGGAGGCAGAAATTGTGTATTCTTGCCCACTGTTCCAGCCACCCTTCCCCGAGTGCGAATACACATACCTGTCCCACACCTCTCCTGAGATTACAATACTCTCCCACCACAACATGTCAGTTCAATACCTCACAAGACATCATGGAAGGTTTTTAATGCTGCACCCAGAGCCGGAAATGGGCAGGAACAAGACGTCCCCAGACTCCGCAGCTTGCCCACGACCCACACCTTTCAGAAGACTCTGCAGGCTGCCAAGTCTTCTGAAAGCAGTCTGCTTATTGAAGCATGGGCTGCTTGAGATAACTGAGCTTCAAAATACAATCCTCCCTGAAATCCAGGTATTGCATGCACAAGCAACCCACATTTCAACAAGCAGGCACTTCTCAGCATGAGAAACTCAATACAGAAACAACCAAAGCCTCACATGCATTCAATGTAAATAATTCAAGAATGTCATGTAACTACTTTACTGTGTATTTGATCTTACATGTAGCGTGTAATCCACAAATAACCTATAATGCAACCAGATACCTGGGTGAGGAGCGCTATATAAATAAATAAACAAACATACTTGTTGCAGCTGTCCAAACTGGTATACAAGTCCTGCAATGTAGAGAATCTTTTTTCTTAGGGTGAGTAGGGTGACCATTCAAAACCTCAGAGTCCAACTTCCAATATTCGCTCAAAAGGGTTTCTTGCTGAATCATTATAAGACATGCTTAAAATGTCAAATTGTGGAAACTCTTATGTTCCCATAATGTTCTTTGCTTTAATGCAAATCGCCAGGATTGGGTTCTATGAACAGATACTGTATTGCGTAACCTAGCCTCAGGCCACGCCCCTATCCTCCCCATGGCCCCACCCCTCCAAGGAGGAGAGGGTTCCCCCCAATGCATTTTTTCAATTTCCAGCAATGCCTGCAACTGGGCGGGCACGGAGGGTCGTATGACGAGGAAGAGTACGACT
This sequence comes from Ambystoma mexicanum, assembly GCF_040938575.1. Classification (NCBI taxonomy): domain Eukaryota; kingdom Metazoa; phylum Chordata; class Amphibia; order Caudata; family Ambystomatidae; genus Ambystoma; species Ambystoma mexicanum. The sequence continues at coordinate 971,324,318 of NC_090936.1, read as the reverse complement.
AAGAGTAATGAAGAATACCAGTAAGCAACTGGGTCATTACCTCCATGTCACTCTTCCTCGTCCCAGTACTTACTTGTGAGTCATACCAAAGTCCGCAGTCAAAAATGGATCCATGAAAACAAAAACACAGACAAACCAGACTCAAGTTACAACACCCCATAACCAACTGTATTCCCAAACACTACAATATGACCATGTGTGTCAGCACCCAACACACCCTTCCCAAAGGAGGAGCACCCTTACACATGCAAACTGAGGTGCTCGTGTCTAGTGAACTTATTCGGGTTGGACCAGAGCAGCCACCCTGCAGATGTCCAGAATCACCACCCTCTGTGCCTTAGCCCAAGACTCTGCCGTGCCTCTAATAGAGTGACCCTGAACAGAGACCTGCACCCCAGAATTGGCTAAGGCAATAGCAGAGCTGTCAACCTTTAGTGTTGCCACATTCTGTGATAACACCCAAATCTGTTTTTGGCAGGTGAGGGCCCATTGAAGTATATGGCCGTGCAGGTGACTTGATGGGTGAGTCAGCTAATTGCAAGGCGAGTGAGTTGAGAGGCATGGCAACAGCTTGCTGAAATCCAATGGCTAATCGTAGGTGCAGACACCTTGAGGCCATGCTTGGAACCCCCAAATGTTACAAACAGACTGCCGAAAGGGCGACATTCTGTCCAAGTAGGCCAAGATAAACCTTTTAACATCCAGTTTGTGTCCCCGCTGCTCCTCAGGAGATGTGGCACTGGGAAAGAACTGCGTAAGCACAATATCCTGCACCTTATGGAACTTGGAAATTAATTCAGGAAGGAAGCCTGGATCACACCTGAGAACCAGGGACTCTGTGAGGATCCGCAGGAATGGAGCCGTACACAACAACACTCCAATTTCACCCAGCCTTCTCGCTGAGGTAATTGCCACCAAGACCAATGTCTTCCATGTGAGAAACTTGATTTCAGTGGACTCCAATGGTTCAAATAGAGACTCCTGCAAAGCTTGCAAAACAAGGGGAAGGAACACCAGCACACAGACAACAGGAAATATTTCATCAGCCGGGAAAACCGAGGGCTCCCTGAAAGCCCTGATAGAGCCAGACACATGTCCCAGCTGTCTTTCCGGAACTACAAAATCACAGGGATGGAGCAGTCCAAAGCACACACACACTTTGCAGCGCACCACTGTGCAACATTCTTCCAATGCGCCTTGTATGCCTTCAGAGCCGAGGACCACCTGGACTTCTAAAGCAACATCGCCAACTGCAGTGTCAAGGCCCGTCTGCGCAATTCCTGCCTCTCAACCTCCAAACCCACCCCAATTTGGAATCCGAGAGGCAGAAGGCCCAGACCCATCCAGAGCGGGCACAGAAATGAGGACAGGAACCATCTGCAGACTCTCCATCTTGAAATGCAGAATCTACACTAACATGCTCAGTCTCTTGAGTTCCATGACCAGTCAGAACTTGCCATTTGGTCTCGGCACCACAAATACAACAGAGTAAAAACCCATTCGCCTTTTCTTCTGCGAACTTCCTGTATCGCCCCCCTCTCTCCAACAACTCCAGTACACCGAGTCATGGTCAGAGAGTATTCTGCTCTCCTGGGAAGTGGACTTGCTAATGCTCCCGAGCATGGAGGAGGCAAGGCCAACTTGATCTGGTATCCCCACCGAACAATTCTGTTCACCCACAGGTCAGATGACACGGCCAAGCTGGCAAGAACCAACAGAGCCTGGCCCCAACATATTTGGCATCTGGACCTCTGTGAAGGATCCGTAACAAAGGGTTTGCAAGACATCTGTGGCTTTTCAGACCAACTCCCAACAGAGGGTTTCTGACAATTCTCCTTGGACACAGCATGACTCAGAAACTTCTTATGCCTGCCAGAAGCACCTGCCCAGGGTTAACCAGATAGTGACGACATAACTTTTCAGTGTGCTTATCTGCCTTGAACACACACAATGCACCCTGTCCTCCAGAGAGTCACCAAACAACATCTTTCCTTCAAACTGAATTTTCAACACCACTGCCTTCTGATTCTCATCAGAATGCCAGTCTCGGAGGTGCAAGTAACAGCAGCACGAAACTGCAGCTCCCATGGTTACCACTGCCACATGAACACCATCATATGCCAAATCTGACAGAAGCTCCACCTGCAACTGCATAGCCTGCAGCAGGGGAACACTGTCCGCCTGTTCCTCTGCAAGCTGAGCCAACTTCAGAAAACCACCAAACGCAGTCTCAACCATGTAGGAGGAGGTGTATGTTGAAGCCCGAAACCTACGTGGGCCACCACACAAGATTTTTTCAGGGCCAAATCCACCTTTTTGTCCAGAGGATCCTGGATGGACACCTCCTCAGCCACCATCGATGAGCAACCCACCAAGCACGACAGGATAATATCGACCTGAAGCACCTGCAGAAGTGCCCTTTATAAGGGATAACGCTTGGCCTTAAAGCGAGGATCTGCCACCTTTTCAGGCCAGTCTTTAAGGACTTCCTCCAGAATCTCAGGAAGTAACCGCAGTCCCACCTTGATATTATGTTTAAACTGGCATGGATGAGGCCAGGATCCAGATGCCACATTAGCCACAGAGGAGATTGCTGAATCCCCATGCATTCTGCAGCCTGCACCAACACTGCAGCCAGGTCCTCTTTGTCCAGATACTTTTCCTTCAGATCCACAGAACAGCCAGGCACCGCATCAAAGGAGGACGAGTATGACTCCCTGTCAGAAGATGAAGGTAATGACAGCACCAGAGGCCAGGATTGTCTGAACTTCTTCCTCACACCAGCCTCCCTCCTCAGGGCCTTCTTGCAAATGCGGACCAACAGTTGGAGGAGGTACGCTGGTCAGCGCCCTCCGAAGAAGACAGCAAGCTTGCTATTTCGCCCTCCGTGTCAACATGCATCAATTTACACAGCCAATTGCCAGGAGTCCTGTCAGCCAAATTCAACAGGACAGAGGACACCCAGAAGAAGATTACAGAAAAGCAGCAGCAGAGACCTAACAGAACGGCAGCAGAGTCACTAGCACAGTGAAATACCAGCAGCTAAAGAACCCATCAGACCCCCCCTACATATAGGTCAGCAAGGGTTAAGCAGGTGCAACAAGTTCCACAATAAAACAAGCACACGTACCAGCCACGCCTCCATGCACCTGGGCTCAGCTACGTGACTAGCTGACTCAGTCAGTCAGAGCCTCCGCCCAACCCAGAAGTTAACTCCAGGACTTGCCGTGCATTAGCCACGTTTGTTTTCATTATGAAACTCGAGGGACGTCCGCTTGTGAGGGTAGAACTCAGATTACTAGCATTACAAGTCCAAGCACTTAACGCTAATGCCACTGCTCCGAGCGCTGTTCCTCTTTTAAAATAAATAGAAAATGAGAGATCTTGCAGAGTTATCAGGCTCTGCCCGTACACCCGCATGGTCAAAGAAATGACTGTGGCCTCCCTAAAGCTCCCGCGCACCCTTAAAACAAACAGCTGAAAAGGGATCTGGAGCCACCCATTACACACGCCGAAGCACCAAGGAGGAGGGAGCTGAAGTAGCCAGCCCCTCCCTCAGAACAGCTACCATCACCTGCAGATGACCGAGGGCCCCACCCTCCACCCCCATTGACTGATTCTAGGCGAGAAGTGTCTCCCCATGCCGGCTAAAGAAAGCAGAGGCCATCCTGGCCAGACCGCCAAGTAGAACGTTCCAGGACCAGGAAAAAAGCTCAACCAGGCTTCCTGCTTAGCAAAAGGACATAGGAGACTGTGGTGCTGGAATTTCCTTTTCGGAGGGACAATGCCTCCTAGTCCTTGTCCTACCATTTCTCTGTGTGTGTTTTCTCACGTTTTTTGCCACTGAGGTCCAATCTGGACCTCTGGCAGTTATATGATATAAGGCATTTATAACGCGCCTGTACACAAGGGTTTCTAGGCGCTACAAGACAAGGAAGGGAAGACATAGGGAGGACAAAACAAACGATCATACAAGGACTTGTGTCATTCGAATTGTGACAATAAAAGTGCAGGGGGAAGGAGGCGGGCAAGTGCAAGGGAGAGGAAAGGGGGAGTGTGATCAGGGCAGCATGGCTCTGAGTAAGTGCAGCCAGGGCAGAGTGGCTCTCGGTAAGTGCAAGGAAGCAGGGGGGCTCTAGGGGTTACAGTTACAGCCCCTAAATGCACGGTAGGCCAGGAGACAGTGCAAAGGAAGACTGGTCATGGAGGGGCCTGGTCCCCATTGATATCCTGAGAGAACCAAGCAACCAGTCGGCGCAGCAGACATGTAAGTTAGCAACGGAGTGAGAGAGAAAAGGCAGAGGAGAAAGGAGGGTCTTGAGCTGCTTCCGGAACTTCAGGTAGTCCAGCTCGAGTCTGACTGGGGCAGGGAGGCCATTCCAGAGGGAGGAACCTGCAGAGCAGAGGGATCTACCCCCACTCTCTGCCTGGAGAAGCGTCTGACCCTCATAGAGTTGGAGGAATCTGAATGAAGGGCTCTAGAAGGAAGGTATTTCGGAAGATAGAATTGGATGTAGTGCGGGCCCTGGCCCCAGAAAGCCTTGTTGATTATGCAGAGTGTTTTGAACTTAATCTTTGCCACCACCGGAAGCCAGTGGAGAGATTTCAGGGCTGGAGAGATACAGTCCCTAGGTTGAGGTCAAGGATAACTCTCGCAGTCCTGTTCTGGATTACTTGCAGGGGGCAAAGAGTAGAGGTTGGCAGACTGAGAAAGAGGCTGCTGCAGTAGTCCAGCCTGCAGAGAACCAGGGTTCTGGAGACAGTGAGCTTCTGGGTGAAAGTGAGAAAAGTTGTAATACCTCTGAAGACGTGCAACTGGAAGTGGGCCTTTTTGGCAAGGTCCGTGATGTGAGGAGAGAAGGAGAGAGTGGAGTCGAAGAAGGTTTTTTGCCTCACAACAAGGCGAGGGTAGCAGGCCCAAGGAGGTGGCCAGAGTGAGCGAGGGAAAGCAGGAGCAGGGGTCCCAATTGTCGTGAATCTCCCCCCGTCTCACCTGAGATCGCTTCTTGCAGGGATCCGCGGGAAGATTCTTCTTGCGGGTGGATCAAATTTTGTACAGGCCGGCACGAGTCTCTTCCGACTCCAGCGTGCGTTCAACGTTCCAGGATACTCGCGGGTTCAGGACGTCCAGGAAGGAAGAAGCGGTCGCAAGGATACGTGGATTCCAGGAACAGGGTGGAAAGGAGAGGGTGGAAGGAGTGGTAATAAGGGTCCAGGAACTTGGATAACAGAAGGGTTCGCCAAGCTGCGAAGTACACGTCTAGTCACTACCTATTGATAGCGTTGAGACGCGTGGGGCCGCAGGGGCGTGACATACTTCATATTCCAGTTGGTCGTCCACAACCACGGGACTGGGTCTGCAGGATTTCCGGGAGGATTGGATGTAGGGTTTCAATAAAGAAGTGTGAAAAACTGGGTGAATTTTCTTCCAGGAGTCTGGTAGCTTGGGCCGGAATGAGACTGGGTTGATGACTTCTTTTATGGAAAACAGCCCATAGTACCGGGGGGCCAATTTGTTTGGTCGTAAATGTCGTGGTAGGAGTTTCGAGGACAACCAGACTTGATCACCGACTGAATAAGAAGGCCCTGGTCTTCTCTTGGAATCCGCATAACGCTTAGTGTGTGTTTGGGCCTTTTCTAAATGTTCTTTGGTTTCCTTGTGTATGTTGATGAGAGTTTCGATCCAGGAGTCGACGGTAGGTACTGGTGTAGGATGTGGAAGAACAGAAGGTAAAAGTGACAAGTTGAATCGTTGACTGCAATAGAAGGGGCTGGTCTTGACTGCTGAGTGATCGGAATTGTTGTAGGCAAATTCAGCCACAGGTATAAGTAGCGACCAATCATCCTGTACCTTGGTGGCGAAACAACAAAGGTATTGTTCTAGGGACTGATTTACACGTTCCGTAGCTCTGTTAGTTTGTGGGAGATAACCAGATGAAAGAGCACGTTGGATTCCTAGAATGCAACAGAGATGTTTCCAGAATTGTGAGAAGTATTGAGGTCCTCGGTCTGATATGATCTTGGAAGGAAGTCCATGAAGGCGGAAAATGTGTTCCAGGAAGATTCCAGCGAGTTCTGATGAGGATGGTAGTTTGTACAGGGGTGTAAAATGAGCCATATGAGTGAACAAGTCAATGGTGACCTTGATAGTCGTGTATCCCCTGGAAGGTGGTAATTCCACAATGAAGTCTGTAGCGATGAATTTCCATGGCCTTGTCGGTAGTGTAGGTTGCAGTAGGAGACCCGCCGGTCTCTTGTTCTCGTGTTTGTTTTGACTGCAGATAGAGCAGGCTCGGATGTACAGTTGTACGTCAGTCTTCATTCTAGGCCACCAAAATTGTCTTTGTATAAGACGGAGAGTGTTGGTGATGCCACGATGTCCGGAGTGGAGGGTATCGTGGCAGAGGTTTATTATCCTTTGTTGTAGTTTCTGTGTGGGAATGACTAGAGCGTTATCTTTGAACAAATATCCGTCCTTGGTTCTCAGATTCCATGGATTCTTCCTCGAAATATCCTTCCAGAGCTCAGAGGATTGGGTTTGTATCCAGACTTCTTCCAAAAGTCTGACTGCTTGAGCTACAAAAATCGTGTGGGGAAACATCTTGGGATAGGCCCGATCTTCAATAGTTCGTAATCAGGACGGTGAGATAAGGCATCAGCAATTATGTTTTGTGATCCAGGAACATGACTGATGAGGAACTGGTACTGGGCAAAGAAGAAGGCCCAACGGCCCTGACGACTGTTCCTACACTCCAAGGATTGTAGAACTTGAAGGTTTCGGTGGTCCGTGCGAACCTGGACTGGATGTCTAGCTCTCAGGAGTAGATGTCGCCATTCTGTGAAGGCTTGGCGTATGGCTAACAGTTCCTTTTCCAAGACGGAATAATGTGTCTCACTGGGAGTCAGGGTTCGTGAAAGGTAAGCAATGGGGTGTTCAAACTTGTCCTCAAATTCTTGCTCCAAGGCTGCTTCTATGGCGTAGTTAGAGGCATCCGTCTCCACTAGGAATGGCCGATTAATGTCGGGTTGGGCTAGGATGGGGGCTTGAGTAAACTCTGTCTTTAGGCGTTGGAATGCCTTGTCTTGAGGTGCAGACCAGAGAAAGGGAGTGTCTTTCTTCAAGAGAGCGATGATCGGTTGAACAATCTCAGAAAAGGTGGGTATGAACTTTCGATAGAAATTGGCAAGTCCCAGGAAGGATTGAACTTGTTTCACGGAAGTGGGAGCCGTCCAAGATAGTATGGCCTTTCCCTTCGAATGATCCATACCAATTCCTTCTGGACTAAGGACAAATCCTAGATAATGAACAGAAGTAACGTGAAACAGGCATTTCTCAGGTTTGGCTAGGAGTCTGTGTTCATGTAGTCATTGTAAGACTGCCTTTACATGCTCTTCATGCTTTAAAAGGTCCTTGGAGTAAATCAAGATATCCTCCAGGTAGACGATGACGAAGAGAAACAGCATGTCAGAGAACACACCTATCCATGAATCGTTGAAAGACTGCAGGGGCATTAGCAAGTCCAAAGGGCAAGACCAGATATTCAAAGTGTCCAAAAAGGTGTTCTAAAGGCTGTTTTCCATTCGTCTCCTTCCTTGATACGAATCAGATGATAGGCACCCCTGAGATCCAGTTTCGTGAAGATTACAGCACCTCTCACCGCTTCCAGGATATCCGAGATCAAGGGTAAGGGGTAGCGGTCCTTGAGGGTGCATTGATTTAATCCACAATAATCGAGGCAAGGTCTAAGTTCCTTGGTGTCCTTCTTGGGAACAAAGAACAGCGAGGCTCCAGCTGGGGATTTTGATGGTCTTATGGTGCCATTTTCAAGGTTGGTATCCAAGTATTCTCGGAGGGCCTTTTTTTCAGGTTCGGATAGGATAAACATCCCCCCAAAGGGAATCACTGCTGAAGGCTCTGTGTCTATGGCGCAGTCTTCAGGTCTGTGAGGGGGTAGAGCCTGAACTATGGCAGTTGAAAACACATCAGCATAACTTTGATAGGCCTTTGGGACCTGAATGATATTGGAAACCATGAGTGCCTCTTGTTGATCTGCTGGATTACTTTCAGACGATATCGAGGAGGGATCCGGGGATAAACAATGAGACAGAAAATACTCTGAACCAAGAAACAAGGATCCTGCTGTCCAATTGATGTATGGATTGTGTTTCTGCAACCAGGGCATGCCTACTACCATGGGGTAGTGGGCTGATTTGATAATATCAAACTTGATCAATTCCTGGTGATGGTTTATTGAAAGTTGTATTTCCTTGGTCTGCAAGGATATGGGTCCTGAACTGAGGGGTCTTCCATCAATTGCCTCCACAGGTTGCAATACACCCCAGGCTTCATATAGAATGTGGTGCTTAAAGACCCAATCTTGATCAATGAATACTCCCATAGCCCCACAATCCACCAAGGCCAGGGTGGGGTAGGTCTCCTTCTTTGATAACGATAAGAAGGTTTGTAGAACCACTAGGTTGTTCTGTCCAGGAGAGTTCAAGGATGATGGAATAGATGTGGAGCAAACATCTCTCTCCCGGCACCTTGCTCCATCTAGGATCGGGAGCTGGCATTTCCCGGACGCCGTGGTGGGGCTAGAGTACATTCTCTAACCAGGTGTTTATCCGATGCACAATACATGCACAAGCCTGTGTGGATCCTTCTCATCCTTTCTTGTCGGGAAATGGGTCCACGGAAGGCTCCTATTTGCATGGGTTCCGGGTCATTGTCAGGGGTTGGAACAGGATCAGTTTTTACTGAAGTCTCAAGGGAACTTTTCTGGAAGGGCATCTTGGGTCTTTTTTCTCTCTGCCTTTCTTTCCTGGATACGAAAGTCTATCTGCATGGCTAAATCCATAAGAGCCTGGAATGAGCTAGGACGAGCCACTCTGGCTAATTCATCTTTTATATCCTTGTTTAGGCCCCTACGGAAGAGAGTGAAACTTGCTTCTGAGGACCAATCTGCTTCCTTGGCCAATTGTTTGAATCTTGTGGCATACGTTAGCATGTCCTGGGATCCTTGCCGAAAGTCAAGTAGGCGTTCCTGGGCACTATATACCTGTTCTGGGCGGTTGAACATGGTTTTGAGAGCCTGTATGAATCCGTCATAATCATCTAGGAGGGCATCTTCAGAATTGACTAAGGGAGTAGCCCAAGTCAATGCATTTCCTGCGAGGTGCGAGATTATAAAGCCCACCTTTGCCCTGGAAGTTGAAAAATAATAGGGCTTAAAGGTAAAATGCACCAAACAGGAGTCCAGGAATCCACAAAGGGATTTTGCAGACCCATCATACTTGTCTACGACACCACCCAGTAACACAATCTCTTTTGTAGCGGAATCGCGAGACAAAACAAGTTGCTTTAATGCAGCATTCTCCGCTTTTAAGTTCTGCACCTCGGTTGTTAGTTCTTGCATGCCACGCATGAGATCCTGGATGGCCTTTTCCATATCGGTTTCAATATCGGTCGTTCGGCGTCTCAAACTGTCGTGAATCTCCCCCCATCTCACCTGAGATCGCTTCTTGCAGGGATCCGCGGGAAGATTCTTCTTGCGGGCGGATCGTTTTTTGTACAGGCCGGCACGAGTCTCTTCCGACTCCAGCGTGCGTTCAGCGTTCCAGGATACTCGCGGGTTCAGGACGTCCAGGAAGGAAGAAGCGGTCGCAAGGATACGTGGATTCCAGGAACAGGGTGGAAAGGAGAGGGTGGAAGGAGTGGGAATAAGGGTCCAGGAACTTGGATAACAGAAGGGTTCGGGTTCACCAAGCTGAGAAGTACACGTCTAGTCACTACCTGTTGATAGCGTTGAGACGCGCGGGGCCGCAGGGGCGTGGCATATTTATGGGACGAACTACGTCCGCCATGAAGGCTGGTGCGAGCCATGTCACGTGATACGGCCATGTTGGGAGAAACAATTAATGCAAGCCCCGCCGCGATAAGGACCAGGAAGTCCAGAAGGGGCGCGTTCTGTGGGTCATGACACCAATGAGAAGGATCTCTGTCTTACTGGCATTAAGACAATAATTGTTGGAGGCGCACCAATCCTGAATCATGGATAGACCATCAGGAATGAGCAAGGGAGGAGAGGAGGCTGAGAGAAGCCTGAAAGAGAGCTGAGTGTCATCCGCATAACACAGTGCAGCTCTTCATGTTTTCCTTTTGGTGAACAACACCCATGGGATACCCTTATTGCTGCCATGGGTGTGGACAGACCCTTGTACCCCTTATGTGTATTTTTGGGCACCTATCTGTTGCCCGCAGAGCAGGGTATGGGCTGGTGGCAGCTACATGCTGACTTAGCAGTGGCTCTGAGTGTCTTCCCTTTTTGGGACACCCAGTCCCTGCCATAGAAATCAATGGATTCCTGAAGAAAGGCAAGTTGGCCTCTGTAGCCTCTTGGTTTCTATTGCCTTTTATCTTGTTTCCCATCCTCCTGGAAAGCCTGGACTCTGTCCCTTCCTCCTGACTGGCTGTTGGGTGGAAATACCATATATGCCTCTGGAGCTGCCTCCTATCAGACTGACTGGAGCCTTCCCATGGCTGTGTGTTGTGGGTACACCCTTGGGGTGGGACCTGTATGAATGGAGTCTGAAGTGAACTCACATTCTGTATTGTGGGGGTCTGGGTGTGGTTGTATGACAATTCCTGAGACAGCCCTGACTGAAAACTGAGTGAATGCAGTGTAGTGTGCTGAAAGGCTGGGTGCTTACTCCAATCCACATTCTGTGTTGTGGTTGTCTGAGTGGAGTGAATGGCCTAAATGCCTATGAGCCCGATTGGCTGCCTGCCTTCATGAATGCACTCTTGAACGATTGGCTGCTGAGCCTGGCTCAGCCTGAGTGAATGGGGACCAAATGTACATAACTGTCACGATTCGCTCCCTTCGCTCCCATTCCCACCACTTGGGGGCATGATTTGGGGTTTGTTCCCTACTGGACTTTCCTTCCGAACCTTATGCTACAGTGCTGTGATGAATTGGGAGCGCTAAATCCTTATTTTCCAAGCTACTTCCCTTCAGGATCCATTCCAGGTTTTTGGCAGCCAGTATGCTGCTTTTATCAAATGACTATGCTTCCCAGAATGCCTGGCCCACAGCTTCATCTCCACCATTGCAGGACAAGGCTGGGTGGAGGATAGGCAACACCTGTGGCTGCAGGTGCAGCAAGCAGCACTCCTGCGGCGTGTGCTCGTTAAGCAGGTTTAAAAGCCTCAGTTTGCTTCAGTCCAGCGCTGGTCATTAATGCAGTGTTCCTGTTTGTGACTGGGCCCTTGTTCCTGATTGTAGCCTTGTGCCTAGTTCCAAGTTTCTATTCCTTGTTCCTTATCCCTGGATTTCAAATGTATGTGCTTAATTGATTTCTGCTTCCCAGATTCCCTTTCTGTCTTCCTCTGTTTGCAGGCAGCATTTCTCAGTACTTTCCTTTTTGGTGCAGCCCAGTTTGCCTGTGATCTATATTTCGTTGACTTTGTCCTTTGCTGCTGTAAACCTTGATGCTTTAGTCTTTCCTCTTCATAGATTAGCTTCCTGCCTTTTTCCTTGGATGGGTGGGGAAAGTTTGCCTTTGTAATTTCGTTTTCCCTGCTCCTGTTCCTTACTTTCTCTTGGAATCCATTCCATGTTTCCCCTTGCACTTCTGCATTTATTTGCCATTGATTATTAGGTGTGGTATGCTGTTGTAGCTAGCTCCTGTGTGAATGCCTATGTTTTCCTCACTATTCTGTAATCACTATTCCTTCTTGCCCCTTGTCTTGAGTCTTATGTATTTAGTTATCCTCCCATTGCTGTTATAGCCTTTCTGGGTCCCTGTTTGGTGGGCTTGCTGACTTTCAAGTGGTATTTCTGGTCCTCGTGAGTACTGTTTTTAAGTTTCCTTATTCAATACCATCAAGAGTGTTAGATCACAGATCCTGTCGTTGCTTGCCCTCTATGTGGGTTTAGCGCGCTCAGTACCTGTAATAGCAATTGTGGGTAAGGAGCTTGCCGACTTTCCTTGCCGTCATAAGGAGCTTCTAAGTGCTTAACCCACATCCCTATTCATATATTTGTATTGTTGTCACACTCTGTTTGCACTCCTGGGATTTAGTATACATGAGTCTTGGTTCCTGTGTGCATGTTGTTTGACTCAAAGCTATTCGCTGTGTGATTTTGTGCACATTTCCCTTGCCATATTCACTGCCTTTGTCCTTACCTGACAATAACAGGGGACCTCCCACTCACCAATTTGTTCTGAAGCTGAATCCTGAAACCGACACTGTTCTGTGGCTGAAGTTGTAACCAAAGCTTGAATCCTAGGTCCAGTTGGAGGAAGAAGTCTGTGCCTGCATCTCTTCAAGCAATCAGAAAACTGCTAAGCTGACCAAAGGACAGATTCAAGAGAGGACCTGAGTAGGAGGCCTATTCCCAAGCTAAGTGAGACTTTTCTGCACCTGCTGTTCTTCATCTGAAGTGCCCTGAAAGCCAGTCCTGTGTACCTTCTGTCTGCAGAAGGGGTCTTTGCGAGTCCAGAAGAGAACTGCTTGGACAGCTCAACTCAAAGTCCAGTTGTGTTGCCCAATGTGCGGAGGGGTGTTCGTGACCACTGGAAGCCAGATTGCTGTCTACCGTCCAGAAAAGGGGGTATCCTGGCATAGTGCTGCTTGACACGCAGAGCTGCAAAAGTTCCACCTGATGAAAGAATCCTTCAAGGGACATCCCTGACATGACATCTGACCACTTTTTCTCACCGAAGAAGAGTCCAGCTCGATGTGTGCCAAGGAAGGTCCAACGGTAGGTTTCCTGCCACCAAAATCTGAAAAAAAGGTGCCGTGGATTCAGCCCTGGTAAGGGTCCATAATCCTGTCCAGTGATCGAGTCCAGGTCACCAGAAGCCCTCCAGCACCGAAGATCTGAAAGACATGAACCGCCAAATACTAAAACCCAGCACCTACTTCTGCCACTGCACCCGTTGTCACTGAAATGCATCCAAGTTCCCCAGGGGTCTTATCTTCTTCAGCCAGGCCTTTTCGTAGACCACAGCAAGTTTCACCTTCATAGGACTTCCACAGCCAGAGTAACATCTGTTCAAAGGAGACCACTGCAAAGACCAAAACCTATGCCTTTCCGAAAGGACTTGGGTCATCTTTTTTTCTTGGCTGCGTCATCCCAGTGTCTCCTTCTTGCAAAGGGGGTCCCATCCTTCAAGAGTCCCGTCGAGTGGAGACAAGAAATCCTGCCACTTCGCCTGCCAATGCACCCAAAGTACTGTGACGAAGAAGAGCATTTTTTCTAACTTCAGGAGTCGTCCAGGGGTTTCAAAGTCATGTTGGATCCTGTTTCCTGTGGCATCTCAAGTACATTGGGGTGGTAAAACCTAAAGAAAGAAAGCAGAGCATTATTGAACATTTTTGGAAAGCGCTGTAAGAGACAAGATAAGGTACTCCCTAACGTTTCCATTACAGGTTGCCCAGGTGGCGGGATCCTCACACAGTAATGCGATTTGAGTATTATGAAAGAATACTGCCTATGTTCTGAAGCTAACCTGCCTTTCCTCCTTGATCTATGAAAGTACACCTTATCTAAGAATTCACACGCCTGTTTTAAACTATCAGCAGTTGGTGCATTTTTACTGAATTTAAGTCTAGTGTGGTACCACATAGTGTGTATATATTTGCCATTCTTTGAATAGAACTGCCTGAGTACAAAGTGTTATTTTTTTATATGTATATATTTTACTGAACCTTGTTTTATATAAATAAGCTGTGTTTTCACCTAACATAGTGTGTGGACATTCCATTGTGGGAGCATTGGACTCACTGTACTTAAGAACCAGCCTGCATCACCTCCTGAGTGCTGAAGCCTTGTTTGCTCGTCTAAGTTACCATAACGAGAACCTTGGCTGGGGTTCTCTGTACCACTGTCACAACCATATAGAGGGCAGAAGTACAGATATTCCCCTCTAGACTTCACGGAGAAAAACATCCCAACTCCATGCACCCAGAAGCCCAGCAATGTCACAGCTGCCCCACCAAGCCAAGCAGGGAGAGGAAACAATGGAACAGCAGGTTGCCCAGCCTCCCACCCAAGATCCTGACAAGGAGGCAGGAAAATTAAAACTAACACGTTGTGAGGGTGGGAGAGTATTGTGCTCTCAGGGGAGGGGTGGGCAGGCATGGGTATTAGTATAAATATGGAATGGATTTCTGAAATGGAAGTCGGGGACCTCACAAGAAGTACTGGGTCAAGGAAGAGGGACTTGGAGGTAATTACCTCTTACAAGTATATAGACAACAGATTGTGCTACAAAGTGAAGTCATTTACTTTAATGACAGACCACCAGTTGATGTCTGTAAGTCTTTACCATTCATCTTAAAAAAAGAAGCCAGGCTGCACTGCACCAAAATGACATAACAGAGGAGAAATATTTGACACATCCTGCTCACTCATGCTAAGTGTGAGATGATTAGGCAATCCTGGCTTTCAGTCCTCTGTTGCTTTGCATTTTGATGCTTGTAGTCCTGCATTTGTACAGGAAAAGTAAAATTCCTACTATTGTACAGGAATAGAGAATGATATCAGATGACATTCTTGTACTTGTAGAATATCTCCACCTTTGCCCAGTAAAACACAAGCGCTTTATTTCTGTATGAGCGAGTGAGGGAGAGTGTGATTGGGTAAGAGTGCATTAGCGTCAGAGAGAGTGAGATAGTGTGTGGGACAGCGAGTGAGTGTGAGCGAGTGTGAATGTGTTAGTGAGTGTGTGAAAGTGAGTCTGAGAGTGTGAGAGCCTATAGGTCCCCTTAAGGCCTACTAGCCATGGCCTTTAGCCATGGCCCATGGCCACAGCCTTCCGAATGGCCACTGTACTTGTTCCACCTAAGTTTCCATAGGGCCCACTAGCCATGGCCAGTGCCCACGGCCACTTTAAAAAAATATGTTCCTATTCCCGAAGTAGCTGCAACATTTCCTTTTTTTAAACTCTTTTCTGATGCCCCTGGTTATATCAGTGTACTACCCATAACCACAGTTATACGAAAATGCTCGAAAAATCCAAAGCTCTTGCCCACCCTCAAAGGCACACACTAAGTGCCCCCTCCTCTCTTCCCATGGCCCCCACTCCTATCAGGTGCTTTTTCCCTCCCTACCCCCTTCCCATTACCCTCTATCACTCTTCGTATCGTGGGATGCACTTTCAGTCCCACTCGCGTCTTCCACGTGCCTGTGATTATCCCCAGTATAACCCAGGTTATGCGAAAACATTCAAACTATAATTCTGTCACCTGAGCACCCGATGCACAATTTCACATGGTATCCTCTTTCCCCCTCCCACCTCTAGACTGATGCCATTTCCTCCTTTTCTTCCTCCAAATGGCTTTTCTTCCACTTTTCATTTTCGGCTAACCCAGGTTATAACTGCGGTTAACTCTTGCATCAAACAAATAAATAAATAGAACTGGAGGCTTTTTTATTTCTTAAAAGCCTCGCTGATGCATTGTGAGACACATATATGGAAATCATTTTGGGAGAAGGGGACACCCCTTCTACATCAAATATTTTACCAACTGCTGGATGGAATTACCCCAGACTCCTCCCGGAAATCGAGTCAACGCTTCGTGCCCAAGTTGTTTAATTCCTGGTGCAATTCTGTCCAGCGCTTTTTGCTGTTTGCTGCGCAGATATTTTGACTTTTTCCTCTATGGGAAAATGAATGGCAGTATGCCAAAAAGAGCATTTTTTTGCTTTCTTAATAACTTTTTCATTTTGATTGAATCTCAAAATATCCCATCAAGGAGGCCTGTGACAAACCTTTTGTTTACAAAATATCAGCCAAACCTGTCATTCAAGTCAAATGTCATTCGCTATTCAATTTTGGGGTTTCTTATGGAACTTGCTACACACCTTAATTATAGTCTGGCAATATATATATATATATATATATATATATATATATATATATATATATATATATATATATATATATATATATATTCAATGAAAAAACTTAGTTAAGGGGACGTTATGGTTAAGTTGCACTAATATAAAAACCTATGAAATTCATTGGAAAAACATTGTTACAGGGACGTTATGGTTACAGGTAAAACCAAAAAACCTCAGAAATTCGCCAGTTATGATAAGCTAAGCAACCATAACTCGCGCCACCACAGTGCATTGCTAAGACATCAAAGATGGCATCACAAATGTCATTGATGCATATGCTTGGGAAACTACGGATTGTATACCATCATATTCCTCAAGCTGGTGTATTTGTGTGTCTAGAATATCACATTGTGCCACCCATCTTGGACAAATGTGGGGACAAAGTCGGTATCTACTATTGACTTATTGAGTTGCTGCTGGTATACCCCCCCCAGCCATATTCAACACATCGCCAGCAAAAAGATTTTGACCTGATATCACATACACATATGAACAAACAAAAATATAAAAACCGAAGGTTGACACTCAATAACATTTCAGTGAAAGTTCAACTACAATGAGAACTCCAGAGCATTATGGGTTCATACTCTTGGCAAACCTGCTGTTGACCAAAGAGAACTTGAGCCACAAATGTCTACATCCACGCTTCTCATGGATATGACATTTCCACTGCTAGTGACAAGGAATTGTTGTACCACTCTCGTTTAGTCACCCAGAAATGTATACAGTTCTTCATCTCTATTGTGCCCCATTGGGAATTTGGTGTCACAGTCCACTATAAAGAGCAATTCCATTTGTCTCAGCTTCCTTAATCTATTGCCTCCTCTGGGATGAGCAATTGCCGTATTGATTTCAAAGTATTTAAACGAGGAAAGATTGCCTTGGTGTGCATCCTCAAAGTGCTTAGCTAATGGGTAAGCCATATCACGATTTCTGATCGCTCGCAGATGTTGTAGGATGCACCGTCTTACCTCAGGTTTGGTACTACCTATATACCATAGTTTGCATTCACAAGTGATGACATAAATCACAAATTGTGTAGAGCACTTGATCACCTTCTTGATTGAGACTACCTTCCCTGTGCGTGGATGGGTATATTTGCTTGTGCTGGACCCAAATTGACATACTTTGCCTTTTGAACAGGTGGAGAATTCGGGGAGTTGACTGGGAAGCCAATTACCTGCCGTTTGGGCATTGATGGGTTGATACATACTTGGTGATAGTTTAGATTGAATGGAAGCAGATTTCCTGTATGTGACTGTTGCATGGGCTTGCAAAAGATGACTGATGTCCTTGTCTCTCTTCAATAGATGCCAATGTTTGCTGAAGATCTGTCTTATCTCATTTGCAGCTTGATTGAACGTAGTGATAAATCTGATGAAATTGTCACCTTTACCTTGGGAAATTTTGTGTTGAATCGGATTTTTGGCAAGGATATCCTCCCTGGATTTACTGTAACTTCGGTTATATGCTTTATTAATTGTGTGCTTGTGGTTTCCGCCAGCAAGGAATCTCGCAGCGGCTCTTTTTGAATTGCTCTCCCAGGTTTCTCTTTCACTGCAATTTCGCCTTATCCAGAGGAACTCGCCATATGGTATAATGTTTTAAGGCAAGTTGAATGTGCACTTGTGGCGTGTAGAACTGCATTCGTACTTGTGTCTTTTTGATACATATCCGTTGTCATGGTACCATTAACAACTTTTAATTTAATGTCTAGATAGACCACTTCAGCCCTGTTGTGATGTTCAGTGAACTTCAGATTTGATTGCTCCAAATTAAGTATTCGAAAACATTCCATCCATTCTGCCTCGGTGCCGTCCCAGAGGATGAACAGGTCATCAATATACCTTCGCCATAGGATGACCTTGTCAATATACATCTTCTTATCACTGGCAAACAAACTTTCTTCCCAGGCACCCATATATAGTTTGGCAAATACCAGGACTACGGCGGCACCCATAGCAGTCCCACATATTTGATTATAGAATTCCCCGTTAAAAATTTATGTGTTGTGTGTTAGGCAGAAGGATAACATTTCAAGCAACATCTGAGAGTGGTCACGATGGCTGAGGGATCTTGTCAAAAGGTAACATTTCACTGCTGCAAGGCCTTGAGCATGCAAAATGCAAGTATAAAGTGATGTATATATATGGTAGCGTAGAGGAGTAGCTGAATGCCTCTGAAGGAAATTCCACCGCCCTCACACCTATATGTTTGAGGCCTGAGATTGTGCCCAGTAGTTGTGACCATTCTGCAGCAAATCGTTGAGAAAACCCTAACAGATGTACTCTCGAATTGATGACAATCTAATGGAGGAAATCCCCAAAGGAATATGAAAAGAGCAAGAAAAGGAGTTGGTGACGTCACAAGAAGCAAAGTGTGACGCACAGAGAAGACTGACTGAAGAAGATACATGGCCGGTATAGAAACTGAAGACAAGATAAAGAATCGAGTAAACGTTCATATGTGAAAAGAAGATTGCACGTGTGAAGAACACTGCATAAAATGCAAGCCGTTTTATAATTGTAAAGATGCAGCAATGGAAGTAGATCAAGTAATCTTAGAAGCTGGCTATGAGTATTGAATAGACTGCAGGCAAAGCCGCCATTGTATAGAAACTGGACATCAGTGTCACACATTGAGTAAGCTCAGACTCACAGAGAAAGAAGGATCAAGAGCTGTGTTGCAGCAAAGAATTAGCTGGGATTGTGAAAATGAATGGCAAAGCTGCCTGGCCTGGTGTCAAGGCTGAAGCAGCCAAGATCGGTTATATATTCCTGAAGGCGGCGAATATGTAGAGCTGAATCATTCCTTGTTAAGGTGCAAAGAAAGAACACCATGTATGCCAAGTTTTATTCATTTAAGACAATTGAATGCAGCACAATAGTCCAAATCAAGGTCTCTTGTCACGTGAGCCAAGGATGGAAATAGTGTTGGGCACACAGTTCTAGAACTATGATAGCATGTGCTCACACTCCCTTATATTCCCAGAGATGAGAATACACTACAAGGCCAAGTTCAAAGACAATCTTCATGGCAGAATGCATGGGCGATGAGAGACGTTGGGCTAATTTGGTGGGGAGGTACAGTCAAGTCCACCTTCTGGCACCTGGGGTATGAGCTTACGTACTGCTAGTGAGCCGAATGTTCCAAACTGGCACGAGCGTACCAACCAATTGTAGAGGGCCATATAACGAAGGGCCTTATAGTTTAAGAGCCAATAATATGCTGCATACTTAATAAAGTTGAAGATGACTTGCACTAGAGGTGGGCACCAGATATCCAGCTGCCAGTAGAGATCCAATCACAACACAACCCCTTATAGAAAGTATACTTAGCTATTTCCCTTGAGCCTATTATAACCCCTCATAGGTTTCTCGTATTTGTCACGTAGTATGATGTCACGTATGATGAAGTATTGCTATATAAATGTAATTTTTTAAGAAATGCATTGAGAGACTCAAGTGAATATCAGTTGAGGTCCTTCGTAACTCCCTGTTTTAGACAATTGATATTAAAACAGAAATACTTTGCCATCTTCCTGAGTTGGTTCGATTATTTGGTGTCAGAGTTATTCTGCATCCAATCCATTGCATGCGTGTTGCCAAAGGGGCTCTAAGCTCACATGGTAGTACTGTGGATGGTTCAAAAAGATCCAAACTAATTCAGCGCCAGTATTTCGGACGATCGGACATCCTCCGCCATCTAGCCGGAAGATCGCAGGGTTTTCTGTGAAGAGCGGCCGAATAGGAAACTTGCAAGAAGAACCAAGATGGTGGGCAGGTCCACCTGCCCACTTTGACAAAATCCCTGCCCAGTTTCCACGGGTGCTCTGCGGACGGAAGGTGAAGTGGTCGGTTGGAGGAAGAGATGATACCGAAGGCCTTGAGTCAATTAATGAACGAATGGTGAGTAGACTAAGGAGAATGGCGAATTAAGGGGACGGGGCTGTAGTACATTTTGAGTAACGGGAAATATTGTGTGAAGATAGATATAGCGCCTAGAGTCCTGGGTCAAGGCAGCTTAAGAAGGAGACATTTCAAACTCCAGTCAGATTACAGTAAAATATATAACTTGTAAACAGATTTGCATAAGGTGATGTCTCAAACCCTGTAAAGGGTATAAGAAAAGGCAAAAAAAAGGAAAAAGTGTGATCACAGTGCTTATTTAAATGTGTGAAAATGACTAGTCTTTGGGGGTCATTACGACCTTGGAGGAAACCATGCTGCAATTTGCGGCATTGTTACCCCCTTACCGGGTACCGGGTCCGGGTTACTTATATGAGGAATTAGCCGGGCCATTCCAACCTTGGAGGACCCGGTAATTCCTCATTTGAGGAACCCGGACCTGGTACATCCCCATTCCCATTTGAGCCCCCATAGGGCTCAATGGGAATGGGGAGTGAGCTAACAATGGGCCTGTTAATAACGGGCACGTTATTATCTCCCTGGTCTGCTAGCGGGACCCGCTAACCAGGCGCCCTTTGCCGGTCCCGTGAGCCAACCTCGTAATGCAGTGGTAGGGGTTTAATGGGGCCGGCAGCTCTACCGGCCCCGTTAAACCCCTACCGCCAACCTCGTAATGACCCCCTTTGTGTTGTTTGTTGAGTAGAGATATTGAAAAATTATAGAAGTTGTGAAGTCATTGAGAAACGAATTGAAGAGCTGAAAGTAACTACCTAGTGAAGAGGTTGTTACCAATCCAAAGGTAGAGCAAGCAGGCTTGAGCAGTGATTGTTGGTGCGCGTTCATATTTGTGGTTTTAAAAGTATTGAGACTTGTCGTAATGAGAGCTACTCCTCTGATGTACCGATGCACAACACCGCCAAAAGACATGCCCAAGCTCAAACATTATAGCGTGGAGTTGTTAAAAGGAACGGACAATAAGATGTTCATGCCATGGCCACAAGAGGGATCGCTGTAAAAAATGGTATTGCAACACATGACAACATACTTGCACGCTGCGTACACGGGAAATAAATTAGAGAAAAGGTTAGCTATTTCAGAGCTCTGGATGATGTACCAGGAAGAGAGAGAGGATCTGCCACCTGCGGAGTGGATACTTAGTCAGCGAAAAGAGGAAGACATTGAGCCTTCAGCTCCCCTTACCTCATCTGAAGTAAAATACAATGGCCCTCATTACGACCCTGGCGGAAAGTGACTGACCGGACCGCCACAGCGTAAATAGCGTTTCCGCCATTGCACGATGGAGCAAAGTGCGGCCCATTCCGACCCATCGGGCATGAGCACCACGGCATGGCGGAAGTGCAAAGTCCGCGATGGCGGAAATGACCCCAAAACGGCCCACACCGCCGCCGTACGGCGCCCTAGGTGCAATACCGCCACCCATCACAGCGGACACCGCAGTGTGCGCCTACCGGAAAGTACGGTGACCGTAAATATACGGAAACGGAAGTAAAAACATGGGCCCGGAACGGGAAACATCCCGCCGTACACCTATAAAACCACAAAAACCACACAACCACTAAAAACACTACCCTGAGACACACCCCAACCCGTCATCCACCCTAGCGAAACCAAGAAAAATGGGAAAAGTAGCGAAGAAAGCGTGCGACCGCAAGCGGCAGGTCCACTTCTCCCGTGAGGAACTCACCGTGCTAACAGAGACCCTCCAGGAGAATGCTGCCGTCGTCTTCTCCACGCAAATGACCAGGACGGCACTTGCGAACAAGAAGGCCATATGGGCTCTGGTGGCACAGCGGGTAAGTGCGGTGGGGACCGCACCCCGCAACCCACAGCAATGCAGAAAGCGATGGGACGACCTGCGGATACGCGTCCGCAGCATACTCTCTGCCAACCGCAACATTGCCACAGCCACCGGGGGAGGTCCTGAATCACCCATCAAGTTGACCCCCTGGGAAGAAATCTGTGCCTCCACCATCGGAATGGAGAGCATAGAGGGAGTCGGAGGGATGGAGAAAGGAGTGCAGACATCCGAAGATTCAGGTAGGTGGGCCAGATAAAACAATGCTAAATCCACAATGTCCAATCATGTGAAGTACCATGTGTCCACATAGTGCAACAGAAACACATGTCCAGGAGAACGTCAACACACATCGGCCTGATAGCGCCCTTTAAAACTCACAATAAATACATAAATAATTAAAAAACCCTAAAACACCCACTACACGTGCAGCAGGCACACCCTAACTGCAGGCTGCCAAACAACTGCACCCTCACTCCACACACAAATGAAAGCACCTCCAAGGCCCCGACCCAAATCACCCTCAGGTACCACCCCAATGCATGTGATACAATGCCATTCCAATACCCACAGACCGATTAATAACCCTCGCCCTCCTTTACTCCACCACAGGGTCCGATCCAAACGACGAGCATCAGGACACCCCTACCAGCACACCTGCAAAGAGGGCCAAGACCAACGGCCAAAGACCCTCCACCTCAGCTGCACGCATCAAGACACGGCAGCAGCACAAATCAGGTGGCAGCACAGAGGAGGGAACATCAACAGGCACCCCAGCAGCCAGCATGCCCACAACACCACCACCACAGGTCCCCCCAACGGATGCCACAGAAGGCACTGCCTCTGGTGGCAGCAGCACCATAGGTGACACCCCATTGATGGCAGCATGCTCCGACACAGAAGACGGGGATGTCGAAGTCAGATCCATCCATGACCTGTCCCAATCCCCCTGTCTGTCCCATCCCGTACAACATGAGGATACCACGCAGGGGCACCCACAAGACGACGACTGGCCATCCCCCACAAGCCCTGTGGCAAGGCAACATGAGGTCAACAGCCCCTCTGTGACACCCCCGCAAATGGCCATGGCCCAGCAGAGGCAACAGTCCCTCGACCAGTTAATCGTGCAACAGCAGCAACTGGCCACGCTCCTCAAGGACCATGCCGATGAATGTGGGGGCACTAAGGCAGACATAGAAACATCAACTGAGACACTTAGGGCAGAAATGGAGAGAAGTACAGAGACAATAAGGGCACAAATGGAGAGTAGCACCGAGAGCCTGAGAGTACAAATGGAGAGTGGCACCGAGAGCCTGAGAGTCCAAATGGAGAGAAGCACCGAGAGCCTGAGGGGGGAACTGCATGCGACGTCCAAAGACGTATGTGCCGAACTTGCCGCAGTGCGCCGTGTGCTCACTGAGCTCTCACAAACCCTTAGGGACATGCATGGACGTGAGCAGGCAGAGACATCATCCGTTGCAAGTTCCGTCCAGGGCAGCCCCCAACGTAGATCTGGGAGGAACCTGCGCTCCACAGGCAGGAGTGCCCCTGATACCCGCAGAGGGGGCTTGCAATAGCGACAGCCCACTGACAATGAGCATCTTTGGACACTGGTGTTCGGGGGGGAGGTAGGAGGGTGGAGGGGGTGTGTTGGGCTCACTTGGGTGGCGGGTCGATAGGGTGTTCAACATGATATCACATATGCCATAAACAGTGCACGATCAACCAATGAGATGTGTGGACAATGATCTTTGTGTACTAGGCCATCATAGGCGTACAGTCCATATTGTGCATGTACCAGACACACACAGTGCCACGAGTCCCGTGTCCATGTATCAGCCACCAGGCGTGAGTGCTAGAAGCATGCATCAATGAGATGCTGACGAATGTCACGGCCCTCCGGTGCCTCGCAGACTCCTTGAGGTGCTGCCACATCCCCACCCTCATCATGACCATCATCAGGTGCTTGCAGTTCTGCGTCAGGGGGCATGGGCACATTTCTACGTACGCACATGTTGTGGAGCATGACACATGCCATCACCATCTTTGCAACCTTCTCATGGCGGTACAGGAGTGCCCCGCCAGACCTGCTGAGGCAGCGGAAACGAGTCTTCAGTAGGCCGAATGCCTGTTCAATGACTACACGGGTACGTGAGTGGGCATGGTTGTAGTCCTCCTCATGCTGGTCCCGTGGGTTCCGGACTGGTGTGAGGAGCCATCTCTTCAGTGGATACCCAGCATCACCTGTATATGGACGATAAACGTATGATGTGGAATGCCATTGCTACGTACGCACACCCCCCGCCTTCCAGCCAGGTCATTGCCGAATCACATACCCCACATTATCATGCATGAAATGAGACTCACCGAGTAGCCAGGATCTGTTCCCTGCGTGTCGCTCCATGTAGCGTGGTATAGTAGAGTTCCTCAAGACCATAGAATCATGGGTTGATCCAGGGAATCGGGCACAACAATGTGTAATGATCCTGTTGGAGTCACACACCATTTGTACATTCAGGGAATGAAATTGTTTCCGGTTGCGGTACTGGGCCTCCATGGCATGTGGGATGACCAATTCCACATGGGTGCAGTCGATGGCACCAATGCAACCCGGTATGCCGGCAAGTGCATGGAATCCCACTTTTGTGTTGGTAATTTCCTGCTCCGAGCGTGGTAGAGAGATGTAGTCGTCTGCGTGCTGCAGGAGGGCATCGAGCACTTGCAATAGTGTCCGTGAGAACAGTGGCTGAGAAATGCCATGCAACTGTCCGACTGTGTGCTGGTAGGTGCCTGTGGCCAGGAAGTGGAGTACAGACACCACCTTCAGTAGGGGTGGGATGGCGGTTGGGCTATCTATCATGCTGACAAGGTCAGCCTGTGTCATGTCCACAATGGCGGCTATGGTGTCCCGGTCCAAACGGTAGAGGGTGTGGATCTGCTCATCAGTGAGGTTGAACGGATGTGCTCGGAGGCGTGGGATTGCGGGCTGCCTGCGTGGTGGTAGTGGCTGTGCTGGCGGCCCTTGCTGGCCCTGCCTTGGCCTCCTCCTCCTCCTGCGTCTCCTCCGTGCGGCCGGTTGTAGTTGGTGTTCGTCTTCTTCTTGGAGTTGGAGTACTTGCAGTGCTATCAGGTCCCCCAGGGCCAACATCGCGAGTCCTGCCGGTAGCATTTCGGAGTGGGTGTGGTTGTGGGAGGAGACTGGGTGTGCAATTTATGTGTTTTCAGGCTGTATGGCCTCCACCTGTGGTGATTCATTCCACCTGTGCAAGCTGCTCTCCCCTTTGGCCGAGCACGTCCCGCACACAACGCTGCAATTCAAGGAATGGCATCTTGCTATTGCAATCATGTATTTGTACCCGATGGCCGTGTAACATTTGTTGATATGTACATTCGGCTATGGTCCCATTGTTTCACATACAATCTTTGCAGTCGCGAACAGACTTGTGATGGGTCAGTGGAACGTAGTACTCGAGTAACGGTGGGCCCTCATGCATCACTGTACCGAGTTGCACCGACGGGCGGGGCATCCCATTTGTGGGTGAGGGCAGTTGCCATTTTCACACACAGCCGCACTAGATGGATTAATTTGTGATTTCAAACGGCCACAGATGCCTTTTCGACGTGATGTTGCAAATGAGGAATTCGAAGGGCGGCGCTTTCGGTTGTCAGCTAGCGGCGAGGAGATGCCCACAGGTCTGACTGCAAATATAACGTTCTATTGTTCAATGTCCTTGAGACAGGGGCCATGGCGAGGATGCAATGATTGATATGAATAGTTTGGGATGCGCAATAGCGACGTGGGCGATGAGGCCGGACGTTCCCAAATACATGTTACTTCACAACACTGGAATTACGGGCTGGGGCACTGTGGATTTTGCAGGCTGCATAACGCACAGACTCAATGGATATTTCTAATGTTATGTGAGTAAATATTCAGGCGTTTTTATACCGGGATGAGGGAATGATGTATGGATGCATGGGCAGGTGATTTGATACAGAGTTTGCCATGTACAGGGCTTCTTGGAATCTATCCGCCTCCCCTGCGCTATGTGATGCAGGGCTGCGATAGTGGGACCATCGTCTATCTGGCCTTGTTGAGCCCTCCCTGTCTCGACGCGCCTTCAGACACTTGTGTCCATGCACGTTAACAATCCCATCAGATGGATTCTGTTTTCACAGACGCATGCACAGGTACACTCGTTTGTGATGGTGTTTACACCTCGATATAGATGGTTATGAGTCGCAAGTGGTTTTGGGGTGGTGATGATCCTTTGGAGTGGGCTAGCATGCATATGGCTGTGGATTTAGTGTGATCATTGAAGTGAGTTGTTCGAATGTAGTTCTGATGGCCATTCTGTTCTTTTTCTTTTCTTTTGGTTGACAGGTATCTCCTCCCCTTTTGCCACTGCCATCTGTATGCCACTCCTGCAGATGGCTTTTACTCCCGACACCTGCTGCTTCGTGTTAATCAGTGGAGCAGCATTACGATCTTATGGGACGATCGCCAATGGGCCACATGCCCTTACGCAGTACTAGTGGCTCGGAGCAACATTTCGGCCTTTCAGCTGGACTAGTGCCTCCCCATTGGGACGGCCCTGCGGTTCTGTGCGCTTCCATGTTGCCTTTTCGTACGTGAATGTGGCTCTGTGTACGATGATGGAACAGGGCGTCACACAAGTAGTAGCTGGTCATTTCTTGCGGATGCAGCCCACAATGGTGAAATGTGTTTTGGAGTTCATGGCCTAATGGCTGTATGGGCTTGGTGATTTTGTTGTGCATTAAATTTCTATTCTGATATGGGCCGTGTAGCGTTCTTCTTTGCGAGTGATGTGGCATATTCCTATTTGGGGAGCGATGTATTGTGAGGAGATCTGCATTGGGTTCCAGCTTCGGAGTTTAGTTGCGTGGTACTGTGCTGGGCGCGTTTGCCTACGAAGCCCAGTGAGGTCAGGGATGGGGGCTGCCAATATGACTGTTTGAATGTTGTCATGCTCAGGGGCGGGGGATTGGGTTTTGTGTAACAGATGCCGGTCAGCCAGGTGGACTGGTGGAATGATGTGATTTTCGGAATATTGCTGGTCACAGGTGCCTGTGTTTGCGTGCGTTTCTGGGGGGGGGGACTGTGGTCATGTCCATTGGAATGGCTTCTGTATTCGTGCCATCTGTGCCCTGCAGCTCCCATTTGCCCCTCTTGTGATTCTTTTGTTCGTTGGCATGCATGGGTGACTTGTACATTTCACTGGTTGCATTGTGACTTCATTGCACCTACGGGGAGTTGTACTTTGTGGGCAGGGAGCGGTGTACAGGCACTCAGTGGGGCCGTTTACGGTTGATTCGCGATGCCGTACTTCTCACCATGGCGGAATGGTACTTTCCGCCATGCTTGATGGCGTTAGGTACATGTCCGCTAGGGTCGGAATTCGCGTACCCTTGCGCCATGGTGGTATTTACGGTTTGGCATGGCGCGCGCGCGCGTACTTGGTGCAGTTAGCGTTGGCGTTCACTACGGTGTCGCTAATGGCTTCGTACTTTGCGGTGACGGGTCATAGTCGCACCGAGCGCTATTCGATGGCGGTATTGCATTTCCGCCATCGTTTTTCGATTTCCGCCAGGGTCGTAATGAGGCCCAATATCATTGAAGAAGCAGGGTTGTATCCTTTAAAAGAATTGAAAGCAGCGACGGGGTATAGTAATCCAATATACAAACCTCCTGCTTATAGCAGTGACGATAGCCCAGAGGAGAATAAGAGACAAGAGGAGATCTTTAAGATTCTGCAAGATAAAGAAGGGAAGAGTGAGTGGTCGAACATATCAACAGAAATATAAAGGGAAATTAACAGATGAAAAGGAGAGAAGGATAAAGCTGACGAGGTACCGCTTGTGCAGAACGAATGGATGGGTGGACAGATATTACTCAAGCTAGATGGGAAAGGTATCGAGAAAGTTAGGCAAAGGGAAGGTAAGTATGAACAAGATAAAAGAGACAGAGAACGGGAGAAGAGATTGAAAGAGGATGAGCAGAAAAGGAAGAACAGAGAACGGCAAGAACAGATGTTTCAAGAGGAGCAAGAGAAAAAGGAAGAACAGGCAGAAGAACAAAGAAAGTATGACAATAGGCAGAGAGCGATGGGAAGAGAAAAGAGGAGGAAGCACATAAATGAAGGGATAGAAGAATATGGAGATGAAGAGAGGAAGAGGAAAGAAGGGCAGGAGTAAGGAGAGAAGAACAAAGGCAAGAGGAAGCCCGTAATTAGAAGGGAGGCAAAAAAGCAAAGAGAATTAGATGAAGAGCTAGAACGAAGGAGGAGAAAGCGGGATCTTGATATTAGCCTCATTCATAAGGAACCAGTAGGGCCAAGTCCAGCAATACAATGGGATAGAACAGAAGAGTTCCTTACAACAAAGGAAGCAGTGCCAGGGGCATCGAGAATAGTGTTGGAAGAAGAAAACATTGATATAGGAAGCATCAGAGATATGATCGATAAGGCCTATTAAGAATCAAAGTAAGGTAGTAACTATGGAAGTCGAGGGAAAGGAGACCCATCCCTAGCATTTCAATCATAAAACGAAGAAGAAAATCTGTTCAGTCTCGAGCACAGAGCATTGTCCTTAAGCAGACGGAACTTAGACCAGGGTGAAGGGGATGATAGTCACACTCCTTGGGGATGATCGTATAGTGAGAAGGGAGAATCGCCGCCATATGTGAGCAGATTAAGATTGTTACCATCAAGGAGACGGTCAGGGATGATCGTCCCTGCCAGAGATAGGCTGACGATGGGAGCCGACTGCGGGTTAGGGTTTCCGTTATTGAAACAGGGGGAGCAAGACCACAGTATAGTCCATGGCCATAGACGGATAAGGATAATTTAAGGTGCATCATCCCAAGTTTGACTTTGGGCGCTGGGAAATGGATTTAAGAGTTAGAGAAAATGACAGGAGGAAATAAGTTGGCCATATGGGACATTAAGAGTCTCTTGGCAGCTATGGACATATGGAGAAGAGCAGGGTATTCAAGTGTGACAACACAAAACATAGCGCACAACAGAGTACCATTTAATAATTGCAGAGCAGATGTTTGGAGGGCTCTCAGGGTACAATATCCTGACACGTCAGAAATGGGTGCAATTATGACACGTAAAATGAAGGAAGATGAAGACCCTATTGCTTATACACAGGATATTGAAGCGAAATGGCAGCTGGCAATGTGGGAGCCGTGGGAAAAAATGGTGGCATTATTTTACCACATTCTATGTCAGGGGTTATCAGAGCCATTACAGAGGCAGATGAAGAAACAAGGGGGGATGGAATCCAAACCGTGGCCTGAGATACAGGGGACGATAGTGCATCACTGTTGGTTATTGCAAGAGAAAAATAGGAAGAAAGATGAGGCTAGGAACAGCGAGGGAGCCAAGTTAGTCCAGAAAAAATTGTCAAAATATGCCATAGAAGGGGCAGTGTTGGCGAGTGGAGAAGGATTGGGAATGCAACAATCAATAGGTACATTGCAGGTGAGTAATCGGTGCCCGATGGACCAGGTGCAACCACGTGCCTCTCCCCACACACGCCGTGAGTAAGGTGAGCACGCCTGTGCACCTCTTTGCCCATATTTGGGTTCTGCACTGCGCGGATGCGGATAACTATCTACGAGACTTCACCCCCTGCTAGTGCTAAGAGCAGCCTCCTGCTCCTAAAATGGCCGCCAGCTCTGAATAAGCAAAGTGTTGCATCGCTAAGCAACACAGGTTGCATTTAAAACCCCCACATCTGCCGGCAAAGGAGTCAGCCGGCCTGCAGCTGAGAAGGTCTGTGTTAAAAAAAACCAGTTTGCCCATTTTTCCTGCTCAGAGCTGCTTCTGGTGAACATCTATACTAGACTCTACCATTGTTATTCTGAACCACTAACTCTTTCATCACATCGTCTAGACACTTTACACTGGCACACTGTCGCCCGATCCTAAGTGCTCTCAATTTATGCTGACGCTCGTTCGTCATTATGCCCATTGCGGATAGACTCTAGTAGCAGCTGCTTTGCATGACGACTCCACCACGCTACCCTACCTCCGTCTCCATCACCAATGTGTGGTATCATACTATATCGCTAAACTAAGATGCTGTTGTTTGGCTTCCATTACTAATGACCTTGTCACCTGCTGATGCATCCTTCTATTATTAGCCATTATACTGTACCTCCTTCCCATTTTGCCAGTAGTTATTATCAACTTCTGCTACCTGCCTTGCACTATTAAATTACGGTGCCACTTGTAGCCCACCTCCACTGTGATACTTACTGCCATTTGTTATTATCAGTTGTTCGCTATTCGCCTAGCTGATTGTATGAGATCTGCATTGTTGACATTATTTGAACTGTTGCCATAGGACTTTCGTACTATCTGAACCATATGTCATTATCAATTGTTCGCTATTCGCCCTGTTGACTTTACGAGATGTGCACTGTTGACATTATTTGAATTGTTGCCATTAGGACATTTGTTTTATTTGAAATATCCCATAACACCACGTGTGTCCCTTCTAATCTGAATCAATTTGATTACACTGTATTCTGTATGCCACATCTAAGCTCATCTGACTCGCTCCTTGGCACCTGGGTGCAGCCCTACCTAAGATAAGTTCAACTACCCTTTTGCACTTGCATGCCCCGCATGATCGAAGCTGGACCACCATATTGTATTTTGTGCGATACTTTCACCTAAGCCTACCTGCTTACCAAATCCCTACCTCGCTATGTATATGTCCTATGCATTACACCTTACACTGTTACTATCCGGCTTCCTCCTAACAGCTGCCCAGACATCTCCTAACAATTGTAAAGATTTCCCAACTTTGACCAACATGTTATCGAATGACAGGGCACCTTCCTTAGGCATTTCACTTACCTCGAGCCTTAGACGCCCACCCTCTCAGAGTATTCCCCCTCCACCTTCCTGCCTCCCTGCTCACAACACATCCCTAGCACCATTCCCACCACCACCAAGTTACTGCCCAACCCTTACTTGAACTCACCAACCCAATGGCTAGAACACTTTGCTGCCAGACCCACACCCAATCAACCTTGCGCTCTGCATCTCAGGAACCTTGGAATAGGCTCGAGATTGTGTCGCACAGTCTCATATGGACTTACGCCCACTTCCACCAAAGTTGACATTACCGCTACCACATATACACACATATCAAAAACTATAGCCACTAAGAACACCTCAACTCAAGGTCCTACATCCATTAAACACACTACTCACACTAGCAACAAAGCTACCGCTATTAAGGGTGCTCTCATTAATGCTAGATCACTCCCTGCACATGCTTTGGATATTGCCGATTACATCACCGTCCAAGACCTAGACTTCCTAGCGATCAGAGAGACCTGGCTACATCCAGCAGCAGGACCATCACTCTCTCGCCAATGGATACTCCATTACTAGATGCGACAGAGATTCCAACCAATCTAAAGGTGGGGTTGTTGCCTTCATATGCAGAAGCTCACTAGACCTTAGACCTATTCCAAATCAACATATCCCGTGAGCGGAGTTACTGTCCATCAAGCTGCCTGTCTCACCTATGCAAACTATCAACATGCATCTCATCTATAGGCCACCTGGACCAGCACCCACCTTCGCAGATGACATCACCACCCTCTTAACAACCAATGCTAAGCCTAATTCACAAATAATTCTAGTAGGTGACCTTAATCTTGGCTGCCCTATACCTTGCCAGCACTCTAACTGAACTGGGCTTCTCCCATCATATCCAGGAACCAACAAACATTAAAGGTAAAACCCTTGACTGGTTGGTTGACCTGAATTGTAGCATCAACATAGCGTCCAACACACCCTGCGCCTGGTCAGATCACCATATGATAACCTTCAATATCATAGTTAATAACCAATGTTCCAAACAGAACATTGCACCTCTCATCAGCACGAGTAATAAAAGGGACATAACAGGGGAGACATTACTCCCACTAATACTACCCATACTAAATAATGCCTCTGAGTAATGCACTGACCCCACGGTCTTAGTGGACATCTATAATCAAACCATACTCAAAACAACTGCTCCACTCAAACTATGAAAACCTAAACCCCGAGCTCACCTCAACTCTTGGTTTACATTACTCCTTAGAACACTTTGCAAAGAGAAGAGAAATGCTGAGGCCCGTTGGAAAAGCATCCCTTCAGTTGCAAATAAGGACAGCCTCACACTAGCATCCCTAAATTACAAAGAAGCAATCTTCCAAGCCAAAAAAGATACCTACAACAATCGGATCTCACAAGCCAAATCAATTACAAAAGAGCTCTTCTTGATACTCAAAGAATTAGAATCACCATCGCTCCACCAGACACCTGTGTCAAAGACAGTACCTGGTGTTCCAACATTCAAAAAGCCCTCTTAGACAAAATCATCATGCTACAAACTAAAATGAATGCCAAAGAAAATAGTCTATTGTCTGGTACACCCTTTGGAACTTCGGACCTCCTGCAACATACCCACAAACCTTTTAGCTTCTCACCCCTCTCCATCAATGAGGTGGAAAATATCATTAGCAAACTCAAACCCTGCAAGTGCCAAGGCGACACTTGCCCAGCCCTTATCATTAAGGAGGCCTCCCATGAACTAGCCCTATTTATCACTGCCTTTATAAATGCCTCATTCAACTCAGATATCATGCCTAACAATCTCAAGGATGCGTGGGCCCTCGCCCTACAAAAATAAAACATCATTAGACCCAATAATTCTCACCAGCTACAGGCCGATCACCACCGTCCCCTTCTTACTCAAGATTCTGGACACAGTTGCCTACTTGCAGATCCAGGAATATTTAGAATCCAATAACCTTCTTGGTCTCAGACAATCTGGATTCCGACCCAGGCACAGAATCGAAACAGCCCTAATCGATTTAAAAAACCACATCGAAGACCTTAAAGACAACGGTAAACTGGCCCTCCTATTGTTGCTGGACCTATCAGCAGCATTTGATTTGGTTAACCATCAAATCCTCTGCTAACATGTCAATTCCTCAGCCCACTTTTCTGACAAAGCTACCCTGTGGATCAGATCCTTCCTAGAGAATAGATCTATGAGGGTCGTCTCCCCACTTGCCTCTGCCGATCCATCCTCAGTGCTGTATGGGGTCCCACAAGGATCATGCCTTTCACCAACACTCTTCAATGTGTTTACGAAGCCCCTCTTCGATATTCTTGACTATTTGGGTGTCCCCTACACTAACTACGCAGATGATACCCAAATACTCATCCCCATCACAGGAAACCACTCAGTTGAATCTAAAGCTATAAATTACGTCTATCTGGTCATCCAGGCCTTGATGGCACAACACAGGCTCTGTCTTAATGATGATAAGACAGAGCTACTCCTCCTTGGATCCCAACCAAGACTCAACAGATTAGATCCTGCCTTCAAATCTTTCATCATCTATGGCAATACTATAAAGGTGTCTAACGACACTAAAACCCTTGGCATATACCTTGATTCCACATTATCCCTATCTAGACAAACCAATGCCGTAATTTCCTCAACAGCATACACATGCAAACTTATCACGGCCTGTCGACCATTCCTTACCACAGCTAACTGCACCACTCTTGCTAGGACCCTCATCATGTCAAAACTTGACTATTGCAACGCACTCTATCTAGGAACTAGTCAACTGAACCTAAATAAATTACATGTAACACAAAACAATGCCATTAGGGCAGCACTAAATATCCAGAGAAATCGCCATATCTCTGACATTAGATGTAGCTTACATTGGCTATCGGTCCCACACAGAATTAGCCTCAAATCTCTCTCACTTACACAAAGATGCCTAGCCAGCCAGGCACCGAAATACCTGGCTAACTAAACTGTGGGACTCACTACCAAACCCACTTAGGTCAGAACCCCCATTTCATTCCTTCAGAAGCAAAGTCAAAACGTGGCTTTTAGCCCAGAACTGCTAAGTCCCCTCGTTGCTCTAGGCTGCTTTGCTGTGTCTTATGTCCTTTTCAATCGCAACTGTAAATACAATGTATGTAAATTGTATATTTAATGTTAAATACATATATCCTCTGTATTTGTTGTGTGAATGTAAATGTAACCTTATAAGACATGAGCCCAGATGCCTTTGGGCCAGGTGCGCTATACAAATACACAAAATACAAAATACAAGGTGGGTATGGGTTTGCAACACGAGGCAGCGCTATGGGCTATAGAGGAAGAGGTGCATTCCAAAATAATCAAGGTGGGTTTCAGAATGCACAGATTGAGAATTAGAATATACAGGGAGGACTTAACCAAGGCGGATTTGCTAGGCGAGCACCTCCAGTATGTTGGACTTGTGGGATGACAGGGCACATTGCACACGTATGTGGAAGCCAAGGGAATGTACAGAATGGTAAATTCTCAAGAGTGGGGACAGCTTATCCTCCACCATATAACTCTACAAACTAGGGAAGGGTATGCCCAAGATCAGACAGTGTATCAAACACAAGCGCCACAAGTACAGCAGGTACAGCAACCAGAGCAAGTGTAAATGAATCCACCACAAGGACAGTTGCAGCAAGCCCCCATGTAGACACAGCAGTACGCAAACACAGGACAAGTGCTGACACCTAGAATAGGAGGTACCACTGTGGTAAGAGGAAATCCATTCACAGGGACGGGAGTATATCTGTACCCACAATAGGACAGCTCACAGGGTGACTTGATGTGTTCACTACTATCTGTGACACCAGACCCCCAAGAGGAACCAAGGGTTTTTGTGATGATAGGAGGCAAAACTTTTTCTTTTCTAGTAGACACTGGGGCTACTCGTTCATGTATGCAAGAGGGAAAATATCCAATGTCGGGAATTGCCATGAATGCTCAAGGGTTCTCTGGAGCTACAAGTCGAGTTCCTTTTACTGATGAATTACCAGTCTACATAGGAGAATGTGGTATGTCCGTTGCTTTGTTATATTCACAACAGAAACCAGTTAACGTTTTGGGAAGAGACTTAATGACAAAACTTAAGATGCCGATTTAATTTACTAATCAAGGGACAGGGTGTTCCACTCCAGGAATACACTATTTAAACATGGGTAAATTCATACTGGCATTCACAGGGCAAGTAGCTCTGCAAGGCGTTGCAGTACAGCCAGAAGCTTTCTTTTATGGGCTGAGCATTTTGCTGACATGGCTACCTGGTTTGGTGGGAAAAACTGTGAGACTACCTGATGGGTTTCTGTTTAGACCACAGATACCTATGGACGAAGCAGGGGGACAGACGATCCCTATAGAAATGGAAGCAGCCATAGTGTGGAGGGAAATGGCAATGCTCGAAGGAATAGACGATGAGGGTAGACCATGGAGAACAGTGAGACCAAACATGGAGACCAAACAGACAATGAAGTAGTGTTCTTTATGAGCATGACATATTGGATAAGAATAGAGAAAAGGGAAGTTCCACAGCGAATGGCGATAATGCGGCAGCGCCCTGCATATTTTCAAAAAGAATTGGAAAAGGTGCCAATTGTCCTTTGGACCACAGGCCCTTATGATGTAGTCCTATTGAAGGGGATAAGGGAAGTAAAAATAAAACTGAAGCCGGGCAATTTTACCTCGAGCAAGACAGTACCCCATGTCTCGAGAGGCTAATGAGGGAATATTTCAGACTATTTCAGCACTGAAGAAACAAGGGATTCTGGTGGTGATCAAAAAATTAAAGGGAGGGTCGTGGAGATTTAATCAAGATATGAGACCGATTGAACGATTAACCAGATTGTAGAGGCAGAGTTTCCTCTAGTTCCCAACCCGGTGATGATACTATGCAGTATCCCAGTGGAAGCTGGATATTTCACAGTGATCAATTTGAAAAGTGCGTTTTTCTCAATCCCGTCGCATAAGACTCACAAGACTTGACTCCTTTACATTGTGTCAAACTTGACTGAATCATACTCGATTGTTCCAGGAGTACTGTGAGTGCCCATCAATATTCAATAGAGTCTTGCAGATGGATTTAGGCAATATTCATCGTAAGAGTGCAATGATACAGTACGTAGACGACATTTTAATTTGTAGCACCATGGAAGATGAGTGCATGCAAGATTCTATTAAGTTGATGACTGTCCTAGCAGACAAAGAGTACAAAGTAGACAAAGAACAGTTACAAAACTGTCAGGAAGAGGTATTATACATAGGGTAGTTAGGTTCACATGAGGGAAAGAAGGTGACACCAGAAAGGGCTGAGGCGATTATGAAAACTGCAAAGCCAAATGCAGTGAAACAAATGCAACAGTTTCTAGGATTATGCAACTATGTCAGGGCCTGGGTGTTTGATTACAGTTCACAAACGAGACCCATTTTACAAGCTTTAAAGAAAGCACAAGTGGACAAGGTGAAAAAAGAGTGGACTGAAGAAATTGAGGAAGGGTTTGAGGAATTGAAAAAGCAATTTGTACGGCCGCTGTTTTGGGAATTCCCAATTATGCAGATAATTATTATCTGTTTTCACACACGAATGGGACAGTCATGACAGCAGTACTGACACAGAGAACTACATTGGGGTACAAGCCTTTAGCATATTACAGTGGAATTTTAGATCCAGTTATAAAAGGACACTTTCCTTGCTAACAGTCATTGGCAGCCGCTGCGTTCATAATTGAGAAGTCTACAACTATTGTTATGGGCTGCTCTATGACACTCTTCGTAGAGCATGCTCTGTTTGCAATTTTAGAGAAACCAAAAGGTGCATTGATATCCCAAAGAGCTTCAGCCTATGAGGTAATGATTTCAAATACAGCGATTAAAATTGTCAGATGCAAAATAGTGAATCCTGCCACATTTGCAGCTGAGTCAATAGCTGACGGCGATCATGTACATGACCGTGCTAATTATGTTGAATTTTATAACTGTGGGGAAACACATTTAGACTTAGCAGTAGTAAGGTACAAGTTAAATGGGGAATTTGAAGTTGTATCAAGTGCAAGACTACTGTCTCACTTTTCAGTACAAGAAGCAGAATTGGTAGTGCTCATTGTCGCGCTCAAGAAACACGAAGGGCAGAAAGTGATGTTGTACAGTGGCTCCACCTATGTGACATCAACCGTACACGCAGGGCTAGCATGTTGAAAAAGGAGGGGCTACCTCCGTGCGGAGGGCACTTCAGTGCAACACGCATCCTTATTGGATAGGCTTATTAAGGCACTACAGCTCCCAGTGGCCATAGCGGTCATTACATTCGCAGCTCACACTAAGTGAACAGATTTTATCTCTTGCAGGAATGACGCCACAGATGTAGAAGCCAAAGGGGTTGCATATTCTCCAGATATTTTGAGTTTTGATACTCTGACTGTTATGGAAAAGTAGTCACGAATATAGTAATACAAGAAGGGTTTAATAAATTACCAATGACTCAATTAATGGAGATTCAAGGAAGCGCACCACAGGAAGAGCAGGAATTATGGACGTGAAGAGGGTGTTCTTTATCTCCATTGAAGTATTATGGCAACAAGATAGCACGGGAAAGCCGGTGATGCCTGCAGCATTGTTAAAAGTCACGTTTGAACAGTTGAACTACCCCACGCATGTAACTAGGGAGAGTCTTACTGCAACGATTGCAGAAGACTGGTTCATTCCGAATTTGTTAAAGCATGTTGCATTCGTCAAAGGGAATTGCATTGTGTGTCGAAGGTTTACTGCTGGGCATACACTAAGAAAGATTAGAGGGGTAATACCTCGAACAGGTAGTCTGTTTCAGCATTTATTGCAAGTATGTAATGGATATAGGTATCTGATAGTGGTGGTGTGTCCCTTCTCTAGGTCGATCGAGGCAGGTCCGTGTACACACCCTGATGCCACTTGCACAGCAAAGTTTTTAGTACGCAAAGTCTTTCCAAGATGGGGTGTGTGTGAAGTGCTGAGATCCGATAATGAGCCATATTTTGTTAACAAAGTGTTTGAACAGATAGGGCTCTTATTAAACATTACACACAAGTTTTCTACTGCTTGTCACCTGCAAGCAAACGGGATATGTGAGAGACTCAACGGCCTCCTTAAAGAAAGGATTGGCAAAATCATATTGACCTCTCATCTTGCACGGGTCTCTTTTGGGAGTCACTTACCCTTTTGCTCTGGTTTACACAGCTGTTGTAGTGGGGGCCGTATATGCTTATTTTCACTATGGTATACACGGTTCCTAAATTGTTTTTAACAATTCAGGCTGCTAGCTAACAGTCCTGTTTCTCCTTTTTAATTGTATGTTATAGGCAGTCGGCAAAGACTTTTTCATGTAGTAGCTTATAGTCGCTTTTGCGTACTTGTTTTGCAGAATGGTAACATCCACCTCCTGAGGAAGACGTTCAGTTAACCACTACTACACGTCGAAACCGGTCGAGAGAAAAATTCTACAGGGATGTGATCTTTGCATCTGCTTTTTCTATCCACCCTGACAATAGATTGTTTGTGAATTATTTCTATTGTTTGCAAACACCGCAATAATGTGTGTTATTATGGGGACTAGTTATGAATTCCTCTTCCCCATTGGTTTTTAGCATGTTTTTTGGTGTTTTGTAGTACTTTGGATGTATGCCACGGTATGATGAGTTGTGTGTGTATGAATGAACTTGGTATGTTGAGTATGAGTGATGTAGTTTTAGCCGATTTTCGGCATATTGTTGCTGCTGTTTTGTTATGTTAAAATGATTAGTGTACAATAACTTTGTGTGATTTATTCACCAGTTTTCAATTTTTGTATCATCTTTAATAAATTTGGATACATTTTTTCTAAATATACTTTGCTCTGGACATATCTTTTCTGTTTCTTGATCTTATTAAACATTAAACACAAGTTTTCTACTGCTTGTCACCTGCAAGCAAACGGGATATGTGAGAGACTCAACGGCCTCCTTAAAGAAAGGATTGGCAAAATCATATTGACCCTGAAGAAAGGATGGCTATATTGCCTACCCTTAGCTTTATATGCCCTTCGGAATCAGCCTGGTTCATACCACCACCTCACCTCCCCCACTGGACTAAGACTCATACGGACAATCCTTGTAGATATTTTAGTAGCAGTCCAAACCCTTGCTGAGAGTCTTAGGAATCTTGAAGAATGAACTTTAGAATTACATTGACGCATCAAAATTATTCCCAATCGCCAGTTTTTGATTAGGAACTGGAAACAAGCTCAATATCCCAATTCATTTCTTGGTGCATATTTGTTTTAAGTAACTAGCCTCTATGATCCTCACAGACAGGGATGTACACAGACTTGTGCTTGTTTTTTGTATTTATCCTTCAAGCTTATCCTGGTCTTGTCAGAAGAGACGTTGATATTCACACTTTTTTACAGGATCCTAAAAATGGCACTGTGATTAGAAGGTTACTAATTGCGATCATTGAACAGATACTGCAACAGCAGGTGAAAATTAAATTGGTAAAGTGTATTAAAAATGAGAAAAATAGAAGTTGACACACTTATAGTGAATGGACATGTGCAACCAGCACCAGGATGGCACGAGAAGTGGATGTCGATGGTCTTGTGAATATTATATACCTATACGATTACTCTTTTTGCCTTTCTAGTTCTCCTCTTTCATACTCCCTATTACAATGGTATTCTGCTAAGACAAAGTCCCCCATGGTTCGCCCCAATATAAAAACTGCTTTTCATTCACTTTGTGGGCAGTATACAGACCTTGCGTATGGGAGATATAGGAGAAATGCAGAGGAAGATACTGAGGGGATAAATACTTATCTAGACAATGCAGCACACTTGGGTAATAACATGTGGTATCAGCACATGAGAAAGGTGGAGAGAGAACATCTAAGGGGAGTTGCCACGTCTGTGCTCTCATACCCTATGCCTTGAATACAGTACGAACTTTAATTTCCAGAGAAGTTTCAGACACAGTGTCAGGTGCCTCATTCATCTTGCAGCATGTATGACCAGAGGACAATCCCAAGGAGTATGGGCTACTCTACGGTGTTATTTTCCATTCCAGGACGATTATATCAAGACTACACAGATGGAAAAGGAACCTGCATGGAAGAGCAAGATGCTTACGTATCCGGCGACAGGACAGGAAGAGGTAGTCATTAAAGAGATGAAGAGAATGGACTGCCCTAATGAAACAGAAATAGCTGGATCACCTGTATGTTGGGAACAAACTGAAGTCTTAGTCTATGTATGAGTGAAATCCAAGAGGGGATGGGAAGAGGGATTGATGTCCTGTGCAGCTCATCTACTAAAGCCAGAATATGTGCAAGAGGTGCAGAGAGTAAACAATGGGTGTTTGAAGTTGTGGGCCAAGTATGCCAAGCTGCTGACATGGGTAGAAGATGAATCAGGTCCTATGGTTGTGATCCCATTGGCGAATGCAACATTGGGCTTCCGGAGACATGGAATCATGTGGGAGATAACAAAGGCTGCAAAACTACAGTTGATGTTATTAGAATGGGAGCAGGAACAGCTGTTCTGATGGATCGATATTGGGCTTGTGGGCCTAGGACCTACATGAAGCTGCCCAAGGATTGGGGGAGGGGGCATTTTCCTTAGTACTCCTTCATGTTCCAGCGTTAGTGATTCCTCAGAGTGACTTGAACATTGGAGAACTTCCAAAGGTGGATGATTAAAAAATGATTTAAAAAGGGGAAGATCACTTGAATTTCTAAATTGAACAAAGAGAGAGAACTACGTCTCAGCCAAGTCAATATGTGCATATGAGGCAATTCCATATGATCATAGGTTGTTCAGCAAGACTGCTTCAATTTTCACAACTATCTTCATGTCTGGGATCCAGACGATGGCCAATGCTAAATAGTTGCAGATTACCAGATGGGAGCTTCTGCAGTCAATCAACACCACCATAAAGGGATTCAGTGCTATCAAGGAAGAGCTAAGGGCCATATGATTGATGATCCTACAGAACATATATGTCCTTGACATGATCACTGAGATGGAAGGAGGAGTTTGCACCACAATCGGGCCATCATGTTGCACTTTCACACCTTCTCACAATGACGAGAATGGGACCTTGACAGAGGCCATAACGCTGTTGATGAACCTGCACAACAAGATGGAAGATGAGACAGAGGACATTGCAGATGACAGTTGGTTTGCATCGATATTCTCATGGATTTCGCAGTGGATGGTGAACATCTTCAAGTTTCTTGAAGCAGTGCTAGTGATGGTGATATTTGGATTCTATATGATCAGTTTAATAATTACACAGTGTAAGAAGACAGCAAAGAAGGCAGTAGGAATGAAGATTATGATTGATGTTGAATCAGGGTTTGGACACAAGGAATTACATAGAAGCCAGCATGATAGCACCTGAGGGAGCAAAGTTCCTGTACCCAAAGAATCACAAGAAGTACGTGGGACGATGGGTCTATTGCAATCCAAATGACAGTGCAGATACATGACCTTGAGTGTAGATGAACATGTCAAATCAGCTGGGTCCCTGAAGAGACTGATGAAGGTCTGGACTCCAAAGAAGCACTTCTTCAGGAGGAAGTGTCAAGATGTGGAGACTGGTGAAGGATGTATTCATTGGCTCAACCAGCGGGGGGAGTGTAGAGGAGCAGCTGAATGCCTCTGTAGGAAGTCCCACCCCCCTCCCACCTGTATGTTGGAGGCATGAGACTGTGCCATGCTTGACACCAGCAGTTGTGACCATCCAGTGGCAAATCTTTGAGAAAAGGTATCAATTAAGAAAACCCTATCAGATGTACTCCCAAAGAGATGACAATCTAATGGAGGAAATGCCTGAAGGAATATGAAAAGAGCAAGAAAAGGAGATGGTAACATCACAAGAAGCAAAGTGTGACGCACAGAAAAGACTAGCTGAAGAAGATATATGACCCATATAGAAATTGATGACGAGATAAAGAATTGAGTAAACGTTCATATGCAAAAAGAAGATTGCACGTGTGAAGAGCACTGCAGAAAATGCAAGCCTTTTTATAGCTGTACAGATGCAGAAATGCAAGTAGATCAAGTAATCTTAGAAGCTGGCTATGAGTAGTGAATAGACTGCAGACGAAGCCGCCATTGTATAGAAACTGGACATTGGTGTCCCACATTTAGTAAGCTCAGACTCACAGAGAAAGAAGGATCCGAGCTGTGTTGCAGCAACGAATTAGCTGGGATCGTGAAAATGAATGGCAAAGCTGCCTGGCCTGTTGTCAAGGCTGAAGCAGCCAAGACCGGTTATCTATTCTTGAAAGTGGCAAATGTGGAGAGCTGAATCATTCATTGTTAAGGTGCAAAGAAAGAACACCATGTATACCAAGTTTTATTCATTTAAGACAATTAAATGAAGCAGAATGGTCCATATGGTGGTCTCTTGTCACGTGAGCCAAGGATGGAAATTTAGTTGGGCACTCAGTTCTAGAAGTGTGATAGTGCGTGCTCACACTCCCTTATATTCCCATAGATGAGAATACACTGCAAGCCAAGTTCAAAGAAAATCTTCATAGCAGAAGTCATGGGTGATGAGAGACGTTGGGCGAATTGGGTGGGGAGGTACAGTCAAGTCTACCTCCTGGCACCTTGGGTATGAGTTTACGTGCTGCTAGTGAGCCGAATGTTCCAGACTGGCACGAGCGTTTCAACCAATTGTAGAGGGCCATATAACGAAGGGCCTTATAGTTTGAGAGCCAATAATATGCTGTGTACTTAATAAAGTTGAAGATTACTTGCACTAGTGGTGGGCATAAGATAACCACCGGACAGTAGAGATCCAATCACAACCCAACCCCTTATAGAAAGTATACTTAGATATTCCCCTTGAGCCTATTATAACCCCTCAGAGGTTTCTCGTATTTGCCATGTAGTATGACGTCACGTATGACGAATATTTACCATACAAATGTCATTTTGTATGACATATATTGAGAGACTCGAGCAAACGTTTGTTGTAACTCCCTGTTTTAGACAAATGATATTAAAACAGAAATACTTTGCCATCTTCCTGAGTTGGTTTGATTATTTGGTGTCACAGTTATTCTGCATCTCATCCATTGCATGCGTGTTGCCAAAAGTGCTCTAAACTCAGTATCAAGTGAAAATCCCTCTTTCACTTGAACAAAAAAGAAAAAAAAAGAAAGAAACGCTTTCAAAAGGCCACTCTGAGAACACTGAGAGCAGTCTTTCTAAACTAAACTGTTACACCGCTGCCGCACACAAGTGCGTGCAGGAGCTGACAGAAACATCCAGGCCAGGCGCAAAACGGGTGCCATGGATGGAGCAAGAAATTGTAAGTATATCGGTCTGTGTGTGCCTGTGAGGGGAGTGGAGGGTTGGGTAGTGGTGTTAAGGGGGACTGGGAGAGCAAAGGGGTTTGGGGGTTGAACCCACCCCGAGTTAAAGAGTGAGGGAATGGATATAGGTTGTAAGGGAGAGGGACGGGGCAAATAGTGACATTTCAGAATACTGAATGCCACACCAAAATCGGTCAGAAAAAAACGGTCTTTTTCTGTGTGCAGCCTTCAATATTTGGAAACTTTACATATATATATATATATATATATATATATATAAATATATATATATATATATATATATATATATATATATATGATAGTCCACATACTTCAACACCTTAGAGCTATCAACAACCATGATCCCACATATCCTCTCGCCAAACATTTCGATGAAAAATATGGAGGGGACATTTCATCCTTCAAATACTTCGGAATTGACACAGTATCTCAGCACACAAGAGGAGGAAACCATGAAAGAAAACTGAGACAATTAGAGAGTAGATATATTGTTGACTATAATACAAAAACTCTGGGAGGACACAATAAAGATGAGGAACTTTATACCTTTGTGGGAGATTGAATTATCTAAAATTACTCACCATTTACTTGAATATGCGAGCCTTCCAGACCCCAATT
Organism: Ambystoma mexicanum; assembly: GCF_040938575.1. Classification (NCBI taxonomy): domain Eukaryota; kingdom Metazoa; phylum Chordata; class Amphibia; order Caudata; family Ambystomatidae; genus Ambystoma; species Ambystoma mexicanum. The sequence continues at coordinate 971,280,786 of NC_090936.1, read as the reverse complement.
TGTCTCCTCATGTGTTTTAGCTATATATTTCTTGACTATAATCAGCATCTTGTCTCCTGCAAGACTATAAAAAATTATTTTTAAATTTTAATAGGTAGTGTTACAGACATACCGTTTGTATTATCTACACTCACCTTTTGTTTCACTTTCACCACAGTTTACCTCAAACCTTGGTCAATGTGGCTTTTAAACAGGCTTTCATGTTATTGAACAATGTTGCGTGCCGTTTCCATCTCTAACACCTAGGGTAGGCACCCAAATCCATTGCACAATAGCTTATCTCTTTTAGCTGGTATATCTTAGAGAAGAGAGATCCAAACAGCACACTTGGGCTAGTGGTAACAAATCAACAGTTGCCTAACCCATATATATGTACTAAGCATCGAAGGGATTCAAGACAAAGCATCAAACTTCAGAGTTTTAACCAAGATGCTCTTAACCCAACATATATCTAAGAGCTTAAATACATATTGAGGACTTTACACTCTTATTTGTAGCCGCTAAATAGGCACTATGCACTTTGAATAATACGGCCTTCAATGGAGAGGCATAGTATACATCATGCTGCTAACCTTTGCCATTCTAAGCTTATTTCGAGCACTTTATACTAAATAATGCACTCAGCACTTTATCTACAGTATTAACATCCATCTGAATTGCTTTTTGCACTTTAAATTATGTGGTAGACCAATTGGAGTTTCTGATTATCAGACCTGTCAAGTACCATGTCGAATATGTTCAGTCTTCCTCTTTAATGAAACATAAAGAGGTAATCATTTTAAGATACCTTGTGTATATATCACTTTAAAGAGATCAATAGTAAAATGTTATAGGACAGATAATGCACCAAGGTCAATTATCAACTTCCATATTCGGCATTACGTATTATTTACCCCTTAGTGCATCTCGGTACACTCCAAACATTCTGCCCTTTTATGGTATGGCTAAATAAGCATGTAATTACACAATACCATGTACTATGTACTTTACATTTCAAACTTGGTTATGTGATTAACTTATGCCAGAAGCATCATGTACTTGTGCCGTTCAGTGCATTTTCAAATGTATAATCATCAGACCTGATGCACTAGCCACCTTTTAAACGGTATTTGAAAGTACGCCAGGCACTATGACACATGGGTATTGGCAACTGTACAATTGTGAAATATCAGGAACAATGTACTTTATGGCGGCTTCGGCCGCCTATTAGAGATTTATGCAAACATCCCAGTGGCATAAACATTGGATCAATGAAAAATGCACTAAGCACCTTATTCAATCATTACTTAGCCAGCTTTACACATTAATGATTGGATGTCAAAAACAGATCAACAGTAACGTTAACGTTCCACGGTGTTGCCTTTGAATGTTAAAGAGCTTTACATTTTTTCTCCCTCATTGTGAGAAACTTAGGCATTAATGTGAACATTTATATTTACGAATGCACCATATAGCCATCTAACAATCTATTATACTGTTACATTGATTGGTGAAATAACATACGCAGCTTTCTGAATAGATCAGAATTAATTTTTATGACAAGGCAATATGCCTTTTAGACACTTGAATTATGTCCTCTATGTCCAACATAGCTGCCGCATTTAGCTGCTCACCAACTTTCTGTTTCTGCTCTAGCTGTTGGAGATGGTTCAGGTGTGGGGATCCCGTCTCGCGAGACCGCAGGGACGTGATAACGCAAGACTTGGCAGTGCGAGGCACGCGGAACACAGAAGGCACGCAGGAACTAGCCGAACCCGGCGGGAGGTGCAAGAAGACACACCGCCCAGCGCTGCTCCTGTTCTCCACAAGGCCTTTGCACAAGGAGGCCTGACAGTCAGAGCGTAATTCCAAGGCTGGGAGCAGCCGCCTGGGAGCTCTGACTGTACTGGTGTGGGCACCATCTCACACCCTCAGTATGCAGTGAGGCCACTGCATGAACTGGACTAGCCCTGTTGTGGGTACTGTTACTACCCCCCGTGGTCCTTAAGTATCCCCAGTTATACAGTTTAATGGAGGTTTCTAAATAAACACCTCGCCAAGGACCAACCGTGTCCTGTCGCTCTTCGGGCCACCACATAATTGGCGACGAGGATCAAGAACCCGCCCGGGCAGAACATGCACCCCCAGCTTTTCTCCCCTCTCCAGGGACCCCAGCCATTCCGTGGCAACAATGGGAACCGCTGGTCTTCACATACCTGGAGGGACTAGGCGGCACAGGATACGCACCAGCCAGAAAGAAGGCCATGCTTCTCAATGCAATAGGGGTTGAAGGGCTGTGCATTTTTGCAGGGCTCAAAGCCATACCCGTGGTAGGTGACGACGATGACGCCTACAAGGAAGCAATCCTCTGCATCGTTAAGAGGTTCACCAATAAAGAAAACGTGGTGCTTCACAGACGCAAATTCTACACCAGGAAGCAGGAAAGCAACGAGCCCGTTGACGACTACATCACCAGGATTAGGGAGCTCGCAGCCCTATGCAGATTTGGTGACAACGTTGAACAGGTCATCTGCAACATGCTGGTGGTCAACACTAATTCGAGGAAAGTCCAAGGCAAATTCATACAGGAGAAGGAGATTGACCTGGACAAAGCCGTCCAGATCGCCAGAGTCGAAGAGGAGACCTCCAGCAGGCGCAAAGAAGTCGGAGGGCCATCACCCGTCCCCGAGCTGACAGCGCTGCAGTGGAGAGGGTGCAAGGAAAGACAGCCTACGACATCGCCAGAGACAAAGGACTCAGGCAGAAGGAGGCACCCAAAGACTGCAGATGTGCCAGCACCAAGCACATGGCGAATTATCGTGACTGTCCCGCCAGTAACAAAGAATGTTTCAAATGCCAATGCTTCGGTCATGTGGCTGCGACCAGCATGACAAGCCCATGGTGATCATGGTCAATGCATCCCGAGCAAGGATAGAAAAGTCTCACTGCATCGTGAGAGTAGATGGCATGGAGATGCGAGTCATGGCTGACTCAGGATCTGACCTCACCGTCCTCCCCATCCAAACGTACAAAGAAATGATGGGATGTGACCAGGTTGAAATCAGGAGCACCAGACAGAATCCGACGGACTTTGGAGGTTCCACCGTAGACTTACTTGACTACATCAGGGCAAAAATCGAATTTAAACACAGGTCCACCACCACAAAAGTGTACTTCTCGTCCCACGGCCCGGCCGTGCTGGGATGGGACGACCAACACAAGCTGAGCATAAGGATAAACCCCAGTACCCCCAACCAGGTGCTGCTGGTCTCTTCAGGAGTAGCGCCGAACCTAAAAGAAGCCTTCCCCGGCTTATTCTTCGAAATGCCTCGGAAAATTAAAAACTATGTCCACAAGATCCGTCTCAAGCCAAATGCAATGCCCGTGAAGCACAAAGTCAGATCTGTACCACCAACACCGAGGTCAGCACTCAAAGCTCAGCTACAGAAGATGGTTAAAGAAGGCACCATCGAAACTGTGGAGTCCTCTGAATGGCTGAGCCCAGTGGTACTCATCAAAAAGAAATCGTCAAACAAACTGAGAGTCTACATTGACCTACGTAGTTTGAACCTAGAAGTGGTCACTGACAGTTTTCCGCTTCCCAGCATCAACAAAATTGTGCTCATGATGAAAGAAGCAACCAGCTTCTCAAGGCTTGACATGCGCGACGCGTACCACCGATAAGCCTGCATAAGTCCTCACGCCCGCTCACTGTGTTAATCACCCCATCCGGCACATACCAGTAAACACGCATGCCATTCGGCCTCTCCTCAGCGGCTTCGGCATTCCAGAGGATGATGAGTTCCTTGTTGTACAGCATAGCGAATGATTCGTACTTCCAGGATGACATCTTGGTGTACGCCAAGGACATGAGCACCCACAACATAGCACTGAACGCAGTCCTGACCAAGCTGCAGGAAGCGGGGGTCCACCTGCGCCATGATAAATGTGTGTTCGGCGTGGGAGAAGTTGAGTGCCTAGGATATCGCATCTCGAGGGATGGAGTGAGCCCCAAGAAAAATCTGCTCAAAGCAATAACCGATGCCCCAGCCCCGAAGGCCCAGGATGAGCTCAGGTCCTTTTTGGGTCTCGCTGAATACTATGTGAAGTTTGTCCCCAGGTTCTCCAAAACCACACCCCCCCCTGAGGGAGCTCCTGAAAAAGGGTGCAGCTTACACATGGGGACCCCAACAGGATGAAGCGTTCACCGAGATCAAAAATAGGATCCTGCATGCTCCCTGCCTCAAACCTTTCAATCCCGAATGGGAAACATGCATCATGACATACACCAGCACATATGGGTTAGGAGCCACCCTCACCCAAAAAAAGGGTGACACAGAGAACATAGTAGCTTTTGCGTCTAAAGCTCTGTCAGCATCGGAGAAAAACTACTCCACCGTGGAAAAAGAAAGGCTGGAGTGCGCCTGTGCCGTGGAATACTTCAGATCGCATGCGTGGGGTACCAAATTCCAGTTGGTTACCGACCACAAACCCCTCATACACATGCTAAGCCCTGGTGGCACAAAAACTGCAACCCCGAGACTGTCTAGAATCGCCGTGAAACGCCAAGAGTATACCTACGTAATAGCCCACATAGTCGGCTGGAGGAACTCCCAAGTGGACTGAATGTTCAGGTTACTCGATTGGAATGTCCCAGGGACCACCTTCCTCAAGGATGAATGTGTGGTGGCATCCATAAGTGACCTGAGGAACAGCGAATTCATGGAGCTAAGCAAGCGACATTGGCAAGATGAATACGAACAAGATGATGCCCTACGCCGCGTGGCAGAGTGGGTCTGCGAAGGATGGCCAAATGAGAGAGCAGTCCCTGAAGGCCTGCATCCATACTGGAAAGTGGGTGACGAGATCACAGCCATGAATGGTCTCATACTGAGAGGTGACCACGTAATTCCCTCAAGAGGGATCCGCAAAGTAATTCTCTGCAGAGCACATTCCGGCCACTTGGAAAGCAACATGACAGGGCGCAGAGTACGCAATGCCTATTGGTGGCCCGGCAAGGACCAAGACATACAGGCAATGATTGAGAGACGCCATGAGTGCATCAACAGCGACAAACGCCTGTCAGTGAGACAAGCGCTCATGATGCCCACTGAAATCCTGCATGGAGTGTGGCACAAAATAGGTTTGGACTTCATCGGCTCGCTAGATGGCATGTCCATGGGCCACACGTATGGAATAGTCATGGTGGACTACTTTTCCAAGTGGGTTGAGATCGAATTTGTAGCGGACATCACCACGAGCACAGTCATAGAGGTGCTCACCGCTGTTTTTCAGCGAGAAGGGCTCCCTGAGGAAATCATGACCGACAACGGAGTGCAGTTGGTGTCCAGAGAAATGGAAAGGTTTCTGAGAAAACATAATGTCCGCCAGCTGAGAGCAAGCCTGTACCACCCACAAGCAAACGGACTAGTAGAAAGGGCGAACCACTTCATTAAGGGTGCATTGCAACTAGCGTGCACATTAGGTTTAGACCCCAACAAGACAGTGAAAGACGCCGTAGCAGCCCACCGCTTCATGCCCAACGCCATCACTGGAGTGTCCCCCTTTCAACTGCTAAGAGGGAGAAGGGCGGCGTCCACGCTGGTACCACCATGGTTACATCAGATCAGAGAAGATGAAGACATAGACATACGAGACATCATGTTCCGCATGCAAAAGAACAAGGAAGCCATGAAATCCCAAGGTGACAAAGGCAGGGTGTCCCATCGCACCAAGGTCAGTGAAGGCGATCTCGTAAAAATACACCTACTTCAAAAAGACACCACAACTGGCTCCAAATACAGCAGGCCCATTGAGGTCACCGTCAAGGGGACCAACCAGGTCCGCACCAGCGATGGTAAACGATGGAACCTGGAAAGAGTGGCTGTGTACCGCAGAAGAGTGTCCACCAACTACCCATCCGCGGAAGCAGGAGATGACCAAGAGCAGCCGGGTTCACCCAGCGACCCCCAACAGGCAGAGACAAACGCTTTGGGGGAAAATGATCAAAGGGAACAGACATACATGAGCCATTTGCCTGAGTCCAGGGAATCACCCTGGGAATCAACACCAGGGGATTTCGATCCACCCGAATCAGCCAACGTTGCTGTTCACGCCCCAAATCCCTTCTCCAACCTTCAGGCAGACCATGCGAGACCATGCGAGAGAAGGAAGCCCACCAAGTTCTCAGACTTCGTCATGGACTAGCAACCATCCTTTTCCCACCAAAGGAGATGTGTGTTGATTCCGTCTCTCGAGACATCTGGGACGCGATCTTGTGAGACTTGGCAGCAGGAGGCGCGCGGAGCACGGAAGGCGTGCAGGAACTGGCAGAACCCAGCGGGAGGTGTAAGAAGACACACCACGCCGGCGCTGCTCCTGATCTGGAGCCTGATCTTCACGAGGCCTTTGCACAAGGAGGCCTGACAGTCAGAGCGTAATTCCAAGGCTGGGGGCAGCCTCCTGGGAGCTCTGACTGTAATGGTGTGGGCACCATCTCACACCCACAGTATGCAGTGAGGCCATTGCATGAACTGGACTACCCCTGTTGTGAGTACTGTTAATACCCACCCTGGACCTTACATATCCCCAGTTATACAGATTAATTGAGGTGTCTAAATAAACACCTCGCCAAGCACCAACCGTGTCCTGTTGTCCTTCAGGCCACCACATCAGGCACTCAACCACCAGGGGATGTTTAAATCCCAGAAACTCTTTCAATTTGCTCAATCTGACAAAGTCCTTAAAGGTGAAATGCGTAGCTGTTCTCTTTTCTCTGCTTAATCCTGTCCACCATGTCACAAATAAAGGACGTTTAATGAAGATCCTGGTGCCGATGTGAATTCTTTGGAATGGATGAAGGAGTGCCGCCATCGGCCAACAATTGTCAGCTTTCCTTTTCAATATATATATATACTTGAAAGAGAACAAAGACACCAGCAGTGTCAGGGTCGCACACAAAAGGCAGAGCAGAATTAAAGATGGAATCCGTCAAATAGACATCTTTATTAAAGTTTCAGTAAAAAGATCAGGCTGAGAGGTAGCCAGAGATGCGTTTTGTGCTCTTATAGGCACTTGAACACACACCAATCAACAGACCCTGTGCACATGACATACATAAAAAGTGCTCTCACACTGTGAAGCATCAACACCTTTCACAGTGAAAAGAACAGCCATATATAAATGGTGCAAGGTAAAGCGGTTCATGATAGAACAGGTTAGCTTTAAAAGTGTGCAAATCCCAGGAAAATTAGATCCTCATTATATAGGTAAGACTACATGTAGTCTCAGAATATAATTAATATATCAGCAGAATAGTGCCATAATTCATAAATGCATAGTGCAACTGAGAGCCTTTCATAGCAGAACATGTGACCTTATCTGGGTTGCTAAAGGCAAACTAAGATAGCGAGGCAAGTCCACAACCCAGAAACCGCATTAGTATGTGTACATCTTACCTAAGTGGTATAAGACAATGGCGGATATACAGTTAAGAAGGCACAATGATGAAAAGTGCCGATATATGCAGTACTGGACAGGACACAATGTTTCATGCAGTACACGATCAAAAGTGACAATGTGCATGGTAAGCATAATGATAAGCTCAGTATCAAGGGAAAATCCCTCTTTCACTTGAACAAAAAAGAAGAAAAAAGAAAAACGCTTTCAAAAGGCCACTCTGAGAACACTTAGAGCTGTCTTTCTAAAGCGAACTGTCACACCGCTGCCACACACAAGTGCGTGCAGGGGCAGACACAAACGTCCAGGCCAGATGCAAGACGGGAGCCATGAATGGAGCAGGAAAGTGTAAGTGTATCAGTGTGTGTGTGTCTGTGAGGGGAGTAGGGGGTCACGCAGTGCTGTTAAGGGGGACTGGGGGAGCAAAGGGGGTCGGGGGTTAAACCCACCCTGAGTTAAAGAGTGAGGGTATGGATAGGTTTTAAGGAAGAGGGACGGGGCAAATAGTGACATTTCAGAATACTGAATGCCACACCAAAATCAGCCAGATAAAAACACTGTCTTTTTTGTGTCCGGCCTTTAATATTTACAAATTTCACATAGAACTATAAATATATATATATCTGCTTGCACCATTTTCTATTTTAGCCAAGGGTTGTATAGAATATTGATCCAGAAGAAAACAAATCTATAACTTAACTAGGCTAACAGGCCTAACACGTACTGGCAGTATATCCCCTCTTTCAGACTTCTAGAGGCACAAGCCTGATATGTTGATAATTGTGCTACCACTGATCTTGTAAAGGGTCTAGCCTCACAAACCAATCTTCAACCGGAATGCACATACAATGACTGACACTTAACCATCCCCTCCTGCCTTCCCGAGAGCTCTCTAACAGGGTACGTTTTTTTTCCCCTGCTCTTCAGTTTAACTGACCCCACCCCACTTAACACAGTGTGCCATTTAGACCTTGATGATTGGAATATGTGGTGATAGGTGAACATCCAATACCTGCCTCTCTGAGCAAAACTATAAATCAGGTACAGACAGCGTGAGGAATCTGAAGGCGTCCTCACTTCTTTTCCCCAGTTATCCTCCTCCCAGGTGGCCTGGGAAAGGCTGTCGCTATCAGATCCTGGGGTGGATATGCGAGGGAGGAGTACCTGGGTGGAGGAGACTTGGGGAGTGGAGGTGAGACACAGTATCCCCATTTCCCTTTCATAATACGCCCAACATCCCCCAGGCCTTTGCCAACCCTTTCCGTATATCTCCAGTAAAACGTTCCCTGAGAAACACCAGTTAGGTACTGGGACAAAGAAGAGACAAACCAGAGTAATACATCCTCTCTGTATTGACTTCCACACAAACACACACCAGCTGAGTACTGGGACAAGGAGGAGGCGAGCAAGAGCAATGCAGAACCCTCGAGTCAGCAATGAGCAGTCTGGTCCTTTTTGGACCAATCGACCTGGCAGGAGATTTAAAAGCAGCAAGAACAGTGAAATTGGAGTCAGCTCTTGCAGATCTGCGGACTGCTGGAGGAGGGAAGACCTCTCCTGGAAGGCGTTGTGGCAGACATAGTGCTCGAGAGCTCCGGCACAATGCAGAGTGTATGCAACGGGAAGCAGGACTGATGGAAGCTGGAGGCCTGCAGCGAACTATGGAAAGTGACTGACGTGAACAGGTGAAGCTTCGGAGTGAGGCAAGAGCTGCAAGGAAGGCATCTGGGGCCAGAGCAAAACCACAGAGAGCCATTGAGGAGACAGAACGAGGGGCTGCACGAGAGAGAGCTTGTGGCGGTGGGAAGCCGTTCTGGTATGCCGTAAGAACCGACCAGTGCGTCAACCTAGGATTACGAACACCAGGGTGGCAGGCGGGCATGTTGAACTTGTGAAACTTTAATGAATGCTGATTCAAAGAAAAGCTGTCATGCCTGCGCCATGGGCGCATCCATTTGCGCTCAATATGGACTATTTGTTTATCATTTATTTGCAACAGACTCTTGGATCAATCTATATTTACTTCGGGGATTTTATTTCCCATTTGCGAGACTTTGGTGCTTTATTATTTTTTCCAACAAACTACGCATACCACAATGCACTTGGCTATAAGCATCGATTCCTGGCTGTTCCTATTGGTCATCAAAGGAACTACACCCCCCAGAAGCCCTAGGGATATGCTCTGCTTCCACCAGCTCAGGAACAGAGAGGGAGGTGGCCGATTGTCTGCAGGTGTGCTTAGCCAGGTGCAACCAATTAGCCTGCCTCTGTGCTGGGCTAGGCAGTATAAAAGGCTGCTGCCTACAGTGGCTCAGCCTCTTGCATTGAGAGACCTTCCTCCACCTTTCGTGTCTTTTTACGGATCTTTGTATGCTGTTTACCATCACTCCTGCTTGGACCCTGCCTTGCAGCTTGCTACACCCTGCTGCCTACAGCCCTAGCCTTCAGGGCTCCCTGCCTCAGTCCAGCTACTCTGGGCTTCCTGCCTTGCAGCCTGTTACACTTCTCTGCCTACAGCCATAGCCTTTCAGGCTCCCTTCCTCACAGCCTGCTCCTCCGGGCTCTCCACATTGCAGCCGATCACGCTCTGCTGCCTTCCAGCCTCCGCCCTTGCCCTGCCGGGCTCTCCACATTGCAGCCGATCACGCTCTGCTGCCTTCCAGCCTCCGCCCTCGCCCTGCCGGGCTCTCTACATTGCAGCTGATCACGCTCTGCTGCTTTGCAGCCTCGGCCCTTGTCCTCTGGGCTCCCTGCTCTGCAGCCTGCCTCACTCCGGCTGCCTTCAGCCCTTGTCCTCTGGGCTCCCTGCTCTGCAGCCTGCCTCACTCCGGCTGCCTACAGCTCTTGTCCTCTGGGCTTCCTACTTTGCAGCTTATCACGCTCCGCTGCCTACTACCTACCTTTTTCCGCTGGTTTCTCGGCCTAGCAGCCCTCTACAGTCCTCTGCAACCTTCTACTGTCAGCGGCCCTGCCCCTCAGGGCCCACTCCTTGCTGCCCGGTCCTTCAGGGTTCCTGGCCGTGCAGCCTGATTTACTCTGCTGCCCTAAGCCCTTTTCCTCTGGGCTCTCTACCTTACAGCCCTGCTCCTGTGGGCTTGCTCATTGCTTTCCTGCTCCTCTGAGCTCTCAACCTTGTTCCTTACTGTCCTCTGCTATCCTATCCTGTTACATGACTTTCCCTTCATTTCCTTCTGCTAGTTTGCTATCAACCTCCTTTCCTGGATTTGTCTGTAAGTATCTTCTCTTGTCCTGTTTGTAGACCCTATGTACAGAGCTTGTCTGTTGGTTCCCATCAGTCAACCTCTGCCCCTTCCCTTGTCTCGTTTCTACATTACAGACACCCATAGCTGCTGTTCCAAGTCATGAGCAAACAGCGTGGGCCTCTGTTATAGCAAACTGTGCAGAAGGCTTGAGTATTTCCTAAGGTTCGTGGAATACTCTTTTCCTATATCTGCATACACCCCAAGAGGGAATTCATTCTGTACCTTTTCCTTGCTACTCTTGCCTACTCTTCGTTCTCTTTCCTTTCAGCTGTGTGTGTGCTTCTCTGTCCACTTTATTTAGGCACAACCACCCAAACCCTTTTTGGGTGTCCTGTGCCACTCTTAATAGAGTGCCATCCCTGACAGAATGCAAGAGCCAAATATTTCTTGTTCCATAGGCCGGAAAGGCACACACAGACCAAAGATGCTTTCCTTTCGGGTTAAGAAACCTTTGCATAAACCTATGGTTTCCCTAAAGACAGCAAACAAGAACCTCAGTCTAAAGGACAGTCTCGCCTTAGTAAACAAAGATTTACAAGCACGGTACTATACTCACTGGCTAGCTGACCCTTCTTCCATGTACAATCATTATGACATTTGCGACTATGATCCGCAGTCCTTATCTGTTGCAGAGCTACAGCAAGATAATGAATTCTTACAGATCTTGTAAAACCAAACAGTGAAAAACACTCCTGCGTCTTCTGACAAGCCTTCTAACACCGCAACAGCTAAGGATATAGCACTCATTGTGGGAGACTCTAAACCAGAATACGCTGTTGCCAGAGTGATATGCGCAAGATCAGCTTGGCAAGCTCCCCAGAATGCTGGAAACCCTTATTTGACAGGACAAGGCAGTCATTATCCTGAGGTTTGTGTATCTGGCCCTGGGTACAAAAGACCTATACTAACAATCGGTTGTCTTATTGCTTCCACAGTATCTACTAACCACAATAACCCTAAGGTCAGTCTTCCTATTGCTACAACCAAATTTTCTGCCACACCAGCTTCTGAAGCTTTAGATCAAACTAATGATACTTACCTGCTACACGAACAACTCCTACGCCTTAAAAGAAAGACCGAAGACCTCTATGATGACTTTGTTTATTTGCATTATAAGAATCTTATGAAGGGACACAAGTCACCAGACCATCTGACACTATGTCCAACACCTGACATCTTATCTTTAGAGATCAACATGATAAGGCCTGGAATTGCCACGCAGAAAAGTATACAGACTTATAACAAGCAGATGGAAGACCTAAATATAGCATATGTATCCCTTCTAAAGACTGACACAGTTCTTTCACCTTCCAGCCACAGAAACTCAGGTTGTTGTACTGACAGAAAAGAATTAACTCCTCCGGTGGATCAAATCACTCACACAGCCATTACACCACAAAACAAGGGTGGTCTTCTGATTGGAAATCCCTCTAAGTCTGCCCTCACCCTTGCCTATTGTCCAGTACTCACACTTACAACCTCTTCTGGAATGACAACGTCAGCTGAGGAGACTGGCGCAGTTCACACCGAGCATGCTGAGTTGGCAAGCGGGGCTTGCCAAAGTGTGGCTGTGCTATCAGACAACACTCCTGAGCAATCAACATCTCCAGTTTCTTCGATACCCCATGAATCGCCAGTGGTTGTGGTACCCGATCTACCAGTGGTTGCAACACCTGAACTGTCTGTAGCTGCTACAGCACCCGTACTTCCAACTGCAATTCATGATCTTCCTGATGCTGTGGCTCCTAAACTCCCTGCCACATTTGAGTCTCCTGAAGTCCCTGCTGCAAATCTTGAGGTTGCTATAGCTACTGTGATTCCTGAAGCTACTGCTAATTCTGATGCTCCCGATGCCCAGATTTCTACTTCCTTCGCAGCTGTGCTAGCTGCAGCAGAATCCTCTGCTACACAACCTGATCCCGCAGCACCTTCTCTTCCTGATCCTACATCCACCATGCTAACTGTTGCAAAGTCAGCGAAGGGTTTCCCTGTTAAGACTACTGTTCCAGTTGTTCCTGCTGGTGTATCTATAGCACTAAGACTGTCAGACTCTACTCTACCAGTCTCAGGTGCGTTCCAGCCCGCTGGTTCTCTCATGGCACCCACACACCCAGTTGCTACAGCCTCGATACTCTCTACAGCCATTCAAGATCTCACTGCTGCTGTAACCTCTGAACTGTCTACTAATCATGGGGAAACCGCCGCTGTGACTCCTGAACTCTCTGCGGCTAACCCTAACGTTGTCATGGCTGCTCCGGATGTCTTGGAAAACCTTCCTAAAGCTACCAACTCTGCTGTACCTATGTCTCCACCTTCCAGCATCATACTGTTGCCCGTCAAAGCAAAATCTATCATGGAGCCTGCAGCAGTTTTTCGCAGTTCCTCTCTTCATGCACACACAGTTGGGGTTTGTGTTCCAAAGACTTCGTCTTTTCTGATTTCTACATCAAAAGTTCAGAACATTTGTACTGTCTCCGTCATTCAAGACTCTCACCTTGCAACCTTAAACCGTTTCTGGTGCTTCATGATGTGCCTTTTTGGATTAAGACTCTTGTACGGTGTGACAGACATTCTTCTTGTAGGTCGGTCTTCAGGGAGCCTGGAGAGGGGCATACTGTCATGCCTGCGCCATGGGCGCATCCATTTGCGCTCAATATGGACTATTTGTTTATCATTTATTTACAACAGACTCTTGGATCAATCTATATTTACTTTGGGGACTTTATTTCCCATTTGCGAGACTTTGGTGCTTTATTATTTTTTCAAACAAACTACGCATACCACAATGCACTTGGCTATAAGCATCGATTCCTGGCTGTTCCTATTGGTCATCAAAGGAACTACACCCCCCAGAAGCCCTAGGGATATGCTCTGCTTCCACCAGCTCAGGAACAGAGAGGGAGGTGGCCGATTGTCTGCAGGTGTGCTTAGCCAGGTGCAACCAATTAGCCTGCCTCTGTGCTGGGCTAGGCAGTATAAAAGGCTGCTGCCTTCAGTGGCTCAGCCTCTTGCATTGAGAGACCTTCCTCCACCTTTCGTGTTTTTTTACGGATCTTTGTATGCTGTTTACCATCACTCCTGCTTGGACCCTGCCTTGCAGCTTGCTACACCCTGCTGCCTACAGCCCTAGCCTTCAGGGCTCCCTGCCTCAGTCCAGCTACTCTGGGCTTCCTGCCTTGCAGCCTGTTACACTTCTCTGCCTACAGCCATAGCCTTTCAGGCTCCCTTCCTCACAGCCTGCTCCTCCGGGCTCTCCACATTGCAGCCGATCACGCTCTGCTGCCTTCCAGCCTCCGCCCTTGCCCTGCCGGGCTCTCCACATTGCAGCCGATCACGCTCTGCTGCCTTCCAGCCTCCGCCCTTGCCCTGCCGGGCTCTCCACATTGCAGCCGAGCACGCTCTGCTGCCTTCCAGCCTCCGCCCTTGCCCTGCCGGGCTCTCCACATTGCAGCCGATCACGCTCTGCTGCCTTCCAGCCTCCGCCCTCGCCCTGCCGGGCTCTCTACATTGCAGCTGATCACGCTCTGCTGCTTTCCAGCCTCGGCCCTTGTCCTCTGGGCTCCCTGCTCTGCAGCCTGCCTCACTCCGGCTGCCTTCAGCCCTTGTCCTCTGGACTCCCTGCTCTGCAGCCTGCCTCACTCCGGCTGCCTACAGCCCTTGTCCTCTGGGCTTCCTACTTTGCAGCTTATCACGCTCCGCTGCCTACTACCTACCTTTTTCCGCTGGGTTCTCGGCCTAGCAGCCCTCTACAGTCCTCTGCAACCTTCTACTGTCAGCGGCCCTGCCCCTCAGGGCCCACTCCTTGCTGCCCGGTCCTTCTGGGTTCCTGGCCGTGCAGCCTGATTTACTCTGCTGCCCTAAGCCCTTTTCCTCTGGGCTCTCTACCTTACAGCCCTGTTCCTGTGGGCTTGCTCATTGCTTTCCTGCTCCTCTGAGCTCTCAACCTTGTTCCTTACTGTCCTCTGCTATCCTATCCTGTTACATGACTTTCCCTTCATTTCCTTCTGCTAGTTTGCTATCAACCTCCTTTCCTGGATTTGTCTGTAAGTATCTTCTCTTGTCCTGTTTGTAGACCCTATGTACAGAGCTTGTCTGTTGGTTCCCATCAGTCAACCTCTGCCCCTTCCCTTGTCTCGTTTCTACATTACAGACACCCATAGCTGCTGTTCCAAGTCATGAGCAAACAGCGTGGGCCTCTGTTATAGCAAACTGTGCAGAAGGCTTGAGTATTTCCTAAGATTCGTGGAATACCCTTTTCCTATATCTGCATACACCCCAAGAGGGAATTCATTCTGTACCTTTTCCTTGCTACTCTTGCCTACTCTTCGTTCTCTGTCCTTTCAGCTGTGTGTGTGCTTCTCTGTCCACTTTATTTAGGCACAACCACCCAAACCCTTTTTGGGTGTCCTGTGCCACTCTTAATAGAGTGCCATCCCTGACAAAAGCAAACCCTTTTTGAATATCGATTTAAATGAAAACAAGAAAGCAAACACTTTTGGATATCGAACAGTGCTGTGGAAGCCCATATTATAAAGGAACTGTGTGATTTGAGAGAACAAGTATTGAAAAGAGACATAGAAACCTATGAAGCATTAGCAAAAGCCATAGAAACATATGAGTTCAACAAGTGAATACTGACAAACCAAGCAACGGTAAAGCATCATGAGGATTTGAAATGGGAATAAACCAAGTACCACTGAAGAGCTGAAATAGTGGCAACGTGCACACTAGGTAGAAGAAGCAAGTCAGGTGTGTTGTTGCATGACCTGTGATGGGTTGGCGGTGTGATCCGACAACTGCGCCTAGACCGAGAACACCTATCTATGGAAAAGCCACGTAAAATACTCTCAAATAAACTTGTGATTGAAAACAAAGGCAAAGTTGTTTGAAATTAAGTTAAGAAACTGTACTTTATGAAATTGATGAAAGGTAACCAAACCAGAGGAGCTGAAAAGTATCATAGAGAATCGTGTTTTGGAAAGTTAAAAGACTTGAAAGCATGGGGAAGGGAACCCCTTTGCATTGTGAATGTTTTTAATCTTGGGGAAGGGAACCCCTTTTCATTGTGAAATATTTAAAACTTTGGGGAAGGGAACCTCTTGATAAATCAAGAGCTGGAAGAAGCTCTGAACCTTTATTTGAACACTTCTCACGTTGATGCTGACATCCCTACTCATTGTATAAGAATAGATGTGAGGGCAAGCATAGGCTTTGGACACAGATCCGGGACGTCATTTAGGAGTCGCCTGAGGTCTCCCTTGCTACCCCTGCAGTCTCCCTTGGTACCCCTAAAAGAAATGTAAAAAGAAAATATATATATATATTTATTTATTTATTTTATTTTTTTAATAGAGGCTCCTGGGCTGTGGACAGCAGCATGTGGCTCTTTGTTTCTGGAATGGCTGGTTTTCTGATAGCTATAACCGGTAAGATAGCTCAGTGGGTTGAGCACTCGCTGCTGCAATGTGTTGTGACCTGCAGGTTGCAGGTTCAACTCCCAACAAGCTCAATCTAGCCTTTCATCCTTCTGAGGTTGATAAATGAGTACCAACACAGGTTGGGTGATATTGTATCTATATGAAGCGCTTAAGCGTAAGTGCTTTATAATAAAACATAATTATTGTTTGCCTTGGACGTCTGCTTGCATTCACAGTAACTTGGTAATATGGCCCTATACGCACTGATACTAATGATACATATGGTGATCCATTCTGGTATGAAATGTATATCACTTTACAGTGATATCGTAACCATATTTTTTATAGTGTACTTAGAAACAATGCTATGTGATGCCACTTCTGGGTTTGTCAAGGGGTGAAAGGTCATGTTCCATCGCTTCCCGTGATGTCATTTTGGGGTGAGGTCAAATGACATCACTTCCTGTGATGTCATCAGAGGTCAAGGGTCATGTGATGTCACTTCCGCTACCACTGGCATTTTGGTGAAATGCCGTCCCTGACACAGACAGATTTTTACTTTGGACTTCCTGACACAGACTATCCTTAGTTTATTTAGGTAGGGAAATCCCACCTTAGCGTAGGGCAAGTTATGCCTTTTTCGATCCCCTTTGATTCCCTAATAAAAGTTTATAGCCCAAAACTTGAGCTTAGATGTCTGTGTTTACTTGGTGATGCCTTCACAACAGGCACATATGTTTTTCAAAGGTTTCATTCTATTTCTGCCTGAGGAAGGTGAGACATCCCACAAAAGCTCACAAATATGCAAACAAAATGACTTTGTTAGCCTAATGAAGGTATCGACTTGTTTTCTTCTGGATCGACATTATATATAAAAAACCTTAGTTGCAAGGACCTGAAGGTGAAAATGTAATGCAACAAAACCCATGAAATTTTGGCAGGCAATTCAGGCAAATCCACCTTAACTTGCGGCCCCCTTTTGCGCAGCTTACGACCACAATGATGACATCAGAAATGACATCACTGGTGACATCACGAATTACAGCATGTATTATGTCACTGATTAAATCACCTAATGCATCAGACATAACATTGTATATGACTTAGCTAATGAAATCTTTAATTATAGAAATACAAACTTGAAATTGTCTATTTGATTGCACGTAAAATACATATACATATTATCAAAGTACATTTCTACTGTAATTATGAAGCAAATCTTATTCAGATGTAATTTCTTTAAATGTAGTGTATTGTCACGCCGCCCGTCCTGGGGTCTCCTTACCCGCTACGGCGCTCCCCGTCCTGGAGGCTGTATCCTCGTTTTCGGCTTCAGGGTCCGGGGGTGTCCTGGGTCCCGGGCGCTTCCGGGTCTCCTACGCGCACTACTTTGCGCATGCGCGGGCGCCCGCTCTCCGCTCTTCGCGCATGCGCAGTGCGCAGGATGCTCGATTCTGGAGGGAATGCGGCTCAAGCCTCGTTGTGGGGTGTCCGATGCCTGGGAGACGGCACGGCTTGCGTTGCAAGCCTCCCAGGTGCTGGCGGGCCTATTTAAGGAGCCCTGATCCTTTTCCAAACCGCGTGTCAACGCGGTTTGTTCGGATCGTGTCTTTGCTGCCTTGCGTTGTATCCCCGTTGCCTGTTGCCTTCCACCTTCCCTTGTTCTGCCTGGGGGACCCCTGCCTTCCTCCTTCCCTTGTTCTGCCTGGGGGACCCCTGCCTTCCACCTTCCCTTGTTCTGCCTGGGGGACCCCCTGTCTTCCACCATCTCCTGTCCCTCTCCTTCTCCCTCCTTCCTTCCTGCCCCAGAGGTTCCGCTCGCCCTCCTTGGTTCTGGTCCCAGCTCAGTCCTTCCTGTTTTCTATTCGCTCTGAATCTACCCCCACAAGTTCCGTGCTCCTCTCCTCACCTCACCAGCCTGCTCTTCTTACTTCCTTGTCTTCGTCCCTGGAGGGACCGTCCTGCTTCCAGTCCCCGGACCTGCCTTCCGTCGGAATCCCACTAAGGACCCCAGACTATCTACTCAGAGGCTCCCCCTGCCAGTGCTTGCACTGTCCTGACGCCACTCAATCAGGGGTGAGCCAACCCGTGGCGTTGGGAGCCGGCTCACCTCCAATCCGGTTCCATTTGGGCTGGTGTTGGGCTGGTTCCCCGCGCCATCAGTCACGTCTATCCGGATCATCTGACAGCCTGGCCTCATCACCAAGGAACCCAACCGGACGAACAGGTACGCAGCGTTCTCGTGACGCTATTTACAACATGTATGCTCTACAGCTTCAAGTATGCACAAAACGGAATACATTAAGCAATCGGAGAGTATTTAAAAATTCTTCTCCTTTTGCAGTTTATCTGTTTTACTTTAATGTTAAGTTATAATTAATTTAGAGAAGGAAAACAGAAAATACACATGTAACTGCATGTTTACAAGTAGAAATTGAATTTGTATGTACAAGTAGAAATTGAATTTGTAATATAAACACATATATATACATATATATATATATATATATATATACAATTCACTAAATAAAATCTTTGTTAAGGGGACGTTATGGTTAAGTTCCGCTACTGAAAACCTGTGAAATTCACTAAACAAACTTTACAAACGTGCCATTATGGTTCCAAATAAAACCGAAAACCCCTGAAATTCCCCAGTTATGGTAAGCTAAGCAACCATAACTCGTGCCACCACCGTGCACTGCTAAGACTAACACCCAGGACATCAAAGATGACATCACAAATTTCATTGATTGAAGAAGCCCTCACTCGGCATTTGAACACCATGGCAGACACAGTATGGCATGGTATACCTAGGCGGGAAAAGTTACAGAAAGTACGTGTCAATAACCAACCTCTACCAAAACATTTCAAAAAAAGACACAGAAAATATGAAAAGTACAACACAAATGTACGTGTTCAAACATGACATGTTAGTAAAATGTTACTAATTTCCATGAGAACCTATAGTAGCAGGCTACAAATGGGGACATTTTGCATGCGCCGTAAGTAGCGTCGCCAACTCTTTGATAGTCTGTCACGGGACACTTGCCCACAAGGCGGTCATGACGTCACGTCATTTACTTGGCCCGCCCCTTTGTAAATGTAACTTTTTTTCAATGGCTCTTAATTCCTGGCTTAATTGAAATGCAAATGGTTTGTCCTTGGGAGGGGATGGTCACGTTTTTTAACTGCAAACATGCCCATCACGACCCCAGGAACAAAGCATTAGCATTTCAATGAAGCCAGGTGTCAGAGCGTTACAGTTCCAACTGTAGGCTCAAAAGGAGCCAGGGCTGCAGAGCCGGCAGACAAAAAAAGCAGCAGGCGGCAGCGCCGTGCTGTGTACATGACCCCTTCAGTTTGCAGAGTGGCTGTGCTGGAGGCAGGTTCTTCCGACGCAACTCGGGACAGCCTGCGTCCCACTCAGCCACTCTGCAAACCGTAGGACGGAGCACCTAATTGCGGGACAATCCCTAGAAATCCGGGACAGTGGCCCACCCTAGCCGTAAGAGTAAAAAAATACCAACTACACAGAAAGAGGATAAATCATTTATTAAATAATTATAAAGGACAATTTTTTAAAAATTACGTCTCCTCATTTCAAAGAATACCAAAAAAACGTGCAAAGTTACACCCAAAGCTATGAGTACAAAGTTACCGTTTCAAATAAAAAATATTAATGCTAAAAAAGGATGAGTGCACTCATAAGCTACAAACGTACAACCTGGTCACTCTGCAACGTTACAGGAAAAATGTAACAGTTCATAATGATATTACGGCAATTATATTAGCACAATTAGATGTGCAGTAATGGTACAATAAAGCGCGGGTGGCTGTAGAGTGGGCAAAAATAAACGTACATAATATTTACTGCCTCCGTTCTATTTGTGCAAGTCACACGCCAATGTATTCGCATCGAAGAATCTTCGTATACTGATATTGCAAGTCCCTTGCAAACTTTTTAAAACATAACCTTATCAATTGCTTTTTTTCCCGACCCTTTCATTCCGTGAATTGCTACTAACTTTCCCTTTCGGTCAAGGTCAAAAAACAATTGCCCCTTTTACATTCACTCGGATGCACGGGCGTATTGAGTGGTCAACCGAAAAAGCAACTCATTGCAACATATTGCAATCCAATTATGAGAACTGCTACTCCCAAACACCTCCAGAAGCGCTGTTTCCAGCAAACACTGCAGATGGTGTCCTTAGTTTTGTAAATTTACGACGCCAGTCTGACCGCAATTTTAAATTCAAAAACATTGTAACTCACACGCCGTAATTAATCGTAGTACAGTGAGCAGAAACTTCCATTTAAACGTATCACTTTGGTGACAAGAAAAGTCCACTTTTTCAGTTTGTACTTGCACATCCCATTCTGCCCCCCTCAAAGGTCACCTTCTGAAATACTATTACATGAGTGTGACAAGTCCAATGCTGTCTTCTTTTGATGGGTTTCTGCCGATATGCGTGTACAGTAAAACATGAATAAAAGATAGGGGAGCCACAAAGAAAGCTGACGTATTTCACGCTGTTCTACAACCATTCAGGGAAAGACCCACATGTTTGCGGGCACAAACCTTTTCCCCCATTCAATCTAAGGTGAAAAGAGATGTTTTGAGAACCCCTGCCCCTTATAACTTTCGCCCCCCCTTCCCCAAACATCACCAAACTTTCCAAAGAAAG
This sequence comes from Ambystoma mexicanum, assembly GCF_040938575.1. Taxonomy (NCBI): domain Eukaryota; kingdom Metazoa; phylum Chordata; class Amphibia; order Caudata; family Ambystomatidae; genus Ambystoma; species Ambystoma mexicanum. The sequence goes on along the minus strand of NC_090936.1, from coordinate 971,259,984 downwards.
TCAGAGTTAGATTTTTTTTTTGCAAACTTTGGTAACGAACCGTCCAAGGGTACCACAGGTATAAGGCTGCCAAAAAGGGTTCTTCCTATGGAAACAGCAATTGCACCATAACAACACAGCCACTAACATGCCTGTCTAATATGCTGCAGTGCTTGTGGGCTGGACCTAGACATTTGGATATGTGCGCCCAAACATTTGAATGTATACGTGTACATTGCCTTATAACTGCACTGCTGATAAGGTCGTTTCTGGGTGCATGGCCTTAGGTCATGCATCCAACACTGTACACCCTCCCCAAAACCATCTAACATGCTAACCTATACTACAGGTGTATGCAATGCTATAATATGATGTGGTGGTTCTGGACAGGGCTTAGGGTTTTAGAAGTATTGTATATGGGCTACAGCCTTCAGCCATGCAGCTACAACTATACATCCTGCCCACAACCACCTCAGTGATGTGCAGTGGAAGGGGTGTATTGATAGGAGTGGTATGCTTCACTTGCTCTCGCCAGAGACTGCATGCCTAACTGTATGTCCATATATATTACAATGTGTTGGTGTGCACTGGTTTATACCTGCAGCCCTTATAACTTTGTTTTTGGGTGCATGGCCTTCAGCCAAGCACCCAACACAGCACACACTCCCCACAACCATGTAAACCATAATCAATACTACAGGTGTATCTATGGTTGTGACATGCCGCGGTGGTTGTGGCCAGGGCCCTGCCCACAACCACCGCAGCATGTCACAACCATGGTGGCATACTAATCAATAAGAGACCCATATGAAAATGTAATGTAATAACGACATGTACTCAATTTCAATGGTCACTAACACCACGCGTGTCCCTCGATCATTTTCAAGCTGCCTGCACACAGCACGTACTGAAATACTACCCTTATTACACCCCTCATTTTCTGGACGTACAAATATCCTGAACAAGGCAGCAATTGAGAATACATCATTAACAATTGCCGCCCAAACAAGCACAGTATTTCGTCCATCTCTTACTCTCTGAACCTCCCCAATCACTTTAGGAGATGAAAATAATTTCCCAAACACCATTTTGCATGGCGAACACATCATTAACACCTACCGCCCAAACAAGTACAGTATTTAATCCATCTCTTACTCTATAATCCTCCCCACGCACGGCCATGCATCCAAAACTCTAGGCCCTGCCCACAACCACCGCAGCATGTCACAACCATGGTGGCGTACTAATCAATAAGAGACCCATATGAAAATGTAATGTAATAACATGTACTCAATTTCAATGGTCACTAACACCACGCGTGTCCCTCGATCATTTTCAAGGTGCCTGCACACAGCACATACTGAAATACTACCCTTATTACACCCCTCATTTTCTGGACGTACAAATATCCTGAACATGTCAGCAATTGAAAATACATCATTAACAGTTGCCGCCCAAACAAGCACAGTATTTCATCCATCTCTTACTCTCTGAACCTCCCCAATCACTATAGGAAATCAAAATAATTTCCCAAACACCATTTCGGATGGCGAACACATCATTAACACCTACCACCCAAACAAGTACAGTATTGAACCCATCTCTTACTCTGTAATCCTCCCCACGCACTGTAGCAGAGCAAAACACTTTCTGAAACGGCATTTCGCCTCTGGTAGCGACCGCGCTGTCTTTGGATCCAAGATGTCGGGCGCATCCACCATTCTGATGCACATCACGGCCCGCTGTAGCCAATCGGCAAAAACGTTGGCTGTCTGCGGTCATGACGCTACCCCCCTGGCCAATCGGTATCTTGTCCACGGAGCAAACAGGGAAGTGTAACCGCAGAGCGGACATATATATCACTAATTTTTTCAGACATATTATTTGGTCGTTTTAAAGGAAACTACTGGACGGATTGGCACCAAATTTACAAAAGCACGCTTTCGAGACCAAGCCCATGCAGCAAATTTGGTAACAATCCATCCAACGGTTTCACCTGTAGGCGTGCACAAAGTTTTCCCCCCATTCAGTCTATGGGAAAAAAAGACGTTTTGGGACCCCCCCCCCCTATAACTTTTCTCCCCCTGGACCAAACATCACAAACATATACTTTTTTAGCAAAGTTTGGTGTGGATTCATCCAGGGGGAACGAAGTTATAAGCCGGCCAAAAAGTGCTCTTCCTATGGAAACGGCAACTTAACCATAACTACTACCGTGGCTGTGTAATATATATATATAATTTATACGGTTGAGAAGGAACAACATTACTCTGAAATCCTATGACATGCAGAGCAGAATCACAGCTCATGGTTTTGCCAGACAACAATACCCAAGAAGAGTTATTGAGAGAGCATATCTCAAAGCCAGAGCCAAAGAACATACTAGCCTTATAGCAGGAACCGAGCACAATGACAAAGTGAAGACTGAGAATGACAGTACTCAGCTTATTTTAACTTTTGATTCTCAGGTACCACAGATCAGGCGCATTTTAAACAATCATTGGAAAATTCTAATGGTGGATCAGGATCTCAGTAGAAACCTCTGGAGTAGCCCATAGATAACCTTCAGAAGAAATCGATCAATAAGGGATGTCTTGGTTCAAAGCTACATGACTCAAGAGGAGGATAGCAACAAGACGAGTTGGTTATCTAACAAAAAAAGAGGGCTTTTTTAAATGTACCCGTTGCAACATCTGCAAATATCCCAAAAACCGTGGCTCTTTTAAACATCCCATCACTGGCCAAATGGTTCCCATATCGGGCAAAATCACCTGTGAAACAGAATACGTTGTCTATGTGCTTACCTGCGCATGTGATAAGTGGTACATAGGAAGCACCAAATGCAAACTAAAGGCACGTATACAACAACATGTACGGGTGATCATTAACAGTGACGTTAACTACCCGATGGCCAAACATTTTGCAGAATGTCACGAGAAGAATATGGGAAGTTTTGGGTTCTTTGGTATCCACAAAATTGAGACAGGACCCAGAGGAGGTGACAAAGAAAGAATCCTGATGCAAAAAGAGACTCGGTGCATATTGGACTTTGAAAGCAAATTCCCAAATGGACACAACATAGATGAGGAACTCTACACTTTTTTAGGCCAATGATTGATATCCAATTATTCCCTTCTTTTTCCTTGTCCCCCCATTTCTCCTCCTCTCGAAGGCTTCAGAAAATACACACAGCAAGACTGAACAATCTATTTTTGACCTGTAGATGTCCAGTTTGTAAATATTGAAATATGCTCATTTTTAACCCACGTGATACGATCGAGAGGAGCACAGAAACCTATCTCTGTCTTAACACTGTTTTAATCTGTTTCTATGTACATTTTAAATTATTAGGTGGTTGTTTTTCTAGGTTAGATTTTTATAAACGTGTGATATTTGATTCTGTTTTCGGATCAAAGTTTGACTTTTAATATTTGGTGTAGAGCATCTACGTAAGTTGCCTGGTCACTGGGACTAACATATGAATGTCTTGGTCTTATGTCTTTTGCACTTTATAGTGATTGATGCACTTTATTATATATCTTACGGACTATGCACTTTACAGTGATCGAGGCACTTTAGCATGTGACTCCACATCTAGCAGCAAACTGAGTGTTGGTTTGAGCCAGGATAATAGAAAATTTATGCTCACATGGGGCATAAAAAAGTTTGTGTTTTATGCAGTGCAGTTATTGCATCAGGCACCTTACTGAGAAGTAGAAAAAATTTTGGGATCCTTTTGCTATTAAGCAAAAATAGGTTTTCATTTAACATTCATGTTGTTAGCATCAAATGAAGCCGATTGTTGAGGTCAGCAAGCATAATGCACTTTACGTCGATCGATGCACCTTACTATGCGACCTTTCATTTAACAGCCATTTATGTGTAGGTCTAATTGCTTTGGCATTGGGCACTTTACTCGCAGATTTATATCGTAGAATCTTATGGTAATATTATCCTCAACAATCATGCTACTCTCACTGCACAACGCTGATCACTGTCTCCAGCGCATACAGTGCATTCTATGCTAGGGACCGAAAGGAAGCAGGAATCATAGCACTATGCTGTTGGCTGCTTTCCCTCACAAAGTGCAGTATGTTTTGGAATTATCCGAATCAATCAGGAGGCAGAAGCCTCATTTACTGACAAACACAATCGTAATGGAAAAATGAGGATTCTGCGTTAAATTTTTATTCTGTAAACATGGACATCTGTTTATTTCATCTTGTGTAATTGTCATTTAGGCAAACACTGTAATGACCCACGAAATGCATTCAAGCACATATGTGGCACTAAAAGGGTTCCATTGTGGTACGCTCATTAACTATGGCAAGCCGTGGTGGATAAATTGTGTAATATAAACACAAGGCATTAGAATAACAAAATATGGCAAAACCAAACAGATCCCCAATCAGCATCAGCGAAAGAGACTGTTGTGGTTAAAACATAAGGTGCAGCCAATTTTATCTATACTCGACATTTGTGCGTTCTAAGTATGCAAAGATGGCCACCACGGTTTTGCTGCACAAAGAGTGTGCCTAACAATGGAGTCCTTTTTCCATTTTGGTGAAAATGGTCGCCTACTGCTCTACATCGCTTCTATAAACTCACTGGTTGTATGGGGACTCGTGGTTGTGATCAAGCGGCGAGTTGAGCCAGGAAACACGTTAACGTTCCCAACGCGCACCTTTATCATGCACTTTGGGAGTGCCACATTGTGATGGCCTTTTAACCTGTGTGCCACTTTGCAAGGCACTAATAAAGACGGTAATTTTACCAATACTTTGGTGTCCGGATCCTTCTATTTTTTCGATGTGGAGAGTGCTGCTCACCCTGCCTGATGTCTATCAGTGCTTAGAAGATATATATATATATATATATATATATATATATATATACATACATATATACACACACACACACGTAATTTTGCAGTAATATTTTTTTAAGAATGTTTTAAAGAATGCCCATGGTTAGAATGTCTAGAATATATCCCAATACATACATGTTCTTTATTTTTATACCACTTCTCTTCTCATTTACAACACAATGTGTACTTACTATTTTTAAAATAAGCTCAATGAAACATTTAAATCTGTACATTTAAGATGTATCAAACAATCAGGTTTCAACATGTTACTATTTCTAATTCTGTTACTTCTTTTACTACTGTATGTACATATATTATTTTACACATTTCTTACATATATTTGCCATAATCAGGTTCATTCTATACAATGGGCACTTTTATTTGCTTGCTATTTAATAAAAAGAAAGATATTTATAAAGTTATACATATGCATATTTTTATTTTCATCTTTTACCAAATACTACAAATGAAATCTTCACATATACTGATGCCATGCATGTGTAGACATTTAATTTTTGTATACAATCTTCCCATTGTTATTAAGTATACTGAAAGCACATGTATACGGGGGTCCTATAAATATTGTATATCTATGCTGTAATCAGTCATGTCATATATGATGTAATTAGTGATGTCATCAGTGATGTAATCTCTGATTGGTGTCATGCCTGAATTGTGATATATGATATGATATGATATGGCATTTATAACGCACCTATACACAAGTGTTTCAAGGCGCGACGAGGCAAGGGAGGGGGAACAAGGGAAGACAGACAACGATCTTACTAGGCCAAGTGTCATTCAGATCGTGCAAGTGCATGGGAAGGGGGAAGGGAAAAGTGCAAGGGGGAAGGGAGAGGGGAAAGTGCAGTATATGGGATAGTAGAATAAATAAGATAGTAATACGGCCAGATGGTGGTAAGTGCAAGGTAAGTGCAGACATAAGTGCTGGTAGGGGGACTGTAGGGATACAGAAAACAGTCCCCAGGTGCAGAGGTTGCCAGGGAGGCAGTGCAGGTGTGCAACTGGTGGGGCCTGAGCCCGAGATCAGAAGGGTGGCCAGGTAACCAGTGCAGTATCACCCAGGAATTCAGAAGGGGAGAGGAGGAGAGAAAGCAGAAGTAAAGAGGAAGGTTTTGAGGTGCGTCCAGAACCAGAGATGGTTCTCCTCAAGTTTAAGAAAGGCAGGAAGGCTGTTCCAGAGGGAGGCCCCTGCCGAAGAGAGAGATCTACCACCAACTTGTTGCTTGGAGAAGCAACTGACCCTGAGGCAGTTGGAGGCGGATGAGCGAAGAGCTCGAGAAGGAAGATATTTAGGAAGAGAGAGTTGAAGGTATTGCGACCCAGGCCCCAGGAAGGCCTTGTGGACAATGCAGAGGGTTTTGAACTTAATCCTCGCAGCCACTGGGAGCCGGTGCAGAGATTTCAGTCCTGGAGAGATACGATCCCTGGGCTTGAGGCCAAGGACAAGTCTTGCAGTCCTGTTCTGGATAAGTTGCAGAGGGCGGAGAGTAGAGGCAGGCAGATTTAGATAGAGGATGTTACAATAGTCCAGCCTAGAGAGAACCAGGGCTCTGGAGACAGTGAGCTTCTGGGGGAAGGAGAGGAAAGGAAGAATACCTCTGAGGAGGTGCAGCTGGTATTGTGTCTTCTTAGAGATGTCAGAGATGTGAGGAGAGAAGGAGAGTGCGGAGTCGAAGATGACCCCGAGGTTTTTAGCCTTGCAGGTGGGAGCAGGAAGATACCGGAGAGGAAGGACCCAAGTTGGACCTGGGAGGGTCAGTCGGAGAGGAAAGAAGTCAGCCATGCCAGAGCCTGACCTGTGATACCCAGGTTATCACGGAGACAGTTGAGCAGGATGGCATGGTTGACAGTGTTAAAGGCAGAAGAGAGATCAAGCAAGATGAGGACGCACAGGGTCATTGTCTGTCGAATGTCTGGGATTTTGTTGCCTTACATTGCTTTCCGTCCCCAACCCTCTCCCATTACCCCCTTTCACTCATCGCTTTGTGTGATGCACATTTTATTCTGAGCACATCTTGCGTCGTCGTCGCTGTAATCTCATGAGATTCCAGTGGTCTTCCCCAAACATTTTCTACCCACAACTGACTCCCCAACCCACCCCCAAATTCCCAGCTACACATTGTATCTTCTTTCCCACTCCCATCCTCTAGCGTGATGTGATTGATATTGCACTTACTATTAATATAGTGCCTACAGACAGGACACCTAAGCCCTGTGGTTCAAAACAATCAATATTCCCATGGGAGTGGCTACATAAACAAAAGAGTTTGAGTCTCCTTGTGAAGCCGAGAATGTTACACGGCTCCGTTAGGTCGAGGAGGAGTTCATTCCAAAGATTGATGTCACCCTTTTTCCTCCTTCAAAGAGCGTTTTGAGTTCTCTCATTTGTAGCTCCTCCCAATAATATCACGTGAATCTCTTCATTTCTGAAAAGCCTCTCTGCAGCAAGGCACCAAAGCTGCTATATTTAAAGGTTGTAAGGATATATATAAAAGCTTTAAGGAACAGTGGCGCACCCCCATTCTTCTGTCAAATATTTTAAAAACGACTCAATGGCCCTCATTACGACCCTTGCGGAAATTGACTGACCGGACCGCAACAGCGTAAATAGCGTTTCCGCCATTGCACGAAGGAGCAAAGTGCGGCTAATCACGACCCATCGGGCACGAGCATTACGCCATGGCGGAATCCGAAAGGCTGCGATGGCGGAAATGACCCCAAAACGGCCCTTACCGCCGCCGTACGCTGCACCAGGTGCAATACCGCCACCCATCTTAGCGGTCACCGTAATGAGCGGGCACCGTAATGAGCGGCCACCGCAAATTACGGGCACCGTAAATATACGGAAACGGAAGTAAAAGCATGTGGCCGGAACGGGAAACAGCACGCCGCACAACTATAAAATCCGAATCCCAACACAACCATTAAAAATCCGACCCTGACACACATCCCAACCCGTTCGCAACCCCAGTTAAAAAAATAAATATGGGAAAGGTAGCCAAGAAAGCGTGTGATCGCAAGCGGCAGGTCCACTTCTCCCGAGAGGAACTGACCGTGCTGACCGAGACCCTGCAGGAAAATGCCGCCGTCGTCTTCTCCAGTCAAATGACCAGGACGGCCCTTGCCAACAAGAAGGCCATATGGGCCCTTGTGGCACAGCGCGTAAGTGCGGTGGGGACAACACCCCGCACGCCACAGCAATGTCGCAAGCGGTGGGACGACCTGCGGATCCGCGTACGCAGCATACTTTCTGCGAACAGGAACATCGCCACAGCTACCGGGGGGGGATCAGAGTCGCCCATCAAGTTGACCCCCTGGGAGGAGATCTGCGCCTCCACCATAGGAATGGAGAGCATAGAGGGAGTCGGAGGGATGGAGAAAGGAGTGCCGACATCCGGAGAATCAGGTAGGTTGGCCAAGAGAAACAATGCGAAATCCACAAACCACGAACATGTGCAGTACCATGTGACCCCATAGTGCAATACATACTTTGCCCTGACAGCGCCCTCTAAAAGTCAGAATGAATAAACAAATTTATCAAGATGCCATAAACAACCCCTACATGTGCAGCATGCACCCCCTAACTGCAGGCAGCCAAATGAATGCATCCTCAACCCACACGAAAATGAGACCACCTCCAAGGCCCAGTCCCAAATCACCCTCATGTACCACCCCAATGCATTTGATACGTTGCCATTCCAAATCCCACAGACCCATAACTAACGCTCGCCCCTCTTTACTCCACCACAGGGTCCGATACCAACGACGAGCTGCAGGACACCCCTACCAGCACGCCTGCAAAGAGGGCCAGGACCAACGTCCCAAGAGCCTCCACCTCAGGTGCAAGGATCAAGACACGGCAGCAGCAGGAATCAAGTGCCAGCACACTGGAGGGGACTGCAACAGGCACCCCAGCAGCCAGCAAGTCCACAACCCCAGCACCACAGGTCCCCCCAAAGAACGTATCTGATGGCACTGCCTCTGGTGGTAGCAGCACCATAGGTGACACAGCTGTCATGCCAGCATGCTCCGACACGGAAAACAGTGCTGGCGACGTAGGTACCATCCATGACCTTTCCCAATCCCCCTGCATGTCCCATCCCCTACACCATGACGAAACCACGCAGGGGCACCCAGAAGACGACGACTGGCCAACCCCCACAAGTCCTGTGCCAAGGCAACATGTGTTGAGCAGCCCCCCTGTCACACCACCGCAAATGTCCATGGCCCAGCAGAGGCAACAGTCCCTCGACCTGCTGATCGAGCAACAGCAGGAAGTGTCCACGCTACTCAAGGACCATGCGAATGAATGCGGGGGTTCCAGGGCAGCCATGGAAACATCCACCGAGACACTCAGGGCACAAATAGAGAAAAGTAGTGAGAGCCTCAGGGGAGAAATGGAGAGAAGCACCGAGAGCCTGAGAGCACAAATGGAGAGAAGCACCGAGAGCCTGAGAGCACAAATGGAGAAAAGCACCGAGAGCCTGAGGGGGGAACTGAATGCGACGTCCAAAGACGTTTGTGCTGAACTTGCTGCTGTGCGCCGTGTGCTCTCGGAGCTCTCACAAACCCTCAGAGACATGCATGGACGCGAGCAGGCAGAGACGTCATCCGTGGCAAGTTCCGTCCAGGGCAGCCCCCAACGCAGATCTGGCAGGAACCTGCGCTCCACGGGCAGGGGTGCCCCTGATACCCGTAGAGGGGGCTTGCAATAGCGTCTACCCACGGGCAGCATGCATATTTGGACACTGGTGTTGGGGGGGAGGAAGTAGGGTGGAGGGGGTGTGTTGGGCTTCACTGGGTGGCGGGTCCATAGGGTGTATGAATCAAATCACATTAACAATACAGCACTTCATTATCATCCAATGACATGTGTGGACATTGATATTTGCGTACGAGGCCTTCATAGGCGTACAGTCCACTATGTGCCTGTACTACACACACACAGTGCCACAGGTCCCCTTTCCGTGTAATAGGCACCATGCGTGGTTGCTAGAAGCATGCATCTATGATGCTCTGTCGGATTGCACGTGCATCCTGTGCCTCATGGACTCCTTGGGGTGCCTCCACATCCCCACCCTCATCATCATCATCTTCAGGTGCATGCAGTACAGCGTCAGGGGGCATGGGCACATTCCTACGTATGCACATGTTGTGCAGCATGACACATGCCATGACCATCTTAGAAACCCTCTCATGGCTGTACATGAGTGCCCCGCCAGACCTGCTGAGGCTGCGGAAACGAGCCTTCAGTAGGCCGAATGCCTGTTCAATGACCACACGGCTACGTGAGTGGGCATGGTTGTAGTCCTCCTCATGCTGGTTCTGTGGGTTCCGGATTGGTGTAAGGAGCCATCTCTTCAGTGGATACCCGGCATCACCTGTATGGGACGAATAAAGGGTGTCAGTGGAATGATAGTGCTAAGTAGCCCCCCCCCCCTCCTGCAAGGTCATTGACGCATCAAATGGGCCACGATGTCATGCATGGAATGAGACTCACCGAGTAGCCAGGATCTGTGCCCTGCGTGTCGCTCCATGTAGCGTGGTATTCTTGAGTTCCTCAGGACCATAGAATCATGGGTAGATCCTGGAAATCTGGCACAACAATGCGTAAAGATCTTGTTGGAGTCACACACCATTTGCACATTGATTGAATGAAATTGTTTCCGGTTGCGGTACTGGACCTCCATGGCATGTGGGACAACCAATTCAACATGGGTGCAGTCGATGGCACCAATGCAACCCGGGATGCCGCCAAGTGCATGGAATCCCACCTTTGCGTTGGTAATTTCCTGGTACGTGCGTGGTAGTGTGATGTGGTCGTCGGCGTGCTTCAGGAGGGCATCGTGCACTTGGGAGAGTGTCCGTGAGAACAGTGGCTGTGAAATGCCATGCAACTGTCCCACTGTGTGCTGGTAGGTGCCTGTGGCCAGGAAGTGGAGTACAGACACCACCTTCAGTAGGGGTGGGATGGCGGTTGGGCTATCTATCATGCTCACGAGGTCAGCATGTGTCATGTCCACAATGGCGATTATGGTGTCCCGGTCCAAACGGTAGAGGGTGTGGATCTGCTCAGCAGTGAGGTTGAACGGATCAGCTCGGAGGCGTGGGATTGCGGGCCGCCTGCGTGGTGGTAGTGGCAGTGCTTGTGGGCCTTGCTGACCCTGCCTTGCCCTCCTCCTCCTCCTTCTCCTCCGTCTCCCCTGTGCGCCCGGTTGTTGTACCTGTTGTTGTTCGTCGTCTTCTTGTAGTTGTAGCACTTGCAGTGCTATCTGGTGCCCCAGGCCCAACATCGCTAGTCCTGCCGGTAGCATTTTGGAGTGGGAGTGGTTGTGGGCGGGGTTTGGGTCTGCTATATATGTGCTGTCGGCCTGTATGGCCTCCACCTGTGCTGATTGAATGAATCTGTGGCAGATGCAATCCCTTCTGGCCGAGCACGTCCCGCACGTAAGGCTGCATTTGGCCGCATGGCATCTTGGGATTGGAATCATGTATCAAATCCCGATGGCAGTGTGATGTACTTTGACTGATTTTCATGCTATGCTCCCATTGTTACACATGCTATGATTGCAGCCGCTTACATACCTGTGAAGAGTCAGTGGTATGTAGGGCTCGATCGATGGCCGACCCTCATGCAGCACAGTATCGTACTTCACCGACGGGCGTGGCGTCCCATTTGTGATTGCAGCCAGTTAGCATTATGACACACAGCCGCACTACATTGATGTAATTGTGAATGCAAGCGTTCACAGAAGCCTTTTCGACGTAATGTTGCAAGTGAGGAATTCGAAGGCCAGCATTTTTGGTTGCGAAGTAGCGGTGAGGAGACGCCCACAGGTCTGCCTGGAAATGTAACGTTCTATTGTTGAATGTCCTTGGGACAGGGCCCATAACGAGCAAGCAATGAATGACATGAATTGAATGGGATGCGCAATAGCGTAGTGGACGATAAGGCAGGACGTTCCCAAGTCCATCTAGCTTCACGACACTACAGATCCGGCCAGGAGCACAGTGGTTTTTGCAGACTGCATTACGCACAGACGCGATGGAAGTTTCACATATCATGTGAGTGAATGTTCATGCGTTTTCATTGCGGGATGAGGGAATGATGAATGGATGCATGGACAGATGATTCCATTTAGGGTCTGCCATGTACATGTGTTTTTTGATTCAATCCCCTTCCCCTGCGCTATGTGATGCAAGGCTGCCATAGTGGGACTTACGTCTATCTGCCCTTGTCGGATCCTCCCTGTCTCGACGCGCCTTCATACACTTGTGTCTAGGCACGTTACTAATCCCATGTCATGGGTTCTATCTTGACGGACGCATGCACAGTAACCGACGTTGCCAATGGTGTATTAACCTCGATTGGTTTCGTTATGTATCGATACTGATTTAGGGGTGTGTATATTCCTTTGGAGTGGGCTAGCATGCATATGGGTGTGGATTTGGTGTGTTGAATGAAGATAGTGATGCATCATGTGTCCTGTAGTGCAATCGGTTAATTTGTGTTTCATTTTGGTGACAGGTATCTCCTGCCCTATTGCAGATGCCATCTGTACGCCACTCCTCCAGATGGATTTTACTCCCGACACCTGCAGCTTCGGGTGAATCAGTGGAGCACCATTACGATCTTATGGGACGATCGCCAATGGGCCACATGCCCTTACGCTGTTCTGGTGGCTAGGTGCAACATTTCGGCCTTTCAGCTGGACTAGTGCCTGCCTCATGGGACGGACCTGCGGTTCTTGCCGCTTCCATGTTGCCTTTTGGAACGTTGATGTTGGCCCTGTGTGCCATGATGGTACAGGGCGTCACACAAGTGGAAGCTGGTCAATTATTGCAGATGCAGCCCTCGGTGATGATGGATGTTTTGGTGTTATTTTACAAATTGCTGTGAGGCCTTTGTCATTTGGATGTGCATTTAAATTGTATTCCGATATTTGGCGTGTTGCGTTATTCTTTGCAGGTGATGTGGCGATTTTCGATTTGTGGCGGTATGTATTGCGAGATGATCTGCATTGTGTTCCGCCTTCTGAGTTGAGTTGTGTGGTACAGTACTGGCCGCTTTTGCCTACGTAGCACAGTGTGGTCACGGATAGGGGCTGCCATTGTGACTGTTTACATGATGTGCTGTTCAGGGGCGGGGGATTGGCTTTTGGCCGACTGGTGCCTGTCAGCCAGGTCGATTGATGGTATGATGGGATGTTCAGAATGTGGCTGGTCACAGGTGCCTGTGTTTGCGTGCGTTTGTGGGAGGGGGACTGGGGTCATGTCCATTGGAATAGCTTCTGTATTCATGCCATCTGTGCCCTGCAGCTCCCATCGGCCCCTCTTGGGATGTGCCTGGCTGCTCAGTCACTCTGCCAACTTGTGTGGTACATGCTTCTGCTGATGGTTGGTTTGTTTACTGGCAAGAGTACAGGGCTGGTGCAATCCCCCTCAGGATGCTGTTTTGGATGTTGCCTTGCGCTGGTGGCAAGCGATGGGGGACTACTGTTGTTTTGTGTCATGTGTTCTTGATTTCCATTTTGATGTCTTGTACCTTCACATGCCTGTGCTGCATCAGTACGGCTATGGTGACATGCCGTACATGGATGCCCACTCACGGGGCGCTTTGAACACCTGCATGCATTTCTACGTTGGCATGCATGGGTGAATTGTAGATTTCACTGGTTGCATGGTGTGAGTACATTGCGCCTGCCAGGAGTTGTGCAATGTGGCCAGGGAGTGGAGTACAGGCACTCAGTGGGCCATTTACGGTTGGTTCACGATGCCGTATTTCTCGCCATGGCGGAATGGTCCATTCCGCCATGCCTGATGGCGTTAGGTACATGTCCGCTAGGGTCGGAATTGGCGTACCGTTGCACCATGGTGGTGTTTGCGGTTTGGCATGGTGCGCGCGCGCGTGCTTAGTGCAGTTAGCGTTGGCGTTCACTACGGTGTCGCTAATGGCTTCGTACTTTGCGGTGACGGGTCATAGTCGCACCGAGCGCTTTTCGATGGCGGTATTGCATTTCCGCCATCGTTTTCCCCTTTCCGCCAGGGTCGTAATGAGGGCCAATGGATTTACCCCAAACCAGTCAAAGAAATTAAGTCAATGCTTTGTGCCCAAATTGTTTCTTATTCGGTCAAAATCTGCCCAGCAGTTTTCACACTATGGCTGTTCTCAAAAACGCCACTTTTTCTCTATAGGAAAATTAACCCGAGTAGGCTGAAAACTGCGTTTTTATGTATTCTGAATAACTTTAAATTTTTGAACAAATTGTTCCCAGTAGGGGGTTGGGTGGATGGTCTCTGACAGACATTTGGGTTGGAAAATTCCTTCCAAATCCACCCAGCAAGAAAAAAGGTTATCAGCCTCCGTGAGGAGTCAGACATGTGAGACGAATACTTAGGTATATGCTTGTCACAAGTCACCATTTTATTAAATAATAAAGGGGTGAAACAAAAGCCTATCTTTCCCTAGCCTAGCAGAGGTTTCCCTACTTAACAAACTAAAAATAAAAGAAATTGAACTAATGTCCAACATATGTCTCCCTCACACTAATACACACAACAAATCATAAGAGTATTCATTTGCCGATTTAGCGTCACAAAAATGATATTGAAATTCAAACACAAAAATTATAACCAAGAATCCTTGTGACCATGGTTGCATCCCCTTCCCCTGGAATAATTCAGGATATGTCCAATTAAAGTTCCGTTTCAGTAAAGTTCCTTTCATAAACCAAGTTTCACTCTAAGTAAAAACAAAAGTTATTTTCATTGAAAATATTCTGTACTGGGCAAAGTGACTTTACTTTTTCTTCATTCTTCAGTCAAAAGTCAAAACAATTGTTCTCTGAAGGTCAAATAATATTTCTTCCTGAGAAACAGCATCTAAGTCAAGATGGTTATACCACAGTTCATCAAACACAATAATGGAATTGCCACTTCTGTTACCACCTTATCCTACATTCATTAGACTTCAAGTTATCTTCTTCCTGGTCCACTCACCTGCCAGGACAACCACTAATTGTCCCTCTCCTTGTTTACTCTCCTGCCAGGATAAACACAACTCCTACTTCTACAACTTGTATTATTTGGTAAGGCTTATTAACACAAGTGGCATACAGTTTCTTTCTCAAACTTGCTACACAAATAGACACCAGTTTTCACATGGATCTGCATGCCATAGGCAATGCAGGTTTACTTCTCTACTCCTTGTTTCTTTTCACAAGAAGGACTTTTCACCTGCTGTATCCAATTTTCTTTAGCACAACCTCTTGGCTGATGCTAGTGTGGTTTACAACTCCCTCCCTCGAGGTATCTTGTTATGGGATTATCAAATTTCACTTGCTGTGATGTCAATCTCAGCTTGGTTTGGCTTTGGATATCTTTGTTACAATGTCCCCCTTTTAGATATCCCTCTTCAGTGATATTGTATCTCCTTTGGTTTATTATTGCCCCTCTTTTGCTTGGGCAATGCAGGTTAAACTATTATTTTACTGGATATCCCCCAGTTTGGCTTTGGCAATTGGGAGACAGGCATGGTATCAAGAGATGACATAGACAACAGATGCAACAGTTTTGAAAACCTTTGTTAGAAATGTCAGGATGGGTGTAATATCTAACCTGCCCTATAGCTATGGTGGGGATTGGCCTGCCTAAAGAAACTAAGGAAAGTCAATCAAGCCGATTCATGGAATAAATGTGCGCCGAAAATCCCGGCGCAGAGGGGCCAATGCGTGCGCTGCGCCGAAAATCAGCGCAAAGCGCAGGGAAACCAGCGCACGTCGATTCATGGAAGTCCCTGCGCAAGAAAAGCAGAGGACGTGCGCGGAAAAAACGCGCGGCGCAGGCCGGCGCACAGGTCAACCAACGTCGTGCGCCACGGCCACTGCGCCATCACTCCGAGCGCAGCGCACAGCTCTAAAGTAGGCGGAACACAGGGCGGGACACTCGGAATGGGGAATAAAATGGGGCACAACACTCGGAATGGGGAAGAATGTGGGCGGCACGGGGAAAGTTCAGGAGGCAAGTGCGCGGAACGCCCACACGCTCGCATACAACACGTATTCATGGAATAGAATAGGGCAAAAAAGCGCACGCTCAAAGCAGCGCACAGGCACAAACAGGCACAAACACGACCGCCACAAGAAAGCAGGCGGTAGCGTGTCTGCGCCTACAAGAAATGTGCGCTAAAAGGCGCGCCAACAAATAGCACCTATATACAGACATGACCAATGTACAATACTGTTGCCCTCCTGGACAAATGACGTACAAAGGGGTACCCACAAACACAGACACGCGCAGAGAGAAAAAATAAACGTGTGCGTGCATACCGGGGTGCGCGGTAAGTTCCACACGCGATATCGGCGGGTACGTGGATTGCAGGGGTGCGCGGGAAGTTCCACACGCGATATGGCAGGGAACGTGGATTCGAGGGGTGCGCGGGAAGTTGCACACGCGAAATGGCCGGGTACGTGGATTTCAGGGGCGCGCGGGAAGTCCCACACGCGATATGGCAGGGAACGTGGATTCGAGGGGTGCGCGGGAAGTTGCACACGCGAAATCGCCGGGTACGTGGATTTCAGGGGCGCGCGGGAAGTCCCACACGCGATATGGCAGGGAACGTGGATTCGAGGGGTGCGCGGGAAGTTGCACACGCGAAATGGCCGGGTACGTGGATTTCAGGGGCGCGCGGGAAGTCCGACACGCGATATGGCAGGGAACGTGGATTCGAGGGGTGCGCGGGAAGTTGCACACGCGAAATGGCCGGGTACGTGGATTGCAGGAGTGCGCGGGAAGTTGCACACGCGAAATGGCCGGGTACGTGGATTGCAGGAGTGCGCGGGAAGTTGCACACGCGAAATGGCCGGGTACGTGGATTGCAGGAGTGCGCGGGAAGTTGCACACGCGAAATGGCCGGGTACGTGGATTGCAGGAGTGCGCTGGAAGTTGCACACGCGAAATGGCCGGGTACGTGGATTGCAGCAGTGCGCGGGAAGTTGCACACGCGAAATGGCCGGGTACGTGGATTGCAGGAGTGCGCGGGAAGTTGCACACGCGAAATGGCCGGGTACGTGGATTGCAGGAGTGCGCTGGAAGTTGCACACGCGAAATGGCCGGGTACGTGGATTGCAGGAGTGCGCTGGAAGTTGCACACGCGAAATGGCCGGGTACGTGGATTGCAGGAGTGCGCTGGAAGTTGCACACGCGAAATGGCCGGGTACGTGGATTGCAGGAGTGCGCGGGAAGTTGCACACGCGAAATGGCCGGGTACGTGGTTTTCAGGGGCGCGCGGGAAGTTCCACACGCGATATGGCCGGGTACGTGGATTTCTGGGGCGCGCGGGAAGTTCCACACGCGATATGGCAGGGAACGTGGATTCGAGGGGTGCGCGGGAAGTTGCACACGCGAAATGGCCGGGTACGTGGATTTCAGGGGCGCGCGGGAAGTCCCACACGCGATATGGCAGGGAACGTGGATTCGAGTGGTGCGCGGGAAGTTGCACACGCGAAATCGCCGGGTACGTGGATTTCAGGGGCGCGCGGGAAGTCCCACACGCGATATGGCAGGGAACGTGGATTCGAGGGGTGCGCGGGAAGTTGCACACGCGAAATCGCCGGGTACGTGGATTTCAGGGGCGCGCGGGAAGTCCCACACGCGATATGGCAGGGAACGTGGATTCGAGGGGTGCGCGGGAAGTTGCACACGCGAAATGGCCGGGTACGTGGATTTCAGGGGCGCGCGGGAAGTCCCACACGCGATATGGCAGGGAACGTGGATTCGAGGGGTGCGCGGGAAGTTGCACACGCGAAATGGCCGGGTACGTGGATTGCAGGAGTGCGCGGGAAGTTGCACACGCGAAATGGCCGGGTACGTGGATTGCAGGAGTGCGCGGGAAGTTGCACACGCGAAATGGCCGGGTACGTGGATTGCAGGAGTGCGCGGGAAGTTGCACACGCGAAATGGCCGGGTACGTGGATTGCAGGAGTGCGCTGGAAGTTGCACACGCGAAATGGCCGGATACGTGGATTGCAGCAGTGCGCGGGAAGTTGCACACGCGAAATGGCCGGGTACGTGGATTGCAGGAGTGCGCGGGAAGTTGCACACGCGAAATGGCCGGGTACGTGGATTGCAGGAGTGCGCTGGAAGTTGCACACGCGAAATGGCCGGGTACGTGGATTGCAGGAGTGCGCTGGAAGTTGCACACGCGAAATGGCCGGGTACGTGGATTGCAGGAGTGCGCTGGAAGTTGCACACGCGAAATGGCCGGGTACGTGGATTTCTGGGGCGCGCGGGAAGTCCCACACGCGATATGGCAGGGAACGTGGATTCGAGGGGTGCGCGGGAAGTTGCACACGCGAAATGGCCGGGTACGTGGATTGCAGGAGTGCGCGGGAAGTTGCACACGCGATATGGCCGGGTACGTGGATTTCAGGGGCGCGCGGGAAGTTCCACACGCGATATGGCAGGGAACGTGGATTTGAGGGGTGAGCGGGAAGTTGCACACGCGATTTGGCTGTGTGCTCCCAGGCATTACCTGTACACCCTCCACGGCCCCTGCAGGCAGCACACACCACAGGGAACTACCCTGCACACCTGCTCATGTCTCCCACCACCCCCACCCCCAGCACTGTGGGCAACCTGCCAGCAGGCCCCCACCCATGGCCAACCCATGTCTCCCACCACCCCCACCCCCAGCACTGTGGGCAACCTGCCAGCAGGCCCCCACCCATGGCCAACCCATGTCTCCCACCACCCCCAACCCCCCATCCACCTGGGGCACCCTCCACCAGGCCCCCACCCATGTCCCCCTGGCCCCTGGTCCTGACGATACACAATAATGGCAGTAATGACCAGCATACCCAGCACAAACACCCAGGCAAGGATTGCATGCACCCACATAGTGAATGCAATCACATGACACAACCCCAAAGGCAAGTAAGCAAAAGAACACATGTCCGCCACACACACATACACAATGGGTGCAAGTCAATGTCAAAACCCATATCATGGCATGTAAGAAACCAAAGAAAAAATGACACAAGTGTAAGATAATATTAAAATGTATTAAAAAATAAAAATAAAGTAAACTCTGACAACTATCTGGTAAAGCAAATAAAAGGTCCATGTCCGGGAACAAAAATGAGAAACCAAAAAACAAAGGATAGAAAAATGAATAGATTTTGTCCAAAGTAAACACATGTAGAATGAAATGAAAGATAAACCATTACGACATGGTGTGACCAATATGAAAGTAAAAAAATTTATCTCACAAAAAATAACTATATTTACAGGATTGTTCAAGGGTCCATGAGCCCAACACCACAAATTAAACCTAATACTAACTATTTAAAAAAATATGTACAAAGAAGTGGCCATTGTCCAAGCGGTCCAAAAAAAAAAAATTAAATAAAGGAAACCTAGCACTAACTAACTAAAAAACTATATACAAAGGCAGCGGGCTAGTCCTGCGGCTCACTTGGTGATGCTGGCCAGGGCATCCTCGAACTCCATGTCAATGTCCTGGAGGCGGGACTCAGTCCTGGCCCCGAGGTCTCGCAGGGACAACCCCATGTGCTCTCCAAATTCCCTGCGAGCCTCCTCGAGGCACTCAGCCCGCCTCAATGCCTGATGCATGGAGATCTCCGCCCTGGCCATGGCGAGCCGCTCCTCTTCCGCCCGCTGCCGCTCCGCACCTATCCGCTGGCCAAACTCCTCCCACACGGAACACACCGCCATGCCAGGGTTGCCCTGCCCTCCGGCCGATGCCTGCCCCTCCGATCTTGATGGCCCTGAGCCATGATGCCTCCCACGTCGAGCCCGCTGCTGCCTGCGACGCCACTGCCTCTGCCAGCACGACGGCATCCAGGCTGATGGTAACCACCGACGCCGTCGTGCACGTGCCCTGCCCGATGATGCCGGCACATCTTCCATCTGCTGGGGTCCACTTGCTGTGTCGTCCACCCCTGCTGGACCTCCGACTCCCAACTGCGGCAGGGATGGGATCCCCACCGAGCTGGCTGCATTGGTCGGGGCAGGTCCACAGGGGGCCATGGTGGCATCTGGGCCGGAAGACGGCAAGGAGAACGACTGGTGGATAGCCTGCACAGAGGAGGAGAGGGCCGTCAGATTGGCCAACACATGCAGGAACCCCCCGAACATGGCCGATCCCAATTGGGCCACGTCGGCACGGTGCACTTCGTGATGACGTGCGTGCTCCTCCCGGGAAGCACGCACGGCATCACGAATCACAGCCGTGCGCATCGCGACCCCAATCAGGACCTGCTCCACGCGGCCAGGGGTTCCCACGGCCGCAGGTGGAGGGGAGTCAGTTGACATGGACATCCCCTCTACCTGCGGACGGGCCTGGGACGGGGCATCCCTGCTGGTGCATGGTGGTGCACTCACAGGGTCAGGGACAGCGACATGCACAGGCCCCTCCACGGTGACCTGTGCTGCCTCCTGCCCCTGGCCCTGGACTGCACCACTTGCACCAGCAGGGATGCTCCCACCAGGGCCCATGTGTGCACCAGTGTCGGCCTCCTCCTCCTCTGTGCAAACCACCAACCTGGATGGCTCCTCACCGTCTCCCGCCGTAGCAGGCCCCTGTGGGGGCTCACCCACCCCTTCCGCTGCAGCCGTGGGGGCATCCCCGCCGCCTTGCTCCACAGCGCCGTCTCCGCCCTCTTCTTCACTAGCCGCTGCGTAGAGGGAGACAAAGAACACAAGCATCAGGCTACTGTACAATGGTCCCCTAGACAGGAAGCAATAGCAGATGAGCACCCCTGTCAAAGTACACTTCCATCATGTCCCTCCACAACACATGGGTCAGTCCAGGCAAAACACACACAGTAACAGGCATGGTGCATGCCATGCACATTTCCATGCATGTCCAATTGACTCTTGAAACATTCAATGAAATGTAACTCACATGCATCATGGCTCATGCATATCACATGCACACACTACACCTCAGTCACATCCATCTGGCCACAATCACACCAAACACAGGCAAAACAAGGGTAAGGTGGGTGCGTCACTGAATCTGTGCATTGTCACACACATGAGTCATGCATCCATGGCATGCACAAGTCACAGACATGCAGGTCAGGCACACAGACATGGCTACCATATATGTACCTGGCATCAGCACCCATCCTCACCCCCATCCATGTCCAGGTACAGAGACTGGCATGCTCTCATGTCCCAAATCTGCATAGTGCTCCCCATGCCGCATTTCTACACATGCAACAACCATGTGGGTCACACATCACTGGTCGCACATGCATTACCATGATGTCCCAGCACACATACATGCATACATGGCACATGGCACACATACAGGCAAGTATCATAGAACCAGCACACCGCAACATGCCCTGTCTCACACAGTGATGCTTGGACACTTACCGCTCAACTCCAGACGGGTCTCCCTCTCAAGGATCTGGGCGTGGAGCGCTGGGCGTACGCGTTCCAGGACCCTCTTCTGGATGGAACTCATGTGGCCCCGGCCCCCCTCCACGAGGCGCCGGGCCTTCACAAGGGTCCTGGACCTCAAGTCCTCCCAGCGCTTCTTGATCTTCAAGACGTTGCGGGTTGCCACCCCCTCCGCGTTGATGGCAACCACACAGTCGGCCCAGATCCTCTCCCGTCCTTCCTTGCTGGCGCGGGACGATCCAAAGAGGGCATCATACTGCCCCAGGACATGCTCCACCAGGACACCAACTTCGGTGGCAGTGAAGCTGGTGCCCCTCTGCCCCTCTGGCCTGGGGTTGCCACTGGTGCCAGATGTAGAAGTGCCCGACATGGCAACCCCAGAGGCAGGTGTGGGTGGGTAACTGGGTCCTGGGGCTGGGCTGTGGAGCGATGTAATCCCAGTTGGGAGTCTTCAGTTCCAGCAGGGGTGGACACAGCAACTGGACCCCTGCAGATGGCTGATGTGCAGGCACCAAAT
The DNA here is from genome assembly GCF_040938575.1 of Ambystoma mexicanum. Classification (NCBI taxonomy): domain Eukaryota; kingdom Metazoa; phylum Chordata; class Amphibia; order Caudata; family Ambystomatidae; genus Ambystoma; species Ambystoma mexicanum. The sequence goes on along the minus strand of NC_090936.1, from coordinate 971,238,166 downwards.
GGCAGGGCACGGTGGCAGCAGGCAGGCAGGCAGGCAGGCAGCAGCAGATAGCACGTGGGAGGCTGCTCAGGGCACTTGGGGGGCAGTAACTCGGCCTTCGGGGCAGGAGCGTGGTGTTCCGTGTGTTTTCGGGTGGCCAGCTTGATACGGAGTGATTTGGCACGTGAAATTCCTGCACGTCAGCGTGAAATCCGAGGAAAGGCCCTTAGCGCGTAAGTGCGTCAGCACGCATACGCGATTCTATTGGACCAGAGTCCCTCATCGCGTAAGCGCGTCTGACGTGATCCGCACGGGCGTTCCCCACTCAGCACGTGAAGACGGAGCACACGTGGAAATCCTGCACGTCAGAGTGTCATCGCGTGTAATTGGCCAAAAGTGCGCGTACACGCCATTGGCCTATGTACGTGTATTTCATCGCGTGTAATTGCCCAAAAGTGCACGTACACGCCATTGGCCTATGTACGTGTATTTCAGGGGCGCGCGGCCACTTACACAGGCAAGTACGTCAGCGCACCTGTATGCCTGCAGCGTGGGAATTTCCACACGCGATTGGAGTGGGAACTCGATTCCAGGGGTGCGAGGCTCACACGCTGCCTACTACACGCGCAAGGCATTAATTTGCGCCCTTTTCAATAAACAAGCCAGATGCCAGGATGAACATACCGTTCCTAGCAGCAGTGGCAGTGGGCTACCAAAGGAGGATGAGGAGGAGAGTCAGGGCCAGAATATTCACACCCAGAACCAGCCTATTCGGGATGCCTGATGACCAGGTGTATGGGAGGTACAGGTTTCCAGCACACATCATACTGGACCTGGTCAGTGAGTGGGAGGATGACCTCACATCACCCACCCTGTGCTCCCAAGCACTCAGCCCCCTGCAGAAGGTCCTGAATGTACTGCACTTCTTGGCCACTGGATCCTTTCAGCGGACAAGTGCCATAGTGGGTGGTGTGTCACAGGCCACGCAGTCACGCTGCCTACACCAGGTCTTGAACATCATCACTGCACGGCCTTCAGTCCGCAGGCACATATATCTCCCCAGGACTCATGCAGAAAGGCGGACGTGCATCCAGGAATTCTATGGTGTGGCTCAATTCCCCAAAGTGCTTGGTGCAATTGACTGCACACATGTGGCTCTACGTCCACCCAGGGCAACAGAGCACATCTATAGAAACCGCAAGCACTGGCATTCCATCAACGTCCAAGTTGTATGCAATGCCAAGGGAATCATCACATCAGTATATGCCAACTATCCAGGGTCCACCCACGACAGCTTCATCTACAGAATGTCTACCCTATGCCGGGACCTAGAGGCTGGCCAGCATGGAGATACATGGCTGCTTGGTGAGCATGAATGCCACTCCACATGCATGCATGTCAGATACTGGGTCATGACACAACACCACTAATGATACCCATCACCACCTCCGCAGGGGACAGTGCCTACCCTATCAGCCCCCACATGATGACCCCAATCCGGAACCCCACCACGCCACCCCAGGTAAGGTACAACACAGCCCACATTGCTACACGGGGCATAGTGGAGCGCACATTCGGAGTGCTCAAGTCACGCTTTCGCTCCCTTGACCGTTCTGGCGGGCAGCTGTTATATGCTCCCCGAATAGTGTGCAGGATCATAGTGGCAGCATGTGTCCTGCACAACGTTGCAACACGCCGGGGCCTGCCCGTGGACATGGTGGTGCCCCCACATCCACAACCACATGCACGCCCGCTGCGCATGGGAGGGGAAAGGGCACGGGGGGAGGCAGCCCGTACGCAACTGGTGGCCAACTTCTTCACCTAGGAATCACAGTGCTGGCTAGTGCACACTGCTCTGGCACATACCATCTGACAATCAATGATGACTCTACCTGACAATGTCTGAAAATTACTTGACAATGAACTGTCAGATACACATCAGCCTGAGATTGTTAACATGGAAGTGTCAATATGTGTGCACCCCTAGCTACACATACACCAGCTATGCATCACAACGCAAAGACACAACTCCATCAATCTAAAATGCATTGCCACAGGCGATTCACTACATGACAACATTGCCATGTCACCCACTCCCTTCACAGTCCCGCCACTGAGGACACCATGTCATGGTATGTGACAGCAAACAAACTGGCCATCACAACATGACACCAGTGTCACAAATAGCAGTGCCCCAAATGGAACATAGCCGCACTTGAGCAGCTAACCGCCCTGGAGCCACTACTACACACCTGTGTAAGAGTAATTTCTATCAAATTACACACCAACCCACCCTGAAGCCCACCCAAACAAGACACATTGCATGTAATCAATGGTAGTCTCATTACCTGATTCAGCTGGTATGTCCTCACCGTCCAGATGTACAGTGATGGCGCCATGCAAAAGTGTCAGTGCACATCTACCGACATGTAGTGTGACTCCAGAGAGTATGCCCTTGTGAAGATCTGTGTGAAATACCTGCAAAACATGAGCAACATATGTAAGTAGAGGCACATATCATACCATCATGCATAGTTAGGTGCAACAACAATGAACACTATGAATGTCTACACAGTATTGACTATGGACTGGCCAACAGCTCATGGGAGTCCAATGTCACCGTGTAATTTGCTGTCACTTGGGCACACCCTTTGCAAGCCCATGGAAACGGAAGCAGGAGGGGTGTGGATGTCTGCTACCCAAGCATCGAAACCAAACTCAGGACAAGCCTGCATGTGCCCAGCCACAATACAGTGTATGCCCAGGTACCCACACAAGGCAACAATCTTGCAAAATAAAAATGAAAAAGAGAAAAAATGGCCATGAAAGGGCCGGCGGGGGGGGGGGGGCCACCTATGAGGTCCGAGGACAGGATGCACGCCACAATCCACCTGTGTGGATCATGGGAAAGGAAAACACCCCATAGGCTCGTGGCCCACACGGCTACTCTGTTGTGGGAGATGAGTCGCTATGGCTCTGCCCAGACCCTGCAGCTGACTCTGGAGGTGGGGGAGCTGCCTCAGAAGATGGTGTGACAATGGGAGGCAGCCCACGCAAAGCACGAGTTTGCTCCTCCATGGCTGCAAGCAGGCGGGTCTGGTAGTTCTGGTTCTGGGTTATAATCATGCGGAGGTCCCCATGCAGTAACTCCCGGGATGACCTGACCTCCGCACGAGTTGCCTGCATCTCGGCCGAGAGCGTCCGTGTCAGACGCTCCAGCTGCTCCTCTGTCCTTCTATGGGATGAAGCCTCAAGCTCTAACAGGGTCGACCTGAGGTGACGGAGTTCTTCCCTCAGGGCTTCCCTGTGGCGCTGGGACTCCATGGAAAGTGATTCCCGCAGAGTCGCCAGTGCCGCCCGCCTGTCCATGTTGGACGCCAACATATCCTCCCTGTGTGCCTGGCAGATGGACTCTGTAGCCTGCTCCAGTCGCTCCATCAGCCTTTCTGGGGGGACAATGGAAGTGGCCACCCTATCCATGGCCTGTGCAATCATCTCGGATGATGCTGCCTGTTGGGTGGCCATACCGTAGATGGATTGCTCCCATACGGTATTGCCAGGTGGCATACGGCCACCACGTTGACGGGCACCACACCTGCCTGGGGCAAGGCGGACTGCGCCTTGCTGTGCCGGCAAGGCCTCAGGCTGCAGGACTGCATTCCCTCTCTGATCTGCAGCCCCAGGAACAGGATCAGAGATTGGGTGGTGTGGCCCTGCATCCGTAACCACCGGAGGCTGATCTGCCGACACTGACATCCCCATTGAGGCCAATGGCCTGGCTGCAGGTGGGTCGGACAGAGGAGATTCTCTCCCAAGAACACTCACCTGCGACTGCACATAGGTGTCATCCTCCGAGTCTACACCTGAATACTGCTCGGGGGAGGAACCCCCAGAGACACCCCTCGACAGCACGGCCTGCAGCACTTGTGGGTTTTCACCCACAAACACACCACGTCCCTCACTTGTGGTAGGTCGGCCCGGGTTGCCCTCCTGGGACGGCTCCACCACCACATCCCCAGCATCAACAAGTGCTTCGTCCCCTGCAAAGACATGAAAGAGAAAAATGGAAACAGGCATTAGCACCATGGCATGCAACAAGGGCTGATGAACAACATAGGCAGTAGTCCTACGACACATGTCCTACATGACTGGGAGTCCTCCTATGCATTCACCATCACTGGGTCTGTAGGGGAGGCTCAGGGCATACTATGTACTGATTGGAGAGCAACGCCTGCTCACCTTGATGCCTAGCACTGCCATCACACATTGGGCGGTGATTGCCATGTCAAAGGCACATGCCATCACACACATGGCATGTGACATAGCCACCAAGTGAAGAGGGAGAGGAGGGCTACTTTTTTGGATTTCAACCACTCTGGTCCTGACATTGCATCGTCACATCAATTAGTATACATGTTGTACATGGATCTGCTAGTCCAAATTGGCAACGATGCACAGTGCCTTGTCTACATCAACATAATGCAGTAAACATTGTGATTCCACCTCCCCAACACCTGTAACGGAATAATTTTGCATTCGTGAAGCACCGGTCAAGTAATGTTTGTAGGTGCAGCGGAGCACTGAGGGGTGGTGGGGCAGAAGGGGATGCCAGTCAACAATACTACTGGTGCTGGTGTCATTCATGTCACGCAAGTGCAGGGGTGGGTGGCACAATGAAGTGCAAGGGGGAGTGGCGGCTGGAAGTGCTGTACAAGGTAAGTAGGACTTGACGTCAAGGGCAAATGGTGTTAGGCGCAGACAAGTGCTGGGGGGGTGGCCTATAGGGGTACAGAGACAATCATGCTGTGCTGTGGGCTCGGAGGGGACAGGGGAGGTACACACTGCTTCTGGCTCGGCAAGGTCCTTTCAGATTTCTATGTGTCCTGCAGAGTTGTCACATGCCGCAGATATGTGCCCTTGGATTGGGGATCTCATCTTGGTGAGAAGGGTGAGGCGCTATTGCCTTTGGAGCATGTGGCAGGCCAGTTTGCCAGAGGATGGCCATGATGCAGGACATTCCCTCTCTGCCACCCGGCACCTGTGGTTTGGGTTCCCAAGATCCGAGTCATGCCAGGACTCTGCATTGGCATGGGGCTTCAGACAGGTGGTCATGACCGTGGCAAAGACATCCAGTGTACCTGACATGGAGTGGAGCATGGAGTGGGCCCTGTCAGGATGGGAGTGAGCCTAAGGGGGAGCTGGATGGGGGGGAGATTTTGGCAGCATGAGCCTCGACTGACACACACTTCATGGGTCGGAATACCAAGAAGGTGTGTGACAGTGGTGAGGGTGGCTTTGCCTGTGGGGTGTTGAGGGTGAGCTGGGAGGAGAGGAGAATGTGATCACTCCAGGAGAGAGGAGTGCAGAGATGGACGGAGAGGGGAAAGTCAGATGAGATCAGAGCATCAAGAGTGTGCCCTGCAGAATGAGTAGGGACAGACGGGAGTCTAGAGGGTGAGAGGGAGTTGCTGAGGTCACAGAAAGGTCACGTGGGGGCGTCAACAGGCATGCAGGTGGATGCGTACCGCACCAAGGATGAGGAATTCTGTGTCTGGGGACATGAGTGAGGAGGAGAGGTGAGGACACTCAGAAAGGAAGTAGTACATTTGACCAGTTTTCCCAGACACAGTACGCACTGTTTGAGAATGTCAAGGTGTGGTGGACAGAAACCTCACACAAGCCATTCCAGAGTGGAGTAGGTCTAAGTAGGTGTGACAGTGGCAGGAATACCCTCAGGGAAGCCAAGGGCACACCCCCCCTGCACAGTAGTGGCGGGCCAAGGAGAGGGTCAAGGATGCAGACAGAGCTGGCCGTCAGACATGTTTCCATGAGACCAAGGATGTCAAGGTGCATAACCTCATGTAAGTGACAGTTATCGGAGGAATGCCTGATGCAGCCGCAGTGAAAGGAGTGTAATTGTGGAGGAGGTTGACAGCCTTGTAGGACTTACGGGGAGTGCTAGAGATCAGAGGTGCCGCATGTGTAGGAGTTGGAGTGGGAGGCGGAGAAGGTTCATGGGAGGGTGCAGGGAGGCAGTGCAGGATTGATGAGGAGAGAGGAGGGGGGACAGCAGGAGAGGTAAGGAAGTTGATGAGATGTGGGTAGCATTTCTCAAGGAGATTGAGGTTGGCCTAAGGGCCTTGGACTGAGACGCTCCCATTACCATGCACATCAATAGTGGTATCTGAGGATTGGAAGGAGGCCAGGAGTACACCCCAACGGGTCCCACCTATGATGGTGGAAGAGGAGCAAGGAGAGAGGACAGGGACCATGTGAAGGGTCTATGGGACAGGCAAAGGCATGTATGAGCAGATGTCAGTGAGAGTTAGCTTAGAGTAGGCTCAGATGCACTGGTCAGCAATAGGGTGGGTCGCATTGGAGGGCAGGCTGCCCTCATTTGACTTTTGGCAAGCAGGTGTCGTGCGTAGGGCACGATGGTCTGAACTGTAGAAGTCATGGAAGATAGACCATGAAGAGCAGCATGGAGTGTGAGGGAATGGGGCTCGAAACCAGACGGTACCAAAGGACCCAGGAAGGAGGTGGATGTCAAGGCTACATCCACAGTATGACTGCATGTTGGTAGGCATTTATATACAGAGGACGCATTAGCATGTGGTATCATTGCATGTCAGGCATGTGAAGATGAAACTTGAATGGCTGGGGGAAAGGAGAGGAATGGTATGTAAGACATCAGATGAATAGACAGGGGAGTATGAGCAACAATGTAGTGACAAAATTACTAATCAAGGGCAACTTCCATGGTGTTGGCCCATATGTGCACTGTTGCCAGTAGGGATAGTGCTGTGGCCAGATGGTGTTGCACTGAACATACTGGATGAGGCACATGGGTGCCACTATCAACTCTGCCACACACCCCCTTGACAGGCACCCAACATGAATGCTTCACACACACACCATGCACATGGATAATACACACATGCATGTGCACTCACCGGATGATGCCTCGTAATCAGGGAGGTCTCCCACACCTTGGAGTTGTCCCTCGGTGACGTAGGATCCAGCTACGGACTCGTGTGGTGTGAGTTCTATTTCCTGTGCTGGGGACCCACCTCCAGTCACCAAGGTTGCGGCATGACTTGAGGCCAGCTTATCCTTTGCCCTGCGCTTAAGGTCATTCCAGCGCTTCTGGCAATCACTAGCTGTGCGCCTCACTACTCCAAGGGCACTTATTCTGTCAGCAATGGTCTGCCAGTGTGCCTGGCGTCTGGCATGTGTGGTCTTGGACCCTGCAACGATGACCATTTCCCTATCATGATCTGACACATACTGAACAAGTGCATTAAGTTCGGCGTCTGTGAAGCTTGGCTTCCTTGATGGGCCGGACTGTGCAGCCGTGTCTGGGGCATCAGCCTGTGCCGGACGTGCACTCTTCCTCTTGCGCTTGGAAGGGGGTGGGGATCCAGAGTGTCCTACGCCGCTGTGGACACTAGGGGCAGGAGCCGTGGTGGACTCTGTACTGGGTGTGTGTGATTGCCCACTCAGCATGGGAGTAGGTGCAGGCATTGGGGGTAGTGGGATGGGGTCAGGCCTGATCTGAGGTGCATGAACTAGGACCGACACAGTCTTGGCAGGGTGTATGAGAGGTGGGGTGGATTGAGCCACACCCTGGCTACGGGGGCCAGCAGATGACCTATCTGGCATAGATGCGCGTGCCCTGATGACACCAATGTGCACCGGTGCACGTGCAGTGGACCTGCTGACCTGGATGTCAGCGATGGAATCACCCTCGGACAGGTCTGGTGCCACAATGGCCTGGTCCGACATGGGCTGATCAGGGTTGGTATCAGCCACATGACTCTCAACTGGGGGGGGGGGGGGCATGGGTGTCCCTGACTGTTCCTCCAGACTGGGGGGAACAGGGGCACCCTGCAAGTCACAACCACGTCCCCTGTTGGATCCTCCACGGCCACCACGTGTGGCTCGGCCACCTTTGCCACCCTTACGGCTTGCACGCCTCCCAACCATGGCACTGATGGTATTGTGCGTATGGGAGTGGGTGTGCACAATTGTCCTGGGCAATTGGGTGTCAAAGGGGTTGGGTACCAGATGGTATTCGTACCCTAGTGCAGTGGCAAGGCTATATGACACCCCTGGGGAAAGATGACGGGTCACGCAACGCACAGGCACCCCAAAAAAGTTAAGGAACGTGCACAATACCCCTCCTAGACCACGTGTGCTGATGGAAAACCCTGCACTACGCTGTGGCATCCAGTAACACAATGAACGTATGCGTGTCACACGCGGCCTAGATTGACCTCTGAAGGGGTAGGCTACACACGGGGCAAGCACAGATGTTAGATACGTGCGTGACTCACCGTCTGCCAGGTAAAAGAGCGTGAAAAAATAGCACTTTTGGTTGGCAACACCCCCGCCAAAAGAAGAGGTGTACGCTGTCTGAGGAGACAGGACAACTGTAGAAGGGGACACTGTTTGAGGGAACAGGCCCAGGAAAACCAGTACAAGAGGAAAAAGAGAAAAGAGCTGTCAGAGGTAACAGGGAGTACGAACTGGAAACGCCGTGAAGTAAATCGCGTGTGAAACGACAAGAAGTACCGAATTCACCCACTCGCTCTCCACGAAAAGCACGTACAAGGAAATTGTGTTCAACACTACCTTTTATACAGGCCCACACGTACATCGTCACTTACGGCGTGTACGTGCTTGGCCCATTTTCACCAATCACACGCTTTGGCACTCCTGCGTGTAGCTCTCTTTTCACCAATCACACGCTTTGTCACTCCTGCATGTGGATCCTTTTTCACCAATCACGCGCTTCGACACTCCTGCGTGTCGCTCACTTTTCACCAATCACACGCTTTGTCACTCCTGCATGTGGATCCTTTTTCACCAATCACGCGCTTCGACACTCCTGCGTGTCGCTCACTTTTCACCAATCACACGCTTTGACACTGCACGTGCAGGTAACTATTGACGCACATATGCTGGTGACGGGTTTTCGCGCGATGAGTGTGGGGTTTTCAGGTGCAAAATCACTCCCTATCAGGCTGTCCACGCGTTCTAACACGAAAGACCACGCTCCTGGCCAGGAGGCCAAATTTAAGTCCCCAAGAAGCCTGAGCACGCTCCCACCTGCCATCGGCTGCTGCCTGACTGCCTGCTGGCCACGTGCCCCACAGTGCTGGTGGGTGGGGGTGGTGGGAGACATGGGTGGGGGCCTGGTGGAGGGTGCCCCTGGTGGATGGGGGTTGGGGGTGGTGGGAGACATGGATGGGGGCCTGATGGCAGGTGCCCCTGCACTGCTGGGGGGTGGGGGTGGTGGGAGACATGGGTGGGGGCCTGGTGGAGGGTGCCCCTGGTGGATGGGGGTGCAGGGGGACATGATCAGGTGTGCAGGGTAGTCCACTGTTTTGTGGGCTGCCTGCAGGGGCCGGGGAGGGTGTACAGGGTACACCTGTGGGGGCCCACCCAGCCTATTCGCATGTGATAATTCCCACGCACCCCTGTGATACACGTACCCTGGCCAATCGCGTGTTGAACTTCCCGCTACCCCTGTAATACACGCACCCTGCCTGTTCGCGTGTGATGATTCCCGCGTACCCCTGTAATACACGTTCCCTGGCCTATCGCGTGTTCTACTTCACGCGTCCCCCTGTAATACACGTTCCCTGGCCCATCGCGTGTTGAACTTCCCGCTACCCCTGTAATACACGCACCCTGGCTGTTCGCGTGTGATAATTCCCGCGTACCCCTGTGATGCACGTTCCTTGGCCTATCGCGTGTTCTACTTCACGCGTCCCCCTGTAATACACGTTCCCTGGCCCATCGCGTGTTGAACTTCCCGCTACCCCTGTAATACACGCACCCTGGCTGTTCGCGTGTGATGATTCCCGCGTACCCCTGTAATACACGTTCCCTGGCCTATCGCGTGTTCTACTTCACGCGTCCCCCTGTAATTCACGTTCCCTGGCCAATCGCGTGTTGAACTTCCCGCTACCCCTGTAATACACGCACCCTGGCTGTTCGCGTGTGATGATTCCCGCGTACCCCTGTGATTCACGTTCCCTGCCTAGTCGCGTGTAGTACTTCCCGCGTACTCCTGATTTGGAGATTGCCCGCTTTGCTTTCCTTGTTTGCCTGCCCTGTGAAGTGGTCCGGGGTTAGCGCAGCCCTTAGCGATGATTTAGCGCTTTTGATGGCTTTTCCGTGCGCGAGGGCGTTCTTGGGGGCGTTACTGGCGCTGCTGCAGGCTCGCTGCGATTCTCTGCGCCACGGCTGTTTTGGGAGCTTGAAATCCATGAATACGCTGTGCGCGGAAATCTGTTTTAGCGCACGTGCCTGGCGCAGACTATCGCAGGCGCACGCTGTGCGCCAGCCGCGTGCGCTACTTGTGCGCTGGATTCTATGAATTACCCTGAATGTCTGTAATCCAAATCAAGAGTCTGTGTCAAAACCTATACTTGCCCTCACGTCTAATACAAAAAGGTAGTGTAGAGTTAATCTAACTCAATGATGTTCAAAGCAGCCTCTAGATCCCTTCACCAGTTCGGGATACAGTTCCAATAATTATAGGCCTTAAATCTTATGTCAGGGCGTGAGTGTATCTTCCCCCAAGACACACTGGTTTCAATATACAAAGTTCAGAAGAAGCTTGGGATTCACTTCCCCAAGCTTCAAGTAATAGTTCATGAAAACAATGTCCCCAAAAGAGCTCAGGGTTCCCTTCCCCAAGCTTCAAGCAAAGATTCACAAAAACAATGCCTCGAAAGAGCTCAGGGTTCCCTACCACAAGCTTCAAGCACTGGTGCAGCAAATATTCAACAAACACTTGCTCTTAGGTTTACTTTAGCAACTTCCATACACTTGGTTGGGGCCCTCTAGTCTGGGCGCAGTTATTAGACTGCACGGTCCACCCACTACAGGTCGTGCAACCAGGGGCCTTGGTGTTATGCTTTGGCTTGTGACTTTGGCCAAGCATTCTGCTTGGCATTCCTAGCATCTTTGTACTTTCACTTGTTACATTTATATTCAGTCTGCCTTTTATTTCAGCAGGGTTTACCGCCTTGATGTTCTATTTTGCTTCCACCTCACTGCTCCCCCTTCTGCTGTTCAACCAACAGCTTTAAACTACTTTCTCTTTACTCTTAGTACTTTAAATACTTTCTATTCAACTTCCGATATCCAGAGACTTTCCTGACCACTCTTATATCCTTTTTCAGAGCACTCTCTTGCCGACATGTTAGTCGTTCTCCGTTACTCGGAAACTCTGAAAAGCTTTTATACGTTATCACGCTGATACATAGTTGCTTCGTACTGCCCCTTTAACATAGAATGTAATTGTTTGTACAGTTCAGAAGTGCTCACAAGTTTATTGATGGCATGCTTCTGTCTTCTGTGAGAAACCTGATGGTGTCTCTCTGACTAGCCCCCGGGGATCTGTCATCTGTCATCCAGGTGGCCAGGACATGGCCATCTCTATTGGATTCAGATCCTGGGGGTGAACCATCGAGGAAGGATCACCTGGATGGGGGGTTCCTTGGGGAGTGGAAGTGGGACCGACGGGTGAGACGCAGTATCCCCCATCTTATAACACCTTTTCCCCATCCTACAAACACTCCCGCCCCCCCCCTTTTCTAACACTTTTTTTCTTTCTTCACCATTTCTTGTGTGGTTGTTCTGTCTTGGTCCTTTTTCTACCATTTGTCTTCCGCAGGAACCCTTTGTGTAGCCCGGCGAGGCTCCAGTGTTTCCGCGAGGACAGGAAGCATGAGAGGATACTGAAACTCCACTATCCTTTGTCTTATGGTGTGCCTGAAAGGAACCAGTTCCAACTGGAGGGGCTGGCTGTCCTAAGTGGACAGCTACTCGCCCCTTTCTGTAAACTTCAGGGAGAGCTTGCAGGGTATGAGTGTGGAATCTTGATAAAAGGTGAGGTTCCTGAGGCAGAAGGCAAGTCTAGCACTGGAAGAGAAGTTTTGAAGAAGACGAGCAGAGATGCCTGCAGCCCCTTCCAGCAAGAGACCACTGCTGTCCTGATCCCGTTTTCAAATCAACAGAGGAGCTCCGAAGAAGACAACGCCTCCCTTTTGGCTGGTGGGACCAACTAGTCATAAAACGACCAGCAAGATGAGCCACCCCCCGACGTGCTGTGACCTTCCAACATTGTTTTTCCGTCAACAAATCCTCTCAGAACTTTCGTAAGCTCCAGTTGTACCTCAAGAGGCAAGATCCTCCTCCTCAGTCGCCTCAATATTGTGCAGGACCGAAAAAAAATAAAGGCAGATTGACCGGGCGGTAAATGTTCATCCTTTGAGCCTTTGAAAAGGTGCTAAAACTGCAATCCTTTGCTGAGGATCCTTTCTATTGACTGCTGCTGTGACATCCCTTCCATAGTCCAGCCTTACGTCACCACAACTAAAGAACAGGAGACTGGGTCCAGCTGCATCTTCTTCATCACTCCTCAGGTACTGTGGGCCTCTGGGTAGTACTTGCCTCAAGCCATTTTGTTGCTCCTGTGTTGCTAGAGTGCTGATTCCGGTGTTTGGGTGTTCACCCATACTGTTAGCCCAGGCCTAATGCTTGTGCGCCTAAAGGGAGCCTTTCCCAAGGTCCCTGAAAACATTTTGACCCTAAAAAGCAGCAAATCTACTTGTAATCGAAGAATCCTCTGGAACGTTACCTTTTCTGCTGTGCCTTACCTGTTTTCCCTCCAATCTAACTTTGAAGAACTCCTACCTAGATGGGGATGGACTGCTGAAGCCTTAAGCCCATTGAAAAGTATTACAAGTCTTTTAAAGTATTGTACTGCTATTGCTGGTGCTAAATAACCCTTTTTTTCCTACAACAGAACACAATACAATAGAAAATAAATTTAATAAATAAAATAAAAATAAATGTTCTGATTTGCTATAACAAGTGATTTTACTTACCATTTAACTGTGTTTGTTATCTGTATATTTCCCTACTATTGGTTTACTCACCTTAAGTATTGCTTATGTTTTCTAGTGTGTTGAATAGTTGAAATGCTACTTACTTACCTGAATGAAACTTTGCCATGTGTATATAAAAATAAATACCAATCTTACTATAACAAGTGTGTAAGAGTTTCATTGGGCCTATATATTTACTGTGTTCATTGTGCTTACCTACAGCTCACATCCTCCTGGGATGAGCCTGACTGCTATGCCATTCTGCCAAACCTCTGGGTGGTACAGATTTACACTAAACGTTGGGACCTGTATGCCAAGGGATAGTTTTATAAAGTCTCACCTTTTGGTAGACTTTAGGAAAACTCCCCTAACACTTGCACCAAGGCTAAGCACACAACCCATGGGCGTTCCTTAACGGTACCGTCTAAGAAGCCGCTTGCACCTACAGGCATGTCGAAATCCTTGCCGAAACCTGGAGAATCTCCCGGTTCGCAACCCAATGTGCTTCCACCGCATGCAGCGCATAGTACAAAGACTTTGACTTCTCATGGTGCTCCCCCTAAATTTTTGGCCGTTTAAGAGACGGCGACACGTACGTCGAAAATTAAAACTCACCCTAAATTAAGGGAGAAATTGTCTAAAACACTTGAACAACCTGACACCCATAGTACTGGCACCCAGGCGTACCCTCCAGGTTTACCTCAAGGGTATGTCCAAGCCTCTTCCTTTTTAGCTCAGTCCTTACAGGGTCAAAAAAGTTGTGTTCAAGAGGAGGTACTTTTTCCACTTGCTGTAACTCTGAATACAGGGACTTGGACAAGAGAAAGATTTGAGGCGACCATGGAGAAGGTGTCTGAGTTTTTCTTTCTCTGACAGATTCCCTAAAAGAACTCTTCCCTTAGATGAGAACGCTAGGCCATTTAAGTCACCTAGACTTCAGCCCTCAGTTTTTCAAGCGACCTCTCCTTTACCTAAACATACTGATACTTTAGGGGACATTTTTCAAGATGATCCAGATGAGGACTTTTCCCAGACCAGGGAGACGAAGCCTAGGATCCTACTACGACGGACCCAGACACTTGGCTTGATGACACCGATTACCAGGGGCATGGGCCCACTACTCCCCACTCATGGGGCAGAGTCAGACACCATTTATGCCAACGCTACACCTGTTGTGCAGCCTCGAGACTCTTTCCCCTATTGATGACCTGCTGTTTAATAATCTTAAAAAAGCAGCATAACATTTTAAAATACTCGGGAGGCGGTGCCTGGCCCTCACTTTATGGAGGCTATCCTTAAAGAGGAAAAGCTAGTGAGTCAATCTATTCCTCTGCTTAACTCTATAAAGAAGCGGATTGCCTCTTCTCTGCTCACGCACTCCGACGCGAGTAGTCAACCCATGAGTTGAAACATTTTTCATGCCTGCTCCCTCAGATACCCTATACATACGGGGACAGTGTTCCTGATTCGCTGGTGGTTACCACAACCAGGAAGCGTGCAGGAGTTCCTTTCTCTTCAGCTGAAGCTCCTCCCGACATGGAATGTAAGAAATTGTATGCCTTAGGCAAGAGGCTCACAACTTCAGCCTGTAGAGGAAGGCCTGGAAGGTGTTCCTGAGTCAACCAAGTCGCAGCTGCTCACTATTGTTCAGGAGGGCCGGCAAGTCACCCAAAATATTTTGAAGAACACTTTATCTATTGTTCACTTGTTAGGCGCTTATGCAGGAAGCAAATACTGTTTCAATACGCCCACAGGGCAATAGAAAGGGGACAGTGTACGATAGACAATGTAATTACAAAAATGTTAAATAATTAAATCGAACAAAATAAGAAGAGACAATGGGGAGGGGAAGATGAACCTACTATGCCTCGTGAGTGTTAAGAACGTGCAAGTGCAGAGGGGAGAGGGGTATGGGATAGGTGCTGTGGTGCTCATGGAGAGCAGCAAGTGCCATGAAGAAAGGTAAGTGCAACCTCCAGTGTTGGATGGTGAGCCGAGGCAAGTGCAGAGTATAGACAGCAGCTGGGATGATAAGAAGTGGGAGGTCAGGGCCCGAGGATGCATAAGGGCCCTGCACACCAGTCAAGCTACTGTGCTGTTAGCAGGAGAGAGAGAGAGGGAGGGAGGGAGATAAGGAAGAAGTAAAGAGGAAGGTCTTGAGGTTTTTCCAGAACTGAAGGAGATCCTGCTCAAGATGAAGAGGGAGGGGGATGCTATTCCAAAGAAGGGAGCCCGCTGAGGAAAGCAATCGACCACCTGTTCTCGGTTTAGCAAACAGCTTCATACGCAAGGAGTTGGTGCCAGAGGAACAGAGGTGTCTAAAGGGGGAGTATTTGGTCAGAAAGAGTTGCAGATGGTGGTCCCTAGCTCAAGGCAGCCTTGTGGATGATGCAGAGAGATCTGACTTTAATCTGTGCTGCGATCAAGATCCAGTGAAGACTTTTAAGGGCAGGAGAGATGCAGTCCCTGGGCTTGAGGCTAAGGATAAGTCTTGCTGTCCGATTCTGGATTAGCTGCAGGGGCCGCAGAGTGGACAAAGGTAGATTGAGGAGGCTACTGCAATAGTCAAGCATAGAGAGAACCAGAGCCTGGGTAATATTGAGCCTTTGGGGGAAGGTGAGGAAAGGTAGAATTCCTTTCAGAAGGAAAAGCTGGAAGTGGGACATCTTGGCAATGTCCCGGATATGAGGGAGGGAGGAAGGAGAGAGAGGCGTCTAAGATTACTCTGAGGTTTCTGGTTTCTGAAGAGGGAGCAGCGGGAGAGCCCATGGCAGAAGGCCAGAGTGAGGGGAAGAAGTCAGGTGCAGGGGTCCTGGTAGGCAGGATCTCTGTTTTGCTGGCGTTGACTCTGCTCAATTTAGACTCTGCCAAGACAGCTGGCTGGGTCTTAGCTGAAGGAACTCTTCTGGAGCACCACACATGGTAATGGAACTCAGGGTTTAAGCTCGAGACGCAGGCTTCTCTTATTAACATACTGATAGAGTGGTCTGCTTTGTTTGGGGGAAAGCAGTCGACGATGCCCTTGAGACAGCGAAGAAAGAGCACAATGTTCCAAAGTCATTAAATCCAAAATCCAGCAGAGGCTTTCTTTTGAGGGCAGTCCTTTTCCAGAACCACACATGCCTCCTACACCACATGAGATTCATCCTGGTACTCCACTCATGGGTCGTCAAATGCCTTTCAAACCTTTCAACAGCAGGGTTTTTGCTGTAAGGAAGGGGGTAGGAATGCAGCCGTCGGAAGCTCCCCTATCAACAAATCTCTCTCCGGTCCGGATCCCCTACCATGCATCTCCAGTAGGAGGTTGGAGAACATACTTCACCCATGCATGGGAGGGGATTACTTCAAACAAGTGGGTGCTCAAGACCGTGGGCAAGGGATACTGTATCGAGTTCCTCCAGACACCTCGGTACCACCCGACAAAAAGAAGGTCTCCAGACCATCTCCTTATTCTTCAAGCAGAAGTGTAGGCCCTGCTGCAAAAGGGAGCAATACAACTTGTCCCTGCTCACCAGGTAAACAAGGATATCTACTCAGTATACTTCCTTGTACCAAAAAAGGATCAAACCATGCGCCATGTATTAGATCTGCGTCTTGCAAACAAGTATGTCAAGCCTCAAAGGTTCAGGATGACCACTCTGCTGGAGGTATTGTCACTGCTGAAGCAAAGGGATTACACGGGAACCTTGGATATGAAAGATGCATACTTTCACATTTCAATGTTGCTAGTTGTTAGGACAGTTTTTCTGAAGTACAACTAAGGGCTTAGTAAAACCATTTAACTGAGACAGTACAAGCCTCCAATCTTAGTATAAGGCTGTACTACCTGAGTATATGGTGGCATAGACCGAGCGGCCAGGCTTATCTTTCGAGGGAGTGTGGCTGTGGCAAGGTACAAAGAACTTGTAGTATACCAAGGGTTCAATAGAAACATTGATGACCAGAAGTATTATACAAAATAAAGGTTTATTATAAATACAAGTTAGGCAAATATAAATCTTGGGGGGTAAGTACCTGGTCATAGAATTATAAACACAATAATCAAACATCACACAATGCTTTAAAGTACACAGACCAAAGCATACACCAGGTTTAGAAACTAACAGCATTTCTAGGCAAGTCAGACCTTATCAAACACATTTAGTGTAGGACACACCTATTCATGGGGGGTCAAATCATCTAGTTACTCTCTGATTACTTTCATTAATACAAGGGTAGTCAACCCTAGCAGTTGTCCAGTGACACTGTGTTAAGGAATCACTTAGTAAACTAACCTACAAGTATACTTTTCTGAAAGTGGAACACACATTTAAGGAATAGTAGAAACCTATAACCACATTCAGATTAACGCACAGTTATACTAGGTGAGTAAGACCTTTGGGTGTAATATACAATTACAGTTGTTTTCGGCTCAGTGGAACACAGACTAAGGTAAGCAAGAACTCTTTGCACCAGGCAGACCAAGGTCAGCTACACCTACAGAACACATTTTAGGAATGGCGTACAGCTATTCTAGGCAGGTAAAACCTAATGGTGTAATATACTATTACAGTTGCTTTTCGGGTCAGTGGGACACAGATTAAGGTAAGCAATAACTTTCTAACCTATTTTAGGATGGCACCAGGCAGACCCAGGTCAGTAAACCCCACAGCAACATATTTAGAATTGCACACAGCTATTCAAGGTAAGTAAAACCTACATACCTTTTAAAGGAGCTACCAGCAACTTCAAGGTAGGTATACACCTAAGAATGCTTCAGCATCTGTATAAAACAGACCAGGGAAAGCAAAACCCAATGTTACACTTTAAGAATTATCCAATGTTATGCAAGGTAGGTAAACATTCAAGGTAGCTAACACCCCAGGCAGACTTAGCTTAGACAGGCTATACAGCATGCCAGGGGAAGAAAGACCCAGTTGGTGAACTTGCACACTAATGTTCTGGAAGAAATAGTTAAGTAAAGCCAACAGCATTACTTTTGAGAAGAGGCACAGCCAATTCACAGGTGAGTAAAATAACTTTACTTATACATTTCAGAATGGAACAACACACATTCAAGGTAAGTAAGTACTTAGCTCTGAGTTAGTTACCAACACCTAGATGTAATCGTGAACATTAGCCGATGTTGCATCTAGAGAGGATCGTGAATGTCTGAATGTGCCATACCTAGATGGAAATGTGAATATTAGCATGTACCTCACTGAGAAGGAATTGTGATTATAAGCACAAGCCACACTTAGATGGAATCGTGTACATTACCCGGCGTCGGAACTAGATGGGATCGTGAAGGTCGGCATATGCCACACTTGGATAGAATTGTGATTGTTACCGTAAACCACACTTAGATGGAACTATGATTATTGACATATGCCACACCTAGACGTAATCATGAACATTAGCCGGCATTGCATCTAGACGTAATGCTGAACATTAGCCGGCGTCGGAACTAGATGAGATTGTGAAGGTCAGCATATGCCACACTTGGATAGAATTGTGATTGTGAGCATTTGCCCAATTGACCAATCCAATAACTATTTCACCCCTCTGCATATACCTCTCAAACTCTAACCAAACACAACCACAAGCCTATAACACAAAAATCCGCACACACTTCACTACACTGCAACAACAAAATAAACCACAAATAGACTCGCACAACAGCACACAACGCCTACCGACCGGAAAACACCCCAAGCCCAGCCAACGGATTTACTGTGTTGAGGCTGCCAACAGCACATCACTGCTCTCTTGCCCCTATCCAGCTTATTCCCACTAACTCACCCCGCCCCCTTTTTTCAGAGCCACCAGAGCGCCATGGGACCAATCCGGTTGTGATAGTGCGCGGTTCAAATATCCTTTAACATTAACATTAACATCACGAAATACAGCAGACAAACACCAGAGCCGTTTATCTGACGTGTCCCAACACAAGGGTCAGGAAAAGTCGGGCAATTGACCAGAATCACACAAACCTTATGGCACACACAATGATACAGCTATCCAGGCACGGCAGTTCAAGAGGAGGAGAAAGACAGCACAAACCGAGAGGCTGACAAGGAGAGAAGCGCCCTTGCCCTTTCCAACCAAGGTCTGTGAGACCTCAGCGGGAGGAATTGTAAGACCGCGAAGAATAGCCCAAGTGTGTTGCAGCAGATGTCAGCAGTACACGGAGCACGCCTACGCTGATAAACAGGACAGATGGAGACGCCGGCTAACGTGGTACCAGCCTTGACTCCCGATACAAAGAAAGCCATGCTGTTCATCACAGCCAGTGAGTCGAGCGGAAACCGATAAAGAAACTGAACTGTGTTGAACAAAAGTAGCGAACGGCTGATTGTAGAATGTATAAAGAACTGTTGATGTAAAAGGGGAAAGCCAGCTGCAGATGAGCCAGGCCACGTGGGTGCTCACTCGAGGAACTCTGGGTGATTACCCGATCGTTGAAACTACTGTTACCCGAAGGTGATAGCAAAGGCGAGAAGAGGGTCAAAGTGGTCATACGGGGGTCTAGTAAAATCCTCTGTACAGTCAAATGTCTTTGACCGGCAGATGATCGTGAATAAGGGAAGTGAATCCAACATTGTAAGAAAGAAGAAGGAACTGTGAGATTGGCAAGAGTGAACCCGAAGGAGGGATGCCGATGAAAAGGGGCAAAGTCTTAAATCCCAAAGAATAGTGTGTTGACAAGAGTGAACCCGGCAGAGAGTTGTCCAGCTTGAACTGTTTAAGAAGACATTAAGATTTGTGATTAGCACAGAGGGAGAGCCAAGGGTGAAAAGAAACGTTTGTTGTTATTTTATATGCATCAGGCCCTTGAAAGCAAGAGACTTTTTACAGAGCAAGAGATTTGGCTATAGAAGATCCTGATAGCTGAAACAGAACTGTTGTCTCGTGCTGGGAAAGCTCGAGCGTGTGCGGTGCTCCAGAGTCCGTCTTGTCCCATGCTCAAAACATGTGGAAGGGAGACCACAGCTTCTGCATTCTGACTTATTATTTGTAAATACTTCTTCATTTCTTGTGAGCCCTATCCCACATTCAGTTGTATTTAGCACAAGGATTGGCAATAGGTTTTTCTTAGTATAGGCCTTTTGATTTGATAAGATGCCACTAGGACTGCCTTATTTTTGATTTGATGGTCGTAGTGTAGAGGAAGAGCCAAGTGCCTCTAGGTTTTTCTTAGTATAGGCCTTTTGATTTGATTAAATGCCACTAGGACTGCCTTATTTTTGATTTGATGGTCGTAGTGTAGAGGAAGAGCCAAGTGCCTCTACCGGAAGTCCCGCCCCCATTTTGCCTATCTGTTGGAAACCAGAAATTGCAACATGCACGATGCCAATAATGGCCCATATACCGCGAAGAGTCCTCGAAACAAGGTATCCATTGACAACACCCTAATGACAGTCTTTTAAAGGAGGTTCCGTAAGAAGTGTGAAGATGAATGAAAGAGAAGACTGGTGACGCCACATGAAGCAGAAATGATGCACCCAGAAGATGTGCCAATGAAGAAGAGTATATAGACCTTATAGAATCTGATGGCGTAGTAAAGAAATGAAGAACATTTCATGTGCGGAATGAAGATTTAAGTGCAGAGAGCACTGAAGAAAATGCAGGCCATTTTTTAATTATTCAGATGCTGAAACACAAGTAGACTAAGTAATCATAAGGCTGGCTATATGTAGTGAATAGCCTGCAGGCAGTGCCACCATTATATGTATATGGATATAGAATCTGGATGTTTCATGACATATTTTAGCAAATTAGGACCCCATGAACAGAAGGACTGAAAGTGTTAAATGCAAAGAAGGAGTTCAAAACAGTCTCCTGTCACATGGTCAAGATGAAAATAGACTTTGGGCGAGCTACACCAAGACCTGAAGATAAGACTATGCTCACACTCCCTTCTATTCTCAGGCACAGGTGTACTTGCAAGGCCGAGTTCAAAGACTAATTTGAATGGCAGACAGTAGGAGTGATGATGAATGATGGGCAAATTGAGTGGGGACTCGAGGCATGGTCAAGTCCAACCCTCCAGCTCCTGGCGTACCAGATTGCGTGCTGCGTGCCAACCAATTATAGAGGGCCACGTAGTAAACAGCCCTATAGTTTGAAAGCCAATGAAACGTCATGTATTTCATGACAGTATTTCATGACAGCGAAGATGACTTGCACTAGGGGTGCGCATAGCTGTCCACCTGACCTTAGAGAGCCAATTCCAAACCTATCCCCCACAGAAAGTATACCTAGATGTTCCCCTTAAGCCTATCACAACCTCAAGTAGGTTTTATTCTTTTGTCAGGTAGTATGACATCACGTATGACGAGTCTATGCTATAAAAGTCATGTTTTTTATGAAATACATTAAGACTTATGCTGTTTGTCGTCCGTTGACGCCCGTTGTACTCCCTGTTTTAGACAATTGCAATTAAAAGCAGTTCTGTTTTGCCAACTTCCTGAGTCAGTCTTGTTATTGGTGTAAGAGTAAAATCTGCATCCCCATCCATCCCATAGAGCGCTACCTTGCTTAAAGGGCCTACAGGTTCAGTAGCTTGCTCCCATCTTAGTTTTAGGTTTATACTAGGAGTTTTTCCAACCTACCTATACAGTTTAATAAACACCCTTGAACTGTGATTACTTGTGTTTGTCTATTCTTGATACCATGCCTTCCTTACACTTCGTACTGCCTCTTTAGCATAGCATTCAATTGTTCATACAGTTCGGAAGCGCTCACAAGTTTATCAGCAGCAAGGAGCCTGCCCTGTCGCAATGTATCTTCTTTCTTGAACTCGGGCACCAGCCCCTCAGGCACTCCTGGGCCGGGATCCTCTGCCGAGGGCAACAAGCACTTGCAGAACCAAGTGGGATGAGCCGACACTAGTCACGGCTTCCTTCCTGCGACTGCATCTGCGCGCTGGAGACATGCCTCCATCTCCACGCTTCCGCAGAGCGGCCCACTCTGCAGCTTTCCAGCGTTCTCATGTCCCGCTCTCCTCTGGTTCCCAACCGTCTGTCTGGGTTACTCTGCTGTTTTCTTCTCAGTGTCCTTCCACTCTCTCCTCCTTCTTTTGTGGTTGCCACGCACCCTTTTTTTTTATACACCTGCATCTCATGAAGGGTCTTCAGGTATATTCCACTGGCCTTGTTTGCCTGATCCCCATTAAACCAATTACTGGGACATGCCTGACCTGTAGTCTTCAGACGACTGAGCAGGTCTCCTGTGGAGCATCACTATACGGCGGGCATTGCATTCACCGGTCTGGGCCTTGGCTCACCTTACCTCTTTGTACTCTCCCCCTCTCCAGCTCATGGCTCAGTAGTGCTGCAAGAAATGGTTTATACTCACGGCTCACCAGCCGCCCTGCCGCTCTCTTCCTTTTCCTAATGTCGGTTCCCCGACACTGCTCACAATGTTCTGCCATCACCCTGCTTCCTCACCGGGGTTTACTCTTCGTTGGTTCTTCCCCTCCACCGCAGCAGGGTTCCTTCTAATGAACTGCGAAACCCTGCATAAGAGATCTTAGTAGTCAGGCATTGTTCTCCGGAGGGGACATCTTCCTGAGGGAAATTGTCAGGGAACGGGAGCTCTGTGGCTAAGCAGCCATTTTGTGGGCTGAAGGCCATGCCCCCCTCTTGATGATTTCTTAATAACATTTTCATTTTCGAAAATATTGTTCCCAAAATGTCCAGTTTAGTGGGGCTCTTGACAAACCTTTTCTCTGGAAAATCTCATCCAAATCCATCTAGCAAGTCAAAAGTTATTAGCCTCGCTCAGCCTCCCTGTTGTAAAAAGCACCAAGACTGATATAAAGGGTTTAGGAGCAGGAAGCACCCCCTTCTCTATTGAATATTTTAAAAATGACTGCATGGATTTACCCCAAACAAGTCAAGAAATGTTAAAATCCACGCTTTGTGCCCAAGTTGTTTCTTATTTGTCCCAAATAGACCCAGCGGTTTCTGCGCTACAGATGTACAAAAACTGCAATATTTCTATACGTGAAAAAGAATGGGCTGGAAACTGAAACTGTGGTGTTTTGTTTTCTTAATAACCCTTTCATTTTATAACGTTTTGTTCACAAAATGTGCAGTTTGTTGGGTGGAGGGGGCTTGAAAAACTATGTTATGTCTATTTCATTCTTATCTATCCAGCAAGTCAAAAGTTATTAGCAATTGTAAGGGTGTAGAGGTAAGGCTCAGGTACAATGGTGGCATGTTTTGGGCATAGACTTTTATTAAAAATAAGTGGGTTGAAAAATGCCTCTCCATTCCTAAAGCTAAGAGGGGTTTGCCTGCCTCAAAAGAAACAAATTAGATTGTCAGGAAGTCCGAAACTGTTATGTCCCAAAAACCTACTTCTGACCCTAACACTAATAATCTAATATAAATTGTGCAAGGATGATTTCATCTCAAAACAAAAGTGTTTGTTGTGCCTCCAACCAACAGAAAGGTTCACAGTTTCACTGGTAGAAAAAAGTGCTGTGAAATAATGTTCCAAAATGCAAGATTCCAATGTTAGGGGTGCGCTCCTTTCCCCTAGCTTCCTTCTTATGTTAAGTCTCTGAATTACCTACGAGAAATGTTATTTGGCTCACGGCTCCTGTATCCTACCAGTGTTCAATGTTGGGGTTCTCTGTTTCCAGTCTTAGGGTTCTTGGCCCTTTTATCTTTCTCCTTTGGAGGGGTCCAAGACCCAGTTGGCTTTGAACTTTGGTTTTACTCATGGGTGCGGTTCCCACACTTTCAATGTTGTGTTGCACCCACCAGGTTCACTCTCCTGCCAAGTAAGTAATTCTTTCACTTGTTTCAGGGTCCCTAACCCCGCTTTCTTCAGGGTCCCAGATACTCTTCATTTTGGGTGCGGTTCCCAGACTTGCACAGTAGCATTGTATTGGTTTGGTTCACTCTCTTGCCAAATATAAAAGTGCCTCTTATTCACTTCAGGGTCCCAGACCCTCTCTCTCTTGGGTGTGGGTCCAAGATTCACACCGTTCTGTTGTTTCCACTTGATTTACTCTCCTACCAAGTATACAACTGTCTCTTGTTTGGTGGAGGGTCTTTCACCAGCTCCTTAGATCACCCCTACGCTTCCCCGTACCTTTTGCAGCTCACAGGCGACCCCCGGACCTGTTTGCCTCCCTCCTTGGTGGTATCACTGGTCCCTGGTCAGCTGTCTTCTTCCTGGAGGCTCCAGAAGCATTTGGGTTTCTAGCGGGGTTTGCAGCATCCTTGCGGACTGAGGCTTCTCTCCGGATGAGTGTCTGCTCCTTCTGCGCTTCGTGTCTCATCCGGTTCTGACTCCCGCTCTTCCTGGAACTCTTTTGGAACTCCCACATTAGACTGATGTATTCCTTAGAGCCAATCACTGGCATTTAGAAACTAGACCGCTTGTTTGTTTGCTCACGAGGGATATTTGCACTCCTGGAAATCTTCTTTGTTACAGTACCATCTTTCAAGCTACCTGCAAAATACTTTATTTTATCTGTTTTTTCAGTGTTACTGAGCAGATTAGTTTGGCTACATGCATAACGCTTTTTATTGTCTGGGTCTTCAATATTGTCATGTAGGTTGGTTTGGCTACTGTCAGGATGGTTGAGGGTCTATCTTGCCCTATGCTAAGGTGGGATTTCCTAACAGAATAAAACTAAGGAAAGTCTGAGTCAAATAGTTCCACTTGTAAATCCGTCTGTGTCCACATCCTGTACTTGCCCTCACCATTTAGACTAACAATATGTAGGGATGTTAATAACCAAAGAAGCAAAATTCAATGCAAAGTTCGATGCTTCTTCCAGCTCTCAGCTTTCTTTCCCCAAGTATAACATAGTCCCACAAAAGTCTCAAGATCACCTCTCTTGAGCTCCAAGCAACATAGTTCAAGATAATCCTCGGGGTTCCCTTCCCCAAGTCAATTCCAAACAAAATAGGGAGGGTCTTGAAACCTCGATCTCAAAACAACATAAACAGGTTTTTCTCAGTCTCAGGCCTCCCTTCCCCAAGACTTCAACTTCACCTTTTGTACTTCTGGTAGTTCGTTACATCAGCGAGTTTTCCTAATATGCTGGGTCTTCAGTATTCAGGGTTCACTGGTCTAGGCGCATTTATCAGACCACACGGTCTACGCATTACAGGTAACGCAACCAGAATCCCTAGGCTCTACAGCCCCTTGCTGGTACCTTGGCACATGCTCCTGCGCCAAAGGGTTTTCTTGGTGTTTGTCCCTATGCCCTACGATGTTCCTTGGCACTCACTCCTGGGCCCCAAGGTGGTTCTTGGCATTTGCTCCTGTGCACCAAGGAAGTTCTGCTTAATGTCTTTAGGTGGGCCTTGTGGCCTCAAATTGCTTAAGGATTTTAATGTGTTTTGAAGATGAATTGGTCTCAATTCAATAGTTATTTGTGTTGCTTAAGGGTTAAGGTTCATTATGGAAGGAAAACACTATTGTGTACTCGAAATGCATCCTTGTTCTTAAGAGTTCAAATAGACATTTCAAATGCACTCTTGTAAGTTAAATACAAGTTTGCTTTCCATTTGGTATCCAAAATGCACTTGTTTAGTTAAATGTAGGTTTGCTTTGGTGAAGTCAAAAGATCGTTTTTTTTTCAGAAAAAAAAAGATTGATTTAGAAAGACCGCTCTGTGACCACACTGAGTGGTCTTTCTAAATGGAACTGTCATGCCCTTGCTGCACATGAGGGAGCGCAGGGGTTGACAAGCACAGCGAGACCTGGAGGAGTCATCAGGGGAGTGTCATCTGAGTGTCTGTCTGTATGTTTGTCTGTGTACGTGTGTGTGGGGAGTTAGAGTGTGTTGTGCTGGCAAGGTGGTGGTGGGTGGGTAAACAAGGATTTTGGGGGATTAAACCTTCCCGATTAACAAAAGATCCAGCGGGAGAGGGTGGGGAGAGGACACGAGGTGGGAGTTTGCCATATTTTGGCATTTTAAAGCCAACACAAAAAAACAGGCGAAAAAAAATAATAATTTGTGTTAGGTCTTTAAAATGCGGAAGTATCATATAGAACCTTTGCTTTCAGTTCAGTATTCAAAATGCACTTTTGTACTTGAATATGAAAGGCGCTTTCAGTTCAGTATTCCAAAAAGGCACTTTTGTTGTTAAATGTAGGTTTACTTTCAGTTCGATATTCAAAATGCACTTTTTTTTAGTTAAATATAAAAGGTGCTTCCAGTTCGAAATTCAAAATACATGGACCAGCATTTGCCGGCGGTCCATTTCGGAGCTGCCTGGTGTCTGCATGCCCTTCCGACACTCACCAGCGGTCTGCTCCTTCTCCCAGTGACTCCTGCCATTTCTACTCCACTTCTGGAGCTGGGAAACACTGCCGTTGCGAGCCTAGCTCACCTGCCCGTGTCACGTGCGGTATGGTCTGATGTTTATGAAATAAGTGGTAAATTGGCAATTGAGCCTGCCCACCACATTATCCCCATAACGTGATGTGCCGGTATAGTTATTTCCAAGACTGACCACCACCAACACTCATATATTTCTTCAGAGCCGGTAAGCCGATGCGTTGCAACCCAAGCTTCTCGCCTAGTGGTGACAAGCTCTCTAGGTTTCCTTGCTCGGCCGCTTTGCTCTCCACCATGGCCAGACTTGCTACCTCTTTGTACTTTTCCCCTTGCTTTCCCACACCGCACTTGCAGATGGATCTCCTCTGTCCCTCCCCCTTTTCTGTCCTTGGACATCCGGGGTTATCCGGCTGCTCTGCTAATTTCTGCTGCGTTGGAATCCTCTGGTTTCCTAACCGCACGCTGTTTGGAACTTTCCTCTACTCTCACGTTCCAAGGCTCTCGTTGGACCACTCACCTGATCGGCATCCCGGACTGAACTTCTCTTTGGAAAACAACACTCCCAGGGGTTGTTTTTGGAACGGGTGTGTGCTTGGCTACCTCGGAGAAGGGGCCACTAGCCCGCCAGCTCACCAGGCAGGCATAGTGGCTTCCCTTCGAGTTAGGCCATATCTCTTCACGAAGAAACGTGCCACAGGAAGGAAAAAGAAAGGAAGAAACAAGGAATACACTTCTAGTTCTGAAGAATCAGGTGAGGACAAAGCACTCTTGTCTGAACTAAATGAGGAAGCCGATAGCATTGACAGCCGGATACCTCTTGCTCTGGTTCTCCTTCTGCTTTCCAGTGGAAACAGAAGGCATCCTGTGATCGGGGTCTGCCAGCATCCTGGTTTGGCAGCCAGTCCCACCACGTCTGCTCCCACGAAGAGTGGGTCTCCTTGCTTCTCCCCCTTCTGGAGCTTCTCCTGATTCTCACGGTTCTCCTGGGTCCCTGATTTTCTGTTGGGTGTTCCCAGGCCCTCGTTGTATGTGCCTGCAGCCTTCCAACAGGCCTGGTCAATTAGGTCTGCCTGACCATAGTTAGGAAGACATGCCTGACCTTCTCAATGCTCGGGATGCAGCCTCCTCGTCCCAGTACCGAAGTGGCGAACATGTGTGGTGTTCATTCCTCTTAGTTTCCTCTTCCTCATCATAGTACTATCATATGTCACATTAGGGAAAGTGAGGCAAATGGGCTTATGATAGCCCACAAAGGTCGTGTTAGGGCCAGGTTGGTTGTTGGTAGGAAAGGTGATACCATGTCTCTCCCAACGGTACCCCACTACCAGTGCCCAAAGATCCTGCACCCAGGTGATCCTGCCTCACTTGTGCACCTCCAGGGACAGGATCCAAGAGGGATGGGCTTTCCCTGGCCACCTGCGTACCAGATCCATGGGGAATAGGAGTGGGAATACCCTCATGTTTCTCACACTACATGCACAATATTTTGCACTATCTGGTCCGCCAGTATTGTCACGTAAGTTAGTTTCAGAGCTACATTCAAGATAGTTTGTATTAGTCGAGTTTTCAGTGTTGTCATTTAGAAAATTGGAATGACTCAATAACACAATATATCAGCTCTGTCTAAGAAAAGTGAAGGCAGATTTAAAGTTGGAGGAGGGGTTGGAGGTAATAGAGCGGGTGAATACTGCGTTCTCTGGTGATGGTCGTCCCCAATCTCATAGGGGGATTGCTTCCCCATGTGATCCTCCCTCGGTGCACCACCCTCAGTGGGAATATTGTACTGTGGACATGGCGTCCTGACGCCATGAGAAAGGTCTCCCCCAGAGAATAAGGGACGACATCCTCAGATTCGTCACACAATCGAATTTGAGAAAATGGTTGCTTTTTCATTTCTGAAATGTCTCGCAGCCTCTCTGCTGCAAAGCACCATGGGAGACCTCTCTATAATTTTGGGAGAAAGGACACCCCCTTCTCCATCATGTATTTAAAAATGAACTAGACGCAATAACCCTATATCCCCCAAAGGAACTGCGAGTCAACGCTTTATAACAAAGTTGTTTCGTACCTGATCCAGTTCCCTCCTGCTGTTTTCGCTGTGCGCTTGAGCAAACGTTTGGTCTATGGCAGTGGTCTTCAAACTGCTCCATCCTGTGAGGCTAAGAACCTTGGTGTCATCTTCGACTCCACCCTCTCCTCTCCTCACATCTCTGACGTCTCTAAGAAGTCACACTTTCAGCTACACCTCCTCAGAGGTAGTCCGCCTTTTCTCACTTTCCCCCAGAAGCTCACTGTTTCTAGAGCCCTGGTCGTCTCCAGGCTGGACTATTGCAACAGCCTCTTTCTACATCTGCCTGTCTCTACTCTTCGACCTTTACAACTCATCCAGAACAGGACTGCAAGACTCAAGCCCAAGGATCGTATCTCTCCAGCTCTGGATCTCTGCACTGGCTCCCTGTGGCTGCAAGGATCAAATTCAAGACCCTTTGCATCGTCCACAACGCTCTCTGGGGCCTGGGAGCACACTACCTCCAACTTTCTCTTCCTAAACATCTTCCTTTTCGAGCTCTCCGCTCATCCACCTCCAATTCTCTGAGGGTCAGACGCTTTTCCAAGCAGAGATTGGGGGCAGATCTCTTTCCTCGGCTGGGGCCTCCATCTTGAACAGCCTCCCTGCCTCTCTCAAACTTGAGCCATACCACCTCTAGTTCTGGAAGCAACTCAAGACCTTCCTTTTCGCTTCCACTTTCTCTCTTCCTCTCCCTTGCTAATGTCCCTGATTGTGCTGCACACTGGTCACCTTTCCACCCCTGAACTCGGGTCCAGGCTCCTGCATCTCCAGTTCCCCTCACACTGCCTCCGGGCTTCCTCAGCACTTAAGGGTCTGTATCTGTAACCCTACAATCCCTTCTCTTTGCACTTAAGGCTCACCCGCCACCCACCCTTGGCACTTCTTCCCTCCCCTCTTCCCCGCACTTGCGCGATCTGAATGACACAAGGCCTAGTAAGATCGTTGTTTGCCCTCCTTCTGTTTCCCCCGCCTTGTCTTGTCACGCCTAGAAACACTTGTGTACAGGTGCGTTATAAATGACTTATCATATATCATATCATACAAGAAAAATATAAATATAGCACTTAAAATCCGGTAAACACAAATATATTAGATATAATCGACTAATATACAAAGGAAAATATTATAATATTCAGCCACGTATATTATAGAATACGTGGAGAGATAACTCTCAGCCCTTCAAGTACCTTAATATATAACTTGGCCAGGGGAAAATACTCTCAACCCTAGGTAAACATGGTTTATTCAAATGTCAAAAAAGAGAAACATTTACAATATCATGGTAGACATATTAATCCAGGTGAACATAGTTGGCCCGCATCATCTATTGCGTCTTTTTAGCCAGTTCTGGTGAATGAATTTGGCTACTGAAATGAAAGCATCTGGGTCCTGAGTTAAGGCCAGGTAGGCCATTGCATCAGCAGCAGTCACTACTCTAGCTACCCTCAAAATGGGCTTCAAATAAAAGGCACCCAAGGCTTTAAGACCAGGGACGTCATCTCACCAAAATGCCAGGGGTAGCTGAAGTGACATCACGCAACCTTTGACCTCTGATGACATCACAGGAAGTGATGACCCCATCCCGAATTCACATCATGGAGGTGATGGAACACAACCTTTCACCCCCTGACAAAACAGGAAGTGGCATCACATAGCATTGTTTCTAAGTACACTACGAAAAATATGGTTACGATATCACTGTAAAGTGATATACATTTCATACATGAATGGATCGCCATATGTATCATTAATATCAGAGCGTATAGGCCCATTTACCAAATTACTGTGAATGCAAGCAGACACCAAGGCCAAACGATAATGATAATGTTGGTATGGTAATGTTTATTTATATAGCGCCTATACACAAGGCACGTGTTTCAAAGCGCTCATAATGATGTGTTATTATAAAGCACTTAGTAACCATATTCAACCTGTTGTTGGAAATTATGGCATTCTTAACCCTGATAGGGCTACTACGTTAATAGGCTCATGATATCTCAAGGGAATTTGCTCCTCGAAAAAGTCTGAATTTTCTTCACATGTACAGCCCAGCAGTAAGATCTTCCCTCTTGATAAATTGAGCAAATGAACAGTAGCATCTTGAGATAAATCCAACCCCAGTTTACACCACAACCGTAACAAATACACAGCTGGTTTCACTGTTATCTCACTACAGATCAAAGCCAAATCGACCTTTATTTGAATCAGAGCATTCAGTATCCCTCGAGAAAGTAAAAAAAAAGTCTTCAGAAATACATTTTCTGCGTTATCTAAATCGGAGGTGTTTGCATAACCGCCACAGCATTTAGTTAGGTTGGTCTGAGCTTTGTCGATTTAGGAAGACCCAGGGTAACGCTCACCTGATTCCCACGGGGACGTCGATCGGAACTGGACTCCTAAGGTCTCCACCAGCGTTATTCGTAGTGCAGAGACAGCTGACTGGACCGGCCTTCCTAGCTTCGTCTGCTTGATTCGTAAAAG
Source organism: Ambystoma mexicanum (assembly GCF_040938575.1). Taxonomy (NCBI): domain Eukaryota; kingdom Metazoa; phylum Chordata; class Amphibia; order Caudata; family Ambystomatidae; genus Ambystoma; species Ambystoma mexicanum. Next base: position 971,207,433 of record NC_090936.1, on the reverse strand, counting down.
TAGTTTCCTAAAAGCAGGAGGAGGGGAATTAGCCACCCAGGGAAGGAAACACTTGTTTAATTTGTTCCCTCTAAGCACCCCGATATTCCCCTTTTGTTGTCTCACCTTTTTGTTTGTAATGATGAGCTCTCCATCCTGCTCCGAGCGCAGGGGCGCGTAGAATCCCAGTTGCTTCACTGGTTTGAAGATTTTGGGTGAGTTCCAGACGTGTTGGACTCCGTGGTAAATGGCAAGGGGCCGTAAGTATAATGTCTATAGAGTTCAATTGTCTGTTATTCACTCGTTTTTATCCCTTTGTATTGCAGCTTAATCCGAGAAGAGTTAACCTGCAGTGCTGCAGGTTGAGCATGGGTAAGAGTCTGTATTACCCAGCGTTGTCCGGTTAAAGCGAAATAAATGTCTTTAACAAGTGTTCTTTCCTCCCACAGGTGCGGTGTTAAAGATGTGGAACGCCGATAAAAGATGCCTAGGGGAGCGGTAACTCTAGTGAGTATAAATGGTTGCTTTGATTGTCTTTGTTAGCACCCGGCTCACCTTGTTCTCTTTGTCCCTTCCAGGTTTCACGGATGCAGTGTTGAAATGATGGCTGCAGCACTGAACCGTGGAGATGCAGACTGGTAAGTATGGCGCGGCGCGCCTGCTAGCGATGCAATGCTTTTATTTCCGACGTGTCTTTTCCAATTCTGAAGTGCGGCGAATTTGGGAACAGATGAAAATTAAAAGGTAAGTTCTTGTTCTTATTTCTCTTTCCTCTAGGATGGTGTCCAGGTTCGAGGTGGGCGTGGCAGAGGACTGGATGCTGCAGGCACGGTGAGCGTCACGCTGCTGAAGTGCAGAATAACGCAAAGCATGGGCTGCTGTTCGGGCGTGGTTTAAATAGCCTGCAAAGTAGTCCCATGTAAGAAGTTCCCCAGAACCACACCCGAGTAAAAAATAGTCACTGTAATAAAATAGTCCCATCCAGGCCTCACATGGGCTTTGATTCATTTGCAGCATGGTCTGCAGGAGGTAAGTAATGTCTATGAGCCTGGCACCTATGGCGCCAGGACTGATGTCTATTATGAGCCTGGTGCCTAAGGCGCCAGGACTGAACCCAGATAGTCCCCAGTCGGGACTGCTGGGGTCTCAATAAATGTCTGGATGCCTGCTCCCGAGGCTGCTGCGCTGGGTCTGGATGCCCGGGGGTAGGCATCATGACAGCACTCCCCCCCCCAAGGCCCCTCCTAAAGTTGTTCTTCCCCCTGGCCCTGGTTTGTCTGGGAAGTTCCGATGGAATTTCTTCACCAATCGAGGCGCATGAACGTGGTCACTAGGCTCCCATGACCTTTCTTGTGGTCCATAGCCCTTCCAGTCGATTAAATAAAAAAGCTTTGATTTAACCATCTTAGAGTCCAGGATGTTTTTAACTTCAAATTCAGGTTCCCCATCTATGAGGACGGGTTCGGGTGGTTTGGCTAATCTAGTCCCAGCTTGAACTGGTTTTAGAAGTGAGACATGAAAGACAGGGTGAATCTGCATGTTAGAGGGTAATTCCAATTTGACGGCCACTGGGTTGATAATGGCCTTGATGGTGTAAGGTCCCAAATATTGAGGATTAAAAGTTTGAGTTCCTTTCAGAGGTATGTGTTTTGTAGCCAGCCAAACTTGATCCCCAATTTGGTATGGTGGAGTGTCACTTCTATGTTGATCGGTATTTTTCTTGTATTTTTCTTTTGCTTGTTTCAAATGCTTTGATTCCTCTTTAAAGGCTTGTGTAATAGTAGAGTGCAGGTGAGTTACTGCAGGCATTTCTAAGTGTTGAGGCGAGTCGAGTTCTGAGGTTCAAGGATGATGCCCAAAGATAGTATAAAAGGGGCTCTGTCCGGTTCCTGAATGTACTGAGTTATTGTATGCGTATTCAGCAATCCATAAAATATCCTTCCAGTTGCTTTCGGTTTGGTGTAAAATGCAACGTAGGTATTGTTCGAGAGTCTGGTTGGTCCTCTCCGTTTGACCATCGGTCTGGGGATGGTGACTTGTTGATAACCTTACGTCGATTTGCGCCAATTGACAACATTTCTTCCAAAATTGCGAAATGAATTGACTACCTCGGTCAGAGACCAATATGGAAGGAAATCCATGGATTCGCACAATGTTTTCAAGAAATTCCTTGGCCAAAATTGAAGCGGAAGATAATCCTCTTAAAGGAATAAAGTGGGCCATCTTCGAAAAATGATCCACGATAACTAGAATGGTGTTGAATCCATTGCATGGAGGCAAATCGGTAATAAAGTCTAAGGACAAAGTGTGCCATGGTGTAGGCGGAATATCCAACGGTTGTAAAAGGCCAGCTGGTTTTTTCTTCTGACTTTTGTTTTGGGCGCAGATACCACAAGACAGCACGAACGACTTTACGTCTTTTCGCCAGGTGGGCCACCAGAATTGTCTTTTAATTTTAGCCTCGGTTTTTGCGATACCAGGGTGTCCTTCCATCAGAGCATCATGATAATTGGAGATGACTAGTTCTTGTAGTTCCTTGTGAGGTAGAAATAAACGCCCTTGATAGTAAGGTAGATCATTGATGACAGAATAGTCTTGGCCTTTCTTTACCCAGTCCTGCAGGGCTGCTGGACTGAAAAGTTGTTGGATTTTGAAAGGAATGTCTTCTAAAGTCTGTAGCGTAGTTATGCCGAGGATTCTTTGTTCTGAAATTATAGGCACCGGTTCGGGGTTGGAATATGTTTCTCCCATTCCTATTCGGGATAATGCATCTGCCTTGCCGATTTTACAACCTGGTCGATAGGTGATCACGAAATCGAATTCGGCAAAGAATAATGCCCATCGAAGTTGACGCGACGATTGGGCCTTGGCTGTTTTTAAATACTGCAGAATCCGGTGATCTGTGATTACAGTAATGGTATGCCTGGCACCGAGAAGATAATGCCGCCAAGCCTTAAAGGCTGATTTGATGGCTAACAATTCTTTATCGGTGATCGCATAGTTCAACTCGGGTGCCGTGAACTTTCTAGACCAAAATGCTACTGGATGGAGTTGACCGGTTTCTGGATCCTTCTGGGATAGGACAGCTCCCATGGCTAAACTGGATGCATCGGTTTCCACTATATATGGACGTTCGGGGCGTGGATGCTTTAAGACAGGCGCAGACGTGAATTTCAATTTCAATTCTTGGAAGGCTCTTTCAGCCTCTTCAGTCCACAAGAAGCGTTTGTTCTTTCGCAAAAGTGCTGTGATGGGGTGTACCACATGTGAGAAGCCCGGAATAAATCTGCGGTAGAAATTAGCAAATCCAAGCATGCTTTGTACCCCTTTAACTGATTTGGGTGATGGCCACTTGAGAATTGCGTCCACCTTTCGAGAGTCCATTCGGACCCCTTTCGGAGTCAGGATGAATCCAAGGAATTCGACTTCTGTAGTATGAAAAACACATTTTTCCAATTTTGTATATAACTTATGTTGGCATAGTTTCTCAAGGACTGCACGAACGTGCTTAACATGGTCTGATTCTGAGGAGGAGTACACTAGACTATTGTCTATGTATACAACAACACAGACGTCAATGAGTACACGAAGGACATCGTTCATAAAATACTGGAAGGCTGCTGGTGCATTGCACAATCCGAAGGGCATCACCTGATATTCGAATAATCCGTACTTGGTGCGAAAGGCAGTCTTCCATTCATCGCCCTTCTTTACACATACCAGATGATATGCCCCTCGGAGATCTAACTTGGTATAGATGCAAGCGTCCTTTACTTGGTCTAGTAACTCGGGGATCAGAGGCAAGGGGTATCGGTTTTTTACCGTAATCTGATTTAGCATGCGGTAGTCTATACACGTTCTAAGGTCACCTTCCTTTTTAGGCACGAAGAATAAAGCTGAGGATGCCGGAGACTTGGATGGCCGAATGAAGCCATTAGCAAGGTATTGATCCAAGTATTGTCGTAGGTGAAGATTTTCGGGCTCAGTAAGGTCGTAGATCCTACTGCAAGGAGGTTGTGCACCTGGTAAGAGGTTGATTTGACAATCGTATGGTCTGTGAGGTGGTAATGTGTTTGCCTGTTCTTTTTGAAAAACATCTTGAAAGTCTTGATATTCCTGAGGTAACTGCGTGACTGGGGTAGTAACTGTGGCCAGGCCTTTGTTCAAAGGTTCTTTCGGGTAACAGATACGTGCACAATCCGGGAAGGTCACTTTCTTCTTTCGCCAATCAATACAAGGGTTATGTGTTTCTAACCATGGCATTCCCAGAATGATTTGGAACTGCGGGGCCTTGATTAAGTCAAACACAATAGCTTCTCGATGCCCGTCTTGACCCAACAGTGTCATCTCTGTAGTGGAATGAGTTACAGGCCCTGAGGCTATTTCAGTTCCATCGACTGTGGTGATGACATCCAAAGTGGTCTTCTTGCAAAGAGGTAGATTCATCCTTGAAGCCAAATCGTGGTCCATGTAATTTCCTACGGCCCCACTGTCAATATATGCCCTTACTGCGTGCATACGTGATGGCTGCTTTGGATCAACAAGGACCATTGGTATGATGAGGTGCGAGGTCTGAGTGTCCTTCTTCAAGCTCGGCAAGCGGACCTCTACGCTTGTCGGGCGTGGTCGTTTCCCGAATCGGGTTCTCTTTGGCCTTTATCAGCAACTCCTACCACCTTCTTGGGTGGTTTTGCAGGGCAATCCCGTAGAAAATGTCCTGAGGTTCCGCAGTACAGACACAATTGCATCTGGCGTCTCCTTTCTCTTTCCTTTTGCGAAAAGGGTCCTCTAACCCCCCCGATCTGCATAGGTTCAGATGCATCAGTCCCTTTGGAGACAACGTTGGGTTTAACTAATACCTGATTCTCGAACTTGGCTCGGTCAGCCTTTCTATTCTGGAGTTGATGGTCTAGCTGGACCACTAAGTCTATATACTCTGCGCAATCCTGAGGTGGGTTCACAACTTGAGCCAAGACGTCTTTGAGTTCTCCCCGAAGTCCACGGTGAAATAATGTAACTCGCTTTTCCTCAGGCCATCCGGTTTCCACCACCAACCTATTGAAAGTTGCGATATAGGTTAAGAGATCCTGGTTACCCTGTAGTAAGGATAAGAGTTCGTTATCCAGGGCCTGTCCCTGTGAATATCTGGCGAATAGTTTTTCCATGCTCATTTGAAAACCTTGAAAATCCCGGAGAAGGGGGTCATCCTGGTTGACTAGTGGAATGGACCAATCTGCTTCGCTGCCACTAAGATATGATAATACAAAGGCTACTTTGGCTTGGTCATTCGGAAAGGCTAAATAAAAAGTGCAAGCGGCATTGATTCATAAACACTGCAAACCTTTTTGGGTCCCCAGCAAAGCGTTCAGGTGGAGCTAAAGGGATAGTTCCTGGTAAAATCACTTGCACAGGATTGCTCGATGAAACAGGGGTTGGATTCCCCCCAAGTCCAGGTAGGGGTGTCTGCCCAGCTTGGTTTTGCAGCAATTGCCTAGCAAGATCATCAGTGCGCTCTTTTGACACCATCAGTTCTCTCCTGAGGGCATTAGTCGCTTGACGGGCGGAGTGCACTTCCGCTCTAAGTTCCCCTAATAATTGGGCCAGTTGGTCAATTTCTGAGGTCTCCATAACGCCCGGGGGGGATTTGTAGATGGGCTTTGCGTTCTGTAGCGCTCACCTGATTCCCACGGGGCGTCGATCGGAACTGGACTCCTAAGGTCTCCACCAGCGTTATTCGTAGTGCAGAGACGGCTGACTGGACCGGCCTTCCTAGCTTCGTCTGCTTGATTCGTAAAAGTAGTTTCCTAAAAGCAGGAGGAGGGGAATTAGCCACCCAGCGGATGCAAGGAAACACTTGTTTAATTCGTTCCCTCTAAGCACCCAGATATTCCCCTTTTGTTGTCTCACCTTATTGTTTGTAATGATGAGCTCTCCATCCTGCACCGAGCGCAGGGGCGCGTAGAATCCCAGTTGCTTCACTGGTTTGAAGATTTTGGGCGAGTTCCAGACGTGTTGGACTCCGTGGTAAATGGGAAGGAGCCGTAAGTATAATGTCTATAGAGTTCAATTGTCTGTTATTCACTCGTTTTTATCCCTTTGTATTGCAGCTTAATCCGAGAAGAGTTCACCTGAAGTGCTGCAGGTTGTGCATGGGTAAGAGTCTGTATTGCCCAGCGTTGTCCGGTAAAAGCGAAATAAATGTCTTTAACAAGTGTTCTTTCCTCCCAAAGGTGCAGCGTTAAAGAGGTGGAACGCCGATAAAAGATGCCTAGGGGAGCGGTAACTCTGGTGAGTATAAATGGTTGCTTTGATTGTCTTTATTAGCACTCGGCTCACCTTGTTCTCTTTGTCCCTTCCAGGTTTCACGGCTGCAGTGTTGAAATGATGGCTGCACCGCTGAACCATGGAGATGCAGACTGGTAAGTATGGTGCGGCGCGCCTGCTAGCGATGCAATGCTTTTATTTCCGACGTGTCTTTTCCAATTCTGAAGTGCGGCGAATTCGGGAACAGATGAAAATTAAAAGGAAAGTTCTTTTTCTTAGTTCTCTTTCCTCTAGGATGGTGTCCAGGTTCGAGGTGGACGTGGCAGAGGTCTGGATGCTACAGGCACGGTGAGCGTCACGCTGCTGAAGTGCAGAATAACGCGAAGCATGGGCTGTTGTTCGGGCGTGGTTTAAATAGCCTGCAAAGTAGTCCCAGGTAAGAAGTTCCCCAGAACCACACCCGAGTAAAAAATAGTCCCTGTAATAAAATAGTCCCATCCAGGCCTCACATGGGCTTTGATTCATTTGCAGCATGGTCTGCAGGAGGTAAGTAATGTCTATGAGCCTGGCGCTATGGCGCCAGGTCTGATGTCTATTATGAGCCTGGTGCCTAAGGCGCCAGGACTGAACCCAGATAGCCCCCAGTCGGGGCTGCTGGGGTCTCAATAAATGTCTGGATGCCTGCTCCCGAGGCTGCTGGGCTGGGTCCGGATGCCCGGCGGTAGGCATCATGACACCCAGACGCATTCTCATTGAATTTGACTCTCAAATAATCGTAACCTGCTCTGGCACACAACAATCAACTCTAGCAACTACCGTTGTTCTTTGGAAAACTTAGGTTTAAATACCAGAGATTTGGTTTTCCCTATATTAGGGGTAAGCTTGAGCTCTCCACACTTTTTCACGATGGATGCCAGGGTAGCCTTAATACCCTGTGGCGAGGTGGATATTAAAACTGCATCATCCGCAAAAAAGAGACCCAGTAATCTGTCTACCCCTAGTTTTGGGGTAATCCAAACATTCCTCAAGGAGTACCCTCATCACCTCACTGATGAAAACACTAAATAACAGGGGGGCAAGGACACATCCCTGCCTAATCCTGCTATTTACTTCAAATTGCAGTGTTATCGCCCCTGCAAAGCTGTAGTGAACCACGGCTTTATTGCTGTTAAAGAGCGATTTTACAATGGAAAGCAATGTAACCAGCATATTCCTATTGTGTAAAATCTGCCAAAGTAGATCTTTTGGGACTCCATCAAAGGACGTCTGGAGGTCGACGAAGATAGCATACAAGTTCTTCTTCCTCAGAACGGTGTACTTTTGCACCAATACAAACAGTAGGAAACTATGACCATTGTTCCCTTCCCTTTCTGGAATGCTGCATGGATTGGATGGATTCAATTACACTCATCAACCCATTTCTGGATTTGTTGTAATCTCACCTTGGCAAAAACTTTACTGGTGCTATCCAGCATGGAGATTGGCCTGTAGTTTAGTGGATGTTCTCTCCCACCCTTTTTATATGTTCGGACGATTATGGCATGTTGCCAAGAAATAGGAACAATAAGATTGACACATGCCGTAAATAATTTTCAGAGAACAGAAGCCCAGATCAGAAACTCATCTTTCAAAACATTGCTAGGAATTTAATCAGGCTCCGCAGCCTTCCCTCATTTTTGTGCACTAATAGAGGTCATTATTTCCTCCAGTGTCTATAGCAGGACATCCTGCCCTGAAAACGTCCACAGAGTAGACTCTTTCAAAGAAGATTCCAATAAACTGGAAGATTCTTCTCTAGTGTAAATTCTGGAAAAATGTCTACACCATTGATCTGGTGTAATACTGCATTCAAGGTTGCGGCCCCATTTACGCCAGTTCCAGTGACCAGTTTCCAAAAGGTAATAGTATCTCCTCTTTCATAAGCAGATGTAAGATGTTGCCATTCCATTTTAATACACTCATCTTTCTTCGCCTTAATCAATTTCTTATAGTTAGATCTGCTAACTATTTACATATGAGGATAGCGGAACCTAGAGACAGGGCAAATATGGCTGCTACTCAATGGGTATTCCCCAGTCTTGCAATACTGGGTCAGAGCAAGACTGAATGCACTGAAAGTCCCAGAATACCAGTGGGACCTGTAAGAAAGGCATGGCATCAACAGTAAGACAGATACAAGTGACCACAGTTCAAGACTGTTTATTGAACTTTAACAAGGGTGTGATAAACGCCTATCTAATCCTAAATCTACAGATGGGAGCAAGCTACGACCATCCAATAATAATAATGCAGTCCTAGTGGAGTCTCATCAAAATAAAAGGGCCTATACCAAAAAAACGATTGCAAATCTTTACCACCAAATACAAATAGTCTACGGTAGTGTTCATGAAAATGAAAGAAGTGTTCACAAAATGATATGTCAGGATGTTTAGGCAGTTGGCCATCCTTCCCCACGTTTTCAGCACAAGTCTTTGTGACAAGGCGGTTCACTCGAGCATAACACACTCTCTGGCTTCTTTGGCCCTAGGACGCAGTTCCATTACCAGCATCAAGGCCTTCTGTGCATAAGACTCTTAAATTATCAAAGTCTTTTGATGCAGACGGCCTGATGTACTAAGACAAACAAAAAGTTCCTTTCCTCTTACAAGTACTCAAGTTAGGTGAGCTGGGCTCAGATCCCTTTTATGACACAATCGTTACTTTGGATCCCCCTCTTCCGGGCTCAGATCCCTTTCTCCAATGTTCAGAGAATATCCTTTCTCAAGTGCCTCATGGTTCACCCCGGATCTTCCTCAGCCAGACTCAGAGCCTTCCTCTTACAGAACAAGTCTCCCTCAGTCGGGCTCAGACCAATCGCAGTTCATGCGTCTCGGGAGGATAGCACAGGGGCAACGCGCTCGCCTTGGAAGCAAGACGACACAAAGCAACACAGGTTCGATCCCCGGGTCCGTGCTTAGAAACCTCTGTGTATTAAGCACGTTATAAATGGCCAATTGCAATATTAGCTATCAAAGAATTTCGAATGTGTACAGGATTTAGCTTGACCTGTTGCAGGTGCACTTCGATTTCACAATTCACATTTGCCGCCTCTCAGTTGCATACCTAACAGAGACCTTTGAATGAGCACCCACGTGGTGCCAGACCACTCTGTATATGGTATCTACCTTGGCTTCAAAGGTTCGTCACTCCTTGGATGTTCAATTATATTTGTGTCGCTCATCACATACGCTTCGCACACTGTTTCTTCAGATAGCTTCATACAAAGTTGCCACTTGCAACCTTGGTTCTAACACAGACCGGTCTGATACCAGTCTACCTGACTCACCGACTGTACTGACTTTACTGGTGCTGCTTTGTTGTAGGAGCGAAGGACAGTACCACTGCTGCAATCGCTCCACCCTGCCTTGGCTACTGACACGGGAGAGCCCCGGGTATCTCCGACACAAAACGCACCTTTCTTCAGTTTTAATTCCGGGTCTTATGTTTTTTATTCTCAAGGGCTCGTGAAAGTAGCAGTTTTCCTCCAAAAAGGTCAAGGGCACTTCCCTCCTTGCAACCCTCTCTGGTCTTGGCGTCTTTCTCCTCATATTAAACTGCTATTTGGGAACTGCTGCTTCCTCATGTGTTTTGCCTTGCTCAGAGTGTGCTTTCATGCTCTGCCTTTTATCCGTTTGGGGAAGTGAGATGAAAGTCAGGTGTGTGTAATTATCAGTAATTGCCTGACTCTGCCTGACCCTTGTCAGGTATACGGGTCAGGTGTTACTTTGTTTTTTCTCACAGTGAGCTGTCCATGAGAAAGTGTTCATGTCGGAAAAGGGTGGTGGGGGGTTGAGTTCCTAAGTATCCTACCTGGTAGGATGGGGAAAAGGTTTTACCGGGAAGGTGATACCGCATCTCACCATCCGGTCTCCCACTCCCACTCCCCGAAGAGCCCCATCCAGGTGATCCTCCGGCACTGGTACACCCCAGGAACTGGATCCAAAAGCGATGGCCGTGTCATGGTCACCTGGTTGATAGATCCCCCAGGACTAGCTGGTGGGACGCCTTCTGGTTTCTCAAAGACCTCTCTGGTAATCTCACAATTAAGAACCGGCTGTGGTGTTTACCAGAAAGTAATGGCAATTGCAGAGCTCCCACAGAGGAAAGTATATGAAAATGAGCAAGAATGCAAACCCACAGTGCTCCTTCACTTGAGGCTAGATATATTAAAATCTCGACTGCAGCATCCCCAGAATATCCACAGACTATGGTGGAAGGTTAGCTGGTGGAGGACTGGGGCATAGGGGTTCTCTCCTGTGGAGCAGTTGATATCCTATGAGCCATGCAACTATCCTATGCTATGAGGAGGGTGTGCTGCAGAGGTGAGCTGGAGTATTTGCGTGTTTGTTTCTGTGGAATGCCAGCAGGGGACCTAGTCACATCCCTCCTGCTCTACCTACTGGTGGCCAAATGAGAGAATGTAGGTTTCTCCAATAGAGAGTGATTTCTTGAAATTCTCCCTAGTTGCAGGGCTCCCATTTACGTTCTCCCTGATCTGAGTTCCCCGTTACTTTTTCTAGGGATTAAAGGTCTATTTTGGTCCGTTCTCTAGTGCTTGAGTGTCAGTTGGGTTCAGAAGCCTTTCGGCCCTCTCCCATCTACTCACGTCTGGTTTCCGACATGCTGGCTTCCTGCAAGGTATTCCATGGGTGGCTGGTCTGTAATACCGTACTTCCTGTACCTCTGGTAGCACATCCTATTGTGCTTTGGTGGAAATGGTGGAAATGGGTTGCAGTGCTTTCAGGTCTCCACTGTCTTGTCTGGCTAACTTGTGTTTTATTCTTTCCACATTTCCATTCACCTGTCTGTGGGTAGCTCCTTTTTGGGTTCATTTTGTATTACACTTCATTACACTCCTTAAAGACAAGGGTAAACTAGCCCTTCTTCTCCTTCTCGATCTCTCTGCGGCGTTTGACTTAGTCAATCACCAAATCCTTTGCCACCATCTTAAAACAACAGCCCACTTTTCGGACAAAGCCACTGCATAGATTAGATCATTTCTGGACAACAGGTCAATGAGGGTCTTCTCCCCTTCTGCAACTGCTGAACCTGCCCCTGTCACATGCGGAGTACTCAAAGATTGTGCATATCACCAACACTTTACAATTTGTTCCTGAAGCCTCTGTTCGATATCCTTGATTATCTGGGTGTCATCTAAACTAATTACACGGATGACACTCAGATACTCTTACCTATTACTGGCGATCATGCGATTGACACCCTCACAATTAACACCATTTACCAAGTCATCCAAACCTGGATGGCAAAACACAAACTCTGTCTGAATGACGAAAAGACAGAGATTCTCATCCTATGTACCCAGCAAAGACTTGATCTTGCCTTCAATTCCTTCGTCATTGATGGTAACATCATCAAAGTCACCAAGGACACTAACACCTTAGGTATTTATATAGACTCCACCCTCTCTCTCTCTCTAGGCAAACTAATGCAGTTTCATCTTCAGCTGCCTACACATGTAAGCTTATTTCAGCCTGCCGCCCGTTCTTAACCCCAGCTAATTGCACTACATTAGCCAGAACATTAGTAATGTCAAAAATTGACTACTGTAACGCCCTCTATCTAGGCACCAACCAAGGGAACCTTAACAAGTTACAGATTATACAGAACAATGCCATCAGAGCCGCGCTAAACATACCCAGAAATCATCACATCTCGGATACTAGAAAAAGCCTCAGTTAGTTATCAGTTACACAACGAGTCTCTTTAAAGACCCTGGCTGTTGCGCACAAATGCATTGCCAACCAAGCACCTTCCTACCTAGCCAAGAGATTTAATACTCACACAGCGAACAGACCCCTCAGAAGTGCACAGGCCAATTGCCTCTCGATACGCCCTTTCAATCTACAGCGATCAGGAGGGTCTAGTTTCCCTGTCCTAGCAGCTAAACTGTGGAGCTCACTGCCTAACCCCCTTAGAGCGGAACCATCCTTCCATGCATTCAAAAAGCAAGCCAAAGCTTGGCTGTCTGCCCAACCACTTAATAGGTTAAGTTGTACAATAACATGTAAGTGCTCATTATGCTTGATTATATTATGTAAATGTCTATATTTTAATTTGTACATTTTTTACTCTGCCTGTACATATCTTGTCAATACTTTAACTCTTGTAAAACTCTTTATTGTAACTTTATCTTTCAACCCTTCCTATATTACAAACTATGCGCCCGGATGCCCTGGGGCCAGGTGTGCTTTATAAATAAATAAAATACAAATACAAATTATGATCTTGGTCCAGTCTGAGCCTGCACGGTGATCTTCGGAGAGCAGTCTCCCTTGACTTGTTGCTGGTATAGTTAGCCTATCGGAATGGGGCTGGAACTTGATAACTGCTCTTTTCTGACCATTAAACTGGTTGTGACATACCTCCATTGGTCTCTCTAAGAGCTTGCTTCGGGATCTTTCTGCCATCACTATTTGCTGCCGGGCATTGAGGGGTTGGAAGCTGACTCTACCGGCTCTCTCTCAAACCACCCACTGGCATTGGTCCTTGCCCTATAGGTGTCCTGGTTGCATTTCCCCAGCCTGCCTTCTGGTTTTCTCAGTTTGTTGATGGGATCACTGTTGTTAGAGTTGGGGCTTCTGCTCGCAGGTGTCTTGTCTGTGGGTGAAAGAAAAATATCAACTCCCCTCTTTGTACCTTGACTGGTCACTTCCACAGATTGTATTTCACCAGGTCTAGCTTCCAATTGATCCTTCTGGCCTGATGGCAACGATTACTTGTATCCTTACTTGGTATTGTTATGGTTCAGGCTTTGTCACAAAGCCATAAAAACATACCAGGACTCTCACTTCCAAGCCAGTGGTAATTAGAACCCTATTACTTGCTGATACCTCCAAAAATGCAAGTGTAAAGGATTTGGAGGATGGTGGTCCATGGATTCAGGCAGGAGGAACTATTGTGTAGCCCAAGAGAGTTCTACAGAGAGAAACCTGTGGAACAGAAAACATTGGAGAAATACTGGGACAGGAGGTGAAAACAGAAAGGCTAAAGGAACCACTAGACTGTAACTCTTGAAGGCGCCCTCCCGGCAACAAGGGTTTGTTTTGGTTTTGATTAGCATAGTGCTGTAAATGTATAGTGTAGGATTATTGAACACTTGTGTTGGCCAAAACGTGGCACATTATTAGGCTTTTAAGACCAGATTTGAAGACTTTCTCTTGCCCACATCATTTGAACTCTTTCTTTGTAGCATAAGGGGTGCCGGGAGGTGTTACACCTAGGCGTCTACCTTAGCCTCCGCCACATACCCCTCTTGTCTTCCCTCCTAGTCGGGGCAGTTGGAATTCGCCAAACACACCAAATAGGACTGTCAGGAGAGTCATATCTCTCTGTGGGGGTCTGTGGCGCTTTACGGCACGATTCTATTCCCAGTGGCAGCTACCGTGGAAGATAGCTGCAGCATTTCCTATGGTCAAGGATCCGAACTATATTACCCAGAAAACCTGAATTCTAAGTGTAGTTCAGAGGTAATGGCATGGCGCCTCACTTTCAGACGGTTCTGCCGCCCCAGGAGAACCAGTACTCCTTCCGCTGATATCTGTTCTTTTGGACCAGCTTGGTTCTTCCATTATTTTCACTAAATTAGATCTCCGAGGTACCTATAAGCTTGTTCGAATTAGAAAAGGGGATGAGTGGAAGACGGACTTCAAAACCCGATATGAGTTATATGAATACCTAGTAATGCCCTTCGGTTTGTGCAATGCCCCAGCCACGTTTCAGGCATTTATGAAAGACATCTTCCATGATTGCCTTGGCCAATTCGTCATTGTTTATCTAGACGATATTCTCATATACTCCTCCTCTAAGCAAGAGAACACTGAACATGTGCGCTTTGTCTTGCAGAGGTTGAGGGAAAACCACCTATTCGTCAAGGCAGAAAAATGTGTTTTTAACACGACTGAAGTTGAATTCCTTGGGTATGACCTAACCAATCAGGGCATCAGAATGAGCTGTTCCAAGGTCAAGGCTGTTCTGGAATGGCCTGTTCCGAATTAAACGAAAGCCCTACAGTCCTTTTTGGGATTCTCAAACTTTTACAGGCGCTTCATCCACTCGTTTTCACCCACTACTGCGCCTTTGACGGTGCTGACGAGCTCGAAAAAACCCTTCCAATGGAATCCGGACGCACAGCTTGCCTTCGAGTCCCTCAAAGCCACATTCTCTACCGCACCGGTGTTACAACATCCTAATACACTCCTACCGTTCCTGGTGGAAGCTGACGCTTCTGGCTCAGCCATTGGTCGGTGCTCTCGCAGCGTTGTCCTGATTCGGGAGAGATCCACCCAGTTGCATACTTCTTAAGGAAACTGACCTCGTACGAACGTAACTATCCTATCACGGAGAGAGAACCACAAGCCATCAATGATGCCTTATCTGAGTGGCGACATCACTTGCTTGGTGCTCGTCATCTGGTCACTGTCTTCTCGACCCATCGGAGCCTCCTGGCGTTCAAATAGATGAAATGCTTTACGGCCCGGCAGGCTCGTGGCATCTCTTCTTTTCGCAGTTTAACTTCTACATTACGTATCGACCTGCCCGTCTCAACGCTTGTGCAGACGCTTTGTTGCGTCTGTCTTCCAACCCGTGCAGTACCATGACCGACCACTCTCTCTTACTACCTTGTAAGGTAGTCTGTGGCGGCACTCCCCAGTCTTTGCTTTATTCCCTCATCTCCAGCTGGGTCTCCATGCATGCAGAAGACTGTGAGACATTCAATCTAGATGTGGTACAGGGATTACCCTACATCCAGGGCCGCTTGTTTCTTCCTCCAGGGGAGGCGCGTCTTTGTGCACTTTCCTGGTCTCACGACTCATTGATGGCAGTACTCCCAGGGCAACAGAAGACGCTGGAGGCTTTGCATCATTGGGCCTGGTGGCCCTCTATGTCCTGGGACGTGATCGATTATTTAGCCTCCTGTTCTGTGTGTTCCCAATGCAAAGTCTCCAAATCTAAGCCTGTAGGCTTGTTACAGCCCCTTCCAGTGCCACACAAGCCATGGTATATGGTCTGCATGGATTTTATTGTAGACATGCCTCCTGTGAGCGGCTTTGATACGATCTGGGTGGTCAGCGACTATTTTACCAAGATGGCCCTGTTCATACCATGTGCGGGTCTGCCCTCGGCATCAGTCCTGGCTTCACTTTTCCTCAGGGACGTCTTTCGATTTTTTGGTCTGCCTACTATCGTGGTTTCTGACCGCGGCCCCCAGTTCACCTCTCGCTTTTAGAAGGCTTTGACGGCATCCCTTCGCATTGATGACAGATATAGTTCCACCTACCATCCTCAGACTGATGGACAGACCGAGAGGGTCAACGCTACACTCAAACAATACCTTCGATGCCTCTGCCTACGCTTTCAATCGTCCTGGTTGTCGATGCTTCCACCCGCTGAAATTGTCGACGCATACTGCTTCGGGTGTGTCGCCCTTCTTCGCTTTGTACGGGTACCATCCACAGTCCTTGTCCTTGGACCCTGATCTTCCCATTAACAATCCGGCTGCTCTGACAGGTTTTAGGGATCTCAGGGCCATTCATAGGACCGTACGTGCACACCTTATACGCGCTCAGTTGAGAGCCAAGAAGTATGCAGATCAGCGTCGGATCCCTGCTCCCGAATACAAAGTAGGCATGAAAGTCTGGCTTTCAACGTGCAAATCTGAAGATTCCTGGTAAGCGTTTATTGCTGCCGAAGTTCGTGGGCCCCTTCACCATCACGGACGTTGTGAATCCTGTAGCAGTGCATCTCTCTCTGCCCTCTTCTTGGAAGCAGCATCTGGTTTTCTATGTTTGCCTCTTGAAACCATGTCCGCCTTCTACTTGTCTACCAGTCCGACCCCGCCGGTTCGGGTGGAGGTCGGTGAGGAGTACGAGGTGGTGGATATCCTGGACTTTCAGATCTGCAGGGGTCGTCCTTACTATCTTGTTGACTGGAAGGGCTACGGTCCTGAGGATAGGTCTTGGGAACGTTTGTGCAATATACGCTCCCCAGTGCTTCTGCGCACCTTCCACACTCGCAGGAGGTCCACGCCACCTTTGGGGGTGGATGCTGTTACACCTAGGCATCCGCCTCGGCCTCCGCCACATGCCCCTCTTGTCTTCCATCCTAGTCTGGCATTTGGAATTCACCAAACACACCAAATAGGACTGCCAGGAGAGTCATAGCTATCTGTTGGGGGGCTACAGCGCTTTATGGCACGATTCTATTCCCAGTGGCAGCTACCGTGGAAGATAGGTGCAACAGTTCCTATGGTCAATGATCCGAACTATATTATCCAGAAAACCTGACTTCTAAGTGTAGTTCAGAGGTAATGGCATGGCGCCTCACTTTCAGATGATTCCGACCCCCCCCCCCCCGGGGATTTAACCCGCAGCAGCTTGCAGAACGCTGCTTCTAATTACCGTTCCAGCCAGCATCTCTTCAAGTCATGTCTTCCGTGCCTAGCCTACTGCTATTCTACTGTGTACCAGAACCTGCTTTGATCTAACAGACTTCCTTTTGATCTTTTTCCTTTATCTGCTAAACCGCCAGTGTACAGGACCTCCGCCTGCCTAAAGGATTGCCTTTTCTGTTTTTTGCTACGTTTTCCGCCCGCCTTTATACCAGACCTCGCTGCCTGCAAAAAGGACTGATTTGTCTCTGTTTAGCTTGTTTCACTGTCCGCCTTTGTACCAGACCAGGCTGCCTTCCGAAAGGACTGCCTTGTCCTTGATTTACCCATTTAGCCGTCCACCCTGTGTATCGGACCATGCAACCTGCCAAAAGGACTGCATTTTACTGTTGCCTTAACTCCTGCGTGCCACCCGTATTTTGGACCTGACTGACTCCTACCATCCGCATTTCAGATACTGGTAAGCTCGCCTTCTGGTATTACCTGCATTAGTGCCATTCGTTTATTTTTGACTTTGTGGGTTCTGAACCCTTCTTTGCCATCTCCTCTGATTGCTGCAAAACAGGTTGTTGTTGTTCCCTTTTGTACTGCATACCTTCCACATCTACAGGTGCACACAGGGACGCTTTGCTGCTGGTGCACCCTCACGTACCTAGTGCACTCCTCATGCCGCCCGGGTATAGTGCCCTTATTAACCTTCCTATTTTTTGTTTTATACTTTCGTTGTGTTCTTTCTTGTACATTCTGGACATCCCTGCTCCAACCACTGGTAAGACATACAGAGTAATTCTATACATGTGTAACACATACATACCTCGTAATTAGGTTAGCACCTAATCTCCTTCTGTACTTATAGGTTGCTTCCAGTATATCCTGTGGAATAGGGGAGAGTGTGGCTCAGATATTACTCTAAGTGCTAGGACTCCAGGGCTGGTTCATACCGGTTTTTTGTTTACTTACCTGTTGTCTGTTCCTTTCAGCTGGGTCCGTGGCGGTGTGTTCTCCCCGCTCTTTTAAGTGATCGGCCTCCTTGTCTGGTACAATACACAGCAGGGAGTCATATCATTGAAAAGAGCTTTATTCCCTCACAGAGAGGAGGCTCGGTTGGAGGCCCCAAACCAAGCTCTTCAATCAACTACCCAGTCCAAGCAGTCCTGGCCTACTGTCTTTTGTACTCCCTGATCGGTGAGTAACAGGAGGGGCAGGATTATGGATTACTTTGAGTTGATATATGAGGAATTTCAGAACCAGATATTCAGTTATTTCCATAGCCCATCCCAACACTGTTTTTGTATATAGGGGCCCCTCTTTACTTTTAGAGTTTTCCCTAGTTCCCTTAGGCCTTTGTCCAAACGAAATCCTAATTAACCTGGTACCAGATGTGATCGGATCAGACGCCTGACCCTATCAAGAGGAGATTGGGGACACTCAACACAAGCAGGAGGCCAACCATAGGTATCCCACAGTGTGTCTTGCCTTGTACTGAGTAAGTGAGTTGATTATTCATCTTATTGGGGTACTCCCGTCCATTTATCAGGGAATTTCAACTGAAACTATTCAGTGCTATATTAATTGGTATCCCCTTAATTTTGAGGGCTAACGCTTTCCAAACGCCACTTGATTTGACCTTATATTGGGAAGATGAGAAATGTATGTCTGCATTACACCCCCCTTCTTCGATCATTTTTTGTGGGGATGCTTGCTCTAGCACTGATAAATTGCTGTAATATTTGATATCCCCCTTTATTGTGAGGGCCACAATTTACCAAAACAGTGTTTGAACTATTTCTTGTATTGTGGAAGGCTCTATGTCCCTTTGCCAACATGATTTTTTTTAAAGTAATTTTTACTGACAAAATGACTATGAAAAACTTTTTTGTGAGTGGTGGTCCAAAACCCCCATTCCCTACGCTATTACCCCTACCCGTACACAACCAGCTCCCAACCCCTTTCAAACCCTTACCCCCCACATATATTTTTCCGAGTTTGTTCGTAGTAATTATGTCGGCAAAAATAACCATGTCGGAAAAACAAACCATTGTGGAAGGGAGTACATCGTTTGTCTACACTATGTTCACCTTCTGGGAGTCTTCCGGTCCTTTTATTATGAAGATACTAAAGATAATAACTGATAAGGTTTGTAATTTGGTATCCCTTTCTGTGGCTAAGGTTTAAGAAAATGTCACTTGATTCAGCCTTGTAATAGAGAGGCGAATAGACTTATAATTTCCTTCTTGGGAGTCCTCCCATCCATTTCTGTGGTGATACCAACTATAATAGTTAACACTGTGCTGTAATATTTGGTATCTGATTGATTTCAATGGCTAGCTTCCAACAAAATGGTACTTGAACATGCATTATATTTGTTAGTTGGGCAGAGTATCAGCCAACACTATATTGTTCTCCTTGGAGTCCTTCCACCATCTTTTCACAAGGGGATGGCGACTACAGCAGCTGATTCAGTTCTCTAATATTTAGTATCCCTTTCACTCGAGGGTTACTATTTAACACAATGCCACTCGAGTTGACCTTGTACTTGATACGTGAGTAGAGTGTTAGTGACACTATATTCTCTTTCTTGACATACTTCCATCCTGTTTCTTTGGGGGAATGCCAACTTGGAAAGCCTGTAAGGTGCTGTAATATGTGGTATCACCTTGATTTTGAGGGCTAACTTAATAAAACACTGCCTGAATTATTATTTTAGTGAGTAGAATATTCTCTTTCCTGGGTTCCACCTATCAATGCATTCATCTATAAGGTCCTATTCAGTGATTTATTATTTGATATCTCCTCAATTTGGAGAGTTACCACTTTCCAAACGACACTTCATTTGCCCTTAAATTGGGGAGGTTTGTAGAGCATGTGTCTGCATTATATTCTCCGTTTTGGAGTCCCCCCCCCATCAATTTTTGTCGGGATGTTAACTAAACAGCCAATTCAGAGCTGTAATATTTTGTATCCCCTTGATTTTGGGGGAGATATTTTTACAAAACACTCCTTTAAACTCCCATATATTAGAGGTGAATGCATGATTTGTCTGCACTTTGATCTCCTTCTTTGATTCCTCTGATCCTTTTTTGTGGGGATACCAAATATAATGGCTGTTATGTAGTTGTAATATGTGGTTTCCTATTGAGTGAGGGCTAACATTTAACACATGCTGCTTTAACATGCATTATATCAGGTAGATGAGTAGAGTATGTGCCTACATTTTACCCTGGTCAGAGTCGATGCTAACTATAGTAACTGGTTCAGTGCAATAATATTTACTATCCCTTTTATTTCAAGGGTTAAAACTTTACAAAACTCTGCTTGAACTCAACCGCCACCTCCCTCTCCAATTCCAATACTGCATACTTATGACTCTGTGAAGTTGTCTTCCGGGAGGGGCGGTCGTTCCTTCAGAAGCAGTCTTCCACCTCACTGATGGTGGGTTGGCCCTTGGATACAGAGCTGGGAGTGTTGCTTCGGTGGAGCTCTTGGGCTCGATAGCTTTGCGATGGCTCTCTGCCCACCACATACACTTTGTGGTCCTGCTGTCACACCGCGGCCGTGGAAACTCTGGGCAAGATGGAGGCGGTATCGAGCCTCTGTGCCGGTCCGCTTGACGCGCTAGTTGTCCTGGACCGGCAGGTATAACAAGAGACCACGCCCCCTGCAACTCGCGTTGCAACTCGCTTTCGTTAGTCTCTTGACTTTCGCCCGCGCAGCAGTGCCCCGTCCAGGGTGCATTATTTCTCTTGCTCCCTCTGGTCCTTTGCTATCCTGACCGCTCCGACTGAGTATTTCTTTTGCTCGTATTCCCTGTCACCCGGTCGCGGTGTGTTCTGTGTCCGTGACTCCTTACTACGTTCGTGTCTTTCACTCTTTCTCTCTGTCCCGCTCGCTTTCCCTCTCTCTCCCGCTCGCTTTATCTCTCGCTCCCGCTTGCTCTCTCACTCTCTCTCTTTTCTCTCTCTCTCTTTCTCTCTCGCTCTCCCTCTCTCTCTCGCCCTCGCACTCTCTCTTTTCTCTCTCTCTCTCGCGCTCGCACTCTCTCTCTCTCTCTCACGATCTCTTCCTCTTTCATCGTTCACTCCTCTCTTACCTTCCTCCAGAGTTCTATTGTGGCAATCCTTCCTCTTTAAAGCCTCCTGTCTGGAACAGTTCCTCGCTTCCAGTGATAGGGCGAACCCCATTCTCTCCCAGAGCTTCGCTTGGAACAAACCCCTTTCCGGGGAAATCAGACCTTCTGTTAACTTACGGTGTCAGCCGATACAGGACAACGCCAGCCTCTCCAGTCTCCTATCTCCAATCTCCAGTCTCCAGTCTCCAGTCTCCAGTCTTCACATCGGATTTGTCAAATACCATCAATTGACACACAGGGTTTTTTCTGCCTTAACAGGCTTTTTCCCTGTTTGAGGAGCGGACTCCCCTGGGTTCACCTGACTGCCAGATCCATCGGCGGGCAAGGTGGCCTCGGGGGGAGACCGTCCCTATCTCTTCGAACGGAAGAAGGGAAGAAGGACTAACCTGTCAAACGACGAAAGAGGGAGTTCCCAGACAGAAAGAAGAAGGAGACCAAAGTCATCAAACCCTGCTGAAGTACCAGGTGAGGAGTCTCAGGGGAACAGAACTTTTACACACTCTGACAGATTGCAACGCCTAACTACCGGCATGGCCTCACTGGAACAATACCAAGAGATGGTGACAGCAATTCAGGGCCTTCAAGCCGAGGTTCTGAATCTCCGAACCGAGAACACTAACCTACGCCAACAAGTAGGAACACGAGAAGAATCCCGAGGCGACTTACCTCCCCTGGCTTTTTCTTTTGGGAAGTATGATGGCAATCCGAAACTCCTAAAGGAATTCCTGAACGCCTGTATGGTTTATTTCACATTTCGACCAAGGGCATATGAATTAGATAGAACTAAGGTAGGATTTCTTGTTTCCAACCTTGCTGGTAACGCACTGGCTTGGGCAACTCCACTGATAGCCCTCGCAGATCCAGCCTTAGCGGATTACTCTCAGTTTACTCAACTGCTGCGTACCAGATTTGAGAGACCAGAGGTCCAATATTCTTCTTATGAAACCCTTCTAGATCTCCGTCAAGGCTATCATGATGTACAGACTTATGCTTCTACTTTTACCAGATTGGCCACAGACTCTGGATGGCCAGATACGGCCCAGCAGACCCTATTTCGCCGAGGCTTACAGGATGAGCTCAAGGACGAGCTAGCCAGGATGGCGCGTCCCACCTCCTTTCAAGAGTTGGTTACTTTATCCCTGCAATTGGAGTACAGATTGCAGGAACGAAGGTCAGAAAGAAGGAGATTCAAACACCATCCTCCAGGAGGGATTCCCACTGCAGGTTCTCCTAACCGACCACCACAGGAGGAGCCTATGCAAATAGGAACAACCCGAGGCCCGTTGACCCCCGACGAACGCAAGAGACGCAGAGACCTAGGTCTTTGCATGTACTGCGGATCCTCGAAACATTTGCTCCGGAATTGTCCAGAAGTACCCCCGAGACGTCCGGGAAACGCGCCTCCCCGGTCTTGAGCAGGGAAAAGAACCGGGCAGAGTCGAAGAATCCCTGCAATTCCACCCACCAGGATCCTTCTGCGGACAATAACAGCCTTATGGTGTTTTCTGTGCACCTTACATTTGAATCCTCTCCTTCTGTAGAAGTCCTAGCAATGCTGGACTGTGGTGCGGCCGGAAACTTTATTGATATCCAGTGGGCTAAAGAACAAGGTATACCCCTACGCCGGAAGGCCTGCCCTTTGCCTGTAGAAGGGGTAGAGGGAGCTCCCCTTTCATCCGGTCCCATCATTAAGGAGACAGTCCCGGCTAACATGTCCTTGTCTCAGCACCAAGAACGGATTGTCTTTGATGTTATAAGAGCAGCCCATTTCCCAATCATCCTGGGCATACCCTGGCTACGTAAACATAATCCCAGGATTGATTGGTCGGCAAATACCGTCTGTTTCTTGTCACAGTACTGCACGAAGGAATGTCTACCACAACCCTCTCCTTTGATGAGGAAGGGGATCACACTCTCGACATCCACCACAGTGATCCAAACGATTCCACCGCATTATCAGGAGTATGCTGAAATCTTCGAAGATAGGCTACCTCGTACTCTACCCCCACACCGCGCCGAGGACTGCGGTATCGAGCTAAAACCCGAGGCATCGGTACCTTTTGGTTGTATGTACCCTATGTCTCTCCCGGAAAGAAGAGCCTTGAAGGAGTACTTGGATGCCAATCTGCAAAACGGCTTAATACAAGAATCCCGTTCTCCGGCCGGAGCCTCAATGTTCTTCATTCCCAAGAAGGGGACTACGGAATTAAGACCGTGTATAGACTACCGTGGGCTTAACAGCCTGACCATCAGAGACAGGTACCCTATACCCCTCATTAAGGAGGTACTGGAAGCAGTGGAAGGAGCCTCAATCTTTACAAAGTTAGACCTGCGAGGAGCCTATCATTTGTTGAGAATAAAGGAGGGAGACGAGTGGAAAACGGCTTTTAGAACTCCCTTGGGACATTTTGAGTATAGGGTAATGCCCTTCGGACTTGTGAATGCTCCTGCCGTGTTCCAACGTTTTGTAGATAAAATCTTCTCAGATATGCTATACATCTCAGTGGTGGTCTATTTAGATGACATTTTGATCTTCTCTTCCTCCCTCTCTGAACATCGAAGACACGTCACGCAAGTCCTTCAAAGGTTGAGTGAACACCAACTACTGGTTAAACCCGAGAAATGTGTTTTTGAAGCCTCCTCAGTATCATATTTAGGATTCATTCTTTCTAAGGAGGGGGTACAGATGGATTCGGAGAAGGTTACAGCAGTTCTTCTATGGCCTACTCCCAAGAATCCCAAGGATATACAGAGATTTCTGGGATTATCTAACTTTTACAGAAGATTTATTCCTAGCTTCTCGGATATCGTTCTACCAATCACCCGTTTGCTTAAGAAGGGTCAGAAGTTCGAATGGGATAAGGAGGCGGATCAGGCTTTTCTTTTACTTAAGAGGACTTTCACCACCGCTCCTATCCTAGTGCAACCAAATCAGTCTCTTCCTTTTGTGGTAGAGACGGATGCTTCAGGAGGTGCCATAGGAGCTGCTCTCCTGAAATCAGGCAAAGATGGAGCAGAACATCCGGTAGCATACTATTCCAGAACTCTTACACCTAGTGAGCGGAACTACTCTGTGTTGGAACGAGAATTACTAGCGATTCGTCAGGCATGCATTGAGTGGAGGCATTTACTGCAGGGGGCGGCTCATCCATTCCTGGTTCGCACAGACCACCGGAATCTTAAGGTATTACAACAGATGGAATGCCGCAATTCTCGCCACGCCCGCTGGGCGTATTTTTTTTCCCAGTTCGACTTTGAAATAACCTACCTTCCAGGAAAGGAGAACACCCTAGCTGACGCTCTGTCCCGCAGTCTGGAGCCCAAGGAAGAACAGGGCCTGGGTGAGATACTCTCGGCTAAGAGAATCCTAGGAATGATCAACTCTTTCCTACAAGAAGTAGAGTGCTCGACCAGACCCTCTGAAGTCTCTCCCGACCACATGACCCTCATGGAAAGGAGAGGGAAGCTATTCTTTCATCAAGGATCACTGTATTTACCATCTGAGAAACTCCAGACGCAAGCCTTGTTCTGGTGCCATGACCTTCCCTCGGCTGGACATAAGGGCCAAGAGGCAACACTCCATCTGATATCCAGATACTTCTGGTGGCCAACTATGGATCAGGACGTCAGAACTTATGTGAAGGCATGCCCGATATGTGCTGCTAATAAACCCATTACTCATCGACCCATGGGGTTGCTCCAGCAAGAACCTCTACCATCACAACCCTGGGAACACATTTCCACTGATTTCATCGTGGATCTCCCTCTCTCTATGGGATCCACCGCAATTATGGTTACGATGGATACATTGAGCAAGATGGCTCACTTCTCTCCCTTGCCTGGTTTGCCTTCTGCATCCGAAACCGCCGAAGTGTTCCTGAGTGAAATAGTCAGGTTGCATGGTCTACCTCGGACCATAGTTTCCGATAGGGGTTCCCAATTCACATCCCGATTCTGGTCAGCCTTATGTAGCACTTTGGGTATAAGGAGAGCCTTATCCTCTGGTTATCATCCCCAAAGCAACGGACAAACAGAACGCCTCAATTCCACCCTCGAACAATATCTCCGTTGTTTTTGTCATCAGGAACAAGAGAAGTGGAAATCCTTTCTAACATTAGCAGAATTCACCTACAACAACACCAAACATTCGGCAACGGGCTGCAGCCCCTTCTACTTCACCTACGGTTATCATCCGAGGCATATACCTCTCTTTGGGGTTCCTCCAACTTCAGTCCCTTCGGTAGACCAGCGCCTGTTTAATCTTCGATCCATCCAGAAGGAAGCGACTCAGAAGCTGGAGGCAAGTAGAACTCGATACAAGAAGTATGCTGATAAGAAGAGATCTCCAAACCCCGAATGGGAGGTGGGAACTAAGGTCTGGTTATCTACCAAATATCTCCCACGTTGGGTTCATCCTGGTAAATTCTCAGCCCGCTTTATAGGCCCTTTTCCCATTTTATCTCAAGTGAACCCAGTGGCCTTTCGACTACGTCTGCCATCCAGTCTGAAAAGGATACACCCTGTTTTTCATACCTCTCTCTTGAAGGCTTATCTCCCAGATCCCAGGGGCCGTCGTGTACCCTTTTCTATACTCCAAGATCCTGAACCGGAAGAATATGAGGTGGAGAGGCTGGTGGATTCACGCTACAGGCATGGAACTATACAATATCTGGTTCAATGGAAGGGATATTCTGTCGCTGAACAGTCCTGGGAGCCTAGAAGTCATATCCACGCCCCACGACTTCTAAGACAGTTCCATCGCCTACATCCGGGGAAACCTGGGGGAGAGTCGATGAAGAGAGGGCATACTGTCACACCGCGGCCGTGGAAACTCTGGGCAAGATGGAGGCGGTATCGAGCCTCTGTGCCGGTCCGCTTGACGCGCTAGTCGTCCTGGACCGGCAGGTATAACAAGAGACCACGCCCCCTGCAACTCGCGTTGCAACTCGCTTTCGTTAGTCTCTTGACTTTCGCCCGTGCAGCAGTGCCCCGTCCAGGGTGCATTATTTCTCTTGCTCCCTCTGGTCCTTTGCTATCCTGACCGCTCCGACTGAGTATTTCTTTTGCTCGTATTCCCTGTCACCCGGTCGCGGTGTGTTCTGTGTCCGCGACTCCTTACTACGTTCGTGTCTTTCACTCTTTCTCTCTGTCCCGCTCGCTTTCCCTCTCTCTCCCGCTCGCTTTCTCTCTCGCTCCCGCTCGCTCTCTCACTCTCTCTCTTTTCTCTCTCTCTCTCTTTCTCTCTCGCTCTCCCTCTCTCTCTCGCACTCGCACTCTCTTTTCTCTCTCTCTCTCGCGCTCGCACTCTCTCTCTCTCTCTCACGATCTCTTCCTCTTTCATCGTTCACTCCTCTCTTACCTTCCTCCAGAGTTCTATTGTGGCAATCCTTCCTCTTTAAAGCCTCCCGTCTGGAACAGTTCCTCGCTTCCAGTGATAGGGCGAACCCCATTCTCTCCCAGAGCTTCGCTTGGAACAAACCCCTTTCCGGGGAAATCAGACCTTCTGTTAACTTACAGTGTCAGCCGATACAGGACAACGCCAGCCTCTCCAGTCTCCTATCTCCAATCTCCAGTCTCCAGTCTCCAGTCTCCAGTCTTCACATCGGATTTGTCAAATACCATCAATTGACACACAGGGTTTTTTCTGCCTTAACAGGCTTTTTCCCTGTTTGAGGAGCGGACTCCCCTGGGTTCACCTGACTGCCAGATCCATCGGCGGGCAAGGTGGCCTCGGGGGGAGACCGTCCCTATCTCTTCGAACGGAAGAAGGGAAGAAGGACTAACCTGTCAAACGACGAAAGAGGGAGTTCCCAGACAGAAAGAAGAAGGAGACCAAAGTCATCAAACCCTGCTGAAGTACCAGGTGAGGAGTCTCAGGGGAACAGAACTTTTACACACTCTGACACCTGCCTCCAGGCAGTGTCTGCTCCATGCGGCACTTGTTGCATCCGCTCTGCATTTTTTGTTCCCAGATGACTGACTTCACGTCAGTGCTCCCCTTTCAGGTAAGGGCTGGCTCCTTATATGTTTCCGCCTTTAAGGGGTAATACCGTCCCATTGGTTCTGGGGTTTCCTTTTCAGAGAGGTGTCTGCAACCAAGCCATGTATATGTACCGACCCCACTTTATTCACATTACCCTCTATTTCCACATATGCTGAAAACATGGTGGCCATTGGTGGTAAGGGAGATTGGGTCTGCTTATTCAACTGGTAGTCCTTATCCCTTGCGGATGGAGTCACTCTCAGTGAGATTCCGGTTGGTCAAACCCACAGGGATGGTTTTCCATAGCATGCTCACCTCCATCCTCACACTGGAGGTGGTGCCACCTAGGGAAAATGGGACAAATACCCTGGGTTTGTCACACCACCCATTGTGTTTTTGTGAGGATACCTAATATAACAGTTGAAAGTGTGTTATAATATTTGGTATCTCCTTGAATTTGAGGCCTGATGTGCAACAGAACAGGTGAGTAAAATGTTCTCTTTCTTGGGGTCCTCCCCTCCAGAGTTTACAATATATCATATTCAGTGTTGTATTATTGGGTATGCCCATACTTTTGAGGGGTAACACTTTACAAAATTGTCTTGATTTGGCCCTGAATTGGGGAGGTTAGTAGGGTATGCGTCTACATTATACTCTTCTTTTTTGAGCCTTTCCATTCATTTTTGTGGGGATACCAACTATAGCAGCTCAATCAGTGCTGTAATATCTAGTATCCCCTTAAGTTCGAGGATTAATGTTTAACAAAACAGGGCTTGCACAGGGCGTGACTACATCATTTGTGTATGCTATGAACCTGCTCCTGCTCCATTGCCCTGTGCTCCCTGCCTTGCAGCCCTGCTACTCTCCTCTGCCTTCTGCCCTGCAGCCCTACTCCCGTTGCTGTCTCTGTTCCCTGTCTGCAGCCCCTTGCTCTCTACCATCTATGATATTGTTCCCTGCCTGCTGTTCCTTCTTCTTTGCCCATAGTCTGTGTTACCTGGCTTCAGCTTCCAAGTTTCCAGTCCTGAGTTTCCTTGTAAACTGTCTTCAGTCCTGCCCTTGTTATTCCAGTCCAGATTTATAGTTCCTTGTTATCGGTCTGCAGTTCCAATCTTCTGTACCATTGCAATTAGATTCTTTTCTACTTGCTTTTCCTCTTTTAATGTACCATGCCTAGTAAGATCGTTGTCCGTTTTTCCCTATGTCTACCCCTCCCATGCATGGTTACGCTTTGAAACACTTGTGTATAAGCGCAAAATAAATAAACAATCAATCAATCAATCTTTCTGAACCTTGCTTACTTGGACTGCTTATTTTTACCTATTTATTTATGTTATCGCTCTTGTCCTCACTCATGCTTTTGTTATTACTTTGTTCAGAGTTTGACTGCTGGGTTTCCTAGCAGACAATCTCTGCCCCTTCCTTTGTCTCGTTATACTTGTAGTCTTTAGTGAATTTAATGTAACAGTGTGTTGGGTTCTGTTACCTCAGACGGCATATGCTGTAGGTTCCGACTGGACCCATACTGGCTGGTCTCGTTTAAGTACACTCCTTGTTTGTGCCCTGGGGTCCAGACACAGAACCCACCCTTGCTTCCCACTTCCATGGGCTTGCAAGGTGTGGTGTCTGTAAAAGTAATTTACACAGAGGCATTGAGCTTCCCTTATAACTGTAGGTAGTCTCTAGTCTAACCTGTGTATACACCCTTAGTGGGATTCCTCATTGTTTGTCCAGTGCATGGTTCCCGTCCATTCTTGTCCACGATTGAGGTCTGTCCTTTCTTTCTGTTCTGTTGTTTTGAATTATCTTGCCAAGTCTTCCTTCTTGTTTAGCCCCCTAATGTATGCGCTTACCTGGCCCCTTACATCAGCACAGCCACCCAAAACCTACCCGAGTGCCCTGTGCAAATTCTGATACAGATTCCAGGAACTCCACCTCTGGGTATCTCTACCACTGATCCACTACCACCAGAAAATGAGTGTGCCTTCAAGTAGAGCCAAAATCCACATGCACAGCCTCCCACGGCTGCATGCTTCGAGGCATGGACTAAATCATAGGTTCCCTCTGTGTCGGGGCCGAAACCTGGCACCATATGCAGCCCGTCATGAACTCCTCGACCTTTCTTTCCAGGTCATGAAACCAGACTTTCAGCCTTAGGCAGGCTTTGGTTTGGCAATCCCCTGATGACCCTGGAGGGCCAGTTCAATCACCTGCTGGACCTTATTTGCAGGAATCAACATCCTGTCCACCCGCAGCAGAAGACCTGCATCTGAAATGCCAGCTCATCACTGACTCTCCACAACTGCTCCAACGTCGTGTCGGCTTCTTGAGTTCTTCTGCCAAGGCCTTACAGAACAGTCTTTGACTCCCCTTTTTGAAGGGCTCCTCTGAGAATGCTAAAACACTCATCGTCTCCTGACGCTTTCATCAACTCCTGCAGGGGCATGGCATTGGGAGTGGCAGACTCAATGATTACTTGTACGTGTTCCTGAGCCTCTTCCACGTTGCTCGCTTCGCCAGCTTCCCTGTCCTGGGTGTATCTCCACATGTAGTTGGCCGCATTGTTCATATCGGGTTGGTACACCAGAGACACTCCATGTTCTAATAGAGCTAGCATCCACTGCTCAATCGTCGCCGGAGGTTTGGAAGATGACCCTGCCATTATCGGAAACAGGGGTTTGTGGTCTGTCAAAGGCCTGCCCAGTAAATACAGGCAAAAATGCTTGCATCCCCAAAGTACTGCCAGTGCTTCGCGTTCAATCTGTGAATATCTTTGCTGCATATCTGAGAGGGTACGGCTAGCAAATGCAATGGATCTCACTTCGCCCTTGGCATCCACTTGTGTCAGAACCGCCCCTAGGCCAAACAGGTTGGCATCAACCACTATCTCTGAGGGGAAGGATGGATCAAAAAACGCCATTGTGTCTTCAGCCGTGAGAGCCATTTTTACGTCATCAAATGCTGCTTGCTTGAGTGGGCCCCACTGCCAGGTGGTAACATGTCTTGTGAGGTTCTTCAATGGCTATGATTCTGTCACCAGATTCCTTATAAACCGCTCACAATATGTTACCTTTCCCTCGAAACTGCGAACCTCAGTTACCTTGTGGATCGTTAGGCCCCAGGGCCTGGATGCGTTCCAGAGTCTTAACCATTTGTGCCATATGCTCCACTTCTGATCTTGCAAACACCAAGATATCATCGCTGATATTTATGACCCCATCCAGATCAGCCACGGTGCCCCTAATGACATTTTGACAAACCTCTGCGGAAGGTGACACCGAAGCTAAGACATTTGTATCTGTATAGCCCTCGGTGTGTCGTAAATGTTGTAATGTACCTGGAATCCAGGTGTAGCACGACCTGGTGATACCCAGCCTTCAGATCTAGCTTTGCGAAGAACCTTACACCCTGGAGTTAGGCTATGATGTCATCAATCATGGGGTTAGATGTTTTTCCCTCTTGATTGCCTTGTTGGGTAGCCGCATGTCCACACAAATCATGACCGAGTCAGGTTGCTTAGGCTTCCGAGCAATGACAATGGGTGATACCCAGGGCATTGGCCCTTCAACCTTCTCAATGATGTTGAGGTTGATGGGATTCTCAAGCTCCTTGTCCAACAGCTCCCTTAGATGAAAAGGGACCTTCCTGTGTTTCAGGGCGACAGGTCAGATGGACTCGTCGATGTGCAGCTTGATCCGCACCCGTACCAGCTGTCCGATTTAGACAAATACATCTGCAAATCTTTCCAACACCTCATGCACATCCTCCACGCACACACTATATGCAAAACTCACGATCCCCAAGGCCTCAGCCACAGCACAGCTCAGAAGGGTGTTTGCTCCCACATCTGTGACGAAGAACTGGGCCTTGATTGAACTGGCGCCATGCTTTAACAGTGACACGAATGCACCCAACAGCGGAATCGGTCTCCTCCAAAGTGAATATGCATGTCTGTGGATTCTTCAGTGGGGCGGGGGGATTCCTTCATGGCATCGTAGTGCATCTCGCCATTACATTGACAGAGGCACCTGTGTCTACTAACACCAGAACTGGTGACCCATCTATACGCGACATGCACTTCGCTGTAATCACACTCACACTGGAGATGAACATTTTTTTCCCTTCATCAATGTCCTCCTCACCCTCTTGGCCTTCTCTCTTTTCCGCCTGGACAACGAGGGCCACATTCAGTGGGCGCTGTTGTCTGAAGAAATCAGCCCTGAGGGGACCTCTCTGGACCACCACCAGGAGTGGCGCTCTGTACATGTGTATATAGTGGTCGACATTTCCACACCGCCCACAGGCGTTGCCCTTTGCCGGGCACTCTGCTTGGTGTGGAAGGTTGTACTCACAGTTTAGACACAACTCTGGTGATCTGGTGCTTCTATCTTTTGGCTGTAAAACAGCCTGCCGGGTCCCTCTCGCCCCTTGGCCGCGATTTACTGCACACACCCCGTCAACTTTTAGCCACCGTATTGCTATGTCCATCTTGCAGGCACATGTGTCCACCACCTCATGGGATCGTTCGAGTTCAAGGATTCTGGCCAGTGTTAGGCCTGGTTCTCTCAGCACTTGATGATCCAGTTTAGCAGACACACACCCCTGGATCAACTGGTTCCTAATCATGACCTGCTCATTCTCCCATGAACAGGTCGCCGCCACGTGTCGTAGACATGCATGAAAAGAGTCTAGGGATTAATCGTCCTTTTGCCTGGCATTACACATCAAAAACCTTTCATAATCCATGTGGGCAAGGGGGATGAAATGTCCGTGCAGCGCATTCTTAGCTGCGTCATAGGAAATATCCACCGGCTGCAAAGTCTTGCATATTTGATGCACAGCCGGGCCAGCCGAGTACAGGAGGGTCACCACCTTATTACTGTCATCGTCAGTCTCCCCTATGGCTCTGAAATAGATGTCCATCCGGTCAATCCACGAGTTCCACCGCAGACCCAGGCTGGATGGGGCCCCTGAAATGTCAAATTCCGGCATCGAGCGGTGCACCCTGTTGTTGTGGTGCCCACACTGTCCCCTGAGCAACCCACACAGGAGCAGCTCCCCCACCATCCTGATCACCCATCATGTGGATGGCACTAGCCAGCGCTTACTCTTGGGTGTGCTGAGTCACTACTTCTTGCTCCATGTGATACACTGTGCATGTGGATGCAAGAGCACCCCTCGAAAACCAGGGACTGCAACCCATATAGGAACGAAGAGATTAAACTTTGGGGCAGTCACCCCCTCCACCATCCACTACAACAAACACTGGGCAGGACAGCCTTGTTTGGCACACCACGGTCTGCCCCATCAGAGCAGTATCAAATGTCACTGTTGTAGACGTGGAGCCAAGTACCCCCACCCAAAGCTCATCCGCCATGTTGCCTATATGTTGGGAGCCAGATGTGAGACATGTGCAGTACCAGTGAAAATACCTATACCGAAAAGAATCTCGGAAGTAAGGTTCCCATTGAGGAAGCCATACTTGCATTCACGACAATGGGCCTCATTACAAGTCAGCCGGTTCGGAAATAACAGTGGCGGTGAACCCGCTGCAGATAATATTTTCATGCCATGGCCACAAGGGGATCCCTGTCCAAAGCAGTTTTGCAACATATGACGACATATTTGCACGCAGCATACACGGGAAAGAAGCTAGAAAAGAGGTTAGCTAGCTTAGAGCTTTGGAAGATATACCAGGAGGAACTGGAAGACCCGCCTCCTGAAGACTGGATGCTTAACCAGTGTAAATAGGAGGGGAAGAGCCTTCTGCTCCCCCTACCGTGCCTGAAGTAAATGGCGATAGTACGAAAGATGAAGGATTATATCCTTTAGGAGAGCTTAAGGCAGCGACAGGGTATAGTAACCCAACGTATAAGTCACCTGCATGTAGCAGTGACGAGATTCCCGAAAAGACTCCAGAAAGAGATATGATCCCTAAACTCCCACGGGACAAGGAGAGAAGTGATTGACCAGGTATGTCTCTAGACATAGAGAAATAAAAAGATGGAAAGGAGAGAAAGATAAAGCTGATAAGGTATCGCTCATACAGAATGAATGGATGGCCGGTCAGATATTGCTCAAACTTGATGGAAAGAGCATCGAGGAAGTACTTATCCACCTGCATATAGCTCACAAAATAGGGATGGGTTTGCCCAAGATCAAACAGTGTATCAAACATAAGTGCCGAGAATGCAACAGGCCTTGCAACCACAGCAAGCAGCATTGAATCCGCCACAAGGACATTCACAGCACGCACCCATGCAGATACAGCAGAACGCAAACACAGGACAATTATTGACTCCTAGGATAGAGGGTGTCACTATCGAGGGTGGGAATCCTTTTACAGGCACAGGAGTAAGCATGTACCCACAAAAGGACAGCTCATTGGCGACTTGATGCGTTCAGTACTATCAGTAATGCCAAAACCTCAAGAGGAACCGAGGGTTGACATCACGATAGCACTCAAATCTTTTTCATTTTTAGTAGACACGGGTGCAACTCGCTCATGTATACAGGAGGGATCATTTTTACCATCAGGAAATGCCATGAATGCTCAAGGTTTCAGAGGAGCTACAAGTAGGGTTCTTTTTACTAAAAAATTGCCAGTCTCTATAGGAGAATGCGATATGTCTGTCCCATTGTTGTATTCAAAACAGACACCAGTTAATATACTGGGTCGAGATCTAATGACGAAGCTGAATATGACAATTTCTTTTACTGATGAAGGCATAGTGTGTTCATTGCCAGGAATACATTATATAAACGTGAGTGAATTCATCATGACATTTACAGTACAAATAGCCATACCAGGGGTACCGTTTGAACTAGAAGTATTTCATTATGGGGTATGCATTTTGTTAACATGGCTGCCTGATTCAGTAGGTAAGACCATGAGAATACCTGATGAATTTCTCTTTAGGCCTGAGATTCCCATGGATGAACAGGAGGGAGAGGTTTTTCCTTTAGAGTTACAAGCAGCTGTAGTACGAGGGGTCTTAGCCATGATCATAGGATTTGATGATAACGGCAGATCATGGAGCACAGTAATTGCTATTGGAGAGGGTTACAGATTGACTGACGTCACTGATGAGGACATATTTAAAGATGACCCATCTGATGACAAAGTGGTGTTCGGAATGAGCATTACATATTGGGTTAGGGCAGAAAGATGCAAGGTTCTACAGAGAATGATGATAGTTCGACAGCGTCCTCCATTTTTTGATGAAGACATGGTGAAAGGGCCAGTTTCATTATAGACTACGGGCCCTTATGACATAGGCCTATTAAAGGGGGTTGGAGAAGTTAAGATTAAACTGAAACAAGGGACGCTTTTACCTAGAGCACGACAGTATCCCATGTCTCGAGAGGCAGACAAAGGCCTTTTCAAGATGATATCCGTCATGACGGATCAAGGCATTTTAGTGACTTCAGAGTCACCATGCAATACCGCAGTGTACCCAGTCAAAAAAAATCGAAGGGGGGGGTGGTGGTGTTTAGTGCAAGACATGCGCCAAATTAATCAGATTGTAGAGGCCAAGTTTCCTCTAGTTCCTAATCCGACGACGATATAATGTAGTATCCATACTGAGGCGCGATATTTCACTTTGATTGACTTGAAAAATGTGTTTTTCTCAATCCAGTTGCATAAAGATTCTCAGGATCTGACGTCATTTACGTTTCGCAGACTAAGTTGAAAAGCACAAGATTACCCCAGGGGTACTGTGAGTCTCCATCGATTTTTAATAGAGCCCTGCAGATGGACTTAAGCAATATTGATTTGCCAAGTGTCGTGCTGCAATACGTAGATGATATTTTGGTCTGCAACATGTCATAGGAAGAGTGCAGACGTGAGTTAGTTCAGCTATTGATTATTTTAGCAGAGAAAGGATACAAAGTGGACAAAGAAAAATTGCAGTATTTCCAAGCAGAGGTGTTATATCTAGGTCAGTTAATTTCGCATGAAGGAAAGAAAGTCACACCTGAAAGGGCTGAGGCAATTTTGAAAATGGCGCAACCGCACACGATAAAGCACATGCACCAGTCTTTGGAACTATATAATTATGTAAGCGCATGGGTATTTGATTATAGTTCATATACAAGGCCATTGTTGCGGACCCTGAAAAAGGCTCAAGCAAATCAGGAAAAGATTGTATGGACTGAGGAAATGGAGGAAGGATTTGAGGAGTTAAAAAAGTTAAAAAAGGCAATTTGTACATCTCCAGTTTTAGGCATTCCCAATTATTCAGAGAAATTAGTTTTATTTTCGCACACAAATGGAATAGTTATGACAGCGGTACTCACGCAGAGGACTACGTTGGGGTACAAGCCTTTAGAATATTACAGTGGGATTTTGGACCCAATAATGAGGGGTCACTTCCCTTGCGAACAATCATTGACAGCCGCCGTGTTTGCCATTGAGAAGTCTGCTAGCATAGTAATGGGGTGTTCCATGATGTTGTTTGTTGAGCGTGCATTATGTACTGTTTTGGAAAAACCTAAAGGTACACTGACGTCTCAAAGAGCTTCTGCTTATGAGGTGGTCATATCGAATCCAGTGATCAAAAGAGTAAGATGCAAAACAGTGAACCCTGCCACGTTTGTAGCTGAACCACTGGCAGAAGATGAGCAAGTACATGATTGCTCAAACTATGAGGAATTGGATGATGAGAGCCCGAAGATGAAAGAAAATGCTTTGGCAGCTGGGGAGATTCTTTTTATTGATGGTTCTTCAAGGATTGATCAAACTGATGGGCAAAGGCATTCAGGTGCCGCTATAACAAGGCAGAGAGCTGACAGGGAATTTGAAGTAATGATAAATGCAAGACTACTGTCTCACTTTGCAGCAAAGGCTGCAGAATTAGTGGCGCTGATTGCTGCGCTTGAGAAAAACGCAGACCAGGAAGTACCCGTGTACAGTGACTCTGCCTATGGTACGTCGACAGTGCACGCAGGGCTAGCCCGTTGGAAAAGGAGGGGCTACCTCCGAGCGGACAGCACTCCAGTGCAACACACTGCTTTATTGGACAGACTTATTAAAGCACTACAACTCCAAGTAGCCATTACAATAGTTAAGTGCGCAGCGCACACTAAGAGAGCAGACTTTATTTTATGCAGAAACCAAGCAGCAGACGAAGAAGCAAAAAGAGTTGCATATTCAACAGACATGATGAGCTTTGAAAGAATGGTGCTGATGATGATAGTAAATGAAAGCTTTAATGATTTACGGAAGACACAATTGATGGAAGTTCAAGGTGGAGCACCACAGGAAGAGAAAGACCTGTAGACACAGACAAGGTGTTTTTATCACCTTCAAAGGCACTGTGGTGACTGGAATGCACTGGTAAACCGGTGATGCCTGTAGCCTTATTAAGGGTGGCATTGGAACAGCTACACTACCTGCGCATGTCACTAGGGAAAGCCTCACAGCAACTATTGCGGAGGACTTGTTTGTACCGAATTTGTTAGAACACGTTGCTTTTTATGTAGTACATTGCATTGTATGTCAAATGTTTACTGCTGGGCACACGCTGCAAACATTCAGAGGAGTTATACCTCGATCGAATGGTCCTTTTCAGCATTTACATATTAACTATGTTGACATGCTGCAAGTATGTAATGGTTATAGGTATCTGATAGTGGTGGTGTGCCCCTTTTCTAGGTGGATCGAGGCTGGTCCATGCACAGACCCAGACGCCACTTGTGCTGCGAGGTTTTTAGTTCGAGAAGTATTTCCTAGATGGGAATATGTGAGGTATTGAGATCAGATAAAGGCCCACATTTTGTGAATGAAGTATTTGAGCAAGTTAGTTTATTG
This sequence comes from Ambystoma mexicanum, assembly GCF_040938575.1. Lineage (NCBI taxonomy): Eukaryota > Metazoa > Chordata > Amphibia > Caudata > Ambystomatidae > Ambystoma > Ambystoma mexicanum. Next base: position 971,170,817 of record NC_090936.1, on the reverse strand, counting down.
CTCAGTATAAAGCATACGTTTTCCTCAGTTTATCACCTGCAAACAAACAGAATATGAGAGACTCAACGGTCTGCTCAAGGAAAGGATAGCCAAGCTAGAGTTAACATTGAAAAAAGGATGGCTGCATTGTCTGCCTCTTGCATTATATGCATTGAGGAATCAACCAAGCTCTGATCATCATCTCATGCCCCATGAACTAGTAATGGGGAGACGAATGAGAACGCCTCTTAATCCTCCATCAAGGATTAGTAGAAGTGATGCCCAGAAAACAGCAGAATTGTTAGGAGATGAGCTACGTGCCTACTTAACATGTATGACTACAAGTATCGCTGTCATTTCAGACCAAGTCAAGCGGACGGGGTGCCGGTCTCAGAACACAGATGAAGACCATACAGCAACTGGACCAAAATAACTATTATTGCCTAAACTATTTCCTCAAGATCAAGTTTTGAACAGGAACTTTACCCACAAATGGCACCAGCCCAGATTTAACGGTCCTTTCATAGTAGAGGATGTAACTCCATCGGCAGTGAAGGCCTTAGGGAGACATGCTTGGTTGCACGTGGGAGATGTGAAGATCTACATTGGAGAGACCACAGCATCCCCCACCCCATTCGGAAGCAAGCCATGGAGAAGAAGTTCAGTATATGCAGACTAGATCGATGACGAGGAAGAAGGGGGCAGAGACTGTCCAGTAGACAGATAGAGAGTGCATTGGACTGTGGTTCTTCCGAGACATTCTTTGTAGCTGCTAAGCAAGGAGTGAAAAAGCTATTGTTCTTGAGCCACAGGAGTTTGCTAAACATTGGAATCCAAGGCATTGAGATCCCAAAGAAAAAAATGCCAAATCTTGAATTCCTTTTTGACGACTGGAAAAGGGAGCAGTTCCCTGCTTCCTTTCTCGATAGGTTTCTCTTTGGAGGCGCCAATCGAGGTGTCTAAGGGCAACAATCATCAGATCATTTATGCTGTTTTGCTCTTCGTTCTTCGTGCATATCCTGCACTGGTTTGGAGAACTGTTGACATACACATGTTTATGCAAGATCCTAAAAATGGTCCAATCGTGAGGAGACTGCTTGCGGCCGTAATTGAGCAAATCCTCCAGTTACCTGAGTTCTGTACGGAAAGTACAGATGGTCCTGTCTGACGCACAGAAAACTGCTTGGAATGGTCTTTTATTTCTTGATTGAAGAGCATCCTTATCTTGTTGGACGACAAACCAATACTTGTGTATTCCTGAGAGATCCCAGAAATCGACATACAATAAATTGTCTGATACATGAAATTCACAAGCATATTCGTTCACTGCCTGACAAATCTCTTTGAACGCATGGATGGGTCTATCGAGTGATGATATTCACAATCTACTGGCCTTGGTCTTTTACTGTTTGCTGGAAGTACATCCTCATTTGATTTTTGCAGAAAGACAACTCTTGAATGGTTTTGGATCCCTATTAATCGTTCTGCAATCAGCCAGCTGCTTGTGGAGCTTGTGGAGCAGGTCCAGCATTTGCCAGAATATTTTATGAGAGTGCCTGATTAAAATTGGTTTTTCCTTCCTTAAATATAATCCCAGGCAATATGGGCAACAGTGATAGTAACAATAATGTAGCAAACAACTACAGAGCACCACGACATGCAAGAAGTTATTGCTGTATAAGATGGACATACTGGTATATAATATATACATGCAGCATATTGATTGTTATTCTTCTCCCTCTAACGATACGTACTGTCTATTATGTCGATGCAAAGAGGGCAGTAGTTCCTGTATATCTTCCTATGCAGAAGGAAGGTACAGATATGGCATTTATAAGGCAGCCATGGCCTTATGTGATTGTCCCTACACCAGTAGCTCATATGAAAGCACCTAGCTCTGTGACAAACGTTTCTGTAGGTTCCACTGAAAGGGTGTCCTTGTTTAACAGGCTCTATGGTCATATGATAAAAAAATAGACCTGCACCAGCAGCACATGTAAAGACACCAATTTCACTGACAAGTGTCCCTATGATTCCCTCTGTAGGAAGGATGGCCACTGGTGTTTTTCATGAGTTGCTTGAACGTACTCTTCTTGCAAGAAAGAGACCTAAGAGAAGTACAAGAGAGGATGATCATGAATTAAATGACTACTTAGACAGCACAGCACATTTAGGGAACAACATGTGGTATCAGCACATTAAATAGGTAGGAAGGATCGGCCACCACGGGGCGCACAGATGATGTCCTCTTCCGTGTGAGCTTCGGCCCCGTAGGTCTGCGAGGTGACCTGAGCCCCCACCTCGTGACCCCCCGACGGTGAAAAGAGAAAAGCATCGTGCGTTGGAATACTCCTGCACCTCCCTGGAGAAAATCCGGTCGAAATCGGACCCGGGAAGCCCGATTAAACTTCAGGTGAAGTTCTTCGCTGGTGACGGCGTGAAATCGGAAACTGACAGGCCGGGCCAGCATACGGGCCCATCGGGAGAGTGACGTGCAGCCTGTGCGGCGCTGGCCAACGCGCCCCCCCTCCGACCCACAGAGCTGCTCCCTTGCAGTGCCCCCACTAGACCCACGGCGTGGACCCTCCAGCCGCGCCCTTGGGCCCGCATACTATTGGAATACGGCAGAGGCCCCGCCAAGAGGTAAGCTGCGCCTCCAACCCTGCACAGCCCACGCCGTCTCACGTGACCGCGGTGCATCAGACCCCCATGATTTGAGGAACCCCCGCCTGGGGAGCCCTGCACACCGCAGCGCGTGGGCACCTGACTCCAGGACCTCCGCCCACTTGAGAAGCACGGCCTATGGTGCCTGGTCCCCCTCGGTCCTAGCCACCAGCTAGAGGGCTCGACTTGGGGGCCTGCTACCTACCCCCTTGAAACCCCATCTGGGGCAACAGCCCATAGCGACGACGGACGAGCGATCGACCCACTAGGGCAGGGGTGAGACGACGTATCAACCAAGTGCCCCGCGAAGGCCCCTACGCCAGGACCTCTAACATCTAGGGGTGCACTCCAGGGCTACCACAACTTCCCTGATTACCTACAGCGCACATTGTCACGTGCAAAATGGAGATACACGGGGCGAGGTGAACCCCAACATCGCACAGTCTTTTACCAACCCCCCCTCCTCATGGACACACAGCCTCCCGGGCCCCGCATATCATCTGTCCCTCCCAGTGCACAGGGCACGGATCCTTCGGACTGAGGGTAGGGCCCCTGAAACAGGGGCATGTGCCTCCTCAGGTCCCCGGTACCGATCAGAGTTGAGACCAGGGAGACATCTTTCAACCTTGCTCCTGCACCAGGGATCCAGCAAATTCCGAAGATTACCTGCTGGGGGGTCTCGCCAACTTATCCCCCCTTGGGTGAGTGCATTGCCACTGGCAGACGACTGAGAACTGCGTGGGGTTACAGAGTAGTCTGAGGGGGATGACCACACGTCCCTCCCACGCCTGCCCAAACCCGGGACATCGAGGTGAAGCACCTACGTATATGCAGGCCAAAATAAAGCTAGCCAGTTACGCTTACGCTCCTCCCACCCACACACTCATCGCCCCCACGATGGCAACGGATTCCGTGGCACATGGAGAGACAGCAGCCACGAAAGCTGACACAGCAGCCCTCCTGAAGGCAAGGCGTGGAGGCGTGATCACCCTCAACGGTGCCCAGGTCACCATATATCAAGACCTGTCTGCCATGACATTGGCGCTGAGAAGGATGTGTGGCCCCCTGACGAAATGGTTGAAGGAACGAGACACCAGATATCGGTGGGGATACCCCTTCTCGCTCTCTTTTGAACACGAAGGCACGAGAATCAAACTAAGGTCGGAGAGGGAAATATAGGCCTGCATAGCCAAACTTGTTGATCCCCGCGAACGAGGGGAAGATGGAAATAACCCGAGGAATGAAGGGAGAGAATGGAAACTCCAAGGACCTAAGAGGCAGAGAGTCAAAGGGTCGAGAACATTTCGGAGAGGTAACAGCTCCCCGGAGGGGGACAAGTGAACTGGACTAGCAGCGACTACGTTGACACTATGAGTATGTTCGAGACATGGGCTGTTTTCGGCCCAACACAAAAGTTATATTCAATGGTTGTAAGTTGCGGTTGAAGGGGGGGGGCTCAGACCTATGTGGTGTTCAGTGATAATTAAAGGACTGCGCGACGATGGTCCCTACTGGTGGTTCGGGGCTAGTTCAGTGAATCTAACTGGACCTGCTCGGACGCCGACACATGGCGGGGAGGGGGTGCGTGGGAAGGAGAGGGAGGGATATGCAAGACAAGGGGGAAGGTGGAACTGTTATAGAACTTTTACTCGCTGCTGAGATGGGACAAACACTAATATTGGTTGAGGGCTCTAAACACAAGCTATGGCAATGCATTGTTGTGAATATTGTACTGTCATATACTGATGGCCACCTCTGATGGTAACACACGAGGCCCCTTGAAAGTCGGGACGCTTAATGTCAAAGGCCTTAACTCACCTACTAAGAGGTCGTTAGTGCTACGGGAATTTCGAAGGGCTAATATCGATATCCTACTCTTACAGGAAACAAAATATATGAAGGGGGAAGAGAGGTCCATTTTGGGGAAACGTTTCGGCATGGAGTTCTGGGGCTCGGGGGCACTGCGTAAAGGGGGAGTGGGAATCCTTAGCAGAAAGGGACTTGATTTTCTTGTCTCCAAGACCTGGTCAGATGCAGAAGGGCGAGCCTTACTAGTTGTGGGGACTATTGGGAAGGTGGAAGTAACGATTGCCACAATCTACTCCCCCAATGTAGGACAGCTCCGATTCCTCTCTAAAGCCGTCCCCAAAATAATGCTGGAGGCCACCGGCCACCTTATACTAGGCGGGGACTTCAACTTGTGGGTGGATGTCCTGTTCAGCCTTGGCTCTTACCCCTTCTTTCTCCCCACTCTCCTCACCTGTCTTGTAGTCTTCCAACTCCTCAGGGTTGAGGTGGCGACGTGTGCAATAATCTCTCCTCTCTTTAGAAGACGTTTGCCTTCCACGAGAGGAAGCCACAGTGAATGCTTGAAACAAGCAGTCCTGGGGCTCCTCTCCCGTAGACAGGCAGCAAGGGAAAAAGCCCCACAGGCAGAAAAAACCCTTTGCACGCAGGGAAACACGAATTCCAGGAGTCTTCCGATATTGTTGGTAGGAGGTTTTCCACGGGTTGGAGATAGGAGATCTTGTATAGGGAGACCGTGGCTCAGAGGAGGAGGAGAACAGAAACCGCGAGGAGCGGCGGCAAGAAACCCAAATGCATAGATGAGGAGCGGTAGGTAGTGAGCGGGAAGAAAAGAGAAAGAGAGGCGGCTCGCAAGGAAGCGATCCGAAAGGGAGTGACAGAGCAGCTTAGGAGCCGTGATCGCAGAAAAAACTAGCGTTATTCACCCAAGAGCAGCAAAGCTGTTAGCTACGGGGTTGCAACGCGGCGATCGCTGGGAGAGGAGTGGTGAAGTACCTCCCAGCGACCGCCATCTTGGATGACAACTAGACCGACAACGCACGTATGATGAAACAACGTGTTGGGACTACCGCCTACGCCGTAGCCGCCAACGCGGAAGCAACCGCCAATCGGCTCAGCAACGTATGACAGCGGATCACGACCTGGACCGGAAAGCGCGGCGCCCGGGAGTTGAAGTTCCTGTGAGAGGGGAACGTAGTGGCTTTGTAAACATGATGCAGGTATATGCGCTGGTAGACACATGGAGGGTGATGCATCCTGATGAAAGAGGGTATACATTTTATTCACCCCCACACAATACTTTTACCCGAATAGATTACATCTACCTTTCACGAGAGCTGAACGACACCACCACACATTCGGGGATTACTCCAATAACATGGTCCGACCATGACATGGTCACAGTTGATATACAATGGGAACATCTACCAATTAAGGGTGGGAAGTGGAGATGTAATGAGGCCGTGTGGAGAGACCCTGTTTTCAAAGAAGACCTCGAAAAAGAGATCAAAGAATACTTTAAAGCCAACGATACTGGGGAGGTCTCTAAGAAGAGTGTGTGGGAGGTGTCCAAAGCAACCTGGAGGGGGATCCTGATACGGGAGGGGGCTCGGAAGAAAAGAGAGAGAGCCCTTATCGAAAATAAGCTCCGGAGTGAAATATGTCAACTTGATAGAGAGGCTAGGGTGGGGGACACCATAGACCCCGATAAGATCCAAGAGGCTAGAAAAAAACGGGAAGAACTCTGCCACCTAGAGCATGGCCAGATAGTACGTAAACTACATTTATTGAAGCAGAAATTCTATGAGAAGGGAGATAAGGCAGATGCGCTGCTAGCGGCTAGACTCAGGACCCAACAGGCAGAACGTAGGGTGAAAGAGATCATGGATCCAAACCCTGACCAGGCGCAACATACATCCCCCATCCCAGAACTGTTTGCAAACTTCTATGAGTCCCTATACACTTCAGAAGTAGATCCACACTCATAGGAGATAGACAATTTCCTCGCCGGCTTCTACAAAACATTTTGTGCTCTCCTAGCTCCATTCCTGACCACCCTATTTAACGGTATCCTTGACACGGGGACTGTCCCGGATTCCTTCGACCGAGCACTCATATCGGTCATTCCCAAGGAAGGCAGAGACCCCATGTATTGCGGATCATACCCCCCCATATCCTTGCTCGATGCCAAAATTTACACACACGTCCTGGCAGCCAGGTTAGAGGTCCACATGCCCCATCTTGCCCACCCCGACCAGGTTGGGTTCATAATTGGACGACAGGGTGCAGACACCATGAGAAAGACTCTCCATTTGATCGAGGCCTCCCAAACCATGTGCAATGATCCCGCTTTACTCTCCGTCGACGCTGAAAAAGCCTTCGATAGAGTGGAATGGGGTTTTGTTGCCGCAGTCCTCTGTGCCGTGGGAATAGGACCGAAATTTAGAAGGGGGATAAAAGCAGTTTACACCGCTCCAAAAGCCTCAGTGTCTGTTAACGGGGAGTACTCGAGATGGTTCGAGCTGAAACGCGGTATCCGGCAGGGATGCCCCCTGTCGGTCATCCTCTTCGCCCTCTCCGTAGAGCCTTTGGGCCAAAAATTACAACAGGATACAAAAGTAGCAGGCATGCGTCTAGGGGAAAGGACTTCTTCATGTGACGAACCCCATCACATCCATTCCCAGAGCGTTGTACCTCCTGGACGAATATGGCCAAGTATCCGGGTTCAAGGTTAACAAATCCAAGTCCACACTTTTCCCCTTACAGGGCTCGTGAGAAGCAAACACTGAAAGATACCAGCCCCTGGGCCTTATGATTGAACATGACAAAATGAAGTACTTAGGAATACAGGTCACAAGGTCGCTAAAAGATTTATATGAAGCCAATTTCCCAGTGCTTCTCCAAAAATGTCACACAGACCTCGCCAGATGGGACAACCTAACCATATCCTGGTTGGGGCGTTTAAACGCGATACAAATGACCTGTCTCCCGAGATTTCTATACCCCTTTCAAATGCTCCCCATTCAGATGCCACATCAATTCTTTACAGAAGTCAAGAAGGCGATTCTGAAATTCCTATGGCAAGGAAAAAAGCCCAGGATTGCTTACTCCAACTTGACATTACCGACAGACAAGGGTGGAGTGGGCCTCCCAGACATCCAAAAATATTACGAGGCGGCTCATTTACGAATCCTTATTCCCCATCTCCGTAACCAAAAATTGCCCCAGTGGATCTCTATGGACAATCATTATCTGTCCCCAACAACAATCTATGAATGGCTGTGGTCCCCTAGAAGGAGAGTACTAAAGAAATCTAAGGCACACCCGATGTTCGCAACCATATGAGACATATGGCAGGAGGGCGGAGATATGGGGAAGATTACCACATGGCCCTCCCCATTAAGTCACCTCTGGTCACCTCTGGTCACTGGGCATTAACGACAAGATCCCTAATGTGGAGAGGTTTCAAGCTTGGTATGAGGCAGGCCTGGAGAGGGTGGGACAGCTCTTGAGGAAGGACTCCTTCATCACGCTTCCTGAACTAGGAGAGGCACTCGGAATAGGCACACTGTCACATTCCACTTTCTGCAGATTAAGGGAGTTTTGACAAAACCAGAATGGAAGGATAAGCTGAGCAGGGAACTTACCCCGTTTGAAATCATACTCGACTCCAGGACAGAAACGAAAGGGTTGATATCTGTTTTGTATAAAACACTAATGGAAGCTGGAAAGGGCTCAACAGAACCGCTTAGGTTAAAATGGGAAAGGGACATGGGCGGGGATATCGACCCGGAGACATGGGATAAGATATGTAGGATTGCGCCCAAAGCCTCGATCTCATGCCAGTACAGGTTGCACTCGATCAAATTGTTGAATAGGTGGCAATATGACCCGCGCAGGCTCTCTAAGATGCATCAGTCGTCTAGTCCAATGTGTTGGCGGGGATGTGGGTCCACGGCAGATTACTGGCACATGTGGTGAGGTTGTTCTCGGATCAAAATTTACTGGAACGTGGTGCTAGGCTGGATTAGGGATCTAGAAGGGATCCAGCGAACAGCGGACTCCTACCTGATCTTATTTGGTCTCGAGAAAATCGAGGATGAGTTGAGAAGGGTCACAGACATAGCTGCTCCACTCTTACTAGCTGCGAGGGCTCTATTGACCATAAAATGGAAATCCCCAGTTACCCCCACAGAAAAAGAATGGGTTAACGTGGCCTCCAATATGTGTATCATGGAAAAACTCACAGCATCTATACATGGGGAAGCCACGCAATGGGACATCTTATGGTTAGAGTTTGTCAATAAATACATCCCTGGAATAGCTCACTAACGCCCACCGAACGATCAGTGCCATGGGTAATGAAACATCATAATGACCTCTCGAACAAGGTAGGCCTCAAGGCCTGACAGACCTATCAACCAATCCGCCAATTGCTAGACAATACATCTCTTGGCGGCAGAGTATAAAGTCTTGTGGGGTAGAGGGAGGGGGGAGGGAGGGGAAAAATGGGAGAAGATTAGTCAATGTTTGTTGACGCTGTAAAGAGGAGCTACTTATTGATAGAACGGAATGCAAGAATTTTGCTGCAATAGAACACTGAATCTTAAACGCGTTCTCTACTTTACTGTAATACCTGCTTCTATGTTATGATGGTTAATTTTTGATGTATAAGCTGTGATCTGTTTGATATAAACTCCAATAAAACTAAGTTTAAAAAAAAAAAGGTAGGAAGGAGAACCACAGGAGGAGGAACGCTATGTATTTGCCATTGAAATAGATGTTCAGACAACACACTGTCTATCTCACATTGCACTCTGCCGAGCAAGAGGTCAGTTCATGGGCCGAACAGCCTCTTTGGTATTGACAACCGAATGGACAGCTCCAGACGAAGATGATTATGTTCAAGATGCGAAGACAAGAGCATACACCAGAAATCATGTGATGAGATAAAAACGTCCTGGAGTGAAAGGGGCTGGAATCAGATGGGAAGGGAATAGAAGGCTTGAGAGTCCAGGAAATTCTGCAGAAGAAATCCGAAGATGGAAGAACAGAGGCCAAATGCAGATTTGGGGATCAGTACTTTCTTCAGATGGATGGTAAGGAGTGGTCATCTGCAGAGCGTGGGTAGTAATTGTATGCTACATACCGACCATCAACATTGTGGAGGCAAACCTTTATGGCTGAGACTTGCCAAAGTACTGACATGGATTGAAGACAACGAGGGCCCCTGCCGACAGTGACGCTGGATAGTGCAAAGCTATGTTTCAGAAACAATGGCACAAGAAAAATTGGAGAGAATCAAAATTGTGGTCAAATCTTTGACGTGCCAGTAATGAGCATTGGAACAGCAGTGATAATTGATCACTACTGGGCTTGTGGATCCAGAGCTTATATGAAGCTGCCCAAAGATTGGGGAGGACTATGTTCTATAGTGAACGTTCATGTTCTAGCATTGGTGATTCCTAAAAGTGACTTGAACATTGATGACTTTCCAAAAGCAGCTGCTCGCCTGAGGAAGAGGGGATCTGTTGAGATCCTGAATCGAACGAAGAGAGAACTATTTCTCAGCCAAGTCAATAGAAGCCTTTGATTCCATCCCATATGAACACAGATTGTTTAGTAAGACTTCATCAATATTCACAATAATCTTCATGCCCAGGATCCAGACAGATGCAAACACCAAGTGGTTACAGATAACCAGATGGGAATTGTTGCAGATGACCACCAATACTATAAAGGGATTCAATGCTATCAAGGAAGAGCTGAGAGCCCTACGACTGATGACTCTTCAGAACAGATACGTCCTTGACATGATTACAGCTATGGATGGAGGTGTTTGTGCCAAAATTGGAGAATCATGTTGCACATTGATACCTTCTCATGATGACGAAAATGGCACCTTGACAAAGGCCATAGCGATGTTGACAAAGTTACACGTTCAGATGATAGACGAAGTGGAAGACATTGCTGATGACAGTTGGTTTGGATCAATATTTCTCATGGGTTTCACAATGGATGGCAGATATGTTCAGGTTCCTTGGAGCCCTGATAGTGATGGTATTGCTTGGCTTTAGTGTGATCAGGATAATAATCTCACAATGCAAGAAGACTGCAAAGAAAGCTGTAGGAATGAAGATCATGATTGATGTTGAATCAGGATGGAAAACCAAAGAGCTGACAGATGAAGAAATCAAGGACTATGTGAAGGCCAGCATTCATGCACCTGAGGGAATGAAGTTTCTGTACCCACAGACCCCCAAGAAGTATGTGGGGGAAATGGATCTACTACTGCAGTCCAAATGGACAATGCATGCTTATGTCCTTGAGTACTGATGAGCATGTGAAATCTGCAGAATGCCTGAAAGATATGGGTCCCAAAGAAGCATTTTTCAGATGAGGATGTCTAGCTGTAAAGGTTGATGAGAGAGTGCTTGATGAATTGCCAACAGGGGGGAGTGTAGAGGTGGAGCCAAGTACCCCTATCCAAAGATCCTCCCCGTGCTGCCTATATGTTGGGAGCCAGAAGCCAGAGTGTGACACACATGCAATACCAGTGAAAATACCTTTACCGAAAAGAATCTTGGAAGTAAGGTTCCCATTGGGGAAGCCATACCTGCACTCACGACAATATGATGGCCATTTGAAGGAAATCCTGGAGTAAGTGTGAAACGGAGCAAAAGAGAAGATTGGTGACATCATGCAGAGCAGAGCTGATGCACCTAGAAAAAAGAGACAAGAAGCGGAAGACCATAGACATTCCATGGGCTCTAAGGAGGAGGTGTCAAAGATGAGCAACATTTTGGGATTGAGATGAAGATGCTCATGCTACAGAAATAATGAAGAAGATATCAAGTCATTTTACAATTGTACAGATGCAGTAACGCGAGTAGACAAAGTATTCTTAAAGGCTGGCTATGTAGTGAATAGATTGTGGCGATGCACCAACGTATATGCATAGGAATATATGGACTATGGATGATTCCACAATGTACTTTAGCAGAGCTGGATACCATGAGCAGAAAGGCTTTTCAGTGTGTCGCAGTTAGAAAGCGAAAACATAACCATGGAAGTGAATCGAAAGAAAGGCTTGGCTGGCCCAGCACCAGGAAGTCAAGGCCACCGTGAGCTTGAGTGTTCGAGCAATGTTTACAGAACATGTGAAAGAACAAAACTCCTGTCTTAGGTGAGGAGCGAGAACATTGGCGATGTCAGAGGTTCATCATTTAATAGTATTTTAAATGCAGAAAGACTCTAAAACATGGTCTGCAGTTACGTGCAAGGATGAAAATAGATAGTGGGCCGAGCTGTATTGAAACCAAGAGACAGAGTATGCCTATACTCCCTTCTTCTTCTCCAGGCCACTGTACAAAGGGCTAATTAACTGGCAAGAGGGATGATAGATGACAGGCTAATTGGTGGAAAGCTATGGTTATGACGAGGCCACCAGCATCTGGATGCGAGCCTGCGTGCTGCTTGCGTGTGTGGAATTTTACAGAAGGGTACAAGGGTGCCAACCAAGTATAGAGGGCCACATAATAGAGACCCCCATAGTTTGTATAACCAATGGGACATTGTGTATTTGATGACGTTCGTAGAAACCTGCATTAGAGGAGGGCTTCGTTGCCCCACCTGACAGTAGAGACCCTATCACCTTCCTTGACAAGTATGGAACATATATCTAGATGTTCCCTGTAAACCAATCACTTTTCCAAGTAGGTTTTTGTAGTCAATGAGGACATGTTTTAGTATATAAGCAACATTTTTTATGAAATGTGTTGAGTGAGAAGATCGAGCGAGTTTGTTGATGTTTGTGGCAAGTCCCTATTTAAGATAATGGATATTAAAACAGATGGATTTTGCCAGCTTCCTGAGTCAGTTAGATTATTGATGTTTGAGTATATTCTGCATCCCCTGTCACGCCTGTGCCACTGGCGCACACATTGGCAACCAGCATGGATGATATGGTACTCGTTTATCTTCATAATACTCTTTAAACAACCCCTCTTCACATTTTGGTCCTTAATTTCCATTTGTACGACATTGGTACTTTACTATTTTATTCAGCTAACTACATGTACCATAATGCACCTTGCTACAGCTATCAATTCCTGGCCATTGCCACTCATCAGTATTGGAACCACAATCCCCAGAAGCCCTAGCGATCAGTGCTGCTTCCACCATCACAGGACCAGAGAGGGAGGAGGCAGATTATCTTCAGGTGTGCTGCTCCAGGTGCTGCCAATTAGCCTGCCTCAGTACAGAGCAGGGCTGTATTTAAGCAGCTGACTGCAGGAGCTCGGTCTCTTGCATCAAGAGTTCTCCCAGCCTATTTTTGCCTTGTGACTTGAATTTGTATGCTGTTCCTGCTGCTGCATTTTCCTGCTTTGATCCAGTGCTCTTTCGGGGCTGCCTGCCTTGCAGCCTGCTACACTCTGCTGCCTACACCCCTAGCCTTCTGGGCCCTCTGCCTCACAGTCCTGCTCCTCTGGGGTCCCTGCCTTGCAGCCTGCTACACCCTGCTGCCTACACCCCTAGCCTTCTGGGCTCCCTGCCTCACAGCCCTGCTCCTCTGGGCTCCCTGCCTTGCAGCCTGCTACACCCTGCTGCCTACAGCCCTAGCCTTCTGGGCTCCCTGCCTCACAGCCCTGCTCCTCTGGGCTCCCTGCCTTGCAGCCTGCAACCCTCCGCTGCCTACAGCCCTGGTCCTCTGGGCTCCCTGCCTTGCAGCCTGTTCCAGTCCACTGCCTACAGCCATAGCCTTCTGGGCTCCTTGCCTCGCTGCCCTGCTCCTCTGGGCTCCCTGCCTTGCAGCCAGCAACCCTCCGCTGCCTACAGCCCTAGTCCTCTGGGCTCCCTGCCTTGCAGCCTGTTGCACTCCACTGCCTACAGCCATAGCCTTCCGGGCTCCTTGCCTCGCTGCCCTGCTCCTCTGGGCTCCCTGCTTTGCAGCCTGCAATCCTCCACTGCCTACAGCCCAGGTCCTCTGGGCTCCCTGCCTTGCAGCCTGCTACACTCTTCTGCTTTCAGCCCTGACCCTCTGGTCTCCCTGCCTCGACGCCCTGCTCCTTTGGGTTCGCTCCTTGCTGCCCTACTCCTCTGGGCTCTGTCTGCCGCCTACTACAGCTCTCAGTCCTGCTCCTCTGGACTCTCTGCCTTGCAGCCTACTACAGTCCTCTGCAATCCACTACAGTTTCTCTGCACCTTGTGCCATCCGTTACTGCAGCCCTGCTTCCTTGTTTGCAGCCCCCCTATTTCCTGGCTGCTGCTCCCTTGCACTTTTCCTTGTTTGCTACCCTTGTTCTTGATCCCTGTCCTTCTCTTCCTTGAGTCCTCTTGTCCTCCCCTTTAGTTTACCAATTTCTATTGTACTGTTTTTGCCTTCATTCCCTTCTGCTAGATTTCTCTTAGACTTCCTTTTCCCTGGTTATTTCTGTTCTTGGTTCTCTTGTGTCTTATGTTGATCCTTTGTACAGAGCTTGACTGTTGGTTTCCGTCAGGCAACCTCTGCCCCTTCCCTTGTCGCGTTTTCTGTGTTAGACACCCACAGCTGTTGTTCCCAGCCATGAGCAGACAGAGTGGGCCCCTGTAATAGTAATCTGTGCAGAAGGCTGGAGTTTCCAAAGGTCCATGGAACACTCCTTTCCATTTCTGCATATACCCCAAGAGGGGATCCAGTTTGTTTGTATCTTTGTATTTCCTGCCCCTTTCTGTTCACAACTACAGTTGCCTACTTTTCTTTCTTGTTGAGTTTCCTGCTGTGTGTGTACTTATCTGTCACCTTACATCAGCACAGCCACCCAAACCCTACCTGGGGGCCCTGTGCCACTCTTGACAGAGTGCCATCCTTGACATCCCCATCTATCTCAAAATATTGTTACCTCGTCTTAAACGGCTTCTGTTGGACGCACAAGTTCACTGTGAACAAGGGTCCTCTCCCACAGAACTAGTGAAGAACCAAAATTCCTTACTTGTGCTCAAGTCAAAGCCACAGGCCTTTCTGTGCTGTCTCCTTAAATGCAGGCAACACTGCCTTCACAAGTATGGAATAATGCTTCTTCTTTCCAACTTCTGTCTTGCTCATTTCAAAACATGTACTTTTTTTGGGGTGAGAAAACGTCCACGTGCTCGTGGAGCATCCAGAAATGTTGCCAGGGAGGTGCACAAGCACATCCTAAGGAGTCACAACCTCTGTGACAAACAACAAAAATAGCGACCGCCGCACTACAAACGTCGGCTCTGTGGCCGATGAACGTGCTTTCGCCCGAGCTGAAACTCGGTATTAGCCCCGCCTCGCCCAGAGGGTCTTTGCAGTAGCAGACGACCTCCTCGTCGCCAATGTTGTATTGCCCCTGTTCTGTAATATTTGGTATCCCATACCGATCCGGTATCCCCTGGTCTTCGGCTGTCTTCGGCTGATTGCTGATTGGCTGCATTAAGCCTGAGCAGCGGCCCCTCTTCCGAGCTGTCACAGACATAAGCAGCAGAGCACCCGCGAGCAGCCTCCGTTGCTGAATAGATAAAACACTGTTCATTCTGAGAGAAAGCTTTGCATTAAAAAGAGAGGCTGTCTTTGAGGAAGCCGCTGATGTAAACCTTTCTCTCAGAATAATAAACAGTGATTATTCTATACCCACAATGGAACGAAGCTTGGCATTGCATACATTTTAACTTGTCATTAAAATACAGGCTTCGACTGAAGCCATTAATGACTCGTTACAGTTCATGAAATGTCGAGCTGCGCTTTGTGGTAATAACAAGACAGTTACATCTTATGAAAAGCCTCCCTATATTATCCTGTAAGTGGAGTATTCAGCATTGCAAGATGTGGTGAGGGGGACAGCCACGGTGAAACGCCTACTACTTTCCGCTCAAGTGCACGCAATTCCAGGTTGTCTCATTCGCGCCCACAAACCGCCCACCCCTGCCCCAATCTATTTTTTTGGTAACATTACTAGTGGCATCTCGCATTTTAACACAACAAAAAAAAACGGCAGAATCATTACAGATGCAGGGAACTCATCTATTACAGCTCTGTCCAGGCTCTCTGGGGCAAAATACATACACATCAACTAATTTGCATATGGATTGCACCAACAGAAATTACTTCACAGAAAGCGAATCGCAAGGAGCATCATTAGTCTTTGATACTTGGAGGCAGAATGCAAGTGACTTTAGAATAAGTTGTCATAAGTAAGCCAAGTGGCAAATAATTTTGTGGTGCAAAATACCTAAATTGCACTGTTATATATGGAGCAAGTCAGGCTTTTTTAAAAAAAAAAATAACAGCATGATATATTAAAGCTTTGAAGTGAATCACTTACAGAGCTGCAGATAAGTCGCAGTCTGATTACATGGTCTGCCCAGGATCACACACTTTGGTTAAATGGTGAAACTGGGATGTGGACAATTTAAGCAACTGAGCACATCTTCACAGTTTTAGTTTATATAGATATTTATTAATGTTTACCTTTGCATTTCATCTGCTTAAATAATACTTTATTTATAGCAATGCCTTGGAAGCAAAGCACATTACATAAGAACCTACCCTTTCATTATTAACTTTAACTATACATCATTATAGAAATATGTTGAGGAATAAGAGGATGGATTTAGTGTTATTGTCCCCATCCTGCATGCAAAGTCACAATAGCATCATGCACATTAAAGTGAGCCTAACAAACCCCCCTTGGGTAAAGCAATACTCATTATTTCATAAAGCCTGCAGAATTATGCAACCGTCTCACACCTGATCACTCCCTCCCATGCACATTTCTAAAGGGACAAAAGTCCCTGCTAATAGTCCACCCTCCCTCGCCTCAGTGCCTAATGGCTCACATTGAAATGCTCTGTTGACACAGAGCAACTTGCGAGCCCCTCTGCTGCTGCCTGGAGCTCCTTTGGACATTGTCCTTGCAGAGGTTTCGGAAAGGGTAAGGTGTCCTGCTTCCAGGACAATTACTGTGCTGAGCAGGAATTACTTGGCACACATTGTCCTGCCAGGGGGACACCTTTCCCGTTTGGGCACCTTCATTGAGGTGCTGAACAGGAGAGGTGGCCCACAGACAAAAGTCCCAGTCAGGCTCTCAAAAGAGCATGTGGTGTGGCAGTGTGCCCTCCCCCAGCCCCTTCTCGGTATGCCACTGTGTCCAGGTGTTCTCCAGCCGATCAATATATGAAGCTGTACAGTCCCTGGTGCCACATCTATGAGTTCATGAACCACCCTTGTGCATTTCACCCATCCTCCTGATTGAAGGGCTTTAACACACCACATAAGACTTCCTCCATTAGGTTCTACACTTTTTTTGTCAAAATGTTATATTCAAGAAAGAGCATGAACAGTAATTTCAACAAAGTGATACATACGCATCATATACCAGATTCCTTACATAAATCAAAAAATGCAACCTTTCAAATACAATTTTCCATCAAAGAGGCACTAATAAAAACAACCACAAACAGCAATACATAAGGAAAGTCGGTGGGTACAAGGTGTGTTTGGGACAGACTGCAACAGGAACATCTACAAGACGGAGCACACTGATACAACAAGCATTAGCAATGCAAATAGTTTGGGCTTTTTTGTAGGCATGGCAAAGGCACTTGTCAGGAACAGACATATTGGTATTAACTGCCCATTGGTAGTTGCAGGTGCAAAATGGTGGCAGTACCTGGGCATCTAAGCAGTGCCCGGCAAGTTCCTAATATTATACACAAGCCAAAACTGTTGGCTTTGTCAATGCTTGTGCTTAACAGCACTTCAATGAAATAAACACAGAGTGCTTATAAATTAAGTGGCTGAATGCAGACCTGGCTTCAGCATTTTTATTACACAAGTAGCGTGTTTACAGCAGCAATTAAGTCTGCAAGCTGTGTGACCCTCCTCATATGCCGACACCTGAAGGGTTTCTGTCAAAGAGGCTGATACCTTAGAAGTAGGTACTGGGACAAGGAAGAGGAACATGGAGGTAATATGCCTGAGAGATATCATTTCTACACATAAAGTTGACTTACGACTGTGCCGGCCCGGTAACAGCGGTGCCGGCAAGCCTACCGGCACTGTTGTTACCGGACCGGCACAGTACGACTCTGCGGGCAGGTGCCGTCCCGCCCGCAGAGTTTCACGGAACCACCAAAACCGTTATTAACGGTGACTTTGCTTCCTTGGTCCCCATTCCCATTGAGTCCTATTGGACTCAATAGGACTCAAGGTACTCAATTGGACTTGAGTTCCTATTGGACTCAATGGGAATGGGGACGAACAGAATTACCGGCGCCTGACTTCCCGGCCACTGGGGTTGTAATACCTTGGTGTTACCGGGAAATCAGGTGCTGGTAATTTTTGTCGGGTCTGGCGGCAACACGCCAGTTTTACCGGCAGAGTTACCGCCAGACCCCTAATGAGGCCCATAGTCTTGTTATTGTTAACAAGATACAGTATTATTCTTCATAAAGTACCTATGCTGCTATCACACCCGGCTGGTGTGCATAGTGTAGTTCACTCCACAAGCAGGAGAGCCCCATGGGAGAAACCTCTCTGCCTGCCGCTCTGTGCTTTTCTGTGCAACGCCCTGCGAGACCCTCACACGCCTCCTCAACCACGAACAGCGTGCCCTTGTGGCGTGGGGCAGAGCGATGCGGGCAACACAGTATGCTGTGCAGAAACATCAACACAGTAGGCATACATGGTTGTGCTTCTCACCCCTTACAGCATCTGCAGGTAAGAAGCCCTCAATTCCGAACACAAGTGGAATACTGCTTTGGTGCATGGTTGTAGCAGGCACGCATTATGTTGCCTCCCTTATACAATGGCCTGGGCTCAGGCCCTGAGCCAGGAGATAAGTGAGATGTTGTGCTGCTGCAAAGTGCCACCTCTTCTCTCCTGCATGTCCTTTGGTCTAACGTCCTTAGTTCAGAAGATGTGCATGAGTGGAGTACTGTACTGATGTATTCCTCTTTTGTGCAGATCAATACAGAAGCCCTGCCGGATTATTTGTCAGTGAGTAGGATTGATAAAGCCTTCCCTTTCAAACCCCACTGCCACAAGCTTGTTAAAGCATGTTCGCTGCTTCTAGTGCAGTTCTCGGTGTAATCCCCTGGTTTAGCAAAGTCTTCCATACCAGATGATAATCTTAGAAAGTGGAACTGTTCCTATTTCATCATTCTTGCGGCAGTGGAAGCTGCCAATGCTGTCAACGCTGTGAGGCCTCATTAGAATATGTTTCACCATGAAAATATTTTAAATAAATAAAATAAAAATTGTACCTACTCTTGCTCACATGGAGATCACAGTAGCAAGTGTATTAATCCTCTCCACAGCAATATTACCAGTCTACCTATCTTATAGGCTTTGTATATCATACATTTGTTAAGCAGATGCATACAGCAGGCGCAGGCAGTATGTAAAAACAGATTAATTGGCATGCTTATTAATGCCGTTCAAGGGTGCCCCAGTGATTGGTGGTGTTCCACAGGTGGGGATTATATTTATAACATGTGTTTATCCCTTCCATGATGATTTTCTGGATGCCATATTGGGTGCTGGAATGGTAAGTGTTTGTCTTTATCTCTCTCTACCTGTCTCTCTCACACAATCTTTGACAAAACACCCTCCATAAACTAAATGCACTCTTGCCACTTCAATAATACACCTTGACCATTAACCTCATATAATTTCAAGGTCTTTGATAGACCCTGAAAGTATAAAAGGTGCAGTCTAGAGGTGTTCCTCAGATCTCTCCGGTGGGGACTCAACCCACAGAACAACCTTACTGGCTCAACAGATGGCTATAGTCTGCCATGGTCCGCAATCGCTGTCCAAGATCGGCAAGACTTGACCATGATTGGCGATGCTTGGCAATGGTTAGCTATGATTTAGGATGGTGGGCCATGGTTGGCAATGATTGACTTGGGGATAGGCAACTGTGGTTGGTTTGGACGCTGGCGAAAGTCAGCAATGGCCAACTGTGTTTAGCAATGGTCGCCTGCTGTCTGATCCTAAAAAACGTTTGGTAATATGAATAATGCAAAATGCAAACACTTTTAACTGCAAATAACCAAGACAAAAGACAGTTCAGCCAAACAAAAGCCACACTATATATCTGCCTCTGCCAACCCTTATGTCATGCTTTCACCTACTTGGCGCTTATCTGACTAGGTTTCATTTTGGAAACACTTTCAAATTGCGTCCCGATCCAAGATGGCTCCCAGAAGCTCTTGCCACGCGGTGACATCATCGCGTTCATGTGCTCGGCAACATCTGATACCCGGAAATAAATAGAGGTAATTCAGAAGGCTTCTCGCATTGCAATTGTTTTGTATTGCGGAACGCTAGTTTGCCTTGCAACCTTGTGTTTTCTACTTGGTCCTGGTTCCTGTAAAGACAAATTCCCAGAATAACAAATTTACCTGGAACGTCTTCTCAGCACCTTGTTTTTTTCCCCCCTAAAGGTTTTTTCCCCCCTGGGACCTGGCTCCCGGGTTAGCCGTAGTGCTTACCTGTTATCCTGTAATCGGATTGCATGGTGGCTACCTGAAAGGACAGGCCTTACCTCTTCCCAGCAAAGGAGTCCAGAAGCAAAGAGGTAAGGACTGAACCTGACGCCTTATCTCCTAGTCATCATTTAGGGCATTCATTTTGGCTCACATGCAGAGGGGAACTAAACCACCACCTCATGGAGCCAAAACTTAAAAATTCAAATGCAATCAGTACTCAATAATTCTACTAAAATAAAAAGTCAAATAAAAAATGAATCAAATAAGAGATAAAAGTAAGTTTGAGTCCCTGTAATATAGCCAGGGGTGTTAATGTATCTGTTACAGAGATATACTTGTATCCTACAGGTCCTAATTTCCCATTCCCAGTTAGATTGCACAAAGGGTTAATATGCCTGCTCTGATTTGTCTGTTACATGCACTGCACATACCTACCATTCTAAACAATGGAAGAGCTGTGGCCCCTGCAGCCCACCCCTGAAAAACTGAAAAATATATTACGATTTGCTTCTCATAAAAACAAATGTCTCTTCTTCTGGGTGCTCCAGCACGGGAGCACGACTTTTTTCATTTCAATAGGGCACTGCTACTACACCAGAATGGGACAGCCTTTGAAAGACTGCCCATGCTGGTGTGGCAGTGGCGCACTATTTAAGTGATAAGCTCTCTGCTCGTACACAGCAGCTTGGAGCTTTTCATTTAAATAGGACGTTGCTGCTACACCAGTACAGGGTAACTTCTGAAAGGCTTCCCTGAGCTAGTGTGGCAGCGGTGCCCTATCACCCACCAGATACAGAGGGAGGCCCTGTGGCAGACCGGGTTTACAGCCGCCCGTCTGCCTCATGGGGTAGAGCTTGCTGAGGTGGGTCGTAGCAAGGTTCTGGACCGAACTGGGACTTGCCTGTACTTCAGAGACCTATTCTAGAATCAGAAGACTCTGCTCTGGTATTTGTGTGAGTGGGTGGTGGCTGTGCATGGGGGATGTAGCCGCTTCCCTCGTGTGCTGAGGAGGGACACATTGAAACAATCAGTGAGGGATCCTAGTAGTCTCAGTGTCCCAAAAACTAGTCTGTTTGGGTTGAAGCTGAAGACTGTGATGGGAGGTAGACCTAGTTCTCAGTTGTCAAACCCTCAGAGGAAGCCACTCCCCACGGTTATGATCAAGCTCAGTGGGACAACTTGTCAACTAACTGCCAACTCACCCTAGTTTTGGCAGAGCCTCCATCATTGTTTGTGATTGCCCAGATACAATTCCCTTTCACACTTTCCCTTCAACATAAAAAACATACAGTAGTCACTCAGTGGCCGATTAAAGCTTGCAACCTATGCCTGTTTAACCGCTGTGAGAAACCTGCAGGTGTCACCCTGGCTAAATCCCAGAGATCTGTCGTCCAGGTGGCCAGGACATGGCCATCGCTATTGGATCCTGTGGGTGGACTAGTGAGGGAGTATCACCTGGATGGGGTGTCCTCGGGGAGTGGGAGTGGGACACTGACGGGTGAGACGTGGTATCCCCCTTCCTTCAACACCTTTTCCCCATCCTCTTCCGTAGGACATTCAAAAACACTGCCCCCCCCCTTTTCCAACACGAACACTTTCGCACAACATGAAAGACAATGGACTAACACCAGAGCCGTTTACCTGACCTGTCCCAATACCAGGGTCAGGCAAAAGTCAAGCAATTTATCAGAATCACACACACCTGACGGCCCTTTTCCTTCCCCAGAGGGATAAAAAGGGGAGCAAGAGAGCATAGAGAGCACAGTACGAGCGAGGCAGACCGCACAATGAGACAGCTGTCAAGACCAGGCAGTTCAAGAGGAGGAGAAAGGCGACAAACATCGAGAGGCAGACGAGGAGAGACACGACCTTGCCCTTCTTGACAAAACCCAGCGAAACCTCTGCAAAAGGAATCGTAAGACCGAGGACAATAGCCCAAGTGTCCTGCAGCAGATGTCAAAGGTACACCGAGCGTATTGACGCTGATAAGCTGGATTGAGGGAGACTCCTGCTACCATGGTACCGGCCTTGACTCCAGTTGCGAAGAAAACCAAGCGGTTGATCACAGCCAGTGAGTCGAAGGGAAAACTGATAAGAACCGGGCTGTGGGGAATGAAAGTTTCAAAGTGGCAAAGTAAAAGAAGTTCATAGAAAAATTGTAAAGGGGAGACCAGCTGCAGAAGGGAACCTGCAACACGTGGGTGCTGCTTCGAGAAACTCTGGTCAACTCTGATTGATCCCTGAGTGAAACTACAGATACCAGAAGGCCGTAGGAGAGCCGTCGAGATAGCAAAGTGGTCATACAGGAGGTCAAGCAAAATCCCTGTACAGTCGAAAGCCTTTGACCTAATAAGAAAGCAAGGGAAGTAAGGTACAAGTTACTTACCTGTAACTGTTGCTCTCCAGCATGGGACTGGGATGGATTCACATGCTCATGAATACAAGAATACATAGCAGTACACACATGCACAACCATGGGAGGTGGCAAGGCTCAACATTAAGCCCCGTCATCGGGCTGGGAATCCTCGGTAAAGAAAAAATCAGTTTCAGTTTAGTTTCTGAACTGTCTTTCTACTAGTAACCAATCCCTGGTCTCTGGGTCATACTGCCCCAAACCAATGACTGTGCTCAACCTAAGCCCCTCCTCTGGCAGCCATCTTCAGATTTGGTAGCACGTAAAGTGGCAGTAGGACCAAGAGAAGAGCAGCAGAGGGGTTGGAGGAAGGGTTCACATGTGAATCCATGCCAGACCAATGCTGGAGAACAACAGTTACAGGTAAGTAACTTGTTCCTTCTCCAGCATGGGGTCTGGCATGGATTCACATGCTCATGAATACAAGAATACATAGCAGTACACACATGCACAACCACGGGAGGTGGCAAGGCTCAACATTAAGCATTTTCAACAACTCAACATTAAGCATCTCTTACCTCCTCACCAGGCTCACCTTCAGGCGAACAGGTTGCGCAGCACTGCCTGGCCGACTCTGGACTCCTCCCTGGAATCCCGATCGACGCAGTAGAATCTCGTGAAGGTGTGCGTCGACCTCCACGTAGCAGCCCTGCAGATGTCCAGCAGTGGAACACCAGACAGGAACGCCATGGTAGCAGCAATCGCTCTGGTTGAATGGGCTCTCGGACGGCCGGGCAACGGTCGGTTTGCCAACCGGTGACAGTGCATGATGCAGTGTATGATGCAGCCGGAAGCCATCTGGAAATGGAAGCCTTCGAGAGAGCCTTCCCTTGGTTCACAGGTCCAAAGTTCACAAACAGCTGTGATGTCTTCCGAAGACTCTTCGTGCGGTCCACGGAGAACTTCAGCGCTCTAGCCACATCCAGCGAGTGCAAAGTCCTCTCAGCCGGCGACGAAGGCGACGGGAAGAAAACAGGTAACACCAAAGGCTCATTGAGATGGAAGTCCGATGGCACCTTGGGCATGAAGGAGGGGTGCATCCTCAGCACTACCCTCACCTCGTGAAATGTCAGGTATGGAGGTTTACAGGAGAGGGCCTGGATCTCTCCCACTTGTCGTGCAGAAGTGATGGTCACAAGAAACACTGCCTTCCACGACAGGACCTTCAACGGTGCCAAATGCAGAGGCTCGAATGGCGGCCCCATGAGCCTGGTCAGCACCACGTTGAGCTCCCACGCCGGGGCCGGGCCCTCACCGGCAGGAACGACCGGAACAGTCCTTTCATGAACTCCTTCACCAGGCGATGAGACCACAGAGATGAACGCCCTGGAGTTCTGGTGTAGCGGGAGATAGCCGCCAGATGGTTCTTGATGGAGGCATGTGCCAGTACCGCCTTGGCCAACGATAGCAAGTACGGCAGCACTTGAGGGGCCGTAATCCACAGAGGGTTAATCTTCTGTGCACGGCACCAGACAGTGAACCTCTTCTATTTGTGTCCATAGCACTTGAGAGTCGAGGACGCCCTGGCCTTTGCAAGCAAGCACCTCCTTGCAGTCCGCTGGGTTATTGTACCTTCCGAACTCTAGTGCTGCAGGAGCCAGGCCTGCAGGTTTAGCGATCCTGGGTCGTGATGGAGGATGGCGCCTCCTTCCCTGGCGAGAAGATCCGCGTCTGTCAGTAGTTTGACCAGGGGGATGCTGACATGTCCAGAAGATCCGGGAACCAGATCTGCCTTGGCCACGCCGGTGCGACGAGGATCATCCTGCATCGGGACCGTCTGAGTTGACTGAGTCACAGCAGCAACGGCAATGGAGGGAACGCATACAGGAACAGGCCTTCTCGGGAATGAGAAGGCATCGCCCATGCTCCCCGGCTGGGGAAACCTGCTGGCGAACCTCCGGCACTTGGCATTCGTCGCCGTCGCGAATAGGTCGATCTGGGGATTGCCCCATCGTCAGAATAGGAGATCCACTTGATCCTGCCGAAGCTCCCACTCGTGGCACGAGCGCAGCTCCCTGCTGAGTGAGTCGGCAATGGTTTTCTTTATTCCTGCCAGATGGAAAGGTACCAGGAACATCCCTTGGGCAACGGCCCAGTGCCACAGATCCTGCTTCCTGATGTAGAACATTGTGGTGGTGTTGTCGGTGAAGACCCTTACCACCTTGCCCTTGAGGGACGGAAGGAACGACCTGAGGGCTCAGAACATGGCTCGTAGCTCCAGGACGTTGATTTTTAGTGACCTCTTCTCCGGGAGCCAAAGGCCTCTTGCATGGAGATCTCCGGTGTACGCTCCCCATCCTTCCAGGGAGGCGTCCGTTGTCACCGTTTCCTGATGTGCCGGGATCTGGAAGTCCATGCCCGCCGCTAGATGCGCGTGGGTGCACCACCACCAGATCGCTTGGCGGAAAGTCTCGCTGAGTGAGATCCTGTCTTTGAAGCTGCCCGCCGCTTGCATCCAACAGGCGTCGAGGAATTCCTGCAGTGGTCGCATCCGCAACCTGCATAGGCGCACGCGGTAAATGCACAATGACATCATGCTGAGTAGGGACTTGATGGACCTCACCCTAGCCACGCCCATGGTCAACACCCGTTGTACCTTGCCCAAGATGGCCTTCGTCCTTTCCTCCGACCGCGAAGCCAATTGCGCCACTGTGTCGAGTCTGGCTCCCAGGAACAGGGCGTCTTGCGACGGTACCAAGTGGGGTTTTGTGAACTTGATCGAGAATCCCAGATCCGTGAGCAGTTGGACGTTCTTCACTGTGTGATCGACGACGAGTTTCCTTGACTTTGCTTCAGATGAGCCAATCGTCCAGGTAGGGGTAAACGTGGATCCCCTGCATGCGCAGCCGCGCCACCACCACCGGTGCCAGGCACTTGGTGAAGACCCTGGGTGCTGACTTCAATCCGAAGGGAAGGGCCTTGAACTGATAAGTGTTGTCCTTGGACCACGAATCGTAGGAACTTTCGATGTCCTTTGAGAATGGGGATGTGGAAGTAGGCATCCTCGAAGTCCAGCGACGATAGGAAGTCGCCTTCCTCCAGCTGTCCCAGCACGTGCTGGAGGGTGACCATCCAGAATTTCTG
This sequence comes from Ambystoma mexicanum, assembly GCF_040938575.1. Taxonomy (NCBI): domain Eukaryota; kingdom Metazoa; phylum Chordata; class Amphibia; order Caudata; family Ambystomatidae; genus Ambystoma; species Ambystoma mexicanum. The sequence continues at coordinate 971,145,376 of NC_090936.1, read as the reverse complement.
GGACTTGATGTATTTGTTTAGAAGACAAAGGTCCGGGATGGGTCGCCAACCGCTGATCTTCTTTCGGATGAGGAAGTACCGCGAGTATACTCCGGAGCCCCGGAGCCTCTTCGGGACGAGTTCTATCGCGCCCTTTTTCAGCATTGCTCGTACCTCCGAAGTAGCTGTGGGACGTGGTTTTCCTTTCTGGCCACAGGTGGTAGACGGGGACACTTTCTTTGGAATTCCAGAGTGTGCCCACGGCCCAGCGCGTCCAGCACCCAACTGTCGGTGGAGATGGACTCCCACACGCTGACGAATTTCACCAGCCGGCCTCCCACTGGGGTGCTTCGGTGGGGGCCTGATGCCGTGGCTGGTTCAATCCTGCTTCGCCGAGGCCTTGGCGCCTTGACCGCCCTAGCGACGATGATGACCTCTGGCCTTGCCGCGGCCTCTGTAGGCCTCCTGTGATGATGAATGGGCCGCTTGGCGGTACGACGAGGAACCGCCACCAAATCCTTTGGAGACACCTTGAGACTTGCCTCCGGAGGTCCGAAAGGGTGACCGTCGTTGTTGGAGAGAACCCAAGGCCCGGGCCGTCTCGGTGTCCGCCTTGATGGCCTGCAGTGACTCGTCCACTACCTTGCTGAACAGGTTGTTCCCGTCGAAGGGCATGTCCAGTACCCTGGTTTGCACGTCCTGACGGAAATCGGTGGCCTTACGCCAACCGCGCCGACGAAGGCAAACGCTGTTGCCCATCTGGCGAAAGCCGGTGTCGGCGATGTCCCTGGCCACCGTGATGGCGTGGTCCGAAGCCACCTCACCTTTTTGCAGGATTTCAAGGGCTTCTGCCCTCTTGTCGTCTGGGAGGAAGTCCAGGAGGGGAGCGATCTTGAACCACAGCTCCCTGCCGTAGCGCGCCACGATCGCGAGGGCGTTGGCCACTTTGATGGTCGTCGCTGCCGACGAGATGACTCGTTGCCCCATGGCATCCAGCTTCTTCCCCTCGCCGTCCGGTGGAGAAGTGGAAGCTGATCATGTCGCCCCTGCCGATTTCTTCTTGGCCGCTGCGCAGACCACCGAATCCGGGGACGGCTGAGCTCTGAGGCACATCGGGTGGAATCTGGGACCCGGTACTTCTTCTCATAACGGTCCCTCTTCGCAGGAGCCGTGGACGGGTTCTTGAGTAGCGACAGTCCTTCGTCCCAGATGTCGTCTAGTAACGGTACTGAGAGGATGGTCTTTTTCTTGGCCTCCCGTCGCTTGTAGAGGAAGCTCTCCTTCTTCTGTTCTTCGGTACAAAGTTGGAAGAGCTCCGAAGCCCTGGCAATCATGGTGTGGAAAGAGCCAATTTCGTCAGGAGGGGAGGCCCGGGCAGGAGGTGATGGGAGATCCGTCCCGTCATCACCACCGCCGTCGTCCGTCCCTGTCGTCACTGTCTCCGTTCCAGTCTCATCCCTCGGTGGAGGGGAAGGAGGTGAAGGCTGGAAAGGAGGGGGAGAATGGATTCACCTCTGCTTGTTCAGTGGGCTTCCCGACGGTCCGGGCGCTGCTGGATCATCCGCTGGGGTTAAGGGCAATCTTGTCCTTATCTCCGTACACAGGGCCTGGATAGCCATCAAGATTGCTCCTGAGTTGTCCTGTGGCATAGGCACCAGTTGCGACGGGAGCGACGGCTGGGGAGTAGGGTCCTCCGTCTCCTCCACGGTCCACGGCTCCTTGTCGGCTCCACCGTCGCTTTCTACGTCCGCCTCGTTGGGATCCCTCCCGTAGGACCGGACTTCCTCGAACCTCTTGTCCAGGATCTTTGCGACGCCAGCCAGCTCATCTTCAGAGGTGGTATCTGTGTCTGTTATGGCTACCGTGCCCCCCCTCTTTCTCCACCCGGGGTTTCACGGTGGTCTTATTGATAGGCTGGAAACAGGATTCCCTCCGGGGTGGCAGGGAAACTCTAGGCCCGGATGCCGTCTGTACTGGGTTAGCCTCCACAGGCTTTGCCAGGGCCGCCACGACTCCTTCGATCGACGCGTTGGCCGGGTGAATCAGGGCCTTTGCGACTTTGGGCGCGCCTGAGACCTTCACGTTCTGGGGAGTGTTGCTGCCTCGCTCCCCCTCGGCTGTCGCCGTCGGGATCGACCGGGGCTTTCCCCTCCAGCCAGTTGGCAAGTTGGGTTACGACGATCCCTCATTGTCCGTTCCGACACATTCTTACAAAACGCACAGTCCTTCTCCACGTGCGATTTGTCGTTGTGAAGGCAGTAGAGGCACTGGGAGTGCTCATCTTCCTTGAAGACATTCTGTAGTCCGCATCCAGGGCAGCTTCTGAACAGCTTGGGTCCTGGAGTCGTGTTTCCCTTGTCCTGGGCCATGACCACGCGGTGTAGGCCTCAAAGGTCTTCCGGAATCCTCTGAGAAGTGAAATCTCTGCGAAAATTTGCCCTTGAGGGGCATAGAAAATTCCGAAACGGGTCCTCGTTGATCGGAAGTAAACTCTTCGAAGAATCGCAAAATGCAGTAAAAGCTTGAGAGCTATAGCACGAGGACTCTTGAATGTGGGGTAAAAATCTAAAGATGGCTGCCAGAGGAGGGGCTTAGGTAGAGGGCAGTCATTGGTTGGGGGCAGTATGACCCCGAGACCAGTGATTGGTTACTAGTAGAAAGACCGTTCAGAAACGAAACTGAAACTGATTTTTTCTTTACCGAGGATTCCCAGCCTGACGACAGGGAATATTCATGAGCATGTGAATCCATGCCAGACCCCATCCTGCAAACATTGAAAGTAAATGTGAATGTGAAGTTGGCCAGAGTGAACCCGGAAGTGTGATGCTGACTAAGAGGGGACAAAGTCTAAAGTCCCAAAAAACAGTGCTTTGACAAACTTGAACCTGGTAGAGGGATGTCCACTATGAACTGTTAGAAAAGACATTAAGATTTGGGAACCAAGAGAAAGCCATATTGAACCGGTGGAGGGAGGCTGAAAGCAAAGAGGGGTCTGCGCCCGGAAGATCGGGACCCAGGGGTGAAGCCATCACCTGAAAAATAAGCCATAGTGAACCCAGTGGAGGGAGATGGAAAGCAACGAGGGGTCTGCGCCCGGAAGAGGGGGACCCAGGGGTGAAGCCATCCCTGTTAGGGAGAATTCTCAATTATGGCTAATTTCCCTCACCTAGTGAGTCCCCCAGCAGCTTTGCTGGACTTCTGGAGTTTATTTTTCTCCACTTGGTAAGAGTGAGAGCTTTTCCCTCACTCTTACCTGTGTTTTGCTATGTGTTTCCATCTGTTTTTGGGAGTGTGGACTCTGAAGTACACCACTTCGGTAGCCCCCTTCTTTGTGTGTGTCACACAGCACCTTCAGTGCCGTGGCACAGGGTTGTCTTTGAGGCTTCCCTCGACTCCATTTCTGAGGCGACTACTGTCCCCCAGAAAAGGATAAAGTTACCATTAACTTTACTTAGTCAATCTACCACAGATCCAGTACATCCCATCTTCCATGGAGTACTGGAAAGGGTTAACTTGTATGCCTTTTTATCTGTACCTCCTAGAGCATTGTTTTGCTCTTTTAACAATTAGACTTGGCTGGTGGCAGTGGTATCTACCCTAACTTTTCTACCGCGCTTATATTAGATAAACGTGGTACTGTTCTTGGCTATTATATTAGCCTCGAACATAAACCCGCTTGACCAAATCGTCTTTCTTTTTGCTCCAGTTGGGTTTATTCACCATTTCTTTTTGTTAAAGTCCTTCTTGTGTTTTACTTTGCGCGGCAAACCAGGTTCGCCTTCTTTGTACACTGTCTTTTGGTGGGCTTCTGCTCAGAAGCCCTCCTCAAGGCGCCTGGGTGTCTAGGTGGGCTGAATGTGAGGGAGGGGTGTAGTCCCCCCCTGCACAGGGTATCCTAGGAAACCCAAGTTGCACTTTGTCATGTTTGGCCAGGGTAGTTGTCCGGGCTGGACAACCCCCCTGCTGGGTTATTGACAGCCAGGCTGCGTGAATGTGGGTTTTTCGCATAAAAGGCAGGTCTCTTGGGCTAGAAGTCAGAGAGTCGCCACTGGAACTACAAGGAACCAAAGAGAAGCAGAGAGAACAATGGCTGCTACAACTACCCCATCCCGGTGAAGCCCTGCTGCAGTCCTGAGCTATCTGCCCTTCAACGACTCAGAGAAGATCCAGTCCGGAGTCTTCTTCCCTTGAGCTTGGTGGGGATAACAGCTCATCTTCTTCAGCCAGAGGATCCTCTTCTGTGGTCGAAATCGCTGCACACTGCTGTAGTGGTCCGGATAGCCACCTGAAGAGCCTATCCTGTTTTTAAGCAGCGCACCTTTTATTCCGTGTCGCTGCTGCCGGCCTCATCCCTGTGTGGTGCAGACTCCCTTCAGAAGTCCTTCCTTCTCAACGAAGCTCCAAGAATCGTGGGTCTGCGGGAAACCAACAGGAACAACTGCCAGGGCACCAGCTGCACCATTGGAACAAGGTACTGTGTTCTGTTGAGGGAACTGTGTGAATCCCTTTTCTTCATTTTCAAGGCTTGCCCTTGTCTTCCCTCCTTCTTATAACTTTTGCTTCCGAACATTGACAATATCGAAGTACTTTTGGCTGCGTTGAATCGTGAACTGTCTGACCGTGTGATCTTCGGCAACTGGCCCCGTCGTCTTTCGACCCTGGCTCCGGCCCTTTGACTTTTGAACTCCTGTCTCTGAGTGTTTCTTGATTCTGACTGCCTAACCAAAATATTGCCTGTGATATTTGCCTCCAACTCCCTCTCAGTATCTCAGGTGCTAAGTGTGTTTTTGCCCCGGTAGCATTTCATGTCACGGATACGCGTTTGTTTAGTAGACCGAACTGTCAAAAAGTGATCGCAATCGTATTTGCGGTAACATGTTTTGTGCCTAACACCGGTTCATTCCAACACAGGGTACTTACCTTGAGACTTACTGTACAAAGTGAATTGGTTAGTTGTTGTATATTTAACGTGTGGTTTTTATTTAAGTTTCATAGAAGTGTTGTGTTTATAACGAATGGTTTAAAAATAAATGTACTTATATTTTTCTACCTGAAACCTTGAGTCAGTGTTTGCTTGAGTCACAGTAATAGTGGTCCCTTTGTGTAATCTCTGCTACTGCTCATATACTCTTGAGATAAGCCTGGCTGCTCCGCCACTGCTACCACTATGACATAGTAGTACAGGCTTGTACCAAAGGTAAAACTTGTATCACCAACTGTAGTCTTAATTGTGTGTAGTGGTCCCTAAGGGCACTGCACAGGATTCTGCCTAACAATCCCCTGAGGAATACGTAGAACAGAACTTTGCGTTTGTTAGCCATTTTTGTAAACCTATCAGGCCCTTGGAAACAGGAGACTCAACCACTGAAGGCCTTGATATCGATAGGAACTGTTTTAGGATCCAAGCCCAGAAGAGGGGGTTCCCGGGGTGGAAGTCATCACCCAAGACCCACTGAAAGGGGACTGTATATATGATTTGTGGAAAGCGATTGGTACCTGAAAAGGAACTTTGTGTTTGTTATTTTACTCACCCTAGAAGGCAAGAGACCTTTTGAAGATAAAAGAGACTTGGCCATCGAGGCTCCTGATAAGCTAAAACAGAACTGCCGTCTCATGCTGGGAGAGCTCGAGACTGTGCTGTGCTCCAAGATCCCACCTTACCCCATGCTCAAAACGTGGGCAAGGAAGACCCAGGCTACCATATCCTGACATATTATTTGTGAACACTTCTTTCTTTTTTTGAAAATTATCCCACACCCTTTTTCTATTAGTTGGAAGGCTTGGCAATAGGTTTCTTAGTATAGGCCCTTTTTCATTTGACACAATGCCACTAGGACTGCCTTATTTTCGTTTGATGGTCGACGCTTGCTCCTATCTGAGATTTAGGTTTAGATTAGGCGTTTTTCCAACCTGCATACAGTTTAATAAACACCCATGAACTGCGATCACTTGTGTCTGTCTTTACTGTTGTCACCATGAGTTCCTTACACCGCCCTCCCCCTTTTTCTATCTGCCCCCTCATCCACAGAATTTCCTGACAAGAGTTCATATCTGCCAACTAGATATATGCCACCACACGTAGTGCTATGGGTCTATAGGAGGCACAATTAGTGGGGTCTTTCCTGGACTTCAGGATTAGCGGAATCATGGCTTCCCCATAGAAGGAGGGAGGGAGCCTTGCTGGAAAGCTTCTTGCCAGACTTTTAACAAGTGCATGGACACTTTAGGACTAAATTCGTTAAAAAAATAACGTGGTTAAACCATCCGATACCAGGACTTTTGAGGTGGGTAGCGCTGCAATGGCATTCATTATATCCTTTTCTGTGATTGGGGCATTTAAGAGTATAGGGTGCTCTGAATTAACTTGCGCATTGGCATATCGCATAGGTTTGCTTTGAGTTCCATAGGGAATTGTGTATTCTTCCTAGCATACAGTGTTATGCTAGAAGTATGAAACATATACACTAAGTCACTCAGATCTGACATAAGTGTCCCTTCATCGTTCAATATGGTCGCTATGTTGGTAGGCCCCCGTCGTTCAGAATGCAAGTACCTGCTTGCGTACCATTTAGCCGTACCTGTGATTTTTGAAGTAGATGAACCCCTCTGGTCAACTGTACCTGCTTGCACATGCCACTGTAGCCGCACTTTGTGAATTGTGTACTTAGGTGAACCCATCTGGTCAACTGCATCTGACTGTACATCCCACTTTAGCCCTATTTGGGAATCCTGAATCTAGGTGAACCCGACTGGTCAACTGTACCTGTTTGCACATGCCTTTTTAGCCTTATCTATGATTCTCGAATTTAGGTAAACCTTTTACTGTTCAAATTGTGTCCGCGCCTGCACATGCACTTTTAACTCACTAGTGTGACCTCTGAACCTAGGTGAACCCTTAGCTCCACTGCATCTATCTGCCCAGGCCACTCCTGTTACTACCGAGGATCCTGAACCTAGGTGTACCCAACACTATGAACAAAAACTCAAACACCCTGACCCTCACATTTACGGTTGCTCTCCTTACTACCATTGCCTTCGCCACTTTAAATACAAGCCCTCCCTTGGACAGAAACACTAGACTTCGAGCAAGACTACCTTGCATCTACGAGCCTAAAAGAAATAATAATACTACCGGATTCCCACCCACCCCACAATACTTAGCCAAATGTGCACAAATAACCAAAAAAGTAATCCCAAACCCAATGCCTACCTTATCCTATACAAAGAAGCACCCAAATCAAGGTAAATACCTAATCAAACCACCTCAAAATCCGACCCCTAAAGGTTCCTTGACTCTAACTGGGTCTCTTATCAACACCAGATCCATGGTAGCCCATGCACCTGAAATCTGCGACATTCTAAGTAATGGCAGTTTAGACCTACTCGCCATCACAGAGACTTGGCTTCACGAGGCGGCAGGTCCGACTCTGTTAGCTGTCCCTGATAATTACCAGATACTCAGAGTAGATAGACCAATAACTAAAGGCGGTGGCCTAGCCAGCATCTCCAAAAATACCCTACCTATTAGAATGACCAACTCGCCCCCCGGCTCATCCTGTGAAGCACTCACAGCTACACTACAGCTCTCAAATAACTGCACGCTGACCATCCACCTAATTTACAGGCCCCCAGGACCACTAGGAACCTTCGAAGAGGACCTCACCAGCCTTACAGCGAACAATGCGCAAAATCACTCCCAAACCTTACTGATGGGTGACTTTAACATCGGCTTCAATGACCCAGACAACAAGCACGCCTACCCTATAACAGCCTTACTAAACGACCACAGGCTTACCCAAAAAGTCCTTTCACCTACCCACATCAAGGGCAGAACCCTCGACTGGGTATCTGAAATTAACTGCAACATCACCATTACCGACATTGTCCCCCAACCTTGGACTGACCACTACTTAACCCTTTAAGTGCCATGGGTATTTCTCCCCAGTGCCAGGGCCTTTTTTGGTGATTTCGGTATGTGGCCATTGAATGGCTTGTAACTTTTTTGTTACATAAGATATCTCAGCCAAATTCGGCTCCTTTTTTTCCCACATATAGGCGGTTGTAACGCCACCCAGGAATCCTAGGTTGCTGTAGGGGGGGTGAGAGAAAATAACCAAAAAGTGGGAAAATGTTGGGTTTTTTCAAAAAATGCCAATAAACTGATGTAAAAAGTAGCCTGTGGTTTTTTTCCCTGTAAGAGCTAGGAACAAATGGTTTGCTGTGCTGAGTTCCCCAATTTCCTGGCTTTCAAGAACAGGTTGAGTGGAAACGGAAAAAAAAATTTTTTGATGTGGTTATCAACCGTTTTGTGAGAGGTAGGCGATTTTGGCCATTTTTGCCAATTGGACATGCATGGACGGAATGGAAGAAAAGGGTAGGAAAGCCGATTCGGAGGACGGATAGGCATATATTTCTGAAAAGTAGACAAAATTCCAAGTTTAGGAAGGGTTGATTTGCGTAGGTCAGGCAACAACTAGGTTGGGGAAACTGCCATAGATTGGGGGAAAAGCGGGAAAATGACCGAAAAAAAGGGTATGTGTTGGACATGGTTGGCTTGGTACGGCAATGGCTTCTATGAATTTTGAGAAAAGCAATGCTCTGCTACATTCCCCCGACTCTTGCAGTTAGGAGAGCACACATTTTTTGTAGTGTTTTACAAAACAAGCAATACCACAAGCCAAACACTGAGCCATGGTACACAGGTGTTTTACGCTCACAGCCTGAACAGACGCACTTAGCATGTGTAAATCGGGAAATCCAATGTGGTGAGGAATGGCAAGCATACATTTCTTGAAAGAGCACAGACAGACCTTTTCAAGGGTAGGTGACTTGTGCAGGTTACAAAAGAGTATGGTGCTTAAAGCAGCGACTAAATGTAGGTCCTATTTGGGAAATGAAAGGGTTGTGTGACAAAGGGCACCAGCAAATAGGTCAAAACGTTATGAAAACCACACAAACACAATACATGGCCTACCGTCCCGCATTCCCACAGGTGTCCCGATGAAAACGGTACCTCACATGTGTGGGTGCACCTACCTGGCCGCCAAGGAGAAAGCCTAAAACACAAGTAACCCCAAGTCTGTTTTCAGACCGGAATTTCAGACGCTCTGCCAACCAGCACAACATACAAATATGGGCCTCGGGTGTCCAAGCCACCAAGGAAAACAGGGAACCCCATGCATTTCCGAAAAGAGGACACCCGTGGGATTCCGCAGAGGTATGATTTGGGCAAATCGCCCCAGAATGTATTACCCAGACACCCCCGCAAAGTCTGAAATGTGGGGAAAAAAATTCATTTTTCGCATATTTCGCTCGGCTCACCCATCGAAACACGCCCCCAACAACACATGGCCTACCGTCCCGCGTTCTCACAGATGTCCCGATGAAAACGGTACCTCACATGTGTGGGTGCACCTACCTGGCCACCAAGGGGAAAGCCTAAAACACAAGTAACTCCAAGTCTGTTTTCAGACCGGAATTTCAGACGCTCTGCCGACCGGCACACCATACAGATATGGGCCTCGGGTGTCCAAGCCACCAAGGAAAAAAGGGAACCCCATGCATTTCCGAAAAGAGAACACCCGTGGGAATCCGCAGAGGTATGATTTGCGCACATCGCCCCAGAATTTATTACCCAGACACCCCCGCAAAGTCCGAAATGTGGGAAAAAAACGCATTTTCCGCACATTTCACTCGGCTCACCCATCGAAACACGCCCCAACAACCATTTAGCTTTAAGACCATCTCAATCATTGATACCGAAAAGGTTATTCTTTCCTTGAAACCCTCCAACTGTAAGGGTGATAGTTGCCCAGCTCAAATAATCAAGGACGCGGCCAGAGACTTAGCCCCTTTCATCTCAAAGCTAATCAACTCCTCTTTCAAAACCAACACGGTACCTACCAACCTGAAAGAATCTTGGGTCCTCCCCTTACTGAAAAAACAAGCCCTCGACCCTTCAATACCTACCAACTACAGACCCATCACCATTGTACCCTTCTTACTCAAAATCATAGATAGGGTAGCTTATCTACAAATCCAAGACTGCTTAGAAGCAAATCATCTGTTAGGCTCACGACAATCAGGATTCCGACCTCTCCATGGTACCGAAACAGCCCTGTTAGACCTTAAGACTAAAATTGAGGAGTTAAAGGACAATGGCAAAACCGCCCTGCTACTACTACTAGACTTGTCAGAAGCCTTTGACTTGGTGGACCACGCAGTCCTATGTAGCCACTTAAGATTCGCTGCCAACTTCACAGAAGAAGCCATCGCTTGGGTTCAATCCTTCTTAGCCAACCGGACTATGAGAGTTTTCTCTACCTCCTCTTGCGCCAAACCCATCCAAATAACATGTGGAGTCCCACAGGGATCCTGTGTTTCACCCACTATGTATAACATCTTCACCAAGCCACTATTTGACCAGTTGGGCAGACTGGGTGTCACCTACACTAACTATGCAGATGACACCCAGATCCGCATACCCCTTTCGGGCAACTATGAAGAGGTCCTGGCTCTGGTGTACAAAATATACATCATCATTCAGGCATGGATGGCATCCAACGGCCTCTGCCTGAACGATGACAAAACCGAGATCTTACTCATCGGATCTGACTCCAAATTAAAAAACACGAACCCCTAACTACACATCCTTTAACATCCATAATAACATCATCAAGGTTATGCCGGTGGTAAAAACTCTAGGATTTTACCTGGACTCCTCGCTCAACCTAAAAAAACAAGTTAACTCTCTCTCCTCTACCACCGCCTATACCTGTAAATTAATCGACCATTCCTGTCCAATGTTAGGTGCATTACCCTGGCCAATGCTCTCATCATGTCTAGATTAGACTACTGCAACACCCTGTACTCAGGAGCCAACATGTATATCACTGACAAACTCCAAAATTACAAAATAACGCTCTAAGAGCAGCTCTGAACATCCCTCACAGAGAGCACATCTCTAAATTCAGGAAGGAAGCCCACTGGCTCAATAAAAAGGACAGAATCCTCCTCAAAACCATATCCCTCTCTTCCAAATGCCTCAACAATCTAGCACCTCCCTACCTATCGGAACAAATTACTAGGAAACTTACCTCCCGACCACTTAGATCTGCCAATACCTTCCTGCTTGACATCCCTAGATTCAAACTCACCACGGCTGGAGGAACCAGCTTCCCAGTTAAAGCCGCTCAAGCATGGAACACACTACGTATCGACCTCAGACATCCCTTACCATACGTTAGATTCAGAGTAAATGCTCTTAAATGGCTCCGTTCGATTGATCCATAGTCTCCTCACTTGCTCATAACTAAAATCAAACAACTTGTGACTTACCCATCCTCTTACTCATTGCGGTAACCATAGGTTCTCACTTACCTACTACTACTTTCTAGTCCTAATGCTGCATAAACAGTAAAGACTACCCTACCTCACTTCTGTACCCACATTATACCAATTGACTGTACAACTGTACAATTGACTGCACTGTATCTTGTATTGTATTTCACTTTGTAATCACATGTATATACTATATTTTGGACAGGCATTGTAACTAAGTTTTGAGTATTCTTGTATTGCTGCGCCCAGCTGCCGATGGCTTGGTGCGCATTATCAAATAAATAAACAAACAAACAAACAAACAAAACAAAACAGGTGATGGCTGGAAGGTTTAGAATTAATCTTAATGACTGGCATTGCTCTGGGCAACCCTCCAGGCCATTGTTCTTTGCCTGCCAAGCCATTACAAAAGGGGAAAAACCATATGCAAATCAGGCTTGGTCCCACCCCAAAAGGGGCAGTCTAGCCTGAACTACTAGGTCACATACCTTCTGCACGAGACCACAAGCATCCACAAACATGTTTTGGTCTTGTTAGGTCTCATCAGTGAGGAGTAGCTTGGGTCTCTCGGCCCAGCAGTCACGGGACCCATGTCTGGGCATACCCATCCCACTCGGGTTGACTACAGCAAAACAAAAGAGGTGATGGCTCTTTCAGAACACAACAGTAAGGCTAGTAAGTGGCAGGTCTTCCGTCCCCTCCATATTTCGGATCTGTGTCTGGGCAGAAACTAATTTCACCTCCTGATCTGCCAGTGAGCGGAATTGGTCCAGAACTTTTATGGATGGAAGCAGGATGTTATTGCTGGACCTGATCCATTTCAATCTCAAGGTTTCTGATCTCTACCTCGAGTTCCATCAAACTCCTCCTTATGGCCTTATGGACTCCATTCTCTATGCCTATGCAGCATGAAGATAAACCTTGACTGTGTCCCAGATAGTAAATATTCAGGGGGACCAAGTCGATATTAGTTTAAAAAAAGGTGTTAATGACCACGTTGATGTCACTTTTAAATGCTACATCCGACAGTGCATGCAATTTAAAATGCCAGAGAAGTTGCTCAATCACATTCTCCTCAAGAAGAAATGTCCACAATAAGCGGGGGTGTTCTGATAGAGTCCTGAGGAGCAGAATACACTCCCGAGACCTATGTAACAGTCCCGTCCCGATTAAGATACATTCAATCCGTGACTGCATTTCATGGACCGAAGAGTAATATGAATATTCCCTATCACTTGGATGGAGTATCCTCCACAGGTCTAAAAGCTCAAAATCATACATGCCCTTGTGAATTTCCTGTGCAGAGAATGAAAGAGCTCTAGCAACTCTGCTGGATCTACCTAGGGAGGTGCTTAAAATGGTGTTGAAATCTCCAGCCTTTATAAACTGGGTATGATGATGATTAGCACATTTACTGCTGTTTTTGCTGCCTATGCTCACGTGAGGTGGAGGAGGAGGAGCATTTAACCCTAACACAAGCGTGGAGCGTGGCGCGGAGGTGACGTCAAGACACAAGTGATTATTGGTGGGGACTGCCAGCCTTTCCAGTCTGTTTTTGCTGCCTATGCTCATGTGAGGTGGAGGTGGACGAGCATTTAACCCTAACACGAGCGCGGAGTGCTGCATAAAGGTGAAGTGGAGGCACAAGTGGTTATTGGAGGTTCGTGGTGGAGCGGCATGGAGGGGGCTATTCCAGTCACCAAGGTCTGCAAGTAAGTCATTGGCCGACCTCGGTTGGTAACCCGGGTTTCCTCACCCCTCTGCACTTTGGTACTTCCGCATGATAGTGGAGTGCGGAAAACCTGTAACCCGAAAGTGGGAAAGTGAAAGCTGGACTGCTGAAAAACTGTACGTGAAAATATTTGCACTGCCCTCCACTTTTGCCTGCTACTCTACGTCCAGCCAACTGAGTGGCTATTTACTTATTCCGGCATTTGGATAAGGAGGAGTGTGCCAAGCTAGAATCCCTCCCGTGAGCCGTGCTACTGGTTGACTATTGATTTGCCGCTGAAATCTATCGCTCTCCAATGCCTCTGACTGTTTCAAGTTTTGTGTTTATGAGAGTGGGGTTAGGGGCAGACAGACAGACTAAGGCTGCTCCTTGAGCCATTGGGCGTTCCCTGTCCCCCCCTTTCTGGGTCTCTGGAGGTTTTTCGTGAGGACTGGCTGCCGATGGCCATCTGTGACCATGGGTGTTGTGGCTGCCTTTGGAGCCGAACAGTCCTTACTAAGCTATCAATCCAGGGTGGCTGCATTTGTCCCGCAGATGGTTGTGGTCCTCTGTGGCCAAGAACCCATTACTATTTGTTTCTTATGCTCTGGCGCATGCCAGAAGGTCCCACTGCATAGTCACCATTTAGACATTGACGTTTTAGCGGTCTGTTTACTCTTTTTAACCAATTTTATAATGCCTCAATTTTACTGTTCTTAGGTGCATTTCCACCATAAGCAAGGGATGATTGGAGACCGGGGGCGCTAACACAAAGGGCAAAAAAAACAAAACAAATTAAAACGGCCCAGGAGCTTGCCAAGGTTAAGCCCCATCTTTTGCAACACTCCCTAGATTCGTATTTGGAAGGCATGGCCAGCAAAATAGTGAATCGCATTACTGTTACTGGAAAAGCAACATGGGATGCTTTTTCGGGTTCAGGAGGGAATCCCAAAGGTAGCACCACCGAAAAAAATAGTTGTATTGAGGGGATGGGGGCCTTAGGGAGCACAGTGGTTCAGGTAATGGCTCTACAGGAGCAGTTGCTTGGGGTCTGTATGCCTCAGGATCCTCTGCACCCTGGTATGGAGGCAGATAACGAAGTAGAAGTGGAAGGGGAGGGGGTGAGACTAGGGATGGGGGACCGGATGGTGAGTGTTAGAGGTTACAGTTTATCATATTAGAAGTTATTATATTTAAATGTCTATGTATTGATGGGCTTGTGTGTGCAATACATCGCATCCATAACTTGTTTACTGTTGTTATAATATGTTGACTGACATCACCTCCTGGAATGTGGAGTTTCAGGATCTGGGGGACTCCACATTCCACTAGGTCAGTTGCGAAGATTTCCCCTGGCTGGGGGTCGTTGCTGTTATTCATGAGAAATCTTACTAGAAAAGGTGTGTTGTTTGATTGGGGTGAGAAGTGTATGAAGGACTTTACAGACATTAAACAGGCTGTGGTGAATGCTCCCGTGTTGAGCAGTTTTGTAGAGTCAAGGAACAATTATTTGTGGATGCAAACAACTATGGCTTGGGTGGTGTTCTCATGCAGGAGTATGGCTTGGAGCTTTATACTGTGGCGTTTGCCTCGAGAACTCTTAAGGAAGTTAAATGTAGGTATTCTGTTGTTGAGAAAGAGGTGTTTTGGCGTCTGTCTGGGGTGTGGAGAAATTTAAAAGAAACTTATGGGGATGAGAGTTTACTATTTGCACTAACCACAAACAATTGGTTAGTACATTTTCTACGGGTGGTCTGGAAGGTGTGCTCAGACGCATCATCAAGTGGGTGAGCAGTTTACAAGGTTTACAATTTGTTATGATGCATGTGCAAGGAGAAAATAATGTGGTTGCAGATGCGTTGTCGAGGTCTGTGATGAAAACAGTAGAGAGTGGGGAAGGTACTGTCCATGAGGAGGAAGAATCTGGTGAAATCTTTAGAAGTGGAAGGGGAGGGCGTGTGACTAGGGATGGGGGACTGGATGGTGAGTGTTAGAGCTTACAGTTTATCATATTAAAAGTTATTATATTTAAATGTCTATGTATTGATGGGCTTGTGTGTGCAATACATCTTATTCACAACTTGGTTACTGTTGTCATAATATGTTCACTGACATCGCCTCCTGGAATGTGGCGTCCCAGCATCTGAGGGACTCCACATTCCACTAGGTCAGTTGAGAAGATTTCCCCTGGCTGGGGGTCGTTGCTGTTACTAACTCAATAAAGAGTTAATTGTAACTTTGCGCAGTGTAGATCCATCATTATGTGTCTTAACAGTGAGGGGGTGTAGTAACAGATCAATTGGTGAATAGCCATATGGGTGGGAGCCCGGAGAGGGAACTGAGACAGGATCTAAATTCCTCCTCCAGGGGGGAGGAGGATAAGCTCTGGCTGGAATCACTTCTAGATGTAAAGCTCAAGCCCCTTTAGACCATCCTAGAGTCATTGCAGATGTTTAGGTCTGGGGTAATGAACACACTGGCTATCCTGGATGACTCAGAGTTCTAACAAAAAGAGTGGCAGAAATAAGTACGGCTGGGGTTGGGGCAAAGCCAAATGGTAAAATAGTATCGGGGGGGGGGGTTGAGTGGTGAGCATCCTGGCCCCATCACTGAGGTTGGCGGGCTGGTGATACCGGCAAAGGATAATGCAGTAACCACACAGTTAAGCTCAGTAACTGTTAACACAAATTTTACGGGTACTGGGAGGTCCGATTTAAGCTTTAGGACTTTCATAGGGGACACTGGGGCTAACATGCATATAGAAGGGCTGTAGAAGAGCATTTTGAATTTACTGCCTGCAGCAGCCCCTCTTATGGGGATTATCATGGGTTTACCAGGGCTCCCTAAATGTGGATTTGAATTAACTATTTCACTAATGAATAAAATGACCTATTGGATCAACGCCAACCTGATTGGACCGAGCACTGACCCAAGCCTTATGTTAATGGCAAGAAGGGTAGGAAGGGTAGGCCAAAAACCCAAATGTATGAAGGGGGACAGCATAGTGGTTTCCTTCTCAGATGCAACGATGGTTTGTTATTTGGTCAACTCTAATTTATCCAGAGGCCTAAAGCCAAACAGCTACAGTCTCCATAGTAGGCTGGTCTCTCAGGATTTGTTTTACGGTTGTACAGGGAGGGGGGCTGATTCAGGGAACCGCTTGAGCAAATTTGTTAGGAGGAGGGAAGCACAGAGTACCCCATGCACAGGGGCCTTTGTATCCACCTCTTGGCCACAGATTACCCTTGGGTTGGAGGTCCAACCCTAATTTAGAAAGATTGACCCCACAGAAGGGAGAGGCGCATACTATTAGGGTTGAGCTAGCTAATCGGTATGAGGCCCTAACCTCCTGTGAAGATCTGGACTGACGTACGGCTGACCGGCCCAGCCCAGTCGACTGGGAGCTTTGTGAGGGGGGGCAGGGAGGGAAATGAAGAATGCAGGTCTGGGTTTACTCCTAGTACAAGAAACTAGAACAGTGAAAGGGGAAGAAAGCCGCATTCCAGGTTCACATGTGGGCCAGATAGTCTGGGCATCGGGCCAAACCAAAAAGGGAGGTGTTGGGATCCTACTCTGCAGAAACCTTAGGCTCACAGAGTCGCCAGTTTGGGGCAGAGCAGATGGAAGAGCGGTGGCGGTCTCGGGAAACCTGGAAAACTCCAGAATTACCATAGCAGCCATTTATGGCCCAAATATGGGTCAGATGCAATTCATCAAGGAGGTACTGAGGGAGGTATTGGATAGGGCCGAGGGGCTCATCCTCTTGGGAGGCGATTTTAACAAGTGGGCGGACCAGGGATTGGATCATAGTGGTAAGCCGATCCCCACAGGTAGTAGGGGGGTGACAGCCATACAGAGGGTTCTTGGACTTAATGTGGAACCACAGGTTGGTAGTTCTTTGGAGGGAGACTCACCCAATTATGAAAGGCTATACATTTTACTCCGCGGTCCATGGCTCCAGAACCAGGATTGATTATATATTTCTGGAACACCAGCATATGAGCAGAACTAATGCTTGTAACCATCACTGGGTTAGCTGGTCAGTTCATGACCTGGTTTGGACAGACATTATTATATCAGGTTTAAAACGAGGGAATCATTATGGAGGTGCAACAACCTCCTATCGAGGGATGCGGTTTTTAGAGAGCAGATGATGTTTTCAGCCATTAGAGAGTACTTTGAGTTAAACAATACTGGTGAGGTTCACTTGGAGACAGTATGGGAGGCGGCTAAAGCTACATGGCGGGGTAGATTGATTAGTGAAGGGGCGGCCAAGAAGCGAACTACAACGCTCTTGGTCCACAAACTAAGATCTGAGATACGCCTATTGGAGAGAGTCAAGGGGAAGGAAGAGGAAGAGAAGGAGAGAGACCTGGGGATCACCAAAACCAAGAGACAGGAACTTAGAGAAATGGAGATGGGTAAAATTGTAGCAGGCCTCCAACACCTGAGACAGAAATATTACGAAAAAGGGGATAAGGCGGGTGCCATGGCAAAGCTCCGCGCCCAGCGGTCATATAGATGGGTGGCAAAGATCAAGAATGGGAAATAGGGGGAAAGATCGGACCCAGAGGCGATAGCAGGAGAATTTGCCAGTTTCTATGAGATATTGTACGAGAAGGAAGGAGTTATAGGAGGGGAAACATTAGAATCCTATTTGCAGGGAGTGACCCTCCCAAACCTTAGACCTGGAGAAGTCTTCACCCTAGAGGCCCCAATAACAGATGAGGAAGTCCTCCTGGCAATATCAGGTTTGAAGCTGGGGAATGCTGCAGGAGAGGACGGGTTCACGGCAGGCTTCTATAAGGCATTTGCATGCCAACTGGCAGATTCCTGGCAGATCTGTTCACAAATATTATGTCCACAGGGAGGGCCCCTCCGTCATTTGGGAAAGCATTAATCACGGTCATCCCCAAAGAAGGAAAGGACCCTGCAGACTTCCAATCTTATAGACCAATCTCCCTCCTGATCGTGGATGCAAAGTTGTTCACCAGAATAATTGCAACAAGACTAGAGGGCCTCCTTCCGAGGCTCATCCATTCTGATAAGGTGGGCTTCATACAGGGGAGGCAGGGAGCAGACACCCTCAGGAAGACTCTCCATTTTATGAGGGAGGCAGTACCCAGGGGGGGCAACCCAGTCTTGGTGGCCATAGATGCCGAAAAGGCCTTTGACCGAGTCAACTGGGAGTTTCTACATGGGGTACTAGAGAAATTTGGATTTGGTGAGGGTGCCCGACGAGCGATCAAGGCTCTGTACGCAGAACCGTCAGCCAGAGTTATGGTAAATGGGTGGATATCATGTAGATTTAATCTTCAGTGAGGGACCCGACAGGGCTTCCCCCTCTCGCCCCTATTGTTTGCAATGACCATGGAGATTTTGGCACAATATCTGAGGGGGTCCCCTGATGTGATGGGTATAGATGTGGGAGACTGAACCTTTTAACTCGGTCTCTATGCAGATGATATAATGCTCCACGTGAGGCAGCCAGCCCAATCTGTCCCAGCCGCCTTGCGGGTGATAGAGGAGTTCAGGCATTTTTACGGATTGAAGGTGAATGTGGGCACATTTGGTCCCCACCGGTGAGGGATGCGATCCCTGGCCACAAACATTATCAGTCCTGGTTTGAAGCGGGGATTTGCAGGGTGGGTCAGTTGGTTAAAGAAAATACATTCATAAGCATCCAGGAACTGGAGGAAGCATTGGGCATTGGCAGGCTGTCCCCACTCCTCTATCTAAGATTGAAGGGGGTGTTCATGGCAGGGAAATGGAAGCAGCATATACAGAGGCCACTCACCCCAGTAGAGAAGGTCTTGGACACGCATGTAGATATGAAAGGTCTCATCTCCCTACTGTATACGGCACTTTTGTCCCGCTGTATAGGAGCAATCAGGGGTCTAAGAACGAGATGGGAGAGGGACTTGGGCTGTGAAATTGGGGACGGTTTATGGGTGCGACTCTGTGGTAGGGTATTTAAGACCTCAATTTCATGTCAATATAAGATGCACGCCATAAAACTGCTTCACAGGTGGAAATATGAACGGGGAGTACTCTCCAAGATGTTTCCAGCGGTGATTCCCCGTTGCTGGCATGGATGCGGGGAAAAAGCCAATTATTGGCATATGTGGTGGACATGTCGCAAAGTGCGCACATATTGGGCAGAAGTGTTGAGCTGGATCAAAGAGGCGGACGGAGGATCCCACCTACTAGACCCAATCTTAGTATTATTTGGACTTGAAAGAAGGGATGAGCAGTTGGACAAGCTTCCACACCTGTCACATTGTTTACTTTTAGCGGCCAGAGCCTGTCGAGCTAGAACTTGGAAAAGGACCTGCCTCCCCATGAAGAAAGAATGGGTGGCAGTGGCCAGGGATATTTATCTTATGGAAAAGATCACAGAAGCTATACAGGGATCCAGCGTTCTGATAGAGACTGAATGGCTCGGGTTCTTTAGTGCTTTTAGTAACATGGAAAGTACTGGTTGAAATTCCCGGAGAACAGTGACTCGGCCCCACCAAATAGTTAACTTGGAAAACACAGACTTTAATTTAGAGGAATCAGCCCTTTTCCGACGATCTAGTGCCCGGTCGGGACTGCCGACAACGGATTGAACAGTATAAGTGAAAGCAGCGATCAGAGACTGTGCCTTGAAAGAGGGTGGGGGGAGGAGGGAGGGGAGGATGTATACGCCAGGGAATTATCTAATTTTTTTTTGTATAAGGTTTATAGGGACACAAGTCCCTTTCATGTTTGCTCCGAAGGTTCTCTGTTGTTTCATAAAACCAATAAAAATAAATAAAATTAAAAAAAACACAATGTCATTCTTCTGCAAGAGACCTGGGCCTTGGAGACCACACTGTTAGATGGCTACACACCGTAGCGGATCTCAGCGAAAAAAATGCTACAGTAAGATGTTATGGGGGTCTGGCGATTTTCATTTAAGCCTCCTTAACCTGTAGGTTTAGGGTAGTGGAGACTGACATGGACTACCTACAGGTGCTCCGTATTTTACCCTCTAGGAGAGACCCGTTAATCATTTTGAACCTCTATAACAGCCCCCATAAAGCTGAGGCAGACAGGTTAGCCAAAGTCAAGGCGTTTATTGATGAGTTATTTCTAAACAGGAGGAATCGTAATGAGCAATGCATATTTGGTGGAGATTTTAACCTCAAAATGGGTGTAGGTCTGTGTGGAGTCATGCCTCGGGTGGTGCCGCGGCGTGCACTTAACCCGCACGAGCCCGGAGACGCTGGACACCCTGGCGGCATGCCCGCCCTTCCCGGTGTAGCAAGGAAGGGGGAAGCCGCCGCGGACAGCCGCGTTGCTGGCGGCCGCGGCGACGCTGCGGAAAGAGCCGCTATAGACAGCCGCGGCGAAGCCGCGAGAGAAGCCCCTGCGGACAGCCGCGGCGAGCCCACGGAACACTCACCTGGGTTCCACTCCGGTCCAGGGAACGGGGAGCCATGCTCGCGGTGGTGCCGGGACGCAGGAGAGCAGCGACCGGATCGCCGCCTCCGTGCTCCTTCTGATGGAGCCAGGACTTTATGTGGCTGGAGAAGGACGCCCATCGTCCGGATGCGTCCTTACACCACGCGGCCACGGCCGCATGGCCAACGTGAACCCTCACCACCTCAAGGGAAACGGGAAGGGCGACAGCCCGGGGCGGCAACCTTTAAGGGAGGCGGGACAACGTCCCAGGAACCAATGAGAAGGGGGATAGCCCAGGCTCCCAGTGATTGGAGGGGGTTTGAAACCTCCTGTTATGATAAAAGGGCGCCAAACCAAACTAATGGGTTGCTCTCATTCCACAGGACACGGAGAAAGGAGAGAGGGGAGAACCAGAGTGGTGGGCCTATCCGGACACCTCAAGATAAGACCAGACCAGGACTAACGTCGTTATATTTTGGAAGGCCAAGACACCGGTGAAGTTAACCGGGAGGACTTGATAATAATACCCTTAACATAACGCTATCCTTCAACCAGTGATTAAAATATTGTTTCAGCATCCACCTGTCTCCGAGCTTAATTCCACACTGGCGACGAAGGTGGGATTCTGACAGCGCTATGGAGGCATTGATAAAGACCCTGACCGAGGGTCAACAGCAATTGCAACAGATGGTGCAGCTACAGTCACAACAAGCAGCTGCGGATCGGCAAGCCTTTCAACAGGCCATCCAGCTGCAGGGTACTATACAGACCACTGCGCAGGACAAACAGCATGAGACTATAACCCGTCTCACAGATGCAGTAGCCAATACGAGAAACCAACCACTGGTGCCCTCGGCCCTCCTGCAGAAGTATAGGGACGGGGAGGACCCTGCCTTTTTCTTTACCAGTTTCGAACGCATAGCCAGGAACGCGCAATGGCCTCCAGACCGGTGGGGTCAGTATGTCGCCCCCCTTCTATCTGGGGTGATGCAGGGCGCCTACCAGGCGGTAAACCCCAACGGCAATACGCCGTACGGAGAGATCAAGGCCGCAGTGCTAGACCGTTTAGGACTGGACGATGAAGCATACCGGATCCAGCTAAGGGAAGCCAGACTCAGGGCTGGGGAAAGCCCACGCCAGCTGTATTATAGGATAAAAGACCTAGCCGAGAAGTGGTTGCTGGCCCCAAACCCCGCTAACCAACCCCTGCTCGATAAAATCATACTGGAACAGTTCATAGAAGCCCTGCCCGGGCAAATGCAGAAATGGGTCAGGCAGCACCATCGGCCCACCCTAACCGAAGCAGTGGACATAGCGTCGGCGTATCAGAAGGCAGGTCACTTCCGGCTACCACCCACAGGAGTATCAGCCCGCATTGCCATCCCGGTTTCCGACCCCCATGTGATTAGGGGTAGCCGAGTCCTACCCTTCAGGTGGAAACCCTCAGAGGACAAGAAACCAGGAAGCGAAGAGAAGGCCCCAATGCCGACACCTGGTTACAAGCAACCGCAGTGTTATGAGTGCAACGAGTGGGGCCACATAGCCCGGTTTTGTCCCAGGAGAAGACCGGTTGAACCCATGGACATCGGTTACCTGAACCCGATAGACGAGGAGGGCGTCCTGGGACCCTATGTGGTGGACATTCGTGTCGACGGCCGACCATCACGTGCACTCTTGGACAGCGGCAGCAGGCAGACGGCCATATCACCAACCGTGAGTAACTCTCCCTGCTTGTCTAATGTAACGGTACCTATCCGATGCATTCACGGGGAGACCAAGTGTTACCCAATGAAGGATGTAGTAATTGACTTAAATGAAACCTCCACTCCCTTGAGGGTTGCCGTCCTACCTAGTCTTACCACCCCAGTGGTAATTGGGACTGACCTTCCCCACTTCAACCAGACCTTAAGGGACCTAAGGGAAGAGAAGCACCCGCCCGAATCCAGTGTTGCGGGAACGGACCCTGTTTCCCGGGAACCCCTACCAGGGCGGAAAAGGCGGACCCGGATGGCATGGTGTCAGGCCAGTTATATGACCCGACCCATCGATTGGAAGCTTGAAGATAACGAGGACACCATAAGGGGAGAGACCCTAACCGACCCAACCCTACGTGTGGCCAGGGAAAGGGCAGCCCGGGAAGGGGAACCCAACCTAGCCAGTGGCCCAGGGTTCCTTCTACGCAATGGTCTCCTATACCGGAGGTATAAGGGTGACGATGGCGCCGTAAAAGAACAATTAGTGTTACCGAAGAGTCACCGTCTTATAGTACTACAACTGGCCCACAATCATCCCTGTGGAGGTCACATGGCCTCCCTTAAGACCCAACAAAATCTTCTAAAGAGGTTTTTCTGGCCTGGCATTTACGGCGAGGTAGCCCGACATTGCAAGAATTGTTCCACCTGCCAGCTTACCAGCGGGGTACTACCCGCCAAGGCACCACTACAGAAAATGCCCCTCATTTCGATCCCATTCCAGAGGATCGGCATGGACATAGTGGGACCCCTGGAACCAGCCAGCCGCGGTTACAAATACTTATTGGTCGTAGTCGACTACGCCACCCGCTACCCAGAGGCCTTTCCCCTAAAGGGAACATCGGCCCGGGTATTATGCAACCAACTAATCCCGTTCTTTGCCCGAGTGGGGATACCCTCCGAGATAATCACCGACCAGGGCACTAATTTCATGTCAACCCTCCTAAAACAAATATGTGGACAGCTACAGATCAAACAATTGAGAACCTCAGTATACCATCCCCAAACTGATGGGCTGGTAGAACGATATAACCAGACGATCAAAAAAATGCTAAGAAGGGTGACGGGACCAACCGGGAAAAACTGGGATCGGGCGATCCCCCTGGTGTTAATGGTGTTAAGAGACACCCCACAGTCTTCCACCGGTTTTTCTCCCTTCGAGCTCTTGTTTGGGAGACAACCTCGGACGATACTAGACCTGGTTAAGGAGGAGTGGGAATCCACGGAAGAGGTGTCCTTAACCGAGTATACAGAGGAATTAAAGGAACACCTAACCGCATTACGTACACTGGCCCAGAACAACCTTGGTCATGCCCAAACATCTCAAGAAAGAAATTACAACAAGGGGAGCCGGATGAGAACCTTCAGCCCAGGGGACCAGGTATTGGTACTCCTACCTACCAGCACCAACAAGCTCTTAGCCAGATGGAGAGGACCCTACAAGATCATTGATGTGCTAAGCCCAGTGACCTATCGGGTACAACAACCCGATCGAACTACCCCAGAAAAGGTCTATCACATCAACCTTCTAAAAAAATGGAACAAGCCTCTTCTGGGCGCCTTTGTGAGCATGGAGGAACCCGAATCGGAAGAAATCCTGAACACCGTTCCCCATACCCTGGATGCAGTCAACTGGGGTGACACCCTTTCCCCCGAAATGAAGACGGACATTAGGAACAGGCTGTTCCCCTATGCTGACGCCTTTTCCTCCTTACCTGGACGAACCAACGTGCTTGAACATGTAATCAAAACGGACCCCGGACCACCCGTGAGGCTTAGACCGTACCGGATACCCGAAGCCAGGCGGAACATCATTAAATCCGAGGTGGATGAAATGTTACGGATGGATATCATCGAGCCATCTGTCAGCGTTTGGTCGTCCCCCATAGTGCTCGTTCCTAAACCAGATGGTTCGATCCGTTTCTGTATGGACTACCGACAGTTGAATGCGGTGTCCCGATACGAAGCCTATCCAATGCCTCGGATGGACGAACTACTGGAGGGCCTTGGAGCAGCCCAATTCTTAAGTACTCTGGATTTAACCAAGGGCTATTGGCAGATACCCCTACGCACCAAGGATAGGGAGAAAACTGCCTTTTCCACCCCACAAGGCTTATACCAATATAAGGTTCTACCCTTTGGACTCCATTAGGCCCCCGCCACGTTCCAGAGGCTGATGGACATCATACTAAGACCGCATGCTGGATACGCTGCTGCTTACCTGGACGACATTGTCGTGTACAGCCAATCCTGGGGGTCCCATCTGGACCATCTGGACCTAGTAGTAGCTGATTTACAGAGGGCAGGGTTACATATCAACCCCAAGAAGACTACGATGGGAACCCACGAAACCAAATATCTGGGCCACATAGTGGGTGGGGGAGTGCTTAAACCTCAGTTGTCCAAAACCCAGGCTATACGCGATATACCGACTCCCACCAACAGGAAACAAATACGAGCATTCCTGGGGTTGATCGGGTATTACAGGAGATTCATCCCTGACTTCTCCTCGGTGGCCGCACCTTTGACAGACGCGTTACGACTCAAGGGAAATCCCAATCTGACCAACAACCCAAGTGCCTTGAACGCCATAGCGGACCTGAAGCGACGGATCACGTCAAACCCGGTCCTCTGCTGTCCGGACTTCCAGAAACATTTCTTTTTACAGACAGACGCCTCCAACCAGGGACTAGGAGCTGTACTGTCGCAGGAGACTAGAGGGGATCTACAACCGGTGTGTTTCATCAGTCGGAAGCTGTTGCCCCACGAGGCGGCTTACTTGACCATTGAGAAGGAGTGCTTGGCCATCAAGTGGGCCGTTGACTCACTCCGGTATTATCTGCTGGGTCGCCGGTTCACCCTGTATACCGACCATGCCCCCCTCCAGTGGCTGGCTCAGCATAAAGACACTAACCAAAGGGTTCTCCGCTGGTTTCTCTCCCTTCAGCCTTTCGACTTCATCACGTTGCACAGACCTGCCAGGTTCCAGCTAGTGGCGGACTATCTGTCTAGATGCTCACCCTGGCCCGAACGGCCTGGGATTGGGGTGGGGATGTGTGGAGTCATGCCTCGGGTGGTGCCGCGGCGTGCACTTAACCCGCACGAGCCCGGAGACGCTGGACACCCTGGCGGCATGCCCGCCCTTCCCGGTGTAGCAAGGAAGGGGGAAGCCGCCGCGGACAGCCGCGTTGCTGGCGGCTGCGGCGACGCTGCGGAAAGAGCCGCTATAGACAGCCGCGGCGAAGCCGCGAGAGAAGCCCCTGCGGACAGCCGCGGCGAGCCCGCGGAACACTCACCTGGGTTCCACTCCGGTCCAGGGAACGGGGAGCCATGCTCGCGGTGGTGCCGGGACGCAGGAGAGCAGCGACCGGATCGCCGCCTCCGTGCTCCTTCTGATGGAGCCAGGACTTTATGTGGCTGGAGAAGGACGCCCATCGTCCGGATGCGTCCTTACACCACCCGGCCACGGCCGCATGGCCAACGTGAACCCTCACCACCTCAAGGGAAACGGGAAGGGCGACAGCCCGGGGCGGCAACCTTTAAGGGAGGCGGGACAACGTCCCAGGAACCAATGAGAAGGGGGATAGCCCAGGCTCCCAGTGATTGGAGGGGGTTTGAAACCTCCTGTTATGATAAAAGGGCGCCAAACCAAACTAATGGGTTGCTCTCATTCCACAGGACACGGAGAAAGGAGAGAGGGGAGAACCAGAGTGGTGGGCCTATCCGGACACCTCAAGATAAGACCAGACCAGGACTAACGTCGTTATATTTTGGAAGGCCAAGACACCGGTGAAGTTAACCGGGAGGACTTGATAATAATACCCTTAACATAACGCTATCCTTCAACCAGTGATTAAAATATTGTTTCAGCATCCACCTGTCTCCGAGCTTAATTCCACAGTCTGCAAAGGATCTGTTAGATCCGCTGGAGGACTGGTCACTGAACATCCCCTTGCCCACAATGAAATATGGACGGGTGTGTGCAAAGGGTCTCCAAATGTGTTTCTGGCTCATCGAATAGGGGCTGCGCACGGTAAACGGATGCAAAGCACCCGATAAAACGGGTAACCTTACCTTCAATAATCGCCAAGTTTGGAGGGGGTGTGGCCAGCAAGCGGGCAATGAGGACGTGATTCCTCACTGCTCCCAGTCCGCCAGCTAGATCCTGCCTTTATCCTGACAATTCATGTTGTTAAACTCACGAAAATAGCTTCCAAAAGCGGCGGAACCCTTCTGCAACGGGTCGCTGCACTATGGACATGAACCGACGTGTGGTTCCGGAGATATGCGCTGTGGAATCCAGAAGCGGCTGACTGCGTATGCCAGACAAGATGGCCGTTGAGACTGCGAGCTAAGAGGAAGGTGCGCATTATGTTAAAGGCTCCACTGAACCAGGCGTCCCGCGACAGCAACTACCATCACATCGCTGAGGTCGAAATCAGGAAGACTAAACACTGATCCCAACCCCAAACAACACTGCGAGTAGGCGGTCGAGCGCATCCATGAAAGCAGGCGGGCACTGGCATCCCCCGCTACGATACGAGGTGGAGCAACCCTGCTTGAGGACGACAGAGAGGACCAGCCGACGTTACGATCCTGATCACTGCAGCGACAAGGTGAGCCGCGCTATGGGTCCTCCCCCTGATGGGATCTCCAAGTGCCAGCGAGGCTCGGCTCCTACCTGCTGCCCCGGCGGTCGATGGGGCGGTCCCATCTGAGGCTGCGAGAAGCTGCTGTGGGCCCCTGGGAATGACGCGACCCAAGCTAGCAGGCAAACCGAGGAAGGCTGCCTGAAGGCAATCTGGTTGCAGGAGAGCCAGGCCGACAGCGAAGCAAGCAGCGCCAGCGACAAGGAGTGAGCGGGGGCAACCCAAATCAAACACGTCTCCTACCCAGAGACGGTGCGAAGAAGCTAAACTGCCTACCAACAACGATACGCAGCAGAATTATCCCTGGACCCCAACCGCTCACAGTGGGACCCTGAAGTGGAACGCGACACGTGGATTGCAACACACGTGCCACAAAGCAACCGAGAATGGAAGGTAAGCTGCCTATGCTGAGGGCATGGCTGTTATAAGGTGAATGAGAACTGCGCACTGAATCTACAACGCTCCGAGCTCCTGAAGGCAAGCGCCCCCAGCCAGCACGATCCTCCCCGCAATGAGAGACAATGACGGACTCTCCCAAGTCGGGAATAAAGCCAAGACAGAGTGTGGGTGAGCTTAAATGAGAGTTTATCAATCAGAATAGGGCATGCAAAGAACTCTGCAACCTCCGAGAGCGCTCTGTCTGACAATAGCAAAGACAGGCGTATTTATTTACAAAAAACGTCATCAGTACCTACATACTATAGGGGGCACAAGTTCAATGGGATTGGGTGGCGATGACTAGCTATAGGTGCTGCTGCGAGGTGGTTGGCCTTGGCTGGAAAACGTCACTGGTCAGCCTCGTGGGTTGGGCTGGGCCTGGCGGGTTGGCTGAGTTCATCCGGGCGGTGTTGTTGTGCCATCGCGGCCAGTGTCAGAGATGAATGTCTTTTCCTGACTTATTTGCCCTAGGCCATGCACACCGCAGTCATTCAGTCATTGCAATATTATCTTCTTTAGTAAATCTTCCAATAGGTTATTCTACAGGTTAATGCAACACAGGAGGAATGTACCTTGTGAGGGGTCTGGTGGTAATACGTCAGGACATGGTTACCAGGGTCCTGTTGACCGGGGCCATAGGTCGAGGTGCTAAGCTTCAGGGCCTGGGACGGGCGGTACAGGTCTTTCTGTCTTGTTAGAAGTTGTTATGGATGGGCCGCTGTGTGTTGTCAAAGTATTGGGTGTCCTGATTGCACAGGGCCATAAGTCTAAAATGATCCGGTGGGTTGTGGGGTTTACGAGGGGGCGCCTTTGGAAGTGTGTGTTCAGGCGGAGGTTTACTGCTGTGCTGTAAATAATGCAGGTGGCGGGCCGTGGCCTTGGGTACTGCAGAGGGGGCTACAAATCTTTGAAGCGGCTCCAGTCTGGTTGGGGGAGGTGGAGCAGCGCGGCGCGGGCCTCTGCTCTCATGGTTGGCAGTCTTCGCAGGGTGGGAGGGGGAATGGCCTTGCACATATTTTCAGAAAGGTATCTTCCTCGTATGTTGCCGACTTTAGGTAAAAACATCACAAACATTTGAGCACTCTATAATACGTATTCAAATTACTTTAAAACATACATTTCAACTTTGCTGGATGTGTCTCAATTATATCCAGCCTGAGCACCTTATTCGTACACTATGTTTTAACAACTACAGTATTTAGTTATATGCATATACATTTGCAGTAAGCGAGGTAGTAATGTGGTTGGTGGAGTACATAGAAAATGACCCGCCACTGTACGTGACGGTGGTGGCACATAAGGGGCTTAGACATACACACATGACAAGTGCATTCTCGCGCATCCTTCACATGAGTCCTCTGTATGGTCACATTCGTCCTCTCGTGTACTCTAGCAGCATTAGTTCAGTTTTGGCGCAAAACCATGGAGTGTAAGTTTCCCAGTGATACACGTAACAAAGAGATCCCTGGAACGCTCCTTCATTATTAGTACCCAACTGCAGTGGTGTGGGCTCGCCATTGCTTATATCATGGAAGCATGCTTTCTATGTTTATACATTTTACAGGTTTTTGTAATATAAGAGATTTTGTGGAGAAAAGCATACTTTGCAAGTGGTCTTGGCATTAATATGTAGAGACTTTTTGCCATCTGATGACCATTTTACAGTTCTCTTCATCGCCCAGGCCCGCTGGCCGGGTCACGCTGGGAGCGATGATACACTGCGGAAGGTGAAATGTTACAATTTAATGTATTACGCTAGCTCATGTCCGTCTTGTTCGTGGGAACGGGCTCGCAGCGGATCTGCCATGGTGCTGCGGCGACAGGGATAACTGAAACTTTCCGAAGGTGGGGGCCGCGCTACAGTGCGCTGAGCTCACACCATCTTTAGTAGACAAAATGGTTTCTGAGGCCTAGCTAAATTCAATACGTGCGGGCAATGTCTTCAGCAGGTGAGCCATCCACCACCTGGGCCCTGGTGGTAAGGAGGGGGCGCCCGATGAGCCATGGCCCTCACCTGGGGTGGAGATGCGGGCAAGGGGGGGTCTTTTGGACCACTCTTCCCCTACATTTCCCCCCTTTCGTTACTTAAGTAACGAATACTTTAAGTCCTCTAGCCTTCTACATTCTGCTTCGTCCATCACTGCCTCGTCCCATGCAGGTGTGCCTTTTATGGGCATCCAGGCTCTGCACACCCCCCGTAAGCTTTCCCCTCTCCTGGCATATTCATCTGGGGTACAAGTCAGGTATATACATCCGCCATCTCCCGCCAAATCTACCCACACCTCCTGGTACCATTCTAGTACGCGGGGCTCTCTAATGGTGGTGTGCCATGCTTTATCTATGATATCTTTGTCGTGATAGATAGGCACTAGCTGATATCTTGGTGTGTCATCTGTTCCTGTTTGTACCTGCACTTCCTGCATGTTTTGTATTGTCCCACGGGTGTTGCCCATTGTCACCATCATCATTGCACCATTTGGTACTGCGTTAGCACAAACTCGAAGACCCACCTGGCACAGGCAAAAAATTAAAAGGAGGAACACCACAGCTGGCATCAAAAATTTCACAGTTGTTCCAAACCATGAGGGGACCCAGGAGAAGATGTTATCGAACCACGTACTGTCTTCTGCTCCACCTTCCATTTTCATTTTTTCTCCTAGGTTGTGGACTGCTTCGATCACATGGGACAGGGAGCCGTTTTCTGCGTCTTCAGGAGGTACGAAAGTGCAGCAGGCACTTCCTATTTTTCGGCAAACACCTCCATCCATCGCCGTCAACAGGTCCAGGACATACCTGTTTTGCATCGTCATTAGCCGTAAAGCCCTTAGTTCCACTTTTATTACGTTGAACCCTTCTTCGGTGTCATTGGCCAGCTGAATCAATTCCCAACGTGTTATCTGGAGCCATTTTGTGTTTGCCCTTGCTTGGACACTTGAGATGAGTGAAGCAAAGAATGTTTCTGCTGAGCTGAATAATCGATATTTGTCTGGGATCTGAGCCAACAGTTCTGATGATTCCTTTGATATGTAGTTTGATGCACGTCTGTTACGGGTCAGCACCTCTCCCTTGTTTCCGGAAGACAGGACATACATTTGTGACTCCGCAGTCGGCTGGGCTGCACTCTGTTGTATGCGTTCCTGTGTCTTTTTGCTCCCATCGATGTGACTTTCTGGTATTACCATTAGGGCTGAGTGCAGAGTGGCCATTGAGCAGCTGCCACTCCATGACTGGGGGAGGTGCAGGTATGCCTGGTTGCCGCATACCCAGTACGTGTCCATCAGGGCCGCTGTCCCTTTTCTCAGATCTGGGATGGTGAGGGTTTTGTTACAGTTCTTGTTTGTCCCCATGGAGGTTTTCCCTTCTCCTTTAAAACATAATTCATAGTCTATTTCGTTCTGCAGTTTGAAGGGTTTTTCAATGGCGGTTACCCAAGTTAGTTTTGAAATGTGTTCCTTCCACAATGGTGTGCATGTTTCTTCTATCCACTGCAATTTCTCCGGTGCCACACCTCTCAGTGCTTCAGCTTTACACATTACTTCTTCATCCTTCCACTTGTTATCCGAAAAAAGTGTCCCTTGTATTACAAAAAATGGTTCTTCCAGACATACCACAGATGCTGTCTTTGGATAGCACGTTTTCTCGTTCTGCAGCATTTCAAAAGTAACTTCATGTGCCTGGAAGGTGTTCTTAATCCTGCACAACGTGAGATGAAGGAGACATTGGGCATCTATAATTGGCAACTCTTTGGGTAGCAATACTTTGGGTGTACCTGAAGCGTGAGGAATGAGGGAGCAGACATAACAGCTCTCGTTTGTTGTTTGTTTAGCTGTGGCACTCATATCCGCATACCATTTATTTGTTTGGTGGGGGTGTCGTGGGTCTTCCATTTTATCTAGACCTAACCCATAGTACTCATCATACTTCCTCCTCCCTGCCTCCCTCTTTCGTCTGTTGTTCTTGTTCCTCATGTACTTCCCAACTTCCTGGGCGAGGGATAAAATAGACCCCCCTTTCTCATTCCCGCCCCCCTTGGCCCATGCATCATATAATATTTCGTGTATTGCTAGCAGCTTTTCCTTTTCGTCCCTAACGTTATCTTGCAGGTTGTTTTTTTGTATGGGGGCAGGCTGGCTGGTGGGGGTGTTATACAACCATGATATGGCAGACGGGTTTCGGTCATTTAAACTGCGGGCATTGTAATTAGATATCCCTGGTGGAGACACTGTGTTGTTTTGCATTCCAACCTGTTGCTCTTTCTTTTGTAAGATGACAGCATTGGATGGTGTGGTACGATAACCCCATACAAGTTTAGTTCCGTCCCATACCAAAAAATCACCCTCCCTAGTATTGACACTTGCAGTTGTATTGATCCCAGTAGTGCTGTTAATCCCAGTGCTGTTAATCCCTCCCCCCTCGTTCATCTCGATAGAGATGAACGCTACAAACCAATATGTAACCAGGCCAAACATTAGTATAAAAAACAGCGTAATGCACACAGATAATCCACACTCATACGAATATCTGCATTTCTCATGTAATAATTCTCTCATTCTACTAATTCTCTCCGTTGCAGGCCGCCCGTTAGATGCCATGGTAGCTCCTGTTTGAGATATAAAAGTGCATTAAGTGCATGCATGTAAACATTTTGTTGGCACTATTAGTGCCAATATATATTGACATGGTCCGGAAGTGGGTAGGGTTTGTGGGGACGGGGATGCGCAGACAAGGGTGTGAACACTTCATAATTTAATCACTTCATTACTTACATATAAATTCACAAGATAAAAAGAAAAAACGTTTTTTTTTTGTTTTTTTTGGTGTAACATTTTTAAAGGAATGCAAGTATACTTATCAACCATATTCCCAGTCAGGTCCATTACTGTCACACATACACAAGTTCATATTCAGACATCCTGCTCAGTTGCATTGTTTGCTGTTGTCTGTGCCTCCTCATCCACCTCCTCCTGCACGTTACTATATGCTTTTCGTACATCTGTCAAGTGCACCCAGTATCTCAAGCCCTTCACTTTCACTGCCGTGGGCGTGCAAAACACTACCTCGTATGGGCCATGGAACCGTGGTGCATTCCATCGACGCACAAAACTTCTGACATAAATTGAGTCGCCCGGCATCAGCTGTAGCTGCTGTTCAGGCTCCGTGACAGACCCTGTTGTGTTTCCCTCCTCTCTAGTGAAGGGTGGAGAGAGCTGCTTTGATATCGCGCGCGCTGCCCTTGTCAATTTCTTCAAATAGTCTGTGAACTCATCTCCCAATATCGCAGCGCTTCTGTGTGCATCTGAGTGTTCACGCAGTGGAGAATGTGCTGTGTTCATTCTTCTCCCAGTCACGATCTCGTGCGGGGACAAATGGTGGTCTTTGCTCGGCTGATTTCTCAGCTCAAATAGCGCAAGGGGCAGACAGTAAATCCAAATCTTTTTAAGTGAGAAGCATAGTTTTGATAACCTGCCTTTTAACAGTCCGTTCATCTTTTCCACTACGCCATTACTTTGAGGATGATAAATCAAACACAACTTGTGTTTTATTCCCAATAATGTAGTGACTTCCTTGAAAAGTTCATTTACAAAATGAGTGCCATTATCTGAGTGAATCACGTCACAAATTCCCCAGCGCGGGAACACTTCCCTCACTAGGAACTTTGCAGCGCTTTTGGCATCAGGTCGTGGACATGGTCCTGCTTCCACCCACCTTGAGAATGGGCATACAACCACAATCATGTATCGTGCGCCATTACACCTTTCCCCCATGTCGGCCTAATCAATATGTAGCTCTCTGAATGGGCCAATGGGTTTTGGAATTGTTCCCCGGAGCGTGCGTAATGTCATTCCCGAATTGTATATTTCACATGTTGTGCATTCCATTGCTAATCGAGATACGTGCTCCTGGAGACAGGGCACGAACCATTCTTCCTGTATTTCTGCTGCAATGTGCTGTTTGGTATTGTGTGCAGGGAAGTGTAGCTGTTGAAACGCAATTTCCAACAACCTTATTGGCATTACCACTTTCCCTGAGTTGCTTTGTCGCCACAATAAGTCTGTTGCCGATTTGCTGCACCCTCGTTTTGTCCACATCAATTTTTCGTCTGCACTAGCTCCTTCCTGTAATTCTAGTATTTGTGATATAGGCATCATGCTGTAGCCTTCTGGAAGCTCTTCGTTTGTCTTGTGCTGTAACATGTACTCGCCTGCTTCATATTTCTGGAAATAGGAAGCTTCCTTGGTGGCAGCGTCCGCTGTTGGGTTTCCCAAAGACACAACGTCTGTGTTTGATGTATGTGCTTGGCACTTCACTATTGCTACCGCAGTAGGGTTTAGTAGGGCCTCAATTAGCCCTTTCAATAACTCTGCATGCTGTACTCGTGTTCCGTCTGCCCGTCGGAATCCCCTCCGCCCCCATCTTGCTAGACCTCCATGTACTGTCGTTGTCATGTAAGCTGAGTCTCTATATATTGTCACTGCACAACCCTTTGCTGCATGTAGTGCTTCTATGAGCGCAATCAGTTCTGCTGCTTGTGCGGAGTAATGTGATGGGAGGCGGTACTGTACTAGTGTTTCATACTCACCGTCTTCTAACCTCACCACTGCCATGCCCACATGTTTTTCTCCCGTGTCCACGTCAATCGATGCAGACCCATCCACGAAGTACACTTCTCCCTCGCTCAGAGCGTTCTCACACACCACTGTGTCCTCCCCTCTTTCTCCTGTGTAAGTTGCACAATCGTGGTTCTGCATGTCTTCTAGTGTGCATGCTTCTGTAATGAATGTTGCGGGGTTCACTGTCTTGCATCTCACCACATGGATATTTGCGCTAGACAATATGATCTCATAGGCTGTTGCCCGCTGTGTAGTCAGTGTGCTTTTTGACCTCTCAAGTATTGCAAATAATGAATGTTCCACAAACAATGTCACAGGGCATCCCATTACTATTGTGGCACTTTTCTCAATCGCGAACGCGGCTGCAGCGAGTGATTGCTCGCACGCGAAATGGCCTTGCATCACGGCATCTAAAGTACCACTATAGTAAGCCAGGGGCTTGTGTCCTAAGGACGTCTTTTGTGTCAGAACAGCTGTCATGAGTGTTCCCTTGCAGTGTGAGAATAAGTAAAATGTGCGTCCATAATCAGGATTTGCTAGCACTGGAGCACTTGAAATTAACTCTTTTAGTGATTGGAATGACGCTCTCATTTCTTCTGACCATTCTATTTTCTTGTTCTCCTGTTGTGCTTCCTTGAGTGCTTGTAGGAGGGGCCTCGTGTATGCTTCATAATCTAATATCCATGCTCGGCAATAGTTGCACATTCCCAAGAATTTCTGCATGTCTTTCACTGTGGTGGGTTCTCCTACTGATCTTATCGCTTCTACCCTGTCGGGGATTATTCTTTTTCCATCTTTTGATATCAGCTGACCCAAGTATAAGACTTCTGTCATGCAGTACTGTAGCTTTCCCTTGTCTACCTTGTACCCCTTGTTGGCCAATAGTGTTAGGAGTGTTGTTGAATCTTTTCTGCATGTGTCCTTGTCTTGTGCACACACTAGCAAATCATCTACGTACTGAATGATTGTACTCTCAACTGATAGGTTTCCCAAGTCTTCATGCAATATGCGGTTGAATATGCTTGGGCTCTCACAGTATCCCTGCGGTAACCTGCAGTGTTCGTATCTTTTTCCCCCCAGTGTGAATGCTGTCGGGTACCTACTTTCTTCAGCCAGGGGGATTGAGAAAAATGCATTTTTCAAGTCCACTACTGTGAAATGTGATGACGTTTTTGGGATGCTGCATAATATTGATGCAGGGTTCGGGACCAAAGGGAACTCTTTCTGAATTACATCATTTAGGGGGCGTAAATCCTGTATCATCCTCCAAGACCCTCCCTTTGCTTTTTTGATTGGATAAATACATGTGTTACATGGGGAATTTGAGGGCACTATTATCCCTTGTGCTAGTAGTGCATCTAGTGTTTCTTTTATCCCTTGTTCAGCTTCACGGGACAATGGATACTGTTTCACTCGGGGTAGAATTGCTCCTTGCTTTAGTTTTATTATCACAGGTTGTACTCCATGCAACAGCCCTACATCATGGGGGCCTGTTGTCCACAAATTATTTGGTACGAGTCTCATGTCATCATCAAAAAATGACGGCGGTGCTCCTACCACTGCCATCAGTTGAGCGGGGATTTCCCTAGCTTGAATCAAAATGTCACAGGGCATTGCTATTTCCATTATAATCTCACCATCCCCCTCTGCATCTGAAAAGAGATCCTCGTCTGTTAGGTCTCTTAGGGCGATGTTGGCATCCGTGCACAGTACTGTACGCCACTCACATCCTTCCATATCTAATCCAATCACAGCAATCCTTTTCGCTGATACCTGTACAGCGTGCAGGTCTAATGATACCACTGACCCTGGTGCTGTGTCGGGGCACCCTATGGGGCGGAAGAGGAACTCTGCTGGAATTCTCCAGTCCATTTTTCTCAGCTCTGGAATTATGAGGGCCAATGTCTTTAGCCCTTCGATAAACATTTCCTCATTTTCCGGCAACCCCCGTACTTCTTGTGTGGTTGTGTGGGCTTGTACCAACAACATTGCACGCAATGGGCATATTCCGGGTGTTGAACACACTATACCCCTCTCTGCGAATGATATGGTCATGTTGAGTTTACTCAGGAGATCCCTCCCTAATAAATGTATTGGTGAGTGTTCATAATACAGCAAAGGTGTCTTTACAGTCTTACCCCCCACTGTTACATCCAATGCTTATGTGTAAGGAACTTCAATTACAGCCCCAGAGAACCCCTGCGTCTCTAACTTCCGGTTAGATAACGGGAACCGGCCCTCTCTAATGCATGATTTCTCCGCTCCCGAATCAACCATGAATATGAACTGCTTGTCTCCTATCTGCGCCCCTACCAATGGTTCCTCTGCTGCATCGTAGGTGGTAGATAGAACTGGACACGCAAGTGTTCTCTGTGGGCTGTCCTATGCGGGGTGTCTCATCGCCCCCCTTGATTAAAGACACTCCCTGAGACCACTGATACGCCGTTATAGGGTGCTGGTGCTGTTGTCGCAAAAGGGTTTGCTGTTGTCGCAAAAGGGTTACCTGGCGTATACTGCATATTGTCATTGTTTTGTAGGTGGCTCTGTGTTCTATACTGGTGTCTCTGTTGTTGCTCATTGTTTCCTTGGCCTGGGTTTATCGGTTGTTGTTGTTGTCCCATTGGAAGACCATATGGGCTCCCCGGGTGGGGATGGCCATAATGTTCTACCTCTTGGAACCCGTTGTTAGGTCTGCCTCTGCACTCCCTAGAGTAATGCCCCCATCTCCCGCAGTTCCAGCAACTTCCTTGTGCACCTCTAGGACCCTGCCATCCACTTCCTCCCATTCCCCCGTTCCCCGGTCCACCTCCTCTTCGGCCCATGTACCCACCTCGTCCCCCTCGAGGGGTCCACTCTTGCCACTGCGGACCTCCGCCTTGCTCCTGCTCGTTCCACTGCCGCTGTCCTGTTCCCGCCCAATTAGTTGCCATCCTTCCTTGTATTGCTATGAGCCCCTCCTCCTCTTCTTCTCCCTCCCTGCTGTGTGGGAGCGCGGCTACTGCTGCTGCAACCTTCACCAACTTTGTCTGTACTAATTTCGCTTCGTCTGCCAATCTTTTCTGCGCCACCTCCTTCTCTCTTTCCTTTATTCGCTTACAATGGTGCACTATTATGCTCTGAATCTCAGGCCATCCCTTTGCTTCAATACCTGCTATCTTGTCGAGCGCTTTTTGCACTTCCTTTGGGAGCCCTCTTTTTATAATGAAGTAAAATAAAGATGTCGATTGATGCCAGGGCGTGCCCGTTTCTGCTCTCCACATCTCTTGGACCCGAAAAATGTAATCCATAGCCTCCTCCCCGTCATTCATTGTACACTGCATTACTGACTGTAAGTCTGGCATATCTGGGAATGTTTCTCGCAAGGCATCCCATACCCTGGCACGCACTGTGTTAAAGGAGGCTCCGTCATGGCGGTCGCAGTCTAATGTTACTCCCGGGAAACCGGCCTTGACCCATACTCTATCAGCCTGATCCCCCACTGCTGATACAAGCAAACTCTTCACATCTCCTATTGCTAGGGGTACCCCGGCAGTGTGTTTCTCAAAGGCGTATATCCATTTACTTGCCCCTCCCGATAACGGGGGCAATAGCTTTAATAAATTGTCTTTATCCATCTGAGCCCATGGGATGTAATTCGGCCTCCCTCCTCCCCTATGTATTAATGGGAGCTGTAGCTTTCCTTTTGTCGGTGTATCTGCACCCGTTTTGGATGCTGATGTTCCCAGTGATGCCATTTTCCGCACCCTGTTCCTTAATCGTCCCGTCCACTCATCATCCAGCGTTCTCATTGAACATGTACCATCCACCCCTTCACTTCCTCCTCCCATTGCCATGCTCAACCTGTCGCTTTCTTCTAAATCGTCCCTTATATCACATAGTAGTTCCTCTCTGTCCCCTGGAGGCCTTTCTTCATTATCAATACCTCCCTCTCGTGTCCCTACTTCTATTATTCGTGTCGGTTCTTCCTCAATTCTGAACAGTATCTCACCTTTTTTCCACCCGTCTTCAAGTGTTCTATTCTCACTCGGTGCTCTAGACGTGCGCCCTGATCTTATTGCATTAAGTGCTGTTTGTTCACATATGTCTTTTATCCTTGAGAGCTCATCTTTCGCTATTGAGAGCCTTGATTGTAAATCGTCTGTTAGTTTTTCTATGTCCACCCGTTGTGTACTTGCCTGGGCTCGCTCCCTTGTACTTTCATATGGCGGGGGTGCCGTTGGTCGGTGGGGTGTAGTAGTTGTCGTGGGAGGCACATAAGTGGGGTCACTGTACCCCTCTGCGGGCACAGGCTTGTTTAATATCGGGTACAAACTTATTACCTCTATTGGTGGCTCTACATTTGACAATTCTTTAGCATCTTTCTGTATCATCAGTGGATTGTCTGTGGTGGATGGTAGGTCAGGGTTTATTGCTGGTGCTTTAGGCGGTGGTATCTCTTCAAATAACCTCCAGAGATCCAATATTTCCCTCCTATTGTGCAACTGCTTCCCCTTGTATTTCAAACAAATGCATGTGGCCACCATATCCAGAACACTTTTATCAAAGGACCCCCCCTCTGGCCATATCTGGGGTAGCCCCTCTCCCTTCAGCTCTGTTATCCATTGGTCGTGATATTTCTTAATCCACTCCGCGTACCCTGGTAAATTCTTACAAATATGTGATAAGGGTGTTTCGGCCCCCATCTTTGTGCCCTCCTAGTACTTGTGTGTCTCTGTGTGTCCGCTGCTATAATGTAGATGTATTACCACTATTATTTTTCGTTTTCTACTTCACATTCAATAATGGGCTCCTTTGTGCTCTTCCCCCTGCCTGCACAATACAAAACTGGCTGTACACAGTTTCTATTCTATCCTCTTTGGGGGGGGGCACATACAAGAGCAAACCATCAGTGATTTTGACAATATCAACCCGGAAATCAAAAAGGTACCCACTCACTTCACCTTGTTATTTTTGTCTTCAAGAAGCCTTATCCGGCCACACTTACCATGACCATTCAATTACTATGCATTTATAGTCATTTTATACATTCACAGTTCCAAATTCTCTTCTGACGCACACGAGGTGCACACACCTCTCTGTAACACTCTCTTCACACGTTAGGCTGCCCTCCCTTTCCTCCCTAGCCGGCTGTCCCTGTCCGTCTTATTCAGATATATTGATGCGTATATATATATATATTTTGACCTACTCTTCCCCCTTCTAGTAGAACTCTCTGTCTCTTACTTTCCCCCTAACGTTTTGTACGGATCTCACCTTTATTTTCCCCCAACCTTAAAGAAAAGAATAGAAAAAAGAAATAGCAGTCACTAATATATTCTCCGTGTCCCCCTTTGCCAGACACTTTTAACTTATTATCCACTTCTTCATATATTCCCAGTACTAGTCAAGATAGCACTATGCGGCGCCGCTTTCCACCCCCTTTCGGAGCTAGGTTCCCGTCACTTTTATCTCTTATTCACCTCTTAATCCTAATGGCCATATGCAAAGAAAAAGCAAGGAAAGTCTAAGATGGTCCTTAGTAGACCTACATGCCCCCCCCTTCTAACCCTCCTCGTTCCCTGTCCTAAATTTCCTCCTCCACCCCCTTTATGATTGCTCGCACTCAATACTCACGTGCCCGTCTTGAACCGATAGTCTCCGAAACTGGGTCCGTCCAGGCAGTGTTGCCGTCAGCTCAACAGTCAGCCCCGGCTCCGGCGAGCGGTACTCAAAGGGGATTTTTCAACCGG
This sequence comes from Ambystoma mexicanum, assembly GCF_040938575.1. Classification (NCBI taxonomy): domain Eukaryota; kingdom Metazoa; phylum Chordata; class Amphibia; order Caudata; family Ambystomatidae; genus Ambystoma; species Ambystoma mexicanum. The sequence continues at coordinate 971,105,740 of NC_090936.1, read as the reverse complement.
GATCCCGTACCCTCTCTCTATTGAGTGCGCACTTCTTAGTGTACCGGTCGCCGTTGGCGGGCAGCCTCCCGGAGCCGGCTCACCGTGCGTATCCCTTTTCGACCGGAGATTCTCGTGCCAAAAGGGGACGGTAATGTTAGGTCGGGAAAGAATAATAATAATCACGCTTTCGGGGTCACCACTGAAGGCAAGCGTCCCCAGCCAGCACGATCCTCCCCGCAATGAGAGATAATGAAGGACTCTCCCAATATCGGGAATAAAGCCAAGACAGAGTGCGGGTGAGCTTAAATGGGAGTTTATCAATCAGAATAGGGCATGCAAAGAACTCTGCAAACTCCGAGAGCGCTCTGTCTGACAATAGCAAAGACAGGCGTATATATTTACAAAAAACGTCATAAGAACCTACATACTATAGGGGGCACAAGTTCAATGGGATTGGGTGGCGATGACTAGCTATAGGTGCTGCTGCGAGGTGGTTGGCCTTGGCTGGAAAACGTCACTGGTCAGCCTCGTGGGTTGGGCTGGGCCTGGCGGGTTGGCTGAGTTCATCCGGGCGGTGTTGTTGTGCCATCGCGGCCAGTGTCAGAGATGAATGTCTTTTCCTGACTTATTTGCCCTAGGCCATGCACACCGCAGTCATTCAGTCATTGCAATATTATCTTCTTTAGTAAATCTTCCAATAGGTTATTCTACAGGTTAATGCAACACAGGAGGAATGTACCTTGTGAGGGGTCTGGTGGTAATACGTCAGGACATGGTTACCAGGGTCCTGTTGACCGGGGCCATAGGTCGAGGTGCTAAGCTTCAGGGCCTGGGACGGGCGGTACAGGTCTTTCTGTCTTGTTAGAAGTTGTTATGGATGGGCCGCTGTGTGTTGTCAAAGTATTGGGTGTCCTGATTGCACAGGGCCATAAGTCTAAAATGATCCGGTGGGTTGTGGGGTTTACGAGGGGGCGCCTTTGGAAGGCCATGGAGTGTAAGTTTCCCAGTGATACACGTAACAAAGAGATCCCTAGAACGCTCCTTCATTATTAGTACCCAACTGCAGTGGTGTGGGCTCGCCATTGCTTATATCATGGAAGCATGCTTTCTATGTTTATACATTTTACAGGTTTTTGTAATATAAGAGATTTTGTGGAGAAAAGCATATTTTGCAAGTGGTCTTGGCATTAATATGTAGAGACTTTTTGCCATCTGATGACCATTTTACAGTTCTCTTCATCGCCCAGGCCCGCTGGCCGGGTCACGCTGGGAGCGATGATACACTGCGGAAGGTGAAATGTTACAATTTAATGTATTACGCTAGCTCATGTCCGTCTTGTTCGTGGGAACGGTCTCGCAGCGGATCTGCCATGGTGCTGCGGCGACAGGGATAACTGAAACTTTCCGAAGGTGGGGGCCGCGCTACAGTGCGCTGAGCTCACACCATCTTTAGTAGACAAAATGGTTTCTGAGGCCTAGCTAAATTCAATACGTGCGGGCAATGTCTTCAGCAGGTGAGCCATCCACCACCTGGGCCCTGGTGGTAAGGAGGGGGCGCCCGATGAGCCATGGCCCTCACCTGGGGTGGAGATGCGGGCAAGGGGGGGTCTTTTGGACCACTCTTCCCCTACATTTCCCCCCTTTCGTTACTTAAGTAACGAATACTTTAAGTCCTCTAGCCTTCTACATTCTGCTTCGTCCATCACTGCCTCGTCCCATGCAGGTGTGCCTTTTATGGGCATCCAGGCTCTGCACACCCCCCGTAAGCTTTCCCCTCTCCTGGCATATTCATCTGGGGTACAAGTCAGGTATATACATCCGCCATCTCCCGCCAAATCTACCCACACCTCCTGGTACCATTCTAGTACGCGGGGCTCTCTAATGGTGGTGTGCCATGCTTTATCTATGATATCTTTGTCGTGATAGATAGGCACTAGCTGATATCTTGGTGTGTCATCTGTTCCTGTTTGTACCTGCACTTCCTGCATGTTTTGTATTGTCCCATGGGTGTTGCCCATTGTCACCATCATCATTGCACCATTTGGTACTGCGTTAGCACAAACTCGAAGACCCACCTGGCACAGGCAAAAAATTAAAAGGAGGAACACCACAGCGGGCATCAAAAATTTCACAGTTGTTCCAAACCATGAGGGGACCCAGGAGAAGATGTTATCGAACCACGTACTGTCTTCTGCTCCACCTTCCATTTTCATTTTTTCTCCTAGGTTGTGGACTGCTTCGATCACATGGGACAGGGAGCCGTTTTCTGCGTCTTCAGAAGGTACGAAAGTGCAGCAGGCACTTCCTATTTTTCGGCAAACACCTCCATCCATCGCCGTCAACAGGTCCAGGACATACCTGTTTTGCATGGTCATCAGCCGTAAAGCCCTTAGTTCCACTTTTATTACGTTGAACCCTTCTTCGGTGTCATTGGCCAGCTGAATCAATTCCCAACGTGTTATCTGGAGCCATTTTGTGTTTGCCCTTGCTTGGACACTTGAGATGAGTGAAGCAAAGAATGTTTCTGCTGAGCTGAATAATCGATATTTGTCTGGGATCTGAGCCAACAGTTCTGATGATTCCTTTGATATGTAGTTTGATGCACGTCTGTTACGGGTCAGCACCTCTCCCTTGTTTCCGGAAGACAGGACATACATTTGTGACTCCGCAGTCGGCTGGGCTGCACTCTGTTGTATGCGTTCCTGTGTCTTTTTGCTCCCATCGATGTGACTTTCTGGTATTACCATTAGGGCTGAGTGCAGAGTGGCCATTGAGCAGCTGCCACTCCATGACTGGGGGAGGTGCAGGTATGCCTGGTTCCCGCATACCCAGTACGTGTCCATCAGGGCCGCTGTCCCTTTTCTCAGATCTGGGATGGTGAGGGTTTTGTTACAGTTCTTGTTTGTCCCCATGGAGGTTTTCCCTTCTCCTTTAAAACATAATTCATAGTCTATTTCGTTCTGCAGTTTGAAGGGTTTTTCAATGGCGGTTACCCAAGTTAGTTTTGAAATGTGTTCCTTCCACAATGGTGTGCATGTTTCTTCTATCCACTGCAATTTCTCCGGTGCCACACCTCTCAGTGCTTCAGCTTTACACATTACTTCTTCATCCTTCCACTTGTTGTCCGAAAAAAGTGTCCCTTGTATTACAAAAAATGGTTCTTCCAGACATACCACAGATGCTGTCTTTGGATAGCACGTTTTCTCGTTCTGCAGCATTTCAAAAGTAACTTCATGTGCCTGGAAGGTGTTCTTAATCCTGCACAACGTGAGATGAAGGAGACATTGGGCATCTATAATTGGCAACTCTTTGGGTAGCAATACTTTGGGTGTACCTGAAGCGTGAGGAATGAGGGAGCAGACATAACAGCTCTCGTTTGTTGTTTGTTTAGCTGTGGCACTCATATCCGCATACCATTTATTTGTTTGGTAGGGGTGTCGTGGGTCTTCCATTTTATCTAGACCTAACCCATAGTACTCATCATACTTCCTCCTCCCTGCCTCCCTCTTTCGTCTGTTGTTCTTGTTCCTCATGTACTTCCCAACTTCCTGGGCGAGGGATAAAATAGACCCCCTTTCTCATTCCCGCCCCCCTTGGCCCATGCATCATATAATATTTCGTGTATTGCCAGCAGCTTTTCCTTTTCGTCCCTAACGTTATCTTGCAGGTTGTTTTTTTGTATGGGGGCAGGCTGGCTGGTGGGGGTGTTATACAACCATGATATGGCAGACGGGTTTCGGTCATTTAAACTGCGGGCATTGTAATTAGATATCCCTGGTGGAGACACTGTGTTGTTTTGCATTCCACCCTGTTGCTCTTTCTTTTGTAAGATGACAGCATTGGATGGTGTGGTACGATAACCCCATACAAGTTTAGTTCCGTCCCATACCAAAAAATCACCCTCCCTAGTATTGACACTTGCAGTTGTATTGATCCCAGTAGTGCTGTTAATCCCAGTGCTGTTAATCCCTCCCCCCTCGTTCATCTCGATAGAGATGAACGCTACAAACCAATATGTAACCAGGCCAAACATTAGTATAAAAAACAGCGTAATGCACACAGATAATCCACACTCATACGAATATCTGCATTTCTCATGTAATAATTCTCTCATTCTACTAATTCTCTCCGTTGCAGGCCGCCCGTTAGATGCCATGGTAGCTCCTGTTTGAGATATAAAAGTGCATTAAGTGCATGCATGTAAACATTTTGTTGGCACTATTAGTGCCAATATATATTGACATGGTCCGGAAGTGGGTAGGGTTTGTGGGGACGGGGATGCGCAGACAAGGGTGTGAACACTTCATAATTTGATCACTTCATTACTTACATATAAATTCACAAGATAAAAAGAAAAAACGTTTTTTTTTTTGTTTTTTTTGGTGTAACATTTTTAAAGGAATGCAAGTATACTTATCAACCATATTCCCAGTCAGGTCCATTACTGTCACACATACACAAGTTCATATTCAGACATCCTGCTCAGTTGCATTGTTTGCTGTTGTCTGTGCCTCCTCATCCACCTCCTCCTGCACGTTACTATATGCTTTTCGTACATCTGTCAAGTGCACCCAGTATCTCAAGCCCTTCACTTTCACTGCCGTGGGCGTGCAAAACACTACCTCGTATGGGCCATGGAACCGTGGTGCATTCCATCGACGCACAAAACTTCTGACATAAATTGAGTCGCCCGGCATCAGCTGTAGCTGCTGTTCAGGCTCCGTGACAGACCCTGTTGTCTTTCCCTCCTCTCTAGTGAAGGGTGGAGAGAGCTGCTTTGATATCGCGCGCGCTGCCCTTGTCAATTTCTTCAAATAGTCTGTGAACTCATCTCCCAATATCGCAGCGCTTCTGTGTGCATCTGAGTGTTCACGCAGTGGAGAATGTGCTGTGTTCATTCTTCTCCCAGTCACGATCTCGTGCGGGGACAAATGGTGGTCTTTGCTTGGCTGATTTCTCAGCTCAAATAGCGCAAGGGGCAGACAGTAAATCCAATTCTTTTTAAGTGAGAAGAATAGTTTTGATTACCTGCCTTTTAACAGTCCGTTCATCTTTTCCACTACGCCATTACTTTGAGGATGATAAATCGAACACAACTTGTGTTTTATTCCCAATAATGTAGTGACTTCCTTGAAAAGTTCATTTACAAAATGAGTGCCATTATCTGAGCGAATCACGTCACAAATTCCCCAGCGCGGGAACACTTCCCTCACTAGGAACTTTGCAGCGCTTTTGGCATCAGGTCGTGGACATGGTCCTGCTTCCACCCACCTTGAGAATGGGCATACAACCACAATCATGTATCGTGTGCCATTACACCTTTCCCCCATGTCGGCGTAATCAATATGTAGCTCTCTGAATGGGCCAATGGGTTTTGGAATTGTTCCCCGGAGCATGCGTAATGTCATTCCCGAATTGTATATTTCACATGTTGTGCATTCCATTGCTAATCGAGATACGTGCTCCTGGAGACAGGGCACGAACCATTCTTCCTGTATTTCTGCTGCAATGTGCTGTTTGGTATTGTGTGCAGGGAAGTGTAGCTGTTGAAACGCAATTTCCAAAAACCTTATTGGCATTACCACTTTCCCTGAGTTGCTTTGTCGCCACAATAAGTCTGTTGCCGATTTGCTGCACCCTCGTTTTGTCCACATACATTTTTCGTCTGCACTAGCTCCTTCCTGTAATTCTAGTATTTGTGATATAGGCATCATGCTGTAGCCTTCTGGAAGCTCTTCGTTTGTCTTGTGCTGTAACATGTACTCGCCTGCTTCATATTTCTGGAAATAGGAAGCTTCCTTGGTGGCAGCGTCCGCTGCTGGGTTTCCCAAAGACACAACGTCTGTGTTTGATGTATGTGCTTGGCACTTCACTATTGCTACCGCAGTAGGGTTTAGTAGGGCCTCAATTAGCCCTTTCAATAACTCTGCATGCTGTACTCGTGTTCCGTCTGCCCGTCGGAATCCCCTCCGCCCCCATCTTGCTAGACCTCCATGTACTGTCGTTGTCATGTAAGCTGAGTCTCTATATATTGTCACTGCACAACCCTTTGCTGCATGTAGTGCTTCTATGAGCGCAATCAGTTCTGCTGCTTGTGCGGAGTAATGTGATGGGAGGCGGTACTGTACTAGTGTTTCATACTCACCGTCTTCTAACCTCACCACTGCCATGCCCACATGTTTTTCTCCCGTGTCCACGTCAATCGATGCAGACCCATCCACGAAGTACACTTCTCCCTCGCTCAGAGCGTTCTCACACACCACTGTGTCCTCCCCTCTTTCTCCTGTGTAAGTTGCACAATCGTGGTTCTGCATGTCTTCTAGTGTGCATGCTTCTGTAATGAATGTTGCGGGGTTCACTGTCTTGCATCTCACCACATGGATATTTGCGCTAGACAATATGATCTCATAGGCTGTTGCCCGCTGTGTAGTCAGTGTGCTTTTTGACCTCTCAAGTATTGCAAATAATGAATGTTCCACAAACAATGTCACAGGGCATCCCATTACTATTGTGGCACTTTTCTCAATCGCGAACGCGGCTGCAGCGAGTGATTGCTCGCACGCGAAATGGCCTTGCATCACGGCATCTAAAGTACCACTATAGTAAGCCAGGGGCTTGTGTCCTAAGGACGTCTTTTGTGTCAGAACAGCTGTCATGAGTGTTCCCTTGCAGTGTGAGAATAAGTAAAATGTGCGTCCATAATCAGGATTTGCTAGCACTGGAGCACTTGAAATTAACTCTTTTAGTGATTGGAATGACGCTCTCATTTCTTCTGACCATTCTATTTTCTTGTTCTCCTGTTGTGCTTCCTTGAGTGCTTGTAGGAGGGGCCTCGTGTATGCTGCATAATCTAATATCATGCTCGGCAATAGTTGCACATTCCCAATAATTTCTGCATGTCTTTCACTGTGGTGGGTTCTCCTACTGATCTTATCGCTTCTACCCTGTCGGGGATTATTCTTTTTCCATCTTTTGATATCAGCTGACCCAAGTATAAGACCTCTGTCATGCAGTACTGTAGCTTTCCCTTGTCTACCTTGTACCCCTTGTTGGCCAATAGTGTTAGGAGTGTTGTTGAATCTTTTCTGCATGTGTCCTTGTCTTGTGCACACACTAGCAAATCATCTACGTACTGAATGATTGTACTCTCAACTGATAGGTTTCCCAAGTCTTCATGCAATATGCGGTTGAATATGCTTGGGCTCTCACAGTATCCCTGCGGTAACCTGCAGTGTTCGTATCTTTTTCCCCCCAGTGTGAATGCTGTCGGGTACCTACTTTCTTCAGCCAGGGGGATTGAGAAAAATGCATTTTTCAAGTCCACTACTGTGAAATGTGATGACGTTTTTGGGATGCTGCATAATATTGATGCAGGGTTCGGGACCAAAGGGAACTCTTTCTGAATTACATCATTTAGGGGGCGTAAATCCTGTATCATCCTCCAAGACCCTCCCTTTGCTTTTTTGATTGGATAAATACATGTGTTACATGGGGAATTTGAGGGCACTATTATCCCTTGTGCTAGTAGTGCATCTAGTGTTTCTTTTATCCCTTGTTCAGCTTCACGGGACAATGGATACTGTTTCACTCGGGGTAGAATTGCTCCTTGCTTTAGTTTTATTATCACAGGTTGTACTCCATGCAACAGCCCTACATCATGGGGGCCTGTTGTCCACAAATTATTTGGTACGAGTCTCATGTCATCATCAAAAAATGACGGCGGTGCTCCTACCACTGCCATCAGTTGAGCGGGGATTTCCCTAGCTTGAATCAAAATGTCACAGGGCATTGCTATTTCCATTATAATCTCACCATCCCCCTCTGCATCTGAAAAGAGATCCTCGTCTGCTAGGTCTCTTAGGGCGATGTTGGCATCCGTGCACAGTACTGTACGCCACTCACATCCTTCCATATCTAATCCAATCACAGCAATCCTTTTCGCTGATACCTGTACAGCGTGCAGGTCTAATGATACCACTGACCCTGGTGCTGTGTCGGGGCACCCTATGGGGCGGAAGAGGAACTCTGCTGGAATTCTCCAGTCCATTTTTCTCAGCTCTGGAATTATGAGGGCCAATGTCTTTAGCCCTTCGATAAACATTTCCTCATTTTCCGGCAACCCCCGTACTTCTTGTGTGGTTGTGTGGGCTTGTACCAACAACATTGCACGCAATGGGCATATTCCGGGTGTTGAACACACTATACCCCTCTCTGTGAATGATATGGTCATGTTGAGTTTACTCAGGAGATCCCTCCCTAATAAATGTATTGGTGAGTGTTCATAATACAGCAAAGGTGTCTTTACAGTCTTACCCCCCACTGTTACATCCAATGCTTATGTGTAAGGAACTTCAATTACAGCCCCAGAGAACCCCTGCGTCTCTAACTTCCGGTTAGATAACGGGAACCGGCCCTCTCTAATGCATGATTTCTCCGCTCCCGAATCAACCATGAATATGAACTGCTTGTCTCCTATCTGCGCCCCTACCAATGGTTCCTCTGCTGCATCGTAGGTGGTAGATAGAACTGGACACGCAAGTGTTCTCTGTGGGCTGTCCTATGCGGGGTGTCTCATTGCCCCCCCTTGATTAAAGACACTCCCTGAGACCACTGATACGCCGTTATAGGGTGCTGGTGCTGTTGTCGCAAAATGGTTTGCTGTTGTCGCAAAAGGGTTACCTGGCGTATACTGCATATTGTCATTGTTTTGTAGGTGGCTCTGTGTTCTATACTGGTGTCTCTGTTGTTGCTCATTGTTTCCTTGGCCTGGGTTTATCGGTTGTTGTTGTTGTCCCATTGGAAGACCATATGGGCTCCCCGGGTGGGGATGGCCATAATGTTCTACCTCTTGGAACCCGTTGTTAGGTCTGCCTCTGCACTCCCTAGAGTAATGCCCCCATCTCCCGCAGTTCCAGCAACTTCCTTGTGCACCTCTAGGACCCTGCCATCCACTTCCTCCCATTCCCCCGTTCCCCGGTCCACCTCCTCTTCGGCCCATGTACCCACCTCGTCCCCCTCGAGGGGTCCACTCTTGCCACTGCGGACCTCCGCCTTGCTCCTGCTCGTTCCACTGCCGCTGTCCTGTTCCCGCCCAATTAGTTGCCATCCTTCTTTGTATTGCTATCAGCCCCTCCTCCTCTTCTTCTCCCTCCCTGCTGTGTGGGAGCGCGGCTACTGCTGCTGCAACCTTCACCAACTTTGTCTGTACTAATTTCGCTTCGTCTGCCAATCTTTTCTGCGCCACCTCCTTCTCTCTTTCCTTTATTCGCTTACAATGGTGCACTATTATGCTCTGAATCTCAGGCCATCCCTTTGCTTCAATACCTGCTATCTTGTCGAGCGCTTTTTGCACTTCCTTTGGGAGCCCTCTTTTTATAATGAAGTAAAATAAAGATGTCGATTGATGCCAGGGCGTGCCCGTTTCTGCTCTCCACATCTCTTGGACCCGAAAAATGTAATCCATAGCCTCCTCCCCGTCATTCATTGTACACTGCATTACTGACTGTAAGTCTGGCGTATCTGGGAATGTTTCTCGCAAGGCATCCCATACCCTGGCACGCACTGTGTTAAAGGAGGCTCCGTCATGGCGGTCACAGTCTAATGTTACTCCCGGGAAACCGGCCTTGACCCATACTCTATCAGCCTGATCCCCCACTGCTGATACAAGCAAACTCTTCACATCTCCTATTGCTAGGGGTACCCCGGCAGTGTGTTTCTCAAAGGCGTATATCCATTTACTTGCCCCTCCCGATAACGGGGGCAATAGCTTTAATAAATTGTCTTTATCCATCTGAGCCCATGGGATGTAATTCGGCCTCCCTCCTCCCCTATGTATTAATGGGAGCTGTAGCTTTCCTTTTGTCGGTGTATCTGCACCCGTTTTGGCTGCTGATGTTCCCAGTGATGCCATTTTCCCCACCCTGTTCCTTAATCGTCCCGTCCACTCATCATCCAGCGTTCTCATTGAACATGTACCATCCACCCCTTCACTTCCTCCTCCCATTGCCATGCTCAACCTGTCGCTTTCTTCTAAGTCGTCCCTTATATCACATAGTAGTTCCTCTCTGTCCCCTGGAGGCCTTTCTTCATTATCAATACCTCCCTCTCGTGTCCCTACTTCTATTATTCGTGTCGGTTCTTCCTCAATTCTGAACAGTATCTCACCTTTTTTCCACCCGTCTTCAAGTGTTCTATTCTCACTCGGTGCTCTAGACGTGCGCCCTGATCTTATTGCATTAAGTGCTGTTTGTTCACATATGTCTTTTATCCTTGAGAGCTCATCTTTCGCTATTGAGAGCCTTGATTGTAAATCGTCTGTTAGTTTTTCTATGTCCACCCGTTGTGTACTTGCCTGGGCTCGCTCCCTTGTACTTTCATATGGCGGGGGTGCCGTTGGTCGGTGGGGTGTAGTAGTTGTCGTGGGAGGCACATAAGTGGGGTCACTGTACCCCTCTGCGGGCACAGGCTTGTTTAATATCGGGTACAAACTTATTACCTCTATTGGTGGCTCTACATTTGACAATTCTTTAGCATCTTTCTGTATCATCAGTGGATTGTCTGTGGTGGATGGTAGGTCAGGGTTTATTGCTGGTGCTTTAGGCGGTGGTATCTCTTCAAATAACCTCCAGAGATCCAATATTTCCCTCCTATTGTGCAACTGCTTCCCCTTGTATTTCAAACAAATGCATGTGGCCACCATATCCAGAACACTTTTATCAAAGGACCCCCCCTCTGGCCATATCTGGGGTAGCCCCTCTCCCTTCAGCTCTGTTATCCATTGGTCGTGATATTTCTTAATCCACTCCGCGTACCCTGGTAAATTCTTACAAATATGTGATAAGGGTGTTTCGGCCCCCATCTTTGTGCCCTCCTAGTACTTGTGTGTCTCTGTGTGTCCGCTGCTATAATGTAGATGTATTACCACTATTATTTTTCGTTTTCTACTTCACATTCAATAATGGGCTCCTTTGTGCTCTTCCCCCTGCCTGCACAATACAAAACTGGCTGTACACAGTTTCTATTCTATCCTCTTTGGGGGGGGGGGGGCACATACAAGAGCAAACCATCAGTGATTTTGACAATATCAACCCGGAAATCAAAAAGGTACCCACTCACTTCACCTTGTTATTTTTGTCTTCAAGAAGCCTTATCCGGCCACACTTACCATGACCATTCAATTACTATGCATTTATAGTCATTTTATACATTCACAGTTCCAAATTCTCTTCTGACGCACACGAGGTGCACACACCTCTCTGTAACACTCTCTTCACACGTTAGGCTGCCCTCCCTTTCCTCCCTAGCCGGCTGTCCCTGTCCGTCTTATTCAGATATATTGATGCGTATATATATATATATTTTGACCTACTCTTCCCCCTTCTAGTAGAACTCTCTGTCTCTTACTTTCCCCCTAACGTTTTGTACGGATCTCACCTTTATTTTTCCCCAACCTTAAAGAAAAGAATAGAAAAAAGAAATAGCAGTCACTAATATATTCTCCGTGTCCCCCTTTGCCAGACACTGTTAACTTATTATCCACTTCTTCATATATTCCCAGTACTAGTCAAGATAGCACTATGCGGCGCCGCCTTCCACCCCCTTTCGGAGCTAGGTTCCCGTCACTTTTATCTCTTATTCACCTCTTAATCCTAATGGCCATATGCAAAGAAAAAGCAAGGAAAGTCTAAGATGGTCCTTAGTAGACCTACATGCCCCCCCCCTTCTACCCCTCCTCGTTCCCTGTCCTAAATTTCCTCCTCCACCCCCTTTATGATTGCTCGCACTCAATACTCACGTGCCCGTCTTGAACCGATAGTCTCCGAAACTGGGTCCGTCCAGGCAGTGTTGCCGTCAGCTCAACAGTCAGCCCCGGCTCCGGCGAGCGGTACTCAAAGGGGATTTTTCAACCGGGATCCCGTACCCTCTCTCTATTGAGTGCGCACTTCTTAGTGTACCGGTCGCCGTTGGCGGGCAGCCTCCCGGAGCCGGCTCACCGTGCGTATCCCTTTTCGACCGGAGATTCTCGTGCCAAAAGGGGACGGTAATGTTAGGTCGGGAAAGAATAATAATAATCACGCTTTCGGGGTCACCACTGAAGGCAAGCGTCCCCAGCCAGCACGATCCTCCCCGCAATGAGAGACAATGAAGGACTCTCCCAATATCGGGAATAAAGCCAAGACAGAGTGCGGGTGAGCTTAAATGGGAGTTTATCAATCAGAATAGGGATTGCAAAGAACTCTGCAAACTCCGAGAGCGCTCTGTCTGACAATAGCAAAGACAGGCGTATATATTTACAAAAAACGTCATAAGAACCTACATACTATAGGGGGCACAAGTTCAATGGGATTGGGTGGCGATGACTAGCTATAGGTGCTGCTGCGAGGTGGTTGGCCTTGGCTGGAAAACGTCACTGGTCAGCCTCGTGGGTTGGGCTGGGCCTGGCGGGTTGGCTGAGTTCATCCGGGCGGTGTTGTTGTGCCATCGCGGCCAGTGTCAGAGATGAATGTCTTTTCCTGACTTATTTGCCCTAGGCCATGCACACCGCAGTCATTCAGTCATTGCAATATTATCTTCTTTAGTAAATCTTCCAATAGGTTATTCTACAGGTTAATGCAACACAGGAGGAATGTACCTTGTGAGGGGTCTGGTGGTAATACGTCAGGACATGGTTACCAGGGTCCTGTTGACCGGGGCCATAGGTCGAGGTGCTAAGCTTCAGGGCCTGGGACGGGCGGTACAGGTCTTTCTGTCTTGTTAGAAGTTGTTATGGATGGGCCGCTGTGTGTTGTCAAAGTATTGGGTGTCCTGATTGCACAGGGCCATAAGTCTAAAATGATCCGGTGGGTTGTGGGGTTTATGAGGGGGCGCCTTTGGAAGTGTGTGTTCAGGCGGAGGTTTACTGCTGTGCTGTAAATAATGCAGGTGGCGGGCCGTGGCCTTGGGTACTGCAGAGGGGGCTACAAATCTTTGAAGCGGCTCCAGTCTGGTTGGGGGAGGTGGAGCAGCGCGGCGCGGGCCTCTGCTCTCATGGTTGGCAGTCTTCGCAGGGTGGGAGGGGGAATGGCCTTGCACATATTTTCAGAAAGGTATCTTCCTCGTATGTTGCCGACTTTAGGTAAAAACATCACAAACATTTGAGCACTCTATAATACGTATTCAAATTACTTTAAAACATACATTTCAACTTTGCTGGATGTGTCTCAATTATATCCAGCCTGAGCACCTTATTCGTACACTATGTTTTAACAACTACAGTATTTAGTTATATGCATATACATTTGCAGTAAGCGAGGTAGTAATGTGGTTGGTGGAGTACATAGAAAATGACCCGCCACTGTACGTGACGGTGGTGGCACATAAGGGGCTTAGACATACACACACGACAAGTGCATTCTTGCGCATCCTTCACATGAGTCCTCTGTATGGTCACATTCGTCCTCTCGTGTACTCTAGCAGCATTAGTTCAGTTTTGGCGCAAAACCATGGAGTGTAAGTTTCCCAGTGATACACGTAACAAAGAGATCCCTGGAACGCTCCTTCATTATTAGTACCCAACTGCAGTGGTGTGGGCTCGCCATTGCTTATATCATGGAAGCATGCTTTCTATGTTTATACATTTTACAGGTTTTTGTAATATAAGAGATTTTGTGGAGAAAAGCATACTTTGCAAGTGGTCTTGGCATTAATATGTAGAGACTTTTTGCCATCTGATGACCATTTTACAGTTCTCTTCATCGCCCAGGCCCGCTGGCCGGGTCACGCTGGGAGCGATGATACACTGCGGAAGGTGAAATGTTACAATTTAATGTATTACGCTAGCTCATGTCCGTCTTGTTCGTGGGAACGGGCTCGCAGCGGATCTGCCATGGTGCTGTGGCGACAGGGATAACTGAAACTTTCCGAAGGTGGGGGCCGCGCTACAGTGCGCTGAGCTCACACCATCTTTAGTAGACAAAATGGTTTCTGAGGCCTAGCTAAATTCAATACGTGCGGGCAATGTCTTCAGCAGGTGAGCCATCCACCACCTGGGCCCTGGTGGTAAGGAGGGGGCGCCCGATGAGCCATGGCCCTCACCTGGGGTGGAGATGCGGGCAAGGGGGGGTCTTTTGGACCACTCCTCCCCTACACTCCCAATAAAGTAGTGATGTGGCTGAGCGCTGAGTGTCCCTGGTGAACCCAATAAGACTAATATTCTGTGAATACATCACCTAGCCGCCATAACATGCAGCAATAAACAAGGTTTAGACACTTAAAATCACTTGTGAGTCCAGACCGTTATCAAAAGTGAGCACCTGCTGGGAGGCGAGCTTGTACACAACCGGTGCGCCGACTTGAGTGGCAGCACGCACTTCAGAAGCTGCAAGGATTTGAGAGAGCAAAACAACATTCTGATATCACCGGCCCGATCAAAGACTACTACCGAGGACAACTGAAATGAGCATGTCTCCCAGGAAAGGAGGCAACTGGAGCACTGGCCTGCTTGTCCGTGGCGTGAAGCGGCAACACAGCCCCTAATCCTGCACTATACGAGTCTAAGACACACGTTTAAACTGAAACTAATAGAAACACCTCCTTCCCGAAAGATAGGGTGCCGACCAAGCCAATCCTCAGGCTCACAAAACAAAGGAGGGAGAGGGCATAGGTGATAACGCAGCGGACTTCTGGGAAGAAAACCACAAAGTGGACAGTGCATATAAAACCGTAAGAGAAACCAAAAGGAGGGAAGAGGTGTTAGAGATTACAACGGCACCTCCCTAGCGAGATAGAAGCCAAGGCTTGTGGCTCTGCCATCTTCGGAGTACCGCAGCCGGGTGGTCACGGACAGCACCATTTGTTAATAAACGCTGGACAGTGCACCTGTGAAGGCGGAACAAGTGTCTCTGGTGAACCACTTGACCAGTATCCACAAGATCCTGAACCAACAGCAACAACTGGATGGTGCCTTGCCGAATCGTTGCGCCCGAAGCGAGCACCCCACTGACCTAAACAGCTGCACAAACATCGGCTGAGAGGGAAGGGAGCAACTGCAAATCAACACTGGCTTGACCACCATGGGGAAAGACAGGGCAAAGAACGTGACAATGCAGAGCAAAATGGAGCAGTACACAATCACTACCCAAGTTCCCCCGCAGGAGCAGGGCAACTCTGGTGATGGATTAGGACCGAAGGATGACAATATATCCCTTAAAGACATCATGAATGCTATCACCAACTCAAGGACTTCTATGGAAAAAAAGATGGATGGCATAAGTACCGAGGTGTCGCTATTGCGCCATGAGCTGCAAAAATTCACGGCTCGTACTGGGGAAGCAGAGGGCCGCATGTCGGAAGCAGAGGACAGCCTGAGGACTGTAAATCACCACATGACCGGAGGGTTGGCACACCTCAAGGCACTAGAAGAATGAGTGGAAGGGGGTGATGGCAGAGCAAGATGGAACAACATCTGGATCCTTGGATTGCCTGAAAACTCCGAAGGCCCGAGCATGGAGCTATTCCTAGAGCAATGGCTTGTGGATCTATTCGCTCCCAAGACCCTATCAAAATTCTTCTCAGTTGAACGTGCTCACCAAGGGGCAGACAAATACCCGGAACTCCCCCGCGCACGGTAATAGCAAATCTCCTGAACTATAGGGATTGGGACGCCATACTGCAGATGGCCAGACCAAAGGGCTCCATAACATTTAATGGCTCCAGAATCGCCTTTTTCCCAGACTTCACCAGGGAGGTTCAGAAAGCGAGGCAGTCCTTCGACCCTCTCAAGAAACGCCTTCAAGCTGTTCACATAAAATACAGACTTCTGTTCCCAGCACAGCTGAAAATATACCACAACGGTACGACAGTGCATTTCACGGATCCCAGAGAAGCGTGGAGCTGGGTGGAAAGAAACCTTGAGGGTGACTGGAGGCCGAATCAGAGGCAAGACATCGACAGGAGTCGCCCACGACCAGAGAGAGCACCACCTGAGCTCCCACAACAGGAGATGGAAGCACTGCCAAATGAAGGCAATGACTTCTGGAAGCAATCACATCCTTTTTTTTGAAGGGGATACCAAATATAATGGCTAATATAGGGTTGTAATATTTGGTATCCCCTTGATGATGAGGGGTAACATTTAACAACGCACTGCTTGAACTATCCCTTGCATTGGGGAGGGGAGTACATCATAAGCCTACACTGTGACAGCTTCTGATGCCATCCCATCCTTTTTTTGGGGGGGATACCAAATATAATGGCTAATATAGGGATGTAATATTTGGTATCCCATTAATGTTGGGGGTAACATTTAACAAAGGACTGCTTATATCACTTGCATTGGGGAGGGGAGTACATCATAAGCCTACACTGTGACAGCTTCTGGAAGGCATCTCATCCTTTTTTTGAAGGGGATACAAAATATTACAGCTAATATAGTGTTGTAATATATGGTATCCCCTTGATGTTGAGGGGTAACATTTACCAACGCACTGCTTGAACTATCCCTTGCATTGGGGAGGGGAGCACACCATAGGCCTTCAATGTGACAGCTTCTGGAAGCCATCCCATCCTTTTTTTGAAGGGGATACCAAATATAATGGCTAATATAGGGTTGTAATATTTGGTATCCCCTTGATATTGAGGGGTAACATTTAACAATGCACTGCTTGAACTATACCTTGCACTGGGGAGGGGAGCACATCATAAACCTTCACTGTGACAGCTTCTGGAACCCATCCCATCCTTTTTTTGAAGGGGATACCAAATATTACAGCTAACATAGTGTTTTAATATTTGGTATCCCCTTGATTTTGAGGGGTAAGATTTAACAAAGCACTGCTTGAACTATCCCTTGCGTTGGGGAGGGGAGTACATCATAAGCCTACACTGTGACAGCTTTTGGAAGCCATCTCATCCTTTATTTGAAGGGGATACCAAATATTACAGCTAATATAGTGTTGTAATATTTGGTATCCCCTTGATTTTGAGGGGTAACTTTTAACAAAGCACTGCTTGAACTATCCCTTGCGTTGGGGAGGGGAGTACATCATAAGCCTACACTGTGACAGCTTCTGGAAGCCATCTCATCCTTTTTTGAAGGGGATACCAAATATTACAGCTAATATAGTGTTGTAATATTTGGTATCCCCTTGATTTTGAGGTTTAACATTTAACAACACACTGCTTGAACTATCCCTTGCATTGGGGAGGGGAGTACATCATAAGCCTTCACTGTGACAGCTTCTGGAAGCCATACCATTCTTGTTTTGAAGGGGATACCAAATATAATGGCTAATATAGGGTTGTAATATTTGGTATCCCCTTGAGGTTGAGGGGCAACATTTAACAAAGCACTGCTTGAACTATCCCTTGCATTGGGGAGGGCCGTACATCATAAGCCTACACAGCGACAGCTTCTGGAAGCCATCTCATCCTTTTTTTGAAGGGGAGACCAAATATTACAGCTAATTTAGTGTTGTAATATTTGGTATCCCCTTGATTTTGAGGGGTAACATTTAGCAAAGCACTGCTTGAACTCTCCCTTGCATTGGGGAGGGGTTTACATCATAATCCTACACTGTGACAGCTTCAGGAAGCCATTTCATCCTTTCTTTGAAGGGGATGCCAAATATTACAGCTAATATAGTGTTGTAATATTTGGTATCCCCTTGATTTTGAGGGGTAACATTTAACAAAGCACTGCTTGAACTATCCCTTGCATTGGGGAGAGGAGTACATCATGAACCTACACTATGACAGCTTCTGGAAGCCATCTCATCCTTTTTTTGAAGGGGATACCAAATATTACAGCTAATATAGTGTTGTAATATTTGGTATCCCCTTGATTTTGAGGGGTAACATTTAACAAAGCACTGCTTGAACTATCCCTTGCATTGGGGAGGGGAGTACATCATAAGCCTACACTATGACAGCTTCTGGAAGCCATCTCATCCTTTTTTTGAAGGGGAGACCAAATATTACAGCTAATATAGCGTTGTAATATTTGGTATCCCCTTGATGTAGATGGGCAACATTTAACAAAGCACTGCTTGAACTATCCCTTGCATTGGGGAGGCGAGTACATCATAAACCTACACTGTGACAGCTTCTGGAAGCCATCCCATCCTTTTTTTGAAGGGGATACCAAATATAATGGCCAATATAGGGTTGTAATATTTGGTATCCCCTTGTTTTTGAGGGGTAACATTTAACAACGCTCTGCTTGAGCTATCCCTTGAATTGGGGAGTGGAGTACATCATTTCTGTGCACTGTGACTCTGGGCCAGCCCAACAGGTGCTCGGGGCACCAACACAAAATTAATGTGGCAGGGATCACCCTGATCGTCGTGGTCACACAACAAGACTGCAGCTGCCGTGGGCTCCCGGACAAGCAGCTGCTCTGCGATCACACAGAGGGCCAGTGGCCTGGAGGCACCCAGTTACACATGCTGATCTGGGGCACCCAGACCACACCCAGACTAGCAGGGACGCAGGCCTGTGATCACACGGGGTAGGCCTGCAGGCCCTACACAGTGCGACACAGAGACAGAGTGCCATTACATTTAGTCTACCACCGTGGTATTGCGCGTGCATGCGGAGGCTCCTTCTTCCAGTCAGGTATGAGGCTGTCATGACACATCCTTAGATGGTGTGAGAAAATGGGGCAAGACCCTCCTTTTTGTGAGGGGGCCCGACTCTAGAGGGTGTAGAGAGGAATGTCAAGAGAGGATTAGAGTCAAAGGCCTAGAACAAGGGTAGGTTTTGACTCTAATCCTCTCTTGACATCCTTAGTGGGGCAATACATGTTCTTAAAAGAGAAACACCACAAATACTCCCACTATGGTATGAGATGTGTAATATATATATTGTCAGTCTCGTTTATTGTGTGATTTATCTGCGTTTCATGTCAACCCTGTAAAATGAAATATTATTTATATGTGTTTTACGTGCCTGCCATGATGACTGCACCGCTACACAACACCCTCTTCAGTGAACCCATCTATCGGGTCAATTTCCCTAAGGAGGTAGTATTTCAGAGTATTTTTTCAATTTCCAAGCGTAGTTTGTGTACCCATTTCCATCACTGTTGGCAGCTTGCTACTAATAACCAAATAATCCACCAAGTGTTGGCTGCTGTGATTTTTTTAAGCTACAAATAACCATATAACCAACTAAGTTTCATTTAACTCAATGCAGTTCAGCTGACTGATCAAGTAACAGTGCCATACCGAGCCAGGGGTTGGGCGGGGGCACGTTGCCACCCCACACGCTCTTTTTAGAGCCTGACCAGGACTTTCATCAGTGGACCACCCTTCCCGTTCGGCACCTCAATGAGGGTGCCCAATGAGAAAGGTGTCCCCCTGGCAGGACAATGTGTGCTCAGTAATTCCTGCTCAGCGCAGTAATTGTCCTGGCAGCAGGACACCTTACCCTTTCCGAAACCTCTGACAGGACAATGTTCCAAGGAGCTCAGGGCAGCAGCAGAGGGGCTCGCAAGTTGCTCTGTGTCAACAGAGCATTTCAATGTGAGCCATTAGGCACTGATGGGAGGGAGGGGGTACTATTAGCAGGGACTTTTGTCCTTTTACAAATGTGCATGGCAGGGAGTGATCGGGTGTTAGAAGGTTGCATGATGCTGCAGGCTTTATGAAATAATGACTATGGCTTTACCCAGGGGGGATTTGTTAGGCTCACATTAATCTGCATGATTCTATTGTGACTTTGCATGCAGGGAGGGGAGAATAAAACGAAATCTGTCCTCTTATTGCTCAACATATTTCTATAATGATATATAGTGTAAAGTTAATAATGAAAGGGAAGTGTGTTATGTAATGTGGTTTGCTTCTAAGGCATTTATATAAAGTAGTATTTAAGCACATGAAATGCAAAGGGAAACATTAATAAATATCAAAATAAACAAAAACTGTGAAGATGTGCTCAGTTGCTTAAATTGTCTCCATCCCGGTTTCACCATTAACCAAAGTGTGTGATCCTGGGCAGACCATGTAATCAGACTGCGTCTTATCTGCAGCTCTGTAAGTGATTCACTTCAAAGCGGTAATATATCATGCTGTTATTTTTTTTAAAAGCCCGACTTGCTCCATATATAACAGTGCAATTTAGGTATTTTGCACCACAAAATGATTTGCCACTTGGCTTACTTATGACAACTTATTCTAAAGTCACTTGCATTCTGCATCCAAGTATCAAAGACTGATGATGCTCCTTGCAATGTTCTTTCTGTGAAGTTATTTCTGTTGGTGCAATCCATATGCAAATGAGTTGATGTGCATGTATTTTGCCCCAGAGCGCCTGGACAGAGCTCTAATAGACGAGTTCCCTGCATTTGTAATGATTCTGCCGTTTTTTGTTGTTGTTGTGTTAAAATGCGAGATGCCACTTGTAATGTTACTAAAAAAATAGATTGGGGCAGGGGTGGGTGGTTTGTGGGCGCGAATGAGACAACCCATCACTTGTGGTGTACCACAGGGCTCCTGCGTCTCCCCTACACTGTACAGCATATTTACCAAGCCCCTTTTCGATGATCTGGATCATCTTGGTATCACCTACACTAATTATGCAGATGATACTCAGATCCTCCTTCCGCTTTCTGGAGATTATGGAAAGGGTTTGGCCTTGCTAAATAGGGTGTACATCATCATCCAGGCATGGATGGCCACTCACGGACTGCCTGAATGATGAGAAAACAGAGCTTATAATCATGGGCACAACACACAGTCTAAGGAAACTTAGCCCGGCCTACAACTCTTTCAAGATAGATGGGAACAACATTAAAGTTGGACAGGAGGTTAAAACGCTGGGTTTCTACTTAGACTCTAACCTCTCCTTCAAAAGACAACTGAGTTCACTGGCATCCTCATCTGCATACACGTGCAAACTTATCCGCTCAGCTAAACCATTTCTGTCAGATACCAGCTGTCTTACAATCGCCAGAGCCCTTATACTATCCCGCCTTGACTACTGCAATGCCCTTTACCTAGGATCCTCCAAGGCTACCACTAGCAAGATACAAACTCTCCAGAATAACGCCCTGAGAGCAGCCCTAGGGATCCCCAGAAGAGAGCATATATCAGGACTCAGTCAACAGAACAATTGGCTCTCCACCAGAGATAAAATTCTCCTAAAAACGGCTTCACTCACCTACAAATCCCTCAACAATGCCGCCCCGATCTACCTGATTAACAGGTTCCATAGACAAGTTTCCGCGAGACCCCTCAGAACGGCTCACAAAGACTGCCTCTCTGTCCCAAATTACAAACTCGCCACCATAGGAGGTAACAGCTTCCCGGTAAAAGCAGCCAAACTCTGGAACTCTTTGCCCCCTAACCTTAGAGCAGACATGCCCTACCTGAATTTCCGCTCTAAGGTCATCTCTTGGCTGAAACTGAAGGACCTCCCAGACATTTAAATGCCAAGGTTTTTCCTCATGTGATCCGTACTAGTATGTATGCCACCTCTATTGTGTATATATTGTATATATTGCTTGTATATATTGTATATATTGCTTGCTTTCTCTGCTATTCTGTACATTCGCCCTACGCCAACTCGTACTTTTACACCTTGTAACCAAGTTTCGCATATTCTTGTACATGCTGCGCCCTGATACCCCTGGGTATAACTGCGCATTATAAATAATAAACTAAACTAAACTAAACTAACCTGGAAATGCGTGCACTGCATTTGAGGGGAAAGTAGCAGGAGTTTCACCGTGGTTGTCCCCCCAGCCTCTCTGGCAATGCTGAATACTCCCCTGACTGGACAATATGGAACTCGGGCGTTATGCCGGTGTTGTGTAACATTTGGTACCCCATACCGAGGCTCGGAACTCTCCTACTTCGCTCTGCGATCTACGAAGACAGGGGATACCGGATGGGTATGGGATATGAAATATTACAGAACACCAGTCCCCCACCCACACACAGGCACCTTGCTCTCCGTCCAGGCTCTGCATGTGCTCTGTCTGAGACACCAGGGAACTCGCCACGTGGCCCTCATTTATTATCTTCCACAGGCGCCGGAGTTACGTCACTCCGCCGCGCGTGTGGCGCAGCACACACCGTTGATGGTGACGTGCTCCGTCACCACACTTCTTTTAATGCAAACAGATGTCATACCTGGTCAAAATCGTCCTTATTTTATTTTTTAAAATGCACGCAGCTTTCAAAAACCATCATTATTGTATTGCACAACTTTCAAAAATCGTCGTTTTTTTATTGGAAAACATATTCAAACTTACATACAGCTGCCAAAATCGTTATCTCCAAAAAAACCGGCCCTTACTGTAATGTAAAACATGCTAATTTCGCTTCCTTTCCCGGTACACGGACAGCTGCTAAATAAAGGACCGCGGCTCAAGCAGCTCGGTTTGCAGCTGCTTCAGTCTGTTTCTACCTAGGTCGGCGTTCGGCTACCAGAACGGCCAAAACCCGGGGGACGCGAAAGATACGGGATACCACATATTACATAACACCGTCCGACAGAGAGTTCAGTAAGGAGGGCGGTATCAAGTTGTTCTGGGGTCTGATTGGAGAACGTTTCAAGGGCTCTGATTGGCGGTGGCTTCTGATTGGTGCTCAGTACATGGATTTCCTGGAGCAGGAACTAGTTGTTCTGTCATTCTAAGGACAGGGAACGGAGGCACAGTTTCAAACATCGCACTGTAACTGATGGATGGGGCTTGGGAAACATAGGGAACCGAACAGAGTGTCACAGGGAGTGGCCGGAACTCTAGGTTCAACCCTTTGACGATAGGATTTAGGATTTAAGGTGACGTAGAGGGTATTGAGGGGAGACATGTCAAGAGATGACTTTACGGGGGAGGGAGATAGCGGCTTTTTACTCGCTGATCTGGTGGGGGAATACACACTGAGCTGGCATTTATTGTGAAAGGGTCGGTATAGGTGGATGTCCTGTACCTAGAGACAGCTGTTTATGAAATAAATGCAGGTGTAGTGTAGTGTGTGCTAGTGACAACGGGTGTCTACCACGAATTACTCGCTGAAGGGCCAGCTTCCAGGGACTACCTGGTCAATTAATCCAAGTGTCTCTGGGTGTTCTTTAAGGGGAAAGTCCAGCTTCATGTAACAGTGTGGGTATTTAATGGATACCAAATTATTGGCCAACATCAAGTGAGCGCCAGGGCGGTGCCTCCGGGTGCAAAGGGGGTGTTTGTATCTCTGGGTCGGTGGCGATAGTTCTGTACCGTTTAAGCATCAACTTCAAATGAACATTGGACCTGCGGCGACAGGTGACACTGTGGAGCTCGGTGCCTGCGGGTGAAAGTGGGGTTCCTTGAGTCCGCAGGTCACTTGTTATCAAGTCGGTGTCCCCAGGTGGCAGATAATCCGCCGTTCACTATTGGTGTCTTCTTAGAAGACGGCAGTCGGAATGAGTTACACAGAAGGGAGTCAGATGGAGTCTGTGGAGAACACAAATTCTGACAGCCCTCGCCCGGTGGAAGCCGCGGGCCGATGTGCTGGAGCAGGTTCTTCTGTCGGAGCCTCGGAGGAGGACAATGAGGCAGACTTGTACGAGCAAGGGCGCCGGGATGAAGTGAACAAGGATATGAAGCTCCGAGCTTTCCACTGGTGTCGGAGCTTTCTGCCTGGAGTCTGGAGACAACTGCAGAATGAGCAGGATATGGACGTGTGCATCGTCAGGTAACCCAAAAGATGTGGTGTGGGGTGGGGATGAAAGAGCTCCGAGGGTTACCCAGAAAAGTTAATGCGGTAGTGCCTATTCCAGAGGAGGCAGAACTCTTACAACATAAATAATGCCTTGTGGCTATCTCACTTCATTCCCTTTATCCATTTTTTTCAGTGTTGAATGACTTGGGCAATGAACGAATATTTGCATGTTAAATAACATTACTTTTGTGTAGATCTGGGGACTGGTTTACAGGAAAAAACGGTTCCTTACTAAATGAGATTGGTTCCAATACATGGGAATCAACACACAACCCTAATTTAGTAACGAAAAATCTGTGTTTGTCGGATTGGAGGTGAACGATTGATCAATTGCAAATGTACTCTTTACATTCTGAATATGCTGCTGTTAATTGAAGCTATACCAAAGTATTTGGAGCTCTTTCCGTGAAGTGAGTCGAGGAATTTTAATATGAGATTTAAATTCACTCTAATACCAACCCTGGAATGTGTTAGTCCCAGGAACATTCTAGACGCTAAAGTGAAATTGCTAATTAATATAAATACAATTGAAACCCTAAAACATCTGGTTATAGTCTGTCTGCGACTACATAGACCTAGGTTGTTCATTTCTATAGGTTTATCAATCCTTACTTTATGGAAGTATGTGAACGAACGCCTGTTGGAGTCCCTAATGCAGTGAGAAAAAAGTTTTTATTTTTTTTTTATTTTGTATAGTTTATTACAAACCTTTAAAATATAATTACATCCTCACAGTTTAATCAACATAGCATTAATAGTTATCTGATTTTTAGCTTTGATAACACATTTTAAGGCGTTGAATTTTCTGCTGATGATGGACCCCAAGTTGTAGTCTTTGAATTTGGTCCTATGAAAATGATTACGAAATAGAATGACAAAGTGCAATATGGTATCCTAGAATAATAACTTACTCTTGTATAATAAGTTTGGCATTTTCAAAGAGAGGTTTTAGGATTTATAATAAGAACGACATGGAATTTAAATCATGGTATTGTATGTTGAATGTTTTATGTTGATTGATAGCATATTTTTGTGAAATTGTGTAAGGTTTTATTTTAAATGTAAAAACCAATCACAATAAAAAATAACATTGACAGTGTAGCGATTTACGTTTCCATGTTGTCTTTGCAGAATGAGTAGAATGCTGAGTGAGCGACATGGAATCTTGCTGGTGAGAATGTTGTTGTATGGTTGAGAGTTCTGAGTGAGAGAGTTGGTGAGATGAAGCCTACCTGGGAGGATGCCGGTGCATGGTTGCCTGGAGCTCTGATGAACTTGACATAAGAAACATAAAAGATGTAATGAAAACTCATTAAAGGAACAACTGGAACATCAAGAGACGTCAGAGTCATCATTGGGAACCCAGAGCTTTACATTGGCGACGAGGATGCTGGCTGTGCTGGGGGGACAGCACTGAGGATGGTACATGCACCGCCCCCCAACCCAAGAAGAAGACCCGCCCAGGTAGGGCGAGCGCTTTATGCTGTAGGCGCAGGAGGGCCCAGTGCATAGGGCAGAGGCACAGAAGAGAGTGAGCAGAGCGTGGGCCAAGGGCCGGCTGGTCTGCCAGCAGTTGGGCAGGTCAAGCACAGTGAAAGGCAGAGGAACTTTGGCAGGGCTCAGGGCCCAGTGACTGTCTGAAGGGGTTTGGGAACCTAAAGCTGCGGCATGGAGGGCTATGGAGCTCAAGGCAGCAGCATTTGAAGAGGTTGGGAGTCTGAGCTGCGCCTGGAAATATTTGGAAGCCATGCCGTGCAGCTGAGGGGCTTGAAGCCCATGGCAGTAGCAATTGGAAAGGTTTGGAGCCTGAGCTTTTCCTTGGAAATTAGAAATCTGGGAGCAATGTTGTGCAGCTGAGGGGCTTGGAGCCCATGTCTGCAGCAATAGGAGAGGCTTGGAGCCTAAGCGGCGCCTGGGGATTGAAGAATCCGAAGGTCATGTTGTGCAGCTGAGGGGCTTGGAGCCCATGTCTGCAGCAATAGGAGAGGCTTGGAGCCTAAGCGGCGCCTGGGGATTGAAGAATCCGAAGGTCATGTTGTGCAGCTGAGGGGCTTGGAGCCCAGGGCAGCAGCATTGGGAGAGGCTAGGAGCCTGAGCTGCGCCTAGGAGAAACTAGGAGACCACTGCTCTCTGGCAGAAGGGGGTAGGTGCCCACTATGAGAACTGTGTTTCTACGAGGGTCGTAAGTGACTTTGTGGAGTTTGGAGCCCATATGCTGTACAGAGGAAGTTCCTGGGGGCCATTACAGCGCCTGGAGGGGTTTGCAGCCACAAGATCTGAAGAGGAGGGTCTTGGGGGCCACTGCAGCATCTGGAGGGGCTTGGAGCCCAAATGCTGTGATGAGGAGGGGCCTAGAGCCCATTGTGGTGCAGCTGAGGGGCATTTTGCCCATTTAGAGAGCGCCAAGGAGCTGGTTAATAAGCTGGTGGTTTATGGATTTACTTTTGTTTTGATTATATGTGGTGTTTTACATAGTATGCAGCAGAGTTTAGTTTAACATGTTAGGTTTTAATTGTCACGTGAGGCCTGTGATATTTTGACACCATAATTGCAACATGAGCATTTTTGTGGGTGAATGTACACTGAATGGGAGTGTGTGGTGTCGTGGCCTTTATTGAGAGACACATATTTGATGTGAGCAATGTCAGCTTTAGGAAGCAGTTGTGTTTAACGCATGTTCTTTCCGCAGATGGACTTTTCAATGCAAAAGGGCAAAGTGGATTGATATAGCTATAGTACATGGCACGGGAAATGTGATAAATGGAACATGCTTACTACATTTTTTGCTTTGCAGGTGGGACTGTTTAAAGGACGTTTGTGCCATTTAGGGAGAACTAAGAAGTTCAGTTAGTAAATTTAGCAGAAATGTTATTAATTTTAAAGCACTGTTTTGTTGTTGCAGTGTGGGGATCTGCATGTGTAATTCTTAGTGGTGTGCTAGAGATTTGGCATTTTGGTGATTTTGTGCTCCTGTGCTTGATGGAATGGTGTATGGTGTGTTCAATGGTGTTGTTCTTCACAGCAGTTGAGTTAGTTTGTTGGACTCAAGGAACACAGGTGACGGATAAGGGGTGGCAATATCGCACTGTTTGTGCTGTTTGGATGTTGTTTCACTCAGACGTTTGGAACGTCCAACCTGGTTATTTGATTGTGAGGTGCACATCACAGTGTTGTGTATTTATTTGGCTGTGAAGTTATGGGTGGCTGAGTGTAACAAGAGTACTGTTGTTCTGGTGAAAGTGATGCATTTATTTATATGTTGAGTGTGACAATGCTTTCTCAAAGTTGTGTTGGGTCTTTTGGTGGATCTTTAGGACACAGGCAACGAAGTGGGGGTGGCGGCATAGGTACCTTTGGGTGCAATGTGTTATTGTGTCGTTTCACTCGGGTGTTGGGAATGCCCAGCCTTGTTCTTTGGTGTGTGTGGTGCACAGCTCAGAGTTGTGTGTGTGGTGTGGCTATGAGTTTAGTATTGGTTATAGTTTTTTTGTGGTAGAGGAGGAGATAAGTTAGAGAGATACCTGAGCTGTTGAAGATTGATTGCTAGTGGTACAATTTTCATTGGTAGGTGTCCTTCCTTTACTGTGTAGAAAAGGGAAGGGGCATCGTTAGTATTGTGTTATGGTACCATTTGAACTGGTAATGCGTTCAGGTTGTACGGGTGTGTTGATAGTTCATGTGGTTGAGATGCACGCGCATGTGTTGGAGTGTGTGTGTGTGTTGTGAGTGTGACCGGTTTTGGTAGGCGTTGTTGTTGTTGTGTAAGGAAGGGGGATATGTAGTGATTTACGTTTCCATGTTGTCTTTGCAGAATGAGTAGAATGCTGAGTGAGCGACATGGAATCTTGCTGGTGAGAATGTTGTTGTATGGTTGAGAGTTCTGAGTGAGAGAGTTGGTGAGATGAAGCCTACCTGGGAGGATGCCGGTGCATGGTTGCCTGGAGCTCTGATGAACTTGACATAAGAAACATAAAAGATGTACTGAAAACTCATTAAAGGAACAACTGGAACATCAAGAGACGTCAGTCATCATTGGGAACCCAGAGCTTTACAGACAGTTCATTGATTGGTGGATTGGGGACATGTCCTTAACTGCTCACCTTAAGAGGATGACTGCCATTAACGGCCGTGTTCCCAAAACACAGTGAATCCAAGCAACGTGGGTGGTGTCCTTAAGGATATCCTTCAGTGTCATGGTGTGGGGGTGAGAGACAGTAAGAGTGGTGATGGCTGCAACAAGGAAGAACGATCATGTGACACATGATGTACAGTCTAGAACACCCAGGGTGACATGGCAAATCTTGCAGTTGATGGACAGCAATAGGGGTAGCATAATTAATTTAATGGTGACAGTACAGAGAATGTCTAAAAAGTCCCATTTTGCTTGTGATGAACTAAATCACAGTGATCAAAATAAGAATTGGTAAGCGGGAGCTAAAATCCGCTCCTGGGTATCGGGTGTTCTCTAGTAAGCAGACTGTGGGGTTTGAGGAGGTAGTACAAAGAATACTGAAAAAGTCCTCCTTAAAAAAAATATATATTTTTACCAGTAGTTATTTACATAAAGGAGGAGCGATGCTCTTGTGATCACGCAAGAATGTACGATTTGACAGGAAGCAGTGAGCTTCTTGCAATGGGGTGAGTTTGAGGGACACTCTGACCAGGTTGTGGAGGGGAGTTAAAGGAGCAGTCACCGGGGAGAATACATAAGTGTGTTTGGAGCAGGTGGGCACAACCGTTTGTTAGTAAATAATAATGTAAGTAGGTTTCATCAATTCCAAGGAGCTATTCGGCGTAAAGAATCCTAAGGCACAAGGATGAAGATAAGCAAACAAAAAAGACTGGGTGTTTCCACTCAGTGGACCGAATGCTCACAATCGGCTCTTCTACAGAAAGCTCTGATTTTTTAATGTTTGTTTGTTTGTTTAGTTATAGCGCGCGCCAGACCCGAAGGTATCCGGGCGCGTGTGCAAGAATACTTTAAGCTTGCAAGTTACAGTTACATTCCAAGTAAATACAGGATCCATTGACAGCAGGAAAAATGATTACCCTAAAAAGTTTGTACACGGGGTAATATACAGGGTTATATACACTAATATTTATACATAGTGATGTATACACAGTATACATTGAGAGACAAAAGCAGGGTGGAGTAGGCTAGGGGAAGAGCATATAAATAAGTATGCGTTCAACTACAGATTAACAGATGGATAAGACGTAAGTAGTCCTGGTGTCGGTCAGTTACAGGTCATTTTCTTTGAGCCATTTAATGCAGTTAAGTCTGAAGTGGGAATAGGATTGGTCAGACCATAACGAAGTAGGGAGGGGGTTCCACAACTGGACTGCTTTGACAGGGAAGCTGTTCCCTCCGGCAGTGCTCAGTTTAAATGGGGGCACAACTAGCTGGTTGGTATATGCTTCTCTGGTGGGTCTAGTGGAAGTTCTTCTTTTGAACCTTTCTGTTAGGTATTTGGGGGCTAAATCATTAATACTTTTGAATGTAAGTGATACTGTTTTAAGTTTAATTTTGTCCGCTGTAGAGAGCCAATTAGATTGTCTTCTGACATCTGAGATATGCTCTAATTTGGGATTCCTAAGGCGGCTCTAAGGGCATTATTCTGCAAGGTTTGGATTTTTTTGCAATGTGTGTTTATTCGACCCTATATATAGTGCGTTACAATAGTCCAATTTGGATATTACCAGAGCTCTTGATAAAGTGAGGCAGCTGGTAGTGGACAGGAATGGTTTTGCTGCTCTAATCAGTTTACAGGTGTATGCAGTGCTAGAGGCCATCGCATTCACCTGCTTTGTTAGAGAGAGGCAAGAGTTGAGGTAAAAACCTACCTATTTTGCTACTTTAATGGTGTTGCCATCTATAACAAATGATGAATAAACATTGTTCAGTTTTTTGATATCTTGTGTATTACCGAGGATGATGGGTTCTGTTTTGTCATCATTCAGGCATAGACCATGATGGGCCATCCATGCCTGAATGATGAGGTATATCTTATTCACCAAGGCCAAATCCTGTTCATAATCCCCAGAAAGTGGGATGAGGATCTGAGTGTCATCTGCGTAGTTAGTGTAGGTGACACCCAGAAGGTCCAGATCATCGAACAGGGGCTTCGTGAAAATGTTATACATGGTAGGAGGGACGCAGAAGCCCTGGGGAACGCCACATGTGTATGTACTTGGTCAGCCGCTGCAGAGGTAGAGAAAACCCTCATAGTTCTACCACTTAAGAACAACTTGATCCATGCAATGGCATGTGTAGAGAAGTGGGCTGCAGATTCCAGGTGGGTACAGAGCACATCATGATCTACCAAATCGAAGGCCGCTGAGAGATCCAGTAGGAGGAGTAAGGCTGTTTTTCCAAGGTCTCTCAGCTCATCGACCTGGGTTTTGAGATCAATGAGCGTGGTTTCTGTACCGTGCTGATGCCTGAAGCCTGATTGTCTGGTACCTAATAGTTGATGCAGCTCCAAGTGTTTTTGGATGTGTAAGTAAGCCACTCTGTCTAGTATTTTTAGCAGAAATGGTACCGTTGTAATTGGCCTATAGTTAGTCGGCATGGACGGGTCCAAGGTTTGCTTTTTAAGGAGGGGGAGGACCCATGATTGTTTGAGGTTGTCTGGTATCGTGCCTGAAGCAAAGGAAGCATTAATGAGTTTAGAAATAAATGGGGATAGGTCTCTGGCCGCATCTTTTATCAGTTGGGCTGGGCATATGTCACCTCGACGGTTGGAAGGGTTGAGCGAGAGTATTATATTTTCAATCTCTAAAATAAAAGTGAAGTTGAATTTTTGTTTTGGATTAGTAGACATAGGTGGTTTACCTCTTTGAGTGGTTGAGGGAGGAATATTTTGTTTCTTTTTCTCAATTTTAGTTTGAAGTGTAGCTATTTTGTCATTTAGTGCTTTTTGGATGTTGGAGCACCACATTTTATTTTTGTCTCAGTTGTCCGGGGCATGGATGGGGTTTTTCAGTTCCTTTAGTATAATGAATAGCTGTTTGGTTCCGGATTTAGCCTGCAATATTCTGTTGTTAAAGTTCTCTTTTTTAGCTCTCCTTATTTCATTTTTGTAAGTCTTAGAGGTGTTGATGAGAGCTGCTTTCTTAGTCTCAGATGGAGTTAATCGCCAGGCGGATTCACATTTGTGTTTTTCAATCCTTAGGGATTTGAGGTGAGGGGTGAACCAGGTGCTCAAGTGAGCTCTGGGCTTACTTTTTCTCATTTTCAAAGGGGCAATAGTGTCCAAGGCTATGGTCATGGTTGAGTTGAATTCATTCTCTAGGGCTGAAGGGCTTAGTGATTCAGGTAGGGCGTTTAAAGTTGGGAGGATAAGTGGTAGCAGTTTGTCTGTGGTTATGTTTTTTTTTCTGGTTGGTAAGGGGGGAGCCAATATATTTTCCTTAGGTTGGGTGGTGTTTTCATTTATGAGGAAGGTTATTAGCGCATGGTCTGTCCAGATTTGTGGGCTGACATCAGTAATAGTTACATTACAGTTGTGGTTGGCTACCCAGTCGAGTGTTCAACCTTTTATGTGGGTAGGTTGTGATATTCTTTGGGTAAATCCTAATTCTGTGATGACATTGGCGATATTGGCCACTTGTAAATCTTTGTGGCCGTTGAAACCTCAGTTCAAGTCTCCCAGAAGGATTGCTTGCTATGAGTTCTTTAAGTTATTTGAGAGGATCGTAGAAATGTCCTCCTCAAAAGTTCCAATTGGATCTGGTGGCCTATGGATGAGGTGTATATTGATAGATTGAGTGGAAGAGGTTAAGAGTTTGGCGGTTAAGGATTCACAGGATTTGGTGTTTGACAGTGTTTCTATTTTTATGGTGAGATTGTTTTTAGCGATGATGGCTAGGCCGCCTCCTCGAGAATTGGTTCTGTCTTCTCTGAGGATGTTGTAATTCGGGGGCAGGGCAAGCATCAGAGCGGATCCTGCTGCTTGGTGAAGCCAGGTTTCCGTTATGGCTAGGAGGTCATAATCACCTAATTGGATGAGATCGGCAATTTCGGTAGCATGTGTATTAATAATCTAGCATTAATAAGGGCACCCTTCAGAGGGGTGTTTGGTTTAGGCGTTGCAAGGGTGTCACAACTTTCTTTTTGGTTGACCTCTTGCTTAATTTGCAGTGAGTGTTAATAGGACTGTTAAAGTGGGAGTCTCTTTTAGTGGGGCAGGTGCTTAGTGGCATTGAGTTGGGAGTCTCTTCTACTACTAGGATTGGTGACTAGTCTGGCTGGAGGTTCATACATTTTAGGTAATCTTGATCGTAATTTGGCATTTCTGCTTAAGGTGTCGCATGGGATGTTTGTTAAGGAGTGCTAGGGGATAGGTAACTTTATAGGCTGAAAGATAGTGTCTGGGGTGAAGATCGGTAGGCGCTCATAGTTCGATGTTGCGGTGGGCATAAATTGCGGTAGGAGGTTTGCATATTACTTCATAATTAATTGAACGGTTGCAATAATATCCAAAATTAGTACATTGACTCTTTAGAAAAAGTGCCCAAATTCTTGTTTGTCTTGAAAGGCAATGGCAGTCTTGACAATGTTATCTGCTCATTAGCCAATGCATTTCAAGGAATTCAATTCCATCTTCAGGGCTGAGCGCTTTTACGATCACAGCATGTTACATCAAAAGCAAAATACAATTTAGAAAATATACATCATTGCATATAATATGTAATTCAATATATGTGCATACCCTGACATCAGACATAATGAATTGAAATACGGGTAAAAAGAAAAACATATTGAGGGTTTTGTAATCTTCATGTTTGAAAAATATGTGCAGTGCTTTCACATATGTGCAAATACATCAAATATATTGAAATATGCCTGTGATAATAAAGCCTGTGTATCTGCAAAAACAATGAGAGAAACTGTGATAACCAAACTAATTGGTTATGGATCTCAAATATGCAAATGAGCCCTTGCCTCAGCGCTAGTTCATAGTAGCCGATTGTTTTGTTTTTAAAACATATATTTTATTATTTTTCAATTTAATCAACATACATACACCAAAACACGGTGCACAACTACAATTCCCTAACATTTCCCTCCTCCCCAACTCTCCCTACCCTCGGAGCCTCGCAATTCCCCAGTTTTCCCTTCCTAGCTCATGTGCGTCACACTTTCCTTCATTCCTGAGGAGCTGCCCTCTTCGGGCTCCTCTTGCCCAGACCCTGACAATGAGGCGACCAAGTGTAGCCAGGCTGTACGTGTACTCGATTCCTCCTCCCACTGTCCTCCCTCTGTCCACCGCTTCCCTCCACACCACTGTTTCAGCTTCCACCCACTTCAGGAAATCCCGCCACCATGCCTTTGCATTCGGTCGGTATTGCTTGCCTTCCAGCTCATCGCTATCCCGCGATTAGCTAGGACATACGCCAGGTCTTTAAGTTTGCTCACATGTTTAAGTTTGCTCAGTCTTGGGCATCCCCCCCACCATGCACGCCCACAGAGTCCACATCCAAGTTTATCCCTTTATCCGCTAAGAGGTGTTAGGTAAGATTTCCACAGGGCTGGTAAATCTTCCTTGCCTGGTTCAACTCCAGAACTTTTTGCTTTTCTAGTGAGATATTTTCCATTAATACCTCAGTGAGTGGGAACCTTTTTCCACACTCACCTGTCTTTAACTCTTTTTAGGGGTGTCATTTTTAAGACTCTCCATAGTGTCTTTTTAAAGTTATCATGTCTAACAACTTATTGGCAATAAGTGCCTGTTGTTGCTGGGTTGCCCTAGGGGCTCCCCATTTAACTTTCTTGTGCGAACCTTGAGTGAACTACAGTTCCCAAGGGTAGAAAGGATCTTTGGATCCCTTTTACATTTACTTCTGTGAAACCAGCACACCCCACCTTATGTGGAGTGCTGGGGAGATACAATGTATCCCCTTTCACATTTAAACTGTAACAATTCTGTTACAGTGACAAGCCTACCTTTAATGGCTGGTGGCAGTGATACCTTTTACTAATTTGGTGCATCTTTACCGCGTGCTGTAATCACAGCTGCAGTAAAGGCACCTAAGGGTGCTCATTTTTACCAAAATGGCCCCTGTCTTCTTTTTCTGCCATTTTAGTGTTTCTTGTCGTTTCTTGTTCCTTCCCCTGACATCCAGGGCGGGAAAATCCTTTGTTTGAGTTTTGTCTTCGGCGGGAGTCCCCTGGACACCCCGCCCAGGCTCCAGTCAGTCTGTAAGCACAGGAAGTGGGGGAGGGGTCCCAAACTTCCCCCTCCTTTGTCTTAGGTCTTCCTTCAACTGGGCCAAATCCCAGTGGGGGGTTGGCTGTCCTGATTGGACAGCCAAACGCCCCTTTCTTGTAAAATGCGGGGAGAGAATGCAGAGGTTGTGTTGCAGTTCCTGATAAATACTGGAAACCTGGAAGCTGAAGTCATGTCGACCACTGGAACCGAAAACCGAAGAGGATGACGAAGGAAAAGCGGCGGGAATGATTTCCAGCGGCCGGAGAGCCTGCTTTCTAACCGGAGCCTGCTGCAGCCCTTCCTTCCGATCGACCTGGGGTCTCCGAAAACGACGACCCGAACCCAGAGCCTGGTGAGACCCACTAGACTCAAGACGACCTGCATTTTGAGCCATCCCACGGGTTCCTGCGACCTTGCGATCTTGCAATACCCCAATACCCTGGGACCTCCTGCCACTGTGCGGTGCACGGTCTTCCGAATTCCGAATCTCGCTGAAACTTCGTGGGCATCTTGGTCTATCTCAAGAGACACGAATCGAGTCCAAAAAGTCCCCTCACAAGAGTGCTGGACCTTTTAAACGACGAGAATTCAACCGCGATTTTCTGTCTTCCTCTGTGCTCCTTGAAAAGGCGCCAGACCCGCAGAACCGCATTCAGCTGTGAGAGAAATCTTGCCTAGAGCCTTCTTCATCGATCCCTGCTGCAAAGTCCCTTCTGAGGTCTTGTGTTCAGTCTCCAGGACAAGGAATCCAGTGACCGGGTATTTGGCTGCAGTCCCTGAAGTTCTCCTGCTGCAATCTCTTCTTCATTGCTGAGGTACTGTGTTGGCTTGGGTATATACTTACCTTAAGCCTGTTGGGATTTCTGTGTAGTCCTGGGGTGTTTTCTGTGATTGGGAGGTCCCTCGTCCAGTACACCCAGTCCCACTGCTAGAATCCTGCTGGGGTGTCTTCTGTGAAGCCCCTGGACCCTCTTCTAACCCTAGAAGTAAAGTACTCACCTGGTTGCCCAGTTTTCCTAAGGAAACTCTGGCTTTTGCTACTAAAGAACTTATTCTAACACTGCCTGTTGGTCACTAGTCCTAGTGACCCCCCCTTCTGCCACTGAGAACACTCATGCTCTAAGGGAAAAGACTTTGAAGGGATGGGGACTTCTGCCTAGAAAAGAAATCAAGTGTTTTTACTTACTTGTAAAGAGTTGGTTGGTAACTGTAATTCTAAGAGTGAACAGTTACAAAAGTTCTTACTGATCTTGGATGTGTGATGCACTATTCTTAAAAGTATGGTTAACATCTTTCCTTCCTTAGCCACTGTTTTGCCAGTCTAAAAGAAAGTAGATGTGAAGGTATTTTACTCTCCTGTGATTAGGTTGTGCCTCTTTACAAAAGTAATGTGTTGGTTTCACCAGATTATTCCTGAAGGGTAATTGTATGAGTGTCCTCCAACTGTTGGTATCACCAGGTTAGTCCTGTTAGGATAACTGTATGAGTGTCCCCCAACTGGGTCTTGCTTCCCCTGACTTGCTGCTAGCCTGTCTTTAATAAGTCTACATTAGGTTGTTGCCTACCTAGAATTAGCTATTCAGTAAAGTGTGACATTGGGTTTTACTTTCCCCTTCATTGTGAAGTTAAAGTAAGTGGGTTTTACTTAGCTTGTGTTAGCTGTGTGCCATCCAAAACAAGTTACAAGAGTTATTGCTTATCTCCATCTGGGGTTCCCTGATTTCCAAAGCATCTGTAATTGTATATTACATCCATTAGGTTTTGCTCACCTGGTATAACTGTGTGTTATGACAAAAGTAGTGATAGGTTTTTACTGCACCTAGAATAAGTGTTTCACTATTCACCAAAAGTATATTGTCCAGTTGACTGTTTATGTGATTTGTTCCAAGAGTCACTGTACAACTGGAAGGGCCTACTGTCCTTGTATTACCAAAAGTAATCTAAAAGTAACCATTGGTCTTTTACTCCCAAAGAATAGGCTTGACCTATACTAAATGCGTATAACAAGGTTTTGACTTCCCTAGAACTACTGTTAGGTGTTCCAAATAAGGTCTATACTTGGGTCTGTGTACTTTCAAGTATAGTGTTGTGTTTTATATTGTGATTTCATATAATGTTTCAGTATTTACTTAACCCCTAGATTTATCTGGGCCTACTTGTATTTAAATAAATCCTTTATTTTTATAATACATAGTGTTTCAGTGTTTCTTTGGATCATTTGTATTACAATTTTCACTTGTACTGTATCTACTGCCCTCTCTCCCTCCTAAGATAAGCCTGGCTGCTCTGCCTACGCTACCATGTACTCAGGTGGTACAGTCTTATACTAAGAGTGGAGTCTTGTACTGCTTCAGTTGAATGGTTTTACTAGGCCCTTAACTGGACTTCAGAAAAACTGTCCTAACAAGAGGTGCGCTAACTCTTCCAAATATCGTGCTATTTCCGGGCATGCCCCATCCACGCATCAATCTCTCCACATTTCGGGCATGTCTGTGTCCTAGCGTTCGTAAACTTGGCAATCTTCTTAGGGGTCAGATATACCCTATGGGTGACATATAGCTGAATCTGTTGCAGTCTCACATTTCTTGACACTTTCTTATGATATCCTTGCATTCTGACCCATAGCCCATCTTCTATTGTTTTGCAGCCTTCTTCCTCCCAATCTCGCCTCATCCGGACCACCTCCTTCCCCACTCTGGATATCATTAGTTCATAAATTCAGGAGACCTCATGGCCTCCATCAGACACCGCCTGAAACGTTTCTATGGTGGCATCCAGTTGCCGGGTCAGCTCCGCTTCCGACCACGTTTCTTTTACCAATTTTACCAGCCTAGTGTATGTAATATATTGGCTGCCGTGTAGACCTGTGTATCAAATTCTATTTGCTCCCCTTCTTGTCACACATCTCCAATGGTTGTTATTCACACTGGTTTCCAGTGTTCTCTGATAGTCCTCAATTGCTCATCTCTCCCTTTTAGTGCCACTAGTGGTACCTGTTGGGAGCACGGAAGCGGGCTCCCCATCACTTGGCAGGCTCTCCGCCAGATCTTCATTCCCAGGTCTAGTAATGTGGACCCCTTTCCCTTCGGAGATTCTGATAACCACATGCATTCATTCAGAAAAAAGGTGCATACTCCGCCCTCAACAATTTGGACTCTGGCGTGGGATCCTCAGACAACCATCTTGCTATGTATTGGAGCTGGCTAGCCAGGTAGTACACCTCAAAGTTGGGCATTCTAATCCCTCCTTGTTAATACAGGTTTTACAATTTCCACAATGCTATTCTATCCATGGTGAAGAACGGTTTAGGTATCATTTACGGGACATTCGCAAAAAAGTGCAGTAGCCTGGGTAGTACTATCATCCTCAGTAATGCCGCTCTGCCCATCATAGTTAAAGGTAACCGGACCCAGAATACCATGTTACGTTCTATTTTCCCAATCACCTTCTCTGTGTTGTGTTTATGTTTATCCTCGACTTTGTGATGTATGTCTACCCCCAGGTACCTGAAAGTAAGTATCACCCTATCTGTAACACTGCTAGTTTGTATCGTGGTATTCCCACATGTCTGCCTAGGGGGAATATGGTAGACTTTTTCAGGTTCATTGTTATGCCAGAGAGTATCGCGTAAGGTCCCATTACCTCTAAAATGTACTGTAGGTTTTCCTCAGGATATCTCGGGTATAGCAACATATTATCTCTGTATAGCGATATCGGATGCTGTCCCCCAATCGTACTGATTTCTACCTCGCTATATTGTTGCCTCAGATATATCGCCAAAGATTCCAGAGCAAAGATAAAAAGCATCGGGGACCAAGGGCACCCCTGCCTGGTGCCTCTGCCCAGGGTCCATCGTTCTCAAGTGATTGGTCTCGTTCGGACCCGAGCCACCTGCTCACTGTACAGCAGCTGAGCCCACTTCAGGTACATTGGTCCCATCCCATATCCCTTCAGAACGGCCAACAGCCACGGCCGTTTGACCGAGTCGAAGGCTTTTACTGCGTCCATGGAGACTATCGCTATTTCTTGGGGGCTCCCCTCCGTCTGGTCTATAACATGATGAAGCCTCCTTAGATTGTCAGAGATACACCTGTGTGGGACATACCCCGATTGATCAGGGTGTATAAGTTTATTTATCACTGGCTTCAATCTGTCCGCCATCACTACAGTAAGTATCTTGCTATCCTGGTTGAGCATCGATAGCGGTCTATAAGATCCGCAGTCCGCACTAGGCTTGTCTTGCTTGAGGAGAGGAATAATAATCGCTTCTCTGATGGTCTCTGGCAACCTACCCATGCCAAACGCCTCATTTAGCATGGCTAACATGGTGGAAGTAAATCTGCCTTATGTTTTATAGAACGCGCTTGGGAGGCCGTCTGCCCCTGGGGCCTTGTTAGTGGGCAGTGTCTGGATAACACGCTCCAGCTCTTCTAGCGTGAGTGGGGCCTCATTCTCCCTATCCGCTTTCCCAAGCTTAGGCATATTGATCTCAGCCAGTGTATCCCATATGTCAATTTCCTCCTCCTCTATATTGTTTGCGTATAACTTTTGATAATATTTATAAAAGCAATCATTCACCCCTTCTTGAGTGTCCTCCATCCTCCCATCCTCCCTCTGCATTTCTGTTAGGATATCAATGTTACATAGATGGAAACAAGTTGCCCAGAGTTATTGCATATTATAATGTTAGTTTGTTGCTGTTTGTCCGTGCGCTCGGAATGTGGATCCCGAACCTCAAGGGTTCCGGGTTCCGAGCGCGGAGGAGAGACAGGGAAAAGACAAGGCTGTGGACGTTGGTTGAGTCCCTCCCGGGGGTCGTCACCGGACTGAAATAAAAGACTTCTTATTGACAAACTACTGAATCCCTGGTGATCATTGAACATAACAGCTGGCGACGAGGATAAAGGATTTTTCAGACGACCCCCGGCACGATCAGCTAGAAAGGCTACGGATCGTAAAAGAAGAGTGAGCGGCCACGCATCGACATACGCTCGGGAGAACTGTTTGGAATACAGGTACCGGCGATAATCTTATTTATCACAGA
The DNA here is from genome assembly GCF_040938575.1 of Ambystoma mexicanum. Lineage (NCBI taxonomy): Eukaryota > Metazoa > Chordata > Amphibia > Caudata > Ambystomatidae > Ambystoma > Ambystoma mexicanum. Next base: position 971,066,819 of record NC_090936.1, on the reverse strand, counting down.
AAATGACAGTATGAAGGAGTGGTAGAAAAGAAGCCAGCACGCGAAGTGTTTACATTTAAAGCTGAAACACTTGCGTGCGCATTCCAATGCGGATCTGCTATACGCACCGATAGCGTTCCACAGCAGGACCCAACGACGTAACTGAGTCAGCTGAAAAGAGGACCCTACGGCGTGACGAACGCCGTGATCGACGTCTACACGCAACAAAAGAGAATGCACATACGGAGCGGCAGCCAAATGTAAACAACGAAGAACAATTCAGCACAGCGGAACGCTTATCGACGCATCGCGAGACGATTAACAGAGAGAGGAAACCAGCTGGACGCCGGGCGAATTTACGCTCCAACGAACTTTGCAAGTCTGGCAGAACGAGCGGACAGCCCCACATACTATAACCTAGCTGGTGAGTTACAAATTTCACAGTTATTTACAAGAGTAATAGAGGGAAAGTTGGCAAAAGAATAAACCAATCGTACCACAGCATAGTAACTACAGTCACTGGCATCATAAAATAATGGCAAATGTTCCAGCTCCAGTGTTTTTCTTACCTTCACCTGGAGAACCCAGAGTACGATGGATGGATTGGAAAGAAGGTTTCCACAAATATGCGTTAGCAGTGTTTGGGCCTAATTATTCTAATGAAAGGAAAGAAGCCTTGTTATTTCATTGTCTTGGGACAGCAGGTCAGGAAGTTCTAAGAAAATTACCAGAACCTATAGATATACCAGACACAGGCCCATATGAGAAGGCATTAGCCAAGCTGGACAAACATTATAAAATAGAGGAAAACATCATTCTAGAGAGGTACAAATTTGCTACCAGGGGGCAAAAGAATGGAGAGCGCATAGAAGATTTTATTACGGCTCTGAGGGGATTAGCGGTGAAATGTAGATTCAATCACTGTCAGGAAGAACATATACGCGATCAATTAATGATCAAATGCAACAACGACAACATTAGAAAAGAACTATGGAAGGAGAAAGATCCCACATTGGATAGAGCTATAGAGATTGCAAAGATGGTGGAACACACTGATAAATGTATAAAGTTACTCCAAGCAGACAATCATTCAAACATTGAGAAACCCAAGTTGGAGGAAAATGAGGGTGCAGTTCAGAAAGTATCAAAAGTTAATCCGAGGATGAGCTCAAGTTTTCCAAAGAGACAGTTCCAGTTTGGAAAAAAAGGCGAAGATCGACAAGAGAGTAGACCTCCAGTGGGGAAAAGTTGGAATCGTCAAGGGTTAGTCAAAGACAACAAGAATTTTTCCAGAGAGTCTAATTTCTCCAGAGGTTTTAGAGAGACAATGACAAACAGAGATTCCACGACAAGAAGGTGTTTCCGGTGTGGGAGTTTCTCACATGTAGCATCGGACAAGGAGTGTTTTGCAGTGCACATTATATGCAACAATTGTGGCATACGTGGACACATTGCCAGATGTTGTAAAAACTTTAATTCCAATTCAGGTCAAGTTTTTGATGTTAGTGTAAATAATGAGGAAGATGATTATATTGAAAGTGGTAGAGAAGTGGTGTTTATGGTGAACGCCATTGATGGGAAAGTGAAGAGAAAAAAGCCTTATGCCATAGTATTGGTTAATGGGATACAAATATCGATGCTTATGGATAGTGGGGCAGATTATACATTAATAGGAGTGCAGGTATAGAAAGAGAGATTTAATTGCTGTACATTACGAGAAAACAAAATTAAGGCGAATGCATATGGTGACAAACCAATAGAGATAATAGGATATTTTGACGCTAAACTGCAGTTTAAAGATAGGAAAGCCACCACTACTATTTATGTTGCCAACAAAGGGGGAGAGTTACTCTCGTGGAGCGATCAAGCTGAGCTAAAAATCAGACTTGAAGCAGGTCATCCTGAACAGGTCTTAACAGTGAGTGGTGAGAGACTGATTGAAGAGGAACATAAGCTTGGATGTATGAAAGGATTTGTTCATAAGATACGACTAAAAAAGGGGGCGGTTCCCAAGATTGCGAGATTGCGCACCATTCCCCTGGCACTCAAGGAGGGTGTAGAAGATGAATTAAAGAGAATGGAGAATGAAGGGGTTATTGAGAGAATAGATTTTTCAGAATGGGTGAGTCCCATTGTGGTAGTCAGAAAATCCTCTGGATCTTTGAGGATATGCATTGACTTAAGACATCTTAACAGTATGGTGGTGGCAGATAGATTTCCATTACCCAGGATAGATGACCTACTTGTGGGTGTCTCTGGATCCAAAATATTTTCAATTTTAGACCTTAAGTCCGCTTATCACCAGATAGAATTGCATCCAGATTCCAGAGATTTAACAGCATTCATCACTCCTAATGGTTTATTTAGATGTGTACGTATGCCGTTTGGCTTGGTGTCGGCTGCGAGTGTATTTCAGAGTATAATGTACAGGTTACTAAGTGGAGAAAAAGGGGTGATGTACTACCAAGATGATGTTTTAGTATGTGGCAGTGATGAGGTGGAACATGATAGACGGTTAAAAAGGGTGCTAGACATATTAGGAGAAGCTGGTCTAACAATAGCATCAGAGAAGTGTACATTCAAAGCAAGTAAAGTGGTTTATTTAGGTCACGAGATCACTGCTGAGGGAGTCAAACCCAAAGAGGATGCTATTGAAGCAATAAGGAAAATGGAAGATCCCAAATCTAAAGCAGAAGTGTTGTCGTTTTTGGGGTTAGTTGAATTCTATGGCAAATTCATTAAGAATTTGTCAGGCATGTCAAGACACATGAGAAGACTTACTCGCAAAGGCGTGATATTTAAATGGAGTGAAGACTGTAAGTTGGAGTTTGAAATGATAAAAAAGTCCATAATCAATGCTCCTATTCTAAAGACATTTGAAGAAGGGAAACCCACAGTACTTTTTGTAGATGCTAGTGATTATGGCATAGGTGCGGTTCTTATGCAAGAAGATTCAGAAGATCTGCACACTATAGCATTTGCCTCAAGGTCACTTAAAGATCCTGAAATTAGATATTCAGTAGTTGATAAAGAAGCTCTTGCTTGCATCTGGGGAGTTGAAAAATTCAAAAGGTTTCTGTGGGGAAGGAAATTTAAGATTTGCACTGATCATAAACCACTAGTTAGTATTTTTACAAAAGGTGGGCTGGAAGGTGTATCGAGACGCATTATGAAGTGGGTCACGGCTCTTCAAGGTTTGCAATTTACCATGATTCACATTAGTGGTGAAGTCAATGTAGTGGCAGATGCCTTGTCAAGATCTGTTCACGGAGAAGGCCATAGCAGTATAGATCAATCAGATCAGGAAGAAACATTTGAGATTTTCCAAGTACATGATTCTCTAAAAAAAGACGAGTGGGATAAAGCTAGTAGTGAAGATTTAATGTACCAGAAAATACTAACATTGGTTGAAGAAAACAGAATAATGAACTATAAAGGTGACATGGGTGGATTTGCCAGAGTTAAAGGGGATTTATGGATCAATGACAAACATCTACATAGAGGACATCAGATGATAGTTCCTCAAGGTATGAGGAAACAGGTAATGGAAATAGCCCATGAGGGACATTTAGGTCTAGCTAGGACTAAAGGTATAATAAGATCTGAGTTCTGGTGGCCTGGAATTGATAAAGATATTGAAGAGCAAGTTAAGGAGTGTCCAGAGTGCTTGTAGGGAAACAAGGGTTTGAGCGTACAAAAAGTACCCATGGTTATCAGGGAAAGTCCGCGGGTACCATGGGATGAGATAGCTATAGATCTTTTAGGACCATTTAACATAGGAGGGACCAGAGACAGTTATCTGCTGGTGGTCATAGATTTATTGTCCAAATGGCCGGAGATATGTCTACTTAGAGATATATCCAGCAGCAGTGTTACGAAATTCTTAGAACAATTATTTTGGAGAGAGGGTTTTCCTAGAAAATGTTTGTCGGATAATGGATCCCAATTAGTATCCAAGGAATTTAGAGAATTTTTGGATAAGAATGGAATTGAACAGGCAAACACCTCTCTCTATCATCCCCAAAGTAATGGTTGCGTTGAACGCTTCAATAGGACACTGATGGAAGCCATAAGGATTGCGGTAGCAACTGGTGGGGATTGGTTTAGGACAGCGATGGAAAGGACATTCCAGTATAGAATAACACCCCATAGCGTCACAGGGTTAACGCCATTTGAGATTTTGAGAGGTAGGAAACCTAATTCACATCTATGTCCTGGATGGATGGGAAAATCCAAGATGGTTGGTGTGGAGGTGGAAAAAGTGAGGAGCAGAATGTATGAAGCAGGAGTTAAATCTAAGGAAAGATATGATCGGAAAAATTGTTGTAAGGAATTTAGGATTAATGAAGGTGAGTGGATCAAAATCAAATTACCTACCAAAGTTCGCAAAGGAGCATCTTTATATTCTGAGCCTAAACAAGTGGTAAAAGATTTAGGCTCATCGGTACTGGTCAGAGGTGGTGGCATTTGGAACAAGGAGAGAGTAGCAATTGTCAAGTTCGGCAATGGAAGGGAGTGATGGACTTGCATATAGGGTCACCAATACCACGATCACTTATAGACATAATATTATCAGTACAATGTAAGATATTTTCACTTAGTCAGAGTTCTACCTTATCTTAAGTTTATAGCACATATGTTTCAGATAAATATGTTTAGACATTGTTTTCAATCATTAGTTCAAGGAAAGGAAGGAGGTGTTAGGATATCAATGTTACATAGATGGAAACAAGTTGCCCAGAGTTATTGCATATTATAATGTTAGTTTGTTGCTGTTTGTCCGTGCGCTCGGAATGTGGATCCCGAACCTCAAGGGTTCCGGGTTCCGAGCGCGGAGGAGAGACAGGGAAAAGACAAGGCTGTGGACGTTGGTTGAGTCCCTCCCGGGGGTCGTCACCGGACTGAAATAAAAGACTTCTTATTGACAAACTACTGAATCCCTGGTGATCATTGAACATAACAATTTCCCTGATTGTCTGTCTGGGGGCTTCATTCTTACACAACCAGGCTAGCAATCTGCCTGGTTTGTCACCTTCCACATGTTGCCTTTCTATGTATTTCCTATCATTCAAGTTACTTAACCTCTCCCAGTGGCCTTTGCATTTCTCCTGCAGTTGACGTATGACCTCGTAAAATACCAGCAGGGGGCGCAGAAGCCGGTAGTCTGAACCGGCGCCTCCTCTCAACAGGCTGAATCTCTCGAAAATAAACAATAAAAAAAGCAATTCTGACACTTACCTCTCTCCCTTCCGGCTACCCTACTCCTGGGGCCCCTCCATCTGCGATCCTGATGAAAATCGGACCCATTTTCACCTACTTTGGTATCGTCCCTAGTGAGGCCTCCTCCAGCTCCTCCTCCAACCCGGCTCCTGTGGTGATCTTTCCCGCTCGGAGGACGGCCGGGCCTGCGGATTGCTCTTCCCTTCTCTTCACTCGCCCAGTGCTTGAAGCAGTCCTTGTGCTGTGCTGATCTATCATCCGGAGACCTGTCTTGGAGACCTTCTGTGCTCTGTGTCGTCTCGCCTCTATTCCGGCTGCTGGGGTCCCGGCTGGGAGAGGCCGTTCAGAGTCCACCATCTTGACTCCCTTCCACCACTGACAGCCTTCCTGATGCGTGTGTGGACTCCGCACCTGCAGCCGCCAACTTCATCCTATCTCCTCTGGCACTCGGTGGAACTTTGGTGAGTTTCCGGCTCCTTATCACCTGGCACCATTTCTTGATCCTGGTGCCTGCCTTGCCGCTGTACTCTCCTGGTGCCTGCCTTGCCGCTGCTCTCCCCATGCCGTCCATCTCCATTCTGGCTACTGGGATCCTGCTGTGCCACTGTGCCCTCCTGGTACCTGCCCTGCCGCTGCACCCCCAGTGCCATCACCCTTCCACTCTGGCTACTGGGGTCCCGCGGGGTGAAGCTGGCTGGAGCCCCACCTCCTTGACTCCCTCCCGCTGCCAGCAGCCCTCCTAGTGCTTGGAAAATCTTGGAGCCTGCAGTCACCAATTACATCCTGTAGTGCCACTGTGCTCTCCTGTGCCTGCCCTGCCACGGTACCCCCAGTGCCATCACGCTTCCACCCTAGCTACTGGGGTCCCGCGGGGTGTAGCTGCTCGGAGTCCTACCTTCCTGGCTCCCTCCAGCTGCCGGCAGCCCTCCTAGTGCATGGGAGGTCTCGGCGCCTGCAGTCACCAATAACATCCGCAGTGAGTCTCCAACTCCTCGTATCACCCAGCACCTTCTCTTAATCCTCGGATCACCTCTGCTCTGTCCCTGGACCTAGTGCGAGGGAGGTCTCGGCGCCTGCAGTCACCAATAACATCCGCAGTGAGTCTCCAACTCCTCGTATCACCCAGCACCTTTCTCAAGCCTCGAATCGCCTCTGCTCTGCCCCTGGACCATCCACCTGTCACACTAACTCTCAGGTTCCTGGCTGGGCCGTGACTGCTCGGGGTACCTCCTGCCATCTCTGAGCCGCTGCCGCCGGCCTGCCACCGATCTGGCTACTTGGGTTTGCCCTCTTTAGCCTGGCTCCACCTGGCTGACTACTTGGGATTCTTGTCCAGCCCCACTGCCTCTGAAGCTTGAAGTTCTCCCATCGCGGCTGCTTAGGACTCCAACCCTTCTTCGCCGCCAGCAACCCTTCCCGCTCTAGTGCGGGTCCAATGACAGAACTTCACTGCTTCTGCCAACCCTCCTTGCCTGACTCTGTTCTTCTCTTGTGCCCACACCACTCCTGGTCCCATTGCCTGCGGCCCTTCCAACTCCAGTGTGATAGCAGCTACGGTGGACCCCTGCTTTGAACCATCCACTACCTGTTTTCCTCCTCTAGCACCTTTCTGCCGTGCCTGGTACTGCCCGCAGCTCCCCCATCTTCTCCCCATCACTCTCCTAACTCATTTCCCTGACCACTGCCCCTACCTGAAACTGCCACACTGATCATTGCCTTCACCATCACAAGACTCTACAGGATCGATCCATACGTACTGACCCTTTCTTTGAGTCTTCTGTTATGCAATTTTCCAAATCTCCTTCTCACCACCCTTCCTTGCCTCCTCCCCCCCCCTTTCCCCTACTCCCATCTTCTCCTCTCCTTTTCCCTCCTAATGCCCAGCCCTCCACCTACCCCCCTACACTCTGCCTGTTACTCTCCTTCCCTCTCTCACCGCCCTAACCTTCTATACCCCCCTACCGTTCACCACTCCACCCACTTGAACATGGCACTCTGGAACGCCAGATCCATCTGCAACAAAACCACAGCTGTTCTTGACCTATTCTTTCACCTTTACCTCCATTTTTTATGCCTAACTGAAACCTGGATCCTCCCCCATAACACTTCTGTCCTGCTTCCTTTACTCATACCCCACACACTACTGGCCGTGGCGGAGGCGTTGGCCTCCTCTACCACCCCAAGTACATCTCCTCCTCCTCCTCCTCCTCACCATCTCTCCCTTCTTTCCCTACCTTTTGAATTCCTCTACAAATCTTTCTCCTCTTCCCACCCTATTTCTTTTCTGATCATATACCGTGTCCCTGGCCCTCTCTCTTCCTTCTATGAAGACCTGGAACACCTCCTCTCGCTTATCTCTCCCTCCCCCTCTCCTCTATCCATGCTTGGTGACTTCAATCTCCATCTCCCTTCTCCCCATCAATCCTCTCCGCTCTTCTCTATCTTTGACTCCTACCTCCTTTCCTCTGTTCCTTCTTCCTCCACCCACTCCTCTGGCTCCACCCTAGACCTCATCTTCAATTCTTCCTACCCCTCTTCCACTCGTCCTATCTATCTCTCTGACCATGCCTTACTCTCTTTCTCCCTTTCTCCTCTCCCACACTCCACCGCTCCTAACCCCTCCCCTCCAACCTACTCACGGCGCGATTTTCGCAACTTTGACCCCTCCCTCTTTACTGATACTTGCTCTTCTTTCCTTCCAACTCTCCAAGACTTCTCCTTATTATCTGCGAATGATGCTCTATCCTCCCTCTCCTCTGCTATCTCCTCCTCCCTTGACAGACTCTACCCCCTTTCTCTTTTCCGCCCAACCCGGAATCCCTCTCAACCTTCGCTTACTCCTCAACACCTCTCCATGCAACGTTTTCTCCGTCGTCTCGAGTGACTTTTGCTCAAAATTCCCTCGCTTTCTAACCAAACCTCTTACTTCTCTTACCACGCACTCTACGACTCTTGTCTTGCCTCGGCTAAATCCTCTTACTTTTCTAACCTACCTCTCAAGCCACTCACCCTCGCCATATCTTCCAAACTCTCTCTCGACTTCTCTCTCCCCTCACTCCTGATCCCTCGACCAATTCTACACTCTCCCCTTCTGACTTCGCCAACCTCTTTTCCTCTAAGATTCTTACCCTTTGTCAAAAAATCCACACCCCCTCCGACTTCACTTCTACCCCCCCTCATCCTACATGTCCATCTTCTCTCCCGTCTCCCCGTCTGAAGTCTCCACCCTACTATCCAAAGTCCACCCCACGTCTGCCCCTTCTGACCTTCTCCCTTCCCATCCCTAAAATTTACCCTCTTCTTATCCCCTACCTCACCTCCTTCTTCAACATCTGTCTCTCCTCGGCTACTTTTCCCTCTGCTTTTAAGCATGCTATGATCATCCCTATCCTGAAGAAACCTTCTGCTGATCCTCTTCTCACCTCTAACTTTAGACACATCTCTCTTCTCCCATTCCTCTCCAAGCTTCTCGAGCGCCTTGCCTATTCCCAGCTCTCATCCTTTGTTACTAACTCCTCTCTCCTACCACCCTACCAATCAGGCTTCCATCCAAAACATTCCACAGAAACTGCTCTCACCTCTATTCTCAACTCCCTTCTCTCTGCTCGCCATGCCAAACGATCCTCTATCCTTATTCTCCTCGACCTCTCTGCAGCCTTTGACACTGTCGATCATCCCCTCCTCATTCACACTCTTTCTTCCTTTGGTTTCAAAGGCTCTGTCCTCAACTGGCTATCCTCTTACCTCTCCACGCTCCTTTACTGTCTCCTGGGGTGGTCGCTCCTCTCCTACCTATCCTCTTGAATACGGTGTACCCCAAGGGTCGGTACTTGGTCCTTTCCTCTTCTCTCTTTACACCTCCCTCATTGCCCCTGTTATCTCCTCTTTTGGTTTCTTCCACCACTTTTATGCTGACGACACTCAACTCTCTCTCTTTCTCCTCCTTCTCCTCTGACCTTCACCAAAAACTGTCCTCCTGCCTTACTGCCATTAAAAACTGGATGTCTTCCCGATTTCTCTCTCTTAACACGGACAAAAACCGAAGTTGTATTCTTTCCCTCTAACTCTCTTCCCCCTCCCTGTCCTCCCCATTCATTCACTTTCCTCCGTCCAATCTTCCTATCTCTCTTCAAGCTCGTAAATTAGGGGTTCTCTTTGACTCCTCTCTCTCCTTCTCCCAACATATTTCCCTCACTTCCCACACCTGTCGCTACCATCTCTTCAATATCCGCAAAATCCGTCCTTCTCTCACCTTCCACGCTACTGAACTCTTAATCTCCTCCCGCCTCTTCTACTGCTCCTCCCTACTCTTTGGGCTTCCTACTTCTCACCTTGCCCCTCTTAAATCCATCTACCACTCTGCTGTTCGTACCCTCTATCTACTTACCACCCGTGACTCCATCTCTACCTCTCTCTTCCCTTGGCTGGCTTCCTTTTCACTCCCAACTAAATTTCAATTTCTCTGTCTTGTCTTTAAATCTCTCTATGGTCTCGCTCCCCCTTATCTCTCCTCCCTTCTCTCCTTCTACTCTCCCTCCAGTTCCCTTCGGTCAGCTGACCACTTCCTTCTCACTGTACCTCCCTCCCCCTGCGCCTCCTCCCGCTTACGCTCCTTCCAACTCCTAGCACCTCTACACTGTGAAGGCGAGCGTCCCCAGATAGCACGACCCTCCCCGCAATGAGAGGCAATAATGGACTCACCCACGAATGGGAATAAGGCTAGGACCAAGTGTGGGTGAGCGCATGGGAAGTTTTATCTAAGTCAAATGGGGCATGCAAAGAACTCTGCAAAACTCGGAGCGCTCTGTCTGACAATCGCAAAGACAGGCGTTTATATTTACAAAAAATGTCATAGACACCTACACACTATAGGGGGCACATGTTCATGGGGATTGGGTGGCGTCGACTAACTATATGTGCAGCTGTGACGCATCGCTTCGTGGTTGGTGGACATCGCCGGGTGCCAACGTGGGGTGGGCAGGTCAGCTGGGCTCATCTGGGAGGTGCTGTCCGGTCAGTGTCATTGATGGACGTCTTTCTTGGCTTTCTGCCCTAAGGGCCAGGCACACCCCATTCATTCAATGCTGCAATGTCAGTTGCCCTGTAAATCCTACAATAGGTTATTCTACAGGTTAATACAACACAGGAGGAATGCACATTAGGTGGAGTATTTTGACGATACATCAATACAGGGTTGCTGTTAACTTGTTGACTAGGTATCATAGGCCACGGGGTCGGGTCTCAAGGCACGGGGTAAGATGTCCGAGCTTTGGGTCTCATTAGAAGTAATGACAGATTCTTTTACACAATGTTGGTGCAATATTGGGTGTCTTGTTTTACAAGCGTCATTAATCTGGGGTGAGCTGGTGGGTCGTGGGACCTATGAGGGGGCACCTCTGGCCTCTAGTTATGGCCGGATTTTGCTGCTGGGCTGTAAATAATTCAGGTGGCTGTTCGTGGCCATGTGAGCTGCGGGGGAACATGAATGCTTGAAGCGGCTCCAGCCGAATTGGGGGAGGTGAGGCGGTGTAGCTCGGGCCATAACTTTCTCTGGCAGGCTTCAATGGGAAGGGAGGGGAGGTGACCTTGGATATGCCCAGGATTATGTTCTTCTCGTAAACTGCAAATTATATTGAAAACGAAGGGATTCGTACAGTGTAAAATGTCCAAAGGGTTACACATCTATAATCTTTGTACCAGTACATAGTCATTTCAAAACACGTTAACTCTATCAACAGTTCTATTAATCACCACAGGGTAAGTATTTGCAAGATTAGCAGCTCTAGCATTATATGGTAAACACGATACGTGAGGTAGCATTAGGGTTGGTGGAGCATGCAGGAGCAACAGACCAATATGGTTGACAGAAGTAATACACGTTAAACTCGTACATTCACATTTGATGGCATTCCATGTATCTCCTTAAACAATTTGCATGAGCTTACAATACTGTCGCGCTTGTGTTCCTTTGCACTCTAGCAGCCTCAGGGTAATCATGACATAAGAACTTGATATCACTCTCTTTACATTTCCCCTAGAGGAGCACATAGTAGGAGGGCGGGGGCACTAAGTGTTTGCACATAACTGAGGGGGTTTGAGTATCGTGACCATTTTGTCAAGCAAAAACACATTCTTCTATTCTTATAGTGTTTGTAGATTTTTGGCAAGGGGGTCGTGTAGAAGGAATATCATTGTAATGCAATATATATTTATATATATATATATCTGTATGAGCAGTTTCTTGGTATAAGATCGAGGCTTTTGTTTCATCAAGGACAATTTCCAGTTATATTCCAAGCCAGCCCCGCTGCCCGGGTCAAGCTGAGGATAATGATGCACTGCGGAAGGTGAAAGATGCAGTGTTTGCTCTAACACTAGCTCATGTCCGACTGTTCGTGGGAACAGGCTTTCAGTGGATCTGCCAGGGAGCGGAGGCAACAGGGTAGGCGAGGACTCTCTTAAGGTGAGGGCCGTGCTGCAGCGCACGAGGAATCATGTCTTAAGATGGCGTTCTGGTTTTCAATATGGTTTCCAGGACCTAGCCTAATACAGTACGTTTGGTCAATGTGTCGGCCAGTGGTCCACCCACCACCTGGGCCCTGGTGGCAGGGGGTCCCCTGACGAGTCATAGACTTCACAAGGAGGGGACTGCAGGGGAGGGGGGTCTCTTTGACCTGTCCCCCCATACAACTGGAACTCTCTTCCTTTTGCTATCGCTCTACCCCCACCTTCACCTCATTCCGCTCTTCCCTTAAGTCTCTCCTCCTTCATTCTCCTCCCTGAATCACCCCCCCTCCTGCTCCCCCCCCCTCTCCTCCCTAACTATCCCCCCACCTCCTCCCCTCTCACGCTCCCCCTTCCCTCCTCCTACCACTCGCTTCCCATCTGCTCCCTCTCCCCTTCCCAACCTAACTCCCTCAGTTAATTGCTCTTTTCATTGTTTTGTCGATTGATTCATAATGTATTTGCTTCAACTGTTATTGTTTATGTAATATGTTGTTCAATTGTACAGCGCTTTGGCGTAAGGCGCTTCATAAATCAATAAATACAAATACCTCAGCTTCCCCACAGGAACCTGCACCTTCCTGCATTTTAACCTCTATCTCCTTTTCATGTCTTGCATTTCCCGCACTATACCGCCTTGTAATCCTTTTGATTTTGAAATTGCTTCCCCCCCCCTCACCACCACCTTGAAAGCCTCCCACAGCATGCCAGCTGACCTCACACTCCCGTGTTTGTTCAAAGTATTCCTTAATTACCTTCCTCGGGTCCTCTCTAAATACAGTATCCCTCAATGCTTCGGCTCTATGCTTCCATGTAGGGATTCTCGACCTGGGGGATGAGATCTGCCACGTTACAATCAGCGGCGCGTGGTCTGAGAGGACTGCTGCCTTGTACTCTGCACCCCTCATGCCTTCTATTAATGATTAATGCACTGGATACAAATATATTAGTCCAACCGAGTGTGTAGGTTGTGTAGTGCGAGTACTCTCTATGTTGTGGGTGGAGCATCCTACAAACATTAACCAAACGGAAATCCTCTAAAAGTGCCCCTAGGGCCTTCCCCACCGGGGTGGGCTTGGCGACTTTCTTATCCGATCAGTCAAGCTCGGGGTCCAATGTACAATTAAAATCCCCCCCCCCCCTACACCCCTTCTGCCCAAGTATAACGGCTCCTTCCATATATGGGCTGATCCTTGTATATAAATTTCCAAAATATATTTTGGTGTCAGCATTTGGGACACATATGTTGATAATGTTCACCTCTTTATTCCCCACCATCCCTTTTTAGTAATACCATTCTACAATCTATCTCTGCCTCTTGTTGTAACGGTTTAGACGGGACATGTGGCGCTATCCACGTGATGACCCCTCTGGCATAGATGGAATATGTTGCACCTATTGTAGTCCCACTCCATTTCCTTTTCACCACTTCCAGTTTATCCCTGGTCAGATGGGTTTCTTGTAACAATGCAATGTCTATTTTGTGTCTCTTCAGATACATCATGACCGTGTTCCGTTTTATATAACTATTTAGCCCTCTCCCATTCCAGGTCACTATCTTCCAGTCCCCCATATCAGCCACTTGCTACATCCCCCCCCCCCCCACCCCCCTCCCCACCCTGCCTCCACTCATATCCTTCTCCTTTGTAAAACTGGCTTATAATTGCAGACCCCCTTCCCCTTTTCCACTTAACTCCCCAAACCTTATTCCTCCCCCCTATTTGAACTAGCCCCACTAACCACTCCCCCAACCCAACTTCCCTAAACTGTCGCCCAGCTCCATCCCTGGATCTCAGGCAATCCTGCATCTAGCCCTTTCTCTGTGTTACCGTTACTCGGAGCTCAGCAGCTGGATACCGTGCTACCAGTATATCAACTAAACTACCTAGGGGGTGATAGTTTGTCTCTTGGCGCTGATTATGTAACGCCACACGTGTCTCCCGCCTTAAGATAACCATATATCGCTCAATTTACATTTCTTTCCATGGCATCTTTCTCGGTCTCGTCATATGTTTGTTCTATAATCTAGTCCCAAAGTCCTATAGTACAATACAGCGCAGGACAGTACAATTTCACTTATCAGCACCGCTCGCGGTCTGGTCATCCGCTCCCGCTGGGCAGTTCCGTGCATCCAACCACTCTGCCGCGTCCTCTGTAGTCTCAAAAAAGGGGGCCTTATTCTTGTAAAACACCTTCAGTTTCGCTGGGTACATCAACATATATTTGTATCCCGCTTCACGTAACCTCTTTTTGACCACCCCGTAGTTCATTCGCCGTCTTTGTACCAGGGAGGTGTAATCCTGGTACGCTGTTATGGTCGCCGACGCTCTGTTATCGTTCCCCCTTTTCTGAAGTGCTCTAGGATCTTCTCTCTATCTTTATAATTTAGTATTTTGGCGATAACTGGACATGGAGGGGCTCCCGGTGGCGGCCTCTTGACCAGAGCTCCGTGCACTCTCTCTACCACAAACTCTTGGGTGAGGGTTCCCCCTCCGATTTCCTGTAGTAACATAGTTTCGATATAGTCTGTCGGGTCTGGTCCTTATGCTCCCCCCGGAAGCCCCACAATTTGTATGTTATTTCTACGTGCGCGCCCTTCCGCTTCTTCTCTGTTTTCTAGGTTACGCACTTGCTGATGCAGTGTTTTTTTCTGTAGTGTTAGCTGCACAGGTGGTAGCATTTCTTTACTTCCCTCTCAAACTCACTTGTACGTTCCGCTAGCGTCCTCACGTCCTGCCGTAGCAAATTGATGCAGTAAAGGTGGACGTCAATCTTAAATTCCAGTGAGGTCTTTAGTTCAGCCATTTTAACATCAAGATTAGCCTCCCATGATGTCTTCATGGTTCGCTATTGCCTCTAGTTACCTCGCTCTGTGAATGTTGCCCTTTGTTCTTGCCCATCTCTGTTGTCTGAGGTGACTTGGTGAACTCCTCCATCGTTGACTGTTTCCCTTTCACTTTATTCAATTTGGAGGCCACATTGAACCCGAAAGTGGTGTTTTAGCTTAGGACGGGCCAATGCGTCGTATCCTGGTGCCTCTCGGCGCCCGACTTGGATCTGCACCTTTGTATTCTGGTGGGCTATTGTCTGCGTGATGCGCCATGCGAGGGTATCCCACTTCGTGTTGCCTCCGTTTCTCCTTCACTTTGGTTGTCTTAGGTGTCCAGAACATCAGCTTCAGCCTTTCGTTATGGACTCATCATCTGTGCACCGTTATACCCGAGACAGCCTCATATGTTCCTTGTCATTTTGCCCTCTGTGTATCCTTGTTACGTTCTCGTGCGTACTCAGGGTGCCCTTCTGCTCCAATTCGTGGAGCCGCTATCTCCTTCAGGTCTGCTAGCTACAGTTCCATGCGCTCGTGTCTTCCCCATTGCTCACTCTGCCATAGTACATTTTATTACTTTGTGTGATTGTGTACCTTGCCACATTCACTGTTATTAGCCTTGAGCTTCGTGTCACTGTTCCTAAGGCTTCCCTCTACCTACAATAAGGTGCCCGTGTTGTAATATGTGTTTCCTACTTCATGTGGCTTCTCTGTGCCACAGCCTCCTATCCGTCACGTTATTTGGATGGGTTCCAACAATACTCCAGCCTTCCATTCTAGTGACTCATATAAAGTGTGCTTTCTGACCATAGCCCCCACAGCTAAAGGTCCACTGTCTGTGCGTCCCTGCCATTACTCGCGCCTAAGCAACAAAGTGTTCATCAGCCGTGCATACTTAGCTGGGCTATTTGATAAGAATGTCCAGCTTCCCTTTGCCTACTTGAAACTGTAGCAGATTGTTTATTCTTCTCGACGCACTGCACAGTGCTGGGGTGCAACCATGTATCCAGTATCGTAGGCACTCCCTTCTTCCGAGTGCCTCTTCCGAATCGCACCATGTCAGTTTCCTTATCAGCACCCTGCTAGCTGGGGGCTATGCAGCTCTTTCTCCTGGGCTCATCTGTCTGCGGGCTTGACTTCGTTCGTGAGTCGCGGTGTGTAATGTTGCGCTCCCGACCCGTGGATGTATCAAACCGCTGCCGTTCTTTCTTCACAGACGGCATTCGGTTTAGCCTCTGGGTCTCTGCTTACCGGCGGCCCGCCTCCTGCCGTGTGTGTATTGCTATGCCCTGTCGTAGCACGATGCAGGGGCACGGCTTGTCTCACCCACTGGCCGTCTTCACTCTTACAACGTAACCAGTCTTTGATGTGTTGCGGACGTTCTCGCTTCATTCCGCAGCAGATCGCTGAGTGGGCGCTTCAGTCCCTTTGTTCTCTTAGGGCGGCCATATTGCTAAGGCGTCCTCTGGACCTCGTCAGTGTTCCACCATGTATTTCTCCTTCCTTGTACATCAGATCTGGCACTGATGTCATACTTTGCCTGCAGCATACTTTCCCACAGCCGTAGATCTGTTTAAATAGCATGTACACCGCTTTTTCCTTGCAAGCTTAACAGGATGATGTAGGATCAGTGGGAGCCACAGAGATCCACAGCTTATCCCATGGCTAGTTAGCCACGCCCCCGTAGCTGATTGTTAAGCCATTTGAATCCCTGATCTACAAAAGAGTAAACGTATTAAAGCAATCTGTACATCCCAGAACTAGTAGTTGTGCTGATCTCAGTCGAGTATAAGACTTAACCTAGCTTGATGCCAGGCAGTCGCAGGGAGAGGCTCAGCCACCCGTGCGAACGCCAATGACTTGTATATGCTCAGTTGTCCTGGAAATGGTGTGGTGCCGATGTGTCACGTGTTGTTGAACACAATGATGTCATCCACGGCTTGCGTGCCTCTTCCTCTGTGGGAACAGCATAGGTCTCGGCAGCGCGTAATGTAGTTGCACCTTAATGTGTAGATTCCAACAATAGAGGTGTCAATCTGATTGCAGGGAGCATTTCACATATGTAGATACCAACAATAAAGGTTGTCGTTGTATTTAGGCGAGCCTTTAGCATTTAAGCATCTTGGTTATGTGTTCAATTTGAAATTCATCACATTAAGCATTCAGTGATATCTTGGTGATACGAATCTAAAGTAAGGATACAATGACAATGAATTTATACATTGCTGTGGTTAAATGACACGTGGAGAGATGGGGAGAATTTTCACTTCTGTGCTAATTCCCTCCAACCTCAGAGACCCCCAGCTCTTTTGCTGGACTTATGACTTTTTCATTTTAGCCCTGGAGTGAGCGAGACCTTTTTCCACTCTTGTGTTTTTACCTGATTTGGATTTTGTGTTTTTGGAGTCTGACAAACTCAATAGGCATCTGCTTTTTGTATGGTGACACACCACACAGTGCAGTGTCGCTGAGAATTCCTTTGGATTTCTCCAAAGGTTTAAATACCTTTTCTTGTGTGAACTACAGTTCCTAAGACGAGTAAAGTGAAATTGACTTTACATACCTTTTCTCTTTGTAGGTCCAGCACACACCATCTTATGTGGAATGCTCGGGGGTTACTTAGTTGCCCTTATACTACGTAAAGTTTTTAGGTTACCCTCACTACTTTAAATGGCTGGTGGCAGTGGTTTACTTTTTCCTACTGTTAGGCAGAGTTTGTATGCATTACCATTTGGGACCACTAGACACAACTATGAGTACAGGTGTAAGCAAAACCAACCCTTGGTATACGTCTGTACTACACAGTTTTTGGCAGCGGAGCTGAGCAGCAAGGCTTCTCTCAAGAGGTAATGTGCGCTGTAAGGATGTTACACAGAGGTCTACAATCACAAATATTCAAATAAACTCTTATACTCAAGTTTCTTGGTTAAACACTTATTAATTTATTCAACCGTCAGCTATAAAACATTCACTAGAAGGAGGCAATCTATATCACACAAAAATATACTTCAGTAATTTACACTGTACGTTTCTGAGGCATTTAAACTACTTTGAAGGAGGAGCAAAATGGCATTCAGAGTACTTAGAAGTCGAAGTAAAAAGGCATAGGTTAACTAAAAGAAGAGTTACTCTTTAGACAGTGAAAATAGTTTGAGTTCACCAGAGGAGCTGATTCAATGCAATTGGTTAGGCCAAAGTCAATGGGATAAAGTCTTGTAGAGGATAAGGCAGTTCTGGTAGTTAAACGGAATTTTTGTTGCCAAAGTTCTCAGAAGTAGTTTGTAAAAGAAAGATTCATATGTTGGGACACAAGCTGACTAGGCCTGCAAGTTGCCAAAGTTCCAAGCATTTTCGCAGTGAGAGGTAAATTCTATCGGTTGGGTTTTCACAGTCCTTAAAATTAAGAAAAAGATGCTGCTGAAGACTTCTGTTCCTGGCAGTTCCTGTGGATCTCACTGTTCCTGAGCCTCAGTCGTGGGGACAAGAGGGAGGACGTCAGGGGACTCCTGCACTGCACTGGGACTGGTCAAAGCTGGCACTTGGCAAATCTTCAATTCCGGTAGCTGTAGACGAGCACACAAACCGGTGTCCCTCTCCCTGGCTATTCGGTTTCCTGCAGCACTCTGAGGAAAACACAACCATCTCTGAGAATGGTATCCAGGTGGCTTACGAATTGATTGGCCCCACCAACTCAAAGGGAGAATTCGTCCTTGCCGGGCTTCTCTGTCGAGATGAACTTGGTGATTCGGACCTGCAGCATGGCTTCACTGGGCAAACCAATGGTCCAGGAGTTGCAGCAGCCGTCCTCTTCAAGCTCGTCTTCGGTTCTTTCGTTCCAGTGGTCGACTCAGCCTTCCAAGCCACGAGACTCACCTTTTATCCAGTTTCCTCGCATTAATTCCAGTCTAGCTGCCACTCGCCCAGCAGGGTGGCTGTCCTTGCCGGACAATCAGCCAGCCAATCACGCCAGAGTGCATTTGGGCCTCCTAGGAGACTAAGCAGAGGGAGTTTTGAGCACCTCCCTCACTTCCTGCCCACCCTAGACACTCGGGCTCCAGAGGCGGTCTTCAGTCTTGAACTGCCAAAGGCGACGAAACAAAGGGACCAAACCTGGTTTGGCGCGCAGAGCAAAACTCTAGAAGGACCTTTCCACAAAGATATGGTGAAAAAAGAAGACTAGGACCTGTTTAAACAAAGGGGACTCGGGTGCCATCTTGAAAAACATGGCTTGTGTGATTTTTTAACGCTACCTGTGTTCGCGGTCGGGAAAAATCATGGTAGTTCGTTGTAAAACCACTGCCTCCAGCCATTTCGATAGGAAAGTGTAGCATTTGACTGCTACATGAGTATGTAGACACAGGGGATACTAGGGAACCCCTTCAGCACTCTATTGTAAGATAGGGTGTGCTGGGTCTAGGAATTTTAAAAGACTAGTAAAGTCAATTTCACTTTACTTTCTCTGGGAAACAGTAGTTTAAACCTTGGGAAAGACTTAAAGGCTTCCCAGTGCCACTGCACTGAGGGTGCTGTGTGACACACATGAAAAGATGCCTATGGAGTTGTCTAAAACTCCATAATCGAAGAACACAAGAGTAAAACACATCAAAATACACGAGAGATTGGGATAAAAGAGTCACACTCTCTCCAGGTAAAAAAAAAGTCAAGTCCTCAAAATCCAGCAAGGTTGCTGGGGGTCTAAGGTGAAGGGAATTAGCACATTTTTGAGAATTCTCCCTACACCTACCTGCGTGCTTTTCTACTGCAGGCTGAACCCTCGGCTGCATTACCGCACCCATGGGTGACCATTTTATCCAAATGGCCCCTGTCTTCTTTTTTCGCCATTTTCTGTTTGCGAGGTCTTTCTTGAGTTTTACTATGTGTATTGAGACAGGTTCGAGCCCTTTGTCTTTCCTTCGGCGACTTCAGCCCTGAAGCCCGCCCCTGGCTCCGGTTGGTCTGGAAGGACAGGATGTGAGGGAGGGTCCCAAAACTCCCCTGCCCTTTGTCTCTATGAATGCCTGAATGCAACTAGTCCTGAATGGCTGGCTGTCCTTTGAGGACAGCCACCCTGCTGTGTGATTGACAGCCTAGGCTGTGCATGAATGGGAGATACCTGCTTTAAAAGGAGAGGGTTTTGGCACTACAGGCAGAGTCGACCACTGGGAGAAATATCCAGCGAAGAAACAGTGAACGAAGCTTGCTGCAAACCCCTGGACCTTTGAATTGCCCGGTGAAGCTCTGCTGCTGTGCTGACCTCCTTTTTCACCTGAACAGAGAAACTCTGGACAGAACAATGTCTCCCCTTGGGTTAGTGGGATTCCATTGACTTTGATATTGTTTGTCCCTCATAGGTGGTAGCTTGGTGTATACTGGTACTGCTGGGAAAGGCTTATCTAGACTTCATTGGAGGATTTAGTTGTCCTCACATTTACTGAAAAACTGTCTAACCTTTTTATTTCCCTAACCCTTTCCTTTCTGCAAGCTCAGAATCTGCAAAGTATACCAGTGTGAGTTATAAATGCCATTACTGTCCTTGTGATTGAAGTCACCTCAGGGTGTGGGAATGGTGTAAGAAGCATATCCAAAGATTATCCACTAACTTGTTTTGATTTTGAAAAGTAAATGTAAAATATATTTAAACTGTTACAACGAATTGCCATTTTAAAGAATGCTTATTTAAAACTGATGTTAAATAATCTATAACTGAAACCTTGAGTGTAAGTGTTACTTGGCTACTTCTATTTACGGATTTCATTTGTACAGCTCACCTTTGCCCCTCTTGAGATAGGCATGGCTGCTTAGTCACACTACCAACTTGTGTAGTACAGAACTATGGTATCAGGTTACATTTTCGAAAACACATTTTCGAAATATCATTTTGTTGAAAAAAAAATGGCGCAATTTTTTTTTCCGAATGTTTTCTTTATTTTATATGAATAATTTTTGATTCGGAAGTTACAAAAAAAAGTGTCAATAAGAAAAAAACGGGGGCGGGCGGTTTCAAAAATAAAATAATAAAAAAAACCTGACATAAAATAAAATTAGGCAATTTTGTGTCGACAAAATGGCATTTCGAAAATATGGCGTTCGAAAATGTCACTATATAAACCCGGGAACTATACCAAAAGTTGGGTAACCTAATACCAAGCGGATAAGTGTTGTGTAGTCTCACACCGTGTGACTGCACCAATTCTTACCTAGCATGGGGCATATGTCGATAAGAAATATTTCGATTTGGAATTCATCACATTTACCAAGTAAGGGTCCAGTTGTGATGAAAATAAATATATTATTCTGTTTATATGTCATATGAGACATGCCACGCAGTGTTACACAAAACACGTATAATTGATTTCCTCGTTCATACCATCTGGTTGCAGGGTGCCCAGTTGCTCAATCCACAAGGTTTCCCTTTGATTTAACATTTGGGTCATGTTCTCATATTTGTTATGTCTTATCACAGTCTCAACTATCTGGAATCCTATCTGTGAGATGTTGTGTTTCATTTCGTGGCTGTGTCTAGCCAATGCGGAGTTAGGATTTCTATTCCTGATACGTGACCCATGTTCGTTCCACCTTTTGTATCGCTGGTCATTTGGTCATTTGGATTGTTCTATGTAGTAAAGTCTGCAAGGGCATTTGAGTAAATTATTTTTACTGTGTCGCACATGGCAAATATCTGTAATTTTATCTTCTCTCCTGACGATGTTACCTTTCGTAACAAGTTCACAATTGCTACAATGTAAGCATGAAAATGTGCCAGTGCGTGTCATGGTCGGTTTTTGTGTTGCCGGTCTAGTGGTAACTATTTGATCTCTGAAATTTTTGCTCCTTTGGTATGCAAATACGGGCAATTCTTGAAAACGTGTTCAACCCTTTGGTCACAAGTGAATGTCCTCCAATTCTTTTTGATGCCAGACTTGATTCTGTTCTTTGGATTGAAAATGTGGATACATACACCAGCGGAGGAGTTTGTGCAATTCTCTTGGTGTTGGTCAGTAGTTTGTCCCATTGTACTGTTTCCATCTTGACAGTTGCGGCCTCAGTTTCTTGTGGTTTATATCCGTGGGCAATGAATTTCTCTCCCATTACGGTTATTTCATGAGTATATTCATCTGGGTTGCTCACAATCCTTTTGACTCACAACATTTGACTACACGGGAGATTCTTGATGAGGCTTGGCTGGTGAAAACTAGTCTGTGAAGCAAGTTATTCAGATCTGTTTGTTTGCGGAAAATATTGGTACTGAACCCATTTCCTTGCATTGTAATTTCAACATTCAGGAATTGTATCTTCTCTTGTGGTGATTCGTGGGTGAACTGTATCCAAGGGTCGATAGCATTGATGTATGTGAAGAAATCATAAAAATGTTCCTTAGTTCCCGTCCATATTCCAAAAAATGTTTTCCATGTAACGTATCCAAAGACAGATGCCACACTGCATGATTGAGTATAGGGTCTGTCTCATATTTATACATAAAGCAGTTTACATATGTGGGAACCATGGTCGCTCCCATAGATGTTCCGGACACTTGGTGGTAATATTGATCCTCATATTGAAAGTAGGAGTTTTCGTTGATAACTGAAGCAAAATCAAGATTAATTCTTTGTGGGCCATAATGTCATCTTCGTTGAGTAACATACACTCGCTTTCTTCCATGCCCAGGTTGTGGGGGCTGGATGTATAGACACTTGACATCAACCGTGAACATGATGTTACCAGGATTATATGTAATGTCCTTCAAGTATTGCAGAAAGTGAGTGGTGTCTTTGACGTATGCACACATTGTTTTGTACAAGTGGCTGCAAGAAGTAATCCATGTATTTGCCCAGGGGTTGTAGGATTCTGTCCATACCTGCAACGATTGGTCTTTCTGGTAGGTTTGTTGGATGTTTATGTATCTTCGGGAGCATGTAAAAGTTGGGAATCCTTGGGTGATTGCTGTAGAAACCTCTCTGTATGTTTGTTTTTTTAGGACTACAACAAAAACAACAAGGAGGGGGAAAAGGAAACACAAGCTGCAGGAGGACAACAAGACAGCCGAAGAAAACTTAGTTGTTAACTTATCAAGGAGACCCCTCACAAAGGCTGAAGAAGATACCATATGGAATGGTTTGTTTCGTTTTCACATACAGCACCAGCTGTTCGACACCAAGGTCAAACTGTTTTGTCAGAAAACATAAATGCAAAGTTTTCTTTGAAGCGGTTGGCAGTGAGAGGTTGAATACAGAAGATGACGGAACAGAACGTAAATAATTGAGGAGTAAGTGTACCTTTATGCCTCCCATTAAAGTGCCATCAGTAGAGATCTTTCACAACGGGTGTTGAAGGATCTCAAAGCTATTTCTTTCAAACGCCCACAATACAGCAATCTCATACATGAAGTGATGCTTATTAAGAACTTGTACAGCAATAGAAATATTTGAATTAGGCCTGCCGACAAGGGGGAGCCCTCGTTATAATGAATGGAACAGACTATGACCTGAAATGTATGAGACAACTGAGCGATGCCAATCTTTACACCATATTGGACCACAACCCCACCATTAGTATAATGAAGAATCTCAATGAGATGTTGACAAAAGCAGATCTTGGTTGGATCTACCAACACACACAGAGGTTTCTACAGACCAATCACCCAAGGATTCCCAACTTGTACCCGCTCCCAAAGATACATAAACATCCAACGAACCCACCAGGAGGACCAAACATTGCAGGTATGGACCGCTTCCTACAACCCCTGGGCAAGTACATTGATTGATTACTTCTTGAAGCCACTTGTACAAAAAACGAGTACATAGGTCAAAGACACTGATCACTTTCTGCAATACTTGAAGGACACTACTTATAATTCTGGTAACATCATGTTCACGGTTGATGTCAAGAGCCTTTATACATCCATCACCCACAACCTGGACATTGAAGCAATCGAGCAGATGTTACTTGACGAAGGCGACATTATGGCACACAAGGATTTGATTTTGCTTCAGTTTCTCGCAAAAAACTCCTACTTTCAATATAAGGATCAATATTACCTCCAAGTGTCCGGAACATCTATGAGAGCGACCATGGCTCCCACATATGCAAACTGCTTTGTTTATAAATATGATTCAGCCCGTATACTCAATCACGCAGTATGGCGTAACTACATCAGTCTTTGGATACCTTACATAGACAACATTTTTTGAATATAGACAGGAACAAAGGAAAATGTTGATGTTTTCTTCACATACATCAATGCCTTCGACTCTCGGATACAGTTCATCTACGAATCAGCATAAGAGAAGATGCACTTCCTGGACGTTGAAATCACAATGCAAGGAAATGGGTTCAGTACCAATATTTTCCGCAAACAAACTGATCGGAATAACTTGCTTCGCAGACTAAGTTTCCACCAGCCAAGCCTCATCAAGAATCTCCCGTACAGTCAAATGTTGCAAGCCAAATGGATTGTGAGTGACCCGGATGAATATACTCGTGAAATAACCAAAATAGGAGAGAAATTCATTGCCCGCGGATATAAACCACAGGAAATTGAGGCTGCAACTACCAAGATGGACTCCGTACAACGAGACAAACTACTAACACCAACGGAATACCAAGAACTGCTTCACTGGTGTATGTATCCACATTTTCAATCCAAAGTAACAGAATCAAGTCTCATCAAAAAGAATTGGAGGACACTCACTTGTGACCAAACGGTTGAACACCTTTTCAAAGAATTACCCGTATTTGCCCACCAGAGGATCAAAAACTTCAGAGATCAACTAGTTGCCACTATACCGGCAGCACAAAAACCGACCACGCCACGTACTGGCACATTTCCATGCTTACATTCTAGCAATTTTGGACTTGTCATGAAAAGTAACGTCATCAACCATCCACGGTCAGGAGAGAAGATAACATTACGGATATTTGCCATGTGCAACACAACAAACATTATTTACTCAATCAAATGTCCTTGTAGACTTGACTACATATAGGACAATCCAAAAGACCAGCGAAACAAAGGTGAAACGAACATAAGTCATGTATCGGGAATAGAAATCCTAACTCAGCAGTGGCTGGACACTGACACGAAATGAAACGCAACATCTCACAGATTTGATTCCAGATAGTTGACTGTAATAAGACATAACAAATATGGGAACATGACCCAAAAGTTAGATCAAAGGGAAACCTTTTAGATTGAGTGATTGGGCACCCTGGCACCAGATGGTATGAACGACGAAATCAATTACGTGTTTTGTGTAATGTTGTGAGCCATGTCTCAAATGACATGTAAACAGAACAATATATTTTCTTCGCAATTGCACCCTTACTTGGTATTAGCGATGTTAGGATACTGTAAACAATGTATTTCTAAATGTGATGAATTCCAAATCGAAATATTTCTTATCGACATATGCCCCACGTGTCATTTAAACAAAATGTATTAATTCATTATCCTTACTTTAGTTCACCTAGATATTAATCACTGAATGCTTAATGTGATGAATTTCAAATTGTGTGCATAACCAAGATGCTTAAATGCTTAAGGCTCTCCTAAATAAAAGCGAGACACACATTGACAACGTCTATTGTTGGTATCTACATATGTGAAATGCTCCGCGCAATCAGATTGACACCTGTATTGTTGGAATCTACACATTAAGGTGCAACTACATTACGCGCTGCCGCAACATATCCTGTTCCTTCTGTTCACACAGAGGAAGCGGGACGTGCTGCGGCAATGATATCATTGTGTTCAGCAACTTGTGACTCCTCGGCGCCACATGGTTTCCAGGATTACCGAGCATATACAAAACATTGGTGTTTTCCAGGTGGCTGAGCCTCTCCCTGCGACAGCCTGGCGTCAAGCTGTGGTAAGTCTTATACCCGACTGAGATCAGCACAACTACTAGTTTTGGGAATTACAGATCGCTAGAATACATTTACTCTTTTGTAGATCAAGGATTAAGATGGCTTAAAAATCAGCTACTATGAACTAACGCCCAGGTAAGTGCTCATTTGCATATTTGAGATCCATAACCAATTAGTGAACAGCATACATTTGGGTATCACAGTTGCTCTTATTATTATTTGTGCAGATACAAAGGCTTTATTATCAAAGTTACATTTCAGTGTATTTGATGCATTTGCATGTGCGTGAAAGCACTGCATGTATTTTTCAAATGAGAAGATTACAAAACCCTAAATATCTTTTTTCTGTTTACCTTTAATTCATTTCATTATGTGTGATGTCCGGGTATGTACATAATTTTAATTTCATATTATATGCAATGATGTATATTTTCTACATTGTATTTTGATGCCATATGCTGTGATTGTAACAGCGCTCAGCCCTGAACATAAAATCGAATTCCGAAATGCAGTGGCTAATGAGCTGCTAACATTGTCAAGACTCCTATTGCCTTTCAAGAAAATTAAAAGAATCTGGGCACTTTTTCCAAAGAGTCAATGTACTAATTGTGTATATTATCACAACCTTTCAATTAATTATGAAGTAATACAGACTACACATCGCAGCTTTCTGTAGAAGAGCATATTGTGATCACTCGGTCCACTGAGTGGAAACACCTAGGGCCTAATTACAAGTACATCGGTCCGGAGTTAACGGCGCTGGTAAAACCATACCAGCATCGTTACCGCATCCGCCCAATCATGACCTGCGGCCTCGTAAATAGCACCACCCCCAACCGCCATAGCAAAGTTAAGGGTCCCGTAAAGTCCGCCTGCACGGAAACCCCCTCTGTTTCCGGCTATACGAAACACCGCGAGCATCACAACTAGCACAGTGTAACGCTCACCTGATTCCCGTAGAGGCGCCGGTCTTGACTGGGCGTATACCGTATCTTCAAAGGTGATGTGTAACACACGGCTGGCTCTTTGGGCTGGACCTCTGTGCACTGTATGTCTGACTCGAAGGGTACGATGTCTGCAGATAGAAAATAAGGGATTAAGGAACTGGGTTATTGAATGTCTCTCTCTTCTTCCCTTTCTCTTCTCCTGTAGAACCCCAAAGGTTAACGCTCTCACCTTAGGTAAGTGAACGCCGTGCTCTCCATCTGTCTCGGGGCAGGGTGCTGTAACCAGTTTCTTCACTGGATAAGGGGAGCAGGCCTCTTGACTTCAGAGGACTGCTGTCCGTCGTTTACTGCACGAACGGTAAGTTTCGAGTAATTCTAATGTCTTTAAAGTCTTTAGTAATGATGATTCTTGTTTTGCAGGGTTCCGGCGATGGCGGATGACGGGCTGAAGTGAGTTGAAGATGGAGCCCGTGTGATGAATAGAAGCGCCTGGAAGCACGTAAGTAAGCGCTTGTTGCCTGCTTCACGATGCGCTCTAACTGTCTTTTTATTTTGCAGGTACAAGTTCGGAGCGGCTGCAGGGTGCCGGAATACCCACTGGGTTAGATGTGGAAAGGAGTAATGGCACGTGAGTATTAAAGTTCCCCAATGTCTTTAAACGCACCTTGTTTTGTCTTTCAGATGCGGGATGCAGCGCCGAAGGCCTCCGGAGCGTGCGAAGAGTTGGTAAGATTTTGTCTTTCAGATGCCGGAATGCAGTGTGAAGACCTCCGGAGCGCACGAAGAGTAGGTAAGCCTTTGTCTTTCAGATGCCGGAATGCAGCGCGAGGCGTTGGTGACAGCCGATGGACCAGGTAAGTGAAGAGCTGTCACTGAAGACCGTAATGCTAACCTGTTCTTTCTTGTCTTTATAGGTGTTGCTGAAGACTGGATTCAGGATGGTAAGCCTTTTTCCTTAGGCCCAGGATCAGATGCAGAAGACACGATGAGCGTTCTGCTGCAGAGGATGCAGAATAACGCAAAGCAAGATTCATCCATCGGGTGTGGTTTAAATAGCCTCCTGTAGTGCTTAGGTGTCTCCTTCCACAGCCACGCCTAGGTAAGCAAAGAGTTCCTGCTTTCCAGAAGAGTTCCAGTGTTCTGAATCTAGGGAGTGGCTCCTGCCCCACCCAACAGGAAAAGTAGTTCCAAACAGAAGAGGATCAGAGGCTCAACTGGCAGGCAAGTAAGCAGCATGGTCTGCTGCAGGTAAGTCCACCCAAGCATTATGAGCCCGGCACTTCCAGCGCTGGGACTGGGCATATTTATGAGCCTGGTGCCACTGGCGCCAGGACTGGGTCCAAAAGGTCCCAATTGGGACTGGTTGGCACTCGGAACCTGGGTTATGGATCTGCTTCCAAGGGAGTTGGGAAAACCCTGACCTTTTGGAAGCAGAGATCATGACACACAGACATGGAAACACCGCCTGAAAAATGGCGTTAAAACCGTGATCACGGTGGCGGTACGGCCGCCACCGCGAACATGATGTTAAACAGTGCCTGCTGAACTGAATCAGGGCACAGGTGCACCAAATCAGTCCAGCTGGACCCTGCAGCCCACTGGGAGCCTACAAAAGGGCCACACCCAGCCCAACACAACACAGAACCATGCAGGCAGCAGCTCTAGTAGCACTGGGACTGGGCCTACTCAACCAACAGGCAGCACTGCACATGATGGCAGTAATGGTGCAGAGGAGGAGGCGCAGGCGGCAACCAGCCAACCCTGCACCTATGGCAAACCCCATTGTCCAGCCGGCACAACCCCGCAGGCAGCCTGCAATACCACGCATCAGGGCCTCACCCTGGAACCTTACCCCAGGACAGATCCACACACTATACTGGCTGGACCGTCCGACAATCCTGTACATCACCACCATGATTGAGGACAACATCAGCAGCCACATAGACACCCCCACCCACCCCCTCCTGAAGGTTGTGTCTGTACTGCATTTCCTTGGCACTGGCACTGGCACCTATCAACACACGGTTGGTGAGCTGCACGGCATATCACAACCCTGTTTCTCAAAAAGCCTGGTACAGGTACTGGATGCCCTGTTGTGCCATGTGTCGGAACAGATAGCCCTACCCCGAACCCTCTGCGAGGTCATTGCTACCAAGGTGGCCTTCCTTGCCATAGCAGGCATGCCAAATTGCATAGGCGCAGTTGACTGCACCCACATTGAGCTGACAGTACCTCGTGCAATTGAGATGGTGTTCCGCAATAGGAAACAGTATCACTCGCTGAATGTACAGATGGTATGTGATGCCACGCAACTGATAACACACTGCTGCGCACGTTTCCCAGGCTCAACCCATGACTCAATGGTACTGCGGAATTCCACGTTGCCACGGTACATGGAATGCTATGCCGGACAAAGCACATGGCTATTGGGTGAGTACAGCTGCCAATGCACCGACCCTGTTGAAGGTAGGTGTGTGTGTGTGTGTGTGTGTGTGTGTGTCTGTCAAAGCAACACATGACAGGTCACCACAGTGTGCCCGTACACACCGTGCCACATGACACACACAGCCGATACTATCACTGTCCCATACACCTTGTGCCACTGCAATCACCCACCCACAAATGGAACACTGCCCTCCCAATGCACATGATGCCTGTACATGAGACGTCCTGTATCGACTACTTCACCTCAGTGTAGTGACTCTGCCATGTGTGCACATCACTGCACAATGCCATACTCAATCAAATTTCACCCGCAGGGCAGAGTACACATGCACGTCAATGCGTAGGTCAATGTCCAGTTGGCAACGTCCTCTGTGATGGCCAAAAAACACTACCAACCACTGCATGGCACATATGCATGAATGAACAATGACACAAGATAGCACACCATCAGATGAAGACATGATGCCACTAACACTGACATGTCCCCCCATCTACATCCCATGTAGGTGATGCTGTATATGCACTCAACGCCATGGATGATGACACCTGTACGGAGGCCAAGGAACAGGCATGAAGAGGCGTACAACAGGGCACATGTCCGCACATGTGGCATGATTGAGAGGACATTCGGAATGCTGAAGGCCCGGTCCCGCTGTTTGAGCAGATCTGGCGGATCACTGCTGTACAGCCCAGTGAAGACGGGTAAAATCACGCTCGTATGTGCCATGCCACACAATATCTGCCTGCACAGGAACATCCCAATTCCCCCAGACGCAGATGATGGGGATGGGGATGGGGGGATGGGGGTATGGGGATGGGGGTATGGGGATGGAGGTATGGGGATGGAGGTATGGGGATGGGGATGGAGGTATGGGGGGAATGGTGATGGGGGGAAATGGTGATGGGGGGGGAATGGAGTTGGGGGGGAATGGTGATGGGGGGGAATGGAGATGGGGGATGGAGATGGGGATGGGATGGCACCACCTCCTCCTGGGGTCCACTAGATGGCCAAAGAGCACGGGATGAACTGATTTGGATTTACTTTTGAGACACAGCACATTCACAGCAATGCATGGATATGGTGATGCCAATAAATGAATTGTTGTACTGCAAATGAAATGATAGATGTCCACTCATGTTGGTTTTGTTTTTAAATGATGATATATTGATGAATTAACAGGGAAGGAGGTGCAATGGTTAGGGAAGCTGTACACCCGTGCCCACCCACCACCCAAACGTACCAGGCCCCAATGTTCTTACCCCCAAACAACCTCCCCCACCACCCAAATGTACCCACCCCTCACACCCTTCAAGTCCACATGTGTCCTGCAGTGCCCCACACACATGCCATCACTTCCGTGTGCGCTTCTGTGCCTGTGCATCCTTGCCCGAGAGCCCCGTTAGCCGACTCGAGCGCCTCCTTGGACTGGCAGTAGTGGAGCTGGATGGGGTGGTGGTATTGGATGGCACAGGATCAGGAATAGATGGCATATGTGCAATATTTGCCTGTTGGCCAATCAACATGGACTCTATGAGCCTGGAGGTTTTGTCATTGCCCTCCCGCACCTGGCGTGCCAGGGTGACTATAGTGCTGGCAAAGCGTCCAATGGACCTTGAGAGACGATGTACTGTAGCACTCCCTCTGCAGCCTAGATTACTCGAGCTGCCTCTCCACCAGCTGGGCGAGGGTAGCCTGCTGCTCCTCCATCCGCTGCATGCAGGAATTTGGCTCTGCCATTGATGGGGTGGGTGACCTCATGGGACTTGGAGTGATGTGGGGCTGAACTCCAGCTGATGGAAGGATTCCAGGTCATCCAATGTGGGCATTTCCCCCTGTGGGCCAGTATCGGACTGCTCTGCCTGGGCACTGTTGTCACTACAGGCCGCCTCCTCTGCAGTACAGCTGCCTTCTGTGGTGGTTTGGGTGGACATGATGGGTGCCCGTGGTACCTGTGTTGCGTCAGGCAGCATGGAGACGGTGGGGATGTCGGTGATGGTGGCCGGCACATGTGTTGCAGTTGCTACTGGGGGCAGGGATGCCGAACTGCTGGCAGCATCCTCCTGTGCAGGGGCGGTGGCTTGGACACGTGCCGGTGCTGATCGCCTGGGCTGTTGTGCAGTATCACTGTCACTTGATATGGCTGTGGGGACACAGAGGACATATAATTAGTTATGTGGTGGTGCCTGATGGGTGCATCACATGCATCATGCAGGTTCATCATTTAATAGTGGCAGTTACATGCATCTGCTTGTTGGGGGTATGCATTGTAGTGATATTGGTTGCCAAATGGATCATGATGGGTCCTTTGGCCCAGTCATGCACTGCCCGGGGGGGGGTTTAATGGGTCCTTTGGCCCAGTCATGCACTACCTGGGGGGTGGGGGGGTTAATGGGTCCTTTGGCCGAGTCATGCACTGCCTGGGGGGGTGTTAATGGGTCCTTAGGCCCAGTCATGCACTCCCTGGGGGGGGTATTTAATGGGTCCTTTGGCCCAGTAATGCACTGCCTGGGGGGGGGGGTGTTAATGGGTCCTTTGGCGCAGTCTTGCACAGCCTGAGGGGGTTGTTAATGGGTCCTTTGGGCCAGTCATGCACTGCCTGGGGTGGTGGTGGGGGGTTGTTACTGGGTCCTTTGGCCCAGTCATGCCATCAACATATACTCATGTCATTCATGTTTTTCCACTTACCAGCATCTGCAGGTGGGCTCACTCCTGCCTCAGCCTCCCTGATCCCATGGATGCCCTCAAGGTGGAGGACACTGCTGCAATGCTCCTCCCAGGCTTGCAGCCTCAGTGGGGAAGGGGGTCCTCCACCTGTCCCACTGCTGCGTTGGCGGTGTGTGGAGATCAGGTTCCGAACCCTCAGCCTGAGGTCGTCCCACCGCTTGTGGCAGTCCTTTACACTCCTCACAATCACGCCCACAGCGGTGCACTTGTGTGCTGCTTCCGCCCACACTTCCTCACTCCGCTGCTGTGTCGCACGCCGTTGATCGGCACTGAACAGTATCTCTGCATGCTCCACTATGTGCTCCACCAGAACAGTTAGCTCCGCCTCACTAAAGCGCTGTTTGCGCTGCCTCTGCGCTGGAATCATGGCAGACATGCTGGTGGTCCCTTTTGCCTTCTCAGTGTGGATTCTGCTTGTGCTGACTCTGGATGGCAATGGATTGTGCTTTATATGATGGCCGCCTGATGGCCGCCTCTCTGTTTCCTGTTTTGGCGATCACACTATTTCCGGTTCTGTGGTGACGGTGGCGGACACGGGTTTTGCACTACTTGTGGCAGCGCTATGTCCATTTCCGTGGCTTTTTCCGTGATGGCGGTAACGACGTTTCCGCGTCGTGTGGTGCGCGTGCGTGACCGACAGCACGTAATCGGAAGTTCTTTCCACAATATTGCGGAAGCGGAAACTTTGTTACCGCCGTCACGGAATCGCCGCGGTCCAGACCTGACAGGTTGTAATGAGGCCCCTAGTGTTTTTTGTTGACAGTACATAAGTGGACATGCATAGATTAAGGACAACCAACATTGGACATTTTTAAGTGCAGGTAGGCGGTACGGCCAGCTGTGCTCGGGATGTGACCATGATGGGTGAAGTGCTAGAGCGGAAGAAGAGAAAGCAGAGCCGGCCTTAGGGCAGGGCGGGCCAGGCGACCTAGACCCCTAGGGCGCCAACTTGGGGGAGCCTTTCAAGGGCTACCCCGAGCTGGAGTGGTTGGAAAAGAGTCTTTTTGAAATTAAATGTGCTCGTGGGTGCATTTAACAACAATAGGGTGCTGCCACCCTATTGAGATAATTACCACCCTGCTCAGGCACGGGAATAGGGCGGTAATAATCTTAATAGGGTGCTGCAGTAACCTATTGGTGTTAAATGCGCCGTGTCCCGTGAGCGCATTGAATTTTAAAATGACAATTCTCCCACTACAAAAAGAAAGATTTGGTACACCTCCTCACCCCCCCCCCCCCCATTGACCAGGGCATGGCGGGGAAGGTGCCAAATTGTTTGTTTTTCTACCCCGGCTGCTGCTGCCACTAAGTCTGGCACTGACAGGAAGTGAGGGACAGAGGAAGGTTGAAGGCTAGGGAAACATTTAAGTTAGCTAGCAGGCAAATGAGAGGTAGGTCACGAGATTCAAGCTATAACTTTGTACCCATTATATATTTATGCTACATTGCGCCTTAATATACATCCGACAACACAAAGAATTAATGTCACATTGTTATGTTTGTATGGCACCAATTGCCCTCGGGTGTCAGAAGTAGCTAGTGGCAGGTGCTGGTGTCAAGCTTACCACCCCTCCAAGCTACAAGGAGGCACTAAAGAGCTCCCAGCACCAATCCTTTATTTATTTATTTATTTATTTATTTTTTTTAACCCTATCATCGCCCATTAATATTAACTAATCCATTCATGCACCCCAAAGGTCCACTTTGTCCCTGCAGTAAACTCCGGCAGTGTGCGATAACCCATGTTAGATGGGTCTCCTGCTATTCCATCTTTTTCTTTATTCTAATGGAGCAAGCGTAAAATTGTCTGTAATCCAATCCAAATAATGACATTTGCTTCCCCATGAAGGTAATGTTACCAAATGAATGAATGAAGTACCATGTTACAATCATGTGTTAAAAGGAAATGCAGGATTGCAGAATTGCTATGCTCATTAACAGGGAGTCAGTCGCTTGTAAACTCTCCCTAAAGGGGACCTCAAGCCAAACCGATTTCATGGCCTGCTTCCACAGTTTTTCCTAAGACATATTGGGTGTGTAAAAAGCAGTCTTCCAGAAAGTATCCCTAAACTATCATGTCTAGGGAGGGATGAAGAGCAGTGTAACAAAACCTCCTTAGCTCACAAGACGCTAGCCTATGTAAGGATAGATCGTCCATCAGAGCTGTATACTGGGTGCCTTGCTTGGATGAGTGCCTAAAACAAGTGGCTATGGGGGTTTAAAGCATCAAATGTAAAGGCACAGGGCCGTTGGTTCTCCTCTGCTGGAATTCCCTACACATGCTTGTACACTAATGGGAGCCAAAGGACAGGCTTTCCACCCAAGAAGCTGAGCCAGATGGAAGTCGATTGCTCTGGTTCTTTCGACCTGCCATCCATCTGATCTTCCAACACTTTAAGTATCTTTCACTGACAAGATAGCACTCTGTGGCTTGTACACATGAGCCCTATCCAGACTTCCACGGTACGTTCCCAGAATAACATTTTCACCACCCACATAGTGGAGCAACACCTTTTCCTCCTCATGTCAGGATCAACACAACAGATCAAGGCCCTATATCCCTCTCTCCCTTCCTCTGAGATATGCAGCAGGCACCGAGAGTGTGCACACACAGCCTACAGAGAAAAACGGGTACTCGGGCTTTGGAAGGGCCCGATGGCACAGTAAAGAGAGAAGAGCCCTCCAACCTAGGTCTGCCATGGCAGTCCAAAAAATTACGTTACCTAAATTCCCTTGAAACCCACCACTGTCAGGCTTTTTAGCACTGCTGCAAGTGTGGCAAAACGGGAGGGCAGTTGGTGATTAGGAACTGGTCAGCATCCGTCAGAGCTAGCTTCATACCCTACAGCAGGCTTCGAAATTGAGGAGAGCTGGTAGCTATTTAGTTCCTGCTTCTAGCACAGTAGAGCCTGATTAGGTTGGAACCAACAACTACCAGGAGCTTATGTTGGCTCCTAGTGCCAACTGGTGCTTTCCCAACATGTAAAAGTGGCATTAATTTTGAGAATTTGAGAATGTTAATAAAGAAGAATTGGAAACCATTTCATATATTTAAAACACAATGGTTCATACAAAATAGGCAAAAAGTTAAAGGAGCACCTCTGGCAGCTCCTGGTTCCCCTGCAGTAGCTCCTGCTTACAGAATGATTCCCGACACCCATGAGCTGGTTTTAGCTCCTGCTCATCGAATCTCAATTTCGAACTGTGTTTCAGGACGCTGTCAAATATCAAAGACAGCAAATAAGGCTCTGCAACAGCAGTCCTCTTCCAAGGTAGACTGGTCACACTGCCAAATGAAGGCGCTGACGCCAGTGTTATCCAACACATTAACAGACACAGTAGCATAGGGATGTAGAACCAAACTGGCTCACAGGGGATGGGGGGGCACTGAAAGTACCTGGCCCCTTACCCAGCATGGCATATGAGCAGTGGGTACAGTATCAAACATTCAAATGCACCAATCTGATAAAGGTGCCCTCCTGCTTCAAGCTTCTAACTGCCTCTGGATATGGATGGTTTCTTCAAAATACAAGAGAAAGTGCAAAAGGACGTTTTTCTGTCCAACAAACCATATGCGGAGTACTTCCTGGGTGGCAGTTGGACTTGGATGGAAGGAAGCAATGTCGACTAGATTGAAACAAACTGCTGGGGAGGATTGCAGTAGGCATAACCTGGCAATGTTGAAGGTGGCAAATTATTAATCTACAGAGAAACGATGCTCTTTTGTTCACAAGAAAACCTACAATAGATAAGAAATCAGATTTGACAGGAAACAGTGAGCTTCTTACATTGGGGTGAGGTCGAGTGACATTCTGACCAGGTTGTAAAGGGGAGTAAATGGAACAGTCACTGAGGACAATACATGTGTGGACATATATAGAGTAATATTGCAACCTGCTCTTCTTGGAGATCCTACATTGACTATAAGGAAAACAAATTAGGTCATTGGTTGCATGATGTTTTTCTGGAGCAAAGGCGGATGTACCTCAATATGGATTTAAAGTGACTACAGGAATGGAGTAGCGCACGTGCTTTTAAATTAGTTTTTTTCTCTGTATTCAACATGGAGGGGGCGATTGAGGATTAGGTGTGATATAACCTTTTTTAATAACCAACGTGCCGTTCGGTTGAGTTGATCTATAAGGACACATGAGGGCGGCAGGGAATTGCTGCCTTTGGAGGTAGAGGAGTGTGATGCTGGAAATGCATCGGAGGGACAGGGCCTCTGTATCCTTGTCCATTACTGCATTTTATCCTGTGTTCTGTCGTGTTTTCCGCGCAGGAGTTCATGTGGGACTCCTGGCGGTGCAGCTCTTTCTTTCTTTTGGTTTGGTGAACAGACCTGTGGGATACCCTTATGGCACCCATGGGTGGGGGCACAACCCTGTGCCCCTAGTGTATGTTTTTGGGCACCTGTGGGTGGCCCACAGAGCAGGGTATGGGCTGGTGGCAGCTCCATGCTGAAATTGACAGGTGCGCAGAGTATCCTCCATTTTGGGATACCCCGGCCCTGCCATTGGGATCTGTTGATTCCTGATGGAAAACAAGATGGCCCCTGTGGCCTCTTGCTTTCTATTACCCATTACCTTGTTTTCCCAAAGTCCTGGGAAGCCCTGACTCTGTCCCTTCCCCCTGACTGGCTGTTGGATGGAAGTGCCATATATGGTGGTGTTGTGAAGGCCCAGTCAGACTAGCTGGAGCCTTCCCGGTGATGTATGTTGTGGGTGGGACCTTGGTGAATAGAGTGTGACGAATATGCATTCTGTGTTGTGGGTGTCTAGTATCTGGTGGTTGACACAATGACTGAGACAACCCTGCCCGAAACCGGTATGAATGCAGCTTGGAGTGTTGAATGGCTCGGTACTTGTCCCAATACACATAACTTGTTGTGAGTGTCTGGAGAGAAGTGAATGGCCTGAATACCTTGTGTGCCTGATTGGCTGCCTGCCTGCATGAATGCTTAAATGCTTGAGTGTGACCCAGCGGAATGAATGGGAGATCAACAGTATATCTGGGGACCTCTCACTGCTAGGAATCGTGTTCAGAAGCTGAAGTCCACTACGACGAGTAACTGGAGTAACTGAAGCTTGACCTTGAAGCCCTGCTGGACGAGAAGAATTGCTGTTGCTCTCCTTCACAATCTGAAAGCTGTTGTGCCTCCAAGGACTGACCCAGAGAGGACCTGGTAAGGCGCCCTCTTCCCGAGCTACGAGGGACCATCGTGCACAGCCGATCTTTGCCAACGCTCCCTGGTAGACAGACCTTCGACAGGCTGCTGACCCGATACGGGGACTGCTGCGGAACTCCAAGGAGAAGCACTCGGACTGTTGTCCGCCACTGTCGATGACCGCTGTCGCCGACCGGAGCCTCCGTGCTCCCGTTTGCCGAAGAACTTCCATTGATCATCGGACGCTCTCGGCTGCATCGCCACCCGCTTGTCTCCCGCTGGAGAAGGCCCGACCGTCGACGCGCCGAGGAGCATCCACCGGTGGGTTTCCCGCCACCTACAGACCGCAGAGACGCCGACGACTCGACGCCCTTGCTGGGCCACAGTTCTTCATCATCTCTTTGCGGGCTAGAACTATCGTCACCGAGGTGCCCCGCACGCCTCTTCCTTGCAGGACGCCAACGCTCTGTCGTCGACGAGCACCGCTAGCAACGAAGCTGTCACTTCCTTGCCGTAGTTCACCGTCGGACGTTCGACCCGTGACTCCCGCCTTAAAGGGAGGGCACTCAAGAAGGGCCGTCTATACACCGAACGCCAAGTTCCCCGACACCTCTCGACGATCCGTGGCTCCCGCCTGAAAGGGATGCACTCAAGAAGGATCGGTCGGCGCATCGTCGGAGAACTCTACTCCACCAGGTACATTGGGGGGGGTAAAACCTTAATAGGAAGAAGTAAGACTATCGAACATTATATGGACTGGGCTTGTGCTATATATCTTTATTTACAGGTTGCCCAGGTGGGGGGATCTCAACACAGAACTGTGCCTCGTGGTAGGGGTCGGCATTCTGCCTATTGTTTCAACCATCTTACGTTCCTGCCTATCTCTATTGCTGGTTTACTCG
This sequence comes from Ambystoma mexicanum, assembly GCF_040938575.1. NCBI lineage: Eukaryota > Metazoa > Chordata > Amphibia > Caudata > Ambystomatidae > Ambystoma > Ambystoma mexicanum. The sequence goes on along the minus strand of NC_090936.1, from coordinate 971,029,240 downwards.
TTATTGATCTGTGTGACATTTTAACCGTACAGTTGATGCACTTTAATGAGATTTGATAACATTAGTGGTACCACTCTAGACCTGTGTATATTTATCATTAGTGACTTCCAAGTACAAAGTGCGTTATTGTGATCGTGTACATACCTTTGAATATTAATTATATAAAGAGTGTGTTTTCAGTAATACAGTGTGTGGACATTCCTTTGTGGGGGTTCGGGGACTACACTGTACTTAAGAACCAGCCCGCATCACCTCCTGAGATGCTAGGCCTTGATTGCTCGTCCATTGCTATCACAATAGAGAATCTTGGCTGGGGTCCTCTGTGCCTCTCCTCTACCATATAGAGAGCGGAAGTACAGACACCCCCTACCAGTCTTTACAAGGAGACAGCCATTCATTGTAGGAACTCGGATTCTATTCTATCGGTAGGGTCATTGAGAGAAGTATTTTGGGTGGATCCATATGTAGTTTAAGGGAATTGAGATGTTTTTTGGTGATTTACAGAATACATTTGTTGAAGCGTATAGCCCCAAAGGAAGTCGTGTCTGTATGGAGCAATAATACATTAGCGGATACAGTTTTATAGAACAAATCAATGAGGTGGTAGTAGATGGAGTTTCAATAAACCATTAATGTGGAATAAAATGAAAAACTGAAGTGGTGCTACACTTATTCTGAGCGTATCTTGCAGCCTGAAATTCACCCCATCCGTTAAGAATAATGATTGTTTTGTTTGCAGTGAGCACCAAACTAATTGATTGAATCAGAGTGTGACTGGCTAACCATTGGCTTTGTTCCCCTTCCTTCCCCTTCCTTCACTGTCACGTTTGGCCATTTGGACCCTTGCTGCTTTCTTTAGAGGCGGCTGTGTGTGTCAGTTGGTGTTTTTTTTTTTTTTTTTGGTAACGTGCATTTATACTTATACAATTTAGGAAATGTTTCAAAGCACCACAAGCCAGGAAGGGAGGGGGACAATGGAGAAATCATTACAATACACAAATGGCAGGTGAAAGTACAAGAGAACAACAGTCCAACTAGGCCTTATGACATTCGTAATGTGCAAGTGCAGAGAAGGAGTAGGAAACGGGGGTCCGGGGGAGTGCTAGCGGTCCCACAAGTGAGGTGCTGGGGAGCCTGTTGCAGACAACAGTTGAGTGTGAGGTGGTGAAAACCCACGGGGAGTGACAGCCACCAAGACCAGTAAGTGCAAGCCTGCGACAGCACCGCAGCCACGGAAGGGCCCGAAGGCAAGTGCAAACGGGGGATTTGGGGATGAGATGCTGGTGTCGATTAGGCAGAACCCAGTAGGACTCATGAGGTAACTGGCCACCAATCTCAGCAACAGGGGGGAGTTAGCAGGGAAGGGAGGGAGCGAATAAGAAGAGTCTTGTGCAGTTTGCAGAACTTGAGGAGATCCGGTTCAAGAGGGAGAGGGAGGTTGTTACAGAAACTTGACGTGCTGGGTGCCAGGCTTCCGTCTATGTTGCCTTTGGAGGGGCTGTAAGACAAACCTTGCGGGTGCAGCCTTCTCGGCATCGGCCTGGGATTTTCAAGGTAGGTGTTTTGTTCCTGGCTCTCGGACATGATCCTGAAAAAAGGGAGTTTAAATGCTCAGAAATGTGCTTCTTGAAATAATGTGCCCCACAAGTGTTCACTCAAAGACTATAGTGGCTGCATTTGCAGCGGGAGAGTTCTTTCTCTGTAGCGGTAAAGCGCTCACTGCATTACAGCAGTGCCTAGCTTTGGCAATGTGCCTGCTTTTCCCAGGGATTGTCAACGAGTGAGATTTGCTGTTCATGTGGTGTGGCTGTAGTGCCAAAGGTCCTTGTTGTGCAATATGCTGTATACGTGCCACTCTGCAAATGTCAGTATGCCAACCGCAACCTTTGAATGGCTGCTTCTTCCCTGCCCTTTATGGTGCCCTCCTAGTCAAGGTCTTACTGTTGGCTGTCTGGAAAGGTATTTTGTCTTCTTTGTGCACCGCAAAGGGAGTTGGATGTTCTTCGCTGAACAACTGCATGCAAGAATGCTTTGTCTTGACAGAGATCGTGTTGTTTCAAGTTCATGCCCCTGAGAACTCTCCCAAAAATATTACAGGTTCAATTGGACACTTTTTAAGCTTTGTAGTCGGGATTCCTTATACATGGAAGTTAGTCGATCTACTTCTGAAAAGGTAGATTTTACTGCGGTCTCATCAGTCTGCAGAATTGTTTTTGAAAAAACACGTTTTTGGCTTATGGGAGAGTGCACCTTAGCTTTATAGTACCTCGTCAACATCTTGACTTAACGACTTGTAGGGTAGTTTTTTAAATCGACCATTCAAGTATATTCAAATCAGTACTGCGGGTCATCAAAAGTACTGCTTAAATAAAGATCCGCTTCTGCGTGTGTGCAATTTAAATCCGTGCATTCGATCGAACGTTTAAGCTTGTGTTAACACTAACTAAAGGATGCCCCCCTCCACCCCCCACCCTTGCTTTTGGTTTCCGTATTTTCTGATTGTTTACTGAAATTATTACGCAAAAGGGATTACCAGACACCTGCCATTAATGTATCTTCCAAAAATGCGACAGTAGATGTGGGTCCTGACCACACTATGCACTCAGCTTGAGCTGCTGAAAGCACACTATTCGCAAATCACCTCTGGAAGTTAAACACAAAAGAAAACTATGATGTGTCTGTTGTGCAAACAAGCATTCAGCGTTTTCACACAATGCAAGTATTGTGTGCCATTTTGCACACTAATTGGATTTGCAAGCCATCACTGTGAACATTGAAACGTCAGTGGTCATTTTTGCGCCTTGAAGGCACAGTTATTCACATGTAGTCCCTTGGCTAGAGCTTAATTTGTGTGTGTGGGTGCAGGGGGCCTTTGCACTGATTTATGAGCCCCCACTTATTGCGGATTCCAGCTTGATTATTTTTTGGTAACTTTATTATTTGAACTGACAGTCAGTCAGTGATAGTAATATAACAGTATGAGGTTCGAATTTGCTGTGAGCTATTTAGCTCCTACCCCTACCATAGGAGAGCCTGGTTACCTTGAAACCAACCGCTACCAGGAACTACTTTTGGCTCCGCAGTCCAAGTGGTGCCTTACAAACATGCATATGTGACATTAACTGTGAGTGTTTGAAAATATTAATAAAGAGCTAGGCCACATTTAAACATTATGTAGCATACATAATAGTCAAAAAGTTGCTGTGCATCTGTGGTGCGCTGCGTGTACACACTCCTGGTTACCTAGCCATCGCTCCTGCTTACTGGGTGATGCTTACATTTTGAGCTGTGCAGTGTGTACTGACCAGGGTCTCTGCCCGGGTTAGCTCATTGTTATTCATGAACCCGATGACCCAGGTTGGCAGGGCTATTTATCAATTTTCATGAATAACAATGAGTTGGACGGTGACAATGCTGGGCATTGATGCTAGCCATGTCTGCACACTGCTCCACTCAGCCTGCATGGCATTGCTGCATCAGGGTGGGATGACAACAGGACAGTCACTTGCAAGCAGCCCCAACACGGGGACAAGGTCAGTGAACATGCCAAAATTGACGAGTTCCTGACATTACTGACAGTCTATAAAAGACAATCTTGCTGCAGTGTTTGATAGGCAAGTTTATCAATTATGTAATGAATTTCCCTTCATTTGTTCATCAATTTACCGTAGGAGGAAAGCATTCTTGCACTTGCTTTCCAGTGGATAGATGGTTACCATGTTCCACTTGCCATTGAAAGGATCAGAGCAAAATGTTACTAATGTGTTTTAAAGAAACACTTAAAAGTTTAGTTTATTTCAAGACACAACTAAATTAGGTTATGGTGAATTATATCTGTAAATTGCAGAGTGGATCCATCACCCTCAATTAACCATTGGGGGTGGCAGCTTTTATCGCAAATATCTTCACCAAGTATGGAGCAGCTGTGGGTAGTGTCAACGGGGGGCGGGCAGTTGCCCACCCCAATGTGTAACAGGCGTGCTTGAAAATATTTGGGCCTTGCCACTTATTTTCTTACAAATTAAGCTCTTCCCTTTGCAATTGTCTGTCCAAATGCTTGTTTCTATTTACAGCTAGCAGGAGCCTAGTTCCACCTGTTCTGCCTTGATCAGAAAATGTGGTTTGACAAATGTGATGCTAGGGTACACAGATCGTGAGCCTCAGCTAGATTGTTCTGTAGGTTCCTCGTAGCAGGTCATATATGGCTCCCCTGCCCTTCATGTATCTGGAATTCTTCGGTAGTGCTAGGTTTGCAGATGGTCATTCTTCCTGGCCCATTCAGAGCCTGCATTTGTCTCATTGCTGTGCTAGAAGATATGATGCTCCGTTTTTCTTCATCAAGCCACTAATGATTTGATCAAAACTTTGTGTCAGGCATTTATAGTTATTAGCACACAGAGATCGTTATTGACCTCCTCTCAGTCAATCAGATTGTTTAGAGTGCAGTCAATAACTAGTGGTAGTGACTGCATTTTGAAATATTATGGGCCGATTCATGGAATAAAATTGCACCGGAAAAGGGGCGCTTGCGTGCAAAACGCGCGCAAGCGCCTGTTTTGTCGATTCCTGGAACACAATGTGTGGGGCTTACCTGAGACTTGCGCTGAATCCCCGCTGGTCCAACAAGTCACTGCGACACCACGAACGCCTTGCACGAGACTTCCAGCGAAGGCGCATACTGTCTTCCGCAGTCACCTAAAAAGGCGGCAGAACACGAGGAATGGGGAACAACATGCGTAAATGTGGGCGTTAGGTGGGAAGTACCACAGTAAAATACTCGCGCTAACAACACGTATTCATGCAATCGAACGGGGCTCACCGGCGCGCAGAAAAAGACGCGCAAATCCAGAAACTCATCCGCCACGCGAAAGCTGCCGTGTCGCTGCGCACTAAAAACCAATGCTTAAAAAGGGCATGCGAAAAACCAACACGCGTATACAGCTACGATGAATGTACCATTTTTCGCAGCAGTGATCGTGGAACACAGCAGCAGGAGGAGGAGTATAGCCAGGGCATGCTTTTTTAAATTTTTTTTTTTTTCTTTTTTTTTTACCCAGGACAAGCCTTTTTGGGATGCCTGATGACTAGGTCTATGGCAGTATAGGTTTCCACTTCATATCGTATTAGACCTGGTCACAGAGTGGGAAGATGGCCTCACCCACCCTGTGCTCCCAAGCACTGAGCCCCTTGGAAAAGGTGCTCAATTTACTGCATTTTCTGGCCACTGGGTCATTTCAGCAGACAACAGCCATAGTCGGAGGCATTTCCAGCCCACGCAGTCACACTGCCTACACCAGGTGTTGGCAATCATGACTGCACGCCCCTCAGTCTGCAGGCACATATATATGTCCAGAACACCCGCAGAAGGGCAGGCCGGGGTCCAGGACTTTTACAGGGTAGCACACTTCCCTGAAGTGCTTGGTGCCATCGATTGCATCCATGTGGCCCTACATCCACCTAGGGCCACAGAGCACATCTATCTCAATCCCAAGCAGTGGCATTCCATCAACGTGCAGGTTGAATGTGATGCCAAGGGAATCATTACCTCTGTATATGCCACCTATTCAGGGTCCACCCAGGATAGTTTCATATTCAGAATGTCACCCCTACACCGGGCCCTGGAAGCTGGGAGGCATGGCAACACATGGCTCATTGGTGAGTACAAATGGACCAGCAAATGCATTCATGTCTCGCACAGACAAAACCACACCACTGGCAAACCATATCACCTCCACAGGGGACAGTGCCTACCCTCTGAACACCTACATGATGATGCTAATACGGAACCCCACCACACCACCCCAGTTAAGATACAACGCAGCCTATATTGCAACTAGGGCCGTAGTGGAGCGCACATTCAGAGTGCTAAAGTCACGCTCCCTTGACCACTCTGGTGGTGAGCTACTATATGCACCACCAGTTGTGTGCAGGATCATTGTGGCAGTATGTGTCCTGCACAACGTTGCAACGCGGCGTGGCGTACCGGTGGACATGGTGGTGCCCCCACATCCCCAACCACATGCACAGCTGCTGTGCTTGGGAGGGGAAAGGGCACGTGACGAGGCTGCCCGTACCCAGCTTGTGGCACAATTTTACACCTAAAATACAACCCCTGCGAAGTGCACCTAGCCCTGGCACATTCCAGGTGACAATCGATGATGACAAAGGGACAATCGTCTGTCCCAACCTTACCATCCTGAGAATCTGTCCTTGGAAGTGCTACATCATGTGCATCCATTAGAACTTAACCTACTCAATCTGGTGTGCACAAAAGGAACACATTGAAGATGAAGTATGTGTCAGATAAACTCCTACTTTCTCCCAACTTCACCCCTGTTCCCCGTCTTTCTTTAATTCCTTCCTGCTCACCTGGGGGTATCTCTTCCGGTTCTGCTCCAAATCTCCTTCTCCAGACCGCTTGCTCTCTTGTCTGATGATAAGACCTACCCCGAGAGGAAGCCACCCTGCCCCTCTAACTCGGGGCAAAGGGGGCCCCGAACCGGGGTAGACCGGTGTAGGGGAAAAAGCTGAGCAGGCACAAAAAACCCCTTGTTGCAGGTCTTGTAGTAGAGCTTGGCAGGACCACTGGGCAGGGCAAAGGCAAGAGGACCTACTTCAGAAAGCAGAGCGGCTAAGCAAAGAGGAGAGCCAGCAGGAAACCGGGCACAGAGAGAGTGCACGGGGAAAAAACACACGCTAGCCAAGACGAGGGAGAGGAAGAACGAGAAGGACGTGGGAGGCAATGAGGAGTGGAAGGAGAAGGCATGAGAAGGGAAGAGAAGCAAAGGGAGAGAACGGTGGCAGCAGCCACGGAACGGAAAACTGCAGCGTACCAACCCGGAGCCTGACGCGAAGGTTGCAACGCGCGGGCTTCCGGGTTGGATGACGTTAAATGGGCTCCGCAGAGGAGGGGCGGAAGACTAGACCGCTACATGCGGACGCCGGCAGTGTGACGGCCGAATCAATGGCCGCCCCATCGCCAGCGTCTCCACAGCCGCCAACGGCAGCCGAGCGTGACAGTATGCCACTAACACCATGCCAAAGTACACATCTTTGCAAGCCCATGGAACAGGGAAGCAGGAGTGTCTTATGTGTCTGGACCCTAAGGCACAAACGAGGAGTGTACCAACATGAGAGAAGCCTGTATTTGTCCAGCTGGAACCTACAGTGGATGCCCTCGGATGCCACACAAAGCAACACACAGTCACATAAATCCACAAAAAAAAAATCAAAAATGCCCACGAGGTTTGGGGGTGGGGAGGGCCTGTCGCCACCCTCTAGTGTTGCATCAGAATGTGGTAGTGGTAAGGGAGGATCACCACGCATAGCCCTGGCCTGGTCCTCCATGGCAGTGGCCATGCGGGACTAAGATGATTGCATCTGCAACATAATGGCTCGGAGGTCCCCATGCAACACCTCACGGGATGCACAGAGGTCCTCGTTATGGTATGAGTCAACTGTTGCATCTGCTGTTCAGACCGTCTATTGCGGGCTGCCTAGAGTGCAGCCAGTGTAGTTCTGAGGGACCTATACTCTAACCTCAGGGCGTCCCTGTGGGGCCGACCCTCTGCAACCAGGGACACCTGCAGAGCACTCAGATCCGCCGGTCGGCTCCTGTTGCTGGCCTCCATGTGCAGCCTGTGTGAGCATGTGGACCGCAATGCCTGCAGCTGGTGCTCCAAGGAATACATTAGTTTTCAACTATTGATTAGCAGTGTTTGCTAATTAAATTTTTTTTGATTAGCACACTGACCCATTTGATTAGCAATTTTGTATTAATGTTGTTAATGTCAACGGAAGTTATTTGTACCCAAGACATGAAATGAGCAACAATACGGCAGTTTAGCGTACCGCTGAAATAAGACAGTTAGAGGAGTCGGCCCTTGGAAATTCTTTAAAAATTCAGCCTAACCTGCATGTGGGTTGAGAAATGCACTCGACCCGTAGCTATGGAGGACAACAAATTTAAAATGCGATTTGTGTACAATGGTGCATGTCGCTACAAACGCGCTTTGTTTGGCACACTGCTGCCATGCACAGTTGAAACTTTTGTTTACTGCAAAGTAAATGTTACATAAAAGTTTCAAACACCTCTTGCAAATGCTACAAGCCCTTCATAAAATGTACTAGACTATGCGAGTGGATGAAAAGATTTTGCAAGCCACAGCTGAGTGTCTGTAAAATGTAAAAGGTTGGCTGTATGAACGGACACAAATAAGTAGTTGTGATAAAAAAGGATCTGGCCAGCTGTCTCCTGCAGGTGGTAATATATAATGCAATTATAATCGTAAAGTAAAGCGAGCTCTGGAGGCTAACTACAGTGTTGGGTATTGCAATAGATCTGCAGATGCACAAATTGGATAGAACTATTGATCACTACTTTGCGTAAGCATCTAATCCGCTTTGTGCATTCATTATGTAAGAGGAAAGAAAGACTAAACAGAGTGGATTGCGTAGCAGGCCGAGAACTGAGCAAACTAGATGGAATATTGAAGTTTGTGGACCTCTCTTTTTCAGGGTACCTGGTATAAAGCAACTGGGTGATAATTTAGAATGTCAAGGAGTATGGGTTCATTCATGGGTTGAGCACCAGTTGCAAGATGAATGCAACCTTCAGGGTACAGAACTAGGTGTGCCATCAAAGGCATTTGATCATGTGATCATGTACATTTTCAATGTTGACTCGTCAAAATGATGCATCTTCCCCAACAAAATGGAATATAGTTGACACAATGAAATTGAGATACACTAACCTAAACTTTACTGTAAAGCATGGACATGATGCAGTTTATCAGTACTCTAACTATGCATTATGCAACAACCTACATTTTAGGAATGGAATTGCATGATTGTCTCTCCATTAGGACTTGAAGTGCACAGAAGGCAAGAGGAATGCGGGGCGAGCTGTGCTTTCATTGAAGAGGGCAACTTTAATAGCTAGATTTGCTACAAAAGTGTACATTTGATTAGCAAACAGACAGAATTGCATAGCAAATTGTTATGCAACACTGCTTATTTTATGCCCTGTGCTCCACCTGTCTTTCTGGGGGTGCAGGGGCGGTCAGGGAATTGGCCACCCTATCCATGCCCTGAGCCAACATTTCATATGAAGCACCCTGTTGTTGTGCAACAGTAAACATGGACTGCTCCCACACACGATATTGCCAGCTAATACACGGCCACCGCGTTGGCGGACCCCACGCCTGCCTGGGCCAAGGGAACCTGGCCCTTGATGTGATGGCACTGTCTGTGGCTGCAGGACTGCATCCCTCCCTTGATAAACTGGCCCAGGACCGGGAGTCAATACTGTGGAGTGTGACCCTGCAGCCGTAACCACCACAGACTGACGTACCAACACTGACTAGTCCCCCCCCCCCACACCTTCAGATGCTTGTGATACAACAGCACCCACACTCAATGCACTTGCCTGCGACGGCACATAGGAATCAAATTCCGGTTCAACACCAGAGCCATAGGTATCATCAGAGGCGGACTGGTACTGAGTCAGGCCCGGGATGGACTGTAGCACCAGTAGTTCCTCATGGGCTGCCTCACCACATCCTCCACTTGTGCCTGTTTGCGGATCAGTTTCCTGTTCCTCCAGCGCCTCATCACTTGCACATGGAAAGAAAAATACATGTAGACCCATGTAAATAGCATAGCCCATCACACTGTTGTCATGCAGCACATTAACCTGCCATGTCACAAACTCCTGCATGTACGCAGTGTCAATGGAAGGGAAGGGTAGCATGAAAGCGGCCATGGACCTGTGTGAAAGGACTCAATACCACATGTAGTGCATGGTGCACATGCTTCACACATGAGCACTTGACTGGCATAGTTCAGTCACCAACATCACTGATGCAAATACACAGATGCCACGTAGCATAGCCATGCCTGAACTGTCAAACTGCATGAGATGGAACTTGCTGACTACTGTCCCAGAGCCATGTACAATGGATGTGACATGACATGTAATTCACAAACTCAAAACACACAAGTGTTACAAGGTGCAATGATGCAAGGGTGGTGGAATAGAGCGAAGCCAGACACACCCATCCCTTGAGGCCATGTCACATTGACATCACACAAGTGAATAGGCACGGTGAAGGGAAGACCTGGGGTTGGAGGTGGAAGTGTGAGTGGGCAGTGCAGTACATGGGAACTGCATACAAATAAAATACAACGTACTCTATACGTACTTTAAAATACAAAATACGGAGATCAGAGTGTAGACAGGTGACTAGTGCATTCTCTGTCATCAAGGACTCCATCAGGGGAGAGGAGGAGAGAAAGCACAACACATGAGGAAGCATCAGAAGTGCCTTCAGACACGGAGAAGGTTCACCTCCAGTTCCATTGAGGCAGGGAGGCCCCAGCCGAAGATAGACATTAACCACCAACTAATTGCTATGAGAAGCTACTGACCCCGAGGGAGTAGGAAATGGATGATTAAAGGCCATGAGAAGGAAGCGAATTTGGAAGATGGAGTTGAAGGAATTGAGGGCCCCAGGACCCGTAAGGCCTTGTGGACAATGCACAGAGTTTGGAAATGAACAGTCATAGCCACTGCCATCCTCATAGTCCTAGGGAGATACAATACCTGGCCCCAAGACAAAAGGACAATTCCCACAGTCCAGTTATGGATGAGTTGCAGAGGGAAGAGAGTAGAGGCCGTTGCAGTAGCCCACCATAGGAATGACCAGTCCTCTGGAGACAGTGAGCTGCTGGGGGAAGGAGAGTAAAGGAAGAATACTGCTGAGGAGGTGCAGCTGGCAGGGTGACCTCTCAGAGACGTCACAGATGTGAGGAGAGAAGGCGAGTGTGGAGTGGAAGATTATCACATGCTATCCGCCGTCACAGGTAGGAGCAGGAAGAGGGCCAAGAGAAGCTGGACATGGAGTGACATGGAAGGAGTGAGCAGGTGCGGTGATGAGGATTCTCAGGATGTGCAGCACATAGTTTGTAGACAGTCAGCAGGTCAACAAGCACGTGTCAGTCCACCATGACATGGTTCACCCATGGCAGTCATATAAATGCAAGCAGAACTGCCAGACTATCATTACACTTCATCCAAGCAACATGCACATGTCCTGGACGCACACGCATCCCACTCACCGGACATTCCTCCATAAATTGGCATGTCTCCCACGCCTTGGATCTGCTCCACACCAATCATATCCCTAATGATCTCTTCATGTGGAATGAGTTCCTCGTCCTCTCGTGGTGACCCACCTCCAGTCACCAGAGTAGAGACGTAGGCGGCACCCAGCTTATCTTTGGTTCGGCACCGGAGGTCATTCCAACGCTTCACTGCCTCCTGGAGCTGTGCGCCTCTCATTGCCCAAGGCGTTGATTAGATCTGTGACTCGCTGCCAGTTGGCCAAACGTTGGTCAGGTGTATGCGTGCTCCCTGCCCGTACGAACATGTCACATTTGTGTTCCTGCACGTAGTGCACAAGGATCTGGAGTTCCTCATCCCTGAAGCTCCTCTTCCTCGACATGTGGGTCTCCTGTGCTGTGTCTTGGGTTTGAGCCTGTTCCCGTACTGCACGCTTTGCCTTCTTGCATGGTCGTGCAGAGCCTGAGTGGCTGGGACTACGTGGGTCAGTAGGGGCTGGAGCACTGGTGGACTGGGCTGTGGCTTCACCCACTGATGTTGGGACAGTAGTTTGCCTTGCAGGCATCCGCACCTGGGTGCTGGTGCCAGGACCTTTCTACTCACATCTCTTGCCTTTAGAGACAAGGATATCTGCCCCTGGGTCTCTGTGGGCCTGGGCTGGGACCACTGCAGCCTGGCTGGGTGACCCTGAGCCTGGGTGGTGGTTCCAGCAGCTGCCCCGGCAGCTTCCTGACCCTGGCCGGTGTGGACAGCAGATGACAATCCTGCTCCTGGACCCCAGGTACTGTGGACGTCTGTATCAGCTGCATCTCCCTGACCCTGTTGGGTGGAGGGCATAGCTCCCCCTGCATGGCCTCTGACATCTCGGCCACCCTGTCCACCTCGGCCACCCTTCCCACTTGTTGCCCTCCCAACCATAGCACTGATGGAATGGTGCAATGGGAGGTGCAGCTATCAATTGTCCTGGGCAATATCAGTAATGGGGCAGTGTACGTGATGTTAAACGTACCAGTGTGCTCCTGCAAGGCTCAAAGTAACCCCTGGGGAAAATTATTATTATTATTATCTTTATTGTTTTTGGTTTATACAAACCTTTACAAAATGAGTTATTTTCATAATACAATCGAATAGTAGAAAAGTTTACAAAAAGATACAGAAAAATACAATACACTACACTTTTTAAAACACATTTGACTAATACAATTCCGGACCAGCAATTCATGTTAAACAGCTAAAAACAGACAATTCATATTAAAACACTTAGAGCCTAGTACTTCTCAATATACATAATAATTGTACCAAGTAACTGAGACATTATTAATAATCTGAGACTTCAACTCATTATTTCTTAAAAGCTTCCTGAGTATTTAAACACTTAAACAGTCTTTATCAAATTCATGTTAATTCACAGATAATTCTCAAAAATTCATTAATTCGTATTTTTAAAACCGTCGAGTTACCATGAAGCATTTCAAACCACAAGTTGTATCTATTTACATTCGATGTGTCATGGACAAACATTGCAAAGTATTCTATTCTTTGTTGCAGTAAAGCAGGACAAACCAGCAACAGATGCATTAATGATTCATTAACCCTGGTACCAGCACAGTGTCTGCAGGATTTCTTTGCCACATTCCTACACCTTATATTCTGAATTTCATGAGTACTTAAAACGTTAAAACGAAATCTCATGAATTGATTTCTGTGTGCTCTGGATGGATATTTTTCTAGGTATTTCTCAGGATAAGGTTTCCATTTCCAGAATGATATAGCTTGTGAATATATCGAGGAGTTTAAGATTACCACATTGTTCTCCAACCAGTCTGAGGCTTTTAATAATTCTTTCACTTTGAGAGGATTCCTTTTTAGATTTTCTAATGTGAGGCCTAAATCACTTAGAATTTTCGCACAATCTCTTTTTAACTCACAAATGAAAACCCCAAGCATGTCAACTCCCAAGAAGTAATACAGTGTGTTATCCTCAGACATCATGCACTTACGTAATAAAGATAATTTTTTCCAATGTACTGTACACTTTAAAGAGGACAAACCTAACTCATAACGTAGGAGTTCCATAGGCAAACATTTCGGTAAATGCCTTAAAACCTTTCGCCACACTTGTGCTTCAACTGTTTTCAGATAAGATACCAGTTCTTCAGAGTAAAACTCAAGACCGTATGCGTGGAATAGCTTTCGACCGATAAAACAAAATACAAGGCATCATTGTGAACCTGCCATATCTTCTCTCCACAGCTGATATCTGATTGGCAATAGCAGAAGCTTTTATACCGAGATGATTTTTTATAAAACCTAACGAATAAGGAGATGTGTATATATAACCCAGGTATTTTAGCATTGATTTATTTTTTAATTTTAGACCACCACATATAATCGAAAAAGAATCTTGTTTTATATTTTTCACACCTGTGTAAAATATTATTGTTTTATTAGGGTTTATCAGTAGCTTTCTATTCAAGATGAATTTCTCAAATGCTACAATCAACCTTTGCAGACCCACCTTAGTCCCGTCAAACAACAAAAAGTCATCTGCATAAGCGATCCAATTTAATCTTATTTTGCCCAATTTAGGTGAAACTAAACCACTGTCATCTAGAAAGCTCCCTGCTTTTGAGACATAAAGATTGAACAGTGTTGCTGCCAATCTGCAACCTTGTTTTAGACCATTATGGGTAGAGATTTGATCAGATAGTAGGCCACTATTGTTAAGTCTCACCCTAAGCACAGTGTTCGAATAAAGAGCTATTATTACATCTAGCAAGTTTTTATCAATTTCAAGATCAAATAAGGTTGTCCATAGGGTTTTCCTGTCGACCATGTCGAAAGCCATGGATAAATCCATGGATGCTAAATATAATGGCGGCTTGTCTTTTATTCTAGCCATACTCTACAAATTTGCTACAACTGATCCGCCCATGTCTGTGTGCCCATCCCTTCTCTGAAACCTATTTGTTTTATATCTAGTATGTTCTTGTTTTTTATCCATAGATTTAACTCATCCAGAACAATTGCTGCAAAAATCTTAGATTCTACATCTGTTAACATGATTGGCCGGTAATTCAGGGGACTTAGGCGGTTACCCTTTTTGCGTATCAATATTACGTATGACAGCTTCCAAGATTTAGGAATTTTCCTCTCATATATAATGGAACTAAACATACAGTTCAATAAACCTGCCCATAGTGTTACATTGTTTTTCAGTGTGATGTAGGAAAGATTGTTAGGACCGGGGGTGCATGTAGACTTAACTTTGTTTATGTGCCTGGAGATGTTATTTAATGATATGTTCAGCGACCACAACTGATCATTAATGTATTGGGTTAAGAATTGGGTGTCTGATTGTTGGTACAACTTCTCAAAATGGTCTACCCAAATATGCCCAGCAATTGGATTTGTTGTCAGTTGTTGCTGAGACACTTCAGTTCAATTAATTATAGACCATATATTCCTAGGGTTGCCATAATCTAGGGCATTAATCATCGCTTCCCCATCCTTTTGTGCCATATTTGCTCTGTAAGACAGTAACCAGTTTTTATATTTCTGCTTGATCTGTTTTGTTTTGCAGATCAATTCTATCTGATTTAATGTTTCCTTTTTTACTATACGCAGTTCTTTTCTTAACAAAGCCTTCCTATTTTGTACTTCAATATCAAAAAGTGTAGACATTTGTTATTGAATATTTGCGAAGTTGATTTTATGATATTGCCTTTTGCCAGCATATGTGCTACATATGTTTTAAAACAGTCTCCTGAGTAAGTCGCAAGTTTCCACTCAATTGACGAAGATAAGTAATCATGTAACATCAGGGTGTTTAACTTGGTTATATTTTCAGGGGTCCATTTTACCTTAGTACCAGCAACATTAACTATGATGTTCCCCATATTTTGCACTACAGCTAAATTTACCTTCCTCCAGGGTAAAGCTGTAGATAGCAATGCATGGTCACTTTCCAACAGACTAGTCACCTTTAGTGAACAAGAGTAATCTTGAGAAATATTACTTACAAAGATGTAGTCCAATATGGAACTAAGGCCCCGTGCTTGCCAAGTTGGAGTGATATTAAACAGAGGCTGCATTCCCCAACTATACATAAAAACCACCCACATACTACCTCTGTACACTTTATTGCAGGCCCCCGAAGCCTCCAATTCTATGGATGCGAGAATCCAGGTTGCATCATCATATTCCATGCTGCAATCTGCATTCAGATCTCCAGCAAGCAGCAAAGCACCACCCATGTTTGAGACCAACCATTCATGTAATATTTGATTAAGCATGGCAAATAGCTTTAAAAGCTCTGTTTGTATGAGTGGCGGTATTCCAATATACATTTAACAACATTATGAAAACATTGCCCTTATCTGTAGCCAATCTAAAAGTACCAACAATTGCACAATCCATAACCTGCTGTTCAGAAACCATCTTTATATTAGTATCTGATCGATAACCCAATACAAGGCCACCACTGGGACGGCCATGCAGACCTTTAGATGCCTTCATATTAATTATACCATAGCCATCCCATAATAAATTGCCTGTAGCCCAGGTCTCTTGCAACAAGACAAAGTCATAACACTTTAACATTTCAACAATTTTTGCATTAGCAGTCAAATGTGAGCATCCCCTAGTATTCCATGATGCAAGGCTAAATGCTGTATCTACGCTAAAGTGGATCCTTCATTGATTTCAACTTATCTATGGATTCCCTGAGAGATAGTGCTAGCCATCTCCATTCTTGCATGTCAGAGAGTTGAGATTTGACTTCCGTCATTACCGGCTTGTCACCTTCTTTACCGGTAGAGCACCTAACCTCTTGTGAATAAATACCTTGATTAGAGGGGTGCTTCATATAGCCTTCATTTGAGCCCAAATTTCCGTCAATATTATATGACTCCTGAAATTCCATCACGTCAAATCCTCTTTTTTGAAGAGCACCCGCTTCTTTTAATATAAGTGTTCTGACCAAGGGAGAATTAATTATTAGTCTAAAATAGTCATATCTCTCTTCGTGGATAAAATCTACAAGTTGAATATCTGTAGAGGTTATTAGGCGTAGTTCATCAATGTCACTAAATAAGCTTAGAATATACCGCCTATTTAGGGACCAAGGTCCCCCATCATCAAAAACATAGTAAAGCACCAGACTTGGTTCATTTGGATACACAGGGCGCCTTAAGTTATGGGACTCATTTCTCTTGTTACTGTTGACCATGTGGTTTGACTCTTGAAATTGATAGCGTTCCTGTCTGCCTTGATTCGACCCTATACCTGTGTTTTGGCTTAATACTGCATCATGCAACCAGTTGTTTCTGCTTACGCCACTTTCCATGGTAGGATTATCATATTTACCCGCAGAGGGGCCCACTAAGCTTGGGAAAAGTTTTTTTGCTTCACTTAGTTTGTAATTCAGAATATCTTCAACAATGCTACTAACTGCTTCCCTAGATAGATTAGGATGTTCAATAGTGCCTGTAATCTGATTCACAGTTTTGTCCATTTTTGGTGTAATAGTTTCAACATTTTTTATTTGGGGAGACTCAAGAAGTTTGTCTTTTATATTGAGATCGAAATGTTTGTTCTCCTGCACGCCCTCTTTAGGATTGCCACGTAAAGTATCCCCACTACTTTTATTGTCAATTTGATGAGCCACTATAGTTTCTTTAACTTGTGCTGCTGAGGATATGGAACAAGCGGTGGGGGTACAATCCATGATTGTGGGAGTATTTGGTCTAGATAAGGCATCCGGGTTCTTAAAGATATCAAAAATGTCTTGAACCCCCCTTTCTAAGGCACGAAGATTACTATCAATCCTGTCAGAAGTAACTTTATTTTTAAGTACCTCTGACAGCATAGAAGTGCCTTCTGTATACTCTGATTTATCTGGGCTTCGTGTGGCGACCAGTGGTAGGGATGCCAATTTATCTGATAATACTGGTGGAATTGATTCTGCTACATTGTTATTGGCCACCACCTTGTTGGTGTTATTGTTATCTTTCTTGTCTAGCCAAGCCTCACGTATATCAAGAGTTCTCATAAATTTACGAGATGTAGTAAGGCTAGCCTTCGCTTGTTTTGCCTGTTTTTTTCTCCTTCTTTTTCGAAATTTTTTTCAATAAAAGCACCATTATCGTCATCACTAATAGTAGTTATACCTTCAATAACAGTGGCGGGATCATTTAAACCTGTTTTTACAATGTTAGTCTCTATCACACCAAGAGCCAAACCCTGCTGGGTCTTTGAAGGGATTGCATTCATGGCCAACTCTTTTATCTTTATAATACCACTATTATCTAAGTGCTTTTTCATGCAGTTGGGCTCAATACCGTATTTTGTGAACATTCGTGTTAGCATTTCAGGTAAAGCTGTAAAAGCCAGCACCATCTCATTTAGCAGTCTAGTATGAGTCTTTAGTTCAGATAGTACCGTTGCTTGAATCTCTTTACAACATGTCCCAGGGGCCATAACTGAATTTTCATTGTTTATTTTCAATACTGAGGTAGTGTCCTATCTTGAATCTTGGACCAAATGTTGTGATACATCCAACATTGAGGTTGCTCCTATGCTAAAGATTGGTGGAGTATCAGCATACATTGGGCTCTCGTTCATTCTATCTTTTTTACTATCAGGTTCAATTTCCCTATTTACGTCATCATCAGCGATAGAGCCCTCCTCAGCAAATAGAGATTGCGAACTTTCCGATAGATGAGCATCATTGATTAATGCCTTAGGGCTAGTTGTAAATTTTTGTTCCATAGAACATGATTGTGCACAGTCCACCATCTCCCTTTCAGAATTAGTTAGGTCAGAGGCAGATAGGGCCATTGCACGAGCAATACTCATTCTGGTGGCCATATGAGGCACAGACACGCTAGTAAAACGAAACTTCGTTTTAGCAGATTTTTTTACAGCTATTTTAACAGATTTTTTTGGGCTCATGACTCATTATACTACATCTATGATGAGGCTCCGATCATATTTTCAGAAAGAATGAAAGACTATAACAGGTACCATAGTATGACAGGTCAATGTAAAGTTACCAAAAATGCAGAGAATTGGGCCGCCACCCCACAGCCCCACCAGACCAAACAGACACAACAGGCCACTTCCAAGGCCACTTCGCATGGGCGCGCGCGCATAGGCGCGCACGCAGCTGATTTTAAAGGTTAACGGTTGTTGGGGGCGTGGCCTAAGAAGATAAGGAGATAACGTGAATGTATAACCTTTAAATATTGTCAATATATAATATAAGTATGCAGGCTGTTTGTATTCCGTATGAAGTATAATCACCAGATAAGTCCCAAGCAAAAAAATACG
Organism: Ambystoma mexicanum; assembly: GCF_040938575.1. NCBI lineage: Eukaryota > Metazoa > Chordata > Amphibia > Caudata > Ambystomatidae > Ambystoma > Ambystoma mexicanum. Next base: position 971,010,786 of record NC_090936.1, on the reverse strand, counting down.
GCAGCAGCGTGCAGTAGGCTTCTTTTCTTCCTCACATTATCTCGTGCAGCGTGAGCAACAGACACAACAGGCCACTTCCAAGGCCACTTCGCATGGGCTGGGGAAAATAAACTGGCTGCGTAAGGCACAGGCACCCCCCAAAAATGAAAAACCGCGTATGCGACCCCTCGGTAGCCCACGTGAAAAAAACGAATGTTACGCAGTACGTGTTGGCAGCCAGCAACACAGAAAAATGCATACACGAGGACACGTAAGGTACTGTGATCTTAAGAAAGGGGGTACGCAGAGGGCTCTAGAGGGCCAACCAAGATGGCGGCTCCCCTGTAAGCTCTCGGCTACCTCCCACATGAATCCTGTTTAATTGTGGCAATCACGAGGCGAAATCACCAAATACGCAAGAATTACACTATTCCAGTGCGGCACCTGATCCCTGCCGAAAATCTGGAGCAAATCGGACTCGCCTTCCGTGAGATATCTGCAGCGTGGTACAGGCCGCACAATCGCGAACTGCGTGGGTCCCTGGAACACCAGGCCGCCCAGCATCAAACCTCCGGGGGTTAGTAGGAGGAGCCGCGGACTCACCCGTGAGACCTGCCGGGTCCAGCAGCAGCAGGGAGGAGGCACCGGTGGGCAGCACTGCTGGAGTTGGCCCGCTCTGTGCAACCCTCCACGACCCGCGGCGCCCCGGCCCCCGCCAAGCCGCACACAGCCTGCCTTCCTGAGCGCGCGGAGGAGACGCGCGAGATGGCAGTGGCACTTCCCCGACCCTACAAGGCCCACACTCAGCAGTGGGACGGTGTTGGAGTGGACACTGGCAGGTGAGAGACGAGAGGCACGCGAAGGCACACAGAGGCATGCAAGGCAAACAGGACAATAAGCCAACAACACCAAGAAGGGCTGGCAAGAAAGGGGATACCCTGCGGGGGTCTCCGCTCCCCGAGGCACTCCCGCCGTTTCAGCTAAGCGACGGGCCACAACGACACTTCGCGCAACCCGGTCCAGGCCCCTCTTAGCGCGACACGCAGTGGCAAAAATCTGCTTGTTTAACACCAGTAACCAGCGACACCCCCACAGGGAAAAGAACTCTGTCTAGAGACGGACAGCTACTAAATACCACCAGTCCCCGTGGTGAGATTATCCCGGCACAACCTCGCTGCGGCCCATCATCCGTGCACGCTTTGCCAGCGCCCCACAGGGCACACGCAGCAAACGGACACATCCACAAGTGCTGGCACATCTAGCCTGTCCTGCCCCATGTACAAGGCTTAAAAAACAAAAACTGGGCGCCCGACCCTGCCTCCGACAGCACAGGACAAACCGCTGAACAGCACCCACATATCCGCCAAGGCCAAGATGGGGGAGTTGGACAAATCCCAGAGGAATCTCAACTTTGATGCAGGCCCAGCACCCAAAACGCCCAGATCGGATAACCGCCCAGAATCCCCAACTAATCCATCAGAGGAAGAACACCTGCAACAACCAGACATTAGGGAGATCTTATTGGAACTAAAAGCAGGGATAGGCGGCTTGGACTGCAAGATAGACTCACTCTCGTCCAAGGTGGACCTACTGCAACACTGCCTCGATAAACACAGCAACAGGTTAGACTCCGTCGAACAAAGGGTCTCTGATCTAGACGACGGCGCATCAGCACTCGCCACCCGAGTCTCCATGCTTGAGGGACAAATGAAAACCGTTCTGGCTAAAAATGAGGACTTGGTAGGTCGCCCCAGACGAAATAATATAAGGATAGTCGGAGTCAGGGAGCAACAGCTACCAAACAAAATGGAGGAGCACATCGAGAAACTATCCAGCAAGCTATTTGGCCCCACTGTTCTGTCGCAATTATTTGTGGTGGAAAGAGCCCACAGGATCCCTGCAACCAGACCCATCCCGGGGACACCCCCCGCCCGATCATCACCCAGCTCTTAAGCTATAAGGACTGGGATGCGATTTTAAGAATGGTAAGAGAGAAGGGCAAACTCCACTATGACGGGGACGACATTCAGTTTTATCCGGACTTTTCTCCATCAGTCCAAGCCCAAAGGAGGTCGTTCACCCATGTTAAACACAGGCTGCGCGCCAACCAAATCACGCATTCGATGCTCTTCCCTGCGAGACTACGCATTCAACATGAGAGAAACGCTCATTTCTTCAACTCCCCCGAGGAAGCCACACTGTTCCTCGACAGGCAGGGATGCAAACCCGCAAACCAAAAAGCCGGATCTGCAAGCAGAGAAAGGGCGGCGAGAATCCCGCCGTGATAAACACCCGCGAAACTGATCCAAAGCAAGATGAAACAAGCCATCAGGTCAATCTTCGCAATCGGGAGGTTGGGGCCTAAGTCTTGGAAGGCCACCTGCGCCCCGTGCACAGCAAGTTTTGTGTTCTAGTTGGGGGGAGGGGGGTGTTTTCAACCGGACAAGTTGGGGGTTGTCCGTGTAAGGAAAGTTGTTATAACGTTGTTGTTGTTCAAAGTGTGCGCCATGAACCACCGCCCAGCCACAGGCCTCGCCCCGGGCCCCGCGGCCGCCCCCCGCACGCCCTCACGTCTGAAGTTCCCATACTACCCAGTCAGCCAGAGTACCAGGAGATCACCGAGGAGAAGTCTACCGCTGCTCCCTCAAACGGGTTCCATATAAAACATCATCGGACCAATTCAAAGTAGCAACCTGGAACATTAGATGGGGCAATATCCCAGCCAAGACACGTACGATCCTGCAACTGCTCAGACTGCTCAAGATAGAGGTGGCAGTGATTCAAGAGACCCACTGTCTGCCTCAAAATGAACACCTGTGGGCCCGCAATTGGGAATGCCACTGTTACTTCTCTTCCTACTCATCCTACGCCAGGGGAGTCGCAATCCGCATTCACTCTTCGCTGTGTTTTTCGCTTGATCAAAACGGAAAGGGACAACGATGGAAGAGCACTCCTGGTACAGGGGATTCTGGAGGGAGAGGAGGTGGTATTCGACAATTCCTACGCCCCTAACACAGACGGCTCAAACCACTTCGACTGGGTGCTGTCCCGCCTGGCGCAAGTGCGCAACGCAACCATAATCTGGGGAGGCGACCTGAATACACATCTCAACCCACAGAAAGACAAGTCACAGCCAACAACAGCATACCCATCCAAGGCCAGCCTACAAGTGCAAGAGATCTGCAAAGCATTCGACCTATCTGATATATGGAGAAACCAGAACTGGGAAATCAGAGACTACACATCACTCAAGCGTCCATAATACAAGCTCTCGTATCGATTACTTGCTCGTCTCCGCACACAGCAATTGGCAATGGGGCAGCTGCCAAATACTCCCCAAAACATTCTCTGATCACGCCACTGTAACACTCGAATGCTGCTTACCGGCTACTAGACCATGGCCTCCCCAATGGCGCTTTAAACCCAGATCTCTTGCGGATCAAGTTTTTGCTACAGAACTACGCAAGGAAATCAGCACCTTTCTTGAAATTAACCAGGGTACTGTCAACTCTGCAGGGGTGCTGTGGGAATGACTCAAATGCTATGTAATTGGCGTCTGTCTGGCTAAAGAAAACGGAATTCTGAAACTTATCCGAAGAGAACTAGGCGCCAGCGAAACTCACCTGAAAGACCTTGAAAATCAGCAAGTCTTCAATAATTCAGACCACATCCAGGCAATGTTGAAAGAAGAACTTCTCAACTTCAGAAACCTAGCGGAACGAGAGTTAAAATTTCTGGGCCACAATCACAGAATTAGACAAAATGGCGAAGGCCAGAAACCCGGAGCCCTCCTTGCACGTCTCATAGCTGCAGATAGGAGACCAACAAGGGTGGATACTATCCGCTCACCGCAGGGAAATATACTGTTCAAAGAAGACCTAGTCGAAGTGTTCAGAGCATTCTACCAAGAGAATGCAGTGCCAGGCACCCAACAGACACCGAGGCGATTCGAACTATCTCAACGAGACAGAACTGTACTGGGTGGAGGGGGAACTCCGCGACCCAATGAACGACCCCATTACACTAGATGAGATCCAAGGAGCAATAAAAAGTCTACCGCCATCCAAAGCCCCAGGACCTGACGGGTTAACTGGCGAGTTCTATACATTTTTCGCCCCAGTCATAGCCCCCCTTGTCCTAAAGGTATTCGAAGAAACGATTGAATCTGGCATCCTCCCACAAACACAAAGGGAAGCCAACGTGATTCTCCTGCACAAAAAAGACAAACCTCCCGAAGAATGTAAATCCTATCGCCCAATGTCACTAATCAATCTCGATAATAAAATCCTGGCAAAGATTCTCGCAAACAGACTACTCCCGCTAATGCCCGCTTTGGTACTTGCAGATCAGGCGGGATTCGTGCCTGGCCGAAACACATTTGGGATACGTAGAATGTTCAGGGTTCTGGCAGCACTGGACCCCGATCAGCAGGCAGTAGCGGTGCTGCTGGATGCCGAAAAGGCATTCGATTCAGTCGAGTGGCCCTTCTTGTTTGCTGTGCTGCAGCAGCTTGGTCTTGGGAAACAATATATCAAGCTGGTCTCGCTTCTCTATAATCAGACCCAATCAGCAATCGCCCTCGGGTCGACTCGGTCGGCAAATATAAATCTCCAACGCGGCACCAGGCAGGGATGCCCATTATCCGCCATGATATTTGCCCTTGTGATGGAGCCCCTATCAGCTGGCCTCAGAGAACGCCAAATTCAGAGAGGGCTCAAAATAGGCCTCACCGTTTGATAATATCCCTCTATGACGACATAGTCCTGTACATGCAAAACCCCAGCGAAAACCTCAACTCGATCATGCGGGAAGTAATAAAGTTTGGGTTGGTATCGGGGTTGAAAATTAATCAAACCAAATCAATCGTATTCCCCTTAATTACTAAGACCAGTTAATCAAACCAAATCAATCGTATTCCCCTTAAATACTAAGACCAGAACATTTAAAGATGATTTCAACTTTCATTGGGAAAAAGCTTATGTCTGATACCTGGGAATCCTGATGTCCCTGAACCACCACGACCTATTCAAAGACAACTACGAAAGCACACTGAGAACACTAAGGGAAAAGGTGAACAGGTGGAAAACTCTCCCGCTCACCCTCTGGGGAAGAGCCTCGTTGGTAAAGATGGATCCAACATCCCTATCTTGTTGGCACGTCGCTTCCTGGGAAATCTGAGAAGTCTGGTTCTAGACCTCATTTGGGCGGGCAAACCCGCAAGGGTGGCATACACGTCCCTCGTTCTCCCTGTCACAAGGGCGGCTTTGCGCTACCCGATTTGGAACGGTACGACTGGGCGTCCCAAGCCCAGTTCCTCAGTCACTGGTATGAGTCCCAGTTCGTAAGACCACACGTACAGGTCGAACGGGCATTGGCCTCACCCAACTTGCTGAGGGCCGTGATCATCAGTAAACAGGACGTGCCACACTCGACACTGATCATAGTGCAAACCACATACACAATATGGCGGAAAATGGCCAAAAGTATAAGATACAGTTCAGATACTCGCCTCTACTCCCCATCAAATTCATCCCCGGGGTTCCACTTACTGCTGAGTGTTCCTAAACTGGGCAGACAAATGCAAAATAAGTACACTAGGCGACCTTTTCATACAAGGAACCTTCACAACACCCCAGCAAGCGAAGGACAAAGGTAGCACCACCTCCCTAGATACTTTCATATACTTTAGAGTCTGTTATACCCTACAAGACCTCATCCCATCGTTCCCACAACAACCATCCACTTGGCAGCTACTGCACGGAGTAATTCAGGCACAAGGGGAGGGCAAATTGGTCTCCTCTATCTACAAAACCCTGCTCATGGACACACTGCCAGCAAATACCAAAACAAAAGCAAAATGGGAAACTTTGCTACAAACGCCCATCCCAGACGAAGACTGGGATTACATACTACAACAGACCCAAAAAGTGGCACTTAACTCACGCTTCAAACAAATTCACTTCAATTTTCTGCACCAAACATATTGCACCCCCAAAAAGAGAAACAGACATCACCCTGAGTCAAACGCATCATGCGACAGATGTGGGACACCTGACGCTGACTTTCTGCACCTGGCGTGGAGCTGCCCGATGGTGGCCAAATTCTGGTCGGATGTACTTGGTGAAACCGAAGCAATAATCGGCGAGGAGACGGAGCATGTCCCAATGGTGGCGCTCCTAGGGTTGACGAAATCCTTATTGCCAGTTAGAAAACTAGCAAGAGTCCTATTGGTACTGGCGCGTAGAAGAACAGCCATGGCGTGGGGTCGGGGTCCATCCCCTACACTAGCGAGCTGGAGGAAAGACATTCTCTATTGCCAAGAAACAGAAACGGAATTCATAAAGACACTGAGGCCTCCAGACATTTGGGGCCCATATATCTCATACCTCCTCTCCAACGCCGTTTCCACTGTGTCACCAGCTCAGTCGCCACAAACTGCACCCTAGAGGACTAAAACGCAATAGAAGCTTGCTGCATAATGGGACAGACAGAGCGAAATTTACACGTTGGGGGGGCTGTGGGGGAGGTGGGCGTCGGGAGGGGTGGGGCAAAGGCGGCAAGTTTGTAGCCCCCTGTTTGGGCTTGTTTATATGCATGTTTCACCAAAATGCAAAAATAAAGTTTAAAAAAAAAAAGAAAGGGGGTACGCGACACAGAGGTACCACAGAATAAAAAATGCATACGTGACTCAGTCAGCATCAAAGGTACACGTGAAGGCAAATCGCCCACCAAAACTAAGTCCACACGTCCGTCCACTCTAACTCACATAAGCATCTGATGGTCTCCTACGCACTACTTTATCTGGATCACAAAGGCCATGCCCAACATTCAGCACGTGTCACGTAATTTACGCGCTTAGGCCCTTTCCTCTGATTTCACACGAACGCGCTGTTTCTGCATGTGCAGAGTCACTTTGTTTCAGGCTGCCCATGCAAGTAACACAGAAGACCCACGCTCCTCCCTACCAACCATTTACCTGCCTCCAACTGCCCTGAGATGCCTCCTATGAGCCATCTGCTGCTGCCTGCCCACTGTGGGTGCATGCTGCCCACATGCCCTGCAATTTGATTGCCAGTGCTCCTGTTGTCGGATCTGTGACCACCTCTGCTGATTCCGAAGACTCCCAACGTGCCAGACCACCGCTCCACAGCCCAGCCCCAGGACCTCCTGCCCACCCACACCTGCCTTGGGGTGGGGGGGTTGCCATGTCAGAACCAACTTCATCTGAGGCAAGTGGCAACCCCACGGCAGAGAGGCAGAGGGCTGTCGGCATCAGTACAAGAGGCAAGGAAGGACGGAAGAAGATCTGGGCCGTCATCGTGGGCGCCATCAACGTGGAGGGGGTGGCACCCCGGGACTACCACCATGTCCACAAGCGGATAGGAGTGTGCACCTTGTCCATATTGCAGGTATGCCTCTTGTACAGATGTCTGCGTGCATGTCCGAGACAGTGCTGCATGTGTGTCCATTGAGGCATGTGTGCTACCAACGATGTTACTGTTGCTATGTATGATGTGATGCAGCATGTAACAATGTACATGTGGTTGCTTATATTTGTCTGAGACATGGCCGTGTGAGAGGTGTGACACATTGGTGCTGTCGTCAACATCATTGAGATGCATGGTGTACATGTGCGTGGGTCTGAGATGTGACTGTGTGACTGACCACCAGTCCGGGATGGATGGAACTGGAGCATTTTAATGTGTGCAGTACTCTTACTGCCTGATGGACTTTGAGGGGACTCTGATGTCATAGCTCCGTGCACTGCATCTGGGCTGTCAGGTGATGTGTGTGAATGACATGTGTATGTCCCATGATGCATGTGAGGAGCATGCACAATTTGTATGTGCTGACAGTGCCTTGTCCAAGGATGTGATTGTCTGTTGTTGAGGACTGACATGTAAGTGATTGTATGTACATTGCATGTACCTGTGTGTTCTGCAGGGTGATGATGGTTGTGACCTTTGGCAGTGTACTTCGTGTGCATGTGTATTGTGCAAATCACACATAGGGACAGTACCCTGATGTTCGTCTTCTATGTCTCCTTATCCACAGCGACGTTGGAAGAAGAGGGCTGGGAAGGTGCTGTGGAGCAAGGCAGCGGGGATGCCTCCACCAGGCCCAGACGCAAGGCCCAGTCACGCTCCCAGGTAATTACATCTTCGGGGAGCGAGGAGACTGTTGCCGCGTCAGTGACATCGGCCGCTGCTGACGGGAGCTCCAAGAGGGTGACGGTGGTGTTGGAGTCCTCAGCAGCGGGAAGGACAGGTGCAATCCACCGTGGAAGACGCTGGAGAGTCATCCAGGTTGGTGAGGAGGTGGAGGGCCCGCATCAGCCCAGCCTATGGGGCACCGGTGGGGGCGATGAGGTGGATGTGACTGGTGTAGTTCAGACTCAGGGTCAGGAGGCAGTGCAGGTCACAGTGGAGGGGCCTGTGCATAATACTGCCCCTGGGCCTGCGACTGCTGCACCTGCGGCCCTGCCCCAGGTCGGACCAATTCGCAGGTGGCAGATGTTTCCACGCAAACGGAAACACCAATGCCTACGGATCTCGCCATTAGAGACAGGATGGAACCGTTGCCAGCCGGTATCATGAGGCATACAGGCACCATTCGTGATGATGTGCAGGCTTCCAATCAAGGGCTTGCGTCTCATCAACCGGCTAGCTCAGTTCCTGGTCTCGAGTTGGGTGCGTGGGCTGGCCACTTAGGCAACCCCCTCATCGTCTTCCTTCTCTGTGCGCCAGTCGTCCTCCCTGGCACCTTCCGGCCCAGATACCACCAGGGCCCCCTGTGTATCTGGCCCACCCCCGGTGACCTGTCTGGTGGAGATCACATCCCTGTCAGAGTCGGGAGTCGACGTAGGATCAGCTGAGGTGGTCACCATGCCGATCCAGCCGACGACCAGAGCTGTGGCAATGGAGGTAGAGCAGGCACCAAGTAGCAGGGCATGTGCACGACGCCCCTGGATGTTGTCATCATCCCAGAGGCTGTCCTTAAGGAGCAGGCACCGGGCAATTTGGCAGCAGCAGGCTCGGAGTAGGAGGCTACAAGACTCTGGGAATACCATCTCAGAGAGGCAGGTATCGGCCTCGGGCAGGGTGGCAATGTGGACCTTCGGCAAAGGATGTCTTCCGTGTTGGAGCGTTTGGGGGAACACATCGGGGCAGAGAGGCAGCGGGCACAGGAGGCGAGACTCACCATAGCCAGGGCGGAGATTACACTGCGGGCTAAGGTCCTCGAGGAGACTTGTATGGAGTGGGAGGGGATGGAGAGGACCATGTTGGAGTCCCTGCAAGCCCTCGAGGAGTGGGTGGAGGCCCGCCTAGGGGAATCGGACGCAGTGTTCGATGATACCCTGTCCGAACCATTGAGGGAGCATGGTAAGGACTAGCCTGCTGCCTTTGCAAATAGTTCTTCAGAAATAGGTTTCCTTTATTTTTTTCTGATTTGGAGTTTTTATACTCCACTTTTTTGTACATAGTTGTTTGTGTGTGATGTGGATTTTATGATTTGGAGTGCTATTTGGACTTTGCTCCATGTTTATTTGTACACAGTTTACTTGTGTTTTTTCGAATCAACGTGCCGGAATGGATTTTCTTTTTCTTCTCATTTTGATTATTATTTTGGGACACTTTTATGGACATGGACCTCTTTTCAGACTTTATTTTTTTCATGTACATGATTGCAAGTTTAGTTCTGGACAATTGAACGTTATTTTTATTTCTTATTGCACATATTTTTATTTATGATTTGCAGTGTGTATAGCTCAATACAACTGTATAATATTTATTTTGATAACTCACACAAATTGCTTCTCTGGCTTTTTTTTGCTAAATTTACTGATTTGTTACTTGGTTTGGTGTCCCTGGTAAGGACCATTGTTGGTCTTGTGTGTGCTTACTTGCATGCATGTGTCATGTTTGCTATCCATTTGCGTGGGGCATGTACACATGTGGATGTGTGTGAATAGGGAGTTTGTGTGTGCACTGTGAAGTGTCATTTGCTTTCATGTGTGGAGCATCACTGTTTATTGGTCCTCACTATGTTTTGGGTGGGTTAAGGGGGGTTGATACAGTGTAACGCACATGTTATTCTTTGACCTTCACCAGCATGTGTTTGTGCTGTTATCATTGTCTCTGGTGGTGGTGTGCATCTTGCACTGGCAGACAATTTTGCCGTTATTTTGCTTTTACACATCGCCAGACCAATGCAGCAGTCTTGGTGGGTAGCACCCTGTCTGATTGCCATGTACTGAATCAAAACGAGTCATTCCTCTTTCATTGTGCTTTTGGTACTTCTCTACCCTGATGAACTCCTGTCTGAATCTGAAATGCTTGCCTGGATACCCTCGGAACTTGCCCAAAGGTCCCCTCGCCCGCCACTTGCATGCCAGCATTGCCTCCCTGGCATCCCACAAACCTGGGCTGCTTTTATGTATGCCAACAGACACCTGCTGGCACTTCACAACTGTTGACTGAACTTAGGCTTGCACTTGACGCCAACTGGCCACAGTTTAATTTCCTTTCATGTTCTATTTGTTATGATGTCTTTCACATGTACTGAACTGCACCCTGCCCCCCCACACCCTTTTCTCCTTCCCCACTTCACATGCACTGGCGCCATCTCACTGGCACCTGCCCTAACTAGTTTGTTGTCTCTGTCTTCACTGTCTTCCCCCTCCACGGACTCTTTGGGCCTTGGACACTTGTGTATATGTTTATTATGAATGACATGTCATTTGATGTCATGTCATTCACACATGGGAGGAACAGTGATGTGTTCATTAGGTTATCTGTTCAGGTAATGTCCGCTCATTGAGGCTCACACCATGACACATCTGGGCAGTGTCTGTTCATGTGGCACACATTGATGGTGCTTAAAAATCTGTCACTGTGTGATGGAGTTAACATGTGTCACCATGTCAGCATGCAGGTGATGTTCGGTTTGGAGGGGGCTGCCTGGAGGGTGGCGTCACGGGTGAGGGGGGGCTGGGGTGTCCCATGTGGTGGGGGCTGCCTGCAGTGTGGCGTCACGGGTGAGAGGAGCTGGGTTGTCCCATGTGGTGGGGGCTGCCTGCAGGGTGGGGTCATGGGTGAGGGGGGCTTGGAGGGTGTCCGGTCTGGAGGGGGCTGCCTGCAGGGTGGTTTCATGGGTGATGGGGTGTCCCATGTGTTGGGGGGCTGCCTGCAAGGTGGTGTCACGGGTGAGGGGGACTGGGGTTGTCTTGTCTGGGGGGCTGCCTGCAGGGTGAAGTCATGGGTGAAGGGGACTTGGGATTGTCCGGTCTGCAGGGGGTTGCCTAGTCTTGAGGGGGCTGCCTGTAGCGTGGCGTCATGGGCGATGGGGGTGCTGGGGTGTCCCATGTGGTGGGGGCTGCCTGCAGGGTGGCGTCATGGGTGATGGGGGGGGGGGGGGGCTGCGGTGTCCCATGTGGTGGGGGCTGCCTGCAGGGTGGCGTCATGGGCGATGGGGGGGGGGGGGGGGCTGGGGTGTCCCATGTGGTGGGGGCTGCCTGCAGGGTGGCGTCACAGGTGAGGGGGTACTGGGGTGTCCCATGTGATGGGGGCTGCCTGCAGGGTGGCGTCACAGGTGAGGGGGGCTGGGGGTGTCAGGTCTGGAGGGGGCTGCCTGCAGGGTGGCGTCACGGGTGAGGGGGGCTGGGGGTTTCTGGTCTGGAGGGGGCTGCCTGCAGCGTGGCATCATGGGTGATGGGGGGGGGGGGGGGGGGCTGGGGTGTCCCATGTGGTGGGGGCTGCCTGCAGGGTGGCGTCACAGGTGAGGGGGTACTGGGGTGTCCCATGTGGTGGGGGCTGCCTGCAGGGTGGTGTCACAGGTGAGGGGGGCTGGGGGTGTCAGGTCTGGAGGGGGCTGCCTGCAGGGTGGCGTCACTGGTGAGGGGGGTTTCTGGTCTGGAGGGGGCTGCCTGCAGCGTGGCATCATGGGTGATGGGGGGGGGGGGGAGGGCTGGGGTGTCCCATGTGGTGGGGGCTGTCTGCATGTCTGCAGGGTGGCATCACAGGTGAGGGGGGCTGGGATGTCCCATGTGGTAGGGGCTGCCTGCAGGGTGGCGTCATGGGTGATGGGGGCTGGGGTATGGGTGTCCCGTCGGGAGGGGTTTGCTTCCTGGTGGATTTGTGCGGGTATCTCGGGTTGTTTTGGAGCGAATAGGGTGTGGATGGGGTACGCTCTGAGTTTTCACAGGATTTGGCTGGGGTGCGGACGGGGTGATCGTGACCGAGCGCATACCCCGTCCGCACCCAGCCAAATCGAGAGAAAACTCAGCGCATACCCCGTCCGCATCCCAGCAAAATTGTGTGAATAATCTGCACGTATCCTGTCCGCACCCCAGCCAAATCGCATGAATAATCTGCGCATAGCATGTCCGCACTGAGCTTTCACGTGATTTGGCTGGCGAGGCCGTATGCTGGTCCAGGGATGGTGCGTGGGCTTGCGCTGTGTTGGGCATTTTACTTGCTTTTTACTGCCTGTGGGGGCGTGTTGGAGGCGTTAACTGGCGCTGCTTGATGTTCCTTGCGCCACGGCTAGTGATTCCTTGCGAAATACATGAATACGCAGGGGGCTGGGTTCTATGTCTTTAGAAGCAGCCAGGGAAACAACAATGCAATTTCCAGACAAACATTTTCGAGGGGATTGTGTCCTCTGACGTATTCCACATCTATGACAGGCAATGTCCACAGGTGTGCTGCTTTGGAAGATTTTCGGCAGAGGGCATCCTGCGTCGATCCGTTGTCCCTCGAGGGTCGACATCACTGGATGTTTATATATAGGATGCACGGCGCAGTTCCATTTTTTTCCGCAAACGTGTTTGCATCGGAATCTCGGCACGCTCGATTCTTTCTTCATGTACGATGTCTTCATCTTCTTCTACTACCCCGAAGTCGGACTTTAAAAAATGTCAGGACTGCAGTTCGAAGATGTCCATCACGGACCTGCACGACATCTGCCTCTGGTGCCTCGGCGAAAGCCACAAGCCACGCCACGACGACTGCGAGGATTGCCAGTCCCTGACATCTAAAGCCTTGCTGGAACGTAAGGGGAAATTGAAGGTAGGTAGGGTGTCTAAGCCCCGTAAATCGAAGTCTGCTGGGCTTTCGACCGATGACTCGAGGGGCCCAAGGTTGGCGAAAATCCTGGGGGTCTCGGTCTAGGAGTGGTTCCCGCCATGCCTCTGCCTCGTCTAGGCATTCAAGGCATTCTAGGAAGCCCTGTCAAAGGTTGCTTTCTCCGTCCGAGGAAGATTACGCCAGACGGTTGACTTGTCCCACCAAGTCTTCGTCGCCGGCCGAATGGGATGCATTCCGCCACCAGATGATAGTGATTTTTGAGTCGCAAGGCACAGCTCCCGCTGCACCTTCGAAAGGAGCCGGTGGGGAACAGGCCCAGTCCACCACTCGCACGCCTTCGGGCTCGGGCAGTCGGCGCGATCATCGGGAGCCGTCGAGCTCCCGCTTGGACAATGGAGATCGCCATAGCCGTGCCAGATCCAGGTCCCGGTCCTTGAGACATCGGTGCCGCGTCCGTTGAGGGGCTCTCTCGAGGCTCTGGCCTCGAAGAAGTCTTTGATGCCGTCGGCGCCTCGGTCGACGTAGACTCCTTTGGCGGCCTCGACGCCATTGGTGGAGGATTTGACGTAGATGCCCCTGAGGGCTGTCGAACCTCCAAGGAAGGCTCCCAGTAAGTCTGAGGCCTGTTTTTGAGCCATATTCTCTTCCTCCTCCTAGATTGGAGTTTTTCCAACCTTTACAGGATATTTCAGAGGTTGAGGAACTGTGAGGAGGAGATGGCCTTGCCTGTGCCTCCTGATGTCACTGATGACATTTTGTCTGGGCATAGTCAGATGGAGGAACTCTGTCAGTCATTTCATGACGCTAGTGGCCTTGACACCTCTCCGGAGGTGGAGTTTGGCCGACCTGAGCCTGGGGCGCATGCGAATTCCGCCTATCAGCGTCTCATGTCAAGGGTGACAGAATACTTGGGGTGGTCTGCTCCACCTGTTGAGTTTGCTCAGGATGATTTGACGGACATCCTGGATCAAGGTCTGCCCACTGACCCGGTGTTGCCGTTTCACATGGCTTTGCAAAGGAGGGTGGCGGTCGCTTGGACTGCTCCGCAGAGTCTACCGGCAGTTAATAAGTCGCTTCCGAAGAAATACCGCCCATTCAGTAGTGACCCCTGCTACTTATAGACGCACCCTACTCCAGAGAGTTTGGTGGTGCAGACGGCGACGGCCTCCTCGAGGCAGGCTGCGTACCCTACCATCCATCCTGATAGGGACGATAAGCGCTTTGATGGCTGGGCGAAGAAGGTATTTTTGGCTGGGGGTATGGCGTTGAAATCTGTCAACTCCACTTGTGCCTTGGTGAGATTTACACACACTCTGTGGAACTGTGTGTCCCACTTGTGCCTTAGCGAGATTTACACACACTCTGTGGAACTGTGTGTCTTTGGCGGCTGAGCATATTCGTGAAGGGGAAGAAAGGGATGGTTTTCTAGCCCTCGTGCAAGACGGCAAGGATGCCATGTGCGGATCCCTTCAGTCGGGTTTGGACACGGCAGACTGTCAGCCGGTCCATGGCTGCGTGGTTGCGGAAGTCGGGCTTTGCTCCTGATGTGCAATCCCGTCTTCTGAACATGCCCTTTGATGGTGTTCATCAGTTTGGCAGCAAGGCTGACGAAAGCCTTGAGAGGCTGCAGACCTCCAAAGCTGCAGCGAAGTCGTTGGGCGCTGCAGTTCGCCAACCTGCGCCTTTTCATCCTAGGGGACAGCAATGGAGGGGAGGTTCCTTTCGCTATTACTCGTCCTTCAGTAAAGCGAGAGGAGCTAACAGTCAAAGAGGCCACCGTAAGAGTGCCAGAGGTGGAAACAAGGGTACTCGAGGTGCCAAAGCCGCTCGGCAGTTGCCTCTTTGCCCTCAAGCACTGTCGCAGCTGCATCCGCTCAGTCATGAGGCAATGTCCCATGGTTCACCGGTTGCGGGCAGATGTGCGCAGCATCTTGGAGAATGGCGGGCCATTACTTCAGATGTGTGGGTTCTGGAGCTCATAGCCCACGGATACTGTCTTCCCTTCCGGCAGAGGCCTCATGACCATCCACTGGGGAAGCTCTCTTTGAAGTGTCCGGATCCGCTCCTTGCGCAGTAAAATCCTATCCCTGCTGGAGAAAGGCGCCATAGAACTGGTGACTGTAGCGGGGAGGAACAAGGGATGTTATTCCCCTTATTTTTTCTTCTGGAAAAAAGACTGGGGGGATTGAGAGCCATCATGGACTTCCGTTGGTTGAACATGCTCCTCAGGAAGGATAAGTTCAAGATGGTAACTCTTTCTCAAGTCCTCCAGGCCCATCAGCTTCAGGATTGGTTGGTGTCTCTGGACCTCAAGGATGCTTAATTTAATATTCATCCCAAGCACAGGAAGTACCTGAGGTTCGCGGTTGGCGACTCGCATTTTCAGTTTCGGGTCCTGCCGTTCGGATTGACCTACGCCCCGAGGATCTTCACCAAGCTGATGCTGATGCTGATGGTGGTGGTGGTGGTGGCAGAGTATCGCAGGAAAGGGGGGATTCACGTCTACCCCTACCTGGACGATTGGTTGATCAGGGCATGCTCTCCTGAGCAAGCCCTGGATCATCTGTCCGTCACCTGCCACTCCCTTCACAAGCTGGGCTTCTCCCTCAATTTTAAAGAAGTGACATTTGACACCTACCCAGCAGCTCCAATACATCGTAGCAGAGCTCGACACATCCCTGGGGCAGTGTTCGCCTCCCCAGGTGTGGGCTCCTCACATTCTGCAGATGGTGGACAAGTTTCAACGTGCCCAGAGTCTCCCGGCGTTTGAATTCTTGAGGTTGCTCGGCCTCATGGCATCCTGCGTTTTCCTGGTGTCAGAGGCCAGGCTGCGGATGAGATCCCTGCAGTGGGCTCTCAAGATGCAGTGGTTGCAGTTCTCCGGCAGGATGTCGGATCCCGTTCAGATTCCGACCTCGTCGCCCAGGATCTTCTATGGTGGGCCGATGAGGGCAATCTGATGAAGGGGGCACCATTTTGGCCACCATGGCCGGAGGTGACGATCGTGATGAACGCATCCCTCACAGGTTGGGGCGCTCATGCCAACGAGTTGACAGCCAGTGGACGTTGGTCTCTGTCAGAGTCCAGACTCCACATCAATCTGTTAGAGCTGAGGGCCGTCAGGCTAGCCCTGAAGGCTTTTCTGCCGTCTGTGTGGGGGAAGAATGTCCCGATTATGACGGACTATACAGTGGCCATGCACTACCTCAACAAAAAAGGGGGGGGCAGGGTCGCTTCAGTTGTGCAGGGAGGCGATGCAGCTCTGGTTCTGGGCCATCCAGCGGGAAATTTCAATCTCGGAAGTTCATATCGCCGGAGACGAAAACGCGGAGGCGGATGCTCTGAGCTAGCAGAGCACAGTCTCTCATGAGTGGGAGCTGGCTCAGGAAGTGCTTTTGGAGATCTTCGCCCTTTGGGAAACCCCACAAGTGGATCTCTTCGCCACCAGTGTCAACCGGAAGTGTGAGAGATTCTGCTTGTGGGAATTTCCACCAAGAGGAGCCTTAGGGGACGCGTTCGTAGTGGAGTGGTCCTTCCCACAGCTGTACGCGTTTCCTCCACTCCCTGTCATTCCACAGGTGTTGCTGAGGTTACAGAGGTTTGATTCCCGAATGATCCTCGGGCCAGGAGAGCGTGGTACCCAGACCTAGACATGTCCATCTGCCCTCCACGCCGTCTTCCCTACCGAGACGATCTGCTCTCACAGGAGGGGGGGGTTGAGTTCTCCATCCAGAGGTCAAGCCTCTCAGCCTTCATGCTTGGTATCTGAAAGGTTGAGGTATAAGGATTGGGACCTCCCCGAAGACGTGATGGAGGTGTTGCTTTCGGCCTGAAAGCCCACAACGAAATCCCTGTACCATTGCCGTTGTAGAAAGTTCTGTGACTGGTGCAGGGTACAGAATGTGGATCCTTTCCAATGTTCCATTCCTTTTGGTTTTGTCTTTTTTGCTTTCTTTAGCCCACAAGGGCCTGCAAGTGGGTACCATTAAGGGTTACCTGGCGGCGCTGTCCATATTTAAGCGCTCGTCTGAGGAATGTTCTTATTTTAAGATTCCTTTGATTTTCCCAGTTTCTAAAAGGGCTAACTAATGTTTCCAACGTCGCCTTTCCAGGTGCCGTGATGGGATTTGAATTTGGTTTTAAAGTTCCTAATGGGAGCTCTGTTTGAGCTCTTACATTCTTGTCCGTTGCGACTGTTGTCCTTTAAAACTGTGTTTTTAGTTGCGGTTACTTCCGCACGCAGAGTTGCAGGCACTTTCCGCCAAGCCATCCTTTACTGTTTTCCATAAGGACAGGGTTGGCCTGCGGGTGCGGCCTTCTTTTCTTCCAAAGGTTGTGTCGGAATTCCATTTGAGCCAGAAGGTGATTATTCCAGCGTTTTATCCTCCTCCACATCCTGGTAAGGAAGAGGAGAGGCTCCATAGGTTGGATCCTAGGAGAGCTTTGAGTTTCTATCTCTCAAGGATGTCCCGGGTCAGAGTGGGCGATCAGCTCTTTGTTGGTTATGCTGGAAGGCGCTTGGGTCAGGCTGTTTCCAAGCAGACCTTGTCCAGATGGATAATTTTGACGATCTCTGGTTGTTACCGTTTGGCGCGAAAGGACCCTCCAGTAGGCTTACGGGCTCACTCTTCTAGGTGTGTGGCTACCTCCACTGCTCTACAGAGGGGCGTTCCTATTCGCAATATTTGCGAAGCAGCCACATGGGCCTCTGTCCATACTTTTGTGAGACACTATTCCTTGGACTCCATCCATGGGCAGGATTTGGCCTTTGGTAAGGCAGTCCTCTATTCAGCCATTTCACTGGGTATTCTAAAATTGTAAATTCTTTTCCCACCTCCATAGGTTGGTACTGCTTTGGGAGTCTGTCATAGATGTGGAATACATCGGAGGACACAATCCCCTCGAAGAACAAGTTACTTACCATATCTGGTAACGTTCTTTCGATGGGATGTTCCTCCGACGTATTCCACATTGCCCTCCCAGCCTGCCCCTCTACTAAATTTCCTATGTGATTGCAGCTTACGTTTCCGCAAGGCTATCTGCGGTCATACTGGCAGGAGATTGGCGCCACACGTTCTGGGGGAAAAATGTGTGTGTGTGTGTTTTACCCCCCCCCCCGTGACGTCGACACTCGATGGAGGCCTTTGAGGGACAATGGATCGACGCAGGACACTGTAGTGAAAAAGGAGATCCCGCACCCCCCTGGGACCAGCCCTTAGTGCAATAAAATCACTCCTACTCACCTTCCCACACAAGTAGGTTTATGCAAAAGCACGTTTAGCTCAGTCTGGAAGAAAGCCAATCACACAAAATAGATGATGCTTGCATTTATTTTCTACAGCGTCTAATGAGAACTAAGCAGCATTTTACAATAATATGGGAATGAAAGTGCAAGCTGTATAATGCCAATTGTCAGTCTCAGATGAACATGCAATTATTTTGTCTTACGCTCCTAGAAAATGTAGATGAAGGTACGATCAGATCACACCAGGGACCCTCGCCGCTACAGGTGCCCGGCACTCCTTGAGAGAGGAGGGGAGGACTGGCCAAGCCCCCCACAGTCCTACACCAGAGCGGGGATGTGATGCTAGGAGTCTCGGCCCAGATAGTGCACGGCTGGTCGTCCAGGCGCTGTTCCTCTTCGTACGCGCGTTTCACCAAACAGCCCAGGATGAGTCCCTCCCTCACTGGCCCAGGCATAGTTCTTTTATTAGGGGCTGCACGTCAATCACTATGATGCACCAGCTCTTCGAGAAGCTTCTAGGCTCACCCTTCCGGGCAGTAAACATGTTTTTGCCTGGAAAGTTACAAGACTGGAAACAGCCAGTCTGGGCTCCCAGGCTTCGTGCACGTTGTTTTGGGAAGGCCTGATATTCCTGTGTTATCAATGCACCTGACTCGCAGAGCGAAGACGAGCAAGGCTGTGCAAAGCTGTGCCTGGCTCCCAAGGGCTGCGTAGAGCCACTTGCAAAAGCTAGATGTTTGTCTTCAAGAAGGGCCTTCGCAGTTAACCCCTTACAAGCGTGCAGGCTCACCTAGTTCGAGAGGCCTGGCTGATTTCAGCATTTTCCTCCACGCTTCGAATAAGCTCTAATACACACAAGATAGCTCAGTAGGTTAGTCCAAGTGCAGGTTACTGCAAGCGCCTAGAAGCTTATCACGACAGACGCCCGCTGCTGAAAATTTGCCAAAGCAGCACAACTGTGGACATTACCTGTCATAGATGTGGAATACGTAGGAGGAACATCCCATCGAAAGAATGTTACCAGATATGGTAAGTAACTTGTTTTTCTCAACAAGACGAAAGCTAAAACATTGGAAAATGCTTTAACCTGACACCTATTCCAGTTCAACGAAGTTACAATTAAAACGCTTAACCTTGAACCATCATATTTTTAAATACTGCAAAATAAAAATGTGTTTAATTTACAAACTCAATTTGCCTTTTTACTTTACTTGCTACTAAAGTAAAAATGTTTTACTTCACCACTAAATCTCGAAAACATGTATTGCTATTACCACCATGTGCTAATAACCTTTTATACCTAGTAAGGGATTATTATCACTTGGGATAATGACCCCCACCCTCAGTCTATGAGGCTATTTTGACAATACAAAATAACTTTTGCGCTTTGCACTTTATTTAATATGATAGCAAGTGGAGATGATGAATGCAGACAAAGTATTTTGAGTTTTGGTAGGGGGTATCTCTTATCTTACCTAAGTGGTTTGATTTTGATGATGTAATATAGCTATTAGGGTGTTATTCATATTGCATTACTTGTAATTTGTTTGTAATTTGTTTGTTTTGAGTTTGATGGTACATTTCTGAATAAACATGATTGATAGCAGGAGAAATGGCCAGATTTGCATTGGATCTCACAGAACATATCGGCCCGCCCTACTAGATCTGCACAGACACTGCTTCAAAATCCCCAGGTTCAACCTACAAAGAGCAGGTGGAATTTGCTTCCCTCTATTAGCAGCCACAAGTTGGAATGCACTCCCTTTATCGCTCAGATATGAACCTCATACCACCTGTTCAGGAAGAATGTAAAGATGTGGCTATTTGAGCAAGATAGCAAGAGCTACTGTTAATATGATCTTCTCAGCCCTGATAGATCCAACTATGTAAATATGACTATGTAAAATAATCCTGCCTGGCCACAACACTGTACCTATCCCACTCCTTTCTGTAACTTAACTGCATGTATGCAATTTTGTAAAATGTAAGATAAATGTATGTAACCTTAGAACTTGTAAGCTTAGAGCCCAGATACCTCGGGGCTTAGTGCGCTCTACAAATAAACTAAAATAAACTAAATGTCCAAAGCTTGGTCACCGATCATAATGGATGAACCTCCCCCGGGAAACTTGGCAAACGATAAATGCAATGGATTGGATAGCATTCATGGTCCTTCACAACAATTCTTCACTATAGAGCGGCTTCCTTTAGAGGGAGAGAAAAGATTTACCCCAGCCCACACCGAAGAAGAGCAAGGAAGGCTTTTACAGAGGAAATCATTTTCCAGTATTCAGTATTCAGCTGCAGTTGCCATTAAGAGTTAAAATCCCCCAAGGAAAAACTATAGACCACTTTTTTGGCACGACCTTAGATAAGCGTGATATCTTTCATCTGTTGCAAGCTTAAACCGTAGACCTACTGCACTGGCCTTCATCAGATCGATTATGGCAGGAGGGGTAGGGATCATGGTGAATAGGGCAGATGGGTAGGTAGAAAAATACCATATGAATAGAAAGAGTCCCAGTGCTGTTCCCCCCCACATAGTGTTTATCCTATGGTTTTCTAACCACACGCCTTTTATGTGCCTTACCATCAGCTTGAAATGTGGAAGGTGTCTAGCAACATAGTTTGCCTATGCAAAACAAGGACCGAGAATGGATAGTAGGAATGGCGAGTTGCCTGTAGAGAATGATTCACTCTTCTTATTAGTGCCTCTATGGTGCGTGAAACTAGATGACCAAGCAGGGAATGCTGCAATGGAGAAGTTGCATAGTCCAGTATTCATACAGAGAGAGTACCATGTCATAACTGGAGATACAGGAGTGTCTGTTCTCAAGTTGTGTTCCAACAGAAGAATTTCCTGCATATGCGTGGGCGGGTCAAGTGGCTGCCTTCAGATCTCAGCAATGTGGAACAGTTTCTGTGAAGTCACAGAAGTTACCTTTGCTCTGCCGGATAGAGTTTGAACTGTTATATTATGGTGGGGCTTCGAGCCTGGCTGCTGCCCTCAGATTGGCACATAGTACTCCATTTACCACATTCACCAATCACCTCACAGCCTCCCTCGAGCAAATAGAGCCACTGCGACAAGATCACAACATCACTTACGATAATCCTTAACCTGGAACGTGACCACATGTGGGCAACTGATACCGAACCCACCATCCATCCAGACACCAGACTTTGGTCTGTTGCATACCTGAGCTGAGCAGTGCACTGTCGAACTAGGGTACAGCACTGCAAAGACCATCCAATGGCAGCCGTACGCTATGCAAAGCACATTTAATCTATTCTGCTAACCGCTGCCACATAGCACATTTGATCTTTTCTAACCACTGCAACCTATCAACTTTAAAGCACTTGAATCACAGAAAAAGCAAATCCTACCAATGGCTGCAAAGAACGGTATTAGCATACTTGATCGAGAAACATGTGACCTTTTCAGTTTAGCTCAATTCTTTCAATTGTTCTTTATATTAAATTAAATAAATATATGGGGAGGGGTAAGGGAATAGGTTAACGTTGGGGTAAGTGGGTGGGTGCAGGTGGTCTCCCCCAGCATTTTCGACCAAAAAAAATGACCAAATAATTAGGTCAAATAGGAAAAGGTCAAATATTTTCGATCAAGCAGATCTAAACTGCAAAGAACCGAGTAGAAAGCAGATTTTTAACATGAATAACCCCAACGTGTAGCTATGCCTTGCACTAATTCACTATTATGTTAGTCCTTGTACTGCTCCTGGCCTTTCCTAGCATATGACGATGACCAGGTTATAGTAAAGGTATGACCTTAACCCGTTTGTGGGCTTGTAACCTATTTTTGGCAGCCTTACGTAACCATGCATTTGGTTTTTTAAGGCACATATTTACATTTAGAGGGCAAATACCACATTTTTAAAACTCCTTAGACAAGCCGGATAGCATGCTCTGCATATGAGCTTTTGGTTGTTCAATATTCCTGCCTATATATTTTGATATTGATACAGTGAGTTAAATTGAATGGACGTTTTTATCAATGTTAGGATGTGGCGTTTGATGCTGAATTAAGGCATGTCTGTGCCATTTAGACATTTGTTGATGAGCAGCAAATATATAAATGTGGTTCTCCAGCATGGGGTCTGGCATGGATTCACATGCTCATGAATATTCCCCGTCGTCAGGCTGGGAATCCTCGGTAAAGAAAAAAAAAACCAGTATCAGTTTCGTTTCTGATCTGTCTTTCGTAGTAATAACCAATCACTGGTCTCTGCGTCATACTGACCACAGCCAATGACTGCCCTCTACCTAAGCACCGCCTCTGGCAGCCATCTTCAGATTTTTACCGCACGTTCATGTGTTGGGATCCTCGTGCTATTGCTCTCGAGCGTTAGTGCTATTTTTTTCACGTTTTTTCTCAAAAACTTCGGTTTTTTCGGTCAAAAGAGCCTCAAGCTCCACCGACTCTCCATCCGATCAACGGGGACCCGTGTCGGATTCGTCTGCGCCCCTCAAGGGTGAAGATTTCGTCGAGCTACGCTTTTGGAGGACTCCAGAAGCTTCTCAGGCCCGGACATGGCCCAGGAGAAGGGAAGCTCGACGCCCGGAAAGCTGTTCAGGGTCTGCCCTGGATGCCAGCTGCAGAACGTCTTTAAGGAGGACGAACACTCCTTTTGTCTCTACTGCTTACATGAGGACAAGACGCACGTGGAGAAGGACTGTGCGTTTTGCGGCAATATGTCGGAGCGGACCATGAAGGACCGCCATCAACGTCTCGCCAACTGGCTGGAAGGGAAGAGCCCGTCGGGCGAGAAGAAGAGGAAGAAATCCGAGCGGTCTTCTAAGACCTTTGAGGACGCCCCGGCGACGGGGGGTCCAACACAAGGCCAAGCACCGCGAGTCCGCTGGCACCGGGAGCGCCGAACGGTCGGGCTCTACGGGCGCCAGGCAGGGCGCACCCTCCCCGGCACCTTCAGCCACGAGCCAACGCTCTGGGTCGGGTAAGAGGAAGGGCGAGCACCCGGCAAAGCTCCTGGAGAGGCCCGGTCGAGCTCGAAGGCCCCATCGGAGGGGGAGCGAGGCAGTGTCCCCCCCCCCTCAAGGATAAGGCGGTGAGCGCACCTAAGGTGGTGAAGGCCTTAATCCATCCGGCCAAGCCCTCTATCGAAACTGTCGCGGCGGCCCTGGCTCAGCCTGTGGAGGCTACACCAGTGGTGGCGACCTCGGGGCTCAGAGTCTCCCTGCCACCTCGGAGGGAGTCCTCTTTTGTGCCCATCGATAGGACCCCCGTGAAATCCCCGGCGGGGAAGAAAAAGGGGGGGCAGGGCGTCGTCGTAGATTCGGCTTCAACCTCGGAGGAAGAGCTGATCGAGGTCTTAAGCCACGGCCTTGGCGTAGTAGAAGACCGGCCCGTCGGGATGGATCCCGACGCAGGTGACGACGATCGCCCGTCGGATTCCCCTCTGCCAGCGCCGCAAGACAACTCGGCGGCCATTTTGTTGGCTATACAGTCCTTATGCTCAGAGATAAGGACGAGACTACCGTTGCCGACGGAGGAACCTCTCCTGTCGGGGGATCCTGAACCGGGACCTTCTGGTGTTCCCCCGCCCAAGAAAAGAAGGATTCACCCTCCACCTCCTTTTCAGCCGTCGCGCCCCGTCCAGCCCTCCTCCCCGTCCACCCGAGGGGATGATACGCGGACTGACACGGCAGCGACGGGTACGGACGACGAGGATCTACCGTCGTCACCTCCCACCAGGGCTTCTCCGCCCGACGAGATTGGATCGTTCCACTCCATGATCGCCAGGGCATCCGAGCTTTTCCAACTCTGCCCTGAGGAGAAGAAAAAGGAAGGATTCCTTTACCAACGGCGCGAGGCCAAGAGGAAGACGGTCCTCGCGGTGCCTCTACTGGACGACATTTGGGATGAGGGCCTCGCCCTCCTCAAGAACCCTTCCACGACGCCAGCTAGAAGAGACCGGTACGAGAAGAAGTACCGGGTCCCGGACGCGGCCCCCCTGTGCCTCCGGGCGCAGCCTACCCCGGACTCCGTCGTCTCCGCGGCGGCCAGGAAGAAAGCGGGGGGGGTGCGGCCTCCACATCGACTTCCCCACCGGACGGCGAGGGAAAGAAATTGGACGCTATGGGACGCAGGGTCATCTCGTCTGCAGCGACGACGATTAAAGCGGCCAACGCCTTGGCTATCGTGGCCCGCTACGACAGGGAGCTATGGTACAAACTGGCTCCCCTGCTGGACTTCCTACCGGACGACAAGAGGGCGGATGCCCTGGAGATCCTACAGGAAGGTGAGGTGGCGTCGTACCACGCCATCACTATTGCGACGGACATCGCCGACACTGGGGTTCGCCAGTTAGGTAACGGCGTGTGCCTTAGGCGGCGTGGATGGCTCAAGGCTACGGACTTCCGTCAAGACGTACAGACCAGAGTCCTGGACATGCCGTTCGATGGGAACAACCTGTTTGGGAAAACAGTGGACTATTCCCTTCAGGCCATTAAAGCGGACACTGAGACGGCCCGGGCCCTTGGGGTTCTGCAGCAACGACGGACGCCCTTTCGGAGCAGCGGAGGCAAGGGCGCCTCCAAAGGTTCCGGCGGCGGTTTCTCCACCTACCGTCAAGCGGCCCGCTCGTCGTCTCAGGAGGCCTACAGAGGACGAGGCAAGTCTGGCGGACCCCGCCGTCGTCGCCAAGGAGGTCAAGGCGGCAAAGCCTTGTCGAAACAGGATTGAACCGGCCGTGGGGTCGGGCCCCCACCGAAGCACCCCGGTGGGAGGCCGGCTGGCGAGCTTCGTCAGCGTGTGGGAGTCCATCTCCACCGACCGTTGGGTGCTGGACGCCTTAGCCCGGGGCCACGCGCTCGAGTTTCAAAGAAGGTGCCCGCGCGTCCCCCCCGTGGCCAGGAAAGAGCTTCACGTCCCTCAGCTTCTCCTGGAGGTAAAGCCCTCCCCTTCGGACTACGGTCGGCACCCAGGGTATTCACCAAGTGCCTTGCACCAGTGGCGGCGCAGCTGCGCCGCGAGGGGATCCACGTCTACCCCTACCTGGACGACTGGCTCATCCGAGCCAAGACGAGGGAGCTCGCCGTGGAGCACACGGCAAGGACCGTCCAACTTCTCACGGACCTGGGATTCTCCGTGAACTACGCCAAGTCCCACCTGGTACCCGCGCAAAACGCACTGTTTCTGGGAGCGAAGCTTGACACAGTGTCCCTTCTGGCCTCCCCGTCGGAGGAAAGGACCAGGTCCATCCTGGGCAAGGTACAGCGGATGTTGGTTTCCGACGCGGCCAAGGTGAGGTCCATCAAGTCCCTCCTCGGAATGATGTCTTCTTGCATCTACCTCATTCCCATGTGCAGGCTCCGGATGCGCCCGTTGCAGGAGTTCCTGGACGCGCGCTGGATCCAAACGACGGGCGGCTTCGAGGAGAGGATCACACTCGACGAGAGTTTCCGCCGAGCGGTCCGGTGGTGGGGCACCCGCGCGCATCTGACGGCGGGCATGGACTTCCAGACCCCAGACCACCAGGAGACAGTGCCCACGGATGCCTCCCTGGAAGGGTGGGGAGCGCACACCGAAAATCTGCACGCAAGAGGCCTTTGGCTCCCGACGGAGAAGTCCCTCCATATCAACGTCCTGGAGCTCCGTGCAGTGTTCTGGGCCCTCAGGTCCTTCCTTCCGTCCCTCAAGGGCAAGGTGGTGAGGATCTTCACCGACAACACCACCACCATGTTTTACATCAGGAAACAGGGCGGAACCAGGTCCCCAGCAATGTCCAAGGAGGCGCAGGACCTGTGGCATTGGGCCGTCGCCCAAAGGATGTTTCTGGTGCCATTTCATCTGGCAGGGATAAAAAACACCATCGCCGACTCACTCAGCAGGGAGCTGCGCTCGTGCCACGAGTGGGAACTACGGCAGGATCTAGTGGATCGCCTCTTCCGACGGTGGGGCACACCCCAGATCGACCTGTTCGCGACGGCGACAAACTCCAAGTGCCGGAGGTTCGCCAGCAGGTTTCCCCAGGCGAGGAGCATGGGCGATGCTTTCTCGTTCCCCTGGGAGGGCCTGTTCCTCTACGCGTTCCCTCCTTTGCCACTGCTAATCCGGCTCGTCAACCAGCTCAAGAGGTCACGGTGCAGGATGATCCTCGTCGCACCTGCGTGGCCGAGGCAGATATGGTTCCCGGACCTTCTGGACTTGTCAGCGTCCCCGCCAATCAAGCTGCCGGTGGACGCGGATCTACTCTCCAGGGAAGGAGGCGCCATCCTCCACCACGACCCGAAATCGCTGAACTTGCAGGCCTGGCTCCTGCAGCGCTAGAGTTTGGAGGATACGACATACCGGCCGACTGCAGAGAGGTTCTTGCAAAGGCCAGGGCGTCCTCGACTCTTAAATGCTACGGACACAAATAGAAGAGGTTCTCTGTCTGGTGCCACGCACAGAAGATTAACCCTCTACGGATTACGGCTCCCCAGGTACTGCCGTACCTGCTGACGCTGGCCAAAGCTGGACTGGCACACGCGTCCATCAAGATTCATCTTGCTGCGATCTCCCGATACACCAGAACCACGGGGCGGACGTCCTTGTGGTCTCATCGTCTGGTGAAAGAGTTCATGAAGGGACTGTTCAGATCGTTCCCGCCGGTGAAGGCTCCGGCCCCGGCGTGGGAGCTCAACGTGGTGCTGACCAAGCTCATGGGACCTCCGTTCGAGCCTCTGCACTCGGCCCCGTTGAAGTTTCTGTCGTGGAAAACAGCGTTTCTTGTGGCCATCACCTCCGCACGACGGGTGGGAGAGATCCAGGCCCTTTCCTGCAAGGCCCCGTACTTGACTTTTCACGACACGAGGGTAGTGCTCAGGACGCACCCCTCCTTCATGCCCAAGGTACCGTCGGACTTCCATCTCAACGAACCCTTGGTGTTGCCTGTGTTCTTCCCGTCGCCTTCGTCGCCGGCTGAGAGGACTTTGCACTCGCTGGATGTGGCTAGAGCGCTGAAGTTCTACGTGGACCGCACGAAGTGTTTTCGGAAGACGTCACAACTCTTTGTGAACTTTGGACCTGTCAATCAGGGGAAGGCTCTCTCGAAGGCTTCCATTTCCAGATGGCTCTCCGGCTGTATCATGTACTGTCATCGGTTGGCAAACCGACCGCTGCCTGGCCGTCTGAGAGCCCATTCCACCAGAGCGATCGCAGCTACCACGGCGTTCCTTTCTGGTGTGCCCCTGCTGGACATATGTAGGGCTGCTACGTGGAGGTCGACGCACACCTTCACGAAATTCTACTGCGTCGATCGGGATTCCAGGGAGGAGTCCAGGGTCGGCCAAGCAGTGCTGCGCAACCTGTTCGCCTGAGGTGAGCCTGGTGAGGAGGTAAGATGCTTAATGTTGAGTTTGATGTAATGCTTAATGTTGAGCCTTTGCCACCTCCCGTGGTTGTGCATGTGTGTACTGCTATGTATTCTTTATTCATGAGCATGTGAATCCATGCCAGACCCCATGCTGGAGAAGGAACAAGTTACTTACCTGTAACTGTTGTTCTCCAGCATGGGTCTGGCATGGATTCACATGCGAACCCTCCCGCCTACCCCTCTGCGGCTCTTCACTTGGTCATACTGCCACTTCACGTGCTTCCAAATCTGAAGATGGCTGCCAGAGGCGGTGCTTAGGTAGAGGGCAGTCATTGGCTGTGGTCAGTATGACGCAGAGACCAGTGATTGGTTATTACTACGAAAGACAGATCAGAAACGAAACTGATACTGGTTTTTTTTCTTTACCGAGGATTCCCAGCCTGACGACGGGGAATATTCATGAGCATGTGAATCCATGCCAGACCCATGCTGGAGAACAACAGTTACAGGTAAGTAACTTGTTCCTTCTGGCCAGTGTAACTGTTTCAGCCCATGCACTACAAAGAAGAAAAGAATTGGATACAAACCTGCCCCGTGGATGAGGAGGCCTTGACCAAGAGGTCAATTTAAGGTGGAAACTACTAGCCGGGTGCAAAAAGTAACTCGCCCCTGCATTGTCAACATATACACAGCATACCATTTCTTGCTCTCGAGAGTCAATGATCACTCGGCGAGTGCACATTTTGAGCCCTGGTTTTCCTATTTAGCTACTTTCCCACAAAACACAAATAAATGACATCCCCACATAAAAAGACAACATTGAGGGCAGCTTAAGTTATCAGAAAAAAATAGATAACGCAATAGTAAAGCACCGCAATAGTAAAGCACCAAGTTTCATTAATGAGTCATATTTGGAATTCCGAGCACAATCGTCCTAAAATATATATATATATATAGCTAAAGATAGAACTCCCCCACCCCAACCCTGTATTTTCTACAGATTCACTAGATACTATCATCACCACAAAAATCCCCTTCTAGTCAGTCTTCAATCTCGCTGAGTGGTGCCATGCTGATGCAGAAATCCCCAAGGCTCCTTAGGGCTTGGAAGAGTCTTAGTTCAATAAGGGTTTCTGAACACAATTCAGGCGGTGGCAGAATGTGATGCACCTTATATTTGTTCCTCTTTTTGATCATCACTGTCTTCTTCATCCCCCAAACCTGGGACAGCCAAAGTAGGCACAACCTTCCTGGCTCGCTGCAGGTTCCTTCCAACTCCAAGGTTTGCAGCTTAAAGTCTCTTTTGAGAAGACGTGGGTTCCCCCACGGTCACACTTTAGCACCCTGTGTCTGCTGCTAAGGTCAATAAATATTCTGAGACTTCGAGATATGATAGGCCTTCAATATGTGTATTTGCTGGATAACTCATATTTTCAAGTATATAAGCATCCCGCAGTGCTGAAAGCCTTCGTTTGGGTAGAGCAAACACTCAGCAACTGACACTACAGGGATTAATTGGCATCTTTATACCCCGAAACTTTATTCTCCACGACTATCATTTGTGCATCTGTGGCCACTCCCATGTTAAATACACTACTCTTTCTTAAGTTCGCTTCCATCTATACTAAGAAGGCTTTTCTATCTGACTCCTGCTATCTGCCTCTTCATGTTACACACCTCTTGGGTATGCTCTCTACCTTTTTGTTTCTTTGCCAGAATGAGATCTGCAAAGGAGTATTCGGGAGAGATTTTTTGGTCAGAACAAATTAAAGGTGCATTCTGCAAGAAAGTGTGCTTTGTCAAACAAGCATGCTTTCTCCCTGGGTTTGTTGGTTAAAAAGTGGTGTCCCTGGTCGCACATGCGCCGACTTCTAGTAGCTCCGGGAACGAGTAACTTAACCACGGAAATGTTTATATTGGATGTGTGTGTACTTGTGGTGGGCACATTACAAAGACACAAGCAGGAGGTTTAATGGCACCTTCCACTGACCAACTTGCATTAAGCCTGAAACGTGTACATGGGGAAACTAATGTTTTAGCACAATTAATACACCGGTCTGTTAAAACAATATTCCTATTTCCGGTGCCCTGCCGTACCTGCAGGCATTGTTTCAGCAGTTTACAAATTGGATGCTAGATGCTGTTAAATGGTATCTGCAGATAAAATTGGCAGAAACATTTCGAATGGAGAAATATAGGGGTGGGGGGGTAAGGAGAATAGTTAAAATTGGGGGTAGAGGGGAGTTCCCCCCCACCCCTGCATTTAAAAAAAAAGAAAGAAAGAAAATATGCTGTCATTTTTCCTTTCGGAATTTTAACGTATATGCCTGTAAATAAACACATTGCCAATGCCTTATGTTGTGGCATGATAGCAGGGAAACATCTACCATCATTACAGTAGACCTGCGCTGTGTTTATTTAGGATATAGTGTTTCTATAAGAAACACATACATAGTGTCATCCCGTAATTGGGGCAATCAAGTGAGAGGAAATGTTAAATGGGCAATTAACCATATGATCAGAGTGAGGAAGATCATGAAATCGGGCCGATACCCACGGTCCCAGTGATTAGTATAAAGGGAGATGTTAAAATATCTACATTAGTGGAAGTGAGGTGTTCTGGGGTGGTGGGGGGAGATGTAACTGAGGCCCGTACAAGGGGGTAGTAGATGGAGGTTGATGACCACTGTGAACATATGAATGTTTGTGGTTCTGTTGATTTCAGGCAGTTAGTACTGTGGGTGAAATGGGAGATGGAGCAAAACTATGCTATGTGAGTGAGGGGCAGATAGACTGGGAAAGGTGGTACTGAGGAAGGTGGGAGGTGGAGAGTCGCGAGTGGGAGAAGCAGACAGGTGCAGCGATTTAGCCCATGGATAGATTTGCAAACCAGTACTAGAAATTTGGAGAGGGACCGTTTATGCATTGAGAGCAAGCGGGCGAGGGAGGTAGGGTGGTGTGGGTGGCTGTTGGGGGGTGATGGACGAACAGGACACGTTTAAAGATTTTTGTGAAGGGGGGCGAGTAGAAGAGAAAGCCAATTGAGTGGGGGAGGATGTTTAAACAGTATGTGGTCAGTAGAGGAGGATATTAGTTTTGCCAGAAATAAATATACAAAACTTGCCATTCACTTACTGGTGCTGAAAGAAAAGGGCAAAAAGCCTAGAAAGCAGCCACTCTTTCAGAGCCGACACCAGGAAGAGCTTTTGTCTTTCAGGCTTCATCTGCATGTGGAAGTGGGACTCCCAAATGTGGTTTCTTTCGTGTTGAGGGCAAAGTTTGATACGTTTTCGATATTCTCCAGGCAGGACAGTAGATCTTTGTATTTGTTTCAGGTCTGAGCAGAACGTGTCGATATTAGTAATCTGGGCTGTGGCAGTTTGGAGAGAGGTGACCTTGTATGCAGCTTTGGAAAGGTATCGGGTATCAATTTGTGGACAGGGGAATACTGTGGATTTGGTGTTGTAAAACGTTCTTGAAGTCTTCTGAAAAACACTTTCTGGACAAGTGATTCTTAACCTCTGACTGGACTACATATTGATTATTTGGATGAACGTTTGCAGCCAGGCCCTTTTGGGAAGCGGACCCCTACTACACAGTACGGTTTGCAAAGACACGTTACATTGCAATAAGCAGTGAACCCAGGCAACCTTCCTAGCAGGATCGCTGCCCCAGGCAAGGGTGGATTGGGAACCAAAAGAGGCCCTGGAAATAATGTTCCAAGTGGCCCCATATTACACATTTTCAGCAAGTCCAAGTATTTTCCTATGGGAACATTTGGAAATCCTACACAAGAGGCTCAGGGTGCAGAGGCCTTCTGGGAAATCTCCAGAGTTTCATACAGGGCAGTCCGCCCCAGGCCCAAGGAGACATTTTGCTCTGCCTCATCCGTAGATTGCTTACAAAAATCCTTCCTGCAGGCCATCTAACGAGTTTTGCATATGCCCCTGCTGAACCCCACCTGCATTAATTTTAACCCAAAGTTGTAATCCTAAACACAATACATTCTAAAAGGGTACGCGCAAGCAAGATTTGGAAAATGGTTGCAGGAAATCTGGCTCATATGTGAACATCTTCTTGAAAAGCCAGGATTTGGAGCGCTCCTGACTTTTAAGTCATTGGGTTCAGTTCTCAGGTTGGGAGCTAGGTTGTTTCAGAATTTTCATAGTTGCTGCAAGGGCTCTGCCTCCATGCCAATCTGTTAACCAAGGATGGGATGATTTTGTTTTGTTGTCAGTCAGATGTTCCTGCTTGGTACAAATTTGGTGAAGTTAGGAGCCAGATTGTTTGGGCCAGTGTTGTAAAATTACAGTTGGCTAAGAAAAGGCCTTTGAAAACCATTTCCATTGGGTGTCATTGAAGCGCCATGAGGCCTAGTGAGGTGGAGTCCCCGAGTTTGAGGTTCAGGATAGTTCTTACTGCCTAGCTTTGTGTGTGCGAGTTGATGAATGAAGGATTTGTTCAGAGCTAGAGATTGCAGTAATCAATCCTGGTCAACACTAGTGTGTTGGTGAAAAGGATGTTTTCAGCCTTTCACAATGGGGGTTGACATTTTTTTTCTGCATGTGCTTTTTCTCAGTTAGCTCCTTCATCTGAAGTCAGAATGTAATATTATTGCCAGGGAAAATGCTGGAAATGTTATATTTAACCGGGCAGGGTTAAGGCAAATAGGGGCTAATCAACTAAATGGAAGCACGTAGGGGCAGGTGCAGAAGGAAGCCAGAGAGTATGATCTCGTTATTGCTAGCTTTCTGGTAGGAGTGATCAATCATCCTGATATTCTCCACAAGGCACTTATTTATGGAAATGTTAGGTTGGTGGTACTCCGCTCGAAGGCAATCCGAGAGTCATCAGCATTCGAGGAGTACGTTTCAAGGAGGTCTTAGGCACATACACATTAAAGCATCTAAGGGAATGGGGAAACCTTGGGACACTAATATGTTGAGGGAAAGGGGTGACTCTACAGTTTACAATTTTGACTCTAGCTGAATGATCTGAAAGGAATGATGACCTCTTCTTTTAAAGCAGTACCTTCAGTAATCAACGTGCTATGTATTGCAGACCAGTACAGAAGAATCGGGACAGTTGATGCATTTTCATAGAGGGGTTTTAGGACTTATTCACGAGCAGAAGACTAGTTTGTGTGCTTTTATTTTTTAATATAAACCTAGATTGACGGTCCTAAAACAGGTTGTTCAACTTGTTGTAGGCTAGCTGCGAGGTTATTACTTTCTCAAGTATTTTGTCCACAAATTGTAAGTTGAAGGTGTGGATGTTTGTTAAGATAACCCGGGTCTGTAATTGTTTTTGTTTATAGCAACAGCATGATTTAGTTTCTTTCAAGGTTCTGGCTATTGGCTGTCAAATAAGTGCTGACCAGGATTGGTATGGCCTCCTTGATGCTGTGACCGAAAGCTATTGACCTGGTAATTTTAATATGCAAGGACCAGGGGCTAGATGCTTTCTTAAGAATTACTTGGTTTCACTCTACAAGTAACTAAAATAGATAGTCGATCAGTTTTTCCTTTTTACTATTTTCATCGTCTACTATCCAGATTTAGAACATGTTCTAAAAATTTCACAATTGTGAAAATTAGTTTTTTTTTTTCCCCGGCCATTCAGTAGTAATGACCAACGGGAATCTTCATTCAACTACTGGGCCGAAATGTTGAAATGATTGCCAAAGATTTGTCTTTGGTCCATGAGGTCTGGACAGACCATTACTAAATGATGAATTGTCTCTGGAACTTCACTGTTTTTGCAGAAGCGGCAGTGTCTTTCACTTTTCTGAATTTTCCGTATCGTCGCTAGTTTGTCTCTTGTGGGTAGGTTGTTTAGTCGTATCTTCATGTAAACAGCTCGAACCATACAGTCAGGGAATAATTCCAAATATTTTGGGATTTCATTAAGTGCTCGTATAACCGAATGGCATTGAAGGTTTCTGGAGTATAGAGTTTTAGTATGACAAGTTCTGATCCAATCATTATTTGCCAGTTTAAGTTTTGCATGCTGTGGTCTATACATGAGTGTGTCAACCGAAATGTCCTCGGCCTTTAGCTGTCGAAGTAGATGTTCTTGCCATGCCCGTAGGACTGTGTTGTGACACTCTTTATAAAGGCCACCCACACTCTTCATTGTGCCGGGGATGAGCCTGGGTGACAACTGTCAACTTCTTGTGAAAAACACATTCTCATGGATGCACTGACTGCAAAAATATTTTAGGCGTTCAAGTGGAGGGGTCACTCAAATACCTGGGTTCTGATATTGTCCACATTTAGCTGTCCGGTAAGGTATCTTGACAGAAAACAGGATGCTGCCAGAAACAAAAGAAGGTGAGCACAAACCTTTCAAGAGGTAATGCCTTTCACCACAGACCAACATACAGGGGGAATCGGTACTCCCTCCAAGCAGAAATGCATAAATCATAAATCAGGGCACCTCCAAAAAAGAAAGCGTGGGATGGCCTCATGACGCCTCTAGTAGACGAAGCATTGCTGTGCCCTGGAGTTTGCGACTCCTGCACTTTAACCCAAACAGTGCTGATCAATACACCTCGAACAACTCGCTGTAATAGCAAGTAAATGTGTAAGCCATGTCCCAGTTAGGGGAAAAAGAACTAGTAGTTTGCGACAATGCCCTTCCACGTGGTCTCAGGTTTTTTATAACCAATTAAGGGGGCAAGGACATATATTGATGATTCCTTCCCTGCTCTAGCTCAGGCCCCCTGGTTACTTAAGGCGAACGGTCAACTTCTGGCTGTCTCTGCGCATTTTGCAGGCAGTCTCTAGGGTGAAAGGGCAGGGTAAATGCTCTAGGGGGAGTTTTTCTTTTCTGGGGGGGCGGGAGGTGGTTCTCTGACACAGCTTAGGAAGTAGGATTTTCTCCAAGGCCTGATTGAGACCCTGATTCGTCACACTGATCACCCCTTCCATTTGGCCTCATCCAGTTAGACTGTCATAGTCTACCAAGGTTGAGGCAGTAAATCCCATTTGGACGCCATTCTCCCCGTAGGAATCTCAATACTTGCTGGCGGGTAGGGAACAGTGGGGCAGGGTAGTCATAGTGTGAGAAGTTGGCTAGTGGCTTGGTAGGTATGCATGTGTTCTAACACTTTCAGAGCGAATAAGTGTTGTGTGCCCTATCTGGCAGCTATGCTGTACTACTCTGGGTGTCGTCGGAGTCGAGACGGCAGAAACGCCATCCAGGATTCCTTCCCAAAGGATGACTGCCAAGTAAGGCCTAGAGGGAGAAAAGGCAAGCACCGATCCTGTAAAAACTGGAGCCTCCCATGGTGGGAGCTAGGCTTCCTCAGGATTTGTCCATAGTAGGGATAGCTATCCATCCCCAGACACAGCAAGAACTTGTTTGCCAATTGTGAAGGTATTTGGCACATTCTTTCCTATGCCCCAGCTCACCTTAAACCATTCCCAGGTGGCACCAGGTATTATGTTAACTTGAGTCTTTTTATAGAAGCATACTATAGCAGGAGTAAACATTTGAAGTTGACAGAAACTATACAGGCTTAAAGTTATTCACTGCATAAATTCTCCACATGCACACAGCACTCTATTTCTTACTCGTCAAGAGTCTATGATCATTCGACAGTGGTTGGTGGCAAGTGCAGATTTTGAGGCTGCTATAGGAAGTGTGTGGCACACTGGGTTGCTTCTGAGCAAGCTATGGCTTTACCTGATCCAACATAGTTCATCCTCAACAAAGATGCGAGACAAATTTAGAGTTGGAAAAACAAAGTATTACCAAAATGTTAAAGGAAGCGGCGTAGCCCTCCACTAACCAGTCACTTTGTGTCTCCCTCTGTGCTTTAATTCCTATCAAATGCTCACCATATGGCAACCTTCTTTCCAAATTGAGACTACTGGGACAGTCTAGTTGGAGGGTATAGACATGGGGCGGCGGCGCAGTTCATTGATGGAGCTTTTTATTCTTCCTCCTGCATTCACCTTCTAAATAATTATGTCACTGTTTTTATTTCTTTTTCAGTGGAGGCCTCAGCAACCTGCTCTTCAAATGTGCACTCGGTGACCATGTGGCGAGCCAAGGGGATGAACCACGCCAGGTGCTGCTTCGTGTCTACGGGGCCATTCTTCAGGTATACGCCAAACTACTACTGAAAGCTCTCACAGGCAGAGATCTACTGAGAGGGCATCCCGATAGGCTCGCACTATTCATAGATCTCACCAAAGAAGATGTGGGTCTCCAACCACTGTGCCTTCGTAAAGGACTAAACTGAAAGAAGCATAAGCATTTCTAACCCAACACCTGCCATGCAGACATGCTACAGGAGCCCACTTAAGGCCCGAAGCAGCCCATTGCACTGAGTGCTAGGAGGGATTTGGCTGCCAGAGCTAGTAATCCTATCCTGCGCCTGTTTCATTTGAGAACCTCCGAGGACAGGCCAGACTGCAAGTGTAGGATTTCAGTGCTGCAAGCGTGTGCGTGTGTGCGTGTGGGGTAGATACTGTGCATAATAGTAAAAAAGCCAATGGCACCACATTGATGGAACATCTGCTGGCTTTAGTAAGGTACCTAAAAGAAAGGAAGTAAATCCAGGAATGTACCAGCCCCTCCTGCCAATGACTGCCCCAAGTATCATGCTCACTCTGTCCCTTCTTAGGGTAACCCTCACAAACCTCTTAATCCATAAAAACACAGAGAGGCCATTCATAAAACAGATTTGTATTTTAATGCAATGAAATGTCGTGACCAGCAGGAAGATTGTGTGTACACTAATGATTCTGGTGCAATTTGTCTGCAGTGAGGCTGGGTCCATTAGTTTGTTGATGGTTCTCTAATTTATGATTAAAAATATAATTTTTTTTTATACGGAGAGGTTTCTAAGCACCGACCCGGGATTCGAAACTTTGTTGCTCTGTGTTGTCTAAGACGAGCGCGTTGCCGCTGAGCTATACTACCCGTGTTCGTTTATGTGCAGAGGAATTAGTTTCTCATTTTCTGCTTTTGTCATTTCTAATGTAATTGGTGTTTGGTCCTGTTTTTGTTTTGGCGCATAGGTGGCGGAAGTATAGGAATGGGCTTAATGAACCAAATGTATAGCTATTGGTTTTCGAAGGAGGAGATCGTGCGTGGATGTGCCAGATTCACGCACATTGCGAAGTAATAACTGGATTCCCCAGCCTACCTTCCCTGCTGAAAACAGAAAAGCAAGCTTAGCCACCCCACCTGTTAAAATGTCTCTTCACACTGTCCACACACTCTCGCACCGCACGTGCACTCGTGCCCACATGCTACATATGATCGCAAACTGCGATGCCTGTAAAAAACGATGTGCCTATACTCTCACCCTGTATTCGTACATACACACCTCGCGTGCATTTGCACTCCTATATTATTCAATGCTTACATCTGTTGCTAATGTTGTGTGTCACGTAAACACTAACCTGTTGATATTTTCAGAACATTATAAGTAATGTCCGGTTATGTAGGGGTCAAGTATTTTGCGTTCATGCCATGCCTGTGAATGTAAAATGCAATAATCCACTCCAAAACTATTGGCTTTGCCAATGTTTAAAAAACTAAAATATAGTGTAATTTAAATGCAGTTGTGCTGATTGGACTATTGTTTCTCTTATTTCTGTTGCAGTTTGTGTGTAGTGTTCCGTTGGCAAGATAGTTATGTTATTTTGGGGTTGTTTGTAAAGCACAACATTTGTCAAAGGCCTCTCTGCGTTGTGCCAGCTCTTTAATAGCATCCTGTAATGTGAGCGAGTTTGAGTGCCTCTAAGATGTGCAGGGAGTTTGTTCTGCAAGACTGGTGCCAAAAAGGAAAAAAGCATCCCCCTGAGGAGAACAATGATTCTGAGGGACCATCAAGAGTTTTTTTTGGAGAATCTAAATACTCGGGTAAGGTAATACATTTACGATACAGTGATAAACATGGTGGGCTTGCATAGATCCGTGAGTTGAACTCTGTTCTCAACAGTGAGTCATTGCAGTGTTCGAATGGCTGGAGTAATATGATCTCTCAGAGGGGGCTTACTTCACATTTGAGCAGCTGCTTCATTGGGTAGAGGGGGGAAACCCCTTTTAGATTGTATTTGCAAAAGCACCAAGGAGATTGCTGCTGACACCCTGTGGGTCTGCTCTTCGTAAGAACAAAATACTAGATAAACTACACAATTTTCTTGTGGTTCTAATGACCGATCTGGTTCGACTATGATTCCCAAGCTAGAGTGTGGGAGCCTCTCTGCTGAGACCGAACATGGGTCAAATACCCTGTTCTAGGGACTTTCTTCCACTCAGGAGGGTCGACAAGCACGTTTTAGCTCACTGCACCCTCCACAGAGGAGAACAAGCCATTTGCATATCAGTATTTGCTAGGCAATGCTAGGCAAATCTCCTCTGAACAACAGTACCATCAGCAACCCCAGACACGTGTTTCGGCCTAGTCGGGCCTCATCAATGAGGTGAAGCTCAGCCACTCTTAAGACACAGTGAGCAAGCGGTCCACGTCTGGATTACCCATGGTTGCGTAGGGTGAAACCCCAAGCTTTGCAAAGTTACAAAGGAGTGTGTGAGCTCACACAGCAGTCCAGCACCGGAATGCTATGCACGCGTTTTATTATTTCTGTCTGAGTTCATCATAGATTTGATATATTTGAAGCTCAAAATCGGTGGCTAGACTCGACAGCAGTTCAAACAGCTAATCGATTTTTTTTTTATGTGTAGTACATTTGACATCTGCGCTCAAGGGAAGGTTTTAGTCTTTTTGTTTTGTCTAATTCTGGTGAAAATTAAGCATCTTGTGGTTTGTCCTTTCTCCTTTTCTGTTCAATCCAAGGATAGCAAACGTCAAGCATAAGATTAATTGAGGTGACTAGGTTGTCCATAATATTCTGTCAGACAGCATGATGAGCCTGGTTAAAATGATTGCTTAAAAAGGGGAGTTAGATGCAAAATCCCAAGTTTCAAAATACCAGGGTTTGAAATTAAGATTTGATGAGCAGAAGCTAAAACCAGCTCCTGGGTGTCAGGCATCACCCAACAAGCAAGAGCTACTGCTGAGGTGCCAGGAGTGAGTACACGGCGCACCGCAAATCTAACCTTCCCATGAGATGCATACTTTACCTTTTTGCCCATTATGTCTGTTTTATTATGTTTGAATGTTTACCAGATGCGTCTTAATTCTTCTCTATTATCATTCTAAAACACTCAACGTTGGTGCATGTTTGCTTAGGCACAAGTTGGCCTGAGAGCCACAATTACCTCCTGATAACTGTTGGTTTCAAGCTGACCAGGCTCTTCTAGGCTAGAAGCAGCAGATAGATAGCTACCGGCTGTTAACTATTTAGATCCCTGAAATAAGGGAACTTCCTTTTGAAATGTATGTCGGTGCAAGTATAGGCAATTATTGAGAAGATGCCCCATTGTTAAAGGGGGCCAATGACATCACTGTTCTGAAACATCTGTTGGCTTTAGCAAGGCCTCCAAAAGTTTAGTTTGTCAAGGGGAGAAGAGAAAATTGGATTTATGGTATGACCTCCTGTATGTGTAGCTCCACCGTAAATTAATTTTTCAAGATTGAATAGTTCATAGTTTCTAATAGTTAAACTGAGGAGAATGTGAATTTCCCCAGATCCTGAGCCATTGAGTCTCAAGTGGCTGTGAGCGTGTGCAGTATAGTTTGACTCTAGGCGACTCTAGGTGCTTTGTTCTAATCTCTCATCATGTTTGGAGAGCGTTGGGGGTGGCGGCACTCCTGCTTGATTTCGGTCCTTGCAGCTTTCCATGACTTACCTAGAAATATTGTGGCAGATTCCGGCATTCCAGAACTCCGACATCAGTCCAAGAGTCAGGCACCAAATGAGCGCAGCTTTGTTCTGCACAGTGAGTTTGGTGAGCACGGTCTGCCAGTTGCAGTGCTTGTGCTCAGAGAGGTGCTTAGAGAAGTGTTGTGCTGATTGGGGTGCTGTGCTGTTTGTTGTGCTTCCCGTGCCTTGGGTGGCACGAGCCACAAGATACGAGCTGGGAGTAGCTGGTTGGGCATGTATTTGGCACGTTTTCCTGTGTTTTGGTACCCTTGTGATGTTTCCTTGTGCTTGCTGGGGGGGGAGGGGCAGTCTAACTTGACACAGGTTGACCAAGCGCCGCTTAAATCGGATACCCTGGCATTGTTGGCATTGGTGACAGTGGGTGGCTGAGTATATTTAGGTTGCCCAACTATTGCAGCTTAGCATTTATAAAGGTTTCAAAGTTTGTAAAGGCACTTAAACAGTGGCCAAACTTCGCATTCGCAAGATCCCAAAGGCAGTGCCTCAAAGGCTGCTAAAGTTAGAGCTGCTAAGACATCCCAAGCAATCAACCATTGACTGGGTGTCCCTTAGTCGTCGACTATGGAAGTCCCGACAGTTTCAGCAAACCTGGAAGGGGGGTGGGGAGGAGAAGTCTGATGGCAGAGTCTGTAGTTGGGGGCCCAAATCCAGAGGACAGCATCGGAATGGAGGCTCTTCCTGCTGGGAATATGGCCTGTATGGATGAGCTAAAGGAATTGTCGATCAGACTTCAGCAGCGTGAACAAGGTGCTCAGTGGGAGCAGAGTACTGCAGGGGAGGGGCAGGGACAGAGCCGAGCACTTGGGGGCACTTTTATTGTCCAAACCCTCTGGCCTGGGTTCTTGGGAATCGTCTGGCTGTTCCTAGCACCGTACCGAGTTAGAGTTGCAGAGGCTAATCCCCTGAGAGGCTGGCAAGATCAAATTCTGATCTGTTGCTTTAAAGGCCTGACACGTGGCAATGAAGATGCCTACAAGAGACTGGGTTTGAAGGAAGGGTTGGGGGTGAATGATCTTTCTTTAAAATTGTTCCCGGTTGTACGCATTTTATCAGATTGCATGTTTTGCAAGGGGTGCAATGTTCGTTTTTCTTTCACCAATTTTAACTTTCGCACCTGCATTTCGAACTGTTGAGGTCCTGGCCTCCAAGGGGATTGAAGTCTTTGAAGACATCAGGGCGGAGTTCGTCATATTCATGATTCGTGGTATCACTGGCAGAACGAGTGGAGCTGTCAGTGGTGTTTTTTGTTTTGGGCGTACACCTGTGGGTCATCAAGGTCTCAAGTGTAATGACAATCCGGAGCCTTATGTTGATCATACTCGCCTTATTCTTTTTTTCTTTTTAAAGTTGCTTTTAAAAAGTATTTATTAGGTTTTGCATCAAAATACATTTTCAACACACATGGGTTATATTAACATATCTTAGCTCTGACCTATCAAAACATTAAAATCCTGTACTATCATAACTACAGTATCATCCACCTAAATCTTCAACTATATATCAAACCAACAACTCTAAAGTAGTAACTCATCTCAAATCCCATGTAAAAAAAGAATAGATAAAATACAGTAAGTCACATATGCATACACAACACTAGACAACAAATAAATAAATAACCCCCCACATCCTTTACTCTTTTAGAGTGTTGAGTGGACTCCAGAATGAAAGATATATATCCTCTTTTAACTGTCAAATAAATATTTTCATATTTTGACAGCATTTGCATTTCTACCAACCAATGTTCCACAGTGGGCTTCTTCCTGGTCTTCCAGACTCCATTCAGCCTAACCGCTACTACCATAGCCTTATCAATCCAGGTATTATATTTTCTTGTGGTCAAGCATCTCTCTCTCTATGCATTGGCAGTATCACGTTACCAGCCGACCACTCAATAGTTATACTAAAAATCATGTCAATTCTGTCTATAACTTCTTTCCAAAAACCCTGTACTCTTGGGCAACTCCAAAGCAGATGTAGTAGGGTTCCCCTACCACATTACCACAACTCCAACACCCTTCATCAGTCCTCAATTTTAACATACATCTTCACTGGGCTCCAATAAATCTTTCCAACAACCTTCTGCTTTATCAAGCGTAGACATATATCCATACCTGCATTTGCTCCGACCCTAAGAAGATCCTTCCATTCTTCCTCTATTATCATGTTGTCATTTGACCAAAATCCATCAGCTTTTTCCATGATCCTATGTAATCCAACCCCATAGTCATAAAGCACATATAAGTATGCACGTTGTATTCTCGCCCGACAAACAGTTTACAAATCTCCAGCCTTCCCTCCAATTCTCCATCAAACATGCTTATTCTTTGACTTATCAACAAGTTCAACTCTGTATATCGACTCATCTCTCTTCTGTCAAACCAAACTTATCCTGTAAGTGCTCAAAGCCTAGTATCCTACCTCCCTCAAATAAGTCTCAATATACTCTTCTTGGTCCAACTCTGCCAGTGCAAGCATCTATGCCTGATTATGCCAAATTGACGCATCATAATTAAACCCAAAGTGTTGACCATTTCCTTACACCAAGTTGTTCAAGCCTTTTTAGCTGAAGCTATCGGATGCAAAGGATAAGGTTTACAAATCTCCCTCTTCCCCTCTCCCCCTCTCTTTCCCTCTTCCCCTCTCTCTCCCTCTCCCCCTCCCTCGATGGAACCCTTTATATCATCATTATCAAAATAATGTGAACCTTTCTTAATTAGGAATGCTCTATAATATTTTAAAAGATCTGGATAACGAAATCCTCCTTCTTTAACATCACGCAACAGAATATACTTTGGAATACGCAGTCTTTTTTCCTACTCCCCATAAAAAGGTTTGGAATACTTTATCAATTTTCTGCAACGCTTATTTATAAAGTGTATATATAACTCTCCTCGTTTCGCCCTTCTCGCCGACCTGCTCAACCTTGGCTTTCTTCTCATCTCTCCTCCATGCGGGGCCTCCTTAGGCGCCTTGAACGTCTCTGGCTCAAACACCCCACCCTCTCTAACCAATCTGCTTACTTCTCCTTTAATACCCTCTACGACTCCTGCATCAACTCCGCTAAATGCACCTACTTCTCTGACCTTCTCCAGTCTCAGTCCTCCCACCCTCGCTGCATCTTTCGAACCTTATCCCGACTTCTATCCAGCTACCCCTGATCCTTCCATTGCCTCTCCTCTTTCTGCTGCTGATCTTGTCTCCTTTTCTAACAAAGTCCTCAATCTCCTCCAAACTATCCTCTCCTCCCCCTCTTACTCCCCTCCTCCACCTCCTCTCCCATCCTCTTCCATGTCCTCTTTTACTACTGTCACTCATTCCGAAGTTACCCTCCTTCTAACCAGAACTCATCTTACTGCTTCTCCTGCTGACCCCATATCTACCTCCTCCTCATACCCCATCTCACCTCCTTTTTTTTTAACATCTGCCTCTCGACTTCCACTTTTCCTACTCCTTTTAAACACGCAACTATTTTCCCTATTCTCAAAAAACCTTCTGCTAATCCCCACCTTGCATCCAATTATCGCCCCATCTCTCTCCTACCCTTCGTCTCCAAACCTCTTGAACGTATTGTCTATTCTCAACTCTCTTCCTTCATCTCCAACCACTCCCTCTTACCCTCTACCAAATCCGGCTTCTGCC
This sequence comes from Ambystoma mexicanum, assembly GCF_040938575.1. Lineage (NCBI taxonomy): Eukaryota > Metazoa > Chordata > Amphibia > Caudata > Ambystomatidae > Ambystoma > Ambystoma mexicanum. The sequence continues at coordinate 970,967,687 of NC_090936.1, read as the reverse complement.
CTCTTCACTCATCCGAAACTGCCCTCATCTCTGTTCTTAACTCTCTCCTTTCTGCACGCTACTCTAAGCACTCCTCCATTCTAATTCTCCTTGACCTCTGCGCTGCTTTTGATACTGTTGACCATCCTCTTCTCCTCAACTCCCTCTCCTCATTTGGCCTCAAAGACTCAGTCCTAACTGGCTCTCCTCCTTTCTTTCCAACCGCACCTTTTCTGTCTCCTGGGGTGGCTCCACCTCTCCCACATATCCTCTCAACCATGGCGTCCCCCAAGGTTCTGTCCTTGGCCCCTTTTATTTTTTCACTATATACTTCCTTCTTAGCTCCAATCATCTCCTCATTTGGTATCTCGCACCATTTCTACGCTGATGATACCCAGCTTTTCCTCTCCTTCTCCTCCTTCTTTCCCGACATTCATGATAAACTCTCTTCTTGCCTTTCTGCTATTAAATCCTGGATGTCCTCTCACTTCCTTACTCTTAATGCTGAAAAAACAGAACTCCTTTTCTTCCCTGCCAACACTCTTCCTCCTCCCTCCCCTCCCCCTTTCATTCTCTCCCCCCCTCCCAACTCTCCTTCTCTCCCCATGCCCGTAACCTTGGTCTTCATATTGACCCTCACCTTTCCCTATCTGACCACATTTCTCTTACTGCCATGTCTTGTTGCTTTCACCTTTACAACATTCGTAAAATTCGACCCCTCCTAACCTTTCACGCTACTAAACTCTTAATTACCTCCCTCATCTTCTCCAGAATGTTCTACTGTTCCTCCCTTTTCTTTGGACTCCCCTCTCCCCACTCAAATCTGTCTACCATTCCGCCATCTGCTCCCTCTGCCTTCTCTCACCTCTTGACTCCATCTCCTCTTCTCTCACTTCTTTAGGCTGGCTCTCATTTCACTCCCAGCTCAAATTCAAGTTCCACTGTCTTGTCTTCAAATCCCTCTGTGGTCTTGCCCCTCCCTACCTTTCCTCCCTTCTTACTTTCTGTACCCCTTCTCGTTCTCTCTGTTCTGCTGATCTTTTCCTACTCTCTCCTCCCCCACCACCCTGCACCCCTCCCGTTTCCGCTCTTTCCAACTCCTCGCTCCATTCCACTGGAACCGCTTACCCATCCGCTCTTCTCCCTCCTACCCTTCCTTCCGCTCTTCTCTAAAATCTTATCTTTTCCATTCCCCTCCCTAACACCCTTCGCTTCCTCTCCTATTTCTCCCACCACCTCACTACTCACCCCTTACTCCCTCTTACTTCTGTTCTTCATCACCCTCTCCTTCCTCTCTACTCCCTTCTACCCTACCTCCTGCTCTTATCTAGTCTTATTCTTTCCACTCTTCTCCCTCACACCTTCTCGCCTCCCCTCTAACTTCTGCTTCTACCTCCACTCATACCTCCCATTCCCTCTCACACCTCTATTCACTCTCACCTTACCTCAGCAATAGTGTACATTTTTCCTTGTACTGTTTTCCAGTTGTGATGCAATTGCCATTTTATGCTTGTTGTATATTTTCTTGTTCCTCATGTAAAGCACTTTGGATTAAAGTGCTATATAAATTCAATAAAATGCAAATACAAATATTTGAGATCAGTAGAGGCAGTGATTGTATAATATACAGTACGTTGGGTAATCCATGTTTATCACATTTATGCCCATAGATACAAATGAAGCCTCTCCCATTTCTTAATATTTATTATTTTGTCTATTGTTTTATCAATATTAAACTGGACAAGTTTCTTTAAATCCTTAATTATATGTATTCCTAGATATTTACTCCACTTGGGGAGCATTTGCAGATCCAGAATGTTAACACATTCTTATCATATACATTGGCTAGAGGGAATATTTCAGTTTTGTCCCAGTTTATTTTATGTCCTGATATTCTGCCAACTTCTTCAAACATTTGTTGTAGCACTAACCCACACACCTCAGGGTTTGAAACGAGAATCATCATATCATCTGCATAAGTTAAGATCTTTATCTCAGTATTTCCGACCTGTATTCCCTTAATTTCCTTACACTGTCTAATATGTGCCGGCAACGGTTCCAAAGCCAAATTAAATAAAAATGGTGACAGTAGGCATCCTTGCCTGGTACCTTTTGACAACAAAGGATTTGGATATCAACCCATTAATTAGTACTTTTCCCGAAATGTCCTTATGTATACAATCAACCATTTGCATAAACATGGGACCAAAACCTGTTTATTCCAATGTATACTCTGTCAAAAGCCTTTTCAGCATCAGGAAAACCTATCACTGAGTCTTGTCACCCTCCCTGTCTGCACCTACAACATCCAGTACCGTTCTAATATTGTCATATCCAAATCTCCTGGATTAAAGCCTGCTTGCGATTCATCACTTAAGCCTCCCACACATTCAATCAGCCTATTTGACCTTATTTTAGTAAACATTTTTAGATCCACATTCAACAATGATATTGGTCTATAGTTTCCACACTTTTTATGCTCTTTATCCGGTTTAGGTATTACAATTATCCATGCTTCTTTCATTCATTCACAAAGTTCCTGACATCAGAAAATCATTAAATACATCACAAAGGATCGGCGATAACTGAGTCACAAAGTGTTTGTAAAATTCAGAAATGAGGCCATCTGGCCCTGGCGGCTTCCCACTATTAAGTTGTTGTATCGCATTATGTATCTCATTGACTTCCATTTTTTTTCCAGCTTAATTTTCTCTTCAATCAATCGTTTTGAGAGATTGATTTTACTAAAGAATTGATTTAGATCTTCATCACTTGGAGAAAGCTCCTCTTTGTATAATCGTGAATAGAAATCATGGAAATGATCCCGTATTTCTACATTTTTGTTTCCCCTTCATCAGTTTTTATGGAAGTAATACATTTATCAGTAGCTATCCCCTTCAATTTATTGTCTAATAACTTTCCCTATTTATCTCCAAATTCCCAGAATTTTTGTTTGGTATGAAATATCCCCTTTTCTGCCATTGTATTTATTTACTTGATTCATCATTTCACCCTCGAACTTCCCTAATGTTATCCTGTTTGACTCAGTTTCAGAATTTTCGCAAGTTCTCTGTAACCCTGCAACTCCCTCCTCCACCTTTTTTTTACAACCTCTACCTTTTTCCCCTTAGCATGTGCCGATCTACCTATCAGCTCTCCTCTTAATACCGCTTTTAAGCAATCCCAAACAATCTTAATGTCTGCCGTACCCTTGTTCTCATCAAAGTAATTTTTGTTAAGTTTCAAGACCTGTAGTGACTGAGTCTTTGAGTACTCTTGCCTGCAATCTCCATCTCTTGGATCTATCTTTCAGACCCGTTATATTTATTTGCAATTCAAGTAGTGCATGATCCGAGATTCCTCTCTCCTTTATGTCCGAGCACACTGTCTGACTGACTAACTATTACTAATAAGCAAATAATCTATCCTCGAATACGATTTATGAACTGGTGAGTAGAAGGTGTACTCCCTCCCCTTTTGGTGCATCTCCCACCATACATCTACCAGGTTATATTTATGTGTAAAATCACAAAACTCACCACTTATTCTTTCACTTCCATATCTACATTCTGACTTCCTGTCTAATTTACCATTAATCACAACATTAAAATCTCCCCCTAAAATGATATTTTCTCCCCCATCTCATTCAGTAAATCACTCAGCCCATCAAAGAACTGCACACTTGGTGAGCATGGGGCATAACATGTCCTACTGTCATCTTCTTGCCATCATATAACAGATCTATTAGCAATATGCAACCCTCATCATCTTTCATTATTTTCTCTACTTTTATTGGTAATCCCTTTCTGAATAATATGCTTAATCCTCTCGATTCAGAGTCATAACAATTAGATACTACTTGGGTATATCTGGAGTTAGTTAAAAGGTATTCAGATTGATCATTCAAATGTGTTTCCTGAAGGAATACTATATCTCCTCTATTCCTCCAGATCCTCGCCATAATTTTCCATCGCTTAGAAGCACAATTTATACCTTTCACATTCCAAAGAGACAAAGTTCAGCGGTTTCATACTTTAGCCTCCTATATTTTCCTGTCTAAAAAGTATCATTTGAATATATTCCTTTTCAAGTTCACCAAATGAATCATTACTATAGAAGAGAAAAAGAAAAAAATACCCCAAAAACAAAACAAAACAAATATAACCCCTCCTCAAACGGACAGACTAACAGTTAACAATCTAAACCAATAAGCCTCAACTAGTCTGACATTCATCGGACGATTTGCGTGCGTCTATGTACAACAAACACATTGTTTCGAACTATACTTACCAGTAAATCTATGCCCATTCATTTCAATACAATTTATTATTATTAATCTTATTCCCCTCTTTATCTTTATTTTTGTTCCCCCCTTTCCCCCTTAATTCAATTCCAAAATAACTGTTAGCTAGACCATTATCTTTTTACAGAGTGTTCCTTATAGCAACATATAGATTATGAACAACAGTTCCTATCATCCTCTCCCTAATAGTCTTGTTGGAAGCCATCCCCCGTTCAGAATTTATATATCTGTTCATTTGTGATGCAATTTTACATGTGTAACATCTGACCCATTCAACCATTGCATCTATTAATATAATGAATGCCCTCAATTTCTTTATCAACCATATACAGATACAATATTCCTTCTACTTAAGCTCTATACATCATATATGACAAACTAGCTTCTTTCTAAATATTATTTTCCCCAAACATCATAGCACCCTCCTCCCAACCCTTGTTAAACAATATCACAGTTCATCCAGTCACATTTTCCTTTAGAAAATAAATGGCTTACCATAAAGTATCCCCCTCTGACCTCACTTGCCTCCTCCTAAAATAAACTTCCCCTTCACCTCAATGCATCAATCTCTTGCTTTATACCTCACCATCAGACTTGTATCAACAAAGAAAAATGCAACATCAAAAATAGCATAATCACTATTGGTGCATATATTCCTCCTCATGGGTAGATATATCATGTCATCTCCTCTTCAAAAATCATATCTGCCTTAGATTTTTCTGTCTTGCTTGGCATAGCAGATGTTGGAGCATACCTTCTTTCCTGGCTGCAGTACATAATATGTGAGTCAGTTAACTCCTTCTGTCAAATTTAGCCCACCACTTCCTTCCCATTAACTCGAAAAGAAAACACGTGGCATGCGTTTTTCTCCAACACTGTAAGAATCCCATCTTGCAGTACCGACACAGCATCAACAACCCTTTCCGTGTGCTCAACACTCATCTTGAGTGTCCTCATTCCATTTAATTAGTGAGTTAAAATTTGATTCACAACTTAACATTTTTTACAATTCTTCAGTTGCATTTTGACACCATACATTTTCGTTTTTCGTTTTTTTTTCTTTCCCCACTCCTCTCTCATTCCCTCATGTATTCAACTTAATTCTCCATAATTGGGCTCGAGGTTACGAGATATGTTAACATTAGGGCGGCAACCTGCACTAGAAAGCCCAGTTAGAAAGCCAGCAGTACGAAATTGCTGGAACAGTAAGTAAAAGTCTGTCCATTACAGAAATGGTATAAATCGGTTCATCAGCAATACTGCCCAAAACTTCAAAGTCAGAAGAGAGAGGGCCAGCATGCTACAAGGGAGATAGGAGACAACAAAGGGGAATGGGGAAAGCCGTCAAGAGAGGAATTGACAGCTCATGCATCCGCTCTGCCATTTAGGAACAGAGAAGGGGCCACTGCAGCGCGAGGCAGCGCAGTAAGTAGGATAGTGTAACTCACAAGCTGACTACCCAGGAGCGATTCCCCACTGTCATATGTTGTCCATGTTCTCCTTCACCGGTCTGCAGGATCTCCTATTGCGGCTGCATGTCGCATCACATAGCCTCTGTTTCCCAGACGCATTTAGTGATGTATCTCCTGAGCACGTCCATAGGTTCTTTCCTCTGTTTCAGGCCCACAGATTTTTTAAAAGGCAATATACGCTCCATAGTATTCATAGTAAGTTAAATAACGGCAGTTTTATGGCAGCCATTTTCATATGTAGATGTAGAAGTATATTATGAATAATTATAACATAATAATAAAAAAGAGCAAATTTAGCTCCAACTTCAACTCGCACAGTCCAAACATATGTCATCCTTATTTAAATTTTGAGCTGCTCAGGCCTTTCTTTCTTTGTTCTTATTATTTTTGTAAACTCTGTATCTGAAGATGTACCCTCCATGGGACCTGACAGAAAAGCTTCAGCAGATTTATGTTCACTAAAGGAGTGTAGACGACCATCAATTATAACCCTGAATATGTCAGGGTATATCATAATATTTCATGTTTTTTTTCTCGAGCTTTCATCTTAGCTTTGTCCAAGGCATGCCTCCTCTCCAGGACATCTTTATTCAGACCTGCAAATATCATTATTTTATTGCCACCCCATGCTAGGTCTTTCAATTCCCGGTCTCTTTTCAGTATAAGTTCCTTCACTGGGAATCTTAAAAATGTAACAGTGAGGTGCCTTGGTTACTCCCGTATGGATGGCTTAGGTGCTAGGAAACGGTGAGCTCTCTCAATCTATAAGGATACCTTTGGGTCTAAATTCAGTATCTTTGGTAACGTCTTTTGTTAAAAATCAATTGCATTACCCCTCTCAGCATTTTCAGGCAATCCGGCTATTCGAAGAATGTTTCTTCGGGAAAAGTTTTCCCGTTCAGACAGTTTCAAAGTAATTTTCTCATTAAGTTTTTTCAGCTCTCTCACTTGGGCAGTCAGTCTTTGAGTCTTCTCATCCACTGTATTCAGGTGTGCCTCGGCTGAATCGACTCTCCTGACCACCTCCTCAAATTTTTCCTCTGATTTAAAGGGTGTTGCTTTTATCTCTGCAACATCTAATGTCACTTTGGTTAGCAATTCCAGCAATCTGTCCTCTCTGCTTTTATCACTGTCCTTTTTCTCTGCACCTTTTTATCTCTTGGCTGGTTGAGTTGCCTCAGGGGTAGCCGGTGTAGACATACCGAATTGTAAAAGAGGGAATCAGTCTAGGGCACAGGATCACAGCTTTTATGCTGCCCTCCCTGGAGCTGACCATTCTAAGTTCACTCGCCTTATTCTTGTTCTGACTAGACCTGAACTAGAGTCGAGCCTGAGGCAGCCCCCTCGAACATCCTTTCAAATCTAACAGCAGGCACGGGATAAGGTGTATGCCTCTGCCACTTTGGCTCCACAGATAAAGCAACAGCAGGGAGTTTAGGGACCTTGCTGCAAGGGAGCCCATGAAATGCCCCGGCATTGGTTTGTTTAATATGGCCCTCAGGTCTGATTAAACGTCTGTGTCATCTCTTGGCCACAAACCCATTGAAACCTTGGTTTTTATGTCTGGAATGTGGTGGGCATCAATTCCAAATTGGGAGATTTTAAATCTTTGCTGCTGCGTGAAGGGATTGACATTGCCTTAATACAGGAATCTTGGGCTGTGAAGGATATAGCTTTAGAGGGAGTCATGACCCACTCTATACCCGCCTTGAGGGGCCAGAGGGAGCAACAACATGTTGAATTATGCATATTGGTCTTGGTCAAGCTCCCTCTTGTGAGTGAAGATTTCTATTTTTAGTCTTCCCACACTTTCTTGCAAGCGGTGAGAATGGGTAGGAGGGGTGGGCAAAACATGTTGGTGATGAATTTTTATAACAACCCACATTATTTTTCCACCTTAACACTAGCGATGGAGGGTTTAGTGAGTTGGGTGGCCACGAATGAGGTACTTCTTGTTTTGGGAGGGGATTACAATGCTAAATTGGTAAATGAAGCCATCGCTATTTTGTTTGACCCAGTCGAAGACGATCAGGCTAGTGTGCCTCCTCCTGTAACGAAAGATACCCGAACTTGCAGGGAGAGCACTAGGTTTGGGAGGCTACTTTTCAGGTGGGGATAGCGTTCTGTCCATGGTCCTTTCATAGAGGATAGTCCGGGGATCTTTACTTTTTTTTCGGCATTGGGACGTTCGACTATTGATTACTTTTGTGTCCCAGTAAAGGATTGGAGCCGTATCAGTGGGTTCAGAGTACTTGACAATCTAGCCTATCTGGCTCAAAATGAGACCTCCGTGTGGGCTGCCCCTTATGGGCTCTGCTGGTTCTCAGGGAATGCCTTTTAATGCTTTGCATTGCAGGGTTAAATGGCAATCGGTGGATCCTCCGCGCCTGCAGAGCGTGGTTGTTAGAAATAATTGGCAGTTTATGGAAAGATTACTTGTAAGGGTATGGAACAGGAAGCTGTTGGGGCAGATTTGTTGATTACTTCTGTCCAATCTTTCGCCCATATTTATTCTTTGTGAGGGCAGAAGGAGGGCTAGTGCTTGCCCTAGATGGTTTTATTCTGAATGTGCAAAATTGAAGACCTAGCTGCCAAGTATTCTAAAGAACCCTTTATCCACAAAACCGAATATTAAGGAGGCTTGTGCAGAATACAAAAAAGCCATTGCACGCAGGAAATAGAGAGACATGGGAGGACTGGATTCATTATGCGGCCTCTAATCCCAAATTGTTCTGGGAAATCGTTATTAAGGGACCGTTCTATACATTTAGGACATCGGAACAGTTATGGCTAGTTCTTCCCTATTTGGTAGTGATTGTGGGACCATGTTTTGGGACAGTTTATCTGTCCGTGGCATCGAGTTGGCAACTCGTAATGCGATAGCCAGTGTTATTTCTGCAATGGAGGAGGTTTTGCTGGCTATCAAAAAAACAAGGTAGGAACAAGGCCCCTTTCCCGGACAGCGTGCCAGTAGATCTTTTTATGGCACAGCCGGATTTCTGTGCTCCTGTTTTGACTCTTAGATTTAATGCGGTCTGTGCCAGAGGACCTATCCCAGCCTCCAGGTCTTGTGCGCTGCTCTGCCCATTATATAAAAAGGGCCCAAGGAAGCCGCCGGTGCCCTATAGGCCGATATCCCTGTTGGATTCAGCTTTTAAGATCTTGGCATGGGCTATTCTTGGGAGACTAGAGTCCTGGGTTGCGAAAGCAAGTATCCTCTCCCTATCTAACTGGGCTTTAGGCTGGGTCTGGGCACAGTAGAGTAGGCTATGAATCTCTACTTGATTGCAGCACAGTCGCTGTTTTTTTAAGGAGGAGCCAAACTTTTTGGCTTTCATGGCTCTGAGCACAGCCTTTGATAAGGTCAATCGTGATAGGCGGTGGAGTGTGCTCAGATCCATGAACTTCCCTGGTCCATTGTTGGACCTGATGGAGAGATTGCATTGCTCTACAATGGCCCAAGTGAGGAGTGGAGCTGACGGACAATGCACCCGCTCTTTCCAAGTGGAGAGTGGAGTGCGTCAGGGTTGTGTCCTGGCTCCACTCCTCTTTTGTCTTTATACAAACGGCCTATATGAACACTTATTGAAGTCATCTTCTGATTTTCCCAAGCTGGGTACTAGAAATCTGCCAGTACTTGCTTACGCTGATGTGGTTTTACTTGCCCGCACCCCCAGAGCATCACAGCGTCTGGTGGACGACTATTCTAGATTTATGGCCAATCTTGGGCTCAAGATAAATGTCCGGAAATCGGCCATTGTGGTGTGTTGTGGAAAGAAACGCCCCCCGAGGTCTTTAGTCTTTCTTTGTAAAGGAGAGCTAATCCCAAGAGTTAATCATTTTGATTATCTTGAGGTAAGATTCGCTGCAAATCTGTGGCCAGTGGCACATGCTGAGAAGCAGCTACAAAGGTTTAAACGGGCAATCCAGCGGGTAAGCTGGTATCCAGAGCTCTGGGCTCATTTAAAGCAAAGCCGCCAGCATTGGTACTAAATGTTTACCATGGTAAAGCTAGATTATGGTATGGATTTGTGGGGTTTTGGCTGGTTGGAGCTCATCCTGGTGGCCGAGAATTACTTTTTTAAGACCGTTCTGGGGTTGTCTGGCTCTGCTCCAAATTTTGCAGTCGATAAAGAGCATGGCTGTCTGTTGTTGGGCGGCTTGGCTGGAGCCTTGCCGGTCAATCACTGGCTCAGAATTTGGAGAAGCACTAGAGCTACTCTGACTCAAGAACTAAATGGTTATTTGGTGCCCAGAGACACTTATTGTGAGGGCGCTGCTGACTGATGCAGAGGAGGGTATTTGTTTTTATACATCAGTTCTGTTATCACCTAAGGCTGTAAATTCTGCAAGAGCAGGTGTGCTCCAACTTCCTCTGTCCAGAAGAGGGCCCTTGGAGCTTATGAAGCCTGCCAATAGATTAGTCACTGATTACATCCCCTGGCCTTCAGAAATATCTGAGCTGGGCCAACCATCTGTCTGAGCGCTTTCCTGTCTCAAAGGCCTGTTTTACGGCATACATCTGCAAGCTGTGATATCGGTCTGGTCCAAAGGGAGAACTGACAAGTCCTGTCTCCTTTGTAGGGCACCCAAAGGAGATCTGGCACATCTCCTTTTTATTCTGCCCCACCTTCTATATAATTGGAGAACAAACTATTTTGCAGGGCTGTGGCCTGCGACGCTACAAGCCTGCATTAAATTTCTTGTTATGGGTACATTCTGTTAAGGTGGGGTGGGCTGTTTTAACATTTTTAAAGCGTGCCTTCTCATGAAGAGAATCTTTATTAAGGCTTGAATGTCCATGATTTTGTTTTTAAGTTTATGTGATGGTTTTACTTGTTTGTTTTTATAAATATTTTGATGCTTACTGTTGTGTTTTTATGGTATGCTATGTCCTACCGAAATAATTTTCTTTTACTCAAACTGGGGGCGTATGTACTTCAGCCCAGATATCCCAAAACCATACAAGAGGGCTAGGTTACTAAGAAGTTGGCAATAAGATCTGTAAATGCGGCCATCTTGACTGTAGACCTACCTGGACGATATGTTGGAGTAGTGGTTGGTGCAGGGGTTAACAGTGCTTTGAACCAACATATTCTCTCAGAGGGTTAATGGAGGCATGATCAACTTTTTGGGTGTATTCTTATACATCAAAGCAAGCCCACCTCCTTGCTGGTGTTCTGTTGCAGGCTAGCATACTATACTATAGTGAGTAGGCATAAGATCAGTAATGCTTCTCTTCTTCTCTACTGGTGTTCAGGCTTTTCCTCTCCCTTTTCTGATGCCTGAGCATAGTTGGCCTTTACCGTTTGAATTTATTTTGTGGCACCAAGGTGATGAGAGTCTGTTCTTGGTTTTCATGCACCAAAGTCTTATAACTTTGTCATCTTTGACAAATCATATTCTTGTTAGGAATAAGGAGGGAATTGTCTGCCATCTTTACAGTAGACCTGCAATGAGTTTGTCTAGGATATAATGTTTCAATAAGAAGCACATGCATAGTTTCATCCTTTAATTGGGGCAATCAAGTGAGAGGGTGTCTCACAATAGGAAATGTTAAATGAGCAATGAACCATATGATCATAGTGAGGAAGGACATGAAATGGGGCCAATACGCACGGGATCAGGGATTAGTATAAAGGAAGATGCATTAGTCGAAGTAAGAAAGTGTTCTGGGGTGGTGAGGGAGATGTAACTGGGGCCCCTTCAAGGGTAGTAGATGAAGGTTGAGGTCCACCGTGAATATATTAATGTATGTGGTTCTGTTGATTTCCGAGGGTTGGGTCTGTGGGTGAAGAGGGAGATCAAAGTGCAGCAGCTTGCAGGTGAGCAGCAGAGTGAAACATAGTTGGCAACATGCAAGGCTCCGCAAAGGACACAATCCTCACTTCCTGGAAGCAAACTACAGTGAAGGAAGGTGGAGCGGACAGGGAGCTGACTGAAGCCACATATGAGGAGCTGCTGGCTACCTGGACTGCAGAGGGAGCCACAGAGAACCAAAGTGTGCAGAGTCAGAATCAGCAGTGCAGGTACATGAGTGATCTGCATTGAAAGGCACATATGCTTGCTCTTGTGCTGCAAATAATGGATCATGCAGGTGAAAAGCATAAAGCTAAAAGGTGCACTATCATTTCCACCCCCCTTCAATTCTTGCTCTGATATGTAGGGGCATCCTAATTAGTTTTAGATAAACCCCTAGTATATGTAGACATTACTCCACCTCCAATTTTGGGCCTGGAATCTTACAGGGCACTATAACCTTACATGTATACTTGGATCAAAGGATCCGAAGGGAGACCAGTTAGTTCCCAAAAAGACCGAAAAGCTGTGTGCACTATAGTTTGTTCCCACTTTCAACTTTTACTTATATTATTCCAAGATGATCTTGCCCTCTTTATTGTTTAGATAAACCCCTGTTACCTATGGGTGTTTTTCAAACCCCATCCAGAGAACACTAATAAAACCACTTGCACCTAAAACACTTTTGCGTGTTCTGTCGATCTGCTCTATGTGACATGAATGGCCATTTTAGGGACTGCTCAGAAATATCCAGTTCTAGCATATCATCAGTACCTGTTATGTTATCAGAACTTGTTAAAGCGCATGTATGCCAACAGCATCATGGCGCTAGTGGCATAAAGGAGGTTTCAATCTGAATACACAATTAGAATAGTAGAGTTTTTCATTTCCGCCGAAAACCAAAATGATCAGCGGTACTCCGCAGAGCAAGGGGAAGGTCGTTCCAGGCGTTCGCGGCCAACACGGACAAGACAAACCCCCCTCCCTCAGCTATAAGGTGGGCTGACTGGGAACGTAGAGACCGGGTAGGAGAGTAGTGCACAAATTTGGCTTGCAGATACTCTGCTTCGATGCCGTAGAAGGCCTGATGAACCATGCACATGAACTTAAACACAATGCGAGCCTCAACGGGGAGCCATTGCACTTGCCTCAGTAAAGGGGACATGTGAGTTCCAAAAGGGGGGGGCGAAGGATGGATCTCGCTGCTGCGTTTTGGAGAAGTTGTAACCACTTAAGTATAGAGGCTGCCCCAACTAGAGCGAGTTACAGTAATTCAATCCGCTCAATACAAGGGCGGCCACCACCGGGGCTTGGCAAGCTGTGGGAATCAAAGGGAAAACCTTCAGCAAGACCTGGAGTTTAAAATGGCCAGTCTTGCAGACTGCCGCCACCTGCTCCTCCAGGGACAAGGAGGCAGTGAGTTTGACCCCCAGGTTTCTGACAGATAGCATGGGCATGGGGAAGAGGCCAACAGAGGAAGGCCAAAAGTCAGCAGTCCAAAACAAATGGGGCGAAGGGAGTTTTCCCAGCAACCAAAACATTGGTTTTGCTAGCGTTTAGCTTTAACCCGTTAGATGTCATCCAACTCCCTAGTTCTTCAAGACATTTCCTCAGTCGAGCAGCAGTCCCAGACTGAGTCGGGTCCAAACGGAACAGGATCTGGGTGTCGTACGCATAGGAATAATAGCCAAAGCCATGTGATTGAAGAAGATGCAGAAGGCGTCTGATATAGACATTAAACGGAATTGGAGAGAGTGCCGATCCTTGCGGGACCCCGCAAACAAGAGAGACAGGAGCAGAGCGGAAAGGAAGGAGAGAAACAGACTGGGAATGGTCATCAAGAAAGGCTGTGAACCAGTCAAGACGGGAGACCATGGTGAAATGATGGACTGTGCCAAATGCCGCTGACGGATTTAAAAGCAGGGCTGCTCCGACACCACCCTGGTCCACCAATCGCACTAGGTCATCAAGCACAGAGTTCAAGACCGATTCAATGCCTCGCCCCGGCCGAAAACCAGATTGGAATGTATCAAAGTACTGAGAAGACTCTAGAAAGGTAGATAACAGAGGAGAGACCAGAGCTTCCAGTACTTTCATCATAAATGACAGAAGAGAGATGGGCCGGTAGTTAGCCAACACTTCAGGATCCAAGAAAGGTTTTTTAACAAAGCAATGAACAAGGCATGTTTAAGGGAGGACAGGATACACCCGTGGTAAGAGAGGTTAACAGCAGAGGTAATATGGGCAATCATAACGCCCGAAGATTCCTTTAAGAGGGCCAATGATATGGTGTCCGCCGGGGAGGAAGACTTTAGGCACTGAATGGCTGTCAAGATATCAGCGTCTAAGAAGAGGGAGAAAGTAGACCCCGACCACAGGGCTGAGGGGGGCTCAATATGTACCCTTTCAATGGATAGCGCGTCTGCCTCGTCTTTTATGTTCTCTTTAATAGATTTTTTTTCCACACAAAAAGATGAAAGGGAATCACACAGGTCCCGCGAAGGCGTCACAAGGGGGCGACCTGTCTCTGGAGTAGAGCGACTGGACCAAGTCAAATACTTTGGTTTATTCAAGGCCACCTCCACCGTGTGGCTGACATAGGGTTTCTTAGCCTTGATTATTTCTTTATGATCAGAGGAAAGGACATTACGGAAGGTGATTTTGGCTTCGGCAGAGTCGGTGGTGCGCCATTTCCTCTCTGCCTGTCTACACTGTAATTTGCTAGATCTAAGCTCCTTAGAAAACCTGGGTTCAGGAGGGCGACTTTTTTGTTTACATGGTTTTTACAGGGGCTAATAAGTCGGCCCTTGCTATAAAAGTGTCTTCCAAGGTGGCTAGGGAGCAGTTTGCCACCTGCTTGCAAAGAAGTGACTAGTTCATGGTTGGCCACCCACCGCCAACTGCGTTTGCAAATGGCAGACTTAGGCAGATTAGAGGGAGGATCCTTCCGAATGATCGAAAAGGGTCCAAGGAAGTGGTCTGACCAAGCCACAGAGTAGGAGAGGCCGTGTCAATGTATGTCTCCAGGGCAAAGATAAGATCCAGAATATTTCCTTGGTGATGGGTAGGTTTAATTACCCTGTGGGGGAGCCCAAAGTCCGACATAAGAGCCATAAAATTGGCAACTTGCCCTGCAGTAGCAGGATTGATAGGTAAGTTAAAGTCTCCGATGACCACCAGATTGGGATGTGTAATTTGAAGCTCCAATATCGGCGCAGGAAATGAGGCGCAAAAAGCACTATCCGTTCTTGGAGGGCGATATACCAGCAGAAGGAGTGCTTCGGGGCCGTGCTGGACACCTTATGTTTGGATTTGTGGATCAATGCCACCCTGCCACCAGGGTGGGGGGGGCACGCTATCCAAATGGACCAGGGCGTAATTTGCCAGAAGTGCCTGGACAATCGAAGGGCCCGACGTCTCCCTCAACTAGGTCTCACTTCGAAAGAGGAGCTCAAAGTCGTTATTAGATTATGAACTAACTTTTGTTGTTTTGTTCTTCATGACTGACTTTTATAGCTGAAAAAGCAGGTGACTTATGGTCTGTCAGTAAACCGAGTTTTAGTTTAGTAGCACATAGGAAGCTGCTAAAACTTCGGGGAACCCAGGTCTATACCTTCTTGTGGGCTGGAAAGAAGGTAGATTATGCATAGGAAAACCTACCTTTATCCATGTAGGAGATATACCCTCAAGGGAGCATACACAATGTGGCTCACTTCCTGGATGACTGTTGGCATTTTTGTAGCCTACAGGGAAATGGCTCAACCCGTTGATCGAGCTTGACGTTAGCCACAGAATGATCAATCACATGTTCTTTCTGGTGTATTTTGCCTGCAGTGTGATTGTCTGTTCTTTTATTTCTAGTGCAAGTAGTGTGCAGCATGATTTTGATAGGTGGCTACCCTTTACTTATTTTGTTTGTGTTTTGCAGTTTCTAAGGGGGCCTGACTGTGTTGTCTTTGCTGCTTAGCCTATTTTGTCTTCTTTTTGCTGCAGGGAGTGGACTCTCTGGTATTGGAGAGTGTCATGTTTGCCATCCTGGCGGAACGTGCCCTAGGACCGCGACTATATGGCGTATTTCCTCAGGGCAGGTTGGAGCAGTACATTCCGGTGAGTCAAATTAATTTACATTTGGGAAGAAGGGAATTAAGATGGGTTTTGGGGACATATTGTCTACACATGAAAAAACAGTAACAATTGAAGGCTAAGTGCACATGTCTCCTAAGCTCATAAAGATGATTTTATATGCCAGACCCACCCAAAACCAGAGGTTCTGAGGTACTAAGATCTGTAGAATTAAACATGGACCGTCACCAAGTTTAATAAAGAATGTGTAGCCTAAGCAATTTGAATTTGCCCTGACTTTCCTTCGCACTGTGCAAGGTATCACACAGGAATCTATTTCACATGCTGTAGTGGGCCCCCAGAACTCCAAATCTTAGTATGTAGGGGTAGCAGGCCACTAAGCATGAGGATGGTCTTGCTGCTACTTGATGTACCTCCCCGGAGTTGGACACGGCAGGCCCCCATAGGCCTGCTACCTTCCATGACATGCTGTAGATCCCAGTGCCATAGTAGGAGAGAAGAGGAGGACTGGGTAAACTACCTAGAATACATGTATCTACCAGTCAGAAAGGAATAGACTTAACAGTTTGGTACACAGATATATATGATATGTAAACAGTTGTCTGGGGAAATAAACCCTGGAAGAACAAAATACCATTTTATACCTTTTAAACTGAGACTCTGGTTAGAACAAGAGAGACGAGAAATGGGGCGTGGCTTGGCTGCATCGAAAGAACTTGCCTGGCTAAGCACCCATTGTTTCCTGTATAGACTGCAGGGACATGGGGACTCAGACGAGAGCAACCAGAGTGCCGAAAAATGCACAGCCACCCATAGCGATTCTAAGATGGTGCTGAATACCGTAGCAGCGTTTAAATCTTCGACAAAGCAGATGGAGAACAATCGGGAAACAAACCCAGGTAGGCAATCACAAAGAGAAGGTACTAATCAGACCTTAAAAGCATATTTGAGTGCAGAGAGGGAGACAAGCCCCTTTCCTGGCACTATGAGGGCTGAGAGAAGTCCAATCGAAGGAACGATCCCAAGAGACTCGTAGGGCATCAAGAAGAAGTGAAGCCCGGACGACAGAATAGAAGACAAAACGCAGGCACAGGGACAAGTGCATGCCGGCGAGACTGTGATAAAAGGTGAAGCTGGAGTTGAAGAATTGACAAGGAAGAGTTCCATTCTGTGGCTTTGTTCACTTTGTTGACTTGTACAATTTTTTGACTTTGGCTGAACATTAGGGGGTGCTGACCATCTCTGGTGTGAAGATATATGATTTGGTATTTATAACGCTCTTTTACACAAGTGTTTGTAGGCACCCCAGGACAAGGAGGGGAGACGGGGATGACAAGACAAACGATCTTACTAGGCCTTGTGACATTCAGATCGTGCAAGTGCATCAAGAAAGTGCAGGGGAGAGTGTGAGGGGAGAGGTGCAGGGGGAAGGGGAAGTGCAGTCATAGTAGTGGGCTCTGAGTAAGTGCAAGGACGGCAGAGGACTACACTAGTGCCGTCCCAGACTGGTAGTGCTGGGTAGGCCAGAAGGCAGTGCGGGGTGACTGGTCGAAGGGGTGGGTGGTGCCACCCTATGTGAATCTGAGGGCAACCACGCCACCAGTCAGGAAGAGCAGACAGGTAGATTAGCAGAGGAGAGGGAAAGCGAAGGAAGAAGAGGAGAGGAAGGTCTTAAGTGGCTTCCAGAACTTCAGGTGATCCAGCTCAAGTCTGAGTGGGACAGGGAGACCATTCCAGAGGGAGGCACCTGCAGAGGAGAGAGATCTACCCCCTGTTAGAGAGAATTCTAATTTCTGTGCATATTCTATTCAACCTTAGAGAACTGTCATGATCCCTGTCCCTAGCCCCCCTAGACAACGCACTGGAGCCAGACCACCATCCCCCACATGGACCTTGAGGGCCTCCCAGTCGCCTCGGCGCCAGGCTCATACATAAAGCAGAAGACTGATGAGGAACTGGACTTAGCATTGTACTTGGGGCAATATGGATGCCCCCACATAACTCCATTCCATGAACCGAGTTATGTAGTCTAGCCTTTTGGGTGTGGTCTGACCTATGGATGCCTGGGATACCTGGAGGCTATAAAAACCACGCCCGGGCAGAGAAACACGCTTTGCGTTACTCTGCGCCTGCAGCGTGACACTCGCCGTGTTCAGATCGGTCTCCTGTAGGCCTTGGCCTTTCCTCCGCATCCAGCGCACTTGCAAGCACAGCATTACCATTATACTTACCGTACCGAGAAGAACCTGCTTCCATCCAACGTTCTTCCGTTCCTATCGGACAGTATTTCGGCGGCGTCAGCTTCATTCGGGAACGCTGCAGCCTGCAAAGAAAAGGAACGAGAGATAAAGAACATTAGTAAGCATCCTCGTATTCAGATTCCTTAAAAACAGCAAGAATAGTCAAACGCTTACCTGAACCTGAGTCGCTCTTGGTAACTTCAGCTCCGGAGCACGCCATCGACCTAAAAGGGAAAACACAACTCAGGTTAGCACATGGAGGACAATAAGGCGCCGCACCTTGCGCTTTACTTACCGCAACTTATTTTCTCACCGGCAGCCGTGTTGGGACATCGCAGCAGCCTGTTGGGCACAAGAGCGACATAGGTCAGCATAAAGACAAGGGAACAGCGCCGCGCATCGTGTATTCACTCACCATTCAGCGCTCAACTTCCTTAACCAGCACAACACCATCCCAATAGAAAAGGACAATTCCACAAGAACTGACAACCTACCTTATCGGGCTGGTGTTACAGCAAGCCCAAACTCATGGGAGGGGCCGCACCAGTGGAGCAACTAGGTCGCACAGCGCCCACCTCAACCAACGCACCCCTGCGCCAAAGAGCAGGACGGAGAGCAACCTATACAAGAAAACAAGGTGAGGAGAGGACACAGGGGAAGGTTTGATCCTCAAGGGGAGTGGGAGTCAAACGACTTGAGACTATTAAGCTAAATCTAGATATCCTGTATTCCAGACCCAGGCCCCCCAGTTGAACGGATTCCAGGGAAGGGTTTGAGATCGTGGTTGGACCGAGCAGGCTGAGTGGCATCCCCGTGGATACCAGATGAGTGTTACAGAACGCAAAGACTTACACCACAAGCCACCTGGACGTCATGGAAACGTCAGAAACCTACCAGTTAGCCCAAATGCTGGGGCAATTACGTGCTGAAGTACATGCGGCCAGGCAGGAAACCAATACCCTGAGGAGAGAGTTGATAGTCGCTAAAGAACGCACTGATGACTTAGGCCGGCAACTTCTCCAGTCACAGGCGGGACATGCACCGTTGCCCGGTAACGTGTCAGCAACGCCAGTACCATCAGCCAACCCTGTACAGATAACTCTTCCTGGGGCAGTCCCTTTTGCCCCACCTGAGCCAGCGATTCACAGGAGATCCCAAGAAGTATACAACATTTATTAACCAATGCCATCTACACTTCCTATGTAGGCCTGGGGCCTTTCCAAATGAACAGTTGAACGGATTCCAGGGGAGGGTTCGAGATCATGGTTGGACCGAGCAGGCTGAGTGGCGTCCCCGTGGATACCAGGTGAGCGTTACAGACCCCATCTATTTTGCTGGACTTTAGGACTTTTTATTTTTATCCTGGAGTGAGTGAGACATTTATCCTGGAGTGAGTGAGACCTTTTTCTCACTCATGTATTTTTGATCTGATTTGGACTGTATTTTCTCTGTTTTTGGAGTCTGACAAACTCCATAGGCATCTACCGTTTGTATTGACACACAGCACTTTCAGTCCAGTGGCACAGGTAAGTCCTTTGGATTTCTCATCAGGTTTAAATACCTTTTCTTGGGTGACCTACTGTTCCCAAGAACAGTAAAGTGAAATTGACTTTACTTAACTTTTTTCTGTAGGCCCAGCACACCCCATCTAATATGGAGTGCTGGGGGGGTTACTTAGTAGCCGCCTTTACTACTTACTCATGTAACATTTGTTACCCTCACTACTTTAAATGGCTGGTGGCAGTGGTTTCATTTTCCTACCATTGTGCTTTTCTACTGCAGGCTGAATCCTCAGCTGCAGTATAGCACCCATGGGTGACCATTGTGTCAAAATGGCCCCAGTCTTCTTTTTTTTGCCATTTCTTGTTTGTGAGGTCTTTCTTGGGTTTTACTCTTCTCGCCAAACCAGGCATAACCCTTTTGTTTGTTTTGCCTTTGACAAGCTTCAGTACTGAAACCTGCCTCTGGCTCCAGTGTGTCGGGCAGGAAGCGAGGGAGGTACCCGAAACTCCTTGTCCGTAGCCTACTTGGTTACCTGCATGCACCCAGTCCTGATTGGCTAGCTGGCTGCCCTTACAGGATAGCCACCCTGCTGTGTGAGTGACAGCTAGGCTGTGCATGAATGGAAAAACCTGCATAAAAGGCGAGGCTTCTTGGACTGAAGACAGTCGACCACTGGATGAAACGATCAACAAAGGAATAATGAAGAGAAGCTTGTTGCATCCTTCTGGATCTTTGAACTGCCCGGAGAAGCCCTGCTGCTGTGCTGAAACTCCTTTTCCGAATCGACTAGAGAAGCTCTGGAGACGACGACCTCTTCCCTTGGATTAATGGGGACAACTAACCCCAAGACAAACTTTACTGAGGACTGGCTGTACTTCTTTGCCGCTGCTGGAACCAAGTGTCAGGGGTAGAGAAATCTGTAGTCGAGTGCAACGTCTTTAAGCCGGAACAAACCTCCAGGAAGATCCTGAGGACCCTCCCAAAGCAGGACAACCCAAGCCCGAGTCACCTCACCAGAGTGCGGAACGCAAGGAGTGAAGGAAGCCCATCCAGTGTCCCAAGGTCTGCGGTGGTGCTATTTGCCGGTAGCTAAAACCGCAAAGTGCAGCTGAATTCAAAAGAGCCCGTAGCTGCCGCCGACCTTCGAACCGCTGTGCAGACGTCCTCCCTCTTGTCCCCACGACTGAGGCCCAGGAACAGATCTGCAACACTGCAACCAGAACAGATGCCAGCTGGATCCTCTTCTAACCGAAGGTACTGTGCTTACTAAGGGGTACTTACCTCTCTGTCTGTAGCTTGCACTATCTCCCTTGCAACTAGCAGTAGCTGCTTTTTGAAGAGTTGATCTCCTCTCTAACTTTCCCAAGCCTAACAGCTGGTGGCCAAGCAGTGATTTCCTACAACAAACGCTCTAACTTTGTCCAATACATTACTGCTATCTAAGAAGGGCCTCAGCTCCATAGACATTGTTCAAACTGACTTTGGCTGTCCTGGCTCCCAGCAGACTCTTCTAACCCATTGACTTCATTGGCAGATTGAAAAGTGCTTGCATGCTCTGAGAACCTGTTAACCTGTTTCCTTCTCTTAACCTTTCCTCTTTTACCAATCACAGAAAGTTACAAAGTATATAATTGACATATAAATGCCAATGCTGTCCTAGTAATTGTAGTCACCCCAGGGTGTAGGAAGTGTGTAAGAAGCATCTCTAAAGAGTGTCTACTTGCTTTGCCTTGATTTTGAGAGAGAATTTTTAAGTGTATTTTTATTGTTGCAAATTGCCCTTTTAAGGAATGCTTATTTAAAACTGACCGTTAAATAAATAATTATTTTACTAGAAAACCTAGAGTGTAAGTGTTATTTGGATACTTGTATTTGTAGATTTTGATGCTATAGCTCTACAGCTCCCATTTGCCCCTCTTGAGATAGAGATAAGTTTGGCTGCCCATTCACTCTACCAACTAGTATAGTACAGGCCTGTACCAATAGGTGGGTTACCTAATACCAAGAGGACAAGACTGGTGTAGTCTCCCACAGGGTCACTGCATGCAATCTTGCCTAACACCCCCCACTCTCTGTTTGGAGAAGCTTCCAACCTGAGTTAGAGGTAGTTGAGTGGAGGGATCTAGAAGGAAGGTATTTCAGAAGAGAGTGTTGGATATAGAGAGGACCACGGCCCCAGGAAGCCTTGTGGATGAGGCAGAGGGTCTTGAACTTGATCCTTGCGGCCACCGGAAGCCAGTGGAGAGATTTCAGAGCTAGAAAGATGCGGTCCCTGGTCTTCAGGCCAAGGATAAGTCTTGCAGTCCTGTTATGAATTAGTTGAAGAGGGCGAAGAGTAGAGTTAGGAAGATTGAGAAAGAGGCGGTTGCAGCAGTCCAACCTGGAGAGAACCAGAGCGCTCTGTAGCTAGTGAGCTTCTGGGGTAGGTGAGGAAAGGTAGGATACCTCTGAAGAGGTGCAGCTGGAAGTGGGCCTTCTTGCCAAGGTCTCTGATGTGTGGAAAGAAGGAGAGATGGGAGTCAAACATGACGCCAAGGTTTTATGTCTCACTGGAGGGTGAGGGGAGGGGTCCCAATGAGGGAGGTCGGAGGGAGAGAGGAAAGGCGGGAACATGGGTCCCAATGAGAAGGATCTCTGTATTACTGGCATTGAGACAGAGGTTGTTAGAGGCGCACCATCCCTGAATTGTGGATAGACAGTCAGGAATGAGCGCGGAGGGAGAGGAGACAGAGGGGAGCCTGAAAGAGAGCTGTGTGTCATCTGCATAACACTGAAAGTTAGAGGAGAAAGTAGAGATCAGATGGGCCAGGGAGGCCAGATAGACATTGAAAAGCCAGGGTGAGAGGATAGAGCCCTGGGGAACACCATATGTGGAAAGAAAGGTGGTGGAAAGGAAGGACCCAAGTTGGACCTGGGAGGGTTGGTCCAATGGGTAGGAGGTCAGCCACACCTGTGCCTGACCGGTGATGCCAAGATTCACACTGAGACGGTTGATCAGGGTGGCAGGATTGACCATGTCAAAGGCGGATGAGGGGTCAAGGAGGATGAGGGCAGAGTGACAGCTGGTGTCCAAGTTGGAGAGCAGATCTTGGTGGGAGTTCAGGAGAGCAGTTTCCATGCCTCTGGCCGATCTGAAACCAGACTGATGGTCATGGAGATGACCAGCAAATTCAGTGTGGAGGTTAAGCTTAGAGATGGCCAGTTTCTCCAGGAGTTTACCCAGGAAAAGAGTGTTTGAGATCAGGCGATAGTTGGCCATGCAGGAAGGATCAGCACAAGGCTTTTTCTGGAGGAGGGTGCACAAGGGAGTGCTTGAGACGAGAACCCAGGGAGCAAGGAGAGGGGAGAAGTACTTCCAAACTTGAAGGAACAGGAGGACTGCCCAACTAATCCGCCTCCACCAACCATAAGAGCGAGGCGAGAGTGACACATTGTAGGAGGGTGTGAAATATGTATTGACTGTCTGACAAGGACCCTGGTAAGTGAATGGAGGTAATACCTTAAAGCCTTTCCATTTGGTAAGAGGCCTGTACGAAAGCCCAAGGTCTAGGTAGAGACCTGTCTGAAAGCATTGACAGCTCAACATCCTTAAAGGGATCTGTGTGAGAAAATTGAAAGCTAAAGAGCTGGGAAGGCATCTGTCTTGGAGCATTGAAAACCCATGGTCAGGGAAGAGACCTGTAGAAAAACCTTAAGTCTGGGAAGGGACATGTGAAACCTTTGAAAACGTACGGTCTAGGAAGAGACCTGCTTAAAAGTCTAAGGACTGGAAAGAGAGCTTTGTGAAAATTTAGACTGAGGTCAGGACAAAGATCTATATTGCATTGCAGCTGGAGACCCATGGTCCAGGAAGGCATCTGTTCTGTAAACCGAAGCACTAGTCAAAGAGAAAACTAGAACTAAGTCCTAGGAAGAGGCTAGTTTTATGTCTTGTGCCCAAAGTCCAGGAGGTACTGTAAGGGTGTCGAAGAAGGATGCTGACACAAGAGTGGCATTTTGGTTGTTCAAAACCTCCATTTATCAAGAAAAGAAAACCTTGCCATCCCCATCTCTATAAAACGGGTTTCCTTGCCTCAAACGTATACTAAAGGATCTGTCTGAATGTCTATCGAAATCAAACTCCATCGTCCTGTGTCACAACCTACTTCTATCCCTTAAACTACAACTAAAGAATAAGTCAACAGAAAAGTTCCTTCTCCAGGAGAATGATTCCCTTCTCCTGGTATTTGGGTGGTCTTCCCAGAAATGTTATTTGGCGAAAGGGATGCTTGGGGGAATGACTCCCTTCCACTAGCTTGTGGTTCCAACAAACCTTTACAGCAGTCAACTTTCGGAACCAGGAGAATGTCTCCCTTCTCCTAGTATTGGTTCACACACTCCAATATAGTTCACACCAAAGCCAGGGGGAATGACTCTCTTCCCCTGGCATCTCTTGATCAAAAGACGTTTGGTTTCTTCAACTTCCAGGACCAGGAGAATGGCTTCCTGTCTTGGTATTGACAAAGTCCCAAGTCCCTCTCTAGGCTTTCCCTGCCACTGTGACGAGGATGCTTTTATCCGATACTTAAAATATACTTATGCCGGGTTTCTCTGGTGGTAAGTGGACTTGTTGCAGCCACTGCAACAATAACTTTCTCCTCCGATGCCTGAGTCACTTGGGTTGGGGACCCTGACCCTTCTCTGGTGGTCAGTGGGCTTATTACTGCCATTGCGGCCAGGAAGTTCTCCTCGGATGCTTAATATTCTTGTGTTGGGGTCCCAGACCCTTCTCTAGTGGTCAGTGGACTTATTGTTTCCACTGCGACAAGGAAATTCTCCTCTGATGCTCGATGCGCCCTTCCCAATTGTTTGTTACTGCAGGGCCGGCGGAGAGCCTCTCAAGCCTGCCTCTTTCACCCCCATGTCCCCTCTGGGGCTCTCGTACCTCCCGTTACCTTCTTTGGGACTTTGGTACGCCACTGGGCTTCCTAGGACTGGGGCGTGTCTCTCCGGCTCTTCTGGCTTCTCTCCTCTGCTTCTGCAGCACTGCAGCAGCTCTGCACTCTACTGGTCTGCTCGACTCTCTCTTCCTTCTTCATGTTCATGTCCACTCCAGCTGGACCCACAGAGAACTCCCTCAGCGCTTCGCTGGAATCCTCCACTCTTCGGCATTCCTGGAACAGGATTTGAATCTCCTGCTCTGAATTGTTTTGTGACGTTGGTCAGTGGTCCATATCCTAGGGGAATCAGCCTTATCCCCAGATGGGAAACCCCTCCCCATAAGGTCCTCCCGCATTGAACCACACATAGGGGGGCTATTGAGTAGCAGCCGTACCTCTCTAGCCTCATGGGAATGGGATCCCCCTTGGGGAGAAATGACGATACCTTGCAATCGTCACAGTATCCAGATATCTCGAGGCCAGATAAGCCTATGAAATGTGAGTAATCCAAAGGGGGTGGGAAAAGGCTAGAGGAAAGGGATCAGACTGATGGAAGCCTGAAGCGGCAAAGCAGAGGGGTCCAAGGGGAAGAACAGTCTGAGTATTGAATGCAGAAACTGCTAAAGAACTTTAATTATCTGAACACAATAGAATAGAAAAGGACTTTATGGATAGGTTTTCAGGTTATTACTTGCCAAGACTTTGAACAGCATCTGATTTTAGAACCGGGTACCTGGAAGTGTAAAGACTTTAAGAGTAGGTTGGTGTTTTTTAATTGGTCACACTTTCCGTTGGATTAGAGTAGAGTGCCTCAAGGATAGACAAGGAACTGGATAAGGATACAGTCTATTTCAGCGGGGACAACCTGAACCCTATAACTTATTTAGGTTATCCTAATCCTCAATTAATTTGTGAGCTACATTTTTCTGTTCTAGTTTTACTTTTAGGAGCGATTGGCGTTTAATTGTTCCCACAGAAAGTATGACCTGAATAAAGTTTTACAAAATCTAACCCTTGTGTGTGTGTCTCACTGTTCTGCCTTCCAAAATTTGCAGTGCAAAGCAGAAAGAGTACTTGAATTTCGAATTGCAGATAAAGTGTGGACTATGGTAAGAGTTTGGGGGGGGGGGTAGATAGCAGGGACTACTCCTCCACCAGACAAGAGCAGTTGGTGGAGAATTGCCAGCGAGTGAGGCCAGTGCGGCGTGGAATATCTCTAGCAGGTAGCATAGTAAACAGGTAAGGAGGGGAGGCAGAATGGGGTGCAAATGGGGCAAGTGTGGGAGGGATGCTTAAAAAAATTGCTGGTGCGCTAGCAAGTCATGACATGGGAGAGGCGCAATAAGGGGGGCAAGAGGTGAGAAGGGGACTTTTGGGTGATGCCCTGTCAACATAATTGGGTACAGCTATATTAAGGAAAGGAGTGTTATTTAGAAATGCCCTTTATACTGTACTATACATTCTTTAGAGTTACTTCTTTAGAATACATCGTGCTAACCATTGGTGGGAGAGCTACCTCTTCCTGCTGCCTCCTCAGTTAGCTTGGCTTCCAATTCAATCATTGATAACATTTAATCGATCTTGAACAATAACTTTGCTACTTTGTTTCTGTGCTCCCGAAATTGCACTGCCTCTCTTCTGCTTTGTTTCAGAGTCGTAACCTTGTGGCCACTGACCTGTGTCAGCCTGAAATTTCCGCAGAAATAGCTGAGAAAATGTCCAATTTCCACTGTATGGTGATGCCCTTCAATAAGGAGCCCACTTGGCTGTTTGAGACCATGAACAGGTAAGATACCCCACTCAGAGCTATGCCTTGTGGGCAAACCTGACATGTGGGTGGTACTGAAAACGCTACATGAGTAAAGACAGTTGGGAAGAACAGGCAAGACAATAAATGCATAACATGCCTGCATGTGGGAGGAGATTCTAGTGGTAATACTGGGTTAAGAGGGCTGAATGGACTGTCAAAAAGCAACTGGTACTTTATTGCAGTAGAAAAAAAGGATCAGCACTTGAATCTGCACTTCTAACTCTGACTGCAGGTACATGAAGCAGATTTCTGATCTGACCTTCACTCGAGATTCTCACATCAAGAAATTCAAAAAACTGAAGACGCTCAACCTGCAGGAGGAAATGAGGAGCCTTCGGTAAAACAATGTGAAGGGCTGTAAATTGTTCATTTGGAGAAAGGGCTTTGGGTGTTCATGCACAGTTCAGTGTTGTGTTCGCACACACAATATAACCCATTCAGGGATTTTCCATAGCATGCACGATGTCTGCATAGTTCAATTCTGTAATGCATTGTCCCTTTTTATGCACCATAGGCACCTGTTGGAGTCCACACCATCCCCTGTAGTCTTCTGTCACAACGATGTACAGGGAGGTAGGTTAAAAGCTATTCTCCTAAAAAACGTTTTTATGTTGCGGATTGCCACGTGTCTCTCTTACAGAAGGGGAGAGATCCCACAGACTCCATAATTGATACAATTTCCTTCAAGAAAGACATTATAGCCAATTCAGCTGCTATGAGAAAGGCAATCTTTTAGGAGGCTATTACATTGACATAGCTAGGAGTAGGACAGCATCTGAGATTACCAGAAGTAGAGGCAAGAGGAGGCCATCTTATTGGCCGTACTATGAATAGAATACAATTCCAGTTTCCAAAACCACTTACATTGAATGATTAAGTGTTACAGATGTAACTCTTATGTGGAAATATATTTGAATGAATCAACTACTCAGGCAGAATAGACACAAGTTTGAGAGTAGGACGAGATAACTGTCAGGTTTCCACATTATGTTCTTCACATTTTCAAGGGTCTTAGGAAATGTGGGCGTTTCAGGCATTCCTTCTGGAGAACTAGAAGGGGTGGTTGGTTTAAGTACTAGGCTGAGTCTGGTTTTAGTGTAGCAGTTTAAGGGTTAAAGTTGGTTTCCCTTAACTGTTCTACATTCAGAAAGATGTAATTCTCCCAAGCCAAGATGGTGGAATCACCTTTTAACAGTGATTGGTTCAGACTTGTGTACTCAGCATTGTGTTGTCATTTAGAATTTTTAGTATAATTGTAAACTGCCTTTTCATTAAAGTTATCCTCTGAGTAAGTCATAGAATAGTTAGCTCCAGCAAATAAAGTTTAAGTTTTTAAAAGATAGAAGTGTAGATAATTTTATTGTTAGTTTTAGTCCATTTGTAATATATTAAAGTCAAGAAAGAAGTCTGTAAAGTCTGCAGCAGAAGAGATTACCGAGTTCCTGATTACTGTGTTGCAGATATGAAGAGTCCACTAAACTCAGATTGAGCTAAGTAGTTACTGTTATTTATTTTTGAAGATGCAAAGTTATATCATTTTTAAAGAAAGGATCAGTTTTCTTCTAGTTGGTAATTACCTGGAACATTGAATGTTATGTATAAGACTGAAGAGGTTCATATTAGTAAATGAAAACCAGTCTTGAACTGTCAAGTAGGCAGTAGGAAGTTTGTGAATTTCAATTTTTGTTTTGCGTGTTATTTTTATCAGTATAACTAACAAGGCGTGCGGGTTCGAATCGCTTTGTTTCTAATCCTGTACTAACTTTAGATCAAAAGTAATTTTAAAATGAATTAGCATTGCAGCGTATTCAGGCAGCGCGCGTACTAAGGATCTGTAGCGCTTGAGTTAGAAGAAACGACCTTACAACGTCGCGGCCATTTTGGATTTTATTATTATTCGTTACGCTCCGTGTCGGTACCGAGGAGATTCACGGATAAAGACATTGCTAGAAGCAACGCAGTTGCTGATTTTTTGAAAAAGACAATTTTTAACAAGTTAAGCAATTTCTTCGGAATTTCGAAAGGTATTTAAGAAAGAACTATTATAGAAAAAGAATAGCAGTAATTCATAATATTTTTAAATACAGTAATTATAATAATTTTTGGAAAACTAATTTTAAGGATATCAGTGTGAAGCCAAAGAGAGAGCGAGTTGAGAAGGAAGTTGATTTTGAAAGTTTTCAGCAATACAGTTATAAGTTGAACACTACATGTTTTAAGAAGTCACCATTCAGCACTAGAACTTCTTCATAAGCAGCCTATTGTCAATCAAGCTTAGGCAACAGGTATGAAAATAAAATACAAGAGAATATTTATCTTAGAGAGAATCCAGTTAAGTGGTGGGAATAAATATTATAATTCTATAAAATTGTACTTCCTTTTTAGTACAAACTACTGAATCTGCATTTTCCAATGAAGACAGGCAGAGACTCAAGCAGTAGAAGTTCCTGAGTTTGTTGTTTTCTCCATTCCCCTTTCCCCTTGGGTTTGCCTGTCCAATAGTTTTATAATAGGATTGTTGGGCTGGCATGCTTGGGGGGGTGGTCTGGGGGGCCAGCCTCACTCCTGCATGATCCTTCAGCAACAGGCATGACAATAACTAAGGAATTGATGACTATCGAATCTGAGTAATAAGCAGCATACTGAAGATAAAGAATTAGCGTTTTCTTTTCCTAGTACCTTCAATGCAACGCCCTGATGAAGACCTGATTATTGAAGTCGAAACATGTGTTGGCGGCAACTCATTAAAGAAGATTTGGTATTCAGAAATTGCTTAAAATACTAGGATGTAGCGCAAATGGTTAACACTTGTACTTTAACTTAATGACTTGTACTTTAACTTAATGTTCTTAACTCGGGGCTAGTGTCGTTTTGGTTGTCCATTGCATGCTTCTCACCCCCATCACCCCAAGTAACATTTCCAGTTCTTGCCTTTATTACATTGAAGAGTAAGGTATCAGCTCGATGAGGTATTAGCTCACCTTACCCTATCTCTCCCACTGCTTTTTCACACTATCTGTTAACTCAGGCAAGCGAATATTTGTGAGACGTTTGTAGCTCGCACTAGTGATGTATAACCTCCATGCTACATATATAACTGGTTAACCCATCTTCGGCAAAGGCACACTAGCCAATTGCCCGCTCTTCCCCTTTCAGGACGCTGATCTTTAGTACTCAACAATGTTAGCGCACACTGGACAGAGGGCAAAGTGAAAGTATATTCCTATTTTCGATTGTGGCATATAGTTTTGTGTGCAGGCATTTGTCTAGTGCTTTATGGCAGGGTGGAGGGGCGGGTCTGACAGCAGAGTCGCCATATATCTACTAGTGGGGGAAGGGAGTGAGCCTTAGTCAGAGAGGCTGCACACCAACTTCAGCCGAGGAACTGAGAAGATGAGACAAGGGTCTCAACCAGGATGAGAGAACAGCACACATCTGCAGAAAAGTAAGAGGATTGGATTTGGCAGGAAGGAGGGTGTGACAGTAATTATTCATATTAAATACACCACACTGGTAAAATGGACAAATACACATTTAATGTTGCACATTTTTAAATGTACCTCTATTTGTCAAATAAGTACTTTAGTAAATCAAACGCACAGTAAAAATACACTCAGTATATTATAAAAATGGTAAATGTCATAAATGCACATCACACTCCTATTTTATACTGTAGGTCCACTATCTTGTGACAGGCACATTAAATCTGAAGACAACGGTTGGAAAGAGAATGGAACCAGACATTTAAACACACTTACAATGGTAATTACTTAATCACCGAGAATAAGCTTTCAGGGGACACAATTGTCGTTGTACCAAGACCTATCTCTGTTAACGCTCCGGAAATGTAAGCTTGCAGTGAGTAACTGACTTGTTTCGCGAGAGGAATATACAGTACCGATGGGAAGTTCCCTTTTAAACTTTATTTCGAATTGGATGGAAAGTCTAAGTAGATCACTACACCAGAAGAAGCCAAGGATCTATGGGGAGATGAGCTGGTGGTGAAATATCCTGATACTGGCGAGGAGGATGGGGGTGGGGAGGATCTCCTCAAGACTGATAGAAGAGGCTGCAGCCCAAGAAACGACCCTGAAAGCCAGTACTAGAGTCTTGACGCGGTTCTTCCAGCAGAGGGGGACTTGGTTTTGAACACTGTGAGGGGGTGATGCCTCTACATGCTTGAGTGCTGAACAAATGTTTTTTTTCTTTTTCTTTTATATTTCTCTTTCATTCCCTATAAGGGGTGGTGTTATGTTATGTTATTTTGCATTTGTATAGCGCCTTATGTATCATTGGTATGATCTCAAGCCGCTGGTAGGTTGAACGCCCTCGGAAACTGCAGTTCAAGTCAGTTGAGAGAGAGTTGTAAAGCGCGTGTGTACACCAGTTATGTGTGTAGCTGGTGTGGTTGTTGCATGATAGCTGCTTCTTAGCGGTAGGTGTGGTGCTGAGGAGATCAGTTGAAAGTGTTCAGTCTGGAGGGTGGACATCCAGACTGAGTTCTGGCTGCATTAGGCCTGAGGAGACGCCTGAGGAGACGCCTAAGCTAGCTGGTATGTGCTAGCTAGCTGTGTTTTGTTAGGATGATGGGTAGTTTGATGGGTCATGTTAGTATGAGAACAGCTTTACCGAATGTGTCATAGTACTGCTGTGTTCTAGTTGAATGATGGTGTATAGAAGAGAGTAAGCGTAATAGGGTGATATTGTGGTAATCAGTAAAGTGTATGCGACCAGGCACATTCAATGATGCTGGGAGTACCTTCTAGATTCAACTTTTAACACCGTGGCACCATCAGGGCACATTCAATGATGTCGGAAATACCATCTTAATTCAACTATAATAGAGTGACGTTATTAGAGCACACCTCTAAGTTCAATTTTAACACAGTGACGTCACTAGAGCACACTTCCAAGTTTAGCTTTGACCCAATGACGCTAATGGGGCACACTTTCCAGATCCAACACTAACACAGTGACGCCATTAGGGCACACTTTCTAGATTCAACGGTAACACAGTGACTCTGTTAGGGCACATAAAATGATATTGGGAATATCTTCTAGATTCAACATTAACACAGTGACGCTAGTAGGGTGCACCTTCCAAGTTCAGCTCTAACACAGTGAGGCTACTAGGGCACACTAAATGATGTTGGGAATATCTTCTAGATTCAACATTAACACAGTGACGCTAATGGGGCACACTTTCTAGATCCAACATTAACACAGTGACGCTATTAGGGCGCACTTTCTAGATTCAGCTTTAAAACAGTGACGCTAATGGGGCACACTTTCTAAGTTCAACTTTAATGTTATGTTAATGTTAAAGGATATTTGTACTGTGGACTATCACCACTGGAGTGGTCCCCTGGCGCTCTGGCGGCTCTGAAAAGGGAGGCGGGCGGCTGTGTGAGTTAGTGGGAATGGGCTGGACAAGTGCAAGAGAGCAGTGATGTGCTGTTGGCAGCCTCAGCCTGGTGGGTCCGTTGGCTGAGATTGGGGTGTATTACGGTCGGTAGTTGTGTGCTTTTGTGCAGGTCTATGTGCAGTTTGTTTTGTTGTTGTGGTGTAGTGAAGTTTGTGCGGTTTGTTGCGTTTAAGGTTTGTGGTTGTGTTTGGTTAGAGTTTGAGAGGAGTATGCAGAGGGATGAAATTGTTAGTGGATTGGTTAGTTGGCATTGCTGTTGTTGCAATTATGTCTAGGTGTGATGCCTGCTATCATTCACTATTCCATTGGAGTGTGGTGCTTGCTAATTTTCAATATTCTGTCTAGGTGTGAGGCAGGCCAGTGATCACGATTCCATTCTAGTGTTGCACTTGTCGTGATTCACAGTTTCATTTAAGTGTTCTAACATTCACATTTCTGTCTGGATGTGATGCAGGCTAAGGTTAAGAATTCCATCTAGGGGTGGCACGTGCTAACATTCATAATCCTGTGTAGATGTGAGGCAAGCTAAGGTTAAGAATTCCTACTAGGTGTGGTGCATGCTAACATTCATAATCCTGTCTAGATGTGACGCAGGCTAAAGTTAAGAATTCCATCTAAGTGGGGTACATGCTAGCATTCATATTCTATCTAGATGTGATGCAAGCTAAGGTTGAAACTTCCATCTAAGTGTGGCACATGCTAACATTCACATTTCTATCTAGATGCGGCGCAGGCTAAGGTTAAGAATTCCATCTAAGTGTGGCACATGTTAAACATTATTAAACCTGTCTAAAGGTGACGCAGGCTAATCTTGACCGTTCGCTGTAGGTGTATTACTAGTTAACATTGGCTAGTATGTTGGTGCATGATGCAATGCAACAGTTACAGTCCAGTCAAGAATGGATTTGGGCTGGTGGTCACTAATCTCTCTAAGTATTCATGTTGTAAAACGGTGACAGTCTGCATTATGGAGAGGTAAGGTAGCGTGGTGAGGGCTTCCTGGCGAAGAGTAATTGCTCTACACCCCACCCATGCCACACTTACAGTTTTGTTGGTGTCTGTTGCCTTCCTTTGCTTCCCCTGTTTGATAGCTGCAAACACATCTTGGAGCCGCCAGTGAAGGAGCCGCCCTTTGCCTTGGGGCCCTTAACCGCAGGGGCTGCACGGGCAGAGGGCTTCCCTGCAAAGGTCACTTTTGTTCCGGGGAAATCCTTCACTCGGGGCCGTTGGGTGGGCGGGAGGCAGGCATAGGGGAGAGACCAGGGAGAGAGCCGCAGGGCGTGTGGGGGAGCAGGCATACAGGCCAAAGACCAGAATGCTGCGGGGCACAAAGTACGCTGCACTCACCTGCCTGTCCATGATAGTATGGAGGCAGGCTGGGAAAGTGCGAGTCGGTAGACTTGAAACCACAGAGAATCCTCCAATCCGGGCCGTTGGGTGGGCGGGAGGCGGGCATAGAGGAGAGACCAGTCAGAGACCAGTAAGAGCCGCGGGGCGTACGGGGGAGCACATGGATGCCCGTGCACACTAAATACAGTGATCAGGCAGAAATATGGGGCCCAGAGGGACCCTGGCACACACGCTCACCTGGAGGGACTCAGGAATGAAATCACTGCGCACTAGCAGTGCCGGTAGCCGAGCCTGGGAGAGAAGGCTCTGGCCGCCTATCA
Source organism: Ambystoma mexicanum (assembly GCF_040938575.1). Classification (NCBI taxonomy): domain Eukaryota; kingdom Metazoa; phylum Chordata; class Amphibia; order Caudata; family Ambystomatidae; genus Ambystoma; species Ambystoma mexicanum. The sequence continues at coordinate 970,934,484 of NC_090936.1, read as the reverse complement.
CGGGTGGAGGCAGGGCCGTAGGCGGGAAGAGGGAGGAGAAACCAAGCCCGAGGGAAGTGAGAAATGCCTCGCTGCACGCGGGTGCCCAGGCACACTAATACAGTAATCAGGTGGAAATATGGGGCCCAGAGGGACCCTGGCACACACGCTCAGCTGGTGGACAAGCTGTCGTGCCAAGATAGGCATCCAGTGGGAGACATTTGTTGTGGGTCTATGATGGTTATAGTTGGGTATTTGGTTTCACGGTTTGAAACGTTTCTTGTACAAGTTAAACTGGAGAAATAAAGTAATGCTTTATTAGGTGTTCACATCAACCCCGATTGAAGGTATGCTATGAATGGCAGGGAGGACTTTATGATGAATGAGTTGACATTTTTCACACTAATGTGTAAGGGTTAAACTCGCCTATCAAAGGGAAATCTGTGGAGAGATGTTTGCGAGAGGTGGATGCTGCGTTGGTGTTCTTCTAGGAAACCCATCGTCTCCGGCGGGGTCACTGGACGTCTGGTGAGCAGAGATTATAATTTGAAATATTTGTCAAAAATCTCTCTTGGATCTCGCTCCAGTGGTGTTTGTCATATTGGGCCTGCCTCAGCATTCCCCTACATGCAACACATGGAGATTTAATTATATGCTTTTGAAAGATGTAGTGTTTAGAGCAGAGATTCAGAATACGCTGTCTAAGTATTTTGGACAAAATGACATGGGGAATGTTGGATTTGATGCAGTATGAGATGCCTCTAAGGTGATGTTGCGGGGTGATATTATAATAAGGACCTCAGGATTTGTGAAGGCTCGGCAGCGTCAGGTGGAGAGATTGGAGGGGGCAGTGGTGGCATGTGAAGGGGAGTCTAAACTGGGTGGCTGTAGGAAGGCTCTCGGAGCAGTGAAAATTGCTCGTAGTCAGCTTGAAGTGCTATGTGCTGAGCGCTCGGCCCAATCTCTGTTTAGGATTAAACACTCTTTCTACTCAAGGGGCATTGAAGCCAATGGGGTCCTGGTGGCGAAACTCGGAAGACGGGCCACTCGTGATTTTGTTCCATGCCTGTGGTATGCAGAATGGTGGGACCAATAGGGGGAGGAGCATAAAATGGCATTGCTAGAGGCCTATTTATTTTAAAATGTTTTTATTGGCATTTTGAAATTAGCATTACATCAGTGTCAATCTCCCCCTCCCACTGATTTCTTGCGCCATTTTGCAATTTCAAAACGTATTCGATTGGTTCCTAAAAAGTAACAACAAACTGAACAAAACAACAACATTTGAAAAGCTTGAACTGTCCTCATGCTGAACGATTGTGGCGATTACGTTATCTTGGATCCACCTGGTGGCCTGTCCATGTCTATTCGGTGGGGGGCGGGTGGGGTTGACTATCTGCCCCATCGTGTGGCGTCTCCCTCTTTACTTCATTATGAGCCTCGCACTTCGTGTGACTGTGCGCCACTCGTCCCGCCTGTTGGTTCACGGGGGCATGTCATCGGAGGGTAGGAACATGTTTCTCACCACGGCCTTCGATGCATCAAATTTAGCATTAGTATCGCCCTCATCCCCGGCGATCCCTATCCCCCATGCTTCTGTTTCTGCGGCCGTCCATCGCCCCATTTCCCTCTTCCATCTCGTGTATTGTGGGCCTTTTTTTGACTTCCACGACATCGCTATCTCCCTTTTTGCCAGTATGCATGCCATGTCCATCACCCGTACAATGTGCTTTATTTTGCTTAACCTGGGATACATGCCCAGCAGACATTCCTTCATTGTCCACTCATATCTACTTACTCCGCCCTTCATGCATGTCTGTTTGATGTTGGCCCAGAGGGTGCCTACCTTTGCACACCCCCAGAACATGTGTATTAGGCCTGCTTCGTCATTAGTGCACCATGGGCAGTGCGCCTCCGCTTGCCGTTTGAAGCTTGCTACCCTTTTCGGGGTCATATATGTTCTATAGGACATTTATTTGAATTAGCCTGAACCTGGCGTTTCTGGACACTGCCTTTGGGTATTGCAGTGCCCTTCCCCAGTCATTGTCTGAGATCTCCTCGCCAGTGTCCGTTTCCCATTTGGCCCTCAGTATGGCACCGTGGGGGTTGGGCCTGTCGTTTAGCTGCGTGTAGATTCTCGACACTGGCCTCCACCCGTCGCTCAGGTTGTACATCTCTGTCACTAGGGGGGTCATCGTTGGATCCTCTGGCCAGTCAGTCCATCTCACCCTCGCCTCGTGCTTAAGTTTCTGGTACTATAGAAATTGCCCCATAGGTAGGCCCTCTATCTCATGCAGTGATTCCAGCTCTCTAAATTCCCCATCCTCGTACATGTCCCCCCAGGCGTATATACCCAGACCCTCCCATTGCCTAAGCGTATTGACATCAGCTGGTGTCATTCTCATGCCTGCCATTAATGGAATTTCCGGGGAGTAAGGGTTCCTCGAGTGTGTGATGGTTTTAACTCTCTCCCATACTTGTCTACCCAATTCGGCTAGTATTGGGGCCCTATCGGTTCGATCCTGAGGCGCCCATATTATTTCCTTGAGGTATATGGGTTTGACGAGATCACTCAGTAGGCCGGTTTCATTGGTGACCTCATCCGACAGCCATTTGGTAACGTGGCTGAGTTGGGCAGCCAGATAGTACCTTTCAAAGTCCGGGAGCTGTATGCCCCCTGCATCATGCGGAAGGGTCAGGATATTCAGTGCCAGTCTGTGACGTGCCTTCCCCCATATGAAGTCTCTGATCTGGGCTTCTAATTTTCGGAAAAAAGTTGGTCTGATGTAGTGACAGATGGTCTGGAAAAAGTATAGGTATCGAGGCAGTATGATCATTTTTGCTATTGATGCCCTGCCCATCACTGAGAGTGGTAGTCTAGACCAGAATTTCATCGAGTTATGGAGCCCTTGAGTTACCGACAGTGTGTTCTGTTCGTGCGTGAGTTCAGGTGTATGTCTGATCCTGACCCCCAGGTATTTGAACATATCGGGCTGCCACTTCACCCCAACCTGCGGTAGGTCGTCTACTCCTACCCCCCTCAAGCCCGCTAGTGGAAACATGCATGACTTTTGTCTGCTAAAGTGTATCCCTGAGTAGCGAGCAAAGTTGTGTCCTACTTCCAAAATTGTAGGGGCATTGTTTTTTGGGTCTGTCAGGTAGATCAAGACATCATCTGCATATAGTGAGATAACGTGGTGCACCCTTCCCACTCGTATTCCAGCATCCCAGAATTGCTTCCTTATATAAATTGCGATTGGCTCCAGCCCCAAAATATAGAGCATGGGCGAAAGGGGACAGCCCGGTCTAGTGCCTCTCTGTATGTTCCAGTCTCTTGATACCCATTTGCCCGTCTTTACCCTGGCTGTTGGATCATTGTACAGTACCTTGATCCAGCGCACAAATCCTTCCCCGAACTCCCTTAGCACCTCTATCAGCCACTCCCAGTAGATGGAGTCTAATGCCTTTATGGCGTCTAAAGACAATACTGCCATGTGCTCCTGGCTTCCTTCTGTGTGCGCTATAATGTGCTGTAGTCTCCTCAGGTTGGCTGTTGTGTTGCGGCCAGGGACAAAACCATTCTGATCCTCATGGACCAGACTTCCAATCACTTTGGATAATTTCTTGGCCAGGATAGTGGTCAGTATCTTACTGTCGTAATTTAGCATAGCTATCGGTCGGTAAGAGTCGCATTCATCAGTTGGTTTGTGCGGTTTGGGTATCGGGACTATTAGCGTCTCTCTCATGGTCTTGGGTAGGGTTCCCGTCTCGTAGGCTTCCTGGAATACCTCGTGTAGTAGTGGGGTTAGTGTCGTCTCGTATGCTTTGTAGAACTCTGGGGGGAGCCCGTCCGTTCCTGGGGTCTTGCATGTGGACAGGGATCTAATAGCGTCTGTGATGTCCTCAGGCGTAAGAGGCTCTTCTAATGAGTCTCGTTGTTGGTCACTCAGCCTGGGGAGTCCTATCTCTTCCAGGGTGTCTTGTATGTCTGTCAGCGGTACTTGGGTGTCGTGTGCGTACAGTGTGGAGTAGAAGTCAGCAAATGTGGTGTTTATTGAGTGCTGGGTTGTTCTTATTTCTCCCTTCTTGTCTCTAATCGCGGTCACTCGGTGTTTTGGGTGCTCACGCTTGCACAGCCAGGCCAGTAGCCTACCTGGTTTGTCCCTATTTATGTGTGCTCTAGTGGTACGTGTTGCGTGATCGAATTTTGCTAGCCGCCCCCACGCCTGCTGACACTTCGTCCGAGCCTCCTGCAAAATCTCTTCCTCCCCTCTAGTTCCGGCGCTATTAGCTTCTCCCAGCCTTATTTCCTCCTCCCTCTCCTCTAATTCCCTCCTCAGCATTTTCCTGACTCCCGCTGTCCCGGCAATAACTTCTCCCCTCGTTACCACCTTCAGGGCCTCCCATACTGTGCTCCAGCGGTCCACACTGCCACTTTTATTGGTGACATACTCTACTAGTTTTTCTCCCAGCTCCTCCTTAAAAGTTGGGTCCTTCAGTGCCTCCATGGGCATTCGCCATAGCGGGATAGGGGGTCTAGGGCCCTTCAGGGCCCAGTGCATAAGCAGGGGAGAGTGGTCCGTAATCGATCTGCCCATGTATTGTACCAATCCTACCTGAGCTAAGTGTGCTCTGTCTATAAACATGTAGTCGATTCTCGTGTGGAGGTTGTGTGGGGATGAGTAAAATGAGTATCCCCTGTCTGTGGGATGGTGTTCCCTCCAGGCATCTGCGAGGTCTAGTTGTTCCAGCAAGTTGTTCAGCACCCTTGAGGTCCTATCCGTTCTCTCCAGCGGGGGTTCGGACCTATCTAGGTTCCCATCCCTCACACAGTCGAGATCTCCGCCCCATATGTAAAGGCTGTCTCTGTTTCTCGCCAGTTTCGTCTGCAGCCTAGCAAGGAAGGACGGAATACCATGATTTGGGAAGTATGTGTTGACTAGGCAGATTTCTACTTGCTCAAGCACTCCCCACAGTATCAAATATCTCCCCTCCGTGTCTGCTTCGGTCCCTAACATCTGAAAGGGCACCTCAGGATTAATCCAAGTATACACTCCCCTAGCGAATTTGGAGTACGGGGCCCCCTGTCCTTGACCTCTCCAGTGCTCCTGTAGCCTCGTCTGGTCCTCCACTGTGAGGTGAGTCTCTTGGAGCATCGCAATGTCTACTTTCTTCCTGCGGAGATAGGACCTGACCCTGTTCCGGCGCAGGTAGGACCCCAACCCCCTCACATTCCAAGTTAGTATTCGAAGTTGCATTGCCATGCATAGGGCGCCCTCCCCGGGGGGCTCCGTTTGACTCTCGCCCTCTCACCTCTTTTCTTGTGTCTTCGGTTCGTTGGCCGCCGTTCCTTGTTCCTCGTTCTGCATGAAGGCTGTAGCATCAAATTAAAACTGCTGCGACAACTATCGCAGCTTAAACAGTCAACTTTGTTAACTAACAGTCCAACAAACCAGTAGGTCGGACTGTGTAACTGCAAACTGCCCCCAGCAGTTGCAATGAACGTGCAGCGCTCGGGGGCTCCCAAGCTTTCTGAGCCTCTCCAGGCTTTGCGGCGTGGGCGTTGTGCGGGAATACGACCTGCACATGTCTCGTAGGGGTGGGCCATTAACATGTCCGCTTGTGGTTTCCGGTGCTCCTGTCCGATACAGCTATCTTTGTGTTGTACCCCCAGGTGCAAGCTAAAAGACTGCCTTGTGCTTTAGTGTGGGGTCTGATGCCAATATTTGTGAGTCCGGTTTCTTGTTCATCTATTGTTCGTTTTAGGAGGTTCCTCGTCGTCGTCCGCCAGGTTATTGTGCTCGAGCCACATGTTTGCGGCCGCTGGGGATTCTAAGAAGACTGCTTTTCCTTTATAAAGGACCTTGAGGCGAGATGGGTAGAGCAACATATATTTAAGATTGTGTCCGCAGTCTCGCCTTCACTGGAATAAAGGAGTTCCTGGCGCGTTGCACTGCAGGGGTATAGTCAGGATACATGACTATCGTGGAGCCTTACTTTCTAATCACTCCGCCTTCCCGGGAATACCTCAGTATTATTTCCCTGTCCCGGAAATTGAGGATCTTGGCTATAATCGGTCGCGGGTGCGAGCCTGGTGGTGGGCGCTTTTGAAGAGATCTGTGGGCCCGCTCCACCGAGAATCCTTGTGAGAGTTTACCCGCACCAATTTCCTGCTGCAGCATTGTCTCTATGAAGTTTGTCGGGTCCGGGCCCTCCATGTCTTCGGGGACACCTAGGATCCTGATATTGTTGCGCCAAGCGCGTCTTCTGCATCCTCGGAGCGCGCTTCCAGCCTTGCTACTTTTTGTTCTAGGTCGCGGACCTGCGCTTTCAGTTCTGTAGTGTTTTCTACATTTTCTTGTAGGACAGCTTCATTAGTGTTCACTCTCTCCGATAGGTTGCGGGCGTCCTGGCGCATAAGCTGCATGTCCGATTTTACTTCATCGATCCTGTTTTCGATGGAGGTGCGGAGCTCTGCTATGGCCCGGAGGACCTGTGTGTTGTCGGGCGCTGCTTCTGGATTCGAGGGTCCGGTGTCGGCCGCGGGGTCAGATTGCGGCAGCTGCTTGGGCCTTACCGTCGTGAAAGAGTCCATTGTTGCTGTTTTGGATTTAGCCTTGGGTGGCGACATCACTTTCCTTAGGGGCAGCGTGCAGCTTTCTCTGTCCTATGGGCACCTGTATGGTTGCGAGACCTGCCTGTTGTGTGGTTTAGCCAATTCAACCCAGTTGTGGGCCTTACAGAGGAGCGCCGCGGTGGAGTACCGTCTCCTGTGCCCCGTCTTTCGTGTGCGGCCGGTGCTTATGCCGCCGTGTTCCGGGTACCCCGCTCACTCCCAGAACCGGGACCAGGGGGGCGACCGGGTCGGTGGGCCGCGCCGATCCAAGTGTGGCCAGGATCAGGGTCTGTAGCGATGAGCGGGACCTGCAGGAGGAGCAAGCGGAGACAGTTTCCACAGTCTCGTCGCTCACATAGTGTGGCCGTAGTTCGCGTTGGAGTCCGCCATCTTGGGTGTGCAGGGGCGCTTCCTTATCTCCCTCGCCTCCGAAGTCGCGGACCCCGATTTCCTCAGAGGTCGGGTCGTAGCCGCAGGACCAGGGTTCCCCTCCAGCAGGTGTAGAAGCACAATTACTGCTTAGGCTGGGAGCCGAGTTCACGCCTCTTACTTGAAGGCGCAGGGAGCCCTGTAGGCCGCCGCCATCTTGGTGGGTAGAGGCGCTTCCTTATTACGCTTGTGTCCGATGTTGCGGGCCCCGTTTTCTTCGGAGGTCAGTTCGCAGGTGCCGAAACAGGGCCTTCTCCCAGCAGGTGATAACTGCCTGGATGTTGCTCGGTGTGGGAGCTGAGTTTGCGTAGCTCACTTCAAAGCGCGGGCAGCCACACGGGACTCCGCCATCTTGGGAGCATGGGGGTGCCTCTTCTCTTGGCTCGTTTCTGGCTCTACCAACTCCGTTTTTAATCGGGAGTTGAAGCGTTCCAGCAACAGGACGTTCTTCTTTCAGCAGATGTTGTTTCCGTGACAATTGCTTAGCGTTAACAGCTTAATTCAGACGGCGATAAGGATCGCGGACAGGAGCTTCACTGAGGTGCGACTTCACAGCATGCGTGCTGGCCACGCCCCTTGCTAGAGGCCTATTATCAGGGTTGCTTTGGGAGGTTCTGAGTTTGTGTGACGCTCAGGATCAGTTTCTCGCAAGGTTTCAGCTACCTCAAGTTGGGGGACAGGATAAGGAAGATTTAAACACTTCAATATTGCAGGAAGGGGTGATGAGCGAAATTCGGACCCTACCGATTAATTCCGCTCTGGGCCCAGATGGATTCACTAATGCATATTACAAAGCATTCATATTCACTCTGGCTAGCCACATGACCAAACTTTTTTTTTGTGTTTTTTTTGTTTAGACTTTGTTTGTTAAAGTAGATTCACTTCTCACTCAAACAACCATTACCGCAGTTGGGTATGGTGGGCACAGTCGATCAATATCATTTATAATGCTTAACACAGCAGTATCGCAATACGGGCAGCAGAGGAGAGCCAGCAACCATAATCTTTAGTCCGGGGACACTATGTCCGCTGCAACAGTGTCTGGGCACTGAGCCAAAAGGTAAGCCACCAAGGGGCCCCAAATGTTTTTAGGCCTTGTTTGCAGCCCACATAGGTGTCCGTATTCCTTATCAAGATCACCGAGCCTAATCAGACCATCCAGCCATGCCCGGGTAGTAGGGGGTGGGGGTGCCCGGTTGGTCCAGCGCATCAGTACACATTTCCTGGCTATACTCCTACTGGTGATTAGAAATTTCCGACCAGACCCCCCGGGAGCCACCCAAACATGCAGCACAGCAGTTCATGAGACACGTCACAGTCCAGCATGCCTTAAAGGGTGCCTGTCACTCCCTCCCAAAACTCTCGTAGCTGAGGACACGACCACAGCATGTGGAGAAAGTCGGCTGAGTGTCCTTGACAACATGGACACTTGGTACTCTTAGTGGAATCAAGCAAAACATGGCAGGCAGGCGCAAGGTATACCCTATGGAGAGTCTTTAGCTGAATCAGCTGGAGTCTGGTGTTAAACCCTCCATTATGAGATCCCTCACACATTGCTGCCCACTGTTTATCACTGAATATGCCCCCAGCATCCTGTTTCAATTGTCTGCATTTCAACAGCACTTAGGAAGACTCTCGCTGTACCATCCCATAGATGGACGACACCAGCTGCCTGGCACAGGTTGAATTCAGGAGATGCTGCAGGAGGGGGAGCTTTGGAGGGGAGTTCAGAAACGTAGGGGGCCATGCTTCAAAAGCAGCACTCTTACGGAAATACTGAAGTCTTCTGCGCAGCCGACCCTCCATTTTAGCCATGAACAATTCTTGTGAAACAAACACCCCATCGGGATACAGATCCGCCATAGCGCCTATCCTCACCCCTCCCCATTCATTAATTGGGCCCACATCACAGGTAGGTTTAAGGCATGTAATCTTCCAAAGCTGGAGCCCAGTGTCGTACGGGATGTCTACCCCCAGCCTCCCGAGAAGCATATTCCATGCATGCACTGTGCAGGCAACCCGGATAGAATTTTCACCCATTAGCAACCTTCCTCGACAACAGAACCCCCTGCAACGCGTTGGGGTGCACCGGTCATTTTTCAGTACGCACACTCGGGTACACCGGAGATCCCGGCCTCCAATAGGAAACAAAATGCACTTAGGTTGCTAGAAGGTACAGCTCCATATCAGGTGCACATATACCCCCTTGGTCCCACGGAAGGAGCAGGGTATCCCAGCCTATTCGGGGGACTTGAGATGCCACGCCAGCAGCACCAACAGCTTCCGCAACTCCACAAAGAAGGCTGCACCTGGCCATACAGGAATGTTCTGAAACATATACAGCAACTTTGGGACCACGATCATCTTGACAATAGCAACCCTACCCAGCAGGGACAGGGGGAGCGTACACCACCTATTCACTCTTTCTTCCAGGGTTCTCAGGTATGCCAAATGATTATCCTCCAACAAAGACCAGGAGTTCCTGGTAACCCGTACCCCCAAATACCTGACGGAGAACTGCTCCCACCTGAACCCCTTAAGCTCCTCCGGCCTCACTGTGGCATCGGTCAGCAAGAACAAAATAGATTTGATCCAGTTCACACGGAAACCTGAATACTGACCAAAAACCGCAACCTCTTGCGACAAATACTGTAGATTGGCCTTAGGGTCCTTAAAGTATAATACAATATTGTTCGTGTACAGTGACACCAGCTCTCTTGTCCCCCCCCCATGCCAGTCCACAAGCAAGATGGAACTTCCGCAACCTAGCCTGTAGGGTTTCTATTGCAAGGGCAAAAAGAAGTGGGGACAGCGGACAACCCTGCCTAGTGCCGCGTCCCAGGGTGAACACGCCAGAATGCTTTCCAAATAGGCCAATTCCAGCCACTATGCCAAAATATAGAAGTCGCACTGCCGAGAGAAAGTACCCTGGGCGCCCCACAGCCTTCAACACCTCAAAGGTAGCCTCACTTCATAGTCAAATGCCTTCCCCCTATCAAGTAAAGCTGCCACTGCCTGCACCTTGCGGTCAACCTGAGCCAGTATAGAAAAGAACCTGCACAGATTTACCAAGGTCGACCTCCCTGAAATAAAACCTGACTGATCGAAGTGGACAAACCCTGACACAAACGGCAGCAGTCTGTCCACGAGGATTTTAGCAAATATTTTAGTATCTAAATTAATAAGTGATATAGGGCGGTATGAAGCGCAGTCCAAAGGGTCCTTTCCTTCCCTCAGGAGCAGAATCACCACAGCCTCACGCATTGAGGGAGGCAACTGACCCACAGTCATAGCTTCCTCCAAACACCCCACCATATATTTTGCAACCTCCGGCCCCAGCTCCTTGTAGAACTCTGCTGATCTGCCAACCGACCCAGGAGCTTTAGCCGATGGAAGAACCGACACCACTGCTAGAATATGAACCGTAATCGGCTTAGCCAACACCTGATGCGCCTCAGCACTCAACCTCTGCAGCGCTGCTTCCTCAAGGTATTTGACCACCTCACCCGGGACCTGCGAACCCCTGGACGCATACTCCTTCAAAGTATCGTCAGTACGTACCCAAGATAGCATCAGATTCAGCCACAACTTGCCCATCTGCTGTGCGTATTGCTGCAATATGATAATGATGTGTTATTTATATAGCACCTTAATCCAAAGCGCTTTACAGAGCACATATTTACATACAATATCACCCAACCGAAATTGGTACTCATTTATCGACCTCGGAAGGATGAAAGGCTGAGTTGGCCTTGCCGGGATTCGATCCTGCGACCTGGAGATCACGCTCAGATTGCAGCAGCAAGCGCTCAACCCACTGAGCTATCTTACCGGTTTATCTAGGGACCATCTCTCTTGCCGCAGCATAGCCGCCAACAGGTGCCCCGGTCGACTGCCCCCACCCTCCACCTGTGATATCTGCGCGCCATTGCAGGACGCACATAGTATTTAACCTCCCAGTCAGCCAGGTCACTGAACCTGCCCAGAGCTTCCCGCAATTCAGCCCTGGCCACTACATCATCGGCGGCCAACAGGGCAGCCTCCCTAGCCTTGATTTCCCCATGGCGCCCCGGACCAGAATCCCACCCCGGCCTCGGGTGTCCCTGCTTCTCTGTCAGAACGCCCTGGGGCTGCCATTGTTCCTTTGCTCAGCGCCAATTCTTCCTTTTGTGTAAACTGCAGGCGGCCCTGCTTCTTATTGCCCTTGGCCATCAGCTCCCGGCCTCCAGTGTGTCACAAACCCAAACCAAACCGGTCACCAGTACGGTCCCAGCCCTGCGCACCAACCATGCACCAGGCCGCCAACCAGATGATAAGCTTGGGCGAACAATTGCAGACTGTTGGGTTTAGCAGGAGGATATAGCATCAGATGTGGCCACCCACAATGGGTGCATACAGTCCACAGCCAGGTGTTGTCAAAACTGCAGCAGGTCAGGCCCAACTGAAGGCATCACTGTGTCCTTCCTAATGTGTGGCTGCAACTTCGCTTCCCGTACACACAACAGGGTGTCTTGGACCAGTCTCACCAGTCACCCCGGCATCAGGCCTGGGCCCACATAAACCACTTTTCGCTTCGCAGGGCAATGATAAAGCTCAAACGTGTGAGGCCTGTTGTACCTCCAGCGGTATGGGCCAACACGAGTCCAGGAGGCAGCCTACTGCCATGGGCAAGGTCTAGTCCCCCAAACGCCCCGGGTACCTCACGTCGCCCCCATACCCGATACCTCATTCCATTTTATCCCTCCTGGTCAGCAACAATAAAGTTAGCCCAGCGCTCTATACCAGTACCAGGTGTAGCAGTCGCTGCGCAAGTTGCCACATCGCCTGGCTGCACGACTCCTCCGGGGAACATCGGTCTGCGCTTGGAGGGGGTTGGCGGAGGGCACGCCCTCATTCCCCGCTCCTCATCAGCTGGGCCAGCCCTCACTCCCCGCTCTTCCTCAGTGCTGCCACGCTTACCAACGTGTGGGGGCCCAAACCCCCAGGCCTCAACCCGTCGCCCCTGCCAGCAGTGCGACTTTCCCCACCTCCACCAGGTGGCCGGAGCCCCACAGCTGCCCCCATGGGCTAATATGATGACCGCAGAGATGGGACGGGTAAGCCACTCCCGGGCCGGGGCTGTAGCTCCTCTGCTGCTCTGCCACCCTAACTGAGGCCACGGTCCTGCAGGGAAAGCCCGGGCCCGCCTCCAAGCCACTAATGGTCGGGAACACAGACGCTGCATCTTCTCCCCTGCCATATATAGCGAATGCGGCTTCGCACCGGGGGCAGGGAGGGGGGAGTCTCAATCCACCTACACGGCAAGGCTGCAATCGTGTCGACTCAAAAACGAGTGTTTGGGACACGGCCCCCTCACACACCGGATCAGCCAGTTGGAACTTCCAGCATCTGGCTCGAGCACAGCATCGCCGCCGCCTCCTCCTACACAGCACCCTTAAAGGACAGCAACTATCTTACCCGCGAGCTCGCAAGCGCCCCCATGACCAAATTATTTAATTCTTTCAGGTAGCGTAACTGTTTCCATGGCAGAATATTTGACTACACTAGCACTGAGCCCGGAAAGGATCCTAAGAAGCTGTCCTCCTATAGAACTATAGCTCTGTTCAAAGGAGACACAAAGGTGTACACCAAGATCTTGGCCGAATGCCTAATGTGCACGCCCGCGTATCTGATAAGTCTGCACCAGTCTGGGTTTATCATAAATTGAGATACTAATGATAACATTCAGAAGCTAATGGATGTGATGGACTGGGCGAACAGGACGGGTCAACGGATTGTCGTTGCGGCTTTGGACGCTCATAAGGCGTTTTTATTCTATTTGTTTGGGCATATGTAGGACGGGTGCTTGTCACCTTTGGATTTGGTATCAAATTTGGGAGGTTTTTGCAGGCGGGGTACCAAATTCCAGTTACCAGAATCAAATTAAATTGACAGCTCTCGTCCCCGATAAATATTCGGAGAGGGACAAGAGGTTGTTGCCGCTTATTTTCGTATTGGCAATTGATCCAGTTGCAATTATTATTATAGCCTGGGCAGATATACAGGGGATGGATTGTAGGGGGACGACCGGGGACTGCAGCATAAAATTGTGCTGCACTCTGCTGATATTGTGTTAGGAATTGTTTCCTCGTATCCTGCTGGGATAAAAGTTCCTGATGAATTTGAAGAGGTCTCATGCTTCAGGGTTAATGGGAATAAATCTCAAGGCTTGGATGTCTCTCTACAGGGAAGAATTACTTGAATTACTGGGGTTGTCTACGTTTTCCTGGTCCAAAGATCCCATTAACTATCTGGGCATCAGGCTCCCTCCCGCCCGCAGTTCAATCCCTATATGCAGAAAATATTCCTGTCTTGCTGGCGGCATGTGAGGAGGATTTGGAGCACTGGGATCAGCAAAAGTTGTCATGGATGGGTGGTATTGTGGATTCCTTTGCCAGTGCTCAGTAAACTTCAGGGGGAGAGATTACTATATGTAAGGGGAAAGAAGCGTCCACGGATACAAAGGAAGGTTATGCTGTGGAGCCAGCTGTTGGGAGGTCTGGGGTGCCGGATATTAAAAGGAATTTTCTGGCAACACAAATGGCGCAAATGTTTTAATGGGGAGCTGATGAGGGACGGGAGAGCTGGAGTAATAGTGAACATTTCTCTTCGGGATTGTCTAATACAGGCTTTGTAGCCTCAGAGGCTAAGGGGGGCTTGACCTTGGGAGCCTTATTTGCAGACTTTCCCACTATCATTTGAGGACTGTAAAATGAAGTTTGGGTGGATGAATATTAGCGGTTTCACTTTGTGCAGTTGCTGCATTGGGTGTCGCAATGTAGAACATTTGAGGTGGGAAACCGGACCCCATATAACCGCTTCCACCTGCCTAGCCCTAAAATAAATGTAGAGTGATCTAACCCCAGAGGGTACAAATGGGGTTCTTAAAAAGCACCCCTGTGCCTAGGAGCCATATGGTAATCCCTTAGGACCATATGTAAGTGAAAAGGGGTTGTAGTGGCGGAGAGGGCGGGACTTCCTTAGAAGTCTTTCAGACCACCAAAAATACATCAGTGATCCAAAAATGAGTTCATCGAGCTGAGATTCACAGTTCTAGAAGATGTTGATGAAAGGCTCCTCGGAAGCTGCAGCCTCCCCACAAGTTAATCGGCAATCCTGCCATCAAAAAGGCAGCCCCAGTAACTTGGTCCAGGGATACCGCAACAATCACCTGCTTTACCTATCCTCAGCTGATCCCTCTGTAATATATCACTCTACAATGATTTTAGGGGTAGGCTGGTGGCAGTGGTTATGCCATTTTGGCTCCACCGCTGGTGCAAACATGTATACTACAGTGGTAGCCCAGTGTACCTTTTGGTAGACAGTGGGGGGTGGGGATGTATTCTTAAAGGCTAACACTTTTGGGCAAAGAGATCAGCAAGGAATTACAGTGGTGAGTTATTGTGGTGAAGCTCCGGACAACATGTTATTGAAAGGTTCTGGTTCCTTGAATTGGTATAGTAGTTTTCTTGCCCATGTGGTGTTGATGGGTTCATGCTTTGCTGCTAGAGGTGATTTGGCCCCTGTATGCTGTGAGAAACCTGAGGGTATCCTCACTCCTACTCCCCCTCGCCCCCACCCCACGGATCCTCTGCTCAGGTGGCCAGGGAAAGGCCATCACTCTTGGATCCTGACCCTGGGGTTGGAGAAGCGAGGGTGGATCACCTAGGTGAGGGGCCCTTGGGGATTGGGAACAGGGTGCCCCCCAGGTGAGACAAGGTATCCCCCTTTTCCCTGTGAAAGCCAACTTTTCCCTCCCCCGTTAGGGGGCTTTTGTGCAACAGTTCCCCTCAATTCTTCTCATTCGGCCTACTACAATCCTGGGATGAGTAAGAGGCGACTAGGAGTAGTGAACCACTCTAGTATTTGGGCGAAGAAGATGCCCACAGAGTATCCTGAAGGTCAGGTATGTCATTCTAATTGCAGTCGGGCAATTCTAATTGAAGATTCACACCTGCAACCTGTCAAGCGGTATGTAAAGGGAGGAAACCAGCAACACACAGACCAACGGGGAGGCATGTGTGGAAGAGTCCAGCAGGGATTCCAGTTTGGAAGGAGTTAGCCATGGAGGGTCCTGCAGCGCAGCCAGGGTGACCGCAGAAACCCAAAGGACTTGTGGGGTCTGTGAGCAGCTGGGTCGGGAAGGAACCGCAAGTTTGGGAGTCTGTGGTCGAAGCCGTGCCGCCAGAGCAACAAGCAGAGAAGTGGAAGGAGAGAAGCTGCCAGCGTCCGCAGAAGCCGAGCGGAGTGGAATGACAGCGCGGTCCAAAGAGCCACAGTAGAGCGACAGGCGCTCGCAAGCAAAAGGAAATCGTTGAGTGAGGCTCAATACCGGCAGCACAGCGTCCGGAAGGAACGCACAAGACCGGTGAGGGAAGAAGGCAAGTCATTCGGATCAAGGCGCTCCTGAGGGCTGTTGGGAATGAGAGGCACGCATGAACAAGTGAAATCGTATGAAATTAATGAAACAAACCCAAGGCAGTGGGTTGGGTGAAATAGAAACAGCAAAGCAAACAGAACAATTATTGAATACCGCACTGAATTAAACCTTTATGAGCAAAGTTATAACAAATGAGAAAGGCATATGAACTACAGCTCGGCAAGAAAGTAAGAATAGAAGATTGCGAAAGAGCATAACCATAAGATGGAAATGGAGTGAAATAACCACTAAGCGAACTCTTGTATTTGAACACAGTGTGGCAAGATGTAGGATTGGTCCAAGTTGTGTGATAGTGTGGCAGGGCCCAAGGATTGGTCAGAATTATCAGTGTGGCAAAGCCAAGAGGCTGACAAGGAAAGTCCAAGTGAATGGGAGCACCCACATAGGAATAAAAGCAGAAGAACCTGTTTGGGTAAAAAGGCCTAAGGTTCCTGGTTGCGTGACCTGTAATGGGTGGACCCTTTGGTCTGACAACTGTGCCTAGACCAGGGGACCCTCAACTATGGAACCCAAATGCTTTGTTTAAGCAAACCAGTAAAGAATACGTTGAAAAAGTTATTTAAGTTGATCCAGAAGAAAACATAACTTTGTTTTGTTTGTATGTATATGGTATTTATAGAGCGCACAAAGACCATGAGGTATGGAGGTGCTAAGGGCGAGAGAGTGCTGATAGCTGAGAATAAAACAGATGGGCTTTTAAAGCCTTGCGGAATGGAAGCAACTCATGGAGCTTGCGAAGATCTAGAGGCAGCGTGTAGGGGCAAGAACTGAAAAAGATCTTCCTCTAGCTCTAGCACGAAGAAAATCTAGGGAAGTGTACCAAACAAAAGTTTATTAGATGAGCGCAGCGGTCTATTGGGAATAAAGGGCAGTATCCGCGAACGCAAAAATTCGGCCCCAACATTATGAATAGCCCGATGGACCACACAAAGAGCCTTGAACTTAATTTGGCTCCTGATGGGAAACCAGTGTAGTTGGTGTAACAGTTCAAGGGAGTGGGCAAGAATGGGGGCTCCAAGGGCAAGAGCTGCGCAGCAGCATTTTGGAGGCTTTTGAGGCGTTGCAGTAACCTCTCCGGTTGCCCAAGATACATTGCATTACAATAATCAAGAGAGCTCAGAATTGAGGCTGTGACAATTTTTGACCGAAGAGCGGCTGGGAGCAGGAGTATAACTTTTTTAAGGAACTTACATTTTATAAAGCCCGTCTGACAAACTGCAGAAACCTGGGCTTGACGAGAGCCAGTGGTCATAAGTTTCATCCCAAGACTCTTAACTACAGGGGAAAGCACGGAACAAGGGCCCAGGGAGGAAGGCCAATAGTCAGAAGTTCATTACTAGCTCTCCACATTAGAACCAACCAGGAGAACCTCAGTTTTGTCACCATTTAAGCTTCTGACAATTATTAGCCATCCAATCACCAACTTCAACAAGGTAGTTTTTCAGTTTAGTAGGGGGATCGGTGGAGGGAATAATAAGGCGAAACAAGATCTTAGTGTCGTCAGTGTAGGAGAAAAAATGACCTCCATGGCGGGCGCCAAGTTTGGCCAGTGCCTGCATGTAAAGATTAAAAAGTAGCGGTGACAGGGCAAAGCCCTGGAGGACTCCACAGTTCAGCCCACTGGAAAGAGATGTAAATGGAGGGAGAGAAACTGATTTGAGTCCTGTCCAATTTAAAAAGAGGAGAACCATTTAAGCGGGATGCCAGATATTCCTGCCACATAAAGGCAGTGAAGCAGTTTCTGGTGGTCAACCGTATCAAAGGCCACAAAGAGGTCAAGGAGAATCAAGGCTCCCACTCTTTGCGGTCCTGAATCGGGGCAATATCGCCCATGAGTGCCACCATCACGGATTCAGTCCCCATCCCTGGGCGGAATCCGGATTGAAACGGGTGAAGAAGGGCATTGGCTGCCAGAAAGGCAGATAGTTGAGGCGTCACAATTGATTCCATTAATTTCATTAATACCGGGAGAAGAGAGATGGGACGATTAATTTACTGCAGCTGCAGGGTCTAGGTTAGGTTTTTATTTAACAAAGGAGAAATTATTGCATGTTTAAGAGGGGCAGGAATGTGCCCAGTGGAAAGAATATGTGCTGCAGTAAAAAGAGCAATGGCATTGTTGGAGGCATCTTGAAGCACAGCAAGCGGGTTGGGATCCAAAGGAGAGGCAGAGCGGAGTTTGTTCAGAGCAGATGGGACCAAGCTATCTGTTACTGCATTAAAAAAGAAGGCATTGGGCTGGATTTCCTCCATTGCGCCTTAAGCCACGGGGGTGGGTGGGATCTTTCAGTGTTGGTCTCCCTACACTGATCAATTGTCGGATATTAAGGATCTTGTCCCTGGAAAAAGAAGGCAATATGGTCACAGTGGGCATGAGTTAAGAGTCGCAGCGGGAGCTTTAGCAGGGCTAGTCAATTCCATAGTCACACGAAACAGCTCTCATGAGGAGCAGGAGGCAGTTCGAATGCGATTAGCATAGAAATCGGCCTTGGCTGTTTTTATAGCAGTGTGATATACAGTGCGGGTCTCAAGATAAACAGACGAAGCAACAGAGTTTGAATTGGAGAGCCACCTATGTTCTGCTCTACAACAAAGTTGCTTTAGTGATTTAAGTGAGGGAGAGTACCAGGGGCCAGACGGCAGAGCTCGACACAGAGAGATTGTGTGTGGGGAGCAAAGTCAGCCGTCCCTTGGATGGCATTAATCAGGGCACTGCAAGGGTCTTTAAAATCATTAGTAGTTCACCGAGCTGTAAGAGTAATAAGGCAGCTAAAAAAGAATTCGGAAGAAACCCAAGTCCAGTTGCGACAGGGTTTAAAAAGGGCCACTGGTTTCAGTTTAGGTCGGAAAAAGGGAAGGAAAAGGGCACAAGAAAATGGTCCGACCAAGCCACAGGGCGAGGGGGAAACGCAAAAAGCCAGTCAAAGTCAGAAAAAGAGCAGATCAGATTCGCTTCTCCGTGAGTAGGGCAGTGATTTCTAAGAATACACGTGCAGTCACGTTATCCAGAGACAAAATTCCTGGCTTGTAAATCATTAAGATGAAGATTAAAGTCACCTAAGATGACCAAATTAGAATATAGCAGGGAGAGATCAGCCAACAGCTAGGCAAAGTATTTTAAAAAAAAAAAGGTTTTTATTGCATTTTATAACCGTAAACAACAAATCGCAATCTCTGTCATAGTATACAGCATTTGTTTAACGTATGTGTTCATCAACTCTGACTAATTCAACATAAATCCCCCCAACACAGCCTATATATCTATCCAGTCATACAATTGTTATCCTTATGCACTAACCTCCTTTGTTGTCAACTCAGTCTCTTCCCCTCCTTTATTTGCACAGTGTTACAGTTAACGCTATCCATCTTTGTATATCCATTCCTGCATCTGCATTTTGTTCTCTTGAGTGCCTTCTTCCATGCCCCTGTCTCCGCTACACACCATTTTTCCAATTCCTTCCACCATCTCGGTTCTTTCGTGTCTTTCTATGCCATGGCTATGCTACGTTTAGTCATTATATACATCAAATCTTTGAGTTTGTTCAGCGATTTATCTTTCACATTCTTCGTATATCGGCCAAGCATGCAAGCCTCCGGTGTCCGGACATCCAATTCTATGCCTCCCTGGGCCACTTTATCTGCCTCCTTCTTCCAGAATCCCTGTACTACGGGACATATGTATAAGCCCAGCTTCCTCTGTCTTGCATTTGGGACATTCTTGTCTACCAGCCCCTTTAAAGGTTGAGATAACCGCAGGCGTGAAGTATGCTCTCTGTGTGACGTACAGTTGTATTAACTATAGTCTGGCATTCCTGGAGACCTTCTTGTGGAACACTTTTTATTTCTCTCCATTCTCTATCCTCAAACGTTTTCCCCACTTCCCATTTCCCTTTGCATTTCAGCTCTGATCGTGAGGTTTGGCTTATCAAGATCTCCTAGTTTCTAGAAATGGTGTGTGTACCCTTCGCCACAGTGAGCAACATCTCGGTGTCCTCATTCCCAATATCCCCTTCCGTGTTGTTTGGCCATCTACTTAATAATAATAATAATAATAATAATTTGGCATTTATATAGCGCTACGAACCCTCAGGTATCTGACTACTGCTTATTACCCACGGTGTGTGGTGCTCATTTATCGACCTCGGAAGGATGAAAGGCTGAGTTTGGCCCTGCCGGGATTCAAACCTGCGTTAGCAGGATCTGTACAAATGTCAAAGTGAGCGCTCTACTCGCTGTGCCACTTGACCGACTTGCCAATACAGTCAGGACCGTGGTATACAGCAGGAACTGTCCTGCGTGTATGCCTGTATCATCTTGCAATTCCGCAAATGTCTTCCACCCCCCCCCCTTGTTCCGTAGGTCCCCCTCCGTAGCCACTCTGCACATATCCCACCACTTTTCTATCACTGCCTTCCTGCCTGGCTTTCCTTCCTGGATCGCCGCTATCGGTACCTGCGGTGAGAGTGGGTCCGCTATCCCCATAAACTTACAGGCCCTATACCAGACTCAGATACCCAGTTTCACCAAGTAGGGGTTCCCGTTTTGCTCCTTGGTGGAGATCCACAGGAGGTCCCTCAAGTATCTACGTCCTATAGCTGGCTGTAGCACCGCCGTTTCTGCTGTGGGATCGTCTGCCATCCATTGCATCACGTATTGTAGTTGGCATGCTAGGAAGTACAGCTCAAAGTTTGGTATCTTTAGTCCACCCTGATTGTACAGCCTTTGCATTGTGCGTAGGGCTACCCTGTTTCTCACCTCCTGGCACAGGAACCACCTACACATCTTTTCTAAGTCACAAAAGTATTGCTTCGATATATCATATGGGACATTCCCAAAGCAATGCATAAGT
Organism: Ambystoma mexicanum; assembly: GCF_040938575.1. Classification (NCBI taxonomy): domain Eukaryota; kingdom Metazoa; phylum Chordata; class Amphibia; order Caudata; family Ambystomatidae; genus Ambystoma; species Ambystoma mexicanum. Next base: position 970,914,132 of record NC_090936.1, on the reverse strand, counting down.
CTTGGCAGTGCCACCATTTTTAACAATGCTGCTCTCCCCATCACTGACAAAGGCAGTTTACGCCAAAACCCCATGGACCTATGGACGCTCCCAACCCGGCTTTGGCTCGCGCTGTGTTGGCTGCATGCTCTTGCTTAGGGTCATGATAGATATTGATGCCCAAATATATCTAAAGGAGGTCCTACTACAGGACAGGGGAAGGTCTGGCAAGTCCTCTTCCGCTCTCTTTGCAGTGGCGGCCAGCGGGAACAGGCATGACATATTCTTATTTATTTTGATTCCTGTTAATGTAGTAGAATTGTCCAGTATCTCTAGAATATATGGCAGATTCATCTCGGGGGTCCCACACATATAGCAACACGGTCCGCATACATGATATCACGTGCCTCACCCCACCTATGTCTATGCCTACCTCTCCATATTCCTGCCTCAAATATGCCACCATGGGCTCTGCTGCTAAGATGTATAACATCAGGGACAATGGGCACCCTTGTCTCATGCCTCTATACAGTTGCCACGTCTCTGAGTACATACTTCCTGTCCTGACCCTGGCCATTGGTTTCGTGTATATTAATCGTACCCATTGCATGAACTGCAGGCCAATCCCCATCTTTGTCATTGTGGCATACAACCAGTACCAGCCTCCTCTTATGCGTCTTCAATTCCTCTTCTATCTTCTCCAGTTCCCTTACTAAGACTTTTTGCACCCTGCCCGACTCTATCATTACCGCTCTGATGACCACTTTGTACGCCTCCCAGACTGTACCCACCTTTTGCACACTCCCCTAGTTTACTGTAATGCATTCGATAGTGCTTTTCCTGACATGCTCGGCAAATGCTGTATCTTGCAGCGATTCACTCCTCAGTTTCCACGTGGGAATGGGCAGCCTTGGGCGGACACTCTCCACTTTGCTACGAGCGGTGAGTGATCTAACAGTACTCTAGGTACTCCAGTTCCGAAAATTCAAATTTGCGCTCCACCCCAGTAACCATGTAGTCTATCCTGGTATATACCTTATGTGAGGCTGAGTAATGGGAGTATCCCCTTTCTTCACAACGTTGGGCCACCACAGGTCCTGCAGCTGGAAGTGCTCTACTAACGAGTTCAATACCTTTGCCATGGGGATTGGCGTCTGTTTGCCATCGGACCTATCTTTGGCGGGGTTGGTCCTACAGTTGAACTCTCCACCCCAAATCAAAGTTCCGCTTCTGTATGATCCTAGTCTTGCATATGGTGATCTAAAAAACAGAGTAGCATCATGGTTTGTGGCATAGGTATTAACAACACAAATCTCCCGGTTTTCAAATAACCCGTGTAACATGGCCGTCCTTCCCACATCGGTTTTCACTGTCAGCACTTTGAATGGTATATTGGGGGCTCCCCAGATGCGGACCTCCCCTTCCATATGTAGAGTATGTGGAGGCCACCTTCACCCCTCCCCACGCTCTCTCAAAGTTATTTTGCTTTTGTGCATCTAAGTGTGTATCCTGCATCAGCGCTATCCCAACTTTATTCCTCCGGATATACATGCTCACTCTTTTTTGCGTTTCACGTAATTGTTAAGCCCCCTGACATTCCAGGTCATAATTCTAATGGTGCCAGACATTATAGTCCATGTCTAGGGTATCAGTGAGGCCAGCAACCTGTAGCCAGTTTCAGCAGGAGTTTGATGCAGTCTGCAATTATATTTAATAGGCTCCCCATTTATGTCCCTCTCCCACCCCCCACCCCACACATAACAAACTTCAAACATAGCTCGTCCCGCTATGCCATGCACGCTAGGACAACCCTGTTTCTGCTCCATTCATCCTGGTCGCTAGCCTAGTCTCCTGGTGCCCTACAGGCGGGCCCTGTTAATCTACTGAGGGGGTGGGGGTTAGCAGTTCTGCTTTAGCATTCCCTCTACTGGGTGTCCGTGATTCTCCATAATGCTCCCACTATTCCTATCTTATCATGTCATTGCCATTTTATTAAGTTGTTAACATGTGTGGCATGGGCATATCCCACTCTATTGTCTAGCTATACAGTTTGTGTTATGGCATCAGCCTGCGCAGTGTCTTCTAACATTGTTAAGCGATCTGGCTCTGCTACGTTGCGTCCGGTATCTGTGTCCTGTCCATCCATTCCTGCGTTTCCTCAGGTGATTCGAAGAAGAGGGCTTTGCTGTTATAGATCACCTTTAGTATCACTGGGTATATTAGCATATACCTTAGTTCGGCCTTCCGTTGTCTGGCTTTCGTGGTGATGAAGTGTGCTCTCCGGCTTTTGGACCTGAAATGTATAGTCAGGCTACACTGCAATCTTCGCGGATTCTCTTTGTATCGTCCCTCTGACCTGGAAAAGGCTAGGATTTTTTCACTGTCTTTATAATTGAGCACCTTGGCTATCATTGTTCTGGGTGGAGCAGCTGGGGCGGCCTGCTGATGAGGGAGCGATGCGCCCTTTCTATTGTAAACCCTTGAGTGCGTTCACCCGCTCCGACTTCCTGTATCAGGAAGTTTTCCACATAGGTGGTGTGGTCCGATCCTTCATTCCCCTCCGGTAGGCCCTCAATACGTATATTGTTTCTGTGGGTTCGGCCTTCCGCTTCCTCCGCTCTGTCTTCCAGTAATTTCACTTTTTGCATGAGGACATCTATGTCTTTGGTCCCTTGCACTCTGACCTCTGTATTTTCTTTTACTTGTTCTTCCAGCTTGCTTGTGCGATCGCAATGGCTTGTTCATCTTGACGTAGCAGTGCCACATCGATAGCCATAGCATCTATCTTGCCCTCTTGCGTTGCCTGTAGTGCTGCGATAGCCTGCAGGATGTGTTGGTTTCCTGGCGCTGCCATGTTGCCATGGGGCAGTGATTGTTCTTTCACTTTGTCGTTGTCGTCTTTCTCCTGTCGGGGTGCTTGGCCTGATTTGAAGTTTCAAGCATGGTTTGTTTATTTTTTGCCTTGCCGTCCTTGGTCGTCATCTTGTTTGATGGAGCTATGGAACTTTCGATGCCCAATTTTTCTAAAGGAGTTTTTCAGCGCCCAGCATCTTCATAATGTGCTCCTCTGGTGCACTGCAGGGTGGGAATTACTGTTTTAGCGTGGTCCACTACCTCATGACTGTCTCTGCGGAGCTGTATCTTCTTCAGTGGGGCTTTTTTCCTTGTATATGCTCAGCAGAGGACTGGCCTCCTGCGCTTTGAGATGTTTAATTTCAAAGGATCGTCAGCCTTTCGCCACACTTCCTCTGTTCGCACATGGCTTCGAATGATGCTGTGAGTAGTGAGGTCGTTTGTACCGTAAATGTTTGCGTAGTTGTGAGTGCGGCTCAATGGCCTGACCTCCTGGGCTGGGCACCAGAGGTCAACGTCAAAACTGGTAGGATGAACCCGGGCCCATCAACCAGACAGTGCTGCGGTATCCCTGTCAACCACGTCTTCTGCCTGGCTCCCTAATGCATCACCTTATTGGGCAGCTTCCTATCATGCATGAGCCCCGACACCACCACCCGTGTGTGTATATTGCGGCTTCTCCTTTCCACCCTGTAGCCACATTGTTGTGGTGTTCCGGTAGCCTCTCCTTGTGCAAATGTGGCTATGTGGGGGCAGGGTCATGCGCACCTCCCCCACGTTATGGCGCCCCCTGATCTCCAGCTACTGCTGCACCAGCTTTCTGCTATGGCTGTGGCTTCCTCAGCTGCCCAATCTGTTCACTTTTCAAATGACTCTCCTCTTCTGAAGCCACACTCCCCTGATGTGGGTGGCAAACCGCTCATCACGGCTAGCACTGGACAAGGAAAGCAAGAGTGTAGTGCTCTGGCTGATCCTGCCTCTCCAGAGGCTTTGCTTTTAGTGTCCACGCTGTTCTAAGATGCCCCCAGCAGACTCCGCTGCTGATCCTGCTCAATCCAGGCTATTTCCCCTCTTCCACCTGCCTGGCTGATGTTCCTGGCCAGGGTCCAACTGTATGTAGGGGGGGACCAGTTCCCCTTTTAAGCTGTGTTCTCTTCCATGCTGTGCATTGTGTCTCCAGGGCGGCCCATGCCCAGATTCTAGGAGTGGTCGGGGAGCCCACTTCCCAGCCAGGCAACTTGGAGTAGTTTATTTAGGGCCCCCCCCCCAACCCTATCCGACTCCTTATCGTCAGCCTTGCCAGATCAGGGAGCGCGGCCGACCTCTGCGCCTTCGTTCCGTCTGCCCTTCTTGTGATGGCTTCTCGGCCACAGTGTCCAGGCACCCGCTGAGTGCAGCTGCTCGTTCCCTTTCGTTTGCCGGCTGTAGGTGTCCCCAAGGCGCGATCCCTCTGCGCTTGCCTGCCCGGATCCGTGCTCTTTTGTCTGGCGCCGAGTCTCCGTTCTGTCGGCTGCGTTAATGTGATGCTGCGAGGGCACCACGCTCCGATAGCTGTACTCCTTTGTCTCCAGGGTTGCGCAATGTTCCGACTTCCCTAGCTTCCAACTGCAACCATACCGACGTCTCCTCCCCTTTAGCATTCGTTTTGCAGCCACTGGAGAGCCTGTGCCCAGCAATGTCTGTCTATCTTTTTTGCCCATGTGTGGCTATCTCTGCTCATAAGCGCTCTGTCACCTTCAGTGCCACTGCCGTCTCGAACTTGGTAAGGGGTTAACAGTGCCGGTAAGGATGCTGGTGCCATTAACCCCTTACCGCCGCATTACGAGGTCCCTTAGCGGGAGCCGCTAAAGGACCAGGGAGCTAATAACGGGCCCGTTATTAACAGGCCCGTTATTAGCTCCCTCCACATTCCCATTGAGCCCTATGGGGGCTCGAATGGGGATGGGTATTTTGAATGAGGAATTACCGGGTCCTTCAAGGTTGGAATAGCTTGGTAAATCCTCATTCAAGGAACTAATAGCACCATGGCTACCTCCAAACTCGTAATGAGGCCCAGTATTTCACCATGAATTCAGCCCTCGCTGACTTTGCCTCACAGTACGGTACTTCACTGGTGTTCCCGGCTTCTGTTCCTTCATTAATTAGTTGTTTGATCAGCTTTCAGCATACGTTTGTGGCAGATCACTTTTCGGATCCTGGGAGCCCACAGAGCCTACATCTTCCTCACATGGCCGCTAGCCACGCCCCCCACCAGCTGGGCAAAGTTGTCAAGAAATTGATTAGTTACGTAGCTAGGGGGCCAGTATGAAATTTAAAAAATGAATAGAGCTAGTAAGGCAGGATTGATGTCTAATCAACAGTGTTACAGATGCACATTTATGGGCGAGTGGAATAGTAGAACAGTTTATCGAATTCTTAACTAGAATAGCAACACCACCTCCAGTCTTTGGTGGAGGGCATATATGGAATAAGGCACAATAATCATATACTAATGACACGCCAATCGTGAGGTTCGTTTTCCAAACAAGTCTGGTTTATTCATAGAGTATCACAGTCGGCCTACCGGCTCTCGACGCCTCACGACGTGTGTTCTCAGACACCGTGAGATGAGAGAGAGCGAGCAGCGCTAAAGCAGATATATATATATATATATATATATATATATATATATATACATAATCTTTCACAATACCATTCGGCCCACCCTTATACATGTCATACAAGCTAGGGTTAGGAAATTGACAGCTATCCTTATAACTTCAGTCAGTCTAAACATTAGTATTTCTAGCAAAGGCTGCAAAGACAGTTTTCTGTTTTGGGGAACACAGGGTCCTGGCACAGGGAAGGATATCATGTTCTTGCAGGGAGACATTCCAACCAACGTTATCTGTTTGCTGCGCTCATGAGCTAAGGGTCAGACAGTTCTAAAGCAGAGAGAAATACCATCCTTCGTGTAGGAGCACCGTTAGTTGCATATAATTCACATTTAACTGCCTTTTACAACAGTGCTTGCAAGACAAACGGGCACCTCGGTTGTTGATTGATGGCGGCTTATGCCCAGGTTTCAAGGCCTTGCGAAGAGGAAAACAATGTATATCTGCAGACTTTTACATTCCTGTATACGCTAGTATTTATAGTTTAAGCTGTGGCCTCGTACCGTGTGTGGATCTGAAGTGCAGAATATATTTGCGAAGCGTTTACAGAAAAGAAAATGGCCGGCATTTAGAAAATGGATTCCCAATGGTCACATTCAGGTTTCATGGTTTGCAACGTTTGTCACATGATGCGATTGGCTTCTGGCCAACCTATTATTCATATCATTCGGTCTATACGATTGCATTTATGGTATAACAAACCCTCCTTTTGGCCATAAGTCAATAGCATCATTAACCAAATATTGCGTCCTCATCAGACCAAGTGTCACTTTCCGAACTACCCAGGTCGCTATCATCATCAGAAATATTGATTGACGTAAGCTCTTTGATTATTTCATTTTCATGTTCGAGACCACCATTTATCATATGAGGTGTGGGATTCACCATCTTTGTACTAATCGTCTGTACACATTCACTTGTAACTGTGGAGCAAATGGCTGGCAAACATTGTATACAACAACAGCAGAATATGAGTATACTGAATATTATAACAAAAATTGCAATTAGTTTCCACCCCCAAGATCGTAACAGTTCCCAGAACCCTGTACTTGAATTTAGATTCCAGCCACCTGTGGGAACATGGATTTCAGAGTTTAGCTCTCTCAGTACAGATCAAGGCTTGGTTATAAGTAGTGCTATCCTAGGTCCTAGTACATATAACATTTAGGTGATGCTCATCACTGTTGATCCTAATGTCACCCTGTTCAACTTCAGCCACAGATTTAAGTAAAATAGAACCACATCTCTATTCGCAACGATTTACGAAAGTCACAAAATCATATATAAATCCATATACATTTATTCACTTTAAGACAGATTTAGAAAAATTAAAAAGAGAGAAAAAGATTTTAACATGCATGTAACACAGTCCACAATACATGATGATCTCAGCCCATTCTTAAAAACAGTAATATCTGAAAAGGGGTTAGTTGGATCGATAGAACAATACCTATATTTGATTTAAGGGTGTTTGATACAAGACTTTAGTGGTTCATAAGTCTGTTGTCAATTGTTGACATGTTTCGCCCTTTCTGGACTTTAGAACACCATCTCTAGTGTCCACTCAACCATTGATTTTCCACGGCCTTCTTCAGGACAGACCATTTCTTTAGATGTAGTAATTCATCTTTTTCATATACCCCATAACAGGTTTGACAATATCTAAAAACAAACAATACAAAATATTACATACGATCGTGGTTCTATCAAACTTCAGCTTTCATTATGCATGGAAAACAGATCTAATCCATTAATCTAGCCGTTTTTCATATATTTGATAATCAGCAGATCTACAGTTGGCATATCTCTAGCAAATATGTAACCTATTACCCTACAGTGAATTAGTCAGTAAATAAATATCACCAAGCCTTCACTTACATTCAGTACGGACATGAGCTCAAAGACACAGCTCGAAAATAGTCGTGTGACGTTATTTTCCTCCAACCGGATGTTCAGTAAATCACCCCCGGTTCGTTAGCGTTCCAATCTGTGTTAGAAACCTGTGACGAATATCAAACAAGGATTGTTATCCTCTATTTACAATTCATAATGGCCAATTGTTTTAAAGGCATTTTTCTCAACACCCTGTCCCACAGCTACCACATAGGTGGAACAGAAGTCTATTTTAATTCAAAGTTAACTGAAGTGGACAAAATGTCCGACTTACTTAGATCCCAGTTGGCGTAAAATATGTCTCTACCAGGGAGGTCTGGTTGTAAATCCTGTGTGACGCAATCTGACGTCGGAGGCACACTTCTAAAAGGGCAAACAATTACGTGGGAGCTCAGCCTCACGAGTCTACTTAAAAACAACACAACAGCAGAAATGCTATGTGAGTGTGTGTGTGTGTAACACCACCCCAATTTAGGCACTGTTCACTTGTTAACACCGAAACCCAATAGGGCTGCTAGATACTCGGCCCGCCGGTACCTATGCGTAGGAGCCTGAGTCTCAAAAATCAAATACATAGTGGAGGAAAGCGCAAGGGGTATCTTCACTCACCCAACCAAGAAACCATAATCCACGCCCCCACTTAACCAAACGCCTACAGCTTACAAAGCTTCTAATTACAGAATGTGCTCACAAATGGGTCTCGTCAGAACGCTGCCCGAAGCATGTCATAGAAATCGCATTTAGAAAAAGGTTGCACGGCTACAAAGCAGCTTACCTAGCTTTCGCGGTGATATCGAGAGACGAGGGAGCCGCAGCGGGTGAAAATACGTTGTGGCGGCCTAAGGCCACTTGGGATTGCGTAGTGCTTTTATTGCAGCAGGGGACATCTTTGAAGCCATGTGACCAAATTCACCAGCCTCCGACAAATTTAAAGTGAAAGCGCTCCTTTTACAATGGAGCTTTTTTCAAAATGAGCCACGTACTTTGTTATAGAGAGGACTCCAAGAAATCTGCACACAGTCTAAGAGGGCAGCTTAACTACATGGCACACAACTAGCATTTACAACAAAGGGATATTAAAGGCGGAAGACGGAGATCCTACATCACGTTTGAAAGACAAAATTAAGAGCCTGATTCATCACGCACTGTCTGAAGGGTGGATTGAGTCAGAAGAACATCTTTTCTGGATCAAAACAAACCCGAACATACCGGCCTTTTATCTGTTACCCAAAGTGCATAAAAATTCAACTACCCCACCTGGCAGACCTATCGTGTCAGCGATAAATTCCATTCTGGAACCCCTCTGTCTATTCTGACTATTTCCTGAGACCCTTCGTAAGGACCATGAGATCTTTTGTGAAAGATACGAGCATGGTAAATATTATTAACAATCTTCCGTGCCAAAATAACAGCTTACTCATTACATTAGATGTGACATCTTTATACACGAGTATACCACAAGGGGAGTGCCTTACAATTATGGAACAGTACTTGAACAAACGCACTTCCTCTCTAGAGCAGGTCCCAACAGCCCTTTATCCTGGAGTACATTCAAATAGCACTCACAGAAAACCTTTTTCTGTGCGATGGAGTGTTTTTCCAACAAATCCATGGAACAAGCATGGGGGTAGCCTTTGCACCCGTTTTTATCAAACCTCTTCATGGATCATTACGAAGGCATGTCTAAATACCATGCCAATAACCCGTTTGTAGCACAGATAGGGAAATGGTTACGGTATATAGACAATGTTTTTATGATCTGGAAGGGTGATGGTATTACATTGAACAAATTCTTACTTTGGCTGAATACCCAGAACGCGTACATCAAATTTACAATGTCTTTTGGTTCCTCCTCTATCCCTTTCTTTGACTTACTAATTTGCAAATCTGACAGTGGACATTTGTCCACAACTCTGTTCCGAAAACCTACAAATAAGAATACCCTTCTCCAATTTAATAGCTTTCACCCTCTGGCCCTATGGGAAAATCTCCCGATTTGGCAATTTTTGAGAATCAAGTGAAACTGCTTGAAGATTGCTGATTATGTAAAAGAAGGTAAAGAAAACTAGAGGCTATCCAAAAAAGACATTACATGCCGCTTTCAAGCGAGCCCAACACACAAATAGAGAAAGATGTGTACATCCAGAACCAAAAGTAAAAGAGGACAAAATGACGTGTTACTACGTTCAGCCCCATCAGTAACAAATTGAGAAAAAGTATAAAAAAAGAATTGGCACATTCTGCAAACTACAGATTTTAAGCCCACGGCACCACGGTTTGCTTTTAAACAGCAAAAGAATTTTAGAGATCTGGTAGTCCATACATACCCCAAAAAAGAGGTCAGATCGAACCAAACCACGTTATGGCACCTTCCCCCAGTTATCGGCCATTTTAAATGTGGGAAATGTGTAGTCTGCCCATTGACTAGCAATTTGAAATCTATTGAACTCAACGGAAAAGATTGAGTGTTCAGCAACTTTTCCAATTGTGGATCATCTTGGGTGATTTACGGGATTAAGTGCCCATGTAATTTAATTTCCATATGTAAACCCAAAAGATGTATAAAACAACACGTATGCGAACACAAGTCTTGTTTGAAAAACAAGGTAGCCAACAAACCTTTAGTTGCACACTATGAAATAAACATAAATATACTGATATTTTTTGGTTCGTTTTACAAACCATCCCGGCAACAGAAAGAGGTGGAAACAGAGAAATGTTACTGAGTATGAGTGAACAACGGTGGATCTATTCTCTAAATACGGCTACAAAAGGCCTCAATACATCCGTAGAATGGAATTCACTTGTTATTCTATCGTGATCCCCTCTAAAAACATAAACATGAAATTTGGTTACAATGATATCTTTCCCAATGTTTCAATCCTGGATGCCTTTTGACCCTCCTACTAGATGGGCCACGTACCCTAACTGTGCGGTAGCACTGAGGCCTGTCGCCTTTAATATCCCTTTGTTGTAAATGCTAGTTGTGTGCCATGTAGTTAAGCTGCTCTCTGAGACTGTGCAGATTTTTTGGAGACCTCTCTATAACAAAGAGAGTTACGTGCCTCATGCTGAAAAAAGCTCCATTGTAAAAGGAATGCTTTCACTTTAAATTTGTCGGAGGCTGGTGAATTTGGTCACGTGATAGGTCACGTGGCTTCAAAGACATCCTCTGCTGCAATAAAAGCACTACGCAATCCTAAGTGTCCTTAGACCACCACAACATATTTTTCACCCGCTGCGGCTCCCTCGTCTCTCGATACCACTGCAAAAGCAAGGTAAGCTGCTTTGTAGCTGCACAACCTTTTTCTAAATGCGATTTCTATGACACACTTTGGGCAGCGTTCTGACACGACCCATTTGTAAGCACATCCTGTAATTTGAAGCTGTAGGCGTTTGGTTAAGTGGGGATGTGGATTATGGTTTCTTGGTTGGGCGAGTGAAGATGCCCCTCGCGTGCTTTCCTCCACTATGTATTTGACTTTGAGACTCAGGCTCCTACGCATAGGTAGCGGAGGGCCGAGTATCTAGCAGCCCTATTGGGTTTCGTGTTAACAAGTGAACAGTGCCTAAATTGGGGTGGTGTTACACCCACACTCGCATAGCATTTCTGCCGTTGTGGTGTTTTTAGGTAGACTCATGAGGCTGAGCTCCCACGTAATTGTTTGCCCTTTTGGAAGTGTGCTGCCGACGTCAGATCGCGTTGCACAGGATTTACAACCAGACCTCCCTGGTAGAAAAGTATTTTACGCCAACTGGGATCTAAGTAAATCGGACATTTTGTCCACTTCAGTTAACAACTTTGAATTAAAATAGACTTCTGTTCCACCTATGTGGTAGCTGTGGGGCAGTTTTTTGAGAAAAATGCCTTTAAAACAATTGGCCATCATAAATTGTAAATAGAGGATAACAATCCTTGTTTGATATTCGTCACATGTTTCTAAATCAGATTGGAATGCAAACGAACCGGGGGTGATTTACTGAACATCCGGTTTGAGGAAAATAACTTTACACGGCTATTTTCGAGCCGTGTCTTTGAGCTCATGTGTCATGATCTCTGCTTCCAAAAGGTCAGGGTTTTCCCAACTCCCTTGGAAGCAGATCCATAACCCAGGTTCCGAGTGCCAACCAGTCCCAATTGGGACCTTTTGGACCCAGTCCTGGTGCCAGTGGCACCAGGCTCATAAATATGCCCAGTCCCAGCGCTGGAAGCGCCGGGCTCATAATGCTTGGGTGGACTTACCTGCAGCAGACCATGCTGCTTACTTGCCTGCCAGTTGAGCCTCTGATCCTCTTCTGTTTGGAACTACTTTTCCTGTTGGGTGGGGCAGGAGCCACACCCTAGATTCAGAACACTGGAAATCTTCTGGAAAGCATGAACTCTTTTCTTACCTAGGCGTGGCTGTGGAAGGAGACTACTAAGCACTACAGGAGGCTATTTAAACCACACCCGATGGATGAATCTTGCTTTGCGTTATTCTGCATCCTCTGCAGCAGAACGCTCATCGTGTCTTCTGCATCTGATCCTGGGCCTAAGGAAAAAGGCTTACCATCCGGAATACAGTCTTCAGCAACACCTATAAAGACCAGAAAGAACAGGTTAGCATTACGGTCTTCAGTGACAGCTCTTCACTTACCTGGTCCATCGGCTGTCACCAACGCCTCGCGCTGCATTCCGGCATCTGAAAGACAAAGGCTTACCTACTCTTCGTGCGCTCCGGAGGTCTTCACACTGCATTCCGGCATCTGAAAGACAAAAGCTTACCAACTCTTCGCACGCTCCGGAGGCCTTCGGCGCTGCATCCCACATCTGAAAGACAAAACAAGGTGCGTTTAAAGACATTGGGGAACTTTAATACTCACGTGCCATTACTCCTTTCCACATCTAACCCAGTGGGTATTCCGGCACCCTGCAGCCGCTCCGAACTTGTACCAGCAAAATAAAAAGACAGTTAGAGCGCATCGTGAAGCAGGCAACTAGCGCTTACTTACGTGCTTCCAGGCGCTTCTATTCATCACACGGGCTCCATCTTCAACTCACTTCAGCCCGTCATCCGCCATCGCCGGAACCCTGCAAAACAAGAAACATCATTACTAAAGACTTTAAAGACATTAGAATTACTCGAAACTTACCGTTCGTGCAGTAAACGACGGACAGCAGTCCTCTGAAGTCAAGAGGCCTGCTCCCCTTATCCAGTGAAGAAACTGGTTACAGCACCCTGCCCCGAGGCAGATGGAGAGCACGGCGTTCACTTACCTAAGGTGAGAGCGTTAACCTTTGGGGTTCTACAGGAGAAGAGAAAGGGAAGAAGAGAGAGACATTCAATAACCCAGTTCCTTAATCCCATATTTTCTATCTGCAGACATCTTACCCTTCGAGTCAAACATACTGTGCACAGAGGTCCAGCCCAAAGAGCCAGCCGTGTGTTACACATCACCTTTGAAGATACGGTATACGCCCAGTCAAGACCGGCGCCTCTACGGGAATCAGGTGAGCGTTACAGAACGCAAAGCCTACCACAAAACTCCCGTCCAGGCGCTATGGAAACCTCGGATACCGACCAGCTAGCCCAGTTACTTGGGGAACTAAGGGCAGAAGTGCATGCAGCCCGTCAGGAAACGAACGCTCTAAGAAGGGAACTGATTATTTCCAAGGAGCGAACAGATGATCTCGCTAGACAATTGCTACAGTCACAAGCCGGACAGACCCCGTTACCCGCATCTGGGGGAAATCTTCCTTCTACATCCTCTATGAATCCAGTGCAGATCAACCTACCTGGGAATGTACCTCTGGCTCCGCCCGAACGATTTTCTGGTGACCCAAAGAGGTTTGCAGTATTTATCAATCAGTGCCGGTTGCATTTCTTATGCCGGCCAGCAGCCTTTCCAAGTGATCAAGCTAAAGTAGCTTTCGTGCTTTCGTACCTTAGTGGCAATGCGGCAGACTGGTCGATCCCTCTAGTAAATCAAGATGATCCGGTCCTCCATGATTTTCAAGCTTTTCAGCTCAGTATGGAAAAACTGTTCGCAAGACATTCACAGGGGCAGGCCTTGGACAATGAGCTTCTTTCGTTGCGACAAGGTAATCAAGACCTTTTGGCTTATATTGCGTCTTTCAACAGACTGATAGTGGAAACTCAATGGCCTGAGGACAAAAGGATTACGCTGTTTTATAGAGGTCTACGTGGAGAGCTCAAAGATGTGTTAGCCCAAGTAGTGAATCCCCCACAAGATTGTTCGGACTATATAGACTTAGTCGTTCAAATAGATCACAGACTGCAGAACAGGAAGGCCGATCGTTCCAAGTTTGATGCTCGAGTATTTTCCAAACCGCCAACTCCTTCCAAAGGAGTAGACTCCGGGGAACCCATGCAAATAGGGGGTCTGAAAGGTCCTCTAACACAAAAGGAGCGGCAAAGGAGAAAACCGTTGCAATTATGCCTCTATTGCGGAAACTCAGGGCACTTTCTTCGAGACTGTCCGGTGAAACCTGCCAAGAAGGCAGTAGGAGCTGCAGTTACCAAAGTTACAAACTCTGAGCAGGGAAACGACCTCGCCCGACAAGAATAGAGGTCCTCTTGCCGAGCGTGAAAACCAGTTCCGTGACCTCGCATTTCGTGATACCTATGGTCCTCATTAGCCCTGATAATCCGGATCGATTACATGCAATTGAAGCTTACGTCGACAGCGGTGCCATCGGCAATTATGTGGATCATGAAATGGTTTTGAGGATGAATCTAACTCTTTGTCCCAAGGCTGTAAAGGACGTCATTACTACGGTGGATGGTACGGAGATAGCCTCCGGGCCAGTAACGCATACCACTCAAGAGGTGACGCTAGTAAGTCAAGATGGACACCATGAGAAGATCGTGTTCGATGTGATCAAGGCCCCTCAGTTTCAGATTATTCTAGGAATACCTTGGTTAGAGAAACACAATCCTCTGATCGATTGGCGAGCAAGAACGGTCCAGTTTCCAGAATGTGTCTCTACTTGTCACCCTCCACCTGGTGTTGCACTGGCAGCAATTTCTTCAGAGACTCCCCAGTTACCTCCCGAATACCTAGAATACCAAGATGTTTTCCGGAAGGATGAGGCTAACTCTCTACCTCCTCATAGGTCTTATGACTGCCAGATAGACCTGATACCGGGATCTACTCCTCCTTGTAGTAGAATTTATGCCCTCACCGAGCCTGAGAACCTTCACCTTCGACAATACCTGGATCAATACCTGGCAAATGGGTTTATTTGTCCTTCCAAGTCCCCTGCTTCTTCAGATTTGTTCTTCGTTCCAAAAAAGGAAGGAGACCTTAGAACTTGTATAGATTATCGCTCCCTGAACCAGATCACCGTTAAGAATAGATATCCGTTACCTTTGATCCCTGAACTCCTGGACCAAGTCAGAAAAGCATGCATATATACAAAGCTGGATCTTAGAGGAGCTTACCACTTGGTACGAGTAAAAGAGAGCGATGAATGGAAGACGGCCTTCCGCACCAAGTATGGGCTATTTGAATATCAGGTCATGCCCTTCGGACTTTGCAATGCCCCGGCCGCCTTTCAATATTTTATGAACGATGTCCTCAGAGAGCTCATAGATGTGTGTGTTGTTGTTTACATTGACGACATCCTCGTTTATTCTTCATCGGAATCTGAACATCGGAAACATGTGAAAATGGTCCTCGAAAGATTGCGTCAACACAAACGTTTCGCTAAGTTGGAAAAATGTGTTTTCAACGTGACTGAAGTTGAATTCTTGGGATTCATATCACCTGGCGGAGTGCGTATGGATTCAAAGAAGGTCGATGCAGTTCTCAAATGGCCATCACCATCCTCCGTAAAAGGTGTGCAAAGCATGTTAGGCTTCGCTAACTTTTACCGCAGGTTTATCCCCGAATTCTCTCGAATAGTCCAGCCCATCACTGCCTTGTTAAAGAAAAACAAACGTTTTGAATGGTCTACCGAGGCGGAACAAGCTTTCCAGGATTTGAAGACTAAATTTATCTCTGCACCAATCTTAAAACACCCTCGCACCGAACTCCCCTACATCGTGGAAACTGATGCTTCAAGCCTTGCCATGGGGGCAGTTCTATCACAAAAGGACCCGGTAACCAATCAGTTGCATCCCGTGGCATTTTGGTCCCGCAAATTCTCGCCTCCTGAAATCAATTACACGATTACTGACAAGGAACTTCTGGCTATCAAGTCTGCCTTTAAGGCTTGGCGGCATTATCTGCTGGGGGCCCGACACACCATTACTGTGATTACGGATCACCGAAACCTGCAATATTTGAAAACCGCAAAAGCCCAATCCTCTAGACAACTCCGTTGGGCATTATTCTTTGCCGAGTTTGACTTCATAATTACCTATCGACCTGGTACAAAGAACGGTAAAGCTGATGCCCTTTCTCGGATGGGAGTGGAAGAACACTTGATCAACCCTACACCTGTACCAATCATTCCCGAACAAAGAATTCTGGGTGTAATCGCCACAGAATCCATAGAGGAAGTTAAGGATAAAGCCAGGCAACTTGTAACTCCAGCAGACATACAGAATTGGCATCTGCAGGGAAAGGACTTTGCAGTAAAGGACAACTTATTGTATTTCCAAGAACGATTATACCTACCCAGCACAGATTTACAGAAAAAAGTAATCTCTTGTTATCACGATTCTTTAATGGAAGGACATCCCGGTATGGCCAAGACCTCATAAAAGATCAAGCGCTACTTCTGGTGGCCGTCTTGGAAAAAAGATATCAGAGACTTTATAATGTCCTGTGGAGTATGCGCCCAAAACAAGAGTCAAAAGGAAAGACCAGCAGGCCTCTTACGCCCTATTGACATCCCACCTCGCCCTTGGCATACGCTTTCTATGGACTTCATCACCGATCTACCTCCATGCTCCGGATACAATACGATTCTAGTAATCGTGGACTTATTCTCCAAGATGGCGCATTTCATTCCGCTCAAAGGCTTGCCAACAGCAGCAACTCTGGCCCGAGAATTTCTCGAAAACATCGTCCGACTGCACGGTTTTCCTTCGGTTCTAATTTCGGATCGAGGTAGTCAATTTATTTCTCATTTTTGGCGAAGTTGCTGTCGGTCGGCTCAAATTGATGTGAGACTATCGACCAGTCACCACCCTCAGACCGACGGACAAACCGAGAGGACCAATCAAACTCTGGAACAGTATTTACGCTGCATGCTGCAACAAACTGAAAAAACTTGGAAAGACATCCTTTGGATAGCCGAATATGCCTACAATAACTGTCCATTCGGGAACTGGGAAAACCCCGTTTTTTCTTTTGTACGGCAGTCACCCTCGAACCTCGGAGTTGGATCCCCTCCAAGATCTTGAAACACCAGCAGTAGACTACCTGCATTCTACAATCACCCAAGCCTTTAAGGAAGCTGTTTCTCACCTTCAAAGGGCTAAAGAACAATACAAGAAAGGAGCAGATCAACATCGGAAGGAAGCCCCTCAATATCAAGTAGGGGATCAAGTCTGGTTATCCACCAAATATCTACCTCTAAAAGGGCCACGCACATTCAACCCAAGATACCTTGGTCCCTATTCCATCACTACCATAGTAAACCCAGTAGCGGTCAAGTTGGACTTGCCCCCGCACATGAAGATATATCCGGTCTTCCACGTCTCTCTATTAAAACCTGTGCAACCTCAAACCCGACTAACTAAATCTCCAAAACCTATCCTAGTTGATGGGGAACTCGAGTTTGAAGTCAAAAGCATTCTGGACTCCAAGATCTCCAAATCTAAACTATTTTACCTAATTGACTGGAAAGGCTACGGCCCCCAAGAGAGATCCTGGGAACCTGCTGAATATGTCCACGCTCCTCGCCTAATCAAAAGATTTCACCGAACATTTCCTGACAAGCCAAAACCCCCGGAGAAGCCCGGTTTGGGAGGGGCCTTGAGGGGGGGTACTGTCATGATCTCTGCTTCCAAAAGGTCAGGGTTTTCCCAACTCCCTTGGAAGCAGATCCATAACCCAGGTTCCGAGTGCCAACCAGTCCCAATTGGGACCTTTTGGACCCAGTCCTGGCGCCAGTGGCACCAGGCTCATAAATATGCCCAGTCCCAGCGCTGGAAGCGCCGGGCTCATAATGCTTGGGTGGACTTACCTGCAGCAGACCATGCTGCTTACTTGCCTGCCAGTTGAGCCTCTGATCCTCTTCTGTTTGGAACTACTTTTCCTGTTGGGTGGGGCAGGAGCCACTCCCTAGATTCAGAACACTGGAACTCTTCTGCACTACAGGAGGCTATTTAAACCACACCCGATGGATGAATCTTGCTTTGCGTTATTCTGCATCCTCTGCAGCAGAACGCTCATCGTGTCTTCTGCATCTGATCCTGGGCCTAAGGAAAAAGGCTTACCATCCTGAATCCAGTCTTCAGCAACACCTATAAAGACCAGAAAGAACAGGTTAGCATTACGGTCTTCAGTGACAGCTCTTTACTTACCTGGTCCATCGGCTGTCACCAACGCCTCGTGCTGCATTCCGGCATCTGAAAGACAAAGGCTTACCTACTCTTCGTGCGCTCCGGAGGTCTTCACACTGCATTCCGGCATCTGAAAGACAAAAGCTTACCAACTCTTCGCACGCTCCGGAGGCCTTCGGCGCTGCATCCCACATCTGAAAGACAAAACAAGGTGCGTTTAAAGACATTGGGGAACTTTAATACTCACGTGCCATTACTCCTTTCCACATCTAACCCAGTGGGTATTCCGGCACCCTGCAGCCGCTCCGAACTTGTACCTGCAAAATAAAAAGACAGTTAGAGCGCATCGTGAAGCAGGCAACTAGCGCTTACTTACGTGCTTCCAGGCGCTTCTATTCATCACACGGGCTCCATCTTCAACTCACTTCAGCCCGTCATCCGCCATCGACGGAACCCTGCAAAAACAAGAAACATCATTACTAAAGACTTTAAAGACATTAGAATTACTCGAAACTTACCGTTCGTGCAGTAAACGACGGACAGCAGTCCTCTGAAGTCAAGAGGCCTGCTCCCCTTATCCAGTGAAGAAACTGGTTACAGCACCCTGCCCCGAGGCAGATGGAGAGCACGGCGTTCACTTACCTAAGCGTGTGAGAGCGTTAACCTTTGGGGTTCTACAGGAGAAGAGAAAGGGAAGAAGAGAGAGACATTCAATAACCCAGTTCCTTAATCCCATATTTTCTATCTGCAGACATCTTACCCTTCGAGTCAAACATACTGTGCACAGAGGTCCAGCCCAAAGAGCCAGCCGTGTGTTACACATCACCTTTGAAGATACGGTATACGCCCAGTCAAGACCGGCGCCTCTACGGGAATCAGGTGAGCGTTACATCATGTCCGTACTGAAGGCTTGGTGATATTTATTTATTGACTCATTCACTGTAGGGTAATAGGATACATATTTGCTAGAGATATGCCACATGTAGATCTGCTGATTATTAAATATATGAAAAAACTGCTAGATTAATGGATTAGATCTGTTTTCCAGGTATAATGAACACTGAAGTTTGATAGAACCACGATCGTATGTAATATTTTGTATTGTTTGTTTTTAGATATTGTCAAACCTCTTATGGGGTATATGAAAAATATTAATTACTACATCTAAAGAAATGGTCTGCCCTGAAGAAGGCCGTGGAAAATCAATGGTTGAATGGACACTAGAGATGGTGTTCTAAAATCCAGAAAGGCCGAAACATGTCGACAATTGACAACAGACTTATGAACCACTAAAGTCTTGTATCTAACACCCTTAAATAAAATCTAGGTAGTGTTGTATCAATCCAACTAACCCCTTTTCAGATGTTACTGTTTTTAAGAATGGGCTGAGATCATCATGTATTGTGGACTGTGTTACATGCATGTTAAAATCTTTCTCTCTTTTTAATTTTTCTAAATCTGTCTTAAAATGCATACATTTATATGGACTTATTTATGATTTTGTGAATTTCTTAAATTGTTGTGAATAGAGATGTAGTTCTATTTTACTTAAATCTGTGGCTGAAGTTGCACAGGGTGACATTAGGATCAACAGTGATGAGCATCACCTAAATGTTATATATGTACTAGGACCTAGGATAGTACTACTTCTCACCAAGCCTTGATCTGTACTGACATAGAGCGGGGTAATCGGTTGTCTCACTTTTGTTTAGTGCATCTATTATTGTTCTCCCGTTCTGAGAAACTGATCCCCCTTAACAAACATTTCTGGAGATTTCCTTTGTGTAGGTACTTTCAGAGCTTAGGACATGCAATTTCTTAATTGCGGCAAATATTGTAGGGGAGAAGTCGCTTACAAAAACGCAGCACGCTGATCCCACTAATTTGTATGTATACACCTCCACGGTCAGCCAAAATAATGTCAAGAACCATTCTATTCTCAAGAGCAACTAACCTTATTGCTTTTTGTTCCAGTGTCCTGTTGTAAAGTATGTCAGTGGTTCCTTTAATAGTTTTTTCTAACACCCTGGACAGTTTTCTAATATTGCATGAGTTTATTTCCTGCCCCCAAAAAGGTATAACTGATTTTGCTATGTCCCCAAATATTTGCCCTGTCGTGGCCGAGATTTTGATCTTTTTGCTAACTTAGAAGTTGTGGCGAGAAATACACCAGGTAATAATATCCCTAACTAATGGGTATCTTCCCAGTTTCTAGGTAACCATAGATAGGCTTGGTCCCCACATACAAAATACCTCCTATGTATAATGGTTTCTCTTTGTGCTCAAGTACAGTAGTATTCATGCATCTGGTAAATGTCCCGACTTGGTGGGAACCTTTTTTCTGGAGACAAAATGGAATGGAATGTGGATATGATTGACAGTATAGGAGGGAGGCATGGCATCTTTGTTTCCAACTGTAGCCATTTTGAAAGTAATTGGGGACTGGTAAGGCCTAGAGAGTCTATCAATGGGACTAGTCGATACAGTGTTCATTTTACTTATATTTGTAAACACGGAACACCCCGGCGGTGTTAATACCAATCTTTCAAATTCATTTATGTTCATTCCATCAAAGTTTCCAGTAATGCGATCATTCCATTTCCCAAAAACAGAGCTCTTAATGATGCACAGCAAGCAGTACTGAGGGGGTAGAGGATGTATATATCAACCAATTCCTCTTTCCCCATGCTAGGGTAAATGGGAACACACCCAGCAGTTGGATCTTTTTAGGATCGCATGTTTCATATTCATAATCAGTAATAGGGTATTATTATCATAACCTTTTCTGTGTTTCACATCTCGTGGCGGAAGAATGTAAGAAAGCACATGAGGTCGGGTATTCATAGTTGGAGCATTGACAGTGGGTAATATCGTGTTCATGGAATGCATAGTTTCTAAGTACCAAAACATTGGAATTAATGCAGATATGATACAGATAGATATGATGACCAGGAGCAGTTTAGTCTTTGTAGACCAAGTTTTCCTCGAAGCGGATTCAATGTCAGTGTCTATAGTTCTATTAATGTCTTCATCAGCGCAGGCGGTAGCAGGAGCGAATTCAGGCATTATCTATAAAGGATTATATAAAAAGTTTCTCAGCGTCCATCGGAAAAGTCCTCCACAGCAAGACATGTTTATTCAGCAGAGTTCAAGCAAGTTCAGTTCAACCTGCTTAAGATGGCAGCAAGCTGGTGTTTACCTCAACGGCTCCAAAATGCAGGAGCAAGTATCAATATTAATTTTTCTTAGTGTCGGTACTTTTGCCCCCGCTTGTTCACGCTAGGTTGCAAAGCCCTTCACTTCCAAAGATAGCATTGGGAAATTGCGTGTCGGAGCTCTCCTACGATACAGCTCATACGCTCCCTTTCCCTAGGCCTCCGTTTCCAGCTACATCCGTGAGCTAGAAACAAAGGCTGCAGATTACTTCTGATTTCGTGAACGCAGATTGTACATTTAAAGCTCCAGGTACAGTGTGATCGATGAACAATGCACTGTCGTTTGCAGCAGATGCAGAAACGGTGGCAACTGTTGATGCAATCAGTGATGATGATTAAGTAGACGGGCTAGTTTGAGGTAAACCTGATGTTTCAATTCTTGTTGTAATCTTCCCCAGTCCCGTTCTCGGGCTTAGGACGTATTCCTGGCTGAGTTTCGGCAATGTCTTTGTGATCGATCAGGGTTGGGTTTCTCTGCACATCAGGATTATCGGCCTCTTTCTCATGTGGCAAAGGAAATGGGATTCTTTTTGTGTGCGTTGCGTGGATCCAGGCCTTCCAATCGTTCACTTGGTCTGCAGTCTGCATGGCCAGGAGCATCTGGTATGGTCCCTTCTAACGCGGTGCAAGTGAAGATTTACTCTTGACATTTTTCACTAAGGTCCAGTCTCCTGGTTGCAGACAATGTCATGGACCCGTGAATCTGACAGGAAGAGCCTCCCGTACCTGCTGGTGAATCGAACGCAAGTTTTGAGTCAACTGTCTACAATACTCAATAAGTAGCGGATATTCAATATCCTTCCAATTTTTCAGGCGTGGCACATTCCAGACATTGGCGGGTCTCCCCATGACTATTTTATATGGGGAGAGACCAGTCCTTGCCTGCACAGACGTGCGCATGCACAATAATGCTAGTGGTAATGCATCGGGCCATTTCAAATTACATTCGGTGCATATTTTCACCAACTTATTTTTCAAGATACCGTTTTGGCGTTCTACAAGACCGGCACTCATCGGGTGTCTGGCTGAATGAAATCGTTTATTAATTTGGAGGCCTTCACAAATCTTTACTACCACATCCGCTATAAAATGCGGGCCGTTGTCTGACCATATGACATGGGGCAGCCCAAACCTTGGAAAATATTCCTTTAACATGGAATTTGCAGTTGACATGGCTGAACAATCTTTCAGGGGATAGGCCTCCACCCATTTGCTGAATGCACAGAACACTACAAGGACATATTTAAAGTTGTGGCATCTTTCCATCTCTATGAAGTCAAAATGAATGCCCTCAAAAGGCATTGAGGGAGGACCAAAACTTCCTACTGGTGTCACTGTTCCTTTTCCAATGCTGTGTTGCAAACAAGTCATGCAATTCTGAACCAATCCCTCGGCAGTTTTCTTAATGTTTTCATTGTACCATACAGAATCAAGGTGCTGAAAAATCTTTTTCGCACATGTCAGGCCATGGGCCATTCTAACCATCGCCGTGACATATGCATTCGGCAACATCCATCTATTATTCTCTGCTCAACAACCCTCGAGATCTAATTCTGCTGGACCCTCGGACCATTGTTTCATTTCCTCAGGAGTGGCTTCTGCTTGTACCTCTAACAGTCTCAATTCCATCTCCTATCATGCAGGACACTCTCTCTGCTGTATCAACATGCATTTTTGTGTGCAGATCAGTGGCAGTTTGCTTCGCGATTCTATCTGCAAATGCGTTTCCCTTTCATACATTACAAGTTATTTTTTTATGAGCGTTGCATTTCTTTCTTGCTAATCGCTTGGGAAACTCGGGTGCTGACAGCAGTCTCACTATTAAAGTGCCATGTTGAATCTTAGTTCCATGAGATGTCAGAAAGCCCCTCTTAGCCCATAATCGACCAGAATTGTGGCCCACCCCAAAAGCGTATTGACTGTCAATGTATATGTTCACACTAAGGTTTTCAGAAATTTCACATGCTCTGGCTAACGCTATTACTTCCGTAGCCTGTGCTGAGTTATATGGGATTCGTTTGCGCTTTACAATAGTTTTCAGTGTCGTAATGGCATAAGCAGCAGTTGATATGCCATTTGGCAATTTAAAACAAGAGCTGTCACAAAACAACTCTCCATTTGGCTCTTTCAGGGGTGTATCGGTTAAATCAATTCTTCCTGTGGTCTCTTGCTCAGCAATAATTAAGCAATCATGTGATAATTGTTTCTTACTCCCTTTTTCACTGGGAGGGGGTAATAACTCAGCCGGATTCAAAGTGCAACCTCTCTTTATTTAAATATGCACTGCAAATAGGATCAATTCATATCTTGTTAGTCGGGCAGATGTGAAATGTTGCATTTGCGCTCTATTAAAAAAAAGTCTATTAAATGGGGTACCATCACGGTTAAAGTGACCTAAAACCATCCCCTCAGTTTGTTTTACTGATGCTGCAGCTGCAGCAACAGCTCGCAAGCCACGCGACAAAGCACATGCAACAGGATCCAATGGGGAAGAAAAGTAACTGCATGGTCTATTTCTGCCACCATGTTCCTGAGTCAAAACAGTCAAAGCACATCCATCATTTTCATGTACAAATAACAAAAAACACTTCTCATAATTTGGCGTGCCCAAAACCGGAGCGGAGCATAACGCAGCTCTGAGCAAGTCAAAAGCTTTTTGACACTCCATGTTCCATGGCAAAGGTAAGGTAACATCCTTCCTTGTCAATGCCACTATGGGTTTCACGATTATCGAAAAATTGGCAATCCACTGGCCTACAATATGAAGCCATGCCAATTAAAGCCCTGGCTTCCTTTTGCGTTTTTGGAATAGGCATATCAGAGATGCTTTCTATGCGCTCAGGTGTCAATCGTCTTTCCTCCTTCGATAGGAGGTAGCTCAAATAGACCACCTCCTCTCTACAATACTGGAATTTCTTCAATGAAGCCTTGTGATAGTGTGCTGCTAAATGTGTCAATAGCGCAACAGTGCTTTCTTTGCAAACGGCCTCCGAATCTGCTGCTAGTAGCAGATCGTCAATATACTGTTATAATATGCATCCTGCCGGTAAATCTAGCATATCTAGCTGTTCCTTCAATGCTCTACTGTAAATACCTGGACTTTCAGTGTAACCTTGTTGAATACGTGTAAATGTGAATGAGCGCCCTTCTAATGCAATTGCAAACAAGTATCTACTGTCTGGATAAAACGGGAATACTAAAAAATGCGTTTTTCAAATCAATAACAATGAAATGTGATGCGGAAGCTGGTATTATAGTTAGAATTGTGGTGACATCCGGGACTAATGGGAATTGTGGAGCAACTATTTTGTTCACTGCGTGCAAATCAATTATAAAACGGTAAGGGATTTCATTACCTCCTTTCATGTAAACTGGAAGAATCGGGCTATTACAAATACTACCACTAATCTCCTCAATTACATTTCTAGAAATTAAATCCGACACGATACATTTCAATGCTCTTTCACCTTCACTTGAAATGTTGTATTGCGGAACACGCAGCAATGTAATTCCTTCCTTCAAAATAATTTTCACTGGTTCTACTTGCAAACATCCTACATCATCATTTACTGCCCATATACAAGTCGGTACTTCACACAATTCAGTCGGTAATGGCAGAGATACAAATTGCGATAAAGGAGTTTGTTGCGGCGAAATCGTCAAGTACACCATCAGGAGAACAATAAATTGCTGCATTCAATTTCTTCAATGGATTCAATCCCAACAAATTTTCGCCGCAATTTGTCGTCAAAAGAAATGGACATGATTCAGTAAATGGACCTAATGTGATTGGCACTGGCTGTGAAACTGGACTAATTACTGGTGTACCTGAGAACCCTACTGAAACATTGCTATGCCCTGACAGTGGTATATTTGGAACCCACTGATGGTCGATCGAACGTTTCTGTTCACATGTGTCCACTAGAAAAGTATGCTCCCTATTCCCAACTTTCATTTCCAAGTAGGGCCCTTTCTCGTCAACGGGAATAGGCACTGGTTCCAAACCCTGCTTCGGGCTGTCCTAGTGAAACAGTACATCACCAGATGTAAAGTCTCCAGAGTAATATGCATTGGCGGGTTTATCAAAAACATTTCTACCATTCATGGTGTTCTGTTGTTGATTCTGATTATCCTGGCATTATGGCTGCATCTGACTTCGGTTCTGTCCCGCTACTCCTGGACGACCTCTAAATGGTCTTCTCGAAATTGTCCCATTCATCCTCTGTAATTGCAGGCACTGTGCTCGCCAGTGGCCTTCTTGTCTGCAATAGGCACATTGATTTATTCCTATCGGACCCCCATGTATGTTGGACGATAATGCAAATTGGACTCTAGACAGTGCGTTCCTGCCACCTCCTATTATTTGTGGCTACCTGCTGCAGTAACACTCTTGTTTTTAAATCTTCTTTCTTCCTTATTTCCTTGTCCTTTTCTGAATTTACTCGGTTCTCATAATATTGGGCCATATGTAATACTTTGCTTTGTGACTTTGCTTGCCATGCACTTTCAGATGTCATTATTATTGTCTGAATTTCGGGTAACAATCCTTGTACAAACTTATCAACAAATAATCTCTTCCCAGGTTCGGTACTTAGATCTTGGCCACTAAAATCTGCAAATACATCTTCAAACAAGGTTAAAAAAATCTGATGCTCCCTCCGATTTACCTTGTAGACAAGCAGTCAATTTATCCCATACGATTCTCTTCTCAGGTACTACAGTCTTTAATTTTGCTACTATTTGTGAGGGCAAAGCTAGAATTAACTGCAGAGGTTTTTCCCCAGCCTTTCTCGCACTGTCAACTCTGAACAAAGTTTACCATGTATCACCTAACCTCGGCACATAATTTATACCTCTAATCTGTTTCCATATGTTAGCAGGAAGAATCGCAGGAAGCAATAAATCAATATCACTCAGTGTAAAAACAGATGAATTCAAAACAGATTCAGTATCCTTATAAAAATCAGCAAGATTTTTCCGAATATCAGGGATCGTCTGCTTTATAGTGTTCAGTTCTTGCCTAGAAAAGGGAGCATGTCCAAACTGCGATATAATGGGCTTCTATTGTTCACGCTGGACTTGGCCCATCGGCAGCAGTTTCTACTTTCGGGACAAACGTGGGAGGCACCTCCCTCATAGGTAATTGCAAAGTCAGGGGTTCTACATCTGTGCGTCTATTAAGCAGCAAAGCCAAATCAAGGGAGAAAGCAGTCGTTCCGGTGTCTGGCGAAAATGCTCTTTTATAAATCAGCAAAAAATCAGCAGGACAACAAACTTTCTTCGTGCATTCATGCTGTAAATATTCCACCATAACCTGTAACACTTTTCTCTGCATTTCTGGTGTATATTGACTAACCGTATCATGCACTTCAATCGGGGAAATAGCGGCATCGATAATCCATCTAAGCGCATCTCGCGTACAAATTGGCATCTCTTCACTAACAGGTTTCAACGGCGGAATAAATTGTTTCTGGACATATGACATATGCGGTTCACGCTTACTCATTACTACTTTGTGCAATCGATCAAGTTCTCGCTTAAACACAAATGTTTGCCCTACATGTTCTCGTATTTTTGCCGCATTATCTTGTGAATTAGAAAGGACAATAAAATCACGGAACTCTTGCGGTACCACTGTATCAGTTAAGTCACTCCATACTTTAACAAGATAATCTCCCATACATTCTAACAATACCTGTTGTTCACCAGGGCCTCTATGATCAGATATGGAACTTTGCACAGCCACTTCATTGCTATCATCTATACATGTCTCAGTCCACTGTTTCAGAACTTCCTTCCGTTCTTTGAAAATCATACTACGAGTCAGTCTAATACTTCCTTTCGCAGGCCCCATTCATGAAAACTGCCAGCTAAAGCGTATAACTCATGCTCTGTAGGAGGTGGAGGAAATGATGTCATGGGCGCAGATGGAACGGCTACTACAGGTGCAGATGGAAGAGTGGGAATAGCAACAGGAGGAGATACAGAGGGAGGTGGTGCAACTGGGTCAGTACTTGGATGCTCATTTCTACCCTCATTTAGTATCTAATTTATCAATTTGTCTGATGTATGCAAATCTTGTGAAGGATATATTTTCTGTATGTCTAATTGGAAGGCCCTATCCATGTTCCTAATGGCTTCTGTCTGCTTCTGCTGACCATGCTCTAGCGCTTTCTCTGTTTGATTTATGTCTACGTGCATGTTTCTCTCTACTTTTCAAGCTTTGATTCGCTTCCTTTCTCCAGTCCCTTACAACGTCGAACGCTGCAGGTCTGGCCTTTTTGTGTAGCAAAACTGATTCCAAATGTTCTATATGTGCTTATTCCAAGCTCCCATTATTCGGCCATTGAAGGTCTGGTACACTTCTGGTCTGCCTATGCCAGCCGCATTAAACACTATTGCCCCTATTCCGTATTTAATGTACATCTTCATATGCCGGTGACCCCTCAGGTGGCACGGCCTGGCCAGTTTCCAAAGACTGTCTACCGCAGTGAACAAATCTCACTAGACAGGAAGACAATTTCCCAGGCATGGTTAATTCTTACTGTTTTTACCTGGGCGTTTGTACTTGCAAGTCCAACACTCAACCAACATCCGGATGTTTAAGAATCGGGGCACGACTCACCTGATCAATCAGTTCGTCTCTCAGGACGCAATTTGCCCGTATACAGGCGCAACCAAGAATCGTCACGATCGTGTGTCTGGCACAATTTGCCTCACTTCCAGGACCCTCTCCTCGATGCTCTCTGGGTGCTGCTCATCGAACAGGGACCGGCCGTGTACAGATCTGCAGAGGAGTCTCTAATCACTTCTGGAGGAGCGCCTGAACACCTTCCGATCCCGGACCGACAGCTTCGTCCTTGACTCGTTCTTTGCCGTCAATGTACGTGATGGATCATCACAAGGAGGGTCCCTATTCGGGCACCATTTTTGTAAGAGCATATATGGAATAAGGCACCATAACCATATACTAATGACACGCCAATCGTGAGGTTCGTTTTCCAAACAAATCTGGTTTATTCATTGAGTATCACAGTTAACCGACCGGGTCTCAACGCCTCATGACGTGTGTTCCCAGACACTGTGAGATGAAAGAGAGCGAGCAGTGCTTAAAGCAGTCATATATATACATAATACATCATCTTTCACAATACCATTCGGCCCACCCTTATACATGTCATACAAGCTAGGGTTCGGTAATTGACAGCTATCCATATAACTTCAGTCAGTCTAAACATTAGTATTTCTAGCAAAGACTGCAGAGAATGTTTTCTGTTATGGGGAACACAGGGTCCTGGCACAGGGAAGAATTTCATGATCTTGCATGGAGACATTCCAACCAACGTTATCTGTTTGCTGCGCTCATGAACTAAGGGTCAGACAGTTCTAAAGCAGAGAAAAATACCATCCTTCGTGTAGGAGCACCATTAGTTGCATATAATTCACATTTAACTGCCTTTTACAGCAGCGCTTGCAAGACAAACCGGAACCTAGGTTGTTGATTAATGGCGGCTCTTGCCCAGGCCTCAAGGCCTTGCGAAGAGGAAAACAATGTATATCTGTAGGGTTTTACATTCCCGTCTACGCTAGTATTTATAGTTTAAACTGTGGCCTCGCACCGTGTCTGGCTCTGAAGGGCAGAATATATTTACAAAGTGTTTACAGAAAAGAAAATGGCCGGCATTTACAAAATGGACTCCCAATGGTGACATTCGGGTTTCATGGTTTGCAACGTTTGTCACATGATGCAATTGGCTTCTGGCCAACCTATTATTCATATCATTCGGGCTATGCGATTGCATTTACGGTATAACAGGGCGATCATGGTGCAGGATATTATAGTTGGGGGGGGGGGGGTGCATTTGCATTATATCTGGGTCTGAGGTAGCAGTGAAACATGTTTCTGTTATGCACAGAACGTCCGGCTAAAACTCCTCAAGGATGGAATAAATATCCTCCTGATGAGCCACTGCAGATCTGACATTAATAAGTATGCCTTTAATAGAATTATTGTCTACATTGTTGGTATCTTCCTTCCATATTTCATGGGAATTGGTAATAACGAACCCCCATAATAATAATAATCATAATTTGGCACTTATATAGCGCTACGAACCCTGCGGTATCTGAGCGCTGCTTATTATTACCCACGGTGTGTGGTGCTCATTTATCGACCTCGGAAGGATGAAAGGCGGCTGAGTTTGGCCCCGCCGGGATTCGAAGGCTCTGCACGTAAGTCAAATTGAGCACTCTACTCGCTGTGCTATTTGAACGGTCATGGCCAACATGAACTCACCGGAGCCAGTGTAGTAAGGGCAGTATGAGTATAGGTATTCCCTGAGGAGGTCTCAGGGAAAAGTCCTAGGCAATTACGGGCCAAGAGGCCCCGTATGGTCCCGGACGGGTACAGACAGGCTTTCCCTAAGCACGCCTTTGATGCACTGTAGGCGTGGCCGCTGCGCCCGTCTGCTGCACATTTATGCCGAGAGAGAGACGACAGCTTTGCGTGCACGAGCGCAAGTAGAGAAAGAAAGGGGACTAATGTGATTCCACACAGGATCACAGAATCTGGGAATTACTGAGGCAACATAAGCAAATGCTCGAAGTTGTAGCTGTGCGGCAGAATGTGTATTACCATGGACTGTGTTGGTGCTGTGCTGCTGGTTTTTCCTTCATGGCTTAAGTGGATGTTGTGCTGCTGAAGGGGCTTTCTTGCAGGACATTAGTTGGTGCTATTTTGTGGTTGTATGCTTTTGGAGGTGGTGTTTGTTCAGTAGCATAGCCCTAATGCATCAATGGAAATGCACTTCCTGCAGAAGGATAGTCTATGGATTGTGGTAGTTTGGGCTGTGTTGCTGGAGATGCTTCAACTAATGGTGTTAGCCAGTGCCACGCAGTAGGGGCGGGGGGGGGCTGTCCCTGCATTTACTAGGCGTAGTGCTGATAGTTAGCTTTTTTTTGCAAGATTAGATGTCGTTTGTGGTGAAACAACTTTTGCGTCTTTCATATGTAATCGCTAGATATTTGACTTAGTCTATTCCTGCTGCTTACACTTTTTTTTTTTCAGGTAATATTCTTCTCTTGTCAAACCGCAACGCTTCTTCCCAGGACAAGCTGATGCTGATTGATTTCGAATATAGCAGTTACAATTACAGGTGTGTGACCGAAGTACCATGGTACCCTAGCACAGTAGTTTCCTGCTGGAGGGAGGGAGAGAAGAAAATGGCATTTCAGTAATCGAGTTTGGAATGTATCAATGATTCGATAACTGCTGGTCAATCCTTGCTACATATAGATCCTGTCCACGGACAATTGAGTTCCGTTGCTGCATTATTTAGAGACATGCAAGGAACTATGTTGGTTTGGAAGTGGAGCATGTTTACTGAGGTTTCTTCCATGAAAGTGCTGATCCGTCACTATTGATCCTGTGTAAGAATGACAGAAATCTGACTGCTGTATCACATTCTTTGTATGTTGGTCCATTTTAAAACTCGTATCATAACAGGCTGCCAGTGTGCGGTCTTAAGACTGATCTCAGTAGGGGATAGTCACTGACATTCTTGAAGCTTGCTTGTTAATAAGACTGTTTATTGGATAGTACTGTTTATTTAGTGATGAATCTCATTTGGTTTGGGCTTTCATGGCATTGCTGAACATTCTTTCCTTTTCTTTTTCAATGCAGGGGATTTGATATTGGGAATCACTTCTGCGAGTGGGTCTACGATTACACCTATGACAAATGGCCCTTCTACAAAGCCAGCTTGGAAAACTATCCAAACCGAGAACAGCAGGTATAACCCACCTCTCCTGAAGCCTTGGGTCTTTTGCTACAAACCAGGTCCTAGGTTGCTTCAAAGTAATTAGTTGCCAACGTTCTACAAGCACTGCCACTTTGTCAAGCCCCCCAAAATAGCATTAGAATCTGCCACTCTCCTGGTTATATCCCTATGAGGATACCCTTTCGTACTGCCACTTCACAGTGCTACTCCCATTGATATACTTCTACCTCCTACTGCAGCCTTTGATGCCTTTGTTAAGTAACACCTCCCAATGTTGACTGTAGAGCTGTGTCTTAATTGTAATGTAGTCCATTGTTGCCACTGTAGAAAACCTTTCTAACGGACAATGCATAGATTTCCGACATTGATATATGTTTGATACTGCCACCTCTGGGCGTAAACCTAGCTTTTGCCACTACCACCTACTAGTTCTACACCTATTATAGATCCCTTGTTTTTTCTACTCCCAATCATGTCTTCTAGATGTCATCCAACGCATTGCCCCTAAAGATATACCTTAGCATTGACATCTCCCTTTATTGCTCCTGTACAAACCTCAGAATTGGTAACATCCAGTGCCAAACCATGAATCAATTTTCTTTACGACACCCCTAGTGCTTCACCTATTTATGTCCATTGGTACCCTCTCCCAACTCTCTGCCTGCTGTCATCCTGCCACCTGCACCTTGGTTCTGTCTCTGACCACTTTTTTAAAGTTTTTTTCTCCAGCATGGGGTCTAGCATGGATTCACATGCTCATGAATATTCCCCGTCGTCAGGCTGGGTATCCTCGGTAAAGAAAAATCAGTATCAGTTTTGTTTCTGATCTGTGTTTCGTAGTAGTAACCAATCACTGATCTCTGCGTCATACTGACCACAGCCAATGACTGCCACCTCCCTAAGCCCCGCCTCTGGCAGCCATCTTCAGATTTTTACTGCACGTTCAAGTGTTGGGATCCTCGTGCTATTGCTCTCGAGCTTTAGTGCTTTTTTCGCGCTTTTTCTTAGGAAAATTTTCTCTTTTCGGTCAAAAGAGCCTCAAGCTCCACCGTTTCTTTATCCGATCAACGGGGACCCGTGTCGGATTCTTCTACGCCCCTCAAGGGTGAAGATTTCGTCGAGCCACGCTTTTGGAGGACTCCAGAAGTTTCTCAGGCCCTTCTCGATCATGGCCCAGGAGAAGGGAAGCTCGACGCCCGGAAAGCTGTTCAGGGTCTGCCCTGGATGTCAGCTTCAGAATGTCTTTAAGGAGGATGAACACTCCCTTTGCCTCTACTGCCTGCATGAGGACAAGACGTACGTGGAGAAGGACTGTGCGTTTTGCGGCAATATGTCGGAGCGGACCATGAAGGACCGCCATCTGCGTCTCGCCAACTGGCTGGAAGGGAAGAGCCCGTCAAGCGAGAAGAAGAAGTCCGAGCGGTCTTCTAAGACCTTTGAGGGCGCCCCGGCGACGGGGGTCCAACAGAAGGCCAAGCACCGCGAGTCCGCTGGCACCGGGAGCACCGAACGGTCGGGCTCTACGGGCGCCAGGCAGGGCGCATCCTCCCCGGCGCCAGATTGAAGTCTTAAGCCACGGCGTTGGCGTGGAAGAAGACCAGCCCGTCGGGAGGGACCCCGATGTAGGAGACGACGAGAACGTCGAGGATGCCGACGGGGCTCCTGACAGCCCGTCTGACTCCCCTCAACCAGTGCCGCAAGACAACTCGGCGGCCATTTTGTTGGCTATACAGTCCTTATGCTCGGAGATAAGGACGAGATTGCCGTTACCACCAACGGAGGAACCTCTCCCGACGGGGCACCCGGAGACAGGCCCTTCTGGGAGCCCTCCTCCTAAGAGAAGAAGGATTCATCCTCCACCTCCTTTTCAACCATCGCGCCCTGCTCAGCCCTCCTCCCTGTCCATGACCCGTGGGGATGATACGGGGACTGACAGGGCCGCGACGGGCACAGACGACGAGGTTTACGACGAGGATCTCCCGTCGTCACCTCCTCCCCGGGCCTCCCCGCCCGACGAGATTGGATCGTTTCATGCCATGATCGCCAGGGCATCCGAGCTTTTCCAGCTCTGCCCGGAAGAGAATAAGGAAGGTTTCCTTTATCAACGGCGCGAGACCAAGAGGAAGACGGTCCTCGCTGTACCTCTACTGGACGATATCTGGGATGAGGGTCTCGCCCTCCTCAAGAACCCATCCACAACGCCTGCGTGAAGGGATCGGTACGAGAAGAAGTACCGGGTCCTGGACGCGGCCCCCTTGTGCCTTGCGACCCCGGACTCGGTCGTCTCCGCGGCGGCCAGGAAGAAAGCGGGGGGGGGGCCTCGGCCTCTACGTCAACCTCCCCGCCGGACGGCGAGGGAAAGAAATTGGACACGATGGGACGCAAAGTCATCTCATCGGCAGCGACGACGATTAAGGCTGCCAACGCCTTGGCTATCGTAGCCCGCTACGACAGGGAGTTGTGGTACAAGATCGCCCACCTGCTGGACTTCTTACCAGACAAGAGGGCGGAGGCCCTACAGATCTTGCAGGAAGGAGAAGTGGCGTCGGACCACGCCATCACGATAGCGACGGACATCGCTGA
Source organism: Ambystoma mexicanum (assembly GCF_040938575.1). Lineage (NCBI taxonomy): Eukaryota > Metazoa > Chordata > Amphibia > Caudata > Ambystomatidae > Ambystoma > Ambystoma mexicanum. Next base: position 970,880,716 of record NC_090936.1, on the reverse strand, counting down.
CACTGGATTTCGCCAGTTGGGCAACGGCGTGTGCCTTAGACGGCGTGGATGGCTCAAGGCAACTAACTTCCGTCAGGACGTGCAGACCAGAGTCTTGGACATGCTGTTCGACGGGAGCAACCTGTTTGGGAAATTAGTGGACGATTCCCTACAAGCCATCAAGACTGACACGGAGACGGCCCGGGCTCTTGGTGTTCTCCAGCGACGACGGCCGCCCTTTCGGAGCAGCGGAGGCAAGCAGGGTGCCTCCAAAGGTTCTGGCGGCGGATTTTCCACCTATCGTCAAGCGGCCCGTTCGTCGTCACAGGAAGCCTACAGGGGACGAGGCAAGTCGGGCGGACCCCGCCGTCGTCGCCAAGGAGGACAAGGCGGCAAAGCCTCGTCGAAGCAGGACTGAACCGGCCGTGGGGTCGGGCCCCCACCGAAGCACCCCGGTGGGAGGCCGGCTGGCGAGCTTCGTCAGCGTGTGGGAGTCCATCTCCACCGACTGTTGGGTGCTGGACGCCCTGGCCCAGGGTCACGCGCTCGAGTTTCGAAAGAAGTGCCCGCCCGTCCCCCCGGTGGCCAGGAAGGAACATCACGTCCCTCAACTTCTCTTGGAGGTAAAGGCGATGCTCAAGAAAGGCGCCATCGAGCTCGTCCCAAAGAGGCTGCGGGGCTCCGGAGTTTACTCAAGATACTTCCTCGTGAAGAAGAAGACTGGAGGATGGCGTCCCATCGTGGACCTACGACGACTGAACAAATTCATCAAGGCACAGAAGTTCCGGATGGTCACCCTCCAGCACGTCCTGGGTCAACTGGAGGAGGGCGATTTCCTGTCGTCGTTGGATTTGGAGGATGCCTACTTCCATATCCCCATCCTAAAGGGACACCGAAAGTTTCTCAGATTCGTGGTTCAAGGGCGTCACTACCAGTTCAGAGCCCTTCCCTTCGGATTGAGGTCGGCACCCAGGGTGTTCACCAAGTGCCTCGCACCAGTGGCGGCGCGGCTGCGCCTGGAGGGGATCCACGTCTACCCGTACCTGGACGACTGGCTCATCCGAGCAAAGACAAAGGAGCTCGGCGCGGAGCACACGGCGAGGACCGTCCAACTACTCACGGACCTGGGATTCTCCATAAACTACGCCAAGTCGCACCTGGTGCCTGCTCAAGACGCACTGTTTCTGGGAGCGAAGCTCGACACAGTGGCGCTTCTGGCCTATCCGTCGGAGGAAAGGACGAGGGCCATCTTGGGCAAGGTGCAGCGGATGCTGGTTGCGGACGCGGCCAGGGTGAGGTCCATCAAGTCCCTCCTCAGAATGATGTCTTCTTGCATTTTTCTCATCCGCCTGTGCAGGCTTTGGATGCGCCCGTTACAGGTGTTCCTGGACGCTCGCTGGGTCCAGACGACAGGCAGCTTCGAGGACAGGCTCGCACTCGACGAGAGCTTCCGACGAGCGATCTGGTGGTGGGGCACCAGCGCGCATCTGACGGCGGGCATGGACTTCCAGACCCCGGGCCACCAGAAGACAGTGACCACGGATGCCTCCCTGGAAGGGTAGGGAGCGCACACCGAAAATCTGCACGCGAGGGGCCTGTGGCTGCCGACGGAGAAGTCCCTCCATATCAACGTCCTGGAACTCCGTGCAGTGTTTTGGGCCCTCAGGTCCTTTCTTCCGTCCCTCAAGGGCAAGGTGGTGAGCATCTTCACCGACAACACCACCACCATGTTCTACATCAGGAAGCAGGGCGGTACCAGATCCCCAGCCCTGTCCAAGGAGGCTCAGGATCTGTGGCATTGGGCTGTCGCCCAAGGGATGTTTCTGGTGCCGTTTCATCTGGCAGGGATAAAAAACACCATTGCCGACTCGCTCAGCAGGGAGCTGCGCTCGTGCCACGAGTGGGAACTACGACAGGATCTAGTGGACCGCCTGTTCCGACGGTGGGGCACACCCCAGATCGATCTGTTCGCGACAGCGACAAACTCCAAGTGCCGGAGGTTCGCCAGCAGGTTTCCCCAGCCGAGGAGCATGGGCGATGCTTTCTCGTACCCCTGGGAGGGCCTGTTCCTACATGCGTTCCCTCCATTGCCGCTGCTGATCCGGCTCATCAACCAGCTCAAGAGGTCACGGTGCAGGATGATCCTCGTCGCACCCGCCTGGCCGAGGCAGATATGGTTCCTGGACCTTCTGGACTTGTCAGCGTCCCTGTCAATCAAGCTGCCAGTGGACGCGGATCTTCTCTCCAGGGAAGGAGGTGCCATCCTCCACCACGACCCGAAGTCGCTGAACTTGCAGGCCTGGCTCCTGCAGCGTTAGAGTTTGGAGGTTACGACATACCGGCCGACTGCAGAGAGGTTCTTGCAAAGGCCAGGGCGTCCTCAACTCTTAAATGCTACGGACACAAATGGAAGAGTTTCTCTGTCTGGTGCCACGCATAGAAGATTAACCCTCTACGGATTACGGCTCCTCAAGTACTGCCGTACCTGCTGACACTGGCCAAGGCTGGGCTGGCGCACGCTCCCATCAAGATTCATCTTGCTGCGATCTCCCGATACACCAGAACCTCGGGACGGACGTCTTTGTGGTCTCATTGTCTGGTGAAAGAATTCATGAAGGGACTGTTCAGAACGTTCCCGCCGGTGAAGGCCCCGGCCTCGGCGTGGGAGCTCAACGTGGTGCTGACCAAGCTCATGGGACCTCCGTTCGAGCCTCTGCACTCAGCTCCGTTGAAGTTCTTGTCATGGGAAACAGCGTTTCTTGTGGCCATCACCTCCGCACGACGGGTGGGAGAGATCCAGGCCCTTTCCTGCAAGCCCCCGTACTTGACTTTTCACGACACGAGGGTAGTGCTCAGGACGCACCCCTCCTTCATGCCCAAGGTGCCGTCGGAATTCCACCTCAACGAACCCTTGGTGTTGCCTTTTTTCTTCCCGTCGCCTTTGTCGCCGGCTGAAAGGACTTTGCACTCGCTGGATGTGGCTAGAGCGCTGAAGTTCTACGTGGACCGCACGAAGAGTTTTCGGAAGACGTCACAACTTTTTGTGAACTTTGGACCTGTCAATCAGGGGAAAGCTCTCTCGAAGGCTTCCATTTCCAGATGGCTCTCCGGCTGTATCATGTACTGTCATCGGTTGGCAAACCGACCGCTGCCTGGCCGTCCGAGAGCCCATTCCACCAGAGCGAACGCAGCTACCGCGGCGTTCCTATCTGGTGTGCCCTTGCTGGACATCTGCAGGGCTGCTACGTGGAGGTCGACGCACACCTTCACGAAATTCTACTGCGTGGATCGGGATTCCAGGGAGGAGTCCAGGGTCGGCCAAGCAGTGCTGCGCAACCTGTTCGCCTAAGGTGAGCCTGGTGAGGAGGTAAGAATTGCTTAATGTTGAGTTTTAGATGTAATGCTTAATGTTGAGCCTTTGCCACCTCCCGTGGTTGTGCATGTGTGTAGTGCTATGTATTCTTTTATTCATGAGCATGTGAATCCATGCCAGACCCCATGCTGGAGAAGGAACAAGTTGCTTACCTGTAACTGTTGTTCTCCAGCATGGGTCTGGCATGGATTCACATGCAAACCCTCCCGCCTTCCCCTCTGCGGCTCTTCACTTGGTCATACTGCCACTTCACGTGCTACCAAATCTGAAGATGGCTGCCAGAGGCGGGGCTTAGGGAGGTGGCAGTCATTGGCTGTGGTCAGTATGACACAGAGATCAGTGATTGGTTACTACTACGAAAGACAGATCAGAAACGAAACTGATACTGATTTTTCTTTACCGAGGATTCCCAGCCTGACGACGGGGAATATTCATGAGCATGTGAATCCATGCCAGACCCATGCTGGAGAACAACAGTTACAGGTAAGTAACTTGTTCCTTATTTGGAATTGATTGCTTGTCTTCAACTGAATATTCAAACCATTTTTCTACACAATGCATTACAGCAGTAGGTCAAAAAAAGTTTGATCCAAGTCCTCTGTCTTGAAAGATTACTAGAAGCAATTTGAATAAAACCTGTCATGGTTTTAGGCTGTGACTCCTGGGACCTGATTTCAAAGACCAAGGTCTCTTGACTTTTCAGCACTGCAGAGAGTCTAGAGACCCCCCATTATGCAAAGAAGTGTGATTTGCAGCAGTGCCCAGTCTTGCAAAAAGACAGAGTTGGTATAACAACCCTTAAGGTAACATAGATTGTTTGCAGTACATTTCATTGTGTTGATCAGCCTAAATCCTGGAGAAATAGTCATTTTCTAAAATGAGGATGGTATCCGTTTTAATTAACCATATTTGTGTGAAGAGGAGTGTTCTTGAAAGATATCTTCTCAATAGATGTATAGGAATGTTTCCTGAAGGAAAATCAGTCTCCTTTTTTTTTATTGCTAAAATCCAACAAACTGGCATACTTTCTGTAAATTATTTGGAAAGGAGGGCGGGTGGTGAGGTTGCAACTGTTCCATAAACGTGCAGGACTTAGTTTATCTAAGGCCAGGGGTTGGTTCCCTACCTCGATTGTCACCCCTCTCTTTAAGAATCAAAATCTGAGCATTCCAGCTCTCTCAAGTCAAACAAGACTACAAATGCAGAATCCTAATAGCCTGTAAAGACCTAATCCTTAGCGTGATATGAATCTGAGTCAGAAAGTCACAAATCTGCCCAACAATGCTTTGGGTGGGCAACAGGGTGTTCCTAGCTCCACTACTCTCTTGGGAATAAGTGCAAATAATCCTTGGTCTGTCATGTCTGTCATTGCACTGCTAAATAGAAAATGGAAAACTAGAGGAGATTGCACAGTTGATACCCTTTTTGTATAAGGCTAATTCTTATGGATGCAAATTTTGTACTAGAACTACCTGAAGACGGCTGTGTTTCCTTGAAATCTAGCAGCTGAAAACACGAGTTGGGCTTAAGTAGGATTTGATCTTTGCAACATCCTGTACGTGTATGGTTCTTAAACAGAATAGGGAATTCATCTTTGGATTTAAAACCTGCCCTCATGAAGAGGGGCCTAATTAGCTCATAACAAAAAAGAAAGCCAAAGCAAGATTCTGGCACTAATATTCTAGCGAGCATTGAGGGAATGGAAACTTACTTCCTGTTCGCCAACAACAAGCTGATAATGCCACCCCCAATTCCTATGAGAAATAGTGCTTGTATCCGTTCATCCTGGTGCTGCAATAAATGGCTAAGCGTGCACTCACCTTCAGGAGAAATGGAATTCAGGGAGATTCCTGAAAGACTGTTGCATAGAGGCTGTAAAGAAATCATGGTATCAACAGTAGACACAGATACCTTTATTTTGTAGTTTACTCGGGTTGGTGAATTTCCTAACTAGCCCTAAATCTAAAATGGGAGTAATCTCGACCGTTAAATAAAATAAGTACAAGTCAGTCTAGTCAAAATAAATATACTAAGAAAACCTAACCTTGCCCTCCTTCTCCAATAACAAATATGTAAGGGGAATGCCAAAAAGGAAAAATAGTGTCTTAAAAGAAACGTCAGAATGGCTTAGGTAACAACTCCCTTTCCCACTTTCAGAAGCACGGGTTCTCGAGAGTTTCTTAAAAAAAGATAGGTTAAGGGCATCAGTCTTGTGCAATCTGGCTTGCTGGTACAATTTGACAGTTCAGGCTTCCGCTTCAAGGTTTTGACAGTCTATTCAATTCTTTAGGCGTAGTTCGCCTTACCACAAATGCACAGTTCTGTTCTAGGCATTCACTTTGCCACTATGTCCACACAGGCTTCCCTCTGCCGGGCTTGAGCCTGTCTCTTTTCTCATTCAACTCTTCACTTAATCACAGTTCAGCAAAGGCTTCCCTCCACCGGGCTCGAGCCTGTCATTTCCCTTTGTGGGGGTTCCCTTCCCCAAGTTCTATCCTTTACACCTTTTACTATCAAAGACTTTCAAAACTGGACAGATTTTACATAGATCTCTGCTTGACCACTTCGACTTCCTTTTGAACAATTTGCCAATCAACAATCTACACAACACTAATGATCCTTGGTACTTGTAGTTTCACTTTTGCCCCCTTGGCAAGTTAACACGCAACACCAATATCACTTGGTACTTGTAGTTTTACTTTTACCTTCTTGGCTTCTTTCAAAGTTCATGTCTTTACTTTTGCCCTCTTGGCGGATTTCAAAGTTCATATAAATGGCTTTTCACTCTATCAACTCTCGTTCGGGATTGCGGTTACTTTCTTGCCTTTGTTTCCCACTTTCCATAACTCTGAACATTTCAGAGACTTTTGAATGTGTGATTCCTCTTCGCAGGACCACTCTGTTACTTTGTATAATCAATCAAAACACTGTTCTCTTCACTATGCGTTTTATTGGCACACACGCAACCTTCATCTCTTGATACATGCCCCTTTTCCTCTTAACACAAACTATGCTTTTGTTTGCGTTCGATAACTCGCCAGTCGTGTTAATTGGGCTTGTATCTTCAGTACTTTTCTCGTAGCAGTCAAGGCCTTACCATCACCCTCTCTGCTCCTCCCCAGCTCTGCCGGTCACCCGGGAGGCTAGCGGGCCGCCTGGGAGCACCTTGAAGGTTTCTTTTTTTTTTTTTTTTTTAAACTTTACTCAGTTTTGTCAAAACCTTTGCAGCTCCGGTGTCGAGCTAACAAATAAATACATAAATACCTCCCCAGTCGGGGCTGGCCAGGCCTTCGTCAAGGGCGGGAACCATTAGTTCCAAAAGGCAAAGGAAGGGTAGTCCGAGCTAGTGTGCTTCTGAATTCATAATGTTATCGCCCTCTCGCCGAGTGCTGTTAATCTGTGCGAACACTAGTTCTATCAGTTTTGTCAGAGCTTGGGACTATCGTCTATTTTCGCCGGAGATTAATCTGTACCACAGATCATCCGTTTTGAAGATCCACAAGTCTTCAGCCAAAGAGGGGGGGTATAGCTTTCTGCTTTCAATCGTGTTTGGGCAGTCTATCACTAAGTGCTTTAGAGTCTCGAGCGTTTGCTCATTTTTACATAAGCGACAGCTTTTCTCGGGACCCGATCTTCTGATTGTTATAATCTCTCTAGTAGGGAGCAGATTGAGTCTTGCTCTCATAACACTATTTCTCAGATTCTTGTTGGGGAACTTAGCGCAGTATTGCAAAGGTTTTTTTCCTTTGTTGAAAGTAGGCGGGAGATGCTTCAAAAGTTTGTTCCCCGTTGCTTGTTCTATTGTCAGGATCCAATCATATTGTTCCATTTTTTTTTTGTTGATTCTTTCTGGATTTTCTTTCAGCTCTTTCTCAGAGCATTCGATGTTGTTCAAGTCATCTTTTCTGGCTTTGACCCATTTAATCAAGGCTTCACATTTGCATGCATCAATTTCTTCCCGTACGATGTTGTAGATAGGAAGGGTGTCTGACATGATAATTCGTCTATAGAGACGTAAGGCACTCTGATCGACCTTTGATGCCAAAGATATGAGCCCCAGCTCCCTCCTTATCGCCGACATGGCAGTGAATTTGGGAAGACCTAGTACTGATTTCCAGAGCTGTCCTTCAATTTTGCTCCAGATATTACATTTGAGATATAAGGCGGATTCCGTTCCATAGATCAAAGCTGGAATTACTTTAGTATTGTAGAAAGTTATTGCTGGAATGAGAGAAAATTTGCCGTATTTGCGATTCACTGCTCTTGTTTGGGTTGTTAACCTTTTCACCTTTTCCCATATTTGATTGACGAGACTCGTTTCGACTCCAGAGCTATCAATTTGTAGCCCTAGATATTTAAAGCTGGTTACAATTTCGATTTCGGTTTTCTCCAGGTAGATCTTTAGATTCTTCGTGTTTTTGGTAGGGACTTTCTCCAAAACCATAACCTTTGTTTTCGATTTATTGAGTTAGAGATTTTCAGATATATAGGACTCCAAGTCGGCTAGTTTTCTTTGTAAGCCGACCTTCGTTTGGTCGATCACAATAATGTCATCCGCATACAGTAATCGAGGAATCACCATTTTCCCGATTTTGGGGGGAAAAGAGCGGATTTGTTCTTCGGAGTGTTGGTAGTCTCCCAGGAAGGCTGTGAACAGCACGGGGGCCAAGGGGCATCCCTGTTTTACTCCTCGGTTGACATTGATCTCCTTGGAGAGCGCGCCTTGGTGGTTTAGTTTAATTCTGATCTTTGTGTTTGCATGGAGTGCTTTTATGGGTTCCAGTATTTTAATGGGGCATTTCCAAACTTGCAGCTTTCTCCATAGCCTTTGTCTATCGATTTTATCGAACGCCTTTGAGAGATCAACAAAGGCTAGATAGACCTTTGGCCACCCCTCTTTGACTTTAGCCTTCAAGATGTTTAGGATTATGAGATTGATGGTAGTACAGCCGTTTTTTTGAAAACCTGTTTGAAGTAGGTCATTCGCTGGGCTGTCTTTTAACCATGTTCGAAAGTGAACCAGAAGACTGGCTGAATAGAGTTTGCCAAGAATGTCCAGGAGAGCAATGGGTCTGTAGCTCATAGGTTCTTGTCTCGGTCCCTTTTTATAAATTGGGACAATCACCGCTTTTTGCCATGATTCGGGGATCATATTCGTTCTGCCACATTCCAAGAAGATTTTACTTGTTGTTTTTACCCACTTTTCGGGATACATTTTTAAATCTGTATTAGTTAGTCCATCGGGACCTGGTGCTCTTGATCTTTTCAAGTTTCGTATGGCTGCTTCGATGTCCGTAGTATTGGACAGATCCACCCACACTGATAGCGGATTCTGCTTCGACAATTGAGGATCGATGGTGGGACCCAGAAATTCTTCAGTGAAATATTGAACCCATGTTTCTTCTGCTACTGCATTGGACATAGAAGCCAGCTGGGTACCATTTGTCTCCTTGATCAGCTTCCAGAATTCGCTTGATTTTTTAGTTTGTAGATTTTGCATCATATCTTCGGCGTCATTTTGATATTGTATGGCTCGATGTTGTTTTCGCCAATTCTTGTAGGTTTTAATTTCCATGCGCCAGTTTTCCCAATCAGGCTCACTGTTTGATTTCTTAGCAATTCTCAGGAGACGACGCCCAGCTTTTCTTTTTTCCACCACCATCTTGTCATACGTATGTTTGGTTGCCAGAGGCTTCTTCGAATTCCTGGGGGCCTTCACCTGGAAAGTTAGGAGTAGAGGCAGGTAGTTTGGTCTTTCTTTCCTTTCGTTCTTCGTATCATCTCTTGTTCTCTTTTCCCAGGCTTGGGAAATTTTTCCAATGTCCTCTTCGGTTAACCTTAGCCGAGTCTGTTGTAAATTTATCTCAAGCTTCCAGTCGTACGTTTTTGATATCATGGTAGAAGTATGCCAAGTGCAACTGAGTATATTGTGGTCGCTGTGGGTCGTGTTTTGGACCCTAAAGCTTGACAGTCCCAGAGTAAGACCATTGGAGATGAAAATATAGTCCAAAGTTGCTTTGGACCCGTTGCGTTCCCATGTTGGACTGTTCGTTTGATTAGGGAATAATGATGCAACATTTTGCACATTTCTTTTGCAGATTACTTCATTCCAGGCTTTTCCTCTTTTGATGGAGGACTCTACACCCTCCCCACTTTGGGCAGCGACCTTTGTTTTCACAGAGCGGCTCTGTGCACTTAGCATTTAGGTCGCCGCATATTATAAGTTCAATTCTTTCAAATTCCGTGTACAGCTGGTCAATGGTTTCCGAGATGTTATCACAGAAGGTTTTGGTCGACATTCGCTGGGGGTTCCAGTAACAATTAAGTATAGCCACTGTGTTCTGGAAGCCATTTTTCATTATTGCCTTTTCCTGAATTTGCGAAGTCACGATGACTAGCATTTCGTAGGCCTGTTTCCATTTTTTCGGTTCAGTCAGTCCCGTGCCTGTTTTTATTGCAGTAAGCAGACCTGATGATGGTCTGCCTAGTAGGCCTTTGACTGCAGGGGAGAGCAGGACAGTAAAACCATCCAGAACTGGTTGGTGAACGAGCCAGGTCTCTTGAAGGCACAGAATGTCATATGAGCCGAGATCGACATCTCCTGGTATAGTGAGGTGACTATGGCCTCTCGTGTTCCATGAGCCCAGGGTGTAGGATTTCTTGTCGGGTAGCTCGCTGCTTTTGTCAATGGTGTTAGAGATGGAATCCTTGCGGTAAGCTAACCCTGGTCGTTGCTATTTGTCATCTTTTTTCGACCAGTTTGACATAAGCCATTTCCAGGGACCTTTTGGTTGACTTATATCTTTCGTTTGTTCCTGATGCCTGTCGCGTCTATTCATTAAGATCTCTGGGCGTTCATGATGAGATCCGGTGTGAGACCTGTTGCCCATCTGTTCTTCTTTGTTGTTTCTTGTGTGGTTCCCTGTCCCATCGGGCTGCACATTGGTACGTTGATTGCGTTTTTCATTTGTGTACGCGTTGTCCAACGGGGTCTTTATCTTCTCTTTTTCGCTCACTCGTTTTCGGTCGTGAAACGCTTACGGCTTCCTAAAAAGATTTAGTTCGCACCTGGCTCTCTCTCGTTCTCCGCCGCAGCCGATCGGCCCCTTGGCCTTCCAACTTCCATAGCCTGGTTTGCATGAGCCCCAAATGAGCCTTTCCTTTTTGCACCCAGCCCGCTCACAGTCTGTGCACGCCACCTTTTATCCTGACAGGGAGTGTGAGCAAGTGGCAGTGGCAAGTGGCAGGTGTATGTGATTTGGATTACGTGCCTGTCTCTGCCTGATCTCATTAGCGGGACAGAGCCATTTCAAGTCAGTTGAGGTAATCCTCCTGGCCTTATTCCTCATCTTCCTCATCTCAGTAGTTTGTTCAAGTGAAGTGGGGAGGAATTATGTGAGTTGCAGTTTCCCATAAAGTAAGCATGAATTAGGGGTTAGATGGGTTAGGGAAAAAAGGGGAATACCATGTCTCACCATCAGGTGCTTCACCCCCACTCCCCGAGGACCCCCTACCCATGAGATCTTCCCTCGCTTGTCCACCCCCAGGGTCGGGATCCAAAAGTGATGGCCCTTCCCTGGCCACCTGAGTACGAGATCCCCTGGGACTAGGCTGTGAAACACACTCTGGTTTTTCACAAGGCCCTCTGGAATCTCTGGGCTGCATTTTCCAACTGCACTTGAATTCTACACCCTTACGCGATATGCTACAGATCTCCATTATCCAGATTGCTTTAGATGTATATTGCCAGAAACGTCAGGATAAATATAGCAACGGAAGCAAACAATTTCCAGTGCTCTCCAAGTATATCTGTATCTCAAATGATCTCCTCTCATCTACTGGTTAGCAATCAGCTGGCCATGTGCTTGTCCAAGCATTTTCAACTTTGGATATGCTTCTGTCACTACTTTGTTTTTTCATTTTCTTCTGGCAGGGAGTACTCCCCTGACATAGCAGTATTCGTTTCAGTAGTTTGAAGATGAAAAATGGTACCACAAAGCTGATCATTTAGTAATAATGTTTAATTAAAATAAGCATTCAACCTGCACGATTCCAAGCCAACCAAACAGGCCCCCCTTTTCAGTGTGCTGCAATCAGCCACCCACTTGTACTTCACGCTCTTTATGACTTAATGGCCATTTAGGTTTGACTATCCTGCACTCCAAATCAGAAATGTGATGTCTGCTAATACCTGTTTTCAAAGAAATGTCTAGCCTTTTCCTCAAGCCCTCTTCCCCTTTACTCCGGATATGGAAGGTACCTTCGTCTAGCTATGAAAGTTTTCTTCATGCTAATGGACTCCTTCCACCCACGGATTCCTCATCTATATTGAGCCTCCAGCACCAGATGCTCTTTGGAAACTTTTCTGCCGCTGGGGGCACAGTGTGGATCTGCGTCGGCTCTGCCCAACGCTTCTATGCGCCGTGTGACGTCTGGACACGTATATATACAGACGCTGCCCCCGGTGACCTCAGTTTCATTTTTCCACACACTATGCTCACGACTCGAAACACTGCTTAGTTTTATTCATTACCGAATTTGTTATGTCTCTCAAATTCATCACAATGCCGAAACAGACAAGGTCTTCGGGGTCCAAACCCTGCACAGATTGCGGGCGTCGGATGTCCGTATCAGACCCGCACAGCAAATGCTTTTACTGTCTTGGTAAAGTAAAGTCATGCCAATCAATGCACGCAAAGGCACTTGGAGAACGTGAAGCAAAACCTTTCACCTTCCTCCACTATGAGAAAGGTGATTAGCGTACCTGTTAGAGGTTGCCCGCCGTGGACCAAGTTACTAGTGTAATCCAGACGTGGAACCCTTGCTCACTGTTCTTAGAGAGGCACAGCTCCACCTCACTGATGGGGCCCAACCAGGCCGAAACAGGTGTCTGGGGTTCCTGTTGGTACTCTTGTTCAGAAGAGAATTGGCTGGCATTTCGGTGCTAGACTGCCCTTGGGCAGGACAAAGACTGATATATAGTGGACATTTCTCTTCTGTGAAAGAATGGTGAGCTAAATACTCTGGTTGAGACTCAATCCCGGGATATAGGCCGATGGAGAGAAACTCCCAGAACCCCCCTTAATTATGAAATGTTGTTGAACATGTGCGTAAAGCTGTGAAGTAGGCAAAACTGGTGGAGTGGGATGTTAAATTAGACATCTATGAGGTGTTTTGTCTCATATCGAATTGATTTGTGGAGAGGATGTCCAAGAGTAAGCGATCCTCGATGAGTTTGGAAAAGCAGTTGCAACAATACATGCCTATGTTACTTTTCCTGATCTTATTGTAAAGCAACATACTACTGTCACTGTACAATGGTGTGATGAGGAATGCAATTTAGCCAGGTAAACTATTTTTGATAGTCTTACTGTGGGTTTACCCATGGACCAAATACTGCTGCGGAAAAATAGAGCACAGTATAAAAGTATAATTAAATCTAAAAAGATGCTTTTTAAAAATAAAAAAATGGGAATGCCTTGCCGATGCATTTGATAATAGGGACAGTTCTACCTTATGTAAATTAGTTTCAGGAGTGGAAGTTAAAGAAGAAGCGATTTTACAGTGTACTCCTGTTGCGTGGTAGAACCATTTCTCTGGATTACATGGTGAAGAAGAGGATTTGGGTCTTATAAAGAAGGTAGATGTTAAATCTGAGGGAGGTAGATTGACACTAGAGCTGGATGAAATCATTTCCGCCATTAGATCTCAGAAGGCCGCAAAGGCTACAGGCCCTGATCGGGTGTGCATTGACCTGCTCAAGGATAAACCATCTATTTGGGGACCAGTATTGTGGAAGTTATTACCGGCATGTATTAACCTGAATACTGTGCCGGATTTTTGCCGTGATGCTGAAATTGTGCTTGTATACAAAAAGGGATGGAGAGAACATCCAACAAATTATAGGCCAATTTCACTTTGGATAGCTCTAGCAAACCTTTCTCAAATGTTATCCTAAAACATGTGCAGGCATGGGTCGAAGATAATATCATTAGCCCCTACAGGTGGGATTACAAAAGGGGATCAAGGTTTTTGCCTACTTACGATTATCCAGATGTATACTGTCCTACGCAAAGTTAAATTGTATTGTCTTTGTTGATCTTAATGGTGTACCTCGGGACTTGTTATGGTGGGTCTTGGGTAAGCGGAATATGCCGTATTGCCTTATTACGCCTATCCAATAATTAAAGAACGAGGCAGTTGTTCTTAGTGGGTTAGCGGGCGAGGTTACACTCCAATGTAATGTCACTAAGGGGGTGAGTTTCTTTGCCCCACTATTGTTTTGTATTTTTATTGAGGAGCTTATTTTAACTCTGCATGAAGCATGTTTGAACCCACCGAGGATGGGGTCAGAAATGTCCTGCACATTTTTTTGCAGACAATGCCATATTATTGTCCACCTCCCCACATGGGCTTAGAATTACTCTGTTGTCATTTATTGGGAAATGTGGAGAGCTAGAACTGATCCTAAATATAGACAAAACTAAAATGATGATCTTCAAGCCTGGGTTCGTGAAACAAACAATTGATATAAGGGTAGCTAATTGCAGACTTGAACAGTTCAAGTTTTCTGATTATTTGGCAATTCATTTTGACGAGAGTGGGTTTTGGACCGCACAGTTGAATAAATCCTGTACTACACTGCTAAAGTATAGCGGTGCTGTACAGGGGTTCTTTAATCAGCATAGAAAGGGACCTATTTCCCCAGCTGTGGAAGTGTATAAGAAACAAGCACCTACTTCTGGGGCAGAACTTTGGGTCAAAGCAAACACTGTAAGAGTAGACAGAATTGAGTATAAATGTCTTAAAGATGTTCTTATCTTATTTCAAGGGGGTCCGACTATGCCAACTCATCTTGAAGTTGACTTATGCACCATAGGTCATACTGCCTATCTAACACCTCTGGTGTTTTGGCTACGGTTATGGTATATTCCTGATTTATTTTCATACCATAATGCTTTAGTCAATTTGATGAGTCTGGAAGGTGGAATGTGCTTACCATGGGTAGCATATATCAAGACCACCCTATATGATCTATGGCTATGTGACCTCTGGAAGCAACCGGCTCTCATTACTTAGGCAAAGACTGGTTGTGTGAAGACCGTTGTTTGTAAAGTATGGTGGAGGATTGTGAACGCCTGAAGTTTGGCCCTACTTATTTGGAGAACAAGAGGGAGTTTGGGTTTGAGAGGTACTTGCATTTTGCCAGCCCCCTCCCCCCCGTTTGCTCGTACGCTATACCTCAATTTTCGGATGGGCACTCTTAGGTTGTCTTCTTTTGTTAAATCGTGGTCAACAATATGGGTGTTTATCCTCTTTGTGGAATTAGTGATGAGACCACTATCCATTTCCTCTTTTTTTTTTTTGTCCAAAATTTGAGTGCCTTACGGTGTCTCTACCTGGTACCTTTTCTAAGATCCGCGAGATCTGATGGTATTGGAGGCGTTGAGATTAAGTAAAAGCACAGAGGATTTAAATATTGTCTGCTGGGTTGTTACATTTATTCACTGTGCTTTACTTCTAAGAATGAAGGAGCAAATGGAGTCTTATTGTAGCTCATGAGTAAAATCTGCCAGGAACAATAGCGAGTGTTCTTGTGTACGCTCTAGTAAATTCTGAGAAGGGTGGCTCAATGTTTCTAACTACGTAATTATGGGGCTGCAAGTTTTTATGCCTCTTCCTTCCTGTGCATTACCAAGTGTTAGTCGTGCTTTTAGATATGCAATGTTTTAGTCTTTTGAAAATTGATCAATATTGTGCTTTGTGTATTTTTTTGTGAATATTTTTATTGAAATATTGATAAAACATTGAATTCATCAGAAGCCATTTTAAGTGACAACATTGTTCATCTCAATTCTATGCATCCACAATTTAGTTTGGTATTGTCTACAATTCATTAGCCGTAGCAAATTCAGTAACTTTTGTGAGTGGGTAAGTTCATCATTTGTCACTATAAATGATTCAACAATTGGTGTCTTTATCAAACATCAACATTTCATTTACCATTTTGTAATTCATCAGGTTTCTAAGTATCTTAAGCTTCCTCTGGAAGTAGAATAGAGTAGCTTAACCTCCTGTAGCTCTTTAAACTGAGGAGAGGTAAAATAAATAAAGAAAAAAGGAAGAGAAGAAGAAGAAAAAAAAAAATCATATTCAGATATTATCTAGGCCAGTGGTGTATCTTAGTGCGAGTCGATTATTGCGGCCACATATCAACCTTAAGAATTACAATATTGGTATTGCTTCAAGTAATAACTTAACTTTAACTGCAACCATTCAACAACCCCTCCCCTGTCTCCCTCCCCCCTCCCGGCTCCCCATTGGCATGGATCAGTTCTTCTGCCGTCAGTTAGGATTATTGTGTTCTGAGTGGGGAACCTCTGCGTAGCGTCGTGGGTCGTGTGCTTGGTTTGTCCGTGTTCAATTGTGAATTGCTCTTAGCAGGTTTGGCCTGAAGAAGTATGCTTCTCTGTCTGACATGATCGAGGAAGGGGTCGCAGATGGCTCGGAATTTCAGGTACTGGCCGTCCCTCAGGGCCCCTAACTTCTCCATGGCCATTACGTCCCAGGTCTTTACCCACCAACATGCTGTTATTGGGCCTTCAGGGTTTTTCCATGCTTGTGCCAGGGTCATCTTTGCTGCCATTAACAGATGGGTGATAAGCGTTGCATTGTTTCTTGTTGCCGTGTATAGGTCTTTCACCGTTGTGTCCAGGAGTATAGCTTTAGGTGCTGCTGGCAGCTGATTCCCTGTGGTATCCTTTATGTGGCCCAGGATTTCCTTCCAGTACATTGCCGCCTTCGGGCAGGACCACCACATATGGTATAGATCTCCATTGCCTCTGCAGTTTCTCCAGCATGTGGTAGGATAATTGGGGTTCATTTTATGCAGTCTGTGGGGGGTCAAATACCACCTAAAGCAAATGATATGTGCGGTTTCTCTGACAGCTGTGCATGTGGAGACTTTTCGTGCCCTTGTCCATATTTGGGACCATTCCTCCTCAGTAATGGGTTCGCCTATGTCTTTCGCCCAATTGTCCATATATGGAAAGGTGTCATTAGCTTGAGCTTTGTCCAGCAGCTTGTATAGTTTGGAGACTGCGCCCGCTTCGTCCCCTTCGTGTAGCTTTAGTTCCAGACCCACCGGATCCCTTGTGGCTGCTTTCTTCGTTTCCCTATGTGTTATCCAGTGCCGGATCTAGATGTAGGCATATCTGTCTGTTTCTCCTACTCCAAATTTCTGTTTGCACTCTTCGAAGAGTAGCGGGTTTCCCTCCCGGAAGAAGTCCTTCAAATACAATGATTGCTCCTGTCCCCAGTTCTGCCAGAACCGGGGCCGTTTGTCCTGTGTAAAGCTTTGGTTATGCGCCATTGAGGTGTAGGGGCCTATCCATGGGGGGGTGATCCATCTTTTCAATGCCCGGTCCCAACCTTTCAGCAAAATCTTGGTTGCTTCTAATAGTCGCCCCTCTGCCTCCCTGTCGCCCTTCCGCAGACCGTGCAAGGCACCCAGTGGGATCATGGTCCCTCCCTGTTCAACTCCCACCCATCCCTTTGATATGTCCTCTCTCTTCCAGGCCAACATTGGTTCTATTTGTGCAGCCGGGGCGTATCTCTCCACGTCCGGGACCCCCAGGCCTCCCAGGTGTGGTGGCCTCGTTAGGATATTTCGTTGTATTCTAGCTTTCCCCTTGTGCCATATAAAGGAAGTCAGGTCGCCCTGTAGTGCTTTGCTTATTTTGGTGGGAACCTCTATTGGAAGCAAGCTTACTGTGTATAATAGGCATGGTAACATGGTCATTTTGAGTGCCGCGATACGTGCGAACCAGGATAGCTCCTGAGCGTCCCACTTGTGCAGGTCCTCCCTCAGTTGTTTTAACAATGGAGGTATATTCGCCCCGTAGAGATTTTTATGATTCTTTGTTAATTGGATCCCCAGATATTCTATTGATTCTTTTTCCCATGTTAGTGGGTATCTGGACCCCAGGTCTTTCGCCACTTCTTCCCTCTCTGTAATGTTCAGAGCCTTAGATTTGGTGACGTTTATGCTGAAGCCAGATATCGTGGCAAATTATTTTGGGTATCTAGTGCTCTTGGTAGTGTATTCTTAGGGTCCCTGAGGAACAGCATTATATCGTCTGCATACAGTGCTATTTTATGTATGCTCCTCCCGCATTTAACCCCCTGTATGTCAGGGTCTTGTCTTATTATTTCAGCAATGGGTTCCTTCGCCATGGCGAAGATTGAGGGTGAGAGTGGGCAGCCCTGTCTATTCCCTCTGTTTATTTTAATTTTGGCCGTGGGGCTCCCATTAACCATGAATGTCGTGCTTGGGAGGCGAAAATTTGCCAGTACCATTTTGCTGAAGCTGGGGTCACATCCATACTTCCGCAGCACCAGTTCCAGATATTTCCAATCTAGGCTGTCGAATGCTCTCCTAGCGTCTAGAGCAGCTATGAAGAACCTTTGCTCTGTCCTACTTCCGAGGTACAGTATATCTACTGCCCGCCTAATGTTGTCTTGTGTGTGTCTCCCTTTTATGAACCCCGCTTGGTCAGGGTGGATTATTTTGGGCAGGACCTCAGCAAGTCTGGTTGCGTGAACCTTAGCATAGAGGTTAGCGTTAGTGTTAAGTAGGGAGATCGGCCGGTAACTGGCGCAATCTGTGGGGTCTTTTCCGGGTTTAAGTATTAGGATAGTGGTGGAATCTCCCATATCGGCGTGACTGTTCCACACTCTTTTATGTGGTTAAACAAGAGTGTTAGGGGGCCGAGCAGTTGGCTGCGGAATGTTTTGTAGTATCCACTCCCCAGTCCATCTGGGCCTGGGGCTTTGTTGCGGGGCAATGCTGTAATGGCATTGCTAATTTCTTGTGATGATATGGGGGCCTGCAGGGCGTCGTTATCCTCCTGTGATCTAGGGGAGAGTGATCCTCGAGATATATTCTTTGTGCCGGATGGTCTAGGTGCTCCCTTTTTAACAGTCCCTGGTGGAATTTTTCCATTATCTCGAGTTTACCCCTCTCCGTAGTGCACAACTCCCCTTTTTGGTTCTTTAATTGTACTATGTGATTGCGGGAGTCTTGTTTATGGAGTTTAGCCGTCAGGAAACGATTTGCTTTGCCCCCCTGGACATAGTATGTCTGTTTGGTGTTAATTAGTGCTTGTGCTGTGCGTTCCGCTACGTGTGCCTCTAGTTGGGCTCTTGCCTTCCTGACTACTAGTGTTTTTTGGGATTGCCTAGCTTTGTGTTGAGTTTCTGCTGCCTTTAGTGCTGCTTCTAGGTTATTTTTAATGAGTTCCCTTTCCCTCATGTATGCTGACGTTCGTGAGATAAATTCGCCCCGGATCACTGCCTTCCCGGCGTCCCAAATTACCCCCCAGTTTGTCTCGCCGTTATCATTCTCCTGGAAGTAGTTCTGGATCTTCTCTTCCATGTGCGCCCTAACGGCCAGGTCTTTCAAGATCATTTTGTTCAGTCTCCATGGCCTATGGCTCTTATAGATGGACCGGGCCATCTCCATTTGTATCAAGACTGGGGCATGGTCCGACACATATAGAAGAACCTCCATGTTTCTATAACTCCCAGGTCCCTAAAGAGTTTGCCCAACGCCTGCCTATTTCTTGCGTCTGCTGCTGTGGGTGGAAGGGTTTTGTCCAAGGGCGGGGTCCATGACACAGTTAAAGTCGGCACCCATTATTGTTTGACCCTCACACCAGCCCCCCAGAGTTTTCAGCACTTCTCTCAGGAATAAGTCTTGTCGCTCGTTCGGGGTGTAAATTGCAATTAATGTATATAATTGATCTTGTATCATCCCTTTAAGGATTAAGTATCTCCCTTCCGGGTCCCTCTATATCGGCCGTTTTTTAAAGATCAGATTGGCCCCGACTAGTATGGCAACCCCTTTGGTCTTCCTCACCCCAAAAGCGAAGTATTGGCGGGGGAACGCCCTATGTTTCAGTCTTCCCTCGTCTTCAGGGAGGAGGTGCGTTTCCTGCAGGAAAGCTATTGAAGCCTGCATGCCTATGAATCTCGTCAGGATAGAACGGCGTTTGACTGGCGAATTGAGGCCTTGCACATTGAGCAAGACAATATTCATTTCAGCCATCTGAATTATGACGGTGATTCTTTGCCTTCTGATTTGTTCCCCCCCCCCCCCGATCCTCCCTTTCCCTTGGTCTATACTGATCCATGCCATTCCTCAAATTTAAATAACTTTGCAACTTTTCTTCCCTCCCCCCGGATGCCACCCCCCAACCCCCTAGTGCCCTTCAGAACAAAGTTCCACGAAACTTTCTCTGCGCCCTTTTTGGGGCGTTGGGTATCACCTCTCCTCCCACTTGTGCTCCGCCAGGACCTGTGTCTGTCCTGCATTGATTCCAAAATGGTTTACCTCCTCGCTCCGTCCGAGGGTAGTGTTGTCTCCTGAGATATTTATTGCAATTGTCCTTCAATTGCCCCAGAGGCATGCTCCGCTTTACCCAGTACTACATAGCTTTATCCTTCCAAGCGACCGTAGTTATTTCGGTAGCTGTCTTCTCCCTTTCCCCTCCGCGCCTTGCTTCTTAGTGGGGGTCGAAGTGCATTCCCATTGTCTGAGGTTTCCGCTTCTAAGGCTGCGGGCAGGATTGAGTCTGGGAGCTGCTCCTCTTCTTCCAGGCGTAGGAGCGTAACTCCTTCCTCGCAAGTGGCAATTTGCTGTTGTTTGCCCTCGCAGGGGAACTGCAGGCCAAAGGGATATGTCCACCTGTAGGAGATTCCCTTGGACCTTAGCGCCTTTGTGACCGGGGCCATTAGTCTTTTATGTAAAGTCGAAAGGGCCAAGTCTTGGTACAGCTGGACCTGGGCCTGATTGATGGTGACCGGTTGTGAGTTTCTTGCTGCTCGGAGGATTTCCTCCTTCATCATGTAGGATGTCATCGCCAGTAGGACATCCCTAGGCCTGGCTCCCGGCTCTTTTTTGGGGGGACCTACTCTGTGCACTCTATCGACCTGTATGTCCTCTGGTTGGACGTCCGTTAGGAGGCTACTGAAGCACAACTGCATTGTCTCTTTCAGGTCTTTGTCACCAATTGAATCAGGCAGGCCCTTAACTCGTATGTTAGATCTCCGGGATCTGTTCTCCAGATCCTCTGCTTGAAGTTCTAAATTGTGCGTGGCCCTTGCAATCTGTTCCAGTAGCACGCTGGATTGTTTTGAGTCTTCAGCGATTTCTGAGAGTCCTGCTACTCTCTCACCTAAGTCTGTAATGTCCTTTTTTACTTCCTGTATTGAAGAGTGAAGTTCCTCCCTTATTGCCTTTAGTTGGCCCTGGAGGGCTTCCATCATCTGGGTGTCCATTCCCTGGAGGTATTCTTTGAGGTCTTCTTTGTTCAGTGCCATCTTCGTGGGGGTGTCCGCAAGCTGCTGAGGGCCGCGCTCCCCTATTGTCTTGCTCTGGGGCTCTTTGGTCCGGTACTGTCTCCAGCAATGTTCCAGCTGTGTGTTTCGGGTTCTGCACGGGGCGTCTCTGGACTTGGTTCTTGGCATTGGTTTTTCCCCGGGGGAGGGGGCGACCTTGGCGGTTCTATTAGAGTTGCAAGTTTTGGCAGCGCCACTGGTTTGATATGGGTGTTGTGGGAAGGATCCTGTTTTATGGTTGCCCCGACACCTACCGCGGGCCCGGCTCCTTTCACATGTGCTCTCCGAGGGGTACCTTTAATGTTGGGGTGACAGTGCCAGCTCCAGGGGTCTTCCTCTTGGTGCTTCTGGGTTTGGTTTGTCCTTTGTCAGGCTTGGGTGATTTCCCCCGTGGGCACCTGCCGCCCTGCTGTTGGAGCTGTCTTGTTTAAACCAGTGCGCCTTGGTCGTCGGGCTCCCCCTGTCGTATCCGTGTTGCAGATGGCTCCCTGCGTGAGCCTGCCCGGTTGTTCTAAGGCCTCTTTTAATGGTATCCTGAGGTTGCTCGCCTCAGTCCCGCATCACCACCCCCGGGCGTTGGTCTGATGAAGATTGTGTTAGGCTCTTGTTGGGCATTGACTGTACCCCCCTGCCTATCACCGGGGCTGTGTTAGCTCTTGGGGGAGGGGGGGATTCTGTTCTGACCCCCTGCAGGGTCCCCTCCGGGCTGCTTCCTAGGAGGGTACCTGGCCACCACTGCAATTATGAGGTCCGTAAAGTATTGGGTGGATTCCTCCTAGGATGTTCCTGTGCTCTTTACTTCTGTTTTGTCCCGGGGGGGGGGGGCTCTGACCCTAGGGGGGTGGGTGGTGGCCCTGTTTGGTTGCCTGGGGATGTGGATCACCCCGGGAGGCCGGTCGTCCCCCACTGTTCGTGGCGATGCGGGCTCACCGTGTGAGGCGTCCTGGGCCGGGGGGATGCCGCGAGGACGGCTGACCCCTCCCCTCCCCCCCCCGATTCCTGTTCTGCTGGTCCGGTCTGGCTGCACGTGGTTTGTGGCACTTGTGTGGGGAAGCGCCGGGGTCAGACCCCCACCGCAGCCTCTGGGTCGGGCCTGCAGTCACCTGCTTGTCGTGGTAGGGTGGGGGAGCCCCCAGCTGGGCGAAGCTGCAGCCTCCACCAAATGCAACCTTTTGGGGCTGTCCAACTCGTCGGGGGTGGGGGGCCCGATCAGGCTTAGTCCATGCCAGGTGGTGAGGGGGGGTCCCTGGGCCCTCCAATATGCGGCCGGGAGACGGAGTTAGAGGCTTTTTGTCCCCCCCACACCTCCTTACTTGCCAGCCGGACCGAGAGTTTGGCTGCGATGCTCCTCTCCTCGTAGCTCCAGGGGGCCGTGCGCGCACCGGCAGTGGCATCAGTCTACCCTCACGGCCCCGGTCCGCGTCCCCCTCCAGCCACTGCCTCCTGCCTCAGTCGGTGCCCAGCGGCAACGGCCGCCGGGGGGTGAGGGGGTTGCGGGGCCTGGGCCAGCGGAGGCCGGCCAACCGCCGGACGATGTCTGCCTCCTCGGGGGTCCCCCCGGCTGCCGCGCCACACTCCAAGGCGGGGAGGGGGAGCCAACGCCTGCAGCAGCGTCAGGGCAGGTAGCCGCAGGGTGAGGGGGCTGCTGATGGGGTCGCAGCGGGTCTCGCCGCCCGCCCCGTCCCTAGGATTGTGCACTTCTCCTTCCCCCCCAACCCGGCCACCCACAACGGCCAGGGGAACGGCTTTTGGCCCTGGTGGCTGATCTGTGTGGGTTCCTTGGTGCGGCTTGGTTACCGCTGCGCTCCGGTGCCCGCGGCAAGCTTCTCCTGAATCCAGCTGTGAGAGTGTCCATTTTCCTCCACTTCTGTGTTTGGAGACTCGCTTAGGGGCTTCAGAGGGCTGCTGCTGTCTGCGTTAAATCTCCCTCTCGGAGGAGTGTGTCTATCTTAGACGGCAGCCATCTTGGAATTCCGTGCTTTGTGTATTTTATCTTTGTATTATGGATCAACTCGTCTTATGTATGTATCTGAAATTGTTTTTTAATGTGTACTTTTATGGCTTTGTCCTGAATAAGTGATTTGACTGACTGACTCTATGACTGATAAAAACAAGAAAGTACTGCAAGAGGTAGAGATGGTCTGGTGGTTCTTCGCGGCATAACTCTTCTTCATCTTAGAAGAAGCGGAGCTACCACCCCAAGAATGGCCTTGAGGACAAAGCCCTCTAGGTACCTTTCCCTGCCCAATTCTGTACTCCAGAGGAATGGGAAGCATGCAAAATGAAGATGCTAGACATCTTCGCCATGGTGCCGGTGGACCAGGCCTCCATGCCAACAGCCATGGCTCTGGCACCATCGGCCCAAATGAATTCCACTGCTTGCTTGATAAAGCCGGCAGGGAGTCTGCAGTAAGACGCAACAAGATTGTGGCAAAGGGACACACCATTCCATCTTTGGACGTTGGTCACCTGACCTATGGTCCTGGTCCAGCAGTGAATGTGAACGACTGGCTAGTCTTACTTTTCAGCCTTTCTTCTGCAACCAGGGTTTTCACCAAGCTGCTAGCAGCAGTGGTGGCTTCCTTCAGGCGCGAAGGGATTTATGTCTTTCACTCCATAGACTACTGGCTCGTCCGTGCACACTCACCAGCTCTAGCGTTGGCACACCCATACCGGATGTGCAGCCTATTGCACAGCTTGGCTTCTCCCTTAACTTCCAGAAGTCTCCGGTTTTGCTGTCCCATTCCCTTATATTTATTGGTATGACCTTGAACACTCGATTGGGTCGAGGTTCCCCCATCTGAGGACAGAGTGGCGAACATCTTCAAGATGGTCCAGATTTTTCGACCTCACTCAACCGTTCCAGACCCAGCTTTTCTGCTGCGCTTGCTGGGTCGAATGACATCATGCATCTTAGTAGTGCAAGAAGCCTGTCTCTGCATGAGGTTGCTTCAGTGGCTCTTGAGCTCACAATGGTCACAGTTTCAGGGACGAACTTCAGACCTTCTACTGGTTTCGGAGAGAATGTCCAGAAGGAGACCAACAATGGTGGTCCATGAAGGACAACCTCCTTAAGCAGTCATTTTTTAGACATGTGTGATGCTGGAAATGTCATATGGAGGGATAGGGCCTCCTGTCCTTGTCATACCACTTCTCTGTGTTTGTTTTCTGTTTTCTGCCACTAAGGTCCCGCTTTGACCTCTGGCAGTGCAGCTCTTCTTTCTTATCTTTTGGTGAACATCACCCATTTGATACCCTTATGGCACCCATGGGTGGGAGTACACCCTTGTAACCCTAATGTGCGTTTTTGGGCACTTGTTTGGCCCACAGAGCACAGTATAGGCAGGTGGCAGCTACATGTTGACTTGATAGTGGCACTGAGTATCCTCCATAGGAATCAGTGGATTCCTGACAGAAGGCAAAATGTCCTGTGTGGCCTCTTGGTTTCTGTTGCCTTTTACCTTGTTTCCCAAAGTCTGGAAAGTCCTGACTCTGTCCCTTCCTCCTGAATGGCTAGTGGGTGGAAACACCATATATGTCTGTTCCCTTTCCCCATGGAAATACCATATATGGCTCTGGGGCTGCCTCCTGTCCGACTGACAGGAGCCTTCCCAGGTGTTGTGTGTTGTAGGTACACCCTAGAGGAGGGACCTGTGTGAATGGAGACTGAAGCAAACTCGCATTCTCTTTTATGGGTGTCTGCTTTCTGTATGTGTGACACAAGGAATGAGACAGCCCTGCCTGAAACTGGCATGAATGCAGTGTAGTGTGCTGAAAGGCTGGGTACTTGCCCCAATCCACATCTTTTGTTATAGGTGGAGTGAATGGCATGAATGCCTATGAGCCTGATTGGCTGCCTGCCTGCATGAATGCCCTACTGCGTCATTGGCTGACTGAGCCTGGCTCAGCCAGAGTGAATGAGGGACAGATGTGTATATCTGGGGACCTCACTTACCAATCATTGTGCAAAACTGCTACTCTTCATCAAAGTATCCTGGAAGTCAGTCCTGTGTGCCTGCCGTATGGAGAAGCGGTCTCTGAAGTCCAGAAGAGGAGCGCCGGACATCTCGAGACAGAGAAGTCAATTGGTGTCGGCCAGGGTCCAGAGGTGCGTTTCGTGATCGCTAGAAGCCGTTGCTGTTCACCACCCAGAAGAGGGGGTACACTGGCATAGTGCTGCTGGACACCCGGAGCTGCAAACGTTCCAAACTGCCTAAGAACATTTTAAAGGACATCCTTGCAGTCCCCACTGACCACCTTTTACCACCGGAGAGAGCCCAGAGTCATGGAGTGCTGTGAAAGGTCCGCCAATGGGTGTCCCGCCACCAGAAGCTACCAAAGTCGTCCCGAGGATCCAGACTTGGTGAAGGTTCTGTGGTCTATTCCAGTGGTCGAGTCCAGGTCACCAGAAGCCGTCCAGAGGTCTGTGTTGTGGCTGCAGCACCAAACAACCGCAAGTCGAACAACCGCGATATTCCGAAACCTGACATCAAAAGTGACCTATGCACCTGTCACCGCCAGAAGTCATCGAAGGGTCCCAGTCTTATCTTCATCCACCAAGCCTTTAAGGAGACCACAGCAAGTTTCTTCTTTACAGGACTTCTACAGTCAAAGAAATCGTCGACCAAAGCAGAGCACAGCGAAGAGCCAAACTGCTGCCATTCTGAGAGACTTTGGTTCCTTTTTGTTCTTGGACTCCGCATCCCAGTGGCTGCTTCTTCCAAAGGGGGTCCATCCTTTGAGGAAATTGTCGAGTAAAACCAAGAAACTCTGCTACTTTGCCTGCCAAGGCACCAAAGGTACTGTGACGAGGAAGAGCATCTTCTAGCCCCAGGAGTCGTCCAGGGGTCCCCGATTCACCTTGGATCCTGTTCTCCTGTGGCCTCTCGGGTACTTTGGGGTGGTAGAACCTTGTAAAGAAAGCGCAAACGTTATTGAACAATATTGGACTGGGCTGTAAAAGACAACATAAATTACTCCCTAACTTTTCAGTTACAGGTTGCCCATGTGGGGGGGGGAGATCCTCACTTAGAATTACTTGTCTAATCTAAAGATAACTTTCTGTCACTGTTCATAACTAATCTGCCTTTCTTTCCTATTATATGCTGGTTACACCTTATTTAAAGGAATGGTTCAGTCAGAAATATTATTGTCCCTATGGTTCGGCCATGTGTTTTTAAGCATACGTTGATCGATCGTACAAACATTTCCTATGCACCTTACCAGAGTTTTCGTCTTTTGAACACAAGCGAAATCAGGCAGCAGTGCGCGGCCCTCTTGCGATAATCTTTTGATGCATCGCCCTGGGTGGACTGCCTTTGCGGCACTAAATCATATCCCCCTGCCCCTGAGCCTGACATCACTAGACTC
Source organism: Ambystoma mexicanum (assembly GCF_040938575.1). Classification (NCBI taxonomy): domain Eukaryota; kingdom Metazoa; phylum Chordata; class Amphibia; order Caudata; family Ambystomatidae; genus Ambystoma; species Ambystoma mexicanum. The sequence continues at coordinate 970,854,594 of NC_090936.1, read as the reverse complement.
GTACCACCCATTTCACAATGCCAAAGCACATCTCGTGTTAACATTCTCTGCGCTTCAGCTAATGATGTGCCACCATGGAAATGGCAGGGCGCCTCTTTCCTCAATAAGTATAAACAGTCCGTTTCACAACACACAACAGCAGATTTACTATTCCATTCCTCTCACTGTACTTCTTTGAGTATTCTGTGACTCGTTTCGGTGCTCAGCTACCTTTGTTGCTTGTAGCCCGTGCGAACAGATACCATCGCCATAAATTATTTTTGTTTACCACACAATGGCAACATTAATGCCCTACCAGTACGAGCCAGAGTATTCCGAGGAGGAATTACTGGAAAGAGAAAGATGCGGAAACGATGGGGCTTCGGACGACAGTTGGGAGGACGATTCAACAGATCAAGAGCCTGAGCCTAGTCGCATGGACGGCGTTTCCACCTGGGGCACCTGCAATCGGTGCGCGCTAATGCCAACCGAGTAGGGAGAACTGCTGCTGCCGAGAAAACTCTGGATGCTTGTCCTACATATCGCAAGGCGAGTCTCGGCCGCAATGCATTACCGAGCTGCCAGACTTCAGGGCAGCCTGCCTCACACGGTCCGTGTTGAGGATTTTGATGGTGCTTATGCACGAACTTCGCGCAACAGTTCGCCCTCGTAATCCAAGTAACAAGTAAGTATATTCTGGTTGTGATGTCAGTTAGGCCACTACTATTTCACGGTTTTCTCCTATATCCTCGTAACTTCAATATATCATTGTCATATCAATTTAGTCTTGCAATTCTCTAGTAATAGTCGTATTAAGGTCCTTCAATATTGTGAAGTGTCTAGGTAGCATTTGTCCTGGCAAAAATGCCATTGGATACAAGAATTGTCATTGACAACTAAGGTTTAATACACTTATCTTGGTCATTTAAAAACAGTTTGTATCTTTCTCTTTCACAGGTGGTACCGGCTGGTGGCCTATCGTTCTTTTACATGGTGGTTTCATGGGAGGCTTGGACACCGCGTTCGACGAGTAATACCCGCCTGTGTCGTTGGTGCCATTAGATAAACTTTCCCCAGTGACAGCGGTCAGTACAGGGGATTTTCCCTCACTGTACTGCAACCAGACCTTTACAATGTGTAGTAGTTTTGTGCCATCAAAATAACAAAATAAAACACATTTTTTTTTTATCATTGGTTGTTTCAGTTTTTCAGTGAATCAAGTGTGTCTCCAATCAGCAGTGTTCCGGTGCCTTGTCTGCACGCCCCAGGCCCATCCATCCCCCCTCCACTATGAAAGGCAGTAGGCACCAGTGGATGTGCGCTGCCAAGGGGTGCTGTCGGGGTCGCGAACGGCCAAGCTGCCAAACACCATGTACACTTCAAAGCAATATTTTTCGCGCAGGGGTCATTGTTCACATGCCCTCCGCAGACCCCGTGTCTCCAGGCAGGCTCCCCTTGAAGCAGGCCACGCCCCTGCAATCCAAGTAATACCACGTCATGTACACGTCATTCATTCACATACACACCCCTTTTTGTAATTCTTTATAAACCACTGTATATTTATTATGAGAACATCTTTGAGCACTCCAAGTCAACTCGTGAACGTGCTACCTGAGAACCCCGGTGACCGATGCTAATCTGCTCGTCGTCGTGCTATCTGTGAACTTCTGTGACCGCTGCGAGTCAACTCGTCAGGGTGCTACCCGTGAACATCTCCCTGTTCTCCTGCCACTAACTACTCTGCTTGCTGAATCTAACTGTTTGTTGGTCAAGATAAGGGCATGTATCCTAATCATATCTCCTTGATCTGTAAATTTCTATCTATTTCGAACTAACGTACTCAGTAGTGCTATGTTCATTCTTCTCATTGCCATTGACTTGAGTTTCATTTGTTATGTTATCGATGCATCAATTTTCATCATTGTCAATTGGCATTGAATTGCATCCTTCGCGGACCATGTCTATAATATAAGCACGTTTCCTTTTCATGCACGATAGTACATTCAAGGGACGAGTAACATGTTCTGATTGTCATCACATCAATGAATTGTTTATGAAAGATATCCTATAATACAGCCGTCCATGCTGCACTGATTTTGCTGTGGTGACCAAAACAAAGCTTGCATTGAAGAATGTATGGTCTAATTCCTTTCTTCTCACATTTTTATGCGAAGTAAAATTCGAATAATCGTTTTTTGCAGAATTTACAACAATGCTTGCATGTTCGATTTTCGGTTGCCCTTCCAAGACCCATGACGAATATGAAGGCACTACAATGCATGCATTCCCTAAGACTGTAGATCGAATTAGAGAATGGGTCAGATATTGCGGATATTCACTGGCAGAGCTTGAAAGTCGAGTAAAAAAAGTCTTGGAGGACAAGAGGGGTGATCGATACTGCATCTGCAGCCTGCACTTTACCCCGAATATGTACGACACGTCCTTGTACACAAAGAAGAATCAACTGAGAACGACTCGAAAATTGCTCCCAAACGCTATTCCGACTTTATTCGTTCACATGCCGCCACAGGTGAGTCACGCTTCCTGATTTAGCTTTAGGCCTTGCGGTAGTGTGCAAGTAACCAAATGGATTGATTGGTATTTTAGGTGCAAATGTCACTAATAACTTTGCTATAGTGTCCTTTGAAATAAACATAATGTTTTCATAATCTGTCTACTTACATGCCAATTTTTAAGATTAGCATTTCTAAATCAAATAATATTTTCCCTTTACAACTCCATGACTATGCACTGAATATGAAGGAGCAAGATTCAGCATCCATGTCTTGCCTGGAGTCAACCACTTCGAGCGCGTATCAGGTAGTCTTACTTAGCTATTCAGTTCCGGAATTGTTTTATGCATGGAATTTGAGATAATCTGATCATATTTACATACCGTGTCATTCGTTTACACAATGTTTCATTTGTGGTTTGCTATCGATATGTACCTTTGTCGTCGTTCCTATGTGTGTGTTCAATTTCCAATATTTTCATCCTTACTAATGCAAGTACTGTGTTTCAGGGAGTTGCTGGAGCGTCCTCTACAATTACAGCATCCCTTGTAGTTGATCCAGATGTATGGGTACTGACAGTTCCATCGAATGAGATAATCTGATCATATTTACATATTGTGTCATTTGTTTACGCAATGTTTCATTCGTGATTTGCTATTGATATGCACCTTTGTCGTCCCAATGTGTGTTCAATTTCCAATATTTTCATCCTTACTAATGCAAGTACTGTGTTTCAGGGAGTTGCTGGAGCGTCCTCTACAATTACAGCATCCCTTGTAGTTGATCCAGATGTATGGGTACTGACAGTTCCATCGAATGAGATAATCTGATCATATTTACATATTGTGTCATTTGTTTACCGAATGTTTCATTCGTGATTTGCTATTGATATGTACCTTTGTCGTCGTCCCAATGTGTGTTCAATTTCCAATATTTTCATCTTTACTAATGCAAGTACTGTGTTTCAGGGAGATGCTGAAGCATCCACTACAATTACATGATCCCTTATAGTTGATCCAGAGCCAGAGGTATGCGTACTGACAGTTCCATCGAATGGTATAATCTGATCATATTTACATATCGTGTCATTCGTTTACACAATGTTTCATTCGTGATTTGCTATCGATATGTACCTTTGTCGTCGTTCCTATGTGTGTGTTCAATTTCCAATATTTTCATCCTTACTAATGCAAGTACTGTGTTTCAGGGAGTTGCTGGAGCGTCCTCTACAATTACAGCATCCCTTGTAGTTGATCCAGATGTATGGGTACTGACAGTTCCATCGAATGAGATAATCTGATCATATTTACATATTGTGTCATTTGTTTACGCAATGTTTCATTCGTGATTTGCTATTGATATGCACCTTTGTCGTCCCAATGTGTGTTCAATTTCCAATATTTTCATCCTTACTAATGCAAGTACTGTGTTTCAGGGAGTTGCTGGAGCGTCCTCTACAATTACAGCATCCCTTGTAGTTGATCCAGATGTATGGGTACTGACAGTTCCATCGAATGAGATAATCTGATCATATTTACATATTGTGTCATTTGTTTACCGAATGTTTCATTCGTGATTTGCTATTGATATGTACCTTTGTCGTCGTCCCAATGTGTGTTCAATTTCCAATATTTTCATCTTTACTAATGCAAGTACTGTGTTTCAGGGAGATGCTGAAGCATCCACTACAATTACATGATCCCTTATAGTTGATCCAGAGCCAGAGGTATGCGTACTGACAGTTCCATCGAATGATATAATCTGATCATATTTACATATCGTGTCATTCGTTTACACAATGTTTCATTCGTGATTTGCTATTGATATGTACCTTTGTCGTTGTCCCAATGTGTGTTCAATTTCCAATATTTTCATCCCTACTAATGCAAGTACTGTGTTTCAGGGAGTTGCTGGAGCTTCCTCTACAATTACATCATCCCTTGTAGTCGATACGGAGCTAGAGGTATGCGTACTGACAGTACCCTCTAATGAAAGAAAGTCGGTCTAATTTTATTTGTAATACAAATGACTTATTTTAAATGGATACTCTTTTCTAGGGATGTATACAAGATCCGTCCGAGTCAGTGCACAGGCTTGCTCTTGGTGATGTTAGAATAAAGGTTTCAACGAAAAGAAAGAAAAATAAGGTTATTTATAAACAGTTTCTATTTTTAGCAATTGTTTTTTGCTGAGGACTTCATAATATGCTTTTTTTAATGTAAATTGTACGATACTGTATGTTGGATTTACATTGAACATCCTTTTTCCTATCTGTCCTGTAGTTGCCTGATGGAGTACGGAGTATGCAGACACAGACAGCGACACAAATGAGAGATGCTGCTTGCCAAACTGTTTTCACCATGGAGGAAATATTAATTGAGGCGCGGCGTGTTCAGACTCGAGATGCCTTTGTCCAATGGCCAGAAAATGAAGTTAATGTGACCGGCGAATCCAGCAAAGTGTTTTTGGACCGTTGTTACAATGCGACTGCACCACCAGAAGAAGATGAAACTGATTGTATTGAAGATACTTTTGAATTAGTCGCAGAGCACTTGACCCAATCGACACCCGCCAAAAAAACGCCACCCAAAAAGCAGTCGACATTGATGTTTTCTCCTATTCACGGTCAAGTAATAGATGTTGAAATGACAGAGACTGAAGCATCAACACAATTGACCGACGAACCAGACAAATAGCTCAACTATGGTATGTCCAGTTTGGATGATATGTCCACAACGGTTCAGTCCGAAACAACATTAATGCAGGATGACAGTCTAATGAAGGAGGCCAAATACATAGTATTCGACAGCAGCTTGATGGAGATTATAAAGATGCTGAAATGTGTGCATTCAGTGAGAGGGGAAGTATTTGGGAAGCCATTGGTGAATGTGACACGTCTAACACAAGGCAGTAACCTCAAAATACATGCCACCTGTGAAATGTCACATAAAACATTTTCATGGTCCACTTAACCGATGCTGGGGAAACTGCCAGCTGGCAATCTGTGTGCAGCAGCTTTACTTTTCAGTGGCTCTAGTTTCAGCAAGTTATCCAGTTTCTGTCAGTTTGTGGGACTCCGTTTTATTTCTAAAATGCAGTACTACCAATATCAATGTGATTATCTATTCCCTGCCATTAGTGAAGCTTGGAAAATTGAACAATTGTCTATTCAAAGTACATTCTCCGACAAAAAGTTCAGGCTAGCCGGCCAAGGACAGTGTGACAGCCCCTGATTTTCTAAGTACTGCACATACCACTTTCAGGACTTGGAAAGTAAAAAAATGGTGAGTTTTGGTGGTCGTGCAGGTGTCCGAATGTAAATCCTCAGTGGCCATGGAGAAACTTGGTTTTATGAAATCACTGGAAGATCTACATTCGAGGGAAATGCAAATCGACCTCATATCCACGGACAGACACATTTTAATAGCCAAAACCATGAGAGAGCAGTTTCCAAATATTAAACATCAATTTGATGTACGGCATGTTGCCAAATCAATCAATCAATAAAACAAATCTCGGCTGCAGGGAAAAAAAAAGGTTTGAAAAGTATTTCACAGTGGTCCCAGTCTTTCAGCAACCTTCTTTGGTGGAGCTCCAAAACATGTGATGGGTCTGTGGAAATTCTACTGGAAAAATGGTGGTCACTAATGCACCACTGTTCCAACATTCACCATTGGACAGAAAACCAACATTTCCACCAATGTGAACATGGCCCTTTGTCCCCGGAGCAGGCACGGAAGAAGTGGTTGATTCCATCTTCACCTCCACACAAAGCCATTGAGAAGATTGTGTTTGATAAAACTCTATCAAGAGATCTGAAGGGACTCACAGAATTCTGTCACACAGGAGATTTGGAGGTGTCCCACAATATGTGCCTAAAGTACAGGCCAAAGAGATTGCATTTCGGCATCGGAGGGATGAAATATAGGACATTACGGTATTAGCGCATAACGAGAATGTAAGATGTGAACAATCTAGGACTGCAGCAAACTTAAGGATGCTTCGCTACACTATGGCCTTTATGAAAAGAAGCAAAAAATGGGTGGTCAAACCAGTATATGAGGAAATGGAATTCGATTTTGTTAAATATCTTATTATTAATGTCGTAGAGATGCATACTCGTGGAATTGCACGCAAATCTGTTCAGAGCACACATACATTGCCACAAAACATTGCCAACGTGCCATTTCTACCCATAGCAAAGTTCATTGAACAGTTCAAATCCCGGTACAAATGATTACTATCTGTTTTTATTTTTGCCAAAAATGTTTTTATAAAGTGTTCTAATAAAGTATGCAATTTCTCTTTTGAATGTATCCTCTTTGTCCTTTAAAAAAAAAAAAAAGGAATAGTACAATTTTTACGATTGCCATACAATGTAACACTGTGCTTTCACATTTCACAGTTTCGTCGAGCTACTGTGAGACCTTCACTTATCGTGGCACGGCCCAATGGATAACAGTGTGTAAGATTCTTTGGGTTTCGGCAGTTGCCTTACCATCCAGTTCCCCAAACAGCTGAATAACTACCCGTCACACAAAAGGGATGAGACCTAGGCTACATAAGATACTAGGCACGCAAGAAGTGCTGACTGTGACATCATGCAATGGGATAGGGGCCGTGAGATAAGCAGAGGTGGGGCTATTACTAGACACACTTTGACTCCGTTTTTGTGTTTCCTCGACTACAATTTTGGAGTAGGGCGCATTCTGTCATTGGCAGGTTTCCCCTACCCCTCAGCAGTGCCACGAACAGCGAGCAGTGACAGCCCCCAAACTTTTCCTCCAGGGCCCGTGCTTCACAATTCCAGTTCTCATGGATGCGTTGCAAACTAAGAATGTATGTTCACTGTGAGTGAAGGTCACCAGCTTTGAATTTTTGCTTGGGAGCTGAGGAAGCCCACGCGTCGCACACACAGTATAAGGTTCTATTATTTTTTGACCTTGAGAGACCGGGACCATTCCGAAAGGGATTGAATTAAAGGAGGGGTGTAATAACGTATAATATAAAGGTGGTCCATTGCAAAACTGGACTTAGTTACATGTAAGTTCAGTTTATGAAAAATCGTTGACACAAACCAAGTCTGCGTTACGGTCTGCATTACGCCAAGAGAATGGAAATGCCGAATATAATGTAAGTTTCACTTTAGACAATTTTATATGAGAACTAGTCCAAATATCAATAGCTGACACTTATTGCTGGGTTACATTGTACTCGTTGTTTCTGTGTGGCATATTGCAATGAAGCGCAAGTACAACCTTTGTGTGCTGGTCTTCCTACCGGGCAAGTGGGCAGTCCAGCATCGACACCCATGTAGACCACCACTTGTTTCCCCCCTGGTTCAACGCTAATAAATCATTACATTGTGCACCTCGAATTATTGCCTCAGTTTACACATTACGTTTAGAGCTGAACATACTCCATTGCACTATCCTCGGAAGCAAATGGAGGAGTACTTTCCACGTTGTGTTCTCTCGGTTCACATTGTCACATCTGTGCTAATAAGTAAAATGATTAATTGTAATAAAGATCGGCTACTGAGACACATTTCTATTTTTATGTTTTGCAAACAGGTACATCCTGCCATTCTGCGATTGTCATCTATTCCAGACCCCAACCGATGGTTTCTTCAACCGCCAGTTGCAGCTACATGTCAATCACTGGATTTTTGTAACTCTTTTTTTGGGACGATCGCCAAGGCGCGATATGCCCTTATGCTGCACCAGCGATTAGGAGAAACATAACAACCTTTACCGTGGTCTAGTGCCAAGCGGATGCACCAGCCTTGCAATTAACCGTGCGACCAAAGTGCTTCTTTTACCCAAAACAAACACCCTGTGTACCCAAAAGGAACAGCGCGTGACTCACAATAAACATTTGCGGATCGAGAGCAAAGACAAAAAGTTCAGTTTTGTTTGAATGTCAATCGCCAAATGTTCTCGAAGCATTTAATGTGAAATAAATGTACTTTACCAATTGTACAGTTTTGCTGTTTCCTTTTAAAGTACAGTTTCATATTCCGAATTGTGACGCGCTGTGTTGTGAGACCATGTGTGTTGTTTTCCGGGTTCTGCAGCAAGTAGCGTAGGTGACGACTTGGCGCGTTTGGCTACGCTGCCCAGTAACGTCATGGAGAGAGGCGGAGAATATCAATTATTTGGTGATGTCAGTCTCAGGGGCGGGGGATATGATTTAGTGCCGCAAAAGCAGGTCAGCCAGGGCGATGTGTCAACTGATAAGATTATCACAAGATGGCCGCGCCCTGCTGCCTGATTTTGCCTGTGTTCAAAAGACGAAAACTCTGGTAAAATGCATAGGAAATGTTTGTATGATCGATCAACGTATGCTTAAAAACAGATGGACGAACCATAGGGACAATATTTATTTCTGACCGAACCATTCCTTTAAGAATTCACCTGCCATTTAAAACTGTCTGCAGTTTAAGGATTTCAATCAGGCGACACACACTTTGGTCTCGGCCTAGTATGTAGCACACAACTGAGATGCTTTTCTCCTTATTTTATGCAGATTCAATTTGAGATGGTACACAACTCGTATCTCACCCCCTTTTTCAGATACCCCGGGTCACAATGGACCATGAACCAGGCTGGTTTGTGAAATGCAATGTATATTTATTTTAAAATTCAAAAGAAATCATACCGTTTTTAATATGGGGCAGCAATCACCAATGGGGTGATAATTACAGTGAGGATGTAAGCAGTAGACTTGGTTTAACCTTCTACTGGAACATATACGAAACACCACGGAATAGGAGTACTTTTTGATTTAGGAAAGATAGCACGCAAGTTAGGATTCCCCCTCTGCAATGTTCCCTCAACCCACAAATAAATGAATTCTGAATGGTTGGAATGACACAGCAGATGATCAGGAATAAGAGGCAGAAAACTGAATCGAAATCCGACCTTCCTTTGTCAAATAAGAGTAGAAAACGTATTTTAAACCCCTTGCAATGTTATGAAATGGCACTTGGAAATGAACAAATAATTAATGTGCGGTTAAAACGCTAAGGTAAATACAATTTCTCACTAAAGCAACAATGCATAGATCCTAACAATCACAAGCAGTCGATTACCAAGAGCATACAATTGAAAACTGAGTGGAAAGTTTAAAACATGTTGCAGCAAAATGACAAGTGTAAAAAGTAGCATTTTCTTAATTCCAACTTTAAATTACTCAAACGGGGTTTAAGAAAACGGGTGAAATACTCTGATTTGGAGTGACTTATGGGTTGAGGGATAGATATATATCTCTGGGACAATATAGAGTTGGAAATAGGTCTCTAGCTATGAAACTGGATGAGTTATGCAAGATATAAAAAGGTGGGCTTTGAGTACAATGAAGCTGTGAAATAGGAAAGGAAATCAGCTGTGACAAGAACAGTTTTACTTTAAACTAGAGTATTCAGACTAGACCACCAAAGAGGGACACAGTAATATCCAAGGTTGATTCGCGACTTCAACCCTGTCACCCCAGCGCCCAACCCTGGCGGAAACCAGTCCGATCACTCAAAAGTAGGATACACAAGATAAAATTTAAAAGAGATGGTGCTAGCACTTTAGAAAGTCACGGGCAGGGTGCACAGATAATTCTAACAGCTTTTAACAAGTTATCAGGATAAGGATAGGATGACTTAGAGAGTGGGATATGTACAAAGGCAAGACAAGATAGATTGGTATCCAGTAATTTTTTTCCAAAAAACATAGATTCGAATGGCAAAAGTTTTGAAAAAAATACATCGAAAAAATGCATTTTTTTTGTAGGTTAAGTTTTTTTATGGCTGTTAAGGGGTAAAAAACGGGGGATGGACTCCCGCCACCCCATTAAAAAAAAAATGCATTTTTTCAACCCATTTTAATTCGAAACTTTGCCATTCGAAACTATGGCATTCGAAAATATCACTATAAACAGATAGGTTATGGGTTTCTTTTTTTTTAAACTTTATTTTTGGTTTGCATATCGCATCACATTCGCTTCAGCTTCCCTCCAACATTAAAATACACATATTTGTTAAAGAATGACTTCCCTCCTTCCCAATCGATCCATACAGTACTCCTGCATCTTTATACATTTACGTTGTTTTGGCTGTATTAGTGTTCCCGGTTACTGGGGATTCGTGGTGAGTTCAATCACTATCTGAGTTCTCCGTGTCAGGAGGGGTGCCACGCAGGTATGCTCTGAACGGAGTCAAGATGTCTTTCGGTCTGCACAGTGTGGGCAACATCCTTATGTACGTCTCCTCGCATTCGTTAACATGTATTATGGCTGTAAGGAATTGTTCCGTGCGTGGAGCGTGGTTGCTCTTCCAGTTTTGAAGAATGCACTTCTTGGCTACTGCGCAGGCGACATCGAACAGTCTCCTGGTCTTTTTTGTGGTTTTACCTATGTCGCCGAACAGGTATTTTTGGGGTTTCAGCTGCGCTGGGATTTGTGTCATGTCTTCCAAGATAATCGCCACTTCACGCCAGAACCCGGCTATCAGGGGACAGGCCCAATACATGTGAAATGCGTCCGCATGAGGGTTGCTGCATTTCGGGCAATTTCCAGATAAGGAATTATGAAACTTTGCCATTTTGACTGGAGTGTAGTGGAGTTTGTTCAGCATTTTGAACTGTATTAGTCTTATGCCCGCATGCATCGAGACTTTCTTAGAAAGGAGACAGTATCTGGACCATTTCCCTTCTTCTATTGTAGTGTCCATGTCCCTTTCCCATGAAGCCTTAATGTTGTTCAACGATTTTGTGTGCATTTGGACTATATTGTATAGCTTGGATACTCCAATGCCAGTTTGTGAATACAGAGATTGATAACATGCATGTTCGGGCGGTTTTACTGGGAATGTTGGCCATCGTTTCTTGAATGCCGCTTTCATGCGGCGGTATTGCAATGTGACAAGTTGGTTTCTCCCTACTGTGTCCACAAAGTCTTCTGGGGTTAGGGATCTACCGATTGGAAACATGGCTTCCGTTTTAAATGCATAGTCCGGGATCCAAGCCTTCTGTATGCCGATGTCATAAGTTGGCTTAATTCCCGGGAAGTTCCATAGCGGATCCTGTGAATCGCAGGGGGTGTCTATGTGGAGCCTCTTACTGATTGCGGCCCATGCTGCAATTGTACAGGATGCTGGGTCGAATTTGCAATCATCTTTATGAGATTTCGCGAATATTATGGATCTCAGGTCTGTTGGGCGGGACCCAGTGTCGTTCAATGGGGACATGTGGTTTTCTGTCTGTGGGGTCCTGCCAGTATTTAGCGTATTATGCCTGTGCCACTAGATAGTATAGCTCAAAGTCGGGTGCGGCAAAGTCCCCCATTTCATAGGGTTCCACTAGTTTGTCCCATTTCAGCCTGTTGGCTCCGCCATTCCATATGAAGGTGGTCGCCATGGAGCGTAGGTTTTCAAAGAAAGGTTTGCCTGGCCATATTGGAACATTGCTGAACATATAAGGGAGTTTGGGGAGCACTACCATTTTGAGTACCGCGACTCGGCCAGCAAGTGATATGGAGAGCATAGCCCAGATTTGGAGTTTGGTGTGGATCGTCTGTAATGGGGATTCATAGTTGTCTACATAAAGGGACATTTTGTCTCTGGAGACCAGGATTCCCAAATATCTAATGTGGTTAGGGGCCCATCTCAGGCCGTGCGTGTGTGTAGGGCAGGTAGCGGCCTGTGTCAGCGAGATTATTTCAGATTTAGTGGTGTTTATTTGGTAGCCTGAGTTTGCAGTGAAGTCTCCTATCACTGTTAGTATGGGGGCTAGGTTCTTTTCTGGTTCTCGTATGTACAACAGTGCATCATCCGCATATAATGAAATGGATTGGTAAACACCCGCCATTCTTATGCCCCTTAGTTCTTGCCCCAGTCTGATTGCAGCCGGCACTGGTTCTATAGTAAAAGCAAAAAGGATGGGAGAGAAGGGACATCCCTGTCTGGTGCCTCTATGTAAAGTGAGATGTTTGGATAGGGTACGATTTGTTAGGACCCTATCTTTGGGAGAGGAGTAAAGCATTCTGACACACTGTGTAAAGTATGAGCCGAACCCAAATTTGTTAAGCACTTCGAACAGGTATGCCCATAAAACCGAGTTGAATGCTTTCTCCGCATCCAGTGATACAGCTACCACCTGTACTTCCGGGTTAATCTGAGCCATGATGCCGAATAGTCTACGCAGGTTTAAGGCCGTGGACCTTGTTGGAATAAAGCCGCACTTATTTATTTATTTATTTATTCGCATTTGTTAAGCGCACATCAGACCGAAGGCATCGTGGCGCTGGTTACAGGGTTGCTTACTTAGTTACATACAGTTCAAGTAGATACATTTTTTGCATATGTGCAGAAGCAGCAGGAGTACATATAATCGTGATTAATTGAATAGTGCAGTTTTAAGCTTTTTTCGGAAAGAGAATAGAGATGTATCAGCTCTGAGGTCAGTGGGAAGGGAGTTCCAGAGTTTAGGTGCGAGGAAGGGGAAGCCTATACCTCCTGCTTTGGTTCTGTTGATGCGAGGTATTGCTAGTTGGTTCGTATATTGTGCTCGTCTAGGTCTTGTGGATTGGTATCTCTCTATCGTGTCCGATAAATAAGAGGGAGCTGTTCGGTTGATACATTTGTGGGTGGTTGTGAGGATTTTGAATGAAATACGGTCTTTAACTGGGAGCCAATGTGCAGCTATTCTGGCTTGTGTGATGTGTTCTCTTTTGGGTATGCTGAGGGCTGCTCTGAGGGCATTGTTTTGAGTGGTTTGGAGCCTAGATAGGTTTTTTTGGGAGGTTCCGGCTAGGAGGGCATTACAATAATCTAGTTTAGCTCCTATAGTTGCTCGGGCGATGGAGAGGCAGCTATCCTTGGTTAGGAATGGTTTTATTGCATTAATGAGTTTAGTAGTAAGTGCTGAGGCCGAGACTATGGCGCTGACTTGTTTGTCCATGGACAGTGTTGCGTCTATGTGAACCCCCAGTGTTTTGACTGAGGATAGGACAGGGATGATGCAATTGTCTATGTTGAAATTGATGTACAGTGGGTTGAGTTTGGCGAGGGTCGATTTCTGTCCTAAAATGAGGATTTCGGTCTTGTCCCCGTTCAAGCAGAGGCCGTTGGTAGCCATCCAGGCCTGTATGGTGGAGTAGATTTGCTGTAAGGTAGATGCGTCTTGGAGATAGTTTCCTGTCAGGGGGAGGAGTACCTGTGTGTCGTCGGCGTAGTTTGTGTATGTGATTCCTAGCGTGTCAAGTTTGTCAAATAGTGGTTTGGTAAAGAGGTTATAGAGTGTAGGGGCAGTACAGGAACCTTGTGGTACCCCACAGTGGATGATGGAGGGTGCAGCATGTGCTGTGTTAGAGAACACTTTCATTGCTCTTCCCTCTAAGAATGATGTTACCCAGGATGCTGCGTCCTTAGAGAAGTGTGCTGCGTGTGTCAAATGGCTGGTAAGAGTGGTGTGGTCTACCAAGTCGAATGCCGCTGAGAGGTCAAGGAGGAGGAGGAGGGCCGGCTTGCCTTTGTCTAGGATGTTAGTAATTTCATTTTTTAAGTCTAGAGGGTGCACTGGTCGGGGTGTATTAGGGTGGTCCTTTTTGGTAACAATCTAGTGGCAAGTACTTTTGCATAGATCTTGGCGACTGTTAATTAAGGAGAGGGGGCGATAGGAGGAGCGCTCATGGGCAGGGCGTCTGGGCTTCAGAAAAACCGTTATAACTGCATCCGTCATTGTGTCCGGAAGTGAACCGGAGCTCATGGCTTCCTCCCACACTAAAGTTAGTATTGGGGCTAATATTGTGGAATATTCTTTATAGAGTTCAGAGCTCAGGCCGTCTGGGCCCGGGGTTTTGCCGGCCGCCAGTGATTTGATCGCTTCAGCTATCTCTTCGCTAGTTATTTGCTGCTCGAGGTCCCAGTTATCTTCTAGCGAGAGCCTAGTGAGAGTGATCTTGCTCAGGTATTTCTTTGTCTTCCTGCGTGCGTGTATCCTGGTTAGCGTATAATTTATTGTAATATTCTGTGAATTCAGCACTGATTTCTTCTTCCCCGTGTACAGCTATTCCATCGCCTGTCAAAATGCTTGTGTTTTGGGTATGGTTATATTAATTCCGTAATAAGCACGCCAAGTGGTGTCCTGCCCTATTACCCTCCCCGTATCTACGCACCCTGGTTGGTGCGGCCATATATTGTTGTTCTTTGGTTGCTAAATCATTACATTTTTGGAGGTGTGCGTTGATGTCGGCCAATGTGTGCTTGTTATGTGTTGTGCTATATTGGGTTTCAAGTGTTTTCAGATGTGTTTCAATATTGGTTAATTCAGTTCTAATGGTCCTAAGGAGTCTGGTGGTTTTGGACATTATGCTGCCTCTTACCCATTCCTTGAATGTTTCCCATATGGTGGCCCACTTGTCTACTGACCCTTTATTCAGTTGGAAGAATTACTCCATTTCAATATATAGTGACTCTGCCACATCTGGGTCCTTCATGATATGTGGAAGCATTCTCCATTGCTGACTTGGTGGTTCAATATTACGCAGCGATGCCTCGAGTATGACCGGAGATTGATCCGAGAGAGTGCGTGGGAGTATATTGCAGCGCTCTACTGACTTAAGGTGAGGAAACAAACCAGTAGTCTATTCTGGATTCTGTGTCATGTACTGATGAGTAGAACGTGTATTGCCTGTCTGTTGGGTGGATCCCTCTCCAGACATCGGTCAGGGCTAGTTCCACTAGGGCTTGATGTATGATGGTGGCCGATCTAGTGAGGGTCCTTTGTTTACTCGAAGACCTGTCTAATGAAACATCAAGGATAGTGTTAAAGTCCCCTCCCCACAACACCCATGCGTCCACCTTCGAACCAATTTCAGCAAGGAGATGGACATAGAACTCGGGGTCATCTAGGTTTGGGCCATAGGTGTTGATCAGTATCAATTTTTCTCCTGCCACCGTGCCCCAGACCACAACATATCTGCCCTGTGGATCGGTGTAGTGTCTGCCAGATTGTCGCAAAACACTTTCATTGGTTCCCTTCAATGCATGAGTTTCTTGGAGCGTGGGAATGTGCGGGCGAAGTCTATTAATATATGCTCCCACTTTGTTGGCTTTCGCCCTATTGTTCAGGCCACGAATATTCCAGGTCAGCATTTTGAGGTTTAACCCAGCAGGTGTTTTGCTTTTCTGCGCCATTTCGATGGGTTCCACAGAACTTTGGGGGGAGGGCCCTCTCTATGAGGGGATCATCTCTGAGGGGGATCAGCACGTGATACAGTGATTGCATTTTTTACTTCAAACAAACCAGTTAACCTCTTCTCCTTGTGCCCAACTGGGGCTTCCAAAGGGAGTAACAATGTTTCTGAACAATAGGAGAGTCCCCTGTTGCCCGTGCCCACCCCCACCCACACCATCGGCCCCAACTTGATGATGATCCCTTGTTACAAACTTGTGGTTCTCCCAAAAGGGGGACGAGTGCCGCAACGCCGCTTCTTTAGTCGAGCGCGTCTCATCCGGCTTCATTTGGGGTATGGAAGCTGTGGTTCTTCCTTCTGCCACTTTAGCTGCCTATGTTCAAAGTAAGGGTATAATGGAGTTGTGATCAGACAATGGGTGTCTTTGAAGATTATATACTGGCTGTTGCAGGTCATTTTGATCAGGTTCATGCCTTCCAGGAGGGAGAGGAATTGAGTCCTCCACGTATGCCAGTGCCGCTGTGAGAGATTCAAAGAAGTGTGCCCGTCTGCCATATTGTATGCGTAACTTTGCTGGGAACAGAAGAGCGTAGGGCAACTTTCTTAGTAGCAGCTGATGTTTGATGGATTCGTAGGATCGTCTTTGGGTTTGGACTCCTGCCGAGAAGTCAGGGTATATGTGGATGTTGTCGTTACTGTGTTTCAGGGGCCCCTTTTCCCGTGCCAGCCTCAGGGCTGTATCTCTGTCTCTGTAGTTCAGCAGTCTGACGATGATCGTGCGGGGAGGGGCCCCCAGTTTGGGTGGTGGAGAGAGAGTGCGATGCGCCCTTTCGACCAGAAATTGTGGGGAGAATGAGTCTTCGCCCAGGAGGGATTTCAGCAGAGAATTCGATTTGAGATTCCATTGGGCCTTTACAGAAGGATTCTGAGAGTCCAACTATACGTATATTGTTCCGTCTCAATCTCAACTCCAAGTCATCACCCTTGTCCCAGAGCTTATTCATTTCCCCTTTCAGGAGTGTGATGTCATGGGTGTTTTGGTGGGTTGCACCCTCATTCACCCTCATTCTGTTTTCGGTCTCTGTGATCCTGGCACTTTCTTTGTCTACTCAGGCTTTAAGGGAGCCTATTATTTTTTTTAATCAAAGATTTTATTGATTTTGAACATAAAGACAACATTACAATCATCTCTCTGCATTACAGTGCGGGGGAAAAAGGGAAGCACATGTGGAATCAACATATCCAGGAAGTAAATAAGGGAAGAGAGAGCGAGAAACGAACAAAAAACAAAGACACCAAAGAAACCCAACATCAGAGACCACAGTCCAACGGACCGTCAAACTTTGGCAAAGAAACTTGTGGCACAGTTTGTTCATATTTGGCTCACATGGCCCGGTGTTGTTGAGCCCCTCTCCAACTCGGTATCTGCGGCACCACGTCTGGCGCCTAGCTGGCCTCCTCCCATCGACTCCATATTTTGTTCGCTTTTTGCGGGCAGCCCCTCGCCGCGTATACCCGGTGTTCCATCACAGCGCAAATGTCCACATCCGTGATCCACTGGTCATAGCTAGA
Organism: Ambystoma mexicanum; assembly: GCF_040938575.1. NCBI lineage: Eukaryota > Metazoa > Chordata > Amphibia > Caudata > Ambystomatidae > Ambystoma > Ambystoma mexicanum. The sequence continues at coordinate 970,837,348 of NC_090936.1, read as the reverse complement.
TGTGCGTTCCGACCCCCACATTTGCGCAATGTTCCGCCTGAGTACTGCCATTGCGGTTGACCAAAGCAGTTTCTCGTAGCGGGACAGGTCACTTTCACTGGAAATACCTAGAAGGAGGTGTTTTGGGCATCTTTGTATTGTCTTGCCTATGATGCTGGTCAATTTGTCACAGCATTTCCGCCAAAGCTGCTGAATGTTACTACATTCCCATAAGATATGGAAGAAAGTACCTTCCTCGCGCTTGCAGCGTAGACATCGTTCATCCGACGTCTTACCCCAGCGGAAGAGAGCCACTCTCGGGTAGTAGGTACGGTGCAGGATCTTGAGTTGGACCAGTGTGAGCCTTGAGGAGATGGTTACCTCACGAGGGTACATCAGGGCCTCAACCCAGTCTTCTGGTTGAAGCGGTCCCACATCCCGCTCCCACTTAGCTTTCTGACTGGTTAGTTCTGGTGTCGCGAAGGATGTTATCACGCTGTACATGGTGGAGGTTACCTTTTGTTCCACCTGGTCCAGTACTATGTTGCGCTGTAGCAGAGAACTTTCTGGCATGTCCCGTGTGATCTGTCAGTGGGCGCTCCAAGCATGTTTCAGTTGCGTGTAGTGATACCTATCTGTAGCTGGGAGGGAAAATTCCGAGTGTAGTGTCTCGAACGGTACCAATCTATCCTCTTGTATCACATCTCCAATGTTGGTGATTCCTCGTTGGACCCACTCGGACCATCTAGGCAGCTTTTGTATTTCGGGAAAGCAACTGTTGTTCCATAGGGGTTGGGCCAGTGTCAGTTTCCCGTCCCACCCTAGGTGTCGGTGTGCTTCCTTCCAGATTCTCGCAATGTGTGTTGCCATGTCTGATTTTGGTATGCGACACAGGCCGCCGTACAGGTGCTCCAATGGTGTTGCTGTGCTGTTGGTGTTGATCCCTTTGATGTGTGGGAAGCTCCCATCCCCATGGAGCATGTCGTTCACCACCGCCATTTGGCCAGCCCAGTAGTATGACTGCAGTCTAGGCAACCCAATCCCCCCTTCCCAGATGGACCTCTGGAGAGTGGAGAGAGCAATCCGCGGGTGTTCCCCACCCCATAGCAGCCTCCGGAGGGTGCAGTCTATTTTGTGGAATTCTTGGCGTGGGATGTATAGTGGGGCATTTTGCAGGATGTACAAGAATTTGGGGAGAGCAATAATTTTGAACAGGGCGGCTCTACCCATCAACGTCAGTGGCAAAGAGATCCAGTGGCGGGTGTCTTCTGCGAACCTTGTTACAAGGGGGAGAGGTTAAGGGAGCCTATTTTTGAGATATCATCATCCAACTTAACATTGATCGCCAGGAACCCATTTTGCACCGTGGTTAGGAGTTGGTCGAATTTCGTGTCGTCTGTAGCCGAGGGTGTGGCGGCTGTCGGTGGGTCCGGGCTTTCGGAGCATGGTTGTGAATTCGTGAAAGAATCCATCGGTCCAGTCTGCCTGCTTTTGACTACGTTTTTCCCGGGCATTTCAAGGTTATTTGCTATGATTGTTCTGGTTGAGATGATGAGCACGAATGTCCTACTAGGTTCAGGGATGTCTAACCTAAGATGTGGGTTGGCGTGGGTGCCGTTTGGCCAGTGGAGTGGGCTCAAGGCTGATTTTGCCACAGTACAGGTTCCCCGACTTCTTCTCGTCCTTTTTAGTCTTAAGTGGTTGGTGATCCAGTTCTCTGTAGTCACGACTTCAGGGTGGGGTAGGGTGTCTCGGGGAGTTCTGACACTTTGGTATTGGCTGGTATCAGGGGGTTTGCTTGACCGGTCCTGCCAATGTCCTCTAGAGTGGACTGTGCTCTCTCACGTATCCACAAGTTGCTAGGATTGTGTTATTGCAGGGACATGCAAGGTTCTCTGCATGTATTGTGCTGTGGTTTATTTTGCTAGAGTTGGGAGTGAGCCCGCTCTCAGTTATGTCTGTAGAGGCAGACCGTTCTGGAGGCGTTGTTTGTTGGCAGGCGCTGGCGGTCCCCCTGCATGGGGGGGCTATTCTGTACCTTCTCCGGTATGGGTCAAGGTGTGTTGTGGCCTTGCACGGAGTCACTGTATGCCCATTGTGTGTTGGCGTGCCGGGGGCCCGATAATCCTGGTTTCGGTAGGGGCAGGGGCCACTTGGTTTCTTCTCCCACGCTCCTCCGCTATGGTGTTGGAGCGTTTTCCTGTGGGCAATCTCGCCTGTGTTTATGTTAATGCTAATGCGTCAATGTTCACTGTTGGAATCTGCTGACAAGGTTGAGGGTTTTACAGATATATGTTACAAAGAGAGAGAATTGAGGGAAGGTTATAAAATTAAGAAATTATGCCTCTGGTCTATGGATGCAGAACTGTACAATTGTAACGCTTACCTTGACTCTGCGGGGACACTGGAGTGGGAAACTGCTGGGCACAAGTCTGGGACACTGGAGTGGGAAACTGCTGGGCACAATTCCTCCCTTCTACTTTTCTAACAAGGAGTGCCTGCATAAAACACCAAAGATTCCTTAGTGTATTTAAAGTGCACAAAATCTAGGATTCAATGAGAATTCTCCTTAATAGGATACTGCAGTTGCTCTCCTCGAATATCTTACCTAGTTTATTTTTGAAGCGAGCTCTCCATCCTGCATCTGTGCAGGGGCTCTAGTTCTGCAGAGGGACATCCAGATGAATACGGTAGGATGGAAGGGGAGCTTTAGGTGTCAGGAGGGAAAATTCCTACTATGCTAGTGGAGCCCCACTGGTCATGAAGTGAAAAACAGATTAAAACCCACTCAAAAGGAAGAAATACAAACACTTGGCCAAATGTGTTTAAAACCCCAAAAGCTTCCTCTTCCAAAGTATGTGTGTGTAACAGGAGGAGCTAAACTGGCGCATAAACAAACGTGCAGCAGCACGTAATAATAACAATGGGCCAAACCTTTCAATCAATGCCTTAACAATGGAGTAGAAAACCTCTGTGTGATATGCGAGCCCAAACGCACTTCACCATAAAGAATAACAATGCCTTTCACTCAGATGACAGAAGCTAGCGAGGAGCTGAAAACGCGCTCGGTAGCAATGCCTGCCAAATGCACTTAACAATAAACACGGCAATGTCTTTCCCTCAGATGACTGAAGCTAGCGAGGAGCGGGAAACGCGCTCGGTAGCAATGCCTGCCAAATGCACTTCACAATAAACACGGCAATGTCTTTCACTGAAGATCGTTCGTCAGCGGAGAGCGGGAACTTGCTTTATGGAATGCTGAATGAACGCTCCTCAGAAGAGCATGGCCTCATCACACTGCAAATGAGTAAACGTCAATAAATCTCAAAAGCACAGCCGCTTGTAAAAAATAAAAGGAAACAGATACTTGCAATATGAAGCCGCTGACAGGAACGAATGAATAATGATGCCGCTGACAGGAACGAGTGTATAAATAGCATGCAGCTATACTGAAAATGGAAACTAGTGACTGAAGTTTTTGGGTGCTAATGACAGGCTGGGCAGGGGAAGGAAAATACTAAAAGGGTTAGATCACTAGGACCAATGAAGCGAAAAACTACGGGTTGACAGGACAGCTGACTGGAACTGGGGTAAGCGTCAATGAAGGCAAAATGATGACGCGAAGCAGGGAACTCTCGAGGGGAGGGGCTTAAATAGGAGCAGGATGACAACCACTAGACAGACACTGCCCACCCCCAGAATAAGCTAGGTGGCCATGTGTAAAAGTCAGGAAGTAACATCAATTCCCCTCCAGTGCTCCGAGTTGTTTTTTCATGACCCAAGAATGGTACACGGAAGACCACTTCCTTTTGGAGTCAAGTAGGGAACTTTTTTCTGTGATCACGACAGTATTCCTCCCCAATGTCCCCCCTTCTCCAGGTTTGCTAGGGTTATTCAGATGGAAGGATTTTATCAAGCGGGGTGCATGAATATTTTCAAAAGGTTCCCAAGTTCTATCCTGTGGCCCAAACCCCTTCCAGTCCACTAAGTAGTATAGCTTTTTACGAACTACCTTAGAGTCCAAGATAGCCTTTACTTCATACTCTGGTTGGTCCTTTTCCACAACTATGGGAGCTGGGGAATCTTGGATTCGGGTATTAGGACTCACTGCTTTCAGCAAGGACACATGAAACACTGGATGAATGTTCATATTCTTGGGAAGCGTTAACTTCATAGCCACTGGATTGATAACCTTTACTATACTAAAGGGACCTAAAAATCTTGGAAGGAACTTCCGGGACCCTCTCAACCTCAAGTTCTTTGTAGCCAACCACACAGAGTCTCCCACCTTATACTCCGGGGAGTTTCTTCGTTTTTGATCAGTAAACTTCTTCTGAGCTTCTTTTGCTAAGTACGGCTTTTTTTTTGCTTGGTCCACTGCAGTAGCGATATTGTCGTGCAAGGTTTGGATTGCAGGCATTTCCAAGGATTTAGGTGGATCATGAACAGAGGTTCGTGGATGCCTTCCATATATAGTGAAAAATGGACTCAATCCAGTGGACGAGTGAACAGAATTATTGTAAGCGTATTCTGCAATCCACAAAACCTCGAGCCAAGAGTCTTCAGTCTGATGGAGCATGCACCTCAGATACTGCTCCAACGTTTCGTTCGTGCGTTCGGTTTGCCCATCCGTTTGTGGATGGTAACTGGTGGACAAACGTACTTCAATTTTAGCCATTTTACAACATCTCTTCCAGAATTCCGAGACAAATTGACTTCCTCGATCAGACACGACTATGGAAGGGAAGCCATGTATCCTCACAATGTTCTCCAAATAGATTTTGGCCAGAACTGATGCCGTTGGTAGACCTTTCAAGGCTACAAAATGCGCCATCTTGGAAAAAAGGTCCACCACCACCAGGATGGTGTCGAATCCGTCGCTCTTAGGTAAATCTGTAATAAAATCTAGCGAGAGGGTATGCCAAGGAAGAGGTGGAACATCCAATGGCTTGAGAAACCCGGCAGGTTTCATTTTCTGAGATTTGTTTTGCGCACAGATTCCACAAGTCTTGATAAATTGAATCACATCTTTTCGCCAAGTAGGCCACCAGTAAGATCTCTTGACCTTTTCCAACGTTTTTGTAACTCCAGGATGTCCTTCCATCAAAGCACTGTGGTAGTCGGCAATCAATTGTTCTCGCAACTTTTGAGTAGGTAAGAAGAGTCTTCCATTATAAAATGGCAACCCTTCCTGGACACAACAATGTTCTTTCTCAGACTCCCACTTTAGCAATTCTGCCGTGCTAATATTTGCTTTGATTTCTTCTCGCAATTCTTCAAACAATGAATCAGTAGTATTCATAACTCCAAGCATTTTCTCTGCAGAAATTATTTCCACTGGGGTTGAGGCAATGTAAGCCTCTTCTCCCTTACCCAGTCTGGACAGAGCGTCAGCCTTTCCATTACGGATACCAGGCCGAAACGTGATAACGAAGTCGTACTCCGCAAAGAAAAGGGCCCATCTTAACTGTCGTGAAGATTGTGCCTTTGCAGAGCGTAAATACTGCAAATTCCGATGATCAGTGAAAATGGTGACAGTGTGCCTAGCCCCAAGTAGGTGATGCCTCCATTCCTTCAGTGCACATTTTATTGTCAACAACTCTTTATCAGTGACAGTATAATTTAATTCAGCCGCAGAACATTTTTTAGAGCAAAAGGCCACTGGGTGCATCTCTTGCGAGATTGGATCACGCTGGGATAAGACTGCACCCATGGCCACATTGGACGCATCGGTTTCCACCACAAAGGGAAGATCCGGTCTGGGATGTTGAAGAACTGGAGCTACTGTAAACTTCTCCTTCAGTTTCTGGAAGGCCTCATCCGCCTCCTGTGTCCAATTGAAGGTTTTGTTTTTTTGCAGCAAGGACATGATGGGATGAACCAGTTGAGAAAAATCTGATACAAATCGTCGATAAAAGTTGGCAAACCCCAGAAAACTTTGGACTCCTTTCACAGATGTCGGTGCTGGCCAGGAAAGGATGGCGTCAACCTTTCTGTTGTCCATTTTTACCCCCTGCGAAGACAACATGAATCCCAAGAATTCGACTTCAGGAACATGGAATTGACATTTCTCCAACTTCACGTACAAGGAGTTTTCTTTGAGGATCTGAAGAACGGCAGTGACGTGTGTAATATGCTCCAGAGGATTGGCGGAAAAGATCAAGATGTCATCGACATACACCACTACACAAATATCCAGTAACTCACGAAATATGTCATTCATGAAAGACTGAAACGCAGCTGGTGCATTACATAGCCCAAAGGGCATAACCTGGTATTCAAATAGTCCATAGCGAGTGCGGAAGGGCGTTTTCCATTCGTCTCCATGTTTAATGCGAATGAGATGGTATGCCCCTCGAAGATCAAGCTTGGTGAAGATCTTGGCTCTCTTTACTTGGTCCAATAGTGTAGAAATGAGAGGCAGGGGGTATCGGTTCTTCACAGTGATTTGATTCAGGGCTCTATAATCAATGCATGTTCTCAAATTTCCTTCCTTTTTGGGCACGAAGAACAGAGGTGATGCAGCAGGGGACTTGGATGGTCTAATAAATCCATTAGCCAAATATTGATCAAGGTAAGCTTTCAGATGAAGGTTTTCCTTCTCCATTAATGCATAAATGCGATGACAAGGAAGCTGAGCTCCTGGAATCGGGTCTATCTGACAATCATAAGGCCTATGAGGGGGTAACATTTCGGCTTGCTTTTCTTCTTGAAAAACGTCCTGAAATCTTTGATATTCTGAGGGCAATGAACCAATGAGGCCCAACGTGATCTCAGTATTTTTTGTTGGTTGCTCTAAGCCCGTAGAAGGTTCAGAGAGACTACACTTTGCATAACATTCAGAACTAAACATCAAGGTCCGTGCACGCCAATCAATAACAGGATTATGTTTTTCCAACCAAAGCATTCCTAGGATGATTTGAAATTGTGGTGCTTGAATGAGGTCAAAGGAAATCCCCTCCTTGTGTCCTTCCTGACAGAGCATGATGAGATTGTTTGTTAACTGAGTTACCGGGCCTGACACTAGAGGGGTGCCATCAACCCCAGAAACATTTTCAGCTTCCAATTTCTCCATTAAAGGAATACCCAATCTGCTCGCTAGGTGTAAATCCATATAGTTGCCAATGGCCCCACAGTCAATATAGGCGTTAAATGCAAATTTTTTAGTGGGACACTCTGGACTAACTAAGATGATGGGAAACACAAAATGCGAGGTCACAGAAACCTTCTTCACGCTCGACAAGCTGACCTCTACACTTGTCGGGCACCGGAGTTTTCCGGACTCGCTTCTTTCTTATCCTGACTGATTCCTCCTAGGGGCTTTCTTGAAGGTTTCACAGGACAGTCTTTCAAGAAGTGCCCCGCCTTTCCACAATACAAACACAGCTGCTGCTGCCGTCACTTATCTCTTTCCGCCTGAGAGAGAGGACCTCGAATTACCCCCACCTGCATGGGTTCGGAATGAGTCTCTGACAATGATCTTCCAACAGATTCCTTAGGATGTACAACATAAGCTCGTCCTTCTGGGCGGGCCCGGTCTGTTCTTCGATCTTGGAGCTGATGATCTAACTGGATGGTCAAATCAATGAATTCTGTGACACCTTCAGGTGGGTTCACCACCTGTGCTAGGACATCCTTCAACTCACTCCGCAACCCACGGTAAAACAAGGTGGTTCTTTTTTCTGAAGGCCAATTGGTTTCTGCAACTAGTCTATTGAAAGTTGCCACATATGCAAGTAGATCTTGATTGCCCTGTCGCAGCGACAACAACTCATTATCTAGGGCTTGACCTTGAGTGTGACGCGCGAATAACTTTTCCAGTTCCCCCTGAAATTCCTGAAAATTTCTTAACAAAGGATCATCTCTGTTGACAAGGGGAATAGACCAGTCGGCAGCATATCCACCAAGATATGACAACACAAATGCCACCTTAGACTGATCCGTGGGAAATACTCCTGGTCTACATAGAAAATGTAGTCTACATTGGTTTAAAAACACTGCAATTTTCTTTGGATCTCCATTGAAATGCTCCGGGGGAGCCAAGGGAATATTTCCTGGTACGACCACTTGAACTGGAACAGCTGGTGCAGATGGGGCTGGAACTTGTGGATTACCCTGAGGCAAGGGAACCTGTCCAGCTTGAGACTGTAATAGTTGGCGGGCTAATTCTTCGGTTCTATCCGTGTTTACCACTAACTCCCTCCTCAGAGCGTTGGTTTCAGAACGAGCTGCATGAACCTCAGCTCTCAATTCCCCCAAAAATTGGACCAACTGATCCACCTCTGGAGTTCCCATGATGTCCAGGCAGAGTATGTTTCAGTACGGCTTCGCGTTCCGTAACGCTTACCTTGACTCTGCGGGGACACTGGAGTGGGAAACTGCTGGGCACAAGTCTGGGACACTGGAGTGGGAAACTGCTGGGCACAATTCCTCCCTTCTACTTTTCTAACAAGGAGTGCCTGCATAAAACACCAAAGATTCCTTAGTGTATTTAAAGTGCACAAAATCTAGGATTCAATGAGAATTCTCCTTAATAGGATACTGCAGTTGCTCTCCTCGAATATCTTACCTAGTTTATTTTTGAAGCGAGCTCTCCATCCTGCATCTGTGCAGGGGCTCTAGTTCTGCAGAGGGACATCCAGATGAATACGGTAGGATGGAAGGGGAGCTATAGGTGTCAGGAGGGAAAATTCCTACTATGCTAGTGGAGCCCCACTGGTCATGAAGTGAAAAACAGATTAAAACCCACTCAAAAGGAAGAAATACAAACACTTGGCCAAATGTGTTTAAAACCCCAAAAGCTTCCTCTTCCAAAGTATGTGTGTGTAACAGGAGGAGCTAAACTGGCGCATAAACAAACGTGCAGCAGCACGTAATAATAACAATGGGCGAAACCTTTCAATCAATGCCTTAACAATGGAGTAGAAAACCTCTGTGTGATATGCGAGCCCAAACGCACTTCACCATAAAGAATAACAATGCCTTTCACTCAGATGACTGAAGCTAGCGAGGAGCGGGAAACGCGCTCGGGAGCAATGCCTGCCAAATGCACTTCACAATAAACACGGCAATGTCTTTCCCTCAGATGACTGAAGATAGCGAGGAGCGGGAAACGCGCTCGGTAGCAATGCCTGCCAAATGCACTTCACAATAAACACGGCAATGTCTTTCACTGAAGATCGTTCGTCAGCGGAGAGCGGGAACTTGCTTTATGGAATGCTGAATGAACGCTCCTCACAAGAGCATGGCCTCATCACACTGCGAATGAGTAAACGTCAATTAACCTCAAAAGCACAGCCGCTTGTAAAAAATAAAACGAAACAGATACTTGCAATATGAAGCCGCTGACAGGAACGAATGAATAATTATGCCGCTGACAGGAACAAGTGTATAAATAGCATGCAGCTATACTGAAAATGGAAACTAATGACTGAAGTTTTTGGGTGCTAATGACAGGCTGGGCAGGGGAAGGAAAATACTAAAAGGGTTAGATCACTAGGACCAATGAAGTGAAAAACTACGGATTGACAGGACAGCTGACTGGAACTGCGGTAAGCGTCAACGAAGGCAAAATGATGACGCGAAGCAGGGAACTCTCGAGGGGAGGGGCTTAAATAGGAGCAGGATGACAACCACTAGACAGACACTGCCCATCCCCAGAATAAGCTAGCTGGCCATGTGTAAAAGTCAGGAAGTAACATCAATTCCCCTCCAGTGCTCCGAGTTGTTTTTTCATGACGCAAGAATGGTACACGGAAGACCACTTCCTTTTGGAGTCAAGTAGGGAACTTTTTTCTGTGATCATGACAACAATTAGCATGGAGTAAGATTGAACGTGCACTCTGATTGCTAACATTGTTTAACTTTTGTAACCACACCGTGAATCTTGTTCTATATAGGAAGTTATCATGTACCAGTCGGTGTAGGGGTATGTGTGTTGACTCTACACAGACGATGCACAAGTAAATCTACATTTATTCACCCCCTATTTAGGGAACCTTGTTGATATAGTGTAGGGGCCCTTTAAAGATGGGCGGCCAAATCTACATTTCCAGCAATGATCGAGTCGCCTTTCGATCTCGTTATAACATACACCAGACTCTTTTGTATGCTAAGTTTTCACTGTGGTGAAGGTTGTGCGCCTGACCCGCGCGTGTATTTAATGATAATCTGAACCGCCGTATTTACATTCACACGTAGCGTTCTTAAATACATGGCTCACTGACCTGAAATAAAGTGTCTACTTCCTGACAGAGCGTTGTCATGACGTTAACCATGTCCCGCCCCTCCAATCCCTTGGGAGGGTGGGACCGGAGGCGCGTCTGCACTGACCAATCCTGGACGTGTGGCACCGCCCCGGTCGTCATGGCAACGTTTAAGCACGAAGCTCGGGTGAGCAGTTGCAGCCCGCCGTGCGAGCAGAACGATTAATTGAATACGGCACAAAGGTTAGTTCTTTACCTGCACGTGTATTGAAACACACACAGCATTGACATTATGCTCAGCATGATGATTGTATACTGTTTCTCCCGCAGAGATATCCACCCTGTATACTTCAAATTGAAGGAACACGAGACACATATTCTCGCCAGTTATAGCTAAGGTCATTACTAAGCATGACACGGGTTACTTAATCTTGTACACATTATGACACAGAATGCTAATATGGGTTCGAGTATTCTAATTAGGACACTCCGTCCCTTTTGTTTTCTCCTTACCTGTTCATCGGTATGCAATAATGCATCTCTTGTGACACGCTCACATGGGGGTATGTAAATACTTATAATTAATTACATGAATGGAATGTTTGTTTGAACTAATGTTTTTTTGAACTAATGTAGCCCTGATGATGGTGCTTTGCACAGAAATGCATTGGCCAAAGAGCTTGTACTGTTAACGGGGGATTTGTTGATTCGCTTGGGATAATTGTATGATTAAAATGCAAATCTTTTACATTATATTTTGAATGAGTGTATTTTGAACATTTGATCATCGAAGCAAGAAAACTAGAAATAGTACAATTGAGGTTTGAAGCAAATATATTACAAACAAAAGCTTGACATTTTGGAACTTTAGTACAAATGAATTGAGCTCCTTTCAAGGAGCAACGAGGAGCACTAGCTTTTACAGGGTGGACCCCACTCTGTTTTTCTTTTGATGCTATGGTGCAGGATGCTTCCCACAAGAATACCACAGCTTTCCCCTATGGCTGGGCAGTTTAACTAAGCACGCCTCTAAACTACTGGATTGGTCAGGGGTGCTAATCTCTGCCTCGCTCTCAACTGGTTGGATTTCAAGAGAATGATGTCAGATGTATGATACAATGTTCAAAAACCTCCCACATTTCTTTTAGCCAAAATCTGATTTACCACAAACTGAACAGTTATACCATTGAAATCTCTTTGCACATTATATAATTTTGTGGTGCAAAATACCTAAATTGCACTGTTATATATGGAGAACATGGGCGTAATTTTAGGGGGGGGGACAGGGGTGTTCCCTCCCCAACTTTCCTGGCACACCATTTTGTCCCCATTCATTTGGCTGGGGCACCTTTTCATCAGATGTCATGTCCCCCCCCCAACATTTTCAGCAAAGTTACTCCACTGATGGAGCAAGTCAGGCTTTTTTTTTTTTTTAAAATAACAGCATGATATATTAAAGCTTTGAAGTGAATCACTTACAGAGCTGCAGATAAGACACAGTCTGATTACATGGTCTGCCCAGGATCACACACTTTGGTTAAATGGTGAAACTGGGATGTGGACAATTTAAGAAACACACAGTTTTAATGTATACAGATATTTATTAATGTTTCCATTTGCATTTTATGTGCTTAAATAATAGTTTATTTATAGCAATGCCTTGGAAGCAAAGCACATTACATAAGAAACTGCCCTTTCATTATTAACTTTAAATATACATCATTATAGAAATATGTTGAACTATAAGAGGATCTTATGGGATTTAGTTTTATTGTCCCCATCCTGCATGCAAAGTCACAATCACATCAGGCAGATTAATGTGAGCCTAACAAACCCCCCTTGGGTAAAGCCATACTCATTATTTCATAAAGCCTGCAACATTATGCAACCGGCTCACACCTGATCACTCCCTGCCATGCACATTTCTAAAGGGACAAAAGTCCCTGCTAATAATCCACCCTCCCTCCCATCAGTGCCTAATGGTCCACATTGAAATGCTCTGTTGACACAGAGCAACTTGCGAGCCCCTCTGCTGCTGCCTGGAGCTCCTTGGGACATTGTCCTGGCAGAGGTTTCGGAAAGGGTAAGGTGTCCTGCTTCCAGGACAATTACTGTGCTGAGCAGGAATTACTCAGCACACATTGTCCTGCCAGGGGGACACCTTTCCCGTTTGGGCACCTTCATTGAGGTGCCGAACAGGAGAGGTGGTCCACTGACGAAAGTCCCAGTCAGGCTCTCAAAAGAGCCTGTGGGGTGGCCGTGTGCCCTCCCAGCCCCTGCAGTATGCCACTGTGTCCAGGTGTTCTCCAGCCGATCAAGGTATGAAGCTTTACAGTCCCTGGTGCCACATCTGTGAGTTCATGAACCATCCTTGTGCATTTCACCCATCCTCCTGATTGAAGGGCTTTAACACACCACATAAGACTTCCTCCATTAGGTTCTACACTTTTTTTGTCAAAATGTTATATTCAAGAAAGAGCGTGAACAGTAATTTCAACAAAGTGGTACATCCTCATATACCGCTTAGATTCCTTACATAAATCAAGAAATGCAACCTTTCAAATACAAATTTCCATCAAAGAGGCACTAATAAAAACAACCACAAACAGCAATACATAAGGAAAGTCGGTGGGTACAAGGTGTGTTTGTGACAGACAGCAACAGGAACATCGACAAGACGGAGCATACTAATACAACAAGCATTAGCAATGCGAACAGTTTGGGCTTTTTTGTAGGCATGGCAAAGGCACTTGTCAGGCACAGTCATATTGGTATTAACTGCCTATTGGTAGTTGCAGGTGCAAAATGGTGGCAGTACCTGGGCATCTAAGCAGTGCCCGGCAAGTTCCTAATATTATACACAAGCCAAAACTGTTAGCTTTGCCAATGCGTGTGCTTAACAGCACTTCAATGAAATAAACACAGAGTGCTTATAAATTAAGTGGCTGAATGCAGACCTGGCTTCAGCATTTTTATTACACCAGTAACGTGTTTACAGCAGCAATTAAGTCTGCAAGCTGTGTGACCCTCCTCATATGCCGACACCTGAAGGGTTTCTGTCAAAGAGGCTGATACCTTAAAAGTAGGTACTGGGACAAGGAAGAGGAACATGGAGGTAATATGCCTGAGAGATATGTGTAGAAATGAGCATTTCTACACATAAAGTTGACTTACGACTGTGCCGGCCTGGTAACAGCTGCTATCACACCCGGCTGGTGTGCATAGTGTAGTTCACTCCACAAGCAGGAGAGCCCCATGGGAGCAACCTCTCTGCCTGCCGCTCTGTGCTTTTCTGTGCAGCGCCCTGCGAGACCCTCACATGCCGCCTCGACCACGAACAGCGTGCTCTTGTGGCGTGGGGAGGTGCGATGCAGGCAACACAGTATGCTGTGCAGAAACATCAACACAGTAGGCATACATGTTGTGCTTCTCACCCCTTACAGCATCTGCAGGTAAGAAGCCCTCAATTCCGAAAACAAGTGGGATACTGCTTTGGTGCATGGGTGCAGCAGGCACGCATTATGTTGCCTCCCTTTTACAATGGCCTGGGCTCAGAACCTGAGTCAGGAGATAAGTGAGATGTTGTGCTGCTGCAAAGTGCCACCTCTTCTCTACTGCATGTCCTTTGGTCTCACGTCCTTTGTTCAGAAGATGTGCATGAGTGGAGTACTGTACTGATGTATTCCTCTTTTGTGCAGATCAATTCAGAAGCCCTGCGGATTATTTGTCAGTGAGTAGGATTGATACAGCCTTCCCTTTCAAAGCCCACTGCCACAAGCTTGTTAAACCATATTTGCTGCTTCTAATGCAGTTCTTGGTGTAATCCCCTGGTTTAGCAAACTCTTCCATACCATTGAATACTCTTAGAAAGTGGAACTGTTCCTATTTCATCAACCTTGCGGCCGTGGAAGCTGCCAATGTTGTCAACGCTGTGAGGCCTCATTAGAATATGTTTCACCATGAAAATATTTGAAATAAATAAAATAAAAATGTTACCTACTCCTGCTCACATGGAGATCACAGTAGCAAGTGTATTAATCCTCTCCACAGCAATATTACCAATATTACCAGTCTAACTATCTTATAGGCTGTGTATATCATACATTTGTTAAGGAGATGCATACAGCAGGCACAAGCAGTATGTAAAAAAAGGTTAATTGGCATGCTTATTAATGCTGTTCAAGGGTGCCCCAGTGATTGGTGGTGTTCCACAGGTGGGGATTATATTTATAACATGTGTTTATCCCTTCCATGGTGATTTTCTGGATGCCATATTGGGTGCTGGAATGGTAAGTGTTTGTCAAGCTAAAAAGGCAAAGAATAAATGCATCAATTGGTACAAACAACATCGGGCAACAATGGAACAACGAGATGCAGAACTAATGTTGAAGGCTCTAAACCAAAGAAACTCCAAAGCTTTCTGGGCCATAATAAATTAAGTATCTAATTCCGAAAGGGCAATAATATCAAGTATGGTACCTGAAAAAGAGTGGGCAAGTCACTATGAAAAATTATTCAAAAAGAGAAAAATCTCGAATACCATATATTTTCAGTGGAGTGAACCCTGGGAAATTGAAATAGACAGAGAAGACATTCGTGCAACTATCAAAAAAAGCAGTGCTTCGCGCGCAGCCGGACCGGGTGGTTTGTCGAATGCAGACTTAAAAGAGAACATCGACGAGTGGGTAGACTTCTGTGACATTTTGTTCCGCTCAATAATCAAAGAAGGTCGGATCCCTGTGTCATGGAAATCTGGGATAATCGTACCCATCGCACGGACCCGGCTAATTATCGTCCAATAGCCCTCTTAGATGTAGTGGGCAAAGTGTTTGCAACACAACTATTGGCACAACTTACAGTGTGGTTCCGAAAGGAGGAGATTTACGATGACCGACAGTCTGGGTTCATCAAAGGTGTAGGCTGTGGCGTAAACTTACTAATGCTGAATCTGCTAAAAATTGATGCAATTAGATGTGGTCAAAAAATATACCTTGCCTTCATTGACATGGCCAATGCGTTTGATGGAGTAGATAGAGAAACACTCTGGTACAAACTCATGGAAAGAGGATGTAATAAAAGCCTTATCCAAGCCATCAAAGAGCTATACTCAAACACTCACATCCAAGTTTGTTTGGACCGAGAAGGTAACTTCACGAACCCTATCACTACAGAGAGGGGTGTAAAACAAGGCTGTGCATTAGGGGCAACTTTGTTTAACTTCTACATATCAGAAGTAGGCACCGCTCTAGCAAACGTTGTGTCATTTCCACCGTGGATGAATGAATGTCCGATAAATTATATCATGTATGCTGACGACATGGTTATCTTAGACCGGACACCAATTGGCCTTCAACGGAAATTGACAGCGCTAACAATCTTCCTGGAAGATCTGGGATTGGAGATTAATGCTGCCAAATCTGAAATTTTGGTTCTAGAAAACAAAAGCGGAGGAAATTCCAATGGGTTTAGACAAGGTTGGTCGCTTGGTCGCTTGGTGTGAAACAGCTGAACAAAGTCCCATACACAAGGTATCTGGGAACAATCATCAGCTCAAGTATTAACGACGCTCCGATGGTGAAAAAACTTCTAAACAGTTGCAAACAACTGACTGCGCAGGATATGATAATCAAAAAAAATATGGAAAATATTCAAGTGATATTCAAGTGATCCAATAAGAAAATTCTACCAGAACAAAGTCACTATGCGAAGGCTTCTTCTGGAAGAAAATCCTCCAGATCCCCCAAGGGACGCCAACTGCGAGTGTCCTGTTTGAAGTTGGGATGTCGTCGCTTAATGCTAGGATCACATGGAACAAGCTCTCTCTATTTAGAAAGACTTGTGATGAGGCAAATTTACCTCCGTTCCAAATTTTGAGAGAAGAGATGAATCCAAAGAAATCAGCGCTAAACGAATGGAAACAACAGTGCAAAGTGATCCTAAAGCAACTAGGAACAGATGAACGAACCCTTTGGGCTAATCCAGACTCAGTGAAAAAGAAATTTTTGGATCTGGATTGGAATAGCAGAGAAAAGATTGACCCATAAACCTATGCAAAATCAACCACCAGAAGCAAAAAAACGAAATACACTCCCAAATTACCTGAGGCTAGCTCCATGCAAGCGCTTAAGAAGGTTGTTCCTAAAGTTCCGATTAAATATCTTCGAAACAAAAGAAATTTTGAGTCATCGACGGATGATCCCGATAAACAATACAAAATGTAGACTTTGTGCAAAGGATGAGGAAAACTTAAAACATCTAATTTTGTTTTGCACGGACCTAAGGATCCAACGTGAGAATTGTCTGGGTAAAGTGAGGAGCTCATACCAGTCATATAATGCCGATGAATGGTGGAAACATCTGCACATCGGGGAAAGCAAAAAGCTGATGATTGGAACGATGCGATTCCTGGAGCAAATCCAAATCCAATTCGAGTCAAGATCACCATACACTTGTAATGATGCCGCTGAGTGCGAGAGGAAAGAGACTTGATGTTTTAAATGAAAGAGTTATAAGATAGGAAACGGCCTAATTAATTTTTGAGTAAAGTAACATGTGATAAGCAGAATGATTAAGGAAAAGGACTGAAAAATGAATGATTCCAGAGGATAGGAAAATGCCATGTTGACAAGTTTTCTTGTCGTTTTCGCTTTCCTTTTTTTTTCTTTTATCTATGTGTATTTATTTTCAAAAAGCTTGTATAAACTAAATGAAATTAAAAAAAATGGTGTTTGTCTTTATATCTCTCTACCTGTCTCTCTAACACAATCTTTGACAAAACACCATCCATAAACTAAATGCACTCTTGCAACTTGAATAATACACCTTGACCATTAACCTCATATAATTTCAAGGTCTTTGATAGACCCTGAAAGTATAAAAGGTGCAGTCTAGAGGTGTTCCTCAGATCTCTGTGGTGGGGACTCAACCCACAGAACAACCTTACTGGCTCAACAGATGGCTATAGACGGCCATGGTCCACAATCGCTGTCCATGACCAGCAAGACTTGACCATGATTGGCGATGCTTGGCAATGGTTAGCTATTATTGGGGATGGTGGGCCATGGTTGGCAATGATTGACTTGGGGATAGGCAATTGTGGTTGGTTTGGACGCTGGTGAAAGTCAGCAATGGCCAACTGTGTTTGGCAATGGTCGCCTGTTGTCTGATCCTAAAAAACGTTTGATAATATGAATAATGCAAAATGCAAAACTTTTTAACTGCAGATAACCAAGACAAAAGACAGTTCAGCCAAACAAAAGCCAGACTCTCTATCTGCCTCTGCCAACCCTTATGTCATGCTTTTGCCTACTTGCCACTTATCTGATCAGGTTTCATTTTGGAAACGCTTTCAAATTGCGTCCCAATCCAAGATGGCGCCCAGACGCTCTTGCCACGTGGTGACTTCATCGTGTTCACGTGCTCGGCAACATTTGATACCCGGAAATAAATAGAGATAATTCAGAAGGCTTCTCGCATTGCAATTGTTTTGTATTGCGGAACGCTAGTTTGTCTTGTGACCTCGTGTTTTCTACTTGTTCCTGGTTCCTGTAAAGACAAATTCCCAGAATAACAAATTTACCTGGAACGTCTTCTCAGCACCTTGTTTCCCCCCCCCCCCTCAAGGTTTTTTCCCCCGTGGGACCTGGCTCCTGGGGTAGCCGTAGTGATTACCTGTTATCCTGTAATCGGGTTGCATGGTGGCTACCTGAAAGGACAGGCCTTACCTCTTCCCAGCAAAGGAGTCCAGAAGCAAAGAGGTAAGGACTGAACCTGACGCCTTATCTCCTAGTCATCATTTAGGGAATTCATTTTGGCTCACACACAGAGGGGAACTAAACCACCACCTCATGGAGCCAAAACTTAAAAATTAAAATGTAATCAGTACTCAAATAATTCTAATAAAATAAAAAGTCAAATAAAAAATGAATCAAATAAGAGATGAAATTAAGTTTGAGTCCCTGTAATATAGCCAGGGGTGTTAATGTCTCTGTTACAGAGATATACTTGTATGCTACGGATTTGAATTTCCCATTTCCAGTTAGATTGCACAAAAGGTTAATATGCCTGCTCGGATTTGTCTGTTACATGCACTACACATACCTACCATTCAGAACAATGGAAGAGCTGTGGCCACTGCAAAACTGAAAAATATATTACGATTTGCTCCTCATAAAAACAAATGTCCCTTCTTCTGGGTGCTCCAGCACGGGAGCAGGATTTTTTTCATTTAAATAGGGCACTGCTGCTACACCAGAATGGGACAGCCTTTGAAAGACTGTCCATGCTGGTGTGGCAGCGGCGCACTATTTAAGTGATAAGCTCTCCGCTCGTACACAGCAGCTTGGAGCTTTTCATTTAAATAGGATGTTGCTGCTACACCAGTACAGCGTAGCTTCTGAAAAGCTTCCCTGAGCTAGTGTGGCAGCGGTGCCCTATCAACCACCAGATACAGAAGGATGCCCTGCGGCAGACCGGGCTTACAGCCGCAGGCCTGGCTCATGGGGTATAGCTTGCTGAGGTGGGTCGTAGCAAGGTTCTGGACCGAACTGGGACTTGCCTGTACTTCAGAGACCTATTCTAGAATCAGAAGACGCTGCTCTAGTATTTGTGTGAGTGGGTGGGGGCTGTGCATGGGGGATGTAGCCGCTTCCCTCGTGTGCCGAGGAGGGACACATTGAAACAATCAGCGAGGGATCCTAGCATTCTCAGTGTCTCAAAAACGAGTCTGTTTGGGTTCTTGCTGAAGACTATGATGGGAGGCAGACCTAGTTCTCAGTTGTCAAACCCTCAGAGGAAGCCACTCCCAGGGCTATGATCAAGCTCAATGGGACAACTTGTCAACTGTCAACTCACCCTAGTTTTGGCAGAGCCTCCATTGTTTGTGATTGCCCAGATACAATTCCCTTTCACACTTTCCCTTCAACATAAAAAACATACAGTAGTCACTCAGTGGCCGATTAAAGCTTGCATCCTATGCCTGTTTAACCGCTGTGAGAAACCTGAAGGTGTCACCCTGGCTAAATCCCGGCGATCTGTCGTCCAGGTGGCCAGGACATGGCCATCGCTATTGGATCCTGTGGGTGGACTAGTGAGGGAGGATCACCTGGATGGGGTGTCCTCGGGGAGTGGGACACTGACGGGTGAGACGTGGTATCCCCCTTACTTCAACACCTTTTCCCCATCCTCTTCCGTAGGACATTCAAAAACACTGCCCCCCCCCCTTTTCCGACACGAACGCTTTCGCACAACATGAAAGACAATGGACTAACACCAGAGCCGTTTATCAGACTTGTCCCAATACCAGGGTCAATCAAAGGTCGGGCAATTCATCAGAATCACACACACCTGACGGCCCTTTCCCTTCCCCAGAGGGATAAAAAGGGGAGCAAGAGAGCATAGAGAGCACAGTACGAGCGAGGCAGACCGCACAATGAGACATCTATCAAGACCAGGCAGTTCAAGAGGAGGAGAAAGGCGACAAACATCGAGAGGCAGACGAGGAGAGACACGACCTTGCCCTTCTTGACAAAACCCAGCGCAACCTCTGCAAAAGGAATCGTAAGACCGAGGACAATAGCCCAAGTGTCCTGCAGCAGATGTCAAAGGTACACCAAGCGTATGGACGCTGATAAGCTGGTTCGAGGGACACTCCTGCTACCATGGTACCGGCCTTGACTCCAGTTGCGAAGAAAACCAAGCGGTTCATCACAGCCAGTGAGTCGAAGGGAAAATAAGAACCGGGCTGTGGGGAATGAAAGTTGCAAAGTGGCAAAGTAAAAGAAGTTCAAAGAAAAATTGTAAAGGGGAGACCAGCTGCATAAGGGGACCAGCACCACCTGGGTGCTGATTCGATAAACTCTGGTCGACTGATTGATCCCTGAGCGAAACTATAGATACCAGAAGGCCGTAAGAGAGCCGTCGAGATAGCTCAAAGTGGTCATACAGGAGGTCAATCAAAATCCCTGTACAGTCGAAAGCCTTTGACCTAAGAACTATAAGAAAGCAAGGGAAGTAAAGAACAAGTTACTTACCTGTAACGGTTGTTCTCCAGCATGGTTTGGGGATGGATTCACATGCTCATGAATATTCCCCGTCATCGGGCTGGGAATCCTCGGTAAAGAAAAAATCAGTTCCAGTTTTGTTTCTGAACTGTCTTTTTACTAGTAACCAATCACTGGTCTCTGGGTCATACTGCCCCCAACCAATGACTGCCCTCTACCTAAGCCCCTCCTCTGGCACCCATCTTCAGATTTGGTAGCACGTAAAGTGGCAGTAGGACCAAGAGAAGAGCCGCAGAGGGGTTGGAGGGAGGGTTCACATGTGAATCCATGCCAGACCCATGCTGGAGAACAACAGTTACAGGTAAGTAACTTGTTCCTTCTCCAGCATGGGGTCTGGCATGGATTCACATGCTCATGAATACAAGAATACATAGCAGTACACACATGCACAACCACGGGAGATGGCAACAGGCTCAACATTAAGCATTTCAACAACTCAACATTAAGCATCTCTTACCTCCTCACCAGGTTCACCTTCAGGCGAACAGGTTGCGCAGCACTGCCTGGCCGACTCTGGACTCCTCCCTGGAATCCCGGTCGACGCAGTAGAATCTCGTGAAGGTGTGCATCGACCTCCATGTAGCAGCCCTGCAGATGTCCAGCACGGGCACACCAGACAGGAATGCCATGGTAGCAGCAATCGCTCTGGTTGAATGGGCTCTCGGACGGCCGGGCAACGGTCGGTTTGCCAACCGGTGACAGTGCATGATGCAGTGCATGATGCAGCCGGAGAGCCATCTGGAAATGGAAGCCTTCAAGAGAGCCTTCCCTTGGTTCGCATGTCCAAAGTGCACAAACACCTGTGATGTCTTCCGAAGACTCTCTGTGCGGTCCACGTAGAACTTCAGCACTCTAACCATATCCAGCGAGTGCAAAGTCCTCTCAGACGGCGACAAAGGCGACGGGAAGAGAACAGGTAACACCAAAGGCTTGTTGAGATGGAAGTCCGACGGCACCTTGGGCATGAAGGAGGGGTGCATCCTCAGCACTACCCTCATCTCGTGGAATGTCAGGTATGGAGGTTTACAGGAGAGGGCCTGGATCTCTCCCACTCGTCGTGCAGAGGTGATGGCCACAAGAAACGCTGTCTTCCAGGACAGGAACTTCAACAGTGCCGAATGCAGAGGCTCGAATGGCAGCCACATGAGCCTGGTCAGCACCACGCTGAGCTCCCACGCCGGGGCCTTCACCGGCAGGAACGATCGGAACAGTCCTTTCATGAACTCCTTCACCAGCCGATGTGATCATAAAAATTAACGCCCCGGAGTTCTGGTGTAGCGGGAGATAGCCGCCAGATGGATCTTGATGGAGGCATGTGCCAGCCCCGCCTTGGCCAGCGATGGCAAGTACGGCAGCACTTGAGGGGCCATAATCCGCAGAGGGTTAATCTTCTGTGCACGGCACCAGACAGAGAACCTCTTCCATTTGTGTCGATAACACTTGAGAGTTGAGGACGCCCTGGCCTTTGCAAGCACCTCCTTGCTGTCCGCCAGGTTATTGTACCCTCCGAACTCTAGTGCTGCAGGAGCCAGGCCTGCAGGTCCAGCGATCCTGGGTCGTGATAGAGGATGGCGCCTCCTTCCCTGGCGAGAAGATCCGCGTCCGTCGGGAACCAGATCTGCCCCGGCCACGCTGGTGCGACGAGGATCATCCTGCACCGGGACCGTCTGAGTTGACTGATGAGTCGCAGCAGCAACGGCAACGGAGGGAACGCATACAGGAACAGGCTGTCCCAGGGGAATGAGAAGGCATTGCCCATGCTCCCCGGCTGGGGAAACCTACTGGCGAAACTCCGGCACTTGGCATTCATCACCGTAGTGAATAGGTCGATCTGGGGATTGCCCCATCGTCTGAATCGGATATCCACTTGATCCTGCCGAAGCTCCCACTCGTAGCACGAGCGCAGCTCCCTGCTGAGTGAGTCGGCAATGGTTTTCTTTATTCCTGCCAGATGGAAAGGTACCAGGAACATCCCTTGGGCAACGGCCCAGTGCCACAGATCCTGCTTCCTGATTTAGAACATTGTGGTGGTGTTGTCGATGAAGACCCTTACCACCTTGCCCTTGAGGGACGGAAGGAACGACCTGAGGGCCCAGAACACAGCTCGGAGCTCCAGGACGTTTGTTGTGACCTCTCCTCCGGGAGCCAAAGGCCTCTTGCGTGGAGATCTCTGGTGTGCGCTCCCCATCCTTCCAGGGAGGCGTCCGTCATCACCATTTCCTGATGTGCCGGGACTGGAAGTCCATACCCAACTCCATACCCTGGGACTGACTACTGTTTCCCAGGGCTTGTAAAGTCACCATTGACTTTACTAGTCTTAAATTCTGAACAGAACCAGTACAAACCATCATATTGTGGACGTACTGGCTGGGGCAATTCAATTGCCCCGGGGTCTGTTAGTCGAGGGGGCACGTCTCCATCCCCCCTGATCGAGTTTTGGCTGGTGGCAGTGGCTACTACTTTTTATATTCAACCGCAAATATTTCTCTATGGGATTTTCCCATTGTTCGAGGCTGCTATCTTTATTTATTTAATTACGATAGCCTCGAACATACCGCCGGTTTATTTAATTAATATTAATTCTCCGGTTGGTATTTTTTGCCAAAACTCGGTTCTAAAATGGCGTTTGTGTTCTCTTCTGTGACTCCAACCCAAGTCGAGCCCTTTGTTCCACTTTTTGGCGGGCTTCTCCACAGAAGCCCTCCAAAGTGGTGCCACTCTGTCTGGGGTACTTAGGAGGGGTGGAGGGGGATTTAGACACCCTGGACTGAGTTGCCTAGGCAACTCAAGTCGCACTCCATCCTGATTGGCCCAAGTGGTGACCTGGCCGGCTCACCACTTAGCATGTTTGAGTGACAGCTAGGCTGAGTGAATGGGGGTTTTCTGCATAAAAGCAGGGCTTTGGGGACTGGAACTTCAGAAGTCGCCACAGAACCTAAGAATCCGACGAGGGAGAAGCTGAGCCGACCTGCCACGACGACACCACCGGTGGAGCCCTGCTGGACCGTCTCACCACTTTTCCCAACGACAGAGGAGATCTCCCGCCGGAGAGTCTTCTTCCTTTGACTGGTGGGGATAACCAGTTTCATCGTCTTTTCGCCTTCCCGACGTATCTCGTGGCCGCCTTGACTGTGCCAAGCACCCCGGCAACCGGGATACCACGTTTTACCACGACCGCGAATTAAAGGGTAATACCTTTAACCGGAAAACTCTGCGGCTGGTTTCTTCCCTGGCAGTGCAACGACCTTCATCTTTCCTCCAAGTCGAGATCTTCTCTTCCCCTGGACGACGACGAGACTTGCACCCACTGCCAGGAACAACTGCCACCGGTGGAGGATCCTTCCCACTTAAGGTACCGTGTCCCGCCTGCCTTCCCTTGCCACCGACTGTACGGGGTAGATTTAGCCCCTGGCTTTTGAACCTGGGTTAGCCTGGGACACCCTGGCTAAACTTTTCTGAGCCTCTCTAAACTCTTTTTCGAACTCTCTGCAAGACTTTCAAAGCCTAGTGTAACTGTGTGATCTTGGGCGCATTTGTGCTCTGCTCTCTCTAAGAGTGGGCCCAGCCTATGGACTTTGGCTCACAAGTGACTTTTGCTCTTCTGCCTTGCTAATAGTGTTCCTAAATCTTAGAGTGGTGTACCTTTCCATATTCTGTCTTTTTCCCTCCCTTTTTCATAAACTTATTGGAGTGCCATCTATAGTTAAGCACTCACCTCTGTATGAAAATAAGTGGTGTTAACTAAGACATATCTGATAAGGAATGAGGGTTGTATATATTATAATAGTAACTGTGTTTAGAGTATTTTACAATAAGAGTGCTGGAGTGTTTCAAACTGTGTTTTTAAATAAATAATTTTATACTTTGATACCAAAGCTCTGGTCAGTGTTTGCTTGTATTATTGTGTCTGAGTGCCTATTGTGTATACTCTGCATACTGCCTAACTCTTCTTGAGGGAAGTCTGACTGCTCAGCCACAGCTACCAGGTAAATCTGGGTGGTACAGACTGCTACCAAGTGGGTTTACTGCTAACACATGTAGTCCTAAATCTTTTGCAGTGTTCCCTAAGGGAACTGCACAGGTTTCTGCCTAACAGCCCAGGCTCACCCTAGCGCAATGGTCGATGGCACAATGTCCTGGTCTTGGTTTAATTTGGGGGGAGGGCTGGGGGGAGTTATCATTGACACAAAATTGATTATTAACTGATAATATTGGTTGTACTGTATTGGAAAAACAATAAATATATTTTAAAAAAAAGGATGTTGCATGCAAGGCTGACTATTGCCCATCTACTGGCTGACTCTGAGTGGACAGGGATTTTGGCATCATCTTAATTGATATTGGGTGGGTAAGTTGTAAAGAGGTTCTGGTGCTAATGGAGTAATAAAACGCAGAGCATTTGATTGATTTGATAAGCGGCCCCTTATCCCCCCCCCCATGGCCCCAAAGCATGGGGCCACAGCGCTGGAGACCCCTGGGGGCAGATGATCACTGCCCCCACGGGTGAAAAATAAAAAAAATAAAAAGGTGAGGGAAGGGGGGAGGTGGGATGCGGTTTGGGGCCCACTAGGCCACCAGGGATATAGGAAAAACTGGTTTCCTTGGAAAGGGGCGGTTTTCCCCTTTCCAAGGACACCACGTATATGACGCATTGCTTGTCACAGATCAGCGCAGAGCGCTCGATCTGTGACCAGAAACTCACTGGACCACCATGGAAACGTTTGTGACGTGGGAGGGAGGGGGGCTGCTTCAAGTAAGCAGCCCTCTTAACCCCCCCTCGATCCCCCTGTCCCCCAAAGCATGGGGACACATATGTGCACAACCCTGGGGGCAGATGGCTGATCATCTGCCCCCAGGGAAGGGATGGGGGTGGGGGGCCTGGGATTTTTTTGCCCCCATGAAATGGTGGTGGCCCTCGCCCTCCCACACCAAGTGAAAGGGGGGGCACCCCTTGTAGCCCTCCCTGGGGGCAGATTTATGGCCCCAGGCAGGAGTACATGAGGTGGCCCCCCCATCCAATTGGGGGTTGGGGGGGGCTACCAGGAATTAGTGTGCAGGCCCCCCAAAGGATGGGGCCTGCAGGTTAGGCCCCCCCCCCTGGGGGCAGATGACTGATCATCTGCCCCCAGGGAAGGGGGCAAAACAAAAAAAAATGAAAATAAGAAAAGGGGAATTTTGGGTGGGATGGGGGGGCCTAGCCACCAGGGATATATTTTACAGAAATGGGGGTGTGGCCCTCACCCCAAGGAGAAATGGGGGCACCCCTTGTAGCCCTTCCTGGGGGAAGATAGCTGCTCCTAGGAAGGGGCATCTGACTCCAGGGAGGGCTGCATGAGATGCCCCCCCTTTTATCTGCCCCAGGGAGGGCTGAATGAGAAAGGCCCCCTGCATTTGGTGTGGGGGGTAGAGGGTCACCCCCCAGTACATTAGAAAATTACCTGGCGGTTTAGGGTGCCTCTCAGCCCGCCCTAAAGTGTAGTGTACCTTTTCCATTTTTTGTTTTGTTTACTATACCTGCCTTGGCGCAGTGGGGCACATTGGTGTGCCAATCTGGCGCCAGGGTGCCCAAACCTTACTGTCCCACCCACTGGGGAGCCTGTCCCACCATTTTTGGGGGCCCTCTCCCCCCACCCGAAATGGAGGGGGGTTGTACCTCACACAGCCGTTTGTAGGAGGCCCAGGGAGGCCTGCATGAGGTGCCCCCGCCACCCATTTTGTTTGAGGGGGGAGAGGGCCCCCCAAAATGGGACAGGCCCCCAGTGGGTGTGGCAGTAAGGTTTGGGCACCCCGGGGCCAGATTGGCACATCAATGTGCCTCTCTGCACCAAGGGGAGTTACCAAAGGAAAAAAGTGAAAATGGTGGAATGCTTTTTAGGGGGGGCTGTGGGGCACCCCAAAGGGTCTGGGAATTTTCTAATGGGATGAGGCATTGACCCCCTCCCCCTCCAGCCACAATGGAGTGGGTGCCATGTCATGCAGCCCTCCCTGGGACCAGATATCTGCTCCTAGGAACGGACACCTGAGCCCAGGGAGGAGTGCAGGACAGCCCCCCCCTTATCTGCCCCTGGGAGGGCTACATGAGATGGGCCGCCCCTCCAATTGGGCCATGTGTGGATTCCCAGGGGTGTCCTCTTTTGAGAAATGCATGGGGTTCCCCGTTTCCCTTGCTGGCATCGACACCCTAGGCCCAAATCTGTAGGTTGCCCACATGAACAAAATAGGCAGTGGTGAAAGGCTTGGGGTTCCCAGTGAGTTACCCTTTTCCTTTTGCGCCCCCGGTAGGTGCACCCACACATGTGAGGTACCGTTTTCATCAGGACACTTGTGGGGAGGCAGGAAGGTAGGCCATGTGTTGCTGGCGGTGTGTTTCGGTGGGTGGCCAGAGCGAAATGTCTGAGAATTGTCTTCATTTCCAGCCAATTACAGAGGCATTTCCCTGTGTCCACTCACCGAAACACGTTGCCAACAACAGATGTCATACCTTCTCGCGTTCCCACAGGTATCCCGACGAAAAAGGTACCTCACATGTGTGGGTGCACCTTGCGCTGACCTCGGCAGAGCATGGCATCAGCGAAGCAGTGCCCTCACAGGAACATGGCTTCAGCAGGAGCACAGCTGCAGAGCCACCAACAAATCAATGAAGCCGCAGTTGGCTTTCCTTCCCTGTACCCCTTTCTCTATGTCCTTCCCTGAATTCTCTTCTCATCCATATTAGTGTACCCCATTACTGCAACCTCTTGTACGGCTACATGCAAGCTATAAAAAAGTGAGTGCACACCTGCATGCAGATATGTACCCTATGTATGCAGAGGTCGTGGCATTTTCCCAAATGGAACCAGAAGTACCTGGACCAGGATATAGACCCCACTAACAGAACCCTCAATTTTCTGCATACTCACAAAACCATTTCTATGCCAGCAATCCCCACGCAGTTTACCACACCGCATCAACACATAGAGCGAACCTACAGCACACAAGGCCTCGCCCGATCCGAGACTTGCACCAAAGCCCAGCACTCAGTGTATACCGAGCTGAAGCTGCCAACAGCACACCACTTCTCCCACTCTTCTACTCCCCTCCTCCTCGACTAACCCTACCCGCCCTCATCCTGTTTACAGATCCGCCAGAGCGACTGGGGACCAATTCCGTTGGCAACGGTGCGCTATATAAGTACCTTTAACATAACATTTCCAATGATATGGACATTTCAGTATGTAAAGTACTGTTGTGACATGTTGCCAGAAAAGGTGCAGACAAAGCTCAACCTGTTGGCAAATCTCTAAGTCGTATATTGTTTGAGCTTATAGCCGTCAACAATCATGTCCTTGTATTGTGTCTTCGCAATAATAATGATCAAAATAGTAAAGCAGTGGTGGGGCATATGGAGGTTGTGCAAGCTGCCATCCTTAAAAATTCACTTTCAGGCAGTACGGTGACCCAAAAAGTTTTAATCCACTTGGGTATGTCATCAACCTGAAAAAAGAGGAATTGTTTCCATAACCTCTCACTCCACTTTCCCAGTACACGGGCAAATGCCTGCTCTCGGTATTTTTGTGGCAATATTCAGCCATGGACCCTGCGGGGGACACCCCCGCAACTCCAGCATTCTTTTTAAATGTATGGGGGACACCCCCGCAACACCCGCTCCCACAAATGATCCCCCCAAAAATATCGCCTATGGCAAGACAAACAACCATATATACAGCTATATTTTTGGTGGGGATAATATGTAGGGATACTGAAAAAATGACAAGTCAGGCTGTCACTTTTTCCTACCCCTGGGTGGGTTGCCCAATGCTAGCTGTCGGTAGGATTTTCTGACGGGTAGGAAAAAATGACAGGTCAGGCTTTCAGATTTTCCTACCCCGTCACTTTTTCCTACCCCTGGGTGGGTTGCCCAATGCCTGCTCTGGGTAGGATTTTCTGACGGGTAGGAAAAAATGACAGGCTAGGCTGTCAGATTTTCCTACCCCGTCACTTTTTCCTATCGGTAGGATTTTCTGACAGGTAGCAAAAAATGACAGGCTAGGCTGTCAGATTTTCCTACCCCGTCACTTTTTCCTATCGGTAGGATTTTCTGACAGGTAGCTAAAAATGACAGGCTAGGCTGTCAGATTTTCCTACCCCGTCACTTTTTTCCTACCCCTGGCTGGGTTGCCCCATGCCTGCTCTCGGTAGGATTTTC
This sequence comes from Ambystoma mexicanum, assembly GCF_040938575.1. Taxonomy (NCBI): domain Eukaryota; kingdom Metazoa; phylum Chordata; class Amphibia; order Caudata; family Ambystomatidae; genus Ambystoma; species Ambystoma mexicanum. Next base: position 970,808,918 of record NC_090936.1, on the reverse strand, counting down.
TGACGGGTAGGAAAAAATGACAGGTCAAACTGTCAGATTTTCCAACCCTGTCACTTTTTCCTACCCCTGGCTGGGTTGCCCAATGCCTGCTCTCGGTAGGATTTTCTGACGGGTAGGAAAAAATGACAGGCTAGGCTGTCAGATTTTCCTACCCCGTCACTTTTTCAAATCGGTAGGATTTTCTGACAGGTAGCAAAAAATGACGTTACACCGGTCACGATCACTATGACAACTACAAGTAAACCCAGCAAGCAATGCGCACGGTAATGCAGGAGAGAAACAACGCGTGTGTTGTACCATCCATTTCTGGTAAGTAATCCAGCGCCCACTCCATTAGCTCATTTCTATATATGGGATTAGGGATGCACACTGGACGTAACTATGCACTTTTTCAGTCATCCTATGAACCTAGACGCCATTTCCCTGAAGGTGTTGATAAATGAAACCGTGCCGCTGCAGGGGCTTCTTTTCTCTTCATGCTGTTGCTTCAGCTTCATTCACGGCGACGGCCACGTACAAGACATTGGGATAGCATTTTTTTTGCATCTCGAAGGTACACTTTGCTTAATTTCCTTTTCAATGTGCTACCATGAATTTATGATTGTGCGGCCGCACGGATTTTAAAATGTCCCTTTGCCATATTTGTCGCTATTTTCATATAAACGCGCTTTTCGACATATGTGACTATATTAGTGCGCCCGGAACTTCCGAGATTTCTACATCAGGCGGCGATCTGTTTCATTAGAACAAGCTGTGTAAGTGTGTACCTTTGTTTTAGACAATCTTGTGCATCTTACACGCCATGACCCCTAGGGGATGTGCATGTTTATGCGGTGGTTTGCTCCACTCCTCTCTGGTCTCCATCAGATTCACCACAGCTGGCTGTAAATCAAAATTCACCTACTTTTATGGTGCAGTGGTTCATTTTCTGCCATTTTTATATTTATATATACACAATTTTCCAGTATATACTGTTTCTATTCATATTTTCTGCTTTTCATTTTCTGCTTCTTTTATTTTTCATTCTACTTTACCCCTATGCATGTAGGTTACCTAACTCTTAGGCTTTTTGAAGGGGGATTACATCTGACATGCCCCTCAGGGGTCCTAGTCTGTCTATATCACTGAGGTTGACTGCCTTGCTTGGACCATACTTGCATGCCCAATGAGTCAGGGGACCTGCACTATTATGTGCTGTACAGATTTTGTTTCCGTGATTTTCATTTGGTTCTTGTTTCTTTTGTACCTATGGGGTCACGACTACTACCGGTCCTGAGGAAGGCGGGACTTCTTACTCCGCATAAACATAGACCACCCCTACCTATTGATTCAGTCATGTACGAGTGTGACACCTATCAAGATTCGTCTTGGTGTCACACATAGACCCCTAGGTTAGTCATCTAAGATTTTAACCTTCTTACTGGAAAATAATTGGTACACCCTTTTTGAAAATACACACAGTTGAGCTGAGAACTTAAGCCCAGCTATATATGGTTTCAACCTCCAAGAGGGTGTGAATTGTCTACATTGTATATATTGTGCTTGTTTTTGAACTTTTTCGATACAATTTATTGTCCATTTTCTTTTGCAAAATTGTATTTTGATTTTGCATGTAAATTGTGTATAGGACTTTCATCATTTTTTGTCTACATTGTAAATATTGTTTTTAAAAAAAAACTTTTTTCTTATACTTGTATTGTATGCAGTGCTTAACTGCTGTTTGAAATTTATAAATTTGGTGTATTAGCAATAAAAAAGTTATTTTTGAAATTACTTAACAGAATTGAGAATCTGTGGGACCTTAGATTTTAAGGGAGCGAAATGAGGACACAGGTGGATATGTTAATAATAAATACATATCTAGGAGCCTGCCATTTAATAGGAAGTTCAAGTTAGGACTTTCCCACAGTTGAGCAACATACAGACTCTCTGTGTAATGTCCTTTATATTGAGGAGACTATCATCAATGTATATGAATGTCTATTGAGCCTGTCAGGACATAACCTTGTTTTTTCCTTATTTATATCCCAGTCTTTGACAGAGTAGGGAACCACCCTCCAGAATACTACCTGTCAGGGATAGCCAGCTCGGGCAGAGTCATGATGTCACTCAGGCATGGAATGTGTATTGGGGCTGTCTGCAGCCCCTTGCCAAGACCATTTCTAACCAGACAAATGCTACTTTGCAGGCTCTTGCTAGAGCCTGGGAAGAGTATGGCCACGTATGGACATTTTCTACCCCTACCAGGGAAGACGACTGCCAATAAAACAGTGAGCATCAAACACTGAGCTTAAGCAATGAGGTTAGCTGTTTTGGCCACTGTAGTTGTAAATGGCTACTGCATGGTAAAAAAGTAAATTTACATTTGAAGGCACCCGAAACTATAACAAATAAGAAAGTCCCACTGCCACCAGACTGTCTGAGTTGCACCAAGCATGGGAAAATGCCTATAAAGTAAAAACAAAAGGTGGAGCAAGGTTCCCCCGCATTACTCTCCACAAGGGAGGTAGAAGTGTTGTAAAGTACACATCAATGGGGGACAGTCTCCTCCTACACTGATAGATTTAAGGATTCACCAGTGCCCCCAAAACTATATGAGGGAACCTAAAATAGGTTACAATCCCACAAACAGCAGATATGCAGGGGGCCCTATTAACCACTATGAACCTTGAACCCCAAATCCCGGGAAAATTAGACGTGCGTAGACAATCCCACTGACACCAATATGTTTTGTGGTGAAAGAGACCAGCTGAAATGTCTAATGAAGTGTCTTAACCCATAGCTGTGACTACTCCTGGTACAAATCCCACTTTGAAAGGCCTATTGTGACATGAACCCATAAATTGGATAATGCTCCAGTTTTGCAAATCTCTCAAAACATGGTTTTTCAACAACACCTGACCAAGGAGTCAATTGTCTCAAGAGGATAGCTCAGGGGCAACCTGCTCTCCTTGGAAGCAAGAATACCCAGAGCAACACAGGTTCGATCCCCAGGTCCGCACTTAGAAACCTCCTGGGTATAAAGCGTGTTATAAATTACTTATCATAAGGACTAATTCCAATAGACGCATATAAGACCTCAACTCGTAGTACTGTGCTGCTATTAAAAGATGCCAGCCCAAATGCTATCTACCCACACTCTGTACAGCGCTCCGCTGCTGTTGAGCTAGGTTCGCTCTCTAAACAGTAAAATAAAATAAAAAAGAACCCACCATGACAATACCATAATACAAATGCTGTGGTTATTGTGAGGTTGTTTCTTAAGGAACAATCCATTGCTTAAACAAGATGTTCCTTGTTCAAATGCATCTTGAAAGAAACCCTGTCAACTTATTCCATTCATTCTTTCAACCTGCCACTAAACTTCCTTCCTTGTAAGATTGCAGTGCTATTTCAATACTACAAAGGCAGTCCATTTGTCACGTCCCATGAGTATAAGTTGGCAAAAGAGCCGGCATTACACTTCAGATTTATAAAAACAAAAAGGAATAGGGGGTCCAGTGGGATAGAACCATCTCAAATCAGGATATCCGGTTCATTTCATTGTGTTAAGTAGTCCAATGATTGCCATCTTGTCGCAGCCTTGCCGAGGTTGGCTGTTTCTTCTGTGCCCCTTCTATTTGGGTTGCAGTCCTGAGAAAGTTATGTTCCTGCACCATTTTTAAATTGCAACCCTTGGGTAATGTTTGTTTTTTCACAGGCTGAGACTTCCACCAACCTCCTATGTTGTTTTTTTTCTACTCGGTCACTGTTTCAGGATTATAATCACAGATCTGTAAATGTAGCATTCAAAGGCCCTCATTACGAGTCTGCCAGTAACCCGGATTACCGGCAGACTCGTCTTACTGTTTCTGCCACTTGATATCCTGGTAATAACGGGATTTTACGGGTGGCGGAGGAACGGGAAGTTCCCATTCCTGTGGAATCCAATAGGACTCCATGGGAATGGGAATCCTGAAGCACCGGCACCGTTGGTAACAGTGCCATTGCTTTAGTCAAAAATCTGCAGGTTTGAGCCTGAACTATCAGCAGCTCGGACCTGCCGGTAGTTCACAGCCCGGTCTGGAAAAGGTGCCGGTAACTGTTGTTAATGGCACTTTTTTTCAGACCAGGAAACCAGTAATGAGGGCCAAAGTGTTAAACATGCCCAGCGACAATTTACACTTAAACTGCCAGTCCAGTGCATTCTCCAAAGGATGGTTTTCCTCCCCTCTTCTGTTCCCCTATGGACATGTTAATAGGCTCACCCTATTAATGCTAATTCTCTGCCCCTCCGCCACAGGTCCTGGTTTGAAGCCCCAGAGAAGGTGGAATTGGATATTGACTTGAGTGAGTTCCATGGGGTGCCGTGCTTTTATGCACATGGACTTTACGTATACATCTGCCTGTTCTGCAAGCCAGCCTAACACCTTTGTATCTGTCAAATATAGACCAGTCATGACCTGGACTCCCTCTGAGTATTCCTTGGCTAATTAATTGTATTCAAGGATGTTGATAGAGGCTGCTTCTATCTTGTAAAGTAAGATCTAGTTTATAGACTTCTAATATTGGTTTCTTTCCGCAGGTTGCCAACTCCCTTGTAGCTTTTTTTGACACGATTGTACAATTTCACCAGCTGTCCAATTCCGAACTGAACTGTTGCACAACCAAAAGAACTGATCAGCGGTGAGCTCTGACTGGTCAGTGTGCAAGTGCAGTGTGGCTCCAGGTCAGCAAGTGTCATTCTGAACAGACTGGGTGCTTCTCGCCTGTCTGTCCGCTCCTGTCTGGTCATCCTGCTAATCACCAATCTGCATGCTTTTCAATGTGTTTGGCTCATTGTACTTGCAGACTGTTGTGCTTACAAGTTGGTGAGTGTGCTTGCCACTAATCTGCGTGCCAGCCAGCGTGCTCTATGCTGCTCAGCATGGTCCACAGCAGTCTGTGCGAGTGTGACGGTCACTCGAGTCCCTCGCTCTGAGGTTCTTCCTTTACAAAGCAACAGCTCGTTCTGAGGCCATCAGACATTTCTATGTATGTCTGAAGGACAGGAACTTCTCCTCTCTTCATTGTGTGACTTTCCCACTTGTCTGGTTCAATCAATATTTGCTCGTTTCTGGGGAGCAGGAATTGGTCACAGTCCTTTTTATTGGAAAAAGCAGCAAGACCCAAGAGGAATAAGAAATCCTCCTCTAAAAAAAGTACGTTGAAAACAATTGTAATGGGGGATTGCATTCTTGGGAAATATAGATATGAGAGCTGCTGAATTCAGTGTCATGTCAAATGTACCGTTTCACACCAGCAAGGTCTGCAGCTAGAGCTCCCTTGAAAGAGTTAACCTACAGACAGCATCTTTTTTCTGTTTTCTGAAGTCGAGGGTTATCTGACCCCTCGCTTTCCAGCGTGAGATTCTAGATTCCTGAATCAAAATGACTAGTTCTTCTCTGGATTGTACTTGGAACAAAAACGTTTGACCTGTTCCTTCTCAGAGAAATGGCAATTTGTAATTGCCCCGTGGGACTCCCTTCATTCCAACTTCCCACTGTTACCTCGGATTGTTCAACCGCAGAAGCCTTGAGGCTTGCATTAGGTGTTAACAGTGTGGCCAGATTCACACCATGAACTAGAAATTGTCATAGCCAACCATACAACACATTGCAAACACGTACAGTGCAGCTGCAGCATTATCCTGCTAAAAGTTCTTGGTATGGGATAGTTCACCATATTCTGAGTGGCATGTTATCGCTGATTTTAAAGTATAAATGTGCCTAAAGTTTACCATTCTGAAATTGTTTGCTCAGTGCCATTTATTGTACACTGGTGGTCCAGATGGATAGATGGCACCAATGGCAGCCCCCGTAGAATCTCTTCGCTCAAAGCCAGTACTAACCACCAAGTAAACTTTCAGCCTTCTATCCTAACTGATGCCACATTACTTCATACCACCATAGCATTCCATACCAAACACCCTTGGCTACAGTCTGAGTGCACACAACATGCATACAGGAAACTAACTGGGATACTACAGGAACTTGCATTTGAAACCGAACCAAGCGATGCCTAGCTTATGCCCCAGCTGGGTCTCGCTGAACATTGTGCCTCTAAAAACACCTATTCGCTTAGCCTCTCGCACAGCCTGGCTCTGTACGATGTGCATAAATCAACACTGCAGCAACAGCTACCTTGCTTTTCTCCCTCTGGTCCTGAGATCTGCAACCTACATCTCTCCAAATGTTCTGAACTATAATCCTATGGTCCCTCCCTATTAAAGGAACAAAGGAGTTGTAGTCCAAATCATCTGGAGAGGCAAAGGTGGCTGACATCTGCTCTTGTCATACTACCTTCCAGTCGGGCCCACCTCTTGCAGGTCCCTAAGTGCCACGCGGCTTTGTAAATGGCAATAGAGTCATGATATCTAAGTTTTAATAATCAAAATATGTTCTTCCACAAATTGCAACTAGTTCTTACATCCACCTTTTGCTGTGCTTCCCACAGGTTATTTGCTTGCTATTCCCACTGCTAACTACAAAACAAAAGGCTACATACCAGCTCCCTTTCCTTGGTTTACAAAAACGCAACTTTTTCCTTGACCCAATTTAACAAATCTGGAAAACCCTGAAGTCGTTCCTGTTTTCTTAAAATGTCAGGACCAACCATCATTGGCTCCCACCTCATCTCCCAGTACCTAGACTTATTTCCAAGTTATTCTTTTATTTGTCATGCACGGGTGTGTTTTTTTTTTTTAATTACTCTTTCTGAGAGGTAAAGTCCACTGGCAGTCTACCAAGCTAATAAACTGCATTCCGGTGTGTGTTGTTTATTTCTGACTCTGAGGGGGTTGGTGGGTGGGAAATACACACGCCCCAATCATATTGGCGCTTATAGGTGCAACAGTTTATGGTTCCTGTTTTTTTTTTAATTCAGAAAAATGGGGCACGTTCCACACCCACATTTCGAGTTAATCAATGTATACAATAAACACTTGACTGGTGTGCACTGCTCTCTTCTTCAGAAACTTAACATCACGCTCTTATTTCTTTATCTTGTGTGTAATCAGTCCCTTTCATGTAATACAAAATATAAATAGTTCTCAAGAGTTACCCCAACCGTGTGTATATAAAAGCTGAGCGGATGTATTAAATTAAAACTATTTTATCACAACCCAGTAAATATTGAAAACACACAATCAACTTGTGGTGTAAGTACCTCTATTGATGACAATTAAAACTAGATTATTTCAAAACCTATAATGTGGGCTTTGTCAATGAATCTCCTACCTCAGTAGATCTCATTATTTGCTCCTACATTCTGTCCCCTTTAATTCATACTTTTGGGATGCTTGCCAGGCAGGGCAGGGAATGGACCGGAGCCCTCTGCTGCAAAGCATGACATTGAAAAGAATTGGCCTGGACGCAGGCACTTCAGCAGGATTGAAGCACGCCCTGCGCTCTGTGTGCCTCACGCTCCTTTTTTGGCTCAACATCTCATGCCCACCTCCCCCCCCCCCACCAAAGCAGAAAGGCAAAAGGCATTTTACGCGTGAACAGGATTTATACGATACAGACCACCATGCATTCTGTCTTGAGTTTCTTCACCCAAGCGATGCGTGGCCTCTTTGCTCGATGTGCGTCGCCCTTTCTCTTCTCTCTCTCCACAGGTGGGTTGCAAGGCGGAACGACATCTTTTGGTGACCTCCTCCAGTGGACTTCAAAACCTTCATTGACAGCGAGAGCTGGAAAAAGAAACCATTTGTTTGACTGGCTCTCAGATCACTGACTTCATCCCAGCAGATTGTGCAATGTAGAGGAAACCTATCGGGCGTGTGTTAGGCAGAATCACATACAGTACCCTTTGGGAACACTACACACAATTACGACTACAAGTGTAAGTACAATGTCACCTTTGGTACAAGCCTGTACTACACAGTAATGTGGTAGCAGTGGCTGAGCAGCCAGACTTATCTCAAGAGTAAAGTGAGCAGTATAAGAGGTTACACAAAGGACTAGCAATGAAAGTGGTTCAAACAAACACTTACTCAAGGGTTCTTGGTAAAAGAATATACATGTATTTACACAGTCAGTTGGAAAACATTCCACTAGTAAGAGCAGCTCAATATCACAATCTAATATACTACAATACACAACCATCAGTTTCTGAACAAGTTCAGCTCCCCTGAAGTGGGAGCAAAATTGCACTTCAGTTACTTTAAAAAGGGGTAAAAAGACCAGGTTAAAAGAATCATAGCACAAATACTTTGCAGAGGTAGGGCAAATAGTTTCAGTTCACTACAACCAGCAATTCAATTCAATAGGCCTGGGCCAAAGTCAATGGTTCAGAGTCTTGTATAGGATAGCATAGTTCTGGTAGTAAATGGTTAAGTCTTTGCCAGGGTTCTTAGAAGAATTTGGTAATACGAAAAGTTATATGTTGGTTTAGGGACGGACAAGCCTTCAAAGTTGAGAAAGTTTCACAAACTTTCACCACGGCCGAACATAGTTCTGCACCGCACTTGCACAGTACCTTGTAAGTGAATAAAAGCTGTAGCTGAGGCAGTTGTTCCTGGCAGTTCCTGCAGATCTCGCTGTTCCTGAGCTTCAGTCGTGGGGACAAGGAGGACGTTGGGAGGTTCCTGCACTGCCCAGGGAAGAGGCCACAAGCTTGACAAAACGTCGGTTTAAGGTGCGAGTGCCTTAAAGTCCACGAACTGGTGTCCTTCCCACTGGCTATCCGGTTTTCAACAGCACTCTGAAGAAAATTCGACCAGAGAAGGCACAGTGTCCAGTTGGCTTGCAAGTTCGTTGTTCCCACCAAACTCAAGGAAAGAAGTTAACCTTGAAGGGCTTCTATGTTGATGGAGTTTCAGGCAATTTGGACCTGCAGCAGGGCTTCCCCGGTGGCCCAGGACTTACAGCAGTCGTCTTCCTTCAGCTAGTCTTCTGTTCTTTCGTTCCAGTGGTCGACTGCTTTCCAGTTCCTAGAGAACTGCTTTTAAACAGTTTTCTCCCCATTCATTCCAGCCTGGCTGTCACTAACACAGCAGGGTGGCTGTCTTTGCCGGACAGCCAGCCGGCCAATAACGCCAGAGTGCATTTGGGCCTCCTACGAGACTAAGCACAGGGAGTTTCGGGCACCTCCCTCACATCCTGTCCACCCCAGACACTCAGGCGCCAGAGGAGGACTTCAGCACTGAAGCCCCGCCAAAGGCCAACGAACAAAGGGACCAAACCTGGTTTGGCGCACAGAGATATTTCTACTGCTTTAAATGTTTTTTTGTAAAGGCCCTATAACAAATAACTGAAATATAAATGGGGCGGAGGGTGCATGTCCCTTGCATACAGGCCCCTGCAACCTCTATTGTGTGGTTGTGCCTTACATTGTTGAGGGTGCGGTCAGGGGCTTCCTATTGAAGATCATGTAATTATCTGTACAGTGTATCTGTTCAGCGAGGGCCAATGCAGCACCAGTGGATTTTTAGTATCCTTTTCCTCCCATTGCAGTCTGATGGGCGTTCACATGGGCAGTTCCATAAGACCCTGAAAGACCCACATATTAGATACGTGTACCAGAGCTGATTTCCAATTTAGCTAATCTATGCTTAGGAACAATTTTGGCATGTTCTCCATTTTAATACTGTATGTTTCATAATATTCCCACGAGTTGAAAGGATTGGGAGCTAGGACACGAGTAAGTCTCGCTATAATGTCAATTGTATTGCAAGTCCTACAGCTAACGTTTTGATTCTCTGAAGAAATTTTACTGAAGTGGTGTTGACAGAAAAGAAACTGAATTGTAATGTAGCAAAAGGAACAAAGCCTGTTTTACAGACATATATACAGACCTATGTGTCATGAGTATGGTGATGAAGTAAAAACGGCAGTAATGTGGCAGTAATTCTAGTAAATCCTCCACCTTACTGCCAAAAAAGCAGCAACATCGGTGGAATGTTTCACCAAAATCCCCATGGAGTCCGAAAATGGGAATTTACACCACACTACCACCACTTGTAATCCCCGCAGTAAATCCTACCACCACTTGTAATCCCGCAGTAAATCCGTGGGACAAAGTGGCGTTAACGGTACTCGAGTTCGGCTGTTTTTCAGCAGATTTACTGTCAAAATACCGCCAACCTCGAAATTAGGCCTTTTTTGTAGATGAGTAGGTTTTGTGATAAAGCTGTAACCCTTATAGGAGTTATTCTACAATAGACTTGAAATTCTCTCATTTGGGACTGGTCTAAACAAACCATGATGGGGTGGGTCAAATAGTGTCCTGGTTCAACACATGGGGGGGTACTAATCTATCTCAGATTCTTTGCCAACTTGTTTTATTAATATAAAGTGGTGTAGATAAAGGCTACAGACACTAGGCTTTTATCTTCATCACATTGTGGATTCCCTCCTTGGAACTGGCCTGCTGAACAGTGTCCAGTCTCTGGTGTTCCGACTGTGGATGGGAAGCAGTGCTCTGAGATGAGGTTGTAAAACTGGACTCCATCACAGGCAATTGGGCGGGTGCTTTGGTTGGGCAGGACCTTTGTCATGTTGTGTATAGGCGCGTTATGAATGCCATATCATATCATATCATATGTGCTCAAGCTTACCAATGGATTTCTGTTCGTGGTATGCAAGCTTGCTATGCTCTACTGTTTAAAGCAAGTGTCTTGAGAAAGTCAAGGAAGGAGAATATAGCAATGCATTGAAAAGTGTTTAGTTGTGCGCTTCGCTACGATGTGGCAGTTTCCTGACTTGGCATTTTCCTATGTAGCCCCTATATTCTCACAGTCTTGTAGCTTTTATAGAAGTATATTTTGTATTTATTAATACCCAGTCTACTTTTCTTTTCTTAGCTTCATTTCATCCGGCACTATCTCAAGGCGAATTCCACCTCAGGGGGCGCCCTTAGCATCGAGGAGCAAGACTGCATGCAGGAGCAAATGATTGTTGAGATAAACCGGTAAGAACCACTTTTGGACTATGAATAAAAGCATGAATTACAGAGCATAGAGAAGAGATCACAGGAGAGGGGGGCACTGATTATATTACAGAGATGTAGAGACCTGGCAATACTCCATAGATGGAGCTAGAGATTAGCAGAAATAAAGGTTTAAATAGCATATTTTACCGGGGACACAGAGATGGTAGGGGCAGTGAGAGACCAGCGATTGCAAAGGGGGTGAATACCGCTGATCCATCAAGAATGAGTGGGAAAATTGTAGTGAGAAAAAAGTTCAAACTGGAGCTCTGAACCAGAGTAGCGGGCATGCAAAATGAGCTGAGAGGACCTTTAAGAAAGAAGGGACGATTCAGATTGCAGGGCAATAAGAGTGTTTGAAGTAAAAGAGGATTGAGCATGCATTGCCTGGAGAGGGAGCAAGAACATCTGAGGGAGTGAGAACAGAGTGATAACACGGCAGCGGCTGCAAAAAAGTGCCAGGCTGTTATTGAAGTCTATGTAAAAAGGACAAGTATAATCGTCCATGGCACTTAAAGGGTTTTAAGAGCGGATTAGGAGAGCAGAGATGCAAGCACAGATAAAAGGAGCAGCATTGGAAGGGCTCTCTTCTGGGCCAGTGCTTGGGAGGGTCCAGCCAGGATTCCTGACCCTCTAAGAAGCCTCTGAATTCGCTCTGTGTCCCCGGTCCACTCAGGATAGCAGTGGACAAGAAGCCAAGACACGCTTCTTAGAGGATGTCTGGTGTCAGAAAAAGAGTATCGCAAATTATTTCACGGTATAAACTGTCTACATTAGATTACGAAAAAGTGCTTTGTCTTTGTATATAATGGTGACAAATAATGTAAGGGAGCAAGTGGCGCTTCTGAAGATGTGGAATTTGTTGCAAGTTAAAGTAACTGAAAACGCAGGTTTAGCTTTTTCCTCCCAGATCTCATGTGCTGACACCAGCAGGAGAGTCATTAGACCATCTTCTGTGTCCACACAATCTGAGGCCACACAAAGAACAGGTTTTATTACCAGATCCTCTACTTTTCTCATGTATTGGCTTTGAAATACTTGTGATCCCAGCTAAAACAACTGTGACGAAACATGCACGTGCCCCCTCCACTCCCTTTTATTTTGATTATGCGATGAACCTCAAAGATCAAGTTTCTCAGGGTTTATTTGAACAAAAGCTATTCACCAGATGTATTGACAAGGTATCAAGCTCTTGTTCATAATGGTCTTAAATGCAACCGGAGCTATGCTCGTGACTGACAGTCCTCCTCAGTCTGAATGTAGTGCCCTTTTCCAGCTTGGCTAGCTTATGTGACGTGGGCAGTGGTCTTCAGCTCGCAGAACAATCTGCATCCTCATTTGATTTTACTTCACGTTATCTTCATAGTTCCTCTGATGTCCCTATATTCACCGGTGTTTAATTAAAGCAACAGGCCTTTGTGCTGCTTTTCTGTTGCTAGAATTTGGCATTTAGTGCACACATACAGTTTTTTGTTGTTGAAGATTTTGCAATATTACAATTTTGGATTTTGGTGTGAGGCATTTTTTGTTCTGAATGTGATGTTGATGCAAGTTCAACTGTAGTAGAATATTTGTCTCAGTGAGCAGCTGTCTGCAACATTTTGATGGGTGGCCCTGTGCTGAAGTATAGGGCCAGTGCTACAATTCGGAGACTTGCAGTCGGGTTTCCTTGGTTTTCAAGCCCGTCTAGTTGTCTAGAGAATTTGGACATTCATTTTTATGTTTATTTCGTATTTAAAGTTCATAACCCGCATATAGAAATAATTGCTATATAGTTAGTCCATTGATGCATCAATTAATCAGTAGATGTAAAGGCATATATGGTCGGAAAGCCACGATGCTTTGGTGCCGGAAGGCCCGTTTACTCCAGAGAATACCATCAGGTTACCTACAAATAGCCCTGTAGCCTCGGCACCAACCCAAACAGGCACAGCTCAACGGTATTCGAGTGTTTTATTTTATTTATACTTGTATTTAGTTCAAGAATCAAACTTTTACAACTTTCATGACACGTATTTTACAATTAAAACACATTGACATAAAAACATTGAACATAGATTTCAATTAATAATTGCCAGACTAAAATTATTCTACCTTGCAATCATTTCAAATGATTCTCTAAAATCTGAAAGGCACATATCAAATACAAATCAAATACCCGCTATTTCATTGCAGTTTATCCTCACCCAGCAACGGTAAGCATTTTTTCCATACTCGGAAAAGTGCGATGTGCATAGCTCCTGACTTGGTGTTTAGACAGTACTGCCAGAATCCCATCGATTTAATTGTATCGTATTATTGTACGTATTTTGCAAATAAAGTAATGTGGACAGACCCCTAAGCGAGGACATTCTGTAAGCACATGTCTGACGGTTTCAATGTTAACATTTTTGCACATGCAACATGTTCTTTGATCAGGGGCCAACTGCCACTTAGCACCACATAGGGCACGAACTGGAAGTTGATTGGTACGCATTAGCAGCCTACATTTTCGTACTGCTGAGTCAGGACATTTAACCAGGTGAATTTGTGGGACGAAGATAGGAATGCACTATGCCTTGTAATTGGATATATGATATGGCATTTATAACGCGCCTGTAAACATATATAATTGTGCAATACACTTAAGTGGGTACAGTTGTTGGCCCAATCCCACCTTTTAACCTTGTGAGCGAATGCCTTTTTTTTTGTTTGGCATTATTTGGGTTTTTGTTGCTATTGCTGATGTTTGTTATTGCACCCAGAATCTGGAGCACTGGGCATACTGGATGCTTTGAGGTAAACAAGGCCACGCCTCAGTGAAATCCTGGCTTTCAGGGAGGTTAGACCAAGTTCCTAACTCACATATTGGATAGGACTGTTATGGGGCAGGTTAAAAACCGTGCACCAGAAAAAAAAAATAATTCTCTCGATCCACCTCAGCTCTGTAATGGCAAGTGCTTCAAGCCCATAGGCAATGACTGGTATAAACCATTGTTTGTATAGTATCACTATACCAGCCAATGAGTATTCAGCATGTCCTGTAACAAATCCACATATCATCGTGGTAATTTGCTTGACACTCTGGATCTTGGCATCTCTTATATGACTATAATTCTTTTTACAGTGTATCACTTCACCAAGTATTTGTAGTTATCAGTATATGCTACCGATCCCCAGCTGGTCGTTTTTTTACATTTTGACTTTTTTCTGGGGGAGACTAACATTATTTGGGTCTTTTTCAGATTAATTTTCAGCCCATTTTCATTGACATATTTGCCAAATTCCTCTACAAGTAGTCTTGTCCCCCTTGCTGTATGATCTATGATCACAAGGTCATTAACATATACCATTGCTGTGGCACCTATATTTCTGAGTGTAGCTGGGCATATTGCTCTCCCTTTCAGTCTGGTCAACAAATCTGCTAAATACAAATTCAACAAGGCAGCTAGTAAGCATCCTTGCGTCACCACTTTGTTAATTTTGATAGGAGCGGATAGTCACCCTTAACTGTCCTATCTCATCTGAGCAGTGTTTTTGGTATGAAGGGCAATGATTATTTCCACTAACCATGTAGGACAACACGACTGGCTCTATCAAAGATATTCGATTGTGCGTTCTACCCATTAAAGTTGTTTAAAGTTACTGCAGAAAATCTTTTTAGCACCCCAGTGAAGTACATGACCTTAGTGGTTTCACCCCATTCCTCTTTAAGAGTTTCCCTGTGCACCTCTACCTCAAGAAGCCACGATCTGGATATCTGTTATTTTTAATGTTTCTAACTGTAGAAACATTGAACAGACTATATACCTTTTGAGGTACAAGACACATGGCACTAGTCCACAGCTCCAGTTTATATGAATCCTCTGCTGGCTGGGCCTTCAGCTGCGTCCAAAGCCATCTCGCACAGTCTTTGATACTATGCTATTAGAGCACTCTTTGGTGTGTTAGTACAAATGTTGAAGATAACATTTCCCCCAGAAACATAGATCTTTCCATCTGCCTCACCTCCACTTCTTACCGAAGAGACACTTATCCATTTCTAACTAAACAGAATATCAGATTACACTACAGTTCTCCAGCATCAGGATCTGGCATGGATTCACATGCTCATGAATATTCCCCGTCGTCATACTGGGAATCCTCGGTAAAGAAAAAATCAGTATCGCTTTCGTTTCTGATCTGTCTTTCTTAGTAGTAACCAATCACTGATCTCTGGGTCATACTGCCCCCAGCCAATGACTGCCCGCTCCCTAAGCCCTTCCCCTGACAGCCATCCTCAGATTTTTACCGCACGTTCAAGTGTTGGGAGTCCTCGTGCTTAGCTCTCAAGCTTTTACTGCGTTTTCGCGCTTTTTCAGGAGATTTTCTAATTTTTGTCGGTTTAATCGAGCCTCAAGCTCCACCGTTTCCACTTCCGATAACAGGGACCCATTTTGGAATTCTTCCACGCCCCTCAAGGGTGAAGTTTTCGTTGAGTTACACTTCTTGGAGGTTCCAGAAGATCTGAGGCCTACCTCAACGGACATGGCCTAGGACAAGGGAAGCTTGACTCCCGGATGCAAGCTGTTCAGGAGCTGCCCGGGATGCGGATTGCAAAATGTTTTCAAGGAGGACGAGCATTCGAGATGTCTCTACTGCCTTCATGAGGACAAGACGCACGTTGAAAAGGACTGTGCGTTCTGCAAGAACCTGTCGGAACGGACAAAGCAGGATCGTCGTTCCCGCCTCGCCGCCTGGCTGGAGAAGGGCACAGCAGGTGAGAAGGTGAAGAAAAAGTCTGAGTGGTCTTCTAAGTCCTGTGAGGGTGCCCCGGCGACGGGGGCCCAACAGAAGGCCAAGCACCGCGAGTCCGCGGGCACCAGGAGCGCCGAAAGGTCAGGCTCTTCGTCTGCCAAGCAGGGCGCGACTTCCCCGGCACGATCAACCGCGAGCCAGCGCTCTGGTTCGGGGAAGAGGAAGTCCGAGAATCCGGGTAAGCTTCTGGAGAGGCCCCGGTCGATCTTGAAGGGAGCTGAGGGGGAGCGAGGTGATGACCCTCCCCCAAAGCGAAGGCCCAGGATGCACCTAAGGTGGTGAGGGCCTTGATCCACCCGGCAAAGGCCTCTATCGAGGTTGTCGCAGCGTCCCTGGCGAAGCCGGCAGAGACTATGCCAGTGGAGGCGGCCTCGGGGCCCAGAGTTTCCCTGCCACCGCGGAGGGAATCCTCTTTCCAGCCCATCGTTAAGACCCCTGTGAAGACCCCGGTGGAAAAAGAGGGGGAGGCGGTGGCCATTATGGACTCGGATTCAGCCTCCGAGGAGGATCTGGTGGAATCCGTGAAAGGCCTCAACGAGAGGTTCGAGAAGGTTCGATCCCAGGGGAAGGATCCTGCTGATGTGATCGAAGATGGCGACGACGAGGGCCCAGTGGAGCAGCCATCCCTCCCGTCGCAGCCATTGCCCGAGCCCCAGGATAGCTCGGCGGCCATTTTGTTGGCGATCCAATCCTTATTTACTGAGATAAGGACGAGGTTACCACGGACCCCGACGGAGGATCCAGAACCTGGACCGTCGGGAAGCCCGCCGAACAAGCGGAGGAGAGTCCACCCCGCACCGCCCTTCGTGCCCACAAGGCCTGTGGACCCCTCATCCCCCTCGCCGGACCCTCGGGATGATACGGCGACGGATACAGCGACGAGGACAGACGACGATGGTGGCGATGATACAACGGACATTCCTTCATCACCCCCCCCTCCCTTGGGCCTCTCCGCCCGATGAAATTGGCTCTTTCCACGCCATGATAGCCAGGGCATCCAAGCTCTTCCAGCTCTGCCCTGAGGAACAGAAAAAGGAAGGCTTTCTTTACCAACAAAGGGAGGCCAAGAGAAAGACGGTCCTCGCGGTACCATTGCTCGACATCTGGGACGAAGGGCTGGCTATCCTGAAGAACCCTTCCACGACACCCGCCAAAAAAGACAGGTATGAGAAGAAGTACCGGGTCCCCGACGCCGCCCCCTTGTGCCTCAGGGCCCAGCCTACGCCGGATTCGGTCGTCTCGGCAGCGGCCAAGAAGAAAGCGGCGGGTCTGGCGGCTTCAACTTCCACTTCCCCCGCCGGACAGCGAGGGCAAGAAGTTGGACTCCATGGGATGAATAGTCATCTCGTCGGCGGCGGCGACGACTATTAAGGCGGCCAATGCCTTAGCGATTGTGGCCCGTTACGACGGGAGCTCTGGTTCAAGATAGCTCCCCTTCGAGAATTCCACGCGGACGATAAGAGGGCGGAGGCCCTACAGATTCTGCAGGAAGGTGAGGTGGCGTCAGATCACGCCATAACGGTGGCAACGGACATTGCCGATACCGGATTTCGCCAGCTGGGCAACAGGGTTTGCTTTCGACGACGAGGATGGCTCAAGGCTACAGACTTTCGCCAGGACGACCAGACCAGAGTGTTGGATATGCCGTTCGACGGCAACAACCTGTTTGGATGAGTCCCTCCAGGCCATCAAGACCGACACAGAGACAGCCCGAGCCCTAGGAGTCCTTCAGCAACGGCGGCCCTTTCGGAGCTCCGGAGGCAGACAGGGAGCCTCCAAGGGATCCAGCGGTGGCTCTTCTACGTACCGCCAGGCGTCCCGCTCCTCGTCCCAGGAGGCCTACAGAGGTTGCGGCAAGCAAGGAGAGTCTCGCCGCCGTCGTCAAGGAGGCCAAGGCGGCAAGGCCTCTTCCAAGAAGGACTGAACCGGCTGTAGCATCGGGCCCCCACCGAAGCACCCCGGTGGGAGGCCGGCTGACTAAGTTCGTCAGCCTGTGGCAGTCCATCTCCACCGACCGTTGGGTGTTGGACACCCTGGCCCACGGACACTCACTAGAATTTCAAAAGAAGTGTCCTCGCATTCCTCCCGTGGCCAGGAAGGAGAATCATGTCCCTCAACTGCTGTTGGAGGTAAGGGCGATGCTCAAGAAAGGTGCCATCGAGCTCGTCCCCAAGAGGCTCCGGGGCTCCGGAGTATACTCAAGGTACTTCCTCGTCAGAAAGAAGACAGGCTGTTGGCGCCCCATCCTGGACCTGCATCGGTTAAAAAAGTACATCAAAGCACAGAAATTCAGGATGGTCACCCTCCAGCAGGTGCCTATCGTCGTTGGACCTGGAGGATGCTTACTTCCACATCCCCATTCTAAAAGGACACAAAGTTCCTCAGATTCGTAGTCCAGGGGCGACACTACCAATTCAGAGCCCTGCCGTTCGGATTAAAGTCGGCACCCAGGGTGTTCACCAAGTGCCTCGCACCAGTGGTGGCGCGGCTGCGCCTGCAGGGGATCCACGTCTACCCCTACCTGGACGACTGGCTAATCCGTGCAAGGTCAAGAGAACTCCCCGTCGAACACACAGCGAGGACCGTCCGCCTGCTCACGGAATTGGGATTCGCCATCAACTACCCCAAATCCCACCTGGTTCCCGTGCAGGTGGCACTGTTTCTGGGAGCGAAGCTCGATACAGTGGAGCGATTGGCATCTCGGTCGGAAGAAAGGACGAAGGCCATTTTGGGCAAGGTGCAGCGCCTGTTAGCCACAGATGTGGCCAGTATGAGGTCCATCAAGTCCCTCCTCGGGATGATGTCCTCATGCATCTAGCTTGTGCCCCTTTGCAGACTTCGGATGCGTCCGCTACAAGAGTTCCTCGACGCCCGCTGGATTCAAGCGGCGGGCAGCTTCGAAGACAGGATCCCGCTCGACGAGGAGTTCCGTAGGGCGATTCTATGGTGGGGTACCTGTGCGCACCTCACGGCAGGCACGGACTTTCAGACCCCGGCCTATCAGGAGACGGTGACGACGGACGCCTCCCTGGAGGGATGGGGGGCCTACACCGGAGATCTCCACGCAAGAGGCCTCTGGCTCCTGGAGGAGAGGTCTCTCCACATCAACATCCTGGAGCTACGAGCAGTGTTCTGGGCGCTCAAATCGTTCCTTCTGTCCCTCAAGGACAAAGTGGTGAGGATCTTCACCGACAACACCACCACGATGTTCTACATCCGGAAGCAGGGAGGCACCAGATCCCCAGCCCTATCCAAGGAGGCCCAGGATCTGTGACACTGGGCCGTCGCCCAGGGGATGTTTCTGGTTCCCTTCCACTTGGCAGGAATAAAAAACACCATCGCCGACTCACTCAGCAGGGAGCTGCGCTCGTGCCATGAGTGGGAACTACGCCAGACCAGGTGGATCGGCTCTTTCAACGATGGGGCGAACCCCAGATCGACCTGTTTGCGACGGCGACGAACTCCAAGTGCCAGAGGTTCGCCAGCAGGTTCACACAGCCGAGGAGCATTGGCGATGCTTTATCGTTCCCTTGCGACGGCCTGTTCCTGTACGTGTTCCCTCCGTTGCCGTTGCTGCTCCATCTCATCAACTAGCTCAAGAGATCCAGGTGCAGGATGATCCTCGTCGCACAGGCGTGGCCGAGACAGATCTGGTTCCCGGACCTTCTGGACTTGTCAACATCCCCACCTATCAAGCTGGCGACGGACGCGGATCTTCTCTCCAGAGAAGGAGGCGCCATTCTTCATCACGCACCGGAGTCGCTGAACTTGCAGGCTTGGCTCCTGCAGCACTAGAGTTTGGGGGATACGATATCCCGGCTGACTGCAGAGAGGTTCTTGCAAATGCCAGGGCGTCCTCAACTCTCAAGTGCTATGGACATAAGTGGAAGAGTTTCTCTGTCTGGTGCCGTGCACAGAAGATGAACCCTCTGCGGATTACGGCCCCTCAAGTATTGCCGTACCTACTGTCGCTGGCCAAAGCTGGACTGGCTCACACCTCCATCAAGATACATCTGGCTGCCATCTCCTGATACACCAGAACTACAGGACGGGCGTCCTTGTGGTCTCATCTCCTGGTGAAGGAATTAATGAAGGGACTATTCCGATCGTTCCCGCCGGTGAAGGCCCCTGCCCCGGCGTGGGAGCTCAACATGATGCTGACCAGGCTCATGGGGGGCCCATTCGAGCCTATGCATTCGGCGCTGTTGAAGTTCCTGTCGTGGAAGACAGCATTTCTCGTGGCCATCACCTCCGCACGACGAGTGGGAGAGATCCAGGCCTTACCGTGCAAGCCTCCATACTTGACTTTTCATGACAAGAGGGTGGTGCTGAGGACGCACCCCTCCTTTATGCCCAAGGTGCTGTCGGACTTCCACCTCAACGAGCCCTTGGTGTTGCCAGTTTTCTTCCTGTCACCTTTGTTGGAGGCCGAGAGGACTCTGCACTCGCTGGACGTAGCTAGAGGGCTGAAGTTCCACGTGGACCGCACGAAGAGTTTTCGGAAGACATCACAGCTTTTTATGAACTTTGGACCTGTGAATCAAGGGAAGGCTCTCTCAAAGGTTTCCATTTCCAGATGGCTCTCCCGCTGCATCATGCACTGTCACCGGTTGGCAAACCGACCGCTGCCTGGCCGTCCGAGAGCCCATTCGACCAGAACGATCGCTGCTACCACGGCGTTCCTGTCTGGTGTGCCCCTGCTGGACATCTGCAGGGCTACTACGTGGAGGTCGACGCACACCTTCACAAGATTCTACTGCGTCGATCGGGACTCCAGGGAGGAGTCCAGGGTTGGCCAAGCAGTGCTGCGCAACCTGTTTGCGTAAGGTGAGCCTGGTGAGGAGGCAAGAGATGCATAATGTTGAGTTGTTGTATTGCTTAATGTTGAGCCTTTTGCCACCTCCCGTGGTTGGGCATGTGTATACTGCTATGTATTCATATATTCATGAGCATGTGAATCCATGCCAGACCCCATGCTGGAGAAGGAACAAGTTACTTACCTGCAACTATTGTTTTCCAGCATGGGTCTGGCATAGATTCACATGTGAACCCTCCCTCCTTCCCCTCTGTGGCTCTTCACTTGGTCATACTGCCTCTTTACGTGCTACCAAATCTGAGGATGGCTGCCAGGGGAGGGGCTTAGGGAGGGGGCAGTCATTGGCTGGGGTAGTATGACCCAGAGATCAGTGATTGGTTACTACTAAGAAAGACAGATCAAAAACAAAACTGATACTGATTTTTTCTTTACCGAGGATTCCCAGCCTGACGGGGAATATTCATGAGCATGTGAATCCATGCCAGATCCATGCTGGAGAACAGTTACAGGTAAGTAACTTGTTCCATACTTACTTGGACAAATCTTAGCCCTCTAAAATATTTGAACAAATGGTCTCTGAGGCCATGAAAGCCTTAGAAATGTTTCCATTGAATAAGATAGCTATGGCTTATGTGCTTTAGCCAACCTCTGTTTCCAACCTTCTTATTTTTTGTTGCCTATTCAAATCTCAGCGATAGACAGGCAATTTTACCATGGTCTAAACCACACACAGAAATGTTCATATCAAAGGCCCTTAATTTCAAAGCATTATGATGGGCACTCTCCCAGCACAATCTACAATGTTGGTGCCGCAGCACTCTGTACCAAGGGGAATGGTTCTGCTCCTTCTCCATCTTCTGTTTTGTATGAAAATGCAAACGCCTTTTGCATAAAAAAGGCGCTAAGCATAAAAACATCTATGCATAGTTACAGCTTAAGCAAATTAATGCTTCTGCAGTTTTGGTTGGGTTTACCTTATTGAATTGGGTACACCCAATAGTATTTTCTGAGTTTCTTCCCCCAGGTGTTCTCGAGGAATACTCATTTTGGATGGAAGAGGGTAGGAAAGCAGTGCTACAACAGCTTCAAATAAATAAAGATATGAAGGAAATGACATCTAAGTTTGTTAAGTGGTGTTTGTATGCACAGACATGCCCATTCACGAAGTTACTCAAGAAAAAGTCATCAATTTACCCTTCAATAGCAACACTTTATTTTATTTCACACCACTATTGACGAGGTTCTTGAAAAATATAAACATGTTTTCCCTGCCACTGAGTTGCTCTGTGCCATTTCAATTCAGACTAAAAAACCTGGCTGTCAATAGTATAAAAGTTAGTATACAGAAATGTGGCCATCCTCTTCCAACCATAAGCCTTACTATTCCAATAACAAATAATATGGAGATCAGCATCACTTAGCGTCTTCCCAAGTCCATTGGACCTCACCAAGGTGATGAATCTGCCCACAGTTTCTATTTGCATAATAATCAAAAACATGCATCCTCCACTTGCTATAAGAATTTCCAAATTGGCCAATCAATGGGAATTAAATACTCAAGACACCAGAGTCCTATATTTTCCCAAACAGGCTCATCCCCCTTCTCTTCTTGTAAACCCTCTTTTTTACCTCTAATTTATCTATTTATTTATTTCATTTATAAAGCGCACATACAACCCGTAGGCATTGAGGCACTGTTACAAGTTCAGAATACTTGTCAGGCTTATTGTAATACAGGCATAGTTTCGTACAGGCATATGGTGACCTGGTATAACAAGGTGGCAATTATCATAGAAAGCATAACATATCATACATTGCATAGGAGTAAAACCAAGTGGCAATTATCCTAGGTGCATGCAGTTGGGTGGTGGGATAGAGAAGTTCCTGGCGGCGGGTGTGACGGTGCGGGGGGATTAAGATTTAGGTGAATAGTTGAGTGTTTAGTGTTTTGCAGAAGATCTAGTAGGATTTCCCTTCCCTCAGGGAGGGTGGGAGGTTGTTCCAGAGCTTGGCAGTAAGGTAAGGTAAGGTAAGGGAAGCGAGCGCCTCCAGCTTTGCATTTTTTAACTTTTGGCACAATAAGTCTATCTGTGTAAGGGGTTCTAGTAGGTCTGGAAGAGTGGCCTTCGGCAATTCTTTTGGTGAGGTAAGGTGGTGCTGTGTTGGACAGGCATTTGTGGATGATTGAGAAGGTTTTGAAATGAACCGCTCCTGGATAGGGAGCCAGTGTGCATCTCTTCTGGCTCTTGAGATGTGCTCTCTTTTAGGGATGTTCAAGGCTGCTCTAAGGGTGTTATTCTGGATTACTTGAAGTTTGAGTATGTTTCTGGAGGAGGTGCCTTTGAAAAGGACGTTAAAATAATCAATCTTTTCAATGATTGCACGGCGATGGTTAGGTACTTGTTTTTCGAGAGGAGGGATCTTGTTGCATTAAGGACCTTGGTTGCGTAGGCTGCTGGGGACGCAATGAGACTTACTTGTCTAGTCATGGTCAGTGATGCATCTAGGTAGACCCCTAGGGACTTTACTGTGTTAGAGACCTGTATTGAGCAGTTGTCAATTGTGAAGGCAGAATATTGGTTGTTGAGGGTCTTTTGGGCGCTTGTCGGGCCAACCATCAGGATTTCAGTCTTGTCGCTGTTGAGACAGAGATCATTGGCTGCCATCCAAGTCTGAATTGTGGAATAAATTGTGTTGAGGGTGTTGGAATCTTCTATGTAGTTGCCTGAGAGGGGGATCAAGATTTGAGTGTCAGCATAATTTGTGTAAGCTATGCCAAGTGAATCTAAGATGTGGAATAAGGGCCTAGTAAAGATATTGTAGAGTGTGAGGGAATGAAGGATCCTTGAGGCACCCCGCAGTTGATAGGAGAGGGAGGGGCATTGACGATATCTGATAAGACTCTCATCACTCTTCCATTGAGGAAGGATGCTATCCAGACGGTGGCTGAGGGGGAGAAGTGAGCGTGGGTGGTGAGATGGTGGCTGAGGATCTGGTGGTTGACTAAGTCGAATGCTGCAGGTAAATCTAGAAGGAGGAGCAGTGCAGTATTGCCTTCGTCCCTGACTTTAAAGACTGGAGGGTGGTATCTGTACTCTTGCTCTCTATATGGCAGAGTAAAAGCACAGAGCACCTCAGCCAAGGTTCTCTGTTCGGTAGCTGTGGACGAGCAACCAAGGCTTAAGCTCTCAGGAGGTGATGCTGGCTGGTTCTTAAGTACAGTGTAGTCCCCAAGCATCCACAAAGGAAGGTCCACACACTACGTTAGTGATAACACAGTTCTTTATATAAATAGGTTCAGGTTAAGTGCCCAATCACAATAACACACTTTGTTCTCAAGATGATCTAAAATGGCAAATATATGCAGTTTCTATGTAATACCACAATTACTCTTAGATTCCTTTAAAATGCATTAACTGTACTCAGTGCAAATGTCATACAAATCAGTAAATAATGTGAACCAACAATAGACATAGGAGGAAAGCAGGTTGGTTAAAGAATATGCAGAATACTGGCCCTATTACCTAGACACAGTTCTGTGTGAGGATCCCCTCGCCTGGGCAACCTTTAAATAAAGATATAACACAAGCCCAGACTGTATATTGTTTATATGAATCTTATTTCCCTCTGAAAAGGTTTTAAAAAGGTTCTACCACCCCAATATACCAGGAATAGCGTCTCTCTTTAAGGCAGGAGCCACGGATCGTCGAGATCTCCCGAAGAAATGATGAACAACAACGTCGAGGCAGCAGCTTCGGTCCCGGCGGTGCTTGTCGACGATCAGTCGTGGACTACCTGCGAAGGTGAGGCATGCAGTGCACCTCGACGGCAATGGTTCGTGGCCGCAAAGAGTCACTGAAGAACTTTGGCCCAGCAAGTGTGTCGGGTCGTCGGTGTCTCTGCAGTGTTCGGGTGGCGGGGAAACCCACCGGCGGATGCTCCTCAGCACGCCAGCGGCCTCGACTTTCTCCGGCGGGACAAAGCAGTCGGTGGTGCTGGTGAGAGCATCCTTGAATTCAAAGTTTCTTAATCAATGGAGCGTTGCTGCTCCGGTCGTCGGTGGCGCAGCGTCAAGTTGTCCCTGCTTCTGGGCAACACGGCTTCGACGGGTCTCTGGCGGTTATAGCAAGCCTGCAAACCCTGGTCGACGACAGTGGATGACTGTCCGGTGATTCTCTTCGTTCTCCTCGGCGGTCCCCGTCTCTGGTTGACAGTCTTTCGAAGGCTGTCTTCCAGGGCGCTTCGGCGAAGGTTAGCGGTGCACGATGGTCCCTCATAGCTCGGGAAGAGGTCTCATAGCCAGGTCCTCTCTTTGTCACGCCACTTTTGGGGAGACCGAGGTCCGTTTCGATCGCCCTCCCTTCTCCCACCTGGCGGATCTACCCGCGCTTTCGCGTCTGGGGAGCCGCCGGGAGGAGAGCTTCTGGAACCGCTGTTGGAGGGTTGCGGCGCATGCGCGGAAAACCGCTGTCTCGGTTCCGCGCATGAGCCGTGGATTGGGCCTGTGCATTGGGAAGGGCTTGCCTTCCAAGCCTCGTTTCGGGTCCGCCGGCACCCAGAGACGAAACGGCTTGCGTTTCAAGCCTCGCGGGTGTCGGCGGCCCATAAAAGAGAACCGCTAGCAGAAGCTAACCGCGTCTCAACGCGGAAGCTTCGCTCGTGTTGCTCGCTCCTGGTTTCCAGTGTTTCCTGCTCCCTTTTGCCCTGCCTTGCTTCCAGCCTGCCTGGTTGCCCTGTTCTTCCCAGGGTCCCTTTTTGTCCTGCTTGCCCTTCACCTGCTTGGGAGCCCAGTTTAGCTCAAGGGGCTTTTGGGTTTCACTCGCCCTGACCTCCAGCCTCCTGGGTTCCTTGTTCTCGCCCTGGGTTCCCTTGGCTCCAGTTTTTCCCGCAGACTTCCCTGGGACCAATTGAGTCTTAATCCTTTTTCTCTATTCCCTGGGCTAATCCTAGTTGGTTCCCTTCCCAATCTGGTTCCCCTTTTCCTGCCTGGTGCCTCATCCTATTGGGATTTACAGACCATTGGACCAGTCAGCCATCTCCAAACCAGCTATCTGAAGTTTGCCGGAAAGTGTCTTCCTACGGTTTGGTGTCCCGACTTAATCCTTGTTTGGTGTGTTCCCGCGTTCACCTTGGACTTCACCTTGTTCCGAATCTTCAACCTGACAACTGCCTCTCCTGTCTGTGCTTGCACAGTCCCACCGTCACGTTAATCAGGAGAGTGCCTTCCGTGACGCTGGGAGTCTGTCCATCCTCCACCCTGTACCATTTGGATGGTGGAGAGGCGGGTTCCCCGAGTCACACACTCGTCATTCAGCTGACTGCAGCCTGGCGGCCCCAACAAGATCCACATCAAGGAAAACAGGTACGCAGTCTTCACGTACATCTCAGCTTGACAGATTGAGACGCCTGCCTTCAGACCTTGAGATGGAGGATTCGCAAGAAGTGCGGAATGAGTTACAAGCACTCAGGGCAGAGATGATGGCCTTACGCCAGGAAAACCAAACTCTACGTCAAATGATAACCCAAGGGGTTCCGAGTACCTCACAAGCGGAAGGATCCTTGGCACACACAACGCCCATCAAGTTTAATGGAGATCCGCGACGAGTAGCAGAATTCTGTAATCATTGTCGAATCCATTTTCTTTTCAGGTCGACACATTTCAACAATGATAAGGCCAAGATTGGTTATATCTTGGGGAATTTGGCTGGCAATGCTCTGGCCTGGGCAACTCCGTTTGTGGTTACCAATAGCCCAATTCTGAATGACTTTGCAGCTTTCGAAAAAGCATTCCTTGAGGTTTTCCAGACGCCTAACCTGGCCTCCGCTGCGCAGAACCAGTTGATGGATTTGAAACAGGGGAACGTCGACATAATAACATACATTAGTCGATTCCGTCTATTAGCAACTGATTCCCAATGGCCAGAAATCACACAAAAAACTCTGTTTCGTCGTGGGCTAAGAGAGGAGTTCAAGGATGAGTTACTCCATATACCCGAACCAGAGACTCTTCAACTCCTAATCCAGCAGGTGCTCCGAATCGATCAGAGACTGGCAGAACGGAAGGCAGAGAGACGTCGGTTCGAGAGGGGCAGTTCCAGAACGACCAGTTTACCTGCCGGTTCATTTGGGCCTACTGAATCTGGACCAGAGCCTATGCAACTAGGAGCTATGAGGGGTCCTTTATCAGAGGAAGAGAGAAGACGGAGAAGAACGTTACGTCTATGTCTTTATTGTGGAGCTGCTGGGCATTTTCTGGGTACGTGCCCTTTACGATCCCAGAAGAAGGCAGAAAACTAGTGGACCTGTCGCATATTGGGAAGGCAGCGACAGGTCCCCCTCTTTCTTCAGTCCTTTCCACGTTCTGTTCAGTTCTACATCCCATGCAACATGCGGTGCTACAGACTCTGAAAATCCGAATCAAGTTGCCTGACAGAAGCTTGGAGGTGTTTGCTCTGTTGGATAGCGGGGCTTCCGGCAATTATATCGATGAAACATTTGCCTCTGTGAATCGGATTCCACTCTTGTCCAGAGCCACTGCTCTGCCCGTGCAAGTCATCGACGGAACTCCTTTGTCCTCTGGGCCTGTTCGACAATTCACAGTGGGTCTACCTCTTCAGATTGCCGACCATCTTGAAGAACTCGCTTTGGACGTCATTAAGTCCCCCACCTACAAGGTGGTTCTGGGCTTACCTTGGCTGCAACACCATAATCCAGTAATTGATTGGAGAACGCAAACCCTGACCTTTTCCTCTGCAGTTTGTGCTCAGAAGTGCTGTTTGTCCGCTCCAACTCGGGCTCCTTCGACCCCCTTGAATTCTAATGGTAGTGGGGTCCGTGTGTGTTCCATCTCTCGTGTTCCTCAGGAGTATGCCGATTTTGAGCACGTGTTTTCTGAACCGGGCGATATACCTCTACCACCACATCGCTCATTTGATTGTTCAATCGAGTTGTTACCTGATTGTGTGATTCCTCATGGGAAACTTTACGCTTTAACACGGGATGAGAAACAAGTACTTCAGGATTACTTGTCGGACTGTTTACAGAAAGGATACATAGTTCCGTCTAAGTCTCCCGCAGGATTTCCCTTATTCTTTGTGAAGAAAAAAGAAGGCACTTTAAGACCTTGTGTTGATTATCGAGGACTAAATGACATAACAGCTAAAGATCGTTATCCACTTCCATTGATTCGCAATATCCTGGAAACTCTACATACTGCCCGGATCTTCACCAAACTGGATTTACGTGGAGCTGATCATCTGGTACGCATCAAGAACGGGGATGAATGGAAAACGGCTTTCAAGACATCATTTGGGCATTTTGAGTATAAAGTCATGCCATTCGGCCTGTGCAACGCCCCAGCCATCTTTCAACGATTTATGGATCATATCTTTAGTGATCTCATTGGTTTGTCAGTCTGGATATATTTGGACGATATCTTGGTTTTTTCCAGATCCGTCGAAGAACATGTGAGACATGTTCGTGAAGTCCTTCGACGTTTGTCTCTCAACCACCTATTCGCAAAGGCTGAGAAATGCAGTTTTCACCTATCCAGTATTGAATTCTTAGGATTTGTGATCAATCAGGATGGGATAGAGATGGACCCCAAGAAGGTACAAGCCATTCAGGAGTGGAAACAACCCCATGATGTAAAATCTCTTCAACGCTTTTTGGGGTTCGCAAACTTTTACAGGCGCTTTATCCCACGGTTCTCTCAAATCTCAGCGCCCCTTACCCGTCTGACCAGCAGTAAGATCACTTTCAGGTGGGATTCTCTCGCTTCTCAGGCGTTTGACACCTTGAAGTCGGCTTTCATGGCCGCCCCAATTCTGCGTCACCCACAGGATGATCTCCCTTATATAGTAGAAGCAGACGCATCGAACTTTGCTGTTGGTGCAGTTCTTCTGCAGAAAGATCCAGAAACTTCCGTTGAACATCCGGTGGCTTACTTCTCACGCAAGCTGAGTTCCAGTGAAAGAAATTATGCGGTTATCGAGCTGGAACTGTTGGCCATAAAAACTGCGTTTGAGGAATGGAGGCATCATCTACTTGGAGCCCGTTTTTCGGTGGAGGTTCGTACCGATCATCGCAACCTGCAGTATCTACGCTCCTTGCAATGCCGAACACCCCGACAGGCTAGGTGGGCCTTCTTTTTCTCCCCATTTGTGTTTCACGTCACATACATTCCAGGAACTGCTAACCTGAAAGCGGACGCTCTCTCTCGATCCCTGGAAAAGGAGAAAGAAACGCCCAGCTTGGATCAGCCACTGATTTCCCCTCAACATTTCTTATTGACTTTGTCATCTCATCTACAGTCAATCGCTGATGCCACCTGGACGGATCCTGAAAGATCGGCCCTTCTTTGGCGCAAGTCCGTATCGGAACATGATGGACTCCTGTTTTTCCGCAAGAGACTTTACATTCCCGAGGGTACGATTCGAGAAGGCATTTTACATGGGTTTCATGATTCACCCATTGGTGGGCATCGCGGGACGAGAGCTACACGTGAACTGATATCCCGACAATTTTGGTGGCCTAGGTGGGCTACCGATGTCCAGAGATTCATCGAGAGCTGTCCCGTCTGTGCCCAATGTAAGGTACCAAGGAGACGGCCTCTGGGATTGCTGGTACCCACGGAATTAGCACCATACCCGTGGCATACTATCGCCACTGATTTTGTGGTTGATCTACCTCCCTCTGACGGGTACACTTGCATTATGGTTGTGGTCGACAGTTGCACCAAATATGCTCATTTCATCCCATTCCACAAGATCCCTACGGCTGTTCAGATGGCTTCTGTCTTTCTTCACGAAATCTATCGATTACATGGTCTTCCAGAAAAGATAATCTCGGATCGTGGGTCTCAATATCTTTCAGCTTTTTGGAACAAGGTGTGTAGTCATCTGGGTATACGTAGAGCTTTGAGTTCTGGTTATCACCCGCAGACCAACGGGCTTACTGAAAGGACTAATCAGACCTTGGAGGAGTACCTCCGTTGTTTTTCCAACGCCACTCAGTCCAACTGGAAGGCATGCTTAGATCTCGCAGAAGTATCCTACAACAACACTGTTCATGCTTCCATTGGAATCAGTCCATTTTTTTGCTCTACTGGTCAACATCCCAAATTGGTGCCGTTTCATCCTGTGCCCACCAGTACTGTTCCGTCTGCTGATGTCCTGGTCTCAACCATTCAACGACAACAAGAATTGGCGCGTGAGATCCTGAAGAGAGCCAAGGAACGGATGAAGGCCCAGGCTGACAGGAAAAGGAGTTTGGAACCAGATCTTCAAGTGGGGAACAAGGTGTGGCTGTCCTCCAAAAATCTGCCACTTCGCAATTTACCGGTTAAACTGGCTCCCCGGTATTTTGGTCCGTTCACGATAACCGAACGGTTATCCTCTGTAGCCTTCCGTCTCCAGTTGCCTCCCTCTTGGCATGTACACCCTGTTTTCCATGTCTCTCTTTTGAAGCCTTATGTGGCCGACCCCTATGGTCGGTCCTGCCCTCGCCCTGCCTCTGTCCTCGTCCAAGGGGTCCCAGAATTCGAGGTTCAAGAGATTTGCGATGCCCGCTATCGCAGGGGGGTGCTCCATTTCTTGGTAGATTGGAAGGGGTACCCGGCTTGTGATCGTACTTGGGAACCTCATCAGCATGTGCACGCTGCCCGCCTGGTGCGAGAGTTCTATGATCGGTTTCCTTGGAAACCCGGGGCTCCGGGTCTTCCTGGGAGGAGGCATAGTGTCACGCCACTTTTGGGGAGACCGAGGTCCGTTTCGATCGCTCTCCCTTCTCCCTCCTGGCGGATCTACCCGCGCTTTCGCGTCTGGGGAGCCGCCGGGAGGAGAGCTTCTGGAACCGCTGTTGGAGGGTTGCGGCGCATGCGCGGGAAACCGCTGTCTCGGTTCCGCGCATGCGCCGTGGACTGGGCCTGTGCATTGGGAAGGGCTTGCCTTCCAAGCCTAGTTTCGGGTCCGCCGGCACCCGGAGACAAAACGGCTTGCGTTTCAAGCCTCACGGGTGTCGGCGGCCCATAAAAGAGAACCGCTAGCAGAAGCTAACCGCATCTCAACGCGGAAGCTTCACTCATGTTGCTCGCTCCTGGTTTCCAGTGTTTCCTGCTCCCTTTTGCCCTTCCTTGCTTCCAGCCTGCCTGGTTGCCCTGTTCTTCCCAGGGTCCCTTTTTGTCCTGCTTGCCCTTCACCTGCTTGGGAGCCCAGTTTAGCTCAAGGGGCTTTTGGGTTTCACTCGCCCTGACCTCCAGCCTCCTGGGTTCCTTGTTCTCGCCCTGGGTTCCCTTGGCTCCAGTTTTTCCCGCAGACTTCCCTGGGACCAATTGAGTCTTAATCCTTTTTCTCTATTCCCTGGGCTAATCCTAGTTGGTTCCCTTCCCAATCTGGTTCCCCTTTTCCTGCCTGGTGCCTCATCCTATTGGGATTTACAGACCAGTCAGCCATCTCCAAACCAGCTATCTGAAGTTTGCCGGAAAGTGTCTTCCTACGGTTTGGTGTCCCGACTTAATCCTTGTGTGGTGTGTTCCCGCGTTCACCTTGGACTTCACCTTGTTCCGAATCTTCAACCTGACAACTGCCTCTCCTGTCTGTGCTTGCACAGTCCCACCGTCACGTTAATCAGGAGAGTGCCTTCCGTGACGCTGGGAGTCTGTCCATCCTCCACCCTGTACCATTTGGGTGGTGGAGAGGCGGGTTCCCCGAGTCACACACTCGTCATTCAGCTGACTGCAGCCTGGCGGCCCCAACAAGATCCACATCAAGGAAAACAGGTACGCAGTCTTCACGTACATCTCAGCTTGACACTCTTGGATCAGTTTCGACGTCACGGCAGCTTTCGGATTGCAGTGAAGGTAACAGCAGTCAACCTTCTTCTTTGGGTTCGGTTTGGAGATTAAGCATCAGTTTCGACTTCAACTTCTGTGCGATTTCCATCAGTGAGTGGCCCCCAGATATAATGTTGATCTCCCATTCACTCTGCTGGGTCACACTCGGGTAACCAATCATTCAGAAGGCCAGTCAGACAGCCAATTAGGCTCACAATGCATTCAGCCCATTCTTCTCCATCCAGACACTCACAACACGGAATGTGGATTCAGACAAGCACTCTGCCATTCAGCACTCCACACTGCATTCAGACCAGTTTCGGGTAGGGCTGTCTGTGTCAACCACCAGATACTAGACACCCACAGCATGAAATGCGTATTCGTCACACTCCATTCACCCAGGTCCCACCCCACGGGCGTACCCACAACATACAATCATTGGGAAGGCTCCAGCCAGTCTGGCCTGGACTTCCACACAACACCATATATGGAACTTCCACCAAACAGCCAATCAGGGGCAAGGGACAGAGTCTGGGCTTCCCAGGAATTTGGGAAAAATAAGGTAACAGGCAATAGAAAGCAAGAGGCCACAGGGGCCATCTGGTTTCCCATCAGGAATCAACTGATTCCAATGGCAAGGCCTGGGTATCCCAAGATGGAGGATACTCGGAGCACCTGTTAAATTCAGCATGGAGCTGCCAGCAGCCCATGCCCTGCTCTGTGAGTCACACACAGTTGCCCAAAAACATACACTAGGAGTACAGGGTTGTACCCCTACCCATGGGTGCCATAAGGGTATCCCAATGGTCTGTTAACCACGACCAAAAAGAGGAACAGTCGCACAGCCAGGAGTCCCACATGAACTCCTGTGCGGAAAACAAGACAGAACATACATGATAAAGTAATAAAGGACAAGGATATGGAGGCCCTGTCCCTCCAGTGCATTTCCAGGATCACACTGACCTCATCTAATTGTTTTTTTTTTTTTTATATCAAGCAGTGCAGATTCTGTGTGGTGCCCTGTGTGGAATTCGGATTTGCGCATTCATAGGATCTGATTGTCCTCCATGAACTGCTGAACTTGGAGATAGGCAGCTTGGTCCAAGATTTTTAGGAGGAATGAGACGGTTGTGATTGGTCTGTAATTAGTGGGATGGTAGGGTCTAGGGATATTCTTTTTTAGAAGAGAGTACCCAGGATTCCTTGAGACTGGTAAGGAACCATGCTTTGGGTAAGGAGGTGTTTATGATAGTTGTGATGATGGAGGTTAGTATGTCGGAAAGAAAAGAGGGGTACCTGTATTTCACGTCCCTAGTTCTACAGGTCATTCAATCAGAAAACAGGAGTAATGAACTAGTAGACAAAACAAAGGTGACTGGGTACACAGCTAATTTTTAAACTTGGTTTAAATTCCCAAGACTTTTTATTTTATTTAAAAAAATATGTAAATCTAAAACAAGTATTAAACATTCAATAAAACATTGTGGCTCATTCATTTTACTTATTCACATTCATACTATCATCAACCTCTCATAAACAATTCTTTGAAAAATGGTCTATACATAAAAGAACAGTCATATATCTGTTGCGTCTTTGTACAATTACAATTTATAAAGAGAAATCCCCATCACTTTGGGGTACCAAAAAAGTCAGTGTTATATTGTTCCCACAGATTCTCACGTCGACACGCGTTTCAGTTGCTCTCAGCGAGCATCATCAATAGTACTCTCTTTGTATGGCAACCTTCTTCAGGACAAACAACCAATTTGCTAGCAACTGTGTTGACTTGAGCCACACCATCTGTAAAAAATACATAAGACTAAATCAATATTTTGTGTTCCCGTCACCCCTATTAGAGTTATTCAATAGCATATTAATATGATGGATGGTATGCTCCATGAATTGAGTGCCATCTAACTCACCTAAACACAGGAGGTGCAACAAATGAGGTGTTTCCAATTCAGCACATCTCAATCGAAATCTTGAGGATAAATGTCCTCTGGTCTGTTGGGTTCAAGGCAATCATTTATTACCACCTAGTACACCCATTGCACTTGATCGCACAACTTTTTACAATTTGAAATAATGTAGGTGCCCATAAAAGAATGGAGACCAAGTTAAAAACAAAGTGGCATTTGTCACTTACTCAGAGCAGGAATAGCCACGTATCTCAATGTCAATCTGCTTTTTTCCAAAGCAGAAGTTACAGTCAGGTTGGAGTTCTGTATCGGGAGGCAACTTCCTTCTTTAATCACCTTTCCCGTGATGTAAACTGATAATCTCTCTGTAACATTAATCTACAGGAGTATACAAAACAAAGAGATGGTTTATTTATTTGTGTACACTCAGTGTATTTAACAAACTTGAAAAGTTCCTTTCACTTGCTTGTTCTATTATATCGCAGACTGTCACTCTCTCTTTTTTTGATGAACAAATTCCCCATCGTGTATTGCTCGGGGTAATGTTGCAACACTCAATGTTGTGTTACTCGAGTTGCACCACCCATATATATTGCGCGGAGTAGTTCCTGTTTTCTACTACCTATTAATGCCCACTGATTGTATGTGGGACAGTTATATAATTCTCTATAGCGGAAAAGCATGATGCTGCATTCGGAAGTACTTATCGTCTTCCGTCTGTAATCTCCTTCACTCGACACACCGCGGCATCTGCAATGGCGAACACGGCGTCGCGGTTACTTTGTATCATGTGTGCGACTCCTCACGTTAATAATAATCGAAAGAGGACTATAGAATGCCATCATACGATTACGCTCGTATAGCTGCTCACATAGTGATTTAGACTCCCTGATTAAAACAAGGTTCTGAATACGTGCACCTTCATTTCTCTTTACTACGTCCTGCCCAATATCGATGAGTCTGGTTTTTCGAGTGGTTGTTTAGTTATTCACCAGGCATAGAATTGTATCAAGGTCCGATGTTAATCATGGAAAAAGAAAGAGGACTATTAAATAAGTCTACCGGAAAGTATACACAGTGACTTGATCAATTAACTCCAAATGGACATGCCAAATGTTTAAAAGCAAAATCCATGGTTTCAGTGCGAAAACCATTTTTAAGTAGCCAGAATGCCCCCCCTATCGGCATATTCATAGCCGCATTTCCATTGCGGTTTGGCTCTGCTCTAAATTGCAGCCTACACTAATGCAACCACAAATGGTAAATATATGGTTTCACTTGTCTCAGAAAAAACATCTCATCAGAAACCATCTGTTCAATGAGATTAGAATAGAATGAGATGGTCTATTTTATATACGAGACCCATGTCTACTATTGACTTGGAATCATTATAATTATTAGCAGCCTTCCAAAGAATGCCACACAATCTATGTGTTCAAATGGGAAAAAAACTGTTTGCTGTTATTCTATACTAGTAAACCAACTCTATGCTTATCTCGCATGTCTTCGATTATCACATGTTGGCAACCAAATGGTTCCATTCGACAGACAGGTTAAGCCCTCGTTTGACCGTGTCAAGGGTATGTATCCAACATTGTTCTTTCTGA
Source organism: Ambystoma mexicanum (assembly GCF_040938575.1). Lineage (NCBI taxonomy): Eukaryota > Metazoa > Chordata > Amphibia > Caudata > Ambystomatidae > Ambystoma > Ambystoma mexicanum. The sequence continues at coordinate 970,774,019 of NC_090936.1, read as the reverse complement.
TGTAGAAGGGTGGCCATGTCTCTGCCTCTCTTGGGGGGCTTCCTGCTTGCAGTATAAACCAAGTTAGGTCTGTATCTTTATGCCCGTATTTGCTGAAATGCTCTACAAGGTGCTCGTCTGCCACCCTATTACGTATACACGACCTGTGTTCCGAAATCCGCTGTTGTGCTTCCCTGATAGTTTTCCCTACATATAGTAGGTCACACAGGCATCGGATTATGTAAATGACATTCTTAGTTTTACAATTAGTATGTGTTTTAAGTTGCCATTTGACTTGTCTGTATTCGAACTTGGTTCTCACTTCTGCCAAAGGGCAGGAGACACATCCTCCACATTTTTGGTGGCCAATCACAGGGGGCAGCCCCCATTGGTTTAGTATTGTTTGAGTATTTTTTGGCTCCACATATGTGTGTACTAGCTTTTGTCCAAGATTTTGATTTCTTTTGAAGGCAAACATGGGTCTCTTATATAGGGTCCCATTTTGTTTTACTCGGTCCCAGTTGTGGTTCACTATCTTTTTGATCTCGTTACTTACCTTACAGAATTGTAGGTTGTAACACAGACCAATCGCTTTTCTTTTTCTTTAGGCTGGTGAGTGAGACACAAATCTCGGCTGGTGTTTTTTGCCCTTTTGAGGTTGTTTTTAACCAATCGTGTTGGATAACCTCTCTCCAGAAGGCTTTCTTGCAGGTGCTTTGAGTGTTTCATGAATTCTTGCTTGGTACTGCAATTACTGCATACCCGTAAAAATTGTCCATATGGCAGATTGTACCGTAGACCTGCAGGATGAAAACTGCAATAATGCAGAAGAGTGTTACGATCGGTTGGCTTTCTGTATAGTGTAGTCTGAAGCCGAGTGCCAACTTTTTTGATGACTAAATCCAAAAAACTCACCTCCACCAGACTTGATTCCATGGTGAACTTGATGTGGGGATCTTGCCTGTTTAGCCATTGATGGAACATTTTCAAGGATTCAGCAGTTCTTGTCCATGTGATAAAAATATCATCAATATACAGATGCCAACCTGTCAAATGTTGGCATTGTTCTGGAATGGCTTGTAGCACATTTTGGTGTCCTGATATGAATTTATCTTCATAATCTGCCATATGCAAGTTTGCCACATCTGGGGCAAAAGTAGCCCCCATGCTTACACCTCTGCATTGCTTGTATAACGTTTGTTTATATAAGAAGAAATTCTCATTCATTGCTAACCTGGCGCATTCTAATATGAATGCTGTTGGTGGTTGGTGCGGTATGGCCCGGGTATTCAAATTTTTACACAGAACCCCCAAGCATTCAAGCTGGGGTATCCCTGTGTACAGTGATTCTACATCCATTGTAACAAGAATCATTCCAGGAGGACAATTGATTTTTTGTGTAATTTTTATCATTTCCATCGAATCCTTGACATAGCATAACATCTGTTCAACAAAAGATTTGAGAAAAAATTCTACGTACACCGATAATGGCTGAAGTAGAGAATTTATTGCGGAGACAATCGGCCGTCCGGGTGGGTTCATTTTGTCTTCATAAATTTTAGGCAGGATGTAAAATGCTGCCGTTCTTGGATGAGTTTTGTTCAAAAAATGTCTCTCTCCTTCGCTGATCCATTCTTCAATAATAGCATGATCAGTTAGGCTTTTTTATTTCTTCTTTAAATCTTATAGTAGGATCTTGACTTAAGATTTTATAGGAATTTGTATCACCCAAGAGTCTCAGACATTCTTTGTCATAGTTGGTGGTTTGCATAATCACTATCCCACCCCCCTTTTTTGCAGACTTAATGGTAATGCCATCTGTTTCAAAATGTGATACAAGCCATTCCAGAACTATGCCAACATTTGACGGGTTGGCATCAGTATATTGATATTTTTATCACATGCACAGGAACTGCTGAATCCTTAAATGTTCCATCAATGGCTAAACAGGCAAGATCCCCACATCAAGTTCACCATGGAATCAAGTCTGGTGGAGGTGAGTTTTTTGGATTTAATCATCAAAAAAGTTGGCACTCGGCTTGAGACTACACTATACAGAAAGCCAACCGATCGTAACACTCTTCTGCGTTATTCCAGTTTTCATCCTGCAGGTCTACGGTACAATCTGCCATATGGACAATTTTTACGTCTACGCCGTAATTGCAGTACAAACCAAGAATTCATGAAACACACAAAGCAACTGCAAGAAAGACTTCTGGAGAGAGGTTATCCAACAACAATATTAAACCAATGGGGGCTGCCCCCTGTGATTGGCCACCAAAAATGTGGAGGATGTGTCGCCTGCCCTTTGGCAGAAGTGAAAACCAAGCTCGAATACAGACAGGTCAAATGGCAACTTAAAACACATACTAATTGTAAAACTAAGAATGTCATTTACATAATCCGATGCCCGTGTGACCTACTATATGTAGGGAAAACTATCAGGGAAGCACGACAGCGGATTTCGGAACACAAGTCGTGTATACGAAATAGGGTGGCAGACAAGCCCCTCGTAGAGCATTTCAGCAAATACGGGCATAAAGATACAGACCTAACGTGGTTTATACTGCAAGCAGTGAAGCCCTCCAAGAGAGGCAGAGACATGGCCACCTTCTACATCAGAAAGAACAACGTTGGATACATACCCTTGACACGGTCAAACGAGGGCTTAACCTGTCTGTCGAATGGAACCATTTGGTTGCCAACATGTGATAACAATCGAAGACATGTGAGATAAGCATGTGTGTATTTATTTTTGTATAGCGCCGGTAGCCAGAGCATTACCATAGTCAAGCTGTGATAGAATAATGGCTCTGGCTATCGTGGCCAGATTGCCTTCATTAAGGAACGGCTTGATTGATTTCATTAGCCTAAGATAGTACACCGTGTTCTTCTGGAGATAGCTGGCCTGTGCATGAGAATAGACCGCAGAGTTAACCATCATGCCCAAGGTTTTCACTTTGGGGGCCTTGTAAACCCTTGCAATCACTTCGCTATCTGCGGCGTGATGACTCCCCCCCCGCCCCCTCCGCAAATTCCAAAATAAGTTGGGTGTCGTCCGGGTAATTCGTAAACGACACTCCAGCTTTTACCAATATGATGCACAATGTGTGCATGTATATATTAAATGGCATCGGTGACAAATGGCCCCTTGAGGAACTCCAAAAAGGATGTCACAAGGATCAGAAAAATTGCTGCCCCAATGGACTCTGGCTTGGCGGTTCGGTAGAAATGAGAGCCCACGTTCTCCGAGTGCCTTAATGAGGAGATGATGGTCCACCAGATTGAAAGCAGCACTTAGATCTAGGAGCATCAGCATCCCTAACTTATTGTCTAACAAGCTCAGCATCTGATTCTGCAGATCCAGCATAGCTGTCTCAGTACTATGGGATGCTCTGAAGCCTGATTGTTGCTGGTGCAAGGCCTCCTGGTTCTCTACAAAATGTTGTAGTTGCTGTGTTGCTACCTTGTCTAATAGTTTAAGAACGAAATTTGAGTCAGTTATTGGGCGAAGGTTTGCTGGGTCCTTGGGATCCAGGCCGGCTATGACCAGCATAGAGTTGGTTTACTAGTATAGAATAACAGCAAACAGTTTTTTTCCATTTGAACACGTAGATTGTGTGGCATTCTTTGGAAGGCTGCTAATAATTATGATTTCAAGCCAATAGTAGACATGGGTCTCGTATATAAAATAGACCATCTCATTCTATTCTAATCTCATTGAACAGATTGTTTCTAATGAGATGTTTTTTCTGAGACAAGTGAAACCATATCTTTACCATTTGTGGATGCATTAGTGTAGGCTGCAATTTAGAGCAGAGCCAAACCGTAATGGAAATGCGGCTATGAATATGCCGATAGGGGGGGCATTCGGGCTACTTAAAAATGGTTTTCGCACTGACACCATGGATTTTGCTTTTAAACATTTGGCATGTCCATTTGGAGTTAATTGATCCAGTCACCGTGTATACTTTCCGGTAGACTTATTTAATAGTCCTCTTTCTTTTTCCATGATTAACATCGGACCTTGATACAATTCTATGCCTGGTGAATAACTAAACAACCACTCGAAAAACCAGACTCATCGATATTGGGCAGGACGCAGTAAAGAGAAATGAAGGTGCACGTATTCAGAACCTTGTTTTAATTCAGGGAGTCTAAATCACTATGTGAGCAGCTATACGAGCATGATCGTATGATGGCATTCTATAGTCCTCTTTCGATTATTATTAAGGTGAGGAGTCGCACACATGATACAAAGTAACTGCGACGCCGTGTTCGCCATTGCAGACGCTGCGGTGTATCGAGTGAAGGAGATTACAGACGGAAGATAAGTAAGTACCTCCAAATGCAGAATCATGCTTTTCCTCTATAGAGAATAATATAACTGTCCCGCACACAATCAGTGGGCATTAATAGGTAGTAGAAAACAGGAACTACTCCAGCAATATATATGGGTGGTGCAACTCGAGTAACACAACATTGAGTGTTGCAACATTACCCCGAGCAATACACGATGGGGAATTTGTTCATCAAAAAAAGAGAGAGTGACAGTCTGCGATATAATAGAACAAGCAAGTGAAAGGAACTTTTCAAGTTTGTTAAATACACTGAGTGTACACAAATAAATAAACCATCTCTTTGTTTTGTATACTCCTGTAGATTAATGTTACAGAGAGATTATCAGTTTACATCACGGGAAAGGTGATTAAAGAAGGAAGTTGCCTCCCGATACAGAACTCCAACCTGACTGTAACTTCTGCTTTGGAAAAAAGCAGATTGACATTGAGATACGTGGCTATTCCTGCTCTGAGTAAGTGACAAATGCCACTTTGTTTTTAACTTGGTCTCCATTCTTTTATGGGCACCTACATTATTTCAAATTGTAAAAAGTATTGCGATCAAGTACAATGGGTGTACTAGGTGGTAATAAATGATTGCCTTGAACCCAACAGATCAGAGGACATTTATCCTCAAGATTTCGATTGAGATGTGCTGAATTGGAAACACCTCATTTTTTGCACCTCCTGTGTCCATTGGATAGGAGGTGAGTTAGATGGCACTCAATTCATGGAGCATACCATCCTTCATATTAATATGCTATTGAATAACTCTAATAGGGATGACGGGAACACAAAATATTGATTTAGTCTTTTATGTATTTTTTATAGATGGTGTGGCTCAAGTCAACACAGGTGCTAGAAAATTGGTTGTTTGTCGTGAAGAAGGTTGCTATACAAAGAGAGTACTATTGATGATGCTCGCTGAGAGCAAATGACACATGTCGACTTGAGAATCTGTGGGAACATTATAACAGACTTTTTTGGTACCCCAAAGTGATGGGGATTTCTCTTTATGAATTCTAATTGTACAAAGACGCAACAGATATGACTGTTATGTATAGACCATTTTTCAAAGAATGAATTGTTTGAGAGGTTGATGATGATAGTATGAATGTGAATGGGTAAAATGAATGAGCCACAATGTTTTAGTGAATGTTTAATACTTGTTTTAGATTTACATATTTTTTGGAATAAAATAAAAGTCTTGGGAATTTAAACCAAGTTTAAAAATTAGTTGTGTACCCCGTCATCCTTGTTTTGTCTACTAGTTCATTACCCCTGTTGTTTTCTGGTTAGTATGTCGGTACAGAAACAAAGAGAAAATAAGGTAATCTTACCTTATTTAAAACTGGTGCTCACAGTTGACCCTTGTCAGGGTTGCACGAATAGTTCAATTTGCTGATCAGTTATTTATCTATTCACCAAACAGATAGTCAGAAAAACAGGTAATTCAAAGTTTCTCAAGAGAAATGTTTAATTCACATTTCGATTCTCATATCTTGATTTCACTCTTTTTAAGTGAGGCATCCCAGGAATACTTGGGACTATTAGTGAGTTAGTACATATGACTATGCATTTCGGTCTATGACCATCTTCAGGGCTGTACTAATATGTAATCTCACAACTCTGTATAATTATGTCAAGTAGGATAACACACCACATTTACATTGAAAATATATAGATGTAAATATGAAACACATACCCCAAGTAGATCCGGATTTTTTTTTTTTTTAAATTCTTTTTATTCATTTAACGTGGCAGCAAAAAACAGGCAAACATCGCCAGGCAGGTACAATATAAGTACAATAAATATGCAGTGCAGGCAAACAGGAGTTACATCGGAAATGAACACAGCCATCGGGCGCTTTTATAACATAAACAAAAAAGTCAGGAAGCTATGATGGGGGCAAGAGCCCGGTCGGTGGGGAGAGGTGGCTAGAGGAGATGTGGCTGGTGTCTTATTCAGGTCTGACATATAAGATCGGAATCTGAGCCAGATATTCCTGGGCCTAGAGTGGGTAGGTTGTAGGTGAGACCAGGCTTCCTCCGAGTCTGAGGCCCACGTGACCGCTCTTAGCCATTGGGCGTGCGTGGGAGGCAAGGGGGGAAGCCAACACAGTAGGATGGATCGAACAGCGAGAAGCATGCAGAGGCCAGCTAGTTTTTTGGAATTCCGGGGGAGACCCGGGAGGTCATGAAAGAGGCATACCACTGGGGAGGGACTAATGGGATGGTCGAGCATAGCCGACACCGTCGGCAAGACCGCCTCCCAAAACTGTGAAAGACGGGGACAGGACCAAATCATATGAATGTAATCAGCCGCATCCAGGCCGCACCTAGGGCAGCAAGAGGGGTGATCACTGGACATGCGGTGCAATCTGATCGGGGTGTAGTGGAACCTATGTAGGACTTTAAACTGTATCAGTTTGAAGCGGGAGTTGAAAGACACCCGGTGTATGCGATCACACAAGTGCGCCCAGCGCTCATCAGACATTTCAACACTAAGGTCCACCTCCCACGCCCGCCTCAGTTTAGTGAATTCTGGAATAGATCTGTATTGCAGCATAGTGTATAGTCTAGATATTTTACCTCTAGTGGGTGAGGGGGAGGTGAGTTCCTCAATGATGGGGTCATCCGGTGGTAAAGCCGGGAACATCGGATAATTACGCTTAAGGGTCCTGCGAAGGGATGAATATTGGAGCCATACACTCCGGCCTCTCCTTAAGGGCAATGGGAGGTCGGGCCATTCGACAAATATTCCCTGATCGAACACATCGCGCAGCAACTCATATCCCGCCTCAGCCCAGCGTCGGACCATGGCCGATGGCACCCGTCGGACCCCCGGTAGGAAGTTCCAGAGAGGGAGGTTACCATGGAAGGTGTGAACAGTACCGGACAATTTGCATGTTTTTGCTAATGCCAGGGATGTGCAGGCGACCGGGCTCTGTGAGTCCAGCACCAGAGGGGTGGGTTGTATCACCAAGGAGCGAATGTCACGGTCACAGACCGCAAGTTTCTCGAGTCTGACATGTGGGGGGGGGTCCGTTGCGTTAAACCAGTAGGATGTATATTGGATTTGGGATACCAGCCAGTATTTAAGGAAGTCAGGGGCACCAAAGCCCCCATAAGCCATAGGGGTAGATAAGGTATCCAATTTAAGGCGGACCGCATCCGAATGCCAAAGGAAGGAATTGACCGTGCGAGTCAGTTCCCGGAAGAAACCACCCCCCGGCCACAGGGGGATATTGGCGAACTTGTAGAGTAACTGGGGCAACACCACCATTTTCAGCAGGCCTATCCTGCCTACGAGGGATATTGGGAGTTTGTCCCAGGCTAGAACCTTAGATGACAAATGTGTGAGATACTTTTGATAGTTCCCGTTGAAAGTCAGCGCCCGATGGCGCGTTATCTCGATCCCCAGGTAGGGGAAAGTAGACTGGGCCCATGTAAACCCCTGGGTGTCAGGTGGGGGGGTGCATTCTGTAAGAGGGAAAAGTGTAGATTTCGAGCAATTCACCTTAAGGCCAGAGATTCGGCCAAAATGTTTGACGTCTTCCAGTATTGGGGATAAGTTGACGGAGGGAGAGCGTATAAGCAACAAAGCATCATCGGCATATAGAGACACTATGTCCGCCTGGCCCGCCGTGCGGAGTCCTCTATGTGCGCGGAATTGACAGAGCATGTCAGCGAAGGGCTCTATTGCTATGGCGAAGATCAAGGGAGAGAAGGGGCATCCATGTCTCGTCCCCCTGGCGATCCCAAAGAGGGGCGAGCAGCGGTCACCGGTACGGACCCTAGCCACAGGGTCAGAGTAGAGCAATCTGACCCAGGAGAGAAAAGAGGGACCAAACTTACAGCTCTCGAGGACCCGCCACAAATACCTCCATGAAACCGAATCAAACGCCTTTTGCATGTCGAGCGTGGCCGCTACCGCGTGTGTCTCGGGGTTTATTCTGTTAATTATATTAAAGAGACGCCTAAGGTTCAGGGAGGTAGAGCGACCGGGGATGAAGCCCCCCTGATCTGGATGGATGACAGATGGCAAGAGGGGAGCCAACCGGAGTGCTAGTGCCTTAGCGAATTTTGACATCACAATTTATAAGTGAGAGCGGACGGTATGAACCGCATTGTGAGGGGGATTTACCAGGTTTAAGTAGTACCGTAATTGTGGCTTCATGGAGTGAGGTGGGAAATACCCTGGCTTCAACCGACTCCTCCCAGAGAGCCAACAGGTGAGGGAGCAATAGTTGTTTATAGCGCTTATAAAATTCAACTGGGATACCATCCGAGCCAGGGGCCCTCCCCGAGGATAAGGAGTCCACCGCATCAGAGAGCTCCTCAAGCGTAAGTGGGGAATCAAGGGAACTCGCGGACTCCGGAGAGAGAGTCGTCAATGGAAGGGTATCGAGGAAGGAGTCAATCTCCGCCGCTGACACCTCATCAGAGTTGGAATATAGGGTTTTTTAGAACGTGAAAAATTCAGTATTGATGTCTTGTGAGGTGACAGCCATGGAGCCGTCCGGTCTCTCAATCCCAAGTATATGCGGGGACCCCGTCTCGTGACGGATAAGTCTCGCCAGAAATCGGCAAGGACGCTCGCCCTCCCCGTATCTTCTCGCCATGCCAGGGTTATCCAAGAATTTTTGTTCGCGCTCCGCCAGGGATCGGAACGTATCCAGCTCCACCCCGATGTCAGCCAGGGTTCCCGGAGTGGAGTGAAGTGAACATTGAGCCTCAAGGGTCGATAATTTAGATTTGCTCTCTGCGAGGTTTCTACGGATTGATTTAAGAACACCGTTCTCCTTCGAGAGCGCCATCCCTCTAATATAGACCTTGAAGGTCTCCCATAGAATGGCCTGCGATGTTACTGAGCCTTTGTTTGTCTCAAAGAACTCCTCGATGGATAGCTCGAGCTCGGAACAAAACTCCGGGTCTAGCAGGGAAAGAGGCTTCAGCCTCCAACGTCGGGTACAGTCCGGATCCGGCCCCCAATTCGGTAATGGTCACAGGAGAGTGGTCAGACAGGGCCTGGGGAGAATCTGTAGCTGTATGACATTCTTAACTAGTACATTGGAGATCACCCATCTGTCAATACGGGAATAAGAATCATGGACCGAAGAGTAGAAAGAATAAACGCGGGAATCCGGGTAAAAGAACCTCCATGCATCAACCATGGCGAGACGGGGAAGGGACGATAGTGCAGTATAGGCTGCTCTAGAAAGTTGACGAGGTTTGGACCCAGACCTGTCGAGGGCTACATCAAAAATTGTGTTAAAATCCCCCCCCAGAGGATGGGGACAAGAGGGAAGCCATCGAGAAGGGACGAGACCTGTACATAGAAATCTGGATCATCTATATTGGGACCATAAATGTTCTGCAAGACTATCTCCTTATTTTGAAGCGTAGCATGAAGCAGTACATATCTGCCCTGAGGGTATATGTGTGAGGAGATGAGAGTGAACTTGAGACTCTTATGGATGAGGGTCATGACCCCACGGCTTTGGGAAGAGAAATCGGTGGAGAATCTGTGGGGGCCCCATGATTTGGCAAATCTCATGCACTGTTCCGTGCGGGCATGTGTCTCCTGTAAGAAAAGAACCTTGGATCCATGACGCTCAGCCAGCCGCTGTAGCTGCCTCATCTTTTTGTAGTTACCCAACCCCCGAACATTCCAACTCAAAAAAGTCAGGTCGCTCCCAGACATTGATGCAGGGACAAATATATCAGAGAAAATACCAATAGCCAATGGGCCAGTTTAGCGACCCTGCAGTAACAGTCGTTGAGTACCACCTTGCGGTCCGTGATTGCTGCCAACGCCAAGCTTTTTGTAACATAACCCCCAACATGTTCCACCCCCACCCACATCCCTCCCCCAAACAGAGGGATGCCAATCCCAAAACCCCTCAACAAAAACCAAACCAAAGGCATCAGCGCCTGGGGGCCTGTAGGCCGGATTGGCCGTGTCTCTCCGGGCAGCGGCAGGACAAAGTGAAATGAAAGGTGCCAACAGTGAGAACTTGTACGTAACTTGGGCGGAGATGTTGCACATGTTGATGCGGCACATATTCGTGACAGTGAACATTCTAAACAGGTTACAGAATAGAAAACTAGTGTGACTCCAGTATAGGAAGGTGGCTGGGTGTGGGTCCTCAGTGACCGGGCCAAAGGGTAGCAGTAGGACCTTGAACAGAGAGGGGGTATCAGCCTGAGAAATGTTCGTCCAGGAACTTAGAGGCCTCTTCTGGAAGAGTGAAGAAGAACACCCGGTTGGCGTGTTCTATACGGAGTTTGGCGGGGTAGAGCATGGCGTATTTAACTGAGAGGTCACGCAGCCTGCGCTTTACCGCCAGGAAAGTCTTGCGTTCACGTTGTACGGCCACCGGGAAGTCTGGGTAAAGGTGGATCCTCGCACTGCCCAGTAAGAGCTCACCCTTGAGCCTCGCGGCCCTGAGGAGGGCATTGCGGTCACGAAAATTCAGCACACGGGCTATGATGGGCCGAGGAGGAGCGCCAGGCCTGGGTTTAGCCGTTCAGGCTCGGTGCGCACGCTCTATGGAAAATTGCGGGGAAAGTCTGGGTGAATCGAGGAGTGTCAGCAATGTATGTTCGACAAAATCTTCCATTGATTCATGAACCTCATTCTCGGGAACGCCGATGATACGAAGGTTATTGCGCCTTGATCGTGATTCCAAGTCCTCGTTCTTCTTTTCCACGTCAAGGACTCGATTGGAAAGGGCGATGACCTCGGAGCGCAGGGCACCCAATGCATCCTCAGCGGAGCCCACCCTTGTCTTGACCTCCGCCACCCGGCTATCCGTCCTCTCAATATGGGCCTTGATAGAGGATATAGTGCCATTCATGTCATCTAGTTTTGAGTGGAGGGCGGTGAAGCCCTCCCGAATAAAGTCCATCATGTTTTGAGACTCCGGAGCTATGGCAGATGATGACGCCGTGGGAGCCTGCTCGGTGGTTTCCTCTGGCGATCGCACTGGCGTCTTCGCAAACATATTGATGGAGCTCTGTTTCTTTGAGACCCCCTTGGTCATCCTGGCGAGGTTGGAGTTCCAATAGAGTAAGTGGGGGATCCCAGCAGCTCAAGAAAGGGAGGTATGGGACCCTCGCAGGGTGTGATGTAGAGCAGGTGATTTTCCAGAGGGGAGGTCAGCAACTGTGGACCCGTTTGTGTGGGGCCTGTGGCGGCCGGTGGAGCCTGTGGAGGTGCTACCTGCCCCCGCAGGTGCGGGAGGCGAAGTCCGGAGAGATCAGGTGTAGACGACACAGGGGCTAAGAGTGGTGGTGTGCAGTGGCCGCCGTGAGAGCCGTGGCCAAGGTATGGTAGTCCAAGCAAGTCTGTAGGAGGGGTAGGGAAGAGCACCAACCGGCCTTGTGTCCCACTGATGAGATGGACAGGCTGAGGCTCCAGAACAGCAATGTGGGTTGAACCAAACCCTGAGGATCCTCACGCCAGGAGGCCCCCCAAAGTAGATGTAATGTGGGTGGCTGGCGTGGCCCATAGCACCCCAAGTCAATTGCCGGATCACAAGCCAGTCCGCGGGGGAGAGGGGCACCCGGGTGATGCAACTTCAGGGCGAAGCCGACTGTGCCGGGTGAGAGCGCCAGCGCACAGCAAAGTGAGCCCCAAGCTACAGAGGTGGGCACCGCCAGCACTCGGGCCATGGAGTGAGGCGGTACCCCCCCCATGCACCACGTACCTTATTGGGCCCGGGGCCCTGCGGTGTGTCAGCAGGGGAGCGCGGCACCAGGCGTCCAGGGGAGCACCGCAGCTCGACCCCTTCACTGAAGTATCCCTGAGGCGAGCAGGATCACGGTCCGGGGAGGGCCGGGCCGCAGCGGCGCCAAGGACACCCCACGAGGCGGCGTCGGATTGCGCCGCAGCCGTATGTGCCGCCCCTCCGCGAGGGGAAGGAATGCAGGGTCTGGGCTCCGGGGGAGGCCCAGTCAGCAATCCCTGGCAGGAGTGGGTGGGGATCCTCGTTGGGACTAGTGGCGGCCCCAGCAATCGAAGAGGCCTGGCACGTCCCGCAGCTGGGGAAGGACGCCGACGCGAAGCCGCCTCGCAGGTGGGGGAGGGGCGGGGAGATGTCCGGATCTCAGGGTCCCCGGCCCCGTTTCGCGTCGGGTTCGGCCCAAATGCAGCCCGGATCGTCCGCGATCGAGTCGTGCCCTATGGAGTCGAGTACGAGTGCAGGAAGGTGCCGCAAAAAGTATCCTGTAACTGCCTGCCGCGGAGAGTCACGTTCAGGCGGCCATCTTGTTCGGCGCTCAACAGCGCCCCCCCAGATCCGGAATGTTTGATATTAAAAAGAAAAGAAAGACAGGAGCAAGAATTATAATAATGCCGTTCAAAATAGACAAACCATAATACTTTGTCATTCACATTCACATATTGTACCTTATGTGCTGTTAAAATTCTCATGGAAAGTATATATTTCTCATATCGTCCAGTGCCGCTGTTAAATGTGAGAGAGAATGACTGTGAATGTGCTGTGGAGTACACGGGCGGTATAATCTCTGCGTTGTCTGGATCGCTTATCTGTGGGTCTAGTGGTAGCAGTCTGGACCCGGGCGCATTCGCGTGTGAAAGCGAAAATGCGCGCGGGCTCTGACGCTTGACTAAAAAGTCCATGGCAACAGGGGCGGGGCGAAGGGGAGCCGCGCGAACGCGGCCGCATGTACGCCTCTGGTCGCACCTCTACGTGTGGGTACACACAGAGACGGGGCTGTCGCCATGGAAACATTTAGTGCTCGAGGTATTGAGTGTGTGCATTAAATGAAAATGTCTACTTAAACTGCGCGATCACAATTGTGCTGTTTCCATAATATATATTTACGTCTAGATACTCGTGTTTATGTATGTTAGAATGCTATCGCAGCGTGTGCGTCAAGATGCAAGCAAAATTGTGTGGATGAGAAGGGAAACAGAGATTGAAAATAAGGGTAAAGGGGGGGTCCCAGTGTTCACCACATTTTATATTGTCTGGTCTAGACTTGCAGCAGTGTAATTGGAGGAAACGATGTTTGGTTGCTACTCCTACACCCAATCAGAAATGACCGGGGTTCTCTCCAAAATTATCCTATTAGTGACAGTGGTGATTAGGCATTATGTAAATATCTATTAGTGGAATGAGACATGCATTGTTAAAATAAAAAAAAATCCAAACGGAATATCCATACAACAATATAAAGATAATTAACAAACTCTAACCATATTATCGTAAACCTTACATCCAAATGATCAGAAAATACAAGAATTGCAACAAAGTTCCCAATGTTCTGGTTGGAGATAACCCATTTGTGTCTTCCCTTTTCAGAGGAAGAACATATAATTTATCTCTTCATTGATGCCTTTTGGTGTCAAGGCACTCAATCTGTCAATCCAAAATGTCTGTCGTTGATCGAGTCTCTTTTGTAAGTCCTCATGTTTTTCTCTTCTTTGAACCTTTTACAAAATCACAAACTTAATTTAAGCCAAGTTGTGCTTTTTATTTTGCCAGTGTTTGGCCACTGCTGAGTTTGCGTTTTTATTCCTAATGCAGGATCTGTGTTTGTTCCACCTTGCCTTTGCTGTCTTGCATTAGGAATAAAAACGCAAACTCAGCAGTGGTCAAACACTGGCAAAACAAAAAGCACAACTTGGCTCAAATTAAGTTTGTGATTTTGGAAAAGGTTCAAAGAAGAGAAAAACACGAGGACTTACAAAAGAGACTCGATCAACGAGAGACATTTTGGATTGACAGATTGAGTGCCTTGACACCAAAAAGGCATCAATGAAGAGATAAATTATATGTTCTTCCTCTGAAAAGGGAAGACACAAATGGGTTATCTCCAACCAGAACATTGGGAACTTTGTTGCAATTCTTGTATTTTCTGATCATTTGGATGTAAGGTTTACGATAATATGGTTAGAGTTTGTTAATTATCTTTATATTGTTGTATGGATATTCTGTTTGGATTTTTTTGTTTTTAACAATGCATGTCTCCTTCCACTAATAGATATTTACATAATTCCTAATCACCACTGTCACTCGTAGGATAATTTTGGAGAGAACCCTGGTCATTTCTGATCGTGTGTAGAATAGGAACCAAGCATTCTTTCCTCCAATTACACTGCTGCAAGTCTAGACCAGACACAATATAAAATGTGGTGAACACTGGGACCCTCCCTTTACCCTTATTTTCAATCTCTGTTTCTCTTCTCATCCACACAATTTTGCTTGCATCTCGACGCACACGCCGCAATAGCATTCTAACATACATAAACACGAGTATTGAGACTTAAATATATATTATGGAAACGGCACGATTGTGATTGCGCAGTTTAAGTAGACATTTTCCCTTACTGCACGCACTCGATACCTCGAGCACTAAATATTTTCATGGCGACAGCCCCGTCTCTGTGTGTACCCACACGTAGAGGTGCGACCAGAGGCGTACATGCGGCCGCGTTTGCGCGGCTCCCCGTCGCCCCACCCCTGTTGCCATGGACTTTTTAGTCAAGCGTCAGAGCCCGCGCGCATTTTCGCTTTCACACGCGAATGCGCCCGGGTCCAGACTGCTACCACTAGACCCACAGATAAGCGATCCAGACACAACGCAGAGATTATACCGCCCGTGTACTCCACAGCACATTCACAGTCATTCTCTCTCACATTTAACAGTGGCACTGGACGATATGAGAAATATATACTTTCCAGGAGAATTTTAACAGCACATAAGGTACAATATGTGAATGTGAATGACATAGTATTATGGGTTGTCTATTTTGAACGACATTATTATAATTCTTGCTCCTGTCTTTCTTTTCTTTTTAATATCAAAAATTCCGGATCTACTTGGGGTATGTGTTTCATATTTACATCTGTACATTTTCAATGTAAATGTGGTGTGTTATCCTACTTGACATAATTATACAGAGTTGTGAGATTACATATTAGTACAGCCCTGAAGATGGTCGTAGACTGAAATGCAGAGGCATATGTACTAACTCACTAATAGTCCCACGTATTCATGGGATGCCTCACTTAAAGAGTGAAATCAAGATGAGAATCGAAATGTGAATTAAACATTTCTCTTGAGAAACTTTGAATGACCTGTTTTTTGACTATCTGTTTGGTGAATAGATAAATAACTGATCAGCAAATTGAACTATTCGTGCAACCCTGACAAGGGTCAACTGTGAGTACCAGTTTTAAATAAGGTACGATTACCTTATTTTCTCTTTGTTTCTATATTGTGAGGTCCGGATGCCAAAGGACCTTTTCTAAACTGGTAGCTCCAGGATAAAGTAACTTTAAGATTCACATCTACATAAATTGAACTTTTCTACAGAACGTAAACCGTAAGTGCCCACCTATACTCCGTTTCTAGTATGTCGGTACAGTCTTTCACCATGGGTGCAGGGCAGTTGTCGCCTTTGCATTTTTAAGGTTTTACACTATTGATTAGTTTGGTGACTTTGGTTTCGGAGAGGTCTCTGAGGGAGGTAGGGGATGGGGTGAACAGTTGTTGTGGGAGGTGGTGACTGGTACGATGTTGAATGTTGCTTGTTGAACTAGGATCTTCTCATTTAGAGTGTCAACTTTACCTAAGAGTGCCTCTTGGATGCTAGAGCACCAGGTCTTATCTTTGATTATGGTTGGGGGCGGAGGGGAGTAGCAGGAAATTTAAGTTCTCTGTAGTTGGTGAAGATTTTTTTGCGTCTGATTTAGCATTGTTGATTCTGGTGTTGAAGGAGATAGGACTTTGCTGTGATAATGGCTGACTTATATCGTTTGGAAGCATTAGTGAATTCCTGTTTTGTAGCTGTGGTGGGTTCTTTTAGCCAGGCTAACTGTGCATGTTGTTTCATGGTGCGTAATTCTAACAGGTCAGTGGTAAACCATGTGTTGGAATGTCTGACCATCTTTCCTTTGTGTGGTATAAGGGTGGGGGCGTCTAGGGTGTTCACAGCCTTAGAGAGGATCAACGTGTAGGTATCCACTAGTGAGGTGGGCGTCAAGGCAAAGGTGGCCTTAAGGCAAGGAATGTTAAACAGGGGTAGGATATTGTCTCTGTTGAGCTTCTGAGAGCTCCTTGAGACAGTAGGAGAAAGAGCATTTGGTGATGTTCTTGGCTTGTTTGGCTGAGTGATGGAGAAGTTGATAATATGGTGGTCCGACCAGGGAGAGGGTGTGTTGCCGATGGTGGAGATTTGGCAATTATGGTCCTTGATCCAATCCAGTATGCAGCCTTTGTTTTGTGTGGGGTTGGGGATGCGTTGAGTGAAGCCAAGTCTGTTGAGATAGTCAGATAGTGATTTGGCGGGTAGGTCATGTGGGTCTTATAGGCCCAGGTTGAGGTCTCCTAGTAAGATTGTTTTGGAGGAAGCGTTGAGGTTATCCTGTTGGATATGAAGTATGTTTTGCTCAAAGTTTGGAGAAGTGCCAGGAGGGCGGGTGACAAGGTGAATAGTGATTGTGCAGGTAGAGGATGGTGCAAATTTGAGCGAGAGGAGGTCTGTATTACCATCAATAGAAGTGTGAATTTGTCTAACCTGGACGGATTCTCTTGCAATCATGGCGACACCGCCTCCCCTGAGGTAGGTCTGTCGCTCCCTAGGATAGTATAATCTGCGGGTAAGGCTAGGGCTATAGCCGGGCCAGAGGCTTCATGAAGCCAGCTCTCAGTGATGGCTAGAGCGTTGAGTTTGAATTTGGTGATGAGGTCATGGATGTCGAGTGCGTTGGCAGAGAGCGACTGAGTGTTGATCATGGCGCAAATCAGGAAGGGCTGTGTGTCAGTGGGTGTGGTGGCAGAGGCTTCATCATGGTTTAAGGCTTGAGACTGAGAGGTTTGATGGGGGAAGTGTCGGTTGTGTGGATGGGGTTTGGTTCTGATGACAGCTGTGACTTTTGGTGATGTTCCTGGCAATGTTGGGAGAGGAAATGGAGGTTTCAGGTCTCTGAAGTTGAGAAGGAGGGTGGTTTTGTGGACCAGCTGAAGCTTTGAGAGCTGATTTTGGGCCAGGCTTCTTGTTGCTATGGGCTAAGTGGTGAAGATTTGGACATAGAGCGCAAAGTGAGAATCTGTTGGAAGTGGGTTTGTGGGCATTGTCTGGGTACTGAGACTGGCTTGTACAGGGCATATTTGTAAGCGTTTGCTAGTGATGATTTGGGGGTAATATACTGATGTTACATTTTAGCAATGTTTCAGGAGGCGGCGCAGAAATGTGAGTCAGAACTGAAGAGTGGCTGGTATGAAAACAGAGGCGTGAATTCCTTGTGACGGTAGCTTGGGTTCTGGTGCAGGCCGTGTTATTACTAGGCGCTGATATAGCATTAGGAAGAATGTGGGCTGGGGTGCTGGAAACTGTGCTCTGGGGTGTAATGTTGGAGTGGGGGAAATGTGAGAGCTCTGAGGAAGAGCATGTGTTCAGAGGGGCTTACCGGCTGTGTAGAACATGATTTGAAGCAATTGCGAGGTAGGTGAGGGCTTAATGTACTTCCTGGTCTGTTAAAGGAGAGGGTGGGGTGGGCGACGTGTTCAAGTGTTGCCTGCTCGGAGTGTCGTTGGGGTAATGCCTCGTATTGATGCAGCGTGCGGTCTGAGAGTTCTGATTGAATTTAGCTTTCGAAAGTCCAAATTTAACTCTGAAAGTCCAAACACCTGCTCCAGTCTTGTTGCAAGAAATAAAAAAAGATACGATCTATAGGGCAATCAACCCTGTCCGTCAAAAAGAAAGGGAACATTGTTTTTATTCTCACTGATTAATCATCCCCAATAAAATTAAGAGGAATGAGGCCAATGCTTAGATCTTTTCATCCTAAACCAGTTCTTACTAGTGGAACCTTTCCACATGGTTATATTGCCCCAAACTTCACGTCCTTCCAAGAAGGGGATTAGATGGGGATCAATTGACATGTGTTAAGTGACTTCAATTCAGCACTCCAACTAAGTCAATGCCGAGTCTGGGATGCCCAAGAGAAGCCCTTAATTATATATTTTTATGACAAGTTCATAGATCTGGATGATAAACCCTTGTATAACGTCCCTCTCTTTGAATCCCCCTGACCTCACTGAGCCAAGAAGTAGGTTTGTTTTGCAAATTTAAAAATGTATTTTATAAATTAAACAAGATATATATCACACTTTTATAAATAAATTAATATTTGATAGCACACTTATGAATATGACAGTGATCAACAATGGATAGTATTATACTAGCACACTTTATTTTAATTACTTAAGAGTTGGTATAGAGAGGATAAAGTAGCTGAGAATGCTTTTATGGGTTCAAGGAAATGCAATGATGGAAAAGAATGCAGCACAGAAATAACTGAGATGGTTTCCACAAGAGATAATATGATCACTTTTTCTTTTGACAATTCACCCCCCCCCCTTAGCAATATAAGGAGATGGAAGGAGAGCACACAATTTTCAGGAATACAATCAAATGCAATACCAATTCAGTTCCCCCCCTAGCAAGCTTAGAGCAACAGGGATGATTTTAAAACACAGGCAAAAGTACTTTAAATGTGATTTGCAAAGAAGTGAAAATATGCAAAAATGATTTTAATTCCATATAGGAGATATAGGGTAGGTGATAGCTACTTAAGATTGGTTCAGGTCAACACCATCAGTGATTCATGAGGGATTATCAGGTTGAAAACAGATTTCAGCAGTTGCAAGCAAAAGACAGCGATTTTGACAGGTGGAGAAATTTGATTCAAATTGCAATTCACGGCACTTTTTCCAAGTGCGTCGAGCGCGATTACAAAAAAACTATAAGGAGTAGAAAGTCGGTTTAGGGCTTGTTGGAAGGCTTTAAAATGAAAGTTAAATCTCGTTTCTAGCACACGGGGTTCAAAAGATACGGATGATTTTGCGGAGGTAGATTTCAGAAATGAAATAATGATTCAGAATGGCAATTGACACTTTCACGGGTTTGAAATCACAGAATGAACACACGATTTCTATGATGCAGTTCTAAATAGGTGGAAATGGTTTGAATTAGATTATTTTAGACTAAGAGATTGGTTTTACACAGTTCCGGCTGAGCACTCACACTATAAATTTGAAATAGGCCGTCAAGGTATGGTCAGGTTTGGGCTTCACTCGCCACGGACGGTCTCTGGTACTGGTTCTGCTCACAGCGATCTGGTCTGGGTCTGCTATCGGCACTGCACAGCGGTCTGGTCTGGTCTCTGGTTCTGGCAAAAGTTCTTGGCACTGCACAGTGGTCTGGACTGGGTCTCTCTGGATACAGCACTGCTTTCTGGGTTCTAGCCAGAATAAAACAGCACAGCCCGGCTGTTGAAGAGTTTAATTAGGTTGCAAAAGATTTTGAGGCCTGCTGAAAAGGATTCAGCTTGTGGATCAGGCCTCTCTGCTACAAAGTTATGGAATCTGGAGTCTTCTGGCAAAGCACTTCGCAGGACATCAGTTTGAAGTGGGGAGTGAGTGTCCCTACCTGGGTTTCAGTGGTCCTTTTTATGTCTTTTGAAAATGGGTGTGTGTGGGCATAACTAAGCCTGCCCCTCACAACTTATCATTGGCCAAGTTTTCCTTTCTCCCTTAATTAGGGGAAGGAAAGGGAGTGTCATTGTGATGAGGTATGTTTATGGGTCAGAGGATCCTCCCCTTGTCAATTTGCACACAAATCTATTTTTGATCCAAATGCATATTTATCAATATATAATTTTTCTAATATTATATGTCCAGTTAACGTATTTTCTGTAGCACCAAACCATCCGATCCCTTTCTTTGTAAGATGTCGCGTCCACTTCTGACAGAATTCTGCCCTTTTCATCCAGAACACAACCTCTAAACTTTTCCAGAATTTACACAAATGTGCGCAAGGAATATGGGCATTAGATGATGAAGTGTCCGATCTTTAACATACATACATTTGAAGTAATACCCTACTTTCCGCTACTACTCCCCAGAACATACCACCAAGTCCTAACACCTCGTAAAATGTGCACAGAAAAATCACAGGAATAATGATATTATTTACATAATTTTGACACTTCCGTACTATGAATTATCCATCTTTTTAAAATTATGCTCTGGCCCAGATGGGTGTGGTTTAGGTTCCAAAGCACATGGGGGAATTGCTGTCTGTCCCCGCCTCAAGCTCAGGTGGCTCCCTGAGGCAGCACCCCTCCCATTTCCTTCCGGGAGGAAGCCATTTACGACCCCCCTGATTTAGCATTTGCCTGAGCCAAGGAAAGTTCATTGTTCTGTTTTCCTGCTCCCAGGTACCCCTCCCCTCATACAATCAGAGAGGTGTGATCCCCTTTGGTGGGAACAGCAGAAGGCAGCCAGGCCTCTGAATGCAGTTGCTGGGCAAGTTTCAACTCCTGTCGGGGGTAGTTGCCGGGCAGAATTCAATCTCTTCAAGCCAGGCTTCAGCAAAATGTCACTTTTGTTCCATTTTTCTTAATTCAAATCAAACTTACAATTTTTACACATGCAGCTAGAACGCTGATTCTAAGTTCAAAACTATGACATTTAAACAGTTGCAACCTATGTGACACTCAAAAGTAGGTCACTCATTTATTTTAAACATTTCGATTTTAGTGTTTTTAAATCCAATTTCACTTAAGCTGCTGACATCCACAGCTCAGCCAGTTTTGTTATAAACATTGTTTTAGGCTCTTCATTTTTCCAGATTTTGTATGCACACAAGACTACATTCTGCCAAATGTCTGCTGGTGTTCAGTGAGATTTTTGAATATCTTGCAATGTTTGGAATAGGCATTTTGAGCTTGCATTTCAGAGAAACAAAGGTGATTTCAAAGCGCTTTTTGAGCTAACAGGCACTGCTGTTTTTCCTTTGGCACCACGTTTCACTCATGGCACTTCTGGCCCATCGCGCTCGCACTGGTGGGTGGCAGGTCAGGCGACCATTTTGGTGTGCGCAAAACTGTGCGGTTTTCCTGGATTCTGGCGCAAATGTGGACTTTTCGTCCATCTTGGATTTTCTAAGCCCAGAGCACCAAATTTTGTAGCATAATAGTTCAAACAGGGTCAAGACACCTGACAAGCCCCCCCGCCCGACTGCACTTTGATTTCGAGTCGAGGGGGAGTTGGGTGCAAAGGATGTTTTGATCCACGCGCTGGGATGTCCGCATCATCTTCTTCCGATTCCGCAGATGGCAAAGTTCAGCATCTTTTCCTCCATCAGGGTGGATCGATAGGTTCTCCTCGCCGGTCCTGATGGGAGTATTGGGCGGTACCCCGGGCCCCTCGGATCTTTGCTCCCGGTCTCCGGGTTGTCCTCCTTGGTCAGTCTCCATGGTTTCATCTCTCCTAGGATGACCAAGCAAAAGCGGCAGAAACATATTCATAGACATTTCCCCACCACTATTAATGGTGGGGCGAACATATACATTTTATACATCAGGAGACATTTGCATTCAAGAATCATAGGATTTTATAGGCTGTATGTGGAATATTTTAGGGTTGGACTTGTATTACTCTGGAGCGGCCCCCTCTGGGATTGCAGAGGACTCCTCCAGTTGCTGCAAAGTGTGCCTGGGATGGCAACACTTTAGCTGATTAATATGGACCCACTTGTCTTCCCCTTCCGCCCAACTGCCTTTGGGGATGCGGATCTTGTAGGCGACTGGGGAGATCTTGTCTACAATTTCAAAAGGCCCCTTACAGGTAGGCAGGAATTTCCGATGTTTGGCCTGGTTCCTTTGGAAATTATATAGATAGACCCGGTCTCCCACATTGTATTCTTTCCTAGTAGTCTTTAAATCATAGTGAGTCTTCATGCTATCCGCTGATCTTTCTAGGTTTCGCTGAGCATAGGCAAAAGCATGTTGAAGGTGTTTCCTCAAATTCTCAATATATTCATGAGTAGTGGAAGCATTGATCAAGGTTTGCTCTTGGGACCTGTAGAGCAAATGCTGGGGAAGCGCCATCCTGCGTCCAGTCATCAGCTCAAACAGTGACATTTTAGTTGCAGATGAAGGGGTAGATCTGATGGCCATTAGGACCAGAGGTAATCGGATATCCCTACTTGGCCCAGAATCTGCCACAAACTTTTTTAATATGCTCACAATGGTCTGGTTGTAACGTTCTACTGCACCAGAAGAGGCTGGCCGCTAAGCAATGTGTAGCTTCCTTTTAACCCCCAGTATCTTCCACATCTTTGTAATTACTTTGCTGGTAAAATGTCTAACTCTGTCTGACTCAATCCTTTGGGGTAGACCAAAACGGGAAAAGATGTGGTTGATCTTCAGGGCAGCTGCTGTTTATGCCTTGCAGTTTGGGGCCGGGAGACACTCCACCCATTTAGTAAATAAGCATGTCACCGTCAACATGTACTTATTTGCCCTAGAGGAGCGAATCACGGGGCCTATGAAGTCAACTTGCAAATCTGACCATGGCAGTGTCCTCCCCCTCTTTTGGAGAGGCGCACAGTGTGTGAGGGATGTTGGCTGAAATTGTGCACACACAAGACACCCCTTCAAGTATTGGTCGAGGTCCTGCCCCATGGGTAGCCAGTATGCAACCTCTCTTAAGATCTCAAGTGTTGTATGAAACCCCCTTTGACCAGCGGTGGCCGCATCATGGGCGTGACTTAACATCAGGCTTCAGAATGAGGTAGGAACCACCCACTGATCATGGCCAGCTTGGGATTTCCTTACCAACAAACCGTCTTGGATTCGGAACATTTTTGGACATTTCATCAACACTCTTAGGTCCTATTTCCCAGTGTAATCGGTTTCCGTCAGGGGAAAGTTCTCAGGGTCCTCAATGTGTTGGTAAAACTTAGCAATTATTGGATCCCCCTTCTGAGCCGTTATCAAATCAGCATCTGGCGTCTCCTTACTCCATTGTGCAGTTGAAAGATCATTGTGAGCATTTGGGTCCTAGTGATAGCAGTGACCTGGATTTCTCTCAACAGGGACTCAATCTCAATTAGATCCCCTTGGATAGCCCTGGTTTTGGCCAGTTGATCAGCTAAGTCATTTCCAGTTTTGTCTGGTCCCTCTACTTTGGAATGACCCTTGATCTTTTTCCAGTAGACGATCATCCCATTCGAGGTGACCAGATCATCAATATTTTGGATTAACTTCCCATGTTTCAAGGGTTTGTTATTAGCACATAACATGCCTCTGCTTTTCCAATTAACCAGGTGCTCCACGAACCCGTTCCGTACATAATCCGAATCTCATTATGACCAGTTCGTGGAGTTGATGTTGGACAGCAATGAGGATGGCTTGATGCACAGCCATCAACTCTGCCACCTGACTACTTCGGGGACCAATTTTGTACCCAGCAGAGGGTTCTGGGGACTCATTCACCCATGCATTCCCTACGCCGGCCACCAGTTCTTTCTCCCCGTTGTTGTCAACATGGTAAGAGCATCCATCCACATAGACAGTGGGCATTCCCTCACACTTGTCTTCTTCAAAGACTTTGTGTGGGGAATTAATGTATGCCTCCATGTTGTCCTTGATTTTTAGACTTTCGTCCTCGAGACAGTTTTCTCTGACACAATCATGCAAGTCAGCCAGACCTTGCGCGAGGGGACTCTTCTTGTTTTGGCCATATCTGACCTCCACAGGAAAGCCTTGCATTGACAGAATCCAGGGAGTAATTCTGGAATTACTCACATTTCCGGCCCGGATTCTGGCACTTTGGAGATATTTCAGAGGCTGGTGTGGAGTCTCCACTATGATATTTTCCCCCTGGATAAACGGGCGGTAATTCTTCAATGCCCACACGGTTGCCAGGAGTGCCTTCTCACAATCGTTGAATTTTTCCTCCACAGAGGATAAAGTTTTTGCTTGCATAGGAGATTACTTTATTGACATTGTCATGCTTTTGATACAACACTGCAGTCAAGCATGTATTAGAGAACCCTGTCTCCAAGAAAAACTCCTCGTTTCTGACAGGGTAGGCTAGGCAAGGTGCTTGTGAGAGGCTTCTTTTGAGCTGTCTTGCTGCCTCGGATTGTTCTGGACCCCATTCCCACTTGGCCCCCCCTTCAATAGATGAATCTGGGGTCTTGTGATCTCTGCGTAGCCCTCAATGAACTTTCTGCTGTAATTAGTCGGTCCAAGGAGGCTCCTTAGTTCCCGCAGAGTTGTGGGGTCTTTCAGTTTCTGGAGGGCTTCCACTTTCTTTTCCTGTGGACAGAGACCCTGACAGAGATCCTGAGGAGTAATCTCATGCCCCAAGAAATTAATACAGGTTCTACACCACTGCGCTTTCTGAAAGGAAAGTTTTTCTCCGGCGGCCCTCAACTGTGTCAGAACATAACTGATCTCCGCTATGTGTTCCTCCAGAGATGAACTTTTGATGAGGACATCATTTACATAAGCCAGGTTACCCCTTGCCCCCAGGTCGGGCATGGCCTTGTGTAGGAAAATGTTGAATTAATTGCCAGAGTTGAGGTATCCGAAGGGAGTTCGGGTCCATGTTTACTGCTGGCCCCCAAAGGTAAAAGCCAGTTTGTATTGGTTCTCCCTACTGATAGGCACGGTCCAGTATCCATTAGTCAAGTCTATTGCAGTGAATACCTGTGACCCCCTGGATCTGGGCCAGCCCTTGATCAATGTAGGGAAGAGGCCATCGGGAAGTATGGACCCGTTTGTTTAGCTCCCTAAGGCTGTTTGGCTTCAATATTCCCAGCATGGATTATTGAAGGTGCTGTGAACGGACAGATGATTCCCCGGGACTCAAGGTTCTTAATTATTTCAGTAAGGGACTCCATGGATGCGAGAGGCAAGCGATATTGCTTCACAAACACTGGAAGTACCCCCCATGCCGGGTAAAGATCCTGTCTGGTGTTGTATTGTCATCACTGTCACTGTCAAAACAGTCCTTGGGGATTGGTCCTAACAGTTCATTTCCTAAATCAATGGAGAAATGTCGGTCATCAACCGCCATTCCAATAATGTTACCTGCGGCTACAGTAATACTCTTTAAGTTGCTGTTATCCACCTCCTACTGGAATGGTATCATGTTCTATGTTGACTAATGGTGTTGGGTTTACCCCTAACCCTTGCTGTTGGAGAGCAGCATTTAGATGAATATAAGCATCAGGGTTTTTCAATTTTTGTCCTCTTTTAACTTTCACTTCCAGGGAGAATTGTCGGGTCGTTTCTGGGATGGCGACTTCCTCTTTAATCTGAATTTCAACTGAATAAGGTAGCAATTGAGCTGGCCTAAATGCTTTTTCTGGATCATCAAAGCCCATGGGATTATCCGCTAATCGGGACCAAGCTTTGAAGTTTATTAGGTCCAAACTAATGGCAAAGTGATTGAGACTGTCACTGCCTAAGTAAAAGGCGGCAGTGACGTCTCGCACGACCCAACAATTATGGACTATGCTCTTGTTGCCAATGGAGATTTTGAGCATACACTTGCTTGGCAGGAGATGTTTGGTATTGGGTGTTTCCAGATCCATTTCCCATTTGTCTATCAGTTTGAATGTGGGAATGGCTGGATCTTTTGGGAGTTGGCGGAACATGGCTTCACTGATGAAGCTCTTACCGTTGTTCACACACACACTCGGGCGAGAACAGAGTCCTTCCCATCATTTAACTGAACAGGGAGGAACAACTGCTCTCCAATTTGCTGAATATCGGCCAGGCTCTGAGCTGATTTCACATCTTTCTGGACTATTGGAGTGGGAATGTCGGATTGTGGATTAGTAAAGAATTTCAGAGTTTCCTTCCATTGTGGAATACCACCTTAAACTGGAAGGAAGGTTGATTTTCAGAAATAGAGAGGACCCCTCCGTCACTAGTCTATTGTCCTACTGCTATTACTGTCACGTCTGGAATTTGGTTGTTCTGGAAATTCTATTTGGTCAGATTTTTGTTCAACCATGTGGCAGGTGCCGTTTAAACTAACATGGTTGACGCTCTGTTTTAATTTTATTGGTCGGCTAGTCTGGGTCCAGAGGACCTGGTTTACGCAATCTATTAGGGGTGACAACCTTCTCAGGAGGTCATTCCCTAGTAAACAAGGGGTGCCCTCTGGAGTCACTACTATGACCGGGTGTTTCACCTTGTGTCGCCCAATTTTAATGTCCAAATCTGCAGTCCCGTCGACGGGAATTTCCTTCCCGTCAAAGTTCTGAAGTTGTCCAGGAAGAGAGGTGAGAGGAATACGGCAATTCTCCCCCCTTCCTGCATTTAGTTCATCAAAGGCCCTTTTGGACAAAAGGGTAGCTTGGGATCCAGTGCCAAAAGTGTACCCTGCCCCTGCACTTGTACCAGGGCATAATATCTTCCCTCCTTCTCCTCAAGGGGGCACAGATAATGCACATTTTTGGACAACTGGTGGGCTAATTTTTCAGTTTTGGACATTGCGAGAGAAGAGATTTGGGCAGAATTCTGTGGAGAGTCATGGGAATCTGCAAGAAAAAGTTGGCAACTAGAAATCAGAGCCATTGTGGGTTCCCCTTGTTCCGGTTCTGGGCCACCCTCCCCTTTTTGGAGGCAGTCACCAGGATGGGTTTGAACCAGGGTATTTTGATGCTGTTGGTTCTGGGATGAGATGATGGGCGGCGCTAGCTCAGTCCCCACATCGACCTAGTCTGGATTTGGATCCCTTGGGACCCATCTTTCTTTGGGAGGAGTTCCCCCATCTCTGAAGGAGAAGATCCTTTTTCCCAGGATCCTCTGAGGATCCCTCTCCTTCAAATCGGAACATCTGTACCTCCTCCACAAACTGGGTCTGTTTGGGTCCTTTGTTTCTCATACCTCCTCTCTGCTCCTTGGGTGGCAGACTTTCAGGGGTAGGAGATTTTGTTTCCGGTTCCTGGGTTTCCAGGGGCTATTTACAAGTGGGGAAGGAAGCTTCCTCCTAGGCTTTACACCCCCCTTCCCCTTGTGCCTCCTCCCTGGGAACCGGTGGGTTATCTGGGTGCTGCCCCCGTCATTGTTCTGGAGCACCAGGTCCAGAGTTTGGGGCATTCTCCGCTGGCATGCTCATCTGAGGCTTCTGTTGCGCCCTCAGCATGTGACCCAGATCCCGTGCCATACTTTGGACCTGGCGCTCTAACTGTGAAACCAGCTCAGGCTGATACAGGGTTCTATTTTCTCCCCTGGGCTGATCTCGGGAAGGGTAGCTATCCCTTCTCTGGTAGTACCCCCCCGGGTTGGGAAGATTTGGGTACCCCTCCACCCTTGGCCTCCCCTCTCCTGGATTAGGTGGTCTGGGCTCAGGGAATTGGGGAAAGAAGGATGGTTGATTTTGGGTCTGGAAATTGGGTGGATACCTGGGGAAAAAAGTTCTGCCCAGGGTTTGGTGAATTTCTGCCCTCCTGTGGGAAGTTAGGAGGGAAGTTCCCTGGGTTGGGTGCCTGGTTGGACCCCCCCCCTTGGGCCGGAGGAGTCCACAGATAACCCAGGATGGGTCGGTTTCCCTTGTAGCGGGGACTTACATAGTCAGGGGAGCGAGGGACCCCATTTGTGGGACTACCTCCTTGACTCCCTGTCTGTGACTGGCCCGAGGGCCTTCTGGGCTGAGAATTATTTGATGCAGGCAGGTTTTTAGGCCCCCCCATCTCCAAATCTAAAATGGGGGCAACCTTTATCTCTGCAGCCTTGGTGCAGCAGGGGTGCTGGTCGATTTGGGGCTTTTCTGAGCGTTTTTTATTTTCTATGGGCTTCTGCACCTCATAGATCTGGGTAGCCTGTTCAATGACCCAGTCTAGTGATCTTTTCTCGTGAAAATCTCTCACTAGCTGGGTCATGATGCATTTGGGCAAAGCATGGAAAAATGTATTTACAAACTCTTCACTGTCCGTGCGCACCCTTCTGGTAGTCTGCGCAAAGGCACACTTCAATTCCTGCACAAATTCTTGTGGTGCCTGATCCTCTCCACATTGCAAATTGTAGGCTGCCTTGCGAGCCTCTTGGGGATTCCGGTGAACAGAAAAATGTTTCAAGATGGCCGCCCTATATGTGGACCATCTTGAATGGTTTTGGTCCTCCAGCCCTGCAAAGAAACTGGAGTATTCTGGGGAGAATGTCCATTTTACATACTGGATGCAGCTACTGGTGTCCTTCAAATGGAAAGTATCCCAAACGGAATACTTGGCGTTCTTGTGATAAGGGGTGATGACACTCCTTATTGCCTTAATCTGTTTTAAGGGGTCCTTAAGCAAGGCCCTTTTTGCCTTATTGGCCTTTTTGTTTCGGGTAACCCTGGTCCATTCATCCTCTGACTCAGAAGCACTGCTCCCAGAGGTGCCCGTCTGATCTTCCAGGTTTTCACGGATTCTGCGAGCCTGGGAATGGCTGGCAGAATGTGGTGACCTGGTCTCCTGTGTCGTGTGACGCTCAGGGGAGTCTTCAGATCCCTCCTTGCTGCCATGATTTAATGGGTACCCCCCCCCCCCACTGACCTAACTGGGTAGAGGATTTCAGGATGCCCTTAGTGGGCCTACTCTCCTGGGGTTCCCCACTAAATTGCACTGTACTTAGGTGCCCATACCCGGATGCCCGCCCATCCATTCCTGGGAAGTACTAGCCTATGAGCCCCATACTTTTGGCTGGATAGTAATCTGCCATCCCCGTGGCCCTGGGCTCATGTGCACCATGGGACATGGGGGTGGCAGAGTCCAAGGACTGGGAGAGATGAAGGC
Source organism: Ambystoma mexicanum (assembly GCF_040938575.1). NCBI lineage: Eukaryota > Metazoa > Chordata > Amphibia > Caudata > Ambystomatidae > Ambystoma > Ambystoma mexicanum. The sequence continues at coordinate 970,745,072 of NC_090936.1, read as the reverse complement.
CTCTGGTACTAGGGCTCCTGAGGTCATGCTCAGGTGTTTCCCTTTCCCAGCAAACCTCATCTCTATCAGCCCTTCTCCCTGTTGTCGTGCAAGAGCCTGTGCTTTCAGTTCCTCAGTCAAGGCCTTGCTAGACTCTATCAGTCTCTCCTGCATGGCTACTTGTTGCTGGAGCCTATCATTGTGCTGACAGAGAGCCTCATTTTCTCTGTGCCTCCTGGTTGGTCCTGGAATACTGGGCCATTCTTTGCTGCAGGAGGGTTACCTCCTGAGTCCCATCCCTACTGGTCTGTTCCTTTCTTGCCAGAGCATCTTCCACCCTCCTGGTGTGCTCTAACAAGTTCTGATGCTCTTTTTGGAGGTCACCCAGTCCCTGGAGGGCCAAGTGATTTTCTTAAATTTTTCCTTTTAATTGGCAGACTTCCTGGCCTAAGGTGTCCCTTTCCTGACTAAGAGCCTGCATCTGTCCGCCAGGTCGTCCCTCTGCATTTTAAGGGCACCAGCTTTCTGGCGCTCTTCCTCAAATTCTGTCTGGGTATCCAGGTCTTTCAGAATCAGTTTGTTGCTCTCTGCCTTCTCCCTATCTAGGTGGCTTTGCAGGGTGACTACCTGCTCTGTGCATGCCCTATTGAAGTCCAGTTGTTGCTCCAGCTTTTTCTGGCTCTGCAGTAGGGCGTCCAAACCTTCTTGGTACTCCTTCTGCAAGGCCAGAATTCTGGTATCCTGGTCAGACTTTTCCTGTTGCAGGATACCCATATCCTCTTTGATTTTAATGAGATACTGTCTACTCTCATTTTCTGACTCCTGGCTCCTGTGCAGCCTCTGCTCAGAAGAGACCAGGTCAGATTGGGCCTTCCCTAATGCCATCTGTTGCCTATTTGCCAGATCTTGGCCTTCAGCACATTTTTCCTGTATGGCTCCCATGTATAAATACAAATATGCCGCTATCCTAAAAATCTTGTTGTGCTCATCTGTGGCCTTAGTGGCCATGTATAGTTCGCTCAGGGCCACGTGTAAGGGACCCTGATCTTTCCAGCTGTTTAAGCAAGTCGCAGTGACCTGTTGTGTGATCGCCTGCAGCCACACATTCTGGTCCTGTTCAGACCATTCACCTCTCACAAACAGTTTGTGTAAGAGGTGCTCTCTAGCTATCTTCATATCTACCAATGTCGTCATTCTGGAAATTGATTTCCTTCCTGATTTACAGAAGTTTGTCTTTTATTTTGCAAAACAGACCGTCTCCTTAGAGCATCCTTCTTTTGAGGGGTGATTTTACAGTGTAACACGGCGTGGTGATCCAACAGGATTTATGTATCCTGTCAGTTAGCACACTGTATTAAGCTGCACAAATGGTAGACCTAATCCAGACCTCCCGGCTCAAGCTCCCACTCTGTTAAGTGACTTCAATTCAGCACTCCAACTAAGTCAATGCCGAGTCTGGGATGCCCAAGGGAAGCCCTTAATTTTATATTTTTATGACAAGTTCATAGATCTGGATGATAAACCCTTGTATAACGCCCCTCTCTTTGAATCCCCCTGACCTCACTGAGCCAAGAAGTAGGTTTGTTTTGCAAATTAAAAAATAATTATTTTACAAATTAAACAAGATATATATATCACTTTTATAAATAAATTAATATTTGAAAGCACACTTATGAATATGACAGTGATCAACAATGGATAGTCTTATACTAGCACACTTTTTTAATTAAGAGTTGGTATAGAGAGGATAAAGTAGCTGAGAATGCTTTTATGGGTTCAAGGAAATGCAATGATGGAAAATAATGCAGCACAGAAATAACTGAGATGGTTTCCACAAGAAATAATATGATCACTTTTTCTTTTGACAATTCACCCCCCCCATGCAATATAAGGAGATGGAAGGAGAGCACACAATTTTCAGGAACACAATCAAATGCGATACCAATTCAGTTCCCCCCCTAGCAAGCTTAGAGCAACAGGGATGATTTTAAAACACAGGCAAAAGTACTTTAAATGTGATTTGCAAAGAAGTGAAAATATGCGAAAAGGATTTTAATTCCCTATAGGAGATTCAGGGTAGCGATAGCTACTTAAGATTGGTTCAGGTCAACACTATCAGTGATTCATGAGGGATTATCAGGTTGAAAACAGATTTCAGCAGTTGCAAGCAAAAGACAGCGATTTTGACAGGTGGAGAAATTTGATTCAAATTGCAATTCGCGGCACTTTTTCCGAGTTCGTTGAGCGCGATTACAGAAAAATTATAAGGAGTAGAAAGTCAGTTTAGGGCTCGGAAAGCTGATGATCATAGCTTTAAAATGAAAGTTAAATCTCGTTCCTAGCACACACGGTTCAAAAGATATGGACAATTTTGTGGAGGTAGATTTCAGAAATGAAATAATGATTCAGAATGGCAATTGACACTTTCACAGGTTTGAAATCACATAATGAACACACAATTTCTATGATGCAATTCTAAATAGGTGGTAATGGTTTGAATTAGATTATTTTAGACTAAGAGATTGGTTTTGCACATTTCTGGCTGAGTACTCACACTATAAATTTGAAATAGGCCGTCAAGGTCTGGTCAGGTTTGGGCTTCACTCACCACGGACGGTCTCTGGTACTGGTTCTGCTCACAGCGATCTGGTCTGGGTCTATCGGCACTGCACAGCGGTCTGGTCTGGGTCTCTCTGGGTACAGCACTGCTTTCTGGGTTCTGGCACAGGGTTCTAGCCAGAATCAAACAGCACAGCCCGGCTGTTGAAGAGTTTAATTAGGTTGCAAAAGATTTTGAGGCCTGCTGAAAAGGATTCAACTTGTGGATCAGGCCTCTCTGCTACAAAGTTCTTGAATCTGGAGTCTTCTGGCAAAGCGCTTCGCAGGAAATCAGTTTGAAGTGGGAAGTGAGTGTCCCTACCTGGGTTTCAGTGGTCCTTTTTATGTCTTTTGAAAATGGGCGTGTGCGTGGGCATAACTAAGGCTGCCCCTCACAACTTATCATTGGCCAAGTTCTCCTCTCTCCCTTGATTGGGGGAAGGAAATGGAGTGTCATCGTGATGAGGTATGTTTATGGGTCAGAGGATCCTCCCCTTGTCACTTTGCACACAAATCTATTTTTGATCCAAATGCATATTTATCTATATACAATTTTTCTAATATTATATGTCCAGTTAACATATTTTCTGTAGCACCAAACCATCCGATCCCTGTCTTTGTAAGATGTTGCATCCACTTCTGACAGAATTCTGCCCTTTTCATCCAGAACACAACCTCTAAACTTTTCCAGAATTTACACAAATGTGCGCAAGGAATATGGGCATCAGATGAAGTGTCCGATTTTTAACATACATACATTTGGAGTAATACCCTATTTTCCGCTACTACTCCCAAGAACATACCACAGAGTCCTAACACCTCTTAAAATGTGCACAGAAAAATCACAGGAATAATATTATTTACATAATTTTGACACTTCCGTACTATGAATTATCCATCTTTTTAAAATTATGCTCTGGCCCAGATGGGTGTGGTTTAAGTTCCAAAGCACATGGGGGAATTTCTGTCTGTCCCCGCCTCCAGCTCAGGTGGCTCCCAGAGGCAGCGCCCCTCCCATTTCCTTCCGGGAGGAAGCCATTTATGACCCCCCATGATTTAGCATTTGCCTGTGCCAAGGAAAGTTCATTGTTCTGTTTTCCTGCTCCCAGGTACCCCTCCCCTAATTCAATCAGAGAGGTGTGATCTCCTTTTGGTGGGAACAGCAGAAGGCAGCCAGGCCTGTGAATGCACTTGCTGGGCAAGTTTCAACTCCTGTCGCGGGTAGTTGCCGGGCAGAATTCAATCTCTTCAAGCCAGGCTTCAGCTAAATGTCACTTTTGTTCCAGTTTTCTTCATTCAAATCAAACTTACAATGTTTACACATGCAGCTAGAACGCTGATTCTAAGTTCAAAACTAAGACATTTAAACAGTTGCAACCTATGTGACACTCAAAAGTAGGTCACTCATTTATTTTAAACATTTCAATTTTAGTGGTTTTAAATCCAATTTCACTTAAGCTGCTGACATCCACAGCTCAGCCAGTTTTGTTATAAACATTGTTTTAGGCTCTTCATCTTTCCAGATTTTGTATGCACACAAGACTACATTCTGCCAAATGTCTGCTGGTGTTCAGTGAGATTTTTGAATACCTTGCAATGTTTGGAATAGGCATTTTGAGCTTGCATTTCAGAGCAACAAAGGTGATTTCAAAGCGTTTTATGAGCTAACAGGCACTGCTGTTTTTCCTTTGGCACCACGTTTCACTCATGGTGCTTCTGGCCCATCACGCTCGCACTGGTGGGTGGCAGGTCAGGCGACCATTTTGGTGTGCGCAAAACTGCGCGGTTTTCGTGGATTCTGGCGCAAATGTGGGCTTTTCAGCCATCTTGGATTTTCTAAGCCCACAGCACCAAATGTTGTAGCATAATAGTTCAAAAGTGGGTCAAGACACCTGACACATGCAGGGGATGTAACAAAGAGTTGTGAGGAGCTTCTGAGTTCACTTGTTCTATCGAGGTAAAACTTCAGGGCTCGCCTGACGTCTAGATTGTGCAGAACTCTCTCGGCATCAGAGGCCGGGTTCGGGAAGAAGACTGGTAAAGCGATCGAATGGTTAAAATGGAAATCAGTAACCACCTTAGGAAGGAAGGTTGAGTGCGCAGCACAACCTTATCCTTGTGGAAGGTGAGGAACGGTGTTCCACAGAAAGAGCTTGGAGCTTGCTTGCTCGCCTTGCTGATGTTCTTGCAATCATAAAAGCAAATTTCCAAGAAAGGTACTTAATTTCGATAGTGGCCATAGTTTCAAAAGGCTTATGGCATAAGGCGATGAGGGCTTCGTTCAGATCCGATTTGGGATAAGGGGTCAGAACCGGCGGGAAGAGATGAAGAAGACCCGCCAAGTGTCTCTTGATGACTGGATTAGTCAATGAAAAAGAACAGCTGTCTGTAGACAGGTAGGCCGCAATGGCGGACAAATAAGTCCTGCAAGACAGGACATGTATACCATAGGCTTCCAGGTTAGATACGAAAGACAGAACAGTGCCAATGGAAGCATGCCTGGGATCGAGCTCTTTGGCCAAACACCAATGGCAAAAACGGAGCCACTTGCTCCTGTATTGAGCCCTTGTGGAAGGTTTCCTGGCTGCTTGGATTATGCACATGTTGTCCTCGGACAGATTGAACTGCGCTAAAGATCGGAACTCAGTTTCCAGGCCACCAAACTGAATGATTGTGGGGAGGGGTGAAGGAGGTCTGGAATGTGCAGTAACCTGATCGGGGGAAGAACCGACAGGTGCTGCAGTTCCAAAAACCAAAACCTGGCTGGCCACCAAGGGGCCATGAAGAGGAGAGTGCAGTTTGACGCGCTCCTGAGTTTGCAGAGTGACCGATGAATCGGTGGTAATGGAGGAAAAGCATACACTTTCATGTTTTTCTCACTGGGTCTTAAGGGTGCCCCTCAAGGAAAACACTCTCATCCCGTTGCTGGATGCATAAAGAGGATGTTTCCTGTATGATGATGTTGCAAAGAGGTCCACCTCTGGAGTCCACCATTGCTGGAAATTTTAGGTGAGGAAATCGTTCATCTCCCACTCGTAACTGGCAGCCGATTGGCTGCTGAGGGAGTCTGCAGCCACATTGATGTGGCCCGGAATGTGTACAGCTTGAAGCCAGACTTTGTGCTTGATGGCCCAATTCTGAATTTGTATTGCCAGGTCCACCAGGAGGGGAGACATGGCCCCCCCCCCTGTTTGTTGATGTAAAACATTGCAACAGAATTGTTCATGCGAATACGGACCACACTGTTGGTGATCGTGGGTTGGAAAGCCTTGAGCGCCAGAAAAACTGACAGGCGCTCCAGGTAATTGATATGGAAGCGCCTGTCTTGAGGTGTCAACAAATTGTACACCTCGAGTTGACGCTGTGTCGTTCCACACCCCAGAAGGGAGGAGTCTGTGGTAACGTTACTTGTGGGCAGGGCTCCTAAAAGGAGGTTCCGACTGAAAGGTTGCTGCCGGACGACCACCATTGAAGATCCGCCGCCATGCAAGATTGAACTGCGATCATCTTGGAATCCGGTTCCGTAGCCTGGGACCAGCTATCTCGAAGAGTAAGCTGAGATCGTCTCATCTTCAGGCACGCCAGAGGTAGCGCTAACACGCAAGAAGCCATGAGGCCCAAGAGTCTCTGGAACCACCAAGCCGTCATGTGAGATGACTGGAGGAAGAGCTGGCATGTGGTCGACAGGTCCGCAATCCTGTCCTACATCAGGAAAACTCTGGTACTGACGGTATCCCAATGGAAACCCAGAAAGATCAGGTCTTGAGAGACCGTCATGGACGTTTTCCGCCAGTTCACTGACAGCCCAAGATGGAAAAAGAGCTGAAGGAGTGACTGAAGATTGATCGTAGCCGTCTGAGGGCAAGGAATGCGTAGGAGCCAATTGTCCAAGTATGGATATACATGGTCCCCGTGCAGTCGGAGGAATGCTGCAATGACCCACATCTTCGTAAAGACACACAGTGCCAAACTGAGACCAAAAGGGAGCACACAATACTAGAAGTGTTCCGCTACCAGCAGATATTTTTGATGCAGGCACCAAATCAGAATGTGCATGTATGCGTCCTGAAGGTCCACTACGCTGAGCCAATCGCCCTTCCAGAGAGAGGACTTTATTTCTCTTGGGGGAGAAAAAGATTGAACTTGGAAAGGTTGAGGATAGTGCACAGGCCAGCCTGGTTGGGTTTGGGTGGTGTAGACAGACGGGAGTAGTAGCCCTCCCCTTGCTCCCTAGGGGGAACTGGTTCCACTGCTCTGAGGTCTAGAAGTTTCTGTACCTCGGCTCTGAGGGAGGGCGACCCAGTCTGCCGGCAGGGAGGATGGAAGGGTGGGGTAGGGGGGAGGGTAAAGCGGAAACCCGCCCGAGCGACTGACAAAACCCATCGGTCTTCGGTGATGGTCTGCCACGCCTCCAGATGAGACGAAATTCGTCCTCCCACCGGAGTCTCGTACGACCGTTGGAAATTATAATTTTGATGTTTTATCGGTGGGGAGACCACCCGTTCAAGGCAAGGAGGCTGTTGGCCTAGAGAAAAACTGGCCATCTTGTCGTTGTTGTTTACGTCGGGGCCCGCCAGCTAGAGTATCTGCTCGGCGTGTGCAGCAGTCTTGAAAACCTCTGAACCCAGAGAAAGACCTTGTTTGAGGGCCCAACCACTGAGTATAAGGTGCCTCTGCAGGTGTTTTTTCGCAAGGACCAACAATGACTTGTCCATTTGAGTGCTAGCCTTGGTCTTCATTAGTTCCTCAACCGTGGAGCAGTGGAACAGTTCTTTACCCTTGAAGGGGAGATCAAGCACCTTGTCCTGAACTTCCTTCGAGAACTTCGTAGCATGCAGCCACGCTTGGCGTAAGAGGTCTACCCCGAGCATAATGCCTCGAGTGGAAGTGTCTACGTGATGGGTCGTAGCCTCAAGTAGATCCTGCGCCAGAACTCTGGCATCTGACAAGCCACCTTTGAAGTCCTCACGCCTATCAGCAGAAATACATTCCTGGAACTCGGCTAGCTCCTTACACAGCTTGACATTGGCAGCTGCCAGGATGAGCTCGATGTTAACCTGACGCAGCTTGAGAGCCGAATTGGAAAAAACCTTCTTTCCAATGGCGTCAAGAAGCTTGCCCTCCTTGGAGATGATCTGAGACGCTGCAGTGGAGGATATAGAGGCCGGCTTGGACTGGAGTGTACCTGCTTCCACCACCGTCGGCGAAGGTGAGCGGGCATGTGGACAAAGATATGCCCACAGAAGCATGAAGCTTATGTCGAGCGTCAATCTTCTTGTCCAGATGCTGCCCAGAATGAGGTTTTTCCCAGACCTTACGGGCCTCAGCCAAGGTGTCCTTCTGGAGGAACAGGCCGGTGCGCTCATGTGTCGACAGAGTGAAGGCTTCAGAAAGCACCCCCTCCTGTGGAGCTGGGGCCTTGGGTACTGGGATGTCTAGCAGCGCCATCATGACCAGCACCTGGTCGTAAAAAGCTCTAGTAGAGCGGGACGGTTCATCGCTGTCCTGGTCATCATCCAGTGAAAGGGGAGCAGAAGACTGATCGCTGCACGTGGCTCCTCAGGGCCTTAAGTGTTGTCTGTCAGAGCACCTGATGTCTTTTCTACTGGGGAAAGTGGAGGCAGAGAAGGAAGTGGTGGAGAAAGTCCTGCAGGAAGAGGTGGAGGAGGTGGCAGCACCGGGGCCCGTTTAGGAAGGATCTGGCGCCTAGAGGCCACTCGGAAGGGGCCATGACCGCAAAGAGGATGGTTGCCAGGATGGACCCCTACCAATTGCATCCACATAGATGAAAGGTGCGGAAGCAGGAGGGAGCGAGACTGTATGCGGCTGCAGTGCCCGAGCACGCCAATCCATTGGAGGACGGAACAGGTTCTTGCTTGGTGTAAGAGAGGTAGTCAAAATGGCCACTGAGGTCTGCAGGGTTTGGGCTGCCATTTTGTCAACGCCTGAGGTGAACTGCGTCACAGGAATAATTGAGGCCATAGACACCTCAGGTGAGTCAGGGGTCGTATGTGACATCTTAGCCTTGTAGCAACGAACCTCAACAGAGCCGGTACTCGCAGGTCTAGGGTGCTTACTTAACACCTTAGAGACTGCTGAAGAATTATCCCCAAGAAGGGGACCCTCGGCGGAGACGGTACTGGAAGGCCTTTGGTGCGTGACCACCTTCTTTGCCCCCTCAGCAAAACTGGTGTCACCACGAGACTGAGCGTGGAAAAGCTGAGAGCCGCACCCAAGAGCCAGGACCATCGATGGGGGTTCCTCAGTCCTGCCGGTGTTCAGGGTTAACCCCGGTATGTTTAGTCACCTTGGGAGGGGCCTGAAGCCGAGACTCGGTGCAATTAATTCTCGATGCCGAAATTTCAGGGTGAACCCTGCTACCAAGAGCCACAGAAGAACTGGGCCCGTATTGGTAATTTCCTTTTCTCGTCAATGAAGGACTGTAAGTGAGGTGGAGGAACTCCTCCCACCTGACAAGCCGTCACTGGAGTGCACGGACAGAGAGTCCCAACGGTGTTCCAGGCCTCAACACTCCAGGCAAAGAGAGTGGGGATCCTCCCTTACGAAACGACATTCGCAGGAAGAACAGGACACAAATCCCAGACACTCTGGCATAGACGGAGGACAAGATGTCTGTGGAACTGGAGCAAGAATGAAGGACAAGGGAACAAAAAGAAAAAATTCCCAGTGATGCAAGTGCGTCTGACCCGACCGCATGGAGAAAAGGACTAAAGGGCGATGCATGGGGCAGAGCTCAGGAAGGCAGGGTTACGGTCACTTGCGGTGGCCCTGCATAAAAATAAAAGGACATTTTTTATGCTTTTTTTTTTTTATATATACAAAAGTGCTCCAGTGCCGTCCCGAAGGATTGAGTCTGCCACAAGTATGGAGATAAGGGCATGGGACGTAGGAGTAAAGGAAGTATAGGGGAATAGGCATTCTCTAAGTGAAATGGATTATGACCTCCCCCCCACTCTCCTGACTGTTGTCGTCGAATGGTGTTGCCCTTGAAAGCCGTCGCCGGAGATCTAGCTATGTATGCTCGTCGAAAGGACAGAAAGAAAGTCTAACTTTAAACGTTGTATAAGTAATGGCATTAGCCAGAAGAAGTGACTCCACAACTTGCATCCGACTATGATGGCAGAAAAATCAATCCAAGGGACCTGGAGCGTGAAGGACCATGGGTACAGTGGACGCCAGACTAGCTCCACGGCTACCATTAGATGTCGGCCTAGAAAATATATATATACACACACACACACCCTCCTACGATAAAAAGATAATTATAAAACTTTAAAATCATCACATAAAACCAAGAATGCAGAAGTACAAACATCCTCCCGAGTCCTCCCTGGGGGACAAAATGTACTCCTGCTCTAACCAATATGGCAATCCCAGGCCACACATCACTTGTGATAGTCTACTAGGGACAACTAAGGTCCCCCAACTTGGGAGGCTTGAATAAAATAATTAAAAAGCAAAAGTGCAAGACACAAAACAGAAATATAGGAATATAAACTGCAATCTACACCATACATCCTGTGGATACACTTTGCAAATTACTGTATTCACCAAGAAATGTAGATGTATCATTCCCTCAGCTCAAAAAAGGAACGCCATTTTAAATGTTCAATTTCCTCTGTTGCACCTGCAGGACACTTGCAAGTACTTCACCCAGCGGTACGCAGTCAAAGCAGGCTCTTGTGATGGGACACCTTTGAAATTTGCAGTTAGTCCTTTATTTTGTGTGATGCTAGAATCGTAAAACGCCTATTGGCTTATTTTACGATTTCTCCAGCATGGGGTCTGGCATGGATTCACATGCTCATGAATATTCCCTGTCGTCAGGCTAGGAATCCTCGGTAAAGAAAAACTCAGTTTCAGTTTCATTTTTGAACTGTCTTTCTACTAATAACCAGCCACTGGGTCATACTGCCCCCGGCCAGCCCTCTACCTAAGCCCCTCCTCTGGCAGCCATCTTCAGATTTTTACCACACATTCAAGTGTTGGGAGTCCTCATGCTGTAGCTCTAGAGCTTTTACTGCGTATTGCGTTCTTTCGAAGAGTTTACTCTTATTTTTTCGGTCAATTCGAGCCTCAAGCTCCACCGATTCTTCTTCTGATCAACAGGTGCCCGTTTCGGAATTTTCTACGCCACTCAAGGGCAGATTTTTGTCGAATTACACTTCTTGGAGGATTCCAGAAGAACTTTGAGGCATACCCCGATTCGACATGGCCCAGGACAAAGGAGATTCGACAGCTACTGGATCCAAACTGTTCAGGAACTGCCCAGGATGTGGATTATAAAATGTCTTCAAGGAAGATGAGCACTCCAGGTGCCTCTACTGCCTTCACGCCGACAAATCGTACATGGAGGAGGACTGTGCTTTCTGTAAGAACATGTCGGTCCGGACAATGAAGGACTGTCGTACTCGGCTCACCAACTGGCTGGTGGGGAAGAGCACAACAGCAGGTGAGAAGAGCAAGTCTGAGCGGTCTTCTAAGACCTTTGAGGGTGCTCCGCCGACGGGGGCCCACGAGTCTCCGGGCACTGAGGGGCCGTTGGTTTGGGCTCCCTGGCTGCAAGGCAGGGCGTGTTGTCAGACGCCATCATCCACGAGCCAAAGCTCTGACTGGGGGGGGGGAGGAAGTCGGAGAACCTGGGAAAGCTTCGAGAGAAACCCTAGTCGATCCTGATGGAGAAAGCCAAGGGGGGGGTCGAGGCGGTGACACTCCCCCTAAGGTGAAGGCCTCAGACGCGCCCAAGGTCGTGAAGGCCCTGATTCACCCGGCAAAGGCCTTGATTGAGGGAGTCGTGGTGGCCCTGGCGAAGCCTGTGGAGGCTACCCCAGTGTAGACTTCTTCCGTGCCTAGAGTTTCCCTGCCATCCCGGAGGGAATCATCTTTCCAGCCTATTGAGAAGGCCCCCGTGAAACCCCGGGACGAGAAAGGAGGGTGGGGGTCACGGTAGCCATAACGGACACAGATACCACCTCCGAGGATGAGCTGGCTGGTGTCAAAGCTATCCTGGACAAGAAGTTTGAGGCCTAGGGGAGGGATCCCGACGAGGCGGACAGGGAGAGCAACGGTGGAGCCGACAAGGAGCTGTGGAGGAAACTGAGGACCCCGTGCCCCAGCCGTCGCTCCTGTCGCAACCGATGCCTACGCCACAGGACAATTCAGGAGCAATCTTGATGGCGTTGCAGACCCTGTGTACGGAGATAAGGACAAGGTTGCCCTTACCCCCAGCGGACGATCCAGCGGTGCCTGGACCGTTGGGGAGCCCACCGAACAAGCGTAGGCAAACCCATCCTCCCCCTTCCTTCCATCCTTCACCCCCTCCACTGAGGGATGAGACGGGAATGGAGACGGTGACGACGGGGACAGACGTCGACAGTGGTGACGACGGGACAGATCTCCCATCACCCCCTGCCAGGCCTTCCCCACGGACGATATTGTCTCCTTTCACGCCATGATCGCCAGGGCATCAGAGCTTTTCCAGCTATGCCCTGAAGGGAGGCCAACGACAGGAGGCCAAGGAGCTGTCCCTGCTGAAGAACCTGTCCACGGCCCCTGCGAAGAGGGACCGGTAAGTGAAGTAGTACCGGGTCCCAGACTCTGCTCCTAGGTGCTTCAGTTGCACAGCCGTACCCGGATACGGTTGTCTCTGCGGCGGCCAAGAAGAAATCGGCTGGGGCGACGGCTTCAACTTCCACTTCCCCACCGGACGGCGAGGGGAAGAAGCTGGACGCCATGGGACGACAGGTCATCTCGTCGGCAGCAACGACCATAAAGGCGGCCAACGCCCTCACGATCGTGGCACGCTACGACAGGGAGCTGTGGTTCAAGATCGCCCCCCCCCTCCTGGACTTCCTGCGAATCAACAAGAGGGCGGAAGAGCTTGAAATCCTGCAGGAAGGTGAAGTGACTTCGGACCACGCCATCACGGTAGCCACGGACATCGCAGACACCGGCTTTTGACAGATGGGCAACAGCGTTTACCGGCGCGGTTGGCTCAAGGCCACCGATTTCTGTCAGGACGTGCAGACCAGGGTACTGGACATGCCCTTTGAAAGAAACAACCTATTCAGGAAAGCGGTCGACGAGTCGCTAAAGGCCATCAAAGCGGACACCGAGACGGCCCGTGCCCTAGGCACTCTTCATCAACGACGGCTGTCCTTTCGGAACTCCAGAGGCAAATCTCAAGGTGCATCCAAAGGATTCGGCGGCAGTTCATCATCGTACTGCCGAGCTGCCCGTTCCTCGTCGCAGGAAGCTTACAGAGGCTGCAGCAAGACCGGTGGATACCGTCGTCGTCGCCAAGGAGCCCAGGGTGGCAAGGCCTCTCTGAAACAGGATTGAACCGACCGTGACATCGGGGGCCCCCACCTAAGCACCCCACTGGGAGGCCGGCTGGTGAACTTCGTCGGTGTGTGGGAGTCCATCTCCACCGACCGATGGGTGCTGGATGCCCTGGCCCATGGGCACACTGTGGAGTTTCAAAGAAAGTGCCCCCATTTCCCTCCTGTGGCCAGGAAAGAAAACCACGTCCCACACCTGCTTCTGGAGCTACGAGCCATGCTGAGAAAGGGCGCGATAGAACTCGTCCCAAAGAGGCTCCGGGGCTCCGGAGTATACTCGTGGTACTTCCTCATCTGAAAGAAGACCGGCGGCTCGCAACCCATCCTGGACCTTCGGCGCCTCAACAAATACATCAAAGCCCAGAAGTTCCAGATGGTTACCCTTCAGCACGTACTGGGACAGCTGGAGGAAGGCAACTTCCTAACGTCGCTGGACTTGGAGATTGCTTACTTTCACATCCCCATACACAAAGGACATAGAAAATTTCTATGTTTCGTGGACCAAGGGCGGCACTACCAGTTCAAGGCCCTGCCCTTCCAGTTGAAGTCAGCTCCAAGGGTCTTTACCAAGTGCCTGGCACCGGTGGCGACGCGGCTGCGCCTGCTGGGGATCCACGTTTACCCCTACCTGGACGATTGGCTCATCCGAGCAAAGTCAAGAGAACTTGCCGTCAATCACACAGCGAAGACCGTCCACCTGCTCATGGATTTGGGATTCTCGATCAACTTTGCGAAGTCCCACTTGGTAACATCGCAGGACGCCCTGTTCCTGGGAGCCAGACTCTAAACAGTGGCGCAGTTGGCTTCACCGTCGGAGGAGAGGACAAAGGCCGTCCTGGGCAAGGTACAACGGCTGTTGACCATGGAAGTGGCCAGGGTGAGGGCCATCAAGTCCCTGCTCGGCCTGATGTCATCTTGCATCTACCTCGTGCTCCTGTGCAGGCTGCGGATGCGACCAATGCAGGAGTTCCTCGGTGCCCGTTGGATGCAAGTGGAGGGGAGCTTCGAAGACAAGATCTCCCTCAACGAGACTTTCTGTCAAGCGATCCGGTGGTGGGGCACCCACGCGCATCTCGTGGCGGGCATGGGCTTCCAGACCCCAACGCACCAGGAAACTGTGACGGACACCTCCCTGGAGGGATGGCGAGCGCACACCGGAGATCTCCACACACGAGGCCTTTGGCTCCCGGAGGAGAGGACCCTGCACATCAACGTCCTGGAGCTCCGGCCCGTGTTCTGGGCCCTCAGGTCTTTCCTTCCATCCCTTAAGGGCAAAGTGGTACGGATCTTCACCGACAACACCACCACAATGTTCTACATCCAGAAGCAGGGGGGCACCAGATCCCCAGCCCTATCCAAGGAAGCGCAGGACCTGTGGCGCTGGGCCGTCGCCAAGTGGATGTTCCTGTTACCCTTTCATCTGGCACGAGTGAAAAACACTGTCGCCGACTCACTCAGCAGGGAGCTGCACTCTTGCCACAAGTGGGAGCTTTGGCAGGATCAAGTGGATCTCCTATTCTGACGATGGGGCAGTCCCCAGATCGACCTGTTTGCAATGGCGACGAACACCAAGTGCCGGAAGTTCGCCAGCAGGTTTCCCCAGCCGGGGAGCATGGGCGATGCATTCTACTTCCCCTGGGACGGCCTGTTACTGTATGCGTTCCCACCGTTGCAATTGCTTCTGCGACTCATCAGTCAACTCAGACGGTCCCGGTGCAGGATGATCCTTGTTGCACCGGCGTGGCCGAGGCAGATATGGTTCCCAGACCACCTGGACTTGTCAGCGTCCCCCCGCAGTCAAACTGCCGACAGACGTGGATCTTCTCGCCAGGGAAGGAGGCGCCATCCTACATCACAACCCGGGATCGCTGAACCTGCAGGCCTGGATCCTGTAGCACTAGTTTGGGGGCTACAATATCCCGGCGGACTGCAAGGAGGTACTTGCAAAGGCCAGGGCGTCCTCGACTCTTAAGTGCTATGGACGTAAGTGGAAGAGGTTCTCTGGTGCCGTGCACAGAAGATCAACCCTCTACGGATTACGGCCCCTCAAGTGCTGCCATACTTGCTGTCACTGGCCAAGGTGGGGCTGGCACATGCCTCCATCAAGATCCACCTGCGGCTATCTCCAGCTACACCAGATCTCTGGGTCGGTCGTCTCTGTGGTCTCACGGCCTGGTGAAGGAGTTCATGAAAGGACTGTTCTGCTCGTTCCCGTCGGTGAAGGCTCCGGCCCCGGCGTGGGAGCTCAAAGTGATGCTGACCAGGCTCTTGAGTCCCCCATTCGAGCCCTTGCATTCGGCACAGCTGAAGTTCCTATCGTGGAAGACAGCGTTTCTTGTGGTCTTCACCTCCGCACGATGTGTTGGAGAGATCGAGGCCCTCTCCTGGAAACTCCCCTACCTGACAGTCCACGGGACGGGGGTAGTGCTGAGGACGCACCTCTCCTTTATGCCCAAGGTGCCGTCGGACTTCCATCTCAACGAGCCGTTGGTGTTACCCGTTTTCTTCCCGTCGCCGGCTGAGAGGACTTTACACTCGCTGGATGTGGCTAGAGCGCTGAATCTACGTGGACCGCACAAAGAGTTTTCGGAAGACATCACAGCTGTTTGTGAACTGTGAAGCTGTGAACCAAGGGAAGGCCCACTCGAAGGCTTACATCGCCAGATGGCTGTCCGGCTGCATCATGCACTGTCACCGGTTGGCAAACCGACCGTTGCCCGGCCGTCCGAGAGCCCATTCAACCAGAGCGATCGCTGCTGCTACGGCGTTCCTGTCTGGTGTGCCCCTGCTGGACATCTGCAGGGCTGCTACGTGGAGGTTGATACACACCCTCATGAGATTCTACTGCGTCAACCCGGATTCCAGGGAGGAGTCCAGAGTCGGTTGGTCAGTCAGGCAGTGCTGCGCAACCTGTTCGCTTGAAGGTGAGCCTAGAGAGGAGGTAAGAGATGCTTAATGTTGAGTTGTTGAAATGCTTAATGTTGAGCCTTGCCACCTCCCGTGGTTGTGCATGTGTGTACTGCTATGTATTCTTGTATTCATGAGCATGTGAATCCATGCCAGACCCACTGCTGGAGAAGGAACAAGTTACTTACCTGTAACTGTTGTTCTCCAGCATGGGTTTGGCATGTATTCACATGCAAACCCTCCCTCCGACCCCTCTGCGTCTCTTCTCTTGGTCCTACTGCCACTTCACGTGCTACCAAATCTGAAGATTGCTGCCAGAGGAGGGGCTTAGGTAGAGGGCAGCCATTGGCTGGGGGCAGTATGACCCAGAGAACAGTGATTGGGTATTAGTAGAAAGACAGTTCAGAAACGAAACTGATTTTAACGAAACTGATTTTTTCTTTACCGAGGATTCCCAGCCTGACGTGAATCCATGCCAGACCCATGCTGGAGAACAACAGTTACAGGTAAGTAACTTGTTCCTTCCGGAATTCCCTTCTCAGTATCTTTTTTCATTAGTGCATTTCTCAAAATGTGGTGAGTCAGTATGGCATTTGAATTAGCCCATAGCCTAATCCACAAAAGGATGGGTTCCAATGCATTTCATCCTGTATATAGCTTAGGCCTGACTCGTTGAGAGCGGCATACTTCGGGGCAGAACTTTTTCAGGAAGGCGCTGTCTTCTCTTTGGATGGCCATTTGGTCAATAAAACCCCACACTGCTGCTCTATTTTTAACTGCCCCTCTAGTTATTGGAAGATACATTGTTTTCATCATATTCAACGGTTGCTGCTTGTGTTGCCTCATCAAACAAAAGTTATCCCCTATAGACTGCCTCATTAATAGCCATTGTTTTTCAAAGTGGGTTTCTGGTGTAAACCTTTCTGAAAAAATGAATTCTGAAATAATCAAAGGAGTGGGATGGTTGGCCTTATTTCGAAGGAATGTGCAATTATCATGAGCAGATACAACCCTTGCTCTATAGTTCACAACAATGGGCGGAACCCTAATTGAATCAAATTAAGTATTGATAGTGAGGTTGCCCATTTTTCCTTCCAAAACATAAAAAAGGCATCTCCCAAATATTTTGCAACTTGTATTTGGGATATAGATAGGCCGATATACTTGGGGGAGACTTTCTACAACCCTTCTTGAATATAGGGACAATTATGGCCCTCCTCCACTCATCTGGGATTATACTAGTCTCTAGTATTACACTGAAGAGCATCGTTAGGATGGGGGCTCAGACTTATATGTAGTCCTGGTAGTAATCAGCTGGAATCCCATCCATTTCAGATGCTCTGTTTCGATTAGTCAACTTAATGGCGTTTACAACCACTTTATACGTAAATTGCAACAGGCCGTCATTGTCTTTTCTGCAAACCTTGGCAGGAATAACCCCAGTATTTCTGAAAACTGTTAACTCCCTCCCTCCTTCTCATCTATGCCATTATATAATTTAGAAAAGTGTGCCACCCAACTAATATCTGGGATCATAGTTTCCCATACAGATTATTGGACAGTATACACTGGCGCCTTATTCACAACCTGCCAAGCATTTCTTTGAGTTCCTGTCCCTAGTTGCTACCTCCAGCACTTCCCAGGCAAATTTGTCTAATTCTATTTTCTGAATCTCAATACTTTATTTGTAATTAGCTCTCACAGACATAATTTCGCTCCTAGGTGCGTCCTCTTGTTTTCAGTGAGGTCAAAAGTGCTCTTTTTCGCTAATCTGCAACGATCATCAAACCAACCTTTGCCTTTCCCTTTTCTAGGCCTTTTAAATCACAAATAGTTTTTTGATCTCCCTAATGAGTTTCCCATATACTAATACAGTTGTTACAGGGTTCTCCTCCTTATTCAATAGGGTCAAGAGTTTTGGTAGGTTTTGCTTCAATATTTGCTATCCTATTAATAATTTGTTAGCCGTTTCCGACCTTAATATTTTGGTGGAGTGGCAGTTGCAAGTAATCTCCGACAGATGTTGGATGGCATTGCTAATTGAGGGACCCGCATTCAATTTGAGAGTCCCAGCCAGGCAATAGTGATCACTAAATAGGCCTGTATGAATAAAAAAATGTCTCTCTTCTCCAGGATGGCCGCGTAGAGGGAAGGTCGCTGTGCCCTGCGCTCCCGTCCGACCAGTAACTGCCTGCCCGCCAGCCTTACTTGCAGCCCTCCCCGGCACCCGGATTCGGCGGTGGGGGGTCTTTGGAGTGCGGGACGATGTCGGGTCCATTACGTGGGCCGGGGGGGGGGAGCGGCCGGCGGCGTTGGTCGGGTGGCATATGCCTGACACCGCGTCTGCTGCGGGAGGTGGAGTGAGAGTCTGCTGCATCTGCAGTGGTCCGGGTGAGCTCCGGCCGGGGGCTCAGTGTGTTGCTGCCACCCCCCAGCCCTCAAAGGAAGGGATTTGGGCTGCTCCCGCACGTCGGACAGCTGAGGCTCTGGAGAGCTCCGACCGTGGGCGCGCTAGGAAGCAGCTGCCCCATCTGGGGCGGAGGAAGCGCGCCTGCCTCGGCCTGCCGAGAGCCAGCTGAAGAAGGAAAGTATTCCCCCGGCCTGAAGGTACGAGGTGGGCTCAGTGGGGTGCCGGGGAGCCGAGGAGAGAGGAGAATACAGGGCTTTGGCATCTGGCGCTCCCTCCCAGGAGCCGGGCGCCTTGGCCAGTGGACTTGTGGTGGGCCCTGGGGCCTGGAGTGAGAGGCACTGCCTCTGGGGGGGTGCGCAGAGCGGCGTACCCGGCACTCGGACTGGGACCTGATAACTGGAGGCCGTCGGTTTCACAACCAAGGGTGATCACCTGATGTTCGCCGGAGAGGGGCCCCCCGCTGGACAATTCCAACAACGTAAGGAAGCAGGGGTTTAAGTTTAGGATCAGCAAAATAGCTGGGGCCTCTGGACTTTGCCAGGACCGGGGCGGCCCGGTGTTTGATTCCTCTGATTAAGACCACCAGAGGGGGGGGGAGCCCCTGACCGGCCCAGGGAGGGAAGCCCGGTTGAAGCATGGTGTAATATTTTTTTGTTTGGCCCGGACCATGTCGTGACTTCCCTGCATATTATCCGCCCTCCCATCGTCGGTTCCGCCTTGACGGCACCTTCTCGCCAATATTCCAGCTCCCTGTCTTCCGGAGGGAAGTGGGGGTAGCCTCTTTGTCAAGAGATGTCTAGAACCAAGGCAAGACTGCCCACCCCAGGGGAAGACCCCCAAAAAAACCACAGATGGCACTCTCACAAAATTTTGGACTAGGGAGTCTGAGATGTCTGAGGCGCAAGAGATGGCCCAAGATCTTGGCGGCAATTCCTCTGAAGCGCCCCGAGAGGCCCAAGATAAGCCGATAACCCAAACGATGTTAACACAGTTCATGGGTGAACTGGTGGAGAAGATCACAGCTGCGGGGCAACAGCAAATGGACAAGTTGCGTGAAGATCTGGCTGAAGGTCTAAGGGAAATCAAAAGGGATGTGAATAAAGTTGAGGAGAGAGTGGACATTAATGAGCGAGCCATTCAAGAGCTGACTGGAGGATGCAAGAAAAGTGGACTATTTGCTTGAGACCTTGGCGGTAGCCACGCAATACCTGGAGCTACAAGTGGAAGACCTGGAGAACAGATCAAGAAGGGCGAACATTAAAGTCAAATCGCTGCCGGAAGATGTCCAGGATCAGGAGCTGGCCACAGTGTTAAAAGTAATATTTGTGGATCTGCTAAACTTGGGCACAGACTCAGATATGCAGTTTGACAGAGTCCATAGGCTGGGACCCTGTAGGCTCGAGCCAGGATCCAGACCGCGTGATGTGCTGGTGGCTTTTCACAAGTATGCAGTCAAGGAGAAGATTATGGAAGAGGCGAGAAGGTCTGCTCCCATTACTTACAATGGTCATGAGATCTCACTTTACCAAGGCCCGGTCCTGTCATTCCTTAGATCGCAACAAATTCGGTACAGGTGGGCCCATCCCTTGGCTTGTTCACCTGGCAAGGTTCTCATCATAAGATCACGACCTGCGATCAGGGGATGGCCCTGCTGGGCTTGGAGGAACAGGCCTCGCCCCCATTAGCGGAAACGGAGACACAGTCAGCGCGTCGCAAGCAATGGGAATGGTCCACTATCAAGCATAGGGAAGGCAGGAAGAGGGCTATGGACGCAAACACACAGGAAATCGACCAACATTGGAGCCCAGGAATGTGTCTGGACAGGGGAGCCCTCTGGCTGTCACATAGGATATTCAATGGTGAGGTGCCGCCTTGAACTGGAGCCCGGGGAGGGCGTTAACGGAAGTTGTTCAGTTGATGTTGAAGGGCAGTTCTTTAGTGTTGTAATGTTGTCTAGGTCTGGAGGAATGGGGACTGTGGGGTCTTGGAATGGGAATGGGTTTCCCGCGTGGGGAGTTTCTGGGTTTGGTATTGAGATCGGCTCTCGTGGTGGACTCACGAGGGGGGCCGAGGGCCAGTCGATCTCGCCTAGAAAGGGGAGTTGGGGGAGAGGGAGGGGATTTGACCCAAGGTTCATAGTCGGCACCGCCCAAACAGATGCTCATGGGGAGAGCGCTCACTGCACATAATAAATGGGGATGAGCACAGAGGCCCCAAATCGGCTGGTAAAGATTCATTCAAAAATGGCCTATGGGTAGCCCAGATGCTTTAAAGTTTCTTTCTCTAAATGTGAACGGCCTCAATTCCCAGGTGAAGAGGTGGAAGGTGGAGAGGTTTCTTAGGCGGGAGCAGCCCATGCTAGTGGCAATGCAGGAGACCCATGTACACACTAAGGACGCCCACACAATTAGATTCTGGGGATACTCCTGAGTGGTACAAGCCACCCAAGCAAGCAAAAAGGGAGGTGTTTTGATCACCTTGCGGGACGGGTCGGTCTGACCATTAGAGAAATGCAGAAGGATAACCAAGGAAGGTACCTAGCGGTGTTACTTGAGGGCAAAGGAGAGTTCTTCACAGTAGCAACTATTTATGCTCCAAATCATGCGCAAGACACCTTTTATACAAAATTCTCTCGCCCGTTAAGGGAAATTTGCACAGGCGAACATCCTCTTGATGGGGGATTTCAACATTGCTTGGGATCCTTCCATTGACAGGAGTTCCTCCACATGGGAGGCTCAGGGGGGACGGTCAGGGGACCTTGTGAAGAAAATACGTGATCTAGCCCTGGTGATACTTGGCAAGAACTCTATGGGCAGGCTGACGGCTACACCTTCTACTCACATGCCCATAGGTCTCACTCGCGGATAGACTATATCTGGATCTCAAAACCACTATTGGGAAGGGCGACATCATTGGAGGTGGGAGCGATAGCAGTGCAGTGAGGGGCCAGTTGAACCTCATACAAACAAGAGCGGCCGAGCGCAATCTCCTTAGGTTGCGACAAAGGTTCTATATCAAAGGCAACAAGGCTGACGGATTGCTGGCCAGAAAATTGCGAAAGGAGGCAGGCGACAAAATAATATTAAAAATAAAGGGGGAAGGAGGGGTCCTGCTCACATCGAACCCCGATATTGAAGGCGAATTCACCAAATTCTACGCGGCCCTTTATAGTTCAAGTTACCCCGTAAGAGCTGACCAGGAAGCATATTTATAGGATGTTGGCGTTCGGCATGTTTCGCAGGACGATAGGGATGCGCTGGGAGTTGAGATCTCTGTAGACGAGGTGAGATGAGTTATTAATAGCCTTCCGACTAGTAAAGCCTCAGGCCCTGATGGGTTTGTCTATGAATTCTATAAAACCCATAAAGAAGTGTTGATCCCATTCTAACCAAATTATTTAATTGTATAGGGTCCTCGGCCTCCTCCCTGACTCCATGAATGAAACCAAAGTTATCTTGATACACAAACAGGTCAAAGATCCAACGGATTGCGCATCCTACCGTCCAATTGCGTTAATAAACGTGGACGCCAAGATCTATGCTAAAGTGTTGGCGAATTGCCTCGAGACCATCCTCCCTAAACCTATCCATAGGGACCAATCGGGATTTATAAAAGGCCGACAAACATCAGACAATGTCAGAAGACTGGCTCACCTGATCAAAAAGGCCCAGAAAAAGAATATTCCAGCCCTCCTTCTGGCAATTGACGCCGAGAAGGCTTTTGATCGGGTCGAGTGGGGGCTCCTGTTTGTGGTTCTAGGTGGAATGGGGTTTGGCATAGGTTTTATTTCACGGGTAAGGGCATACTACCAAAACCCAGTTATACGGCTAGCCATAAATGGCCAAGTTTCCACCCCGATACGGGTGGGAAGAGACACCAAGCAGGGTTGTCCGATGTCACCCCTCCTTTATGCTCTCCACCTGGAACCACTCTTGGAGATGGTGCAAGCAGCTGTGGATATTAAGGGAATCCCGTTTGGGGGCGAGATCCACAAGATCGCAGCTTTCGCTGACGATATGATCCTGTCATTAACTTACCTGACCACCTCACTGTGGGCAGTGGCAAGAGAACTGACTAGATTTGGCCAAGTTGCTGGCCTGAAAATCAATGTCCACAAGTCGGAGCCCCTTCCTCTCACTTTGTCACCCACCGTAACCCAGGATCTAAGGAAGGCTTACAATTACAGATGGGTTGACACCTCACTGAGGTATCTGGGGATATACCTGACCAAGTCTGTGCAGCAATTATACGTAGCAAATTATGCTCCGCTCCTTCAGAAGGTCAAGTCGAAGCTGGTGGACTGGGGGCCCCTGGAGATCTCGTGGTTGGGTGGGATAAACACTCTAAAGATGACAATTCTTCCGCTGCTCCTCTACCACTTCTCAGTTTTACCGGTCCGTGTCCCAACATCCTTTTTCAGGGCCCTGCAAAGAATAATCACCAGGTTCGTATGGAACTGAAAGCACCCAAGGCATCCATCATGAAAGCCGTGCCAGATCGAGGGGGAGTGGGGCAGCCGGACTTTCGAGTGTATTACCTAGCAGCACAGATCGGGGTGATTGGGGACTGGCAAAGGAACGACAGGGATAATGTGTGGAGACTAATGGACAGGGCGGTAATAGGAAAGGACCTGGAAGGGGTACTGTGGATGTCGAAGCGTGATAGGCCAACCAGAATGTATTGTAGTGTAATAACTGCGACGACAGGGGACGCCTGGGACCAAGCTATTGAGAGGGCTCAAATCACTTCTTCCCCTCTCTGTTCTCACCCCTGCATGGTAACCCGCAATTCACTCTAGCGGCAGCAAACAAGCCAAATTTTAGTCCATGGTTTCAAGGGGGCTGCAGGATGTTACGGGATATGCTAGTGGGGGGGTGAGGTGAAAAACTTTGAACAGTGTAAGAAGGATTTCGGTGTGGGGGAGAACCAGAGGTTTTCATATCTCCAGATCAGACATTGGATCTCCCATCCGTCAGTAAGGCAAGCAGGTTCTCGTCCCCTTACCCAGTTTGAGAAGTATCTCGATACGGACACGGGTGACAGAGGGGTGGTCTTGTCCATTTATAAACTTATAAAACGGGAGGAAACTATACACTCTAGAACCTA
Organism: Ambystoma mexicanum; assembly: GCF_040938575.1. NCBI lineage: Eukaryota > Metazoa > Chordata > Amphibia > Caudata > Ambystomatidae > Ambystoma > Ambystoma mexicanum. Next base: position 970,721,711 of record NC_090936.1, on the reverse strand, counting down.
TATGAGCAAATGGGCGCAAGATCTAAACCCGGGCATAGAGGAACAGGAATGGGTCAAGCTGTGGTCCCAAATCCCGAAACTTGCAAGATCTATTCAAATCTGTGGGACCTGGCTGAAGCTGCTATTGAGGTGGCACCTAACCCCTCTCAGGTTAAATAAATATATCCCAAGGTTTCAGTTTATTGCTGGAGGGAGTGCGACGCAGTGGGCTCTTGGGCTCACATTTGGTGGGAATGCCCAAAAATTGATCCCTTCTGGTCTCTAGTTCAGCGGGTGATCGCCCAGGTATTGGGTGTCCAGCAGGGCTGCGGTAGGGCACAGGACTTACTAGGCCTTAATGCAGTGCTGGCAATTTTGCCCACCAGAGTGGACCGTAAACTGTATATGATAATGATGTTGTCGGCTGCATTGGTCCTGGCCAGGAAGTGGAAATCAAAGGATCCTCCACAGGAACACGAGTGGGTTGCGAAACTGTGGGCTCTGGTAGCAATGGAATGTCTTACCTACTCGATCCGGGGGTCTCTCAGGCGATTCATCTCGGACTGGGCCAATCTGTTGGCATTTCTAAAGGCGGGAGCCCGCCGCACCTGGTGCCCCAAGGCTATGGAACTATTGGGCATTGTTCACCCTCAGGACGAATTGGACCTGTGAAGTCTTATATTCTGGTTCTTCTCGAGGTTTTGTCTTTGGGGCTTGGATCCCGCTTGGTGTATCTGGCTTAAAACTCCACCTGGGCTACTGGGCTGTATTCATGAGAATAATGTACCTAATCTGAGCTGTCGGCGAACCTGTAGGATCTGGGGGAAGGGGGGACAGAGGTGGGACAAGGGGAATTTCTATTAACACTAATTGCTACCTGTTTCATTGAAAACTGTTAATAAAAACGTATTGGAAAAAACAAAAAAAAGTCTCTCTTTGGCCATAAATTAACTGTCACCAGAAAATAATCAATGGTTGAGCTCCTATAAGTTGCTAGTTTCCTAAAGCAAACCTTAAATTGCTGATTGTCTTGGCCCAAAAGAAAAGTAGCTTCCTCGGCTGCTTACCAAGTGAGAATAGCCAACAAAACTACGCTGCTGTCGAGTTATAATTGCCACAAGTGGGACGAAATTTCACAACAAATAAACTCTGCACCAGAGCCTCTAAAAACACAGCTCTTACAAACAGTAGCTGAAGGTAGATAGTTAGCAAGCTCCATCCTAAAGAAAATAGCCTAGACGCAGCAGGCCATGCAGGGCGGATTGTTGCTGAGGTTACCCGCATCAACGCCACACATGGCTACGTCAATCGGTTTTCAAGCTGGAGACCCAAGCCACCCTTTTGAATATGCCTATTGAGCCCAACGCATTAAGCGGCCGAAGACACACTGAAGAGTACCAAAGCGCAATATGACCCCCCTTAAATCCCTGGTACAACTCACAAACAAACCCTTTGTGCAGAGAGGAGGCTTTAATACACGCCATTTTAGAGGACAGAGCTCCCAGCGGTCCTCCAATTGCAACCAGGGTGTGCAGAATTCAGCCTGGTGTTCCTCGCAGGGTCAATCCTCCCAACAAAATGTTCAAAGGGGCCACAGAAGTAGAGGTAGATCCTCCTCAAGAGGAGGCTGCACCCCACCAAAGCAATGACCACTCGCTACAGGTCCCCTCCCATACCTCTCCGGTAGGAGATTGCATTTCTCATTTTACCCACACATGGGAGGGATTACCTCAGATAAGTGGGTACTTTCCACCGTGGCGGGAGGCTATTGCATAGAACTCATACAAACACCACCCAACTATCCGCCAAGACAAAGACAAATCAGGAACAGCGCATCCTGCTAGAAGAGGTCACAGCACTACTGCTGAAGAACGCCGTAGAAAATGTCCCAGCAAACCAGGTAAACAAGGATATCTATCCAATGTACTTCCTTGTGCCAAAGAAAGACCTGACCATGTGCCCTGTGCTAGACCTGCGCCCTGCGAACACTTATGCCAAGCTTCCAAAATTCAGCATGACAACGCTACAAGACGTAATCCCACCGCTGAAATAGGGGGACTTGCACATCCTTGTAACTCCTGCGCCCTGATACCTCCAGGACTGGCGCACATTACATATAAATAAATAAATAAACATGGCAACCTTGGACATGAAAGGTGCATACTTTCATGTTTCAATGTTGCCAGCGCACAGAACATTCCTCTGCTTCAAAATAGCAAATTAACACCACCAGTTCAAGGTGCTACCCTTCGGCGTAGCCTCTGCTCCAAGGGTATTCTCAAAGTTACTAGCGGCAGTGCATCTACATAGAAAATCAATCCCAGTGTGCCCTTATCCAGACGACTGGCTGATAACCAGGGAATCCCCTGAAATTTGCAAGCAAAATACCCGAAGAACAATCTTCTGTTCCAACTGGGATTCTCGATCAACGAGAAAAATTCAAGTATCGTTCCAAACAAAACCAAACAGTTCTTAGGAGCTATCATAATGATGGGAGAGTGGCTAGTCTTCCCGTCAAATGAAAGAATACAAAACCTACTGCTGCAAAACCTCAGTATCTAGCTGGTTGTGAAAAAACTGTACGCAAAGCAATGCGCTTGCTCGGGATGATGGCTTCATGCATTTAGCTGGCTCTGCACGTACAGTTGCGCAAATGCGCTAAATGCAAAAGTGGTTAGCGAAACAGTGGTCTCATTCAAGCAGTCAGTGGGACGATCTAATGGTTGTTTCGCTAACCCTAGTTCAAGCCCTATGCTGGTGGAAAGGAAATTTCTGTTAAACGGAAAATCATTTCACAACCATACAGTGCAAGCGATTGTTAAAACAGACGCATCACTCTCCGAATGGGGAGCCCATTACCTTCACCGCACAGCGCATATCCTGTGGATACAGGTCACAGCCCGAAATCACATAAACCTTTTTGAGCTGTTAGCAGTGCTCAAAGCCCTACAAACCTTTCAAGTGCATCTAACAGGTCAAACAGTACAAGTCTTCACAGACAGCACCACTGCTATGTTTTGGATGAACAAGCAGGGAGGCACACACTCTCGAAGTCTGTCCAGGTTAGCCCAAACAATTTGGAAGTGGACACTCAGGCGCAATATGTTCCCTGTGTCTCAGCACATTCCAGGGGAACTCAATTCTCTGGCAGACTCGCTAAACAGAGATCCCCCTACCCGAAGAGCACGAGAGACATTTTAGACAATATCTTTTCCCTCTGGGGCTATCTTCCTTTAGACTTGTTCGCCACAAGCCACTCAATGCCCACACTTTCGCATCCGGGTTTCCCCAACCCAGATCCAAGGGGAACGCACTGGATTAGCTGGCCAGGAAAATTAGCTTACTCGTTTCCTCCAACATCGCTCCTGAGCAGGATAGTGCACAAGATCCACCAAGAACTAGTAACTCTAATCATGGTTGCTCCTATGTGGGCGAGACAACCTTGGTTTCTGCATCTGTGCACACTGGCGATGTGGGATCCAATCAATCCCCATGCCCCTTCAACATACTAACCCAACAAGGAGGGACAACGTTACACCCACTTCCTCAGTCTATGAACTTGGTGCCTGAAACCCTAGATTTTGGCCTTTTAAAACTACCTCAAAGGTGTATGGAAATCCTCAAAGAGGCACGTAAACCAAACGCCAGACACTATTACTTTAACAAATGGAAAAGATTTGTAATATGGTGTCAGTCAAAAAAATGTAAATCCCATCGAATTTACCCCATCACATATTCTTCATGACTTGCTCCACTTGCTAGACTCTGGCCTAGTATTCAACTCCATCAAAGTTCACATAGCGGCTCTATCCGGGTACACCACTTCTCAAAACAAGGTGTCCTGGTGGAAGGTCCCTGTTAAGGCGTTCATGGAGGGAGTAGAAGGCTCCAGGGTGGGGTCTCAATGTGCAACTCGCAAAGCTCATAGTACCTCCGTTTGAGCCTATGCACAAATCCAGCCTTAAACACCTAACATACAAAACGGCTTTTCTGGTGTCCATCACCTCCATAAGAAGAGTCGGTGAACTGCAAGCTTTGTCAGTGCAAGACCCTTCTTTGTTATCCTCAAAGACAAGTTGGTACTAAGAACACACACTAGGTTTTCACCCGAGTTCATTTCCCAGGTCTATGTTAACCAGTTCATTGAACTACTCGCTTTCTTTCAAAACCCTTCAAACTCAGCTGAGAAAAACCTCCATACATTAGACGTAAGAAGGGCGGTTCTTTACTATGTAAACAAGACAAAACCGCTTAGAATAACAGAGCAACTCTTGTCTCCATAGCACCTGGAAGGGAAGGTGATCATGTTTCAAAAAAAGCCATCTCCAGATGGATGGTGAAATGCATACAGCTATGTTACTCCCTGTCAAAAAAAAACTCTGCATTTCATACCAAGAGCGCACTGTACCAGGGGTAAAGGAGCTACTTTGGTCTTTACTGCAAACGTCCCGCTGGCCACCATTTGCAAAGCAGCTACATGGGGTTCCATACATACTTTTACTCAGCATTACTGCATTGACACATTCGAAAGCAGATTCACAGATGGGACAAGCCGTGCTAAAACATCTATTTGCCGGTGTACCTTCTCACAACCCACCACCTTCTCCAGACACTGCTCGCTATTCTATGCATAGCATTTGATCTAAGCAGATCCAAAAGCCTCGGTATAGATACATTACTCACTGTAATCATATTTCTGATGCTTGTATCTCTTAGATTTACATGCGCCTCCCCTTCCTCCCCTGTGGAGGAGTATAAGGTTCATAGATGTTTTCTGGCTTTATCTACTTTTATCTGGTTCAATACATCTGTACTCGTGCTACACTTCATGCTACCTCAAGTCAGAAACAAAACAATCTGGGGGACCTCGATGCCTGAAGGACCATGGGTAAATGTCGACGTTGCTTTTTTGAATTTCGAAAACAAAAAATGTAATACTCTGCTGCTACCACTAGATGTAGGCCTATGCATAGCATGTGAATCTAAGCAGATGCAAGCATCATAAATATGATTACGGTGAGTAATGTATCATATAGATGTATATTAGAAAATGCGCATTCAATCATGCTTTGTGGTTGCACTCGTATGAATCTGTCAAAAATTGCCCAAAATTACACTCAGTCAGCCAAAAGAATTGTCAGGACCAATTCCAGTTTATTTACACATCACTTGATAAAAAGGAAACTCAGTGCAAGGCGTTTCGCAGCCTAGCTGGCTACCTGTTGACATACAATTAAAACGTGGCTCTGATCGTATTTTTAAAGAGACAGTTTATGTTCTCTATGGTTCTTTGTTGTTAGTACTTCTGTTCTTTCTATACACAAAGTGTTGCCAGAAAAGTATAGGTAAGGCTTTTACAAATGCAATCAGACATTTTTAAACATTTTCTTAGCTAAGGTTTACTTTCAGCTAGCGTTAGGTGCAAACCAAATTAAGAACATCTTATTCTTGTCAGAGTTTGAGCAGTTATTTTAGCAAAGTTTCACAACAAGGTGCCATGTAACTTTTTAATGTGCAGTCAATACGGAATAAGTACAACCTTTTAGGTAACAAAATGGGCGAAAGTGCATTGCGCAAACATTTATAAGCATAGTGCATGAAGCCTGTAACTTATTCACAGGGCTAACCAAAAATTATGGTTGCAGATCGTCTATATTGATCAAAAAATGAACCAATGAAGTGCATTACCAAAGTTGTTATTCACATTGTTAGCTAATAGGTTCAAATCATAAAATAATTGCTGGCGGCATCCTAAATCGAATGCTTGTTCAAATTCCATTATGGCGCGTAGTGCGTTCAATTTCATTGTGCCGATGTTGACAAAGTACAGGATACAAAAGTTAGAATATATAATGCATTGTGCTTATTGTTACAACGCAGAGGCAAGGACAGAAATAGGGCTACATTGATGTCGGATATTGTACACCGAAAGTGAGTATAGATAACCAAAGTGCATTGTGCATTGGGTAAAGTGCATTGTGCATAATGTCTCTTCTGGTTGCCATAGCTTGTAGGGGCAGACCAATATATTAACATCTCTAAAATGTATATAAAGATTCAAATAGAATGCACAATACATACAAGATAGAAAATGGCTAAAAAGTCAAAGTGCATTGTGCTTAGAGTAAAGTGCATTGAGCATAGTGCTTAATAATTAAGCCTGGGCAAGTCCCTGCGTGCGGGGTAACTAAGCAAAGTTGATGTGCTTACAGTACACAAACTTAATGGGTATTTAAGATTTGTAGCTTGTTGACACTGGAGCGCAAAGTACGAGCACATGCATTTTTGTTGAACAGAAGGCCTGGCCAACAGACAACATCTTGAGTCTGTTATTGAATGATCATACAGAGCAAACTATTGAAATTTACAGAAACAAGAAAACAATTATTATGAAATAAGGAATGGAGAAAGGTGCAACAGAGGTTTAAGTAGAAGGAGCTAGGCAGACTGGGGGACACGCAACTAATCTGAAGGACCAAGATAGAAAACAGAGAAAAATAGCCTATCTAGTGTCACTTAGTGCTGTATCAGCTGCCCAGAAAGTTGTACAATTCTTCGTCCAGATTATATCCTTTCGGTCTTTATTTCGAGATCCAGAATGTATTTTGCCTTGGCTTAGCTCGAGCTCTGTTTCCTCCTCTGCAATGTTTCTCTATGGTATGTATCTCAAAAAACTTTAAACCCTCCAATTTGCCATTGTGTTTCTCTCGGAAGTGTAATGCCATTGGATAAAAAATTCTTGATAGCTTACATGGGCTGTAGAATGCGGAGCTTAAGCTTTCCAATTGTGCTCCCAACATACCAAAGTTCACAAGGGCACGTCAGAACATATACCACATATTCGATGTTGCATGAGATGTTTACATTCAATTGGACTTTGTGGCCTAGCACCGAATACAAATAGCTTGTTCTATTTTCTGCAAATGTACATGCCTTGCAGTTTGTACATTTATGAAACCCGGTAAGACGTGCATTCAACCATGTACAAGAGCTGCTGGGTTTGTCAGGAGTCATAATTCTGCAGACCAAACAATTTTTCAAAGATGTAGGCTTTCTGAATGTAATGCTCACTCTTGTTCCTAAAATGTGAGCTAAATTAGCATCTAATTGCAACACGTGCCAATGTCGGTGTGATATTGCCAGATGAGGCTTGAATGTGCCCCAAAGGTGAGAATAAGTCTTGTTTGGTCAATGTCTTTTTTGTTGGCTAGCACCTTATTTATTTGGAGTAGGTCACAATCCAAGCATCATGCTTTTAAGTAAGCTCTTTCCAAAATAGCCATGGAATATCTTTGGTTCAGGAAGATGTGTGCTGTTACTCGGCACTCTCTATCAAAAGATTCCAATTTGGTACAGTTCTGGCGTATCCTTACAAATTCACTGTATGGTATACTCCATTTGAGTGTGAGGGGGTGATTGCTACTGGCAAACTGCAAATTAGAGCTTGTGGGTTTTCAATATCACTCTGTAATTATCTCACCTTGATCCGATTTCACTACAACATCCCAGAAAATGATGTATTCTTTACTATGTTTTTCTGTGAACTCCAAATTTAGCGTGTTATTGAACATTTAGAAGAAGTTTTTCCATTCTTCTTAATCTCCTTTCCAGAGAATGAAGAGATCACCAATGTGTAAAGCAGCCATAGTAAAATCGTGTCTGTATATTCGCTGTTTGCTTCTGTCTAGACAGTGAATTTTTCCCACCAACCCATCACTAGGTTGGCATTAATCTGGGCGAAGGTGGTGCCTTGTAATTTAATGTAGTAGTCGTTGTGAAAAAGAAAAATATTGTTGGTTAGATGGACAAAAAGTGTAGAGACCTTGTTTCCAGGGAATGCTTGCATGCTCGTTTGCCATCGGACTGTTGGATGGATGGATGTGTAAAGTGAGGCGACATCTAGTGGTGCCAGCATACAATTAGGTTCCCATTGCACACCGTTCATTTTGCTCAAGAAATCCTTGGTGTCAAGAAGATATGAGGGAAGAGAGGGCACCAAGGGGAGCAGTGTTTCATCGACATATTTGGAGATGTATTCTAACAATGCTCCATTGAGAGTCCCTATCGGTCTGCCTGGGGGTCTCTTCATATTCTTGTGCAATTTGGGCAAAAAATAGATTGTCGGCATTGTGGGGAACTTGATGTGTAAATAATCAGTCATCTTGATTAAGGATGCCCTTCTCGAACCACTTGAGAATTAAAGTAGTCAATTTCTGATCAATCCCAGGTGTAGGATCACAATCTAGTTTGTTATAACACTGATCATCGGACAGTTATCTCTTGGCTTCCTTCACATAGTCGTTTTTATTTTGGATGACTATATTTGTGCCCTTATTTGAGGATTTGATGATACAATTGGGAAGGTTCTGTGTTCTTTTAGAGTTTCTTTCTTTTTTAGTAAAATTATTTAGTATGCGACTTTGCGGTCACCTGGCTTTCTTGAGGTCATGTATGACAAGATCTTGAAAGGCTTCAATCTGCCAACATGGTTGGAAGAGAGGATTGAAACTGGATTTATTCTTTAGTTTGCTCTTCACGGGCCAATTAGTACTGCTATTTAATGTGTCTAAATCAGGGATAGGGACTGCTTCATCTAGTTGAGCCCTGGATTCCAGATGGACCAAATCTAATAAAGGACTGAGATCTTCTATGGCTACTTCTGTTTTACCCTACAAACTGACGGTTTCTTTGCTTTTGGGTGGATTTACACAAAAAACCTTTTGAGCTGCATTTTCCGCATGTCTTAATCGAGGACTATTCTAGTTTTGGCGTAATCAAAACATGCTGTTGGGCAAAAATGAAAGGCATTTAAGGACTTTGTTTTGTTCTTTAGTTAAAAGATGATTAGAGTGATTTACAATACATTAATCCATATTTTGTACGGAAGGCTGTTTTCCATTCGTCGCCTTCTTTTACTCGCACCAGATGATATGCCCCCCCGGAGATCTAACTTGGTGTATATGCAAGCGTCCTTCACCTGGTCACGGAGTTCAGGAATCAGAGGCAGAGGATAACGGTCTTTAACCGTTATCTGGTTCAATGCGCGGTAATCGATACAAGTTCTAAGGTCGCCTTCTTTTTTAGGCTCGAAGAACAAAGCCGAGGATGCCGGGGACTTTGACGGGCGAATAAAACCATTGGCGAGGTATTGATCCAAATATTGTCTCAAATGCAGGTTCTCAGGTTCGGTAAGGGCATAAATCCTGCTACAAGGGGGTTGTGCACCGGGCACCAGATCGATTTGGCAATCGTACGATTGGTGAGGAGGTAACGTGTTGGCCTGTTCCTTTTGGAAGACGTCCTGAAAGTCCTGGTATTCCGGAGGTAATTGCATGGAGGCAGAGGTTACAGATGCTAGATTAATCTTCAGGTTTTCTGGGTAGCATGTTTGTGCACAATCCGGGAAGGTTATTCTCTTAGCTCGCCAATCAATTTGAGGATTATGTGTCTCTAACCAAGGAATTCCAAGAATAAGCTGAAACTGTGGAGCATTGATTACATCAAACACAACTGCCTCCCGATGGCCGTCAGGACCAATAAGAGTCACCCCAGTAGTGGAATGTGTTACCGGTCCAGAGGCCATTTCAGTTCCATCGACTGTGGTGATGACATCTTTGCTGGTTTTAGGACGGAGAGGGAGGTTAATCCTAGAGGCAAATTCACGATCCACATAGTTTCCAATAGCCCCACTATCGATGTATGCCTTTATTGCATGCAACCGCTTAGGCTTTTCTGGATCTACGAGAACCATTGGCACAATGAAATGCACGGTCTGAGAGTTAGTTTTCAAGCTCGGTAAGCGGACCCCTACGCTTGTCGGGCTGAGTCGTTTCCCGAAACAGAGTCTTCATGGTTTTTATCAGCGGCTCCTACCGCTTTTCGGGGCGGTTTTGCCGGGCAATCTCGTAGAAAGTGTCCAGAGTTCCCACAATAAAGACATAATTTTAACTGCCGCCTCCTTTCACGTTCCTTTTGAGTTAAGGGTTCTTTAACCCCTCCAATTTGCATAGGCTCAGAGACATCAACTCCCTTGGGGTTAGCGTGGGTCTTCACCAACACCCGGGTCTCAAACCTGGACCGATCTGTTTTTCTGTTTTGAAGTCTGTGATCCAATTGGACCACTAAGTCTATATATTCTGTGCATTCTTGGGGCGGATTTACAACTTGGGCCAAGATATCTTTAAGTTCTCCGCGTAGACCTCGATAAAATAACGTGACTCTTTTATCCTCTGGCCATCCCGTTTCCACAATTAGTCTATTAAAGGCTGCAATATAGGATAGGAGGTCCAGATTGCCCTGTCGCAGGGATAGAAGTTCGTCATCCAGAGCCTGCCCCTGAGAGTGTCGAGCAAATAACCTTTGCATGCTTGCTTGAAATCCTTGAAAATCACGGAGAATCGGGTCATCTTGAGTAACCAGTGGAACTGACCAATATGCAGCGCAGCCGCTGAGATATGACAATACAAAGGCTACTTTGGTCTGATCATTAGGGAAGGCCCCAGGTCTGCATAGGAAGTGCAAACAACACTGATTCATGAATACGGCGAATCGTTTGGGGTCCCCAGCAAAGTGTTCAGGTGGGGCCAGAGGCATGTTTCCAGGTAGATTAATCTGCACAGGGTTACTGGGAACCACAGGAGCGGGGTTCCCTCCGGAACAGGGTAGAGGAGTTTGTCCAGCTTGACCTTGCAAAAGCTGTCTGGCCAGGTTATCAGTTCTTTCCTTTGATATTATTAATTCCCTCTTGAGGGCATTAGTCTCTTGACGAGCAGCATGTACTTCGGCCCGTAATGCCCCCAGTAATAGGGCCAACTGATCAGTCTCAGAAGTTTCCATAGCGCCTGGGTGGGAATTTGTAGGAAGGCTTCGCGTTCTGTAACCCTCACCTGACTACCACGGGAGCGCTGGCCTGGTTCGCGCTGCTGTGACCTCGTCTAAGGCGATGCGCAGGGTTCGGAAGACGGACTGGACCAGGCCCCAGATCTGGCTTGTCTGACTCGCAGAAGTATCCTTCTGTAGGTGAGAATAGGGGGTTAACTGTCTGCGGGGTAATGCAATCGGCCTCCCACTTCCCCCTCTCACCCTCCTCAAACCCTTCTGTGCTTCCCCGTAGCGTCTCACCTTAGGGTCTGGAAGGACGAGCTCTCCATCCTGCTTCTGATACAGGGGCGCGTTGGTATCCAGTTACGTCACTGGATTTTCAGATGGGTGAGAACCAAACTTGCTTGGCTTCCAGGTAAGTTTTTCTATAAGTGGTTCCACTTGTGTCCATGCATTAATGTTCTAATGCTAGTGTCTTTTTCCCCATAGGGGCCGGGGTACGGAATGCCGGGGAACAGGCACCGACCCGAGGTGAGCGGTGAAATCCTTGAGGAAATCAGGTAAGTCTTTAATGAGTGTTTTGGTAATGTCTTTTCATTCACTCATTAACGCTGATGTCTTTTTCCCCTTAGGGGCCGGGGTCCGAAAATGCCTGGATGCGGCGCGGACCCGAAATGAAAAGGGAATGACCCAACAGGTAAGTCTTGACATGGAGTTTTAGCTTCCCTTTTCCCTTCTTTCTCTCACCTTTGTTCTTGTCTTTTTCTCCCTAGGCGCGGGGGCGTGACTGCGAATCCGGATGGTCGCTGTTGAACATGGAGGCGCCCTGTAAAGGTGAGTAGAATGCGGCGCAGCAGCGATCGATGCGATGTGCTTTTAAAAATAAATGTCTTCCTTTTCAGGATTGTCGGCGAAATGTCTCTGGGATGCAGATTTAGCAGGTGAGGCCTTTTCCTTCTTCTGTTCTCTTGTTCCCTTCCTTTGCAGGTGATTCAGGATGCTGGCAGGTGTGGCAGAAGTCAAGATGCAGGAGCAGACACGGTGAGCGTCCAGCTGCTAGATGCAGAACAACGCGAAGCACGTGTGGCTGATCGGGTGTGGTTTAAATAGCCTTGGAAGAAGTTCCTAGAATGTGTCCTTCCTCCAATCAGGTATGTATCCTTCCCCGACCACGCCCGGGTGGTAAATGAGTCCCACAGGTAAAGTAGTTCCTTTCAGGCCTCAAGGAGGCCGGGGTTCTGCAGCATGGTCTGCATCAGGTAAGTGCACCCAAACACTTTCATAATGAGCCTGGCGCCTATGGCGCCAGGACTGACGTTTTCTATGAGCCTGGCGCCATAGGCGCCAGGACGCTGTCCAAAGGGCCCCTATAAGGGGTTGCTGGGACCTTCCCCGGGGACTTGATGTCCACTTTCGGGGACGCAGGGCCTGAGCCGGCTCCCCGGGAGCGGGCATCGTGACAGGCCACTGCAAGTCTGCTACATGTCTGGTCTGCCTATGCCAAATCACGTTAAACATTGTTGCCCTTATTCCATACTTCACATACATATCAAACGCTGGCGACCCTATGGGTGGCGCAACCTGGCCAGTTTCCCAAGATTGTCTACCGCAGTGGAAAAATCCCACTAGACAAGAAGACAATTTCCCAGGCAAAATTGATCTTTTACTCGTATTTTACCCTGGGCGTTTGATCTTGCAAGAGCAACACTCAATCAATATCAGGGCCATTAAGAATCGGGGCACGACTCACCTGATAAGTTTGTCACTCAAGACGCAATTCTTCTGTATACAGACGCAACCAAGAATCATTGTGACTACGTATCTGGTTCAATCTGCCGCGTTTCAGGACCCTTGCCTCAATGCCCTCTGGACGCTCGATCAGGGATCGGCTGTGTACAGATCTGCAAAGGAGTCTCTCATCACTTCTACAGTGGCGCCCCGAACACCTTTCTATCCCGGCTCGATGGTCTCTTCCACGATTTGTTTTTGCCTTCTTCAATCTTAACGTATACGATGGAACAAAAGGGGGAGGATCCCTATTCGGGCACCATTCTTTGCTAGGCCCTGAAGACCCTTTGCATATGGAAACCAAGTCACAATCACCATATACTAGTGATACGACAGACACAAGGTTCGATTTCCAAGTACTAGGGTTTATTGCAAACTATATGCTCAGCCGGCCGACTGGGTCTAAAGTCTCACAACGTGTGTCACCCAGACCTCGTGAGACGCAAGAGAGCGAACATCATACAAACAGTTACATATATACAAAATATTAGCCTTCAAGGCACATCAGAACCGCCCATAATGTATCTTCTTTAGCTAGGGTTCGGTGATTGACAATTATGACACATTATGACAAGTTTCTTAATCTATTATATTCAGCAACAGTGGCAGACATAGTTCTTTGTTATAAAGAACATAAAGCACTCGTTCAGTGAGGATATTGTGTTCGCGGGTGAGACACATTCCAAAGCACCTTATCTACTAGTTTCTATTCGTGAACTTGGGGTCAGCCCGTTCTGAGGCAGATCCGTGAAGGAGGACCGCTAGAAAAGTATAATTCATGTTTTAACTGCCTATTTCTACAGCTTTAGTGAGACAGGCCGGCACCTGGGCCGCTGATAAAATGCTGTTTCTGCTTGCTCTCAAGGATTTCATGAGGGAGGAAAACAATGCATTTCTGTATTGTTTGGCATTCCTCTCTGGGCTGATCTTTCAACATGCAGGCTGTGGCCTCGTACCGCATATGAGCTTTTCAGAATATAATATGTTTTAGCAAAGCATTTAACAGAAGAGCAAAACAACAAAGAGAGATCAGCACAAAATGGCAGATGTTACACAAGATGGATGCCCTGTGGTTCTATAGGCGATTCGGTGATCGCACATGATGCAATTGGTTTATGGCCAACATAATATACCTGCTCTACTTGGTTTAGGGTCATTTCTAGACTTACAGACTGCCTAGCACCTGGCTCGCCACACCGCGTCTCTGTAGCGGGGGATTGCAGAGTGTTCACGCCCCCCCCACCGGAATCCAGTGGATAGAGCCCAGTCAGATCCTTGGCATATAACACCCTGATGAACACAAAAGGAGCCACCCACTCCAGCGAGGCCCAGGGCGACCAACCAGCAGGCACACCCTTGTCCGAGACCTTGGGCCGGAACCCTTCCAGGGGGAGAGCAGGACACGGAGGGACGGCCCCACAGCCGGCCAATTTAGGTAGGCACCCTGCAGCTGGGACACGACCTCAGCCTGCCCCCACCATTCCTCAAAGATCATGCTCCTCCAAGCCGATCCCCCTCTCTCCGGCTCGCAGCCCTCCACTGGGATGCCCGCTGTGGAGTGGAAATCAACTGTCCCAATAAACAGGCCCTGGGTCCACACACTCCAGGCGAGCAGTGGCGCCAACCGCGGATGACAGGCGGGCTTCTTCTGGCCTCCGAAGCATGTCTCCTGACTGGACCTCCTCCTCCACCCTCTGCTCCTATGGTGGAGTTTCCCATGCCCTCTCACTAGGGGCTCGCTCTTCCCCCCAGCGACTCGCACAATATCCAGGGCCAGAGAGTCCGGTGGGCAGTCACCTGCACTCCTTCACCCCACCACACTGCCGGGATACTGCTGCTAACTGCCAGAAGAGCAAGTTCAAGGGGCACTTCCCCGGCAAAACACGCACGCACCTCTTTCACCCTGCACCTCACCGGGGCAGTGGGCTGGTGCGGACTTCCCCCACGGTCTTGCTCCACTGCCAAATGGATTGCCTGGGGCCACCGACCACGCAGGGATTCTCCCGCACGCCCGCCCTCGACACCATGGCTCCCCGCTCCGGGTCCACTAAGGGGTAGAGTCTGCTGTCCCAAGCCTTCGCCGGAGTCCTGCAGTCTGGACTACAGGCGCCCCTCTCGCAGTCCTTGGGCAGCGAGCCGCGGCCCAGGCCCCTGCCCTTCCCCCACCGCCAGACAGCAGGCCTCAGCGCGGTTTCATCGGCCGGGAAGGCCCTGCCTCGGCTCCTGCTCGCTGCTCGAATACGACAGTTCTCAGATCTCCTGGCACTTGTGGGCTCCGGGATCACGCTCCGCCGCAGTTCTAGGGTTTCATCCAGCCCCAGGGGTGGGGGGGTCAGACTTCAACTCCCACAGGGCTGAGGGGGGCTCAGTTTCCAAATATCAGCGCCCCGGGGAGGAGATCAGCTGAGACACTTCAGCACATCTCAGCGCCCCCTGGTGGCTCCCTCAATACCAATGCTTAATAACCATGGGCTGACGTCATGGCCTACTATGGACTAATCCTAAGAAGGCGTGTATTATAAATATGATTTGAAGAGGACTATTAAGATAAAACTGGCCATAGAAAACAGAGGATTTGGGAAAAGATGGGATTTCTTTGAAGAGGGTTTTGTTCAATCATGTTTGAGGGTGGTTTGGAATAAAGTATTTTTGAGTGTTTTAACTGTTGCAAAACTGTATAAAAGATGTCAACTGATGTGGTTTGTTGAGACTTGGGTTAGTTTGGTCCTGCAACACCATCTAACTGCTCCCCAAAGAATTGAACAATAAACGTGCTTTATGTACAACCGTGTACTCACTTCTTAAGTGGTGGGCCTGTTTGGATTAAGGTGATTAAAGACCCATCCGCAAAGCAGGAAATAAAATGAGAACTCAGACCGGAGTATTGTTCTGTATGTTGCTAAACTGTCAAATGAAAGCGCACTTAGGATATCAGTCACAGTGCTCAATAGACAATGATGTGGCACTGCTTCTCTCCATGCCCATGTCAAAATTTGTATTAAAAGAACCTATATCTGAAGGTCTTCCTTTAGGGTCTGGAATCTTTAAATCTTTGGATTTGGAATCAATATTTTTAAAAGAAATGGACCTATTGAGAGATTAATCTCTAAGCTTCTGTGAAACAAATGCTATTGTCTAGTTAACCTATGGTGGTGCAACAAATACTACTATCTTAACATATTTGAGCAATCTGGTAACACGGAATCAGGGTGATAAACAACATGCAAAGGATAGATTTGTTACTACTACAGATCCTTTGGCTTTAAGAATACAAAACATTTTTTCTAAAGTACTCCAAATGGGCCAAATTAATCTATTACACTCCATCATAAGGAGGGAAATGATGGTGAAAGGGATAGCAATAATAACTGTCCAGCCCTCTTTGAAACATGCACTCAACTGACAGTACTTTATCTACCCCTTCAAGCAGCGCCACATATCTGTATTCCCAAAGCTGGGGTTTGCAACCTTTGGCTCACTTGATGTTTTGGACTAAAACATCTATCAACTTCTATCAGCCATAGGTTTCATAGTGAATGGTGAGGGATCATGGGGTGTCGTAATCCAAAACATATGGAGGGCGACACACAAGACCCCTGTTCCGAGATGCTTCAAGTCTACAAACACACTCACAAGTGCTTGTCTATAAAACAATTAGGCTTATTTTATCAATCATTGCATGCATCCAAGGCAGTTGGCTGCAGGGTTTGAAATTGAGGGGACCTGGGAGATATTTAGCTTCTACTTCTAGCATAGTAGAGTCTGGTTAATTTGAAACCAACAGCTACCAAGAGCTACTTTTGGCTCCTAGGGACAACTGGTGCCTTCCAAACATGTAAATGTGATGTTATTTTTGAGTATTTGAGAATGTTAATAAAGAAGAATTAGAACATATCTAATATACATTTAAACACAATGGTTCATACAATTTTTTTAAAGGAGCATCTGTGGTTGCTCCTGGTTCCTCTGCGGTAGCCCCTGCCTACAGGGTGATTCCCAACACCCAGGAGCTGGTTTTAGCTACTGCTCATCGAATCTCAATTTCGAACCCTGGGATACTGGGCCAATAATCAAGAGAGGTCCATAAGAAGACAAATGGGGTGCAAACAATTTCTCTAGGGAATGAAGGGATTAAGATTACATTCCCCAATTCAAACAAATATGAAATCCTTACAGCTTTGAAATGACATACAATCCGGCTCTTGCCCAACATGGCACTGAATAGCCCTTTACAGCCTTTGGCTAACAGATCATTGTAGGTAAATATACTCAAACTGGCAGCCCTGCAAATAAGCAGTGTACCAGCCACTGTTATGACCTACAAACAGGCAAATATTCCCTTAAAAATAGGCAGTGAAATACCAACAATAATTAGGAAACAAGGGACACAAAAGACATTATCCATGCAGCCCGGAACAAATGTTCGAACCAGCAGTACCCGCAGAGCTGTGCCACAGATATGAGATCTAACATCACTGCCCCATCTGAAGAGGACAGTTTCCATGAATTACTATAAGAGGTATAAATCACAAATGGTATCTTAAAAAATGAAAATGTAACTTAATTCTGTTTCGTGTAGTTTTTAGTCCCTGCTCTCCCCCTTGACAACTGGCTGGGATCGCTTGCTTTGTAAGTGGACTGGAAATGAAGGTTCCAAAAGACACTTTAAAACTCAAATTTAACCAAAAGAAATTCACAAAAGTTAGAGTTCTGATACATTTTATTGGACTAACTACGAATATTATGTTGAGATGGAATAACGCATTAGCTTTCGAAGTCACAAAAAACTTCATCAGATGGTGAAAAAGCAAAAATGAGTGGGAAGGAAATCGTAAAGCGTTTTACATTCAATGCTGGCAATCAAGGAATAGAGAGCATTGATCACCTTATAAAGCTACACTGCAGAACCCTTTTCCTGCAGACAGAATGTCTAACTGCTCTGTCAGCAGGAGGTGGTGGAGGCACCATGTACTTGACTAGATTGCAAGCAAACAGGTTACAAAACACTTACAGGCCAAATGGAGCATCCTCGCTAGAAGGAGCATCCAATGAATAGTGCTTAGTAAAAGTCAAAGGAGTGGCCCAAGTGGCAGCTTTGAAAATTTCAGGGAAAGAAGCATGCCTCAGACAAGTCACAATGCGGCCTTAGCCCCAGTGAAGTGAGCCCAAACAAAGTCTCTGCAGAGTCTGCTCTCCTTTCAGATCATAAGATTAAGAGATGTAGGAGACCACTCTCCTCTGGATGCTTTTTTCCAAAGTTATGATCCGATCGTCTCGGTGATTAAGTGTGCTTATGTAATATTTGAGTGTTCTTGCAACATCCAAGTTATGCACAATCTTCTCTTCTCTGGAAGTATGTGTGGGGCCTTGGAAGAAAAATTCTTGGTTGAGATGGAACTCCGTAACCATTTTGGAATAGAACCAAGACTATCTTGTCTTCATCAGACTAGAAAAGGCTCTTTACAAGAAAATGCTTGGCGCTCTTCCATGCACCTACTGAGCGTGATAGCGACTAGGAAAGTAGTTTCCATGCAAGTAGATGAGGATTGCACAATGCCATTGGTTAGTAGGGCTTATATATCAAGGACGCTAGAACCATATTTAAGTACCACTGAGGGGTAGGATCTCTGATCTTTGGATGTAGCGAAGCAGACCCGAAAATGACACTTAATGGCTTCATTAAAAAGGGCAAAAACAGTATTCTTCTATGTGTCGAAGAAAAGGCCTGAAGGTGCAAAATAAGACATCTTTGACTGCAAATGTAATAGGGTACAAGCTGTTTCCTAGCAGCCACTGATTGAATCCTAGCCATTTACAATTGTATTGGTTTTGGTAGGTTCTTGACTAGTGGTTGACATAATGATGAGGTTTTCTTCCGAAATATAAAGATGGGCAGAAGACAAGCTGTTCGGGTACCGGGATATTAAGTTCAGCAATGGTAGGGAGTGGTAAAGAACCATTAATTTCATCTGGGATAATAGGTCCAAGATTTGAAGGAGGCGATAATATGAAAATGTAATTTTCCATGGCTAAAATTGAGCTATTAGGATAATTGTCGAACATTGGCTCCATATGGTATTTGATCAGAGTCCCCTAAATCAGAGGACAAGGCAGGAATGCACACTGGTTCTTGTGAGACCAAACTGAGAAGAAATGCTTCTCACAGGGAACAAGCTGTGATCCCCGTACTTGATGCCAACTGTGGGCAAAGGTAGTTGAACTATCACAAAGAGGTCCAACTGTGGGTGACCCCATTTGATGAAGGCCTCTGGCCACTAAATGTTTTAGTTCCCACTACTAGGATACATGCAACAGTCTGCTTCATGTATCCACTGCATATTTTTGTTGCCTTGAAGATGGGACGCTGTCAGGAAAAGAGGGGTGTGCTAGGTTCTTTCTTCTAGCTTTTTGCCTTGCAGTGCGGCATACATCTCTTGGAGCTGCCGTCTATTGAAAACGTTACACCGCTGATCAGCGGCCAGCAGATTGTGCTGCTGGAGACACCCTGCTCCCCGCACTATCCACTGTCAGGGTGAGGGGGGTGAGGAAGTGAGCTGAGGAGGAGTATAAGGACTTGAATTACACTCGTGGAAACGGGGGTAATGGGGGCAGGGTATCTGAGCCCCGCTGCCCCACAGTGCTCACCCCACACACAACCACCTGCCAGTCTGCCTGTCTCTGACAATGAGTGCATTCCACACCCTGCAGGAGGCAGGCGTTCAGGGCAAGCGTTGTTGTTGGTGGTGGAAGAGTGGCTTGTGGTCTGCTGTGGCCCGCTGGTGACGCAGATAAACAGACCTGTCACTGATTAAACTGAACCTGCTTACTCCCTGCACGTATTTGATACTAAGAGCACCCACTCAGCTACTGCACCTGTAAAATATGCCAGCAGTATCTCGAAAATATCCTCTGAGAAGCAAGGAGCGCCTGTCTCACAATCGCCCCTGTGCAATCTCTCAAAATCGAAAGAAGAAAAACTGCAAGAAAATAGCTTGTGGTCCGGATACCATCATTATTGGAGCTGCAGAGTTCTTGCGTAACGGGATTAACCCTGATTGCTCAGTCAAAGGTAAGATCACTGCTTTCTTCAAAGCCACGTCAAATAAAACGATTAGAACACTTCCGCTAACTGAACCCTCTACCTCTGCAATTTTATCCATCCGTCCGACCTGTGCTAATATATCATTAGATGCATCTTGTGACAATCCAATTGAAAACAATTCCTTGCTGAACTTGGTCCTCGACGTACAGAATGCATTGATTGAGAAACATGGCGCGCCCTCCCACTCCATTGAACCTATGAATCCACAATCCCAAAGCCTTTCCAAAACGCCTGATCTGACAGATTGCGGCAAATGCTCAAACCACCACTAATCCTAAGAAAGCAACTAGACCAATGTAGGCCCGCTGAACAGAGACCTGCATAAACCACAATCACGGAAAAAGAATAAGGGTACCACACAAAAACATGGGGCAAATTCGAAAGGTAAAAAAAGCCAACCAGAAACCCAGTGGTAACCCAAGCACTGGGGTTAAATTAGGGTTAACCATCCCTAAGCACTCAAGGTGTCAGGAAACAGACAATGTATTTGACATTCTACCTATCGAACCATCGGTAGATAAAACACAGAAAGGATTGCCAATACTGGAATGTAAAATGTCTGCAAGCAAAACAACGAATAAAAAGCAATCAGCCATTGATGATCAGCATGAAAGAGATTCAGGATTGTTGGATGATGAGAGCACTACAACAATTTCAAAGGCCCCACTGTCTTGTAATAATAATAACAATGCAGATCATCGTACATCACAGCTGGCCTGCCCTACTCTATTAGACCCTATTGCATAAGCAAATAATGTTTCTTCCATTCCCACATCATTGGTTTGGGCAAAAGAGAAATCCAGAAGGATACAAACACTAGACTTGTAAGCAACATCGCATAGCTCATATTTAATGTGGTTGAGTTATTGCACCAAGTCAATGCCCTAGCCTTCATCTCCACACAGGACCTGGCCTTGGTTGAATTACCCAGCGACCCCTTTGGTGCAAACTGTGCAACGATTCATCTTGTTTCTTCAATCCTAACTGAGCTAATTATGTCCCAAACTTCTAAATTCCAGCGGAAGGGTTACAAGTTCATTAAAGGTATAGAACAAGTGGATAAGCCGAAATGGAAAAGCTCACATCGAAAAACATTGAGGGCAATTCAACAGATGAAACTGTTAGATCTATCGTCTCCAAGATATGTGAATCACTGCGATAAAAATACACTAATCAGCCTTGCCACATGTCCTATTCTGAACCCCATTCTGCTATGGTCGAGAGACTGGAGAATATATTCGCCCAATTAACACTCTGTTCATGCAACACATGTGGATGTGGTTCTTTTACAAAAAACAATAGAGGGGGTTCAAAATATCTCTTAACTGCTGACATTTTTCTCCTACAAGAAACCAGGATGACAAATGTCTTATATTGATGGCTTCTCTTGTTTTCAGGTTATGGCTCAAAGAAATCAACTAAGACGTCCATATTGGGGCCTTTTAGTAGGTGTTGCATCCCACCTTAGGGCCACTGAGTTTTTAAGCCATGCTACATGTAAATATGTCTTAGCGGTTTGTGTGAAATCGGTTTTAAATGAGGCATCTGATGCTTTCTTAGTTATTAATGTATATAACATCCATCGTGACGCTATCATCGATCACATTGACCACCTAATTGAAAGTTGGGTGTTGGAGCATATTACCTGCCCCTTCTGTGTTATAGGTGGCCTGAATGATCACAGATTTAAACAAGAGGTGTGCCACAAGGAAATGTTGAAGGACCGTGTCCTGATCAAAAATGAATACTAAATATGGTCCATAATTTGTGGTGAGGGGGAACTTAAAAGGAATTTTGGTGGCTGGCTAAGATGTATCCACCTCCACCAGTTATTACAATTGATGGGGACTGATGAGGATGTCTGTACCTATACTTGGACTAATGGGATTCCTGGATCGATTTTGTGCTAACAGAGGGTTTTTCCCATGTTAAAGCATTTAACCAGATCCCAAACATTGAGTGACCATCTAATAGTAGAACTTCTACACAGTGAACCTTCTCCCCTGCTTCTCCTCTAAATGGACTACACATAATACATAACGGAGACAATAGTCTAAAGTGGCCAGAAGCAAACATTACTAAAATGAATAATTCCATTTTGAGATTACTGGTTGACAATGATCTCCCAAATATCAAGGGATTAAATCAATTCAAAGTAATTGTAAAAACTTAACTTGACCATCACCTAATGCTGCAAAACAAATGTGGCCCTAGAAGAATACAACCCCCTCAAGAATAAATTATATGATCAAGCATTAGTCCTGAAAAGGAGGGAATACGCCTAAATATTCGACAAATAAAGAAATATACCTGCAATTGCTTGGAGAAGAAAACTTTAATTAAGAAAATAAACATGAAATACAAAAACTGGGTTAGGCAACACAGGGGCTCCATAGCTGCTGCTCATTGGCAGATTATGTATAGCGCCTTGAAGGCAAATGACTCGAAGTTCTGGCATATCTTAAACACACATAATACCCAACTGATGAAACGTGAAATAAATCCCATTCAACATGACAAATGGGAAGAATATATCTTAAATCTATATTATAAAGCCGAAATCACAGCTCCCAGTAGCAACTATTTGGATGTTCCAGATAGATCATTTTTTTAATTTTACAAAGCTGAAAATTGAATTTATTATAAATAAATCAAAACCATTGGGAACGCCAGGCCCTGATAGATTGCCTAATGTCATCTTGAAGAAAGATCCAAAAATTGTTATTTTCACTGAAATAGTTAAAACTGGTACACTGCCCACAAGCTGGAATCAATAAATACAATACCTATCTATAAAAAAGTCTCACGCAAGAATCCGGCAAATTACCAACTGCTTGCCATGATTGATGCTACTGCAAAGATTTCCTCCCAATTATTCCTGTACTACATCAATCAATGGATTAGTGAGAAAACCATCTTTAAGAACCAACAGTCAGGTTTCACAAAGGGCTGCGGTACAATTACTAGCTTGTGGTCATTCGGAAAAGTTTAATTGATAATTCAAATACTTTATTTATAGGTCTCATTGATTATACAAAGGCCTTCGACACTGAACTGAGCCATCTTGTGGGGAAAAATGCGCCCTTCATCCCCAAATTGTAAAAGCACTTTATAGCAACACAGAGGGCCGCGTCAGAACCAACCAGGAGGGAAGAACAACTGAAATGATTAAAGTAAATCATGGCCTTAAACAAGGCTGCACCCTGGCACCTGTATTGTATAATTTATATATGGCTGACCTGTCCCCTGCTATGGAAAATAGTAGTAATAGTTCACCCCCCATTGGCTCAAACTGTACAGCTTGCCTTTCCTATACGGATGATGTTGGGATACTGAACCAGATGGCTATTGGACTGCAGCATAGCGGTGAAGCTTTGAATCAGTTCTCGGTTAGACCATTAAGAATCATCAACCTAGGTAAGTCCAATATTATGACCTTCAAGAAACTCAGGGAAAACATAAAAAGATATAATTGGACTATCCAAAATATCCCTGTTGAGGAGGTCACCAGTTATTGGTATCTTGTCATACTGATCAATAACACTTTAAACACTGGTTGAATTGCTGAATCAATTGTTACCAGGACTATGTCTAAATTCAAGGCTGTCCAGTCATTTATCAATAAAATTGGAGGTGGGTCCATTGAGGGCTTAATATGCATCTTTTGTTCCTGTATTGTACCTAGCATTTTATATGGTTTAGAGATTTTCCCGCAGCAGAGACCAAGTGGTTAAAACCCTGGAAGGGAAACTATGGAGAAGCGCATTTTGCCTGCCTAATGGGGTGCCAGTGGAGGCGATTTGCTGGGAACTAGGTTAAATCTCCTTAAAAACTCGTAAGAGGATCTCAAATTACTTTCTCTTTTTTAAAATTTGTGGAGACTGTGACAACCATAACTCTCATCTACTCTTACTTTTATAACCAACTGGACATAAAGACACCTTCCCGAGCATTGTGACCATGGATGGTGGGGATTCTAGATTTTCTTTTAACAAAAATTGGTTGTGACACTATAAAATTTGAAAATTCGTCCCTAATTTAAAGGGAAGTTAAGAAAAAAGCAGCAATATGAGACAGAAATATGAAAACTTCTAAATTATCTAGTCTACATACCTATACTGAATACTCAATGCAATCTTTTCCTACAGGCTCTCCATGCCCTTACATTAAATATACTTCAAACCCAAAAGTTAGACGATTTATCGTGCAGCTCACACTTGGGGCCTGATTCATGGAATGTTTTCCCATGAGATTGCGCCATTATAAAACACTTCCATGAATCAGGCCCTTAGTCTATTACCAACACTAGCTAGCAGAGGTCCTTGGTTTGACATCCCAGTGGAGGGACGATCATGTAGGCTGTGTGGTCTAACAATCAAGACATTTATTGACTAAATGTTAAATGTTAAATTACCTATATTTGAACGGATATGGAAGATTGGATTATGATTTGTATTTTATTCATTTTGATCAATTTTGGAGTAACATCTATGCTGGCACCAATCTTGTAATACATTAAAAATATTTTATATTTGGCAAGAATTTTTTTTAAAACTGTATTAACCCATACTACTTATAATGATGATATAAAAACCAATTATTTTCATGTGTGATGAAATCTGGCTTTTATTTATGTTTTACGTTTTGTGTTAAAGGTTTTAACTGACCAACAACATAAAAAATAAACATTTCAAACAAAGAAAAAGGGGTGTTGGATGAGACCAATTTCAGATCTACTCTTCTAATAGACCCAAGGAAAGGATCGAGATCCCCCTGGTTTGTTGATGGACAACATCAGTGTAGTGTGGTTGGTAAGGAAATTTAACCACGTTTCCCTGAATGGAAGGCAGGAACGATTTGAGAGCTAGAAAAATGGCCCACATATCTGACAACGTTGGGGTCTTTTTTTCCCTGACTACTCAAGAGGCTGTGCATTAGCATTCAATAGCAGTGAGCTCCCCGTCCAGATTCTGAAGATCTGTGCTAAAAAATCTTGATTTTCAGAATAGTAAAGGGCAACCAATCCACACAAGTTTCTCATTAAGTTCAGGAAAAAAGGGGATCCAAAACGTTGTTACGGAAAGAGTTTGGATGCTGGGTCCATAATTGGGCTCTAATTGGATGCCTGATGCCACTTTGGAATCCTTATTTTGAGTCTTTGTGCAAGGAGTCGCACAAATGCAAGAAACCATAAGACCTTGCACTCATGAAACACCAAGCCAATACCGTTTAATAATTGTTAAAGTACAGAACAGTTTGGAGGATGTTTGAAATTGTATCCTTAGGGGGGTATGTGTTGCCCGTCACCTTTTCTAATATTGCTTACATGAATAAAATCCGTCGGCAAGGAAGATGATGAGACTTTGGATTGTTCATGGAATACCGTCCACATAAAATTGCCTTTTGCCTGAAGTTTGAGGCTTACTCAGTCAGTTTCCAGGTATTGAAACAAATTAATGTTCTAGAGACGTACGCGAGTAACCAACACAGACATGATATTTGTAAAAGGTCTGGGGCCTGTGCACTAAACTGGTGGCTCCAATCAGATATGCTGAATATTGTGGACTCCGATGGGTGTGGGCTGCTGGTCATTTTGGACTTTTCAGCAGCTTTCGATTTGATGGATCATGACCTCCTCTTGACATTTTTGGATAAAATAGGAAAATGCTCAAAGGTGTTAAAGCGGATTCATTCGTTTCTATATAACAGGGTATCTGCCGTTTATTGGGGGAGGCTCCGTCAAATTATGCCCCCATCTCTTTCAAAGCACCACAGGGGGCCTGTTTGTCTCCTGCACTTTTTAATCTGTACATGTAACCTGTGTAATTTGCTGGAAACGCAAATATTTGTTTCACCAACTATGCTTACGATACCCAGCTGCTGCTGAAATTGGAAAGTAACTACGAGCAAGACTCTGCTAGACTAAATGACATACTTAAAATTGTAAAACAATGGATGGATGAGCACTGGATGTGCCTCAATGATGCCAAGTCTGAAAACGTACTGTTTGGCTCCCCGCCGCAAAGAGCTAAACTACACCCTAGATACAACTCCTTGTTAGATGGATGTGTGATTAACACGGAGTTTGAATCAAAACCGTAGGCACCTTTTTGGACTGCAATGTCAGTGAATAACATCATACATAGCACACAATATCATTTGAAACTCCTGAGATAAATTAGACCATTGATCTCAGAGAAAAATTGCGAAACTCTAGCAGGGGCTACAGTCATATCAAGGATGGGCTATTGTAATGCCCTTATGGGGGTGCCTCAAAAAGGAATATGCATGCCCTCCATGTGGTAAAAAATGACGCGGTTCAGGATCATAAAACAACCACGTGGCGTGCATATCACACCATTTTGCAGGTCTCTTCACTGGCTCCCCATAAGAGCTAGAATTCAATTTAAAATGCCTACTTTTGTTCACAAGGCAGTCTATGGGACAGCCCCTAAATATTTAAAGAAAAGATTAATTACTTACCAACCGGCAAAAACTTTACATTCTAGTTACTCTATATCACTATTCTGCCATTGCCCTTGCCGTAAATGGCTGAAGGCCAATGGAAAATTATTCCCTTTTATAGCATCATCCATTTGGAACGCACTCCCTCCCAATCTACGGTTGGATCAGAATTTGCTATCTTTCCGTAAAGGCTTGAAAACCTATTTGAGTAGTCATCTCATGGCTGCCTTCTAGGTGACGCTCCCAGGGAAATGTTTGATGCTGTCATTGTAATGTTCTGTGTGACCATATTTTTTTTGTTCCCACAACCAGATGCACACTTGATCATCGTGGGTAATAAAACAAAATAAAATAAATAAATATAAACAAAAATTAGCTTCTGCAAGCGGCGCTCAGCCTCTCAGTGGGTGCCCGCTGGGTGGCTTCAGAAGCATGCCATTAACATACAAATCATTGTTGTTTAACCTTATACTGCCTGTGCGTGGATAAAGGCAGTGCTGGACTGAACCAACAAAATCCAAGGGCACTCGACCTGTGCTTTCAAATCACTTGTGATTTAATTTAAACACCATTGTGTCAAAAAAGCAGTATCACAAAGACAAGGACTTACTGAGGAATATTCAGTCCTGGTGTAAATACTCCTTGTTCACCACGCGTTCCATCCCCTAAGCTTGGACTGCGTCAGGTGCAATTCGATTCCAATAGTTCATGTGCCATATTTTAAAAAGAAGAAAATAATCTTCATGCGTTCATACAGCCACGTTCCTCTTGCTTCAAACAGTCATGTGACTGTCTGCTGATGGTGCTGTGTACCAAGTTAAGCACAGCACAATGCCATATTGGAACTGAATGTTCTAATGTTATCAATGCCTGCCATGGCTTTAAGTTCAAGTGAAAATTACGCTACATTAACATCAGTGCAATGTGTGAATGTTTACACATACTGTTTTGTATTCATCAAATTTGCCTGAAAAAAATTGTTGAATCAACCTAGCTGTTATTTTAATATCACGCGCCAGTGCACTTCAATAGTAGGTGACCAAACTCTAGGACTTTTCCGACGCAAAAGAGTGGACACAGCTGCCGTGTTTAAGTGCTACAATTAATAAATATAATGTCACACAATATTCTATATACATTTCCTTGGAAATTAACATTTGACTTCCGCCACAGTGGGCTCCACATATACTCAGTTTTGTCGTTCTGAAGGATCTTGGCCAGATCATGCAGCTGTATATAAATCTGAGCCAGTGTCAGAAATATTCCAGAACTCATGCATGTATCTTGGCTCCGTGCATTAAAGGAGTGCAAGTAACAGGGCTCTTTTCAGTTGTTAAGCAAATGTACGGCTAGTTCTTCATCTGTATTATGCCCTAATGGCTTTTGCGTATTAAATTTGAGTTTAGATTCCAATTGTCTTAGCCAACTTTCTCTTCGGTGTTCTGGGATGTGTGCTAGGGCAGTATATTTCACCATGAGTTTTATTACACCACTCTCAAAAAGAGCCGGAGAATTGAGATCTATTCTAAAAAAGCATTGGCCTATATTACAATCGGATGAAGATCTAGAAACCTATATTGGAGCATTTGTAAAAGCCTTACCTATACTTTTCTGGCAACACTGAGTATAGAAAGAACAGAGAAGGACTAACAACAAAGAACATGAAATGTCTATTTAAAAATAAATATGATCAGAGCAACGTTTTAAATTGTATTTGAACAAGTGGCCAGCTAGGCTGCGAAACGCACAGTACCGTGTTTCCTTTATATTGAGTGACGTGTAAATATAATGGAATTGGTCCTGATAATTCTTTTGGCTGACGGAGTGTAAATTCAGGCAATTTTTGTGGGATCCATACGAGTGTAACCAGAAAGTGTGATTGAATGCGCTTTTTCTCAGTTCTAATGTTTACACGCCAGGCAACTGGTGTTTGGACTGCACCGGCTGAAATTTGGATGCTCAAGGGATTTGCAGTTTGCTGATAGCTTTCCCTAACAGCGCTCCAGATGAGGAGAAGACAGTACCAGGAAGGAAGAGGCATGGGTCAGGAGAGGGTTGCCGCAGGCTATGAACGAGGCACTCCCCCTCCATCAGAGGGTGAATGGGGAGCTTAGCCCCCGGAAAGTAGATGCCCATTTCTTTCTGCATGTGTTTTCCCCAGCCTTCCTGCCCTCGTCTGCTACTCAGAGAGCGTAATTGCCATTCACAAAGGTGCCTTCAGGAGCCCACAGCCCCAATCACATTGTAAAAATAGGTTTGCCAGCCAGAGGCCGCCAGTGTCATTAAGTATTTACATAATGATGTCACAGACGGATAAGGAAACCATACGCAGAGAACAAGCCCAGTCTCTTTTTTGTGAAACCCAAAAAGCAGGTAACACCAACAAAACTACTGTCCTGCAAATAACTGCAGGCAACAACAAGACTGTTTTACTGAAGGAATTGGAGAAACTACAGAAGAGGGAACTAGGCAAATGGTGTGAAGAACATTCTTTAGAGAACTATGTAGATGTAGGCACGATTCAATGAAGCCTCTGAATCCTCACCTCAACCTCTTTCGATGATCAAGACCAGGAAATGCTACGGGAATGGGGTGACTCTACAAACACATGAATAGTGCAATTTTTAAATATCCTAATTAAATATGCCTGAATAGATCGACAAAATACTTAGTAACTGCGTCATTGTCACAAGTTGCACCAAGTGAGGAAGGACGGAAATTGAAAATCAGCATAGAAGAGAGCCTAAAAGGTTTTGAGGATATGAAACTTAGAAAACAACAGAAGTTTCGATAATGAAGATTATAAAAACGGATGGGTTTACACTTTTGCTCGACGGGTTGATTTTCTAAGAAAAACGTTCATGACTACAGAAGTAACTAGTGATAACACAACTCCGATTTCAAGTGAAGTTGCCTCAACGTCAGACTCTGAAACCACAAATAGTGAAAATGAGCAACCCCCTAGAAGAACAGGTTACTTCTTACCTTGTAACGTTCTTTCGATGGGATGTTCCTCTGACGTATTCCTCATCTTTGATAGATCATCTCCAGCTTCCTGGCCTCGGAAACATTTTTCAGTAGAGGGCGCTGCGTGTCAACGTCCCTCGAGCCGATGTCCCTCGATGGCCTCCGTATCGGCGCCGACGTCACCACACGTATAAATAGACTTGCGCAGCGTCTGTTGATCAGTTCCATTTTGACGTTAATAGATGATGTACATGAATTGGTTATGGACCTTGAAGGAGCACAAGCTGCAACCACAAGGGAAGTATTACTGCGGGGATGGATGGGAGGGGTGATAAGGAATACGTCGGAGGAACATCCCATCGAAAGAACGTTACAAGGTAAGAAGTAACTCGTTCTTCGAAGGGATTGTGTCCTCTGACGTATTCCTCATCTTTGATAGACTCCCATAGCAGTGGTGTGCAATTTGAGGTGGGAGTAAAACTCCACGTTTCCTTTTAGGAATGAACTGAATGTAATACAGCTTTGCCAAACCTAGTCTCTTGACTAGAGGAGGAATCCAAGTTGTAAAATCTTGTGACGGTATGTGCGGACGACCATGTGGCAGCCGCACATATGTCTCGAACCGGAACCCCTCGTTGGAGGGCCGAGGAGGCTGCGATACCCCTGGTTGAATGAGCCCTATGATTTTGAGGAGGCTCTTTTCCTTCCAGTTTGTACCATTCCAGGATGGCCAAAATAATCCATCTGGAAATGGTTTGTTTTGTTATCGGTAGTCCCAACTTGTGCCCTGAGTAACCCACAAACAGTTGGTCTGCTTGTCTAATCCTAGCAAGTCTGCTGATGTAAAAGCTTAAAGCCTGCCCTGGGTCCAGCCTATGTAGCCTTTCTTCCTCTTTCCCCGGATGGGGAGGTGGATAGAATGAAGGTAAGGTAATTTTCTGAGTGATTTGAAATTCAGAAACCACCTTTGGGAGGAAATTAGGCTTCACCTGTAGGACAACCTTGTCTTTATGGAAAATTGTATGAGGGGGTTTACAAGATACAGCTTGTAATTCGCTCACCCTTCTAGCAGATGTTAAAGCCACTAATAAGACAGTTTTAAGGGTGAGAAATCTTGGCGAACAAGAGTGGAGTGGTTCGAAAGGAGTACCCATCAGGAAATTTAAGACTAAATTTAAGTCCCATAAAGGAACCTCGAAAGGTCTTGGAGGGTAGACATTAGTTAATCCCTTTAGAAATTATATTACTAAGGGTAATTTGAAATACAAAGGTTCCTCCTCAGTGCGCTTGAAGATCAATAGCGCTGCGAGATAGCCCTTGATAGTGCCAACTTGAAGACCTGAATTTGCCAAGTAGAGTAGAAAGGATAACACTGTTGGTGTACGACATGAAAAGGGGTCGATATTCTCTTCTCTACACCAGCTGCAAAACATGTTCCAACGGCAGTGGTATAAAGACTTTGTTGCTGGCCTTCTGGCCGAAAGCAACACTTCCATGACGTCATCAGAGAGGTCCCAATCCTTGTATCTCAACCTTTCAGAAGCCAGGCGTGAAGGTTGAGGGTTCCGATGTCTGGATGGAGAACCTGACCTCCCTTCTGTGAGAGAAGATTCTCCTTGAGTAGAAGATGAATTGGAGGGCAGATGGACATGTCCAGAAGGTCCGGGTACCACGTTCTCCTGTCCCAGTCTGGGGCAATTAGGATCATGGTTCTCTGGAATCTTCTCAACCTCCTGATCATTTGAGGAATGACAGGGACTGGTGGAAACGCATGCAGGAGTGGAAACTCCCAGTCCACTATGAACGCGTCCCCTAGAGCTCCTCTCGGGGGAAATTCCCTTGAACAAAACAGATTGCATTTTCTGTTGGTACTGGTGGCAAACAGATCCACTTGAGGGGTTCCCCAAAGGGCGAAGATCTCCTGAAGGACTTCCTGAGCTAGTTCCCACTCGTGGGAGACTGTGCCCTGCGTGCTCAGAGCGTCCGCCGTTAAGTTCTTCTCTCCGGCTAGGTGGACTGCCGATAGAGAGATTCCTTCTTGAATTGCCCAAAACCAGAGCTGCATTGCCTCTCTGCATATTGGTAGTGATCCTACGCCTCCTCTTTTGTTGAGGTAGTGCATGGCCACTGTGTCGTCCGTCATTATCAGGACATTTTTGCCCTGTACAGATGGCAGAAAAGCCTTCAGCGCTAGTCTGATTGCTCTCAGCTCTAACAGGTTGATATGTAGTCTGGACTCCGATGGAGACCAACGACCGCTGATGGTCAAGTCGTTGGTATGGGCTCCCCACCCCGTGGTTGCCAAAAAAGTTCCCCCTTGAAGATGTTTTCCTGGCAGGCCCACCACTGAAGGTCTCGAGCCACCTTGTCTGGAATCTGAAGGTGGTCTACCATTCTCCCTGAGAATTGCGACCACTGAATTCTCAGTGCCCACTGAAGAGATCTCATTCTCAGGCGAGCTTCTGGCACAAGGAAGATGCAGGATGCCATGAGGCCTAGCAACCTCAAAAAGTCGAAGGCTGGGAGACGTTGGGCATTTTGAAACTTGGTGACCATCTGCAGAATATCTTGAGCCCTCACCTCTGGTGGTGAGGCTTTTCCCAGGGAAGTGTCCAGGACCGCTCCAATGAACTGGAGTCTCTGTGATGGTATCATCTGTGACGTCTTTAAATTGAGGGAGAAGCCCAGTTTGTGAAGGAAGTGGCAGACATAATCTAGCTGGATCTGAGCTTGGTCCGAAGATGCAGCTCTGATCAGCCAATCATCCAGGTAGGGGTAGACGTGGATCCCTTCCCTCCTGAGACTTGCAGCCACTACCGACATTAGCTTGGAGAAGACCCTCGGGGCGGAGTTCAGTCCAAATGGCAGAACTCGAAATTGATAATGAGAGCCGCCAATTGCGAACCTCAGGTATTTCCTGTGTTTGAGATGGATTGGCACATGGAAATAAGCACCCTGGAGGTCCAGAGATACCAGCCAGTCCTGGAGCTGGAGGGCCTGAAGGATCTGAGAGAGAGTTACCATCTTGAACTTGTCCTTCCTGAGGAACTTGTTCAATTCTTGTAAATCCATGATAGGTCTCAGTCCTCCGTCTTTCTTCGGTATGAGAAAGTAGGGGAGTACCAGCCCTTGTTCCTCTCCGCTACAGTTACCGGTTCTATGGCACCTTTCTCTAGCAGGTCTACAATTTCCTGCAAGAGGAGTGGATCTGGAACGCTCAGAGAGCTGTTCCCCGGTGGATGACTCCGAGGGATGCATAGAAAAGGCAGGCAGTAACCTTGGGCAACTGTCTCCAATGCCCAAGCATCTGACGTAATAGCCTGCCATTCCGTCAGATATTGAGTTAACCTGCCCCCTACTGGTGTTTTGTGAAGAGAGTCCTCAGAGCGGTTTGGAGGCGGCTGATGCAGATGCCGAGGGTAAAGAGGCGCCTGCTGCTGCTGCGGCTTTTGTGTTTTTACCTAGTCCACCTCGGGTGAATTTCTTCGGACCCCTTTGAACCAGCTATCCTCTGCCCTTTCCGAATGCGGAATAGAAGTGAAAGGACTTACCTCTCCAAGAGGTTCCTGAGGGGCGATATGGCTGCCTTTGATGTTTGTAGTTTTTCTAAACTGTCGTCCGCCTTCTTACCAAACAAAGAAGAGCCGTCAAAGGGCATATTCAAGAGCCTGCTTTGCACATCTGGAGCAAAACCAGACTTTCACAACCAAGAAAATCTCCTGGTTGTTGTACTTACCGCCATGGCCCTGCTGATACTGTCAGCAGAATCTGTGCCAGTCTGAAGGGATTCTCACATTGCGTCCTTAGCACCCTAATGATGTTGAGAAACGCTTCCCTTTCTTCTCCCTCCGGGAGGCAGTCAGCTGCTGATGAAGCACACTACCAAAGTGTGTGACTGAACCTTGCGAGCGTACAAGTACCATTGATGGATTTCAACGCCATGCTACATGCTGAAAAGAGTTTTTTGGCCATAGAGTCATATCTCTTATCATCCCTGTCCTGTGGAACAGTAGGGTAAGCCGATTTACTACCTGCTGAAGTAGCTGCCTGAACAACCAGACTCTCCGGAGTTGGGTTTTTGGATAAATATTCAGGGTCAGCAGAAGATACCCAATATTTAGCTGATAGTTTCTTGTTAACTGCTGGGATAACCTCAGGTGTTTCCCAGTTTGCCAATATTCTCCTTTGTAATGCTGCATGAAATGGCACTACAGGATCCTCCTGTGGACCTTTGACCAAGATGTCTGTGAGGTCGTCTTGCTGAAAAGCAGTTGAGGGTGTGGACCATCCCATACATTCTATTATCCTTGCCATCAAGGTTCTGGAAGGGGTTTCAGCATGTTCCCCAGGGTCTGGTGTGGCAAATTCCACTTCAGGGGAAGTGTCCAACCCACTTGCTTCCTGAAGGGTTTCATGGAGTTCTTTCAACCTACCTTCCTCAAAGGTAAATTCCTCTAGTGCAGGAGTTGCAGATCCCTGCAACTCAAAAGGCCTTTCCTGATCTGAATCCTCCCCTTCTTCATAAATAGAAGATAAGACCCTGGAGTGGTCAGGTCTTGAAAATGGTATAAATCCCATTTCCAGAGCAGAAGGAGCCAGATTTTTCATGATTGGCGGAGAAAACGTCGACGCAGACGTTAAAGGCTTCGAAGCCATCGAAAAAAGGCGCAGAGAAAGGTGGTAGAGGCCTCGATGAACTCGAGAGTATCGGGATTCTACTGGAGGTTGTCGAGGACATTCTCGTGCTCGAGGCTCTGGGTATGGCCACTGGCTGTGAGGTGGCTGTGGGTTTGTCCTTTCTCGGCATCGACATCGAAGACGGCGTCGACTCGACTGACCTGTACGTCGAAGAACCCTTCGATAACGGCGTCGACGACGCCGATCTATGTGTCGAAGGGATCCTCGACGACAGTGTCGAAGATGCAACTTTGCCTTTACTCGAAGGTTCGTGACGCTCTTGAGTGGCTTCTTTTGCCGGGTACTGCGACTCGCGTTTTTTTGATTTTTCGGGTCTTTCACCCAGGGTATCACCCTCAGCAGTCTTCGAGGCGGTCGAGGCCGCTTTCTCGAAGACGCTTAGCATCTTTTTCCTGAATTCCTCCCACTCAGCCTGAGAGCTATGTTTTGTGGGACAGGAGACCCTTTTGGGGGAAATGGAAGACGAAGACGAGGAAGGGGATCTTCGACGTCTCTTTTTTGAATGCTTAGATCTCGAAGAGTGATGGGAACTGCTTCGAGATCTACAACGAGAATGTCTTATGATGGCGAGGAGACAAATGTCTCGACTCCGCCGAGGAAACTTTAAAAGAAGTTTTAACTGCCTTACCTCTCTCGAGCTTCCCCTTACGCTCCTTCAAGGCTTTCGCCGTCATGGTCATGCAGTCCTCCCACTCCGAACAATGGTGCTCGATTCCCAGGCACCACAAACACATTCTGTGAGGATCCATCAACGACATTTTCTTTCCACAGTCTCGACATTTTTTGAAGCCGGACCGTGGAGTCGTCGGTTCGGGTGAGGAAGCCATCGAGTACGAGTCCGTATTCACGAGGAATATATCGATATATTTGACTGAGGAACTGAGCAACGATATTCCGAGGCCCCACGAAGCGCGGAAAAACGGAACTGAGCAACGGACGCTGCGCGAGTCTATTTATACGTGTGGTGACATTGGCGCCGATATGGAGGCCGTCGAGGGACATCGGCTCGAGGGACGTCGACGCGCAGCGCCCTCTACTGAAAACATTTTCCGAGGCCAGCAAGCTGAAGATGATCTATCAAAGATAAGGAATATGTCAGAGGACACAATCCCTTCGAAGAATGAATTTATTTTAGAGGAAATTAGACTATTGGGAATCAATGGCAGAAACAGCCACAAAAGAAATCGAGGCAGAGGCAGACCAGAGGGACAAAGGAAGAGGAAAGCAAGGCGGGGACAGTGATACAAGCGCCTCAGAAATGGACAAGAAAGTCAGGTCAACTTGCTCTGGCAAAAAAAAAAAAAAAAGATCAAATTAACATGGACAACAGATAAATTCGAATACCAGGTAATGCCTTTCGGGTTGTGCAATGCGCCTGCTGCCTTCCAATTCTTCATGAATGATGTCCTTCGGGAACTCATTGATGTTTGTGTTGTCGTCTATATCGATAACATTCTAGTGTACTCCTCTTCGGAATCTGATCACAGAAAACACGTTAGGACAGTTCTGGAAAAACTGCGCCAACACAAACTATTTGCTAAACTGGAGAAATGTGTTTTCCATACCACAGAAGTTGAGTTTCTCGGTTTCATCCTGACACCCAAAGAAGTCCGAATGGACTCAAGAAAAGTGGATGCCATCCTCAAATGGCCATCACCTAGCTCTGTAAAAGGGGTTCAAAGCATGCTCGGCTTTGCCAATTTCTATCGCAGGTTTATCCCGGGATTTTCACGCATAGTACAACCCATTACTGCACTCTTGAGGAAAAATAAACGTTTTGAATGGTCTGAAGAAGCCGAGCAGGCCTTCCAGGATTTAAAAGCTAAGTTTACCTCCGCACCTATATTGAAACACCCACGTCCAGATCTCCCGTATGTCGTCGAAACTGACGCATACAGCCTAGCCATGGGAGCAGTTCTGTCTCAAAGAGATCCTGAAACCAACCAACTGCATCCCGTAGCATTTTGGTCCAGAAAATTCTCGGCACCAGAGATTAATTACGCAATCACTGACAAAGAACTGTTAGCCATAAAGTCCGCTTTTAAAGCCTGGCGGCATTACCTGCTTGGCGCTCGACATACCATCACGGTGATCACCGGAATTTACAGTATTTGAAAACCGCCAAGGCTCAGTCATCACGGCAGCTCCCATGGGCTTTGTTTTTCGCTGAATTTGATTTCGTGATTACCTATCGACCTGGCTGCAAGAACGGCAAAGCAGACGCCTTATCCCGAATTGGAATGGGAGAATCTGATACAAACTCAGAACCAGTACCAATAATTCCCGAACAGAGAATTCTAGGCATGACTTTGTTACAGACGCTTGAAGACATTCAAGTCAGAGTGAAACAACTCCTGGACCCTACAGTCCTACAGGATTGGATACAAAAGGGATCAGACTTTACCATAGATAATGGTTTACCTTATTACCAAGGACGCTTATTCCTGCCGCACAAGGATTTACACAAACTAGTTATTTCAGGTTATCATGATACATTAATAGAGGGACACCCCGGTATTGCCAAGACAATGGAAAAGGTGAAACGACAATTCTGGTGGCCCTCTTGGCGAAAAGATGTTAAATCTTTTGTGATGTCCTGTGGTGTTTGCGCCCAAAATAAAGGTCAAAAGAAAAGACCAGCCGGTCTCCTTCAACCTCTAGACATACCGCCAGCACCCTGGCACACCCTATCAATGGATTTTATTACGGACTTGCCTCCTTGTTCGGGATACAATACCATTCTGGTAATTGTGGATTTGTTTTCCAAAATGGCCCACTTCATTCCTTTGAAAGGTTTACCTTCAGCTTCTGTCCTAGCCAAAGAATTCCTCGAAAATATTGTTCGGCTACATGGATTCCCATCTATACTAATCTCTGACCGGGGAAGCCAATTCATTTCTCACTTCTGGCGCAAATGTTGTCAAATGGCACAAATCGACGTAAGATTATCGACCAGTCACCACCCTCAGACCGATGGTCAGACCGAGAGGACAAATCAGACCCTTGAGCAGTACTTACGGTGTATGTTACAGCAATCTGAAAGCAACTGGAAAGACATTCTTTGGATAGCCGAATACGCATATAATAATTCGGTACACTCTGGAACTGGCCATAGTCCTTTTTATACCTTGTTTGGACATCACCCTCGAACCTCAAACCTCGACTCACCTCAGAACTTCGGAGTGCCCGCAGTAGAACATCTGCATTCTACCATTACCCGAGCCTTCAAAGAGGCAACCACGCATTTACAACAAGCCAAGAGAAAATACAAGGAGAATGCTGACCTACATCGGAGTGAAGCACCACCGTATCAGATTGGGGATCAAGTGTGGTTAGCTACCAGACATTTACCGCTCAAAGGGCCTCGAACTTTTAACCTAAAATATCTGGGACCTTATTCTATTACGACAATAATTAACCCAGTAGCGGTTAAACTTGATTTACCAGCTAATATGCAAATTCACCCTGTTTTTCATGTGTCACTTCTGAAACCAGTGGTCCCCGGAACCCGACTACTCAAACCTCCAGAACCTATTCAAATAGATGGGGAACCCGAATTCGAAGTGAAGAACATTTTAGATTCAAAAATGTTTAGGTTTAAGCTTTTCTACCTAATTGATTGGAAGGGGTACGGACCTCAGGAGAGGTCGTGGGAACCCAGTGACCATGTGCATGCACCTCGATTAGTCAGGAAATTCCACCGACTCTTCCCAAACAAACCAAAACCCCCGGAGGGAACAACCTTGGGAGGGGCCTTGGGGGGAGACTGCTGTCACGATGCCCGCTCCCGGGGAGCCGGCTCAGGCCCTGCGTCCCCGAAAGCGGACATCAAGTCCCCGGGGAAGGTCCCAGCAACCCCTTATAGGGGCCCTTTGGACAGCGTCCTGGCGCCTATGGCGCCAGGCTCATAGAAAACGTCAGTCCTGGCGCCATAGGCGCCAGGCTCATTATGAAAGTGTTTGGGTGCACTTACCTGATGCAGACCATGCTGCAGAACTCCGGCCTCCTTGAGGCCTGAAAGGAACTACTTTACCTGTGGGACTCATTTACCACCCGGGCGTGGTCGGGGAAGGATACATACCTGATAGGAGGAAGGACACATTCTAGGAACTTCTTCCAAGGCTATTTAAACCACACCCGATCAGCCACACGTGCTTCGCGTTGTTCTGCATCTAGTAGCTGGACGCTCACCGTGTCTGCTCCTGCATCTTGACTTCTGCCACACCTGCCAGCATCCTGAATCACCTGCAAAGGAAGGGAACAAGAGAACAGAAGAAGGAAAAGGCCTCACCTGCTAAATCTGCATCCCAGAGACATTTCGCCAACAATCCTGAAAAGGAAGACATTTATTTTTAAAAGCACATCGCATCGATCGCTGCAGCGCCGCATTCTACTCACCTTTACAGGGCGCCTCCATGTTCAACAGCGACCATCCGGATTCGCAGTCACGCCCCTGCGCCTGGGGAGAAAAAGACAAGAACAAAGGTGAGAGAAAGAAGGGAAAAGGGAAGCTAAAACTCCATGTCAAGACTTACCTGTTGGGTCATTCCCTTTTCATTTCGGGTCCGTGCCGCATCCAGGCATTTTCGGACCCCGGCCCCTAAGGGGAAAAAGACATCAGCGTTAATGAGTGAATGAAAAGACATTACCAAAACACTCATTAAAGACTTACCTGATTTCCTCAAGGATTTCACCGCTCACCTCGGGTCGGTGCCTGTTCCCCTGCATTCCGTACCCCGGCCCCTATGGGGAAAAAGACACTAGCATTAGAACATTAATGCATGGACATAAGGGGAACCACTTATAGAAAAACTTACCTGGAAGCCAAGCAAGTTTGGTTCTCACCCATCCGAAAATCCAGTGACGCACCTGGATACCAACGCGCCCCTGCATCAGAAGCAGGATGGAGAGCTCGTCCTTCCAGACCCTAAGGTGAGATGCTACGGGGAAGCACAGAAGGGTTTGAGGAGGGTGAGAGGGGGAAGTGGGAGGCCGATTGCATTACCCCGCAGACAGTTAACCCCCTATTCTCACCTACAGAAGGATACTTCTGCGAGTCAGACAAGCCAGATCTGGGGCCCGGTCCAGTCCGTCTTCCGAACCCTGCGCATCGCCTTAGACGAGGTCACAGCAGCGCGAACCAGGCCAGCGCCCCCGTGGTAGTCAGGTGAGCGTTACATGGCCTAACAATGGGACTTTTGAGTTGGCACGTATAGAACACTTAGAATCAGTATTGCTACGAAGAAAAAGCATGCCCAGCGGCATTCAATGTTGTGAGAGATTGGAGGAAGGAAGCTAACCTCCGTCTAAGAAGTAGGGAGAAACATGCAAAAAGACACAAATCAAACACAGAGAAAGCACTAGAATTTGATGAGATTAAAATAACAGATGATCTAAGGAGAATGGACAGGGCCTTTCAAATAGGTGTACAAAAAATATATCCACAAAAAGATTTGCATACATCAGATGAGCTAATAAACAAAGTTTTGAATGAACGAAGAAATGAAGGTCCTCAAGGTAGTGCTGACGCTATTGCACTTCTACCCATTGCACCTCCACCTCAGTTGCCACCCCCCACTCCTGTTGTTCAGTCGGCACAAGCTCCCCCTGTGCACGTGACACAATTTCCTCCACTGCCGACAGAGCGTGAGTTAGCAGCCGCCACAGGAGACAGTTCTAGGGAGGTGGAGCCTGTGCTGAAAGGAAGCACCCGAGTGACTCGTAGTATGGTTAGCAAAGAGAGGAAAGAGCAGCTGAAAGAATGGCCAGAAGCGTACATTGAAGGCAATGATGAAGGATCCATGCAGAGTTCTTTGTATGACTATAAGAAGCTCGGCGAACAGGTATTGTTAGACTGCATGGGGGAGTATCTAGTGGAGGAATGGAAAAAGTTGACTGGTACACTAGCACCGCAGGAGTTGCGTGATTTAAATGTTTTTTCTCGCATGCAGGAAAGTGCTTCGGAAATACAAGAACATGTAGGCCGGCTATTTGTGTTTAAAAGTGAACTTGATCAATTGACTGAGGAGATGAAAAGAGGGAAACGACAGGTAGTGCCATATGTCCAGTGGCAATTTTTGCCACCGTTACAGCCTGTTAGTGAAGAAACGAAAATGTGTACGCTTGAGGCGCTTAGATGGATTACTGATGCCACCATTACCCCAATAGAAGTGCATGATACGTTTAGCGAATATACACTAGAGATGCAGAGAAAGGTATTGCAGGTAATGGTTGAATATTTGCAAGATGAGTGCTTGAAAAATAAAATGTTGCCCTCCTGATTTAATGACAATATATAAAAGGGCATTTTTGCCTGAAACTGGAAAGACTGCTCTCTCTCTCAATTTAGCGCTATTACTCAGCAAGTGAATAGTGGAGGAAACACCTAGCTTACAATCACCTATGAGAGAAGTGCCCCTCACGTTTGTCCCGAAAGTAGAGATTGCTGCTGCTGATGGAAATCCACCGCAGGTAATAGAAGCCCATTATAGTGCGCAGTTTGTACATGTCCCTTTTTCTAGACAGAAGGTAAATAACATTAAGCAAACCCTCCTGTGGCGCCCGAACAGGTCAATATCACTCATTGTAAAGACAG
The DNA here is from genome assembly GCF_040938575.1 of Ambystoma mexicanum. NCBI lineage: Eukaryota > Metazoa > Chordata > Amphibia > Caudata > Ambystomatidae > Ambystoma > Ambystoma mexicanum. Next base: position 970,681,296 of record NC_090936.1, on the reverse strand, counting down.
ACAAATTCAGAACAGACTCTATTTCCTTATAAAATCCCGCCAGGTTTTTTCTGAGATCAGGGATTGTTTGGGACAAATTGACAGCTTGCGTGCAGGGTAAAGATGATGTGGCAACAGATTATTTTAATCGGTTTGAAGAAGTATTTGCAGATTTTAGTGGCCAAGATTTGAGTACTGAACCAGGGAAAAGGTTAAGTATGTACGAGGGTTGTTACCGAAAAATCAAAATCTAATAATGACATCTAAGAGTGCATGGCAAGCAAAATCACAGAGTGAAGGGTTAGACATGGCTCAATATTATGAGAGTAGAGTAAATGCAGAAAAGGAGAAAGAAATGAAGGACAGGGGGAATTTGAAAACAAGGGTGTTAATGCAACAAGTAGCAAACAATAACAGAGGTGGTGGGAACGCACAAACAATATCTAACTTTTCCAACATACACGGTGGTCCAATTGGACTCAATCAATGTGCCTATTGTAGACAAGAAGGCCATTGGCAAGCGCAGTGCCCGCAGATACAGAATCGGAATGGAAATTTCCAGAGAAGACAGAATAGAGGTAGCCCGGGAACACAAGGACAGAATAGAAACACAAGAATGCCACAAAGTCAGAATAACCAGGGGTATCAGTATCAGAATCAAAGCAACCAACAGCAGAATGGTGCGGGAGATGGAAATGTTTTCGATAATCGGGCCAACGCATACTATTCTGGCGACTTCACATCTGATGATGTATTGTTTTACTAGGACAGCCCAGGACAGGGGTTGGAACCAGTACCTATTCCCGTAGATCAGAAAGGGCCCTATGTAGAAATTAAGGTTGGTTATAGGGAGCACACTTTTCTAGTGGACACAGGTGCACAGAAATGTTCAATCGACCATGACCTGGTTCCAGATATACCACTGTCAGGGCAGAATAATGTCTCAGTAGGGTTCGCAGGTGCACCAGTAATTAGTCCAGTGTCACAATCAGTACCTATAACACTAGGTCCATTCACTGAATCTTGCCCATTTCTTTTGACACAAAATTGCGGAAAAAATCTATTGGGTTTAAATTTGTTAAAATAAATTGAGTGCGGTTATTCATTGTTCTCCTGATGGAGTGTATTTGACAATAACACCACAAAAAGCTCTGGTATCACAATTTTTGTCCAAACCATTACCGACTGAATTGAGTAAGGTACCAACATGTATATGGGCAATGAATGATAACGATGTGGGCTGTTTAAAGATAGAGCCAGTGAAAATTGTGTTAAAAGAAGGAATTACATTACCACGCATTCCACAATATAAGATCTCGGTGGAAGGGGAGAGAGCATTGAAGTGCATTGTCTCGGATTTGATTAAACAGAACATAATTAAAGAGATTTCAGGAGGTACATGCAATAGTCCAATTCTTCCAGTTTATAAGAAAGGAGGTAACGAGATACCTTATTGTTTCATAATTTGCACGGATTGAATAAAGTAGTTGATCCCCAATTTCCATTAGTCCCAGACGTGACAACCATTTTAACTATGATTCCATCATCTGCATCGTATTTTAGTGTTGTAGACTTGAATAATGCATTTTACAGCATTCCAGTACATCCAGATAGCAGATATTTATTTGCTTTTACTCTAGGGGGACGTTCATTTACATTTACATGAATTCCGCAAGGTTACATTGTAAGCCCGAGTATTTATAGCAGGGCATTAAAAGAACAACTAGACAGGTTAGAACTACCAACAGGCTGTGTATTATTACAGTACATTGATGACTTACTAATTACTGCAGACACAGAAGACATTTTTAAAGAAAGTACAGTTGCATTGTTAACACATTTAGCAGCACATGGACACAAAGCTTCATTGAAAAAATTCCAGTATTGTCGAAAGGGGGTGGCTTATTTGGGCTACCTCCTTTCAAAGGAGGGAAGGAGACTGACACCAGAAAGGATAGAAAGTATCTCTGGTATGCCTATTCCAAAAAAGCAGAAGGAAGTCAGAGCTATAATAGGCATGGCTTCATAGTGTAGGCAGTGGATCGCGAATTTCGCTATGATTGTGAAACCAATGGTGGCATTGACAAAGAAGGATGTTGCTTTGTCTTTGCAGTGGAGCATGGAATGTCAAGAAGCATTTGATCTGCTCAAAGTGGCGTTGTGCTCAGCTCCAGTTTTGGGCACACCAAATTATGAAAAGAATTTAAAGTTATTTGTGCGTGAGAACAATGGTTGTGCTTTGGCTGTCTTGACACAGGAACAAGAAGGGAGAAATAGGCCAGGCGGTTATTTTTCTTCCGTGCTGGATCCTGTTGCATGCGCTTTGCCGCGCTGTTTGCAAGCTGTTGCTGTGGCTGCCGTGTCAGTAAAACAAACCGAGGGGATGGTTTTGGGTTACGCCTTGACCATAATGGTGCCTCACGCAGTAGACGTTCTTTTAAATAGAATGCAGACGCAGCACCTTACATCAGCCAGGCTGACGAGGTATGAAATTGTTCTATTTGCACCGCATACCCAAATTATGAGGTGTTGCGCTTTGAATCCGGCTGAGTTAATGCCCCCTCCAAATGAAAGAAAGGTGAAAAAGAATTCCCCTATGATTGTTTAATGGTTACTGAGCAAGAAATGAAAGGGGGAATCGACCTAACAGACACACTACAAGAAGAGTCAGACGGAGAACTGATTTGTGACGGTTCTGGTTTCAAATTACCCAATGGTACATCAACTGCTGCATATGCCATCACAACACTAAAGAGTATTGTGGAGAGCAAAAGAATCCCATACAATTCAGCACAGGCTGCAGAGATAATAGCGTTAACCAGAGCATGTGAAATTTCAGAAAAATTAAATGTGAACATATATACTGACAGTCAGTACGCATTTGGAGTGGTACACAATTTTGGTCGATTATGGGCTGAGAGGGTTTCCTGACATCACATGGAACAAAGATCCAACATGGCACTTTAATAATAAGATTGTTGCTTGCTCTTGCACTTCCTGAACAATTAGCAATAATGAAATGCGAAGCGCATAAAAAAATAGCAAGTGATGTTGGAAAGGGAAACGCATTTGCAGACAAAATTGCGAAACAAACTGCCACTGATTTACACACAAAAATGTGTATTGAAAGGTCGGAAGAGGTACCATGCATGGTAGAGAATGGAATTGACACAGTTAAAGAAATGCAAACAGAAGCAACTGCAGACGAGATAAAAAGTTGGTCTGAAGGTACAGCAGAATTAGACATAGAGGGTTGCTGGGTGGACAAAATGAGTAGAAAATGAATGTTGCCCAATGCCTTTGTAACAGCGATGGTCATTATGGCCGACAGCCCCACGCACATATGTCCTAAGAAAATGTTTCAGCATCTAAACACAGTATGGAAGAATCCGCACATTAGAAAAACTGCTGACAGATTGGTCCAAAACTGCATGACATGTTTACAACATAACATTGGAAAAGGAACCCCGACTCCAGTAGGTCGTTTTGGCCCACCCTCTATGCCATTTGAAGTGATCCATTTTGATTTCATAGAAATGGAAAGGTGTCAGAATCTCAAGTACGTCCTTGTGGTGGTTTGTGCATTCAATAAATGGGTGGAGGCCTATCCGCTTAAAGACCATACAGCAATGAGCACAGCGAAAGTGATGCTAAAAGAGTACTTTTCCCGATTTGGCATGCCACGTGTCATATGGTCAGATAACGGCCCACATTTTGTTGCCGCCGTGATACTAGATTTGTGCAGGCTTTAAGATTGACAGAAGATTCCACTTGGTTAGACACCCGATAAGTGCCGGTCTTGTGGAACGCTAGAACGGTATTTTGAAGAATAAAATTTGCAAAGTATGCTTAGGGAATCAGTTGAAGTGGCCTGATGCGTTGCCATTAGCTTTGTTGTGTATGAGAACGTCTGTGCAGGCAAGGACTGGACTCTCCCCATATGAACTTATAATGGGGAGACCTGCAAATGTTTGGAGCGCCCCGCAGCCTAAACGCCCGAGTGAAATTGAATACCCTTTGCTCAGCACTTATTGTAAACTGTTAACTCAGAAATTGCGTTTGATTCATCGGCAGGTGCAGGAGGCTCTTCCTGTCAGATATACAGGCCCGGGGCATTGTCTGCAGCCTGGAGACTGGGTGCTGATGAAAAATTTCAAGCCTACGTCCTCAGTGGCACTGAGGTGGTAGGGCCCCTATCAGGTCCTCCTGGCAACACAGACTGCAGTCCGAGTGGATGGTCGAAAGGCATGGGTCCATGCCACACATACGAAGAGAGTTTCATTCCCTCTGAAGGAACCGCCTGATCCAGATGTCGAAAGAGAAACAGCTGCATACAATCGTAAAGACACATTTGCCAGTTCTCTGCCAGAAGTGTCTCCTAAGCCCAAGAAAGGGCCTGGGGAGATTGCAGCAAGGATCAAAGGGCAAAAGGTGCCTCAGCCTTGTCGGACAGTTGCCGCATCATCACTCGTTGCATCACAGGCTGACACTAAGCCTGCCTCCAAGAATGAACAGGCATTATTCATTGATCACACAGTACCTGGAACAATAAGGTACAACCTACGTTCTCAAAATCGGAAGTGATCTGATCTGCGTGTTTTTTTTGCCTCTGTTCCCTAGGCCTCCGATTCCAAATTCATCCGTGTTGGGAAGTGGAGCATATGAGCTGTATCAATCTGCATCAAATTGGAAGCTCTGGAACGCGGCTTCCCAGTGCTACCTTTGGAAAGTGAATGACCAATGCGAGCCCGTGGGGACAAGCGGGGAAGCATATGGTACCAACACAACTGATGCTTGCTCCAACATTGTGCAGCACTGTGCAGAATCACATAAGCTTGCTGCTTATTTATCAAGCAGGCTAACATGAACTGGCCTGAACGCTTTGCTGCTATTTGAACGCTTTGCTGTCCAACGTGTGCTGCTGTGAAGAAATTCTTTGTGACGAACATTGCCGCGACAAACATTGCAGACAATGCCTACACTAACTCCTGCTCCCTCCTGCACCAACGCTGATGATATTATAGAGATGGAGACTAAAAAAATACATGGAATTTTCGGTGGGAAAAATATGTTCATCAATATGACGCTACTTTGCATCTTGGGTACGCTGGTCCCGATATTTTGGTATTTGGAAACTGTGCATCCTTTAAGCCTGTTTTTACCTGCCACGAATGCTCCTGCCACAGACAGTCCGGTACATGTGCTCTCTTACACTTTTCCTCCTTCAGAGGCGAGACACAGAAGAGGGTATGATAATAACACATTGCTTTTAATTATGAATATGACTCACACTATCCTGAATAGGATGAATTGCTGGGTCTGTTTCCATTTACCCCATCATGGGGAAAGGAATGGGTTGGTACGTACAGCCATTACCGTTTAGTACAGCATGTTATGCATCATTGAGTGCACTATTTTATGGGAAATGGAACAAGAGTGATAAGGGTCAATTGAATGGAACAGACATGGATGAGTTTGAAAAAGTGGTGATGGAACCGGTGGGTTGTTCCATATTTAACAGGGCGAGAGTAATAAAAACAAATGTAAAGCCAGTAGATGGATTGTTTGTGCCTTATAAATCATCAGTATTCACTTTCCACATGAATCAAGTATGGAACATGGACGCTGTGCCCCCCCTCCTATACTATCAATTACAGTCCACGTACTGTCCCATTTTGCTTACGAAAAAAGGGTTCTTGTTTAGTAGGAACATTTACTAGATGCATGAATATTGCGGTACTTGAGAAAGAAGAAGAACCAATATATGTAGCTGATCCTGTTTATTTTATATGTGAAGAACAAGCTTATCCCTGGTTGCCTAGAAATTGGGGAGGGACATGTTACCTAGGGATCCTTTTTCCTGGTGTATTCCTTTCCAAAACATCAGACATATCCAAATTATCCAGATCCGGCCACGGCGGGATGGTACAGGATTAATTGCAGAGGACAAGCAATAAATTCATGGAATATAAGAGCATTGTCCAGGGTACTAGAAAAAACAATAAATGGAACTACAGATCTATTATACATCATGACACTAGAGGAGAAAGCAGTCCGATTAATGAGACTTCACAATAGAATGGCTTTAGATATAATTTTGGCTGATCGTGGTGGTGTGTGCAAAATCGTGTGGTCAGCGTGCTGTGTATTTGTAAGTGACTCCTCCCCTACGATTTTAGAAGCAATCAAGAAACTGCACATCCTGAGTTCTGACATTCATGCCCTGACAGGCGGTTGGAATCTGAATATAAGCACATGGTTCTGGGAACTGCTGCGTTCATGGGGTTGGAAAGTAATTGCGATATTAATAACATCACTTGGGATCATTCTGGTCTGCTGTTGTTGCATACACTGCCTACCAATCTTTTGCTCTGAAATTACAAATGAATGTGTACAAGCTATAACGAAAAAAAGGACTCCCATATTGAATAAGGGTGCAAATATGGAAATGTAAACAATGAAAGAATTCATGTCAATTAATATTGAAGATGACAGTTACAATAGCATGTACAGTTCAGAATTAGACACATGGTCAGATGAAGATGAGATGTATGGATGATGCGTTTGGCTTACGGCCAAAAGGAGGGTTTGTAAGTCTAGAAACAACCCTAAACCAAGTAGAGCAGGTGTATTATGTTGGCCATAAACCAATCGCATCATGTGCAATCACAGAATCGCCTATAGAACCACAGGGCATCCATCTTGTGTAACATCCGCCATTTTGTGCTGATCTCTCTTTGTTCTTTTGCTCTTTTGTTAAATGCTTTGCTAAAACATATTATTTTCTGAAAAGCTCATACGTGGTACGAGGCCACAGCCTGCATGTTGAAAGATAAGCCCAGACAGGAATGCCAAACAGTACAGAAATACATTGTTTTCCTCCCTCATGAAATCCTTGAGAGCAAGCAGAAATGGCATTTTATCAACGGCCCAGGTGCCGGCCTGCCTCACTAAAGCTGTAGAAATAGGCAGTTAAAACATGAATTATACTTTTCTAGCGGTCCTCCTTCACAGATCTTCCTCAGAACTGGCTGACCCTAAGTTCACGAATAGAAACTAGTAGATAAGGTGCTTTGGAATGTCTCTCCCGCGAACACGATATCCTCACTGAACAAGTGCTTTATGGTCTTTATAACAAAGAACTGTGTCAGAATCGATAGGCCTGAATATATCGGAACCACCACACGCGCTAAATGTCTTGCAAAACACTTACTCTCTCAGATGGGAAAGCTCCAAAATTACATACCTTGCGGTGCACTTGACCCCGACCTACTCGGGCTTGCAGAAAACCAATATCCCCCCTACTAAAAGGCGCCAAGGAACCCTTACAGAAGTGGGACCTTCAAGAGATATCTTGGCTGGGGCGCATAAGCGCAATCAAAATGACCTTGCTCCCTAGGCTTCTTTACACCGTGCAGGCACTCTGTGTTCATCCCCGAGCAAGACTAATTAAATTTACAGAAATAGATAAATCGGTTCATCTGCCAACGGAAAACGCCTAGAATCCAGCGCAAGATCCTCACTCGGGGCAGACATTTGGGAGGCCTGGGGCTCCCCTCTATATTAAGATATTACTGAGCAACCCAAATTGCCCCCATCCTGAGCTGGGCCATTTCGGATGATCCCCTAAGTGGCAGGACATTGAACAACTGTTCTCCGGAGCGCCCCTCTCCCATCTCCCCTTTCTTCCTCGAGAGGCATGGACCTCCCAGAAGTCCCTCTTCCCGACCACGGGATCCACTCTTCATTGTTGGAATAGACAGTACAAACTAACGGGACTCCCCCCGGGCTTGGGACCCGTCTCCCCCATCACGCAGAACCCGGCCTTCAGGCTAACTCCTATCAAAACTGGTCAAGAGAGGGACCCCTGAGACTGCTAGATCTATATAACGACAACGTCCCACTGACCTTTGCCCAATGCAAAGAGAAATGTACTCTACCGGAGACCGAGAGATCTAAATACATACAATTGTGGCATTGGATTACCAATCTGATCACCAAAAAGGCTGCCACTAGGCACCCCCTCAGGCCTGGAACTAACGGTCGCGGAAGGGCAACGTCCACATAGAGTAGCAGTCTGCTACCGCGTCCTGGAAGACGTTCCAGAGGATGAGAAACTCCCTTACATGTTGGCATGGGAGAGAGAACTAGGAATCAAAATATACCCAGAGTCCTGGCAGAGAATCTGGGATAGAGCGCATAGGTCCTCTAGATGCACGGCTGTAAGGGAATGTGCTCTTAAAATCTGCTACAGATGGTATTTCTCCCCGCAAAGACTACACAGGATGAACCCGGAATATCCGGACACCTGCTGGCATGGATGCGGGGCGAGGGGAGACCTGGGTCATTTATGGTGGCACTGCCCGGTCATTCAAACTTACTGGTTGGAAGTTAGGTCAAAGATCAAAGACATATGTGGAGTCCTCCTCCCCATGGACCCGCTAGTAATGCTGCTAGGTGACTCACCAGATGGTGTCTTATCCCCGCTCTGGCCCTACTGCTCGCCTGCTTACTCAACTACTTATGGCAGCCCGACTTACACGAGCGCGATTCTGGAAGGAAATAGAGGGTCGTCCCCACATAGCATACTGGTGGGTAAAGGTATGGGAACTCCTGGGAGTGGACAAATTAACAGCGGCGATGGAAAATCAGACGCCCAAATTCACAAGCGTCTGGGGACCATTTCTAGACCACTTTGCAGAAAAAGAACATATGTTTTTCCAGCCCAAACTGATTAAATACCTTCTCCAGCCTTAACATGCCTCTGACATTGTGAAAATGGTCACCAGATGGACATCTAACAGGGGAAAGATACAGCCCGCACAGGGCAAGGCGATGATCTGTTGGTAACTATGGTGAGGTCCCCCCCCTTTTTTTTTGTTCTTCTTTCCCTTCTCCTCAGTTTAAAGACCTACAGGAGGTCAAGCTACAATATCCTATTCCCAGAGGATGTTTATGATATGAATTACAAAATGTTAAAATGAAATGTTGATGTTTGATTAAGAGACTAACTGTTGGATCAATTGTAGTGACAAACTATGAACTTATCCACTCAAGTTACTGAAAATGTTATGCCTGATGAATTGCAGATGATACTGAATTAGACAGTTGATTCACAGATTCGGAGATGAACTATGTTATCACTTGCAATGACCTTTGATGAATTTAATGTTTAATCAATATTTCAATAAAAAGATTTTGACAAAAAAAAGCAAAGAACTATGTCTACAACTCTTGCTGAATATAATAGATTAAGAAACTTGTCATAATGTGTCATATGTGTCATAATTGTCAATCACCGAACCCTAGCTGAAGAAGATACATTATGGGCGGTTCTGATGTGCCTTGAAAGCTAATATTTTGTATATATGTAACTGTTTGTATGATGTTCGCTCTCTTGCGTCTCACGAGGTCTGGGTGAGACACGTTGCGAGACATTAGACGCAGTCGGACGACTGAGCATATTATTTGCAATAAACACTAGTACTTGGAAATCGAACCTCGTGTCTGTCGTATCACTAGTATATGGTGATTGTGCCTTGGTTTCCATATGCAAAGGGTTTTCAGGGCCTAGCAAGTCTGCCTTGAGGTATTGGTCTCCAGCTGGGAGTACAGGAGAGTTTGTGGAGGCGTGTGTGGCGGGTGCCGTGGAGTGATCCGTCCGGCCAGCTTGAGTGTCTGAGTTCACCGGGCCCCACAGTTCTCCTGTTCCTACGATTCTCAGGTCTGTCTGTGCCCTTTTTGGTTTTTGATGGACTGGGCCCAGTCCTTACAGAAGTTCCAGCGCTCTCCCGAGCAGACGCCGGAAAGGGGCATTATGCAGTCCACAAGTCAGCCAGAAGCGATGAGGGCCCAATCAATGAGTTGAAACATGGCAGCCCTGCTGGAGGAGATCCGAGGTTCCAGGGCGGACATTAGTAGAAGGCTTGACTCCCTTGATAAGGTGGATGCTGTCGAGGACCGAGTCCAGGCCCTGGAGGCCAATCAAACCTCGGCTGACCTCTTCGAAAAACAGTTTGATATGCGCCTGACAGAGTTGGAGAGGCGGGAGGAGAAGGTCGCCCTTAAGCTGGATGACCTAGAAAATAGGGAGTGGCGCTCCAACCTAAGGTTTATGGGCATCCCCGAACAGGAAGGGGAGACACAGACGGATATTGCGAGAGGGATCAAGGCAATCATAAGTAAGCTGTTTGATGGAGGAAACACCAGCGAGCCTACGATTGATAGAGCCTATCGAGCGGGAGAGCGCACAGGTGGGCCGAGATCCGTCCTTGTAAAATTCCATTACTATGCTGAGAAAACTAAGATTCTGGAGCTAGCGCGTAGAAAAGGCCCCATTGACTGGAAGGGTGCTAAAATAACGATTTACCAGGACCTTTCGGCGCTCACCCTCTCACGCCGGAGATTGTGCGGGCCTTTGATGAGGTGGTTGCAGTCCAAGGGAGTACGATACAGGTGGGGGCACCCATTCTCGCTCGTTTGAGTTTGATGGCCATAAATATTCCCTTGCTACGGAGTCCGATATTCAGAGAGTGACTAGTGAACTGTTGGGTGACTCATCCTCGAGACCTGTTAAAGATGGTGGGAGTGGAGGAGGCGGAGGCCCCTGTGAATCCTCAGTTTGTAGGGAGGCGTTGTATCCGAGGTCACAGGAAGTATAGAAAGTTGGCCCCTCCATCCTCGGGGCAGCCTGCGACTTAACCTTGTAGGGAGGGTTTGTGTTTTTAGGATTGTCTTTATGGGCGTTGAGGTGCTACGGGTCTGGATTCTGAGGGTCGGCGTCGGCCTCTAATATTTAGCCTACAAAGAGGCTTGGTTAGTTGGAGTTGGGGGGGGGTGAATAATATGATGTTATTGGCATTATTTCCGCTGTTGGGGGGGGGCTCAGAATGTTGTGGTCTTTAGTGGGGTAAATCGCCCTGGTGGAGGCGATCCTTGGTGGCCTGGTTGTACGGCGGTTCGATGTCGCAGTCTTTCCAGGTGCTCAGGGATAGGGAGGGTGGGAGGGCTTGCACATTTGGGGTGGGACTGGGCGGGGGGGTGGTTGTGGAAGAGGTTTCCCTCAGTTGTTGGGGTGAGGTTTTCAAGGCAGCTGGGGTTTCCGGAAAATAGGGGGTTCACATGGCTTTTCTGGGTTCACTTTTGCGTACAGAGGCTGGGGGTTGGGACAGTCACAATAGACTCCCTAGTGGAGTTTGAGGATTGCTTTTGTCCTTTCAATGGGTGACTCTTTTCAGTTGTTGTCGGTGGGGTTCCCTAAATGTGCAGGGATTAATCTCTCCTACTAAGAGATTGTTGGTGGCGAGGGAATTTTCTAGGCTTAAGCTTCACTTTCTTTTTGTACAGGAATCCCATTGGGTCAAGGGGAAGCTATCTCATTCCCCAGGTCACTGTTCCATTGAAACTTTCCAATCTACAAAACACCCACTTCATTGCACAATTGAAACTGCTGAATAGCCATATGCACTGGCTTACCCCGCGTCTTACTACTGACCAAAATAAATAACTAAACTCCTTCTGCCATGCTCTCAGACATGGGGAAATTGCATCCCTTATCTACGATACTTATCAGACAATAAAAACTCTTGGCTATTTTCTACAGCTGTACTGATCGCAAAGGTTATGAAGTTACTTACTCACCTATCCCATGGTTCCTAAAAACCTCACAGAACCAGTTTCAAAGTTCCCTTTGCAAAACAGCCCTTTACTATCGTGTTTCCGATTCATTTGTGAGATTCATGAATTCTCCACATATTTGTTTTATTGTACAGTAGCAGTTGTAACCGTGCTTTGCACGGTAATCCCTACGTCAGAACGTTGAGATTGCCCAGCCACATTATTGATGTTTACGGATCTACAGCCGAGGAAGCAGCGACCTCAACATAAGTGCCGTACGTGTGGGGATGAAGCATTTAAGCTTTGCACTGTTGCAATGGCACACATCCATCAATTCCCGTGGGAAATGAAGTTCCTGTAAATATCATGAGAGATCTGCCATGATGTGATGGACAACCTCATTGCGAACACTATTGAAGAGACATGCACTGTTTCCTGTCACCAAAAACAAAGACGTGATGGCTGGAAGGTTTAGAATGAATCGGAACCTCTGGCATTGCTCTGGACAACCTTCCAGACCATTGTTTTCCACCAGCAAAGCCATTACAGAAGGGGAAAGGCCAATTGCATATCAGGCATGATCCCACCCTATAAGGGGCAGTCCAGCCCGAACTGCTAGGTCACATCCCTTCTACATGAGACCACAGGCATCCCCAGACATGTTTCAGCCTTGTTGGGCCTCATCAGTGAGGAGTAGCTTGGGTCTCTAGGCCCAGCAGGCACGAGACACACGTCGGGGCATACCCGTCCCACTCGGGGTGACAAAGCAAAAACAAAGAGATGATGGCTGGACGGTTTAGAATAAATCTGAACCTCTGGCATTGCTCTGAGCAACCTTCCAGACCATCGTTTTTTTGCTTGCCAAGCCATTACAGAAGGGGAAAGACAATATGCAAAGCAGGCTTGGTCCCACCCTAAAAGGTGCAGTCCTGCCCGAACTGCTAAGGCACATCCCTTCTGCACGAGACCACAAGCATCCCCAGACATGTTTCAGCCTTGTAGGGCCTCATCAGTGAGGAGTAGCTTGGGGCTCTAGGCCCAGCAGGCACGGGACCCGTCTCTGGGCATACCCGTCCCACGCAGGGTGACAAAGCAAATACAAAGGGGTGATGCCTGGAAGGTTTAGAATGAATCTGAACCTCTGGGATTTCCTGTTACCTGCATGACCTCAGAAGTGAGTGCCGCTAATGTCAGCTAGAATGCTGATAGTGTGGAAAGTTTAGCAACAATGAACTGCTGAGGTTTACGTAGAACTACGGTAGAACTACAGCGCATAGGTCCATATGGCAGGGGTAAGCAATCCAGACTGCTTAAAAATGCATAACAAATTGAAAAATGTATATTTGATACCTTTTACATTGTCTACACCATGGAACGTACCCACATGCCAAATTCCAGGTTTGTAGCATGTTTCCCATATATATACATATATATTTTGTTTATAAATTTGGTAGGTTTAACCTTTTGTGTTTGTGCATGCAAGCTAATATGGGTCAATTTCTAGACCAAAAGGAACATTAAAATAACATATCCCATCCATAATTAACTACACTTTGATACCTGTGAAATTGCAACATGGCTCCTTGCTCGCTACCACCGCCAGTTAGCAGTACGGATGCACGCAACATGAACCCCTTGTAATCATGGAGCCCTGTCTTGACCACTCCAACATTCCCCCCTTTGGTTAATACTTTAACAAATCATCATCATCTTCTTGCGGACCAGTCCCATGACCATCTCTCACACCGGTGTCAATATGGGCATAGTCCTCCGCCGAACAAATCCAACTCACCCGCCACCCACCATTCCCACAATCTACCCACTGCTTCACACAAGTATGCCAATTTGGTGGAGGACACAAGACCCCTTCAGTTTGTGTACCCATATGGGGTGAAGTGGTGGCCCTAGCCTTGGACAGGGTTACTGTCATCATGGCGACAACTGTTGGTACATGGGCAGAGCAACAATGTAACAGACATTGACAGGAACAGAAAAGAATGAGAAAAAAGACAAAAATAGGTAACAGGAATTTTGCAGCGAGGCTCAACCACAAAGGTACCCAGGAGAACAGGGAGTTGATCCACGAATCATTGGTGATTCTAGTCTGGTCTCCATGATCACTTTCAGTTTATGCAAGGCAGCAATACTTCTGGTGAGCATACCATTTTCTGTATCATTGGTAGGCACAAATGTGCACCATGTACTCACGATTTTCTGGTATACTCTGCCCTCCTTTGCTGTCAGGAGGTCTAGTTTATACCGGTTTTTCAGAGTCCTAAGCCTGAGTGCCCTCAATTATTCCCTCATGACAGTGGACGCTAAATCTGAAGCGTTCATGAAGAGGAGTAGTTTGTACATGGTCACCCGGAGGCATTTGGCATTGGCCGGTGCTTGGACGGCAGGTGCCAGGAGTGACGCAAATAAATTCTTGGTGTCGCTAAACAGCTGATCTTGTTCAGGAATGTCTGCTGAAGCCTGTGATGCTGCTGCTTAAAGGTAGTTTGATTGTCTCCTGCATTGCAATTGTTCATGTGTTTCGCTGTCAAACATAGTCTTTAATTCATTTATATAAGGTGGTGAAAGGGATGCAAGGGTCAAAGGGGGCACAGATTTAACTTCGGGCATTGAACTGGCCAAAATCAGGTGCTCTTCAGGGATCACAATGACAGGCACATGAAGGGTAGAGAAGCTGCACACATCTAGCCAGGCTGGAGGCAACTGCCTGTATGCATTCTGACCACAGGTCCAAAAGTTGTCTAGGAGAGCAGCCGTACCTCCAGCCAAGTCTGTGATGTGAAGCGTGCGACTGCCGTTCCATTTGGGCCAACAGGCTCTGCGCCATCGCCCTTAAAACACAGAGTAAAATGGGTAAGTGTCTGTATCTTAACAGGTTTTTCTGACTCTTTGAGCCATGCCAGATACTGCAAATGATTTCTCCATACTGTCCCGCACTCTTGATTTATTCGTGCCACCCCTTCTTCTGAGAATCACCCAATTCCTCCAGCTCTACAACTCTTCACCCTTTGCTCCCATCGATTTTTAGAAAAAATAGCTCCTTCCAAGGTCAATTGTACTATGAACACACCTAATATGTTTGTGTTCTGCATGCTCAGCAGTTGAACAATCATCATCACTTCCATAGTGCATCTGCTACCTCTCCCTCCCTTGGGATAAATACCCTAGGAATGCCAGATGAATGGGGGATGAGAGCAGATGTAGCAATATCTCACAGATCTCTCTCCCCACCTTCCTCCTTTGGCTATACCATATGTTATCTGCTGCGAAACCATGTGCATTTATTGTAGGATCTAATTCATCACCGTTATTATGAAAAGGATTATCAACATTTCTTTTCACTCTTAACATTGTCTCCTCAGACTTCATAAAACTAGACAATTTTAAATTTCCCCTTTTTATACTAGTTGTCATCTTCAGACATGATGACCCATGGACCAAGCGAACCACAAAAACATTCATTGTTAGGCAATTTGCAATCTTAAACATTCTTTTTCCTATAGAAAATTGATTTCAATTCCAGATCTCTATTCGCACCCCCCTTTACACTGAAACGAACTGTGAATCCTTAGGGTGAGCTTAACTTCTATGCCTATTCCAGCTTCGGCGCCGGTGGAGGGCTGCTGGTATCCCTTCGAGTGTCACTGAGGTGGATCCAACTCTTGTTGCCCTTCCCCTTCATGGCAGTCAGTCGCATAGATTACAACAGGAGAATACTGCTTGTTCCAAGGACGCACAAATGTAGATGCGGTCCCCAGGGAGAGGCTGTGTCTTGTGCTAATCTCGCTGTTTTCTCCTGTTGTCTGTTAATCTTCACACATTTCATCAGCGCCCTATGGTATTCCCTAAACTCCTTTCCTAGCACCACTGCGGTCTTGTGTGCATCTGATGTCATACGTGTAGGTGAGAGAGGTGTATGTAGCCTATGCTCAGTCACGATTTTGTGAGTGCTCAAGTGGTGGTCCCTCCCTGCCTGGTTTCGTAAATAAAATAGCGCCAGTGGACAGCAAACAAACCATGATTTATTTAACTCGGCGCATAGTTTAGCTAAACAGGCCTAAGTACCCCACTGAGCCTCTCCATGACCCCATTGTCCTGCGGGTGGTACACCAAGCACAACCCATGCTTCATTCATAGCAGCAAAGTGATTTCTGCAAACAAGGCATTAAAGAAGTGGGTTTTGTTGCCGGCTTTTGCTATCTTGCAAATTCCCCATCTTGGAAATACCATCAGGATGTACGCATGGAACAACCGCAAAACACTGGGAGATTGGACAAGCCATGACAATTGGATATCTGCAGTTACTGCACCTCGTTATCATGTCCACAAAATTGATGTGGAGCTCCTTGAATGGAACATAGGGGCCTGGGCAAGACACCCCTCACCGACCTCATGATATTTCCACGATTGAACTCCTTGCACACTACACAATTCCCAATGAATCTACTTGCCTGTTCTTGTAAATTGGGGATAAACCAGTCCTTGTGGAGCTTTACTATCGGTTGTCATTGAGAAGTATGCAACAGGTAATGTAGTTGCTCTGGTGCCAAAAGAAGCAGCTCTACAGGCATTACTACCTTGCCTGTCGCCTCCTGTCGCCAAAGCAAATCTGTAGGTGAGGGACCACATCCTCTTTTTCCAGAGCTCCTGTTCTTCTCTAGGGGCTTTCATCTGCATTTCTATTATGTGGATCACCGGTACTTTTGCGTAGGGGGCTGGTAACTGTACCTGTTGGAACACAGTTTCTATTTTCTGGGATTCTAGGAAAGGAAAATAGGCTGCTTCCTTCACTGCCTTGTCTGTGGCATCATTTCCGAGAGCTATTGAATTTGTGCGTTTAGTATGGGCAGCGCACTTTACTAGACCTATCCCTGCTAGCAAGGTTAACGCTTCAATTAGCCGGGATAGCAGCGAAGCATGCTGGACAGGGGACCCTTCGGACCTTCTAAACATCTTCTCGGCCATCTTGATAACCCAGAATGGACGGTGGAGGTGGCGTATGCAGAATCAGAATAAACTGCAGCTGCCTTCCCCTTATTTCTAGTGCCTCTATAAGTGCCACCACTTCGGCCGCTTGTGCAGAATAATGAAAAGGCAACCGTCTTTTATAGTCTGACCCGGTACTCCCCATCCACAAGACACATAGCAGTTGCACCCGTAAGCCTCTCGCCCGTCTCCTGGTTGATGGTCGAAGACCCATAAACAAAAATACCCTCACACCCCCTTGTTAAGTAAGAATTGGTGCAGTCCCACTGTGTGAGACTACACAAGACGTATCTGCTTGGTATTGGGTAACCCACCTATTGGTATAGGTCTGTACTGCACAAGTTGGTAGTGTGACTGAACAGCCAGGCCTATCTCAAGAGGGGTAAATGTGAGCTTTAGAGCTGTACAAATGAAATCCGTAAATACAAGTAGCCAAGTAACCCTTACACTCAAGGTTTCAGTTATAAATAGTTATTTATTTAACATCAGTTTTAAATAAGCATTCTTTAAAAAGGCAATTCTTTGTAAAGGTTAAAGTAAATTTTGGGACTACTTTACAGAATCAATAAAACTGGTGAATATTCATTGGATATGCTCAATACATTTCTCCTACACCCTGAAGTGACTTCAATTACAAGCATAGTAGTTGCATTTGTATATCATACCAATATACTTTATGTGTTGCAGAAAGGAAGGGTTAAGGAAAACAAAATGGTTAGAACAGTTTCTTAAAAAGGTGAGGACAACTGAATCCTCCAATGAAGTCTAGGTAAGACTTTCCCAGCAGTAACGGTATTCAACAAGCTACAACCTATGCATGGACAAGCAATGCCAAAGTCGAAGGATTTATAAGAGGAGCCAGGACAGCCAAAGTCATTTGGACAAAGTCTATAGTTCTTATGCACTTCTTGGATAAAGTATTTCACAAAGTCAGATTGTTCACAGAAAATCACTGAAGAAACACAAGCTGTTAGGCCTATGCAAAGGAGAGTTGACATCAACTCAGAAAGTTAAGCAAGTGCACATCTCAAGTGAGACAGCACAACCTAAGGCAAGAAGGCAAGTGCCCCCAAGCCCAAACAGTAACTCTGGTAAGAAGAAAAGTGGTCCAACTGGATGTAGTCTTGCAACAGCTATGCAGACCCTGGTTCCTGAGCCTCAGTCGTGGGGACAAGAGGGAGGACGTTTGGAGGGCTCCTGCAGCAGTACTCTGGACGGTTGTCGTCAGCTACAGGCTCTCTTCGATTCAGCAGTTTTAGCGCTTCGCAAACAGCACTGACGCAGAACAAATCTCCGGTTGGACTTTCCTTGCTCCCTCAGTCCCGGACTCTGGTGAGGGGACTCTGGATCGGGATTTCCTGCTTCTGGAGTGTCCTTGGGAGGCTCCTGGAATTTTTGCCCAGATTTGTTCTGCAGTAGACATTGCACTCGGTTATAGACACTCTACCCCTGGCCTTGGGCTTCCGCAGCAACGGAGAGGCACTGCAATTGTGGTATTGCGCCAAAGTGGAGTTTGTCTCTCAGTTTGTTGTTCCCACTAAACCAAGGGAAGAAGTTGTCCCTTCCGGAACTCCTCTGTCAATTCGGAAAAGGAGGTCAGCACAGCAGTACAGGGCTTCACCGGTACTTTGAGGTCCAGGAGGTTGCAGCCGGCTTCTCTTCACGATTCTTGCTTCGGATGTTTCTTCCAGTGGTCGACTCTGCCTGTAGTCCCAAACCGCTCTCCTTTTAAGCAAGTTTTCCCATTCATGCACAGCCTAGGCTGTCAATCGCACAGCAGGGTGACTGTCCTTTCCGGACAGTCAGCCCGCCAATCAGGACTGGTTTAGTTCAAGCACACCTAGAGACAAAGGACAGGAGGGTTTCGGGAACCTCCCTCACTTCCTGCCCTTCCAGACACACTGGAGCCAGTGGCGGAACACAGAAGGGCTCAAATATGTCTCAACGCAACGAGTAAAAGCCAAGCAAGACCTCCCAAACGGAAAATGGGGGGGGGGAAAGAAGACTGGGCCATTTTGACAAAATGGACAACCATGGGTGCTGTACTGCAGCTTGGGGTTCAGCCTGCGGTAAAAAAAAAAGCACAACAGTAGTAAAAATTCAACCACTGCCACCAGCCATTTAAAGTAGTGAGAGTAATAAAAAATGTTACATGAGAAAGTAGCATAAGGGGCTGCTAAGTAACCCCCAACACTCCACATAAAATGGTGTTTGCTGGACCCACAAAGAGAAAATGTAAGTAAGATACATTTCACCTTACTGTTCTTTGGAACGGTAGTTCACCAGAGAAAAGGTATTTAAACCTTTATGCCTCAATGATGAGAAAACAGAGCTCCTCATCATAGGCACCCTGCACCGCATCACTGAAGGTGCTGTGTGTCACTATATAAAAAGCAGATGCATATGGAGTTTTTCAGACTCCAAAAAATAGTGAAAACATAAAATCCAAATCAGGGAAAAAACATGAGAGAGTGAGAAAAAGATCCCACTTATTCAGGAGTTAAAATTATGAAGTCCGAAGTCCATCAAAAGAGCTGGGGGTCTCTAAGGTGGGAGGATTTTTGCACAGAAATTAAAATTCTCCCTAACACCCCTCCAGGGCATCCTCTTTCACATTCACCCTCTTACTCTTCCTCCCTCATAGGTGGCACAATTTTGAATATCCTCAGGCTGAACTGGCTCCGCTACAAATGTTGCAGGATTGACTAGGAGACATTACACGTGATGAATTGATGATTTCGACTTTTCTAGAATCGCAAAGCCTGCATGCTCCACTTACAATATCGCCGGGCAATCCATAGTAATGGTCGAAGACTTTTGAATTGAAAAAGCTGCTGCTACTAGAGCTTGCTCACAAGGGCACTGTCCCTGCCTCTCTGTAACGCTCACCTGATTCCCACGGAGGCGCTGATCCCGGCTGGGCTGCTATCGTTTCTTCAATTGAGAAGCGTAGAACTCGGACGACTCTCAGGACTGTGCTTCCTCTTATAGAATGTCTGACTTGCAGGGTAAGTTTTCTGCAGGTGGAAGAAAAAGGGTTAATCACCGTTTGATGGGATTCCTTCTCCCATCAATCGCCAGTTTCTCCCACAGCCTAGCTTTTTACTTGTCTCGGCGAGCTCTCACCTTAGGCGTTTAAATGCTGAGCTCTCCATCCTGCGTCTGGTGCAGGGGTGCGTGGATTCCAGTTACGTCACTGGATGAGTTCAGTATTGAGGCTCAAGTCTTTTGCGGCCTTAGTTGTGGCACTGGTGCTGGGATGCCGAAGAGCGATGCCGCCGTTACTGCACGAGCGGATGCCTGTAAGTATACTGTAGTCTTTAGGCTTTAAAAGATGGGCACCTCAATAATGTCCCTTTTCCTTTGTTTCAGGCCTCAGGATGCTGTGGGCGTAGTTTTCCGTTGCCGCTGCACGTGCCGATGCACGTAAGTATAATGTTCGTTGGCCGCTTTTAATGGCACCTCTAATAATGTCCTTTTTCTAGTTTTCAGGTGCCGGGATGCTGCGGGCTTTATATCCGTTGGCACTGCACGTGCCGATGCACGTAAGTATAATGATCGTTGGCCGCTTTTAATGGCACCTCTAATAATGTCCTTTTTCTAGTTTTCAGGTGCCGGGATGCTGCGGTTGATGCGGCCGCTTCTGCGCGTGCAAAAACTGGTAAGTTAAAGGATAGTTCCGGGACTTTTTTTTTTTATTGTTCCTATGGTTCGGCCATGTGTTTTTAAGCATGAATCGGTAGATCGTAGAAAACTTTCCTATGGACCTTACCCGACTTTTCGTCCATTAACGCACTCGAAAACATCCGCCATTTTATGATAATCCTATCATTTCCCCCCATCGCCCTGGCTCACCTGCTTTTGCGGCACTAAATCAAATCCCCCGCCCCTGAAACAGACTTTATCAAAACATTCATATTCCCCGCCTCTATCCGTGACGTGACTGAGCTGCGTAGGCAAACGCGCCCAGGCGTCTTCTACGCGACTCCACACAGAACCAGGAAATCAACACAGATGAGCTCACACAACACAGCGCGCCACAATTGGGAATATGAAACTGTACTTTTAAATTAAACCGCAAGATTGTA
Source organism: Ambystoma mexicanum (assembly GCF_040938575.1). Classification (NCBI taxonomy): domain Eukaryota; kingdom Metazoa; phylum Chordata; class Amphibia; order Caudata; family Ambystomatidae; genus Ambystoma; species Ambystoma mexicanum. The sequence continues at coordinate 970,660,612 of NC_090936.1, read as the reverse complement.
AATTTGGTAAAGTACATTTATTTGACATCAAATGTTTTGAGAATATTCAGCGATTTGCATTTTTATTTGCTCATGTTCCAAAAAGTTCGTTTCGAGGCACACGATGTTCCTTTGCTGTACACAGGGTCTTAGATCATCTCACAATACAGCGCCACAATTCGGAATATGAAACTGTGGTTTAAAAGCAAACGGCAAGATTGTACATTTGGCAAAGTACATTTATTTGACATCAAATGTTTTGAGAATATTCAGCGATTTGCATTTTTATTTGCTCACGTTCCGAAAAGTTCGTTTCGAGGCACACAATGTTCCTTTGCTGTACACAGGCTCTTAGATCAATGAATTTTTATTTGCTCTCGATCCAAAATATTTCGTCTTGAGGCAAGCGATGTTCGTGTGCAGTAGACAGGGTGTTGGTTTACGATAAAATAAGCTCTTCGGTCGCACTGATAATCGCATGGCTGTTCCAACAACGAGGCACTAGGCCACCACAACGGTCTGTATGTTGCATCTAGCCGTTAGTACCGCGTAAGGGCATACTTGTACTTGGCGATCGTCCCACAAAATGGTCAGGGTGCTAACGTTCACGCGGAGAAGCAATTGGCGATTATAGAAGCCATCCGCCGGTGTCTGGTACTCGTGACACAGACAATAATGGACGATGTATCTATTTGAAAAACATAAAAAAAGGAAAATAGTCTCACCATCAGATCTTTATTAAAATTATTCATTTTATATATTAGGTCTGGAAATTATTACATAGCTAGGACAGTGCAACTGGGTTTTATACGTCAAGGGGGGGCTGTAGGATACTGAGACAGTCCCCCAGTGCAGGGGTTGACAGGGAGTGCAGGTGGAGAGTGGAAGGGCCCAGGACCGAGGTCGCAGACAGTGGACCAGTTGTAGCAGGGGAGAGGAGACGGTTCTCCCCAAGATAGTGCGCGGTACAAAACAATATGCCACATAGAATGAACAAGTACAACTTAACCCGTCTTTAAAGCTACTGTATAGTAATTAAATTGCGGTATAAACTCATCTAAAGAGTTACTTACATTATATTTGCATTTTCCATTGTGTCTGTGCGTAGGGCAGCCCCGAAATACCACTCCTTCTATGCCGACGTTTTATTTCTTCTAATGAACGAACATGAAATGGCTTTCGTTTCTGAAATTATATTCATTATCGTTTCTTACGTGGTCCCGGCCTGTCAAGGTCAAATAACAATAGAACCTTATACTGAGTCGTGGGCCATTCTGGCACCCGAGAAAAAAATCAAAGCAGCTGACCTTCACTTTGAACGAACACACATTCCTAGTTAGCTACATTCAGTGTAAGGCCGTCTTACAGGACTTGAAATTTACACTCCATCTTTGCATTTTGTCTGCGTGCTTTGCAGCCCCACAGAACCATAAATACGGAGACATTCTATATTTTTTGAAAAATCATTTATATTACTGTTTGGTTTAATTTAATGCGCAAATGAACAAGGTTGGATAGATAAACATATTCAATGGGCCTGCGACATGAGGAGACTCGAGAGAACAGACAATCAAATTACAATCATTTAAACCGTGATGTGTATTTCTCAATGAGCTCTTCTTTAGGTGGACATGGAACAGAGGCAATGTTGGGTGGCAATGCAGTTGTCACCTGCACAGGTTCGTTCACAACTCCATTTATGTGCCTATCTAGGACGTCAACAATAAGTCTCTCAATAAACTCATATTGCATATCCTCAAACACTGGTTTGATCACCCATTGTTTACTTCTTTTAGTGAAGGCCTTATCGTAGCGAAGCGTCCCTAAAGTTCCGGTCGTCCTACTTTGTTGGCGGCCGACATTATGGTTATGTGCCAAGACCGCTAAAAGAGTCCGATTTATCATGCCCTCCATGCCAAAATGCAATCGTTTTGGCCTGTACTTTAGGCATATATTGTGGAACACCTCCAAATCTCCTGTGTGGCAGAATTCCGTGAGTCCCCTCAAAGCTTTTGTTATAGTTTTATCAAATACAATCTTTTCAATGGCTTTGTGAGTGGGTGATGAAGGAATCAACCACTTCTTCTTCCGTGCCTCCTCTGTGGACAAATGGCCATGTTCACAGTTGTGGAAATGTTGGTTCGTGTTCCAGCTGTGCACGTTTGTACAGTGTAGCATTACTGACCGCCATTTTTCCAGTAGAATTTCCAACGACCCTCCACGTTTTTGAGCTCCACCAAAGATGGTTGCTGATTGACTTGGACCACTGTGAAATACCTTGCATATCTTTTTTTTTACCTGCAGCCGACAATTTTTTATTGATTGTTTTTGCAAGATGCCAAACGTCAAATTGGTGATTTATATTTTTGTACTGTTCTCTCATTGTCTTGGCAATTGAAACGTGTCTGTCCGTGGCTATCAGGTCGATCACCATTCCCCGCGATTGTAGTTCTTGCAATGATGCTACAAAGCCAACTTTCTCCATGGCCACTGAGGATGTACTTTGTGACACCTGCACGACCACCGAACTCACAATTTTCTTACTTTCCATGTCCTGAAAGTGGTAGGTGCAGTACTTGGCTGAAAATCCTGGGCTGTCGCACTGTCCATCACCGGCTAGCCTGAACCGTTTGCCCGTGAATGTACTATCAATAGACATTTTTTCCATTCTCCAAGCTTCGCTAATGGCTGGAAATAGATAATCGGTTTGGTATTTGTAGAACTGAGTTTTCGCAATGAAATGGATTCCCACAAACTGAAAGAAAGACTCTAATTTTTTAAAACTTGAACCACTAAAAAGTGCAGCCGCTGCACAAAGTAGATTGCCTGCTGGCAGTTGTCCCAGCATGGGTTGTGCAGACCATGAGAAAGGATGATATTTTGTACAGGTGGCATGTATTTTAAGGTTAGTGCCTCGAATTGCACGAGTCACATTAATCAATGGCTCCCCACATACTTCCCCACCTACCGAATGCCCACATTTCAACCGAATAATAATATCAATCAAGCAACTATCGAATACAATGAATTTGGCCTCTTTCCTTATACTGTCACTCTGCATCCCAGCTGGTTCGGCCTGTAACGTTGAGGACATGTCACTCACATGAAAGGTAGAATCTCTGATATCGTCTTCCGCTATGTTCAGTGATATTGAAGGTGTTTCATTGTAGTCCACTTCATTCTCTTCCATTGCAACATCTGTTCCTTCTCCGGCAATGGGTGAATAGGACAATTTCTTCAACTTTCTCGCGGTCATAGTTTTTGCGGGTGTGGATTCTGTGAATTTATCTCCAACTGCATCCGAACTACCAGGAGGACATTCACTATCAATGGCTGCATGTGGTATAGCTCCGGTGTCAATCACTTCATATTCTTCCCATTGGCACAATGCATCTCCAGTCGCAAGTCCCTGCCAAAAGGTTTGACAAGCAACATCTCTCGTTCGCTTCACTGTCTGTGTAGATCTAGTTCGTACACCCACTCGCAACTAGAGGACAGATTGGAAAAGGGATGTTCAGTTTAAACACAACTTACAGTATTGAACTATTAACAGTGAAAAACAACATAATATAGTGACCAGGACACTAACCTTCTTTTTCTTTCTTTTCTTTGAAACTTTCTTGCCTCGAACTTCAACATCAGGACGCTGTTGCTCCGACTCGTGTGTGCATGTCTCCACTTCCTCTTGCGCTGCAACGACTATATTTTCATGATAAGCACATCCATCACGCACTGACGCTCCATCGACTTCCTGAAACATAGAACTTTCATTAGTATGTATAATAATATCGAAAACACAAAATGTTCTTGTGGACCAATACCCATGTACATCTCAATAGCAAAACACGAATGAACGCTTTGTGTAGAACATTCAAACGACAATTATTCACGCATTGTTGATCTAGTTAGATGGAACTGTCAAGATCCATACCTCGGGCTCCTCATAGACTTCCATTGATGATATTATTGAAGATGATGCTTCAGTGACTCCCTGAAACACAGTAATTGCATTAGTATGGTTTTCTATTTTGATAAAAAGAACAGAAACTTTGTGCAGGCGTGAACGGCTCATCTAAATAGACCTGCACAAATGATCAGTTGTCTAAAATAAATAATGGATATGTAAATATGATTCGATTTGCTCAATCGTTGGAAGTGTCACCACCCAGAGATCTGCATCAACTACTAGGGGTGATGTTCTTGTAGAAGAAGCTCTGTCATCTCCCTGAAACATAGTACTTGCGTTAATAAAGAAGGAAGTATAGCGGATGTAATCACGTCATATGATTTCGCTTGATCGAACTGTCAGTATCCATACCTCGAAATGCATAAGAACATCAAGCGATGATGTAACTGCGGTGAACACTTCTGCAAGCTGTTGCGCCGACCCGTAACTGCATGCTCCCCCTTCTTCTTGGACTAATGCTCCATCGACTCCCTGAAACATAGGACTTTCATTAGTAATGAACACAAAATTGAAAAAAGAAGACACATAGGAGGGCGACGGAACTGTCCTGAAACGTACCTCGAGCATCTGAGTGACATCAACGGTAGTCGTCAATACGTTGGACTCCTCAGCATCTCCCTGAAAGACAGTACTTGCATTATTTTGGATAACAATAATTATAACTGAAAACAAAGACTAGCGGACGAGTACAAGGGTGTACCATTAGGTAACATAATTACACGATAAATTACAACTATTGATTTACATGCCTAAAACAAGTCAGTGGCAGAATAGCCAAGTAAGATTACCCGATAGGCGCTTGAAGTGGCTGATGACTGCAATAACGACACGGATGGGGAATCTTCCGCCTTCATATTGAGTGGATACATAAATGGGGAAATTATTGTTAGCTAATGCTACACACTACCGCAAGGCCAAGAGATAAATACGTAAACTTGACTCACCAGTGGAGGGATGTGGACGAATAGAGTGGGAATAGCGGTTGAGAGCAATTTTCGCCTCGCTCGCGGTGTGTTCTTCTTTATTAGCAATGATGTGGAGTACATGTCAGAGGTAAAGTGCCTGCTGCAGATGCGGTATCGATCACCCCTCTTGTCCGCAAAGACCTCTAGGACTCTACTTTCAAGCTCAGACGGTGGATATCCGCAATATCGGACCCATTCTCTTATCGAATCTATTGTCTTAGGGAAAACATGCATTATAGTACCTTCAGATTTATTATGGGTCTTCGAAGGGCAACCGCCAATGGAACAGGCAGGCATTGTGGAAAGTTCTGAAAAGTAAAGTTCAACAATTCTCTATGAATACCAATGTAAACTCGGAACATGTGACTAGTTCCTTGCATGTACTGTCTTGAACGAAAAGAAATTGGACGCAAAATGATTATGGTACATGGCCTTACCTTGACGAACAGTTAGATGCAGGGATCAGAGTAGTTTCTTGTCGTAGAACAGGGAGCAGTTCACAGGTTGCAAACTGACGAGTTTCCTCGAAGTGGTCACGGAAGTTCACAGAGACGAAGAGCAGATAACCAGCACCTTCACGGGTTGACTAGCAAAGCGCAAAGAAGTGCTCATTAGAAATATGAAGTGGGTTATAAAGAATTCGAAACAGGGGTGTGTTTGTGAATGAATGACGTGTATATGTCGTGGCATTATGTGGATTGCAGGGGGCCATCCAGCGTGAGGGGGGATGCTTGGCAGGAGACACGGGGTCTGGAGGTAGACATGGGAACAACAACCCATGCTCTATAGACCACTTTGAAGTGTACATGGTCTTTGGCACCTCTTGGCCTTTATCGCTCCCTGACTGCTCCAGTTGCCAGCACAAGTACCCCGGTGCGAACTGCCTTTGATAGGGCGGGGGGTGGATTGGGGCGGTGGTCGTGCAGACAAGACACAGGAAGACTCGTGAATGGAGACATACTTATGTGGATTGCAGGGGGCCGTCCAGCGTGAGGGGGGATGCTTGGCAGGAGACACGGGGTCTGGAGGTAGACATGGGAACAACAACCCATGCTTTATAGACCACTTTGAAGTGTACATGGTCTTTGGCACCTCTTGGCCTTTATCGCTCCCTGACTGCTCCAGTTGCCAGCACAGGTACCCCGGTGCGAACTGCCTTTGATAGGGCGGGGGGTGGATTGGGGCGGTGGTCGTGCAGACAAGACACAGGAAGACTCGTGAATGGAGACACACTTATGTGGATTGCAGGGGGCCGTCCAGCGTGAGGGGGGATGCTTGGCAGGAGACACGGGGTCTGGAGGTAGACATGGGAACAACAACCCATGCTCTATAGACCACTTTGAAGTGTACATGGTCTTTGGCACCTCTTGGCCTTTATCGCTCCCTGACTGCTCCAGTTGCCAGCACAAGTACCCCGGTGCGAACTGCCTTTGATAGGGCGGGGGGTGGATTGGGGCGGTGGTCGTGCAGACAAGACACAGGAAGACTCGTGAATGGAGACACACTTATGTGGATTGCAGGGGGCCGTCCAGCGTGAGGGGGGATGCTTGGCAGGAGACACGGGGTCTGGAGGTAGACATGGGAACAACAACCCTTGCTCTATAGACCACTCGTGCTGACAAGACTCGTTTGCCGCAGGGCCTCACCAAGGAGAGGCCATCTAACTGCATGTAAGAGGCTGGCTGCAGGATCTAGTACATGGAAGGCAGGGGGGTGAGTTTATAAATACCTCACCCTCCCAGGAGAATATATGGGTGCAGTTCACCCTGGAGACCCTGGATGCCTAGGCAGTTAGTCAGCAGCAGGCTGGCCTGTGGTGGCAAGGCGGCACGGGCCAGAGGTGGTCATCTCTGTACCCGGTGCCCAAAAGGATGATTTATTATGATCAACCATATTTACCTATAACCATGTTTTGTATCAATAAAATACAACGGCCTTCCTTTTATTGCCAACGCTTGAACAAATCAAAACAACCATTGTTAAAATATATATTGGGTTTTATTTTGGATCTTAATTTCAATTGAACATAAATAATAAACATTACACATTGTAAATTTGCGGTTGCAGCACATCTAGGGAAAATCCGCGGTATTGTCCACTGTCGCTGGGGAAATGTTGTCTAGTGGCAAGTACCGCACAGGCAGGTATTACTCTCCGAACGCGGTGTCCGAGCCTCCCGTGAAGCCACCAAGTGAAGCAACGATAGGCCACCAGCCTGTACCACCTGTGAAAATGAAAGATGCAAACTATATTAAAATGACAAAACTTTCTTATCACTGTCGATTCAGGTAAAAAATGTCATTCTGCTTTGAAAAAAATTCTATCTAGAAAATGCACAATATGGAACCAATTTACATGCATTCGAATGATATGTAGATGTAATTTTATATGTGGGAGACGACCATGACATAGTAGTGGCATCACTGACATCACAACCAGAGTATACTTACTCGTTACTCGGATTACGCGGACGAACAGTGCCGCGAAGTTCGTGCATAAGCACCATCATCATCCTCAACACGGTCCGTGAGAGGCAGGCTTCCCTGAACTCTGGCAGCTCAGTGATGCATTGCGGACTTGGCTCGCCTTCCGAAATGTAGGCCAGGCATCCCGAGTTTTCTCGGCAGCAGCAGTTCTCCTCCTCAGTTGGCATTAGCTCGCACCGATTGCACGTGCACCAGGTGGAGACGCCGTCCATGCGACATGGTCCAGGCTCTTCATCCATTGACTGGTCCTCCCAACTGCCGTCCGAATCCCCATCGTTTTCGCGTGCTTGCCTTTCCAGTAGTTCTTCCTCGGTGTACTCGGGCTCGTACATATACGGCATTATTGTAGCCATTGTGTGGTAAAGAAAGTAAAATAATTTATAGCGGTGGTACTGGTATCTGTTCACACGGGCTACAATCAACGAAGGTAGCTGTCCAGAGCACAGAAACGAGTCACAGAATACTCAAAGTAACACAGAGAGAGGAATGGATTCGAAAATCTGCTGCTGTGTGTTGTGAAACGGTCTGTTTATACTTATTGAGGAAAGAGGCGTCCTGCCATTTCCATGGCGACACTTCATTAGCTGAGGCGCAGCGATTGTTGACACGAAACGGGAAATGGGCGGTACGCGTCTGCTGATGTCAGGCTCAGGGGCGGGGGATTTGATTTAGTGCCGCAAAAGCAGGTGAGCCAGGGCGATGGGGGGAAATGATAGGATTATCATAAAATGGCGGATGTTTTCGAGTGCGTTAATGGACGAAAAGTCGGGTAAGGTCCATAGGAAAGTTTTCTACGATCTACCGATTTATGCTTAAAAACACATGGCTGAACCATAGGAACAATAAAAAAAAAGTCCCGGAACTATCCTTTAAGATGATGCGACTGCCTTCACCCGAACCCCTTTTTAATTATGTCCTTTGCCTTTCAGGTGCAGAGAAGCTGCCGAAGAGAAGGCCGCAGTTAGCTCCGTTGCAATCATGGATGGATCAGATAAGCGGGCGCGGCTGCGAGCGAGTTGCTCTTTTCTAACCTTATGTTTATTCTTTGCAGGTTTTGCCGGTGACTGGATTCCGGGATCTGGTAAGTATTGTTCTGTGTCTTTCTTCATCCACAGGTTGCTGCGCGGAAGCTGAAGATGACTCTGGACCTGGAATGCAGGAGCCGACTCGGTGAGCGTCCTGCTGCTGCTGCAGAATAACGCGAAGCACGTGTTTTCCATCGGGCGTTGTTTAAATAGCAGAGAAGTGCTTCCAGTGTATGTTCTTCCACCGGTTCCACCCAGGTAGGAAAAGAGTTCCTGAATAGAGGGAATAGTTCCTCCCAGCCCTGATGGCTGGGGACTTCAACCAGACTGGATTGTTCTGGGTAAATATGCAGCATGGTCTGCCTCAGGTAAGTCCACCCAAGCATTATTACACTGTTTATCAATATGAGCCCGGCGCCTATGGCGCCGGGACTGAAACCCTTCATGAGCCTGGCACCAAAGGCGCCAGGACATGGTCCAAAGGGCCCCTGTAGGGGTCTGCTGGGTCCGCAGTAGTGGAAGACGGGTCTGCTTCCGAGGGCGCAGTCCTGGCCCCTCGGGAGTAGCGCCCATGACACTCTACAATAGGTCCAAAAATGTGCTGCTTCCATTACCGGATACAACCCTGGGGTTAAGCATACTGTACCCTCCTCTGTGAAAGCAATCAACATCTGCAACTTATTCAGGATGTCCCTTCCCAAGATATTCGCTGGGGTGTCGGTACAATACAACACAGGGGCTGATACATTTTGATTACTGTAAGGAAGGCATGGTATGAAACAGTGAAGACAGACACAAGTAATCACAGTTCAATGGTGTTTATTGAACTTTAAATGGGTTGGTTAAATGCCTATCTAATCCCAACTCTAAAGATGGGGGGGAAGCTACAACCATCAAATGATAACGCAGTCGTAGTGGAGTCTCTGTCAAAATAAAAGGGCCTATACTAATAAACACATTGCCAATCCTTACTTCTAATAACAAAGGGTGTGCGAAACAATGTTATGCAAAAAGAAAAGTGTTCAAGAAATGATACAGCAGGATAGTTGAGCAGTTGGCTTCCCTTGCCCACGCCGGCAGTATAGGACAAGGCGGCACGTTTAAGCTCTGCATACACTCTGGCTTCTCGGCCATGAGGATGCAGTTCCCAACACAAATATCAGGACCTTCTGCGCCAAAGTCTCTTTACCATCCAAAGTCTCTTATTACAGAGAGCCTGATGCAACAAACATTAAACATTCTTCTTAGGATTTCCACATTCACAGGTTTGCAGGTGATTCACTGTTCATCATGGATCCCCCTCTGCCGGGCTCAGACCCTCCTTGTTACTACAATGTTTACACTTCATCTCCCTTGTCCGAGCTCGGACCATGTAATCTCTATTTCTACATTTTCTTCTTGATATCAAAATCAAAGACTTTTGAATGTGCAATGGGTTTTGCTTAAATCTTTGCAGGGCCGCTTCGATTTACTTCACACAAAGTTCTTAGCACTCTTCTACTTTTGTTTCTTTAACTTCTTGGCGGGATACCTTACAGAGACCTTCGATTGACAACTTTTGCAGTGCCGGACCACTCTGGCAACAGTATCATTTATTTTCTTCTCCAGGTCAGACATTCATCAGCAGATTAGCTTTACTCACGTCTTTGATCACACGCATTTAACAATGTTCGTTCCAGCGCTTGTTATACAATGTTGCTGCTTGCAACCTTGACTTCAACACAGAACAGTCTTGCATCAGTCTCCCCAACTCACCACCTGTATTGGTCTCTCTGGCACTGCTTTGTTCTTGGAGCCAAGGACGATACCATGGGGGGGGAGAGGGGGGAGAGGAGAGAGAGTGGGGAGAGGGGAGAGAGAGGGGAGAGAGATCCATCCGTGGGGACTAGCGGGTGAGACACCTTTTGGTTTCTTACATTACCCATCTTAATAATATGAAGATCTTCAGTATAGGGAGCCTGACGGGATAACCCCAGAGAATTCCTGTGTCCATAGTTTTTCATAACATGGAAAACTTGACTTTCTTGATGCAAGATTTTGTAGCCCCTGTGTCAACCATAAATGAAAAAGTTTGTTTGGTTACCTAACTGCACACCTATCCGGGGTTCCTTTTCCATATTGGTGATAATGGACAGGCCTGGACACATCAGAGACCCCTGTGGGCTGTCCTACTCCTGGTATATATTGGCACCTGGGAGAGAAAATGGATTTTCCCAAAAACACTTGGTCCAGTGTAACGCACAACTGTTCCTTTGCGTAGAGGATTCTTGTCCTATGTCTGCACCAATACTTGTGCTGGCATGGTCCGTGGGTTCCCGAAGGTCTGTGCAGCCCCAGTCAGTGGGTTCGGATCAACCTGTACATGCTGCGATTGCACAGAGCCTGGGGAATATGGCAGGGTCTGACCTGCATCTATTGATCTCCCATGTTAAAGTACTGTGGCCGTTCACGCCATCCTGTGACTTCTACATGACCAACACTGAATCCCATAAAATCCTTCTTAATTATTTCCTGTTGGCCCATTAAACCGGGGACCCGTTCATCCGAACCCGCCAAATGACGCGCCTCCCTGTGGAAATCATCCATTGCCCCTCGGAAACCCTGCCATCGGCCTTGGACCAGGGATATACCTGTCCACCCCCCCCCTTTGTCATACCAGGTTCACTGTGTCCCTGTCATCCTGATTGCCCCGGCTGTCCCTCCATGGAATTCATGATTACTGCCCCTTCTAGAGAAATATTTGCCAATTTCTTTTGAACAAGCTTAGCCTGTGCTTTTTGTGTCTGCTGTACACTCTCCCTCTTTTTTTCTTGTTGTCTTTTGCAAAAATGCACAATATGTGCTTGAATCTCCAGCCACCCCTTGGCCTCCATCCCTACCACTTTATCTAAATTGTGCTGGACTTTGGGATGTCCTTTCTTCAGCATGTGGTAAAACATTGCCAAATTCTTGTCCCATGCTTCTCCTGTTTCCGCCCTCCGCATCTCCTGAATTAACTGGATGTGTTGAGCAGGATCATCATCCAATTTAATTTCTTAGCTAAAATTAAATTGATATCAGGTGTATCTGGACACATAATCTGCAAGGCCCCTCAGACCTGTGGCCTAAGATTATTAAAAGCTGCTCCATCATGGGTATTTGTATCCAACTGAACTCCTGGATACCCCGATCTCTTCCAAAGCTTGTCTGACCACTCCCCCATTTGGGTCGTGAATAAACTCTTCATGTCCCATATGGCCAACATGTCACCAGCAGTTTGTTTCTCTAATGCATAAATCCTCTTCCCTGCCCATGCAGTCAGCGAAGGGAGTGTCAAGTTACTCAGGTCGATGTGTGAACACGGGACAGAACACGCCCTTCCCAGACCCTTCTGGAGCAACAGAAACTGAGTTATACCTGTTTTTACTGGGGCTTCCCCCATCTCTCCCCTACTACTTGCTACAGCCATGAGTACCCTGGCATGTCCTTTGGCTCCATGGTGTGCTTTCCGTTGCTGCTACTGGAGCGGGAGGTAGGGTGACTACTCCCTGCTCTTCCTGCTTGACATCCCATTCCTCTTTCGTCGTCTACTCTGGCTACTACATCCCCATCCCCTTCGACAGGCATGGAAGCAAAATCGGCACTACCATAGGGTGCCGTCTCTCATCCTCCCTGCTCAGTACCTGTACCTGTACCTGTGGTAGCATCCCTGTTCTCTATATCCACCTCAACCGTTCTGATAACCAAATTGTCCAATCTAACAATAACCTTCCCATGTCTCCACCTTTTCTACATCCCTTACCTGTCGTCCCACTTCCTCCCGCTCTTCATCTCTTTACTGTCGTAGCAGCACTACCTCTTCCTATGCGCTGCCTTCATTTATTTCCTGTTCTTGCACATCTTCCACTCTACGCAGCCTATCCTCTATCATAGCTGGGAAAGGCCTAACCTCTTCCTTGTCTCTCATTTTCAATCCTTCCTTCGCTCGTCTGACTACCGGCATGGCCTCACTCTTTCTCGCTCCTCCACCATTAATCTATCTGCTAACCTAGAAGTTGGGGGGGAATTATCCCCTTCTCGGTTTCAACCTCTCTCCAGCCCTAACCTTTGAAGGAGTTATCCTTCCACTTTCCTCAAAATCCCAGTTCTTTGAAATTGTTACTGATGGAGGCGTGACCTGTATCTGTCTCACAACCACTTGAGTAGATGCCGGGAAAAATGGTGGTACGAACTTGGGGTCTGTGTTCCCACTATGCAGGGGGGCAGTGCAGAAGGAATTCCCGCACCCTCCTTGTTCGGCCCTCTCCCCACAATTTCAACACTGTGGCCCTTCCTCCCTTTTTCATACATCTACCGTAATTCAAAGATATTTAACCACTACTCTAACTTTGACCCCTTGTGCTTTGTAGTTAAACAGGTATGCAGGTTCTCCAATATCCCTGTATCATAGGTTCCCTAAATAGGCCAAGAATTTATCATTTTCCCCTTACTTTCCCACAACCACTCCCTGTGATATTTGGAATGTTTGGCTTATAGCCGGGCAACACCTGGCACAAATTATTCAATGTAGTTTCCATACTCCTCCCCAAGTTATCCAAAAATAATTTCACAGAAAGAATGTTGAGCCGGACCTGCGGGATGAAAAGATTTTCACCCAAAGAACCCCCTTTTTACTTTTACCCAGTTCCTTAGTCATTCTCTACACTCACTCACTGCACTCGTTTATACTGCAATTACATTGCTTCACTATTTTACTTCAGTTCTACATCTCCTTCGTACACAAAAGACCGCATCTTATCAAAAAACACTCCTCCGGCCAATATTTCTGAGATATCCCCACCACTCATGCATAAGAGGGGCGCAATGCTTTCCAATTCTTTCCACAATGCTTTCCACTACAGCACCGCTGCTCTCTATCACTAGTACTGCCTTCTATGCTACAAAACCTTCTTTTCCTGACTACAGGAAATTTCCCCTTCACTACTGCGACTAACCAAGGAAATAGTGCTGAGGAGCTCAGCGCGCACAGCTAATACAAAAGAATGTCAAGGCCTACTTCAGAAAGGTATCTACAGTTGGACTTACCTTAAGATACCACCCCACCTTCAGTTGAGGGCTGTAGCCAACCAGACAAGCAAAATAAATGGTGCCAGGACAAGCCTCACAATGGGCCTAAGGTACCCCCTCACACCTCTAAAACAACATACTAAGTACAAAATATAAATAGGGGACTTAGAACACAGAACAGTTCAACCACCTCATCAAAAACATCCACTTTTCCAATCCCTGCAGCCTCAACTAATTTCACACCCACACTCCAAGTGTATCTTTACCCACGCCCCTTAGATCAAATAAGCCACCTCTTCTTCCCCTATTTCCATCTTGCTTTACACCCCAAATGTGCACTCATGTGAAACTGAGGCACCCCGATGTGGTCCTCAGTCAAGTTGTCCTGCACAGCTGGGTCACGGCACCACATCTCTGGGGAGCAGACAGACCTTGAACCAATATGGTGTCAGCCGAACTCTTTTTCAGCATGCACAGTAGACTGGTCCCCGTTGTGAGGTGCCACAGCTGAGAGGTGTGGACAGAAGACCCCAACCATCTCGGAAAGCCTGGGCTCCTATCTGGCTCACCAAATGTGCGGATGGGCTTCTAATCATATTAACCCCAAACAGGCCCATCACTTAAGAAGTGAGTACATGGTTGTAGATAAAGTAAGTTTATTGTACAATTCTCCACAGAGCAGTTAGATGGTGATGCAGGACCAAACTAACCCAAGTCTCTACAAACCACATCAGTTCACATCTTTTATACAGTTATTGCACTCCACCCCCCAAACATAGTTGGACAAAACCCTCTTAAAAGAAATCCCATCTTTTCCCAATTCCCATGTTTTCATTGTCCAGTTTTATAATTTTCATATCATATTCATAACACACCTCTTCTTAGGATTCGTCCGTAGTAGGTCATGACGTCAGCACATGGTTAAATACTAATATTGAAACATAATTAATTACTAGCAATAACCGGCCTAAGCCGTTTAAACTCTCTTGATTTGCACATGTTTTGCCTGTGTATTTGATAGGAAGGCTGTGTGAATGATTTCTCTTTGTGTTAGTGATGCTATCTTATTCCCCAGGTCACTGTTCCATTTCAACTTTCCAATCTACAATGCTCCTACTTCATCGCACAATTGAAACTCCTGAATAGCTTTGGGCACTGGCTTACCCTGCGTCTTACTACTGACCAAAATAAATAACGAAACTCCTTCTGTCACTCTTGCAGGCTTCAGGAGATTACATCTACTATCTACGATACTTATCGGACCATAAAAACTCATGGTTATTTTCTGCAGCTGTACTGACCACAAAGGTTATGAAGTTACCTATTCACCTGTCCCCTGGCTCCTAAAACCTCACAGAACCAGTTTTAAAGTTTACTTTGTAAAACGGCCCTCGACTACAATTTTTCTGATACATTTGTGAGATTTGTGAATTCCCTGTGTATTTATTTTATTGTACATGGTGGGATTAACATTTTACCTTTTATGTGCGCATGCAATCTAATATATATCAATTTCTAGATCAATAGGAACACAAGTAACCGACCCATAATTAACTACCCGTTGATAGCTATGAAATTGCAACATCGCGCCCAGCTCTCTGCTACCCCCATTTAGCAATACGGTGCACGCAACATGAACCCCTTGTAATCACGTGGAGCTTTCCTGAACGCCCCAACACGGCTTTAAACCACACACCCACGAAATGCACTTGCAGCTGGAGATGTACCGGATTTTGAACACAAAAATGTTAACCCTGAACGTAGGGGCATGCCATGATCCTAGCTAGCATAGTCAATGGCAAAGTATCAGGGGAGTTGTATTCAAAGTATCTCAAGGGCCACATGAGGAGTTCTAGCTGTTTGGGTCGCTCCCATGCACACACTTATAAGATGTAACTGGAGCTATTAAATTAGTGTTTCCAGAGATGCTTGTACCAAGGTGAGAAAAAGAAACAGCTGAAAAAATGATTGGGTCTTCCTTGCTGTCTGAATATATTGTGCAGGTATTTCTGCACCCATATTTCTACAAACAGTATGTCTACTATTATTACTGCCACTACTTGTTTTAGGATTTGATAAAGAGCCCAATCTCCTAGTTTCTTTATTGGGGAATCCCCCACACTTACCGGTCACTATCCAGCTGCTTTTCCTTTTGCCCTTTTTACTTGGCCACCCAACTATAATTCTACATCTAAAATGGTGTGTGTATTAAAATTGGCATCATATTACATACCTAAAATCAAGGTTACAAACTTGTACCCAGAGGGTTGATCCTTTAAAATCTCTTGGAATCACAAATCTCGGAACCCACTCCACTCCCTGTCGGCATCCCACAAGGATCCGTCCTTGGTCCCTTGCGCCCTTGCTCTTCATCTGCAATTCTCTGCCCTGAGAATACTTATCTCGTGCTTTGGCTTTCACCATCACCTTTTTACTGATGTACCTCAAATATTTTTCTCCTTTCCATCCTTCACCCAGCCATCTCGGAATTGATTATGACCTGTCTCGCTAAAATTCGTCACTGGATGGCTTCCTCATACTGAACTCTTCAAAAAGGGAACTTATCTTTCACCCAGATTTCAATGCCATCCCTCCCCTTCCCCATCATATCTCCCCTCTGCTTGACCTTATTGCCCCTTGACCAAGGATCACAATCTTGGGTTCCTCTTTGATAGCGACCTCTGACTGCAACATGTCATCACTACCACTGCCTCTGCTGCTTGTATTCACTTTCTCAACAGGAGGAAAAGGTGTCAATTTCATGCCTACTCTTTGGTCTTCCTCTCTACTCCTCCCTCCCTCTAGACAAAGTATTAACTTCACTATGCACACACTCTACAACCTACCCAGATTTTACCCACTTCTACCTACCAAAAACCAACACCATGCTGGTTGGCATTCCATGCACACTGTTTCATTTTCAAGTTACTTTTCCGAGTCTATAAAACTATCAATGGTCTTGCCCCTTAGTACCGATCTGTCTGCATCTATGTCTACTCTCCATCTCGTTCCTTCTCCTCCTTTGCAGTCAACCTCTACTGTCCTTGAACCCCCACCCTGTGCCTCTTCCTGTTTCAACTTTTTTTCCCTACTCTCCCCACTCCATTGGAACCCGTTGCCTAGCACAATCAAAGCAAGCTTGACTCTGGATCTCCTTAAAGCTCGGGTCAAACTTCACTTATTTGCTAAAGAGGAAGCATTCCCTGCCCTCTGGCCCACCAAACCCCACTACCCTCTCCAGTGGTTAACAATAATCTAATTTCGAGGGGATTGGGTCCTCTGACTTATTCCATATCTATGACAGTAATCACCACAGCTGCGCTGCTTCGGAAAATCTTTCTGCGTCCTGCATAGATGACGTCAATACACCGCCCTCGAGGACCTCCTCCGACGGCCGACGTCACTGGATGTTATAAGTAGGACGCACAACGCCCGTAGTCTCAGTTCCGTTTTTTCCGCAAACTTGTTCGCTTCGGAGATCTCGGCTCGCCTCGACTCTTTGGAGTTTCTGTTCCTTTGGTTCTTTCAAACCTATTCGTTTATGAAGTAAAAGTCCTTCGAGATGTCTACCTCTTCTTCCACCCCACGTCCGAGCTTCAAGAAGTGCGGGGACTGCGGGTCCAAGATGTCGGTGACGGACTTGCACAACGCCTGCCTCTGGTGCCTCGGGGAGGCCCATGACATGGATGATTGTGATGCCAGTCGCTTACATCCAAAGCCTTGCAGGAGCACAAGAAGAAACGGTCAGTAAGGTGTCCAAGCCCCAGAAGTCGAGGTCCGTGGGTTTTTCGACAGACGATTCGAGGGGTGACTCTCTGCATCGTCGTCGGAAGTCCAGTGGGTCTCGGTCCCGGAGTGGGTCCCGCCACTCCTCCGCCTCTTCGAGGCACTCCTGGAAGCGCCGTCATCAGTCGCCTTCCCCGTCATCATCCGAGGACTCCGCCCGTCGGCGGGTCACTTATCCCACCAAGCATGCGACGCCGGAGGAATGGGCTTCCTTCGGTATGAAAATGCTAGTGATTCTCGAATCACAGGGCACTGGTCCAACCGCACCTCCGAGTGGGGTCGGTCGTGATCGGACTACAGACACCACTCGTACGCCTTCAGGCTCGGGTGGTCGGCTCGATTCGTGGGAGCGGTCCCGCTCGGACAAGGGGAATCGTTCTAGTCATGCCCGTTCCAGGTCCCGGTCCTCGACGCGCTCGAAGCCATGTGAGCCTGTGATGTCTTTGAGGAAGACGTCGACACCTGTGGCGCCGAGGTCGTCGAGGGACTCTCTCGAGGCTCCGCCTCCAAGGAAGTCGTCGACGCCATCGGCGCCCAGGTTGTCGAGGGACACGCTCGGGGCTCTGCCCTCGAGGCCTGCATCGATGCTGACGGCACCGCGTTCGGCGTCAACGCCGATTCACTCGACGCCTTTCGAGGCTGTTACGACAGAGGTACCCCGGGGCACGGTGGAACCCCCTAGAAAGGCTCTGGCCAAAGTCAAGCATGGCTTTGTTCCCCATTCTGTGCCCACTTTCTGCCATCTTGAGTACATTTCGGAGTTGGATGAGGGCTCTGATGATGGCATGGTTCCTGATACGGTGCCAGATGAGATTCTCTCGGGCCATAGCCAGACTGGGGACCTGCGTCAGTCCCTGCACGACACCAGTGGTCTGGACACCTCTCCGGAGGTAGAGTTTTGTAAGCCTGAGCCTGGCACCCATGCCAACTCCTCGTACCGGCGCCTTATGTCTAGTGTCACTGAGTACTTGGGGTGGTCTGCT
Source organism: Ambystoma mexicanum (assembly GCF_040938575.1). Lineage (NCBI taxonomy): Eukaryota > Metazoa > Chordata > Amphibia > Caudata > Ambystomatidae > Ambystoma > Ambystoma mexicanum. Next base: position 970,642,375 of record NC_090936.1, on the reverse strand, counting down.
CCCCCAGGGGATTTTCTTCAGGATGACCTCACGGATATCCTCGACCAAGGTCCACTAACTGACTGCTGTTCCATATGGCTCTACAGAGGAGGGTGGCAGCCGCTTGGACTGCTCCGGAGAGTGTCCCGGCAGTGGGCAAGTCTTTGCCGCGAAAAATACCGCCCAGCCAGTAGCGACCCCTGCTACTTGACCAAGTACCCCACTCCGGAGAGTTTGGTGGTGCAGGCGGCTGCGGCCCCAGCAAAGCAGGCGTCGTATCCTACCATCCCTCCTAATAGGGACGAAAGGCGTTTTGATGGTTGGGCAAAGAAAGTGTTTTCTTCAGGGGGTATGGCTCTTCAGGCGGCCAACTCTGTATGTGCCTTGTCACATTTCACGCACACTCTGTGGATCTGTGTTTCCTTAGCGGCTGAACATATTCCCGAAGGGGACTAACGGGATGGTTTTCTTGCTATGGTCCAGGATGGCAAGGATGCCATGTGTGAGGCCGTTCAGTCGGGTTTGGACATGGCAGATTGCGTCCGTCGGTCCATGGCGGCAAGCACCGTAATACGCAGGTTTGCGTGGTTGCGGAAGTCGGGGTTTGCTCCTGATGTGCAGGCCCGGCTGCTCAACATGCCCTTTGACGGTGAACATCTTTTTGGCAGCAAGGCTCACGAGAGCCTTGAGAGGTTGCAGACCTCGAAAGCTGCAGCAAAGTCGTTGGGCGCTTCAGTTTGCCAACCTCCGCCTTTTCGTCCTAGGGGACAGCAATGGAGGGGAGGTTCCTTTCGTTATTACTCATACATTGGTAAAGCGAGAGGAGCTGCCAATCAAAGGGGCCACCGTAGAAGTGCCAGAGGTGGAAAGCAGGGTACTCGAGGTGCCAAGGCCGCTCGGGCAGTTGCCTCTTTACCCTCAGGCAACGCAGCAGTCGCTTCAGATCAGTCATGAGGCCATGTCCCATGGTTCGCCGGTTGGGGGAAGGCTGGCGCAGCATCTTGTCGAATGGCGTGCCATTACTTCAGATGTGTGGGTTCTGGAGATCATAGCCCACGGCTACTGTCTTCCCTTTCGGCAGAGGCCTCAGGACAATCCACCGGGGAATGTCTTGTTGCAGAGTCCGGATCCGCTCCTTGTGCAGGAGGTTCAAGCCCTGCTGGAGAAAGGCGCCATAGAACTGGTGCCTGTAGCGGAGAGGAACAAGGGATGGTATTCCCCTTATTTTTTGATTTCCAAGAAAGACTGGGGATTGAGACCCATCATGGACTTGCGCGGTTTGAACAAACTCCTCAGGAAGGACAAGTTCAAGATGGTTACTCTTTCTCAAGTCCTCCAGGCCCTTCAACTTCAGGACTGGTTGGGGTGTCTTGACCTCGAGGACACTTATTTTCATGTGCCGATCCATCCAAAGCACAAGAAGTACCTGAGGTTTGCGGTTGGCGACTCGCACTTTCAGTTTCGGGTCCTGCCTTTCGGATTGACCTCCGCCCCGAGGGTCATCACCAAGCTCATGGTAGTGGTGGCAGCGCATCTCAGGAAAGGGGGGAATTCACGTCTACCCCTACCTGGATGATTGGTTGATCAGGGCGCGCTCTCCCGAGCAAGTCCTGGATCATCTGTCCATCACCTGCCACTCCCTCCACAAGCTGGGCTTCTCCCTCAACTTAAAGAAGTCCCACTTGACGCCAACTCAAAGGCTCCAGTACATCGGGGCAGTGCTCGACATGTCCCTGGGGCAGTGTTTTCCTCCCCAGGTGAGGGCTCATCACATTCAGCAGATGGTGCACAAGTTTCAGCATTCCCAGACGCTCCCAGCGTTCGAGTTCTTGTGATTGCTCAGCCTCATGGCATCCTGCATTCTTCTGGTGCCAGAGGCCAGGTTGCGGATGAGATCTTTGCAATGGGCACTCAAGCTCCAGTGGTCTCCGTCCTCCGGCAGGATGTCGGACCCTGTTCAGATGCCATCCTCAGTCGCCCAGGACCTTCTGTGGTTGGCCGTCGAAGGCAATCTGATGAAGGGGGCTCCATTTTGGCTACCCTGGCTGGAGGTGATGATCGTGACGGACACATCCCTCACGGGATGGGGAGCTCATGCCAACGAGTTGACAGTCAGCAGTCGGTGGTCTCAGTCGGAGTCCAGACTCCATATCAATCTGTTGGAGCTGAGGGCCATCAGGCTTGCCCTGAAGGCTTTTCTGCCGACTGTACGAGGAAAGAATGTCCTGATCCTGACTGACAACACACTGGCCATGCACTACCTCAACAAAAAGGGGGGGCAGGGTCACTTCCTCTGTGCAGGGAGGCGATGCAGCTCTGGTTCTGGGCAATCCAGCAGGAAGTTTCGAACTCGGCAATTCATCGGGCCGGAGACGAAAACGAGACGGCGGACGCTCTGAGCAGGCAGAGTGCGATCTCTCATGAGTGGGAGCTGGCTCAGGAGATTCTCCTGGAGATCTTTGCCCTTTGGGGGACCCCTCAAGTGGATCTCTTCACCTCCAGTGTCAACCGGAAGTGCAAAAGGTTCTACTCGCGGGAAGTTCCTCCAAGAGGAGCCTTAGGAGACGCGTTCGTGGTGGAGTGGTCATTCCCACTGCTGTACGCGTTTCTTCCAGTCCCCGTCATCCCGCAAGTGCTCCGGAGGTTAAGAAGGTTCGGTTCCCGGATGATCCTCATTGCTCCGGCATGGGCCCAGAGGACGTGGTACCTGGACCTTCTCGACTTGTCCATCTGCCCTCCACGTCGTCTTCCCTACCGAGACGATCTGCTCTCACGGGAGGGAGGGGTCAGGTTCTCCATCCAGAGCTCAGATCCCTCAACCTTCACGCTTGGTTTCTGAAAGGTTGAGGTATAAGGATTGGGACCTCCCTGAAGATGTGATGGAGGTGTTGCTTTCGGCCAGAAGACCAACAAAGTCCCTGTACCGTTGCTGTTGGAGAAAGTTCTGCGACTGATGCAGGGTTAAGAATGTGGATCCGTTTTCATGTGACATTCCTGTGGTTCTGTCTTTTTTGCTTTCTTTAGCCCACAGGGGCTTGCAAGTGGGTACCGTTAAAGGTTACCTGGCGGCGCTGTCCATATTTAAGCACTCATCTGAAGAGTGTTCTTATTTTAAAATCCCTTTAATTTCTCAGTTTCTAAAAGGGCTCACTAATGTGTTCCCTCCGTCACCTTTCCAGGTGCCCGGTTGGGATTTGAACCTTGTCCTCAAGTTTCTGATGGGTGCTCCGTTTGAGCCTTTGCATTCATGCCCTTTGAGACTGTTAACTCTTAAAACTGTATTTTTGGTTGCAGTCACTTCCGCTCGCAGAGTGAGTGAGTTACAGGCACTTTCAGTTAAGCCACCCTTCACTGTATTTCATAAGGACAGGGTTGTCCTTAGAGTTCGTCCTTCCTTTCTTCCGAAGATGCTGTCGGAATTTCATTTATGCCAGAAGGTTATTCTTCCGGCATTTTCTCCAGCATGGGGTCTGGCATGGATTCACATGCTCATGAATATTCCCCGTCGTCAGGCTGGGAATCCTCGGTAAAGAAAAATCAGTATCAGTTTCGTTTCTGATTTGTCTTTCGTAGTAGTAACCAATCACTGATCTCCGCACGTTCAAGTGTTGGGATCCTCGTGCTATTGCTCTCGAGCTTTAGTGCCTTTTTCGCGCTTTTTCTTAGGAAAATGTTCTCTTTTTCGGTCAAAAGAGCCTCAAGCTCCACCGTTTCTTTATCTGATCAATGTCGGATTCTTCTACGCCCCTCAAGGGTGAAGATTTCGTCAAGCCACGCTTTTGGAGGACTCCAGAAGTTTCTCAGGCCCATCTCGATCATGGCCCAGGAGAAGGGAAGCTCGATGCCCGGAAAGCTGTTCAGGGTCTGCCCTGGATGCCAGCTTCAGAATGCCTTTAAGGAGGACGAACACTTCCTTTGCCTCTACTGCCTGCATGAGGACAAGACGCACGTGGAGAAGGACTTTGCGTTTTGCGGCAATATGTCGGAGCGGACCATGAAGGACCGCCATCTGCGTCTCGCCAACTGGCTGGAAGGGAAGAGCCCGTCAGGCGAGAAGAAGAAGTCCGAGCGGTCTTCTAAGACCTTTGAGGGCGCCCCGGCGACGGGGGTCCAACAGAAGACCAAGCACCGCGAGTCCGCTGGCACCGGGAGCGCCGAACGGTCGGGCTCTAGGGGCGCCAGCCAGGGCGCATCCTCCCCGGCGCCATCAACCACGAGCCAACGCTCTGGCTCTGGTAAGAGGAAGGCCGAGCACCCGGCGAAGCTCCTGGAGAGACCCCGGTCGAGCTCGAAGGCCCCATCGGAGGGGGAGCGAGGTGGTGACCCTCCCCCCAAGGAGAAGGCGGTGAGCGGACCTAAGGTGGTGAAAGCCTTAATCCACCCGGCCAAGGCCTCTATTGAGACAGTCGCGGCGGCCCTGGATCAGCCTGTGGAGGCTACACCAGTGGTGGTGACCTCGGGGCCCAGAGACTCCCTGCCACCGCGGAGGGAGTCCTCTTTCATGCCCATCGCCAGGACCCCCGTGAAACCTCCGACGGAGAAGAAAAAGGGGGGCAGGAGGTCGTCGTGGATTCGGTCTCAACCTCTGAGGAGGAGCTGATCGAAGTCTTAAGCCACGGCGTTGGCGTGGAAGAAGACCAGCCCGTCGGGAGGGACCCCGACGTAGGAGACGACGAGAACGTCGAGGGTGCCGACGGGGCTCCTGACCGCCCGTCGGACTCCCCTCAACCAGTGCCGCAAGACAACTCGGTGGCCATCTTGTTGGCTATACAGTCCTTATGCTCGGAGATGAGGACGAGATTGCCGTTACCACCAACGGAGGAACCTCTCCCGACGGGGGACCCGGAGCCAGGCCCTTCTGGGAGCCCTCCTCCTAAGAGAAGAAGGATTCATCCTCCACCTCCTTTTCAACCATCGCGCCCTGCTCAGCCCTCCTCCCCGTCCACGACCCGTGGGGATGATACAGGGACTGACACGGCCGCGACGGGCACAGACAACGAGGTTTACGACGAGGATCTCCCATCGTCACCTCCTCCCCGGGCTTCCCCGCCCAACGAGATTGGATCGTTTCATGCCAGGATCGCCAGGGCATCCAAGCTTTTCCAGCTCTGCCTGGAAGAGAAGAAGGAAGGTTTCCTTTATCAACGGCGCGAGACCAAGAGGAAGACGGTCCTCGCTGTACCTCTACTGGACGATATCTGGGATGAGGGTCTCGCCCTCCTCAAGAACCCATTCACAACACCTGCGAGAAGGGATCGGTACGAGAAGAAGTACCGGGTTCCGGATGCGGCCCCCTTGTGCCTTCGAGCACAGCCGACCCCGGACTCGGTCGTCTCCGCGGCGGCCAGGAAGAAAGCGGGGAGGGGGCCTCGGCCTCTACGTCAACCTCCCCGCCGGACGGGGGAAAGAAATTGGACACGATGGGACGCAGAGTCATCTCATCGGCAGCGACGACGATTAAGGCTGCCAACGCCTTGGCTATCGTAGCCCGCTACGACAGGGAGTTGTGGTACAAAATCGCCCCCCTGCTGGATTTCTTACCAGACGACAAGAGGGCAGAGGCCCTAGAGATCTTGCAGGAAGGAGAAGTGGCGTCAGACCACGCCATTACGATAGCGACGGACATCGCTGACACTGGATGTCGCCAGTTGGGCAACGGCGTGTGCCTTAGACGGCGTGGATGGCTCAAGGCAACTGACTTCCGTCAGGACATGCAGACCAGAGTCTTGGACATGCCGTTCGACGGGAGCAACCTGTTTGGGAAAACAGTGGACGATTCCCTACAAGCCATCAAGACGGACACGGAGACGGCCCGGGCTCTTGGTGTTCTCCAGCAACGACGGCCGCCCTTTCGGAGCGGCGGAGGCAAGCAGGGTGCCTCCAAAGGTTCTGGCGGCGGATTTTCCACCTATCGTCAAGCGGCCCGTTCATCGTCACAGAAAGCCTACAGGGGACGAGGCAAGTCGGGCGGACTCCGCCGTCTTTGCCAAGGAGGACAAGGCGGAAAAGCCTTGTCGAAGCAGGACTGAACCGGCCGTGGGGTTGGGCCCCCACCGAAGCACCCCGGTGGGAGGCCGGCTGGCAAACTTCGTCAGCGTGTGGGAGTCCATCTCCACCGACCGTTGGGTGCTGGACGCCCTGGCCCAGGGTCACGCGCTCGAGTTTCTAAAGAAGTGCCCGCGCGTCCCCCCCCTGGCCAGGAAGGAACATCACGTCCCTCATCTTCTCTTGCAGGTAAAGGCGATGCTCAAGAAAGGCGCCATCGAGCTTGTCCCAAAGAGGCTTCGGGGCTCTGGAGTTTACTCAAGATACTTCCTCATGAAGAAGGCGGGAGGATGGCGTCCCATCCTGGACCTACGACGACTGAACAAATTCATCAAGGCACAGAAGTTCCGGATGGTCACCCTCCAGCACGTCCTGGGTCAACTGGAGGAAGGCGATTTCCTGTCGTCGTTGGATTTGGAGGATGCCTACTTCTATATCCCCATCCTAAAGGGACACCGAAAGTTTCTCAGATTCGTGGTCCAAGGGCGTCACTACCAGTTCAGAGCCCTTCCCTTCGGATTGAGGTCAGCACCAAGGGTGTTCACCAAGTGCCTCGCACCGGTGGCGGCGCGGCTGCGCCTGGAGGGGATCCACGTCTACCCCTACCTGGACGACTGGCTCATCCGAGCAAAGACAAAGGAGCTCGCCGCAGAGCACACGGTGAGGACTGTCCAACTACTCACGGACCTGGGATTCTCCATAAACTACGCCAAGTCCCACCTGGTGCCCGCTCAAGACGCACTGTTTCTGGGAGCGAAGCTCGACACAGTGGCGCTTCTGGCCTCTCCGTCGGAAGAAAGGACGAGGGCCATCTTGGGCAAGGTGCAGCGGATGCTGGTTGCGGACGCGGCCTGGGTGAGGTCCATCAAGTCCCTCCTCGGAATGATGTCTTCTTGCATTTATATCATCCGCCTGTGCAGGCTTCGGATGCGACCGTTACAGGAGTTCATGGACGCTCGCTGGATCCAGACGACGGGCAGCTTCGAGGACAGGTTCACACTCGACGAGAGCTTCCGACGAGCGATCCGGTGGTGGGGCACCCGCGCGCATCTGACGGCGGGCATGGACTTCCAGATCCCGGGCCACCAGAAGACAGTGACCACGGATGCCTCCCTGGAAGGGTGGGGAGCGCACACCGAAAATCTGCACGCGAGGGGCCTTTGGCTGCCGACGGAGAAGTCCCTCCATATCAACGTCCTGGAACTCCATGCAGTGTTTTGGGCCCTCAGGTCCTTTCTTCCGTCCCTCAAGGGCAAGGTGGTGAGGATCGTCACCGACAACACCACCACCATGTTCTACATCAGGAAGCAGGGTGGTACCAGATCCCAGCCCTGTCCAAGGAGGCTCAGGATCTGTGGCATTGGGCCGTCGCCCAAGGGATGTTTCTGGTGCCGTTTCATCTGGCAGGGATAAAAAACACCATCGCCGACTCGCTCAGCAGAGAGCTGCGCTCGTGCTATGAGTGGGAACTACGACAGGATCTAGTGGACCGCCTCTTCCGATGGTGGGGCACACCCCAGATCGATCTGTTTGCGACGGCAACGAACTCCAAGTGCCGGAGGTTCGCCAGCAGGTTTCCCCAGCCGAGGAGCATGGGCGATGCTTTCTCGTTCCCCTGGGAGGGCCTGTTCCTATATGCGTTCCCTCCATTGCCACTGCTGATCCGGCTCATCAACCAGCTCAAGAGGTCATGGTGCAGGATGATCCTCGTCGCACCTGCGTGGCCGAGGCGGATATGGTTCCCGGACCTTCTGGACTTGTCAGCGTCCCCGTCAATCAAGCTGCCAGTGGACGCGGATCTTCTCTCCAGGGAAGGAGGAGCCATCCTCCATCACGACCCGAAGTCGCTGAACTTGCAGGCCTGGCTCCTGCAGCGTTAGAATTTGGAGGTTACGACATACCGGCCGACTGCAGAGAGGTTCTTGCAAAGGCCTGGGCGTCCTCAACTCTTAAATGCTACGGACACAAATGGAAGAGGTTCTCTGTCTGGTGCCACGCACAGAAGATTAACCCTCTACGGATTACGGCTCCTCAAGTACTCCCGTACCTGCTGACGCTGGCCAAGGCTGGACTGGCGCACACTTCCATCAAGATTCATCTTGCTGCGATCTCCCGATACACCAGAACCACGGGACGAACGTCTTTGTGGTCTCATCGTCTGGTGAAAGAATTCATGAAGGGACTGTTCAGATCGTTCCCGCCGGTGAAGGCCCCGGCCCCGGCGTGGGAGCTCAACGTGGTGCCTACCAAGCTCATGGGACCTCCGTTCGAGCCTCTGCACTCAGCTCCGTTGAAGTTCTTGTTGTGGAAAACAGCGTTTCTTGTGGCCATCACCTCCGCACGACGGGTAGGAGAGATCCAGGCCCTTTCCTGCAAGCCCCCGTACTTGACTTTTCACGACACGAGGGTAGTGCTCAGGACGCACCCCTCCTTCATGCCCAAGGTGCCGTCGGACTTCCACCTCAGCGAACCCTTGGTGTTGCCTGTTTTCTTCCCGTCGCCTTCGTCGCCGGCTGAAAGGACTTTGCACTCGCTGGATGTGGCTAGAGCGCTGAAGTTCTACGTGGACCACACGAAGAGTTTTCGGAAGACGTCACAACTTTTTGTGAACTTTGGACCTGTCAATCAGGGGAATGCTCTCTCGAAGGCTTCCATTTCCAGATGGCTCTCCGGCTGTATCATGTACTGTCATCGGTTGGCAAACCGACCGCTGCCTGGCTGTCCGAGAGCCCATTCCACCAGAGCGATCGCAGCTACCACGGCGTTCCTATCTGGTGTGCCCTTGCTGGACTTCTGCAGGGCTGCTACATGGAGGCCGACGCACACCTTCACGAAATTCTACTGCGTCGATCGGGATTCCAGGGAGGAGTCTAGGGTCGGCCAAGCAGTGCTGCGCAACCTGTTTGCCTAAGGTGAGCCTGGTGAGGAGGTAAGAATTGCTTAATGTTGAGTTTTGGATGTAATGCTTAATGTTGAGCCTTTGCCACCTCCCGTGGTTGTGCATGTGTGTACTGCTATGTATTCTTTTATTCATGAGCATGTGAATCCATGCCAGACCCCATACTGGAGAAGGAACAAGTTACTTACCTGTAACTGTTGTTCTCCAGCATGGGTCTGGCATGGATTCACATGCGAACCCTTCCACCTACCCCTCTGCGCCTCTTCACTTGGTCATACTGCCACTTCTCGTGCTACCAAATCTGAAAATGGCTGCCAGAGGCGGGGCTTAGGGAGATGGCAGTCATTGGCTGTGGTCAGTATGACGCAGAGATCAGTGATTGGTTACTACTACGAAAGACAGATCAGAAACGAAACTGATACTGATTTTTCTTTACCGAGGAGTCCCAGCCTGATGACGGGGAATATTCATGAGCATGTGAATCCATGCCAGACCCATGCTGGAGAACAACAGTTACAGGTAAGTAACTTGTTCCTTATCCTCCTCCGCATCCTGGTAAGGAAGAGGAGAGGCTCCATAGGCTTGATCCTAGGAGAGCTTTAAGCTTTTATATTTCACGCATGTCCCAGGTCAGAGTGGACGATCAACTCTTCATTGGTTACGCTGGAAAGCGTTTGGGACAAGCTGTGACTAAGCAGACTTTGTCTCGCTGGATTATTCTGGCAATTTATGAATGTTACCGCTTGGCGGGTAAGGACCCACCGGTCGGCTTGCGGCCAATTCTACCAGGGGTATGGCTGCCTCTACTGCCCTACAGAGGGGTGTTCCTATTTGTAACATCTGTGATGCAGCCACCTGGGCTTCGGTCCATACTTTTGTACGTCACTACTCGCTCGATTCCATCCGTGGGCAGGATCTGGCCTTTGGCAAGGCGGTCCTTTGCTCCGCAATTTGATTGGGCATTCTAAATTTCTGTATTCTAAATTCTTTTCCCACCTCCTTGCATTGGTACTGCTTTGGGAGTCTGTCATAGATATGGAATACGTCGGTGGACCCAATCCCCGCGAAGAACAAGTTACTCTCTTACCTGCTAACGTTCTTTCGACGGGATGGTCAGACGACATATTCCATATCGCTCCCTCCCTGCCTTCCCCGCTACAGAATTTCTTATGCGATTGCAGCTTACGTTTCTGCAAGGCTTTGTGTGGTCAGACTGGCAGAAGACTGGTGCCACACGTTCTGGGAAAAAAAACTACAACTGAGGTTATAGGCGTCGTGCGTCCTACTTATAACATCCAGTGACGTCGGCCGTCGGAGGAAGTCCTCGAGGGCGGCGTATCGACGTCATCGTAGCAGGACGCAGAAAGATTTTCCGAAGCAGCACAGCTGTGGTGATTACTGTCATAGATATGGAATACGTCGTCGGACCATCCCATCGAAAGAACGTTACCAGGTAAGAGAAGTAACTTGTTCTTCCAGTGTTTGTATAATACTTTCCTAAATTTGTAGCACTTGCCCCTTTTCATCTATGGACCGGACTCATCCATGGGTTCACAGGGCCTGGCTCACTTCTGATGCCTCTTTCGCCAACAACCAGCCTTTGTTTGGTATTTGTATTTAATTTGAACAGCAGGAATATGAACTCCGATCACAAACTAATCTTTCTTACTAATGTGATACTTTAGTTAGGATCCAATACTCAAGGCACATGATTAATTTAGCATTCCACAGCTAATTGACAATGACTTACGTAGATATTACCTAGATATTTTTTAAAGTTGTGCTTGTTCTTGAGCAGGAGGTGGAGAGCACAGGTGGGCTGACAAATTCCAAGACCAGGAAAATCTTTCTTTGGGCCTCCGGTTATGTGCGAATGTAGAAATCCTATTGACTCCTGTCCTTGTTGTGTAGGCCACTGACTCTGTATTCATATGCTGGATGTTTGTCTATTTTTGTTGGAGTTAGTGGGTTCTGTGACTACACAATAAAGAGTGACATTGATAGCTTTGATCCCAGGACAAACTCGTACATCACTGTAGCACTGTCCCTCACTTTTACGTTGTCCTATTCATCACTCACTGTTCTTCCCTTTTGCAGGGTGCACCCCCTACTCTAGTCAAAGTGTCTCTCTTCCCTAGTTCCCTTTGACTGAAGGTCTAAGGAGAGTCCTGCTCAGCATAACGAAATGACACTGTGTCTGCTTCTTCCTTCCACCAGCAGTGCCCCTTCCCTGTGACTATCTTCCCAGTAAAGGCCAATAGCACTGACATGGCACTGCTAAGATCTTATAAAATTGACTGAACATGCGGTGGCAGGGGACATGACTGCTGTTGTGCTATCACACTTGACTAGTCACTGCTAGTGGAAGCTCACCCTGCAGGAAACGTATATGACTTGGAATTAATTACTGTCGTTTTACAGCCCTGGCAAAGCTTACACTGTGGAAGGACTGTGGCATTGATGGGGTGGTGCTGTGGGAAGCTCACACTGCTAATATCCGTAGTACTTACTGAGCTGCAAGGGGGACTGTCAGCTGCGATAGACCTGAGAGTTGTGGATGGAATGGGTGATGCTAAAGATGTGCTCCCTTTATGGCGCTGAATACTAGTGCTGTGCATTCTAGAGATTCATAGTGGCTATTCTGGCCCTCTTGCAGACTAAGGGACTCATTATGGATATGGTGGTGCGAGAATAGATTGGCGGTAACGGAATTACCGCCACTTTTCCCGCTCTGACATTTTACGAGTATGGCCCTGGAGTGGGGGGATGTACCTCCAGCATCATGCGAGAGGTAAATCCTCCCACTTTCCGCCAAAAATTGGAAAATCAGTGGATTTACCACGGCGGTAATTCCGCCAATAATGCCCCATAGACTCCTGAATGACTCAACACTGTACATATATTGATTTCGTATTTTGGAAACTTTTCATTTGATAGACATACAGTACAGGCTTAAACAAAAGCAAGGTAGTGGTAAGCAGGGCTTGAAAACAAATCAAGGCTCTAATAGTGCAGCAAGGGTGCTGCATATCTGTAGTCCCAAAGGATGTGTGGAGTATCACATTCCTTAATAGCCTGTACGGTATATTTATCAAATGAGAAGTTTCCGACATACGAAATCAATATATGTACAGTGTTGAGTCATTCAGGACTCTTTGTTGAACACAAAATGTATTGCACTTTTTTGTTTGATTTGCACCTCATTTTATGCTACATGACCCACAAAATGTCAGACTGATACCCCCAAAAAGTTTTTATCAGTAAAATATTGATATAAAAAAAATAAAATGAGTGTCAGCAGCTAAATAGTAAAAGCTGTGTGAACACAGATTAGTTCAAAAGTGCTTTGTCTGCTTTTCGCCTAGGTTTCAAACAAGGCAAAGATTTTCTTGTCTGTGATACATGTTAAAGGTGAACCTGTTTGCATAAAATGTATGTAAATCTCTAAATATTGATCGTAGGGCGCCCCCTTGTTTCAATTCGTTTTTCAGCCCATAGTCCTGCCAGTTTGAGGGTTGTCCCTTCAGTTACCGTTGTCCGATTGATGGGGCCCAGACCCTTATCTTTGCATTAATGCACCCATACTTTATGCCTATGCCCTTATAAATGCAGAACTGCAAGTATCACAAGGTAAAGGAAAGCTGGTCTCGATGGGTTACTCAAGTGACCCTGAACAACATTTGTTGCCTGTGGTATTTCGACGTCCTGGTGCATAGCACAATTACAATGTTGTGTACAGTAATTTGATAACCCAAAATGTCTAACTAGGCTCCATGAGTAAGTGCCGCATCCTGTGTGATTTGTTTCTTGACTTTCCGCTCTTGAGGTTTTGCTTATACACGCACTGCAAGTGGCAGAATGCAAATAAACGTAGCAGGACCAGATGTGATACTTTAGTTATTTATGTTATTGTTTTTTTATAATGCGCCTAATACCATACCTGAGTTCGGTTTCTAAGCGTGGATCCGGATACGAACCTCTGTTGCTCTGTGTTGCCTTGACCTTGAAACCTCTACATGCACAAATAATTAATTTGCTTTGATCGTTCTTTGAAACCGCCACGTAGCTTGTTTTATGCATGCTGTGAATACAATGGGCAGCAATTAAAAAAATGTGGCTCTCAAAAATTCTCTTTATTTAATTGGTTTATACATAGTGCGCATAGACAAGGCCCATAGGCATAATAGCGCAGGGACAACACACAAAACAGAATCACACAAAGGGTGGGGTGGGGACAAGGGCAATTAGCGAAAAAAATACCGTTTTGAGGTCACATTTAAATTTCCCGAAATCTTTACCTTATGAATCAGGCATTGATGATTTGGCTTTAATATTCAGATGACCCATCAGCCTTTACACCAGTACTGCCCGTTTCACACAGATTTGAAGCTACACGCAATAGGTTCCTAGAATATGTGGCTATCCTGTCGATCCATTTCCCACTAGTTGCTGCCTTGTGGCAGCACTTGACTGGCACGAGGGATTTACATTACTACAGCAAGCTGCAAAACCAAGAAGATGAAAAGGTTGTTGAGAGCACTGAAGGATGCTTTGATAGAGAAACCCAGACATGACCACTCTGGGGCCAATGCACAGCTTGCGACCATCGGGACCCTCCAGTCAACACTAGATTAAACAGAGGAAGCGTGAAGAAGCTGCACATTTATTCGTGTACTCCCCCAAAAAAAGACATGATGGGTGCAGAGAGGTCATGCTAGAAGTGCCAACCCTCTCTGATAAAGCAACGTTGAAGGAAGGAGAGAGGACGTTTTGGTGGACCAAAGCAAAACAATAAAAGGTACATCATTTGCGTGACAAGTTAGACCAATATTGCTAGAGTAATTAAATGTGATACATACATTTTCCATTGTCTTACTTATCATTTTGGTTTGCAGCTGTTTTCTTAAGTCCAAGTTATCTTCTCGGTTGGCATGCATGCACGTATTGTGCCATTCTCTATGCTAATTCTGTCATTTGTGTTAGGATGAAGCAGAGCTGTTCTTGTCCAGTTTTATTTGCAAAGACTTCTATTCTCCTCAAAGGGGGGAATACATCTCTGAAATGTCTTTGCAGGAGAAAGCCTCTAATTTTCTACTTTTCCTAATTCACATTGCTCATCGATTTTGTCCTCTCCGAGCTTCTCGTTTGAGCCGTCAGCCAGTCGCCATTTCCAGATTGTGGTCATATCAGTCTGTATGGATTTTATTTTTATTTTTTTTACAAAACAATAGCTAATCCGCAAGTGTGAAGGTTTTCTCCAATGACCTGTAGCAGTCTATCTTGTTCTGCTTCCCGAATGCTGCTCTCCCCTTATGTACGTTGGTTATTGCTTCTCTACCGCCAGTTCTAAGTCCTGGGCCACTTTCTCCTCCTGTGATTGGTTTCCTATGCTGTCAAACTGTGGGGCACTGCTTCTGAATAACCACAGTTCTGTAATATATAGATTTAGGGATTGTGTCGAGTATTGTGCTGTTTGAGCTTTTTCGTCCCTTGGTAGTGTGTGGATTTTGGGTTAATGCTCTTGATATTTCACAAGACTTTTTAAAAAGAAATTCACTTTAAGATGTTGAGCAGCAGAGGGACTCTTCCCTAGTTCTTTTTTGCACCCTTTATTTTGGCAGTTTCTATGCACACGCAGTACGTGTTGGCAGTGCTGGAGATGTAGAATGTGTGTGGGGAGGCTTTTTTGTAGTGTTGGTCCCCACACCCCATTCCTGTAAAGTAGGATATGGTTAATTGTGCTATCAGTAAGCTAGCATTAATTTTCGAGGTAAAGTATGATAGTTGCTTGATGGTGGCAAATGCAGAGCGCTTTTTTTTAACATGTTGTTGCCAATTTAGATCTCCTAGATGCACTTATTCTGAGAACTAGGTGAGTGTAGTCTCTAACGTGCTAAACGTCTGTGCCGTTAAGAAATAGTTTGGATGTGTTGCTGTTCTTTGATTTATTCTGGAATACTATGATTTTAGACATTTGTAAATTCATCTTTAGGGCCCGGGTCTTGCAAATTCTTCTGCTGGAACCTCCCCAACTCTGCCTTTCACCCAGGAGGGCTCTGTTAGCCTTGCGACATTGGATATGATTGTTTGCTTACAAGGCTCTTCCCCCTCCAGTCAGGCTCAGATCCCTCTCAGTTTCTAAAGTTTTGAACTCCAAGTCCCATAATGCACTTTTGGGTATTTCGCTCTCCAAAACGGCATTCTCGTGGTTTCAGGAGTAGCAGGAGCACTTTGGGTGTTTACCTGGGGTCATGGTCTTGCCAGCTGCCCCCAGAGGCCTGGGCTCTCCTTTTTCACCCAGGTGAGGAGCCATGTTGTGGCTGCCGCCAGGCTGCCCCTGGTTCAGGCTTCCTGGAGGCACAGCTTCATCTCCACACTGCAGCCTCCCCTGCACAGTCAGGCTCTGTGTCTTCTGGGTAGTCCTTCCTCCTACAAGCCTTCCAGGTTCCTCTCAGCTCCTTTGGTCTCTCTCTGGCTTTCTGGCACCCTCCAGTATCCCCAGCTCGGTCAAAATGCTCGTTTCTTGCTGCTGCTTTTATGCTCCCAGCTAGAGTTGATTGGAGTCGGGTGTCAGTAGTTGGCCCTCCCTGCCTCACTCTGCCTGACCTAATTATCGGGACAACATGGAGACTGCCCATAGGAATCCATTGCCCATTGATTCCTATGGGTAATCCTCAGGACTCCCATCTGCCTCTTCTTCGTCCCAGTCCTTGGGTATTTCAATAGGGCAATGGGATTATGGGAATTGTGGTGTTTTACAAAAAAGGTATAAAGATGTTGTGGATTTTTGTCAGGAAAGGGGTTTGAATGTAGGGTTGTTGAAAAGTGGGTTTTGAGCAAAGAGGAGTAAAACTCATGTTGGAATTTAGGGATCATCTTTGTTTTCCCTGATGGTTTCGCCTTTTCCTTACAGAAAGGTACTGGGATATGATGTTACTCTGTAGACAATATCCCATGACAACTGAGGGAAGGTCGAGTAGGGGTGTATCGGAATGGGACGAATACCCTGTGTCGCTGGAGGGCGTGTCTCCCATAGTCCACAAGGACCCCCTGCCCAGGTGATCCTCCCTTGCTCCTCTGCCCCCAGGGTTTGGATCCAAGAGCGACGGCCCTCTCCTGGCCACCTGAATAAAGGATCCCTGGGAATAGCCTGGGAGAAACACCTCGGGTTTCTCAGAGGGGAGAGAGGTCCACTGACTGTTTTCCTTTCAGTTAAAGAAGATACCATCCCTCAGTTCTGGGCCATGAGTTAGGGTGATCTCTTTGTATTTGGCCTTGTGCAGCGTCTGGTATCTGAGTGTACGTGTAAGAAGTAAGGCAGGTGTCCTTTCTGTGTTCGTTGCTAATCAATAGACAATGTTCTTCAATTGTGGGTCACATGTGATTGGACCATGTTTGAAATTATTTCACCCTGCATTTATTAGGATTTTAGCTCATATTAATTTGACTGTTATGGTTTATTTTACCACTAGGGACACTAATGAGTTATTCTGCATGGATTTCTCTTGGCTTATAATTGCATGCACCTTGCTAACAATGGTCAGTTTTGCTCTTCTAAACTTTAATCTGGGAGTATATGTCTGCATCCTGGGAATCGCTTTATCGTGCCTTCCCTGCAACGCCATGACTTCCCCTAATTCTGTGGTTTCAGCATTTTGTGTTCTCTCAAAGCCTTGAGGCCTTTGTCTATCTGAAAGCAAGCTGTAGCTTCCATTTTGGAAAAGATGGCTGCTCATTACCCTCGCCTTTCTATGTTAGTGAGCTATATTTGCATGTCATGTTGCATTCCGCGTATACATTGCTTATATTGGTATTCTTCATGTTTTATGGATGCTATTTTAATAGTCTGCATGTATAAGTGAATATATTACCTAGTTTGCATGTTCGGTATGTTGAGTGCACTTTTGCTTTGTGTCTAGTGCATGCACATGTCACACCATTAGTTTGATTACCTTTGCCGTTTTCAGCATAGATTGTGTCTATTTCTAGCTGTACCTGACTGGAATAAGGGCAGTACGGTTGTCTTAGTGAGTATCATTTCTCAATTTATACGACATTGGGCCGGGGGAGGTGCAGAGGCTATGGATGACATCTGCCTCCCAACAGCTTTCATTAGCAGAGAGGGGGGATAGGGTCTTTTACTTGAGATGAACGGAAGTTGTGCTTAAGGATTGGGTGGCATTACAAGCGAGCATTAGCAAAGCCCAACCATTTTTGCTTTTGTGAAGTGATGGGAAAGGCATTTATAAGACGCTGCCAAAATGGTAATACCTGCCCATAAGATGACATCAGTTGGGAATGGTGAGTATGTGATGTCAGAATCTGTCAAAGGCCTATCCAAAAACCAAAATTGTTAGCTTTTATTTAAAAAAAATGTTTTTATTAAAAGTTTTTAGTTTATACAAAATATCAAAAAATATATTGTCAAACTTTTACAACATAAATGCTCACATTTTTGCCAATAACACAAGATTTCAAATACCATCACAGTTTCTAAAAATTTCACATATATTTGTTAAAACCATAACCGCAATTAATATCATACATCTTACCATATTAATCTCATTTAAATATTTTCCAATTTATAATACATGACACAAAAATGTATAGTTACCAAGTTGTTTTTCATTCTCTTCCCCATTCTTTTTCACATAAATAAGAACATACTTCATCTATAGTCTTTGTACACAGTACCCCATGGTGTTTTGATACTTTTCTATCCATTAGACTCTATGTTAAATCCTTTGATATTCATTCGAATTTTTGTATTGGCTTTTGTTCAATACAGAATAGCAAACGTGATAGAGCCACAATGAAGGATACTGTATTTCCAGCTAAAAATCTTTCCCAAAAACAAATTCTGGCTATTACAGGTGCCTTTGGATAATAAACTCCAAGTAGCTTTATTCTTTCACTCTCAAAACTTGGGACAATAGAGCATTAAATGTTTTAGTGTTTATTGTTGGGTAATCTTTTCGCAAAAACGACATTTCTTACTACCCAAACACCCAGAGTCCTGTTGCCAACTATAAATGCGTCCCAAGGTTTTAAACTGGGTTAATTTAAAATGCATATAAATTGCTCTTATTTTATTGCAGGGACATAGGATTATGTACTGTGCTCGCAACTCCCTCTTTCTCGTAAACGAAACATAATCATCATATAATTTGTAAGTTTTGTTGCTATCCAGCGTGTTTGCCCAATCCAAATCATACAAATTCCGTTTTACCTTAGGCAAGCCCAACTGCAGATCTTCAAATTATTAGCTTTGCCAGGGTTTGGCAGGGCATCACTGCAATGAACATATTTCAGGACAAACATGTTGTGTTGCTTATAAATCAAGTGGTTGAATGCACACTTGGTTAACCCATTTTTATTACGCCGGGACTTGATTTACAGCTGCAATTAAGGCATTAACTCTCAGACTGCCTAGACGTAACACTGGCAGGCCCTTTACTGGAAAAAGTTTGATGTTGTGTGGCCGAGCTAGCTTAAAGTGATCTCAAGAGGGTGTGTTTTGGGTGAGAAGTGGCATAAAATGGTTAGAAATGACTATAGGGATTAGCATGACTATGGCCGGACAGTGGGTGGGTAAAAGACAAGTGTCCTTTCTCACATGCCACTCCCTCCTCCCCCTTCTATACTCAAATACAATAGTTTGGGCCTGCAGGTCCAGACTGAGATGTTTTTTCATAGTTATGTGAGGGGTCCTGGTATTGCAGTAGCAAGTGTGTTTAAGGTCCTTTGTGCTTATAGCCACGCATGTTGGGTCTGGTTTGAGGTTCACCTATAAAGCTGTCTCCCTTTGTGTTGCCTACTTCTGGAACAGCAGGGGTGCTGCAGTTCAGGTTTGATGTCTGTAAGAACACCGTTTCCCAGTACTAAAGTGAAGATGTTGCTAATGAAGGTCATTGCTAAACATGCTTCTGGTTATTTCTTTCCCTTTAATTCATGTATCTTCATAATAAAATATACATGGCAATATGTATTGGTCGAGGTGGTTAATGGGATCTAGATGGATAATAAAATTAAAACTCACTCAGCTCTCCTTGTAAGTTTTACAGTTGAAAGTGTGTGGGGAAATTCCCAAATGGTATTGGCATAGGACACTGCACGCCAGGTTAATCAGGTCCGTAGTGGTAGATTAAGTTTTCTAGAGTTCATCATTGCAAAGGCCGAACCGTTCTTTTCACGCTATAGCCAATCATGCTCTCCTTTCCCCTCAGGTTTGCTCTTGCCTCTCACTTCTTCTGGGGTCTATGGTCCATTGTTCAGGCAAAGATGTCCACGATTGAATTTGGATACCTGGTGAGTGTTGCTGGGTTATATTTAATTTGCTAAACCCATCCCTTCCAAGCATGTTTCTTCCTCCATCTTATCGGATGTTTTCTTTTCTTTTCAGGATTATGCTAAATCTCGATTCGACGCTTACTTTCAGCAGAAGGCCTCCTTTGCATGATGGCTGTCTCACTGCAGGAAGACTCTCCCTTTCGGGTACTCGCCCGAGTGCATGGCCTCATGACTTATGTTTGCAGCTAATGTAGTATAGCTGTCTCTAGGTTTTTCATGAGCCAGTGGAGTTCTACAATCCTGACCTTGAAATGCTGCCCATCTTCTGGAGTCTTTTAGTGGCCGTTTCCTGTGCCCCACCAACCCCAATGCGCCGTCAGAAAATCCTGTAAAGCATGATCTGCATCGTTGAGTTTTATGCACGCTCACCACCAACACGGATCACTGCCCGAGACTGAATGTACTGGAAAACTCGGCTGTCCTATAATGACTTGGCGCTCAGAAGACTGCCATGGGCAGTGGAGAAATTCTGTTGCTGCTCCACATGCATTGAGAGACCTTGTACCTGGGTTGCAGAGGTATTCTTTCTGCTTCTTCCCATATCCGGCCAGTTTGTATAGTTATTTAATTCTATATGTTGTATTATATTTATTAATAATGGATTGGGATGAATGCGCCCACTGGCTTACTTCAGATGTCAACATTGATGACCCAGTGCATGCCCTTCCAGTCATATGGGACATGAAAGGCAAAAGCAGTCTATTATTTCGGAGCAATGGTCACCGGTAATGTGGCCAACCACTCGCAAGCCACCTGAGAATATGTATTAAATCAAAGGACAGGACATGAAAGTTCCAGACTAGCAGTGCGCCACTGTTGGTGGTCAGTAATGATTCTATATTTCAGTTTCTTAATGAGCGTCCCCATGCTCAATGGTAGAACATATGAGACACAATTGTATACTGGCCTGCCTCCCATAGTGTCTGGAGCAACATAGGTGTGCTGTATCCCAAAATATAAGCAACCCTTTCTAGAATGCCTACTAAAAGCTGTGCATGAGCTGTAGAATGTCTTGCAGAAGCCCTAGCAAGTTGTATGTGCACAATATGCAGTGAGATGCAGGATGGTGAGTGTAGGCTGGGATCCCGTATCAGTCTCTCTCGTGATTTGGGGGCCAGCAGGCAGATCTCTCTGTGGTGAGTGTATGTGAGATGAGGAAACTCATTGTCCAACTGTATGCCCAAAAATGTTATGGGTGTAAAGTTCTTAACTGTTAAAAGTGTGCTTCATTTGAATTGCTGCAACCGTTATTACACAAAGTTACAAATAGTGGACACATGCACAGAACAATACTGAATTCATTTAAAATGTTGAATTAAAGAATTCATTGGATCAAATGATGTGTTCGCACATTTTCTCCAAGTGAGGGTCTATTGGGTGCTTGACAGCCCTATTGCATCTGTGTCAGGGATGTGGTCCCATCACTGGGTTCAATTTTCATTTTTTATATTTTGTATTTTTGTATTTATTTTATTTGTATTGCGCCGTATACCCTGGGGCTTCTGGGCGCATAATTTGAGGTAAAGGTTACATACAAGTAAACAGGTTTCCCAAGAGGGAAAGGCAAGACTTTAGAAGGAATAAGCAATTCTTACATTTGTTAGAGGTAATTACAAGGTTACAATTACGTAGTTACAGACTGTACTATAGACAGTTCTAATAGCGTGATGGGCATATTACAAGGTATACAAGCGTATAATAGTATAAAGACGTTACAAGAGCAGGGGATGGCCAAGGAAATTCAACATTGGCACATTGCAATAAATTGGCCCAGGTGGTTAGGTGGATGAGGCAGATGTGTCTAGCTCATGGAGCCAAATTTTAGTTTTGTTCTTAAAGGAGAAAAAGGATGGTTCCGCTCCGAGTAAGGTAGGTAGTGTATTCCAGAGTTTGGCCGCAAGGACTGGGAAACTTGATCCCCTGGCTGTCTGAAGCGTGTATCTAGGTACAGTAAGTGAGTTGAGGTGGGCCAACGTCAGGGGTCTGTTGGCTGTATGCCACATGAAGCGATTGGACAGGTATTTGGGTGACAAATTGTTCTGGGCCTTGTATGTTAGAGCAGTTTAGTTTGAAGTGTAGAGATTTTATCTAAGAGTGCCTTCTGGATGTTTGTACACCATGCAGTGTCCGGGGTACATATATCCAGTGGGGCTACAGGGGACTCTAATTCCTTAAGGATCTTAAAGAGTTCTTTTGTGTTGGATTCTGCTTGCAAAATACGTTTATTGTAAACATCTTTTTTATCTGCAGGTAAGGCTTCTTTGTAAGAAGAGGAGTCATTGGTTAAGATATTTTTGTTGACAAATGATGCTGTACTTTTCCAATGTGCCTCAGCCTTTCTTTTTTCTTTGCATAGGTCTCTGAGATGTGGAGTAAACTAGGAGTTGAGGTGATGGCGAGGTTTTTGTTTGCGTAATTTTAACGGTGCTATGGCATTGAGGGCTTTTAGCATAGTGTGATTATATGTATCCACTAAAACTGAGGGATCAGAACAAGTGGTCGATGCAATATTTAGCAGAGGGAAAAGTTTCTCCGTCGTAATATCCTTCTTGTTGCGGGTATGGATGGATGGGGCGAGATTAGGTTGATAGAGAAGATTATTTTATGATGATCAGACCAAAAGCAGGGTGTAATTGAGATCAGTTTGAGAGCACAGTTCAGGTCTGTAACCCAATCTAGGGTACGTCCATTATTGTGGGTAGGCTCTTTGATGTGTTGGGTAAGGCCAAAGTCTGTTAATGTGCTTGCTAGGTCAAGGGCTTTAGTGTCATTTACATCTTGGTACCCTATATTGAAATCGCCAAGTAGAAGTATTTGCGAATTAGACTTAGTATTGGTGGCAAGGATGGATGAAATGTCCTCAGTGAACGTGGAGATGGGACCTGGGGGCCTATAGATGAGGTGCACTGTAGCAGTTTGGTTGGGAGAAATTGGTAGTTTGATAGCGAGTAGTTCCGCAGATGGGATCTGGAGGTTCGGGATGGTTCTAAATTCAAGTGAACTTTTGAAGATAAAGGCTAGGCCTCCACCCTTTGTTTGATTGGTATCCCTATTGCATCTGATGATGGAGTAGTTGTCAGGGATCGCCAATGACAAGGAGGGGCCGGCTGCAGCATGCATCCAGGTTTCTGAGATAGCAAGGAAGTCTACACTTTCTGAAGTTATGAAGTCTGCGATGTGAAGGGCATGCGCAGGGAGGGATCGGGCATTGATGAGTGCGCTTTTGATGCTAATGTCATTGGTGTTGGTGATGCTGGTAGCCAGGAGAGCTGGGGTGGTTTTGTTGGTCGCCAACGCAGTGGCCAAGTTATGCGAAGTTGAAGGGTTGTTCTTATGCATTGAGAATTTGGTGTTAGAGTGAGGGTGCTGTCGGTAGGTCACATGGTGGAGTCTGGATGCTAGTCTCTGGTTTCTAGCATGAGTGGTGCACGGTTGGCTTGTGGTATGTAAAAAGTGGTTGGTGGCAATTAAGGGAGTAGCCTGGCGTGAATGCAATAGACTGCTTGCAAGAGTGAATAGACTTGGGGTAGACAGACAGAGTCTGGTGCCTAGTCTCAGATTTCGGGCGTGGATGGAAGGAGGATGATTAGGTCTAGACACTTTGCTGTTTCTACGAAGGGTCTGATTGTGGGTTGCATGGCAGTGTCTCGAGCCAAGTCTCAAGTTTCTGAAGTGAGTTGGACAAGGTTGATTTGGTGTGGGTTTTGATGCAAAGTGTTGTATTCAAAAGGATGGTGCGTTCAGATGGGGATTGGCGACTGTCATATTGTCTGAAGTCTTAAGATAATACGCGTATGACGTATATGTGGTAAATGGGTGTAGAAGATGGTGCTGCAGTGAAGTGGTGTGAGGTGTGCACGTGCTGTAAGGTGTCCAAATCAAGGTAAGGAATGAGAACAGGAGGCGAGTTCTGGTGTGTGCTGAGGGCCAATATTTAGGCTGCAGGATTAATCTAGATGTGATATGGCGATGGAGTGAGAAGAAATCAAAGGGCCAATGCATTTTAACTGGCTAAGCAAAGCATCAGTAAGCTTAATATGCAATCTATAACAACCTATGTTTAGACAGAAGGTAATTAAGTAGCATAATAACAGAAAACTTAACAAGTAGTCAAAGACAAGCAAATAGCCAGAGTATGCTGGAATATACATGTGGTAGCATTGGTTATACACGGACAGAAAGCAGGTAGCGCAATCATTGTTGCACGAAGCTAACAATGCGGATCAAACGTGCAGCACAGTGCCTAGTAAAGAAAAAAACCACTGGCTAGTGGTCGTTAGCAGTTGGTGCAGGGCGTGCTGCAGACAGGTCCTAGACTAGAGGCAGCAATCCACGTTTGACTAAGAAGGTGTGTAGTCGTGGGCGGGTCCATGAGAGCCAGGTAACAAGGCGCTAGGTCAGGGCTGATAGGAATTGCATGAATAGTGCCAATTATCAGGGACAGCGACACATGCAGCAGAGTGAGGTAATGCGCTATGATGGCAAGCAACGTTCAAGCGGGACGTAGCGATAACCTCGGTAAGAGAGGAGTACAGGTAGCAAATATGTTTGATTTACTAAGTAGAGACAGTGAGATGGCGCAGAATGGGCGGCATTCAATAAGAGAGTGTGCGGTATGATAGAAGTATAAGCAATCTACTAGTACACGTGATATTCCCTGCCAATGTCAAACTGATGGATCTGAATGCTTTTCTGCCTGTCCTCACAACCATACTTGATGGTATAGCAGAGTAGTGATTTTATTAAAAACACTGTTGAAATGCATCGATCCCCTCGGAGCTGGTCCTCCTCCCCTTAGGGGCACAGGCCCGCCTAAGGCCTGTATTCTATTGGATAAGGGTTTGGAGCTCCCCTTCTTTGTCAAAATACAGAGAGGGGGTTATCGTTGCCATTGTTGCAACATGTGAAAGCCGTTCTTCACAATCTGATTTTAGATCCTTCATGGTGTAACCCACATATCATTAATAAAACTCACAAGACCATTGTAAGAATAGCAGCTATGGACAATTTGCAGAGCTCTATGGTTGAGGCATGTAGTTTATTACTAACAGGCCCAGAATAACTTTTATGCAAAATGGATTTTGGCTTTGAGAAATATTTGGTTGTGGTGAGACCACCCTTGACCCGAATCCTTTTACTGAAATTGAGATTTGATATTCTGAGCGTTGCCTCCGTCACTAAAAGCTGGGGTGTGAGTAATGCTTGTGCATGCCCAGTTTGTGGTTTTTAAATCTGAAACTTCAGTTCACTTTTTGCTATTTGGCAACGGGTACAAAAGGAATTAAGGACAAAATACTTGAAATCATTGTTTATCCTAGGAAACGCCCAAAGTGTCAACCAGGCGACGTCATTAATTAAGCAGACAACTAATATAAACATGGAGTGCCTCATTTACAATTAGGTATTCCGTGCATGGCTTTATAGAACTAGCAGCTTGCAGAACTAACACTTCAAAAAGATGGGGAATATCCTCCTTTTTATCATAAGAGGTTTTAAACTGTTCATGTGTAGCCTGATTGAATATTTTTAATACACTAAATAAGAAGCTTTTATTCATTGTGCATTGATCAGTTTATTCGTTTTAAACATGCTAAAAATGTTATGAATGTTTTGTAACTACATGGGATTTGAATATGATTTTGGCCATTGCTAATAGCAATGTTGGTCATAGTTTAAAGATCACACACCAGTATAATGCTTATGTAGATGTTAATGAGCTAGGATTTGTTGAAGAGGAGCAAAAAGCAGCTCCTGTGTATCGGGCATAACCAATTGGGCAGGAGCTACCTCTGGAAAACCAGGAGCTAGTACATAGTGCGCAGCAAATCCTACTTTGCATCAGAAGAAAACTCTAGATTTATGTCTATTTTATACTATCCAATATGCTCCAAGTGTCCTTAAGGTGTGCTCATATTCTCCTTTTATATGCATTCCCAAACATTCAGAGTTAATATAGCATAGCTAGGTTAATATGGCACTACTTTCCACAGGACTCAAAAGTAACTCCTAGTGACTGCTGGTTTCAAGCTAACCAGGCACCCCTTGGCTATAACCAGGAGTTAGATAGCTCCCAGATCCTAGCAATTTCGAAACCCTGAAGACAGCTGAATATTTTATTTATTCCTATGATTGTATGTATATTGATGGAGATTTAATTTATAATGTACTTCATTGTATTTTTGCTTTCATGGCTTTACGCCGAATAACGCTTATTTTGACTGACTGATTACAAACACTCTGGTGAGTATCATGCCTGCTTTTCTTTAGTTTTGTAGTTTGAACTTTTCTGAAACGTGGTAGAGGCAGTCCAATCCCCCTGTATCCAGTACATGCCATCAAATCCTTTGTTATACATAGTTATCAAACTGAAACTTGACCACAAACTGGTAGTCAAAGCTTCCAACGACAACCAGCATGATTGAAAAGAGCTTCTTCAGTTGCTTGAAAACCTCAAAGAAGATGGACTCAGTTACTGCATGACCGTGATCTACCACTGCTTAGAAACAGCCTCTGCAATCAAAAAAGATTAACACCAGCATGTAATGTTTATTTGTTTGTTTGTTTATTTATTTGGTAATGCGACCAAGCCCTAGGGTAGACGGGCGCAACATAAACAAGAAATCTTAAAACTTGGTTACAGTGCAAAGGTCGCAATACATAGAGCAGTGATTGCAATAGGCGCAAAATACAAGGAACAAAATACAGCAAATACAACGCAACGGTCTTGGTAAGTCGGGAAGCATTAACATGAGTAACAGTATATGCACATATACATAAGCACATATGTATATACAACCTTACATGTCTACGTTATTGTATATCCATGGTGCATACTGTTATGATAATGTCTGAGCTTACACTGAGACTGTATATAATGTTAGTAGAATGCTTAGTGAGAAGAATGCCATGACATCATTGCTAGATCCATGTGGAATCTTATGGCATGTCAGTTGATTGATGTTGTGGAGAGGGTTGGGGGTCTCTGGCTTATGACTTGTATATCATAAATAAAATACTTGTCAAACCATTGCTGGAGAGGTGTTGCGCTTTCACATATGGCGACGAGGATGGGATATCAGCACACTGATGCCTGCTGACCGATCCGACATTGAAAGCAACGTCGAGGATCCGAGACCCCCAACCAGGCGCCGTTGTGAGGAGGAGCTACCTCATTCCTCCCTCCAAAGCACTGTACCCGGAGAAACGCACCTTTGGCCTGTCTCTGCAAAGCTGCTGCGGGTGAACAGAAGCGGCGAACAGGAGTATCTCCCCATCTGTGGAGGAAGCCGCCCGGCCCCCGCTCTCCCGCTCTGATAGGCATCGACGGGGGCAGCTCGCTCCGAAAGGCATCGGCTGGGGCAGCATTCCGCAACACCAGTATTTTATTTATGATATACAAGTCATAAGCCAGAGACCCGGGCGAGAGATACAGATAAAGTTGTGGAAGAAAGTGGACGAGCGGAAAAATAGATGGGTTGAGAAAACCAACAAGAAATTCCCAGGAGGAAAACGAGGGTTGAAGTAGGAGACATGATCAGGATAAGAAAGGTTGTCATAGCAAGAAAGGGGGATCCACTGTATTCGGATCCCATTAAAGTAGCTCAGGTTTTTGATGGTGCTGTGAAATTGGAGAGTGGACAAGTGTGGAATTTATCACGAGTTGCCAAGGTGAGAAAATAACATAGGTTCACTGTTAGTTCACTGTTAGTCATTTACTAGTTGCCAATTCTTTTTGCAATTTGTTTGCTTACTAAATTTAAGTATCCATGTATATATAGTTTATTTTGATAAGGGAGGGGGGGGTGTTATGATAATGTCTCAGCTTACACTGAGACTGTATATAATGTTAGTAGAATGCTTAGTGAGAAGAATGCCATGACATCATTGCTAGATCCATGTGGAATGTTATGGCATGTCATTTGGAATGTTATCCTTTGAGTACGGTCAGTTGATTGATGTTGTGGAGAGGGTTGGGGGTCTCTGGCTTATGACTTGTATATCATAAATAAAATACTTGTCAAATCCATTGCTGGAGTGGTGTTGCGCTTTCACACATACGAGTGTGACAGAACAGACAACCATACTTGCACAGTTAACCAAACTACAGTGTAGTTTGGCGGAGATAAAGGGTCGTGTGGGGTCTGGAGAAGTGTAGTTTGTCAGTTAGGTGTCATTGGTGTGTAGCCAATTGAGTATCTAATGTCTGAATTTAGGGTAGGGTTGTTCTAGTCTGAGGTCAACTGGTAGTTTGTTACAGCATTGTGCAGCTTTAACAGGGAAGCTGGTTCCTCCTGCTGTCGCGCGTTTGAACCTGGGAATCTCCAGCATAAATGAGTTGGCAGATCTCGTAGGGCGGGTAGGTAGATGTTCTCCTGGTAATTGTATCCATTAGGTATGGGGGTGCTAGGTTATTCAGACATTTGGATGTAAGGGATGCTGTTTTATGTGCAACAAAACAACTAACTGCATGCATAGGATGAATTTATGGGATTCATAAAGCACAAGGCTGCCTGGTAATCGGTGCATGAAATAACTATGTATAAACCTCTTCCGCATTTACCAAATACGGAAAGGATACTACTCACATCTGTCTTTGGTACTGCCTTTACTTTCTAGTATGGGAAACATTAATTCTGTGGCAAGACTAGTGGGTGAGTATTATGCGTGTTTAAGGCTTTCATAGCGTTAGTGGGTGTGTTATGGAATTCCTTAGAGATTGTGTTACCAGACATATCGGCTACCTTCATAACAGCCTCTTATTGACACTTATTAGAGGTAATCTTGGTTTTTTTCCTATTTGTTTCAGAATGTTATGTTATTTTGCATTTATATAGCGCCTTATATACCATTGGTATGGTCTGAAGGCTCTGGTAGGTTGAACGCCCTTGGGAACTGAAGTTCAGGTCAGTAGAGAGAGTAGTTAGAGTCAACGGCGCGTTTGCGCACCGGGTATGTGTGCAGCTGGTGCAGTATCCGTGAAATAGCTGCTTCTTAGCGATAGGTGTGATGGTTGAGATCAGGGGTATGTGTTCGTTCTGGCAGGATTTATCCAGACCGACTGTGGCTGCGTTAGGCCTGAGGAGAACGCCTGGCTGGGGTGTGTGTAACCAGCAGTGTTTACTTAGAATGATGGGGAGTGAGCGGGAGATGTTAGTATGAGAACAGTTATACCGGATGGTGTCATAGTAGCTCTGTGTTCTAGTTGAGTGGTGGTGTAAAGAAGAGAGTAAGCGTGGGGTGTGATATGATGGGTTACATGTTCTTTCAAATGTTCCCTGTATTCCAGACCATACTATGTACGTCGCGCAGTTCTATGCACTCCAGTCCGTTCTATGTACTTTTATTCATTCCATGTGTTCCCGTCCGCCCCGCGCGCTCGAATCTGCCTTGTGTGCTCCTGTCTGCCCCACGCATGCAGTCCAGTCTGCCCTTGTATTTCGACTTCATCCACCCTACGCAGTCGCCCACTCCCCGCATGCACCCGCTCCCGCACTCACGCGTTCCCGGCACTCTTCCGCTCCCTGCACTCCCCAGCTCCCTGCACTCCCCAGCTCCCCGCACTCCCCAGCTCCCCGCACTCCCCAGCTCCCCGCACTCCCCAGCTCCCCGCACTCCCCAGCTCCCCGCACTCATCCGCTCCCCTGAACTCATCTGTTCCCTCACTCATCAGCTCTCCTCACTTCTCTGCTCTATGCACTCATCCGCTCTATGTACTCATCTGCTCAGTGCACTCGTGCTTTCCACGCATTCAACTCATCTGCTCCCCGCACTCGCTCGCTCACTTCATTCATCCGCTCCCGGCGCTCATCCGCTCCCCGTATTCATCCGCTCTCGGTACTCATCTGCTCTCGGTACTCCTGCGCTCCCCGTACTCCTGCGCTCCCCGTACTCCTGCGCTCCCCGTACTCCTGCGCTCCCCGTACTCCTCCGCTCCCCGTACTCCTCCGCTCCCCGTACTCCTCCGCTCCCCGTACTCCTCCGCTCCCCGTACTCATCCACTCAATGCATTTGTGCTTTCCACGCATTCAGCTCATCTGCTCCCTGCACTCATCCGCTCTGTACACTCATTCGCTCTATGCACTCATCTGCTCTATGCACTCCTGCTTTACCCGCGTTCAACATTAATATGCACTCATCAGTCCCTTAGAGGCATTTGGTAATACACAGTAATCCTGGTCTATAAGTTCAACCGCTATGTGACCTCATCCGTTCTATGCCCTCATCCGTTCTATGTACTTATCGGCTTTATACACTCGTCATCCATTCCATACACTCATCGGCTTTATACACTCGGCATCCGTTCCATACATTCATCCGCTCTATACACTCATCCACTCTATACGCTTACACGCTCATCCGCATTTCCATACTCTTCCGCTCTACATGCTCTTCCGCTCTACATGCTCTTCCGCTCTACATCCGCTTCTCTGTATTTATGCACTCATCCGCCATACACGCTCATCCGCTCTACACACTCAACAATTCGAGACGCACATCCGATAAGCATGTTCATCCATTCTATACCTACATCCGATCTACATACTCATTCAATTTACACTCATTTGATCTATGTAGTCATCTGTTCTTCCACTCATGCATTCTTCCATTCAGTGCATTCAACTGTTTATACTCAACCACTCTACACACTCAAACGCTTAGCAAGTTCAGTCTATATAGTCATCAGTTCTTCCATTCATGCATTCTTTCACTCAGTGCATTCATCTTGTTCAACACGCTTCATCTATTCTAACTATTTCATCGTCGCCATTCATTAGGTTCCCTCTTCATGTATTATGTGCATTTCGGCAGTTTACATCTTATTAGAGTTTCCCTATGATTTATTCTTATTAACCGCTTCACTGTTTTGATCTACTTTACTTGTTTAATTCTGTTTGTCTAGTTTATATTCGGGGTCATTAGCTGTCAATTTCTTGCCACAGGTAGTTTGCTGGGTAGGTGTCGTTGAGATGCTGATTGTCTGTTTGGGTTAGTTTGGTTACCGGTTGGTTTTAGGGGAAGAGCCAGGTTTTCCGTAGTTTGCGGAAAGATGTTAAATCCTCATTTTGGCAGATGTGGGTTGCGAGCGAGTTCCACAGGGTGGGGGCCAAGGCTGAGAATGCTGATCTGCCTATGAGCACCATAAGGCAAGGCGTCCATTTTACACACTGGATGATAATGGGTGAAGAGGCAGCCTTAAATGGTCATCTCAGGGCAATGGGCAGTAGTCAATCATATTGTGCTGAGAAATAATAAAAGTACGCCCATCTGGGAAGAAAAACATGTGGTATGTCTAGAGCTCTGATTTCAGAAACTCACAGTAGACTAAAAGACAAATAGACACATTTGAAGCATTAGAAATCAGATATGCAGATGATTTTGGACAACGTCTGTGGCAACTGCAGATTAGAACTAGGCAACTGTTTCCGAAGAGAAAATTGAGTAAGTCAACTCAAAAAAATCGATTCACATATGAACATAGTCAATTTATTGGCATGAGTATCTTCATTCTAAAAACAAACCCACATCTCAAGTGACTTGCATTGCAGAGAAAGATGGAGTAATTACAAATGACTGTAGTTACGTTTTGGAGATTTGTATCTCCCTTATAAGGAACTATCCACTGAAGATTAATTGGAAATGAAATTGACTTATACATTACAAATAAAAGTGGCAAGTTATTAATAAGCTTCCCAAGCAATGGGGCAGCAGGTCTACATTGAATCTCATTTTACTCCTATGTCTACTATCTCCATGCTCAAGGAACCAATTCCCAAAGCAGAGGATAAGACCAGCGCACATAACGAGAAGTTTGTGATTTCCAAAGATATGAACATGGCCCTCACTGTGCCTTCTTCTGACCCCCACCGCCATTCCCTTGCATCACATTAGTCAGGCAGGAGCCAAATGTTGGCAGCTGTACCTTTCTGAGATGCCTAAATGATCTATTTTAAATCTCCTTCTTGCCAGAAGCGAGACCAGATTTAGATGCTGAAGTGTGTCGCACATCATACATGGATTCAGAGCCACACACACTGTCTTCAGGGCATATGTCCGGTTACTTTCTGGCCCACCACTGCACTGCATGACACTCCCACTATGCATGATTTTCACATTGAGAAGATGCTATTTCTAGACGAGTCACATGTTTGTTTCATCACATGAAAAAAGTGAACCCTTGTTTTCTCATGCACACCGGCAAGGTGACTCCTTCTAAGATTGCCACAGGACCAGGAGGGGTTCTCTCAACCTTTTTGCTGGCGCTTGGTCCGACGACCTGCGTGGCTATTTTACTAGTTAATCTGCTGAGGATCTGTTAGAACTTATCGTTAGTAGGAATCAAGAGTCACCCCTTTGGTGGTCTATGTAAAAGTAAGTTTCATGGTGCTAAAACAAACACTGAACAATGCAACACTAAGACATAAAGTAGAACGAGTTAGTAGCACACTCCACATAGTCAGTTAAAAATATAACACTTTCCACCATAAAATCAAACCAGGTGGCACTGAAAGCATTTCTCACTTGGCTACCAAAAAAGTAATATTTCAGTGTATTTTTAAAATTCACTGCGCTATTGCTGTCAGCGTGAGGATTCCAAAGACAGGTTGCTTGTACCCAAAGTGGCTGATCAACCATTCACACTCTTGGCTGACCAGGTAGGTACCTTTCCACTAAATTGATAAAATACAGTGAAGTGGCCCAGTTGAGCATTTTTCAGATTTTATTAAAAACTTGGAGTGAATTTGATCATCCATAGTAAACAAGCCCAAGGGAACTTGTCTAAAGGAACGTGGTCGGATTTCTACACAAGATGTAGTATTATTATTATTATTAGGGTGTTTATTGAGCACTGACCTAGCTTTAGGAAGCAACAGAGCTTTACAATCATAGGGGGGAGAATAAAGTTAGGGAGCATGGAAACAAGGGAGTGGGGCGCTAGCAACAGGGAAGTGCAATAATCAGCACTGTACCTACATATAACCTGGCGAGTAAACGGGTATCAGATTACCCAGTCTCGGGTAAGGTGGACAGTGCATGGACATAGTGTTTGGCAGGAGCCATTGCTTGCAGAGGAGGGTCTTGAGCACCTTCCTGAACTGTAGAAGCGAGGGGCGAGTGGGAGGTTGATGGGGAGGGGGTTCCAGACTTTTGGGGAGTAGACCGAGAAGGCCTGTCTTCAGTTTTCTTTCCTTCCTGCACTGGCAGAGTTCAAGTCTCCACATGTCTTTACTTCTGGTGGATTGTAGGCCTGTGGAGATGCAGAGTTTCTCAGTGAGGTAACATTTGGACTTCAGAGTGACAACCTTGTAGATGATGAAGCAGGATTTGAAAATGATACAGGCTTGCAGCGAGAGCCAGGGTTCTTGCCGGAACACCTTCCAAAAGGGCATTGCCACCTTCCAGGTGGGAGAGTACCAAGGATTGGACAGCAGATCTGAAGTAGTTTTCTGAAATGAAGGACTTGATTTTTCACAGGAGAAAAAGTTGGTACTATACTGTTTGTGTATTCCTTGCTTTGTGCTGTTTGAAGGAGAGGTGTCTGTTGAAATCGACCCCAAGGGACATTGGTGCAGGTGGCCAGTTATGGCATGAAGCCCTCGATGTGCATAGCAGAGACCCAGGTCTGGATGTCTGAGTATTCAAAGCAAAAACAAAGAGGTGATGGCTGGAAGGTTTAGAATGAATCTTAACCACTGGCGTTGCTCTGGGCAGCCTCCAGACCATCGTTCCTCACCTGCCAAGCCATTACAGAAGGGAAAAGACCATATGCAAATCAGGCTTGGTCCCACCCCAAAAGGGGCAGTCCAGCCCGAACTGCTAGGTCACATCCCTTCTGCACGAGACCACAAGCATCCCCAAACCTGTTTCGGCCTTGTTGGGCCTCATCAGTGAGGAGTATCTTGGGTCTCTAGGCCCAGCAGGCACGGGACCCACGTCTGGGCATACCCGTCCCACTCGGGGTGACAAAGCAAAAACAAAGAGGTGACTGCCCATGTGAAGTGGAGTTTGGTGAGGACATCTGTGAGAGCCTCCAGTGGGAAGTTCTTGAATGATCATGAGGGTTGTTTGCAGGGTTTCTGATTGGTTTGCATGACTGGTGGTTGTGATTTATGTCAAAGAGGATTGCCAGATGGTCTGACCAGTCAAGCTGGATTGGAGTGCTGTGATGAAGGGTGGGCAGGGCAGTGATGATGAGGTCGAGGATATTACCTTTCCTGTGAGTTGGGTCTTTTGAGTGCTGCATGAGGTTTATAGTGTTGAGTAGGCAGTGCAGTTCATCTTTCATTGACTTGGTTTTTGGGGTGTCAGGGATGTTGATGTCGCTGAGGAAGATGATGTTGGCATGTGTGAGGGGCATGGTGGTGACCAAGTGTGTGAAGTCTTCTATGAAGGAGGTGTTGGTCTTGGGTGGTCTGTACAATGAGGTGAAACGTGACACTCTCCGTTGGGTAGAGCGGGAAGTCGTAGGAAAGACTTTAGAAAGAGACAATCGTGGTGACGTCCAGTGGGGCGCTTGGCCATGATGCCTTGTTAATGATGGTGAGCCCTACGCCAACCTTGTTTGGAGGGTCTCGTAGAATTCTGTAACTGTTGGAGATGAGGACATCTAGGATGTAGGTGGAGGTGGTTGTCATCCAGGTCTCAGTAATGAATGTGTCATCTAAGTCATGTATGGTGATGTGGTCGGCGATGTCCGCTGCATGGTTGGTTTCTGATCGGACATTGACGTGCATCAGTCTTCTTGTAGTTGTGGATGATGGCATGCTGATGGGGTCTATGGTGACGCGAGTGAGATTGCTGCAATGTGGTGTTCATGATGTTGCTGGTGAGCGGCGTGGTTGGCGACGAGCGGTGATGGTAGGGATATGCTATTGGGAGAGAGGGATGAAACACATACTTGAGGGGGCTTACCACATGTTAGAGTAGTAAGGATTCTGCTCCTGGGTCCTACCGTCCGAACAGCCTGCCCTTTACTTTGGACGCCCAAGCAACAGACGTCCTTGATGTAAGAGTTAATAAAGGAAAGGAAGGAGCAGGGCAATCTGGTGGGTGGGGCTTCGGGTATGTGACAAACAGCTGCCTCAATTGTGTCTATTTGGAGCTTGCCTGGATTCCTTAAGTAGTTGGCTGGAAGGTGTGAAAACAGGCGGTGGGTGTAGTAACTGAGTGGCATGTATGGTGCATATCACTTGTTTTTGTACTGCTTGCAATTTAGCTAAATGTTTCTTGAAGATCTCAGGCATAGTGACTTGCAGTACTGCAGTCTGGACATCACATAGCCTGAACTCGTAGCGTTTGGGGGCTTGAGGTCCTCCCGATGTTATATGAATAATGGGTATCTATGCTTGTTACAACCTCGACTTGGGAAGAGACATTGAGCCGGATATTAAATACACCACCCAGATTCCTGACTAATGATCGAGCCCAAACAAAGGGCCCCTGTGAGAGCACAGCCCAGGAGCAGGACCTCTGTCTTATTGCATTTAAGAGGAAAACTGCATCCACCATTGCACCACCCCAGGCACTGAACCACCTTCAAAGCATCCCTGGAGTGACTGCGCAGGTCGACGAGGATCTGGGTATCATCATTGTGTAACTGACACCACCAACCAAATCCCCCTGTCACATGCGTCAAGGGAAATACGAGGGGTGAGAGAAGAGCCATGTGGGACACCACAGGTAACATCTAGTCAAACCTTCTAACTTCTCTCCCCCAAATAAAGTAGCAACTCCTGAGTAAGGCTAGGCTATTGACTTCTGTGATATTCTCCAGGCGGTGGATAAGAATTTAATGGTCCATGGTATCAAACACTGCTGACGGGTCTAATAGAATTAAAAGAAATTATAGTGGTGTCTTGGTGTTCCATTTGAGGCTGAAGCCTAACTCTAAATCTGATAAAAGACCTTCCTTTCTGGGCAGCAGGATAACTGATGTGGTATCTATCCTTCTAAGATGTTACCAATGAGGAGGAGGTTAAAGATAGGCCTGTAATTCCCTGGCTAAATTGGATATAATTCAGCCTTTTTTTAAAGAAATTTCAGACTAGCACTTTGTTCAAGCAACTTAGTTCTATGCCTCTCTACAAAGATGTATTAACAGTAATTGTTAAATCTTCAGAGACTACTTCCTCCAATCTTAAGGCTCTGACAGACCTCCAGAATAACGTATTAATACTGCTTGTAGAGGTCTGTATTTAAGCCTGTTTCTGTGACTACAAGATGCACCCTTGCAGCCTTTTTGGCTGATAAACAAGAAGCAAAATCTCTGTCTTGGGCAAGACTGTCGTTCCCTGACGACCTGCCCCCTTTTGTGACTGGTGATGCTTAATGCACTCGACTCAGGCCTTTCAAGGAGTAAGGGCTTAATTTAGGGTTTGTACCAGCATTTTTTGAAACCCCCCTCAGAAAAAGGTTAGTGGAAAAGTCTGACGGGCCTAGAGACCTCCGGCTAAAAAATAAATTACACGCGTGCGCCTGCTTTGAATGAAACCCCAACCATGATTAGGAAGAAACGGGGGCCTCTCCTTCAAAGGTGATTAAGCGATGTGACAAAATGCAGGTTTCGAGGGGATTGGGTCCTCCGACGTATTCCATATCTATGACATGTAATCACCACAGCTGTGCTGCTTCGGAAACTTTTTTCGGCGTCTGCGTCGATGACGTCGATGCGCCGTCGTCGAGGGCCTCCTCCGACGTCATCCGATGTGATAAGTACGACGCACGACGCCCGTAGCCTCAGTTCCGTTTTTTCCTCGAACGTGTTGCTTCGTGAATCTCAGTTAACGCCTTGGTATTTGTCTCTTCTCCCCAAGGGGAAACCTCCCCCTGTGTGGCTATGGATGTGAGCCCACCCTGCAAGACCTTCTGAAGGGGTCGAGGCAAGTGGGACCTCGCCAGGAGAGACTTCCACTTTGGGGACAAGGACTCTCGTTCCTGTGCAGAGCTCCCTAGACCACCTACTATAGCTTCATACATGGGACTGTCTTACGTAAAGAATAGTGTGGCACCTTTGCATTTGGCTGAAGGCAATGCAAAACAAAAGGAAGATGTCTCTTTAACAAGAGATGTTTATTTAACTGGGTTGAGTAAGAAAAGAGAGAAAATGAGAATGCTGTATGCAGTGGAAGCTCCCTGACATTATCAAACCTTGTGGAGGTGGAGCCGAGGCCAGTCGTGGAGTACGTGACATTTCAATGAGGAGTAGATTGCCAGTCAGAGATGCAAGAGCGCCGGCGTATGCAACTGCGAAGAGAAAGTTGCAAGGAGGATGAGAGGACTGAGGAACCTGGTGGTGGTGGGACCACACTTGTAGCGTGGTGGGCAGGACGTCTGAACAAAGACGCTGAGACTACTGTTCCTATAAGTGTGAATTGTTTCCGATCATCAGTCCTTATGCACGGCAGCAACCCGACCAGAAACCGACAATGGAGAGCCGACGAGCGGAAGGAGCAGAAAATCACACCATAGTAGGAGTCTAGCCCTGCAACCTCCCCTTACATACAGAGAGTTACTGGGGGAGCCAGGAAACGCGGAAGGCTGCCAGGGCATCATTATACTCGAGAAGAAAAACTCATCTCAGTACTAAGGATGAGAAATTACATATAAGACTGTGTATTCCGAATTGGAAAAGCACAAGAAGGCAAATAAGAAATAATCCAGTTGGAGAAGGTGGGTATCTTATGAAGAGATACACTTGTCCCAAACCTGAGGATAGAGAGGTGAACAACATATAAAAGAGAGGGTTAACCAACCCAGATGTGGAGCCCACAGAGACTGGAAACTAATCCCCTGAAAGGAAGGGAATATACTCTATACCTTCAGAGTTCAATGCTGGAGAAAGCACGACCTAGAAGCGCATAATGACAGATGAGAAGTAACGCTGTCAAATGAACAAGATAATAGAGAAGACAGCCTAAGAAACAGAATCCTTCACCAGAGAAGTCTAAAAGGAAACCAAGATAAATCCAAATCATGAAATCCTGAAGTAAAAGACCAGGAAGAGGAACCACCAAGGGGCGCCGAGATGTTCTGACGCACCTCAGTCTTCCACTCCTTGGGGTCCAGTTATTTGGGAGTTGAGACCCCCATACCGCCTCAATGAGGAACCGGACCCCCTGAGATGTTGTACCAGACCCCCGAGAGCCTGTTGGGCGAAATCCCGACCTCCGGAGGTGGCACGGAGTGGGAGAACAGAGCCTGAAGCTTCTGGCGGTGCGGCCCTTCCAGCGGTGGGGGAGGGGCACGGGGCCTGCCTGCGGAGATCATGTTTGGGCATCCCGCGCCTTGCGTGTCCTCAAGCGGGGATCGGGAGCGCATTCTGCTCCGCAACGAGGAGAAGCTGCTGAACCTGCTGGACTGTGCGGGGGAAGAATCGGGGGCCTGGCAAACTCAGCCCACGGTGAGGGAGCGCATTGGCAACCGGGCCGCTGCTGGAGTTGTCCCGCGGCTGCTCCAGCGTGGGCGGGGAGGCCCCCCTGCTCACCCCCGGCACTTATACCTGACAGATTGCCTGCCTCCTGGGGGCCCGCTGTAGGGGGCGCTCCGAGCAGGTTGGCGGCGCTTGATTCTGGGGCCTCTGCAGTGATTGGTGTTGGTGTTGCATTGCTGGGACGTCTCTACCCAACAGCTGAAGTTATTTCTCCTCCTCTGCAGCCATAGACTTCTAGCAGCATCGGGTACCTTTCCTTTGCCCCCACGGATCTACACTGACTGGAGGGCGAGGCCAATGGTTTGACAGCCTGTGTTGTCACTTAGGAGTTGGGGGGGTGCCCTAGCCCTCCCCACCTGTTGTCTGTTGAGGTGGTACTGTTATTTGCTGGATAAGAACATTTTTGGGAAGTGGTTGGAGGATAGCCCTGGAGCCCGGGCTGCGGCTGGGGTGCTGTCTGGTAGCCCCTCAGCCCAATCACTCCTCTTCTGAAGTAGGGGGGCAAGCCGGGTTTCAAGGGGTTTGCCCCAATCATCAGCTGGGGCTAGCGGTGGGGCCCCTTCTGTGGTGCTTCCCTGTATGACTGTACGGCAGGGGACCCCAGGCTTTCAACACATCCCTCGTCTGGCTGGTCCCTATGAGGCCTCTGCGCCTGGGCTGACCCTCGACTTGACTGTGGTGCATTTCTATGGGGTGTCTTATTAGAGGGCCCAGCCTGAGATCTGGAGGGCCGGGTGAGTTCATGGGCTGGTCAGAATCCTTGCAGAAATTTTGCTGATTACCCTCTGACCCTACGACCCATTCTGCAATGGCGTCCCCTACTCTCCCGGAAGTGGCGGAGACTAACTCGGTCGCCAAGGGTATGGCTGCCCTCCTGGAGGAAATTTGGGGTATCGGAGCGGACATTGCAGTGCGGCTGGACACACTTGATAAAAAAAAGTCGATACTATTGACGACAGGGTCCAAGCATTGGAGGCTAACACAACCTCAATTGACATCCTTGAGACTCAATTCGACATGCGCCTGGCGGAGTTAGAGAGAAGAGAGGAGAAGTGTGCCCTGAAAATTGACGATTTGGAGAATAGGGAGCATCAATGTAACCTACAATTTCTGGGCTTTCCGGAACGAGAGGGGGAAATGCAATCGGACATTGCTAAAGCTGTCAAGGCTGTTGTGAGGTTGCTCTTTGATGATGCCAATACGAATGAACCAACCATCGACAGGGCGCACAGGGCCGGTGCCTCCAGCAAAGACCCTAGATCTATTCTTGTGCGGTTCCACTATTTTTCAGAAAAAAGCAAAATCCTCGAGCTAGCGCATAGGATGGGCCCAGTGGAGTGGGAAGGTGCAAGGGTCTCTGTGTATCAAGACCTCTCAGCCTTCACTTTGGCAAGACGTCGGCTTTGTTCCCCAATAACAAAAATATTGCAAGCTAAAGGTGTGCGGTATCGGTGGGGATACCCCTTCTCTTTCTTTTGAGCTAGAAGGCTACAAGTACGCTTTAGTCACTGAGGAGGATATCCCCAGGGTGTCCTGGGAACTTCTGGGCGACCCGGCCATGGAAACATCGTACCAGGATCGAGAACGTGCCCCGGCCGGCCCTGCGGGGTCCAAAGCTTCCACGGAGAGCGGAAAGTCCGAGGGCATAAGAAGTTCAAGAGAGTTGCTCCAGCTTCGCCAAGTTCAACTAACACTTGAAGTTCACTTTTGTCTCTTGCAATTGAGTTTATACCTGACTTGAGGGGGTGGGGGGTCTCATATTAATTTCTACTGGCTGGATGTTTCCGGGGTGCCCGTGGAGGCTCCTATGGGGGCCAGTGATTATTGCAGCACGACTGTGTATGCTCCCTGGTCATGCTTTATTTTTGGGGGGGGGCTGTTGCTGAGGTTTTTGAAGTATTATACAACCCGGAGGGGGGAGGCACTGGTGGTCTGGTTTAGCGACCAGATGGAGTCGCTCGGTATTCAGGTTTTCTGGGGGGTGGGGAGGATTGGTGGGGGTTGTTCGAGATATGACAAGTTTTCTGGGATTTGTTGGAGTTTTGAGGGGGCTCTGCGGGATTGTATGCTCCAAATCTAGGTGGGGTGACGACATTAAGAGCTCCCCAGTGGGGACTATGAGCTTTAACCATTCCTCTGATGGATGATACACTTCAGTGTTTGACACTGGGGTCTTTAAATGTGTGAGGTCTGAACTCCCCTACTAAAAGGTCGATGGTGGTGAGAGAATTCACGAGGCTTCAGTTCCATTTCCTATTCTTACAGGAAACTCATTGCGTCAGGGGCAAAGAATCTATACATGTGTTTGCCTCCCCCTTTGTAGCCAAAAAACGTGGGGTCGCCCTCTTGGTTTCTCTCAAAGCCCACTTTATGCTTAAGGCCCAAAAATCAGACCCGGCGGGTCGATACATTATGGTCAAGGGGGAGGTGAGGGGCAGGTTGTTTACCTTGTTGTGTATATACGCCCCGAATGAGGCACAAGATATCTTTTGGGAGGGGATGAAGGGAAAATCATGGGGTTCACAGAAGGCATTCTATTGGTGGGAGGGGACTTTAATATGGTCCTTTGTCCTGAAAGGGACAGGAAGTCGTCCATAGCCTGCCCTGACTGGCGACTTCAGAAAAAACTGGCAATAGCCTTACAAGGGGTTAATGGGGAATTGGGTCTGTGGGATACAGGCGCTTCAGAACAGGGTCGGGACGCATACTTAACTTATTATTCTAAACCGCATGCAACGTTCTCCCAAATTGATTATATCCTGATAGACTCCTCACTACAGGACGAGGTCACAGAATCTGGGGTAGAAGTAATTCTGTGGTCGGACCATGACATGGTCAAGATCAAACTAGGTATCCCCCCCTCCCG
Organism: Ambystoma mexicanum; assembly: GCF_040938575.1. Taxonomy (NCBI): domain Eukaryota; kingdom Metazoa; phylum Chordata; class Amphibia; order Caudata; family Ambystomatidae; genus Ambystoma; species Ambystoma mexicanum. Next base: position 970,601,809 of record NC_090936.1, on the reverse strand, counting down.
CTGGGACTCAATGGCAGCGTAATGACTTCCTGTTGCAGTATAAGGAAGTGCGACAAATGCTTTTAGTCGCTATCAAAGATTTCTCTAATAATGACAATGGTGAGGTGGGTGTTGTGGGAGTTTGAGTCGCGTTCAAGGCCATCATTAGGGGCACCCTCATTGAGGTGGGTTCGAGGAAGAAGAGGGAAAGGGACCAGGAAGAGAAACAATTGAGAACAGCTCTTCTTGTAGGGCAGTCAGAAAGGAAACTATCTTTTTTGAAACAGAAATATATGGAGAAAGGGGAAAAAGAAGATAAGATATTGGCTTGGAGGCTTTGGGAATTTAGGAACATTAGGAGAGTTAATTCAATTTGCACCCCTGAGGGAGAGATGACCCTAAGGATGGAGCGATAGCTGAGCAATTTAGGTTATATTATGAGCGCCTATACTCTTCGGAGTACACAAGGGATGGTGCTGATGTTGAATGTTTTCTGGAGTCCCTGCCCACTCCCCGCCTCCCCCCCGACAAAGCTGACCCACTTGAACTACCTATCACTCCTCAAGAAATAAACAATACCATTTCCTCCCAGAGTGGCACCTAACCTGGAGATGATGGTTTTACAGTTAGTTTCTATAAAACATACCGCTCCACGTTGGCCCCATTCATGGCCAATATTTTTAACTCTGCTCTGGAAATGGGCACCCTCCCACACACCATGATGTCTGCCCTCATAGTGGTTCTCCCCAAGGAAGGGAAAGACCCCTCCCAATGGCAGTCGTATCGCCCTATCTCTCTCCTCAACACAGACATTAAGAGACCAGGTAAACTTTTGGCAAATAGATTGGCGAAACACCTTCCGTCCTTGGTGCATGGGGACCAGGTTGGCTTCATCCCTTGTCGTCAGGGATCACATAATGTGGGATCTCATGCACGAGGTTTCGATGCAAGATGTGGAGGGCTATCTTCTCTCGCTGGACTCAGAAAAGGCCTTCGACCGTGTCGAATGGCCCGATATGGGCAAGGTACTCAAATAAATGGGTTTGGGGGACAACATTTGCGGATGGGTTTCGGCATTGTACAATGGTCCCTTGGCGCGGGTGCTGGTCAATGGTTGCACCTCATCACCTTTGGCCCTTTCTAGAAGCACCCGTCAGGGGTGCCCCTTGTCTCATCTCTTATACGCCCTGGCGGAGGACCCCCTGGCCATCGCGGTCAGAGTTGATCAGGAGATCACTGGGGTTAGGTGCAGCGACTGCGACTTCAAATTCTTTGTTTGTGGACAACATCTTAGCCTATCTTACTAAGCTTCAGGTTTCCCTTTCCTGGTTGTTGGACCTCATAGGCCTCTTTGGCTCCTTTTCGGGGCTTAAGGTGAATGCCTCCAAATGTTGCATAATGCTGATGGGTACTAGGGATTGTGAAATTGGAGGGAGAACCGAGATACAGGGCATAAGAATAGAATGGGATGCCACTCCGTATTTGGGTGTCATTATCCCCAGAAAGGTGTAACAACTCTTTCAAATTAATTTCCCCTCGATCTTGGCAAAGATTAGTAGGGACCTTACACGCTGGGCTCCTCTTAACCTTTCATGGTTTGGGCGTACGGTCACGGTGAAAATTAACATTTTGCCCTGACTTCTCTATCTTTTCACAGCTCTCCCCGTTGTGATTCCGCAGGCTTTATTTTGAGGTACTGTAATCCTGTATCCACCAATTCATCTGGAATGGTAAAAGTGCAAGAATCAAGTTTGCGACTTTAACCTTACCAAAGCCATATGGAGGCTTCGGCCTCTCTGACTTTAGGCTATACCCTAAGGCAGTAAGAAAGATATATAGAACCTAAAGGCACACCTATTTAGGATATAAATCTCATCAAATTAGTCAAAGGAAGTAAGGAGATTGAAGATGAATTTGAGGTGTGGGGGGAAAGACTCAACCTTGGCATCTAGGTTGGATATATAAAATAGAAAGGTATGGTTGTTCCCAAACATTCTTTGGGAACTCCCGTCCCCTGCACACTATCAAATATCTGGAAAACCAGACCAGAAACTAAAAAATGTTTTTGGATTTAATTGTTTAACAAACTATTTTTGGGTAAAATTTGGCTAACACTCATTTTGACAAACACTTTTCATGGTACATGAACCATTTTTCTTAATCAGATATGAAGAATTTTGAAGAAACAAAGATTTTCGTGCAAGTATCCTTTTCTTTATTGTACATAGTACATGATGGTGCCCAACGTGTTTCGAGTATAACCAACTCTTCTTCAGGGGCAAATGGCACAATTTTTTCAATTTTTCTACAAAGTGAAAAGAGGACATAGGTCATATTTTTTAGGCCCATTATGACAATTCATTTAAGCAAGTAGCATAAAGTAACAATTTTCAACAAATAGTAACAATTTAGAAAGTAGTGTTGGCAACCACATATTGATTCAGGAGCAATTCCCTGGAAACTACCTACTGATGTTCTAATTTTACACAAAAGCAACAATATATATATATATATATACATACATATATATATATATATATATATATATATATATATATATATATATATATATATAGCTCATATTCAGCTAAAGTTGTCTATTTAGGCCAGATCCTGAAATTCTTGAAAAAAAGGAATATGCAGCCGTGGCCGCACCTCAAGTTGTAAGAACATGCTGCTTTTAAAGAGCGTTTTATGTAATGATAGGTGAAGAGACTGTCTATGAAGTAATATAGAGGTCAAGTGGAAGGTAGCAATATGAAAACTTACATGTCTTAAAAGGGTCAACAAAATGTGGTGAACGTATAATGCATCTAGTCGCTGTCTCCAAAGACGGGAGGGCTGCAGGAGACGCTCAAGGGCGAAAAAACGACTGTTGACTAGAGAAAGAGAGTGAGGGTAAGTATCTAGAATGACCTTCACAGAATCAGAAGAGCATTTGGGGGTTAGAAGTACTTACATAGAATTTCTGTGAAAGGCGCTCCACGGTTGGTCGCATCTGCCGGTCTGGAGATGATTCCTTCCCGTGGTGCGTCTCCTTTTGTACTGCTGGAAATGTGGTTTGTTTGGAAATTACATGCGCGGCAGGTTTGCCGAAATGCGCATGTGCGAACAGCAGTCGTCATGTTGACTGACGTTTACAACAACAAAGATGTTGCGTGATGTGCGTCAGCTGAGTGACGTATCATTCACGTTTAACATGAAAAAAAGAAAAGAAAAAAAAATGGAAACAAAGTGATGAAATGTTAAAACACGAGCAAGGCAATGCTCGAAGAACCACTAATCTAAAAAGTATGTAAGAGGTCTGGAAGGGGACATTACGTACCGAGAGTGTTTTCATGTCATACCTCAAAGTGTTGAGACTGTCCGTACCATTCGGTTAGTGCACACGAGTGCTGATGAATGAATACCAAATGTTATTAACCAGGGATGGTGTAGCATTCTATAAATGGACTGCGTCAATAATGTAATGGATTCGAAAAAAATGGAAAGTAATGGACTACAGATAAATGGTGTAATATGCTTAAAGAAGGAAGGTGCCAGGCAGGCAATCTGAGTAAAATGCATAATTATCTATACACATAAAGATATTGGTCTAAACATACATGTGAAGAGTAAAAATTGGTATTGTTGTTAATCTCAATAAGTCTGTAATACGTCAGCATAAATTTGGTATGGAATACCATTTTCTCTGCTCCAAAAATGGATGCACATTCTGATTCTAGAAACTGAAACATGGTACAGGCAATTTCTAGAAGTGGCATAATTTTTAAGAGGGAGAACATGAGAGAACATTAATGTGCAACGATGATAACTCATAAGTAAGGGCCTAGATAATACTCTTCATTCATCCCTAATGGGGTAAGAGAATCAAGGCAATGTATCCAGTATAATTCTCTTTGTGACAGAATTGTTTGTAAATCACCACCTCTTGGAAGAGGATGCACAGTTTCAAGAATTACCACTCTCATGTGTGCCACAGTATGCTTGTGGTCCCTGAAATGTCTATAGACTGGGGATTTTGTGTTTTTGGTACGGATATTAGATGTATGCTCCGTCCAACGTTCCTTTGCTTTTCTAGCTGTTTTACCCACTTAGTACAGTCCACAGGGACAGCGTAGGGCATAAATAACATTTTTTGAGTCACATGTGGCATATTGTTTTAATAGTATTTTTTTACCCATGTTGGCATGTCTGATGTGGTCGCCTTTTATTACATTTGAACAATGCTGGCAGTTTAGACAAGGGAAGGTACCATTTTTTGGTTTGTTTAAAAAGGTGTGGCTAGGAATCTTTCGTTTTTCTGCTTTGATTAATTTGTCTCAAATTCCTGCCCCTTTTGTAGGCAAGCATCGGTGGCTCTGGGACAGCTGATTGAGCTGTGGGTCTGATTTGATAATATCCCAGTTTTTGTAAATTATCCGTTTTATCTGAAAACTCTGACTGGAGTATTTCAGTGAGTGTATCAAGTTGGATTTAGTTTCTTTGGGTTTGGTAGCCAATAGATCAGTCCTGTTCTGTGCTTCTGTTCTTAGTATAGCCTTGTCTATGAGTTCGGTTGGAAAATGGCGGTCTTCAAATCGGGATTTCATAATTGAATATTCTTCTTGAAGTTTGTCTGACTCTGAAGTGATTCCCTTCAGGCGTAGGAGTTGACTATATGGTAGGTTTTCTTTTAAATGTTTTGGATGAGAGCTATAAAAGTGAAGGGTACTGTTGGCATCTGTAGGTTTTCTGTAGATTTGTGTCTTAAGTGCTGAATTGAAGATCTCCACAGTAACATCCAAGAAGTTGATAGATGGTTTTCCAATTTCAATTGTCAACTGGATTCTGTCATTACATTGGTGCTAACGAAATCAGAAATGGACACCCTGAATCTTGGTGTGTCCTTCATACCTACTAATAATTCAACCCTATTTGAAGAAGAGGTCAATCTTTTCAAGTTGGTTCGAAAGATGGAGCTGAAAACTTTCTTTGACAATCTGAATACGGATACTAGAGAAAAGGAAAAATGTCCATTCCTAGAAATAAAGAACAAAAGCAAGTTCCATCCTCAGATTAACCATCCTTTGGTCAACTTATTTAAAACCAGGACAACTATGGCTCTGAAGAAATTGAAATTTACATCCTCAAGTAGACAAAATATCAAAAAACACCAATTGAATATCATTAAGAATTTGGCAGAAGATAACCAGATTACAATTAAAAAAGCGGACAAAGGAGGAGCCCTGGTTATCATGGATACCTCGTTTTATAATGAAGGTTGCCTCAAACTCTTATCGGACCAAAATAATTATCTAAAACTAGACCATGATCCCATCAAAATACTTATCTAAAACTAGACCATGATCCCATCACAGACATCAGGGAAATCATCAAAAAAACAGTTGCAAAAGCAGAAGAATTAGACTGGATCTCAGAGAATACCAGTAATTTTTTGATCAACAAACACCCAGTAACTCCAGTGTTCTATGGCCTCCCGAAAATTCACAAACATAGAACTGATCCACCACTAAGACCTATTGTCGCAGGGACGGAAAGCATCTTCCAACCCCTTACCATATACCTGGATACAACGCTACAACCACTAATACAAAAAACCAATACTTACCTTAAGGATACAACCCACTTCCTACAGAACATCAAAGATCTTGACATGACTGAACCTGACCTCATACTATTCACAATGGATGTGAGTAGCCTGTATACCTCTATTCCGCACAACCAAGATATTAATGCGCTTGAATGGTTCCTCCTTCAACATCAGGAAATCAAGATACAAAAGACCTTTGCCATTGAACTAATCAGCATTATCCTGTTCAATAATTACTTCAGGTTTAACGGACAATATTTTCTACAAACCGCAGGGACATCGATGGGGTCCCTGGTGGCACCTTCTTATGCCAACATTTTTATGTATTTCTTTGAATACACCTGTGTCTTGGAGAATCCAACATGGAAAGGAAAAATTAAAAAATGGTAGATACATCGATGACATTTTTGGCATCTTCAAGGGCACGGAAACTGAACTACTGATCTTCTGGGACTTCTTAAACCAATGCAATGACATAATCAAGTTGACAATTGAAATTGGAAAACCATCTATCAACTTCTTGGATGTTACTGTGGAGATCTTCAATTCAGCACTTAAGACACACATGTACAGAAAACCTACATTTGTCGACAGTACCCTTCACTTTAGTAGCTCTCATCCAAAACATTTAAAAGAAAACCTACCATATAGTCAACTCCTCCGCCTGAAGAGAATCACTTCAGAGGCAGACAAACTTCAAGAAGAATATTCAATTATGAAATCCCGATTTGAAGACCGCCATTTTCCAACCGAACTCCTAGACAAAGCTATACTAAGAACAGAAGCACAGAACAGGACTGATTTATTGGCTACCAAACCCAAAGAAACTAAATCCAACTTGATACACTCACTGAAATACACCAGTCAGAGTTTTCAGATAAAACGGATAATTTACAAAAACTGGGATATTATCACATCAGACCCACAGCTCAATCAGCTGTTCCCAGAGCCACCTATGCTTGCCTACAAAAGGGGCAGGAATTTTCGAGACAAATTAATCAAAGCAGAAAAACAAAAGATTCCTAGCCAGACCTTTTTAAACAAACCAAAAAATGGTACCTTCCCTTGTCTAAACTGCCAGCATTGTTCAAATGTAATAAAAGGCGACCACATCAGACATGCCAACACGGGTAAAAAAATACTATTAAAACAATATGCCACATGTGACTCAAAAAATGTTATTTATGCCCTACGCTGTCCCTGTGGACTGTACTATGTGGGTAAAACAGCTAGAAAAGCAAAGGAACGTTGGATGGAGCATAAATCTAATATCCGTACCAAAAACACAAAATCCCCAGTCTATAGACATTTCAGGGACCACAAGCATACTGTGGCACAAATGAGAGTGGTAATTCTTGAAACTGTGCATCCTCTTCCAAGAGGTGGTGATTTACAAAGAATTCTGTCACAAAGTGAATTATACTGGATACATTGCCTTGATTCTCTTACCCCGTTAGGGATGAATGAAGAGTATTATCTATGCCCTTACTTATGAGTTATCATTGTTGCACATTAATGTTCTCTCATGTTCTCCCTCTTAAAAACTATGCCACTTCTAGAAATTGCCTGTACCATGTTTCAGTTTCTAGAATCAGAATGTGCATCCATTTTTGGAGCAGAGAAAATGGTATTCCATACCAAATTTATGCTGACGTATTACAGACTTATTGAGATTAACAATAATACCAATTTTTACTCTTCACATGTATGTTTAGACCAATGTCTTTATGTGTATAGATAATTATGCATTTTACTCAGATTGCCTGCCTGGCACCTTCCTTCTTTAAGCATATTACACCATTTATCTGTAGTCCATTACCTTCCATTTTTTTCGAATCCATTACATTGACGCAGTCCATTTATAGAATGCTACACTATCCCTGGTTAATAACATTTGGTATTCATTCATCAGCACTCATGTGCACTAACCGAATGGTACGGACAGTCTCAACACTTTTAGGTATGACATGAAAACACTCTCGGTACGTAATGTCCCCTTTGAGACCTCTTACATACTTTTTAGATTAGTGGTTCTTCGAGCATTGCCTTGCTCGTCTTTTAACATTTCATCACTTTGTTTACATTTTTTCTTTTTCATGTTAAACGTGAATGATACGTCACTCGGCTGACGCACATCACGCAACATCTTTGTTGTTGCAAACGTCAGTCAACATGACGACTGCTGTTCGCACATGCGCCTTTCGGCAAACCTGCCGCGCATGTCATTTCCAAACAAACCGCATTTTCAGCAGTACAAAAGGAGACGCACCACGGGAAGGACGCATCTCCAGACCGGCAGATGCGACCAACCATGGAGCGCCTTTCACAGAAATTCTATGTAAGTACTTCTAACCCCCAAATGCTCTTCTGATTCTGTGAAGGTCATTCTAGATACTTACCCTCACTCTCTTTCTCTAGTCAACAGTCGTATTTTCGACCTTGAGCGTCTCCTGCAGCCCTCCCGTCTTTGGAGACAGCGATTAGATGCATTATACATTCACCACATTTTGTTGACCCTTTTAAGACATGTAAGTTTTCATCTTGCTACCTTTCACTTGACCTCTAGGGTCATGGAATATCTTGGTTGGTCCACTCTCCTGAGGCTTTTGTTCAGTGTGACTTGACAGATATTTTGGATCAAGGTCCGTCCTCTGACCCGGTGTTACCTTTTCACTTGACCTTGCAGAAAAGGGTGGCAGCTGCTTGGCAGACCCCGGAATCTCTCTTCGGGAGTTAACAAATCGTTAACTAAAAAATACCACCCTTCCGGTAGCGACCGCAGCTACCTTTCATCTCACCCAACTTCCGAGAGTTTGGTGGTTCAGACGGCTATGGCCACGTCGAGGCAGGCGGTGTACCCTACCATCCCTCCGGATAGGGACGACAAACACTTCAACGGTTGGGCATGCAAGGTGTTTTCTGCGGGGAGTATGGCGCTGAAATCGGCCAACTCCACTTGTGCCTTGGCAAGATTTTCACACACTTTGTGTAATTGTGTTTCTCTTGCGGTTGAGCATATTCCTGAGGGGGAAAGAAAGGGATGGGTACCTCGCTCTCGTGCAAGATGGCAAGGATGCCATGTGTAAATCCCTTCAGTCGAGTTTGGACACGGCCGACAGTGTTGGCTGGTACATGGTTGCGAGCACCGTTATACGCAGATTTGCGTGGTTGCAGAAGTCGGGTTTTGCCCCAGATGTGCAAGTTCGTCTTTTGAACATGCCCTTTGATGGCGGGCATTTGTTTGGTCGCAAGGCTGAAGAGAGCCTTGAGTGGTTGCAGACCTAAAAAGCTGTGGCGAAATCTTTTAAGCACAGCTGTGCGTCAACCTCCGCCTTTTCGTCCTAGGGGGATAGCAGTGGAGGGGAGGTTCTTTTAGTTATTTCTTAGACATTAATTCATAGACAGTCTCTTCACCTATCATTACATAAAACGCCCTTTAAAAGCAGCATGTTCTTACAACTTGAGGTGCGGCCACGGCTGCATATTCCTTTTTTTCAAGAATTTCAGGATCTGGCCTAAATAGACAACTTTAGCTGAATATGAGCTATATATATATATGTGTGTATATATATATATATATATTGGTGCTTTTGTGTAAAATTAGAACATCAGTAGGTAGTTTCCAGGAAATTGGTCCTGAATCAATATGTGGTTGCCAACACTACTTTCTAAATTGTTACTATTTGTTGAAAATTGTTACTTTATGCTACTTGCTTAAATTAATTGTCATAATGGGCCTAAAAAATATGACCTATGTCCTCTTTTCACTTTGTAGAAAAATTGAAAAAATTGTGCCATTTGCCCCTGAAGAAGAGTTGGTTATACTCGAAACGCGTTGGGCACCATCATGTACTATGTACAATAAAGAAAAGGATACTTGCACGAAAATCTTTGTTTCCTCAAAATTCTTCATATCTGATTAAGAAAAATGGTTCATGTACCATGAAAAGTGTTTGTCAAAATTAGTGTTTGCCAAATTTTGCATAAAAATAGTTTGTTAAACAATTAAATCCAAAAACTTTTTTTGGTTTCTTGTCTGGTTTTCCAGATATTTGATAGTGTGCAGGGGACGGGAGTTCCCAAAGAATGTTTGGGAACAACCATACCTTTCTATACCCTAAGACAGCCCAGCTTCGTGTGATGTTGGAGCACATGAGAGATGATTTGGAGATGTATTTGACCTATATTTTGGACATTCACTGTCACCTGAAGAAAATTAGGGATTTACTGTGGGCCCCTCCCAAATCTCTTCCCTCAAATGGCACCCTATCCTTGCCGCTTTGTGGGTATACTGGAAACCGCATAAGGTTAACAAACAGCTCTCCTCCCTTCTGACCACCCCCCTATCATCTCTCTGGGGTCTCCCTTTCAATCTGGGGTCCAGGGGCTTCCGCGACACCCAGGCGTGGTCAGATGGGGGCTTGGAGAGGGCAGCCCAACTCTTCTGTCAGGGTTTTTTTTTATTGAATATGGTCAGTTGTCTGAACCATTGGGAGATAACTCTCTCTCTGTCTTTGAGTATCTACACCTGAAAAGAATATTTACCACTCTCGGTTGATCTCTGATTTGAACCATCCCCTCTCCACCTTTGAACATTTTTTTGTTGAATCCCTGACTAGGAAGAGCTCCCTTTCCAAGAACTACAATTTATTGGTCACGGCGGATTTGGAAGGTAGAAAGCCTTTTAAGCAAATATGGGAAGGGAGACTGGGGATGACTTTGGAGGGAGGGCTACAGTTATGAAAAGAAAAAAAAGTCTGTGATGTCCTAGTACCAGAGAATCCCTGGGCACCTGTTTGTATATTCAAGATGTTAATAAAAACAATGTAAAAAAAAAAAGACAGGGAAGAGTCTACAAGTGATAACAAGAGGGCGAGGAACTATTTGCAGGAAAGATAGCCTAAATATAGGACCACAGAAAGCACTAAATCCAAGAGTATTCTTGAAGAACTACAAGAACTTATTACAGATATCACCTGAGAAGGTTACGTTAAGCAACATCTGTAGCAAAGGCACTATCAGAAGAGAAGATGAGACCAGGGGAAGAAACAACATTCTCTTTGCCTATGTAATTTAATTATATATAGTCGTAAGTTAAGGTAGAGTTAGTTTGGACGGAGGACATTTTTACTTTGGACTTCCGGACAACTGACGAGCATCGTGAGTTAATTTTATTAGGTAGGAAATTGCCTCTAGCAATAGAGAAAGTCAGGCCTTATATTCATAATTTTAATCAAGATAATTTAAAATGTCCTCAACGTGTCAGACTCCTTCTGACTCACCACAGCCATTAAAACAGCTGTTCGAATAGATTCTGTCCTCCAACGTATTCCACATCTTTGACATGTAATGTCCACAGCTGTGTACTTCGGAAACTTTTTCGGCAGAGGGCGTCCTGTGTCGATGGCGTTGGGTCGATGTCCCTTGAAGGCCTCCGTCGTCGTCACTGGATGTTATAAATAGGACGCATGGCGTCCGGAGCCACAGTTTTTTCGGCAAACGTGTTTGCTTCGGAGACTCGGCGCGTCTTCGACCCCTCCGACTCCGCGGTCTGGCTTCAAGACTTGCCGGGACTGCAAGTCTAAGATGTCGATTACCGAGCCGCATTGCATTTGTTTGTGGTGCTTGGGTGAGAGTCACGACACCGACAACTGTTCCAAATGCCAGTCACTGACTGCTAAGACCTTGCAGGAGCATAAGGGAAAGCTTCAGGTAGGTAGGGGTTCTAAACCCAGTATAACACGTAAATCCAAGTCCAAGGGTATGTCCACCGACGATTCGAGGGGCGACTCTCCACGTCAAAAGGAGTCACGGGGGTCTCGGTCCCGGAGTGGTTCCCGCCATTCGTCCTCCTCGTCTCGGCATTCTAGGAAGCGCCGTCACCGGTCACCTTCCCCGTCGTCCTCAGAGGATGGAGCCGCGAGGAAAGTGGCTTGTGCAACAAAGTCCTCGACTCCGGTGGAATGGGCTGCCTTCAGGGAACAGATGTTGGCAATTTTTCAACTGCACGGCACAGTTCCGTTGATGCCTTCTTATGAAGCCAGCAAGGAACGGTCTCGATCCGTGGCTTGTGCGCCTTCGGGCTCAGTTCCTCAGCGCGATCCTCATCGGGAGCCTTCTAGGTCCCGTTTGGACAAGACTCAGGATGGTCGCAAGAGACGTGCTTCCAGGTCTCGATCCTCATCCCCAGCGAGATAGCAGATACCTGCTAAGGGCTCGAGGTTAGCATCGACTCTGTTGACGCTGTGTCCGTCGGATACGGACGTCGAAGATTTGCCTTCGTACCAGTCATCGGCACCGTTGTTGACACCGAAGCCGTCGACCCTCTCAACGCCAAAAGCATTGGTGCCCTCGACGCCTTCAGGGCCTTTTGGCCGGGATTGCCGTCGGAGGTCCCTGGTATGGTGGATCCTCCAAGAAAGGCTACTTCCAAGTCTATAAGGCCTGTTAAGGACTCCAGACCCTCGTCTGTCCCGAGACAGGACTTTTATCTCCCTCTGGATGACATCTATGAGGAGGAGGAGAGGTCAGATTTAGATTTTGGCCCTGTTGAGCCTGATGAGGTTCCTGTCTTTTCAGGTGATAGTCAATTGGAAGAGTTAAGGCAATCTCTTCATGATGCCAGTGGCTTCTCCTGAGGTGGAATTTGGCAGGCCTGAGACTGGGGCTCATGCTGAGTCGTCCTACAGGAGACTGATGGCTAGGGTCATGGAATATCTTGGTTGGTCCACTCTCCTGAGGCTTTTGTTCAGTGTGACTTGACAGATATTTTGGATCAAGGTCCGTCCTCTGACCCGGTGTTACCTTTTCACTTGACCTTGCAGAAAAGGGTGGCGGCTGCTTGGCAGACCCCGGAATCTCTCTTCGGGAGTTAACAAATCGTTAACTAAAAAATACCACCCTTCCGGTAGCGACCGCAGCTACCTTTCATCTCACCCAACTTCCGAGAGTTTGGTGGTTCAGACGGCTATGGCCACGTCGAGGCAGGCGGTGTACCCTACCATCCCTCCGGATAGGGACGACAAACACTTCAACGGTTGGGCATGCAAGGTGTTTTCTGCGGGGAGTATGGCGCTGAAATCGGCCAACTCCACTTGTGCCTTGGCAAGATTTTCACACACTCTGTGTAATTGTGTTTCTCTTGCGGTTGAGCATATTCCTGAGGGGGAAAGAAAGGGATGGGTACCTCGCTCTCGTGCAAGATGGCAAGGATGCCATGTGTAAATCCCTTCAGTCGAGTTTGGACACGGCCGACAGTGTTAGCTGGTGCATGGTTGCGAGCACCGTTATACGCAGATTTGCGTGGTTGCAGAAGTCGGGTTTTGCCCCAGATGTGCAAGCTCGTCTTTTGAACATGCCCTTTGATGGCGGGCATTTGTTTGGCCGCAAGGCTGAAGAGAGCCTTGAGTGGTTGCAGACCTAAAAAGCTGTGGCAAAATCTTTTAAGCACAGCTGTGCGTCAACCTCCGCCTTTTCGTCCTAGGGGGATAGCAGTGGAGGGGAGGTTCTTTTAGTTATTACTCCTCCTTTGGTAGAACGAGAGGAGCCGCCAGTCAAAGGGGTCATTGTAAAAGTACCCGTGGTGGTCGGGGAATTAGAGTTGCCAAAGCCGCTCAGGCAGCTGCCTCTTTGCCTTCAGGCGGTTCCGCAGCTGCTCCAAAACAGTCATGAGCTCATGTCCCATGGTTCGCCGGTTGGGGGCAGACTGTCTCAGCATCTCGAAGAATGGCGAGCTATTACTTCGGATGCGTGGGTTCTGGATACAATAGGCCACGGTTATTGCCTTCCCTTCCTAAAGCGGCTTCACGACAATCCACGGGGGAATCTCTCTTTGAAGCTTCCAGATCCGCTCCTTGTGCAGGAAATCTTGACCCTGCTAGGGAAAGGCGCTATAGAACTGGTGCCTGTACCGGAGAGGAACAAGGGATGGTATTCCCCTTATTTTTTGACTGGGTATTGAGACCCATCCTGGACTTGCGTTGGTTGAATAAACTTCTCAGGAAGGACAAGTTCAAGATGGTCACTCTTTCTCCAGTCCTCCATGCCCTTCAACTTCAGGATTGGTTGCTGTCTCTGAACCTACAGGATGCTTACTTTCATTTGCCGATTCATCCCAAGCACAGAAAGTACCTGAGGTTTGCGGCTAGCAACTCGCACTTTCAGTTTCGGGTCCTGCCATTCGGATTGACCTCCGCTTGAGGGTCTTCACCAAGCTAATGGTGGTGGTGGCAGCGTATCTCAGGCGAGGGGGGGTTCACGTCTACCCCTACCTGGACGACTTGCTGATCCATGCGTGTTCTCCTGAGCAAGCATTGGATCACCTCAGTCTCACTTGACGCTCCCTCCACAGGCTGGGCTTCTCCCTCAATTTCAGGAAGTCACATCTGACACCTTCCCAACAGCTACATCGGGGCTGTGTTGGACACGTCCTTGGGGAAGTGCTCACCTCCCAAGGTAAGGGCTCATCACATTGTGCAGATGGTGTACAAGTTTCAACATGCCCAGAATCTCCCGGCTTTCAAATTCTTAATGTTGCTCTGCCTCATGGCATCCTGCATTTTTCTGGTGCCAGAGGCCAGGCTGAGGATGAGATCCCTGCAAGGGGTTCTCAAGATGCAGTGGTCGCAGTTCTCTGGCAAGATGTCGGATCCCGTTCAGATTCCAATCTCGGTCTCACGGTATCTTTTGTGGAGGGCCAACGAGGGGAAGCTGATGAAGGGGGAGCCGTTTTGGCAACCATGGCTGGAGGTAACTGTAGTAATGGGACACTTCCCTCACAGGATGGGGAGCTCATGCCGAAAGACTTGACCGCCAGCGGTCGTTGGTCTCCGTCGGAGTCCAAACTCCACATCAACCTGTTAGAGCTGAGGGCCATCAGGCTGGCCCTGAAGGCTTTACTGCCGTCTGTGCGGGGGAAGAGTGTCCTGATCATGTTGGACAACACGGTGGCCATGCATTACCTCAACACAAAAGGAGGGGGTTAGGGTCACTCCCGTTGTGCAGAGAGGAAATGCAGCTCTGGTTCTGGGCAATCCAGCAGGGAATTTCGCTCTCAACAGTTCCTCTGGCAGGAGAGGACAATGCGGCGGCGGACCCTCTGAGCAGGCAGAGCATGAACTCTCACGAGTGGGAGTTGGCTCAGGAAGACTTTCTGAAGATCTTTGCCCTTTGGGGAACCCCACAAGTGGATCGCTTCGCCACCAGTGCCAACCGGAAGTGCCAGAGATTCTGCTCAAGGGAATTTCCTCCGAGAGGAGCATTAGGAGACGCATTCGTAGCGGATTGGTAATTCCCACTGCTGTACGCGTTTCCTCCGGTCCCCGTCATTCCTCAAGTGTTAAGGAGGTTACGGAGGTTCAGATCCCACATGATCCTCATTGCTCCGGATTGGGCCAGGAGAGCGTCGTACCCGGACCTTCTAGAAATGTCCATCTGCCCTCCACGCCGTCTTCCCTACCGAGAGTATCTGCTCTTGCGAGGGGTGTCACGTTCTGCATCCAGAGGTTAGGACTCTCCACCTTCACGCTTGGTATCTGAAAGGTTGAGGTATAAGGATTGGGACCTCCCGGATGACGTGATGGAGGTGTTGCTTTCGGCCAGGGGCCAGCAACAAATCCCTGTACCGTTGCTGTTGGCGTAAGTTTTGCGACTGGTGCCTAGGACAAAATGTTGATCCTTTTCAGTGTTCCATTCCTGTGGTGTTGTCTTTCTTGCTGTCTTTGGCCCGCAGGTGCCTTCAAGTGGGTACCATTAAGGGTTACCTGGCGGCGCTGTCCATCTTCAAGCGCTCGTCTGAAGAATGTTCTTACTTTAAGATTCCTTTAATTTCCTAAAGGACTCACTAATGTGTTCCCGCCGTCCCCTTTCCAGGTGCCGGTTTAGGATCTGAATTTGGTTTTGAAATTCTTCATGGGTGCTCCGTTTGAACCTTTGCACTCTTGTCCTTTGACATTATTGTGCTTCAAGACCGTGTTTTTGGTTGCGGTTACTTCCGCTCGCAGAGTGAGTGAATTGCAGGCACTTTCATCTAAGCCGCCCTTTACTGTGTTCCACAAGGATAGCGTTGTACTGAGGGTACGCCCTTCCTTTTTACCTAAGGTAGTGTCTGAAATTCATTTGAGCCAGAAAGTGGTTCTTCCTTCTTTCTATCCTCCTCCTCATCCTGGTAAGGAAGAGGAGCGACTCCATAGGTTGGACCCTAGGAGAGCTCTGAGCTTTTATATTTCTAGGATGTCCAGGGTTAGAGTGGACAATCAACTCTTTGTGGGGTATGCTGGTCACGAGTGGGCCAGGCTGTTACAAAACAGACCTTATCCAGGTGGATTATCCTCACCATTACTGAATGTTACTGTTTGGCACGCAAGGACCCTCCTGAAGGGCTGCAAGCTCATTACACTAGGGGCGTGGCTACTTCCACAGCCCTGCAGCAGGGAGTTCCTATTAGGAATATTTATGATGCAGCCACATTGGCTTCTATCCACACCTTTGTTAAACGTTACTGCCTGGATACAATCCATGGTCAAGATATGGACTTTGGTAAGGCGGTTCTTTATTCTGCCATCTGATTGGGTACTTTAAATTCTTTTCCTTCCTCCTTCCTCTATTTTCTGGTACTGCTTTGAGCGTTTGTCAAAGATGTGGAATACGTTGGAGGACACAATCCATTCGAAGAACAAGTTACTTACCAACTGGTAATGTTCTTTCGATTGGATGTTCCTCCAACATATTCCACATCGCCCTCCCAGCCTGCCCCTCTGGAGAATTTCCTATGAGATTGCAGCTTAACTTTCCGCAAGGCTATGTGCAGTCAAGCAGGCATTGGATATGTGCATGTCACACGTTATGGAGGAAAAAAGAAAAACTGAGGCTACGGGCGCTGTGCGTCCTATTTATAACATCCCATGACGTCGCCCTCGACGGAGGCCAAAGAGGGACATCGACCCGACGCCATCAACACACAACGCCCTCTTCAGGCAGTCACACTAGACCTATTTCTACCTACAGGATGAGGAAATGAATTTATAATGATCTGTGTGAGCTTAACTTGCTCCTCTTCCCGCACTGGATCCTATTAAAAATTGCTTGCAACATCTATGAAGCAATCATGAACTGCACATCAACATACCTGATATGATAACTCATTTATAACATGCCTGTACACAAGTGTTTCTAAGTGTGACAAGACAAGGGAGGGAAGACAGAGGGATGACAAGACAATCTTAAAAGGCCTTGTGTCATTCAGGACGTGCGAGAGTGAGAAGTGCCGGGGAAGAGGGCGGAAGTGCAAAGGAGAGGGGAGGGGAAAACAGGACAGCAATGCTTTTAGTAAGTGCAGCCAGGGCAGCGCGGCTCTGGGTAGTGCAAGGAGACGGGGACTGCTGAGTTACAGTTACAGCCCTTAAGTGTGTGGTAGGCCCGGAAGAAGGGCAGGGGTCACTGGTCAAGAAAGAGTCTGGTACCCAGTGAGACTCTGAGGGTAGCCAAGCAACCAGTTGGAACAGCAGACAGGTAGGTCAGCAGGGGAGGGGGAGAGAGAGAAAGCAGAGGAGAAGAGGAAAGCTTTGAGCTGCTTCTGGAACTTCAGGAGGTCCGGCTCAAGTTTGAGGGGGGCAGGGAGGCTATTCCAGAGGGAGGCCCCTGCAGAGGAGAGAGATCTACCTCCCACTCTCTGCCTGGAGAAGCATCTGAACCCTAGAGATTTGGAGGTAGCTGAGCAAAGTACTCGAGAAGGAAGGTATTTTGGAAGAGAGCGTTGGATGTAGTGCCGGCCCTGGCCCCAGAAATCCCTCTGTACAATGCAAGGAGTCTTGAACTTGATCCTTGATGCCACTGGGAGGCAGTGGAGAGATTTCCAGACTGGAGAGATGCAGTGCCTGGGCTTGAGGCCAAGGATAGGTCTTGCAGTCCTTTTCTGGATTAGATGCAGAGGGCAGAGGGTAGAGGAAGGCAGGTTGGAAAAGAGGTTATTGCAGTAGTCCAGCCTAAAGAGAACCAGTGCTCTGGAGACGGTTAGCTTCTGGGGAAAAGTAAGAAAGGGACGAGTCACTTTGAGGAGGTGCAGCTGGTAGTGGTACTTCTTGGCGACATCCGAGATTTGAGGAGAGAAAAAGAGAGTGGAGTCGAAGATGACACTAAGGTTTTTTGCCTCACAGGAAGGTGAAGGAAGAGGGCACAAGGCGGGCTGCCAGAATGAGAGAGGGAAAGCGGGAGCAGGAGTCCTAATGAGAATGATCTCCGTCTTACTGGCATTAAGGCAGAGATCATTGGAGGCGCACCAATCTTGAATCGCTAATAGACCGGAATGAGCGAGAGAGGAGAGGAGGCTGAGAGGAGCCTGAAGGAGAACTGGGTGTCATCCGTATAACTCTGAAAGAGGAGAAGGTAGAGATCAGGTGGACCAAGGGGCCCAATTGGAGTTTGAAAAACCAGGGTGAGCGGATAGAGCCGTGGGGGACGCCACAGGTAGAGAGAGAGGTGTCGGAAAGAAAGAGATGAAGTTGGACCTGGAAGGGACGGTCCAAGAGGAAGGAGGTCAACCAATCCAGGCCCTGATCCGTGATGCACATGTTCAAACGGAGTCGATTGTTCAGGATGGTGTGGCTGACCGTGTCAAAAGCAGAGGAAAGATCAAGGAGTATGAGGACAAAAGGAATGCTGGAATCCAGGTTGGAGGGCAGATCTTCACAGGTGTTCAGGAGAGCAGTTTCTGTGCCTCTGGCAGCTCTGAAGCCAGACTGATAGTCATGGATAGAACCAACAGATTCAGTGTGGAGAGTAAGCTGGGAGATGGCCAGCTTTTCCAAGAGTTTGCCCAGGAAAGGGGTGATGGAGATCAGGCCATAGTTTGCCGGGGAGGTTGGATCGGCAGATGGCTTCTTTAAGGAGGAGGTGCACAAGGGAGTGCTTAAGGGGAGAGAGGAAAGTTACAGCGGTGAAATCGGCCAAGGCTGGAGCAAGGGTGTCAATATGGTCCTTGATGGTTCTGGAAGAGCAGGGGAGCACCTGTTTGGACGACACATAGATCAGACTTGTCTAGAAACATTGTCAGGTGTTGTCAAAGAGGAAGAGGAGAAAGGAGGAGGAGAGGGAGAGATGGCCAAAGGGGGGCTGAGAGAGGGAGAGGATGAGGAGATGGAGAACAGGATGAGTTCCATGTGATCATAACAAATTAAATAATAAACTTTTTAAACTAATTCTAAATAACAAAACCATATTGAATTTTTTCTATTTTTAAATTTGGGGAGTGTACCCTCCCCCTAAACCCCTTGTTTCCCTAGCTTTATTACGCCACCCCAACCATTGTAATCCCTTAACCCACCCCATATATACTTTTAACCACAAATTCGATATTCTTTTGTCATTTATTATTCATTATAAAAGTTATTCATTATTTTCATTTTGTTGACATCACTGTATACCACAGGATGTCCTGAGCTTTAGGGGAGAAGTGAGAGGTCAGAGCCGTACAGAGGGCCTGGGAGGGAACAGGCGAGGTGGACACTGAACAGGATTGGCCAGTACTTTGCAGATTTTAAAGAGTTCGGCTGTGTTGTTAGAAGCCGCAGAGACGCAGGTTTGAATCTATGCTCTTCTTAGGCAGGACATAGAGACTGTATTGCCTTTAGAGCAGGCAGCAGGCCAGTTTGTTAGAGGATGGGCCCGAAGCCCTCCACTTCCTCTCAGCCTCCCTGCACTTACGTTTCAGGACGGCAAGGTCAGAATCATACCAAGAGTTGCACTTGGAGGAAGCTTCAGCTGGATTCTCTTAACAGGGGCAAGGATGTCCAGGGTTTTTGAAATACAACGATGCAGATTAGAAAGGTCTGTGTCGGGGTATGAGTCAGCTGCAGGAGTAGGAGCAGAGAAACTAGAGGCAAAGGCATCCACTGACATACGCTTCATGAGCCGAATGACCTGGCAGCTAAACCCGACAACTCTGCAGGCTCTTGCACCTCACGTAGCAAATCCATCAAAAGGCTGGAGTCAAAAGTTAGGCTGCAAAGAGAAGACCCGCTAACAGTCCTTCTCCACCATGCCTGATCCTCTGAAACTCCATCCCCCTGCAAGATTGGAAAACCCCTGCCATCCCTCCATTCTCAAAACACTACAAACGTGGCCCTTCTATCAATACCAATGGTAACAATGGTGTAGAGAAGCACACCTTCTTTTAAATTTACTTTCTGTTATTTGAAATGATTTTTAATACACTATTTTGGGTGACTTTCTTAATTATTTAGGTGCTAACAGAGTCAGATAATGACCTTGGCTTCGTGCACACTTTTGAGCATAAAACTATGCAAAATGAATACTCTTTCTCCGTTCTCATGCAGTTATTACATATTTTAATTGTTTAAATACAGAGTATATATGATGGTAACAAATGTCACTCATCACTCTTTGAGTTTCTTAACTTCTCAAAACATAAATCATTCTACCAGTTTGGCATTACCTCATGCTTTGTGGTACTTAATTCAAATACGTTTGAAACAAAAACAAAAAATTATTGAATCATTTTCATGTATCTATCATTTCCTATGAAAAAAATATCACACTTTCTTCATCTGTGAATACATTTTCTATTGGCTCAGAGAGAGAGAAACATTAGTCCATGTCTGAGATTGTCATTTGGCTTAAGGCCACTTGAATTCAATGCACAACGCGTTTCGGGCTGTCTACGCCCTTCATCAGGTGCTGACAAGTGTCTTGTTTCAATGGGGTCGGTTCTGAAAATTGAATCGACATATGTTGATGATCAATATCTTTATCCGTGTTTTTTACAATGATAATCTTTCTGTTTCTTTCGTGTGTTCATAGTGACCTGATGTACCTGTAACAATGAAGATCTGGTTTTCTTTAAAACGTCTTGAACATGTCAGTTCTGCTTGTAGATAGGCGCAGTGCCTGCTCACTTCCTTAATGCGCAATGGTCGGTTCTTAGCGGAAAAACGAATAACATTCGTTTTTGTAACGGTCTGTTGTTATGATAGGGGTTGTTTTTGTGCTGGGAACCGTTGCTAGTGCATAGCGCTATGTCCCAGTCACAAAACCCGGTTCAGCTAATATTTAAAGTTAGTTTCATGTAGTGTGCCCTTCTGGTTTTCGTGCTCACCTCAGCGTAACTGTCTCCACGGGTTGTTGGGCTTTCAATCTGTCCCGGCACTTCACCTCGAGTTGTTCGTTTCAAGCGTCCTCGTTGATTCGACCTTATTTGCTTCTTCGTTCGTCCCTGCGTGTCCTCTCTTGGAAGCAGAGCATGTACTGCTCGTATCTCCTTGTTCTGGTTGTGCGGTTCACGTTACTTTTATTTACGATGGTAAGTTCGGACTAAGTCTGTTCTCTCTTTCCATGGCCGCAGGGATGCCTAATCTTGGAGGTTCACTGGGCGCCATCTTGTGGTGTCTTTAGATAATGGACTCACTGTGTTAAATTACACTTTTGCTTTCATAATGTGCGTTGGCTGCACCTTGCCGCATGTGTTAAGTATATCTCCAAAACTGTTTCCTTCTATCAATACCACCTACACAACTAAATCCACCTTTCCCGTCTTTCTGCCAACAGTACTGCGCTACTGTCCATAAATGCCATGCTCAGCATACACTTTGTAAAGTACTGTGCTGCTCTCTAGCTAGGTTTGCGCTAAAAACAATAAAATATAATCCAAATATATAATTCTGCTGCAGCACTGCCTCGGCCACCCAACCTATTTTCCCTGCACAGTCCCATTAACCTGCACTCCGCATTCTCCATGTTCGCCAGCTGACATACTAGACCAACTGCAGCCTGACTACCTTCAGTAAGAACCCCCTCTCTATATTACTAAGGCAGACCTCATTCAACCTGAGAGTTGCACATGGATAAGACCTGCTCATCTTCTGCATGCCGCTTTCATTCTGCCAACCACCCACCTTAACAAATCAATCTTCAACCAAACCGCTAATATGTGAATGTATTTTGCTGCCGTCCTCAAACCTCTCTCCACTTTCATCAGAAAGTCCATTCACCAGACCAGCTTCAACGGCTAAACATCTCAGCTCAAGAAAGTGTGCTTTCTCCTCAGATCAAAGACTCCTCTCAGGCCTTTTCTGAATCATCAACCTGCCCCTTACCTAAAGGCTTTTGCTTCTCTTTGTTTTGACCTTAACACGTTGTTGGAATGCAATTCCAACACCCCAAAGGTGAGAGAAAGTACAAACTAAGGAAGTTCCTATAGCCCGAAAAGATAGCCATTTCAGTTCCAGCATTCGTGTCATCATGTGCGGCATTCATGCCCTGTGTAAACTGTATTTTGTCCAGATACACTGTAGAACACAGTTTAGGATGTATGCCGAGGTGGTATGAGGGGCATGTGACTTTATAAATGAATAAATAAATAAATGTGCTAGTGAAAATTGTTGATTTGGACGAGGAAACACGTGCAGGTAGACACAAGTTGTGGCAGGCACCCTTTTGTATTGGAGAAAGCTTTATTAGTTGCTAAGGGTCAGTCAGTGGAAGTATTAAGGAAGATGCATGGAGGGGTTAGTGACAGGCCCTTGGTTATACTAGCTAGAGTTTTGCCATGTTTTGAATTAGGACATATTAGGAGTTATAGCTTTTTGTTGCCCCAGACGACCAGACCGCAGCTTTACTTTGGTTCTCTTTAGTGAGTTAGATTTCCATTCTGCCCCCCGCCCCCACCAGTCCATGCACAGACGTTGCCAATGTCCGTGGAGATGGTGTGAAATGCTGCCCAGTGATTGGTCGATGTTCTAGGCCGAGCAGTATCCCAGGCTTCGAACAACGGACATTATAACAGTTTGTATTCCAGACATTGGCTTAGCACTTCATCACGAAGGATGTATCTCGATGGGAACAGGGTAGTGTTGAGCTGTGGCCAGACGGACATGATCAGGTTGTGGTTGTACTGCCCCTAGTGAAGAATGGTCAATCAATTCGGACTTGCAGTTATCAGGGAAAATGAAGCCCACAAATTAGAGAAATGTATTTCCAAAGAGTAGTGTCCTAGTGGCATTTTCTTTTTTTTTTTTTATAAGGCCACATATTCTCATAGGAGAAAGGGTAGGATGTGTCCCAGGGATGCAACATGCTTATACACGAGAATCTCAGCAGGAGCTGCCCATTGGCCAGCCACAAGGGTGAGAACCATCAAAGGGTGCCAAACTTTCTGGTTGCATGGGAATGGGATGAGGTAACTGTTTATGTTGTCACACTGTCTACACCTCACAGGGGATTGGCCTATTCTGAGGGGCGAAGCCCACAATGAGCTACTCAACGTAGGTTGATCAATGGGGAAAGGGGCCAAATGCATGAAGTACCCGAAGCTACCAGCCAATGGGGATGGAGAATTATAGCTGACTAATACATTATGTCACCATTAAAGGGGTTGTAATTGTTGGGTCCCGAGGGTAGAATTGGACCAACTAATGTATGGATTTCTTTAGGGGACTAAGGATATTAGCCAATGAGGTTGTAAGAATTTGCATGTGTCTTGTAACCGTTTACATTTTATATTTGTGGTTTTCTCCTTTATATAGCCATTTAATGTAGGCGTGTTGAATGAAGTTAACTTTTTTCCCAACTGAAGTTGCATGTAATAAAACTTGTTTTTCTTGCAATTAGTGCACATTTTATTGCTCCTTGGATTGTTTTTGCTCGTTCGGGTTTTGGGCCTAGCCTACAGCGTGCTCAGCAGGAAACAAATCTCTACTCCTCAAGCCCTTGATTTCTGATAATACCTTGAACTTCACTGCAATTACTGAGACCTGGCTCTCTGAGATGAACCTTGAGTAACTGAATGACCTCACAGCTCAACCCTAATTACAACATTAACTGTAGCAGAATGAAGGATGGAGCATCACCTTAATTGCGCCGGCTTCTGCACAAAAATATCTGCTCAGTACCAGACAATTTCCATCTTTAAAACATTTGGCTACTAAAAACCTCTTAGATCACACTGCCTTGATTTTAGTCCTCTTTTACAGACTACTAAAATATAGCACTGCCTTCCTTTCTGACCTTTCCACTCACTTAGATGACATCTCTAAATTTTGCAACATAATCCTAATCGCAGGCCACTTCAAAACCTGGGCCGAACACTCAGATGACTGCCTCATTTCTGAAGTCCTCTGCCTATTTTACAATTTCAGTTTCCTCAAATACGTCAATGAGCCCACACATACCAATGGCCATTCCCTTGAGCTCATCTTCAATTTCAAATTGGATATCAGTCACCTCATAATGACTTCCACCAATCAATTATGTAGCCTGCATCGCTGCCAAATCACCTTGGCATTGAAGTTTCTAGCTCCTTTGAAATTCAAACTTGCCAAACCCCAAAACCGCAGCATGAATTAATGGTTTTGCAAAACATTGTTTCAATCAAAAAACAATGCTGCCAATTTGAACATGGCTAGCATCTGACAGGCGTCCCTGAAGACAGGATTGCATGCAGAATTCAACAATTTGGCCTTGAAGCAATTGCAACAGCCAAGAGACTCTTCTACTCCCACAAGATCGACAAAGCTCAGACCAGCAGAAATTATTAAACATTTACAATTCTCTCATCATCTTGTGCCAAATGCTTCCTTCGTAGGACTTCTGTAATTTCCTGCACAACTTCTTCATATCTAAAGTTAAGCAGGGTAGGACAGGAGGATCACCAACTCAATTCAAGCTTTGCCGCCATCCCTGTGCCAAGCACTACAACCTTCCCTCTCCTTCCTCAACCATTTTAACCCAGCTTCAGCCCCTCATATTCTTAAAGCTACTGACCCACACCCTGCTGAGGTTGCCATCAAATTGGCTGAAAATTCCCCAGTATGACTCTATAATCTGCTAATCTTTCCAATAATAATGGCTTCCTTCTCCTTTACAACAGGCACCCATCACCTGTCTTTTAAAGAAGATTTCTCTCCCCCAAAAAAATATGAAAACCTTTGCCCTACTTCTCTTTGCTTGGGCACAATAACTGATCCTACTCCCTTCACCGCCCTCCCAACTTTTCTCTTAACCACCTCCTCACCTCTTCTATTCACCACCTTCTCCTCTGCTCTTCTCATCTCCCCCGCAGCTCTTCTTTTCACCTCCATCCTTTCTCTCTCTAACCTATCCATTCTCCAGCCTCTTCCAAACACACCAACTCCTTCTCCAAACACCCACACTGCTGTCTTCCCAGTGGTCTCTTTTATAGGCCTGTGTCCTCACCCGTTGATCTGAGTGGTCACCGAGGGGTCTCCGGTATGTGTAATGATTGGTAGTGCCAGTATACTGGCTGTTCGAGGAATGAAGTCCTTCTTGAACGTTTGTTACACTGGCACAGGCATCCCACGTTCTCCAGCATGGGGTCTGGCATGGATTCACATGCTCATGAATATTCCCCGTCGTCAGGCTAGGAATCCTCGGTAAAGAAAAAATCAGTATCAGTTTCATTTCTGATCTGTCTTTCGTAGTAGTAACCAATCACTGATCTCTGCGTCATACTGACCACAGCCAATGACTGCCCTCCACCCAAGCCCCGCCTTTGGCAGCCATCTTCAGATTTCTACCACACGTTCAAGTGTTGGGATCCTCGTGCTATTGCTCTCGAGCGTTAGTGCTATTTTTTCATATTTTTTCTCAAAAAACTTCTATTTTTCGGTCAAAAGAGCCTTAAGCTCCACCGTTACTTCATCCGATCAACGGGGACCCGTGTCGGATTCGTCTACACCCCTCAAGGGTGAAGATTTTGTCGAGCCACGCTTTTGGAGGACTCTAGAAGTTTCTCAGGCCCATCTCGGACATGGCCCAGGAGAAGGGAAGCTCAACGCCCGGAAAACTGTTCAGGGTCTGCCCTGGATGCCAGCTTCAGAATGTCTTTGAGGACGAACACTCCCTTTGTCTTTACTGCCTACATGAAGACAAGACGCAAGTGGAGAAGGACTGTGCGTTTTGCGGCAATATGTCGGAGCGGACCATGAAGGACCGCCATCAACGTCTCGCCAACTGGCTGGAAGGGAAGAGCTTGTCAGGCGAGAAGAAGAAGTCCGAATGGTCTTCTAAGACCTTTGAGGACGCCCCGGCGACGGGGGTCCAACACAAGGCCAAGCACTGCGAGTCCGCTGGCACCAGGAGCGCCGAACGGTCGGGCTCTACGGGCGCCAGGCAGGGCGCATCCTCCCCGGCACCATCAACCACGAGCCAACGCTCTGGTTCGGGTAAGAGGAAGGCCGAGCACCCGGCGAAGCTCGAAGGCCCCATCGGAGGGGGAGCGAGGCAGTGACCCTCCCCCCAAGGAGAAGGCGGTGAGCGCACCTAAGGTGGTAAAAGCCTTAATCCATCCGGCCAAGGCCTCTATCGAGACCGTCGCGGCGGCCCTGGCTCAGCCTGTGGAGGCTACACCAGTGTTGGCGACCTCAGGGCTCAGAGTCTCCCTGCCACCGCGGAGGGAGTCCTCTTTTATGCCCATCGACAGGACCCCCGTGAAACCTCCGACGGAGAAGAAAAAGGGGGGGCAGGAGGTCGTCGTGGATTTGGCCTCAACCTTTGAGGAAGAGCTGATCGAAGTCTTAAGCCACGGCGTTGGCATGGAAGAAGACCAGCCCGTCGGGAGGGACCCCGACGTAGGAGACGACGATAATGTGGAGGGTGCCGACGGGGCCCCTGACCGCCCGTCGGACTCCCCTCAACCAGTGCCGCAAGACAACGCGGCGGCCATTTTGTTGGCTATACAGTCCTTATGCTCGGAGATAAGGACGAGACTGCCGTTACCACCAGCGGAGGAACCGCTCCCGACGGGGGACCCGGAGCCAGGCCCTTTCTGGGAGCCCTCCCCCTAAGAGATTCATCCTCCACCTCCTTTTCAGCTATCGCGCCCTGTTCAGCTCTCCTCCCCGTCCACGACTCGTGGGGATGATACGGGGACTGACACGTCCGCGACGGGTACGGACGATGAGGTTTACGAGGATCTGCCATCGTCACCTCCCGCCCGGGCTTCCCCGCCCGACGAGATTGGATCGTTTCACTCCCTGATTGCCAGGGCATCCGAGCTTTTCCAGCTCTGCCCGGAAGAGAAGAAGAAGGAAGGTTTCCTTTATCAACGGCGCGAGGCAAAGAGGAAGACGGTCCTCTCTGTACCTCTACTGGACGATATTTGGGATGAGGGCCTCGCCCTCCTCAAGAACCCATCCACGACGCCGGCTAGAAGGGATCGGTACGAGAAGAAGTACCGGGTCCCGGACGCGGCCCCCTTGTGCCTTCGGGCACAGCCGACCCCGGACTCGGTCGTCTCCGCGGCGGCCAGGAAGAAAGCGGGGGGGGGCACGGCCTCTACGTCGACCTCCCCGCCGGACGGCGAGGGAAAGAAATTAGATACGATGGGACGCAGAGTCATCTCGTCTGCAGCGACGACGATTAAGGCGGCCAATGCCTTGGCTATCGTAGCCCGCTATGACAGGGAGTTGTGGTACAAACTGGCCCCCCTGCTGGACTTCCTACCGGACGACAAGAGGGCGGAAGCCCTAGAGATCTTGCAGGAAGGAGAGATGGCGTCGGGCCACGCCATTATGATTGCGACAGACATCGCTGACACTGGATTTCGCCAGTTGGGCAACGGCGTGTGCCCTAGGCGGCGTGGATGGCTCAAGGCTACTGACTTCCGTCAGGACGTGCAGACCAGAGTCTTGGACATGCCGTTCGACGGAAACAACCTGTTTGGGAAAACAGTGGACGATTCCCTTCAAGCCATCAAGGCAGACACGGAGACGGCCCGGGCTCTTGGGGTTCTCCAGCAACGGCGGCCGCCCTTTCGGAGCGGCAGAGGCAAACAGGGTGCCTCCAAAGGTTCCGGCGGCGGATTTTCCACCTACCATCAAGCGGCCCGTTCGTCGTCGCAGGAAGCTTACAGGGGACGAGGCAAGTCAGGCGGACCCCGCCGTCGTCGCCAAGGAGGACAAGGCGGCAAAGCCTTGTCGAAGCAGGACTGAACCAGCCATGGGGTCGGGCCCCCACCGAAGCACCCCGATGGGAGGCCGGCTGGCGAGCTTTGTCAACGTGTGGGAGTCCATCTCCACCGACCGTTGGGTGCTGGACACCCTAGCTCAGGGTCACTCGCTCAAGTTTCTAAAGAGGTGCTCGCGCGTCCCCCCTGTGGCCAGGAAAGAACATCACGTCCCTCAACTTCTCTTGGAGGTAAAGGCGATGCTCAAGAAGGGCGCCATCGGGCTCGTCCCAAAGAGGCTTCGGGGCTCCAGAGTTTACTCAAGATACTTCCTCGTGAAGAAGAAGACGGGAGGATGGCGTCCCATCCTGGACCTACGACGACTGAACAAATTCATCAAGGCACAGAAGTTCCGGATGGTCACCCTCCAACATGTTCTGGGTCAGCTGGAGGAGGGCGATTTCCTGTCGTCGTTGGATTTGGAGGATGCCTACTTCCATATTCCCATCCTAAAGGGACACCGAAAGGTTCTCAGGTTCGTGGTCCAAGAGCGTCACTACCAGTTCAGAGCCCTTCCCTTCGGACTGAGGTCGGCACCCAGGGTGTTCACCAAGTGCCTCGCACTGGTGGCGGCGCAACTGCGCCCAGAGGGGATCCACGTCTACCCCTACCTGGACGACTGGCTCATCCGAGCGAAGACGAAGGAGCTCGCCGTGGAGCACACGGCAAGGACCGTCCAACTTCTCACGGACGTGGGATTCTCCATAAACTACGCCAAGTCCCACCTGGTGCCCGCGCAAGACGCACTGTTTCTGGGAGCGAAGCTCGACACAGTGTCGCTTCTGGCCTCTCCGTCGGAGGAAAGGACGAGGGCCATCTTGGGCAAGGTGCAGCGGATGCTGGTTGCGGACGCGGCCAGAGTGAAGTCCATCAAGTCCCTCCTCGGAATGATGTCTTCTTGCATTTACCTCATCCGCCTGTGCAGGCTCCGGATGCGCCCGTTGCAGGAGTTCCTGGACGCGCGCTGGATCCAGAAGACGGGCAGCTTCGAGGAGAGGATCACACTCGACGAGAGTTTCCGACGAGCGATCCGGTGGTGGGGCACCCGCGCGCATCTGACGGCGGGCATGGACTTCCAGGCCCCCGGCCACCAGGAGACAGTGACCACGGATGCCTCCCTGGAAGGGTGGGGAGCGCACACCGAAAATCTGCACGCGAGAGGCCTTTGGCTCCCGACGGAGAAGTCCCTCCATATCAACGTCCTGGAGCTCCGTGCAGTGTTTTGGGCCCTCAGGTCCTTTCTTCTGTCCCTCAAGGGCAAGGTGGTGAGGATCTTCACCGACAACACCACCACCATGTTCTACATCAGGAAACAGGGCGGAACCAAGTCCCCAGCCCTGTCCATGGAGGCGCAGGATCTGTGGCATTGGGCCGTCGCCCAAGGGATGTTTCTGGTGCCGTTTCATCTGGCAGGGATAAAAAAACACCATCGCCGACTCACTCAGCAGGGAGCTGCGCTCGTGCCACGAGTGGGAACTACGACAGGATCTAATGGACCGCCTCTTCCGACGGTGGGGCACACCCCAGATCGATCTGTTCGCGACGGCGACGAACTCCAAGTGCCGGAGGTTCGCCAGCAGGTTTCCCCAGCCGAGGAGCATGGGCGATGCTTTCTCGTTCCCCTGGGAGGGCCTGTTTCTATACGCGTTCCCTCCATTGCCATTGCTGATCCGGCTCATCAACCAGCTCAAGAGGTCACGGTGCAGGATGATCCTCATCGCAACTGCGTGGCCGAGGCAGATATGGTTCCCGGAACTTCTGGACTTGTCAGCGTCCCCGTCAATCAAGCTGCCAGTGGACGCGGATCTTCTCTCCTGGGAAGGAGGCGCCATCCTCCATCACGACCCGAAGTCGCTGAACTTGCAGGCCTGGCTCCTGCAGCGTTAGAGTTTGGAGGATAGGACATACCGGCCGACTGCAGAGAGGTTCTTGCAAAGGCCAGGGCGTCCTCAACTCTTAAATGCTACAGACACAAATGGAAAAGGTTCTCTGTCTGGTGCCACGCACAGAAGATTAACCCTCTACGGATTACGGCTCCCCAAGTACTGCCGTACCTACTGACGCTGGCCAAAGCTGGACTGGCGCATGCGGCCATCAAGATTCATCTTGCTGCGATCTCCCGATACACCAGAACCACGGGGCGGATGTCTTTGTGGTCTCATCGTCTGGTGAAAGAGTTCATGAAGGGACTGTTCAGATCGTTCCCGCCGGTGAAGGCTCCGGCCCCGGCGTGGGAGCTCAACGTGGTGCTGACCAAGCTCCTGGGACCTCCGTTCGAGCCTCTGCACTCAGCTCCGTTGAAGTTCTTGTCGTGGAAAACAGCGTTTCTTGTGGCCATCACCTCCGCACAACGGGTGGGAGAGATCCAGGCCCTTTCCTGCAAGGCCCCGTACTTGACTTTTCACGACACGAGGGTAGTGCTCGGGACGCACCCCTCCTTCATGCCCAAGGTGCCGTCGGACTTCTACCTCAATGAACCCTTGGTGTTGCCTGTCTTCTTCCCGTCGCCTTCGTCGCCGGCTGAAAGGACTTTGCACTCGCTGGATGTGGCTAGAGCGCTGAAGTTCTACGTGACCCGCACAAAGTGTTTTCGGAAGACGTCACAACTCTTTGTGAACTTTGGACCTGTCAATCAGGGGAAGGCTCTCTCGAAGGCTTCCATTTCCAGATGGCTCTCCGGCTGTATCATGTACTGTCATCGGTTGGCAAACCGACCGCTGCCTGGCCGTCCGAGAGCCCATTCCACCAGAGCGATCGCAGCTACCACGGCGTTCCTATCTGGTGTGCCCTTGCTGGACATCTGCAGGGCTGCTACGTGGAGGTCGACGCACACCTTCACGAAATTCTACTGCGTCGATCGGGATTCCAGGGAGGAGTCCAGGGTCGGCCAAGCAGTGCTGCGCAACCTGTTCGCCTAAGGTGAGCCTGGTGAGGAGGTAAGAATTGCTTAATGTTGAGTTTGATGTAATGCTTAATGTTGAGCCTTTGCCACCTCCCGTGGTTGTGCATGTGTGTACTGCTATGTATTCTTTATTCATGAGCATGTGAATCCATGACAGACCCCATGCTGGAGAAGGAACAAGTTACTTACCTGTAACTGTTGTTCTACAGCATGGGTCTGGCATGGATACACATGCGAACCCTCCCGCCTACCCCTCTACGGCTCTTCACTTGGTCATACTGCCACTTCACGTGCTACCAAATCTGAAGATGGCTGCCAGAGGCGGGGCTTGGGTGGAGGGCAGTCATTGGCTGTGGTCAGTATGACGCAGAGATCAGTGATTGGTTACTACTACGAAAGACAGATCAGAAACGAAACTGATACTGATTTTTTCTTTACCGAGCATTCCCAGCCTGACGACGGGGAATATTCATGAGCATGTGAATCCATGCCAGACCCATGCTGGAGAACAACAGTTACAGGTAAGTAACTTGTTCCTTAAGTGGACTGAACTTGCAAAGGCTATGTCTGCCATTTTGAATCTTGAATGTGTTATGTGCTCATGCATATTGATACAAGCCTGGCGCTCTTCTAGATATGCTGGCTTGACAAATCATCTGCTACCTGATTCTTCTTCCAGGATATGAGTTAGTGATTTTCCTTGCCTTATGACGTTGCTTTGAGCACATGTAATTAATTTGATAACTATGGGGCTTAATCCATAAAGCCAACAGATCTCTCCACATTATTGTCTTGGATCTTAACATTTTGTACACCATCCCTTAAATGGCTTAAAACTACAAAGTGTCCACGAGATGTTTTTTTAAAAACATTCAGACTGAAAGTATTTTTCAAAAACCATGAAAATCCATTAGACCTTAACAATACAGGTCTACACCCGAAATCCACATTTTGTCCAATGGAGAGCCAAATGCCTAAAGAGGTGGTCACATTTGAGAGAAATGCGTGTTAAAAGAAATTCAAGATTTGAGAACAAAGAAACTCAAGGTGAGACATAACCTTGCTAATCCAGAAAGACTGGCACTTAAAGTCTAAGCTCGAATCGAGAACTTGTAATAAAGACAGCTAATAAAGGAGGGGGCATGGTGGTGCAAACAAAAGCGCAATATTTGACAATGGTAATGGCACTCTTAAAGCAAACAGAAAACTACCTTCCCCTTGATAGGGACCCCACCCTGACAATAAAACAGCTAATACAAGAGACCACTTTACTAGGGAGGATAAGAGAATGCATATCACAAAAGGAATATCACTTTATGAACAACCCCGAAGGGAGAACACCCCCTCTTTTATGCCATCCACAAAATCCACAAAGACCCCAACAAACCACCAGGCCGCCCAATAGTATCAGGGTGTAGCTCAATATTAGAACCGTTCAATAGATTCATTGTCTATTTCCTTAAACCAGTGAGCACTTTAGCTCAGCCATACCTTCGAGACATCATGGCTACTATTGCATGTTTTGAGGAAGACCCATTCAGTGCTTCACAAGAGATTCTAGGGACTATGGATATAGAACGGACTATACACTAGCATCCCACAGGATCAAGCTCTGGAATGTGTCCGAAGGCAACTACATTTACATGATTTACAACAAAGGGTACCAGCTGAGTTTATAGTAGACCTATTACACACGGCACTCACAAAATATTTTCTTCAAGTTTGATAGTAAATTCTATCAGCAGGTGAATGGAACAGCAATGGAGCAACCTTTGCCCCCAGCCTTGCAATACTATATGGCATGCTTCGAGGAGAGATATGTTTTTCTCGCTCACTAATCCCTATGCAGAAAGCATCCACAAATGGAAACGCTTTATAGATGACATTATTTTTATCTGGAGGTGCACCTTGCTCAATGATGGAGACCAACACATCAAGTTTGCGATCAATATGATTTCCACTTTTTGGACCTCAGTATTGGTACCAACAATGGAAAGTTGAATTGTGCACTGTTCAAGAAACCTACGGACTGAAATACGCTGCTGCAGTACGGTAGCTATCACCCTCGGACCCTGAAGCAAAATCTTCCTTATGGATCATTTCTGAGGGTATGCTGCGATTGCACTTCCTTGAATGACTCTCGGGTGCATTCAGGGGACCTCACAGACTAAAACCCGAAGGATACCCCTATAAATTACCTAGCCAGGCCAAAAAGAGAGCCAGATACACCCCTCAGGAAGAACTCCTGACACCAAGGGCCAGACCAGAACAACAAAGCAATCAAAAATTGACATGTGTCGCCACTTACTGTCAAAACACCCCACAGATTAAGACAGACATCAAAAAATGTTGGCCACTAGTAAAACTAGTCCTACCGGATGAACCATGTCCCAGAATGGCATTGAAACGATCGGAAAACCTAAAAGAACATCTCACGCATGCCTTATCCCAAAAACAACCATAGAAAACATCATTATGGAATCTGAGACAGATTGTAGGACACCATCTGTGTGGAACATGCACAGTGTGCAGATTCACGCGCAAAATGAACACATTCACAGTGGAAGGGAGACCATGGGTTCTAAAACAATTCACCAACTGGAAATCATCTAACGCAGTGTATTGTATACAGTGTCCATGCGGTATGAAATACATCAGACAAACATCAAGACCAGTGGACATTAGGGGAGCATTGTGCTAGCATTAGATGCAAAATACAAACAGCCCCCCTCGTAGCACACTACATAAGCCAGCAGCTCACACCGGATGTTATTACATGGTGGGTTATAGACACAGTAAGAAACTCTGCAATCAGCACAAGGGCTCTCTTGCACAAGGAGTCCTGGTGGATCCACAAATTGGGCACGAACCTGACAGGTCTGAAAGAAAAACTTACCTTTATGTGATACAAAGGAGACCTTAAATCAAGCATCCTAGATTGAGTAACCCATGCAGTCAACTAACTTGAAAACCTAATATGCTACAGCTTGATAGCTTTAACTCCCAATGTATGGGTTAGACGGGGCAGCTTAGAACGCAAACACAGCTGAAAGGTGATGGCAATCACTGGGGAACATCCCCTATACTATGAGTGCTGTAGTGCATGATAATCACATGCACTGCGCTCTTATAGAAAACAAAGAGCCAAACCACTTCCACGACCATGGGCCATCAAAATGCACTGGAGGGATTCAGTAAAATACTAAAAGAACTAATATAAACATATGCTGGCCCCACAGCCTCTCAGCTGCAAGGCACTCAGTTTTGTAATGCAGTCGAAAGTAGAGACCCCCTACTGCAGATCACTAGGTAATGGACTGATCAAGTGCCCACCACAATACCTGATGTTCACAACTATTGACGCTCAGCAATCAGATTGCCTTTCTAAGTATATGCATGCAATCAATAAAACAAGGCACACTACAGACACCTTTTACACATTGAGCACGGCTATGCAGGGCCAACTCCAGTACGACCAGTAGCAGTCATTGCTAAGCAACAGTAAAGACTGCACAGCTTATGGATGCGCAATACCATCCACCTATGTGAGTAGAGTATCAATTACTACAACCCATAATATGGACAGATACTATAACATTTTAAACCCGGACTACAAATACTATCCCAAACAGGTCGACTAAAACAGTGTTGCTCACCCATATACATCAGAATGGGTACGCCGATCGCAGGAGACCTGCGAAAACAGCGCAGCATTTCATGACCGGTTTCCAGGGATGATGCAACCTTTGCACCGTGCAGGCTCAGTAGGATGCTTGCTTAGGGCAACGGGTTGTAGAGGAACAGCTGAATGCCTCTGCAGGAAGTCCGGCCCCAATTCTGCCTAAATGTTGGAAACCGAAAATAGTGACATGTGCAACGCCAGTAATGGTGCCTATTCCACAAAGAGCCTTTGAGAAAGGTATCCACTGAGAAAACCCTATATGAGATGACGGTCTTCTGAAGGAGATCCCCGAAGAAGTGTGAAGATGAGAAAAGAAGAGGCTGGTGACATCACAAGAAATGATTGCAACGCACTAAAAGGGTGACAGGGTGACTGAAGAAGAGAATGCGTAGACCTTATAGAATTTGATGGCGAAGTAAAGAATTGCAAAGACTTTCACCTAAGAAATAAAGATTGCACGTGTGAAGAAGCACTGCAGAAAATGCTAGCCGTTTTAAAATTGTACAGATGCTGTAATGCAAATAGATTGTGATTGTGAAGGTTGGATATACGTAGTAAATAGACTGCAGGCGGTGCCGCCATTATATAAAATCTGGATATTCGAAGTCACAATTTTGGAGAAAGGAGGATTGATAGCTATGTGTGTGTCGCAGCAAATAAATAATCTGAACCCGAAGGTGGACCAAGGAAGGCTGTTTGGCCTGATGTCAAAGGCTGAAGCAGCCAAATCTGGTTATCAGTCCTTGAACAGTGAATGTGAGACACCAAAGCATCCCTTGTTCAGTTGCAAAGAGAGAACACCACGAGTGGCAAGTTTCTTTATTCAAGACAATTAAAATGCTATAAAATGGGACGATTCACGGTCTCCTGTCAAGTGAGTCCAGGATGGAAATAGAAGTGGGCATGCAGACCTGAACATTGATAAGAACATGCTCACACTCCCTTATATTCCCAGAGAAGAAAAGCTACTACAAGGCTGAGTTCAAAGACAATCTGAATGGCAGACGGCATGAGCGATGAGAGGTGGTGGGCTAATTGGGTGGGGAGGTACGGTCAAGACCACCCACCAACACCTGGGTACCAGCTTACGTGCTGCTAGTGAATCGAATATTGCAGAAGGGCACAAGCATGCCAATCAATTGTAGAGGGCCATATAACAAAGGGCCTTATCGTTTGAGAGCCAATGATATGCTGTTTACTTAATAACTGTTGAAGATGACTTGCACTAGGAGTGGGCATAATTTGTCCACCTGACTGTAGAGACCCAATTACAATGCAATCACTTATAAAAAAGTATACTTGGATATTCCCCTTGAACCAACCACGTCATGTAGGTTTTCTTAGTTTGCCACATAGTATGATGTCACAAATGATGAGTGTTTGCTGTAAAAGAAGTATTTTTAGTTAAATGCATTGAGACTATGCCGTGCGACGTCCGTTGATGTCCGTTTTAACTCCCTGTTTTAGATCATTGAGAATATATCAGAGACAATGGGCCTCATTACAACTCACCCGGTATGGAAACAACGGTGGCGGTAAACCCGCCGCCACCGTTGTTTCCATACCGGGTGATCATGACTCCTGTAGGCGGAGGCGTCAATCCCGCCAGGTCTGACCTGTTGGGTTTAACACCGCCCGCCTGCAGGCGGACGAGGCATCACGAGATGGTGCCGGTGTTTCCATGATCCCCATTACCATTGAAGCCTATGGGACTCAATGGGAATGGGGATTTACACCATTCTGCCTCTGGAAATTCCCGGGTCACCAGGGTTGTAATGCCCCGGTAATTCCAGGAATCACGGAGGCGGAATGGTAATACGAGTCCGGCGGTAACCAGGCGGTTTTACCACCTCGGTTACCGCTGGACTCATAATGAGGCCCAATGTGCCAACTTCCTGAGTCAGTCTTATTATTTGGTGTAAGAGTTATTCTGCATCCCCTCCATCGTTCGTTCGATGTGTTACCGCGATTAAAAGGACCATAAGGGTTCACTTGGTAGCATTTAGAAAAGTAACGGGAAAGTAACAGTGAAAGTAACGAGGGATTATTTTGGTGTAGCGAGAGAGAGAGAGAGCCCGAGACTCCTAACCCAAGGGGTTTTAGTAGAAATTGTTATACACTTTAGTTGAAGTAAACTAGGCTATGTACAGGACAGGTTCGTCTAAGATAACAAATTAAACTCTAGTCAACTAGTCCGTCTGTGTTTATTTGTGGTAAATGAATGGGTCGAAGAGCAACACATGTGTAAGGTAAATTGAGAAAAGGTCACTGGGCCATTGTGTCTATCCAGAGAAAATGTTGGTACCGACTCATAGGTAGACCGAGATTATCAGAAAATAGAGGTTTTGAGCGCCGATGGTTGGAGCACGCTCATATTTGTTTTCATAAAAGTATTATTTGTAAACGTTGGTAAGTATTGACAGTCAATTGAGACTCACCACAATGGGAGACATTACTCCTCTGATGCATTTATGTAAAACGTTGCCAAAACAAATGCCCAAGCTCAAACAGTACAGTGCAGAATGGTGAAAGGCACAGCAGATAAGATGTCCATGCCATGGCCACAAGGGGGATCATTGTCGAAAGCAGTATTGCAACACATGACCGCATACTTGCATGCTGCGTACATGGGAAAGAAATTGGAGAAAAGGTTAGCTATTTTAGATCTTTGGAAAATGTATCAAGAAGAGAGAGGATACGCCACCTGAGGAGTGGATACCTAACCAGTGTAAGGAGGAAGGTGTCGAGCATTCTGCTCCCCTTGCCTTGCCTGAGGTAAAAGGCGATAGTACGGAAGACGTTGGATTGTATCCGTTAAAGGAACTGAAAGCGGTAATGGGGTATAGTAATCTGATATACAAACTGCCTGTTTATAGTAATGACGATAGTCGAGAGGAGACTAAGTGAAAAGAGATCTTTAAGTTCTTACAAAACAAGGAAGAGAAAAGTGAGTGATCAAATGTATCAACAAACATAGAACGAGAGATCAAGAGATGGAAAGGAGAGAAGAATAAAGCTGATGAATCAACGCTCATACAGAACGAATGGATGGGAGGACAGATATTACTCAACCTAGATGGGAAAAGCATTGAGGAAGTGAGGCAAAGGGAAGATCAATACGAACAGGATAGAAAAGACAGAGAACGAGTAAAGAGATTAAAAGGGCATAAAAGGAAGAGCAGACAGCTGCTAGAACAGATGTATCAGGAGGAGCAACAAAATAAAGAAGAAAGGGCAGAGGAGCAAAGGAAGTATGATAGCAGGCAGAGAGCAATAGAAGAACGGGATAGGCAAGAAAGGAAAAGAGAAGAGGAAGAAGCACAGAAATGAAAGGACAACAAAAATACAGAGACGAAAAGAAGAGAAGAGATAAGACAAGAAGAGGAAAGAGTTAGATGGGAAGCAAAAAAGGGAAGAGAATTAGATGAAGAATTAGAACGAACGAGGAGACAGCG
This sequence comes from Ambystoma mexicanum, assembly GCF_040938575.1. NCBI lineage: Eukaryota > Metazoa > Chordata > Amphibia > Caudata > Ambystomatidae > Ambystoma > Ambystoma mexicanum. Next base: position 970,564,225 of record NC_090936.1, on the reverse strand, counting down.
GCAGCGCGATATTGACTGCATTCAAAGGAGTTAATGGAGCCAAGTCCAGCAGTAAAATGATGCAGTATAGAAGAGTTTCTCCCGTTACAGGGAGCAACGTCAGGGCCATCTAGAGTAACCATAGAAGAGAACTTTGATATACGAAGTATCGCAGATAGGATCGATAAAGCCTATCACAACTTAAGAGAAGGTTGCAAATCGGGAAGACGAGGGTAGGGAGATCCAACCTTAGTCTTCCAATCATGAAGCAAAGAGAATAATCCATTCAGTCTTGAGCATAGATCCTTGTCTTTAAGTAGACTGACCTTAGATAAGGGTGAATGGGACGAGAGTCACACTAGTTGGGGACTAGATATGTGAGATGAGAGAGAATCCTTCCGTGGGGAAGAAGGAGAAGTCACATTTGCCCCAGAGGAAGGCCTGCAGGCAGACAAGCAAGTAAGTAAGATGGTCTGATCTAGAGCAACCTGAGGATAGGACGCCAGATCCCATAGCATATCCAGAGCGTCCCAAAGGACGATCATATAGCGAGAAGAGAGAATCACTGCCATATGTAAGCAGGTTAAGGTCATTGCTAGGAAGAAGACAATCAGGAACCATTGTCCCCACTATGGATAGGCAGACGATGGGAGCAGAGGATTTACGCCGTTTTTCTTATTGGAAAAAGGAGGAGTGAGGCCACAGTATACTCCATGGCCACAGATGGATAATGATAATTTATGGTGCAAACTCCCCAGTTTAACGGCGGGTGCAGGAAAATGGATTGATTTATGAGTTCGAAAAAAATGACAGGAGGAAATACCTTGGCAATAGGGGACATTAAGAGTCTCCTAGCAGCCATTCTTGGCGAAAGAGCTGATGAAATTTGGACGAGAGAAGGCTGTCAAGTGTCACAGCACAAAACACAGCGCACAATGGAGCACCATTTAATAATTGTAGAGCAGATGTCTGGAGCACTCTCAGGGTGCAGTATCCTGACACATCAGACATAGGTGCAATTATGACACGTGTGATGAAAGAGGACGAGGATCCAATTGCTTACATTGGGGACAGCCTGACTCTTGAAACGCACGAGCCATGGGGAAAACCAGTGGCAGTATTTTTATGTCAAGGATTGCCCTAGCAGGTACAGATGCAACTCAGGAAGTTAGTGGGAATGGAAGCAAAGCCATGGGTTGAAATACAGTTAACTATAGTTGCATCATTGTTGGCTGTTACAGGGGAAAAACAAAAAGAAAGACGATGCTAGAAAACTCAAGGAAGCCAAGCTAGTTCAGAACAAATTGTCAAAATACTCAATAGAAGGAGCAGTATTGATGAGCGGAGAAGGACTGGGAATACACCAAGCAGTATGTACATTGCTGGTGAATAATCAGCGCCCGATGGACCAAGGACGGAATGGGTTTGTACCCCAAGGTAGAGGCATGGGCTACAGGGGAAGGGTTGGATTCCAAAACAATGAAGGTGGATTTCAGAATACACAGAATGAGAATCAGAATGTGCAAGGAGGGCTCAACCAAGAGGCACTAGCCAGACAGGCTCCTCCTATATGTTTGACATGTGGGATGACAGGGCACATTGTGTGCATATGCGGAAGCCAAGGGTATGTACAGAATGGCCATTTCTCAAGAGGGGGGACAGCTTATCCTCTAACATACAGCTCACAAGATAGGGAAGGGTTTGCCCAAGATCAGATGGTGTATCAGGCACAACCGCCACAAATGCAATACGCACAGCAAGCACCATTGAATCCACTGCAAAGACAGTCGCATCCCACCCCCATGCAGATACAGCAGAATGCAAAAACAGGACAATTATTGACACCTAGAATAGGGGGTGTCACTGTGGTGGGAGGGAATCCTTTCACAGGAACAGGGGTATCCATGTATCCACAATAGGAGAGCTCACAGGGCGACTTGATGTGTTCAGTACTATCTGTGACGCCAGAACCCCAAAAGGAACCAAGGGTTGATGTGACGATGGGTGGCAAATCTTTTTTGTTTCTAGTAGACACTGGTGCAACTCGTTCATGTATACAAGAGGGAAAATATCCAATGTCGGGAATTGCCATGAATGCTCAAGGGTTCTCTGGAGCTACAAGTCGAGTTGCATTTACTGATGAATTACCAATATCTATAGGAGAGTATGACATGTCTGTTCCATTGTTGTATTCACGGCAGACACCAGTTAATATTTTGGGAAGAGAACTAATGACAAAACTTAACATGACAATTTCTTTTTCTGATGAAGGTATAGTGTTTTCCACTCCTGGAATACAATATATGAATGTGGGTGAATTTATATTGACATTCACAGGGCAAATGGCTCTGCGAGGTGTGCCAATAGAACCAGAAGTTTTACTTTATGGGGTGAGCATTCTGTTAACATGACTACCTGGCTTAGTGGAGAGGACTATGAGAATACCTGATGAATTTTTATTTAGACCACAGAAACCTATGGGCGAAGAGGGGCGGGGGGGTCACACCATCCCCCTAGAATTAGAGCAGGCATAGTATATGGGAAAATGGCAATGCTTAAAGGAACGGATGATGAGGGTAGGCCATGGAGAGCTGTGATTGCCATTGGGGAAGGGTGCAGATTGACTGCGGTCACCGACTATGACATGTTTAGAGATGACCCATCAGATGATGAAGTAGTATTCGTTATGAGCATTACATACTGGATTAGAAAGTAGAAAAGGGAACTCCCACAGCGAATGGCGATAATGCGTCAGCAGTCAGCATTCTTTGATGAAGACATGGAAAAGGTGTCAAACGCTTTATGGACTACAAGCCCTTATGATGTAGGCCTATTAAAGGGAATAGGGGAAGTCAAATGAAAGCTGAATCCAGGAGAGAGTTTACCTCGAGCAAGACAGTACCTCATGTCTCGAGGCGGTGAGGTCATTTTTTAGACTATTTCAGCACTAATGGAACAAGGTATCCTGGTGCCATCAGAATCGTCATGCAATACCGCAGTGTATCTGATCAAGAAATCAAAGGGAGGGTCGTGGAGATTTATGCAGGGTATGAGACCGATTAACCAGATTGTAGAGGCAGAGTTTCCTTTAGTTCCTAACCCAGTGACGATACTAGGAGGATACTGCCTCAGGAGGATAGCTCAGCGACAACGTGCTCGCCTTGGAAGCAAGCCGACATGGAGCAACACAGGTTTGATCCCCGGGTCCGCGCTTAGATACCTCTGGGCATTAAGTGCGTTATAAATAACCTATCATATCATATCATGCAGTATACCAGTAGAAGCACAATATATTACGGTTATTGATTTGAAAAATGCATTTTTCTCAATCCTGTTGCACAAGGACTTCATTTCCGTTCTGCCAAATCCTTCTGAAGCACACTAGTTTGCCTCAAGGGTACTGTGAGTCGCCATCGATCTTTAACAGAATCCTACAGATGGACCTAGGCAATATTGATTTGAAAAGCACTGTGATACAGTACGTAGATGACATTTTGATTTGTAGCACAACAGAAGATGAGTGCAGACAAAACTCAATTCAGTTAATGACCATTCTAGCAGACTAGGGATACAAAGTAGACAAAGAGAAGTTGCAGTACTGTCAATAAGAGGTGTTATACATAGGCCAGTTGATCTCACATGAGGGAAAGAGAGTAACGCCTGAAAGAGCTGGAGTGATCATGAAAACTGCAAAGCCGCACACGGTGAAGCAGATGCAACAGTTTTTGGGTTTATGTAATTATGTGAGAGCATGGGTATTTGACTATAGTTCATACACAAGGCCCCTTTTTCAGGCTCTAAAGAAGGCACAGGTGTGATGCTGGAAATTCATCGGAGGGACAGGGCCCATGTATTCTTGTCCTTTACTGCTTTTTATCGTGTGTTCTGTCATGTTTTCCGCGCATGAGTTCATGTGGGACTCCTGGCGGTGCAGCTCTCTCTCTTTTGGTTTGGTGAACATACCCATGCGATACCCTTATTGCACCCATGGGTAGGGGTGCAACCCTGTGCACCTAGTGTATGTTTTTGGGCACCTCTGTGTGACCCACAGAGCAGGGTACGGGCTGGTGGCAGCTATGTGCTGAAATGACTGGTGCCCTGAGCATCCTCCATTTTGGGATGCCCAAGCCCTGTCATTGGAATCAGTAGATTCCGGATGGAGACAAAATGGCCCCCATGGCCTCTTGCCTTCCATCGCCTGTTACCTTGATCTTCCCGAAGTCCCGGGAAGCCCTGACTCTGTCCCTTCCCCCTAGCTGGCTGTTAGGTGGTAGTGTGGGGAAGTGCCGACCAGACTGGCTGGGGCCTTCTCAACGACCGTATGTTGTGGGTACGCTTGTGGGTGGGACCTGGGTGAATGGAGTGTGTGATGAATACGCATTCTATGTTGTGGGTGTCTAGTATCTGGTGGTTGACACAATGACTGAGACAGCCCTGCCGAAACCGGTATGAATGCAGTATGGAGTGTTGAATGGCTTGGTACTTGTCCCAATACACATAACTTGTTGCGAGTGTCTGGAGAGAAGTGAATGGCCTGAATGCACTGTGTGCCTGATTGGCTGCCTGCCTGCATGAATGCCCTTAGTCGTGATTGGATGCTTGAGTGTGACCCAGCGGACTGAATGGGAGATCAACAGTATATCTGGGGACCTCTCACTGCTAGGAATCGTGTTAAGAAGCTGAAGTCCACTACGACGTGTAACTGGAGTAACTGAAGCTTGACCTTGAAGCCCTGCTGTACGAGAAAGAAGAATTGCTGTTGCTCTCCTTCACAATCTGAAAGCTGTTGTGCCTCGAAGGACTGACCCAGAGAGTACCTGGTAAGGCGCCCTGTTCCCGAGCTACGAGGGACCATGGTGCACCAGCCGATCTTTGCCTAAGCTCCCTGGTGGACAGACCTTCGACAGGCTGCCGACCCGATACGGGGATTGCTGGGGAACTCCAAGGAGAAGCGCCCGGACTGTTGTCCGCCACTGTCGACGACCGCCGTCGCCGACCTGAGCCGCCGTGCTCCCGTTTGCCTAAGAACTTCATTGATCCAAGGACGCTCTCATCCGCATCATTGCCGCTGTATCCTGCTGGAGAAGGCCTGACCGTCGACGTGCCGAGGAGCATCCGCCGGTGGGTTTCCCGCTACCCAAAAGACCACAGAGACGCCTACGACTCGATGCCCTTGCTGGGCCACAGTTCTTCAAACTCTTCGCGGTCCAGAACTATCGACACCGAGGTGCCCCGCACGCCTCTTCCCTGCAGGACGTTTACGCTTCCCCGTCAACGAGCACCGCTAGGAACGAAGCGGCCACTTCACCGTCGTAGCTCGACCTGTTTTCCGTCGGACGTTTGACGACCCGTGACTCACGCCTGAAAGGGAGGACATTCAAGAAGGGCCATCAATTCTCCGACAAGGAATGCTACAACACCAGGTACTTTGGGGTTGCAGAACTATTGGAAAGTCTAGTGTGAACAATATATTGTCTGGGCTTGTAACTTTCTTCTGCAGGTTGCCCAGGTGGGAGGATCTCCACACAGACCAGTGGTTAATGGTAGTGACCACTATTCTGCCAATTGTTAAACCATCTTGCTGTCCATCCTCTCTACTGCTGGTTTCCTCTTTATTCTGACCTGTGTGTCATTCTGACCGTATGCACTTTAATGAGATCTAATAACATTAGTGGTACCACTTTAGAAACTGTGTATATTTACCATTGCTGATCTTCGGAGTACAAAGTGATTTATCGTGATATTGTATATACCTTTGAACATTAATTATATAAAGACTGTGTTGTAACCGATACAGTGTGTGGACATTCCTTTGTGGGTGCTTGGGGACTACACTGTACTTAAGAACCAGCTTGCATCACCTCCCGAGAAGCTAGGCCTTGATTGCTCGACCACAACTACCAATATTAGAGAATCTTGGCAGGGGTCTCTGTGCCTCCCCTCTACCATATGGAGAGCAGAAGTGCACACCTCCCCTCCGGTCTTTACAACAGGTGAATAAGGAGAAAATAGAATGGACTGAGGAAATGGAGGGAGGGTTTGAAGAGTTGAATAAAGCAATTTGTACAGCTCCTGTTTTAGGAATTCCCAATTATGCTGAGGAGTTTTTCTTGTTTTCACACACAAATGTGACAGTTATGACAGCAGTGCTTAAGCAGTGGACTACATTAGGGTAAAAACCTCTGGCATATTACAGTGGGATTTTAGAGCAAGTTATGAAAGGGCATTTTCCTTCATCATTGGCAGCCGCCGCGTTCGCAATTGAGAAATCTACGAGTGTTGTAATGGGTTGTTCTAGGATGCCTTTTGTGGAACTTGCTTTGTTTTCCATTTTGGAGAAACCCAGGGGTGCATTGACATCTCAGAGAGCTTCTGCATATGAAGTAATGATATCAAAACCAGTGATTAAAATTTTCAGTTGTAAAATAGTGAACCCTACCTCTTTAGTAGCTGAGCCAGTGGCAGAGGGCGAGCATGTGCATCACTGTGCAAATTATATAGAGTTTTATGACGATATGCTGAGCGTAAAAGAGAATGCATTGTGGGGACCGGAAATTCTCTTTATCGATGGTTCTTCGAAAATTGATCAAATAAGTGGAGAAAGGCATTCTGCTGCAGCTGTAGTGAGGCACAGCGCAAATGGATAATTTGAGGTTGTAGCAAGTGCAAGACTACTGTCTCACTTTGCAGCATAAGTGGCAGAATTGGTGGCGCTTATTGTTGCGCTCGAAAATCATGCAGGACAGGAAGTGACAGTGTACAGTGACTCTGCCTACGTGACATCAACCATACACGTAGGGATAGCACGTTGGAAAAGGAGGGGCTACCTCTGAGTGGACGGCACTCCAGTGCAACATGCATCTCTATTCGGCATACTTATCAAGGCACTGCAACTCCCAGTAGCCATAGTGATAGTTAAATGCTCAGCACATACTAAACTAATTGACTTTATCTCTTGCGGGAACAAAGCTGCAGATGCAGTAGCCAAAAGAGTTGCATATTCCCCAGATATTTTAGGTTTTGATACTCCAGATGTCCAGGAGAAAGTAGTTACGATTATGGTAGTGAATGAAGGATTTAATCATTTACCAAGAGCCCAGTTGATGGAGACTCAAGGCTGTGCACCACAGGAAGAGCAGGAATTATGTAAACAAAGGGTGTGTTCTTTATTCCCCACAATAGCATTATGGCGACAGGACAGTACTAGAAAGCCAGTGATGCCAGCAGCATTCTTAAGGGTAGCGCTTGAACAGCTGCACTACCCTGCGCATGTAACTAGAGAAAGTCTTGCTGCAACAATTGCAGAAGACTGGTTTGTTCCAAATGTGTTCGTGTTTTATGTAGTAAACTGCAATGTATGTCAAAGGTTACCGCTGGGCATACACTGCGAATGAATAGAGGAGTAATTCCTTGACCAAATTGTCCTTTTCAGCTTGTACATATCGATTATGTTGATATGCTGCAGGTATGTAATGGATACAGGTATCTGATAATGGTGGTATGTGCCTTCTCCAGATGGATCGAAGCAGGTCCTTGTACACAACCTGATGCCACTTGCACAGCCAGGTTTTTAGTATGTGAAGTCTTTCCAAGATGGGGAGTGTGTTAGGTGCTGAGATCCGATAATGGGCCACATTTTGTTAACGACGTATTTGAACAAATAGGATTATTGTTCAGCATTAAACACAAGTTTTCTTCTGCTTATCACCCGCAAGCAAATGGGATATGTGAGAGACTCAACAGCCTTTTAAAGGAAAGGATCACCAAGCTTAAGATAGCACTGAAAAGGGGATGGCTATATTGCCTGCACTTAGCTTTATATGCCCTAAGGAATCAGCCCGGGTTGGACCACCACCTCACACCCCACAAGCTAGTGACAGGAAGGTGAATGAGAATGCCTTTAACTCCTCCATGGAGGAGTAGAACTGATGCCCAGAGTACTGCAAAAATGCTAGGAAATGAATTAAATTATTATTTGACATGCATGACCGCTAGTATTTGTGTCATTTCAGATCAACTCAAGCGTCAGGGGGGTCGGTCTCAGAACACAGATGAATACCATTCAGCGACCAGATCTTCAGAACTATTATCAGCACTGAGACTGTTTGCTGGTGACACTGTGCTGATCAGAAACTTCACTAGGAAGTGGCAGGAGCCAAGATTCATTGGACCCTATGTAGTGGAGGACATTACTCCCTCAGCAGTAAAAGTTCAAGGCAGACAAGCTTGGATCCACCTGAACAACGTCAAGCTCTGCACCGGTAAGGCCGCAGCACCCCTAGCCATCAGTACAGAAGCAAGACAAGAAGAATAATTTCAGCATGTGCATACTCGATCAATGACAAGAAGGTCGATTAACCAATGGATTGACCAATAAATACAGATGTGCATTGAGACTGTGGCTCTCCCTGGGCACTCCTTATAGATATTATAGCTGGTGTGCAAACGTGTTGCTTTAATCACAGACAGCTTTGAAAATGAACTTTTGAAAGTTGTTGATGAATCACATATGCCTGAACTGGATTTCGAGTTTGGATTTGATAATTGGAAGCGTGAGCAGTACCCCGATTCATTTCTTACTGAATACTTGTTCGACTGAGTTTATGGTTCTCCCTATAGTAATGTGCATCGTTTCGTGCTTGCTATTTTTGTGTTTATTCTTCGAGCTTGTCCTACCCTTGTTAGAAGAGATGTGGACATCCACATGTTTTCACAGGATCCTAAGAATGGCCCTGTAATAAGGAGGTTGCTTATAGCAATAGCAGAAGAGCTACTACAAGTACAAAATGTACAAAAGTTGCCTGAGTAGTGTTTTTCTTTCTTTAAACCATTTAACAGTTAAAACGAGAAATATTGAAAATGGTACGATTTCAGAGAATGAGCGAGCCCAAGAGACACAAGAATGGCACAAGTGGTGAGGATTAATATGTTGGTTTACAATATACATGTGCACTATTATGCTTTGTGCCTTTTTGTTCTTTCTGATTTATTATTTTTATTGATAAGAAAAGGTAGAAGTTCCTTTGATTCTCCCCACTCCGGGAACTCTTGTGGGGTTGCCCATTACCGATGAGGCAGGGTCTCCAGTGTTTTTCTCCAAGGGCAGAGCTGCTCGAGAGTTGTTTCCATGGGCTGCCAACATTTTAAGGGGAAGACACAGGGGAAGTGCAGAGGAAGATAATGGGATCAACACATATCTAGACAGTATAGCACGGTTGGGTAATAACATGTGCTATCAACACATAAAAAAGGTGGGAGAGAGCACTTCCAAGGAGAGTTGCTATGTTGCGCTCTTATACCATATGCCATCTGAACCTCTAAGATATTCATAGCTACATAAGTACCAGTACAAAAAGCTCATTGCTTGACGCATCTCGCACTCTGCCAGACAAGAGGACAGTTCCAAGGCAGGACAGCATCCTTGATATGGGTAGCTGAAAAGACACCCCAAAGAGAAGATAATTATGTGTAAGATCTGAAGACAAAGGAGAAGCCAGAAACACGGAATCTAGTGATAAGATACAAGCAGCCTGGAATGAACGGAGTAGGAATCAGAAGGGAAGAAAACAAGATGCTAAATTGTCAGAGCAAGAATCAAGAAGAGATACGGAGATGCAAGGAAAGAGGTCAATTGCAGATCAAAGAAACAGTGTTGACTCCAAAAGGATGGGCTGAAGGCCTGATTGTGTGTAAGGCAGCAGCATTAACGGATATTATGAGCCAGTTGGAGATACTGCAGAGAATGAATGCATGAGTCAACGATAAAGGAGGACCGTTGCAGATAGTAACTCTGGCTAGTGCAGCTCTGTTTCAGAAACAATGGCACAAGGAAAGTTTGAGTAAATCATCAGTGTGGCTGAATTTTTGATGTACCAGGCATGAAGTATGGGACAGTAGTTCTGATGGACCACTACTGGGCCTGTGGGTCTATAGCCTACGTGAAACTGCCCAAAGATTGGAGAGGGATGTGCTCCATAGTGTGTCACGTTTCGCTTCCTTCGCTCCCGTTCCCACCAATTGGGGGCATGATTGTGGGTTTATTCCCTACTGGACTTTCCTTCCGAACCTTATGCTACAGTGCTGTGATGAATTCTGAGCACTAAATCCTTATTTTCCAAGTTACTTCCCTTCCAGATCCATTCCAGGTTTTTTCGCAGCCAGTATACTGCTTTAATCAAATGACTATGCTTCCCAGAATGCCTGGCCCACAGCTTCATCTCCACCCTTGCAGGACAAGGCTGGGTGGAGGATAGGCAACACCTGTGGCTGCAGGTGCAGCAAGCAGCACACCTGCGGCGTGTGCTCTGTGCTCGTTAAGCGGGTTTAAAAGCCTCTGTTTGCTTTAGTCCAGTGCTGGTCATTGATGCAGTGTTTCTGTTTGTGACTGGTCCCTTGTTCCTGGTTCTTAGCCTTGTGCCTAGTTCCAAGTTTCTATTCCTTGTTCCTTATCCTTCGATTTCGAATTTATGTGCTTAATTGATTTCTGCTTCCCAGATTCCCTGTCTTCCTCTGTTAGCAGGCAGCTTTTCTCAGTGCTTTCCATTTTGGTGCAGCCCAGTTTGCCTGTGTTCTATATTTCTTTGACTTTGTCCTTTGCTGTTGTAAACCTTGATACTTTAGTCTTTCCTCTTTATAGATTAGCTTCCTGCCTTTTTCCTTGGATGGGTGGGGGAAGTTTGCCCTTGTAATTTCGTTTTCCCTGCTCCTGTTCCTTTACTTTCTCTTGGAATCCATTCCATGTTTTTCCTTGCACCTTTGCATATATTTCCCATTGATTATTAGGTGTGGTGTGCGGTTGTAGCTAGCTCCTGTGTGAATGCCTATGTTTTCCTCACTATTCTGTAATCACTATTCCTACTTGCCTTTTGTCTTGAGTCTTATGTATTTAGTTATCCTTCCATTGCTGTTACAGCCTTTCGGGGTCCCTGTTTGATCAACAGGGTTCGTGGGTTTGCTGACATTCAAGTGGTATTTCTCGTCCTCGTGAGTACTGTTTTTAAGTTTCCTTATTTAATACCATCAAGAGTGTTAGATCACAGATCCTGTCGTTGCTTGCCCTCTACATGGGCTTAGCCCTGTCAGTACCTGTAATAGCAATTGTGGGTAAGAAGCTTGCCAACTTTCCTTGCAGTCATAAGGAGCATCTAAGTGCTTGCTCCACATCCCTTTTCATATATTTGTATTGTTGTCACACTTTGTTTGCACTCCTGGGTTTTAGTATACATGAGCCTTGGTTCCTGTGTGCATGTTGTTTGACTCAAAGCTATTCACTGCCTTGGTCCTTACCTGACATAGTCCTTATTCATGTTCCAGCATTAGTGATTCCGAAAGGTGACCTGAACATTGGAGAGTTTCCAAAGGCAGATGCTCATTTAAGGAAGAGAAGATCACTCAAATTCCTCAACCGGACAAGGAGGGAGAATTATTTCTCAAATAAGTCAATAAAAGCCTTTGATTATATTCCATATAATCACAGGTTGTTCAGCCAGCAATATTCACGACTATCTTTATGCCGAGGATCCAGACAATGGCAAATGCAAGTGGTTGAAAATCACTTGCTGGGAGCTCCTGCAGACAATCAACACTACCATAAATGGATTCAATGCGATCAGGGAAGACATTGAGGGCCATAAGGCTGATGACCCTCCAGAACAGATATGTCCTTGATACGATCCCAGCGATGGATGGAGGTGTTTGTGCCGAAATCAGAGAATCATGTTGCACGTTCATACCGTCTCACGATGACGAGAATGGGACCTTGACAGAGGCTATAACATTGCTAACGAAGCTACACGATCAAATGGAAGGTGAGACAGAAGATATTACAGATGAAAGTTGGTTGGTTCGCGTCTGTCTTCTCATGGGTTCCACAATGGATGTCGAACATCTTCAAGTTCCTGGGAGCAATACTGGTGATGTTGATGCTTGGATTCTGTGTGGTCAGGATAATAATCACACAGTGTAAGAATACAGAAAAGAAGGCCGTAGGAATGAAGATCATGATCGATGTTGAATCAGGGTTTGGACCCAAAGATTTGACAGATGGAGAAATCCGAAGATATATAGAGACCAGAATCTTAGCACCTGAGGGAACGAAGTTCCTGCTTCCAAGAAATCACAGGAAGTACGTGGGACAATCGATGTACTGTAATCTGAACAGACAGTGCAGCCACATGACCTGGAGTGTTGATGAGCATGTAAAATAAGCAGGATCCCTGAATGGAGTGGTGAAGGTCGGGACTCCGAAGAAGCACTTCTTCAAGAGGGGATACCAAGATGTGAAAGGTGATGGAGTGGTTGATAAATCAATCGGAGGGGGGGAGTGTAGAGGAGCAGCTGAATGCCTCTGCAGGAAGTCCCGCCCCTATTCTGCCTATTTGTTGGAAACCAGAAATTGCGACATGTGCAATGTCGGTAATGGTGCCTATTCCACAAAGAGCCTTTGAGACAAGGGGCCTCATTACAAGTTTGCCGGTCCGGTAACAATGGTACCGCTAAGCTTGCTGGTAGCATTGGTAATGGACCGGCAAACTACGAGTTCTGCTCGCGGGTGCCTTCCCGCCCGCCAGATCTGACCTGGAGGGCGTACTGGCACCTGCGAGCAGACCTTAACGGATGCACCGGCACCATTCATGAATGGTGCCGGTGCATCCGGCCTCCCCATTCCCATTGAGTTCAATGGGACTCAAATGGGAATGGGGAGTAATAATTACCAGCACCCAGCAATGTGGATTTACCGGGTCTGCCGGGGCTGGAATGCCCCGGTAGATCCCCATTGCCGGGTGCCAGTAATTTCATAACTCCGGCAGCAGCCATGCCGGTAATTCCCGGCATGGCTAACACCGGACTTATAATGTGGCCCAAGGTATCCACTGAGAAAACCCTATATGATGTATCCCTGAAGAGATGACGGTCTTCTGAAGGAGATCCCAGAAGAAGTAGATCCCCGAAGAAGTGTGAAGATGAGAAAAAGGAGGCTGGTGACGTCACAAGAAATGAGCATGATGCACTAAGAAGGGTGGCTGAAGAAGAGAATGCATAGACCTTATAGAATCTGATGGCGAAGTGAAGAATTGAGAAGACTTTCACATAAGAAATAAAGATTGCACGTGTGACGAAGCACTGAAGTAAATGCAAGCCGTTTTATAATTGTACAGGTGCTGTAATGTAAGTAGACTAAGTGATCGTAAAGGCTGGCTATATGTCGCAAATAGCCTGCAGGCGTGCCGCCATTATATAGAATCTGGATATTCAATGTCACAATTTTAGTAAGCTGAAACACGTGGAGAAAGAAGGATGGATAGCTATGGGTGTGTAGCAACAAAGAAATGGCTGAAGCTCGAAGGTAGCCAAGGAAGGCTGTTTGGCCTGATGTCAAAGGCTGAAGCAGCCAAAACTGTTTCAGTCCTTGAAGAGCAGTGAATGTGATACGCCAAGGCATCCTTTGTTAATTTGCAAAGAGAGAACACCATGAGTGCCAAGTTTCTTTATTCAAGACAATTAAAATGCTATGAAAATGGGCCAATTCACGGTCTCCTGTCACATGAGTCCAGGATGGAAATAGAAGTGGGCATGCAGACCTGAACCTTGATAAGAACCTTCTCACACTCCCTTATATTCCCAGAGAAGAAAATCTACTCCAAGGCCGAGTTCAAAGACAATCTGAATGGCAGATGGCATGAGCAATGGTGTGCTAATTGGGTGGGGAGGTACAGTCAAGTCGAATATTCCAGAAGGGTACAAGCGTACCACCCAATTGTAGGGGGCCATATAACAAAGGGCCTTATCGTTTGAGAGCCAATGATATGCTGTGTACTTAACTGTTGAAGATGACTTACACTATGGGTAGACATAATTTGTCCATCTGACTGCAGAGACCCAATCACAATCCAATCCCTTATAGAAAGTGTACTTAGATCTTCTCCTTTGACAACCATAATTTCACATAGGTTTTCTTAGTTTGCCACGTAGTATGAGGTCACATATGATGAGTTTTTGTTATAAAAGAAGTATTTTTTATGAAATGCATTGAGACTATGCTGTGAGACGTCCGTTGATGTCCGTTTTATTATTTGGTGTAAGTATTATTCTGGATCCCCCCCATTGTACGATGTGTTACCTCCATTAAAAGGACCACAACGGTTCAGGGTCATGGGCTCAGAAACAAAACGGATGCATACAAGCTCGAGCACGGTCTGTTCAACACAGCAAAATGGAACCTCTGTGAGGAGACGTTCACTCGAGACAAATAATCGCTGGACATAAGTAAGTTCCAGCACACGCCGGCAGCCCGCAACACGAACTCGAAATCAATTTATATTTTTGATTACACATGATCCCAGTTGTCAGTAGAGTAACTAATCCGCATATCTTGTGGATCTCTTTTCTTCGTTTTATCTTTCCCCGCTGTAGCCACACACACGTTATGATGCGGGCGATCCATTTGGAAAGGGGCAAGCTATAAAATAGGAAGACAAAGTACCCAATGCATTGAGGTCTACAGAAATCAAGCACAATGTTCTTCCTCAAATATGTACAGATGCATACCAATGATAAATGAATCGATAGTGTGTGACCTAGGGTGATACATCAGCAATCCCTCTAGGGAAATGGGGTTGTGCTTGTGAGACTTTTCTTGTGTGATTTTACATGAATTTAAAGTTAACATGACACATATCTATTTCATAGATTCAAGGCCAACAGCCAAGACTGAGCCCCACGGTAAGAGACAGATTGCATATTTCTCCATGCTTCAGAAGACCCTTGCAATACCCAAAGCAACACCCTGCAAAGATCCCATTAAGAGGGTAAGAATGGGGTGGAGGAATGACAACATATGGCAAAGGGTACCATTGGGCACTAGATTAATTCAGCATTATGATGAATATTTCTATGGGGGGGCGTGGCCTGGAGCCGATGGCGAGCGGAGGCTGATTCGCCGAGCTCCGGCCGGGACGCCGTTTCCGAATCTTTTTTCTCCGGCTTAAGTGGGACAGCAGCCCGCTGAGAAGTACGCAGCGGTGCGTGAGGCGATCCCGCACAAAACCTGCTCGAGAGGTCGGATTCTCCGGCCCCCTGGACGGCAGCGCAGGTCTTGGAACGCGCTCCCTCCCCCTGCCGCGCCTGGATCCAAGATGGCGCCCCACACAGCTTAGCGGGGCCTCCGTGCGGAGTACCCCGCCAGCACATTCGGCTGGGAACACTGAGGAGGAGTACCGCAGCGGAGCTGGCCTCCTTGCAATATCCGACTCTGGTCGGCACCAGACCCTCGCCCTTCCCCCTCACCACGCCGGACGGCTCCGGTCGACACTACGTGCCGGAGTCCCGAGAGCCGCTGTACCCCCGGAGCTCCACCGCGCCACAAAACACATCCCGCTGACGGCGGTGAGGGTCTCCACGCAACGCCCGACCGCGGAACATTCCAGACTCTCGTTCTTCCTCCCTTCGGCCGGCGACCTACCAAAATAAACACGGCACACATCCCGAGGACGGGATCACGCGGAGGCATCACCGGCCTCTGCCCCCCGGGCCCACATCCATCTACAACGAGGCCGCCGCCAGGAAGCGGACCCGGAGGAGCAACAGCTGCTGGGTCGCAGTGATACGCCACCTTGCCCAAAGGATCGGATTCCGGCTCAGAAACCTGAGACGCGCCCTGGGAAACGAGGTGCGTCAAGCCACGGAACAACCGTGAGTGCGGCCCCTGTTGCTCTCCCCAACCACGGCCTGCATTATCTCCGCGGCTGGGCCACCCAATTGGACTCACACACCAAGAGGTGACAACTCCTGCCCTAAGCGCTCCAACACTATCACCCCCGTGTCCAGGGGCAGCGACATAGGCGCCAAGGTAGCGGATAAAGCATCTGAACGCACAGTGGAACACATCACTCCAGAGCGCTGCGCCCCGGACAGCTCCTAACCACTGACAATAATAATCTTTCAGGCTCCAGGGCAACCGCTATTGCGCCTCTAACATGGCCGCTAAAAACAAAACCAGAGCTGCCACCATGGACTCCTTTGTCTCAGCCCGGGCAAAGACTCCCACCCAAGCCAGGGCTGGCTCCACCGAAATCACTCGCTCGCACGAGACGGAGCCCAATGATAATCACTCTCAGATAATGGACGCTATTGCCTCATTAAAGACTCATATAGACTCTAAGATAGATGAGTTCAAAATAGACATACAACTCATTCGCCAGGATGCCCGCAACTTAACGGAGAGGGTGACGGCCGTGGAGAAATCTACAGAGGAAAAGTCCGGGGCCACAGCAGCCCTACAATCCGAAGTCTCGAACCTGAAAAGGAAGGTCGCATTCCTAGAAGAAAGGGCAGAGGAAGCCGAAGGTCGGGCTAGACGGGGGAACATCAGGATCCTGGGTATCCCGGAGGGGAATGAAGGCCTGAATACTACGTCCTATGTTGAAACCCTGCTGTTACAGGAGATTGGGGCCGGTAAACTGACCCAGGGATTTGCGGTGGAGAGGGCCCACAGGTCCCTCCAGAAACGACCTCCCCCCGGCTCACATCCACGGCCAATAATAGCCAAGATACTAAATTTCCAAGACAGAGAAACTATATTAAGATACTCCAGGGAAAAAGGCCCTATCGTGCAGGGCGACTCTAAGATTTCCATATACCCTGACTATACCCAGAAAGTGCAGAGGGAGAGGAACTCGTTTGTTCCGATTAAAGCAAGGCTTCGCCAACTGAACCTTAAATACAGGTTGCTGTACCCGTCCCGCCTGAAAGTCATCCACAAAGGGCGAGCAATATTTCTCGAAAACCCGGAAGCAGCCAATATGTGGCTAGAGGACAATAACCTTGCCGACGGTGGGGATAACCCAGGAGAGGAAGACTGAACCCCGGGGGAGGAAAACTGGACCCCAGGGACCCTCCGCACCACCCACACATGAAGCATAAACAGCCGGACCCAAGAAGGTAATCCAATTAACAGTATATTGTATGGAAACGACCCTCGTTCGGCCTCGCCGCCTCACAGCAGCCCCACCCCCAGCGGAAGATCCAACCGGGCTAGTTCGATCTTCTTTGCCCGACCCAACTCGCGCCCGATTCCCGGATGGGTTTAGACGGCGCGGGAGCGCCTGAGCACCGCGACAGTGTTGTAGTCGCTGGGCGCACCAGTTTGAGTTATGTTATTAGTTTAGTTAGTTTCGTAGTCTTCGTCCCATTGATGCTTGAAAACATCGAGATGGTCACAAGATATGCTCCAGGAATTGACGAATCAGAGGTCCATCGCCTACAGCCTACCATCCACGCTTTGATGCCGCACCAGGCCACCGTAGTTGTCCCTCGCGCCAAACCCAGAACACAGAACCAATGGCATCACAACTCAATGTGATGACATGGAATGTAAGGGGAATGGGCTCGTACCTCAGGAGGAACCGCATACAGTCTTATCTGAGGAGGAAGAAAGTCTCGATTGCGATGTTACAGGAGACGCACCTCACCGATGACGCTCTGTCCAAATTGGCAGACCGATGGGAAGGGACAGTGAGGGGATCCCCATACTCCAAATACGCAAGGGGTGTGCTAATATGGATAAACCCGAATGTCCCTTTCCAGTTACACGGATGTGAATCTGATAAGGACGGAAGATACGTAATAATGTGGGGAACTATAGAACAGACCCCGATCTGCTTGGCTAACACATACTTCCCACAACATGGAATCCCGTCTTACCTCAGGACACTGAGTCCCAAGCTGGCACATCACCGAGGCCGAACCTTCATATGGGGAGGAGATTTTAATTGTGTCATGGATACAACTATGGACAGATCACTCCCTCCCCCCCAATCAAGTAATCCCGCAACCCGTACCATGGCGGAGACACTGGACCAACTCAATCTAGTGGACATCTGGAGGATACAACACCCAGCTGACAGGATCTACTCGCATTACTCAGCCCCACACAGCGTCTACACAAGAATAGATTATTTGTTCATTGATCGGGACCAGGTCCCGCTGGCGATAGCCACAGAGTACCTGGGGAGATCTATCTCCGATCACTCTCCGTTAACCATGCAATGGCGGCAGAGGGGACCCAGACCCCCAATTCCCATGTGGAGAATGCCTTCCGCGACATTAGAGGACTCACAGTTCAGAGAGGACCTTGCTGAGAGACTAGAGGAGTACGTCGAAATCAACAAAGGATCCGTGTCCACTTGGAGCACACTGTGGGAAGCCATGAAGGTGGTTACCAGAGGAGAAATCATATCAAGAGCTGGTGGCACCCGCAGGCAACTAAAGACGTCACTTGAGGCCCAAGAATCAGAGATCACTCGTCTAGAGTCCACTCCTGACGCCTCCCCAGAGGTCGAAACGAAACTGAAAGCAGCCCGAGAAAAATGTCAGCTCTCCTGGGACAGGCTGGAAAAATTCGACTTTGCCACGTACATCGCTCGATCCCACAGGGAATCAGACAAACCAGGTAGGCTGTTGGCCTGGCTGTGCAGAAGAGAGCACCCTAAACACCTACCAACGGAAATAATAGACACGGAAGGTGCATCCCACAGGACACAGATGGGGATCAACAAAGCATTTGCTGAGTTCTACTCAAAACTATACGCTCATGAAGCCCAGATCCCCACCACAGAAATATTAGATACCCTGGAAGAGATTGGCCTACCCCAAATATCCAGCGAACAGAGAACTGAACTGGACATGGAAATCACTCTCGACGATGTAAGATGGGCCATCAGGTCGCTCGCTACCTGCAAGACCCCTGGCAGCGACGGACTTACACCGGAATTTTATAAAGCATACGAGCCCATCCTCACCCCCATCCTACACGAAGTCTACCAAGAAGCTTACGCAAACGGGATTCTCCCCAACACCATGAGAGAAACTATAATTATCCCCATGCTCAAGCCTCACAAACCGCCCACTGATTGCGACTCATATCGACCCCTGGCCATGCTCAACTACGATAGCAAGATCCTCACCTCAATACTGGCCAGCAGACTTGCTAGAGTGGTAGGGTCTATAATTCACGAAGATCAGAACGGATTTGTTCCAGGGCGCAACACCACAGCTAACTTGAGGAGGCTTCAACACATCATGGCCGAAACTCACGATTCTGAGGAAGACCTAGCGATATTGTCGCTTGACGCCATTAAGGCCTTTGACTCCATCTACTGGGAGTGGCTGGTGGAGGTCTTGCGGGCTTTTGGCTTCGGAAATGGCTTCATCAGATGGGTCCAGGTTCTCTACAACTCCCCAGTGGCCAGGGTCAAGACAGGCGGAATAGTCTCAGAACCTTGGGAAATACAGAGGGGCACGAGACAAGGATGCCCACTTTCGCCCATGCTGTACATATTGGGACTGGAACCGATTGCCATATACTTCCGTCAACAGCTCTTCGACGCCGGCATCAAGGTGGGCAACGTTTATAACATAATATCATTGTACGCAGATGACGTTCTCCTGTATTTAAAAGACCCCGAGATCAATGCACCGACAACACTGGAGGTACTCGACAACTACGCGAGATACTCTGGAATCCAATTTAGCAGACACAAATCCTCAGCATTCCCCCTGGCCAGATTGAGAGATGTCTTAGCAGAAGACCTCCCAAGTATAGGGATAAAATGGCAACCCGAGAAGTTCAGGTACTTGGGGATTGAAGTCAGCCACACCCCACAGCTCACACATGAGCACAACACAGAAGTCGCTGTCACCAACCTCCGGCGATCTATAAAATTCTGGTCCAAACTCCCACTGGCAATGGTGGGGAGAGCGGCGATTGTCAAGATGATAATCCTCCCCCGCTTCTTGTATTTCTTTGTGAACATTTGCCACTACGTACGGCCTCCCTTCTTCAAGAAATTGGAGGCCATCATTAAGGACTTTTTGTGGGGACCCCACAGGCACAAACTGTCACTAACTACACTAACCCTGCCACATAAAGAAGGTGGAATAAAACTTCCAGATCTCCAGCTCTATTACCTGGCTGCCCAGCTCAGTCACATCACGAGGTGGCTGTCAGACGAACCCTCAGCTGAACTGGGGCTACTGAAGCAACCTCACACCAACTTAATTCCCAAGGAAACCCTATGGAACCCCCTTTGCCGCTCCCCGGAAGCCCCTTTAGTTGTGGGGCTTGGCAGACAGATATGGGCCAGGACTTGTTACATTAGGAAGGTGCAACACCCGTACTCTCCAGACCACCCCATGATGGCAGATGTGTGCAAAACGGAGGCAGACCTTTCCATAGCAAGGAGGTGGGAGGAAGCTGCAATATATACATGGGGAGACGTGTTTGAAGATGGAGTGTTCAGGGACTTTGAATCGATACAAGATATCGAAGGACTACCCAAAGGCCAGTTCCTCTGGTACCATAGGCTCAAACGAACCGCCAAGAAGCAGTGGCACTCCTGGCCAGAAGAACCTACCTCCGACCCTCTACTACAGGAAATGTATGACCTCTCCGATGGCTGGAGACCGGTCTCCAGGTTGTACAACAAGCTCATCGATAAACCTAACCCTAAGGGAGCGGCGCTGAGGGCAAAATGGGAAGCGGACCTCGTAGCCCCACTCACTGATAAAGAATGGGAAAGAGCATTAATATTCCCCAAGAAAGTGTCAAGAAACTCCAGATTTGGCCAAATACAGCTGAATGTCCTTTACCGAACCTACATGACTCCCCACAGAGTTGCCTCGTTCAACGCGAAGGTCCCACCGGTGTGCCCATGGTGCGGGAACGACAGGGCAGACACGATTCACATGTTCTGGACCTGCACTAAAGCGATGACACTCTGGTCAAAAGCCAAGCAGTCCTGTAGAGACGCCGGAATGGAGAGATATGAATGGTCACCCGGAGAATGCCTACTGGGTACATACCCCAGACCAAGCAAATTCAAACACCTGGTGAAACTAATGGATATTTCATGTATACTTGTTAAAAGGACCATAGCGATGGCCTGGAAGACACCCGCAGGCCCCAGGCACGAACGTTGGTTAAACGAGATGGCGAGATGGACAGCTGCAGAAACCAGAGCCTGGCAGGAAGGAACTACATCCAGTGGGGACGCCACAAGCGGCACCCTGGTCGCCTGGAAGGCTCTTTTGATGGACATGCACTTCGATGCGGACCATAAGCCCCCCTGAACACTTGTAGTGTCTTGTAGTAACAGGTTCCTAACAACACTATGCAGAAGTCCCCTGAAACTGTTCCCCTCCACTCCCTGAGAAGTCATACCCTGGACTGAACCACCATCTCGAACCCCACATGTTACATCACACGAAGACTACTGTTGTTTAAGTTGTTTTTCCTTTTGTTTACTTTAATCCATAAGTTTGTATTATCTCACTTTTATCATAAAACCAATAAAATACTTTGAGAAAAAAAAAAAATGATGAATATTTCTATTAGGTCCAAAGCAAGAGGCAGGGAACCACTAACGAGAAATAAGGACAGGAGGAAGCCAATACTAATCAAGAACAGGAGAAATATGTAACGTATTGAGAAAGGTCAGTATTAAGGTGATTAAATCAGAGAGTATGTAAATGATAATGTTAGTTTTTGTTTTTAAAAAGAAAAGGTTTTATGAACAAAGTAATTGTTGTTGTTGCTTTCCAGGGACCCTATAAACCAAACGGTCCCATGGAAGGTGGGAATACTACATGTGCACAGAAACGTCAATCTATAGATAAAGGAACAGAATTACTTGTAAAATTGTTTTCATACACAATGTTGACCTGGTTGCAATTAAAATAATGTTTTCTATGGGTTTTTAGTGGGTTTCAGTTCACAAGGTGATGGGGGCTGCACAAACAGCACCTAGGGCTCATGATAGAAGTGTTAAAATATTTCTTAATGTAAATACCCCATTGGTTTGGAAAAATTGACAAAGACCAGGTGGCATTTTTTGATGTTGAAAACTAGATGCATATGAGTATGTAATATGCAACATATACATAAGCATTAAATAAGCAATGTAAAACATTTATTTGGTAAAGAAAGAATCAATAAATCAAACTTGATCAACTACTAAAAATGAGTGAGTTAAGGGTTTTTTGATTCAGGCATTCAATGCTAAAAGGAGCTTAACTGTATGCAGACAACGAATAAAAAGAGAACATTATCAAATGTTGAGGTACAACAGTCTGATTATATATGTTCTCACCCCAAGTACCTCACAGTAAGGGGTTCCTTCATGTTCAATGTCCATGTGACGAGCCCCTACTTCCTGACTCGCATATTCTGGGAGTGGCCAGGGAATTCTCCCCATACCACCATAGGGCTCTGCATCACAGAGCGGGTATAGACCTTAGAGGTAGAGAAGTCCAAAAATTGAATACAGAAAGGGAAAGAACTTAGGCTGGGATTGATTGCAAAGAAGAGGAAAGAGGGTTGTGCCATGTATTCTGGAGGTGATAGTTTTGAGAAATGGAGAAAATAGGCTGAAGAGAAAGATTACTTTCATTTTGTTCTGAGAGGAAAGAGGAGATCCATGCCAGCGCTTGATCTTGATTCCCAGTCTCTGCCATGGATTTGTAAGGGTTGAGTGGTTTCCTGCTTCAAAGGTAGCAAAGAGGCACAGAAATATGGGGACCTCTGCAACTTCAGTGTTCGGTGTTGGGGTAGACGTTTTGGAGCCGTACACGGAAAAGAGGTTCACACTCTGTAAATTGTACTAGGCCATGGTGTAGCTGGGTTAGATGCAATGTTGCAACTAAATGTGTTCAATGTAGTTCAAATAATTAAAATGAGTGTTACTTTGTATTTTAGTTGGATACATTTTTAGAGTCACAGTAGGCAGTAACATGAGTAGCAGTGGCAATCATGCAATGTATTGTGCAATGTATAATTTGTAACACTGAGAAGTACGTAGTGGGGAGCTTTCTGCATGCAAGAGGGGAGTTCATTCAAGGGGAAACCAACATGTAGGAATTCAACAATGATTTACATTGCAGACACATTTAGTGCATGGGGTTTATTGTGGATTCAGTTTTAACCTATTTTGAGTTTTAATAGGCCGCAAGGTTCCTGGATTTGCAGGAATTACTTATTTTGCCTGGTTTGGAGAGCTGGATGACCTGGGTAACAGAAGGGGGTAGAAAGTAAAATGCATATGGGCAGTTGTGATAAAATGGCAAAGGGCTAAAGGCAAGAACTGAATGGAAAGTCATTTGTTAGGTTTTTACGGCTGGATTGGGTTCTTAGATGCAAAGTGTAATTTCCCTGGGAGCACAAAGGCTTGTTGTTTTCATGACCAGAAAGGTCCGGTTAAATTGAGATCTGATGGTTTATGGGTTTTCAGGGGAAATAAGTAGAATGTATGCCAAAGGCTATGACTTCAAATGGTAGTAGCAAATCGGATTACTGTTAATCACTGCTCCGTAAATAGGTCAGGAAGATAGATAGATGACCTTAGAGACGATATGTACACAGGAAGCGATATTCAGCCTCCAGTTCCAGCTCCCCTGAGTACAAGACTCAGGCTTGCTCAAGAGAGAGGCTCTTCTTTACAGCATACCTCTCTGCTGTTTCTATTGGAACAGGCAGAGATGTCAGTTGAATAAAAGAGCGGGGAGAACACACACCGCCAATACCAAAGCTGCAAAAGAATACAAAGATATTAGACTGTGCTGAGAAAACAAGTACGCAATCAAGCACAGTGTGGGACAGGAAATACCTATGCAGGGATTGGAGCAGAACTTTCCCCGGAATGGACCTACAAGTAAAGAAGTAAACCCAAATGAGTGAATTAATCTAATGGATTCTTCCTATAGAGAGTTGTAGCCAAAACTACAGACCTGAATTGTGGGACTCTCAAGAGTTAATGATTTCCAGGATTGGAGAAAACGACAGGAAAAAATAATAAACAGGGAAGTTAGTACAGGGAAGTAAACCCGGGCGGCACGAGGGTCGCGCTAGAGCCGGGTTCGTGCAGGATCAGGAGAGCATCAATATGCACTTTGGAAATAAGTTTGTTGAGTGTTGTAGTTCAATGAATGTCCCAAATCCAGTAGAGAGGAATACCAACAGAGCAGTATGTAAATAAGGTACAATAGTCAAAGATGGCACTGGCAGAAAATAAACACAGTTGGTTACCTGAAACACAGGCTTCCCAAACGAGGGTTGGAGCAACTGAAGTGTTCCGAGTAACTGCTGACGAATGGGTTGCAAAGACAGCAGGAGCAGGGAAGGACAATCCAAGTAACGTTCCGTGTCAAATACCAGAAGATCACGACAATGATAAGGGTGTAGAGAAGGCAGTCCAGGGGCAGTCCGGGTCGATACCGTGGCGGTCTAAGAAGTGCCAATGGAATAGGAGACGTAACAATCCAAATGTTCGGGCGAGGGTCGGAACCAGAAGATCAAATTGGGATTTCGTGACAAGATTTCATGAAGGAAAACGGACGTAACCGCAAATAGTAAGAAACACTAATTAGCAGCAACAAGGCCGCTGGAAGACGGTAGTTTTAAACCGTAAGGGGGCGTGCCTTGTTGTACGTCCTTCATGTATGAGACGTGTCAGCTGACACGGGTTCCGCCGTAGTTTGTACAGACGCCATGGCAACCTGTATCTGCTCCACAAAGGAGCCTGTGAATGGGACGTACACCGCAGGGAAGTTTTTCTCTGCCGAAGTGTAACAATTACATGCAAGAATGCAGGAACATTGTGCTGGACTCCTAGAGCATCTGGGAGGATACAGATTTGTACTGCTGCTTCAAATGAATGAGTATTTACTTTCTCTCCCTCCCCATGCCTTAAAGTGTTTATGGAAAGCCTTGCACAATTATCATTTGGGTTAAATTGGTTTCTGTCACATGGTCTGAATAATAAACTGAGTTAGTCATAAATGATGAACGTATTATGTGGAGTATGTCATGATTGACGACGGAAGAAGATCACATGTAATAAGGGTTGTACTTTGTGAATGTATCTAGTGGTGTTTTAGAGCTAGAGGGATTCAATTACTTGTAGAAGGGTCAGCCAATGGAGGGTTAGGGGATGACGTTACAAAATATTTGTGATTATGTAAATTGTCTAACTGGGTATATAAACTGTAACTTTGCTGTCATTTGGTGTGAATCTGGTTTTTATTTCAGCTCAACAGCTCCTCTCAGTCGTTGGCATGCAATAAACCTTCTTTTCTAACAAAAATGCACTTGTTTCTTCACAAAAGCTGTTCTTCCGCATTGGAATGCTTGAGTTACTTTCTTTCATTGGTTTCTTCGGTTCATCCTGAACCCAGAACCCGGGAGTGGGCAGGCTATCATTTAGTCATCATCCACGATGTGGTTTGCTTCTGTGAACATCAATAGCTATATGTATACTGCCTTCTAGACAAGCTTGGCCTGGAAGTGGCCATTGGCAGTTTGGTCTGTAGTTTGGGTTGGCCATCTAAAGACCCGCTTACTTCTGCAGTAGCTTGATGAATGTGATTTTGAGTTCCAGTTGGAGTGATTCAGGGAAATTGATGATTATGACGGACAGGCATAAAGCTGATTTTGAGTTAAGATGTCTTTTAACAAGAGCTGGTGTACATGTGTATATTGGAGATGCTGAATTTGGGATCTTGAAAAGTAGACACGTGAAGCTGGAAGAGGAAGAGGGGGTGTGGAGAACGCACAATTATTCTAAGTGGAAATAAAGTAGTGCAGTAGGAGAGACAGATCATAGGTATATCATAGTGATTGTGATTCAGATGGATTTCTAAACTCTGACCTGGTGGGCAGATGCTTAGGAGGCTATCCTAGTTTAGTGAAACAGGGGAACCTTCTGGACAAACCAGACCAATCTACGGTAGCTCGGCAGGCAGTCAAGACTAATTCTCAGGAGAGGGTGAGAGTGATAGGAATCCCACAATGAGCACACACAGTAAAACTCTGCAGATTACTCTTAGACAGATGTATCAAAAATACATTTATTATAGGTGTTATAATCAAAACATAAATCAACCACAGTTATGAAGAAACAATAGCACACACAATCATACAGTATCTGACATATATACAATAATGCAATTAGCCTAAGGCTGATGATGGAGGAAAAACATTTCCACGGCCTTTAACAGGGGTTACATCAACACAGATATTAGTTTAGGGAGTCCTTCATCAACATTCCCTAACTTATGTAGTCCAGCCTTACGAGGAGAGAAACCTAGCGCTCAAAGTACAGTTGGGCATTAACAGTCGTGCATAAACGAAAAAGCGGGTTCTCTTCAGGGGGCTGTAGCTGCTCAGGAAGGGGCTTGAGGCGATGAAGAATAAGTTTCTATTCCTACAAGAGGGTCTACCCTTGCGGACAGAGCGACATTCTGAGTTTGGGAATAGCTGGGGAGCGCAGGCTATCTCAGCCAAGGTGAGTATTTTATGAGGGACATTTGTGCGTAAAAAAGTGAGTGGATGTGCCAGGGGCCACCAGTAAGTTAGGAAAGTATTCACCGACCCTCGACACAGTCCGGCCAAACTTTGGCAGTCTAACCCACTTTGCTTGTCGGTGTTAACCCTGCAGTTTCGGGATGCTCTGGCTCTCAGCGGCTGCCGTACGGGACGATCGTCCATAACAGGACATTTACTTTTCCTCAGCCCTTAAAGGAGGAAGAAAGTTTGTTCCGGTGTGGCTCGTCTCGGGACATAGGAGGCAAGAAATGCGGGTACTGTCAGCGATGTTCACCACAGTGGGGCAACACAGGGAATGCAAAGGCTTGTGGTGTGGCACACTCGTAAGTCGTGACCCAGAGGTTTTGGCGGAAGAGAGCCTAGGACCACAAGTCTTGAGTCTCAACTAGTGACACTTCAGAAGAGGCTATTTGCGAGGGTAAGTAGGAGAAGCTGAGAGTAGTTGTTCCCACTATTCCAAAGGGGAGAAGTGCCCTGGCAAACCTTCTTGGTGCAATGAAGAAAGAGGGGTCCGGCGGGGTCAGGCTGCCAAACTTTCCAAGCACTTCATCGAGTCTGCTTTCTTCTTAAAGGATACTTGCTTCCTTATGAGGTACAGCGTGAGCCTCAGTAGATCGACCGGGAATGGATGCAGAGCCCCTTCTCTTATCCATGTTTCGGTTCATGCTAAAGTTTCAGTTAACCAATAGAAGATCAGCTCTCTTGCATGCATGCCAGACGTTGGCCAATTGGTGAGCTTGGTGAGAAAGCAATCTCGCCGGCTTGCGGCAGACATCCTGCTCTGAAGAGGAGACTCCCGCGGGTGCTATGAGAGCCTTCAGAGTGAAGATCCACCGATGAAGCGTTACCAGCAAGAACTTGACTCCCACGGTTCCCACTGATCAAATGGAAGAGGAGCCACAAGGCTTTGAGGCCGCTTTCTAGAAGGAGGGGCGGTGCGCCGGTCAAGGCACGTCCGAATCGTGGCAAGACCCGACAGCTTCTGGTCCCGGGGGCAGATCGGCTCCCCCGACTGGCGGAGAAGTTGGCCCCGTCGAGTCCTGCGCAGTGAGCCCATGGGTAAGTGTGCTAAGGGCAGTGGCGGCAGGTGCTTGATTAAGACCTGACAGGCGGGGGAAGGTGCTACCAGTGGGGTGCACAAACTAACTCTTGGTTCGCACTCTACAAGAAGAGCGCACGAAAAGTGTTAAAGGCTGTGACCAGCGGCGGTGTGCATGTGAGAGGACATGTGCCATTGACAGTGGATCCCCGGAATATTTGGGGGATTGAGAAGCCCAAATTAAAGGACTTGCCCAGAAAATATCCTAAGGAGCAGCAAGCGCACCGAGGCAGGAAGCGAAGCTCTAGGCCCCTCGGGGGTAGATATAGCTGTTGATGGGGGAGAGCCCTTTGAGCCATATCTCCCAGAGGCAGCCACAGGCCAAGCTGCCTATGTGTGAAGCCTGTACCCCAGTACATCAGGTGGTGCCCAATCATTCTGGAAGCCCATTGTCAAGGTGTAGGATCTTGTGTAGCAATTGGGGAGGCAAAGAGAGGCCTGGAATAATGGACCCTGCAGCCCAGACGTACAGCGGAGTGCTGATCCTCACTTGGGCCCCTTTCACATCATCTACATTGAGAGTGTAATAGCTTTGTCTGGACATTTGGGCTGCTTCGAGACTGAACTTGCTAGTCTGTGGAGCCCACATTGAGGGTGGGGCCTAACGTACTGAAGGAGGCCTTTGGGGTCAGCCTTGGAGAGGGCCCAGAATGCTCAGGTGGTAGGGGGACTCTTCCCCTCCCCCTGGCAGACCAAGATTGTTGTAGATTTCAGGGCAGACTTTGAGGGGAGAAGAGATAGAGAGGAAGGAGGCCAATCTCCTGGGCTGTATGATTTGGACGGACTACCTAGAGCAAATTACATTTCTGGGCTCCGTAACACAGAAGACCCCCATGGGGTATACCTTAATTTAAGACATGGCCGAGCACCCTGTATCTACAAAGAAGGACATAGCAGCTCTCCTGGAATAAATAAGGGGCATTCACGCAGCCATAGGTCAGAGGCTGGATAAGATGGATTAGAGGATGGACTCCATTGATGACATGATACAAGGGCTGGAGGCAAACCAGTCCTCAGTTGACACTATAGAAACCCAAATAGACATGAGACTCTCAGAACTCGAAAGAAGGGAGGCCGTGATCTCCCTTAAAAGGGACGACTTCAAAAATAGGGAGCAATGCAACAATTTACATTTGTTCAGTTTCCCAGAAGGGGAGGGGGAGACTGGGAGGGTTATAAAAAGGCCTGCACTGAAAGTGCTCTTTACCCTGTTTGGGAATGATGCCATAGACAAGCTCACTCTCAATCGAGCCCATCCAGCGGGAGAAGGATCTAGGGGCCAGAGGACTATACTTGCTTACTTTTTCATTACTATGCAGAGAAGGCAAGGATCCTCAGAAAGGCCAGAAGAACAGGTCAAATTGATCATGGTACAGCTCAGGTCATGATCTATCAAGATCTCTCTGTATTCACACTGACGAAAAGGAGATTGTGTGCCCCCTCAAAAGATGGTTGAATGAGAAAGGGGTGAGGTATCGCTGGGGCTTCCACTTCTTAATCTCCTTCAAACACGAAGGCCACAAGTACAAATTGGTGGCAGAAGATGACATACAGGGGGCTATAAGAGAACTCATGTAGCCCCCACAACATTGAGCGGGTTGTTCCGAAGAAGACATTGGAGTCTCGCCAAAACCAAAGGTGGCACGGGACAGACGGAGAATCCCAGGATCATGCAAATTCAAAAACTTCACGCCTCCCATGGGGAATAAAGGGTATTGATATCAAGTTCAAGCTCTGCAGATCCTGAATGAGAAAGGGGAGGGAGGCCAGCAACTGGAGTAGCCACCCAGGGTTCAGGGATCTTTTCCTAAGGGAAGGGGAGCTAAGGGTGATGGTGTGGAGGTTGGGGAGGCAGGGGAAAGGAAAGATCAAGCCAGGTGTGTGTCTGTGCAGGGGGGGTTCGAAAATGTGGGGTATCTGTGAGTTGGTCCTGTTGGGAGGGGACCACTGGTGATCTAATCCTGGACTGTGGTTGGCGGTCTAACAAGGTTGGATGCTCAGGGGATGGGGGACAGGGTTAAGGTAGGGGAGGGGTCGATTGGTTAACTATTTTACATTATCAGTTCCAGTGTTTCCAATGGTCGGTTCTTATTGTCCACAAGACGATTTCAGGTTAAATATTTCACGTTCGTTTCGATTGGGGTGGGCTCAGGGATGGGTGTCGGGTCGGTAAGAGCATGATAAAGAGGCTTAGGTTCAGGGTGTAATTTGGCGATGTTTTCGTGGTGTCTTGCAAAGGCAATAAAAGAGGGGTGGCAATACTTGTCTCGGCCCGCCTGGGCTTAATAGTAGAAGAACTGCTTACAGACCCGAATGGTCAAAATGTGTTTATCAAAGTGAGTTTAAATGTCAACAAGATCACTGTGGATGTAACGCTTACCTGGACTCCTCGGGAGCGTAATACCTTCCCAGCCTGTGGACCTGATACCTTGGAGCCTTTAGGATTCTTTTTCTGTTTAAACAAAGAAATGACAACAATAGAAATGCTATAACATCTGTTAACTGAGATAATACTACATGAGATGTATATACCCTTAAATTACTCCCTTCTAACACTGGGGCTGAATTCCCTTCCCACCTGTGTTTAATTATTGTGGATCAGCTCTCCATCCTGCTTTTCTACAGGGGCGCGTTGAGATCGAGGAACAATGGTAACTTGGGTTGCTGATGAACTCTATAGCTTCTTGCCTTGAAATGTCTATTCTTATTAAGAATGAGTCTTTGGGTAAGTAAGCAGGGGAAGATACTGTAATCTTTAAGGGCTTGAATTGATTGCTACTTTGGAGAGATCTATCTTTCTAATTATTTTTGTTCTTTTTCTCTTTTTCCCAGGTTCTAGGAATTCAGGAAAAGAATTATGGCTGCGGATGGCTGCGGAGTTACTCAGGATGAGAAAACGTTTTAAAACGTAAGTTCGCCAATACCGAGTAACTGCAGCCTTAAGGGTGGGGCACGGTAACAACTGTGAGGTGAAAACTTGAAGAACCTCCGGTACGTAAACGTTTATAAAATGTCTTGTCTGTTAAACTGTTAAGTTCGTTTTTTAATTAAATACCTCTTGTGTTGTCTGCAGGTTTTTCGGAAAGCTGAGGAAAAAAACCTTTGGAAGATACAGCGGCTGCAGAAGAAACTTCTGACTGAAGATGCTGCAGCTGTGAGTGAAACTTCTGAGTCTTTGGGTACGTAAGCAGGGGAAGATACTGTAATCTTTAAGGGCTTGAATTGATTCCTACGTTGGAGAGATCTCTCTTTCTAATTATTTTTGTACTTTTTCTCTTATTTCCAGGTTCTAGGAATTCAGGAAAAGAATTTTGGCTGCGGATGGCTGCGGAGTTACTCAGGATGAGTAAACGTTTTAAAACGTACGTTCGTCAATACCGAGTAACTGCAGCATTAAGGGTGGAGCGCGTTAACAACTGTGAGGTGAAAACTTGAAGAACCTCTTGTACGTAAACGTTTATATAACGTCTTGTCTGTTAAACTGTTAAGTTCGTTTTTTAATTAAATACCTCTTGTGTTGTCTGCAGGTTTTTTGGAAAGCTGAGGAAAAGAACCTTCGGAAGATACAGCGGTTGCAGAAGAAACTTCTGACTGAAGATGCTGCAAGTAAAAAACTGCTGACTGAAGATGCTGTGGCTGCAAGCGAATAAATGTTCTTAACTGATGATAACGGCATCGGAGATAACTTCTGTCGGGTAAGTCTCTTCTGTGAACTATGGTACTACGTAGCTTTTCATTAAACTAATGTCTCTATTATCTCTTTTTTTCCACAAGTTCTGTGAGGAGAAACGCAGGTAGCGTTACCCGCTGTCAGCGGAGCAGACATGGAGCACGTGTTCCAATGGAGGCGTGGCTTACGTAGCTCCTCTGCAAATATGAATGGAACCATGCTGCTACTTGTAAATGTGTTTTGCGCCGGCCATGTTAAGTGTATGAAATTACTGTTGAACATCACGGGAGTCTATGGAAGGAGATTCTGTGCACAATGTAAATGCCATATGTGCCAGGCTAACACCCACCTTTGACCTGCTGATTGATATAATGTTCCCTGCCTAGCCTGAATGCCTGAATGAGGACTATGCTCACTGACTGGGATCATGACAGTGGGTTCAGTCTAATGCCCTAACTCGGGACAAGCTGAGTTTTGGGAGGGTGTCATGGATAAACTGGTCCTGTTCACAGGAGGATGTCTAGTAGCAATGGGTGATTTCAATATGGTGCTTAACCCGGTATGGGATCGCAAGAGGTTGGCAGGGCAAGCGTACCTTCAGCCCAGTGCTAATGACTCTGAACATTTCTGGGTAAATCGGGATCTGTGTCATTGAGACTCTTATACTTCTCGAGGAGGCGGATCGGCCATTCAAATACTTCTCATCAGTACATAACTCATATTCAAGACTTAATACTGGTGGATACTGAACTGAAGGCCCAGGTTAGGGATTCCCAAGTGCTTCCAAACCTGTGGTCGTCCCTTGACCTGGTAAAGATAACTATGGGGACCAAACTTGCACAGAGACCCTTGGGAGGCTGGAGGTGCAATGATCTCGTGCTTAAGGACAGGCAACTTGCTCAGGGCCTTCTCACAGAGATTACAGAATATTTCACAACCAATGATAATGGAGAGGTAAACTTATAGATCCACCCTCGCCCCTTATTTGGCGAGAGTCTTCAATGCAACACTAACGGGTGACCCTTTGCCAAACACACTGATGGAAGCAATCATAGTGGCTATCCACAAAGAAGAGTGGGACTCAACTTGTTGTTCACCTAACGCCCAATCTCCCTGCTGAACAATGATGTGAAGATTCTGGCTATGATTTTGGGTAGTAGGTTGGAGGGCATGCTTGCATCCCTTGTCCATGGGGACCAGGTGGGCTTTATTTGGGGGAGGCAGAGATCCCACAGAATTATGAAGACAATTAACCTGATGTACCGCGGACAGGCTGCCGATGCTGAAGCATGTTTGATTGCTATAGATTTGGAAAAGGCCTTTCGATAGGGTGGAATGGCCATTCATGATGCAGGTCCTGAGAAAGTACTTTACTCCACAACTATGCGGAAGGGTATCCTGTCGAGTATTTACAAGGTCCTGCTGACTTGCAATATGACAAACATTTAATAGGCACTTGGTTAAACTTGCGGGAGCGGCGATAAGGGACGACGAGTGGGGAAAGATCTTCAGGGTGACCTTCCATGGAAATCTCACCTCCACAATGCAACATAACTATTAGATGCTACAGGGCTGGCACAGAGACCCCTTGACGATCTCAAGAATGTTTGCAGGTGCTCTCCCACTCTGCCTGCGAGAATGTGGGCAAGTAGGCTCACACTCTCAAATGTGACTGCACTGCCCCAAAATAAACGTTTTCTGGGAAGTTGGAGACATCATAGGAGTCCAGCTTAGTTTGGATCCTCCACAAATGCTGCTGGGCATCCCAGCTAAGGATAGGGAGGAATATACATTCCAGAGAATGTGGGAGACGATGTTTAGAGCAGGGAGACTGGCGATAGCACAGCATTGAAAGGGCACCCACAAAAAAGGAATGGGAGCAATTGTTGCGTGATAGGATGGTCCTGGAGACGTTGAAGGCAATGGTTAATACATATGGTCCTTTTGGGAGGAATGGAAATAATAATATTTTTTTTTTTTATAAAGCAAGGAAGCTTATGACACTTGGTTAAAGGTTCCTGAAAACAAAGCACCTCTACAATTACAAAACAAAGAGATCCCAGAGGTTATTGGACACAGAAAAAGTCAAAAGCGTTTTAGCGCAATTTATGAAGACTTGCACAGTGAATAAACAGAAAAATACATTTAATAAAACATAATTTGATGATCTTTCTTCACCATTCTACACCTGCTATCCAAGTAACTGGAGTCCAAGGTCACAAAGTGTGAAGCATTTATTACTATCAAACACTTCTGACATTTTCCATTGTATTAGCCACTTATGGCGTTATTCATCACCTGAACAGAGGGCAGAGACAATGCAACTGCATTGAACAAGGCCTAGATAATGTTCATCCTCAAAGCAGTGAAGGACAAACTGAGCTTTGTATCCTATAGTCCCATCACCCTAATCAGTTTAGAGGCTAAATTATTCAGTAATCTCTCATGAGGGTATCAACTCAAAACTCCAGGTTCCAACACTGACTGAATTCCTCAATTCAGGCTAAGGGATGGGGGAGTTTTGTCGTTTACCATGTTCTTGCTTGAAGGCCATCCTGGCCATCTTGGATTAGGCTTTAGGGTTTCTTAAAGAGTTTTCTTAGAACTCCTCGAGGCTGGTTCTATGCTCGTGCCTCGACTTGTGTCTATCTTCTATTTTATTTTTAAAAAAAATTCTGCTGGAGGATGGACCGATTGCTTTACAAACTCCTGCACCCAGCAGAGCAGTGTGGAGTGAAGCAGAGTGTTCTGTGTTCGGCTGTCGAATGCCAGGTGATCGTATAGACGCAAGGAGATAGCAGATTAAGGACAATCCTAAAAGGAATCCGGGCAGCCGTACACATTCAGAATACCACGAGAGAGACAAGAGTGTTCCAATACCAAGGTAATTGAAATTGCTGAATGTTTTTAAGAGCAGTCACAGAAGGGTTGAGGACCTTCAGTATAGCCTAATGATAACAGAGCGTTCCAACAAAGTGTTCCTTGCTCTATCCATTAGAGCGTATCATCACAATCCATTCTAACACGCCTTCCATGACCCGACCAGCACTTTTTCTGCGGGCGCACTACCAGGGTCCCCACCGCGATCCACACCTCCTAGCAACAATAGGTGAGAACCTTTCCTATATTAAGCAACAGACTAATTGTAAATACGAACATTGGAGTCCAAAAAAAGGATGTTATGACTATATACTAAACTGGGATGTTATCACTCTCGCAAGTAATATTTCATACCTAGGGTAAGATTTCTTTCCCTCATTTAATGGGAATACCTGGAAATCTGAGAATTCATAACTCACTCCAGTGCTTTGTGTTTTGTTTTTGTCTGTTAGGGGTGGACAGCAAAGCACAGAATGTTTCTTCAACAATACATTAACACATGCCAGACGCTTGTACAAATACCAGGGTTGTACTCCTGATGAATGTTCTGGAATAATTACCATTAAGAACTGAAACATGTCGAGATGTTAAACTGTGTAATGTAAATACAGTCACAAAATTGATGCTATCATTGACTGAATGGTATGCAGAACCTACGGTTGATAAAAAAAAAGATTAACCGCAGGCAATTCATTTTTGGTTTCAAAAACAGTTTGTGATTATACCATAGCCACTAAAGTGGCCTTTTTGTACTTTTAAGTGTATTTGAGAGTGTTTTGATTTTTTTCAACCAACACTTTTTTTTTGACAACTAATTTCTTGTCAATTTGTGTTTATGTATTGAAAAGTATGAAAATTAAAATGGTTTTTAACCACTGAAAGTGATTCCACTTTCAGTTTGCCCCCCTAAATAGACTTGTCTCTATCTTCTTTGTTTTGAATACTAAATTCCTACCCGGAATTAGATAGAGGTAGTACTTAAATATTTGCTCACTTAAGTACACATCTGGGGTTCCTCCTATATCCTAAGACGATCAGTGCAGTAACAGCAATTAACAGAAGTAATAATGATCGGGCCCCAAGCATGAAAATTACAGACTATTTTCAGCCAACCGACAAGGAGACTCTTAGTGGTAAATTAGCTAAAGGCCAATATGACTCTACTGGGGGGGCAGCAAACACAAAGGAAGCCTCGATGAATGACCACAGGGACATTTACAACAATTCCCTACTGGCATTAAGTTATTCACTGCAAGGAGCATCTGCAGCATGAGTATCTCTTCCCCCTGTGAACACTGCTCCCCCCTCAAACATTTCTGACACCAGTGAAGCTATAAAATCTGTGGTAGGCACGTCAGCAGGCCGATTGTCTACGTGCACAAGGGGTTAACCCTGCAGTTTTGGGATGCTCTGGCTCTCAGCTCTCAGCGGCTGCGGTACGGGACGATCGTCCATAACAGGACATTTACTTTTCCTCAGCCCTTAAAGGAGGAATAAAGTTTGTTCCGGTGTGGCTCCTCTCGGGACATAGGAGGCAAGAAATGCAGGTACTGTCAGCGATTTTCACCACAGCAGGGCGACGCCGGGACCGCAAATGCTTGTAGTGTGGCACACTCGCAAGTCGTGACCCAGAGGTTTTGGCGGAAGAGAGCCCAGGACCACAAGTCTTGAGTCTCAACTAGTGACACTTCAGAAGAAGCTCTTTGGGAGGGTAATTAGGAGAAGCTGAGAGTAGTTGTTCCCACTATTCCAAAGGGGAGAAGCGCCCTGGCAGACCTTCCTGGTGCGATGAAGAAACAGGGGTCCGACGGCACATCAGCAGGGTCAGGCTGCCAAACCTTCCAAGCACTTCACCGGCGGTTTGTCGAGTCTACTTTCTTCTTAAGGGATACTTGCCTCCTTATGAGGTACAGCATGAGCCTCAGTAGATCGACCTGAAATGGATGCAGAGCCCCTTCTCTTATCCAAGATTCGGTTCACGCTAAAATTTCAGCTAACCAATAGAAGATCTGCTCTCTTGCATGCATGCCAGACCTTGGCCAATCGTGGCACGCGGTGGTTCCAGTCATTCATGGCTACCAGACATACTGACACCAGTAGTGTGGTTTTGGACCAGACAGTCCCAACCCTCTTCCTGGGCACTAGCACACGTGACATGCAGGATCCCGCTTAAGTTGCGGTTTTCATAGGAGGCTGCATGCCCAAATAAGGAATACCCAGGTTTTTCGACCTGGGGGGAAGGCAAAGGGACAAAATGGCCAAAGGACTGAACAAAAGGCTTTGTGGCACGACCATTTTCAGTACTGGCCTCAGTCTTGGGCCAAATGCGGTAAACGCAGTATAGTCCATAAAAATCTAAGAAAAAATACTTTAAAAGTAAACTGCTGCCAGCAATTCGTCCTAGGCACACTTGTACGAACACCAAAAAATCCTTAGAGCGTGGCAAGGGCCCTAAAACAAAAGGACCCCAATGCGCGGTACTGTAAGGTACTTGGCACATAGATAAAAACATTAACAAGAAATGGCAACAAAGTGGCAGACTAAGGAAAACATAGTTTACCAGTACTGACAGCCTGAAGGACGTGTCAGTTTCCCCATAACAAATGAGCGAAATCCCAGAGGAGTACAGCTGAAGGCAGGTTATTTATGAAGTACTCTTAACAATGTGGTTCCAGAGGTAGTATGACTTCAGGAAATGGAAAGGGAAGGTGGAATATAATGGTCAAGTGATAGGTGGTAGGTAGGTGACAGACCATTTTTGTATATCCCTAAGCAAAATCAAAAATCCTTCCTGAAGCAAGCCATTAATGAATTTGCTTCTTTTGCAGAGGATGACGCTGTACTAACATGGGCCATTACCTGGATAGGGACTTTGGGGCAGATAGATTTAGAAAAAGGTGGGTAGGCACCTGCTCATGCAATACAATGGAAGGAATAAAAAGGTTCACGCTGTGAAGTTGTCCAGGGGCATAGCTGAAGAACCTTGTCGGAGAGAAACTAGTTTTCACATATTACTTTCATGTACCCAAAATGAACTCTAGAATTAACCATATTATAACATTTTGACAAAGGGAAAGGTGGTAAGTATCACTTCTAACCATACCCTTCATAAGGACAAGGTTCAACTGGGGAGGGTGAAAAGAAATGCAGGTCTCTATAATAAATGTTTTGGATGATAGTAAAACTATGCACAGGGTGTCAGATGGGACCTATTAAATGCATTCCTTCGAGAAAATAATCAAATTCACAGGAAATTACAATGATACTTAGTCTTTCAGAAAAAGGATTTACAACTAGAATTTCAAACTCTAGCAGTGCATAAAATGCAGGGACCCCGAAAGCGGTTTAGGAAACTGGCTGCACTGTGGGGTAAAATTACCACCATAC
This sequence comes from Ambystoma mexicanum, assembly GCF_040938575.1. Taxonomy (NCBI): domain Eukaryota; kingdom Metazoa; phylum Chordata; class Amphibia; order Caudata; family Ambystomatidae; genus Ambystoma; species Ambystoma mexicanum. Next base: position 970,526,836 of record NC_090936.1, on the reverse strand, counting down.
TAACTGACAGAGGAGAAAGTATCCATACATCTAAATTTCTTTGAGCAGGAGGATAAATCCAGGAAGCTGGAGAGGCCTCCAGGACATGCGCAGGGGAATGGAAAAGTAGATGCTGCAGCTCCTAACTCGATGGGCCTAAAAGGGGATCTTAGAGCCCCCTGCTGGTGGATTGGGCTCCAGAATAAGGTTCCAATAGCAACAAAGAGCACCCGGTCCAAGCTTGGGTTAAGTTGCCAGAGCTTGGTGAGAAAGCAATCTCACCGGCTTGCGCCAGACTTCCTGTTCTGAAGAGGAGACTCCCGCGGGTGCTATGAGAGCCTTCAGAGTGAAGGCTGCAGCACAGATCCACCAATGCTGGGCTTACTCTCCTGGGGACCTAATTGTTACCAGCAAGAACTTGATTCCCACAGTTCCCACTGATCAAATGGATAGAGGAGCCACAAGGCTCTGAGGCAGCTTCCTAGAAGAAGGGGTGGTGCGCTGGTCAAGGCCCGTCCGAATCGTGGCAAGACCCGACAGCTTCTGGGCCCGGGGGCAGATCGGCTCCCCCGAATGGCGGAGAAGTTGGCCCTGTTAAGTCCTGCGCAGCGAGCACATGGGTAAGTGCACTGAGGGCAGTGGCGGCAGGCGCTTGATCAAGACCTGACAGGCGGAGGAAGGTTCTACCGGTGGGGTGCTCAACCTATCTCTTGGTCCACACTCTACAAGAAGAGCGCACAGCAAGGGGTAAAGGCTGTGACCAGCGGCGGTGTGCATGTGGGAGGACATGTGCCATTGACAGTGGATCCCCGGAATATTTGGGGGATTGATAAGCCCAAATTAAAGGACTTGCCCAGAAAATATCCTAAGGAGCAGCTAGCGCACCCGAGGCAGGAAGCAAAGCTCTGGGCCTCTCGGGGGTAGATATGGCTGTTGATGGGGGAGAGCCCTTTGAGCCATATCTCCCAGAGGCAGCCACAGGCCAAGCTGCCTATGTGTGGAGCTTGTACCCCAGTACATCAGTTGGTGCCCAGTCATTCTGGAAGTCCATTGCCAAGGTAGGATCTTGTGTAGCAATTGGGGAGGCAAAGAGAGGCCTGGAATAATGGACCCTGCAGCCCAGACGTACAGCGGAGTGCTGATCCTCACTTGGGCCCCTTTCATATCATCTACATTGAGAGTGTAATAGCTTTGTCTGGACATTTGGGCTGCTTCAGGACTGAACTTGCTAGTCTGTGGATCCCACGTTGAGGGTGGGGCCTAACGTACTGAAGGAGGCCTTTGGGGTCAGCCTTGGAGAGGGCCCAGAATGCTCAGGTGGTAGGGGGACTCTTCCCCTCCCCCTGGCAGACCAAGATTGTGGTAGATTTCAGGGCAGACTTTGAGGGGAGTAGAGCTAGAGAGGAAGGAGGCCAATCTCCTGGGCTGAATGATTTGGACAGACTACCTAGAGCAAATTACATTTACGGGCTCCGTAACACAGAAGACCCTCATGGGGTATACCCTAATTGAAGATATGGCCGAGGACCCAGTATCTACAAAGAAGGACATAGCAGCTCTCCTGGAATAAATAAGGGGCATTCACGCAGACATAGGTCAGAGGCTGGATAAGATGGTTTAGAGCAGGGGACTCCAACCTTTACGTTAGCTAGAGCTACTTGTAGTGGAGGCCAACAGCGGAGAGCTACTAACGGGCGATATCGGGGTGGGGATATTTATAAACCTCGGAATTTTTACCAATATTTTTTTGGCTCGATTATTTCCCCTCTGTAAACAGATGGAATAACATATGCCTTCACAAATATAATAAGAACTTCAAAAACCTCTTTGTTGCATTATTTATTTATTAGTAGCTGTCTCAAAAAGACAGATATTTGTTGGACTACCACACAAATATCCTGTAATTTTTGTGCCCCTTCCTTTGCGTTTTATGCAGGCTTTCTACATGCTAGGCACACTATTGTTTTCCAAATGTGCATTTCACACTTACATAAAAAAAAGTAATTTCCAAATTGAAAAATGTTGCTTGCGTTCACAAGTTTTCTTTGAAATGTTTTTTTTTGTCAGACACCACACATACTCTGTTATTTGCCAGTAAGATAGCTCAGCGAGTTGAGCGCTCGCTGCTGCAATCTGAGCATGATCTGCATCTTGCAGGTTAAAATCCCGTCAAGGCCAACTCAGCCTTTCATCCTTCTGAGGTCGATACATGAGTACCAATTTCAGTTGGGTGATATTGCATGTAAATATGTGCTCTGTAAAGAGCTTTGGATTAAGGCGCTATATAAATAACACATCATTATCATTATTTGTGTGCCCCTCTGTGTTTTAGCACAAGTTAAATTTATAAAGATGTTATATGCTTGTCAAACTGGTTAATCACAAATAAATGCTTCTGTTATGCTGACAGCAGTTTTTAGGAAATTAAACTGTGGGTTCATGGGTGCCAACTTTTGATTTTCACCGGGGCAGAAATATCCCCACCTCAGCCCTGAATATAAGCAAGCAACCAGCCCAACCCATACCCTGGCCAAACACATTGTATAGCACTTCTTTTATAATGCATTGCAAAAAGTCATACGATTAACAACCTGTAGTTTTGAATATATAACATCTCAGCATTGGTCTGTCAACCTGCTGAACTACCCTGGTAGGCTTCTACTGTACAGCGTGTCTATGGATTGCTTAATGTACTAAAAGTGGGTGTACTTGTGTCATGGAAGTGATTTAAAGTGGAAATGTACGGTGTGGAATTTGGAAAGAAACCACCTGAAAGAAATTGCACCATTTTTTAAATATTATTTTGAACATTTCCAGGCGAGCGGCAGTGCTACTGTGATATTTTCATTGCATGGTCACAATGATCCTGATACTGCCCCAGCCCCTCCAACATCTCTGGCAAACAAGAGCAGCTTGCTTAGTAAAGACTGTCGTGGGGGCACACAAGGCCAACTGTGCTACTAAAGGCGGCCTGCAGAAGCATAACGTGATACTGACATTTGTCAGTGGATTTACAAGCAGTTCCAAGTGGCACAGTAGCCAAGCTCTCTGCCTGCAATTGGGCTGACTAGGGTTCGGATCCTGAACACGGAAATGGCTGCAAAGAGCACCATTAAATAATATAACTTAGGATAAATGTTTATTTTTTGGTATCTTCAGCGCGGGCGACTGAAAAGGCTCAGGCGAGCTACTAGTCACCCGCGATCGACTGTTTGGCGACCTCTGGTTTAGAGGGTGGACTCCATTGATGACAGGATACAAGGGCTGGAGGCAAACCAGTCCTCAGTTGACACTATAGAAACCCAAATAGACATGAGACTCTCGGAACTCAAAAGAAGGGAGGCCGAGACCTCCCTTAAAAGGGACGACTTCAAGAATAGGGAGCAATGCAACAATTTACATTTGTTCAGTTTCCCGGAAGGGGAGGGGGAGACTGAGAGGGTTATAAAGAGGCCCATACTGAAAGTGCTCCTTACCCTGTTTGGGAATGATGCCATAGACAAGCCCACTATCAATCGAGCCCATCCGGCGGGAGAAGAATCTAGGGGCCCGAGAACTATACTTGCTTGCTTTTTCATTACTATGCAGAGAAGGCAAGGATCCTCAGAAAGGCCAGAAAAACAGGTCCAATTGATCATGGTACAGCTCAGGTCATGATCTATCAAGATCTCTCTGTATTCACACTGACGAAAAGGAGATTGGGTGCCCCCTCACAAAATGGTTGAACGAGAAAGGGGTGAGGTATCGCTGGGGCTTCCACTTCTTAATCTCCTTCAAACACAAAGGCCACAAGTACAAATTGGTGGCAGAAGGTGACATACAGGGGGCTGTAAGAGAACTCATGTAGGCCCCACAACATTGAGCGAGTTGTTCCGAAGAAGACATTGGAGTCTCACCAAAACCAAAGGTGGCAAGGGACAGACAGAGAATCCCAGGATCATGCAAATTCAAAAACTTAACACACCTCCCATGGGGAATAAGGGGTATTGATATCGAGTTCAAGCTCTGCAGATCCTGAATGAGAAAGGGGAGGGAGGCCAGCAACTGGAGTTGCCATCCAGGGTTCAGGGATCTTTTCCTAAGTGAAGGGGAGCTAAGGGTGATGGTGTGGAGGTTGGGGAGGCAGGGGAAAGGAAAGATCAAGCCAGGTGTGTGTCTGTGCATGGGGGGCTCAGATGATGTGGGATATCTGTTAGTTGGTCCTGTTGGGGAGGGGACCACTGGTGATCTAATCCTGGACTGTGGTTGGCGGTCTAACAAGGTTGGATGCTCAGGGGATGGGGGACAGGGTTAAGGTAGGGGAGGGGGTAATTGGTTGGCTATGTTACATTATCAGTTCCAGTGTTTCCAATGGTCAGTTCTTATTGTCGACAAGACGATTTCAGGTTAAATATTTCACATTCCTTTCGATTGGGGTGGCTCATGGATGGGTGTCGGGTCAGTAAGAGCATGATAAAGAGTCTTAGGTTCAGGGTGTAATTTAGCAATGTTTTCGTGGTATCTTGCAAAGGCAATAAAAGAGGGGTGGCAATACTTGTCTCGGCCCGGCTGTGATTAATAGTAGAAGAACTGCTTACAGACCCGAATGGTCGATATGTGTTTATCAAAGGGAGTTTAAATGGCAACAAGATCACTGTGGGTGTAAATCTTACCTGGACTCCTCAGGAGCGTAATACCTTCCTAGCTTGTGGACCTGATACCTTGGAGCCTTTAGGATTCTTTTTCTGTTTGAACAAACAAATGACAACAATAGAAATGCTACAACAGCTGTTAACTGAGATAATGCTACATGCGATGTGTATTCCCTTAAATCACTCCCGTCTAACACTGGGGCTGAATTCCCTTCCCAGCTGTGTTTTATTATTGTGGAGCAGCTCTCCATCCTGCTTTTCTACAGGGGCGCGTTGAGATGGAGGAACAATGGTAACTTGGGTTGCTGATGAACTCTATAGCTTCTTGCCTTGAAATGTCTATTCTTTTTAAGAATGAGTCTTTGGGTAAGTAAGCAGGTGAAGATACTGTAATCTTTAAGGGCTTTCTAATTACTTTTGTTCTTTTTCTCTTTTTTGCAGGTTCTAGGAATTCGGGAAAAGAATTATGGCTGCGGATGGCTGCGGAGTTACTCAGGATGAGAAAACGTTTTAAAACGTAAGCTCGCCAATACCGAGTAACTGCAGCCTTAAGGGTGGAGCGCGGTAACAACTGTGAGGTGAAAACTTTAAGAACCTCTGGTACATAAACGTTTATAAAACGGCTTCTCTGTTAAACTGTTAAGTTTATTTTTAATTAAGTACCTCTTGTGATGACTGCAGGTTTTTCGGAAAGCTGAGGAAAAAAACTTTCGGAAGATGCAGCGGCTGCAGAAGAAACTTCTGACTGAAGATGCTGCAGCTGTGAGCGAAAAATTGCTGACTGAAGATGCTGCGACTGTGAGTGAAACTTCTAACTGAAGATGCTGCGACTGCAAGCAAATAAATGTTCTTAACTGATGATAACGGCATCAGAGATGACTTCTGTCGGGTAAGTCTCTTCTGTGAACTATGGTACTATGTAGATTTTCATTAAACTAATGTCTCTATTATCTCCTTTTTTCCACAGGTTCTGTGAGGAGAAATGCAGGTAGCGTTACCCGCTGTCAGCGGAGCAAACACGAAGCACATATCTGCGGAGGCGGGGCTTAAGTAACTCCTCTGCAAATATGAATAGAACCGTGCTGCTACTTGTAAATGGGTTTTGCGGTGGCCATGTTAGTGTATGAAATTACTGCTGAACATCACGGGAGTCTATGGAAGTAGATTCTGTGCATGATGTAAAGGCCATATGTGCCAGGTTAACAACCACCTTTGACCTGCTGGTTGATATAATGTTCCCTGCCTAGCCTGAATGCGGACCATGCTCACTGACAGGGATCGTGACAGTGGGTTCAATCTACTGCCCTAACTCGGGACAAGCTGAGTTTTGGGATGGTGTCATGGATAAACTGGTCCTGTTTACAGGAGGATGTCTAGTAGCTATGGGTGATTTCAATATGGTGCTTAACCCGGTATGGGATCGCAAGAGGTTGGCAGGGGAAGCGTACCTTCGGCCTAGTGCTAATGACTCTGAACATTTCCAGAGGGTAAATCGGGATCTGGGTCATTCAGACTCTTATAATTCTCGAGCAGGGGGATCAGCCATTCACATACTTCTCATCAGCACATAACTCATATTCAAGTATAGACGTAATTCTGGTGGATACTGAACTGAAGGCCCAGGTTAGGGATTCCCAAGTGCTTCCAATCCTGTGGTCGTCCCATGACCTGGTAAAGATAACTATGGGGACCAAACTTGCACAGAGACCCTTGGGAGGCTGGAGGTGCAATGATCTCGTGCTTAAGGACAGGCAACCTGCTCAGGGCCTTCTCACAGAGATTACAGAATATTTCACACAGAATGATAATGGAGAGGTAAACTTATAGATCCACCCTCGCCCCTTATTTGGCGAGAGTCTTCAATGCAACACTAACGGGAGACCCTTTGCCAAGCACACTGATGGAAGCAATCATAGTGGCTACCCACAAAGAAGAGTGGGACTCAACTTGTTGTTCACCTAACGCCCAATCTCCCTGCTGAACAATGATGTGAAGATTCTGGCTATGATTTTGGGTGGTAGGTTGGAGGTCCTGCTTGCATCCCTTGTCCATGGGGACCAGGTGGGCTTTATTTGGGGGAGGCAGAGATCCCACAGAATTATGAAGACAATTAACCTGATGTACCGCGGACAGGCTGCCGATGCTGAAGCATGTTTGATTGCTATAGATTTGGAAAAGGCCTTTCGATAGGGTGGAGTGGCCATTTATGATGCAGGTCCTGAGAAAGTACTTTACTCCACAACTATGCGGAAGGGTATCCTGTCGAGTATTTACAAGGTCCTGCTGACTTACAATATGACAAACATTTAATAGGTACTTGGTTGAATTTGCGGGAGCGGCGATAACAGACGACGAGTGGGGAAAGATCTTCAGGGTGATCTTCCATGGAAATCTCACCTCCACAATGCAACATAACTATTAGATGCTACAGGGCTGGCACAGAGACCCCTTGAAGATCTCAAGAATGTTTGCAGGTGCTCTCCCACTCTGCCCGTGAGAATGTGGGCAAGTAGGCTCACTCTCTCACATGTGATGGCACTGCCCCAAAATAAACATTTTCTGGGAAGTTGGAGACATCATAGGAGTCCAGCTTAGTTTGGATCCTCCGCAAATGCTGCTGGGCATCCCAGCTAAGGATAGGGAGAAATATACATTCCCCAGAATGTGGGAGACGATGTTTAGAGTAGGGAGACTGGCGATAGCACAGCATTGGAAGGGTACCCACAAAAAAAGGAATGGGAGCAAACGTTGCGTGATAGGATGGTCATGGAGAAGTTGAAGGTAATGGTTAATACATATAGTCCTTTTGGGAGGAATGGAAATGATAATATATATATATATATATATATATATATATATATATATATATATATATATATATATATATATATATTTTATATATATTTGTTTTTTTTATAAAGCAAGGAAGCTTATGGCACTTTGTTGAAAGTTCCTGAAAACAAAGCACTTCTACAATTACAAAACAAAGAGGTCCCAGAAGTTATTAAAGACAAAAAAGTCAAAAGCGTTTTAGTGCAATTTATGAAGACTTGCACAGTGAATAAACAGTAAAATATATCTAACAAAACATAATTTGATGATCTTTCTTCACCGTCATACACCTGCTATCCGAGTAACTAGAGTCCAAGGTCACAAAGTGTGAAGCATTTATTGCTATCAAACACTTCTGACATTTTCCATTGTACTAGCCACTTATGGCGATATTCATTACCTGAACAGAGGTTAGAGACAATCAAACTACATTGAACAAGGCCTAGATAATGTTCATCCCCAAAGCAGTGAAGGATAAACTGAGCTTTGTATCCTATAGTCCCATCACCCTAATCAATTTAAAGGCTAAATTATTCAGTAATCTTTCATGAGGGTGTCAACTCAAGACTCCAGGTTCCAACACTGACTGAATTCCTCAATTCAGGCAACGGGGTGTGGGAGTTTTGTCCTTTACTATGGTCTCACTTGAAGGCCTTCCTGGCCATCTTGGATTAGGCTTTAGGGTTTCGTAAAGAGTTTTGTAAGAACTCCTGCACCCAACGGAGTGGTGCGGAGTGAAGCAGAATGTTCAGTCAAGTGAGGAGGGTGGTTCTACGCTTGTGCTGCGACTTCAGTCTATCTTCTATTTTATTTTATTTTTTTTTAATTCTGCTGGAGGGTGGACCAACTGCTTTACAAACTCCTACACCCAGCGGCGCGGTGCAGAGTAAAGCAGAGTGTTCAGTGTTCGGCAGTCGGATGCCAGGTGATCGTATAGACGCAAGGAGATAGCAGATTAAGGACAATCCTAAAAGGAAGCCGGGCAGCCGTACACATTCAGAATACCACGAGAGAGACAAAAGTGTCCCAATACCAAGGTAATTCAAATTGCTGAATGTTTTTTTTTTATTCTTTATTTACAGTTTGCCAAACAAGAGCACAGAAATCATGTAATAGAATAAACACACAATATTGCATAAAAGAGTACAAATATTAACAACATGAGCGCTATCCATTACAGCGTATCATCACAATCCATTCTAAGGTGAAAACCTTTCTTATATTAAGCACCAGACTAATTGTAAATACGAACATTGAAGTCCAAAAAAAAGGACGTTATGATCACTATATACTAAACTGGGATGTTATCACTCTAGTTTGTTTTTAGCGACACTAGAAGCATTAAAACTATATGCTTTTCTATTTAATAGGCCAGAGGAAGATCGCCATGAGCACCTCCATCTTTGTTATATTGAACAAGGTTGCCCCCTTCTAATCCTACGCAGGTAATATTTCATACCTACGGTAGGATTTCTTTCCCTCCTTTAATGGGAATACCTGGAAATCTGAGAATTCATAACTCACTCCAGTGCTTTGTGTTTTGTTTTTGTCTGTTAGGGGTAGACAGCAAAGCACAGAATGTTTCTTTGACAATACATTAACACATGCCAGACACTTGTAGAAATACCAGGGTTGTACTCCTGATGAATGTTCTGGAATAATTACCATTAATAACTGAAACATGTCGAGATGTTAAACTGTGTAATGTAAATACAGTCACAAAATTGATGCTATCATTGACTTAATGGTATGCAGAACCTATGGTTGATAAAAAAAAAAAGATTGACCGCAGGCAATTTATTTTTGGTTTCAAAAACAGTTTGTTATTATACCATAGCCACTAAAGTGGCCTTTTTGTACTTTTAAGTGTATTTCAGTGTTTTGATTTTTTCAACCTACACTTTTTTGACAAACTAATTTCTTGTCAATTTGTCTTTGTTTATGTATTGAAAGATTGAAAATTAAAATGTTTTTTAACCACTGAAAGTGATTCCACTTTCAGTTTGCCCCCCTATATAGACTTGCCTCTATCTTCTTTGTTTTGAATACTGAATCCCTACTCGGAATTAGATAGAGGTAGTACTTAAATATTTGCTCACTTAAGTACACATCCGAGGTTCCTCCTATATCCTAAAACGACCAGTGCAGTAACAGGATTTAACAGAAGTAATAATGATCGGGCCCAAGCATGAAAATTACAGACTATTTTCAGCCAACCGACAAGGAGACTGTTAATGGTAAATTAGCTAAAGGCCACTATGACTCTACTGTGGGGGCAGCAAACACAAAGGAGGCCTCGATGAATGACTACAGGGACATTGACAACAATTCCCTACTGGCATTATGTTATTCACTGCAAGGAGCAGCTGTAGCATGGGTATCTCTTCCCCCTGTGAACATTGATCCCCCTCAAACATTTCTGACACCAGTGAAGCTATAAAATCTGCAGTCGGCGCGTCTGTGGGCCGATTATCTACGTGGACAAGGGGGTTTGATTCCTTATCTGAGATCCTGGAAGTCTCCACAGCGGACACTTCTATGAACACACCAGAAGCAGAGACAACTATACAACTTCTTTCAACCACCCCAGTACTTTTTCCCATTGACTTGACAGGCACACAGGGACTGTCTGGTGCCCAACAGCCCAGTTTTCTACATGAACCCATTCCTGCTTCAAGCTCCCTGTCTGGCACCTCAGAGCCTGCAGATATATTGATACACTTTTCCCTAAATATTTTACTTAAATTATGTGGTGTAATTGTGGAAGAAGTTAAAAAAACAAGGGGTGTTATAGCCACAATGGACAAAAGATTGCAAGCCCCCGGAGCTGACTTAATACTGATGAATCATTGTATGTTGCCCCCAGCCATCCCTACATACTTGGTGGGAAGTGACTCCTCTGTGGATGTGTTGGAGGCGGAAGATCATGTAGATGACATTATGGTGTTCTCACCGTATAAGACTTGAAAGAAAAGGCGGATGGCCAATCGTGCCAGGCTATGTAGGAGGGCTTGTGGTAACAATTTGCCTGCCATTGCTGAAATACCTGACCCCATGAACTCTACATGTATTACGCTAGGTATGACTCAGGATGAGGTTGCTAAAGGTCCAATTAGTGTGGGACAAATCAGGAGAAAGAAGGGGCGGGTACTTTGACTAGCTGGTTACTTGATGATGTGCATAGTTTCACCCACCAAACAAATCCTGATAACGCCTTAGCCACTGGAGGCGGGCCAAGCTGATGCGTATTATTGTACCGGCAAGTACCCAACAGTATGGAATGGCCAGCACTGCCAACTTGCAGCCCATGGTCCTCCCATTAACCACCTTCGGCCCTCCTGTTCTCCTCATTGATCCCTTGATTCCTCCCCTGACTAATTCCACACCTTCTCCCTCCCCTACTTTAATAGAGAATGACATTAAGTAATTTACCTTTGGACATGGTCCTACTACGTTCACTGAAAAATGGACCAATAGATCAGACATTTTAAACCTATGCAGAAACATCCCTGAATTACGCGTATTGACAACTACTGATTTTAGTTTTGTCGAACTGGTGGACCTACAGGGTGGTAAATGTGTACGTGTACACTGCTCAACTTCTGATGTGCCAGCCTTAATACGTGGCAACCTGGGGTCTATCAAAAAGGCTGGATTTATTGATGATTATGTTACCCATGTATATATGCAGGAGGAAGGACAAGCTGAGAGTATCGCAATTTCTATAGCCAAAGCCAGCTTGCCTGCTAACAATCTGTCCATTCAGGACGCCAAGGGTTGGAACTGGTTCAGAACATTTCTGACTACGCAGATGACATAAGCTAGATGACCCCTGTGGGTGCCTAGCTGGAATACTGGAGGTTTCTCCCATTTGTTAGACTCTAGGGGTTCGCTGAGCTGCATAACTGAGTTTTATGTCCTGTTTTTACAGGAAACATGGCTTACGTGAGGGAAACAACTGGGGGACTTTATTACGTACCAACATGTAGCTACCAAAGGTGCAAAGGGCAGACATTTTGGGGGACTGTCAGTGGCTTTTAAACAGTCAGAGCCCCTGATAAGTGTTAAGACCATTATGAGCACCCCTTATGGGTTAGCTATAGAGGTAGTTATAAAAACCATCCCTGATATACTGAGATGCTTGCTAATTAACATTTATGCCACCCCACCTGACCCCCCCGATTTGTTCCAACTGGAGGAGCTCCATGGGATGAGATGAGATGTTGGGAGACAAGCACAAATTCATCCTCCTGAGGGGTAGAGGGGGCAGACTTTAATGCTGCCTGTATTGATTGCGAATTGTGTGCCCAATATAAATGCATTAAACTTGAGAGTGTTATGACCGACCTGAGAGGGAATAAGAAGGGAAAGCAGTGGCTGGACTTTTTACATAAATGGTCCTTACTGATGTATAATGGCCGTACGGTTGGGGATAGTCCAGGCCAGAGTACCTGCAGTCTCAACTCTAGATTTATTTTTTCGGGAACAATATGTGTTCTGAGCGAGTCTTGTCTCTTGAATCCTGGCAGGCGGTTTTCAGTGATCATCATATGCTGATATTAACAATTGATTTGAGAAATCCTATGGAAAGACAGCATGGAGGAGTGGGTTTGGTGGGGAACAAGGGGGGAACAGGATGTGTTGGTCTTCACGTAATCTTACTAAAAGCAGCAAGGCTGTGAATCATCTGATAAAATATTAACTTGACAGGTTTGCACAGCTCGGGGTAGATGAGATGGGAAGGTACCTTAAGAACCTAGCTTATCAAACAGGATCAAGTACAGGCTATTGTGTGGTCCTTTTGTGGAGCTGACAAAAGCAAACCCTTCGATATTGAAATTAGAGATGCTAAGCGACTCATGAGACGCCAGCTCAGGCACGCCAAGCGGGGGCTGGATGATAGCAGAATTCGTGAGGCTCGAGTCAGACACATTAAAAGTGATTAAAAGAAATGGCTCTGGAGAATGAGGCACTCTGAGTTATATGCGAAATGGCAGCAAACGTTTTCTGCTCTCTGTACAGGACAAATTAGACCCATCTGTCAAATGCTGTCCCAGGCGAAAAGGTGATGTTATGCATGCTGTGGCGAACCCCATAGCAGGGCCTGAATGGGCTCATTTTATGGGTTCCAAATACGCTGCCATAGGGGAGGTAGATACAAGTGAAATAGCACCTGTGCCATGGTCTTTATGGTATGGGTGGAAATGCGTGAGGCCATCGTTGAGTTGAAAGGTTCTCGGGCGCCAGGCCCGAGTGGTGTGTCTAATGCAGTGTTGAAAGAAGACCCTGATGCATGGGCTACGGTGCAAAAACTGTTGTTTGACAAGGTGTGTGTGGAGAGGAGAGTACCTGTTTAATGGCAGCAGGCGATTTTGCTACCAGTATATTAGAGGCCCAGAAAATTAGAGGCTTCTTTCCCTGCTTGATGTCCCTGGGGAACGTTTCTGTAATTTTGTATTGCAAGCCCTGCAGCATTGGGTTGGTGAAAAAAGTATACTACATTGTACCTAGACAGGTTTTGGACCAGGCTCAGAAACAGCACATAACATTAGGGTTATGGAATTGCTGATTAGGGAAGCCTCTACTAAAGGATATCCAGGTTTGTGCATAATATATGTGGGCTTCAGTGCTGCATTTGACATTAAGTAATTTGCGATTATGGCAGAAACTTCGCTACTACGGTTTCCCGGAATGGCTGATTTCAATCTTGAGACTTCTCCATAGGACCAGTAGTGTGCGAAAAAGGCTAACAAGTGAGGGACTACTGTCTGTGGCTGTAAAGATGAACCGGGGTATCAGGCAAGGATGTGTCCTGGCTCCCCTGTTGTTTAACCTATATCTGGCAGATCTCCCGACACATTTGCTTGCCATATCTGGTTGTCCTGTTAAAATAGTTGACAATGCTATTAGTAGTTGACTTTATGCAGACAACCTCATTTTGTTGGATCACACTATACGTGGAGTAAAAAACAAGCACACAGTCCTCACAGAATGCAAAATATAACAGGCTGGTTAATAACATTGCGAAAACAAAAATGATGGTCGTCACTAGTAGGTCATTTAGTAAAGTAAGCATTGTCACTGGTTTCCACGTTATTGAATATGTTCCAACCTATTTGTATTTGGGTATGTCTCTCCAAGCAGATGGTGACTATAGACCACTTATTGCCGGTAAGGCCTGGCAGCTTACATTTGCTAATGATAAATGTTCACATCACACTGCGGGCTACTCTATGGAAGGGATTATGAGCTATACAAACAAAGCTTTGTCCCAGCATTACTATATGGTCTAGAAGCCCTTGTATTGCCCAATTTATCATGGCTGGACATAATTGAGGGCCTCTTCTGTAGGACGCTTCTGTGACTGCCCCCATCAACGCTAATGGCTTACCTCCGCTTGGAGTTGGGACTGGTGTCCTTATCTAGCCAAGTGCTGATCAGAAGAGGTATACACTTCATCAAGACGAGAACTGATCCTAAGCGCCGATTCTGCAACTTTTGGGCAATGAAATTGGGGCGGATCGGACAGGCAACAGAAACGGGGACCATTTAAACAATTTTAATGAGGCATGCTTTACTACAATTGATTGGTATCCTGCTTTTGCACAGGGCACAAGATTCAAAACACTGAAAGTGTTTTTTAAGAATAAGTTACAGCATTTGGACTGGATACAAATGTATACTCATTTATCATCTCTGCATAACTTCAAGTATCTTGAGAACATTGTACATCGCTACCTCAAGACTCAGTATTAACTGCTGAAATGTCCTAGCACTGCTGTACGAAGTTTCAGATTACGCCTCCGGACCAATCAGCTTTCTGTGCTGGCACTGCAGGAGCTGGGCACTTGGAAACTACTGAAAGAAGTAGAATATGTAGGATGTGTATGCTTGAATCTAATATTGAAACCCCTAGGCATGTCCTGACTGCTTGCCCAAAGTGGGCGCCCCTCTATGTGACACTGCTGGGGCAGTTGTGGCGCACTACAATGCAATCAAGTCTGACGAATTCTGGGCCTATTGTCCGAACACAGACTCGGATGGGGTTCAGTTCATTTGGCGCTATTTAAAATCTGGAGTGCACTGTTGGGTATTTTGAGGGTCTGACCATAGTCGCCTAAACTGTACACTGTACGCCGACACTGACTACATTGACCACTGATTACTAATCACTGATGTTAATTGATCTATTACGTGATGTGGTCAGAAATGGTGACTACTTTAAGTGTTTCTTAAATGTCACATGTTTTTTAATGTGTATATTTATATGTCTTAATGTTAAACGCTGAGAATGCGAAATGTGTTTTTAAAACGTTTTTAAAAGTTTGTATGAATCTTTTGGTAAATTCTGAATTATGTCTGTTTAAATTTTGTAAAGGTTCTTAAGTGAATCAAAACAAATAAATAGTAATAAAAAAGTGTCCTATACCCTTATCTTTCCCCCAGTCTCGGAATTCCGGGTTCTGGCATCCATTGCCCTTCTTTTTCTCAGTCTTGGGCTAGAGGCTTTCCAATACCCTTCTTCTCACTCCCAGCCTTTTGGGCTTAAAGGTTTCCCACGCATTGTCTTCCCTCTGCACATATCTTGCTTTCATTCAAGGTTCACTTGATTGCGTTGAAGTGTTCTTGTACACAATGTGGAATTGTGAAAATCTTTCGCAGGAGTGTTGTGCAGAACCAAAGAGACTGGAATACGCCACTTTTTACAGGGACCCCAGAACGTTTTCAGATTGCCCAGGGTCTGAGAGTCAGCCCTCCTGGATCTCACTCTAGCGTGATGTCATGTTTTAAGGAGTATGGCTATGGCAGGGTAAGCTGGTGGGTTCACTCTCATGCTCATGAGTAGAAATGGTATGTCCCTGTTAGGCAGAATCATATGCAGGACCCTTTGGGAACACCACACACAATTAGGACTACAAGTGTAAGTACAGGTTCACCTTTGGTACAAGCCTGTACTACACAGTAAAGTGGTAGCGATGGCTGAGCAGCAGACTTATCTCAAGAGTAAAGAGATCAGTACCAGACGATACACAAAGGAAAGCAATTACTATGGTTCAAATAAACACTGATTCAAGGTTTCTGAGTAAAAGAATATACATTTATTTACACCATCGGTTATAAAACAGTTAATTATTATAAAGCAGCAGAAAATGAATCACAATCTTAATACACTACAACAACACCCAAACAATTATGGACACGTTAAGCTCAAAATGAGTGTGAGGAAAGTGGCACTCCAGCAATTTAAAAGGGGAGGAAAGACAAAGTTATACAAAATCAACAACACCAACAAGCCATAGCCAGGGCAATCTATAAAAGACTACTACAACTAGGATTCAAGTCAATAGGCCTGGGCCAATGTTAATGGTTCAGAGTCTTTGCAGAGGATCACACAGTTCAGAGTAGTTTGCAGTTAAGTCTTTGCTAAGAGTTCAAAACGAAGTTGGTTGGAGGAAAAGTTATTCAAAGGAGTAGAGAAAGACAAGCATTCAAAGAGGTGAAAGATTTCAAGCACTTTCACTGCGGTCGGATGGAAAGAACGACCGGATTTTCACAGTACCTTAAATGGAGAAGAATGCTGTAGCTGAGGCAGTTGTTCCTGGGAGTTCCTGCAGACTCATGGTTCCTGAAGCGACTGTCATGGTGACAAGAAGCAGGACATCTGGAGGGTCCTGCACTTCCCAGGGATGAAGCCAGCAGCAGAGCAAAATGTTGAATAAAAGGTGTGCTCCTTAAAACCCAAACAGGTTCTGTTCCTCCTGGCTATCCAGTTCATTGCAGCGATGCACACCAAATTCGACCAGGAGAGGGAGGCTGGCGTTTGGTGTTTGGCAAGCTGGTTGGTCCTACCAAGCTCAAGGGAAGAAGATTCCTTGCAGATCTTCTCTGTGGTCGAAGTTTCGGGCGATTCAGACCTGCAGCAGGGCTTCACCGGGATGTCCAGTAGTTGCAGCAGTCGTCTTCCTTCAGCTTCTCTTCGTTTCTCTCAATCCAGTGGTGACTCTGCCTTCGAAGTCCCAGAGACCTGCTTTTAAGCAGTTTTCCCCCAACAGCCTGGCTGTTAATCACACAGCAGGGTGGCTGTCCTGGCAGGACAGCCTCCTAGCCAATCAAACTAGAGTGGGACTTGGGTCTCCAAGGAGACCCTGTGCAGAGGGGTTCAAACCCCTCCCTCACATCCTGTCCACCCAGACACTCAGGCGCCTAAGGAGGGCTTCTGTGCAGAAGACCGCCAAAGGACAGTGAATAAAGGAACCAAACCTGGTTTGGCGCGCAGAGTAAAACGCGAGAAAGACCTTTACAAAAAGAAATGGCCAATACATCCGACCAGAACAAAATAAAAATAAAAGGGGTGAAGCGGGTTAGAGTTTGAGGCTACCACCATAGCCTCTAATGGTACAGAGGCTATTTTCATAGCTCGCGGTAGAATAAAAATGGTAAATACCACTACAACCAGCCAAATCTTAGAGAAAGGGGAACAAAATAATGTTCCATGAGAAACAGAAAAAAAGGGATAACTATTAACCCTTCCAGTACTCTATGGAAAGATGGGGTGTACTGGGTCTGTAGATTTAAAAAGACTAGTAAAGTCAATGGTAACTTTACATGGTCTGGGAGACAGTAGTCAGTCCCAGAAAATGGAGTTTAAAGTAGGAAGTCTGAAATAGAGAACCCTGTGTCACTGCACTGAAGGTGCTGTGTAACACACAGTAAAAAGATGATGCCTATGGAGTGGGCGAGACTCCATAGCCCATGAGCATAAAATGTACAACACACAGCAAAACACATGTAAGAGTGGGAAAAAAAGGCTCATACTCTTACCAGACAAAGAAATGAAACCCTAGAAATCCAGCAAAGCTGCTGAGGGACTCAACAGGTAAATGAAATTAGCCATTCTGGAGAATTCTCCCTAATACTCGCCGCCCCCCCCTATCCCCCAAGACTAAGGGGCAGGAGGATAGGAGGATTTCATCCGCTCCTGGATGAATCTCTTCACTCTAGTCAGTCACAAACATCCTAGAGAGACCATCAGCATTTTGGTGGTGACATCCTGACCTGTGCTCAATGGTGAAATCAAACACTTGCAGGCAGATTGACCATCTTAGTAGTTTTGGGTTTTCCCCTTTCATTTGCATCAACCATCTCAAGGGTTGGTGGTCTGTCTGAATCACAAAAGTAGATCCATACAAGTATGGTCTAAACTTCTTCAGAGTCCATACAACAGCAAAGCATTCACACTCAATGGTTTCCCACCTTGTTTCCGGTTCCTTCAGCTTCCTGCTGATGAAGCAAATGGGGTGCTCCCTACCTTTCTCATCCAGTTGACTAAGGAAGGCACCTATACCTGTATTGGAGGCATCTGTCTGCACAATGAAGGGTTGGTGATAATCAGGAGCTCTTAGGACTGGAGCTTAACAAAGGGCTTTCTTCAGGTTTTCAAAGGCTTGAGTGCACTCCTCATTCCATCTGACCTTCTTAGGGAATTTTGGAGAGGAGACCACATTCAATGGAGAGGCTATGGTCCCATAGTTCTCTTTGAAGTTCCTGTAGTACCAGTGTGACCTAGGAAGGCTCTCACCGGAGTATGAGTAGTAGAGGTGGCCCAGTTTTGTACAGCTTGTACTTTGCTAGGCAATGGCTTTATTTCACCTCCTCCTACCTCATGACCAAGGTAGACCACTTTGCTCTGACCAATTTGACATTTACTTGCCTTTATGGTCAGATGGGCCTGCTCAAGAGCCTGCAATACATATCCTAAGTGGTCAACATGCTCTTTCCAAGTAGGGCTGAACACTGCAATGTCATCCAAGTATGCCATGCAGACGTCCTCCATCACATTCAGAACTTGATTAACCATCCTTTGGAATGTAGCAGGTGCATTCTTTAATCCAAAAGGCATAACCTTAAACTGGTAGAGGCCTGCTGGGGTCGAAAATGCAGTTTTCTCCTTGGCATGGTCTGTCAGGTCTATTTGCCAGTAGCCTGACGTAAGATCAAATGTACTGAGGTACTTGGCTGCACCAAGTTTATCCACCAGTTCATCTGTCCTTGGTAAAGGATGGGCATCAGTCTTTGTGACTGCATTTAGAGCTCTATAGTCCATACATAATCTCAACTCCTTGGATGCTGCCTTTGGTTCTAGAACAACTGGACTAGACCATGGACTTGTAGATGGCTCTATAACCCCGTGATCATGCATCTTGTTGACCTCCTCCTTCATGTGGGTCCACCTCTGGTTTTCACAGGTAAAGAGTCACCAGTAAGAATCTCATGCTGGCCCCAAGGGGTCAATCCTGGTGATAGTGAAAACAGGGAGGCAAACTGATTTAACAGAAACTTGCACTCCTCCTGTTGTTCAGATGTCAGATTAGAAGAGAGATTAGCTCCTTCTATTTTCTCATTAAAGGCTGGCCTCTGAGTAGGTCAGGTAGAGGTTCACTCTCCTCCTCCTCTTGAGCTGAAGCTAGAAGCAAAGCTCCCACTTCTGGTCTCGAGACATAGGCCTTCAAACGGTTAGTGTGAAAGACTCTGGAGCCTCCTTAGGTCTGCCTAAATCGACCAGATAGTTCACCTCTCCAAGTTTTCCCACAACCTTGAAGGGTCCTATCCACTTGTCTTGCAAGGCCATCTGTCTTGTTGGCACCATAACTAGCACAAGCTGGTCTTGAGCAAACTCAACCATGTTGGCCTTCTGGTCATGCCAATGTTTGACCAGAGCCTGACATGCTTTCAAGTTATCACTAGCTTCTGCCATTATGTGTGACATTCCCCTCTGGAGACCTATCGCATAGTCAGTCACTCTGACTGGCTTGGGGGAAGGAGCACGCTCCAACCCCTCGTTAATCAAGGCCAAAGTGTCGGAAGCAGCTGTTCTTCCTTCCTTTCTTTCTGTTGACAGTGCGGCTTGACACTACGTGGCACAGACGTTACTCGGGCCTTTCCTCTAAGGGCTCTAAGGCTCTAAGGGCTCGGAGTTTGGAGCTGGAGCAGACCCACAGCACGGCACGGCACGGCTTTGATTCGCTTTCTTCACTACTTTGTTCGGGGTCTCGCTCGTCCCCCGATTCCCAGCTCCCGACTTCCGACTTCCGATTCCTGGCTCCTGGCTCCCGGCTCGCCTGCGGTGACAAGTGGTGGGCGAGGTGTGGAGCGGAGCGGTCGGGCCGGGCTTGGGGTTGCAGGAGCCCTTGCCCTGGAGCCTCTGAGTTTTTAGGTAAGCTAATACTCTTTTTAAAAAAAGAAAAGCTACCTGATTTCATAAGTGAGCGCCTTGCCTGCCTGTCTGCCTGCATGTTTGCCTGTTTGCCTGGCCTGGCTGGCTATTGATTTAATTTCAGTACAGGCAGCACACAGGTGGCCCACAAGACACTGCTCGGGATACACCTACTCAGAGGCAGTTCTTTGTGGAGGGGACTGGGGGGCTGAATCGCGGACCTCTTGACTCACCTTGCTGCTCACTGACTGACTCTCAAATTCAATCTTACTGACATCTACACAAAACAAACAAACTCAAGTGCCTCATGCTCTGTGTGTTTACTTCAAACTCATCTTGGGTGAAGTTTGGGTGAATGCTCACTGATACTCTAGTTTCCATACACGCCCATACGTCCGCAAACATATGGCGGATGATTTGGACCTCGTCACTGCCATGGTGGACTCCTCTCCCGAGGATAACCTTATCGCGTTCAGGGAGGGTGGAGGGTGGACTACAGTTAACCCTACTGCCAACACAGAGGTTGAGGTTGAAGGCAGTAGGTCACTTACCTCCCATCCCCCACACTGACAGCCTTCAAGTGGTGCTCAGTTTGGAACACACTTGACCCCCATGGTGGTAATAAGTATGAAAACATTGAAACAAGAAAATGCCCTCCAAAAGGAAGGAAGCACACACGTGAAAGAAATATCAGAGGCAGCAATGGATCTATCAATTGACATTGACCTGACAGCGTCCCTACGCGAGGAAAAGAGCGACATCGGCCACGATTCAACATCAGATAACATTGGACACAACATGGGGGAACCTAAAATATCAGCAAGCCCCAAGACTAGCCAAAGCAACCCTACATTTTCCCCGGCTGAAGGAGCAACAGGAAACCCCAAAGTAGGAGACACCCAGGAGGTCCACAGAGGAGTGACACTAACCTCCCCATACACATTTGGCAAAAATGCGAAACATCAATCTCAAAACTATTCGGTCCAAGAAACCCTGGGAACTGCCTGGAGACCCCGGGGAATCACACCTATTCTGTTAAAAGGGAATCAACGTTTCCACTACTACAGGAAAGACGACACAAAAAGATGGGACTGGGGCCACGCCAAAAGCTCTTTGAACATTAAGGACACTGGCTCAACGCCCGCAGAAAGAGGCGACAAGGGCAGAGAACCTCTGTCCAGCCTGGACCCTGGGACTACAAGCAGCTCACCAACAACACTCCCTTTGGTAGACTCCACAATGGAGGGGGTGGTCGCTCTGGACAAAGAATTAGACTCAGGGGCTCAGTTTGCCACTAGACTTTCTGGTGGCCTGTTGGCTCCTGCTCCTAAGTTGAAGGAACGAGCGCCTTTGGTTCCGAGCGCAAAACAAAGTGCCTCAGTAGGTGCAAAAATGGCCACAATTCAGCGGCCAACACCTCTTTCAACACCAACAAAGTCAGTCCCTGCAAGTAAATGACAAAGGATTAACTTGGACAGTGAAACATCTCATACTGCTGACGAGGACCTACTGATGGATTTAATAGCTTCTCAGGTCGAGTAAAGTAAAGACGAACTGACCAGTCAAAGTGCAATCGACCCAACATTAATAACAGCCTTTTCTCTAACGATGGCACCTTTTATGAAGCTGATCGAAACTCAAAACGACCAGTTAAGAGATCAGACTACACTGATTGCAATGCTACATAGTAAAATGATTTTTGTAAAAGGATTTATCACGGCCATCCAAACGAAAATGGACAAAAACGAGGAACAAACCACTAACATCTTGAAGAGTATTCTGGAGCCCGTAATTCGAGATAAAGAGAGAAGAAGATCTGAAAGATTCTTTCCACTTAAACACCTACAAGATCAATTAGGAGGAGAGTCTCTGGTCATGGAAGGCCTTACCAAGAACTGCAAATTGACAAGGGGGGTCCTGGGAGTCCCTATGCCAGACATTAGGCCTGGTTACGAGGGACTTACCCAGAGTCTTTAGCTCACTATCTTTCACAGAGAAGAAATATCCCAAACATATCAGTCTTTGTCCTGCCCTGGGGCAGTCCAGCACCGAAATGCTAGGCAATTCTCCTCTGAACAAGAGTACCAACAGAAACCCCAGACACGTGTTTCGGTCTGGTTGGAGCTCATCAGTAGGGTGGATCTGTGCCTCTCTAAGAATAGTGAGCAAGGGGTCCACGTCTGGATTCCCCTAGTAACTTAGGGTGAGACCCAAAGTTACTTAATTTTGCAAATTGACAAGGGGGGTCCTGGGAGTCCCTCTGCCAGACATTAGTCCTGGTTACGAGGGACTTACCCAGAGTCTTTAGCTCACTATCTTTCACAGAGAAGAAATATCCCAAACATATCAGTCTTTGTCCTGCCCTGGGGCAGTCCAGCACCGAAATGCTAGGCAATTCTCCTCTGAACAAGAGTACCAACAGAAACCCCAGACACGTGTTTCGGTCTGGTTGGAGCTCATCAGTAGGGCGGATCTGTGCCTCTCTAAGAATAGTGAGCAAGGGGTCCACGTCTGGATTCCCCTAGTAACTTAGGGTGAGACCCAAAGTTACTTAATTATGCAAATTGACAAGGGGGGGTCCTGGGAGTCCCTCTGCCAGACATTAGTCCTGGTTACGAGGGACTTACCCAGAGTCTTTAGCTCACTATCTTTCACAGAGAAGAAATATCCCAAACATATCAGTCTTTGTCCTGCCCTGGGGCAGTCCAGCACCGAAATGCTAGGCAATTCTCCTCTGAACAAGAGTACCAACAGAAACCCCAGACACGGGTTTCGGTCTGGTTGGACCTCATCAGTAGGGTGGATCTGTGCCTCTCTAAGAATAGTGAGCAAGGGGTCCACGTCTGGATTCCCCTAGTAACTTAGGGTGAGACCCAAAGTTACTTAATTATGCAAATTGACAAGGGGGGTCCTGGGAGTCCCTCTGCCAGACATTAGTCCTGGTTACGAGGGACTTACCCAGAGTCTTTAGCTCACTATCTTTCACAGAGAAGAAATATCCCAAACATATCAGTCTTTGTCCTGCCCTGGGGCAGTCCAGCACCGAAATGCTAGGCAATTCTCCTCTGAACAAGAGTACCAACAGAAACCCCAGACACGTGTTTCGGTCTGGTTGGACCTCATCAGTAGGGTGGATCTGTGCCTCTCTAAGAATAGTGAGCAAGGGGTCCACGTCTGGATTCCCCTAGTAACTTAGGGTGAGACCCAAAGTTACTTAATTATGCAAATTGACAAGGGGGGTCCTGGGAGTCCCTCTGCCAGACATTAGTCCTAGTTACGAGGGACTTACCCAGAGTCTTTAGCTCACTATCTTTCACAGAGAAGAAATATCCCAAACATATCAGTCTTTGTCCTGCCCTGCGGCAGTCCAGCACCGAAATGCTAGGCAATTCTCCTCTGAACAAGAGTACCAACAGAAACCCCAGACACGTGTTTCGGTCTGGTTGGACCTCATCAGTAGGGTGGATCTGTGCCTCTCTAAGAATAGTGAGCAAGGGGTCCACGTCTGGATTCCCCTAGTAACTTAGGGTGAGACCCAAAGTTACTTAATTATGCAAATTGACAAGGGGGTCCTGGGAGTCCCTCTGCCAGACATTAGTCCTGGTTACGAGGGACTTACCCAGAGTCTTTAGCTCACTATCTTTCACACAGAAGAAATATCCCAAACATATCAGTCTTTGTCCTGCCCTGGGGCAGTCCAGCACCGAAATGCTAGGCAATTCTCCTCTGAACAAGAGTACCAACAGAAACCCCAGACACGTGTTTCGGTCTGGTTGGACCTCATCAGTAGGGTGGATCTGTGCCTCTCTAAGAAGAGTGTGCAAGGGGTCCACGTCTGGATTCCCCTATTAACTTAGGGTGAGACCCAAAGTTACTTAATTATGCATATCGACAAGGGGGGTCCAGGGAGTCCCTCTGCCAGACATTAGTCCTGGTTACGAGGGACTTACCCAGAGTCTTTAGCTCACTATCTTTCACAGAGAAGAAATATCCCAAACATATCAGTCTTTGTCCTGCCCTGGGGCAGTCCAGCACCGAAATGCTAGGCAATTCTCCTCTGAACAAGAGTACCAACAGAAACCCCAGACACGTGTTTCAGTCTGGTTGGACCTCATCAGTAGGGTGGATCTGTGCCTCTCTAAGAATAGTGAGCAAGGGGTCCACGTCTGGATTCCCCTAGTAACTTATGGTGAGACCCAAAGTTACTTAATTATGCAAATTGACAAGGGGGGTCCTGGGAGTCCCTCTGCCAGACATTAGTCCTGGTTATGAGGGATTTACCCAGAGTCTTTAGCTCACTATCTTTCACAGAGAAGAAATATCCCAAACATATCAGTCTTTGTCCTGCCATGGGGCAGTCCAGCACCGAAATGCTAGGCAATTCTCCTCTGAACAAGCGTACCAACAGAAACCCCAGACACATGTTTCGGTCTGGTTGGACCTCATCAGTAGGGTGGATCTGTGCCTCTCTAAGAATAGTGAGCAAGGGGTCCACGTCTGGATTCCCCTAGTAACTTAGGGTGAGACCCAAAGTTACTTAATTATGCAAATTGACAAGGGGGGTCCTGGGAGTCCCTCTGCCAGACATTAGTCCTGGTTATGAGGGACTTACCCAGAGTCTTTAGCTCACTATCTTTCACAGAGAAGAGATATCCCAAACATATCAGTCTTTGTCCTGCCCTGGGGCAGTCCAGCACCGAAATGCTAGGCAATTCTCCTCTGAACAAGAGTACCAACAGAAACCCCAGACACGGGTTTCGGTCTGGTTGGACCTCATCAGTAGGGTGGATCTGTGCCTCTCTAAGAATAGTGAGCAAGGGGTCCACGTCTGGATTCCCCTAGTAACTTAGGGTGAGACCCAAAGTTACTTAATTATGCAAATTGACAAGGGGGGTCCTGGGAGTCCCTCTGCCAGACATTAGTCCTGGTTACGAGGGACTTACCCAGAGTCTTTAGCTCACTATCTTTCACAGAGAAGAAATATCCCAAACATATCAGTCTTTGTCCTGCCCTGGGGCAGTCCAGCACCGAAATGCTAGGCAATTCTCCTCTGAACAAGAGTACCAACAGAAACCCCAGACACGTGTTTCGGTCTGGTTGGACCTCATCAGTAGGGTGGATCTGTGCCTCTCTAAGAATAGTGAGCAAGGGGTCCACGTCTGGATTCCCCTAGTAACTTAGGTTGAGACCCAAAGTTACTTAATTATGCAAATTGACAAGGGGGGTCCTGGGAGTCCCTCTGCCAGACATTAGTCCTAGTTACGAGGGACTTACCCAGAGTCTTTAGCTCACTATCTTTCACAGAGAAGAAATATCCCAAACATATCAGTCTTTGTCCTGCCCTGCGGCAGTCCAGCACCGAAATGCTAGGCAATTCTCCTCTGAACAAGAGTACCAACAGAAACCCCAGACACGTGTTTCGGTCTGGTTGGACCTCATCAGTAGGGTGGATCTGTGCCTCTCTAAGAATAGTGAGCAAGGGGTCCACGTCTGGATTCCCCTAGTAACTTAGGGTGAGACCCAAAGTTACTTAATTATGCAAATTGACAAGGGGGTCCTGGGAGTCCCTCTGCCAGACATTAGTCCTGGTTACGAGGGACTTACCCAGAGTCTTTAGCTCACTATCTTTCACACAGAAGAAATATCCCAAACATATCAGTCTTTGTCCTGCCCTGGGGCAGTCCAGCACCGAAATGCTAGGCAATTCTCCTCTGAACAAGAGTACCAACAGAAACCCCAGACACGTGTTTCGGTCTGGTTGGACCTCATCAGTAGGGTGGATCTGTGCCTCTCTAAGAAGAGTGTGCAAGGGGTCCACGTCTGGATTCCCCTATTAACTTAGGGTGAGACCCAAAGTTACTTAATTATGCAAATCGACAAGGGGGGTCCAGGGAGTCCCTCTGCCAGACATTAGTCCTGGTTACGAGGGACTTACCCAGAGTCTTTAGCTCACTATCTTTCACAGAGAAGAAATATCCCAAACATATCAGTCTTTGTCCTGCCCTGGGGCAGTCCAGCACCGAAATGCTAGGCAATTCTCCTCTGAACAAGAGTACCAACAGAAACCCCAGACACGTGTTTCAGTCTGGTTGGACCTCATCAGTAGGGTGGATCTGTGCCTCTCTAAGAATAGTGAGCAAGGGGTCCACGTCTGGATTCCCCTAGTAACTTAGGGTGAGACCCAAAGTTACTTAATTATGCAAATTGACAAGGGGGGTCCTGGGAGTCCCTCTGCCAGACATTAGTCCTGGTTATGAGGGATTTACCCAGAGTCTTTAGCTCACTATCTTTCACAGAGAAGAAATATCCCAAACATATCAGTCTTTGTCCTGCCATGGGGCAGTCCAGCACCGAAATGCTAGGCAATTCTCCTCTGAACAAGCGTACCAACAGAAACCCCAGACACATGTTTCGGTCTGGTTGGACCTCATCAGTAGGGTGGATCTGTGCCTCTCTAAGAATAGTGAGCAAGGGGTCCACGTCTGGATTCCCCTAGTAACTTAGGGTGAGACCCAAAGTTACTTAATTATGCAAATTGACAAGGGGGGTCCTGGGAGTCCCTCTGCCAGACATTAGTCCTGGTTATGAGGGACTTACCCAGAGTCTTTAGCTCACTATCTTTCACAGAGAAGAGATATCCCAAACATATCAGTCTTTGTCCTGCCCTGGGGCAGTCCAGCACCGAAATGCTAGGCAATTCTCCTCTGAACAAGAGTACCAACAGAAACCCCAGACACGTGTTTCGGTCTGGTTGGACCTCATCAGTAGGGTGGATCTGTGCCTCTCTAAGAATAGTGAGCAAGGGGTCCACGTCTGGATTCCCCTAGTAACTTAGGGCGAGACCCAAAGTTACTTAATTATGCAAATTGACAAGGGGGGTCCTGGGAGTCCCTCTGCCAGACATTAGTCCTGGTTACGAGGGACTTACCCAGAGTCTTTAGCTCACTATCTTTCACAGAGAAGAAATATCCCAACCATATCAGTCTTTGTCCTGCCCTGGGGCAGTCCAGCACCGAAATGCTAGGCAATTCTCCTCTGAACAAGAGTACCAACAGAAACCCCAGACATGTGTTTCGGTCTGGTTGGACCTCATCAGTAGGGTGGATCTGTACCTCTCTAAGAATAGTGAGCAAGGGGTCCACGTCTGGATTCCCCTAGTAACTTAGGGTGAGACCCAAAGTTACTTAATTATGCAAATTGACAAGGGGGGTACTGGGAGTCCCTCTGCCAGACATTAGTCCTGGTTACGAGGGACTTACCCAGAGTCTTTAGCTCACTATCTTTCACAGAGAAGAAATATCCCAAACATATCAGTCTTTGTCCTGCCCTGGGGCAGTCCAGCACCGAAATGCTAGGCAATTCTCCTCTGAACAAGAGTACCAACAGAAACCCCAGACACGTGTTTCGGTCTGGTTGGACCTCATCAGTAGGGTGGATCAGTGCCTCTCTAAGAATAGTGAGCAAGGGGTCCACGTCTGGATTCCCCTAGTAACTTAGGGTGAGACCCAAAGTTACTTAATTATGCAAATTGACAAGGGGGGTCCTGGGAGTCCCTCTGCCAGACATTAGTCCTGGTCACGAGGGACTTACCCAGAGTCTTTAGCTCACTATCTTTCACAGAGAAGAAATATCCCAAACATATCAGTCTTTGTCCTGCCCTGGGGCAGTCCAGCACCGAAATGCTAGGCAATTCTCCTCTGAACAAGAGTACCAACAGAAACCCCAGACACGTGTTTCGGTCTGGTTGGACCTCATCAGTAGGGTGGATCTGTGCCTCTCTAAGAATAGTGAGCAAGGGGTCCACGTCTGGATTCCCCTATTAACTTAGGGTGAGACCCAAAGTTACTTAATTATGCAAATTGACAAGGGGGGTCCTGGGAGTCCCTCTGCCAGACATTAGTCTTGGTTACGAGAGACTTACCCAGAGTCTTTAGCTCACTATCTTTCACAGAGAAGAAATATCCCAAACATATCAGTCTTCTTCCTGCCCTGGGGCAGTCCAGCACCGAAATGCTAGCCAATTCTCCTCTGAACAAGGTAGGAACTAGAGTCTGTTTTCTAGGGTCATTACATGTCTTTTGCAGTCCCCAGGGATAGACTCAGTCAGTTCACTGTAGAAGAGGCCATCTTCCCAATGCAACCTGTGCTTCCCAGGCTCTTGCCCATCGAGCTGAGAAGCTGCTTGTAGGCAAAGACCTTCAAGAGTAGGACACTCTATTTGTCCTCTGCTGAAGTCTGCCCTGTTGGGTCCACCTTCTGCCAATAGAGACTGCAGCTCAGGATGGTCAGCACGATCCAGATCTCCAACTAGAGTAAGGTCCTCTTCCAGATCTGATTCTTCCGTAGCTGGATCAACCACACAGGGTTGTGCCTCACACTCAGCCTTAGCTGGTGGAGGAGTCACAGGTGTGACTTTGGACAATCTTGGGGATGTCCTGGTTGGTAGCACAGGGTTGCTATCTGCTTTAATCTGGGAGGTCTTAGGTTTCCCCTTAGCCTCTTTCTTTTGCGTAATAGCAGTTAGTAAGTCCTATGGACTGGGGGTGATTGTTTCCTCTATCAATTCCCCTGGACAGCCTCTCAAGGTCCTCTACCTTGCAGGCCTAGTGAGCGCCTGTTTCCTTTTACTGGGAGGCCTGGGGGTACTAGGCACAACTCCAAGAGTGTTCGGGTCATTACCCAACAGGACTCTCCCAGACAATTCACTCTGCACACTAACATGTATCTTGGCAGTCATGTCATTGCACTGGATGAGAGCTGATAAATGGTTAAGCATTTGCACAGGGCCTCTAGCTAACTTGGTTGGGTGTTTGGGTGCCTTAGCAACATCCTCTACCTTGAAAAACGATTCATCAACCTGGCTCCAGTGTCTCTAATGGCAGGAGTCTCCTGGCCATTCACAAGAACACTATCCTTATAATACTCTTTATTATTATCTGGCATGGAATTATACACATCTAAATTCTGTTGTTCCCACAAACCCAGGGACACTAAAGAAACACTAGCTGAGACTCTCATGGGTTCATCTGCCAGTAGGTGAAAGTTTCCACTTGCCATAGGTACTTCTTCCTCTGGGGAGAAGGCTAAAGTGACAGTGTGGACCCTTGAAGGTTTACCCTTGCATCTGGGATCCCCTTTCACATGGTCAGTTGACTCACAAACCTAACATTTACCAAATGTCTTGATGAATGGGGGTTTGTTCTGACCCACCTCTGGTTTTGCACCAGGAGGTACACTAGCCTGATTCGGTTTCCCTTGTGGCTTACCATTGTTATATTTGGGGCCCTCTTTTGGATTGGAGGTTTTCGAATTCTCCTTGTTATCATTCTTTGGCTGCTTTCCCTCATTCTTCTTCTGAGTTGCCCCAGAATCCTGTGAGTAGCCCTGCTGGCAACCCACAAGTCAGCAGCTTCCCTAACTTCTTTGGAATTATCTCCTTAGAATCAGCCGAGTGCTGTCTGAGCTCAGGAGAGCAGGCATCATGTACTGACTCCAACATAACAAGATTTCACATACCTTCATAAGTAAGTGTTAACTCTGTAACCCTTAATCCAGCCCTCTAAATTCTTCAAACATTCACACACTCAGGTAGCCCAAGGGGTACCATCATGCTTTTGAAGGGTCCTAAACCTCTTAAGGTACTGGGAAAGGGTCTTCCCAAATCTAGCAATTAAAGCTAGCTTCACACACTCATAATCCATCCTATCCACCTCCCCCAACTCCATCACAACATCAAATGCAACAGTGGGTAGCCTAAAGAAGAGCCAAGGAAGCAACTGATTCCCTGTAATGTCTTGAATCCCATGGTTATACTCAAACATTGCCAACCAATTCAAAATATCAAGCTTAGCCTCATACATGCCAACAATTTCTTTAGGCATACAGGGTCTCTTTGGACTGGAAGACCTAGAAGACTCTGTGAGAGAAACATTCTCAATAGACAACTTTTTCATTTCTAGTGCACGGTTCAACTCCATTTCTCTGAGCTTAAGTTCTACGTGCTTTTGTTCAATTTGAGCATTAATACGTTTGAATTCCAATTCAAGCCTCATCTTTTCTAGAGCAATGAATTCAGGACTGAGTGTAGGACCTGTAGGGGTCCCAGTGGACAAAGGTTGAGGTTGCTGAGCAAGTAGAGGAGTAATAGGGACTATATTGTGAGACTCATCTGCCTCATCCATAATATTTGACACATTATCTTCCTCATCATGTTCCACACTTGCTGGAGGGGTAGGTGTTTCAGACCCACTCCCCAGACTTTGGTTCTCCAACAACTTTTCAATGAATTCTGACTTGTATTTGTATTTGTTTATTTGTATTGCGCACCTTGCCTCGGGGCATCTGGGCACATAATTTAAGGAGATGGCTACATACATGAGCAAAGCATTTCCCAAGTGGGAGAAGCCAAAAGAACATTTCTTGGCGAACAGCAAGTGATACAATGGTAGTAAAAAATAGTTACATACAGTTCAATCAGCAAGTTGCGTTGAGTGAAGTCAGAACAGGTGACACAACAGTAATTAAGTTGATACATACATACAGTACAATCAGCAAGTTGCGTCGAATGAAGTCAGAACAGGTGAGACAACAGTAATTAAGTTGGTACATACATACACCGTATAACATATAAGAAATGGCAGAGTGCCATGCAGATAGATATACCAGATAGCTATGTAAGGTAGGTGTGGTAGGTGACTGAAGAGAGCGACAGAGGCCTCTGATCCTACGTGGCCGAATTAGTTAGGATGTGGAGGCAGAGTCAATCTCGTGCAGCCAGAGTTTGGTTTTGTTCTTGAAGGATAGGAAGGAGGGTTCGACTCGGAGTGACGAGGGTAATGTGTTCCAAAGTTTGGCCGCAAGGACAGGGAAGCTTGATCCCCCAGCAGTCTGAAGTTTATATCTCGGTACTGTGAGTGTGTTAGAGTGGACAGACCTCAACGGTCTATTAGCTGTGTGCCGTGAGAAGCGATTGGTAAGGTAGGCGGGAGCTGAGTTGTTCTGAGCCTTGTGCGTTAGCGCAAGAGTTTTGAGGGAGATTCGTGAGTAATAGGCAACCAATGTAGGTTGCGTCTTGCATCCGAGATGTGGAACCTCCTAGGGAGGTTAAGGGCTACCCTAATGTCATTGTTCTGCATGACTTGTAGCTTATCGATATTTCGTTGGCTAGTTGCTAAGTACAGTGCATTGCAATAATCAATTTTAGCCATGATGAGGGTTCTCGCAGTTGTCAGTGATTAAGAAGGGTCTGCAGGCGGTGATCAGTTTGCATGGTTATGCAGAAGCAGAGACAACAGCATTCGTTTGTCTAGTAAGGGAGAGTGTTGAGTCCAGGTAAATGCCAAGTGTTTTAGTATCGTTGGACACTTTGATGGTGTTCCCATCAATAGAGAAGGTTTTATAGGCAGAGTCAAGTTTAGTGAGTTTGATGTGTGACCCAAGGATGAGTAACTCAGTTTTTTCATCATTAAGGCAAAGCCCATGATGTGCCATCCAGGCCTGGTAGACATTGTTGAGTGCTTTAGAATAAGTGATGTAGTTACCAGTGATGGGGATGAGTATCTGGGTGTCATCTGCATAGCTGGTATGCTAGACACCCAGATAGTCAAGAATGTCGAAGAGTGGCTTTGTAAACACATTGTACAAAGTTGGAGAGACGCAGGAGCCTTGAGGAACTCCACACGGGACAGGTGCAGGATTGGCCGAGGCAGAGGGTGAGAAAACCCTCTTGGTTCTGTTGGCCAAGAATGATTTGATCCAAGAATTGGCTGCATCTGAGAAATGTGCAGCTGTTTTAGGTGGTGACATAAGATTTGATGATCGACCAGGTCAAAAGCTGCTGAGAGATCCAGGAGGAGTAATAACACCAGCTTGCCCTTGTATTTTAGGTCCTCTATTTGTGTTTTTAAATCAATCAAGGCTGCTGTTTTGCTTACACAGATTTTTGAAATGATAAACAGTGTAAGTAAGGAGGGTCTCCTGACTATAGCTTTCCATATGGGAGATGATTAAAATTGCTTTTAGTGGCGTTTAGCCTTGTGGTTAGTTGAGCAAAGGTAATAGCAGCACTCTAAGTGTAATCACTATACTTTATCCTCACCACTCTACACCAGTGTTAGGCAGAATCATATGCAGTACCCTTTGGGAACACCACACACAATTAGGACTACAATTAGGACTACAAGTGTAAGTACAATTTCACCTTTGATACAAGTCTGTACTACACAGTAAAGTGGTAGCCATGGCTGAGCAGCCAGACTTATCGCAAGAGTAAAGTGAGCAGTACCAGAAGTTACACAAAGGACAGCAATTACTATGGTTCAAACAAACACTGATTCAAGGTTTCTGAGTAAAAGAATATACATTTATTTACATTATCAGTTATAAAACAGTTCACTACTATAAAGCAGCAGAAAATAAATCACAATCTTAATAAACTACAACAACACCCAATCAATTCTGCACAAGTTAAGCTCAAAATGAAGTGTGAGCAAAATGGCACTCAAGCATTTTAAAAGGGGAGGAAAGACAAGGTTATACAAAATCAACAACACCAACAATTCATAGGCAGGGCAATCTAGAAAAGGCTACTAGAACTTGGATTCAAGTCAATAAGCCTGAGCCAATGTTAATGGTTCAGAGTCTTTGCAGAGGATCACACAATTCAGAGTCGTTTGCGGTTAAGTCTTTTCCAAGAGTTCAAAACGAAGTTGGTCGGAGGAAAAGTTATTCAAAGGAGTAGAGAAGGACAAGCCTTTGGAGAGGTGAAATATTTCAAGCACTTTCACCGCGGTCGAACGGAAAGAACGACCGGATTTGCAAAGGATCTTAAATGGAGAAGAATGCTGCAGCTGAGGCAGTTGTTTCTGGCAGTTTCTGCAGGCTCACAGTTCCTGAAGTGACTGTTGTGGTGACAAGAAGGAGGATGTCTGGAGGGTCCTGCACTGCCCGGGGATGAAGCCAGCAGCGGAGCAAAACGTCGAATAAAAGGTGCGCTCCTTAAAACCCAAACAGGTTCCGTTCCTCCTGGATATCCTGTTCACTGCAGCGATGCACAGCAAATTCGACCATGAGAGGGAGGCCGGCGTTTGGCGACCTGGTTGGTCCCACCAAGCTCAAGGGAAGAAGATTCCTTGCAGATCTTCTCTGTCATCGAAGTTTCGGGCAATTCAGACCTGCAGCAGGGCTTCACCTGGATGTCCAGTAGTTGCAGCAGTTGTCTTCCTTCAGCTTCTCTTCAGTTCTCTCGATCCAGTGGCGACTCTGCCTTCCAAGTCCCAGAGACCTGCTTTTAAGCAGTTTTCCCCCATTCACACAGCCTGGCTGTCAATCACACAGTAGGGTGGCTGTCCTGGCTGGACACTCACCTAGCCAATCAAATTAGAGTGTGACTTGTGTCTCCAAGGAGACCCTGTGCAGGGGGCTTCAAACCCCTCCCTCACATCCTGTCCACTCAGACACTCAGGCGCCTAAGGAAGGCTTCTGTGCAGAAGCCCACCAAAGGACGGCGAACAAAGGAACCAAACCTGGTTTGGTGCGCAGAGTAAAACACGAGAAAGACCTTTACAAAAAGAAATGGCGAATAAACCTGACCGAAACCAAATAAAAATAAAAGGGGTCCAGCGGGTTAGAGTTTGAGGCTACCACCAAAGCCTCTAACGGTACCGAGGCTATTTTCATAGCTCGCGGTAGAATAAAAATGGTAGATTTAACTGCCACCAGCCAAATCCTAGAGAAAGGGGAACAAAATAATGTTCCATGACAATCAGACAAAAAGGGATAACTATTAACCCATCCAGTACTCTATGGGAAGATAGGGTGTACTGGGTCTGTAGATTTAAAAAGACTAGTAAAGTCAATGGCAACTTTACATGTTCTGGGACACAATTGTCAGTCATATTTAAGTCAAAGTCCAGCTTCCGTGAGTTAGAGATGGCCTTATAGTATGTTCCCATTTCAAACTTTACAGGTGTACAAGAAAGAGGCAATTTTAGGGACAAGGTGTAGCTTGGTACACTTTATATAACAGGTTGGGGCACTTGAGTTATAAGGTTTTGCATCTGCCTCGTGCACTGATTGGACAAAAAGCCGCCAAAGACCATAAAAAGGACTGGTTATAGCGAGATGAGAGATGTATGTGAAAGGCCACATTTGTTTTTCTTGGTGCTGCAAATGTCCAGGCGGCCTTACAACAGTCTGGCAGTAATCGGGTTAACAAGGTAGTGTATTACGCGCTTTAACTGTAAGATCCTCAACAAGGCGTACAATAAAGGTTATGTTACGTTAACAGTTTTCGTACCAGAGTACAGCGCAACTGACACCAAAAGAGGCAACCTGGCGCTATGATTGAAACAAGGTGACACTATGTGAAAAACAAGGAGAGCAAAGTTTTCAGAGCTTTCTTGAAGTGTGTCTGAATAGGGCAGGCCTGAAGCGCAATTGGAAGCACATTCCATAACATAGCAGCTCTGACTGAAAAACTATACAGCCTCTTATCCTGCCACAACGAACTCTAGGGACAACCAAAAGAGAGGTCCACCGAGCGCAGCGCACGAGTAGGAACATATGGACGGAATTTCGAATGCAAGTATTCTGGCCTTATACACTAAGCAGAGGGATTTGAAAGAAATACGCTTGGCCACTGGAAGTCAATGGAGAGACCTGAGAATGGGTGAAATGTCCTCCTGGTATGGGGTGCCAGTGACAAGTCGAGATGCAGAATTTTGTAGCGCCTGTAAACGATGGACTAAATAGTCAGGCTGAGCCAGATATAAAGAGTTACAGTAGTCAATCCTACTAATAATAAGAGCATAGACCACTGGAGCGCGCAGATGGGGCGGAATGTAGGGAAGAACTTTCCTGAGTATTTTCAATTGAAAATAAGCAGCCTGGCAGACCAGCTCAAAGAGAAGACACAGAGTCAGCACCTACAACCATAACCTCGGTCTTATCACCGTTGAGTTTTAACCAGTTCTCGCTCATCCAGCATCCCACGACAGAATGGCATTCTCGCAGCTGAGTGGCATTGGCTGGATGAAGTAAATGACGTTGGACCAAGATCTGAGTGTCATCAGCATACGAGAAGCATCAGAAGCCGTGGGAGCGGATCAGAGCGATAAGAAGCTGGATGTAGATATTGAACCGCGTGGGGGAAAGCGCAGAGCCCTGTGGCACCCCGCACAGCAGAGCTACAACTGCTGAAAGAAAAGGTCGAAGCAGAAGTTGCTGAGAGCGGTCAGATAAAAATGAGCAAAACCACGAGCGAACAGAAATTATGGGTATAATATATGCAGAAGGTCCTTAAATGGGGTTAGTGGTTACGTGACCGCAACTGCATGTGAAGTGAATTGCATTCAGGCCCAGAGCGGCCTTCATTATCAGCAGTTAGAACGATTAGTCTGCATTGAAGAGTTCTTGCAATCTACTGAAGCACTGTACAGTAAGGGTGAATGAAATATTCAATCAAGACCAATTCCGGGGATCATTTAGTGCGTGGGAGAGGGAAGGGGAGGAAATGCAGGTATGGGCGGAAGGGCCTATGAAATAAGCGAGTGCCATGGGAGGTGAGGTAGACCGAACCAGGGGAATGCAGAGAGTGCAACCAGGGGAATGCAGAGAGTGCAGAGGAAGGACGGTCCACGTGCTAAGTGTAAGGCAAGGGGCTGGACGGGCTCAAGGGGTGAAGGCTTGAAATAATCAACATTTTAAGAAGTACTAGAAGATTTTGCTTTATTGGTTATTGGCCTACATAGTGACTGTCTGTAGTGGGACGTACTAGCCAACTAGGCTGCACATGCAAGGACAATTCTCCTAGTAGTTTAAAATCCACGAGTCTGGTCCCTTAAAGGCAGTCCCATAATTGACGTGATAAACTTACAGTAGCTATATGATCCTTGGGAATAAATGTCATGGAGCTGTCTCACTCAATGGCATAACGTGTGAGTAACCGAGGAAAGCTCTTAAGACTGGATAAAGGCAGCTTGGTCTTGTCAACCAAATTCTCAGCAGGACAGCTGGAATAATTCAGCATGCTGACTCGGGGGCAAGTTCCATTATATTTGACTGAGACAATTAAGGAATGCTTTGGCGCAGCATCTATGGCTGCAGCAACAGGCCCGAGTGGGGGAGGGGGAATTCACACAATCATAAATGTATGATGTTGCGCTCGGCCTAGGTTAAATTTATTTGCCCTCGCTCAACCTGAACACCGCAGGAAATTCCTCCACCATTGTCCAAGTAAGACTGTGCCGGTACCAGTTTAAGCAACTGGTGTCTCCAACTTTTCTGTATTCAGTGGCTCTAATTTCACCTTCTGCTGTAAGACACATTGAGCTCCAGCAACCAAGAGGTCTCATAACACTGTGATCCAGAGTCTGTAATCTCTGGCACAGGCTGAATGATCAACAAACGATTCCAAACCATGTTTATAGGTCCAAGTGCCTTTATTATAACAACTGAAAACTAAGGGATTCCATTTGACAGACAAATGTGGGGGAGGCTTGATTGAAACAAAACAAATCACACTTCCTATTAGGCCTGGACACCTCAGTCCATCCCTCTGTCCATCAGGCACCACCTTCCTCGCAGTAAAAAAAATATTAACTCACAGTCCTTGGTATTTGAAGCGCCGCAAACCTATTTCTTGGCTGAGATGTCTGTTTTATCAGGATGTTACTCCTATGAGTCTTGTCCTAGATACCTTCAGCACTTCCACAGCTGTGCCTTACATTGTTGAGCTGTGGGTCAGATGGCCAACTCTTTAAGATCCTTAGCAGGATTGCGTTGGGCTCAAAGGTTATTGGTTGCCAGAGACTTTCTTGGCTTATCCTCTTCCAAGCAAGGTGTCTCACTAGGTACTTGGCCAGTGGTGTAACACAAAATGCGTGGCCCCTTGTGAGCTCTGTTGAGGTGCGCTCCCAAGCTCCTGAAAGAAGCATGTTCTGTGCCACAGATTCTAGGGCCGACCATCACTCATGCCTAATGATTATGACGTTCCTGCTGCTGCTCCGGCATGATGCAGATGGCAACCAAATGTTCTAGCTGGCATTGTGTGCAGTCAGTAACATTATTATGCACATGGCAGCAGTGGGGCAGCAGCTCTTTAGGGCATACAGCTAGGAGGGGGCAGTAATACTGTAAACGATTCAAGGTCAGTGGTGTCCGGTGCATGTCTTAAGTGGAGGGGCATTAACATCTTCCACAAATTAGCGCTAGTGACCAAGCATAGCAATAATGCCCTAAGTAATGTAGGGACAAATCAGTGTTTCTCTTGAGAAAATGATTTAAAAAATCTGTTAAATGGTGCATTTTACTGCATAGTATTTTGAGGGAAATGGGTTACAAAGTCATACAATTTACAGTTGGTTCTCTAGTCCAATGTATGAAACAATCTAGTAGATGTAGTACTCAAGAGCAGTTGACAAAATTCCCATGATGCCTGGGTTCATAACAAATGCCAGCATTGCCATTGTAAGTCATTTTTATGCAGCTGCACCCACAATATATCCCAGCATCGCCAGTGTAGTGAAGTCAATGTTGTGAAGTTGAGTCCATAACAAAAGCAAGAATTCCTAGTGCAAAGCACTTTGATTTTGTGCCCACAACCTATGCCGTTTTTTGGTCCCTGTAATAAGTTTTATGAAGCTGCAAACACAATCTAGGCTTGCATGGTCAATGGCAATCATGTTGATGAAGCTACAGCCACAATTTATTCGACCATTCTCAATACAGAAAATTAGATGATGTTGCACAAACACTATAAACCAGCATTTTCACTATCAATACCTTCCATGATGCAGCCCCGTGCCGCAAAACACATGGATGCATTTACCACACCCAAGCCTTCTCTTTCTATGCTCCTAGACTCTGAGATCTCCTACCCATGAACACCAGACAAGCCCCCTCACCTTTACATTTCAGGAAAGGGCTCAAGAACATCCTCAAGGAATGGCTTCTCTCTAACACCTAGGTCCATACACCTTCCACTCTCCACTTAACCCGAGACTGTGCAATCTGCTACTCCCTTTTTCCTCCCCTAGCTACTTGTAGATGCATTGGTCTAAATAGCCTGCCCTCCCCCTTCCCCTTTGTTAGCTCCCCGCTCCCATGTATTGATTGCTTGCAATCTGCTTCCCTCACCATATCCTTCCCCCTATTACTTGTGAAGCGCTCTGTTGCTTTCTGAGGCTAGGCCCACGCTCAATAAACATCCACATAATAATAAAAATCATTAGACCATTAGACACTGCAAACATGTGTTTTGGGTCACTGAGCATGATCTTGGGTGGTCTTGATTACATCCATTCTTCATATTGTAAATACATTTCTCTGACTCCGTTTTGTAAATAAATCAGTGTTCATAAATAAAATATTCTCTCATTATATAAACAATTCAATACGTGATTAAGTCTCTCTCATTCTATGAATACATCTCCTATTGGCAAGGGTAAAGAGATAAATAGGGATATAAAATATACAGGGTCATAATGCGTTATATTTATGCACATGTTTGTGATAATGATGTAAGCATATAACCTTTATGCGAACTCAAAGCATACTGGGCTTTGTTTTAATTTAGTCGCAATACTTATCCTAACAGTGAAAGCATTGCTAAATATGAGTCACATATACCATTTGGACATGCTTTTTCATTTGTGTGTGAGGCTTGTCCTGAGCAAAAAATGACTTCTCATGTTGCTCACATTCGATGAACATGGTGACGATTAGTTGGGGAAAGAAGTGTGTTACTGTGGTCTATTTTAGTGCCCCCGTGGACACGGGGTTCATGGGGCCACCCGGCCTGGGGGGCCCCTGCTGCGCTAGTTTCCTTAGCTCCAGGTTAACTACCCCTCCTTGTTTCCCTTTCTTTTTTAACACTAGTTCTTTCTTCCTCTATGTTGGTTATCTTCTTGTTATTTTTTTTTTACTTAGTATATTACAGTCAATAATTTTACGTTTATACAGCAACAGTTCGTACCATCCATATGCCAAATGATGGCCATTTATTTGTCTGAGATCAGTTATTGCAATTATCCATAAGCGATTCATGTGTATACAATTCATCTAACAAAGACTTATTCACATACCAACATTTTGTAAGATGAAAAATCAAACAAGCGTAATTTCCCTGCATGCAACCATCACATCATTTTTCACTGCTACATAATCTGTCATTCCATACGCTAACAAATGTCTCTTCCAAAACATTCAAGTATTCACAGCCTTTTCAAATTATAGGAACAGCATAACCAGCAGTTCCTCATAGATTTGTCAACATTTAAACTACTTCCAACAACCTCCATAGTTTACACAATATTAAATGTGATTCTCAACTAATCTTGCAGAATGTAACTGTTGGGAAACTCAGTAAGATGGTGGGCTTGGGTGCATATGGAATGTGTGAAATCTGGTTGCTAAGTCAACCATATTTTGGTCCCTGTCTAATTCAGTAATGCACTTTTTCAAGAGTTTTAAAGTAAGTAGCAGATATCTTCAGCTCATTAATGTCCATATGAGTGCACCAATCTTTACTCTCCATCAAGAGTAGATCAACAGTCGTCTGTTTAGCACCTAGTCTATAAGGAGAACTCTCCCTATCTTATTCATTGGAGTTTTCTCAGAATCTCAGAATCTCATTTCCAATAGAAATTCATCATGCATAATTTCTTGGTAAAAGAAGAGTGAATATCCAATTCAGCATTCGAGTATTCCACAGAAAGTTTCCCTGGAAGCCCCGTAAGCATTCTTCAGTAATAACCTTCCAGCTTTCTTAGTTCCCTTCTAAAGCCGGCTCCCCATATTTATATACAATACATCACTGCAGAAGCAATTTTAGCATTGTTTTCAATGAGTTCACAGAGTAGCCATTGTGCGCTACTGCAAAGGTTCTAATGGCCCCTAGATGTCATATGCTGGTTATCTCTCCTCCTCTCCTATGTATGTCTCTCTTTACTCCTTGACGACTCGCCACACTCTAAGCTGACCCTTTTCACTTCCTTCATGGATGTTTCTTCTTACCTCTTCTCTATTTCTTTGAACCTCCTTAGTATTTGTCTGCGCCTCTATAACATCTTCCATCCCTCCTCTCTCTCTCTGACACTCTCTTTACCATTGAAGGCAAGCCCCTGAACGCTCACACAAGAACAAATACAACCCGCTATGGAAAAAAGGCCCAAGTTGCCCTTGTAAGGATAACAAGTTTTAATTTCACACAAAGATGAGAGCAACACCAACAAACTCTGCTGCCAAGAACGTTCTGCTGAAAGATGGTACACGCAGAGACTTAAGAGGGGACACATTGTCATTGTGACGCAATACATAGAGTAAAAACCTGTGCGGCTGGTCGGTGTGCGCCTATACACGATCCGCCTGCCTCATAAGGAATGTTAATGTTATGTTAATGTTAAAGGATATTTGTACCACGCACTATCACCACCAAAGTGGTCCCTGGCGCTCTGGCAGCTCTGAAAGAGGAAGGGAAGGGGGGTTCGTGGGAAGGACCTAGAAAAGTGCTAGAGAGCAGTGATGTACTTTTGGCGGCCTCAGCCCGGTGGGTCCGTTGGCTGGGCCTGGGGTGTTTTGCGGGCGGTAGTCGTTGTGTACTGTTGTGCAAGTCTATGTGTGTTTTTGTTTTGTTGTTGCCATGTAGTGAAGTTTGTGCGGTTTGTTGTGCTGTAGGTTTGTGGTTGTGTTTGGTTTGGAGTTTGAGAGATGTATGCAGGGGGGAAATTGTTAGTGCAGTTGGTTAGTTGGCATCTCTATCCTGACTTGAGGTGGAGGGTTTCTGTAATCTCCCCAAATGGGTTTCGGTAGCCCCCCTATGACTCTGTCCTGATCTGGGTCCATCCAGCCTTCAAGGTCCCTTTCACATCTAGCCCCCGCCTCCCCCAGTCTGCTCGCAGCCCTACCTATCTTCCCTTTCCACTCATACAGCCAGCGCACCTGCCAATGTCCACAGCTCAGCTATTGTGGTGATTGCCAATATCCCGACAATTCCAAAACACTGTGGTACCTGGAGGCAACTAAGGGGTGAGTACGGATGTTGGGTGGGATTAGGGTAGGGTTGTATTCCGTCTCCATGGGTATCACCAGTGTTGCACTCTATCCGGTGGGACTCGTGCGGGTGCCGTGGGAGCTTCCCAGTCGGTTCTGGGAGTTGTTCGAGTCTAGCCTAATTTAGTTGTACCTTTTCCTTTCTCTTTCAGTTTTTCAGTTTGAGTCTGTGGTGTTGAAGAGCCAGGTTTTTAGTAATTTCCTAAATTTTAGGTGATCTTTGGTGTTTCTTATTTCTTTTGGGATGTTATTCCAGGTTTTTGCAGCTAAGTGGTAGAAGGAGGTGCCTCCAAGTTTTTTCTTGAGGTATGGTTTTGGTTCCAAGCGGATTTTGTTGCATGACCTGAGGAGTCTAGTTGGCTTGTAGATTGTTATTTTCTTTTGTAGGAATTCTGCTCCTTGTCCGCTGATTGCCCTGTGCGTGATGCACATTGTTTTGAAGGTGATGCGATGTTTTACTGGGAACCAATGTAGTGTTTTTATAGCAGGAGTAATGTGTTCTCTTCTTGATAGTTTGAGGAGTAATCTGGCAGCTGTATTTTGGATCCATTGTAGTTTCTTCAGGAGGTATTCTGGTAATCTGAGGTAGAGGCTGTTTGCATAGTCGATTTTTGACATGATGAGGGCGACGATAGTGAGTGTTTTGTGCGTGAAGGAGAGGAAAGGTAAGAGATTCTTCTTGCCGTGTGGAGGAGGAAAAACAATTTCTTGACAGTTGCATTTATTTGTGGTTCTAAGGTTAGGGTGTTGTCCATCAGGACTCCCAGATTTTTTACTACCTTAGATGGTGATGGTGCGGTTCCCATTTCAGCTGGCCAGGGAACAGCGGTTTTGTTTTCTTAGTCTTTAGATATGATCATGATTTCTGTCTTTCCTGGGTTGATTTTCAGGTTGTTGGCGGTCATCCAGTTGAAGACTTCTTTTAGACACTCGATTAGGGTTGCGTGATCGGCTTGGGTGTCTTTGATTTTGTAGATGATTTGAGTATCATTGGCGTTGTTGTAGCATGTGATGTATTTTTTGAAGATTCTGATAACCGGTGTCTGGTAGATGTTGAAGTACAGTGGTGATAGTGAGGATCCTAGTGGCACTCCACAGTCGTTAACTCTTGGAGTGGATTTGAAGGGTTTGATCCAAACGGTTTCTGTTCTGCCTGCTAATCCAGAGTAGTGCTGTGTCTGTTATGCCTATGTCTTCTAGTCTTTCGGTTAGGGTGTCATGACTAACTGTGTCGACAGCTGCGGAGAGGTCGAGTAGGATAAGGGCTGAGGTTATGTTTGAGTCTGCATTCGTTTTTTGGTCGTCCCAGATGGATAGTAGTGCTGTTTCCGTTCCTCTTGCAGGTCTGAAACTGACTTCAGCTTTGTCTAGCAGGTGGTGTTTTTGTACGTGTTCTTGGGTTAATTTATACACATAGGTTAGTTTTGCCGGGTAGGGTATGTTGGAGATCGGCCTGTAGTTGGAGAGGTCTTCTACGTTGCCACTTGTGTTTTTCAGAAGTGGTTTGATATATGCTGATTTGAAGGTCCTCGGTACATTTGCTGTTGCTAGTGATTGGTTAAAAAGGTTTCTATAGTATTCTGCTGGCGTTCCTTGTGCGAGGATTGATTTGTAGATGTCCGGGGACAGGGATCCATGGGTGATCCAGCTTTCTTGCTGTGTTTTACCAGCATTGTGAATGCCTCTGCTGATACTTCAGGAATGTTTTTTAGTTTGTGCTGAGGTTCTGTGATAGGATCACTCAGTAGTGTGTTGTGGTCGGTTGGTATGTTTTGCATGGTTTGTCGGATGTCATTGATTTTTTTTTTTAAGTGGTCTGCCAGGTCGTTGCATAGTTTCTCTGAGGGGGTTGGGGTGTTGTCACAGCCTGGTGGGTTTCTAATCTCTTTAATTATGTTAAACATTTATTTTTGTGTGTTGGTGGCATTGGTGATTCTGTCATCATAATGCCTTCTCTTCGCCTTTTGAATTTCCTTTATGTATGCGCGGATTTGTCTCTGGAACATTGTTTTTTTGTCTGGGTTGTATTCTTTCCTCTATTCCAGTTCCATCTTTTTGTTTACCTTTTTCATGGTGCTTCATAGTGGAGTGAACCATTTTGCCATTGCTCTTTTATTTGATGGGGTGAATGGTTTTTCTGGGGTGATCTTGTCGATTGTGTTTGCAATCCATTTGTGTAGTAGTTCCGCTTTCCCGTCTAGGTCAGCCAGATCTAGTTCTGTAGTTGAGGGTTTGGTTAACTCCAGTTGTTCGAATAGGTTGCTTTCTTTGACGTGTTTCCAGTTTCTTTTTGTGGTGGTTGTGAGTTTGGGAGGTTGGATGTAGACTTGAGTAGGCAGAGTGATCACGAATGGGATGATGAGATGGTCGCTCCACAGTATTTGTATTGCCGGTGCCGTGGTGATGAGTTTTATTTTGGCGAAAATTGCATCAAGGGTGTGTCCTGCCGAGTGTGTTACTCCTTTGACTAGTTGTCATAGTTTCATGGTATTGAGTTGTTCAATCAGTGAGTTTCGGGAGTTGGCGTGACTGTCTTCAAACCAGATGTTGAAGTCCCCCAAGATGATTAGGTGTTCGTGGTTGATGGCTATGTTGGTGATGGCTTCCATGAAGTTGTCGACGAAGGTTGCATCATGTGTCGGTGGTCTGTACACCAGGATGAATGTGAAATTGTTTTTTGGGCTTGCTGTTAGGTGTATTACCATTGTTTCGCAGTTGAGAATGTTGAGCGGTTCTTCTGTTTTTATTTTCAGGTGTCCTTTGAATGCTATTGCGATTCCTCCTCCTTTTTTGTTTTTCCTTTTTAATTGAAGGCATTTGAAGTTGTTTGGAAGGCAGCCCTGGAGTTTGATTTTGTAGTTGTTGTCCAGCCATGTTTCTGTGATGAACAGGATGTCAATACCACTGTCATCGAGTAGGTTGAAGATCTCTGTTGAGTGTTTTGACATGGATCTACCGTTTATAAGATTGCAGTGGAGTTTGGAGGTGTTGTTTGGTTTGGACTTTCTTGTTGAGGTCGTCTTTTGATCTGTGTTGGGGTTTCCTTCCTGGTCGATCTCTTGTTGAGGTGTAGGTTTGCTAGATCATTGGTTCCAGCCCAGTCTATCTGTCTTCCATCACGTGGGTGCTGTGGAGATCATCTTCTTCTCACCAACGAAGATCAAAGAGAAAATTAACTATACTCCTAACACAATTCTACTTTATCATCCTACTGGGCACCTGGCAGACTCTAAGACTGGCACAAAGGAGGTTCTCGGGCACTCTAACCTTCACACATACATTTATCTCACTCCCTTCCATGCCATCCGGCTCCAAGGTCTCCACCCTTCTTTTGAACTATAATGTATCCCTCCCAGCACCTCACAATACAAATCATGTGATTGTAACTAGAAGATGTGCATCATCCGTCCTCTGAATATTTAAGGACTCGTTACTTTGGGGTTGGTGGTCAAAGGGCTCCTGGTGCCATGAAATTCAGGGATCTTGAGGTTTAGTCAGTTATATGGGCTATAACTCGTAGTCGCCTCGGGATGGGCCAGGTCATACTTTGGCAAGTGTGCGATAACATGCACACCAGGCCACGGTCTATGATCGCGGCCGTGTAGGGCACATTCCTTACGAATAGAAAAACATTGGTGCAACACTGTTAGAACAAAGTGACTCTGGGGTACTTACCTGCCCCTGGACATGTTACCTGCATTCCCTTTGGGTACAGTTGCGTTTAGGTGAAAGACTAGACTATAAGCTGTGACCTGTGATTTGTAATGTAATCATGCCGCCTACTTCTGTAAATGCGATCCTATTTACACTGTATCCATTTCTGGTGGCACTAACTCATTTCTGCTGAAGTTGATGAACTTTGTGTCTAGCTAAAATGTATCTTGTCTTTTGTGGGCCTCTGCTTGTGTTTTAGATGTTTCCAGCCCTCTAGAACTATTATTGATTGACTGAGATGTGTGCATTTGTATTTTCATAAATACTATGGCCTAGAGATCTCGCTATTCTGTTAATTTGTTAGTGTTGTCACTGGGATCCTGTATGACTATTTTGACTGTGTTTTAGTGACTGATTCCCTTCTCTTCTCACTTCTTATCTTTATATGTAAAATGCCTACCTCCCGGTAGTGGACCTACAATGTAATATGGTGTCTGTTTGG
This sequence comes from Ambystoma mexicanum, assembly GCF_040938575.1. Lineage (NCBI taxonomy): Eukaryota > Metazoa > Chordata > Amphibia > Caudata > Ambystomatidae > Ambystoma > Ambystoma mexicanum. Next base: position 970,481,976 of record NC_090936.1, on the reverse strand, counting down.
CTCCTCGCGCCATGCTGGTTCTCGTCAACTCCAGCAATGCTTGCTTACAGGCAGCTGGTAAGAAAGCACATGTCTCTGCTCAAACCATACAGTCAAGTTTCCACTGCCTAGCTCGCAGAAGCCTGGTTATCAGTCAAGCAAGTAAAGTCAGAGACTCACATTGTCCTTAAAATGTGCCTTCTTCGTACCAAAATCAGTTTTTATTGTTGGTTAGCAGTGACCCTTTCCACCACATTAACAAGGTCAATACTCTCACTGCAAGGACCCTACCTCTCAACTTGAGTAACAGTGACTCACCATTCCAGGGTAGTGGTCTTTATACAGACTGGCCAGGCAATCCCCAGAGCTGTAAGGATGTTTAAGCCATGCAGGTTTGGGGTTGTACTTTCTAACTACCCTAAGATGGCCGTGGGCTTTTCCATAACCAACCCAGGTTGCCAGGGTAAATTTGTAAAGATCTCCAAGAACAAAGTTGGCATTGGTTCCACTTTATCTGCCCTCCTGGCAAGTGGCCTGCAGTTAACCCCTTCCACTGTCCCCTAGGCATGGTATGTCTTGGGAATGCATGACCTTGGGGTGCTGTACTATCCGTAATCCTAGCAGACCTTGTGTCTTTAGAGTACCTGATTGCAGTGATCAATCTCAGTTAGTGATTGACTCAGGAGCTTGGGGGATCCTTTGAAAACCAGGTGTGGCTCATGGCCCCCAAAGTCACCCCAGTCTCATCACATAGCCTCCAGCATGACTGTCACAGCTCCTTTTGTGCCACCTACCACGGTATACACACTGAGCGAGAGAGAACTGAGGTAGGTTGGTAAGCTGCTTTTGTGTCATAAATAGACGATCTCCTGTCTCCTGTAGTTTTAACGAAGGAAATTACTTTGTGGTAATTAACTTTGTTACAATTACTTCGAATTACATTGAATTGTCTACATGTTGTCAAGGGTTAAGGGGTTTAAGAAACGGTTGGGGCTGGGGTGGTAATGAAGTAGCAGTCAGGGCATGGGAGGACACCCTCATTAAAAGAAAATAAATTGAAGTAATTGCAACAAGGTAAATTACCACAAAGTAATTTAATTTGTTCTAAAAACATGGAACCAAATGGGCCTGTCGAATGAACTGCACTGATGTTTAGTAATGAAGAATGAAGTTGAAGTAGGCCCAGGAAAGGACATCCGATGTATGAACGTACAGACATATGCACCAGAAAGGTAAAAAGACATCCCTGCCATGCCTTTACATGGTTACATATTGGTGGCAGGTGTAAGCAGGTGCGCTCTTCTAGGAGGGTAATTTTACCGCTGTGAACAAGTTCCCTGTCCAGAAGGGATGGTATCTTGAGGTAGATACCCTAGGTCCCATCACACCACAAAGTAGTGGATAGCCAGTCAGTAATTTATAACAAGTAGAAAGTTGGAATATTATATTATAGCTTTATAGACCTGCAGCGCGTGCTGTTACCGGGCGTTATGGGCCCTAAAGACTGAGTTAATTTACCTTTAACGAGGGATAAGGGCCCATAACGACAGTACGGCCCGAGGGCGAGGTCTATAAAACTATTAGAACCCATGGGCAAACACACAAAATGTTTATGTAAAAATATATTTTTTTGGGGGGAGCTTAAATATTACATGTGGAATATTTAAGTTTACAAAAAAATATGAAAAACAACATGACAAAAACCTATTCAAACCCATGGCTAAAGAGAAAAGAGTTCATTTAAAAATATATATATATTTTTACTATTATATTGTTTTTTTGGGGACTTCAATTCTTATTTATTTTAAATTATTTGTTTCATTCATCCTGGATCCTGGAGCTCACGAGAGGTGGGAGGGCAAGAGAGAGTGGGAGTGAGGGGAGACAGTGGGGATAAAGTGCTCACAGAAAGAGGTAAGTGAGGTAGTGGGAGAGGGAACACAGAGTGAGGAGTGGGTGGGCACAGAGAGGAGCGAGTTAGTGAAGAAGCAAGTCAGGTGATGAGAGAGTGGATACTCAGTGAATAGTGAGTGGGTACACAGAGGTTCATTAAAGGGGAACAGTAGGGGGGTTGGAAACATGCCCTCAAAGGGAGGAGTTATGAGTATGCGACAGAGCACAGGGAGGGGTGACCGGAGGAGTACAGGGAAGGCAAGGCAAGGGATAGCAGAGAAAGGATAGTTGAGTAGGGGCGAGTGAGTGCACAGTGAGGAGGGAGGGGGCACAGGGGAGGTGAGGGAACACAGCCTGAGGTGAGTGCTTGGGTTCATGGAATGGGGGGAATTGAGGGACAAGTAAAGGGTTCCTCTCCGACTTCACGGCGACCCCCAGCCTTCATGCATTTAAACAAAACAAAAAGCATGGTATTTGTAGTCAAATGTTATTTTAAAGAAGGCCACTAGACGGGGTGTGAAGCACTGCTAGTGCACACCTTTCCGAGCTACAAGAAAGCGAAGGGCAAATTTGCGGGTTATAATGAAACTGCGAAGTATACCGTTTCTTATAGCCTGCAAATTGACCAATAGGAAAAGGGTATTCACCGGCCCAGGGTTCTAATTAAATATAGAAATCATCAAAATGTATAAAAGTTATTTTCTTTTGAAATTAATAGCAATCCATCTGTAATATATTCCAATTATGTTCAGTCACAGATTAGATTCCAATCATGTTCATTCAAGAACTGATCTTCTAACTCTACGCTTTTCGGGAAACCTTCCCTTCATCGGGAGCTATATCCTTAATCTAACAATAGTATGAAGAAACAGTCACTAAGATACTTTGGTTTAACAAGAAATTCTTAAGAAATAGACACATAGAAACTAGCAGCAGTAAGCATATAAGCTAATTATTTATCCAAATCCGTAATGGACTTAGTCATTAAAGAGAAAACATCATAGTATTACATACGCATACATTCATTCATGTAACTATGTTACATCACAAGACGCTATAACGAAATGCTGTTAAGCACGTCCTCACGTAAATAGGAAACACTGTACCACCCTCCCACCTGTGAGAAGAACAGAGCAAAAGCAACAGATAGAAGAATGTAGTGCTTTGAGTATCATAGGCACATTTTGAACCACAAAAAGCATATGCCTTTGGATGCAAATGGTGCAAAGGTGACCTAAACAGACTCTAGGGCCCAAACTGGGCCAATGGGGGCAGTCAATGGTTGATAGTACTTTGTTTTGGGTCTTTGGTGGGTTGACGGTGTTGAATCCAGCTTCAAGCTCAGTTTCGGGTATGTTGGATCATTTGTGGGTAAGCGGGCATCAAGCAGGTCTGAATGCGATAGCTCTGTGCTGTTCGAAGGTGGTTTTCAGAGAAGCAAGTCAGGTCTCTCCAAGGTTGAGCCGGGCCAAGTCTGGTTGTAACTGCCTGTTAGGAAGTGTAACATGTTATACCAACCACTGTACACATTCATTGAATAATATATCCAAGTTATCACTTATTTGCATGCAGCTTAACAGTACACTTCATAACCCATGGTTACAGCAGAACCTAGATGTTACACACTGCTAGAGGTTCTGGGTTCTAGAGTGGGAGAGTGAGATTGTGGAGAAGGCAGGAGGACGGTTGTGCTGCTCTTGCTGGGGGCGGTTCTCCCTCACATTTATATTGGACTTGATCAATAAAGGTCTCTGAAGCTGCCGCAGTGTCTTTCGTGTGTTTGTCCACACATAACAGTTGGCGACGAGGATGGAGCTATAGGGAGACGGCCCCTGGCGATGATAAGGAGAGTGCGGCTCTCGTGGACTAGAAAGTGTCCTTCTGCCCACTGTTTACCCCTATACTGAGAGAAAGAGACGGTGGAGAGAGTCATGGACAATGAGCGGCAGTGAGTGTTACAACCGCGGATGCTCAAGTTGCTAATGGATTGTATTTGGAGTGGCTTGCATAGCAGCAGCAGTGAGTGCTAAAACCGCGGACCTGCCAGCGCTGAACATACACTGTATTGACTCGATACTGCTCCTGGAGTTTCCAGCTATTGCAGCGTGACTGAACATTGTAGTGTTTTCGGATATTTTCACCTGCGGCGGTTGGCTTGGATGGGCATGGACCTGTACTATGCGCTTTGTTTACCTTTGAACATTGTGGCCCGCGCAGGAGGCGCCAGAAGTGTCCCAGAGAGCCTGTCAAGCCGCACGTCATTACGGTCTGTGAGGAAAGGACCCTACGGCGTGGCGGCCATCTTGGTTTCGTTTTTTTTGTTTCTTCTTTTCTTACGCCTTTCGTCCGGAGTGCTAAGACATTACTGTATTGAAGTGCGAGGGAATACCAGCTGATTTGGACATGGACAGTCCAACATAATAGCCCAGCATCGGTGAGTGACTACTGAGCTGGAAGCCACAGGCATTGAAGCGCTGGTTTTGGGGGCAATTTGTTATTTACGGCAATTGTTTTTGTTTTGAGGTAACTTTGAATTGAGTGGCTACTGAAGACATGGCTAACGTGCCTGCTCCGATTTTCTTTCTGCCTACACCAGGCAGGCCCAAAGTGCGCTGGGCAGATTGGAAAGAGGGTTTCCATAAATATGCTCTGGCAGTCTTTGGGGCCCATTTCTCCAATGAGCGCAAGGAGGCACTGTTATTTCATTGTTTGGGTACTGCAGGGCAGGAGGTCTTGAAGAAATTGCCTGAACCCATTGACATGCCTGATGGAGGAGAGAACATTAGCAAAATTGGATAGGCATTATTGCATAGAGGAGAACATAATACTGGAGAGGTACAAATTTGCTAAAAGGGGTCAAAAGTGTGGAGCGAGCATAGAAGACGTTATCACAGCCTTGAGGGGGTTAGCAGTTAAGTGCAGGTTTGATCACTGTCAGGACGAGCATCTAAGGGATCAGCTAATGATCAAATGCTCCAATGACAATATCAGGAAGGAGCTATGGAAAGAAAGAAACCCCACTCTGGATAGGGCCATTGAAATTGCAAAAATGGTGGAGCACACAGACAAGTGTATACAATTGCTTCAAGCAGATGCTCTGAGTAATGAGAGACCCAAGTCGGAGGATAGTGAAGGGGCAATTCAAAGGGTGTCGAAAGTCGCTCAAAGACAAGGGGCAGGGCCTCCTAGGCGTCCCACACAGGTGCAAAAGAGATTTGAAGATCGCCAGGAAAACAAATCTCCTGCTGGCAGAGGCTGGGGTCGGCAATGGGCACCAGCAAAGGATGTCAGAGGAGTGCCTAAGGAGATGAATACGCTTAGGAGCTTTAGGGAGGCTGGAAAGTCCAGGGGTCCACCAGGGAGAAGGTGTTTTATATGTGGGAGTTTGTCACACCTAGCATCTGACAAAGAGTGTTTTGCAATTCTTATTATATGCATTGACTGTGGTATGAGAGGGCAGATTGCCCGCTGTTGTAGAAACTTTAACACTTATTCTAGTCAAGTACATGAGGTCAATGCAGATTATGAGGATGATGCTTATACTGAAAATGGTAGAGAAGTAATATTTTCTGTGAATGCCATTGATGGCAAGCTAACAAAGAAAAAGCCGTATGCCATTGTATTGGTTCGAGGAGTGCCAGTGTTGATGCTTATAGATAGTGGAGCGGATTACGCACTGATAAGTGTACAAGTGTGGAAGGAGAAGTTTGATTGTTGCACGCTGTGGGAGAATTCGGTCAGAGCGAATGCATATGGGGATGTTCCTATAGAGATCATAGGAAGCTTTGAAGCTGAGCTACAATTTAAAGATAGGAAATCTACAGGGACTGTATATGTTACCAATATAGGGGGAGAGTTGCTTTCATGGAGTGACCAAGCTGAATTGAAGATAAGGCTTGAGGTGAGCCATCCAGAACAAGTGTTGACTGTGAAGGGTGAGGACACTACTGATGCATGTGTAGATGCCACCTCTGGTAAATTGGGGTGTCTGAAGGGGTTTTTCCACAAAATTCGACTAAAAAAGGGTTCCCTCCCCAAGATTGCAAAATTGCGTAACATTCCTCTAGCTCTCGAGAGGAAGTAGAGAAGGAATTGAAAAGGATGGAAGATGATGGTGTAATCGAAAGGGTTAATGCGTCAGAGTGGGTTAGTCCCATAGTGGTAGTCAAGAAAGCCAATGGATCATTGAGATTATGCATCGATCTCAGACATTTGAATAGTATGGTGGTAGCGGACAGATTTCCTTTACCTAGAATAGATGACCTACTGGTGAGAGTATCTGGCTCTAAAGTGTTTTCCATACTGGACTTTAAATCGGCCTACCACCAAGTAGAGTTACATGCTGATTCTAGGGATCTCCCAGCCTTTATCACGCCAATTGGGCATTTTAGATGTGTTCGTATGCCATTTGGGTTGGTGTCAGCAGCCAGTGTTTTTCAGAGTATAATGCACAGACTGCTTGGGGTAGAGAAAGGCGTTATGTGCTATCAAGATGATGTTCTTGTGTGTGGGAGCAATGAACTTGAACACGATGAACGACTAAAGAAAGTTCTAGACATTTTAAAAGAAGCAGGTCTCACAGTAGCGTTAGAGAAGTGTATGTTTAAAGCTAACAAAGTGGTTTATTTAGGCCATGAGATTACAGGTGAGGGTATCAAGCCCAACGAGGAAGCCATAGAAGCCATAAGGAGGATGGAAGCACCCAAGTCAAAGGGAGATATTTTCAGGGTAATTCATAGATTTCAGCGCAGAAGCAGCGCACGCGAGCAGCGCAGAGAGGTAGCTTGCGCCAGCTGTGTACGCTAAACAGCATTCTGGTGCACCACGTATTCATGGAATATCAAAGCCATTTTGAGCGCTGGCACAGAGAACATCCCGCAGCGCCAGTTTCACCCCCAAGAACGTCCCTTGTGCAAGGATAAGACATTGAAATCCCCAATGCAGCGCAAAGGGCCGCGCTAACCCTGCACCAGTTCACAGGGCCAGTACAGTGCATTTGGGGTGTGCACGGGAAGTTTCACACGCGATAGGCTTTGGGCGAGCAGGGTACGTGTATTCTGAGGGGTGCGCGGAGAGTATCACACGCGATAGGCCTTGGGCGAGGGGGGTACTTGTATTCTGAGGGGTGTGCGGGGAGTATCACACGCAATAGGCCTTGTGTGAGCGGAGTACGTGCATTCTGAGGGGTGCGCGGGAAGTATCACATGCGATAGGCTTGGGCCAGCGTCATACGTGTATTTTGGGGTGCGCGTGCAGTTTCACACGCGATTTCGCTGGTTGAGCGGGGTACATGTATAACTGGGGATGCGCGGGGAGTATCACACGTGATATGCCTTGTGCGAGCGGGGTACGTGTATTCAGAGGGGTGCGCGTGAAGTATCACACGCGATAGGCCTTGTGCAAGCAGGGTACATGTATACTGATGGGTGCGTGGGGAGTATCACACGCGATGGGCCTTGTGCGAACAGGGTACATGTATCTTGGGGGTGCGCGGGAAGTATCACACGCGATAGGCCTTGGGCAAGTGGGATACGTTTATTTTGTGGTGCGCATGCAGTTTCACACGTGATTTTGCTGGTCGAGCGGGGTACGTGTATTACTGGGGGTGCGCAGGGAGTATCACACGCGATAGGCCTTGTGCGAGTGGGGTATGTGTATTTCAGGGGTGCGGGGGGAGTTTTACATGTGTTTTCGCTGCCACGGAAGGGGTACGTGTATTCCTAGGGTGCCCCAACGCGAATTGGCAGTGTGTGTCCTCCCAGGTGTGCCCTCTCCCCCCTTCCCAGGCCCTGCAGGCAGCCCACAACACAGGGGACTACCCTGCACCCCTGGCCATGCCCCGCAGGCAGCCCATCCACCCTGGCCATTCCCCCCAGCCAGCCCACATGTCATCATGCACAAGTGAGCACCGACACATGTCCCCCTGCAACCCCACCCACCCAGCAGTGATGGGCACCTGCCAGCAGGCCCGACTCATGTCCCTGCACCCCCACTAACCCACCCAGCAGTGACAGGCAACTGCCAGCAGGCCCCGACTCATGTCCCTGCACCCCCACTCACCCACCCAGCAGTGACAGGCACCTGCCAGCAGGCCCCAACTCATGTACCTGCACCCCCACTCACCCACCCAGCAGTGACAGGCACCTGCCAGCAGGCCCCCACTCATGTCCACCCACCCACTCACCCACCCAGCAGTGACAGGCACCTGCCAGCAGGCCCCGACTCATGTCCCCCCACCCACTCACCCACCCAGCAGTGACAGGCACCTGCCAGCAGGCCCCAACTTATGTCCCTGCACCCCCACTCACCCACCCAGCAGTGACAGGCACCTGCCAGCAGGCCCGACTCATGATGTCCCCCCCAACACATCATGGCGATCCACAATCATGGGCCTCATGGCCACCCAAATCACACCCCACACCGCCCCAGTCCAAACACACAACCAGGTATTACATTCACCCCACATTGAAATCCCCATCACATGATAATTCCCAAATGGCAAGTATGCACATCAACACATTTCCATCACACACACACAATGGGTGCATGTGATAGAGAAAACACACATTGTGACATGCATGAAACCAAAGAGAGAATACCACATATTGAAGTATGAAATACAAATGTATTAAACAGAAAAGCCAGGGAAAGAAATGAAACACACAATAATGGAAATAATGAAGAAAAAGCTGCATGTCCAAAATATAAAATGAAAATGTATGAAAGCAGAATCCAAATCAATCCAAAAGCACATGGGTCCAAAGTGTCTGTCCGTCAAAACAAATCCAAAGTGAAAAAACAAGACAAAACCATTGATCCATGGAAAAAAAAAGAAGTGAAATCCAGTGTTGAACTATATACAAAGTACAAATCCAGGGTCCATGAGCCCAACCATTGAAAGGAAACCTACAAAAAACCCTTCCTAATGAACAACTATATACAAAAAGGTGGGGCATTGTCCAAGCGCCCCAAAATAAATAAAAACAGAAAGGAAACCTAACACTAACTAACTATATACAATGGCAGCGGGCAAGTCCTAAGGCTACGGCTGTGATGTCCCGGGCCAGGGCATCATCGATGTCGAACTCCATGTCGATGTCCCAGAGGCGGGTCTCTCCCCTGGCCCCGAGGTCTCGCAGGGATGCAGTCATGGCCTGTTCCAACTGCCTGCTATTTGCCTCAAGGCACTCAGCCCGCCTGAACGCCCTGCGCATGGAGAACTCCACCCTGACCATGGTGAGCAGTGCCTCTTCCGCCTGCTGCCGCTCCGCATCTATCCGCTGGCCCAACCGCTGCCACACGGAAGACACTCCCATTCCAGGGTCCTCCTGCCCTCCGGCCGATGGCTGCCCCACTGATGTTGATGGCCCCGAGCCATCATCGCTCCCACCTTGAGCCTGCTGCTGCTGTCCATGTGCCCTGCCCGATGATGCCGGCACATCCTCCATCTGCAGGTCTCCAGTTGGTGGGGTGTCCACCCCTGCTGGACCTCCAACTCCAGACTGTGGCAGGGATGTGATCTCCACCAAGCTGGCTGCGTTGGTCGGGCCAGGTCCACAGGGGGCCCTGGTGGAATCTGGGCCAGATGATGGCAAGGAGAACGACTGGCACATAGCCTCCACAGTGGAGGAGAGGGCCGCCAGAGTGCTCGACACATATAGGAACCCTCCGACCATGGCCCCTCCCAACTGTGCACCGTTAGCACGCATCTCTTTGTGATGGGGTGCGTGGTCCACCCAGGAAGCACGGACGTCATCACGAATGACACACATGCGCAATGCGACACCAATCAGGACAGACCCCATACGGTCATGGGTCTCCTCGTCCGCAGGTAGTGGAGTGCCAGATGACGTGGGCCTCCCCCTCCCTTCGGACGGGCCTGGGACGGGGCATCCCTGCTGGTGCATGGTGGTGCAGTCACAGGGTCAGGGACAGTGACATGCACAGGCCCCTCCGCGGCGACCTGTGCTGCCTCCTGCCCCTGGCCCTGGACTGCACCACATGCACCAGTGGTACCACTCCCACCAGGCCCCATGTGCGGCTGAGTAGCAGCCTCCTCCTCCTCTGTGTAGACCACCAACCTGGATGGCTCCGCACCGTCTTCCGCCATCGCAAGCCCCTGTGGGGGTTCACCTGGCCCGTCTGCTGCAGCCGTAGTGGCAGACGCGGCACCAGTCCCCTCGCTCCCGGATGATGGTAATTCCTGGGAGGGTGGCTGGGCCTTGCATCGCCGGCCGGTGGAGGCATCCCCGCCGCTTTGCTCCACAGCGTCGTCTCCGCCCTCTTCTTCCCTCGACGCTGTGTAGAGGGAGACATAGAACACAAGCATCAGAGTACTGTGCAATAGTCCCCTAGACAGGAGGCAATAGCACATGAGTGGCACTGTCAAACGTCACTTCCATCCTGTCACTTCACAACACATGGGTCAATGCAGGCAACACACATGCAGAAACAGGCACGGCGCATGCAATCAACATTAGCATCCATGTACAAGGGCCTCTATTGACATAACTATTGTCTTCAAACTCACATGCATCATGGGTCATACTGATCCCATGCACACGCATCACCGGAGTGGCATGCATCTGGCCTTGTACACCACAGACACAGTGGATACAAGGATGACTAGACTGCATCAGTGAATCAACACATCGTCACGGACATGTGTCATGCATCCATGGCGTTTAAAAGTCCCACACACGCTACTCAGACACACAGACATGTACACCATACATGTCCATGACAGCAGCACCCATCTCACACCCCATCCATGTCCAAGAACAGAGACAGGCATGTATTCATGGTGCATTCCGCATGCTGCTCCCCATGTTACATTGGAACACATGCACCATCCATGTGGTTCACCCATGACTGGTCTCACATGCAGCACCATGATGTCCCTGCACACAAATCCATACATGGCCTATGTCACACATACAGGCAAGTAGCTGACTACCAGCACACTGCAACATGCCCTGTTTCACACAGCAATGCAAGGCCACTTACCGCTCAACTCCAGACGGGTCTGCCTCTGAAGGATCTGGACGTGGAGTGCTGGGCTTATGCGTTCCAGGACCCTCATCTGGATGTTGGTCAGGCTGACCCGGCAACGCTCTGCATCCTCTGCCTTCAAGAGGCACCGGGCCTTGCTGAGGGTCCTGGACCTGAAGTCCTCCCAGCGCTTCCGGACGTTTTTGATGTTGCGGGTTGCCACCCCCTCTGCGTTGATGGCAACCACTACGTCCTCCCAGATACTCTCCCGTCCTTCCTTGTCGGCGTGCAATGGTGTGAAGAAGCATCATAATGCCCCAGAACTTGCTCCGCCAGGATACCAACTTCCTTATCGCTCAAGCTGGTAGCCCCCTGCCTCTCTGGCTGGGGGTCATGAGTGGTCTCGGATGGTGTTTGCCCTGACATGGCGACCCCCGAGGCAGTTGTGGGTGGGCAACTGGGTCGTGGAGCGATGGTATACCAGTCGGGAGACTTCTGTTCCAACAGGGGTGGACACAGCAACTGGACCCCTGCAGATGGCTGACGTGCAGGCATCAAATAGCAGGGCACATGGGCAGCAGGCAGGCAGATGGCAGGTGGGAGCGTGCTTGGGGGACTGGGGGGCAGGAAAGTGGCCTTCTGGGCAGGAGCGTGGTCTTCCGTGTGTTGTCGCGTGGCCAGCTTGATACGGAGTGATTTGGCACATGAACAAACTGCATGTCAGCGTGTAATTCGAGGAAAGGGCCTTAGCGCGTAAGCGCTCTGTGATGTGACGCGCAAGGGCGTTTCCCTCAACACGGGTGCATGTTGATTGTACATGTGCAAAATCTGCACGTCTGGGTCTGACTGCGTGCAATTGGAGGAAATGGCCTTAGCCTGTATGCGCGTAAGTGACGTTGTACCTGTGGGCTGGCTTAAAAGCTATGTGTAGGACGCCATTTTCTTGTACGTGCTTTTTGTGGAGAGCGAGCGGGTGATTCTTGTACTTCTTGTCGGTTCACACGCGATAACTTCACAACGGTTCCAGTTCGTACTCCCTGTTTACTCAGACAGCGTTCAATTCTTCTTTTGGCGGGGGTGTTGCCAACGTGCACAAGCGCGTCTTTTTCACGTTCTTTTTCCAGGCAGACGGTGAGTCGTGCACGTATTTTCCAACTGTGGTTGCCCCCGTGTATCGCGTACCCATCCAGAGGTCATTGTAGGCTGCGTATAGCACGCGTACGCTTATTTTTTTGTTTCTGGGTGCGACAGCGTAGTGCGGGTTCATTTTTCCACACACGTGGTCTACCAGGGGTTGCGTGCACGTTAAATATTGTTTTCGGGTTGCCTGTGCGTTGCGTGTCCCGTCATCTTCCCCCAGGGGTCACAGACAGCCTTGCTAGAGCACTAGGGTACGAATTCCATCTAGTACCCTGCCCCTTTCACCCCAATTGCCCAGGACAATTGTTTACTGCAACTCCCATACGCACAACAACATCAGTGCCATAGTTAGGAGGCGACCAAGCAGTAAGGGAGGCAAAGGTGGCCGACCTCAAAAAGGTGGGCGCGGTAGGGGACGTGGCCAGGATGTGCAGGGTGGCCCAAGTGGCCAGTGTGTGGAGGACCAATCAGGGACACCTATGCCCCCCCCAATGGTTCGGGGAGATGTAGCTGACACCATTCAAGCTCAGCCCTTGTTAAACCGGCCCATATTGTCAACAGAACCGGCAGAGGATGACTCCCAGGCTGACTTCCGTGTCACCAAGTCTAAGCCAAGTGAGGCGGTGAGTTGCTGTCACCAGGCCACGTGGATCTGGGGCAGCAATGTCATCTGCTGCCCCAAGTAGCCAGGGTGAGGAGGCTGCAGGGGCAGCTGCAGCTCAAGCCACCCCAGCTCCGAGTCTCCCAGCCAGGACAGTGTCGGTCCAAGTCCATCACACCGAGGTTGGTCCTGCCAATATCACCCAGCAGCCAATGCCTGCAATGAGACCTTTGGTCATCGTGCCTTTGGCAACTTCCAGTGCCCAGTCCACCTGCGCTTCTGACCTTACCAACCAGAGCGGCGTAAGCCACTCAGGGTCCGCACCACCTTCCAAGAGGAAGAAGGGTGCTCTTGCAGTACAGGCTGGGACCCCAGACACGGCTACCCACACTGGCACGTCAAAGAAGCCTAGTTTCAATGATGCAGAACTAGATGTACTTGTGGGCTATGTGTCGGCCCATGGCCGCGAAATGGTGGTGACTGCAGGGTGCAAGTCTACGACTGCTCAACGTAGGGCCCACTGGCAGACCATCGTGGACCGCATTAGTTCCCTTGGATTTGTGAAGCGCACAGCTGATGATTGCTCTACGCGCTGGAATTACCTGAAACGCAGAGCAAAGAACACGCTGGCTTCAAATCATGCATCTACTCTGGTGACTGGCGGTGGGTCTCCACCAGAGGAGGAACAACTCACTGAACATGAGTCTGTCGCTGGAACATTCATCACAGAGGATCAGATCCAAGGTGTGGGAGACCTACCAGATCTTGAAGCAATGTCCGGTGAGTGACCATGCATGTGTGTGCAATCCATGTATATGTTGCTTGGGTGATGTGTTCTGATTGAGTGCCAGGTGAGGCTGTCTAGTCATGACTGCTATGGGTCACCTGTGTGGTCCCTCAAAACCATTCCGCGACCTTGCGTTTTTCCGTTTCACAGTATCCCTTCTAACCACAGTTCACTTTTTGCACATGATTAATCCACTTGGCCTTCAGCTGTCCTCTTGCCACAACATTGTTCATACTGTTTTCCTCTTCATTCAGCCTGATTGATGAAATGATTAGCATATTTACCAGACATTTTTGTGGCGTACTGTCCCAAATGTGACATACGTCTGTCATAGATTACTCCACACAATTGCCCACATTGATTGACTTATTAGGGGAAAGATTTGTTCAATCAGGCTGATTGAGTAATGTGCACCTACACATGGCCTGCACACTATCATTTTGGGGCCCTGTTTGAATGTTGAACATGCCAATTGTATCCTCTCATGTCGAAGTGACCAACCATTGATGTATCCATGTGCCTGCCATCACTGCATCAGTGAACACTGAATTTGTTGCAGCGTGTGGCACGTGCGTGTTTTCTCACTCTTTTTTACATGCTTTATTTCATGATGTCCATCTCACATGGATGGTTGACAGTACTGATTTGCTACCATCTGGGTGTCCTTGTCAAATCTGCCATGGCTATGGTATGTGCCGTCTGTGTGCTGGCATGTGTCATGCATGTGGATTGTCCATGCCACTCACAGGCTAATGGTTGATGCCACTGCTATCCAGCATGCAGCACATGTGTTGGTTTTCCATCTTGCAGTCATCAGTGTGTGCTTTTTGCCTCCCCTTCCAACTCATTGACAGTGCATGCATGCCAGAGTTATTGTCATGTGGGACATGTGTCATTTATGTACTGGATCTCTGCCTCGTCATGCCTATGTGTGTGTGCTATGGTGCTCATGCCTGTTTCCATTTGTTATCTTTCATGTTTTTGCAGATGATAAGGCACTTGATGCTGTTGAGGAGGAGGAGATGGGGCAGACCCAGAAGGACTCACAGCCCCAACCAGGCACCAGTGGAAGACGTGGGGTGGTGGTGGGTGAAAACCCATTACTCCTACAGACCATACTGTCCACGGGTGTCTCTGGGTACACCTCCAGAGACCTCTATGAATCAGTTGCTGAATCGGGCCTTGAGACATATGTGCCGTCGCAGGTGAGTGTTTCTGGCAGGGATGCTGTTCTGTCCAACCCACCTGCACCGGGGGTAGACCCCTCTATGGGGATTTCAGTGTTGGAAAGTCCGCCTGTGGCGGTTACGGATGCAGGGTCACACTCCACAGTATTTGCTCCTGTTCCTGGGCCAGCAGATCAAAGGAGGAATGCAGTCCTGCAGCCTCAGGCAGTGCCAGCACAGCAAGGTGCACCTCACCTTGCCCCAATCAGGTGTGGTGCCCGCCAACGTGGTGGCCGTGCGCCACCAGGCAATACTGTGTGGGAGAACTCCATCTACACTATAGCAGCACAACAGGGGGCATTGTGTGAAATGATGGCTCAGGCAATGGATAGGGTGGCCACTTCCATTCTACCACCTGAAAGGCATGTGGAGCTCCTGCAGCAGGCAACAGACTCCATGTGCCACTCACACAGGGAGGACATGTTTGCGTCTGACAGGGACTGACAGGCTGGACTGGAGACTCTGCGCAAAGCCATATTTGCAGAGTTACAGGCCAACAGGGAAGCCCTCAGGTTAGAACACAGGTCCCTCAGAGATACTCTGGGTGAACTTGAGGTGTCCCGGAATACAAGGGCAGAACAGCAGCTGGAGCAGCTGACATGTACACTCTCAGCTGAGCTCCAGGCAACCCGTCAGGAGATCCGGGCATCACGCGAGGCCATGCAGGCAGAAATGCGTGCTACCCGTGAGGTGCTGCATGGGGATCTCCGTACCATCATCCTGCAGAACCAAACCTTTCAGACCCGCATGCTTGCTGCCATGGAGGAGCATGCCAGGGCTTTGCGTGGTCTGCCTCCCATATCACGGCCACCTCCTGATGTACCACCACAGGGTGATGACAGCGATGGCAGGTCTCCCACTGTAGCGTAGCCGTGCAGGCCATGAGCCCATGGAGGTATTTTTGTTTTTTCTCAACATCCATGCATGTGGGTGCTGGGGTGCACCCTGTACCTCGTCCCTCCTGGGTGGCCCCCCCGGTCCACACATGGCCATTTTTGATTATTATTATAATTTTTTAAAATATTTTTTATTTTTTACAGTGTGTTGCTTTGTGTGGCTCCCGTAGGCACCCACTGTGTATTCCAGCTGGGCACATGCAGGCTTGTCCTGTATTTGGGTTAGATGCTTGGGTTCCTGACACACACAACCCTTCTGCTTCCCCTTTCCATGGGCTTGCAAAGGGTGTGACCAAGTAACAGTAACTTACACAGTGACAATGGGCTCCCATAAGTTGTGTGGACAGTCTGTAGTCAAAACTGTGTCTACATCCCTAGTGGGTATTGTTGTACAAATGTCCACTGCATGGTGCATTTATGTATGGTTCTACATCCCTGACTTTTTCCTTATATACATGTACCTTCATCATGTCTTAACAAGCCCATCTACTTTGCAGATGCAGTTCATGTTGTATGCAGTTCACTGATACATTTGCCTTCCAGCAACAATCTGCAGTTGGAAGGGGTCGATGTGCTGCCTTAGTCATGTTGCGAATCTTGCACTACTTTTATTTTTTATTGTAATGTATTGCCACTGTTTCATCATGTACTGATGTTTTCTCTTGCTGGTAAGTATTTGTTCATGTGTGTTGTTTTTTATTCATTATTGAGAGCAAATTGTCTGTGGCCTGTTTCCATTTAGGACAGTGCACTTTGTGACACTTGTGTCATGTGTTGTGCATTCATTTGGTTGCTTTCACATTGCATGCCACGCCATGGTGTGTTGGGGAGGTGTTGGGTGACATGCCACTATTTTGATGTGGTATTTTGCAAGGAGGTAGTCCTTCATGTTGCATGTATTTGTGCCTTTTTGTGACACAGCATTGGGTGTCTTTGAGTAGCTAGGGATGCACACAATGTAGCACTTCCAGGAGAACAATCTCAGGCTGGTATGGTTGTGACAGTTGACTCTCCCTCTTGTCATCATCATTGATTGTGAGCTGGTATGTGCCAGGCCTGTGTGCACTCCGCAGGGGTGGGATTTTAGGTAAAGTAATTTGCCACAAGCTGTGTCCGGGGTGCCTCACCATGTGCCCTTTCACCTCCCATGCCCAGCGGCCGTGCATGTGGTTGGGGATGTGGGGGCACCACCATGTCCACTGGCACGCCCCACCGGGTTGCAACATGGTGCAGGACACATGCTGCCACTATGATCCTGCACACTACTGGGGGCGCATATAGCAGCTGCCCACCAGAGCGGTCAAGGGAGCGAAAGCGTGACTTGAGCACTCAGAATGTGCACTCCACTATGCCCCGGGTTTCAATATGGGCTGTGTTGTATCTTACCTCGGGTGGTGTGGTGGGGTTACGAATTGGTGTCATCATGTAGGTGCTCAGAGGGTAGGCACTCTGAGCATTATCAGGCCCTGGGGAGGTGATAAAGGTTGTCATTAGTGGGGTTTTCCCAGTTCTCAGTTTCTGACATGCATGCATGTGCAGAGGCATTTATACTCACCAATTAGCCATGTGTCGCCATGCCGGCCAGCTTCCAGGTCACGGTTTAGGGGTGACATTCTGAATATGAAACTATCATGGCTGGACCCTGGATAGTTGGCATATACTGAGGGGATGATTCCCTTGGCATCACATACAACCTGCACGTTGATGGAATGCCACTGCTTGCGGTTCCGATAGATATGCTCAGTGGCCCTGGGTGGACGTAGAGCCACATGGGTGCAATCAATGGCATCTAGGACTTTGGGGAAGTGTGCCACCCTGTACAATTGCTGGACAACAGCCTGCCTTTCTGCAGGTGTTCTGGGCATGTATATGTGTCTGCGGACTGAGGGCATGCAGTCTTGATGGCCAACACTTGGTGTAGGCAGCATGACTGCGTGGCCTGTGACACACCCCCCACTATGGCACTTGTCCGCTGAAATGAACCAGTAGCCAAGAAGTGCAGTACATTGAGCACCTTTTCCAAGGGGCTCAGTGCTTGCGAGCACAGGGTGGGTGATGTGAGGTCATCCTCCCACTCCCTCACCAGGTCTAGGATTATGTGTGGTTGAAACCTGTACCTCCCATACACCTGGTCATCAGGCATCCCAAAGAGGCTGGTCCTGGGTAATAAAATGCAGAGCCTGGCTACCCTCCTCCTCCTGCGGTGTCCCACGACCACTGCTGCGAGGAACGGTATATTCATCGTAGCGTCTGAGCTTGTTTGTTGTTTGCGCACACTTTTATGCTGCATGGGCCTGCTTACGCCTGCGTCCTGCTGGCATACGTGTTTCCGGATTATATGTATGGGGTTGCTGGTGGTACTCTTGTTCGGAGAGGAATTGCCATAGCATTTCGGTGCTGGACAAAGACTGATATGCAAATGGATATTTCCCATCTGTGAAAGGTACAGTGAGCAAAAAGCGTGTGCTGCAAACTCTCATCTCAGAACAGGTTATCATGCCATGTTCTTTCTGGAGAGGACAGCCTGCTACCTTTTTTGAAATATTTGAAAGGAACTTGGGGTTGGTCACCCTGAGTTACCTGGGGGCAACCAGACGTGGACTCCCTGCTCAGTGTGCTCAGAGAGGCACAACTTCACCTCACTGATGAGGCCCAACAAGGCTGAAACATGTCTATGGGGTTGCTGGTGGTACTCTTGTTCAGAGAGGAATTGCCATAGCATTTTGGTGCTGGATTGCCCATCTGGGCGGGACAAAGACTGATATGCAAATGGATATTTCCCATCTGTGAAAGGTACAGTGAGCAAAACGCGTGTGCTGCAAACTCTCATCTCAGAACAGGTTATCATGCCATGTTCTTTCTGGAGAGGAGCGCCTGCTACCTTTTTTGAAGTGTTTCCGGATTAGCGCGTCTTTTTTGGCGCACGCCTTTCCCCTGTTCGATTCCATGAATACGTGTTGTTAGTGTGCATGTGGGCGTTGCGAGCATTTACCTCCTGTACTTCCCCGTAACGCCCACATTTTCACACGTTGTTCCCCATTCCGCGTGTTACGCCCCGTGTTCCGCCCACTTTTCTTGTGTGCGCTACCTTATGTGCGCTTTCCCTGTGCGCATAGTGCACGCCGTTTAGTGACGTGTGCGCCTGCGTGCGCCACCCACAGATTTGGCGCACATCCCAGCTTTTGCTAGCGCAGCGCATTCCATGAATCGATCAATGGCTGCGTGCGCGGCTTTGGCACGCGCGCGCTGCGATTTTCACGCTTGCGCTCCCCACGCTTGCGCTCCCCTTTTCGGCGCACATTTATTCCATGAATTACCCCATTAGTCTTTTCTTGGTCTAGTAGAATTCTATGGTAAATTTATCGGAGGTCTATCTGAAATGTCAAGGAACATGAGATTGCTTACACGCAAGGGAGTTACCTTTAAGTGGAATGATCACTGCAAGGAAGAATTTGAGAAAATAAAATTGACCATTGTTAATGCACCCATACTAAGGATTTTTGAGGAGGGGAAACAAACTTTGTTGTTTGTGGATGCCAGTGATTAAGGTATTGGTGCATTACTCATGCAGGAAGATCATGTTGGTTTACATATGGTAGCATTTGCATCCAGATCACTGAAGGGACCAGAAGGTGGATATTCTGTTGTAGAAAAAGAAGCCCTAGCTTGCGTCTGGGGGGGTAGAAATGTTTAAAAGGTTCTTGTGGGGCAGAAAGTTCACGATTTGCACGGACCATAAGCCTTTGGTTGGGATTTTCACTAGAGGTGGCTTGGAAGGTGTATCTAGGCGCATTATGAAGTTGTTAACGGCTCTGCAGGGTTTACAATTTACCATGCTTCATGTCAACGGTGAGACCAATGTGGTTGCTGATGCTTTATCCAGATCTGTACAAAGGGAGGCACAAACTAGTGACAATAATTCATGTTCTGAGGAGAGTGTGGAGATATTTCAAGTACATGAGACATTAAAGAAGGATGATTGGGACATTGCTTGTAGTGAAGATACTGATTATCAAAAATTGTTGACTTTAGTGGTGAATGGGAAATTGAAGAAGTACAATGGTGATTTGTGTGGATTTGCTAAAGTTAAGGATGAACTATGGGCTCAGAATGGCTATTTACAAAGGGGACATCAGATGGTGGCACCTTCCAGAATGAGAAAAGTGATAATAGATTTGGCCCATGTTGGTCATTTGGGTCTTGCAAGAACTAAAAGGTTAGTAAGCTCGGAGTTTTGGTGGCCTAGTGTTGATAAAGATACAGAGGAACAGGTCAGAGATTGCACGGAGTATGTTGAAGGTAATAAAGGGCTCAGAGTACAGAAGGTGCCAATGATAGTGAGGGAATGCCCTCGGGTGCCGTGGGATGAGATTGCTTTAGATCTTTTGGGACAATTTAACATTGGCAGTGGAAGAGACAGTTACTTGTTGGTGGTCATGGATTTATTGTCGAAGTGGCCTGAAGTTTGTGTATTAAAGGACATTTCTAGCAACAACATTATAAAATGTATGGAACAGTTATTCTGGAGAGAAGGATTTCCTAGTAAATACTTATCTGACAATGGTTTCCAATTGGTGTCCAAGGAGTTCAAAGAGTTTTTGAGTAGACATTGGGATAGTACAAGTTAACACCGCCTTATATCATCCCCAGAGTAATGGGTGTGTAGAACGCTTCAACAGAACCCTCATGAAGGCCATTAGGATCGCTGTGGCGACTGGTGGTGACTGAATAAGGACAGTGATGGAAAGAACATTCCAATACAGGCTAGCCCCCCACAGTATCACAGGGGTATCCCCATTTGAGGTGCTACGGGGAAATGTTAGGCAGAAACCTGTGCAGTTCCCTTAGGGACCACTGCAAAAGATTTAAGACTACATGTGTTTAGCAGTAAACCCACTTGGTAGCAGTCTGTACCACACAGATTCACTTGGTAGCTGAGGCTGAGCAGTCAGACTTCCCTCAAAAAGAGTTAGGCAGTATATAGAGTATACACAATAGGTACAGAGATACAGTAGCACAAGCAAACACTGACCAGAGCTTTGGTGTAAAAGTATATAGTTATTTATTTAAAGACACACTTGTAGATTACACTAGCACGAAGAGGTAAGTAAATTCAGCACACAGTCATTATTACATATATATACAACCCTAATTACTTATTAGACAAGTCTTAATGAGAAACGCCACTTATTTTCAGACAGAGGTGAGCGCTTAACATAAGATGGCACTCTAATAAGTTATTAAAAAGGGAGGCAAAAGGGCAGAGTTATGGAAGCACACAAATTTCAATACTTTTAAAAGAACCACAGTAAGGCAGGATAGGCAGAGTTCTACTGGAGAGCAAGGAAGTCAATTGCAAGGCCCACTCTTGGAGAGAGCAAGCAGAAGGGGTCCAGGTTCACACAGTGAGGTTATGCCCAAAGAGTCTTGTAGATAGTTCGCACACAAAGAATGAAATTAAGGTCAGGAAAAGTTAGCTAGGTTGTCCCAGGCCAGCCCAGATTAGAAAGTCGAGGCTTTACTGTCACCCCGAACGATCTTTCGCAAGGGAAGCCAGGCGGGACACAGTACCTTAAGTGGGAAGGAAGCTCCAGCGGGGGCAGTTTTTCCTGGCACCAGGTGCAAGTTGGTGTTTCGTCCAGAGGAAGAGGAGGTCTCGCCGTGGAGGAAAGATGGAGGTCGTTGCACTGCCAGGGAAGAAACCAGCTGCAGAGGAGTTCTTCGGTTAAAAGGTACTACCCTTCTATTCGCGGTAGTGGTAAACCGTGGTGTTCCGATTCCCGGGGTGCTTGGCACAGGCAAGGAGGCCACAAGATGCTCCAGGAAGGTGAAAAGAAGGCAAAACTGGTTATCCCCACCAGTCAAAGGAAGAAGACTCTCTGGACTGGAGATCTCCTCTGTCGTCGGGAAAAGTGGTGAGACGGTTCAGCAGGGATCCACCGGTGGTGTCATGGTTGCAGGTCGGCTCAGCGTCTCCCTCCTCGGATTCTTAGGTCCTGTGACAACTTCTGAAGTTCCAGTCCCCAAAGCGCTGCTTTTATGCAGCAAACCCCCATTCATTCAGCCTAGCTGTCAATCAAACATGCTAAGTGGTGAGCCGGCCGGCTCACCACTTGGGCCAATCACACAAGAGTGCGACTTGAGTTGCCAAGGCAACTCAGTCCAGGGTGCCTAAACCCCCTCTCACACACCCTGTGGTACCCAGAGTGGCACCACCGTTGGAGCCTTCTGTGGAGAAGCCCGCCAAAAAGTGGAACAAAGGGCTCGACTTGGGTTGGAGTCACAGAAGCGAACACAAACGCCATTTTAGAATCGAGTTCTGGCAAAAAATACCAACCGGTGAATTAATATTAAATAAATAAACCGGCGGTATGTTCGAAGCTATAGGAATTAAATAATTAACGTTGGTAGCCTCGAACAATGGGAAAATCCAATTGAGATATATTTGCTGTCGAATATAAAAAGTAGTATCCACTGCCACCAGCCAAAACTCGATCAGGGGGGACGGAGACGTGCCCCCTCGAACAGACCCCGGGGCAATCGAATTGCATCGACCAGTACGTCCAAAATATGATGTTTGTACTGGTTTCTGTTAATAATTTGGGATTAGTAAAGGCAATGGTGACTTTACATGCCCTGGGAGACAGTAGTCAGTCCCAGGGTATGGAGTCTATGTTTGGGGGTTGCTACGACACCCCTGGGTTACGGCACGGAGGGTGCTGTGTAACCCACATCAACAAAACACATGAAACCCTATGGAGTAAAAGACCCCATAGCCCATAAAACACATGGAAAGACAAAGGAACACCTCATGTCTAAGAGAGGGAGTAAAAAGAGTCTCACTCTTAGGAGAAAAAAATAAACCCCAAAAATCCAGCAAAGCTGCTGGGGGACTCACTAGGCTTGGGAAATTAGCCTTTACATAATACTCTCCCTAACACTCGCCCCCCCCCCCCAGACTGAGGGACAGGAGGATTTAATCCACTCCTGGATGAATCTCATACCTCTAGTCGGTTACAAACACCCTAGGGAGACCATCAGCATCCTGGTGGTGACACCCTGACTTATGTTCAGTGGTAGAGTCAAAGGTTTTCCTTTGTAAGCTATGTGACCTACAAACCCTTTGAGGAACATCAGTCTTTTTAAAGTTATAGGGGATCTGGTTGACCAGTCCCTCAGAAGTTGTTACAACTTCTGAACCTGTGTTAGGCTTTTTCAAGGGGTCCTTATAAAGGATTCCCTTAGATCTAGAGGGGCCTCCAGAGGTCCTCACCACCTCTCTGTTGGGAGAAGGTTGGGTTTTAGGCCTCTTGGTTGGAGGGGATGGAGATAAGCAAGGTACATGCGTCTTCTTCCTCTTAGATCTACCTTTACCTACTTTAGGAGTTTCCCCCTTAAGACTAGGAATTGGGTTGGAGTCTTCTGTGGAAGGACCAACAGCCTGAAGGTTTTTGGCCTTAGACTTTTCTTTTCTGGTTTGCCACCAGCACCGAGAATTACCAGTTCTCTTTGGCCTAGTTAGGGTTCCAGTAGGTCTATCCACCTCTTCCTCAGAAGCAGGGGGAGTCACAGACTCTAAAACTGGGGGAACAATGATGGAGCTTGGTTGGGGCTCCCATTTCCCTAACATTTTAGCCCGAAATGTGCCTGGGTCAGAGGTCAATTTACTTCCACCAGGGCTTGTAGTGGGGTTCTCAGTAGAGGTTCCCACAGGCTTACAGTGGTTCCTTAAGGTGGCCTCTTTAGCCAATTTGGTTTGGTTCTGGGTCTCCATACTGGGAGGCCTGGGGGTACTGGATACTACTCCTAGAGATCTTAGATCATTCCCCAACAGGACTCTCCCAGGCACCTCAGTCTAAACACTGACAGGAATCAACACTGTCATGTCATTACACTGAATGAGGGTTGGTAGAATTGGAACCATTTGGACAGGGCCTCCAGACATCTTAGTGGGACCTTTGGGTGCCTTAGCAACATCCTCAGGACTGAAAAAGCTTTCATCCACTACTGTTTTGCTGGCCCCAGAGTCTCGCCTGGCAGGAGTATCCTGGCCATTGACAAGAACACTGTCCATATAATAAACTTTAGAGTTTATTGGTATGGAGTTGTACACACTCCTATTCTGATCACTAACCAGACCCATGGATCTACGGTTACACTTGCTTGAAGACCCAAAGGTTCTTCAGCAAAGACTTCAAACTGAGCACTAGCCATTTGGACTTCCTCCTCAGGAGTGAAGGCTAAGGAGACTGTGCTGATCCCTGTAGGTTTACCCTTACATATGGCATCTCCTTTGATGTGGTCAGTTGCCCCACAGAGATAGCATGTTCCAAATGCTCTCTGGAAGGGTGGCTTGGTCTGACCTCCTTCTGGTTTGTGACCAGAAGGTACACTAGCCTGTTGTGGTTTACCCTGGGGCTTACCCTGGTTATTTTGTTGTTAGGGGCCCTCTTTGGGTTGGGAGGTATTGGAAATCTCTTGGTTCCCTTTTGGTGGGTACTTTCCCTCATCCTTTTTCTGAGTGACTGTTAGGGAGAATTCTCTCTTCAGGCTGAATTTCCTAACCTAGCGAGTCCCCCAGCAGCTTTGCTGGATTTCTGGAGTTGTTTTTTTTCCTCCTGCCAAGAGTGAGACTCTTTTTCTCTCACTCTTGGCATGATTTATGGTATTCCTTTGACTGGTAACGGGTTTTATGGGCTATGGGGTCCTTTACTCCATAGGGTCTCATGTGTTTTTCCTATGTGTGTTACACAGCACCCTCCGTGCAGTAACACAGGGGTGTCATAGTGACATAGTGAGGCTACCAACTTTAATTATTTAATTCTCATAGCCTCGAACATGCCGCCGGTTTATTTAATTAATATTAATTAGCCGGTTGGTATTTATTGCCAAGACTCGATTCTAAAATGGCGTTTGTGTTCTCTTCTGTGACTCCAACCCAAGTCGAGCCCTTTGTTCCACTTTTTGGCGGGCTTCTCCACAGAAGCCTCCAAAAGTGGTGCCACTCTGTCTGGGTACCACAGGGGGTGACAGAACCGACTCACCACTTCCCGACGACAGAGAAGATCTCCCGGCTGGAGAGGCTTCTTCCCCTGACTGGTGGGCACAACCAGTTTACCTTCCTTTCTTCGCACCCCAGCCCAGTTTGTGGTCGAACTGCCCGTGCCAAGCACCCCGGCGGCCGGATAGCCACTCACCACTGAACCGCGAATCACCAGACCGCTCCTTGTACCTGAGAAACTCTGCGGCTGGTTTCTTCCCTGGCAGTGCAACAGACTCCTGTCTTCCTCCACAACGAGATCCCCTCTTCCCATGGACGAAGCACCGACTTGCACCCGCTGACAGGAACAACTGCCCCCGCTGGAGCGTTCTCACCACTTTAAGGTACCGTGTCCGCCAGGCCTCCCTTTCTAAAGATTGCTACAAGGTAATAATAACCCCTTAACCTTCTGGACTGGGCTGGCCGCCTTCACCCTCTAACTGGTCCCTTTCTTTGGTCCAACTCCTTTTTGAACCTTTACAAGACTTTTGTGCACTGCAACCGTGTGACCTTGGACACATTTCGTTTGGATCCTCTGAAAGTGGATCCGGCAGCTTGAACTCTAACTTCACGGTTTTACTTTGCCTTTCCCTCTTCTTATGTTCTGATAAAAGTGTTGGGATCTGTTTCAACTTGTTCTCTGCTCTTCTCTCCCTTTTTAAAACGAACTATTAGCGTGCCATCTACGTTAAGCGCTCACCGCTGTCTGAAAATAAGTGGGGCTTTACTTAAGACTTGTCTAATATTCTTTTAAGGGAGTGTATATCGTTTAGTGACCGTGTTTTTGAATTGCTTAGTATTAGTGCCTGTGTGTTTTCCTAGATGTGGTTTTAAATAAATAATTATATCTCTTTTACACCAAGCCCTGGTCAGTGTTTACTTGTTCTACTGTGTTCTCTTGACCTATTGTGAATACTCTGTATACTGCCTAACTCTTCTTGAGGGAAGTCTGACTGCTCAGCCACAGCTGCCAAGTGAATCTGTGTGGTACAGACTGCTACCAAGTGGGTTTACTGCCAAACAGCTGTAGTCCTAAATCTTTTGCAGTGGTCCCAGAGGGAACTGCACAGGTTTCTGCCTAACAGTGACCCCTGAATCCTTGTGAGTAGCCCTGTTGGCAACCCACAAGTCAGCAGCCTTAGCTAGCTTTCTAGGATATAATTCCTTTGAATCAGCCAAGTGCTGTCTGAGCTCAGGAGAGCAGGCATCATAAATTGACTCCAACATTACAAGATTTCTCATTCCCTCATACGTGTTCACCTTGTAACCCTTAATCCATCCCTCTAAGTTTTTCAAACACTCACTCACCCAGGTAGCCCAAGCGGTACCATCATTCTTTTTGAGGATCCTAAACCTCTTAAGGTACTGGGAAGGGGTCTTCCCAAATCTAGCTATCAAAGCTAGCTTCACACATTCATAATCCTTCCTAGCCTCCTCCCCCAACTCCATTACCACATCAGTTGCAACAGGGGGGAGCCTAGAGAACAACCAGCACAGAAACTCATTTCCTGTAATGTTCTGGAGCCCATGATTATACTCAAACAAACTCAACCAATCCAACACATCCAACTTAGGCTCATACATACCCACCAACTCCTTAGGCATCCGGGGTCTTTTGGGACTGGAACTCCAAGAGGACTCGGAGAGAGAAGCACTTTCCACAGACAATTATTTAATTTCTAGCTCATGGGTGAGCTCCATTTCTCTGAGCCTTAGTTCTTGGTGCTTTTGTTCTGTTTGAGCACTAATTCTTTTACATTCTAATTCAAGCTTCATTTTTTCTAGTTCCATATATTGAGGATTAAGTGTGGGACCTGGTAAAGGTCCAGTAGGTACAGCTGGCAGGGCAGGTAGAGGCCCAGGGGAGACAACTCTTCCACCTCCTCTTCTGCTTCTGACTCAAAGTTATCAATACTAACATTCATATCAATATCATTTCTGTTATCTACAGTTGCTGGAGTGGTAGGTTCCTCTGAACCACCATCCAGACTTTGGTTTGCTAACAACCTTTCTATTAGCTCAATTTTCTTGCCTTTAGTCGGGAGATTCTTATGCTTACAGAGAACTCTTAAACAATCAGCATTTTTTGTAGCAAGGGACTCTTGACTATAACTTTCCATAGTTGACATGTTTTAGAAAATACTTCTTTAGTGCTAAGCTTTGTGGTTAGTTGCACTAAGGTATCTATAAGCACACTAAAATGTATACTCAATACAAATCCCACCGCTGTACACCAGTGTTAGGCAGAAACCTGTGCAGTTCCCTTAGGGACCACTTCAAAAGATTTAAGACTACAGGTGTTTGGCAGTAAACCCACTTGGTAGCAGTCTGTACCACACAGATTCACTTGGTAGCTGTGGCTGAGTAGTCAGACTTCCCTCAAGAAGAGTTAGGCAGTATATAGAGTATACACAATAGGTACAGAGATACAATAGCACAAGCAAACACTGACCAGAGCTTTGGTGTAAAAGTATATAGTTATTTATTTAAAGACACACTTGTAGATTACACTAGCACAAAAAGGGAAGTAAATTCAGCACACAATCACTATCATACATATACAACCCGAATTACTTATTAGACAAGTCTTAATGAGAAACACCACTTATTTTCAGACAGAGGTGGGTGCTTAACATAAGATGGCACTCTAATAAGTTATTAAAAAGGGAGGGAAAAATCAGAGTTATGGAAGCACACAAATTTCAATACTTTTAAAAGAACCACAGTAAGGCGGGATAGGCAGAGTTCTACTGGAGAGCAAGGAAGTCAATTGCAAGGCCCACTCTTGGAGAGAGCAAGCAGAAGGGGTCCAGGTTCACACAGTGGGGTTATGCCCAAAGGGTCTTGTAGATAGTTCGCACACAAAGAATGAAATTAAAGTCATGAAAAGTTAGCTAGGTTGTCCCAGGCCAGTCGAGGCTTTACTCTCACCCCGAACAATCTGTCGAAAGGGAAGGCAGGCGGACACAGTACCTTAAGTGGGAAGGAAGCTCCAGCGGGGGCAGTTGTTCCTGGCAGCGGGTGCAAGTCGGTGTTACGTCCAGAGGAAGAGGAGGTCTCGCCGTGGAGGAAAGATGAAGGTCGTTGCACTGCCATGGAAGAAACCAGCCGTGCAGTTCTTCAGTTAAAAGGTACTACCCTTCTATTCGCGGTAGTGGTAAACCGTGGTATTCTGGTTGCTGGGGTGCTTGGCACGGGCAAGGCGGCCACGAGATGCTCCAGGAAGGTGAAAAGAAGGCAAAACTGGTTATCCCCACCAGTCAAAGGAAGAAGACTCTCCGGACTGGAGATCTCCTTTGTCGTCAGGAAAAGTGGTGAGACGGTTCAGCAGGGCTCCACCGGTGGTGTCGTCGTTGCAGGTCGGCTCAGCTTCTCCCTCCTCGGATTCTTAGGTCCTGTGGCGACTTCTGAAGTTCCAGTCCCCAAAGCCCTGCTTTTATGCAGCAAACCCCCATTCATTCAGCCTAGCTGTCAATCAAACATGCTAAGTGGTGAGCCGGCCGGCTCACGACTTGGGCCAATCACACAAGAGTGCGACTTGAGTTGCCAAAGCAACTCAGTCGAGGGTGCCTAAACCCCCTCCCACACTCCCTGTGGTACCCAGACAAAGTGGCACCACTTTTGGAGGCTTCTGTGGAGAAACCCGCCAAAAAGTGGAACAAAGGGCTCGACTTGGGTTGGAGTCACAGAACAGAACACAAATGCCATTTTAGAATCGAGTTCTGGCAAAAAATACCAACCGGTGAATTAATATTAAATAAATAAACCAGCGGTATGTTCGAGGCTATAGGAATTAAATAATTAAAGTTAGTAGCCTCGAACAATGGGAAAATCCCATAGAGATATATTCGCGGTCGAATATAAAAAGTAGTATCCACTGCCACCAGCCAAAACTCGATCAGGGGGGACGGAGACGTGCCCCCTCGAACAAGAGACCTGACCAGTTGTCCACAATATGATGGTGTGTACTGGTTTCTGTTCATAATTTGGGACTAGTAAAGCCAATGGTGACTTTACATACCCTGGGAGAAAGTAGTCAGTCCCAGGGTATGGAGTCTATGTTTGGGGGTCGCTACGACACCCCTGGGTTACGGCACGGAGGGTGCTTTGTAACCCACATCAACAAAACACATGAAACCCTATGGAGTAAAAGACCCCATAACCCATAAAACACATGGAAAGACAAAAGAACACCTCAAATCATGTCTAAGAGTGGGAGTAAAAAGAGTCTCACTCTTAGCAGGAGAAAAAAAGAAAGCCCAAAAATCCAGCAAAGCTGCTGGGGGACTCACTAGGTTTGGGAAATTAGCCTTTACAGAGAATTCTCCCTAACAGGAAGAAAGCCCAATTCCCACATATGTCCTGGTTGGATGGGCAGGTCCAAGCTAGTCGGAGTAGATATAGAGAATATGAGGGGGAAGATTGTGCAATCTGGGATCAAATCTAAAGAATGATATGATCAGAAGTGTTGCTGTAGAGAATTCACAGTTGAGGAGGGTGATTGGATCAAAGTCAAACTTCCCACTACAGTGCGCAAAGGGGCCTCGTTATTTTCTGAGCCCAAACAGGTGGTTAAAGATCTGGGTTCTTCGATATTAGTCAAAGGGGGTGGCATTTGGAACAAATAGAGAGTGTCTCTCATCAGACCTGTTAAGGAGAGGTGTGTGAGTGGAAGTGGGAGAGAATGAGTGGACATTATTTAATGCATTTGAATTTTATTTAGGTGTTCCAGGATAAGCACATCTTTTACAGTCTAATTATTAGTCTATTGCAACATTGTATTCGCCTTGCATTCCAAGTTTGTGATCTCTTTAATTTTCTGTATATAAGTGAATTGCTACATTTTGTAAATTTTTAAGTGTTTTATGGTTAAGGAGAGGAGGTGTTAGGAAGTGTAACATGTTATACCAACCACTGTACACATTCATTGAATAATATATCCAAGTTATCACTTCTTTGCATGCAGCTTAACAGTACACCTCATAACCCATGGTTACAGCAGAACCTAGATGTTACACACTGCTAGAGGTTCTGGGTTCTAGAGTGAGAGAGTGAAATTGTGGAGAAGGCAGGAGGACGGTTGTGCTGCTCTTGCTGAAGGCGGTTCTCCCTCACATTTATATTGGACTTGATCAATAAAGGTCTCTGAAGCTGCCGCAGTGTCTTTCGTGTGTTTGGCCACACATAACACTGGCGATGAATGATGATCCAGTGGTTAGAGTTGGCAGATTGCGAGTAGCGAAATGGTGATCCTGCTTCTCAGGTGTGCAGTTCACTGAAGTGACAATTGAAGGGGGAGTTGTGTGGCGTCATGGCGTAACCCCTGCTTTGAGTCAGCAAGTGACTCTCCTGGGGTTCGAGTCAGGTCCCAGCACTGAGTGGTTGATTAGAGCCTAGCAGGTGACAGGCCCAGGAAAGGCACAATGAAGTGCAGAGCGGGCCCGATATGCAGACACTATAGTTCAAAGTTTCAGAGCAGTGCTAGAAAGTAGCACCAGCTGGGTCCCTCAGCATTGATGGCATCAAGCTTGGCTTTGATGGCAGTTTAACCGGCTTTGATGCAGCAGAATGGGGAGCCTTAGCTGATCTAGGCCTCAAGATGCTGTGCGATCAAGGACAGGATGAGTCTGGTCAGGGTCTACTCTCCCAGCTTCAGGAGATTCTGGTGCAGACTAGGAGGTCCTGGTCCACAGCAAGAGTTACCTCTAATGTGCTGTGGGAGTGGGTAGGGGGCAGACCTTTCCTCTGCCTTGGACTGCTCCTTATTCACCTCAGTAGTAGATATCTTTAGAAAGTATAACTCTCCCAAAATGGGTCCAGTGAATCCTTCTTGGGTGTTGTTCCAGAGTGAATTTAAGAAGTGGTGCAAGACCCCTTCTTTTAAAGGTAAAAGTCTACAGTTGATTAGAATAAAGCTAGCCTGCCTTGGTGTTCCAACCCTTGTTCCTAAAAGAAGTGGACTTTGCCCTTCTGACATCACAGCCAAAGTGCTCTACTCTAGAGGAAGTGGTGGGAACCGGAAGGAGGGAGAGAGGTAGAAAGAAGCAAGATGGCGGAATCCTTCCCCACCTGCACATAGCTCTCTTTGTCTACCCTAACCCCTCCCTTTCTCAAAAGGACCAAAGGCCTTTAGATATACAGCCCCCTCATACTCCCTTTGAATGGTTGTGCTCCTTTGATGCATGGGCCCAGGACATCTGTCTCTGGTGGAGGGCATTACCTACCCTTACAAAGAGATCAAAGAAGAGTCATGACCATTCAGGTTCCTGTCCTGTCCCTTGGCAGGATCAGCCTGTCCGGCCAGAATGCACATCACCTTCCACAGCTGAGATGGCTCACAGGAGATGGCACATATGTGATATCAAATTGGATATGGCTGCAATGATTATGAGCAGTGCCATGTACCACGCCCTAACTCAGGCATGGCTTATTTTAGGATTTACCCTGCCACCACCACTGGCTGCTTATAATAATAATAGTATTGGTACAGGGGTGCATATCGTAAATGCAGCCCCAGTTCTGCACTGCAGCTATCAATTGGGCACTTGTGACCTCTGAACCTGCTCTGTGCCACTAGTAGAGCAGGTGCTGCC
Source organism: Ambystoma mexicanum (assembly GCF_040938575.1). NCBI lineage: Eukaryota > Metazoa > Chordata > Amphibia > Caudata > Ambystomatidae > Ambystoma > Ambystoma mexicanum. The sequence goes on along the minus strand of NC_090936.1, from coordinate 970,450,830 downwards.
GATTAGGATATTGATACAGCAGGGCACATGTTCACGCTGTGCTTTTTGGCATGAAGCTCATGAAAGAGAATTCTGATCAGCAGATTACCATATTAGGAATGGAATTACCTGCATCCTTTCATTAATTAATACAAAAAGGCAAGGACTTTACACCCTTACCAGATTACAATTCCTTACAGTGGGAAAAAGGATCATATGACCCGAAACTGGAGAGCATAGCCCAGCAACCACCTCCTATGAATGTTTTTGGGGCACATATGGGTAAACTGGCCTGGAACGCTGTGACAACACATCTTGGATGCACGAAGGGTGTAACCCGTATCTCATCCCGCCAAATTATTTCTAGAGTACCCATTATTAACTACAGCGATGGAAGTGTAATATAAATATTTGTACGCCATACCACTAGTTTGTTTACTTTTTACAAAGCGTACTGTGATTAATCTGATGATGTCATCACTCTTTCCAGAGGTAGCCTCTCCTCATGTGGCCATGGGACGGCTGTAGCTACCTGATCCTGACTCTGGTGGGGGCTATTTGAAGGAGGACCACATGGGGGAGACGACCATTGGGGGGATGACATGACATCATCAGGCGAGACATGGTATTCCCTTTTCCCTTTTAGGGATAGTCCCTCCATTCCTCATGCCATAATCCTCCTCAACAATTTACCAGGTCTCCCGAGAGTACTCTTCAATATCGGATAACGAACAATGTGACAACAACTGAGACGGGGAAGAGGCAAGGAGCAATGATGATTGCTCTCAATGAGAACCAACACCAGCAGTCTCCGAAAGAATCGGATTGACCCAACATAGTTGTTTAAAACCATGCGGGGAAGAGAAGTATGGAGTTCATCGTCTTCTTCATCCTGGTGCAGATTAAGGATGGCGCAAGAACGGGAGATCCAACCGGCTAGGTGCTACCGGGAAACCCAAGCTGTCACGTTGACAGGCGAGTGGAGAAACCAGGAGTGCATCGACCAGCGGCAGTGCAGAAAACAGAGCAGGCAGAGCAAGAAGGCAGTCTGGTGAGCGGTGTGCTCAGGGAAGTTCTGCAGTGGCTATGGCAAAGCAGGAGGAAGCAAGCTGTGTTTTCTCACAGCAGAGGGAGCTGGGACTGGTCAGGGAGAGCAGCAAGAGCCGGGAAAGCACCCAATGTAGAGTCAGGAACACAGAGAGACTGCAGGAAAAGAACCAGTGAGCCCAGGGAAAGGGTTGGGACACCGAAGCACTGTCAGGCAAAGAATCAGAAGCCCTAGATAGAGGGAGAGTTTTGGGAACCATAGCATGAACATGGGGAAGACCAACAAGAAAGACCCAGAGGGACATTGTATATCAAGACCTGGCAGGAGAGTAACCAGGTATTTATGTGTGTGTATCAAAGTGAATGAACAGGTTAAGAGAACTGGGCACAAGCTGTGTAAGACAACTGCATGAGTCATGTCTGGCAGGAGGGTATACCAGGCAAAGCCACATGTGTGAAGGGAATTGCATAAAATAGGGCCTGGCAGGGGAGTATACTAGGCACACCCAAGTCTGGGGAATAAACTACATAAGACAATCCCAAGGAAGACACATGCCCTTAGGATTGTGAAACACATTGAAGGTGGAAAGAAACCTGGGGAAGTGTCATGATGCCTACCCCCAGGCATCCGGGCCAAGCCCATCAGCCCCGGGAGCAGGCATCTAGACATTTAGTAAAACCTCAGCAGCCCCGGCTAGGGGCTATCTGGGTTCAGTCCTGGGGCCTTAGGCGCCAGGCTCATAGTAGGAATCAGTCCTGGCGCCTAAGGCGCCAGGCTCATAGTCATTACTTACCTCAGGCAGACCATGCTGCAAATGACTCCAATCCAACATGAAGCCTGAAAGGGACTATTTTTCTACAGGGACTATTTTTTACTATGGTGTGGTTCTAGGGACTTCTTACCTGGGACTACTTTTGAGGCTATTTAAACCACACCCGACCAGCAACACACGCTTCGCGTTATTCTGCATCCAGCAGCGTAACACTCACCGTGCCTGCAGCCTGCATCCAGTCTTCTGCCACGCCCGCCTCGAATCCGGAGCTCCTAAAACAAAGAGGAAAGAAAGGGACAAGGTTAGAAAACAAACTTATTTCTATTCCACACCTGATTCTGGATCCATCTTGTCTCCGGACCTGTAAAGAACATCATTTCTGCACGCACCGCATCTCCAGCTGCAGCGCCGCGCCATACTCACCAGTCTTCACAGCATCCTTCGGGTCGGCGCTGCCTCCATCATTTCTTCGCCGAACTTCTGCATCTAGGAGACAAAAGAAAACCACAAGGTGAGCCGAGGGAACCAACAAATATAATTCTTACCACCATAGACTTACCTGATTTACCACCGGAGGCATCCTTTTGTGACTCTCCATATTTTCACGTGCCGCATCTGTAAAGAGAGACAAAACAACAGGTTTTCCTGGTGCAACATTTACCGGACAGCGCCGGGTAATACAGACTCTTACCTGAGAGCCACCAGCTGCCACAAGAGCATCTTTTCACGAGCCAGCTGCACGACAAGAAAGGAAGTGGGGGACAAGAGTGAACATCGGACATATTGAACTCTACGAACTTAATACTTACTGGTCCTCACCAGGAACCTCAGAGTCAATAATCTCCGGAACTCTCCCGAGCCTTCAAACCAGTGAAGTAACTGGAATCGACGCGCCCCTGCAAATCCGTGCAGGATGGAGAACTCATCTTTCAAGAATATAAGGTGAGATTGCTGTGAGGGCATTTCGGAGGTGATTAGTTGGGGAGGACTGTGGGGGTGCCATCACTTGAATCCACAAGTGGCTAAATCCATCTCTCCACTTGCAGGAGAATATTTCTACGGGCTAAGCAGACAAGATTAGGAGGGCAGATCCAGTCAGTCATAGCTGCACTACGCATCACATGGGTGGAGACCGCAGCTGTCAGGGTCTGACCGACGCCCCTGTGGGAGCCAGGGTGAGCGTAACAGGAAGGGAGTTCTTTCCACAGGTATGGATTGCAACATCAAGAGGAGGAAGCTAGCCTCTTGGTAGAGAAAGAACTTGATTATTTTTTTGAAGTTTCGTTTTGGTGGAGCGAAACCTAGGAAAGGGAGTCATTCCCTGGAACTGTGAATATTAACCATTTGAGGCTTTTGTTGGATTTATACATTTTGGTTGGATTTGAACATTTTGAGCACTTTCAACGCCAAAGACAATATCTTTTACATCTTAGAGTTACTTTTAGAATATGAGGGCAAGAATAGGATTTCGGACACAGGAAATCTTTGCTTTGGACATCTTGATACAGGACAGACTGTTAGATTAGGGATAGTGAGGCCTTTTCCAACCCCTTTATTATTTAATAAAAGCCAATAACCAATACATGAGTCCTCTGTGTCCACGTCTCATTCCTAACTCCTAACAGTACCTTTAATTCAATGACTCAAGAAAAGCGTTTTTTTCTCCGGAGCCAAATTTAGAATCAGCTTTGGCAGACATTCAAGCTCTGCCAATTTCCCATGTGACGACCAGGCACAGGCACAGACAAACACGGCGTCTGTGGCTCAGCAGCCTGAGCACCTTAACCTGCAGACAGATTTCTTTTATCAGCAGCAGCGCCTTTCATTTGCATTATGAACATTTACAGCAGAAATATCTTGCACGACACTAGTTACATTGTACATCTATGATAGTTAAATTGAGCAACACAAAGGACCCTTTTAAAAATGTGTTTATATCCATGATGTCTTCTAGCTTGAGGTGCCAAAAAGTAAAGTGGCTTTACGTCACTAATCAAATGTTCTCAACCTCATGATCCTGAATAACAACGAGCTGGAGGTTTGTAATAAAGAATATCCCCACCTAACTGAGTTTATTACACAATTTTCTTTTTATGCGCACCTTAAATCACTGTAAGTACAGTGGGGTTAAATAGATTTTTTGGGTTTGCATTATCTTGCATTCTGGGACTTCTAGTTTACCAATCAGGATGTCAAAATTAAAGCCACAATGATAGGCTTTTTGCTTAACACGTCGCTATAAAAATGCAATGCAGTATGTGTATTTTGTAAGTAAACTCTATAAGAGAGTATTGTTGAAGGCCTTGAAATCCAAAACTTAAATATTTGTACCAAGCAAAGCTTGGGAGATATGCAGTCAAATTTGCAGAGTGGGTGAAAATCCCTCCTTTACTGTAGCCCAATTGTGTGATTGTGGCCAATTATTTAATCACACTCTGACTTAACTGCATACATTGGATTCCTTAAGATAATCATAATAGTATTGAACTTAATCACACTATTTGAAAAAATGACACTCTTGCAATGGGACAAATGTAATGAGTAGGAAGGAAATGGTAACATTTGTGCTTCTCTGTGAGTGGATCCCAAAGCCGTCACCCAGAATTTCACTATTGGTGCACCGACCCTGCCTCAGTCCTATATCACTTGATTTGACAGGCAAAGATATCATTTTAGCAGCCAGTCAATGGTACTCTAACTGTGGCAGTGCCACTGTTAATTTTATCCCCTGTTGCTGCCACTCACAGAAGTTGATTGGGCCATGCAGAGCAGGAGAATGAGTGAAACTCTTTGCTAAGTCATGTAATGCTATTTTATTGCATCTTTTATAGCACACCTGCTGCCATTTTCCTACTTTCTAGGAGATTCAAGATCTGCAAGCAGTGGGGTTGGAGACTGATGCAGTAGTGGGTAACCAGGGCAAGATTGCTTTGTTACAATGTTGATGTGTGTAGATACGAAGATGCAGCTCATTGCGCTGCATGTTTGAGATATGTTGTGAGCTTTCTGGAGCAATAGCTAATGTGCACTCTAGGTTACTAAGGTACTTGTTTGTGTGGTTGTCTGTGGGTCTGTCAGAGTCATGCTTAAAGAGTCTGGGGAGTTGTGTTGGTGTATCTGTGGTGGGTTAGTTTGGTGTTTAGGGAAATGTAGTGTATATAGCTCCATCCAGATGGTGTATGTTCCATTTTGTAAGATATATTTTTCTGATGCACAAGTTGTGTGCTGGTATGTACTATCAGTTAGTGTGGGGGATAGAGTGATTTTGAAGTGGCTGTTGTTACCATATCTTTCTCAAATCAATGGCAAACTTGATAGCATTGACACACCATGTGAGAGTGGGAATTTGAGGCTTTCAAGGGGCCCTTCAAACAGAAACACCACACAGAAAATGGAAGCCTCTTGCTCTAGTTTGTTTTTGACAGCGATTCACCAGGGAGTCAAGAGCTAGACATGGGGTGGACCAGAGGAGCATTTCCCAAGTAAGCCAAGGACCAGAAGTTAGTGAATCACCAGAACAGCCAAGGAACATATAGGTGACGACCAGAGGGATACCTAACCACAGATCATTGCATGTACTGTAGTTTTACTTCAGTCGATTTTTAGCTTTGGCTATTGAGTGTTGCTTATAAGCCAAAGGTAAGTGCAGACACGCACCTCTGGAGATTTCATCAGCAGCATGAAGGTAGAGATGAATAGATTACTGTATGAAATAGGATCATCTATGGAAGAGTTGATTGTAAATCCAGTGAAAGTAAAGCAGAAGCTGTTTAACAATGATTGGGGCAGAACATCAGAAGGCATGACCGAATTTAGCCTATATAAGGAGTGTGCAAGAGTGGTATATAAGCGGGAACAAACTCCAAGGTATATACTCATCTTTCCATGCTCTAGAAGAAGATCTTTATACCTCAGTTTTCGAATGAACCAATTCCCAACACTAGGGAGAGTGGGGAACTGGAATAGGGGTATAACAGACCTAAACTGCAGATTATGTGGTACGGCTTTAGTAAGAGAAGCAATGAGACATTTGGTTTTGGGCTGTACGGCACTTGGGGAAGATCAGAAGAGATGTCTTGGTATGACACAGGGCAACAAAGCCTGTTGGGTTAGCCTGGTGGGGGGACCAACTCAGAGCCTTATCCTAGCTCTATGTGACCTGCTCCACAAAGTATTGGATAAACTAAGTAGACTAGGGGATGTAAACAAGCAACAGAATGGTAGTCTTTGAGGTAGCTGGGTAACTTTCTGCATAGACTCATGTCCTTTCTCTTCTTGGTTGGACATTTGATGAATTACGTATAATGCAGAGGATAAATGTAAGAAAAGTTGTGTAACATTCTTTTTCTTTTTTCCTTGTAAAGGATATCAAATGTGTTTCTTTTTATTATTTTATCTTTTGTATGTACTTGTGAAAAATTCCTTCTGTTTACAGTTGGGAATCAAAACACAATAAAAAATTATTTTAAAAAAATGTATTGTATTTGAATAAAGCTAGGAAGGTGAGGACATGTGAGGAGAGACACAGAATTTGAGGGTGTGGTTTAGTTATGTACAACCCATTGACTACCCAAGGCAATGTTGATCCCCATGGCCATTCCCACTCACTACCAACTCCTCCCTGCCCTCCCAAAACACATCCTCCTGGGAAGTAACCTCAAACTTTGGCCTGCTGGTGTTATTTATAAGGAGTTTGCTGGGAGTAAAGAGTTAATGGTTTAATTGCACCTACAGGTTTAACAAACATGCCTTCAACAAGTGTGCCTTTGTTGGGGTGGTCAGGAAAGGTCCCAACAAGAAAGAGGGGTTCACGTTGCACGCGCCATTTTGGTGACTGGGGGAGCAGCGAAGTTGATGCGATTTAGCAATTTTATATATATCCAGTGTAGTTCATGAGAATTGGATATGTGTTACTTTAGGTGTTACTTTGTGTTTAAGTTGATACATTTAAGATTTGCACACGCGCAGCAAGATACATGTAAAAAGCACCAATGAAATAGAAATACAATCTGGGTATGGTGTGCCATGGAGCACCTAGAAGCTGGCCAATGAGGAGCTTCATAAATGTGCATGTAAGAAAGGAGACTTGTCATGAAAGAACCATTGTGAAGAGGATGCAGTCGTTTTGAAATATGCATGCACTGACATACATACATGGGGGTCAGGGGATATATGTTGAGGACAGTTTTGGGTACATAGAGAATGTACAAATCTGTCAGCTGTGTGTTTTCATAGTTTGGCCAGACCCTGCAGTCAGGGCTCTACACAGTGTACTCTGCGTACCTGGGCAAACTGGTTTTGCAGGGTTTGGAGTCTGAATAAAAGGTCATGAGTAGCTGTGACATTAAGCAGATCGTCAACCAACAGGCTGGCCCAGGGGTTTTATGAATTAGCATTATCGCGGAAAGGAGATGCAATCTTCTTAAGTATATGGCAATTCATAGCTTATTGTTTAAGGGGATCCAGCCATCTGTTCACGGCTGACTAATAAACCTGGGGTGAAGAGATGCCTGTGCGCAGCATTGACTGATACTTTATGGGTTTCGATTGCTTTCTCAGGATGTGAACGGAGGCCATGCGAGTTGAATTGGTAGTCATTTAGATCATAGTGAAACAAGGACGCCAGTAAGTCGGGGTGGGTGAGATAGTTATCACCAGATCAAAGGGAACCTGTTTATTCTTCCCCTCATATTGTTTGAAGTTCTCTTGCAAACCATATGCAATTACATCTGGGGTTAGGTGGTCTCAGGCCAGCTGGGATTTGTAATGAATTATGTTTGTATGTGAATGTGTAACTATGTGATTATGTCATGACCTACCACGAAAGACTCCAGCAAAAGGGTGTGCTATGAATATGATCTGATGATGGTAGTTAATCAATGTAACCAATGAGAACGTGGGAATTAGAGAAGATTGGATTTCTTTTGCATAGGTTTGACCAACCATGTGTGGGGGGATGACTTGTAATAAAATATGTGGGAGTGTTTTTACAGTTGCAAAATTGTATATAATGTCTCAATTTGTGTGGTTCAGGGAAACGCAGGTTTGTTTGACTCTACAGTGTCATCTAGCCCCCCCCGGCCGATTGTACAAATATCTAGCTTTACATACAAACATGCACTCACTTCTTAAGTGGTGGGCTTGCTTTGGGTTAAGGTGATTAAAGGCCCATCCGCCCACCTTCAATCACTTGATTTATATATGTTCCTTGCATGGAGGTCCTGTCTAAACAAACATTGACAAAGTGACCAGTTTTGTATTTGTATTTATTAGTTTATATAGCTCTTTACGCCAAAGCGCTGCACAATTGAACAACTTGATACAAAGAACATAACATAACAATATAACTGTAGAAGCAAATTACAGTATGAATCAATCAATTAACAAACCATTAAGAAGAGCAATAAGACTGGAGGGAATAGGGAGAGAAAAGCAGTGGGAATGTGTGGGAGAGGAGAGGAGGGGAGGAGAAGGAGGAGAGGGGGGAGGGTGAGAGAGGGATGGTAGGGAGTGGAGGGAGGGAATCAAGGGAAAGGAGAAAGAAAGGAGGGCGAGCAGGAAGGGGAGGGAGTTTCAAGGCGGGGGTGGAGAAGGAGAGATTTAAGGGAGGTGCGAAATGAGGAGGAAGTAGGAATAGAACGAATTGAGAGAGGTAGGGAGTTCCAGTGCAGAGGAGCTAGGAGCTGGAATGAGCGGAAACGGGAGGGGGCACAAGGGGACGGAGGGACAGTCAGAAGGAACTGATCAGCTGAACAAAGGGAGCGGGAGGGAGTGTAGAAAGAGAGGAGGGAGGAGAGGTAGGGGGGAGTGAGTCCATGGAGAGATTTGAAGACAAGGCAGAGGAAGTGAAATTTAAGTTGAGAGTGAAATGTAAGCCATCCAAGGGAGGAGAGGGAAGCTGAGATAGAGTCGCGGGAGGTAAGGAGACAGAGGGTACGGACAGCAGAGTGGTAGATAGACTTGAGAGGATCAAGATGAAAAGTAGGTAGGCCAAAGAGTAAGGAGGAGCAGTAGAAGAGGCGAGAGAAGATAAGAGAGGAGATTAGGAGTTTAGTAGCATGAAAGGTGAGAGAAGGGTGGCTTTTGCGAATATTGAAGAGGTGGTAGCGACAGGCACGAGAAGTGAGAGAGATATGGTGGGAGAGAGTGAGGAGTCAAAGTGGATGCCTAAGTTACGGGCGTGGAGAGAGATAGGGAGATTAGTAGGAGGGAAATGAATGAAAGGGGGAGGGCAGGGAGGGGGAAGAGAGTTGGAGGGGAAAAAGACGAGTTCAGTCTTGTCAGTGTTGAGGGAGAGAAAGCAGGAAGACATCCAGTTCTTTATGGCAGTAAGGCAGGAAGAGAGTTTCAGGTGGAGGTCGGATGAGAAGGAAGAGAAAGAAAAGAAGAGTTGAGTGTCGTCGGCATAGAAATGGTGGGAAATGCCAAACAAGGAGATAACAGGGGCAAGGAGGGAGGTATGGAGTGAGAAAAGGAAAGGACCAAGCACTGAGCCCTGAGGTACGCTGTACTCAAGAGGTTGGGATGGAGAGGATCGGCCACTTTCAGTGAAAGAGCGGGAGGAGAGGTACGAGGATAGCCAGTTATGGACAGAGCCTGTGAATCCAAAGGAGGAGAGAGTGTTAAGAAGGAGGGGGTGATCGACAGTGTTGAACGCAGCAGAGAGTTCAAGAAGAATGAGGACTGAGGATTGCTTAGAGTGTCGAGCAGAGAGAAGGGAGTTAAGGATATAGGTAAGAGAAGTTTCAGGAGAGTGTTTAGGACGGAAGCCAGATTGGGAGGGGGTAGGAGGGAGAGGTTAGTGACAGAGGTTGAGAGCTGGGAGTAGGCAATGCGCTCTAACAGCTTAGAGAGGAATGGAAGAAGAGAAATAGGGCGGAAGTTAGCAGTAAGAAGGGGATTAGCTGAAGGTTTCTTCAAAATAGGGATGATAGTGGCATGTTTGAAAGCAGAGGGGAAGGTGGCCGATGAAAGGCAGGTGTTGAAGAAGTAGGGTAGGGGATGAGAAGAGGGTAGATCTTGGGGATAAGAATGGGTGGGTGAGGGCCAGTAGGGGCGGATGTAGGGTGGGCTTTGGAGAAGAGGGTGGAGACTTCAGAGGGGGAAACAGGTGAGAAGACGGACATGAAGGTAGATGGGGAGGCAGAGGAGAAGAGGAACAGCTGATTTTTTGCCAAAGGGCAAGAATCTTAGAGGAGAAGAAGTTAGCAAAGTCAGAAGGAGAAAGGGTAGAGGAGGAAGATGTATCAGGGGTAGGAGGGGAGAGAAGTCGTGAGAGAGTTTGGACGATGTGGCGAGGGTGAGAGGCTTGGGAGTGAAGAAGGTTAGAGTAGTAGGATCGTTTAGCTGAGGCCAGTCGAGTCATAAAGAGAGTGGTATGAAAAATAAGAGGTTTTGTTGGAAAGTGAAGGAGATTTGAGCCAGAGTCTCTCAAGACGTCTGAGGAGACGTCGCATAGAGAGAAGTTGAGGGGTGAGCCATGGTTGAGAGGGTTTCCGGGTTGGACGGAAGAGAGAAAGGGGGCAGAGTTGATCAAGGGAAGAGGAAATAGAAGAGGAGAGTATAGAGCATCATTGGCAGATAGTAAAGAGAAATCATGGAGAGAGGGAAGAGAAGAAGAGCTTGTGTCAATGAAGAGGGAGGGATCAAAGTTGTGAAGGTCCCGCCATGAGAAGATGGGGGAGAGGACCTAGTGTGAGGTGGGTGTGGAATGGGAGTAAGGGAGAAGGAGAGTAAGGTATGATCGGAGAGGTAGATAGGAAGAGTAGAGACAGGAGAAGAAGGGTAGAAAGAATTGAAGATGAGGTTTAGAGTGGAGCCAGAGGAGTGAGTAGGAGAAGAAGGAAGAGGGGAAAGGAGGTAAGAGTCAAGGATGGAGAAGAGGGATGAGGAATGAAGGGAAGAAGATAAGTGAAGGTTGAAGTCACTGAGTACAGTTAGAGGAGAGGGGGAGGGAGAGATAAGCGAAAGGAGGTGGTCAAGGTAATCATAGAAGAAAGAAAGAGGACCAGGAGGTCGATAGATGATTAGAAAGGAAATGGGGTGAGGAGAGGAGAAAGATTTGTAGAGAAATTCGAAGGAAGGAAAAGAAGGAAGAGATGGTGAAGAGGAGGAGGAAAGGTATTTAGGGTGGTAGAGGAGGCCAATACCTCCACACGGCCAGTAGCACGAGGGATGTGAGAAAAGTAGGATGAGGAGGTGGTTAGAGAAGCGGGTACAGAGGTGTTGTGGGGGGATCCAGGTTTCAGTTAGACATAGGAAATGAAGGTTGAGGCGGAAGAACATGTCGAGGACAGCTGCGGTCTTGTTGCACATGAATCTGGCGTTCCATAGAGCAATGTTCATGAGGCTGGAGTGATGAGCAGTAGGGGGGGTAGAGAAGATTAGGGTGGGAAGAGAGGGTAGGTGTAATATAGGAAGAGTGGGGGAGGAGATTGGAGAAGGGACAGGGCATGAGGAACAGGGAACAGGAAAGTAGGAGGGAAATGGAGAGGAGGGGTGAGAGAAAAGGGAGGGGAGGAAATGGAGGACGGAGAAGAAAAGATTTGGCAGAACACATAACAGAGGGAGCAAGCGAGACGAGGGGCTATGATGATCCTTTGCTGAAAAGTCTTATAATGGTTAGACAGGGATCAATGTAGCAGATGTAGTTGAGTCCGCGCTGGCGTAGAAGACGGGAAGGCACTGATTGGTGTGCCGGCTGCTGCACAGGATGCTGCTCAGTTTGGAGGGTGGAAAGAAGAAAGTCAGGACGTACAAGATCAGGGGCAGGCTGCGAGAAGTAATAGGGACCAATTTGGCAGGAAGTTGGAGGAGGCTTAGCTGTGTAGGCTGTGGAGGTGGCAGAGAGTCAGGGGGAATTGGAACAGGAGCAGGTAATGAGGAGTGGTTGGGCCAAGTGGTCAAGAGATGGTGACCGAGTTGGGGGGGAGGGTGGAGGAGGCACAGCTGTGGAGATTGTAAGGAAGGTGGCTGACAGTCAGGGTGGGTTAGAGCAGGAGCAGGTAATAAGGAGTGGTTTGGCCTGAGTTAGGAAGGAGGGAGGAAGGTCAGACTGCAGGAAAGTTTGGTAGGTAGAAGGGAAGGAGTGAGAGGTATTGGTTGGGTCTGGGCTGGAAAAGAAGGGGGAGGAGGCTCAGGTTTGGAGAGTGAAGGCGTGTGTCAGGCAAGAAGAGAGAAGAGTGGGAGCTGGGGCACTTAGTGAGTGCAAGTTGGACCCACGGCCGTTAAGGGTTAGGCAGTAGAGACTGTGTGGAGGGTAGTGAAGCTACCCCGTGGTGGGGGTAGAGTTGGATCTGCTGGCAGGGGGGTACGTAGCGATGAGAATGGAACCATAGAGTAGTGGGCCGCTGGAGTAGGTGGTAGTGTCAGTTTGCACAGCAGTGCGGAAGCGATCCGTTGACCAGGAGCCCTCTGCAGTAGATGGAAGTCCTGGGCAGACTGTACAGTGGAGCAGATGCAGTTCGTGGGCAGTGGCCTGATGCAGCACATGGAAGAGACGGGCTGCACAGTGGTGAGGTACACTGTTAATCAGTGGTGGTCGGTGGACTACTGCAGGAGATGGTGCCAGGCTGCGCAGTGGTGCAGATGCAGACTGCAAGGTATCGGGCTGCACAGCAGTGAAGTACCTGTTAGACAGTGGTGGTCAGTGGACTGCTGCAGGAGATGGTGCCAGGCTGCGCAGTGGTGTAGGTGTAGACATCCAGACTCAGTGATCCCGAAGGCAATGCAGGCCGGAAACAGATGGAGGCCACTGCGGGGGTAGAGCTGGAGTAGCCGGGAGGAGGTGCGCGGTGGAGTGGGCGCTGTCTGCCAGCCAGTGGCCCACACGAGTATGGAAATACCAGGAAGTAGAGTGCCGGGGTGCAGGGTAGGAGGCCGCGGCAGAGGGAAGAGCTGGAGCTGCCAGCAGGAGGTGGTGCAGACGCAGTCCGCCAGCCAGTGGTCCACAGCAATAGATGAGAATGCCGGGGAACATATGCAATCCAATGTCAGCAGTCACCGCCACAGATGGTGGTGTTGGAGTGAGGGAGGGCACTGCAATCCTGGAGGAAGTGTTGGCCACAGCGGGGGATGGACATCAAGCGGGAAGAGGCCGCGGCTGAGACAGGCTGGTTCCTCCAGTGGATGGCCTGTAGCGGAGAGCGGGAGGGCACCGTGGTCACAGAGGCCGTGCCGGCTGCTGCGGGGGGATGGCCACAAGTTGGAAGAGCCCACAGTAGGGACAGGGTGGAGCCCTCCAAGGACGGCCCCCAGTAATCGGAGGGGGGGCACCGCGGTCCAGGAGGCTGTGTCGGCCGTAGCGTTGATGGCCACAGAACAGGAAGAGGCCGCAGCAGGGACAGGCCGGAGCCCTCCAAAGGCAGGCCTGCAGCGTTGAACGGGCTGGCACCGTGGTCCTGGTGGCCTTGTCGGCCGCAGCGGGGACGTCAACAGAGTAGGTAGAGGTTTCAGCAGGGACCGGCCGGAGCCCTCTAAAGGCAGGTCTGCAGCGGAGTACGGGAGGGCACCGTGGGCCTGGAGGCTGTATTGGCTGCAGCGGGGGGCCACTGAGCTGGACGAGGCCAAGGTGGGTAGGCACCGAGCGGGAAGATGCTGCAGCAGGGACAGGCTGAGTCCTCCGATGGATGTCCCGCAGCGGTGTGAAATCCGGCCGCAGATGAGTCCCCGCCGGGGGCGGAGAGGCAGAAGTGGGCCCACGCCGCAGCCGCAGCTCGCAGAAGGCAGGCAGGCACGGAGAATCAGGAAAGACTCGCCGACAAGGAGCATGAGGAGGCCTCGCCGGGGGATCGGTCTGGGATCAGGTAAGTGCAGCTCCAATTTTCAGTGAGAGTGCTGTCGGAGGAGCCCCCGGGCTCTAGAAACAGGATCGGAAGGAGGTAGGGTAGGGTAGTAAATTGCTGTAGTTAATGATTTCTTTTTAAAAGTTTCAGCCCGAGGTGAGAAGGCGCCGGTACAGGCAGCCAAGCTTCTGCGCCCCCTGGTGGTGGCGCAGTTTTGGCTTGTGTACATGTATTAGATAGGCATATGCCAGACACTCATATGCCTAGATAATCACACCATGTTCCAGCTGTTACATCTTGTGGACAGATAGTCCCATTATGACCGTGCATGTCAAATGCCTGTCCCATGCCTACACAAAAGCCAAATCGGTTGTGTTTGCCAATGTTTGGATTCATTTGAATTGACTACACTCAGATGATTACTGACAACTAAAAAGTGTATTGAGTTTAAGGTATGGTTATGGGCTTGCTTAAAGTAATGAATTTCTGTTTTGCTCAATTACTGTTACTTACAAATATAAGTATTCATTAAGAGAAGAGATACAGTAATAAAAATGAACATTCAACCATCGACTGTCATAGATTAACGTGTGTGCTATTCTTGTAGGACAAGTATATGTGTACTTACTGCCAATGTATAGAGAGCCCTATACAATTCACATTTTAATGCCAATCAAAATATGTTGAAACTATATTTATAATTGTGAGTTTCAGTGTAAATGATCATTCACAGATAGCACGGATGGAAATGTTCTAAATTTATGTCAAATTGTATCTTGTTTAATTTGCATGCACAGTTGTACCAAAGATTTCTATTTATGAAAATATTGTTTTTTATATTTCTGTCAGAGACGAACATATTGCCATTATTTTATTATTCTAGCCAATGTGTAGTTTAGCAGCAATGCAAAATGATACATTAAGCATTAAAAACCTGCCCGGCCCTGCTCTAGGCCCGCCAACCCCCTACCCCTACACTCCCACTGCGCAATGTGCTTCATTATCGCACCCCTCCCTTTTGGATGCTGCCAGAGTACCACTAGTTATTTTTTTCCATTTCCACCCAGGGGTGGAATGGGAACCAAACGAGGTCCCTCAAATAATTTTCAAAGCGCCCCCATATTAAACACTTTCAGCAAGCCCAACCCTTTTCCTATGATAACATTTGTAAATAAAATAGGTTACCACACAAAAGAGCCCTACCAGGAAATCTCCAGAGTTCCTCTATGGAACAGGCCACTCCTGCTTCCACCACTGATTAACTAGGATAACTACTAGATTCAAAAAGCTTGCTTGATTTACATGAAGTATTAAGGGAATAATAAACATTCCACTGTATCCACCAATCAAACGGGAATCCCCATTCTCGAATGCTTCCTTCTGCCCTTGCCATGTGCAGAAACGTTGGCAGAAAGCGAAAAAGGCTGCAGGCATGTAATACACACAGCGCCAGAACTGTTACATTTTTAAGAATTCAGTAAATACAACAAAACAAATCGACAGTAGAGGCGAAAAGTACGTTTTCACTCAGTGGCTTAAGTGAGAGGGTGAGCACAGCCGGCTCATACCCGAGGTAAAGACATACACAATCCTATCCTGGCCGTGGTGACGTCAGTACCCCTCTGCTGGGAGGAGCCTGCCTAGCTTCAGGTTTCAACCTTCATCGGCTGTCAACAAAGATTCAGAAATAGAACTTCCTGACTGTCGGTCAGCACAGCAAGAAGGCAGCCTGGCTTCCGCGCGCGCACAGCAAGACGGCGCCCCAGCAGCATTTGCACCATACACCAGGAAGCACCAGCACTGCAATACAGGCAAGGCACAGCTCCTGCAGTACAGACAAGGGCTCCCCCAGTTCCTGCAGTAAAGGCAGCAAGAAAGCACCAATAGAGCCTTCTCACTGTACAGCCAAGAGAGCTCCTAAGCTCGTGCAGCCCAGACAGACACCCCTGTTGTAGCACTACAACATTGTACATCTCCAACCGGTAGGACACATCTGCTCTTGAAACACAGGCAAGACACCCAGCAGAAACCCTTAACGCGAAGTGGGCCGTCCTTGTCGCGCAACATAGACAGCAGGGATACAAACATCGGTTTGTTGGAATGGATGCACCCCCATCTTATACAACACCGACAGCGCGCCTCTGCTCCTGCAGCACAGCCCGGTCACTCAAGAGGACGGTAGCCCAACTCCCGCAGCACATATAAGGTGCTCGAACCCGAGCTACTGCAGCGGGGAATAGGCACCCACATCTGGTAACACATACAAGGAATGCACTGTAGCGGTAAAATAAGACACAGGGCTTTACAACTCCTTCCCCGCACAGCTTCAAGGCATCGCAGCGCCCACAGTGCGGCTCCCAAGTTACTCACAAGGGGCCCCAGCTATTGCTGTCCAACATAGTTCCTTCTGATGCAGCATAGACGGAACGAAGGCAACTCTACTCCTACAATATGGACATAGCAATCAACTCTTGCGTCACACAAGGACACACAGCTCCTGGAACACTAACAGTGCACCTCGGCACCTGCAGCGTAGAGAACATGTGGATTACACGCCAGCCTTTAGAGGGCATAACACGGATCCCAGTATGTATAGCTCAAAGTTGAGTTCCTGCTCACAGATCACTTATCAGCATGCCAGTACCTGCAACACAGCACTTAGGATGGTGTACCACAGCTCCTGTAGCACAGCCAGCAGCAAGGCGCCCCAGGGCAAACCAGGAGGGAATCTGTGCTCGTAAAGCACAGCCATTAAGGTACCCTGGGCCTTAAAACACAGATAGCAAGATGGAATGCTAGCCGCTGCAGCACAGTCAGCAGGGCCCACCCGCATCCACTCAAATTGAATGCAGAACAGTAAAGTCATTCGTGACAGCTACATATGCTTCTTCTAAATGATGATACCTATGCCATGAGTATATACAGAGTGAACTAAGATGCCCAGGGCGCTTAGAGGAGAAACCCGACGTCCAAGGAGACCAGCATGGTATTAGTGAGGCTGAGGATCAGAAGGTGTTAAGTGAGCAAAAGTGTGGTTGAAGAGGGTGTGCTGAAAGGGAGGCAGGTGAGAGGACGGTGTCTGCACCCCATGAGATCTAGGCACGTGTGTGAACAGCCAAAACACCTGTGAGTACAGTCACAGGACAGGGATACAACTGAATGCTTCCGGGAGGAGGATTAGGAGGGAGAGAAGTCTGTGAACGGAAGCACGTGGTTGATGGAAGGTTGGGTGACATGTTGGAAGTGTGAGTAAGGCCACCACTCACAGGAAGAGCAAGGGATATAACTAGTTGGGTGAAATAAGGGTCACAATGGGGGTGTCTACTTTTGCTAAAAGCTCTGGGATGAGTTTGGGGCCGTTCTTGTTGGAGAGAGACTGAGTTGATTGAAACAATCCTTTGAAACATAGTCCAATATAGTTTAATTCCCATGTAAGCATACTTTACCTGGAAAACCAGAATTCCTCATTTGAGACTTCAACCTGGTTTCTTTCGAATTACTGCCACCATGTATCTGGGAGAGATGCCCCGATACCCCCCAGGATACCAGAAGGGAACAAGCCCGGGAGGTGAATTTTGGCTGCTCCGCCCCTTGGTGCTTGCTTGGACTCTTCTGCTGCATCCTCTTGCCCAGGTTGCCTGGTGTCTCCTGAAGCGAGTGTCTGCGGTGCTTGAGAAGATGTTTTTGCTGCCCACCTTGGTTCCTAACGAGAGGAATGGAGAGGCAGAAGGCTGGCAAGAGAGCGCTGAGCAGAGAATCTACAGCCGCAGTGGGGCAAATGCCACCCCTGTAACGGTGCAGACGAGCTCATGCTCATTTCAGGTATGTCTACCTATTTGCAGTGCCTAAATACACACAGATACATAGAAATGATAGAGAGTAAGACCTGTCATTACCCAAAACTGGCCTTATGCTTCTCTATGTGCTTATAGCCTACTTCTAAAAGCTGCTCAGGTGCACCATGCACCCTTTTCACTCTATTGATTAATCTGCTAGGCCACAAGCTTTTTAATCAGAGCCAGAGTTTACACATGTTTACAATGTAGTCCCTTTTCGATATACATAATGTACCCCACCTGCATGACACAACCTGGCCACATGGTTATTCTGCAGTCCAATCTGTACAATTAGTCCTAAATCACTTGTATATTCTCCCTTGGGTTACACTGAGGGAAGCTATTGAGAACTGGGGAAGGAAGTGAGTAACCAACCCTTCCTCCTGCAGGCTTCGGAATTGAGATTTGACGAGCTGGAGCTAAACCCAACTGCTGGGTATTGAGCATCTTCCGGTAGGAAGGAGCTAGCTCTGGGGTACTAGGAGCTAGTACATAGCATACTGCGAAACATTTTTTTATATTGTCTTATGGTTAAAAACAAAATGTTTAACCTTTACAATATATACGAAAGAAGACAGAAAAATACATTCGCATACTTTACACAAACAGACATTATATCTGTGAAAATAACTCAAAATGTATCAGAAATAACCACATTAATGCATTAATAACATTAATAGATTACTCTCACAACCAGATTTAAAATACGAATCTTAACATTCATGTAAAATACTCACATAGACTATTAAGAAAACCTGCAACCACAATTATAGCAAGAGTATAGTTACCATTCAATAAATAGTTTCAGAGACTTTCGTAATCAATAAAATCAATTCTGTAAATCAAGCATCTAAAATATAGAGTGTGTTTGTAGCTTAAGGCCGAGCAATAAATTAGTAAATGTTTTAAGGTTTCAATTGTGCTCTCATCTCTACAACATCTAAAAAAGACCTGTTCTTTGAGCAGTTGGCCCCTTCTCACCAGAATTTCACATACAGGCCAAAGATTACATCTGATGCTTATGAAGTGACTACAGACTTTTTTGTTGGCAGAAAGTTTCAGATAACAGGCCATATAACCCCATATAACAACTTAGGTATCACTTTGCCTTCATTAAAACGGATTCATGCTCATATTGAAAATTTGCCAAACTTAGAATTCTTTTTCCACATTTGACCAACCAAGATTTTTTTATGGACTTTAAAAATGCCATAATATGACCTTTACCAGGTTTTCCTAAAATTGGAAAGCCCAAATACATCATATTATCAGTTACATCCAATTTCATATTATTTAAAAAAAACTATTAAAATTGGCAAAGTGCCTCATGGTAGTAAAGTTCATCATTTTTGTCTCGATCAGGTTAAAGAAAGATTTCAGTAGAATAACGTGCAAATGCATTAACTAGCTGCTGAAGCCCACACTGAGTACAATCAAGCAACAGAAAGGCATCTGCATAGGCTACCCAATAATATTTAAAGGATGCAAGCTTTGGAGAAGCCAAAAACAGCTGGAGTCATAACGTCCTGAATATCCGATACATAAAGGTTAAAGAGGCAAGGTCCCCAAATGCAACCCTGCCTCAAACCTGTGTTAGTATTGATCTTACTGGCTAAATTACCATTATAATCTAGTCTAACTTGAATATTAGAATTATTATGTAGATGGATCAGGAGTTTCAACAGACCAGCAGGAATGCCCCATTTTGCCAATTTACACCATAAGAGATCACTGTTCAACCGGTCAAACGTGTCTCGGATGTCACTAGACACTACATAAATATGACTATAATGTTTTCACCACGGAAGGCCCTACAGACATCTCCATATAAAGCCGTTAATGGAGGTGCCTTGCAGTTTCCAGAAGCCAACCTCTTTTTTTTCTTAATCTACCAGTTTTGTCTGACCAGAGTTGTAAATGTTTTAGTAACAGGGAATCAAAGATCCTATTATCAGCATCCAAGAGCATGATAGGTCTGTAGTTATTAGGATTATTTTGTTCACCCTGTTTGTATATGGGTATAACAAACCATGTCTGCCACGAGGTCAGGAATTTGCCAGGAGATATTATTTGTATAAACAGGATTACTAAAATGTCAACCCATTTATTAGGTGCTGCCCATTCTGACCTACTGCTCTGGTGGGGTTAGCTGTTTGAATTAACCTTAAAATCTCCTTGTGTGTGCAGGTCAAATTCCAGTCCAACGTATCCATGCTAACCGGAAAGACAGGACCACAAGATGTACCCTTCCTCTTCTATATTGCCTCAAAATGCTGAATCATACATTTGTTTTGAAACTGAATTTGCTTGAATTACACATTGGCAACTCTCCATATCATGTAGGACCTGCCACAAATGTGAGGCATTCCTCAGACCAAGAATCCCTAAAGAAATGTCAACATCTTTTTGAAATAAAATACTTTGGTGGTTTTTCACCCAGTTCTTGCCATGTTGTCTCTCTTTACTCATTGTAATCGTTTTAGCGTCAATGTGCAAGTTGCTACTTTTAATTTCCCTAATCACCGTCTTAAGTTTTTCTTCTTCTCAACCAATAATGTATCATATTGATGAAGATGTTTAGACTGTTTGGCCGAGGATTTAGAAGAAAAATATTTTAAAAGAAAAAAAGGCAAACAAATGTATCCTCAATGAATAGGTGAAACATATCATAGTTGAAGGAATAAAGTGTCCAGTCATTAGAACTATTGTTCCAAATTTGAATAATACAATTATTAAACTTATTTATGCAGGAGTTAGTCGATTTTATCCTATTATTTACTGTTAAATTTCCACTTACCATACTATCAAACCTGTTAATCCCGACTTCATACTTTACCTTCAACATGTTATGATCACTGCAAGTGATTTCAAGGCATTTACATAATTGGAATAGATGGTAATACACAAAGACATAATCAATAACAGATTCAGAATGTCCTCTCTTCCAGGTAGACTGCCCGGGAATATCCCCAGATACATTACCATTTAGCACTCTTAAACCAAAGGCAGTCAAGCTGGCCAACGACTGCCTTCTGTGTATGTCCTTATGGTTCCCATTGTTTTTGGGCATTAAAAGTTCACAAGTATGTTCATCCTCGTGGGAATGAGGACACGTTGAATTAAAGTCCCCTGTTATGATAATGTGGGTGTAACCTTTTCTGACCAATCCTTTAAACATTTAACCAAAGTGTTTTAAAACATACTTAAGTTACAAATTCCTATATGCCAATATATGTTGACAACTAATAATTCAGAAGGTTGACCCTCCACCAATATATTTAGAACTGCAGCCATAACTCCTCTCTGAATATTAAATTCTGTAAACAGTGAACCTGCAATACAGGATTTGGCCACGACTAAAAGGCTCCCCGCAGGCTTATTTCCCAAACCCTTATTAGCAGTTTGAAAAAAAACAGTATATGCATCTTAAAAAGGTCGACTCATGAGCCAAGTTTCCTGTAAACATATTGTTGAGTGACATAAGGCAGCACCTAATTTGGAATTTGAAAAAAGTTGTCTATTGTTTTTCTTCTTTTTTCAAAATTGTGAAATTTGATACAAAATATGATCTTGTACACAAATTTACAAATTAGCACAGTATAAAAAGAGATAAAAAGAAACCGGAAAAATCAGTACATTGCTAATCAATATTTTATAAAAGTGTAATACATTACAAATCAGTACATAAAAAGTACAAAAGGGAGGAAATACAATGACAATTTCTACCATTCAGACATGCACCAAGAGCCAATTATATGGTTCCATAGATGAACAAAATGGTTATGTTAGCTATAAAGATTTAGTTCCTTAATCATTTGGATCACAGCCTAGGTTAAAACCATCTCCACTCCAGCAGAAACATGTTTCCACATATCCTCTGAAAGTACATGAGCATTATCATTACAGAAGAAACAACCTAAGTGTTGTGTTCTAATATCAGCCAAGGCAGAGCATTCGACCAGAAGATGTTGAAGTGTTTCTGGTCTTTCTGCAGCATTACATTATGTACAGGTTCCCTCTTGTGTCATGGATCGCACATATCGAACTTCACCAGTTGGCAAAGCGTTCAAACAGAATCTCAGGAACACATGTTTTGGTATAGGCCAGGGATAATAACAAAGGTATTTAGGCAAATCTCCTAGCGGTTTGTTGATAAACTGAAAGGTTGAATGTATTTTATATCAGCGTGTTTTGTCAATAGTCACAATCCACTCCCCTGTTTTAGAGCTTTTTTATAGACAGGGGAGTTGATACTAAAACAGAGCGATCTTTGTTTATGTGGTTCAGCAGCTCATCCATAAGTGCTGACATTACATTCAGAAATGGATAGACCTTACTAATCAGACAGTCCTGAAGATTTTCAAACAAAGTATTTGGCAAGGGAGGCACCATTTTTGCAGTGATCGATAGTATTTGTCAGTTGAACCAGTAACACAAAGCAACAGACCCAATTCAAAGAGTTGCGATGCCATGGGAAGAGAGGAGGGAAAACCCAGGACCCTTTTCCAAAGCCTCCCCTCTAATCTATCCTAATCAATGCTGTATGCTGCTCCCGATACCGTACATTTCACTGAATCCAATTTCACCTACTCAGAAATCTTCAAATTTTCTTTTCTTCTAATTGGTTAGGTAAGTAGGTACATTTTAAAACATACATGGGGTAGAGTAAGGGGATAGGATAAGGAAGGGGGAAGTGGGGCGATCAGCCCAACCCCCTCCCCAGCATATTAAAAAATGTTTTGAAGAACACATTTTTTGAAGATTTCTCCTTTAGGTGAAGTGGATTCGGTGAAATCACAGACATCCTTCTGCTCCATCCAGTTCAACACCATACATAATCTTTGGTATTACCTTACCCACATAGAAGTGACTCAAAGGTTCAATAGAGAATTTACTGAACTTTCCCGGTATTTGTCTCATCTGGAAAGCCAGTTGGTCAATTATATCTCCAGATTCAAGATGGTATGAATTTTGCTTGTAAATATTTTGATTTTAAATCTGAAGTACAACACCTCCTTCTTGGTATCAATCTTAATACCATCAACAACCCACTTAATTCTGCTAATTTCATTCTTTGCGTTGGTAAAGGTGATGATGTGTCATTTTTTCTGTTTTATGATCAGATCGTTCTCTTTTGCATATGTACTAATCGCTGTAAGTAACCTCTGGAGCCCTATGGGTGAGACATCAAAAAGTGCCAGGTCGTCAGCATATAGGAGTCAGCTAATTCCCAAACCCCAATTTTGGGGCTGACCAAGGCAGCCTTTTCTAAGTCATCATTCAAGTCTGCCAGGTACAGATTATAAAAGCATGGTGCAAACATGCAGCCCTGACGAAAAACTTTTGACGTAGGGAAGGAATCTGACGGGGAACCACCAGCATTCAATCTCACCCTTACTGATGTATCATTATGTATATTTTCAAGGATGACCAATAGAGATGGCGGTATTCCCCATTTTTCAATTTTGACCAAATTATCTGGCATTCTACTACATCGAAAGCTTTTGAGAAGACTATTAGACAGACGTGGACCTGATTTGGAACTCCTTTCATCTTATGCCTGGAGTCATCTTTTAGTACTGAAAGGAAGAAACCATTGAGAGTCGTAGACAATCCCTTTCTAAAACCACACTTATTTCGCGGCAATATGTTTTTACCCTTGATCCAAGACTCTCATTCCTCCCAGATTAGTGCCGCAAAGATTTTACTATTGCAGTGAAGAAGGGCAATTGGTCCGTTGGGATCAGACCGATTGCCCTTCTTAAATAATTAAATGATTATGGATTCTTTCCATGAATTAGGCATAGTGGCAGTTTTCAAAATATCACAGAAAAGAAGGGTCAATATCGGTGACCACAGCTAAGGATTTAATTTAAGAATTGAGTTGGTGAGTCCATTGGGACCAGCTGCATTTCAGATAGATGATTTTATTATAAGACTTCTAATGTCTTTCTGCTCAAATTCTACGTCCCACTGGATTGAAATGTAAGGGATCCTAGCTTTTTTGGCCCCCCCGTCCCACATATCTCCCCAATGTGTCCGTAACCATGATTAATCTATTCCGATACTCTGATGTTCAATTTGGGCAGTTCCATCATCATGTACCAGGTTCCAGAAATTCCTAGTATTAGACTGAGATAATGCTTTCAGCATTCTTTCGCTGGACTGTTGGAATATTTGCGCTTTATTATTGCTCATCCAGTTTTCTAACCCTTTTAATGCTGCTTTTTTCTGTGCCGTACGTTATCTTATCTAATGACTTCCATCATAACAGTTTCAGCTCTACTTTATACATTTTCTTACGCTCAAAAGCCAATACGTTGAATGAGTGAACATGTGCAATAATTCTGTGTCCACCATTTGATGGCTTGTCGCTTTCCCAGATAAAGTCACAATAACCACTCCTAGTGCATCTTCTCATAATATTGTCTATTGGGGCCTGATTTAGATAGGCCTCTAGATTTATAATCAAATTGGCTCCCTTCCTATTAACCCTTTTAATCTTATTTCTCCCACTACTCACCACAAGATTTCTATCAGACCCAAAGTTTAGTTGTTTGCTACATAGTTGGAATGATGTTGCAAGGATATTGTGGTTGCTAAGGTGTGTTGATAAGATCTCAAAACGACTACATCTGTCAAACATTAGACAGGATAATATTACGTAGTTGATATGGTAAGATTGGAGTCCTCTACTCCATGTCGGTCTCTTTATCAAGTCACCTTCCACATTATTGTTGGTAATCATGAGGTCCCAAACTTCCAACAAGTCCATCCATCTCAACTTGCACTTATGCCTAGAACTGCTTTCATTCTCAGTTTCCATGAAATTATTCAGGTTGAGATCACCTGCTATTATCACATGCATTTCCTCTTTCACTCTCCAATTAGCCAGCTACTCCTCACTGTGAGTAAGAAAATCATCACAGTTAATAGCTTTTTCAGTAAAGGGGGGGCACTGTTGCGCGGTTGGCCAAGATGGCCGCTGCCTGAGAGGCTCCGTTCGAGGTATGAATATCTTCATGAAAATCTTTCTCTGAATGTGCCCATACCCTTTCAGTGCGGGCAATTTATTTTATTATTCAGGCTTGGGCACTGTCTGCATTACTCCCTCATCCGTTTGGAAACCCGAGTGAGGAGATCGACTCGGGTCCTCTGTTGCGGCCTGCTGGACGTGCTGAGGAGTTGGTGGGGGGCGGGGGCGCTCGCTTGATTTTGGTGGTGCTTCACCGGAGCCCTCGCTCTGACTGTGGGTGGCTGCAGATACCTCGTCCTCGACCTGCAGCGGATCGGTGGCGGCTTGGAGCTTGTGCTGCTGTGGGGCGCTTTGACTGCTCCAGACCCTCCCAACCAGGAGATTCCGTTCTGCATGCGGTGTTCCGGGGCTGGAGGCCCCCTTGCCTGCCGCCCTGATCTAGTGTGACTCGCGGAGGGCGGCGGTGGTCACGGGTCTTGGGCGACTGCTGTGTGGATGCCCGGGGATCTTGGTGACAGCGCTGCCCCCTCTCATCTCGCCTCCTCGCTGCTGACTGGCGGGGTATCTTGCTTTGTTCGGCTGGTCCCAGCCCCATCACACATCCTACGGAGGATCTCTGGAACTGTTGCTGGTACTGAATCCATCGACACTGCCTGTGTGCTGGAGCTGGCAGAGGTACTTCTCCCTGAGTCTCCTGGCCCCTTTGGATTACCTCCCCCTTTCTTGCAAGCCTGTGTGCCCTGGTGGTCCCCGCTGAGTGGTGGTTGGCGGGCTGGGACTCCCAACTTCATTGCGGCAGTGATTTGTTTGTTTCCCCTGGGCTGATAGGTGGGAGCCCATCCCTAGCGCCCCCCCCTTTTTAAAAAACATTTTTTTTTCCCCTGGGTCATTGTGCTGTGCCTGTGCCATTCACCGCCGTGGGTTACTATGCCACAATATTTCCTGGCAAGCTATGACCCCATGCTGGACCTCACGTCGCCTCTGCAGCCGCCGGTACTGAACCGAAGTGTAGAGACATTCTTGCCACATCTGCCACGAGGTTCCCTTAGCTAACTTCCATGCGGGTCTAGCTTGGGGACGCAGACCCCTCAATTTCTGCATCGGCGAGACTCGCCTCAGAGCAGAGTATTACATCTCTTGCGCCGGTTTGTGCGAGTACTGCAGCTCCTTACTCGCACACCACTCTCACCATGGGGAACCAGAAAAAGCAAGCCAAGATGGATCAATTTGCCTGGCCCGACCTGTCTTCATCTCCCCCTCCTTCTGACCAAGAGACTGTCCGGGTTGATGCAGTTGTCCTAAATCAAACGCTTCTAGCTCTAAAAAGTAGTACTGACACCCTCGGGTTAAGATAAATGCCCTGACTTGTAAAGTTGACACCTCAGCTATACAAATTGATAAACCTTTTGGCCGTATGACTGAGGCGGAGCAGCGAATCGGAGAGGGCGAGGATAAGGTCGCCACATTATAGCGGGAGATGGCGGAGCTTCAGCGAACGGTGAAGAAAGTAATGGCTAAAAATGACGAGTTGGAGGGGCGCTCCAGGAGGAGCAATATTCGAATACTTCGGGTTCCGGAATCGACAGCTATAGAGAGCATGGAGAAGTTTACGGAGTCCCTCCAGATGGATATTCTGGAGTGACCTCCAGTGACAGCTATGTTTATGGTGGAAAGGGCCTATCGCGCGTTGGGCCCAAAGCCCTCTCCTGGGTATCCTGAGCGCCTGATTATTGCCAAGATTTTTAATTACCGGGATCGGGACATTATCCTCCGTGCCACCAGGGAGAGGGGAGAGTTACGATGGGGATCCTCTACCATCCGCCTGTTCCCCGACTTCAGCCCGGCAGTCCAGGAGCAGCGGAAAACATTTCAATCTGTCAAACAAAGCCTTAGAAAGAAAGGGGTTAAGTATGCCATGCTCTATCCGGCCAAACTCCGAGTGCAACACAACGGATCCACAATCTTTTTCACTTTGCCGGAGGCTTGGAGCGCCTTGTCCTGAACCTTCTGGATCCTGAGTGCTCTCCAGGATGCTCACTGCGTCACCCTTAAAGTCCCTGCAGCCTGATAACCCCAACCGCTATGATTATGCAAATCTGTGACAGTCAACCCAGATTGTAGAATGGGCTTCAGAGAAGATAATTCTTTGTGACTTCGAACACTAGGAGCAGCTTGGCCGCCGCTAGCGCTCCAGGTCCCACAGGCGTTGCGGATTGTTTTCTTGAAGTTATGGTGCTGGTTGGGTATGGGGGTGGGCCGGGGGAGCCGGTAGGTTGTTGTTTCTGGCATGGGTGGGATTGGGATGGGGGGTTATCACGTTGGGGGTTGTTCTGTTTCAAGTTGCTTACTGTACAGATGTCCCAAGAGTCCGGGTCAATTTACGCAGTTGGAAGCGGGCAAACTCCCACAGTTGCACCACAATCCCCGCCTTGTGCTAGTACATACCTGCATATTCTCACTGTTACTAAATCATCACAAATGTCACGACTGCTCATCATTTAGGTGAACAGCGGGGGAAATTAATAGCTGTATTGTCGTGGAACATTAGAGGGTTCACTAATGCCAAGAAAACACGTCTAATTGCAAACTACTGTAGAAATCATGGGGTAAACATATTATGCCTACAAGAGACGCACCTTGCGAAAGGAGCCACCCTACCTAAACTTGCGGGTTGGGGGATACATAGATACGAATCACCCTGTACATCGCACTCACGAGGCGTGGCTACATATATACATAGCTGCCTACACTACAGACTGCACCGACAAATTGCAGATACGGAGGGCAGATATGGGGAACTGCTCGGTGTTAAGCTTCTTCTGATAAATATTTACGCTCCCAACACCGATTCTCCTGAGTTTTTCCACCAATGTGCAGGCATATACACATGTTCCCCGGGTGTGAAATTATATGGTCCGGCAACTTTAACATGGCCCTCACGCTTGACGAGGACAGATCCACCACATGTCAATCATCCTTACCGGTTGCGGCAAAAGCCTGTTCTTCCGTATCTCAGTATCATAATTTGAGCGATGTATGGCGCTCTCAACACCCTGGGGTCCAGGAATATACTTTTTTCTCGGGTGTACTTGGCAGCTCATCTAGAATTCATTACATCATGGCTTCCTCCTCTATAATCCGATCTGTGACTGAAACAACTATATTCCCACGTACATTGTCGGATCATTCCCCTGTTCTCCTCCAATTCATGCCTGTGGGAAGCCCTCAAACTTCTCCCCGCTGGAGGTTCAGAGCAACTTCCTTGGAAGATGTGGACTTTAGGTCGGGGATAGGCCAGTACATACAGACCTACTTTTCCGTCAATGTCAATATGGGAGGCATTTAAGGTCTATCTGATCCGCGATGGTGAAAACAGGCAGGGCTCTGCGGATAGTGATACGCTCCGTTGCGAATTGCAGTCTCTAAGAGTGGAGCTCTATCAATTGGCTTTGAGCGAGGAGCGCTATATGGGAGACCCAATCGTGGTGGTACGATATGGGGAGGGGGACTGCCCGAGCAGAACCCTAGCATGGGCTATAAAGAAAGAGCAGCACCCGTTGAGCATTGCTGGGATTGAACGCCCCGATGGGACTCTAGTTAGAGACTTGCAGGGGATTAATGACGAATTCCGGACATATTATGACAGGTTGTATACGTCCCGCCCCGGCCCTGGACACGACAAATTAATCCAGTATCTTGATGAGGTGGCCCTGGGCTAGTTGGACCGGGACCAGGGAAGCTCCCTAAACGTTCCCATCACTGAGGAGGAAATAAGAGAGGCTATAAAATTGCTCCCTAATGGGAAAGCTCCTGGCCTAGACGGGATAACATCTGAATTCTATAAGGCGTATGAGGAAATGGCGATACCCCATCTCCTAGCTATGTATGAGCATGCCTTCTCCAACGGCTCTCTCCCAGAGACTACCAGATCGGCTCTTGTGACTGTGCTCTTTAAGCCAGGGAAAGACCCTCAGCAACTATCCTCTTACAGGCCGTTATCCCTCATTAACACTGACAATAAGATATTAGCTAAAATTCTTACTGCGCGTATCCTACCTTACATGGCGGCTCTGGTTTTACCGATCCTAGCCGGGTTCATCCCCGGTTGCTCTACTCAACATAATTCACGGCGTCTTTTTACCCTCATCCACAATGTAAATCCTACTGTACTAATAGTGTTGGCCGCTCTCGATGCAGAGATGGCCTTTGATTCGGTGGAATGGCCCTTTCTCTTTGAAGTCCTTAGGCGATCCGGGTTTGGCTTAGCGTATTTACAGTGGGTCAAACTCCTTTATACTGCCCCTAGAGCGGCTATATGCACTAACGGGGTGATGTCTGAACATATTTATCCCTCCCACGGTACACGTCAGGGCTGCCCTTTCTCCCCAGTCTTATTTGCTGTGGCCATGGAGCCCCTTGCTTGTCATATCCGCGACCTGCATGCACATAGAGGCGTTCGCCTTGCTGCCCACCTCTCCATTGTGTCCCTATACGCAGAAGACATACTGTTGTATGTTAAGCACCCGTGGCAGAATCTAACTCGTCTGGTACATGAGGTGATTAGGTTTGGGGAGCTGCCGGGGCTCAGGATCAATTGGTCCAAGTCCAAAGTACTTTCCATAACCCATAGTGTGCAACAGGCCGATATAGGCGATGAGTTTTGCTGGTGCCCCCAGAAGATACGATATTTAGTTATTATAATATCCACCCTACGTGACTTCCTGTACAAGGACAATTACGTGCATGTTTTGGAGACCCTAGAGCAGAGGGTGGAGGCATGGTTACTACTTCCTATATCTCAGGTGGCTTGTATCGCTTTAGCGAAAATGGTTAATTCTCCCTAAGCTTTTGTACATATATAGCAATGTGCCTGTCTGGCCCCCTGCGCAATACTGGTCTCGGGTCCGAAAGATGCTAACGAGTTTGGTCTGGGCTGGGAAACAACCAAGGCTAGCTTACTCCACTCTTACAAGGCCCAACGAACAAGGCGGCTTGGAGTATCCAGGCATGTATCTTTACTATCTAGCCATCCATGCACAATATATTGCGAGATGGGTTGCCCCTAACCCTGAATCGCTTCATTCACACTTGGCTATCTGCGCACCGGATGACCTATTGGGCCTATTATGGGGTACTTGCGAGACCGTCGCCAAAGGTGAGGTTCGACCATTGGCTATAACCTGCAGAGCTTGGGATGAGATAGGACACCTATTAGACTCCTCTCCATACTATTTATCTACATTTCCAATTTACAACATTGTCGGGGTCTCACTGACGCATTAAAAATCCTTTAAGGAACACTTCCGGGCTCTGGGGGTACATTCTCTGGGTGATGTGGTGCAAGATACCCTTTTTGTGACCTGGGAGGAACTTAGGATAAAGGGTGCGCATAACGCCCTGACTCTACTGTACTACTACAGGCTTAGGGGTATTTTGAAAAATATATGGCCTGAGTTCCCGCTTGCTCCCACTCCCCACCCTGCTCAGTGCTACATCGTGCATCCTTCATCCCCCAGGAAGCTAGTCTCTACAATTTATAAACTGCTTAGAAACGGGAGGAGCATTCTAACCCACAGGTATAAAGGAATATGGGAAACAGACTTGGGGAAATCGCTGAGTGATGATCAGTGGAAAACTATTTGTATTCGGTCTCGCTACATATCCATAAACTCTCGCTATAGGATGTTTCACTACAAATGTCTTCATCAGATTTACTACTCTCCTGCTGCCCTTAGCAAATTCTTCCCTGCTAGTTCCCCGACCTGTAAGAGGTGTGGGATGCGAGCCGCTACCTTCTACCATGTTGCCTGGTGCTGCCCCTGCATTAGACCTTTTTGGAAAGAGGTGGAAGATGCAATGATAAGTATGCTGTCCTTGCAGGGGGAATACTTTCCAAACTTTGGCTTTTAGCTCTGACTGAGGGGAGCAACCGCACTGAGAAAAGACTGCTGGGTATGGCTTCAGTAGTGGCCAGATACCTAGTAGCCAAAACATGGGGAAAATCCAACCCTCCTACATTCCTGAAGTGGCTGGAAGTCATGAGTCAGTCTGAACAGCGAGAAACCAGATTTGCCTCTACCCTCCCCCCATCAGCCGCCCATTCGACTATTGGCCTCCTTTCTGGCAATATCTCATAGATAATGCCTCGACTTCCCAGACCCCCGCACCTGCTTCATAGCGTGTATAGGTGGGATCATCACTAAAAAAAGATGTTTTATTTTAAAAAAATGTTTAGTTATTTTTTTTTTTGCCCCTCAGATATATATATAAACACTATTTCAGTGGTGATGAGCAAGACTATCTGAACTGGTCCTATTTGGAATTCTCCCCTGCTGAGAGAGGCACAGGCTGGCAACTGTGGCGCACGCATGAATCTGATTGTAATAATGCGAATGTATTTACTTTAAAGAGTTGTGTTTGTTTTTCTACCTCCTGGCTAAGGGAGTGGTGAACTGGGCTCTTGTTAATCTGTTATATGGGGTGTTATGTGTACTTATTTGTTGAAATTCAATAAAGAAAGTTTAAAAAAAATAGCTTTTTCAGTAAAGATTAATAATCAAGATATTCATCCATTTGATTAGAGATTTATATTTCACCTAAGTGACTAAGATACCAGGGATGTTACTGGAGACAATCTTTATGGACTGGATTTTGGTATTCCTAAATGCGCAAAGGAGACCCTCTGAGGGATGCCCCTTTATAGATGTATATGCTGATTGTTGAACTATTTGGAAATCATCTATCCATATTTGATTCAGCAGTCAGGTTTCTTGAAAAATGACTATCAGTTGATACAAATATATTGTGCTGGTTTTCATACTTCATAAAGATATTAAAGCGTATGGTGTTCCACACCTTTCATCTGAGTGATTCACATGTCAATTCCTTAGCAAAGTCGCTTTTAAGGGAGTCCAGCAGCAAGGCCCACTTACCCAGCATCTCCTGCATAGAGAGATTCCTGAGTTTTTCCTGCAGACAGAGGCCCGGTTGTCCTGCTACTTTTTCCCCATGTGTGGTGAACAGCCCCCCTGTCCCTGTGAATATTGCCCTTGATCAATATTCTTAAGCAGCTCTTCTTTTCTCTCTTGATATACCATACATCCCAGATTTAGAAGTTCTTTCCTCCAATATAGATTTTAATACAAATGAGGATTGAAGTTGAATCTCTGCCACAAAAAAAGTTGTCTATTTCTCAAGAGTTCCATAAAATTAACTCAGCACTACAAATCCTGGTGCATCAAATTAGGACCTGGGACTCTTGTATGCAAAACACCTAATATCCAAGACCAATAATTATCTGTACCAACATTAGAACAATGAGAGGGCCCCAATTGATTTGAACAACCCAAGCTAGATTGATCCTTAATAGAAACCACTATATTTCTATGCAAAGCAGCACTCTTATGATCTCATGTAAATCCCACTGGGTGTTTCACACATGTAGTGAACGGGTGATCTCATAACCCAGTTGCCTCAAAAATATAGACTCCTTTTATATCACATTGTAGACTATATTTGAGGCTATATCCATAGTTACTAGGTCCAGTCTATGATCACCAATGAACTAGATTCTAGCAATATCTTTAGTGGATATAGCCCTTAGGTTAGGTACTTCAGAAAACAAAGCAAGAATATTTGAGCGGTTCAAGGCCACAGGGCAGGGATCGTGTAATACATGTTCCAGCTGTAACCTATTAGGACAGGATGGTATGTGTAGATTGTGCTTACGATTATCCTTGTATCTAATTACTGATACAGTTTGGTGATCAGGTAATGAACGAGGACTAACCTTACTTCATGTTGATGAGGAGAGTGCCCTCATAATATGCAAATGGATTTTGTTGCTTTTAATTTTGCTATGCTTTCTCCACCAAATAAGGGATTGTATGGTCTTAGTTCGAAGTCAGATCCTGTAACGCTCACCTGGTATCCACGGGGACGTCACTCAGCCTGTTCTGACCTCTTACGACCTCAAACCCTTCCCTGGAGACTATTCGACTGGCGACTGGGCCTGAAACACAGGATTGGTAGACTTTAACTCCCTATTGTCTCTGTGTGCTTGAACCCCTTCTTCCACGGGGTCCAACCCTTCCCTTTGATCCACAGCTCACCTTGTTTTCTTGGATAGTGTGCTCTCCGTCCTGCTTTCAGCGCAGGAGCGCGTTGATTGATGCGGGTTCGTTGCTGCCTAGTTACTTCACTGGCAAGAGTCCGATAGGTAAGTATAATGAGTCTTTTGGACAGTTCTCCAACTTCGTTCCTTTCCTTCCTTAGATGATGGCCGGCGTCCGGGGATGGCGGCGTGCTGCTGAGATGAGCAGCGCTGAAGGTGAGTGAGAGCGCAATGCGCGATGCTCCCATTTCGTATTTGCATTGAACAGAGTTCTTTTTCTGTGTCTTTTAGGTGCCGCAACGTTTTCTGCGTGGATGCCGGTTATGAAGAACAAATGCGGTGGGTAAACGCGCTATGCGGATCCTCTAGATGTTTCCACGCTAACCTGGAGTGTCTTTTCCCTCTTGCAGATGGATGAGAAGTTCCGGAGACAGAGTTCCCCCAGAGCGGCTGGGATTCAGGTAAGCGTTTGAAGCTTGTACAGTATTTAAAAATAAGCAAAGATTTGCATAATGCTTACTAATGCCTTTTTTCTGTTCTTTTCCCTTTTCCTTAGGAAGCGGCGTGCCGGGATAGGAATGACACCGCCGAAGATGCCCGCAGAACAGAAAGAGCGATGAATGATGGGCAGAAGCGCCGCAAGGTAAGGCTGTTCCTAATGGTGTTCTTGTTCTTGCAGGAGCTGAGCGCAGAAGAAAGATGCAGGCCTACTGGAGACCGATCCGAACACGGTGAGTGTCACGCTCCAGGTGCAAACAACGCAAAGCATGTTTCTCAGCCTGGGTGTGGCTTAAATAGTCTCTTGGTATCCCAGGTGTCTCTGGGCTGAACCACACCCAAAAGACTAGACCGCACATGCAGTTCTAGGAACTGAAATACATGGGGGCATCCATCTTGTCCCCATCAATGCACTACAAGTCCAATCCCCAATGTTATCCTATGGGAGTGAGTGAGTCTGGTGCCACAAGCGCCAAGTCTGACTCCAAGTGGGTCTTTGGAGGGATGGAGAGGCCCTTGATGGCCATGTAGGTGATCGTGGCCTGGCTCCAGCCTGACATCTTGGGAGGGCTGGGGACATGAGGGGCAGGAATCATGACAGCACTCCCCCCCCCCCCCCAAGGCCCCTCTCAAGGTGGCTTTTCTGTCTGGTCCTGGTTTGGTTGGATGGTTTTGATGAAATCGCCTAAGCAAGCGAGGTGCATTGATGTACTCACAAGGCTCCCATGTCCTGTCTTGTGGACCATACCCCTTCCAGTCTACTAAGTAGTATAATTTGGATCTGATGTACTTTGAATCTAGGATGTCCTTGACTTCGAATTCTGGCTCCCCGGCGACTACTACTGGCTGCGGTGGCATTGCTACCCGGGTCCCAGGTTGAACAGGTTTAAGGAGAGACACGTGGAACACAGGATGAATCTGCATGTTTGACGGCAAAGCTAGTCTGACCGCCACAGGATTTATCATGGAGGTGACGGTGAATGGACCCAGGTATCTTGGACGGAAAGTTCGGGCTCCTTTAATGGACACGTGTTTAGACGCCAGCCAGACTTTGTCTCCCACTTGGTAGTTGGGGGCCTTTGCTCGGTGTTGATCAGCAAACTTCTTTTGGCGATTCTTAGCTTGAAGTAGGTGTTCAACTCCCCTTTTAAAGGTTTGAGAAATGGTCATGTGCAAGGTTTTGACTGCTGGCATTTCCAGGGTTGTAGGAACGTCCAACTCAGAAGTACGTGGGTGCCTGCCATACGTGGCATAAAAGGGTGTCTGCCCAGTGCTGGTGTGTAGGGAATTATTATAAGCATATTCAGCTATCTATAATCGGTCGAACCAGCTTCCTTCAGCTTGGTGTAACATGCAACGCAGATACTGCTCGAGCATCTCATTTGTCCTCTCAGTTTGACCATCCGTTTGGGGATGGTGACTGGTGGATAGCCGGATGTCGATCTGGGCCATAGAGCAGCCTTTTCTCCAGAGGTTAGATACGAATTGAGTACCTCGGTCTGAGACCAAAACTGAAGGAAACCCATGGAGCAGTACGATGCATCAAGAAATCCCTTTGCCAGAGTGGAAGCATTTGGGAGCCCCTCAAGAGGAATGAAATGTGCCATTTTTGAAAATAGGTCCACGACCACAAGAATAGTGTTAAACCCTTAACTGGGTGGTAAATCAGTAATAAAATCGAGAGACAACGTGTGCCAGGGTGCTTGTGGGATTTCCAATGGTTGTAATAGCCCAGCCAGTTTCTGCGTAGATGACTTGTTTTGAGCACACACTCCACAAGATAGGATGAATTGGATAATGTCTTTACGCCACGTGGGCCACCAATAATTTCGTTTTACCTTGCCTAGGGTTTTAGCAATTCCGGGGTGGCCCTCGATCAAGGAATCATGATAACCGGACATGACTTGTTCTTGTAGTTCTTGGTTTGGTAAGAATAAACAATTCCTGAAGTAGGGCAACTGATCTTTTATCATGTAATGTTCTCCTTGCGCACTCCACGCTTGTAATTGCTCCGGACTCATCAGGTTTTGGATTTCTTGATGTAATTCTTTCTGAGTTATGGTTGCTGTGATTCCTAGGAGCTTGTCACTCGGGTTGATTGCTATTGGGTCAGGGGTCTGATACCCTTGCTCTTCCACCCCCATACGGGATAGGGCATCGGCCTTCCCGTTTTTCACCCCTGGTCGCAATGTAATCACGTAGTCATATTCAGCAAAAAAAAGAGCCCAACGTAGTTGTCGTGAGGATTGGGCCTTTGCCGTTTTTAGGATCTGGAGATTCCAGTGGTCAGTTATTACGGTGATTGTGTGTCTGGCGCCCAAGAGGTAGTGCCGCCATGCCTTAAAGGCTGACTTAATGGCCAGGAGTTCTTTGTCTTTGATAGTGTAATTGAGTTCAGGGGTGTGAATTTACGTGACCAGGAGGCAACAGGGCGTAACTGGCCCGTTTCGGGGTCCTTTTGTGAGAGGACGGCTCCCATAGCCATGCTTGAGGTGTCCGTTTCCACCAGGTATGGGAGATCAGGGCGAGGGTGGCGTAAGATTGGGGCAGATGTGAATCTTGCTTTGAGTTCCTGGAAAGCCTCCTCGGCTTCTGTTGTCCACTGGAACTTTTTGTTGCTTTTCCTTAGTAACGACGTGATGGGATGCACGATTTGTGAAAATCCTGGGATGAACCGGCGGTAGAAGTTTGCAAAATCCAGCATACTTTGAACCCCCTTGAATGAATTTGGGGATGGCCCGTTCAGGATAGCATCTACCTTGTGTACATCCATTCGGATTCCATTCGGGCTGAGAATAAAGCCCAGGAATTCCACCTCGGAGACGTGGAATGAGCACTTTTCGAGCTTGGCGTAGAGCTGGTGTTGATGGAGTTTCTCCAATACGGATTGGACGTGTTTAACATGGTCCTGCTTTGATGCATAATATACTAGGATATCGTCGATGTACACTAGAGCACAGACATCAATCAATTCCCGTAGGACATCGTTCATGAAGTATTAAAATGCAGGAGGCGCATTGCAAAGGCCAAAGGGCATTACTTGATATTCGTACAAGCCGTATTTGGTGCGAAAACCAGTTTTCCATTCGTCCCCCTGTTTTACGCGAACAAGGTGATATGCCCCCCTCAGGTCTAGTTTTGTGTAGATTTGGGCGTCTTTGACTTGATCAAGCAATTCAGGGATCAGCGGCAGGGGGTAGCGTTTTTATACGGTAATCTGGTTCAGTGCGCGATAGTCGATGCACGTTCTCAAGTCCCCCTCCCTTTCCGTTACGAAGAATAGAGGACTGGCTGCTGGAGACTTCGAGGGACGGATGAACCCGTGGGCCGGTATTGGTCAAGGTAGGCCTTCAGGTGCTTGTTTTCTGGTTCCGTAAGTGCGTAAATTAGCCCACAAGGGATTTGTGCGCCGGGTATCAGGTCGATTTGGCAATCGTATGGTCTATGAGGTGGCAGGGTATTAGCCTGTTCTTTCTGAAAGACATCTTGAAAGTCCTGGTATTCACTTGGTAGGGTGCCGATTGCCACAGTCGCAAGCGTGGAGGTTCTGGTGTCTATTGGTTGTTTCTCTTGGCGATAACGTGTGGGCGCAAGTCTCGGGAAAACCAATTCTTTTGCTCGCCAATCGATTCGAGGATTGTGAGCTACCAACCATGTCATTCCCAAAATCAACCGGAACTGTGGTGCCTTAATGAGGTCGAAAACGATAGATTCTTGGTGTCCATCCTGGCACAGAAGGGTTAAAACTGCAGTGCATTGGGATACTTGACCAGAAGCTATTTCTGTACCGTTGACAGTGGTAACAGTGTCAGTGGTTGATTTAGGGTGAAACGGAAGCCCCATCTTTGCCGTAAGATCCTGGTCGATGTAATTCCCAACGGCTCCACTGTCTATGTACGCTCCTACTGCGTGCATCCGAGGTGGTTGTTGGTGATTGATCAAGACCACAGATAGTGCAAAATGGGATGTCTGTAGTTCACTTTCTTCGCTCGACAAGTGGACCCCTACACTTGCCTGGCTGGGGAGTTTTCGATTCCTTGATGGTATCTTCCTTGTCCGTGGCCCCTACCGTCCTCCTCAGTGGCTTCACAGGGCACTCTTTAAGGAAATTACCTGACCTTCCACAGTAAAGACATAACTTTTGCTATATCCTTTTATCCCTTTCTGCTTTAGTCAAGGGGGATCTGACCCCCCCCCCCCGAGTTGCATTGGTTCTCCTGAACCTTCCGTTGTTCGGGCAGTATTGTCCTTTGAACGCACTTACATAGGGTGAGGGTCCGGTCTGGTTCATCTGCTCTTCGGTCCTGCAACCTAAGATCCAGTTGAACAACAAGGTCAGTGAATTCTGAGCAGTCTTTCGGGGGGTTCACTACTTGTGCGAGAACATCCTTGAGCTCCCCCCGCAACCCCCAATGAAATAACATGGTTCTCTTCTGCCATTCTGCTTCTACTACGAGTCTATTGAACGTGGCTATGTATGTTAATAGGCCTTGATTCCCTTGGCGTAGGGACAGAAGTTCGTTGTCTAATGCCTGCCCATGAGTACGACGGGCGAACAGCTTTTCCATCTCCTGCTGAAAGCCCCTGGAGTCATGCAGCAAAGGATCGTCTTGGGCCACAAAGGGTACAGACCAGTCCGCAGCGCTACTACTCAGGTAGGATAGCACAAAAGCGACCCGTGATTGGTCATTCGGAAAGGCCCCTGGCCTACAAAGGAAGTGCATGCAGCACTGGTTCATGAACGTTGCAAACCTCTTGGGATCCCCGTAAATCGTTGGGGCGGGGCCAAGGGAACTGCTCCAAGAAGGGTTATCTGAACGGGATTGGCTGATGGCGCTGGCATCGAGGGCACGCTTCCCGGCAATGGTGCATGCCCTGCTTGTGACTGGAGAAGTTGCCGGCTTAAATCATCAGTGCGTTCTTTGGCTACTATCAGCTCTCTCCTCAGGGTGTTGGTCTCCTGCCTGGCTGCATGTACTTCGGAACATAGTTGCCCCAACATGTGGGCTAACTGGTCGGTTTCTGACGTTTCCATGACGTCCAGGTGGATTTTGATGTGAGGCTTTGCATTCTGTAACGCTCACCTGGTATCCACGGGGACGTCACTCAGCCTGTTCTGACCTCTTATGACCTCGAACCCTTCCCTGGAGGCTATTCGACTGGAGACTGGGCCCGAAACACAGGATTGGTAGTGTTTAACTCCCTATTGTCTCTGTGCCTTTTTTCTGTTCTTTTCCCTTTTCCTTAGGAAGCGGCATGCCGGGATGGGAATGACACCGCCGAAGATGCCCGCAGAACAGAAGGTGGGATGAATGATGGGCAGAAGCGCCTCAAGGTAAGGCTGTTCCTAATGGTGTTCTTGTTCTTGCAGGAGCTGAGCGCAGAAGGAAGATGCAGGCCTACTGGAGACCGATCCGAACACAGTGAGTGTCACGCTGCAGGTGCAGAAAACGCAAAGCATGTTTCTCAGCCTGGTTGTGGTGTAAAATAGTCTCTGGGTATCCCAGGTGTCTCTGGGCTGAACCACACCCAAAAGACTAGACCGCACATGCATTTCTGGGAACTGAAATATGTGGGGGCATCCATCTTGTCCCCATCAATGCACTACAAGTCCAATCCCCAATGTCATCCTATGGGAGTGAGTGAGTCTGGTGCCACAAGCTCCAAGTCTGGCTCCAAGTGGGTCTTTGGAGGGATGGAGAGGCCCTTGAGGGCCATGTAGGTGATCGTGGCCTGGCTCCAGCCTGACATCTTGGAGGGCTGGGGACATGAGGGGCAAGAATCATTACGGATCCTTCTTGAGCGGCTCCCTTTAAAGCAGGAGCCACGGATCGTCGAGATCCCTCGAAGAAAGTGAACTCGGCGTCGAGGCGGCAGCTTCGGTCCCAGCGGTGCTCGTCGATGAAGAAGTGTAGGCGTCCTGCAAGGAAGACACGTGCAGGGCACCTCGATGTCGATTGTACAGGACCGCAAAGAGTTTGTGAAGAACTGTGGCCCAGCAAGGGCATCGAGTCGTCCGGCGTCTCTATGGTCGTTGGGTGGCGGGAAACCCACCGACGGATGCTCCTCGACGCGTCAATGGCATGGCCTTCTCCGGTGGGATAAGGCGGGTGGCGGTGCGGACGCGCACGTCCGTGAATCAAAAGTCTTAAGCAAAGGTCGTCGGCGGCACAACGTCAAGTGGTCCCCTCTTCTGGGCAACCCGGCTTCGACAGGCCTCCAGCGATTACAGCAAACTTGCAAACCCTGGGTCGACGGCGGTGGACGGAATGTCCGGTGCTGGTCTCCATTCTCCTTGGCGGTCCCAGTCTCCGGTCGGCAGGGTCTGACTTCCACGGCGCTTCGGCGAAGGTTAGCGGTGCTCGATGGTCCCTCGGAGCACGGGAAGAGGGCGCCTAACCACGTCCTCTCTTGGATTAGTCTTGGCGGCTTTCGGATTTCGGCAAAGGGAGACAGCAGTCAACCTTCTTCTTCAGACTCGGCTTCGAGATTAAGCGTCAGTTTCAACTTCAGCTTCTGAATGAATTCTAGCAATGAGCAGCCCCCAGATATACTAGTTCATCTCCCATTCATTCTGCTGGGCCACACTCAGGCAACCAATCACTTAGAAGGGCATTCGGTAGTCAGTCAGCCAATCAGGCATACAGTACATTCAGGCCATTCTCCTCCCTCTCAGACACACGCAACAAGGAGTGTGTATATCGACAAGTACCCAACCATTCAACACTACATGCTGCATTCATACCAGTTTCGGGCAGGGCTGTCTCAGTCATTTTGTCAAACACCAGAAACCAGACATCCACAACAAGAAGTGCATATTGGTCACACACTCCATTCACCCAGGTCTCACCCACAGGGTGTGCGCACAACATACAGCCACTGGGAAGGCTCCCGCCAGTCTGGCCTGGACTTCACAACAACACCATATATGGAACTTCCACCCAACAGCCAGTCAGGGGGAAGGGACAGAATCGGAGCTTCCCAGGACTTTGGGAAAACAAGGTAACAGGCAATAGAAAGCAAGAGGCCACAGGGGCTATCTTGTTTCCTATCAGGAATCAACTGATTGCAATGGCAGGGCCTGTGTATCCCAAAATGGAGGACACTCAGAGCACC
Organism: Ambystoma mexicanum; assembly: GCF_040938575.1. Classification (NCBI taxonomy): domain Eukaryota; kingdom Metazoa; phylum Chordata; class Amphibia; order Caudata; family Ambystomatidae; genus Ambystoma; species Ambystoma mexicanum. Next base: position 970,410,709 of record NC_090936.1, on the reverse strand, counting down.
TGTCAAATTCAGCATGGAACTGCCACCAGCCCATACCGTGCTCTGTGGGCCACACACAGGTGCCCAAAAACATACACTAGGGGTGCGGGGTTGCACCCCCACCCATGGGTGCCATAAGGGTATCCCATGGGTCTGTACGCCAAACCAAAAACAGGACGAGCTGCACTGCCAGGAGTCCCACATGGACTCCTGGGCAGAAAACAATACAGAACACAAATGAAAAAGGACTACAGGACAAGGACTGGTAGGCCCTTTCCCTCCAATGTATCTCCAGCATCACACTATGCTTTCTCCACCAAATAAGTGATTGTATGGTCTTAATGGGGCACCCACGCCCTCTACAACCCAAGCACCTCCTGATAATCGTCTTAGATTTAAATTAGTTTGGTTAGAAACATTAGTTTCTCCTACCACAGTGCCCTTCTCCCCCATAGATGTTAATACAATGTGGTCAATTGCAGCCCTTTGAATCGATTGCGATAAAAAAATCCTTCTGATGGTCATGTTCTTCTGATGGTCATGTTGACTTTGTAATAACAACAATAATTCGCTTTGCAATTTTCTCTTAAATCCTGCAACAACAATTTGATATCTTTATCTGAGTTAATTTGAGACTCACATTGCAGAATCATAATATCAGAACTAACATTTTCTTTTGACAATCTATCTGATGAACTAGGTTCCACTGACACATTAGGTAATTTTACATTTCTCAGAAATGTCCAGGAGGAAGTGCTGTTATCTTTTTTGCCTTAGGTTTTTTTATCCTGGTTTTTCAACCCCTTATTCTTATTTGAAGGGGGTGAAAATTCATGTTGCACCCCAGTAATGTTGATAATAGGTTCAGACAAAGTAACAATGTTAGATATCCCCTTCTCGACCACACCCAAATGAGTAGTGACAACTTTTGGACTCCCTAGACGACTTAACTTAACTTTCCCTAGCAAACTCACTTAGCTCTGACCGGGACCCTGCATTAGTCTCCTCCAAGTCAGTTTTACTCTGAGAATCCGACTCAGTAATAATAGATTCAGTAATATTCTCATCCAATGGACAAGTAACTGTCGTCGCCATTTTCCTATCAGAAGGAACACAAGTGCTCTCTCTGATTAAGCGTTGAGAAGACAAAACTGCAGAATACCTCTTGTAAGTCCCAGTTTTATCCAAATTCTTCAAGCAAAACTGAGTGATGTTACACATCTACGTGTATTTTCCCATATAGTGAGACAAAAGAGTTCAAAGCACAGTTTAAAGCCACTTTAGCTGAGGGATTAGTATCCCACATTGGGATTGTCTGAGGAAAGATGTTAAGCCTTTTCTTCTAGGCGATCTAGGTGAAGATTCCAACTAACAGATGCTGTCCTCACTGTCCATGTCAATAAACATAGGGGGTGTTTAGATTCAAAAAACCCTTTCCCTGCCCACAATTTGGCTAGTTTCCAAGTCCAGCAAGTCAGTATCTGATACAGAAAGATTTTTCTCTGGACCCGGAGCCACAACATTGTCTCTTAAGGATGATGGCCATCGTCTACTTCAATGGTTATCCTCTCTTCAGATAAGGGTTCAAAGAAGGAAGTGATTTTGGCTATAACATACTATGAGAGACTCCAGGGTATTGGATAAAGCAGCAGGAAGTTTATCCCTGGTGAAACTAACCTCATAGAACAACAAAACCAATTTTAAACTCTGCCATCTACTCCATCTTTTCAGGGCCATTCTACTGTTTTTTTTCTTTTTATTTCAGCATGTGGTTATAAAACAAACCTTTTTCCAATTTAATACACCAAATAAACAATACTCAAAAAGGAAAAAAACTATTTTGTTAAAATATAACAATATGCGAACAGAATTAGCAACTTACAATTAAATACAGTACATCTAAAAGCAATGATAAAATCTTTCAATGTAATTTAAAAAGTTTAAAATCTCTTAACATTTCATTAGTGAACAATAAATAACCTACACATTGACAGGGTAATTCATAGAATTTCGCAGAAAAGTGTCGCAAGCGGCTGGCGCAGAGTGTCCGCGTGCGATTGACTGCGCCAGGCACGTGCGCTAAAACCGATTTCCGCGCACAGCGTATTCATGGATTTTAGGCTCCCAAACCAGCCGTGGCGCAGAGTATCGCAGCGACCCTGCAGCAGCGCCAGTAACGCCCCCAAGAACGCCCTCGCGCAAGGAAAAGCCATCAAAATCGCTAAATCATCGCAAAGGGCTGCGCTAACCCTGGACCAGTTTACAGGGCTGCCAAACAAGGAACGCAAAGCGGGTAACGTGCATATCAGGGGTACGCGTGAAGTTATACACGCGATTAGCCAGGGTACGTGTATTACAGGGGTACGCGGGAAGTTTAACATGCGATTGGCCAGGGTACGTGTATTACAGGGGTATGCGGGAAGTTTAACATGCGATTAGCCAGGGTACGTGTATTACAGGGGTACGCGGGAAGTTTAACACGCGATTAGCCAGGGTACGTGTATTACAGGGGTAAGCGGGAAGTTTAACACGCGATTGGCCAGGGTACGTGTATTACAGGGGTATGCGGGAAGTTTTACATGCGATTAGCCAGGGTACGTGTATTACAGGGGTACGCGGGAAGTTGAACACGAGATTGCCCAGGGTACGTGTATTACAGGGGTAGGCGGGAAGTTTCACACGCGATTAGCCAGGGCACGTGTATCACAGGGGTACGCGGGAATTATCACATGCGATTTGGCTGTGTACGTGTATTACAGGGGTACACGGGAAGTTTTACACGCAATTCGGCTGGGTACGTGTATTACAGTGATGCGATTTGGCCAGGTACTTGTATTACAGGGGTGCGCAGGAATTATCACACGCGATTTGGCTGGGTACGTGTATTACAGGGGTGCGTGGGAATCATCACACGCGATTTGGCTGGGTACGTGTATTACAGGGGTGCGTGGGAAGTCACACGCGATTAGGCTGGGTGGGTCCTCACAGGTGTTCCCTGTACACCCTCCACGGCCCCTGCAGGCAGCCTACAAAACAGGGGACTACCCTGCACACCTGCTCATGTCCCCCTGCACCCCCACCCCCCAGCAGTGCAGGGGCAGCCTCCACCAGGCCCCCACCCATGCCTCCCACCACCCCCAACCCCCAGCAGTGCAGGGGCAGCCTCCACCAGGCCCCCACCCATGTCTCCCACCACCCCCCCGCCACCAGGGGCACCCTCCACCAGGCCCCCACCCATGTCTCCCACCACCCCCACCCCCCCGCCACCAGGGGCACCCTCCACCAGGCCCCCACTCATGTCTCCCACCACCCCCACCCTCCCGCCACCAGGGGCAGCCTCCACCAGGCCCCCACCCATGCCTCCCACCACCCCCACCCCCCCGCCACCAGGGGCAGCCTCCACCAGGCCCCCACCCATGCCTCCCACCACCCCCAACCCCCAGCAGTGCAGGGGCACCCTCCACCAGGCCCCCACTCATGTCTCCCACCACCCCCACCCCCCCCCGCCACCAGGGGCAGCCTCCACCAGGCCCCCACCCATGCCTCCCACCACCCCCAACCCCCAGCAGTGCAGGGGCACCCTCCACCAGGCCCCCACTCATGTCTCCCACCACCCCCACCCTCCCGCCACCAGGGGCAGCCTCCACCAGGCCCCCACCCATGCCTCCCACCACCCCCACCCCCCCGCCACCAGGGGCAGCCTCCATCAGGCCCCCACTCATGTCTCCCACCACCCCCAGCCCCCACCATCCAGGGGCACCCTCCACCAGGCCCCCACTCATGTCTCCCACCACCCGCACCCTCCCGCCACCAGGGGCAGCCTCCACCAGGCCCCCACCCATGCCTCCCACCACCCCCACCCCCCCGCCACCAGGGGCAGCCTCCACCAGGCCCCCACTCATGTCTCCCACCACCCCCACCCTCCCGCCACCAGGGGCAGCCTCCACCAGGCCCCCACCCATGTCTCCCACCACCCCCACCCCCCCGCCACCAGGGGCAGCCTCCACCAGGCCCCCACCCATGCCTCCCACCACCCCCAACCCCCAGCAGTGCAGGGGCAGCCTCCACCAGGCCCCCACCCATGCCTCCCACCACCCCCACCCCCCAGCAGTGCAGGGGCAGCCTCCACCAGGCCCCCACCCATGTCTCCCACCACCCCCACCCTCCCGCCACCAGGGGCAGCCTCCACCAGGCCCCCACCCATGCCTCCCACCACCCCCAACCCCCAGCAGTGCAGGGGCAGCCTCCACCAGGCCCCCACCCATGTCTCCCACCACCCCCACCCTCCCGCCACCAGGGGCAGCCTCCACCAGGCCCCCACCCATGCCTCCCACCACCCCCAAACCCCAGCAGTGCAGGGGCAGCCTCCACCAGGCCCCCACCCATGTCTCCCACCACCCCCACCCCCCCGCCACCAGGGGCACCCTCCACCAGGCCCCCACCCATGTCTCCCACCACCCCCCCCCCCCGCCACCAGGGGCACCCCCCACCAGGCCCCCACCCATGTCTCCCAACACCCCCACCCACCAGCACTGTGGGGCACGTGGCCAGCAGGCAGTCAGGCAGCAGCAGGTGGGAGCGTGCTCAGGGCTCTGGGGGGCAGTAATTTGGCCTCCTGGCCAGGAGCGTGGTCTCTCGTGTGTGAACGCGTGGACAGCCTGATAGGGAGTGAAATCCCACACGTCAGCAAAGGCCCTTAGCGCGTAAACCCGCCAACAGCATATGCGCGCCTATAGTCACCTGCACGTGCAGGAAATTGTTGCGTGACACGTCCCAGTGTCAAAGCGTGTGATTGGTGAAAATGGATCTACACGCAGAAGTGACAAAGCGTGTGATTGGTGAAAATGGATCTACACGCAGAAGTGACAAAGCGTGTGATTGGTGAAAATGGATCTACACGCAGAAGTGACAAAGCATGTGATTGGTGAAAATGGATCTACACGCAGGAGTGACAAAGCGTGTGATTGGTGAACGTACACGCCGCGTAAGTGACGCTGTACGTGTGGGCCAGTATATAAGGTACATGTAGAACACCATTTCCTTGTACGTGCTTTTCGTGGAGAGCGAGTGGGTGAATTCTGTACTTCTTGTCGTTTCACACGCGATTTACTTCACGGCGTTTCCAGTTCGTATTCCCTGTTACCTCTGACAGCTTTTTCTCTTTTTTCTCTTTTACTGGTTTACCTGGGCCTGTTCCCTCAAACAGTGTCCCCTTCTACTGTTGACCTGTCTTCTCAGACAGCGTACACATCTTCTTTTGGCGGGGGTTTAGCCAGCCAAACGCGCTCATTTTTCACGCTCTTTTACCTGGCAGACGGTGAGTCACGCACGTATCCAACTTCTGTGCTTGCCCCGTGTGTAGTCTACCCCTTCAGAGGTCATTCTAGGCTGCGTGTGACACGCATACGTTCATTCTTGTGTTACTGGGTGCCACAGCGTAGTGCAGGTTTTTCTTTCTGCACACGTGGTCTAAGAGGGGTTGCGTGCACGTCATCTCCCTTTTTTGGGCCTCCTGTGCGTTGCGTGACCCGTCATCTTTCCCCAGGGGTTACAATCAGCCGTGCTAGAGCACTAGGGTACAATTACCATCTGGTACCCAACCCCTTTGACCCCCAATTGCCCAGGACAATTGTCTACAGCCACTCCCATACGCACATTAATATCAGTGCCATGGCTGGGAGGCGAGGATTCCGTAAGGGTGGCAAAGGTGGAAGAGCCACAAGTGGTGGCCGTGGTGGATCCGGTAGGGGACGTGGTCGTAACTTGCAGGGTGAGCCTGTCCCCCCATGTGTGGAGGACCAGTCAAGGGCACCCATCATCCCCTCCCTCCCCCCCTCCCGTTGAGGCTGAAGTGGCTGACACCATCCATGCTCAGCCCTTGTTGGACCAGCCCATTGTGGCACCAGACCTGGCTGACTCCATGGCTGACTTCCAGGTCAGCAGGGCTACGACACGTGCGCTGGTGCACGTTGATGCCATCATGCCACGTGGATCTGGGGCAGCAAGGTCATCTGCTGCACCAAGGAGGCAGGGCGGAGAGGCTGCAGGGGCAGCTGCGGCTCCATCCACCCCAGCCCTCACACACCCAGCCAGGACAGTGTCGGTCCTAGTCCATGCTGCTGACATTCCCCCTGACACCATCACACTAGAGCCAATGCCTGCACCAACTCCCATGCTGAGTGTGCAATCCCACACTCCTGATACAGAGTCCACCAGGGCTCCTGCCCCTAGTGTCCAGAGCGGTGCAGGACACTCAGGATCACCACCACCTTCCAAGCGGAAGAGGAAGAGTGCTCGTCCGGCACAGGCTGATGCCCCAGACACGGCTACACAGTCCGGCCCGTCCAGGAAGCCCAGCTTCACGGATGACGAACTGAATGCACTTGTCGAGTATGTGTCCGGACATGACAACGAGATGGTCATTGTTGCAGGATCCAAGACCACACCTGCACAACGCCAGGCACACTGGCAGACCGTTGCGGACATCGTAAGTGCCCTTGGAATCGTGAGGCGCACAGCCAATGATTGCTATAAGCGCTGGAATGACCTAAAGCGCAGGGCAAACAGTAAGCTGGCCTCAAGTCATGCCGCAACTCTAGTGACTGGAGGTGGGTCTCCAGTAGTAGACATGGAACTCACTCCACATGAGTCAGTCGCTGGGACCTACGTCACGGAGGAACAGATCCAAGGCGTGGGAGATCTGGCTGATTACGAGGCATTGTCCGGTGAGTGCACATGCATGTGTGTGTCATCCATGTGCATGGTGTGTGTGTGAGGGCTTCTGTTCGGGTGCCAGGTGAGAGTGTGTGCGCCTGAGTCGTATGGGTCAGCCATGTGCTTCATGCAATCCTTCCTGCGCAGCTGCATTTGGCCATAGCAGTATCCCTTCTGCCAACAGTAGACATCTAGCACAACTGCACGCCAGTTGCCCTTGAAGTGTCACCTTGACACAACATATTTGCTTCTTTTTCACTGTTCATTCAGTCACTTTGTTTGCATTCCACCACTTTCACTAGGCATGTCGCTGTCCACTAGTCACATGTCTGACATGGGTATGGTAAAGTGGAGTGACTTTGTTACCTGGATATCATTTGTACACACATGTCCCTGTGCAATTTGACCATTTCAGACTGGCAGCTCCAGGTGAAAAATCTGACCTGTTAGAATTAGAAAAGCTATTACATGCGGGAACTGGACTGAATGAATAGGTGCTGCCCTCCTCTCCATCTTCACTCAATAGCAATGGTACATGCCATCTGTGTGATGGCATGTGTGTTTCACCTGCCAATCACAGGCCAATGTGTGATGCCACTGCCAGGCAGCATGCAGAAAATGTGTTCATCTTCCATCTTGGTGTCATCAGTGTGTGCCATTTGCCTGCACTTCATACGCAGTGAGGGTGCATGCATGGGAGGGTTTTAGTCATGTGGGACATGTGTCAATCAAGTACTGGTTCTCTTGCTTCTCAGCCCTCAATGTGTGCCATGGTGCTAATGCCTGTTTCCATTTCTTTGTTTACATGTCTTTGCAGGGGAAGACGCACCTGATACTGCAGGGGTTGTGGAGATGGCGCAGACCCAGGAGGTGTCCCAGGGCCGACCAACCACCAGTGAGGGACGTGGTGTGGTGGTGGGGGAGAACCCACAAGTGCTGCAGGTCGTGCTCTCAAGGGGTGTCTCTGGCTGCACCTCCCCCGAGCTGTACTCAGGTGTTGATTTGGATGAGACCTACGTGCCGTCGCAGGTGAGTGTTCCAGGGAGGGATTCTGTTCTGTCTCACCCACCTGCACCAGGGTCAGTACCCTCCATGGGGATGTCAGTGTTGGCAGCTACGCCTTCGGTGGTTACGGATGCAGGGTCACACTCCGCGACATCTGATCCTGTTCCTGGGCCAGCAGATCAGAGGGGGAATGCAGTCCTGCAGCCTCAGGCAGTGCCGGCACAGCAAGGCGCAGTTCGCCTTGCCCCAGACAGGTGTGGTGCCCGCCGACGTGGTGGCCGTACGCCACCCGGCAATACCGCATGGGAGCAATCCATTTACGGTATGGCTACCCAACAGGCTGCATCATCCGAAATGATGGCTCAGGCCATGGATAGGGTGGCCACTTCCATTGTCCCCCCAGAAAGGCTGATGGAGCGACTAGAGCAGGCAACCGACTCCATCTGCCAGTCACACAGGGAGGACATGTTGGGGTCCAACAGGGACAGGCGGGCGGCACTGGCGACTCTGCAGGAGGCCATCTCCATTGAGTCCCAGGGCCACAGGGAAGCCCTGAGGCAGGAGCTCCTACACCTCAGGACGACTCTTGTTGAGCTTGAGGCTTCAACACACCAAAGGACAGAACAGCAGCTGGAGCGTCTCACCCGTACGCTCTCAGCTGAGATGCAGGCAACGAGGGCGGAGGTCCGGGCATCCCGTGAGTTGTTGCATGGGGACCTCCGCACACTCATCCTCCAGAACCAGACCTACCACACCCGCATGCTTGCAGCCATGGAGGAGCAGACTAGGGCCTTGCGTGGGCTGCCTCCCATAGTGCAACCACCTCCGGATGCAGCTGCACAGGGTGATAATAGCGACAGCAGTGATACTCCCACAATAGGGTAGCCGTGTGGGCCATGAGCCCATGGAGGTGTTTTATCTTCCCAGGATCCACGCAGGTGGGTTCTGGTGTGCATCCTGTCCTCGGACCAACTGGGTGGCCTCCCCAACCCCCCCGGGCCCATCAATGGCCATTTTTGATTGTTTCTTATTTTTATTTTTATTTTGATTTCTTTTATTCCCAATTTATTTGGGACGATCTGTTGGCTTCGATCTGTTGGCTTCGATCTGTTGGCTTCGATCTGTTGGCTTCCGTGGTTCCTGTGGGCATACGCTGCATTGTGGCTGGGCACATGCAGGCTTGTAATGTATTTGGTTCAGATGCTTGGGTTTGAGTCACACACACCCCTCCTGCTTCCCGTTTCCATGGGCTTGCAAAGGGTGTGCCCAAGTGACAGTGAATTACACAGTGACGTTGGACTCCCATGAGCTGTGTGGCCAGTCTGTAGTCAATACTGTGTATACATTCATAGTGCATATTGCTGTTGTGTTGTACACTGCATGTTGCATTGATGTGTAACTCTTCTTCTGTGTCTACCTCCCAATTTGCAGGTCCCTTCCTCAAGTCCACACAAGGACCTCTAGTCTGGAGATGGGGACCATGTTGGCAGCAGTGCACCTACAACTCTACATGGCGACAACACTGCACAGTTGGTAGTGGTGGGAGTGCAGGCATTTACAGGTGGTGAGACTACTAATATGTAACATTTGTGATGTCATGTTAATGGTACTACGTGCTCAAGTATGTTGTTGGTCCGGCATTGCTGTGAGCATTTCAGGTGTTGCAGGTTTCTAATAGTGCCACTGTACATAGTGAGAGTGATGTCATGTTGTGGGGATTACTTTGTTTACCTGCAATTAGCATGACATGGCACGGTGTGTCGTGTGGCAGTGCTGGGGTTGGGTTGGCTGACATGGCACTGTCCTCTTGTTGCATTTTGCAAGTGGGTATTCGTTTTAGCTGCTTCAATGTGTAACTTCACAAAACTGCATTGGTGGTGTCTGTGTGGGTAGGGATGCACACATTGTGACACTTCCAGGTGAACAATCTCAGGCTGACATGTTATTCCCGGTTCATTCTCCAGACATTCAGGATCAGTGTCAGGTTGAGTCATCATTGATTGTCAGATGGAATGTGCCAGGGCAGTGTGCACTCCACAGGGGTGTGATTTCTATGTGAAGTAATTAGCCACTAGCTGTGTACGGGCTGCCTCCCCCGTGCCCTTTCCCCTCCCATGCGCAGCGGCTGTGCATGTGGTTGGGGATGTGGGGCCACCACCATGTCCACGGCCAGGCCCCGGCGTGTTGCAACGTTGTGCAGGACACATGCTGCCACTATGATCCTGCACACTACTGGGGGAGCGTATAACAGCTGCCCGCCAGAACGGTCAAGGGAGCGAAAGCGTGACTTTAGCACTCCGAATGTGCGCTCCACTATGCCCCTGGTTGTAATGTGGGCTGTGTTATATCTTACCTGGGGTGGCGTGGTGGGGTTCCGAATTGGCGTCATCATGTGGGGGCTGAGAGGGTAGGCACTGTCCCCTGTGGAGGTGGGGATTGGTATCATTGGTGAGGTTGTGACCTTGCTCAGTATCCAACATGCATGCATGTGCAGTGGCATACATACTCACCAAGCAGCCATGTATCGCCATGCCGCCCAGCTTCTAGGTCCCGGCTTAGGGTGGACATTCGGTAAATGAAGCTGTCGTGGGTGGAGCCGGGATAGTTGGCATATACTGAGGTGATGATTCCCTTGGCATTACATGCTACCTGCACGTTGATGGAATGCCAGTGCTTGCGGTTCCTATAGATGTGCTCAGATGCCCTGGGGGGACGTAGAGCCACATGGGTGCAGTCGATGGCACCTAGCACTTTGGGGAATCGTGCCACTGCGTAAAAATCCAGGGCGGCAGCATGCCTTTCTGCAGGTGTTCTGGGCAGGTATATGTGCCTGCGGACTGATGGGCGTGCAGTCATGATGTTCAAGACCTGGTGTAGGCAGCGTGACTGGGTGGCCTGTGACACCCCACCCACTATGGCACTTGTCCGCTGAAATGATCCAGTGGCTAAGAAGTGCAGTACATTGAGGACCTTCTCCAGGGGGCTGAGTGCTTGGGAGCACAGGGTGGGTGATGTGAGGTCATCCTCCCACTCAGTCACCAGGTCCAGTATGATGTGTGGTGGAAACCTGTACCTCCCATACACCTGGTCATCAGGCATCCCGAAAAGGCTGGTTCTGGGTGTGAATATTCTGGCCCTGACTATCCTCCTCCTCCTCCTTTGGTAGCCCACTGCCACTGCTGCTAGGGACGGTATGTTCATCCTGGCGTCTGAGCTTGTTATTGTTAAAGTCCGCAATTTTATGCTTTGCGCGTGTTCTAGGCGAACGTGTGACCCGCGCACCCCTCGAATCCAGTTCCCAGTCCAATAGCGTGTGGAAATTCACACGCACCACGGGATACAGCGTGTGACCCGCGCACCCCTGGAATCCAGTTCCCAGTCCAATAGCGTGTGGAAATTCACACGCACCACGGGATACAGCGTGTGACCCGCGCACCCCTGGAATCCAGTTCCCAGTCCAATAGCGTGTGGAAATTCACACGCACCACGGGATACAGGTTCGCTGACGTACTTGCGTGTGTAAGTGGCCGCGCACCCATTAAATACACGTACATAGGCCAATCGCGTGTACGCGCACTTTTGTCCAATTACACGCGATGACACTCTGACGTGCAGTATCTCCACGTGTGCCCCGTCATCACGTGCTGAGTGGGGAACACCCGTGCGGGTCACGTCACAGACGCGCTTACGCGCTGAGGGACTCTGGTCCAATAGAATCGCGTATGCGTGCTGACGCGCTTACGCGCTAAGGGCCTTTCCTCGGATTTCACGCTGACGTGCAGGATATTCACGTGCCAAATCACTCCGTATCAAGCTGGCCACGCGAAAACACACGGAAGCCCACGCTCCTGCCCAGAAGGCTGAGTTACTGCCCCCCAGTGCCCCGAGCAGCCTCCCACGTGCCATCTGCTGCTGCCTGCCTGCCTGCCTGCTGCCACCGTGCCCTGCCATTTGGTGCCTGCACATCAGCCATCTGCAGGGGTCCAGTTGCTGTGTCCACCCCTGCTGGAACTGAAGACTCCCGACTGGGATTACATCGCTCCACAGCCCAGCCCCAGGACCCAGTTGCCCACCCACACCTGCCTCTGGGGTTGCCATGTCGGGCACTTCCACATCTGGCACCAGTGGCAACCCCAGGCCAGAGGGGCAGAGGGGCCCCAGCTTCACTGTCACCGAAGTTGGTGTCCTGGTGGAGCATGTCCTGGGGCAGTATGATGCCCTCTTTGGATCGTCCCGCGCCAGCAAGGAAGGACGGCAGAGGATCTGGGCCGACTGTGTGGTTGCCATCAATGCGGAGGGGGTGGCAACCCGCGACGTCCTGAAGATCAAGAAGCGCTGGGAGGACTTGAGGTCCAGGACCCTTGTGAAGGCCCGGCGCCTCGTGGAGGGGGGCCGGGGCCGCATGAGTTCCATCCAGATGAGGGTCCTGGAACGCGTACGCCCAGCGCTCCACGCCCAGATCCTTGAGAGGGAGGAGTTGAGCGGTAAGTGTCCATGCATTACTGTGTGAGACAGGGCATGTTGCGGTGTGCTGGTTCTATGATACTTGCCTGTATGTGTGCCATAGGCATGTATGCATGTATGTGTGCAGGGACATCATGGTAATGCATGTGCGACCAGTGATGTGTGATGCACATGGTTGTTGCATGTGTTGAAATGCCGCATGGGGAGCCCTATTCAGATTTTGAACATGAGAGCATGCCAGTCTCTGTACCTGGACATGGGTGGGGGTGAGGGATGGGTGCTGATGCCAGGTACATATATGGTAGCCATGTCTGTGTGCCTGACCTGCGTGTCTGTGACTTGTGCATGCCATGGATGCATGACACATGTGTGTGACAATGCAGAGATTCAGTAAAGCAGCCAAATTACCCTTGTATCCGCTGTGTTTGGTGTGTTTGGGGCCAGATGGATGTGACTGAGGTGAAGTGTGTGCATGTGATGGGCATGAGCCATGATGCATGTGAGTTACATATCATTGAATGTTTCAAGAGTCCATTGGACATGCATGGAAATGTCCATGGCATGCACCATGCCTGTTACTGTGTGTGTTTTGCCTGGACTGACCCATGTGTTGTGGAGGGACATGATGGAAGTGTACTTTGACAGTGGTGCTCATCTGCTATTGCTTCCTGTCTAGGGGACCATTGTACAGTGCCCTGATGCTTGTGTTCTTTGTCTCCCTCTACGCAGCGGCTAGTGAAGAAGAGGGCGGAGACGGCGCTGTGGAGCAAGGCGGCGGGGATGCCCCCACGGCTGCAGCGGAAGGGGTGGGTGAGCCCCCACAGGGGCCTGCTACGGTGGGAGACGGTGAGGAGCCATCCAGGTTGGTGGTTTGCACAGAGGAGGAGGAGGCCGCCACTGGGGCACACATGGGGCCTGGTGGGGGCATCCCTGCTGGTGCAAGTGGTGCAGTCCAGGGCCAGGGGCAGGAGGCAGCACAGGTCACCGTGGAGGGGCCTGTGCATGTCGCTGTCCCTGACCCTGTGAGTGCACCACCATGCACCAGCAGGGATGCCCCGTCCCAGGCCTGTCCGCAGGTAGAGGGGATGTCCATGTCACCTGACTCCCCTCCACCTGCGGACGTGGGAACCCCTGGCCGTGCGGAGAAGGTCCTGATTGGGGTCGCGATGCGCACGGCTGTGATTCGTGATGCCGTGCGTGCTTCCCGGGAGGAGCACGCACGTCATCACGAAGTGCACCGTGCCGACGTGGCCCAATTGGGATCGGCCATGTTCGGGGGTTTCCTGCATGTGTTGGCCAATGTGGCGGCCCTCTCCTCCTCTGTGCAGGCTATCCACCAGTCGTTCTCCTTGCCGTCTTCCAGCCCAGATGCCACCAGGGCCCCCTGTGGACCTGCCCCGACCAATGCAGCCAGCTCGGTGGGGATCCCATCCCTGCCACAGTCGGGAGTCAGAGATCCAGCAGGGGTGGACACCAGAGCAACTGGACCCCAGCAGATGGAGGATGTGACGGCATCATCGGGCAGGGCACGTGCACGACGGCGTCGGTGGTTTCCATCAGCCTGGATGCCGTCGTGCTGGCACAGGCAGTTGCGTCGGAGGCAGCAGCAGGCTCAACGTGGGAGGCATCATGGCTCGGGGCCATCAACATCAGGGGTGCAGGCATTGGCCGGAGGGCAGGAGAACCCTGGAATGGGAGTGGCTTCCGTGTGGGAGAGGTTGTGCCAGCGGATAGGTGCGGAGCGGCAGCGGGCAGAGGAGGAACGGCTCACGATGGTCAGGGCGGAGGACTCCATGCGGAGGGCGCTGAGGCGGGCTGAGTGCCTCGAGGGTCTTCGCAGGGAGTTTGAGCTTGACACTGCGTTATCCCTGCGGGACCTCGGGGCCAGGGAACATGCCCGCCTCCAAGCCATTGACCAGGAGTTCGATGATGCCCTGGCCCATGACAACAACCAGTGAGCTGTCCGAATAGCCCGCTGCCTTTGTATATAGTTGTATAGTTAGGGTTAGGTTTCCTTTGTTTTTTTGATTTTTTTTTGGTTGCGATTGGACAATGCACCACTTTTTTGTATATAGTTCACTTTTTAGTTAGTAGTCAGTTAGGTTTAATTTGGTAGGGCTCATGGACCCAGGATGATCTTCTTCATTGGCTTATTTTAATTTTTCAGATTATTTTCTTGGACATTCATCTTGTTTTGTTTGATTTGCTTTGTGTTTTTTCTTATTTCATTTCCATTCTACTTGCTGTTAAATACATATTATTTTTTTAATCTTCAATGTGTCGTATCATCTCATTGCTTTCAGGCATGTCATGTTGGGTGTTTTGTCATTCACTTGCAGCCATTGTGTGTGACAGACATGTGTTAAATTGCATTATTTACATTGGGGGTGTAACATGTAATTGCCTTTGATATGTGGGTGGGTGTGATAGTTGGTTGGGCCTTTTGGCAGGGGAGGATGGGCATTACGGACATGATTGGGGAATGTTGGGACCCAGGTGCAGGGGGGCATGGATTGGACATGGGTGGGGGCCTGCTGGCAGGTGCCCCACAGTGCTGGGGGGTGGGGGTGGTGGTAGACATGAGTGGGGGCCTGGTGGAGGATGACCCTGCACTGCTGGGGTGTGGGGGTGGTGGGTGACATGAGTGGGGGCCTGGTGGAGGGTGACCCTGCACTGCTGGGGTGTGGGGGTGGTGGGAGACATGAGTGGGGGCCTGGTGGAGGCTGACCCTGGTGGCTGGGGGGTGGGGGTGGTGGTAGACATGAGTGGGGGCCTGGTGGAGGGTGCCCCTGGTGGCTGGGGGGTGGGGGTGGTGGGAGACATGAGTGGGGGCCTGGTGGAGGCTGACCCTGGCGGCTGGGGGGTGGGGGTGGTGGTAGACATGAGTGGGGGCCTGGTGGAGGGCGACCCTGCACTGCTGGGGTGTGGGGGTGGTGGGAGACATGAGTGGGGGCCGGGTGGAGGCTGACCCTGGTGGCTGGGGGGTGGGGGTGGTGGTAGACATGAGTGGGGGCCTGGTGGAGGGTGCCCCTGGTGGCTGGGGGGTGGGGGTGGTGGGAGACATGAGTGGGGGCCTGGTGGAGGCTGACCCTGGTGGCTGGGGGGTGGGGGTGGTGGGAGACATGAGTTGGACATGGGTGGGGGCCTGCTGGTAGGTGCCCCACAGTGCTGGGGGGTGGGGGTGGTGGGGGACATGAGTTGGACATGGGTGGGGGCTTGCTGGCAGGTGCCCCACAGTGCTGGGGGGTGGGGGTGGTGGGAGACATGAGTGGGGGCCTGGTGGAGGGTGCCCCTGGTGGCTGGGGGGTGGGGGTGGTGGGTGACATGAGTCGGGGCCTGGTGGAGGGTGACCCTGCACTGCTGGGGTGTGGGGGTGGTGGGTGACATGAGTGGGGGCCTGGTGGAGGGTGCCCCTGGTGGCTGGGGGGTGGGGGTGGTGGGAGACATGAGTGGGGGCCTGGTGGAGGCTGACCCTGGTGGCTGGGGGGAGGGGGTGGTGGGAGACATGAGTTGGACATGGGTGGGGGCCTGCTGGCAGGTGCCCCACAGTGCTGGGGGGTGGGGGTGGTGGGGGACATGAGTTGGACATGGGTGGGGGCCTGCTGGCAGGTGCCCCACAGTGCTGGGGGGTGGGGGTGCAAGGGGACATGAGTTGGTGTTCATTAGTTCAAGGAGACATGTGCCTTTGCTGGGGGGCATGCCCATGGTGGGTGGGCTGCCTGCGGGACATGACCAGGGATGCAGGGTAGTCCCCTGTGGTGTGGGCTGCCTGCAGGGGCCGTGGAGGGTGTACAGGGTACACCTGGGAGGACCCACACTGTCAAATCACATGTGGAACTTCCCGCGCACCCCTGATATACACGCGCCCAGGCTATTCGCGTGTGGAACTTCCCGCGCACCCCTGGAATACACGCGCCCAGGCTATTCGCGTGTGGAACTTCCCGCGCACCCCTGAAATACACGCGCCCAGGCTATTCGCGTGTGGAACTTCCCGCGCACCCCTGAAATACACGCGCACAGGCTATTCGCGTGTGGAACTTCCCGCGCACCCCTGAAATACACGCGCACAGGCTATTCGCGTGTGGAACTTCCCGCGCACCCCTGTAATGCACGCGCCCAGGCTATTCGCGTGTGCAACTTCACGCGCACCCCTGGAATACACGCGCCCCCAGGCTATTCGCGTGTGGAACTTCCCCCGCACCCCTGAAATACACGCGCCTAGGCTATTCGCGTGTGGAACTTCCCGCGCACCCCTGAAATACACGCGCCCAGGCTATTCGCGTGTGGAACTTCCCGCGCACCCCTGAAATACACGCGCCCAGGCTGTTCGCGTGTGGAACTTCCCGCGCACCCCTGAAATACACGCGCCCAGGCTGTTCGCGTGTGGAACTTCCCGCGCACCCCTGAAATACACGCGCCCAGGCTATTCGCGTGTGGAACTTCCCGCGCACCCCTGAAATACACGCGCCCAGGCTATTCGCGTGTGGAACTTCCCGCGCACCCCTGAAATAGACGCGCCCAGGCTATTCGCGTGTGGAACTTCCCGCGCACCCATGAAATACACGCGCCCAGGCTATTCGCGTGTGGAACTTCCCGCGCACCCCTGTAATACACGCGCCCAGGCTATTCGCGTGTGCAACTTCACACGCACCCCTGGAATACACGCGCCCCCAGGCTATTCGCGTGTGGAACTTCCCGTGCACCCCTGGATCTTCCCGCGCACCCCTGTAATACACATAGCCCGCTCCCCCAGGCCCGATCGCGTGAGGAACTTCACGCGAACCCCTGTAATACACGTAGCCCGCTCCCCCAGGCCCGATCGCGTGAGGAACTTCACGCGAACCCCTGTAATACACGTAGCCCGCTCCCCCATCACGCGAACCCCTGTAATACACGTAGCCCGCTCCCCCAGGCCCGATCGCGTGAGGAACTTCACGCGAACCCCTGATATACACGTAGCCCGCTCCCCCAGGCCCGATCGCGTGTGAAACTTCACGCGAACCCCTGTGATGCACGTACCCTGCTGAAATCGCGTGTTAGACTTCCCGCGCACCCCGGTATACACGCACACGTATTTTTTGTCAGCGGGTGTCCGTGTTTGTGGGTACCCCTTTGCACGTCATTTTTCCTGGAGGGCCACAGTATGGGACATTCATCATGGCAGTATATAGGTGCGATTTGTTGGCGCACCTTTTGGCGCACATTTCTTACAGCCGCAGAGACGCTACCGCCTGCTTTCTTGTGGCGGTCGTGTTTGTGCCTGTGCGCTGGTTTGAGTGTGCGCTTTTTTCCCCTATTCTATTCCATGAATACGTGTTGTAGGCGAGCGTGTGGGCGTTCCGCGCACTTGTGCCCTGTACTTCCCCCGTGACGCCCACGTTTTGGCAAGTTGTTCCCCATTCCGAGTGTTACGCCCGTGTTCCGCCTACTTTTGTTGCGTGCGCCGCGCTATGTGCGAATTTCGCTGTGGCCTGTGCGATTTTCGCTGTGACCTGGCGCACGCTGTTAGATGGCCTGTGCGCCAACGTGCGCCGCGCACTTTTTTATCGCACATCCGCTGGTTTTCTCGTGCACGGCCTTCCATGAATCGACGTGCGCTGCTTTTCGTGCGATTTTCGCAATTGCACTGCGAATCGCACGTTTTTGCCCACTTGCGCCGCGCTAATTATTCCATGAATCGGCCTCTGAGTACGGATATATTATGAAGCGCTACCTTCCATACATAATAGGCTGCCGCTGTCATAACCGTACTCTCCGCACTAAACAAAGAATTCCAAAATTGTTCCCCCTGGATAGATGTACTATTATGTACTAGACAACTATATTTGGTGCTATAGTAGAGAGCCTGACATTGGGTTAAAAGGTGGCGCGCAGTCTCAATGTTCACATTGCAAAGTCTGCAGTGTCTGTCCATAGGAGCTAATTTGTACCATCTCCCTTTGTGTTCCCGAGTGGGAAGTATGCTAAAGCGTAGGTATATTATAAACCTACGTATATTTGTAGACAGTAGTTTTTGGTTAGATAATTTGGGTGCAAATCCTGACGAAAGCCTTGGGTGCTATATAGCTTGTAGATGGTCTTCGTACTAAGATACCGCTATGAAATCAAAGTTGTTCTTTTTTGATATGCAGAAGACATTGGGTAGCTCCATCAAGACCTACATATCAATGTCCAGATTCTTTAAATGCTTCATTACCATCTCTTTGAGCTCGACAAGGATGTAACTGTACACATTGTTGACCTCCGTGGAGGAATGGAATATCGCTAGGTTTTTTTGAGTGGTGCTGCCGATGGAAGTTATCCCACCTGCTAGCTCCAAAGTAATGACTATTAGTGGCCCTTGGGTTATGATTGGGTATCCAGATGGGATGAACAGGCAAATATGCCAACACATTCATCTGTTCCTGCAGCCATTCCTGTTACTCCTCCGAAATGAAACCTAACCTGACCTACCTGCTAGATTTCACTAAGCCTTTGGGGCATCATGTTACCATGGGGTGGGGTGGGTTGGGAAAAAGCTGTCTCTGCCAAGCGAGATGCTCTGGTTGCCAGTCCATTATATGGCCCTGTCCTCCAGCAGACCACTCCTTGCAGGAACCGCTCCAGTGCGCCACACCACAGGAGGTGGCATGCTTTGAAAAACATGTTCCTGCAGCTAAAGGCAGTGAATTCCCCCCGCCCTACATGACCGGTTGGCTTACCTCTGGAGGGGTGGGGCACTTGTGTGGATAGATGCAGGACAGCCATGAAGGGGCATTTGCTGGGCTCGGCCTGCAAAATGTACCACATCGGCAGCCTGTCCACAGTAAACCCTTAGAATCAGGCTAAACAGATGGTTTGACATAGGGCCTCATCACGACCTCAGCGGTAACCCTTAAATCCGGCGGTAGCACTATTACCGCCGGATTTAAGGGTCCGCCGAATCAGGGCCTCGGCAGATTTCAACCCAGCTCTGAGCTGGTGTGAAATCCGCCGAGAATTCGCGCTCATACCACCGGCGGGAAATCCGCCGGCGGTATGAGCGCAAAATTTCCCCATTGAGCCCAATGGGGAATGGGGCATTCCCGAATGGGCTCAATGGGGAATGGGGACTTCCAAGTCTGCCCAACTCGTGATCCCGCGCTATTAGCGCCGGGGGCTATGGCGGTCGCTCTAATAGCCCCCGCGCTAATACCGCCGGCATTACCGCCGCGGTCGTGATGAGGCCCATAGGAATTAAAAGGCCATAACTTTACTATGCAAAATGAAGCCAACTCTTCTATCTCCTCAGTGGTATCCAGCTGGTACCTAGTTTGGAAAAGCAGATGCAGCTTATATCCAAGCTGGAGTCCTGACCTTTAGTGCCCATGGAGACGATTTTGGTATCCAGGATTACCTCGTAAGACTATCTTCTTGGTGATAAACAAGAACCAAACTGCAAATATGCTACAAGCTCACTGAAGGGACATCATGGGGCCAGTCTGTTATCACAATCACAGACAGCTGGTCCACAGAAAACGAAATTAACCTACCTGCTTGAATCTCACTCTTTCTCTCTAATGTATTAATTTCCTTAATCAAATAATATATATATATATATATATATATCCTAAATTCTTAATAAACTAGACATTCTAGTTGTACTTCCACTGCTTATCGGTCAGTGTATCAAAATCCTTGGGCCTCAATACGAGTCCGGCGTTAACGAGCCAGAAAAACCGGCCGAATTACCGGGGCATTACGACCCCGGTGACCCGGGAATTCCGGATGCGGAATTCGGTAAATTCCCATTCCCCATTGAGTCCCATAGGACTCATAGGACTCAATGGGAATGGGGAAGTGGAAACACTGGCACCACCTCGTGATGGTGCCAGTGTTTCTACGTACGCCTGCAGGCGGGTGGTGTTAAACCTGCCAGGTCAGACCTGGCGAGAATGACACCTCCGCCTGCAGGACTCGAGATCACCCGGTATGGAAACAACGGTGGTGGCGGGTTTACCGCCACCGTTATTTCCATACTGGGTGATTCGTAATGAGGCCCCTTGTCTGCAAATTGAATATACAGTCACATTTACACAGATGTTTGATGATTGTCACGTAAGGGAGGAATGCTTCAGTCAAAAGGGTCTTGATCACAGAGGCAGGGAGAATGCCGTTCACGTACAATGTGGCCTTGAAGGTTGCTAGAGTAGCAGTGAGGCCTTTCATGATGAGTGTCTTGAAAGTTGTCCAGGTAGTTCAGTGAGATGGGATGAGTAGTGAGTGGGCTGTCAGTTGTGAGGTTAATGTCTATGTGCTGGCTGATCATGTTATCTTCTTGATGAATAAAGAGCTTATGGCAGTGGATATTTTGATGGAGTGCAGTACAGGTGGGTTGGGCATTTGCTTTATTCAATGCTTGATAGCTTTAAAGAGTGCTCTGCTTTCCTCATTGGCCTTGACTATTGACCTTGTAATATCTGTAGGGAAAGTGCTCCAGAGGAAAGCCCCAGAGTTACTTTATTTTTTTATTTTGTATTTATTTATTTGTCTATGATTCTGAAGAATCTTTACAAAACATTTTAGTCAATTTCACATTTGAGTTTAAAAGTCACAAGTTCATTATTCATAGAGTGGTAATAAAAAAATTGTAGCTTTGCAGCTTCATACAGAGTACTTCCTGGAGTAGGATCATTGGGATACTCACAGGAGGATTACTCTCAGGAAGATAACAATGCAGCAGATAGGGCAACATTTCGTATAATTACATAAAAGTACATAAAAGTGCATAAAATTACTTAAAATTACATGAAATGTATGCAAAATGTACACAAAATTACGCATATCACATAAAATTACATTATTTAGTGTATCATTGTATACAGCACACAAAACACCTAAAGTAATAAGTTACAGTTTTGAAAAAGGCCCTGGAGAGGCCGAAACACGTGTAAACAAGCAAAATATTACAATCAAATGGGCAATGGAGTAAACAATAAAAATGTCTTTGCTTAATTCAATAATAGTGACCAAATGTCATTCATTTACGGAAAGAACAGGACAACGGGTGGCGCAGTTTAGGTGTGTAACAATCTGTATTGCACTTTAACCAAGGGAAGGAGGGGACTGGTATTTCCCTAAACCAACACACCAACACAACATCATTCCACCAGGAGATATTCTGGGGTTGTTGGCTTAAGAAGCTGCTTCCAGAAAAATACCCCAAATGACATAACAGTATATATGGAAATGTTTGCAGCGCCACAGGATCGCAAGAGCCTCCCTCTCGATCTGTGAATACCTTCTCTCTGTGTCGGTCAGAGCTTTACTGGCATATGCTATTGGTCTCATCTGCCCCTGTGTGTCCGGTTGCAACAGCACTGCCCCCAGTCCTACAGGGCTGGCATCAACAACCAGTTCTGACTCCTTCTTGGGGTCAAAAAACAACATGGTCTCTTCCCCGGTTAGTGCTGCCTTAATGGTGTCAAATGCCTTCTGATCCCAGGTGGACCACTCCAGGTGGTGTCGCTCCTCGTGACAGCTCTAAGTGGTTCTGCAAGGGAAGCCAGGTCTCTGATAAATTGATAAAACGCCCACAGTAATTTACCATCCCCAGAAAGCTTCACACATCTGATGGTGACTCAGGGGGTGGGGGCAGCTTCCCGAATGTCCTTCACTTTCTCTGGGTCTGGCGATATGCCTACAGCGTGACACACAAAACCGAAGATTTACATTTTATCTTTGAAGAGCTCGCATTTCTCTCGATGGAGGGTTAGGCCCAAGTCCCGGATCCTCTCCAGCGTCTTCTCGAGTCTCTTCACGCGTTCAGCCTCAGAGGACACGTACACTAGAATGTCGTCACTCAGATTTAGTACCCCCTTTAGACCTGGAAGGGCACCTCTGATCACATTTTGAAAAACTTCTGCACCCAAAGATATTCCAAAACTCAGTCTTTTATATTGGTAAAGACCATCTTGGGTGGTGAAGGTTGTTATGTACCTGGAGTCGGGGTGTAACTCGAGCTGGTGGTACCCCGACCGAATGTCCAGTTTTGAAAATATCTTGGCTGCCTGGAGTTCTCCTACCACATCGTCGGGAGTTGGTGTCAGGTGACGCTCCAGTTTGATGGCTATGTTGGGCAGGTGCATGTCCACGCAGATGCGCACTGCAGATGCTTTGGTTTGGATGCCACAACTATTGGAAACACCCACGGGGTGGGGCCTTCCACCCTCTCTATGATGTCCAAATCAACAAGATGTTGCAGTTCTTGTCCTACCTGCGCCCGTAGGTCTAACGGTATTCGGCGGTGTTTCGACATGGTTGGTCTCACAGACTTATCAATGTGCAAGCAGATAGGTTCTCCCCGCAGTTTGCCTATCCCTTTGAACAAGTCGGCATACCGTTCTGTAATGTCATTAACATCGGATTGATATACCGACAAGGCGAAGTGTACAATGTTCAAAGTTTCAGATGCTGCGCAGCTAAGCAAAGAGTGTGGACTGACTTGTGTTACGGAATATTTGGCCTTGACGGAGTGTTGGCCCTGGGTGACTGACGTGGTAAACACCCCTTGCAGAGGAAGGGGTTTATTGCCCCCCAAAAGAGTATATCCTGGCTTTTGTTTCATCGAGCGCCGTGGACCTGGCAGCGCCTCATAATGTCTATCGGCCATTGTGCACACGGATGCTCCTGTGTCTATCAGCACTGGGGTGGGGGTTTCCCCAATTTCCACCACACAGGTGGGTTGTTGTCATTTCCTCGAGCCAAAGTCAACATTCGAAATGAAGAATACCTCTTCATCCTTCTCTTCCTCCTCGGCCAGTTCAAGATCTTGCATCACTTGTTCAATGGCGGCCACACCCTTTTGTTTTCGCGAGCCACTACTGCCAGCCCTTGTCGGCCCTCATGAGACCGCTACAGCTGTATTCAAGGTGAATATAAGGTGAATGAGATGATATAGTGGTCAGACAAGGCACAAGGTGTGTTCGTCAGGATATTGATATCGCAGTTAAAGTCAGCTATCCAGTCTAAGGTGCTCCCTTTATTATGTGCAGGTTTGGAAATACGATGTGAGAATCCAAATTCAGTGATCGTGTTGGCTAGGGCTACGGCATTATCGTCATTTGTGTCATGGAGGCCTAAATTGAAGTCTCCAATTACCATAATTGGATAGCTAGGTTTGGTGTTAGTGGTAAGTAATGATGTGATATCTTCCTCGAAAGTAGAAATAGGGCCTGGGGCGATGAAAGCGACTCTCCCCTCTTGAGGATTCTATATCTAGCCTAATGATGGTATAATTGTCAGGTATGGCTAGGGAGAGTGTTGGCCCTGCGGCTGCATGGAGCCAGGTCTCGGTTATAGCTATGAAGTCAAGGGGGGTCATTACGAGTTTGGAGGTAGCCATGGCGCTATTAGCACCATGGCTGCCTCCAAAACGGGGTCCGGGTCCTGTCTGACTGAATGGGGTCTTACTGGGTCATTCCGACTTTGGCGGACCCGGTAAGTCCCCATTCAGTAAACCATTCCCCATTCCCATTTGAGCCCCCAAATGGGAATGGGGAAGGCGCTAATAACGGGCCCGCAGATTGCGGGCCCGTTATTAGCTGCAAGGTCCCTTAACGGGACCCGCAGAGAATGGCTGGTCAGACCAGCCGTTCCTGCTGGTACCTGTTCAAGGGAACCTTTTGGAATCTGAAAGGAGTACTCGAAAGTCACGAGCCAGGCTACAAGCCTTCTCGCCTGATGCCTTTCTATGGAGGAAGGCCTGGCATTTTCTTTCTGGAGCCCGCAAGTTCAGGCACCAGGCCATGAAAGTAAACTAATGCAAACCAAAAAATTGGAAACTTAGACTTAGTATTGACCGACAACGGAAACAGAATACAGCTCACAAAACAAAGTTTTTTTAATGAGGAACCAGAGAGTCAATGGAGAGGGTGCCTCTTTGCATATCATTACTCACATGTGTTCTGTGATAAAGACAAAATATTAATTAAATGTTGCATCTTTCTTAATGACTTATACTGTAGATAACAGTGAGTGCTAGGTCTGGGACTAAGAAGTGGGTGTGGCAAAGCAGACACGATAAGCTTGCTCGAAAAAGCTGTAGCTCATCTGACATATTACTTGGGCAAGTTCAGAAAATCATGAGTAACTTAAGCCAGGATTCGAAATTGAGGTGATCTGGGAACTATTTGACTCCTGCTTGTAGCCTATAAGAACCTGGTTAGCTTGACACCAACAGCTACTAGAAGCTACATTTGGCTCCCCATGCCAATTGAAGCCGAATGAACACACCTGTGAATGTAACTCTGTGAATTTGGGGCAATCTATTGACATTATGGCACATCTGTATGTAAAGCATAAGGGGTCATTAATAATGGACAAAGTGATACGTTTGCCTATTATGTGGAAGCCAGATTTGCGGAACCCTATGTGCTATCTTCTTGTTCCCCAGTGGTAGCTCTTGGTCACTGGTCAATACCCATAATCTGCTTTAAAATCCTGTTTATCCAATCTTAATTTCAATCCCTTTTAAGCACATAGATCATTCCTCGGGGTGGCAGCTCAGTTGGGTCCAATTTTCAATCCTCATGTGCCTAAAAGTATTTATTATAAAAACGACCTAATTTAATTCACAACTGAGCATAGTAAGTTGTAATTTTGATGTTGAATGCTGCTTTTTGGATGTTCACCGTTCATGGTGGGGCCAGAATTACAAGCGTTATACAGAATTTCGCTCTAGGTTTTCACAGTTTACAGTGGAACCATTGTCACAGTCATAATGAGCAAACATCTGTGGAGAAAAGTATAGTTTAAAATCAGTATGCTTCCCTTGTGCTTCCTGCATGGATTGGGCCTTGTTATGGAACAATACTTGATATAGGCGGTCCTGCTCATTGTGTCTCAGTTCGCTGGTAAGAAAGACACTGTTGTGCGGCGCCATTTTAGCCTAACATCTTCATACTCTTGCTGCTATACTGAGATGTTAATCATGTGCCTGTTTTCTCTCCACATATGAAGAAGATGTACACATAGGGCCTCATTACACGGTAGGCGGTGAACCATGGCACAATTAGCACCATGGTTCATGCCGTTGAAATACCGGCACCGCCTTGGTGGAAAGGGGAATTACCGCCCCATTCCAAGGTTGGAGGGGCAGTAATTCCCCCTTCCACCATTGTCCTTCCCCATTCCCATTTTTGCCCCATAGGGCATAATGGGAATGGGGAAGGCGCTAATTATGGCACCGCAAATTGCGGTACTGTAATTAGCTCCCTGGGTCCCTTTGCAGTTGGTTTTTAACACCTGCAAAAAGCAGGCGTTAAAATCCCCAACCCGCAAAGGGACCTCGTAGTAAGGCGGTAAGGATTTACCGGTACCGGTAAAATACCGGTACCGGTAAACCCTTACCGCCTACCGTGTAATGAGGCCCACAGTCTTGCATTTACCACATCTGACACCAGAGTTCTAAACAGAAACATTCTGTGAAATGATACTATTTGAAAACCATTTGATACTAACACCAGGCATAGGGTCCGTGCCCAGTAGGGCAATGCTGATGATGTTTGTGATCTACACTCAGCTGCTGAAAGTCCTCAGGTAGTCCTAAGAAGCTCAGAAGAAAAGCTCCTATGGGAGACACGTTACAGTTTAATCACTCTGACAATACACCCATACTCGTCAGTCTTGCATCTTCACATAACACTCAACATCTCTTCTCTTGAAGAAACAACTCTATACTCTGGACTTTAATATACAAAATAGATATTTTCAATTGTATCAAAAACAGATAAAATAAATGTCTCAATGGACCAAAAAACAATCTCACATCCCCTTCTAGTGGACTAATTTTCACAATTGTTTTGTGATGGGGCTTAGTAAAAAGTGACACATATATAGTAAAAGAAACTAACAATATTTCTAAACACAGTTACACTTTTCTATTACACAGGCAGGAGTCTGGACTAGTCGCCTCAATTTCTTTCCTCTGGCCATTCCCAATGATCGTGATCAACTTGGATATTTTCCTATGACCAAATGTGAACGGTAAGCCTGTGACAGGCTGGTCACAAGATCACGTGCTTAGTCTCAGACCCGCTTTCATACCCTCAATACGCTGTGTACTACATAAAAAAAACAATGTTGACAAACATGTTTTTCGGCCTCTAATAGGAACTACACACACCTCAAATTGGCTAGACCTTTATCCGGACAAACAAAAAAGTAATTTCCCATGCTGGAACTGAAAGTTTTCACCCTTAGGACTCTTAGTAGGTCCCCCTTTGAAATGCTGTTAATGCTGTTCTGAATGTTTTTATTCATGATATTAGATGTTCCTTGTCGTAGAACAAATCTTATGCAGATTGGAAACTTCTCCGACAACACATGTTCTGGGTTTTCCCAAACGCAGCTGCTCTTGAAGCCGTCATTAACCTGATCATGCTGTATCTGGTCTCAAACAAGTCCCTGCTCCTACTGGTGGCAAGCGCAGTGTCCGCGTCTAAAGATGCATGTGCGGCATAACTGTAGGATGGATTGCCAGTTCCCCTTTATAACAAAACGTTTCACTTGCCGGCTTGGGAAGCACACCACTTCTCATAGATGATCTACTAAGAGTCCCAAGGGTGAAAACTCAGGAATAAAAGGATCCACTCATGCCATAAATTTCAAGGGGCCATGGATCAGTCAACAGTTAGTAATTACTAGAATCATGACAAAAGAAGACAATGCATTTGATATCATTTGAACAAACCAACAGTCAAAACAAGTAGAACGTGCCCTTTCCTTTTTTCACAAAGCAGACCTAATTAACTGTTCTTTTATTTTTATAGGTGGAGTTAGAACTTCTGGCTGAGCACAGCGAGTACTTCAGGGCGCTCTCAGCTTCTTGCATGCGGGAAACCTCAGAGCATCGAGTCATCCTGGAGCACATCCCATCGGCCATCTTCCGTTCTATACTGGAGTTCATCTTCCATGGGGAGTTCTATCTGCACGGTGAGGAGCAGTTGCTGGCGGGCATTGAGGCTGGCAGCTACCTCCTATGCAGTGGCTACCTGCAGCATTGTTGCCACTCCCTACGCGGGCTCATGTGCCCACCCACTTGCCAGAGGTACCTACAATTTTCTCACTTGATAGCCTGTGAGGAAATGCTGCATGTTGTCCATCAGTACCTGAGTGATGGCCTCCTTGAGCTGGCCTCCATCACACGCACGCTGGGGAATGATGAAAGAGAGGGCCTGGTATCGATGCGAGAGCAAGGCACACCAGAGTTGTGCATGCTGAGGAAAGAGAGCCTGGGAAGAGATCTATCTCATTCAGACTTCTTGTGTCGCCTGCCCCTGGGCGGAGAGTCATGGAGCCGCAGCTCGCAGTTTCCTTTCAGGGCCGACAAGTGGAACGTCAGTGTGGCTGTCCTCTGGAACTACCTCTTTGTGATTGGTGGATATCGGCATAAGCTGAAGAAGGGCTCTGAATTCCGCACAGCCTCTTTCCGATACAACCCCATCCTGGATCGATGGGACACAACGGCGCCCATGATTAAGGTATGTGTCTTTTATTTTTAAAGCAAGACCATGAGTAGTACCACTGATGGGGAAGCAGGACCTGTATCATTTGATCCCCCTCCCTGCCAAATGTACCCTTACTGGTACGGAGACGCAGATACAGCCTGGCCTACGGGAGATAGATGTTCCCCCTACAATACCCCAGAAAGGCTTGTAGGAACAGGCAAGGTTAGTCACGTGTCAGATGATTTTCACTACGCAGTGTTGTATAATACTGGAATTGGCCAGTTTGATGTGATGTGCTTGGTGATGTAATATGTGTCTTTTTGTGAGTGGGGTGGATGTTATGCAAATTTGTTTGGGTGGGTTATGGCAGTGAGTTCTTGGGTGGAATGCTGTTGAGTGTTTGGTTGTACTGGTTGCTGGGGACACGTTCGGGCTGTGAATGCTTTCTGTGTCAGGTGCCCTTATACTGAAAATAAATAAGTTGAATTTGCAGCCGTGTAGTGTCTCTTCATGTGGCGACAATGATGTTATGAATATGAATGTGAACAAACAGTCTTTCCAATGTCGGAATTTGGATATGCTTTAATTCCATTCTGTGGCCCTCATTATAGGTTTGCCTGTATCCCAGTGGAAGTCTGCCAGGATACCGGAAAACGTACCTACGGTTTCCACTGCTTCGGTTTTACTGGAATGGTACAGGTGGCAGAAAGGCCAGTAAATCCCCTCTCCATGGAGTCCCACAAGACTCCCTGGGGAGATTTGCTGGTATTCTTGGCACTGGTATTGCAGGCTGTTTTATGCCAGTGGGGACCTGAGTTACCTCCAGCTCTTGGTCGGAGGTAAGTCTGGTTGCCCCCACCGGCATACTTGTACTCTGCCGGTCGGTATATGTTAATACCGGAACTTTATTACTGGTTTGGTAGAAGTCCCTGCAGATTGGCACGATACACAGTGGCCCAGTGCCATAACATCTCAACCTTTCCCTCGAGATCAGGGTACCATACCTTCTCAGGCAGGCAATCCTTTTTGTTACTGGCCCCTGGGTGCCCAGTATGAACTAGTTGTATTACCTGATCCTGTGGATCCAAAGGAATAATAAGCTCAGAACCTCTTAGCAGTACTCCTTTGGTGCCGACCGATAGCTCAGCCCTTTCTCTCCATAATCCTTGTAGGAATTCCTGCGCTTCTGGTGTTCAGTGCTTGTTCTCCTCTGACCAGAGTCCAACTGCGTAATTAGATCCTGCATCCCCTCCTTTTGCGTTGTGGCATCTGCTGTATCTTGCAGGGACATAGATTTGATTATAATAGTCCTGGTGAGCCTACTGACAAGCCCTTCGACCTCATCCACTTCTCTCTCACCTCTGGTATGATATAAGACATGATAGGTTATTTATAACGGGCTTAATACCCAGAGGTTTCGTTGCGGGGATCGAACCTGTATTGCTCCATGTCATCTTGCTTCAAAGGCGAGCACGTTGCCCCTGAGCTATCCTCCCAAGCTAACTTCAGGGGGGTGGCGAGAGAGACAGTTGGCGGGTTGTCTGCCCCTGATCGAAAAAGGAGTGTTTCCCCGTAGTTCTTTCATTCTAGAAGCCCTCTTTCTAGCTGAATGGCAGTTGTGGCAGTGACGCATACATGATGTTTAGCAGGTTCTTGCATCCGCATAGATGGTTAACGGGTGATCGAAGATTTATAGGTGGAAGTGGCTACAGACCCACAAAACTGCAAGACATTCCAGGTCTATTAATGAGTACGTCTTTGCGGTGGGGGTACTTTACAGGTATAGGCAACTAGTATTTGTACGTCCACTTGGGTGAGTACCGTCCCCACCTGGACCGACTTGCGTTGACCACCAGCTCTGTGGGCTTTGACGGATAAAAAAAAAAGCTGTTGTGTTGTCAGCTTTGTGTTTAGATGGGCCCCAGATCCTGGTTGCGATCTTGGGGATGAAGCACCTACAACAGTTCACCATGCCCAGAAAGCTGCATACCTCTGATCCGGGTGTGGGGAGTATTCCCTGATGCCTTCTGCTTTCCTGGGAATGTGTGTAAGAACCTGGCCTTATTTATTTATTTAAAATGTTTACATAGTGCGAACAAAGGATGCATGCATTTGAGAGCTTAGTAAACAGATTACATAAAAACACAAATCGAAACATAGAAATATCAAAATCAAACTCATAAAAAAATGAAATAGCAGATAACAATAGATCATAGAATCAACACATAATTCAATTACAATGATTTCATTTTAGATTTCCAGAGCCATGCTTTCAAGGTTTTCCTAAATCGCAAGTAATTCGGGATTTTACGTAAATCAGTTGGTAATAGATTCCAAAAGTACACAGCAGCACCTGAAAAGGATCTTTTAGCAAAAGCTGTACATCTTAACCTTGGTACTTCAAGAAGTAATGAGTCTCGACTAAGAAGACTGCTCAACCCTCCTGAGATTTTAAATGTGGCCGCTAGCTAAGTGGGGGGTCTGTAAATGGATCGCTTTATATGTAATACATAATAATTAAAAAGTAATCCTTGCTTCCAAAGGTAACCAGGGGAGGCATACAAAATATGAGCAAATTGATTGAATTTCCTGACCGGGAGATTCGGCGGGCAGCTCCATGAAGTACCACTTTTAAAGGGGCCATGGATGCTTGTGAAATTCCAAATAAGATGGTATTTCCATTATCAATTTGTGAAAAGACCAACGATTGAACTAAAGTCCTGAGTTGATCAAGCAAAACGTAAATCTTCACTGCTTTTAACGCAAATATTTGGACATTAGAGGATTTTACCATGTTAAAATGGCCTTGGAACATAAACCTGAAGAAGTCAATTTTGGATTGAAGTTAGTGGTACTTTGAACGGTTGAGTGCTATGCTGAGTTGTTTTAGCCCATGGCAGTCTTGTGAGCTGTTCCATTTCTGATGCGGCACATATAAGGGCATCATCAGTCCCTTTAAGGACTCGGAATAAACCCCGCCAGCACCCCTCTGATAGTCTGCTGGATCACCACTGCCGTGAATTACACCCCGATGCTTTTGTAACGAAAAATTCCTATGTGTGAGAAGCATGTGGCGATTGCCCTCGAGTCAATGGCCCTCATTCCGAGTTTGGAGGTAAGGGAACAACGATGCCGGTAAAGGAATACCGGCATCGATTACCGCTACGGGATATTCTGACCAGCCCGACCGCTATTAAAGGCATCATACTTTACGATGCCGCTAATAGCGGCATGCCGTAAACTGGAGTAGATCACAAGTAAAGCGACATGCAAATAACGGCCTCATGAAGGTGGAAAAGGTGGTTACTGGCATGCCATAAATACCGGCATCGCCGACCTACCGTAAAATGCCCTGAGCAGTGTTCCCAACTGCCACAGGTGCACACAATCAGCACAGGTGGAGGCAATGGAGTCGGGCCCAGTACAAAAGGAGCACACCCACACACCACACCCCCTCCCACACCAAGATGATTCCAATAGTAGTAGCATTGCTGGAGCTGGAGGACTTGCTTGCATTGCCACAACATCAACAACAACAACAACAGGCGCCACCACAGAGGAATCGCAGGAGGAGAAGGAGGTGAGACAGGCCCAGCATGCCCCACCAGTGCAGCCACCGTTACCACGCCGGCAGCCCCCAATCCCTCGCATCAGAGCCAGTCCTTTCAACCTAACCACTGAGCAGATCCACACCCTGTACCGTCTGGACTGGGACACCACCACCACCACCATAGTGGACCTGATACACAACGACATAGTGAGCCTCATTGAAATACACACTGCTATCTCCCCTCTACTGAAGGTAGTGTCTGTGCTCCACTTCCTTGCCAGAGGCACCCTGCCAGCACACAGTGGGGCACATGCATGGCATATCACAACCCTTTTTTTCCCAGATTCTGAACCAAGTGCTGGATGCCCTCCTCAAGCACACAAGGGACTGCATATCCCTACCACGAACTCCCCAGGGGATTTTTGATACAAAAGTTGCCTTCCATGCACTGGCAGGCATGCCAAATTGTGTAGGTGCCCTCGACTGCACCCATGTGGAGTTGGTGGTCCCGCATGGCATGGAGGTGGTGGACCGCAACCGCAAGCAATATCACTCCATCAATGTGCAGATGGTATGCGACGCCAGCAAGATCATCACACATTGTTGTGCCCGATATGCAGGATCAACTCATGACTCTTTGGTCCTACGGAACTCCACGCTACCACGCTTCATGGAGCGACATGCTGGACGACGTGCCTGGCTGCTTGGTAAGTAGCAGGACTGGCACATGGCATTGAAATGGGGGGAGAGATGCACACACCACAATGCTGCCAATGTTGATGTGACTGCACGATGTGCACATCACCGAACACTGTGCACCAAACCATCACAAACCGAACGTGACACCCAAATCCCATATTAATGAAGTAAGGTCAACACCTATCACTACATGACTAACAGGAAACCACCCCACAGCACGTGCACCACTCATCAGCATATCACCCTCCGTAACGCCATCCTGCACCATGCAGTTGCCTCCAGCATATCACCACACAGGACAAGCATCCCTGGGAGTGCATCAAACTGAACCTACTAGGGAATCCACTGTCTGGCACAGGGCCGGCACACTCACAGGAGTGCTGCATGCCACCATGTGAATGATCAGCGCTGATTGCCCAATATTACACAGACTACTGCCAAAGCTCCCTCTAAGTAAATATCACAGAACACAACACCTCACTAATTTGACACTAACACAGCTGTATGCATACACGATGCATGTGCAAAAAGATGTCAGTGCACACCATGTATCAACTTGAAGATGCAACCCACACCATTAGTCCATGGCACAGGACACAATGAGGGACTGAAAATGGCGTCAATTCATCCAGGGACATGTGCATATGGGCAACGATAACCTGCAGGCATGTGTGACTAGTACAGCTGTCCATCATGAATCGCCTAACATTTACCTTTATTTACCTCTCATGCAGGCGATAGTGGCTATCCCTTGAAGCCGTGGCTCCTCACCCCTGTCCGAAACCCACAGAACAGGCACGAGGAGGACTACAATCGTTCACATACCCGTACCCATGTGGTCATCGAGCTGACCTTTGGCCTGTTGAAGGTACGATTTCGCTGCCTCGGCCGGTCGGGTGGGTCACTCATCTACACGCATGAGAAGGTGGCCAAGATCATCATGGCATGTGTAATGCTGCACAATATGTGCATCCGCCGGAACATGCCCCTGCCCCATGACACTGAACTGCTAGCACCTGATGATGTTGAAGGGGAAGAAGAAGATGTGGCAGGACATCATCACTGTGCCGATGCACAGGAGGGACGTGCTGTGCACCAGTCAGTGATTGCACAATATTTCTGACACACATGGCAGCACAGGGTGACATGATGGTTGGACAGAGGGCACTGGGTGTGGGGGTACATGTACACTATGCACTGTAAATGAATAAATGACACATGCGCAATG
The DNA here is from genome assembly GCF_040938575.1 of Ambystoma mexicanum. Lineage (NCBI taxonomy): Eukaryota > Metazoa > Chordata > Amphibia > Caudata > Ambystomatidae > Ambystoma > Ambystoma mexicanum. The sequence continues at coordinate 970,377,603 of NC_090936.1, read as the reverse complement.
ATGAATGTCCACTCAGGTCTTCTTTTGCACATAACCGGTGTATTGAATGTAACAATATAAACTAAGTGACAAAACCCTCCACCACCCTCACCTCCCCTTCCCCTCCCCCCACAACTCCCCCACATGCCTCACCCCTCTCCCCCTCCCCCCACAACTCCCCCACACACCCTCACACCCTCCCCCTCCCCCCACAACTCCCCCACACACCCTCACCCCCTCCCCCACAACTCCCCCACACACTCTCACCTCCCACACACCCTCACCCCCCTCTGCCTCCCCCCACAACTCCCCCATACACCCTCACTCCCTTCCCCTCCCCCCACAATTCCCCCACACACCCTCACCCCCCTCCATCTCCCCCCCACAACTCCCCCACACACCCTCACCCCCCTCTGCCTCACCCCACAACTCCCCCATACAAGTCCCATTGAGTCCCCGAAGCCTACATGAGGCTGCCATAACTATTACTCGGCAGTCCCTGACCCAGGTGGTGGCATGTCTGGTCGGCGCTGTGTACGGGCAGACCTGCGGAGCGGGCTCCTTTGTGTGGAACTGCAGGACAACAGTGTGGCCGCCTGCTGAGGTAGTGTGGCGGCATTCCCTGCCTCCATGGCATCCGCGATGCGCCCTAACACATGCCGGAGGGCCGAGACCTCCTCGCAGAGGCGACTGGTGTTGTCTGTGAAAGAACTCACCAGGGTGGCAGTGTTGTCTGTAATGGACCGGCCTAGTGCAGCTAACTCTGTACGCAACTCCTATCTGGCCTGACGGTTGTTCTGTACAAACTCACGAACGAGTGCAGTGAGTTGGTCAGCCCGCTGCGGTCCGGCGGGTGCACCTGTGGATGTGCTGGGAACCTGGCTGTCATGCCCAGCCTTCTCAGTCTCCCCAACACTGAAAACTGGACTGAGATGTCCCTCTGTGTGGTCATGGCCGGACTACTCTGGGGTGGTGGTGTTCCCGGTATCGTAAGATGATACTTGGGCGGATGCAAGTTGGGTTGGGGTATGGACCACATCCATTATATCGTCCTCCATGGTGCCCCAGATGTCCTCCTGGGTGTCATCCACAGTCAGGGGTGCCGTGGCTGCCACCTCCCCAGCCAAACTAGACTCCTCCGAATGGGGTGTCTCACATGTGTCTCCAGGCTGACCAGTGGGTGGAGGTGGTGGTGGTGCTGTGCCCTCCACGGGCCTTGGTGGCACAGGTGCAATGTGTACCTGCGGTGGCTTGGATGCTGGGACACGGTGTCAATCTGGAAAAATGAATACCCTTCATTTGAATGATAGACGTAACTTGATGGCCGTGGGCCAACCGTCTTATGCACCGAGTTATAGAAATATAAACTGCTATGCTTGACCAACAAGCGGCCATTTTAAATGTAGCAAGAATCGCCATTTTGCTTGTTAACCATTGCTCATTGCTTTCTGTCTAAAACTGCTTTGCAGCTTGCAATTCATGTGAAATTCTGCTTAGTCTGCTCAACTGTTAACATTGTTGTCTTAATATGGAAGGACAAGGTCACGGGACTGAAGAATTAATTGAAACTCCTCATGAGTAGCCCAGAGAGGAATGCCCACGCTCCTTCTCTGTAGCCTTGGGAGAGAGCTGCAGGGCATTTAATCACTTCACAGCTGCCAGCCAGTCTCGTACAATAGTAGAATATGTTAGAATAAAACAGCTAAAGGCTCGAATTATGCTCTTCCTACGGCCCCCCTTCGCAAAACCCTTTAGAACGTGTCGGCTCCCAGGACACGAATAGTACCTCATAGATAGCAAAGCTTGGAATGTGGCTCTTCCCCCGTGTGCAGCTTGCTTCCAAGAACAGAACCACCGTGTTCTGTTCAACAACTAAAAGATGCCTCCGCACTTTCTAATTGCACATTGTTACTAGAATAGACATCGAAAGTGTCATAATCGTCATATTCGTCGGATATGTCCATCGTCATCCCGAGTTCAAAGGAACTTAATAAAGAGGGGTGTTAAACATGACATTGCTGATTGTATGATATGCATTTTGTATATATGTAACTGATGTACGTAATTCGCTCTCTTGCGTCCCTCGAAGTCTAGGAAACTCACGTCGCTGGGCGGGAGATCAGAATTGGCCAATTGATACTATTTTTTGCTTGCGATAAACCCTAGTATTGGGAATTTGAACCTCGTGTCTGGCACATCCTTTCGTGTATGGTTATTGCCTTGTTTCCATAGCACGAGGGACCCCTAGGGGCCATTTTCAACGGCGCCCCCTGGCTTGTCACCTGGAGGTTGACGGCTGGTTGCTGTCCTATTGGGCCCTCTTCCGAGGTGTGGCCTGTGCAGGGATAGCGTCCTGCCTATCGCTGTCATGGTCGCTGCCTGTGGGGGTGGAAGAGAGGGACGGCTTGAGTGATGTTTTGATAGGCATCATACATACATTGGGACAATTGCTCATCCACACAATTGGGGGTAATAGGCATTTGTGTTTGGAAGGGCACGTCATTTGATACATGGGTGGTAAATGCAGGCATATGTCGGCTTCACTCATGTTGGCCAGGAACAGTGCTGTCTGACATGCATACTATTTTGGTCATGCACTTTGTGTGCCTCGTGGAATTTCCTACTTTGTGTGCTATGTGTCATGTACGATGTTGCCTTGCACCAGGCATCAGCATGTGTCTGTGATGCTTTGGCCTACTTTACGGGGAGTGTGTGTGTGTGGGCGACCATGGCATGACTCTTTGGACTGACATTGGGGTTGACTTTCATCAGATTTGGCATAGCAATGTTTACTTTGGACACTCACCTACATCGCCCGATGTTGTGGCGCCACACTCCATCTCGCCTACACCTTCAATGGATTCCGTCCCAATCATGCCTGCTCATGTGTCCTCCCACGGGGTGAGCTTTATAGGGGAACTAGGACCTCCTCCTGTTCCCATGGCCTGGCTGCGATTGACGGATAGTATGTTGCGCACCCTTAGGCGCAGTTTGTCCCATCGCTTACGGCAGTCTTTCACTGTGCGTGGTGTGTTGCCCAAGGCACTAACCTTCTGGGCAACAAGTGCCCAGATCTCTCTTTTCTGTAGCACTGCCTCTCTCCTCATGTTGCTGGAGAAGACTGTGCCTGCATGCTCGTGCAATGTGTCCACGAGCATCTGGAGCTTGTCCTCATTAAATCGCTCCATTCTCAGGCAGGCAGCTCCCTTCTTCTGGGCCTTAGGCATTCTGGTCTTGTAGGAGGACGTTTTCTGATGATCAGCAGTGTCCCAGGGGTCCTGTGTGCTGAGTATGGCAATGGATTGTGTTCTTTAAAGATGGCTGCCGTGCTCCTTCCCGTTCCTGTGCGATGATGCTATTTCTGGTTCTGCTTATTAGCAGTGACCGTAAATAGCGGTGACTGCTAATTACGGTCACCGCTATTTACGATCACCCACCGCTAATGACGCATTGGACTGTGTCGGTAGTGTTATCTGCGCTACGCTTGATGCCGGTAAGGGCTTTTTGGGAGCCTTTTGCGGCATGGCGCAAGATAACTTACCGGCAATCCGTAAAGCTCGTGCCCGCAAAGTCGTAATAGTCCTCTATTAGCGGACTGGTGCCAGCACGGAAACGCTATTTGCGCCATGCCGCTAAGGGACGTTACTTACCTCCAAACTCGGAATGAGGGCCAATGTGTAGCAGAGCCTCACGGTAGCCGCATTGAATCTCATCCACTGTGTTGACTTTATTCACACATGTGTTAACTATTGAAAAAAACAGCATCTATCCATTAAAGCAACACATGTTTCACCCATGAGCGTTTTTTCAAGATGTTTGAGTCATTTATAGGACATGTGATGTGACTAAATCATATGTTGATATTATAAAATGCACAAAAAAGAAGGGACAAATTAAAAACAGAAATAGAATAAAAATCCTATCAATTGAAGTAGAAAATACAGCAAAGCACAACAACAAAAAGTAGCCTATGGGAGGGGGAGGCAATATTTGAACTAAAGGGCAACTTTATGACTACGAGTGATGTATTTGCAGTTTGAATGTAAAATTGTGCCTTTTAATGTACCAGCATTAGGGCACTCTGCCGTATGTTTATATCTGCTTTAACAAAACCTTGAACCTCTGTTTTCTGCTGAAGAACATTTCAGATGTAGGTATGGAAGGGAGGCCTTGCATGTTGGTGCCCTACCATATAGAAAAATCCTGCTGGCATTACACTCACCACAGAATCGAAGAAAATATAAAACACAGCTTGCTGCCTTTAAAGATTTTTCGCATTACCTGTGTGAAAATAATGTGGAAATAATTATAATGTTTGGTGCAACCGATCGAATCAGTTCCCATGCAATTCTTAATTTAAATGTTCACATGCCTCAGGAACACTCACTGAAGGCCCCCTGCTTACTTCACCCATCCTGCAACAGTGGTGACAAAGGGATTCAAGGAAATGTAGTATTTTGAATGAAAAAACATGCTGGTTGGCACAATAATCCCTCCATCAAAATAGAAGGAATGTGGTCCTATTGTCACTAAATAACCCCATGTCCCTCATCTTGAAGAATGAGACATATTTACTGCTCCTAAAAAGCACAGTTGAAAATGTATTCTCTTCGGTAGCAGGTGCTTTTTAACCAAACAAAGGGTTTCCTACTAGCAGCTCTAAAAAGTGGTTGATGACAGTGAGGTGTCCATAGGTCTAGTTGGTTCCTTTTTGTTGTCTTTCCAAGCATTTAGACATTTAATGGTCATCCCGTAGTCTCACGTCTAATTGCTAATCTATGGAACACAATACTAAAGGAAATTAGGACGACAGAAGACCACCTCGTCTTCAGAAAGCATGGCTATTCAACTTCCAATGACCAGCACAAAATGGACACTTCCAGCAATACCATTGGGGACGGAAGGAAAGCTACAAACTACTAACCCTCCCCCGTTTCCCGCTCCTCTCCAGCATACCTACACTTACCTTACACGATTCTTGGATCAGTCTAATAATTCACATTAGAACACACAACCCACACATCCACCATAAAACTAAATGTGCAAACAAACACCCTATTACTGGACACTGACCATCCGGGCACAATAGCCTCAGTGTGCAAAATCCAAACACACTTAGAAACCAGACCCACACTAGACGCCAGTCCCTCCTGGTCCTACAAGCACCAACAGAAAAGCGCAAACCTCTATCCTACTCCCTCTTCCCTCACTGACCTACTTAACCCACTCTCTTACAGAACCACATGAGCGCCTGGAGACCATGCCAATTGTAACAGTGCACAGTATAAGACAACTTAACATAATATAACATCCTTATTGCATCAGAGGCAGCATCATCTCAGGAGAGCAGCGGTGAATACACCTGTGGTTGGGAGAGGAGGGGGACATTGTCCGGGGGCATGGGCAAGTCCCTGTCTTGAAACAGAATTAAAAACTCTGCGGGGCACAGCCAAAAAGCTGTGGGACTGTGTTTGACCACTGCCTGTATGCAGACTGTGAGCTCATAGTAGTCTCTTTCTGAGTCTTTTCTCATCTTTATTTTTAATTGTGTTATTTTCATTCCGCTCACAGCGGCGGCGACACTTCAGCATGGCTGTGGTTGGGCAGCACATATTTGCCATTGGCGGCTGGTATCTGGACGTGCTCCTGGCTCCGGACTCCAGCACACGTCTCTATAGCACAGTGGAGCGGTACGACCCATGGACAGACACATGGACCTTTGTGGCTTCCCTTCCTCTCACCGACTTCTCCTTCTCTGTGTCCCTGTCCCATGACCTTCCACTGTGCGCTGCCTGCTCTGACTTCATCTACGTCCTGGGAAGTGTCCAGAGAACTGGAGAAAAGCTGGTACTGCAGTACGACACAAGGAGTGGTGAGTAATGTACTGTAAACCTATCTTACAACGTGCAACTTCTGTCATGTTTTCATCCTCTTGGCGCATGGCACAGGAAGGGGAATGGAGGGAGGTTTAATGGGAGGAAACGGGGAAGGGTTGATGGGAGCAAGGTGGAAGTTCCTGATTCCTTGGTGCCAGCATGTTACTAGGTGGTTTATGGTGGTGACACTAGAGTATTTGTATACCCAAGGAGAGAACTCCTATTCGAATCACTACCCGAGCATGTATACCAGTAAAGCTGCTAGTCTGGGTGACAGCGGTAAATGTGTGGTGGGGGGTAGAAGTGTTGCAGAGTTGTGCAGATAGAGTTTTCTGGGCTCTGCTGTGTTTTTTTACTGGTGGGGATGCAGGCAAGCTTTATGCTGAGTATGCATTGGTATTGTGGTATAGAGTGTAATAACGTCTCCTGCCTGGCTGTACAGAAAGTGGTTTAGGGGGGCTGGTGCCAACCCGAGCCAGTGCGTGTTGGGCCTGGGGGCAAAGTGTGGTGGATTCCCGAGTCACTCTACCAAAGTCTGCATAGGTGCCTGATACTTCCACCAGGGCTACACAATTCTAAAAGAAAAGCCCTACTCCTGCAAAATCCCTATGGAAACTCTTGCAGAGTAATGACACGGCACTCCTTCCCCAGCTGAGGGAGCTATAGACCTTTCCAAACAGACCTCCAGCTCTAGGATAGGGAAAGCTGCCTCTCCCTTCAAGGGAAAAACTTTCCCTTTACCAGACACTATTGGCATGCAGGGCGACGTTGTTAAAACCTTGTCGCGGAGCGTGGGACTCGTCAGAGAAACCATTTCACCACTTGAAAGAGAGATTTGATAGGTCAGGCAGCCGCACCGATGTATCAGAAGGAGAAAAAGTTACAAAAACATGGTCTCTCAGCAGAGAAATCCATAGCATGTTTTAAGGATGAAGGGTTTGGAGAAGGGACTTTATATTCCTTCTGATTATCTTCGGTCTTTTCACAGGTAATCCCGGGACACTCATGCAAAGAGTCAACTGTTACGTTTGGGGAACTGCTAGTCAGTCTTCTCTCCAAAGTGTCAGCCAGCTGTTTTCCTTATTGAAGGCTAGGGACTTAGTTCCATTCTTTTCAGATGCTATAGGATTACTGTAACAAATCAACTTCCGGGGCAGCAGGAGTTTCTAAACCATCAATCAGCCCCACACCTCTAGTACACCAAAAGGGATCCAAAAATATTTGAATAACAAGCAAATTATAAACCTCCTTGTCCAATTTTGGGAACGCGGATGGAACGGGAGGCTTATCTCCGAAAGGTCGTGGATTGTTGGTTAGTTGCAACACAGCGAAAATGCAATTATTACGCAGTGATAAAAGGGACTGTCCAGTCAAGGTTGTATCAAACATATCTATTGTATATATCACACAACAGACAGTTCTAGCAACACTACAAAATACAACCTACCCTGTAAAGGAATGAAGAGGGCAGTTTCAAAGAAGGAAAAGGGATGCACTCTGGATACTGACAGGAGGGTAATCGGTATGGTTAATAACCACAACAGTTTAGGGTTACTTAGCTTCAGCACAAAGGGAGCAATGGGTCTTAAAAAGGGTCTTAAAATATATGTAGGGGTCTTCGGAGAAGGACCAGGATGACAGAACCACAATGTACCTTGTACTGTAGGTGTTCTTGGTGCTCAAACGGTTCAAGTCGACTTCAGGGCGCTCTGCAGGCTTCTATGACAGAGTTTGAGATGAGAGTCAGCTGCGGGTATCGAGTGGCAAGACGGTTCAGCAATCGAAGCTGGACGAACGGCTGCAGTCTGGCCTACACGGCGGCTCTGGGTCAGTAGTCGTCTCAGTGCTATTCAGCGGTTCTAAAGCACTGGTCAAGACGTATTGGATGGCTTTAAGTGACTGCAGCTTGACAACGGTCAGCGTTGCAGTCGGTTGCATCTCGAGGAACTTGACTGGCTCAAAAATGGCCTTCAAGGCAGACGTTGGTAGATGCTCATTGACGCACTTCTCCCAGCTTCTTCAATGGGCTTATGTCGTCCTTTAACGTGGACGGCCCAAAACTGAGGAGTGTGTTGCAGGCAGCTGCCTTGTCCTTAGTTTCGGGTTCAGAGACCTTCTGGCACTTCCTACCTAGGAAGCTTGCTGCAGAGCCTAACAGATCGTGCTGTGTGCTTGCTGGGTACCGGTTCTTGAGCGGCCAGAGGGCCTTTGCATTTGGTATCTCCCTCTGTTCCCTGGGAGATATTTAGGGGAGGGATCTTGCTTCCCTCTTTGGAGTTCCTGGCCTTCGTTCACTGGTAGAAGATGTAATCCAGACTGCACCTTCAGCCAGGATCCAAGGATCACTTCTTCTTGCTACTCCTTGCAAAGTCTTCAGATGATCTGCCAAAAACAGGAAAGCTGAAGGGTAGTTCACATAGGGTTTCATATACTAGTTGTCCTATCAATTCTCCTCTTCTGATTTTGAGTTGAAGTGAAATTCAATAACATAAATTTCAATTCATCTCCACAGGAGAGGAGGGGTAATACATGAATTGTTGAAGCCCTCCATCCTGAGCTCTATGGATATGCCCATTTTGCCCCTGCTGGGAACCTGATACTCATGGGGAGAAAATAGTCATGGGTGTTCCGCTCCACATTCTCCCTGGAAGAGAAAATGGCTTGTGTAGTCAAGGAGTACAACTTGATTCTCATCTTGTGGCCCGGATGGAACAATGGGTTCTTGAATTCTCTCAAAAGGGTCCAGCCCACGGAAGGAAAAGATGGTGTTTGTCCAGTTCTTCCCAGATGTAGTCATGGAAGGGTTAGAGTTTTTGCTGCTTCAGTGGGATCCCCAGTTTGTATCAACTGGGTCCGATCCCACTTCTGACACCATATGGTGAAGAGCCAGGAATAGGCGGTAGACACAGAGAAGACATGTTTGTGGTTACAAACATTTATTAACAAAAATGGGGGTTGGAAAAATAACTCACTATGTCTACCTCAACCAAAACAAAAGAATCTGTCCAGTGTCAAGATGTCCAAACAAAAGGGTCTGTCCTGTGTCCATAATCCTATTCTGGCCCTCACACTCTAAATAAACTCCAAGGTGTAAGTTTCACTTCACCTGGTCTCCCCAAGAGTCACCTCCCCCCCAGTAGTCCTCCCTCATATAGCCACCCCCTGGGTCCAGATCAGGTAACAGCTGCTGTCCCCTTGGCTACATAGGGTCAGGACATCTCAAAGGAGTGATGTTATCGTCAGACTTATCACAGCAGCAATACTGTTGCCGGTATTTCCGGCGCTGGTATTTCCAGTGCTGGTAATACTGGCAACGGAATATCCTATGGCAGAACAACCATTGCCGGTATTACTGACACAGCAGTACTACTGGGCAAGTATGAGTTGGGAAAAAGCAGTAACACTGCCGTTTTTTATGATAATGCTGGCAAAAGCAAGGCAGACATACCTACACCTGAAAGCAGGCAGTACATTCATACAGGTGATGGAAATGGGACCACAGGTGCACAAAATGCACACAGGAAGACAACAAAAGGGCCACACCTTCCCCAAGCACACTTACCTACACCACCATGCGGCCACTGGTCTCCATCAGCATTCACATGCAGCTGCACCAGGCCAACATAGAGCTGCAGAGAATGGAGGAGCACCACAGGGAACATGAGGCAGAGGAGGAGGATGATGGCGAGGAGAAGATGCCATGCTAGGTGTGCACTCATACTCTGGGTAAGGGCCTCACCACAGACCCTCACTGACAGCCAGATCCTCACCCTGTACCGCCTCAACAGAGAGGCTATTGCAGACCTGCTGAGCTAGATCCAAGACGACATAGGGAGCAGGATCGCCATCAGGACAGCCATACCACCAGTGGTAAAGCTGGTGTCGGTCCAGCACTTCCTTGCCACAGAACGTTCCAGCACACTGTGAGCTAACTGTATGGCATCTCGCAGCCTGCTTTCACTAAAGTGCTGTGTCAGGTGCTGGATGCACTCCTGCGCCATGTGGGATGGCACATTTCATTTCCCACCACCCTGGCACAGGTGAATGCCACAAAGGGAAGATTTTGCGCCATGGCACACATGCCCAATGTGGTAGCAGCCCTGGACTGTACCCATATAGAGTTGGTGGCAACCCAGGCATCAGAGAAGGTCTGCAGGAACCATATGCAGTTCCATTTGCTCATTGTCCAGGTCACGTGTGAGGCCGACCTCACCGTCACACACTGCTGTGCCCGCTTCCCAGTATCAACCCATGAGGGGATGGTCCTGCAAAACAGCACGATACCGGCATACATGGAGGGGCACAGAGGCCACAACCTGGATATTGGATGAGTAAATGTTCCATCACACAAGCTTTGCTGTACAAGTGGCATGCAGTTGGAGGGGGAGGGGGGTTGGCACACATAGAGATTGCTTGCCCTGATAAGGCCCTGTACATGCAGGACCAACCATCACACCCTACACATGCCAGCCTGCAACCCACAGGAGTAGGACATGACTCACGATGTAGCAGTAGATGGCCAAGCAAAGCTTCCCCAAAAGGCCAGCCACACACACACTGGACTACAGGTACCAGTATGCAACTTTATACATCTTACAACATGCTCAGGCTGCAAATGGGGGGGGGGGCAACTGGCCCACCTAGGGGTGTCCAAAGTATGTCCAGGGGGTGCCCCAAGAGCCAATGAAAAAGGCAAAAGATAACAGTTGGCGACACAACCAATGTCCAAGGTTACCATCCACACAGTACAACAAAACACAAGGAGATAAGTTGTTCCAACAACATTCTGAAATACTGAATATCCTGCCCAGCCCCACACACCCTGTGGGCAGAGCTGGGTGGGGAACGACTAGGTGCAGGGACCACAAACACCAATGGAGCTCCTGCGGTGTCTCTTATGTTAACGTCTGAAGAACACTGCAATACATGAATGACATTGTGCTAAACTGAAACTGAGGGACATGACACTGGCATTTGACATGGTTTGTACTGAGGTCCCCATGTATATGAATCCATTATGGAATCCACATAGACAATCTGCACATGTAACCCAGACTCCCATCAGGAACCATGCATGACAGCAATGCACAGGCCGAACCACCCACCAAGGCATGTCGCCCTGTCAATCAACGAACATGAAAGCAACAAGTGTTGGCTGTGTGCATGATCTGCCATGACAGACTGAACACCCCCTCTGAGTAGTTGACTCCACGTGCAAGGACTGGAATGTGAATTAGTGTTGTGCGATGGCACATGTCACATGCATGCACAGACTCTCCATCGAGATGCTGCTGTTACAGGCAATGCATCCACAGATCATCATGCTTTGCATCTAAGTCTCTTCCCCTTGCAGGTGACTCTAGGGAATCCCCAGACACCACAGTGCGTGACATACAACCAGCACATGCCCTAAGGTGTGTGTCGAGCGCACCTGTGGAAGGATTGCTTCCGATATTTACACTGATCTGGGGCTGCACTCATGATTAGGCCCAAAAAGGTGGGATAGATTGTGCTTGCATGTGCAATGTTGCACAATATCTGCATTCAGCGGAACATTCCCTTGCCCTCGGATTTATCCTCTGCATGAGGAGGATGATGCAGTGCCTGCGGGTTCCATGCATGCATGCACTGAGTGGGTAGTGGCCAGGGACGGGTGTCTGGCCCGCCAGCTTTTTTATGAAAACACCATCATATTTCACGCCCTTGCACCTTTGCAAAGAATTTACTCTCACATTAAACACTTGAACACAATAAGGAATGCCCTGCCATTGCTTCAAGTGAAAATGATTTTTATGTAGCAATGTGTAACGGCCTTCACCAGAACAAAATCGCCCTATCCAAAAATCTACCTAAAAAAACCCTCAGCAAAAACCCACACTCAAAACATCCTCCTCATAACCCCACCTTCAAAACACCCTCCCCAAGGACCCAGCCTTAAAACACCCCAGCAGTGTCCAACTGGTATTTTCTGTGCCTCTAGGGCATGGGACTCTTCACCGGGTCCTTGCCAGTGACCAGGTGCTGTGGTTGGTGCCTTGGGACCAGATAAGGAGCCCTTTGTAGGTGCCACAGAGGTGGAGGCCTCTGACTACTGGGCCCGCATGAACTGCAGGGTAAGCTGCAGGCATTTGTGCAGGGTCTTGGTTGAGGCGGAGGTAGCCTCTGTGTGCTCCTTCACCCTCTGTCCCATTGCAGTCATGGCATTGGTGCCATGGCCGAGTGAACGACGGGTCATCCTGCGGCTGCAACCCTGCATGCACTCATGCATGTCCCGCATCTCCTGCAGCTGCTGGGCTGCTAGCTCCTTAATGGAAGCCTGCCGCTCATCAGTTGCACGCAGGCGTGCACTCATGGCTGACACGTGGTGGCCTGTGTAGATGAACAGGGTGGAAGTATGGAGATGCACCTCCCATCCTGTGCTCCACCTCATCCCCATCATCCCCTTCTATGGTGTCAACATGGGCCCTATCACGATGGTCCAGTGGCAGCACTACCTGTGATGGCAAGGAGGGCATGCTGAAACCCCAGCGTCTTCCTGGCCACACGAGGGACGGCAGCACTTTGTCTGGCTTTGGCATAACGGTGGTGGCTTTAGCGACTGCTGTGTCACCTGCTTGGCCATTGGAGGGGCCACTGAGCACTGCCACAGGGATTGTGTCATCCTCCGGACTTCCCGGTTTGTCTATGGTAGTGGTATGCAGTGGTAGGTGGATGTGGTGGTGGTGGAGGTATTGGTGGTGGCCTGGCAGTGCTGCCCTGCTGTCTGCTCCTGCTGGGGACAGATGTGCGTGTAGTGGCGGGGCCGGCCTCGTCACTGTCCCTGGACTGTGTTCCCATTGGGAATAGAATGACATGATGTTAGTCATCTAGCAGACATGTCTGCAGGCTTGCGTTACACTCATACAGTGGGCCTCATTACACTGTAGGCGGTAAGGGTTTACCGGTACCGGTAAGGGCACCGGTACTGGTAAACCCTTACCGCCTTACTACGAGGTCCCTTTGCGGGTCCTCCCTTAACGCCTGGTTTTTCCAGGCGTTAAGGACGGGACCCGCAAAGGGACCTCGGAGCTAATTACGGTACCGCAATTTGCGGTACCGTAATTAGCACCTTCCCCATTCCCATTATGCCCTATGGGGCAAAAATGGGAATGGGGAAGGGCCTTGGTGAATGGGGAATTACCGCCCCCGCTCACCTTGGAGTAGGGCGGTAATTCCGCCATCCACCAAGGCGGACTCGGTACGGTACCGGCGGCAACCATGGCGCTAATAGCGCCATGGTTACCTCCTACCGTGTAATGAGGCCCATTTTCTTGGGTGTTATCGCCGTAATGAGTGTTGCTACTAACAGGTGGTGGAAGTGCCTGCTGAGGGTGCACAGGATGCATGCATGTGCACATTGCCTGTTGCTTTGCCAAGGTGGGTTGTTGTTGTGAGTATGGTGGGGCTTCACTTACTGACATGGACTATCTTGGCACACAATGGCACTTCTCATGTGTCCATGTGTTGGCATGCACGTTTTGACTACAGTGCATGCATGTGCATTGTTACATTTACCCGCCTCCCCTGGCACGTGTGTGCTCACTGGCCATTTTCTGTGACTGCCATGTGTTGAACATTTCTGTGCCACTTTTGTGCATCTTTGCTGGTGGACGCATGCTTTTGAACACTACATTTGCATGTACATGGTGTTGGATGTACTTACATCATGGCTGTGGGTCCCTGCTCTAGCCTCTGTGCCCCCTATCCCTTCGATGCCCTCCATGTTTAAGATGGAACTGGCCGTCTCCTCCCAGACCATGAGGTGGAGGGGTTCCACCGTGCCTCCTCCTGTTCCAGCGCTCTCCTTCCTGTGTCTGGCTCTGAGGCTGCAGATCCTCGTCTTGAGGTCGTCCTAGCGCTTCCAACAGTCTTTGATGCTACAGGGTACAGTTCCCACTGTCGTCACCCTTGCCTGTATGTTGGCCCATTTGGCTGTCTTTCTCTGGGAAGATGTTTTTCTGTGCTTGCTGCTGAATAGGACATCAGCATGCTCCACCACTGCCTCTGCCAATGCATTTAGCTCTGCATCCGTAAATGTTGGCTTCTGGAGCCGGAGATCTGGCAGACATCCATTTTTTCCCTGTGCCATTATGTTGCCACAACTTTGGGGACCGGATGCTAGCAGGGATTCAGGGTGGATTGAGTTTTTCAAGATGGCTGCCGCTGAGCTTCCTGTTCCAGCGATTACGCTATTTCTGACACCGGTAATACTGGCAGGTATGGGTCAGAAACAGTATTACCAGCAATATTTTGCCGGTATTATTGGCCGATGGCCGTTGATGCCGGTAATACCACAGGCTGGTATTACCATTTCAGGCGGGTGTGTGAGCGTGCGCACCCGATGTCTCGTAATACAGCAGTAATTCCGCCAGTCACCCTGCCGGTGGCGGTAACACCGCCAGACCGGTATTTCCGGTAAACTCGTAATGAGCCACACTGTCTGTACTCTTCGCACCGGGGAAAGTTGAAAAAGACCCTAAACAGAAGAAACTATATAATAAGAAAGGCATTAATCCCAGGAAATTATCAGGCCCGGCTGAAGATGTGTGGAAGCCTATTTCAACATGATGGGTGCCCCACATTGCTTACAGCGTAAATAGTCTGAGGCACCCATAGGGTGTATACATTGCAATGGCACCAAAGATAAGGTTAATAGTAGCCGATTATCACGAGACGTCCAACCAGCAGGGAGCTTAAAACATGAAATGCCCACTGAAAGGCAATGGGGCTTATGTGGAAGAACTTTTGTTAAAAGGTAACAAGGTGATAACACTTCTGTATACCTTGGGGGCGTGGCTTGGTGGCCATGCGGTAGACAGCAAAGCTCAGGAGCTCGGTGTTGATCCTGAAAGAAATTTGATCAAGCTGTCTAGATTTGCTATATAATGCAGCCAAAACGCAAAGAACAGGTGGGGAGTGTCCAGGGAACGGCTTGGGAGATTCTAGTTGTGAACCAGAGGAAGAAACAAGAGAATTAGGAACACAGAAGATCCTCCCTGCCAAAAGATGGCGGGCGCATGCTGCGCAGCTCACCAGGGAGAACCCTCGAAGTGAGGAGGCCAACGGTGTCCCAGCTGGGGATGAGAAGCGCACGGCAGCTTGACCAGCGAGACAACCGCATCATAAGCGGTGTCTGGAAAACACGCCAAGAAAAGAGGACTGTTAATGGGACTTTGGTGGACCAAGAAGAACCCAGACTGCTCTGAGAGGGCAAACAGCACAGCGTGCCAAAAACTGCTGGCCGAGGAGAAGAGCACTGATCACCGGGACGCCAGGCAAGGGAAAGCCTATGCTGGGGAAGCAGCTTGGCAGCAGCCCAAGTGAACTGGTGGAGTGGGCAAACATTCACCAGCGCAGATCCAGCCAGGGCAATCCCGAGACCAGAGGTGCAACGGAGGAGACCCGGAGACCCTCGCCCCCCCACCCCCCGTGGGGAGCAACAGCAACCCGGAGCTTCCCCCAACGGCAGGATCAGGGTCAGAACAGAGCACCACCATTGGACCAACAGCACAATGGCGACACAGCACCCACTTGCATAACACGCAGCAGGGGCGGACAGGCCCGGAGACCATCAAGAGCTGCAGTGAGACCAGGAGGGAGCCCACGCTCGCCTGCCCGCACCACAACAGTGACAACGCCTGCAGCCCCAGCACGAGGGAAGGGTGCAGACCCACTTCCGTGAGCCAACACAGCGTCTTGAAGGTGGGTGGAAGAGCCAGAGGGCCCCGCAGAAGCTGGCAAGATCCACGCGAAGGTGAGCGGTACGGTAACAAACAGATACTGGAGGGCAACCCAAGCTCTGGGCCCACCACGGGGAGCGGACAGTACCCAGAAGATATCAGGTACACAGGACAATGGGGGAGGCCACAATCTGCTGCTTCATTGTGCTGGCGCAGATGCTGACCAAACACTGATTTAGATGCGCCGGGTTGGGCCACGAACAGACCCCTGCAGCTGCAGTAAGCTCTCCGACCCTTTCAGAAGGGGTAGTGGATACAGTACGAGGGCGCCTGATAAGTCCATCGGCCAGAAGGCGCGACCATTGCACGGAGCATCCTGAAGTGCGGGTGGGCACACCAGACATAGAGCGGGCCCTGCCAGGAACACGGGGGCAGAGACAGAGGAAATAATCCCGCTCAGTGGGGACACACATCGACAGTCCACTACGCGGGTGCGGCGCACGTTACCAAGGCCGCAGGGGGAGCTAGCTGAGGATAGGGGAGGAAGCTCACCTCCGAACAACAGTAAGAATAAGTATCCAAAACGAATACAAAAACAGAAAACCTGATACGTGAGAGGGCGCAATCCATGGTCCCTCCAGAGGGCAACTGAATCACACCTGCACCGCCCGGCACATCAGATAAAGGTCAAGGGCATCCTTTGTGCATACAATCTCAAGCCACACGGCCCATAGAACGAACGAGGCGTGTGACACAAGACCACTGAAGGACCTAACTAAACACAAAGGGAAGCTTGCTGCCTCTGGACATTACTTGATGTAAGGAACAGAAACAAGTGCACATACTAAGCTAATACGTGGGAGAGCACCACCCATGGTGCCTCCTTGAGCCGACTGAACTACATCCGCACAGCTGGGCCTGGCAGATACAGGACAAGTGCACCCCGCGAGCATACACCCCTTGTGAGGTGGCGGTAAACAGCCACAATAAGCACGAGAGAGGGGGGAATGCCCTGGTCCGGTGAAGCGCATCTGCAACGTAGGACACCCAGTTATACATAGCAAACAAGACACAAAGCGAACCCCCAGGAGACCTCAGAGAGGGACAGGAAAACCGTACAAGGGCAGAAGAGCCGGACCTCCGGACCTATGAGCAAGTAGAGGGGGAGAACAGACCCCATTCTGGGCCGACAGCACTAAACTCACGCCACAAACTTTTGCAGGAAACTACATAACATTGAAGGGATACCTTCAGACATCCACGTGATGGCACCAACTGTGGTGAGGGGCCTCGTTCCAGGTGCTCAGGAGGTGACTGAATCTCGCATAACGCCACAGGGAGAAGAATGCTGGCCAAATCAAAATGTGGAAGAGGCAAACAGACCATTATGGAATCTTTTGGCAAGAAGCACGATAAAAGCCAACCCACCTCGTCAGACACAAACATGAATGCAACCAGCTCTGAACAGCAGGAAGGACGTCGAGGCGAGGGCCTTATACTAGAGGCTATAGCGGCCCTGAAGGCGTCCCTGGAAAATAAACTGGATGTGGTTATTGTGGATATGGGCCTCCTTCGGCAGGATGTAAGGACCCTGGCGTACTGAGTGAGTACGACGGAACAGCATGTATAGAACAATACCACCGACATTGTCACTACCCAATCCGAAATGTTAGATGGATTACAGCGGGTAAAGATCCTGGAGCACAGGGCAGAAGATGCAGAGGGGAGGGCTCGAAGAAATAATGTCCAGATTGTTGGACTGCCGGAGGGGGAGGAAGGCAGAGACCCCACGAACTATGTCGAAAATCTGTTGTTTCAAGAGATCGGGGAAGGGGTGCTCTCTCAAGGTTTCACGGTGGAGAGAGCCCATATGTCCGTGACAAGGAAACCTCAACCATGAGCCCCTCCGAGACCAATGATCGCTAAGACCATGGACTTTAAAAACCGGTAGAAAATACTGACATTCTCAAGGGAAGGGCGGTGATAACCACTAACTCCTCTAGAATATCAGTTTATGAGGACTATACGGCTCTGGTGCAGAGAAAACGAGAACGCCTCAAGGTAGCGTAGCGAACATACGTTACATACTACTGTACACTACCAAACTGAAGGTGATAGGAGAAGGCAGATAGTACCTCTTTGAGACGACGTAGGAGGCCCGGGCATGTATGGACCAACTGGGAATCCCTCAACAGAGAGCCAGAAATGGAAATAATAACGAGAACCTACCCCAGTGACAACACATGCGGACCTAACACCGGAAAAGAACTTTAAGACACCATTGATATGACGCAAGCCAGATGCAATGTAAACAAAGGTGCAACGAGCTTTGGTCCTGCGGCAGAAGACAACAGGACACAAAACCCCACTGAGTTCCACAAGTTCAGATGCCAGTTTTAAGGCATCACGCTGCGGCGGGCTTGGCCCACCAAGGGAGGGCAATGCAAGAGAAGCAGCGGTGCCTAAGCGTTTGTTTACAGTTTATGTTTTTCGTTCAGAACGAGACACAGAAAGGGGAGAGCACTTTATATGGATAAGATGTTATAGAGGCGCAAGGAACAAAAGGTGCACAAGGGTAAGAAGATGAAGGCCATGCATTATTTCACCCAGTGATGGGGATCCTACAAGAGCCACATCGCATGAGGAGGGCATAGACACTTGGGGTCGACCATGGCAGCAAGAGTGGCGTTTTACACAAAGACAAGTGACCAGGACACAGGCAGGAGAGCCAGAATAGGCCCAATGTAATTGAAGGGCCCAGACAAGACACTGTGATAGGAACTCAGAAGAACTCACAATAGCAACCTGTAACGGCTGGTGGCTGAATGCGTATGTTAAGAGGTTGAGGGTGCACACCTGGCTCAACAAATCAAGAGCGATGCTGCAGGAAACACACTTGACGAGGTACAAACAGTCCAAGATAGCGGCCAAGTGGGGTGGACAAATGTTCAGCTCAACCTATTCCTCCTATGCCAGAGGGGTGTTAATGTGGATAGCCCTAGGAGTCCCATTCCAGCTGTTAATGCAAGAACAAGACAAAGAAGGCAGGTGGGTGTTAGTGCACGGGATGCTGGAAAACATGGAGGTGTGCTTGGTCAACACATACACCCCGAACCATGATGCAACAGTGTTCTTACAGAAACTAGCACCATGCTGGCCCCATACAGGGAGGCAGCCCTCATTTGGGCAGGTGATTTCAACTGTGCATTGGACTCACTCCTAGATCGATCAGACGACAAATACAAGAAGCCGGCCCAGCCGGCGAAAGCACTGTGGAACATTTTGGACCAGCTAAAACTGGAGGACGTCTGGAGGAACCTGCATGCAGATAAGAAGGGATACTACTACTATAGTGCCACACACGGTACGTTTACACACATAGATTACCTCTTTACTGGCAGCGAGACAATAGGGGAATTCACTAGTGTGTATGTCATGATGCCTACCCCCAGGGAACCAGACCAGGTCCAGCAACCCCGGAAGCAGGCATCAAGTTGTTTTGAGCAAGCCCAAAAGCCCCTGCTAGGGGCTGTTTGGGTGCGGTCCTGGCACCTATGGCACCAGGCTCATGGAGTAGAGCTTACCTGGTGCAGACCATGCTTCAGGGCTCCAAGCCAAATGAGGCTTGGAAGGGACTATTTTACCTAGGGACTATTTTTTACTCGGGTGGGTGTGGGGAAGAATACTTACCGGGGACTACTTTGGAGGCTATTTAAACCACGCCCAAAGAGCAGCACACGCTTCGTGTTATTCTGCATCCAGAACTACTATTAGACCTATCTACTGCCTTTGATCAGGTCAACCACCAAATCCTCTGTCACCACCTGAAAATGGCAGCTCACTTCTCCGACAAGGCCACTAACTGGATTCAATCCTTCCTGGATAATAGACAGATGAGGATATTCTCCCCCACCTCCTCTGCTGACCTTGGTCCCCCAAGGATCGTGCGTATCCCCTACCCTCTACAATGTGTTTACTAAACCCCTGTTTGATGTGCTTGACTATCTGGGTGTCACCTACACTAACTATGCTGATGACACCCAGATACTCATCCCTATCACGGGTGATTACACGGTAGACTCGAAAGCCTTAAATGACATATACCTTGACATCCAAACCTGGATGGCCCAACAAGAACTCTGTCTAAACGATGACAAGACAGAGCTCCTCATCCTAGGTACATAGCAAAGACTCAACAAGCTGAATGTTTAGCTCCTTTAACATCGACGGAAATTCCATAAAAGTCTCCAAAGATACCAAAATTCTTGGAATCTACCTCGATTCCACTCTCTCCCTTCACAGACAAACGAATGCAGTTGCGGCCGCCGCCGCTTACACCTGCAAGTTGATCACAGCATGTCGCCCTTTGTTTCCACTCACAACTGT
The DNA here is from genome assembly GCF_040938575.1 of Ambystoma mexicanum. Classification (NCBI taxonomy): domain Eukaryota; kingdom Metazoa; phylum Chordata; class Amphibia; order Caudata; family Ambystomatidae; genus Ambystoma; species Ambystoma mexicanum. The sequence goes on along the minus strand of NC_090936.1, from coordinate 970,357,643 downwards.
ACTACCTTTGCTAGGACTTTGGTCATGTCCAAACTGGACTACTGCAATGCACTGTACCAAGGCACCAATCAAAGTAACCTAGACAAACTCAAGATCATACAAAATAACGCCATTAGAGCAGCCCTCAACATCCCTAGATCCGTACACATTTCGGAAATCAGGAAGAACTTTCATTGGTTGACAGTCACCCAAAGGATCTCGCTAAAATCGCTTGCCCTGACCTACAAATGCATGAATAACCTGGCCCCCATCTATCTCTCCTCACGGTTCTCGCAGTATACCCCATCTCGTTCTCTAAGATCTTCCCTGAACCAGAGCCTACTAATCCCGAGATACAAGCTCCAAACAGCCGGTGGATCCAGCTTCCCAGTCCTGGCAGCCAAATTGTGGAACTCTGTCCCCCTTACTATCAGAAACCTTCCTTCCCTTAATCTATTCAAACACAGAGCCAAATGTTGGCTAGTCACATCCGATTCCCAAGCTGCACTCTGAAACATTTGATAACCTATGTATTGCTGTACAAATTACCAACGTGTTTTATTACTATGTTCAACTTAAATGCTACTTGAATTATCATACTGTTATGTAACCACTGTAACCACTGTTTCCAAGATATGCCTCCGGGCCTGGTCTGCGCTATACAAATAAAATACAAATGCAAAGTAATGCTCACTGTGTCTGCAAGCCTGCATCCAGTCTTCTGCCACGCCCGCCTCGAGTCTGCAGCTCCTAGAAAAGGGAGGAACAGAAGGAGAAAGGTTAGAATAATAGCAAACCTTTGATCCTTACCTCAATTCCGGATCCACCGCACCTTCGAGCTGGAAGAAAGAAGCATTTACGCGCGCCGCCTCACCTGCTGCAGCGCCACGCTGAACTCACCGGCCTTCGCAGCATCCTCACGATCCACCACATCCTTCTGCACGTTTCCGCTGCATTCTGGGACCTAAGGGGAACACAAGAACAGCAAAGGTGAGCCAAGGAAATAAACAGAGGCAATAGTAACTACGCCCATAGACTTACCTGATCACCTCCGGGGGTACTATTCCTCTTCACGGGTCGGCGCAGTCTCCATTGCATCCTCGCCGCACCCCGGCCCCTAAGGGGGACAAAAGGACGACGAGGTCAGACAACGGGACAAATAAGGGGAACTCTTCTCACCGCAATAGACTTACCTAATTTTACCGTCGGAGGCATAATTCCCCGAACTTCATATTTTCCCACCACACCTGAATAAGGGAACAAGCAGCTTACATTCTGGCCTTATTTTATTGAACTGTCTAGGATAAGCCAAATCCTTACCTGAACTTCGTCAGCTACCACGAGGAACTCTTCGCTGGGGTCAAGCTGCAAACTGCAAGGAATCGGACAAGAGTGAAAGTCAGACATGTGAACTCTTACGAACTACATATTTTTTCGGAGTCAATATTGTTCTGGAACTCACCGATTCCTTCGAGCTAGTGAAGCAACTGGTTATCAACGCGCCCCTGCGCTCAATGCAGGATGGAGAGCTCATCTTTTCAAACCATCAGGTGAGACTATAAGAGGGGACATCAAAGGTGATCTGACGGGGAGAACAGCGGGGGTGGGGGGAATTTACACTCAACTCCACGGGTGGTTAATTCCCTTTCTCCATTTGCAGAAGAATATTCCTACGGGCCAAGCAAACGAAGCTAGGTGCATCACATTGGTGGAGAACGCAGCTGTCCAGTTCAGATGGACGCCTCTGTGGGAACCAGGTGAGCGTAACAGAGCATCACAGAGTGAGAACACTCTCAGATCATACTCTGGTGACAGCAATATGGGTGTACACGCACAGGAATTCCCCAATATCGACCTGGAGATTGAGAGCAGAGGCACTGCTAGAGGAGGAGGTCCAAGGGCATCTACAAGATACAATAGACGATTATTTTCAACTCAACACAGGTAGCGTAGACAGATCGGCAACGGTGTGAGATGCCTATAATGTAGTAGTCAGAGGAGCAGCGATTGGGAAGACAGTGGGCCTAAAAGGGAGGGTCCTGACAGAACTTGGGAGATCAAACAGGAAATAGAGAGGATGGAATCGCAGCCGGGCTAACTGGGTAGGAACCACCTAAACTGGTATTCCTTGGGAAAAACTGGGGAATCTAAATTATGCGAAATATACGCACATTACATGCTGAAGGGGATGTCATGATCCCCAGTAGAGGCCCTGGATTTCAGACAATTAGTGCAGGCACTGCCTAGACACAGTGGGTGGCTGGCTGTTGCGGGAACAGACTGCAGCCTGTTTTATGTAACTAAGCGCCACTTCCAAGATGGCTCCCGAGACAGGCCATTAGGTAAAAGCCAAGATGGCCCCAGCTGTCCTGCTTTCTTATATCTTTGGTGGTCTAGTGGTGCTGGGTGCAGCCCACGGATATATAAGCTCTGCCCTGGGCCACTCCCAGCACTTAGCGTTTTCTCCAGCTGTGGAGTTAGACAGCTTAACACTTGCTGTCAATAGAGATCCCATGTGCCGTACTGCCTTGGCGTTCCTTCCTTCTAAGCCCTGCGGTACCTCTCCTTGCTTCTCGACTCACCTGACACCGGACCTCTGCTTCCTTTTGTGTGCATCAGCCGTTACTTTATCCGGAGACACCATCTATCCTCGAGCTCTGGGGAAAGAATGAAGACATTGGCCCTCATTCCATGTATGGAGGTAGTCATGGCGCTATTTGCGCCATGACTACCTCCCATACCAGTACTGACTCCGACTTGGTTCAATGGGCACTTACCGGTGTAGTCCGACCTTTGCGGGACCGGTAAGTCCCCATTGAAAAATCTATTCCCCATTCCCATTTGAGCCCCCATAGGGCTCAATGGGAATGCGGAAGTAGCTAATAACGGTACCGCAATTTGCGGTACCGTTATTAGCTCTGAAGTCCCTTAACGGGTCCCGTCCATAATGCCTGGTCAGACCAGGCGTTAAAGGAGGGACCCGCTAAGGGACCTCGGAATAGGGCGCAAAGGGTTTACTGGCAACGGTGTCCTTACCGGTGCCGGTAATCCCTTTGCACCCAACTCAGAATGAGGCCCATTGTTAGGCATGGAACGAAACTCTCGCACAGCAATATAAGGACACAGCAAATAAAGAACACACACGCTTCAGACTCATAAAAGGCACGCATACTAAACCATTGCAGCGCATGCATTTTGGACACTTGAGCAAAGTCTAACAACCAGCAGAGACATTGTTTCCACGAACAGAAAGGAGGAACATTTCTTTTGGACATTGTGAGTGCCGCAGCAGGTATGGGCCTCCCCTAGTGAAGTAACTAGGCCAGCAGAAGTCCATTTGGGTGCAGAACTTTCCTGCACCATTATTAAGATGCCAATACTAGAGGGGACCTGATCCATAACTATAACCATCAGATCTCCAAGTCACTCTCCACTTACCAGTTCGCTGGGCAGTTTAGCCTTTCAGCCAACCAGTGGGTCAGGAGTGATTTGGACACTCAGCATGTCACGGCTCACCTCTAAATCCATGCAGAGGGATATCCGGACCAAGCACTGGCCAAAAAGGAGGTTAAAAAAGTCCCGATCAACGCAATCGGAAATAATGCTGGGGAAGAGGTGAGGACCCAAGAGGGAATAAACCATGTTTTCTCGCAATTCTACCTATACTCGAGCACTCGTGAAGCAGATAATTCAGATATTGCAGACGCCCTAGACCAGATTGACCTCCCAAAGTTGGATGTAGAACATGCACAGATGCTTTAAGCCCCCTTAACGGAAGAAGAATTGGAAGTGGTAATAGACCGCCTCCTGACGCCCAAGACCCAGGGACCCGACGGGCTACCTGGAGAGTTCTATAAGGCTTATAAGACCACTTTAGCCGGAAAGTTATTGGAGGTGTATCAGGAAGTGTTTGAAATGGGCCAGTTGACAGATAGTATGCGAGAAACCTTAATAATACCCATCCTGAGACCAGGTAAACGCCCCCCCCAGACTCTAGCTCTTACAGGCATATATCATTGATAAATCAGGACTGCAAAATCCTAATGGCAGCCCTAGCCAATAGGCATAAAAGAGTTGCACCCGGACCAAGCGGGTTGTATCCTGGGGGGTAACACCACGTGGAACTTGCAGAGGCTACACCATGTGGTGGATCAAACCAATGATAAACAGGGCGAATGTGCAATATCCTCTTTAGACGCGGTTAAGGCCTTCGATTTTGTGAATTGGAATTGGCTGCTCAGGGTACTGGCCCACTTTGGTATGGGCGAGGGCTTTCTTGGATGGATCAGGTTACTATGCAAAGACCCTAAGGCCAGAGTTAAGATGTGGAGACATATCTCGGAAGCATGGAGGATATACAGGGGCACGAAACAGGGCTGCCCGCTATCCCCAATGCTCTATTTATTGGCTTTGGAACCCTTAGCGGTCTTCCTTCGGGCAGCATATGCAGACACAGGGATCCGCATAGACAACGTCACGCATCACTTGTCACTATACGCTGACGATATGCTTTTGTTCGTCACAAACCCAGAGAAAACCTTCCTGACCTGCTGGAGGCAATAGACGCCTACGCCAGACTAACAGGCATCTCCATAAACAAAGCAAAATCCATCATATTCCCCCTTGCAGAACTCAGACAGGTTCCCATAGAGCAGTTGCCACACCTTAGTCTCACATGGGCACCACGCACCTTCCGATATTTCTGCATAGACATACACCATGACCCCACACATACACTGCCAACACGCAAACGGCCCTAGAAAAAAACGATGAAGTCTATGGAGTTCTGGAGGACATTGCCATTGGGGATAATAGGGAGAGCATCCCTGTTAAAAATGACAGTCCTACTCCGTCTGCAATATTATTTTACAAACATACCCTATAACATACCAGTGATATTTTTTAAGAAATTGAAAACGATAGTGCGAGAATTCCTGTGGGGAGGAGAGCAGAACAGATTGGCTCTACACGCTCTACACAGGCACTACCTGTCTGGGGGAATCAATGTGCCAGACTACGAGAGATACTATCTAGCAGGGCAGCTGCAATTTGTGGTCCAATGGTTGGGGGAGGAAGCGGAAACCCAGGGTGCGAAAAAACGCATTTTTCTTCCTACGGCGGACTGCCGTGCGTGCCCCGCTGTAGGAAGGAAAATCCTTTTCCAAGATTACCACCATGGAATGGGAAGGCGGGGCTCCGTACGTAGCCCCTCTTACCTTTCCATGGTAGCCTGCGGGAGACGAAGAGCCGATGCTGCTGAAATAAGGTAAATGGGGAGGGAGCGGGTGGGAAAAAAATGGGACGGAGGGTGGGGGAGGGGTGGTAAAATGGCGGTGGGAGGAGCAAGCCGTCAGGCGGCTTGGAACGCGGGCTTGTACCAGCGGTTCAAGCATGCGTCGCTAGCCATCTGATTGGCTGGCTCCCCCAAAATAATGATAGCTTGAAAAATGCCCTATTGTAAAACAGTGTGCTTTCACACTTTAAGAAATACAGGTGGTCCTTTTACTTAAAAATTTAAATTGCATAAAGGGGACCCATTATGTTTGCCCTTGCTTGCAAACAGGTCATCTGCATGCAATTGTAGTAATTTGCACTATGGTGTTCGAGCTGCTTGCATTTTCCCAGCACTTTCGCTGCGCAAGGACTTCTGTGTGTTCTCTCATGATCCTGCAATAAGCAGAGGACTGCTGCACTGAAGGAGGACGTCATTAAGTGCTGCACAGGAGTTTGCCTGACTTAGGTAACTTTGAACTGGAGACTTTCATTGCGACCACCTCCTCATTACGACCACCTCGTCAGCACAGACATTTTTTCATTACGGCCACGTGTGCTTTGTTCATGTTTTACTTCGTAGCTGTAGTCTTTTGAATTGAAATTTGCATATCTGACTCCCGTGTGTTTAAACTGACACTCCCTTCTCTTAGTGATTGGTGCGTGGGTAATTCCTGCCCCTTGGCCCTCTTCCCATCGTGTACTTTTACCCAGTGTGCAGCGCACCTGCGCGCGCACATCGAAGTACATTTAAGTACACTGTTCACTGTTAACGGTGAACGGGGAGTGGGGTGTGCTCTATAAAATAATCTTCTTAGCGTGCTCCTTGCTGTTGATGTACACGGGTTAGCCCAGAGGTAAACGTGTTATTTATTTCATCAACGCTTTAGTGGTGGCATTCTAGTTTGATTACTGATAACTTGACTCTTATTCTCTTCATTTTGATACGGTAGTACTGCATATTATGTCTAAATCCAGTCAGTCTTTAAAAGCTGGTATGCCAAAAGTCAATGCTGATTTATATACTGTTTCTCCTTTGGAATCTCGAAAGGCATTCTTAGCAAAGAGAGTTAAAGAGAATCTTGAAAAGAAAAAACAACGCTCCATTTCTTTAAATGTTGACATTCGTAATTTTTGTAAAGTAGACGGCTCCAACATGAAAAATGTTCCTATTAAGGATACAACTAGTGTGCCTGATTTAAAATCATTGTGCTCTCTATCAGTTGCCGCTCAGACACAAGAAGCTCAGGTGAAGGAGAATTCACCAGAGCAGAACAAAATACCAGCAAACACTCTTAATAAAGAAATAGCTGATGCCTCAATAGCTTTAGCTTGCGGATCAGGCGATATATGCATAACTCAAATACCTGAAGCTACGATTGACTTACTGTCAGGCTTAAATGGCATAGAGCCTGGAAATCCACCCTTATGTTCAGTACAGGCTCAGCATTTGCTAAGAATGGCCCACGACAAATTGACATTGATGGGTGAAATTGATGATGAAGCAATTGAGTTCATGAACTCATCAAGTGATCATGAACATATTGCCGCTGAAGTACAATATATTTGCTCCAACTCAGGCGATCTTATACACCTCAATGATGGAACTAGGGGGAAGAGTTTGCCACTTAGTGAAGGCCCCTCTGTCCAACAGCACAAACACGAGGATCAAGATAAGCAAGAGCTGTATAAATCGCCTGTTCTCTTTGACAAATCTTCGCCCATTATGTCCAATAGGTCCCTCTCTTTTGTAGCACCTACACCTAGGCGTACACAATTTCAGGCTCCCATGGATAATCATCCATATTTCATTCGGGACCCCCAGGCGACATTTAATAACAATAGATTTTCCTTTCCTGAAGCGTCGGCTCTTAATAACACGCTTACAGCAATGAACACGGCGCTTCTTTCCTTGGCCAAGTTATATGAGATGCTGGATGACAAAATAAAAAATCAGATTGAAATTACTCAGCAATCCCATGCGAACATCATGCATGAGATTAGTACAAAGTTTTATCAACAACCTAAACTCTTGACTAATGCCTTTAGTCAAGGGACTCAGACTCGTTTATCTGATAAGGTTATCTCTATTCAGCCTGCTTCTGATCTGCCCAAATCATTTACCTGTTCTAACCTTGTCATTGATGACAGTGCTGCTGTAGTTCCACAAGTGTGTTTGATGGAGGCTTCTTCTATGACCAAAGAACCACCTAAGAAAGATCCGATAACAACTCTGGCCCCGCTGTTTACTAACATTAAAATAGCCTCTTTCGGTGTTCCAGGTCAGTCTGATCCTATCACTGTAAATCAGCTTTCTAGTGAAGTGAACAAGAGGTCTAATGTCAAAAAGAAAGCAACCAGACTATTTACAGCAGCAAGGAAAAAAAGGCGTCTGTCTTCAAATCATGAATCTCAGTCTCAAAATAAGGCAGCTTTAGTACATCAACCTCTTGATGACCTAGTAGCGATAGCAGCTTTAACATCGCTAGCAAAATCTGTTCCTATGTCAAAGTCGTTAGATTGTACTCCAGTCTCAAACCAAATGAAACATCCACAAGTGCAAATGGTCCCAGACAATCAAGCAATACCTATGGTCATGGCTGCAATTGAGCCATTGCAATGTAACTTGCATGCTGAGAGTCTTCATATAGTTGAAGGTTCAGTGACATCTAAAGACTGCACGCTTCAAGAGTTACGTGATGAGATTCGTGCCTCCTTCATAAATTACAACAAGGAGAACGAAAAAATAAAACAGTTGATGTTGGTCTCTAAGAAAGAGACATCAAACGAAGTCAGTCAGATGCTCCAAACCACCTATCCGAAAGTCAATTCGCTTTTGAAAGGACCGGGGCTGCCTAGTGGTGATAATGATGCCTTGTTATCAATGAATCCTACTAGACCTGCTCTTCAAAAATCTGAAGGTAGGTCAATCCTACCTCAAAATAGTGAACCCAGTTCCTTTCCCTCCACCATCAAGAGCCATGCACAATATAAAAGGCATCATCGATTGTTGATTAAATGTCATGGTCATCCCTTTGCCAGATATGATATGAATCGTGCTAGTGTGCTTAACATCTGTGCCGAAATAACGGCTTTAGAAGATCTAACCTCCTCGGACATTGACTTAATGGAATTTGTTAACCGACCTGATTTATCGGAGGCGAGGTTGTATATTCAATCTGGGGTGATACTCAATACATTATGGCTAGCGCGTACTGCTTTTTACAATCTGGGCTTTATTTTAAGTCAAGATGTGCATGAGCTAGACCAATTGGTGGATAAATCGAGGGTATCTCAATCTAGAGTTTTTGGGGCCAAAAATGGCTTATTTTCAAATGCTGGTTCAAATAGCAACGATGCGTGGATGCACCATAATTATGGTGGTAGTTCGTAACAATCCCGGGTAGTTACCTCTATCAGCCTCATCTCCTGGAACACTAGGGGCTTTAAACACCTTATTAACACCGAAAGTAAAGATCTTCTACAGTATGATATTATAGTCCTCCAGGAGACGTGGCTGCGTACTACCCCAGTATGGGATGCCTACGATATATACTTAGTTCCTGCCATCGTAGCTTGTACAGGGAGGCCGATGGTAGGCCTAATGATGGCTTTCCGCAAAGATAAAAATTTTGATGTGGTCTGGCATAAATCTCCATCGCCATGTTTTCAAATTATAAAAATACGAAGAGGTGTAACTTGTTGTGCCATTGTAAATGTTTATTGGGGCAAGAAACATCTAACCTCAGAGGACTTTTTTGATCAATTCAATGGTATATTGGATCAGCTTTTATTGGACAAAACTATTGTGGACTCCTTCATTATGGGTGATCTGAATCTACATTTATTGTCTGAATCTGTTTCTTCTATAACTATGGACGAACATCTGTGGATTAAGCTAATGGCTAACAGAGATTATGTGATGTTGAATGGGGCGATTCAGGGAGTTGTTCCCCCTAGATGTACATGGCATAGCGAGGGCTGTCATTCTACGTTGGACTACATTTATGTGAATAGCCACCATTTCTCAAAGATTTTATCTTTTAATGTAAAATCTACAGTATTGAGTGACCTTAGTCAAGTACCGTTGGCTTGTCATTGGCCCCTGTCTCAACCGAGACCTGTAAATTATCATTCAACAAACTTAATTGTAAATAATGCGGGTAATCGTATAAAATGGTCGAAGGCTAAACTACTCTGTTATAAGCAAATTTTGAGTGATAGCCACGGGAGAGACAATGTCTCTGACAGCCCTTGCTATATACATGCAATGCAAATGTTTTCTTCTGGAGGTTTGAGAGCTCTTGGTAGTTGCCCTAATCATCTTCACTGTTTTGACTTGGAGGTAAAAAACAAAAAGCATGATTTAAGACGGAATATAAAGATGTTGTCTAGGCACCCCACGAATTTGAGTGATAATTATGATCAGATAAAACAGCTAAAGTATACGTACAAAAGATGGCTTTTAGGTCGGCGCGCCTTACAATATCAGCGTGATGGTGAAGCCATGCTGAAACAGATCCTTGCCAAATCATCAGGGGGCATTTGGGCGCTTTTGAATTCTGCATGTTGCAAACATCAGTCATCTGTTCAGATTAATCCCGTTTTGGAGCGCGATTGGATAATTCACTTTGATAACATCTACCGCACTCCTTTTCCAGAGCTGAGCCTTGATTGGAATGGTATTGTGGCCGATCATATGGTTAATTTTGATCTTGATGACATCATTCATTGTATAGCTAAATTAAGTACTTCACGAGCCTCTGGCCCGGATGGGCTTCATAATGCATTAATCAAGAAGGATTCGGTTCTATGGGCAGAGATACTATATATCATTTTTTCTGAAATTATGAGATCTGGGAAACTGCCTCAATCTTGGAAAACATCTGTGATTCTTCCGATTTTCAAGAAAGGGGACCGTGCCAATCCAACATCTTATAGACCTATCGCCCTCCTGGATTGTCCGGGAAAGATCTTTGCGCGTTTGATTCTAAATGAATTTAATAATTGGCTGAATAAATCAAATCATCGTGACCCGTTTCAAACGGGCTTTATTCCAGGGCTGGGTACGGCGATCAATTTAACTACTCTGAATGTGATTATTGCTCAGAGCAGACAAACCAAGCAACCTATATACATGGCCTTTGTTGATTTTAGAGCAGCGTTTGACTTGGTCCCTAGGGAACTTCTATTAAAAAAACTAATTGATTTGGCTTGCCCCTGGCACATACTAAAATGGATTCTGGAATTTCATTCTAATACTTCTATCCAGATTCGCTTGAGTAATGATGGACATCTAACAGACCCGATTGAAACCACGCGTGGTCTTAAACAAGGATGTTTGTTGGCCTCTGCCTTGTTTAATTTCTTCATTCTTGACATTGGCCTTGGTTTTCGTAACCTCATAACAGATCCAAATAAATTAAAAGGGTCAGTAATTAATTGGTTTCTTTATGCAGATTATATGGTTCTCATATCAAAAACTCCAATTGGATTACGGAACATGCTGAATGCATTGGATGTGTATGCCATTAAAAATTGTATTAGCATTAACCTACAAAAAAACCAAGTATTGCAATTTGACTTAAAAAATAGACAAAAATGCAATCAGTGGAGATTGCAAAATACCAATTTGCAAGTAGTTCACTCATATATCTATCTGGGAATATGTGTGAATAATTGCAAACTGGATAAGCCATATGAAGATTATCTTCACCTGAAACAGAATACAGCTTTATCTCAAATGAGAATTATTCGAGCCAAATATTGTAAATTCTCCATTGAACCACTTATTCTATACTATAAACAGAAGTACATTCCAACCATCCTGTATGGTTCTAAATCAAAAAAATGTCGAAATTATACCTATTGTGTGAAATACGAAAATCAATACTGGAAGAAGTATTTACTACTTCCATTGTCTGAATCCATGCCGGTAATTAGGCACGAGTTGGGTCTCATCTCAGTATTTGCAATTTACAAATGGAAAATATGTACATTGTATAGAAAATGTATTCTGAGAGAAAACAATAATGGCTTATTCTTGATTCTATCCAATTATTTATTAACATCTAATGAAATATTTGCAAGATCTTGGTGTGCGTTTGCAAGAAAAATCTTAAAAGGCGCAGACATACCTGAATCTTTGTTGATACAAAACCCAAACAAGGCTAAAATCAAATTATGGCAATCGGATTGGATAAAGACAAGAGCAGCATGCATGAATATACAGAAATTCAATCGAAATCCGTTTGTACATAAAGTTTATGGTCAAGTTGAAAAATACTTACACCAATCTCCCAATCCGAGTCATCGTCAGGACTTTATGAGGTTTAGACTAAATATATGGCCTACTAAGGAAATAATGTATAAATGGGGAAAAATCTCTGAAAAAGATAATACATGTCGATTTTGTAATCAAATGCTTGAGACTTTGAAACATCTTATGGTGGAGTGTCAAATTTTGTTGCCTTTGCAAATTTTTTATTTTAAGACTGTTTGAAGCTGATCAACAGTTATGTACTGAAGAACTATGGTCGAAAATGTTTAATGGGAATTTAAAGTCCATAAGATATGCAGTTGTGAATTATTTGAATCATTTAAAAATTAAGGTCCATGGCAACAATGTAGAAGTTGACAGTGATACTACGGTGATTCATATTGCTGGACATAAATCTTTTTTTTAGATTAATTGAATGAATGTATATATAATTGAACTGGAGTTACTATATGTATAATTCAACTTTTATGAGAATAATCTGTTTTGTATCCTTTTTCTACTTTTAATGCTTTTTTTTTATAAATATGTTGAAAGGTCTGATTAATTTTCGTGACGAAAACAACAATAAAAAAAAACAAAAAACTATGGAGTGCAAAACAAAGGTGTAAATTCAGGCATAATAGTGTTTATGCCTTAGTTTTTTCAATTTTGGTGCAAATTGAGCAAATGCTGCTTACCATTTATGTATGGCAGGTGGTATCTGCAATGGATTCCCTTGGAAGCCGCCTGCTTTTGGCTGGTGCAAAAATCAGTCAGATTCCATAACAATCCAAAGCATTTGTGCTTGCATGAAAATGTCATGCTGGCGTAAATGCTTGTGTCTTTGTATGACAGAAAGGATGGGGTGGCAGAAAAGGCAATTACGTTCCGTACCCCATCTCCGCCATACAAATGAATGAAAATATGCCTTTACAGATACATTTTACACATGCCTTTTATGCTGCTTCATAATGAACATGATCCACACTCTAAAAGAAATGAGTATGCGGGATGGACAAAGATGACGGTATTGAGCAGTTTATATTGATTTGTAAAAATATGATTGATTTTAGAAAGAAATGGCTTAGACCTCTTTTATATTAAAAATTATCTTGGGTCACACACGGATGGCATGAAGCTGTTCATGAATTAACAATTAAGATTTTTTGTGTGATATGTAAATTTTGTTAAAGATGCGTTTAGAAGTCGTCTTAGGGTATGTTGGGGTTTTCATAGGTCTTGGTTATTTGTGCTGTGTTTGTTTTTAGTGTAGTTCTTTGGTTTTTTGAAATTGTTAATGGATGTTTTCTGAATAAAAATGTTATCTCTCCGTAAACGAAATTGTGTTAAAAAAAAAAAAAGGTCACCTGGTAAAGAGACTGCTTGTCACAAACTTCCAGCTTTCTGTAATGCATGATGTTAAGAACATTTGAAATCAACATAAAAGCAATTCCTTCTTTGTAATTCAAGGCAGAAGCCATTACGTATAAACTAATTCTTAAAAGGGAGCTTTATCGTTTTACACATTTTAATTTTATCGGAAGCGGACATGGATTTGCTAGTTAATCGGAGCTGTGGGGGGTAGGGGCAGGGGTCTTTTAGTTGGGAAGTACCCCATTGAAGATTCACGCCTCAGTAAGGCACTGCTGATAACAAAAAGACAGCCATCGCCCAGAAGCGGAATCCGTTCATCGTCTGCACTTTGTCCTGCTCACGCTGGCTCTCAAGGTCAGATGGTCCCTTCAGGAATGGCGGAGAATTTGGTGGGGCAGAGGGGGCTGGAGCACCATGGTGTTGCAGCCATGTGCTCCTCACTGTGGATCGAAAGGAAGAGTCTTTGAGGTGTAACATTCATGACCGCGATCAAGCGCACCCGGGACACAAGATACTGAAGTAAGCTGGCATTAGGAATTGTTTGTATTTTTTGGCCCACTAGGTTTGTTTCATTTTTGTTGGGCAGACTTCAGTTGCTGTAGGCATAGGAAAACAAAAACACGAGGCAGAATACTTGGTTGATGCTTGTTCAATCTATAAAAAGATGTTGAAGTGTCTCGGTTCCTTCCATTCCAGAGCGAGAATGGCCGGCTTGTGCAGTCCTCTCTCGTCGTTGCAGCAGGAGCAGAACGGAAGAGCCACACAGTGGGTATGGTGGGTGGAGACCCAAGACCGCCTGCAGAATGCTGCCTCTTCAAAGGCGGGGAGCCCCATGAGCTCAGATCCACCAAGGACGGAAACAAAGCTACACCAGAGATGATGGACTGGCATCCTGCCTATCCAATGCCAGAGTCCCAGAGAGGAAGAGGTGCCAGGAGAGACCCGACATGTATACCCGAGCCAGGTCAAGAACACAGGTCTGAGAACCCAAGCAGGAATGAGCAGGCCCATACCTCATGCCAGGTTGAGAATCTGCCTTCCCTACGAGAGGGTGATAAGAACTGAGAACCAAAGCAGGGATGAGCAGGCCCATACGTCATGCCGGGCTGAGAATCTGCATACCTCACGAGAGAGGGAAAGAAGTGAGAACCCAACCAGGGATGAGCAGGCCCATACCTCATGCCATGCTGAGAATCTGCATACCTGACGAGAGAGGGAAAGAACTGAGAACCAAAGCAGGGATGTGCAGGCCCATAGCTCATGCCGGGCTGAGAATCTGCCTACCCTACGAGAGGGGGATAAGAACTGAGAACCAAAGCAGGGCTGAGCAGGCCCATAGCTCATGCCGGGCTGAGAATCTGCATACCTCACGAGAGAGGGAAAGAACTGAGAACCCAAGCAGGAATGAGCAGGCCCATACCTCATGCCAGACTGAGAATCTGCCTACCCTACGAGAGGGGGATAAGAACTGAGAACCAAAGCAGGGCTGAGCAGGCCCATAGCTCATGCCGGGCTGAGAATCTGCATACCTCACGTGAGAGGGAAAGGACTGAGAACCCAAGCAGGGATGAGCAGGCCCATACCTCATGCCGGGCTGAGAATCTGCATCCCTCACGTGAGAGGGAAAGAACTGAGAACCCAAGCAGGGATGAACAGGCCCATACCTCATGCTGGGCTGAGAATCTGCATATCCTACGAGAGGGGGAAAGAACTGAGAACCAAAGCAGGGCTGAACAGGCCCATAGCTCATGCGGGGCTGAGAATCTGCATACCTCACGAGAGAGGGAAAGAACTGAAAACCCAACCAGGGATGAGCAGGCCCATACCTCATGCCGGGCTGAGAATATGCCTACCCTACGAGAGGGGGAAAGAACTGAGAACCAAAGCAGGGATGAGCAGGCCCATACCTCATGCCGGGCTGAGAATCTGCATACCTTACCAGAGAGGGAAAGAACTGAGAACCAAAGCAGGGCTGAGCAGGCCCATACCTCATGCCGGGCTGAGACTCTGCATACCCTACGAGAGGGGGAAAGAACTGAGAACCAAAGCAGGGCTGAGCAGGCCCATACCTCATGCGGGGCTGAAAATCTGCATACCCTACGAGAGGGGGAAAGAACTGAGAACCAAAGCAGGGCTGAGCAGGCCCATACCTCATGCGGGGCTGAGAATCTGCATACCCTACGAGAGGGGGAAAGAACTGAGAACCAAAGCAGGGCTGAGCAGGCCCATTCCTCATGCCGGGCTGAGAATCTGCATACCCTACTAGAGGGGGAAAGAACTGAGAACCAAAGCATGGCTGAGCAGGCCCATAGCTCATGCGGGGCTGAGAATCTGCATACCCTATGAGAGGGGGAAAGAACTGAGAACCAAAGCAGGGCTGAGCAGGCCCATACCTCATGCGGGGCTGAAAATCTGCATACCCTACGAGAGGGGGAAAGAACTGAGAACCAAAGAAGGGCTGAGCGGGCCCATACCTCATGCGGGGCTGGAAATCTGCATACTCTACGAGAGGGGGAAAGAACTGAGAACCAAAGCAGGGCTGAGCAGGCCCATTCCTCATGCCGGGCTGAGAATCTGCATACCCTACGAGAGGGGGAAAGAACTGAGAACCAAAGCATGGCTGAGCAGGCCCATAGCTCATGCGGGGGTGAGAATCTGCATACCTCACGAGAGAGGGAAAGAACTGACAAACCAAGCAGGGATGAGCAGGCCCTTAGCCCAAGTCGGGCTGAGAATTTGCATACCCCATATGGGGGTCAGGAAACGGAGTAGCAAAGTAAGGTTGCAGAAGCCTATAGCCCACACAGGGCTGAGAATCAAAATACCCCACAAGGGGTTGATAGAAGTGACAACCAGAACAGTGCTGAAGAGGCCCATAGCCCACACAAGGCTGAGAGTAGAAATACCCTTCGAAGGGGAGAGAGTGAACTTTGGAATTGTGAATACTAGCCAACCGAGGCCTGGAGAGCCTGTTACTTCTAACAAGGAGAATACATCCTGGGAGACGGGATAACATAGGAAGTGTTTTAACTGCCTGACAATGCTGCTGTTTTGGCCAAAAGTAAAATGAGCAACTGATTCTTTTGTTTGAACTACTATAACAGGGCAAGCACTGGAAAAGTCGTTGAACATTCTTTGGTGGGGGTCAGAAAACCGGCCACTTCTAATTCACCTAAGGGGGGTAAATCCTAGCCTGAACTATGTTGTCGTTTTCTATTTTCATAGTAGTAAGGCAGATGCTAGCATAGCGTAGGTTTGGACAGAGGATATAGTTTCTTTGTAAGACATCATGATGAGCCTGTTCATTATTTTTTACAGTAGGGAACTTGATGTAGATAAATGCTCTGTCAGGTGAGGGTTGTGTTACTGTCTTCATTAAGTAACCTCTATACACCCATGCTCCAGGCGGCCCACCACTCTTCTCTCCTTCAACTGCGTCACTGACTCTCACTCTGGAACCCTTCCCTCAGGTTCCTTCTAAACATTCTATGTAACCATGGAGCAGGTACTGGAATGAAATAACATAACTTACAAGAGATACTACAGAACTCATGTTCTTGTTTCAAAATGTCTTTGTGGGGAATTCGACCATCCGCACGGCGGGTCTGCGCTAACCGATTTTTTTAATAAAAAAAAAATTCTATTGAATGATGGCAGATCAACCTCCGGAAAATGTGTGATGCCAATCCGCAGACAATTTCCTATGCTCACCCGACGACATACACATAGACCCGTGCACTCCGGGAGGACACAGCCTACAGGCGCAGCCCCCCTTGTCATATTTAGTTGGGATATGACAATCAGGATTACACCATGTCTTCTCATAAGGGGGAGGGCCACACCTTCCTCCTGCCAAGGCCAGCCTAATTAACTAACAAAGGCCCCATGGATCCACCGTGTCCTTTTGTGTAACCCTGTAGATGGTGGCAGCAATCAACATAATTAACATACAAATAGAGTGTACTTCAAACAGGCCCACATGGGGTCTGGCTGCAGAGGTTAACAAAGGAGACTGGAAACCCCCAACAACCTTTGATATGCACTATGTAAACCTGAAGCCAGCTCTCGTCCTTAGTATCAATGGACAGTGAAATGTCATGTCTGGGACTGAGTGTATTACAGTAGTCATCCCCGCAGGTGGACCCGAACCAGAAGGTTGGAGTATGTGGACTTGACAGCGCCAGAAAGTCTGGTCCCACCGCAGCTTCAAGGGAGATCTGCTGCTTTAATTGGGAACCACAGAGAGCTCCATTGACCAGAGAGACCCTTTGATCCAGAACAGACAGGAAGAAGGGTGGTACTTAGTATTACATGTTTCACCCCTTCACCCTTTTTGTTGTAAAGCATTCTGGTCATGAGATCATGCACACAGGAGATTGTTGGTGGGGACCCATCATTGGTTCATTAAGGTAGGCGTAGCCTACACCAATCTCTGTGGCCCATTTGGCTTTAAAAGATGGATGAGCCCCTCTTTTGGGCAGATAATCTGAAGACTTTGTACATAGTAGCACGAAGAACTCAGTATTGGACCCTGGCTGAAGGTACAATCTTCCTTACATCTTCCGCCAGTGAAGGAAGGCCAGATACCTCCAAGATGGAAGCAAGATCCCTCCCCTAAACATCTCCAAGGGAACACATGAAGATACTCCAGAGGACGCTCCAGCAGCTCCAGGACTGGTACCCAGCCAGCACACAGTGTGCCCTGCTAGACTCTGCAGCAACTTTCCTAGGTGAGAAGTGCCAGAGAGTCTCTGAACCAAGCCAAGGACAAGGCAGCCGCCTGCAACACTCTCCTCAGCTTTGGGCCATCTGCCTTTAAGGACGACACAAGCCCAGTGAAGAAGCTAGGAGGGGTGCAAGGACAAGCATCTACCAGCGCCCGTCTTAAAGGACGTTTTCGAGTCAGTTGAACCCCTCGAGCTGCAACCGACTGCACTGCTGACTGCTGTTACACTGCAGTCGCTTACGTCATCTGAGACACCTCGACGAGTGCTTCAGAACCGCCGACCAGCACTGAGACAATGATTCCTGACCCCGAGCGCTGTGTAGACCAGCCTGCAGCCATCTGTCCAGCCTTGCTTTCCGAACTGCCTGCCACCTGATACCTGCATCTATCTCTTGTCTTGAACTCTGTTGCAGAAGCTACAAAGCACCCTGAAACCGAGTACCAAGAACTTCTAAAGTACAAGGCACATTGTGGTTCTGTCCCCCTGGTCCTTCTCCGAAGGCCCCTAGTGACATTTTACAACGCATTGTGCTGAAACCAAGTATCCTTGAACTATCACGATTAAGTACTATACTGACTACCTTCCTGTCAGTATCCAGAGTGCATCCCTTTTCCTTCTTTTAAACTGTCCTCTGCATTTCTTTTGGAGGGTGGGTTGTATTTCATAGTGTGCTAGAACTGTCTGTTGTGATAATAATAAAGTAGATATTTTTATACACCCTTGACTGGACAGCCCCTTTTATAATTGACTAATAATTGTATTTTCACTGTGTTGCAACTAACCAACGATCCACAGCCTTGCAGAGATAAGCCTGCTGTTCCATCCATGTTACCAAAATTGGACGAGGAGGTTTATAATTTACTTGTGTTTCCAATCTGTTCACATCCCTTCTGGTGTTCTAAAGGTGTCGGGCTGATTGATGGTTTAGAAACCGATATTCATCCCTGGATCACTGGTGCCCCGGAAGTTGATTTGTCACAGTCCTCTTGTCCGCCTCTGATGTCTGGTTTACCACAACTCTGCCTGTAGAACTAAAACGTGAGTGTGATAGCCCCTCTACTGAGAGGGAACATGAGTCAAATAACCTGTTCTGTGGAATTTCCTCCACTCGGATGTGTCTACAACCACGTTTTAGCTCACTGCACCCTCCACAAAGGAGAAATATCAATTTGCATATCAGTCTGGTCCCACCCTCAAGGGCAAATGCTAGGCAAATGTCTCCTCTGAACAAGAGTAACATCAGCAACCCAAAACACGTGTTTCGGCCTTGATGGGCCTGCTCATTGAGGTGAAGCTGAGCCTCCCTGAGACATAGTGACCAAGAGGGGTTGTCCATGATTTTTTCGAAGGTGAAATGTCTCAGGGAGAAAGAAACAAAAGTCATTAAAACAAAAATGACTTTCGTTTTTCATCCCGTGGAAGTTTCTGGCAACCCGCACCACCCCACCCCCTTACTTACCTTTTGGTGGCACACTTTGCTGTCAGCCACCGACTGCTCCATTCCTTTACAACGCCGGTTCCCTTCAATTACGTCCATGGCAACCAGCAACGCAGGGTCCTTTTTAAATCTTTTTTAAAAGTTCTTGTTTAGGTTATGGGGGACACCCCTGCAACCCCAGTTGCAATTATAGTGAATAAGAGTGCGGGTGACACCCCTGCTCTCCTTGTTCACTATAATTGAACCGAATGGGATGTTTATTCAAATTTTTCGGCTGTTAGTAATTTCCATTCAGCCAAAATTCAAATAAATATTCCATTTGTTTAGTTTTTTCAGTCATTTCTACGGATTCCAGCAAGAGGTTCACCTCTATTTCTCCTTGGTTGGTTTATAAATAAAACGAGAGTGTGGGAGCCCCTCTACTGAGAATGAATATGAGTCAAATACCCTGTTCTGTGGAATTTATTCCACTCAGGTGGGTCTACAACCAGGTTTTAGCTCACTGCACCCTTCACAAAGGAGAAATATCAATTTCCATATCGGTCTGGTCCCACCCATAAGGTCAGCCCAGCACCGAAATGCCAGCAATTCTCCTCTGAACAAGAGTATCATCAGCAAACACAGACACGAGTTTTAGCCTTGTTGGCCCTCCTCAGTGAGGTGAAGCTGTGCCTCTCTAAGCACAATGAGCAAGGGGCCCACGTCTGGACTACCCTGGGTAACTTAGGGTGAAAAATACACACAAAGAACTGGGTATTAGGGAAGCTCAGCTTCACCTCACTGAGGAGGGCCAACAAGGCTAAAACTCGTGTCTGTGTTTGCTGATGGTACTCTTGTTCAGAGGAGAATTTGCTGGCATTTCGGGCTGACCTTATGGGTGGGACCAGACCGATATGGAAATTGATATTTCTCCTTTGTGAAGGGTGCAGTGAGCTAACACCTGGTTGTAGACCCACCTGAGTGGAATAAATTCCACAGAACAGGGTATTTGACTCATATTCATTCTCAGTAGAGGGGCTCCCACACTCTCATTTCATTTGTAAACCAACCAAGGAGAATCCAGACGTGAACCTCTTGCTGGAATCCGTAGAAATGACTGAAAAAACTAAACAAATGGAATATTTATTTGAATTTTGGCTGAATGGAAATTACGAACAGCCGAAAAATTTGAATAAACATCCCATTCGGTTCAATTATAGTGAACAAGGAGAGCAGGGGTGTCCCCCGCACTCTTATTCACTATAATTGCAACTGGGGTTGCAGGGGTGTCCCCCATAACATAACTGTTAAAAAAGATTTAAAAAGGACCCTGCGTTGCTGGTTGCCATGCACGTAATTGAAGGGAACCAGCGTTGTAAAGGAATGGAGCAGTCGGTGGCTGACAGCAAAGTGTGCCACCAAAAGGTAAGTAAGGGGGTGGGGTGGTGCGGGTTGCCAGAAACTTCCACGGGATGAAAAACGAAAGTCATTTTTGTTTTAATGACTTTTGTTTCTTTCTCCCTGAGACATTTTAGGCCGAACAAGGCTGAAAGACGTGTCTGGGGTTGTTGTTAGTACTCTTGTTCAGAGGAGAATTGCCTAGCATTTCGGTGCTGGACTATGCAAGCGGGTGGGACCAGACTGATATGCAAATGGTTCTTTCTCTTCTGTGAAAGGTACAGCGAGTGGGAATTTACCCATAGAATAGGTTATTTGGCTGTGTTCGTACTCAGTAGAGGGACTCCCTTCAGCGTTATTATAATATTTTAACACTAGAGGACACTGCTTTGATGACTCTATACCTTCTGTTCCTTAGCCCAGTGCCATGTTCTAGTTCTTTATCTTGGCTTCTGTCCACCCTGCTCTCGACTCCGAATCTCTACTTCCAGTGCTTTATTCTGGTATAAGTTATTTCTGGACTGCCTGGAAAAGAGTAATTAATGGTTGTATGTTGAGGTTTATGAATGAACCTATTCGCATTTGATTTGAATTGGGGTATGCAAACTGTTATCACTTTGATATTGAGCTGATGCACCTGTCAATAAAAGGTTTCAGACCAAACTTTTACATTATATACGTGGGTAAGACACGTCGAGGACGAGTAGTTGTGCTTTCGGCCTAAGACCCACACACATTAATGTAAAGAATGTACACGAGGCAACCCCTTAAATGGACAGTTGATGGCGCTACTGCTTCATCTACAACCTGTTGTATGCTATTTATTTAAACATGTGAAATCATTTGCAGATAACAAACAGGTGAAGATTGGTGGTTATGTATGGGGAAACATTTGGAACACTGGAGAGTGATGTATGGAAGGTTTTGATTCATACGTAACCCCTGCATCCTCCCCCTGCCACCTCTCCCCAGCACTGTTCTTGGCAATCCTCCAAATGTCGTTTTTCAGTTTGCTGGCCAAGGCAGAAGGGGAAAACCCGTATTCAAATCAGGGCTGGTCCCTCCATGTGAGAGGGAGTCCATGAAACTGGGCATGAACAACTCCAGACATGTATTGGCCTCACTGGGCTTCCTCACTGAGGTGTAGCTAGGGTCTTTAGGCACACCAATCGCAGGGCCCAGGTCTGTGCAAACCCATCCCACTCTGGTGACTTATGCAACACTGAAAAGTGATGGGTTAAAGGGTTTAGATTAATAATAACCTCTGCTATATAATGTTTTCCTGTCTGTAATAGCGTATCCAGAAGAAACATGGTGGCTTGGATGGTTGCCCAGAGCAACACCACTCGTTATGAGTGATTCAAAACCTTGCATCCCTCACGCTTCATTGTTTAAAGAAGTTGTGGGGAGGGACAGGTACACACGAGCTGTCTGAACTGAGGGCTCATACATGAACTCAACTGGCTCTGGTAATTGCTTGCTTTCACGTCTTTCTCGAAGCAGTTATATGACAACACTCCCAATCCCCATTATACCAGAATGTGAGACGTGCACCTGGGAGCTAGTGTGATCATCACAACCAATCCCAGGTCTACCTGAGTGACAGTGACTAGCATTGCCCCTCCCCAGGTCTACCTGAGAGACACTGATCATCACAACCAACCCCAGGTCTACCTGAGAGTGTGACTAGGATTGCCCCTCCTCAGGTCTACCTGAGAGACACTGTGATCATCACAACCAATCCCAGGTCTACCTGAGAGTGTGACTAGCATTGCAGCTCCCAGGTCCACCCGAGAGAAATGGTAATCAGCACAGCCAATCCCACGTCTACCTGAGAATGTGACTAGCATTGCCCCTCCCCAGGTCTACCTCATAGACACTGTGATCATCACAACCAATCCCAGGTCTACCTGAGTGAGAGTGACTAGCATTGCCCCTCCCCAGGTCTACCTGAGAGACACTGTAATCATCACAATCAATCCCAGATCTACATGAGAATGTGACTAGCATTGCCCCTCCCCAGGTCTACCTGAGAGACACTGATCATCACAACCAACCCCAGGTCTACCTGAGAGTGTGACTAGGATTGCCCCTCCCCTGGTCTACCTGAGAGACACTGATCATCACAACCAACCCTAGGTCGACCCGAGAGTGTGACTAGCATTGCAACTCCAAGGTCTACCCGAGAGAAATGGTATTCAGCACAGCCAATCTCACGTCTACCTGAGAATGTGACTATCATTGCCCCTCCCCAGGTCTGCCTGAGAGACACTGTGATCATCACAACCAATCCCAGGTCCACCTGAGAGTGTGACTAGCATTGCAGCTCCCAGGTCCACCCAAGAGAAATGGTAATCAGCACAGCCAATCCCACGTCTACCTGAGAATGTGACTAGCATTGCCCCTCCCCAGGTCTGCCTGAGAGACACTGTGATCATCACATCTAATCCCAGGTCTTCCTGGGTGAGAGTGACTGTCATTGCCCCACCCCAGGTCTACCTGAGAGACACTGTGATCATCACAAACAATCCCAGGTCTACCTGAGTGAGAGTGGCTAGCATTACCCCTCCCCAGGTCTACCCGGGAGACACTGTGATCATCACAACCAATCCCAGATCTACCTGAGAAAGTGACTAGCATTGCCCCTCCCCAGGTCTACCTGAGAGACACTGATCATCACAACCATCCCCAGGTCTCCCTGAGAGTGTGACTACGATTGCCACTCCCCAGGTCTACGAGAGAGACACTTATCATCACAACCAACCCTAGGTCGACCTGAGAGTGTGACTAGCATTGCAACTCCCAGGTCTACCCGAGAGAAATGGTATTCGGCATAGCCAATCTCACGTCTACCTGAGAATGTGACTAGCATTGCTCCTCCCCAGGTCTGCCTGAGAGACACTGATCATCACAACCAATCCCAGGTCTACCTGAGAGTTTTACTAGCATTGCCGCTCCCAGGTCTACCCAAGAGAAACTGTAATCAGCACAGCCAATCCCACGCCCACGTCTACCCATGACAGAGTGACTAGATTTGTCCCCCAGATCTACATGAGAGACAATGATGATCACAACCAATCCCAGGTCTACCCGAGTGAGAGTGACTAGCATTGCCCCTCCCCAGGTCTACGCGAGAGAAATTGTAATCAGCACAGCCAATCCAACGTCTACCCTATAATGTGACTGGCATTGCCCCTCCCCGGGTCTACCTGAGAGACCCTGTGATCATCACAACCAATCCCAGGTCTACCTGAGAATGTGACTAGCATTGCCCCTCCCCAGGTCTGCCTGGGAGACACTGTGATCATCACAACCAATCCCAGGTCTACCTGAGAGTGTGACTAGGATTGCAGCTCCCTAGTCTACCCGAGAGAAACTGTAATCAGCACAGCCAATCCAACGCCTACCTGTGACAGAGTGACTAGCTTTGCCCTCCTACCCCCCAGATCTACATGAGAGATCCTGTGATCATCACAACCAATCCTAGGTCTACCTGAGATTGTGACTACTAATGCCCCTCCCACCTCTACCCGAGAGAAATGGTAATCAGCACAGCCAATCCCATGTCTACCTGAGAATGTGACTAGCATGGCCCCTCCCTAGGTCTGCCTGAGAGACACTGCGATCATCACAACCAATCCCAGGTCTACCTGAGAGTGTGACTAGGATTGCAGCTCCCTGGTCTACCCGGGAGACGCTGTAATCAGCACAGCCAATCCCACGTCTACCTGTGACGTGCTTTGCCCCCTTTACTCCCAGATCTACATGAGAGACACTGATCATCACAACCAATCCCAGGCCTACCCGAGTGAGAGTGTCTTGCATTGCACCTCCCCAGGTCTACCAGAGAGAAACTGTAATCAGCACAGCCAATCCAAGGTCTGCCTGAGAGACAGTGTGATGAGCAGATGATGGCTTGAGGATCACAAGACATTTAAAAAGCATTTGGTAATGTGGCACACAGGTGAATGACTCTAAATAAATGACTTGCAATATAGGCCCTCCATAGATCCATTGCAAGAGCTGCCAGGGGAACTTTATGATTAAGGTCATAATAATATTGCATTTTCATCACATTTACATCTCAGCGATGTAATAATAGGTGTTATTATTAGCTACTGTGACAATACTTGATTTATCAACCTTGGATCCATACAGGGCTGAGTTGGCCATGCTGGGATGTAATCCTGTGTTTGCAGGTTGTGCGCAGGTCGCTCTACAGAGCTAAACTCACTAAGTTTACCAGCATATTCTCATATCAAGGAGACACATTTTGTGATTTCTTGCCACCCTCTTCTCATTCTGGACCTAAACTAACAATTTTTTCTTTTCCCTCTCTAGACACTTGGCTGGAGCTGCTCCCAACACTCACCCGCACCGATTGCAACATGCCCTGCCTTTACTTCTTGGGGGGATCTGACCCCCTCTTCCTGCTGGGAGGAAACAATGAAGAGAATGTTGTGATCACCTTCAGTCCTGGAGCTCAGAGTTGGGGGAAGGCACGCAGGATGGCAAAGTGCACACTGGCAGGGCAGGGGACCAGCATGAATGGTACCTTCTTCTTGCCAGCGCCGGAACTGAATGCAATACTGCAAGTGGACCTGGCCACTCTTAGTGCCCAAACTCTGCCAACTCCACCCAGGCCAGTGTCCTACGAAGCCCTGGTCATTTTATGGTATCCGCCAGTGGGGTCTGAGAGAGACTGGCGGGAATGCCCAAAGATACACAAGGAGAGATGAGAACCTGAAAGGCGTGAAAATACAAGAGGTGGCCGAGGGAGAAGCCGGCTGGAGTGCAGTTAGGTTGGTCGGTCGCAGCTGATAAGCAGAGAAAGAGATGATGGAGCCAAGAATATGTGCTCAGAAATCTGATCACTACAGTCACCTGCAGGTCTTGAAGAACCATGGGCTAAGCCTTGGGGGTGGGGGTGTATTATGTGCTGCAAAAAGGTTTTAGAGTATCTGGGGAAAACAGGCTTGCGTATCAGGGTACTTTTCCTGGAGCAGGCTTGGGGCAGTTGATATCTTCCGCATCGTCACCACTGAGCGAGGATGAACTGTGTTCTGTTGCCCTTCTTAGGTATAATGTTAGTATCGAGAGGGAGACATTGCAACACAAACTAAAGAAGGGGGTGAAGTTTTCGCACCACAACCAAAGCCGAATATGCGGTTTAGAGCAAAAAAGACATGTGACGCTGGTGGACAATCACTGTGGATGCCAGTGACCGCAGTGTGGCTCTCAGCTGTGTGATAAAGAAGACTGCACAATCCCTTATGCTCCTTGCTCACCCAGAAAGTGGAATGCAATCATTCTGATTGGGTGACTGAACACTTCTGTCGGCATATCTGATGTTCAAGGGTCCATCGAAAGACTAATCACAAGCCACTGTGCCTGTTTTGGGACAAGAGAGGAATGAGTAAAGTGCCAGAGGGTTTGGCAAGAATTGCTGTTGCATGCAAACCCTGCAGCACGAGTTGTGTGGCAGGTTGCAACTCAACAGAGGTGAGACCTGCATCACTGCCGTCTCTGTGCTACAGGTGGGCACACTACTTTGGGTTCTCCACTTTGGCTGAAGACAACCGATGTCTTGGGATTGCCAAAATCAAAGGGGCGCCACATCATAATTTGCAGTACTCGCCTTCATTTTGTGTTCTGCTGCTTTTTGAGGTTACACTGGAGAGTGGGTGAGGAAGAAGTGATTGCATGGAGGCACAAGATGTGTGATCGGAAAATTAAAAGGTGTTTTGTGAGGAACGTAGACCAAATATGAACTTTTTTTTACCCCAAATAATTTGGTATTGGCATTTTAGAAATGTTCTCAACAACAGACTACTCTGCCCCGCCCCAGCAAGAACCGCTGCTTAATTCCATCTCCTCGGACGAGTTCCCGTCATCCTCCGTTGTCATCGTCTTTGTGATGTGCCTATGTTAATTCAAGTCCAACACCCGAATGTTTTGGGGGCACCATTGTAGCCCAAAGTCACTTCTCAGGAAGCTGAGCATCTCTCCCCATTCTTTCTGGAATCTATCTGCGTCCCCTTGGACTCTGTACGTTGTTCATTCCATTGCCACTATGTCCCATAGCTTGCGATACCAGCTGATTGACAACGGAGGGGAGCTCTGTTTCCAGTCTTTGGCTATGACCATCTTTTGACACAGTGGGAAAGGGAGCAAAATTGAGGTATCTGAGAGAAGAAGATACCATTTCACAAATGTTGGAGAAATTAACGTTGGGAAGTTGTTTCTTATGCAGAGGGGCAACCAGAACTCTGACCTGTAGTTTCTGTCTGCACTGTGGCAAGTGCCTATGGATTCACGTGACTACTTTTTTTTTTTTAAACTTTGTTTATTAACGGAACGGTTCACAGCAAGACAATTCTCATAAGCAGTGCAACACAGCATGTGCATAATTTCGACAATGACATATCTATGGCAATGAGGTAGGCATCTTCACCTAAGGTGACGGAGTAGGTGTTATATCAGCATCAGACATCAGATCACATAGGTACAGACGTAACACTGACCATATATCTTTGGGACGACAGGGGTGAAGACTGATAAGACAAAAAGTTCCTCATCGTCATTCACAATGCATAAGTCTTTCAGGAAGTTGGATCCGGTAGGCCCTGCGGCAGATTTCCAACATTTAAGGATGCAGCTTTTGGCAATAACACATGAGATATTAAAAAACCTTCTTGTGGTTTCCTTCACCTTTCCAATGTCACCAAACAGGTATTTTAGGGGGGACAGAGCGGCTGGGATCTCCATTATGTCCGCAAGGAGCTCAGCCACTTCTCGCCAAAAGTCCGCAATAACAGGGCACGACCAGTACATATGATACGCTCCAGCTTCGGGGGCGCCACATTTCGAACATGTCCCTGTGCAACCCTCTACAAACTTAGCCAGCCTAGCCGGGGAGTAATGTAACTCATTCAGGATTTTAAATTGAATCAGTCGGAGTCCTGAGTTCATAGAGACCGATTTGGTGAGTTGATAATATTGGGCCCATCTCACGTCATCAATCTGGGTACCTACATCCTGTTCCCAGGTTTCCCTGATAGTGTTTCATGAGGGGGAATGTGTTTGCACCAAGGTGTATAGCGACGAGACTCCCTTATTATGGCCATCCGTCGTCACCACAGCTCTGATGCATTCGTGTGTCTGAGGTTCTGCCGGGAAGGAAGGACATTTAGCAGCAAAAGCTGTTCTCATGCGATAGTATTGAAGGCGCTTAAGCTGGCCACCCCCCACTGCATCCATGAAGTCTGTGAGTTCACAAAACATGCCATCGGGGAACATGTCTTGCATCCTGAAAAGTTTATTTGGGTGCCAGGTACGCTGAAGGGCCATGTCAAAGGTCGGGGAAATACTAGAGAAGTTCCACAGGGGTATATCTGGGTCATAGGGGATCTCCAGGCCAATTCTCCTGTAGATCCTGGACCAAGCTCGTGTGGTGGTTTATACCGGGTCGAATGGGCAGATGTTACCATAAGTGGGGTTCAGGAGAACAGATTGTATATCATTATGGCGGACTGCGTGCTTTTCAAGAAGAATGTGTGGGGCTGTGTCTTCGGGGTCAAACCAATGTTTCACAAATTGTGCCTGTGCTGCTATACAATATAATTCAAAATGAGGTGCCGCAATCCTGCCCTGTGAGTATGGCTCCACCATCTTGTCACAGCCCAGCCTAGCAGTTTTCCCGTTCCAAATAAAGGAAGACGCCAATGATTTAAGTTTCGCAAAAAAGGATTTACCGGGCCAAATCGGAATGTTGTTGAAGAAATATAAGAGTTTGGGTAGGACTACCATTTTAAGTAGGGCCACTCGGCCATATAAGGACAGAGGGAGATTAGCCCATAGTTGGAGCTTGGTCATAAGGGTGAGAAGTAATTCGCCGTGATTATGCGAGTACACCAGCTGTCTATCTCTGGCCACCATGATTCCCAGGTATCTTACCTGCGTGGGGGCAGGCTTAAACCCTGTAATATTAGATAGGTCACCTGTATTAGGGGTCAACGGAAATATTTCAGATTTTGGGACATTGATTTTATATCCTGAATATTCCGAGAACTCATGTATATCAGACATAATGTGTTGCACATTTTCATGTGGGTCCCGGACATATAACAACGTATCATCCGCGTACAGTGATATGATTTGGGGAGGGCCAGTCATCCTGAGACCTCTGTGCGAGTGGTGCTGACGGATATATTCTGCCATCGGTTCAATAGTGAGTGCAAAGAGAATGGGTGAGAAAGGACAGCCCTGTCTGGTCCCTCTATGTAAATGAAAAGAAGGGGACAAGGTGTTATTAGTTAGGACCTTGGCAGATGGTTGGGTATATAGCAGCCGGACGCATTTAATAAAATATGGCCCAAGTCCAAACCGCTCGAGTACCAGGAAAAGGTATGTCCAGGAGACGGAATCAAAGGCCTTTTCGGCATCTAGGGCCACTACAGCCGCTTTTGCCTCCGGGTCTATTTGCGCCAGAACATTAAATAATCGTCTCGGGTTTAAAGCTGTAGATCTGGTTGGTTTAAAGCCAGCTTGGTCAGGGTGGACTAGGATTGGCATTTACGGTAAGGGTCTGGTGGTCAGCACCTTGGTGAAGATTTTCGTGTCAGTGTTGATTAGGGAGAGGGGCCTGTAAGAGGCCATATCCTGTGCTGGTCTGCGTGGCTTCAGAAGGACCGTAATGACTGCTTCACGCATCGGGTCTGGTAGCATACCACGATTAATAGCCTCTTCTCACACTTTCAGTAATAGCGGGGCCAGCTCACCCTGAAATTCTTTGTACAGTTCGGCGGTCAGGCCGTCTGAGCCAGGGCGCGGCCACCGGATAGAGATTAAATGGCCGCAGTGAGTTCTTCAATAGTAACGGGTTGATCCAAAATGTTTTGTGTCGTTTGGGTAAGTGTTGGGAGATCGAGGGAGTCTAGGTACCTGAACGTGTCTTCCCTGGTTTTAACATCATGATTAGGGTACAGAGCAGAGTAGAAATCAGCAAAAGTAGAATTAATGTCCCTTTTCTTTATTGACCGTGACCCCAGCCGGGTTCTGAATACTAGCGATTGGGTTAAGGTGCCTGTCTGTTCTAAGCATTTTGACCAGAAATCTCCCCGCTCTATTACTCTCCCCGTACCTGCGGGCCTCTGGGGCAGCCATGTATAAGACTTCCCTGTTGGCTAGCTCATTGAATTCCTTGAGGGAAGCGTGAATCTTAGATAGGGTTTTGTTGTTTAATGTGGCACTATATTCTGTCTGTAATGCGTCTATTGTGGCTTCAGCCACACCCAGTTCCCTTCTCACCGCCTTCAGCATACCCGTAGACTTACCCAGTATAGTACCCCGAATTCAAACTATGAATGCCTCCCTTAGCGTAGCATAGGTGCTCACCGAACCCTCGTACAACTCCAGAAATTCCTCAATTTCAATATGTAGTGCCTCACTGATATTGGGGTCCCTAAGGATCGC
Source organism: Ambystoma mexicanum (assembly GCF_040938575.1). NCBI lineage: Eukaryota > Metazoa > Chordata > Amphibia > Caudata > Ambystomatidae > Ambystoma > Ambystoma mexicanum. Next base: position 970,327,744 of record NC_090936.1, on the reverse strand, counting down.
AGACGGCATTCTCCACCTTTTAGCCGGAGGTGGGGAGTCATCTAGGCTGATGTCTAGTGTTATCGGCGAGTGGTCTGAGAGCGTGCGGGGGTGTATTGCACAGTCAGTGATCACCCCAGAGAGGGATGAACTAATGAACCAATAATCTATACGGGAGTGGGAGTCATGAACAGATGAGTAGAAAGTGAATTTCCTCTCATATGGATGTAACATGCGCCATGCGTCAATTATATCGGTCTGTTCCATCATCTGTCTAACAGTAAGTGCTGCTTTGGACTGGGCCCTGGGGGAGGTAGATGAACGATCTAGGGAGTGATCAAGTATCATATTAAAATCCCCACCCCATATTATTTGCGCCTCTCCCGATGTGGACAGCATATCGAGGATCGTGCAGTAAAATAGCGGACCATCTATATTAGGACCGTGTGTTAATCAGTAATATTTGCCGTCCCGCCACCTCCCCCCATACCCCATACCAACACGTATCTACCTAGAGGGTCTATCTTACTAGAAAGATACCTGAAGCATAGCTTGGGATGTATAAGTGTCAGGACTCCCCTGGACTGTGCCGAATACTCTGTGAAGTACCTATGAGGACCCAATCGTGGGAGGAATTTATTATTGATACTCCCCAGCGCATGTGTTTCCTGTATCAGAAGGATGTGGGGGTCGTGGCGTGTAATGTATGCAGCAATTTTCCTTGCCTTGACTGGATTGTTGAGACCCCGAATGTTCCAGGAGAGTAGTCTAATGCTTAGGCAACTATGGCGCAGGCTAAAAGTAGCTTATCGGAAGGTGCGTTTGCCAAGTATGGCACCATTGTCTCAAGTGATGTAAGAGTCCTGCTGGAAAATAGTCCCCTGATTTTAACTTTGTAACATCCCCAACCATGCCTGGCATAACACCAGGAAAAACATTTACCTGTTTCCCCCGCCAACCCCCTCCCGCATCATCAACCCCAACCCGATGATGTATCCCCTTAACCATAACTTGGGAAGTCTCCTGGGGGAGTGAGCTGTACTCACATGACCGACCACCATGGGGGGGCTCACCGCCCTACGACAACATATGGTGGACAGGGCCACCTCGCCGTCAACGGGTTATTGAACTTGTGGCAAGGCAGTGCGGCGTAAGTCTCATCAGCCAGCATGGTCCTCCGGTTCCGCCACCGGCCGGGGCGGCAAGTTGCGGTTAGTCTCCCGGCTCCCCTGGGGAAGCGGGATTGAGGCCTCGACATACATCATGGCCACTGTAGGATTCTCAAAAAAGTGTGCTCGGCCTCCGTGTTGGATGCGCATTTTAGCCGGGAAGACAAGTATATATGGGATCTGGCGTAGCCTCAGCTGTCTCTTGACCGGTTCGTAGGACCTCCTCAGCGTTTGCACATTAGTTGAAAAATCTGGATATATGTGTATCCAGTTGTCTTCATAATGTAGGGAGCCTTTTTCCCTGGAAAGCCTCAGGATAGCGTCTCTGTCTCTATAATTTAGGAGTCAGACAATGATCTTGCGGGCGGTGCTCCAGGCTTAGGAGGGAGGGCCAGGGTGCGATGGGCCCATTCCACGAGGAAATGATCGGAGAAAGCATCGGGCCCAAGAGGGATTTCAGGAGGTTTTCCACCTGGCGTTCCCTGGAACCTTTTCCGAAGGATTTGACTACCCTGACCAGGCATATGTTGTTTCTCCTGGAACGAGATTCCAAGTCCTCACACTTATTCAGGGTTTTCTGCTGGTCGCCCTTTAACTGGGCGATATCGTGGCTATGTTGTGCTATCGAGTCCTCGTTGACTCCAATTCTGTTCTCCGCCTCCGTAGTGCGTGCACTTTCCTGGTCAACTCTTGCCTTCAGAGAGCTGATTGTGGCCCCTATAACATCCAGTTTGCTGTTAACCGCCAGGAATCCACTCTGGACCATCAATAATAGTTTTTCCACTCTCTCGTTCAATGGAGATTCCGGTTGGCCGCCCGGGGGCTCAGTGGGTGTCTCGGCAGACCCATGTGGCTGGGAGCTGGCAAAGGAGTCCATCGGACCAGTTTTCTTGGGGCCCATACTTTTCTTTTCGCTGCGGCCCATATATTAAATCTGTTGGGTTGCGTCCACACACGTTCTGGTGCCCAGTGGTAATCGGTGGTCAGCGATCGCCGGCACTTAGGCGTGTGATTCAGTCAACAGTGTAGCACCATTGTCACAGCAGGTTCGCCATACGAGTTTGTGGGTAGCATGTGCTGCATACTGGGAGGCGAGGGCAACACTGCTTGTGTGGCAGGTATGTGCAGAGGAAATGTGCCAGAGCGTCCCGGGAGGAGCCACGACAAGGGCACCCACCTTATGATGTTATCAGCAGGCCCGACGAGCGAACGCAGCTGGCACGCCGCCGTTGGCAAGGTCCGACTCGGTTGTCAGTTAAGAATCAGCCTGCGGAGCAGCAACGGCTCAGGAAGGGGGTCGGCACCCCGCTGAAGAAAAGTAATGTTCCGTCCGGGCTGGACTTGCGGTGTACACCCGGGAGGAGAACTGGGGGCCAGCAGGACATATTCACCGGCAACTCCGAAGTGTGTCAGGAAGGCACCCGGCAGCAAAAAGGCACGCAGTGCGGCTCCTCCCCTCTACGCCCTGTAGGCGAGCTGACGCCTCCGGCTGTCGCGTGATTTCTCTGGAACCGTGGTCTGGGTATGCCGCCGCTGCGCTCACTGTGTAGGTTTCCAGTCCGATATCTCAGGATTAAGCCAGCGTTTCTGGAGGGGAATCAGTGGAATGATGCCGTAGATCTTCCGCTGCCGATAACAGATGTTTATTGGCGTGTAGGTGGCCCCGAACAGGATTAATTTTAGGGTAGGATATGTTACGGGCCGGAGCTCTCCCTTCAGGCGGCCATCGACGTCGTGTGCAACAGCGCCCCCCGATTCACGTGACTGCTTGAGTCTTGTTCCCCTGCTGCTGCATTGGACGTGGTGTCGACTGTCTTTGGATATCGCTGTTTCTTTTAGTCTGTTGAATGCACACAAGAGTTATGGCATGGTAACGTGTTACTATTCTTTCTGATGGCCTGCGGTATGATTAGTCGGTTGCCCCCACAAGGCTGTCTAGGGCCTGGGATCACACTACGTTCAACTTTCTCTTCCTAAATACCTACCTGCCAGAACCCTCCGCTCCTCTAACTCCAACTCTCTGCATGTCAAATGCTTCTCCCAGAAGAGATTTGGGGACAGGTCTCTCTCTTTGGCAGATGCCTCTCTTTGGAACAGACTCCCTGCCCCACTCAGACATGAGCCGGACTGCCTTAAACTCCAGAAACCTCTCAAAAATCAGCTTTTCTCTGCCTTTTCCCTCCCCTGCTAATCACCCCACGGCCTCTCAAACCGGTGGCCAGGACCTTCATGAATCTCACTGGTATGTGACCGCTGCCCAGTCAGCACCAGCACCCTCACCCCACCCAGCACTGCCCTTGTGGGCCCCTCCTGGGTGGCTCTGCTTCCCACCCGTGGCATTCCCCCGCCTTGCACTTAACCAGCATGCCCTCCCCTGGCATCCTCAGCACCTGCCCATTTCTTGCTCCATTCCCCTCCTACCAGCTCCCCCCAGCACTTATCTTCACAGTACTTGCATGTCCGAAGGCCTAGTAGGACCACAAGTGTATACCTTCTGTTTTTATTATGTTTTTACCCTGTTCCCTTCCCCCTTATTGCCTTGTGGCACCTTGAAACACTATTTTGTTGTACAGGCACCAAACAAATGCTCAATAAATAAATTAAATAAATAAGGTGGTGAGATTTGCGAAATGTGGTATGTTTTAAGACCAGGGTTGCCAAACTGTCTGCTGACAGACATGGACGTTTATTTTTAATGTGCTGCAACCCTAGTGGGAAGGAAATTACATTAGGCACTGCACTGTGTCTTAGGTTCTTTCTCAAGCCAACGGGCCTGTTAAAACTTGCAATAGACCCCTAACGATTTTGCAGCCGGTAGTTAAAAGTAACTTGCCTATTCTGGATGCAGACAAAGGCGTGTTCAGTAATGTGGATGAAAATACTTTGCAGAAAAACAAAAGTACACTTCAACAAATTATTCTTTGACGAATAGCCAATCATAAACAGGCGGGGGACGCATTAGCAGAGAGAAGAAAAACACCAAAAAAAGGCGGAAGAAAATTACAGGCAATGCACACCCGCCCACCCAGTTTAAGAGACAATGAGTCAAAAAATAAAAAAACATTAAAGACGTTTTTCAAATAAATTGTCATAGACAGGAATGGGTAATAGTGACATCAAAGTGAGTTTTGCTTATAATAGCACTGAAGTCCCTGTAACCGAGGATTCATCTATGTAGATGCTAAAAGAGTCTTCATTTGGTACTGATATGAACACATGGTGGTATGATAGGAACCCGTGGTGGTAAGATATGAACCCGTTATTGCTATGATAGGACACCATGGTGGTATGATATGAACACATGGTGGTATGATAGGACCCCATGGTGGTATGATATGAACCCATCCTAGTATGATATGAACCCATGGTGCTATGATTGGACCCCATGGTGCTATGATAGGAACACATGGTGGTATGATAGGACCCCATGCTGGTATGATAGGACCCCATGGTGCTATGATATCAACCCATGTTAGTATGATATGAACCCATGGTGCTATGATAGGACCCCATGGTGTTATGATAGGACCCCATGGTGTTATGATAGGACCCCATGGTGGTATGATATGAACACATGGTGGTATGATAGGACCTCATGGTGCTATGATGGGAACCCATGGTGCTATGATATGAACCTGTTATTGCTATGATAGGACCCCGTGGTTGTATGATAGGAACCCATGGTGGTATGATAGGAACCCATAGTGTTATGATAGGACCCCATGGTTGTATGATATCAACCCATGTTAGAATGATATGAACCCATGGTGCTATGATAGGACCCCATGGTGGTATGATATGAACCCATGCTAGTATGATATGAACCCATGGTGGTATGATAGGACCCCATGGTGGTATGATAGGAACCCATGGTGGTATGATAGGAACACATGGTGGTATGATAGGACCTCATGGTGCTATGATAGGAAGCCATGGTGCTATGATATGAACCCGTTATTGCTATGAAAGGACCCCGTGGTGGTATGATAGGAACCCATGGTGGTATGATATGAACACATGGTGGTATGATAGGACCCCGTGGTTGTATGATAGGAACCCACGGTGGTATGATAGGAGCCCACAGTGTTATGATATGAACCCATGGTGCTATGATAGGACCCCATGGTGGTATGATATGAACCCATGCTAGTATGATATGAACCCATGGTGCTATGATAGGACCCCATGGTGCTATGATATGAACACATGGTGCTATGATATGAACCCGTTATTGCTATGATAGGACCCCGTGGTTGTATGATAGGAACCCATGGTGGTATGATAGGAACCCATAGTGTTATGATAGGACCCCATGGTGGTATGATAGGACACCATGGTGGTATGATATGAACCCATGGTGCTATGATAGGACCCCATGGTGGTATGATATGAACCCATGCTAGTATGATATGAACCCATGGTGCTATGATAGGACCCCATGGTGCTATGATAGGACCCCATGGTGGTATGATATGAACCCATGCTTGTATGATATGAACCCATGGTGCTATGATAAGACCCCATGGTGGTATAATATGAACCCATGCTGGTATGATATGAACCCATGGTGCTATGATAGGACCCCATGGTGGTATGATATGAACCCATGGTTCTATGATAGGACCCCATGGTAGTATGATATGAACCCATGCTAGTATGATATGAACCCATGGTGTTATGATAGGACCCCATGGTGTTATGATAGGAACCCATGGTGCTATGATATGAACACATGGTGGTATGATAGGACCCCATGGTGCTATGATATGAACCCGTTATTGCTATGATAGGACCCCATGGTTGTATGATATGAACACATGGTGCTATGATAAGACCCCATGGTGGTATAATATGAACCCATGCTGGTATGATATGAACCCATGGTGCTATGATAGGACCCCATGGTGGTATGATATGAACCCATGGTTCTATGATAGGACCCCATGGTGGTATGATATGAACCCATGCTAGTATGATATGAACCCATGGTGTTATGATAGGACCCCATGGTAGTATGATATGAACCCATGGTGGTATGATATGAACACATGGTGGTATGATAGGACCCCATGGTGCTATGATATGAACCCGTTATTGCTATGATAGGACCCCATGGTTGTATGATAGGAACCCATGGTGGTATGATAGGAACCCATGGTGGTATGATACAAACCCATGCTAGTATGATATGAACCCATGGTGGTATGATAGGAACCCTTGGTGGTATGATAGGAACCCAAAGTGGTATGATATGAACCCATGGTGCTATGATAGGAACCCATCGTGGTATGATATGAACCCATGCTAGTATGATATGAACCCATGGTGTTATGATAGGACCCCATGGTGTTATGATAGGACCCCGTGGTGTTATGATAGGAACCCATGGTGCTATGATATGAACACATGGTGGTATGATAGGACCCCATGGTGCTATGATGGGAACCCATGGTGCTATGATATGAACCCGTTATTGCTATGATAGGACCCCATGGTTGTATGATAGGATCCCATGGTGGTATGATAGGACCCCATGGCGGTATGATAGGAACCCATGGTGGTATGATACGAACCCATGCTAGTATGATATGAACCCATGGTGGTATGATAGGAACCCTTGGTGGTATGATAGGAACCCAAAGTGGTATGATATGAACCCATGGTGCTATGATAGGAACCCGTCGTGGTATGATATGAACCCATGCTAGTATGATATGAACACATGGTGGTATGATAGGAACCCATGGTGGGAAAGTAGTAGGTCCTCACCAGTTAATCCATTCTTGCTGAAATCGAGGTTAGGGGTATAGAAAGCAACCAAGATAAAACAATATTCTCCCGTAACAATGTAAAAAGTCCTAATTCAAAGTGGCGTGATTTTGATCCGGTCATGAAACGGAGCCTCCATCCTGGTGACATAAGCGCTGGAGTCTTGTGTAGGAACTGGTGATGGAAGGTGTTGGAGTGCCCAGACAGCAGGAAATGCAATTGGCCTGAAGAAGGCATTTGAACTTGGGGGGGATGACGTTGGAGAAGAGATCTGTGACAATGGTCTGAGCAGAGCTGACAAAAGGCAGAATGAGGGGAGCTGTTGTGATGGTATGGTAGGGTGGATGTGTCTTGAGTGACTGGGTGGGAAGGGAGAGAAGAGGCCCGGTGAGGTGCAGGGGGGAGCCAGCGTCTGTTGCTGAACTTGTCCCTTTCAGTGGCGCCTGCATGCTATTACACATTTTGCTCAGGTTACACTTTCTTGTGACAGTTTGATCTGATTGTTCTTTGCCATCCATCGTAGTTGTTGTTCTGTGTTATGTTGTGAGAATGCAAAGGTGTGGTCCCTCACTGTGACGTTATTTTCCATCCTGACATCAATGTGTTATATCATCAGCGTTGGAGGTGACAGTTGCCAGGTGAACTGAAGCTGATCAGAAGGACTTGTACCTTGAGCAATAAACGACTTGACTCTCCTGGATTTCTACATGTGCACTTTTCAGGAAACTGATTAAGGATCGCTCTTATAAGGCTCTGCCAATGTATAATTAGAATGGAAGCCCTTCTCTTGCCTTTGGTGGTGGATGCAATGCTCACTCTATGAGGCTTTTCTGCTCTTTCCCATGGCAGCACTCTTCCTTAGCACTTAGAAATGGCTAAACCTGTGATTGGGCACTATAGAAATGACCTCGCCCACTTAGGAGAAGAAGGCTAGGCTTACCATTAAAACACTGCAGTGGTGTTACCAGGCCTCCCAAGGAAAGGATGCACGCACAGTGCTGGCTTTCTCATCTGAAGGGCTGTAGGGGAAGGACTGTTACCTGCCATGGAGTGGATGCCAGTTGCTAGGGGCTGGATCTGAATCCACACAGGCTCAGGCCTGGGTCTCTCATAGAATAACTTCAGGGGAAGATCTAGGTTTTCTGTGGATGGGATGCAGGAGAAGTATTAGAAGGGGTGGCACGTCATCGAAAACGATGTAAGCGGTGCCCCCCCTTTCGGGATTGGGGGTGAATCATAGGAGCAGTCCCTGCCATGAGAAGGAATGCTATAAAATTCTCTTCATGCTATGGAACGTATGAATTAATGGCTGGACCTACCTTGGAAGTTATGGAGGCAAAGAGCATCGTCTTTTATGGGAAAATGTGGAGAAGGGCTGGGCCGGTCATAGAATGGGTACAGGAAAATGATTGGGACTAGGAAGGTATGCAGAGGAAAGGAATGTGGTGTAAGCCTTTTGTCATAGGGAGGTATGAATGTGGGGGCTGGTTTCATGCCCTAATAATCTTTATGCATTCATGTGTAGCGGGGGAGGGGGGGACATATTAGGTATCTTCTTGGGAGACGGGTGTAGGCGGTCACACAGTATACTTTTTATATACCTTTACTGAATACTTGACCTGCCTCTTACATGTCTCCAACCCCACTTACCTGGGTTTGAGATCACCCAGGTGAGCCACTCTGTTGCACAGACAAGGGGCGGAAAGGCAAAGGTTAAGGCAGGATGGATTTCCCCAAACCCCTTAGAGAAAAAGACACTAGGTTAAAGTAACTGGCACATAGAAGGAACGACGGATAAAGGAATGCTAGTGAACGCTTCTTTAGTTGCTCTTTGAATTGCTTACATTTGCTTACATATAAAACCAGCAGGGTTTTATATGTTTTTTCTATAAGAAGGGAAAAACACAAGACACTATGTACAAACGCTATTTATCTAACTCTAAGCAGCTGCATATCTAAAAGAAACCTTTAAAAATATAAAAATAAAGAGTCCTTTAAAACAGCTCTTTAAAAGTCCTTAAAATATGTAAATATGTACACAGTTTCTATAAAAAATGATACATAGGTCCCTTATTTGGGAGACAGCCTGGCCAGGTCTGATGTTCTTCTTCGTGCTTTCTTCTGGTCCTACTCTGGCAGAATCAGGTAGCAGCAGTGTGTGGGCCCCCAAAGTCTCTAATTTGGCTGGGCTGCTTATGCCATGTGCATCCCAGCAATAATATGCAGCATGAGGGGAGTCCTCTATGTACAGTTGGCCGGGCTGCGTATGTCAGCTGCAGCCCAGCTTCATTGCAGTACGTGGGGGATCGCACACAACCATCCTCAACCCGGGCTGCATCTGCTAGTTGCAGCCCGGGGAGTCCTGGTGGGCTACCTGCAAGGGAGTGGCCCCTTTAATTCCGTTATACGGACCTCGGGGCTGTAACATTGTGCACTCCCTGCTGTGGGGAGTGCCACTAAATTAGTTGGCCAGGGCCGCAGCAGTGACTGGAGGCCAAATGGGGGGTGGTGATGATGTTGGGCACTCCCCTGCCTTTCAGGGGAGCGCTTCTCCATAGACCTGAGCAGCAGTTAATGTTAAAGGCTATTTGTACCGTGCACTATAACCACTGGAGTGGTCCCTTGGCGCTCTGGCGGCTCTGAAAGAGGGAGAGGGGGGTGAGTTAGTGGGAATAAACTGGAAAACTGCAAGAGAGCAGTGATTTGCTGTTGGCAGCCTCAGCCCGGTGGGTCCGTTTGCTGGGCTTGGGGTGTTCAGTAGTCGTTGTGTGCTGTTGTGCAAGTCTATGTGCGGTTTGTTTTGTTGTTGCAATGTAGTGACGTTTGTGCAGATTGCTGCGTTTAAGGTTTGTGGTTCTGTTTGGTTAGAGCTTGAGAGGTGTATGCAGAGAGATGAAATTGTTAGTGGATTTGTTAGTTGGCCTTTCTGTCCTTGCAATTATGTCTAGGTGCGATGCTTGCCATCATTCACCATTCCATCGGAGTGTGGCGCTGGCCAATTTCAAAATTCTGTCTAGATGTGAGGAAGGCTAGTGATTATGATTCCATTCTGGTGTTGCACTTGTCATCATTCACAGTTTCATCTAAGTGTGGCGCATGCTAACATTCACATTTCTTATCTAGATGCGACGCAGGCTAAAGTCAAGAGTTCCATCTCAGTGCGGTACATGCTAGCATTCACAGTGTTGAAAACTGCGCCGAGCGGAGCGCCTATCAACCCTTAGAGGGTTGAAACCGTTATCTTTGGTGCTCCGCTCGCACCGGCTCAATGTTTGTTTTCGTTTTAAAGAATAAAGGACCTCTTACGTGTACTTTACTCTATTTTTGTCTTTAGTTGTCGGAAAAGAAATCCTTGCGCGGCTCTTGTGCCGGGGTTCCTTTTTGTTTACTTTTTTTTCTTTTACCCCTGAAAGGGTGTTACACAGGCGTCAAAATTAGCACTTGCTACTAACCATTGGCCGGTGATTACTGGCTCTTGGCGAGTAAGAAATAGTGTGCTGTTGGTATGTGGAGATTTGAGGTGGTAAGTGCCTTTTATGTCTGGCTAATAACTTGTAGCTTTCCATTTGTATCCCTGTACGTGTGCGTATGTATATGCATTTATATATTGTGACTGTAGTATTGTTTTCTCACCTCTTAGACCAGTGAAGGGAAGACTGGGGGCATATGACTGCTCTTGGTGTCTTTAGTGTAGAATAGGTGTGTTGTTGGATAGGAGCATAACAGACGACATCAAATAGGGGTGCCGGTGGGAGGACCTTTTGAAAGCGACCTGCAAGGATTCCAAGACTGCAGCTGCACAGCACGTCAGTGTGAATGAGTTATCTCTCTCATTGTTTCTGTGGGCAGAGAGCCAAGCCCGCACCTTTCTTGTCTTGCGAAACAAACTGTCTTGGCGCACTGCTGAGGTTCTCAATACTGCAGTACTAGCCAGATACTGTCTGCCTTTTTGTGGAATTGACTGCAAGCCAGGATTGTCATGCCTGAATTTATTTATTTTTAACCACCTGTCTCCCATCTGGAAAAACAATGAGCAGCTGAGCACTGCACGTGGTAATTCCTGTTCTGTGATCATTGTTTTGTTGACATCTTGTCCAAGTACACTGGATGAATAGGAGCACAGGGGAATAAGTTAATGATCCACTGCTGAGAGCGGAATCCAGTTTAATATGAATTAGGGCAGTTCAGTGTCCCAACAAGAGTTTGCAGTGGAGATAGTGGGGATGAAAGGAGCTGCAATATCACAAAAGCTTAGAGCACTTATTCAGGGACCTGGCCCCTCAGATATGACTGCAAGACCAGAGAGGCAATGCCAACCCGAGTGCCCCAATAATTCTCTACCAAGGGGAGGTTCTCCGGGCCGGAGTGACCAGCCTTGAGTTTACACTATAGGTTCTTCAAATCATAAAAGGTGCTGGTACTTATGTCAACATTGGAGCAATTTCCCCAGAATTCATGTATCTTGGAAGCTAGCCTTTCTTTTCCTTAGTGCATATTTCAGAATAGATCAGACACTCTTTAGAGAGGGGAGTTCCTTATAAAAGCTGCGTTAGTTAAACAAAAATAGCAGCACTAATACTTGCTTGTGTGTGGCCCTTTGTGTAATTTTCATTGTTTTGTGTTGGCGATGTGTGAAAAGGCATAGGTATCGGGGCCATCCCTGGTTCCTATGACCTTTTACACCCCTAACACTAAGCTAGCAGGAATGATGGCCGGCATGCAAAGGCCTGATGGCTTTACAATGCATCCTGTGATGAATCACAAGATGTTGTCACTTCTCCCCAAGGGGGAGCCCCTTCCCAATAGGCCATGGTGGAGAGGCCGCTACCCGATATTCTCCCTGGGGGTGGTACACAGCGGGAGGATCTCATGAGGAGAGACTCCCCGTCTGAGAATAGGGACAGACATCTATGGAGAACGCGGTATGACGCCCCCTTCCAATTACCCCCATCATCATACACCTGTGGAAACCCCACAAATATACCCAACCACCCATGTACCTGTGTAGGGCCAGTGACATAAGATCTACTGAGACAAGGAAGAGTAGGGACTAAATAAGCATGTCTCCCTTGACAAGTACTGAGGAGGAGGTGTGAAACAATGAGAACTTGAATGGGTATTCTAGTTGTCAGTGCCCATTCAGAATAAAGAGGAAGGAAGGATTTATTTGTGTGTTGAGCCCTCCCTAGGAGAACCGGGAGCACGGAAGCCGTTTGGCGGAGAACAGAGCAGAGACCGCTGATCTGGAAGCAAACAAGGGGACAATGGTGTCCATATTCCAAAGGACCACACGGAAAACTGGCAAGCCAAAGGCCCAGCAGGCATGCGAGGTGCCTGGACGATGCGTACAAGCACAGAGACACACACAGAGGGAAATGACATGCTGCGGAGCTGCCGCAGCCCGTCAGAAAACAAGAGAAACTGGAGTAAGACCGGAGCTGATGCCTGGAGAAGCCCAGACCTACTGGAGAAAGCCAGCAAGAGCCCAAAAGTTACCAGGGTTAATGGGATGCTTGATGAGGGTGTGAGGGAGTCATGGAGGAGCATGGATGAGGAGGGAAACTCTGGGGAAAACTGCACACCCACAGGTCTGGGACCCTCACCCACAAAAGAAGAGCCGGAGAAATCATCTTCTTCGGGGCAGTACCTGGCAGGAGGGTGAACCAGGTCTACCTGGTGAGCCATAGAGAAACTAGGGTCTGGGACACGTACCCACAAAATAAGGTCCATCCAAAGTCATCTTCTTTGTGGCAGTACCTGGCAGGAGAGTGAATCAGATCTGCCAAAACTAAAGTATAAGAAAAGGTAGGGGAAGGGAGTCATGCTTTGGCTTCGTGAACTGTGAAACCAAATACAAGAGATGCCAGGGTAAGGCAGTAATGCCCCCTGGTTTTGGGAACTGTATAACCAAATACAAGAGAAGCCAGGGAAAGGGATTCTTTCCCACTGGTGTTGTGAACGGTGTAACCAAATACAAGAGACACCAGGTGAAGGGAGTGATTCTCCCTGGTGTTTTGAACTGTGACACCAAATACAACAGAAGCTAGGGGGAAGGAGTCATTTCCTCTGGTGTTGTGTACTGTGACATCAAATACAAGGGAATCCAGGAAAAGGGAGTCATTCCCCCTGTCTTGTAGATTGTGAAAACAAGTATAAGAGAAACCAGAGGAAGGGAGTCAGTACCCCCGGTGTTATGAATTGTGGTAAAGCAAGTGGAAGAAAGGCAAGGGGAAGGGAGGAATTCCCCTGGGCAATGTTAAACCCATAAAGCAAGATACCAGGAGAAGGGAGGCATTCTCCTGGTAAGCAAGGCAGGAAGAAGGGAGTCATTCCCCATGTTTGTGTTGATACCAGGAGAAGGGAGTCATTCTCCTAGTAACCAAAGCTGAAAAGACTTTTTGATATAAAGTGTTAAAAGATAAGCAGTCTGTCTTTCAAAGAAAAGTGTTGTAACATTGTGTTTCATGTTGGAGGACAATTTTGACCCAGGGAAGGGAACCATTCCCCAAAGAAGAAACCAACAGCGGGAAGTGAACTTTTATCCACAGTCCAGAAGAAGGGAGTAATTCTTCTGGACCAAGAAAGTATACTTTATCTTTAGTGTAGTTTTAGGTGTAAGGGACAGAAGTAGGTTTTTTGCCACATGACAGTGAACTATTGATTTACATGGACATTCTGACCAAACCCGTAGTATTTTACTTGAGGCAGGGAAACCCCTCTTAGAGATAGGGAAAGTTAGGTTTTCTCTTTAGTTTCTTGACTAATAAAAGTCTATAGCAATCACTACACCACTCGCGTGTCCGTCTCCTCCTTCTGCACCCTTGCAGTCCCTATTGATGCTGCCTGCAGGCAGGATCTATTGGGATTTCTTTTAAGCCTCTGTGTCAGCATCAAAATTAAATGGGGGTGGAGATTCTGGTGCATGACATGCATGGCGCGGTGTAAGAGGTGAGCAAACTTCACTGTCTGTTTGTGCATGAAATCCCATAATAATGGCCCATTCTTTAAAGAACCAGCAGAGGCCATGGGCTGTTAATTACGCTCTGGGCCATTTAGCACCCTATTTAAAATGACCCCTTAAATATTTTTCAAAGGGGGAAAAGAATACCAAATTTAAATAATGCTTACCATTTATTACGACCTTCCGAAAAATATATAAGCCATGTTGGTATGATATCTGCCTGGTGGCGTCTGTATTAGTGTGTTAGCAATGCCTCTTCTCTGCTGCAGTCCATGGATCCAGACTAGCTGCCAACTCATGGAGAGCTCCGAGACACTATGAGCAATAAACATGTGTGCTTTGTTCATGCCCTGCATCTTTCGGCCTGCATTTCTGCCAGGCAAGAGACACAGGCATCCTTCAAACTAACCTACCTGCTACACCTTGCAGCATATCTGGTAACATTCGGTTTTCAGTCTTTTTTCTATCCTCCATGCTTTCATCGTAACTTGATTTCTTTAAAAAAATGTGGGTAGTTCAGTAAATAGTAGTTTTAGTTTCACTATTAAGGTGACATGTCTTTTTTTTACTGAACTTGCTATAAACTGTATTAGCAGGCTCAGGGGTTAAAAGTCTCTGCACACATGATTAGAGTGTTTTGGAGATACTCCTGATTTGCTAAACTAGAATAGACGTGTTCTCTGGAAGGATCTGCCTGAAAATCTTGTGTGAAATTTCAATGTCGGAAAACAGGCAAAAACATCACCATTCTATGCTTTTTCTGAAAGGGTCCATATCTTTATGCTTTTTACGCTGACAACTTAACATCAATTTTCTTAAATGTGTGAATGATGCACCCCACAAGGACCGGTCCTCGGTATTAAGTCTTTGCTTACAGAGGATCTAGAAGTTCCTTCATGCAAACACGTCCAGTTCCCATGCTAAACTTCCTTCCTGTTAAATACTGGGGAGACCCACAGCCGCTAACTCAGCATTGCCTGCCTTTGCTCACTTCTGCCACCCTTCAATCCATTAGCAGGCCATATGGTTATTCATCCCCACCTGTCCATTGCCAAATCATGAAAACTGTTCTGGTCGCTATGCCAACCATTTGTTGTTTTTGAAACATCTGCACACCTGACAGTTCATAAACATAACAAACTCCAGTGACCGAAAATTGTCAAAGCTGCACAGGAAGTCCATATCGTGAAAGAGAAAACCACCATGGACCTTGGTCCTGACTGCTGGCATCACATGAGCATACAGTTGAAAAATACGGTACCTTGTTGGAACTATCCTAGCATTTCTTTGTATGTCGCTTGTTGTCCACACGCTATAATGTGTTTTTACCCCTTCTCTGATAGACCCTATCTTTGCTTTGCCCATCTCGCCCATTGATCTATTTATAAATAATATTTATTTATTTTACATTATAACTAGGCAGCAGAATGGCAGCCTCTCTTCCTTCATTTCCATCCGAATGGATTGGGTGTGTCAGTCACCAGTTTGTATTTACGTGGTACCTACCACTGAAATATTTTGCATCAGGAAAGGAAACAAGTAGAAGATGACATTTATTACTCACTGTTACCTCTTTGAGTACCAAGTAATGCTGTTGGGCCAGTGCAACATCACAGCAGTCTTCCAATACATTTTAACAAGGCCCTGTCAGACTATCGAGACGTATTCATAATCGTCTATATTGATGATGCCTTGATCTACTTGGAAATTAAGGAAATGCACAGCATGTGTGAGTGGTTTTTGCTCGTCTCTGACTACCCCACCTGTAGGGAAACCTTTGTAAATGACAATGATAATGACTGAATGTGGCTTCCCGGTACAGGCTAGTAGACTTCCAAACTAGCAGAAGAATGAAAGTGACCATCATCCCATGATAGCCCTGATTGATTTCTGGGATATTTGTGGGGACCATCTATCAGAAGTAGACAATCTATCAGTGAAACCGACGTTATTAACTTGTACAAGAACATGACCCACATTTATGGGTGATCTTTGTTCTAGAGCAGGGGTCTGCAACATTGAACTCTTTGGTTCTTTTGGACTGTGACTTCCATGATCCCTCACCATTGACTATGTTGGCTATGGTTGGAAGGAGTTGTAGTTGAAAACATGTGAAGAGCAAAAGGTGTCATACCCCTGTTCTAGAGTGTTCAGCCATAATTCTACTACCATTCAAAATAAAAAGAGAAGGCTAGGCTTGATACTGCAAGCAGCAAAGCTATGGGTCCGAGGAAATAAGTATTTTTAGAAACCAAGTAGTTCTGCAGAAATAATTAGAATTGCAAGGAAACAATGGCATAGTTTTATAGAGAACAGAAAAGCAGAAAAGCAGACAGTTGCTTCTAATGTTCAAAGGCATTTCTGAGTTATTAGCACATGGATCCCATTATAGACCTCCTCTCGACCAATCAAAATGCTCTGAGGGCAAACTATAATCTCTGATCTAGACCTCCTTCCAAACATTGCAACTTTAACAGTAGCCTAAAATCATTCACTTTGCTTTTTAGTTGCAGGACTCCATGTGCTAATAGCCTTATTATCCCTTGGGATAAAGAACCTTTCTCCAACTTTTGACCCTCAGATTTGCCTCAGGCAATATCCTGGGGGTGGCCTTTGCCCATAATCATGACACCTCCCTCAGTCTATAAGCTTAATTATAAGAATGGGCTCTTTGGAAGCCCCTTGGGGAATAACCTGGGGCTGGGGGGTGTCATGATCCTGCGATCATTCATGACCTCTCACCCGTTCTGTAACGCTTAATTATAAGAAAGGGCTTTTTGGTAGAACTGGAACTATCGACTGGGGTTAGTGCGAGCGCATGGCACACTCATTGTACTCCTCGCTGCCATGCTGCCCCCAGGTTGTGGCGATCTGGGTCCCTCAGAGGCAGCCATAGAGAGTGTAAGGGAGGAAGAAGCATGGGTGCAGTTGTATTTACTCTACAGGAAGTAACTAGAAGGATTCTAAATCAGAAAAATGGAAAGCCACAGGGCCCGATTGGGTCCTGCTGGACTTCAATACACCCGGGCCCCTAATTTGGGGTTCGATTCCCTTGAAGCTTTTCTGTAACATAGCTGATAGATTAGTAGTAAAAGAGTCGTGGAAAAAAATTGGAGATGGTACCTATTTTTAAGACAAGTGAGAGAGTAAACCCAAAAGGCTGCTACCCAACTTCCCTGATGGTTCACGTGCCAAGCTCTCTGGAAAGTTCTTAGAGGCCCAGGTGTGAGACTGGGGATTTATGAACAAGGCCATCATCCTCCCCAGCTAGACTTTCTAAAGGTGAAAGTACTATAGAACAGTGCATCATTGCACATCCGGTCCTTGCTAAGGGCCTCCTGGTTTGAAGAACAAATGTTTTTTAGCTTTAATTTAAGCACAGCTTTTGTCCTTGTTTCTAGAGCCAAGCTGGGCCTTCCAAAATGCACAGCTGCACTATATTGTAATAACACGGCATGCGTTACCTCTGGACCCCTTGGTTACCGAGTGTGCCTAGGTTGTGTCTTAGCCCCCCGAACCGCCTCTTTTCTTTTTATTTTGTGTTTAAATTGACTTGATAGAAGAGTGCAGTGCATGGCCGTCCACTCCGTTGCTTGTATTTGCGGGTGGCACTTATTATGGCCAAGAAAAGCAGAAGTAGATCTGGTTAAGCCAGAGTCAAAATGTTGAGCTTTTGTGAGAAATATATTTTGGTCAGGAATATCAGATAGTAATGCTAACGCTGGAGGGCCAATACAAACACCCCAATCTTAGATATGTGGTTAACAAACAACCCGTGAAGCTGATTCCTACTGCACTAGTAACGCATGTGGTATTGCCAGAGCCAAGATCACGATGGGGTGGTCGGCAGCGGCAATTCTAGCCCCTTGTACGAAGTTGTGTAGTTTATAGTGCACTGCAGCATTTAACGTGGTGCGGGTGCAATAAGGGGATGGAATGCAAGAGAAGCTTTTCATTCCATGAAAAATACCCATACTCCCAGAAACCCTTTCAGTAAATAGGTTGGCGGAAAACATCCTGGTACACAATTAAGCCAACATTGGGTAGTTAAGTACTAAGTTCTAACTTTGGCAGGGTGACCATGACTGGATTTTCACTGCGAGAGTTAATGATTTCCCAATACAAAATCAATAAGGTCGGGCGGCCGAGGCATGCAGGAGGGATATTTAGGACAATAGACAAGGAAATCTGGTTTACAAATACAAATTTTAGTCCTCCATGTGCAAAGCAAATTCTTAAAGTCATAGGCCCTAATTCATGGAATTATTTGCATGGAAAATAGGGAACTTGCGCGCCATTCTGTGCGAAAATCCCTGTTCGTTGATTCATGGAATTTAATGTGTAGTACTTTTCTTGAACTTGCATGGAGTTCGCAAAGGCTTGGCACGTCCCTGCAAGCTGTCGAGGCCCTTGCGCAGACTCCACACAGAGCGTGGGCGTAGCTTGCGCAGCGGGGCAGTACACCAAAAATGGGAAGAACTTGCAAAAAAATGGACGTTCCGAGGAATGGCCTGCAAGCATTCCCTCGCATGCCCACAATCACGCGGGACGAGACGTATATTCAGGGATTCGATCGTGCAACCTCTCGACCGGAAAATGGCCACGCAAATCCTTCATACTATCCGCCACCCGAAGGCAGGTGTAAGTACACTTGCACGTAGGATTTGCAGCGCAGAGGTGGGGTTGCATGTTAGATATAGTGGTGCGTGTACATGACTGGGGTTTCCCATCTGAATTAGGGGTGCACTTATGCAGTTTAGCGGGGTGCAGGAACGGTTTAGGGGGTTCGCACGCAGATTTCCAGAGTAATTACAGAGTTATGATTTTTTATACGCATGTTGTCGGGGTGCCATATCCAGTTACGGGGGATCCCTCTAGGGTCCCCGAGATGCAGGTCTGCTTGCGGGGGACCCCATGCACTGTTTGAAGGGTGTGTGTATTTGCGCCCGGGGGACCGCGCAAAGGTAGCTGTTCTGGCTGTTTATGCTTTGTGTGTGGGGTGTCAGGGGTGTTCTGGCTGCGACTTGTGATTACGGTTACTTTGTGCTGTAAATTCCATGAATACGCGGAGCAGGCATTTTTTAATTCTATCTCTTTCTCTCTCTCTCTCTTTCTCTCTCTCTCTGTCTCTCTCTCTCTCTGTCTCTCCCTCTCTCTCTCTCCACATACGGCTCCTTGATCTTCTCTCACTCATTTTAATCCCTCTTCCACTTCCCTTTTCTTTCTTTCCACCCTTCCAGGTTTCTTTCACGTTCCCTTTCTCATCCAGCATACTTTATCCAGTCTAGCTCCTCAAACCCACCTGGCATTGTTCTTCATCCAAAGGGGTTTTTCATAATGTCTCTCTTTATTCTGTAGTTCTTGCTTTAAACTTCCCTTTTTTCGTCCTCTTTGCCTCTGCTCCCATGCTTTGTCTCCAAGACAGCCTGCCTGGGTTCTTCCTCCTCTGCCCCCAAGCGTATAGTTCCCCATGCCTTGCACCCTTTGTCTTTATCCCTCCCTTCTAAGCCCTTCTCTCTCTCTCTCTCTGACTCCTTTTCCCATATGGGGTGCCTTCAGGTTTCTGAATCTCTAGCTGATTCCTTTTCACTTTTTGCACTCACATTTCTCTTCACTCTGCACATCGGTTTCCTCCTCCAATTTCATGTCCCATTTCGCTTTCTTCTTCTTCCCTGTTCTCCCTGAATCTCACATCGTTATCACAAACACTGCTCTTTTCTTCCCTTCCCAACATTTAATGTTTATCCTGAGTTCTTCCCCTCTCATTGCCTCCTCCTCCTGCCCACTAAAGTGACTCACAGAATTTGGTGTTGTCCCAGGTTAAAGCCTCATGAGGCCGACCAACTCCACAATTATGATGGTTGAGCCTTTCCTAGCTCAATGTCACCTTCCAAGGCCAGGCTGTACCCCTCTTCTTCAGTGGGCACTGAAGAAGAAGGGCTGTACCCCTCTTCTTCAGTGGGCACTGAAGGGCTGTACCCCTCTTCTTCAGTGGGCACTGACGAAGAAGGGATGTACCCCTCTTCTTCAGTGGGCACTGGCCTGCTGGCTATGGAATGTATTCCAGATTCTCTTCTCAACCGCTGACTTCCTTGTGAGTTCTTTCCTTCCAGAGTCTAGTCAATTTAAGTAAGGCTGTGGGCAGCCACAAGGGACATCTTTGCACAAGACAAAGCTAGGATGCAATGTATATTATGTGCTGATCAGCAGATGTTGTTGTTACCAATCTAAGGGGCAAAAGGGAGTTCACCAACACTCAAGGATGTGCAGTGATTTTGTTTAAGCTGCCCCTAGAGTAAACTTTCCCAGAATTCTCACCCTAGGGGAGCTATAGAATTGGATGTCACAATCCTCTCAGATACGCGGCAGTGCTGACTTATATGAGCCACAATCCCTTTGCTTTCAGATGAGGGAAAGGTAGAGTGTGGGGAGCAGTGAAGGAAAAAAGTGGGCGCTGTAAGGAACTCATGGTGGCAACAGTAAAGACAGACACAAGTGATCACAGTTCAATTGTGTTTATTAAACTGAATATGTAGGTTTGAAAAATACCTTATCTAAACCTAAAGCTAAGATTGGAGCAAGCTATGACCATCAAATGAAAAAATAAGGTAGGCCTGGTGGCGTCATGTCAAATAAAAAGGGCCTATACTAAAAAAAAACTATTGCCAGTCCTTCAGCTAAATACAAAAAGAAGAGTGTGGAATAAGGTTCACAAGAAAGAAAGAAGTGTTCACAAATGATAAGTCAGGATGTGTAGCTGGGGTCTCCCTTCCCCACGTTTTTAGCACGAGACAAGGTGGGACTTCTGAGCACAGCACACTCTCGAGCTTTCCCAGCACGAGACGACAGTTCCATTCTCAGTTATCAGGACCGTCGATGGTAAAGTCTCTTGCCTTCAAGGATCTGATGCAAACAAATAAACAAACAAAGGAAGTTCTGTTCCAAATTGACATTGGGTGATGACTTAACCCCTGGGTCCCCCTCTTCGGGGCGCAGACCCCTCAAACAGTACTTATCAATATCAGGATCTTCGGAAGTTGTCTCTTCTGCTTCCGAGGATCTGATAGGTTCAAACAATAAACAAAAAGTTCTTTCGAATTGTACTTGGGGGGACTTTCTTCACCCCTGGGTCCCCCTCTTCCAGGCACAACCTGCTCTCAAATATCAGCTTCCCGAGCGTCAGATTCACTCTAGCTTGTATTCTATAGATCTCTTATTATTGCCTTCATTTGTCAATGGGGTAATGGTTTTCTATCCCCTGGATCTCCCTCTGCCAGGCTCAGACCCTTCTTGAATATTGACCTCCCTTCATCAGGTTCACTCTGGCTTTTGCAAAGATATTTTTCTCCTTGACATTCACAAATCTTAATGTCTTTTTAAACAGTTCTCCGTGGACATCACTCAGCCAGGTTCACTTTTGTCAACACACTGTTTCTTGGGACTTTTGACTTCTTCCGTCTTTATTGGCATCCCCCCTCGGTTCACTCTTGTCATTTCACAATTCCTTTCTCTTTCTCTGGGATTCAATGGTTTTTTGGTCAAAGACTTTTAACTGTACAGGGATTTTGCTAGACCCCTGTATGACCACTTTGACCTTTCCTGGAGGCTCTCCTACGACCTTCTGGTATCAGTAGTTTCCTTCAAACATGGGATCGACCAGTTTCTTGAGTGAGCACCCATGTGGTGCCAGACCCCTCTGCAGCTGGTCTTCCCTAAACACTTTATAGTTGTTTGAACTTTCCTCAATGTGCCACTTTGCAACTTTCATTCAACACAGTTCAGTTTCTTTATCGGTTCTTCCGTCGACTCACAGGCTGTGTTGAACCGCTTGGCTTTCTTTTTATATGGAGTCAAGGCCGGCACCATGGTAGCAGGTGTCTCCCTCTGTCCTGATTATCAGCATAGGCACGGGCCGTGCACTGTTGACATCTGCTGCAACACACTTGGGCTATTGTTCGTGGTCTTACAATTCCTTCTGCAGAGGTTTCACAGGCTTTGCTTAGAAAGGGTAGGGTCGCTTCTCTTGCCGTCACCCTCTCGGTTCGTGCCATCTTTCTCCTCCTCTTGAACTGCTGTGCTGAGTTAGTTCTCTCGTCGTGCAGTCTGCCTTGCTCGTCCTGTGCTCTCGTGCTCCACCTTGTATCAATGTGGGGAAGGGAAAGGGCTGTCAGGCGTGTGTGATTCTGGCTGATTGCCGAACTCTGCCTGACCCTTGTATTTGGGCATGTCAGGTAAACGGCTCTGTTGTTAGTCCGTTGTCTTTCGCGGTTTACAAAGGCGTTTGTGTGGAAAAGGGGGGGTAGTGTTTCTTAATGTCCTATGTTGTAGGATGGGGAAAAGGTGTTGCAAGAAGGGGGATACCGCATCTCACCCGTCAGTGTCTCACTTCCACTTCCAGAGGACCCCCCCATCCAGGTGATCCTCCCTCACTAGTCCACCCCCAGGAACTGGATCCAATAGCGATGGCCGTGTCCTGGCCACCTTGATGACAGACCCCCGGGGACTAGTCGGAGAGACACCTTCAGGTTTCTCACAGCGCCAAGGAACTGAAATGTTGCCATTGTTGTTTCTATATTCAGACTCTTCTTCCTGACCCTCCTTAATCCGTTCCCCTTAGTTGTTTTCCACCACCCACTGCTCTCTCTAAGTTTGGGGGAAGTCTCAAGCACCTGGTGGACTGGGCAGCTGCTTGGATTCCATGTTGCTCTTGTTGCGATCTGTGGACCTGACAGACCAGCACTTAATCTTAGGTAATGTGGGGTAGATTTAGACTTGTTTTAGGGCCAGATTTAGCAGTCGTAGTTAGTTTTAAGATCTGAAAGCTATGGATTGTGTGGGTTTATGCAAAGGTGTGCATTTCCTTTTTCAATTATACTTTATCATTTCTTTCAGTCAGGCATGTCATCAATCAACAATTGCGAACAAAACACAGAACTCCTTTGATGCTTAAACAAACCGTTGTGTACTGCCCACCCCCTCCACAAACCGTGCAGGTGATAGGATTAATCCTGCAAGCCAGTCCCTGTAGTCTTTCTTAATCATTTCCGGTAATTCTAAATGACCCTATAGTTTTCTCTCCCCAAAGGGACGCTTTGTGATTTTTTTCACCTTTCTGATCTCCCCCTGGGATAGTTCTCACCTTGCAAACACTCTATCGACTTTCAGTCCCCTGTGATACTATTAGTCTGCGTGTTTGAGCACTCTTTCACCCGGTACAGGTACCATTTCTCCTCTATGTTCCTCATTAATTCATGGATCAACTGCGTTAGTATCTCCATTTGGTACTAGTCCTTCACTTTTCCCACCAGTCTTTGCCTTCCCGGTAGGCACACCCTAGCCGCCAACAGCATATAGTGAACCATGTGTGGTGGGCGCTGTGCCCCTTCCTACCTTGGTGATAAACAGAATAGGATCATGAGTGGACCTAGTGGTTTCTCTATCCTCTCATGCGCTTTAATCTATTTATGTATTTATTCATTTATATAGTGTGCCAAACCAGGGGGCACCTGTCTGATGGTTTGTGGAAGTACATGCATGCATAAAGTAGCTGGATTGAGGTTTTTGTAGAGGAAGGATACATGCATGCATACAGTTGCTGGATTGAAGTCATAATTGAGGAAGGATACATTCGGTAGGTACATACAGAAGAAAAAAAAAGGTTTGTTAACATAAAGGCACATGTACGCGTGCGGGGGTCAGTGGTATCACAGCTGGTTTTATAATTCTTGTGTGAATAACCATGTTTTGAGGGCTTTATGGAAGGTCCAGTAGGAGGGTCTGATCATAGTGAGAGTGGAAGGGCATTTCAGTGTTTAGCACCTACCACTGGGAAGCTGCACCGCCCTGCTTTCTGTAGCTTGAATCTGGGGATGTTGTATAAGTGCGAATAGGCAGCGCATGTAGGTCTGCTGGATTGTGATTTTGAGAATTTGCTTGACAAGTATTTAGGGGCAGTGTTGGCCAAGAACTTGTGAGCCAGAGAGAGAGTTTTGAACACAATACGCTTGTGGACTGGGAGCCAGTGGACATTACTTCTGGCAGCTGAGATATGATTTTTCTTAGGGATGTTAACGGCAGCTCTTAACGCATTATTTTGGATGACCTCTAATGTTTTTATAGTGTGGGTATTTGAGCCTGCAAAGAGGGCATTGCAGTAGTCTATCCTTGATAGGATGAGGGCTCGGCAATCATGATGCAGCTATCTGAGCTTAAGAATAGTCCGCAAGCGTTAATATGTTCAGAGATGTAAGCTGCGGCAGGAGCGCTAGAGTTTGCCTGTCTGGTTAGTGAGAGGGAAGAGTCACGGTAAACCTCCAAGGTTTTTACTTCTTTTGAAACCGTGATGGTGTTCCCATCAATGATGAAGGATTTGTAGAGTTTGCTGAGTTTATTTAGGCTAGATTGCAAACCGATAAGGAGGAGCTTGGTTTTCTCATCGTTTAGGTAGAGCCCATGCTGTGCGATCCAGGATTGGACGGTTTGGTAG
The DNA here is from genome assembly GCF_040938575.1 of Ambystoma mexicanum. NCBI lineage: Eukaryota > Metazoa > Chordata > Amphibia > Caudata > Ambystomatidae > Ambystoma > Ambystoma mexicanum. Next base: position 970,303,380 of record NC_090936.1, on the reverse strand, counting down.
GTTTTGCTCAGTAGGTTTGAGTCATTGTCTTAGGTGCCTGCGATGTGGAGGAGAATTTGGGTATCATCCGCATAGTTCATGTAGGTGATACCCAGGTTTTCCAGGAGGTGAAAGAGAGGCTTGGTAAAGATGTTGTGTAGTGTCAGGGAGACGCATGAACCTTGGTGCACTCCACAGGTGACTGGTGCTGGAAGGGCCTCTGCCGTGGGGGAGAAGACCCTCATGGTGCGGTTAGACAGGAAGGATTCGATTTAAGTTATGCCTTTGGTAGAGAAGACGGCCGCTGAGGAGAGATGTTGGCAGAGGATTCTGTGATCCACAAGATCAAAGGCGGCTGAGAGGTCTAGTAAGAGCAGGAGAGCTGGTTTAAATTGTCTTTTATCTCCTCCATTTGGACTTTAAGGTCCAATAGTGCAGAATCTGTATCGTAGCCTGGACGGAAGCCAGATTGGCATAGGCCCAGGAGGTTGTTGAGTTCCAGGTAACTTTGGATTTGCAGGTAGGCTGCTCTGTCCAGAATTTGTAGGAGGAACGGTACTGTCGTGATGGGGCGATAGTTGGTAGGTATGTTAGGGTCAAGCATGGGTTTCTTGAAGAGGTGGAGGACCCATGCATCTTTCAGCTTCATTGGTACGATCCCTGTTTAGAAGGATGAGTTAATAAGTGTGGCAATGAAGGGGGCAAGCTCAGTTGTGCTGTCTTTAACGATCTAAGCATGCCAGGTGTCACCTTGGCATCTGGACAGCTTCAGCCCTTTGATGATTTTGTTCACTTCAGATACTGTGACTGGCGTAAACCCGAAGAGGTAGGTAGAGGTCTGTAGTGGTGTTTCGGAGTCTAATGATATTTGAGTAGGTGTTAGTTTGTTTCTTTTTTTTAGTTTGTAGTAAGGTGAATTTGTCTAGAAGAGCCTTCTGGATGTTTGCACACCAGCTGGAGTTTTTGAGGTAGCCATCAAGGGTGGGGACAGGAGATTCGAGTTGTCTTAGGATGGCGAAGAGCTCTTTGGTACCTGAGTTAGCATTAACTATCCTCTCATTGTAAGTTTTACTTTTGATATGGAGAATGGCCTATTTGTAGTTTTTCTAAGAAGCAGCAACATATTCTTTGTTGGCTATTGTGGGATGTTTCTTCCAGGAGGTCTCTTAGAGGCACACAATTCTTTGAGGTTGGGTGTACCTCCAGTTCAAGTGGGCTGTCGGTTTAGGTTTGCACATGCTCATGGGAGCGATCTTGTCCACTGCTGTTAGTGGAGTTTGTTTGTATAGATCTACCATGGCTGTGGGGTCATTGCTGGAGATTGCATTGGTTATTAGAGGTCACAGTAGTAGGAGTAGGTTGGCTGCAGTGATGTTGCAGGTGTTTCTTGACAAGGCAGATGGTGCCCATTTGGGGCAGGGGCTCATCCTTTAGGGAGTTGTTGGAGATGGTGAAAATAATGGTATTGTAGTCTGACCAAGGACAAGGGTTGTTTGAGAGAATGTTGGTGTTGCAGTTAGTGTCTGCTAGCCAGTCAAGCATGCAACCTTTTTCGTGTGTACAGTTAGTAATGCGATGTGTGAAACCTAGGGACTCTATGGAATTGGCAAGGGAAAGTGCATTGTCGTCAGAGGGGTCATTGAGACCCAGATTCATATTACCCATGAGGATGATTCTGTAGGATGTCTTGGTGTTGGTTGAGAGCAGTTGCGCGATATCTTCCTCGAAGGAAAGCAGTGGGCCTGGTGGTCTATAGGTAAGGTGGAGGGAGAGGGTCACTGTAGCCGTGTAGGCAAATTTAATGGAGAGCAGTTCAACTGATGAGGATGTTGGGTTAGGAATTTCTCTGATGGATAGTACCTTTTTTGCTATGAAGGATATTACTCCTCCTTTGGAGCCTTGTCTATCTTTTCTCACGATAGTATAGCGGTTTGGAATAGCTAGGGAAAGGGCTGTGCCCACGGCTGGGTGGAGCCATGTTTCATTGATGGCTATAAAATCAAGGTTGTTGGTGGTGATGAGGTCTGAGATGTCTAAGGCGTGGGCAAGGAGGGATCTTGTGTTGATGAGTGCTCCTTTGAGAAGTGATGGTGAGATGTCTGAAAGAGTGTCATTAGTAATAGAGAGTTCTCTGTGGTATCTAGGGTAGTAGTAGGGGTCAGAAGATCCCGTGTAACTTTGGCCTTGGAGCGTGTCGAGGTGGTGGGCATTACAGTGCATCTAGTACTCAGAATCACTAAGTTTGAAGCCAGTAGAGTGCAGGCATGTGTGAGGATGGCAGTTGGCTCTGAGTCAGTAGGGTTAGGCGTGATAAGGTTGTTGTGTGCAGTGTTGTCGGCTACGGATGCAGTAGGCAACATTTTGTAATTGTCTGCAGTAGCACTTAGTGCAGTCGTGTTTACCATACCATTTGTAACAGTGGCAGTATTCATCCATATACATTTGAGATTACAGGCTGAAGGGTCAACGACATTTGACATGCATTTGGCATTAATAGCTCTTGGGTCAACAACATTGGAAATGCATTTGGCATAAATAACTCTGGGGTCAACAGCGTTAGATATACATTTTGCAGCAGAGGCAGTTGCAGAAAACTTCCCGACACTATCTCTGTACTTTGCCACAGCTCCATCACATATGCACATACATTCTCCAACAATGGTCACAAACTCCCCTGTACATTCTGGCCAAACAAGTGAGAGGGTACTGCCATTGATGAAGGAGCTTGAAGCGGTGCACTTTATATTGATTGGAAATGGAGCTCTTACTGACCCGATCACATATATTTGCCCATAACGTTTCCCCGATATCGAGATTTCCAGTGCTACCTCCCGTTCACTCTTTGCTGATATTAGATCTGGTCCTTTCCTCTCCAGTAGGGTTTTGTACGCTTTGAAGATTGGGTCCCTTGCACCCACATGGGTATACATTAAGGTTTAAAAGTCTGTCAACTTCTGTGATATTTTAATTTTCCAATTCTTTTCTGTGAGTACTCCTTTGAGTTCCAAATAAGAGAAAACTGACAGTGTGGCTATATCTACTGATTTCTCCAGTGTGTGAATGTCAATGAAGAGTCCCTGCCTCCATCGCTGTCCTATTCTCTTCCTGCCAGCCTCAAACCAGCTCTGGGAGTGAGCTGGGTCTGCTATTTCAGCTAAGAAAGGGGGTGCCGAGATGCAGGAAAAGGGGAAGGGCCTGTTAGTAATTTTTCCAGTCCCTCTTGTATGCCTCCAAACTCTCCAAAGTGGATCCAATGAAGGACAGTTTTTTACGGGACTTATGCTCATCCCTGTAGGGACCCACAGCCACCCCCCCTACTGTGACTGTACCCATTGTTTCCTGGATGGATTCTTCCGGAAGACCAGAACTACTATGAGTTGGGCCATCGTGTAATAGCAGACCCTGTCCGGCAGGCCCGCCCCACTGCAAATTCTAGGGGATGTCATATTGCGAAAGAACAAAGTAGCCTTGTTTTTCTCCTAAATGAATCTCCAGAGGCCTATCTTAATTTCCCCTAGGTAGGTTTTTGGCATTGCTTTCAGTAACATTGTAAACAGAAACAAGAGTCTGGGGAGAATGTTCATTTTTATAGCTGTCCCTTTCCTTTAATTGGTTCCATGGGAAGGGCGGGGTAATTTTTCTCCAATAACGCCAAGAGGTCCACTGTGAACCACACACCCAGAAACCTCAGATTATCCCATGTTATCATAAATTAGGTTGCTTCAAGGACCTGCCTTGCTCCTAAAGGCATCAGGACAGACGTTTCAATATTAATTTTATAATCCGAGAGCTGTCCACTGACATTTTGATGTTAATTGTATGACCTGAGGGCTCTACACACTTTACCAGCCCTCAAAGAAGGGCTGGGATTGTATTACAGAACCACATCGTCAGTGAACAAGGTCGACTTGGGCTCCTTCTCCCGACTGTGAATTCCGTCACTCGATTATTCATTATTATTTGCATCACCAGAGGTTCTATAACTAATGCGAACAGTAGGGGTGACAGCAGACACGCTTGCTGTGTTCCCCTACTTAGTTTGAACGCTCTAGATGAGCATGCATTTACAGCACCTGTGCATTTGATTTGAAGTGCAACTGGGCAATCCAATGTATCCATCTCAGTCCAAAGCCAAATGTTGTCAAGACTTCCAACAAGAACCTCCAAGAGACCCGGACAAACGCCTTCTCCATGTCTGAAGTCACCTCCTGCAGTAAGTCTGTGGTCTTGCAAATGTTATCCACCTACTGTCAGAACTGAACAAATCCCACCTGATCTGTATGGATCAGGTTTGGCATGTCTTACCTGTTTGCCAAAACTCGTTTTAGGATTTTTGCATCCACATGGAGTAACGAGATGGGTCTATATCAGGCACACTTCCTTGGGTTTCTCCTCTCCTTTTGTATTACGGAAATAGAGGCTCCTTAAAAAGGATGGTGGCATGTTGTGTTCTTCAACTATTGCAATGAACACTTTTTGGAGTGTCTGGGCTAATATCTATTGAACTCTTCTATAGAACACACTGTGAACCTGTCGGGTCCTGGAGCCTTTTCCTGTTTCATCCCATTAATGGCGTGAACTATTTCATTTTAATTTATTGGTTCTTTCAACACCTCTCAAGCCTCTTTGCTTAACTTTGGGGTGTCCAATTTCCTGAGGTCATCGCTAATACTATACTCGCCCCCCTTCCCCTATATAGTTCCTCATAATAATCAGCAAACATTGCATCCACGTCCTTTGGTACAAAGTTCTTTGTCCCGTAGGCAGTGTACACCCCCACCACCTGGTGAGTTTCTGTCTGTTTTTGCAACCTTTTAGCAACCATTGAGTCCACTTTGTCCCATTTATCATAAAACATTTGTCCTACAAGTTGTAATTTCTTGCATAATGTGTCATATTGTAGTTCTCTCAAATCTATTTAATTTGGACAATGGAGAACTGTAAGTCCTCTCAGGAGCTCACTTTACCCCCCTTAGAGTACAGGGCTTTATGCCTGTGATTCACTTCCTCTCTGTGTAGTGTCTGCTCTTTCTTTCTCTGGGAACACTTACTAATTAAAGGCCTCTAATAACAGCCTTTGTGGCATCCTATATCATCCCTATTAGCAACCTTTCATTCTCATTCATTTCCTTAAAAGCCAGTTCTCTCAGAGGTCTTTGCACTGTTATCTTCCCCCTTACCTCTAAGTTGTGGGCAGGCACATCAAAAATACGACCACCTCGTGGACCGTCCATGGCACAGGCAGAATGTCTGCTGTTTATATCATCCCGTTTCCCCTCTATGAACAAATTAGCAATATTTGAATAGCTCATGTGGAGGAAATAAAATGTCAATTCCCTTTTCGTTGGATGCTTCTCTCTCCATGTACCTAATAGACCCCAATCTGTAAACAGCTCTTGAAAAGCACTTTTCTGATCAGTACTTGTACCTGGGCTATCGCCTTTAATAGTTTGCTTGTCCTTGTGTGGGTCCACAGTCCAATTCAAATCCCCTCCCCCTGACAATGCTTTGGGACATATAGGGCAGTCACTGTGACCTCCAAACCCTGTAGGTTTCTGTGTCAAACCGGGAGCCTCCCATCCATCAACCTCCTAACCCCAGGGTTTCCTAGCTGGAATTGTTTACTTAGTAATATGTCTGCATATTCATCCTCTTGAGATGCGCATAGGGAGGAACAAATTCCCTGCCACTTAATATTTCTTTTTTGCCCGCTCCTGTAATGTGCTTCTTCGATGAATAGGACATCTAATTCCTTGTTTTCAAATTCACAAGCAACCAATAATAATATTAGTGGTTAAGGCCCTTTACATTCAACCTCACTATTCTCGATCCGTCATCTAGCTTATCCGTCATCCCCTGGGAGTTTGTGTACCCCTTTGCAATCTCTTGCACTCCTTATATCTCTTAATATCCCCTTTGTGCCTTCTGATGTCCTTTACCCTTTAGGTGGTTCCATACTCTTAGTTACCATATCCATCACCCTATCCTGGTCCCTGCCAGCACCCATACCCTTCCTATGCTCCTCCCCTGACAATCACAGTCCACATTCCAGCTCACCTGTTTTTACGAGCGCAGGAACGGATTAGGCTCGTAAACCCTTCTTGGGGAGCACCCTAAACTCTCACCCCATCCCCACCGGTGTCTTGAGCTTAGAGAACTCCACAGCACTCCCACCCCACACCTCCACCTTTTCCCACCCTGTCTCCCCCTCACTGTCCAACACCTGCCCCTGCTACATTTTATCAAGTACAAAAACAGTTTCAATGTATAATCTGTAGCTATTTTATCCCTCTTGCATCATAGTGCCCCAACCTCCCTTCCAAAGTAAGATTTCCTTACTCGAGTACTGCTACCCCTCCTTAACAGCACTCATCCATTTCTGCTCCCACCTTTTGTTCACCATGTGTGTTCAAACGGCAAATGTTGGGGGTGCCTGGCAGTTTTATTCTGCTCCTTCGTGTATCTTAGTGTTTTTCTGAGCCACTGACATTGACTGCTATACTTCTTCCTGTGCAAAGGTTGCACTAATTATCATGTCATCTCTTCAATCTCATCCTTATCCTTTATGATGTAGGACTCTCCTCTAAGTTCAAAATTAATGCAAATGGGTTGGTGCCTCACCTGAACTTGATCCCTTTTTTTCATCCAGCCAACTCATGGGGGTTCTGCATTCTCTCCTCTTAGTTAATTTGTAGGCAGATAGATCATGCAGGTAGCACACATGCGAGTTGCCGGAGTGAAGATTCCTGACAGGACTCCCCATCCAATAAAGGAAGATATAATGGGAATGAAGAAGAGATAACTCAGATGATTGCTGAACAGCATTTGAGAACATTTAATCATATAGAGCTTCTAAAAGAAGATTCTAGGACACCATTCCAAATAAGTATCCAGCTTTAGTCAAGTAGTACTTAATGTTCAATGGAAAATTACAATTTGCTGCAAATGCCTTGAGAACGACTTTGTGTCGAAACATGTGTCGGCTGTGATTGGAAGATAGCAAATTAGAATAAATCCAGTTTTTGAATATGCATTAGCTGTATTGATTAAATTGTTGATCATATTTGAATGCGACATAAACTCTCTTGGCAAGCGCAACTCACGTATAACTAGCTATCAGGTTATATGTGGGTTTGGGATTTGGCTTATAATTAGGGATGGGTTAGGTTTAGAGTTTGTGGTTAGGTCTGCATTTATGCTTAATGCTTGACGTTCATTTTAGGGATAACATTTAGGATAAGGCTTAGGCGTTGTGTTTAGGTGCAGGGTAACCCTAACCTCAACTTAGATAACAATATTATTAGACCAAATGGTGAAAATCCAAATGAAACCATTCCAAAAACATATTGTCCGAATGAGTTAGTCAAATTGCGGTAGTCAAAATGATTGTAGCCCTAATGAACCACATCTGGCTCAGTGATTGAAAAAGTGATGGAGGCTGGAGAACACATGCATAGTACCCATCTGGAAACAGATGTGTAGCCAGTAATAGGCTAATTGTTTATGGTGGTTACTTAATGGTAGATTATAGTAATGGGATAACCTTCAGATCACCACTATTGGGAGAAAACCTAAGACTTTGCCGTCCACAATTTCCAAGTCTTTTTCCACTCACCAGATTATGTATCCTCCATCAGCTCTCCAGAAGTCCTTTCTTTTTGACTCGTCACTATGCTCTGCCCTCATCCTTCAATAATACCTGTATTGTGTGACCTACACCTTTCTTTCTTCACAAGCCCTTTTCATCTGGGCTCATACCAATCTCTCTGCCCTGATTCTATAATGTAGCAGTCACTTCCCTGTGTCCTTACAAGTCTCTGTGCCATGCACCATCCTCCAGTGGTCTCTTCTCTCTCAGCCCTTACCAGTCTCTGTGACATCCATCATTTTTCTGTTCCTTCACAACTCTGTGTGGTCTGCACCCATCATTCAAGTCTCACTTTTGTGAGAAACCAGAAGGTGTCTCATTCACTAGTCGCCGGGCATCTGTAATCCAGGTGGCCAGGAAACAGCCATCACTTTTAGATCCTGGTCCTGGGGGTGGACCAGTGCGGGAGGATCACTTGAGTAAGGGATCTTCGGGGAGTGGGACACTGGATGGTGAGACGCAGTATCCCCTTCCCTGTAACATCTTTACCCCATCCTACCAGGTAGGATATTTAAGAACTCTACCCTTCCCCCTTTTACACCGCAAACACTTTCACACGGACAGCCAGCTATGAGAGAAAACAGACTAACACCCAAGCAGTTTACCTGACATGTTCCAACACAATGGTTAGATGAGGTCAGGCAATTACTGACCATCACACGCACCTGACTTCCATTAAGCTTCCCCACATTGATAAAAGGCAGAGCACGAGAGCACACTCTGAGCAAGGCAAAGAACACAAGGAAACAGCAGCTGGATGAGAAAAGAAAGGCAGCAAAACAGAAAGGGATTGCAAGGAGAGAAGTTCCTTTGACCTTTTATACAAGGAACCATTACTTTCCAGAAACCATTACTTTCCAGAAACCTCGAGAATAGAAAGCATAAGACCAGGAAACCAGGCTGAGGAATCCTGTATTGTGTTTCAGAGATACACAATACAGAGAGGTCCTCTTGTGTCAATAATCAAGGCGGGGAGAAGCAACAGCTTCCGTGTTACCGACCTTGGCTCCAAGAACAAAGCAGCATCAGTGAAATCAACACAGCCGGTGAGTTGGGAGACCGATAGAAGACCTGTCTGTTTAAGCCAAGGTTGCAAGCATCATCGCTGGAATGAACATTGTTAAACTGCGTGTGATAAGAGACGCAAGTAATTTCGAACTGCTGATGAGTGATTGAACTTTAAAAGCAAGATACAATACCTATGACAGAGTAATCCGGCACCCTGTGGGTTCTCAAATTGAAAGTCTGTGTAAGGTATCCAACTTAAAAGTGGCAAAAAAGAAAGTGAGAAAAAGGTTATATCAAGAAGAGAAAGAGTAATTGTGAATCGAAGTGGTCCTACGACGGGTCAAGCAAAATCCCATGAACAGTCAAACATTTTCGATTTTGATTAAGTAGAGAACGTTTGAAAAAGTAGATAATTTGGTCCGAGCCCGGCAGGTGGGCAGAGGGAGACCAATTGAAGTTTTTGTGTTAAAGTGGGTCTGAGCCCAGCAGAGGCGGACCTGGGGTGAACAGTAATTCATCCGAGAAGTTGAATATGTTAAAGTGGGTCTGAGCTAGGCACAGGGGTCCTGGGGTGAACAGTAAATCACCTGAGATGTTGTATATGTGAAATCCTAAGAAGAAAGGAACTTTAATGTTTGTTGCATCAGGCCTTCTGAAATAAGAGACTTTGAATGGCAAAGAGACTTTAGCACAGAAGGCCCTGATGTTGAGGTTTTGAACTGCATCCTCGTGCTAGAGAAAGCCAGAGAATGTGCTAAACTCGAGTTTGCGGCCTTGTCCCGTGCTGAAAACGTGGCGAAGGGAAGCCAATGGCTTAAATATCCTGACATATCATTCTTTGAACACGTTTTCTTTTACATAACATTGTTTCCCACACTATTTGTATTTAGAAGTAAGGATTGGCAATAGGTTTATTAGTATAGGCCCTTTTATTTTGACTGACTCGATGAGGACTGCGTTATTATATTTGTTCCCATCTTTAGATTTAGGATTAGATTTAGGATTAGATAGGCGTTTTTCAAACCCAATTGAAGTTCAATAAACACCCATGAACTGTGATCAATTGTGTGTGTCATACTGTTTGATACCATGCCTTTCTTACACTTTCCTCTGACTGTACATCATTTCCTTATGGAAAAGCAGCAGTTCCCCAAACATTGCTAATTAGATCATCCAGAATCATCTCCGCAGCTTGCCTCTCTTCACTTGTGCTTCCTGCTGCTAATTTTCTCTGCTCTCTATCAAGGGTTTTCTGTCTTCTGCTGTTTTTTTTTCTCTTCTATTTTTTTTAACCCCAACTAGTCCATTTGATGATATTCCCTTGCTCTATATTGTAAGGGTGCAGAAGTAGACACGTGAAACAAAGGTGGCATGCTTGTTGGCACAAATGTTTATTTAACAGAAAATAAGGAAGAACCCTACCTGTCCCTATGACTAAGAGGGGTTTTCCTGCCTCAAAAAAACTGAGAATGGCATCAGAAAGTCTGTTAAAAACAAATAGTCCACTGTCATAGGTCCCAAACCTATTACTGTCCCTTACACTTCAAAAGAAAAGAAAAAAGTAGGCTACACCCCAACTCCATAAGAGTGGCTCCCTCCTTTGGAAATATTTTTAGACAGTTTGTGAGTGATGCAGGAATATCCTTCTTCCTCTGGTTTTTACTAGAGTTTTATGTATTGTTCCACACAGATGGGGAGGAGGTCTTTCTTCCCCAGACCTTCTCAGGTGATTTGATTATAGTTCCAAAAACAAGATTGGGAAGATGTCTCCCTTCCCCAAGCCTCTTTCAGGCTCTCTTTTAATAGCATCAATATTGTCTGAATTTCAACCAAAGGATAAATCTTCCTTCAACTGGTTTTCTCATAACTCTTGCCAAAGGATCACTTTCTCTTCCCCTGGTCTTCTCTTTCCGTTACGTCGGTCCCAGACCCTTACCTCACACATTATAATGTCTCTTACTTAAGCCTGATTTACTATTCTGCTAGGTTTTATCTTGTAGGTACAACTCTCTCAGCTTCTCAGTATTCGGGTCACAGACCCCTTCCTCTGCTTTGTAATGCCTCTTAGTTAAGCTCAGTTCACTATCCTGCCAGGCCTCTCTTCGAGTCTCTCTGGGGTGTTCTCTCACCCAATATGTCCTTATTTGATCTCTCTACTTAGTCCCAGCTGGACATCAAAGATAGTTCTGCACTTCTTCCCAACCACAGACTCTGGGGTCTCCCTGTGCCTTCCCGGCCCCCCTCCGCGTACCTTCCAACTTGGTCCACAAGGGTTCCGGTACTCAGCAACACTGGTAAGCTTCACCAGCATCCCCTTTGGCCTGCCCTCAGCTTTCGCCGGCCCCGCTACGCTGGCTTCACTCCGTCGGGTTTCACCTGGGTCTCGCCTGGACCACTCGGACGGCTGTCTTCCTGCCACTGGACGTCGGGTTCGCCAGCCTTCAGGTAAGTCTTGGCTGTTCTCTGCCTTCTCAATCCCGCCTTATATCTACAGGCATTTAGGTGTGCAGCGTGGCATCGCTCCCAAGCTAGATGCTCCTCTGTGGCAGGACTGACCTTGAGGAGAGTCCTTCATCAGGTTTAATGGCAGATTGACTCTCGGATAGATAGCAATAAATAGCATGCTTGTTTTGGTTCCATGTAGGGCTCTTCATTGGCCTGCTACTCCTCGTGTTAGTACTTTTGGATTCATTCATGATCACTCTTTTCTCATTTTTCCTCGTCACAGTATTGTCTACTTGATAAACAGGGCTGCTAGGTATGAGGTAACTAGCAAAAGAAAGAGGAGACCTTCAGGGTGGCGATGCTTGGGCCCTAACCATGTTATTGGGTGAGCAGTGTTTGGCCGCATGCTAACTAACATACCGTGTTCTCCCCTGATAGTCTTCACTTCACCCACAGAGGGGTTCTCCTCTCATTGGATCCTCCCGCTAAGTACCAGCCCAGGGGGACTATTGGGGAGCTGCCTAACCTCCGTGGCCCCATGGGACGGTCCACCTCCCAGGGAGAAGCAACAGCACCAAAAGATTTGTCACAATATTCAACCCTGTTGTGTTGTTGCCCTCTGTTTCTACATTTAGCTCTAATTGTATTTCGTTTTGATTACCTGCCGTGTCTACTAACCAGGCGAGCCACATTAAAAACCATATTTCTTTGCACTTGCTTACTACACCATTCCTAAGCCACTGCTCTTTTAGGTGAAATGACAAGGCCACCACCAAAATATCACAATCTTGCTTAGGGCAGGCGTGAGGGTCATGGTAAAAATAAGTGGTATTCTGAATACTCCCTGCTCTTAAAATAGCACCAATTACAATTTGCGATTGCATGGGAAAATATGGCTTATTTACATCATGCAGTATTTTCTAAGTACGCTGTGCCACAATGTGATTCCACCCTGCAATTATGTGGTGAAGTATGAGCTTTGCTATCCGACATTTTATTAACTGGAACGTTCCATTAACCTCCATTTCTCAATTGCAGTAGTAGAACGGTTCCAGCAAAAAAAGGAAAAGGCTGATAAACAGATTGCCTGGGTGGCCAAGAGCTGAAAAACAGAGCAAACAGGGAGAACGTTTTGATATTTAGCCTTTTTGCTTTGTTTTCCAGCCTCCTGCCACCCAGATAACAGATGGAAGTCCACATCCTGTGTAAGCCCTATCTATTGTATTAGACCTGGACAGCCTGATTTTTTCCATGGTAAAGCCTTGATGTTCATTTACTCAACTAACACATAAGACAATGGATAAACCGGTGGGTACAACAAATACAGTAATATGTGGGTCTTTTGCCACCATTTTAATGCATGTGGACATCACCAGGCGGTCTAAATGTTTCAGCATGTCCATCATCGTTCTACACGGCCCTTCATCAGGGCAGGAACATTTCCCCCAAAGAACAGAGCCTTGGGGGTACAATCAGATGAATTCAAGAAGCTGAACTGCAGGATTCATTTAGTGGTAGAGCCGTAGTAAATCAACAAATAGTCTTGCTGGATGTTTCCACCAAATCATTCACAGAACATTGGAAAACCAAATGAGTTCTGCTTATTTTCTACATAACCCTGGCAACCTTCTCTTGCTGCAACCTATCAGCAATTAGTGAAATCAAGTGACAAACCTGCTCTATGAACTGACATTCAAAATTCAGCATTTCCCATTAAGAGTTTATAGCCCGCACAAAGGGACCAACAGCAACAACTTATGGTATGTTCTCATGTATTAAATTTGGTGTCCATACGAAAAAGAATTGAATGATAACACACTAGTACGTGTTTTTGCCCCAAAACCCTTCGAGTGAGCGTTCTAATTTTAATTTTACAAGGGGATTCGTTGGGTCAGATGGCATAAAACGCATTGAACACTCTTTTTCATGTTGACAAAAGGCTGCTTTACAGTGAGGCAATTGTGTTTCACAACAAATGTCCTCAGTCCCACCGCTCTATGTGGAAATATGTCCTTTCTTTCCTTATCTACTACTTGTGACATTCTGAACCCCTCAACCAACCTTTCAACAAGTGCTTCCTCATTTATCAATCAATAATATGTTTATTTGAATACAATGTCTCAGTATATATCATACAAAACAATTTACTAATTACATTTTCTTATTACTATACAGGTAAAATTGAAACAAAATCAACAGTGCTAATTCAGAACTTTCAATTTCAGATAAATAAAGTCCATTAAAAGATGCCCAAGACTCCAAATAATGTAACTCACCTAGAACCTGCATGTACATAAAATGAGCTAATCTATATCGTCGAACCATGAGAATCTGCACTGCAGGTCAAATATGTTTCTTACGAGCCGTGGCAAAATATCTACAAAACAATAACAAATGCATATTTGTTTCAGTAGATATTCCACTACATTTAAAACACTCTTTGTTCAGTCTGAGAATATGTGTATGCTATGCAGTGGGCATTGGTTCCTGGATTAAATAAAATCAGGTTGTTATTGGCTCGCTTTATTTACAATGTTTAACCACCATTGACAAGTAGTTTTCATTGTGCGGCAAAAGGATTACATTCAGTGAGTACGTGTTTACAGAAATCTTTGTTTGTTCTACCTGTTTCGGATTATTTTTACACTTATCATGGCAAGCTTGTTTAACCATGCATTTATCTTTTAGATATAACAGCTGGTTTATCAAATGGATTACATAGCTCCAGCATGTACATTATCGTCTTTACATATGAAATCCAGTTGCTTATCACTTTATTGGCCATTTTAAGGATGTCTCTTAGTTTTATATGCATGAGGTTAGCTTTTACATTGCCCCAGACATATGACCATAAAATAACTGGTGCAATCTGTAAATCTAATTCTACGCTTGTCATTTCGGTTTCCATATTTAATATTTAATTTGTAGTTGTATCAATCACACATCAGGACAAAATCACCTGAAAATGCTAAACATGGGATGTGCTTCCTTCCAGTGTGAAAGGGACATCTACTATAATAGAAGTTAAATAACGTTCTAAATCATGACGCTATCAATTAAACAATAGTGGTGCGATTGCATATTCCTTCCTGATACCTGATTTAATTGCAAAATGTTAGGTTTTAGCACCACATTTAGTACAGGTGACAAAGTAGTGTTGGAGTAGAATTGCATTCATATGCTAAGAAGCTGGATGTCGGCAACCACTCCGGTCTGTAGTGTTGCTTCCCTTCCCCAAAAGAAGCGCTTTGGCATTCTCTCTGGGATCTCTTCTCCGGGTTGGACGCTGCACATCCAGGATCTCATCAGCTGGGCAGTAACAGCCGATTTGAACTTCATGGTCCTCCTGCTTCACAGACAGGGCCCCGCCTCTCATTTCTATGACGTCCTGCTCGGGCTTCCCTCAGGATTTGCACACGTCTGGTTTCTTTTTCACTTGTTCATTCATAATGACTTGAGATATCTTCTTCGTCCCAGTTTCTCTTATGGATGGTAAAGGAGTATGTGGTTGACAGTAGCAAACTTGGGCTTGTTCTTCCTATCTTCCTTCACAAGATCTTGAGAAACAAAATATGATAGTCTTGGGCTTTGGAAGATCCTCTTTGGAACGGGAGTCCTTGTCTCCAAAGGGGCAGTCTCTCCTGGTGAGGTTCCGGTTGCCTCTACCCCTAGGGAAGGTGTTGCATAGCGGGTTCACCTCCCTAGCATCACAAGGAAAGGCTTCCCCTTGGGGAGAAGTGACAGAATCCTGTGATTCGTCACACACGAGTGTTCCTTAACGTCCAGCTTCCTAAAATAGGATGCAGTGTTGGAGGGAGACCACTAAGGCCTTGGACCAGCTTGTGAGGGCTGACAGGACAACCAGTGGCAGCAGACCTGCTTGAAGTAAATTCCCTCAGGCCTCTCTCATGAATAAATGTGGCCCTTTTCCTATCAAAACAGCCAGTGGGCTGCACCATTGCCTGCAGTCCCCAGAGGGATGACTGCTTTAAGGCATGGTTACCTCAGGATATGACACTGTGGTTCCTACTGGGACACACAGGAAACAGCAAGGCCAGCCATTAGGTGAATGGCTTATAAGGAAAGGAGGGTGAGTCATGTGTTTTTTCTTTGGAAGCATTGCTTTATCAATACAGGTAAGGTGACACATGTTCAGTTGAATCAGGTAATGTATTACAGTTAAAACCATGACACTGTAAAAACATGCACATGCAGGTCAGCGTAGTAAATTGCATTGCAATGGCGTTGTTGCATAGTAAATGCAATAAAGTGCTTTTCACCCCTGGACAGGTGTCTGACATTTATTTTTCATGGCAATAACTCAGGTGACCACTGTGTAGCATGCACAAATGCTTGACCACAGCACATAAAGTGTCCCTTGATTTAATTGTGCCACAATTATTTCTTTGTTGTAATGTGTCAATCTTTCCTATCTGCATGGCATTCTGTTCAGGTTGTTTTTTTGCATGTATGAGGTAACGAGTGCAGAGAGTACGCGATGCCATGTGAGAGCGCTGCTTTCCCTGCGCTACTCTAAATTCTAAAATACACAGTTATGAACCTTCCCAATGGTATGTATTTTGCCAATCTCTGAAGACTGAAAAATAGATCCACACATGCTTGACATGTGGCCAACTTTGCACCAGACCTGCAGATGAA
Organism: Ambystoma mexicanum; assembly: GCF_040938575.1. Lineage (NCBI taxonomy): Eukaryota > Metazoa > Chordata > Amphibia > Caudata > Ambystomatidae > Ambystoma > Ambystoma mexicanum. The sequence goes on along the minus strand of NC_090936.1, from coordinate 970,287,641 downwards.
CTGGCCCCATGTGCCAGTTTAATGGTATCCACTACAAAGTGTAATTTGCTTTCTGACTTTGAGAACCTTCAGATATGTAATTGCTTATTTTACTATAGCTGGTAAAATGTCTACAGGCGGTAAGATAGCTCTGTGGGTTGAGTTCTCGCTGCTACGATGTGTGTGTGAGAACTGCAGGTTCTTGTATGAAATCTATATCACATCACAGTGATATCGTTACCATATTTTTTGTAGTGTACTTAGGAACAATGCTATGTGATGTCACTTTCTGTTTTGTCAAGGGGTGAAATATCATGCTCCATCACTTCCCATGATGTCGCTTTGGGCTGGGGTCAAATGGCATCACTTCCTGTGATGTCATCAGAGGTCAAGGGTCGTGTGATGTTACTTCCGCTTCCCCAGGCATTTTGGTGAAATTACATCCTATGAAATCACAAAGTCAGAAGCCAGATGCGCATGCCGCAAAGGAGGTCAGGGTAGGACTCAAATGGGTCCCAGTTATTTCAGGTGCTCAATAGAAAAGCCTCAAGGTTTTTCATGAGTAACAGATGGTTGCCTTCTTTGCAAAGGGAGGTATGCAGACCATTCCAGGTTTTGCAATTCAGTACTGTGATTTATCTGCCACCAATCTTTGTTTTTCTGCAGATGGGTACAGTTAGTGCATCAGCTGACTGTGAGCGAAGAACTTGTGTAAAATGAGAATGGTAACTTATGTATGACAATGGTGTAAGCCTAGGCCCAAACAAAGATTTATGAATTGCGCATATAGAATTACAGGCCACACAGTGTTTAACAGGGAGCCAGTGCAGAGACACCAGCTCTTGGAAAACATGGCGAAATTCTAAGCAGAAGGAGAAGTGTGGCTGCATTTTGCACCCTCTTAAGGTGCGTCATGAATATGACTGAAAGGCCGAGGTAGTTACAGATGCCAAAGTCCAGGCGGGTACACAGTGCTGTGATTGATATCATGTTTTTGAGACTGATTAAAACACGTTCACTTAGTGTGAGGTAATGTCCGTGATTGATGATTCCAAATTTGATGGTGGATGTTGGGTGTGGACAGAGTACACGGACTTTGGCCAGAAGGTCGAATTCCACAGTTTTAATATGGTATTTACTGCCAGTACCTTAGTTTTGTTATCGCTGACCTTGCATGAATATCTGTCTATCAAGATGTTGTAAGCAGATGACTCACGGTGCTGGAGAGAAGACCCTGTTCCCAAGTAGTTTCAATAGGGTTTGGGTGTTGTCGCCATAATTGACTAACAGGAGGCGGCTCTGATGACGAGGACTGACTAAGGGGCACATGTAAAGGCTATTAAACAGGGGTGACAAAGCAAGATATATGGAACCCCACTGTTCAATGATTTGGGCTGTATGAAAGAAGATCCAGCTCGACTGATTGTGTATGGTTGAGGAAGATTTAGCTTATCCAATCTACAGCTGTTCCCCAAAAGACCTGCGCCTCTGGATGGGCTAGGAAGAGTCCATGGTATTAAATACTGTGAATAGATCTAGAAGGACTGAACCCCCTACCCCACTATCATTCCTCTCCTCCAGTAACTGATTGAGTATAGTCATTTATACCAGCTCTATGTTTCAGCCCTAACAAAATAGTGCAGATGCCTGCAAAGCACATTCCTCCACAAATGTTTAGAGTTGTTCACTGTTGGAGCCGAATTCAGTTTTTGTGGGTTCTGCTGTCCTTTTTAAGTTTAACCTCTTGACTATGGTCAGAAGTACCTCTACTGTAGTTCTCCCTACCAAGGGATGTAAATGGGATCAGGTGCTCATTGAACTGATAGCGCTCAGGAAAATGCTCATGACCCTAATGGAAAATCAGGAGAGGGGAGGTGCAAGGCCCCAGGAGGAACCCCTGTTGGTCTGCCAGGGGGACAAGGCCCCTGTGAAACCTTTGTTAGAAGTTGTCATGGCCTTGGATTGTTCGCACCTAACCACCCCCAAACCCCAGCCTGCCCCTCTTAACAGGATTCTGAGGAAACCATTGTACACAAATCCCCACCAAGAATCCAGCACCCAGCTCTCAGAGCAACATCGAGAACCTGGAAACCTGTATCGAGCGGATGGCAGAGGGTTTCATGCTGAGACAATGCCCCCCCCAAATATGGGGGCAGGCTCACTGCCCTACAAAAGGCATAAGTGAGAAAACCCAGGCAGCAAATAATCATCAATGCATGGGGAATCGGAGTGAGCGTTATGGTAAGGGTGGGTCGGGCCCTTGTACAGTTTATCTCCATGGGGTCCCAAAATTGGCAGTGAGTAAGAACGAACCTACGGATGCTCTATTGAACAAATGTTTATACTGGCTCTGATCTGCCAAAGGATGAGAATCCTTGGAGGGATGTTCCAGAATTAGAAGCCCTGGTTTGAGCCCCTTTGACTCTGTGAAACTGACCTTCCGTAATGGGAGTTTGGCTAAAGGGGTGTTGGGAAGATCGGGGTGGTATGGCTGCCTCGACAAAGGAGGGATCACAATGAGTCAGTATTTTTTGCAAAACCTGGACGGTTGTTCTTTAACTGCTGAATTCCCCCCAATTCATACACCGCTAACGGGCGCAAACTTAACTCCTTTGGGGTGATGAGAACTGGGGATAATTGTGGTTGGATAGGTTGGTTTCGGTACACTCCTGCTTGGGGCTGGACATAGGTCATTCTGCTAATATTGTTTTTTTTACTTTGGTCGCCCACAATGCTGGATATGTTTTGTTTTGTAAATTTGTGATTTATATGTATACTTTTATGGCATTGTGCTGGAAAGTTATGTTGACTGACTGATTACATAAATAATGGATATGTAATTAAACATAACATCATTTATAAGTTAAATTTGATTACCTTAATAAACATTTAGGCTATGAACTTCACCATGACAAATGCTACGGTCAATCGCCAGCACCAAAAGCCATAGCTAGTGGTCAGTTAGTGTTCAAAAATACCAATGCGCATGGTTAAAAGCCATGCCTAGTAGCACATCACTGTTTTAAAATATACAGGGCCTGATTCACAGAAGTGTGTTATAATGATATGATGTGACTGGTTATTTATAACACGCTTAATACCCAGAGGTTTCTAAGCACGGAACCGGGGATCGAACCTGCTTTGCTCTGTGTCGTCTTGCTTCCAAGGCAAGCACGTTGCCCCTGACCTATACTCCCGAGACGTAATGGCGCAATTACATAGGAAAACGCTGTGTGAATCAGGCCCACAGTGTTTGATCCATACACACAGTATATGTTTTTATTTTCTATTTTTATAACTGAAACTTGGTCCTGGAAAGGACCGTTTTCAGTGGTAAGGAAAAAAGAGGTGGAAACTGGGAAGGGGAACACACTAGGATTCATACATATAACAAAAGGTTCAAAAGATTTTTTTTGCACTTTATATTTTGTGCATTTATTTCTGTTTTTTTCTCTAAAGAATGGGGTAAACAAATGGACACTAAAACTACTTAATGTTGGCAATTGGCCGTATGTTCTGAAAGAGCCTTGCACCAAGCGTCTAGGGTGCCACCTCCCACCTCGATCAAGCTGTGGCAGGTTTTGCACATCACAATACAATTAGAAAGATCGGGTGCAGGCAGGATGGACTGAGGTTGGGTGTTAGTTGGTAATTGTATTGGAAGTCAGATGATAAATACTGCTGTGTTGATCTTGCCCCATGTGCTTTGACCTTATATTTCACATAAGCCTTTTTGCAGTGTTGGTCCTTTACATGCAAATGTTGCCAATTATCAGCAATGTTTTCTTGTGCATATTGCTTCTTCCATGACAACAAAGCTGAAGTCACCACACCACCTCATCATCACTGCTGGTCACAGGACTCTGCCACTTAATAACAAAAAACCTTTAAAAAAAATAAGTTAAAATAACGAAAAATTACAAACCAGAAAGCACAAGACAAAGGACAAAGGTATAAGAAGAAGTAAGAAAAAGGAATGGATAAATCAAAGTACTGCTTTTAAAAGTTCCTGACGGCGTACAAAGACGTTCAGCCACCAAGAGACAAAAAGTAATGACAAAAAACAGGAAAGAGGTGCTTGGGAGAGGGGTATAACCCCGATTACGCAATATAGCGAACCAGAATGTGTTTTCCCTATGCGCGGGTATGCCCAAGCGCAATCACGTGTTCGCACCTAAATGATTGACCAATCACCTAAATCAACGAGAAGACGTGCCTGCATGTTGCCGTAGCAGCGTCGAGGGAAGGCCAAATCACTTTGAAAGCTGTGTTCACGCGGCGATATGCGGCATCGTGCCTGTTTTCCAAAGCCAATCAGATCACGGGCTGCTCTCCCCCGTTTAGCCGCATCAAGGAACGACACAATCACACACTGCAGCATATTGACATGGCCGCGCCCATGCTGTAAAATGAAATCTGCATACGCTAAATCACCCATTGGGATGTAGCGCTTTATCGACATGGCTGTCTCTCTTTGCGCCTGTAGCGCTGGCCAATCATATCATGCGCTGCAGCTCCACATCTACACATGACTCCTGTCTGCATCAACAAATGGACCAATCACACCTTACGATGTATTGACGCAGCTACACCCATGCTATGTGACAAAACCGGCATGTGTGAAATCACCCAATGGGACGTCAAGCTTCTTCAACGCGGCTATGCATCTTTGCGCATGATGCACCAGCCAAAAATATCACATGCTGCGGCTGCACGTCTACATGTGATTCCTATCCGTGTCAACCAACGGTCCAATCATACCTTGTTGGTGTATGATGTACTACGCATGCGAAAGTGACCAATGAGAGTGCACGGCAATGCATAGCTGTGAATAATCACCCCACCCTCAAAAAAAAGTTTATATTGATCATTGCTACTAGTGCTTGTTAGTTAAAGGTTTACCAGGTAACTACGAGAACATTTGGCACTTTAACCCTTTTAAAAAAACATTTTATATTGTGTTTAGTCGATATTTCAGCTTTTCACAAAAATAGAAACAAATACATTCATACAAATACCAATTCATGCACACATCCTACACATACTTTCATCTATATAATCATCAAACAATAAAATCTATTGTGTAGAACCAGATTCCAATACAAATAAAGATTTTTACATCTGAATAATTCAATCAATATGGAGGGAAACATGAAAGGAAAAAATAGAAAAAAGAAAATAAATCATTTTAATATTCTATTTACATCCTACATATTTCAACAATCTCAACACCCCAATGATAACTTGGGGTCACACCCCGATGAGGCTCTCTCCCAGAATGCACCCGTATTCAACCAGCCATCATGATAAACATAATGTGAAAGATATCTAGATATTTCCTCTTGGAAGGCTGTACAATAAACAACAATGTGTTTTAGAGTCTGCAATTCCCTTCTTCCGCTTTATTGTCTTTTCTCTTGTCTTGTCATTTTTTGACAACCCTTGGATTGCAGAATTTTGAAAACTAATTGATCTTTCACAGGAGTTAACTGTAACAAGTCTCCAAAAACAAGTACTTGTTTACCTCAAAACAAAATGTTGTCAATCTTCAAAACCTCTTATAATCGCAAGTGAATGAAAGCTGGCATCAAGTAAGACACCATGCTTACTTCATCTACAATCAAGGTATTTAATTTTTCCTGACCTTTTCCTACGTCTTATGCTCCACTTGATACACGTTTTCGATACTCTATTTTGTTGTCATGCTCCACTGATAGCATCAACAGTCGATGGAAAGTAACACCTCCTACATTGAATGCTGCTAAACCTGTGGAGCCGTTACAATACATGACAAAAAGCAATCAGTTACATTTTGGATCATAGCTCTTATTGCAAGAATTAAAAATGATTTACCTCTTCCTGCTTGTCCACTAACATACAACAATACAGGTTTATATTGAACACAAGAACATTCATGCTTGTCATGCTGTTAGTCATGTAAGAACCTATCTTTTATTTTATAATAAACTTCTTTTTGCTCTATATTACGTTTACTAACTATTTCATCCTAATTTTCATCTGCAACTCTAGTTTGTGGCATTGTACTCTCTACTTATTCCATGGCAAGCTCAACATCAGTTTGAATAATTGGCTCACCAAGCACATTTTGACTTACTGCTGCAGAATCCTGACTTCCCTCAGGTGTCTCTTTTGCCAATTCAGCTGCCAAAAGTTCTTCTTGACATAGTTCTTTCTCCAGTAACTCCAAGTACTGCTCAAATTTTGAATATGAAATTAGCAAAAAATGATTGTTCAAATTTTCAAAACTTCCAAGCAAATCACTCTCTGCACGCCATGCGAAGAACAACTGCAAAAGACAAAAATTAAATGCTTCCATTTTCTCTGCTGTTTGGCAAGGCAGTTTTATGTGGTTGATGAGACTTGCCTTCTCATGTCTCACTAGACAACAAGTACATATGTGCACTTTAAAGCGTCCTCTGTCACTGTTTGCTTCAATATTTCGATATGAGTAGCATTCTGCTACTTCCTATAAACAAAGATCCTCCAACTATACAGATCGATTTGGATAATATGTGTCAATCAAGATGGTTTTCAGAATCTCTGTACTGTCAGGTACTGTTTCAGCTAACTGCTGAATTTCACTCAAAGGCTTCTGAACCCGACTTCTAGTACTAGCTGGGCCAAGACTTAAACAAAAGTACATTAATGTTCCGTCCATACAGAGGCAAACTAGTTAGCCGATCTGCGGCTTTGTAGCTACCACACTTGCTATGTGAGAGCATCTTCAGACCAAAGCTTAGTTGTTTCTGACTAAGACTTTTATCTGATGATAAATATGCCCATATCTCACCTGCATTGCTCTTTTCAGCTTTTGTCATCTATGCTGTAACATAACGAGCAACAACTGTTACATCATCAGCATTATAATGTACATCACTATTTGCATTCCAAAACCGAGCAATGACAGGATTGTAATCATTATTGAATTGGCATTCCTTATTTCTTTTTAAATAATAGGTATTTCTTCTTGACTTTCCAGTAACATGGTGTCGAACAGATGACATCAAACTATTCACTCGACTAACTGGTGTCACAGGCCTTGGAAAGCCAAATCTGCACTGAGTTTAGTACTTATCTTTACTTTTGTATTTTGTCTGACAGTACTTTCCACATGAGTACCTTTTGAAATCCTTCCACCTTGTGCCATAGATCATCATTCACATGTTGAGCAGCAATGGAACAAGTAACATATTTTTCTATGAACTCCATTGCACAGCCATCACTTTCTTTCCCAAACTGAGGAGCATCTTTAATCCACAACATCATATGTATATGTGGAGCCCCATGTGCCTAGTACTCTTTCCTCCAAAACGAAATGTTCCACAGTGCCTAGTGGACCATTTTATTTATTACATATAAAATGTAACATGACTAAAAATCTGTGATGAAAGAACCACAATACACTTACAGGGTCCATGGAACACAATTCTCCTGGTGTCATGTTTTCTATGTCTTCATTCTGTGGATCACTTTCACAAATCCACTCTGCAAAATCATCCCAACCATACTCAGCACAACTTAAAGTCACAGACCAAGTTGGAGAGCCCAAGTTTTTGATCATGCATCTAACCTCGGAGTGTCTTCTATACCAATATTCCTTCCTTGGTTCCTCTCATTGTAGCACGAATATTGGTAAGTTTACACTCTAAAACCTCATTTTTTCTTTCACCTGTTGCAGCATCTCACATGCAGAAAGATTTTGAAATCTGGTTCCGGCCTGAAATGTATGAGCAACAGCATAACATAATATTGAAAATTCACTTTAACACAATAAGTGAAAAATATATTCAACATTAGTGCAGAATCAAGATTCTTCAGAATCCATTCTTGTACAATGATATTCTGAAGAAGAAATTGGAACCTTCCCATCATCTAATCTGCCTCCTGTACAAGTAGGAAAAAGCAAAGGGAAACGACAAGCTTCTAGTGCCTTTGCCCAGACACTGATTGGTGCACCTTTCATTGCTTTCATTTATTACAATTCTAAACTGTCACCCATGACTTTACGTGAGTGTAGAGGATGAATAGTGTAATATTCATACAAACTATTCCCTTCTGCAATAGATAAACGTTGGAACTGATGTTCACTGCTTTTGTTTGTTAGCTCAACATCAAGCATAGACAAGTCTGGTAGAGTCACACTGCCTTTGTTTAAATCATTGTGCTCCAATAGTAATGCCAATGCGTTTTCACCTTTCCAATATCTATAAGCTGTTCACTCCTAGAGTGTTGACATTTTCTTCCAAATTATGGCATAAATTCACAATGTTGCCTCTCACACGTTGCATTCATGATTTATTTCTTAGGCAAGTGTGAGAACCCTGGGGGTATTCTGTAATGTTGCCAGTGTTTCCACGTCCGCCTGTAGGCGGATGGTGTTGAACCCGCCAGGTCAGACAGTTCTTTCCAGAACGGCTGACTTGTAATGAGGGCCAATGTATTTTCTCTTATAGATAACCACAGAGCAACACACTACAGCAAAACAATATTTTTAAAGCACACACCTTTTCAGATCACCCCAAAAAGCACTTTAAAAAACAACATAAGTGATTATAAAAGCATTGTAAATAAAATCACATTTCTACTGCTCTGTGATTATTCTTTTAGTTTGAGTGAAGGAAGTATACTCAGTGATTCTATATCATTCACCTAACTGAAATACCTTTTCTTTCCTAATAAACAACTTCCAACAATTGTTCCCACCCATTTTCTACATATACAGCAGAACCACTTAATTGTTAGCAAATACAGTAAGACACAAACGAAAAATCACAAAGCCCCACTATCAACATATTATGAAATAAAACCTTCAACAAAACAGTGACAAACAACTGATGAATGGCAATAATATTTAGTCACAGGTAACAAGAACTGCACCATGAGCACAGTGTGAGTTCTGCAGTCAAAATGAGAAAAGTAGACAACATGGTGTGTGGCATTCTTCCCAAAATCAAAAGCAGAAAAAGAGGACTATATTGTAAGAAAACAAATAAAATGGGTGACACGTATTCACTGCAACCTATCATAAATAAGTACACATTTACAACATTAAAACCAGCCAGTTAGAAACACTGAAACACATACAAAGCCCTGCCCAGCATCTCTAGTAACCGCGGCTATTCAACGCAAACTAAGCCAACCTTCAAAACTTCAATTAAGACAAGGGAACACCTAAGCACAGAAAATAACACACATAGATACTATTCTGACCTTTATCATTCACATAAAAATATGATTATTGCACAGAAAATGTATGGTCCATTAGACGCGGCTATAACAGCAGTCACATCTAGCAGAACAACCAACGGAAAGACTTGCTTGGTATAGCCACGGTTAGAGAGAAGCCTTGCCGGTTCATCTGTTACTACCCGTGGCTAAGACATGTCCACGAGCACTTGACGTGCCATTTGCTGGTATATAGCTGCGGCTGCACATCGTACCACTTTTAACCGTGGGTAGCAATGCTGCACAGCGGGTGGGTGCTGTATTGTCGCTGTTAAACACGCCAGCCCGTTGCTGTGGCTAGGCGCGATCTTTAAAAGACCAATCCCTCCCTTTTTTTTATAGCCGCGGTTCTCTCATATTAAAGCCCTTTTGTAGCTGATGATATCACACATCCACGAACACTCGATGTGCCATTTGCTGGTATATAGTTGCGGCAGCACAGGGTACCACTTTTAACGATCGGTAGCAATGGCGAGCAGCAGGTGGGTGCTGGGTAGCCGTGGTTATGTGATTAAAAAAATATATATCTGAGTATGGAATATGAATGACAAAAGAGACAGTAGTGATACAATGATAGTTCAAATTAGTTTTGTAAGATACATGATAATAAAGAGAGCACGTCAAATGTGCTAAAATACTACACTCTGTGTACTCCAAAACAGTCCTTTTAAAGACTACTTATCACATATGAATTTACAAATAAAATGAAATGATATCCATTACACATAAATACATGGGGGCGCTGTTGCGCAGCGATCCAAGATGGCCGCCACCTGAAAAACTCCGGCAACGCCAACTGAAACATCAGCTAAAAATCCTGCCTTGCATGCACGGTTCCCCTCGTACCAGTGGGAATAGAGCGCCGTGTGTTCTGGCCCTTCCGTGGTGAAGTTATAGACCCGCTTGCTGCCTCGGAGCGCTGTGCTGGGGAAGTGCAGAGCTACGGGCCGCGACCGCATAGAGTGGGGGAGGGGTGGCACTCTGAAGTTTTGGGGACGCTGCGGCGGCGTTTGCCGGTGATCTTAGGAGTTTTTCCCCTGGCGGACTGGCGAGCCGAGGATAGGAGTGACGCCGCGGGAGAGGTGCGAACCGGCGGACTGGTGAACTGTGACGTGGCAGGTGGGCTCCCGTACCGCTAAGTGGCGGGTGTTGCCCGCGTTGGGCATCCTTGGCAGCTACTGATACTGGTGACCCCCCTGTGGATTACCGGCGCCTGCGCTGTCCATCTGAATGTCGGCGGCTGTGGAAGTGTAGAGCTTGTGCTGTCTCCCCTGCTTCCTCTCTCCTGTTCACCAGCCCGAGCGGTGTGGCGGCCACGGGGAGAGGACTGAAGGGACAGCGACTCAGGAATTATCCTCTGTGCACCCTGAGACCTCTCTGCATTGATACCTGGGAGCGGCGGAGACGGCCAGGACGAGATCTCGACCCAGGTACACTTCGTGAATAACGCGCCCTGGACCCGCGAGATACTTCTGGGGAGACGCGCTTCCATGGCAGACTGCTGCATAGCATTTACTGGTGAGGTGCCGGTCCCTGCATATTAAGGGGCTGGAAATAGAATACCCCTGAACTGTGATGGTGTGCCCCTGGGGAGGGGTGTGCGTGGGGGGGCTGTGAGAACTGGAGCTGCCAGAATACCTGCCAGTGGATGGCAAGCGCCTAGGGGACACCCTATGCGCCTTATAAAGTGAATCTAGCTGGTGCGCATCCTAGGCGTTAGAGGTGGTCTGCGGATATACGAACAGCACTTTCTGGTGGAGTGGCACTGCTGTACAACATAGCGACGTGGATGTGCTTAGTGCCATTGGGACTCTGCTGGATATTATTAGGGTGATAGCGGGGGTACTGTATGCTGCCCCTTGGCTGAGGACCCCTATGCGACGTCGGTGCGCTTGGAAGAGCCCACGGAGATAGGTGGCGTAAGGTAGAGATACTCGCATAAGTCTCACTGGATATTACTTAGGGCCTACCCCCTCAAGCCAGTATGGGAAATAACAAAAAGCAGGTGAGGATGGACCAATTTGCACACACGGGACAAGACCAGCCAGCGCCCTCTGGCCCACGGGCCCAGTCGACGGAGCGGGTGGACATCACTGCACTAAATCAGACACTGCTGGCATTGAAGGGTAGCGCTGATAACCTCAGCACCAAAATTGATGCCCTCACCTGTAAGGTGGACACCTCAGCGGTGCAGATAGAGAAACTGTGTGGGCGCATGGAAGAGGCAGAGCAGAGGATTGGGACGACCGAAGATAACGTCACATCCCTGCAGCGCGAGGTTGCCAGTCTGCAGTAAATGGTTAAAAAAATTGCGGCTAAGAACGAGGACTTAGAGGGCCGCTCAAGGCAGAACAATATACGTGTCACGGGGATCCCGGAGTCTACACATATAGACAATATGGAAAAATGTGTTGAGCAGCTTCTGGTTGATGTGTTGGACAATCCTCCGCTGTCTGGAATGTATATGGTGGAACGTGCGCATCGCGCACTGGCAGCAAAACCGCCCCCGGGGGGCCCTGAACGTCCCAAAATTGCCAGGATATTTTGCTACCGGGATAGAGATGCCATATTGCGAGCAGTGCGAGAAAAAAATGAACTGCAGTGGGGGTGATCTGTCATACGGCTATTTCCAGACTTCTGTCCGGCGGTCCAAGATCAGAGAAAAACATTCCAACCTGTGAAAAACATCTTGCGGAGTAAGGGCATAAAATACTCTATGATGTACCCGGCTAAGCTCCATGTGCAACACAATGGCTAAACGACGTTCTTCACTACATCGGAGGTGGCGGAACGATATGCCAGAAATTGGCTGGACCCGAGTGGGTCACAGCGGCACTCACCCTGACCCTACAATGATATCCTTTACAATGAACATAGAGGCTCCTGGGTGGGTCCTCGATAATATTCAGTTTACAGGGAGCTGGAGTAAAGGAAGGCAAAGTATGTTTTTTTTCCTCATTGGCTGTTGTCAAGGAGCGATGGGGCTTCCTCAGACCCCCACATGCTGCAGGAACTGCGGTACAGTTTAGTTAAGGTTAAAGGGGGAGGGAGGGTTGGGGGTGGAGGGATGGATGCCGGTAGGTTATGGTTTCTGGCATGGGAGGGTAAGGGGGGGGGGGAATCCTAGCCACAGTTTAGTTAATCTGAGAATGGCGGGGAGTTATGCTATCATGGGTAACAGCACAACTCATAAGACTCACTTGCATAACCGGAGTCTTGAGACCACTGGGGACTCTAAAACTATGGCTCGCGAAGAGCTGCACATGAGGACGGGCGCTGCTTGGGTATGGGATGGCTGCTATAGTGGTAGGCGGTAGACAAGGTGAGCCCCTCACAGTGATGACTTGGAATGTGTGGGGACTTGCCACCCAGAAGAGGATCCGTATGATAGCGAACTTTAGTAAAGTCCATAGGGTTAATATCCTATGTCTGCAAGAAACGCACTTACCATGGACTGCCCCGCTTCCCCGGCTACCTGGATGGGGAATACATAGATACGGCTCATCCTATTCTACACACTCCAGAAGGGTTGCTATATACATACATGGTTCATTGCAATTCAGATTGCATGAGGAGGTAGGGGGCACTGAGGGCCGGTACATAATTTTGGCCGGGGGAGATGCGTGGCTCGAAATATCTCCTCATAAATGTTTATGCCCCTAATACGGACACACCTGACTTTTTTTTTACCAATGTGCCCGTCATATACACAAGTTCCCGTCATATGAGATAATTTGGGTCAGTGACTTTAACTTAGCTCTTACCTTGGAGATGGACAGATCCGCAACAACGCAGCAGGTGCTTCCTCAGGCGGTGAAGGCGTGGTCTGCAATCTCCACATATCATGATCTTCGGGATGTGTGGTGAGGTGAGCACCCGATGGCTAGGGAATTCACATTTTATTCTGCGGTACATCATAGGTCATCGAGAATTAACTATATTATGGCGTCCAGCTCCCTTGCCAGATCGGTCATAATGACCTATATAGTCCCCCGTACTCTTTCTGACCATTCACCTGTATTGGATCAATTTAGGCCCCCAATCAGTTCACATAGGCAGCTTAGGTGGCGGTTTAGAGCCACGGCTTTGTAAGACGTGGCGTTCAGGGAGGAAATAGGTCAAGATATTGATACCTACTTTCAAGCCAATGAGGGTTCGGTCCCATACCAGAGCACAATATGGGAGGCCTTTAAGGTTTATATAAGAGGTTGCTGTATATCCAAAGAAGGGGGTGTGTTGAAATCTATTCACAGGTTGATGGCAAGGGTAGGAGATGCTCTTCGCGAGTTAGAGAATGAACAGGGCAGGGTAGACTCTCCCGAAATTTAGCGCAGGCTGAAGGAGTATAGGGAGGAGTACAAACTGCTAGCAGCCAGCGAAGAAAGGTTCCTAGGCGACCCAATATCGGCGACGAGATATGGGGAGGGGGACCGGCCCAGCAGAACATTGGCTTGGGCTATTAAACCGGAACATAAAAATACCCCCATCATGGAAATCACGGGGAAGGATGGGAACACTATTATCTAATATTATCTAACACTAATATCTGGATGAAATTGCGCTTGGGTGGCTGGATCGCGAGCAGGGCGAGCCCCTAAATGACCCAATCACGGAAGAGGAAATTCATAATGCGATTCAGGCTCTCCCGAGTGGTAAGGCCCCGGGGCTGGATGGGATAACAGCCGAATTTTATAAAACATATGCACAATCTCTAGTACCCCAACTGATCCGAGTATATGAAGAGGCCATGACTAAGGGCGTACTTCCCGAAACTACTAGATCAGCATTAGTGACAGTCTTTCCCAAACCTGGCAAGGACCCCCGACATCTGGCGCTTTATAGACCGTTGTCATTAATTAATACTGATAATAAAATATTGGCCAGGATCCTGACTGATCGACTGATTCCGCACATGCCAGTGCTGGTTCTACCAGACCAGGTGAGCTTCATTCAGGGCCGATCTATGCAACATAATTTGCGACGCCTATTCCATCTTATGCATAACGTGAACCCTGAGGTCCCTATAGCTATAGCGGCACTCGACGCGGAAAAGACCTTCGATTCTATCGAGTGGCCTTTCCTTTTCGAGGTGCTTCGACGGTCTGGGTTCGGCCTTGCATATATCAGTTGGATCAAGCTGCTGTATACGGCTCCCCGGGTGGCCATTTACACAAATGGGGTGATCTCAGAATTCATATATCCCTCCCGGGGTACTCGACAGGGCTGCCCCTTTTCCCCTGCTCTGTTCGTCTTGGCAATGGAGCCGCTGGCATGTCATATCCGGGAGATGCAAATACACCGAGGGATCTGGGAGAACGCTTCACGCACGGTTATATCCCTGTACAAGGATGATATTTTATTATATGTTAAACACCCCAGAACGAACTTGGCTCCGCTGACCTAGGAGGTGATCAGATTCGGGGAACTGTCCGGACTTCGGATAAATTGTAATAAATCGAGGTTAACCCCAGGGGTGCAGTGGGAAGATGTGGGTGGGGAGTTGCGGTGGTGCCCACAAGGGCTGCGTTCCCTGGGGATTGAGGTATTCACAACGGCAGTAACATTGTATAAAAATAACTATATGAAGGTTTTAGAGGACCTGGAGCAGAGAGTGCAGTTGTGGATTAGGCTCCCGATCTCCCAAGCGGCTCGTGTCGCCCTGGCCAAGATGGTCATGCTCCCCAAGATGCTTTACATTTTTAATAATGTACCAATATGGCCCCCGACCGGGTACTGGACCCGCGTTATGAAGATGATGATTAAACTGGTGTGGGCTGGTAAGCAACCCCGCATACCGTATGATACGTTAACCTCCAAATATAAACATGGTGGACTGGAATACTCGGATATGCAGGTATACTACTTAGCGGCTCAGCTGCAATATATTGAGGGCTGGGGATCATCATTCTCTAACCTCCCGCACATAAAAGTATCCAGGGCGGTCTCATACCCGAATGATTTATTGGGTCTGCTCTGGAGAGATAGGGGTCCGAACCCGAGAAATTAGGTCCATCCATCTTTTGTGTCCTGTAGGGCCTGGGAGCAGTTAGCCCGAATATTAACATGTTCTCCGGACTACCATCCAGAACTACCGGTATATGATGTAATAGGCATCCCACTCTCCCGCAAGCAATCATTCAAGGAACACTTCCAAAGTGTGGGGATACAAAAATTGGGGGATTTGTTAACAGACGGTAGGTTCAAGCAATGGGGTGACATGCTATCACAGGGGGAGCACAATGCTGTGACCCTGCGACATTATTACATACTTAGAGGGATATTGAGGACGAAATGGCCGAATTTCCCAGTGGTCCCTGTTGTGCATGAAACCCAACAATATGTGCTCCAGCCGATAACAAACGGCAAACTAGTGGCCACTATTTATGCTATGATTAGAAGCGGGAAGGGCAGAGATTCAGGGTTATGTGGGAAGCCTCCTTATAATTGACATTGAGCCAAGAACAGTGGAAACTGGTTTGTATGCAAACAAGGAAGATTCCATTTAACACTAGATACAGGCTAGTCCATTATAAATTCCTGCACCAGGCTTACTACACCCCACAAACACTTAGTAAATATTACCCATAAAAAGTGATGGCTTGTAGGAGGTGTGGTAAGGAGCGGGTGGACTTTTACCACATGGCATGGGACTGCCCACACATTAGATCTTATTGGGAAACTGTTGAGGGAACAATGAAGGAGATGCTTTCCACCACATGTACATTCTCACCGGCATTATGGCTTCTAGTGTTAATTGAAGGTGGAACTCAGACAGAGAAAAAACTGTTGGTCATGGCATCGGTTGTTACCAGGTACATGATAGCCAGGTCGTGGGGCAGGCGCAGCCCTCCAACGTTCACAGCCTGGTTTGAACATATAAAACTGTGTGAACTCTGAGAAACCAGATATGCTGCAACGCTCCCTGTAAATAGTCAACCATGGGACTGCTGGCTTCCATTTCGCCGATATGTACTTAAGATGGATCAGTCGGGCCAGACATCGGAAGGGACTGCGGAAGGTGGCGAAATACGGGGCTCATGCGTGGCGGGGCGAGAGCAAGGAAGCAATAAATGCATGGTGGGAGATGTACTATGTTAGGCTTCTGTTCGTGATCTTTCTAGAATTTTAAGGTTGAGTTGTGCTGGATGACTGGGGAGGGAGAGGTGGCTGGGGGGGATTGTTGGGAATCTGGCTGGTTGTTGTTTGAGTGTTAAAATGCAATAAAGAAAGTTTTTTTTTTAAATCACACATCAATACATAAATGCAAT
Organism: Ambystoma mexicanum; assembly: GCF_040938575.1. Lineage (NCBI taxonomy): Eukaryota > Metazoa > Chordata > Amphibia > Caudata > Ambystomatidae > Ambystoma > Ambystoma mexicanum. Next base: position 970,271,148 of record NC_090936.1, on the reverse strand, counting down.
GAACTTACATCAAAAAACTTTTTCTAAAATGGCTCATCACACATAGCCGTGGCTAGATTTCATTGACTTTTTCCTAGCCGCAGTTACAATATGAAACTTTGGGACAGTAGGTCACATAGAACATTCTTAAAAAGGAACTGTTTGTACTCTTTCAGGTACAAACACTGTACTTTTTTGTACATTGAGGCCTGTAGCCACGGTAACTAACCCGCGGCTATGACCCTTCCTAGTCGTTACTGCGGTTAACCGCGCCTCTGAAATTCAACACCCGATTGGGTGATACCATAGCTGCCGTTAATGATCTATGTTTAAAAAATAAAATACTCTTCTATCTGTAAAAAAAGAAAACTTAATTAGTTCAAGAACACATGCACTTTATGAAACACAATTGAATACACATGTTTTTATGACCCTCATATCTTGTATGTAGTGCATTGCATGCACTATATAAGATACTACATGTGTGCATACAACACTGTTGTTCTCTTTGCACATACTAATCATTGGGTCATTGGGAAAGAAAATCCAACTTGGTTAAAAAAAAATACAAAAATATATAAAAACTTCCACTACAATAAACAAACAGGGATTTATAAACTGGCTTAGAATAAACAAAAGACATTATGCTTGGTAGTTGCAGGACAAAGGATGGGGAAGGTTGAGTAAGAGAGAATAGGGTGGAATAAGTAAACTTGGAGAACAAGGGATAGAAAACAATCACACAGGTAGAAACTCTAGCACTATAATTTTTTATGCAGTCTTTTTCACCCCACAAAAACAAACTCCAAGAAGACCACTGCAGATAGTTAGAAATATTTCAAGGAAAAAAAACACTGTTTTAAAAAAAGGAGACAATCCAATGCACTGTTTGCAAAAAGACGCTAAACCGTGGACCTTCAAATGTTCCATTTCAAAACTTGGAAACATCCAGTTTCAGTGGAAAACCACCAACAGTAAATGATCCCTCAACTTCTGCAATATTGTCAATTCCACCTTTTCCTATTTTACTGCACCCAATGTGACAGTGATTTTTTATTTTATTATTTTATTTATTTATTTGTAATGCGCCGGTAACTGGCAGGTTTCGGGGCAAGGAGACATGGACACGACGACAAAACATAAATGTGACAGGACAGTTCCTAATAGAATCTCAAGATCAGTGGGTCAGGGGTGGCGATCTCAGCTGAAGAGGTGCGTTTTCACTAGCTTACGAAAGCGTAAGTAGTTAGATTCTTTCCTTATGTGGACAGGCAGGCTGTTCCAGATACCTGCTGTGATGACTGGAAAGGATTTTCCCAGTCCGGACATACGTTTGTGTGACATTCCTGCTATCCTGTTTAGATCCATGGATCTTAATGCGCGGCTTGAAACATAAGGTCGCATTTTGGTTTTTAGGTAGCCTGGTGCCTTCCCATGGATGCATCTGTGGGCTATTGTGAGAGCCTTGAAGTGGGTTCTACTCTCCACTTTGAGCCAATGTAATTCCTTCCTAGAGTTACTGATGTGATCGGATTTAGATTTACGTTTGATTATCCTAACCACGTTGTTTTGGATAATCTGGTATGCCTGTAGGCTTTTTTTGTTGGCTCCTACCATTAGTGCGTTCCCATAGTCTAGTCGGGATAGGATAGTTGCTCTGGCCACTGTGGCGCAGTTATTCTCTGATAGGCAGGATCCGAAGACCATCAGCTCGGTTTTGCTGCCATTCAGGCATATCCAGTTGGAATCCATCCGTTGTTCTATGATGTTATATATTCTGAGGAGGTTGTCGTTGCCAGTTTTGTGGTCTCCACTAAGTCCCAATACCAGCTGCGTATCGTCCGCATAGTTGGTAAAGAATACATCTGCATGATCTAGGGCGTAGCATAGATATCTAATGTAGAAGTTGAAAAGCAGTGGAGACATGCTGGCTCCCTGAGGGACCCCACAGAGAATCTCCCTTTCCTTGGAGAATTTGTCTCCCCAATGGACTCGAGAGGTCCTGTTTTTTAGAAAAGACATTATCCATGTCTTTGCTGCTTGTGAGCAGTTTGCCGTTTTGCCTAGTGCTACTTCGAGCAGGTTATGATCCAGTAGGTCAAAAGCGGCGCTGAGGTCCAACAGGATGAGGAGTCCCGTTTTTCCCTTGTCCATGATGCTAAGCATCTTTGTCTGGAGGTCCAGCATTGCTGACTCTGTGCTGTGTGATGGTCTGAACCCAGATTGTTGTGGGTGAAGTGAGTCGGAGGTCTCAATGTGTGTCTGTAATTGAGCGGTGGCTACTTTGTCCATGATTTTAATCAGGAAGTTACAGTTCGTTATTGGTCTAAGGTTGCTTGGGTCTCTTGGATCCAGGCCTGTTTTTTTTTTTTTTATCAGGGGAGTTACTGTGACTTTTTTTTATCGTCTGAGGGACTAGCTGGTCCTTGAAGGAAGCGTTAACAATTTTTGCCAGTGTGGGGGCAAAGATGTCTGGATATTCCAGAATTATTTTGGCTGGTAAGATATTTTCTGCGCAATATGTTGGTTTCATAGCTGGAAGTGTTTTTTTCATCTCTTCTGTGGTGATATACGAGAAGTTAAGAAGTTTCTATGATCTTGAGGGGCTCTTCTGCCAGCATTTTTATTGTTTTCGGTTTGTTTAATTGAGCTCTTGTGATTTTCTAGCCTTTTCTAGCTTCTTGAAAAAAAACTTTCTGGGTGTTGTTGCATTCCTGGGTGAGAACGAAAAAAGTTTACTTGATACATTTTCTGCTGCCATGATTTATTAAAGTACTGTTTTTCAGCCTCTATTATTTCCTTCTTATAGCATGTTTCAGTGATTTTCCATTTTCCCTGTTCTCAGCTGTGGTGTTTTTTTTCCAAATGTTTTCCAATTTTCTTTTGGCTCCTTTTAACTGGGTAAGTTCTTTAGAGAACCATTCTTGCAGTTTGCTTTTGGTTCTATATGTTTTGGTCTGTAAGGGGCCATTTTGATCTACTAGCTTTTAAGATGGTCTAGGAGGGCACTCATCATGATGTCGCAAGAGTCCTCTTCTTTAATACTGGTGATGAAGTCTTTTATGCAGGATTCAAATTGTTCTTTCTTGATGTTTTTAAAGTTCGTTTGCGTGATTTTTTTGGGGGGATTGGGATTTTTTCCCTAGGCGAAGGGAGAGGGACCTGGAAAGTGACACTGTAGTGGTCTGACCAGGTACAGGGTTTGGTTTGGTAGTCGTGTGTCTCAAGGTTGTTGGTAATTATCCAATCCAACTGATGACTGTTTTTCATGGTTGGTTCTTTATTTGTGATGGTGTAGTCTATGGTTTTTAGTGAACTTTCTAAGTTGATGGCATCTTTATCTGCTTGGTTGCCATACCATCTATTGAGATCTCCGACCGCTAATGTGGCGCAGTTTGGTCCTTTCAGGAGATTCAGGAGGTGGGTAAAATTTTCATTGAAATTCGAGGTGTGAGATGGTGGTCTGTAAACCACTGTTAAGTTAAGGCAGTTGTTTTCAGTTGGTAGGTGCTTAAGGTGAATCATTTCGCATCCACCACATGAAGATTTGCCTTGGAAGAGGGCAATGGTGCTCCTAGCTATTACTGCAACTCATCCTCCTTTTCCGTTTTCTCTGTTGGCGCAGTAAATTACATACCCATCCAGGACAGCAATGTCACAGGTAGGGCCTATAGGAGAGCCAGGTTTCTGTGATACAAAAGATGTCAATATCTTCCTCAATGATCCTATCGTGGATACATTGGGCGTGTTTGTTGAGTGAGCGTGTATTGAGTAGGCACATTTTTAGTTCTGTGGTACATTTTGATGTGGAAGGTGTGGCTGGCGACTGAGTGGCTATGGGTGTGTTTTTTTTATGTTGTCTTTTGGTAGCAAGAACCTCTTCCTTACTATTTTGTTAGTTGTTTTTGTCCTGGGCTAGCCGTGATGCTATAATGGCTTTGTTTAAGCAATACATTTTTTGTTGCTCCAGGAGCAGTATGTTCAGAGGAGGGAAGCCCATATTGATGTGGGGTTAAAGAGATTTAGTACCGCAGCGTTTTCTGCGCCGGACGCCGTGGACGGCGAGGACCGGCACAAGAACGGCTTGGCCCAGATGCGCTCGTAAAAAATCACATACAAATTAACCCCTTGTATAGGCAGAGCACCGACCTCCCACCAAGTTACCTAGTGAGGAATGCAAGCTCTCCTTGTTGCTTTTATGTTGGTTGTCCGGCGGGACTGGCGCAAGACCGGCTTGGCCCAGAAGCGCCAGCGCTGAAGCGCCTGATGTTCCCCTAAGAGGGGCGCTGGTGCTTCTGGGGATTGTAGTCCCTGTGTACCTGCTAGCCAATAGTAATGGCTGATGCAGGAGTAAATAGTGTGAACGCTAACAAAAGTGGGAATCTTTGCGCACCACGAAGCGGCTGCAGTTGCAAGTAGAGTCTCAGGGGCAAGCAGTAACTGGGTGTTCCTGCCATGCCTAAGGACATGCTGGTAAGAACTTTCCTAGGCGAACCAGTATATTTAGTGGACTCCTGCTTTTTTCTCTTTATGCTGTCTCTAGCAGTGTGATGTCAAACACAAAGGTGTAGTTTGCAAAAAGCGGCTAATTGTCAGTTTCAGCTACGATTTGAAAATTCACACATTCAATGCTTCATTCATTCCATTCAGTTGTAATTGGGCAGGCAGACAGCGAGTTAAATGCTCGTAAAAAATCACGTACAAATTAACCCCTTGTATAGGCAGAGCGCCGACCTCCCACCAAGTTACCTAGTGAGGAATGCAAGCTCTCCTTGTTGCTTTTATGTTGGTTGTCTAGTCGAACTGGCGCAAGACCGGCTTGGCCCAGAAGCGCCGGCGCTGAAGCGCCTGAAGTTCCCCTAAGAGGGGCGCTGGTGCTTCTGGGGATTGTAGTCCCTGTGTACCTGCTAGCCAATAGTAGTGGCTGATGCAGGAGTCAATAGCGTGAATGCTAACAAAAGTGGGAATCTTTGCGCACCGTGAAGCGGCTGCAGTTGCAAATGGTTACACAGAGTCTCAGGGGAAAGCAGTAACTGGGTGTTCCTACTGTGCTTAAGGACACGCTGGTAAGTACTTTCCTAGGCGAAATAGTATATTTAGTGGACTCGTGCTTTTTTCTCTTTATGTTGTCTCTAGCAGCGTGATGTCAAACACAAAGGTGTAGTTTGCAAAAAGCGGCTAAGTGGCAGTTTCAGCTACTATTTGAAAATTCACGCATTCAATGCTTCATTCATTCCATTCAGTTGTAATTAGGCAGGCAGACAGCGAGTTAAATGCTCGTAAAAAATCACGTACGAATTAACCCCTTGTATAGGCAGAGCGCCGACCTCCCACCAAGTTACATAGTGAGGAATGCAAGCTCTCCTTGTTGTTTTTTTTTTTGGTTGTCCGGCGGGACCGGCGCAAGACCGGCTTGGCCCAGAAGCGCCGGCGCTGAAGCGCTTGACGTTCCACTAAGAGGTGCACTGGTGCTTCTGGGGATTGTAGTCCCTGTGTACCTGCTAGCCAATAGTAGTGGCTGACGCAGGAGTCAATAGCGTGAACGCTAACAAAAGTGGGAATCTTTGTGCACCGTGAAGCGGCTGCAGTTGCAAGTGGTTACACAGAGTCTCAGGGGCAAGCAGTAACTGGGTGTTGCTACCGTGCCTAAGGACACGCTGGTAAGTACTTTCCTAGGCGAACCAGTATGTTTAGTGGACTCGTGTTTTTTTCTCTTTATGCTGTCTCTAGCAGCGTGATGTCAAACACAAAGGTGCAGTATGTAAAAAGGGCTAAGTGCCAGTTTCAGCTATTTGAAAATTCAGGCATTCAATGCTTCATTCATTCCATTCAGTTGTAATTAGGCAGGCAGACAGCGAGTTAAATGCTCGTAAAAAATCACATACAAATTAACCCCTTGTATAGGCAGGGCACCGACCTCCCACAAATTTACCTAGTGAGGAATACAAGCTCTCCTTGTTGCTTTTATGTTGGTTGTCCGGCGGGACAGTCGCAAGACCGGCTTGGCCCAGAAGCGCCTGACGTTCCCCTAAGAGGGGCGCTGGTGCTTCTGGGGATTGTAGTCCCTGTGTACCTGCTAGCCAATAGTAGTGGCTGATGCAGGAGTCAATAGCGTGAACGCTAATAAAAGTGGGAATCTTTGCGCACAGTGAAGCGGCTGCAGTTGCAAGTGGTTACACAGAGTCTCAGGGGCAAGGAGTAACTGGGTGTTCCCACCGTGCCTAAGGACACGCTGGAAAGTACTTTCCTAGGCGAACCAGTATATTTAGTGGACTCCTGCTTTTTTCTCTTTATGCTGTCTCTAGCAGCGGGATGTCAAACACAAAGGTGTAGTTTGCAAAAAGCGGCTAAGTGGCAGTTTCATCTACTATTTGAAAATTCATGCATTCAATGCTTCATTCATTCCATTCAGTTGTAATTAGGCAGGCAGACAGCAAGTTAAATGCTTGTAAAAAATCACATACAAATTAACCCCTTGTATAGGCAGAGCGCCGACCTCCCACCAAGTTACCTAGTGAGGAATGCAAGCTCTCTTTCTTGCTTTTATGTTGGTTGTCTGGCGGGACCGGCGCAAGACCGGTTTGGCCCAGAAGCGCCAGCGCTGAAGCGCCTGACGTTCCCCTAAGAGGGGCGCTGGTACTTCTGGGGATTGTAGTCCCTGTGTACCTGCTAGCCAATAGTAGTGGCTGATGCAAGAGTCAATAGCGTGAACGCCAACAAAAGTGGGAATCTTTGCGCACCGCGAAGCGGCTGCAGTTGCAAGTGGTTACACAGAGTCTCAGGAGCAAGCAGTAACTGGGTGTTCCCACCGTGCCTAAGGACACGCTAGAAAGTACTTTCCTAGGCGAACCAGTATATTTAGTGGACTCATGCTTTTTTCTCTTTATGCTGTCTCTAGCAGCGGGATGTCAAACACAAAGGTGTAGTTTGCAAAAAGCGGCTAAGATGCAGTTTCAGCTACTATTTGAAAATTCATGCATTCAATGCTTCATTCATTCCATTCAGTTGTAATTAGGCAGGCAGACAGCAAGTTAAATGCTCGTAAAAAATCACTTACGAATTAACCCCTTGTATAGGCAGAGCGCCGACCTCCCACCAAGTTACCTAGTGAGGAATGCAAGCTCTCTTTCTTGCTTTTATGTTGGTTGTCTGGCGGGACCGGCGCAAGACCGGTTTGGCCCAGAAGCGCCAGCGCTGAAGCGCCTGACGTTCCCCTAAGAGGGGCGCTGGTACTTCTGGGGATTGTAGTCCCTGTGTACCTGCTCGCCAATAGTAGTGGCTGATGCAGGAGTCAATAGCGTGAATGCTAACAAAAGTGGGAATCTTTGCACACCGCGAAGCGGCTGTAGTTGCAAGTGGTAACACAGAGTCTCAGGGACAAGCAGTAACTGGGTGTTCCTACCGTGCCTAAGGACACGCTAGAAAGTACTTTCCTAGGCGAACCAGTATATTTAGTGGACTCGTGCTTTTTTCTCTTTATGCTGTCTCTAGCAGCGTGATGTCAAACACAATGGTGTAGTTTGTAAAAAGCGGCTAAGTGGCAGTTTCAGCTACTATTTGAAAATTCACACATTCAATGCTTCATTCATTCCATTCAGTTGTAATTAGGCGGGCAGACAGTGAGTTAAATGCTCGTAAAAAATCACGTACGAATTAACCCCTTGTATAGGCAGAGCGTCGACCTCCCACCAAGTTACCAAGTGATGAGAGGAATATGTTACCTACGCCACAAATTGCTTCTCGCGGGAGATGCCACAGTAACCCATTGAGAAATCACTCTCTCCAAACATAATGTATATTTCCATAACTAATTCACTAACACAATAAAGGTACAATAGAAGTATAAAAGCTGTTACTATAATCAATGAACATACATATATAAACTGGGTGAGAACAAACAAGATACATTATGCTAAGGAATTAAAATAGAGTAAATGGGGTTAACATGCAGAACAAGAAAGGATGGAGTAGATTAAGTAAACTTGGAGAACATGGGAAACCGTTTGAATATAGGTTGACCTTTTACTGGCGTTAACTGAACAACTTCTTTAGTAGCTAGAGCACATCAAGTACTTGAACCCTATCAGCACCTGCCCACCATAAAAACAATAAAGATCCAAACAGAAAACGAATGCAAAGAATTCAACCTTCTTTCAACAGAAAATGAAAGACTAAAATGAATTTTCAAAACACCATCAATTGTACTACTCCACAGAAAAGTCAAAACAACTAAGAGTACTGCATAGCTGAACCTACATTACAATTACAACAAATACAATCAAATACATGTTCAACCAGACTAACATGCAGGGGTGTTGCTAGGTCTGGAAAAGACCTGGGGCTACGCTAATTTTGGAAATGTTGAGACTGGGGGCTAGCTAGCCCTTTGGTTGTAGTTCCTGACATTCTATCTGGGGCTACAACCTAAAGACCAGGGGCTATAGCCCCCTTAGCCCCCCCAGCCACGCCTCTGCTAACATGAATACAAAAACGAAATGCTTGCATATAAATGCCATTGATTGACAAATCTAAGTTTGTGGGTTCATGTCAGTGAAAGTTAAAAATACATTAAGATATACTTGCCACACAATTGGAGCAGATGAACAAAAATGATAATGAACACCATCTGATATCAGTGATCAATATAACTAGCCCACACAACACTGCAAATAAACCTTCAAATATGTAAATATTTATTGACACTTACTTTCACATCAGTCACACTGTTGCCATGTGCACACTGTGAGTTCTGGAATCAAAAGGATACAATTGCAGACAATTGTGGCTTTTATACTTTCAAAAATGCATACCACAAAAAGAGGGCTATATCCTAAATGTAATACTAAAATGGATGACACATTTTCATACATCAAAGGCAGCTACACAAATAACAACAACCAATCATAAACAATCAAACTCACTGAAATCCTTTTTATCCCTCACCAGCATCTCTCGTAGCTGTGGCTACCACACGCCTACAAGCACACAACGCGCCATTTGCTGGAATATAGCTGCGGCGGCACATGGTGCCACTTTTACCCACGGGTAGCAGCACCACGCACGAGGTGTGTGCTAAATAGCCATGGGTAAACACCCCTGTTGTTGCTGTTGCTAAGTGCGATCCTCAATACACCAATCACTCCCCTTTATTATAGACATGAGGATTCTTTTTTTTAAAGAAAATCTGAGTATGGAATATGAATGACAAAAGAGACAGAAGTGATACAATGGTACTTAAAAGGTGTCAATACAATAAATGACTGCTCATAGAGTTATTTAAAGTGGATGATGATAAAGTGGTTTCAGCATTCATGAGAGACCACAATCAATTATGGATTTCAAACAAAAACATACAGTTCAACATGGGCAATTTCTATAGACATGATGGAGTACACCTAACTGATGAAGGTGTTCCTTCATAACATGAAAACAGTACTCCAAATTTGCTACAATAGTACACTCAGTGGACCCTAAAACAGTCCTTTTAAAGGCTACTTAAAACGTATGAATACACAAGTACAATAAAATAATACCCACATTTTATTTTCGTATATATCCGCGTCTAGAGTTCATTGACTTTTTTTATAGATGCAGTTACAAATTTTCAGTTAAAGGGGGAGAGTCATGGGGGGCACTGTTGCGCCGAAGCAAGATGGCCGCCTGAGTGCTAAACTCCGGACTGGGAGAGCACATATCCTTCAATTTTTACCCTTTCTGGCACAATTATACCCCATCTTCTCGCTGTGGCCTTTGGGGGAAGCTACTGTCCACACCTCCGCCAAGTCTTGGGATTGAGGTCCCTCTGAGGACAACGCTACCACCGCCGCAGAGACCAAGGCTGCGGACCCCTGGCCCGACCCGTGCTGCGGCTCCAGGGACGGCGGCTCGCCCAGTTACCAGGTGCCACAGCGCTGCCGGCCGCTGTGGGGGAGGGTCGTCCTAGCCTTAAGAACGCGCCAAGCGACTTGTGCACCCCTCACGAACACTTGGAAACCATCGGTGCGTCGCTGCCTCAACACACCCAGACATCTGTGGCACCGTGGCCTGAAGACCGCTGTGGGCTGCTCTGCCGACGTGGGCCAGATCCTGCTATACCTGTGCCTGTCACGCGGGAGGCCCGGACGGCGTGGGTGGAAGGCGCTGTCGCCGCTGGTCCCGCGCTGGTGCGCGGTGCGCCAGCCCCCCTCCTGCTGCCCTCCTCCTACAATTAACTTGAAACAACTCATGACAAGGTAGGAGGTTTGGGGGGGTGAGAAAGGGCTGCTCCGGCGGCGCTGCGGTGCCGGCTCCGTAGGCCGTGCACTCTCCATAATCCTCCTCTTCCCGAAGCCGGCTGCTGGATTGGCCCACGCCGCCTCATGACACCGTCGGCCAGGTGCCCTGAGGGGACTGCCCTGGGGCCCTCGACATTCGGATTACCTGAACCCAGCCCTACATCAACACGCACGACATCCCTCCTTGGGTGGCACTGCATGGGCCTTCCATCACAGCCCATTCCTCTCCAGGCGCTCGGGGTTGGGTGGTGACTCTCTGGACCTGGGGCCCCATCAGTGCACCTCAAACACCTGGGCAACAGGTGGCTGTCCCCCCTGAATGCCGCAATTGACCGGATGCCGGCATTGACAGATCAATTGGAACTGGGTTACCCCATGGGGGCTCCTCCTCACTGCTAACAACCCAACAGAAAAGTGACATTGGTGTTAAAATATAGCCACTGAAGGCGACACCCCACTGGCTCAGTTTCATTAACCCCAAAAACTACGCCGGGACTACCTGGTTGTTCCAAGTGGCCCCGACCATTGACACCGCCCTGATCACCAGAACCTATCCTGCACACAGCCAGCCCTGTGGCCGTACACTGCCAGCAAAGCCACCAATCCTCTCGTAGGAGGGCCTACATTACTGCTGATACGGTCGTGGTGCGACTCCACTATTGACGTCCCCACCTGCGTTGAATCTGTATAAGGTCAATAGTGTAAGACTACTGCTGCGGTACACAACTGTATGCTCAAATAGAAGCCTGTGAACATAACTTAACCAAGGGCAACCATATAGACTCTGCAAACAGAAGAACAGCATATTCACCTGATCTGATACCCCTAGTCCAACATTTGTCCTCAAGGAACGCTAACACCTCTGTTCACTTGCACTCACCCTTGGACCTGGAACCCCTTCGACATACTCACCATGACTAAAGGCGCGGGTGCAGGGAAAAAGCAAAGGTCCCTAAATATGTTCACAAAAACACTGTCCAGTGGGCCCCACCTTCTTGGCCCCCTCAGCCCCAGATGACTCGCAGAAGATGCTGGAGTACATTCGAGAAGGTTTCACCACATTGCACTCTAAACTAGATGATATGAATGGCACAATCTCCTCTATAAAAGCTCATATCGAAAAGACAGACGGAAGGGTCGCCAATATTGAAACTAGGGTGGGGGCCGCTGAGGATCTCTCCGCGCTGCGGTTTCCACACTTTCCAGCCGGGTATCGGCAGCCGAGAAGATAAACGATGATCTCGAATCTCACTCGAGACAGAACAACCTGAGCATTGTCGGAATACCCGAGGACAACATCACAGAACCCATGGAGGACTATATGTAACACATTCGGCTGACACTCCTAGATACACCGAAGCTCTTCCCGCAGTTCGCAGTTGAAAGGGCCCACCGCTCCCTAACCACAAAACCCAGACCGGGCACACCTCCACGGCCCATTATAGCTAGAATCCTAAACTTCCGGGACCGCGATGCCATCCTACGGGCAGCCAGGATTAAAGGAGAACTGCTTCTTGGATCAGCAAGGATCTATCTTTATCCGGACTTCTCCGTTGCCATACAACAAGAACGCAGAAACTTTCTGGCGGTAAAAAAGAGACTCCGAGACTTGGGAGTTAAATACTCTATGCTGTTCCCCGCAAAATTAAGGATCGAACATTCTAACCAAACCTTTTTTTTCAAGCTCCCAGAAGAGGCTTCAAAGTTTAATGACAAACACCTACCTGGCTGATTCCCAGTTAACCTGGTTGACTGTTATGTTGCCTTGTTGTTACCAATTGTGCCCATGCCAACGATAGGCCCGTAGTCTGCCTTGCTTATGGGGGCGACTACACTTTGCAAGAGTACATTAGTTATCAGTTTTTGTTCCCTCTTGCTAAGTTGATCCTCCATTATGTGGTCCTCTTCTGCCACAGCAGCCTCATTGTGTTTGGTAATTGCTAATATCCTAATATCTCCCTAATCTGAAATGGTGATTAAATACACTGGTCAATCCTACTGTACTGGAAAATTCCTTGCACTCTCCCCAGTCCGGTGCGTCATCGCCAGGCCGGCTAACAGGCCCCCAGACGCTGATGCCGAGAAGATTGCTGTTGTTATGATTTTGGTGGAGTTCCATTCCTCCGTTTGGGGGAGGGATATGGGTGGGGGAGTTGGGGGGGCGGGATGTTATGTTAAAAAAGTCTTGACAACCACCAGAGATACCACACTTACCACAACAATACATCACAGACACGCAGATAGGGTGACACACTTGCCCAAGCCTAGTTGGCATAGGCTTCTACTAATCCATAGACAAATACTCAATCAACGCCCCCGCACACATGGCAGATAACAGCTTAACCTTCATGAGCTGGAACGTGAGGGGTCTGGGGAACTACAAAAAGATGCGGCAGATACAACTGTATGCTAAGCACCACTGTGTTAAAATCTTATGCTTACAAGAGACCCACGCCCGCTCTGAACAATGCAAAAGATTTGCTAAACAGTGGGGACCCCAGAGGTACTACACCAATTACTCCACCCATAGCCGAGGTGCCCTTACTCTAATACACAGGAACCTTCAGTTGTCATGCCACCATTAACAGATGGGGAGATATGTTCTCATTATCGGCAAACTGCAGAATCAGGAGGTAGCCATCCTGAATATATATGGCCCGAATATTGATGACCCAGAATTTTACCTGCATCTGGCCTCTATCCTGGACAGTTACCCCCTGGTTCTGATCATATGGGGTGGTGACTTTAATACGATATTGGACGTTAACCTAGACAGATCGGGCTCTAGACCTCGTCAGCTTTCCAGAGCAGCCTACACGATTCTTACAATTCTCCCTCGACTAGCAGTAGTGGACGCCTGGTGGCTTATGTACCCTGGATTCCGCACATACTCTTACCATTCCTCAGTTCACGATTCACATTCTAGGATAGACAGATGGCTCATGTCAGACATATTGATCAGGTGCCTGTCCCATCTGGCGATCCTCCCCAGAACACTCTCAGACCATTCACCAGTGATTGTCTCATTGAACTGGGGCTAATACTATGATAAAATAAGACAGTGGAGAATGAGGCCCCATGCCCTCCTGGATCAGGCTTTCGCCTCTGAAGAATTATTTGACATTAACGTAAACTCTGTGTCATCACAAGCCAGCCTCTGGGAATCCTTTAAAGCATATACTAGGGGTATCGCTATATCCAAGGGGAGCGGCATCCTGAAAGGTATCTGAGCGGAGATTACTGATAGCGAATCGTCCCTAGCTAACCTAGAGACTCAATATGCCCAGGATCACTCCCCTGTCACACTAGCATCTCTGGGGTCAGAGCTAGACAGGTTCTGTAGCCTCGCAGAATGAGAAGCCAAATTCCTAGACAGCCCTCAGATGGTAAGGAAGCATGGGGAGGGAGAGCGGCCAGGTCGCATGCTAGCCAGATTGATACACTGAGAATTTGGAGCCCCCAACATACTGGCGATAGAAAGGTTCGATGGAACACTTGCTACCTCACCACACAACATCAACTCAGAATTTCTAGCATTTTACACCTCTCTGTATTCGAAAGTTGACGGCCCCCATATCTCAGAAATCGACTAATATCTGGAAAACCTCCCTCTCACGGTCCTGTCCACCTACGCCATCATCTCCCTGGAGAGATCCCTTACTCCTGAAGAACTCACGGAAGCCATCGAGTCGTTGGTGTCAGGAAAAGCCCCTGGTCCGGGTGGCCTCCCCATGGACTTTTACAAACATTATAAATCCCACTTAGTCCCACATTTACTGTCCTTATGGGAGGAAGCGTGTGAAAAAGGCATACTCCCCACCTCTCTTCGAGAGGCAATGATAACAGTCCTTCTTAAACCCGGTAAACCCCCCCACCCAATGCGGCTCATACAGGCCCCTCTCGCTAATTAACTGCGATGTGAAGATATACGCCAAACTACTAGCCAACCGACTGGCTTCATATATGCCCCACATCATTCACCCTGACCAGGCGGGATTTGTCCTGGGTAGGTCTACATCCCTAAACATAAGACGACTCTTCAATGTGATCAGTAGGATCAATCCGAAGACACAGGCGGTAGCAGCCACCCTAGATATGCAAAAGGCGTTCGACTCAGTGTCATGGCAATACCTATGGCGAGTCCTGGAGAAATGCAAGTTTGGCCCAAACATCCGATCCTGGGTTAGACTGCTATACACCGGCCCATCAGCCAAGGTCCGCACTGAGGATAGGTGCTCCACCCCATTCCAAATAGCCAGAGGGACGCGACAGGAATGCCCTTTTTGCCCGCTAATATTTGCCATAGCCATGATGTGCCAGTCACACTCCCACAGAGGGTTACGCACGGCGGGCCAGGCCGATATTGTCTCCTTACATGCTGACGATGCCCTACTTTACATCTGCTCCCCAAAAACCAATCTTGCCCCAATTCTGAATGATGTGGCCCTATTTGGACATATATCTGGCTTGAAAGTAAACTGTTCTAAATCAGTCCTATTTCCGCTCACTGACTCCACGCAACCACCTTCTGATCTAAGGGGATTCACTTGGTCTCAATCCAACATCACTTACCTGGGGGTGGTGGTTTCCCGGCACACAGCGAAGTTACGTGTCGACAACTACCAGAACTACCTCACAAACCTGGCCACCAAACCCACTAGCTGGACTAGACTCCCCATTTCCTCAGCAGGTAGAATCGGAAAACTCAAAATGGTAGTGTTACCTCAACTCCTCTACTGATTCACCAATCTCCCTTTATGGCCAGGGGATGAATTCTTCAGGTCGCTACGCCACATAACCAACACTTTTCTTTGGCATTCCGGTGCAGTCCGCCTCAAACTATCAACATTTACCTCCCCGAAGAAATTAGGAGGATTTGGCGTCCCCGACTTCATCATGTATTGGATAGTGGCCCAATCTCAATTTGCCTCCCATTGGTTTAACACCACAGATCCCCCCCCTCATGTTCACCTAGAGAAACTAACGGTCAGCGAACAAGCGATTGGTTCCCTCATCCTCAAACCAGTCCCATCTGATCCAGACTCAGCTAACCCCGTTGTTAGCACATCCTTAGCACTTGCCAAGATCTGGTCAATGGTGGCGACACCTCACCCATTCCACAGGAACCTCCCACTTTGGAATTGGTTCCCCGATGTCCCATACCGTCCTCAATCCATTGTATCTAGCTGGGCTGATGCAGGCTTCTTGACACTTTGCGATTCTTATGATCAGGGCAACTTCCTTGAATGGTCGGACCTCCCTCTCTCCCTCAAACGGAAACCATCAGCATGGCTACAATACTCCTCCATCCGGAGGAATCTCAAAGCCAGATACCCTAACTTCCCCACTCTGTCACCTGATGAACCCATTATTGCAGAACTCTGCCTTTGACTCCTTCAGAGGGAAAGTGTCAAGACTCTACAGCCTACTACAAACTAGAGCTGCCCCCTCCTTTACCAAACTGAGACTCAGGTGGGAGGAGGATCTCGGAGTTGAGATCACTGATGAACGCTGGTCCCGAATGTTCGCTCGCACCCATGAGGTGTCCTATAACTCTAGGTTCAAATTAATACAATTCAAGGTGTTGCATAGATATCATCACACGCCAACCAGACTACATCGTATGTTTAACAAATTCCCTCCTAGCTGCCCCAGATGTGGCGCCTATCAAGCATCCTACGTTCACGTGATCTGGCATTGCCCACATTTGTCTCAATACTGGACCGAAATATGCTCCACACTCACGGACATACTAGAACACACAAAAGACCCTTCCCCAATGCGCTGTCTCTTCCACGACTTTCCCCGGCTGGGGCGTGATTCTAAGAAGCTAGTGGGACTCTGCATGCTGCTGGCCGTACGCTGCATATTGATGTGCTGGATTCGTCCCAGAGCGCCCACATACGCACAATGGCTCAGGACAGTCACCTGGGCGCATGATACCGAGGAAGCCTGGGGGATTTTGCAACATCCACACTCGAGACCAAGAGATATTTGGCATCAGTTCCATAGTTAAATGTCTGCCTTGAACCCACACTCAGATGCTGAATTCTCTTCCCCATCACGGTCACCTTAATAATACCGTCCTGTGAATTGTGTTTCCTTTAGTTCTGATTACAATAGTGTCTAGAACACTACCCTTGTGATTTGTACGGAATCTTAACACTGTACTGTGAAGATTGCAGTCTGTAATGTGTAATTTGATGTCGCCTGGCGACCATCTCTGTAATCTGTGTGTTGTCAAGTCAAATAAATAAAGGTTTAAAAAAAAGGGGGGGGCTCACATCTGTGTTAGAGGCCTCCTATTGCCCCATGCATGTGTACCATAAGCTGAGAGCAAACCCTAAGGAATGTACTTTAAGAACATACAAGGTTAACGTTTTCATGTACAGCACCTTTTGAATTTTTATATTGTGATTGTCAGTGAAGAAAACCACCTGGCCTAGATTTTTCAGTGACACAAAATAAGTAAGCCAGACATGTGATGTCATCAGTGATGTCATCAATGACATTTGTCATGTCATCGTTGATATCCTGGGTGTTAGTCTTAGCAGTGCACGGTGGTGGCGCGAGCTATGGTTGCTTAGCTGACATAAAACAAAGGGGCTAAACATGTGATGGCATCAGCGATGGCAGCAATGACATGTGTGATAGCATCTTTCATGTCCGGGGTGGTAGTGGTAGCAGTGGAGAGTGCTGATGGGAAAAATGGGTGCTAAGCCTACCATAACTGCCGAATTTCAGGGGTTTTTAGATTTTACTTGTAATCATAACGTCCTTTTTTTTTACACTCAACTTCCATTACTTCATGGCAATGCATTAACATTTCATTTTAACATCTTTATATAGTTCTTGTTAATGAATGTGTTTCATAGATGTCCTTTGGGGTATAGTATTACAGCTTTGTGTTCCGTAACGTACTTAGGGAAGAGAAGAAGGAGAGAAAAAAAGAATATTCAAGTTACCATCTTCACCAGAGTCACCATTAGATGCAGTCGGATGCATGTAGAATTACTCCCTTCATCAAATTCATCATTAGTTCCAAGTATTGTCCTCGGTGTCCTGTAGGGTCACCTTATTTGGATTTCAAGACAGTAGATCATCCCCTTATTCCCGAGTTGTTCAGGGTTGGAGGAGGTATTTAACCAGTCTGGGTTGGAAGAACATGTGTTCCTTTTCCTCCACATGGTCTAGGAATGGACCCCATATGTTCTGAAATGTGTCTGTTCGGTTTTCCATGGCAGCCGTTAGTTTCTCTATTCCCAGAATATCCCAGACTTTGACCCACCAGAGCGCGATGTGGGGACGCTCCTGCTCTTTCCAAAAACGAGCGCACGTGAGACGGGCCGCCATTAGTAGTTGTGTGATTAGCCGCGTTCTGGGACCAGATTGTGGGTAGGATCCATCGTCTGGGGTGTCGCCCAACACCATTGTTAGTGGGTCCATGGGGAGAAGAGTGCCACAGATGTCCTTAATTTTGGACCTGATCTCTAGACAGAAGGATTGAATGATCGGACAATGCCACCACATGTGCCCCAGGTCCCCCTTTGCCCCGCAACCATGCCAACAAACATCAGGATAATCTACATTCATTGCATGCAGCCTCTGCGGCGCGAAGTATCATCGATAACATATTTTAAGCGCACACTCCCTAATAAT
The DNA here is from genome assembly GCF_040938575.1 of Ambystoma mexicanum. Lineage (NCBI taxonomy): Eukaryota > Metazoa > Chordata > Amphibia > Caudata > Ambystomatidae > Ambystoma > Ambystoma mexicanum. Next base: position 970,253,236 of record NC_090936.1, on the reverse strand, counting down.
TGTGCATCTAGAGGACCTATGTGCTCTGTCCCAGATTCTCAGCCATGATTCTGGAACTATCTCTCTCCCTAGCTCCCTCTCCCATGCTAACATGTAAGAAAGTTTTTCTTCCTCTGGGGCATTTTCTAGTAGGCAGTAGCAAGTTGCCACTTTGTGTAAGCGTTGTCCCTCTGCAACAGTTATTTCTAGGCCTGTGGGATGCCTGGTGGCCACCTTTTTTACAATCGGATTAGTGAAGTTGTATGCATCCGAATCTCTCAGTTTCTGGGAGGTTGAATTTGACCTTACAATGGGTGAAAGTTAAGGGGTCATTATGGACGTATAGCTCCTGTAGTCTCAGGGTCCCACCCCCGACCAGTTATGGTATGATCTAGGTTGAAGCCCAGGGGTGAACATTGGGTTCTGCGTAATCGGGGTTAGAGGGCCTAGACCCGGGGCGATGCCTCTTAGGGTTGTCTGCCTGTCCCAGCATCGGAGTGTGGAGCTCGTAGTTGGGAGAAGGGGCCTCCGGAAACCCTGTGCTTCCCGCGGGAGAAAGGGGAGGTGGGAGAGAGGAGCCCCAGCAAACAACTGTTCAATGCCTAGCCATTTGGGGGGATCAATTTGAGTTGCCCAGCTCAGGATGGGGGCAATTTGAGTTGCTCGATAATATCTTAAGATCGAGGGGAGCCCCAAGCCTCCTAATTGCCTGCTTCTGGTGAGAATCCTGCACTGAATTCTGGGTGTTTTACGCTGCCAAATGAATCTGCCTATTTCTTTCTGCAAGTTGTGTAAATCTCGCTCTGGGATGTGAACTGGGAGCGCCTGAAATGTGTGAAGCAGCCGGGGTAGTAAGGTCATTTTGATGGCCGTTACACGCCCCAGCCAAGATATCTCCTGGGCGGCCCATTTTGGTAGTGAATCCTTTGCGTCTTTTATCAGGGGAGGGATATTGGCTCTCACTAGTCCCGCATATGTTGAGGTTAAGTGTACCCCAAGGTATGTTATTTTGGAGTTTACCCAACTAAGAGAAAAGGTGTTCTGCAGGACATTTAGCGCCTCTGGTGTTTCAGAAAGATTCAGACCTTTTGATTTGGCCATATTTATTGTGAAGCCCGCTATCTGCGCAAAACTTCCCAGCAGGCCCATGAGCGGAGGGACAGAGGTCTGAGCCTCCCTCAAGAAACAAAGCACATCGTCCGCATATAGCGCTACTTTGTGGTTTTGGTCTCCCACCTCGAACCCTTGGATTTCAGGGTGAAGGCGGATGTGTTGGGCCAAGGGTTCCATAGCTAAAGCAAAAACCAAAGGCGAGAGGGGACACCCCTGCCTGGTCCCTTTACCAAGGGGTATCTGTGGTGTCCAGTGGGCGTTGACTCGTATTCGAGTAGAGGGGATCTGGAAGTTGGTCAAGACCAATTTGGAGAAATGTGGGCTGAAGCCAAAACCCTTCAGGACCAGGCGCAGGTAGCCCCATGACATGCTGTCGAAGGCCCGGTGGGCGTCTAGGGAGAGCAAAGAAAGGGGACCTGGTATGGAGGGGGCTAGAGCTATTAAATCTATTGCTCTCCGGATGTTATCATGGGCCGATCGACCCTGAATAAATCCCGTCTGGTCCTGTCTATTAGTGTAGGTAATGTTTCACCCAAGCACTGGGCTATGATTTTACTAAACAACTTGGCATCAGTATTGAGCAAAGCTATAGGCCGGTAGGAAGCACAATCTGCTGGCTCTTTTCCGGGTTTCAGGAGTAGGGTTGTGTTTGATTCAGCCATGGATTGAGTAACAGATCCCGTTTCCCATAGGATATTGAACAGTTTTGTGAGGTGTGGTGTGAGTTCCTTTGCAATTGTTTTGTAAAATTTGTTTGTGAATCCGTCTGGGCCCAGAGCTTTGTCAATAGGGAGCGTTTTTATGGCAAATTCGGCTTCCTCCACCGATATTGGGGCGTCTAAGACTTCTGATGAGCATTGTGGCAGCTGTGGAAGATCCGCCTTGGATATAAACTCTTTGATGGACCGCGGGTCTCCCTTATGTGGGCTTGTATGTTCCCTAAAAAATTCTTCTATAATGCGGCATTTGCCCTCCTCAGAGTATGTGCCTTTGCCTGATTTATCTCGCAGGAAATCTATCCTGTTTTGTTTAGTTTGTTTACCTAGTTTGGCCGCCAGTAGTTTGTTAGCTTTGTTTCCCTTTGTGTAAAAAAATTGTTTGGTGCGCATCATACCATAGGCCGCCCTCCCCATATGATGCGCTTCAAGGGCCTTTTTTGCCATCCTCAGGTCCCTTTGTTTCCTGTGCACTTCTTCAAGTCTGAGTGCTTCACCTTCTCCAGCATGGGGTCTGGCATGGATTCACATGCTCATGAATATTCCCCGTCGTCAGGCTGGGAATCCTCGGTAAAGAAAAAATCAGTATCGGTTTCGTTTCTGATCTGTCTTTCGTAGTAGTAACCAATCACTGATCTCTGCGTCATACTGACCACAGCCAATGACTGCCCTCTACCTAAGCCCCGCCTCTGGCAGCCATCTTCAGATTTTTACCGCACGTTCAAGTGTTGGGTTCCTCGTGCTATTGCTCTCGAGCGTTAGTGCTTTTTTTCACATTTTTTCTCAAAAAAAATTCTCTTTTTCGGTCAAAAGAGCCTCAAGCTCCACCGTTTCTTCATCCGATCATCGGGGACCCGTGTCGGACTCGTCTACGCCCCTCAAGGGTGAAGATTTCGTCGAGCCATGCTTTTGGAGGACTCCAGAAGTTTCTCAGGCCCATCTCGGACATGGCCCAGGAGAAGGGAAGCTCGACGCCCGGAAAGCTGTTCAGGGTCTGCCCTGGATGCCAGCTTCAGAATGTCTTTAAGGAGGACGAACACTCCCTTTGCCTTTACTGCCTACATGAGGACAAGACGCACGTGGAGAAGGACTGTGCGTTTTGCGGCAATATGTCGGAGCGGACCATGAAGGACCGCCATCAACGTCTCGCCAGCTGGCTGGAAGGTAGGAGCCCGTCAGGCGAGAAGAAAAAGAAGAAGTCCGAGCGGTCTTCCAAGACCTTTGAGGGTGCCCTGGCGACGGGGGTCCAACAGAAGGCCAAGCACCGCGAGTCCGCTGGCACCGGGAGCGCTGAATGGTCGGGCTCTACGGGCGCCAGGCAGGGCGCATCCTCCCCGGCGCCATCAACCACGAGCCAACGCTCTGGCTCGGGTAAGAGGAAGGCCGAGCACCCGGCGAAGCTCCTGGAGAGACCCCGGTCGAGCTCGAAGGCCCCATCGGAGGGGGAGCGAGGCGGTGACCCTCCCCCCAAGGAGAAGGCGGTGAGCGCACCTAAGGTGGTGAAAGCCTTAATCCACCCGGCCAAGGCCTCTATCGAGACAGTCGCGGCGGCCCTGGCGCAGCCTGTGGAGGCTACACCAGTGGTGGCGACCTCAGGGCCCAGAGTCTCCCTGCCACCGCGGAGGGAGTCCTCTTTCATGCCCATCGACAGGACCCCCGTGAAACCTCCGACGGAGAAGAAAAAGGGGGGGCAGGAGGTCGTCATGGATTCGGCCTCAACCTCTGAGGAGGAGCTGATCGAAGTCTTAAGCCACGGCGTTGGCGTGGAAGAAGACCAGCCCGTCGGGAGGGACCCCGACGTAGGAGACGACGAGAACGTCGAGGGTGCAGACGGGGCTCCTGACCGCCCATCGGACTCCCCTCAACCAGTGCCGCAGGACAACTCAGCGGCCATTTTGTTGGCTATACAGTCCTTATGCTCGGAGATAAGGACGAGACTACCGTTACCACCAACGGAGGAACCGCTCCCGACGGGGGACCCGGAGCCAGGCCCTTCTGGGAGCCCTCCCCTAAGAGAAGAAGGATTCATCTTCCACCTCCTTTTCAGCCTTCGCGCCCTGTTCAGCCCTCCTCCCCGTCCACGACACGTGGGGATGATACGGGGACTGACACGGCCGTGACGGGTACAGACGACGAGGTTTATGAGGAGGATCTCCCGTCGTCACCTCCCACCCGGGCTTCCCCGCCCGACGAGATTGGATCGTTTCACTCCATGATCGCTAGGGCATCCGAGCTTTTCCAGCTCTGCCCGGAAGAGAAGAAGAAGGAAGGTTTCCTTTATAAACGACGCGAGGCCAAGAGGAAGACGGTCCTCGCTGTACCTCTACTAGACGATATTTGGGATGAGGGCCTCGCCCTCCTCAAGAGCCCATCCACGACGCCGGCTAGAAGGATCGGTACGAGAAGAAGTACCGGGTCCCGGACGCGGCCCCCTTGTGCCTTCGGGCACAGCCGACCCCGGACTCAGTCGTCTCCGCGGCGGCCAGGAAGAAAGCGGGGGGGGCGCGGCCTCTACATCGACCGCCCCGCCGGACGGCGAGGGAAAGAAATTAGACACGATGGGGCGCAGAGTCATCTCGTCGGCAGCGACGACGATTAAGGCGGCCAACGCCTTGGCTATCGTAGCCCGCTACGACAGGGAGTTGTGGTACAAACTGGCCCCCCTGCTGGACTTCCTACCAGACGACAAGAGGGCGGAAGCCCTAGAGATCTTGAAGGAAGGAGAGGTGGCGTCAGACCACGCCATTACGATTGCAATGGACATCGCTGACACTGGATTTCGCCAGTTGGGCAACGGCGTGTGCCTTAGACGGCGTGGATGGCTCAAGGCTACTGACTTCCGTCAGGACGTGCAGACCAGAGTCTTGGACATGCCGTTCGACGGAAACAACCTGTTTGGGAAAACAGTGGACGATTCCCTTCAAGCCATCAAGGCGGACACGGAGACGGCCCGGGCTCTTGGGGTTCTCCAGCAACGGCGGCCGCCCTTTCGGAGCGGCAGAGGCAAACAGGGTGCCTCCAAAGGTTCCAGCGGCGGATTTTCCACCTACCTTCAAGCGGCCCGTTCGTCGTCACAGGAAGCTTACAGGGGACGTGGCAAGTCAGGCGGACCCCGCCGTCATCGCCAAGGAGGACAAGGTGGCAAAGCCTCGTCGAAGCAGGACTGAACCGGCCGTGGGGTCGGGCCCACACCGAAGCCGGCTGGCGAGCTTCGTCAGCATGTGGGAGTCCATCTCCACCGACCGTTGGGTGCTGGACGCCCTAGCTCAGGGTCACGCGCTCGAGTTTCTAAAGAGGTGCCCGCGCGTCCCCCCTGTGGCCAGGAGAGAACATCACGTCCCTCAACTTCTCTTGGAGGTAAAGGCGATGCTCAAGAAGGGCGCCATCGAGCTCGTCTCAAAGAGGCTTCGGGGCTCCGGAGTTTACTCAAGATACTTCCTCGTGAAGAAGAAGACGGGAGGATGGCGTCCCATCCTGGACCTACGACGACTGAACAAATTCATCAAGGCACAGAAGTTACGGATGGTCACCCTCCAACACGTCCTGGGTCAACTGGAGGAGGGCAATTTCCTGTCGTCGTTGGATTTGGAGGATGCCTACTTCCATATTCCCATCCTAAAGGGACACCGAAAGTTTCTCAGGTTCGTGGTCCAAGGGCGTCACTACCAGTTCAAAGCCCTTCCCTTCGGATTGAGGTCGGTGCCCAGGGTGTTCACCAAGTGCCTCGCACCGGTGGCGGCGCAGCTGCGCCGAGAGGGGATCCACGTCTACCCCTACCTGGACGACTGGCTCATCCGAGCAAAGACGAAGGAGCTCGCCGTGGAGCACACGGCAAGGACCGTCCAACTACTCACGGACCTGGGATTCTCCATAAACTACGCCAAGTCCGACCTGGTGCCCTCGCAAGACGCACTGTTTCTGGGAGCGAAGCTCGACACAGTGTCGCTTCTGGCCTCTCCGTCGGAGGAAAGGACGAGGGCCATCTTGGGCAAGGTGCAGAGGATGCTGGCTGCGGACGCGGCCTGGGTGAGGTCCATCAAGTCCCTCCTCGGAATGATGTCTTCTTGCATTTATCTCATCCACCTGTGCAGGCTCCGGATGCGCCCATTGCAGGAGTTCCTGGACACGCGTTGGATCCAGCCGACGGGCAGCTTCGAGGAGAGGATCACACTCAACGAGAGTTTCCGACGAGCGATCCGGTGGTGGGGCACCCGCGCGCATCTGACGGCGGGCATGGACTTCCAGACCCCCGACCACCAGGAGACAGTGACCACGGATGCCTCCCTGGAAGGGTGGGGAGCGCACACCGAAAATCTGCACGCGAGAGGCCTTTGGCTTCCGACGGAGAAGTCCCTCCATATCAACGTCCTGGAGCTCCGTGCAGTGTTTTGGGCCCTCAGGTCTTTTCTTCCATCCCTCAAGGGCAACGTGGTGAGGATCTTCACCGACAACACCACCACCATGTTCTACATCAGGAAGCAGAGCGGTACCAGATCCCCAGCCCTGTCCAAGGAGGCGCAGGATCTGTGGCATTGGGCCGTCGCCCAAGGGATGTTTCTGGTGCCGTTTCATCTGGCAGGGATAATAAACACCATCGCCGACTCGCTCAGCAGAGAGCTGCGCTCGTGCCATGAGTGGGAACTATGACAGGATCTAGTGGACCGCCTCTTCCGACGGTGGGGCACACCCCAGATCGATCTGTTCGCGATGGCGACGAACTCCAAGTGCCGGAGGTTCGCCAGCAGGTTTCCCCAGCCGAGGAGCATGGGCGATGCTTTCTCGTTCCCCTGGGAGGGCCTGTTTCTATACGCGTTCCCTCCATTGCCATTGCTGATCCGGCTCATCAACCAGCTCAAGAGGTCACGGTGCAGGATGATCCTCGTTGCACCTGCGTGGCCGAGGCAGATATGGTTCCCGGACCTTCTGGACTTGTCAGCGTCCCCGTCAATCAAGCTGCCAGTGGACGCGGATCTTCTCTCCAGGGAAGGAGGCGCCATCCTCCATCACGACCCGAAGTCGCTGAACTTGCAGGCCTGGCTCCTGCAGCGTTAGAGTTTGGAGGATACGACATACCGGCCGACTGCAGAGAGGTTCTTGCAAAGGCCAGGGCGTCCTCAACTCTTAAATGCTATGGACACAAATGGAAGAGGTTCTCTGTCTGGTGCCAAGCACAGAAGATTAACCCTCTACGGATTACGGCTCCCCAGGTACTGCCGTACCTTCTGACGCTGGCCAAGGCTGGACTGGTGCACGCGTCCATCAAGATTCATCTTGCTGCGATCTCCCGATACACCAGAACCACGGGGCGGACGTCTTTGTGGTCTCATCGTCTGGTGAAGGAATTCATGAAGGGACTGTTCAGATCGTTCCCGCCGGTGAAGGCTCAGGCCCCGGCATGGGAGCTCAACGTGGTGCTGACCAAGCTCATGGGACCTCCGTTCGAGCCTCTGCACTCGGCTCCGTTGAAGTTCTTGTCGTGGAAAACAGCGTTTCCCGTGGCCATCACCTCTGCACGAAGAGTGGGAGAGATCCAGGCCCTTTCCTGCAAGCCCCCCTACTTGACTTTTCACGACACGAGGGTAGTGCTCAGGACGCACCCCTCCTTCATGCCCAAGGTGCCGTTGGACTTCCACCTCAACGAATCCTTGGTGTTGCCTGTTTTCTTCCCGTCGCCTTCGTCGCCGGCCGAAAGGACTTTGCACTCGCTGGATGTGGCTAGAGCGCTGAAGTTTTACGTGGACCGCACAAAGTGTTTATGGAAGACGTCACAACTTTTTGTTAACTTTGGACCTGTCAATCAGGGGAAGGCTCTCTCAAAGGCCTCCATTTCCAGATGGCTCTCCGGCTGTATCATGTACTGTCATCGGTTGGCAAACCGACCGCTGCCTGGCCGTCCGAGAGCCCATTCCACCAGAGCGATCGCAGCTGACACGGCATTCCTATCTTGTGTGCCCTTGCTGGACATCTGCAGGGCTGCTACGTGGAGGTCAACGCACACCTTCACGAAATTCTACTGCGTCGATCGGGATTCCAGGGAGGAGTCCAGGGTCGGCCAAGCAGTGCTGCGCAATCTGTTCGCCTAAGGTGAGCCGGGTGAGGAGGTAAGAATTGCTTAATGTTGAGTTTGATGTAATGCTTAATGTTGAGCCTTTGCCACCTCCCGTGGTTGTGCATGTGTTTACTGCTATGTATTCTTTATTCATGAGCATGTGAATCCATGCCAGACCCCATGCTGGAGAAGGAACAAGTTACTTACCTGTAACTGTTGTTCTCCAGCATGGGTCTGGCATGGATTCACATGCGAACCCTCCCGCCTACCCCTCTGCGGCTCTTCACTTGGTCATACTGCCACCTCACGTGCTACCAAATCTGAAGATGGCTGCCAGAGGCAGGGCTTAGGTAGAGGGCAGTCATTGGCTGTGGTCAGTATGACGCAGAGATCAGTGATTGGTTACTACTACGAAAGACAGATCAGAAACTAAACTGATACTGATTTTTTCTTTACCGAGGATTCCCAGCCTGACGACGGGGAATATTCATGAGCATGTAAATCCATGCCAGACCCATGCTGGAGAACAACAGTTACAGGTAAGTAACTTGTTCGTTCTAATTGATCTCTCAATAATCTTCTAGCTCTCCCTCGTTGCGTTGCTTGTTCTATTAAATAGCCCCTGAGTACTGCTTTGCTCGCGTCCCAAATTGTGCCCCAGTTTACATCCCCCGTGTCATTCTCGCTGAAGTATGCTTCCATAGTTTCTCTAATGTGGGCACGGATCAATGGGTCATCTAACAGGAAGTCATTTAGCCTCCAAGAAGGTTTCGTGGGCAAGACCGGTCGGAGGGGGGTTATGGCCAGCAGGACCAGAGAGTGATCTGCTAGTGCTTCGGGAATTATATCCACCTCCAGTACATTTTGCACCAGTGAATCGGATATGAAAAACATGTCTAGCCTTGAGAATCCCCCGTGGACCGCCGAAAAATATGTGTAATCCCTTTCTTCCTGGTGGCAGTATCTCCATACCTCAATCAAGGAGTGGTCTTTCAGTAGGGAGGTGAGGGCCTTAAAATTGTTGCCATCATTTGCTGTTGGCGGTAATGTTTTATCGACTAAGGGGATGACCACAGCATTGAAGTCCCCTCCTAAAATCATTCCCCCTCAGCATGATCAAATCCAGCTTTTGACACATTCGAGAAGAATTGGTTTTGGTTATTATTAGGGGCATAAATGGAGATCAATTTGACTTTAGGGCCATCTAGTATGGCGTTGATCAGCAAGAGTCTCCCCTCCTCATCTCGGGCCACTCCCTGAGTTTTGAATGAAATCCCCTTGTGCACCAGGATGGTAACCCCTCGCTTTTCATCCCGCTTGAGGCGAAACATTGGGTGGGATAGAGCTTATCGTTAAGCCGGAATTCATCAGCCGGTTGTAAATGGGCCTCTTGGAGAAACAGAAATGATGCATCTAAGGATTTTAGCCTGTGGAAGAGGGCTTTACGTTTCAGGGGGGAATTCAACCCTTGCACATTGAGCGAGATTAATTTATAGCTAGGGGTTGCCATGGTGCAGTCGCTCAAGGCTTTGGCGTAAGCCTCTCTTGGCCAAATCTGGAGAGATGTAACTTCTTGGATTGAACATTGCAGTGCAACTTGACTGGATACTGAGGTGAATCAAAGCATAATGTCCACCTACCGACTTTGAGGCGAGGGTGTACTAAAAAAACCAAAAGAAGAGTTATAATAGAAACAGATGGTAAAGAAAATGGTAACAAATGAGCAAGCTACTTTCATCGGAAATTGCATTGTCTTTAGTCCCCAAGGTAATTTAAACCTAGTACAAAATATGTCAGGCGCCATCCATTCCGACGCCCAAGTCAACTTAATAAACAGAATTTTCAAGCCCGAACTCAAGTGAATCTAAACATGGGATCAAGGGGGGGCACGTGAACGCCCAAGCCCCTCTTGGCCTGCAGTTGAGCTGGGTTAGTTTCTTGCTGCTGTTTCAGTTTAAACTTCCAGCGAGATGTTCTCAGGTGCTCTTCAGGTGCAGAGAAAGAGATTTCCAAAGCTGTCCAGAATTCCCCATCCTGCTAAATCAATCACCTTCTTTGAGTGCTCGCGAAGGCCCAATGGGGGTCCAAAAGGTGAGCGTCTCTCCTCAGAGAACCTTTAACCTCCTACCCTCAAACTATTCAGGTTGCTGCCCAGCTCTCTCCCAATGATGATGATGGAGGTGAAGCCTCCTCAGGAGCTTTGGATACTTTCCCAGGGTCGGATCCACGGTTTGGGGTCGTGGTGGATTGTGGTCGACGACGGGACCTTCCCCGTCTAGCTTTTGGTGGGGTGTATGAGGCAGAGCCATTCTCTTCATGAGATCGCGGATTAGGGGCCCCATCTTCGGGTGTCTCGCCCATTAAGGCTTTCGCTTCTTCCTCTGATGAGATTATATGATGTTGATTATGGAGTTCAAACATCAACTTACATGGGAACCCCCAGCGGTAGCGGATTTTCCGGTCCCTCAACCAGGATGTCACCTTCTGTAGTCGCCGTCTGCACGCCAGTGTGTAAGGAGCCAGGTCCTGAAACAGTTGGATCTCCGTACCCTGAAAACTTATTGAGTCTGAGTCCCTGGCTGCAGCCATGATCTCCTCCTTTTGCCGATCAAAGTGCACTCGAGTGAGTACATCTGGAGTTAAGTTTTTCTTCATCTGGGCCGAAGAGTACACCCAATGTGTTCTGTCTAGCTTCAAGTCCTCGTTTGGTGGCAGCCCTAGGAGGGCTCTGAAGAATGACTCTATGTATTCAGCCAAATCCCGGTCAGGAATGTTCCGGGGGATCCCCCGAAGGCGCACGTTGTTTCTCCTTGATCTATTTTCTAGGTCGGCCTGTTTTGCCCACATATCTTCAAGGTGCTTCTCAATGGCCTTTACTCTTCCCTGCTAGTGCTTCACTGTCATGAGATTGCACGTAGGTTACGTTCTCCAGGTCGTTAACTCTGGACTCCAGTCCCCCAAGGTGGGATGTGAAGTCTGCCAGTGATTGAGCCAGGGAGTCCTTGGAGGTCTTGATCTCCTTTTTAATTTCTTGGGTGATGTCCTGTTTAAATGACTTAAACATTCCCTCAGATCCTCCCTGGATACCGCCATGTTGGCGGACAGCTTCGGGGGTGGGAGTGGGGGAATTTCGGCCGCAGTGGTGCTTGTGTGGAGTGGGTCTCTGAGCTGTGGTGTTAGATAGGCCTGAATACTATGTGACTTCTTTTTAGCTATTGTTTTGGGCATCCCTTGACAGGGTTGTCGATGTCGCCTATTTGCCTTCTCAGACCAAAAAGGTGCAACTCAAGGGCGAGGCGTGCAGGGGTTCCCAACGTGTGTTTTGTTGTTCATAGGAGCCCTCCGGGGTGTGTGAGGCTTCAATTGTATAGTGGGGTGCCCGTTCTCAGCCGTTGGAGTTACCCTCCCGGGTTCTCTCTTTAATGTTGAGGTTCCCCACAATCACGACCTGCCATCCCTATTCTATGCTCCGGGGCTCCCTCACTCTCCAGATCTTTATTTCTCTGCGGTCCCCTGCTATTTCTTCCTTGTGCACCGTGCCGAATATAGCCAGCGCCGTGGAACGCCCGGGGCCGGCGAGGTCGCAAAGGCTCCCTTCTCAGCCACCCCCCAGGCTCCAGGTCCAGTCGGCAGCGGGAGCAGAGGCCTCCTCTCTTCGTGTCGCGGCAGCCCCCCGGACCGCTCATGGGCAGTCAGCTTCACGACCCACCGGAGAGGGGAAGGGACCCTTCTGGGTGCGGTTTCTAGCACCCCGCGCCACCCCGAGCGAAACACCCAGGGACAGGCAGGGTCGGCAGAGTCAGCGCCTTGCTGCAATTGGGGCCAGAGGGGGCGCGGGACTCACCTCCACTCCTGGAGTCTTCTCCTTTCGGTCCGCGGGCCACCAGCGGCTGGGCCAGCTCTCAGGCGGACGGCTCGGCAGATCCCCTTCACAGCGCCGCCGCCTCTCTACCCAAAGGGAATCCCCTGCTGCTGATGTACTTCCCGCTCTGGGCCCCCAAGGCGGGCCGAGCGGGCGCCGTGTTTCTGCCGTGGCCGGGGGTCCGCGGGGTTCACTTTCCCCCCCGTTGCTCTTCACCTTTCAGCCGGAGGCTCGCCGGCCGCCGGAGAAGCAACGCGGGTTGACTGCGGCACCAGTGCCGTTCCACCTCCCGGACAAGGGTTCTCCCGCTGCTGCTTCTCTCCCTCTCCAATCGGTCTCACCAATTCCACCTTGTACTCCGCCAACGGGTCTTTCAATCTGCTGTCTTCGCCTTCCGTTGTCGCTCTGGCCAGCCGTGAAGGCCTTGGTGTGGTCCGGCGCGGGGCTCCTCATCTCAGGGATTAATCAGGGTGGTGCGCGCCGCCATTTTGGGGCTTCTCGCCGGCAAGTCTCCTCACTTAAAAAAGGCTCCAGATAAAGGGTTCTGGGGCTCCAGGCTCAGTAAAAGTCTCAACACCATTCCATCTTCATTTCTCATGCTCCTCGGGCGAAAATTCTTCCGTTATACGGGGGACACTGCTTGACTTTGGCGCTGTGGCATGGAGCTCAAGGGAAGAATGACCGCATGGCGTGCTGCCTAGCCACGTCCCCATAACGTCCTTTTAACAAAGTTTTTGTACTGAATGGCATAGGTTTTTAATAGGGCAACTGAACCATAACGTCCCATTTAACAAAGTTTTTTTTGTAGTGAATACATATATACATATTTACAAAATAACACAAGATATAATAGCATGGCTGAAAATACACAGGCTAAAATATAGTGGATGAGGCATCTAAAACTAGAGTAGGGTGGCTCCTTTTTCTATTAATCTTTTAAAAGAAAATGTTTTTTTTTACTCCACAGTGTGAGAAACCTGAGGCATTTCTCCCAAGCTGTTTCCGGGGATTCAGGTGGACAGAGAAGGTCCCTTGTTCTGGGATCCCAACCCTGGGGGTGGACAAGCGAAGGAAGATCACCTGGGAAGGGGACCCTTGGAGATTATGGGAGGAACGCCCCAGGGCAAGATGCTGTATTTCCCCCTTTCCGTCACTCCCCTACCCAACACCCCCTCAGTCATTATGGGATACTGTCAATCAAGTCCCATCAAACCCAGTATACCTGGCCTTGACTTTAGTTGAAAAGCCACGAAAGTAGAAAGAACCTTTCATAACCGGTGAGTCAAGTGAGAGGATGAAAGCCTGGTTTGTGTCGTGGCATGCTTGCAACAATTGTGTCAGAAGCTGAAGGCTGCGCGTAATGAAAATTAAATGCGAGTGAAGATTAAACCACCTTTATGAAAGGAATAGATAAGGATACAGAGTAACTGAGTGGTCAGGCAGGGATGAAAGCATAGTAGAAGGTCTCGGTGAAATGTTCTACGAACTTTGATGTGTAAAAAGGAAGACATGAGCCCAACCGAGGGCAGTTCTGACAAAGTGCTAGCAAAACCATAGGGGAAGAGGACCCCAAGAAACTGAGTGATGAAAAGAGACTTTGTAGGCTTGAGCCAAAGTGAGGGGAGCCATTGCTGAACTATTGAGAAACACTGGGCCTCATTACAAGTTTGCTGGTCTGGAAAAAACGGTACCGACAAGCTTGCCTGTACCGTTGTTTCCGGACTGGCAAACTACGAGTTCTACAAGCGGGTGCCCTTCAGCCCGCCAGGTCTGAACTGGCAGGCGGAACGGCACCCGCTCGCAGACCTTGACGGATGCACCGGCACTGTTTCACATAGTGCCGGTGCATCCGTCCTCCCCATTCCCATTGAGTCCAATGGGACTCAATGGGAATGGGGATTTTCTTTTTGCTTGAAAAAAATGATTCCGGCGGCAGCCGTGCTGGTGTTTACCATCACGGCTACCGCCAGCGTCATGAGGCCCATTGTCTGCATTACCAAGAGACTTTTGAAAGACAGAACCACCTGCCCAAGTGTTCCCCAGACAGAATGCGTCCAAGTGCTGGTGTTCCACCTTAAACCCATGTGCCATATAATGTGGGGAAGGGAAGACATAGCCCTACCTACACTTGCCATTCTGACATTTTTGTTCAACATTGACTTTCCTTTGAAAAGCACATTTACCTATAAACATTTTTGTATTAGAATGAGGGCAGGCATTAGGTTTATTAGTTTAACTGATTATGATTTTGCGACACGACTGATCAGGACGGTTTTCTTTTTTCTTTAGATGGTAGAGCAAGCACCCATCTTAGGTTTAGTGCCAGATAGGAGTTTCTCCATCCCTTTTACCAAAAATAAAGTTTTTCAAAACTCACTGAAAACTAAGGCCACCATCTGCACTGTTTGCTGGAAACAGAGACTCTAGAGGTGTATGCGAGTAGCGGTTCTCATAATTGAATTGCAATATGTTGTTGCAAACTAGGATTTTTGTGCCTTCTGCATGAAGGTCACATGAGTTGTTTTTTTGGTTGGACGCTCAATACACCCGCGCATCTGAGTGATTGTATAAGGGGCTTTTGTTTTTTGACCTTGAGCGAAACTGAAACCTTACAAGAAAATCAAGGAATCAAAGGGTCCAAAAAAATAGCCCTTGATAAGGTTATGTTTTAAAAAGTTTGTTAGGTACATGCAATATCAGTCCATTTCTGTATGCGTAGGTTCCTGTACTAGAAAGAACAGTGCAATAGAATTTTCTTTACAACAATTCATTGTGTGATGAAGTATGTAGTTTATTAGATATGTCCTCATAACCCCTGATATTTTTTTGCTAAAATTATATTCACAACCTCTTGTCTGTAAAGTAATTACACATGTGATGTCATCAGTGATGTCATCAATGACATTTCTGATGTCATCTTTGATGTCCTGGGTGTTAGTGTTAGAAGCGCACAGTGATGTAGGCAGTTATCGTTGCCTAGCCTACCATAACTGGCGAATTTCAGGGGTTTTTTGGTTTTACTTTGAACCATAATGGCACATTTGAAAAGTTTTGTTAGTAAAGTGCACAGGTTTTTGGTAGGGCGACTTAACCATAACGTTCCCTTAACAAAGTTTTTTCGAGTGCATATATATATATAGATACATTCCGTAAAATGATATGTATAAATAGATAGAGACAGGCAAACACTGATCCACAAGAACAGAGCTGGTGGGATTGATACAGCAAGATATACAGATGCATGGATATTGATGTTCATTGGATAGAGACAGACACATGAATTGAGATCACTGTAAACTCCTGCATGAGTCTGGAGCAGCCCAACCACAAAGCGCCATGCAGAGCGTAATAAAGGGCGGACAAGAGCTGCTTGATAACGAGTCTTTATTTCCTTACGTTCCAACTTGAACTAACTTCCGCCAACCTGCTCCTCCTCTTCCGTCCACCCCGTTCCCTGTGCCTTCCGGTGCCCACCCAACATGTGATAACTCACCTAGAACGTTACAACCACCCCCCTTTTTAAAAAGAACTGAACCTCAATCCATTTCTTCAATCAATCTCCTTGTCCGAGACCTGGCCCTTTGGGCTCACCCGGTGGCAACCTCCAGTCTGTTCCCTGGGCTGGAATGTTCAGGAGGGTTGCAACACTCACCCTCAGATCTTCTCCATCACCATCATAGAGTTCCTCAGGAACCTGTGCTCTGACCTCCTCCCACCACCTTTCTCCGTCCAGTGTTTCGGGGAACTTGCAAAAATGTGAGGAGTTTATAGTTATTTCTCACTGTCCATCCTCAGCTGTTACCAACGACCCCTTGACATGAGTGACGGACAAAGGTGTGGTTCTGAAGGCCACAGTGTGTCTAGGAGTGTGAGGTTGTCTCACAACCACAGTGACACCTGCATGAATGTTCACCTCTTGGGTCCTTCCTCTACCATCTGCATAGTGTTTCATGTGTGCCTTGGTATGAGCATCTCGTTCTCTCATTTCAAGATCGAGTGAGTACCTTTCCTCTGGCAGCGTGATGTGGGGCAGTCACATTCGGACGTTCCATCCAAACATGACCTCGGATGGTGCTTTTCCTGTGGTACTGTGGGTTGTATTGCGATAGTCCCTCAAGAGTTAATGGAGTATTTTCTCCACTGGCTCGCCTGTCAAATGAGCAATCTGAACTGATCTCTTCATGTTGTCCATGAACCGTTCAACCGTTTTGATGGCTTGAGGCCACAGTGGCATGACCTTTCTGTGCCTGGAGCCCATGTACTCAGCAAATGTTTTAAAGTATTGTCCCGCAAATAGGGGACCATTATCAAACTTGACTATTGGGGTACTCTGTATGCAATGAACATTCTGTCAGGGGTGGGATGGTGTGATAAGCCGCTGTAGATGTCCACATCTGTATGTCCGGGTACCTGGGTTGTTCATCCTTTGGCACCAACACATGTTCACCACCCGCCAAATACCCAATGTAATCAATGGCCACATCCCGTGTGTGTTCAGGCAACGCAGTCATCCATAGGGGTTCAAGGCGAGTAAGAGGATTCATAATAGTACAGGTTGGACAATCCTTAGCCACGCTTCCACTTGGCCATACATGTGTGGACACAAAATATTCTGGCGCAAAAGTCTCTACGTGGACACAATGCCCCTGTGACCCTCATGCGCCAGCTCCAGCATTTTCTTCCTCAAATTACGAGGGACCACAATCCTGGTCCCTTTTAGTAGCAGGGCTTCCACCACCCATGTCAATTCATCCCTCAGCAGAAGCAGACCCCGAATCTCTCTTTGCATTTCCAGACAGGTGTTCTCCCCCAACTGCTTACCTTGCTTCCTCCTTCCAGATCGCATGCAGCGTGGGATGATTTGAATGGCAGTGTCATTTTCTGCCTTTTGAGATATTCGCATAATATCAACCTCTTCCGGCGTGGCCTCTTTGACTACATAGTATATGTATTGATCTGCAATTGATGCAGTCGTGTCTGCTGTTGGGACCGGGTGGCGGGACAGGAAGTCCACCGGGTTCTCTTCCTTTCCTGGTTCATGTTTTATGCAAAATTGGTAGTCTTGAAGGTGGAGCCCCCATCTAGTGATTCAAGGAGGCATTTTTGCCTGTAGGTTAGCAAATATGAACAGGAACACTTGATGGTCAGTCACTACCGTAAACGGCTTCCCATACAGGAATACGTGGAAATGTTCACAGGCCCACACAACTGCCAGCCCCTCTTTTTCTGCATGTGAAACTGCCTGCTATGTTGTTGAAAGACTCCTTATGGCATATAACAATATGTGTGTTTTCTCGGGGGCCTCCGGGTCTCCCTGAACCAGAATGGCTCCCAATCCCACAGGGCTGGCATCTACTGTAAGTTCAGTTTCTCGAGCTAAGTTGAAGAATACCATATTATCTGCAGATGAAATGCATAGACGGATGGTTTTGAACGCTTCTTAACATGCCTCCGACCATTCAAAAGGTATTTCCTTCCTGGTAATCATATGGAAACGTTCACTCACAGACACAACATTCTGTATATATCTTGTGCAATAACTGGCATTACCTAGAAACAAGCGTATATCAGACACATTTGTAGGGGGTGTTGCATTTGTGAGCACAGCCACCTTTTCATGGTCTGACATCATTCCCTGTGCTGAGAATATGTGTCAAAAGAATTGTACCTGTCCTTCATAAAATGCACACTTCTCCTTGCTCAAGGTGAGATTTGCTGCCTCCAATGCCATGCACACTGTCGCCAGTGTATTGTCATGTTGGTCTTGATTTTCTGAACACTAATATGTCGTCACTATAATTAAGACAATTTGGTATGTGCCTGATAACATTATACATTTCTGATTGGAATATTTCGGCGGCCAATGACACTCTGAAGCTTAATCGCTTATATCGGAAGAGTCCTAAATGGTAATGTACCTTGACACTTGACTTAACTCTAACTGATGATACCCTGTGTTGAGGTCTAGTTTGGAGAAGACTTTAGCCCCATTTAGCAAATGTATCATGTTTGTGATCCTTGGGGCTTGATGCCTCTCTCTCAGGATAGCTTTGTTGGGTCTGCGCATGTCAACACAGATTCTGATGTTGTCTGATCTTTTCTTGGGGACCGGGACTATGGGCGATACCCATGAGGTGGGACCATCCACCGGTTCAATTATGTCTTGTTCCAGTAAGGGGTGCAATTCCTCCTCCACTTGCTTCTGAATGTTTATAGGGATGTCCCTGTAGTGTTGTACCACGGAGAGCACCTCAGGGTTGATGTTTAGGCTTATCTGTCTTCTCTTTCATTTTCCTAGTCCCTTGAATAATTTGGGGAATAGCTGGTCCATTTTGTTGGGTGCATCAATGTATATGTGGGGCATGGGTCGATATAGTATGTGGGTCAACCTCATGCCAGGGCAGCTCTGAAACTGAAGATTCACCCACTCTCAGCAGCGTTTTCAAGCACGTGTATGGGCAGCACTTTGATTGACCCTTATATTTGCATTCCACCATAAAGTAACCTTTGCATGGTAATGTCGTCCTGGATCCGTATGGTTATATGTTTACTTCTACCGGTTTAAGACTTGGGGCTTTTGGGATCTTCCCATATATCTCTTCACTGACAACATTCACGGTAGTTCCTGTGTCTATGAAGAATTCCGCTGACAGTCCTTGTAGTTGTAGTAATAGAACAGGGCTGTGTTCTTTGGCTGTGGGATTTCCCAGGACTTATAGGTACCCTCTTCTCTTTGTTTCTTTTTGGCTGATTTGTTTGGATTTCTTTTTTCTCTGACTCTCTTCAGCCCACGAACAGCTGGACTCGCTATCCGAAGTGGATTGTTCTACTGTGTATCTCATGTACCTCCTAGGCTTCCACTGTGACCTTGAACTGGAAAATCGACGGGTGCGCCTCTCTAGTGCCGGTTTGTCATTTCTGTGACTCTCTTCTCCCCTCTCCTTGTGTCGTCTATGTGGGGGTTCATATGGTGCTGGCAGCTCCATTTGAGGTCTGGTCAATTTGTCTTTCGCCCTGACTGACCCCACTTACATACTCACACTTCTTGACTGGCCACGTGATATACAGAATTCTGCCTTAAAATGGTTCTCCCCCCACACGCTATGCAATGTTGTACCGGGTCAAGGCATGCATCTTCATGTGGGTATCCATAGCCACAGCAGTAGCAAAAGGGGCCATTGCTCCGGTGTGCCGTTGAAGATGCCGCCATCTTGTGAATAACCTCTGACGATGGCGCAGTTATCTTGACATTTCCCATGGCTTCCACATGTTGCTCTAGCGCAGTGTCAGACCTGGCCAGCTTCAAAATCAAATCAAGGACTGTTGCTTTTGCAAAAGGTGTTGGCGAAACATGGGGGACTCACAGCCGGCAATGATTTGCACCCTGAGGGCCTCTTCATTTGAGTAGCTCTTGAAATCACAGTGTTTCATTCTCACACGCAGTTGCATCACAAAGGCATCCATCGATTCCCTTTAGTATTGTTTGGTGGTGTGAAACACGTGGCGTTCACAGTCAGCATTAGTGTGAGGAGGGAAATATTTGGTGAGAGCATTCCTGAGGCCTTTGTACAAGTCTGTGGTGTTGGCCGGCATCTCATCCATGATGTCTCTCACATTTGGCCCTACTGCTAAATACAAAAGGCTGTGCTTCTTTTCTTCCTACAGGGGCCCAATCGATTGCACGTATACATCAAAGTCCATCGTCAATCTTTTTCACCTGGGCCCCAACATGCTGGTTTCTGTTAAATCAAAGTGGCAAGGCAGCTGCATGACCAGGATTTCCTGCAGCTTCGACGGTAGTCCCCCATGTGACATAAGTGGGGGGG
Organism: Ambystoma mexicanum; assembly: GCF_040938575.1. NCBI lineage: Eukaryota > Metazoa > Chordata > Amphibia > Caudata > Ambystomatidae > Ambystoma > Ambystoma mexicanum. Next base: position 970,233,691 of record NC_090936.1, on the reverse strand, counting down.
TCGCAGGCACAGCCATTTGATCTAGATTAGACATTGTTAGCTTGCACCTTCTGTCTGCCACCAGCCCACCTGCGACCATTTGCTGTGTATGATGTTTTCTTTCACTGTCCACCTCACCCCCAGCTCTCACTCGATCCCTACTTGTCTTTCAGGATTCCAGTAGTGTGTGCAGGACCTTGACACTGCTTGTGTTCATGCAGCTATGCCAAGTAATTAACCATGTGGCCTTTATGCATCCCTCCATTTGTAAGGCCCATTCATGCCCTCCAGCCCTCCCCAGTCTCCGTACTGCTCTCTAAGTAAGGGAACTGACTTCCAGTGCCTCTTTGCCGTCTCAGAGCGGGAACCATAGCCTTCTGGCACTCGTCCGCAATCAATCACGTCATGCCCCTCTCGGCGTGTGCAGCACTCACGGGCACATACATCTCGTCACCAATGTAAACTCCTGCAGGAGTCTGGAGCAGTCCAACCACACTGCGTCATGCAGAGCATAATAAGGCTATATAACACCTGTATAATGCCAACTTGAACCAACCTGCTCTTCCCCTTCCGGCCACCCCGCTCCCTGTGCCTCCCGGCACCCACCCATCATATGACATCTCACATAGAGCATTGCAATCACTATATATAAAAACGAAGAAGCTTTTTTTTTGCCATCGATGTATTGAAGATTTGTGGATCAGTCAGTCTGTACCACTTCAATATCCTCCATGCCTTTTCAATGCGACCGAGAAGTAATCTGCTTCATACTTTACAATAAAGGGCCTCATATACTGTCAGACTCTTTGCTCTGCGTTGTGCAAGGCCAGACCATGATGCATAATTACTATCAACCACACAACTTATTCTTCTTTTCCTGTCAGTCCATGTCCTGTCTGCAAGATACATCCTAATGTGATCATGGCGTATGGTATCATATTGAGTATAGTTGTTAAAGTTAGGGATGTAGGATTTTCCGTCCTATACCCCTGCAGAATTACAATCCTCAACCCTATTGCAATAGCCCCCATTTAAAATCAGTATAGGTTAATCCTTGGGTATGTGGTGTAAAACTGTAATATTTAGGGTTATATATTTAAATATAGGCTTATTCTATTGTTATAATATGTATTTACAGATTCCAAAAATGAATTAATAGTCACATATGTAAACTGTCTGACTATAATGATTCAATTTTGGCCGTGGTCTCCTTTCCATATATGTGCCTTTTCTCTTTTTCAATCATTTTAATTACCTATTACAATTGGAAAAAAATAAAATAACAATATGTATATAGAATTTTAATAATAAAATTACTTTTAGATGATTTTGCCAAAAAGGTACAGCCAAATTGTGGAGACATTTACATTTGTTATAAATTGATACTATTGAGGAAAATAAAGAATCAAAAGGTCATGCCAAACACATTCAGTAATAATTACTACCTAACATTTCATATAAAATAGTAAATGACAAATAAATAGATTTAACAAAATATTTACAGTTCTACTTTTTTACAAATACATTTTTTTATCAGTACAGTTTCTCAACATAAAATAAATGATTGAAATTTGCTTTGAATGAAAATGTAAAGATCACAACACTTCATTTGAATCTTGAAAATTCCTACTCTGCCCTATAACTAGGATGGGAGTAGTCTCGACCATCAAATGATAAAATAGTCCCAAGTGGAGTCCGTCAAATGTCCTATGTTAACAAAACCTAATACCTGCCCTATCTCTTGTACAAAAAGTGTAAACGGGAGAAATGTATGCAAAGAAAAAATCAGTGTTCAAATTAATAAAGGTGGCTGAACCAGCTCTCAGTCTCATGTTAGACACCATGGAGTAAGGTGTTCCTTGATGACAGACTCTGGCTCAGGATTTCAGCACAACAAATAGTTCCAAAACGTGCATTGAGGTCTGTTTGGCCTCCCACAGTAAAGTCTCCCTTTCTGTCCTTCAAACAACACAAAGTAACATGTAGGTCCACCTCTGTTGGGCTCAGACCTCTTTAAACACAAAGTTCATATAGGTCCCCCTCTGTCAGGCTCAGACCTCTTCAGCATACAGTTCAACACAATTTGCAAAGGGGCTCCCTTACCCAAGCTTATTTCACTTCGGGTCTCCCTCAGCCGGGCTCAGACCACTTTCAGGTGTCAAAGACTTTCAAATGTGTATGGCTTTCTTTACAGACTTCCGCAGGACCACTTCAACTAAAAGTTCATATATTCAACTTCCATACCCTTCTCTAGGAGGTAATTCTGCTTACTTTGCTTTTGCACTTCATTGGCCTTATTGTTTCAAACAATTCACCTTTCACCGAGACTTTCGAGTGAGCTACTTCCTTTCGCCTGACCCCTCCATTACTCTGTATCGCTGATTCCATAGCTTTCTTTTACTTTTCAGTTCATTCACAAGTCTGCCTTTCCTCACGTCTTGTCTACACACGTGCAGCCTCCACTTGCGATATAACATTACCACTACAAACTTTCTTTAACGCACACCAGTCTCTCAGGTCGCTTGCCAACTCACCGGCTGTGTGTCTTTCTTTATTGGTTTTTATGATTCCAATTCATGAGTCAAGGTTAGTACCACAGGCTTGGCCTCACCTCCCCAACTCTACCGTTCACCTGGGAGGGTGGCAGGCATCTTTGAAACACAATGCAGTCTTCACTTGCGGGATCTGGTCTTCTCCACATGTCTTTTGTGACCTGTCGGAGGCAAAGGCCTTCGGTAGGGAGCTCTTGGGGTTACTGACCCGCTGCTCTCATCACTTGGTTCGTCGCTCTGCTCCAGTAGGTTTGCCTTTGCCCCGGAAGTCCTGCTTGTATTCGTGTTCTGCCTTGCTCAGAGTGTGTCTTTGGGTTCTACCTTTTATCCGTATGAGGATAGCTAATTGGGATCAGGTGTATGCACCTGAAGTCAAGTGCATGACTTTGCCTAACCCGATTAATAGGACATGTCCAGTATGATGTATGAGAGTTAGTCTTGTTACTCTCAGTTACCCTCTTCCTCAGCTCAGTGTTTGTGTAAAAAGGGGGGTGTTGGGACCTCAGAGAATCTTAAAAAATAGGATGGGGTAGATTAACAAAAAAGGGGGGAATACCACATCTCACTGTTGGCTGTCTCACCCCTACTCCCCGAAAACCCCTCACTCAGGTGATCCTCCCACACTGGTCCACCCCCAGGAACTGGATCCAAAAGCGATGGCTGTGTCCTGGCCACCTGGATGACATGTCCCTGAGGTTTAGCAGGTTTCTCACAAAGTACAACCAGCCTTGTTCTGGCCTTCATACCATCTATGCTGAAATACAACCTTTTAGGCCTGCACTTTAGGCACATATTATGGAAAACCTCCAAATCAACAGTGTGGTAAAATTCTATCAGGCCCTCCAAATCTCTGTTAATAGTTTTGTCGCACACAATCTTTTAAAGGGCTGTGTGAGGAGGGGAGCCTTGCACCAACCACTTTTTCTTGCTCCTCACTCAAAGTTCCATTTATGATATGATATAAGTCATGTATAATGCACCTTTACACAAGTGTTTCTAGGTGCAACAAGACAAGAGTGGGGAGACAGAGGGAGGACAAAACAAGCGATCTTACTAGGCCATGTGTCATTCAGATACTTCAAGTGCGAACACAAAGTGCAGGGGAGAAGGGAAGTGCAATCAGGACGGCATTGCTCTGAGTGAGTGCAGCCAGGGCAGTGTGGCACTGGGTATGTGCAAGGGGGCAGGGGACTGTAGGGTTACAATTACAGCCCATAAGTGCACGGTAGGCCCAGAGGCAGTGCAGGGGCGACTGGTCATGGAGGAGCCTGGTACCCTGTGAGACTCTGAGGGTAGCCAGTCCACCGGGAAGGCACAGAAGGCAGGTAGGTCAGCAGGGGATAGAGAGAGAGAGAAAGCAGAGTTGAAAAGAAAGCCTTGAGCACCATCCGGAACTTCAGGTGGTCCGGCTCATGTTTGAGAGGGGCACAGAGGCCATTCCAGAAGGAGGCACCTGCAGAAGAGAGAGGACTACCCCCCACTCTCAGCCTGACCCTCAGAGAGTTAGAGGTGGCTGAGCGAAGGGCTCGAGAAGGAAGATATTTTGGAAGAGAGAGTTGGATGTAGTGGGGGCCACGGCCCCAGAAAGCCTTGTGGATGATGCAGAGGCATTTGAACTTCATCCTTGCAGCCACTGAGAGCCAGTGGTGAGATTTCAGGGCTGGAGAGATACGGTCCCTGGGCTTGAGGCCAAGGACAAGTCTTGCAGTCCTGTTCTGGATTAGTTGCAGAGGGCGGAGGGTAGAGGAAGGCAGGTTGAGAAAGAGGTTGTTGCAGTAGTCCAGCCTAGAGAGAACCAGGACTCTGGAGACAGTGAGCTTCTGGGGGAAAGTGAGAAAAGGAAGAATACCTCTGAGGAGGTGCAGCTGGTAGTGGGCCTTCTTGGCAAGGTCTGTGATGTGAGGAGAGAAGGAGAGAGTGGAGTCAAAGATGACACCAGGTTTTTTGCCTCACAGGAAGGTGAAGGAGGCGGGCCCAAGGAGGGTGGCCAGAGTGAGATGGAAAGCAGGAGCAGGGGTCATAATGAGAAGGATCTCAGTCTTACTGGCATTAAGGCAGAGATCGTTGGTGACGCACTAGCCCTGAATCGTGGATAGACAATCAGGAATCAGCGAGAGAGGAGAAGAGGCTGAGGGGAGCCTGAAAGAGAGCTGATTATCATCTGCATAACACTGAAAGTTAGAGGAGAAGGTAGCAATAAGGTGGGCCAAAGGTGTCAAGTAGACATTGAAGAGCCAGGGTGAGAGGTTAGAGCCCTAGGGAACACCACATGTGGAGAGAGAGGTGGTGGAGAGAAAGGACCCAAGTTGGACCTAGGAGGGTCAGTCCAGGAGGAAGAAGGAGAACCACTCCAGGGCCTGATCTGTGATGTCCAGGTTCTCACAGACTCCATTGATCAGGATGGCGTGATTGACCGTGCCAAAAGCGGAGGAAATGTCAAGGAGGATGAGAACTGAAGGAAGGCTTGCATCTAAGATTCCTGAGCAGATCTTCACGGTTGTTCAGGAGAGCAGTTTCTATGCCTCTGGCTATTCTGAAGCCAGACTGATGGTCATAGACAACCAACAGATTCAGTGTGAAGAATAAGCTGGGAGATGGCTAGCTTTTCCAGGAGTTTGCCCAGGAAAGGAGTGATGGAGATTGGGCAATAGTTTGCCAGACAGGTAGGGTCTTTTTAATGAGAGGGTGCACAAGTGAGTGCTTGAGAAGAGAGGGGAAAGTTCCAGTGGCAAAAGAGTGATTGCAGCAATCAGTCAAGACTGGAGCGAGGGTGTCCATGTGGCCCTTGATGGTTATGGAGGTGCAGGGCATCACTTGTTTGGATGACACTTTCATAGATTGGACTTGTCTGCAAACCTCATCAGGTGTAGTCGGAGAGAAAGATGAGAAAGGAGGAGAGGGCGAGGCAGCCAGAGGGGGGTCGAGAGAGGTAGAGGGAGAGGAAGAGGAGAGAGAGGTCAGGATGTCCTGAGTTTTAGTGGTGAAGGGAGAAGCCAGAGCCGTAGGAGGTCCTGGGAGCGAACGGGATAGGTGGAGCCTGCAGTAGGATTGGCCAACTCCTTGCAGATTTTAAAGAGTTCAGCCAGGTTGTTAGAGGTCGCACAGACTCGGGCTTGGATGAGGGCTCTCTTCTTGGACAGGACAGAGAGTCGATGTTGCCTTTGGAGCAGGCGGTAGGCCAGTTTGTCAGAGGAAATGTCCAATGCCCTCCTCTTCTTCTCAGCCACCCTACACTTGCATTTCAGGGTGGCAATTTCAGAGTCATACCAAGAGTTGCACTTGGAGGTAGGCTTCAGCCGGATTCTCATGACAGATGCAAGTACGTCCAGGGTGTTGGAGATAGACAGATGCAGGTCAGAGAAGGCTGTGTCAGAGTATGAGTCAGCCGCAGGTGTAGGAGAAGCAGAGAAAGTAGCAGGAAAGGTATCCACTGACACACGTACACACTCATGAAAATGCTACTTTTTCTCCCATGAGTGCAGGTTTGTACAATGGTGGAGCATTGAACGCCACTTTTCAACAAGAATATCTACGGAACCCTCACAAGATTTTTAACTCCACCAAAGATGGTTGCTGATAGGCTGTGACCATTTTAAAATGTCTTCTGGATAATTTTCTGGTACCGGCAGTTGTTATTTTTGGGGATATTGATTTTGCGATGTGCCATAAATTAAATTGATGCATCTCTTGCATGGCCTTTGCTATTCAGACGTGCCTGTCAGTGGCTATCAGTTCTATTTTTATTCCCCTTGATTGCAGAAGTTCAATTAATTTACTTAAGCCATATTTCTCCATAACAACAGAAGATGTGCATTCAGACACTAGCACCACGACAACTCACTATTTATTGGGTGTTGATGTCCTGGAAGTGGTAAGTGCAGGACTTGGCTGAAAAACCAGGACTGTCACACTGCCCATCGCCAGCAAGCCTAACCCTTTTGTCTGCAAGATCATTGTCCATGGATATCTGTTAGAGATTCAAGGCCCGACTAATAGCGGGGAACAAGAACTTCCTCTGATATTTGTACTAAGAGGTTTTTGCAAGAAACTGAAGTCCTACAAATGTACAGAAACTTGAAATCTTTTCTGAATGTTGATCCACTGAACAACAGAGCAGAAGAACAAAGTGTATTTCCAGCAGGCACTTTTCCAATAATGGGTTGTGTGGACCACTAAAATGTGTTATGTTAGTGGACACAGCTACCCTTGATCTTCAGGTGGATGCCTTTGACTACACGAGTAAACTTCACCAATGGCTCCACACAAATACTCCCACATATCCTATGGTTGCATGTAATCATTTGTATAATCTGTAGCAGGCAGCTTCCAAATACAAGTTATTTTGTCTCCCGTAGTATCCAATCGTCCTGCAGCACAGTGGTTTACAATTTTGAGGTGGTGAATAATTCCTCCACACTAGGAATAGTGAAATCAGGGCCATGAACATAGTCGTCGGTCAATTCCAAAGATGCTTCTGTGATTTTAATCTGTGATATTTCGGGATGGTCAAATTGTATTGGGGAAACATAAAATGATGTCTTCCTTTGATTGAAAGTTGAGTTTTGAAGCTTCCAGAGCGCCACTCTGCACCTTAAGTTATGCCACAGGAAGTTCCTAGATATGCTATGTAGTTTATTAAAGAATGACATCGGTATGGCACATGGGACATTTGTGAAGAAATGAAGGAGTCTCGAGAGCACCACCATCTTCAGCAGCGCTGTTCGTCCCATCCTAGACAATGGTAATCTAGCCCAAAATGACATAGAATTTTCAATTCCATTCATTGCTCTTATTGTATTCCATGTATGTTCTATCTGAGGGTCATGCTAAATGTCCACCCCTAAATAACGGAATTTGTGCAATTCCCATTTAATACCGACAGTGTGCGCTCCGTCTATATCCCCCTATTGGAAACAAACTCGACTTCTGTAGGTTAATAGTTATGCCTGACAAAGCCGCGTATCGCTCCATCACGTCCAGAACATATTGTAGATTTGTCTCGGGATGCTGCAAGTAAGAAGCATATCGTCTGCATACAATGAGATGCAATGCCTTACTCCCGGCGTATCTATTCCTGCCTCACTGTACTCGTCCCTCAGGTAAACCGCCAGTGGCTCTAACACCAAGATAAAGAGCATCAGAGACCTCGGACACCCGTCTTGTACCTTTACTTAGCTGCCATTGTTCTGATATAACTGCGCCGATCTTGACCCTAGCCACTGGTTCGTTGAATAACAGATGCACCTACTTAATATATGTCGGTCCCATACCAAATCTTTCTAATACTGCCAGTAGCCATGGCCATCTAACCGAGTTGAACACCTTAACTGCATCTTATGATGCCACCACGCATTGTTGTGTATCTCTTTGGGTACAATCTATTACGTGGTGCAATCTACGCAAGTTGATGATGATATTTATTTGCGGAACATATCCTGCCTGGTCCGAATGTATAAGCTTGGTTATGATCCATCTAAGCCTTAGTGACATTACAGCCGTCAGTATCTTACCACCTTGATTCAGTAATGACAGTGGCCTATACGAGCCACAGTCTGTGTGTGGCTTATTCGGTTTCAGAAGGGGGGACGATCAACGACTCCCTCAAAGATCCGGGAAGTCTGCCCGTTTCCAGGGAATCATTTAGCATTTCTAGCAGTGGAGCCTGGATATCTGCCTTGTATTCTTTGTAAAATTCACTGGGGAGCCAGTCCGCCCCCGGAGCCTTGCCAGTCGGCAGTTCCTTGATCACATGCTCTAGTTTATCTATTGTAATGGGGACTTCCAGCATATCTCGATCTTCTATACTTAAATTGGTAGGTTAATCTCAGACAGTGCTTCCTGTATCTCCTCCATGTCCCCCTCTGAGGTTTCCTCATACAATCATTTATAATATTCGTTAAAGCACTTATTTACACCTTCTAGTGTTTCGCACAATTCTCAATTCCTTCCCACCACTGCTCTAACTGTCTCTCGTTTGTTCTCGCTTTTATAGAGCCAGGCCAGTAATCGCCCTGGCTTGTCCCCTTCCGCATGTTGTCTCTCGATGTACCTTCTGTAACTTAAATTGCCCAATTTATCCCAATGCCTCCGACAATCTTGTTGTAGGCAGGCCACCTCCTCTGCTTCTTCCAGGGACTTTTCCCCTGCCTGCGCTATGGCCTCTCGCCTACCCTCCGCCTCTCACAATTCTAGTAAGATCACGTCCTGAATGCCCTTTGACTTCGATATGGCTGCTCCTCTTACTACCACTTTAAAGGCCTGCCATAGTGTACCTGAGGAACCCAGGCTTCCCCTGTTATGCTGAAAATAGTCCTTTACCTGCGCCCTTAGATGTCCCCGGAACCCTGCTTCTTTGATTGCCTCCACCCAGAGTCTCCATGTTGGTAACCTGGCTCTGAGTGGGAGAGCCTCCCACGTAACTGCTAAAGGTGCATGGTCTGAGAGGACCCTTGCCTTGTATTCAGCTCTTATATATTCCCTCAGTAGCTCTCCTCCCGTAAACACGTAATCTAGCTTTGTGTAGAGATTTGTGGGAGCAGTATAGTGGGAACATCCCTGGTCTTTATTATGCATTGTCCTCCACACATCTTCCAACTGGAATGCATGCAGCAATGCGTTTAAGGCCTTCACTGCAGGGGATGGGTGAGTATATTTACCATCCGACCTATCTATTACCGGGTCTAACGTGCAATTAAAATCTCCTCCCCACATCAGCGTCCCATCTCTGTATGGGCATAACTTGGCATACAAGGATCGGAAATCTGTAGCCGTGTCATGATTAGGGTTGTATGTGTTAATCACGCATATTTCTCTATTTTCCACCCTCCCTCGAAGTATGACCATCATGCCATCCACATCTAAATAGGTCTGGAGGACCTTAAACTGGACCGTCTGCGCCACCCAAATCAGCACCCCCCTGGCATATGCCGAGTATGTGGAAGCAAAGGTTGTGCCGCCCCATTTCTGTGCCAAGGTATCTTGCCTTGCCTTGGTCAGGTGTGTTTCCTGCAGGAGGGCTATGTCAATTTTTTGATGTCTCAAATATGTCATTACTCTGTTCCGTTTTATATAACTATTCAGGCCCCTAACATTCCAGGTTGCAATCTTCAATTCACTCATCTTTCATGAGCCATTTTACCCTCCCACTCCATTTGTCTCCCCCACCCCCACACTCTGCTGTGCATGTCTGTAGGCCAACTCCCCATTAACTATCCCAACTACTCCCCCTCTCTCCTCTTCCCCAACTGTTCCCCACACTTGCCCAGCTTCGGATCCGAATCTCAGGTGTCCTTGCATCTCGCTCCTATTCCGGCTCTAAAGCCAGTGTTCGGAGTGCAGAGTGAGGATACCGGGCTACTGATATCCTATCTAACCTACTCTATTGAGGGTGATGGTGTGATTCCTGGTGCCGTCTAGGGCCTGGCGGCACCGGTGCTTCCTGCATTTAGCTAGCATTACATTCTTGTTCAATTTTCTAATCCGGATGACATTGTCTGCTCATTATACAATGGCTGCTTCACAGTTCAAATATACATTATGCAAGCAGTGCTGGTTCACTTATCACTTCCGCTTCTTGTCTGGTTGTCCTTCTCCGACAGCAAATTCAGCATGTACATCCAATTGTTCACATCCTCGGGTTCTCGAAAAAAACAGCTCAGTCTTTGTGTATGACCTTCATCTTTGCCGGGTATAGCAACATGTATTTGAGGTTTGCTGCACGTAACCTTCTCTTGACCGCCACATACTTCATCCTCTGTTTTTGCACCAAGAATGTATAATCCGGGTACGCTGTGATGGTCGCTGATGCTCTGCTTATCGTTCCTCCCTTCTGAAAGTGTTCTAGGATTCTTTCTCTATCTTTATAGTTCAATATCTTGGCAATAATTGTTTGAGGCGGGGCTCCAGGTGGCAGTTTCCTTGTCAGGGCCCTATGTGCTCTCTCGACTGTGAATCTCTGAGTGAGTGACTCCGCACCTATCTCTTGCAACAACAAGGTTTCGATAAAGTTTGTCGGGTTCGAGCCTTCCTCGACTTCCTCGCCTTCCGGAAGCCCAACAATACCTACATTATTTCTGCAGGCCCGTCCTTCCGCCTCTTCTGCAGATTCTGCACTTGTTGTTGCAGTATGGAGGCCTCCTTGGAGTTATCATTGCAGCTGCTCGTATTAGCCTTTACTTCTTTCTTCAGCACACCCATGCGCTCTGCCAGTGCTCTAACGTCCTGTCGCAAGAGATTCACATCCATGCTGATGGCATCAATCTTGAATTCCAATGACGTTTTTAGCTCTGCAATGGCTTCAAGGATCTGCTGGTCGCTTTGTCTGGGGGACACCTCTCTTTGTATTTCCGGCCCTTTTGTTTTTCCATGGTCCATCGTTTGCGCTGACTTGGCAAATGCATCTATTGATGACTGTTTCACTTTGGACTTCTTGGGCTTTGATGCGATGTTTGCAACTGTTGGTCCTACTGCCCTTTTCTCTGTTACAAGCGGTGTGGTGCGCTGTCCGTTAGCAGTCCAATGGCCACAGGACTCTGTGGGCGTTTAATATCTTCGCAGCTTGGGTGGTCGATCCCTTTGTGTGTCGAGCCTAATCACGTCGGGCCCTCGCTCAGAATTGCACCGTATTGCTGATATGGCTTCCAAGCTTCACCTCACTTTCAGACCGGGCCGCATTGAGAGCACGAATATATTCCAATAGCTACTCTCGGACTCTGCTCCTCGTTTTAACTGCACGGGCGGTTGCTGCCCATATGACTATGCGTCCGCGTTCTGCATCCAAGAGTTCTATAACCTTGCGGCTCTTGCGGTCTGCTGTTTGGCAGTACTACTCCTCTCTATGTGTCGATCCCATGGCGGCATCCGTCTGGCCTCTATGCTGGGTGCATGGGTTCTGACGTGGAGCCACAAGCTGTACAGACCCCCCAGTGCACTGGTCTTAACACTGCACCTGTGCACCTCTATGTACCGTCCTGCAATGGGACCCCCCTTCCTCTGTTTGCTGCTGACTACCTTGGTACCCTGTGCCTTAGCTCTGGCAGGTGCATGAACACTACACCCCGCCTTACTTCTCAGCTGCTGCACGCCTCATCAGGCAATGGGGGCCCACTGGGTACCGGTGAGCCCTCGCTGCTGTGCTCCTGAGGGACTCAGTACTGTCATAGCTTGTCAAATGGCCTCCATATGCAGCGGGGCTACTTGCATCCTACTCATCGCCCCCATCTCCACCTCTCCAGTTTGGCTCCAGTCACTTGTGCCAGTCCTTGCCAGCCTCCTCTTACTCCACACTCCCTCCTGCCTGCTGTCTTCAGGGCTGCGTTGGTGAGCACTTTACTTCGCTCCTCGCCTTTGGCTGTACTTCGCTGTCCCTTCTTCATGTGGGCCGGACCACCATTTCCCCCAAGAATCCACAGGCCCTTCTCCTTAATGCCGTCTTTGTCTGATTTCCATGCACGCCCTTTGCCGCAATCCAGTGGCTTTGTCTCCACAGCCAGCGCTCTGTGTTGCTCTGTGTTGCTGCTGCTCACGTGCTATTTCCTTTGTAGCACTATGTTCCAAGTGTTGTGCGGCATCCAGGCCTCTGCTGTATGTGGAAATTCATTGTGTTTAACTAGTTTTGCAATTACCTTCCTTCAATGTGTCTGCTGCTTGCGCAACAATGTATCTCTTGACATGTCAGTTGCGCTTATCCTGATGCTATCTGAGGGGTTCCCCGCCGGAGCCGTGTATAGACACTGTTTGTACGTTATTTCAAGTATGATGCCTCTGATCCGGCTCATTGAAACGTTGTTGCCCAGTAACTTGTACCCACTAGGGACACTGCTTCGCCTTCTCCTTGTCTGTTAGTCCTAAATTCCCTTGACGCCCATGTGTCTGTCCCCATGGATTGTGACCGGCTTTGCTCCCCTTCAAGTCCCCACTGTGGTTGTCGTCATTGTCAGATCCTGTGTCCATGTTACTACAGGAATCATTGGCAAAACATAGTCTCCTTGATGTCGAGTCTGTGTTAGGTTTCACGCTAAGATCGATGTCTACTAAATTATACTAGGCCTGTTCCACTTCCTTCTGTCGCGCACCTGCCTCGTGAATTTGTGCTATGTGGCTCAGTTCGTCTGTCCTCCTTGCGCCTATTCTTTTCCCTGTCCAACGCTGCCTGCGTCCTCACTGCCCTTTTTGCTTATTCGTCTTCCGCCCTGAGCGCTCATTCTCTTGTCAGTCTGTCCAACTGCAACTTCCTCTGTTCACTCTCTGCTAACTTGCATTTTTTTTGCTCTTCTATCTCTCTCTGCCTTTCTGCCTTCTCCATCTCTTTTCTCCCTCATCTCCCTTTCAGCTCTCTTCCTTTCCTTCAGATCCCTTTCTATTCTTTTTTTCCCGTTCTCTTCCTCAGTGCACCTTCTCTTCTTCCCTTCTTCATTTCCTGTTTTACCGCTCCAGTTTCTCCTCTCTCCTTCTCTCTCTGTCTTCGCACTCTAACCTCACTTCCCTGTCCTTCTCCCTTCTGTCCTCCTCTTCCATTAGTTCTGCCCAGTCTGTCGTGCTGCTGTCCCTCTTCAGGCTTTCTATCACCTCAGTCGTCTCGTCCCTTCTGTCTCTCCATCAGTCTTCCCTTTAAGCTTTAATAGTACCTGCACTGCTATCCATTTGTTTGTGCTTATGCCCTCGAACTCCTCTTTCGCACGCTGCTGCACCTCGCTACTCGCCCCTGCATCACTAGCTGGCTGTCCTGCGCCTTTCTGCTTATCCACCTTAGTGTATGGTGGTGGCTTATATGTCAGATTTGAGTACCCCTCTGCTGCCCTTAGTTCCCTCATTGGATACATTCCCTGTTCATCATCTGTGTCATCAGACACTACACTTGGAGGGGTAGGTGGAGGTACGGAGGGATGGGTCCCTTGGTCTTTCACCTCCTGCTGGCTTAGCATCCACTGACGCCTCGCGTTGTCCCCCTCTCCCTCCTGAAACATGCAACACAACTCAAATATGGCCATGCGTTCGGTCAATTTCTTCCCCCTGTAAGCACCCTGTATGTGTGTCAATAGCGTTCGCTGCACGTCTTTGAAGAAACTTCCACAAGGTGGCCATGGCTTAGTTAATTTACCTTCTGTACTTTTGGACCATTCTATGCTATATTTACATATTTTCTCCTTGTAAGGCAGAAATGTCTTACACAAATGCTGAAGGGAAGTAACCCCCTCACTGTTACCTTGTGTCACGCAATCTGCTGTCACACACAATGCACACCCTGCACTCACCACCACTAACACCCTTAGGGTTCCCTTAGCCCGACCATGTCCCTCGATCTCTCCTCATTCCCCTCATCAGGTTCGGGACTCACGTTTACAGCTGTTTGTCCCTCAAGGACGTCCGCAGCATGCCACCGGCATTACGCGGTCCCGATTGCGCCCATTTTCCCGTTGGTAGTTGCCTTGGTGCTTGAGAGATGGAAGAATCAGATGAATGCTTCCGTGTCACGGGACCGCCGGCTCCCGCTAACGTGATCCCGTTCACGTGATGCGGTTCTGCGTCATGTGTCCAGGAAGCGGTCAGTACTAAAGCACTGACATCCCGTACGGTCACCACTTCATAGTTGTTCTTTGAATCTCTGTTTGGCGCCACTTACCTGTTTATGCTCTTCTGGAAAACTCGACCTGGAACTGTTTTCACAGACTTCTTTGGATTGCCCTTATTGGTTGTTGGTACTTTGTTGTTTCCACTGGTAACTGACCTCGGATTGCTTACGGACTTCTTAGGATACTCCTCTTGTTTTGGCATCTAGTTATCCTGACTTTCTAGGAACTATTCCACAGATACCTGATTCTCTTCAGGTGGGCCTTTTCACCACAACACCTCAGTGGGCTTTTCCATTGTCAAACATTATCATTTGGAGCCGCTGCCCACGTGAGTCCCGGAACCTCCCGATCCCAACCCTAAAGGGTTAGCAGTGTCCTTCTGCCCTTCCCTGATAAGCCATTTTTTGCTTATTCCATAGTAGTGGTAACTGTTACTGCCTGGTACTTATTGCTGTTTTCTTTGCAGCGGTTTTGGGGTCTCCAGGAGTTCCGTGGTCGGGAGTTCAACATCTCCCACCGATGGCCTCAAGTCTGCGCAGAGAGTGGCTTTGGTTTCTTTCTGTGCAGCACTGGATGGAGGTCTCTCATATCTTCACAACACTTAAGTCACGACAGACTGTGAAGCCTTTGTCGTGTTGATTATGGATGGAGCCACGGACGACCCCATGGCCGCTATGGTTCAGGCTATCATAGTACTACGGGCTGACATGGCCGCTGCCAACACAGCTATCCATCAGCGCCTTGACACTATACAAAGTGCTTGACATCCCCACCCGCAGATCCAGAATTTGGGGACACCACGCCTGCACCACAACCCCGTCCAACCCCTGTTCCCCGCACCCAAAATCCCATTCCCATGGTACTCCCCTCACCATTCCCATTAGCGGCCCACGAGAGGTATCATGGTGATCCTAGAAAATTCAGAACTTTTCTCAACCAATGTAAATTACACTTTTTGTGCAGGCCACTGGCCTTTCCTGATTCCACCACAAAGGAGGCTTTTACGTTATCACATTTAGCTGGCACAGCCGCAGCATGGGCCAACCCACTAATAGAGAACGACAGTCCCACCCTATACGATTTTGATCTGTTCGTGGCTGAAATGTCACACGTGTTTGACACTAGGCACAAATTTCAATCCCAAGACCTAGAGCTGTTAGATTTAAACCAGGGTAGAGGGCCCTTATCAAATACATTATCCAGTTCAATCAACTGTCAGCCGAAACGTCCTGGCCCGAATGCAAGAAGGCGGTAGTGTTCTATAGAGGGTTAAGTAATGTCATGAAGGATGCCCTCTCAGTTGTCCCCTTGTTGCCAACTCAGTTCCAGGATCTGGTGGATTTGGCCCTTCAGGTGGATTCTCGACGCTCCGAACACCGAGCCGAAGCCGGGTTTACGCAATCAACAGCCTTGTCTGCTCCTTCGTCTTCCTCTGAATCCTCTGGAGAACCCATGCAGATCGGGGGTATAAGGAATCCGATCACCTCAATGGAAAGAGAACGAAGAAGGGCAGACAACGCCTGTCTTTATTGTGGGTTAAGTGGCCATTTTGTTAAGGAGTGTCCTCGTCGCCCAAAACCCAAGAATCAGGTTTTTCGGACTGCTCGATCGTAGAACCGGGGGCTGGATCGAGCACTTCTTGTTTTTCCCCGAAATATGTTCCCGTTTTTGGGAGAATAAGGCCCATCCATGTACAGGCTATCCTGCAACCCACCCCAGGAACAACACACCCAGTCACCATTATCATTGACTCACAGGCAATTACATTGACATTACATTGGCCCATACTCTGAACCTACCTCTAGTGAACAAGACACGGCCAGAACCCGTACAGGCGGTGGACGGTTCTGCTTTAGTCTCTGGTGCCATTAAGCAGCAGACAGCACCATTACTCCTGACCATCCAGTCCATCCACAAAGAAACAATCAGCTTTGATCTAATATCTATGCTACAGTTCGCTCTTATTTTGGGGATACCCTGGTTGCAGGAACACAATCCGCTTATCGATTGGAAGTTGGGTCGGGTACATTTTGAGTCTGACGTTTGTCAGAACTTCTGCCTTCCCACGACTAGAGGGGACCAGACACCAGCACAGGCCTTAGGGGCTATCGCTCACCTTACATTGGAAAACATTGAGACCCCATTAACTGATTCCCATGTAGTAGGGATGGTAGCCATAAGCGTCCCTGCAGAATACCAAGATTATGCAAAGGTGTTTGATCATGGCTCTTCTGAGGTTCTTCCACCACACCGCCCCTACGACTGTCCCATCGACCTGATTCCTGAATCTGTTGTACCTACAGGCCGTATCTATTCTCTCTCCCCTTCCGAAGAACAAGCCTTGAAAGAATATGTGCAGAAATCTCTACGATTAGGGCACATACGTCCATCCACCTCACCGGCTGCTAGCCCCATTTTCTTTGTCCCCAAAAAAGAGGGAGATCTCCGTCCCTGTGTGGACTATCGCCGACTCAATGCAATCACCAAAAAGAATCGATATCCCATACCTCTCATAACACCACTACTCGATCGTTTGACACACGCCTCCATCTACTCTAAACTGAACCTACGGGGCGCGTACAATCTGGTCCGCGTCTGCAAAGGGGACGAGTGGAAGACTGCGTTCTGTACCTGTTATGGTCTTTACGAGTATGCAGTCATGCCGTTTGGCTTGTGCAATGCCCCGGCCACGTTCCAGAGATTTATGAATTACATCTTTAGCGACATCCTGGACGTGTTTGTGGTCGTTTGTCTGGACGACATCCTCGTCTTTTCTCAGAGTCTGGACGAACATGTACGGCATGTCCGAGAGGTGCTTTCACGGTTGCAAAAACACTCCCTCTTTGCAAAAACCAAGAAGTGTCAATTTCATGTGGATAACGTCAAGTTCCTGGGGTTTCATATCACACCTGGTGGGCTGGCTATGAATCAATCGAAGGTGCGGGCGGTATTGGAATGGCCCACACCACAGACCCTCAACGCCCTACAGTCTTTCTTGGGGTTTGCCAATTTTTTACAGGCGGTTCATCTGTGGCTTCTCTTCTATGGTAATGGTTGGAGGAACATCAAAGAGCCTTTGATACCTTAAAGACCGCCTTCACCACAGCTCCAGTTCTCCAACACCCGGACCCGGAACTCCCTTTCATTGTTGAGGCGGATGCCTCTTCTTTTGCGTTAGGGGCGGTTCTTTCCCAGGCTTGTCCCACCACGGGTCGATTACATCCTGTAGCCTTCCATTCCTGCAAATTTAACACCACTGAGGCACATTACACGGTAACGGAGAAAGAGCTCCTGGTGGTGATGGACGCCTTCCGGGTTTGGGGGCACCATCTCCTGGGAGCCAAACATCGCATTACTGTATATTCGGATCATCAAAACCTGCAGGACCTGGCCTCCCTCAAATGTGTGAACAGTAGACAGGTTAGGTGGCACCTGTTCTTTGCAACAATTGACTTCCAAATCAAGCACCGCTCTGGTACGGCACACGGTAAGGCCGACGCCTTATCCCGTTCTCCTAGAGGTGTTGCCTTGCCGGTCTTTCCTGACACCCTTTTAGATAAGGGTAATGTAATCTGCCTTTGTACGCCATCCTTGTAACTCTAGGATGCTGTCCATCACTGGGTACAACTCCATCCCGATCAACTGTCAGACTGGGACCCGGTATATCATGACGGGTTGCCATTTGTGCAAAACCGCTTAGGTCTGCCCAACACCGACACCCGTATTCTGGGCCTAGAATGGTCTCACGATGCCGCCATCAATGGTCACCCTGGCCAGACACGGACCCGGGCCGTACTACAACGTTGGTGCTGGTGGCCTTCCATGAAGCGGAACATCGACTGTTACGTAAATACATGTTCCATTTGTGCCCAATGTAAACACTGCAGGGGATGCCCGGTAGGCCTATCACAACCATTGCCTGGGCCCCCGAAGCCCTGGCACACTCTGACCATGGACATTGTGACGGACCTACCTCAGGTGCAGGGTTTCGATACTATATGGGTGGTAGTTGACTCCTTCACCAAAATGGCTCGCTTCATTCCATGTAAAGGGATCCCTGCCGCTCCAGTGTTGGCCAGATTGTTCTTTGAGTCCGTTTTCTGCTTTTTTGGGTTGCCTTCCATTCTTGTCTCTGATAGGGGATCTCAATTCACATCCCGCTTCTGGCGGGCAATGACCAAGTTGCTGGGTGTTGACGCACGGTACTCCTCGGCCTACCACCCGGAAACGGATGGTCAGACCGAGAGAGTCAACCAAACGATGGAACAATATCTACGTTGCTTAAAACTGCAGCAACAGGCAACCTGGCTATGCATCTTACATCTCGCTGAGTTCGCCTATAACAACGCTGTACATGCTTCTACTGGGTTCTCTCCTTTCTATGCTCTATATGGTCAGCACCCCCGTGTCCTGCCCATCCCTGACCTTTCTCTTCCTGTGAACCCTGCTGCGGATGCCTGTGTGAGGGACCTGTCCTCTGTCCATGCCCAAACCATCGCTCACCTTCGTGAGGCCCAGGCGTCCTTGAAGTCCCTGGCAGATAGGAGGCGGGTGGTGGCCCCGATCCATTCTGTGGGTTCCCGGGTCTGGTTGTCCACCCGTCATCTTCGTTTGGTGGGTTGTCGCAAACTGCTGCCCCATTTTGTTGGTCCCTATGTGGTTTCCCAAGTGGTCAACCCGGTGGCATATCGCCTCGTGATCCCGAGCTCTTGGCGGATTCACCCCGTCTTCCACACCTCCCTGCTCAAGCCATGTCCCGGCTTCTCCCGTTTCCGTGCCCCGGCCGCCCCGGTTTCCCTGGATGCCCCCGATGTGTTTGAGGTCTCTGGCATTTTGGGCTCCTTTGTCTGTAGGGGTTGTTTGCAGTATTTGGTGGATTGGTCGGGTTACGGTCCGAAGGAGCGCTCTTGGGTCCCTGCTGTGGATGTTCACGCTCCCCGGTTGGTGGCCCATTTTCATCGGGACAGTCCATCCTGCCCATGGGGTCGTGGGCCTTTGGGGGGGCTCTGTCACGCAATCTGCTGTCACACGCAATGCACACCCTGCACTCACCACCACTACCACCCTTAGGGTTCCCTTAGCCCGACTATGTCCCTCGATCTTTCCTCATTCCCCTCATCAGGTTCGGGACTCACGTTTACAGCTGGTTGTCCCTCAAGGACGTCGGCAGCATGCCACCGGCATTGCGCGGTCCCGATTCCGCCCGTGTTCCCGTTGGCAGTTGCCTTGGCGCTTGAGAGATGGAAGAATCAGACGAATGCTTCCACGTCACGGGACCGCCGGCTACCGCTCACGTGATCCGGGATCCCGTTCACGTGATGCGGTTCCGCATCACGTGTCCAGGAAGTGGTGAGTACTAAAACACTGACTTCCCGTACGGTCACCGCTTCACAGCTGCTCTTTGAATCTCTGTTTGGCGCCACGTACCTGTTTATGCTCTTCTGGAAAACTCGACCCTGGAACTGTTTTCACAGACTTTTTTGGATTGCCCTTATTGGTTGTTGGTACTTTGTCGTTTCCACTGGTAACTAACCTCGGATTGCCTACGGACTTTTTCGGATAGTCCTCTTGTTTTGGCATCTAGTTATCCTGACTTTCTAGGAGCTATTCCACAGATACCTGGCTCTTGGATTCTCCTCAGGTGGGCCTTTTCACCACAACACCTCAGTGGGCTTTTCCATTGTCAAACATCATCATCTGGAGCCGCTGCCGATGTGAATCCCGGAACCTCCCGATCCCAACCCTAAAGGGTTAGCAGTGTCCTTCTGCCCTTCCCTGGTAAGCCATTTTTTGCTTCTTCCATATTAGTGGTAACTGTTATTGCTGTTTCCTTTGCAGCGGTTTCGGGGTCTCCAGGAGTTCCGTGGTTCCGGAGTTCAACATCTCCCACCTGTGGCCTCAAGGGCTGCGCAGAGAGTGGCTTTGGTTTCTTTCTCTGCGGCACTTGGGGACAGAGGTCTCTCATATCTTCGCGACACTCAAGTCACGACACCTTGATACATTTCAATACCTCTTACCTGACCTCAAGTCGAGGGTTTTGATAATCTGATGTTCAGGAATAAAAATTACAATACAGCGATAATAATAATAATTTGACATTTATATAGCGCTGCGAACCCTCAGGTATCTGAGCGCTGCTTATTATTACCCACGGTGTGTGGTGCTCATTTATCGACCTCGGAAGGATGAAAGGCTGAGTTTGGCCCCACCGTGATTCAAACCTGCGTTAGCAAGCTCTGCACGGATGTCAAAGCGAGCGCTCTACTCTCCGTGCCACTTGACCAGCTCTATAATACTTTCCGGGCTATACGAGCCCCTCAGGCTCCACAACATATCAGGTGTGATCCACGCACTGCCCCTCCTTCACAATCGCTGCCTCCTCAGGCACACAACCACAATCCTGCGCATGCGCCTTCTGCGCACCACCACTGGTTCACTTTGTCTGCCAATCCCAAGTTCTCAACACTAGCTCCTCACCGTCTCAAACTCTCTGTGTCCTATATGCAAACCTAAGGGTGACATCACCAAGCTGTCGACACAATATAGGTAGATCAAATATTGCACGCACACAATAATAGCCTGTTACTCCCAAACCCACACAAAACCCCACAGCTGTCTTCATGCTTTCCAGGCAGAATACACCAATATTCTCTTGTGATCAAACTGCACCTGTTGCGTCGCCTAACGTGTGAAACGCCTCTCTCCATAAGACTTGACCAGCTGACTCATCTTCTTCAATCTAGGCTAGCTCCTCTGCTAACCCTCACAGGGATACCATCATCTATGACCCGAGCTAAAACACCCAACCCACAGGAATACCTTACTTACATAACTTTTGTCATCCAAGCCTTTAAGTCAATAGTCTAGATAATTTACACAAATCTTTTACATGGAAGACCGAATGTGCACTAAACACAGAAAAGGGACTTCTACTTCCGCTCCTGTCCCTACTCACTACAACAGTGTTAAACGATGCTATGACACTACTAAACAATATTTCAACAATACTCAACAATACTAAACAATACTCCACAATACTCAATACCCTCCCTCACACCCACAGTTGCTGTTGGTCTGGATCAATTCTTACGTTCTGTGTTGTACTGGCGCTGCTCGGCTGCCAGCTCCCAGTCAAGGCGCTTGCCTCCCCGTCCTGGTCTGCCTGGATAACTCGCCGATCTCGGGCAGCATAATTTGCTAAGGGCTCCTGACGACCTTTAAACAGGCACACGTTTTCCCGTCGCTCTCGAAATATACGAGGGTCCCGCACCCTCTCAGGTTTGGCGGGGAAGGAGTCGACCTGGTGCCGGGCTGGCACAGCCACCCATCCTCTGGCTACCAACTTGTTGGGGACAAACTCCCAGGTATGTTTGAGGGCTATTAGGAGTTTGCTGATTCTTGGAAAGTCCCAACACCTTCACCCAAAAGGAACATAGACCCAGCCAGACAGCAAGTTCAAACTGTGGTTTATTAAAGCCAAAACGAACAGGGATCAGTACAAGGATTGAAGAAATCCACAGACATCACAATGTATCCTGGTACGCAGGTCAGTTTTGTCATGAAGTGGCGTTATAGTGACGTCTCAACCTGGGCCCCTCTCCAGAAAACCTATTGGCCTACTGGATTGGTTGTCAGGTGCCTAATAACCTATATAATCCCCTACATGAGTTATTCTACTGGCTCTCATATGTAAGGTGGCTGGCCGGGTCCATCCCCAAATTACTAACTCTAAACAATGTTGCAGTGTGAGGGTCTTACCATTGGTTCTTGCCTGTTGCTACACACCCCTAGAAGCCTGAACTGTGATTGGCTAGAGCTGTCCTCCCCAGGCCTGGGAACCACAATGGTTTTCAGCTCTTGGTGTACCTTGTCAAGGTAATAAGAATGACTATGTGTCTGCATTGTAACTTGTGTGCACCACCTTAGACTATGAGAATGCTCACTCATCTTGTGCAACTCTTGTCTCACATTATAACATCTTTGTTGCAAGCTAGTGTCTGGCGGCGTGAGATTGATTCTCTTTCCAAGCTTTGGTTTCTATTACTTCTCTGAGTCAGCCTGGGTCACGTGTTAGGAGAACATGATTTGGAGCTTCTGCTGCTCTGAATTATGAGGAATTATTTGCATTGATTGCAGCAGGTGTTACTGTCGTTCAGGGAATGGAATGTCGTTGGTATCTGGTGGCCTTGGCAGTGGTTCCTGTCTCACACGTCTGATCTTTTCCAGCCTGAATACACCTCAGCTCATCTCTTGCTGAGAGGCTTGTGGCCCGCTGTAATTTTCCTAAACCATTATGCGATTCCTACAGT
Organism: Ambystoma mexicanum; assembly: GCF_040938575.1. Classification (NCBI taxonomy): domain Eukaryota; kingdom Metazoa; phylum Chordata; class Amphibia; order Caudata; family Ambystomatidae; genus Ambystoma; species Ambystoma mexicanum. The sequence goes on along the minus strand of NC_090936.1, from coordinate 970,211,281 downwards.
GTCCATGCTACTCTATATGCTCCATATATTAGTTACACTTGGCTCTGTCAGGTCCCATAGGTGCTCCTGCAGTTCCATAAGGTTAATTGCACATAAGCATCTGCCAGCTTTGTTCACGATCTCTTGCTTCTTGCGGTTTCTGTGTTGCTGCGTTAAGCTAATGACAAAATATTTGAAGCAAAGACAGTGTGTGTACGTTTCTGTCCTCTAACTATAGAACTTTACGCTTGTGTTCTTCGTGTATTCGAGTGTGTGTTTATGTCCCAATGTGCGGATGGCATGTGTGCTTTCTGTCTAATGCTGCTACGTCATGGTCTAACAACGTCAATGGCTTTGGGCCTCATTACACGGATGCCGGTAAAATACCGGTACCGGTAAATCCTTACTGCCTTACTACGAGGTCCCTTTGCGGGTTGGGGGACTTAACGCCTGCTTTTTGCAGGCATTAAAAACCAACCCGCAAAGGGACCCAGGGAGCTAATTACGGTACCGCAATTTGCGGTACCGTAATTAGCGCCTTCCCCATTCCCATTATGCCCTATGGGGCAAAAATGGGAATGGGGAAGGGCAATGGTGGAAGGGGAAATTACCGCCCGCCAACCTTGGAATGGGGCGGTAATTCCCCTTTCTGCCAAGGCGGCTAATAGCGCCATGGTTCTCCGCCATCCGTGTAATGAGGCCCTTTGACTTTTCAGCGCTTTAGTCAATAATGTCAATTGAGCTCTCTTTAGTTGCAGCCTGAGGCTCCTCGTCCACTCTGGGGAGGATTTGTATCGCACCTGGTAGGGTTGGCTGAGTGGTTACCTCTCGGCATACTTATCGATTATTGGAGCACTAGGAATTGGTCCGAAATAGTATGGGCGTTCACGATATCTCTTGGACTTCTTCCGCATCATGTACCTTATAAGAGGGGGAGGAGGGGGTTAATTTGACAATCCATCTTCAAATATCTATACCAGTATTGCACAAAAACTCCAATCCTTTCACCGATTACCCATTGGCACACAAGTTCAATAAACTGTGATTGTTTTTTCAAAATATATGTACAGAGAACTATGTATATATGCACATACATTCATCTTTCAGCATTCACTATTCACCTGACTCAGTGTGTACTGAAATACAGTTAGAACAGCATTGGGTAGTAATTTTCAAGTAAGGGGCGATGCTTTTTTGTGAACTTAGATGGTTCATACATATCTTCAGAGAAGTGCATGCTGCAGACGCAAAATCGATTGCCCCTCATGTCCTCCGAGACATCCTTGGCTCTGCTGTCAATCTCGGATACTGGAAATCCACAAATAAACAACCATGTGTTATCAACGACAGATCCTTTGGGAAAATATGCATAACTGTGCCCAGAGTTTTTGACATGGCTGATATTAGGGCACCCCAAAGCGGTACATGAAGGCAGTGTTTGATAGTCCAGAAGATTAAAGAAACAGTGTTTTCAAAATCAAGGAGAAGGTTGCATTAGAGAAAGACAATTAAAGAAATGTTTGCCTAAACAGGAACCGTGTGAAACAAAGCAGGAAACAAAGGAACTGCTAGTAAAGTAAAAGAGACTGATTTTGTTTTTTTCACTCTAGAAAAAAGTATTTGAAAATTAAATTAATAATGTATGACAGTGATTAATTCAACCAACACACATTTAGCAAAAACAAAGTGCTGTACTATTTGGTAACTGCCCTGTAACAAACATGGTCTGAGCAGACAGGTGAACAAAGTACTTTTAAGTCAATGGTCCGTCACATGAAGAAACATATTACTGGTACATTGATCATCCTTGGGGCCATGGAAAGAAAATAGGGATGATCAAATGATCACTTTTTTTAAATACGCTGTCATGCGATGTGGTAATTCAAGAGATAATAATTCTTAGAAATGTTGATGGTCACATAAATGAGATACATGGACATACAAATTGGATGGAAATTCAGTAAAATGCACCATAAAAGTACCAAGTTGAACATGAGGACACTGTAATAACCAAGAGTTATATTACCTGTAATAGGAAATTTTTGACAAGGCTACTCAGCAATGAGGATAAGAAGTAGTCTGATGATAATATCTGTAGTAGACAGCAGAGATCTTTTCTTGCTAAGTTTGGGAGAGTTTATAAACGCTTAGAAAAGCGGATCTGCACCTGAATTTGTCGTGTGAACTGACTGCTCCTAAATTTAGTTGGTCTTTTTTTAGGGGCATGATGTACTATTGTTACATAGCCATATTTGGGTATGTTTAAAGATTGATGGCAGTGACGGTTTTATGACATCAAATTTCAAAGAAGAATGTGGGCACCCACAGCCAACTATTACAAGCGCATGGTCTCATGTGATTACAGTATTTGAGAAGGGCATGGGTATATAGGGATGAGTACAGGGTCTTGTGAATGGTCACATACATTTGGTCACATACATATGTTGATCGCAGTGACTGGGTATTCAAAGGGGAGTATGGAGATACTGGGTCTGTGCTGGCCATGTGAACAATTCTCCCTAGAGGCAAGACTCCTTTGACTTGTACATGGTATTCAGCACCTTGTGCGTTTTCATCCACCTAGCCCCTTTGAAAGCGCATGGTCACAGGTGACAACTGCCATTGATAAAAGAGGGTGGGGTGGATGTGGATGAGGTGAGCACAAAGGGCCCAGAACCTTGTCAAAGGACACAGATATATGTTGATTGCGGGGACGGGATCTTCAAAGGATAGTATGGAGATACCGGGTCTGTGGTGGCTATGTGGACAATGGTCCCTAGAGGCAAGACTCCTTTGACTTGTACATGGTATTTGGCAACCTTGTGCGTTCTCATCCACCCAGCCTCTTTGAGAGCACACAGTCACAGGTGCAAACTGCCATTGATATCGGAAGGGGATAATGCGGATGAAGTGAGTAACAGTCCTGGAACCTAGTCAAAGGACGCAGAGAGATGTTGATTGCAGGGAAGGGGTCTTCAAAAGTTAGCATGGAGACACCGGGTCTATGGTGCCCATGAGGACAATGGCCCCTAGAGGCAAGACTCCTTTGACTTGTACACAGTATTTGGCACCTCGTGCGTGTTCATCCACTCAGCCACCTTGCAAGCACCTGGCGACAGATTTCAACTGCCATTGACAAAAAGGAGTGGGGTGGATGATGCGAGTGCAATGGGCTCGGAACCTAGTCAAAGGGCACAGAGCTATATTGATTGCAGGGACGGGGTCTCCAAAGGGTAGTATGGGGACACCGGGTCTGCAGTGGCCATGTGGACAATGTTCCCTAGAGGCAAGACTCTTTTGACTTGTACATGGTATTCGGCACCTTGTGCATTATCATCCACCCAGCTCCCTTCAGAGTGCACGGTCACAGGTGACATCTGCCACTAAGAAAAGAGTGGGGGATAGTTGTGGATGACGCGAGTGCAAAAGACCCAGTCAAGGGACACAGAGATATGTTCAAAGCAGCGACATGGACTTCTAAGGGGAGTATGGAGACAAGTCCCAGGTGCACAATTGTCGATTGAAGCTAGAACACTCTGAGTTGTACATTAGCTTACACTGTGTTGAACCTGCTGACTGTTAGCCAAGATTGTGTGCAGTAACCCTTGGAAGACTACAGCAACCTTGACCTCCTGGCAATAGGAACCCAACCTTTGGTATAAGTCTGTACTACTGTCATGGATATAACGTTGTATCACAATGCGAGTGTAAACAAAAGGATACAGGTCTACGACTATCTTAAAAGGATACTAGTGTTGAGGGCAGTCTCGTGGTCTTGAGTATTCAAAAAACAGCTCGAGTAGAACGGTCTCGTCAAAAATGAGACCTTCCAATTGATGATACTCTATGACTGTATTTGTTCCACAGTCAGAGGGAGGAATCAATGGAAAGGGCAGGAAACACAAAACACTTGCCAGGCTATGAGAGCAATAAGGAATACGTCAGTATACAATCAGACTATTGGATCCTATCACTATGTAAAATATAAAGTAATCACTAACCTGTTGGCGTATGTAACTTCAGAACAAGTCTGTCACTGGAAACACCATGTCAATCCCAGAGGAAAACAACAACAGGGAAGGAAGGTTAGTATAGGAACTAATCCCAAACAGTACGAGGGTCACGATAGTACCGAGTTGGTGCACAACTGGATAGCGTCCATGAAGTCTTGTGCACAAGTAAACGCAGTGAAAAATAGAAGAAAGCAAAATGGTGTGTAGTAGTTCTTGACGGTAGAAAGTAAGCAATGCCCTTGAAACAGAATATAGACAGTTCTCAGGAGGTAATCCAAACTGGTAAGTTAGTGCGCAGTAGAGGAGAGGAGCACTAACCATGGAGTATTGGAGGAAGTTAGGCTTGTATTGTTTATATTAGTGAAACTTTGACAGTCAATTAAACCGCTGTGAAAGTGTGGCTGAAAATGCTGAAACCTGAGCAGCCGCCGTGTAAACGTGTCAACGTGGCTGAAGGTAAGTAAAGAACCACGCTAGCTGCTGCGAGTCTCAGAAGGCAGTAGGTTATGATGCCATCACAAGAGCAGCCTAGCGCGGAACTGAGGAGTGAGGATCCGCTTTGATGAACCAGGCAGCGGACGGTATCAAAGTCTCCCTTTAGGAACGGGAAACACCAGACAAGGAGGTACCACTTGGAAGCAAGCGGCAATTAGCCGAAATGGAATCCGAAATAACTGTTGAAAAGTAACAGATCCGCTGGATTCTAATGGAACAAAGCTTCAGGAAGAAAATAAAAGGCTGTAGCAACTCAATCGGAAGCAGCTATCGTAAGTCTACAACGCTGCTAAATAGGTCATAGCGGATCACATGATTAGGACCAGCACACGTGACATTAACGGCGTGAATATTGAAAATGCCGCTTTCCTGGCAAAGAATCAAACAATCTCCATCTCGTATAGAACGGTCTAGCAGTTCTATGTGCAAAATGAGTCCCTCGAGGGTGAGAAGCCGTGGGCACAAGTGAAACAGGGGTGACAGGCGTGACAACTACACAGGTTGGTAGTTTGGCTGAGCAGCCAGGCTTATCTCAAGGGGGGTCAATGTGAGCAGTAGGGTTGTAACACAGAGTATCACAGTGACAGTTTTTAAAATAAACACTTACACTCAAGGTTTCTTGATTTAACAATTATTCATTTATTTAACAGTCAGTTATATAAGACTTCTTCAGAAAGGATAAAAACATGTATCACTTATAATATACTTCAATACACACTCTTAGTTTCTCTAAATCAGATGATACCCATTAGAGATGGCACACAGACACTTTGTACACCCTCAGGTGACTTAAATAGCTAGGACACTGTGGACATTGATTTATCACTGTTACATTTAGAGCAATACTGAGGTTGGTGCAAAAGGTTAGATATAGGAATAAAACAAAGGTTAACAAATAATTCATAAACATTTAAGTACTTTTTGAACCTTTCAATGTCAAGCAAATTTAACCCTTTCCTGTGGAAAGGTAAAGGCACAGAGTCAAAGGTAAGAAGAGTCTCTCAGCGAGCCAGGACAGCCAATGTTAGTTGAACAAAATCTAGGGGAGCTGAAGTTCTTCTTTGCAGGTATGTAAATGTCTAGCACAATAGTTTTAGAAAAGTTTGTAGAAATAAGATTCACTTGAAGGGCCACAAGCTGGGAGGCTTGTGAGGGGCAAAGCTGTAAGCAACTCTGCAAGGGCAACCAAGACAAGTCCCAACTGAGAGCAAGTAAGGCTACTCAACAAGAGGTAAGTTCTCTTAGACTTTACAATACCTTTGGTTAGAAGAAATGTTCCAGCTGGCTTCTGTTCCTGTACAGCTCTGCAGATCCTTTTGTTCCTGGGCCTCAGTCATGGGGACAAGAGGGAGGACATCTGAGGACTCCTGTACTGCAATGGGGAGGTCAGATGCAGCAATGGGCATACTTCAATTCAGTAGCACTTCGCGGTTTCAGCTCCTCACGTCTGACAGAAAATAGAAACACTGCGGTTCTCGGATACCGCTTCAGCCTTTCCTCGCATTTGGGGTCCAGCACTCTGTTGAGGTGGCTCAGGCTTGGTCAGTCCTGCTTCAGGGATGTCCGGAGGATCTTCCTGGTGCTCAGGTCCGAATTAAAAGCGATCCACTTGGTTTGGTGTTCCTCTCGCTGGCACTTCGGTTCCAGCAGCAGCCGCAGTGGAAGTACAGCCAGCTCCGAGAGGATGTCAAACTCATGGGGAGAAGTCGTCCTTGCAGGGCTTCTCTAGTCAAAACAAATTCAGAGCTTCAGCACAGCAGCAGTGCTTCACCGGGAAAACCAACGGTCCAGGAGTTGCAGCTGGTGTCTCTTCCAAGTTCTTCTTCGGATTCCTTCGTGCAGTGGTCAACTCTACATTCCAAGCCAAAAGCCTTGCCTTTTATGCAGGTTTCTCCCATTCATTCCAGCCTAGCAGTCAATCACACAGCAGGGTGGCTGTCCTTGCCGGACAGCCAGCCGGCCAATCACCTTTGGGTGCATTTATGTAATCAAGGGGATTAAGCACAGGGAGTTTCGGGCACCTCCCTCACTTCCTGCCCCTGCCAGACATACTGGAGCCAGAGGCGGGCTTCACTCGTGAATCCTGCCAAAGGCAAAATGAACAAATGGACCAAACCTGGTTTGGCGCGCAGAGTAAATCTCAAGAAGGAGCTTTCTGACAAGAAATGGCAAAAAAAAAAGGAGACTGGGCCATTTTGACAAGATGGGCACCCATGGGTGCCTTACTGCAGCTGCAAAAGCAGCCCGCGGTAAAAACACACAATGGTAGTAAAATGTAAACCACTGCCACCAGCCATTAATTGTAGAATGGGTAATATAAAAGTGTTACACGAGAAACTAGACAAAGGGGATACTAAGTAACTCGTCCAGCACCCTGTGGTAAAATAGTGTGTGCTGGGTCTAGAAATTTAAAAAATGTAAGTACATTCTACCCAATCAGCGGACCAACTCCTACCCCCGGGTAGTGATGTGGTTCAGGGCGATAACTCACAAGATCAGGAACTCACAGTTCTCATCGGTGCACCTAGTGACGGGCTGCTCGATTCCAGTGACCGATGAAAACTGTGAGTTCCTCACCTTGTGAGTTATCGCTCTGAACCACATCACCCCGGAGGTATGAGTTGGTCCGCTGACCAGGTAGAAGCCAGTGGGCCTCATTACACGGATGGCGGTAAGGGTTTACCGGTACCGGTATTTTACCGGTACTGGTAAATCCTTCGCCTTACTATGAGGTCCCTTTGCGGGTTGGGGAATTTAACGCCTGCTTTTTGCAGGCGTTAAAGATCCAACCCGCAAAAGGACCAGGGAGCTAATTACGGTACCGCAATTTGCGGAACCGTAATTAGCGCTTTCCCCATTCCCATTATGCCCTATGGGGCAAAAATGGGAATGGGGAAGCGCAATGGAGGAAGGAGGAATTACCGCCTTCCCAACCTTGGAATAGGGCAGTAATTCCCCTTTCCTCCAAGGCGGTACCAGCAAATTACCGGCATGAACCATGGCGCTAATATCGCCATGGTTTACCGCCTATTGTGTAATGAGGCCCAGTATCTTCTATTGCTTCAAACTTAAGGAGATATAATGAGGAATTATTTTGAAAACATTATGAAACTTAACACATCCTGCCCTGAAAATTGATTTTCTGTAATTCGAAACGCGTTGGCAACCATGACCTTATAGGAGTGTTTTAGGATGATTGCTTGAGTAAAAGAAATTGTATTGCTCACATGTATACAATGCACAGTTATTTATTTTACTAATATTCGTGTGTTGGTGTTACCTTGTAAGAAGAAATCTAACCTTTAATCTTTCTGGTTTATTTGAGCACTCTATCGGCTCAGACATGATACTGGGCCTCATTACGACCCTGGCGGTAATCCGCCGTCATTACCGCCATGGCGTAATGAGCGTTAACGCCGTGGGAAGATGGCGTAAAGTGCGCCACATTACGACCCATCGCGCACGAGCATTACGCCATGGCGGTAATGTAAACTGCGCCATGGCGGTAATGCCCCCAAAACGGCACCTACCGGCATCGTATGCGGCGCAAGGTGCACCACCGCCACCCCGACCACCGTACATAGCGGTGACCGTAGTTAGCGGTCACCGCAATTAGCGTTGACCGTAGATAAGCGGAACCGGAAGTAGCGTCACCGCGGCGGAACGGGAAAGAGCACGGCGGCCATCTTTAAAAACACAATTCATTGCCATCCTCCCCAACCACTGGACATCCGAGCCTGAGACCCCGCAAATACCAGCTTCAACCTTCTACCTGCAGGAAAATGCCTAAAGTGGTGAAAAAAGCCTGTGACCGCCAGCGGCAAGGCCGCTTCTCCAGAGAGGAGCTTACCATGCTAGCGGAGACCCTCCAGGAGAACGCCGCAGTGGTATTCTCCAACCAAATGACAAGACCGGCCATATCCAAGAAGAAGGCCATATGGGCACTGGTAGCTCAGCGGGTCAGTGCCGTGGGAACAACACCCCGCAATGTCACACAGTGCCGCAAGCGGTGGGACGATCTCCGGCTCAGAGTCAGGAGCATACTATCAGCAAACATGAACCAGGCAATGGCAACTGGGGGAGGATCGGAGTCCCCTATTAAATTGCAGCCATGGGAGGAAATCTGTGCCTCCACAATCGGAATGCAGAGCATTGAAGGAGTAGGAGGAATGGAGAGAGGAGCCCCGACATCAGGCGATGCAGGTAGGTGGCTCAAATCAAGGCATGCAAATCTCACCTAAGTCCATTCATGTGAAGTACAATGTTGGCCCATAGTGTAAATGCAACACATCAGCAGGAGACTGCCCACAGATACATCCGATCTGCACCCTGTACACATGCAGTATGCACACCCTAACTGCAGGCACCCACATACCTCCATGCTACTTCCACACAAAAGGGAGACAACTTTTTTCCCCTGCATGAAATGTGCCACATATACTAACTGATAAGATGCCAGTCGCCACAATGCCCGGCCAATGTCCGCAGACCCATCAATAACACTCTCCCTCCTTTGTCCCACCACAGGCTCAAATTCCGACCTTGAGGAAGAGGACACCACTGCCTCCACACCCACCAAGAGGGCCAGGACAACTGTGCCAACACCACAACCCTCCACCTCTGCCGTCCCGAGGAAAACCCCACAGCTGCCAAAATCCATGCAAGGAAAACAGGACAGGGCACAGACAGCCACCCCAGCAGGCAGTACAGAAGCAGCAGCAGCAGCAGCAGCAGACATCACACAAATCATGCCCACAGAAGGCACAGCCTCTGCTGCAAGCAGCACTATAGGGGAAACTGCTGCCATTGCAGCCTCCTCCGATAGCGAAGCAGGGATCTTTGAGGAGAGTGATGTCAGAAGCCCCACAGCCCACCCTCATTCCCCCTACCTGTCCCTAAGCAGCCCGCATGCGGATGCCACACAGGGTCAGCCAGAGGATGACGATTGGCCAGCCACTCCATCCCCGCTGCAGGGGGTGATCAGCCCAATGGGTATACCACTGCCATTAGCCATGGGCCAGAATACCAACCATTCCCTGGAGGCGATTGTCACCCGGCAGCAGCAACTTTCCTCGCTGCTCGAAGAACATGTTGCAGAATGTGGGGGGTCAAGTGCAGCAATGGAGAAATGTGCTGAGACAGTGAAGGGCGCTATAGAGTCCTCCACAAAGGACATCTGCGCGGAACTTGCTGCTGTGCGGCACGCCATCACTGACCTTGTGCAGACAATTCGGGACATGCGTCCAAATGAGCAGGCAGGATCCTCCTCGGTTGCCAGCTCGACACCGAGCAGCCCCATCCGCCGATCGGGGAGGAACCTCCGCAGCACAGGCAGGGGTGCCCCGGGGGCCAGTGGAGGGGGCTGCCAATAGTGGCCGGACAGTGTAGGAATCCTACTTCAGACACTGCTGCACAGACTAACTCACACCTTTGTTGGGATTCCAGGGGGGGGGGAGGGTGGAGGGGGGAGTGGGTGTGTTGGGGTGTGCAGGGGGGTGGCGGGGAGGTGTGTTGGGGAGTTAAGGGGGGAGTTGGGGGGGGGTGTGTGCAGGGGGGAGGTGGGAGGTGGTGGGTCACGACGTTCCATGGCTTGAATACACTTTTACCTTGAAAAAAAACCCAGAGTGTGTTGAATTTTTCTTTGCGCATGTGTGCTTTATTGGTGTACAGTCCACAGTGTGCATGTCCCGGTGCCACACAGTGCCCCAAGTGCAGTCACCATGTGACACACACCAGCCATGTGTGCTAGAAGCAGTGGTCGATGATAGTTTGGCGCATTGCACGCCCCTCCTGTGCATCGCCTCCTCCATGGGGTGCCGCCCCATCTGCTCCCTCCTCATCCTCATCGTCAGGTGGTTGTAGTTCTGCGTCAGGGGGCAGGGGCACATTCTGCCTGACGCACATATTGTGTAGCATTACACATGCCATGACGATCTTTGCCACCTTCTCATGGCCATACAGGAGTGCCCCACCAGACCTACTGAGGCTTCGGAACCGTGCCTTCAATAGGCCGAATGTCTGCTCTATGACCACACGAGTACGTGTATGTGCACGGTTGGAGTCCTCCTCGTGCTGGTTCTGCGGGTTCCGGACTGGTGTAAGGAGCCAACTCTTCAGGGGATAGCCTGCATCACCTGTATGTAGGCGAGAATGTATGTGTCAGTCATGTTGTCTGATCAAGAACATGATGTTCCATCATGGCTTGCATCCAACTGTTAATTTGGCTCACATCTACATGACCTAATTTATTCACACAATGCTACCTGTATATGCTCATGGCTTCCATGGCCTGTTTTGCATGCCATCACCCAATGTATGCAGAGGGGTTGTGTGCATTGTGAGTGCCCATCCTCTGTCTCCGTTCTCCGTGTTACTCACAGCCAGGTGGAGTATGCATCCCCCCCCCTTTCAGCCAGGTGGAGTATGCATCCCCCCCCCCCCTTTCAGCCAGGTGGAGTATGCATCCCCCCCCCCTTTCAGCCAGGTGGAGTATGCATCCCCCCCCCCTTTCAGCCAGGTGGAGTATGCATCCCCCCCCCCTTTTCAGCCAGGTGGAGTATGCATCGGTACGTCATTCACCTGCCCACTTCCATTACATTGGACTCACCGAGTAGCCAGGATCTTGGGCCTGCATGTCGCTCCATGTAGCGTGGTATTGTGGAGTTCCTCAGGACCATGGAATCATGGGTTGATCCGGGGAATCGGGCACAACAATGTGTGATGATCTTGTTGGAGTCACAGACCATTTGCACGTTGATTGAGTGGAACTGTTTCCGGTTGCGGTACGGTACCTCCACGGCACGTGGAACCACCAATTCCACATGGGTGCAGTCGATGGCACCAATGCAACCGGGTATGCCGGCTAGTGCATGGAAACCCACTTTGGTGTTAGCTATCTCCTGGCCAGTCCGTGGTAATGAGATGTGGTTGTCTGTGTGCTTGAGGAGGGCATCGAGCACTTGGATGAGTGTTTGCGAGAATAATGGTTGTGAAATGCCATGCAGGTGCCCCACTGTGTGCTGGTAGCTGCCTGTGGCCAGGAAGTGGAGTACAGCCACTACCTTCAGTAGGGGGGGGATGGCGGTTGGACTTTCTATCATGCTGACGATGTCGTTGTGTGTCATGTCTACGATGGCGGTGATGGTGTCCCGGTCCAAACGGTACAGGGTGTGGATCTGCTCAGCAGTGAGGTTGAATGGATTGGCTCTGATGCGTGGTATTGGGGGCTGCCTGCGTGGTGGCACTGGCTGTGCAGGTGGGGCTTGCTGGGCCTGCCTTGCCCTCCTTCTCCTCCTGCGTCTCCTCTGTGCTGCCTGTTGTTGTTGTTGTTGTTGTTGTTGTAGTTGTTGTTGTTGTAGTAGTTGTTGTTGCTGTTGTAGCACATGCATTGCTATCAGGTCCTCCAGCCCCAACATTGCCATTCGAATTGGTATCATTGTGGTGTGTGTCTGGGTGTGGGAAGGGGTGGGGTGGGCTCTTTTTGTACTTCCTGAGTCTGTATTGCCTTCACCTGTGCTGTTTCAGTGCACCTGTGGCAGCTGCATTCACTTAACATGGCCCTTTACGGTTGGTTCGCGATGGCGTTGTTAGCACCATGGTGGTAAGGTACTTAACGGGCTGGGTGATGGCGTTAGGTGCATGTCCGCTTGGGTCGGCATTTGCGTACCTTTCCGGCATGGCGCTAAGTACGGTGTGGGCGGACGCGGGCGCGCACCCTTGGCGCAGTTAGCGGCAGCGTTGACTACGATGCCGCTAATGGCATCGTAGTTAACGGTCACAGGTCATGATCGGACCTGGCGGAAAAAGATGGCGGTAACCATTTACCGCCATCGTTTTTCACTTAGCGCCAGGGTCGTGATGAGGCCCACTGTGTCTAAATTCACTAATATATGTTTTCTTGGAATTATTTGTACCCCGCACTGTGCTGTAACAGTTTTTGTTTACTCATCTTGCTATATAAAAATATTTGATTCACCTGTTTAACCTGCCTTCTCAGTCTAAGTGGTTCTTGACTATGTGTGAGCAGGGGACAGGATCATCGATGCATGGATGTGCAACATTAAATGAATATTAGCAAAGCTATGATCAAAATTGACTGTTTTGAAAACATCTACAGTACTGACCAGTGGTGGGAACGACCTCTTATTAGGAGGATTTGGAACCCCCCAGGTCATAAATTCTTTTGGGATTTTATATCCCTTTTGGAGTGCAGCACAGGGTTACCGGCTGGCAACATCCGGTGTTTGTTGTTTTTTTCCCAAATGATTTACCCTTCTTATGTTTGTTGCCCTCTTTTGGCTGGTTGGATTTAGAATTCTCTTTGTCATCTTTCTTGAGCTGCTTACCCTCATCCTTTCTGTGAGTGGCCCCAGAATACTTGTGAGTGGCCCTGTTGGCAACCCACAAGTCAGCAGTCTTTCATAGCTTCTTGGGATCAATCTCTTTTGAGTCAGCCAAGTGCTGTCTCAGTTCAGGAGAGCAAGCATCAAATATAGATTCCAACAAGAACAGATTTCTCATTCCTTCAAGGGCAGTTACTCTGTAACCCTCAACCCATCCATCTAGGTTTTTCAAACATTCATACCCGGGTTGCCCAAGGGGTACCATCAGTCTTTTTGAAGGTCCTAAACCTCTTAGGGTACTTGGGAGGAGTTTTCCCAAATCTGGATATCAAAGCCAGCATCACATTCTCATACTCCAATCTTTCAAGTTCCCCCACCTCCATTACAGCATCAGTTGCAACCTTGGGGAGCCTAGACAAAAGCCAAGGAATCAATTGACTCCCTGCGAGATCCTGAATCCCATGATTGTATTCAAAAGCACAGAACCAATCCAAAATATCAAGTTTCACATCATACATACTCACTGCTTCTTTGGGCAGTCGAGACATCTTGGGACTGGAAGACCTAGAGGACTCTGGGAGGGAAACATTTTCAAGAGACAATCTTTTCATTTCAAGAGCATGATGCATTTCCAATTCCCTGAGTTTGATGTCTTGATGTTTGGCTTCAGCTTGAGCTTGCAACCTTTTAAATTCCAATTCAAGTCTCATTTTCTCAAGAGACACACATTCTGGACTCGATAATGCACCTTGTCGCGTACCAGTGGATAAAGGTTGAGGCAAAAGGCCTGCTGAGGCAAAAGGGCCTGCTGAGGCAAGAGGGGCTCCTATCCTGGGACTCCTCACGCTCCTCTGACTCTTCTAAGACATTAGAGTTAGACTCTGAATGATCATCCTCATCTATTTCCACATTTTCTAGTGCAGTAGGAGTTAAAGGCCTAGTATCCCATTGGTGATCTAATAATCAATTCATTGTTCTTTACTTTAACAGAGCGATTCCTGACTTTACACATTTCTGTCAGTTGTTCTACTGTTAGAATGAGCAGGGTTTCCTGCTTGAAGTTATCCATACTAGGCATGTTACAATTGCTATTCTACTGGAGCTTAGCCTTGTGAGGGTTTTTAGTTGAACAAAAGTAAAGCAAACACTCAATGTAACAACTCTACAATAGATCCTCACCGCCTGTCACCAGTGTTAGGAAAGTTTGTGTGCAGTATCATTTGGAAGACTACAGCAACCTTGACCTCCTGGTAACAGGAACCCAACCTTTGGTATAAGTCTGCACTACACAGGTTGGTAGTGTGGTAGAGCATCCAGGCTTATCTGAAGAGGGGTCAATGTGAGCAGTAGGGTTGTAACACAGTTTCCCAGTGACAGTTATTCAAATAAACACTTACACTCAAGGTTTCATGATTAAACAATTATTAATTTATTTAATAGTCAGTTATATAAGCCTTCTTCAGAAGGGAGCCGAACATGTAACACTTATAATATACTTAAAAACACACACTTAGTTTCTCTAAATCAGATGATACCCATTGGGGATGGCACACAGCCATGTCCTACACCCTCAGGTGACTTAAATAGCTAGGACTCTGTGGACATTTATTTATTACTGGTACATTTAGAGCAATCCTGAAAAAGGTTAAATATAGGAATAAAACAAAGGTTAACAAATAATTCATAAACAGGTAAGTACTTTTTGAACCTTCCAATGTCAAGTACATTTAAACCTTTCCTGGGGCAAAGGTAAAGGCACAGAGTCAAAGGTAAGAAGAGTCTCTCAAGGAGCCAGGGCAGCCAATGTTAGTTGAACAAAGTCTAGGGGAGCTGAAGATCTTCTTTGCAGGTAAATAAATGTCTTGTACAATACGTTTAGAAAGGTTTTTAGAAATAAGATTCACTTGAAGGGCCGCAAGCTGGGAGGCTTGTGGGGACAAAGCTGTAAGCAACTCTGAAAGGGCAACCAAGACAAGTCTCAACTGAGAGCAAGAAAGGCTACACAACAAGAGGTAAGTTCTCTTAGACTTTACAGTACCTTGGTTAGAAGAAATGGTTCCAGCTTGCTTCTGTTCCTGTACAGCTCTGTAGATCCTTTTGTTCCTGGGCCTTAGTTGTGGGGACAAGGGGAAGGACGTCTGAGGACTCCTGCACTGCAATGGGGAGGTCAGCGGCAGCAATGGGCAAACTTCAATTCAGCTCCACTCATCTGGCAGCAAATAGCAACACTGCTGTTCTCGGATACCACTTTGGACTTTCCTTGCATCTGGGGTCCAGCACTCTGTTGACATGGCTTAGGCTTGGCCAGTCCTGCTTCCGTGAAATCCAGAGGATTTTCCTGGCGCTCGGGTCTGACTTAAAAGCAATCCACTCGGATTTGTGTTCCTCTCCCTGGCACTTCGGTTCCAGCAGCAGCAGCAGTGCAAATACAGCCAGCTCCGAGAGGATGTCCAAAACAGGTTCACTTTGGAGTTGATTGGTCCCACCAATTCAAGGGGAGAAGTTGTCCTTGCAGGGCTTCTCTAGTTGAAACGAATTCAGAGCTTCAGCACAGCAGCAGGGCGTCACCGGGCAAACCAACTGTCCAAGAGTTGCAGCAGGCATCTCTTTCAAGTTCTTCTTCGGATACCTTCGTCCAGTGGTGGACTCTGCCTTTCAAGCCAAAAGCCTCGCCTTTTATGCAGGTTTCTCCCATTCATTCCAGCCTAGCAGTCAATCACACAGCAGGGTGACTGTCCTTACTGGACAGCCAGCCGGCCAATCACCTTTGGGTGCATTCCTGTAACCAATGGGATTAAGTACAGGGAGGTTCAGGCATCTCCCTCACTTCCTGCCCCTGCCAGACATACTGGAGCCAGAGGCGGGCTTCACTCGTGAATCCCGCCAAAGGCAAAATGAAAAAAGGGACCAAACCTGGTTTGGCACGCAGAGTAAATCTCAAGAAGGACCTTTCTAATGAGAAATGGTGAAAAAAGAAGACCGGGTCATTTTGACAAGATGGGCACCCATGGGTGCCTTACTGCAGCTACGAACGCAGCCCGCTGTAAAAATACACAATGGTAGTAAAACGTTAACCACTGCCACCAGCCATTAATTCTGTAAAGGGTAACATATAAATGTTACATGAGAAACTAGACAGAGGGGATACTAAGTAACCCCTCCAGCACCCTATGGAAAGTTAGTGTGTGCTGGGTCTAGAAAGTTACAAAATGTAAGTAAAGTCAATTTCACTTCACTGCTCTTGGAAACAGCAGTTTCACTAGGAGAAGGTATTTAAACCTTTGGGAAATCAAAGAGACTTCCCTGTGCCACCGCACTGAAGGTGCTATGTGTCACAATGCAAAGATGATGCCGATGGAGTTTGTCAGACTCCAAAGTCAAAAGAAACACAGAGTCCAAATCACAGAAAAATTACATGAGAGGGTGGGAAAAAGGTGTCATTCTCTCCAGGTTAGAAATGAAGAGTCGTAAAGTCCAGCGAAAGAGCTGGGGGTCTCTAAGGTAGAGAGGAATTAGCACATTTCTGAGAATTCTCCCTAACACTGACCCAAACATTAAAAAAAATGAACCTTAATGGCTTTAAATAAATGAGTGCCTTGATAAAGGAGAACACTTCGATTAAATTATGATATATTCAGAATATAAAAAATTATTGATGGCAGTAACTGTAAACTTTCTTGATGTACATGGTATGGCATACATTTTTTAATAGTATTCTTGGAACTGTTGTTGAATTAGAAATTACTTTCATTCACTTGTCATATTTCAACATTGATTTGATTTACTATGACAGTAAAAGTGTTATTATTGTAAACTTTTATTGAAAGAGTTGTTTATCCAGAAATAGAATGTATTCGAGTATAGAGTACATGAAGGCAACAAGTGATATGTGAATAAATTAAAATAATATGATTAATGATAATGATGTGTTATTTATATACCGCCTTAATCCAAAGCGCTTTACAGAGCACATATTTACATACAATATCACCCAACCGAAATTGGTACTCATTTATCAACCCCGGAAGGATGAAAGGCTGAGTTGGCCTTGCCAGGATTCTAACCTGCGACCTGCAGATCATGCTCAGATCAGTGTATGTGCCTTGATGAATATTGTTGTTGAAAACTTGAGATTTGAAAGGAAAACTGAAAACTTTAAATGAAACACATAGTAAATAGAAATAATTAGAAAAATATCCAATGGAAAATTATTTTATACATATATTTTTTATTGAAAGATACACATTTTGAGACCGCCAGGGGGCGCGGAGCATGCTGGACGTGTGAGACCAGCGCTCCTCCACCACCGCAGGGCCTAGCACTTTGAGCCAATCCCCGGCCGGGAGTTTGGAGTAACCCCGACGGGAACGTGCACCCCCGCGGCAGCGGCCCAACGAATCGAGCGCTCCTCCGAAAGTGGATATAGCCTGGCCCCGATCGGAGGCCCCGCTCGCCGAGCAACCGAGAGGACACCTTTTCGGGGGCCGTGCAGCGGAGCCACTGAGGGCGTCACCTCTCGCGGTGCACCGGGCCTCGGCCGGACCTGCCGCGGAACCCTGAGCAGCCGGTCATCGTCTCCACGGCCCGCGCCCCTGGCACCGAGAGGAAGACGCTGGAGCACGCCCCCCACTGTGCGCAGACGCCGAGCGGGCCCTGGAGCTCTGCCCCGGTGGCGTGTGGACATCGCACGGGGCCAGGGACGAGTGGGACGTCCTGGTGGGAGCCCCACACCACCAAGAACCGCTCCGGTGCAGACCACTAGCAGCAAATCAGGACTCCGGGAGCCTCCCGACCCATCTCCCGCGCACGGAGGCCTACTTGAAAAGGAGCCCCCAGTGAAGGGGTCCGAGCCCACAATGGACGTGTGGCGGCCCTCGACGGCCCGAAGAAGGTGAGGAGCGCAGGGGGGAAAACTGACACTCGGCAGACTGGGTTTGGCCCCCCCCACCGAAGCTCACCCCATAAAAGCTGGCACGGCCTTCCCCCCTGGAGTACAGGGGTCCCCCCGGAACATTTCAGCCGCAACACATCTGGGGAAACAGGCCCCAATCACAATCCTAGCCCCCCTCGCGAGGACCGGAGCCATCACCGGGATCCCCCCACAGGCAAGCTTGCCTCCGCGGAAGCGGGGCGGGCCCAAGACGACCAGAGGAAACCTCAAGGCATTAAGGCAGGGTGAGAGGCGCCCCCTGCCCCCACCCAAACTCCAAAGGGCACCCAGAGACCGGAGCCCTGGAACCAACCCAGCCCACGTGCGCAATCCGCTCCCTCCAACGCTTCCGCCGGTCCAACACACCCCTCGGTGATCTGCACAGAGTCACCATGCCTTCAAGTGCCGACCCCCCCGCAGTGCTAACGAAGGACGACCTCAAGGATATCCTCCAGGAGTTAAAAGCGATTAGAACGGACATACAAGCCTCTATAGTTGATCTCAGGGGGAGAGTGGAGACGCTCGAGGAAAAAATGGAGGGAATGGAAAACAACCACCTCCAAATGGACCTGTTAGAAATACAAAGCGAGTGTAACGCTCACCTGATTCCCACGGAGGCGCAGGTCTGGCTTCGAGTGCTGGTGCTTCTTCAATGGTGAAGCGCAGGACCCTGAAGATGGACAGGAAGGGCCCCTCTACTCTGGCTTCTCTGGCTCGCAGGAATATTCCCCTGTGCGTGAAAAGGGAGTATTACCTACTGACTGAGCTATGCTCAAGCCTCCCACTCTCCTCCAACCCTCCACGATACCCTTCCATGATTCCCCGTGAAGCCTCACCTTAGGGTCAGGAAGGATGAGCTCTCCATCCTGCTTCTGATGCAGGGGCGCGTTGAAACCCAGTTACTTCACTGGATTGAGGATTGATGGGAGTTCAGGTAAGCTTGACTATTCAGGTAAGGTGCTGTAAAAGTTCTGCTGCAAGTTCAAAAGTCCAAGCTTAATAATAATGTTCATTGTCTTGTTGCAGCAAACGCTAATGCTTATGTCTTTTTCCCCTTAGGGGCCGGGGTTCGGAATGTCGGAGATATGGCGCCGACCCGAAGTGAAACGTGCAGTTCCAGTAAATGACAGGTAAGTTCTGGATGAGCGCTCGGGTAATGTCTTTGCATTCGCTCATTCAATGTCTTTGTCTTTTTTCCCCATAGGGGCCGGGGTCCGGAAAATGCCTGGAAGCGGCAAGACCCGAAATGAAATGGGAATGACCCAACAGGTAAGTCTTAGAAGGAAACTGAGCTTTTCCTATTCCTTTCCTTCTCTCACCTTGTTCTTGTCTTTTTCTCTCTAGGCTCTGGGAAGTGGCTGTGGATCCGGATGATCGCTGCTGAAGATGGAGGCGTCCAGGATAGGTGAGTGAAATGCAGCGCTGCAGCGATCATAGCGAAATGCTTTTAAAAATGATGTCTTCCTTTTCAGGATCGTCGGTGTGATGTCTCCGTGGTGCTGATTTAGCAGGTAAGGTCTTTTGTCTCCCTTTGCAGGTGACCCAGGATACTGACAGGCGTGGCTGAGGTCCAGATGCAGGAGCTGACACGGTGAGCGTCCAGCTGCGAGGAGCAGAACAACGCGAAGCGTGAGTTGCTGATCGGGTGTGGTTTAAATAGCTTTGGAAGAAGTTCCCAGTGTGTATCCTTCCACCGATCAGGTATGTATCCTTCCCCGACCACACCCGGGTGGAAAGTAGTCCCACAGGTAAAGTAGTTCCATTCAGGCCTCAAGAGGGCCTGGATGTAGCAGCATGGTCTGCATCAGGTAAGTGCACATTAAAACACTTGAACACATGTCTAGCTTTATGAGCCTGTCGCCTAAGGTGCCAGGACAGGGGTCCAACATGAGCCTGGCGCCTAAGGCGCCAGGACTGCGTCCAAAGGGCCCCAGCTTGGGCCCGCTGGCACTCCCCTGGGGGAAATGATGCCTGCCTCTGGGGTTGCTGGGTCGGACCTGGCTCCTTGGAGGTAGGCATCATGACAGCGAGGCTAACAGACCTAGAAATCAGAGAGGAGGACATAGCCTTGAAAATGGACGACCTAGAGAACAGAGAACGCCGAAACAACCTGCGCATTATGGGTGTGACTCAACAGAGAGGCGAGACTGCCGCAGACGTGGGGAGAAAGGTTCAGGGCCTCATCAACCAACTCTTCACACTCGAGGGGGGCAAGGAAGTCCAGCTGGAAAGAGCCCACCGAGGGGGAGGTGGAGCGAGGGGCGGCCCGCGGTCCATAGTTGTGCGCTTCCTCCGCTACAGAGATAAAATGGATGTCCTTGAGAAAGCGAGAAGGCTGGAGAGTTTCTTGTTCGAAGGAGACACAGTGAGGATTTACCAGGACCTCTCGGCTTTCACTCTTACCCGCAGAAGAGAGTGCCGGCCACTCACCCAGTGGCTCACCAGCCAAGACATAAGATACAGGTGGTCCTTCCCATTCGCCTTGTCTTTCGAACGCTCAGGAGTGGACTATAGAGTAACCAGCGGCAAGGAGCTGTCATGGGCGCTACTCCCGAGGGGCCAGGACTGGCCCAGCGCCCTCGGAAGCAGACCCGTCTTCCACTACTCCAGACCCAGCAGACCCCTACAGGGGCCCTTTGGACCATGTCCTGGCGCCTTTGGTGCCAGGCTCATGAAGGGTTTCTGTCCCGGCGCTCATATTGATAAACAGTGTAATAATGCTTGGGTGGACTTACCTGAGGCAGACCATGCTGCATATTTACCCAGAACAATCCAGTCTGGTTGAAGTCCCCAGCCATCAGGGCTGGGAGGAACTATTCCCTCCATTCAGGAACTCTTTTCTTACCTGGGTGGAACCGGTGGAAGAACACACACTGGAAGCACTTCTCTGCTATTTAAACCACGCCCGATGGAAAACACGTGCTTCGCGTTATTCTGCAGCAGCAGCAGGACGCTCACCGAGTCGGCTCCTGCATTCCAGGTCCAGAGTCATCTTCAGCTTCCGCGCAGCAACCTGTGGATGAAGAAAGACACAGAACAATACTTACCAGATCCCGGAATCCAGTCACCGGCAAAACCTGCAAAGAATAAACATAAGGTTAGAAAAGTGCAACTCGCTCGCAGCCGCGCCCGCTTACCTGATCCATCCGTGATTGCAACGGAGCTAACCGCGGCCTTCTCTTCGGCAGCTTCTCTGCACCTGAAAGGCAATGGACATAATTAAAAAGGGGTTTGGGTGAAGGCAGTCGCATTCATCTTAACTTACCAGTTTTTGCACGCGCAGTAGCGGCCGCATCAACCTCAGCATCCCGGCACCTGAAAAACAGGAAAAAGACATTATTTGAG
This sequence comes from Ambystoma mexicanum, assembly GCF_040938575.1. NCBI lineage: Eukaryota > Metazoa > Chordata > Amphibia > Caudata > Ambystomatidae > Ambystoma > Ambystoma mexicanum. The sequence goes on along the minus strand of NC_090936.1, from coordinate 970,190,177 downwards.
GTGCCATTAAAAGAGGCCAACGATCATTATACTTACGTGCATCGGCACGTGCAGTGGCAGCGGATATAAAGCCCGCAGCATCCCGGCACCTGAAAACTAGAAAAAGGACATTATTAGAGGTGCCATTAAAAGCGGCCGACGATCATTATACTTACGTGCATCGGCACGTGCAGTGGCAACGGATATAAAGCCCGCAGCATCCCGGCACCTGAAAACTAGAAAAAGGACATTATTAGAGGTGCCATTAAAAGCGGCCAACGAACATTATACTTACGTGCATCGGCACGTGCAGCGGCAACGGAAAACTACGCCCACAGCATCCCGAGGCCTGAAACAAAGGAGAAGGGACATTATTGAGGTGCCCATCTTTTAAAGCCTAAAGACTACAGTATACTTACAGGCATCCGCTCGTGCAGTAACGGCGGCATCGCTCTTCGGCATCCCAGCACCAGTGCCACAACTAAGGCCGCAAAAGACTTGAGCCTCAACACTGAACTCATCCAGTGACGTAACTGGAATCCACGCACCCCTGCACCAGACGCAGGATGGAGAGCTCAGCATTTATACGCCTAAGGTGAGAGCTCGCTGAGACAAGCAGAAAGCTAGGCTGTGGGAGAAACTGGCGATTGGTGGAAGAAGGAATCCCATCAAACGGTGATTAACCCTTTTTCTTCCACCTGCAGAAAACTTACCCTGCAAGTCAGACATTCGATAAGAGGAAGCCCAGTCCTGAGAGTCGTCCGAGCTCTACACTTCTCAATTGAAGAAACGATAGCAGCCCAGCCGGGATCAGCGCCTCCGTGGGAATCAGGTGAGCATTACAGAACGCGAAGCCCACCAATAACCTCCTACCCAGGCGCTATGGAAACTTCAGACACAGACCAACTGGCCCAGTTATTAGGGGAATTAACAGCTGAAGTTCATGCTGCCCGCCAGGAAACGAATGCCCTTAGGAGGGAATTGATAATATCAAAAGAACAAACTGATGATCTCGCCAGACAGTTATTACAGACACAAGCGGGGCAAACCCCGCTACCTAATTCAGGAGGGAGCTATATCCCAGCGGCTTCAGCCAATCCTGTTCAAATCAACCTACCCGGAAATGTGCCATTGGCACCGCCTGAACGCTTCTCTGGTGACCCTAAAAGGTTTGCGGTGTTTATAAATCAATGCCGATTGCACTTTCTTTGTAGACCTGCAGCCTTTCCGACTGACCAGACTAAGGTAGCCTTTGTGCTTTCGTATCTTAGCGGCAGTGCCGCTGATTGGTCGATCCCTCTGGTTACACAGGATGACCCGATCCTTCGTGATTTCCCGACCTTCCAGGCAAATATGGAAAGACTTTTTGCAAGGCATTCCCAGGGGCAGGCCCTGGACAACAAACTCCTTTCCCTATGACAGGGCAATCAAGATCTTTTGGCCTACATTGCATCATTCAATAGGCTAATCGTGGAAACCAGATGGCCTGAGGACAAAAGAATCACGCTTTTTCACAGGGGTTTGCGTGGGGAACTCAAAGACGTCCTTGCCCAGGTAGTGAATCCTCCTCAGGATTGTTCAGAGTACATTGATTTGGTGGTCCAATTGGATCACAGACTACAAAACAGAAAGGCGAATCGATCCAGGTTTGAAACACGAGTGTTCCCTAAGCCTCAAAGTCACACCAAAGGAGTTGAAGCCATCGAACCTATGCAAATTGGGGTTGTAAAGGGTCCCCTAACCCAGAAAGAACGCGACAGGAGACGACAAATGCAACTATGTCTCTATTGTGGAAATTCAGGACATTTTCTTCGAGATTGCCCGGTGAAACCACCTAAGAAGACAGTGGGAGCTTCTGATAAGAGTTCTGAAAAGCCTGAGCCGGGAAACGACCTCGCCCGACAAGTGTAGAGGTCCGCTTGCCGAGCGTAAAAACCAGTTCTTTGACCTCGCACTTCATAATGCCAATGGTCCTCATAAACCCAGAGCAACCGCATCGTTTGCATGCAATTAAGGCATACATTGATAGCGGAGCAGTTGGAAATTATGTGGACCGCGAATTGGCTTCCAGGATGAACTTACCTCTTTGTCCAAAGGTGGTTAAAGACGTCATTACCACACTGGATGGGACGGAAATCGCCTCCGGACCAGTGACCCATACCACTACTGAAGTGACGATACTAGGCCAAGTCGGGCATCAGGAGGTAATTGTGTTCGACGTGATCAAGGCTCCTCAATTCCAAGTAATTCTAGGGATTCCTTGGTTGGAGAAACACAATCCTCAGATTGATTGGCGAGCAAAGACGATAAAGTTCCCAGAGTGCACACCAACTTGTTATCCACGACCCAACATTGGCCTAGCGTCAGTAACGGCTGACGGTCCACAATTACCTCTAGAGTATCGAGAGTTCCAAGATGTTTTTCAAAAGGAACAGGCTAACACCTTGCCACCCCACAGATCATACGATTGTCAGATAGATTTGCTACCCGGTGCAACTCCCCCTTGCAGTAGGATTTACGCCCTTACCGAGCCTGAGAACCTTCATCTGCGACAGTATTTAGACCAGTACCTGGCCAATGGCTTTATCCGTCTGTCAAAGTCCCCTGCATCCTCGGCTCTGTTCTTCGTACCAAAAAAAGAAGGTGACCTCAGAACCTGTATAGATTATCGTGCTCTGAACCAGATAACAGTAAAAAACCGGTACCCCTTACCTCTGATCCCGGAACTCCTTGACCAGGTAAAAAACGCCTGTATTTATACTAAGCTTGATCTCCGGGGAGCTTATCACTTGGTACGGGTCAAGGAAGGAGATGAATGGAAGACGGCCTTTCGCACCAAGTATGGGCTATTTGAATACCAAGTGATGCCCTTTGGACTATGCAATGCACCGGCCGCCTTCCAATATTTTATGAATGATGTCCTCAGAGAGCTCATTGATGTCTGCGTTGTAGTCTACATAGATGACATTCTTGTGTACTCATCTTCAGAAGCTAACCATCGAAATCATGTTAGGGCGGTTCTTGAAAAACTTCGCCAACATAAACTTTTTGCCAAGCTCGAAAAATGTGTTTTTCATGTCACTGAGGTTGAATTTTTGGGATTTATTCTGACACCCAAAGGAGTCCACATGGACTCGAGAAAAGTAGACGCTATCCTCAAATGGCCGTCTCCTACTTCCGTGAAAGGCGTTCAAAGCATGCTAGGCTTTGCCAATTTTTACCGTAGATTTATTCCAGAGTTTTCACAAGTGGTACAACCCATCACCGCCCTCTTAAGAAAAAATAAACGCTTTGAATGGTCCGCAGAAGCAGAACAAGCCTTCCAAGAGCTAAAGGCTAAATTCACCTTGGCGCCAATACTGAAACACCCACGCCCGGACCTCCCTTACATCGTTGAAACCGACGCCTCCAGCTTAGCAATGGGAGCAGTCCTATCAACTACACCATCACAGACAAAGAGCTTCTAGCGATTAAATCAGCCTTTAAGGCATGGCAGCATTATCTCCACGGGGCCAGACACACCGTCACAGTGATCACCGATCATCGAAATCTGCAGTATCTGAAAACCGCCAAGGCTCAATCCTCCAGACAGCTTCGCTGAGCTCTATTCTTTGCTGAATTTGACTTCGTGATCACTTATCGCCCTGGCAACAAGAACGGCAAAGCAGATGCTCTTTCCCGAATTGGAATGGGAGATAACGTTGCCAATCCAGAACCTTTACCAATAATTCCTGAACAAAGGATCGTGGGTCTGATTTCTTCACAATCCATTGAGGATATTGAAGGAAAAAACTAAACAACTTGTAACCTCACCAGACTTACTGAACTGGTTACAAAAAGGAAAAGATTTCACCGTAAGCAATGACTTGCCTTATTTCCAAGGACGATTGTTCCTACCACACGCCGATTTACAAAGACAGGTAATCTCCTGCTATCATGATTCATTAATTGAGGGTCACCCTGGCATTGCCAAAACCACAGAAAAGGTGAAGAGACACTTCTGGTGGCCTTCGTGGAGAAAAGACATAAAGGAATTGGTGATGTGCTGCGGTGTGTGCGCTCAAAACAAGGGTCAGAAGAAGAGGCCGGCTGGTCTTCTGCAACCATTAGACATCCCACCGTGTCCCTGGCATACCCTTTCCATGGACTTCATCACAGACTTACCCTCCTGTTCTGGGTACAACACCATTCTTGTTATTGTGGACCTGTTTTCTAAAATGGCCCACTTCATTCCGCTAAAAGGCTTACCTTCAGCATCACTCCTAGCCAAAGTATTTCTTGAAAACATCGTCCGGCTACACGGCTTCCCGTCAGTACTAATTTCAGATAGGGGGAGCCAGTTTATTTCCCACTTTTGGCGTAGCTGTTGTCGATTAGCTCAAATCGATGTAAGACTTTCGACCAGCCATCATCCCCAGACCGACGGGCAAACCGAGAGAACAAACCAGACTCTCGAGCAATATTTACGATGCATGCTACAACAGTCGGAGAGTAAATGGAAGGACATCCTTTGGATAGCTGAATATGCTTACAACAATTCAGTTCATTCGGGTACCGGGAAGAGTCCCTTCTACATCTTGTATGGAATTCATCCTCAAACCTCCAACCTTGATCCACCTCAAGATCTTGGAACACCCGCCGTGGATCAATTGCACACCGTTATTACCCAAGCTTTTAAGGAAGCGACTGCACATCTAAAACAAGCTAAAGAGAGGTACAAAAAAGGAGCAGATCAACACCGAAGCAATGCCCCTCAATACCAGGTTGGGGATCAAGTCTGGCTGTCCACCAAACATTTATCGCTTAAAGGGCCTCGCACCTTCAACCCCAAATACCTGGGACCATATCCAATTACGGCCATAATTAATCCAGTGGCCGTTAAATTAGAATTGCCAACCCATATGAGAATACATCCTGTATTTCACGTATCTCTGGGTGGAACCGGTGGAAGAACACACACTGGAAGCACTTCTCTGCTATTTAAACCACGCCAGATGGAAAACATGTGCTTCGCGTTATTCTGCAGCAGCAGCAGGACGCTCACCGAGTCGGCTCCTGCATTCCAGGTCCAGAGTCATCTTCAGCTTCCGCGCAGCAACCTGTGGATGAAGAAAGACACAGAACAATACTTACCAGATACAGGAATCCAGTCACCGGCAAAACCTGCAAAGAATAAACATAAGGTTAGAAAAGTGCAACTCGCTCGCAGCCGCGCCCGCTTACCTGATCCATCCGTGATTGCAACGGAGCTAACCGCGGCCTTCTCTTCGGCAGCTTCTCTGCACCTGAAAGGCAAAGGACATAATTAAAAAGGGGTTCGGGTGAAGGCAGTCGCATTCATCTTAACTTATCAGTTTTTGCACGCGCAGTAGCGGCCGCATCAACCTCAGCATCCCGGCACCTGAAAAACAGGAAAAAGACATTATTTGAGGTGCCATTAAAAGAGGCCAACGATCATTATACTTACGTGCATCGGCACGTGCAGTGGCAACGGATATAAAGCCCGCAGCATCCCGGCACCTGAAAACTAGAAAAAGGACATTATTAGAGGTGCCATTAAAAGCGGCCAACGATCATTATACTTACGTGCATCGGCACGTGCAGTGGCAACGGATATAAAGCCCGCAGCATCCCGGCACCTGAAAACTAGAAAAAGGACATTATTAGAGGTGCCATTAAAAGCGGCCAACGAACATTATACTTACGTGCATCGGCACGTGCAGCGGCAACGGAAAACTACGCCCACAGCATCCCGAGGCCTGAAACAAAGGAAAAGGGACATTATTGAGGTGCCCATCTTTTAACGCCTAAAGACTACAGTATACTTACAGGCATCCGCTCGTGCAGTAACAGCGGCATCGCTCTTCGGCATCCCAGCACCAGTGCCACAACTAAGGCCGCAAAAGACTTGAGCCTCAACACTGAACTCATCCAGTGACGTAACTGGAATCCACGCACCCCTGCACCAGACGCAGGATGGAGAGCTCAGCATTTATACGCCTAAGGTGAGAGCTCGCCGAGGCAAGTAGAAAGCTAGGCTGTGGGAGAAACTGGCGATTGGTGGGAGAAGGAATCCCATCAAACGGTGATTAACCCTTTTTCTTCCACCTGCAGAAACCTACCCTGCAAGTCAGACATTCGATAAGAGGAAGCCCAGTCCTGAGAGTCATCCGAGCTCTACACTTCTCAATTGAAGAAACGATAGCAGCCCAGCCGGGATCAGCGCCTGCGTGGGAATCAGGTGAGCGTTACAGGAGGCATCCCAAGTGCTGCAGGTACTCAAAGGGGATACCCCAGAGGAAGGAAATGAGATGGAGCTGCAAGAGCCTCGGAGCGCTGTGAGGGAGCCGGAGGGCCCCTGGTCCACAAAGAAGAAGATAAAGGGCCGAAGGAAATTCAAGAAACTTAACACCCCCATAACGGAAGTCGAAGGGGACTAAGTGGTCAGAGGCTCGCTATTAGTGAAACTGAGAGATTGAGTCAAACAGCCCCGGCCAGGGACGCTAAGCTTAACAAGGGGACTGCGGTGGATGGACTTGCATTCACCCTGGTGGCTTGCCCGTTGGCAGGCATCATGATAAAGAGGGGGAGGGGCGAGGAGGGAAGGGAGGGAGTTGGGGATGGGGATTTTGGGGACCCACACAGTCTCAAAACCACATTGGAAGGTGGCAGCAAGCACAGATCCGGGAAGACGGTACATACAAGACAAGGACCCAATGGTGGACAATGAGAATAGGGGCCGGGCTGAGTCACTGAGAATTGGCTCACTCAATGTAAAGGGTCTGAACTCCCCAGCAAAGCGCTCCCTCTTGGGGAGGGAAATGAAGAACGCTAAAATAGATATCCTCTTCGTACAGGAAACTAGAACGGTCACGGGAGAGGAGAGGGCCATCCCGGGAGCACACGTGGGCCAGACCTTCTGGGCATCCGCTCCCACGAAACGGAGTGGAGTCGGGATCATCCTGCAGAGAAACCAGAGACTCATAGAGGTAACCAGGTGGGGGAGGGAAGACGGTAGAGCCATGATTATATCAGGTGACTTGCACAACTCCAGGGTCTCCCTAGCAGCGATCTATTGTCTTAATGTGGGCCAGGTTGAATTTCTCAAAGAGGTGATGGGAGAGATAATGGCCAGGACAGAGGGGCTCCTTATACTGGGTGGAGACTTTAACATGTGGGCAAATCGGGAATTAGATCATAGTGGAGGGGCCATCCCGCTAGACAGCCGAGGGGGTAGACCCCAGGGGAAATTCCGGGAGCTGATGTGGGGCTGTGGGCTCGTGAACACATGGAGGAAATTGCATCCGGAGGGAAAGGGATACACCTTCTACTCAGCGGTCCATGGCACCAGAACAAGAATAGATTACCTTTTCATGGGGCACCAGAACATGAGCCGAGTGGAGTCCTGCATCATCCGCCCGGTTAGCTGGTCGGACCACGATATGGTCTGGGCAAATATTAGTGTATTGGGTCTGAAACCCAGAGAATCCCTGTGGAAATGCAATGACTTCCTGCTAAGGGATGTGGTTTTTAAGGAGGAGATGGAGAAGGCGATCAATGAATATTTTGAACTGAATAACACGGGTGGAGTCAACATAGAGACAGTCTGGGAGACAGCAAAGGTGACCTGGAGGGGTGTTCTGATTAGAGAGGGGGCTTCCAAAAAAAGGACCAGGACTCTCCTGGCTTATAGGCTACGGGCAGATATAATAGCATTGGAGGGATCCGAAGGGAAGAGGGATGAGGAGAGGGAAAGGGACTTGGGGGATGCAAGAGAGAAAAGGCAAGAGCTGAGAGCATTGGAGATGGGAAAAATTGTAGCGGGCCTCCAGCACCTGCGCCAAAGGTATTATGAGAAAGGGGATAAGGCCGACGCCATGCTGGCGGCCAAACTCCGGGGCCAACGGAGAGATAAATGGGTGTCAAGGATCTCATGCAGCGATGAGGGGACAAAAACGGATCCCGAGGGAATAGTGGAGGAATTTGCGGGGTTCTATGAGACTCTCTACGGGAGGGAAGGAGAAGTGGAGGCGGAGGCACTGGGAGCATACCTCGGAGGAGTAACATTACCTGTGATGGATCCCCCAGAGGCATCAGCTTTAGACGCCCCAATAACGAGCGAGGAGGTACTCAAGGCAATATCGGGTCTTAAACTGGGCAGGGCCCCCGGGGAGGATGGATTTACCTGTAACGCTCACCTGATTCCCGTAGAGGCGCCGGTCTTGACTGGGCGTATACCGTATCTTCAAAGGTGATGTGTAACACAAGGCTGGCTCTTTGGGCTGGACCTCTGTGCACTGTATGGCTGACTCGAAGGGTAAGATGTCTGCAGATAGAAAATATGGGATTAAGGAACTGGGTTATTGAATGTCTCTCTCTTCTTCCCTTTCTCTTCTCCTGTAGAACCCCAAAGGTTAACGCTCTCACCTTAGGTAAGTGAACGCCGTGCTCTCCATCTGCCTCGGGGCAGGGTGCTGTAACCAGTTTCTTCACTGGATAAGGGGAGCAGGCCTCTTGACTTCAGAGGACTGCTGTCCGTCGTTTACTGCACGAACGGTAAGTTTCGAGTAATTCTAATGTCTTTAAAGTCTTTAGTAATGATGTTTCTTGTTTTGCAGGGTTCCGGCGATGGCGGATGACGGGCTGAAGTGAGTTGAAGATGGAGCCCGTGTGATGAATAGAAGCGCCTGGAAGCACGTAAGTAAGCGCTTGTTGCCTGCTTCACGATGCGCTCTAACTGTCTTTTTATTTTGCAGGTACAAGTTCGGAGCGGCTGCAGGGTGCCGGAATACCCACTGGGTTAGATGTGGAAAGGAGTAATGGCACGTGAGTATTAAAGTTCCCCAATGTCTTTAAACGCACCTTGTTTTGTCTTTCAGATGCGGGATGCAGCGCCGAAGGCCTCCGGAGCGTGCGAAGAGTTGGTAAGCTTTTGTCTTTCAGATGCCGGAATGCAGTGTGAAGACCTCCGGAGCGCACGAAGAGTAGGTAAGCCTTTGTCTTTCAGATGCCGGAATGCAGCGCGAGGCGTTGGTGACAGCCGATGGACCAGGTAAGTGAAGAGCTGTCACTGAAGACCGTAATGCTAACTTGTTCTTTCTTGTCTTTATAGGTGTTGCTGAAGACTGGATTCAGGATGGTAAGCCTTTTTCCTTAGGCCCAGGATCAGATGCAGAAGACACGATGAGCGTTCTGCTGCAGAGGATGCAGAATAACGCAAAGCAAGATTCATCCATCGGGTGTGGTTTAAATAGCCTCCTGTAGTGCTTAGGTGTCTCCTTCCACAGCCACGCCTAGGTAAGAAAAGAGTTCCTGCTTTCCAGAAGAGTTCCAGTGTTCTGAATCTAGGGAGTGGCTCCTGCCCCACCCAACAGGAAAAGTAGTTCCAAACAGAAGAGGATCAGAGGCTCAACTGGCAGGCAAGTAAGCAGCATGGTCTGCTGCAGGTAAGTCCACCCAAGCATTATGAGCCCGGCGCTTCCAGCGCTGGGACTGGGCATATTTATGAGCCTGGTGCCACTGGCGCCAGGACTGGGTCCAAAAGGTCCCAATTGGGACTAGTTGGCACTCAGAACCTGGGTTATGGATCTGCTTACAAGGGAGTTGGGAAAACCCTGACCTTTTGGAAGCAGAGATCATGACATTACCGTAGGCTTTTATAAGGCCTTTGGAGGCCTACTAGCGGGGTTTCTGGCGGGCCTATTCACAAATATCATGAGGACTGGGAGTGCGCCTCCGTCTTTTGGCAAAGCACTGATAACAGTGATCCCGAAGGAGGGCAAAGATCCAACAGACTGCCGGTCATATAGACCAATCTCCCTCCTGAATGTGGACGCTAAACTGTTTACCAGGATCATAGCCACGAGACTAGACAGCCATATGCCGGTACTCATCCACTCCGACCAGGTGGGCTTCATACAGGGGAGACAGGCGGCGGACACCCTCCGAAAAACCCTGCACCTGATGAGGTAAGCGGCCCCGAAGGAAGACAACCCTGTCCTGGTGGCCATCGACGCCGAAAAGGCATCCGACAGGGTGGACTGGGGGTTTCTACACGGAGTCCTTGTCAAACTGGGCTTTGGCGAGGGAATCAGGCAAGGCCTTATACACAGACCCCTCTGCTAGAGTCACGGTAAATGGTCGCCTTTCACGAACATTCAGCCTTCAAAGGGGGACGAGGCAGGGCTGCCCCTTTCCCCAATCCTGTTCGCCATGACCATGGAAATACTCGCAGAGTACATCAGATGTGCCCCAATGGTCCGCGGTATTGATGTTGGAGGTCGGACCGTCAAGCCCGGCCTCTATGCAGATGACATACTGCTCCACCTGAGGGAACCTACTAGCTCGGTCCCGGCAGCCGTTCGGGTTATTGAACGGTTTGGCCAATTCTCAGGCTTCAGGATGAACATAGGGAAGTCAATGATCTTCCCCTTTGCCCCAGATGCAGACAGGGACCTCACGGAACTGTCCCCCCTAGGGTTTCAAATTCGTACCGAAGGGATTAAATACCTGGGGATCAACATCGTCCGGCCCCACGAAGATCTAAACCAGGCAAATTACCCCCCGCTGTTTGACAACTTATTTAAAGATATGGAGACATGGGGTAAGAGGCAAATCTCGTGGATGGGAAGGATAAACGCTGTAAAGATGAACCTCCTCCCCAGGGTCCTGTACGTTTTCCAGATGCTCCCTTTGGAAGCCCCAGAAGCACTTCTTAAAGAAGCCAAAAAACACATAACGAGATTCATATGGCAATGCCAGAGACCCAGAATAGGTTATGAAACACTCACCCTCCCCAAGGATAGAGGAGGGGTCGGCCTCCCAGACTTACGAACCTACCACAGAGCAGCCCAGCTCAGAACCCTGGCCCCCCACCTCAGAGAGGACCCCAACAAACAATGGGTCTTTCTTGAAAACTCCCTCCTGCGCCCTGTCACGGTGGGTGAGTGGTTATGGGTCCCGATGAAAAAGCTGCCAAGGAGAATCAGGGATCACCCAATACTAGTAACAATGTGGAAGGCGTTGGAGGGTAAGGGACACGGTGAGAACATGACCACTTGGCTCTCCCCCATGAGTCACATCTGGTCCACACCAGTTTTAGAAGAAATCCCAGGCCATGAACACTATCAGCCCTGGTTTGACGCGGGCCTATGCAGAGTTGGTCAGTTGGTCAGGGAGGAGTCCTTTATAAGTATCCAGGAGCTTGAAGAATCCTTGGGAATAGGTAGGCTCTCCCCACTCCTCTACCTGAGACTTAAGGGAATCCTAATGAAACCAAAATTAAAGCTCAAATTACAAAGAAAACTCACCCCAGTGGAAAAAATCTTAGATACCCATGTAGAAATGAGAGGCCTCATCTCACTCCTTTACTCTGCCCTTTTAACCCCCCGGGAGGGAAACACCAAAAGCCTCAGGGGAAAATGGGAGAGACTTGGGTTGTAGGATCGGAGATGGTCTCTGGGGTCGACTCTGTAGCAGATCATTTAAGACCTCAATCTCCTGCCAATACAAAACCCATGCTGTCAAACTCTTGCACAGATGGCAGTATGACCCGATCACACTTTCTAGGATGTTCCCAGACGTAATCCCCCTTTGCTTGCATGGGTGTGGGGAAAGGGCAAACTATTGGCACATGTGGTGGACATGCGGGAAGGTCCAAACTTATTGGGCCGAAGTCCTTAGCTGGCTGAAAGAGGCGGGAGAAGGTGTGCTCCCACTGGACCCGATGTTGATACTGTTTGGCCTGCAGCATAAGGATGACCACTGGGAAAAATTACCGGACCTCTCGCACTCCATACTGCTAGCAGCCAGAGTGGCCCGAGCTAGAACGTGGAAGAGGCCCGCACTCGCCTCGAAGAAAGAATGGGTGATGATTGCCAAAGACATATTCCTTATGGAAAGACTTACTGCAGCTTTACATGGTTCAAGCACCCAAATAGAGACAGATTGGCTGCAATTTCAAGAGGTGTTTGGCAGTACATAGGCCACGTCCTGAGACCCTCAAGTGTCCTTGGCCCGGCCCAAAAACAAGCCCCGACATGGAACGAATGGCCTTGGAAATTGGAAAGCCGGTTGACCACTGGCGGAGAAAACCCGGATTGACGCTGCCCTATGCCGCATCATTTCTATAAGCAGACAGCAGCGCTCGAGATACTGTGTGGGGGGGGGACAAACGCAGGGAATAATGGCTTATAGTTTGATTTGTTGAGGGCAATTGCCCAAATCTTGTAATTTGCGTACCTATGCTGTTGTTTTCCAAAAATTAATAAAAATTGAATTTAAAAAAAGGAAGATACACATTTTAGTAAAATGGTTGTTTTTTTTTTACAAAAGGTTGATGGTATATATAAACTACAAATTATACTGCTGTGGTTGAGGTAATGTCTTTATAAATCTGGAGTAGTGTCTGAGTCACTAGGGAATTCTTCAAGAATGGCTTGAACCATCCAGGCAGGTATTACTTGTCTAACACGGAACCCCAGTCTTCCATGTATCCACCATGTGAATGCTCGATAGGTCACAATCCTGTACCATCTGTGGAACATATACAGAAAAGGTTTTGTCGAATGAATACAATATTTTTTTTCTTTTTGGAACTATCAACTAAAATACAAGGCATTAGTATGTTTGAAAAAACTACCTTTGTGGGTAAGGTACTGACAGTACAATTATTTTTAAGTAACAATAAAAGATAAGAAAATAAGTTAAGTATGAGAGAAATCATACTGTGACGAGGAAGAGTAAGGAAGACTTGGGAAACTATGGCTCTGTAAATACTGGCACGAAGAAGAACAAAAGAGGGCTGAAGACCCTGTCGCTGAACCAAGGCAAATGTACTAGCTCTCAACCACACACGAGCCGGCAAAGATAAAAGGAGAAGAAGGACTTCTCTCGTTGTCTGTTCCTCTCTGGAGGAACTGCAAGCTGGAGGGAGCTGTTGTGCAGAGAACAGGGACTAAAAATGACCGGGACACCGACCAGACTGCAGACGCGTCTCAGTGGGGTGCTCCACTGGGACCAAAGTGGTAGAAACAGGTATCCGGGTTGAAATGGTGAGCAGAAAGAGGAACCGCTGTAAATGTGAGTGACACTGGGCTGTCGGACTGCTGCATGACTTCCCAGGACGAGAGAAGGCTGGAGAAGCTGGGTGCCTGAGAAAGGAGCAACCTGTGGAGCAGGAGAAAAGAGAACATCCTTGGGTGTTGAGAGGATCCCTAAAGAGAACTGTGTTAACAAACTCGGAATAGCTCTATAGGGCAGGGGGTAGAGCAAAGACCCTGTTGAGACCCTGAGGGGTGGAGGTGAACCAAGTCGGGCCAAAGAGAAATCCCCAGGGTAAACCCAGTTGTTGAAAACAATCAGTCAAAGTTCCAGAATAATGATCTTACTCGTACCAATACTTGGAAGAATCTGAGAGATCTGGATGTGATAGTGAACTGGGCCTGATTAAGAGACATTATAATTGCAGACCAGAATGTAGGGTCTGGGACCCATGTGTTGAGTGAACCAAAGAATACCATTTGAGAAACAATGCCTGGCAGGATAGTGAACCGAGCCTGCTTAACAGACATTATAACCTTGAGAAGGGGGTCTGGGACCAGAGTGTTAAACGGATTGAAGAATTGTATATGCGAAACAATGCCTGCCAGGATAGTGAACCGAGTCTGAGTGAGAAAAATTATCAGTTTAAGAGGGGGTTGGCACCCACATGACTGGAAGAGAAGACATGGGTAATTGAGAGAAACCCTCTGGCAAAAGTCAAAAGAAATCCCAGGGGGAAGAAGAATATATCCTCTAGCAAAACTACGGGTATCATCGGGAATATTGGAAAAGAGTCTAAGAAAGGCTTGGGGAGGGGAGCTATTTCCCCACAACTTTTTGAAACTGTAAAGAGTTGCCTAAGAAGGTCCTAAGAAGGTCTGAACTGTATCAAAAGGCCTAGTGGCGGCCACGGGAAGAGGGATAATCCCCAACAGTCACAAACGGCCTAAAAGTACCAAGAAAGGAGAGCCACCTTTCTAGAGTCAAAGTCGAACAAGTTATATAGTTTTCTTTTGAAGTGTAAAGGACGGAAATAGGTTTGGGGACATAGGACAGTGGACTATATTTCTTCTGACACACATTCTGACACCATCCTTAGTTTTGTTTGAGGCAGAGAAACCCCTCTTAGTTATAGGGACAGAAAGAGGTTTTCCTTACTTTCTATTCAGTAAAGGTGTATGCCAACAAGCATGCCACCTTTATGTCCAGAGGCTACTTCTGCACCCTTACATATGCTGTCAGAAGTGGGATGGTGACCAGGTTGACACAAAAAACCAGGAGACTCACAAGACAACAGAAGAAGTCAGTATCTAAGTAGGACATGCTAATCATAGTAAAAGATTTACATGGAGGAGAGGTACGCTGTGAAGTCTCTGCCACCAACTGCATTGTCAGGGTTGAAAAGCTAGTGGCCAAACATTTATGCATTCGATAGAAAAACAACATCTTCTATAGAAGGGACTGGTCCTAGGATAAGGACAGAGACTTACTGATTACTCTATTGAACCTAAATCCAAAATCAATTTGGCACTTAAAGATACAGAAGGGGTGCCTCCCATCGGCCAACTAGGAATAAAACTGAGTCTAAAGAAACCAAGCACTGCCTCCCAGGACAAAGTATCACTTCCAACTACCCCTCCAGAGAAACCGTGGAACACTACACTAGTTGAACTACCTTCCTTTGAAGATAAAGATCAGGACGATACCCCAGGGTTTCATTTCAGAGAGAGGACCAACATAATGGAAAACATGAACCCAATAGAGACTATCTTTTTTTTTTTCAATTTTTTTTATGAGTTTGTTTACAAACTTTTAAAAAAGAGAAAAAAACAAATTAAAATCCATTAGAAAGGATGCAAGACGGAGCGAGCACTGGGTAGATAGAGAAGAGACAAAAGAAAAAGGAAAGGAAAGGGAAAAGGCAATACACTAGTCCACATTCGTCAGACTATCTAAGACCGTTAGACTATCTAAGACCGGATGGTCACCCACCAAATTGAGGCAGAGAGGAGACACTAAGAGCAGTTAGACCAACTGATAAGACCTCAACATCGACCCAGTTAGAAGTAATGTTAGTGTTACAGTTGAGGTCCACTAGCCAGTCGAGGGTACGGCCTTTAGTGTGGGTGGGGTTGTGTATGCGGTGACAGTAGCCTAGTGCTGAGATGTTGTTGGCTAGGGCCAGGGCGTTGTTGTCTTTAGGGTCATTAAAGCCCAGATTGAAGTCTCAGAGAAGTAGGGTATGGGTGCTGGTCTTGGTATTGATGAAGAGGAGTTGCGCTATGTCATCCTCAAAAGACGATATGGGGCCAGGAAGCCTGTAGATGAGATGAATGTTCAGCGTGGTTGTGGGTGATATGGTAATTTTGACCGATAGTAGTTTGCATGCATTGAAGGTGAGATTGGGTGTTTCCCAGATGTTAAGAATGTTCTTGGCGATGATAGCTACTCCACCGCCTTTATTGGTAGGTTGGTCGGCCCTGTATATGGAGCAGTTTTCGGGGACACAAGCGAAAGAGCGGGGCCTGCTGCTGCATGGAGCCAGGTTCCGGTGATAGTTAAGAAGTTAAGATCATTGGCTGTGATCAAGTCTGCAATAGCTAAGGCCTGAGCCTTAAAAAAATTGATGTTGTTCCCAATATGCTAGCCAAACAAAAGAGGGGGCCAGGGCGTTACATGTAGTAATCAAATGCTTGCATGTTTCTAGTTGAGGTAAGCCACAGAGTCTACGCCTCCTTAATTCCTTATTAATTCCAACTCTAGCCCCCATGACCGCTGATGACTCTGCAATATTAAATGTATATTTTGTATTTTCTCTTCTCCGAGAATGATTAGGAAAAGCTTTCAAATAGTTCTGAGTCATTCCAAGATGGCCGCCGGGGCGATGAGATGTGTTTGAGTCGCTCTCCGCCCGGGCCGCTGAAAAATAAGCACATTATAAGCAGCGAAAAGACGCGGTGAGCATTTGGAACAGCCCCTCTGCATCTCCGTGACCACCAGCGTGGCCATCATGGCCCTAGGATTCTAAACGCAGCCAGACAGAAACGGGCAACCGAACCGCCCTTCCCCCATCGAGAGGTAACCAAGAGTCCATGGGTCGACGGAGATGAGAGAACCAGGAACGAAGAGGCCCATGGGGGAAGTGGTGCCCAGGAAACAGGATGGAGGGGGTCGGTTAGCCGCCCCGGTGAAGAACCTAAAGATTCCAAGCCCCGGAGCGGTGGCTGCACGAGGTGTGTGGGGCCGCCCCTCCCCACCGGCGGCAATTAGAGCTGCGCCGAGGGGCGAGACCACCACAGAACACGGGCAGCCAGAAGGAGAAGTACAGACAACCTGCAAGGGGCCATCCTGCCGATTTCATACACCAGCACCCCCGTGGAGGTGTGAAGCGACGGAGGAAGAGACCGACGTTGACATCAGCACTAAGGAGGAAAAGCACTGACCGCCAGAGAGGGGGCCATTCTGCATGCCCCACACAACAACGCACCCGTGGAGACAAAGTGCACCGAAGGAAGAGTCCGAGGCAAGATCACGGGATTCAGTCAAGCAAGAGGAGCGGCGCACACAACCAGCGTGAGGCCCTCCCGTATACCCCACACACCGCAACAGGTGAGAGACACCCCAGGGGCAGAGAGCCCGGCACGCGGGGACCCGTAGGCAAGCGGCACAGAATGGGGGGACCGAGAAGCAACACACCCGCAAGATTGGAGGAGAGGGGTTGGACCTCCCCTACCCTCTCCACCCCACACAAGACCACAGTACGGTGGGGCACTGCGACGCAGCCCCCGCAGCAAGGGGACGCAAAGGAGATGTGGCAGGCAGGCGGGGAGATAAAGAAGGAAAACCCCCTCGGCCATCACACCACAGTGGGCGATCGGACTCCCCTGCAACCCACTAACCTAAAGCTGCAGCAAAATGAAGGTGGGGGTGGCCCTCAAATCGATAAAGGCACATACAGAGGAACCCCGGTGCTGGGGAAAAGGAGAACAAGAGGGAGGACCCCTGCAGGGAAAGCAAGTAAGAAAAGGCGAGGAAAGGAGACCCTGAGCAGGCCTATAAATGCAAGTCTACAGAAAGTGGGCCACAACGAAGGGCACAAGTAGATCAGAACATATAATCCCAGAACCAACCCTGGACAATTACCCACCCGTAGCCAAAAGAGAACACATCGGTGGGGCGGCAAACTGACAGCACCCAGTCTGCAGGATATCACAGAAGAGCCCACGGGCACCCCAGGAAAACCAATATAACATGTCAAGGGCTAAAGGGAAAGGCAACGCCACACAAAACAAGATGCAAATATCCTGCAAATGTGGTCGACTGACAACACATCGCAATCTAGAGGAAAGAGCCAGGAAGACCATCAAGGCGAGTGCAATGCCCCTACTCACCACCAACAACTACCCTCGAGAGAGAGAGAGGACATGCAATCATGGTTTCTGGAACTACAAGAAAAATTCATGTCAACGGTACAGGAACAATTCACAACTATGAAGAATGACATGAAGCAGGCGGTTCAGGACCTGAAAATTGATGTGGCCAAATTGGAGGAGAGAACGGACTTGAAAGATCAGTCCAGGGTATCGAAGAGGAAACACAACAGGTTAGCGAAGCACAAGAACACCTGGTGAGACTCACCCATAACTTGGAAATTCAATGCAAGGACTTGGAGAACCGGTCTAGACGGTCCAACATACGCATTAAAAACATGGCAGAATACGTCCTTGACAAGGACCTCAAGATGGCGGTGAAGGAAGTGTTTAGAGGTGTCCCGGATGCTCAAGAGACGAAAGAAATTGTGGTGGAGAGAGTGCATAGGGTAGGACCGAAGAGATCTGGTGCGCCGGGTGAAAGACCACGGGATGTCCTGGTAGACCTCTCCTCATATCCACAAAAAGAGCAAATCTTAAGGAGGGCAAGAGAAATTGAGCATATCAGAAGGAACAGACAAGAAATACAATTATATCAAGATCTAGCTCTGGTAACGCTGCAAAAAAGAAGAGCGATGGCCCCACTGGTCAAGGCATTAGTGGAAAATCAAATCCGCTATAAATGGACCTTCCCATTTGGGCTGTTGTTCACATGGGAGGGGAAACGGAAAAGAGCGACCATGTGAGAAGAAGGCCTCAGCATAATGGGACTCCAGGAAGAAGAAGAGGAAACAGATGACCCTAAATTAAGGGGAGAACAAAGGAGAAAGCAGAGAGGATGGGAAACGATCAAACAAAGGAGGACAAACACAGGGAGGGAAGGCCACAAGAAGATACCATGAACGGAACCAAGAGATAAGGGCTGACGAGGGTAAACTCTCTGTGGCAACCAAGCATGGATCCTGCCGGGGGGCGGGCTGGAGGGGACTAAGCTGCAACGAGACACATTGGAGACGGCGGCCAGGAGGAACCCACCGGCTTGGAATCCGGTAAGGTCCGACGGAAATGTGGGGTTTAGGATCCCCTGCGAAGAACCCCCTGAGGGTAAGGAGGGCAAAGCGATGGGTGCAATGCCCTAGCATCCATAGGAACCCTCGCCCTACTCGGGGGAAAGTTGTTTGGTTTATGGTTAATTGTTGGGGGGAATGTTTAGGGGGATGGGAGGGCGGGGCACGAATAAAGGCTAACGCTGTAAGGAAGGGTATCCAAGGACAAGGGACCTGGACATAACAACATGGGGAAGACACGCATTCTAACATACATCAGGGGCATGAATCATCCAACAAAAAGGGTAAAACTGGAGAAGCTGCTCAAGAGGGAAAGAGCGGATTTATTGCTGCTTCAAGAAACAGGCATAAGCAGAAAACTTGCATAAGGGGGTACAAAATATGGGCACAAGCAAATTCAACTGAAAAGAGAGCGGGTGTGTTGATAGCGATAAGGGGGGGATGCCACGCTAGAGGACAAAATCACGGATAAAGAAGGGAGATATGCATTTGCCAATGCGGTGGTAGAGGGACACCGCATCACCCTCGCGTCAGTTTATGCTCCCAATGTAGGGCAAGATGGCTTCCTTAGAGATATGTTAGGGAAACTGGAAGGCTTCGCAAGGGGGGAGGTGATCCTGGGAGGTGATCTCAATATGGCATGGCACCCACAATTAGACAGAAGCACAGGAAGTCTCCATGGCCAAGGGGCACCATCGAAATGCCTCAAACAACAGATGAACCAAATGGCCCAAAACGATGTGTGGAGGGAACTGAAGGGGAGCAGAGGGGATACACATATTTCTCACATGTTCATAACTCCACGTCAAGAATAGATTACTTCTGGGCATCAGTGGGGCTCATGGGTAAGACTTGGGGGCTGGATCTGGGATCCATTTCATTGTCGGACCATGCTCCACTGTGGCTGGTGTTGAATCTCCCGGGGAAAACAAATGGGTTATGGAGGTGGAGGCTACCCCAGGACTTAATTCAAGATCCAATAACAGAGGAATCCATAAGGGAAATGGTAGAAGAATACTTTGCACAAAACGACACAGGGGAAGTCTCTCTGAGGACAGTCTGGGAGGCGTTTAAAGCAATCATCTGAGGGAAGAAGATAGCGCTGAAGATTACAAAGGAGAAACAGAGGCACAGGTGGGAAAAGGAGTCGGAAACAACAATAGCAGACATTCAAGAGAAAATCTTGATCCAACCCACAAGGGCATTAAAGAAATTGTTGAAGCACGCTCAGGGCCAATTAGAAATGTTGCGCACAAAAGGAGCAGAGACAAAACTACTCTACCTTAGATAAAGATATTATATAAAGGCAAATAAAGCAGACAGATTGTTAGCCAGACAACTCTGCGCAAAACAGAAAGAAATAACGATCAAAAGCATTCAAAACACAAAGGGGGAGTTACTGACGCGCACACAAGACATGGGGGAGGCATTTAGAGAATACTACCAGAAACTATACTCCACAGACCTCCCGGATGGAGACGCACAGGACACATATTTAGGGACCCTACCCATCCCACAAATTTCAGAGGAGGACAGGCTGGCCCCGGAAAGCCCAATAAGGGAAGAGGAAGTAAAAAAGCAATAATTGAACTCCCGGTGAATAAAGCACCTGGTCCCAATGGCTTCACGGCCCCCTTTTATAAAAAGTATGCAGGCATACTAATCCCAGTTTTAACTAGGCTTCTAAACTCATTCAAAGATAGCGGCAATGTGACCCCTACAATGAACGAGGCGAAGGTGCTAGTCTTCCACAAAACAGGGAAAGACCAGACATACCCTGCGTCATATCAACCAATATCCCTGATAAACATAGATGCAAAAATATACACAAAGATCCTGGCTGCAAGGCTATCCCCGCTTCTTCCCAACCTAATCAACCTGGATCAATCGGGCTTCATCCCGGGTAGACAAACCCATGACAATCTTAGGAGGCTCATTCACCTAGTGGAAAAAACAGGCATAACGCACACCCCGGCGATTTTGCTTTCAGTAGATGCCGAGAAGGCTTTCGACCGAGTGGAATGGTCAATGCTATTTAAAATCTTAAAACACATGGGATTCGGGGAGCAATATATTGCAAGGATTAGAGCAAACTATAACTCCCCAACGAGCAGAATTGCCATCAACAGGGAGGTTACAGAAAGGGTAATCATATCAAGGGGAACAAAACAGGGCTGCCCGCTCTCTCCACTCCTTTACGCTATCTTTCTAGAGCACCTGATAATGAAAATAAGGGAGTCCACTCATATTAAGGGGATCGAAATGGCAGGAATGCAACACAAGGTAATAGCATATGCGGATGATATGCTAATAGCCCGAGAAGACCCGGGTAGAACACTAATGTCAGTTGTAGGGGAGCTAGAAGGATACGGGGCTATATCCGGCTTCAAGATTAATAGGAAAAATCAGAAATCCTAATATTGGCGGGAGATCGAGAAATAATGGAAAGGGAAGCAACAATACTGGACCTAAAGATTGTAGAAACGGGGATCAAGTACCTGGGATTAATGCTATCACACAAGGTAGGGCAGCTGTATGAATAAAACTACCCGCAGCTTCTCACAAACATACGCAGAGACTTGGAAAGATGGAACCCATTACTGATATCTTGGTGGGGCAGAATCCAATCGGTCAAGATGACCATCCTCCTGAAGCTATTGTATTACTTTGAGGCTCTCCCGGTGGGGATCCCCAGATCATTCTTCAAAACATTATCCAAGGTGATATCATCCTTCATATAGAAGAGGAAAACCCTGAGGGTGGCAAGGGCGATCCTCACAGCACCAACCAGGGAGGGGGGATGGCGCTTCCCCATTTCCAGAAATACTATCATGTGGCGTAACTAAAGGTGCTTCGGGAATGGATGGGGGAAACCCCGCAGCCAATATGGGCCAAACAAGATAGGGCTGTTGCTAGAACCCCGCTTGTGGAACTACTCTGGAAACAGAGACAACATAGACACCCCAACATAGGTATAAGTGAAATAATGAAGACCACAATGGATGCATGGGACAACCAAACACGTAGGGGTATAATTACCACAGTGTTAGGTCCTTTCACACCCATCTGCCAGAATCCCCAATTCCCACCAGGAATGGAGCGAGGGGAATATGAGAGATGGGAGGAGGCGGGAATTACGAAAATAGGGGAAATGTTCATGGACAAGAAAATCAGGCCACACGAGATCTGCTACCCCATTTAATCTCTCACTAAGGGTGACAAATATAAATACGACCAACTCAGAAACTGGCTAAGATCCCCGGAAATAGCTAAAGCAGCAACGAGAAACCTCACACCGTTTGAGAAGCATGTCATCTCCAATTCAGGGGCGAAGAAATGGGTCTCAACACTATACTCCTTCATAAACTCTCATGATGAAGAAATAAAATGGACATACATGATCAAGTATGGCCGAACTTTGGGGGAGGAGCCAACAAAAAATGAAAGGTTGCATACAATGTTCCCCCAAGCGTCAAATCAATGCTGGAGAGGGTGCGATGAGGTGGGAACGGGGAAACATACCTGGTGGGAATGCAAGGGGATTAAACCATTTTGGGAAGAGGTGAAAAGAGAGATGGGGAAGATGTTCCCAGATGTGGGGCAATTGGGAGATGGAGTATGGCTGTGCGGAATAAGAGACAAAACAGCCAGGAAATACAAAAAGCCACAATGCAGAAGCTTCATAGGACTGCTCATTGCGGCATGGTCAACAGTTGCCCAGAATTGGAAAAAGAAAGACACCATACGGAAGGTATGGGCCCAACTGGCTATGGAGAAAGTTGCCCACACAATCCATGCAATGGGTGACCTATTTGCAAAGGAATGGGGAACGATCCAAGAATATCTCCAGTCAGACTTTATGGAACAATGGTGCCCCCATAATATCAAAATAACAGATATTTTCAGTGTATAAAGAGATCTCCAAAAGACAGATGCACATGACCCAAGGGGAAGGTGGGGAGAGTTGGGGGTGGGGAGATGTTGCAATTGTTTGAATGTATGTTGACATATGAAAATAATAAATACAATTTTTTTAAAAAATGTTCTGAGTCTTGTAGCAGGTTGGAATATAGGGGCTGTGGTCTCTGCTATGGGGCATTGTGGCTAGATTAACAATGGTTTGTTTGCAATCTATATTCACTGTGCAATTGGTTGTGGATTTAAATCTAGGTAGGGATATGTCACAAGGCGTTATTGTCCTCACAGCACGTGACCCGGTTTAAATGTCATGTGATTAATGTGCGTGTTGGTGTAACAACTTAGTGTTTCATGGTCTCCAAATAGCAAATCTAATAGTCTATTAGATTCTGAGTTAATCATCTTCAAATACAAATTCAGTTTTGTTTGTGTTATTTGGGACTGAATAGAACAAAAGCTTAGTTCTATTTGCAGATACATAGCTGGTAGCATGTCAGCAATAATTTCCAGGCTTCATCAGTTCCTTGATGCAGCTTCACCCTCATAATTCTGCTCCACATAATCATTGGAATGATTTTGGCTTTGAAAATAATGATTAAGGATACAAGCGTATATCCACAACGAGAATGGGAGAAAGATTGAATAGCTCCAATATGAATTCATATGAAATGAATGATATATTCTAAGTGTGATGTACATGGTAGTCTGCTGTCCAGGAATATCCCCAAATCCTTTTATTTATCCACACACTCTACTGGGATGTCATTGATCTTCCAAATACAGCTACTTCTCCTATTTTTGGTTTTGGCTATGAGGTGTCACTTGCGACACCTACAACCAAAATTATTGCATTGGAGTACAGATAGGGAGGAATGGCATATGAGGAGGAACACACAGCCTGTAGGTGTTTGGTAATGTGCCCACCCATTGACTGCCCATGGCCATGTTATCCCTATGGCCACTCCCTCACAGTTTCTGCCCCCCCACCAAAAATACTCATGGCAACTCTTTGAGCTCGCTTTAATCAATCCTTACCATCAAACGTTGCACTCAAAGTGCCTGAAAGTATTTTTTCAAAGTAGTCTTCTTGTAATAATAATAATTTATTGTGATTTAGTTTTCATAAAACTTTACACATAAAATACCTTAAATAAGAACATGATTATAACAAAAATAGATAATTAGCAAAAACATTCGATAAAAAAAAAAAAGAAACATTTCCAGGGAAAGGAAAAAACATTGAATTCTTTCAATATACATATCATTAAGAAAAACCCATATAGAACATCTTCATTTTAAATTCAGATTTACAGTAGTCTCTATTTAGACATTGGATCAGAGACCGGACCTTGCCATGTACTGCCACCTATTCTCCAATAAGACTTTTCTATCTAGATGACATATCAATCTAGTTTGAGCGTTGTTACAATTCCTATAGACATGGGGACCTATGATGGCCAACAACAACTCTTAAATTTCACCGATGACTATTTAGCAGCTCTTCTTACTATCTTCCTATATGTTTATGTTAAGGCTAGTTTCCACCTTCAGCCAAATATTATACAGTGCCATCAGGAGCCTTATACTGTTGGAGTTAATACAGTGATGCCAAAATAACTCCTCTTTAATATAATCTAGGTTGTGCACAAAATTACCCAAACCAAGGTTTATGACACTTAACATTTTATGGCATTCAGTGAGCAAATGTCTGGCCGTCTCTAGCTGATTCGTTCCTTTGCATAACCGGCACAGCCGTAGTTCTGGGGGGATCATGTCTATTCTACCAGTAATCGTTAGAGTAGGTAGATGTTCGAGCCTTAGTAGTAAGATAAAACATCTAAGTCTCCTATCCGGGCATAAATTAAGGTAACTCTGAGGATTTTTATAGCTGTACAGTCTATACTGGACAAACTGATAGCTTTTCAGTTTCTGGAGATGCGCGTAGTTCTCCAGCCAGTCCCAGAGCTCTATGTGTTTGGTCAGAGCCCTTTGCATTTCATCAGTGACACTACCCATCTTTAATTGCCACCCAATGGTCATCAAAAATGTAGACATTTGCTCCTTCAAGGGGCACAAGGATTGATCCTTCAAAATCTCTAGGTAGACCGCATTAAGTAGCCCGTTCTTAGTCTCACAACTCATTTGCAAGTAGAGTAGGGCACGCTTTTTTAATACTACGGCTTTCAATGAGGTCAGCCCCAGTTCCAATCTTATTATTGCCATGGGGATTCCTGGTGGTAAGCCCAAGATAGAGCGCCAGAAATTCCCCTCAATCACCTGCAACCATTTCAGGTCAGAGTTGAGGAGAGCTTCCAGGCCGTAGGTGATCATGGGGGACAATACTTGTACGTAAAGTTGTTGCGTGCCCCAGATAGTAAATCCACCTTGATTTACTGTGAATCTGTGGAACGATGCAGACAGTTGGGTTGCCTTTACCTTACGTAGCTGCTTACACATTCCATAGTCACCAATGCTCTCAAATTCTATCCCTAGGTAACGATAAGGAGGCGAATATGCAATGATATCTGAACCAACTCTAAGCTGCACACGAGTGGTGTTCTTGTTGGTGAATCTCATTGCCTTAGTTTTTTCCAGATTAATTTTAAGGCCGTTCCTCTCGGCGTATTCCCACAGAGCAACGGCTGACCTTCGTAGCCCACTAATAGTGTGGTCCAGTATAACCAGGTCGTCCGCATAAGCAAGGACAGGACAGATGGAGTCTCCTATTTTCGGTGGGCAGTTTATTGCAGCCCTAATGGCCTCAGGGATGTCGAATACGTACATATTATAGATCAGAGGGGCCATAACACAACCTTGTTTGACCCCCCTTGTTTTGAAACACACTTCTAGTAGTGTGTCCTTCCTGATCTAATTTTACTTTGACAGATGTATTCTGATGGAGCAATCTGAGATAATAGGTCAGGTCCTCAGGGCATCCCATTGCTTTTAACTTCCGCCAGAAAGACTCTCGGGGAATAGAGTCGAATGCCGCAGAAAAGTCTATATAGAGGGCATATAATGGTGGTTGCCCTCCTGATCTGGCTCGTGTCCTCAGGAGGTCCAGAACCATGATGTTATGCGCCATGGAATACCCTTGCCTGAAACCACTCTGGAATTTACAAAGTATATCAGATTGCTCTACCCAGAGCTGTAACTCCTTTAGAAGGAGAGAGGCAAATATTTTGCCCGTGACATCCAGCATTGAGAGCAGTCTATAGTTGCTAGGGTCCGTTTGGTTACCCTTCTTATAAACTGGTATGAGCACCGCTGTTTGCCAAGATCGGGGTATTTTCCCCTCATTTAAGATCTTTTTAAACATTATAACTAGCAAGGATGCCCAAAATTCAGGGTGCAACTTCATTACAATATTTGTAAGACCATTGGGGCCCGGAGCTCGGGAGGATTTTAATTCTATGATTGTATTCAACACCATTTGGTAAGATGCATTAATAGGAGGATTTAGCGGCCTATTAATCAATGTATACGATTCCTCTATGTCTACCTTGGAATTCCTATTTTCAAGAAAAGCTACCCATGTTTCAGCATTAATAGGATTGACTAATGTGCCTTGTACAGTGCCTCGCGCTTCACCCAGCAAAGACCAGATATTACGAGTTTTGCCTGTACAGATCGTATTTACTAATCTTTGCCAGGACATGATTTTATCTAATTTCCGTTTGGCTTTGATCATAGCTCTATATCTGTTTTTAATGCTCCTTACTTTGATAAAATAAAGATCTGACGGATAAGCTTGTCTCTTGGCCAGCCGGAGTTCCGCTCTACATTCTCACTTCAGATTTCTAATTATTTTATCAAAGGGAAGCTTTTTCCCCCCACAGCTAATCATGGCCCCCATGCGACAGACCGCATGTTTCTCAACAAAAGTACAGATCCAGTTTTCAATGGCATTACTCGTCATCTCCCCGAGATTCAATAGCAGGTTTAGATTATCATTGGCCCAAGCTGCCACAGCAAAAGCAACATTTTTATCCGACCAACTGATCCTAGTGCCAGCTTTATTTGGCAAAATGTTGCCCATGTTGGAGGAGCATTTGTTCCGATATTCAATTTGCATATGAGTGTAGCATGATCACTCCACTCATTAGGGGTTATTTGCATATCCTCCATTATCTCATATAATCTAGGGGAAACAAAAATGTAGTCTAAGGTACTACACGAGATGCCATTGGACCAGGTGAGATTGCCAGAAGAGTCGCTCACGGCTTTGCCATTGAGCATTTCAATGTCCCATAATTCAAACAAATGTTCCCATCCCTGTCCTTCAGGATCATTTTTCTTGGTGTGTTGCATATAATTTCTAGCTTTTAACTTAGGGTTATGAGACTTCCCTATGTTAACGCTCATGTGGCAGTTGAAGTCTCCCACCACTATTACCCCAGTGTTACCAAATTTTAACAACCAGGTAGCCAGTAGATTATGTAAGGCCTCCTGAAGTTGTTCTCTTATTAGTGCACCAGGGGGGTTATATAGACTAACTAATAGGAAGTGATCCTTTCCTATCTGGTTTTTATACTCAACCTCAACTGCCATCATATTGCTGGGACAATCGGTTTTCACTAATTTAGAGCCAAACGTGTTGGTTACCCCTATAATAAGTCCGCCATGTGGTCTTCCCTTTGTGCCTTTATTTGCTGTCATTTGGTAGATGACAAAGCCATCCAAAATCAATGGCTCCATTGCCCAGGTTTCTTGTAGACAGAAACATCGCTAGTTTCTTGTAGACAGAAACAGCTATGTTTATCTAAGATCTTAATAGAGCCCTCAATTGACAACAGATGAGCAAAACCCCTACAGTTCCAAGACAGAATAGTAATATCTCATTGTTTTGGTAACACACCAGGAAGCGAATCCGCTAGCCATTTTAGCACTTGTTGAATATCTGAAATGTCCACATTTTTTCCTTCAGGAAGATTGGGGCGGAGGTTAGTCTCAACTGTCAGATCTAACTTTGCCGGCAATTGTCTTAAGTCTACTGTATTTAGATCAGCGTCAACCTCCACATCAACCGCTTTCAGTTCAGTCTTAAAGTTCCTTAGCAATGACGCAGTAGATAGGAACTTACAATGTAATGCTGAGACCTGGGGATTCGGGCCTTTTAATGGTTCCACGAATTGGAAATCGTCTGACTTAAGGACCGTCAGTTGCGGTACATAACTCAGTCTAGTTAACAATTCTGAGCGAGAGAGCCATTTTGAATTTTCGCTTAAATATAAGTTCTTTATTAGACATATACGATTTCCTTCTGTGGCAGAGGTAGGTTCGGTGGGACGAGTTATGATAAGTGTTGCTGGTAACACTAATGAGCTTCCAAGGCTCTCCTCGTCCACATTCACTAGTCCTTCACTCAGATTCTCCCCCTCGCATACAACCTCCACCTCCTCAGGCTCATTCATCTTATCTCTTTCAGGTATTAACCAACTAGTCAAACAGCCCTCACCACTGTTCTTCCTTTTCTTTGCTCTTGCTGCTCGTTTTTTGGCTTTCTTTGAGGGATGTCCAGAAGATTCTTTAGCCGGCTTAGATAGGGCCATTTCTTTGGATCTTTTAATCACAGCCGCCCTCCTAGCCAGTCTGCGTTGCTTCCGCGAAAAAAATGGTTCTTCGTTTTCTTTGTCCGCCTCCAACCCCGGGCTTTGTGGTTCTTCTGAATGAGGTTCTCCAATTTCCTCAGCCAGTTTTATGGCTTCCGAGAGATTGGACTCTGCTGACTGATCAACTTCAGCAGTTCCCTCTACTTTCTCTCTCATGACCATATCTGAGGTTAGGGCATTTGAATTGTCCAGTATTTTCCCCGTCATTTTCAGTAAGACCTTAAGGGCAAATTGCAATGATGCAACTGAGGCCTGGATCTCAGCGATCTCCGTCGCCCCCGGATAGGTGTCAGCCAAACATTCACTTTCAGCTTCGGGGCTATCTTCCATGGAAGCCATCGCCAGGTTCGGTGATACTGATAGTCTGCCCGTGGATTCAACTAGAGTAGGGGAAGCAAATGGAATATTTCTCTGCTTATTTGCATTGGAGCAGTCCATGTTGATAGGTATCGATCCTGAAGCAGGAATCATTTTCCTTTGTATATTAAGACATAACTCCAGTAGTGAGTTATTGTCAATGTCATCATAATTAGAGGCACATAGAGACCCTAGATTAGAAAGCACGGGAGCCGAAGCTTCCTCAATAGTGGTGGAATTAGTTTCAGGAAGTGGGTTTTGCGGAAAAAACTCAGTGATCATTCCCTGATCCGCGGGTATGTCGTTGTTAGCTTTCTTCCTGGGTTTTGCCCATGCAGTAGCATTGTTTGAGGGACTATTAAGTGTCTCCATTCCCTTAATTCCTCAAAGATTGTACTTTGACTATGTAGTTCTCTTCTTTGGAGGCATACGGGTTGTCACCAAGTAGCGCCCTCCGCACTTAAGTATAGCGAGGTACAATATCAGGAAATAAGTATAGAGGTTGCTGGAAGAAAATGATTGATCCCTTCACCCCTAAGAAGATGGAGAGGGATAGGCCACAGTTATCCAGGTAATCCCTCTCTCCTAGTGACCGAGGAGTTGCTCGGCTCTCACAGTGACCCAAAACGCACAGGATCAAAGGCCTAAGCCCGCAGTCTGCTGTGCATATGAGCTTGAGGCCCAATTTAGTATAACAAGCAGCACTGGCCCCCCTCCTCAAATTCAGCAGGATGATCTCGTGGTACGAGTATGGAGTCCAACACTTCACCCATGAATGCCCCACAAGCCAAGGTAGATGGAGATTTGCGCGCAGCCGGGGGTTAGTAGGGAGCAATGGCTCTCAACCTATTTATAGTGTTATCAAACTTAACACTATAGTTATACTGTGCTAACAAATGCATGCACAGTAGCCAATAATCCTCAATGGGCACTATATGGGGATCTACATACAAAGCAAAGAGCATAAAATGTATCCCAAGTGATGTGGCTCGCTCCTCTCCACTCACCTCCAATATTTGCAGCAAAAAGGCCCCATGGAAATGTGCCAACCGACCCCGTATGGATAGGAGTCCTCCACAGGAGAGAGCACGGTACCCCGCCTCACTGTTCAGCCGCTGCACCCCCACACCAAATCCGTAATCACGGTCCCACGCCTGGCTACCAATCCGCCAGCGCAGTGGCTCCCGTGGGTGAAGGGGGACAAAGGGCCACGCTGTATCTCGGTTGCTGCCAAGAAAAAAAACAAACAAACTCAGCCGCTTCGTCCAGCCGTTCCTCGGTCCTCACTCTTCACTTGATCCGTTAGAGGAAAGGACCCTGCGGCGTGGATACAGCGTGAGTACGCCACCGAAGAGAGTCGTGTCAAGCCGCACCTCAATTCAGCGTACCCAGAACAACGCTGTAAGAGGCCGCCTCCGACACGCAGATTGCACATAAGTAGTCTTCTGAGAGTTAATGGCTTAACTGGAATCTTTCAACCATCACTTTTTTGGTTATAGGTTGTCTTCCTATGCGAGGAAGGGTATTCCCAGACATGGGTCGCTTGCTTGCTGCGCCAGAGGGAACCAAGCTGCACCTCACTGAGAAGACACAACATGGCCGAAACATATCTGGGGTTGCTTGTGTTTCCTCTGCAGAGGGGACCTGGCTTAGCAGTTCTGGCTGGGCTGCTACCATTGGTCGCAGTACCTGACTGATTCGCATATGGCTGGACCCCTTTTGCAACGGTGCAGTCGGGCTAACAAATTCTGGGGTAGAAGGTTGCCCAGAGCATTGCCAGTGGTTCAGATTTATTCAAAATCTTCCACCCATCACTTTTTTGGTTATAGTCTGTCTTCCTATGCGAGAGAGGGTATGCCCAAACGTGGGACCCTTGCTCTCTGCGCCAGAGGGAACCAAGCTGCACCTCACTGAGGAAGCCCAACAAGGCTGAAACATGTCTGGAGTTGCTTGTGTTTCTGTGCAGAGAGGACCTGGCCTGGCAGTTGAGGTGGGGCTGCTATCAATGGTGGCAGTACCTGACTGATTTGCATATGGCTGGACCCCTTTTGCAATGGCGCAGAGAGACTAAAAAACGGTGGTGTAGACGGTCTATAAAACTGTGGTGTAGAAGGTTGCCCATAGCATTGTCCGTGGTTCAGATTTATTCAAAATCTTCCACCTATCACTTTTTTGCTTATAGTTTGTTTCCCTATGTGAGAGCGGGTATGCCCAGACATGGGTCCCTTGCTCGCTGCACTAGAGGGAACCAAGCTGCACCTCACTGAGGAGGCCCAACAAGATCAAAACATGTGTGGGGTTGCTGGTGTTTCCGTGCAGAAGGGACCTGGCCTAGCAGTTCGGGCTGGGCTGCTACCGCTTGTGGCAGTAACTGACTGATTTCCATATGGCTGGACCTCTTTTGCAATGGCACAGGCGGGCTAAAAAACGGTGGTGTAGAAGGTTGCCCAGAGCATTGCCAGTGGTTCAGATTTATTCAAAATCTTCCACCCAGCACTTTTTTTGTTACATGCTAATCCATATGGCCATTCCCACACAGTTACTTCCGCTCTCCGCCCAAAACACCTACTTATGGCAACTCTTTGAGCTCACTTTATTCAAGCCTTAACATCAGACTTTGCACTCAAAATGCCTGCAATTGTTTTTTCAAAGCAGTCTTCTGAGAGTTAATGGCTTAATTGGAGTTGTAAATCCGCTACTGGTGTGATAAAAATGTCTTACCAGGTCAGCCTTCAGCCGCTCGACTTTTAAGCACTCTGCGTGTGCTTCACTGGAGTTCTGTTAAAGACAAGCATTGGCAAAGCCAACAGTTTTAGCGTATGTATAAGCATTAGGCATTTGTCAGGCGCTGCTATTAGATGCACAGGTACTCGCACCACTTTGCACCTGCTACCATCAATGGCCAATGCCACTACGGCTTTGTCTGGGCTGGAAAGGGCCTTTCCCATGCCTACACAAAGCCCATACGGTTGCCTGTCATGTTGACGTCGCCATGGACATGGTGAGGCGGGTTGTTGGGAAAGGGAAATGACGGGAGAAAGGGAAGTGACGAGGTAGGGGTTGGGACGGGGACAGAGTTGAGGGGAAGTTTAATAAAGGAAGACGTTGATGTTACCGCTCCGTGTCTGTGTTCTTTTGTAGTGCACCACCTCTCAGGCTTACCCATGGCCATAACATTGGCGACGAGGCGGGCAGCCTAGAGACCGGAGCAGCGCTGAAGAGCGGAAGCGAGGGCAGTCGCTTGGAGGTGACACGCACCGGTGAGGCGTGTGCAAGCAGCAGCAGTGCAGAACACCCAGAGCTGCGCCCTCAACATCATGAGGGCGGAAAGCCGGCCCTGCTCACCGCGGGTAGCTGCACCCGCATCCCTGGACCACAGGGGTGAACATGACGCAGTGTGAGCCGCACACTAGAAGGCGTGGCGGCCGGTGGCTGCAACTTCACCCGGACTGCGGCGGTGATCCCGGGCAGCTACACACGCCGTTCCTAGGAGTGGAGGGCTCCAAGCAAACAGTGAGTGAACAGTGAGGCCCCCTTCCCCTTAAAGACACAAGGCCGATGGTGCTTGTGCCTAATAAAGGCGCCTATTGTGTCTACAGAGGGCTTGCAGACCCAATCAAGGCCCAGGAAAGGGAGGCACAGAGGGGCAAAGGGCCCCACCCATATGCACAACCACAACAGATGGTGCTCGTGCCTGGAGAAGGCGGCCATCTGAGCAGGCTGGGAGCCTGCAGGGAGCATTAACCCGGGGATCTTTCCCTTAAAGAAGACGCCAGTGAGGAAACCACCCTAACAACACCCTGAAAGGGCAATCAAGATGTCAGGCCAAGAAGACAACCAAGGGGCACAAGCCCAAGACAATGGACCCCCGGCACCAGGTCTGCAGGTGCCAGACCAAGCGCCATATCAACTACCAGCCACGCTGGCAGCACAAATGCCCGGAGCTTGTGACGTCACAGACACCAGCAACATGGGTCCCAGATGGACCAAATGAATAAGGGACTTTGGTCCTATACATGGGGGCCACCGGGCCGATCACAGATGCAGGACAGATATGCCTGTTGAAGCTCGCAGTCGGCTCCGCCACACGTGACATCATCGATGAAAAGCCCCCTGACTCCATCAACTCCATTCAGGACCTGACAGATGCGCTGGCAGCGTACTTCACCCCACACACCAACATATATTATGAGAGGCATCTCTTTCATAGCACCAAGCAAATCAAGGGTGAGACAAAAACATTGTGACATTGCCAACTACTCCAACAGCAAGGCCCTGCAGTCTCAGATCATAGCAAGGTGTGAGTCGCAGGCCTTTCGGAGAAAACTACACTACAATAATCCTGCATGCTGGAAGAGATACTGGCACTAGCCCGCTTTTAGAGGGCCATAGACTCTCAGGTGGAGATTTTCGGCACCACCACATCCGGAGAGAACATTCACAGGCTCCAGCTGGAGAGGAAGGCGGATGAACTTTACTGCTACAAGTGCGGATTTGAATACTCCCATGACGGCACCTGACCGGCAATTGGCCAACGCTGCGCCATCTGTGGCGAGGATGGTCACTTTAAATCGGTCTGTAGACTGTTCCGGGACAAAGGGAGGGACCGAAACACCCCACCCCGACCCAAAGGGAGAAACACTGCGTCATCAGGACCTCACCCTAGTACAAACACAAAAGGCCTGTCAAGTCAGACAAACCCAGAACAATGAGAGAGAGACTTGGGGGAGGACAGACAACGAACAGAGAGAAGAGAGAGAAGAAGGTACGTCATGCGTGCGAGGCTAGAGCGCAGGTCAAGATGCCTTGTACGCTACTTAGCAGAACAATCCCCAACAGACTCGGACCCCAGCTCATCAGGGAGCGACCAGAAAAAGAAATATACGTGTATGCAATAGGAAGTCCCACCGCCACCGCACACAGCCCCACCCTGATCATCAAGGTAAACGAACAACCAACTGAATTTCTTATTGACACCGGGTCTACAGTGAATGTGGTCAGCGAGAACATTTTCAGAGAACTGCCACAGAAGCCAAAGCTGAACCCCGCAACTGTGGACATATACGCCTACGGCGCCAAGACACCCCTCAAATGCCCAGGATAATTTGACGGTCTCTGTCGATACAAAGGACATGACAAGAAAATACCCATCCATGTCCTGGCCACCGAGACAGATAGCGGTTGTGTCCTAAGCTTCAAGGCAGCGGCTGACATGGGACTCATTCACATCTTGTATAACATCATGGTCCACATGTACATCGACCCAGTTGAGATGATCAACAATTTATATCCTCGCATATTCAGAGGCATTGGCAAACTAAAGAACAGACAAATAAAACTTCATGTAGATTAATCCGTATGCCCCATCGCGCAACACTACAGGGCGATCCCCGTCAACATCCAGAAGAAGATAGAAGACATGCTACACAAATTGCTCGAACACGACATTATTGAACATGCCACGGGCACCACCACCTGGGTATCCCCTATAGTGACCGTGCCCAAGAAGGGGTTGGAAGCCATACGGCTGTGCGTGGACATGAGGCGCCCCAATCAAGCCATAAAACGGGAGAGACACCTAGCTCCTCGCATCACAGATATGATTCACCTGTTAAACAGAGCCAAGGTGTTTTCCAAGCTAGACCTCCAACTTGCACTGAGCCCCGAAAGCAGAAACATTAACACGTTTGTCACTCACTTGGGTCTATTCCGTTACAAGAGGCTACGTTTCAGGGTGCGCTCGGCCGTGGAAATATTTCAGGTCGAGGTGCACAATATTATCAAACACGTACCGAACTGCCTCAACTATAGTGACGATATACTGATTTTCGGCACATACGTCAACAAGCATGACGAGGCACTGATGAAGGTGTGCAAAGCCCTGGATGACGCCCATCTTACCCTAAACTGCGACAAATGCGAATTTCGAAAGAGTACATTGATGTTTTTCGGTCACATCTTTTCAGAGACGGGCATGACATCTGACCCGAAAAAAGATGCTGCACTTAAATGAAACCTCACCCCCGGCAAATGTGTCAGAGCTGCGCTCTTTCTTAGAGTTGGCCAGCTACTGTAACCGCTACATTAAGGACTTTGTCTCTCTCAGTGAGCCACTAAGATTTCTAACCCGCCAGGATGCCACATTTCACTGGACTGAAGAATGCCAGAAAGCATTAGAAGTCATCACAGAAAGAGTCGCTAAGGCAGAAAACATGTCTTATTATGACCCAAGCTGCCAGACAGAACTAACATTGGATGCCAGTCCGTGGGACTGGGAGCCATACTGGCCCGGGTAGACCCGAGAGAACCCTCCCAAAAATACATTGTTGCATATGCCAGCAGGAGCCTCTCCACCACCGAACAGGCCTACTTGCAAGCCGAAAAGGAAGGTCTTGCGGTGGTATGGGCGTGTGAACACTTCCACCTCTTATATGGAAATCCGTTTTGAGTCATCACAGATCACCAAGCCCTCCTGTTCTTGTACGGAAAACCTCAGGCAAAAATGCCACCCCGAATAGCCTGATGGGGGCTACGACTACAGGACTACGCCTTCGAGATCGTCCACCGGCCTCGAAAAGATGAAGATCCAGCTGACTTTCTGTCCAGAAGACCCCTGGAGGGGTGTGCACCAGAACCCTCAGAAGCGGATAGGTACCTCAGATACCTCATACATCAAACCACCCCAGAAGGAATCGGCACCGAAGCAATAGCTCGGGAAACTGAAAATGACCTGGCCTGCCAAATAGTATGCGAGTGCCTCGAGTCGGGCATGTGGAGGAGGGCTAAGGAGCGAGGGAGAGCGGCAGGAGACACAACGCACATGGAGGTAGAGCGCCTCATACAAGTGAAAGATGAACTAGCGTTGTCGGACGATCACCTACTCTTGAAAGACTGCAAGCTGGTAATCCCCATGTCCCTGAGGACGAAGATCATTGAGCTTGCCCATGAAAACCACAGGAGAATGGTATCGACCAAGCGCATGCTCCGCCAGAAAGTTTGGTTCTCCAGTATGGACTTCGTGGTGGAGGCTGCATTGAACGACTGTCCCATGTGCAGCCTCATTACTCCCAACCGACTCCCGGAACAACTGAACATGTCTGTGTCACGACCCTCGCCCAAAACCCCCTCTGGCAAACCCATTGGTCAGGTGGAGTCAGGACTCGGGTCACTAGCGCTTGGCATCCTCTTCAAAAGCCCTCATGGGGCCAGTCCTGGTGCCTATGGCGGCAGGCTCATACATCATGAAAAACAATGTGCTTGGGAACTACTTTATTGTATTGTCAGCCAACATGGAGGCATCCACATAGCTTGGTTCCTAAGAACCAAGCTATGCGGTCTAGTGTTTTGGGTGTGGTAGCCTAGGGACTACTTTACCTGGACTATTTTGTTGGGACTATTTAAACCACACCCGAGCAAGACAACACACTTCGTGTTACTTTGCAGCTTGCAACGTGACGCTCACCGTGTCCAGATATTCCCTCAAACCTCGGAGAAGCAGAACCTGCAAGGAGACAAAAGGAACATCATTAGCAGCAGCATCTTACCTGCAGTTTTCATCTTTAAAAACTCGCAGCTACTGGGAACAGCTTCCTCGAATCTGCACGCCTCCCGGACACAACGACCTGAAAGAGGAAGATAGAGGCAACATTAAAGAAAGCAGTAGAGACATTTACAAATTACGAACTGCTCAAAAGGCTTACCTGGCTGGTCGCTTCTCGGCTGGCACCACTCCAGACATTCCACTCGCGCTGAAGAACCCCGCAACCTACAAGGAAGGAAAACACAGGTCAGCAAAGGCAAGACTTTGCAGCTCTGCGCATAGCGCTTACTTACCGCATCATAGCGCTCTTAATGCACCATCATTTACCAGCGGGGCTCAACCAAGCCAGTTCGCCGCGCTGAAGCTCCGCATACCTAAGGGAGAAAAAAGAGACATTTTAAACAAAGAAAGGCATGCAGGATAGCAACAAAACTAAAGAACAGCAATAAGACCTACCTAAACAATATCAAGCGGGCCGGCATCAGTGAAGTAACTCGACCGCAGTCGCCCATGAAAGACAACGCCCCTGCAAAGAAGGCAGGACAGAGAGCACGCCTAATTCTACCACAAGGTGAGGAGAGGGCGCCAGAGGGACTGAAATCATACGGGGTGGAGGGAGGATACTTCCCCCAGTCGGTCAGTCTTGAACACAGTCCTCCTGTATTTTCAGGCAGAACCTTCCCTGCAGACCGCATCAGGGCAAAGCTGAGAAGTATACCAGCGAGTAACCCGGCTGGGTGGCGTCCCTGTGGATACCAGGTGAGCGTAACAGTCTGAACCTCCGCAGGGAATATGCGAAGCTGTGGCCGCTGATTTCTTTGGGCCCACTCAAGGGGGAAAATATGTCCTATCGGTGATGGATGAATACTCTCGATACCCGGAGGCACAACTAATATCGTCGACAGCCGCTCATCATGTCTTTCCCGCTTTAAACTGCATCTTTTCTGCATATGGGATTCCCAAGGTGCTCAAGACGGACAATTGACCTCCTTTCAGTGGACACCAGTTCACTCAATTTGCGGACTACCTGGGGTTTCATCATCAGAAAATAACTCCACCATGGCCTCAAGCTAATGGCATGGTAGAGCACTTTATGGCTAACCTAAAGAGAGCACTATGGATAGCTGTGATGTTGGAAATGCATCGGAGGGACAGGGCCTCGGAAGCTTGTCCTTTACTGCTTTTTATTGTGTGTTCTGTTGTGTTTTCCGCACAGGAGTTCATGTGGGACTCCTAGCGGTGCAGCTCTCTCTCTTTTGGTTTTGGTGAACAGACCCATG
This sequence comes from Ambystoma mexicanum, assembly GCF_040938575.1. Lineage (NCBI taxonomy): Eukaryota > Metazoa > Chordata > Amphibia > Caudata > Ambystomatidae > Ambystoma > Ambystoma mexicanum. The sequence goes on along the minus strand of NC_090936.1, from coordinate 970,153,013 downwards.
GGATACCCTTATGGCGCCCATGGGTAGCGGTGCAACCCTGTGCCCCTAGTGTATGTTTTTGGGCATCTGTGTGTGACCCACAGAGCAGGATACGGGCTGGTGGCAGCTCCATGCTGAAATGACTAGTGACCTGAGCGTCCTCCATTTTGGGATGCCCAGGCCCTGTCATTGGAATCGGTAGATTCCGGATGGAGACAAAATGGCCCCCATGGCCTCTTGCCTTCCATCACCTGTTACCTTGATCTACCCGAAGTCCCGGGAAGCCCTGACTCTGTCCCTTCCCCCTGACTGGCTGCTGGGTGGAAGTTCTGTATATGGTAGTGTGGGGAAGTGCCGACCAGACTGGCTGGAGCCTTCTCAACAACCGTATGTTGTAGGTAGGCCAGTGGGTGGGACCTGGGTGAATGGAGTGTGTGACGAATATACATTCTATGTTGTGGCTGTCTAGTATCTGGTGGTTGACACAATGGTTGAGACAGCCCTGCCCGAAACCGGTATGATTGCAGCTTGGAGTGTTGAACGACTCGGTACTTGTCCCAATACACATAACTTGTTGTGAGTGTCCGGAGAGAAGTGAATGGCCTGAATGCCCTGTGTGCCTGATTGGCTGCCGGCCTGCATGAATGACCGTAGTCATGAATGGATGCTTGAGTGTGACCCAGCAGAATGAATGGGAGATCAACATTATATCTGGGGACCTCTCACTGCTAGGAATCGTGTTCAGAAGCTGAAGTCCACTACGACGAGTAACTGGAGTAACTGAAGCTTGATCATGAAGCCCTGCTGGACAAGATGAATTGCTGTTGCTCTCCTTCACAATCTGAAAGCTGCTGTGCTTCAAGAACTGACACAGAGAGGACCTGGTAAAGCGCCCTCTTCCCGAGCTATGAGGGACCATTATGCACAGCTTATCTTTGCCTAAGCTCCCTGGTAGACAAACCTTCGACAGGCTGCCGACCCGATACAGGGACTGCTGCGGAACTCCAAAGAGAAGCGCCCGGACTGTTGTCCGCCACTGTCGTCGACCGCCGTCGCCGACTGTAGCCACCGTGCTCCCGTTGCCTAAGAACTTCATTGATCCAAGGACGCTCTCGTCTGCATCGTCACTGCTGTATCCGGCTGGAGAAGGCCTGGCCGTCGACGCGCCGAGGAGCATCCACTGGTGGGTTTCCTTCCACCCTAAGACCACAGAGACGCCGATGACGTGATGCCCTTGCTGGGCCACAGTTCTTCAACTCTTTGCGGTCCAGAACTATCGACACCGAGATGCCCCGCACGCCTCTTCCTTGCAGGATGTTTACGCTTCCCCGTCAACGAGCACCGCTAGGAACGACACAGCCACTTCACCGTCGTAGCTCGACCTGTTCTCCGCCGGATGTTCCACGACCCGTGACTCCTGCCTGAAAGGGAGGACACTCAAGAAGGGCCGTCGATTCCCCGACGAGGAACGCTACAATGCCAGGTACTTTGGGGTTGCAGAACTATTGGAAAGTCTAGTGTGAACAATATATGGACTGGGCTTGTATCTTTCTTCTACAGGTTGCCCAGATGGGGCGTCTCCACACAGAACTGTGTTTAACGGTAGTTACCAGTATTCTGCCTATTGCTCAACCATCTTGCTTTCCTTCCTCTCTCTACTGCTGGTTTCCTCTTTATTTTGATCTGTGTGTCATTCTGACCGTATGCACTTTAATGAGATCTAATAACGTTAGTGGTACCACTTTAGAATTGTACATATTTGCCATTGTTGATTTTCGGAGTACAAAGTGAGTTATCGTGATCGTGTATATGACCTTGAATATTAATTATATAAAGACTGTGTTGTAACCGATACAGTGTGTGGACATTTCTTTGTGGGTGCTTGGGGACTACACTGTACTTAAGAACCAGCTCGCATCACCTCCTGAGAAGCTAGGCCTTGATTGCTTGACTATGTTACCATAATAGAGAATCTTGGCAGGGATCTCTGTGCTTCCCCTCTACCATATAGAGAGCGGAAGTGCAGACCCCCCCCCCTCCGGTCTTTACAATAGCCAAGCTTACGGGGCAGCCATATGAACAAGAATTGAACCAGTTGATGAGAGACTACTGGGGTACCCCACACAGCACCACCGGGAGACCCCCTGCGGAAATAATGTTTGGGCGGAACACACAAACACGGCTCCCACAAGCAAGACAGGTCAACCGCTCTCTTGAACTGCACAAGGAAGTGTGGGAAAGAGATGAGGCCGCGAAGGCTCGCATGAAGGCATATGCGGATACTCACCGTGGAGTGAGAACGCCCCAGATGGAGGTGGGCGATGTTGTAGCCGTAAAGCAGCCACAAACTCACAAACACACGTCCGTATTCCAGGAGGAACCCTTGCTGGTCACTCAAAAAAAAGGCTCCATGGTCACGGCCCAAGGCCCGGAAGGGTCTATTACTCGAAATTCCTTCCCTTGGATCATGACGGCTAAGTTGTCGTGTGAGTGCCCCTATTGACTATGCGTCTGATGACCCTTATCAAGGGGACCATGGTGACACCGAAGACTCCGATCAAGAAGTTCACGTGGAGAGCGCGATTGGCGGCAGCTCCCAAGTTCCTGTCAGTGCACGTCCGCAGAGGGCTCAAAATAAGCCTCGCTGATGGGTTGAGCAAATGGGTTAGCACGGCCTACCAGACCATCACCTGTTGTGAACCGTTTGGTAACTGTTTAAAATGGGGGGAGATGTCATGTTGATGTCGCCATGGACACAGGGAGGCGTGTTGTTGGGAAATGGAAATGACGGGAGAAAGGGAAGTGACCAGGTAAGGGGGGCGGGACGGGGACAGAGTTGAGGGGAAGTTTAATAAAGGAAGACACTGATATTTCCGCTCTATGTCCGTGTTATTTTGTAGCATGCCACGCCATCTCTCAGGCCTACCCACGGCCATGAAGGTGTCGACAGAAAAAAAAAACACCAAAATGGAGGCGGCACCCCGATAACCGGGGCAGGGTTCTCCTCCTCCTCCCTCTCCACCCCTGGGTAAGGGGAAGGGATAAAGCCAAGTGGTCCAAAACGCTGTGAAAGCCCGCAAAGGGTGACAAAAGAAAGGGGCGGGCCAAGCCCCATATAAGCGGTGGCATCCTGCTGCAAAGAACTTTCAGCAGAAGGACGCCCACTGCTGCTGAGGAGCTTTTTCTTTTCTAAGGAAGATGCTCAACTGCCCTCCATCTATTTGCACGTCACCCATCCTCAGGAAACCAGAACCCCTGCCATCCCTGTTCTCCGGTACCAACTCACTCACTCTGAAAGCCCCAAAGAAGGCTAATGTGAAGTCTGCCGTAAACAAGAACCTCTCAGACTCATTCCGGCAAACTCCTCCTAGGCATTCGATCATACTGTGTACAAGGCATAAATTAGTTTTCAAAAACTGATTAGCAGAGTTTGCTAATTAAATATTTCTTGATTAGCAAACAAACGTATATGATTAGCAATTTTGTACTAATATTTATAATATCACCAGAAATTATTTGTACCCAAGACATAAAATAAGCAAAAAAACAGCATTTTTGTGGACTGCTGAAGTGCGACATTAGTGAGATGATTGTCTGTAAAATGTAAAGGTTGGCTGCATGAATACACACAAATAAACAGATATAATAAAACAAAAGTCAGTCGACAACATTTAAAGAGAATATCACATGCACAGTAAACCATGTGAAGAATTTTTGAATGGACTAACCTAAGTTGAGCTGGGATGGGCATCTCACGCAGGGAGATCAAGGCTTCCTGAAAATCTTCCAGTTCCAGGTTACCCACGTCTTCTTCCCATTTCTGCTTAAGTTTTAAGAAGGGACGAGACTGAAAGTGTAGGGATAAGCTCATTTTGATGTTGGCATCGATCAGGGACTCTGCAGGGAGATCATAACCACCCCGGAATTGCAGGACCATAGCATGTTTGAACTGTGCATACAAGAAACCATTATATGTTGATAGTAAAAACCGTTGTTGGAGCAGTTCAAAGGACATTACGCATTTCTCAAAAATACATCGTTCAGCAAACACATGCGTTTAAGTGTACATTTCCTAGCAAAGATCAGCTTATGAATTTCGGGGAGATCTTTATTGCCACATAGGGCGAGCCCTCAGCTATCACTCCTCGCCATCCCAGCTGTGCTACACAAGTGTCCATTTAATTAGCAAATCTACAGAATTGCATAGCAAATTTCTATGTGACACTGCTTATTTTATGCCTTGGTGTAATTTCACCACGTCAGTGGGCCGCCTATCATTCGGCTTCCTATCGGCCTGTTTGGCCCAACCTTTCATTGCCATTACAATGTAGTGCTCTTTCATGGGATCTGTCCTGCCCCCCAATTTGTAGTAGTGCGCTATTGCCGACAAGTGATAGGCCATCCAAGATCTGGTCCTCCCGACCGCCAACACTATCCCACCAAAGCCCGTACTGGCAAATCCCTCTGTGACTCTGTCAACACCTCGCCCTGAAAGGCCAAGAACCGCTCCCAGCATGCTTTGTATCTCCTCGCTGTGCCAGGTGCTAGAGTGGTATAGATCAAGGAACTCAGATCCCCCCAACCATGCCCCACCACCCAGCACGCTTTGTATCTCCTCGCTGTGCCAGGTGCTAGAGCGGTATAGATGAAGGAACTCAGATCTCGCCAATCATGCCCCACCACTGTGCCTTGAATAGGGTCGTCATTCTTGCTTCCGGACAGCTCCCCCGAACCTTTTCCCACTGCAAATGAGAGAGAGTCAGCGGCCACGTTTTTTACCCCTGGAATATGTCGTGCCCTCACCTCTGCGTTCAGATTCAGCAGGCTCCTTGTGAGCTCTCTAAGCAGCTTCAGCACCCTGAGATTACTAGACGTCCCTTGGTGATGATCTGCACCACTGCCAAGTTGTCTGACCAGATCACCACCTTCTTGTCCTTCAATTGTCGGCCCCACATTTTAAAAGCCACTACGATAGGGAACAACTCTAGCAGCGTGATGTTCCTAGTAATCCCTTTGCGCTGCCACTCTGCTGGCCAAGCCTGACCGCACCACTCGCTCCCCAAGATGGCCCCAAATCCATGTGAACCTGAGGAATCAGTGAACAGTTTAAGCCCCTTGCCGCTGTACAGCTCCTCTCTCCATAGCAATACCCTGTTAAAGTCATCCAAAAATGCATCCCACATTCTGAGATCCTCCTTAACGTCCGCACCCAGGCAGACATGTTGTCTTGCATGCTGTAACCCCACTGTTTTAAGCTCGATGCTCCTTGCGAACACCTTCCCAGCGGGAATGACCTTTCCTGCAAAATTGAGGTTGGCCACCAGTGATTGAAGCTGCCTCTAGGTGGCTTTTCCCCTACCCCTCAACACCTTGATTGTTTCTTTCAATGTCAGCACTTTGTTGATGGGCAGCCAGCACTCCCCTGTGACTGAATCAATCTCAATCCCCAGAAAGGTCAGTGTCGTGACCGGGCCCACTGTCTTCCCCCTGGCCAGAGGTACTCCCATTTACTCCATCAGTCCCTGAAATGATCTCATGAGCGACCGGCACTCCCCTGTCCCCTTTCTACCGATAAACAAGAAATCATCAAGGTAGTGCAGGACCCCTCCCACCACGCTCCTTTGCCTTAATGCTGTAACGCTCACCTGATTCCCGCAGAGGCGCCGGTCTTGACTGGGTGAATGCCGTATCTTCAAAGGTGATGTGTAACACACGGTTGGCTCTTTGGGCTGGACCTCTGTGCACTGTATGTCTGACTCGAAGAGTAAGATGTCTGCAGATAGAAAATATGGGATTAATGAACTGGGGTTATTGGGTGCCTCTCTCCTCTTCCCTTTCTCTTCTCCTGTAGAACCCCAAAGGTTAACGCCCTCACCTTAGGTAAGTGAACGCCGAGCTCTCCATCTGCCTCGGGGCAGGGTGCCGTAACCAGTTTCTTCACTGGATAAGGGTGCAGGCCTCTTGACCTCAGAGGACTGCTGTCCGTCGTTAACTGCACGAACGGTAAGTTCTGGGAACTTCAAATGTCTTAAAAGTCTTTTGTAATGATATCTCTTGTTTTGCAGGGTTCCGGCAATGGCGGATGGCGGGCTGGTGAGAGTTGAGGATCGAACCCGCGTGAGGAATAGAAGCGCCTGGAAGCACGTAAGTAAGCGCTTGTAGCCTGCTTCACGATGCGCACTAACTGTCCCTTTTATCTTGCAGGTACAAGTTCGGAGCTTTAGAGAAGCTGAAGGGTGCTGGAATACCCACTGGATTCGGCGTGGGAAGGAGTAATGGCACGTCAGTAATAAAGTTGCCCAATGTCTTTAAACGCACCTTCTTTTGTCTTTCAGATTCGGGATGCAGCGCCGAAGGCCTCCGGAGCGTGCGAAGAGCTGGTAAGCTTTTGTCTTTCAGATGCCGGAATGCAGTGCGAAGACCTCCGGAGCCTGCGAAGAGTAGGTAAGCCTTTGTCTTTCAGATGCCGGAATGCAGCGCGAGGCGTTGGTGACAGCCGATGGACCAGGTAAGAGATGCGCTGCCACTGAAGACCGTTGTGCTAACCTGTTCTTTCTTTGTCTTTACAGGTGCTGCTGAAGACTGGATTCCAGGATGGTAAGCCTTTGTTCCCTTAGGCCCAGGATCAGAAGCAGAAGACACGATGAGCGTTCTGCTGCAGAGAATGCAGAATAACACAAAGCAAGATTCATCCATCGGGTGTGGTTTAAATAGCCTCCTGTAGTGCTTAGGTGTCTCCTTCCACAGCCACGCCTAGGTAAGAAAAGAGTTCCTGCTTTCCAGAAGAGTTCCAGTGTTCTGAACCTAGGGAGTGGCTCCTGCCCCACCCAACAGGAAAAGTAGTCCCAAACAGAAGAGGATCAGGGGTTCAACTGGCAGGTAAGTAAGCAGCATGGTCTGCTGCAGGTAAGTCCACCCAAGCATTATGAGCCCGGCGCTTCCAGCGCTGGGACTGGGCATCTTTATGAGCCTGGTGCCACTGGCGCCAGGACAGGGTCCAAAAGGTCCCAATTGGGACTGGCTGGCACTCGGAACCGGGGTTATGGGTCTGCTTCCAAGGGAGTCGGGCAAGTCCTGATCTTTTGGAAGCAGAGATCATGACAAATGCAAACTCCAAGAAGCTGCTGAATTTTTCAAAGTATGCACACGAAATAGCACAACCCATTGGCAAACATTTGTCAAAGAAGTAATCATCTTGCACCTTGAAGCCCATTAAATGAAAGCTCTCCTTGTGGATTGGCAACAACCGGAATGCCTACTCTATGTCTGCCTTACCCATCAGAGCACCTATCCCTGTGGCTTTCACCATCTCCACAGCCTCATCAAATGATGCATAATGAACCCTGCACTGCTCCTAAGCTATGCCGTCATTCACAGATTCACCTTCTGGGAAGGAAAGATGCTGTATCAATCAACCTGTACTGGCCCTCCTCTTTTTTGGGAACCAAACCCAAAGGTGATACCACAAAATTCTCCAATGGAGGGATGGCGAAAGGGCCCGCCACCCTCCCTAGTTTGATTTCCTTTCCCACTTTTTGTGCCAATACCTCCAGCATTACCAATGCTGACTTCAAATTGCTGGCCTCCCTGCCTACCTTCGTCCCAGTGAAAGGAATCCTGAACCCCCACCTAAAACCTTCCCAGAAAATTGTAGCATCGCTAATGTTATAATACATATTTAGAATAGGAATCATGGCCTGCAATAGTACTGATGTGTGTAAATGCCTTTTAATCATGCTTGGTTTTCTTCTTGGGTTTGACATTGCTTCGCTGCTTCCCTTCCCCAGAGACTGCCTACATGCGAAGGGTTTCCTTTTTTCTTACACAGTGATGGTTCGGCCTTGAGCCGTTTTCAATTCAAGAGGGACATGGACATGGCACTGGTAAAAATGGGCGTTACAGAGGGGAGGTTCGGGACTCATTTGTTTAGGATAGGGGCAGCCACCTCTGCGACAGGGATGGGCCTGGGTGCTGAGGCTATAAAGCAAATAGGGGGATGGACATCCGGGTGTTTCAGGAGGTACATCAGGCCAGAAAAAATGTAGCGCTAACAGCTTCCCTCTCATCTCCTTCCTAGTAGCGGCAGCACAAAGAAGGAGGCGGTCTGTCTGGGTGGTTGGGCATTCCTTGGTGTCAAAGGCCGGGGCAAACTGGACGGTCGAGCAGGAGGTGTTGACAGCTGGCGAGCCGGGATGAAATGGGCGCAGCTTCGGGGTCACATGTGCAAATTGCTCGGTAAGCAGCAAAAACCTGATGTCTTGATCACACACCTCGGGGGCAACGACTTAGCGAGTTTGCGGAGAGGGAGACTAATGAGGGAGATGATGTTTTCCTTGCAGGAGTTGTCAGCACAGCTCGGGGAGACCGAGATTGGCTGGTTGGAAATCATTCCGAGGCAGGAATGGAGGGGTGCCGAGAGTCACTCCGCTGTGGAGCAATCAAGAAGGAATTTGAATTGCGCAATGGCAAAATTCTGCAGGGGCAGAGGCTTCCTCCACATAAGGCACGGCTTGATCAACCTGAAATCCCCTGAATACTACTTGAAGGATGGAGTGCATTTGTCAGCATCGGGGATGGATCTGTTTTTTTGGAATGTGTGCACAAAGCTCTTGGAACTGTGAAGGAGGGAAGGGGGGAGCCACGGTGGGCGGTAACCCACCTTCGGCGTGGTGGTGTTTTGACGACCAGTGACAAGAGACAGACTGCGAATGAGCAATTGCAAAGCCGGAAGGGTCTTCGCTCTTTCAGACCAGTGCCTCATGGGAGCCTAAGCGGCGGGGGCGTCTGGTGGTAGCAATGAGGGATCAGCTTCCCCCCAAAAAACAGTGCTCTCTCAGCCCCGGAACACCTGCAGGGGCAGGCGGGTCTCAGACACGAAGGGTTGGGGGAGTTGTGCCTACTGTGGACTTTACTGGGAAAGGGGGGGAAGCAGGTTTTGGACACGGAGCAGTCGCCACACCTTTAGAACTATTTTCACTATTGTTTGCAGTGTTTTATTATGTGTGAAAATAAATATGTGGCCTTTTATGCCAAAAGAAGACATGTCTCATTCTGCACCTTACTGATGGGAAAAAGAAGGGGCCAAAAGAATGAGCAAGGGCGATATATGTTGACATAATAAATGGACAGATGCTCAAGTTATAACATTGCCATTGCCAAATGCCAACGCTTGTTGTTCTTATGGAGGAAACACATAATCTTCCTTTTGTTTATGTATATAATGTAGACCTGAAAACATAGATCGTGGAAGTTTTTCAATGTGCAAACAGCATAATACTGGAAAGGTGGAGTATAATACAAACCGCACGCATTGTCATGAATAGGGAGGGGCTGAAATAATTACACTGGGCACGCGACCATACAATGGTGCCCACAGACAGGAAGTTCGATGCCAAACCAGTTTCTGTTTGTTGCATTTGTGTAGTCTTTGCGCGCCTTTTTCACTGCATTTTAGATGTGTTGGCGCGCGTGCACGCATGCTGTTGTCACGTGCATTCTTGTGTTGTGTACTTAACGGAACAGCCATGCCATGAGGTGTTCATATTATCCACGTCCTCTTGAACGGTTACCCTGCCCGAGCCTGCAGCCTGCACTCGGTGTCTTGTTACAAAGAGCGGCGAAAGAGAGAGAGGCGGGCCCAGCGCGTGTCCTACCCCAGGCTGGGCGGGCTCTGAGCTGTGAAGGGCACTGCTGGGGACAGAGCGCTATAGAACCCACAGGTGCCTCTGACCCCCGGGAAAGCGGCCACCTCTGTGCAGACCCACGGTGACCAAGAGGGAAGTAGCAGGACTCCCACAGCACCTCAGGTAGGCGAGAGGGCTCGAGGCACGACACCCCCTCCCCAACCGAAGCGGCACCCTTGCTTCTGACTCTAGCATGACCACAGGCTGTGGCACTGAAGGCACCCTGAAGTACACCAAGAATACCTCACGCCAGCTATCTGCTCAGCCGCGACTATAACGGTAGCAAGGCCAGGAATGCAGCACCCCAGATGTAATCTCTCAAAACAACCCCTGCCCCCAGTAATACCGCCCCCTCAGTCCTCAGCCCATGCCACCCTCTGCAGTCGCACCACTCCGACCTCTTCCACCTCAGCATATCTAGCAATAACATACTCCTAGTTCCACAAATACCGCTTTCTACGCGCACAATGTGGCAACAACTGAAACTACACATACCCCCCTCGACACATAATTCTTGTAGCCAATATCACCCTCGAAAGTAGAGTTCTAATAACCAACCACTAAACACACACGCCCTGCCTGTCCCCAGTACCAACCTCTACGCCTCCTCGCCCACAAACCACCTTCTATAACCTTCACCAACAACTCCTCTACACCCCCACCTACTGCACTGCCTTCTACCCCCTCACTTTGTCCATAGCTATTTCGTCCTTAACGATTAAAGCATTTACACGACCACCACTCCCACAACAATAGCATACCCGCCAGCACCCTCGTATACCAATTCCATGCTCCCCAGCCCATCTGACAATTCCACCCTCTTCACTCCCGCAACCATCAGAACCAGACCTGCAAGCAACACAACCATAAAAACGCGCCCTGCGGCAACGCAACGACCACCCTCTGAGCTCCAAAGAAAACAATACGGGGGGGGGGGCTGAAGTATGGCAGGGGCCGCGGGCGCCAGGCTCTTCACAAACGGAATATAAGCAGATATGCCATCTGGGGGGTGGGGGCGGGGGTGTCAGGAGGTATTCGCAACACTATATTTATTATTGGGGTGGGGGCTTGACAATATTTCTACTCACGGTGGGACTCAGCATACACAAGTTTGAATACCACTGCACTACAATATTATCCTCCTGTAGACCCTCACCCGCAATATGACATTCTGCCCCCAACCTGTTTCTAATACCAACTCCGCATATTCCATGAACAACTTCTACTACGTATTGCTACAAAAAGCCCCTCCTCGCCCCAACATGTAATATATTACCATAACTACACCATCGCTAGCACCTTTCCCCCTGCAGGCGCCGCTGCTCGCAGAATAAGCGTTGCTCTTTCACACAGTTGGGTCTCTGCCAGGCTCGTGTGATGGAAACAAACTTGGGAGCGCTTCCCAAAATATGCTGCCACTACGCTGCTTCCAGACCTCGTGACAGAACGGGAACGTGTCTCGTACCCCTCCTGCTCCCGGTCCTCGCCGCAGCAGCCAGTCGCTCTCGGCGGTGCACGCCCATGACCACATCCTGCAACCCCGTGCACGCCCAGGACCAGCCCCTACACACCCTGAAACCCTCGTGCACGGCCAAGACAAGCCCCTGAACACCCTGCAACCCCCATGCATGCCCAAGACAAGCCCCAACACAGCCTGCAACCCCCACGCACGCCCAAGGCAACCCCTTACACACCCAGCTAATCCCGTGCACGCCGAAGACCAGACTACACAACCAGCTACCCCCGTGCACGCCCAGGTCCAGCCCCTACACACCCTGCATCCCACGTGCAAGCCCCTGCAACACCTATGCATGCTCAAGACAAGCCCCTACACACCCTGCAACCTCCATGCACGCCCAAGACAACCCCTTACACACCCAGCTACCCGCGTGCACGCCCAGGACCGCCCCTGCACACCCTGCAAACTCAGTGCAAGCGCCCGCACACCCTGCAAAACCCATTCATGCCCAAGAAAAGCTCCTATACACCCTGCAGCCCCCATGCACACCCACGACAAGCCCCTACACACCCTGCAACCCCCGTGCACGCCCAGAACCAGCCCCTACACACCCTGCAACCCTTTTGCACGGCCAATACAAGCCCCTGCACACCCTGCAACCCCCATGCATGCCCAAGACAAGCCCTTACATACCCTGCAGCCCCAAGACAACCCCTTACACACTCAGCTACCCTCGTGCACGTCCAAGACAAGCCCCTGCAACCCCCATGCATGCCCAAGACAAGCCCCAACACAGCCTGCAACCCCCAGGCACGCCCAAGGCAACTCCTTACACACCCAGCTACCCCGTGCACGCCGAGGACCAGCCCCTACACACCCTGTCACCCATGCAAGACTACACAACCAGCTACCCCCGTGCACGCCCAGGTCCAGCCCCTACACACCCTGCATCCCACGTGCAAGCCCCTGCAACACCTATGCATGCTCAAGACAAGCCCCTACACACCCTGCAACCTCCATGCACGCCCAAGACAACCCCTTACACACCCAGCTACCCCCGTGCACGCCCAGGACCAGCCCCTACACACCCTGCAACTCCTGTGCAAGCGCCTGCACACCCTGCAAAACCCATTGATGCCCAAGACAAGCCCCTACACGCCCTGCAACCTCCATGCACGCCCACGACAAGCCCCTACACACCCTGCAACCCCCGTGCACGCCCAGAACCAGCCCCTACACACCCTGCAACCCTTTTGCACGGCCAAGACAAGCCCCTGCACACCCTGCAACCCCCATGCATGCCCAAGACAAGCCCTTACATACCCTGCAGCCCCAAGACAACCCCTTACACACTCAGCTACCCTCGTGCAAGCCCCAACACAGCCTACAACCCACACGCACGCCCAAGGCAACCCCTTACACACCCAGCTACCCCCGTGCACGCCCAGGACCAGCCCCTACACATCCTGCAACTCCTGTGCAAGCGCCTGCACACCCTGCAAAACCCATTGATGCCCAAGAAAAGCCCCTACACACCCTGCAACCCCCATACATACCCAAGACAAGCCCCTACACAACCTGCAACCCCCATGCATGCCCATAATACGCCCCTACACACCCTGCAACCCCTGTGCACGCCCAAGACAAGCCCCTACACATCCTGCAACCCAATGCAGGCCCAGGACCAGCCCCTACACACCCTGCAACCCTCATGCACGCCCAAGACAAGCCCCTGAACACCCTGCAACCCCCATGCATGCCCAAGACAAGCCCCTACACACCCTGCAGCCCCCATGCCCGCCCAAGCCAACCCCTTACACACCCAGCTACACCCGTGCACTCCCAGGACCAGACCCTACACACCCTGCAATCCCAGTGCAAGCACCTGCACGCCCTGCAAAACCCATTCATGCCCAAGACAAGCACCTACACACCCTGCAACCCCCATGCATGCCCAAGACAAGTCCCTACACACCCTGCAACCACTGTGCACACCCAAGACAAGCCCCTGCACAGCCTGCAACCCCAATGCACGGCCAAGACAAGCCCCCACACACCCTGCAACCCTGTGCAAGCCCAAGACATGCCCCCATACACCCTGCAACCCCCATGCATGCCCAAGACAAGCCCCTACACCCTGCAACCCCCGTGCACGCCCAAGACAACCCCTTACACACCCTGCAACCCCCATGCATGCCCAAGACAACCCCTTACACACCCTGCAACCCCCATGCATGCCCAAGACAACCCCTTACACACCCAGCTACCCCTGTGCACTCCCAGGACCAGCCCCTACACACCCTGCAACCCCATGCAAGCCCTTGCACATCCTGCAACCGCCATGCATGCCCAAGATAAGCCCCTACACACCCTGCAGCCCCCAAGCACGCCCAAGACAACCCTGCACACCCTGCAACCCCCATGCATGCCCAAGACAACCCCTTACACACCCAGCTACCCCTGTGCACTCCCAGGACCAGCCCCTGCACACCTTGCAACCCCCATGCATGCCCAAGACAATCTCCTACACACCCATCTAACCCTGTGCACGCCCAGGACCAGCCCATACACACCCTGTGCAAGCCCATGCACACCCTGCAACATCCATGCATGCCCAAGACAAGCTCATACACACCCTGCAACACCCATGCATGCCCAAGACAAACCCCTGTACACCCTGCAAGCCCCATGCATGACCAAGACAAGCACATGCACACACTGCAGTCCCCATGCACGCCAGTACAACCCCTTAGACACTCAGCTACCCCGTGCACTCACAGGACCAGCCCCTACACACCCTGCAACCACGTGCAAGCCCCTGCACCCCCCAATCCCCCATGCATGCCCAAGACAAGCCCCTACATACCCTGCAGCCCCCATGCACGCCAAGACAACCCCTTACACACCCAGCTACCCATGTGCACCCCAGGACCAGCCCCTGCACACCCTACAACCCCCGTTCAAGCCCCTAAACACCTTGCAACACCCATGCATGCCCAAGACAAGCCCCTACACACCCTGCAACACCCATGCATGCCCAAGACAAGCCCCTACATCCTGCAACCCCCGTGCACGCCCAAGACAAGCCCCTGCACAGCCTGCAACCCCAATGCACGGCCAAGACAAGCCCCCACACACCCTGCAACCCTGTGCAAGCCCAAGACAAGCCCCCATACACCCTGCAACCCCCATGCATGCCCAAGACAAGCCCCTACACCCTGCAACCCCCGTGCACGCCCAAGACAACCCCTTACACACCCTGCAACCCCCACGCATGCCCAAGACAACCCCTTACACACCCAGCTACCCCTGTGCACTCCCAGGACCAGCCCCTACACACCCTGCAACCCCATGCAAGCCCTTGCACATCCTGCAACCGCCATGCATGCCCAAGATAAGCCCCTACACACCCTGCAGCCCCCAAGCACGCCCAAGACAACCCTGCACACCCTGCAACCCCCATGCATGCCCAAGACAACCCCTTACACACCCAGCTACCCCTGTGCACTCCCAGGACCAGCCCCTGCACACCTTGCAACCCCCATGCATGCCCAAGACAATATCCTACACACCTATCTAACCCTGTGCACGCCCAGGACCAGCCCATACACACCCTGTGCAAGCCCATGCACACCCTGCAACATCCATGCATGCCCAAGACAAGCTCCTACACACCCTGCAACACCCATGCATGCCCAAGACAAACCCCTGCACACCCTGCAAGCCCCATGCATGACCAAGACAAGCACATGCACACACTGCAGTCCCCATGCACGCCAGTACAACCCCTTAGACACTCAGCTACCCCGTGCACTCACAGGACCAGCCCCTACACACCCTGCAACCACGTGCAAGCCCCTGCGCCCCCCAATCCCCCATGCATGCCCAAGACAAGCCCCTACATACCCTGCAGCCCCCATGCACGCCAAGACAACCCCTTACACACCCAGCTACCCATGTGCACCCCAGGACCAGCCCCTGCACACCCTACAACCCCCGTTCAAGCCCCTAAACACCTTGCAACACCCATGCATGCCCAAGACAAGCCCCTACACACCCTGCAACACCCATGCATGCCCAAGACAAGCCCCTACACACCCTGCAACCCCCGTGCACGCCCAAGACAAGCCCCTGCACACCCTTCAACCCCATGCATGCCCAAGACAAGCCCCTGCACACCCTGCAACCCCCATGCATGCCCAAGACAAGCCCCTGCACACCCTGCAACCCCCATGCACGCCGAAGGCAACCCCTTACACACCCAGCTACCCCCATGCATGCCCAAGACAACCCCCTTCGCAATGCAACCAGCTACCACTGTGCACGTCCAAGACAAGCCCCCACCCACCCAGCTGTCCGCGTGTATGCCCAAGACAAGCCCCTGCACTGCACACTCAGCTACCCCGTGCACGCCCAAGACAAGCCCTTAAACACCCAGCTGCCCACGTGCACACCCAAGAGAAGCCCCTTCACACCCAGGACCAGCTCCTACACCAAGCAACCCCAGGACACACCCCTGCACACCCAGCTACTCGCGTGCACGGCCAAGCCTGAACACAATCGTTAGGCGCACCGTACGTTCCTGTGATATCTATCTGAGATAGTGATTTATTTACCCCCAACACCTTCCATTGTACGGGTGTGCAAGTACGGTCCTTTCCAGAGTGCGGCAGTGTTGGTGTATTTCTGCCTGCATGGGCGGCCCATTTGCCAACAGCCCCACAGTTTTGTGCGGTGACTTTACATTACCATACAATAATGGTTTATTCACATGGGAGACACACGTAATTCTATCTCTGAACCGTTCGTGGTGAGCTTGCATTTTATTTTAAACACGTCATTGGCAACTCCTCGAAATGTAGGATTGAGTCTCTTCTGTTTTTTGGACACACACTTTGAAAGTTTCTGCATTTTGTACTTCCTTACTAAAATATTCCCCATTCTAAAGCAAGTTAAAGTGAAACAAGAAGCCGCCCTCTTCCTGCTGCAAAGTCTCTCTTGAGTGGGCCCACTTGTTTGTATGCTTGCTTTGAAACAGGGATCTCGGTGGCCCGATAGCTATGGAATGGAAAGCTGTACACAGCGATTGCCATTGATTATGATGAATTCAAAGCTATCTACCCATCACCTTTTAGTGTTGCGTTTGGTGCATGTGTTAAACAAAGAGAAAAAAAGTCCACAGGCGCTGAACACGGCTAAATGACCTGTTGTTTGGGCAAGTACTCACTTGAGAGGCCGGAGCCACATTTTATCTCATTGTACCTTTCACAGAAGGGAAATATTCATTTGCATGCTATGGCAATTCTCTTCTGGACAAGAGTACCAACAGCAACCCCAAACACGTGTTTCAGCCTTGTTGGACCTCATCAGTGAGGTGGAGCTGTGCCTCTCTGAGCACAGTGAGCAAGGGGTCCACGTCTGGATGACCCTAGGAAATTTAGGGTGACTAAACTTAAGTCCTTTAAACAATCAAACAATAGTCCATAGGCTCCCCACTGCGAGAACGAACACGGCTAAATGACCTGTTCTTTGGGAAGCTACCCACTCGAGAGCCCGCAGCCACTCTTTAGCTCACTGTACCTTTCACAGAATGGAAATATCCATTTGCATATCAGTCTTTGTCCGCATGGGCCGCCCCAGCCCTGGGTGAGTGAAAATTCTTGACAATACAAAATATTAGATCGGAACTATGGTCAACTTTAGATTACAAGGACAAAATTGGATATCCCAGTGCGGCCTCCTGAGGTCAGAGGACATCTGGTGACAGAGACAGAATCTCTTCAGCCCATCAACTCTCAAAGAATAAAAGGCTAATGGCTTTTACACCAGCCTTAAATCAACATTCAGCCATAGATTTGGGAGGCTCTGAACCACGTGTTATCAGCGATATTAATCAAAACACAAGAGTAAACAGGGACACCAGATACTTTAAACTCCGGTCACACCTGGTTAGTTTCAACAGACAAAAACAAAAAAGAGGACCGGAGTGAAAGTGAATCTGTGTAGAGAATGCAAGTAGACAGAAATCTCCACTACTATTGCAATGTTAAATTCCATCCAACATTTAGAACTTGAAACATTTGTATTGGACAAGAAAAAATTCTATTCTCACCCGATTCATCATATTCTCACAATTTTATTGTACTAAAGAAGTCCATCAATAGAATACTAACAAAATAAATATAAAGGTGAAATATTACAATTTGTTTTGATACAATTGTGCAGTTTAAAAATATGTATAACATACATGAAAATCTTAATTTAAGCAGTAGAAAAAAACTTTTTCACAAACAATTTGCAATTTTTTTTCACCAAAAACAATTCATGAAAGATGCACATACCAGACAGAAACTCCCCTCAACTAAATTGAACAGTCACTGAAAACAAACTGAACACACCTCAGTAAGTGTATAACATACATCAAAAGTAAATCAAACATAAATGATACCAATAATCAAAGTCACCTATTTCCCACTAAAAAGGGCGGGGGAAACAATTTCTTTTTTACAAAAAATGAAAAACGGTTTAATGTAATGACTACCAAACTAGCAAAGTTTAGCAGGTGTATATTGCCAGGTCATACTAAATAGGACCCATAAGAACCCAACATGTTTCTTTCCATTAAACCACAATCTTCTGTTATATGGAAATTCTTAAGGGGTTTAATAGCGTTGGTGGTCTTGTTGGTATGGTACTTCATAACAATTATTTGGTGGTAGAGTCATGCTACTTGAGTTCACCTACACATAGAGATGCACATTGTTACTGAACTTGTATCATTCATAGTTCAAGCTACTAGATGTGGCATAATGAATGAGTCACGTGCAGGTCAAAACAAGTTGGACCGAGTAGACGAAGCTCACACTTACCCTATTGGCAATCAATTAGTCAATCAGGGCAATTTGGCAGGAATATCAATTTCCTCATTAGGCTGAGACTGTCGCAACAAACCAAAAAACAGAAGGGGACATACAGGGCCAAAACATGACAGAACAGAAGAAAGGACACGAAGAAGGAGTTATTAGAGACATTCTCTGGGCCAATTTTGTTTAGCAAATGCCACAAGAAGAGTTAATATATTCTATGATCATCTATTCCGAACAAATATTTACCCCTTGATCACCACAGGTGAAATTCTATTTATTGTTTCGAATCCAGTGCAGATCAGCGTGCACACTCCCAAGTGTGAATTGGTGCGGTCATCATCCTTCACAGGTACAAGTCTCTAATCAACCTGTCATACAAATGCAGGGAGATCCGACACCTGTCAAACTCCAGAATCACTCCCTTCAGGTAAATATCACCTATACAGAAAGGCATCACTGGTCTCGTATTAGAAAAAGCTTAAATTAGAAAAACCTTACTTGATGATTGGTCTCCTGGGGTGAAGAAAATGTCTTGGTTGCTCCCACCTCTCTTGGAAGAGGTAACAAATCCTTTCTCTCAAGCTTTATTCAACTACAGCTTCATCAGTGCTGTAAGTGTAAACACAAAATGCGATCTGTCACTAACAAGCACTGGGCCTGTGAAGTTCATTCTGCATGATCTCGCCAAGCATTGGAATTAGCCGATAGATTGGTTAAAAGGCTAATATTCATGAAGTCACTACTCATCAGTGATGCACATCCTGAAGTGCAAATCCTTGTGTCAAATATGGAGGGACACCCCTTACGATGTCTCGTTAAATTCATATCGAGCAGCACTCGTTTTCCGTCAGAGATGGTGAAATATCAAGAAACTTAAACTTATGTCTAATGGCTAAGCCACAACGTCAAATGTAACCCACGGAAGTCATTCAAAATCAATACCGTTCCACGTAGTTGTGCTAATTGTGTTGCTAATGAGCTCTCCGACACGTGTATCCCAAAACATCGGTCCCGGAACATGAATTTAAACTGCTAGTCACAATAAGCCCACAGATTCTTTGAACCGCATTCTTCACGGCCATTGTATGTAGCGGTAGTCCCACATCGATCCCGACCATCGGGAACACTCACCTTTGGTATTCTTATCAGCATCTTCATAGCACGCAGACTCATATTCTTATCAGTATTTCCATAGCACGCTGACTCATAAAAGTTCTCTCCACCAAACCTTAGAGGACCGACTACCAGTGTCCATTGAATAGTAGTCCTTCCTCTCTCACCACATGTTCTGCTAATCAGATGATATGCACGATGGCCATCTTTAAATGTCTTCCGCACTAAGCGTTATACTTAAGCCCCTACTAGCAAAGCTTATATAATAGCCAATGGATGTTAGGGAGAATTCTCCAAAATGGCTAATTTCCCTTACCTACTGAGTCTCTCAGCAGCTTTGCTGGATTTCTAGGATTTACCTTTTTCACTTGGTAAGAGTGTGAGCCTTTTTTCCCACTCTTACATGTGTTTTTCTGTGTGTGTTTAACATTTTTGTGTTCATAGACTGCGGAGCCTCATCTACCCCATAGGCATCATCTTTTTACTGTGTGTCACACAGCACCTTCAGTGCAGTGACACAGGTTTGTCTTTTTAGACTTCCCAACTCAGACTCCATTTTCTGGGACTGACTACTGTCTACCAGAACATGTAAAGTTGCCATTGACTTTATTAGTCTTTTTAAATCCAGAGACCCAGTACAAACTATCTTACATAGAGTTCTGGAAAGAGTTACTAGTTATCCCTTTTTGTCTTTTTCTCATGGAACATTATTTCGTTCCCTTTTCATTAAGATTTGTCTGGTGGCAGTGGTATATACCCTATTTTTCTTACCACGGTTATTTTGAATAGCCCTGTTATTGTTTTAGGCTATCTTAGTAGCCTTGAACTTAAACCCCCTGGACCATATTTGTTTTTATTTGATTCCAACTGGGTTTATTCGCCATTTCTTTTTGTAAAAGTCTTTCTTGTGTTTTACTGTGCGTGCCAAACCAGGTTTGGTCCCTTTGTTCACCGACCTTTGGCGGGCTTCTGCACAGAAGCCCTCCTTAGGCGCCTGAAAGTCTGGGTAGGCAGGATGTGAGGAAGGGGTATTAGGACCCCTTCCATGGGTTCCCTTGGTCACCCAAGTCGCACTCCTGTTTGATTGGCTAGATGACTGTCCCACCGGGACAGCCACCCTGTTGTGTGATTGACAGCCAGGCTGTGTGAATGGGGGAAAACTGCATAAAAAGCAGGTCGCTGGGACTGAGAAGGCAGAGTCGCCACTGGATCGAGAGAACCGAAGAGAAGTTGACAGAAGAGGACCTCTACCGTGACTGAACCTCCCGGTGAAGCCCTGCTGCTGGTCCGAATCTCCAAACTTCCACGACAGGGAAGATCTGCAAGAAATCTTCTCCCCTTGAGCTGGTGGGAACAACCAGTACGCCAAACTGCAAGCCAGGCCTCCCTCCTCTGGTCGTATTTGCTGTGCACAGCTACAGTGCTCCGAATAGCCAGGAGGAACGGACCCTGCTTGGGTTTTAAGGAGCGCATCTTTTATTCGTCGCTTTCCTCCGCTGCTGGTTTCTTCCCTGGGCAGTGCAGGACCCTCCATTCTTCATCCTTCTTGCCAGTCCGACAGTCGCTTCAGGAACCGTGAGCCTGCAGGACCTGCCAGGAACGTCTGCCTCAGCTACAGCATTCTTCTGCTCTAAAGGTACTGTGCTAACCCGGTTGTTCGTTTTATCCGGCCGCGGTGAAAGTGTGTGAAATCTTTCGCCAATCCAAGGGCTTGCCCTTCTCTATTCTTTAAAGTAACTTTTTGTCCGACCAACTTTGTTCTGAACTCTTGGCAAAGACTTTGACTTTGGCCCAGGCCTCTTGATTTGATTCCATCACTGTAGTTCCTTTTTCTAGATTGCCCTGCTTACTTACGTATTGGTGTTGCTCAACTTTTGTCTAACTTTGTCTTTCCCTCTGTTTTAAATTACTGGAGTGCCATTTTGCTCACACTTCATTTTGAGCCTAACTTGTCCAGAATCTATTGGGTGTGGTGTAGTGTATTACGATTGTGATTTTTCAACTCCTTGATAATAGTGAAATGTTTTATAAATGATGTGTAAATAAATGTATATTCTTTTACTCAGAAACCTTGAGTCAGTGTTTGTTTGAATCATAGTAATTGCTGTCCTTGGTGTAACTATTGATACTGCTCACTTTACTCTTGAGATAAGTCTGGCTGCTCAGCCATCGCTACCACTTTACTGTGTAGTACATCCTTGTACCAAAGGTGAATTTGCACTGTCACTTGTAGTCTTAATTGTGTGTGCTGTTCCCAAAGATTACTGCATATAATTCTACCTAACAATGGATTATAACCGTGTCTCAAGGAGAGGGACTGTATTACAGTCACTATCCCTATTTCTACAAAAACAGAACGACTCTAAATCGTCTTGTCCAATTAGAGTGCCACCCCAAGCGGTCTTCATTTTTTCAATTTCCCTTCAAAACTAACACGAGTGACAAACTCAAATCGATGGCCACCATGATATCATGATTCAAATAAATTCATATTATCATCACATTTAGCCTTCTAACTCAGCTGGCATCAATAAGCCAATCTAGCTGCTAATTGAGACATATGAGACAGCGTTTAGTTAAACATTTCAGCCTCACCTCTTCCTTCATTAATGTTTTTTTTAATCTGTACTAGTATTGTTAGTGAAGACTTTTTTCAATACTGACCAAATCAGTTCTTTGCATCTATGGTCATGAGAGACAAAATGTCCAACTATAGGGGCTGTCATCACTTTATTTCTAATGCAGCTTTTATGCTCAATGATTCTGGTTTTGATTTTACATTCTGTTTTCCCCTATGTATAGCTTCGGCATGGACACCAAATAGCATAAACTACCCAACTGGTGTTGCAATTTGTAAACGATTTTTGTTGCCACGGCTTCACTAGACCAATGTCTACATTTGTAGTTCTCCGGGTCTGAGGACAACATCTGCACATGCCACATGGGGCATGGCCTTCTGTTTTTTTTTGACCCCATTGTTCCGTGATTGTGAGTTGTTGGGTAACTGCATTTAAAATATCGTCGGTGGTCAGTAATTCTTTCAAATTATTCCCTCTCTTACAGGCACATCTGAGAATCAGGACTGCATTTGTACTTTTAGAAAGGATGTGCCAATTTCCTTTAATTATCTCATTAATTTTATTTGATAAGATAAGGGTTTGTAAGTGCTAACGAAAACTAAACTGTCAGCTTCATCTGTGGGTGTTTTCCTCTTGTACTGCAACAGGGCTCCACGAGGGTTATTTGAGGCCCATTTTAATGATTGTTTCACAACTTTTCTCGGGTACCCTCTGCAAATTAAATTATTGCTCAGTGCTTCTGATTCTTTCAAACAAACATTCTTACTGGTACTGTTCCATTTAAGCCTTAAGAGCTTCCCAAAGTCCTCAAGGCTTTGGGATGGCAACTATCGTACAGAAGCAATGAGTTTCGGTCTTTGGATTTATGGAAGGGTTTTACCTCCAGAGTGTTCCTGTCTGTATTCAGAAAGATGGTTCAAATCCAGGAAATCAATCTGGGTTTTACTGTGACTCATAGTGAACTTTGAGAATAGATTAATCTCGTTCAACCAGTTGAAGAAGGATAGTAGGTATTTCTCATCTCTGTGCCAGATCATCATTATATCATTGATGTACCTCTTCTAAAAGGTCTGATGATGTAGAAACGGATGAGTGTTTTTGAAAATCCTACTCTGTTCAACACAATCAACATAGAGGTTGGCTAATGTGCGTGCCACCGCTGACCCCTTGGCGGTGCCATGGATCTGTTGATAAAACTTGTTGTTGAACATAAAGTAGTTCTCCATCAATGACATAGTTGTACACCACAGTATAAAGGAGTTTTGGTGTCAAGCCCACCTTCCTTTTCTCGGGTAGTAGTTCCTCGATCATCTCCAGGGTAGGCATCTGGGGGATCTTTGTGAATGGGCAGACTATATCAAGAGTCACCAATATATCAGGTTTATCGTTAAATGAGAAATTCTCAACTATGTTGATAACACTGGTGGAATCTTGTATGTATGTATGTCCCTATGTCCTTCAAATACCCTTGAGATAATGATTGGCAAACTTTGCCAATGGTTCCAATAATGAGTTAGTACCCGAAACTATGGTCTCCCAGGTGGGTTAACCAAGGCTTTATGCACTTTAGGTAGTATGTAACATTTTGGAGTGCTAGGATCAAGCTTCACCAGATATTCTGCTTCCTTTTTGGTTATCCAATTTCGCTCCCTTGCTTTCTCTATTTTGTTTGCTATAAGGGATTTAAGACGGATGGTTGCATCACCGTCTAGCAGTTTGTAGAACGTGGTCTCCGCTAGTTGCCTATCACACTCTGTAATATATCCAGGAGTACAATGGCAACACCTTTATCTGCACTCCTTATGACTATTGCTTTGTTGTTCTTAAGTGTCAAAATAGTTTGTTGTTGCAACCTGGAGCAATTCTGGAAGACTTGATCTTTATTTGTCTTCTCTAAAAGATCAAGTTCGGAAAGTGCTCTCCGCTCAAAAACAATTGATTCCAGACTGTGACTGGCTACATGGGTGAAAAGTTTGATGGATTATGGAGGCCGCTATTGCTTGATTCCATCTCAAAATGGTTATCTTTAAAGTATTGTTTTAGGTGAATCGTCCGTAACAGTTGTTGAATTTCAAGACAGGAGTTAAAGCTGTCATAAGTAGAAGTGGGAACAAAGCCGTACCCTTTCTCTAGTACAGACATTTCCTCTTTAGTTGGTGTATATGAAGACAAGTTAATCAATAGGCTGTCTTGCTTCGTGTCTGTCTGGGTTCGTAATCCCACATCATCATGTCCCTGTCTAAAAAATTGGAAGTCGAAGGCCTCTTACTCCTTTGAGTGGAACAGAATGGTTGTTGCCTCCGTCTAATATTACCATTGCCTCTTCCAGTACCACATGGTTGTTTCCTTGAGTTGGGATCACTCATAGAACCATTGTCATCTGAGCTGGCCGAACTGTATGAGGTATTGCTGAAGTGTACATTTTTTCTATTGTTTCTCGAAGCACCATCGTACATTTGATCAGGTACATAATAATCTTAGATATACTGCAAGGCTTTTTCATGCTTGTAATCAGTATGTCTTTCTTTAGTCACCTGATTCTATCCCTCACCGTTAGCTCCTTGAAATCATTCATTTCCTTTATAATTTCACGAAGTCGCTTTTTTAAGGTTTAAAGTGGAATCCATTTCTTAATTTCTTCTTCTAATTTAACCAATTCTATGCCCTGCTTCTCTGTCATCTCCTTGGCGGTATCAATAATCAGAATAAGCCAATCGCTGCCACATTTGTTGGCTATATAACTCCAAAGTATTACAAATTATTTGTTGTCTAAGAATAAGCAAGGCTCATACCATACGACTAGACCCTGAGGTAAAACTCCACTCCTCAGGTATTCCAGCATGATCGTCCTGTGGGGTTCGGTATGGATCAATCTTTTTTTCAGTTGGAAAAGTTCATCCCAATTGCTAATGTTTATTATAGGGGAGCACTCACCCTCATTGGAGAATAGTGATGACCTTGCCAGCAGGTTCGTTACATACTTATCATCATAGCTGTGGGTCTTATCTGCCGCCATTTTATGGGGTAGCAATAGATCAGGTGTTTATAGTGACTCACAAAGAGAGAGACAGACACTAAAGACCCTTCTTTTCAATTGGCTCAAGTGACACAGTCAGCTTAT
Source organism: Ambystoma mexicanum (assembly GCF_040938575.1). Lineage (NCBI taxonomy): Eukaryota > Metazoa > Chordata > Amphibia > Caudata > Ambystomatidae > Ambystoma > Ambystoma mexicanum. The sequence goes on along the minus strand of NC_090936.1, from coordinate 970,128,213 downwards.
AGTAAGTATATTGTCCAACGGCAGATAGCTCTGCACAACAATCAAAACACAAGAGTAAACAGGGAGACCAGGTACTTTAAACTCCGGTCACACCTGGTTAGTTTCAACAGACATAAAGACAAAAAAAGAGGACTTGAGTGGAAATGCATCTGCGTAGAGAATGCAAGTAGACAGAAATATCCACCACTATTGCAATGTTCAATTCCATTCAACATTTAGAACTTGAAACATTTGTATTGGACAAGAAAACATTAAATTCTCATCCAATTAATCTTATTCCCACATTTTTATTGTACTAAAAAAAGTCCATCAATGCAATACTAAAAAATCAATATAAAGATGAAATATTACAAATTGTATTGATACAATGGTGTAGTTTAAAAATATGTAAAACATACATCAAAATCTCAATTTAAGCAGTAGAAAACTCAGAAAAAATGTTTAACAAACAATTTTCTAAAATCTTTTTCAAAAACAATTCATGAAAGATGCACATACCAGACAGAAACTCCACTCAACTAAATTAAAAAGTCACAGAAAATAAAATGATCACACCTCAACAAGTGTATAGCATACATAAAAAGTAAAACAAACATAAACATGAAAAACTGTTAAAGGTAATGACTACCTAACTAGAAAAGTCTAGTAGGTGTATCTTGCCAGGTCATACTAAATAGGACCCACAAGAACCCAACATTTTTCTTTCCATTAAACCACAATCTTCTGTTATATGGAAATTCTTAAGGGGTTTAATAGCGTTGGTGGTCTTGTTGGTATGGTACTTCATAACAATTATTTGGTGGTAGAGTCATGCTCCTTGAGTTCACCTACACATAGAGATGCACATTGTTACTGAACTTGTATCATTCATAGTTCAAGCTACTAGATGTGGCATAATGAATGAGTCACATGCAGGTCAAAACAAGTTGGACCGAGTAGACGAAGCTCACACTTACCCTATTGGCAATCAATTAGTCAATCAGGGCAATTTGGCAGGAATATCAGTTTCCTCATTAGGCTGAGACTGCCGCAACAAACCAAAAAACAGAAGGGGACATACAGGGCCAAAACATGACAGAACAGAAGAAAGGACAACAAGAAGGAGTTATTAGAGACATTCTCTGGGCCAATTTTGTTTAGCAAATGCCACAAGAAGAGTTAATATATTCTATGATCATCTATTCCGAACAAATACTTACCCCGTGATCACCACAGGTGAAATTCTATTTATTGTTTCGAATCCAATGCAGATCAGCGTGCACACTCCCAAGTGTCAACTGATGAGGTCATCAACCTTCACAGGTATAAGTCTCTATTCAACCTGTCCTACAAATGCAGGGAGATCAGACACCTGTCAATCTCCAGAACCACTCCCTTCCGGCAAATATCACCTATACAGAAAAGCATCTCTGGTCTCTAGAAAAAGCTTATATTAGAAAAAGCTTTCTTGGTGATTGGTCTCCTGGGGTGAAAAAAAATGTCCCTGTTGCTCCCACCTCTCTTGGAAGAGGTAATACATCCTCTCTCTAAAGCTTGATTCAACTACAGCTTCATCAGTGCTGTAAGTGTAAACACAAAATGAGATCTGTCACTAACAAGCACTGGGCCTGTCAAGTTCATTCTGCATGATCTCGCCAAGCATGGGAATTAGCTGAGACATAAGTTAAAAGGCTAATATTCAGGAAGTCACTACTCATCAGTGATAAACATCCTTAACTGCAAACCTTTGTGTCAAATATGGAGAAATTAAACCCAAATGGAGAAATGGGAGTTTGGATTTGCATTTATTTCTGAACATTTCCATTAGTTCCATTAGTTTAAATGGACTATAATTGTTAATTCTCTCAGCAGCGATAAGTCACACGAATATTCAACGTTTAGAAACTCTATGGGCAATGTAAAATGTATTCTTAGCTTCCCGGAATATGTGCCAAAATCAAGATTCGGGGAGATGTTGGCCTAGTGAATTATATAACTGTACATACATTTAGTAATGTAGATGGTTGAAATTGGTGTGCAAATTGGAAATCAGTCTTGTGCAAACATGGGAGTCATCTCATTGAGTCCGCCATGAGTAGGGGAACATTAATATCTACATATCCTGGTATTTATTGGTCAATTCCAAAATGTTGCCATCTGGGGACTTTTGGGGTAAAAAGCTGACAGCTAAAAAATGTGTAAATGACAGAAGGGGTGTACCTCTCCACTTCACTTCAATCAGTGGACTCCAAGGGCCTACCAGGGCAGAGAGGGGTTGGCTCTGAGGAGGAATAGGAAGAGAAGATAATCCTACAATGAGAAAGTTAGCACTGATAAACTGGCACCTTTTGATTGTAATAGTTGGAGGTGTGGCTTATACATTAAAAAGCACTTGCTCTATGCAAGGGGAAGAACAAGGACAGAAAAAGATCAGACAAGGAGAAAAGCTGCCAAAAAACCTCCAAGATATTTGATTTCGCTTGGGGCCCAGGTGAACCTCATGAGGTTGACCGGTGCCGAGGCGGCGGCGGTCAGGGTGAAAGCTCTGACTTGGCGAAGTTTACCCGAAGCCCAGACAGTCGGCCAAAGTGCATGACATCCTGCATGATGGGGGCAAGGTTCTTGTCTGGGTCCCTGATGTAAAGCAATGTGTCATCCGCGTAGAGAGAGAGATGATTTCAGGAGGGCCGGAGAGGCAGACCCCTCTACATGAATGTCTCTGCTGCATCAGATCAGCTAGAGGCTCAATAACAACTGCAAAGATGAGCGGGGAAAGCAGGCAGCCTTGCCTGGTACCTATGCAGATGTCAAGAGGCAGGGAAAGCCGGCCATTGGTGCAGACCTTGGCTACAGGTGATGTGTAAATCAGCTGTACGCATGAGATGAAGCAAGGCCCGAAGTTGCACTTTTCGAGCACTGCCCAAAGGAAACGCAGAGACATAGAATCGAAGGCCTTCTGCACGTCAAACATCTGCTATTAAATAAGCACATCAGGTTGAGAGCTGTGGGGCGACCAGGGACAAATCCAGACTGGTTGGGATGCACCAGGTGGGCCATGTATAAAGGGAGTCCAAGGGCGAGTACCTTACAAAAATGTTAGCGTCTATATTGATTAGTAATAAGGGTCAGTATGAGTCGCAGTGTGTGTCGGATTTGTCGGGCTTGAGGAGCACAGTTATAAACGCTTCCCTGAGTGTTTGGGGGGAGTATCCCCGTTGCGCAAGACTCATCCCAAAGGGCGGATAGACAGGGCGCCAGGATGGATCTATACTATAGCATTTATACAAATCCACAGTGAGGCTATCCGGGCCCGGGCCTTACCAGAGGGTAGAGCCTCTACGGCTCGTAATATTTCCTCAGCCCCGATTGGGGCATCGAGGATGTCCCTAGTGTTGCAAGAGAGAACCAACAGTGAAAGACCGTTTAGGAATGCGTCTATTTCAGAGTCAGCTGCCACATCATTATTGGCATAAAGTGACGTGTAAAAAGAGCGGAAGACCTTGTTTACTACTGTGTCAGTGTGAGTTAGGGCCCCTATGGAGTCCTCAATCAGTGTAATGTGACACCCGCTGTCCTCCTGGCGTACCACCCTAGCCAGCAACCTGCCTGGGCGTTCACTCTCACCATATTGTCTTGCAATTTGCGGGTCATTGATGAACTTGCGTTCCCTCTCTGCATGCTCTCGGAAACTCTTGAGTGCTTCCTTAATTTCACCTAAGGTGGCAGAGGCCGGTTTGGTGGCATAACGTGTCTCTAGCTGTTTGAGGCGGGCCTCACTCTTTTGAATATTTCGGCGGATCGCTTCCAGGATCCCGACTCCTTGGCGAGGGCCATCCCACGACTGTAGGCCTTGAAGGCCGCCCACAGTATAGTCTGAGAGTCCACCGTGCCAGTGTTTAGTCTGAAATAGTCGCCCACACAATCCCCGAATTGGGTCTTGAATACCAGATCTAATAACCCCTGTGGGCTGAGCCTCCAAAGGTGCCTAGGAGCTTGTTGGTAGCACCATGTCAGGTTTAGGGTAACTGGAGAGTGATCTGAATATGTCCTAGGGAGTATGTCCGAGTCAGCTATACGGCCTATCAGTGTCCCCGAGACAAGCCAGCGATCAATTCTGGAGTGAGCGTCGTGGACGGAAGAGTAAAATTTATACCCATGGGAATGGTGGTGTAAGAGTCTCCAGACATCCTCCACAACAAACCCAGCTTGTCTTTCAAGTATGGTCCTGGCAGCCCGGGATAATTGTCGAGCTCTGCTACCAGATCTATCCAGTTTCGGGTCCACAATAGTGTTGAAATCACCACCCCACAGAATGGGAACCAAAGGATACCCGGATAGTAAATTGGCTATTAGTGTGAAGAAGTGAGGGTCATCTATATTGGGCCCATATATGTTAAGCATAACAATCTAGAGACCCAAGAGCAAGCCATGTGTTAGCACGTAGAGCCCCAGGAGTCCACGCAAGTAGCGATGGGAGCATAGTGTATTGATTTGTGAAAAACATAACACCTCTGCTGTGGGTGGAGTATTGTGTAAAAGCGCTGTGCCCCTCAACGGCTGGCGAATCTTGTGCAGCCTTTCGCCAGTCAGTGGGTTTCTTGCAAAAATAGGATGTGAACCTTATGTTGTTCAGCGTAAAGCTGCAGCTTACGCATCTTTGCATGATTGTCCAGCCTCCTCCCGTTCCAACTCATGCACCTCAGCGGGGCAGTCGCCCTTTGGCTATAGCAGGAAGTAAGTCATGGGCCCAGGATAGGCCCGTGGGGAACACATAATCACACACAGTTTTGGGAACTGTAGTCCTCTGGTCGATCTGTCACACATGTCGAGCATTTTACATTTCACATACCCAGCCCACCCAACCCCCTTAAAACAGGGGGGTGAATGCTCCATAACAGAAAAAACAGCAACGTTTGCAACATAGCATAGGGGGCCTGTTTGCTTTGTACAGTCCGGTCCACAGCGCAGCAAGTCAGAGTGAAGCTAGTGTGGAATGTAAAGTAGTGTACAGTTGAAGCAGTCGCACTGGGGAACAAGGTGATTAGTAATAGAACCCATTGCCAGGCACAGGTAGAGAGGATATGCGTTAGTGCCCCAACTGCGGTTCATAGTGTTGGACGTTAATGGATTGAACGGGTAATAATATCATCCATGGAAGTGTTGGTCTAGGAATTTCGTCACCTCAGCGGGGAGTGTAACATAGTAGACCTTGTCAGAGTGCTCAATTCTTAACTTGGCGGGGAATAGCATTGTGTATTTGATCCCAAGGTCTCAAAGTCTCTTTTTCACTGCCATAAATGATTTCTGCTCCTGCTGCACGGCGCTCGAAAAATCAGGATAAAGATCAATCCTATTGGATCTCAGTAGGAGCTCGCCCTTGGCACTGGCGGCCCACAGCAGCGCATCTCTGTCCCGGAAGTTCAGAACTCTGGCAATTATGGGGCAGGGCCCCCAGTTTAGGCTTTGTGGTCAGTGAACAATGTGCGCATTTAATGGCAAATTAGGGTGAAAACATGGGGCCATCCAGCAGGGAGAGCAGGGTGCACTCAACAAAGTCTTCCATAGTGTAAGGTGCTGCCTGCTACACAGCACCACCCGACACCCGCTCCGGAGCCTCCCTCACACGCCCTTACTTACCTCTCGGGAGCTGGCTTCCTGGCAACTTCCTTCTAGGGCAGGGTCCTGGCACCTCTACCCGCGTTGGTGGTTCCATCCGCATCGCGGTACAGAATCGCAGCAGTTCCGGGGTAACTTTGTTGATGGCTCCGCATGCATGCACGGATTTCCCTGTTCCTCTCTACGCGCATGCTTGGCCCTTCGGGCACTAAGCAGCGGCGGCTTGCATTGCAAGCCTTGTTATGGCGCCGCTATTGCAAAAGCATCCAGGGAAGCACAGCGCATTGCGACTTAACGTGTGCTCAGCACTCGTGCTTTGCTCCTGGCTCTTGTTCTTGCTTCTTGTTGTCTTGCACCCTGATGCCTTGCTCCTGCTCCTTGCGCCCCAGTCCTCTTGCCTTGGCCCTTCCTGCTTTTTCCCACGCCCTCATTCTCTCGCCTCCTGTGGCTTGCATTTCCTGCCTTATCCCTGCTGTGCTGCCAGTTCCTTCCCCCTTTCCTGCCTTGCTTCTCCTTCCCTGTGCTACTGGTCTGGATCGTGTGCTGTCTGGTCCATGTCTACTGCCTCTCCTGATCGGACCTCTGGATCAGCACCTCACCCATTCTGACTGGACCTTTGGGCATATCACCATCAGCCTCCGCTGTCAGTGCTTGCACTGTTCCTGCGCCACGTAAATCTGGGAGGTGCTTTCCCGTGGTGTGGGGAACTTATCCAGGATCGCAATCTGGTGGGTCTTGGGTTGGTTTCTCGTGTCACCTTCTCTATTGATCCCGCGGCAGTCCGGCATCAACCTCATAGTCACCAGGAACATCAGGTACAATGCACCAGCGCGTCACTCTGCTAAACAGATTAAGACGCCTTTCCTCAGGCTCGGACATGGTTTCTGACCAGAAAATATAGGAAGAAATTCGAGCCCTTTGTCAGGAAATGTCGGCTCTTCGTCAGGAAAACATTGCTTTACGCCAGTTGGTGGTTACTCAGGGAGCCTCTGCCGCACCACAAGCCAAAGCAGCCCTGGCACATACATCTCCTATGAAGTTCGATGGGGATCCTCTCCGTTTGGCGGAATTCTGTACTCACTGCAAGGTCCATTTTATGTTTCGGCCCTCAAATTTCACTCAAGAGAAGGCCAAGATCGGTTACATCCTGGGAAACCTGATGGGAAATGTTTTGGGTTGGCCTGTCCCTTATGTTGCTGCCAACAGTCCAATTCTGGATGACTTTGCTGTCTTCGAGTGGACTTTTATTAAGGTATTCCAGTCCCCTGATTTGGCTGCAACTGCTCAGAACCAGCTAATTGAGATTCGTCTAGGTGGAAGCGACATCATATCTTACCTGAGTCGGGTTAAACAACTAGCAGCGGATTATCAGTGGCCAGAAATAACCCAGAAGACCCTATTCCGCCAGGGATTGAGAGACGAATATAAGGACAAACTATTACATACTCCTGAACCCGGTACTCTGGCTGCCCTGATCGAACAGGTGTTGAAGATTGATCATTGTTTGACTGAAAGGAGAGGGGAGGGATGGCAAACTGAGCGAATGTATCCAAGATCCCTGATCCATCCGGTAGTTCCGGTTGGTCCTGCAGATTCGTCTCCAGAACCCATGCAATTAGCTGCCCTACGTGGTCCTTTATCAAAATCGGGAAAAAAAGTCTGGCGTGTCAATCACCTTTGCCTGTATTGTGGAGAATCTGGTCATTTTTTGTGTACTTGCCCACTTCGTCCCCCCAGGCGTTCAGAAAACTAGATGGCTTGTTGTCAAAGAAGACGGCAACGACAAGCCCGCCATCTACTCCAGCCCTTCTTTCTGTGATACCCATGCAGCCAGTATCTCTTCCTGTTCTAAGGATCATGATCGCTTGGGGCGATTGCTGTGAGGAAACCACAGCATTAATTGATTGTGGGGCATCCACAAATTACATTGACGCAGTCTTTGTCTCCTGGTTAAGGATCCCAGTGCTTCAGAAGGAGGTAGCTACACCTGTGGAAGTCATCGATAGGACACCACTATGCTCTGGTCCAGTCCGTCAACATACCGGGCGTCTCTCTGTCCGCATAAACAATCATTTGGAACAGATCTCGTACCATGTAATAAAAACCCCAACCTACCCAGTAGTATTGGGTTTGTCTTGGTTATTGCACCATTACACACTTGTGAACTGGGAATCACAAACTCTAAATTTCACATCCAGTCAGTGTATTCTGCATTGTTGTGTTGAATCATCTCCTCTTCATTGTTGAAACCCTCCTGGGCCAACCTGACGCATCTGCTCTGTTCTTTGGAAACTATACCAGAAGCATACCATCAGTATCTTAATGTGTTTTTTGAACCAGATCTCATGACTTTGCATCCTCATAGATAGAGCCTTCTATTGTTCTATTGACCTTCTACCGGACAAGGAGATACCGCATGGAAAGACCTATTCCCTGTCTCGTCGGGGAAAAAGAAGCTCTACAAACCAACATAGACCACTGTTTGACCATGGGGTATATAGTTCCCTGGAGATCACCGGCAGGCTTTCCCTTATTCTTTGTTCGGAAGAAGGAGAGTACCCTGCGGCCCTGTATTGATTATCGTCTACTCAACGAAATAACATGCAAAGATCGGTATCCCTTTCCTTTAATCCGTACCATCACTGAATCACTTCATTCTGCCTAATACTTTACCAAGTTGGATCTTAGAGGGGCATACCATATTGTCCGGATCAGGGCAGGTGATGAATGGAAGACGGCCTTCAAAACCCCCAGTGGGCATTATGAATACAGAATGATGCTGTTTGGTTCATGCAATGCCTCTCGGTCTTTCAGCGCTTTATGGACTCAATCTTTTCTGATTTGATTGGTCTGAATATCTGGATCTACCTAGACGAAATCCTCATTTATTTTTGCCTCTTTGGAGGAACATGTCCTTCACGTACAGGAGGTTTTGTCTCATCTGGCCAAGAATCATCTTTATGCCAAGGCAGAGAAGTGCCTTTCTCATCTGGAAAGAGTTCAGTTATTGGGCTATATGATCAGCAGCTCTGGTATTCAGATGGATCCGGCCAAAGTTAGAGCCGTTCTCCAATGGACACCCCCTCAAGACCTCAAATCTCTACAATGCTTCCTGGTCTTCACTAATTTCTACTGTCGCTTTATCACTGGTTTTTCCCATCTTGCTTCTGTCCTGACACGACTCACCAGCACCAATGTGATGTATGTTTGGGACTCCGACGCTAAAACAGCTTTCGATGATCTGAAGAAAGCCTTTGTTTCTGTGTCCATTCTTTGTCATCCCACAGAGGTTAACTTTCATTGTTGAAGCCGATGCCTTGGACTTCACCATCGGAGCGGTTCTTCTCCAGAAAGAGCCCGGCACGGAAATAGAACATCCAATCGCATACCTGTCTCGGAAAATGTCCTCTAGTGAACTATACCGTTATTGAGAAGGAATTGCTAGCGATCAAGGTGGCCTTTGAAGAATGGAGGCACCACCTTTTGGGGGGACAGTTCCCGATGGAGGTTTGGACTGACCATAGAAACCTCTATTTCCTGCGTTCTCTTCAGTGCCGGAACACCAGACAGGCTTGTTGGGCTTTTTACTTTTCCCACTATGATTTCACCATCGCTTATGTACCAGGGGAGAAGAACCGAAAACCCGACGCTTTGTCCTGGTCTGTGGTGGACATCAAGTCATCTCATGGTTCTGACTCACCGGTCATTGCCCCAAAACATTTCCTGTCTATATTACAGCCACATTTGGAAGGTCTACTATGTGACACCTTGTCCGATCCAGCTAGGCCTCATCTTTTGTGTAAGAAGGGGATCACTCTGAGAGGCGGTCTGTTATTTCACAAGGAACGTCTGTACATATTTACCTTGGATCTGCGCTTGGCAATTCTTCAAGGATTCCATGACCCCTGAATCGGTGGGAACTGAGTTGTGATGGCAACCTGGGAACGAATTGCTCGACAATTCTGGTGGCCAGGATGGGCTTGTCAAGTCAAGAATTACGTGGATTCATGCCTTGTATGTGCCCAAATCAAGGCTGTGCGTAGGAGACCTCTGGGGTTGTTAAAACCGACGACAGGGTTGTTAAACCTCATTTACCCTGGCATACCGTGGCCATGGGTTTCATAGTGGAGCTGCCACCCTCAGAGGGACATAAATGTATCATGGTTGTGGTCGATTGTTTTTCAAAGTTGGCACCTTTCATTTCCCTTCCTGGGTTGCCTTTGGCATGGCCAGAGCCTTCCTTCATAACATCTATCGGCTACATGGCCTTCCTGAGAAGATCCTTTCTGATCGTGGGTCTCAGTTTCTCTCCTTTTTCTGGACATGAGTCTTCAAACATCTGGGGGTGCATTGTGCTCTGAGCTCTGGAGATCATCCACAAACCGATGGTCAGACTGAGAGCACCAATCAGACGCTTGAAAAATATCTGCCCTGCTTCACCAATGCCACTCAGGACAATTAGTATTCTATTCTGGATGTTGCAGAGGTGGCCTATAACAACTCCATTCATGCTTCCATCAATTGCAGCCCGTTCTATTGTACCTATGGGCAACATCCGAAGGTAGTTCCTTTTCATCCTGTCTTATCCAGTCCCGTTCCATCAGCTGATGCCTTGGTTGCCAGGATCCAGTCACAACACCAGTTAGCCAGGGAACTTCTGGAGACGGCAAAGGTCTGCATAAAGGAACAGGCGGACAGGCACCGCACCCATTAACCGGGCTTTGCAGTTGAGGATAGGGTTTGGTTGTCATCCAGGAATCTCCTGCTTCGGAATCTACCCATTAAGCTGGCTCCTCATTTCCTAGGTTCTTTCCGGATCCTCCGGTTCTTGTCCACTGTGGCATATAAATTACATGTCTTCCTTCTGAACCCTTCTGTGCCGTGTTCCTTTGGGAGGTCCTGTCCCCGCCCGGCTCCTGCTCTCTCTCATGGGATCCCTGAGTTTGAGGTTCAGGAGATCTGTGATTCTCGCATGAGGCATGGGGATCTTCAGTTTCTGGTTGATTCGAAGGGCTCTCCTGCTAGTGATCGTACTTGGGAGCCACGGTCTCATGTTCATGCCTCGAGGTTGGTGCGAGAATTCTTTCTTCGGCATCTGGGTAAACCGAGGGCTTCTGGCCTTCTTGGGAGGGTGTATAGTGTTAGACACAGCTTGTTAAATGGCACCTCCTGCCACCCGCTCTGGTGCTCCCCTCGTACGCCCCTTACTTACCTCTCGGGGGCTGGCTTCCTGGCATCTTCCTTCTGGGGCAGGATCCTGGCGCCTCTACCTGTTTTGGCGGTTCCATCCGCATCGCGTGACGGGTTCACAGCAGTTCCGTTGAAGCTTTGTTGAGGGCTCCCCTGTGCATGCGTGGATTTCCCTGTTCTGCGCAGTCGTTCGGGCACTAAGCAACGGCAGCTTGCGTTGGAAGTCTTGTTATGGTGGTGCTATTACAAAAGCATCCAGGGAAACACAGTGCATCGTGTCTTAACGTGTGCACAGCACTCGTGCTTTGCTCCTGGCTCTTGTTCTTGCTCCTTGTTTCCTTGCACCTGAAGCCTTGCTCCTGCTCCTTGTGCCCCAGTCCTCTTGCCTTGGCCCTTCCTGCCTGTTCCTGCACCCACATTCTCTTGTATCCTGTGGCTTGCCTTTCCTGCCTTCTCCCTGCTGAGCTGCCAGTTCCTTCCCTCTTTTCCTGCCTTGCTTCTCCTTCCCTGTGCTACTGGTCTGGATCGTGTGCTGTCTGGTCCTTGTCTACTGCCTCTCCAGACCGGTCCTCTGGATCAGCACCTCACCCATTTTGACTGGACCTTAGGACATATCACCATCAGCCTTCCCTGTCAGTGTTTGCACTGTTCTTGCACCACGTAAATCTGGGAAGTGCTGTCCTGTGGTGTGGGGAACTGATCCAAGATCCCCTAGTCGCATTCTGGTGGATCTTGGGTTGCTTTCTCGCGTCACCTTCTCTACTGATCCCGCGGCAGTCTGGCATCAACTTCATCGTCACCAGGAACATTAGGTACGAAGCGCCAGCACAACGCTCTGCTTAACTCATAGAGCCAGTGATGTTATCCTCTCGGACCCCAATAATCCGTATATTGTTTTGCCGTGATCTGGACTCCCAAGTCATCATTTTTCTTGCTGACGTCATGCACCTGTTTGGTGAGTGCGGTCAAGTCGGATCATTAAGAGAACATTAATGTCATCTTCCGCTTGTCTGACCTTTGTCTCAATCTCAGCAACACAGGTATCAATCTTCTCCATCCAAGGCTTTATGGTGCTGATCGTGCAACTCATATTGTCCAGTTTAGTGTTGAGGGTCGTGAACCCCTCCCGCTCTTAATCCATCATCCATTGAAGTTACGAGGGTTCATCAGCTGGAGACTGGGAAGGGCCAGGCATGACCTCACTCGCTCCACCTGTCTCGCTGGGGGTTGGTTTGCAAACATATTTAGAGAGCTCTGCCTTTTCCCTCTGCCTTTGTCATGACTGTGCCGCTGGCCAAGGGGGAAGAAGGGCGGGTCAGGTGGAGCAGCGGTTGTCTGCTGGAGGGCAAGGAGGGTAGCAGGTGTGTAGGGCACTGTGTCTGGTGTTCTGCCTCACATTGAGCCACTCAGGCAGGTAGGTTATGGCAGCAGCGGCCAGGAGGCTGATAAGCCCTCACAGTCCTGCCGCCCCACAGAGAGTAAAACAGCCCTTTGACCTTCAAATGGCTTGGGCCACAGCCGTCAGTTGGGTGAGCCAGCCACAGCCAGTCCCACAGGTTCGGGACCAATCACGACCAGCTTCAGGTACAGATGTCAAGGGTAGCAGAACGGGCAGGCAGTGGGGCAACCTCAGTGTCACAGCGATAGGCGAAGCCCACAAAGCTGCAGTTGCTTTACGTGGGACCGCGGCACGCCCTGCCGCGTCAGTCAGCGGTATGATGAGCTCTGTGGGAGGTCAGGAAACACACAATGCCACACAGCCAGTAAACGGTCAGCAGGGAGGGCAGGGCTGCCCGCACCCCCTCAACAGCAGACAGCCCTAGGGGCCAGGTACCCCTTCATACCGCTGACTGACCCGGCAGGGCGTGCCGCGGTCCCACATAAAGCAACTGCACTGGTTGGGTGCCCAGGATAGGGATTGGCTACCAGTTAGCCAGAGCAGTTCAATCCAGCAGGTCAAAAGGGAGGCAGAGCGGCCAACCCCCCGCAGCAAGGCACCCATGTATGCAAGGGTGAAGAGCAGACCTAGTATCCGGGTATAGTGGTCCAGGTACACAGCGGGACGGTGTGCATGGAGCAGGCTGGTATTTCTGTGCTGGTCCCAGCTGGTGGGGCATACTGGCGCTGTATTCAGCATAGGGCCCAAGGGCAGCCCCCAATTTAGGTCTAGGCAGCAGAGTCAGGCAAGCCGCCGTCCCTCCGGGAGCCGGCCGCACAAGATGTAGGGAGATGCGTCCCACCGCGTCTCTGAGTGTCAGTCACTGCCCCTCAGTACCAAGCAGTTCCTTCCGTGGGGACCGCGGCGTGAGTGGGTGGAAGCCCCAGAGTGTGCGATGGCAGCGCTGAGCCGCACACTGGCAACGGGTATTCAGTCGGGGCTGAGGGGAGTTGGTGTGTCGAGTGCCGCCCAGCCCCTAGCCCGCAGAGATGAACCAAACAGAGGCTCAAGAGCGCAGGGGCCGCGGCTGCCCAGGGGAGAAGTAGGTGAGGGACACCAGCAGCAGGGAGCACCTCCAATAGGGGGGAGACACCAAAGAAGCACACGTTGCGCCCAAGCCCGGCCTCCCAGGTCACAAAATGGGCATATCGAGCCTGATCGAGTCGTTAACCACTGCGTTGCAGAAGCAGTGTAGGACCCACAGATATACCGACGGGGCCGGTAATCAGCTGGTGTGGTGCCACACACCTCAGGTTGAAGTTTCAGCCGTTTTCAAAGTTTTCACAGCGTTATAAGTACATTTAATCTGCTGCGCTGTGTTCACGGTCCATGGAGCGTCGCATCTAGACAGCCATCTTGTTCTCACGCAACAACCTGGTGATGATTTCTGACTGAAGTGACCAGACCTGGTGCTGTTCAAAGAGGAGCCTGGCTGTCTTCCCCAAGCACCCCAAAACAGAGGTCCCATGTAAGGATGCCTGCCTTAATATCTTCCCTTCATAATGGGTTGGGAGGGGGGGGAAGTATGTAGACCCTTAGCATATTTGACTGTATATTAATTTAATTAACTCCCAAATAAATTGACGCAGGGGGGAGCTTGGAAGAGTTAGAACCTTCCACCCTCTCTCCTAGTACGAATAATGCTATAGTCAGTAGGATGTGAAATGTGTGTAATTTCCATAGAACAGGATACACACTCTCCTGGTAGTGTGTAAGTGAACCTGACAGCAGAACGATTTTTGCATTGCTTTTGGGTGAAAAGGAAACAGGGTGCAAGTTACCACAAGCCTTTTTACAAATATGTGTTTTTCAAACTGCAAACATTTAGCAAGTGTGCAGAGAAACCCCATGTATCAAGCATCGCACATGTAATATATAACCTGAATTAAAAATCGAAACAGTGATTTGTTGTTAATCTACATTTACCTGTTCATTTTTAAAGTTTTGTTTGGTGTCAAAGAGAAGGTGGCATGTGTAACCAGTCAAATAAATTATTATTTGAACATATACATTAAATACATATATATTCTTTTTATACCTATGCCTGGTTCTTGGCTTATTGTTGTCATAGGGGGAGGGCTCTGCATGGCTCTATATTACTTATAGATAGTGCTTACAAATCCAAAGAAATTAATGGTCTGTTTTGGGTGCTCTCTTTTTTGTTGGGGAGTGGGGGGGAGGATCTCAATATGTTGAACGGGATCTCCCAATATATCGTTACAAGGCACAGATTTATGGAGCGCGTCATCAGTGTTTTCTTTGAGACAAGACTTGGGTGCCTTGATGGGGTGACGGCACATCTGTTTGCCAAGTTTTAATGGGGAGCTGGTAGCTCTAGGTTGAAGGCAATGCTAACAGTTGCCTAAGATGCAAAATCCCTGTCTGGCCTGTCTGGCCTTGGCCAGAGTGCCGTGCCGTCCTCCCCCTTTCATCCTCCTGGCTCCCGTCTGCATTCTTAGCTCGCCGTTCTGAGGTTGCATCAAGCCTTGCCTCCATATGGCCTGAATACTGCATCTCCGGTTAACCATGCCCTCAAGGTAAGCGTTGCTTTCTCCCACAGTTCCATGGCTGCGCACATTGTATATGATTTTTCACTGCCAGTCTAGCCGCTCCTATCACACCGCATGATGCCTCCTCCGATTGACTTTTGTTTTGCTCCTGTTTGGCCTGACACTGTTTTTCCACTCTGTGTCTTCGGATCCTCTTCTCTGTTTCGGCCTGCACGGTGTGCACCCTGCCATCAGTCGGCTACCTGCTGCCTGTTCCACATCTCTTTGCACTTTATCAGCAGCTGCCGATTGCCACTACTGGGTCTGTCATCCACCCTTCTGTGACTAACCACTTGAACAATCACTCTTCTATGGCTCTTGCAGCCTGTCTGATACAATACTGTACTACATCTTCACCATACCAAATTGTCTTTGTTTCCTATGATACCCTTGGCCTAATCTAACTGCTCATTGTCCTGTACTTCTGCCGCCCCTTAACAACCGTAACTTGTTTTCCTATGCTACCTGATAACTACCAATCTGCTCAATATCTTTTGGTATCGTACCAAAATGTCACCCTAATTTGTGCGCCCCCGCAGTCACTGCGACTTTGGAGGCAGACAAAATGGTGGCGACATTTTCTGCGACCAAGCAGAACACGGGTTGCGGGGGTGTCCCCCGCTCTACATGGGCGCAGTAATGGGTGTCAGGGGATGCGGGGGTGTCCCGCGCTTACCATTTTGGAAAGCGGGGGACACGTAAGAAAAAAAAAGAAAAGCACCCTGCAGCGTTAGCTCTAACCCACGTTAGTGGTGATGCTGCAGGGATCGCAGAGTGCGGGCGGCACATGCAGAAGTGTGCCGACCTAAAGCGGGGTGGGGGGGTTGGGAGAGGTAATGCTGGTTGGGGGAAGCGGGCACAGTGATCGATATGATCACTGCGCCGCGCCGCAACTGGCGTCAGCATTTTCGGCTGTCGCAGTTACGGGCGGTGCAGTGATCACATAGATACTATCTTTTCACTTCTGCTCCTTAGCCCACTGTTGCCTTCTTGTTTCTGCTAATGTGTGCTTCAGGTTTCTGCCACTTTAGCCTGCATTCCTTGGGTCTTATGAAACAAACTATTCACATGCTTTCAATATCCCTTCTCATCCCTCCCTCTTTTGCACTGTTTCTTTCCCCCTACCTGTACCCCCCTTCTCAACTTATCTTATCTCTCACCACTTGTACGGTCCTTTGTCTCTTGACTTAGTATGACCACTTTGTCTCTTGCTTTGTTTTTGCTCCTCACCTCTGTTCACTCCTATTTCCTCTCTCCCTTCCCTTTCTCCCCTCTCCCCTTCATTCATGTTACAGCACTTACATGTTCCGAATTGTCTCAAAATCTCGTAGAAGCGTTTTCGTTTTGTTTTTGTCTTATTTCTTCGCCGCTTTTCTTACCCCCATGCTCTTCATTCATGTTACAGCACTTGCACTTTCCGAATTGTATCACAACCTAGTAGGAGCATTTTTGTTTTGTTTGTATTTGTCGGATTTCTTCACCCCTGTTCCCCCCTTACCTACATCCTGTTCCCCCTTCTTCCCCCTCTTCCTTATATTCTTGTACAGTGCTTGCACATTCCGAATGACTCAAGGCCTAGTAGGACCGTTGGTATTTTGTTTCTTACCTGTACCCCCCCCCCCCCTTTGCCTTGATGCACCTTGAAACACCATTTGGCTGTATAGGCGCATTACAAATAACCAATAAACAAACACAATAAATGTGCCAGTGTGGTTTCGTGATTTGAAGGGGGATCTGATACCCCATTACATCTTTCCAAAAAATCTAGCCTCTCTATCTCATGTTAACATCTACATGGTTCTGCTCATGAGAATCATGTGAGAACACAACTTACCAGACATTACCTACAAAATTGGCACCCAAATCATTTTCAAGATAAAAGGGGACTATCACGACACGCAAAAGGGTCGAAACAAATGCTGCTCACAAGTGGATGAATGGATGATGTGCAAATGCGCTCCAACTCATCCCCAAATGCGCAAAGACACATATCCCCACACTCTCTCCAAGGCCATGCAAAATGGGTACCTGTCCTCAGAAATCAAAAATAGGAAATACTCTTGGAGTCGTGATGGGACATTGCCTCACACTGTGACCACAAATGATAAACCTGGTACAAAATTGCTGTTTCTACCGTAAATCAGTCAGGTGTATATATACCTTCTTGGACCCAAATCTTTCTCCTTGGCCTCATCTCCTTGGTTCTCGTAAATATGGATTACGCAAAGAGCATCTACCTAGAACTTCCAGAATATCTCTTGCGATAGCTTCAGGGAGTAGAACATGCTTTGGTGATACTACCATGTGTCTGGATTACGGGGAGTGCACATCAGCACCACACCACACATAACACTACCTAACAGACACAGGATCCAAGGTATTATGTGTAGCCCAGTGCGTCGCCCAAGGCAAGAGGCTGAATTTCACCAGGCACAAAATCTAGCGCTACACAGTGAAGAGGCTACATAGATCCACCACAGTTGCCTTACTCCGGGCACCACTGTACAACAGAGAATACCAACAAGGTTCTTGCTGTTATGGTGACTACGCTTTAAAGCTCGCTACTCATTAGATTCCGATCTCTGCAAGCCCACCTCACCTTCATAAAAGAATGTTTTAAAAGAAAAGATAGAAGCCCACCAGCCAGAAGAAGAAATCATAGCGTTGAGACAAGGCAATCAACCAAAGGGACACATGGGTTAATCAAACACAGAACAGTATCTAGAAGAACATGATAGACGATGAGCAGAAGAGAAAAGACCTACTCATCTGGGAGCACTCAGTGGGTTACACCGCTGAGCACAGTTCAGTAGGATGTCAGATGTTCAAGCCTAGGAGTGATGTTCTGTACATTTTCCTTTTACACAAAGCTGTGCCAATATCTGCAAGGATCATTGAGACACACTTCATTATGAAATACCTAGTAACACTAATCATCCCATGCCCCGGTGCATGGCATGACTCAAATAAAGGGAGCTGCATTGAACTGAGATACAGCATGCACACAAGCATCAACGCAAAAATGGTGAGTGATGCAATGTCCCCAACCTTATATAAGATTTGTAATTCTGTTATTTTCGTAACAGCTAACTCTAAACATGCTACCAGTGTTCTGGGGAAGAGGAAATCGCTGACGGGCCCATAGGTCAGCGCTCACCCTCCAGAACTTGTAAGACAAGATAGCTGCACCATGTGAGGACAGGGGGTGCAGGATTCACTTACTCCAACACGACTCAATAATGAGGACTCAGTAAATTGGCAAAGGGAAGTCTGTTTAATGACAATTACATCAAACTTCCTCAAACTTTAGTCGAACAGCAATTCTTATAGGCAAAAATCGTCACCACTGACGTCTAATTTCTATAGAAAATCATCATGCAATATAATTGGTTAGGAAAGGTAACTTAAGTATAGGTGTTATATCTGTATATGATAATAGGGCATGCGGATTGGATAACCCTTATCGGGTGGGCGTCTACGCCCCTCCCTCTACATTACGCGTGATAAACGTCACCACAACTACGACGTCCTATTGGTTACAATATCTATAGGACTCCAGATAACTTGGTCCATTGTGATTGGGCAGGTTACACCCCTAGACATAAATTTCCACTTTTAATTAGCAGCATGCAGAATGGACACCCCTGTCCCTGGTGTCCCAAGTTTCACCCTGCCTCCTTTCCATCAATCAGTGTTTTAGGGCGACATGTCAATTAGTTGGCTAAGGATGGCCTCGAAACTGTAGTCTCTTATTGGGAAAAGTGATGGCATCCTCGGGTCCTGGATGACATCAGGCGATGGTACTTCTTCCCGCCTGGCTGGTCACGTGTTAGTTCACCATGAATCTGCTTCAGTTTCCAGCTTTTAGTGCATTTAATTCTGTGTTAGCCTAGCCACCTGCATGGGCCCCCCTTATCTTGACCTTCATGAGGCAGGATGGTATGCTCTGAAGTTGGATCTTGTGAGCTGACGCTCTCCTCCCCTAGTCTCTTTGTTGAGTTTCGATTCCGCTCCTTCTCTTGCCTTTGGCTGGGTTTCGAAACTTGGCCTGCCAGGCCTCTGGCCGCCTGGGTACATTTCTGCTTTTACAAAATGGAGTCGCACTTTTATAATGTGCCTTATTGAGGTAGATATATGGTTGGCGCTTGCCGCTCTATCTTATACTAAGCATTGCAAGCAGTATCGATTTCTTAGCATCTTGCGTTTCAAGCCTATTTACACACGTTTAACAGGACGGTTGCTTCCATCTTGTCTCGTAGCACTGTTTCCTCATGTTGTAACATTGTCTCCTCTCTGTGTCTATTCCATTCATTTTCGTAGTTACTCGCACTGGCGTGTTATCTTCGATAGCTGCTTTTGTTCATTCACGGGTCTGTTCAGGCCCCCGTGTCATTTCCACTGGCCTTCCATTAACGCTTTTGGGGTCTCTTTGTGGACCGTGTGTAGGTACTCCTCATTTCGTATTGGCGGCTGGTATGGCTGTCTGATAGGGTACCGTGCTGCCCAGGGTTGTCTGGTTATGGGTGCTTCAACCGGTATGGATCGTCTAATGTATACTGGGTAGCGTCCCAGTGCAGCTCTTTGTAGGTTCATTTGCTCTTCATACGTCACGTACCTTGGCGAGTTCACTCCTGGTACCTCGAAATAAGAGGAAGGGGTGCAGGCCATGTCTGGGACCTCCTCTACACTCCCCCCTCTGGTCGGTTCATCGACCACTTCTGTACCCTCCTTTGCAGTCTTTTCTTTTGATTCTTCGGTGTCATGCTCATCGTCCTTTGTGTCGGTACATGATGGTGTGAATGTGTGAGCCTTTGGAGTCCATATTTTTAGCACTCCCTTCAAACTTCCTGCTGTTTTCACATGTTCGTCTTTGTTCCATGTCATTAGCTGACATTGTCCATTTGGGCTGCAGTAGATCCATTTTCCTTCATACCTTCTTCGTTTCTTGGGGTATGTGAACTTTGTTCCCTATGGTACAAATTTGCTGGCTTTCACAAAGTCTCTTATTTCCTCATCAGTCAGGTCTCTGGGCTTCCATCCTGGCTAGCCATCAACCATTATTTTCATCCCTATGGCTTTCTTCGCAGTTTTCTGGCACTGTGTAATGATTATCTTGATAACACAGAATCCTAGCAATACCATTGCTAGTAGAGCTCCCAGAAACTTGACTATATCTGCCATCCATTATGGGACCCACGAGAATAGGTCTCCAAACCAGCTGTCATCGTCCACTTCATCACTTTCATCGATCATCTGGTTTTTCAGGCTTGTCAACATGCTTATGGCCTCTGTTAGGGTTCCGTTTTCTTCATCGTGTGATGGTACAAATGTGCAACATGATTCTCCGATTTTTGCAAAAACACCTGCATCCATTGCAGTGATCATGTCAAGCACATATCTGTTTTGGAGGGTCATCAGTCTGATTGCTTTCAGCTCGTCTTTGATCGCATTGAATCCTTTTATAGTGGTATTGATGGTCTGCAATAACTCCCATCTGGTTATCTGCAACCACTTAGTATTCACTCCAACTTGGATGTGGGGCAGGGGTAGTGTTATGAATACTGTTGAGGTGAGGCTGAACAGCCTGTGTTTGTACGGGATTGCATGGAATGCCTCTTCTGATTTGGGAGAAAAGTAATTTTCCCTCTTCATCCTGGATACCAGTTCCACAGATCTCCTTCTTCCTAGATGAGCATCTGCTTTCGGGAAACTGTCCAACTTTAGGTCATTCTTAGGGATCATTAGCGCGGGAACGTGGATGTACACTAGTTTGCATATACCTCCCCAGTTCTTCGGCAACCTTATGCATGCCTTGGATCCACACGCCCAGTAATGGTCCATAATAACTGCGGTTCCTTGTGTCATTCCTGGAGCTTCAAAGATTCTTCTGCAGTTTTGATTCTCTCCCATCTTCCTTGTGCCATTTTTTCTGAAGCATAGTTTCGGGCTCTCCAGTGGCACTTTCTGCAGGGGTCCCCCTCTATCTTCGACCCACGTTAGTAACTTCACAAGCTTTGGCCACAGAGGTTTGCATAACCTCTGCACATTCTCTATTGCTTCCTTGCAGGCTCCAAGGACCATCCATGCTCGGCAGATTACTACTCCGTCCTCCCATCCATCTGGGGGGACCACTGACCCCCAGATCTGCATTTGGCCCCTGTTCTTCCAGATTTGAGCCTCTTCTGCAGTCTTCCCTTGAACGTTCAGTCTCGGGTTAACTTCCCATCTTATCTCTGATCCTTTGGTGCCAGGGTTCTCGGACCTGATCATATGATTTCTGGTGTGCGCTCGGTTTCTTGTTTTAATGTCCTGGACGTAAGCAATCTTCATCCGGGTAATCCTTTTCGTTGGCCCATATCAACGATGCGTATCTTCCCATAAATTGTTCTCTGGTGTTGCACATTGCTACATTTGACATACAGTGTGCTGTAGGGACATCAATTTCTACAGCCACGAAGATCTTGGATTTTCCCATGCTGTATGGTAGGAGAGCACAGACGAAGCATTCTGCTTCCGACTGCCTTCGTCCTACTTTCTTCATGTGCTGGTACCATATGTTGTTTCCGAGATGGGCTGTGCTGTCCAGGTAATCATTAAGTTCATTGTTATCTTCGTGTGGGCTTCTCTTGATTCTCAGCGTTCTTCTGTAGTTTGCTATGACTATGTCTCTAAATGCGTCTGTGCTGCTTTTCCTCTCTGGGTGTCTCGGTGGAGCAAGCTGCCTCGCTATGGTAGGAGAAGGTTTTGTGTTTCTCTTCCTCTCCTCTTGTTGGTTTTCATCGTGGTTCTCTGGCCGCCATTGGCTCACCATCTCCTCAGCGTGAGGCTGAGTTATAGATCTGGTGCTTGTTTGCAGTGCTCGAGCTGGTGTGTTTGCCGTTATAGTCTCTGCACTTCTGTATTCCAGCTCCTCGTGCAGTTTCTTTGCTCTGACTATGAATGGGAACAAATAGTCTATCAGCATTTGTGTTTTATCTGTGAATTGCTTTGTGGCTACTTCTGTTCTTTTGAGGGATTTTGCTATGCCCTCTCTCTCTAGTGGTTCACTTGGCTTCTCTTGAGTACTTCCACTGTTTTCTTGAATAGCTTGTTCGGCATGCAGTCCCCTCTTCTCTGCTGCTTTCGTTGGAGGCCCTGTAGCCATTGACACTTGCCCTTGTCTTTGTACATCCTGTGTGTGGGTGCGTGCAGTGGTCAGTGCAGCGTTTTAATTCATTCCGTGCTGACCCTGTCCAGCTTTTCTCTTCATTTGTTACCTCAAATGTGTCTAAATCATTCTCATTACATTCAAATATAGTTTGTTACTATTATCATCGGGTTTTCTTGGGACTGGAATGACTATATAAGGTCAGCGTGCTTTTGTAGGCCCCAGATGTTCATTATCTGGTGAGTGCACTGAGATTGGGGCACTTTGCACACCAATAAAGAAAGCAGTTCAGATTGTTAATGACAGAAAAACAATAATAACTATACATATAAACACAATCGTTCGGAACGACAATTTGCAGCATTTTCTTCCAGGGAAGTGGGGGCGCCCTTCTATTGGGGGTAAAACCAAGTTACTGTTCTGGGCTCCCATTTCGAATGAGTTCATAGTCAATTATTTATTCCTTCTTTTGCTCTGGTCTCGTATTTCGAGAGTTCGTTACTATTAGAGGGACGAGTGCTTCTCCAAATGTCCCCCCTCACGTGAGTGACGACGGTAGTCTCTGGGTACTCAGTACAGTTCCTGTGCTAGATTATGCAAAAGGGTTAGGCTAGCACCTTTGATACATCACATTCATTATACATATCGATAATAGGTGAGGTCCCAATGCACGCCTCGAATGTGTCTTGGTCCTGAGGACATGCTGGAACTTGCTCAATGCGAAAGAAGGAAAAGATGGAACTGCTAAAAATCACACAAAAATAAAATGTAAAAATATAAACAAAAGCAAAAATAAAAGTGAACATATGAAAAAATAGGAAAAAATAGAAAAATGCAGAAAAATGAAAATAATATGGTGAAGTTCTTGTGTCCGCTCCTTTCCCTTGGACTCTTGGCGACAAGTTGAAGAACAGTGTATCTCTCCTTGATCTGCTCCACGGCGGAAAGTTTATTGGGATCTCCTCTTCACAAGGCTCTCCTCAGCAGTTGATGAACATAATTACTTCTCAGTTGCGCTATGATGGCTCTCAGGAGCTTGTTTAATTGTCCGTTCTTTACTGGGTCTCTGAGGAATGCGGGTACGTCAACATTGCTGGGTCTACCCACTTGTTCTGGAAAGTTCTCAATGAGGTGAAAGAAGACATGGTATGCATATCTGCTGTCTTCTGGTGATTTTCTGGTCTCTAGATCACAGGCATTTCTTGTGACGTGAACAGTCTTTACACTTTCCTGCTGCATGGATTGCGACCACGTAGTTCAGTTTGTACCACACTCGGTTTAGGAATTCATTGTTTCTTGGATCTCTGATAAAGGTTAAGGTATCTGTGGTTCTCCCGACAAGTCCTGGGCATTCCTCTATGATGCGGAAGAAGAGTGTGTATGTCAGTTCATCAATGATCACTTGTGGTGGAAGCATCTGGACCCTTATCACTGTACTCGGGCAGTGCAATGAAAGCTTCCGTGATGACAGTCAGTAGTTGCCAGATTATTTTCTTGTTGGCCGGATCTTGAATAAAGTCTGTGATGCTGGTAACTCTCCCTACAAGTGATGGATATGTCTCTAATACTAGCCGGAAACAGGAAAGCACATGTTCTGTGATGTTTCTACTGGGGGATACCATAAATTCTGTGAACAAAGTCTCAATACTGATTGCTTCAGGATACTGTGTTACACTCTCAGGCAATGTCTTATTTGCAGTCTATCAGAGTCTTGATTCTTTGTACTAATTGAGCATGTCGTGCTTTCGAAAGCTCATTTTATCAATGTTGTTTTGGCTTAGGATGTGCTTCTCTTTACCCTGCAGCTGGGATGTACAGAGTGTTCGTTATGTCCTTATTTCCCCTTGCTTGGGGAACCTGTCCAGTTCTATGCCACACTTTGCATCCGGGTTCTTTGTCTTGGTTTTCTGCTCATGCGTCCTTCTTCCTCGCCATGGATCTTGTCTGCATGTGCTGAGGTTCTTCCCCGTTGTCTGTGGATTCTTTACAGTTGGATGCAGCAGGAGGGCTCTCTCCTATATAGGGTTTAATGTCATTCAGGAAGATCCATTCCCTTCTGCCCTGGAGCTTGACGGCAGAGGGGGTGCAGTCCTCTACGATGAAAGGGCCATTAAATCTTGGCTTGTCCCACCTTTTCCTGGTAAACTTCTTCACAAGCACGCTGTCACCAGGGAAGACGAGGGGCGCATGTACACCTTACTCAGTGTCTGCTTCAGCACTTCCTGCTGAGTTTTGTGCTGCGCCGTCCCCTTTTCGCCGTTGCTGCAGCTGGTCTGTAATGACAGAGGCGCTGGATGTCATACAGTCAAGGTACTTTTGCATCTCTGTTCCCAAAACCTCTCTAGTCGGCTGGGCATCACAACTAGCTCTATCTCGGGGGGGAGGAGGGGTCCTCATCCTTCTGCCTGTAACTATCTCGTGCGGCGTGAGATGATGGTCGGAGCCTGGTTGGTTCCGAAGTGCATACAATGCCAATGGTAGACAGTGCAGCCATCCCTTCTTTAATGTGAGCTTCAATGTGGCTATCCTCTCCTTAAGCAAGCCATTGATCCGTTCACATATCCCGTTCCCCTCAGGATGATACGCCGACGAGAACTTGTGCTTTATACCAAGCAACAAGCTGATCTGTTCGAAAATTGAATTTACAAAGTGAGCCCTGTTATCTGATCTCATTACTTCACACACACCCCACCTAGGGAACACTTTCCTCACCAGGAACTTGACAGCACAGGTAGCGTCTGGGTGTGTGTACAGGGACCTGCTTCTATCCATCTAGAGAATGGACACACCACCACAATTAAATACCTGTACCTGTTGCACACTTGAATCATGTCGACATAGTCGATATGCAAGTGCTGGAATAGTCCATTTGGTCTGGGGATGATCCCTCTCACTACTTTTAATGTGTGCCCAGCAGTGAATTGCTGGCATATTATGCAGTTCACCATGAAAAATGCAACATGCTCTGCTAAATTCGGTGTGAACCAGTCCTCTGCAACAAGATTTTCTTTTGTCATATGGATGGGGTAGTGCAGTTGCTCTAACGCTACTTTTAGAAGGGCGACAGACATTACTGGTTTACCAGTGCTGTCTTGCCTCCACAACCCGTCAGAGGGGTTTAAAAAACACCCTTGACGCTTCCACAAATTTTTCTCCTCCTGAGGTGCCTCCCCCGAGCTCCATTAGCTGTGACTGCCCCATATTGCAATAGGTTTCTGGTGTGGCTCGCACTACCATCATCCTCTCATTGGTACGTGGCACCTCCACGTCCATGATTGTTTCAGTTTTGGATGCCATGCGTTTGGCTTCCGTCTCCGCTTCATGATTTCCATGTGACATGAAATCCGTCCCCTTAGTATGAGCGGCGCATTTCACGACCACTATGCCCACTGGGAGCTGTAGTGCTTTTACCAGCCTGTCAAATAAGGCTGCATGTTGCACTGGCGTGCCGTCTGCTCGGAGGTAGCCCCTCCTTTTCCAGCACGCTAGACCTGCATGTACTGTGGACGCCACATAGGCTGAGTCACTGTACACAGTTACTTCCTGGTCTGCATGATTCTCAATGGCGAGTATCAGTGCCAGCAGTTCTGCAGCTTGCGCAGAATAGTGAGAGGGTATTTGCGCACTGATGAGCACTCAAAACTCTCAGTTCGCTAGGTGTTTTATCACGGCCACGCCTGTATACCTTTGTCCGTCTTCTTGGTCGATTCTCGAAGCACTGTCAATAAAGACGATATCTCCACTTGCCAGGGCGTTTTCCTTTAGCCTGGGGATCTCATCGTAGTTTAACATCGAACTATTTTGATCGATGGTTAGAGATAATCACCTCATAGGCGGATGCTCTCTGAGATGTCAGTGTGCCCTTTGGCTTCTCTAGTATGGGGAACACCGAATGTTCAACATATAATGTCATGGAGCACCCCATCACAATGGATGCCGCTTTTTCGATAGCGAATGCGGCAGCAGCTAGATTTTGTTCGCATGGGAAGTGGCCCTTCATAACCGGGTCCAGACTCCCGCTGTAATATGCTAGGGGCTTGTACCCCAGTGAGGTTCGCTGCGCGAGCACTGCCGTCATAAAATGACCATCAGAGTGTGAGAACAGGTAGAATTCCTCTGCATAATTAGGAATCCCGAGAACTGGGGCCTTACAAATTGCCCCCTTGAGTTCTGTAAACCCTTCCTCCATTGCCTCAGTCCATTCAATTTCTCCTTTTGTTGCCTGGGCTTTCTTTAAAGCCTGAAGCAAGGGCTTGGTATACGAGCTGTAGTCAAAGACCCATGCTCTGACATAATTGCACAGGCCTAAGAAGCTCTGCATTTGTTTTAACGTGCGCGGATTGGCCGTGTTCATGATGGCTTCAGCCCTTTCTGGGGTTACCTTCTTCCCCTCATGAGAGATCAGTTGCCCTATGTACAACACCTCCTGTTGACAGTACTGCAACTTTTCCTTATCAACTTTGTATCCCTTTTCAGCCAATATAGACAGTAGCTGGACAGAGTCGCGCCTGCATTGCTCTTCAGTGGTGCTGCAGATCAGAATGTCATCTACGTACTGCAAAACAACACTGTCCACTGCAATATTGCCTATGTCCATTTGCAGGACTCTGTTGAAAATAGACAGGGACTCGCAATACCCCTGTGGCAACCTTGTAGTTTTCAGGCGCATTTGTCTGAAGGTGAATGACGTCATGTCCTGAGAGTCATGGTGCAGTGGAATTGAGAAAAATGCGTTTTTCAAATCAATCACTGTGAAATATTTTGCCCTGTATTGTGGATGGATTGGTGACTAGAGGGAACTCGGCTTCAACTATATTGTCTAATGCTCGTAAATCTTGGATTAAACGCCAAGACCCTCCCTTTGCTTTTTTGACAGGGTAAATCACCGTATTGCAAGGTGATTCTGATGTCACTAGGATGCCCTGCTCCATCGTGGCGGAAATTGTCTTTGCGATCCCTTCATCTGCCTCTCTGGACATGGGATATTGTTGCGCTCATGGTAAAATTGCTCCTGGTTTCAGTTTAATTTTCACTTCACCTGCCCCCTTCAGGAGACCTACATCATAGGGCCCTGTAGTCCATACCGCGGCAGGCACCTAGGCCATGTCGTCTTCAAAGTATTCTGGACGTACCAGCACCAGCATCATTCTCTGGGGCACCTCCCGTCTGATCATTTTGACCCAAAATGTGAGACTTACTTCCACTCTTGTCTCCTCTAGGTCAGGGTGCTCTTCGAACAGATCATCATCGGTGACGTCAGTCACTCGATACCCTTCTTCGATGGCGATAATCGCACACCATTGTTTGCCTTTGTCATCATATCCTTCGACCAATACCACTTTCCCTCGCATTGCGGCACACTGTATCATTAAGGGAAATACTTGCCCCTCCTCTTCGTACATGGTTATTCTTGGTCTGAACAGAAACTCATCAGGAGTTCTCATAGTTTGGTCTGCGAGGCCTGGCAGTCCCGCCATAAGCACCCGCACGCCATATGCAAAGATTTCTGACTCTAACGGTACAGCTCTCATGGCTATACGTCCTGAGTATGCTCTGATCATTTCGCACACGTTTGAATAATGCATTCCTGGAGTGGAGCACACTGTACCGTTCTCGGTGAACGAGATGGTCATGTTTAATTTAGTCATCAGGTCTCGACCCAGAATATTTACTGGGGTCTGACGTGAATATAATAGGGGTATATTCATTTTGCGCTCTCCCACTGAGACTGGGAGTGTGTCTGTAAAGGGAACTCTACTATGAGCTCCAGTGAAACTCTGAGTATCTATAGCCTCGCTGGACAAGGAAAATTTGCCCTCTCGTATGCACGAGCGCGTTGCACCCGTGTCAACTAAGAAGGAATATTCTTTCCCCCTATGGTGACATTCACCCTTGGTTCCCTGTTAGGGTCTGGTGTCACTGATAGGATAGAGCACATCAGAGTCCCCCGTGAGCTGTCCTATTTCATATGTAAGTTCGGCCCACTGTATACTTGTTGATTTCCCCCAGCCCCAGGGTTAACTCCCCCTCCGGAGCTAGTGTCCTGTGACATTTGCGGTGGTGCCCACTGGGGTTGTCCCTGCGGCAAGTTCCCCATGTTCGGTGGTTGAACCACTTGCTGTGCACATTGCTGCATGCCTGACGCCTGCGGCTGTACTGTGTAATTTTGTGCACCGCCCTGTTGCGGGACGGCAGGCTGATTCACCATGCCTGCCCCCATCCCTTGGCTGTTTTGCCACATGCCTTGACTTCTACACATGCGCACCACATGTCCTGTCGTTCCACACAGCCAACATGCTGGCGGTGGTCGGGCCATCTGTCCATCTGGCATAGCTGGACCGCCCATCTGCGCGTTCTGAAAGCCATTTTGATTATTCTGAAAGCCTCCCTGGTTACCTTGAAACCCTCCTTGATTACTCTGCCATCCTCTTCCTCCAAAACCCCTTTCTTTTGGGTAAAATCCTGCGTTACCCAGATTATTCTGCGATGGGTTGGTCGCTTGTTGTGCGCTTGGTTCGGCTGGGCTGGTGAGCATGGCTCCCTCGAGAGCATAGTTCGAGAGCTTCTTTTGCACCAGCTTCGCCTCCTCGCCCTTACGAGTTGCCTCCTTTTTCCGATTCTTTTCTTGCAACAATCTACAGTAGTGTGCGATTGTCAACTGTATTTCGGCCCATGGTTTTGCTTCTACTCATACCAATTTTTTTAGCTGCTTCTGCACCGGTTCAGGCAACCCTTGGCATAATATGTGGTAGAATACATGGATAGATTTCGTCCAAGACTCATGTGTTTTCGAGCACCCACGCGTCTTGAAAATTCTGGATATAAATCAACAGGTCCTCTGACTCTTTCATTTTTCGAGTCATTATAGCCCCCATATCAGAAGTGTCTGGATATAGCGTTCGCAACGCTTTCAACAATGCTGCCCTACAGTTATTGAATGGTGCTCCGTCATGGGAGGTGTTAGTTAGGGTTACCCTAGGATAGCCTGCTCGTTTCCATACATCATCTGCTCTTTCACCAAGTATGGCAATTAGGAGGCCCTTAATGTCCCCTATAGCTAAGGTGACACACCCCGTCATTTTCTCTAACCCGTGTATCCACTTTCCAGCTCCCGATGTCAGCATTGGAAGCTTATTTTTAAGATTCTCTCGGTCCATTTGTGGCCATGGAATATATTGTGGTCGTGCTCCCCCCTTTTCTAGCAACGGGAATTGGAATGCACAGTCCTCCTTCTCTTTCCCCGTAGCTCTCTGGTCTATTGCCGGTGTGGCATTCCCGCCTTGCCGTCTAACTGGCAATGCCCTTAATCTGTCTGCATAGGCAGGTGCTGACACCCCCCTCTGACCGTGGGGTGTTCCTTCATGTCGGCCGGACTGTGCGGCAGACTTCGGTGCCCTACTTGTGGACCCGCTAGCGTCTGACCATTGTACCCCTCGGCCCCCTCGGAGCCGTTTTTCGCACCAACTCCCTTCCTCATGTGCCACATCCTCCGCTTCCCCACCGGAGTCAGATCCTAAATACTCCCAGTTTACACAACTCCTTGCATCTTCTTCGTTCTGCCCAATCTACTGCCTGTCTAGGGACAGTCCCAGGCTCCCACTACTTCGGGTGACATCCTCGGTGTCATATAGCTGAGTGCTCTCTAAACTCTCTAAAGATTGGGTTTAATCACTTCCCGCTCCAAATATTCAAGATCCCGTGCCCTCTGTCTGTGCTTACGTTCTATTTCCTCATCTATTTCCTTTCGCTTCTTTGCTTCTTTCCTAGCCTTATCTACTTCCCTCATACGTTCATTTCTACGTTCTTTTGCCTTCTACTTTCCTCATCTTCCCGCTTTTTTACTTTCCTTTCGTGCAATCTCCTTTCTTCCTCTAACCTTAACATGTTCTGCCTGTTCTTGTTATAGGCTGCGTACTGTGCGACTGAGCGGTATTCCTTGCTCTTTGCAATATAGTTGTTCTCGCCTTAGCCTATCTTTCCTTCTAGTCCTTTCATCTCTTTCTTCCATCCTTTTCTCTTTCTCTCTCCTTTGCGTCTCATCAGACCTCTCCCTTGGCCTCAAATCATCACTTCCGTTTCCATCTCACTTCAATAATATTTGACCTCCCATCCATTCGTCTTTCGCGATTGCTATCTCATCACCTGTACCTTCATTTCCTTTATGTTTATTTCCCTCTTTCTCCTTATCTGAAGGTGCACAACTCCGTGCCCAATCTTTCCCTTCATCTTTGCATCTCTCTTTGTCCCTTGAGACTTCGGAGGCAATATTGTTTTCCTGTTCTGATCCCTTATTATCGTCACTGCTGTACGTAGGTGACTCATATGCAGGGTTGCTATACCCCGTGGCTGCTTTAAATTCTCTTAGTGGGTAAAGACCCTCTGACTGGCTCAGGCGGGGCTGGCCGCACGGTAGGCTTCTCACCCCCCTCTGTACATACATTTAGTATCCAGTCTGTGGGTGGTTCTTCCACCTTCGTTTCTTCAAACATTTACCACAACTCTAGAACAGCGAGACGTTTCTCTAACTTCTTGCCCGAATATGTGGCGTGTAGTCATCTGCTGTAAAACAGCCTTAGAGAGTGACCCGTTCTGGGGCCACGGCATAAACATCTTATTGGCGGTACACTTAACCCACTCCGTGCTGTTTTTCTTTAGTTTGGGTGCATGCTTGGGCAGTTGCATGCACAAATCCGCAAGCGGGCTAACTTCCTCCATTTTTAAGTTTGTCACTAACAGTATTTACAGAGTTCTTTAACCCTCCACTGGTATGAGCGAGCACCACATAAGCAAGCTCCAATCCAATCTTTTCCCGCCAAAATGTATACCAACAATTTACTCAAAACACATCAATTCAATGGCGATTACCTCTTAGTTACAGAATTGCGTAAAGCCAAAATGCATTTCAACCAATCATTAATACAATTATTTTACATTTGACATACAACAAGACACATATGACAGACACTCGACAGACTAGACGAACACCAGCTGGACACACGTATACCTGCCGTCTAATCAAAACCCCGTCATGGGGTGTAAACAAACCCCTTTGATGCCGTCTTTAATCGTCACTGTAGCCTAAATTGTCCCCCCAATGTGGGCTATGAGTTCACGTTTCTTCTGACCACTCTTTAAAGCGCGGGAACAAGGCGAATCCTTACGTTTTTATCTCAGGTGCCCCCATGGTAATCCTTACGTTTTGTCTCAGGTGCCCCCCTGGTAATCCTTATGTTTTGTCTCAGGTGGCCCTCTGGTAATCCTTATGTTTTATCTCGGGTGTCCCCCCGGTATCCACTCTTTATTTCTTATGCTCGAGTCATTACCCCCTATATATATATACAGTCTCCAATACTTCTAACTACTTTATTTTTTCTCTGCCACCCTCCGTTACCTTTCCCTTACTTACTCTAATGCCTACAAGACATTTGCCAAAGTAATGAGTTTGATGTTCACTCACCGATCGCATCTTTTCCTCTCTGGAACTTCGGGATCACCGCCACTTCCTCTTCCCGCTTTTAAGGTTTTCGTCTGATCCGCTGCCCGTGGGAATGAGAAGGGTTGTGCTTGGAAAGGCGGGTTCCTTCAGACCCACTGCAGATTTTGGAAATT
The DNA here is from genome assembly GCF_040938575.1 of Ambystoma mexicanum. NCBI lineage: Eukaryota > Metazoa > Chordata > Amphibia > Caudata > Ambystomatidae > Ambystoma > Ambystoma mexicanum. The sequence continues at coordinate 970,096,685 of NC_090936.1, read as the reverse complement.
TTACTTTATCATTGTCCAAGGGGAGCTTCTCAGTCTACTCAGCCGAAATGGCGAAAGGACTCGTGATCTTACCGAAGTCCTAGAGTTACTTCGTGCTGTCGGTCTAAAGGTGTCTTAATATTTATGATGAATAATTAATGGCCGGAACCATCCTCACGCTAACAAGTGTTCTGGGGAAGAGGAAATCGCTGACGGGCCCATAGGTCAGCGCTCACCCTCCAGAACTTGTAAGACACGATAGCTGCACCATGTGAGGACAGGGGGTGCAGGATTCACTTACTCCAACACGACTCAATAATGAGGACTCAGTAAGTTGGCAAAGGGAAGTCCGTTTAATGACAATTACATCAAATAGAGAAACAAATGGAAATCAGCAGCATTGCGATCACCTGTCTCGCTCCGACTTCCTCGAACTTCAGTTGAACAGCTATTCTTATAGGCAAAAATCATCATCACTGACGTCTAATTTCTATAAAAAATCATCATGCAATATAATTGGTTAGGAAAGGTAACTTAAGTATAGGTGTTATATCTGTATATGATAATAGGGCATACAGATTGGATAACCCTTATCGGGTGGGCGTCTATGCCCCTCCCTCTACATTACACGTGATAGACATCACTACAACTACAACGTCCTATTGGTTACAATATGTATAGGACTCCAGATAACTTGGTCCATTGTGATTGGGCAGGTTACACCCCTAGACATAAATGTCCACTTTTAATTAGCAGCATGCAGAACGGACACCTGTGTGCCTGGTGTCCCAAGTTTCACCCTGCCTCCCTTCCATCAATCAGTGTTTTAGGGCGACATGTCAATTAGTTGGCTAAGGATGGCCTCGAACTGTAGTCTCTTATCGGGAAAAGTTATGTCATCCTCGGGTCCTGGATGACATCAGGCGATGGTACTTCTTCGCGCCTGGCTGGTCACATGTTAGTTCACCATGAATATGCTTCAGTTTCCAGCTTTTAGTGCATTTAATTCAGTGTCAGCCTAGCCACCTGCATGGGCCCCCCTTAACTTGACCTTCATGAGGCAGGCTGGTATGCTCTGAAGTTGGAATCTTGTGAGCTGACGCTCTCCTCCCCTTCTCTTGTTGACCTCGATTTCCTAGGCATGAGCCGCTCTTTGTTGAGTTTCGATTCCGCTCCTTCTCTTGCCTTTGGCTGGGTTTCGAAACTTGGCCTGTCAGGCTTCTGGCCACCTGGGTACATTTCTGCTTTTACAAAATGGAGTCGCACTTGTATAATGTGCCTTATTGAGGTAGATATATGGTCGGCGCTTGCCGCTCTATCTTCTACTAAGCATTGCAAGCAGTATCGATTTCTTAGCATCTTGCGTTTCAAGCCTATTTACACACGTTTAACAGGACGGTTGCTTCCATCTTGTCTCGTAGCACTGTTTCCTCACGTTGTAACAGTGTCTCCTCTCTGTGTCTATTCCATTCATTTTCGTATTTACTCGCACTGGCGTGTTATCTTCGATAGCTGCTTTTATTCATTCACGGGTCTGTTCAGGCCCTCGTGTCATTTCTACTGGCCTTCCATTAAGGCTTTTGGGGTCTCTTTGTGGACCGTGTGTAGGTACTCCTCATTTCGTATTTGCGGCTGGTATGGCTGTCTGATAGGGTACCGTGCTGCCCAGGGTTGTCTGGTTATGGGTGCTTCAACCGGTATGGATCGTCTAATGTATACTGGGCAGAGTCCCAGTGCAGCTCTTTGTAGGTTAATTTGCTCTTCATACGTCACGTACCTTGGCGAGTATGCTCCTGGTACCTCGAAATGAGAGGAAGGGGTGCAGGCCATGTCTGGGACCTCCTCTACACCACCACCAGACGATACCCATCAAACTTCCCACGATCATCATGCAACAATGAGCACACAAATCAAGCACTTGCTACTCTCCACAGCCTTCTCACCATCTCCCAATACCATAGACTAACCGCGTGTCTCAAGAGGATAGCTCAAGAGCAACGCGCTCGTCTTGTGCCTTGGAAGTAAGATGATGCAGAGCAACACAGGTTCGATCCCTGGGTCAGTGCTTAGAAACCTCTGTGTTTTAAGCAATATATATGTAGGTGATGGGTTCTAGCTTACTAAACAAATACCACACAAAAAGCACACACCTTCATGCATGCAAAGCACAGCCTACCTCACGCAGATGATCTAATACCAACCCCTGTCCCTCTGCTTCCATGAACCTACCTGTTGTGCACTTCATTTATATAACCATAATTAATATGTATGCCCTAAATGATAACAGGAGACGGTCTTCATATCTGTATTCCTTTATTCCTAGTCTCCCACAGAACTTCCTCTCATTCCTTCCCAAGTTCTACTCACACTACATTCCACATTCTATTTAGCCACAACACTACCCTTATACGCATAGGGCCCAAAGCATCAAGGGACAACGTAGATGGTCAAAACCGCGCAATTGCAAGACTCAGTAGCATACCATACTGTTATATAACATGACAATGGATATTGACTGTATCATCATTCAAATAAAATCATAGGGGTCGCAGGATGTGTATTTGTATTTTATATTTATTGGAAATGAAAGTGCTTTACCAAGAAGCACTGTACAAAGTCCATACTGTTTCCTGGAGCAGCCCCTTCACTGGGGGCTTAATATAGTCATGTTGTAGTAGTTTAGTCATTAAATTTGACAGGGGGCTAAAAATAGTTAATATGGACAGCACAAAAGGGGCATTAAGTGCACCTTCAGTAATGATGATATTCACAGATACGTAGAGAGAAAGAACATCCAGTGGTGATGGCACCCCAAGACTCTGGCGCTCCCTCCTCGGTGAGAGGGTGGTTCTTAATGGCTTAAAGCCAGTCACTTTTGAAAAGGTCTTTATTTCGGGGGGTGGAGAGATCCTGTGATGGGGAGCCAGGAAGGTAAAGGAGCGACAGCGGGAGACAGCAAAGGGTGGACAGGGAGTCTGATGAGAGTAGGGGTGGGTGCATCCCCTTTATACAGTGCTCTGTTGCTTTCCAGCTAGAGTCATGGGTAATAATCCCATAGATACATTTATTCAGATTGGGGAAGGGGCAGCCCATGTATGTATTTAAAGACATGAAGAATGAACTTGCATATACACTATGCGGGAAGGCAGTGGCAGAGTTAAGCAAGGCTTGGTGGCGGTGTAGAGGGGGCATGGGGCGCAGAGTTCAGTACGTTGATGAGCGGAGGAGGGAGCGGAGGGTGTGTGCCCTGAGCAGGATGGAGCAGTAATCCAGCCTGCCGAGGACCGTGCTGAGGGCAGAGTGAAAGGTGAGATGGGGACAGAGTTTAGAGATGTTCAGGAGGTTAGGCCTAGCAGCCACAGCTGTGAAGTTGAGGAGCGGCTTAAGTTTCAGGTTACTGGCAAAGAGATTCTGCAAACTGCAAGATTTCAGAAATTGTGTGAGGCGATCAGTGGGGAAGGAAAAAGAGTTGGCGAGAAGTGTTGTGATGCTGGAGGCCAGGAGAAGGATCACTTCAGTTTAACATGACCTGGGTCGACTCCTCACTTACGTGCAAAGCATGGGCGAGGGACATCATCACATTATCTTTATTCCCGAAGTCAGATAATCTATGCTTATTTAAAGCTCGAAGCTGCAGCATGAACACACACACATACATGCAGACACCCACACAACACACACATACAGGCATAGACCCACCCACACATACAGGCAGACACCCGCACAACACACACACATAGGTATACACCCACACAATTGCCCACAGATCCACACTTCCTACCACACACACAGACAGGCAGGGAGACACCCACATAACACACACATACAGACATACACCCACACAATTGCACACATACAGGCATAGACGCACAAACCCACACACACATACAGACAGACACCCGCACAACACACACACCCCCCCCACACACACAGAAACCCCAAGTTCCTTAAATTACACAAAGAGGTCTGGGAGCCCCTCTACCGAGAACGAAGACGGCCAAATAACCTGTTTTCTGGGAAGGTGCCCACTCGGGAGGGTCTATAACCACGTTTTAGCTCACTGTACCTTTCACAGAGGAGAAATATCCATTTGTATATCAGTATTTGTGCCACCCACAAGGGCAGTCCAGCACCGAAATGCTAGGCAATTCTCCTCTGAACAAGAGTACCAACAGCAACCCCAGACACGTGTTTCAGCCTTGTTGGTCCTCATCAGTGAGCTGGAGCTGTGCCTCTGATCACAGTGAGCAAGGGGTCGACATCTGGATTACCCTAGGTAATTTAGGGTGAAACCCCATTTTCCTTAAAATACACAAATTGGTCTGGGAGCCCCTCTACTGAGAATGAATTATCTATGTGATAATTTCAGAGTCGGACCAAAGTCTTGTGAGCAAGCTGTGGAGCAGTGTGGAAGCTCCTTGTCTGTGATTCTACTGTTTCTACTTTTTTTGGAGGCAGAGACAATCTACTAAGACCCAGGGTCCTCCGTGGAGTGGATGCAGAGTCGGACCAGAGTCTTGTGAATCTTAGGAGCCGTAGGAGTCATAACGGTATCCTGAGACACCTGCTCCCTCAGCCGTGGTCGTTGGACTGTAAAATGCAGAATGGAGTGCGTATGAGGTCGGAGTCGGTGTCGATGCCAACACGAACCAAGGTAAAACTAATACAGCCCTTGACACGCCTCCAAACGCAATTGCGTTGTGAATTGGAAGAGACTTCACCTGGTCTGCAAGTAAGTGATATTGAAAGAGATTTACCCAGTATAAAAACTTAAGTTTTACAGCATATATGTTGGGGGTAAAAGAAGAAGCTCTTAGACCTTTGGTCGCAAGCCCCTCCCATCGCATAGGTAAAGTAATAAATCAGGCTGATTGTCATAAACTGATACTTAATGATGTGCGTGCACGACTAGAATTATCTGTGAACGCTACTCGCTCGCCATTAAGATAGAAGATTATACAAAACACAAATGTGGTGATTGACGGAGCTGCAATTCCTCCTCTGCGCGTTTTAGCCTGGCGAGAACGCGAGGTAGCATGCTCGGTAGCAGAGTTCCAACCGCCCACGGAAAACACAGCGGCCTTATATGAAGTACATCAACGATTGTTGCCGACGGACATGGTTATGCGTAAATAGTTCCAGCCCCAGTGAAAACCAGTGGAGTATTGAGCAAAACATGTACAGAGAACTAAGTGAGACAGGAACAGTGAGAAGTCGCGTTTGTAAAAAATCCACTGTCCGTACAGTTTGACATTCGCCCAGAAAAAACTGTGTCGCAGGACGACTGTGTAGAAGAACAAAACGTGGAACAAAATCCGCCCACTGTACCAAATAGCAGAATCACCATTAGAAACGCCACCATTGAGGACGACACTCTCCTGTGTACGACTTCTACTATTCTTGAGCAAAAAAGAGGTGAAAATAATCCAGTCGAAGTGTGCGAAATGAACAGTGTATTGAATCAAGAACAAAATGCGAGAAGGCTAAGTTCTGTATTTTATGACTCATTTGAAGTGTTTCCTCTAAAAGAACTTGAACATAATGATAAGCGGCATCCGGCCAGACTTCAAGTTGAAAGCAATGGAAGGGAACACTTGGCGCCTATACTACGTCAAGACAAAGGCTTAAATGTGGAACGAAGGAAGTCCATTGGTGTTGTGAATAAACTGCTCTTAGATTTAACACAGCTAAATACTGAAATTCACACTAAGAGCATAAGAAAAAATAATAACATCGAAGAGTATGATGAAAGACGGACCTCCGGAATGGAAAGAAGTGAGGGAGGGGTGCCGTCAGAGACAACTGTGCTAACTGTGCAAGAGCTTTCAGTGGCCAAATGGAAGAGTGGGGCGCTGAAACAGAGAAGAATTGATGTGAGCTCATCTCCAACAGTGAAATGCTCACAGATTAGAAACACAAATCAACATGGCACAACACAAGCTGTAAGTAACACCACGACAAAGAAGTCATCAGCTAACACCAACGATGTAAATTGGACAGGATTAAGTGGTGTTGCACAAAGGAGTTATGATTCTACATCAAATGACTCCTCTTCTGATTCCTCATTCGTGGAATGGGATTTCCCAAAAGTAAGGCGGTTGTTCACTGGGGGCCATACACACACAATGAGCAAAAAAAGGACCTTGATGCATTTGGGAAGATGGTTGTGAACAAACTACATCCGATCTTAATGTCATCAATATCAATCACGCTGAGTCCATTTCTGAAGATGTATGAGCAGTTAAATGAGAATCTAACAGATTTGACCACTTTGAACGCGCTCATGAATTCTAAAATGGTAAACATGGAAAATGACAACTGTGTAAATAAATCAAAAGTCTTAGAAGTAAATAAAAACATGGAGAGCTCTCTGAAAATCTTGGCAGAACGAAATAATAGTGAGGACAAAAAACTCCTTGCCGAAGTAGCAAGGGAAGCCCTGGGCCTTTTAAAACAAAAGCAACCTCCGAATGCTGAAGATCGAATATCTTTGCATCAGGGGTTCTGTAAATGTGCTCATGGAAAAAGCACACAGATCGCGTCCTCGGCTCAGGATGAGATGGGTGCAAATGATGCAAAGCTAAAGGTAACAACTCCTCAGGATGTTGGAAGGAGATCACAGAGCTTGAACATACAGACAGGGGTTGCGGAGGAGCAAGCACTGAAGCAAGTTGTTGCAGCCCTTCCCCAATTGGTGATGACAAAAATACTGTGGCTTTATTGCAACCACTAAGTGATGTCATCCAAAGTTTACCGAAGCCTTCAACTTTGAAAGATGGAGGGGGCATAATCGGGAATCCTGATGTTATGCCTGAGTATATTGACTTGACTAAAGGATCTACTGAGGGAATTTCTCCAATATTCAATTCTGCGAACTCGACTATCCAAAAGAAAATAGTCAGAGCACCCCAAATCAGGAAAACAAAAAATCAAACTAAAAGGAAAAATTTGGGTAATAACAGCTCAAGAAAGTTCCTCTGTAACATTAAAATGGTGAATGTGACTGTGAATACTGGGAGAGCTGAAAACCCAGAAGAGAAAACGGAAAAGTCCAAGTTGAATAATCCAAAAATGGTTGCAGGTTTTAAAGGACAATCGGATGAAGAACTATTTAAAAAAATGATGAATATGTCCACATACGAAGATAATGAGGAACCAGAAATGATAGAGGGTTCTGATCGAGCAGAAGGTGATATAAGTGAGGTTCCTCTAAAATTCCAACAATATTGCAATAACTTAGAACCTTCTGATGAGTCGCGCATACATTGCAGCCATCAATACATTTCTGCCAAATTGCCTCAACAGACGATATCTGATCAAGTGACATTGATGAGAACGGAAAAGCATAATTTCATAACTCTTGAAGAACGATGGGATTTATTAGCAGAACAACATTTAAAGAACTTTAAGCAGAAGTGAAGGCCAAAATGCATCTATCAGCAATATCAGAGAAAAAGATAATTACTTAACAAAATTACATTTGCTGACAACAGTCAGACCTGTGAACCCAACTTTGTTAATGCTCGAAGAGAAATGGGGGTCATGCTGCGAAATAAAATTGAACAAGATAAATGGATGTGAAGAATTCCATACAAAAACCTTCGAAGAGAAGCAGTCTGAAGGGGTTTGGGGGATTGGATTTGTAAATCTGCGGTTGCTCGAACATCGTGGGCACAAAGAGAAACTAGTGACTGAAGGTGAACTGGGGGAGAGTACTTCATTTAAAAAGCCTAATGCCAAAGGGCCGGAAAATGGGCTAAATGGGAAGCCATTGTCCAAATATTGTCTGGTGCTGGAAAGAATTCTTGCAATAAAGGATGGCCTAATTCTTAATAGAGCTATCGTTTTGCGTTTATTTAATCACGTCCCCGCGTTGAGGACGATTGAATCTACAGACATAAAAACTGTTGAATTCTTCGAGGGTCCACAGAATGACAGGGTGAAACTGTATATCGACTCAAAAATAATTTGCAACATGATGTTGGATTCATTATCCTTGTTACTGTCACTGAGGTTTGACATTACTGAAGTTAAAGTTGACTACAAGCAAAAAATGGGGATCTCAACCATAACTCCCCAAAATGCAGGCACGGGCCTGTTTAAACACATGCCTACGGAGAGACACGTGGATCCCTCCCCGGCGCCTGGGGAAGACCTCCTGAACTATGAGATATGTAGGGATAACAAATTCTTTGCAAGACGATCTAAGTGGAGTGGGAATCAGGATTACCGTGGGGGGTAATGGAGAAACAATCGAAGAGAAACCGGTGGCCAGCGGTGTGAAGCAAACTGAATATGAGCCCAGAAATTGGAATTGGCTTGCTAAAGCTCTGGGTGGGAGTAATCGTAGTTAATGCCAGGAATATCGTCAAAAGAAAACATTGCATTTTGGTACTTGGAATACTAGAGTATTTGCACAACTGTTCAAGACGACTTCAAACTGAATTCATTATATAGATGTGCAGTGTTTGCAAGAAACATGGTGGACCAATTTGAAGTGGCACTTAATCCAGCTGTAAAAAAAACCAAGGGAAGACCAGTGGCTAGACTCCTGACCTTGGTAAGGAAAGGATCCGGATTCTGCATTATGGAGACCTGGAACAAATCACCTTACATCCAAGTAACAAAAATTGTGCGGCATAGTGCTCCCCAAAGGTTGAATTAGAACAAATGTACTTTCTAAATGTATACTGGCAACATCAAGCTGCGGGCTCATGGAGCTCATGGACCTTCATTGATGAAGCGACCCAGATCATTGATGATCTTAACGAGAAGGCGGTCTCACTCAACATCATTTTGTGCGGGGATCTAAACATTAACTGCATTAATCTCCTGCGAGGCAAGTTTGAAAAGTCAAACTGTAAAGATCAAGCAAATGCCAGATGGTGTGAAGAAATGGAGATCAGAGAAATGCTTCCAATGAATGGGAACATAACGGGGGATATACCCCCGCAACCTACCTGGAAAAGACTTCACCAACAGTCTATTCTAGATTACTTTTTCTCTCTTCCAATTTAGTCCAACGCGTCACAAACATGCAAATTGTGCACAAGCCTCAGAGCAACCATAATTTGGTTAAGCTAAGATTGGCTGACTATGAAAACATTCAAGTATCAACTTGGGAGCACAAAGTGATCGTCGAGTCAAGTAGGATTCGATTACACCTGAAAGAAACTGAATTACACATGCTGGTTGATGAGTATCGTATAAAATCTGACAGCGTGGAATATGAACACGTTGTAAAACAATTTGTGGAACGAAAACAAGGGTTGCCAAACCATGCGTTTAAATCAAAACATGCCTTTGATATTCACATAGCACAAAGAAAAATCAAGCATGAAGCGAGATATCAGACAATGTGCACAATTACAGATGAAAGTGCGAGTTACAAAAGTAAGAGCTATTAAGCAAAAGTATAGGAATTGGATAATTGCGCATACAGCACTTCTTGAACAGCAGTATGCAGAGAGCTTGTTAAGGACACTAGCAGATAAAGATGCATGTGAATTCTGGAGGTTAATAAATGAAGAATCCTGCCTAGACTCTGCCGTACAAGTTAACATGGTTGATGAAATAGAATGGGTACAGCATTATACCGAATTGTATACAAAGAAGGGCACAAATGCAGAACTTGTACTCCCACCCGTTGATAAATGGGATCTTGATTTTGAAGAAAGCGATATTGTAGACATTATTAAAAGCTCCAGCTCTTCTAGAGCACCAGGGCCGGACGGCCTGTCGAATTTCATCCTCAAGAAACATCCTGAAAAATGGGCTGAATTATGTGCATGGATGTTTTCTAGAATCACCAAGGAACGAGTAAGACTGAAATTGTGGAAAAGTGCAATTGTCGTCCCGATTTTTAAACAGTGGAGTCGGGTGAATCCTAAAGATTATAGACGAATTGCACTATTGGACGTCCTGGGGAAGGTGTATGCCACGCTCCTTCAACAGAAACTTACCCAGTGGATCAAGTCTGCTCAGCGGTTTGACCCTAGACAAACAGGGTTTGTGAAGGGTGTTGGATGTGGGCTAAACCTCTTAATATTAAACATCATGAAGATGGAAGCTATAAAAGCCGGGAAAAGTGTTTACCTCGCATTCATCGACCTCTCGCATGCTTTTGATAGTATTAACCGTGAGATTTTATGGGAGAAGACGAAAAAGTGGAACCGCTCGACTAGCCTGCTGTTGGCTATCAAAGAATTACATACGAATACAACATAATAATTCGACTAGAACGGCGAGGCACCCTGTCAAGCTGAATCAAAACGTTCTGTGTGGTAAAACAGGGCTGTCCGTTGGCAGCTATTGTATTTAATCTATTCATATCCGATGTAGGAGATGCCATTGAGAACATTCACTCATTCTAACCAAAAATAGGCAGCACGGAAATGAGTTGGATTTTATACGTCGACGACTAAGTCCTGTTGGACTCTACCCCAATAGGGTTGCAATGCAAGCTACACGCAACCGAACAATATGTAATCTATAACGAGCTATGTATTAATACCAACAAGTCGGAAATCATGATTCTCCAAGATCTAAGCAAAAATAAACCTTGCCTTAAAAAGTTCAAATGCTATCTAGGTGAGGAGTCTGTTAGGAGTGTGTTAAACACTAGAGCTAAGTGTCGCCAAGTGATAATACAGGCAGCAGTCATTTAAAAAAAAATTGGAAAGTTCTCGTTGGTACCAGCACTACATTTTTATAAGCAAAAATTGGTGCCGGCTCTAATTCATGGTGCAGATTGTGCCCTGGGATGTCCAGACACGCTATGGAATACACTGGAAAACATTTTTTGGTATAAGGCGTGTGACTGCCCAAAGGAATTCCAACTGTATGCATAAGACACAAATTAAACCTGTTATCCATCAACGCCAGAGTATGCTGGAATATGTTGTCCCTTTATCAGAAGATGTATATGGACTCTGTATTGCTCCAATTTGAGATACTCCATCATCCAGGCGGTCGGGTAAAATGTAACATGTTGTCACATGTAAGAGGATTCAATTCAGCACTACAGCTAAGTTAACGCCTAGTCTAGAATACTGAATGAAAACCCTTATTGATATATCTTTAGGTCCAGTTCATGCGTTCTGGATGACTACCCCTATATAACACCCCTCTCTTGGAATCCCCCTGACCCCACTGAGCCAAGAAGTAGTTCTGTTTTGCAAGTTAAAAGGGTTTATTTGATAATCTAAACAATAGATATATATATGACACTTTATAATAAATTAATAATTGAATATCACCCTTAATCTGATATGATAAAGATTAACAATGGAGAATCTGGCACTAGCACACTTCTTTATAATCACTAATGAGTTGACAGGAAATGGATAAGATAGCACACTGGTAAATAGGAACAAAAGTATAATGTGGTAGAGGATGCTTTATGTAAGCTCAGGTGGATGCAATATTCAATGAATGCAGTACAGAAAATACTCAATAGGATTTCAACCAAACAATGTAATCACTTTTCTCTGGCTATTCACTCCCCCCCTCTTTATGCAATGCAAGGGAATGGGAGGAAAGCACACAGTTCTCAGAAATGCAATCAATGTAATCAGTTCAATCCCCCCCAAGCTTAGACAACAGAAGTTTAAAACACAGATAGGAGTTTTGAAAACACAGGCCCAAATGCTTTGATATGTGCTAGCAATGGATGAGAAATATGCTGGAAATGCTTTCTAATTCCCTTTCAGAGGTTCAGGGTGAGTGGTATCTAGTTAATATTAGTCCAGGCTCACACTAGCAATGAGGCAGGGATAGTTAGCAGGTTAAACGAATTTCTGGCAAATGGAAGGCAAACAGCAGCAGTTTTTACATGTGAAGAAATTGCAAATCGCGGTAAAATTCGCGGATGCGTGTTCCGCGATTGCGGTAAAACTATAAGGGGTAGGAATGCGGTTCTTGGTACGATTCAAAGCTACGATTCTAAGCTATCAGAGGAAAGTTACTGCAAGTCTCTAGCCCAAACGGTCGCGGAGATATGAGCGATTTAATAAAGGTCGTTTTTGGGTTTGCAAATTTCAAAAGCTCAAAATGACAAGTGCAGCTTGCAACTAGAAATGACAGGTGACAGCTAGGAGGCAGTTCTACTTAGGTTAAATAGATTGAATTAGATGAATTTAAACTAAGAGATTGGTTCTACACAGTTCTGCTGGGTACTCACACTATATTCTTGAATTAAATGGGCCTCGTCACGGATCTGGTCAGGGTTTTGGACTGGGCTCGGGTCTCTCTCTGGGCACAGCACTGCTTTCTCTCTGGGTACAGCACTGCTTTCTCCCTCTGGTCTGGTCTCTAGTTCTGGATAGATTGAAGTCTCTAGTTTGGCTTTCTGGAGGTTGATGGAGGTAAAGTATGGATTTTTCCGGCAGAGCGTCCCGCTGCAGATGGATTTGGAAGGTCCCTATCTGTCCTGTCTGTCTGCTTTTATGTGTTTAGAATGTGGGTGTGTTCTAGCATCACTGACCCTACCTCTCTCTCAGCTTCTAATTGGTCAAACTTTCATTCGTCCCCTGATTGGCGAACTAAGTTGTGTCAGAGTGATGTCATTTTATGGCTTGCAGATAGGACACTCCTCTGTCAGATTGCACACATTCTATATTTGATAATAAAAGACATATTTCACAGTTACACAGTTGCTTGAAATTACATATACATGGTGTGGCTGAATTTAGCCATGTCTCTGTCCAAATCTGCTGTTTCTAGGAGCTTGCATTCAAAAATGGCAACTTCTAGCACTTTTTAATGTGCTAAACAACATTGGATCTTCATTAAATTTTATACAACTGTTCCTCACATATCTACCCACATACCAATGCATTTTCGTTTGTCTAGCTGAAACAGGGAGTCTGTAATATTAATAAACAATGGGGTTTTGCCCCAGAACATCACACAAATTCGAGTTTAGTCTTGAATTAAAGGTACATTTTTTAAATTAAAGCTCTCAAAGTTATACATTTCTGTCATTTGATTACCAAGAGTTATCAGTGTTTTTGTAAAATATATATTTTTCTTTCAATTCAGTTCTCAGAGTGTTGGAGTCCGCCTCCAAGACTTGGGTGGGTCAGTCCTCTGGGCAGGCAGGGCTTTGTTGACATTACACAGTCAAAATCAACATATTCCTTTCAGAGGAAAGGGGCCATTGTGTGGTCTCTGGGAAGCTCCCAGCCAGTCTGCCTTCTATCAATCAAGAGGTCATGTGAAATTCTAACTCCTGGTGTAAAGCTCTGGAGGTGAGAGGGTTTCCCAGGCTTCAGGCCTCTGGGAACAGCATGTGGCTAATTTTTAATTAAAATGCAGCCTTTGAAGTCAGCTGAGTCAAATCCCTTTGTCAGCAACTGCACTCAGTTCTCCTGTCAGAGTTTAGACCGCCAGCGCCCCCTTGAGGATTTTGTTGGTACTGCATGCAATTTTGGGATTTTCTTGGATTAATGCATTCTAAACAGGAATGGTTCTTACATGGTAGTAAATCCTTGCTTAACATTGTTTTGATGGGGCTCCTTACAGTAAAATGGTTATGTGGAACCCCACAAAAGGGTTGAATCTTTAAAGTGGTCCAATGAGTCACGATTTCAGCAACTTTTTGACATCAGTAACAGTGGATTTTGTTAACAAAGACCTTTCTTTACACTGGTGGGTGGCAAGTTAGGTAACCATTTTGGTGTGCGCACAACTGCGCAGCTCTCCTGGATTCTGGGATGAAATGATGGGCGGCGACAGCGCATCCCCATCTTTACGCACTCCAATGATTTATTTTTGTTCTGGGGTAAAATGATGGGCAGCGACAGCTTAATCCCCATATTTACCCCGTCTAATGATTCCACATGGGTCAAAACCCTCCACAAACCCCCCCGCCCGACTGCGCTTTGACTTGAGTCGAGGGGGAGTCGGTTGCAAGGGAGGTTTTGAACCCTGGCGCTGGTATGTCCACATTATCTTCTTCCAATTCTGTAGATGGCACAGTTCAGCATCTTTTCCTCCATCTGGTACTGATCGATCGGTTCTCCTCGCCGGTCCTGATGGGAGTATTGGGCGGTCCACTGGGCCCATTGGATCTTCGTTCCCGGTCTCCGGATCGTCCTTCTTGGTCATTCTTCATGGTTTCATCTCTCCTAGGATGATAAAGCAAAAGCGGCAATATCTACTCGTAGACGATTTTTTTTTTTTTCCCACCACTGTTGAGATAGTGGGGCAGCATATGCATTTTATCATAATGAAACATTACATTCTTATTTTGAAAAAAAAAAAAAAACAGTATAACTAAGAGACAGTTTCATGCAAATCACAATATTTTAGAGACTAGATGTGGTATGTTTTATGATTGGAACTGAATTAGTCTGAGACAGTACCCGCTAGGATTCCAGAGGATTCCTCCAGTTGTTGCAGAGTGTGCCTGGGATGGCAACATTTCAACTGGTTTATGTGGACCCACTTGTCTTCCCCCTCTGCCGAACCGCCTTTGGGGATGTGGATTTTGTAGGCCACAGGGGAGATCTTGTCGATGATCTCAAAGGGTCCTTTCCATGTAGGCAAAAATTTGCGCTGCTTGGCCTGGTTCCTTTGGAAGTTGTATAGATAGACCCGGTCTCCCACCTGATATTCCTTCCTGGAAGTTTTCAGGTCATAATGGGTCTTCATGCTATCAGCTGATCTTTCTAGATTCCGCTGAGCATAAGCAAAAGCATGTTGGAGGTGTTTCCTTAAATTCTCTACATACTCATGAGTAGTGGAGGCATTTATCAGTGTCTGCTCTTGGGTCCTGTAGAGCAAATGCTGAGGAAGCACCATCTTGCGCCCAGTCATCAACTCAAATGGTGACATTTTGGTTGCAGATGAAGGGGTAGATCTGATGGCCATTAGGACCAGAGGTAATCGGATATCCCAACTTGGCCCAGAATCTGCCACAAACTTCTTTAATATGCTCACAATTGTCCGGTTATATCTCTCTACTGCCCCAGAAGAAGCTGGCCGGTAAGCAATATGCAGCTTTCTCTTGACCCCCAGTATCTCCCACATCTTCGTCATTACTTCACTGGTGAAGTGGCTACCTCTGTCTGACTCAATCCTTTGAGGTAGACCAAAACGGGAAAAGATGTGGTTAATCATCAAGGCAGCTGCAGTTTCTGCCTTGCAATTTGGGGCTGGGAGACATTCCACCCACTTGGTAAACAAGCATGTCACAGTCAACATGTACTTATTCCCCCTAGCCGAGCGAATCACAGGGCCTACAAAGTCGATTTGTAAATCTGCCCAAGGCAGGGTCATTCCCCTCTTTTGTAAAGGCGCCCGGTGTGTGAGGGATGTCGGCTGAAATTGTGCACACACAAGACAACCCTTCAAATATTGGTTGAGGTCCTGGCCCATGTGTGGCCAGTATGCAACCTCTCTTAAGATTTCCAATGTTGTGTGAAACCCCCTATGACCGGCGGTGGCCGCATCATGGGCGTGACTTAACATCAGGCTTCGGAATGAGGTAGGAACCACCCACTGATCGTGGCCAGCTTTGGATTTCCTTACCAACAAACCGTCTTGGATCCGGAACATTTTTGGACATTTCATCAACACTCTTAGGTCCTCTTTCCCAATGTAATCGGTATCCGTCAGGGGAAAGTTCTCAGGGTCCTCAAGGTGCTGGTAAAATTTACCAATTATTGGATCCCCCTTCTGAGCGGTAATCAAATCAGCATCAGGGGTCTCCTTACTCCATTGTGCAATTGAAAGGTCGTTGTGAGCATTTGTCTGGGACCTAGTGATAGCAGTGACCTGGATTTCCCCCAACAGGGACTCAATCTCAATTAGATCCCCTTGGATGGCCCCGGTTTTGGCCAGCTGATCAGCTAAGTCAGTTCCAGTTTTGTCTGGTCCCTCTACTTTGGAATGACCCTTGATCTTTTTCCAATAGATGGTCATCTCATTCGAGGTGACCAGATCATCAATGTTTTGGATCAACTTCCCATGTTTCAAGGGTTTGTTGTTAGCACATAACATGCCTCTGGTTTTCCAATTAACCAGGTGCTCCACGAACCCGTTCCGTACATAATCCGAATCTGTGATTATGACCAGTTCGTGGAGTTGATGCTGGACAGCAGTGAGGATGGCTTGATGCACAGCCATCAATTCTGCCACCTGACTACTTCGGGGACCAATTTTGTATCCGGCGGAGGGTTCTGGGGACTCATTCACCCATGCATTCCCTACGCCGGCCACTAGTTCTTTCTCCCCGTTGTTGTCAACATGGTAAGAGCATCCATCCACATACACAGTGGGCATTCCCTCACACTTGTCCTCTTCAAAGACTTTGTGTGGGGAATTAAGGTATGCCTCCATGTTGTCCTTTATTTTTAGACTTTCGTCCTCGAGACAGTTTTCTCTGGCACAATCATGCAAGTCAGCCAGACCTTGCGCGAGGGGACTCTTCTTGTTTTGGCCATATCTGACCTCCACAGGAAAGCCTTGCATTGACAGAATCCAGGAAGTAATTCTGGAATTACTCACATTTCCGGCCCGGATTCTGTCACTTTGGAGATATTGCAGAGGCTGGTGTGGAGTCTCCACTATGATGTGTTCCCCCTGGATAAACGGGCGGTAATTCTTCAATGCCCACACCGTTGCCAGGAGTGCCTTCTCACAATCGTTGAATTTTTCCTCCACAGAGGATAAAGTTTTGCTCGCATAGGAGATTACTTTATTGACCTTGTCATGCTTTTGGTATAATACTGCCGTCAAGCACGTATTAGAGAACCCTGTCTCCAGGAAGAACTCCTTGTTTCTGACCGGGTAAGCTAGGCAAGGCGCTTGTGAGAGGCTTCTTTTGAGTTGTTTTACTGCCTCGGATTGTTCTGGACCCCATTCCCACTTGACCCCCCCCTTCAGGAGATGAATCAGGGGTCTGGTGATCTCTGCGTAGCCCTCAATGAACTTTCTGCTGTAATTAGTCAGTCCAAGGAGGCTCCTTAGTTCCCGCAGAGTTGTGGGGTCTTTCAGTTTCTGAAGTGCTTCCACTTTCTTTTCCTGGGGACAGAGGCCCTGAGGAGTAATCTCATGCCCCAAGAAATTAACACGGGTTCTACACCACTGTGCTTTCTGAAAGGAAAGTTTTGCTCCGGCAGCCCTCAACTGCGTCAGAACATAACGGATCTCCGCTATGTGTTCCTCCACAGATGAACTTTTGATGAGGACATCATCTACATAAGCCAGGTTACCCCTCGCACCCAGGTCGGGCATGGCCTTATGTAGGAAAATGTTGAATTCATTGCCGGAGTTGAGGTATCCGAAGGGAGTCCGGGTCCATGTGTATTGCTGGCCCCCAAAGGTAAAAGCCAGTTTGTATTGGTCCTCCCTACTGACAGGCACGGTCCAGTATCCATTGGTCAGGTCTATTGCAGTGAATACCTGTGACCCCTGGATCTGGGCCAGCCCTTGGTCAATGTAGGGCAGAGGCCATCGGGAAGTATGGACCCGTTTGTTGAGCTCCCTGAGGTCAGCGCAGAGTCTCCACTGGCCGTTTGGCTTCAATATTCCCAGCACCGGATTATTGAAGGTGCTGTGGACTGGACGGATTATTCCCCGGGACTCAAGGTTCTTAATTATTTCAGTAAGGGACTCCATTGATGCGAGAGGCAAACGATATTGCTTCACAAACACAGGAGTCATGCCAGGGTCCGTGGGGATTGTTGTTGTGTGGATGTCAGTGCGACCACAGTCATACGAGTCTACCGCAAAGAGATCTTGGAAATCCAAGAAAACTTGTTTCAACTTTTGCTTTTGTTCCAGAGTCACACAGGCATCAGCTAGGTTGACTCTCTCTTCCACCATCTGCCTGAAGCCTGGAAATACTTCTGGTTTGGCTATTTCAGCGGCCTCCTCCAGCTGGGTGGAGAAGTCCCTGGTCAGAGTGCTGATTTGGACTGGAGGCTTCAGGTGGGAAAGGCAGCCCTCATGGACCTGGAAAATCACCTCATCCCTCCTGAAATCACAAGTCACATCTTCCTTACCATAGGGGCAGGAAGTGTACACCAGGAAGTTCCCCCCATGCCGGGTAAAAATCCTGTCTGGTGTTGTATTGTCCTCACTGTGACTGTCAAAACAGTCCTTGGGGATTGGTCCTAACAGTTCATTACCTAAATCAATGGAAAAATGTCGGTCATCAACCGCCATTCCAATAATGGTGCCTGCGGCTAGAGTAATACTCTTTAAGTCGCTGTTATCCACCTCTATTGGAATGGTGTCATGTTCTATGTTGACTAATGGAGTTGGGTTTACCCCCAACCCTTGCTGTTGGAGAGAAGCGTTTAGATGTATGTAAGCATCAGGGTTTTTCAACTCTTGTCCCCTTTTAACTTTCACTTCCAGGGAGAATTGTCTGGTCCTTTCTGGGATGGTGACTTCCTCTTTAACCTGAATTTCAACTGCATAAGGTAGCAATTGAGCTGACCTTAATGCTTTTTCTGGATCATCAAAGCCCATGGGATTATCCGCTAATCGGGACCAAGCTTTGAAGTTTATTAGGTCCAAACTAATGGCAAAGCGATTGAGAATGTCACTGCCTAAGTAAAAGGCGGCAGGGACGTCTCGCACGACCCAACAATTGTGGACTATGCTCTTGTTGCCAATGGAGATTTTGAGCATACACCTGCTTGGCAGGAGATGTTTGGAATTAGGTGCTTCCAGGTCCATTTCCCATTTGTCTATCAGTTTGAAGGTGGGAATGGCTGGATCTTTTGGGAGTTGGCGGAACATGGCTTCGCTGATGAAGCTCTTACCGTTGTTCACACACACTCGAGCGAGAACAGAGTCCTTCCCATCATTTAACTGAACAGGGATGAACAACTGCTCTCCAATTTGCTGAATATCAGCCAGGCTTTGAGCTGATTTCACATCTTTCTGGACTATAGGAGTGGGAGTTTCTGATTGTGGATTAGTATAGAATCTCAGAGTGTTTCCTTCCAGCGTGGAGTACCACTTTAGACTGGAAGGAAGGTTGATTTTCAGAAATAGAGAGGACCCCCCATCACCAGTCTGTTGTCCTACTGCTATTACTGTCACGTCTGGAATTTGGCTATTCTGGAAGTGAAATTCTACTTGGTCAGATTTTTGTTCAACCATGTGGCAGGTGCCGTTTAAACTAACATGGTTGACACTCTGTTTTAATTTTATTGGTCGGCTAGTCTGGGTCCAGAGGACCTTGTTTACACAATCTATTAGGGGTGACAACCTTCTCAGGAGGTCATTCCCTAGTAAACAAGGGGTGCCCTCTGGGGTCACAACTATGACCGGGTGTTTCAACTTATGTCGCCCAATTTTAATGTCCAAATCTGCCGTCCCCTCGACGGGAATTTCCTTCCCGTCAAAGTTCTGCAGTTGTCCAGGAAGAGAGGTGAGAGGAATTTGGTAATTCTCTCCCCTTCCTGCATTCAGTTCGTCAAAGGCCCTTCTGGACAGAAGGGTAGCTTGAGATCCAGTGTCCACCAGTGCCGAGATTGTACCCTGCCCCTGTACTTGTACCGGGGCATAATATCTTCCCTCCTTCTCCTCAAGGGGGCACAGATAATGTACATTTTTGGATAACTGGTGGGCTAATTTTCTGGTTTTGGACATCGATAGCGAAGAGATTTGGGCAGAATTCTGTGGAGAGCCTTGGGAATCTGAAAGAAAAAGTTGGCAACTGGAGATCAGAGCCATTGTGGGTTCCCCTGGTTCCGGTTCTGGGCTGCCCCCCCCTTTTTGGAGGCAGTCCCCAGGATGGGTTTGAACCAGGGGATTTTCTTGCTGTTGGTTCTGGGATGAGATGGTGGGCGGCGGTAGCTCAGTCTCCACATCTCCCCAGTCTGGATTTGCATTCCTAGGGACCCATTTTTCTTTGGGAGGAGTTCCCCCCTCTCTGAAGGAGAAGATCCTTTTCTCAGGATCCTCTGAGGATCCCTCTCCCTCAAATTGGAAGATCTGTACCTCCTCCTCAAATTGAGTCTGTTTGGGTCTTTTGTTTCTCCTACCCCCCCTCTGCTCCTTAGGAGGCAGACTTTCAGGGGCAAGAGATTTTGTTTCCGGTTCCTGGGTTTCCAGGGGCTGTTTACAAGTGAGGAAGGAAGCTTCCTCCAAGGCTTTACACCCCCCTTCCCTTTGTGCCTCCTCCCTGGGAACCGGTGAGTTATCGGGGTGCTGCCCCCGTCATTGTTCTGGAGCACCAGGTCCAGAATTGGGTGCGTTCTGCGCCGGCATGCTGATCTGAGGGTTCTGCTGCGCCCTCAGTATATGACCCATGTCCCGCGCCATGTTTTGAACCTGGCGCTCTAACTGGGAAACCCGCTCAGGCTGATACGGGGCCCTGTTTTCTCCCCTGGGCTGATCCCGGGAAGGGTAGCTGTCCCTCCTCTGGTAATACCCCGGGTTGGGAAGATTTGGGTACCCCTCCACCCTTGGCCTCCCCTCTCCCGGATTAAGTGGTCTGGGCTCAGGGAATTGGGGAAAGAAGGATGGATGGTTTTGGGGCTGAAAGTCGGGAGGATATCTGGGGAAAAAGTTCTGCCCAGGGTTTGGTAAATTTCTGCCCTCCTGTGGGAAGTTTGGAGGGAAGTTCCCTGGGTTAGGTGCTTGTCTGGATCCCCCCCCTTGGGCTGGAGGAGTCCACACATAACCCAGGATGGGTCGATTTCCCTTGTAACGGGGACTTACATAATCAGGAGAGCGAGGGACCCCATTTGTGGGGCTGCCTCCTTGGCTCCCTGTCTGTGACTGACCCGAGGACCTCCTGGGCCTAGCATTATTAGGTGCAGGCAGGTTTTTAGGCCCCCCCATCTCCAAATCCAAAACGGGGGTGACCTTTACCTCTGCCACCTTGGCAGCAGCAGGGGTGCTGTTGGCTTTGGGGTTTTTCTGGGCATTACTTTTGCTATCTATCGGTTTCTGCACCTCATAGATCCGGGTAGCCTGTTCAATGACCCAGTCTAAAGATCTTTTCTCGTGAAAATCCCTCACGAGCTGGGTCATGATATATTTGGGCAAGGCATGGAAAAACGTATTAATAAATTTCCTGCTATCTGTGCGCACCCTTCTTGTGGTCTGTGCAAAAGCACGCTTTAACTCCTGCACAAATTCTTGTGGGGCCTGATCCTCCCCACATTGCAAATTGTAGGCTGCCTTGCGAGCCTCTTGAGGATTTCTGTGAACAGAAAAATGTTTCAGGATGGCCGCCTTATAGGTGGACCATCTTAAATGATTTTGGTCCTCCAGCCCCGCAAAGAAACTGGAGTATTCCGGGGAGAAGGTCCACTTTACATATTGAATGCAGCTTTGGCTGTCCTTCAAATGGAAAGTCTCCATCATTTGTTCAAACAACTCTAAGTGCTCCCAAACAGAATACTTAGCGTTCTTATGGTAAGGCGTGATGACGCTCCTGATCGCCTTAATCTGCTTTAAGGGGTCCTTAAGCAAGGCCCTTTTTGCCTTATTGGCCTTTTTGGTTCGGGTAACCCTTGTCCATTCTTCCTCGGACTCAGAGGCACTGCTCCCAGAGGTTCCCGTCTGTTCTTCCAGGTTTTCCCGGATTCTGCGAGCCTGGGAATGGCTGGCAGAATGTGGGGACCTGGTCTCCTGTGTCCTGCGCAGTTCAGAGGAGTCTTCAGATTCCTCCTTGCTGCCAGGATTTGATGGGTACCCCCTCCACTGACCTAACTGGGCAGAGGTTTTCAGGATGCCCTTAATGGGCCTACTCTCCTGGGGTTCCCCATTGAACTGTACTGTACTTGGGTGCCCATACCCGGATGCCCACCCCTCCATTCCTGAGTGGTACTGGCCTATGAGCCCCATACTCTTAGCTGGATAGTAATCTGCCATCCCTGCGGCCCTGTGCTCATGTGCGCCAGGGAACATGGGGGTGGTAGAGTCCAGGGACTGGGGGAGATGAAGGCCCCTGGGGTTAGGGCTCCTGCGGTTATGGTCAGGAGTCTCTCTTTCCCAGCGGACCTCATCTCTATCCGCCCCTGCTCCCTGTTGCAATGCAAGAGCCTGCATTTGTGCTTTCAGTTCCTCTGTTAAGGCCTTACTCGACTCTATCAGTTTCTCCTGCATCGCTACCTGTTGCTGGAGCCTATCATTGTGTTGACAGAGGGCCTCATTCTCCCTCTGTGCTTCCTGGTTGGTCCTGGAGAACTGGGCCAGTCTTTGCTGCAGGAGGTTTACCTCCTGGGTAATGTCCCTATTGGCCTGCTCCTTTCTTGCCAGAGCCTCTTCCACCCTCCTGGTGTGCTCTGACAAGTTCTGGTTTTCTTTTTGGAGGTCACCCAGCCCCTGGAGGGCCAGGTGATTTTCTTCCATTTTCCTTTTTAAATGGCAGACTTCCTGGCCTATGGCGTCTCTTTCCTGACTAAGAGCCTGCATTTGTGCCGCCAGGTCGTCCCTTTGCCTTTGGAAGGCACCAGCTTTCTGGCGCTCCTGATCAAACTCTGCCTGGGTATCCAGGTCTTTCAGAATCAGTTTATTGCTCTCCTCCTTCACTCTATCTAGGTGGCCTTGCAGGGTGACTACCTGCTCAGCACATGCCCTATTGAAGTCTAGCTGTTGCTCCAGCTTTTTCTGGCTTTGCAGTAGGGAGTCCAAACCTTCTTGGTGTTCCTTCTGCAAGGCCAGAAATCTGGTATCCTGTTCTGACTTTTCCTTTTGCAGCACATCCATATCCTCCTTTATTTTAGTGATGTACTGTCTGGTCTCATTTTCTGACTCCTGGCTTCTGTGCAGCCTTTGCTCAGAAGAGTCCAGATCAGATTGGGCCTTCTCTAACGCCATCTGTTGCCTTTTTGCCAGATTTTGGCTTTCAGCACATCTATCCTGCATGTCTCCCATATATAGGTACAGGTATGCTGCTATCCTGGCAATCTTATTGTGTTCCTCTTTGGCTTTAGGAGCCATATATAGTTCACTCAGGGCCACATGTAAGGGACCCTGATCTCTATATATATCTGACCCTGTTTCAGTGACCTGTTGTGTGATGGCCTGCAACCACGCATCCTGGCCCTGTTCGGTCCATTCACCTCTCACAAATAGCTTATGCAAGAGGTGCTCTCTGGCTATTTTCATGTCTACTAAGGTCGTCATTCTAGAGATTGGTCTCTGTCCTGACTTACAGAAGTTTGTATTTTATTTTTGCAGAACAGAACTTTTCTTGGAGTGTCCCTTTTGAGGAATGCTTCACAGCGTAATGCAGCGTGGTGATCCGACCGGATGTATGTATCCCGTCAGTTGGCACACTGTATTAAGCTGCACAAGTGGTATTCTAACCCAAACATCCCGGACGAGCCCCCAATTTGTAAGAGGATTCAATTCAGCACTACAGCTAAGTTAACGCCTAGTCTAGAATACTGAATGAAAACCCTTATTGATATATCTTTAGGTCCAGTTCATGCGTTCTGGATGACTACCCCTATATAACACCCCTCTCTTGGAATCCCCCTGACCCCACTGAGCCAAGAAGTAGTTCTGTTTTGCAAGTTAAAAGGGTTTATTTGATAATTTAAACAATAGATATATATATGACACTTTATAATAAATTAATAATTGAATATCACCCTTAATCTGATATGATAAAGATTAACAATGGAGAATCTGGCACTAGCACACTTCTTTATAATCACTAATGAGTTGACAGGAAATGGATAAGATAGCACACTGGTAAATAGGAACAAAAGTATAATGTGGTAGAGGATGCTTTATGTAAGCTCAGGTGGATGCAATATTCAATGAATGCAGTACAGAAAATACTCAATAGGATTTCAACCAAACAATGTAATCACTTTTCTCTGGCTATTCACTCCCCCCCTCTTTATGC
Source organism: Ambystoma mexicanum (assembly GCF_040938575.1). Classification (NCBI taxonomy): domain Eukaryota; kingdom Metazoa; phylum Chordata; class Amphibia; order Caudata; family Ambystomatidae; genus Ambystoma; species Ambystoma mexicanum. The sequence goes on along the minus strand of NC_090936.1, from coordinate 970,072,870 downwards.
AATGCAAGGGAATGGGAGGAAAGCACACAGTTCTCAGAAATGCAATCAATGTAATCAGTTCAATCCCCCCCAAGCTTAGACAACAGAAGTTTAAAACACAGATAGGAGTTTTGAAAACACAGGCCCAAATGCTTTGATATGTGCTAGCAATGGATGAGAAATATGCTGGAAATGCTTTCTAATTCCCTTTCAGAGGTTCAGGGTGAGTGGTATCTAGTTAATATTAGTCCAGGCTCACACTAGCAATGAGGCAGGGATAGTTAGCAGGTTAAACGAATTTCTGGTAAATGGAAGGCAAACAGCAGCAGTTTTTACATGTGAAGAAATTGCAAATCGCGGTAAAATTCGCGGATGCGTGTTCCGCGATTGCGGTAAAACTATAAGGGGTAGGAATGCGGTTCTTGGTACGATTCAAAGCTACGATTCTAAGCTATCAGAGGAAAGTTACTGCAAGTCTCTAGCCCAAACGGTCGCGGAGATATGAGCGATTTAATAAAGGTCGTTTTTGGGTTTGCAAATTTCAAAAGCTCAAAATGACAAGTGCAGCTTGCAACTAGAAATGACAGGTGACAGCTAGGAGGCAGTTCTACTTAGGTTAAATAGATTGAATTAGATGAATTTAAACTAAGAGATTGGTTCTACACAGTTCTGCTGGGTACTCACACTATATTCTTGAATTAAATGGGCCTCGTCACGGATCTGGTCAGGGTTTTGGACTGGGCTCGGGTCTCTCTCTGGGCACAGCACTGCTTTCTCTCTGGGTACAGCACTGCTTTCTCCCTCTGGTCTGGTCTCTAGTTCTGGATAGATTGAAGTCTCTAGTTTGGCTTTCTGGAGGTTGATGGAGGTAAAGTATGGATTTTTCCGGCAGAGCGTCCCGCTGCAGATGGATTTGGAAGGTCCCTATCTGTCCTGTCTGTCTGCTTTTATGTGTTTAGAATGTGGGTGTGTTCTAGCATCACTGACCCTACCTCTCTCTCAAACTTTCATTCGTCCCCTGATTGGCGAACTAAGTTGTGTCAGAGTGATGTCATTTTATGGCTTGCAGATAGGACACTCCTCTGTCAGATTGCACACATTCTATATTTGATAATAAAAGACATATTTCACAGTTACACAGTTGCTTGAAATTACATATACATGGTGTGGCTGAATTTAGCCATGTCTCTGTCCAAATCTGCTGTTTCTAGGAGCTTGCATTCAAAAATGGCAACTTCTAGCACTTTTTAATGTGCTAAACAACATTGGATCTTCATTAAATTTTATACAACTGTTCCTCACATATCTACCCACATACCAATGCATTTTCGTTTGTCTAGCTGAAACAGGGAGTCTGTAATATTAATAAACAATGGGGTTTTGCCCCAGAACATCACACAAATTCGAGTTTAGTCTTGAATTAAAGGTACATTTTTTAAATTAAAGCTCTCAAAGTTATACATTTCTGTCATTTGATTACCAAGAGTTATCAGTGTTTTTGTAAAATATATATTTTTCTTTCAATTCAGTTCTCAGAGTGTTGGAGTCCGCCTCCAAGACTTGGGTGGGTCAGTCCTCTGGGCAGGCAGGGCTTTGTTGACATTACACAGTCAAAATCAACATATTCCTTTCAGAGGAAAGGGGCCATTGTGTGGTCTCTGGGAAGCTCCCAGCCAGTCTGCCTTCTATCAATCAAGAGGTCATGTGAAATTCTAACTCCTGGTGTAAAGCTCTGGAGGTGAGAGGGTTTCCCAGGCTTCAGGCCTCTGGGAACAGCATGTGGCTAATTTTTAATTAAAATGCAGCCTTTGAAGTCAGCTGAGTCAAATCCCTTTGTCAGCAACTGCACTCAGTTCTCCTGTCAGAGTTTAGACCGCCAGCGCCCCCTTGAGGATTTTGTTGGTACTGCATGCAATTTTGGGATTTTCTTGGATTAATGCATTCTAAACAGGAATGGTTCTTACATGGTAGTAAATCCTTGCTTAACATTGTTTTGATGGGGCTCCTTACAGTAAAATGGTTATGTGGAACCCCACAAAAGGGTTGAATCTTTAAAGTGGTCCAATGAGTCACGATTTCAGCAACTTTTTGACATCAGTAACAGTGGATTTTGTTAACAAAGACCTTTCTTTACACTGGTGGGTGGCAAGTTAGGTAACCATTTTGGTGTGCGCACAACTGCGCAGCTCTCCTGGATTCTGGGATGAAATGATGGGCGGCGACAGCGCATCCCCATCTTTACGCACTCCAATGATTTATTTTTGTTCTGGGGTAAAATGATGGCCAGCGACAGCTTAATCCCCATATTTACCCCGTCTAATGATTCCACATGGGTCAAAACCCTCCACACACAGTGATCAGAACGTTGTGAGAAAGTAATGGAACACTATGATATAAACATGGAAATGCTCCAAATAAACCCGAACCAAGCGAGAAAAAAAACTATGGTTGCAGGATTGGTCCGAAACAGGTGACCTGAGACATAAACAAAAACGCATGCAGATCGTACCACCTGAAGCTAAGAAATTAAATGAGACCCAGAGATATTTAGAAAGTCCTGAAAAACATGGTAGGGTGTTATTTATGAATTTTCGTCTAAACGCATTTAAGACCAAAGAAATATTAGTGAACTGGGATAAGAATGTGAATCAAGACAAAAAGTGTCGTTTATGCAACCTGCAGGAGGAGACTTTAAAACATCTGATGCTATTCTGCACTGCTCTAACTGACGAAGGAACGAAACAGCTCGTAAATATTATATCTGGACAGCAAATGCTGAGCTCGGAAGACTGGTTGGCCTTGTTTTTTAAGATACAAACAGAAGATTGACAATTGCCTTGACCTTTTTTTTTAGAGGACATAATTTAATGACAAATCAATGTTTATTTAGAGGATTTGGTTATAGCGCAACCGTGCAATATGAAATCAGGTCACTTGAAATGTTTTATGTGGTATTTTATACAATGTATTTAATTTAATGAAGAAAATGTGAATTCATATTTTTAAAGGTTTGTAACAAACCATATAAAAATGAAAAAGAAATAAAAATAATTCGAAACAGCAATGAACGAGTGTCAATATAGCGAATCAGAAAGCTTTGCAACGCAAAAATGTTGAATCCTGCCCTTTGGATCAGGCGATCGTTACGCATGTATGCAGTAACACCCTTTAATTGTATTCCAAACCAAAGGTGCCTTCGGTGAGACCCCTGTCACCACCTCCTCCCTCTATGCCTTACCTCATATCCTCTTTGTCTGCTTGTTTCGCCGGTTCCATTCCCGTTTCCTTATCCGTTCCAGCGTTTGTTCCAACTGCAGCGAAAGTCTTTTTTCCCCCAAAACCTTATTGTTTTCTACAGTGACACTCCCTACAACACCCAAACCCGTTCTCCCTGCAGTGATATGGTTGAATCCGACCTCTGGTGTGTTCCGGGAGGTCGGATCGCACTCGCAAACTTTCTCACGCACTCAATCAGGAGCTCAGGGAATACATTTCTCACTGCATTGTTGTGTCACGCCGGAATAAACTTTTCTGGGCGAATCTGCCTTTATTTCTGCAAGTAGTCTTCTGCAAGTTAATAGTTTGTATTTGTATTTATTTGTATTCATAGAGTACTTTCGCCAAAGCACTGACAGTGATTAATTAATAACTATAGTGCAAAGTAACAATGAAGGGTATGGAAATCATAACAGCAGGATTAAGCATGGGAGAGCGAAGGAAGCAAATACGTTTTTAACTGAGTCCGGAAGCCATGGCAGGAGGAGCGAATATGAAAGGGAAGAGTGGCCCAGTGTTTCGGTGCAAGGAGCGTGAATGAGCGGAGGCACAGGGTAGTTTTGGAACAGAAGGAGGGACTGAGAGCAAGGGAACGTGCAGAGGTGTATAAGGAGACCAGAGATAGGGAGGAGCAAGGCCTTGCAAAGAAAGTGAAAGAGAAGATAAAGATCAAAGGGGAGAAAAGGCGCTAAGATGAGTGAAGGAGTGACAGAGGAGCAGGAGGGGAGCTGAAATAATAGGCGAATAGCAGTTAAAAACAGAGCGGAAGGGAGCAAGGTGAGAGGAACGGAGACCAAGAAAAAGAACAGAACGGTTGTTAAATCAGGAAAAACAAAGAGTACAGCGTGTGCATTTGTAAAGGAACTCCTGGGGTAATAAACATGTCTTAACCAAGTGTGCCTTCACCCATTTGACTTGTACGCAATATTTGTGTCTTGGTATCTGTTCTATGCAGTGAAGGCCTTTTTAAATTAAGCATCAGCAAAGTCAACAGTTTTGGGTTGTGTATGAGTATTAGATAGATGTAACCTATATTCTCAAGCGCCCAGTTACTCCTGGGTGTGGCGCGCGATACAAGTAATAAACAAATACAAAAATACAAATAGACATTTGCCTGATATTGCATTTGCCCAGATGTTGCAATAAAAGACCAGGTAGTACCATCATGGTAGTGCCTGAAAAATGCATACACATACGACATACCTACAGAAAAGCCAAAATGGTTGGCTTTGCCAATGCTTGTTAAATGATTAGACATCTGTAAGGTTGAAATGTACAACTACCCCTCGGCTTCATTTTTTTCTAAGCGAGTCTGCTGTGTCACACTGATAAGCTCCAAACAGGGTGCAGTCTATGTGTGGCGGCAACACGCCTTTGAGTGGGGACTCAGTTTTTGGATGCCACAATCCCATTTAAACTGACTCTGCTTTTAGATGTTTGCATTATTCTGGGCTATTGTCTGGCGTCTTTGACGCTATATAAGTGCCTTGCCTTTGCGGTTACATCGTTCTGTCAATGGTCACAGGACGTTGCCTGTGCTGTGTTACGTTAAGTTACTTGTTTGGTTTAATTTGTGGAATGTAGGCCTTCAAATCTTTGCAGTGGAAGGGGGGCGCAGGGTGCAAACAGGAAGCAGAAGACAGCATCCTATGCTATTTCATGCCATAATATTTCTGTATTATAACCCATATGCCGAGGCTGGATCCAGTAAAACACTTCTGGAAATGGTCAGCTGCAATTTGCACCCGGACAAGTTGCTTCAAGCTGCTGAGGGGGGAAGGACAGTGGGAAGGTGTGAGTGGAGGAGTTGACCAAGGAAGCATGGAGCCAAAGAGTCAACGAAGCAGTATGAAGTTATGATATCTAAATTGCACGCACAGTGCTTATATAAAATTACGACTCCTTCAAAGCGCTAAGGACGTAGAGTGGTGATTGTGCCATGAGTGAGACATTTTGTGAGATCCACGGCTCCTGGGCTGTCCAATGTTGAGTGGCCTTTGGGAAGCCATGGCTTTCACATAGCTTCTCTATCACGCCCAGAGGTGCCACCAATGGGCGTTGGGGGGGTGGGGAGGGCATGGCCACCCTTATAAAAACGCTGGCCCCCCACCGGCCCACCTGCCACTTAGGTGTTTGTTTTGGTGTGCCTCCCAAAGATTTCCAGTGACCTCTTTAGGCCACACCTATGAAAAATGTCTGGGGGCGCCACTGATCACCCCTCCTGCACCGTCACAGGAGCCACTAAGGGTACAACTGGGGCACTGCATTATCTGCTTCCCTACAGTGTTAGGTAATCCGGGGGAAGCATAGACATTTCTGTATCCACCTACTGAGATGTCATGGCAGTGGATTATTAATTCATAACCCACTGCCGTGACTTCACAGTAGGAGGATATGGCATTTTCAAAAATGAAATAGATGCTGATGGCTTCAAATGGAAGTCTTAAATAACATAAAACAAGTATTCTTGATGTGGCTTTTTGTTTATTTTATTGAGCATTTGTTAGGCGCTTACGCATCAGAATTGTGTTTCAAAGCGCCACAAGGCTAAATGGGATGGGAACAGGGGAGAGAAAAAACATTGGCAAAACAGTAAAAATACACAGTCGTGTTCCTATTACGCCAAGAGTTATTCGGACGTGCAAGTGCAGTGAAGAAGTGCAGGACATAGAGATGGGTGAGTGGGGAGGCGCAAGGAATGGACAAGTGCTGGTGGGGGGCCCGGGAGGGAAGTGCCAAGGGGATGTTGCAAAGCGAAGTGAACCTACTAATTAGTATTACTGCTACATACACAACTACATAAAGGCCTCATAATGAGAGCAACAGAGACGTCTTCTCATCCTATGGAAGCAGCGTTGGTGAAGAAGTGTATTTCCTGAGTAGCGAGGAGTAGGGGCACTTCATTCTAAACCTAAGCACAGTGCATGCTGGATTAGTTTAGATCAGAAACTCAGAACAATTAAAATGTGCATTAAGATACAGCCATACACGAGATCATAAAAAAAAATATACCATTTACTTTCTCCGTTTTTCTTGGTGAAAACAAAAAATAGCTTAAGCGAAAAAAAGATTCCTTAACAAGTGACAACACATTGATTCATGTGTAAGAGAGAAAAGAAGGATGAACACTCCTGGCTGGGTACAGTGGGACACAGAAAAAGGCCAGGGCTTGGATACAGCGGGGCACAGAAAAAGGCCAGGCCTTGGATACAGCGGGGCACAGAAAAAGGGCAGGGCTTGAACGTTTTGAGTTGCTCCCATGTGCCACTCCGGGCTTGAGAGTTTTGAGCTGATCCTCTGTGCATCCCAGTGCTTGAGAGTTTCAAGTTGATCCCCTGTACATCCCAAAGCTTGACAGTTGAGTTGATCCCACGCACATCCCAGTGCTTGAGAGTTTTGAGTTGATCCCATGTGCCTCTCAGGGCTTGAGAGTTTTGAGCTGATCCTCTGTGCATCCCAGTGCTTGAGAGTTTCGAGTTGATCCCCTGTACATCCCAAAGCCTGACAGTTTTGAGTTGATCTCATGTGCATCCCAGTGCTTGTGAGTTTTGAGTTGATCCCACGTGCCTCTCAGGGCTTGAGAGTTTTGAGCTGATCCTCTGTGCATCCCAGTGCTTGAGAGTTTTGTGTTGATCCCCTATACACCCCAAAGCGTGACAGTTTTGAGTTGTACCCCTGCACATCCCAGTGCTTGAGAGTTTTGAGTGGATCCTGTGTGCATCCCAGGGCTTGAGAGTTTTGAGTTGATGTCCTGTGCATCCCAAAGCGTGACAGCTTTGAGTTGTAGCCCTGCACATCCCAGTGCTTGACAGTTTTGAGTGGATCCTGTGTGCATGCCAGGGCTTGAGAGTTTTGAGTTGATGCCCTGTGCAGCCTAGCGTTTGTCAGTTTTGAGTTTATTTTACATACAGTAAGCCAATACTGCTTCAAACCTCCCACATGGCAACAGGAAGGAAACATGGGATTGAAAACAATGAAGAAAGAGGGAGCTTGATGGAAAAACGGATCCCTGTGCTGATCTGGTTAACAATTCTATAATGCCTTCCACTGCCTTTCAGGGGTTCCTGCGGGACAGAGCTCTTAGAGTCCTGTGGGGTTGGAAGGAGAAAACTTGTGTTGGATCCCCAGGGAATTTTGGTGCTGGATGAAAATATTATCACTTATTTCACTGAACATGTGTTTCGACCAATGGGTCTTTATCAAGGTGAAGTTGTGCAGTGCTGAAATTGGTCCTTGAATAAGGTACTGGATAGCATCTGTGGGCCCCCGGGGGGCCTCTGGTTACAAGTCTGGTTACAAGTCAGGCTCACAGTGATCTGTCGGGTATCTCCAAGGATATCATGGAGCCGTGTTATGAGGATTGTCTGGAGAAGTTGGCAATTTACAAACCGGATCGTAATTTAAGATCATCAGATACATCCTGCTTACTTCCCGTTTCAGGAGAACCTGTGGGATGGGGCGTTCTTTTCCAGTATTGTTGACCCAAGCATGGAATAAGCTCCCTGCGTACATGCAGACCGAAAATAACCATCTTGTCTTTAGGAAAAGCTTGAAGACCCTTCTTATTGCATAGTAAACAACTAACTGGGGAGGACAGCTCATTATCCTGCAGGTGATATTGGTCTTATTTGGTGTTTTTGTTCATTTTATGTAGCGTCCCAATGCCTATGGGCTGCTGGCACTTAAAGAAATAGAAATAGAATAGTTGACCGTATCGTAGGCAGAGGAGAGATCGAGTAGGATGAGGACAGCTGGAGATCTCTGTAACCCATGGCTAGAGAGTTTTGAGTTGATCCCCTGTGCATCCCAGGAGTTGACAGTTTTGAGTTGATCCCATGCGCATCCCAGTGCTTGAGAGTTTTGAGTTGATCCTGTGTGCATCCTAGGACTTGAGAGTTTTGATTTGAACCTCTGTGCATCCTAAGGTTTGTCAGTTTTTAGTTGATCACTGTGTATCTCAGCGGTTGAGAGTTTTGAGTTGATCCCATGTGCTTCTCAGGGCTTGAGAGTTTTGAGTTGACCCCCTGAGCATTCCAGTGTGTATACCAGGGCTTGAGAGTTTTGAGTTGATCCCCTGTGCATCCTAGGGTTTGTCAGTTTTGAGCTGATCCCTGTGCATCTCAGGGCTTGAGGGTTTTGAGTTTATCCCTTGTGCATCCCAGGGTTTGAGATTTTTGAGTTGATCCCCTGTGCATTCCAAGGCTTGAGCATTTGGAGTTGATTCTCTGTGCATCCCAGGGCTTGAGAGCTTTGAGTTGATCCTCTGTGCATCCCAGGGTTTGAGAGATTTTAGTTGATTCCATGGGCCTCTCGGTGGTTGAGAATTTTGAGCAGATCCCCTGTGCATCCTAAGGGTTTAGAGATTTGAGTGATCCCCAGGGCTTGAGGGTTTTGGGTTGATCCTCTGTGCATTCCAGGGCTTGACGGTTTTGAGTTGATCCATGTGCCTCTCAGGGCTTGAGAGTTTTGAGCTGATCCTCTGTGCATCCCAGTGTTTGAGAGTTTTGAGTGGATCCTGTGTGCATCCAAGGGCTTGACAGTTTTGAGTTGATCCTCTGTGCATCCTAGGGTTTATCCCAGCATTGAAAGTTATCAGTTGATCAGTTGTGCATCCCAGGGCTTGAGAGTTTTGAGCTGATCCTCTGTGCATCCCAAGACTTGAGAGATTTTAGTTGATCCCATGTTCCTCTCAGTGCTTAAGCATTTAGAGTGGCTCCCCTGTGCATCCCAAGGCTTTTGAGTTTTGAGCTGATCCCATGTGCCGCTCAGGGCTTGAGCATTTTGAGCTGATCCTCCGTGCATCCGTGGGCTTGAGGGCTTTGAGTTGACCCCATCTGCCTGTTAGGGCTTGCGAGTTTTCAGCTGATCCAATGTCCATCCCAGTGCTAGAGAGTTTTGAGTGGATTGTGGGTACATCCCAGGGCTTGATAGTTTTGAGTTGTTCCTCTATGCATCTCAGGGTTCGTCAGTTTTGAATTGATCCCCACGAATCCCAGGGCTTGAGGGTTTTGAGTTGATCTTCTGTGCATCCTAGGGCTTGAGCATATTTAGTTGATCCCCTGTGCTGTTACCAAGAGCAGTTTACGGATGCCCTGCATTGCAAGGATCTATTCAGACACTGGAAGAATGGGCTTCTACGTCACCTCAAGGTCAGAGAGAGTGTAATGAGGAAACACATGTCCACTGTGGGTTGGGCAAGAAAGGGAGAAGACCATCCGCCAGTAGATAGGGTGGGCTGGAGCCTACCAAGGGAAGGTAAAGCACCATTTGCAACCAGAATACCATGGATAGGTACATGTCATCATTGTTCCCCTGTCCTACCAAAGTCCCTCTTTGCACCTCCTTTCTCATTGCAAATTCTGTTCTGTGCTTGTACCTGTTCATTCATTGGGTAATGTTGCGAGGTCATTAGTTATACAGAAAGAGGTTTGGCCCCTGACAGGGCTTTCCCTAGGGTGGTCTAAATATCTACAGTATGAAACATCATTGGGGCTTTCTGTAAATGGTAGCAACTTGGCACCTGAAAAACATGGCACACTGGGTCTCATTACGAGTTTGGTGGTAAATTGGCAGGGTGGCATCGAAGTACTGCACGTGGTAGGCACCCAATTACTGCATAAAGAGCAATACAAACAGTAGATATAACGGTACAACGTCCTTTCATCGCGGGATGAAAGGACGCTGGGTTTTTCTCTGATGTTATTTCAATGTGAAAACTCATCGAATTTTATAGGGGGGGGTTAAAAAATATATAGATGGGGTGTGGGTGTTTGGGAATAGTTAAATAATAATTAAAGGGGATGGGGGTTTGGGGGGAGGGGACCCCCCAGAAATAAAAAATAAATAAAAAAGGATGAGTTTTCTCATTGAAGTATATATGGAGAAAAACCCATCGTTTCATCCCGCGATGAAATGACATGGGACCGATATAACTATCTATATACTGCATAAAAAGCACTACATGCACAGGGGGTATCAACGTATTGTATGTGGTAGGTAGGCACCCAGCTACTGCATAGAGAATACTGCAAACAATAGATGTTACTATAAGTACTGCACTTGGTAGGCACCCACTTACTACATAAAGAATATTGTAAACAGTAGATGTAACTCTATACATACTGCATAGAAACACTGCATACACAGAAGACCTCAAAATACTTCACATGGTAGGCACTCAGCTACTGCATACAGAAGAATGCAAACAATAGCTATAACTATCTACGTACTGCATAAAAACACAACATACCAGAATACACCAACGTACTGCTTGTGGTAGGCACCAAGCTACGGCATAAAGAACACTGAAAACAATAGATACACCTATTTTTCATACTGCATAAAAACACTACATACACAGTATACACCAATGTACTGAACGTGGTAGACACTCAGCTACTGCATGGAGAACAATGCAAACAAAAGATGTAACTGTAAGTGCTGCACGTGGTAGGCACCCAGCTACTGCATAAAGAGCACTATAAACAATAGATATAACTATCTACATACGGCATAATAACTCTACATACACAGAAGACACCAAATCACTGCACATGGTAGGAATAATGCAAACCTAGTATGTAACTATAAGTACTGCATGTGGGAGGCATTCAACTACTGCATAAAGAACAATGCAAACAATAGACATAACTATTTACATACTTCATAACCACACTACATACACATGGTACATCAAACTACTGCAAGATGTAGGAACCCAGTTGTAGGAACCTAGCTACTACATAAACACGCTACATACTCGGTGGACATCAACGTACTGCATGTGGTAGGCACCCAGTTACTCCAGACAGAACACTGCAAACAATTGCTATAACTATCTACATACTGCATAAATACACCACATGCACAGGAGACTTCAAAGTACTGCATGTGGTTTGCATTGTTCTTTATGTAGTAGCCATAAAGAACACAGCAAACAATAGATGACATTTTCTACATTCTGCATAAAAACACAACATACACAAAAAACACCAAAATAATGCACATAGTAGGCACCACGCTACTCGATAAAGAGCACTATAAACAATATATATAACTATCTACATACTGCATAAAAACACTACATACACAGAATACACAGAGGTATTGCACGTGGTAGGAACCCAGCTACTGCATAAGCACACTACTTGCGCAGGGGACATCAAAGTAGTGGATGTGGTAGGTAACCAGCTACTGCATAAAGAGCAATGCAATCAATAGAATAAACCATCTACATACTGCATAAACACACTGCATGCACAGGAGACATCAAAGTACTGGATGTGGTAGGTGCCAAGCTACTGCATAAAGAACACTATAAACAATAGATATGACTATCTACATACTGCATAAAACCACTACATGCAGACAGGACGCCAAGGTACTGCACATGGTAGGTCCCCAGCTACTGCATAAATACACTGCATGCACAGGGGACATCAAAGTACTGCACGTAGTAGGCACCCAGCTACTGCATAAAGAGCAATGCAAACAATAGATTAAACTATCTAAATACTGCATAAAAATACTACATAAACAGAATACACCAACATAGGTAGGCAACCAGCTACTGCATAAACACACTACATACACAGGAGACATCAAAGAACTGCACATGGTGGGCACCCAGCTACTGCATAAATACACTGCATACACAGTGGACACCAAAGTACTGTATGTGGTAGGCACTCAGCTGCTGCATAAAGAACAATGAAGATTACCAAGGCGACTAGCGCGGGTAGTCTTGATTCTATTAAAGACATTATGCTTATCTCTTTTATTGCCACTTCCTATAGCAGCCTAAACTTTTAAAACTCTGAACTTCAAAACTTCAATCTCACCACTTTCTCTTCTCTTTTTTCCAAACAATAGAACAAAATAGAAAGAAGAAACAGTCCACAAGACCACTGCAACTTGGGACTACAAATCCCCATAAGTCCTCAAGGTCCCTGTAGTCCTGACCTCCACCACTGCACCAATCCACGGTCAGCACAGTCCATGCCTCACATCCTGTCCAAACGCCTTCCTCTTTCTTTGATGATCTGACAACCATAAACTGCGAAATCCTTTAACATAAACCGGAACTGGTAACCACTAGACCCAATTCCGAACCAATCCACAAGCTCTCCTTTTCTTCAATGCACCTCCTCTTTCAGCTGTTCTTGACATCCTCCCCTAGAACCAATTCAGAAAAAATACATCATTAGGGCGGGAGTACGCGTTCTCCAGTTACTAGACTTCTAGTTACTAGACATCAAGAAGATAGCCAAATAGTCAGTTCAAACCTTCCATCAGTTCATTTAAATTATTAATTACACCCACAAAATTATACTTATATTCTTATCCATTCCTTCCATGTGTACGAGGGCAGGAATAATGCTTGCCTCTGTGTCTTTAATAGAATCAAGATTACCCGCGCTAGTCGCTTTGGTAATCTTAATTCTAAGACAAGACCGGAGGCGATCATTATGCTTGTTCAAAGCTTTCCAACACCATCTTAGCCAACGAATCTACTGGTTTGAAATAAAAAGTTCTAAATGTAGATTCTGAAGATCAATCTGCTGCCTTCAAAATACCATGCAAAGACACTCCTGCCGCAAAGGCTCTGGAAGCCATAGCTCTAAGTCAATGCCCACCCAGCACCTGACTTCCCGCACCCACCTAGATATGGTGGCTGTAGCTACTGCATGGAAAGGCCTCCTGCGTGCAATCAGTAACTGCCGCACACCAGCTGGTCTCACACTCTCGGTCACTCTCTCATACTCTTTAATGCAACGCGCTAGACACCATTTTGGCTCATCTGGAAAATATGGATATGAAATAACGGTAGAAGCGATCTTAGTTCTTTGTGCGATCTGAAAAGCTACCCCCTCCGATAGAAGATCTTCCTGTCTACATCTAAGGCTTTCACATCCGATACCCGTCTACATGACACTAAACACAACATAGCCAATTTGCCCGACAAGTGCTTAGCTGACAAACTGCTGTTATCTGGCCACTGCTTAAAGAGTCGGAAAACCTTTTCGACGTCCCACATCACAGAGTACTTGGGAACTGGCGGCTTTCGCATCTTCACACCTCTCAAAAGTCTAATCACCACTGGATGTTCGCAGATAGGCCGACCTTCGTACCTCTCATGTCCCGTGGATATAGCTGACCTATACACTCCAAGCGTACGAAAAACTTTCCCACTCGCTGCCATCTCAGCTAGAAAATTAAACACATGCACTACAGATGCTGAAACGGGATGAATACATTGCTGTCCGCACGATCCTGCCCATTTCTCCCAAGTGGCGTCATAGCTCCTAAGAGTAGAGGGGGCCAAGGAATCCCTGATACAATCTGCAGCCTCTCTCGAAAGGCCTGGCAAATCCCATCGTCTCCTGAAATCCTGCAGGCTAACAGATGCAGAGTTCCCTCTGACACAACGGGTCCCAAAGCAGGTCCGCCTCCCATGTAACTAGTCTTGGAAAATCCAAAGAAAGTTCCATCAGAGTCTTGAGACTTCCAGAGCAGCGTCACTATTACCACCTCCGCCCGCTCTCGACGTACCTTCGCCAGGGTCCTCATTATCATTATGAAAGGGGGAAAAGCATAATGCAGGGCACCCCCCCAATCGTGCAGGAACGCATCCGTACCTAAGGCTTTGGGGTCCAGTCTCCAACTGTAAAACTTCGACACCTGTGCATTCATTCTGGAGCCAAACAGATCTACGTCTATCGGACCCCACAATCTCTGTAACTGCTTGAACACTCACCTATGCAATTTCCAGTCGCTGGAATCTGCTAGATATCTGGAGTTCGAGTCTGCTATCGTTTTCTGAATTCCTGGGAGATACTCTGCCGCAATCACTAACCTCTTCTGCAGGCAGTAATGCCAGAAGTCCTTTGCTATCTCTGCTAACATCCTGGACTTCGTACCCCCAAACTTGTTTATATAGCGCACTGCTGATGTATTGTCCATTCTCAGCAGAATGCAAAAATCCACCCTGTCTTTTGTAAATGCACGCACTACGAACGAACCTGCCAATAACTCCAGGCAATTTATATGCAGCCCTAACTGTTCCTCTGACCAGCGGCCTCCTGTCTGCAACTGACCGCACTTGGCGCCCCAACCTGCTCTGCTTGCGTCCGACTCTATGACTATCTTCGGCACATCCCTGAAGATGGCTCTGCCATCCCAAGCTGCCATATTCTGAAGCTACCACTGCAATTCTACTCTTCCTTCCTCGTCCAGAGGTACCAGCTAGTGATATCTTACACCCTCTCGCAGGTGCTTGATCTTCAACCTCTGGAGCGCTCTGTAATGCAGAGGCCCCGGAATAATCGCCTGAATAACGATGCTAGAAGCCCTACTATACGAGCAAAACTCCGCAAGGAAATGACTGACTTCTCCATTGCTCTCCTCAGTTCCTTCTTTATACCTCACAGTTTCTGCTGGGACAACTCTAAGGTGGCCTCTGGTATCTACCACAAAACCCAGGAACACCATCCTCTGTCTCGGGTCGAGCTCTGATTTCTCTCGATTGATCAGGAATTCTAGGGAAGGCAGTAGATTGCTGACACAGATCACCTGCTCCTTCAAAACCCATTTGCTCTGGTCCAGTATCAAGATATCATCTAAGTAAATAATAATCCTGATACCCCTGCTCCTGATGGCTTCCGCTACTGGCTTCATCACTTTTGTGAAAGCCCAGGGAGCTGAAGCAAGCCTGAAAGGCAGACACGTGAAACACCTGCTTCGCTTCTTCCAGAGGAACCTGAGATAATCTCTGAATCCCTGCTCTATTAGGATGGTAAACTAGGCGCCCTTCAAATCTAGTCTCGGCAACCAGTCTCCCTTGCGGAGCATATCCCTCAAAAGATGGATATCCTCCATCTTGAAATGCCTGTACACTAGCCACCCGTTCAACTCTTTTGAATTGATCACCATCTTGACTTTCCCTTCCTGTGTACGAGGAACATATTGCTGTAAAACCTGACACTTTTGTCTGGACACCTTTCTACCGCCCCTTTCTCTGCTAGTGCGCAAAGCTCTTTCTCGAGAAGGCATTCTTCCTCTCTCGATACTCTCATGATGTTTGGAACTTGGGCCTGACGAGGGATACTCACAAACTCTAACCACAGCCCCACTACTGCTTATAAAACCCAAGCATCGCCTGATAACGTGCACCACCTGTCTATACACATCGCTGTGCGTCCCCCTACTTTGGGGTATCCTTCGCTCTGTGCGCTTACCTCCGGCATCACTCTGTTGACAGAAATGTCCTCTGCCTCTCCTTCCTCGAAAACTTCTCCCTCTGGCGGGGAAGAAGGCATTGTGCTGCCTATTCTCCCAGTACTGTGTCCGGGGTCCTTGAGGCCGTCTTGCGAAGGAGCGACCGGTTGCGCGGCCCCTGTGGCGACCAGTCCCGGCGAAAACGTGCCCTGGAAAGATTTTGCGAATGGAGGACTGCACTTTTTCTAGCACTGTATAGGTCCCTACGAAGCGGGACATCTGCTTAACAAACGCCTTACCAAACAACATCCATTTGGCTGCTAAACCTGCCTCGTAATTGGCAAGGTCCCCCAGTTTGTTGTCAATCTTTAGCAACAAGCTTCGTCGCCTCTCTGCCGAAAGCGCATAACTGGAATTTCCAAGGAAACAGACCGCCCTCTGCGCCCAGCTGGCGAGCGTACCTGGGTCCACTGGGACTCCTGTGTCTCTGGCCCTCTCGGCCAGGTCAATGATTTTCGCCAATGGGCCTGCCATATCCAACACCTTGTCCTGACAGGACTTCCAGGCTCGATCGACACCTTGCCTCACATCTTTTGTGGCTTTCGTCACAAAAGTGACCATTTTAGCGTCTAACTCTGGTGTCTCCATAACTTTTCTCAGAAGATCAGGCCTTGGGCACTCGGCCCTCATGCAAAAGCGAACCTCCCTCTCCAGGGGCTTGCGAATCCTAGCGGCCATGTATTGGGCTACCCTGGGGGAAGGGAGCCATTCTGATGACCTCGGATGCCTTATACTGTCCGGGTCGAACATGTCATCAACATCCTCCACCACTACCACTTCCGTGTCCTGAGGCATTCCACATTCGCTGTCCACTTTGTCCTCCTCCCCGAGACCTTCCTCAGCCTCTTCCTCCTGCGAGGATCTCCCGCCTTCTTCAGCGGCCACTGTATTTAGCGCTGCTGTGGTAGGGGGTATGAGGTCTGGCACTGCTGTCTTGCCCAAGAAAGCCGCCTTTAGCTTATCAAATGGGTCGGCTACCTCCCGGGGCTTCTGCTGCACCCCTGCTGTGTAACCTGGGGGGGTAGAAGAGTGGGGGCTCTTCTGGGATTTGTCCACCCACTTCTGCGCAGCTGCCCGCTTCTCAGGCGGGCCTCGAGACGTGCCCTCTCCTAGGCTGAGCTCTTTCACTTTTCGTTTGGGGACTGTTGTTGTGAGGAGGGATTCCAGCACCTCTAGGCGCTCTTGGATAGGTCTGACACCTTGAGATACCGCCACGGCCAGCGAATCCCCCAGGACCTTCTTAAAACTGAGGGACAGATCCCTATCAGTGCCCCATTCCTCCTCACTGTATTCTGGCGAAGAACTGGCCTCCACCTCTCTGTATCAAGGCTAATATTCGGCTTCTAGTTTCTCTTTCTCTCTTTCTTCCCTTTCTTTCCTTTTTTTTGTTTTGTTTTTTGTGTCCCCTCGAAATGATTTTCTTTGTTTTCTTTTTTATGCAATGTGCCACAGTGCCAATGCCTTGCAGAGGGCAATCAAGGTGAGAGGCTTGCTGCTATTATAATCAAAATTCGGAGGCTCCATGGACAGAACTGTTGGAAACTTGCCGGCGCCGAATTTCGCATCAAAACAGTGCAATCGCGCATGCGCGATGACGCATGTATCACGTGACACGCTCCAAACCGCGGGAGCTTTACTCAGAAGCACCCGCGAGCGGCCGCTAATGAAATGCCGTTGAAGGAAACAACAACAATGCAGAGGAAAGCACCAGTCACCTAATGCGAGGAAGATGACTTGCGGTCCCGGCGCTCCCCTGCTCCTATTCCCTACTCAGTCTCCTGCAATGTCCTACGCGCCATATCCAACAACTAACGTGCCATACACGAGGTAATGTAAACAGAGATACTCTCCGTTCTGCTATATCGCTACACCACAATTGTAATTCAACCTTTCTCAAATCATCATGTCAAACACACCAACTGACAGAGCTATCAAACATATGACTTATCTGCTCCGGAAGCAGCAAAGAAAGAGGAAGGAGTTTGGTCAGGATGTGAGGCATGGACTGTGCTGACCGTGGATTGGTGCAGTAGTGGAGGTCAAGACTACAGGGACCTTGAGGACTTATGGGGATTTGTAGTCCCAAGTTGCAGTGGTCTTGTGGACTGTTTCTTTCTTTCTATTTTGTTCTATTGTTTGGAAAAAAAGAGAAGAGAAAGTTGTGAGATTGAAGTTCAGAGTTTTAAAAGTTTAGGCTGCTATAGGAAGTGGCAATAAAAGAGATAAGCATAATGATCGCCTCCGGTCTTGTCATAGAATATAAACAACTGATACAACTATCTACATAGTGCATACAAACACTACGTACACATAACAACTATTTCCATACTGCATAAAAACAATACATACACAGGGGACATCAAAGTACTGCACGTAGTAGGCACCCTGCTACTGCGTACAGAGGTATATAAACAATACATGAAACTATACATACTGCATCAAAACAGTACATACACAGGAGATACCAAAGTACTGTATGTGGTAGGCACCCAGCTATTGCATAACAACACTACATACACAGAGGACATCATAGTACTGCATGGGGTAGGCACCCAGGTGCTGCATAAAGAACAAAATCCAATCAATATAACTATCTGCATAATGCATACTGCATAAAACACTATATACACAGAAGATACCAAAGTACTGCACCTTGCAGACAGCCAGCTACTTCATAAAGAGCGCTATAAACAATTGATACAACTATCTACATACTGCATACAACACTACATATACAGAAGACACCAAAGTACTGTACGTTGTAGGCACCCAGCTAATGCATAAACACACTACTAAACCAGGGGGCATCAAAGTACTGCATGTGGAAAGCACCTAGCTACTGCATAAAGAGCAATGCAAGCAATAGATGAAACTATCTACATACTGCATAAAAACACTACATACACAGAAGACACCAAAATACTGCACGGGATAGACACCCGACTACTGCATAAACACACTATATACACAGAGGCCATCAAAGTACTGCATGTGGAAAGCACCCAGCTGCTGCATGAAGAATACTATAAACAATAGTTATTACTATCTACGTAGGTGTCCAGCAATTACACAGTAAACGCACGAGACACCAAATCTCTACACAATAACTGGTTTAAAGAAGGGCATTATCCAACTACCACACAGCAAACTTGTTAAATATGCACCAGAGGCACGTGGTTACTGCACACCAACTTTATATCATTAGAAGGCAGCAATCTACTGCTCGCTAAAAATGTTAAACATGCATATTATCCAGTTATCACACAACAAACTCTCTTCACGAGGCATTGCATCCATCCATTGCACAATAAATCAAGTGGACATGTGAGACACCCAGTCAAATGGAGTAAAGACGCCTGTCATTCAATTACTGCACTCATTACTGAGGAATAAAATAACCATTGCAGGCACGATATAACTGAACATTTAACACTGTAAACATGTGAGTTGCAAAACCACAGCTCAATTAAAACATACCAAAATATTATCCATCTCTTAAATAACTAATGGTGTGGTGTGTGCAAGTGGTTTGTGCAAGTGGTCTGTTTGTGGTGACCAGCAGAGACCAGGCGAGTCTTTCCACAGTGACTTTACTTTCCTTGGTAAGAGCTTCAAGCAGCAGCTGTCCCTACAAAACCCACAGCACAGCGCCGAGTGTGGCGCAGTGTGTGGAATTTGTTCATGCAACTGGTGTGTTTGTGGTGACCAGCCGAGACCGGGCAAGTCTTTCCACAGTGACTTTCCTTTCCTTGGGAGGAGCTTCAAGCAACAGCTGTCCCTATAAAACCCACAGCACAGCGCAGAGCTTCGTGCAAGTGTTCTGTTTGTGGTGACCAGCAGAGATCAGGTGAGTCTTCCCACAATGACTTTACTTTTCTTGGGAGAAGCTTCAAGCAGCAGCTGTCCCTACAAAAACTGCGGCACAGCACTGAGTGCGGCGCAGTGTGTGGAAGTGGTTCATGCAAGTGGTCTGTGGTGACCAGCATAGACCAGGTGAGTCTTTCCACAGTGACTTTGCTTTCCTTGGGAGGAGCTTCAAGCAGCAGCTTTCTCTATAAAAACTGTGGCACAACGCGGCGCAGTGTGTGGAAGAGGTTCGTGCAAGTGGTCTGTTTGTGGTCCGTTTGGGAACTGGTTGGGAGGGTGGATTCCCTGTCTCACCCTCCTGGTGACACGGGCCACTTGAAGAAGGAAGAAAAAGGTGAGATGTGAGGAAATATTGTTTTTTCGCTCCCCTTGGGCCACATTTTGCACAAATCACAGTGCGGTAATAGTGAAGGAGTGGAGGTATACCTTTGACACTACTTGTTGAAAGATGCAGGGAAAAGCCCAAGGGCGCATGAAACCTACTTGATGGCCTTCGATCTGGAAAGGCACCCTCCTCCCTCCTTGAACACCGGCGAACACTCGCTGGCTACTAGGAGATGGAATGCCGATTACCAGCAACTGGAAGCAGCAACCCATGGCGGGGCGAGGGGCGCAATCAACGCTTACCTTTCAGCTAAAGCTTGGGGGATAGAAAGATACCCAAATCTCTCCGTAGTGGAGGAGTTTGTGAACTCCGTCCAAGAGGGCTTAAGTTTCTCAGTACACAAAATCGATAACAACTCCTTGCTGAGGTTTTGCTACGCCCTATATGGAAGTATCCAACATATTCCTGGCAAGGATGAAACCCCCTTAAATGTATCCGCAGTGGATAGGGATGCTGCTAACACTGAGAGCAATGAATCCTTGAGTGTGGGAAGTTGTGATGGTGGAACAGACGTTATTCATTCTTCTCCCTAGATGGGAGACTTTCTGGTAGGCCAAAAAGTATCTACGAGACAAACACAGACTTTGCCCAACTCCTGTCAGCCCCAATTCATATCTTCAGGCCAATGTGATGGATGACCCAAACAGTGATTTCAGCCTTGGTGTACCAGAATTTGCGGTCAAAATTCTGTTGAAACTCTGTGAGGCTATACATGAAGATAGTAAAAATCAAGGGGCCATGATGACTCGACTTTTGGATTTGACCTACCATAATAAGCGGCCTCCCAATAACCGAGCACCCAGGCCTGACGCCCTAATTTATCACCGCAGCAACGCCCCAACATTGCCACAGTAGAACATAAAATTTTGAGGCAAAATAAACGAGTCATATATCACAGACCAGCCTCCTTACCCGCAAAGAACAACAGTGGATTAAGTGCCAACAGAACATGGCGGCTTAAACAAAAAAGGGCAAGCACTCACAGGTTGTAATTATTGAATCCCAACCCCTCAATCCAACAGCAAGATCAGATATCCTCAAACACTCAAAAATCAAGGAAACAAGTGGCACGTCGTAAAAGGAGATCTATCCAAGATATGGGCACCTTGACTAGTTGGCTGATGAAGGAGGATGGTCTGCAACTGCCAAATACACCATCACCTGCAGTGCCTATCAGTCTGCCTCCTGGCCAGCAGCCAAGAGTGGCCCAGCCAGCTGCTGATGAAGGGGGTGATGAAATTCTGTGGGACCTGGAGTCATTATATGCACCCACAGGCGAAGATACTAAAATCCTTACTATTGGGCCAGTGACAGTTACGAAGAGTAGCCAGAACCTAAACAGGTCGACCCGTATGGTCCTTCTCTGCAAAGTTCCTTCTTTGAGACTTTTGAATTGTGGTGACTTTGATTTTATCAAACCCCTTACTGCTACATTGGGCAAGGCCTCCCGGATCCACTGGTGTCTGCCCAAAACTGCTTCCAACATACAGCAGCATGAAGCATCTTTAAAGTACCTGGGATTTGAGCTTCATAAAAAGGAGCAAATAGCCACAGTGTTGGTATGTTGCCCTCAGTGTAAGGGCTCACAACCAGCCATGAAAGCTCCCATAGCCCCTACAGTAAAATTAGCAACTATCCTTGGGCAAACTTTGATGACATCAGAGGATGGGAATGGCTGCAGAGAGTCCTCCCTAAATCCAGGCATAATCATCGTAGCTGTAAGATATTGAGTTGGAATACCTGTGGCTTCAAACATTGGGCTAAAAGGGGGCTCCCCGAATGATATGCTTGAATTTGACATCTTTGCTCTACAAGAAACCTAGTTAACATATGAATTTCAAGACCTTCTTGAACGTCTAGATCATATTCAAACTGGATGGGGAGAACTGGCAGTCTCTAACCCTGCAATCCTGTGTGGAGACTGGAATTCAAGATGTGTGGACAGATCAGAAGGTCCGGTCTTCAAGAATGTGTTCAAACTAATCACTGTGACCCATAACCCATCAAATATTAGGGGGAGGCAGTGGCTTAGTTATTTGAAGGACTGGAACCTCTATTTGTTAAATGGCCGGATGAAAGGGGACTGCCCAGGCGGTACTACCTGGTCTGTAGCGAGGAACAAATCAACATTGGATTATTATGCAAGAAACAACTGTCTCCTGGAACTCGTTAACACTCTTAGAGTTGTTCCAAATGAAAACATTGACCATGCTATGTTGTAGCTTGATCTAAATATGAATTTTGGGGAAGTTAATACTCCCGAGTGTGGCTATGTTGAATCAAACCATGCAGGGGCCAGACTAAGCTGGACATATGTCAAAATTGGGAAAGTATGTGCAAGGGTCTTTTCGCAGCGATATTTTGACTGGATGGGGCTTAAAGGTAAAAAGGCTAATGAAATTGAGGCGTGGCTCTCACTTATAACGCACAAGGAGGGGGGAGTAGAGAGCCACTATGGTAGTCGGTAATGGTAAGCCCTCGCAAGCCTTTGACATACAGTTTGTGATTGCAAGCGCACTATGCACAAAGATATCCGTTACCTTAAGTCTAGAATTACCTCGAGTGGGCAACCAGGTACTTGTGCATTTGAAATTGCAAGAATTTAAAAGGTATATCGTTGTTGGTTAAATAACCACAAGGACAGAATCAAAAAAGTTGAAATGGGAACAGTGTGTCCAGGAATATGCTAGATGGGACTGTGTAGCCTCGTGGAAGCTACTCGTTAAGGTTCGGGGGGGGAGGACAAGAAGTGTGTTAACCCGATTGCGGGAGCCTCTTGGTGTGCACACATTAGTACTAAATACTAAGACCCCTTAGCCCCATGGGTATATCCTCAGGCTGATCTGGTCTGGCCTTTGACGAATAACAGAACAATACTTATGATGGCCATAAATAAATTAAAGAAATCAAGAGTCCTTGTGCCTAATGACCTGGCGAATGTAGTATTGAAGGGGGATCCATAGAATTGGGCACCTGTCTTTCTTATCCTTTCTGCCCTTTTTGCAGAGAATGAATGATACCATCCTCATGGCAACAGTCTCGGGGTCATTACGAGTTTGGAGGTAGCCATGGTGCTACTAGCGCCATGGCTGCTTCCAAACCCTGGTCTGGTTCCGGTCTGGTTGAATGGGGATTTACCGGGACATTCCGACCTGTGCGGACCCGGTAAGTCCCCATTCAGCCAACCATTCCCCATTCCCATTTGAGCCCCCATAGAGCTCAATGGGAAGGGGGAAGGTGCTAATTACGGGCCCGCAAATAGCGGGCCCGTTATTAGCGTCCTGGTCCCTTAGCGGGACCCGCAAAGGATGTGTGGTCAGACCACACGTCCTTTGCAGTTCCCGCTAAGGGAACTCGGAATTGGGCGGTAAGGGTTTACCGGCACCGGCATCATTACCGGTGACCATTAACCCTTGCCGCCCAACTCAGAATGAGGCCCTCTGTGTTATACCCATCTATGAGAAAGGTGCTCAGAAGGATGCAAATAATTAGAGGCTGCTGTCCATGTTGGATGTCACTGGCAAACGTTTTTTCACACTAGTATTACAAGAACTACAGAAATGGGTGGACGAGAATAACATTCTTCATCCGTTCCAGACAGGATTCCGCCCTGAGTCAGGAACAACCCATAACATCAGAGCACTCGATACACTTATTCAATCTACCCGAGGTAACAGCTCAGCAACCCTCTACCTGGCCTTTGTGGATTTTAAATCTGCATTCGACCAGGTAACCAGGGCGATCCTGTGGGCTACACTTGGCATATTGGGGTGCCCATCTTGGCTGTTGCAAATTTAAATACAACTACATAGCAACAACTAAGCCTGTACTAGGTTGGATAATGAAGGGACGATGACAGCCCTGACTAGAGTAAACATGGGACTAAAGAAAGGTTGTGCATTGGATCCCTTGTCGTTTAATCTATATATATCAGATTTTATTAGGTCTCTGTTGGCGAAAGCTAAATGCCCCCTTAAGATCGGTCCCGTGCCAGCTGTTGACATGCCGTATGCAGATGACTTGGTCATTTGTGATCGTACCTTAGTGGGAATGAAGATTCTGATCGACGAATTGGCAATATATGGCTACAAATATGAACTGGTTATTAACCTGGACAACACTAAAATTATGCTAATATCTAGAAGGAAAGTTTGTAGAGCTATGATGGATACTACTCTGGGAGTAATAGACTACGTACCATTTTACCAATGCTTGGGTTTGGGATTAAATGTTATGTCTGGTTATGACCTAATCATTGCTGGTAAGATCAGGAGGGCCAAATAACTGACACAACAAGTTAGAAAGTTTGCATACGAATATGCAGGATACTCAATTAAGGGAATTATAACTCTGTACAAACAATGCCTTTGCCCCACAGTCCTTTTTGGGCTTAAAGCCCTGGCCATGCAGGACTTCGCCTGGTTAAACAAAATAGATGGTTTTCTTTTGGAGTAGTCCTGAGTCTTAGCCCCACCTGCCCCATGGAATATCTGCGCCTAGAGCTAGGACTGACCTCACTTAGGGGTATGTTGCTCAGGGCACGTGGTTGTTTTTACATGAAGTTTAAAGCTAATCGGGGCTGTGCTCTGTTGGCTCG
Source organism: Ambystoma mexicanum (assembly GCF_040938575.1). Classification (NCBI taxonomy): domain Eukaryota; kingdom Metazoa; phylum Chordata; class Amphibia; order Caudata; family Ambystomatidae; genus Ambystoma; species Ambystoma mexicanum. Next base: position 970,048,490 of record NC_090936.1, on the reverse strand, counting down.
TTTGGGTGACAGCAGAGACAAAGAAGTAGTCTTCGGGGGTACTAACTTCATGAATTTAAACCTTAAATTATTTGATGGGATCAATTGGGCACCCAACTACGATTTGGGAATACCCTATGCCTCATGGAAGGAGGCATTTGTGAGGCGTCTCAATAGGTGGGACTGGTGTAATAACTACCTTCACCTCACTATATTGAAGGGATATGAGGCTGTGGTAAACATGGTGCATAGATACAGGAAAACTCAGCCTTACCTATTGCTATGCCCAGACAGAGAAGTGAGGTGATTTACCTTACAGCTTCGTATTAACAGACTCCCCGTCCTGAATGCATATGGCCCACGTAAACAACTAGCCGTTGAAGCAAGGTTTTGCCATATATGTAAAAATCCAGAAAAGAGAGAGACAGCTAGACATGTATTGACACAGTGTGCAGAAATGGGAGCTGTATATATGTGCACACTGGGGAGCATGGTCTATATGTAAGAGGCAATTACAACAGACACCTTTTGACCTTTTGGAATTATTGTCTAAATAACGGTTGTATACAAATTGTTAGTTTTACAACTGTTTCGAATTACAATTGACCTTTCACAATTGACCGAATTGTGAAGGTCAAGTGTAACATATGTGGGGGGAAACCCCTCACAACCCCCCACCCAACGCCAAACCCCCCAAAACCCATATATATATATATATATATATACAGTCAATTGTGAAAAGGTCAATTGTGACCCTTTAAATTCGGTCAATTGTTCATTCGAACAATTGTAAACGAACAATTTGGGTAATACCTAAATAACAACACTATAGGCCTCATTACGAGGTAGGCGGTAAGGGTTAACGGGCACCGGCAAGGAAACTGGTGCGGTAAACCCTTACCGCCCTATTCCGAGGTTCCTTTAGGGGGTCCCGCTATGGGCACCTGGTTTTAGCAGGCCCCTTATTAGCTCCATCCCCATTCCCATTGAGCCCTATGGGGGCTCGAATGGGAATGGGGAATGGTTCTCGGAATGAGGACTTACCGGGTCCTCCAAGGTTGGAATGACCCGGTAAGTCCCTATTTCGACAACCTGGACCCGGAATGCGGTAAGGGGGTAGCCATGGTGCTGGTAGCACCATGGCTACCGCCTACCTCGTGATGAGGCCCTATGTCCTCGCAGATAGCCTTATGCCGAGTATGGCTACAGGTGGTCCGGAGGTGGCCAAATGATTAGCAGGGCTCATAGCAAGTTAGAAATAGGTGACCAAGGGGGATAAGTCTAAGTGCTATGGACAGGACTGGTTAAGCAGATGAACTTATGAAATTTTACGAAAGGCCAGTGTTATAGAGATTTTAAATAGTAAGGTGATCTTATTTATTAGACCGTTCAAGACAGAATTGGTTTCAATTTTTATGTTTACATATTTATGTTTTATGTTTGGCTATGGGGTTATGTTATGCTGGTTTCAATGTTGTAGGATTTAGGATTTATTTTGCAATGTTAGAGAAATTGTTAATAATTAACTTAGATTTGTATGAATTGTTTGTATTGTGTAAAATTAATTTTGTGTAAAGTTTAATTCGAACTAAATCACAATAAAGATTATTATTATTAAATAACTAACTCTGTAAACATGCTATGTATCCACCCACTGCAGTCAACCAAATGCACATGAAGAAACCCGTCTTTCTGTGCAAATGCTGCAAACATGCAAATTACTACACACGGTACCAATTACACATGGGAGATAACACATTACTGCCAAGTAAAAACGTGAGTTTCAAAGCCACTGCTCAATACACATGTAAACATGGATGTTATCCATCTAGTAAACAACTAACTCTGTAAACATTGGATGCATATAACTGCTGAACAGTAAAACAAGTCTACGCTGGAAACAAACAATACTGCACAATACATGCTATAAAGATGCAAGGCATCAAATTGCGACCCATTAAACTAAGTACATATCGAAGTCAACTGGCTACTGTTAACGTGGGATCCATTACATTACTGCAAAATTAACTCTAAAATCTTTGCTGGCATCCGATTGCGGAACAATAAATACTGTTAATATTGGAAGCATCCAACTATTGTTCAAAACCACTTTTTACATCAGCAAGATCTAAAAAGGCATACCAGAGAGTAAATATGTGAAGCATCTAACTGATGCTCTGTGATCATTTAGTACTTGGTGCACTCAAATTCTGCATATTGAGCATGCACTCTATGCACTGTGAACATCCAGGACATACTGTACAACCAAAGAACAGTAAACACCAGTGACAAGAGAGGTACTGCACACCACACACTGTGAACATGCAGGCCATTCAACAACTGTACAATAAACACCTGTAAACATGGGACATCCAACCTCTCATTTGGGGAACTTAACTGAACAAGAAGCACTGTACACATCTGCTTCATACTGCACAACTAAAGAACAATTAACAGCAGTGAATATGGAGTCACTACACAAAATACACTGTGAATATGCGGGCTATTCACCCGCTGCACAAAAACACTATAAAAATGGGACACCCAACTTCTGCAGAGCGCTCATTTGGGGAACTTAGCAATTGCACAATAAAGACTGTACACATATAGAGCATTTAAATGAATACCCAAATAAGCAGTGCAAACCTTTGTGCAATCAAAGTATTGCACACTCTGGACAGGATGGCATTCAACTGCTGCGCAAAAACCACTGCACAGAGGGAAGTCACTTATCATCTCCACAATGCATCCTGTCAACATTTGGATATTCAGCTGCTGCTGTAAACATAGATCACATTGAACCACAGCAAAATGGACATAGTTAGAATATAATTAAACACCTAGGTATTACTTTAGACACTGCTACGCCATTTATCCCGCAAATTTACGAAATCTTCTAGAAAACATGCCCCCAACTTTACGTGCTGTACAAGATCTTACCATATCTGCCGGTCGCCCAAAGAATTGAGCTAAACAAGAAATGGGCGTTATCCAGCATTTCTTATTGCAAAAGCTTGTATATAGGTATGATCAAATATCAGATGTGTCAATTACAGCTAATTAAAAAAAGGGGCGCCAGAATCATACCGTGACTAAAAGTCCATGACTTGACGTCACCAGGTCTAAAAGCCCTTTGCTGGCTCCGATTATAATACAGAATAATCCTCAAAGTCCTATGCATCACTCACCGTTAAAACCCCCCCAAGCCGGGGGTCCAAAAGACATCCTAAGACCTACCAACCAGGAAGAAGACTCATATAGTCAATCTTGCCTCTTCCCATTGTGGCAGAACTTTCTCGGTAATGGCCCTAAGAACTGAAATATTCTCTGGAGGGAGGAATGTTAACGCAATTTCAAGACAGACCTAAAGCTATTATTGCTTAAAGAAATCCTAGCTCCCTCAATCTTTCATGTTGTGGCTGGATGCTAATACACTATGGACACCCTACACATTCTTCACCTAGTTTTTTTTTTAAAATTGTTCATTTATAACACGCTTAATACCAGTGAGTGGTTTCTAAGCGCAGGATCAGAATTCAAACCTGTGTTGCACCGTATTGTCTTGCTTCCAAGACAAACGCGTTGCCCCTGAGAACTGAAAGTACACCATAGCCATATTCATTTCACAGTCCTTAATGCTTGTGTGTGCTATAGTGATGTTAGTAAACCATGAATGTACCAAAATGTCACTGCAATTGTTTTCTGCTCTGACCCTATGCCCTTTTCCATGTTCACATGTACACCCGTGCATTCCCACCTTCCTCCATCCCACCTACGAACTTTGAGCATCTCTGTCGCAACATGGCATGTTACAAAAAGACAATAAAATCACATGAACAAATACTGGACACTGTAAACATGCCGACACCCACCATCTGCCCGGGGAACACATTCAACATGGAGGAGGTACAACCACTGTCTATGAACATGCAGGACATTCTGCTATTATCCGAATAAAAAAATACATAGGGGTAGCATGTTATTACTAACCAATAGAAACCACGTATATAGAGGAGACCTGCTATTACCTAATCAACATTATAAGTAGAGAGAACATTTAACTACTTTTCGACCGGGCCCTCTTCAGTTTTTTGGGGCCTGGATCACAGATCCCCCCACCCACACCAATAACTTGAGGTGGCATGGCCTGAGATGGGGAGGCTGAATAGTCGCCTGCCTGAGCACCTCTTACGGGAAAGCACTGGCTCAGAGCTTGGGAGGATAACATGGGCTAAATGCATACTTTGATAGGGTTTGGGGGTTTCACCTACAGAATACAGTGCCAATTCCCTGCGGTGCTTCTTAGATCAGTACTATTGGTAACCTCATACAGAATGTTAGAATTGTATCCAAAGTAAAATGCAGTATTACACAGAGACAAGAGGGTGGTCTGTTATCAGGGAGCAGATATATGCTATCAGTGTCCAGATAGAAGTAGTTGGGTTGGGAGCAGGCCACCTCTTCAGTACTGGTTATTTCCCATGCGGTACCTATATCTTTATTAACTGAAAATATTATGTTCAGATGGTACATGCATACACTTTCGAAGTCGCAGAAACTTCCTCATCAGTTGTGGCTACATGATGAATGAGAAGCAAAGAAAATCACCCACAGAGCTGGAAACCTCTCCTATGTAAAATTAACTCCATGGGCTGCAGGCAGAAGTTTGCAAGGGATTCAGAGCAGTATGGCCTCTTTATCTGCAGGGCAATCAAACTGTGAAGAAACAGACACACACTCAAACATTGGGAAGCAGTTTATTTATTTTATGTATTTATTGTTTGCTTTTTAGGAGCTTATACAATAAGAAAATGCTGTTTCAAAGCGCCCACAGGGCAGGGAGGGAGCAGGGGTGGGAAACACATTAAAACACAATATTTAAGAGCAGAGGGGGGAAAAGGGAAGAAGGGCTGAACCTACTATACCTTGTGAGTATTCAGAACGTGCAAGTGCAGAAAGGAAGAGGAAAAAAACAAAAAATAACATTACAAACATAATGGAAGAGGGGGTAAGTGCTGGGGAGTCCGAGGTCATGGGTGAGCCACAAATGAAGTGTTAGGAATGTTGATTGCTACACAGACTGGGCCGCGGGAGGATTAAGTGCGAACGTCCAAAGCAAAGGGTGTGCAGATGCAAGTGCTGTGGTTAGACAGGATCTGGGCAGAATTGATGTGGGAGGTCAGGGCCCCAGGGATGCATAAGGGTCCAGGACACCAATCGCTGCAACTGTGGGATTAGCAGAGGCGGGAAGAAGGGGAGGAGGAAAAGAGGTAAGTCTGAAGGAGCTTCCGGAATTTGAGAGGATCCTGCTCAAGGCGCAGAGTGATGGGGAGGCTATTTCATAGGAGGGAGCCCACTGAGGAAAGTGAACGACCACCTACTCTCTGTTTCACAAAATGCTTTACACACAAAGAGTTGGTGGCAGAGGAATGTAGTGGTCTAGAGGGAGAGTATTTAGTGAGATAAAGATGAAGATAGTGTGGTCCCTGTGCCCACACAGCCTTGTGGATGATGCAGAGGGATTTGAATTTAATCCGTGCAGCAACCGGGAGCCAGTGAAGACTTTTTAGTGCAGGAGAGATGCGGTCCCTGGGTTTAAGGCCAAGGATAAGTCTTGCTGGCCTATTGTGGGTTAGCTGGAGGGTTTGCAGAGTGGAAGAAGGTAGATTCAGGAGGAGGCTATTGCAGTAGTCAAGTCTCGAGACAGGGCTTGGGTCACATTGAGCCTCTGAAGGAAAGTGAGAAAAGGTAAATTTCCTTTTACAAGGAAGAGTAAAGTGGGACTTCTTGGCAATGTCCTGAGTGTGATGGAGAGAGGAGAGAGAGGAGTCGAAGATGACGCCAAGGTTTCTGGCTTCAGTTGAAGGTTCAGGTGCAGGGGTTGAGCCCAAGCAGGAAGGCCAGAGTTCTCATCTTTAATGCAGGAAAATTCAATTTCAAGCAGGGCCAAGTTTTGCATTTAAAGTGTAATGCATCCAAATACTGAAGCACAACGAGTCTAATACCGTGAGACCAGCATGAAAAAAACAGGGATGCTGTTGCAAAGAAATTCCAAAATGCAAGATTCAAAGGCACACAGTTTTAGAAAGACAGGATATGCTTTTTCACACCTTCCCTGCACAGTGTGACATTTTTAATTTTCTGCGCTGGCGATAGGAACTGCTTGCTGCACAATGCTAGAGTATGTGTCTTTTTCTTCATAGCACCTCCACCACACATTAAGAAAGTGTGTGCTCTTCTGTCATTTTCCATATCAATTTACCACAAGACACCATCATTATTGGCACAGCATAGGCACTTGTTGCCCATCTCAGCAGAGAGGCCCAGCAAGGAGTGAATTGCCATGGAGTCTGAACTCCCCTCCGACTCAGTGGGGCAGGTTTGAGGCACAGAGAGTGCCTCACAGTATGAATAGTTCTCTGCATGTTTCTGCTACTTCATATCCTTTTTGCAGCACTACGTCCTGCACGCCTCCTCTTATTTCAGGCCCATGTGCAGCGCATGTTAATCTATGTACTATATTCATCATCGAAATGCTTTGAAAAACATATTCCCAAAAAACCGAACAGTTAGAAGCTCACACTTCAGTCCACCCCTCTTCCAGTTCACAATATAGAAGACCACTAACCTTAGTTTGCTCGAAGCTGAATGCACAAGCTCTTAGGCCCTAATTGTGAATTTTGTGGTGCGGAAATACCAGAAAACAGTATTTCCGTTGCCGCATGCGGTAAGCATACTGTCATTTCACAGGTCCCGATATATAAAGTCATGTGGACCCAAAAGTTACTTCCCATTTTGGAGTCCCATGGACTCCATGGGAATTTGTTATTGCCACATTCATTGATTACCGCAGGAGATAATGTTTTTGTGCGTCTGTAATTAACACCACACAAAAGCAGGTGTAAATGATGGGTTTTATGTTTGAAACTCATAGCTTGGCAGAGTGGTAAAACATGTTTTATCAAATATACCTGATCTTTTACCAACCGTCAACTTGTAATCAAGCACTTAGTATGCTACTATGCAGTAATTGGCCCGGTCAGTGCATATGCGATTGTCATGGATATAATGCACAGTCCCATGCATACATCAAAACATTACTCTGCCCTATATCATTTATTTACTTGGAGTAGGTGGCCAAAGACTGAGGTGTGTGGCACTCGAGCCGGGAATCTCTGTAGACACTTATGGTGCAGGGGTCTCTGAATGAAATCAGATGAAGGTATATTTCTAGGAGTGCACACACCACCTGTGGGTGTGACCCAAGTCACTCACTTGATTTATGATATGACTGCTATTTCTGTAGCATTTCTGCTATTTTCCAATGAAAAACATGAAATGCCCCGATGTCTGTGGCCACCCTGATCCCTCTCTGCAGCACAGGTCTGAATTTCCGCAGACCAGGTGTAACTCAGACAGAGCAATCTAAAGGGGGTTTTGGGTCCTAGGTCAAATTTGCCCCCCCTCCTCCCAACCAAAGAAATGAAAGAATCCAATGATCTGTTTGCCCCTGCTATCCTCGTTCCATTTACAATTGACAGTCTTTGTAACGATATATAGGCAGACTACACTCAACATAGGGAGTTCCTACACCCCCCACTTAAGACAGCCCACAATATACCCTTAGTTTAGGATCCAAATATGCCCTACTTATTAGTCATATAGAGCCCCGTGTATCCCTCCCTCTTCGCCCTTGTATGTTTATTTAAAGTATAGGTTCAATAAATCTTACACTAAACGGTTACACATGCCACCTTCTCTGTGGCACCAAACAAAACTTCAACACATAAACTACTTTCTCCTTTTGTTTCAGGTAGGTGGAACACAGACTGCAAAACTCCTGTCCCACGAACTCCTAATAAAAATAACACGGCACATTCCTAGAGCATTATCCTTTGCATTTCTTGATAAGGCGTTAGTTTTAAAACACAGGCAGACTTTAGTTTTGAAAATAAGTGATCTTATAGGCACACTGCTTGATACATGCGGTTTCTCTGCACACGTGCAAATGCCTTTGTTTTTAGAAAACACTGATTTTTAAAGATACATGTGTGTGTGGCAAAAATACATGTGGCAAATAGCACCCTGTTTCCTTGTCACCCAAAAGCAGTACAACTCGTTCTGCTCTCAGGGTCACTTACTCACTCTCAGGAGACAGTGCATATGGTTCAATGGAAATTGCACTAGTTTGACTTGCAAAGCACTTCTCCCCCCAGCAACGAAGACCCCCACATTAATTAAATGCAGCACTCTGGTGTTCAAAGGCCAGGTCTAGGGAGTGGGGACAGTTTAGAAATTTTGTTTTAGGGCCAAGGGCACCCCCTTGTTAAATACAATGTTCAAAGAGACACCTTTCTGTTTTAAAGGCAAGGGTTGGGAATGGTGGCAATTACCAATTTGGTTTTGCAGCCAGGACACCCCAATTACTTTATGTGACTACAACCTTATTCCCGCTAGGAAAAAGGTTGGACGTTTCCAACTCTTCCAAGCTGCCCCCTGCGTCAATCAATTTAGGAATTAATTAAATGATTATTTTGTCAAATATGCAAAGGGTTTACAAAGTTGCCCCCCCCACCCCCTATTAAGGAAAAAAGATTAAGGCAGGCAGATCCCCCACACATTTAGTTTCAAATGGATCAATTCTACTTTCATTGGACCTCTGTTTTGGGGTGCTCAGGAGGGACAGCCAGGCTTTTCTGTGAACCCACAGGGTCTGGCCACTTCAGTCAACTGTTGGCTTCCCCAATTTCTCTCTCCCGGGAAAAGTTTAAGGCCTCTCAACGTTAAGGACTCTCCACCCAAGATGGTTGTAGGCAGCTGTCTCAAGATTCCCCAGGGACAGTTCTCCTTCAAGGTGTTTTGCAGCTCTCCTTCTAAGATGGTTTTTAGGCATGATCTCCCCAGTTCTGTCCCCTCTGCCCTTTTGCAAGGCTGTTTTACTCTGTAAGCCACCCCCTGAAATCCTGGCCTCAGGAGGTGTTAACTTATTAGTTCTGAATTTTCATTTGTCATTTATTCTCTTCCCCAAAGTCCAACCTTTCTCTGCCCTGATAAGCCCTTGGCGTTCTAAAGTGGAATTGATACAGAGTACGAATCCACCCACCAAAGCTGTCACTTAAACTTTTCAGATTTCTCATTCAAAAAGTCCCAACATGGCAACTTTTTAAAATGTCTATTTACCTGCAACACTATGTATATTTCTAAACTCAGCAAAGCATGGCGAACCAGGTGTAATGACTCCTGTGTTCACGCCATGTAGCATACGCAATTGCCGGTTTTTCCTCAATTACATGAAAATACAGTGATTATCAGCAAACCTTATCACCAGTTATGTGATACACTTAGCCACCCTTGTCCCACGTTTCAGCTTTTTCCCTCTTTCTGGGAAGCTGTGATCCCTTTTTAGCTTGGTACCAGAATTCTAAAATTCAGATTTGTATGCAAATTACCCCCACAGAACCTCCTTGAAATAATCCTTAATATGACACTTGGATGGCATTTCTAGCCCTTAAGATGATAGAGAAAATCACTAAAATGTGGTTATATAGGTAATACAATGGCAACATAAATGATACCTGTTCTCTCATTGATTCCACAGCAATTTCCAGTTCACATTAGCTCTTCTGAGTTTTATTTCCCTGATAACACGTAGTACATGGGTCTGCAGTTCTCTGGACTGAATGTTTGTTCAGCCTGCAATTAATCCATTAGCTCCCTTCTGTACATGGCTAATGGTCATTTTTAGTTTGGTGTTTTAGGTGGCGCTGAAAGAGCTACCTTTAAGCCGAAACTACTGTCATTAAATTAAGAGCTTTAAATGAGGGTCTGTAATGCTTTTCAATGGAAATGACATTTGAGGAAGGATACACAGTTGTTTGGTTATGGAATCTATCCCATTCCATGTCCCTAGCCATGCTAATCCTTATGGCTAATCCCACCCTTTCTTGCCCATCTCGGAAATCTTTGAGCGCTGAGCTCTTCCATGGAGGCAGCCATGTTGGATGATAAACTGTTTAAAATAGCCAAAGTAATTTGCATTTTGAGATCTTGTTATATTTTGTGTTTGGCCTGAAGGCGTCCTTGTTTTTAGATGCATATTTTTATTTCCACACATATTTTAAATCTCGATGCTGTAAGCAAAGTTTAATGAAGTGGCTAAATGAAATAGGGTGCAATATTGATAGGGGAGAAATGTGTAGGCCCAGCTGTGCCCGCCTACCCCGGGAAAGCTTTGTTGTGGGTGGGAGGGGGGTTCATTCAAGAGCTCTGTCAGTGGCGCATTCCAAGCATCCTGCCACTGCTGTGATATATGCTATGGTTCGTCACTCTCCTCAAGACTTTTTCCCTTTGACATTTTGGGATTAATGAGCATGACAGTGACATTTCCTTTAGCACTCGGGGTGTGCAAATAACTCACTAGTGGCAGGTAACTTCCTACTGTACTACTGAAACAGGAGGGGAGGTTTGCTCAGCCGATCTTAAATTAAAAGCTTGACGCTTCGTCTCACTCGCTCCCCTAACATTCTGTTGTCTACTTTTGTGTCCTGATTTCAGTCTTTATCTGTGGTTGTATTTACCAAAGAGCCTACAACAATCGGCCCATGCGTTCTGTGCAGTAGGAAAGGGACATTGGTTTAACTTGTTGCAAGATGTGTTTAAAGTGCTCTGCTTTTAACCCATGTGATCGGCTCACGTACTGTCGAAGTGTTTGTTCCTTCTTATTACACTGTTAAATATAGCACACTGTGCTAGTCAAGAAGCACATATGCACGTTGAACACTTAAGCTGGTATTAAGCACCAGAAAAGTGCAGATAAAACTGCTGGTAGTAGCCCGCCTGACACCTATTTCTTCATTAAAGATACACGTGCAGCAACTGTAGAGCTCAGAGGCGCTCCTTTATGTGATTTCGAATGTTTTGCTTCCTTTAGGACAATCGAGGCACAGGGTATCTAATAAATGCATTGACCCCTGAAATCTAAATATATAACAAAGAACAGGTGAGATTTTACTAAATGGGGTTCCAGGGTCTGTCATAAAAGGTGTCCCGCTTTCTGTATCTTTGTCTTCTTTCAAAGGTGGATTCAAACATTTCAGGTATGGTTACAATGAGGGGTTTTGTGGTGCCCCCCCAATGAACACAGGACACTTGACTAAGGTGAAAGTGTTTATTCTGACACCTTGCATAAACAGGGTGGAGTGGGGTTTGTCCAGAACAGGGGGCGTTACTCGCAGTATAGTCCTGATAGAACAGTGCAGTTAGCCTCACTACACTGAATGTACAGTGGATGGTATTTACATCCCCTGCCTGCTAGAGCACCCACAAGGTTTGTCATGAGCCATGGTATTACGCTCTACAGTTGGAGGGATGCGCCTGTAGAGCAGACATCAGGTCAAGGGCTGATTCCTTTATCAAAGAGGAGCGCGGAGGCCCGTCTGTCCTCCTGGTGCCTTGCTCCAATTCTGCCGGGCTTCCAGTCTATTGCACACTTCACACGCATAATCTTGCGAGATCTCGCTCAGCCGAGATCTTGCGTGATAGGTCCTCACACACCTCCTTCCGTTGGAAAAGCTCGGTCCTAGTCCACGATGAAGTCTGTGGATCTGGTTGGCTTCCTACTTTAACGTTGGGGTCGGTTCTGGTCAATGGCTGCTTTGGGGGTATGGGTGGTTATGTGGGATGTTTCGCTTGGGGTTTGGTCTGCTGATGTTGCTTCTCGGTGTGGGTCTCTAGCACGTGGTGTGGGACTCATGCGGACACCCTCGCTTTGGTTTTCTTCTACCCTGACATCCGTCTCTTGCTGTTGAGGGCTGTTGGATAATTCCCATGGGTCATTGTCATCTCTTATTCCAATGGAGGGGCAGGATGTTGACACCCTTTTCTTGTACATGGCCACCCTTTGAAGGTTCCATCTTTTCCTGTCACTGGTATAAACATGGTTGGCACCTTTCTGTGTGACATCTATGGCGTGGCTGTATTTGGAGACCGTTAAAGTGTCTTTGTGGGCAGGCGTATCTTCACCAAGTCCCCTTTGCTGACCTCCGTGCAATATGCTGCTCTGCGTTTGTCACTCTGAGATTTCATGATCTCTTTGCTCTTCTGTAATCTGAACACGATATCGCTCATGTCATTGTCGTCATCCTGTCTGACCTTGTGTAGCCACGGTGGTACCAGTGTGGATGTGGCACTTCTCCCTCTTAACATCTGAAACAGAGATACGCCTGTAATGGCATTTGGCGTCAAGCGATGCGCCGCCACAGCCTCTTTGATGGTCTTACAGGGACTCATGCCTGATGCACATGCCAGTTGTAAGGCTCCCTTATCAGTTCACTCTTTTTACCAGCCGTTGGCTCGTGGGTGATACAGGCTTGCTATTAATTGCTGGACATTGTGCTTCTTAAGAAAGCTTTCCATGTCTCTGGAAATAAACTGAACTCCTTTGTTCGTCACAATCTCTTTAGGGAGCCCTTCTCTTTGGAAGACGGAACTGAGTACTTCAATGAATGTGCCCGTGGTGAGGTCTGACACAAATTCAACTTCCACCCACTTGGATAGATAGTCCACCATGACTACCTCGCACTCGCTGTCGCTCGACATATCGTCCAATGGGCCAATGAAGTCCAGTTCTATTTAATGCCACACACCGGCTGGAATTTCTGTGGGTAATATGGGTGCTTCCCTCACTTTTAGCCGTTTGTCGCTGTTTGCGCATTCATGGCATCTCTCGATCATTGCCCTCACTTCTTGATCCACTCCGGGCCACCAGTGTGCATAGTGCACTCTGCATCGCGTCATATTGCTGCCTAGATGACCTGCATGAGCTCTACATAGTATCACTTTGCGGATGCATCTTGGGGGGATTACTTGGTCGCCTCTCATTAATAGGCCATCCAATTCTGCGATCTCGTCGTTGATCTTCCAATACGGTCGCAGACCTTCTGGGATTGCTCTCTCATTTGGCCAACCTTTGCAGGCCCATTCTGCTACTCAGCCCAGGGCATCATCGTGTCTCATTTCCTCCTGCCAATGAAACTTGCTCATTTCAGTCCTTGTTTCTTAGGTCTGCTATGGATGGTACAACGCATTCGTCTTCCAGGAAAGTGGTGCCCGGATACTTTGATCCAGTAACCTGGGAATGCAGTCCGCTTGGGCGTTCTTCCAGCCGGCAATATGAGTGATCTTGTATGTGTACTCTTGCTGTTTGGCAGCAATTCTTGCTAGGTGTGGCGTTGCTGTCTTTGTGCCACCGGTGCTCGACATGTGCACAAGGGGTTTGTGGTCGGTGACCAAGGGGAACTTGGTTCCCCAAACATATGACCTGAAGTACTCCACGGCCCAGGCGCACGCCAGCATCTCCTTCTCGACCATGGAGTAGTTTTTCTCTGAAGTAGACAGTGCTTTTGACATAAAGGCAACTATATTTTCAGTATCTCCCCTTTTTTGGGTGAGAGTGGCGCCCAGGCCATACTCACTGGCGTCGGTTATGTATGTTTCCCATTCGGGATTGAACGGTTTCAGATACGGGACATGTAGGATTCTCTTCTTGATTTTCGGTGAAGGCCTCAATTTGCTGCGATTCCCACGTGTACTCCGCTCCTTTCCTCAAGAGCTTTCTCAAGGGGGACGTGATTTCAGAAAATCTGGGATCGAATTTCGTGGAATACTCCGCAAGACCAAAGAAGGACCAGATCTCGTCTTTTTAGGTCAGGTCTGGGGCAATGTTCCCTCTAATTATCGTTCTCTATGTGCGGAACCGGTTGGCTGTTGTGCGCACATTATTTTCTGTGTGCGCAACTGACTAATGAGGTAAGCCACGTTGTGAGCTACCATCGCAGAAGAGAGTTTGGAAAGGAATTTCCTCTTCCCCGCCACTGAAATTCTTTAAAACAAAACACATAGGCAAAAATAAAAATATGTCATATATGGTTATACAGAAAACTCATCAACTAGTTCAAGACTTCGCTATCTGCCACAGTACTTTGCAAACGTACTTCTTCACAGAGACAGAGAAAAATGTCAGCCTCATTCTGAGTTTGGCAGCAAGTGGTAAAGTTGGCGGTAACTCCATTACCGCCAATGTTAGCACCACGCCAAATTACAATTTCGGGCCTGGAGGTAAATCCTATAACTCAAAGCTGAAATGGTCAGAATTGCTGCGGCAGTAATTCCACCAAAAAAGCCACCTTGAGTCCAAAGGACTCAATATAGACTCAACATGAATGGGGAATTACGCTGCCACCACCAGTTGTAATCGGCGGAAATTCATCCGGACCAACAGGGGGTAACAGTAATTAGTTTGGGGGGTATTCTGGTGGATTTACGCCGGGATACCACCCCAAGTTGTAATGAGGCCCTGTATGTTTTATGCCACTGGACAATTACTCATTTGTATTACAAAACACAAATATCTCTTGTCATAACTCATGTGGCTGTCAAGAAACTCGGACAGAATACATTTGCCGATGGATTAATGGCAATTAAAAGCAATGTGTCAAAAACATGTTGAAATGAGTTCATGTGCCGCTTTAATTAATTAATTCAAGGGCCAGGAGAACATTCTTCTAATAATTTGTTTAATGATAATTGCATCAGAATAACTGCACCTTAGAATACGATGATCCAAAATTCCTGTGCCTCTGCTTACTATCCACATTACGTTCTCCTGTGTGTAGTGATAACACCAGCCTTAGAGCTAAGGGACATATGCACCATGAATTTTTAATCCCTAAAAAAGGAAAATGTGCTTTACAAAAATGAGAAATAATGAACATATAATTGCTTCAACCCACAAAGCTCCACTGATATTTTTTAGAATTAGTGACCAGTAGAGCAGTGGCATAGGAAGGAAGGAACTCTAATAATATTAATGCCCGATCTCACAAGGAATTGTATGTGTAAAGAACTTCTTTTAATAAGGAGAAAGTATCTCTATTGGCAAAGCTAATTACTTTTTTACTCCCTGAAAAATCATTTGACTCCAAGTAGGGAGCAAAATCTGATTAGAGCCCTGCTTGTACCCCTGACATAGGAAGTGAAATGACAGGACACATAATTAAGTGTATAATTTTGCTCACCATTCCACACCATAGCCTAGATAAAATTAAACAAGAGCCTTACTTAGGGTTATTATGGAGCACTGTTGAAGAAAATCACACACATGTGCCTTTTAAGTTAATTGCATCAATTCATCAGAGATACAACCAATTGAGTGCCTTTTCTGTAACTATGGATCCCTCTTCTGTAATTCTTTGTGATCAGTTAAATAAGATGCAGGGAGATGCTAGAGACTGCACACACAGAACACATGGTTATATTGAAAAGCCCTCAGCAGTTGGGCATATGAAGAAAAATAATGTGCTGCTTTCTTCATCACCCACAAGGAGTGATGCTTCCACGCATACCCTTCCCCGGCCCCTGTGCTTGTCTCCAGTACTAGTTGATAGAGCATTGTAAAAAGTGAGGGATTGCAGCAGTAAACACTGGGATATTTGCAGACCCACACTACTTTGCTAGCAAGGCATATTTAAATTCCTCAACATATGATTTGCATTTTAAGAATGCCATGACTCTGCATGTACACAATTATTGTGCAGTGCATACAAGATTGTTCGCAACATACCCCATACTTATATCATTGTGTAGGACTACACAGATGCTCAGTGAAACTGTTTTTGCATAGAAGCGAGTTTCCATATAATGTTTGAAGGTCTATGTCCAAAGGAACTCTGAACACTTGGAAACGATGCAGATTGTGTGAAAAGCATTCTCCTGTCTGAATATCCAGTGCCATGATACTATGGACGAGTAATCCCAGGCATAGTCCATGCCCATTATCCATTGTAGGCTAAGTAAATGATATTGCAATGTTGCTCTCCACTTATAGGGTAATGTAAGTAATGCTTAAGTAGGAGACGCTAGCATCACATTTGTCTTTTCAAAATCTTTAGAGGGCAAATTAATATTTGAGTTTTATAATGTGTTAAGTTACAAGGAGGCCGCATCAAAGCACTTGCGTGACATTTGTACTAAAAAGAGGAAGTATGGGATTTGGTTACACATCCAAGTAGCCTGCTTACATACAGTCAGTATGCGATATTTGAGCTGGTAGTTCGATTATATGGCGTGGGTGACGCTTTTAGAAAGCCACAATGAGTAACAGAAATTCTGGCACGTTAACGTTATTCATGTTACAACAAACATAAAACAAGTGAATGTAGGTACACGTCTGCTAATTTTCCGCAGAGCCAAGAGAGGAATGGTCAAGGTTGTCCTGTAGATTCTTAATGCACTCTGGGGCAGAAGTTAGAGTCATAAGGTAAAACTGTGATAGAGTCCGGTTTAGGAGTCATGGGTGGGGAGGGAACATTGTTGGTTAATGTGTGCAGACATATCTTGGTTAGATTCTTCTGCTCATGGAGCCAGTTCTTCATATTTGATTTTAACCTCTTGTGTTGTATTTTGCTGTTAGGGATTTTAGGTGCATAGTGGTGTAATGCAAATTAGCAAAATATCAAGACTAGTTGCTTATTTTAAGAGAAAGACAATTTCAGGTAACTGCTGTAGCTTGTGCCTTATTAAATTTCTTTGAATAGGTGAGAATTGTCTGTGTGTGCTGCTAAAAATCTTCTGAGCGGCACCCAGAAGGAAGCTGGGCAAGCGCACATGCGCACAGCTTAGAGGGAACATTGGTCCTAACTGCATTTGAGAAGATAATGACAAGAAGGGGCTAAAGTGGCCTTATAGTGACCACAAAAGTGATGGGTGGAAGGTTTTGAATGAATCTGAATCACTGGCAATGGCTCTGGGCAACCGTCCACACCACCGTTTTTTAGCCCACCTGCGCCATTGCAAAAGGGGTCCAGCCATGTGCAAATCAGTCAGCTGCCGCCACCAATGGTAGCAGCCCAGCCCGAACTGCTAGGCCAGGTCCCCTCTGCACAGAAAACCAAGCAACCCCAGACATGTTTCGGCCTTGTTGGACCTCCTCAGTGAGGTGCAGCCTGGTTCCCTATGGCGCAGCGAGCAAGGGACCCACGTCTGGGCATACCCTGTCTCACATGGAGAGACAAACTGTGACCACAAAAGTGATGGATGGAAGGTTTCCAATGAATCTGAACCACTGGCAATTTTAAGAGAAAGACAATTTCAGGTAACTGCTGTGGCTTGTGCCTTATTAAATCTTTTTGAATAGGTGAGAATTGTCCGTGTGTGCTGCTAAAAATCTTCTGAGCGGCACCCGGAAGGAAGCTGGGCAAGTGCACATGAGCACAGCTTAGAGGGAACATTGGTCTGGGGCATCAACTATAGCTTGGAGCAGGTTTTTCTTTGGGCTCACTCCTTCCTTCGAAATGCGGTAACCCAGGTACTCTACTTCACATGCTCCAACAATGCATTTCTCGGAGCGAAGGTGGACTCCTGCACTCTGTAGCTTGTCAAGGACTTCTCTCAGCGCTCTCTCATGTGTTTCTGCGTCTTTGGCATACACAAGGATGTCGTCCAGGTAGTTTGATACGTTGTCGATGCCCTGCAGAAGTGAGTTCATCATTCTTTGGAATGCTGACGCGGCAGATGATAATGGGAACAGCATTTGTGTATATTGGAATGTACTGAAAGGCGTG
Organism: Ambystoma mexicanum; assembly: GCF_040938575.1. NCBI lineage: Eukaryota > Metazoa > Chordata > Amphibia > Caudata > Ambystomatidae > Ambystoma > Ambystoma mexicanum. The sequence goes on along the minus strand of NC_090936.1, from coordinate 970,030,893 downwards.
ATGAATGCTGTGAGGGAGACGTGAGGCCTTGTGTAGATCAATCTGATGGTAGGCATCACATATATCGAGTTTTGAGAAGATTTTTGCTTCCTTCATCATTAGTATAATTTTGTTGATACTGGGCAAGAGAAAACTGTCTGTGACCACCTCCAAGTTGAGGCTGCGTCGAACTATGCACGCTCTCAAGTCATTGGAGGATTCTTTCTTTATCAGGACCACCGGGCTAAGCCATTCAGAGCGCTGAACGGTCTCAATTGTGTCTTCATTGACCATTTTGTGTAGCTGGGATTCAAGGGCCAACCTCACTTTTGCTGTAACCAGCCTGACCTTCTGTTTGACTGGCACGGCACTGGGTTTTAGGCAGATTTTGTGCATGTCGTTTTTACCTTTTCTGGGCGTTTCGGAGAACAGCAAGGGGAATTCACTTCTCAGATCTGACGCTCCTCCTGTTCGGCAGTGCTGGGGTCTAACCGAATGCTCAGTTTGTGCTGGTCGTCCCATCCCAGTACTGCGGGACCTTCGGTCGAGAAGTAGACTTTTGTTGTGGTGCAGCTATCCCTAAATTTGAGTTTGGCTTTGATGTAGCCCAAGAGGTCTACGGTGGCTCCCACATAGACTGTGGGCTTTTGCTTGGTGCTTCTAATCTCAACCAGGTGGAATCATAAAACAGTGGGAGAAAACAACATCGTGACATGCATGGTGATGTTATCCTTTTTTTTAATATCGCCACATTACATCAGGACAATATGCAGCCTTTCTGTGCCACTCTTTATCCATTTATTCGGAATGTGGAATACCCAGGTGTCAGTGCATTGGGTACTTCAACATAATCAAACTTTCTGGCTGGCCCTGAATTCTACGTGCATTATTAGATATTATGCACACTTTGCCTTTCTTTGTATCCAACCTGTGTTCCTTCCAGATAGGGATGAATGGCATATGAGGAGGGGCACACACCCTGTAGGTGTTCTTTGGTTATCTTCCCACGCATTACCACCCAGTTCCTGACCCACCCCCCTCCACACAAAACACCTCCTCATGGAAACTCTTTCAGCTCGATTTAATCAAGCCTTTCCATCAAACGTTGCAGTCGAAGTGCCTGGCAGTGTTTTTTCAAAACAGTCTTCTGAGAGTTAATGACTTAGTTGGAGTTGTAAACTCACTAGTGGTGTAATAAAAATGTCTTTGCAGATCTACCTTCAGCTACTAGATTTATAAGCACTCTGTGTCCTTCACTAAAGACCTGTAAAAACAAGCATTGACAAAGCCAACAGTTTTAGCCTGTGTATAGGTATTAGGCATTTGCCAGGCACTGCTATTAGATAACCAATTACTTGCACTATTCTGCACCTGCCACCATCAATGGCCAGTGAATACCACTATGGCTATGCCTGGCATGTGCCTTTCATATGCCTACAGCTCAAAGGCCCAAACTGTTTGCATTGCCAATACTTGTTATTGCTCCTGCCAGAGACCAAGCCCTTCATATCCCTTGTTCAGGGTTCCACAGAGTAGCAGGCTCAGGAATCAAAGCTCAAAGCCATCCATTTCCTGGATCCACAACTGTCTTTCTCATTTCACTTGAAAGAAATAGCCAATTCACTCTGTGACTTGTATTTTGCATGCAAACACTCACATGCATTTTAATTAATTGTGTCTCGCCGTCACACAGCAAGTCTTTTCCCTGATATTTTTATTTTAGCATGAAAACATTTTCCTTCATGTCTTCATTTAACTGCAAATGCACATGTAAGGCCCTTTACATGGAGTCAATTTCTGGGCTGGTGAATGCCAAGACATTCTCAGTTCCCCTGTATTACTCTCCCCCTTCACCTCCTCCCACTAACCCATCCATCTTCTTGTCCTCTTTCATTCCTGTCACTCAATCTGAGGTTTCTCGCCTCCTGTCAAAACTCACCCAACCGCTGCATCTTCTGACCCCCTTCACACCCCTCTCATTCCCCAAATATACCCCCTCCTTATACCTTACCTTACCTTACCTCCTTCTTCAACACTTGTCTGGCTACCTCCACCTTCCCCTCTACTTTCAAGCATTCAACCATCATCCCAATCCTGAAACGGCCCTCTGCCAACCCCCATCTGGCTTCTAACTTTAGACTCATCTCTCTCCTACCCTTCCTGTCAAAGCTCCTCGAATGCCTTGTCTACTCACAACTCTCCGTCTTCATCTCCAACCTCTCCATCCTCCCCACCACCCAATCTGGATTTCGTCCTAACCACTCCACTCAAACCGCTCTCACCTCCGTTCTCAACTCCCTCCTTTCTGCTTGTTACTCTGAGCACTCATCTATTCTCATCCTTCTTGACCAATCCGCTGTCTTTGACAACGTAGATCACCCTCTACTTCTTGACTCACTCTCTTCCTTTGGCCTCAACAACTCTGTCCTTAACTGATTCACTTCCTATCTTTCTAATCGCACCTTTGCAGTTTCCTGGGGAGGCAGCACCTCCCCCACCTACCCATTAAACTACGGGTATTACCCGAATTGTTCATTTACAATTGTTCGAATGACACAATTGTTCGAATAATAGGTGTCCGAATTGACCTTCTGCACAATTGACTGTATGGTCATTTTTATATATATTATGGGTTGGGTTGGTGTAATAATAATATAAGGGGATTGGGTGGGGGTTTGGGGTGAGGGTTGGATTGGGTGGGGGGATGCGAGGGGTTTCCCCCTGCATATATATCCTAATTGACCATTTAAATTTGGTCAATTATGCAGAACGGTGTCCCACAAGGTTCAGTGCTCGGCCCTTTCCTCTTTTCACTATACACTTCTCTTCTAGCACCTATCATCTATTCCTTTGGTATCTCTCATCACTTCTACGCTGACGACACCCAGCTATTCCTCTCTTTCTCTTCCTTTACCCCTCACATCCATCTCAATCTTTCTTCCTGCCTCTCTGCTATTAAATCCTGGATGTCCTCTCACTTTCTCATCCTAAACACAGACAAAACAGAAGTCTTATTCTTTCCCGCTAATACCCTCTCTCACCCTTCCCCTCCTCCCTCCATCCTCTTCCCAGCTACCCATCTCCCCTCACGCCCGCTATCTCGGCCTACACTTTGACTCTAACCTCTCCTTTACCCACCATCTCTCTCACCTCCCAAGCCTGTCGCTTCCATCTCTATAACATCCACAAAATCCAACCATTCCTAACCTTTCATGCCACTAAACACTTAATTTCCTCTCTAATCTTCTCTAGGCTATTCTGTTACTCAGCTCTCCTTTTCGGTCTCCCCTCCTCACATCTAACCCCCCTTAAATCTGTCTACCACTCTGCCATCTGCTCTCTCTGCCTTCTCTCTCCTCACAATTCCAACTCTTCTTCACTCATCTCACTAGGCTGGCTCTCAGTTCACTCCCAACTTAAATTCAACTTCCACTCTCTAGTCTTCAAATCTCTCTATGACCTTGCTCCACCCTACCTTTCCTCTCTCCTCTCTTTCTACTCTCCCTCTCGCCCACTCTGCACTGCTGATCATTTCCTACTCTCTGTTCCTCCTGCACCCTGCGCCCCATCCCGCTTCCGCTCCTTCCAACTTCTTGCCCCTTTTCACTGGAACCGTCTCCCCCTCCCAATCAGCTCCTCTACCTCTTATTCCTCCTTCCGCTCCTCTTTAAAATCCTACCTTCTCCAAACTCCAACCTGATGCCTGTTCTCTCTTACTCCTCCTTGCTCTCCTCTTTAAAATCCTACCTTATTCTCACCTTAACCTAACACTCCCTTCTTTTCTCTCTCAAAACCTCCCTACTGCTCAAGTTCATTCATTTCCCTCATGTAAATTGTTCTGTATATTGTTGTTAGTTATTTGATTCATGTTTCATTATGTAATGTTTGAAATGTTCTCATTGTTGCTTATGTAAAGCTCTTTGGCTTAAAGCGCTATGTAAAAATTTAATAAATACAAATACAAATTTCACATGGAGAATGAGCCTTTCATTTTTCTGTGGCAGCTACAAGTAAAATTCTGCTGTTGTCTCTCAGCCAACACGGCGATGTGTCTTTTTCATGTCATGATGTTCGTTGTGTCAACTGCAGAAAAACCTGTATTGATATTTACTAAGCACATTTAACAGTATTTAAGTTTTTAAGGCAGGCTTTTCATTCACCAGTGGGCCTTTCAGGTATATTTCTTAGGGCTGTGATTGAACCCCACATTTTATAGACTTTCCGAGGAGCAATAAAAATAATCACAGGAACTCTTTAGAAATCCACTAACTTACCCTTCCTCTTTGCTGGAATCAGAATAAAAAACAAGTGGCATTTCAACAGCAATAATCGTGCATACGAAATTTGGTACCTGATAATCCCCTAGTAGATCACTATAAACGCATGGTGAATACAGACTAGGATTTCTCTTGGTTTTCTTGGTTTGTGATACAGATGTTTGAACCCCACACGCGAGTTGGGAATTTGGCCAACCAATTGTACAAGTTGGAACAAAGATGGATCCATAGTCTAGATACCGTCAAACATAGACTTAACATTTCTGTAGAGTGGAACAATCTAATATTGACCAACTAATTCCATCATCGGCTATGGATATCCATTGATATTTAATAAGTGCACTCCTACAACTGTCCCATAGTATGGGAATGAAATGCACTGTACTACATAAACAGCCCATGCTAAGCAACATGTGAATACGAAAACATGCTTATATTTGATAAACCTGTATGTTCTAGTAGACAAACTATGTTCCAGTGGTTGTAAAAAAAAATCCTGCACGGTCCTTTATGCCAACTTATTATTACAACATAAATCTATGCAGTATGTAATAGACCCAATTGTCTTGGCATCCAAATAGGCTGGCATTGGGATGCTGAAGTATCAACCTTAATAATTAATAATAATGCGCAGGATGAGTGAACAGCTTGTGAATAGTAGATTTGGGACACCATCAGAGCACATGTATGAAAGTGTCATTTGTGATGCAATTGGATAATGTATATTACATCTTTTAGTGCTTCCGAAATATTTTCCAGAACAGTGATTGATGAACAGTGGAATAATCCGTTTTCCTTTGTCTCTGACTTTGTTGAGATGCAGGCCCATTTATTCTACATGGTGCCCATCACACAGGTAAGGTACATCTCGAGATGTCAATATGGCCGCGGTTTTAGATACCTATTAGTCCCTCTTCCCTCTTGCCGCCCAGTAAACACGTAGCATGTGTTACTGAGCAACTCAGCACAACAACGAGAGTTCTGGCATACAGTGGTCCAGAGAGACTGCGGCTTCGAGACCACTGCAGTGAGTTAGATATCTATATGCATAATTTGTGCAGTTTACGCTCTCCTCCACCCGTTTTCTTGCCGGTACTCCACTCTTTGTCTATGCCCTCCGATTAACACTGGTGGACCCTGCACAAGCTTCTTCATGGCTCTCAAGAGAACTAATGTCCTTTTATAATTATATTTGTTCATGTATGGCATCCCAGTCACCATACGTTTCGGGCCCTCCACAGTGACACGCAGTAAGCATATACATTGGAGGTCACTTAGTTTATATACACAACAGGTGTCACCGGGTTCATGTAACATATACGCTAATTTCTTACGAGCAAGTGTAGAATATGGCAGACTAAGAGTTGCCCCATCTTTATATACAGATTTATCCTACAAAGGAGGATTGTTTTCACTACATACAGGAGTATTCAGGCCGTGCAAAGTACGGCGGGACACTGAAAAAAAGGCCACTGCTAAATTATTCAATTTGCCTGTAATCTACAGGTAAGCTGTCGACTTGTGCTTGTTACATTAGATGCATTGATGGTCTTGGAATGGTTGGATGCAGTGCTCACCACCTGTTGTCTATTTTTAAGATATCAGCGCATTATAAATGCTGCAGACAAAGAAGGGGCTATTGAAGTAACTCCTTTGAACGCTGGCTACTACCGGACAGGTAGGTGGTCCAGCGGTATGCATTTGACGTCCAAACGATTGGTTGACATCATTATGTGTCCCTTTTAATTCACATGTCATGCTCCCATATTCATATACACACTCTATTGTTTTTAATTATAGACACAGAAATACATTGACTAGGATTAAGTAAATCGATTATGGCCTGATGAAGGCAGCAATTGACAGGAACAAGAACATAAACTCCAGAGACAGCCGAAACACAACGTGCCAACTCTTTTAAGGACTACCTACATCACTGCTAATAAAGGGCAGGTCAAAAAACAAAACAAAGGACTAACACGTTTGGATTGATTCCAGAACAAAACATGTTTTCCTCTACATTGTACACACATTGGTTGGACCGTGGTTGGGTCTTAAAGTGCCTACTAAAGTCTTTTTTGTGTCTTAATAAGTAAATGTTTATGAGACTATCATCACAGAAAGTATGTTGAGTGATTTAAATGTTGTCTGTGAAATGTGTATAGATCACTTATGTTATTTTGTTTAGCACATGAATAAAACATTGTTTGAATAAACCACCATGAGAAACGTGATGGTTTAACAGGAAGTGTGAATGACATGATGGGCTTGATCATCATTTTTGTATATATGGCGATTACAATTACAGCAGTTTTATCACCAACACACTGCTGTAGATAGCAAAACATGCTGACCATGCATGCAGTTGATGGATTTTAACTTAAAGGGAAGAACTTCAATATTTAAATGTTATAACTTATAGCGCAATGAAGCATTCCAAATGAAGAATGTGCCATTAGCTCTCCAGTCCTCCTGCGCTTAAAGCAATTTTCAGAGACAGCAGTTAAAGGCTTATATTTTTGAGTAGAAGTGTGATTAATTAGTTTTTTCTTGTTTTGTATCCTATAATCTCATGTACAGTAACTCATTGAAAACTGTCATCAAAAGTAAATTGTCCAATTCACAATAGTTTTTTCATTCACAGTTAATAAAATTATCAGTTAACAAAGTTCTCAGTCGCCAACTCATTTTTTTGCACGGTGTGTTCCTTGTCAAAGCCTAGATTTCTCTATTTACTTTACTTTCTTGCTTGTATTCAAGTTTGCATCATTGCCCGATTGTACCACACTGAGTTCCATATTCCAAATTTTCCTCAAACAGTGGTCCCTTTTTTCTCCATAAATGTGGTCACGTCGTGGAAGTCATTGCAGTTGCCAACTATCAATAATATACCAAGATGTTACCAAAAAGCCTAAGATTCAGACACATTTGATAATTTTGCTTAAAAATTCAGTCTTGATGAAATCTACATAAATAAGCACATTTCTTAAAATATTCGATTTGAGACTCATTTTGAATATCAAATGCATTACGAAAAATGACTGCACAACAAAAGGTCACCGTCCTCTGTATGCCAATTTGTACTGTACAAGAGATCTATCCATTCATAACACATGAATAGCGTGCTGGGCGGAGCGTCCAATAAATAGTATGTATCTCATAGTTTGTTTTGAAGATGAGATGTGTGCTTTGCAGCAGGCAGGTGGGTGCCCCTCCAAGCGTTGGGAACCGGGGCACACGTGCTGTGTGCTCACCCATTGAGCTGTCTCTGCTGCTATCCTGTGAACACTTTGGCCTAGAGAATAGCCAACTACATGTTTTGATGAGTTACAAGGCAGAGGATAGACAGAGAGGACTGGGCAACCATCGGGAACAGAGACATTTGAGGGTTCTCCCAGACCCCTGTCCCACCCCTAGCATCTACTCTCAGATCCACTCAACTAATCCATTGTGGAATCCGACATATCAGTTGTATCCTGAAAGTAGAGTCCTGGAGAATACAGAGGCTGCTGCTCTGCCACCAATGGCTGCAAACCGTTAGTTAATATCAGCAGGCAGCAAGAAATCAGTGTGCAAACCCAGCTGGTGACCGACATTGTGAGTCCAGACTGCACTAAACCGCAGGAGCTCAAAGGGATCCAAGGGAAACAATAAATCATACCGCTGTAGGAGTTACAGCACAATGGGCCTCATTATGAGGTAGCAGGTAGCCATGGCGCTAGTAGCTCCATGGCTACCCCCTTACTGCATTCCGGGTCCGGGTTCTCAGAATAGGGATTTACCGGGTCATTCCAACCTTGGAGGACCTGGTAAATCCCCATTCTGAGAACCATTCCCCATTCCCATTCGAACCCCCATAGGGCTCAATGGGAATGGGGATGGAGCTAATAACGGGCCCGCTAATAGCAGGCCCGTTATCAGCGCCCTGGTCCCTTAGCGGCTCCCGCTAAGCGCGCCTGGTAAAACCAGGCGCCCATAGCGGGACCCGCTAAGGGACCTCGGACTACAGAGGTAATGGGTTACCGCCACCGGCACCCTTACCAGTGCCGGTAGCCCCTTACCTCCAACCTCGTAATGAGGCCCAATGAATCCCAACAGGATGAGCAGGAAGTTACGCAGCCTAGAGATCCGTGCCGTCTGATACAAGAATGGAGGTCGCAATGACATAACTTCATTGCAAACTGCACCATTTAAGTCACATAGGAAAATTGTAGACCTCACACCTCTAGACTAATCAAAGGGTCCACTCCTGACCCACATACTGCTGCATATCCCATGCACCCAGGCCAAATTACCAGCCCTAGTAGTAAAAGAGGGCTAGCAAGAGCAGCGGGAGGTGGGAGTTAGGAAATGGAATGCTCATATTTCCGCCACTGTCAGTGCCTGACACTGTTTCATCCGGTTGCTCCACCAGATTAAGATTAAGCCCTTTATAACGGACATCAATGCAGCTATTATCACAAGATCAACTGTTAGTAGTAAACTAAACTACAGAAACGCCCTTTTGATGGGGGCCCCTGCACATGGAATTGCCTGACTTCAAGTTGTGTAAAATGCTGCTGCCAGAATTGTGTCCAATGCAAACGTTCCCACATCACGCCTGTCTTGGGGAGTAAGGATAGCTCAGGGGCAACGCGTTTGTCTTGGAAAGGAAATTATAAATGAATAATAATAATAATAATTATTATTATTATTATTATTATTGTATTATTATATAATCTTGAAAAATCCTCATTGGCTACCAATTTTTCAAAGGGTTAATTTCAAGCCTCACAACTATCTATATGGGAAAGCGCCGGATTATTTTAAAGAACGTCTGCAATGGCGCAAGCTATGACTATTTCAATCACTCAGGTGGTGGACATGAGATAAAGTACAGAGGGAAGGACTGAGGATCACAGTCCTAAAGGAAGTTAAGGACATTGTTGTATGTCATACAGCAGTTTCTAGGGTTCCCATTGCCACCAGTGGTGCTTCAGCAAACCTGAATTGGTAGGGTTGTCATGTATGCATACAATTACCTATGCAATAATGTAAGGGCCCAGGGCCCAAGTTATAGGCACGAGCGAAGTGAAAAATTGCTATCTCCCTCCCGTATCTCCAGGTAGACGCGGGTACGACAAGATGGCGGAAGCACATCAGGCCGTGGCCTTCCAGTTCACAGTCACCCCAGATGGGTTTGATTTCCAGCTGAGCCGGGAGGCTCTGAAACACATTTACCTGACAGAAGCCCGGTCTTGGAGGAAACGACTCATCCGCATAAAGGTGAGATGCTAAACTTGCTCTCTTGTTCCTTTCTTCTTTCATACGCTTTTGTTCCTCCATTTCTCTATCAACCTCCCTTTACTAGCTTCACCTTTTCTTTCCCTTGTTCCTGTCTTTTGGTCTCTCCTTTTTGATATTCCTGCTTCTATTTCTGTCTTTTGTACCATCTCAAAGTGCACCTCTATCTCTCACCTTTAGCTAGAGATAGAGTGTGACAATAAAAGTAGTATAACTGTGCCCCCGATGGAGATAAGGGTGGCACCAAAGAGCAACACATATGTAATGATGCCGCCAATGAAGGTAAAGGTGGGACCAAAGGAGTTGGAGGTGGGGCAAGTAGATGGGCAGATGGATGGCATGGGTAGAAGAAAGAACTCTTGATGGATTTTTTATTTTGTTCTTTTGCATCAACAGACATATTTATTTATTTATCTATTTATTGGTGATGTATAAAGTACTGGCTGCAAGCACAGTTGCTTTGTTGCACCTGTGAGAAACCATAGGGTGTCTCACCCTCTAGTCCCCGGGATCTCTCTCTCGAGTGGGCAGGGCACGGCCATCGCCTTTGGATCCAGACCCTGGGGGTGGACCAGTGCGGGAGGATCACCTGGGTGAGGGGTAATCGGCAAGTGGGAATGGGACACTTGATGATGAGACACGTATCCCACCCTATAACACCTTGATTTGATTTTATTTTATTTTATTTATAAAGCGCAAAAAACCAGGCCCAGGGGCAACCGGGCGCATACTCTTAAACATGTTACAAAAAGCAGTAGTTACAGAAGTTACAAAAATATACAGCATATATACATGTACATACTCTTAAACATGTTACAAAAAGCAGTAGTTACAGTGAGTTACAAAAATATACAGCATATATACATGTACCGAAGGGTACCATTAACAGCGTATAATACAGGGACAGAGCAGAGAGAAAATGTATATTCAGTCCTGTACCCCACATGGAGTCTGGACTGTGTCAAGGTCTCATGAGTCTTGGGAGAGCAGCCATGTTTTAGCATTGTTCTTGAAGGAGTGGAATGATGGTTCAATTCTGATAGGTGTGGGCAAGGTGTTCCAGAGTTTAGAGGCCAGGACGGGGAAGCTCACCCCACCAGCTTTTTGGAGTTTGCATCTAGGCACGATGAGGCTGTGAGTTTGGGCTGCTCTGGTAGGTCGAGTGGAGGTGTGGCGTGAGAAGCGAGCGGACAGATAAGGTGGCGTGTTGTTGCTCAGACATTTATGAGTCAAAGCTAGGGTTTTCAGGGCAATTCTCTGTTTTACCGGGAGCCAGCGTAAGTCTGATCTGACGAGGAGATATGAGAGCGTCTCTGGATGTTTAAGGCTGCCCTTAAGGCATTATTTTGTACAGTTTGCAATTTATTAAGGTTAGACTGACTGGTCCCTAGGTAGAGAGCACTACAGTAGTCGATTTTGGCCATAACAAGAGTTCTGGAGAGTGTGATACAGTTGCTGGAGTTTAGGAAGGGTCTACAGGCAGTGATAGGTTTGCAGGTATAGGCCGAAGCTGACCTAACTGCATTTATTTGTCTGTTCAGAGAAAGCGAGGAGTCAAGATAGACCCCTAGCGTCTTAGTATCTTTGGAGACTTTAATGTCATTGCTGTCAATAATGAAGGACTTGTAGGTTTGGTCTAGTTTGTTGAGCCGATGATTTGATCCTAAAAGTAAGAGCTCAGTCTTATCATCGTTAAGGCAAAGTTCGTGCTGTGCCATCCAGGCCTGGATGACCGAGTAAACATTGTTAAGGGCTTTGGTGTCAGCTGTGTAGTCTCCTGTGATAGGGATGAGTATCTGGGTGTCGTCCGCATAGTTAGTGTAGGAGACACCCAGATAGTCAAGCACATCAAAGAGGGGCTTGGTGAATACGTTATACAACGTAGGGGATACACACGAGCCTTGAGGAACGCCACAGTGAATAGGGGAGGGATCCGCTGATGCCAGCGGTGAGAAGACCCTCATGGATCCATTGCTCAGGAATGAGTGGATCTAGGCATTGGCAGAGTCGGAGAAGTGGGCTGCGGATTTGAGATGCTGGCAGAGTATTTGGTGGTTGACCAGATCAAAAGCCACGGAGAGATCGAGGAGAAGGAGAAGAGCTAGCTTCCCATTGTCCTTCATTGACTCCATCTGAGTTTTCAAGTCGATCAGAGGTGACTCTGTGCCATGTTTAGGGCGGAACCCTGATTGTCTTAAGCCCAGGAGATTGTTTAATTCGAGGTAATCCTGAATCTGCAGGTAAACTGCGCGGTCCGGGATCTTGAGCAGGAATGGGACTGTAGTGATAGGTCTGAAGTTAGTTGGGATATTAGGGTCAAGGGAGGGTTTTTTGAGGAGTGGGATAACCCATGCATCCTTTAGGTTGTCGCGGACAATACCCGTCTTGAAAGAAGCATTTATGAATGCTGTAATGAACGGGGCTAGCTCATGAGATGCTTCCTTGATAATAGGTGCTGGGCAGTAGTCGCCTTGGCAATTGGAAGGTTTTAAATTGTTTATGATGTTTTCTACTTCGAGAGTAGTGAGTGGGGAGAAGGAGAAAGGTTTATGCGGATAGGTTAAATGTGTATTAAGTGTAGGTGTGGTTGGTGGTTGGTCACTGATTTTAGATTGGAGGGTAGCAATTTTACCCAGGAGTGCTGACTGAATATTGGTGCACCAAGTGTTGTCTTTGGAGCAAGAGTCAGGGGGGGCTGCAGGTGTCTCGAGTTCCTTAAGGATATTAAAGAGTTCCTTAGTATTGGACTGGGCTGACATAATGCGGTTATTATAAGAATCTTTTTTTGCCTGGAGTACAGCTTCTTTATAGTTAAGGGTGGCTATCAGAAGACTGTCCTTGTGGGCGTCGGAGTGGTGACTTCTCCAGCGTGACTCTGGTGTGCGTTTCTCTTTGCGTAACACTCTAAGCTGGGGAGTAAACCACGAGTTAAGGTGTGCTCGTTGTTTGGGTTTCCTCAGTTTGAGCGGGGCAATAGAGTTGATGGCTGCAAGCAGTGACTGGTTATACATGTCGGCTAGGTTGGTGGGGTCTGAGCAAGTGTTGGGAGCGTTATTTAGTGTGGGAAGGATAAGGGGGAGTAGTTTTTCTGTCGTAATGTTCTTTTTATTTCCAGTGAGGGTGGCTGGGGCGACCAAAGGCCTGGGTGGTGGGGCTGCTTCAATGCTGAAAGTGATGACATGGTGGTCAGACCACAAGCAAGGGGCGTTGGAGATTACGCTAATATTGCAATTGGTGTCACTAAGCCAGTCAAGGGACCGCCCTTTAATGTGGGTGGGTTGCTGTATGTGGTGAGTGAAACCTAAATCTGTTAAGGTATTAGCTAGGTCGAGGGCCGCAGGATATTAGGGTCTTGGTGTCCTAGATTGAGGTCGCCAAGAATGATGGTTTGGGAGTTGGATTTAGCATTGTTGAGTACTAATGTAGAGATATCATTCACAAAGGATGTGGGTAGACCAGGGGGTCTGTATATTAGGTGGATGGTAGCCGTTGGTTAACTGAGAGTCCGAGCTTGACAGAGAGTAACTCTGCAGTTTCCACCTTAGAGCTTGGGATGGTTCTAAGTCCTAATGAGTTTCTAGCGATGAAAGCAATTCCTCCACCTCTCGAGGTGCGATCACATCTGATGATGGAGTAATCAGTGGGGATGGCCAATGAGAGTGCCGGGCCGGAAGCCGCGTGCAGCCAGGTCTCGGAGATGGCAATGAAGTCGAGCTCCTTAGTTTTGATAAGATCAGCAATGTCCAGAGCATGCGCAGCTAGGGATCTTGCGTTAATCAGGGCAGCTTTAATTAAACCAACGTTGCTTGATGAAGCTGTGATGGTTTGAGGGTGATGGGGCGTGGGTGAGGTGGCCGTTTGTGGAGGCGGGCTGTGCGTATGAGTTTTGAGGTATGGGCTCAGGTACATGGGGTGTCCCTTCTTACCCATAAGTCTAGATCCTAATCTTAGGTTTCTAAGAGTGATAGGACATGGTTGGTTGGGTGAGGGTTTTTTGGCGAAATGGTCGAGCCATAGGGCCGGATCGTTGAGTTAGATGTTGTGGTATTGAGGTGCAGTACTTTGGTAGGTATCAGGAGATCTGTGAGAGGTGGCCATGGATGAGGTGTGTGAGGAGCTAGGTGCAGCTAAATTGGGAGGTGGTAGGTGTGACGACCTGGTAATTGACCGCACTGAGAGAAGTACTTGTAATGAGGAGAGCAGTGACCTTAGGGAGGGCCAACGTGGTAGCATGTTACCGAGATTAGAGAGGAAGGGCCGCCGGGTCTGTGAGGCAGTTATAGGTAAGCGTTACAGGCACTATTTGGCTAGGCAGTGTGTTAAGACGGATTTCTGAACTCTGTCCTGGTGGCGCAGAAGTTCAGAAGGCCAACCTAATTACTTGGAACAGGGTAACCTCTGGACAAGCCAGACCAATCAAGGTAGCGATCGCGGCGGTCAAGACTAGGTCTCAAGAGGGGTGAGGGTGACTGAAAGCCCGCAATGAGCACACAAAGCAAGAGCGCTTACAAACTACTCCAAACAGTTGTTATATCAAAAATAGATACACATTTATTTCAAGGCCTTTAAAACAATGACCGTAGCGAGAAAATCACAATAACACAGTATTAAGCCAACACATACCAAATCAACACAATATATATACAAATACACAGTCGCCAGCGTTTAAAGCACGAAATATGTAGTCCACCTGAAAGGAAAGGAAAACAGGCAGTGCGATAACGCTTTTGACTCAGTTCGCCTTTAGAGGCACCTAACTAGATGGAAGTCCGAGCCCTGCGAAGAGTGGAGCCTTGTGCTCAAAGTACCTGCCACGCCGGTGCCAACGGGCAAAAGGGGAAGCTCTTCGGAGGAAGTCAGGCAGTTCGGGTTAGTGCACAGCAGAAGGAGAACAGGTTCCGCAACTCAAGCGCAGCCTCCACAGCAGGCAGAAGCAGAGCGCGAGTACGGCCAAAAGGGTGCTGTTTTTACACAGCAGGGAAAAGCAATGGGATACTGCAGGAGGGCGACCAGATCCTAGCTAAACTACTCACCGGTCCCCGAAGCAAGCAGACCCAGGCTTCTCCACGTTAGTTTCAGCAGCTGGCAGGTTCAGAAGAGCAGGGAACGCCTCGTAGTCGTGTAGAGCAAAAAGACGTCCCAATCGACGAAACCAGCACAGTTTTGTTGCCGCAGAAGGACAACGGAGCGGCCGTGTGTATTCAAGCCAAATGTACACTCCTCCCTTCAGACTTGGGAACGCCAAGTGTACGAAGCGTGGGAGAGTGACAAGGACTCGAAATACAACACAACCTGGCGGCAGTTACAGAGCAGGACTCCCTGGTAAGCTGGTCAGTCAACTGGATGGCCCAGAGACACTTCCGAAGGCTTACTTGGCAGGAGATGATGAAGTCGCCGAGAATAGCTGTTCCTGCTATTCCAAAGGTCGAAGCACCAGTACAGGCCTTCTGGTTCGATCCAAGGAGGAAAGGGTTTCACAGGACGACAGCAGTGCAAAGGAGGATTCCTTCAGCGGGTCACCAGCGATTCCTCGGTCCAGCCTCTTGGTTGCAGGATACTTGGCTCCTGTATTCCTTCGTTCGTGAGAACTCAGGAGATCGACATGGTAGTGGTGTTTCCAGCTCCCTCTTATCCACGGTTCCCTTCGCGCCAAAACGGAGGGGAGCCAATGGGAGATCCGCTCATCAAAACACATACCATACGTGGACCAATCACGGACCACGGTGGTCCCAGGCATTCACACCACCCCAGACTCTCTGGCACCCAGGATGTGTATTGGGACCAGACATCCCAGCCCACACCCTGGAGGCACACAAACGACATGTAGAAGCCCGCGAAAGCAACCACGTTTCGCGGGAAAGTACATGCCCAAATAAGGAAGGCCCCGGGTCGCCTGACCTGGGGAAGGTGAAGGGAGCAAGACGGTCAGTGGACAAGACAAAGGAGCCTCGCGGCCTGGCCATTTTGGGAGCCAGGCCACCATTTTGGGTTCAGTGCAAAAACGTGCTCAGAACGCCAAAAGGAGCTCAAAATAAACAAAACGATCGCTGCCACCATTCGAGTCCCTGAATGACTTGCACCGATCAAATACCATCCTAAAAGAGTATCTAGGGCCTGTAGAAGGCTAGAGACCCAAGAGAGCTGTAACTTAGCTTACAGTGCCCTCTTGTGTCGTGTTGCACTAAAGCTGCGACACGATAAAAGAAACTACGGGAAACCACGTTCCCCGGTACTGACTGTCTTAAGGGCATGTCAGTTTCCCCGTAAGAAAGGAGCGAAAGCCCAGAGAAGTGCGGCAGAAGGCTGTACTTCTCTGGCAAAGTCAAGAACAAGGTTAAAAACAATAGCAAAAAGTTTAGGGGTTGCCACATGGAAGGAAAATTCCCTACAATTACGAAATCTTTCCTAACACTCGCCCCTCCCAGACTATGGACAGGGGGAACTAATCCACCCCTGGATGAGTCTCTTGTTCAGGTCGGTAAAACATTCTGGACAACCCATCAGCATTGCTATGTTGGACACCTGGCCTATGCTCAATAGTGAAGTCAAAGCCTTGTAGACTTATGGACCACCTAAGCAACTTTGGATTCTCCCCCTTCATGTTCATTAGCCACTTTAACGGCTTATGGTCAGTCTGCACAGTGAAGTGGGTCCCATAGAGGTAGGGCCTCAGCTTCCTTAGGGCCCACACAACAGAGAAACATTCTTTCTCTACCGTGGACCATCTGAGCTCTCTGTCCTTAAGCTGGCGACTAATAAAACCGATAGGGTGTTCCTTACCCTTCTCATCTACTTGTGATAGTACAGCTCCTATCCCAGTGTCAGACGCATCCGTCTGCACGATAAAAGGTCTTTGATAATCAGGGGCCCTGAGCACAGGGGCCTGGCACAAGGAGTCTTTTAAGCCATTGAAGGCCTTCTCACACTCGTCGGTCCAAGTTACCTTCTTGGGTTTCTTCGGAGTTGTGAGGGCAGTCAGAGGAGCAGCTATGGTGCCATAGTCTGCCACAAAATTGCGATAATACCCCGTGAGTCCTAAGAAGGCTCTCACTTGGGTTTGCGTAGTGGGGGTAGGCCAGTCTTGTACTGCTTGTACTTTACTGGGTAGAGGCTGTATCCTCCCTCCACCTACTTCATGTCCAAGGTAAACCACTGAGCCTTGTCCATTTTGGTGAGGGGCCACTCGGACACCCTCAAAAGAGCTAACTGAAGGACTGCTTGGGAACAGGTCGGGGAGAGGTTCAGACTCCTCTTCCTCAACATCTGAAGCCAGTAGCAGTGCTGCGATTTCGACGCTTGGGCCGAAAGCCTTCAGCCTATTCATGCGAAACACTTTGGGAGCCTGTCCAGGCCTTCCAAGGTCCACTGAATAGTTAACCTCACCCAGGGGCTCCACCACTGGGTAAGGGCCTGACCATTTGTCCTGTAAAGCTCGAGGCCTTATGAGATTCATGATCAGGACTTGCTGACCAAGTGTAAAGTTGATGAGGGAAGCTTTCTGGTCGTACCAATGTTTCACCAGCGCTTGCCCTGCCTTCAATTTATCACTAGTCAAGCCCATCAGAAGTACCCTCCGTTTTCTGAGCCCTAGCACATAATCAACTACATTGGTAGCAACAGGGGGAGTGGGCATCTCCCATCCCTCTTTGACGATGGCTAAGGGTCCCCGTACGGGATGACCGAACAGGAGTTCGAAGGGGCTGAAGCCAACACCCTCCTGTGGTACCTCTCGGTAGGCAAACAGTAAGCATAAAACAAGAAGATCCCATTTCCTTCTCTGAGGCTCCTCCAGAGCCCCAATCATGCTCTTTAACGTCCTGTTGAAACGCCCCCCCAGACCATCGGTCTGGGGGCGGTATGCAGAAGAGAACCTGTAGGTGACCCCACATTCTTTCCACATAGCCTGCCTATACTTCGACATAAAGTTGCTGCCATGATCCGACACAACTTCTTTAGGGAAGCCAACCCTAGTAAACCTGCCGAGTAAAGCTTCTGCAACTGGCTTGGCAGTTACAGTTGTAAATGGGACGGCCTCAGGATACCTGGTTGCATGGTCGATCAGCACCAGGATAAACCTATTGCCTGAGGATGTTTGCGGGTCAAGGGGACCAACCATGTCGATCCCTACCCTTTCAAATGGTACCCCCACAACTGGGAGCGGTACCAACGGAGCTTGGATTGTCGCGCCAACCTTACCAGACAACTGGCAGGCGGCACAAGTCCTGCAGTGACTTTCTACTTGCTCCCCCATCTTGGGCCAGTAGAAGTGCATGGATAACCTTTGCTTGGTCTTCCTCATACCGAGGTGACCAGCAAGGGGAACTTCATGCGCCAACTGCAGGAGGAAGGGCCTAACAGCAAGGGGAACCACCAACCTCCTATGGTCTCCTTCTGTAGACTCTGTGGGCTCACTATACAGGAGTCCACCTTCCTGGTAAATCCTATGCATCCCAGGAGGTTCACCCTCAAGCTGGGAGCAGGCCTGTCTCCTTAGGCCTTCCAGAGATGGGCACTCACGTGGGCCTTTACTGAATTCGTCCCTATCAGGACCTCCTTCAACTAACAAGTCTTTTAGTTCAGGATGATCGTTGGGGTCGAATACTTCAGGCATCGCCACCTCCTCGTCAGGCCCGGGCGATTGACCAACTTCCTCCACCGCAGTGGTAGGCGAGCTCGGGGGAATATTCTCTTTCCCTCGTCTTGACTTGTAGACTCCTTTCGCCTTGGGTTTCCCCTTCGGCTGGGGCAGCGTATTGGACTTGGCCAATGCTGCCCGTGCTTGAGACCGTGTGTAGGGTCTTTCGGCAGTGTCTCCTACGAGCCCTAAAGCTCTGAGATCATTGCCCAACAAGACCTTTCCCGGGACGTTTCTCTGAATGCTCACTGGAATCCTGACTGCTGTACCATTTAAAGTAAGATTTACAGGGATCACGGGAAACATACGGAGGGGGCCGTCAGCCAACTTAGTGGGCATCAGAGTAGCTCTGGCAACTTCCTCTGAGTCTACCAAGGTAGAATCCACTACAGTTCGACTGCACCCACTATCCCCAAGAGCTGGAGTATCCACTCCATTGATCAGCACACTGTCTTTAAAGTAGTGCTTGGTATTATCCGGAATCCTAGCATACGCCTCTGCGACTTTAGGCTCCCAGGAACCCAGGGACACTAAAACTACCTCAGCCTCTATTCCGCTGGGAAATGAGTCTGAGGAGAAGGATGCTCCTGTAATCTCTTCTTCCTCGTAGGAGGAGAAGGCCAGATTAGCGGAGTGGACCCCCAAAGGTCTAACCTTACAACGGGGATCCCCCTTCACATGGTCAGTTGCTCCACAAGAAAAACAAGCCCCATTGGGTCTGTTTACGTAGGGAGGCTTATTATAACCAGAGTTCTGTTTCGGAGGCGAACCTCCACTACCCTGTGAGTTCTCTTGTGTCTTACCCTTGTTTTTCTTTTTGTGGCCCTTATGGGAAGAAGATTTAGCAGATTCCCCACCCTCCATATCTTTGGACTTTTTGCCTTCCTCCTGCTTACCAGGATGAGTTTTGTCCTTATGGGACACTCAATGTGACACCCATAAGTCTGCTGCAATGGCCAGCTTCTTAGGATCTATCTCCTTCGAATCGGCCAAATGCTACTTAAGCTCCGGGGAAGAAGAAGCAAAAATATGTTCCAGCATGACAAGATTTATCATGCCTTCGAAGGTAGAAACCTTATAACCTTCGACCCAGCCAGTTAAGTTTTTCAAAGATTCAGCGACATAAGATACCCAAGTACCACCTTCCTTTTTCTTATACTCTCGAAAACGCTTTAAATATTGGACCGGAGTCTTCCCAAACTTTAAAATGAGAGTTTGCTTTAACATTGCGAAATCAGCTCGCTCAGCCTTCGACATTTCCATAATGGCACTACAGCCAGAATGGGGCAGTCTACTGAGCAACCATGCAATCTTATCAGCACTGTCAACTTTTTGAACCTCGCATGCATACTCAAACGCATTCAGCCAGTCCATAATGTCATTCCTTTCTTCATACACACTGAGCAGATCTTTCGGAAACCGTGGATGAGAGGAAGCCCCAGACCCATGTCTAGGACCCTTGGACCCATTTGCAACCTGAAGCTTGGCCAGTTCCAACTGGTGATCCCTGTCTTTCTGTTTTTCTGCCTGTTCGATTTTTAGTTTTGCTATGCTGAATTCAAGCTCCTGCTGCCTAAACCGCAGCTCTTGCTTCTTGAATTCAAGCATAGCATCCCCATCAACACTGGCAGAGGAAACATTAGACATTACATCCTCCCTGTCCTCGTGGTCGCGATGGATCAGTGCAGCGGCAGAACCGTCGGTTCTGCCAGTGAGAGCAGCCCCACCACCTTCTGCACTGTCCTCGGAAGTTATAGCGTCAAGCTGCGCTTCTTGCCACGCCACGATTCTCTGGATCATTTCCAATTTTGTGCCTTGAGAGGAAACACCTCTCTCCGCACACATCTTTTTCAGCGTTTCTGATTTGGAAGCATTTAAAGTTAACAAGGTATTTGCTTCCATACTGTTTGATAGGACTATGGCCTTTTTAAAGTTATATTACAACAATTCACTACGTGTACTGTTTGGAATAACCTGAAATGCCTTAGTTCGAGCGCAACACTGGATACCTTCAGTCGTATCCCACCGCTGTACACCAATTTGTTAAGACGGATTTCTGAACTCTGTCCTGGTGGCGCAGAAGTTCAGAAGGCCAACCTAATTACTTGGAACAGGGTAACCTCTGGACAAGCCAGACCAATCAAGGTAGCGATCGCGGCGGTCAAGACTAGGTCTCAAGAGGGGTGAGGGTGACTGAAAGCCCGCAATGAGCACACAAAGCAAGAGCGCTTACAAACTACTCCAAACAGTTGTTATATCAAAAATAGATACACATTTATTTCAAGGCCTTTAAAACAATGACCGTAGCGAGAAAATCACAATAACACAGTATTAAGCCAACACATACCAAATCAACACAATATATATACAAATACACAGTCGCCAGCGTTTAAAGCACGAAATATGTAGTCCACCTGAAAGGAAAGGAAAACAGGCAGTGCGATAACGCTTTTGACTCAGTTCGTCTTTAGAGGCACCTAACTAGATGGAAGTCCGAGCCCTGCGAAGAGTGGAGCCTTGTGCTCAAAGTACCTGCCACGCCGGTGCCAACGGGCAAAAGGGGAAGCTCTTCGGAGGAAGTCAGGCAGTTCGGGTTAGTGCACAGCAGAAGGAGAACAGGTTCCGCAACTCAAGCGCAGCCTCCACAGCAGGCAGAAGCAGAGCGCGAGTACGGCCAAAAGGGTGCTGTTTTTACACAGCAGGGAAAAGCAATGGGATACTGCAGGAGGGCGACCAGATCCTAGCTAAACTACTCACCGGTCCCCGAAGCAAGCAGACCCAGGCTTCTCCACGTTAGTTTCAGCAGCTGGCAGGTTCAGAAGAGCAGGGAACGCCTCGTAGTCGTGTAGAGCAAAAAGACGTCCCAATCGACGAAACCAGCACAGTTTTGTTGCCGCAGAAGGACAACGGAGCGGCCGTGTGTATTCAAGCCAAATGTACACTCCTCCCTTCAGACTTGGGAACGCCAAGTGTACGAAGCGTGGGAGAGTGACAAGGACTCGAAATACAACACAACCTGGCGGCAGTTACAGAGCAGGACTCCCTGGTAAGCTGGTCAGTCAACTGGATGGCCCAGAGACACTTCCGAAGGCTTACTTGGCAGGAGATGATGAAGTCGCCGAGAATAGCTGTTCCTGCTATTCCAAAGGTCGAAGCACCAGTACAGGCCTTCTGGTTCGATCCAAGGAGGAAAGGGTTTCACAGGACGACAGCAGTGCAAAGGAGGATTCCTTCAGCGGGTCACCAGCGATTCCTCGGTCCAGCCTCTTGGTTGCAGGATACTTGGCTCCTGTATTCCTTCGTTCGTGAGAACTCAGGAGATCGACATGGTAGTGGTGTTTCCAGCTCCCTCTTATCCACGGTTCCCTTCGCGCCAAAACGGAGGGGAGCCAATGGGAGATCCGCTCATCAAAACACATACCATACGTGGACCAATCACGGACCACGGTGGTCCCAGGCATTCACACCACCCCAGACTCTCTGGCACCCAGGATGTGTATTGGGACCAGACATCCCAGCCCACACCCTGGAGGCACACAAACGACATGTAGAAGCCCGCGAAAGCAACCACGTTTCGCGGGAAAGTACATGCCCAAATAAGGAAGGCCCCGGGTCACCTGACCTGGGGAAGGTGAAGGGAGCAAGACGGTCAGTGGACAAGACAAAGGAGCCTCGCGGCCTGGCCATTTTGGGAGCCAGGCCACCATTTTGGGTTCAGTGCAAAAACGTGCTCAGAACGCCAAAAGGAGCTCAAAATAAACAAAACGATCGCTGCCACCATTCGAGTCCCTGAATGACTTGCACCGATCAAATACCATCCTAAAAGAGTATCTAGGGCCTGTAGAAGGCTAGAGACCCAAGAGAGCTGTAACTTAGCTTACAGTGCCCTCTTGTGTCGTGTTGCACTAAAGCTGCGACACGATAAAAGAAACTACGGGAAACCACGTTCCCCGGTACTGACTGTCTTAAGGGCATGTCAGTTTCCCCGTAAGAAAGGAGCGAAAGCCCAGAGAAGTGCGGCAGAAGGCTGTACTTCTCTGGCAAAGTCAAGAACAAGGTTAAAAACAATAGCAAAAAGTTTAGGGGTTGCCACATGGAAGGAAAATTCCCTACAATTACGAAATCTTTCCTAACACAGTGCGTGCTCTGTACGAGCAATGCAGGCTAATGAGTTTAAGACAGGTTAAGTCTACTTATTCAGAGTCAAGCAATGGGGGTGCATCAGATCAGGGTACACAAGCAAAGCAAATACCAAAGCTTGCATATACATTAGCATGTTAGGCAGGGAACAATGCAGAATGCAAGAAGCGTGATCTAATTGTAACGGTGCAACAATTCAGGCAGAGAAGACATTCTAGTGTTGGCAGCAAGTATTGGCAGATCAGGTAAATGTCAAGTTGAAGGCACGGCAGAGTAAGGCAGGTACCCTGGAGTTAGCTTAGATCATGTAGACATGTCTTATGCGGAGCGGTGCAACATATGCAGGCATAGATCAAGGTGTGGCGCAGCAAATTAGGGAATACACAATGAGCGTATCAGGCAGGCAGAGTAGCATATATCATGGAGCTAACAAGTGGGTCCACGTTGCGGTTCTGAGCAAGAGCTCAATCATTTCAAAAGCGAGCATGGGGTTGGCAGCATAGTAATTTCAAGGCAAGCACAGGCGAACAAAGCCGCAAATGAAAGCGGTGCCGTGGTCATGCAGTGCGAAGGTATGGGCTGGGCGGCAATGAGAACAGACATAGGTAATGCAAGCAAATAAGGCACTGAAATGGTGCGATCACTTGGTGGTAAGCAACTGCGAATAGGTAGCGACTAGGGGCTCAAATATGCAGTCGGCTCAGTTGATTAAAGTCAGGACGCTCGTAATAGATGTGCAGACTTAGTACAGAGGTGTGCATGGAGCACGTTGCTACGTTGCTACAGCTCGTCAAGTGGCGTATGTGATTATATTAGCATAGTAAAGGCATTATCAACATCAGGATAGATAGTATGTCAGCTAGTTCAACAGGCAAGATAAATGCTTGTAGGGCAGCAGGCACAGAGCGGACAACTTATATAGCTATAGTAGGTAGCAAGCTCATGGGAATAAGCATAGCATTCGGAAGCGCTGAAATATTTGATAACGTTACTAGTGTTAGTTTCAGGATGATGAGAGCGCTAGTCCATAGGTTCACGAGGAGGAGAGTCAGCTGTGTAACCACAAGCAGGGATTAGTGCGAGGTGAAAAAGGGCATAGTGTCCAGGCGAACGGCGAGTAATGCTGAGGACAGGCTAGGACAGGAGTCAGCCTTGTTTCACTGGGCCTTGGTGAGAGTGGGCCGGCTTCGCCTGCCGGCTCCCGATAGGTAGCTGAAGGAGGGTCACCAGCCAATCGGGACTCAGCAGCATCTGCTGGGTGGATTAGGCAGTGGATGCCTCAAATCATACCTTTACTCCATCATACCAGGTACGGTACTTGGGAACTGTAACCCCCCTTCCCTACACAAATACTTTCACACAGACAGCCGGCTCTGGGAGAAAACAGACTCATACCCGAGAATTGTACCTGAAATGACCCACTACTATGGTCAGGCAAAGTCAGGCAATTACTGTTAACAACTCACACCTGACTTCCATTAGGCTTCCCCCCACGGATAAAAGGCGGAGCACGAGGGCACACTCTGAGCGAAGCAAAGCACACAAAGGAACAGCGTTTTACAGACGGCAGCTGAATGACAGGAGAAATGCGGCAAACCGAGAAGGGAGATCAAGGAGGGAGATACCTTTGACCTTTCCGGCGAGAAACTGTTACTTTCCAGAAGCCTTCAGATTAAAAGGCATAATCCCAGGAAACCGGACTGAAAATCCTGCATTGTGTGTCGGAGATACCGGGCCCTTCTGCATGACTGGATGAGTCAGGGAGGAGCAGCAGCTGCCGTGGCACCATTCTTGGCTCCAGGATCAAAGCAGCACCAGAGAAATCAACACAGCCAGTAAGTTGGGGAGACTGATGCAAGACCGGTGTGTGTTGAGGTTAAGGTTGCAAGCTGCAACATTGTATGAAGAGCGCAAGAGTGAAGAATATTAACGTGTACGATGAGAGATTCGAGTAAAGCTCCATTGACGATGAATGTTTGAACTTTAATATGAATCAGAGAAGGTAGGAGACAAAGCAACAGAGCGGCCCGGCACCGCAGGTGTGCTCAGTCGAAGGTTGTGGCAGAAACAAAAGCAATAAAGTGAAATTTATGGATGAAGTGAATCGAAGTGGTCCTGCAATGGTTTAAGAAAAATCCATCGCACAATTGAAAGTCTTCGAATTTTGATAACAAAAAGAAAGCAAAGAAAGGGAGATTATAAGGTCCGAGCCCGATCGAGGGATACCAATTGTGATCATGTGTTTAAGGCGGTCCGAGCCTGACTGAGGGAGGCCTGCTACGCCAGGCACTCTGCAAAAAGAGACTTTTATTGGGAAAAGAGACTTTGGTGAAAAAGGCCTTGATACCTATGTTTTGAACTACATCCTCGTGGCAGAGAAGCCAGAGTGTTTGCGAAGCTCTAGTGTGCCACCTTGTCCCATGCTGAACACGTGGGGAAGGGATACCAACTGCTCAACTATCCTGACATTTTGTTCTTGAACATTTTTCTTTTGAATACATCGTTTTCCCATACCATTTGTTTTTAAAAGTAAGGATTGGCAATAGATCTATTAGTATAGGCCCTTTTATTTTGACAAAGACCCACTAGAACTGCGTTATTATAATTTGATGGTCGTAGCTTGCTCCCATCCTTAGATTTAGGGTTAAATAGGGATTCAATCAACCCATTGAAGTTCAATAAACACCCTTGAACTGTGATCACGTGAGTCTGTCTTCACTGTTTGATACCATGCCTTCCTTACATGCCCCAAAGCAAGGGAGTGGGGGCTACCGAATCAGATTGTTCACAGGCCTTGGATCATTCCAGATCAGTTAAGTGCAAGGACAGAGAAAATGGGGAATTTCTCCAAACAGTTGGGTAGAATGGCAAGGTAATAGAAAATGTACAATAACAAGTACAAAAATCAAACGTTCTCAGACCACAAGTGAAATGAAGCAATGGGTAGTGAAATCAAACATCAAGCTGCTCAGGACAGTGAAAGACCCTCTGGAATAATACTACTCAAGTATTAAGCAAAGGACTTTTTGTCATAAAGGATAGTCTTTAGTTGCTACCGGAACAGAGGTACTTTGCTTTGGCTCTGACGGTAATAAGGTGCTAATTCCAGAAGGGCTACTGTTGAGATCTAGGTTGAACGAAAAAGGAAAGCAGAGACTGTTGGTTTAATTTAGTCTTTTTATTCAGGTAAGTACATAGATACAGGGAAGGGAGACCCGCAGGTGCCCACCAGGCAGGTACTGGGATAATTGCAGGGACACAATATTCCAGAGTGTGGCTGGAGTGTTTTGGTCTGCTCTGAGAGCACTGATAGCGCTATCGTAGAAGCAGCAGTAGCAGTCTGTCCTTGCTCTCAATCAGAAGGCGTAACCAAAGTTACTTAACACCTCCCACCCCACAGTGGAGCGTGGCGGAGTGTGGCAGGTGTGTTTTTTGTTGTTGTTTTTTTGTATCTTGGCCCATGGAAGGTCTATGGTCCGCGCCCCTCCTATCCAACGCATGGGTTCGACTGACCAAATACATCTACAAATAAATAATTCCAGGCCTATTTGTTTTTGGCCAACGGTTGTCTAGCTGTACCCTTCGATCATGCATTTTGTAAGTACTTTTTATATTCCTTCTATAATTCTGTGCCGCACTAATGAAGGTCAACGGTTGCTGAATATTTACATTGGACGCTTGCAAGCGCCATTTGCATGCATCATATAAATACCGAGCCTTAGTCTTGAAGGCCGACGGTTACAGAATACTTATTTTGCATGTTTGCAAGCGATAATGACACGCTTTACATGAATACTGGGCATAATTAGATACTGCAAAAGCGAGAAGACCAGCAGGATTGGGACAGATAATTTCACGTATTTACTTGTTCTAACAGGCAGGTCCGTCAGCAAAGACAGTGAAGAGTCATTGGCTAGGAAGCCTGGTGAAGCCCGCCTACTGCTCCGCCCTCAGGAAGTTGCCGCTTCAAAAGCACGCCCGGCGACCCTTGCAGCGTTAAGCCCTGTTGCGTGAAGGGCTGTGCTTAGTGGTGCTGTTTGGCTGTTTGCTGCGTTGCTGCAGCGCTAGGAAATACATCCCTCTTCCAACGGATCAACGGTAATTGGGCACGTAGAGGAGCATCAGCACAAAGTGTTAGTGTCTTCTACAGCGGGGTAAGGATACAGCATGGCCGAAAAATTTCCTGCTGAGACTACTGCACCGCAACACAACACCAGAGCAAAGTCAAGATTACCTACCCATCCACATGGATTGTCGTCATCTGCGATGCCGACGCAACTGGTCCCCTTAAGAACAGGTAAGGAGCAGGATCGGGACTCTTCTGTGTTATCCATTGTATCTGCTTCAGACCTTTGTGGTAAGGGTAGTCTGCTGGGGAAATTCAAACCACATGACTACAGAAGCAATGTTTCAATAGAAGAACCTCGTCCCTCTGTGGGGGACAGTGATTCACAGAACACTTTAACAGACAAGGTACCACAAATGCTTATAAACCTAACGTCAGCAGGCAGTTCACAAGAATTGTTAACCCGCTCCCCGGTGGCTATTAGTGTATTAGAGCAGTGCACGTGGCAACACCCTAAAAATAAGGGCGGTAGCTCAACAGAAATTATGGCGTGAGTCACAGGAGAAGTCTTCCAACACTGATAAAACAGAGGACCAGGGATTGAAGGTTTCGGACTCTTGAGTTATCCAAAGTAGGAATCCAGGTTGACAGTGTCCTCGCCCGGACACAAAAGGAAACCAGCAGTGGCGACCCTTAAACTATGACAACGCCACTGGTGGTAAAGATTTAAGGGATACTCCACAGGCTTTAAACACTGTGGAGTCCCCAGCAGAGACGGAAACATCACAACCGACTCAAATCAACCTAACTCAATGCTCCGCTACCAATTTGGATGACTCCATATATTCAGATGCATCAGATGTAATGATTACTGCAGAAAGGCATGAGGATATGATTCCCAACGGACAACAAATATTAGAGGAATCATTAACGAAAAACTGTGATGGTATCCTCGAGTTTTGAAGATCAGTTGACGGCAGGTGACAAGAATCTGAGGTTGGAGAAAGAAACAAGGATTGGAGGGATTGCGGTCCACGAATGTACTAAAGAATCACATGCGATTGGTAGTTGCATTGTTAATGACAACAGACATTTTGTGAACGACAAAGATACGGAAAGGACATCAGCTCCCCTCAAAACCAATGAAAAAGCCCAAACAAGATCTGCAATAGATTTGTCACCAAATATTAATGACAAAGAAATAGAGGTGGAAGGCGTGGAAAAACTCAAATTTCTTAACGAAGGAAAAAGTGCTTCTAAAACCAGAAACTTACACACTCAAGTGAAACGGTTCCTAGATGAAGTGAAGAGAAAAGCAGCCTCACCTCTAACTGGGAAAAGAATGGTACACCAGAGTACAAGTAAACATGAACTATCGATTGCAGATGAAATTTGTGAGCAAGAATGGAGAGAACAATTTATAAAAACAATGAAAGGAAACTTTAAGAAAAAACAAAGAACAAGATATCCCCGATACAGAGTCATATTATAACGACCTCCCAGATTCGGAAGGAGGTTCTGCTGCACAGTGCCTACCACAAACGCGACAACCACACACATCCAAGAATCCCCACAGGTGTCCACATCTATTGAATAGCTCTGAAGATGTTGACATGATAAGATCTTTGCAGCATGACAAATACTGTCTACAATCAACTTTTGTGTCAAAAGGAAGACACATATGTGGTTCCAAGTTGCAATAAGGAAATAATTGGTCAAAAGAAAAAAGCAGATAATTTGCGACGCAAACAGAAAATGTCATCAACAAACAAAAAATAATTGTGTGTCTACCGGAAGAGTCAACACTTCTGAGGTGGAGGTGGAAAAAGCCAATGGTTAAAAGAGTCATCTAAAACTGACTCTGACAAAACTGAGAATGGGGAAGTGAATCGTGGGAACAAAAGCCATCTTTCAATTGCAGCAGGTATGCAGATTTATAACAACGTCATGGCCGCGCTCTCAATTTCCTTGGCACCGTACATGAAGCTGTATGAAAACATTAGTGACAGCTTAAAAGACAATAACGCATTACTAGCGCTAATGCTAACAAAAGAAAAGAGATGATGTCGGTCAACTTGGATGCCAAACTCAATCAAGAAGCAGAAAATTCTAAAAAGAGCAACTATCGCTTGTACTTGTGGACTCCCTAAAATGGATGAGGAAAACATATGAAACCAGAGACATCGAGGTAAGGCCTGTGCATAGAAATAAGACCAGCAACACTAATGAAAATAGAGCAGTACCTGACTTAGGGTGCAATTGTAGTACCTCTATTCCACAAAAAGGATGTGGACTCAGACCTGGAGGTAACCAATCGAAAGAAAGTACCAAGCACCATAGGATCAGACGTGAGTCCAAATGCACAGATTGGAGAGGGCACATTACAAGGAAATATGGGACCCGAAGCTAAGGGTTCAAAGGCGACCAATCAAGGAAAAAACACAGATTTAAATACTTGTATTACTCGAACAGAAAAGAATGAGGAGGAGAAAATTGCCACACACGAGGGAAATACAGGCAGATCAGTTAAAAGTACTGACAAGGACTAACTATTCCCAGTTTTTGGGGGTAGTCAAGGCCCTCTTCTGTCTAGATCACTACAAAGTACAAAAAAAACATAGAAAATGTAAAAAGAACAGTAAAGGGAACTGCCCCAAAGGTGGCAGAGAAATCAAAAAACATCAAAGGAACCCAAAGAAATCAAAATACAGGAGCAATATAATTTTTCAGAAATATAAATTTAGAGACAAAGATCTCAATGGAGGAAAATAAAGTCAGTAAACCAGTCCAAACGGTCAATAAAGAACCAAGGCGAATAGTAGAGACCGATGAGGACACAGATTCTGAGCTAGAACAACAATCGCAAGATCTAATAGAGGATGCTTCCTTTTACATCAACGAAGCCGAACAAGCACCTGCTGCAAGCTCAGCTGCACAAAAGAAAGGGAAATAGAGGTCACGATCTACCAATAATGCTAGGATAGTGGAGATAATGAGCAACGGGTCCATAGACACTTCTGACGAAGATACAAATGAGCTTGAGCAAAAATTCTTAACACTGGACCAAAAAAGATTGATACTGGTGAAACAAAGCGAAAACGTACGGATGGATCAGGAAAAAAAAGAAGCAACTAAGGAACATAAAATAACTTGGAATCCCACTATGCCAGGCAAAAGCATCAACAAAAATATTACTAGTGGAACTGAGCATAAAGAAAATAAGACAAAGCAATTGGAGGGTTTAAAAATCGTGATTGAGAACATCCTAACAGAGAACGATGATTATAACTTGAATCGGAAAAATGTTATGCTGCTACAACAGTGTGTCCCCGGCTGTAGGTCAATAAGATCTAATGACATAGCTGTTATGGAGTACGTCAACGAGACACGGGTGGAGCATGTGATTTTGCACCTAAAGAATAGAACACCAAAAGCAGCTTTGCTTAAGGATGCAAAGGATCTCAAGAAAAGAGGTTATGACATGAGGGACCTCAATGAAGCCATTCCTGAGGTGGTAAACGACGAGATGACATTGTCTTTACTAAATAGGAAGGGCAAAGTCAATGCGATAGCCAAAAGTGCATATGAACACAAAAAAAATCAAAGAAGATTTCAAAATACGGTAACAAATAATTATACTGGGAACATGGGCCAGTCCCCGAAACAGAATGTGGGAGGATCTTCAAGCAACATTGAAGACTGGTCGTGGTTAGCATCTTCTTTGGCAACAAACAATAAAGAGAAGTAGCACGCTGCAAAAATCAACACAAGGCAAGACACAATAATCTCATGGAATACTAGTGGTTTCAATCACTTAATGATGACGGAAAACCAATATCTAAATAATGCCTCCATAATATGCCTAGAAGAAACATGGCTAAGTGATTTACCAACCAGTAATATCTTTGAATTAATACATGAACAAAGTGATAAAGGGTCAGTTCGGTCGACCTTCTGATGGCTTATTGATTCTGGTTAAGAAAGGAAATGGATACCGGATAACAAAGAAGGGAAATCCTAACAAATACATGCAGTGGGTACTACTAGAAAACAGAGAGAATGAACATGAAAAGATCTCTACAACACTATTGATCAATGTCTATTGGAATCACATAGGGATATTGGCAGAGAACTTAATAACAGCAATAACATATCTACTGCGAACCCATACCTCCGACAACACCAACTTGGACATACTTATTTGTGGTAATCTAAACATAAGATGTTTGAATGCCAACGGAACTCCACAGCTAGACGATTTAAGTATGGGTGGATCCAATGCTGCAAGATGGTTATAAATGGCATTTGAAAACAATCTATCAATGCTAAACAGCCAGACGAGGGGTGATATTCCTGGTGGTGCAACATGGTTGAATGGAGCGGCAGAATCAACAATTGACTACATGTGGACGTCATCTTCAATGTGGCAAAGAATAAAAATGTTCAGAATCATTGATCAAGAAGATAGTGACCATAAAATATTGGAAGCATCCCTAATGCCGATGAAAATAAAAGCAAAAATTACACCAAAGTCTGGACCACACAACCTGTCATTGAATCCTGCAGGAAATAGGCTACGTCTTACCAACAAAGACATTATGAATATAAGCGAAAATATCATAGCTTTGAACAAACATCTTGACACAAGATGCGATAATACCTAAGTACCAGTATAGTGCCGAACTAGTGGCGAGAAGGAAGCAATTTAGGAAAGAAATAAGACAGCTAAAAAAATCAAATCAAAAAGCACATGATGTCAATGCAATAGCCCGGGCCAAACATTATTACAAAGCTTGGCTCAGAGATTTTGAAAACCAGGAGAGTGCAAGAACAAGTTGAGATAATATTAAGGTCTTCAAAGAACGTAACAACAAGAGATACATGGAAGATCATTAATGAATGCTCCCTAAACCAACAACAAAGGCTAACTGCTGGGGTGGCAGAAAACGACGTGATTTATCATTATACACAAGTATTCAATGCCTATGAAGATGAGCTGACTCCGTGTGAAGAAGATAAAAAGACTCCTTGGTCGGGGAGGATGGAGATAAAAGATCTTACAGACACACTAAAAAAACAAAAAAAATCAACGGCGGCCGGACCGGACGGTTTGACCAATCTACACTTCAAAAAGGATCCAAACAAATGGGCAGAACTAATCCACAACATATTTTACCAGATAGTAGCTCAAAAGAAAATACCAGAAGTGTGGAACAAGAGCATCACAGTCCCAATATACAAAAAAGGGAACCTGGATGAGCCAAAAAACTACAGTCCTATATACCTTTTGGCAAAAATTGGAAATATTTTCGCCTCCGAACTACAACGGCAACTGAAAAGCTGGGCTGAAACTAATAACATTATTGACCCCAGACAAACGGGATTTACCAAAAGAACAAGCACTGACTTAAATATCTTCATATTAAATATGGTGAAAATAAATGCTCAAAAATCGAATAGAGAAGTACATCTTGCATTTATAGATCTAATTCAGGCATTTGACACGGTACATAGAAGAAAATTATGGGACAAATTGGAAAAGTGGCAGTGCCCAAAAAATCTTCTAAACCCCATAAGACAGGGGTCTGCAACCTTTGGCTCCCAGATGTGTTTGGACTACCATTACCATCCGGCCTGTACAGCATAGTCAATGTCAGGAGATCATGGGAGTTGTAGTCCGAAACATCTGGAGAGCCACAGGTTGCAGACCCCTGCCATAAGAGCATTACATCAAAATACAACAACACAAATACGGCTTGACAACAAAGGAACGCTGTCTCAAGACGTGGCTAAAAAAAAAAGGAGTAAAACAAGGATGCCCGTTGGCAGCTACCCTTTTAAGCTATATATAGCCGACCTCCTGATAATAACAACTAATACACGACACTTCCCTCCAAAACTGAACGAGAAAGAAGTATCAATTATTTGCTATGCTGATGACACAGTACTACTGGACGAGACAAGAATCGGTTTACAGAGGCTATTAACCAACTTGCAGATTTATATGACATCTAATCACCTTGTGATCAACAGTGAGAAATTGAAGATTGTCACAATTGGAGGAAGTAAGAAACTTTCGATAAACACATTTAAATGGCAAATTGGAGGAGAAAAGTGGATAAAGTCTCAGAGATTCGCTATCTCGGCATCAGGTTTAACAGCTCGAGCATAGCAAGTAAATGGGAAGATGAGCTTCAGTCAAAAGTAAAGATGTTATGCTCGCAGGGCAGTATCATAAACGGAAGATTTGGCAAATTTTCTCTTGTCCCGGTGAGAATGTTTTACTCACAGTAAGTGGTTCCGTCGCTAACGTATGGAAGCGAGGCAGGCATGAACCTAAGTTATAAAATCTGGCCAAAATTAGAAAGTATGTTTTGGAAGTCCATACTTAAACTGCCTAAAACCATTCCAATAGCCGCAATAAGAGCTGAACTATGTCTTGAATCCATGGAAGCTAAAATGAAATGGAACTCTCTATGTCTTCTGAGGAAAATCAGCGAAGAAAACACTGCAGAAGGGTATAGAATACTGGTGAAAAATGGTAAAGGAAAAGGTGCAGATTTACTAAATATATGGAAAAAGAAACGGGCAGAAATGCTGGTAGGAACTAATTTCTAATCCAAATAAAGTGAAGGAGAAACTTCTTAGACTTGACTGGATCGCGACAAGAGAAGCAAAAATGGCCCTCCAAAATAGTGCAAAGATGGCAAATGAACATCGAAAAAGAAATGAAATGCCCGCATATCTAAACAAATTCCCCTCAAGATTCTATAAAGAAAGACTGATGAAAATTAGGCTGGATGTGTATCCAACCAACGAGTACATGAACCGGACTGGGAAAAGAGGGACTACCAACGGAACTTGTCGAGGATGCCAAAATCCAAATCAAATGGAACCAAAATTCCATCTACTACTAGAATGCAGTGATGAAGAAAACGCAAGACAACATCTGTTGAGGGCATACATCGTGACAAAAAGTGGTAAAAGTACCAAGGAATGGTGGGACTACTTTTTACAGGGACACAACCACAAATTCACATGTCAGGGGATAAACTTTTTAGAAAAGATTGTCCAGAAGTTTGAGACCCTCGTGACATGAACCGTTAAGGATGAAGTAACTATATGAATGACGATGTAGTAAAACAATGTTGTTTTTGTGGTTTTGTGGGAGAGATGGGGTTTTCTTTTCTTTTTAACGAGAGGAATGTGATAAAAGTTTTCAAATGTAAAACAAATGTCACAATAAATAAATTAAAAAAAAGAAAAACCGGGCATCAGTGAAGAAGGCCGACAGTTGCTCATTGACTCTTTTCAATTACTGCATCTTGTTTTTTTTTTATAATGAATTATTGTCTGATTTGTTGAGAATGTGCACTGGCTGACAGGGTGCTAGTCTGGGGTCAAGAGCTTTTGAATATTCTTTCTGAGTACTGGCCTTTTTTTTCAATATTGCTCATATATATAACAAATGTCAAAAAGGGACGGGCAGCAACACAAGAAGAAATCTGCCAAACACCTGCCTCTCTGTGCTTACCCCGTGCACAGTCAAGTGAATCAGAATCGTTCTACTGATAAAAGAAGCCAGACCTTGCCCAAAACCTTGCCGTATGCAGGAACGGATGGAATCTGTTCTTCCCATGGCTGATATAGTCACACTGGTGAAGTAATACTGTGTGCAGAAGGAGGGACTAGTGCCCCTGCACTACAGAGGACTGGCATTCAATATACTAATAGCAGCCCTCTAGGACATTGTATAAAGGAAGACCCGAGCAGAGTGTAGTCAACTCGATCAGTGGATACATTTCCACATCAACAAGAAATTATAACTTATTTTTTTTCCAGTACTTCCCACAACAAGACCTGCACGTCCCCCTGTAGTTGCTAGTTCTCCTAATTCTTTAGCCAACATTGACAATAATAATTCATCGCTAAATATGTGCTTGAATCTAAGACGTGCTTCTTTAGCAGGAAAGGTACCCAACATTGAAGTTCCGGCATCGCTTCCTCCCACAAATGTGTCACTAACGCCACATCTTGAAAACATAGTGAACATCCATTTGGCGGATGTGGTAGATTTGAGTTTGGATACCTCAAAAAATACTACTCAAGATGATGCTAATTTTAACAACTCTCATGTCAAGCCTGAACACTATTGCTGTCACGATGGATGTGATGTTTGGCCTATGTTCCACTTTGGCCAATGAGCAGAGAGCAACAAAGAGGATTTTGGCTAGGGCAGTGGATGTGATATTGAAGAACAGTGTGGTTGAAAGGGGACAGATGGGAGAAACAATAGAGGTGGATTTTGAAGAGGATATGCGCGAAGACTCAGTAACTGAGCCTAGTATGTTAAATACCCTGCTCTCAATATCCAAACATTCTATGTCTTTTCCGAATATGAATCAAAGGTGGGACGGGCGTGAACAGCTTAACATCGAACTCCCACAGTAAGTGTCTTGCTATCTAACAGCCATTCGAAAATGACACGGAAACGCAGAACGAGAAAAACGAAAGCTCAACCCCATACCCCAGGAAAAACCAGGCCCTTGCGAAAGCACCTAATAACCACTTGGAGCTATCTCAAATGCAATTAAGATTGTAACATCTACATACGGT
Source organism: Ambystoma mexicanum (assembly GCF_040938575.1). NCBI lineage: Eukaryota > Metazoa > Chordata > Amphibia > Caudata > Ambystomatidae > Ambystoma > Ambystoma mexicanum. Next base: position 969,995,897 of record NC_090936.1, on the reverse strand, counting down.
GTGAGAGCTAATCCACGGAAAACTGCCTACAAATCTAAACAGCTTAGGTGCCAGTGCGGTACCTTAGATAAAGGGCTACAATCCCTTGAGGAGGGTTCCTTTCCTCTGGCCGAAATTAAGGGTTCAGGTACATCTAAGCAAAGAGATAAGGAGCAGGCTGCTAAGGTGCAGCTGACAAAAACGGATATAACTACACAATGTGTCCCGAATATGGATTGGTAACCTCTTCGGAATACAGCAGATAATGTGTCGGAGGGCAATGTCCAAGTCTGTGCCTGAGAATGGGATGGTACATGCATACACGCATATGTCAACGATAGTTGGGCAACAATCTGGCCCTTCACAAAATTGCCACGAGGACAGGCATTTTATGCGTGCTATCCCCCATAACTTGCATGTGGCAAGCCGTCTAAAACTTTGACATACTATCCACGAAGCGTTTGCATTGAGGAAATTCACTGTAAAAAAATTAAAGTATGACATCACATTCACACCACTTAGTGACCACACAATGTTGAAAGTTATGTTCCAATTGCATTCTCAAAAGAATAGGAAGGTAGAATTGGGTAAAGTGTCAGTTAATGCCCAGGGTAACAGAATTGTGTGGTCAGAGGCCAACCTAAAAATGGCTAATGCGTATATAGTGTGGATGGCTTGCTCCCTGGAAGAAGTACTACATTACAGTAATGTTGACTTGAGGAATTATTTGCACTAATTAAGCCTTGGCTCTCTATGGCAGGTAAAAGAACCGTACAAGATAAGGATAATTTTCAATTTTTTTTATCATAAAATCTGTATTGAAAAGTGCCAGTTACGTAATAAAGTGACAGCAATTAACAAAAACATTAACCTGAATTTCCAAGAATAAAAAATTAAGATTGGGTCCATGCGTTCTAAATATAAGAACTGGCTACGTAGTGATAAAACTAGCCTCAAATAAGCCAACTGGAAAATGGTATATGGATTGATACGTACACATGACGCACAGAAATGTTGGTAGAGGCAGATGTAAGTAGGCTTTATTGGGACCAATGTAATGTGAAAGGCGAGTCCTCTTATGTTTGTATGGGAGGCCCAGCAATAATTTTGAGATTAGTGACATCTTAAACATTTCGGTAAGACTAAAACTATCCAGGGCCCCTGGCCCAGATTGGTTAGCCAATGTAATACTGAAGTCTAATCCTCAGTTTTGTGCAAGAGTGCTGCAGGAAAAGTACATTAAAATATACTTACTGGGAGTGATCCCCCGGAGCTGGCTTAATTCAATACTAGTGCCGATATATAAACTTGGCTCACGCACATATTGCAATAACTAGATTATTAGCCATGCCAGATACAAGCAGCAACATTTTTGCAATGATATTATTACATTTGTTGAACAAGTGGACCAGTGCTAAACAGTTACTTAAACCCCACCAGTTAGGATTCAGGAAAGGTTATTCTACCACACAGGCTATGTGGATTCTGCGCCTGCTGGCGGCTGATGTGTTAAGTGGGACGGATGGAGACCCTTTCTTATGCTTTGTTGATTACACAACAGAATTCGATTGTGTCGATTGCCATATTATATGGTCCAAACTGGAAATATGATGTATAGACCAACACCTGCTGTTTTTATGAAGGCCCTATACACTGATACAACTGTTACGGTTCATCTTTCACAAGAGGGGGACATTTCTTCCCCCATGGCTACCAATAGAGGATTGAAGCAGGGGTTCGTTCTTGCGTCCCTGCTATTCAACGTCTATGTGGCCGACATGGGAGTGTTGCGCAGCATAAAAATGTAATGATAATAATGGGGGAGAAGTCAACCTCGTCTTGGATGTTTCCGCCATGTATTGGCAGGTTAATGGTGCCGTGGAATACTCATGCCGATGAAACGGCTTTACTTGACCGCACTCCACTTGGCTTGCAAAGAGCCTTTGACATCTTGGCTCACTTTGCAGAAGCGATCCATTTGTAGATCAATTATGCAAAGACCTAGGTTATGCATATTTGGGGCAAAGGGCATTGCATCACCAGGTTTAGCTGGCACGTTAGTGGTACTAAATTGGAGCTAGTCAATACATATGTTTGCATTGGATTACTGTTTTATAGTGTCCCAACTTCCTCCCAATACTATTGTTATATTAGAGATAAAGCCATGAGAATGGCTGGTTCTGAGGGGATTTATTGAAAGAATTGGAGGAGAGTCGATTGAGGAACTACTGGAAGTGTTTACCAAAGCAATTGTTCCATGCATTTATTACAGAAAAGCATGTGGGCTGGTTACATAAATTAGAAAGAAACATACTCCGATCACTTTTGGGTTTACCAACAACAGTTTCTGCTGCTGCTATAAGAATGGAACTTTGTACCACGTCATTATATACGTCTAGAAAATTGACTTGTAGCAAGCTATTCTTAAAAATAAATCAAGCTAGCATCACAGCTGATTTGCCAGAAATATTTTCGATGCCCAAAGCCCATGTACATTACTGGAGGGGCAATAGTGCACATTGTGAATTGGCTGACTCTGTACAAACCCATTTGGAGAACATTAGAGTGCCTCTGGCAGAGGCAGCCGACATAGGTTATTATTTACACAAACGTAAGCTCAAGACACAGGAATGGGACAGAGTGAGGTCTGTAGGGATACTTGAGAAAAAACGACATTACGAGGAGTATGTTAAACAAAGGTTTGAATACCGTAAGCCTTGCAAATATTTGACTCGGGCATGTGCATATACACTAAGACGTTTTATTATGTTCCTGCGTTTAAATATTCTGTCGGTTGTAGAACACACTGGTGCGTGGCAGAATACTCCTTGTGAAAGAAGATTATTTTGCTTATGTGCCAGGTCTATAGAAACCAGTAGACATATTTTGACTGAATGTGAAAAGACTACCGATCTGTATCACAAGGGATATGAGCGTTTTTGTTCATCACCATACAGCATTATGCGGATCAGTTTTGGTCCACGATTGTGGTGGCGATATCCCTTGTGATTACCACCACAGCAATGCATGTTTGGGAGAGCATCCAACGTATATTATTAAACAATAGCTAATTAATTGACTTATACCTCCTAGAGGGTAAATTGGGGGCACTGCCACTCGCCATTAGAACAGGTATGGACCTAGATAACTATTATCATTAATGGGTAAAGTGACAGTAATCTGAATGGAGGATTTTACTAATTTTAACAATCTAATGGTATAGGTTTGTATTAAGAATGCAATAGTATTAATTAGTAATGTGTGCATTTTTTGATGATTTCAAATTCTGATGATTTTATATGTAAAGTGCTGTTTGTTACACTCTTTTATATTGTGCTTTGATGTTTATGCCAAAGGCTTAATTGTATTAGCCAGAAGCATTAAATACATTTTTTTTTAAAAACAACGTTCCACACATTTCACCAGCTTAAATTGCAAACTCATGACTTCCGACACAGCACAAATAGAGGAGGAGCAGATTCCCACACCTCTCCCCCCGAAAGGGGCAGAAATTAATGGTAGCTCTGACAGACAACACTCAAATAGCGACTCACGAGGATACAACCAAGCAGAGACCCACACAGAGGAACATAGGGGACATATTCTCACACACTCTGACTGACACGCTCATACCACTTCCCACGGAAATAACAACCACACAGCAAGGGCTGGCAAGAGCTACAGGCCATGCAAGGCCAAGACAGGAAGGAGAAAGGAAGATGGTCGGAGAGAAGTAGAAGAAACATCCACCAAAATGTATCATCATTGAGTGGGCCAAACACATAAAGCAACAGAAGCTGCGTTGGGCCTGCCACACTCAGCGAACCTTCGCCAACGTACTCTTCAAGTCAGCCACATTTGTGACATCACACCCTCAAGTGCATTGGGCTGCCACACCGACGACACCTAACAACCACACGTAAGGTGTAGCCATCCATGAACCACCATTTTTCATCCCCAGGACACACATACACCACCAACAATGAAAGGGAGCCATCCAGTCAACATGCTGGCAGACACGGGATTGCAAAGAGCCGTCTCCACCTGTCCCATAGTGGATTTAAGAAAGAATCCACCCATGAGCTTTGCACACTAAAAGCACCTTCCTATGCCGATACAGGAAGCTCAACTGAGGAAAAGCCAGAAGAGGAGGCTATGATGAGCAAGAGAAGGATTTGAGACAAATACCTCAGAAAAAATATGAGAAAGAATATTGATGTGACCTGCATGCTACAATCCTCAAACCAACTAGCACAACTACAATTCCGTTCAGCTTCTGCCTCTCCCTACTAGACCGATGGGGAGGCCACACCACAGCAGGACACTCCAACTACGTCCTTCTGCACTCACTATCACCTTCTCATTGACAATGCAGGCCTCTATGGAGGTCACACCAAAATAGAAAAACAACCAGCAATCACAGGCCAGCGCCCAACAGCAAAGATCAGCAACAGATAGGAAAAAGAAGGAAGAATAGGGTTCAGACACTCATACAGGGAAGAGAAAATTGGAAGGAAGGGGACTCCTGCAGCAACAGCAGCAGTGCTACATGTGGATGAACAATCTCAATATGTTGCACCAAACTGATGTTATGAACCCAACAAGAAACAATTGTGTGTAACAGTGCTTGCAAATGAGCATCCGCAACCCTCAAGAGCATTGTACAACCCTACTGAATAAACTCTACCGAACCAAGTTACATAGCATACTGTACCGTTTCAGCACTTCCCACACCTTGGAGCGTACTAAGGTCATGGAAATATGACACATTCTTCAATCACACCAGTGCCACACTCGGACAACATTGATTGGAATGTAGGTGTTCAACCATGAGCACCCGACACAGAAACATAACATGCAGCAAACAGTCTAGCGCTCCACACTCATAGAATAGTAGCAGGACCAGGGAAACATACATCCTGAAACCACACCAGCACCATATGTGGACAAGCAATCAGCATGTAAAGTATTCAGACAGTATTTGGCATGCAACTTGAAGTAACCAGCAACATGCTGCAGGCTTGCGAACCAGAGAATGGTGTGAAGCAAAATATGCAGTACTCAAGAAAAATAGTCTATTCAAGCAAGGAGCCCCTGATCGCTCACTTGTGCTCTACCCCACTCTATCTGCGAACCCACCATGTGTCACAATATATTATACAACACAAGCAAGTCAGGGTTCTCTTTCCCCGGCAATGAATGTGTCGCACAATAAAACCGCTTTTTATTTTTACAATCCCAATTCATTTTCTTTAAGGAGGCCTCCAACTCGTCTCGCATCCCACCTCCACGAGCACCCAGTGTCAGAGTAGACCAGGAACCAGGCCATTGTGATATCAATGAATACTTTATTAATTCATGACTTTATGGAAAAATGTAATAAACAGTTACAAAGGCCACCAAGGTGTGGCAACACAAACATCATAGTACCTTTCCAGTTAAGCAGCACACTGAATACATCTCAAACATATATAGCACAAGTATTTACTTTTTACCTCTCTCAACAATACCATCAGAACAGTTCAAAACACCACAAAAATGAATGAAACCCACAGGAAAGTGCATTGGCACCCAATGGATTCTTGAGTCCCAGCAACCCTCACCCCCCCAGACCTCCACTAGGCTTGTCATCTTTAAATGGAAGGCAGTGGCAATGAATGGGAACACCAGGTTAAATTCGGATTTTGAGTGGGGTTTTCAGAAACTATATGGGGAACCAGCAGTGAACGGGGCAATTCGTTTTTCTGCACCAGGTAAAATGAGTTTTTACTTAGGTAGGACAACTGCTATGGGACAGCACCCAAGGTATTTTGTGCTGCTTATTCTTAGGAGACACATAGGGCTTCAGAACATACTAGCCGGCACACAATAGAAAAATCGATTTTAGTATATGTAACACATGGGAAATGGAAAGGGAATGCAATTGGAAATTCGTTATCACTATACCATAGGGGAAGAGGAACAGATTAGAAAAAACAGTTTAAAAAAGGTTAAGCTAAATTTCCCGGGCAAAGAAAATGCAAATGACACTCGTTTTCAGTTAAAATGACAGGCACATAACAAGTAGGCTCTGGGCTAAGAGATTGCTCACATTAGGAAATCGTTTGGGTTTAAAAAGATAGATGCAAGAGAGCAAAGAGAAATGTGTTTTATAGAACACCCCTTAACTGCCAAGGCCACCCCACCCTCCAGTGCCAAGGCCTTTTTTGGTGATTTCGGTATGACGCCATCCAATGCCTTGTAACTCTTTTGTTACATGAGATATTTCGGCCAAATTTCGCCTCTTTTCTTCCCACATGTAGGTGGTGATAACACCACCAAGGAATCCTAGTTTTTTGTAGGTGGTGAGAGAAAATAACCAAAAAGGGAGAACATTTTGGGTTGTTTCAGAAAATGCCCATAAAATAATGTACAAAGAAGCCTGTGTTTTTTTTTCCTTGGAAGAGCTAGGAACAAACGGTTTGCTGTGCTGAATTCACCTTTTTTCAGGGTTTCAAGAACAGGTTGAGTGGAACCCAACAAACATAGTATGATATGGTTACCAGCTGTTTTGTGAGAGGTAGGCAATTTTTTTCCAACAGGACATGCGTCCACGGAATGAAAGTGGAGGGTAGGAAAGCTGAACAGGAAGACAGAAATGCATACATTTGTGGAAAGTAGACAAAATTCCAAGTGTGGGAAGGGGTGATTTGGGCAGGTCAGGCAACAACTATGTAGGGAAAAATATCATAGTTTGGGGAAAAGAACTGGGAAAATGACAGATCAAAAAGGTATGTGGTGGACATGGTTGACCCAGTAAGGCAATGGCATCTGTGAATTTTGAGAAAAGCAATGCCCCGATACATTCCCCCTACTCTTCCAGTTAGGAAATCATCCATTTTTTGTCATGTTTCACAAAACAAGCAATACCACAAGCCAAAACCTGAGCCATGTTACACAGGCTTTTTATGCTTACGGCCTGAATAGACGTACTTAGTTTGTGTAAGTAAGGAAAACAAATGTGAGGAATGGCACACAACATTTTTTTAAAAGAACACAGGCAGACCTTTTGAAGCATCAGTGACTTGATCAGGTAACAAAAGTGTATAGTGCCGAAAGCAGCGACTTAATGTCGGTCACATTTGGGAAACTAAAGGGTTGTGTGCCAAAGTGCAGCAGCAGATGTTGGAAAACGGTATGAAACCATGCACACACAACAAATGTCCTACCTTCCTTTATTCCCACAGGTGTCCCGACAAAATGGTACCTGACAGGTAAGGGTGCACCTACCTGGGCGCAAAGGGAAAAAGGCTAAACCACTGGTAACCCAAAGTGTTTCAGCAGAGCAGATTTTGCAGGAATTTGCTCTTGTGGACAACCTACAGATTTGGGCCTTGGGTGTAGCAGCCACCAAGGAAAACAGGGAACCCCGTGCATTTCTGAAAATAAGACACCCGTGGGAATCCACAGAGATCTGACGTTCGCCAATCGCCCAGATTTTATTACCCACAATCCCTGTCAAAGTCTGAAATTTGGTGAAAAAAACACAACTTTCAGACATTTCCCTCTGCCCACCCACCGAAACACGCCGCCACCAACACATGTCCTACCTTCCCGCTTTCCCACAGGTGTCCTGACGAAAACGATACCTCACATGTGTGGGTGCACCTACCTGGGCGCAAAGGGAAAAGGCTAAAGCACTGGTCACCCCAAGCCTTTCGGCGGAGCAGATTTTGCGGGAATTTGCTCTTGTGGACAACTACAGATTTGGGCCCTGGGTGTCGCAGCCACCAAGGAAAACAGGCAACCACATGCATTTCCGAAAAGACACCCATGGGAATCCACTGAGGTCTGACTTGCGCGAATCGCCTCAGAATGTATTACCCACAATCCCTGACAAAGTCCGAAATCTGGCAAAAAAAACACAATTTTAAGACATTTCCCTCTGCCAACCCACTGAAACACGCCGCCAACAACATATGTCCTACCTTCTTGCGTTTCCACAGGTGTCACGACGAAAACAGTACCTCGCATGTCGTGGGTGCACCTACCAGGGCACAAAGGGGAAAGGCTAAACCACTGGTCTCCCCAAGTCTTTCGGGAAGAGCAGATTTTGTGGGATTTCGCTGTTGTGGATAACCTACAGATTTGGGCCTAGGGTGTGGAAGCCACCAAAGAAATCAGGGAACCCCATGCATTTCCGAAAAGAAGACACCCGTGGGAATCCACAGAGGTCTGACTTGTGCGAATCGCCCCAGAATGTATTACCCACAATCCCCAGCAAAATATGAAATTTGGCAGAACAAAACTATTGTCAGACATTTCTCTCTGCCCACCCAACAAAACACGCTGCCAACAACACATGTCCTACCGTCCCGTGTTCCCACAGGTGTCCCGATGAAAATGGTACCTCATGTGTAGGTTCACCTACCAGGGCCCAAACAGAAAAGGCGAAACCCCTGGTAACCCCAAGTCTTTCGGCAGAGCAGATTTTGAGGGATGTTGTTCTTGTGGACAACCTACAGATTTGGGACTAGGGTGTCGAAGCCACCAAGGAAAACAGGGTTCCCCTTGCATTTCCAAAAAGAAGACACCCGTGGGAAACAACAGAGGTCTGACTTGCACAAATCAACCCACAATGTATTACCCACACTCCCCAGCAAAGTACGAAATTTGGCCAAAAAACCTAAATTTTCAGACATTTCCCTCTGCCAACCCACCGAAACACGCTGCCAACACCACATGTCCTACCTTCCCACGTTCCCACAGGTGTCCCGACGAGAACGGTAACTCACGTGGTGAGGGGCTCTCTGGGACTGCCGCTGCACTTGGGGATGGTCAACCCACATTGGAGACAGCTGCCCAAGGCCAGGTACATGATACCCAACCATCCTGGTATTATGGCTGGCCTGCGTTACAGCTCCTCCCTCCGGGAAAGGACAGGAATGTCCCGGGCCTCCCGGCAAACACAGCTGGGTTTCGGGACGTTCAACTTACATGGGAGTCAGCCGCCCAAGGCCAGGGAAATCACCCCTACCACCCTGGAGCTCTGGCTGGGTTGCGTTACAGATTCTCCCTCTGGGAAAGTACAGGGACCCTGCCGAGGCTCCCTAGGACTGCTGCTGCACTTGGGGATGGTCAACGCACATTGGAGACAGCCGCCCAAGGCCAGGGACATAGCCCCCCCGACCATCCTGGAGTGCTGGCTGGGCTGCGTTACAGAATTTTCCTTGGGGAAGGGAGGAGCTCCTGCCAGCACTCCCTGGGACAGCCGCTGTACTTGGGGATGGTCGCCCCATAGAGAGAGCCTGCCAAGGCCAGGGACATTACTCTGACTATCATGGAACTTTGGCTTGTCTGTGTTACAGCTTCTCCTTCTGGGAAAGGTCAGGGACCCTGCCGGGGCTCCCTGGAACCGCTGCTGGGCTTGGGGATGGTCAAACCGCATGGGAGACAGCTGCCCAAGGCCAGGGATATCACCTCCAACCGTCCTGGAGTTCTGGCTGGGCTGCGTTACAGAATTTCCCTTGGGGGAGGGAAGGGGACCCTGCCGGAGCTCCATGGAGCTGCCGCTATGCTTGGTGACAGTACACCCAAATGGTAAACTGATGTCCAAGGCCGGGGACATCACCTCCAACCGTCCTGGAGTTCTGGCTGGGCCGCGCTATACCTTTTCCCTTCGGGGAGGTATTGGCACACTGCCGGGACTCCCTGGTGGGTAAAAGCTGTAACACAGGCCAGCAAGTGTCTTGCTATCTAACAGCCATTCGAAAATGACACGGAAACGCAGAACGAGAAAAACGAAAGCTCAACCCTAGACCCCAGGAAAAACCAAGCCCTTGCGAAAGCACCTAATAACCACTTGGAGCTATCTCAAATGCAATTAAGATTGTAACATCTACGTACGGTGTGAGAGCTAATCCACGGAAAACTGCCTACAAATCTAAACAGCTTAGGTGCCAGTGCGGTACCTTAGATAAAGGGCTACAATCCCTTGAGGAGGGTTCCTTTCCTCTGGCCGAAATTAAGGGTTCAGGTACATCTAAGCAAAGAGATAAGGAGCAGGCTGCTAAGGTGCAGCTGACAAAAACGGATATAACTACACACTGTGTCCCGAATATGGATTGGTAACCTCTTCGGAATACAGCAGATAATGTGTCGGAGGGCAATGTCCAAGTCTGTGCCTGAGAATGAGATGGTCCATGCATACACGCATATGTCAGCGATAGTTGGGCAACAATCTGGCCCTTCACAAAATTGCCACGAGGACAGGCATTTTATGCGTGCTATCCCCCATAACTTGCAGTGTGGCAAGCCGTCTAAAACTTTGACATACTATCCACGAAGCGTTTGCATTGAGGAAATTCACTGTAAAAAATTAAAGTATGACATCACATTCACACCACTTAGTGACCACACAATGTTGAAAGTTATGTTCCAATTGCATTCTCAAAAGAATAGGAAGGTAGAATTGGGTGAAGTGTCAGTTAATGCCCAGTGTAATAGAATTGTGTGGTCAGAGGCCAACCTAAAAATGGCTAATGCGTATATAGTGTGGATGGCTTGCACCCTGGAAGAAGTACTACATCACAGTAATGTTGACTTGAGGAATTATTTGCACTAATTAAGCCTTGGCTCTCTATGGCAGGGAAAAGAACCGTACAAGATAAGGATAATTTTCAAATTTTTGATCATAAAATCCGTATTGAAAAGTGCCAGTTACGTAATAAAGTGACAGCAATTAACAAAAACATGAACCTGAATTTCCAAGAATAAAAAATTAAGATTGGGTCCATGCGTTCTAAATATAAGAACTGGCTACGTAGTGATAAAACTAGCCTCGAATAAGCCAACTGAAAAATGGTATATGGATTGATACGTACACATGACTCACAGAAATGTTGGTAGAGGCAGATGTAAGTAGGCTTTATTGGGACCAATGTAATGTGAAAGGCGAGTCCTCTTATGTTTGCATGGGAGGCCCAGCAATAATTTTGAGATTAGTGACATCTTAAACATTTCGGCAAGACTAAAACTATCCAGGGCCCCTGGCCCAGATTGGTTAGCCAATGTAATACTGAAGTCTAATCCTCAGTTTTGGGCGAGAGTGCTGCAGGAAAAGTACATTAAAATATACTTACTGGGAGTGATCCCCCGGAGCTGGCTTAATTCAATACTAGTGCCAATCCAAACAGATTGCAATAACTAGATTATTAGCCATGCCAGATACAAGCAGCAACATTTTTGCAATGATATTATTACATTTGTTGAACAAGTGGACCAGTGCTAAACAGTTACTTAAACCCCACCAGTTAGGATTCAGGAAAGGTTATTCTACCAAACAGGCTATGTGGATTATGCGCCTGCTGGCGGCTGATGTGTTAAGTGGGACGGATGGAGACCCTTTCTTATGCTTTGTTGATTACACAACAGAATTCGATTCTGTCGATTGCCTTATTATATGGTCCAAACTGGAAATATGAGGTATAGACCAACACCTGCTGTTTTTATGAAGGCCCTATACACTGATACAACTGTTACGGTTCATCTTTCACAAGAGGGGGACATTTCTTCCCCCATGGCTACCAATAGAGGATTGAAGCAGGGGTTCGTTCTTGCGCCCCTGCTATTCATCGTCTATGTGGCCGACATGGGAGTGTTGTGCAGCGTAAAAATGTAATGATAATAATGGGGGAGAAGTCAACCTCGACTTGGATGTTTCCGCCATGTATTGGCAGGTTAATGGTGCCGTGGAATACTCATTGCGATGAAACGGCTTTACTTGGATGCACTCCACTTGGCTTGCAAAGAGCCTTTGACATCTTGGCTCATTTTGCAGAAGCGATCCATTTGTAGATCAATTATGCAAAGACCTAAGTTATGCATATTTGGGGCAAAGGGCATTGCATCACCAGGTTTAGCTGGCACGTTAGTGGTACTAAATTGGAGCTAGTCAATACATATGTTTGCATTGGATTACTGTTTTATAGTGTCCCATCCTCCTCCCAATACTATTGTTATATTAGAGATAAAGCCATGAGAATGGCTGGTTCTGAGGGGATTTATTGAAAGAATTGGAGGAGAGTCGATTGAGGAACTACTGTAAGTGTTTACCAAAGCAATTGTCCCATGCATTTTATATGGGTTAGAAACTATTACAGAAAAGCATGTGGGCTGGTTACTGGTTACATAAATTAGAAAGAAACATACTCCGATCACTTTTGGGTTTACCAACAACAGTTTCTGCTGCTGCTATAAGAATGGAACTTTGTACCACGTCATTATATACGTCTAGAAAATTGGCTTGTAGCAAGCTATTCTTAAAAATAAATCAAGCTAGCATCACAGCTGATTTGCCAGAAATATTTTCGATGTCCAAAGCCCATGTACATTACTGGAGGGGCAATAGTGCACATTGTGAATTGACTGACTCTGTACAAACCCATTTGGAGAACATTAGAGTGCCTCTGGCAGAGGCAGCCAACATAGGTTATTATTTACACAAACGTAAGCTCAAGACACAGGAATGGGACAGAGTGAGGTCTGTAGGGATACTTGAGAAAAAACGACATTACGAGGAGTATGTTAAACAAAGGTTTGAATACCGTAAGCCTCGCAAATATTTGACTCGGGCATGTGCATATACACTAAGACGTTTTATTATGTTCCTGCATTTAAACATTCTGTCGGTTGTAGAACACACTGGTGCGTGGCAGAATACTCCTTGTGAAAGAAGATTATTTTGCTTATGTGCCAGGTCTATAGAAACCAGTAGACATATTTTGACTGAATGTGAAAAGACTACCGATCTGTATCACAAGGGATATGAGCGTTTTTGTTCATCACCAGACAGCATTATGACGGATCAGTTTTGGTCCACGATTGTGGTGGCGATATCCCTTGTGATTACCACCACAGCAATGCATGTTTGGGAGAGCATCCAACGTATATTATTAAACAATAGCTAATGAATTGATTTATACCTCCTAGAGGGTAAATTGGGGGCACTGCCACTCGCCATTAGAACAGGTATGGACCTAGATAACTATTATCATTAATGGGTAAAGTGACAGTAATCTGAATGGAGGATTTTACTAATTTTAACAATCTAATGGTATAGGTATGTATTAAGAATGCAATAGTATTAATTAGTAATGTGTGAATTTTTTGATGATTTCATATTCTGATGATTTTATATGTAAAGTGGTGTTTGTTACACTCTTTTATATTGTGCTTTGATGTTTATGCCAAAGGCTTAATTGTATCAGCCATAAGCATTAAATATTTTTTTTTTAAAAACAACGTTCCACACATTTCACCAGCTTAAATTGCAAACTCATGACTTCCGACACAGCACAAATAGAGGAGGAGCAGATTCCCACACCTCTCCCCCCGAAAGGGGCAGAAATTAATGGTAGCTCTGACAGACAACACTCAAATAGCGACTCACGAGGATACAACCAAGCAGAGACCCACACAGAGGAATATAGGGGACACATTCTCACACACTCTGACTGACACGCTCATACCACTTCCCACGGAAATAACAACCACACAGCAAGGGCTGGCAAGAGCTACAGGCCATGCAAGGCCAAGACAGGAAGGAGAAAGGAAGATGGTCGGAGAGAAGCAGAAGAAACATCCACCAAAATGTATCATCATTGAGTGGGCCAAACACATAAAGCAACAGAAGCTGCGTTGGGCCTGCCACACTCAGCGAACCTTCGCCAACGTACTCTTCAAGTCAGCCACATTTGTGACATCACACCCTCAAGTGCATTGGGCTGCCACACCGACGACACCTAACAACCACACGTAAGGTGTAGCCATCCATGAACCACCATTTTTCATCCCCAGGACACACATACACCACCAAAAATGAAAGGGAGCCATCCAGTCAACATGCTGGCAGACACGGGATTGCAAAGAGCAGTCTCCACCTGTCCCATAGTGGACTTAAGAAAGAATCCACCCATGAGCTTTGCACACTAGAAGCACCTTCCTATGCCGATACAGGAAGCTCAACTGAGGAAAAGCCAGAAGAGGAGGCTGTGATGAGCAAGAGAAGGATTTGAGACAAATACCTCAGAAAAAATATGAGAAAGAATATTGATGTGATCTGCATGCTACAATCCTCAAACCAACTAGCACAACTACAATTCCGTTCAGCTTCTGCCTCTCCCTACTAGACCGATGGGGAGGCCACACCACAGCAGGACACTCCAACTACGTCCTTCTGCACTCACTATCACCTTCTCATTGACAATGCAGGCCTCTATGGAGGTCACACCAAAATAGAAAAACAACCAGCAATCAGAGGCCAGCGCCCAACAGCAAAGATCAGCAACAGATAGGAAAAAGAAGGAAGAATAGGGTTCAGACACTCATACAGGGAAGAGAAAATTGGAAGGAAGGGGACTCCTGCAGCAACAGCAGCAGTGCTACATGTGGATGAACAATCTCAATATGTGGCACCAAACTGATGTTATGAACCCAACAAGAAACAATTGTGTGTAACAGTGCTTGCAAATGAGCATCCGCAACCCTCAAGAGCATTGTACAACCCTACTGAATAAACTCTACCGAACCAAGTTACATAGCATACTGTACCGTTTCAGCACTTCCCACACCTTGGAGCGTACTAAGGTCATGGAAATATGACACATTCTTCAACCACACCAGTGCCACACTCGGACAACATTGATTGGAATGTAGGTGTTCAACCATGAGCACCCGACCCAGAAACATAACATGCAGCAAACAGTCTAGCGCTCCACACTCATAGAATAGTAGCAGGACCAGGGAACACACATCCTGAAACCACACCAGCACCATATGTGGACAAGCAATCAGCATGTAAAGTATTCAGACAGTATTTGGCATGCAACTTGAAGTAACCAGCAACATGCTGCAGGCATGCGAACCAGAGAATGGTGTGAAGCAAAATATGCAGTACTCAAGAAAAATAGTCTATTCAAGCAAGGAGCCCCTTACCGCTCACTTGTGCTCTACCCCACTCTATCTGCGAACCCACCATGTGTCACAATATATTATACAACACAAGCAAGTCAGGGTTCTCTTTCCCCGGCAATGAATGTGTCGCACAATAAAACCGCTTTTTATTTTTACAATCCCAATTCATTTTCTTTAAGGAGGCCTCCAACTCGTCTCGCATCCCACCTCCACGAGCACCCAGTGTCAGAGTAGACCAGGAACCAGGCCATTGTGATATCAATGAATACTTTATTAATTCATGACTTTATGGAAAAATGTAATAAACAGTTACAAAGGCCACCAAGGTGTGGCAACACAAACATCATAGTACTTTTTCAGTTAAGCAGCTCACTGAATAAATCTCAAACATATATAGCACAAGTATTTACTTTTTACCACTCTCAACAATACCATGAGAACAGTTCAAAACACCACAAAAATGAATGAAACCCACAGGAAAGTGCATTGGCACCCAATGGATTCTTGAGTCCCAGCAACCCTCACCCCCCCAGACCTCCACTAGGCTTGTCATCTTTAAATGGAAGGCAGTGGCAATGAATGGGAACACCAGGTTAAATTCGGATTTTGAGTGGGGTTTTCAGAAACTATATGGGGAACCAGCAGTGAACGGGGCAATTCGTTTTTCTGCACCAGGTAAAATGAGTTTTTACTTAGGT
The DNA here is from genome assembly GCF_040938575.1 of Ambystoma mexicanum. NCBI lineage: Eukaryota > Metazoa > Chordata > Amphibia > Caudata > Ambystomatidae > Ambystoma > Ambystoma mexicanum. The sequence continues at coordinate 969,980,268 of NC_090936.1, read as the reverse complement.
AGGACAACTGCTATGGGACAGCACCCAAGGTATTTTGTGCTGCTTATTCTTAGGAGACACATAGGGCTTCAGAACATACTAGCCGGTACACAATAGAAAAATCGATTTTAGTATATGTAACACATGGGCAAATGGAAAGGGAATGCAATTGGAAATTCGTTATCACTATACCATAGGGGAAGAGGAACAGATTAGAAAAAACGGTTTAAAAAAGGTTAAGCTAAATTTCCCGGGAAAAGAAAATGCAAATGACACTCGTTTTCAGTTAAAATGACAGGCACATAACAAGTAGGCTCTGGGCAAAGAGATTGCTCACATTAGGAAATCGTTTGGGTTTAAAAAGATAGATGCAAGAGAGCAAAGAGAAATGTGTTTTGTAGAACACCCCTTAACTGCCAAGGCCCCCCCACCCTCCAGTGCCAAGGCCTTTTTTGGTGATTTCGGTATGACGACATCCAATGCCTTGTAACTTTTTTGTTACATGAGATATTTCGGCCAAAGTTCGCCTCTTTTCTTCCCACATGTAGGTGGTGATAACACCACCAAGGAATCCTAGTTTTCTGTAGGTGGTGAGAGAAAATAACCAAAAAGAGAGAACGTTTTGGGTTGTTTCAGAAAATGCCCATAAAATAATGTACACAGAAGCATGTGTTTTTTTTTCATTGGAAGAGTTAGGAACAAACGGTTTGCTGTGCTGAATTCACCTTTTTTCAGGGTTTCAAGAACAGGTTGAGTGGAACCCAACAAACATAGTTTGATATGGTTACCAGCTGTTTTGTGAGAGGTAGGCAATTTTTTTCCAACAGGACATGCGTCCACGGAATGAAAGAGGAGGGTAGGAAAGCTGAACAGGAAGACAGAAATGCATACATTTCTGGAAAGTAGACAAAATTCCAAGTGTGGGAAGGGGTGATTTGGGCAGGTCAGGCAACAACTATGTAGGGAAAAATATCATAGTTTGGGAAAAAAAACTGGGAAAATGACAGATCAAAAAGGTATGTGGTGGACATGGTTGACCCAGTAAGGCAATGGCATCTGTGAATTTTGAGAAAAGCAATGCCCCGATACATTCCCCCTACTCTTCCAGTTAGGAAATCATCCATTTTTTGTCATGTTTCACAAAACAAGCAATACCACAAGCCAAAACCTGAGCCATGTTACACAGGCTTTTTATGCTTACGGCCTGAATAGACGTACTTAGTTTGTGTAAGTAAGGAAAACAAATGTGAGGAATGGCACACAACATTTTTTTAAAAGAACACAGGCAGACCTTTTGAAGCATCAGTGACTTGATCAGGTAACAAAAGTGTATAGTGCCGAAAGCAGCGACTTAATGTCGGTCACATTTGGCAAACTAAAGGGTTGTGTGCCAAAGTGCAGCAGCAGATGTTGGAAAACGGTATGAAACCATGCACACACAACAAATGTCCTACCTTCCTGTATTCCCACAGGTGTCCTGACAAACATGGTACCTGACAGGTAAGGGTGCACCTACCTGGGCGCAAAGGGAAAAAGGCTAAACCACTGGTAACCCAAAGTGTTTCAGCAGAGCAGATTTTGCAGGAATTTGCTCTTATGGATAACCTACAGATTTGGGCCTTGGGTGTAGCAGCCACCAAGGAAAACAGGGAATCCCGTGCATTTCTGAAAATAAGACACCCGTGGGAATCCACAGAGATCTGACGTGCGCCAATCGCCCCAGATTTTATTACCCACAATCCCTGTCAAAGTCTGAAATTTGGTGAAAAAAACAAAATGTTCAGACATTTTCCTCTGCCCACCCACCGAAACACGCCGCCACCAACACATGTCCTACCTTCCCGCTTTCCCACAGGTGTCCTGACGAAAACGATACCTCACATGTGTGGGTGCACCTACCTGGGCGCAAAGGGAAAAGGCTAAAGCACTGGTCACCCCAAGCCTTTTGGCGGAGCAGATTTTGCAGGAATTTGCTCTTGTGGACAACTACAGATTTGGGCCCTGGGTGTCGCAGCCACCAAGGAAAACAGGCAACCACATGCATTTCCGAAAAGAAGACACCCATGGGAATCCACAGAGGTCTGACTTGCGCGAATCGCTTCAGAATGTATTACCCACAATCCCTGGCAAAGTCCGAAATCTTGCAAAAAACCCACAATTTTCAGACATTTCCCTCTGCCAACCCACTGAAACACGCCGCCAACAACATATGTCCTACCTTCTTGCGTTTCCACAGGTGTCCCGACGAAAACAGTACCTCGCATGTCGTGGGTGCACCTACCAGGGCACAAAGGGGAAAGGCTAAACCACTGGTCTCCCCAAGTCTTTCGGGAAGAGCAGATTTTGCGGGATTTCGCTGTTGTGGATAACCTACAGATTTGGGCCTAGGGTGTGGAAGCCACCAAAGAAATCAGGGAACCCCATGCATTTCTGAAAAGAAGACACCCGTGGGAATCCACAAAGGTCTGACTTGTGCGAATCGTCCCAGAATGTATTACCCACAATCCCCAGCAAAATATGAAATTTGGCGGAACAAAACTATTTTCAGACATTTCTCTCTGCTCACCCAACGAAACACGCTGCCAACAACACATGTCCTACTGTCCCGTGTTCCCACAGGTGTCCCGATGAAAATGGTACCTCACATATGTAGGTTCACCTACCAGGGCGCAAAGGGAAAAGGCGAAACCCCTGGTAACCCCAAGTCTTTCGGCAGAGCAGATTTTGAGGGATTTTGCTCTTGTGGACAACCTACAGATTTGGGACTAGGGTGTGGACGCCACCAAGGAAAACAGGGAACCCCTTGCATTTCCAAAAAGAAGACACCCGTGGCAACCAACAGAGGTCTGACTTGCACGAATCAACCCACAATTTATTACCCACACTCCCCAGCAAAGTACGAAATTTGGCCAAAAAACCTAAATTTTCAGACATTTCCCTCTGCCAACCCACCGAAACACGCTGCCAACACCACATGTCCTACCTTCCCACGTTCCCACAGGCGTCCCGACGAGAACGGTAACTCACATGTGGTGAGGGGCTCCCTGGGACTGCCGCTGCACTTGGGGATGGTCAACCCACATTGGAGACAGCTGCCCAAGGCCAGGTACATGATACCCAACCACCCTGGTATTATGGCTGGCCTGCGTTACAGCTCCTCCCTCCGGGAAAGGACGGGGAATGTCCCGGGCCTCCCGGGAAACACAGCTGGGTTTTGGGACGTTCAACTTACATGGGAGTCAGCCGCCCAAGGCCAGGGACATCACCCCTACCACTCTGGAGCTCTGGCTGGGTTGCGTTACAGATTCTCCCTCTGGGAAAGTACAGGGACCCTGCCGAGGCTCCCTGGGACTGCTGCTGAACTTGGGGATGGTCAACGTACATGGGAGACAGCCGCCCAAGGCCAGGGACATCACCCCCCCGACCATCCTGGAGCGCTGGCTGGGCTGCGTTACAGAATTTTCCTTGGGGAAGGGAGGAGCTCCTGCCAGCACTCCCTGGGACAGCCGCTGTACTTGGGGATGGTCGCATCATAGAGAGAGCCTGCCAAGGCCAGGGACATTACTCCGACTATCATGGAGCTTTGGCTTGTCTGTGTTACAGCTTCTCCTTCCGGGAAAAGTCAGGGACCCTGCCGGGGCTCCCTGGAACCGCTGCTGGGCTTGGGGATGGTCAAACCACATGGAAGACAGCTGCCCAAGGCCAGGGACATCACCTCCAACCGTCCTGGAGTTCTGGCTGGGCTGCGTTACAGAATTTCCCTTGGGGGAGGGAAGGGGACCCTGCCGGAGCTCCCTGGAGCTGCCGCTATGCTTGTGGACAGTACACCCACATGGTAAACTGATGTCCAAGGCGGGGACATCACCTCCAACCGTCCTGGAGTTCTGGCTGGGCCGCGCTATACCTTTTCCCTTTGGGGAGGTATTGGCACACTGCCGGGACTCCCTGGTAGGTAAAAGCTGTAACACAGGCCAGCAAGTGTCTTGCTATCTAACAGCCATTCGAAAATGACACAGAAACGCAGAACGAGAAAAACGAAAGCTCAACCCTATACCCCAGGAAAAACCAGGCCCTTGCGAAAGCACCTAATAACCACTTGGAGCTATCTCAAATGCAATTAAGATTGTAACATCTACGTACGGTGTGAGAGCTAATCCACGGAAAACTGCCTACAAATCTAAACAGCTTAGGTGCCAGTGCGGTACCTTAGATAAAGAGCTACAATCCCTTGAGGAGGGTTCCTTTCCTCTGGCCGAAATTAAGGGTTCAGGTACATCTAAGCAAAGAGATAAGGAGCAGGCTGCTAAGGTGCAGCTGACAAAACGGATATAACTACACAATGTGTCCCGAATATGGATTGGTAACCTCTTCGGAATACAGCAGATAATGTGTCGGAGGGCAATGTCCAAGTCTGTGCCTGAGAATGGGATGGTCCATGCATACACGCATATGTCAGCGATAGTTGGGCAACAATCTAGCCCTTCACAAAATTGCCACGAGGACAGGCATTTTATGTGTGCTATCCCCCATAACTTGCATGTGGCAAGCCGTCTAAAACTTTGACATACTATCCACGAAGCGTTTGCATTGAGGAAATTCACTGTAAAAAAAATTAAAGTATGACATCACATTCACACCACTTAGTGACCACACAATGTTGAAAGTTATGTTCCAATTGCATTCTCAAAAGAATAGGAAGGTAGAATTGGGTAAAGTGTCAGTTAATGCCCAGGGTAACAGAATTGTGTGGTCAGAGGCCAACCTAAAAATGGCTAATGCGTATATAGTGTGGATGGCTTGCTCCCTGGAAGAAGTACTACATTACAGTAATGTTGACTTGAGGAATTATTTGCACTAATTAAGCCTTGGCTCTCTATGGCAGGGAAAAGAACCGTACAAGATAAGGATAGTTTTCAATTTTTTTTATCATAAAATCTGCATTGAAAAGTGCCAGTTACGTAATAAAGTGACAGCAATTAACAAACACATTAACCTGAATTTCCAAGAATAAAAAATTAAGATTGGGTCCATGCGTTCTAAATATAAGAACTGGCTACGTAGTGATAAAACTAGCCTCGAATAAGCCAACTGGAAAATGGTATATGGATTGATACGTACACATGACTCACAGAAATGTTGGTAGAGGCAGATGTAAGTAGGCTTTATTGGGACCAATGTAATGTGAAAGGCGAGTCCTCTTATGTTTGCATGGGAGGCCCAGCAATAATTTTGAGATTAGTGACATCTTAAACATTTCGGCAAGACTAAAACTATCCAGGGCCCCTGGCCCAGATTGGTTAGCCAATGTAATACTGAAGTCTAATCCTCAGTTTTGGGCGAGAGTGCTGCAGGAAAAGTACATTAAAATATACTTACTGGGAGTGATCCCCCGGAGCTGGCTTAATTCAATACTAGTGCCAATCCAAACAGATTGCAATAACTAGATTATTAGCCATGCCAGATACAAGCAGCAACATTTTTGCAATGATATTATTACATTTGCTGAACAAGTGGACCAGTGCTAAACAGTTACTTAAACCCCACCAGTTAGGATTCAGGAAAGGTTATTCTACCAAACAGGCTATGTGGATTCTGCGCCTGCTGGCGGCTGATGTGTTAAGTGGGACGGATGGAGACCCTTTCTTATGCTTTGTTGATTACACAACAGAATTCTATTGTGTCGATTGCCATATTATATGGTCCAAACTGGAAATATGAGGTATAGACAAACACCTGCTGTTTTTATGAAGGCCCTATACACTGATACAACTGTTACGGTTCATCTTTCACAAGAGGGGGACATTTCTTCCCCCCTGGCTACCAATAGAGGATTGAAGCAGGGGTTTGTTCTTGCGCCCCTGCTATTCAACGTCTATGTGGCCGACATGGGAGTGTTGCGCAGCATAAAAATGTAATGATAATAATGGGGGAGAAGTCAACCTCGTCTTGGATGTTTCCGCCATGTATTGACAGGTTAATGGTGCCGTGGAATACTCATGCCGATGAAACAGCTTTACTTGACCGCACTCCACTTGGCTTGCAAAGAGCCTTTGACATCTTGGCTCATTTTGCAGAAGCGATCCATTTGTAGATCAATTATGCAAAGACCTAGGTTATGCATATTTGGGGCAAAGGGCATTGCATCACCAGGTTTAGCTGGCACGTTAGTGGTACTAAATTGGAGCTAGTCAATACATATGTTTGCATTGAATTACTGTTTTATAGTGTCCCAACTTCCTCCCAATACAATTGTTATATTAGAGATAAAGCCATTAGAATGGCTGGTTCGGAGGGGATTTATTGAAAGAATTGGAGGAGAGTCGATTGAGGAACTACTGGAAGTGTTTACCAAAGCAATTGTTCCATGCATTTTATATGGGTTAGAAACTATTACAGAAAAGCATGTGGGCTGGTTACATAAATTAGAAGGAAACATACTCTGATCACTTTTGGGTTTACCAACAACAGTTTCTGCTGCTGCTATGAGAATGGAACTTTATACCACGTCATTATATAAGTCTAGAAAATTGACTTGTAGCAAGCTATTCTTAAAAATAAATCAAGCTAGCATCACAGTTGATTTGCCAGAAATATTTTCGATGTCCAAAGCCCATGTACATTACTGGAGGGGAAATAGTGCACATTGTGAATTGGCTGCCTCTGTACAAACTCATTTGGATAACATTAGACTGCCTCTGATAGAGGCAGCCAACATAGGTTATTATTTACACAAACGTAAGCTCAAGACACAGGAATGGGACAGAGTGAGGTCTGTAGGGATACTTGAGAAAAAACGACATTACGAGCAGTATGTTAAACAAAGGTTTGAATACCGTAAGCCTCGCAAATATTTGACTCGGGCATGTGTGTGCATATACACTAAGACGTTTTATTATGTTCCTGCGTTTAAACCTTCTGTCGGTTGTAGAACACACTGGTGCGTGGCAGAATACTCCTTGTGAAAGAAGATTATTTTGCTTATGTGCCAGGTCTATAGAAACCAGTAGACATATTTTGACTGAATGTGAAAAGACTACCGATCTGTATCACAAGGGATATGAGCGTTTTTGTTCATCACCAGACAGCATTATGACGGATCAGTTTTGGTCCACGATTGTGGTGGCGATATCCCTTGTGATTACCACCACAGCAATGCATGTTTGGGAGAGCATACAACGTATATTATTAAACAATATCTAATGAATTGACTTATACCTCCTAGAGGGTAAATTGGGGGCACTGCCACTCGCCATTAGAACGGGTATGGACCTAGATAACTATTATCATTAATGGGTAAAGTGACAGTAATCTGAATGGAGGATTTTACTAATTTTAACAATCAAATGGTATAGGTATGTATTAAGAATGCAATAGTATTAATTAGTAATGTGTGAATTTTTTGACGATTTCATATTCTGATGATTTTATATGTAAAGTGCTGTTTGTTACACTCTTTTATATTGTGCTTTGATGTTTATGCCAAAGGCTTAATTGTATTAGCCAGAAGCATTAAATACATTTTTTTTTAAAAACAACGTTCCACACATTTCACCAGCTTAAATTGCAAACTCATGACTTCCGACACAGCACAAATAGAGGAGGAGCAGATTCCCACACCTCTCCCACCGAAAGGGGCAGAAATTAATGGTAGCTCTGACAGACAACACTCAAATAGCAACTCACGAGGATACAACCAAGCAGAGACCCACACAGAGGAACATAGGGGACACATTCTCACTCACTCTGACTGACACGCTCATACCACTTCCCACGGAAATAACAACCACACAGCAAGGGCTGGCAAGAACTACAGGCCATGCAAGGCCAAGACAGGAAGGAGAAAGGAAGATGGTCGGAGAGAAGCAGAAGAAACATCCACCAAAATGTATCATCATTGAGTGGGCCAAACACATAAAGCAACAGAAGCTGCGTTGGGCCTGCCACACTCAGCGAACCTTCACCAACGTACTCTTCAAGTCAGCCACATTTGTGACATCACACCCTCAAGTGCATTGGGCTGCCACACCGACGACACCTAACAACCACACGTAAGGTTTAGCCATCCATGAACCACCATTTTTCATCCCCAGGACACACATACAGCACCAACAATGAAAGGGAGCCATCCAGTCAACTTGCTGGCAGACACGGGATTGCAAAGAGCAGTTTCAACCTGTCCCCTAGTGGACTTAAGAAAGAATCCAGCCATGCGCTTTGCACACTAGAAGCACCTTCCTATGACGATACAGGATTCTCAACTGAGGAAAAGCCGGAAGAGGAGGCTGTGATGAGCAAGAGAAGGATTTGAGACAAATAACTCAGTAAAAATATGAGAAAGAATATTGATGTGATCTGCATGCTACAATCCTCAAACCAACTAGGACAGCTACAATTCCGTTCAGCTTCTGCCTCTCCCTACTAGACCGATGGGGAGGCCACACCACAGCAAGACACTCCAACTACGTCCTTCTGCACTCACTAACACCTTCTCATTGACAATGCAGGCCTCTATGGAGGTCACACCAAAAATAGAAAAACAACCAGCAATCACAGGCCAGCGCCCAACAGCAAAGATCAGCAACAGATAGGAAAAAGAAGGAAGAATAGGGTTCAGACACTCATACAGGGAAGAGAAAATTGGAAGGAAGGGGACTCCTGCAGCAACAGCAGCAGTGCTACATGTGGATGAACAATCTCAATATGTGGCACCAAACTGATGTTATGAACCCAACAAGAAACAATTGTGTGTAACAGTGCTTGCAAATGAGCATCCGCAACCCTCAAGAGCATTGTACAACCCTACTGAATAAACTCTACCGAACCAAGTTACATAGCATACTGTACAGTTTCAGCACTTCCCACACCTTGGAGCGTACTAAGGTCATGGAAATATGACACATTCTTCAATCACACCAGTGCCACACTCGGACAACATTGATTGGAATGTAGGTGTTCAACCATGAGCACCCGACCCAGAAACATAACATGCAGCAAACAGTCTAGCGCTCCACACTCATAGAATAGTAGCAGGACCAGGGAACACACATCCTGAAACCACACCAGCACCATATGTGGACAAGCAATCAGCATGTAAAGTATTCAGACAGTATTTGGCATGCAACTTGAAGTAACCAGCAACATGCTGCAGGCTTGCGAACCAGAGAATGGTGTGAAGCAAAATATGCAGTACTCAAGAAAAATAGTCTATTCAAGCAAGGAGCCCCTGATCGCTCACTTGTGCTCTACCCCACTCTATCTGCGAACCCACCATGTGTCACAATATATTATACAACACAAGCAAGTCAGGGTTCTCTTTCCCCGGCAATGAATGTGTCGCACAATAAAACCGCTTTTTATTTTTACAATCCCAATTCATTTTCTTTAAGGAGGCCTCCAACTCGTCTCGCATCCCACCTCCACGAGCACCCAGTGTCAGAGTAGACCAGGAACCAGGCCATTGTGATATCAATGAATACTTTATTAATTCATGACTTTATGGAAAAATGTAATAAACAGTTACAAAGGCCACCAAGGTGTGGCAACACAAACATCATAGTACTTTTTCAGTTAAGCAGCTCACTGAATAAATCTCAAACATATATAGCACAAGTATTTACTTTTTACCTCTCTCAACAATACCATCAGAACAATTCAAAACACCACAAAAATGAATGAAACCCACAGGAAAGTGCATTGGCACCCAATGGATTCTTGAGTCCCAGCAACCCTCACCCCCCCAGACCTCCACTAGGCTTGTCATCTTTAAATGGAAGGCAGTGGCAATGAATGGGAACACCAGGTTAAATTCGGATTTTGAGTGGGGTTTTCAGAAACTATATGGGGAACCAGCAGTGAACGGGGCAATTCGTTTTTCTGCACCAGGTAAAATGAGTTTTTACTTAGGTAGGACAACTGCTATTGGACAGCACCCAAGGTATTTTGTGCTGCTTATTCTTAGGAGACACATAGGGCTTCAGAACATACTAGCCGGTACACAATAGAAAAATCGATTTTAGTATATGTAACACATGGGCAAATGGAAAGGGAATGCAATTGGAAATTCGTTATCACTATACCATAGGGGAAGAGGAACAGATTAGAAAAAACGGTTTAAAAAAGGTTAAGCTAAATTTCCCGGGAAAAGAAAATGCAAATGACACTCGTTTTCAGTTAAAATGACAGGCACATAACAAGTAGGCTCTGGGCAAAGTGATTGCTCACATTAGGAAATCGTTTGGGTTTAAAAAGATAGATGCAAGAGAGCAAAGAGAAATGTGTTTTATAGAACACCCCTTAACTGCCAAGGCCCCCCCACCCTCCAGTGCCAAGGCCTTTTTTGGTGATTTCGGTATGACGACATCCAATGCCTTGTAACTTTTTTGTTACATGAGATATTTCGGCCAAATTTCGCCTCTTTTCTTCCCACATGTAGGTGGTGATAACACCACTAAGGAATCCTAGTTTTCTGTAGGTGGTGAGAGAAAATAACCAAAAAGGGAGAACATTTTGGGTTGTTTTCGAAAATGCCCATAAAATAATGTACAAAGAAGCCTGTGTTTTTTTTCCTTGGAAGAGCTAGGAACAAACGGTTTGCTGTGCTGAATTCACCTTTTTTCAGGGTTTCAAGAACAGGTTGAGTGGAACCCAACAAACATAGTTTGTTATGGTTACCAGCTGTTTTGTGAGAGATAGGCAATTTTTTCCAACAGGACATGCGTCCACGGAATGAAAGAGGAGGGTAGGAAAGCTGAACAGGAAGACAGAAATGCATACATTTCTGGAAAGTAGACAAAACTCCAAGTGTGGGAAGGGGTATTGGCAGGTCAGGCAACAAATATGTAGGGAAAAATTGCATAGTTTGGGAAAAAACTGGGAAAATGACAGATAAAAAAGGTATGTGGTGGACATGGTTGACCCAGTAAGGCAATGGCATCTGTGAATTTTGAGAAAAGGAATGCCCCGATACATTCCCCCTACTCTTCCAGTTAGGAAATCATCAATTTTTTGTCATGTTTCACAAACCAAGCAATACCACAAGCCAAAACCTGAGCCATGTTACACAGGCTTTTTATGCTTACGGCCTGAATAGACGTATTTAGTTTGTGTAAGTAAGGAAAACAAATGTGAGGAATGGCGCACAACATTTTTTTGAAAGAACACAGGCAGACCTTTTGAAGCGTCGGTGACTTGATCAGGTAACAAAAGTGTATAGTGCCGAAAGCAGCGACTTAATGTCGGTCACATTTGGGAAACTAAAGTGTTGTGTGCCAAAGTGCAGCAGCAGATGTTGGAAAACGGTATGAAACCATGCACACACAACAAATGTCCTACCTTCCTGTATTCCCACAGGTGTCCCAACAAAAATGGTACCTCACAGGTAAGGGTGCACCTACCTGGGTGCAAAGGGAAAAAGGCTAAACCACTGGTAACCCAAAGTGTTTCAGCAGAGCAGATTTTGCAGGAATTTGCTCTTTTGGACAACGTACAGATTTGGGCCTTGGGTGTAGCAGCCACCAAGGAAAACAGGGAACCCCATGCATTTCCGAAAATAAGACACTCGTGGGAATCCACAGAGATCTGACGTGCGCCAATCGCCCCAGATTTTATTACCCACAATCCCTGTCAAAGTCTGAAATTTGGTGAAAAAAACACAATTTTCAGACATTTCCCTCTGCCCACCCACCGAAACACGCTGCCACCAACACATGTCCTACCTTCCCGTTTTCCCACCGGTGTCCTGACGAAAACGATACCTCACATGTGTGGGTGCACCTACCTGGGCGCAAAGGGAAAAGGCTAAAGCACTGGTCTCCCCAAGCCTTTCGGCGGAGCAGATTTTGTGGGAATTTGCTCTTGTGGACGACTACAGATTTGGGCCCTGGGTGTCGCAGCCACCAAGGAAAACAGGCAACCACATGCATTTCCGAAAAGAAGACACCCATGGGAATCCACAGAGGTCTGACTTGCGCGACTCGCCTCAGAATGTATTACCCACAATCCCTGGCAAAGTCCGAAATCTGGCGAAAAAAACAAACTTTTCAGACATTTCCCTCTGCCAACCCACTGAAACACACCGCCAACAACATATGTCCTACCTTCTCGCGTTTCCACAGGTGTCCCGACGAAAACGGTACCTCGCATGTCGTGGGTGCACCTACCAGGGCACAAAGGGGAAAGGCTAAACCACTGGTCTCCCCAAGTCTTTCGGGAAGAGCAGATTTTGCGTGATTTCGCTGTTGTGGATAACCTACAGATTTGGGCCTATGGTGTGGAAGCCACCAAAGAAATCAGGGAACCCCATGCATTTCCGAAAAGAAGACACCCGTGGGAATCCACAGAGGTCTGATTTGTGCGAATCGCCCCAGAATGTATTACCCACAATCCCCAGCAAAATATGAAATTTGGCGGAAAAAAACTATTTTCAGACATTTCTCCCTGCCCACCCAACGAAACACGCTGCCAACAACACATGTCCTACCGTCCCGTGTTCCCACAGGTGTCCCGATGAAAATGGTACCTCACATGTGTAGGTTCACCTACCAGGGCGCAAAGGGAAAAGGCGAAACCCCTGGTAACCCCAAGTCTTTCGGCAGAGCAGATTTTGAGGGATTTTGCTCTTTTGGACAACCTACAGATTTGGGACTAGGGTGTCGAAGCCACCGAGGAAAACAGGGAACCCCTTGCATTTCCAAAAAGAAGACACCCGTGGGAACCAACCGAGGTCTGACTTGCACGAATCAACCCACAATTTATTACCCACACTCCCCAGCAAAGTATGAAATGTGGCCAAAAAAACTCAATTTTCAGACATTTCCCTCTGCCAACCCACCGAAACACGCTGCCAACACCACATGTCCTACCTTCCCACGTTCCCACAGGTGTCCCGACGAGAACGGTAACTCACATGTGGTGAGGGGCTCCCTGGGACTGCCGCTGCACTTGGGGATGGTCAACCCACATTGGAGACAGCTGCCCAAGGCCAGGTACATGATACCCAACCACCCTGGTATTATGGCTGGCCTGCGTTACAGCTCCTCCCTCCGGGAAAGGACGGGGAATGTCCCGGGCCTCCCGGGAAACACAGCTGGGTTTCGGGACGTTCAACTTACATGGGAGTCAGCCGCCCAAGGCCAGGGACATCACCCCTACCACCCTGGAGCTCTGGCTGGGTTGAGTTACAGATTCTCCCTCTGGGAAAGTACAGGGACCCTGCCGAGGCTCCCTGGGACTGCCGCTGCACTTGGGGATGGTCAACGCACATGGGAGACAGCCGCCCAAGGCCAGGGACATCACCCCCGACCATCCTGGAGCGCTGGCTGGGCTGCGTTAGAGAATTTTCCTTGGGGAAGAGAGGAGCTCCTGCCAGCACTCCCTGGGACAGCCGCTGTACTTGGGGATGGTCGCCCCATAGAGAGAGCCCGCCAAGGCCAGGGACATTACTCCGACTATCATGGAGCTTTGGCTTGTCTGTGTTACAGCTTCTCCTTCTGGGAAAGGTCAGGGACCCTGCCGGGGCTCCCTGGAACCGCTGCTAGGCTTGGGGATGGTCAAACCACATGGAAGACAGCTGCCCAAGGCCAGGGACATCACCTCCAACCGTCCTGGAGTTCTGGCTGGGCTGCGTTACAGAATTTGCCTTGGGGAGGGAAGGGGACCCTGCCGGGGCTCCCTGGAGCTGCCGCTATGCTTGGGGACAGTACACCCACATGGTAAACTGATGTCCAAGGCCGGGGACATCACCTCCAACCGTCCTGGAGTTCTGGCTGGGCCACGCTATACCTTTTCCCTTCGGGGAGGTATTGGCACACTGCCGGGACTCCCTGGTGGGTAAAAGCTGTAACACAGGCCAGCAAGAACTCCAGGGCGTTTTGAGATAATGTCCCTGGCCATGGGCATCCGTCTCCCATGTGGTTGTACCATCCCCAAGCACAGCAACAGTGCCAGGGAGCCCCTGGCAGGGTCCCCTTCCCTCCCCAGGGGGAAATTAGGTGATGTTGGGGGTAATGTCCCTGGCCTTGGGTGGCTGTCTCCCATGTGGGTTGACCATCCCCGAGTGCAGCGGCAGTCCTGGGAGCCTCGGCAGGGTCTTTTCCCAGCAGGAGAAGCTGTAACGCAACCCAGCCAGCGCTCCAGGGTGGTAGGTGGTCACATCTCTGGCCTTGGGCGGCTGTCTCGTATGAGGGTTGAACGTCCCCAAGCCCAGCAGTGGTTCCCGGGTGGCCCAGGACATTCCCCATCCTTTCCCGGAGGGAGAAGCTGTAATGCAGGCCAGCCAGAATACCAGGATGGTTGGGGATCATGTATCTGGCCTTGGGCACCTGTCTCCCATGTGGGTTTGCCATCCCCAAGCCCAGCCTGGAGCTCTGGCTGGGCTGCGTTACAGCCTTTCCCTCTGCGGATTGGCACACTGCCGGGCCTACCTGGTGGGGAAACACTGTAATGCAGTCCAGCCAGAACTCCAGGACGGTTAGGGGTGATGTGCCTGGCCTTGGGCATTTGTTTCCCATGTGGGTCTACCATCCAAAACGCCCAGCAGCAGTCCAAGGGAGCCCCGGCAGGATCTGCGTCCGTTCCCAAAGAGAGAAGCTATAACGCAGGTCAGCCACAGCTCCAGGATGGTGGGGGGTGATGTCCCTGGTCTTAGGCTGCTGTCTCCCATGTGGGTCGACCGTCCCCAAGTCCAGCGGCGGTTCGGAGGAGCCCCGGCAGGATCCCCATTCCTCCCCGGCGGTGACATCTGTAATTTAGCACAGCCAGAGGTGCAGCCTGGGCTTGAGGAGGGTCAACCCACATGGGAGACAACCGCTCCCAGGGAAACACCAATGTTACTTGTGGTCTGACCCCGCAATTATGTCTGAGTCCACCAAAATACCTCCCCAGACGGCCCACTCCCGCCCACACCACCAACAATCCAGTCCCAGTCCCACCCTCCCCACTGACAATGCGCCCTAACCGTAGAATAATAAAAAACTACTCACATAACGTTGCAGCTGCTCGCGTAGAAAAAGCTGTAAAGGAAACAAAAAACATTAGTTACCTATGGTCAGCCCAGCAAAAACAAACCATAACTACTACTCTCCGATCACGGCCCCCCTTTCAAGCCATCCCTGGTGGTCTGCCGAACCTCACCCCCCCAGTAAAAACACATGTGCTCCTTCCTAGGAGCATATTGCATTAGCAATCTTCCAACAGGGACGGCTACATGAGAGTACCCCCTCCATTTTGGTGGGGGGAGAGGGCCACCCCCTTTCCATTACAAACATCTGTGGTAGTGTAATGTCCCCCCCAACACTCCCAACTAACTCATGTATATTTTTATAATTTTCCTTCTGTTTTGCCCCTTCTGTTGGGGCAGATGGGTACATTAGTATGCCCATCTGCCCCCACGGTGGGCAAAACGTACTGCCCCATGGATTGGGAGGCCATTCCAATGTTTTCTGGTGCCCCCCCCAACCCCAAATGGATGGCGGGCATCTCATGTACTCCTTCCTAGGGGCAGATTGCACTAACAATCTGCTCCCATGGAGGGCTACATGAGATGCCCCCCTTTGGGGTGGGGGGAGGGGGCCACTATACTATATACTAGGAATCTACACAAGCAACTGGAGATTCTTCAGTGGGAAGTGACTAAAATGCACTGCCAAACAAAGGATTTTTTGAATGGGAAAATTACTACAATGCACAGACAAAAAAAGGATTTTTCAATAAGAAAATTATTGAATTACACAAACAAAGGAGATAGGGGATTTTTCCATGGGGGAATCTCTATTGCGATGCTGAGGAAAATAGGGCTTATTTAATCTATGGCTGGAGATGTATATACTTACAGGAGAGGGCTTGATGGACATCAAGGGGGCACCGGAGCATCACTGCGGTGACAATCAAGGGGTCAGTCAAGGCTTCTCTCTGTCCTCTAAAAGAGTCCCACTCCAGGTACTAGAGCTCCTGGCTTCACTCCAAGATTTAGGCCTCACTCTGCAAGTACGGTTCAAAATTTTGTTAGCTGCACACCTCAAGATTTGGTAGGGAGAGTCCTGATTTGAGGCGGAGTGACTTATTTATAAGGCAAGAGACATCACTGATGTGTCATTGTTCTCGCAGAATGGATAGGGCACTGTTCAAGGATTCCCTCCTATCTGTGGGCCGATAGGTCCAGAGAATGTGGGCGTGTTTTGGGAAGCAAAGGGAGTAGACCCAATCAATCATCTGCTCGGACAGGGGGGCTGGGTCTGGTGTTTGCACATGGAAATCTCACTGTATGACAAATGTCCTTTCTCATCATATTAGGACACATATGCCAGCATTTTTCAATGTTACATTTTTCAGTGAATTGCATCAACTTTGGCAGGTGCCTGTGCGACCTACTGGTGGGAAGCTACAGTTTTCTCTCCTTTACTCTTGAACTATATTAATGAAAAATTTGCGCTTGGTGGGCGGAATATGGATCACTTTTTACATATTTCCTCAAGTTTTTATGGTTCTCACATTTATGCAGAGATCCCCATCAAGTTTTTCTTCGTATTTTTTGGCATGTTGGTGTCACCAAAATAGTTTTTGGCTCACCAGATGCGGCTCGCTCACAGCTTTTCAGAAATCCAAACATGAATAGTGTACGATCAATATTGCCAAAACAGCATATTTCCCATTCTGTTCAATGGTTGGGAAACTACTCCTTAGCTCTGGCCCCCACCCTTGGAATGGATCTGTTGCAGGCTCTGACGGTAAGAGGAGAGGAGTTCCTGTGTTTAGATTAGCCCAAAGCTTCAAGGGCTAATGACCAGTTGTATGACAGCCTTTGTGGTTGTAGTCATAACACTAGGGAGCAGGGGAATGTTCTTATCTTGTCCCCCTGCACAAAGGATCTCTACCAGCCTTAGGTTTGTATTGTTAACAGAATGAGCTCATGTTTGACGGAGGACCAGACTTTAATTCCCATTACAAGAAAGCTTTGAAAGCAAGTTTCACATCTGCAGACCTACAGCAGAGAAATGCAACCAGAAACCAGGATTTGGGACCTGCATCTGCTGAACAGCATTTTACTTTTAACCAACCTTAGCAAATGCACATAATCTGACCATGCAAACCCTTGCAAACATAGTTTCCTGCAAACAGTGATCACAGAAGGGCAACATAAATATATATGTAAAGACTTGAGCTGTAAATCTGAATGCTTAAAGTGTTAATTTTAAAGGCACAATTGCAATGTCAATGGGTGAGTTTTTTAGCCGTGAAACCTTTCATTCTGCTGCAATTCACATCTCCTTGTAGATTCCGTCAATTAAGGATTCCTCTGTGATGGGCTCCTTATGAACAGAATTCCAGTTCCTTTATTACACGTTAGCACACATTTTGAGGAGCATATCTTTAACTGAAATTATTACATGGAATTATTTCTGTCATAGTAACAAGCTCCATTCTGCTGTGCAGGCTTGCACACAATCTTGACATCTTCATTCAACATTCTGGAAACTGCTATTTCTGACAAGATGACTTCCGTTCTCTGAGACTTTTTGCAACTGTTGTTTTATGTCTTTCCCTTATGTAAGACAATGAACATTTTTAGGCATCTCCATGTTTTGATGCCTAATTTCGATCCATTTTGCTTTGAAATTGCAGGGCCTTATTTCCATGTTCATTAAAAGCAGGCTTTTTTTCATTTTGGGGAGCCCTCATACTGACTCCAGCCTTTAATTATGGCATTCAGGGCTATTTCACCCCACACATGAAGGGCAAAATAACTGCCACGCCAAATAATAACTCCACATCAACTGCAGGTCATAATAATATCATCACCCTACTTCCACAAGGAACCCACCTTGAGAGGCGCCACTAAAATTCTATCTGTGAATAGAAGAGCAACATGTTTTTTAGAATTCACAATAACATTAACGATGACTCTATATTATGCTAGATCCTGCTGTTTCTATATCATGCTAGGGGTGCAAAGAAATATCATAACGCGGCCATGGCAGCACGCCATCACTCAACATACTCGCGCTGCTCTCATCACAATAACCAGGAAGGGGAATAATGATTACACTAAATTGAAAGGCAACTTATATATAATCATCTAAGTAAACCACTAGGTGACAGGTGGAAACTAGCTACCTGCAAGAGAAGTTTAATTGATGTCACTGCCCAGACTGTGCCTATTATAATGCAAGTTCTATCAGACTTGTTGGTGGCATTATGGGAGTAGGGAAAAGTGCCACAGCTATTCAGGGATAGTGCCATCTCAATAGCCTGCTTTCTAAAAGGACCTGCACCCCTTTTGATTCTCGCTGATGGCCCTGATTGATTTGAAATTCTAGGGATCCGGAGGGTGAGAAGGAAGGCCCACATCCATGAGCATCCTCTGATGCGCTGCTATCATTGCTCCTAGGAACACTCTGCGCACACCTGCATGCAGGGCATTGTTCTGCGGCTGGACCACTGCCAACGTCGTCATTCCTGCTAGGGACAGTGGTGAGTTGGGAGCCTAAGCAGACGGGCCCCACTGGCTTGGTGGATGTTCCACATTCTAAGTACCATAGCCCCTGGGTGCCCCACAGCACCAGGGCACCCCACAACTTCTGTGGCCGATGTCAGCTCCCTGACCACTTCATGAGAGTCCCCTAGGGCTCCTTAGCCAGCGTGGGGTCACCTGGGCAGCACTATCAAAGAAGGCGCACCCTCTATGAGGCTACATTGCCCCACTCCATCCAATACCACCGCCACTGGGGGCTCTGCTTGGCATGGGTACGCTGGTACGGTTTGATGCTGCAAACAGGCACAAACGTTGCTACCATCATGGCTTCTGCCATCACAAAGGCCTCCATACAGCGCTGGCGATGCTTAAGAGCAGAGGGCACAGCAAACCACGGCTTAACACTGCTCTGCGTGATGTTTCCCCTGGGTGGTGGGCCAAACTTCACGGAGAGTGGTGGGCCCCAAACCCTGGCTGCTCCCCTGACTGCAGCACAAGAAGATTGCAGACCTCCATAGGAGCTCAGGTAAAGCAGACTTGTCGCTAGTTATGTTATGATCTAGCCCAGGTAGGTTCCAAGAATAAGGTGGAACATAACTGTAGGTTCAGGTGAGTCTTTTTATTCAGGTAAATTCAAGAGGACAGAGAAGGGAGGCCGACTAATACCCAACAACCTCCAAGTGACAGTGCGGGGACACTAGGGACACACCATTCCACACATTCCACCAGCTTTTATCACACTCATGACATCAAAGACACAGCACAGACACAAGCAGATTCTCAAAGCTACCCTTGAAACGCCTGTAGTCATTCCTCCTGACGGCCATAAACACAGGTTTCTTAGAGGTAGGGGCCCTATGGAGTCTGGTGGGGCAGTACTCCTTGAGTTTTTGCTTTGGGTAACCTGACCTAGAGTTACAATACGCTTGGTGAATAAGTCAAAGAGATTTGCAACACAAAGGTGCTGAAATTAGGAGCCAGTGAAGCAGGGTCAATGGAAGAGGAATGTGATCCCAAGGTTTCAAGCCAAGAAGTGACCTGGCAGCCTTATTCTGGATGGTCTGGGGGTGGTCGATGTGTCATTTTGGAAGATCCAAATTTTGACTATTGCTGTTCTCCAACCTAGAGATCAAAATGGCCGTGGTCACTCCTGTTCTTTGCGGCATGTTGAGAAGAGAAATTATGCATTTCAGCATTTGCAATTGAAAATGGAATTCCTTTCAACGCTCTTGAAGCTGTTATACAAAGGAGAGAAGCACATTCAATATCACTCCAAGGCGCTTAGCAAACGTGGAACGGGTGAGTGAAGACCCAAGCATGGACAACCACGAGTAAAGGATTGAGGCATTCAGACAGAGAAGGTTATCAGCCGGGCAGTTCTGAATGTGGGCAAGGAATGTTGAAATTAGAAGCAAATCCTATGGGGCTCCACCAATTCTAAGGTTTGACAGGGAGCAGAAATATGGGGTTTGCTAACGGTTTCAGGTACGTGTTAAACAGGATTGATCCTTGGGAAACCCCACAGTAACTAATTGTTTTAGAAAGAAAGAGGACAGATCTTACTTGCAACCCTCCATGGCTAGAAGGGTTGTTGTACATGTGAGAGCATTGCCTTCAATGGTAAATGACTTAAGCCGGTGAGTGGGGTGGATAACTGTGTCATAGGCCGCTGATAGATAGATCCAAGAAAATGAGAATGTCTGGAGTGTTGCTATGTAGTGAATTCAATATGTCATCCCTCATAACTCCCTCAGGGTCCGTCACTTCTCCAAGCAACGAGTTGGCGGTAGATCTCTATCTTCGGCTGGGGCCTCCCTCTGGAACAGCCTCCCTGCCTCTCCGAAACTTGAGAACCATTTCCAGTTCCGGAAGCATCTCAAGACCTTCCTCTTTGCTTCTGCTTTCTCTCCTCCTCCCCCCCTGCTGAACTCCTGACTGCCCAGGATCCCTCCCCTGCCATTTGCACACATGCACTGCCTCCCGGACAATACCTACACTTGGGGGCTGTTACTGTATCCCTACAATCCCCTACCAGCTCTTGACACTTGATGTCTGCACTTACCTCTGCACTGCCACCAGCTGGCCGCACTTTTTTTTATATCTATTTTTCCTATTTATTTTATTTTATTTATTTTACTGTGATCCTATGTACTGCACTGCCCCTTCACTCCTTTACCCCCACACTTTTCCCTCGGCCCCCCTACCCTGCACTTGCGGGATCTCAATGTCACCTGGCCTAGTAAGATCCTTGTCTTTGTCTTCCCTCTGTTCCCCCTCCTTTGCCTCATCGCGCCTTGAAACACTTGTGTATAGACGCGTTGTAAATGCCATATAATATCATATCATAAATAAGAGAGTCAGTACCTCTGGTTGGACTACATCCTGATTGGTGGTCACAAAGGGGCTGTGTACCTCACTGCAATCCTAAAATTGGTCTATTTGTGATACAGCGGTAGTTTGCAATAGTTTTTGGACTTTCATTTATTATTTCAAAAGAGGAGAGATGTGAGCCTTATTTGGAAGGCAGGGGAAGTCACTTGGTTCAAATGAGCTCTTCACCCAAGCAGTTAAAGCAGGTGAAAGGGCCACAGTGCTGTCTTTGATTGTACTAACAGGACAAGGGGTCACGTGCTCACAGGAGGCTGTCATTTTATTTGCCATTTTCAGACTTCTGCCTCAGAGGCCGTTTTGAGGTAGGATACATTGGCTTTTATTTCCAGATGTGGGGGAGAGGAAGTTCTAGCCTGCAATGTTCGATTGGATGGTTTTGATCTTCTCTTTCGGGAAAGACAGGCTGTCAGAAAGTTCTTGAGATACAGTAAACATGGCTCTGCGTACATTAGAGCCCCGAAGGTTTGACTTTCATGCTGATTGTTGGAGCAAGGACATTGAGGTTCTGGTGTTGGTGGGAAGAATGTCAAGGGGGCTGTACTTAAATTAGGAGGTTTGAAGGTATCAGTAATCAGAGCAGTGGATACCTGCTTTATGGGCCTCTCCATCATAGTCACATTAACCGATGGAAGTGTAAGAACATGCATCTTTTCAGATAGCACACAGCTGATAGAGATTTGAGCAGGGTAGATGACTAATTTGTGTGTTTAAGAGAAGCACATGAGACAACATGAGTAGGACAATACAGCAGGATATTCAGGAACAATGAGTCACAGAACTTTAGAAAGATTTTGGTCAGCTTGTCTGCAGGGCTGTCCAACCAAAAGTTAAGATCTCCCATGTTGAGAATCACATTCATTAGCACCCGGGTCAGGGGAGCCAACCAATCAGGTTGCTTGGTTCGTGGGCTGAACCCCATGATCCAAGTCTACGTTCCGAGCAGTCTGAAGACTGCTTCCCTGCCCTGCCATCTCCCCTCGCGTCCAGTCCGGTTTTCCTACCCTCCACGCCCGCTACCCCACTCACCTTTTTCTTTTGGTGGCAGCCCAACTGCCACCACCACTCCAGCTGCCCCGGCCGCCATGGAAATGGAAGAGGGGCTCCCCATGGAGCCCCGTGTTCAAGCTCCTTGGTGGCCATCTTAGGTAAGTATTGTGTATGAATGAACAGGACACTGCAAAGGTGTCTCATTAATTCATACAAAATACATTGCTATCAGCATCCCATGATTCTGGATTGGAAACCCAAGGTGCAGATAGCAGTAATACTAGATCCGGCCCTCAGTATCGGGTGGTAACGGCGCCAGGTTCCATCCTATAGTTTCGGCCCCTAGCCGGTTACCACCCGATCTGGCCTGCTGAATCGAGTATTAGTGCTATGTTATTATTTGAAGATTGGAGATGTAATACACCTATTCTTCGGCAAAATGAGTCATCGCCTAGTGGTCAATTATGATGACCAAAGTCCGTGAGGCATATGCTGGGAGTTAAGAATACATTTGTTTGCATTGCTTTCAAAGGAAGAGGTAACATTGGTAAGGGTATCAGTGGTGGGGATGTTTTGTGGAAGATTAAGTCAACACCTGCTCCAGAACTGTTCATCCTGTTACTTGTAGCCAACATGCGGAAGCATGCAATCAATGCAGCATAGTTATTTCAGTATAGACTGGTATTGGCAGGTTCTGCTCGAGACAATTCTAGAAATTCATGAAAAATGTGTGGAGGTTTGTCAGTTTAGATTTTTTGTGCTTTGTCCTCCCTGATATGCCATTTTATAAAACGTTTCCACATGTATGCTCCCCCAACTGTATAGAAAACTAGCAGTACAGTGACCTCTATCTTTAAAAAAATAAATGTAATGAAAAGGGAACGTCAGGGGTTTTTAATGTAGCACACTAATTTTGTCAAATCTACACTTCTTCCTTTGTACATGAGTTGTTGGAGATGCTGATAATACGCCAAAGGTGGTTCAAAAATAGTTGTTTTACATGAACAATAAATGTATACACCATTGTGCCAGAAAAAATGAAAAGGAGGCCAACATTAATACCAAAAGGAAATTTGGATCCATGAAATATGGCCATCAAGGCTCTGCCAAGGCTTTTTTAACAAGAACAAAATATATACATAATGGGCGTTATTACAGTTTTGCCAGTGCGGGAGAAGTGCCGGGAAAAGTATACACAAGTTTGCCAGTTGGGGTCACTGCATTACCTCCAACCAAGACCAAGAGCTGGAGGTAAATCAGGCCCCACTGGAAAATAAAATGGCAGTATTACTGGCTCCGGAATGATCGGTGCCGGTAATACCGCCAATCCCCTCCATGGAGTCAGATGGGACGCCATTGAATGGGGATTTACTGCCATTTGTGCCACCAGTAATATCACAATATTTTGCACTGATATCGAGCGGACCGAACTGCACTCTAATCAGTGACACAACAGACCAAATCCTTTTCTTCGAATGTTCTACCCTATGCATTCTCATTAAGATGAACTTGAAAAATGAGATGAGTTAAATCAAAGGAGAAAGTACACTGACCATAACAAGTCATATATCTTACAGAAGCATCACTTTCTTACTTCCATTGTGCATTAAAGATTGATGAACATAAAGATTACAGGACAGAGTATTGACCACACATATGGACAGCAGATTAAGAAGACTTTTTGGTCTACAGTAAGCAGAATCATATCTCCTGGCATCGACTAAGATGAAATAGAAAGTTGAAGACTGAATCAATATCTGAACTTTATGAACTTTATGAATTGTTGCTCCTGATGAAGGGACTTTATTTCCCGAAACGCGTCAAACTCTTATTACATTTGTGTTTCCATTTTGTTGAACTATTTCTGGTGAAATTTGAGAATAAATAATTCACCACCTATATTCACATAATTGGTTTATGTAAATATACATTATATATAACTCATGCTCTATATGATACTGTCATCCAGATTAAACATTAAGTACTTTTGTAAACTTTTGACTGACCTTGCTGTTAGCATTTGAAGTGTGCAGGGTACGGGAGTGTCCACAAATTGAGGACACTTTATTTTTCTGTGATTTAATATCCCAGTAATACCGGGATATCAGGCGGCAGAAACGGTAGGGCAGTTTGCCGGTATCCTAATCGGCCAGATACCAGGAAACTTGTAATGAGGGCCATTAATGTGTCAAATATGTGCTTTCTCTTTTGTACAGCATACTTCCCAATATTCACCTCTTTAAGCAGAGCAAGTCCTCCCTGTGGTCCCCTCCACCCTCGCGCAAGAGCTGCAAAGCAGAGCTTAACAATGTTTCGCTTGCAGCTAAGCAGGGGGACCAACTAAACTGATTGCACTTCAAAGAGCCCATCAGATAAAAGTAAGCAGGCTTTAACAAGAAAAATAACTGTTCCTGAACTGTAAAAATGGTTGTAAAAGGTGGTTTATCTATGAGCACTACAAACAAAAGTAATGGTTCTCAGTTCCAGTTATCACTCCCTCGCTTCAGCCTCCTCTGTTTTGTATGTGCCACTGACTGTCTCTGCTTATGTTACCCTACAGAACAGCATCCTGACTGGTGTGTACCCGGCCAGCCCTACCAGCTGGCTACTGGTTACAATTGGGACCGTGGGCGCCTTGTATGCCAAGTTTGACCTGTCTGCGGGCATCATCGGCCACATCAGTGGTGTACTTCCTGGGAGGTGAGAAATCTCTCTTGCAAACTGCTGCGCCATGTATTAGGTCCTGCTACCTTCACCAGGTACACCCTGTTACAACACATTGAACTCTGCTATATTCTGCGAACCAATACTGCACCCCGCTGCTTCATGCTGCCCTGTTTGCTTACGTGCCCTGCTGCATCCTGCTGCACGCGGATAAAGCCTGCAATTTCCAGCTTCACCCTGTTGTGTTCTGCAGTGTCCTGTTATGCCCTGTTCCTGTTGTGTCCTCCTGTGAATGAGCTGGTGTGTGTTTGTGTACATTCATGTAAAGACTGGTCATGTATAGATGGACGTGTGTGCAATTGTCTGTTGCTCTAATTCTGATGCTATGGGGCTACTCTTGTATATCATGCACATTTTATGCAGGGAACCACTTACACTAACACTTGTGTGTCAACAGTCGTCTCTGCAATGTTGATTGATTTTGTAATAGGGCAGACTCAAGTTCCAATATTTTAAGTACACCCCGTCACAGAAAGGATTGCTACTGCGACCTGCCCTGCATGCTCATAGCGGACAGCCTTCACATGAATTGCTATGGATTCCACCTTTTATCTGCAAGTGCCAAAGCCATACGGAATCCCATGTGGATTCCAGTATCTCCACCTGCATGAAATTTCAGTGCAGGGGGAAATGAAGGCGTTGATGCACGGATTGTCTGGGTAAGATTTATTCTTGCACTCTTTTACCCAGCTCTATCCATCAACTACACAAAACTTGAAAAGTTTGCAATTTACTGGGGGAGGCCATGTCTCCACCAGAACATTATGAACCGGCAAGCACTTTGCCTGCATTGTGAACTGGTGAACGCTTTGTCTGCAACTAAATGTGCCCTTTTGTGTTTTTATGTTTGAGGGTCATTTTATAGTAGCAATTGCATGCAAGAGAGCACCCACATTACCACTTATAAGCTATTGAGTCCCCTGTAGGCAGTTTTCAACTTTTGCAATGAGTAGTGCAAAAGTAGAGTTCAACCAGTCTAAATTGCCTTTACTCTTTACTTTTATTCTCTGTCAAAAAATTAAATGCTGCCTGCATTTTACGCTTTGCAGATGGCATTTACCAATGGATTCCCAATGAATCTGCATTCTTTTAGCGTGTGCTAAATGGAGGCGGATTCTATAGGAATCCATTTGCATACGCCTGCATGAAAATCTCATGCATGTGTTAAAGTTCTTTACTTTCAACAAGGAGTTGGAAACTGCTCCAGAGGAATTAACTCTGGTTAATGCTGCTTCTTTGCCTCGAAAGCAAATGAAAATTGAATGGCGAGTTAAATGTAGATGCAAAAGCATTACGCCTTGCTTTTGCGTGTTCATTTACCATTACACCCAATATACAATGACGCTGTTTATGTCTCAAATACCTTCTGCAATGTGGAAAAGGGCTCACGGCAGTTCCTGTTGTGCATCGTTAGGGCAAGGACTCTACACTCAATACAGACTAGGGTTGTGTTTTTTGTGTGTTGTGCAGGTGGTGTTTTCTGTTACATGCTTTTTCCACTTTTTCATCTGAATCTTAGTATGCTGCGTTTGTAGGAATGTGACGTTGTGTGGATGTGTCTGCGTGTGTGGGGGGAACTAAAGGTTGGAAGAGGAGAAGGTGCATTGCTTCTTGCATTATTTCTCTTTTTATTATCAGTGTTGTCATCAGTGTGTGATCTGACAGCGTTTGGGGGATGCAATATATTCCACGCCCTCAACTTCCCATCTTTGTGGAGGAAAAGCAGAGAATACATTTTCTGTGCATATGGCTGCATTCCACATGTGTTCTATGTACATGGTGCCTGGTGCGTAGATACATGTTTTGCATTATGTGTTTTTTTTGGCTGCTTTTGGTTAGCCCATGTGTGTGTGTGCTTTGTATGCTTGATTTTTGTGTTTGCCTTCTACATGGGGCTCCAGTGAGTGGTGGGAATCTGTAGCATGTGGCACATCGATACAGCACGCTGTGGTCCACCAGTGACCCCAGCAATGCGATCATGGAACATTACACCTTGAAAGTGGTGAACGCCCGCCATCCTCTGTGTCACTGCTATGTGTGGTGCTCTTCTTGCTGTAGATACTCCCAGATGTAACTGTTGGGAGGTGGACGCCTGGTGGCCCTGGTCCCCTTAGGTCTCACTCCTGGGGAGGTGACATCTTGGTACACTAGAAAGAAATACTGTATTTTTCTGGTGGGAGGTGTGGGCCTTGCTGGCCTGAATTCACCTAAGTTTAACTCTTGGTGCTGCATAAAGTGTGCTGGTGGGGAGATGGACTCCTACTGGCCCAGTTCCACCTTGGTTTCCTCCAGTGAAAGGTAAACCCCTGGTGCTCTGACGTACCCCAATGTTTGCTTCTGGGTTGGTGGTCTACTCACCTTCCCTTGCTCTCCTTCCAGGGCCTTCCTCAGCACACAGACTGGAACCCTTGTGAGTGCCACCCTCTTCTCCACGGGCCTATGGCTGTCCGGAATCCTCTTCTTCCGGCAAGCCACAAAGATGCTACTGTCCTACCACGGCTGGATGTTTGAGCCCCATGGAAAGACGAGCACCAGCACCAAGATCTGGGCGGTAAGTGGTGTCAGGTGTGTGAGGATGCAAGACCAGGTTTAATGTTTCCAGGCATTTCCTTGAGTGACCTCAATTATTTATCCTTTTATGTACAAAATAGCAACTTTGTTCCTCCATTTAAGATAGTGCCTATATTAGTACACAAGAACTGCCTTTTTTTAAGCGGAGCACCCGGGTTTACGCCTTCATGAGATTTTCATGCAGGTGTAAAATCGATGGATTCCCAAGGGATATGCATCACAATTGCACCTGCTCAATAGCAAGTGGATTCCACTGGGATCCTTTATAAAACGCTGGCTGCAGAGTGTAATTTGTAGGTAATGTTTCATTGCTCTCAAATCACCACGCTCCGAGCAGCCTCGCGGCTAGATGCCGCCATCTTCCCCCACCAAGGAATGAGGTAAGTTGTGTCCCACTTCCTCTCCCTCCTCCCCCATCCACAGAATTCCCTCCCTCCCCCCTATACCCACTTACCTTTGTTGAAGTTAATTTCGGGAGAGGACGCGCTGGTAATACTTCTTTCGCCAGCGCGTCCGCTCCCGATCTGCAACAGTCCAACATGGAAAGGAAGAGGAGACTCCATGTAGTCCCTTCTCTCCTTTCAAGGCCCATAGTTACAGGCTTGGGCCTGTAACTATGGGCCCCGAGGCATTAGCTGACTCGGTAATGCCCCCGCGGCTGGGGGCCTATTGCTTAAAAGTTCCACATTGATGTCTTGGCCTGCAGAAGCTGTGAAGGGGCACAGAAAAAAACAACAGCCATTGTTGGTCCAAACACGGGACATTTTGTTCAAAATTACGGACGTTTCCGGCCCAAATGACTCATTCTCAGCTAGAATCAATAGGTCGCAAAACTATCCTTTGTTCTTCCCAGTCATGGAAGTGTAGCTGAAGAGTAGAGACCCATAACAGGTAGGTATTAGCTAAACCGTGGCCTTTAAGTCCAGATGAAGCAGAGCCTACCAGTGTACTGGGCCAGGCTTGAGCCTATTGCTGCTGCAGGGCCACCAGAGCCTTCCAGCCTGACCTGCACAGTGATTCTATGGTATTGCTCTGCAGCACATGCAGGTACCCACACAAGGCTTCTGCTGGCAGGGCCTAAAATGCTAAAGAGCATGTCCACCTCCACCGAGGGTGCAGTAGAGCTGACCCGCAATGCACGGGGACCCCCTCATCCCCAAGAGGCCTGTGGTTCTGAATAGAGTCATGCCACTTCAGCTACATTACTACCACCCCATGTCTTGCGTTCAGAGGAAACTACAGTACTTACAGACAACAAACTGTTCAGCCCTTCCTGTAGGCATAAACCACAGTAAGGAGCAATGCTAATTTTACTAGCACACATTCGGCCCGATTCATGGGATTTTTAGCACGGTGCAAAGTGACTTTGTATTGGTGCAAAGTGACTTTGCGCTACCAACAAACACCCAGGCAAACTCCCTTTGCACTGCAAAACTATCGTGACCGCTCATCTTTGTGCTAAGGCCCTACTGGCCTGACAGGTTATCCAACAAGAGCCCTTAATCAAGAGCTGCATTCACGAATACATTTTCCCAAACAATACACACGCCTTGAAAGAGACCCATGTCGGGTCGAAATGCGTGTCGGCTTTAAGTGTGTAATAAATCACTGTCATGTCTGTGAAACAAGTGGCTAGACTCCTCAGTTATTACTTGACAATTCATGTCACATCACAACCCTCATTATCACTATTCCAGCGCCTGGGTGAACGGGACTTACCAAAACCCACTTCTAAACTCACCGAGATAGAAGAGCACTGTCTCTAATGAGCCTCTCACCGGCTGCAGGACCCACCTTAATCATCTAGCTCAGCGCAGTGATCTATATATTCTAGTGCTCTACTGCCTTTCCCAGTACTGCAAAAATACACTTTGCACCACTCTGTGAATCAGGCGGTTTGTTGGCAGTGCACAGTCACTTTGCATCTGGTGAAATTTCCATTAATCAGGTCAATTGTCTCCTGCACACCGCCCACAACCTCACCATGCACCTTGGTGAGTAGGTGCTCGTTGTGGTGAGGAGGCTTCCTAGGCTGAAGTAACATTTGGCTAAAGAAGCAGAAGGAGTACGGATTGACAGACACAGAAACACAGCACCATGGGGGTGGGGGATGGAGGCACTGACTCATCACTCACGATTTACAATTTAGCCTTTGTGTGGAAACTTGATGCCCTGTTTGATATGGAAGGTGCAAGGCTTGGAATAATACTTTCTTCCACAGCCTCGGGCACTCCCAAAGACTGATGTATGGGGCCTGGCGGTCGTCTCTTTAGTGGCTAGAAGTAGTTAAAGGCACTATATGTGGGCACTATATGAGGGACTTCTTACAGGGTTTATGGTTCACCATTGATCACCAGCTGAGCTCTAATTGCTTGTGTTGCCAGCCAAATGGTGGTTTGGGAACAGCCCTGCATGATATCTTATTTTACCTTTGTATCGTTGTGTTGACTTATTTTTCTGTATGAGAGTAATGCAGCCTATGTCTGTATACAGTTGCATTACTCTGGCATTCTCAGCTCCCCATTCTTCACATGTGATACTAAACAGTAGGGAAATTGACCCAAGGCCTGTGTCAGAGCAGTGAAAACGTCTGGTATGTCCGATTGCATGTGCACCAAAAAAGCCAATCCCTAACCCCATGTCCAGTACCCGTGCCCCCGTTTTACCCCCTCCCTCAAGAAAGTGTGTTAAGAGCAGCCCAGAAGCTTGTGCAGTTAGATTGCTTTT
Source organism: Ambystoma mexicanum (assembly GCF_040938575.1). Lineage (NCBI taxonomy): Eukaryota > Metazoa > Chordata > Amphibia > Caudata > Ambystomatidae > Ambystoma > Ambystoma mexicanum. The sequence goes on along the minus strand of NC_090936.1, from coordinate 969,950,423 downwards.
ACTAGCGGTCAGCGACCGCCAGTGAATTTGTGTGCTTGCAGTGGTCTGCTGGATTCCTTGCCTGCATTCTAGATCTAGAGGATTTGAAAGATTGGCTTCTCTCAGAGGACAACTCTCAGACTGTTCATCCACTGTAACTTTTACATTGGTTTTAGGCAGTAGACTCATGGTAGCTATAATTTCTCCAGCATGGGTCTGGCATGGATTCACATGCTCATGAATATTCCCTGTCGTCAGGCTGGGAATCCTCGGTAAAGAAAAAATCAGTATCAGTTTCGTTTCTGATCTGTCTTTCTTAGTAGCAACCAATCACTGATCTCTGGGTCATACTGCCCCCAGCCAATGACTGCCCTCTCCCTAAGCCCTGCCTCTGGCAGCCATCCTCAGATTTTTACTGCACGCTCAAGTGTTGGGAGTCCTCGTGTTTAGCTCTCGAGTTTTTTACTTTTCAGGAGATTGTCTCATTTTTTCAGTTTAATCGAGCCTCAAGCTCCACCGATTCTACTTCCGATAACCGGGACCCGTTTCAGAATTCTTCTACGTCCCTCAAGGGTGAAGTTTTTGTCGAGTTTACACTTCTTGGAGGATTACGGAAGGTCTGCGGCCTACTTCAACGGACATGGGCCAGGACAAAGGAAGCTCGATGCCCGGATCCAAGCTGGTCAGGAACTGCCCTGGATGCGGATTATATAACGTTTTCAAGGAGGACGAGCATTCGCGATGTCTCTACTGCCTCCATGGGGACAAGACACACGTGGAGAAGGACTGTGCGTTCTGCAAGAACCTTTTGGAACGGACCAAACAAGATCGTAGTTCCCGCCTCGCCTCCTGGCTGGAAAAGGGCACAGCAAGTGAGAAGGCGAAGAAGAAGGCTGAGCGGGCTTCTAAGTCCTTTAAGTGTGCCCCGGCGACGGGGGCCCAACAGAAGGCCAAGCACCGTGAGTCCGCGGGCTCCGGGAGCGCCAAATGGTCGGGCTCTTCGGTTGCCAAGCAGGGCGCTACTTCCCCGGCACGTTCGTCCACAAGCCAGCGGTCTGGTTCGGGGAAGAGGAAGTCCGAGAACCCAGGTAGGCCGCTAGAGCGGACCTGGTCGATCTGAAAGGGGGAGCGAGGCGTTGACCCTCCCCCCAAGGCGAAGTTCCAGGATGCACCTAAGGTGGTGAGGGCCTTGATCCACCCGGCTAAGGCCTCTACCGCAGGGGTCTCTGCGACCTTGGCGGAGCCGGCTGAGGTTACGCCAATGGAAACGGCCTCTGGGCCCAGAGTATCCCTGCCGCCGCGGAGGGAATCCTCTTTCCAGCCCACCGCTAAGACCCCTGTGAAGCCCCCGGCTGAAAAAGAGGGGGGGGGGGCGGTGACCGTTACAGACTCGGAATCAGCCTCTGTGGAGGAACTGGTGGAGACCGAGAGGGGCCTCAACGAAAGGTCCATAGGCCTCAACGAGAGGTCCCTGCTGACGTGATCGAAGATAGCGACGAGGAGGACGAACAGGGCCCAGTGGAACGGCCATCCCGTCCGTCGCAGCCATTGCCCGAGCCCCAGAATAGCTCGGCGGCCATTTTGTTGGCAATCCAATCCTTATGTACGAGATAAGGACGAGATTACCACGGACCCCGACGGAGGATCCAGAACCAGGCCTGTCGGGAAACCCTCCGAACAAGCGGAGGAGAGTCCACCCCTCTCCGCCCTTCGTGCCCGCAAGGCCGGTGGACCCCTCATACCCCTCGCCGGGAGAGGATACGGCGACGGATACGGCGACGGGGACGGACGACGACGACGGCGGCGATGACGCAGCAGACATCCCGTCGTCACCGCCCCCGCGGGCGTCCCCAGCCGACGAGGTTGGCTCTTTCCACGCCTTGATAACCAGGGCATCCAAGCTCTTCCAGCTCTGCCTTGAAGAACAGAAAAAGGAGGGGTTTCTGTACCAACGGCAAGAGGCTAAGAGGAAGACGGTCCTCGCGGTCCCTTTACTCGACGACATCTGGGACGAGGGGCTTGCTGTCCTCAAGAACCCTGCCACGATACCCGCCAAGAGGGAGAGGTACGAGAAGAAGTACCGAGTCCCCGATGCCGCCACCTTGTGCCTCAGGGCCCAGCCCACGCCGGACTCGGTCGTCTCGGCAGCGGCTAAGAAGAAGGGATCGGGCGCGGCGGCTTCAACTTCCACTTCCCCGCCAGACAGCGAGGGTAAGAAGTTGGACTCTATGGGACGACGAGTCATCTCGGCGGCGGCGACGATTAAGGCAGCCAATGCCTTAGCGATCGTGGCCCGCTACGACAGGGAGCTCTGGTTCAAGATAGCTCCCCTGCTCGATTTCCTGCCTGATGACAGAAGGGCGGAGGCCCTAGAAATTCTGCAGGAGGGCGAGGTGGCGTCGGATTACGCCATCACGGTGGCAACGGACATTGCCGATACCAGATTTCGTCAACTGGGCAACAGCGTTTGCCTCCGACGACGAGGATGGCTCAAGGCGACAGACTTTCACCAGGACGTCCAGACCAGAGTGTTGGACATGCCGTTCGACGGCAACAACCTCTTTGGTAAGGCGGTGGATGAGTCTTTACAGGCCATCAAGACCGACTCTGAGACGGCCCGGGCCCTTGGAGTGCTCAGCAGCGACGGCCCTTTCGGAGCTCTGGAGGCAGACAGGGTGCCTCCAAAGGATCCAGCGGTGGCTCCTCCACCTACCGCCAGGTGGCCTGCTCCTCTTCCCAGGAGGCCTACAGAGGTTGCGTCAAGCAAGGGGGTTCCCGCCTTCGTCCCCAAGGATGCCAAGGCGGCAAGGCCGCTTCCAAGCAAGACTGAACCGGCCGGGTGGTCGGGCCCCCACCGAAGAACCCCAGTGGGAGGCCGACTGACGAAGTTCGTCAGGGTGTGGGAGTCCATCTCCACCGATCGTTGGGTGTTGGACACCCTGGCCAACGGGCACTCGCTGGAATTCCTAAAGAAGTGCCCTTGCATTCCTCCTGTGGCCAGGAAGGAGAATCACGTCCCTCAACTGCTGTTGGAGGTAAAGGCGATGCTCAAGAAAGGTGCCTCGTCCCCAGGAGGCTCCGGGGCTCCGGAGTGTACTCAAGGTACTTCCTTGTCAGGAAGAAGACAGGCGGTTGGCGCCCCATCCTAGACCTGCGTCGGTTAAAAAAATCCATCAAGGCGCAGAAATTCAGGATGGTCACCCTCCAGCACGTACAGGGACAGCTGGAGGAAGGCAACGTCCTATCGTCGCTGGATCTGGAGGATGCCTACTTCCACATCCCCATTCTAGAAAGGCACAGGAAGTTCCTCAGGTTTGTGGTTCAAGGACGCCACTACCAATTCAGAGCCCTACTGTTCGGATTAAAGTCGGCACCCAGGGTTTTCCCCAAGTGCCTGGCACCAGTAGTGGCGCGGCTGCGCCTGCAGGGGATCCACGTCTACCCCTACCTGGATGACTGGCTAATCCGAGCAAGGTCAAGGGAACTCGCCGTCGATCATACGTCGAGGACCGGCCGGTTGCTCACAGTGCTATGGGTTCTCCATCAACTACCCCAAATCCCACCTGGTTCCGTCACAAGTAGCACTGTTTTTGGGGGCGAAGCTCGATACAGTGGAGCAATTGGCCTCCCCTTCAGAGGAGAGGACCGAAACCATCCTGGGCAAGGTACGGCGACTGTTAGCCACAGACGTGGCCAGGGTGAGGTGCATCAAGTCCCTTCTCGGGATGATGTCCTCATGCATCTACCTTGTACCCCTTTGCAGACTTCGGATGCCTCCGCTACAGGAGTTCCTCGACGCCCGCTGGTTTCAAGCGGGGGCTGCTTCGAGGACAGGATCCCCCCGACGAGGTGTTCCGTCGGGCGATTCTATGGTGGGGCAACCGGGCTCACCTCACGACGGGCACAGACTTTCAAACCCTGGCGTTTCAGGAGACGTTGACTACGGACGCCTCTCTGGAGGGTTGGGGGGCCCACACCGGAGATCTCCACGCAAGAGGCCTTTGGCTCCCGGAGGAGAGGTCTCTTCACATCAACATCTTGGAGCTCTGTGCAGTGTTCTGGGCGCTCAAGTCGTTCCTCCCGTCCCTCAAGGACAAGGTGGTGAGGATCTTCACCGACAACACCACCACAATGTTCTACATACGGAAGCAGGGAGGCACCAGATCCCAAGCCCTATCCAAGGAGGCCCAGGATCTGTGGCACTGGGCCGTCGCCCAGAGGATGTTTCTGGTTCCCTTCCACCTTGCAGGTATAAAAAACACCATTGCCGACTCACTAAGCCGGGAGCTGCGCTTGTGCCACGAGTGGGAACTGCACCAGGATCAAGTGGATCGACTCTTCCAACGATGGGGCAAACCCCAGATCGACCTGTTTGCGACGGCGATGAACTCCAAGTGCCAGAGGTTCGCCAGCAGGTTCCCACAGCCGAGGAGCATGGGCGATGCTTTCTCGTTCCCTTGGGACGGCCTGTTTCTATACGCGTTCCCTCCGTTGCCTTTGCTGCTCCGCCTCATCAGCCAGCTCAAGAAGTCCAGGTGCAGGATGATCCTCGTCGCACCGGCGTGGCCGAGGCAGATCTGGTTCCTGGACCTTCTGGACTTGTCAACGTCCCCGCCAGTCAGGCTGCCGGCGGACGTGGATCTTCTCTCCAGAGAAGGAGGTGCCATTCTACACCACGACCCACCGTCGCTGAACTTGCAGGCCTGGCTCCTGCAGCGCTAGAGTTTGGAGGGTACGATATCCCGGCTGATTGCAGAGAGGTTCTTGCAAAGGCCAGTGCGTCCTCAACTCTCAAGTGTTACGGTCATAAATGGAAGAGGTTCTTTGTCTGGTGCCGTGCACAGAAGATTAACCCTCTGCGGATTACGGCCCCTCAAGTGCTACCGTACTTACTGACGCTGGCGAAAGCTGGACTGGCTCACGCCTCCATAAAAATACATCTGGCTGCCATCTCCCGATATACCAGGACTACGTGACAGGCGTCCTTGTGGTCTCATCGCCTGGTAAAGGAATTTATGAAGGGACTATTCCGTTCATTCCCGCCGGTGAAGGCTCCTGCCCCGGCGTGGCAACTTAATGTGGTGCTGACCAGGCTCATGGGAGCCCCATTCGAGCCTATGCATTCGGCGCCCTTGAAGTTCCTGTCATGGAAGACAGTGTTCCTCGTGGCCATCACCTCTGCACGACGAGTGGGAGAGATTCAGGCCCTATCTTGCAAGCCTCCATACTTGACTTTTCATGACACAAGGGTAGTGCTTAGGACGCACCCCTCCTTCATGCCCAAGGTGCCGTCGGACTTCCACCTCAACGAGCCCTTGGTGTTACCAGTTTTCTTCCCGTCGCCTTCGACGCCGGCCGAGAGGACTTTGCACTCGCTGGATGTAGCTAGAGCGCTGAAGTTCTACGTGGACCGCACAAAGAGTTTTCGGAAGACGTCACAACTATTTGTGAACTTTGGGTCTGTGAATCAAGGGAAGGCTCTATCGAAGACTTCCATTTCCAGATGGCTCTCCGGCTGCATCATGCATTGTCACTGGTTGGCAAAACGACTGCTGCCTGGCCGTCCGAGAGCCCATTCGACCAGAGTGATTGCTGCTACCACGGCGTTCCTGTCTGGCGTACCCCTGCTGGACATCTGCAGGGCTGCTATGTGGAGGTCGACGCACGCCTTCACAAGATTCTACTGCGTCGATCGGGACTCCAGGGAGGAGTCCAGGGTCGGCCAAGCAGTGCTGCGCAACCTGTTCGCTTAAGGTGAGCCCGGTGAGGAGGTAAGAGATGCTTAATGTTGAGTTGTTGTAGTGCTTAATGTTGAGCCTGTTGCCACCTCCCGTGGTTGTGCATGTGTATACTTCTATGTATTCTTTTATTCATGAGCATGTGAATCCATGCCAGACCCCATGCTGGAGAAGGATCAAGTTACTTACCTGTAACTGTTGTTCTCCAGCATGGGTCTGGCATGGATTCACATGCGAACCCTCCCACCTACCCCTCGGCGGCTCTTCACTTGGTCATACTGCCACTTGGCGTGCTACCAAATCTGAGGATGGCTGCCGGAGGCGGGGCTTAGGGAGAGGGCAGTCATTGGCTGGGGGCAGTATGACCCAGAGATCAGTGATTGGTTACTACTAAGAAAGACAGATCAGAAACGAAACTGATACTGATTTTTTCTTTACCGAGGATTCCCAGCCTGACGACGGGGAATATTCATGAGCATGTGAATCCATGCCAGACCCATGCTGGAGAACAACAGTTACAGGTAATTAACTTGTTCCTTAGTTTTTGCTTCACAACGGATGATAGCCAATTTACTGCGTTAGTAGCCCAACATAACGTTTTGGTTACCATTGGCATACTAATGTATTTATTTAAGTCTCCTCTCTGCCATTTTGTTTCTTGGCCTTCCTTCGTTTAGGGAAACTATTATGCAGGCCTAAAATGGATGCTGTGCTCCCTCTGAGTCCAGCCCAGTCAACTGTAATGTGGAGTGCACTGGTTTAGACAGTCCCTGGCCTCGGACATGGCCTATACACATCCTGATGCGGTGGTCCTGGGTGTTTGGTGTTTATTGTGGCCACACTAATTGGCTGGTAGCCAAAACCTTTGTTGAAACCCCTTTGTGTAATTGTGTGTATTGGATCTCTAGGGGACACTGTGTTCCTACACTAAATTCTATTTGGATTTTCAGGCCTGCAGCAGGGTGGCTTATCTGCTGGGGCTTTATTATTGTGAAGAGCTTGTTACTGCATTTTCAGAACCAGGTCTGGCCATAATGTCTGAATCCTCTGCCCGGGAGTAGCTATGGTCCAGACTTTTGTCTGCTGGACGTCCATTATGAGCTATCTTTGTCCTCCCCCTGGTCCTCCTCATTGGCTGGATCTGGCTTCCCGAACTGGGGCACTTTTCTGCGTTTTAAGTCCAAGATCTGGAAGCTGGTGCTCCTGATTTTATCTCTATTTGTAAAGTCTTGCATTGCCCACCAGCTTATAAAAATACCTTGTTTTCATTGTTTCACTTGTGGCTTGTATTGTATTACTCTCTCTTCTAGGAGTGGAATGAGTCATTGTGGCTCGTAATGTGTGTCTGACCTAATCCTGCCTTTTTGGTCCCATCTACATATGTCTGCTAGAGTTCTGATTTTGTCCCCCTATGTTTCTATGTAGCCACTGTACAGTGTGCATTTGTATCACCCATGTTACTATGTGCTACAGGGTTAGGAGTGTTATTATTGTTTGTGTGGCATCTTAATAACTATGCGACTGCAATATTTTGCCGTGTCTAGTGCTCCAATGTCCCTCTTTATCCCTAGATTATATGTGTAGCACCTATCACCAGATAGCGGTCTCACCACATGATAGTGGTGGGTGGATTGGATCAGAACTGATCACTGTTGTTCTTTATAGGTACACTGGTTCCATCAAGCGCTATTTGTACCTATTTTGGAGTTTATATGTGTGAATTTAATAAAGTATATGTTTTTAGTATGTCGGAATTAGGTGGTTTCTTTGGTTAACAGTGTGGGCTACCCGAACTGAACTACCAGCCCTCTTCTGTCCTTAAGTTAAGCCTGACTGCTCTGTGATTTCTACGACCTTAAGAGAGGTTTGGCTTCCCGTTGTGGTTGGATTTGTTGTTTCACCATTAGGTTTGATGGCTGCACATCCCATACCTGTTTGAGCGGGGAGGCAATTTTGATACCACTAAAAATGTATTCGATGCAAGTGGTCCCGGCAATGTCCATTGGAGCTGAGTTATGGGGATGGGCGGATTGTGCGTCTGTTCAAGTGTCTGAGAATACATTCTTTAAAAGTCTATTGAGCCTGTCCATTAATGTTCCCTCTGTACCAGCTGCGCTTGAAGTAGGGCAAGTCCAGATCAAACACATAATTATGCTTGCTCCTGTGCTATACTGGCAGAGGATTAGAATTCGTAGGTTTGTTCACCATATACGGAAGGACTGGAAGAGCTGCTTTCCTCGGCTGGAGGTAGATCGCTGCCATGGGTCATCCATGTGCAAACTATGCTTAAGAGCATTGGACTTTCTGACCTATGGTCAAACCCCACAACATTAGGCTCTGCTTATAAAAGCTGTGCCAAGTCTTCCTTTACTCATTGGTCATGGGGCAGGATGATTGACTTTTGCCTCATCAGTAAGCGGGTGGCTAAATATCTTTCGATTCAAGAAATCTGAGGCTTTGAGCAGTGTTTGGACCTCCATTTGAATGCGAAAGAAAAGAGGATCTTTTCGAAATTTAGACTGTGCATTTTGCCGTTTGCGTGCTACACTTGTACATGGGGGGTGAATGTGTCTTCTGTCTGCCCATGCTGCCCTGCACCAGTGAAGGATGAGATGCATTTCTTCTGTTTTTGTCCTGCTTATGTAAGGGAAAGAACCCATTGGCAGAAACCAATCTGGTTGCGCATAGATGTAAAATCTTCTGCTGAGCTGGTTTCATTGAAATGTGGTACCTCATTAGTTGAGATTAAAGAAATTGTAGCATTTTTTAATTATGCTTTTAGGAAACGGTTTTGTGTGCTCTAAAGTAAAATAAAATAAAATAATAAAACAAATAAATTATTTATGATGTTTTGTATCTTTTTTAAGTTTGTCATCACTATGTTTGCTGTGCGTGATCTTTTATGGTGGGAAGTCGCCGAAAAATAAGGATTTTAACTAACTGTGTCTTGAGCATAGCATTTGTAGTAGCATTATGGGCAAAGCCAACATGATAAGTGTTCTTATGAGGCAATACTGGCCTACATTGGTTCAGCCAGTAGAGACATGTGTTTCTATATTGGGCTTGGCATTTTACTGGCATTATGGGCAAAGCTAACATGTTGAGTATTCTTACATTGTTGTAAGGGGCAACATTGGTGCAGGCAGTATGGGCATGATGCATACAGCCCCTGTCATAGCCCCTTTACTTGCATTATGGGCAAAGCCCACATGAGTGTTCTTATTTTGGAGTGGGGTGTTACATTGATGCAGGCAGCATGGACATGTTTGTTACAGTTTCCTAGGCATAGTATTTTTTACTGGCATTATGGGCATAACCAACATGATGAGTCTTCTTATGAGGGGATACTGGCCTACAGTGGTGCAGCCAGTATGGACATGTGTATTTATGGTGGGCATAGCATTTTACTGGCATTATGGCAAAAGCAAAAATGATGAGTGTTTACCTAGGGCGCTACATTGGTACATATAGTATGGACCTGTTTTCTTAGAGTGGCATATAATGTTTACTGTCATGAGCAAAGCCAGCATAATGAGTGTTCTTATGTGCACATACTGAACCACATTGGTGCAGGCAGAATGTGCATATTTTCTTACAGTGGCATATCATTTGTATTGCAAATATGGGCAAAGCCAACATGAGTGTTCTTATTTGGACATACTGGCTTAAATTGGTGCAGTCAGCATGAACATGTTTGTGTACAGTGGCATAGCATGATGAGTGTTCTTACAAGGGGTGAGAGCTAGATTGGTGCAGGCACCATGGTCATTTTTCTTATAGTGTGACATGCACATCATGTTTACTGGCATTATGGACAAAGGTAACATGACAAGTGTTCTTATGTGGGGTGGGGGCATATATTGGTGCAGGCAGCATGGGCGTGTTTCTTGTAGTGTCATGTTTCTACTAGCATCATGGGCAAAGCCAACATGACGAGTATTCTTACATGGGGTTGGGGGGGCTACATTTGTGCTGCACCATTGACATGTTATTTGCAGTGTGGTGGGCATAGCATTTTTTACTGGAATCATGGGCAAAGCCAATATGGTAAGTGTTCTTATGTGGGTGCAGGGGGCCTCCATTGGTGCCGGCAGCATGGACATTGGTTCTTAAAGTGTCACGCGCATAGCATTTTTACTGGCTTTTAGTGAGTAACACCAACATGTTGAGTGTTCTTACATGGTGGTAAGTGATACATTGTTACATGAAGTATCAACATGTTTCTCCAGCATTGGATCTTTCATGGATTCACATGCTTAGAATATTCCCTGTCGTCAGACTGGGACCCCTCGGTACACATATATAGCCTTTTCCAATAGGAAAACTTCAGATACTTTTGTGTCCTATCTACGTCCTTTTAGGACCCGCCTACGCATGCTCCGTAGGCCGTACCAGTATAAGAGGCCCACCCCTGCGGCTCCCCTTCAGATTTCAACCTTCTCCAAAGTAGTGGGATCTCCTCGCGTTGTCTTACTATTTTGTACAAGGTTGCATTATTGGAATTTGAGTAAAGAAAATGTCCTCCGTGTCAGGAAAAGCGCTATTCCGTCCATGTGCGACGTGCGGCTTGAAAAAAGTTTACGAGGGGGACGGACATATGGATTGTATATATTGCCTCCACCCTCATCATTCGGCGGATAACTGCGACATATGCAAAGGGTTTTCTCAATAAACCCTCAAAGACCGGAGTCGATGACTGGTGGCATGGCTGAATGATGGGGCGGGGGCATACCCCCCTTCGGAGGTAGGCTCCACACAGTCGGCGAAAACACGCCGCGCTACCTCGTCGGAACCACCGGCGAAGAAATCTCGACCGACGGAAAAGAGTCGTCTGGAAGTCACTCAACTAGAGACTCCTCGTCAAAGAAATCATCATCATCAAAAAAGCATGAAAAGGAAAGGAAATCCTCCTCGGGCGATCATCATAGATCGACCACGAGTCGAGAGTCGAGTAAAAGCAAGCCAAGTGTGGAAAAGGCGGGAGCGCCAAAACCACCTGCTAAGTCACCGTCGTCGTTCCAGTCATCGGCCTCCACCCTGCCACTTCCGCAGGTGGCATCCACCGTCCCGCCGACAACGGCGTCGACGATGGCCTCGTCCACGGGGGTCCTACAGGAGGTCTGGAGGCCTGAAGTTTTTGATCCGATCCCCCCGGATACTTTACTACAAGAACAGGCTGTGTTGCTGTCCTCGGAGGACGAGAACGAGAGAATAGCTGGCCCAGCAGACCTAGGGCTACGAGTGGCTGACAAGTCGTCGACGAGGGGATCCGTTATACCAGTATCTGCCCCTCTTCTCAATCCTCAATCTGTTTTGTCGTTGGAAATTCTGTCCACGCTTCAGTCTTTGTTACAGTCGTTGGACCAGAGACTACCTCAGGCAAACCTGCCACAGTCACCCGTCGACGAGCCGGGCCCGTCCCGTCAACCGACGCACCTACGCACGCCAATCTCAGCACTGGCACAAGAGGAAGGTGAGCTGCCAGATTCGGAGTCTGACAGGGGAGCCATGTTGGATATCTCATCACCCCCCTCCAGGGATCCAAACTGGGAGTCAGGCGGAGTTGGAAACCCCTAGAAGCCCAGCTCACCCGTCCCCTCCGGACGACATTGCGTCATTCCGTTCTATGATGGAGAGGGCATGCAAAGAATTTGGTTTGTCCCTGGAAGAACAGAAAAAGGACTATTTTTTGTTCGACCACATGGGTAAGAGAAGGAGGTCGGTGTTCTCGATACCAATACTAGACCATGTGTGGAAGGAGGGGTTGCAGCCAATGCGTCACCCGTTTTCAGAGCCAGCAGTGAAAGGACGCCTAGAAAAAAAGTTTAAGGCTCCAGAGTCTACCCCCAAGTGTTTATCCTCCCAAACAATGCCAGACCTGGTGGTGTCGGCGGCAGCGGCGAGGATGGCGAAGGCCCAGCACAAGTGCACGACTCCGCCTGAGAACGAAGCGAGACGCCAAGATGCCTTTGGCAAAAAAGTGCTATCCGTGGGAGCGACCACAGTAAAGGCCGCAAACTCTCTGGCAATTGTAGCCAGATACGATCGGGAAATGTGGCACAGGCTAGCTCCGTTGCTTGATCATCTTCCGGAAGAGCATAGGAAGGCAGCGATGTTACTTGTCCGAGAGGGTGAGGAAGCCTCAAATCACGCAATAAACTTAGCGGTGGACCTCGCTGAGTCAGGCTTCAAGCAAGTCAATAATGGGGTCGTATTACGTCGACAGTCATGGCTTAAGTGTACCTACTTCAGGCCAGAGGTACAATACAAAGTTTTAGATATGCCCTTTGAGGGAGACCTTCTTTTCGGTGAGAAGGTGGACGAAGCCCTGAAGGGAATGAAAGAGGACTCGGACACGGCACGTTCATTGGGTGCCCTACAGAGTGGCAGAAGCTACAAGTCTTTTTGTCCCTTTAGAGGGGCTTCAGGTAATTCAAGATTCTCTGCGTCTGGAGACAGATCCTTTGGCAGATCGGCTTACCCCTCCCAGGGATACAGACGTGCCTCCCAAACGGCAAACGGTCGCCGGAACTTCCAGACTTCCAGAAAAAGACCATCATATCCATCGTCGTCGAGAGACAAGCAAAATAAAGATCAGCAGTGACATACAACACACCGTTCTGGGGGGAAGAGTTTCAGCATATGTCGACGAATGGGAACGAATAACGACGGATCAATGGGTGCTGGATACTATAAGAAACGGACACTCTCTACAATTCAAACACAGCCCTCCGCAAATTCCACCCGCGTTCACCGCTCATTCCCATCTGAAGATACTGCAACAAGAGGTAACACTCATGTTAGCAAAGGGCGTGATAGAATTAGTTCCAACATCACAGAGAGGTCAAGGAGTCTACTCACGATATTTCGTCGTAAAAAAGCCGAACGGCAAATGGCGTCCCATTTTAGACTTACGCGATCTCAACAAGTCTTTAAAGAGCCTAAAATTCAAGATGCTCACTCTGCAGGAAGTGATCCGCGCCGTTCAAGAGGGAGATTTTCTAGCGTCCCTGGATTTACAGGACGCGTATTTCCATATTCCAATGTGTCGGAAACACAGGAAATTCCTAAGATTTGTAATAGGGCGGACTCAATACCAATTCACGGTTCTTCCTTTTGGGCTCAAGACCTCCCCCAGAACTTTCACGAAATGCCTGGCTCCAGTAGCGGCCTGGCTAAGGAAGCAAGGCCACCATGTATACCCATACCTCGACGACTGGCTGGTAAGGGGATCCTCCCCAGCGTCGACCAACACAAGTTTACAAGCCACCATGCAGCTTCTACAACAGCTGGGATTCGCCATAAACTTTGAAAAATGCTCTCTGCGGCCATCGAGAACGCTGGTATTCCTGGGGGCACAGTTCGAGACCCAGTTAGGGCTAGTGAAACCTTCTCTCGAAAGAATCTCAAGACTCAATCAACAAGCGTGCCGACTACAGCGAAACACCAAGATCTCAGTGAGAAAATACGTTTCGGTCCTAGGGGCCATGGCATCCTGCATCCATCTGGTAGAAAACTGTCGCCTATTCATGAGGCCGGTCCAGGAATTCCTCGCGGACCGATGGACGCAGGCTCAAGGATCGTGGTCAGACAGGATAACCATTGACGACGACAAGCTGCTTCGGACCCTTCAGTGGTGGCAGAGTTTCCACAATCTGAACAACTGTGTGACTCTACAGGAGCCGAAGTTTCAGCGAACCATAGTCACGGATGCGTCCCTAACTGGATGGGGAGCTCACATGGGTGCTCTCCAAACGCAAGGTCGCTGGTCTCCAACGGAGTCACTCCTACACATAAATGTGTTAGAGCTCAGAGCAGTACGATGGGCCTTGAAGGCATTCCTACCACACATCAAGGGTTCGCGAGTACGAATACTGACCGACAATACAACGGCCATGTTTTATCTGAGGAAACAAGGAGGGACGCGATCAAGAACCCTTTCCATAGAAGCCCAGAAAACATGGCATTGGGCATCAAAGCACAACATTTCCATCGTGGCTCATCACCTCCCAGGAGTGAGGAACTGCCAAGCAGACTCCCTCAGCAGAAGCATGGCCCGGATACACGAGTGGGAAATGGACACAGTTCACCTGATGAAAGTGTTCGAGAAATGGGGTCACCCCCCTCTGGACGCCTTCGCGACCAAAGACAACAAGAAATGCGAGCAATTCGCAAGCAGATGGCCTCAAGAGGGTTCCATGGGGGAGGCATTCTCCTTCCCATGGACGGACATGTTCCTCTATGCTTTTCCCCCGTTTCCCCTCATACGGAGGACAATACAGTGAATACGCAGATACAATTGCCGGGTAATTTTAGTGACACCATACTGGCCAAGGCAACCGTGGTTCTCCGACCTGCTTCACCTGTCGCTGGAACATCCCATAGCGTTTCCGAAAGTCCCGAACCTTCTATCCCGGGACAAAGGCACGGTGTGGCATCACGACCCAGACAGTCTCAACCTTACAGCCTGGCTCCTGACTTTTCGGAGTTCGGTGCTTTAGACATTTCGGAGGATTGTCAAAAAATTCTGCAGGCGGCTAGAGCCCCTTCTACAAACAAATCTTACTCCTATAAGTGGCAGAGGTTCTGTGAATGGTGTAGAGGACAACAGGGCCTACAACCGTTGTTGGTGACGCCGGAACAGGTTCTACCTTACCTGCTCCTCTTGGCGGAGAGGGGATTATCCTTCACATCGATAAAGGTGCACCTGGCGGCCATCTCGAGGTTCACAAGGAAGAGGCAGTCGTCTCCTCTATTTAGCGACAGACTTGTAAAACACTTCATGAGGGGTTTATTTCGAGCTTTTCCCCCGGTAAAACGTTTCCCCCCGACTTGGAGTCTCAACACAGTGCTGGCAGGCTTAATGAAACCGCCTTTTGAACCTATGGCCACGTCCGACATAAAATTCATTTCGTGGAAGTTGGCATTCTTGATTGCTAACACATCAGCTAGAAGAATCTCGGAACTGCAAGCGCTGGTCGTAGACCCGCCATACCTAAGATTCTTTAAGGACAAAGTAGTCCTGGCAACTAATCCTATGTTCGTCCCAAAAGTTCCGACGGTGTATCACAAACACTCGTCCATTGTTCTCCCTACTTTCTTCGCCACACCATCATCGGCAGCAGAAAAAGCTCTTCATACCCTGGACGTTAAGAGGGCTCTGAAATTTTACCTACATCGTACACAGGAACTCAGGTCTACTCGACAACTGTTCGTCGCATATGGTCCGTCGACGAGAGGAAAGCAATCTCTAAACAAGGATTGGCTCGATGGGTCTCATCGACGATTGCGTTTTGTCACTCTAAGGCCGGAAGGCCACTGCAAGGACATCCTAGAGCCCATTCTACAAGATCGATGTCCTCCTCAACAGCTTTATGGGCAGGAATTCTGCTGACGGACATATGCCAAGCTGCGGCATGGTCAGTGCCCCACACGTTTACCCGCCACTACTGCCTTGCCAGGCAGCATGCGGACGAGGTGCAGATGGGAAGAGCTGTCCTGCGCCATCTGTTTCAGTAAGGTAAGCTCCACGCTGTGGAGAATCTGTTGTCTACCTTTTTAATGACAGTGGCCCTCATTACGACCCTGGCGGAAAGGGGAAAACGATGGCGGAAATGCAATACCGCCATCGAAAAGCGCTCGGTGCGACTATGACCCGTCACCGCAAAGTACGAAGCCATTAGCGACACCGTAGTGAACGCCAACGCTAACTGCACTAAGCACGCGCGCGCGCACCATGCCAAACCGCAAACACCACCATGGTGCAACGGTACGCCAATTCCGACCCTAGCGGACATGTACCTAACGCCATCAGGCATGGCGGAATGGACCATTCCGCCATGGCGAGAAATACGGCATCGTGAACCAACCGTAAATGGCCCACTGAGTGCCTGTACTCCACTCCCTGGCCACATTGCACAACTCCTGGCAGGCGCAATGTACTCACACCATGCAACCAGTGAAATCTACAATTCACCCATGCATGCCAACGTAGAAATGCATGCAGGTGTTCGAAGCGCCCCGTGAGTGGGCATCCATGTACGGCATTTCACCATAGCCGTACTGATGCAGCACAGGCATGTGAAGGTACAAGACATCAAAATGGAAATCAAGAACACATGACACAAAACAACAGTAGTCCCCCATCGCTTGCCACCAGCGCAAGGCAACATCCAAAACAGCATCCTGAGGGGGATTGCACCAGACCTGTACTCTTGCCAGTAAACAAACCAACCATCAGCAGAAGCATGTACCACACAAGTTGGCAGAGTGACTGAGCAGCCAGGCACATCCCAAGAGGGGCCGATGGGAGCTGCAGGGCACAGATGGCATGAATACAGAAGCTATTCCAATGGACATGACCCCAGTCCCCCTCCAACAAACGCACGCAAACACAGGCACCTGTGACCAGCCACATTCTGAACATCCCATCATACCATCAATCGACCTGGCTGACAGGCACCAGTCGGCCAAAAGCCAATCCCCCGCCCCTGAACAGCACATCATGTAAACAGTCACAATGGCAGCCCCTATCCGTGACCACACTGTGCTACGTAGGCAAAAGCGGCCAGTACTGTACCACACAACTCAACTCAGAAGGCGGAACACAATGCAGATCATCTCGCAATACATACCGCCACAAATCGAAAATCGCCACATCACCTGCAAAGAATAACGCAACACGCCAAATATCGGAATACAATTTAAATGCACATCCAAATGACAAAGGCCTCACAGCAATTTGTAAAATAACACCAAAACATCCATCATCACCGAGGGCTGCATCTGCAATAATTGACCAGCTTCCACTTGTGTGACGCCCTGTACCATCATGGCACACAGGGCCAACATCAACGTTCCAAAAGGCAACATGGAAGCGGCAAGAACCGCAGGTCCGTCCCATGAGGCAGGCACTAGTCCAGCTGAAAGGCCGAAATGTTGCACCTAGCCACCAGAACAGCGTAAGGGCATGTGGCCCATTGGCGATCGTCCCATAAGATCGTAATGCTGCTCCACTGATTCACCCGAAGCTGCAGGTGTCGAGAGTAAAAACCATCTGGAGGAGTGGCGTACAGATGGCATCTGCAATAGGGCAGGAGATACCTGTCACCAAAATGAAACACAAATTAACCGATTGCACTACATGACACATGATGCATCACTATCTTCATTCAACACACCAAATCCACACCCATATGCATGCTAGCCCACTCCAAAGGAATATACACACCCCTAAATCAGTATCGATACATAACGAAACCAATCGAGATTAATACACCATTGGCAACGTCGGTTACTGTGCATGCGTCCGTCAAGATAGAACCCATGACATGGGATTAGTAACGTGCCTAGACACAAGTGTATGAAGGCGCGTCGAGACAGGGAGGATCCGACAAGGGCAGATAGACGTAAGTCCCACTATGGCAGCCTTGCATCACATAGCGCAGGGGAAGGGGATTGAATCAAAAAACACATGTACATGGCAGACCCTAAATGGAATCATCTGTCCATGCATCCATTCATCATTCCCTCATCCCGCAATGAAAACGCATGAACATTCACTCACATAATATGTGAAACTTCCATCGCGTCTGTGCGTAATGCAGTCTGCAAAAACCACTGTGCTCCTGGCCGGATCTGTAGTGTCGTGAAGCTAGATGGACTTGGGAACGTCCTGCCTTATCGTCCACTACGCTATTGCGCATCCCATTCAATTCATGTCATTCATTGCTTGCTCGTTATGGGCCCTGTCCCAAGGACATTCAACAATAGAACGTTACATTTCCAGGCAGACCTGTGGGCGTCTCCTCACCGCTACTTCGCAACCAAAAATCCTGGCCTTCGAATTCCTCACTTGCAACATTACGTCGAAAAGGCTTCTGTGAACGCTTGCATTCACAATTACATCAATGTAGTGCGGCTGTGTGTCATAATGCTAACTGGCTGCAATCACAAATGGGACGCCACGCCCGTCGGTGAAGTACGATACTGTGCTGCATGAGGGTCGGCCATCGATCGAGCCCTACATACCACTGACTCTTCACAGGTATGTAAGCGGCTGCAATCATAGCATGTGTAACAATGGGAGCATAGCATGAAAATCAGTCAAAGTACATCACACTGCCATCGGGATTTGATACATGATTCCAATCCCAAGATGCCATGCGGCCAAATGCAGCCTTACGTGCGGGACGTGCTCGGCCAGAAGGGATTGCATCTGCCACAGATTCATTCAATCAGCACAGGTGGAGGCCATACAGGCCGACAGCACATATATAGCAGACCCAAACCCCTCCCACAACCACTCCCACTCCAAAATGCTACCGGCAGGACTAGCGATGTTGGGCCTGGGGCACCAGATAGCACTGCAAGTGCTACAACTACAAGAAGACGACGAACAACAACAGGTACAACAACCGGGCGCACAGGGGAGACGGAGGAGAAGGAGGAGGAGGAGGGCAAGGCAGGGTCAGCAAGGCCCACAAGCACTGCCACTACCACCACGCAGGCGGCCCGCAATCCCACGCCTCCGAGCTGATCCGTTCAACCTCACTGCTGAGCAGATCCACACCCTCTACCGTTTGGACCGGGACACCATAATCGCCATTGTGGACATGACACATGCTGACCTCGTGAGCATGATAGATAGCCCAACCGCCATCCCACCCCTACTGAAGGTGGTGTCTGTACTCCACTTCCTGGCCACAGGCACCTACCAGCACACAGTGGGACAGTTGCATGGCATTTCACAGCCACTGTTCTCACGGACACTCTCCCAAGTGCACGATGCCCTCCTGAAGCACGCCGACGACCACATCACACTACCACGCACGTACCAGGAGATTACCAACGCAAAGGTGGGATTCCATGCACTTGGCGGCATCCCGGGTTGCATTGGTGCCATCGACTGCACCCATGTTGAATTGGTTGTCCCACATGCCATGGAGGTCCAGTACCGCAACCGGAAACAATTTCATTCAATCAATGTGCAAATGGTGTGTGACTCCAACAAGATCTTTACGCATTGTTGTGCCAGATTTCCAGGATCTACCCATGATTCTATGGTCCTGAGGAACACAAGAATACCACGCTACATGGAGCGACACGCAGGGCACAGATCCTGGCTACTCGGTGAGTCTCATTCCATGCATGACATCGTGGCCCATTTGATGCGTCAATGACCTTGCAGGAGGGGGGGGGGGCTACTTAGCACTATCATTCCACTGACACCCTTTATTCGTCCCATACAGGTGATGCCGGGTATCCACTGAAGAGATGGCTCCTTACACCAATCCGGAACCCACAGAACCAGCATGAGGAGGACTACAACCATGCCCACTCACGTAGCCGTGTGGTCATTGAACAGGCATTCGGCCTACTGAAGGCTCGTTTCCGCAGCCTCAGCAGGTCTGGCGGGGCACTCATGTACAGCCATGAGAGGGTTTCTAAGATGGTCATGGCATGTGTCATGCTGCACAACATGTGCATACGTAGGAATGTGCCCATGCCCCCTGACGCTGTACTGCATGCACCTGAAGATGATGATGATGAGGGTGGGGATGTGGAGGCACCCCAGGGAGTCCATGAGGCACAGGATGCACGTGCAATCCGACAGAGCATCATAGATGCATGCTTCTAGCAACCACGCATGGTGCCTATTACACGGAAAGGGGACCTGTGGCACTGTGTGTGTGTAGTACAGGCACATAGTGGACTGTACGCCTATGAAGGCCTCGTACGCAAATATCAATGTCCACACATGTCATTGGATGATAATGAAGTGCTGTATTGTTAATGTGATTTGATTCATACACCCTATGGACCCGCCACCCAGTGAAGCCCAACACACCCCCTCCACCCTACTTCCTCCCCCCCCAACACCAGTGTCCAGATATGCATGCTGCCTGTGGGTAGACGCTATTGCAAGCCCCCTCTACGGGTATCAGGGGCACCCCTGCCCGTGGAGCGCAGGTTCCTGCCAGATCTGCGTTGGGGGCTGCCCTGGACGGAACTTGCCACGGATGACGTCTCTGCCTGCTCGCGTCCATGCATGTCTCTGAGGGTTTGTGAGAGCTCCGAGAGCACACGGCGCACAGCAGCAAGTTCAGCACAAACGTCTTTGGACGTCGCATGCAGTTCCCCCCTCAGGCTCTCGGTGCTTTTCTCCATTTGTGCTCTCAGGCTCTCGGTGCTTCTCTCCATTTGTGCTCTCAGGCTCTCGGTGCTTCTCTCCATTTCTCCCCTGAGGCTCTCACTACTTTTCTCTATTTGTGCCCTGAGTGTCTCGGTGGATGTTTCCATGGCTGCCCTGGAACCCCCGCATTCATTTGCATGGTCCTTGAGTAGCGTGGACGCTTCCTGCTGTTGCTCGATCAGCAGGTCGAGGGACTGTTGCCTCTGCTGGGCCATGGACATTTGCGGTGGTGTGACAGGGGGGCTGCTCAACACATGTTGCCTTGGCACAGGACTTGTGGGGGTTGGCCAGTCGTCGTCTTCAGGGTGCCCCTGCGTGGTTTCGTCATGGTGTAGGGGATGGAACATGCAGGGGGATTGGGAAAGGTCATGGATGGTACCTACGTCGCCAGCACTGTTTTCCGTGTCGGAGCATGCTGGCATGACAGCTGTGTCACCTATGGTGCTGCTACCACCAGAGGCAGTGCCATCAGATACGTTCTTTGGGGGGACCTGTGGTGCTGGGGTTGTGGACTTGCTGGCTGCTGGGGTGCCTGTTGCAGTCCCCTCCAGTGTGCTGGCACTTGATTCCTGCTGCTGCCGTGTCTTGATCCTTGCACCTGAGGTGGAGGCTCTTGGGACGTTGGTCCTGGCCCTCTTTGCAGGCGTGCTGGTAGGGGTGTCCTGCAGCTCGTCGTTGGTATCGGACCCTGTGGTGGAGTAAAGAGGGGCGAGCGTTAGTTATGGGTCTGTCGGATTTGGAATGGCAACGTATCAAATGCATTGGGGTGGTACATGAGGCTGATATGGGACTGGGCCTTGGAGGTGGTCTCATTTTCGTGTGGATTGAGGATGCATTCATTTGGCTGCCTGCAGTTAGGGGGTGCATGCTGCACATGTAGGGGTTGTTTATGGCATCTTGATTAATTTGTTTATTCATTCTGACTTTTAGAGGGCGCTGTCAGGGCAAAGTATGTATTGCACTATGGGGTCACATGGTACTGCACATGTTCGTGGTTTGTGGATTTCGCATTGTTTCTCTTGGCAAACCTACCTGATTCTCCGGATGTCGGCACTCCTTTCTCCATCCCTCCGACTCCCTCTATGCTCTCCATTCCTATGGTGGAGGCGCAGATCTCCTCCCAGGGGGTCAACTTGATGGGCGACTCTGATCCCCCCCCGGTAGCTGTGGCGATGTTCCTGTTCGCAGAAAGTATGCTGCGTACGCGGATCCGCAGGTCGTCCCACCGCTTGCGACATTGCTGTGGCGTGCGGGGTGTTGTCCCCACCGCACTTACGCGCTGTGCCACAAGGGCCCATATGGCCTTCTTGTTGGCAAGGGCCGTCCTGGTCATTTGACTGGAGAAGACGACGGCGGCATTTTCCTGCAGGGTCTCGGTCAGCACGGTCAGTTCCTCTCGGGAGAAGTGGACCTGCCGCTTGCGATCACACGCTTTCTTGGCTACCTTTCCCATATTTATTTTTTTAACTGGGGTTGCTAACGGGTTGGGATGTGTGTCAGGGTCGGATTTTTAATGGTTGTGTTGGGATTCGGATTTTATAGTTGTGCGGCGTGCTGTTTCCCGTTCCGGCCACATGCTTTTACTTCCGTTTCCGTATATTTACGGTGCCCGTAATTTGCGGTGCCCGCTCATTACGGTGCCCGCTCATTACGGTGACCGCTAAGATGGGTGGCGGTATTGCACCTGGTGCAGCGTACGGCGGCGGTAAGGGCCGTTTTGGGGTCATTTCCGCCATCGCAGCCTTTCGGATTCCGCCATGGCGTAATGCTCGTGCCCGATGGGTCGTAATTAGCCGCACTTTGCTCCTTCGTGCAATGGCGGAAACGCTATTTACGCTGTTGCGGTCCGGTCAGTCAATTTCCGCAAGGGTCGTAATGAGGGCCAGTATACTTTATGTGGGCAAGGTTATATGAGTTAACTTATTCCTACTGTACATATGCATTGTGTAGTATGGTGAGGGTATATTACATTACATTCTCACCGCCGTCTCGAGTGTTACTGCTATACAATCTATTCTAAGCATGTGAATCCATGAAAGATCCAATGCTGGAGAAGGGAATAGTTTCTTACCTGTAACTCCATTTCTCCAGCATTGGTATCTTTCATGGATTCACATGCGCCCGCCAACCTCCCCGGAATGTAATGTATTTGATTGATAAGTTTAACCCTTCCTACTTTGGAGGGGCCAAAATCTGAAGGGGAGCTGCGGGGGCGGGCCTCTTATACTGGTACGGCCTACGGAGCATGCGTAGGCGGGTCCTAAAAGGACGTAGATAGGACACAAAAGTGTCGGAAGTTTTCCTATTGGAAAAGGCTATATATGTGTACCGAGGGGTCCCAGTCTGACGACGGGGAATATTCTAAGTATGTGAATCCATGAAAGATACCAATGCTGGAGAAATGGAGTTACAGGTAAGAAACTATTCCCTTCTTACAGTGTGGTACCTAGCAGTTATACTGGTATTATGACCAAAGTCAGCATGAGTGTTTTCATGTGGGGGCTACATTGGTTCAGGCAGAAAGGCCATGTTTCTTACAGTGCCATGGGGAAAGCATTATACTGGCATTATGGGAAAAGCAAATGCACAGAAAGAAGAGGATCCAAAAACGGAACCCTCCCATACCTTGCACACCTTTCAATCCCGTCACTGGACGGTTAAGTAATTATTCAGTTAGATATTTTGGAAACTTTACAGTGGTCAATAGATCAAAGAAAGAAACGTTTTATGTATTTCACACAAACAATCAGCAATTTAATTAAAAAACATATATAGCAGAGAAATTTCAGTTCAATGTGGATGGCTGAAGCGTTTCGAGATAATTGTCTCTCTTCTTCATGAGCCAGAGAAGTTTTGAACTGTAGATACATAGTAAGAGAGAGAAAGAAGCTGTGTCAAGATGGTGCGTATATGACCAATGTGCAATATGGAATCATGGTCAGACAGTTTATTGTAAATACATTATGATAATCACAATATGTATAGACATATTCAAAGTCACTCGAATACACGGGTCAGGTCATCTCAATAACAGAGAAATCTAAATAGATGGGTGTCCGGCTAACACATTGTGAGACTTAGATATCTATAGATTCACAAAGTGTCTATAAATACAAAGGCTGGTCATTATAAAATTGCTGAAATTGTGCAGGGAACAGGAATACATTATGGTGAACTCACCATAGCCTTTCAAATTTGCAAACGTCTACGCTGTGTAGATCAGACAGATAATCGATAAAAAAGTGAGTGCTTCCATGTATATAGCGATCACTTGTGGCGGAAAACCGTATTTCTTCTTATGTTAAACTGAACCAAAGTCCTGCAAAGAGGGCTCAAGTATTAATTCATGGGTCGCATAAAATGGTTGCAAAGAAAAATCAAATTGATAAAGAAAGGCAACTCACCCTTATGGACAAGGTAGAGTCGAAGTGCGTTGTGATTCAAGATCAGCGCAGTACTGAGAAAACGGGCTTCAATAGGCGCAGCACAAATCAACGCTGCACTGTAACATCTTCAAACTGCGGGGACTAGCGTAATCATAAAGGTAAGTTTAGACGAGACTAAGTAGGAAAAATAAGCAGCTGTATTATTGTCTGCTGTGAGTTCAATGGGTATTAACTTACTGTCTTGTACTGCAGAAAGCAGAATAGACTGAAAGTCTGTTCATGCGGTGCAGGGTATCGCAGAATGGTCATCTCTGTGAGGTGGGTTTTGAGTAGAGCCTGCCGTGTTGGTTACCAAGGGTAACGGTTGCTACGGGGAGACGCTGAATACACAGCGTGTTCCCCTCATAGTCAGTATTCAAAATACTCACGGTCAATATGAACAAAGAGCAGACTGGAATGGCTAATGGTTTAAAGTCGCTCTGATAGTATAAAAGAGCGGCATCCATTTTGGAATGGAGTCATGAACTGGAATTCACAATTAACAAGATAGCGCAAGAGCAACAAGATAGTGCAAGAGCGGGTTAATGAGTATAAACCATCCTTTGCTGAGGGACATATTCGAAGATGTAGATGATGTAAAAAACAATGAAAGAAACTGATGAAAAAAGTTATTAACCAGTTATTCATGGAGATGCTCATTACGTGCTAGAGGTGACTTACACATTAAAAAATTAGAAAATAGTGGCCTAAAGGGATAACAGTGGAATTCAACATGATATCCCATACAAGCAGGGTCAACGTATCTCAATGTTAATAGACATCCAATCTAGGTCAGGTGTTAACAATAATTAAACTATTCAGCCAATTTTTGTCAGGGTGACATTTCAATGTAGAGCTCAGGGTTCTAGACATTTTAATGGTATAATGTACAGCAAAAAAGAGAAGTACAATTCACACAAAGCATTTCAGTGAGAATTCTTCCTTCAATCCTCTAGGGAGTTGTGTATCAAGATAATGTATCCAGTACTTTTCTCTACAGGATAGGATGCTTGATAATTGCCACTCCTATGTGTGTTACGCTCACCTGGATTCCACAGGGGCGTCGAAAGAAGCTGGACTGCTGCGGTCTCCACCAGTATGACTCGTAGCGAAGTGATGATCGACTGCACTTGCCCACTCAGTTTCATCTGCCTTGCCCGCAAGAATATTTTCCTAAAAGCAGTAAGGGGGATTAGCCACCCCTGGTAGAGAGGTTACACTAACACTATTTTCCCTGAAAACTTCCAGTATTCCCCTTCATAAAGTCTCACCTTATTGTTTGGAAGGATGAACTCTCCATCCTGCGTGGAGTGCAGGGGCGTGTAGAAGTTCAGTTACTTCACTGATCCGAAGGTATTTGGCAGAGTTCCAGACAACAATGACTCTGAGGTAAGTAGTGTGTAAACCGAATGTATAGTTATTTTAGAGTTCAAATGTCTGTTAATTCACTTATGCTCCTTTCATACCTTTTCCCTTGCAGCGTGATCCAAGGAGTGAGTCTGCCTCGATGGATGAAGGTAGCACTTAGGTAAGAGTCAGTTTGTACCAAGCACTGTCTAGCAAGTAATATTGTTCCAAATGTAATTAACCAATAGTTCTCTATCTTCTTTGCAGGTGCGGCACCTTGCCGAAAATGTCTAACGTAGGATGGTGACCAGCGCTGCCTCGAGCGGTAAAATTCCAAGTAAGTATCTTGCGGTAAGTAAAAGAATGTCTTTGGCGGAACCCCGCACACCTTTTGTTTGTTCTTGTCTTTTCAGATGCTGATGTTTCGGGCGGCAATTCAACGGGTGTTGCGCCGGGTCGTGGAGATGCTCCGAAGACAGGTGAGTATGGCGCGGCGCTGCAGCTGGCAATGCGACGCGGTTTATTTTAATGCCTTTTTCCTTTATCCACAGGTGCGGCTGCTCCAGGAAAAGATGACGACCAAATGGAAATCTCCTTCTAACCTTCTCTTCTTCTTTCCTTTTCTCTGGGATCGGCTCCGGACACAAGACGGGTGTGGCTGTAGACTGGATGCTGGATGCAGACACAGTGAGCGTTACGCTGCTAAGTTGCAGAATAACGCGAAGCTTGTGCTGCTCTTAGGGCGTGGCTTAAATACCATCAAAAAAGTAGTTCCCAGGTAAGAAGTTCCAGTACCACACCCAAGCAGCAAAATAGTTCCTAAAGGAAAGTAGTCCCTTCATGGCCTCATGATGGCCTGTACATGAGTTCTTTGCAGGATGACCTGCATAGTTTAAAGTTGACAATATGAGCCTGGCTCTTACGGTGCCAGGACTGAACCCATATAGCCCCCTATGCGGGGTTTTGGGAATTCCTGGGTCTTCTTGGGTGCCTGTTCCCTGGACAGATGGACCTGTTCCAGATGTCTGGGGGCAGGCATCGTGACAGCAGGCCCCCCCAAGGCCCCTCCTAAGGCTGTTCTCCTCACTAGTCCTGGTTTGTCTGGGAAATTCTGGTGGAACCTTTTCACCAATCGAGGTGCATGAATATTGTCACTTGGTTCCCATGACCTTTCTTGTGGACCATAACCTTTCCAGTCAACCAGATAAAAAAGTCTTGATTTGACTATTTTTGAGTCCAAAATATTCTTTACTTCAAATTCTGGTTCCCCGTCTAATAGGATGGGGTTAGGTGGTTTAGTTAGCCTATCCCTGGTTGTACTGGCTTTAGAAGTGAAACATGATAAACTGGGTGAATTTGCATATTTGACGGTAACTCCAATTTGACGGCCACGGGATTAATAATGGCTTTAACAGTGTAAGGTCCCAAATACTTGGGGTTAAAGGTTCGAGTCCCCTTTAAAGGTATGTGTCTTGAAGCCAGCCAAACTTGGTCTCCTATCTGATATTTCGGAGCTTCGCTTCTATGTTGATCTGCGGTTTTCTTGTATCTCTCTTTAGCCTGTTTCAAATGTTCAGTTGCCTTTTTAAAAGCTTGTGTAAAAGTGGCGTGTAGATGCTTCACGGCGGGCATCTCTACGTATTGGGGGGAATCGAGTTCAGAGGTTCGAGGATGTCGCCCATATATAGTATAAAATGGCCTTTGTCCTGTTCCTGAGTGCAATGAGTTGTTGTATGCGTATTCGGATATCCACAAAATGTCTTTCCAATTGCCTTCGGTTTGGTGTAACATGCACCGTAGGTATTGCCCTAGTGTCTGATTGGTCCTCTCAGTTTGACCATCGGTTTGAGGATGGTGGCTGGTTGATAGTCTTACGTCGATTTGGGCCAGTTGACAGCATTTCCTCCAAAACTGAGAAATGAACTGACTTCCCCGGTCGGAACCCAATACGGAGGGGAATCCATGTATTCGGACGATATGTTCTAGAAATTCCTTGGCCAAGGTCGAGGCAGAAGGTAGACACTTTAATGGAATGAAATGAGCCATTTTGGAAAAAAGATCCACTATAACTAGGAGGGTGTTATACCCATTACATGGGGGAAGGCCGGTAATAAAGTCAAGGGATAAGGTATGCCAAGGCGTAGGCGGAATGTCCAAAGGTTGTAATAGGCCTGCTGGTTTCCTTTTCTGGGTCTTATTTTGGGCGCAAATACCTCAAGATAGTACAAATGACTTAATGTCTTTCGGCCAAGAAGGCCACCAGAATTGTCTTTTGATCTT
This sequence comes from Ambystoma mexicanum, assembly GCF_040938575.1. NCBI lineage: Eukaryota > Metazoa > Chordata > Amphibia > Caudata > Ambystomatidae > Ambystoma > Ambystoma mexicanum. The sequence goes on along the minus strand of NC_090936.1, from coordinate 969,923,460 downwards.
GGCCTCGGTTTTAGCGATCCCATGATGCCCTTCTATCAAAGACTCATGGTAATTGGAGATAACATGTTCTTGTAATTCTTTATTTGGTAGGTAAAGACGTCCTTCATAGTATGGTAGGTGATCGGTGACTGAATAATCTTTGCCTTTGTTCAACCAGCTTTGTAAGGCTGCAGGGTCGAAAAGCTGTTGAATCTTTTTATGGATGTTGTCCAGAGTCTGTAGAGTGGTTATACCAAGAATTCTTCCCTCCGAAATTATGGGTACTGGTTCTGGATTTGAATATGCTTCTCCCATTCCAATATGAGATAAGGCATCTGCTTTGCCATTTCGACAACCTGGTCGGTAAGTAATCACGAAATCATATTCTGCAAAGAATAAGGCCCATCTCAGTTGGCGTGACGATTGAGCCTTGGCTGTCTTTAAATATTGTAAGTTCCTGTGATCCGTGATTACGGTGATGGTTTGTCGAGCTCCGAGAAGATAATGCCGCCAGTCTTTGAACGCCAACTTGATGGCCAGTAGTTTCTTGTCGGTAACTGCATAGTTTAACTCTGGTGCTGAAAGTTTCCGTGACCAGAACGCCACCGGGTGAAGTTGACCAGTCTCAGGATCCTTTTGGGAAAGGACAGCTCCCATGGCTAAGCTGGATGCATCAGTTTCAACCACGTACGGACGTTCTGGACATGGGTGCTTTAAAACAGGAGCTGAAGTAAATTTCTGTTTTAGGTCCTGGAAGGCCTTTTTAGCTTCTTCTGTCCACTGGAAGTGTTTATTTTTCCGCAAAAGAGCCGTGATGGGGTGTACAAGATGTGAAAAATCAGGAATGAATCTGCAGTAAAAGTTCGCAAATCCAAGCATACTCTGTACCCCTTTAATCGAGGTAGGTGAGGGCCACTTGAGGATTGCATCCACCTTTCGTGAATCCATTCAAACTCCATTTGGAGTCAGGATAAATCCAAGTAATTCAACTTCCGAAGTATGAAAAACGCACTTTTCTAATTTCGCATATAATTTATGCTGGCGTAGTTTTTCTAGTACAGCACGAACGTGCATCACATGGTCTGATTCAGATGAAGAGTATACTAAGATGTCGTCTATGTATATACCAACACAGGCGTCTATGAGTTTGCGAAGGACATCGTTCATAAAATACTGGAAGGCTGCCGGTGCGTTGCAAAGCCCGAAAGGCATCACCTGGTATTCGAACAATCCGTATGTGGTACGGAAGGCAGTCTTCCATTCGTAGCCTATTTCACTCGTACCAGATGATACGCCCCTCGGAGGTCCAACTTAGTGTAGATACGAGCATCCTTTACTTGGTCCAGTAGTTCTGGGATCAGGGGCAACGGGTAACGGTTTTTTACCGTTATTTGGTTTAATGCGCGATAGTCAATACAAGTCCTAAGGCCACCTTCCTTTTTAGGGACGAAAAATAAAGACGATGCTGCCAGAGACTTGGACGGGCGAATGAAGCCATTAGCGAGGTATTGATCCAAATATTGCCGTAAATGGAAGATTTTCGGGTTCCGTGAGGGCGTAGATTCTGCTGCATGGAATTTGAGCGCCGGGTAGGAGGCATATCTGGCAATTAGATGATCTGTGGGGTGGTAACGTGTTTGCTTGGTCTTTCTGGAAAACATCCTGAAATTCCTGGTATTTCTGGGGTAACTGAGTTATCGGATTCGTGACCGTAGCCAGTCTTTTGATCAAAGTTCTTTCAGGATAACAAGTGTGTGCACAATCCGAGAAGGTCACTCTCTTTTCTCGCCAGTCAATACAAGGAACATGAGTTTCCAACCATGGCATTCCCAGAATTATTTGGAACTGTGGGGCCTTGATTAAGTCAAACACAATGCTCTCTCGATGCCCAACTTGACCCAACAGTGTCATCTCCATAGTTAAATGAGTTACTGGACCTGAAGCTATTTCGGTCCCATCGACGGTGGTGATTACATCAGTTATGGGTTTTTTGCAAAGAGGCAGGTTCATCCTTGTAGCCAATTCTTGATCCATGTAGTTTCCTATGGCTCCGCTATCTATGTATGCTCTCACTGCGTGCATACGAGATTGTTGCCTTCGATCTATAAGGACCATTGGTATAATTAGGTGCGAGGTCTGAGTGTCCTTCTTCATGCTCGGCAAGCGGACCTCTACGCTTGTCAGGCGTGGTCGTTTCCCGGCTCTGATTCCATATTGATTTTGTCGGCGACTCCTACCACCTTCTTAGGTGGTTTCAGGGGCAATCCTGTAAAAAATGCCCCTAGGTTCCACAATACAAACACAATTGTAACTGCCGCCTCTTGTCCCTTTCTTTTTGAGTCAAAGGTCCTTTAACCCCCCCAATTTGCATGGGTTCAGATACATCAGTTCCTTTGGGGGTGATGTTGTCCTTAGGTTTTACCAATACTCGATTCTCGAATCTAGCCCGATCAGTCATCCGATTCTGAAGTCTGTGATCCAACTGGACAACCAGGTCTATGTATTCAGCACAGTCTTGAGGTGGGTTCACTACTTGTGCCAAAACGTCTTTTAGTTCACCTCGTAGCCCACAATGAAATAGCGTAAACCGCTTGACCTCTGGCCATCCGGTTTCTACCACCAACCTATTGAAGATTGCAATGTAGGTCAGCAGATCCTGGTTACCCTGACGCAAGGACAAAAGTTCGTTATCCAAAGCTTGGCCTTGGGAATGTCGGGCAAATAGTCTTTCAATGCTTAGTTGAAAACCCTGAAAATCCCGAAGAAGAGGGTCATCCTGGTTGACTAGTGGAATAGACCAATCGGCTGCACTGCCGTTGAGATACTATACTACAAAGGCTACCTTTGCTTGATCATTCAGAAAGGCTCCAGGTCTGCATAAAAAATGCAGGCGGCACTGGTTCATAAACACGGCGAACCTTTTTGGGTCCCCCGCAAAGCGTTCTGGCGGTGCTAAAGGAACTGTCCCTGGTAAAATTACTTGCACTGGATTACTTGATTGAGCTTGGGCAGAAGCTCCCCCGAGTCCAGGTAAAGGTGTGTGCCCAGCTTGAGCTTGAAGTAATTGCCTGGTGAGATCATCCGTAAGTTCTTTTGCCACAATCAGTTCTCTCCTGAGAGCATTAGTCTCTTGACGGGCGGAATGCACTTCAGCCCTTAGTTCTCCCAGTAGTTGGGCTAATTGGTCAGTCTCTGAGGTCTCCATAACGCCCGGGTGGAGATTTGTAGTAAGGCTTCGTGTTCTGTTACGCTCACCTGGATTCCACAGGGGCGTCGAACGAAGCTGGACTGCTGCGGTCTCCACCAGTGTGACTCGTAGCAAAGTGATGATCGACTGCACTTGCCCACTCAGTTTCCTCTGCCTGGCCTGCAAGAATATTTTCCTAAAAGCAGTAAAGGGGATTAGCCACCCGTGGTAGATAGGTTACACTAACACTATTTTCCTGTTACCTTCCAGTATTCCGCTTCATAAAGTCTCACCTTATTATTTGGAAGGATGAACTCTCCATCCTGCGTGGAGTGCAGGGGCGCATAGAAGTTCAGTTACTTCACGGATCCGAAGGTATTTGGCAAAGTTCCAGACAACAATGACTCTGAGGTAAGTAGTGTGTAAACCAAATGTATAGTTCTTTTAGAGTTCAAATATCTGTTAATTCACTCTTGCTCCTTTCATACCTTTTCCCTTGCAGCGTGATCCAAGCAGTGAGTCCGCCTCGATGGATGAAGGTAGCGCTTAGGTGAGAGTCAGTTTGTACCAAGCACTGTCTAGCAAGTAATATTGTTCCAAATGTAATTAACCAATAGTTCTCTATCTTCTTTCCAGGTGCGGCGCCTTGCTGAAAATGTCTGACGTAGGATGGTGACCAGCACTGCCTCGAGCAGTAAAATTCCGAGTAAGTATCTTGCGGTAAGTAAAAGAATGTCTTTGGCGGAACCCCGCACACCTTTTGTTTGTTCTTGTCTTTTCAGATGCTGATGTTTTGGGCTGCAATTCAACGGGTGTTGCGCCGGGTCGTGGAGATGCTCCGAAGACAGGTGAGTATGGTGCGTGCTGCAGCTGGCAATGCAACACGGTTTATTTTAATGTCTTTTTCCTTTATCCACAGGTGCGGCTGCTCCAGGAAAAGATGACGACCAAATGGAAATTTCCTTGTTCTAACCTTCTCTTCTTCTTTCCTTTTCTCTAGGATCGGCTCCGGACACAAGACGAGTGTGGCTGTAGACTCGATGCTGGACTGCAGACACGGTGAGCGTTACGCTGCTAAGTTGCAGAATAACGCAAAGCTTGTGCTGCTCTTCGGGCGTGGTTTAAATAGCATCAAAAAAGTAGTTCCTAGGTAAGAAGTTCCAGTACCACACCGAAGCAGCAAAATAGTTCCTAAAGGAAAGTAGTCCCTTCATGGCCTCATGATTGCCTGTACATGAGTTCTTTGCAGGATGACCTGTATAGTTTAAAGTTGGCAATATGAGCCTGGCGCCTACGGCGCCAGGACTGATCTCATATAGCCCCTAGGCAGGGTTTTGGGAATTCCTGTGTCTTCTTGGGTGCCTGTTGCCTGGACAGATGGACCTGTTCCGGATTTCTGGGGGCAGGCATCGTGACAATGTGGTGTTTTGACTACCTCTAGGATTTGAAATTTAAATTGTGCCACATGATGTGTTTTTTTTCCAACAAGGCTTTTTTATTAGCATTTATCAACCATATTTGCTTCGTACGGTACACATGTCATCATATAGGTAGAAAGTAGTAAACTTAAATTCAAACAACCTCAACAGAGGTGAACTTGTCCAGGGCGGGGTGTTTCTAGGGGGGGTGCCCAGGGAGTGGCCGCTGCAGAGGTAGGTTACTGATATGGGGAACAAGTTCTAGTGCTGGCTGTGGGTGGGATTGCTGTCGCTTAGGTCTGGCAGGGTCTAGTAACATTTTTCCAGCCAGCGTAGGGCTGGTGGCTGTCGGGCTATCTCAGGGAATTTTTGCACGTAGTCTAGGAATGGGGACCAAATGATATAGTAATTGCTCCTATTGCCAAAACGAAGGGTTGCGATCTTCTCCGCTGCGGCAATGTCCCAACACTTTGCCCACCAAATTGGGATCGCTGGGATCTCTGGGAGCTTCCACAGCCTAGCGATTGAGATTTTAGCTGCTGTAAGCAGGTGCGTGCAGATGTCCACTAGCCTCCCTGTCATCGGGAATTGTCTCGCCAGTGTCACCCACTAAGACAATTCCCGGGTCCCATGGGATCGTTAGGCCAGTGATGAGTCTGATCTGCTCCAAGACTTCCTTCCAAAATCTGACTGACTTCGGGCAGGTCCACAAGAGGTGGAACAGCGTCCAGTGTTCGCACAGCCTCTCCAGCAGCCTAGTGGTATGGCGGGGTTGCTTTTGTGTAGAGTCTCCGGTTTTAGGTACCACCTGTAACAGACCTTTATTGCACCCTCTTTATTTGTAAAGCATTTGGAGGCTCTGTGGGTTCTCGTCCAGATGAGGTTCCAGCTAGCCTCGTCCAGTTCTCTGCCTATATCGCGCTCCCAGCGTTCCATGTACAGTTCTTTAGTCAGGGGGTACTCTGTCCAGCAGCTTGTATAGGGTTGAGATTTTCCCTTTAGGCAGGGTCATCGTTAGTGTGCGCTCTAGTGCTGTGAGCTCCCTGTTGCCGTTCGTCCTCGTTGAGTCTTGTGACAGCCAATGTCGGAGCTGGGCCTAGTGGAACCTCTCGCTTTCCGGAATCCAGAATTTTTCTTTGCAGTCCTCAAAGGTTAGCCGGGAGCCCGCCGTATAGAAGTCTGCTAAACATTTCAGTCCGCCTGCCTTCCATTTGGAGAAAATGTGCTGTCCCAGCCCTGGGGTGAATTCAGGGTTCTCCCAAATCGGTGTGAGGAAGCCCACTGTGCTCCTGCAGTTCCACTTCCTGGCTGCACTCTTCCAACTGTCCACCGTGTTTCTGGTCGACATGAGAGGGCCCCTATTTGTGGGGTTCCTGGGCCAGGAGATGTGTGGGAGGGATTCCAGAGGGTACCTACTCCAGTCCTCCTCCAGCTTCATCTATCAGGGTCTGTTGGCACCAGGCTGCCACATAAAGGCCGCCAAAAGCTGATTTGCTAGGCAGTACCTTTAAATTTCGGGGACCCCCAGGCCGCCGGATCCAGGGCTTCTGAGCAGGACCCTTCAGGTGATGCAAGGTTTCTTACCCCCCATATGAATTTCAGGATGCTTGCCTGTAGTTTCCGGCAGTCCTTCTTGGGGATCGTGACCAGGAGAGCTGTACAGTAGAAGAGTAGTCTGGGGACCAGGTTCATTTTTAGAGCTGCAATTCTCGCAACCATGAAATTTCCTGGTTTTGCCAGCGGGACATGTCGGATTGCAGGTCTTTGAGCAGTGGTGGGAAGTTTCGTTTGTAAGCGCGCTCCGCGAGTTTCGGAGGCGAATGCCCAGGTAGCTGAGGTGAGATCTGGCCCATGGGATGGGGAGGAATGCCGCCAGAATGTCCTCTGCTGCTCTGGGGATGTTGATGCCCATCGCCTCAGATTTTGCTGGGTTGATCGAGAACCCTGAGGCCGATTTGAAACTGTTTAGCTCCTCCCATAGAGCAGCGAGAAATGTTTTCGGGTGAGATACTGTTAGCAGCACATCGTCTGCATATAGGACCATCTTATAAGTTTCGCTTTTGAGCTTGAAGGAGGGTGCCCCTGGTGATCGTGATTTTTGCGGATTTAATACTGTTTATTCTGAGGGATGTGGTGGGGTGCTGGTAGTTCGCCATCGTCAATTTTAGGAATCTCGGGCCCACGCCATAATGCTGCAGTGTCCTGCTCATGTAACCCCAATCGGGCATACCGAAGGCCTTATGCGCGTCCAGTGATAGTATTTCTAGTTCCTCTCTGGATCTGTTGGCCGATTCTATGATATTTAGAGTGCGTCTGGTGTTGTCTAGGATGTTGCGGCCTGGGGTGAATCCCGTTTGGTCCGGGTGGATGAGATCCGGGAGGATTCCAGCCAGTCTGCGTGCCAGAAGTTTCGAGAAGATTTTGGAGTCCATGTTCATCAATGCTATGGGTAGATACGATGTGCAGAGTTCTGGGTTCCCCCCCAGGCTTCGGTATCAGGATCCTGACCGAGTCCTCCATTTAGGGGGTGATGGGGCCTGTTTCTAGGAAGGTGTTGAAGAGGGAGGCCAACTTGGGCGCCAGGATGTGGGCGTACTTCTTGTAAAAGGGGGCAATCAGGCCATCCGGACTGGGGTTGTGTTCTTCATTGCGCGAATGACTTCAGTTACCTCCTCGGCGGAGATGGGACCGTCCAGGGAGTCAAGTTGTGGGTGTTGAGGCGGTGCTGGCGTCGACTGCTGGTAGCGGATGTGTGTTTCCTCGTCCCGCAGAACTAGGATATTGTTTCTCGTGTGTACTTTCTTGAGTTTGTACACCAGCAGACGGTTGGCTTTATTGCTATTCAGGTAATAATACGGCTTTGTGTATGTCAGGGTTCGGGCCATTCGGCCTGCCAGGTGCATCTCCAGGGCTGCTTTAGCTTTGTGGAGATCTCTCCATGTCTTTGCCGATTGGCGCCCTTTCTAACTAGCTTCTTTGTCTGTCACATCCGTTTCCAGCTCCGCCAGTTTGAGTTGGTGCCTTGGTCTTTGTGCTGCTGTGCAGGCCATGGCTATGCCTTGGATCACCGGTTTCATGGCGAAACACACCGCTGCCTCCAGGGTTCCCTTGCCTGTATTTTCTGCAAAGTAGTTGGTCAGGGCTTCTGATAGTTCTTGGTTAGCTGCTACATCTAGAAGGATGTGGTCCTGCAGCTTCCAGGCCCTCTGTGGTGGTGTTGGTAGGCCGACTGTTTGTAGCTGCATTATCACCGGGGCATGGCCTGAGATTACCCTCAGGCCAATGTGGATGTCCGAAATGCAGGGGAACAGGGTGCTTGAGACCAGCAGGAGGTCTATCCTCAAGAAGCCTCTATGGACTTGTGAGAAGAAGGTGTAGTCCCGGGCTCTGTCGTTTGCTAGTCTCCATGCGTCAATCGTTTCTGTTCCTCTGAGGAATTCCGCGAGCCCCAAAGCCTTAGCGAAGTCTGATCAGGTGTGTGGAAGAGTCCTGTCGATGTTAGGGTCCGGGATGAGGTTGAAGTCTCCCCCAATCAGCAGTTTGCCTTCAGCGAAAGTGGTTATTATTGGGAGTATCCTGCGCAGAAAGCTGCCCTGGGCATCATTTGGGCAGTATATCACTGCCATGGTGATTGGGAGCGCCACCAGAAGGCCTTTAAGCAGTAAGAACCTGCCACCTGGGTCTCGTTTGACTGTGATGTTTGATAGGACTATCGATTGGCTGAGCAGGATTGCTACCCCTCCCTTCTTCTGCCCCGATGATTCGTTTCTCATCTGGGGTTAGTAGGTGGGTCTCTTGAAGACATGCAATGTCCGCTTCAAGTTGAGCCAGGTGGTGTTCCACGGGTTTTGTGTTTCCTGGGAGAGTTTAAGCCTTGAATGTTCCAAGTAATCATGGTGCTGTCCTTAGTAGGCGCTGTCATCCCGTTGAGTCAGGCTTGCGGATTGTGGGTGCTACTCCCACCCGGTGACTGCAGCGCCGCCGGTGTGCTTGGTGCCTCAGCTGTTCCTGGGTTAATTTCTCGAATTCCTCCCCGTCTGATCCCTCTTCCCCCCATAAAAAAACAAAACAAAACTTGGTCATCTGGGCCAGCCTACGACCAACGGGGCCTACGGCTGGGCCATCTCTACCATCTGAAATGGAGACATTTCGGCCTCTGCTGCTGAGTGGTGAGGGTTGGGTGCCTGATCTGGAGAATTGTTCCACTTTGCGGCGCACCCTGCACGGTCAGTGGCCATGACAGTTGTTTGGATTCCCGGCTGGGGGTTCTAGGTTCCGAGGGGCCGGTTCCCCCGAGTGAGAGTCTTGGTCCTAGCTGACTTTGTTAGGCTGCTTGTTCTTGAGTGCCAGGCCTCTGATTCTTCGACGCCGCCTCTCTACGCGAGACCAGGACTGGTGGGAATCCTGCGGTTCCTTTCGCTCTGAGGGCTCTCCCCGTTGGAGGTTTTCCCCCCCACCCTCTGGGTGCAATAGTTTCTCAGCTTCATGCACTGTGCGTACATGTCGGAGGCTGCCCTCCCTGGGGAAGGTCAGGGATGTGGGGAAACCCCAGCGATATGTGATGCCTCTTTCCCTTAGCCATTCCGTGACTGGCCTCAAGTTCTTCCTCTTTAGGAGTGTGATGGCGGCAAGGTCCTGGTATAAGGAGATGGAGACGTCCCTGAAGAGTATGCGGGGGGAGCTTCTTGCTTCCTGCATGATTTCCTCCTTGACTTTAAAGTAATGCAGTCTTGCAAGGACGTTCGGTGGGGTGTTGGTGTTAGATCTTGTTCTGGTTCTGTGGACTCTGTCCAGCACCAGGGGAGAGTCGTCTGGGAGGGTTAGGACGAAGCAAAAGAGGTAACTTACATAACGTTCTAAGTCAGTTCGGGATGGAGGTTGGGACTCCTCTCAGGCGTATGTTGTTGCGGCGGGAGCGGTTCTCTACCTCCTCCTGCTTGAGCTCTAGTGCTTTGCACCTGGCTTGCAGTGCGGTCAATCTGTGTGCCCCCTTCTCAATCTCATAATTGTGCTCACATAGGGTGTTCTCCACTTCTGCTGTCCTCGTCTCCAGTTCCCTCACTCTATCATCCAAGACTGTTATTTTACTTTTCACCTCTTCGGTGCCCTTCTGGAACTCTTTGTTGAGCGCTGACAGGAGATCCTGCAGGTCAGCTTTCGTGACTGCCTGAGCTGTAGTCTCTCAGGGTGGTTCTGTGCGGGTATCTTCAGTGTTTGCCTCTGCATTTTCTGGGCGGTCGCCTCTTCTGGACCTTTCTGGCGCCAGGGTTGACAGCAGGGCTGCAATGTCCGTTTGTTTGGACAGTTTCTTTGCCATTGTGTGGGCCAACTTGTACTAGGCCAGAGCTCAGAGCACTCTGTGTACTCCCTCAAAGGCTGGGGTCCAGGCTGAGATCCGGACATTCGTTGGGGTGTTCCCCTGTCTCGTTGCAGGCTCCATTGGATTGATATTTGAAGTGTTGCCTTGGCTCAGTGGAGCTACTGCTGAGGGTGTATGGCATGAGCGTGGGGTTGCCCGTGAGGTTTTTTTTTTTTTTTTAGTGGTCTGTTGGCTGGTATGCTGAGAAGCTGGTTTGGCTGTTGCAGATGTGGGGCTGGGTTGCTGTGGTTTGTTGCGCCGCTGGGGCCGGTGTCCCCAGGCTATATTTGGGTGGGTGGCCCTGTTTCCCTTGTTGTGGCTGCTCCGCTGCACAGGGTGGAAGCAGAGGGGCCACCGATGCGGATGAGAGTGCTCTGCTGCTTGGAGTGGCCCGCCAGGAGGAGCTGTAGGTGTTATTTCACCTGTGCCACTTTGGTTCGCCCCCAGGAACTGTGCTGCGTGACACCCCTCAGTGGGTGCCGGAGGCTGCTTGTGGGGTCCAGGTGTCAGGGATCCCCTGGCCCCCGGTAGCTGGAGGTGGGAGCAGGGATCTCCACCAGGGCATTGGACTGTTCTATGTGACTTCGGGTCACTTTATGTCATGTCTTGCCGGTCACTGGCCCTGGATGGCGCTCCCACTCACCTCTGTGGGTCAGTTTGTGGCTGCTCCGGTCTGTTCCCTCCGGATGTTGGCCAACTCCAGCCGCGCTTGGGTGTCAGCGGTCTGCCGGGGCCGCCGGTGTGCGATATGACAGCCCTTTCGGCCTTCTTCAGCCTCGATGTAGGCTTGTAGCCCGCCTCAGGCCTGGGTAGGCTGCCCTTGCTGGTGCACTCATCGGAGGTCCAGGGTTCTGTGGGCCTCCACTCCACTTTGCACTCTCTCTCAGGGGGAGGTGGCACCTTCAGTCTGCTGCTTCTCCACACCGCTCTGGTCCTGGCGTTGCCACTGCCGGGCCAGTCCGTGTCCCGCTACAGCCCCCAGCCCGCTCGGATGGTGTGGTGCGCGGCAAAGCTTCTTGTTGGGCGGGCGACCTGCTAGTGCTGCCGGTGCTGGGTTGCTGCTGGGTGGGCCGAAGCCTGCCTTTGGTGGCGGTGTGGCCGGGGTGACTTGGCCTTGATTCTGTGACCTTCATGGGTCCAGGGCTACCTGGGATGCAGCTGACATCCTCCCTCTGCGCTCTCCCCACTGGAGGTGTTTGCCGCTCTGACAGCCGCGCCTTCCTCGCTGCTGCTCCACTTCAACGTCCGGTGTAGCCACTCGTTGAGGATCGATTGGTCCCCACCACGATGCGGAGCCTCCGTCGCTGCTGCACCGCCTTGGCTTCACTGGCTCTGGTCCTTCACGGTGTTGGGCTTCTCCGGTTATGCGTGGAACGGGCAGCCTGCTACGGCTGACTGTGCTGAGTCCGCCATTTTGTCGCCCCTTCCTTGCTACCCCGCCTGGAGGAACATGACCGGGTTTCACCCCGAACCCGACGATGGTGCTGGCTAGAAGTTGGCCCATATGTGCAGCATGATCTCAGCTATGGGCTGCGCCGGATGAGAGACTTCAGACGACCGTCTCACCCAAGCATTGTGATTTGGTGCGTGGCACCGGCCGGGAGCTCTCACAGAGCCTCTCCGTCCGCAATGGCTCCAAGCCACGCCCCGATGAGTGTTTTTAAGTGGGGACTACATTTATGCAGCTAGTATGGACCCGTTTTCTCACAGTGAATATATTTACTGTCATTAAAGGGAAAGCCAACATGATGAGTGTTCTTCTGGCCTATAATTGTGCAGCCATCATGGCCATGTTTTCTTGCAGCAGCATAGAAGGTTTACTCCCATTATAAGCAATGCTAACACGATCTGTGTTCTTTTGTGGACACACTAACCTACGTTGGTGCAGTCAGCATGGTCATATTTTCGTACAGCAGAATAGAATTTGTACGGGCATTGTGTGAAAAGTCAACATGATAAGTGTTCTTACGTGGTTATACTAGTCTGTGTTGGTGCCACCAATATGAACATGTTTTCTTACAATGGTATGACATTTTATACTGGTATTATGTGCAAAGCCAATATGAGATGTGTTCTTAAATGCATTTTTGGGCCAGCTAGTGCGGACATTTTTTTTACAGTGACCTAACATTTTAACCTGCATTATGGGCAAAGGCAACATAATGTGTGTTCTTGCATGGGTGTGCTGACCTTCATTGGAGCATTATAAACATATATTCTTACAGTGGTATGGCATTTGTAATGGCAATATGGGCAAACCCAATATGATGGCCGTTCTAACAAGGTTATATTGGCCTACAACGGTGCAGCCAGTTCGAACATGTGTTCTTACTATGGCATGGCCTTTTTCCCTGGCATTGCAGGCAAAGTCTACATGATGAGTAATCTTATGTAGGCATAGTGGCCTTCATTGGTGCAGCCAGTATGGACATGTTTTCTTACAGTGGCATGGCATTGTGCACAACAAGTGTTCTTACATGAGCACACTGGCCTCCATTGGCTCAGCCAGTTTAGACATGTGTTTCTACGGACTATAACCAAAAAAGTGATGGGTGGAAGGTTTTGAGTAAATCTGAACCACTGGCACTGCTCTGGGCAACCTTTTACACCACCATTGTTTAGCCTGTCGGCTAGAGACCCTAGCTGCTCCTCACTGATGACACCCAATGAGGCCGAAACATATCTGGGATGCTTTTGGTCTTGTGCAGAAGGGATGTGACCAAGCGGTTTGGGCTGGACTGCCCCTTTTGGGGTGGGAACAAGCCTAATTTGCATATGGTTTTGCCCTTTTGTAATGGCTGGGCAGGCGAGAATAATGGTCTGGAGGGTTGCCCAGAGCAATGCCAAAGGTTAAGATTAATTCAAAACCTTCCAGCCATCACCTCTTTGGTTTTTCCTTGGTGTTTTCTTATAGATGCATGAGATTTCTTACTTGCATCATATGCAAAGGCAACATGATGAACAGTCTTACATGGGCATACTGACCTACATTGCTGCAGCCAGTATGGACAAGTTTTCTAACTGTGGCATGGCATTTTTACTGGCATTATAGACAAAGCCAATAGTAGTATATCCTTACATGGGGATACTGACATATATTGTCGCTCCCAGCATGAACATGTTTCCTATAGAATGATTCCTGGAATTACATGAATATATTCTTATGTGGAAATACTGGCATACGTTTGTACAGCTAGTATGGACATGTTTGAGCACAACCAGCATGGACATATTTTATACACTGGCGGAATATTTTCATACATAGTGTGCAAAACCATCATGAAAATGTGTTGGCAAATGCTCCTATGAACTCTTGATTACTTTGCAGCCACTGGATTTGTTCTTGTGTTACCTACAAAACCAATTGTACACTCTGTGGCTTTTTAACCCATGTCTTGACAGAATGTGTGCAGCAAAATGCACAATTTTAACACATTATATTAAAAATGTTCTCAGGGGGGAAAACCCCAAACCTCTTTTGGCTTGTTGGACCTCCCTTGCTATGCTTGGTCTCCTGCGCACATTCATGGGAAATGTCCCCCTCCAATTAAAACAATCACCAGCTGTCACTGGCCAGACTTTCCAGCTTGGATTGATAATTTCCTATCAAAAATATATATAGGTTATGCTAGGTTTGAATAATGTGCTGAGCTCAACGAGACTTGTAAGATTCTTTTTACGACTATATTATATTTGAAAGTGATCACTAGAAATTAACATTGTCAAATTTTAAAAAGAGACAGCTTACAATCTTAGTACAATTAAATCATTTCCTTTTTTTTATAACTCTTTTTGCCGAGAATGTTTCTCAGGGTGTCCTTCCTTCTTGGAAATGGTCACGCTCAGATTAAAGCCAATGATCTTTCTCTTCTGTGAGCACTAAGGCAATGTTTAATTTTTGGTGCTGGCCATTGATTGCACAAACACTAATCATTAGCAACGAATAGAAAATAATGAACACATGTTTACCCTGCAGACCTGTTCTCTGGTCCTCTACCAGGTCGATTAGGACCCCAGCAACTCCCAAAGTAACTATCCACACCCTCCCCACCTCACCCATATGAACAATGCTCCCACAAAGTAATGTCTACATTTCTAGAGGACCCCCACAATAATATTGTATGTGTCCAAATACCGTAACTCGGTCATTACTGCTCTCCTGCTTTATAACATAACAAACACAGCACCCTCGCCTTCAAGATAGCTATGTTTCTTCTTTGGTTTTGCTGCTGCTAGCAATAGCTGGGTTGGCTCTAGCAAACAAGCACCTGACAAGGTCGACTCTTTTTGCCTACTAGACAAACAGAGATGTAGAGTCAGACAGGGAGAGAGAAAAGAGAGAGGAGAGAGACAGAGAGAGAGAGAGGACAAGAGACACAGAGAGATGGAGTGACAGAGAGGTGGGTTGAGAGAGAGAGAGAGAGGGAGAGAGAGAGGGAGAGAGAGAGAGAGAGAGAGAGAGGAAAAGTGAATCCTAGATCAGTGAATGATGCACCAAGTAAAATTAGTGTCATTTATATTTGGTGAATACTGAACAGCGGCGACAAGAGCATGACCCAACCAAAACGTACTCTGACTTTTGGACCTTTTGACAGTTTGCAGCAGTGGGCTTCCACCACCACCTCTTGTGGTATTTAAGATTCTTATGCATTTGAATACCATGGACAATATGATCCTGAATATGTTTGCCAGACAGATTGGGCTTCCAATTCCAGTGTGTTTCTGATGGTGTGGCTGCAGGACGCTGGCAGAAATGTTTCTTCCCTGGAGCGCTGTATGACCTCCAGTGCTTTCAAACAAATGTTTATGTTCATGCCACCAAGACCCTGGGATTGTGCTTGCACTTGGGTGATCTTCACTATCACCTTCTTTCTCATGTGGTTGAAGTTTCAGCCGAAGAAGAGCTACTCAACAAGGTACAGCATTTCACTGCCCTTTTGATTGCTGCATGATCACCTGGAAACTGTAGGACCAGGAAACCTCTCCTGCTAAGAAAAGTATGTCTAGCTCCAGTTATGGTGTAAAATGATGTCTTACATATTCCCCGACCATACCGGGCAGGCCTATGTCATCTTTGGCTGTGGCCAGACACACTGATAACAAATTGAAGTTGAGAGTAAATGGGACTATGGGCCTTGTTACGGGTTAGGTGGTAAATGGTAATTCAGGTAATCGTCAGTACCGATGGTCATTACCATCTGCTCAATCACATGATGCCGATGTTCAGTAGACATCGGCTGGCAGCAAAAACAGAAAACTTCACTAGGGGTATCACATAAGTACTGTCCTAGTGTCAGTATTACTGAAATACTGGCAGCAGTAAATGCCGACATTTTACAAGTGAATTCAGCCAAAAGTATCCCAAAGAATACTTTCTGCTCTCCCTACTTTTGATATTTTCGCTGCTTTCAATGTCACATTGAGACATTTTGTACTATTGTTTTACAAAAGCATGATCTTGAGGCTCCCAAAATGCCACCCTTAAAAATTGTTCTGTGAATTACTGCTGATTTCCCACAACCTCTGAAAAATTCTGGTGCAGTCCAGACAACATATCCCATTGCAATAATCTCAAAAGGCAAAACTGTGCTGTGTTCTGGCCTTAAGGCTGAGTGTTCATACGTCCACAAGAGCGAAACGTCTTTATTTGCTTCATATAGAGGTCAGATATAAATGGGGAACCCTTCATTACAATCCCAGAGGTATTTACAGCCTAGACCATTTCCAAGGAGTCTTGCCCTACCAGCTTGGAGGGATGGTGGCATAAGGAGATGATTATTCTTAGTTACTAGACTGTCAAATCTGTCAACCACATACATCTATGTTGTGCCAATCGGAAGATAGGCAGTTTTGTATCGCATCCTGAGCAGACATCGCAACCAGAGGCATACTATTCCAACGCCCCAGAATATTGCTACCAACCTCACAGAATTCCCTTTCTGTTGCCCTTATTGTGCCTCTGGATTGGAAACAATCTCTCACAAAAGGAGTTCCATCATATAAATGATGTGTGCGATTTGGGGCCACTTGTACTGTGGGCACTGAACATCAGACATGTACCTGGATTTGTTGGTCAGACTAATTACAATAATTGGCCAAGGGGTCAGCTACTATATTCTTTAAATTTTTAACAGCGTTTCACAAAATGTTCAGCACTTTTCAAAATGAATGTATTTGCACTTCTTTCTTTAGAGCGTAAAATGACTATATGCTGGATGGTCTCACCAATACCCTCCTTTGCCCATATAATGTTCATCTAATTCTTTAAGGAAACCATCATTCAAGAGAGGAATCAATTATCTTGGATCATTAACAGATGGGGAAAAAGTCATGGTTAACACCAAAGAATTGTGATCACTCTCAGCTCTACATACAACCTGCCTGTCGACGACACTTGAAATGATCTATAGTTGGATATGACACCTCTATTGTATGTTGGGACAGCGGCTGTATGACTACATGTGCAACCGTTGACTATTGTATAGCTACGTTGATTTCTGTCTTCAGTAGGGAGCGGCTCAAGCCATCTATAACAGGTAATGTGGCAACCCTTTGTGTGATCCCTGAGCTTACATTGTCTCTCATCATGCGTTGAATCATCAGCTAAACTGGGAGACAACCTTTAATTAAAATACCGACCTGCAATTTTATACAATTTCTCAATGTTAAGAGGAGCATATTTTCACCTTATGTCTGAAATATGGCACCCCAATCCATGTCTACCCACCTAGCACTCATTAAAGTTGTTATTTAAAACTAGTGAATGATCATAACAACATCCTTTCGTTTGCAATCGCAATCACTTGAAACTGATGTGAGGGGGAGGCATTCCTTTTCTCTTCTATATGTATGGTAGAGGTGACCCCTATCCTCAACATCCTTGCCCCCACATGCTGGCCTTTGTGAGAAGTCCTAGCCAGGATAAATCTTTCTAGGTAACCAAACAAAGAAAAACAAGAGTCTGGCCATGTCTCCTGTCACAGCATAATTTCATGCAGCCTTAAAAAGTCCAGCTATTCAAAGTCCTCTACTTATCTATTCATTCCAACGATATTCAAGGAGAGGAGTTAAATGTTACCTTTACCATTGTTAAATCCGCTATATCCTTTATCCGGAAAATTGTTGTAAAGTCCATGAATGTAAGGCTGCCCTGGTGTAAAAAACAAATTGGGGGCAGTGGATGGCCAATCCTCTAGATATGTTGTATTTATTTATTTTATTTCATTTTTTTTTATAACGCGTCTAATACCATAACTAGGTTCGGTTTCTAAGCATGGATCCGGAATTCAAACCTCTGTTCTCTGCATTGTCTTGCGTCCAGGACCAGCGCGTTTCCCCTGTGCTATCCTCCGTTCATGAAGAGCAAGTGGTGCGAATCAATTCCCCAACAATAATATGATCTTGCTTTGCTGAGTATTTTCAGTCTTACTATTTGTAAACCTGGGAGCGCATTTTGCTCCAAATTGTAATTTGGCGGCAGGGTCCTGGTACCTTTGCACTCAGGCATAGCCAGGTCC
Organism: Ambystoma mexicanum; assembly: GCF_040938575.1. NCBI lineage: Eukaryota > Metazoa > Chordata > Amphibia > Caudata > Ambystomatidae > Ambystoma > Ambystoma mexicanum. The sequence continues at coordinate 969,906,000 of NC_090936.1, read as the reverse complement.
TTGCTGCCAAATTTTCATCATTTCCATGGCAGAGTGCAAATGTGCAGGGGAAAAGGAGGCATGGTAAGCAGCATTCACAGTTACCATTAAATGCTGACCGACATACAAGCATGTCGGGCAACGTTTAATTGTAATTGTACACGCGGCGTGCCAAGCAATATACGTTCTACCCCTCCTTTCCGCCATGCAAATTATTGAAAATGGTGTGAATGGATGGCGTAAAAACCTTACTTAAGCCTTTTACGCCTTTCATTCATGTTACACCACAATTGAAAATGAGATCCTGAGTAACTCAAATTCGATTTCTGCTACCTAAATGTGGGCTAGAGCTTACTTCTAGGACTCCCATACTCGGTGTTAGCCTAGGCCCCACCACTGTTGTGACAAACAACTCCTTCCATAACTGTTGATAGCTGGAGAGTAGAAGTAGTGAACGGTCTAGGAACAATATCTGTGTAAATTGGAGAATACATAGTGGAAGCGAGCAGGTATTCCCTCACAAAAAGTTTAGATCGAAAATATACCAAAATGCAATAATTAGGAATATCTTTTTTCCCATTGTCCACCGAGTTCAACCAGAACAGAATTTTCTTTATCAGGTCTTCATGTTCTTCCTTGAATCAATCTGGGGACATTCAATAATATTACAAGTTACAGTGGGGGAAAGGGGTAACTGCAGAACCTGTTTTGGGAGATTCCGTTGCTGCCACCACAACATCATGCGTGCATGCATTTCTTGATTTAACGCTCTTCAATTGCAGATCTGGTAGCCAAAGGTCCCCTGTCAGAGCGCAGGGTATGGGTTCAACGCCACTACTATCTGAAATAAAGTTGTTTCGAGTTCCAGCATGTGAATTGGTAGCCAAAGATCCCCTTCGAGAGTGCAGGGTATGGATTAAATGCCATTACTATCTGAAATAAAGTTGCTGCCAGTTCCAGCATGTGTGGGTGCTAGAGGTGATTTCGCCACATGGTTAGTTACCCTTTGACCCTGTACTTTCATAAGTTCTTCAATAATCAAGATTTTCTAACTCATGTTGGATCATTGCCTCAAGAATATTTAATGATTTATTGATAACGAGACCAGGGGTTTAACACGAATCATGGGTGCCTGCATTTTTGTAGCTAAATCATGAGAAATGGTATTTGTGTTACTTGAGTTTGTGCTGTTTACTTGTTTGAGAAGTTGTTAGCATGGTCTTCGGTGCCTTGCTTATTCTGGACAGATTACTCGCGCAACACACATGCACCTCTTGCTTGCCAATAATCACACCATCATCCAGTGTCCCTCTCTAAGACCCTCTATTACTTCCCCCCACTCGCCCATCAATTTGCCTCTGTGAGGCGTGATCCAAGATCCTCATTGGGCGTGCACCACATTTCTCCTGCTCGAAAGGGTTTCATCCATTATAGGGTCCAGCAGCTGGGTATTTACACTGGTTTTGCCTTGTTCTAAGCAGAATACAGTCTTAGCGATTCTGCCTTTTAAGGTGACACTAACCCGCTCTATGCAGCACATATTTGAGTTCAATGGGAGATCTCGTCTCAGTCTCTTTTACTTTTCACCAACTATAGCATCGTTTTCGTCCCCCCATTGCTTGAAGTCCAAAATACTGTGAGATATCCAAATCTCACATATCAATTTGGGAATGGAGCTATTAAATAAAATGAAGAGAGAGGCATGTAAGACTTATCTGTGTTGCTTGGTCTCAAACTGCTACCGTGCTGCACGGACCGCAAATATTTAACTGAAGGAAAATGTAGTTCTACACAGTGGTCTCCGAATTAATTCCTGCATTTTCAGAGCCCGCGCCACATCACGGTTTCCACTTCTGTCTTCATTCTCAGTGCACTATTTTCTGATCACCCTCAGAATTAGGAGCTGGTGAGCAGCCATTCTCACTACAGTAGAATCATGATTTCTTATTCAACTAATATCAAAAAATAAGGTTCGCCACCGGTGTGTTCAGGCTGAACAATTTTTCCCAATTCGTCATTTTCAAGTTATGTGTGCAGGCATGCAGTGTATGGCCTCGGCATCGGTGGAGCATACTGGATGCTTGGGAGCCCCAAGAGGCTTCAAGTGCTGGGTGGAAGGCAACATCGCAAGACACAGAGTGTATACGGCTGCAAACTACAAAGAGATACCATGCATCTGAGGGTCTCCAGAAGAGGTACGGCTGGCATGGTGGGGGGCAGAGGAGAGGCCATTGGTGAGCAAAGCTTGAGGATGTTCGATGCAGTGTCTGAGGAGGATCATATAAAAGCCGCCTAGTATTCCCTCCTGTAAGATCAATAGTTGGATGCTGTGATCAGCTTACTATCCTTGTGACTCACCATTAGTTGAGGTGTACCGTTCTAGAAGATTGTTTGGGGCTTAAGGGAGACTTTCCATCGCAGGTGGTTGGGGGTCTTAATCATAAGGGTGCATGGATTCCTGTTAGCGACCTGTGTGAGCATTTAGTGAGATCGCAAGCACAACGAATAATAGTGAAACCATTGGCTAAACAAAAGGGGCACAATCAGGAGATATAAAAAGTCTATAAAAAAAATGAACTGGCTGCGTCAGTACAAGTGCAACCTCAGATACAAACTGAGGATCCCCGGACACGAAAAATGATATACGGCAATGCTGGCAGAGATTAAAAGGGAAATTAAAGACAACACATTTACATTGGTCAAGTCCATGGCGGGCCGGGATAAACATTTGAGAGCAGCCAAAATCACCTGGAAGAGGTGGAATCAACCCTTTGTGCGCAGACACATGAACATGCCAGACTCATTGAGAGAGTGAATGGGCTTGAACAGCAGATGGAATCAGAGTTAACTAAACAGGAAGATCCGGAGAACAGGATGAGGCAGAAAAACATACAAATACGAGGTGTCCAAAGCAGATTGCAGGCAAGGAATTGGAGAAGTATGTTATTGCATTGTTCCACCATGTTCTGGAAGGGGCTGAAGATGGGGACATTGTCTTGGATCGGACGCACTGTGTCTGTAGATGGCAACACAAGAATGCCTTGTTCCCTGATGTCGTCACAGGTGTTTACAGCTTGGGGAGGAAGGAGAGCTCACGGGCAACACATTTGTCTTGAAAGCAAGACAACGCGGTGCAACACAGGTTCGAATCCTTCTCCCACGCTTAGGGAGAAGAGGTACATCTTAACAAATGGGGAACGGGATGTTATATATGTGTTTTGTATGGGGGTTGTTTGAGGTGGGAGTGTTCTTTTTCATAGATGGGCTGCTTGAGCATGGGGGAGTTGTGGGCAGGCTGGGGGACTGGAAACTGCCCTCATCTTCGTGCAGTTTGCACATGGGTAGTGTATACATGTGCAGGGCTTTGTGGTCGTTGTGTTTTTGTTTGTTCTTGGGTTGAGAAGAGGGATTGGACATTGATAAGGAGATTGTTGTTTTTTGGCATAAGGCACAGGGGGTTAAGAAGTTAACAATTGCGCAACCTAATGGGTGACTTGGGATCTTAATTCCAGACAAAAGAGATGGTCAATTATATGCAGATTAAATGAGTTGAAAATGACTGTAGCATTCATCCAGGAAACACACCTTATGGTGCGAGATGATGTGAGATTGAATAATAGGCATTTCACAGTGCAGTATTTTGCGGCTGTAGAGGGGAGGAAATGGGGTGCAGCAATCTTGATACAGAATGGGATAGATTTCGTACAACACTATAAATATTCAGACCAGGAGGGCAGGCTGTTAATTGTTAAGGGGCAGCTGGAGGGGCAACTGTTTACATTGGTGGCAGCGTCAGCCCCAAATGAACAATAGGATCAGTGTGTACTTACCTTGTTGCGGAAGTTGGGCGGGCTTTGTAAGGGTCATGTGTTGATTGTAGGGGATTTTAATTGTGTAATGGACCAATAGCTGACAAGACACTGGCCCCTACAGAAGCAGAACAGAAATCACTTAAGAAGACTATTGGGGGAATTGGAACCTATCGAGACCTGATGGTTCTTGTGTCAGGAAGATCATGAATACACATTTTTCTCTGCTGTTCACAAAGAGTATTCTAGGTTTGATATGATCTTAATTTTATCTACCTTGGTCCCAAGGGAGGTCTCAGTGGAGATTGGTATCAGGTGCCTCTCGGACCACGCTCCGGTCATAGTGAAGTTGATGTCTTATGCAACTCCTATCCCTAGCAGGAAACCATGGTTTTTGTATGTGTTGGTGTTAAACGACCTAACTATTCGTGAGCATATATTGGAAGCAATTCAGAAGTTCTTCGCAGAGAATGAGACGAAGGGGATGGATTGGAGAACAATATGGGACACAAGTAAAGCGGTTATTCGGGGAGAGTTTATTGGAAAACCTGTGGCGTATACTAGAGCGAGGGAAAGTTTGAGAATAGAGTTGGAAGAGAAGGTCCACCTGGCAGTAAAAGTGCATAAGCAGAATGGGATGTCTCCGGCATGGAGAGCTTTGAATAAAGCTGGTTGCCACCTGGAGATGCATTTGGAAGATTGTTCCGCTCAAATTATGCTGCAGACTAAACAATCATGCTATAGAAAGGGGGACAAGGCAAATTGCATAAACTAAATACGAGAAATTACATTATGGAATTGAGAGATGACTAGGGCATATTACAACGGGGGAAGAAGATAAAGTAAATATCATGAGTAGTTTCCATGAGAAGATAATGAAGATGGAAGAGTTAGATCCAGAGATCCAAAAGGGGATACCTTTATAGGCAAAACTCCCTAAAATAGCATAGCCCGATTGATATGCTGGAATGGCCCATATCCCAGGAAGAAGTTGAGAAGGCAATTGATGCTTTACTTACCATTAAATAAAACCACTGGTCCTGATGGATTCCCTAATGCCTATTACAAAGTGTTTAAAGGAGTCCTTGTGGCCTCCCTGATGAAATTATTTGATACAATTGCAGAATGGAGGATATGGCACAATCAACAACAATATTGGTGCGCAAACCTGGCAAAGAGCAAGTGATTACTCGAGCTATCACCCAATATCGCTACTTAACAGGGATGCTAAATTGTACAATAAGATTTTAGCAACACGATTGGGTTCGATTGTCCTGGATGTTATCCACCGCACCATACTGGTTTTTATTAATGACAGGTCGACCCATGACAATATTCAAAGGGCGATTCATGTCTTTGATTGGGGAAGGCCAGCCGGACAAAAGATGACAGTGTTGGCACTTGATTTGCAGTGGGTGCTTGATAGTATGGATTAGGGTTTCTTGTCCTCCACACTGTATACTTTTGGGCTGGGTCCTAAATTTAGGGGTAAGGTATTGGCCAATTTTCAGATACAGTGAAAAGGTTACATATATAACTGGAATGCTGACGCCCCTACTTGATAACACGGGGCACGCAGCAGGGATGCCCGCTATCTCCTTTCACTTTTCATTTTTGCAATGGCCATGGAACCCATGGCAGGTTTGATTAGAGGAGATGAGCAAATCACTGGAGTAATGTGTGGGGGAATGCAGCATAAATTGGCATTAAATGCCAACATTGTCTTATTGTACTTAACGGTAACACAGCATATACTCCCTATGGGAAGGGATCAGGGTTCAGTGTAAATTACGGGAAATCTAAAGGGCTTAATGTGAATGCAAATCATATTAACATTGAGCAAATGTCAAGGAGCTACCCCTTAAGTGAGGACCACAGAAAATAGACTACTTGGGAATGAAGCTAACTTCATTTTATAGCAGGCTTTTTTAGCGTCAGTTTCCCGACCTATGGAAGAGCTTAAGCGATTATCTTAAGAGGTGGGACTTGCAGCAGATGTCTTGAGTAGCCAGAATAGCAGTGGTAAAAAGGAAATACTCCTAGGGTACTTAATGCATTCTGCGCCCTTCCGGTGGTGATGCAGAGAATAATGACTGATAAGTTGCAAGGGGAAATATTTACATTATTTTGAAATAAGAAATGCCAACGAATAGCCAGAAGAATTCTAACAAGGTCACCATTGCTGGGAGGCTTAGGCGTACCAGATATTAGAGGGTATTTGCTGGCTGCTCAGATAACACCAATGTTAGAATGGTCCTTAACACAAGGATCTAAAGGATGGAAAGACTTGCAAAAGGGAGCAACATCAATTCCCTTTCATAAACTTCATTTTTTGGATAGTTAGGGGCATCATTGCGGAGGACACCTATTGGACACGACTGACTGCTCACTATCTTACTTGTATAAAGCCTTACGAATTTGAGGTATACAACCAGGTTTGGGACCTCTTTCTCCGATTAGTCGTTATCCAGATTTTACATCAGGAATTAATGGGATTTATTTAGCTAGTGGGGAAACTAAAGGGATTATCTGTTTCATGGACCGCTATAGGGATAACAATCCAGTTATATTCGAAATATGTTCGATGCAATATTTATTGGGAGAACAGGAACATTTCTGGTACACCCAACTTAGACAGTGGATCACAAACAGAATTATATGACAGTCGGGATGTAGAGTGCCTACAGGGCTGGAGATCTCGCTTGGGCAAGGGAATGGAAGGGGCAAGATTTCGAGACTATAGAGGTTGTTTATTTATTTTATTTTTTTATTTATTTATTTTGGGATTTATGAAGCGCACCGTAACCCTGAGGCATCAAGGCGCTGTTACTTAGGAATCCAGTTACGGTACAAAAGTGCTGTAGGTTACAACATATACATAGGATTGGTGGGCAAATATATGGTGCCAGCTACATGTTACACGGCGACAGCTACATACAGTTGCGAGGTCAACATCAGTAAGCAAATACATGGTGCCAAGCCACATCGCATGTGGCAGCTATATACAGATGCAAGGTCAAAATCAGTAGGTGAGTATATAGTGCCAGACCCAGAAATATAGGAGCAGGACTACACATTAAAGCATGGTTAATATCAGCACAGTACAGCATGGTGTCAGCCCCATGTTGCAGGGTGGCAGGTACATACTGAAACAGGGTTCAGATCAACAGGCAGTAACATGGTGCCAGTCTCTGGTTGCTGGCGGCAGCTACACGTATTCACTGAGTCAAAACACTGGGGGGTCATATCACACTACAGATGCGACCCCAGGGAGGAGGGCAGACGTACTATCATACAGGCGGCCAAAGGGTGTGTGGGGGACTCAAGCAAACACACAGGCACCCAATGGGGGGGTGGGGACTCACACAGTAACACGGGCAACCAACGGGCAGGTGGGGGACTCACAGGCACACGGGCAACCAACGGGCGGGGGTGGGGGACTCAAGCAAGCACACAGGCAGCCAACGGGGGGTGAGGGGCTCACACAGGCACACGGGCAACCAACAGGGGGTGGCTGACTCACACAGGCACACGGGCAACTGACAGGGGTGTGGGGGACTCGGACACAGGCACACGGGCAACCAACACAGGGTGGGGGACTCACACAGGCACACGGGCAACCAGCAGGGGGGTGGGGGACTCAAACAAGCACATGGGCAACCAATGGAGGGTGGGGGATTCACACAGGCACACGGGCAACCAACGGGTGGTCAGGGGACTCACACAGGCAACCAACAGGGCAGTGGGTGACTCAAGCAAGCACACAGTGTTAGGGAGAATTCTCATAAATGTGCTAATTCCCTCTACCTTAGAGCCCTCCAGCTCTTTTGCTAAACTTTGGGGCTTTGAAGTTTTTAATTCTGTTTGTTTTCTGTGTTTATTTCTTTTGGTTATGGAGTTTTAGACAACTCCATAGGCATCATCTTTTTTATGTGTGTCACACAGCACCCTCTGCAGTGACACAGGGATGTCTTTTAGACTTCCAAAATGTTTAAATACCTTCTCTGGGATAAACTACTGTTTCCCAGAGAATGTAAGGTTAAATGAACTTTACTAGTCTTTTTAAATTCCTAGACTCAGCACACACTATCTTCCTATAGAGTGCTGGATGGGTTACCAAGCATCCCCTGTGTCTAGAAACTCTTACAGCAGTCAAATGCTACCATTTCCTATCGAAAATTCTGGTGGCAGTGGTTTTACAATGAACTACCATGATTGTTCCCAACCGCGAACACCTGTAGCTAACAATCGTGGGAGCCATGTTTTTCAAGATGGCGCCTTAAGCCTCTTTGTTTAAACAGGACCCGGTCTTCTTTTTTCGCTGTTTCATTTTGGAAAGGTCCTTCTAGAGTTTGTCTCTGCACACCAAATCAGGTTTGGTCCCTTTGTTCGTACGCCTTTTGCGGGCTTCAGGACTGAAGACCTCCTCTGGCGCCTGAGTGTCTGGGGTGGGCAGGAAGTGAGGGAGGTGCCCAAAACTCCCTGTGCTTAGTCTCCTAGGAGACCCAAATGCACTCTGGCGTGATTGGCTAGCTGACCGTCCAGGAAGGACAGCCACCCTGCTGGGTAAGTGACAGCTAGGCTGGAATGAAAAGGAGAAAACTGTTTAAAAGGCGAGTCTCTTGGACTGGAAAGCAGAGTCGACCACTGGAACGAAAGAACCAAAGACGAGCTGGAAGAGGACGGCTGCTGCAACTCCTGGACCGTTGGTTTGCCCTTTGAAGCCCTGCTGCAGGTCCGATTTGCCAAGTTCATCTCGACAGAGAAGCCCCTTCAAGGACGACTTCTTCCTTTGAGTTGGTGAGAGCAATCAACTCGTAAGCCACCTGGATACCATTCTCAGAGCTGGTTAGGTTTAACCAGGGGGAAGGACACCAGCTTGTGTGCTTGAAGACAGCTACTTGAACCGAAGATCTTACATTTGCCAGCTTGTTTGAACAGTCCCCGGCAGTGTAGGAGTCCCCCGACGTCCTCCCTCTTGTCCCCATGACTGAGGCTCAGGAACTGCGACATCTGCAGGAACTGCCGGGAACCAATGTCTTCAGCTGCATCTTTTTCTTCATATTAAGGTACTGTGCCAACCCGATTGACAGAACTTAACTCTCACGGCGAAAGTTCGTGGAACTTTCCCAACTTGCAGGCCTAATCAGCTTGTGACCCAACACATGATTCTGTTTCGTACAAACTACTTCTGAGAACATTGGCAAGGACTTTACCGTTTACTACAAGAACTGCTCTTTCCTATCCAAGACACCACCCCATTGACTTTGGCCTAGGCCTATTGGACTGAATCGAGTCCTCTAGTGAACTGAAACTATTTGCACTGCCTAAGAAAGTATTTGTGATCTATTCTATTAACTTGTGCCTTTTACTCCCATTCAAAGTAACTGAAATGCCATTTTGCTCCTATTTCAGGGAGCCCAATTTACTCAGAAACTTATTGGTTTTGTATTGAAGTGTGTTTGTGTATATTATTAAATTGCCTCCTTCTAGTGAATGTTTTCTAAATTACTGTGTAATAAATTAATAAGTGTTTTACCAAGAAACCTTGAGTGTAAGTGTCTACTTGAACCACTGTGATTGTAAGACCTCTGTGTAACATCCTTGTACTGCTCACATTCTCTCTTGAGATAAGCCCTGCTGCTCAAAAACTGTGTAGTACAGACTTATACCAAAGGTTGGTTTTGCTTACACCTGTAGTCCTAATTGTATGTGGTGGTCCCAGAGGGTACTGCATGCAATTCTGCCTAACACACGGGCAACCAATGGGGGGCTGGGGGACTCAAGCAAGCACACGGGCAACCAACGGCGGAGTGGGGGACTCAAGCAAGCACACAGGCAACCAACGGGGGAGTGGGGGACTCACACAGGCCACCAACAGGGGGTGGGGGTCTCAAGCAAGCACAAAGGCAACCAACAGGGGATGGGGGACTCACAGGCAACCAACGGGGATGTGGGGGATTCACACAGGCACACAGGCACCCAATGGGGGTGGGGGACTCACACAGGCAACCAATGGGGGTGGGGGACTCAAGCAAGCACACGGGCCACCAACGGGGGTGTGGGGGACTCAAGCAAACACACGGGCAACCAACAGGGGTGTGGGGGACTCTTGCAAGCACACGGGCAACCAACAGGGCATGGGGGACTCAAGCAAGCACATGGGCAACCAATGGGGGTGGGATGGGGGACTCACCTCACGAACCCGGCAACAGACAGGGAAACAAACAGGGCCTTGGAAGGTGGGTCTTGGGAAGGAGGGCCGGCGTCCACCTGCTGGCGTCGGGATTGGCCCATAAGAGTTAGATAGGGACCAATCACTCTGCAACAGGAGCTGAGGCATGTAGGGACAAAGGGAATGAAGAATCTTGCCACCATCTTGGAAGGCGGTAGCTAGCACGAGGCCCAAGTATGACCATGTACAGCGGACAATCAGAGACACGTAAAACCATGTTGTGCACTCACCAGACAAGGTGTGATGAGCTGGTAATCTCGCGGAGTGCGCCAACGGTAAAAAAAAAAAAACTTAAAATATCGTAAGTGCAACAGTCACTGAATTAGGCCATGCAAGGTTCCATAAATTGGCAGCAGTCCCCCAATGTCAAGCGCAGCTCGTGTTGGAGTTCAGGTTCCCCAGAGCCAGGGGTAAGCAGGTCCATTTAAGGCAGAAAGAAGAATGTTGGATGGTAACATGTTGGGAGATAAATTACCCTACATGGAAAGATGGGAAAAAGAATTGGGGGTGATTATTGCACAAGAAGACTTGGAGCACATCTGGGAACAAGCACATACGGTATCAAAATGTAGTTCAAATAAAGAAATAAGCTGCAAAATTTGCTTTAGATGGTATCTCACCCGGCAAAGAATTAATACGATTTCTCCCCGGTCCTCTCCTCTTTGCTGGGGAGGAGGTGGTAACGTGGGGGACTTGGGACACATGTGGTCATGTTGTAAATCCCAGAAATATCTAGAGTTTATTTATCTGCCAACCTGGTAGACAGAGAGAAAATAAGTGGTGCTTAGCATCCCTGATTGTTTTCACTGTAGTGACAAGTTCTTTCAGACACTTTTAGCGGAGAGGGTATCTCACATATAGAAAGAAGAGCAATTAATAGACAAGGAATACAGAAGTCAAGATGCTAAATCATAGCTTTCATCCGACCCTTGACCATGGCTTTGAGCTCCACCAATGGGAGAACAATCCACTTGTTCACACTCCTTCAAACTCTAGAGGAAATTCCCATTGACTGATGAGACAATCAGGGAATCCAATGAAAAAATTGCTAGTCATCTTCTTCACATCAGCCCTTCTCTGTGCTATAGCCTAGAACCCTTGGGGTGCCGCAAAAGAGCATCCTCTCTGGAGGGGGTGGTTACGTTTTCTATGGGAACTTTTACAGTGAGGTACTTACGTAGGTGAATGTTATTTATTTAGTGTCCAGAGCAGAGATCACACACATCTTGGATATAAATAGGGAATTTCAGAGAATCTCTAGTTAGGGAAATAATTGAAGGAAAGCAGATATTCTCGCACTAACAAAGAAAAATACTGGATATCAGGGAGTGGATGTTTATTTTGATTAGATCTAGTATGAAATACCTGGGGGTGATGCAGTACAGGCATTGTGATAACATCCTCTGCTGAGTTCTGGGGACATCTAGTAGGAAGAGTCAGGGGGACGGGCGCATCTCCAAGCTAGTGGATGATGTGCTGGGACAAGGTATGGGGAAGATCCACCTGGGCAACTCCTCTTCACCTCCACCAGTGGGCAGGAGACCATCACCTATGTACTCCAATTGTTCTGAGCACTTTAGGAGAAAGACCTACAGTTCCGAAAGGATAGAGAGACCCCACCTCTGAATATCAGAAACATGTGAAGCAACATCCCAGAGCAAGGGACTCCCCACTCTACAATTTCCCCATTTTTACCCAGTGATCATTGTTCTGTGGAAAGGAGAACATTATTTACTATCACCTTCTGCATACAGTCCATACTACACAAGAGGCAACCAGAAAGAAAGAGTCCGATGCAGCTCTACTCCCAAGACTGTGCCCACCAGTGCATGCACAGGAAGACACACTGGAGGAATGGCTTTCTTAGCACCAGTCTATCCTCTGCATACTCAACTACTGAGCCTCGTCAATTGTTTAAGCTTGACCAGTGGTAAATCAGAGTGATTCATTGTGAACACCCAAAAACCGTAAGCACTAGCCCAGTCTAGGGGTTAAGCAAAAAACCGATATAATGAACTACTGGAAAAGGGTTAGTCTGGGCACTTGGTGCAGGAGGAGCCGAATGAAGGTTTAGTTGACATTGGGAGAGAGACCTACGAGAAGGGCAGAGGAAAAAGAGGGCAAGGAGTGGAGGCGATCAGAAATGAGAGGAGCACATCATATGATGTAAGGAGGAGAGCTTAAGGTGGTGGAAGGATGAGTACATCAGGGGTTGGACAGAAGTGAATAACAAGGGGTGGAAGGAGGAGAACAGTGGGGGAGAACAGGTGATGAAAGCACAAAAGCAACACGGGTGGAAGGTGGAGAACAGAGGAAGTTGCAAGGAGGAGAACAGGTGGTGGGAGGAATAGAACAGAAGAAGTTGCAAGGAGGAGAACCTGTGGTGGAAGCAGGAAAGCAAAAGATGGTGGAAGGAGAAGAACACAAGAAGGAGGCAGGCGGTGTCAGCAAGGATTCAGCCAGAGGAAGCTGGAAATCGGGAACAGAAAGACAAGACTACCGAGGTTAGAAATAGTAAGAGGAGGCATGCGTGAGAGGGCATGTATTGGCCAAGGAAAGAGTATGAGTGAGGCTCCTCTACAGGGTGTGAGCCCATATTGGAAGGCCAGGATTAGTGGAGCAATTCAGAGGATAGAGATCAGGAATCTGACACGGTATCAATCATTAAAATATTCTACAGAAAAGAGTTGCTGAGAACAGGCACCTCACTGGGAGTGGAGGAATCGGGGGATGATAAGCAAACACATGTTAAACATGTCAAGAGAACAACCAAGAGAATTGATTGTACAACAAAAAGGAAGGTACAGTGTGTGGTTAATGGTCCAATGTGCTATACTCAGAACCTCAAAATGAAATCCTGGAAAGCCTTATGGTGTCGTTGGGATGGTGAATGCATTAGTATGATGATTCACCCCCATAGTCAATGGAGTAACTGTACTCAAATAACATACCAGATAGTCCAGAAGTTACAAATACATTGATCATTCCTGCAGTCCAAACAGGATGACACCACAACCGATACGACGGTATCTCTGAGATTAAGATGCAGCATGGGACGAACATAACATACCATCCTGCTTGGCTCTTAGTCAGCCAAAGGAAGACTTCCAGTAGTCAATTGCTTGTCAGGAAGGGAATCACTCTTGGTCACCAGCTTCAGTTGCCCAATTACTGATGATGGGTGAGGATCACTGTGGATCCAAATGTGGGATTGGGCCTTATCTGAATTGCCTACAATCTTTACATTGACTGCTAGTATCAAACGGATGTCTGCTGTTTATCTGTGCGTGTGCGCTGGGTCACCACTGATGGGCACTGCTTGTCATATCAGTGTTATAGATGCATCACAGGGGGTGAGATTTACTAGTCATTATATTGAACTCACATTTGCAAGGTAGGGTCAGACTTTTCAATTCTTTGTTTATCCAAACAAGTGCCACCAAAATGTAAAGCTTGTGTGAATTCTTGTTAACTCATTCATAGGGAAAGGAGGAGGCCATGCTCCATAGTATATGCTGCCTGCGAGAGTATCTGCAGCTTATTCAAAAAGGAATTACATCTGGGTCATGAAAATCGAATATCAAAGGTGTAGCTCTACAGGGCATGTACTTCCTACATAGTTTCTGCAACAACAAAAAAATGTATTTATTTATACATTTGTGTAGCGCTTAAACCCAAAGGTATCACAGCGCTTGTACATAGTAGGAGGAGGTAAAGACAACAGAATAGGATTAACAAGTCACAAAGGTGAATATTGGTTGTATTTGTATCATGGAGGTGAGGGGAGGAAGATGAAGCAGATCCAGGAGTAAGGGTACGGGACCAGGTTAGTCATATTTGTCAAACAGCCAGGTTTTCAGCATGTTTCTGAAGGCACAGTAGAGGATTTACTCTTAAGGTGGTCGGGGAGAGAGTTTCACAGAGTGGGAGCTGTAACACAATAGTTGCAGTCACTAGCTTTTTTTTTGGTTGAACCTGGAAATTTGGAGGATGAGGATCTATGAGGAGTGAATTGGGCAAGTAGTGGTTTTCAGCTAAATGCGGGGGATAAGGTATGAGGGGATGTTCTGGTGAAGACAGCAGTGTGTGAATGCTAAAGTTTTAGATTAAATCCGCACTTGGATAGGACGTCAATGTGCATTGCATCTCTTGGCGGAGATATGGTCGGAGTGTTTAAGATCTAAAGCTGCATTAGAGGCTTGTTTAGTAGCAGTTGTAACTTGGAGATGTTCTTAGCGGACGTGCCCGTGAAGAGAACATTACAATAATCCAGTTTTCTGCAAATTAGTGCGTGGGCAAGGGTCAGGCAATTAGAAGCTGAAAGGAATTTTCTACTCAACGCAATAGGTTTGGCCATGTAGGCTGTCAAGGAGGCTAGAGCATTCATGTGGCGGGACATGTTGAGTTCAGAGTCAAAGTAGACGCCTAGTGTTTTGACATGTTTGGATACATATGCCGTCTATGGTGATCGAGGTGTAGCCAGGATCCAGGGATCTTAGACATTGTAGGGAGCCAACAATGAGGAGTTCAGTTTTGTCATAATTGAGGCATAGGTTGTGTGAAGCCATCCAATTCTGGATGATGCTGTGAGTTTGGTTAATTGATTTGACGTCATGTGCATCATTTCCTGTAAGGTTGAGAAGGATTTGCGTGTCGTCAGCAAAGTTGGTTTAGGGAATGTCAAGGGTGTCAAGGAGGTAAAATAAAGGTTTTGTGTAGGTGTTGTAAAGGGCAGGGAAGATTCAGGAGCCTTGAGGGACCCCAAAAGGGACGCGGAAGGGATCAGCAATGGCCTCTCCAAGGATGCACTCGAAGTGCGGCCACTCTGAAAGTATTTGATCCAGGATGCTGCCTCATGGGAGAAGTGAAAGTTGGAAGAAAGGTGATTGGAGAGGATGTTGTGATCAGCAAGATTAAATGCAGCTGAGAGGTCGAGAATGAGCAGTATTTCAACATTGCCGGAGTCTCTGAATCTGTCAAGGTGGATCTTGAGGTAAAGGAGGACTGTTTCCGTGCTGTGCTTGGGTCGGAGTCCTGATTATCTGAAACCTAGAAGTTGATGTTGTTCAAAATGGGTTTGGATCTGGGAGTATGCTATGTGGTCAAGGACTTTTATTACTGTGGTGATGGGACGGTAATTGGTAGGGAGGGAGGGATACAAGGAGGGTTTCTTGATGAGGGGGAGACCCAGGCTACTTTGAGGCAGGTAGGGCTAGTGTTGGAAGCAAATAAGACATTCACAAAGTTGGAGATGGTAGGTGTGAGAGTGGCTGCACACATTTTAACAATGTGTCCTAGGCAAGCATTGCCCTTTGCAGTTGGAAGGTTTGAGTTGTTGCATGGTTTTTACGGACTTCCTCTGCAATGACAATGGCGAAGTAAAATTGGGGAGAGGGTCTGGGGTGGGTGTGTACGGGGGGGTCACAACCGGAGAGTCTTTGTCATGGAGTTCATGTTTTTTGGTAGAAATGTTGTCCCTAAATTGGTCTATTTTGTTGGTCAGTGCTGATTGGATAGTAGAGCACCATGATTGGTCTACAATGACCTGGGATGCATTAGTTGTTGGGTTTTCTAGCTCATTGAGGATGGCAAACAGCTCTCTAGGACTCGAGCTGGCTTCTGATATCCTTGTGTTGTAAGAGTTGGTTTTGGTGGTGATGAGTGTGTTAGTAAAGGTTTTAGCTGCAGCCTTAAATGTGTCTAGATTAGAAGGGGTGGGGGCTTTTCTCCAAATAAGCTCCTTTGCTCGTTTGATGCAGTGGAGTGATTTTGACTCATCTGTGAACCATGTATTGGTCCATTTGGGAGTTTTAGGTCTGTCCTGGGCATGTTGGTCTATGGTGAAAGAGAGGGCATGGAGGAGTAGCGAGGTGTGCGCCTGGGGGTTATCAGGAAGGGGTACCTGGTGGTAGAGATGTTTGAGTAGAGTGGGGGATAACACTTCTTCTGTAAGTCTGCGGGTGCTGCGGCTGAGGATAAAGAAGGGTTAAGTTCCCAAACTGGTTGCCGGGTTGGAGTGGGATCGGTGAAATTCGATAAGGGAGTGAACTGTCCAGGGCATTGGGCTAATGGCATTAGCAGAGTGTTGGTCCGGAGGAGCCAATCCAGGATGTGTCGCTTAGAGTGTGTAGGAGAGGCGATACGTTGGGTGAAATTTATGGCAGACAGCAAGGTGGTTAAATCTGTGGCCTTGGAGTCTGAGGTGTCATTAAAGTCTAAGTGAAAAGTCCCCTGGCAGAATGAACTTGGTGACGGGTTTGGTAAGGGGGAGAGAAGGAGGAGGATGTCTAGTTCATGGCAATTTAGCTAATTGGGTTGGCGGTAAAGGAGAATGAAATGGTGGTTTGTGGGTTGTGGAGGAGTTTAGTGAATAGCATTTCATATCCCGGCTGTGGTGGGATGGGTATCTCTATGAAGGCCAGGGAAGATCTAGAGATAAGGGCAACACCACATCCAAGTTTGTCTGTACGATCTGCTCTAAGGATCAAGTAGTCTGGAGGGACGGCCAGTTTGAGGGCTGGTCCTGCTGTGCTGTGGAGCCTGGATTTGGTAATAGCAAAGAGGTCAAGCTGGTGTTCACGAATTATATAATCAATGAGAGAGGCATGGGCACATAGTGAATGGGCATTAATCAACATGCAGTGTAGGATTGAAATGTTTTCATGTTTGGTTTGTTTATTGGTTCTCTTAAGGGAGCAATATGATTGAAAGGGCTATGGGATGGGGAATCAGGTGGGGTAAGGTGCAGGAGGAGAGACGGTGTGATCTGACGGCACCAGTGTTCGGGTAGGAGAAGATACCGGAGGGCAGTTCAGGAGCTGTGGTCCAGGCTCGCAAATCAACTGATCTTGGCATGCGTTGGCGAGGGAGGCTCGTCCAAGTTAGATGGGGGTGGGTGGTTGGAGTGTGTGAGGAGGAGAGGGCCGCGGGATAGTGGTAAAGGAGAGTTGAGGCAAGAAGGGGGTGGGAGAGGGCAGTGGAGGCAAGTTTGCTCTGGCTGGGATAATACTAGGATGAAGAGCAGTGAAGCTTATACGGGGAGGTAAGAACTCAGTGGGTCTTGGGAGTGTTCCCTGAGCCACTGAAGGACTGGTGGGCTTGGCGAGGATGCGGTCGCTAAAGCTTGCGATCGTGCGTATTGCTATAGTCACATGTGGTGTATTGGTGTGCTTACTGCTAATGGGAGGATGGTCAGAAGGACCTGGATATGGCAGAGAAGAGGGTGGGAAGGGAGGGGGTCGGGATTTGTAAGAGGCTAGTTGGAAAAGGGGAGAGGTCACCTAGAAGAAGGTTGCTAGAATTATTCCAAGCAGGCAAACAACGCTTACCTTGTGTGGCGAGGGCCAGGCACAGCAGCATGGTAGCCAGAGGAGGGAGCCATCAGGTGAGAGCGGGCTATGCAGGTAAGGGTTGGGGAGTCACTGAGATGCTGTGGATGCACAGACAGGCTTGTCTTGGTGCCTTTGCTGCAGTTCTTTGCCGGCAGCGCCTTCCGGCTTGGTGGTGGTACCAGAGGTATACTGAGAGCTGGCCAATTATGCTGGGCTGGAGGCAGGGCTTCCCTGCCGACCTCCAGATCCTGCTGAGGTGAATCGATGGTGGTAGTGACCATCTTGGTATGGAGTGACGACTCCTTTGTACGGATGATGCAGCCCCACAAGCATATCTTGCAAGACGTGGATGGCAGGGTGCTTGAATGGAGACAGGCACAGATGGGCTCCAGCCTTGTCCGGGTGCCTTTGCTGGGTTTGTTTGCCGTCAGCCCCTTCCGGCATGGTGGTGGTACTGGATATATAGTGGGAGCTGGCCATTGATGCTGGGCCGCATGCAGGTCTTCCCTGCAGACCTCCAGGCCCTGCTGAGGCGAATCAATGGCATCAGCGGCCATCTTGGTATGGAGCGATGGCTCTGTTGTATGGATGAAGCGGCCCCACAAGCAGACCTCACAATTCCTTGGAAGCCAGAGGGGCACCCCTGGTAGCCATTGCTTATTTAAGTGTACACTCTGGGATTTTAGCACCTGTGGATGAATGTTGGAATCCTGGGAGCCCATCGGTATCTAAGGCATCTGTGCAAGAATCGACATTGTGGTAATTTGACTTGCAAGATTCCTTCTGACAACCTAGGTGGCAGGAAGTGATCCTGCTCTCACCCTCTACTGTCCATCTTGTATCCCTGCACTCTCGCTTATACCCATGGCAACCTGATATATGCCAGCACAGGCTTTATGGTACCCTCTGCTGCTTCCCCTTTTCCGCACATACTGGGCTCACCTCGCCCAGCCCGCAGAATTGTTACAAATGAAGGACTCCCGCCAGAAGCTGCCCTATTAAAATTATATTTCTTTGTTTATTTTTTTGCCACACTAAGCTGAATGGCATGCCCGGCATATAGCCCGGGGTCTGGATGCTAATAGCTTTACTGCCCCGGACCTGCAGGTCAATACAAGATCATAGGTCGAGCTTATATAATTTCATACTGCCCGCAGCTCTGGGTAATAATGTGCAATAATGTTTGATTTAGTGCTCAATGCAAGTACAAAGAACTAAAAAACTCAATATGCTAGACATTTCCCACATTATGGCGGCCTTGACCGTGCATTACATACCTGGTGCCCATGCCCATCACACACTCTAGGGCTCCCTCTAAATCACATCAAACTCTATGTACACACCAGGCAGCCTAGAGACCACTCTGTCAGTGACTGGAAACCCAGAGACATACCTGCCAGTGAGCATAAACTCAGCTGTGAGCTCTGTTGACCACTACAAATTCAAAGAGCACACTTCGCAGCTCAGGGCACCATCAAAGTCATTGAGCAAGTAGTCTCTAATTGAATCACTGTTAGGCAAGATTTCCCTGTGGGAGATTGCACCAGCCTTGTCCTCTTGGCAATAGTTAACCCAACCTTTGGTATAAGCCTGTACTACACAAGTTGGCAGAGTGACTGAGCAGCTAGGCTTATCTCAAGAGGGGTCAATGTGAGCTGTACGGTTATCACACAGAGATTCACAGTGACATGTGTCCAAATAAACCTGTACACTCAAGGTTCTTGTTTAAACAGTTAAGTATTCATTTAACAGTCATTCAATAAATCAGTAGATACCCATTGGGTATGATGCACAGACAATTCCTAAACCCAGATGTGACTTAAATAACTAGGGCACTGTGGATATTGATATATCACTGGCACATTTAGAGCAATACTGAAGTTGGAAAAGATGAAGGAATAAAATAATGGATAAATAATCCTAAACAGATAAGTGTCATGATGCCTTCCCCCGGGCATCAGGACCAAGCCCATCTGCTCCGGGAGCAGGCATCCAGATACTTATTAAAACCCCAACAGACCCGGCTGGGGGCTGTTTGGGTTCAGTCCTGGCGCCTTAGGCGCCAGGCTCATCATAGAAATCAGTCCTGGCGCCATAGGCGCCAGGCTCATAGACTTTACTTACCTGATGCAGACCATGCTGCAAGTGAGCCCAAGCCAATGTGAGGCCTGGATGGGACTATTTTATTACAGGGACTATTTTTTACTTGGGCGTGGCTCTGGGAACTTCTTACCTGGAACTACTTTGGAGGCTATTTAAACCACGCCCGAACAGCAGCACACGCTTCGCGTTATTCTACATCCAGCAGCGTAACGCTCACCATGCCTGCAGTCAGCATCCAGTCTCCAGCCACGCACGCCTCAAATGCAGAGCTCCTAAAACAAAGAGGAAAGAAAAGGACAAGGTTAGAAAAACGAACTTATTTCGAATTCCTCACCTGATTTCGGATCCATCTTGCCTCCCGACTTGGAAAGAACATCATTTCTGTAAGCATTGCATCTCCAACTGCAGCGCCGCGCCATACTCCCCAGTCTTCACAGCATCTTTCGATTCAGCGCTGCCTCCATCATTTCTTCGCCGAACTCCGTCACCTCGGGGACAAAAGAAAACAACAAGGTGAGCCGAGAAAACCAACAAACATAATTCTTACCACCATAGACTTACCTGATTTACCACCGGAGGCATTATTCTATAACTCTCCACATCTTCATGTGCCGCACCTGCAAAAAGAGAGAAAACAACACGTTAAACACGTGCAACATTCACCGGACAGTGTCGGGTAATACAGACTCTTACCTGAGCGCCACCAGCTGCCACGAGAGCATCTTCTCACAAACCCAGCTGCAAGACAAGGGAGGAAGGGAGGAACAAGAGTGAACATCGGACATATTGAACTCTATGAACTTGATACTTACTGGTCCTCACCAGGAACCTCAGAGTCAATACTCTCCGGGACTCTCCCACGCCTTCAAACCAGTGAAGTAACTGGCATCAACGCGCCCCTGCAAATCACGCAGGATGGAGAGCTCATTGCTGAGAGGGCACTTTGGAGGTGATTAGTGGGGAGGACTGTGGGGTTGCCATCACTTGAATCCATGGGTGGCTAAATCCATCCCTCCACTTGCAGGAGAATACTTCTCTGGGTCAAGCAGACAAGATTAGGAGGGCCAGTCCAGTCAGTCATCTCTGCACTACGCATCACGTTGGTGGAGACCGCAGCCGTCCGGGTCTGAGCGACGCCCCTGTGGGAGCCAGGTGAGCGTAACAGTAAGTACTTTTTGAACCCTCCAATGCAAAGTAAATTATCCCTTTCCTGGGGTCCTGGGCGAAAGGTAAAGCACAAAGTCAGGGGTAAGAAGAGTCTTTCAGGGAGCCAGGACAGCCAATGTTAATTGAACAAAAGTCTAGGTGAGCTGAAGCATTTCTTGCAGATAAGTAAAAAGTCTTGCACAATATTTTAAAAGTCTTTGTAGAAAAGGTAATCACTGTACGGCCACAAGCTAGGTGGGACGTGGGATTGTGAGGGGCAAAGCTGCAGGCAACTCTGCAAAAGCAACCAAGACAAGTCTCAACTGAGCGCTAGCAAGGCTACACAACAAGAGGTAAGTCCCTAGTTTACAGTACCTTTGGTTGTAAGAACTTGGTTCCAGCTGGCTTCTGTTCCAGTGTCGGTCTGCAGACCCTGTTGTACCTGGGCCTCAGTCGTGGGGACAAGAGGCAGGACGCCTGGGAACTCCTGCACTACGAATTGAAGGTCAGCGGCAGCAATGGGCAAACTTCAGATCAGCAGCACTTCGCGGTTTTAGCTTCTTGCGGCTCTCGCAAATAGCACCACTGCGGTTCTCGGATACCTTTATGGACTTTTCTTGCATCTGGGGTCCAGCACTGTGTTGAGTTGGCTTAGGCTTGGTGAGTCCTGCTTCATGGGTGTCCGGAGGCTCTTCCTGTAGCTCGGGTCCGACTTAAAAGCCAGACACTAGATTCTGGTGTTCCTCTCCCTGGCAATTGGTTCCTGCAGCAGCAAAGGAAGCACAGCCAGCTCCGAGAGGATGTCCAGATGAGTTTGCTTTGGGGTTGATTGATCCCACCAACCCAAGCAGAGAAGTCGCCAATCACCTTTTGGGTGCATTCCTGTAACCAAGGGGATTAAACACAGGGAGCTTCGGGCACCTCCCTCACTTCCTGCCCTGACAGACACGCTGAAGCCAGAGGCAGGCTTCACCACGGATTCCCGCCAAAGACAACATGAACAAAGGGACCAAATCTGGTTTGGCGCACAGAGTGAATCTCAAGGAGGACCGTTCCAACAGGAAATGGCAAAAAAAGAAGACCGGGGCCATTTTGACGAAATGGACACCCATGGGTGCTTTACTGCAGCTGCAATTGCAGTCCACGGTAGAAACACACAATGGTAGGAACAAGTAAACCACTGCCAAGAGCCATTAATTATAGAAAGGGTAACATAAAAACATGTTACATGAGAAACTATACAAAGGGGATACTAAGTAACCCCTCCAGTACCGTATTGTAAGATAGTGTGTGCAGGGTCTAGAAAGTTACAGAATGTAAGTAAAGTCAATTTCACTTCACTGCTCTGGAAACAGTAGTTTCACCAACAGAAGGTATTTAAACCTTTGGGAAATCTAAGAGACTTCCCTGTGCCACTGCACTGAAGGTGTATCACAATGTAAAGATGATGCCTATAGAGTTAGTCAGACTCCAAAGTCAAAAGAAACACAAGAAACACATAGAATTAAAAGTACAAAGTCCCAAAGTTCAGCAAAAGGGCTGGGGGTCTCTAAATTGAGAGGAATTTAGCACTAAAAATGAAATTTCTCCCTAACACTCATCAAATACCTCGAAGTCAATGCTCTATTTGACCCTCTCCAATCTGGGTTCTAGAGCTGTCACTCTAGACACCACTGACCCACAGCTCTGGCTTCATATGTCTATGTATCACTCCAAGCTTTCTTGTATACTCCTCCTTCACAACCTTTCAGTGGCATTTTATATTGTTGGCCAGCCCTCTTGTCTTCCTCCCTTCTCCCACCATGCATCAAAGACACTGCACTTGTCTGGAGACCTTTTATCCTCTTATTTTTCATCTCCTGGAAGATGACACTCTGATCATCAGCCAGTCTCTCCCAATGGGAGCCCCTCAAAGCCATGTTCTTCGCTCACTACTGTTTAACCTTTAACTCACATCCGTGGTTAAACATTTTTTTTTCCTTTGGTTTTTCACGTCACCTATTCACTGATGACACCTTGATCTTCTCTTTACACAACTTTACCCTGGTTTCGCCTCTTGAAATCTGGAACTAACAGCTTTCCAACACTGGATGGAATTTCACTGGCTTTTGTTAATTTCTCCTGCAAACACTACTGCTTTTGCAGCTGTTGGGAAGGAGGGACGATTGTCCCAGACCCCTAGGGGCTTTCAGATGAGGCAGAGGCATGGAAGTGTGCAGTAGGGGCTAGGTTACGGGGCATTGAGGTGTCAGCAGGGGTCATAGTGTGGTTAGGGTGGTGCATGCTTCGGCTTCAGGGTACATTGTGAGCCAAACACCATCTTAGATAATAGCAGCCAATACGAAAATTGAGGCCTAGCTTTGCGGTGCAGCCAGTGTCGCAGGCCTGAGCCAAACACACATGGGAATAAGTGTACGCATGCAGGATTAGGTTGTGACTTGGGCACCAGTGACAAAGGCCAAAGCAGCAGAGATTCATAGGAACTTCATTGTCTCATGCTGCCAGCATTTGTATCTCAGAAGGAATGCGCCCTGCAAAGCCACATGGCGGTTGAGAGCTCTCTGAAAAGCGATCCCACGAGAAGTAGGGCAGGAGCCTCCGACCATCCCCATCCCAGCTCTAAGTGATAGCGCCCAGATGCCCCGTGCCAAGACCCGTAGAATTCCAAGGTACCAGTCAGTCCCAGACCATCCAACCATAAAACTGTTAGACCCTCAATCAATTAGAAAATATCGGAAAACAGGGACAAATTGCCTTTCCCATAGGTCATGTGATTTGTGCTGCGAGGTGCCGGGAGGGGCAAAACATCAAATCTAAAATGAGGGTGTCATCAGAGAACATTGTGAAGCGGAGCTGACAAATCGTGTATCCACACGCTGCCAATTCCTGGCATTTTACATCTAAGCAGCATAGCACTGCGAGCGTGGTACGCTCTTGCTGTGCCGGGACTCCTGTTAGGAGCATGTGACTGCTCACGTGATTCGGCTCAAGCTTTTTTGCGGACTACAGCCGCCCGAGCGGCGCATCAGAGAACATTGTGAAGCGAAGCTGACAAATCGTGTATCCACACGCTGCTAATTCCTGGCATTTTACACCCAAGCAGCATAGCACTGCGAGCGTGGTATGCTCTTGCTGTGCCGGGACTTGGTTCCTGGAGGGGGCTGGTCCTGTTAGGAGCACGTGACTGCTCACGTGATTCGGCTCGAGCTTTTTTGCGGACTACAGCCGGCCGAGCGGCGCATCAGAGAACATTGTGAAGTGGAGCTGACAAATCGTGTATCCACACGCTGCTAATTCCTGGCATTTTACACCCAAGCAGCATAGCACTGCGAGCGTGGTACGCTCTTGCTCTGCCGGGACTTGGTTCCTGTAGGGGGCTGGTCCTGTTAGGAGCATGTGACTGCTCACGTGATTCGGCTCAAGCTTTTTTGCGGACTACAGCCACCCTCGCGGCGTAAAGCCCTCTGGAGTTAAGTCCTACGGCTGTTGTGTGGCTGTTTGGTGGCGTGTGTGGCTGGGAGACTGCAGAGGTCATCCTCTTTGATCCCTGCCCTGTGCACGCTGCCATACGAACGTTTATCTACAACTACGGTCCAGGAGTGAAGGCTAGTAGGTTGCCACTGTGATGGTGGCTTTGTTTCTCCCACTTTTTATTTTAATCATTTTTTCGTGATCAATCTTTTTAAAATACAATTTTAATTGTATGCAAGTCGTTAAGGCTTATGCTGAGATATGACTGACGTCTGTTATTCTAAGATTATTCTTGAATGAACTTCTACTCGCATTTAAGACCTAATAGCACTAAAACCAGCGCACTGCTATTGATTTACCTCCTTTTTCTTTTACTTAAAGATTAGACAAAATAGTGTTGTAATCACACAAACTGTTAAACATTTTTTTTATTTTTTTTAAACATTTTTGATCATGGTTGCAGGCTTACGGCGTAAATGTAATGAAGGCATGGGACTTACCTCCCTTAGTATTGACTCTCTTGTTTGCCATGGAAGTACAGCTTACAACGACCTACCTATTTCAGAACATATGACTAATGTGCATAGCATTGAACAGAGGATATGTCCCAATCTATCTTCTCATGGGGTTATGATCCATGCTAGTGAGCGGTGCTCCTTAACATCATTATGTTCTAATCCCTCTCAGACAGCAAACTATTCTAACCATGATTTAGAGATAAATGGGATTGTATATGACAAATGTGACCCCAGGTCTCCACTAGCTGATTCTGATACCAAGAATTTGCATGCTCAGATGATAAAAAATATGGTTGATCTCGATCATCAGGTGTCTCGTGCTATTGATGCATTGACTCCATTTGTAAACAGCTCAAAGAAAAAAACATTGAACGAGCGCCCTCAGCTAATGAGTGATCGAAGTGGAGGAAACTGTTAGAAATAGCATATCACAACCCTTATACGTTTCGCCATCTCCCTATGTAGCTGAGCTATCTGACTCCGCAGAGGTTTCCATTAGGCCCTTTCAAATTGACCCTATAGATGATCCTATCGAGGTAGGTGATGATGCGTTGAGATCATTAGACAAGGGCCACAAATTGATACATTTAGAATTAAAAGAAATAAAAGCTATCCTCCAATACCTCAGAGCCAAAATGGAAAAAATTGAAGGCTTTATTATTGCTGTAGACATCGTTAGAACTATGAACAACAAAACGATTCCACTCTCCCAAAATGAAAGCGTAAAAGCTACGCAAACTGAAGATGTTACTTGTAATTCCACAGCAGCATCCGTGGCTAATAGTCAAGCTTTAGTCTCCTGTAATTGCTCAGTGGAAATCAAAGAACTCAAAGTGCTAATTGAAACTCTGACTTCTACCATCATCCCTCGAATAAATAATCCACTGCCCTTTGATGAGTGCCCACATAGTCCCTCAACTTTGGTGAAGGCTCTCGATGAGCAACAGTTGACAGGATTAGAATCTCAGAACTCTGAAAAAGAGTTCTTTTTCATGTCACGTCGTGCCAAAAGGATGCACAATAGAGCAATCAAAAGACGCGCAAAGAGGAAAAGCGAATCAAAAACTACAAAATTACATGCAGAGGGTGGGAAAACTAGTAACACAGATTTGAAATCGGTATCTGGTCAAGATCCAGTTATCAAAAATCCTGACGAAGACTATATTGATCTTCACCAACTTTCCAAAGAAAGTCAAGAGGCACTGATACTCTCACCGAGTTCGATTACTAAACCAATAACTAAAAAAACACAAAATGAATGCGGTACAAGTAAAACAGGGACCCCTTCTGAAAATATAACAAATAATTACCCCCCTGTCAAAGTACTCTCGGAAAAACTACATGTATCCCGTGAAAGTCGGGAAGCAGATTTAGATTCTAGGAGTGCCATTGCATCAAACCTATTGAATTCAAAATCAACTCTGCCTAGCTTTTTTCCGTCCGTAGGATGAACTTGTACCACTAGGAAAGAGCCTATTATTAACCGATCTCTGGAAAGAGGTGAACTACAAGTTCAAACTATTTGTCACTCGGAAGGAAAGAAATCTTATAGTGATGTGTGCGCTGAGCAGCATGTTCACTTAGGAAATCTGCTAGGAAAAAAGGAAAGTGACGGTTTTAAGACCTTAAACATGATAAACGGGAGGGGAAAAGTTTTAATAATGGGCCCGAATCCTAGGATACCTCAAACACAATCTATGATGACACTCTACGATGACAATAAGATATCTCATATTTCCAATACTATGGGAGATGAAACCCTAAATCCTATGCAAAGGAATGACAACATGATATCTCACGTTTCCAATATGACGGGTGATGAAACCCCAAATCCTATGCAAAGAAATAAGATCATTGAGAAACAGGGGATAAAAAAAATACGTTTACCCCTACTCGCATCTCTGCTCATGGCCCGGCATTGAGTAGAGCCTTCTCTATTAAAAATCAATTTGATCTTACATATGATGGCCTACCTCTGTCGGATGTTGCTGAACGGATATCTGAAGAGGGCTTGACTGGTAGGAAGCTCTTTTTAAATACATCGGACGCATTAATTCAAGCTCTGCAACGCACAGAAATAAATATTCCTCCTAAATCCCAAGATGCGATTTTTGAAATATTTCGTAAGGTCCCCACTACGAATGATCAAAATGTTTCAAACCAAATCAAGGCACTACCAACTGAAGCAGAATTTAAAGTAAAAGAGCCGTCTCTTTCCTATTCCAGCAGATTGGAGGGCCACAATAAAAATAGTGTGGAGGTTAACGATAAGCAATATTTAATTGGATTAGAAGGAAGTTTGATGGCTACTGCGGGGAAGGGGATCAATCGATCATTTATGCTATCCTTATTTTCCCGCATCCCACAACTCAGAATAGTAAAATCAGAGGACATGCTTAGAGTGTCCATAGTCCAGACAGATAATTGCAGAGCAGTATGCTATCTGAACTCAGAAATAATATTAAAATTTCTTCTGTCTCATTTTGAAGAGATAAATAACCAAGGATTCAAAATATTTGCTTTCGAATCAGAACCTCTAGCTTATGATTTCCTAGCATATGTCCCTCCCCATGCTAATGTCGAAATAAGGTCAAATAATGACTCTCAACAAATCAATCTGAAAACTGAAGACGATTTGCATGCGCTGCTATCCCATGTTGCTATAACAAAAAATATGCCATGGCTGGAATCCATGATTACTGCGTATCTGGGATCTAAGCCCTCAGCTCTCCACTCATAGCAAGAGGAACTGGGCATATTTAAGGTTCTTTCTTGGAACACCTGTGGTTACACGAACCTTATGAACTGGTTCTCATCTCGATCACTTTCAGAGCTACCCACAATCTTGATTTTACAGGAGACAATGAAATTAAGTACATTTATTATTCCAGGTTTTACTACCTACTGTAGGTCCGCAAAAAAAGGCCTCTCCTGGGAAGGCCCAGTGGAGGCCTTGCAATAGCCATAAATAATTCGATCAAATTTCGATCCGAAAGTATATGGGAATCAGCAAATCTTTTAGGAGTAGTAGTCCAAAATAATTTGACTAAAAAGTTGCCTTCTATATTGATTATCAGTCTATATTGGAATCCAGCAAGCTCTACGCTCGATGAAATGTTAGATGAATTGGACGCATGTCTAGAATATCTAAAAATCAAATTTGAATTCTCAGAAATCATGATTGGAGGGGACTTCAATTGCGACTGCAGAGAACTGACTGAACATGGCCCCCTTAAACCATCACATCTATCACGAGACCGAATTCTCCAGCAACATGGTCTTGAGGCCCAAAATCATCATCAATTGATTTTATTTTTGTTTCTCGATTAGTGTCCAGGCTTATTTCATCTTCTCAATGCAGTTTTGTACAGATTAGCGACCATGCACAAATTGTCTGTCATCTGAATTGGGAATTCAGATACCTAGCCAGTAGTCCAGCACTGGACCTATTTGAGATTGACCGCCCACAAATCTCCATTAGATGGAGTAAAGGACTATGCCAACAATTTGTTAATCATGTATCCTCACAGATAAAATTGTCTCTACTCTCTAAACATGAACTGGTCACACTAAATCCCAATTACTATGCCAAGTTAATTGAAAATACACTCTTGACTTTTAGTAAAAAGTATACGAAAACCTCTCACTTGCATCCTTACGATGCGAAATGTAAGAACCTTAAGAGAGTAAAACATAAGGCAATTTGTCAACTTAAAACAGCTGGCTATGAAGGAGAACAGTATCGCTATATGAGGTCACTAATTTTGAATGAATTTAAAAGGAATATAAACATACACGTATACTAAAGTTTAACAAGGATAATTGTGACCTCATACAAGCGATAATTCATCATGACACAAGAACTATATGGCAGATGATAAGAAAGGACGATAAGAAAACTGCCCTAACTCCAGCCTGCTGTATATCGGACAATATATGGTGCGAATACATACATTTAAAATATCGCATCCCATCTAAATTCGAACCAATTCCAAATACACAGCTGTGTTATAGTAGGATTGCCCGATTTAAATGGACACAAGATGATCTTATATGGGCTATATCAAAGATATCATATTCTAGATCAGCAGGCCCAGACGGTATTCCTCCATGCCTTTATAAGGCTGACCCACAGTTTTGGGTGGAAATTCTAAAAATCAAATTTGATAATATCATTGACACGAGTACAATCCCTTCATCTTGGACTACCGCGAACATCATTCCAATCTTTAAAAAGGGCGATCCTGCTCTCCCACAGAATTACAGACCAATTGCAGTAATTGACACTGATGCAAAACTGTTCGCCATTCTTCTCTTATATGAACTTGAAGCATTTATTGAAGAAAATGCCCTTCTTTCAAAATATCAGATAGGCTTCAGAAAGGGCATGAGCACCTCATTAAATGCAATGGTTATGTCACATCTGATTGCAGCTACTAAAGTAAAAAAAAATAATATACAACCCATATATGTGGCCATGGTAGATATGACATCAGCCTTCGACAATGTGGTGCGAAACTTGCTATGGAACAAACTGAAGCTGATGGGAATGCCACTGCACTTACTCTACTGGTTTATTCAGCTCCATTCTAATACCTCATATAAGATAAAAATCGCGGAAGATGGCCGAACTACTGAGCACATTAAAACAGCAATAGGCCTTAAGCAATGATGTAACTTGGCGGCCACCTTTTTTAATTTGTATATTGCTGACCTGGATAAACTATGGGAGGCAAACAACCTGTTTTCTGTAAAAATTGGAACATTGCGGCTAAAGTGGATGGCCTTTGCTGATGATATCATATTATTTGATCCCACACCAACAGGGCTACAAGGAAACTATTGCTTTTTCAAGAATTTGCAATCGCACATAATCTCATTCCCAATCCTGCGAAAACAGCTATCCTTAGATTTGGTGGCAAGCAAAATGTCAAAAGATATCAATGGGAGCTTATGCAAATCAAAATACAATGCTCATTGAGCGCTACTTATTTGGGTTATAACCTATCCACACACAATTCAATAAAATATTGGACTGACCTTATTAAAAATAGGTCACATCCTTTATTATCTCAATTAAAATTGATCTACAGAAAACATAGTAAATTCTCATTGATACCTATGATTGAGTTTTTAACTTTAAAAATAGAAGCTGTTATTTTGTATGCCACCGATATGTGCCTTATCGATATTTCTGACATCTTGGACACACGTCAAGGCACATTGTTGAAATCTGCCATGCATTTGCCAATGTCGACTCCCAACTCGGTATTAAGACATGAATTAGGGCTGATTGCACTATCCTCACGATGGAAATGGCGCCAATTATCAGGATATGCAAAGATTTGCTTCCCGCAGAAAAATTCCTTGTACATGGAATTTATTGCATTGTTGAATACCTCTTCTTCCCTGTCCTTTAAAACTTATCAATCAAATATGCAAAGAATACTGAATGATTTGAGCATAACAGTTGACGATATATACTTTCGTCCTGCCTTTGCAAAAAAAAAAGTTGTTTGAAAAGGACTGGAGATGTACGATTGAAACTATACAAGCATATAAAATATACAAAGAATATGGCGCATTCCTTAAACCACGGTTACCTAGATATGACCATGTTATTACATTTCCATGCAATCAAACGAGACAAGCCTATATATGGTTCAGATTGAATCTATTTCATACAAGAGAAAGGACAGCTAATTGGTCCAGTTATGAAGGCTCAAAGACAATGAATTGCCGATTTCCTTCTTGTAATGAATCAATTGAATCAATGAAGCATCTTATTCTGGAATGTCCACACTTCAAAATTGTGAGGACTAAGCGACTCTACAAGTTTGTAAATGTGGACTTTGAAGACTGTTTGCAACTATTGTGGGCACGCATGATCGTAAAAAGCAGGCCATGTACAAACCTCTGATATTTGAATTGGTAAGCTTTTGTAAACACATTGAAAAGGAGCTGCTACAGTTTAAGTAGAAATGACATGTACGCCTCAATAATTTGCAATCTCATTGTTTTATGTAGATATTTTAAAGATTGTTGATGTCTCCCTCTTTTTACGATGTTTTGTAAAGGTTCTGCAAAGGTATTATATCTTTGTAAATGAACCAAATACAAATAAACAAAATAATAATAAAAGTAAAAAATTAGGGTGTGGAGCTTTGGACGGACTGACGTGTCTGGAATCAATCTGTAGTCTGTTAGATATAATGACCTCAAAATATCCTCTTAGCCCGTGTCTGTAGTACCAGGTGCACTTTAGGTTAGAGATAGAGCATGTATTGTTTTTCTTTGCTTAACAACCAATTATTTGTAGCTTCATGCCTCATGGCGTGCAATGAGAAGCCCACGTGGAAGAAGATGAACAGAAGGGGCTGGGACCAATGGCCTGACATTCCTTATGGAGCAGGTAGCATATGTATAGGGTCTCACCAATGAGCCATTTGGATGTGTATATTATGTAATTTACCTCACTGATGACGTGCCTTCATAACGTGTTGCTGGTGCTGATTTTGCCAGAACGTTCCGTGGCAGCAGAGTGCTTTGCTGGTGCATTTCTATTTTTGTGGAAGTAAATCCTTGTTCTCCTTGCAAGATGAATGCTGGGCATTTTTCCCTAGTGAATTGCATTTTTTCTAGTGTGATATGTAGTGTTTCAAGGCGCGACGCAGCAAGGGAGGAGGAAACAGACGGAAGACAAAGACAACGATCCTACTAGGCCAGTTGACATTCAGATTGCGCAAGTGCGGAGGATGGGGGAAGAGGAAATGTGCAGAGTGGGAGGGGGGTGGGGACAGTGCAGCACATGGGATAAAAGAATAGCTAAAACAACGAGAGAAGGAGGGCCAGCTGGTGGTAAGTGCAAGGGTAAGTGCAGGCATCATGTGTCAAGTGGTGGTGGGGGACTGTAGGGATACAGAGAACAGTCCCGAAATGCGGGGGTTGCCAGGGAGGCAGGGCAGGTGTGTAACTGGCGGGGGATTGAATCTGGGCCCGAGATCCGAGGGTGGCCAGGTGACCAGTACAGTTTCAGCCAGGAATTCAGCAGGGGAGAGGAGGAGAGACAGCAGACGCAAAGAGGAAGGTTTTGAGGTGCTTCTGGAATCGGCGATGGTTCTCCTCAAGTTTCAGGGAGGCTGTTCCAGAGGGAGGCCCCAGCCGAAGAAAGAGATCTACCACCAACTCGTTGCTTGGAGAAGCGACTGACCCTGAGGGAGTTGGAGGCGGATGAGCGAAGAGCTTGAGAAGGAATATATTTCGGAAGAGAGAGTTGAAGGTATTGAGGCCCCAGTCCCCAGAAGGCTTTGAGGATAATGCAGAGGGTTTTCAAACTTAATCCTCGCAGCCACTGGGAGCCAGTGCAGAGATTTCAGTCCTGGGGAGGTACGATCCCTGGGCTTGAGACCAAAGACAAGTCTCGCAGTCCTGTTTTGGATGAGTTGCAGAGGGCAGAGAGTAGAAGCAGGCAGATTTAGAAAGAGGCTGTTGCAATAGTCCAGCCTAGAAAGAACCAGAGATCTGGAGACAGTGAGCTTCTGGGGGAAGGAGAGGAAAGGAAGAATACATCTGAGGAGGTGCAGCTGGTAGTGTGACTTCTTAGAGATGTCAGAGATGTGAAGAGAGAAGGAGAGTGTGGAGTCGGAGATGACCCAGAGGTTTTTAGCCTAGCAGGTGAGAGCAGGAAGAGGGCCAAGGGAGGCAGGCCAGAGAGCGACAGGGAAGGAGGGAGTGGTTGTGCCGATGAGGAGAATCTCAGTCTTACTGACATTAAGGCAGAGATCATTGGCGGCTCACCACTCCTGGATAGCAGACAGACAATCAGTGATGAGAGACGGAGAAGAGGTGGCCGAAGGTAGCCTGAAAATAAGCGGAGTGTCATCCGCATAGCACTGAAAGTTAGGACTGCGAGTGGCAATGCGGTAAGAAAGAAGAGCCAGGTATTGGTTAAATAGCCAGGGAGAGAGGTACGACCCCTGGGGGACACCACAGGTAGAGATAGAGATAGAGGAGAGGAAGGACCCAAGTTGGACCTTGGAGGGTCGATCAGAGAGGAAAGAAGTCAGCCAAGCTATGGCCTGACCGGTGATACCCAGGTTATCACGAAGATGATTGAGCAGGATGGCATGGTTGACCGTGTCAAAGGCAGAAGAGAGATCAAATAAGAGGGGGTGTTGGAATCAAGGTTGGAGGGCAGGTCTTTACGGATGTTCAGGAGAGCAGCTTCCGTGCTTCTGGCTGCTCTAAAGCCAGACTGATGGTCATGGAGACAACCAACAAATTCAATGTGAAGATTAAGCTGGAAGATGGCCAGCTTTTCCAGGAGCTTGCCCAGGAAAGGAGTTATGGAGATAGGGCGATAGTTAGCCCGGCAGGAAAGGTCGGCAGAGGGTTTCTTCAGAAGAGGGTGCACAAGGGAGTGCTTCAGGGGGGAAGGGAAGACTCCAATGGCGAAGGAGTGGTTGCAGAAGTCAGCCAGAGGAGGAGCCAGGCTGTCGATGTGGTCCTTGATGGTTTTGGAGGAATAGGGGTGAACCTGTTTTGACGAGACTTTCATAGATCAGACTTGTCTAGAGACCTCATCTGGGGAGAACAGGGGAAAGGCAGAGAAGGGGGGAAGAGAGGTGGTGGAAAAAGGGCCAGAGGAAGAGCAGGGAGTAGAGGGGGGAGGGGCAGAGGAAGAGAGAGAGGACAGGATGTCCTGAGTTTTAGAGATGAAATGAGAAGCCAGAGCTGTGCAGGGGGCCTGGGAAGGGACAGGAGAAGTAGAGAATGCAGCAGGATTGGCCAGTTCCTTGCAGATTTTAAAGAGTTTGGCCGAGTTGTTAGATGCCGCAGAGACGCAGGTGTGGATGTGGGCTCTCTTCTTGGTGTGGACAGAGAGCCCGTATTGCCTTTGGAGCAGGCGGCAGGCCAGTTTGTCAGAGGATGAACCAGAAGTAAGCAATTTTCACTCAGCCACCCTGCACTTGCGTTTAAGGATGTCAAGGTCTTAGTCTTACCAGGAATTGCAATTATTATTGATCTCCTCAGCCAATCTGATGTTTGGAACATAGCTAATAACAACTGGTATTGGCTGCATTTTGAATATTCTGACTTTAAAAGCAGACATGGAAACAATAAATCAATTTCCAGATTTCGTTCAACAAGATACTCCCTCTCTGTGAGGATCTTTTTTCACAGCAGCATCCATTTTAATGCACAAAGAGAAGGCTTAAATATGTGAAAAAGCTTTTACTTTCTTACAGATAAACAGTGTACTTTTACACCTGGTGAATGGCTAATGTGAAAAGCATTGCCAGTCCAACCAAGTTTGCAATGAAAATGTTGAATTTATGAAGACACTTTGTTTTTTTTTTAATATTGCAAAATAAAAGCGCATTTAATTTACTAACATGGATTGAGTATTTATTTTTGTCACTAATGAAACAACGTTTTCTACTTCACAACCTCAAAAACCTATATTGCTATTACCAGTATGTGCTAATAGCCGTATAGACCTCGGGAAGCGTCATTATATCCTGGGATAATTACCCTTCCCTAGCTTATGCTATTATCCCACAAGAATGAGCCCTTCCTCTGTGTACAAGGGCAAGCATGCTGTCAGTCTGTGCTGCCTGCTGTCCATGTTCCCACTAATATAGGGCCGCTCCATCACCTGGATCGTCATCTACTCAATTACCAATGTAACCTGTTGCGAAACACCCAGCAAAAGAATCACTCTCACCTCTGTTGTTACCCTAATGTATAATATTTCTGTTCAGAGCGTTTTGCTTATTGTTCAATAATGTAATTGTAAATGGGATGGGCACTGAAAACTCTGGGGGCATGCCTGGTAGCAATCACACTAGTTTAGCTTAACAACACAAGGCAATGTGATAATGGCTTATAATCATGACTTTTGACAGGGTTGTCCATCTCATGGCCTCACGGCCGGAAACAGTTCAGATTTTTACGATACCCCACATTAATATTTATGAGACACATTTGCATAAAATTATTCTTAATGTATACACATTTCTTCTCATGAATATTAATAAGGGATGTCCTGAAAACCTGTCAGGATTCCGTCCCTCGATGCCTGGAGTTGGACAACCCTGACTTGTGAGCTTACAAGTGTTGCTAAAGCGTTTACAAGTTTATAGTTTTTACTGTATTTTTACGCATATATTATCAGCCTCATTTGAAATGGGGCGGTGCGTCAAATGAATGCATAAAAACAAGGAACAATACATGAACACCTCCATCCGTGATGTGGGTGAATTAGCCATCCTCCTCCTTCTCGAAATCTCCGCAGCCTTTGACCTTGTTGACCATGACATACTTTGCCAACACCTCACCATGAAATTCAATTTCTCCAGAGAAGCCTCCAGTTGGATCAAGTTTTTTCTCAGTGAGCGATCCTCTAGGGTCTTCGCAGGCTTGAAGGTTGCCGACCCCTTACCTGTGCCCTATGGTGTTCCTCAGGGCCTCTGCATCTCGCCCACTTTGTACAACATGTACACAAAACCCCTGTTTGACCACTTGACAATATTGGAATCCTCTACACAAACTTTGCAGACGACACTCAAATCCCGCTAAAACTAACTGGTAACCACGCCATTGATTCCACAAACATCAATCACATCTACAGCATCATCCAGGCCTGGTTGGCAGAACACCATCTATGCCTGAATGATGACAAAACCGCAGTCCTCATAGTAGGCTCTCCGTACGGTCTTAAACGCCTTGATCCTGCATTTGCATCATTCTGCATTGACGGAAACCTTACCAGCGTTTCAAACCATGTGAAAACACTGGGCATACATTTAGATGCAGAACTATCTATGCACAAACACTTCAAGGCCCTCGCCTCCTCAGCGGTCTATACCACTAGGCTCATCAACCTCAGCCGGAAATTCCTATCCACAGACAACGGCCTTACCCTTGCCACAGCCATTACAGGCAGTAAATTGGATTACTGCAACACCAGCCTTGCAGGTACTTCCTAAAAAAATATTGCAAAACTACAGCTAATTCAAAACAATGCCCTACAGGCTCTCTGGGGCCTCAAACTCTCGGACCATATCTTTCATGTTAGACGGGAAGCCCAATGGTTGCCAATCAAAGCCTGCATCGACTTAAAGATCATCTTCCTAACGCACAGATGTATCCACAATGTCACACCTTCCTTGCTCACCCAACTCATTTCTAAAAGAGCTAAACTTCCCAGCCTACGTGCCTCATCCTCCTTGACTTCAACTATTCCTAGATTCATGAGAAAACGAGCTGGGGGCGCTAGCTTCATAGTCATTGTCCCCACCCCATTGCCCTACCTCCTCACATCCAAGAACAGGCATCCTACCTCATCTTCAGAAAACAGCTCAAAGCTTGGCTGTTTGACAAATATGACTAATCAAACATTGGGAGAACCTCCCTGTATCCAACCCTACTTGACTCTGCATCATGTTCTTTCTTCTGTTGTACCCTGTTATGTTTGTTTACCAGCGCTGTGATACTTATGGGTTTGGGTGATGTCAATAAATGCAATAAATGGGCGTGGCTAGGCGCCGAGGCAAGATGGCTGCCTAGAGGATCGGCTCCGCCTCACATAAAAATAAAATAGCATTAGGGTACACAATATAATATAAAAACTTACCTTATTCTTCATACCGAGCGTTATAAACATCCCGCTCGCACTCGGTGGAACTTCTCCGCGGCTCCGGCGTCAGGAAGGGCTTCATACGCTGCAGGCTTCTATCAAGGACTTCCACATCGGAAGGACGTCGGAACGCGAACCGCCCCTCGTGAGGGGAGGTGCGGCGTTCCTCATCAGCTGACACCGCAGGCTGGGCCTTGACTTCGAGCACGTTTCAACGAGAACGCCACCTGCTGGAAGATAAAGTAACAACCTTACAGTAAGAAACAGCCTTTAAGCGAACGCACTAACATGTTATATATAAAAGCATACTGAAGGAAAAGGCTTAGGAGGAAAAAAAAAAAAAACTTTTAAAATTAACATGAAAGACTGAAAAGTTTGTTTTATAATAGAGGCAACACGGGTCTCCAACCTTTTTAAGGAAGCTAAAAGTAATTAAAGGGGCGAACAGGCTACTCTACAAAGTCACACAGAAAATCACAATACTGAGCACGTCAGTCAATCTCCCTTCTACAAAAACCCATTTCTCCTTTAAACTTTACATCACTACCATGCCTTCTTGCTGCAAATTACCGATATTGTACTGTTAAACAGGATTATAATCACACAGCCGGTTTATTCCTACAGCACCACTGGTCCAAACCTCTATCTATGGACAACAGCTCTAAACAACAAATCCATTGCAACCTCCGGTAGTATATTCCTTATTATTCTGGGCTTTTCCACCACGTTTTGGTCTCTCCAGGTCAGAGGTAAGCTTTGCGAATAATATGGATGTAATAATTATATACTACTCGTCAGCATAATTATCTTCTACAAAGAATTACAAGCCATAACTACTTGTACATGTTATCATCTTCTCAGATATGGCAACCAGCAAAGCAAACCAAAAAAATGGTACCTCTAC
Organism: Ambystoma mexicanum; assembly: GCF_040938575.1. Taxonomy (NCBI): domain Eukaryota; kingdom Metazoa; phylum Chordata; class Amphibia; order Caudata; family Ambystomatidae; genus Ambystoma; species Ambystoma mexicanum. Next base: position 969,868,863 of record NC_090936.1, on the reverse strand, counting down.
CAAAGACGCCACCGCCTCCTCAACTACTCTAAAAAGACCCAAAAGTGACTCACCACCTCCAATTGGAACCTCAGACTCCGCTATTGAAACCATTCTTGCTGAAATAAGGGCACTCAAACCCTTTATGGAAACCACTAACATTAAGTTACAGCAACTAGATGAAAGGTGGATGGGAGTTATCAACAGAGTAGATGAGGCAGAGAAAAGAATTGGCGCGCTTGAAGATTTATCACCTAAGGTAGCACAAATGGAGAAATCCATCAAAGAACTTCAAAAGCATAACGAAGATTTGGAAAATCGAAGTAGGCGTAATAACCTACGCATATCTGGCCTTCCTGAAGGAGTTGAGGGCACTGACCCCATTGCCTTCCTACAAAAATTCCTACCGGCTATACTACATTTGCCTTTGGAAACTACTTTTAATATACAACGAGCCCATAGGATTGGTCAACCCTCAATCTCTCCCTCAGCTCGTCACCCACCAAGAACGCTCATATTTTACCTTTTGGAATATTCTCAACTGCAAGTTATCATCTCCACAGTTAAAGAACGTAAATCTCTAATCTGGCATGGCAGTAAGTTATTTATCTCACAGGATGTTGCTAGAAGTACAGCACAAAGAAGAAAGGTCTTTTTGGCGTTCCGGCCTGCTCTTAAACAACTTAATGTCCGATATGGCCTGTTCCACCCTTGCTCCTTTAAAGTTACATACGAAGGACGGTCTGTAGTCTATGATGATCCCGCTGACTTAAGGCTCTTCATACAATCCATCAAAAATGAGAGCATGGACACCTCTTCTCCAGCGGCGGCCTCTAATTCATCTACTACTTGAAACTGGATCTCCATCACTTGACTTTTACACTCATAAGTATCTAATTACCTAATGCTTTGAATTTACATTGATATTAACTATGTGGGGTGGGCGCTCTTTTGGGTCCATCTTCCACAGGTAGTCGCTTTTTCCTAGTTAGCGACTCGGTAGGCGTTTCCTATCCCCTAGATACATCTCCCTTTAACTCCTTTTCCCATGTCCTGTTTGATCTCTAAAATTATTCACTCGCCAAGGTATACTAACCAGTATAGCGTGATCAAACCCCTCTCTCCCCTCCCTGACCCCCAATGTTCCTTCCCTCTGAACAAATATTGGTGTAAACATAATTTCAATCGAATAACAATGGTATATGCTTTTTTCTGTACGATAGCCATAGGGTGTATGAATATCAAACCTACTCCAGCTAAATGATCTTTAAATGCATTACATGGAATATCAAGGGTTGCAAAAATCCTATTAAAAGATCCAAAGTATTATCTCACCTGAATAAATTTAAACCAACAGTAGCTTGTCTACAAGAGACACACTTATCCCTCAAAGAAACAATGAAACTCAAGTCTCTTTGGGTGAAAGAGGTGATAGCTAGCCAAGCTTTATCCAAGAAAAATGGTGTTGCAATACTAATTAGTAGGAAACAACCCTACAAAATCCTTGCTCAGGACGCAGACACAAATGGTAGATGGGTTTGGATAAAATTACAAATTGACACGACACAAGTATCTATTCTCAATATTTATGGTCCTACACAACCAGATCCATCCTTTTGGAATAATATCAAACAAATGATTCTGAAAAATGACTTCACCAACTTAATAATGTGTGGCGATGTCAATCAGGTTCTTGATCCTTTTTTGGATCGTAAATCCAACTGCCTATTTAAACCCAACAAAACTCACAAATCCTTTATAAAATGTCTAGGAGAGACAGGACTTATTGACTCGTGGAGGATATCTCATCCTTCACATCTAGATTATACCTACCATTCCCCCCCACACAACACACTGTCACGTATTGACTATATTTTTGCTACAAAGACTTTATCTGGATCCATTATAGACTCCAAGATATCCAATATCATTATCTCTGACCACGCTCCAGTCGTCACTTCCTTCTCCCTTACAGATATGAACAAAGGTTCTTTCAGATGGAAACTCAACAATTTTCTTTTAAATGATCCTAAATCTATTCAATCCATGAATACTTTCATTCAACAATACTTTAATGAAAATCAAGATCAAGATACCTCAACTGTCAATAATTGGGATGCATTTAAAGCGGCCCTTCGTGGTCACATAATGTTCCTATCAGGAAATAATAAAAAAATAAGGAAAAAACATCTCGATGATCTTTATGCTAAACTCACTACTGCAGAACAAAACTACTATACTGACACTAACTCAACTAACCTACGACAAGTCATTAAGATACGCGTTGAAATCAATAAAGAAATCACTGAGCTAGCTGCAGGTACCATTCTTAAATATAAAACAAAGATCTATCAAACATCTAACAAAGCAGGTAAAATGCTAGCCTCTTATTTAAAAACCAAGAAAGAAAAAGTTCAAGTCTCTCACATTCAAGACAAATTGGGCAAGACGCATCATAGGTCTGATGAAATATTGGAATGCTTCAGAAAATTTTATACGGATCTATATACTCCAGAACATGCTATTCCCAAAGAAAACATTGATTCCTTTTTGAAAAACATAAGCAGAACCACCTACCCCGAAATTGATCTATCTCATCTAGAAAAGGACATCACCTCTATTGAGATTACCAAAGCCATCCATGGCCTCGGAAAAGGGAAAGCACCTGGCCCAGATGGACTATCCACAGAATTCTATAACACATTTTCTCAACTCTTAACACCTAAGCTCAAAAACCTTTTTGCATATTTCATATCACAAAAATGTTCCTCTGGATCCTTCTCTGAAGCTTTACTTATCATCTTTCCAAAACCAGAAAAGGACCCAACTCTTCCCAGCAACTATCGACCCATTTCCCTTATTAATATTGAAAGCAAAATTTTTGCTAAAATACTTGCCAATAGAATCGAGTCCTCTCTCCCAAGTCTAGTAAAACCAGACCAAACAGGTTATGTTAAAGGACGCAACATATCCTCCAATGCAAGACTCCTACTAAATGCCATCAACCTTGCTGCCAATGACAAAAAAGACACTCAAGGCTATGCGGCCATCGCATTAGATGCGGAAAAGGCTTTCGATCGTGTTGACTGGAATTTTATGTTTCAAACTCTACGCTGGCATGGGTGTGGTGATAAATTTATTTCACTGGTTAAACTTCTTTATTCTGCCCCCAAATCCGCTATTTACTTAAATGGTCAAACCTCCTCCTCCTTTCCCTTACTAAGAGGAACGCGTCAAGGCCGCCCCTTCTCACCATTACTATATATCCTCTCTCTTGAACCACTACTTGAATTGATAAGATCTAACAAAAACATCCCGGGAATTCAAGTTGGTACCTCAATAAATAAAATAGCCGCATATGCGGATGATATTCTTATATTAATTAAAAACCCCAAACATCATATTCCCAACCTCTTGAGTGTATTGTCGCAATTTGGTCAGGTCTCAGGATATAAATTAAATACACAAAAATCGGAAGTTATGCCCCTAAATCCATACTGCCTCAAACATGATATTGCCACTTTTGGCCTCAAATGGTGCAGTAGCTCTGTCAAATATTTAGGTCTTCATTTTGCCCCAACTATCCCAAATACGATCAAACTCAATACTGAAACCCTACTAGGCACCCTTAAGGATCTAACATCCAAATGGTCTCCATTATACCTCTCCTGGTGGGGGCGCTTAGATACCATCAAAATGATGCTTACTCCCATAATTCTGTACTATTTGCAACTTCTCTCCGTCCCTTTATCCCTTTCCTTTTTCAAATCCGTTTACTCTATTCTACTCAATTTTCTTTGGGGAAAAGGAAAAAGCAAAAGAATTGCTCTGACGAAACTGAAAGCCCCCTATGATATGGGAGGAGTTAGATTTCCTGATTTTAAGTCATATCACTATGCATTTCTTATAAAGCAGTCTCGTCAATGATTCATGGACCCTATATCTGCTGATATCCCGACCTGGTGTACATTAGAAAAACAAGTAGTTCTACCACATGACATCACAGACTATATATACATATTTAAACATTTGTCTAAAAAAATGTTAGACCCTATTAAAGCTTCAATCTCAGCTTTGCAAACCTTTCTCTTTCCCCACACTATAACCCCACATAAGCATCTTTCCCCACTAATATGGCATAACAAAAACATAGTAATTAATAATAAGATCCTCAACCGCAAAACATGGATTCAAAAAGGTATCAGATTCATCCAACACATTATAGATCACCCGTGTATCCTCTCCTTCCAGCAACTCTCCATCACATTTAACATTCCTAAGAAGGACTTTCAATTTTATAACAACTTAATTAATTCCTGCCTTGATGCACTTGCCCAATTTTCCAATGAAATTCTCACTCCAGATGCTCTTAGACTAATGCATCTTACTATAGTTGGTGAAGTTCGAGCCTCTAAAATATACAATATGCTCACTTCAACTTTTAAGATATGTCCTATACGTCTGAAGTGGGAACTTGATTTAGGTTTCATGTTTGATGAAGAAACATGGCATCGTTTGTTTGCTAAGATTAAACAAATATCGGTATCAGCAAATATATCACAACACTATTATTTCTTCATGCATAGAGCATTCATTACTCCGGCCAAACTGGCCAAGTCTAATCCGAATTATAATGCAAAATGTTGGTCATGTGGCAAATCTCCAGCCACGTATATGCATATGTTTTTTGAATGTTCATTTACTGTTAAATTTTGGCGGGAAATTTGGATGCTTCTCAAGCGTATCTTCTGTGTTGATGTGCCCTTTACCTTTGTTAACATATTCTTAGGAAGTATAGCTATTACATCTTATTTCCCATCTGACTCTGCTAGACTATATGATTTATTTATCTGTACAGCTCTAAAATGCATCACTGCTAACTGGAAAGACTCTAGTTTGCTTTCTACCAAAATCTGGTGGAACACTATTTGTAACACTCATAAACTGGAAATGTGCATGGCCAATAATCATAACACAATTCCCAAATATAATGCTAAGTGGTATTACTTCACCAGGTATCTTAACTGTTTTAATGCAACTGCTCATGGTACATGAATCTACACCCATATATATGCATCTTTATCTATATTTCCACACTCATATTGAAATGCTTGTACTTAATAATATTCGAAATGATTAGTTTAATGTTGATTAAATAATCCAATATACCCATTCCCCCCCTATCCTCTACCCTCCTAATTCTTATATGTCTCTTGTCTGTCTCCCGGTACGTCTCCCCCTTAATCTCTATATTCATTACATATAAGTTACTCTTTGCAGACTTATACTACTATTAATTTTAGACTACTTGTTATGTTAATGCGGTTAATAACTACTATAGTACATATGAAATTCGTAAGTGATTTTAACAAATGCTTTAACAAATAACTTAGCTATATAGAAATACTACTACAAATGACCAGAATCATTTACTATGTCATTTCTTTATGGTTCTTGTTTTATTCAAAGTCTGTAAATTGTTGACATCTGTATCATACTCAATATTTCAACAATAAAAATCATTAAAATAAAAAAAATAAATGCAATAAATAAAAGAAATACAAAATTCAATGTGCTGCCCCATTTTGGAGCAGTGACAGGATGGAGGAGAAGTGCCAGGATGGAGGAGGGGCACGCAGCAAAAGTAAGATCTCCTTCATGCATCCGCCACATCTCTTCAGTGCGCTCCATTGTACATCTGCATGAAATTTTCATGCAGGCGTACAACGAATGGATTCCTATGAAATCTGCCTCGATTTTGCGCCTGGTCAACGTTGGTGGTCCCCTACATACAATTTAAATTTCCAGTAAAATGCTGCTGCTTTTTTCGCAACCTTCTGCTCGTTTTCAAGTTTTGTCCATTTCATGATTTTACTGGAGAATTCTCTAAATTTGTGTAGACCATAGCGTCTAGTGGAGTCAAAGAATACAATGAAGATTCGTTAAAGAAACTTGAGGCCCTTGGAAGGTTATGCTGCCATCTGCTGGTCACAGTAGGAAATTACGGGTGTTTGTGATGTTGACTGTTTTCAGTGTCTGCATTTACTGCTTGCAGCCCTGACCAAGTTCTTACCTTTTGGTTCTATTGTGTCTTTCTTAGGGAACTTTGAAAGTGGTCTCAGGGCGCCATCCGATGCTGTACAGTTTCCAGACGTCCCTCCCGAAGCTGCCCGTTCCTCCTATTGCGAAAACGATCCAGAGGGTAAGATAAGAATAAGCCAAAAACAGCGTCCCGCTGAAGAGGGACTGGCTCTGACCTGGCGAGAGGTGATGCCTGCAGAGTGCTATTGGTGAGAGAGGCCCCTTAATAGAAAAAGACGTGTGTCCAGGGCGATGGTTTAAGGTGTAAAATCAGCATTGTCATTGCTGTGCTGTGAGAGGGGCACGGGTTGAGAGGAGAAGTTTCGTGGGGGTGCTGATGAGTGCAAGTGGATCGTCGTGACGCTGGATGCGGTGAGAGATGGTCGGTGGTGGATGAGATAAAAACGTAAATACCAGCTGCAGAAAAGGGATGCCATCCTCATTTGGTCTTCCCCTTGTCAGCCTTATGTACCATTGTGCATTGTAGCACTGTCTTCGCTTTTTGCACTATAACCAGGCCACACACCCTTAAAAACAAGCACTGGCAATACCAATAGTTATTACTTTTACAGTTGTTTATTGCAGTTTACATTTATAGATACGAATGCAGAAAATACTTTGGCACTACTTACCTACTAATTCCAAACATGCCTGCAAGTTAGTGTTTGTAAACAAATACCGTTAGTAATAGACACAGTAGAAAGACTTCACAGCTGTGTACTGAAGTCTTTCTACTATGTGTAGTACTAATGTTGCATGTCAGCAAAAAGTTACTTGCAGACACGTGTAGAACTTTTAAAGTAACCACAGTGAATTATGAGTGACCTATCGTGGCAGGGGTCGGGGTGAGCTATAGTGGAAGAATGATCGGCTAAACTAATGATGAAGGCAGTCAGCGTTGTGAGCATTGTATTAACGGGTGAGCTAGAGTGAGTGGGGGTAGGCAGAAGTGAGGTAGGGTTGGTGAAAATAGTGGGGTGAGGTAGGATGGGTGCCTGGGGTGGGCGTGGTATGGGAGGGTAGGCATAGGTCTAGGTGCAGGGGTGAGGTAGGAATGGTTGGGCTAGATTGGGGTAGAGGTAGTGTAGAGTGGTGCATGGTGGGGTGGGGATAGAGTAGGGTGAGTATGGTTAAAGTGGTGTTCGTAGGGGTACAGAGGAGTGAGACATAGAAGGTTAAAGCAGGGTGGGTCAGCACTGAGGTGTGGGGTGGGAAGTGTTGGATTGTGCGTAGCTCGGGCTCCCCTCATGCAGGCCTCACACTCCCACCAGCCCCGAACGGAGCACTCGGATGTAGGTCCTGCTGTGATGGGCTCCCGTTGCCCACTGCTGTGTGCTGGTCTGCCCTCTTTATTTCAACTGCGTGCGACGGGTAGGCAAGGCCGTTGCACGAACCATGACCACATCACATTCCTCCTTTTTCATAACGAACAAATGAAACACCTTTCTTCATTGTAAACGATTTAAACATAACATCTTTAACTTAGTAAACATGGTAACATACCAAACTGGTTTGGGCCCAACGTGAGCAATGTCTGTCTGTTGGCTTGGTCTTGACCTTTTCAGATGGAGACTAGTCACTCATTATGTAGTCTTTGAACCGTACAGGGCACCTCTGATTGTCTGCTAGGATATCGGCTTTTGCCTGCTTCCCCTGTGGTGTGATCACTTAACCTGGTGGGTTTGGCACCTCACTTTCCCACGTGTCCCCTGGTCCTGCATCCGCTCCTGAGGTTCTGGCTGACAGTGTCTTGTCATCCCGCTCTCCTGTTCCCTCATTTTCACCAACCTTTCGGAAGAACAGGAGTTTCGGGTCACTTTGCCTCTTTGAATCGCTGCGGTCACCTTCGAACCCTTGACTTGGATGACGTCCATGGGACAGGGCTTATCGATGAAGGGCAATTTTCCTTCCGGACGTCGATTTCTCACTAGTACATATCTCCTACGGCTAAGTCTGGTGGTCTGAGGTGCCGTCGGAGGTTTTCTCTTTCGTTGTGTATTTTCCGTTCTTCCATTGTTCTCTCATCATCTATGGTCGCCGGGGATCGGCCCTCCATCTCTGAAATGAGGTATCTCCGGAATAGTGCCTCCGCTAGGTCCACTCCCGTAGAGCGGTGAGGCGTGGATCGATATTCCCGTAGGAACTGATACGGGGTCCTCTTCAGCTCATTGCCTTGACCATGTGCGATGAGGAATACTTTATTTAACATCCTCATAAAGCTTTCGGCCACTTGGTTTTGCCCCAGGGCCAGGCCGGTGTGACTTTCTGGTGGGTGAATCCATATTCTTCCCAGAATTCTGCAAGCACTCTCCCTGAAATGCAGGTCCGTTGTCTGAGCATATAACTCTACGGAATCCGTGGGTTACAAACATTTTCTCCATTACTTGCACCACTTGGTCAAACGCTGTGGATTCAACCAGCTCGACCTCTGGGTACCAAGACCACTGGTCTATCATTACTAGAAAGTGCATCCCGCGGCCTGTGGACCCACAGTCTGCATGTACAACATCCCATGGCTGGTCACTGCGAGGCATGGACTCTATCCTGGGTTCTTTGTTGGCTGGGGCTGCTGCTTGACACCAGATACAGTTTGCAACAAATTTGTCAACTTTTGCCTCAACGTTGGGGAACCATACCTTCCAACGTAGCTTTGACTTGGTTTTGGCAGTTCCCTGATGGCCACAGTGTGCTAGTTCGATCGCTCTCTATACTAGCGGCTGTGCAATCACCAACTTGCATCCCCGTAAAATGAGTCCTTCATCGGTTATTGACAGCTAATGTTGCACCCGCCACAGCTGCTCTGAGTCTTGATGTGCTCCTTGGCTTCTTCTGTGTGGGTTGGACAAGATAGTCTTCCAGTCTCCATTGGCCATGGCTACTTTTACCACCTGGAAATACCCATGACAGTTCGATGCGTCTACCACCTCTTGAATGGAAAGCGCTACTGGCCTGGCGGCTTCCATTACCGTGTGCCATTGTTCTTCGACTGCAAGTTGTTCGGTATCCTCTTCCTCCGCGTGTCACGAGATGTAGTCTGCTGGATTGTGAGTTCCGGGCCTGTATGTCAGATTTACAGCATACTCCATCAGTGCACGCATCCACCATTCGATTCTAGGGGGCGGTTTGGACGAGGATCCCGCCATGATGGGGAGTAGCCACTTGTGATCGGCCACCACTGTTACAGGCTTGCCCAGAATGTAAATGCAAAAGTGCCGGCATCCGCATAGGACCGCCAGTGCTTCTCTTTCGATTTGGGAGTAGCATTGTTCCGTATTGGTGAGTGCTTTGCTGGCGTATGCCACTGGTCTCATCTGTCCTTGTGCGTCTCGGGGCTGGCATCAACTATGATCTCGTCCTCTTTTTGCGGGTCAAAGAAGGCCATGGATTCCTTCCCAGTCAGTGCCTGTTAAATGGATTCGAAGGTGCTTTGCTCTTTTGGGGTCCGTTCCCACACTTTGTCCTTTCTTGTGAGAACTATGAGGGGCTCCAAGAGGGTCGCTAAGTTTGGGATGAAGCCGCAGTACGTCATCATCCCTAGGAAGCTCCTAATTTCAGACACATTTCCTGGTGAGCTCGCCTCTTGGATGTCTGGAACGTTCTGCGGGTCCGGGGATATGCCGTTTTCATGAAACACGAACCCGAAGAATTCTATGCTGTTCTTCAGGAATTCACACTTACGGCACTTATCACAGTGCAGAGTGAGCCCGAGGCGTTAAATCCTCTCTAGTGTCTTCTCGACCCGTCACATATGTTCAGCCTCTGACGTGGCACCTACCAAAATGTCATTGCTCAGGTTTAAATCCATCTAGTCCAGCCAGAGCCCCCTGGTATCATGTTTTGGAATACCTCCACTGCGGAAGAAATTCCAAAATGTAGGCGTTTGTACTGGTAGAGGCCCTGATGGGTTGTGAAGGCGGTGTTGTAATGCGAGTCCGGGTGGAGCTCCAGTTGGTGGTACCCGAACCTCAGGTCTAATTTTGAAAACACTCAAGTTCTGTGCAGTTCAACCACCACGTCATCAAGAGTCGGGGCTATGTGTCGTTCTCTTCTGATGGTTTGATTCGAAAGTTTCATGTCGACACAATTTGCACCGACCCCGGTTGCTTCGGTTCGTGTGCAATAACGATGGGGGAGACCCATGGAGTGGGTCCTTCCACTCTTTCAATGATGTCTAGTTTCACTAGGTTTTGTAGTTCCAGTTCCACCTCCTCTCTGAGGTAGAAGGGTATCCTACAGTGTTTCAGCGTGGTTGGGCGGACTGTTTAATCAATGTGCAGCTTGATGGGTTCACCTCGCAGCTTGCCGACGCCTTCGAACACTGTTCTGAATTTCTCAATTACTTCATTAATGTCCTCAGTGTATTCCCCATAGGCAAAATGAACAGTCCCTCAGAGACAAATGACTTAGGGATGACAGTCTCTTGTACACGGACCCAAAATAACTACGCCAGGTGTAGTCAGCAATCTCATAATTTTGCATTTGCACCTGTGGCATGTTCAAGTTGTTGATCAGCCGGCAAAAGTTGCGGGAGTTTTTATTTGCTAGTGTGCAGGGCATCCTCTCCCCATCTTGGTGGTGGCGCAAATATCTATAGGCAGCAGACCAATTTTTATAGTTATTCTGTAGTCTGTTTTGCTCTATGCAATAATCTTGGCGTGTTTTGGCTGAGTATTTTTGCCTTCGAATCGCTTTCCTTAAATCTCTTTTCCTATACCATGTGGCCTCATCAAAGCAATGAGCATGCTGTTTGCGCCCCAAGGAATGACCAGATCTCGTTTGGTCCAAGTCCCAAAGGAAGGACACATAGTTAAATTAATTACTCCACCTAGGCCACTCCTAGTCTCCTGAATCATGCATCACACCTGCCAGATTCTTATTCAAGATATCCCCACTGCTCCTGAATCTAAGTACTCGATTTGTGCTGCTATTTGTAATCAAGCAGATGCCATATCATACCCCTCTTGCCCAATTAACATAAGTAACCGTGGCGGATAGCCTCTCATGGTTGCTTGAGCCGCCATGTACCACCTGAAGAGAGGATCATCTTGCAAACAGATCCTCTGAAAGGAACAGATAATCCAATGTTGAGCCCAAGGAGCCTCTTGACCAAGTAAAAGCTGGCAGGATGTCCCCCCTTACACTACAATCCAGCTCAAGAGAAAGTCTAGCCATTTCTTCCCATTGACCGACTGCTTTTTACAAATGGTCTTTAGTCCACCTACCTGAGACTCAATACATTGTGAGTTTAGGTTGCCTGAAAGTATGATACCTGCAGTACCATGCAAGTTCTTAATTCTCCCCAATAGATTCATCAGAGTCAAGAAAATCCAACAGGTTTGAACAGGCAGGGTTCCAATACACATTGATGATCACTATTTCCTCCCAGGGGGCCATAACCTGCATGGTTGCAAGGGCTGCCAACAGGCTCTGTGTAAACGTGGGAATCCGTACTAAGCTGAGACCCACCGAGGCTCGAACAGAGATCATAGGATCCCCTGCAGGCCGGCCCAACGCTCACCTTGTCGCCAATTGTTCGACCGTTATAAAACGCTCGAACGTTACACAATCTATTAGCCAGGTTTCTTGGAACAGTATAAGATCGTGATTACAAATAATACTTCCCTCATCGACTTAATTCTGAAGTAAGTGGAACCCTGCATGTTCCAACTCACGATTCTCAGCTCCCCATTCTCTAGAGGCACTCCTCTGTTCCCCTCAATTTCTCAAAGACTTGTCCTATTATCTCTGGTAGAATCACCCACATTTTAGACTTAATCTCTATTGAAGCGTTTACCCCCTCTCCAACAGTTGATAAAGAAGTTGTGGCTTTGAATTGAATATCTGGCACCACGAATGCCCCCTTGCCTACTTCTGGCCACGCCTCCCTTCTAGCCGGGACTAGATCACTTACTGCAATTTCTTGCAAGGAAACTTCCAGGCCCCAGTTATCAGCTCTATGAAGGCTGCCAGTAGGGCATCTGCACCCATTAAAACTGACAGAAATGTGGGCCGATTTAGGGCCTTAAAGTCTCTATCTCTTTTTAGTTGCTGCATCCAGACCCATGGTATTGCAAAGGGGTATAGTTCAGCAAGTGGCTGAGTGATTTTCAGTGCCTCCAAAGGGGCCGCTGCTTAGACACTGGAGTCCACAAGAGGTTGAGGCTTTTGCTGAGCCTCTTCCAGCTTTAACTGATGTAAAGGCTTGTTTATTCCCCTAGCCGAGCTCCAGAGCCCTAGGCACTCCGGGGCATCTGCCATTAGAGCTGTATGAGCCACCTCTCCTACTGGTGTTGTCAACGTGGAAGGACGGCCCGAAAGGGAATTCTTCCCTCAATGAAATATTGGTTCCCATTTTGCTGGTACATCCTCCTTCAACGTTTGTATTCCTGTGGTTACTTTTGTCGATCTGGCTGAGGCGCACTGCTGAGGTACAGAACTCGCCCTAGTTTGATTCCTCAGACTCACGGCTGGCACCACTTGGAATTTTTTACACTTGTAGAAGATAGGCTCCCATGTCAGAGGTTTAATGCTTTGCCCCGTTTGAGTCCCAGTGGAGGTTGTACAGGCAGTACAAGGGGAATCAGTAGGGATCTCTAATCTCTGTGGGCCTTTACCACTCTCTGAGTGCAGATTTGCATTGCTTGCTCTAATAGCCTACAGCAATGACTCTGTCAGTCTTTGGTAACATCTTTCGTATTATCGCTAGTTTTTTCCGGGGCATTTTTTGCTGGAAGAGACAGAGCACGAAGAAGCTTAGATGTATCCACCTTCTTTATTTTTCATCCCTTTTGATTCTTCTTTTTCCGTTCCTGTTGTATTTCAATTTCGGCACTTTCTCCTTTCTCTCTTCCTGCGTCCATTGTCACTCACATATAGTTGCCAGTCTCTTCCATAACCCCCCATTCAGGAATATTCTTAAGCTCTACGGCAGGGTCTTCTGAATTCCTCCAGGACGGATTTTGATAGCAGTGTATCGTCTAACTCCGCCCAAGGCCTGTCCTGATTTGTGGGACTCCCAGCCACCATCTCTTGGCACCCAACCTGTTGATTAATGTCCATGTGGCTTTGTTTCTTCTTTCGCAGGCCTTCGGTCTGCTCATCAAAGTTGATAATAGTTTTGTGGAATTCCCGGATGTCAGACTCCTGTTTCAGTGTCTCATTCTTTAAGTATTTAAATGAGTCTGCCTCTACAGTGTTTATTGTCGATCTTAATCCCACCAGGTATGAGTCACAGCTCCCCATGTCCTTTGATAATTCCAACAGGATCCCGCAATGCACGTGAACTTCGCTTTTCAGAAGTTCAAAAACATTCACTAACAAGGTTAAGACAAAGTTCAAGGCTGACAGCGTTACATCGGGCATGGGTTGGTAATTTTGACAATCATCCCGCTGAGGGTGGTCAGCACTCATTCCTCGCTGCATCTGCGAAGGGGGAGACAACAGGGAGTTCAATAAAGCCGCCTGAACATTCTCGATTAGCCGCATGGGGCTCCCCAACTTGCCCATCAATACACAATTAGTGGGCCCCCATTCTCCCCCATTCATATCCTCTTCCTGGGATTGCCAATTGTTGTCCCTTGGTTGTTCCTCAAAGTCCATATCTCCCGTGCTCTACCTTTTCTGTTTCGTAATGCAGTAATTTATTTTCCTTCTAATACTTTTTGCTGTTGAAGTGAATGCCTTCCCTCTCGACCACGCCTCTTTTACACGCTGCGAGACTCGCAGCGAGAAGTGCACTTCCAGAGTATCATTTTGTTTCGGAGTAGCCGTGTTTTCCAATTGACTTTCATTTCCATGGATTTGGGCTATCGTCACCTGATTTATGTTTTCAGGTAACTCACTTTCTTGACGCTGGCTCCTGATACGACTGTCCAATTCTGGGGCTCTGAGTTCGTCTGCTAGAACTCCACTACGAAGATAGTATACTTGTGGTGTTCTTTGAGTTCTACCACTGCCCGGCATTAGCCCCTCTCTTCAAGGCAATATTCCAACCACAGTCCCGTAACAAAGGGAATATTTTGTTACCTGGGTGCTGGTTTTGCTATGGCCACTGCGGACTCCATGCAGTGCTCCGAGTGAGGACTGAGCTTTTATATTTGTGCAACCAGTCCTTCCACAGAAACTCCTCCTCATCAATAAAAAGTGAAGAGTTCGGACAGTCTGTCCACAGCCACCGCAGACCACTCAGTCGCGACCACTCTGCACACCACTTCGTGCAAGGACTGGGCTTTTATATTTGTCCAACCAGCCCTTCCACAGAAACTCCTCCTCAGCAGTAGAAAGTGAAGAGTTGGCACAGTCTGCCGACAGCCACTGCAGATCACTGAGTCTCGACCACTCCGTGTGAGGACTAGGTTTTTATATTTGTCCAACCAGTCATTCCACAGAAACTCCTCAGCAATAGAAAGTGAGGAGTTCGCACAGTCTGTCCACAGCTACCGCAGACCACTCAGTCTCAACCACAGGTTAGAGTGGGTGGGTGTAGAGGTGGGGAGCAGTGGGGAGGGGTAGAGTTGTGGGGTTGTGTGGTGGGGTGGGTCATAGTACTGTGGTAGGGTAGAGAGTTGGTGAAATGGGGCAGGGTAGAGTAGTGGGCTGGTGTATACTGCTGGAGGCCGAATGCCTGGAGGTTGTGTGGGTGTGAGGTGGGCAAAGTTGGACACAGCAGGATGAGATAGTGTAGAGTTGTGTGAGGTGGGGGTGGGAGAGGTTTAGGTACAGTGGGTGGGGTAGAGTAGTAGAGTGGGGTAGAGTGGTGTGGTGGGTTTGGGTAATGGGTTTCGGTAGTACATTTGGTTGGGGTGGCGTATGGGTAGATTTGGATAGGGGCAACGTTGGGTGGGGATAGGGGTATAGTCGAGGTGGTAGAGTGGGGGCTGGGGTTGGTAGGGGTTCCAGGGATAAAGTAGGGTGAGGTGGGGTAGTATGGGAGGGATAGGGTGAGATAGTCAGGTGAGATGGGGATAGAGCGTGGTTAGTGTACGGGTAAAGTGGGGTGAGGTGAGGTAATGGGGTGTAGTACAGTAGTGAGGTGTAATGGAATGATTGGGTAGAGTAGTGGGGTCGGATGGTTGTGGGTGAGAATGGTTGGGGTAGGTTGGGTGAGGATAGAGTGGAGTGAGGTAGCTAACCTTGGTAGGATAGATTGGGGTGGGGTGGGTGAGGTCGATGGAGTAGGATACAGTTGTGGGGAGAAGTAGTGGGGTAGGCTAGAGTGGTAGGGGAGAGCGGTGGGGTGTGAAAGAGTAGCGGGGAATAGTAATGTGGTGGGGCAGAGAAGTGGTGTAGGGTGGGCAGGGCTCGCAAAATCAACTAGCCTGCTAGCATTGGCTAGTAGTTTTTTTTTTTATGAAGGATGAGTACCATTTGCATGATACTCAACCTTGCTGGTGAGTATGGGGATGTGAGAAACTTATTTTTAATTTACTGTAAGCACACTTTGTTTGCAATTAATGGCAAATACATGTTTCGCTATGCATGTTTGACAGCATTGCACCAAATATAATGTGTGCTTATTTCGACATGCAACATTTTACAAAAAGCACTGGTACATATTTTGTCATCAGTAACCTTGGGGCAAGTGCATTTCTCCTAGGTTGAGTATGTAAACTAAGGAACTCGCCCTGCAGGTCTAGTGGGATTTTTAGGCCTGGGTAGAGTGGTTGGGGTAGAGTGGTGTGGAATTGTAGAGTATTGCAGTGGGTTAGAGAATAGGTGTGTAATAGTTGGTGTTGTAGTGGGTTGGGGTCGAGTAGAGAGTTAGCGTGGAAGGGGTAGTGTGGAGTGCAGTGAAGTAGAGTGGGATAGAGGAGGGTCAGGTGGGCGCATGAGTTTGGGGTACAGTGGGTGGGGTAGAGTAGTACAGTGGGGAAGAGTTTTTGGTTTGGTAGAGTGGTGTGCAGTTTGATTAGGGGCGTGTTGGGTGAGGTAGGGATAGAGCAGGTTGGGCTAGAGTGGAGTGGGGCCAGCATGGGGTGGTGTTACATTGGGCTGGATGTGGGTAGAGTGGTTCATGGTCGGCTTGATAGAGTAGTTGGGAGGGTTAAAGGGGTGGTTTCGAGTAGTGTGGTGGGTTACAGTAGTTGGGTGGTGTAGTAGGGTGAGAAAGAGTAGTGGGCTTGAGTATTGAGGTGGGACATAAAGAGGTGGGAGACGGGTGGTTGGGATAGTGTGAGGTGGAAGTGGATACAGTGGGATGAGATGGGGCAGGATGGGGTGTGGTGGCAGCAGGATGAGGTTGGGGTAGTTTGGGGTGGTGGAGGGGTTGGGTGGGCAAAAGTGGTGAGTTAGTGGAGTGAAGGAGTTAGACTGATGGAGTTGGATAGTGTAGCGGAGTGGGCTAGACTGGGGGTACAGTTGAGTAGGGGTACAGTTGGTTTTGGTTTTGGCATATAACGGCGTGGGATAAGGTGGGGCAGATTGGAGTGGAGGTAGAGTGGGGTGGATGTGGTAGAGTGGGGTGAGGTGGTGTGTGTTGAGGAGGCATGGTGTGATAGATGACAGTGAGACAATGGAAAAAAAGTAGAGCGGACCATGTACTTATGCCAGCACAAAATCTCACTGCAGCGAGGGGCTAAGAGGGATTGAGCGAGGGGCTAAGAGGGCTTCAGGTGTTGTTAGGCCTCAGGGAGACAGCATAAAGAAAAGAACGAACATTTCGAAAAGGCCCTGCTCCTCGAAACAGTGCTGCTCCGGGGACACTCAGGACACTTAGAAAAAATGAACTGAACAACCTGTGTTTTATTGGATCTGCCGCTTTACACCACATCACAGAGCCACTGCTGGGGGTGATGGTGGCAAGGGAAACAGTTGTACAGGGGCTTCAGCTGGGTTTGTCTCTGCAGTTGCAGATAAAGGAAGAAAGTAAGATCACTGTTCTTGGCTCCTCCTCACATGAAAGCCCAGACATGCAGCTTTATGTTCCGTACCTCATAATTGGGAGAAATAATTAAACACGCCCTCATTGGATTACTTGATGTACTGTAAGAAGAAATAACAGTTAGTGCTTCAACAAGGTTATGTCGCAAATTTCTGAGTGGCCATAGCAACCAGATAGTTCTTTCTTAACCTACCCCTTGCTCTTGACTCTGTGAAAATGGTTTTGGACATGTTTTGGTAGCCGTGTAATCACAAAGTACCAAAACCAAAAAGTGGGTGGCTCATTAACATGTGCAATTGAAAGTGACATCATAGGAAGCCATTTATTCAATTGGCCATTAGTAATGGAGGAAAGTGGACAATTGAGCATTTGCCTTTCAGAAAACTATTAATAGAGGAGATCATTGCTGAAAAGTATAAAAAGCATGCCCCTTTTAAACCCAAGAAGCATACGTCAATATTCCACACAGAACAACATCTCAATCTGAGATATTTCACACTTTCAACCACACTTTCTTGTGGTCTAGTGTGTACATTTTTGTTATGGGCACATAACGACCAGTTTCCGAATCCCGGATTTGGCACTGTTGCGGCAGCAGATACGAACTAGGAGGTCAATTAACACTGAACATGCACTATGCCATAACTTCAATTAAAGTGAGCATGCTTATTTTTTTGACATTCAGCCAATAACATCCTAGGGGGACAATGTCCACCCTCTGAATAAAGCGGCTGGACACCATCAACCTGTGGGTACCCCTGACTTGTCCCTTCACTATAACATCTCGCAAAGCGAAGTGGTGGCCAAGTGAACAGTGCAGTCTGCAGTACCCCGGGACCTTGCTGCGCTTTTTGGACTTACATTCTACTCCAGCTTTCATTGCGACATATTGCCGCTCAACGTGGTTTCAGCCAGAGACAGAGCCCAGTGCAGGAGCACTGTGTGTTTAATTCAGAGAGGAGGTTCCCCGACTCCACCCCCTGACAGCGCCATCACCACCACCACTCTCGCTCAAAATATTGCGGGAGAGCGAAGCGGTGGCCAAGTGAACACTGCAGTCTGCAGTCCCCCGGGACCTTGCTGCGCTTTTTGGACTTAGATTCCACTCCAGCTTTCATTGCTACATATTGCTGCTCAACGTTGTTTCAGCCAGAGACAGAGCCTAGTGCAGGAGCACTGTGTGTTTAATTCCGAGAGGAGGTTCCCAGACTCCACCCCCTGACAGCGCCATCACCACCACCACTCTCGCTCAAAATATTGCAGGAGAGCGAAGCGGTGGCCAAGTGAACAGTGCAGTATGAAGTCCCCCGGGACTTTGCTGCGCTGTTTGGACTTGGATTCTGGATCCAGCTTTCATTGTGACATATCGCTGCACAACATGGTTTCAGCCGGAAATAGAGCCCAGTGCAGGAGCACTGTGCCTTTAATTCAGAGAAGAGGTTCCCCGACTCCACTCCCTGACAGCGCCGTGACCACTACTCTCGCTCAAAATACCATGGGAGAGGGAAGCATTAGCGAAGTGGTGGCCAAGTGAACAGTGCAGTGTGCAGTCCCCCGGGACCTTGCTGCGCTTTTTGGACATGGATTCTGCACCAGCTTTCATTGCGACATATCGCCGCGCAACGTGGTTTCAACCTGAGACAGAGCCCAGTGCAGGAGCACTGTGCCTTTAATTCAGAGAGGAGGTTCCCCGACTCCACTCCCTGACAGCGTTGTGACCAACACTCTCACTCAAAATACAGTGGGAGAGCGAAGTTGTGGCCAAGTGAACAGTGCCGTCTGCAGTCCGCAGACAAGCCTGCAAGTTAGCGTACGGCGTGGAGGAGTATTATATCATAAACGGCGAGCCATCTCCACAGACCAGATTCCGGCTAAGTGAGAGAGCAACAACATTCACGGAAAACTGTGCGCATAACAATAAACATGTGCTCTCTGTAATATATGGTCTCCTTCAACACAAAAATCAAATCGGAAGTGTTATTTACCAAATGACCACGGCATCCGATTTTGAGAAAACAGTTTCCGTTTGTAGAGATATCGCTGGAATCTGGAAAGAGTAGCCTTATATCAGAAGAGACAAGAAAGAGCAAGAACCCCGGAGAGAACGTCTGCCGAAGAAGGAATAGACAACGAGCGAAGGGAACCACGGGAGCCCGAGAGAAACGACAAAGAAAGGGAAGAAACAGAGATGGAACAGGGATCACCCTTGCCAGAACCCGAACAGGAGCAGCAGGAAGATCGCACTGGGAAGGGTGACCGGCCGAGAAGAGAGCACAGAAGACCGGTGAGATACACTGACTATGTTATGCAGTGAACCTCTTCTTTCTTTACCAAAGGGAGGTGTGTAGAGATATCGCGAGAGTACCCTACTCTCGCGAGATCTCGCGTAGGCGGCTAGGACCGCCCCCGCGCGCTTCGCGCGCATTACGGGAGCACCAGAGGACGCGGCAAGACGCGTCCTGCCGGCTCCTCCGAGATTAGGGCCTGGGGCCTTTACTAATGTTGGACATTCCTGTCTCCCTGCCCAGGAACTGTTATTAGGCAACCCTGCCTAGCCCCCAGGCTTTGCAATACTTATATGTTGATGGCAGTTTGTTAATCGTTGAATAAAAGCCATCCAGCCTGCCACCACGCCTCCTGTCATCTGTGCAAGATTATACAACATAATTTGGCGACGAGGATCACCACTACAACCCACGTGGGAACATGCAAGGAGCGACGCCGCCACCCCCCTTCCTGCAAACTCCAGGTAAACCGGCAATTCCGTGGCCGCAATGGCAACCCCTGTTCACGACGTATGTAGAGGCTCTAGGAGGGGCAGGATTTTCAGCGGCACGGCGCAGGGCTATGTTACTTAATGCCCTGGGAGTGGAAGGACAGCGGGTGTTTGAGAGTCTTACCCCGATCCCGGTGGCTGGCGACAACGATGACGTCTTTAAGGAGGCGGTTAGGAGAATAGTGAAGAGATTTGCCAGTAAAGAGAACACGGTGTTGCATAGAATACGCTTTTACACTCGCAGACAAGAAATATCCGAACCGGTCGACGATTACGTCACCAAGCTGCGAGAACTGGCAGCGCTGTGCAGTTTCGGCAACAATGCTGAGAGCCTCATCTGCGACATGTTGACAGTCCACACCAACAGCAGAAAAGTTCAAGATAAATTCATCATGGAGAAAGAATTACAACTGGAGAAGGCGATCGAAATTGCCAGGGCGGTTGAAGAAACCGCGGGAAGACGAAAAGAACTCACGGGAACCCAGGGTTCTGCGGAAATCCAAGCTGTCTCATTTCACTCAAAGAGAGAAAGACATACACCGGACACAAGAGAGGGGAGAGGAGGTAAGAAAGAACCTCTGAAATGCCACAGGTGCACCAGCACGAAACACCTGGCAGTCGATAGGGAGTGCCCAGCTAGAGATAAGGAGTGCTCAATCTGCAAACGCATTGGCCATTTTTCGGTGGTATGTCGGTGGAGAAACAAGAAGGTCACCAGTGTAAACACCGATCACACCAGGGAGCAAGAATCGTCCTCAGAAGATGAGGGGAGACCCACAGTCATCATGGTAAACAGCACAAGGGCAAGAAGAGAAAAGCCCCATTGCACAATCAAAATTGACGGTTGCGAAACAAGAGTGATGGCGGACTCTGGATCGGATCTCACCATAATACCTCTACGAACATACAAGGAAATGGTCGGAAAAGAAAAGGTCCAAGTTCTCACCACACGCCACAAACCCACAGTATTTGGAGGGGTGTCAGTTGAACTGCTGGGATATATCAAAGGGAAGGTGGAGTTTAAAGGAAGAGAAACCACCACCAGAATTTATTTCAGCCACGAAGGCCCAGCAGTACTGGGATGGGACGACCAAGACAAGCTCAAAATCAAGTTGGACCCCAGCACAGAAGACCAGGTACTGTCTGTCTGCGCGAGGGATGGGCCCATAGTCAAGAGTGACTACCCAAAACTTTTCTCGGAGGAGCCGGGTCACATAAAGGGCTTTGTCCATAGAATAATGCTAAAAAAAATGCCGTCCCGGTCAAACATCGCGTGCGGCCAGTGCCAGCAACCGCAAGAGACACTCTCAGGGATCAGTTGGACAAAATGAGAGCGGAGGGGGTCATTGAGGAAGTTGAAGCGTCAGAATGGCTGAGCCCAGTAGTGCTGATAAAGAAACCGAACTCGCAAGAGTTAAGGGTGTGTATAGACCTTCGCAGCTTAAACTTAGAAGTCATCACCGACAACTACCCGCTACCGAGCATAAATGAACTCATTTTGTTGATGAAGGAAGCCAAGATTTTCTCAAAACTGGATATGAGAAACGCATACCACCAAATACAATTGCATGAAGAGTCAAAACCCCTCACAGCGCTCATCACACCATTTGGCACCTATCAGTTCACCAAGATGCCATTCGGGTTATCGTCGGCAGCATCAGCGTTTCAACGCATGATGAATGTGTTGTTACGAAAGGTCAAAAATGTCGCATATTTCCAGGACGATATCCTTGTGTATGCAGGGGATGAACAAACGCATGACGCCACATTGAAAACGGTCCTAACCAAGTTGCAGGATGCAGGGGTGAGACTACGCCATGAAAAATGTGCATTTAAAGTGAAAGAGGTCGAATACTTTGGGTACAAAATCTCTGAAAAAGGGATAAGCCCGAAACAAAATCTGATGCAGGCAATCATAGAAGCACCAGAACCGACCAGCAAAGATGAAGTAAGATAATTTTTGGGACTGGCAGAGTATTACGCTAAATTTATTCCCTTGTTCTCTGAAACCTCAGCACCACTCCGTGACATACTCAAAAAGGGTTCGGTATTCTCGTGGCAAGAACCCCAGAGGAAGGCGGTTGAAAGTATAAAACGGCACATCATGGAAGCGCTGTGTTTACAGCCATTTAACCCGGAGTGGGATACAGTCATCACCACGGATGCCAGTGCATACGAACTAGGAGCAGTTCTTACGCAGAAGAAGGGGGACACGGAGCATGTGGTAGCCTTTGCCTCGAAGGCCTTGTCCTCGGCGGAACAAAATTACTCCACCATAGAAAAGGAAATGTTGGCGTGCGCATGGGCAGTAGAACATTTTAGAACATATGTGTGGGGCACGAAATTCAAGTTGGTGACGGACCACAAACCCCTCATCCACATGCTCAGCCCAGGAGGTACCAAAGTGTCCACACCCAGATTGGCACGCATTGCAGCAAAACTGCAGGAGTACACGTTCGAAGTGCAGCACATATCGGGGTGGAAGAATTCGCAGGCTGACTGCATGTCTAGATTGCTCGAAGGTAAAGACAAGGCCACCACGTTTCTAAGAGGAGAATGCATAGTAGCATCGATCACTGACATAAAAGCACCTGAGTATATGGAACTCAGCGAGAAACATTGGCTGGAAGAGGACAAGAAAGACCCGGCCATGGCGAAAATCCGTCAGTGGATCAAGGAAGGGTGGCCAGGGGAAAAAATGGTGCCGGAAGGTATGAGACCCTATTGGAAGGTAGCCGAAGAGATATCGGAAACAGACGGAATTATAATGAAGACGGACCAGATAATCCCACCTATAGGCATGAGGAGCACCATCCTATGCAGAGCCCACGCTGGTCACCTGGGAAACACGATGACCCGGCGCAGAGTCCGGGAGGCCTACTGGTGGCCGTCCATGGACCAAGAGATTCGCACCATGATAGAGCGTTGTCATGAGTGCCTCAATAGTGACAAAAGACTGAAACTCAGACAGGCACCCCTAACTCCCACAGAAATACCAGAAGCGGTGTGGTCAAAAGTGGGCATAGACTTTATAGGACCTCTGGAAGCGATGGCACCAGAACATCGGTACGGCATAGTGCTGGTTGATTACCTATCCAAGTGGGTCGAGGCAGAGTTCGTCCCAAACATTACCACAGCGACGGTAATTGAAGTCCTCAGAAATTTTTCAAAGAGAAGGCCTCCCCAAGGAAGTGGTAACAGACAATGGGGTGCAACTGGTCTCACGGGACATGGAACAATTCCTAAGAAAGAACAATATAGGCCAAAGGAAGGCGGCCTTGTACCACCCCCAAGCAAATGGGCTTGTTGAAAGGGCCAACAGGTTCATTAAGGGAGCCATACAACTAGCCACGGCTTCGGGGATGGACCCCCTAAAAACTACCAAGGAGGCCATAGCGGCCCACAGACTCACCCCTAATGGAATAACGCAAATATCTCCGTTTCGGATGTTGAGAGGGAGGAGTGCAGCCTCCACGCTCATACCACCATGGTTATCCAAAGTGAGAGAAGATGAAGCCGTGGACATGTCAGAAGTGGTGTGGAGAATTGAAAACAGCAAGGCACGAATGAAAACATGGAGTGACCAAAGAAGAAGAACCCGGCAAGCGTCAGACATTGGAGGGGGAGATTGGGTTAAAATAAGACTACCAAAAAAGGACCAAATCACGGGCTCTCGGTTCAGCAGACCCACCGAAGTGGTCCACAGGGGAACCAATCATGTCCGCACAGAGGACGGGCGCACATGGAATCTGGAAAGAGTAGCCTTATATCAGAAGAGACAAGAAAGAGCAAGAACCCCGGAGAGAACGTCTGCCGAAGAAGGAATAGACAACGAGCGAAGGGAACCACGGGAGCCCGAGAGAAACGACAAAGAAAGGGAAGAAACAGAGATGGAACAGGGATCACCCTTGCCAGAACCCGAACAGGAGCAGCAGGAAGATCGCACTGGGAAGGGTGACCGGCCGAGAAGAGAGCACAGAAGACCGGTGAGATACACTGACTATGTTATGCAGTGAACCTCTTCTTTCTTTACCAAAGGGAGGTGTGTAGAGATATCGCGAGAGTACCCTACTCTCGCGAGATCTCGCGTAGGCGGCTAGGACCGCCCCCGCGCGCTTCGCGCGCATTACGGGAGCACCAGAGGACGCGGCAAGACGCGTCCTGCCGGCTCCTCCGAGATTAGGGCCTGGGGCCTTTACTAATGTTGGACATTCCTGTCTCCCTGCCCAGGAACTGTTATTAGGCAACCCTGCCTAGCCCCCAGGCTTTGCAATAGTTATATGTTGATGGCAGTTTGTTAATTGTTGAATAAAAGCCATCCAGCCTGCCACCACGCCTCCTGTCATCTGTGCAAGATTATACAACACCGTTGCTCAATACAATTAAAGGCAGCGCAAGGATGTGGAAACTGCAGGGCAATCGCCCCTTGATCCGCGCTACAAACATTTAAGAAACATTTGCGCACATGCTAACATTACTTCTCCTTAGCAATGCCTACAAACGGGAAAACAAAGTTAATTGAATTAAAACACTTTGCCTCGCTATAGAACTACAAATAAAAGTATTGGGCGGAGACTGCAGGGCTGTGCCCTTTGATCCGTGACATTACCACCTCAAATAGCTGAGCTGAAACAACATCACCCAACTTTGATCCCTCAGCACACAATGGATGCAAATGGTGCCCACACCGGCCCATTCAGGAGGCATCGCGAAAAACGTTCACAACTTCAAGGGTAAACAAAGAGATCTACCTTGGTAATCCCACAAGAAAACCCATTAATGAACACTCCACACAATTCCTTGGTGCCAAAACAACAGAGTAACAAACAAAACAAACTAGACATGGATACTCTCAACTGCTCCAGTCAAAGTGTGTCAGAGTCTAGTAAATTAAGTCGACAATCACCCAACAAAGACAATAAAATGGCGATGGATACATCGCCTGGCCAAAAAACAGAAACAAAAGCTAAGTCGCTACACCTCGGTCTATTGCAAAGTACTCAGAATAAGAAACACATTGAGGAAGACTGAATTAGCTAAAAACCCTCACCGAAAAAACACGGACAAGAACACCTAAAGACCCCAACTGACTGTACTATGACCAAGCTGAAAAATGAGAGAAAACTTGCAAAGGAGGATATATGCTGCAACTCTAACACCGAGACCCATTTGCTGCGGCAAAACTCTACAGACGCCATTGCAAACCAAAAAAAGACAAACAATATACAACACAATGCCATAAAATGTAAGGGCAACCTACAAAGAAAAACTCTGAATACATACAATAAAGAGAATAAGGAGCCGTGCACAAAGATATCTACCAACACAAACGATTTAACAACACAAGCCACGACGGCACAAAAAAAAAAGCTGCTGAAGCCAAACAATTTTGGAAAAATAACTACCACAAATCGCAAATGGACAGCACAAACTGGAGAGCAAGCCAAACAAACTACGAAAAACAGCGCATAGCAAGACTGTCGCTCGCAAATCATGAATGACCAAGAGAAAAGAAATGAAGTGTTTGGTGGCACATTTACACACAACCTTAGACGGGGAGAACCAGAGATGCCATCCACCCGAGACACGAAAAGGCGACAGCAATTCCCGACGCACAAATCATCTCAACTCTTGTTAGGGAGAATTCTCAAGAATGTGCTAATTTCCCTTACCTTTTGAGACCCCCAACAACGTTGCTGGATTTCTAGGATTTAAATTTTTACCTGGGAAGAGTGTGAGCCTTTTTTCCCCACTCTTTGATGTATTGTGTGTTTTACTTCTGTGTTCTTTGGATATGGAGTTTTTAGACAAACTCCATAGGCATCATCTTTTTCTTTTGTGTCACACAGCACCTTCAGTGCAGTGGCACAGGGGTGTCTTTCAGACTCCCCAAGGTTTAAAAACCTTCTCTGGGACTGACTACCGTCGCCCAGGGCATGTGAAGTTAAACTGACCCAGCACACACTATCTTCCTATAGAGTGCTGGAGGGGTTGCCTAGCATCCCCTGTGTCTAAACACTCATGTAACAGTCAGATGTTACCATTTCCTCTTGAAATGGCTGGTGGCAGTGGTTTTTGAACAAACTACCATGATTTTTCCCGACCGCGAACACCGGTAGCTAAAAATCGGGTCAGCCATGTTTTTCAATATGGCGCCCATGACCCCTCTGAAAAAACAGACTCCGGTCATCTTTTTTTTGCTGTTTCTTTTAGGAAAGGTCCTTCTTGTGTTTTAATTCTGTGTGCCAAACCAGGTTTGGTCCCTTTGTTCGATGCC
The DNA here is from genome assembly GCF_040938575.1 of Ambystoma mexicanum. NCBI lineage: Eukaryota > Metazoa > Chordata > Amphibia > Caudata > Ambystomatidae > Ambystoma > Ambystoma mexicanum. The sequence goes on along the minus strand of NC_090936.1, from coordinate 969,842,871 downwards.
CTTTGGCGGTCTTCAGTCCTGAAGCCCTCCTCTGGCGCCAGAGTATCTGGGGTGTACAGGATGTGAGGGAGGTGCATGAAACTCCCTGTGCTTAGTTTCCTAGGAGACCTGAATGCACACTGGCATGATTGGCTGGCTGACTGTCCAGCAAGGACAGCCACCCAGCTGGGTGAGTGGCAGCTAGGCTGGAATGAATGGGAGAAAACTGTTTATAAGAAGGTCTCTGGGACATGGAAGGCATAGTCGAACACTGGAACAAAAGAACCGAAGACGAGCTGAAGGAAGACGACTGCTCCAACTCCTGGGCCGTTTGTTTGCCCGTTGAAGCACTGCTGCAGGTCCAAATTGCCTGAAACTCCAACGACGGAGAAGCTCCTTCAAGAACGAATTCTTCCCTTGAGCTGGTGGCAACAACCAACTCGTAAGCCACCTGGACACCGTCTCCATACTGGTCGTATTTTCATCAGAGTGCTGTTGAAAACCGGATAGCCAGTGAGAAGGATACCAGTTTGTGGACTTTAAGGCACTCACAGCTTAAAACCGACGCTTAGCAAAGCTTGTGGCCTCTTCCCTGGGCAGAGCAGGAACCTCCCGATGTCCTCCTTGTCCCCACGACTGAAGCTCAGGAACAGAGAGATCTGCAGGAACTGCCAGGAACAACTGCCTCAGCTACAGCTTTTCTTCATCAATAAGGTACTTTGCAAACACGGTGTGGAACTCCTTTCTGCCGCGGTGAAAGTTTGAGAAACTTTCCCAACTTGGGAGTCTTGTTTGCTCCTAAACCGACATACAACTCTTTTTCTGGCAAAGACTTAATCGTTTACTACCAGAACTGTGCTATCCTATCCAAGACTATGAACTATTGACTTTGGCCTAGGCCTGTTGCATTGAATTGCCAGTTGTTGTGAACTGAAACTATTTGCCCTGCCTATGAAAGTAATTGTGCTTTAATTCTTTTAACCCTTGTCTTTCTACCCCTTTTGAAAGTTACTGAAGTACCATTTTGCTCCCACTTCAGGGGAGCCTAACTTCTTCAGAAACGTATTGGTTGTGTGCTGTAGTGTATTAAGATTGTGATATTGAGCTGCTTCTTACTAGTGGAATGTTTTCCAACTGACTGTGTAAATAAATGTATATTCTTTTACCATGAAACCTTGAATAGTGTTTGTTTGAACTACTGTGATTGCAAGTCCTTTGTGTAACATCTTGTACTGCTCACATTACTCTTTAGATAAGTCTGGCTGCTCAGCCACTGCTACCACATAACTGTGTAGTACAGCCTTGTACCAAAGGTGACATTGTGCTTACACCTGTAGTCTTAATTGTGTGTAGTGTTCCCAAAGTGTACTGCATGTAATTCTGATTAACTCTAGATCAAAAAATCGAGAGAAATATTAATCACTTCAAACAATTGGAGGTCAAGCTTGAAAACCACAAAACAGTGGAAAAAGACTTAAAAAAAGAGACGGATACCAACTGCCAATGTCAAAATCCAGAAGACGCAGGACATAGCCGCCTACCCACAACGATGGTAGAATTACAAAATATAATGATCACTGCAACAAACCTAGCCCTCATCCCGTTTGTCAAATTATATGAATCCATACACGAAGCCATAAGAGACCAAGAAACCTTAATTGCCATGATACACTCAAAACAAGCGCATGTGGAAGCACTGGCCAAGAAGATTCAAAGTAGACTTGACTCCGAAACTGAAGCAAGCAACATGTGGCAGAATCGATTGTTTGATATACCCAGACATGATCGCATGGACAAAGAGCAGATGACCACAACACTAATCAAAATACTTGAGAACAAACAAACAAAAGTAAATACAGGACAACAAGAAAAGTTAGACAACAGACCAGAAAACAGTCAAGGCGCCGCCCAAAACACAGAACACAATCGCCAAACAGCCGACCTGCCCACTCCAATGATACCAGCGAATGCACACCCTACACATAATAATGCGAATATCCCTACGATCTGCCAAGGAAAAACGCCACAAGAAGGACCGATCACAGACGAAACTGTCGCTTAGACATTCCCAATATTCAACCAGAACAAAAACCTGACAAAAGATAAAATAAAACAAGGCAGCGCACTACACGGGAAAACAAAACCCAATGGGAAAGGAGCCAAAAGGGGATCTCGTGCTTTCCTGAGTAACTTAACACTTCACATTATGACAAAAAAGGATGAGACAAAAAAAATGGTGGGAGAAAAAACCAATCCTGCAATTGCAAAGCAACCCAATAAAACAGAATGAAATATAAAAATAAAAGGAAAAAAAATGATCGGCAAAGAAATGGTAGAACTACTCATTGACCTATCCACTTATGAGGAACCACAACGAAATATACCAGCTCAAAGTGATGAAAATACTATCTTAGAAAGAACGATCTTTCACAACACGAGAGTCCCAAGAAACAAAAATACAAATTGAGATAAAACGAAAGATCTTGCAACAAGATGGACTAATCCTAAACAGGACTAATCTCCTGAGATTGTTCCATGCCATTTCAGCGCTAAATATTATACAAACAAAAGATAAAAACCTGGTGGAATTCCAAGACGAAGAATCAATAGAAGCAATATCAGTCTGAATTAACTCAAACGAGAACACCCAACTAATAATGAAGCAAAAGAAAGAAATGGAGATTCTAGGATTTAAATGCAAAATGCATATAACACATCAGAACCCTTCAACTGACAGAAACAGTAAAGACACACCAATAAACACAATGGAAATATGCAATAGCAGAGAGATAGGTTTTATGGAGAACGACTTGGGAAGACAAGCGATTGGACATTAGATCCAGAAACTCAACTAACATATGAAGAATAAACTCTCCGGCTGCCAACAGAAAGACAGACACTGAAAGGCAATACAAAAAGCCGGTGACCACCTACCTATAATGTCCACAAACACGACAGCAACAACATCTACGGCTATGATCGTGGAATACACGCGGGAACGCTCATCTTTACCGACACTGGAAAAATGATCTACTTAAATACGACATCATTTGTCTCCAAGAGACTTGGCTCTGCCAACAGCCCCGTTGCGACAGATAGATGACACATATGACCACCGCTATAACCAACAAAACAGGCCGCCCAAGTTCCAGTTTACTAACACTCTGGGAAGTGGTAGCTCACCTGGACCAAGTCGAGGCTTTGGCCATCAATAACTGGTCCCAAGTAATCATCCTAGAACATCGTAACATGGATACTACCAATAAACTTGATAAAAGGGAACAACACATGATTGCATTACTCAACATCTATTGGAGCCCATCTATCCTGGACAACGACAAATTCTTTTACAAAATACTAACCTCCTTAGACATTGCTTATGCAAAATACAAATAACTACATGTCTTTACATGTGGAGACTTGAACCTTCACCTATTTCAAGACAATGGCTGTAAAATTCCAGACTATAAAAAATGCTATAAAGTAAAAGAGTGCACATCGGCAATGGAGAGGCGAAATCTCACATTGCTCAATGGCAGTCAATACCGTAGGTGACAAACTAGCAAGGTGTACATGGTACAGAGACAAACTGACACGATACTTAGACTACATATATATCTCGCCCAACCTCAACAATAACATCACAAAATTCGAAATCAAAAAGAATACATACAGCGATCATGCCAAACTCACGGTTACTTGGGCGACTCTCCACTACCGTATGGACAAAATGAAGGATTCACAGATAGAAGTCACAACTGGATGAAACAGACTGCGAATATCAGATGAAAAAATCCAAAGACTGGAAGCAACCATCAGAACTTCTAATATGAAAGAGAAAGACAAGATCAACTACAAATGGTTGCTTGCCCCGTTCATACAGAAAACAATTCAGTGACCAGACAACAGAAGCACCCACGGCCATGCCTATTAAGAGGAAATAGCACTTGCTAAAAAAAGAAATAAGAAAACAAAAAAGAAAAGCTAAGAAAACGAAACACATCAACTACAGTGACACTATAAAAAGAATCAAACAGAAATACAGAAATTAGCTCAAAACGATGAGAGCAATGATCGTACAAAACAATGCAGAAGTGATGCTACAAGCCATGAACAAGAGGAACACCAGAGACTTGTGGGCCCTTTTAAATCCCAACCACGCAGCAGAAAACCGATTCACTACAGAGGTGACAGAAAATTATTGGATCAAACACTTTAGCCTACTGTATAAACACAACGGCCCCACAGAAAACAAAAAAACAACTGCCTCCTGGTGAAGAAACCCTGGTATAACCAATGGGATTATGGGGAAATTCTTACCCATATCAGAAAACTAAACACTTCCTGAGCTCCAGGGCCAGACTGCTTTAGTAACAAAATGATCAAAAAACAGCCGGAAGCCTGGGCAAAACTATGCCTACAAATGTTGTTTAATCTTCAAAAACCAGTATATTTCCAATACTTGAAAAACAGCCATCATAGTCCCAGTATTTAAAAAAGTCGACAGGAAACTCCCAGCAAACTATCGACCGCTGGCGATGCTGGATCCATTAGACAAGATATTCCCTGTGATCCTTGTCAAAAGGTTCAACGAGTGGGCACAAACATAAACTTACTTATACTAAATATGTTAAAACAAGAAACATTCAGAAACAAGACAAATGTACATGCAGTCTTTGTTGATTTACAAAAAATGGCATTTGACAGCATCAACAGATGTACACTGTGGGGAAAATTGGATAGGAAGAATTCCCAAACGAACTACTAGCCCCAATCAAAGCTCTGTACAGCGACAAAACAATACGGATTCGCAAGACAAAAAACGGTGCATTAACAACAGCCATAAAAAGTGAGAATGGACTAAAACAATGATGTCCTCTGGCCCCCATCCTCTTCAAATTTGACCTGTTAGAAATATCTAAAAACATATCAACCGCTGCAAACAACCCACCAAGACTGAACACAACACACGTCCCGTATATACTGTAGGCAGACGACATTGTCCTTATCAACAAAACAAAGGTGAGGCTTCAAAACAGTTTAGATGCATTTAAGAACTATGTCAAAAGAAATGACATGAAGATCAACTCAATCAAATCGAAAGTCATGTCACTAGGGTACTGCACCAAAAAACAACGCTCACTTCTTAGGGTGTACCTAGATGGGGAAAAACTGGACGAAGTTAAAGAAATGAAATATCTAGGCGTTGAGCTAAACCAGTTACAAGTGGAGCAAAGCTGGTTTGTATACCTAAAAAATTGTGCACTAACTTCTGCGAGACTAGCAATGACAATACATAGGAAATATGGAAGATACTCGAAGAAACGAGTGACAGTGTTCTATAGACAAAAAGTGACTGCCATTTTATTATATGGAACTAAAAGTATAATTAATATCTCAAACAACATCTGGCCACTGGTTGAAGGAATGTTTTGGCGCAAAGTCCTATCACTGGCAGCTTTGTTTCCAACACAAAGGATATGATACGAGCGAGCTCTCCAATCACTTCAATCAATACACAATTGGAAGCAGCTCGACGTATACCGTAAGATCATGAATGACAATGATACACCTGCGATGAGGATCCTGATACAGACAAAGGAAAACCTAACCTCTCCTACTCTGTCAGTGTGGAAAGAAACTTGTAAAGCTCTACTCAAGAAATATGACATAACAATAGAGACTCTGATCAACAGACCAATGGAAGCAAAAAAAAGAATCAAGGAAACGGACTGGATTGAAACCATTGAAGGGGAAAACAGATGCAAAATGAACATAAATTCCATCCTTGATACAAGAGCAGTGAACAAGCTACCACCATATCAGGAGAAATTCCCTTCCGAGCCAATACGAGATACTTACCTGCGATTACGACTTGACGTTCTGCTTACCAAAGAAAATCTTACTGTCACAAAGTGAATACCCATGGAAGAAAATATATGTATATTTTGCGAGCAAAAAAATCAAGTGGAGTCAATCTACCATATCATTATGGAATGTCCTACCCTCACTAAGTGCAGGAAACGCTTTGCCACTACAATGAAACTCCCGACAACTGGCGATGGAGAGGAGAAATATGGCACCAGATAACATCAGGGAAAAACTTCAAGCAAATCATTATGACAGTCCAATTCTGGAATTTCATCATGGACAATGACACAGTAAAATATACATAAACAAAGTAATGCAAATGAACAAAGAAAATAATATGAGATACGCGCGAAGACACAATGTGAAAATTTTATATAAGATTTACACATTTCATTAAAAAAAAGAAATAACATCTCACCATTGATTTTACTTACTAGTCTTCCACTGCACTCCTGTATTCACTGCACTGACTGTTAAGGCACTCCATGTGCTTCTAAAGCACCTCCCTCTCTAAGTCTTAAATGTTTATATCTTGTACTCCCTTTACAGCTCAGCTTTCTGGTATACCACATCAATTGCTCATACTTTTTTACTTCTGTAATCACAGAGTGACGATTATCAATTGGATGAGCCTGGCATGAATCCCATTGGTGATGGATCCTGTAATCCTTGTTTTTTTAAAATAGTCCAGAAGTCTTTCTTCTTTACCTGTCATCTCAAATGTCTCTACATGTAATGCCGGATATCTTCTGTGTCTATACCTGCAGACCCTTTCCTCAAGTCTAACGACATGCCATCAGTTTCTATAAAGTGACTAAACAGTGATACGTCTTGTTGTAAGTTGTTAGGTGCAGAGTGAGTTTTGATACTGTTGGGAGGAGATTTGTTCAATATTGGATAATGTCAAGTAGTCACAATGTTGGACTGAAATGAGCATTGCAGATGAGGATGGGTGGCAACACTGCGGAAATGAGGTGTAATCAGTGGTGAATGAGGGTGAATGTGACACTGTTCGAGGAGGTGATCAGAGGAGGGTGATTGGGAGTGCTGACACTACTGGGATGAGATGTGATCAGCGGTGGGCAATGGTGAGAGGTGACACTGCTTGGATGAGATGTACTGTTTGGTAGAAGAGGGTGAGAAGAGGCACTGAAGAGATGAGCTCTAGATGAGGGCACGAGGCGACACTGCTGAAGTGTGATGTAATCAGTGGTGTAGGAGGGTGAGTTTAGACATTGTTGGAGTGAGAGTTTATCAGTGAAGGATGGGGGTGTGAAGTAATACTACAGGGGTCAGCGGGTTTGGTGGTGGATGGGATGGGATGGATATGTCTTCCAATGAGATGATGAGTGACTCTTATGGGTGACATTGATACGTGAGTTGTGGTGGAAGACCTTGCTAAGTCATTCGTGGGAGCATGCTGCTGTGTTGTGTCAGAGTGACACATAAATGTGTTTATGTTGAGGAAAGGCTTCTTTATTTTCAAATTTATTTGATAACATTTTAGCACAGCCAAAAACACAAGAGAACAATTTCAATCACTGCAATGAAGGTTAACTGTAATAACAAGTTTCCCCCCTCTCCCTTCCCTTCACCTGCGTAATTCCCTTTTCCCCAGGGAACGTAGTATATTTCAACAAAAACTGTATATTTTGAGGCGTTATATCGGGGGTATACATAATCGGCACTGAATCATAAAGCAGAATATAATGTATACTACCTCCATTGAAAAAGGTAGATAAAACATTAAGACCAACAACAACAAGTGCTCCTCTTTGGTCGCACATGTTGCAAACCTACTGCCATTACTCTCATTAATGGTCATGGAGTCATGAAGCCAAACAAATGAAGAGCTTGAAGTCTCTGAGCATATGTTAATTCTCTATAGTCTGATGATAGGAGATGTAGCAGTGGTCGCCATTTAGTGATAAAAGCATTCCGGTTTGTATTCAGGACAATGGTGAGTTTGTCCATCGCCAGCAAGTGCAACAACTCCCTTAAAGGAGTTGATATGTGGCGCTTCGAACTTGTGCCACATTGCGCCTATAAACAATTTAGCTGCTAGTAACATGGTCGTAATAATTTTCCCATCCATGGAGTTTAAGGGATTAAGGTTGTTTATGGGCAGCCCAAGCAATATTTTCCCTGGATCCCATGAGGATTTGCCATCCACAACTGGTGAAATAAAGTTAGTAACTTCCATCCAACATCCCTTCAGTTTGGGACATTCCCACCACATATGTAGTACTGGGCCCGTTCCCCAGATTGACGCCAACAGCTAGCTATCTGAAAGATGAGGTTTATAAGCTTACATTTCTGAAGAGTCATTTACTATCTATAACCCAGCTTATAGGCAATGTCTTTGTACTGTAAGCATATTTGAGATTTCTTGGCTCTGATCCAGATATTTGCCCAGTTTTCATCAGAGGGCGTTTTCTCCAGATCTTTATGCCAGTCTACAATGTCTGTACTTGGGAACTGAGGTTGTGCCTTAGGTAGTATCTTGTAAATGTTAGAAATCAGACAATCCTATCTGATTCATCACAATCCTGACCTCTCTGACCCCCTCCTCGCCCCATTACATCAGCCCCTTTAACCACATTTCACCCTCATCCTTTCCTCTTTCTTGTCCTCATGCACGTTAATTGTGGTCTCAAAGGCTTGGGTGATTGATGATCTCTCTTTATTTTATGTTGTCTGCAGTATCTAGAGTCTGTACGCCCCTTGTTGGATGACGAACAGTACAACAGGATGGAGATGCTGGCAAAAGAGTTCAAGAAGGATGATGCCCCACGACTGCAGAAGTACCTGCTCCTCAAATCCTGGTGGGCAACTAACTACGTAAGTACACACCAAACAAAACAGCACTTCCCGCCCTATGAACACAAATACCAAGCAGTGCTTTGCGCACGAACACACAAACGCATCTGTTCCCACTAATCAGCACATTCCCCCTATATACAGAGCTACCTTTAGAGCTACCTTTAGAATGTTTGGTGTACGGGTACACGCCACACTTCAACAACATGTAAGGACTGTCTGTCCTAATCCATATTTCTCCCAGGAGATGTATGTTGCTGGGCCAATGTGCTGTAGCTGGCTCTCAATAGTTAAGACAGCCAGTTCTTGTTTGAATGGTGCAGATCCTTCCCATTGGTGTGCTGGGGCAGCCCCAGTCTGGATTTTAGATAAGAAGAGAGGGTATTGAACCATTCTGGAGGTAATCCACTGGAGAAAAGATTCTAAAGAGAGAAGACAACACTGAGAAAACCCAGACGACTGCCGCTGGAGGAATCATTACTACCCAAGCCACCCACCAGGGATTATATGCTTCCCCTCCAGCAACCAGGGAAGATGTTTGTCAAAGTCTTCCTCCCCAAGTCTGGTGGATCTAGCCATTCTCCTGTCCTGCAATGTTGCCCTGCTGTCCGTGGGCTTTGTAATTGTCTCTGGTCCTCTTGTGGTCTGACAATCCACAGAAAAGGAAACTTTCATGTAGGGTTCCATGTTATAATGTCCCTGCAAAAGTGTTGCCTGGCAACAAAGGGCTGTTTTTTGCAGGGACATTATCACATTGAAAATGCGGGGGACACCCCTGCAATCCGCAAAACCTTTTTTTTGGTAATTTTCTCAAGAGGAGCGGGTGACCACCCCAAAACCCCCACTCCCTGATATATATAGTCACCATATATAAGGTCACCACAATCTTTTCCCGGACGACAATATGTATTGTGAACATATATATGAGGATAATATTATCAGATACCTCATGTTGCAGGCACTGTCTTGATGTTGGAAGTTGGGTCTTTGCAGATCATTAACTTATAGCCCAGGAACTATGTCACTTACAGCAGGTGTTCAAGATATCTGGAGATTTATTTAATCACCACCAAGGTCCAAGGACAACTGACCAGGTTTCCTTGCCGAATGTCCCTAACTGCAGTTTCCTGAGATAATCCTTTATCATGAGAGTAGCAGTTGCAATTATCCAAGGACTTTTGTCCTGACCTGCTGGGGCATCCCTAGAACTGCATCTGCTAGCTGGACCAAACCCAACACCACTTGAGACGCCAGGCCCACCTGCAACAGGACCAATGCCATGAGTAGTGAGCTCCAGCAATTCTTACTTACCTGGGGTTGGTAATTTGTAGAATCGTAGTTCAGGGGTGAGTGTATGTACCCCACTTGTTGCACCCTCATCCCATAGGAATTGCATGGGTGTTAAATCCACTCCCTAACACTACCCTTATCTGGCTGTGGGCAGTGTAGTTCTGACATAGTTTTGCTTCTTAGAGACCCTTCAGGGTATAGAAATTGGGGGGCGGAGAGGCCCTGTTTTTCTTAATCATAAACCTAATTTTCCCAAATTGTGCTTTTAACTTTTAAAATGACTTACCTACCTACCTACCTGGCTACCTGTGGTTTTGGTCAATTCTTATGCCGAGGGCCTTTTTTGACTTCCTGAACCTATATACACACACACACACACACACACACACACATGTGTGGCCACTTTACTTGAAACAATTTTACTATTGTTTTTCTTGATTATTAATATATTCACTTATAAAGTATTGTGTAAACCGCCTTTGTAACTACATATTTTGTACATATATGTGCATATATAAGTGTGTGTAGAATATAGCATTTTTGATTTTTACCTGCATGTGTTTTGTGCCTAATAACTAGATGATCTGTATACATATATCGATCTCTGTTACTTGGCTGTCAATTCTACCTACATACCAAAATCCTGATCTCCTAAGGGTGCCATACTGCTGAGCCTATGCTAACCAGAAAGGGTTTGTTAAGACAAACAGCCTGATTCGTGGAATTATTTGCGTGAAAAATACAGATTTGCACGCCTTTCTGCCTGAAAATTCCCGTTTGAAGTATGGGGATTTTCAGGCAGAAAGGCGCACAAATCTGCGTTTTTCACGTAAATAATTCCATGAATCAGGCAGAAAGTGTGACAAGCTTTTGCTCACCCTCTATGTTGGCATCTCAGAAATCGAAACCAGTGGTAGTCCTGGAAATGCCTCCTAAAACCAACCGTTTGTGAGTTTTCCGCAGAACCAGCGCTAATTTAGTGGTATTCCTGGATTACTGCCAGCATTCATTTTTTATCATTTTCCACCAACAATTTGATGGTGGAAATAGATATTTTACAGTAGTGTGTCATACTTCTGCACATTATTTGAACTGCAGAAAAGAGAGACTGTTACGCATTACATGGATAAGGTTGCGAGGGTTCACGGATGCCCACCTTTTCACACCGTACAATGGCACAATGTAAAAAGCGGTTTCCTGTCTTGTAGGGAAGGACCTGTACTTCACTTGTGTACAGTGTAAAAAAAATAGAAATACTTTTTGTGGGCAATTTGCAATTTTTACCTCCATCTCTAGGGTGGAGATAAAAGTTGGCAGATTTCCATTTTAGCAACCCAACTCGAAATGCCTCTGCAGAATTCCAGGTGGAAATTGGGAAATAGAGATTCTCCAGCATGGGGTCTGGCATGGATTCACATGATCATGAATATTCCCCGTCGTCAGGTTCGGAATCCTCGGTAAAGAAAAAATCTGTTTCAGTTTCATTTCTGAACTGTCTTTCTCCTTACAATCAATCACTGAGCTCTGGGTCATACTGCCCCCAGCCAATGACTGCCCTCTACGTATGCACCTCCTCTGGCAGCCATCTTCAGATTATTACTCCACGTTTAAGTGTTAGGAGTCCTCGTGCTTAGCTCTCGAGCTTTTAATGCGTTTGTTTGCTTTTTGGAAGAGTTTTACTCTATTTATCGGCCAATCGAGCCTTGTGCTCCATCGACCAACCTTCCGACTAACGGGGACCTGTTTTTCAGATTCTTCAGCACCCCTCAAGGGAGGATTATGTCGATTATCTTCGTGGAGGCTTCCAGAAGATTCTTCAGGCCAGCGCTGTGTGGACCATGTCAGAGGAGAAGAAGGATTTAACCCCCCTTTTCAAGCTTTGCTCCGACTGCGGTTTATGGAATGTCTTCTCGGACCACAAAAGTTCCCAGTGCCTTTACTGCCTATACCTGACACACAAGGAGGAAGATTGTGCTTTCTACCAGGAGATGACGGCTCGCACATTGAAGGTGTGGCATAGGCGGCTGAAAGAGAGACTACAGGCCAAGGCCCCTGTTCTGGGTGGGTCCCAGGAGCATGCCTCTCCCGGTTCCAAGGAAGCTGAGCGGGCTTCTAAGACCTTTGAGGGCGCCACTCCCACGGGGGTCCAACAGAAGGCTAAGCACTGCGTTTCCACTGCCCCTGGGAGCGCCGTTGCAGCGGGCTGCTCGGCGGCTAGGGTGTGCCGACGTCTCCAGCGACTTCAGTCACCAGTCAGCACTCAGGATCTTCGTCCAAGAGGAAGTCGGACCATCTGGGCAAACTCAAGGAGAAGCCCAAGACCGACCTGCCGGAGAAGGCCAAGTGGGATCGGGGCGCTGACCCTCCCCCCTAAGGAGAAGGCCAAGCAGGGCAAGGCATCTGGGACTGACCAAGGCCAAGCAGGACAAGGGACCAGTCCTGATCGTGAAGGCCCAGGTACACCCGACGCAGGCCCAGCCTTCCATTGAGGGGGTGGTGGCGTCCCTCGCGATGGCCGCCGGGGCGGATTCTCAGAGCGCACCGTCCGAAGGCCGGAGTGTCCCCCTGGCCAAGAGGGAGTCTTCTTTCCAGCCCATAGAGAAGACCCCAGAGAAGAAGAGACCGGTCATCTCCCCGAGACCGTCCGCTCTGGACACGAAGAAGGGGGGGAGTGGCGCAGAGGTCCTTCAGGGCACGGATATCTCCTCAGAGGAAGAGCTCATCTACCTTCAAACCATCCAGGAGGAGGAGAACGTCGGGAACAGGCCTTGCGACGAGGGCGCAGACGACAAGGATACTGTCGAGGAAGGCGATGGAGAGCCGCAGAGCGACGAGGGCCTGGGCGCCCAGCCTCCACCTCAGCTACCACCTCCGCCTCAGCTGCCACCTAGAGACCTCTCAGTGGACATTCTCTCTGCATTGCATACTCTGGTTTCCGAGATACAGACAAGGATGCCTATTTCACCGGCGATCCCTCCCGCAACGCCAGCGACAGCCAACCCTCTGCCGACAGAGGAACCTCCGGCCAAGGAGAGGAAGAGGCACCCTCCGCCTCATTGCCACCCCTCGCCTCCCTCTCCCCCCACTCCTGGGAGATGAGACGGACCCCGACACCGCAACGACGACGGGCACGGACGACGACGGTGGGATGGGGGTCCTCGGTCGCCGCCTCCCAGATCCTCCCTGCCGGACGAGATAGACTTGTTTCACGCGATGATCTCCAGAGTTTCGGAGCTCTTCCAGCTCGCTCCATAGGAGAAGAAGGAGGACTTCTTGTACCAGTGCCGCGAGGCGAAGAGAAAGAACATCCTCTCGGTCGCACTCCTGGATGACATTTGGGACAAAGGCTTGTCTCTCATGAAGAACCCTTTTACGGCCCTGGCGAAGAGGGATCGCCTTGAGAAGAAGTACAGGATGCTGGACTCTGCGCCCAAGTGCTTGCGGGCTCAACCGTCGGCGGACTCGACGGTATCGGCAGCAGCCAAGAAGAAGTCGTTGGGCGTTTCCTCCTCAGCAGCATCCACCACCCATCCGGACAGCGAGGGGAAGAAATTAGATGCCATGGGACGACGGGTTATCTACTCTGTGGCCTCTACCATCAAGGCCGCCAACGCCCTTGCCATCATAGCGTGCTACGACCGAGAGCTGTGGTTCAAGATTGCTTCCATCCTGGACTTGCTCTCCGACGACAAGAGGTCAGAGGCGTTGGAAATTCTACAGGAAGGAAAGGTGGCGTTGGACCACGCCATCACGGTGGCCACAGTCATCGCCGACAAGAGGTTCCGCCAGATGGGCAACAGCGTTTGCCTTTGTCGTCGCAGCTGGCTCAAGGCCACCAACTTTCTTTACGATGTTCAGATGAGGGTTTTGGACATGCCCTTTGACTGAGACAATCTCTTCGGGAAGGCTGTAGATGAGTCTCTACAGGCCATCAAGACGGACACGGAGACGACACATACCTTGGGTACTCATCAAAAGCACCAGCAGTCCTTTCGACCCACAGGAGGCTAATCCCAGGGATCTTCCAAAGGTTTTGGTGGGAGCTCCTCTTCTTACCGCCAGCCCTCCTGCTCCTCGGCCCAGGAAACAAGCAGGGGCCGTTCCAAGGCTTTCGGAGGAGGACGTTGTCATCGCTAGGGACCCCAAGGTGGCCCTTCGACATCCAAGCAAGATTGAACCGGCCGTGACGTCGTGCCCCCACCCATGCACCCCGGTGGGAGGCCGGCTGGCAAACTTCACCAGCGTGTGGTAGACCATCTCCACCAACCGTTGGGTGCTGGACGCTCTCGCCCACGGACTCACCCTGGAATTTCAACGGACGTGTCCCCGAATACCACCGGTGGCCCAGCAGGAAATCCACGTCCCTCAGCTGCTGCTGGCGGTGCGGGCCATGCTAAAGAAAGGAGCGATAGAGCTTGTCCCAAAGCGGCTCTTGGGCTCCAGAGTGTACTCAAGGTACTTCCTCATGAAAAAGAAGACCCGGCGCAGGAAGCCCATCCTCGACCTCTGACGACTAAACATGCATCAAGTCTCAAAAGTTCTGGATGGTCACCCTTCAGCACGTGCTCGGACAGCTTGAAGAGGGAGACTTTATGTTTTTGCTGAACTTGGAGGATGCATACTTCCACATCCCAATTCACAATGGACGCCGCAAGGGATCCACGTCCGACCCATGCTGGAGAACAACAGTTACAGTTAAGTAACTTGTTCCTAATTCACTATTGTTTGAAAGTACAGATAACAGATATTCATATTACTCAACTCCCTACTCTTTTATCTTGAATTTCTTGCTACCCAGGATGCAGGCTTGTACCATACAATACAGCCCTCATTCCGAGAATCCTGATTGGCCAGTGCCCCCTCCCAGGGTGTTAATAGTTATTTTAGCCTCCTTTATGACCATTAACATGCAGAGCACTATTGTAGCTTGTTGACATAGAGATAGATCACCTGTCCATGAAAGTGACTACTAAGGTATCAAGTTGAATTTCAGTACATGACCCCACAGTCCCCACCATCTGTGGAATAATAGAACAAGATTAATGTATTCTGCAGATTTACACATCCAGGGGTCTTGAACCCAATTTATAGATTTGATGAGAACTGTGAATACGCAAATTCTAAGTAGATGTTGCTATCATTTGGTGCAGGGTATGTGCTCCATTACCTCTACAGTGTGTTTGCCTTCTAAGCTCTTGACTTTTACGGAAAGCAAGAGGATCCTTGGTCAGCCGCAGCTGACACCAACTAATACTAATGATGTGGCTTATTGTTTCAGTGTATATGTTGCAGAATACTATCCTGTTTAGCCTGGTGGCTATTGCTTTGTCCCTGCCCGTTCTTTGTTCTGGTGTAGGAGCGGGGGTGGGTTCGTCTGCCATAGTTGTATAAGTAGCTCTTGTCTTCCCTCCTTCACAGGTCAGTGACTGGTGGGAGGAATACATCTACCTCAGGGGCCGAGGACCCATCATGGTGAACAGCAATTACTACGCCATGGTAAGGATCACGCGGGTTCATGAAAGTGCACTTTTTAACAGCAACCATTACAGTGCCACACATTTAAAAGCCCACTTATCTAAGCAAACTGCGATCTGTTCTCTGTTCACAAGCGTACACTTCTGCTTATTTGTCCTACATCCCTTTTATCAGGGGAAATTCCTGTCCCGATTCTGCCAGTCGACATTGTCTGCATCCTGAAAGGCCCTCAGGGGCCCCCTCATATCGGCCCCAACCCCATCATTGAACCCATGAAACTTATACCAGCCTTCTTTTTTGCTTCGTCAATGACCCTGTTTGTCCAGCATTCCTTCGACGGGCCTAACCAATATGGCAGCAAAAGGCCTACAATAGACGTGTCACTGAGACATGTTTGCTCCGAGTCCTCAAAACACACCTAAAATCAGGACTTGGCTAGTTACTAAGAGTAGTGCAAGGACCGTGCCCAAACTAGTCTCTCACACACATGCGCTATTTTGAATAGACGCTATTTTGAGTTATGTTGAAATTAAATTGCCATTTTGAGCTACTCCATGAGGATATAGTACAGGTAAGGCTGAATGAGCAGGCGTGAGGGACATCGTGTCACGTCCAGATGAGCCCACCTTAGTTTGCTTCTGTGAGAGCCTACCTGTAGGACACCCCATATAATTCAATGTGTAGATGACTCCCATGTGAGCCAACATTTCCCATGATGTGTCTGCATTTTGCACATATATGGCCCAATTGTAGATGAATCCTTCTTGAGCCCAACTTTAAGATATTCACATGTGAGTACATGTATAGAAGGTGCTTGTGTGAGCTCAATTGTAGATTGCTCACTTGCTCGTATGTAATCCCACCTGCATTATACAATTTGTGCCTAATTTTAGATAACTCCCATGTGAGCCCAAATATACATTAATTGTATTGACCACCAGTTCCTTGCCCCACTATCTTCCCACCTGCAGATTGGTTCCATGTGCATCCACCTGTAGATAAACGCAATATGATCCTGCCTGTACATTTCATTTCCCATATGGCGGTCCTCCTTCAGCCCTATCCGCAAATGGTTTTGCAACCTGCGCCTCTCCAAATGTTTTTTGATATTTGATATTTTATTTGTAATGCGCTCGTACACGAGTAGCTTTGCACTACAAATCCCATGTTCCCTTATTGACTATGCTGGCTGGGGCTAATGGGAACTGTAGTTCAAACCAGGAGAAATTAAGAGTGCAGACTCCTATCCTAAGTGATCATCTTAACATAGAACCAGGAATAAAGGATGTATGTATGTTTGCTCTACCTGTAGCTTGTTTATGCTCCTCTGCTTTTGTGTCAGTGCAAATGAGAGTCCAATTTCAATTGCAGCCAATAACTATGACCTTTGTCATACTTTTGAGATTGAAACTCAGACCTAACTTTGATATCTTCTTGTCATATTTTAGGATTTCTTATACGTAACACCTACCTCTCGACAAGCCTCTCGGGCAGGAAACGCTGTGCATTCCATCCTTGTTTACCGCCGTAGACTAGACCGCGAAGAGATCCCTCCGGTGAGTTTTATGATTTCTTCAATCCCATCCACTGGGGAAGCTGCTGTGGGTGTGAGTGCCACACTGATCAGGTGTGGAGTGAGTGGGCGACTGACATGCCATATATGGTGAGTTGCACCTAGAAAACCACTGGATGCGTGGAGGGGAACCTCTTCGGAGATCAGGTGGATGCCCTGCCAGGAAGTTAGGAGGTTATTGACATTGGGAAATTGTGATAAGGCAATGTGTCTGTATGGGGGTGGCAGGATATTTTATATACCAGAGCACGTGGGTGTCCAGTTAAAGTACCTAATACAAAAGGATCGAATGCCAAAGGGTCGACTCAATTTGACCTAAAACCAAAGGGTGGAATTTTATTTTAAATATATATTTTTTTGGGTTTCCGTTTTTGAAAGAAAAGTGGTTTTACCACAAAAAAGGAGGTTTGGGGGGACCCCTCCCACCCCCCTCAAAAAAAATATATACAAATTCGACCCTTTGGTTTTAGGTCCTTTTGATTCGACCCTTTTGGTATTCGATCCTATGCATTCGAAACTTTCACCTATAACCAAGCACGTGGCAGTCATGGCCAGATGATTAGATCCTGTGTGCAAAAAGGAACCGAAAGGTCATTTCACAGAGGAGGACTGATAGTCATTCCACAGCTGCAGTGAGGAGAGAGGGATGAGTGGCTCCAATGATGGAGCTACCCAGGCTCCCTCCTAACCCCGCACAGTGGTTACTATCATTGAACAGGGCAAGAAAGGACTACCTAATCATCTGTAGTTCACCTCTGGTAGTGAGAAAGTAAATCCAGGCCTCTGCTCTGCCAGAGGTGGCGATGGAGTAAAATACAGTATGATGACATGCAGTACAATATCACATTAGTTAGGAACGCAGTCATTCTTTGACAAAAATGGCATCGTGGAAATTAGGCAAATCTGTGAAAATTCAGGCTTAATAACTCTGTCCACATAGAGTGTCCATTTCATAGGACCAATAGTGAGAAAGGGAAGAAATATAATCCTATGAGATTGCTTAGAAAGACAATGTAAAGTGTGTTCTCTCGGGACCAAATTCTTGTGGTTCTTGGTTGATTGTTGTTTTCCTAATTGATCTGAATCACTAAACAGTAACTAAGTGCCTCATTGTGGGGCGCATTATGGGTTTGTACGTAATGATAAAACAGGCAGTATTTCTGAATACCAGTTTTTACCACAAAACAGGCAGTATTTCTGAATACCAGTTTTTACCACCCTCCACATTATGAGGCTGAAGGTGTTCATCAAATGTAGTATTACTGGGGAACAACACATGCAGTAAGTAACGCCTGATTATGTGGCAGTATACGGCATGAAAACAAATCCAGTTTTTACCGCCACCAAAATAGGTGGAGGTAAAACAAATTAAAAGTTCTATGCAAGTGCATCTCTTCAATGCATCAAAAAACGTTTTTTTTGCTGTGGACGAACAAAAGTGGCATAAATGTGGCCAACTCATATTAGTACCCGTCAGGGGCAGGGTTTAGGCCTCCCAGCCAATGAGGATGCTCAGAACGAGGGCTTTACCAAAAGGTAAAGCCCCCTCTCCGAGGCTACTCAGAGTTGGAGGCCACCATCTTCCCTCACCACGTGCCTGGTAAGGGCTCCCAGCGTCCCCCTCCCCCAACCTCCTGTTTCCAGATATTTAGCCCCCCCGCCCCACTTACCTGCCGTTGCCTTGTCCGACCTCAGCGCCGGGAACAGTAGAGTTCCTGGCGCGTCCCTGATGTGCAAATACACGACATGGAAAGGGAGACAGAACTAAGTCTAGTTTCCTTCTCCCCGATCCATGGCAGGCATCTTATTTTTTAGGTTTTTTTTTAAAGTTGAGAAACGGCAAACACGTCCTTTCTCAACTTTAAAAAAAAAAAAATAAATAAAAAAATAATACCCCAGTAAAACATGCCAGGGTACTAAATGTGCCGGGGTACTCCTACCAATATAACCCTTGCAGGGGAGCATTACTGGGGGAGGTAATGCCCCGGGCTATTGTTAAACCTCTAACTGGCCTGGGGCATTACCTGGCCTGGTAATGCCCTACCCCCCGCCGAGCCCCTCTCGGGTCCGGGTCCTGGTGGAGGCCCGATGGAGCTTAATTTCTCCCTTTCCTTCTACATCGAAGGCTGACCCTTTGCCTGCACACTGGCTGCCCCACACCTTGCTGCCTCTGACCATCTGTGCTCCCAATCAGTGGTAAGCTATTTCTGCAAATACTCCGGAGATGCGCACCTCGGCGCATTTGAAACATCTGAATTGATCTTTATTTTAATGTAATATCACTGCTTGGAGAGCGCATCATGTGTATTTTGATACTACATCCGGCAATCACTCCCTGCTTGCTCCGGAAGATTTGAATCCTGATCTTGCTTCCCACCGATTTATCACCGAAGCCATGCAAAGATGGTCGCCTCAATCTAGCAGCCCTAAGACTACTGCTGCCTGGAGTGCCTGCTCCCCCTCCCATTGGCTGGATTGGCCCTCGTCAAATAATCTCAGCAACCGGGAGGCGGGAGCTGGCCCAAACCACCTAAGGCCCACAACGAAGGCTCTTGTCTGCTCCCTGTCCGCTCTTTGGCCGGGTCTGTTGGGTCTTTGGGTATTTCCCCTTCAACTCCCACATAAATGGAAGCTGAGGAAACCACCTTGTTCCCTGGTCTACAGTGAGAAATGGACCTCCAAACACCTTCAGACGGTCAGTTCCCATTACTAGCCTCCCAATTCCTTCCCTCTGCACTGGATTTGGCTACCTCTCACTCTACCTAATCTGTTCCACATCTTATCTAGCCCTACCAGTATCTGAATGTGACACCTGCCTTGTTTAAAAGTTGAATCTAGCCTGCCTGTCCCCCCTGCTGTATGCTTGTGCCTGTATGCCCACTTGACTTTACGGTATCTTTGTGCTGCAGCCACCCTGCAACATGGTGTTAGGCTCCACGAGGGTGCTCATTTCGACTCTACTGCACCCGTGACGTAGCAGCCTTGCAACATTGGGCTAGGATACTCCACTGTGCCCACCTGAACACTATTGCACTTGTGAGATGCAATTACCCTATTTGCTCCTGCCTGCAACTCCTGTAACTACCCTTAACTATACTTCTTTCTGTGTTGTAACTATTTCAAGTTCACTCTTGCCTGTAACCATAAGCACTGTAACCAATCTCTTAAGTATAAGCGCTTAGATACCTCTGGGTTTGGTGTGCTATATAAATAAACAAATAAATAAATAAAGATAGCTTAAATAAGGGCCCAAGAGATGCTTTCCTTTTGTAGCAGCTTCTGATTCATATGCCCACTGGAGGGGCTGAGGATGTAGGGTGAAGGGGGCACACACAAATGTAGTACTACAGGCTCTCAAGGACCTTCCCATAGGCACATTAGTTTTTATGTATGGTGGTATCCAGATATTTGAGAGGTATGGCTAGTGCTTAGAAGGGCAATCATGAACGTACTCTCTCCAGGGCATCCATGTCAGCACTATGAGGCAGTGTCTGGAACGCCTCAGGGTTTTCAGGTTGCAGGTGGTATGGGAAGGAAGGATCGCTGTGAGTATGCATCAGAGGAGCAGGCCGTCCCTCACAAGAGTATGTTTGTGAAGGACACAGGCATCGGATGCAAGCAGGCTCTGGAATCCACGGGATTCAGGTGTAGGGTAGGACGGCAGGATTTGCGGCAGGTATCCTGGGTTCTGAGCGGACTGGGCACCTGGCATATTGCAGCACTGGAATCTGGGGCACAATCTCTGATGAGTGTGTGGTATCCAACTAGTGGCTAGAGAAGGTGTGCACCACCCTTATGTGTAAGATGGGGTATGTATATTCAACTATAAGACAGTCCTGAAAAAGTGTTAGAGGAACGCTGCGGGAAAAACCCTATGCACTAGGGTAATCTAATACAGCGATATAGATCCTGGTGTGTGCCTACCAGGAAACAGTCTGCTCAACAAACTGTGATCAATGAGCTCAATAAGGTATCTTCCATGTACTCATACATTAATTCAATAACAAACCAAATATACAACACATTTGCATAAAAGGTGGACAGACCTTGAATGGGTGAACTGAGGACAATGCACATATACCAAGGCCTGCCTATGCATTTTGGACATGCTCTGTCTTCATGACGACCTCTATGAAGACCACAACAATAACATGTGATAGTATGTTGAAAACCACGTATTGCAATTTACCATATAACCCAAGAGTATGGGGTATACTCCAGGCCTCGAGGGCCAGATCCATGTCGGATTTTTAGGATACCCTCAGTAATATTCCTGAGATAAATTTGCATACAATGATTCTAAATGTATGCAAATATTTCCTCATGAATATTAATGAGGGCTATCCCTGAACCCCATCAGGTTTCCGGCCCTCAGGACTTGGAGTTGGACAATCCTGGCTGTTTAGCATCATACATCAACAGTAAAAAAGAACAAAAAAACAACAAAATGTGGATCGTTAGATTCTACATAATAAATGACAAAAGCATATCTATCCATAAAAGTGTCACAAGCTGCCTAGGTACCTATGCCTGTCAACAACTCCAAAAAATATACACCAAAGGGAAGAAACATAGAAAGAAATAGCATTCTTAAAACATTCAAAGGAACCAAATCTTTCAAACATCACGTGGGAAAAGGTTTACCTGTATCCGGACCTGTACCACTGTGAATCTTTAACCAATGATATGCAAGCGTAACCTCCTGAAAGCCAAATACAACCAAAGCTTACTGTTTATCTATATTCAGTCATCTGTGGAAAAAGTGTTATGAATGGCACCGAAATCACGCACTTACTATTTTCGTGGCGTGTGCACTTCTTAAGGTATCGAGAGGTGAGCTCGCTAAAGGGGAACCATGCTTACCTGAATTCCGTTTATATCATAGAACGCTGAGCGTTGTCCGAGTGCAAAGCTCCATCGGTATGCCGGCACCAAGTGCCTGTGACATCACCATGCCAATCGCGACTGCACTGGGAGCGGTCGTAAAGAAACGTACGTATCCGGGAAAAAATAGAGCTCAACATGCATCAATTGTAACAAAATCAACATGGATGGATGATGGATCAGCATGGTTTGATACGAGTACCATTGAGGAATGTAATAAATGGATCCCGAGGCAGTGCATTGAAGAATCGATGGTCCGCATCACACATTCCTCTGGACCAACCAGAAAGGGGTGTATATTTCATTCTGATTCCCATCAGCCTGCAGTCTTGTTGGTTGGCAATTTGCAAGGTGAGATTTCTGAAAGGGCGCTCTTCTCTATAACATGCCATGTACAGAGTGGCTCTTTGAATATTTTTTTCTTTCATGGAAGAAATGCATTCTGGAAGGAAACAAGGACGAGGTATAGTTATCCAAGGTACCTCACACTACTGGGGGCGATTGTTGTGCATAGAGATGGGGGTCTTATCTGAAAGTGACAGCCCTTTATTGTTTTCTTATTCTTCTAGAGGGAGATGCCCACAGTTTATCTATGTAAGGAGAAGAGAGTAGACTTAATTACATTATAAAATTGTATTTGTTTTTTAAAAGAGGCTGCATCATGCATACATGCCTCCCAGTTATTTACACATAGATTCTTCAAAATATCCTACAATTCCAAATGCTGCCACTAACTAAATTTACATGTAGATAACCCGCAATCAGTGGGTTGGTGGCATAACATTGTTATGCATTACAAAAAATACTGTGCTCTGTGTGGCAGGGGCCTTATTTAGTCGACCACCATTTCACCCAAAAAGCAAAATAAGACAAACCAAATGCAATTCAGAAATCCATCCCTTACACCCATCAGTCATAGGCCGCACCTGAAACTGGATCAAGTCGCTTTTCCTTTCTAGTGAACGGTTTGCCAGGCTGAGATTGGAAGATGATGTAAGAGTCTGCTCCTATTAGGTATATCCTACCCAAGAAGCACCTTGGGACCACTACATGGCTGTAAACTACTCAGTTAAAAGGCCCTCATTCAAACCTGGTGCAGAAGCAGTGTGGGTAGAGTGACCTCTGCTCCTAGAATCTATGCATCACAGAGATTGTAACAGATGTTTGGGCTTGGCTGAGCTGATTGACTCAAACTTAAAAAATGGCATTGACTGCTCCTTGAACTCTGTTGGTTTTAAACAGTGTAGAAAATTCTTGACATGGTTAAAAAAAATCCTTTGCCCGCTTCAATTGCCTTTTCCAGCAGCTACTGTAGATGCTCAAATCCTTTTGTAATATGCAAATCCTTTCCTTTCAAACTCAGTGCCGTGCTCAAGGATGCACCCATCTTAAGTAAAAAGTCTGCAGGCCAACTCAATATCTGTTGCATACAACTGTCCAGCTTCTCTGAAGCATTAGTGGCTAGGGGGCAGAATAATGCCAATTCCTTGCACCTGTTTATTTGCCCATCAGCGTCATCATCATACCGCTATGCTGAGATTGTTCTCACCAAGAGAGAGAGAGAGAGAGAGAGAGAGAGAGAGAGAGAGAGACAGAGCTATAGTGGCACCTGTGTGAGAATCGACCTAGGAAAACTGTTGTGCACCGTTCTGTTAAAGAGAATCCAGATGTATGTCCGGCACAACGGAATTCCACACAAGAGCCAAATAGGATTCAATGCAGGGCACAGGACAGCGAACCATATAGATACCCTGAGTACAGTAATAGATGAATACGCCTAGAGAGCCGAGACAGAAAAAATATTTGCATTTTTCCCAGGCCTCATTACAAGTGTGGCGGTCCGGAAATAAGGGGGTATGGTTGCACTGTACCGGCACCGTTTCCGGACCACCACACTCCAACTCTGCCTTCCTGGGCCGTTGCACCCGGCAGGTCTGAGCTGCAGGGCGCAACAGCCCCGGTAGACAGAGTTGTCGCGGAAGCACTGGCACTGTTAGCAATGGTGCTGGTGCTTCCATGTCCCCATTCCCATGGAGTCCATGGGAATGAGGACTTGCACTTTCTGCCGCCTGATATCTCGCCCCGCCAGGACTTGAAATGTCCTGGTGACACCCGGATATTTGGCGGCAACCCACCAGTAGCACCGGCAGGTTACCACCGAACTCGTTACAAGGCTCATTGACTTTAGAAAGCGCTTGACTCAATATGGCACACATGACTGTTCCTAAAACTATTAGGAAGTAGTATTGGTATAGACCATACAGTGATCTGCAGTATGAACTCCTGAGCAGACTTCAGCATAACAATAAACAGCATGAGGGCAGACCCTTTCAAACAAGAACAGGGAGTAAGACAAGGATGCTCCCTTAGCCCAACTATAATCAACACAAGAGGAAACAAACATCAGCTTTACACTGATGACTAAGTTATTTTGTTGTCAGCAGAACACGAGCTATAACAAAGCCTGGTCCTATTAAAATATGACAGCAAACCTTGATGCCTTAACATTAACAAAGAAGCCAACTCTAAAGTGATGATGTTTGAGAGAAAACCCGGAACAAACTAATTCAAGTTGAAGTTAGATGGTGAATCATTCATGTCCAAGTACAACGATCTACGAATAATATCAAAAGCCTCTTACAATTTCAAGAAAATCCATGAAATATCGTTAAGAAAAGGTAATGCGCGTATTCTATGCCGTAAAATGAACCCGAGTGGAACTCTGGATTAAGCTATTTGACTGTGCAATGAAGCCAGTACTCCAAAGTTCCCAGAATATTGCACTAAATGGGACACCAGTCTAACCGAAGATATGCACCTGATGTTCTGTAAACAAGCACTTAGGAACCACAGGAATTCTCCCAAAAATGCTTGCTGGGCAGAACAAAGGCGACACCCCTTATTGAATGAGATAGAGAAACAAACAGCAAAGTTAGAGACCCACTTGAACAAACAACAACAGATTTTTCCAGGCCAATGCTCTCAAAACCCAACTGAGAAAAGCAACAGACCCAGCAAATAAAAGCAAATAACCCACAGAATGAGCTGCATGCATTCAAGAATTAGAGACTTTGGGCCTCATTACGACCCTGCCGGTCCGGTTACCATTGTGTTACTGGACCGGCAAAGTACAAGCCTGCAAGCCGGATGCCTTTCCGCCTGCCAGGTCTCACCTGGCGGGCGGAACGGCACCCGCTCGTAGACTTTGAGGGAAGCACGGCACAGTTATTAACGGTGCCGGTGCTTCCATCCTCCCCATTCCCATTGAGTCGTATGGGACTCGAATGGGAATGAGGAGTCACTTTTTCTGGCGCCTGGCTTCTGGGACCGCCGGGATCTGTAATGCCCTGGTTATTCCCCAAAGCCAGGCGCTGGAAAAAAACACGACTGCGGCGCCAGGCGTGCTGTTTTTACCAGCACGGCTACCGCCGGGGTCGTAATGAGGTCATTTGTCTGTCCAGAGAAATGTCAGGAACCTAAAATCACTTTGACTAGAATAACTCACGAAGACGTGAAACAGCGATACATCAACCACGTGGTAGTCCAGACTCACAAAACAAAATAAAATGCTACAGGCTGCTAAACAAGAAATACGCCCTAGTAGACTATTTGCTTAAGTGAAAAACCCGAATAACACGGACAGTCGTGACCGCAGTCTCGAAATAGAGAGGCTGGCAAAGACAGTTTTGGAAAAGTGCACGACCACGTCTGTCAGCAATGTGACCCAGGGCTGATGGAAAATAAGCCCTCTTCCTCTAACACTGAAGCAAACATGAGAAGATAAAGAAAATATAGTATGAAAAATTCTGAAGAAAGATCAACTGCTTTACAAGGCTGTGAGTTAATGAAGAAAACTAAATCCCTCTAGGAGAAAACCCAGAAAAAGCACAGAAAAGAAGACTGCAGCACCATTAGAGACTCAAGGTCCCATGTATAGCAGTGATCTACAAACTTGACAATATCTGTGTCTTCGTGAGTCCTGGTAATAAATCATTATTACATTGAACTGCATTGAGGAAGTGAGAGAGGGAGTGTGTGGGTCTGTCTTTGTGTAAGAGAGAGAGAAGGGGAACAAATATATACCCTTACTTCATACATTCATTGCAATGCTTTATGCAGGGGCGCTACTCCGCAATAGAATAGAGGGGTAACACTGCACAGAAAATAACAAACTATGATTGTTGAATGATGTAATTGTGAGACTGGCCTCCCTCGAAAGTGAACATGGGTGTTGGTAAAGAAGGGAATTGTGAGTTAGGGCACCATGAAGAGGCAAGAATGGTCCTTTCTGTGGTTATGTGCCCTTGTTTTGGGCGTGTTTGCTTGAGATGGGTCCTACATCACCTCAACACACCCAAACATCTGGGGATGGGAATGCCTTGGGGGGTGGGGGGGTACCAGACCTCGCTAGCAGGTCTGTGCACTTCACTGACCTCCCCGCCACCTTCCAGTTCATCAGCGGTTACACGAGACAGTGCTGAGCACCACACCATGGCACTTTATAAATCCTCTCTGATATAACATACATACAGTCCATCTCGCTGAACATTAGTATTATAGCTTAATTTGGATTTTCCATAGAATATTAGCTGGCCACAGTCGCAATGGCTCGTATATCCAAATAGCTGAACAATATTGCCTGTTATAGGGGTTGTTTTACAAAAAGTACACATTTGCACATGGGGTGATATGTTCAAAGTGTAACATTCAATTTGATAAAAGGTGGAAAACCTCATATTATAGTAAAGATTCAGGGTCAGATGTAAGTTTAAAATA
Source organism: Ambystoma mexicanum (assembly GCF_040938575.1). Lineage (NCBI taxonomy): Eukaryota > Metazoa > Chordata > Amphibia > Caudata > Ambystomatidae > Ambystoma > Ambystoma mexicanum. The sequence goes on along the minus strand of NC_090936.1, from coordinate 969,816,203 downwards.
AATTTAAAATATGCTTACTTGGAAAAACCCTATGGCAACAGGTCACTTATAAAGCATTTATCTGTACATATGCCTAGGCATTAAAATAATTCAACCTACATTTTTGTTCCCTCACACTCGCTCCTGCTGGAGCTGATAGTAATTTGTTTAATATCCTTAACCCACGAGGGACCATATTATAAAAACATTGCAACATTGTAAGTGCAATTTTACAAGCTATTAACATTAGGGAGAAATTGCCTGAGTACAAAAACATATGATTTCAAGGCGTTTTTGCACCAAGTGCTATTAATATTCGGTTTTAGCACTAGGGCACATTTCGCCCTGGTGCAAAAATGTATACAACAAACAGGTTTTTGCCCTGGCGCATACTTTGCCTTTTCTCTATCTAATGCAATGAAACATTGCATTTTCACCTGTACGCAGCTCCTGTAATTTGGCCCACGGTGTTCTAAGGCAGAAGGACCAAGTATATGATCAAATGGGAGAAATAGTGCGCACTCACCTATATCCTGAGTGAGATGGGCAAAGGACAGGAGACTCAATCTGATGAAATAGGACCAGTTTCCCCAGCGATCTCAGTAGGAGATCTTGGAACAAACCAATCCCATTGCTCCAATGACAACAGAATCTGCTGAGGCTCAAAGATGAACTTAAAACAGCTTAATTCTGTGAAACTTTCATGATCGAAATACAATTTATCCTTGCCTGAAACATTGGCCGACTATGCATACTTCTAGCATAGACCCATGTTTCAACACATGACGTTCTCTTTCTTACTGTTCCCCCAATGCTAGTGCAAGGTTTCCTGTCCCACCAGGTAAGGTATTATTGTGATGCCCATATCTCCTTATGAGGCCAGACTTGGTACAAGAAGGGCTGAACGGTTCTCTATACCAGAGGCATAGACAGGGTAGGGTCTGAGTGGGCAAGGCCCTACCAAAATCTGTAAATTTCCACTCAGCAGCGCTATGCAGGTATTTACAGATGTTAATGTCACTGCCGTGGGCCCAACTACATTGGCTTCAGGCCTTACTTGTTAGACAATCCTGGCTACGCCTCTGCTTTATAGTAGTAAGCTCATCGAGTTAAGCTCTCACCTCATGCATCTCTCGGTTTTTGGCACGACTCAGGTTTGAAACTTGGCAGACTCAGCCCTTCATCCTTCTGAGGTCAATACATTGAGTAACATGAACGATTGGTCTATAATGGCTTTCGTTATTGCAGCGATTGGAAGCAGGAGGAATCAGGCATGTTGACCTATCTAAAAACGTGATATTATCATTATTAATATAGGTTCTCTCGTTGTGTGGTGCCTTAGTCAGCTTCCTAGAATTGCCTTGTAGTAGCACTGGGTTTGTGTTCCCCTTCTATCACACACTGGTTGCCACTTGGCACCTGGGTGTACATCAGGCAGCGCCTAAGAAATTACCAATATCTAAAAAAAGAAAATACAGTATGGCTAGATTGAGATGTGGAATTAAACATCAGTGAGAAAATGCTGTATGAAGACTTTGAAGCTGAGGGTGTAAATAATGTGATGAGAGGTGGACCTCAGAGACCTGCAAACCGTATGAGCTTAACGCCAATCCTTTATCTGATAACGCAATCTGCCACCCATGCAGTGTGATGAGATTTCTCCTTCAGTGGGCGCCAATCGAGCACGGTAACACAACTCAATTCCACAGCCATGGATGTCTTCCATGCCACTGTACTAACTCAAACCTATGTCCCATTTCCAAAACTTGCCGCAAAGAAAAATAGTGTCCAGTTATGGTTCATACCCCCCACACCTGCATCAAAACAAATCAGGGAGAATTCTCATTTCTGGCTAATTCCTTTCAACCTTAGAGACCCCCAGATCTTTTGCTGGACTTTAGGACTTTTTAAGTTCACTCTTTTTCTCCCTCTCATGTATTTTGATCTGACTTGGATTACCTGTTTCCTTTGTTTTTGGACTCTGACAAACTCCATAGGCATCTACTTTTTGTTTGGTGACACAGCACCTTCAGTGCAGTGTCACAGAGAAATCCTTTAGATTTCTCTTAAGGTTTAAATACCTTTTCTTGTGAGAACTACTGCTCCCGCGAATAGCAAAGTGAAATTGGCTTTACTTACCTTTTCTCTCTGTAGGTCAGCACACCCCATCTTATGTGGACTACTGGGGGCTTACTTAGTAGCCCCTTATCCTACCTACTCATGTAACATTATTCCTGTTACCCTCACTACTTTAAATGGCTGGTGGCAGTGGTTTTATTTTCCTACCATTGTGCTTTTCTACCGCAGGCTGAATCTTCAGCTGCAGTATAGCACCCATGGGTGACCATCTTGTCAAAATGGCCTGGTCGTCTTTTTTCGCCATTTTCTGTTTGTGAGGTCTTTCTTGGGTTTTACTCTGCGCGCCAAGCCAGGTTTGAGCCCTTTCTTCATTTTGCCTTTGGCGGGCTTAAGTACTGAAACCCGCCTCTGGCTCCAGTGTGCCTGGAAGGGCAGGAAGTAAGGGAGGTTCCCGAAACTCCCCTGTCCTTTGTCTTTAGGAATGCCTGAATGCACCCAGTCCTGATTGGCTGGCCGGCTGTCCTTGCAGGACAGCCACCCTGCTGTTTAAGTGACAGCTAGGCTGCGCATGAATGGGAGAAACCTGCTTAAAAGGTGAGGGTTTTGGGACTGAAGACAGAGTCATCCACTGGAAGAACAATCCAGCAAAGAAACTGTGAATCTTTCTGCATCCTTCTGGACCTTTGAATTGCCCGGTGTAGCCCTGCTGCTGTGCTGAAACTCCTTTTTCTAATCGACAAGAGAAGCTCTGGAAGGGACGACTTCTACCCTTGGGTTAGTGGGACCAACTAACCCAGAGACAAACTCCACTGGACCATCTTCCCCAACTGGCTGTACTTCTTTGCTGCTGCAGGAACCGAATGCCAGGGGTCAAGAAATTCATAGTCGAGTGCAACTTCTGTGACCGGGCCAGAAGCTCCAGGAGTTTCCTAAGGACCCTCCAGAAGCAAGACGAGCAGAGCTTGAGTCACCTCATCAGAGTGCAGGACTCAAGGAGTAAAGGAAGCCCAACCGGTATCCAGAGCCGCTGACCTGAAAAAGGACCCGTAGCTACCACTGACCTCTGAAATGCTGCCACAGAAGTCCTCCATACGTCCTCCCTCTTGTCCCCACGACTGAGGCCTAGGAACTCAGGATCTGCATCGGTGCAACCCGCCAGAAGCCAGCTGGACCACTCTTCTTCTAACTGAAGGTACTGTTCTGACTTGGGGTACTTACCTCAGTGTCTTTAGCTTTGCTCTTCTCAGTTGAGACTTGCAGTAGCTACTTTGCTAGAGTTGATTTCCGCTCTACCCTTCAAAGTGTAACAGTTTGTGACCCTACAGTGATTTCTCTTCAACAAACTCTCTAACATTGTGAAAGATTTTGCTACCTAAAAGTGCCTCACCTCCATAGACTGTGCTCCAATTGACTTTGGCTGTCCTGGCTCCCTGCAGACTCTGCAGGGAGCCAGGAGTCCGACGGACGCACAGCTCCATTTCTTCGCATGCAAGGATGCGGCTTGGCAGTGGTCTGCCGTTTCCTCTGTGAACGTCTGGACCCAAGCGCAATATTATGCGCTCTGTGATTTCACAGCCATTTTGAATGGAATCGTGTGGCACTTGGAACCACACACCCATTACCGTAAGTGTATTTGGACACTTTGATGAAGTACGCCATTGTGCCATTTGATTACGAGTTCATAGGATCTCTTCCACACAATAATTCACCCGTCCTGATGAAGGCCTACCCAACAACTGCTATATACATTTAGCTTAAGAGGCCGAAACACATTTGTGTTGACTTGTATTGTTCATTTTGGCTTGCAACCTTGATTGTCGTCACATTATATGTCCGCTTTGTACCTTAAACACTTGCAAACAGTGATGTCTCATTTCCTCCAGAACAGGAGATTTAGAGAATGCATTTGTTAAAATTCAATCGTCAAGTATTGTTTATTTGATTTTATACACTCATGTACTATATCATGTATACGTTGAAAGTTGAATTTCCTATGACCAAATTTGTATATGTACCACTACATTCACTGCAGACTAATTAAATAGCAATAGCAGTGTTTAACTCAACAAATAGTGTCAGTCCAGATTCTGTTTTTCTGTCAGAAGCAGCAAGTTTGACTCACTAGTTGGACCACCATGACCTTGCTCAATTGTGTTATTTTATTGTGGAACACCTCCAAATCTCCTGTGTGACAGAATTCTGTGAGTCCCTTCAGATCTCCTGATAGATTCTTATCAATTCGAACCGCTTCTTCTTGCGTTCCTGCTCCTCCGATAAAGGTGCATGTGCACATTGGTGAAAATGTTGGTTCTCTGTCCATGATTGAACGTTGGAACAGAGGTGCATCAATGAGCGCCATTTTTCAAGTAAAATTTCCACAGACCCACCACAAGTTTTGGAGCTCCACCAAAGATGGTTGCTCAAAGACTGGGACCACTGTAAAATATTTTCAGAACCTTTTTTTTACCAGCAGCTGTGATTTTTTTATTGATTGATTTGGCAAGGTGCCATACATCAAATTGATGGCGAATGTTTAGAAACTGCTCTCGCATGGCCTTGTCTATTGAAATATGTCTGTCAGTAGACATGAGGTCTATTTGCATTCCCCTCGATTGGAGATCTTTCAGGGATTATATAAAACCATGTTTTTCCATGGCCAATGAGGATTAAACATTCGAACACCTGCACGACCAACAAACGCACAATTTCTTTAGTTTCCATGTCCTGAACGTGGTATGTGCAGTACTTTGCAGAAAATCCGGGGCTGTCACACTGTCCATCGCCAGCTAGCCTGAACCGTTGGTCAGAGAATGTCCTTTCAATTGACATTTCTTCAATTTTCCAAGCTTCACTAATAGCAGGGAATACATACTCTCGTTGATATTTGTAGTACTGCGTTTTAGGATAGAACTGGAGTCCCACAAATTGACAGAAACTGGACAACTTACTAAAAGTAGAGCCACTGAAAAGTAAAGCTGCTGCATACAGTAGATTTCCAGCTGGCACTTTTCCCAGCATCGCTTGAGCGGACCATAAAAATGTAGCATTGATTAGACCACAGGAGGCTTGGATTTTCAGGTTTGTGCCTTGTGATACACAAGTCACGTTCACCAATGGCTGCCTGCATACTCCCCCCCCCCCTCACTGGATGGACACATTTCAGGATCAGTTTAATCTATACCAGGCAGCTGTCGAATATAATGTATTTGTGCACCTTTATTAGAATATCGTCCTGCATGAATATGGTTTGTGACTCAACTGTGGTGGACATATCGGCCGAACAGGACACACTGAAGTCGAGGTCTTTGGCTAGTTCCTCGGTCAATTGCGTTGAGGCTTCAGTGTCTGTTATTTCAGCTTGTGTTATTTGCACACGAATTGGAGAAACCATCAATGTCGATTGTTTATTGGGTGGCCCTTTTTTTGCGGGTTTAGATTGTGTGAAGTGGTCACTGAGTAATTCAAAAGCATCTTCCTTATATTCAGTTTCTTCTTCGTCTTGTCGAGTTCTCACATTGTAGAAATGCTCCAAAAACACTTTGCTTGCTTCGTTGGTCACATTCAATTAATTTTCTGGCCATTGGGCGTAAGCATCTCGAGTCTGCTTATTGATTGGACTACGCCGCGCTCAAATATTAGATGCTTCATGGTGAAATCTGTTTGGCAAGCAGCATCTTCGATTTTATTTGTAGTCTGTGTCTTCATAATTCGTTTTCTTTTGGCCTTCTAGGAGATGGGTTGTAAAAACATGTTCATTTTTTTTTTACCAATGGTTTCATCATCCTTCATGCTTCAAAACATGTTCAATGTAAATCCAACATACAGTATATAGCACTTTTGATTTTTTTTAAAAAGCACGGTATGAAGACAACACCAGCCTAACCCACTTTTTGTAAACAAAATTGTTTGTTAGTTACCCTTGTTTTCTTGATTTTCTTTGAAACCGTGCTCTTCACTGTAACGACTGCACCAGCAAGCTGGTCCGCCAACTCTGATCCATGTGCCTCCTCTTCTAATTCCCGACCTTGTATACATCCCTTGAATAAAAAAATTAAATCGTTTTTTAAATCAAATTCTTTCCTTGCACACATCGCTTACATACATACCCTCGTAAACTCTGTACATCATTTAGTCAAAATATACATTTGGAATTTCACCTGATTGATGGCTAGTGTAATCGATCAGAGATCACTGTGCGAAACCCACTGATTTTTGTATTGTATTCGGCATTAGGGTAGAAATTGTAACGGTAGAACTGAAATGGTAAAAGTTTGAAAAGATGCTTGTTTATAATATTATCACTGTCTAATAGTATCAGATGTAGAATATACTTTCTTTCATTCAAGGGAACTGTCAGTATGCATACCTCATGCTCTGGACCAGCTCCAAAGGATGATGTAATTGTAGTCGAAGTACCAGCATCCCCCTGTAACACAGTACTTGTTTTAGTATGGATGAAAACAGTGAAATTGAACAGACACAATCGGATGCAGTCAATGGTACATATCAATAAAAACCCATTAATGAAACATTATGTAAACAAACGACAGGATACGTAAAATATTTCATATGATCTAAAATTCAATGCATATTACATTTCCGTAATCGAATAGCAAAATAAAACTACCCGATAGGCGCTCAAAGTTGTTGTAGACTCTTGGAAAGAAACGGATGCAGAATCTTGCTCCTTCATTTTCAGTGCATTGTCACGAAGTGGTAAAGGGAAAATTAGATTTGCATTAGATATGTGGGAAGATCCAACTCTCAAGAATATGAACTTCAGCCAGTCTGTATGGCTCACCATTGGTATTCTGGACGTGCCAGTGATGTCGTCACTACCTAAAACCAGGGCCAGATGTCTAGCAAAATAGGGTATAGTCATAAATGAATACAATCTGTTAAATATGCAAAGTTTAGTAAGAAACATTTACACTAAAAGCACCAATCCGTCCATGTAGTTACCTGTTCAGTATCCCAAGGCCTACAGCTAATTCATGAACCGTGTGCATGACTAGAGGCAGCGTGTGCATGACTAGAGCTGGAATTGCATTTGAAAGCAATTTACGAGACGTTCTGAGTCAATGCTTTGCATACTGCAACTGGTCGTACATATTTGTGGCAATGTGCAGGCTGCAGATGCGGAATCCATCACCCCTCAAGTCCCCCAAGGCATCCTGGGCTCTACTTTCAAGCTCCTCTGGCGCAAATCAATCCGCAATATCTGACCCATTCTCTTATTAGATCTATATTCCTCGGGAATATATGCATTATTGTGCCCTTAGGTTTAGTATGGGTCTTGGAACAGCAACCGTACCATACAAGCAGGCATTGTTGAAAAATCTGTAACAAAAAAAGTCCACATCGTTAAAAATGTTTTTGCATGAATGCGTGAAAAAGATGCAATTATATCATACATTTTTCTATGCAATGTTTGTTTTGGCCACATAAGCAAAACCTGTGTAGCGTAGCCGACTGTATTCTAGGATAACTTTCATACACAATTGATTGATGTGACGCAAATCCTAACGTGTTACTCGTCCCTTGAATGTACTATCATGCATCAAAAGGAAACATGCTTATAGACACTGTCCGCGAAGGATGCAATTCTATCCCAATTGACATTGATGACAATTGCTATATATCGAGAACAGAATATATTAAACAGATGACAATGGTAATGGCAAAAGGATGAATGAACATTACACTACTGGTTACATTAGTTCGAAATAAGTAGAATTTTAGAGATCAAGAAGAGATGATTAGGTGACCTGCCCTACCTTGACCAACAAACGGTTAGATTCAGCAAGCAGGGTAGTTAGTAGCAGGAGAACATGTAGCGCGATCACAAGTTGACTTCCAGTGCTCAGAGATGTTCACAGGTAGCACGATGACTAGCTGACTTTCAGTGGTCACAGATGTTCCCAGGTAGCACGATCACGAGTTGACTTGCAGTGCTCACAGATGTTCTCATGATAAATATCAAGGGGTTTATAAAGAATTAGAAAATTGGGTGTGTATGTGAATGAGTGACATGTATATGGCGTGGTTTTATATGGATAGCAGGGGCGCGGCCGGCTTCAGGGGAGCCTGCCTGGAGACACTGGGTCTGGCTAGGCCATGTCTACAATGCCCCCTGCGCGGAAGATACCTTTGAAGTGTACATGGTGTTTGGCATCTCGGCCGTTCCCACCCTGAGAGCCCCCTTGTGAGCGCACGGACACAGGTGTGAACTGCCATTGATAGGGTAGGGGGGTGGAGGGCCAAGAGGCATGCAGGAAAGGGCCGGAACACTGCTGAATGTAGACACACTTATGTGGATTGCAGGGGCATGGTCTGCTTCAGGGCAAGCCTGCCTGGAGACACTGGGTCTGGGGAAGCCATGTGAACAATGCCCCCTGCGCAGAAGATACCTTTGTAGTCTACATTGGCACCTTGGCCGTTCCCACCTCTGCCAGCCCTCCCAGGACAAGTGAGCGTGTCCTTGATTCACAGAAAAATTGAAACAACCATTCTTAAAAGTTCAGTTGTATTTTAATTTGTTGCTGATGTTGATGGCACAAATGTACTACACATTGTATACTTTGGGTTGCAGCACAATGTGGGAAAATCCCCTGTACTGACCGCTGTCACTGGAGAATGTGTCTCTAATGGCACCAACGACACAGGCGGGTATTCTCGAACACGGTGTCCAAGCCTCCCATGAAGCCACCATGTAAACGCACGATAGGCCACCAGTCTGTACCACCAGTGGAAGAGAAAGATACAAACTGTATTTAAATGACAGAAAAGATGAAAAAACTCCAGGACTCAGCGCCAGTGTAGAGTTGGATTGTTTAATGGCACAATCTGTTTGCACAATCTAATGTGCGAGCCCTCTACTCGATTACGCGTTTCGGCTCCCACGAGCCTTTATCAAATCAGAGCTACATTCAATGTGTAGGACAGGCATCCACAGCTTTCTCAGCAGCAGCAGTTCCCTTCCTTGGTTGGCATTACCTTGCACCGATGGCAGGTACACCAGGTGGAGACATCATCCATGCGACTAGGCTCAGGCTCTTGATCCAGTGATTCGTCCTCCCAACTGTCGTCCGAAGCCACACCGTTTCCGCATCTTTCTCTTTCGAGTAATTCCGCCTCGGAATACTCCGACTCGTGTTGGTAGGACTGTATTGTTGCCGTTATGCAACAAAATTAAAATAGATAGTAATGATAGTACTAGTATCTGTTCGCACGGGCTACAAGCAACAAAGGTAGCTGAACAGAGCCACAGTATACACAATAAAAGACAGTGAAACGATTGAAAAAGCAAATCTGATGTTGTTTGATAAGAAGCGGTCTGTTTATACTTATTAAGGAAAGAGGCATCCTGCCATTTCCATGGAGACACGTCATTAGCTGGAGCACAGAGAACCTTGACACGAGACGTGCATTTGCATTGTGTCTAGTGATGTCAGCCTCAGGGGCGGGGGATATGATTTAGTGCCGCCAGGGCAGTTCACCTTAGGGCGATGCAGCAACAGATAAGATTAGCACAAGATGGCCGCGCCCTGCTGCCTGATTTCGCATGTGTAAAAGTGAGCAAAACTGCAGTATGGTGTATAGGAAATGTTTGTATGATTGATCAACGTATGCTTAAAAACACATGCCTGAGCTCTCGGGACAATAATATTTTTGAGCGCACTATTCCTTTAAACTATAATTGCTAGGAAAGGTTTTTATGTAGACTTCATTCTAAGATTTAAGTGCTCTGAGAACCTGTTTAAGCTTTTTCCTTCCTTTAACCCTTCCTTTCTGCAAAACCTCAGAATCTACAAAGTATACTAGTGATAAATAAATGCCATTACTGTCTTAGTTAGTGAAGTCACCACCGGGTGTAGGAAGTGTGTAAGAAGCATCTCTAACGAGTATCTACTAGCTTTGTGTTGATTCTGGAAAATAATTTTATTTGTGTTTGTATTTTGTTTATTTGTATAGCGCAAAAGGCCCGAGGGCAACCGGGAGCATTTTTTTTTTTTTTTAGTTACAGGCAGTTTACATACATACACAATATTTAAATTTAAAAAAGTGTACATAATTTACATGGTTACAAACACAATATTTACCTTGAAAATATCCAGAATATATATGATACATACCCCTAAATTAAGGGGGGTGTACGGGATACATAGTCTGCAGAGTAAAGGGTCAAGATATAGTGCGAAGGCGGCCTAAGATGTGGTAAGGGGGGTGTACGGGATACATAGTCAGCAGAGTAATGGGTCAAGATATAGTGCGAAGGCGGCCTAAGATGTTAGGATAAGGTTCCAGCCATGGTTGGGCCTAGTCAAGGGTGGACAACCAGGCTTTAGCCTTACGCTTGAAGGCAGGGAACGAAGGTTCAGCTCTGAGTAGGTTGGCTAGGGTGTTCCACAGCTTAGGCTGCGAGGACTGGGAAACTGCGACCACCAGATTTTTGGAGGTTGAAGCGAGGGATGACAAGGCAATTAGCATGTGTGCTTCTAAGGGGTCTCGCAGCTGAATGAGTTGTGAACCTGTTGGAGAGGTAGCTAGGGGCTTGGTTCGAGATACTTTTGTGTGTGAGAGTCAGAGCTTTGAAGGAGATTCTTTGGGTAAATGAAAGCCAACTGAGGTTACGTCTATGTTCTGATATGTGTGAAGATCTAGGGATGTTGAGGGCCGCTCTAATAGCATTATTTTGGATAATTTGGAGTTTTCTGATATTGCATTGGTTGGTGCCTAAGTAGAGGGCATTGCAGTAGTCAATTTTGGATAGGACCAATGTTCTGGGTAGGACTATTTAAAGTATATTTGATTGTTGCATACATAGCCCTTAATTATTTATAACAAAACCTTGAGTGTAAGTGTTACTTGGCTACTTGTATTTGTGAATTGCTACAGCTCACATTTACCTCTTGAGATAAACCCGGCTGCTCAGTCACACTACCAACTTGTGTAGTACAGGCCTATACCAAAAGGTGGGTTACCTAATACCAAGAGGACAAGGGTTGTGTAGTCTCCCCAAGGGTTACTACATCAATTCTTGCCTAACAGAAAGCAACTGAAAAACTATTACACAACTTGCCTCCTTCGGGCAAGAGTTAACTAGTGGCGGCACAATTAGCAATGTAGTACTGGGCAAGTTTCCTCATTCTTTCATTTGCCCATTGTTAGGGGAGTTTTTCTAAAGTCCACTTGAGGTAAGACTCTATAAAATATCCCTTGGCATACAGCTTCCCAACTCTTAGTATAAGTCTGTACTACCCATAGGATCTTGGTAGAAAGGCAGAGCAGCCAGGCTTATCGTAGGAGGAAGATATGAGCTGTAGGTAAGTAAACTGAACCCAGTAAATACAATAGCCCAAGGAAAGTAAGCAAAGTATATAACAGTAAATGTTATATTAAAAATATACATGTATTCTTATTTACACAAGGATGATAGACAAATACCAAGTTCACTTAACCAACACACATAGGAATAAATAATACTTTTCAGTATGATTTCTTATATAATAGTTGCTCGCGGTTACAATTGTTACAGAGAAGGACACTAATGACAGTTCTGCCTTATTATCGGTACTACAGATAAACCGTGATTGCATTTAGTCAGTAAAACCACATCAGATAGAGTCTTTAGAAAAGAAAATAGTTGGTTATTCACACTTTAGCAAATCTTAACGTTCTAGTGACACTTTTCAGAGTTTTTAAGGTTTTTGAAGTTCAATCCCTAACTGTATGAAAAGTCAGTGTAAGAGTGTAACAAAGGTCTTATGTGGCAGCAGAATAGGCAAAGTTCCTCGGGATACTTTAGTCATAGAATACAAATTCTCAGCAATATAACACTAGTTAGGGGGACCCTGCGGAGGACTCCCTTTAGGACTCAAGCTGACAAGCCTGGACCAGAGGTACGGGTGGACACCCAAACACCTTCTCACACACTGCAGGCGCACTGCAGTGACTCTTCGGCTTAAGGTAAGTTCTACCATTAACCCCACAGTAGTTTAAGGTTGTAGATGAAAATGCAGCTGGTTTCTCTCCTGTGCAGCAGCGATCGACACAGTCTCCTGATTCCTCGGTCTGGTGACGAAAGAAAGGGATGTCACAGCAGCCGTCGTGAGGGAGGACCCCCAGCAAGAATTTCTTCAGTCTACAGTTTTGGACCCTTTTTATCAGCTACAACAAAGGACGGTTATGGCCTGGTCGATCTTCTTCGAGTCTGAAGTCCTGCACTCTGGTGGGGGGACTTAGATGAGTGGGATTGTGCCACTGGAGGTCCAACTGGAGCTCACCAGAGTTCTGGGCAGATTAGTCCACGCCAAGACGTTGTGCTGCCAATGAGTTGGACGTCTCTTAGTTTTTGCTGTCTGCAGCTCAAGTCACAGCACCTCAGGAGATGGATCAATTTGTAGTTCGTCTTGAGGCCATTTGGTCCCACCAGCCAAAGGGAAGGAGTCGTCCTCTTTGGCGCTCCTCTGCTGGTAGGAAAACGGGGTCAGGACAGCAGTGGTCGCTTCCCAGTTGCTGGAAAGTTTGCAGGCGTCTCTGGTCATCTTCAGATCTGGATCTTCTGTTCCAGTGGTCGATTTGCCTTCTGTCTGAGGAACCTCACCTTTTATTCAATTTTCCCACTCACTCCTCTGCAAACTCTCCCAGTAGTTTACAGAAAGGGGCGGGTGGCTGTCCTATGAGGACAGCCAGGCCCCCAAGTGGAACAGGTTCCATTCAGGCACTCTAGCAGACAAAGGACAGGGGAGTGTCAAAACTACTCCATTACTTCCTGTCCTGGCAGACACACTGGAGCCTAGGCAAGGACAACCTACGGGTTCCCGCCAAAGGCAAAACACACATTCAGGCCTCCCCCTCCCAGAATGCTGGTGCCCTGTAAGACTCTGAGGGAACCGGGCTGCCTGTCTAGGGCAGCCGTGTACATTAGCTGGGAAGGGGGAGGAAGAAGAGAAAATACCATTGAAGTGTACATGGTGTTTGGCATCTCGGCCGTTCCCACCCTGAGAGCCCCCTTGTGAGCGCACGGACACAGGTGTGAACTGCCATTGATAGGGTAGGGGGGTGGAGGGCCAAGAGGCATGCAGGAAAGGGCCGGAACACTGCTGAATGTAGACACACTTATGTGGATTGCAGGGGCATGGTCTGCTTCAGGGCGAGCCTGCCTGGAGACACTGGGTCTGGGGAAGCCATGTGAACAATGCCCCCTGCGCAGAAGATACCTTTGTAGTCTACTTTGGCACCTTGGCCGTTCCCACCTCTGCCAGCCCTCCCAGGACAAGTGAGCGTGTCCTTGATTCACAGAAAAATTGAAACAACCATTCTTAAAAGTTTAGTTGTATTTTAATTTGTTGCTGATGTTGATGGCACAAATGTACTACACATTGTATACTTTGGGTTGCAGCACAATGTGGGAAAATCCCCTGTACTGACCGCTGTCACTGGAGAATGTGTCTCTAATGGCACCAACGACACAGGCGGGTATTCTCGAACGCGGTGTCCAAGCCTCCCATGAAGCCACCATGTAAACGCACGATAGGCAACCAGTCTGTACCACCAGTGGAAGAGAAAGATACAAACTGTATTTAAATGACAGAAAAGATGAAAAAACTCCAGGACTCAGCGCCAGTGTAGAGTTGGATTGTTTAATGGCACAATCTGTTTGCACAATCTAATGTGCGAGCCCTCTACTCGATTACGCGTTTCGGCTCCCACGAGCCTTTATCAAATCAGAGCTACATTCAATGTGTAGGACAGGCATCCACAGCTTTCTCAGCAGCAGCAGTTCTCTTCCTCGGTTGGCATTACCTTGCACCGATGGCAGGTACACCAGGTGGAGACATCATCCATGCGACTAGGCTCAGGCTCTTGATCCAGTGATTCGTCCTCCCAACTGTCGTCCGAAGCCACACCGTTTCCGCATCTTTCTCTTTCGAGTAATTCCGCCTCGGAATACTCCGACTCGTGTTGGTAGGACTGTATTGTTGCCGTTATGCAACAAAATTAAAATAGATAGTAATGATAGTACTAGTATCTGTTCGCACGGGCTACGAGCAACAAAGGTAGCTGAACAGAGCCACAGTATACACAATAAAAGACAGTGAAACGATTGAAAAAGCAAATCTGATGTTGTTTGATAAGAAGCGGTCTGTTTATACTTATTAAGGAAAGAGGCATCCTGCCATTTCCATGGAGACACGTCATTAGCTGGAGCACAGAGAACCTTGACACGAGACGTGCATTTGCATTGTGTCTAGTGATGTCAGCCTCAGGGGCGGGGGATATGATTTAGTGCCGCCAGGGCAGTTCACCTTAGGGCGATGCAGCAACAGATAAGATTAGCACAAGATGGCCGCGCCCTGCTGCCTGATTCCGCATGTGTAAAAGTGAGCAAAACTGCAGTATGGTGCATAGGAAATGTTTGTACGATTGATCAACGTATGCTTAAAAACACATGCCTGAGCTCTCGGGACAATAATATTTTTGAGCGCACTATTCCTTTAAACTATAATTGCTAGGAAAGGTTTTTATGTAGACTTCATTGTAAGATTTAAGTGCTCTGAGAACCTGTTTAAGCTTTTTCCTTCCTTTAACCCTTCCTTTCTGCAAAACCTCAGAATCTACAAAGTATACTAGTGATAAATAAATGCCATTACTGTCCTAGTTAGTGAAGTCACCACCTGGTGTAGGAAGTGTGTAAGAAGCATCTCTAACGAGTATCTACTAGCTTTGTGTTGATTCTGGAAAATAATTTTATTTGTGGTTGTATTTTGTTTATTTGTATAGCGCAAAAGGCCCGAGGGCAACCGGGAGCATTTTTTTTTTTTTAGTTACAGGCAGTTTACATACATACACAATATTTAAATTTAAAAAAGTGTACATAATTTACATGGTTACAAACACAATATTTACCTTGAAAATATCCAGAATATATATGATACATACCCCTAAATTAAGGGGGGTGTACGGGATACATAGTCTGCAGAGTAAAGGGTCAAGATATAGTGCGAAGGCGGCCTAAAATGTGGTAAGGGGGGTGTACGGGATACATAGTCAGCAGAGTAATGGGTCAAGATATAGTGCGAAGGCGGCCTAAGATGTTAGGATAAGGTTCCAGCCATGGTTGGGCCTAGTCAAGGGTGGACAACCAGGCTTTAGCCTTACGCTTGAAGGCAGGGAACGAGGGTTCAGCTCTGAGTAGGTTGGCTAGGGTGTTCCACAGCTTAGGCTGCGAGGACTGGGAAACTGCGACCACCAGATTTTTGGAGGTTGAAGCGAGGGATGACAAGGCAATTAGCATGTGTGCTTCTAAGGGGTCTCGCAGCTGAATGAGTTGTGAACCTGTTGGAGAGGTAGCTAGGGGCTTGGTTCGAGATACTTTTGTGTGTGAGAGTCAGAGCTTTGAAGGAGATTCTTTGGGTAAATGAAAGCCAACTGAGGTTACGTCTGTGTTCTGATATGTGTGAAGACCTAGGAATGTTGAGGGCCGCTCTAATAGCATTATTTTGGATAATTTGGAGTTTTCTGATATTGCATTGGTTGGTGCCTAAGTAGAGGGCATTGCAGTAGTCAATTTTGGATAGGACCAATGTTCTGGCTAGGACTATTTAAAGTATATTTGATTGTTGCATACATAGCCCTTAATTATTTATAACAAAACCTTGAGTGTAAGTGTTACTTGGCTACTTGTATTTGTGAATTGCTACAGCTCACATTTACCTCTTGAGATAAACCCGGCTGCTCAGTCACACTACCAACTTGTGTAGTACAGGCCTATACCAAAAGGTGGGTTACCTAATACCAAGAGGACAAGGGTTGTGTAGTCTCCCCAAGGGTTACTACATCAATTCTTGCCTAACAGAAAGCAACTGAAAAACTATTACACAACTTGCCTCCTTCGGGCAAGAGTTAACTAGTGGCGGCACAATTAGCAATGTAGTACTGGGCAAGTTTCCTCATTCTTTCATTTGCCCATTGTTAGGGGAGTTTTTCTAAAGTCCACTTGAGGTAAGACTCTATAAAATATCCCTTGGCATACAGCTTCCCAACTCTTAGTATAAGTCTGTACTACCCATAGGATCTTGATAGAAAGGCAGAGCAGCCAGGCTTATCGTAGGAGGAAGATATGAGCTGTAGGTAAGTAAACTGAACCCAGTAAATACAATAGCCCAAGGAAAGTAAGCAAAGTATATAACAGTAAATGTTATATTAAAAATATACATGTATTCTTATTTACACAAGGAAGATAGACAAATACCAAGTTCACTTAACCAACACACATAGGAATAAATAATACTTTTCAGTATGATTTCTTATATAATAGTTGCTCGCGGTTACAATTGTTACAGAGAAGGACACTAATGACAGTTCTGCCTTATTATCGGTACTACAGATAAACCGTGATTGCATTTAGTCAGTAAAACCACATCAGATAGAGTCTTTAGAAAAGAAAATAGTTGGTTATTCACACTTTAGCAAATCTTAACATTCTAGTGACACTTTTCAGAGTTTTTAAGGTTTTTGAAGTTCAATCCCTAACTGTATGAAAAGTCAGTGTAAGAGTGTAACAAAGGTCTTATGTGGCAGCAGAATAGGCAAAGTTCCTCGGGATACTTTAGTCATAGAATAAAAATTCTCAGCAATATAACACTAGTTAGGGGGACCCTGCGGAGGACTCCCTTTAGGACTCAAGCTGACAAGCCTGGACCAGAGGTACGGGTGGACACCCAAACACCTTCTCACACACTGCAGGCGCGCTGCAGTGACTCTTCGGCTTAAGGTAAGTTCTACCATTAACCCCACAGTAGTTTAAGGTTGTAGATGAAAATGCAGCTGGTTTCTCTCCTGTGCAGCAGCGATCGACACAGTCTCCTGATTCCTCGGTCTGGTGACGAAAGAAAGGGATGTCACAGCAGCTGTCGTGAGGGAGGACCCCCAGCAAGAATTTCTTCAGTCTACAGTTTTGGACCCTTTTTATCAGCTACAACAAAGGACGGTTATGGCCTGGTCGATCTTCTTCGAGTCTGAAGTCCTGCACTCTGGTGGGGGGACTTAGATGAGTGGGATTGTGCCACTGGAGGTCCAACTGGAGCTCACCAGAGTTCTGGGCAGATTAGTCCACGCCAAGACGTTGTGCTGCCAATGAGTTGGACGTCTCTTAGTTTTTGCTGTCTGCAGCTCAAGTCACAGCACCTCAGGAGATGGATCAATTTGTAGTTCGTCTTGAGGCCATTTGGTCCCACCAGCCAAAGGGAAGGAGTCATCCTCTTTGGCGCTCCTCTGCTGGTAGGAAAACGGGGTCAGGACAGCAGTGGTCGCTTCCCAGTTGCTGGAAAGTTTGCAGGCGTCTCTGGTCATCTTCAGATCTGGATCTTCTGTTCCAGTGGTCGATTTGCCTTCTGTCTGAGGAACCTCACCTTTTATTCAATTTTCCCACTCACTCCTCTGCAAACTCTCCCAGTAGTTTACAGAAAGGGGCGGGTGGCTGTCCTATGAGGACAGCCAGGCCCCCAAGTGGAACAGGTTCCATTCAGGCACTCTAGCAGACAAAGGACAGGGGAGTGTCAAAACTACTCCCCTACTTCCTGTCCTGGCAGACACACTGGAGCCTAGGCAAGGACAACCTACGGGTTCCCGCCAAAGGCAAAACACACATTCAGGCCTCCCCCTCCCAGAATGGTAGAAGAAGGGCTAACAAAGAACAACCATGATAGAAATGGCAAAAAAGAAAGGAGCCACCATATTAGCACATAGGCGACCCTGTTGTGCATAACCGAGACTCTGAATACAGTCGGCGGTAAGAAATAGCACAATAGTTGGTATAACATGTCCGCTGCCACCAGCCTTAACTAAAGGGTTGTCTATGTGACTAAAACGTCACAGGAACAGTGAGAAGGGGGATAGTAGGTATCCCCTTAGCACTTCACATAGGGTGGTATGTGCTAATCTCTCATGGGATTTCTTTTTTTTTTCCGGAGGGACACAAAGTATCCTTCTATCCTTGAAAACAGTAGTTATCAAGGATAGTGAAATAATCCCAAAGGAGGACTGAGAGGGTCCCCAGCAACACTATACACAGGGTTCTGTGTGCTTCAAAAATTGAACACAGATGCCTTAAAAGAGATATGCAGGAAAGCAGACTGCATAGTAAAGGTCAAATACAGAGAACAGAGTTCCAAAAGTCAGCCCATAAGAATGAATGATGGGCAAAAGGCTCCCCTCATTCAGGATAGAAAGAAAAAGGTCCAGAAGTCCAGCAAAAAGTGCTCAGGGTCTCACTAGGAGAGGGGATTAAGCATACAACTGATACATCTCCCAAACACTCGTCCTTCCCAGACTAATGGACAGGAGGATCTAATCCACTCCATGATGGATCTCAGGTTCCAGTCAGTCATACTTTCTGGAGAGCCCATCAGCATTCTTATGTTGGGTACCCGACTGATGCTCAATGGTGACGTCAAAGCCTTGAACGCTACTGGACGACCTGAGCAATTTTGGATTTTCCCCCTTCATCTGCATCAACCACCTTAAGGGTTGGTGGTCTCTTTAAATCCTGAAAGCAGTCCCATTTAGGTATGGCCTAAACTTCTTTATGGCCCACACTGTGGAAAAACATTCACATCCAATAGTAGCCCACCTGGTTTCCCTATCTTTTAGTTTCCTACTAATAAAGCAGATGGATTGCTTCCTGCCTTTGCTATCAAATTGACCCAAGACTGCTCCAATCCATCCCTGTATTGGTTGCATCAGTCTAGACTAAGAATGCCTGAGTATAATCTGGAACTCTCAGCATCAGAGCTTTACAGAGGGCATCTTTCAGCCCCTGAAATGCATTCTCACAGTCTTAATTCTACTTCACCTTGTTATGTTATTTGGGAGTAGACACAGTATTCAGAGGAGAAGCTATGGTCCCATAGTTCTCAATGAAGATCCTGTGATATCCTGTGAGTCCTAAAAAGGCTCTCACTTGTGTTTGAGTAGTGGGGTGGCTCAGTCTTTTACAGACTGTACTTTGCTGGGTAAGGGCTTGATCTCACCTCCTCCCTCATGCCCAAGGTAGACCACTTTACTCTGACCATCTAGACATTTACTTGTTTTGATGGTCAGATTAGCCTGATGAATAGCCTGCAACACTTGCTCAAAATGGACCAAATGTGGTTGGCAGGCAGGGCCGAACACTGCTATGTCATCCAAGTATGCCATGCAGAAATTCTCTAACCCATTCAGAACATGGTTCACCATTCTTTGAAAAGTGGCAGGTGCATTCTCCAATCCAAAAAGCATGACCTTGAACTGGCACAGGCCTTCTGGTGTAGAAAATGCTGTTTTCTCCTTGGCATGGTCAATCATGGCAATTTGCCAATATCCACTTGTCTAGTCAAATGTACTGAGGAACTTTGCTGAACCCAGCTTGTCCACCAGTTCACCAGTCCTTGGCAAAGGATGGGCATCAGTTTTTATAACTGAATTCAAGGCCCTTTAGTGCACACAGAACCTAAGGTCTTTGGTACCTGCTTTTGGCACTAACACAACTGGGCTAGTCCATGTACTTTTGGAATGTTCAATCACTCCAATGTCAATCATCTTGTTGACCTCATCCTTAATGTGATTCCTCACATGGTCTGACATCCTGTTGACCCTGCTTTTCACAGGTACACTATCACCAGTGTCAATGTCGTGCTGGCCCCAAGGGGTCAAGCCTGGTGTAAGTGAGAACAGAGAGGCAAACTGATTTAACAGAGGTCTGCACTCCTTGTGAGGCTGCATTTTCAGATTAGAAGAGAGTTTAACTCCTTCTAAAGACCCATCTGAAGGGTGTCTACGTAGAAGATATGGGAGAGGTTCACTCTCCTCCTCTTCTTGATCAGAAGCTAGAAGCAAAGCTCCTATCTCTGGTCTGGAGACATAAGCCTTCAGTCGGTTGGTGTGAAATACCCTAAGCGCCTCTTTGCGGTTGCCCATGTACACCAAATAGTTGACCAATCCAAGCTTGGCTACAATCCTGAAGGGTCTTGTCCATGTGTCCTGTAAGACCATATGTCTTACTGGAAACATGATAAGAACCTGTTGGTCTGGATTAAACCCCACCATGTTGGCCTTCTGGTCATGCCAATGTTTGACCAGAGCCTGACCAGCTTTCAAGTTCTCAGAAGCCTCTGTCATCATGTGTGCCATCTCTGTCGGATGCCTAGCACATAGTCAGTAATTCGTACTGACTTTACGGTTAGAGGACTCTTCAGACCTTCTTTAATCACGGCCAAAGTGCTTCTGACTGGATGGCCATAGAGGAGCTCAAAGGGGCTAAAGTCCACTCCAGCTTGAGGCACCTCTCTGTAGGTAAAAGGAAGGCATGGCAATAGAAGGTCCCACTTTCTTCTAAGGGGTTCCTCTAAATCACCAACCATCTTCTTAATAGTCCTATTAAACCTCTCTACCAACCCATTTGTTTGAGGGTGGTGCAACGTAGAGAATGTGTAGGTGACCCCACACGTTTTCCACATGGCCTGCATGTAGTGGGACCTATCATTTGACTCCCTGTTGGATACAACCTCCTACTCTGGTAAAGATACTAAGTAGGCTTTAGCCACTGCCTGGCATTAACAGTTCTCATTGGTATGGCCCATTTGTATCTAGTGGCATGGTCCACTATTACCAGTATAAATCGGTTGCCTGAAGAAGTTGGGGGGTCTAGGGGACCAACAATGTCAATCTGTACCCTCTCAAAAGGAACCCCCTCAACTGGGAGGGCCACTAAAGGTGACACATTCTTAGATGCACTCTTACCAGACAATTGGCAAGTGTGGCAGCTCCTGAAATGTCTTTCCACCTCTGCACCTACTTTTTATTTACAGGTACTTTTAAATGTTCCCAACCAGTCCAGAATATCAGTCTTTACATCATACACACTCAACAAATATGTGGGGAGACGAGGCTTTCTGAACCTGGAGGCATCAAGCGAATAAGACTCTGAATCAGAAGGGGAGGCAAGAGACAATTTCCTCATATTATGCTCATGCTGCATTCATTCCTTTTCTCTGAGTTGCAGTTCCTTCTTAAGTTTCTTTTCTCTTAGCTCTGATTGTAACTGCAGTTTTCTAAACTCTAGCTGCATTTTCATTTTTTCAATTTCAAGTACAAGTTCTGCTGAAATGTTAGCAGTAGGTAGAGGTGAGGCATATCTGTGTCTACCTCTTCTTCTTCTTCCTCACTTCCTGGAAGATTAGGACTAAGTGTTATACTTTGCCCCAAATCATCTTCATTCGTGTCTATTGCTCGAGTAGGGGTTACAGGCCTACTCACAACAGTTTCTATTTATTTTATTTATTGGTTATTTATAAAACACTTATACACAAGTGTTTCAAAGTGCAATAAGACAAGGGGTGGGCGAACAAGGAGGAAAAATAGTAACTATCTTAGTAGGCCTTGTGACATTCAGATCTTGAAAGTGCAGTAATGAGAAGTGCAGGGGAGAGGGGAGGGAGGAAGTGCAGGTCGGGCTGGAAGGGCCCGTGAGAGGGTGAGTGCCAGAGGAGGCCAGATGGACCAAAGGAGACCAGATGGACAGAGCCAGGGGAAAGCAGAGGGTGCAAGGCAAGGGTGGTCCACAAGCTAAGTATGAGCTAAGGGGCTGGATGGGCTTAAGGGAACAGGCTCAACCAGGCTAGTGCAGAGGAGGGGCTTATGAGGGCACATGCAGGATGAAGAGGGCCCATGAGGGCAGGTGCAGAGGTAGACTGGGCTGGGCGTGGGGGTGATGCTGGTGCCCTGTAAGACTCTGAGGGAACCGGGCTGCCTGTCTAGGGCAGCCGTGTACATTAGCTGGGAAGGGGGAGGGGGAGGAAGAAGAGAAAAGGAAGGTCTTGAGGAGCTTCCGAACTTAAGGAGATCCGGCTCAAGTTTGAGCAGGACAGGGAAGCCATTCCAGAGGGAGGCACCTACGGAGGAGAGGGATCAACCCCTGCCTCTCTGTTTGGAAAAACATCTGATCTGCAGAGTGTTAGAGCTAGACTGCCGAAGGGCTCTAGCAAGGAGGTATTTAGGGAGAGAGAGTTGAATGTAGTGGGGTCCCAGAAAGCCTTGTGGATGATATAGAGGATCTTGAACTTCATCCACGCAGCAACCAGGAATCCGTGAAGAGATTTAAGGTCTGGAGACATGTGGTCCCTGGGCTTGAGGCCAAGGATAAGTCTTGCAGTCCTGTTCTGGATTAGTTGAAAGGGGCAAAGGGAAGAGTTAGGCAGATTGAGGAAGAGGCTGTTGCAGTAGACCAGCCTGGAGAGAAGCAGAGCTCTGGAGACATTGAGTTCATGGGGGAAGGTGAGAAGAGGGAGAATGCCTCTGAGGAGGTGCAGCTGAAAATGGGCCTTCTTTGCCAGGTCTGTGATGTGAGGAGAGAAGGAGAGAGAGGAGACAAAGATGTGTTAAGGATTTCAATGAGGTGACATGCACACCGTGGTCTCGGCCTAGTATGTAGCGCCTAACTGAGGTGCTTTTCTCGTTATTTATGTGGATTCAATTTTGGGATGATACACCACTCATATCACACCCCCTTTTCAAATACCCCGGGTCCCAATGGACCAGGAACCAGGCCGGTTGGTCAAATGCAATATTTATTTATTTAAATTCAAAAGAAATCACACACTTTTAATATAGGGCAGTAATCACCAATGGAGTGATAGTTACAAATGAGAATGTGAGCAATGCATTGGGTTGGACTTTTTAGTGGAGTACATACACAGCACAGCAGAATAGGATCGCTTTTAATTTAGGACAGATAGCACTCAAGTTAGGATTTCCCCCTGCAAAGTTCCCTCAGCCCACAAATAATCAATTCTGAATGGATATAAGGAAGCAGTAGGTGATCAAAAATAAGAAGCTGAAAATGGAATCCAAATCCGACCTTCCCTCCCTTAATAAGAGTGAAAAACGGATTTGGAACCATTGCAATGTTAAAAAGGACACTCGGAAATGGGTGAATAGAATAATGAATGTGTGCATAAACCTTGAAACAAATACAGTTCTTCACTAAAGCAACAATGTAAAGGTATTAACAATCACAAGCAATGGATTAGCAAGAGCATACAGTTCGAAAAATAAATGGAAGGTTCAAAACAGTTACAATCAAAATGACACGTTGGAAACTTTGCAAATATTTCCGTTTTCCGTGTACATTTACTAAAACGGTTTCTTTGAAAAACAGGTGAAATATTGTGTGGGAGGTAGGGAGATAGATATATATCACAGGTATACTATGGAAGTGAAAGTAAGTCTCTAGCTGGTAAATCGAATGGGTTATGCAAGATATAAGAAGGTGCACTTTGAGTAACTGAAGGCACGAAAAAGTAAAGGAAATCAGTTTGTGAGAAGAACAGTTTTACTCTACACTAGAGTATTCAGGCTGTGCCACCAAGAAGAGACACAGGAAGCTCCAGGGTTGATTTGCGAGTTCAACCCTCTCACTCCAGCGCCCACCATGGCAGATCCAGTCCGATCACTCGAAATAGGATTAATAGCTTAGGATTTCACAAGACAAAATTACTAGAGAGAAGGCGCTAGCACTAGAAATCAATGGCAGGGTTGCAAGAATGATTGTGACAGTTTTACAAGTTATCAGGATAAGGATAAGGTGACTTAGCAAGTGGGATGAGAACAAAGACAAGATATGCTATGGGTTTAGGTGGGGTGGCAATTGATACTCACAGTCCACTTTTTAGTTTTTGGATTTTGGACAGTCAACGGTTCTGGTCACTACACGGCAGGGTGCCTGGTAAACAGCTGGGCAATTCTGGTTACCGGGTAACACTTCTGGACTGGCAATTCTGGTCCCTGGATAATAGAGTTCATCAGGGTAGCATGATTGCAGCAGCATGCAGTGAGTGGCAGCAAGCCAAGCTGGATCAGGATGCCAAAGGTACCACAGTTTTCCCCTTGTTAATGGGAAATGTAGTGTTTTTTTTTCTATTGGAGGCCTTGCTGCGAATGGGATCAGCACTGCTTGGTTTTTGCAGTGGGCCCTGGAGTAGGATCAGCAATGGTTGGCCTTGTGGTTGGAGTCTGGATCTGGAAGATGACGGGTACAGGAACGCAGCGCAGGAAATCAGGAAGAGTGTCTGTCTAGAGCCTTGTCAGGGGCACTTACTTATAGTGCATAATGACATCATCAAAGTATAGGCTGGGCAGGGTTAACTAAACACGCCCCTAAACTAATTGGATTGGGCAGGGGTGCTGGTCTCCACCTTGCTTTCAACTGGTTGGATTTCCAAGGGAATGATGTCAGGTTTATGAGGTGAGTTTTACAATGTTCAAAAGCTCCCACATTTTCTTTACTTAAAATCTGATTTTGCCAAAAACAGACATTTATACAATTGCAATCTCTTAGTAAATTATATACCCAGATTACATATTATGTGCAGCACATATCAGTCCAATCCTCAAGTCTGTGTGGGACCTTGTTTCGCCTTTCTGATACCTTTTGGTAATTTTTAGCATTAAAGATTGGCCTAAAATGCCATAACCTTCTGAACAGATGCAAATTATCCCCAGGGATGTATGTACAAATATTTATGTTTGCAACATTGATACTTTTCGATTTATCCTCAATACTTTGCCCTTTCTGCCCCCGAGGTGTCAGTGAGTTCTACCATGTATCTAAAGAAAGCACAAAAAATCACTTTTAAACTGCGACATTTTTACAATTTTTCAAAGTCTTGCTGCAAAGATAAAAGTCTTTAAAGTTTATTCCTGAAATAGTCTTTGGGACCAAATGGCAGTCTCTTTGTTCCTGGTTCCATTTTTTTAAATGTAACTTCAACTGCTGCCAACTGTCATTTCCTTCAGAGCATGGTGGGGTTTCTCCCTTGATTGAAGTTACATTGCCCTCTTCACACCTCAGGCTTCCTTCCCTGCGAGCTTCATTGTCAGGGTCCCAACAGAGACGAACGTCTGTTCAACCTCGTAATTATCAGGGGGCTGTCAGTATCGGCTGAGAGAGAATCCTCCTTTTGGTGTCACCCCTCCAAGCAGAAAACCTGTTTTTCAACTTGCAACTCCAGCCACCATTGTTTTACCCTTTCATTTCTGATCTTAGATCCAGAATTAAAGCAAGCTGGTTGCATAAAATACCCCATGTTATATAATCTTACCAGCAACAAACCCCTTCATATTGCCAAAGACTGGCAGGCTTTCATTCACTAGTGTATTGTTCCAACACACAGGCATTTGTTTTTCTTTAATTTGCAAAAGCCCATTTTTTTTACACGTGGTCCAGCTGGCCTTCCTTTTTAAATTAAACCTTTCATCTCCAGTAGATTCACACACTGTCTGCAGCTATAGTTGTTCTCTTGAAATGCTGGAGTTGGTCTGCACATTGACACAGATTTGGTTCAGCTAGTTAGAGTCTCTCTGAACGGCTGAGTTTTGGATACTTTTGCAAAGAAAATGAACGTGTTTCCCATGTAAGTAAAAGTCCTGGTTGATTTTTTTTAGAGCTGGTTTGACTGAGCTTGTCAATTCAGAATCATGCCTGGTTTTTCTGAGGTGGCACAGTGAAACAACAGGGCTTGGTAGGGCTTTTTAATCACAGTGGCTTTAAGAAACCGAGGGAATTTGCGTCAAAGCAACATTTTTTTAATGGTGAAAAAGGGTTTCTTTTCAATGGATATTTTGGCTTTTTGCAGCAAAGCAATGCCTCTTTTTCCACTTTCTTCCTTTTATTTATGTCGGAACACACTGGCGATCTCCTTCAATGTGCCCCCCTGGTTCCATCCTGCCCAATGTGTGCTTGGCAGGACGGTGCAGCCATTTTTGTTGTTGTTGCAAAACGCGGTTTTGAGCCATGGTGCTCACAAGAGCCGGCGAAACCCTTTTGTGTTTGTTTCTGCGCCAATGCAGCTTAGTGATGTGAGGCAATGCCGTTAAGTGGATCAATATATCCCACAGATGATACCAATGTTTTTTGCCTCACAGGAGGGTGAGGGGAGCGTGCCCATGGAAGGCAGCCAGAGTGTGGCTGGGAAAGAGGGGGCAGGTGTCTCAATGAAAATGATCTCTGTTTTACTGGCATTAAGGCAGATATTATTAGCAGTGCACCATGCCTGAATAGAAGACAAGCAGTCAGGAATGTGAGAGGAAGAGGAGGAGGAGGGTAGCTTGAAGAAGAGATTGTGTCATCTGCATAACACTGGAAGTTAGGAGAGAAAGTGGAGATCAAGTGGGCTCGAGGGGCCAGGTAGATATTGAAAAGACAGGGGGAGAGGATAGATCCGTGAGGGACACCACAGGTGGAAAGTGAGACGGTGGAGAGAAAAGGGCACAATTGAACCTGGGAAGGTCGGTCCGAGAGGAAGGAGGTCAACCCATCTAGAGCCAGTCCTGTGATGCCAATGGTGTCACAGAGCCGATTAATCAGGGTTGCATGATTGACCATATCAAAGGCAGAGGAAAGGTCTAGAAGAATGAGAATGGAAGGAGAGCTGGAATCGAGATCAGAAAGCAAGTCTTCACTGGTGTTCAGGAGAGCAGTTTCTGTGCCTCTGGCAGCTCTGAAGCCAGACTGGTAGTCGTGGAGACAACCAACAGATACACTGGGCCTCATTACACGGTAGGCGGTAAGGGTTTACCGGTACCGGTATTTTACCTTACCGCTTACTACGAGGTCCCTTTGCGGGTTGGGGAATTTAACGCCTGCTTTTTGCAGGCGTTAAAAACCAACCCGCAAAGGGACCCAGGTAGCTAATTACGGTACCGCGATTTGCGGTACCGTAATTAGCACCTTCCCCATTCCCATTATGCCTTATGGGGCAAAAATGGGAATGGGGAAGGGCAATGATGGAAGGGGGAATTACCGCCCCGCCAACCTTGGAATGGGGCGTTAATTCCCCTTTCCACCAAGGCGGTACCGGTAAATTACTGGCATGTACCATGGCGCTAATAGCCGTGTAATGAGGCACACTGTGTTGGATGAGCTGGGAGATGGCCAGCTTCTCCAAGAGTTTGCCCAATAAGGGGTTAGTGGAAATAGGGCGGTAGTTAGCCAGGCAGGAAGGGTCGGCAGAAGGCCTTTTGAGAGAGGGTGCAAAAGTGATTACATGAGGAATGAGGGGAAGGATCCAGTGGCAAAGGAGTGATTGCAGAAATCGGACAAGGCTGGAGCAAGCGAGACAATGTTGTCCTTGATAGTTATGGATGTAAGGAAAAGAGGGGACTAGGATGGAAGCAGAGATGGGGCCAAGGGAGGCCTGAGAGCAGGTCAGGGAGAGGGATGTGGAGTAGAGGAGAGTGAGGACAGGATGACATGAGTTTTAGAAATTAAGTGAGAGGCTAGAGAAGTGCAGAGGGCCAGGGAAGACAGAGGGTCAGGGAAGACAGAGGAGAAGTGGAGACTGCAGTAGGATTGGGGAGTTCCTTGCAGATTTTGAAAAGTTCAGCCATTTTGTTAGTGGCTGCAGAGATGCAGGCTTGGATATAGACCCTCTTCTTGGAGCAGATGAAGAGTCTGTATTGCCTTTTGGTGATCCAACAAACTTTGGATCAATTCACTTTTCTTCCCGTTGCCACAGGGGGCCTCTATTTGTACACATATCTTTTAGTTTATCTACTGTCAGATTAATTAGAGCCTCGGCTGTAATGTTTTCCATTGTTACAGTGATTTAGTAGTTCTGTCAGATTAATTAGAGCCTCGGCTTTAATGTTTTCCATTATTACGGTGATTTAGTAGTTCACAGTATTGGTAACCGGCCTTGTGGATTGTTTCTCTGGACACAGGTACAATCAGGAGTCAATGTAATCAAACACTACCCAATCCCACCGCTGGCACCAGTGTTAGGGGAGTGTTTCTAAAGTCCACTTGAGGTAACACTTTATAAAATTATCCCTTGGCATACATGCCCCCAACTCTTAGTATAAGTCTGTACTACCCAAAGGATCTTGGTAGAATGGCAGTGCAGCCAAGCTTATCATAGGAGGAAGATATGAGCTCTAGGTTGTGGGGTACATTTACCAACACAGCAGAATTCCCCTCCATCACCAAACTGCAACTCAGCAGTACCAGAAGATTGGCTGTGCTGGCTCCGTTAAGCACCATTGCCTCGCATCAAAATTGTGTTTTGCAGCTATACAAATTATGGCTGTGCTGTCTTTCCCAAGCACCAATTGGGTGAAATGGGACATGGGACACCCCGAGAATGGCGGCCAGTGTGTTCCTTATGTGCACCAAAGAAAATAATTCAAAGGCAGTGCTGCCATGCTGCCAGTTCAAAACCTTTCACTGAAAAAGAAAATATTCTGCCTTTTAAAATGACTGCGCCCTGATGTTCCTTTTCATCTTTTCAACATTACCCAGTTTGGTTCAGTAAAACACATTCATGTACACCCATATTCAGAGTGTATACCAGCAAATAAGCGCATTCCTTTCCGAATGGCATGTGGTGTCAAGCAAAATTTGTGAAATAGCCGAGAACTTCACTCCAAGCTGTACGCAGATAAACCCATCATAAGAAGCTCTCTCTCTCTTTGCCCATGTCTGTTTCATTGGACCCTTGCTTTGAACAGATTCCTGTGTAGTATAAATTGACATGTTGTGGTTATGTTGTAAAATACAATTATTCTGGGATGGTGTTTTCCAGAGGATGGAGTTGGTTCTGGATCTCTCTATACCCAGAGATCCACTTGTTGCTGTGTTAGGTTTACTGCCTTCAAATATTGGTTTAACTACAAGTAAACTGTTTTGGATATATAGAGCTCTTTTGCTAGCCAAGAAGCAGATTTTGAAATTTTGGAAAAGTGATACCTCTCCTAACATTGATGACTGGCTGCAGAGTTTGTCCCTTTTGTCGAAGAGGGAGAAAATATCCTTTAAAGCAAAAGATCAGCTTGATAAATATGAGAGGATGTGGGGTGCATTTAATGATCTCTACGCTTAAAATATTTGATCATGTTCTAGGTTTCTTATTTTGCTTTGTTTTTGTTTTTTCATTTTATTTCTTTCCTTTACCTTCTGTCACCTTACTCCCTGTATTCAGTTCCCCTCTGTTACTTCTTAAAGATTTATTTAGGAAATTATGGGTGAATAAGTATCACCTTGTGCATTTGAGATATTGTATTATGTTCTATTGCTTCTGTAAAGTTCTAAATGTATAAATAAAGTTTTGAGAAATTGACTATGGCCATTGAAATGCTCAGAATAAAGATACCAGGAAAAGCTGCATTTGAAAGTGACAGCCCAGGAAAATTAACCACGTTAATGGTGCTTTTGACAAACAAAAAAATGCATTTCAAAAAGTGGAATGGTAAACTAAGGCCCTGTGCTTGCATGGAAATGTGATGGGGCTTGCTTTGAACTATATACCTGATTTTTCTTTCTTAAAGACTTGCTTTTTGGTTAAGGGATAAATAAATAAAATTACTGTGAAGCCAGCAAGAAAAAGGTTCGACATGTCCTGGCTTCAGAGGGCCCCTGCCTTTCCTGGGAACAGAATCATCTTCCCCCAAGGGGACCATCCCCCTAGAAACTATGGATGGACCAAGGGGGAGAATGTTACACTCTTGTCAGACAGGGCGACACTGCTCCAGCAGGAAACAAAGGATTTCCGGGACACATAGGTCTGCTGCAACTGCCAGGATCAAAGAAATCGTCATGACAACCTCTGTGCCAGTGGAGAAAGACATTTGGCTTGGAGGGTTGGAAGACTGACCCTCTTTGTAATGATAATGATAATGATGTGTTATTTATATAGCACCTTAATCCAAAGTGCTTTACAGAGCACATATTTACATACAATAGCACCCAACCGAAATTGGCACTCATTTATCGACCTTGGAAGGATGAAAGGTTGAGTTGGCCTTGCCAGGATTCGAACCTGCGACCTGCAGATCACGCTCAGATTGCAGCAGTAAGCGCTCAACCCGTTCAGTTCCTCAGGATACTTTAGTCACTAGAATAAAAATGTTCAGCAATATAACACAAGTTAGGGGGAACCTGAGGAGGACTCCCTAAAGGAGTAAAGCTGACAAGCCTGGACCAGAAGTATGGGTGGACAATCAAACACCTTCTCATTCACTCCAGTCACACTGGAGCGACTCTTCGGCTTAAGGTAAGTTCTACCTTTAGCCCCACAGTACCTTAATGTGATGAAAACACAGCTGGATTCTCTCCTGTGCAGCAGTGATGGACCCAGTCTCCTGATTCCTGGGTCTGGTGACGAAAGGAAGGACTCTGAATGGGATGTCAAAGCAGCAGTCGTGAGAAAGGACCCTCAGCAACGATTTCTGCAGTCTCTTGTTTCGGTCTGTGGTATTGGCGTCTTTTTATCATCTCCAACAAAGGACGGTTATGGCCTGGTTGATCTTCTTCGATTCTGAAGTGCTACACTCTGGTAAAGGGACTTAGATGAGTGGGATCGTGCCTCTGGAGGTCCAACTGGAGCTCACCAAACTTCTGTGCAGATTCATCCATGCCAGGCGTTGCACTGCAAATGGGTTTGGAGGTCTCCTAGTATTTGCGGTCTGCAGCTCTGGAAAGTCACAGCACCTCGGGAGATGGCTCAATTTGTAGTTCGGCTTGAGGCTAGTTGGTTCCACCAGCCAAAGGGAAGGAGTCGTTCTCTTCGAAGCTCCTCTGTTGATAAGAAAACGGGGTTAGGACAGCAGTGGTCACTTCATGGTTACTGGAAGGGTCTGTAGGCGTCTCTGGTCATCTTTAGCTTCAGATCTTCTGTCCTTGTGATCAACTTGCCTTCTGACCCAGGACCCTTACCTTTTATTCAGTTTTCCTACTTCTCAAACTCTCCCAGCAGTTTACAGAAAGGGGCAGGTGGCTGTCCAATCAGGAACTGGTTCCATTCAGGCACTCTAGCAGACAAAGGACAGTAGAGTGTCCCCTCCCCTGCTACCGGTCCTTGCAGACACACTGGACTCGAGGTGGGGACACCCAAGGGGTCCCACCAAAGGCAAAACACTTATTCAGACCTCACCCTCCCAGAATGGTAGAAGAAGAGCTAACAAAGAACAACCACGATAGAAATGGCTAAAAAGTGATGGAGCCACCATGTTAGCACATAGGTGTCCGTATTGTGCATAACCAAGACTGTGAATACAGTCTGCGGTACAAAATAGCACAATAGTTGGTAGAACACGTCCACTGCCACCAGCCGTAACTATGGGGTTGTCTCTGTGACTTAAAGGTCACAGGAGCAGAGAGAAAGGGGATACTAGGTATCCCTTTAGCACTCCGCATAGGGTGATGTGTGCTAATCTCTCATATGATAACGTTTTAGGAGGGACTCCATGTATTCCTCTATCCTTGAAAACAGTAGTTTTCAAGGATAGTGAAAGAATCTCAAAGGAGGACCCACAGGTTGCTGTGTGATTTAAAAGTTGAACACAGATGTCATAAAAGTGATATGGATGAAAGCAGACTCCATTGTAAAGGTAAAACACAGAGAACAGAGTTCCAAAGTCAGAACCCATAAGAATAAATGAGAGGAGAAATGCAATGCTCCCCTAGTTCAGGATAGAACTAATAGGTCCAGAAGTCCAGCAAAAAGTGCTGGGGGTCTCACTAGGAGAGGGGATTAAGCATAAAACTGATAAATATCCATAACACCCATTTGCCATCTGCTAGACATTCTGTGAATGGGGACTGGGTGTATTAGGAAAAGAAACAATCCTCACACCATTGTCAGTGCAAATGATTAGATGGTTATGCTAATTTTTTTAATTTTATTTGGTTGGCTGGAAATGTCAACCTTTCAAATACATTAGATACAAAATTAGCCATTTACATTTTAAAAAGAAACACTAGCAAAGGTACAATTTGATAAAACACATTTTTCAGTAGCATAGTTAGAAAATAAAAGGAAAAGAAATAAAGATATAGAATAAAAGTTAGAGACTTACATAATGACACATTTCTTGTTCATCTGGTTCAAGAGAGAAAATGTCAAAATACTTTTTCTCCTTTTGTTATTGAACCTACATTTACATATTTGGGATAATCAATTCAAGAAATTGTACTAATGCTATTCTGACAGAGGTTCTTGTACTAGAGAAGATTTTTTGCCACATTTCGTCTGAGTCCACTGGTTTACATAGATCAAACAGTTTTACAAGATATAGGTGTCGCTGTGATACTAATACAGGACAGTCAACGACTATATGTTGCAAAGTTTCTTTCTGCAAACTGCCAGTGCAAAAGCGACAAATATTTAGTTTGGGTGTTATTAGCCCGCGCCTAACCATTACATCCGGTGTGTGCCACAAATTTAATCTAAAACATAGGTATTTGTGTCTTATCAGAGGAGACGGGCATTTGACTAAATAAATGACTTGAATAAATAAATGCTTATTTTTGGCTTTTCTTGTTATCTTCTGACAGATGATGGCAATGGGGCTGGTACCAATGTGCTCCTACCAGATGGAGAGAATATTCAACACCACAAGAATTCCTGGAGTGGAGACAGGTGAGGACCTCTATTATGGAAAGCATTCAATTACAGCTCTCAAGTAGTGGTCACATTCCAGGGGAGGGTGGATAACCTTTTTCCGAGCACTTGACTTATATGATTCTTAGCAAATGAAGTTGTTCAACCCATCCCTGGGCATCTTGGGGAGTTGAACACATATTTAAGACATGTGCAAAGAACATTCAATTTCTGGGTACCTCAAAGGAGCCCCTCCTATTGTGGGTGCCAGTTGATACCTAGCAGGTGGCTTCTATCTCCTGGACTCGGAGTAGGTGACACACAATAGATGGGCATTTCTGGGTAGTAATCGGTGGCTTTTTGTCCATGAGTTCTTGTAAAGGGCTACCTGTCACCGAGTACTTAGAGAGAGGGTTCCTAGGATGGATAATAAGGGGATGGCTGTATATCTTTTGTCATCAGTCACAGAGCGCTCTCTACACTGAGAACCTAGCAGGATGCCAATTAAGACTGGACAGGCACCAAAGCGATGGCTCCTTATTCCTGGGCACACAGCACTTGGCTTCTATTCCCTTGTTGCATACAAGGTGTCCCCCTTTTCCGGTCATGTAGGAAAGGGCTCCCTGTTCAGCACACAGCACTTGGCTTCTATTCCCTTGTTGCATACAAGGTGTCCCCTTTTCCGGTCATGTAGGAAAGGGCTCGCTGTTCTATAAATAATGCAAGTGAGTTGTATCCTTTGGGACTTTGTAAGTAGCCTCCCATCAAGGGACCCCTCTGGGGATACTGTGGATTCTGTGCACCTACCATGCAGTTGTCCATTTCTAAGTTCCTATGAGTTGGATGCCTATTTTGGGCACTTAGAAGCCACTCCTTATTCTGCGAATTTTTGATGAGGCTTCCCATTTTGGGCACTTTGGATGTGTCTCACCTTTCCGGCATCCAATAGGTGGCTTCTTGTTCTTTGGGGCAACAGCTGAGAACCCAGATAGGAAAATTAAAAAGCATTTGTGGCTTATTGCAAAGAGAATAGCCATAAATTTAAAATTATTAAAACAAAAGAAATGTTTTTAGAAAGAGGATTTTGCTAAGGGCGCATTTACGGCTACTGATGAGCTAAGTGATAAGGTCAAGGAATTATACTACCTGGCAGTACAATTATTTCAAGGAAGAGGATAGACCCCCCAAGACATAAAAAATCCCTGCCTCCTTTGCACGTTTCATTGGAGCACAATGTTATTCACTATCTACAATAGGCCCAATTGCGTTGCTGCTCGGTTGGATACATACCGGACAACATTGGCCAATGCTGTGTCTTGTGTTGCGGAGATCAGGTATTATGTTAATAGTGGATCTCTTATATTTAAAGATAACCTATGTTAAATAATAGGTTTAGGTTTAGGTGTCCCTTAGAGTGTCCCCCAGAGTTGCTCTACTGTACTTCATCTTGAGCTGGGTGTGGTCCCTATATATATCATAAATAGAGATGCACACCTTAGAGTACCTTAAAATGGAAAGAGCCTTCGGTGTTGGGTGCTTTTTAATCTGAACCAAATGCTAGATCCAGGAAATATTGTAAATAATCTATGAGGAACTGAACACAAGTATAAGAAGGGGCACCTGGCTACTCCCTGATCTACCCAGGTAACAATATATCTATATACATGCAAATGATGAATTAATGTACATTCAGCAGTGCCGGCGGACTGACGGACACTATGTTAGGCAGGCTGTTAGGGGAGTTTTCCTAAGGTCCAACTGGCAGTAAGACTTTAGTAATCTATCCCAGTGGTTTGTAGATCCCCAACTCTTAGTATCAGTCTGTACTAGGTCAGGACCTTGGTAGAGTCGGAAGAGCAGTCAGGCTTATTTTACACGTATATTTAGAGAAAAAGTATATATTTATTATATTTACACAAGAACCACTTAAAAATACTTCAGACATTTACGTTAGAACACTTACGAATACTTGATAGTACACTTCAAATGGCACTTTCCCTTTTGTGTTTGTTCGCGGTTACATTTGTAGCAACGTTAGAAAGGGAAAAGACAATGTTATTGTATTATGGGTTATTGCACACTCATGGGGTTTTCAACTGTTTATACAGTGATACATTTGCTCTAAAAACACATATAGTAAAGTCACTTAAAGGGAGGGAAATGGTTAGTTAGTGTAGCATGAGCTAAGTTCAAGGTTCTAGAGATGGTTTCTTCGCCTAGTAAGTGTTTTAAATCCAAAAACGGAACCCTAGCTAATGGCAGTACGAAGAGGGTTTGAAGTCTTGACAATCAGCGAATTATGAAGAGTTCCTGTGGATTTCTTCCATTGTCTAGAGTTATTGAAGCAGCAAGTTAATAACTAACAAAAGAGACTTTAAAACGGACTCGGGAAGGGGACACAAGCAGCGGCTTGGGTCAGAGGTAGGAGGGGGTTGTCCTGGACACCTCTACGTGCACTTCAACGCTCTGGAGTGACTTCTTGTAAGCAGTACCTTTTTCCCCACAGTACCTTAGGTTAGAAGAAAATGTTCATGCTGAATGCTCCGCGATGGTGCAGCTTTGGACCCGACCTCTGGATTTCTTGGTCTGGTGACTGAAGGCAGGACAATGGACGGAATCTCTCAGCAGCAGTTTCGAGAGAGGACCTGTGGCATGCCTTTCAGCAACTTCTTGGTTCACTCTGCGATTTTGGCGCCTTTTCTGCAGCACCAAAAAAGGACGCAGATCACCCGGTCAATCTTCTTCGCTTCTTGCAGTCCCACACTCTGGTGAGGGGGTCTGGGTGAGTTGGATCGGATCTCTGGAGTGTCCTTACTGGTGCAGCTAAGGTTTGCACCGTTACAACCTTTCCACTCAATGTACTCGAAATGGGCAGTAAATGGAAGAAGTGGTCTAGAAGTCCAGCAAAAAGTGCTCAGGGTTTCACTAGGAGAGGAGATGAAGCATAACATGTGTACATCTCCCTAACACAGGCCCACTACCCGCCGCATCAGTACCTGAGTGACTTACAACAAGATTACACCAGTAGAGGTGAAGCCACTGGCCCATGTGGTACAAATAAAGAAATACAAGAGACACTTTGAAATCCAGACAAATATTCCAGATTTTCACTCAGATGTGCATGAGACCAAAGTGCACAACTTTGTATCACAGGTTACCTCATTGAGAGAGACAACAAAACTATCTTCTGTCCTGATGAGGGCCGATGAAATAGGAGCACTATCCAACTGCGCAATAGGCTGAAACACTTATTGATATGGCAGGGTTTAACATAAAGATTGCCAAATTGGCCGACGAATGAGGCAGTTACATTTAGATGGCCCCAATGGAGTTTAGAGCAGCTGTTTGCATATATATAGGAGTCACATTTTGTGTTTTCAATTTTCTTTTATTGTTATGCACATGTAATGCACAATGCTTCTTTTCCTGTGGAACACAGACTAGTGTATTGTATTGTTTTGTAAGTTTTTATACTTGTCTTTATACATACATTACAAGAATGAAAGGAGTGGATCTTATCCGTGATTGCCATGATCATTTGCATTTATGAGCAACTGAACATACATTTTTGGTTTCAGGATAAAATTACCCATGTAGGGTCCCCTATGCAACCAAAGGTGAGAGGGTCTACCCTGAGAATAACCAAATTCCAGGATAGGAATTGTATTTAGATGTGATGTCCCAACATTCAGAGAATTTTGGCTGGGAGCTTTGCACCTGGTTGGCAGGTGGAAAAAATCCTGTTAGAAGAGACTGGTTATCTGGGTCTTTCTGCCATTTAAGGTGTGCCCATGGCAAAAACACCTGCCATTCCTGATTTCCTGCTATATGCAGGAGAAGGGGTAACATGAAGCTTGTGCAGGTTGGGAGGACGATTTGGGGGTAAGGCAGGTACAGGGGATACCCCTGAACAAAGTAACTTATATATCAACTAGCAAACCTTAAGCAAGAATGAATTCAGACCCCTTGTGATAGAATCAGGGTCCCGGTCAGTCCAGCTGGCATTCTATTGTGCTCAGAATTTGTAGATATTGTAGGAAGAACTCCCTCTAACAAGTAGCGCAAACACTTTAAAGTTATGTCTCATGTTTTTTTAGGGATGGACGTAAAATGAGGTTAAAATGTATTTATTGGAAAGTGTTTGGTTTATATATTGTAAGTTGTATACCCTTGAGCATTGGGTGCAACGTCTGACATTGCAGCACTGGGAAATTATATAATACAATAAATACGATTTTTTTTAAAAAAAACATTAATTAAGAATTGGTGATGATGAGTGTCTCTTCAGTCTTTTTCTTCTCTTGCTTGCAGACATCCTCCAGCACCTGGTGGACAGTAAGCACCTGGCAGTTTACCACAAAGGCCGTTTTTTTAAGGTCTGGCTCTACCACGGTGGACAGCTTCTGAACCCACGTGATCTAGAGATGCAATTTCAGAGGATCCTGGATGACCCCTCACCTCCGCAGCCTGGGGAGGAGCAGCTGGCTGCACTCACTGCTGGAGACAGGTAGGAGGAGCAGGGAATGCACTGATGTCAGCTCCAGAACCCTGGCTTTGAACCTGCATCCCACGGCACATAATGCACTCTTTAGGGCCTCATCACTAGTTGGGCGGTATCCCGGCAGTATTACCACCGGGATTCCGCTCGGCTAATAACGTTACTGCCACCCGGTCCGGCGCTATTAGGTGCTGGGGTATTCCCCATTCCCCATTGGGTCCATTGCACCCAATGGGGCATTTTTAGCGCAATTAGCACACGCTAATTGCACCTAAAAATGGGCTTTGAATTGGCCCATTTACCCCCAGAGCTGGGGGTAAATGCTGCCAGACTCATGATTGGGCGGACCCTTAAATGCGGTGGTAATAATGTTACCGCTGCATTTAAGGGCTACCGCCCAACTCGTGATGAGGCCCTTAGTCATCCTCACAGTCCATCCATCATCAGGGCCTTCGCATACGGGAGACTGCCAGAAGATCTATTAGGAGTGCCCCTTCGCTGCTTAAAGATCCATCAGGGTAGCTTTCCACTGCTCTAGGGGCCTTGGTACTGGACCTGATAGTTTGATATTAGCCTGCTTACAATACCCCTAAGGACAGCCACGGGGTTGCACCTAGACATCCAGTAGCCTGGCATTGCAACTAGAAGAAAGCGCAGCCAGGTTAACACATGTGGTACACTTAGAACAATCTCACTTACAATGTTAAGCCCGCCCATGACGCTCAAAGATATATGTTCCTAACCCTCCATTGCACTTAGAACTGCTTAAGTTAGCGATTGGAATGCACAGTGGTTACATGCAGCTTGTCTTGCTATAGTGCGTAATAGCCTGCTTTTGTTAGCATTTATAGAACATGGAAAATATGTTGTAAGACGATAAAGGCAACCAGTCTGTTGCACTCAGAGAATCCCATTAGCCTAGCTTCTATGGTAGCCTGTTTATCCCACCTAGAAGATGTTCTAGGACAACCACTCTATTGCACTAGGAGGTAGCTGGCCTTTTCTTCCTCACAGAAGATCGGATGACACAGCAACATCAATGATAAGCTCCACCTGAGTTTAAGGTATTTATAAACGCACCACTTCAGTGGACATCTGCCGCAGGCACAGGTATCCATCCACACACTTTAAAATGCAGCTATGACTGTGACAAATTTGGTCTAGCTGGTCACGTAACCGCTTCGCACTGAAGCACCAGATTTGCCTCAATACCTCTGCCATTAGAATACAGCAACAACCTACGATAAATTTGGTCTAGCTGGGTACATATTGAGTCTCTTGGACTAGCGCTCTGTCGTGACCTCCCACAGCAACCACCCATGTGCTTGATCACTTGGGTCGGTTACTGGAGCCTAGCCAGCCCTCCTTAGTCCTTATCTTGGCCAACTGCAAACTCGCATCTTAATTCTGCTGGGCTTTGGTCCCCGAGGGCATTAGGACCACAAAGTGCGATGAGGCCATACAAATGGGAAAAGGCGCTATATTAATGACTACTACAATACAATACAAACAATAGCCTTTCAAATATTCAGCACATCTTCTGCCCTCTGCTAGTGTCTTTCGTATGCATTTTGGCCTTTCTAAAAAAAAAGGTATTTCTATATCTGACAGGTCTGCACCTTTATTTTTAAAGGAAACATGTTTTAGTGGGCATCATCCTCTGCCATTGGGGCCATGTGAAGTTAGGAAAAACGAGAACTGCTGCCTGGGAATTTTGTCTCAATGGGCACCCTTATTCCGCTAAAAGGTGTCCATTCTAGTGCGCAAAATCTTTGCTAAAGGGGGCCATGCTATCTCAGCGGTCACTGCGCATTTTCAGAATAAAGTACTGCATCTGAAAGGGAGGCATTTTATGCCAGTGGGGCCATGAGAATCTAGGAAGATCCCAGTGCGGGGGAAATTGGCATTGTAGGTAGATGATTTTCTCATCTTAAAGGGTACCACATTCTTCCAAATATATTATATCAGTGGACATAGATTTTGGTAAAGGGCACCAGTGTATCTCAGAGTTCTTTCAAACTGAAACATTGTATCTCACAAAACAGCAGCTCATGCCAATGGGGGTCTTGTGAATCTATGAAAAGTGCTGTTCTGAAGAAATCACATTGCATATTAATACAGCCTTCCTCCGTCAATGCAGCACCACCTGCTAAAAACATAATACCTCAAAAGGCAAAATGTTCTAATGGGAACAGTCGAATGTTAGAGGGTAGCGCATTGCGCTAAAGGACATAATTTTGTTTTAAGGCAATATAGTTCTTGGAGATCCAAACCTTCTGTTACAAGGAAACATTAACCCTCCGGGGAATCACCTTCTGCAAAAAACAGTGTTCAAGGGAAATATTGTATCTCAAAGGGCAGCACCTTATGGTAAAGGGAGTGACTGTACCTCTGAGGACAGAGCCCACCCTTGAAAGAAAATATTCAGTGGCAGCAGCAGCTTCCGGTGCCAGGGTTGGGGGGAGATAATAGGGCACAAACCAGAGGCTGGGGGCGCATTGGGCAGCCCTAGATCCGTCACTGGAAATATTGTATCTCAAGAGGGTTTCCCTTATGCTAAAGGGAAGTGTCGGGTCTTTGAGGGCAGAACAAGCCGCTATATGGAAATATTATATCATAAAAGGTAGCAATGTATGGTAGAAGATGGGATGCCCCTCAGGGCAGGAACCCGTGTTAAAGTGAAATATATATAGAAATGATGCACCTTATGGTAAAGGGAAATGCTGTATCTTTGAGGGGTGAACCAGCTCTTATTGGAACATATTGTATATCAGAGGGCAGCACCTTATGGTAAAGGGTGATGCTGTATCTATGAGGGTAGCACTCATTACTAAAGGGAATTATTGTGCTTCATAGGGCAGACCAATATGCCAACAGGAGATGCTGCATTTCTGAGGGCCGCATCCACTGGGACAGGCAAATATAGTATCTCGGCGGGCAACACCCCATTGTAGAGGAAGATGCGGT
The DNA here is from genome assembly GCF_040938575.1 of Ambystoma mexicanum. Taxonomy (NCBI): domain Eukaryota; kingdom Metazoa; phylum Chordata; class Amphibia; order Caudata; family Ambystomatidae; genus Ambystoma; species Ambystoma mexicanum. The sequence goes on along the minus strand of NC_090936.1, from coordinate 969,776,264 downwards.
ATCTCTGAGGGCGGAACCTTCTGTGAAAGGGAAACATTGTATCTCGGAGGGCATTATCCCGTGGCAGAGGGAAATGCTGTATCTCTGAGGGTAGAACCTGGTGTGAAAGGAAAATATTGATCTCGACGGAGGGCAGCAACCCATTCTAGAAGGAAATTCAGTATCTCTGATGGTGGAACCTTCTGTGTAAGGGAAAAATTGGATCTTGGAGGGCCTTATCCCGTGGCAGAGGGAAATGCTGTATCTCTGCGGGTGGAACCTGGTGTGAAAGGAAAACATTGAGGAAATGCTGTATCTCTTGAGGATAGAACCTGGTGTGAAAGGAAAACATTGATCTCGTCGGAGGGCAGCAACCCATTCTAGAGGGAAATTCAGTATCTCTGATGGTGGAACCTTCTGTGAAAGGGAAACATTGTATCGCAGAGGGCATTATCCCATGGCAGAGGGAAATGCTGTATCTCTGAGGGTAGAACCTGGTGTGAAAGGAAAACACTGAGGAAATGCTGTATTTCTGAGGGTAGAACCTGGTGTGAAAGGAAAACATTGATCTCGTCGGAGGGCAGCAAACCATTCTAGAGGGAAATTCAGTATCTCTAATGGTGGAACCTTCTGTGAAAGGGAAACATTGTATCTCAGAGGGCATTATCCCATGGCAGAGGGAAATGCTGTATCTCTGAGGGTCGAAGAACCTGGTGTGAAAGGAAAACATTGATCTCGTCGGGGGCAGCAACCCATTCTAGAGGGAAATTCAGTATCTCTGATGGCGCAACCTGCTGTGAAAACGAAACATTGATCTCGGAGGACAGCCCCCCATTGTAGAGGGAGATTCTGTATCTCTGAGGGCGGAACCTGCTGTGAAAGGGAAACATTATATCTCGGAGGGCAGTGCCCCATGGGAGCGGGAGATGCTGTATCTCTGGCGACAGACTCTTTCAGTAATGGGCGATGCTGTATCTCTGAAGGCAGCATCCATTGTAAAAAGGAAATATTTTATCTCAGATGGAAGCACTTTATTGTGAAAACATAAAAATAATATGAGGCCGGGAAGCCCAAAAGAAACACACCAACACAGGTTACAAAGAACATACAAGTGCTTTATTTAAAAGCTACAACAGTTACCAAAGTCAATTGACAAACGGATAGCTATTCGGCTCTCAGAGTAACGTAACAAACTTCAACGAAGGTTCGATGAATTAGTAAGAGAGACCGTACATTGGAATACTTGGGTCTTTTATATGATTTGTCCAGCCCTTGGCCAACCCCCTCGCGGGTTAACCATTCTAGGGATCGGGCCTAAGGGTTCCTAGCCAGGTCAATCCTATAATTTATGCATTTTGATTAGTTTCGCTGATATAGTTGTACATTTACACATAGGTCAGCAATAGGACAAGGTCTCAGTTCGCGACCCCAACAAGTGGCCTGCAGGCATATTAACTATTCGTGTGTGCGGAGGTCACAACAGCCAGAATCTTACTCAGAATGTCATTCGGCCTCCATTTTGATATTCAGGGTGACTTCCACATTACAAGAGAACCTAAAATGGCAGCTTAATGCAAGATGGCGACTTACATTACTTTCTCTAAGGTCAAGACCTTGCCGCGGAGTTTGTTCGGATATGATGTTTTAGACATCTTGGCGTAGGCCAATACACATACAATTGCTACGATAGGAGGCATAATATTGTTTCAATTCCGACAGACCCTCGTTTTGGCCTATGCCAAGTGCTAATATCATTTCTAATACTTTTGCAAATAACTCCATGCATTGTCGTCCATACATCCTGAATCATCATCTGTAATGTCTATAGCAATTAGGTAATTCATCAGAACCTCTTGTAACACAAACTCTTTAGATGCTGTATCTGGGGTGTACATTCTGTGCCCTACTGTGCTCACTGCTTGAGCACAACATCCCCCTAGCATTACACATATACTAGGTAGACATTGAAAACAGCAACAAAGGAATAGCAGGATCCCCAAAATAACCAGAATGACAGAAAGCACCTTCCAACCCCAAGATCGTAGAGAATCCCAGAACCAGGCGCTAATATTCCAATCTCCCACAGGAACATGCACTTCAGAACTAAGGATGTGCAAGTTCTGTATTGCTTTGAAAATTGTCGGCGAGGAATCTGGTACGAAAACACAACAAGCGGACCCCACTAATTTGCATACTCCACCACGTTCTGCCAAAATGACATCTAATGCCATCCGATTTTGGAGTGCTACCAATCTTATTGCCTTTTGTTCTAATGTCATATTGTAGAGTATATCCGTGGTCCGGTTGATGGTTCTCTCCAGTACTCTTGCTAGTCCTCTAATGTTTTCAGAGTTTGCTGTCTGTCCCCAAAAGGGCACAACTGATTTTGCTATATCTCCCAATACTTGCCCAGGGGTATCTCCATTCTCGTCCCGCCGTGGGCGAGCCTTAGAAACCTCCAATGTACTAGCTACAAATACCCCAGGTAACAGGATTCCTAAATAACAGGTTCCCTGCCAATCCTTGGGCAACCAGGGAAATGCTGAACTACCACAAACGAAATAAACAGGCCCCCCTACATACAGAGGCCGGTTTACTCCAGTCAAATTTACAATGTTCATACAACCTTAAAAATCTCCCATTGGCCGAGTGCCATTTCTTTGTACACAAAAGGGGACTGAATCAAGGCTATGATTTGTAGAGTAGGAAGGATGCACGGCGTCCTTATTGCCTATCGGAGCCATTTTAAAGGACATTAGAGTTTGAAAGGGAAGAGATAGTTTATCAGACGGCCTAATAGAAGCAACATTAGGTTTACTTCTATTTGCAAAAAGCGAGCATCCCAGGGGAGTCAATTCACGTTCTCGAAATCATTTAAATTAGTTCCATCAAAGTTCCCTGAGATGCTATCATTCCAACGGCCAAAGAATAGTGCTCTAAGAGAGGCATAGCAAGCAGTCGTTAAAGGTAAAGGGTGAATATACCATCCTAGCCCCTTGTTCCCATGTTGCGGTAAATGAGTGCAAATCCAACAATTACTCTTATTAAAAATGGCATGTGTTGCATTCATTACTATCATTAAAGTGTTATTATGATACTTTCGTCTATGCTGGGAGTCTCTAGGTGACAGAGTGTGAAGGTGTACAGAGGGAGTCAAAGCAGTAGGTACAATCTCAATTGGCAGTAGAGGTTTTAGAGGGTAAATTTCTTCGAAGTACCAAAGTCCCACAGCAGTAATTACACAAATTCCAATTATTATTAACACAACACAGCAGTACGTTTTCGGGGCCCAGGCACATTGTTCGTTGTCCGAGTTGGTCACCCCCCTATTTACAAGTCCAGTGCGGGGAGCAGCGGTGGAGGTGGCAGGCATTGCAGTTTCTCAATCGACGACCCCAATGTTTGTGGCTGGCGACACTACGGTCGCGCGACTTCTTAGTCCTTCCCAACCCTAGCCAGCAGAATCCCTTTTTTTTTTCCTTTTGTTCGAAAGGAACTTTCTTTTACAAGAGAAAACTTTTAATCACTTCTTCTTTCCAAATGCACGGAAAGACCTGTGCCGTAGTTCTATTTTCTTCGTCGAAGGTCGTACCTAGTGGTACCCAAAACTGTTTGATCCGGAAACAAGGTAACGTCACTTTCTGGGGGAAGCGATGTATCGGAGGCGACGGAAGTCGCAGAACTTGAAACAGTGTTTTCCGGAAGTGACTTTTCCAAAGAGTGCGGAGATGAAATGGACTGTTCCCCAAGCTCCACGGGCTCAGAGGAATTCTCCGACGCACTTACAGCGCTGTTTGCTATTCCAGGATCAGAGATTGTAGCATCAGCGAGGGGTTCTGCTTCTTCTGTAACGTGTGGCGTCGGGTGAGGAAGTTTCATGACATGCGTCGCGTGGATCCAGTGTTTTTTCCCAGCCACCCGCACTGCTGTCCGAGTGACCAACAGCACCTGGTAGGGTCCCCACCAGCGAGGAGCGAGACAGGAAGACCTTTCGTAGGCCTTCACTAGGACCCAACTTCCAGGCTGAATATCGTGTCCTGGGCCCGTAAACCGTACAGGTAAAGCCGATTGGACCTGATGATAAATGAAATACAGGTTTTTAGTCAACTGGTTGCAGTAGTCTACGAGCAATACATTTTCCACCTCCCTCAGGGCTTTAGGCTTCGGAAGACCCCAAATGTTAGCAGGTCTCCCCATCACTACCTCAAATGGAGAAAGCCCGGTCTTAGTTTGAGGTGTGGTACGCATGGCTAATAATACAATAGGTAAGGCATCTGGCCATTTCAATTTGGTGTCGGCACATGTTTTTGCAAGCTTATTCTTTAAGATACCGTTATGTCTCTCTACCAACCCAGCACTTTGAGGATGTCTAGCTGAGTGAAATAGTTTTTCAATGTGCAACGCTGTGCATATCTGCAAAATTACTGCTGCAACAAAATGGGGACCATTGTCCGACCAAATTACCCTTGGAAGCCCAAATCGTGGAAAGAATTATTTTACCATAGTCTTTGCAGTGGTCATGGCAGTAGCATCTTTAACGGGGAAAGCCTCGACCCATTTACTAAAAGCACAAATAATCACAAGAACATATTTTAGATTGTTACACCGTTCCATCTCAATAAAATCAAAGTGGATGACCTCGAAGGGAACAGAAGGGGGCCCAAAGCTACCCCTTGGAGTTACTGTCCCCTTCCCCACATTGTGCTGTAAGCAAATCATACAATTCTGAAAATGTCGCTGTGCAGTCTTCAAAATTTTATCATTCACCCAGGCTTGTTCTAGCATCTTCGTGATCTGTTGAGCACACACATGCTTAGGACCGTGTGCCATCGTAACCGTTGCCAGCACATATGAATCAGGGAGCAACCATTTTCCTTCAGATGTATCCACCCAACACCCATCATCATCCAGTTTCCCCATTCCTTCGGCCCACCTTTTAGACTCTTCTAATGTGGCATCAGTTTGAATATCTCACACAGACCCAATACCCTCATCCATTACATAGGCATCTTTTGTTTCCCTTAGAGCATACATGTCTGCGCTAAGGTCTGTAGCCGTTTGCCTGGCTTTCTGGTCAGCAAAAGTGTTCCCTTTTCCCACATCATCTATGACCTTACGATGTGCTGCACATTTGATGATCGCTAACTGCCTAGGGAGTGAGAGGGCCGAGAGCAATTGCACTATCAGGGGACCATGCTGGATCTTGGTCCCATGTGAGGTTAGGAACCCTCTTTCCGACCAGAGCCTCCCAAAGTTGTGAGCCACCCCAAAGGCGTACTGGCTATCAGTATATACGTTTACTATACGCCCTTTGGAGAGTTCACAAGCTCGTGTCAATGCTATAATCTCTGCAGCCTGCGCGGAGTTATGCGGAATTCTCTTAGTTTCAACAACCGTACTCAACGTAGTAACTGCGAAGGCAGCTGTAGATGTACCATCTGGGAGTTTGAAGCAGGAGCCATGACAAAACAGCTCCCCTTCTGCATTGCCCAAAGGAGTATCTATAAGGTCTATCCTGCTCTTCGTTTCCTGTTCAGTAGTAAACAGGCAGTCATGTAATCCTTCATCACCGCAAGCAGTATTTTGCGGGAAAGGTAGAAGTTCAGCCGGATTAAGAACACAACACCTCTTAATTTGAATGTGAGGGGCAAACAGAATTAATTCATACCTTGTTAGCCGTGCAGAGGTGAGGTGTTGCGTTTGGGTTTTATTCAATAGGACATCTACAGAGTGAGGTACCATCAAAATTAAATCATGGCCTAGGACCATTCCCTCACTCTGTTTTACAGACGCGGCAGCAGCAGCGACAGCTCGCAAACATCTTGGCAAAGCGCATGCGACAGGATAAAGGGCGGAGGAGTAGTAGCCGCACGGCCTATTCTTCCCTCCGTGTTCCTGTGTTAACACAGCCAAAGCACATCCATCATATTCATGCACAAACAACACAAAGGCCTTGTCATAATTTGGAGTACCCAGAACTGGTCCAGAGCATAACGCGGTTTTGAGAAGCTCAAATGATCGTTGATGTTCCGATTTCCATGGCAGTGGCAGAGAAATGCCCTTCTTCGTCAAAGCCAACATCGGTTTTATCACTAGTGAAAAGTTCGGGATCCACAACCTACAGTAAGAAGCCATACCTATTAAGGCTCTGACTTCCTTCTGTGTATTTGGAACAGACATGCCAGAAATGTGTTTTATTCTTTCAGGTGTCAATCTTCTCACCTCCTTTGACAGGAGGTAGCCTAAATAGGCGACCTCCTGACAAAAATATTGACATTTTTTGAGCAAAGCTTTATGACCATTTTTAGCTAGATGAACAAGCAACAGTACAGTGCCTTCCTTACAAGCACTTTCAGAATCTGCAACCAAAAGCAAATCATCGACATACTGAAGCAGTGTACAAGTAGGTGGCAATTCAAGGGTGTGGAGCTGCTCTTTCAAAGCTCTACTATAAATGCTTGGACTTTCAGTATACCCTTGAGGTGCTCGAGTAAATGTAAATGAGCGTCCTCCCAAGGTGAACGCGAACAAATATCTACTCTCTTTGTGTATAGGAATGCTAAAGAAAGCATTTTTTAAATCCACAACACTAAAGTGTGTAGCCGTAGCAGGGATCATTGTTAGTATCGTTTTTACATCAGGCACAATTGGAAATTGTGGGGCGACAACTTTGTTAATAGCACGGAGATCAATTATGAACCGGTATGGAATTGCATTGTCACCTTTCTTGTATACAGGCAAAATCGGGCTGTTACATAAACTACCTGCAATCTCCTCAATCACCCCTCGATGCACAAAATCGGAGACAATGTACTTCAAAGCATGCTCGCCCTCAACTGATATTTTATACTGCGGAATGCGTGGTAATTTAACTCCACGTTTCAAAATTATATTGATGGGCTCAATCTGTAGTACCCCGACATCATTGTCGTCAACTGCCCATAAACATTCCGGAACAACGCTAAACTCAGGAGGCAATGGTCGAATCAGAAACTGGGAAGTTGCTGTGGTGAAACCGTCAGTCGTACTCCATCAGAGGAACAATGAATTATTGCATTCAATTTCTTCAACAGATTTAACCCCAGCAAATTCTCTCCACAGTTCGAAGTCAGAAGGAAGGAACAATGGTCCGTAAAGGGACCCAAAGAGACAGACACCGGTGAAGAAACCAGACAAACAATTGGTATACCAGAAAACCCTACAGAAACATTTGTTTGCCCTGACAGTGGAATGTTTGGAACCCGAGAATGATCAATTGAGCTCTTCTGTGCTCCAGTGTCTATCAAAAACTGGTGTTTCCTATTCCCCACTAACAATTCAACGTAGGGACCTTTCTGATTAACGGGAATAGGTGAAGTTTCCAAACCCTGCTTCGGGCAGTCCTAACGAAATAAAATGTCGTCGGAAGGAAGCTCTTCAGAAAGGTAGGCAGCAGAAGGGTGATCAAATATGTTTCTTGCGTCCACACTCGAAGTCTGATTTTCCTGTGAAAAAGGTTGCTGAGGATCTTGTGAAAACTGACCTCTATCAGGGCCCCCTGCTCCAGGGTGACTTCTAGGTTGTCTACCCATACTCCCAAACGCATTGTTTGACCTTTGTCGAAGGACGGGGCACTGTGCTCACCAATGAACTTCCTGGCGGCAATAGGCACATTGATTAATATTTACAGAACCCAAAGGAGCGTTTCCTTTTGGGACATACTGACCTCTGGTCTGTGTCGTACCTCCTCTGGGGTTTCTAACAATTTGTTGTAACAATACTTTAGTCTTCAGATCTCCTTTCCTCTTCTCTATTTTCTCCTTTTCATTATTAACACGGTTCTCATAATACTGAGCCATGTGCAAACTTCAGATTGAGATTTTGCCTGCCAAGCGCTCTCAGAGGACATAATCTGTGACTGGATGTCAGGCAACAATCCACATACAAATTTGTCCACGAACAACCTTTTCCCAGACTCTGTACCCAAGTCCTGTCCACTGAAGTCAGAAAATACCTGTTCGAATCAATTAAAGAATTCGGTGGCGCCTTCAGTTTTTCCTTGAACACAGGCCGTAAGCTTGTCCCAAATAATTATTTTCTCTGGAATTATAGTTTTTAATTTTGCGACAATTCTATCAGGCAAAGTAAGTATTACCTGAGGTGGTTTCTCACCAGCTGGTCTTTCCTCATCAAACCTGGTCATGTTAGCCCACGTATCTCCCAACCCTGGCACATCGTCTATTGTCCGAACCTGCTTCCATAAATCTACGGGTAGGAGTACAGGGAATAGCAAGTCAATATCACTTAAGGTGAACACAGAGGACTGCAAAACGGACTCTATCTCTTTGTAAAACCCTGTCGGGTTTTTCCTGATATCGGGAATTGATTGTCTAATAGTGTTCACTTCCTGTCGTGAAAACGGGACGTGAACAAATTGCGATACATAATGCGCAGGGATATCCACAGCGGGTGCACCAGTCCCAGCGTTAGCAGGAATCTCAACCTTTGGGACAAATGTCGGAGGAACCTCTCTCATAGGCAACTGAGATATAGGTAACTCCGACCGCTTATTAAGCAACAGAGCCAGGTCGACCGCTAAGGCAGTCGAAGAAGTGTCAGGCGAAAAAGCCCTTTTACAAATCCCAAATGACTCTATAGGACAACTAACCTTCTTCCTTACACATTCTTCCTGCAGGTACTGTACCATTACCTGAATCACCTTCCTTTGCATTTCTACTGTATACTGACTATACGTGTCATATACTTCATCTGGCGGAATCGATGAATCCGAGATCCATCGAATCGCATCTTTGGTATAAATTTGTACTTCTTCAGGTGCCGATCTACGACACGGAAGGAACCGTTTCTGTACATACATACTGTCGTCTTCATCATCCTCATCTCGTGATTTTTCAAAGTCCCTCCTATACTCAAAAAATCTTTCAACATGACCATGTACTTTCTTCTCTGTGTCCCTCGAAAGTGCTAAAGCATTTAGATCCCTCACCCCTTGTGGGAGATCCGAATTTTGTAATCTACCCCACATCACACATAAATGAGTCCCCAAACCTTCGATAAAAACATTTTTTTCGGGAAAACTGTTCAAATTCGATAATGTGGAAAAAACATTAACTTGATCACCTTTCTCCATACAGTGCTTCGCTCATGCAAAGAATTCCCGTTTCTTGTCTGCAGAAAAAGTATTACGAGTGACAATCTTTGACCCCGCACCCTGATCAACTTTAGTCAATACGGAACCACTCGAGAGCGGAGGTGCGGGCAAATTCAATAAGGGTGCAACTATCGGCGCAGGAGGAAGGGGTGGTGCAATAGGTGGAGGAACAACAACTAAAGGAATAGGAACAATAGGTTGTACAGGGGGAACAGGAATAACAGCAGGAACAACAGCAGGAATGGGCAGAGCACCCGGGAGAGGATCATACGGAGGTGGCGCAGAGGCACCAGGCCTGCGTTCGTTTAACAATTTTTCAATAAATTCTTCAGAAACATGGAAATCTTTAGAGGGATACATTTTCTGGATTCCGAGTGAAAAAGCCCTATCCATATTTTTAACTGACTCTGAATGTTTTTCCTAATCATATAACAACGCCTTTTCGGCATTTGTTTTATGACGGCGTCCATGTTTATCCCTACTTTTAAGCTGCTGCAATGCTTCTTTTTTCCAATTCTGCAAAACATCAAAGGCTGCAGGTCTGGCCTTCTTTTTTAGCAAGACCGATTCTAGGTATTCAATACGGGGGATCTCAAAACTACCATTGATTGGCCACTGAAATTCGGAGGCATGTCTGGTTTGTCTGTGCCAAATATCATTAAATACTATACTTCCAATGCCATACTTACAGTACATAGTACATGCCGGCGACCCCTCCTGTGGTGCCGGGCGGCTAAATTCCAAAGATTGTGGATCGCTGCGGAACAGAGCCCTAAAGCAGCTAGACAATTTCCTAGGCATTTCACAGAAAATTGGTGTTACCTGGTCAATAATTGTGTCTGCAGATACAATACGCCAAATTCAAATTGTCAGGGTTAAATTAAGAGCCGGGTCACGACTACACCTGACCAAACCTAAGGAGGACCGTACGGTTTACCAAAGAACTTACCTAACGAATTTTACCTTGTGTTCGGTGGTTTTGACAAATCTGCCCGCCTCAAAAATGGACCCTCGTCAAGATGCCGTGTCAGACCACATGACTATCGTCCAAGGATCGTATCGTGCAGCGCTGCCGAGGTATCGCGTCTCGTTCGGTCGGGCCCGCAGTATCACACCGTCCGATCCCGGTTCGATAGTCTGCGTCAACCTTCAATGATCCGGCATCAATCTTGAGGGTCCCTGTTCGGGCGCCAACTGTGAAAACATAAAAATAATATGAGGCCGGGAAGCCCAAAAGAAACACACCAACACAGGTTACAAAGAACATACAAGTGCTTTATTTAAAAGCTGCAACAGTTACCAAAGTCAATTGACAAACGGATAGCTATTCGGCTCTCAGAGTAACGTAACGAACTTCAACGAAGGTTCGTTGCATTAGTAAGAGAGAACGTACATTGGAATACTTGGGTCTTTTATATGATTTGTCCAGCCCTTGGCCAACCCCCTCGCGGGTTAACCATTCTAGGGATCGGGCCTAAGGGTTCCTAGCCAGGTCAATCCTATAATTTATGCATTTTGATTAGTTTCGCTGATATAGTTGTACATTTACACATAGGTCAGCAATAGGACATGGTCTCAGTTTGCGACCCCAACAAGTGGCCTGCAGGCATATTAATTATTCGTGTGTGCAGAGGTTACAACGGCCAGAATCTTAGTCAGAATGTCATTCGGCCTCCATTTTGATGTTCAGGGTGACTTCCACATTACAAGAGAACCTAAAATGGCGGCTTAATCCAAGATGGCGACTTACATTACTTTCTCTAAGGTCAAGACCTTGCCGCGGAGTTTGTTCGCATATGATGTTTTAGACATCTTGGCGTAGGCCAATACACATACAATTGCTACGATAGGAGGCATAATATTGTTTCAATTCCGACATTATGCCAACAGAAGATGTTGTATCATTTTACCATCTTTGAATGGTAAATTAATCTGCCACCACCACCACCAGGGATCAGATTCCAGCTGCTACAAGATGCCATTAACTTCAAAAGTCAGAACTGTGCACCATGTTCCCAGCGCCCTGTGCCGCACCTCCTGCCCTGATGCCTGCAAACCACTGCCAGTTATCACTCAGATGTAAGGCTGCATTGATGACCACAGCACATGACATCAGCGTGCGAGGACTGTGACCTGGAGCAAAGAGCATTACAGTAACATCTGTTCAAGGCTTTAACATACAGGTTTTTCTTCCATCAGTGGGTTTCTATTAAAGGCCTGAGGACCCTTCAAAACGTATCAGGTCAACTGAAACCTTGTGTCAGAGGATGAGCCCGAGAGTCTTCACAGCTCTAGGTACTGCACTGAAGTAATTGGCAAAGGCCAAGGCTCAGTGTCTATGTATATCAATGAGTTAAGAGACGGGGACGTCCTCCCTCAGCAGGAGACGGGCACCATAAAAAGTGGGTGTTAGAGACAATACAACTAAAAGATGCGATGGACCACCCTTTCTTGTTGGATATAAAATTATTTCTTTTATGGTTTTCTTCACTTTGTGCAAAGTCTCCTTGATCGAATCTAAATGTCATTCATCTAGGTGGGCTATGTCACATACCTTATTTTTTTATTTTTATTTATTTGCATTTTTAAAGCGCTTACACAGCCCAGGGGCATTGAGGCACTGTTACAGGAATATGTCTTATTTTCGTATTTATAACACGCTTAATACCCAGAGGTTTCTAAGCGCGGACCCGGAGATCGAACCTGTGTTGCTTCGTGTCGTCTTGTTTCCAAGGCGAGCACGTTGCCGCTGAGCTATCCTCCTGGGACAATACCTGCCTAGGACATTAGTATCTCTGCTACCTGGGTGGTCCCAGCTGCCTTTGTAATAATGCATTGCACATTGGCTAGGCTTCCCTTGAATGCAACCTCCTTTGTATGGGGACTTTTATCAGTCTTGTTCAGGTTTTAAACAACATTTTTCATAATAAAACAGTTGTGGAATCAGGGATCGGCCCCACTAGGGATATTGCTTTGTTATAGATTGTGCTTGAAGTACTGCACCAATGAAGTCCTGAGTGCAGTTTCCATTCAAGAGGGTGCATCTATTGAAACGTTTTAGCAGCCGCCCAATCACTAGTAAGAGCCTCGTTCGAACTTTTCCAGCTACTTCCTGGGAAATCACTTAAATGGGGATTCCACTCAGAAATCCCAGCTATTATTCAAGTATCTCGACAGGTCTGGTCTTGGCTTTGTCTTCTCCACCAGCTCTAAGGCAGGCAAGGCCATGACCATATATGACTCCATTGGTCTCCTTTCACCCAAAGGGGACAGCGCTTAGGTGGCAAAGTCACACTGGACATCACAGGAGAACGCTCTAGTGCATTTCTGCTGTGAAAGGGAAACATCCTGCAGATTCAACATGCTGAATTGCAATAATATTCCCGAATCAAGGTATATACTGACACCAGTTCAATACAGGTAACTCTAAAAAGGTCCGCTAAACATGGTCTATTGCGTCCACCTACTGACTTCCACTGTCTGTGGAAACCAAGACAATGTTACAATATATTCATATAAGGAAATCAGACACTACTATTCTTTATTTTATATAGAAAAGATGCCAAATTAGCTTTTTGCACAAACCAACATGTACTCACAAAATCATGTTCAGTATAAAATATACACTTTATTTTAAATTCATTCAGTTTCTAATAGAAAAATCTCACAATTTCATAAAAAACTTTTTTCTTTTTCTTTTTAAGTTTAGAACCCTACATCCAGGTCAGAAATACGAACACTTACTACACATAAATGCACAGTACACAAAAACCATTTGACATTTTCCTAAAAACCCAACAGCACCAACATTTTTAAAATAAAAATTCAAACCGTTTGTTGCGTTTGCATTTAACCCAACATGTTTGTCTAAAGACCTATTAATGTCAGACATTCATCAGGGGATCCTGTTGTCGACTTGAATTCCGTGAATGACCACTTATATCCTGGCAGAGGTAATTCTTATTAGGATTCGTTTTGAAGCACTGAAACGGTCATGTTCCAATATCCCATTCAATGGTAACAGAAATCTCAAATCCTTCTAAGTTGGATTTCTAATATTCTTCAACACCCTTTTTTAAAAATTCTTTTTGAAGCACTGAAACGGTCATGTTACAACAGGATCCCTTGAGGAATGTCTGACATTAATAGGTCTTTAGACAGAAACATGTTGGGTGAAATGCAAGCGCAACAAAGGGTTTGAATTTTTATTTTGAAATGTTGGTGTTGTTGGGTTTTTAGCAATATGTCAAATGTTTTTGTTGTAATATGCATTTATGTGTAGTACCTATTCGTATTTCTGACCTGGATATAGGGTTCTAAACTTAAAAAGAAAAAGTAAAACGTTTTTTATGAAATTGTGAGGTTTTTCTATTAGAAACTGAATTAATTTAAAATAAAAGTGTATATTTTATACTGAACATGATTTTGTGAGTACATGCTGGTTTGTGAAAAAAGCACATTTGGCACCTTTTCTATATACAATAAAGAATAGTAGAGTCTGATTTCCTTATATGAATATGCTGACACCTTCCAGGTAATCACATGGTCAACTCGCACAGGGGATGTCGACAGATGCCCTAGCACTGAGAGACACAGGGCATCTCGGGGGCACATCACATAGTCTTGTCCCTCTGTGAGGCCTATGATTAGAAGTGTTCAGGGGAAAGGAGTCAGCAAATCAGTCACAAAAAAGGCCTGTACAGCCTATGCCTTTCTCCTTCTCAGAGGGGGCATTTGGTAAAAGGATTGGCACTGGTGAAGAGGGTGCACCCCACCATTGTAAAGTGAGAATTAATGAAAACATACGAAAAGATTAAGTGAGGGCTGGGCATGGGAAAAAAGCTGAGAAACAAGTGGAGGAGGACGCCTGGGACAGAGGGAAAGGCGGGTGTCAGCATCTCTCTCCCCTCTACACAAAAAAGTGAAACACCAAAAAGAGGCTTTGAAAGTGTGTCAGAAATTCATCATAAAAGTCAGCATAACACCAAACCACCAACCATCAACCCTGCAGCCTACGTAACCTTCCTTTGTCTGCACTGTTTCTGTTTTGTAGTGACTCAGTACTGATTCGGTAGGATGCAGGCTGTGGGGGTGAAATTAAATAATATATAATCAAAACCATTGGGAAGGACTTTGGTAAATGTTCTTTGATAATCTATAACAGTTCCCTGAGTCTCAGAGTGAATGTGGATAAATGCTGTGTAATCATCTCTTGTAATACCTTTTTCTTTGTCTCTTATCTGGCTTACCTTCTACTGTGTTTCTTCTCTCTCCCTCTCTTGCTTTCTCCCTCTTGTCCTTCTTTATTTTGCCAATCTGTTTCTATTTCTGTCACCTTTCTTTCTTCTCTGTAAGGGCTATAAGCAATTGTGGGTGCACCTTCAAGAATGAACATCCACAATTACACAAATCCACAGATCTGCTAAGGTTCACAAAGCAGATTTGCGCACACCCATGCGCAGGGGTCAAGATTGGGACTAGGTGGCCCATTATTGTCCTGTATCCACAACAAAGTAGTATGTGTTGCGAGGCCTCTTGCATACAGCAGAGGAAAGTACAAGTGCACAGCAAGTGTACGCTGGATTCCTGCAAGTGCATTGCCAAAGCACACGGGACAATTTGGAACCCTGTGAATCTGAACAACCTCAGGGAAACTTCCCTCATGCACACTATGATTGCATGCCACCAATTATATATTCATATATTTCAAAGGTGCAAAGCTTAATTTGACATATTGCTCTGAAATCAATAATATTGGCTGTTTAGGGTCCATGGAACGGTGGCCCTCTAACTCTAGCAGGTCTTTGTACCGCCTCAAGGTGTCGGCTTAGGACCAGTGACTGTTCCGGGTTCCGGCTGATTGGCTCTTGAATACTCATGTGAAGGGCTTTCTCTGTTACTCTGCTCTTGATCTGCCCTATACCAAATGTCCAAATACCCTTTTAGTTAGGACATTTGACCATTCAGAGAGATCTATTTAGGATATGTGAACACAGACTGTGGGACTCATTACGACCCAGGCCGTAAGGGGTTAACAGCGCTGTAAAAGGGGGCGGCGCCGTTAACCCCTTACTGCCTAATTACGAGGTCCCTTTGCGGGTCCCCACCTTAATGGCTGGTTTTACCAGCCGTTAAGGAAGGAACCCGCAAAGGGACTTTTGAGGTCATTACGGTACTGCAATTTGTGGTACCGTAATTACCGCCTTCTCCATTCCCATTGAGCCCTATGGGGGCAAAACTGGGAATGGGGAAGGGCCAATGGTGAATGGGGAATTACCGCCCGCCAACCTTGGAATGGGGCGGTAATTCCGCCATCCACCATGGCGCAATCGGTAAAATACCGGCGTCAACCATGGCGCTAAAAGTTGTAATGACCCCCTGTGTGTGTTAAGACCTCTGTAAACCTTTGTGAATTTAGGCTCAGGTCTTTGTTCTGTTCTTTTTTTCTGTATTTTTTCTCTCTCTCTCTCTCTGCTATCTCTCAATCCCCCACTCTCACACGTTCTCTCTCTCTGTCTGTTTCCCTATTCCTCATCTCTAATTCTCTGTGCTCCTTGCTCTCCTCTCCCTCTTTCTCTCTGCCGCTGACTATCTTTTCCCCACCCCTTTAAGCTTTTTATTTACTTTATCACCCAAGCAGTGTCCATACTAGGTGTCATGAGTCTGTGATGTGCGCCAGGACATTATAGAGAAGTCTTGTATGCTCAGTGGAGGACTCTTGTGTGCCTGCAGTGCAGCATGGCTATTGTTTATGCAGTGAGAGTATGTGGTACCTATCTTTGGGCAATTGATGTTAGTAGAGGGCATGTAATGTACCACCCATGTCATTTAGATGGTGCAGTAGGCTGGTTTATATTTTACTGGCCCTGGAATAGACAAACAATTCTGTATGGGACTGAAAGGGGTTACTCACACAGTTCAGTAGTTCCTGGTGTGGCTATTCTATTTGTTTGGGTGGCCTTTAACTGCAGTGAGGAGTGCCTGGTTGTAGGTGGCAATATACACCCCGTGAAAGTCTAGATGGGAGTAGTTGTTTCTTAGTCACTGAATGACTGATGGGTGACTGAGCCAATGATTGTGAAGACTGTTGCCATGACAGGGAATCTGTGGCTTTCTCTGAGGAGAAGGCGAAAGGACTCAATGAGGTGCAGACATCTTTCAGATGAATGGTGATGTGAACAGCATCGCTGACAGAGATGAGACCCGATTGGAGATGGGAGAATACAGTCACATAATGACAGGACAATTGCCATTATGTGGGTCCAGGAATAATTTAGAGGACCCCGAAGAGGGGCTAGCTTATATAGATGGGTAAGGCACCCGGGAAAGGAGTTAGACATCATTATGCATTGATGGCAAACTAGCTGACTGGTGGGGGATTTGGGGGGGTTCAGTAGGAATATACTAATGTAGTGAGTGAAGAAAAATCTAGGGGGAGGGTGTACACCCTTCAACCCGTGGAGTCCTAGTGGGCCCTTATTCAGATTCTGACAGAAGAATGATGGTTAAGCGATTATAATTTGGGTGTTATGGCAGCAGGTCACTGGCTTCAGAGCATGCCTCTGCAGGTGCTTTTTGTAATTGTAATTGGCTATATATAACGCACTTGAAATGATATGATATGATATGGCATTTATAACGCGCCTATACACAAGTGTTTCAAGGTGCGACGAGGCAAGGGAGGGGGAACAGAGGGAAGACAGACAGTGACCCTACTAGGCCAGGTTTCATTCAGATCGTGCAAGTGCATGGGAAGGGGAAGGAGGAGAAGTGTGGTGGGGAAGGGGGAGAGGACAGTGCAGTGCATGGGATAAGACAATACATAAACAATAAGTAAATGTACGGGCAGCAGGTGGCAAGTGAAAGGGTAAGTGCAGACGTCCGTTGTCAAGTGCTGGAGGTGGGACCGTAGGGTACAGAAAGCAGTCACCAAGTGTGGGGATTGCCAGGAAGGCATTGCAGGAGTGCGACTGACGGGGGAGGGGACCTGGGCCTGAGATCAGAGGGTGGCCAGGTAACCAGTGCAGTTTCAGTGTCAGCCAGGAAACCAGCAAGGGAGAGGAGGAGAAAAAGCAGACGCAAAGAGAAAGGTTTTGAGGTGCTTCCGGAACCGAAGATGATTCTCCTCAAGTTTCAGGTAAGCAGGGAGGCTGTTCCAGAGGGAGGCTGCAGCCGAAGAAAGAGATCTGCCACCAACTCGTTGCTTGGAGAAGCGACTGACCCTGAGGGAATTGGAGGCAGATGAGCAAAGAGCTCGAGAAGGAAGGTATTTAGGAAGAGAGAGTTGAAGGTACTGAGGCCCTGGGTCCCAGAAGGCCTTGTGGACGATGCAGAGGGTTTTGAACTTAATCCTCGCAGCCACTGGGAGCCAGTGCAGAGATTTCAGTCCTGGAGAGATACAATCCCTAGGCTTGAGGCCAAGGACAAGTCTCGCAGTCCTGTTCTGGATAAGTTGCAGAGGGCGGAGAGTAGAAGCAGGCAGATTTAGAAAGAGGCTGTTGCAGTAGTCCAGCCCGGAGAGAACCAGAGCTCTGGAGACAGTGAGCTTCTGGGGGAAGGAGAGGAAAGGAAGAATACCTCTGAGGAGGTGCAGCTGGTAGTGTGACTTCTTAGAGATGTCAGAGATGTGAGGAGAGGAGGAGAGAGGGAGAGTGTAGAGTCGAAGATGTCCCCGAGATTTTTAGCCTTGCAGTTGGGAACAGGAAGGGGCCCAAGATAGGCCGGCCAGAGAGTTACAGGAAAGGAGGGAACGGGTGTGCTGATGAGGAGAATCTCAGTGTTACTGGCCTAAAGGCAGAGGTCATTGGCGGCACACCACTCCTGGATAACAGACAGTCAGAGATGAGGGAAGTAGAGGAGGAAGCCGAGGGTAGCCTGAAGATGAGCTGAGTGTCATCCGTGTAGCACTGAAAGTTGGGGCAGAGACCAAGACGTTTCTAAGTGCGGATCCATGGAATCGAACCTGTGTTGCTTCGCATCGTCATGCTTCCAAGACGTGCATGTTGCCCCTGAGCTATCCTCCTTTTAAATAAAGGAAAAGAGCTGCCCCATAGGCCTCAAACACAGAGACTGGTTTAAGTCTTTTAATAAGCCACTTGTAATGCCTGGGAAGGGACCAAATTAAATCCTATTCAAGGCATAAAATATGCAGTGCTGCATAGCAAATGAATTTGCAATTAGAACAGCTAGCTATTTAAATTACCCTGTTCATTGAAAGCACAGCTCACTCTGCATTTCTCTCTTGTCCTCAGAACTCTCTCTGCCCTCTTTTCTCTGTTCACTGCAAGTTCAAAGGGGCTAATGGAGAGAGAGAGAGCAGCAGTAATAATCTCCTTCACTCTTGAAAGTGCCAAAGGCCTGTGTGGGAGTGCTAGCCAAACAATGTGATCTCTTTTTCAAATAATTGCATACCAAAAGTAATCTTGATGATACGTTTATTTAGCCAACTATATCCTGTTTGGCAAAGACCAGTATGTGGTATCTTTATATTTATAAAAGACAGTCCAGCAATTTAATTCCTAAAAATCTAAGTTGTTGCATAATGCATATGTTAGGCAAGATTGTATGCAGTACCCTGTGGGAGACTGCACCAGCCTGGTCTTCTTGGCAATAGTTAACCCACCCTTTGGTATAAGCATGTACTACACAAGTTGGCAGAGTGACTGAGCAGCCAGGCTTATCTCAAGAGGGGTCAATGTTAGCCGTGAGCTGTAAGGTTGTAACAGAGAGTTTCACAATGACAATGTAAATCCCTCCCCTCTCAAAAGGAACTCCCACCACTGGGAGGGGCACCAAGGGTGCCATGTTCTTGGCTTCACACTTACCAGAAGTCTGACAAGTGTGACAGCTTCTATAGAATTTTTTTACATCAGACCCCATTTGGGCCAGGAGAAATATAGAACAATCCTTTCCATGGTCTTCTTAAAACTTAAGTGACCAGCTAAAGGAATTTACAAGTCTTTTGTAGTCCCCTGGGGTAGACTCAATAGGCTCACTGTAAAGGAGGCCATCCTCCCAGTACAGCCTGTGCTTCCCAGGCTCTTGCCCATATTGCTGGGAAGCTGCCTGTTGGAGAGGTCCTTGAATAGCAGGACACTCTCTTTGACCTTTGCTAAAGTCTGCCCTAGAGGGTCCACCTTCTGCAAGCAAAGTCTGCAGCTCAGGATGGTCTTTAAGATCTAGATCTCCAACATAGGAAAGGGCTCTCTGTTTCACCAGTAGCTGTATCACCATTCTCTAGTTTTTCCTCACACTCAGCCTCAGCTGGTAGAGGGGTCAAAGGTGTGACCTTGGACTATCCTCTCGGGATGTCCTTGTCCTTTGAACAGGGCTGACACCTTTCTTCTTTTCTGAGACCTTGGGTTTCCCCTTTGTCTCCTTCTTTGTTCTAGAAGTTGAAGGGTGTCCTTCCTGTGGATTGGAAGTTATAGGATCCTCTGTAACTTCCTCCTGAGAGTCACCTAAAGTTGCCTCTCTGGCCAATCTCGTCTGCTCCTGCTTCCTTTTACTGGGAGGCCTGGGGGTGGTTGATACAACTCCAAGAGTTTTTAAGTCATTCCCCAACATGACTCTCCCAGGCACCTCACAATCATATTGTTGCACTGGATGAGAGCTGGGAGTCTGGGAATCATCTGGAGTGGGCCTCCAGCATGCTTAGTGGGAGCCTTAGGTGCCTTAGCATCCTCTGGCTTGAATAATGTTTCATCCACTACAGTAATGCTGGCCCCAGTGTCTCTAATGGCAGTGGTCTCCTGTCCATTCATAAGTACACTGTCCTTGTAATATTTGTTGGTATTATCTGGAATAGAGTTATACACAACTACATTCTGCTGTTCCCACAGACCCAGGGATACTAAGGAAACATTGGCTGAGACTCCAATGGGGTTGTCAGCCAATACTTGAAAGTGTCCACTTGCCATATGAACTTCATCCTCAATGATGAAGGCTAAGGAGGCAGTGTGGCCCCCTGAAGGTTTACCCTTGCAACTGGGATCCCCTTTCACATGGTCAGTTGACCCACAAGCATAACATTTACCAAATGTTTTTTGGAATGGGGGCTTCTTCTGACCTCCCTCTGGTTTAGCACCTGAGGTTTTACTAGACGGACCTCGTTTCCCATGTGGCTTACCCTTTTTCCGTTTGTGGCCCTCTTTGGGGTGGTTGGAATTAGATTTCTCTTTTTCATCTTTCTTGTTCTGCTTCCCCTCATCCTTTTTGTGAGTGACCCCAGAATCCTTGTGAGTGGCCCTGTTGGCAACCCACAGGTCAGCAGCCTTTGCTAACTTCTTGGGATCAATCTCTTTTAAGTCAGCCAAGTGCTGTCACAGCTCAGGAGAGCAGGCATCAAACATAGATTCCAACATAAACAGATTCTCATTCCTTCATAGGAGTTTACTCTGTAACCCTTAACCCAGCCATCTAAGTTTTTCAAACATTCACACACCCAGGTAGCCCAAGGGTTACCATCAGTCTTTTTGAGGGTCCTAAACCCCTTAAGGTACTGTGAAGGAGTTTTCCCAAATCTGGCTATCAAAGTCAGCTCTACATTCTCATACTCCTGTCTTTCAGATTCATCCATCTCCATTACAGCATTAGTTGGAACCTGGGGAAGCATAGACAAAAGTCAAGGAATCAACTGATTCCCTGTGAGACCCTGAATTCTATGATTGTATTCAAAAGCACCCAACCAATCCAAAATATCAAGTTTCACATCATACATACTCATTGCTTCTTTAGGCAGGCGAGGACTCAGGGTGGGAAACATTTTCAAGAGACAATCTTTTCATTTCTAGAGCATGTTGCATTTCCAATTCCCTGAGTTTGATGTCCTGATGTTTGGCTTCACCTTGAGCTTGCAACCTTTTAAATTACAATTCAAGTCTCATTTTCTCAAGAGACACATATTGTGGACTCAGTAATGGGCCTTGTTGGGTCCCAGTGGACATAGGTTGAGGCAAAAGGGCCCTATCCGGGGGCTCCTCTTTCTCCTCTGGCTCTTCTAAGACATTAGAGTTAGACTCTCAATTACCATCCTCATTATCAATTTCAACATTTTCTGGATTAGTAGGAGTTACAGGCCTACTATCCAACCTTCGTTGATCCAACAACCTTGTAATCAATTCCTTTAACAGGAAGATTCCTGATCTTACACATTTCTTTCAGTTGTTCTACTGTTAGAATGAGCAGGGTTTCCTGCTTGAGGTTATCCATATTAGGTATGTTACAATTGCTGTTCTAGTGTAGCTTAGCCTTGTGAAGGTTTTTAGTTCAACAAAAGCAAAGCAAATACTTAATGTAACAACTCTACAATAGATCCTCGCCGTCTGCCGCCAGCGTTAGGCAAGATTGCATGCAGTGCCCTGTGGGAGACGGTCGTAATGACCAAATGTTCTAAAAATGCTACCACCAAAGGTTCGAACACTAAAAGTTTGTACCTTTGGTGGTAGCATTGCAGGTAAGTATAATACAAAAATAAAAAGACTGCAGGGGCTGTGGGGGTGTTCCATGCAACACCCTGCGCACTATACTGCGTGGTATAGTGAGTGGGGTTTCTGGGGGACACCCCCTGCAGCCCCCGTAGTACGTGTGTTTGCATGAGAAAGGTGCAAACTTTTGGTAGTTCGCACCTTTCTCATGCGAATGTTCTGACCACGGCCAAATCACCCGCGGTTGGATCACTCGGATTCTTGGGAGACTGCACCAGCCTTATCCTCTTGTCAGTAGTTACCCACCCTTTGGTATAAGCATGTACTACACAAGTTGGTTGAGTGACTGAGCAGACAGGCTTATCTCAAGAGGGGTCAATGTGAGCTGTAAGGTTATTCAAATAAATACTTATACACAAGGTTTCTTGATAAAACAATTATTAATTTATTTAAAAGTCAGTTTAATGAGACTTATTTAGAAGGGAGCAAAACATGTAACACTTTAAAATATACTTCAAAACACACTCTTAGTTTCTCTAATCAGATGATACCCATTGGGGATGGCACCCAGACACTTCCTACACCCTCAGGTGACTTAAATAGCTAGGACACTGTGGACATTGATTTATCACTGGTACATTTAGAGCAATACTGAGTTTGGTGCAAAAGGTTAGATATGGGAATAAAACAAAGGTTAACAAATAATTCATAAACTGGTAAGTACTTTTCTAAACCCTCCAATGCAAAGTAAATTAACCATTTCCTGGAGGGAAGGCAAAAGCACAAAGTCAGAGATAATAAGGTTCTCCCAGGGAGCCAGGACAGCCAATGTTAGTTGAGCAAAGTCTAGGGGAGCTGAAGATATTCTTGTAGGTAAGTAAAAGTCTTGCACAATGTTTTTAGAAAAGTTTGTAGAAATGAAATCACTGAAGGGTCTTGTGAAGGGAGGCTTGTGATGGGCAAAGTTGCAAGCCACTCTGCAAAAGGCAACCAAGACAAGTCTCAACTGAGAGGCTCCACAACCAGAGGTAACTCCCCTTAGTTTTACAGTACCTTTGGTTTGAAGAAAACTGGATCCAGCTGGCTTCTGTCCCTGTGTAGGTCTGCAGATCCTGTGTTGCTGGGCCTTAGTCGTGGGGACAAGAGGGACGACGTCTGGGGACTCCTGCACTATGAATGGAAAGTCAGCGGCAGCAATGGGAAAACTTCAGATCAGCGCACTTCGTGGTTTCAGCTCCTCGCGGCTCTTGCAAACAGCACCACCGCGGTTCTCGGATACGTTAATGGACTTTCCTCGCAACTGGGGTCCAGCACTCTGTTGAGGTGGCTCAGGCTTGATCAGTCCTGCTTCATTGGAGTCCGCAGGATCTTCCTGGAGCTCGCGTCTGACATAAAAGCGATGCACTCGATCTGGTGTTCCTCTCCCTGGCAATCGGTTCCTGCAGCATCAATGGAAGTACAGCCAGCTCCGAGTGGATGTCCAGACGAGTTCACTTTGGGGTTGATTGGTCCTACCGACCCAAGGAGAGAAGTTGTCCGTTGCAGGGCTTCTCTAGTCGAGGCGAATTCGGAGCTTCAGCACAGCAGCTGGGCTTCACCGGGCAAACCAACGGTCCAGGAGTTGCAGCAGGCGTCTCTTCCAGGTTCTTCTTTGGATTCCTTCGTCCAGTGGTCGACTCTGCCTTCCAAGCAAAAAAGCCTTGCCTTTTATGCAGGTTTCTCCCATTCATTTGCAGCCTAGCTGTCACTCACACAGCAGGGTGCATTCCTGTAACCAAGGGGATTAAGCACAGGGAGTTTCAGGCACCTCACTCACTTCCTGTCCCTGCCAGACACGCTGGAACCAGAGGTGGGCTTCACCAGTGAATCCCACCAAAGACAAAATGAAGAAAGGGACCAAACCTGGTTTGGCGTGCAGAGCAAATCTCAAGAAGAACATTTGCAACAATAAATGATGAAAAAAGAGGACCAGGGCCATTTTGACAAAATAGGCACCCTTAGGTGCTTTACTACAGCTGCAGCTGCAGTTGCAGCCCGGGGTGAAAACACACAATGGTAGGAAAAAGTAAACCGCTGCCACCAGCCATTATTTGTAGAAAGGGTAACATAAAAATGTTACATGAGAAACTAGACAAAGGGGATACTAAGTAACCCCTCCAGCACCCTATTGTAATATAGAAAGTCTAGAAAGTTACAAAATGTAAGCAAAGTCAATTTCCCTTCACTGCTCTTGGAAACAGTACTTTCAACAAGAGAAGGTATTTAAACCTCTGGGAAATCTGAGACTTCCCTGTGTCACTGCACTGAAGGAGCTGTGTGTCACAATGTAAAGATGATGACTATCGAGTTTGTCAGACACCAAAGTCAAAAGTGTTCAAATCACAGAAAAATACATGAGAAGGTCTCACTCTCTTCAGGTTAGAAATTAATAAGTACTAACGTGCAGCAAAAGTGCTGGGGGTCTCTAAGGTAGAAGGCAATTAGCACATTTCTGAGAATTCTTCCTAACAGCATAATTACAGTATTGCTAATGCAAAAAACTCCATTGTCTCCATGTCTTTCAGTAAAGTTTAGGTTAGTGTATCTAAATTTAATAGTATCAACTATGTTTCATTTTGTTGTTGGGGGAAGGTGCATCATATTGACGAGTGAACACCTTTGAAAATTCACATGAACACACTCCCAAATGCTTTTGATGGCAAACTTAGTTCTGTAACATGCTGGCTGTACACTGTGCAACTGGTGCTCAACCCATTAGCTGATCCCAAACTCCATGACATTGAATCTTATCACCCTGCTGCTTTATACCAGCTATCCTCAAAGTGAGATGGCTGCCAACTACAATAGTCTGCCTAGTTTACCCAGTTCACTGCCTGCTACACCATACACTCTTAGTCTCTTTCCTCGTACAAAATAAATTCACAAAACTAACAAGAATGTTACACTAAGTATTGTACAGATGTACTGCAATACTGTAGACAATATTTAGACCATAGAGCTCGCTTTGCTCTATTTTTATGATTGCATTATATATTAGCACCGTTGAGAAAGAGCTGGCGCATTTGCAGATCAGAAAAGCAACTAGGAACTGCAATTAGCCACCCACATTTCAAGCCAGCCCGATGCACCCGTGCCCAGCCTTCACCCTGTCTTTGGAGGCAGTGCCCCACTAGAGCAGAGTCCCACTGGAGTGCCACACCTCGACCTAGCCACCATTCACTCACCTGCGCACGTGCATGTCCTGGTAACAGATATTTCCGATTGCAGACATGTGTAATTTCTTTTTAGGGGAAGCATGAAAAAAAAGTATCAGCTCCTCAGATGGCATCTGAGTGCTAGTAGTGATAAATACTGCTTTCATCTGTGCGCAGGGCTGGAATGCGGAGCTTAGGCCTACCTGGCTCGGGCATGTGGACTGTCAGCAGCCCTGCTGTCCCCCGAAAGGTGGTATTTAATGTTATATTGAAAACAGTTGATATCAATGACAAGCTAGGGCCATTTTGCCCACCTGAAGTTGACAAATACCCTGCCTGCCGCTAAACTACACTACATACTTTGGTCTCAGGCTATGACTTTTCTTTAACATTGTGAATTTTTTGATTCATGAAACGTCTGAACTTCTCCTTACACAGAAAATGATGGGTCAAGTATACAATGGACCTCATCACGGGTTGGGCGGAGCGGTAAAAATACAGCGGTAACACTATTATTTTCGGTGCTATTACCGCTGCGCTAATAGCTTTGAGCTGGAGGTAAATCTGGCCACTCTCGGCCCATTTTCGGCGCTATTCGCGCCGCAGTAAAAGCACCGAAAATGCCCCATTGGATCCAATGGACCCAATACAAATGGGGACTTATCGACTTTGCACAACTCGGTATCCAGGCGCTAATAGCGCCGGACCGAGTTGCGGTAACCCTATTTGCGTTGGGTGGTATCCTGGAAGATTTACCACCGGATACCGCCCAACTTGTGATGACCCCCAATTTATACAGGGCACTTCTCTGTGAACACAGACTGCACCCAGCTGCACAGAGCCTTGCACTGAAAACTGTTTTCAGAGCCTTTTTGCCAGATAGACTTGTTTTTTTTTTATGCCCATTCATGCAGCTTTACATTTTACAGACGTTCATCTCATGAGTGTCTTACTTCGGTGCTATATTGTTGCTTATTTTATGTCTTTGGTACAAATAACGGCTGATGACTGTAAGGGATCAAGCGTAATACACAGGCACAGTAACACCTTTTATGTTGGATAAATACTTTTATTATCAAAACAAAAAGAGGGGTTGGGGAAATCCTATCTATCCCTAGCTCTAAGAGGGGGTTCCCTGTCTCAACAAATCTAAGGAACGTCCAAAATCCTAAACTGACCCTCATACACTATAATGTGAAATGGGGATGTCTTCCAGCTGAACACTTGCAGCTTCATTCCAAAGTTCCAAAACACAAAGTTCTAAAGTGAAGAAAAGAAAATCAATAAGGTTGTACCAGAGAAGGGCCTTCCCTTCCCCTAGAGTTCTTCTGGCTGTTGAAATGTCCCCCTTCCCTTAGATTTCCTTCACTTACACAGTACTTTCAAATATACAGTTCTCTCTATTCCACAATCCAAAGAGGGATGTTCTTCCCTTACGTTTTCTCCACTTACACAATACTTTCAAATATACAATTCTCTTTGTCCCATAATCCCAATGGGGATGGCTCTTCCCTTGAGTTGTGTACAATTTGTATTTATATGTATATCAATAAATACAATTACAAATAAATACAAAATGTACACAACACCTTCAAACATGTCTTTTGTAAAAAATGGTATGGTTCTTCCCTTTTAATCCACAATTCAAGGAGGGGGAGCCTCTTCTCCTGCGCCTTCTCAGAGTTTTCCACACTTTGTTTCAGAATTTACACCTGGTGGCCCCTCCCCCTTTTCACTAATCCTTAGTTTACTCACCTGCCAAGGTTTCTATTACCTTGGTACTTGTATGCGGGTCCCAGGGCTTTTTGAGTCTGTTCAATATTTGAGTGCAAATCACAGGTTTACACTACACTCTTCATGAGCATTCACTCTCTTCTGTATCCAGGTAATTATATTCTTTTATATTCGGGATACCGACCCTTGGCCAACTATGTGAAATGTCCCAGCTCCCCTATTTAGGCTTATACTCTTGACTAGCGGTGCACGACATTTGCATGAAACGCCCTGGTGTCCCACTCTCCTTCTCTGGGCTTACCGGTCTGCTTTAGCAGCTTCGGCATCCCTCGTGTCTCACTGTTTCCTCCGCTGCCCATTTGCTGACAGGGAGCATGTCTTGTTGGCTTCCTTCTTGCCTTCTCCTTTCTGCCCGACTTCCCTGGATATCACTCTCGCCAATGTTTTCACTCTGGTCTGCAGCCTGCTTTCCTCCTGTGTCCGAACCAGAATCGGGAGGACTGAGTCTCTCGTTCTGTTTAGGTGTGCCATATTTGAATGTACCGCACCTGTTAACATCCTCCAACTACTACTGTATTCATTTTTATTTTTAATTTATATAAAACGCTACATGCCCAAAGGCCTCAGAGCACTAACAAACAACAAAAATGAAACAAACAAACATAATACCACCTCATAAAATAGAATATAAACAACACAGTAATCAAAGCAAATTAAGTTTACAAATGATCCTAAAAACATTACAGACGTATGTATTCTAGGAAAGATATGTTAATCCTCTTTCAAATCAACTACCAGTCTTAAAGACAAGGATTCCTTCATCAGATAATGACACATATTCAAAAAAGTTGCAGATTACTAGTCCTGCATCCCACATAGACGCAATCCCTGTTCTTCTGGGAGCATCAGTCATCCAACTCAAACCTACGTAGGGCCTTCAGGTTAGTAGCTCTAATAACCCCTGCCCTGTTTGCCGGCAAAGCCATGTTAGTCCTTTATCACAAAGGGGACTCCCTGGGTCCTTTACCTGCTGGCTTCTCTATATTGGTGATAATAACATTTCTTCGATCCATAAAGAGTCCTCTTATGGTCTTATGGACTAGAATGCGGGTTTGGCTTGCCGCTTCTGGTGATCTCCATCACTCCATCCTTCTTCCTCGTTTCAGTGTTATTAAAGGGGGGGTGTACATAATGTTGGTGATCAATACAGAGTGGAGATTCTTTATCCACAGTACAATATGCCATACAAGAATGGAGGAGAGGTAAATTGTTATCAAGGAATCTAGGTAGAGAATTATTCTGACCAAATGTCTTTACTCTGCCTCCCTGGAGTTTGTCATCTCTATGTGGTCCTCCGGCAGATAGCCACCCCCAGGGTCAGAGTCAGGTTGCTTCTGCCTTTCCTTGGCCATGTAAGAGAAGCTTCCCTCCAGGCAACCAGGGACGGCATTGCTAGATTCATCACATGACATTAAAATTATAAGTGCAAAAATGCTAATCAAATTAGTTTGTTTGCTAATCAAGACAAATGTGGTCAGCAAACACTGCTAATCAATTTTTGAAAACTAATGAATGCCTTGTACTAGAAGGTCTGTTTTTGAGGAGAGTACTTTCACTGCCTATAGGAGTCCCAGTTCAGGTTATTTCGGATGGTTAAGTGGAACACTTCATCATTGTATAGACAATGCTTAGCTAAAGATGCACCAAAATTATTTCAAATAATGAGGGAAACGCTGCTAAACTAAAATGAGTGGATTCTGAATGAATGGAAGCCGGCTTGTCGCAACGTTCTTGCGAAATTGGGTACAACAGCAGATGAATTAGTGGGAAACCCAGTTGGTATGAAAATGAAATTATGGCAGATGCACTGGGTTGAGACTCTAGAAACTAAGGAAAAATATAAATTGTACCATCATTGCAGCTTTGATTGCAGAACGTACAACGTTTTGCCTAGCTACTTGATCAAGTTCCCAAGCTGTCATTGCCGTACCCAATTCCTACAGCTTAGTATGAACCTCTTCCCTACAAGAGAAACTTGTTTGTGAGAAAGTTATGTGGGTTAAAAGACCCAAAATGCAGATTTTGCTATTTTGCACAGGCTTGACAGAGTTAAGAACACAATGGTCCTCATTAGGACTCCGGCGGAAAAACCATGGTGCTATTAGCACCATGGTCGATGCCGGAGTCCGCCATGGCGGAATGGGGAATTACCACCCCATTCCAAGGTTGGCGGAGCGGTAATTCCCCATGCCACCATGGCCCTTTCCCATTCCCATTTTTGCCCCATAGGGCATAATGGGAATGGGGAAGGCGGTAAGTACGGTACCGCAAATTGCGGTACCGTACTTTCCTCGAGAGTCCCTTTGCGGGCCCCTACTTTAACAGCTGGTCTAGACCAGCCGTTAAGGTTGGGTCCTGCAAAGGGATCTTTTAGTAAGGCGTTAACGGTTTAATGGCGCCAACACCTTTTACGGCGCCATTAACCCCTTAACGCCAGGGTCCTAATGAGGCCCAATGTTTGGGAAAGTTCTCTGAAAGCATCAGCTTGCGATCTAATGAGTGGTGGAATATTCTTTCAATGTGCGAAAGAGTTTCACTGACTTTAGACTTGATTAGATTTTTAGATTAAATATTTAAGGAATTAGATTATTATCTAGGTTGTTCTTTGATATTTTAATGACATTTGTTGTGAATTTGATGATTTTAATATGTGTACTGTTTTCACGTGGTCAAAGGTTTTTAATAAACCAACACAATATTTAAAATAATAATAATCATGAATACCTTGATATGCGCAGATTGTGAGGACAGGACAGAGTTGCCCATCAGGTAATCTGCTTGGTGTTTCTAGTTATTTCATTATTGTAGTAAATTAAGAACTTGATCCCTGGTTGTCTAAACAGGGACTTTTTTTTTTTAGATTTTATTAGATTTATCACCCTAGTTGAGGTACCACACTGTTTCTTAATAGCGGACTATGGGGGATAGTCAAAGCTGTGACATTAAGTGAGCAAAATCTTGCTTATGGTCAAATTTATTTCACTTTAATCTGATGGTGCTAATATAAACAAGGGCACCGTAGGTCTAGGTGCCTTGCGCCCCACAGGCATCTTAATATTTATAAATTGGATGCAACTATGATGTGTCCATATGTTTCTGTCATTTATATTTATGAGATTTAGACAGTTTAATGGTTAAGCAATGAAATAAACATTCTCAGAAACAACTTCCTATTAAAATTAAATGCTCTAAAGCAGGTTCTCAGCAGGGGTCCTATTAAAATAAAAAGCTCTAAGCTCTCGGCAGTGGCATCTTTTTTTCTGCTGGTAATACAAGCTGATTGTTTCCTGACTCACTAAAAGCTGCTGCTGCTGTGGTGTGCGAGTGCCGTGTGTTTGTTAGCACTATAAAGACCATTAACTCCTGAGAGTGCCTCCCGTGTGGATAGTCCTTTGAGCCCTCATTGATTGAAATAGAGGGTATCTGCGCTTAAGCGGTGCAGCAGAAATGCGCGCAAAGCGCGCTGCCATCATTGCGTTGGGCGGAGAGGCGATGGAGGAAGATGATGCATTGTTTGACGGAGTGGCAGTATGCTGTTTGGCATTAGAATCTTCTCCTATTGTGATCTCATCAGAAGATAAGGTTGTGAGTGACAATACGATCAATACATCTTCAATACAAGTGGGTATCCATTAGTTGAGGCACCCACAGACTTGTCCTCCTAAAATTATAACGGCTTAGTGTAAGCAAATATTGGACAAGCAGGTTTCTGCTAAAATCACTACTTTTTTTCCAGTAAAAGAGGGTGCGGCTGCTGATCTTCCATACTCCATAGAAGTGTCTGGGATCTAAAATGGTGGATGATATTATTACCACACTTGCTTCGAGTACTCCCTCTGATGACGTATTGGTTAATGAACTTGAAGGTAATTGTGTGATTTCTCACGAGCCAGTAATATCTTTGACTTCAAAAACTCAGAGCAAAATATTAGAGAGGTCTCAGGATAATATTAGTAATATTTTAATATCTGTTAATACAGAGTTGCATAATTTACATGTGGTGTTGGTGGATCAGCATGGGTAACAGGAACCTGAAACTGCAAGTCTGGTGCCAGTTGCTCCTGGCCAGAACTGGGGAGATGTGAATGATGTGTGGGAAACTGAGGACCCAAATTTGTCCAGTTCATTGTTGATTCCTGAGGAAGCTAATGTGATTAATGTTGATCTCGGCCAGAATCAGAAGCGTAAGAAACACACAAAAAGTATTCTACATTAAGCGGGTAAAACATAAAAAAACAAACATGTTGCTTTCAGAATCAGTGGGAGTAGAATTAGTAGTAACAGACATAGGCACATTTGATCTAACTAGTCCCAAAGCTAAATCTAGGAAAGGAAAGAATCATGCCGGAACAAAAATCAACACTAAGTGCGACCTAGGTTGTGATAAGTTTGGGGAAACTAAAGAGATTAATGACTGCTTTTCAATGACCGATGCTTCGAGAAATAAGCCTAGTAAAAGTGGTGATATTACATCTTTTCTAAAAGCACCGCCTGGAGCCAAACATCCGGCTAGTCAAAAACTTAAACGCGAAAGGTTAAGAAAAAAATTGCAGAGGGACAAAGACGACCTTGAAGGTATTGCAGCACTATTTCCTAAAGAGGTGGAAGTTCATTTACCCACTGTGGATGGAGAGCAGGAGCACATAGTTTTAAAATATGCTTGTAAGTCCACATCGTTTTATACCGTGACCCATGTGGCGACTGAGAATAAAAACCTTGACTCAGTGGCATTACACATAACAAGTGTGAACACATGACTAGCATCCTGGCATTAATAGGGCCATATTGCTTCAGATCTTATGTAGCATTATTCCACTAAGGGGTATGAGGAGTGAGGACATTAGGATTGTCGATCAAGTAGAGGATTTGTTACGGGCCTACCACTAATGTGGTATTGCAAAAAACGGTTATATTGGAGTATGTGGTGTCTTTTGAAGGCAATTTGTTTTAAAGAGGCTATGAGTGTTAGAGGATTTTGATTCCTACGTGTACATTTGAAGAGAAAGGAATAAGTACTGAGAAAACGTATAAGTCTAGCCGTCCCTATGACATGAATGAAAGTGCTCACAAGGTGGAACATGTGACTAAAGGTGAAAGTGTGAAAATTCTGTACCAGAATGCAGTCCTTTACAAGTATCCCCAGAAGGCTATTCAGTGGCTGCCTAAATCTTTTCAAACACATTTCCAATAAATCCTCAATCACTGCTTCATGGAACAATAGAGGATTCACGCATCTTTTCATTGAAGATGGCCTTTTGGATAATATTCATCTGTTCCCTTTTCTTGTGTTACAAGAGCCCTGGTGTGTTGATCCTTTTGAAATAGAGGGTAGGATTACAATTCATGCCAACCCTGTGAAAGGTGATAAAGGGAGGCCTAAAGGTGGGCTATTCATTTCTGTTATGAATTCCTGCAAGTTATTAAAATTGCAAAATAGTAGACCAACAGTCTTGGTGGGGAAAATTAGCAAAAAGAAATGGGCCAGGAGTGGAATTGTAATTATTAACATTAAGACCCCTAGGTATACTGTTGCACAGTAGGAACATGAAGGATGTTGAACAACTACTAAATGGTAGTAGTAATGATACCCCTATTAGTATCGGGGGGGATTTCAACTCTAATATTCCGGCTCAGACAGAGGTCAACGATAGTGAAGTAAGCTTTTCTCCGGCGTGGAGTAGAAAACATTAGGATAAAGGGACCTTGTGGGCAACCTATTATATAAGTTTGGATTTGCATGCTTAACGGTTATTGTGTGGGTGACAGCCATTAGGAACATACGAAGACTGGTGGTGGGTCAACCTCAGTTATAGATTATATATTTGTAAACCAAAATGCTCAATTTCTGGTGATAGATATGGCTATTGTCATAAGGGAGGAGAGTGCCCATTTCCCACTTTGTGCACTGCTGGATTTAGAGAGGCGAACATAGTTGATCGATCGCTGTGGGCCTGTATCGGCCAATACTGGCTGCAATAGAATTACGTGCAATCCCAAGGGCCAATGAGTGTGCTGCCGCATTGTTGGAAGAATATGTGGCCCTGTCCAATGATACACAAACAGTTTGTGTGAGCGAGGATAGGACAAATATGTTTATGAATATGCTATGAGTGATACTAGAGATAGTATATCCAAATAGGACTAACATGGGTATGCAAGCGACTTGTAATTCAAAGAAGGGACCGTCCAGGTTGTTTGATCTGAAAATACAGATAGAGAAGCGTAATCTAAGGCATGAGCTAAAGAATATACTGGCAGATTCATTTAGTGATACACTGGCTTTAGCTCTTAAACAGCGGATGTATATTTACCAAAAATGGTTGAGAGCCCATTTCAAACAAATCGATAAAGATAAATGGCTCTCTTTGGCTGATTGTGCTGATAAAAAAGACAGCAGATTATTTTGGAATATTATCGATGGTTGAATTTCTGGTGGGGTGATTTGTGGGGGTGTTTCGAAAGAGGACTGGGTTTCTTATATTGTTAACACTCTTGGTAAAAGTTCCCCTGTGCCAATTACTGTGCCATCTGCTGAAGATAAATGGAAATTTGACCTTAATCAGGGTGATATTGTGGCAATTACACAGAAACTGAATAGGTCCCGGGCTGCTGTTCCGGTTGATACGTGCAATGCCCTCGAATTTGAATGCTGAGGGTTGGGCGGCTGCACTTCATGTATTATATCTGAATATTAGCCAGCCAAATTTAATACCTATGTCATGGAGAGAAAGTAATATTATTCCTATCTACAAAAAAGGGAAACGTAGCGAGCCAGTGAACTATCGGTTACTGGCAATGCTTGACATATCTGCTAAGAGCTTTGCTAGAATGTTGCTGAACCAATTTATCAGTTGCAGCGAAATGAATAATATCCTACCAAAAAATCCGATTGGCTTTCTTAAGGATGCATCTACCACTCGCAATCTGTAAACTTTTGTCTCTTTGTGGAAAATTCTTGTAAGCTTAGACATCTCCCCGTTTATGTGGCATATATAGACTTCAGCACAGCCTTTGATCCTGTCTTTTTTTATTCTTCAAAAAACGTTTATTTTACATAGTGTGGGAAATGGCGTTTGCATGAATACAAAAATCAAATTTCAAAAGGACAACATGACAAGGATCCCATTTCAAGAAGGCAACACAAAAGAGATACAGAGTAATATATATCCTGCACAATAGGAGAAATCCAGCACCTCACGGACCCACCCAACAATAGCACTGCATGCATAATCATGCCACCCAAGAACTGCTTTCCTAGCCAGCCTCATTACAAC
Organism: Ambystoma mexicanum; assembly: GCF_040938575.1. Classification (NCBI taxonomy): domain Eukaryota; kingdom Metazoa; phylum Chordata; class Amphibia; order Caudata; family Ambystomatidae; genus Ambystoma; species Ambystoma mexicanum. The sequence continues at coordinate 969,742,447 of NC_090936.1, read as the reverse complement.
AAAGAAAAGTGTTGCATCATTGGGGGTTTACCCACTATCGATGGGTGGTTTTCGCAAAAGTCAATGAAGGGCTTCCAGATGGACACATATCTACTATACCTCTCCTCGCTAAGAGCTGTGATCTTTTCTGCCACCAGAATTTGCCATATTATTATCCACCACATCTGGACCACTGAGCCCGCCACATTTTTCCAGTTGTGCGCAACAGTCAGTTTGGCTGCAAAGAGAAAGTGCCCAATCAAGGTAGCAATTGGACCCGACAGGGGTAATATCCCCTCACGTGTAACACCCAGTAGCACCACCTGGGGATCCATGGGAAGAGACAATCCTGTGCCCTCCTTTATTCATTTCAATACATTTTTAAGCTGGCTACCCGACCAAAATCTGCCAGCTCACATAATAGCCGAGACAGGGAGGTGCAGGGGTTTCGCAGTGTGAGCGGGATGTCGTCTACGGAGAGCTAGAGCTTGTAGCTTACCTCCTGAGTACAATCTCTAGTGCCTCTGGTTATTGGCAGGCTGGCCAACAGTTGCCCATTAACACAGAGAGAGGTTGATTGGTTTTGATAAATGGCCATAACCCATTTGAGAAACCTGGGGCCAAACCCAAATTGTTATAAAACCCTCCTGAGATAACCCCAGCCAACCGTATCGAAAACCTTATGAGCATCCAATGCAATGATCGCCATTGCAGACCCTGAACGCTGCCCCACTTCCAATAGGTTAAGGACTCATCTCACGTTGTCGTGGGTACTGCGACCTGCAATTAACCCTGTCTGATCTACATCTTTAACACTGGGGAGAACCTCCATCGTGCAGCGGGCCAAGATTTTAGAGAAAAGCTTTGAGTCTATGTTAGTAAGGGTGATGGGGCAATAAGAAAGGCACAGCGTCTGGTCTTTCCCTGGTTTGGGGATCAACACAGTCATGGAGGCACCCATAGCGGGGGCCACCCTCCCAGACACCCTAAATGAGTTGAATAGATCCACCAGGGGGGGAACCAGAAGAGGATAAACATTTTGTGTGAAAGGGAGCCGTGAACACATAGGGATCATGGGCCTTATTCGTTAATGTTTTAATAGCTAATTCCACCTCCCCCAACTTGAATGGTGCCTCCAAAGTTTTGCGCTCCTCTGCTGTTAGCTTCTGTAGGTTCACCTCCTTCAAGTACTGGGCCTGGACTGCAGTCTGACCTTTAACACCTCGAAACATCTCCACAAAATGAGCCTCAAATATCCTCAGCTTCTCCTTCTCTCATCGCTGCAGCACTCCTTGCCCGTCCCGCAGGGCCAACACTGCATCTCGGTTCTGTAGATTCTTTTGTTTAGCTACCAGCAGACGATTGGCCCGAATCTATTTGCATAATTAAATTGTCTAGTCTTTAACATTGTCTGGGCCGTCCTATCAGCCAGATGCTCCTCAAGCTTCTTAAATGCCACCCTCAGTATACGTAAAGACCTTTGTGACTCCGTTCTCTTATGTTCCTGCTCAGCCTGTTCAACCCCCCCTCTCCAGGCCCAGTCGGATTAACTACCATTCCACAGTATATGCCACTGATTTACTAATTTGTTCCCCCCAAACCACTGCCTTCATGGCGTCCCACACAATACCCGGCGAGGGGCCAGAATTTCTGTTTTCCTGAAAATAATTAGTGATGACTTCACCCACCTTGTGGCTTACTACCGGGTCCCTCAGTACCGGATCATACAGCCTCCAAGGGCAACACTGTCTCCCCGGCCTACCCACAAGGGACATAGTGATTGACACCGGGGCATGGTCTGGCAACGTCCGGGTGCCAAGTCCGCTCCATGAACACAATGGTACAGAATACTGGGAACCAGCAGGAGATCCAATCTGGAGAAACCCCCATACACATGAGATTGAAACAAGTAATCTTTTTCCTCGCCATGAAACAGTCTCCAGGCATCCACCACCCCCAGCTCTCGGAGAATAGACCCAACGGCTAGCCCATTCTAAAAATCCAATCCAGTAGCAGGCAAGGTTTTGTCCACCAGAGGATCAGGAACCAGGTTGAAGTTCCCCCTATCAACACCTGCCCCTCTGCAAAGGAAAGCACATGGAGGAGAAACATTTCCAGGAACCCATCTTGCTCGGTATTAGGGGTGTACAGGGAAACCAAAGTGAAGAGATGCTCCCAAAGCAAACACTTCACACATACAGATCTCCCCTGGGGATCTCGTAGGACCTTAATCTTGGATATCGGTATCTGCTCACCAATCAATATCGCCACTCCACACTTCATCTCACCTCCAGAGGCAAAAAACTGTTGTGAGAACGCTCTGGTACGCAGTCGCTTTTCATCTTGCACGAGCAGGTGCGTCTTTTACAAGACCACTATTGAAAGTGACATTTCCAGCCCTTGATTAGCGGCTACCTCATCCAAAATACCTCACACAGTCAAGTCATAGCCGCCCCCTCGTAATCTGTCGATACGCTCCATAGTAGGAAATGTAATCTAACGCCAGTCCCACAGTCAACATTCGTAAATCAAAATCCACCCTACCCACCCTACTCTTCCATCCCTTACCCAATAGTTAACAGGGCTCAAACAGGAGCAAAAACGAGATATTCCTAACTCCACAGGGGAATCCGACTTGGAAGGCAATATCACACTCCAAAAGTATTCCCCTATTTCCCCCAGCAGCCTCCACAAAGTAACCCAAACTCATCGCCCACCTTTAGGCTTGGGACACGATAACCCAGCTCTAATTAGAAACAACCACCTCAAAACAGATTTAAGTACTGGCACTCCCCACATCACTGCAGGATTGCTCAAGTCTTCCTGACTGGCCTCTTCACCCTCCTCCCCCTTCCCACCTTCATCCATTGTTGTGAATTGAATTGAATTGATAGTTTATTTAGGTGGCGAGTCTTTGCATCGAAATAATTTGCATTGAATTACTATCCATCTAAATGTATTCATTGAAATGCTTTTCCATCGAAAAGCATATTAATTGAGTACATTTCGATGGATTTTTAGGGTTAGGGTTAGGGTAGAGTTAGGGTTAGGGGGGTGCCCCTGAGGCTTGGGGGAAACCCCCTTACCCCCAATAAAGTTTAGAGGAAGCTGGCCAGTGCTGAAATACTTGAAAGATTTCAGCACTGGACAGCTCCCTCTAACGTTATAACGTTAGGCATGTTTCATTGAATTTGAGAAGCGACTGACCCTAAGGGAGTTAGAGGTAGAGGAGCGAAGAATTCGAGAGGGAAGGTATTTACGAAGGGACAGCTGAAGGTATATTGGACCCAGGCCCCAGAAAGCCTTGTGGACAATGCAAAGGATTTTGAATTTAATCCTTGCAGCCACTGGGAGCCACTGGAAAGATACAATCCCAGGGCTTGAGGCCAAAGACAAGTCTCACAGTCCTGTTCTAGATAAGTTGCAAAGGGCGGCGAGTAGAAGCAGGTAGATTTAGAAGGAGGCTGTTAGAATAGTCCAACCTAGAGAGAACCAGGGCTTGAGTGACAGTGAGCTTCTAGGGGAAGGAGAGGAAAGGCAGAATACTTCTGAGGAGGTGCAGTAGGAAGTTTGACTTTTTAGAGACATCAGAGATGTGGGCTGAGCAGGAAAGCGTGGAGTCGAAGATGACCCTGAGCTTCTTAGCCTCGCAGGTGGGGGTAGGAGGAGGGCCCAGGGAGGCCGGCCAGAGAGTGAGAGGAAAGGAGGGTGAGGGTGTATCGATGAAGAGGATCTCCGTCTTGCTGGCATTCAGGCAGAGATCGTTGGCGGCACACCAATCCTGAACCTGAATGGCAGATAGGCAATCGGAGATGATAGAAGGAGAGGAGGTGGAAGAGGGAAGCCTGAAAATGATTTGAGTGTCGTCAGCATAGCACTGAAAGTGGGAGCACAAAATGGTGATGAGATGAACGAGAGTTGCCAGGTATTGGTTAAAAAGCCAGGGTGAGAGGTAAGAACCCTTGGGAACATTATAGGTAGAAACAGAGATAGATGAAAGGAAGGACCCAAGTTGAACCTGGGAGGGTCGATCAGAGAGGTAAGAGGCCAGCCAGGCCAGAGCCTGATCTGTGATACCAAAATTGACCTTTTACAATTGACCTTTTGTGGTCCTAATTGACCTTCTGCACAATTGACCTTTACCTTTATTTTACTTTTATATATATGTGTGGGGTGGGTTTGGGTTAGTAAATAATATAATGGGATTGGGTAGGGGGTTTCAGGGGGTTTTGGATTGAGTGGGGGTTGCGGGTTGTTTCCCCCGCATATATGCCCTAATTGACCTTCATTTCACGATCAATTGTGAAAAGGTCAATTAGTATACATCCGTGATACCCAGGTTGTCACGGAGACGGTTGAGCAGGATGGTATGGTTGACCATGCCGAAGGCAGAAGAGAGATCAGGTAGTATGAGGACAGAGGGATATTCAAGTCAAGGTTGGAGAGCAGATCTTCACGGATGTTCAGGAGAGTAGTTTCTGTGCTTCTGGCAGCTCTGAAGCCAGATTGATGGTCGTGGAGACAACCAACAGAATCAGAATGAAGGTTAAGCTGCGAATTGGCCAGCTTTTCAAGGAGTTTGCCCAGAATGGGGGTGATGGAGATTGGGTGATAGTTATTTGGGCAAGAAGGGTCGGCTGTGGGTTTTTTGAGAATAGGTTGCACAAGAGAGTGCTTCAGGGGGGGGAGGGAAAACCCCTGAGGCAAAGGAGATGTTGCAGAAATCAGCCAGGGCAGGGGCAAGGGTATCAATATGGTCCTTGATGGTTTTGGAAGATCAAGGAAACCCCTGTTTTGACAAGGCTTTGATAGATCAGACTTGTCTAGAGACCTCATCACGTTATAAAAGAAGAAAGGACGAGAAGGAAGGTGGGAGGGTGTCTGAAGGAGCACCAGAGTTCACAGAAGGGAGGGGGGGAGAGGAGCGGTCAGGAAGGGGAAGAGAGGGTGGATAGGATATCCTGAGTTTTAGAGATACAGTGGGAGGTAAGGGCCATGCAGGTTGTGATGCTTCCAGACAAGGACTCAGACTCAGTCTCTCCACCTCAGACTCGCCACCCCCACCTCCCTAGCATTCATCGGACCCTCAGCCTCCTTTGGCGTCCGAATAATCCATCACCTCCCCTGGTAAGCGAAATGGAGCCCGGTAGGAAAGCCCCACCTATAGGACACTTCTCTGCTGCACAACCATTCAGTCAATGGTCGGAGCGCCCTCTGCTTCGCCAGGGCAGTGGAGGCCAGGGCACGGTACAAGGAAAGTGACATGTTAGGGATGGAGACGGTCGACAAGGGTCAGCCGCCATCATTATGCGTTCCTTCATCTTGAAGAAGTGGACCTGTGAGAGTACATCCGGGGGCCTTTTCTATGCTTAAGAAGTCCTGGTCCTGAGGCAATGCATTCTATCCAATTTGATAGCTGAATCATTAGGCAGCTTTTTTTAAAAATGTTTTATTTACATGTTTATTAATTGTATGTACAGTACAAAAGAAAAACAAAAACATTACCAGCAATACAATTATCAACCAAATTCATCACATTATGGACTTCAAACCCCCCCTCAACTCCAAGAGGATAATGTACAATTTCATCACCAGAACCTATCAGGAAACATCAAAATGACATCAATGTTACAACTCTAAAAAGCTGCCCCATATTTGATCAAACAAATTCATCTTCTTATCTCTGTAAAGGATTATCTTCTCAAATCTGGACACTTGCTTCAAATCATCCATCCATTCAGAAAACGTTGGTCTTTCTTCACTTTTCCATTTCCTCAAGATGATTTTCTTTGCGGAATTTGGTGCTCTGAAAGACCAACTCTTCTGTTGGAAAGTAAGCTCTTCCACCATGTCGTCTTCACCCAGAATAACAGTAGTGTAATCGTAATCTTCATGCAACAGAAGAATCTCATTCATCTTCAAAGTGACCTTCCTTCTTCCTCATAACAGTCCCAAATCATATGTTCAAAAGATCCACTAGCATGTTTACACCTCCAACATGCATCCAAATCAACCAAACCTCTTGCATGTAGTCTTTGTGGCGTCCAAAAAAAACTCTGCTTAGAATTTTAATTTGACGACTTCGCTCCCCCTGATTCAACGTGGTCAGTGCCATATTCTTGCACACATTTTTCCATCTGCCCTCAGACATCTCTGATCCACTTATTTCCGACCATTTTGACAACAAGTCCTTATTTGGTTCTCTGTATTGGTCTAGATTTGTGTACACTTTAGACGCCATACCACCTTCAGATTTATATTCACTCAGCCAGACCTGCCAACCTTTGCCTCCATCTGCAAATGTGTTCAGTAGAACTTTCTTCAGTTTTCTATACTCCCCCATGGTGCAATCTTTGAGGCCTTTAACTTGGGTTAGCCATTTAAAACTGATCCATTTTCCTTCTTCAACAATATCCTCCAGCCACTGCACTCCTCCAAGCAGCCAGTTCGACCAAAAAAGTGGCTTTCCACTCGACTTTATATCTGGATTCAACCAGTTTTAAGTAAAATCATTGTCAGAAACCACTTTCCTGCTTTTCTTCCAAAGATCTTTCCAACATGACCTTAAAAATGCTGTTGGTGGAAACGACTTACATCCAGTCCCATCCACCATAGACAGAATTGCCATGGGTGAAAGTGGAGAAGATCGACTAGTCTCTGCCAATGTCCAAACATCAGTTGAATTTTCTATGAAAGGGACCAAATTTCTAGCTCCGAACGCCAAGTGATAGTTTTCAAAGTCTGGAACTCCCAGACCACCACATTCCTAGGATAGTTGTAGTTTCCAACGTTTTAGACGCGGCTGTTTACTCTCCTATGAAAAGGACTGGATCAAGTTCTCAATTTTCTTCAGAAAGTACTTCTTAATATGTAAAGGGATCATGCTGAGCACACTATTGATACGTGGCGCTGTCGTCATTTTAATTGCATGTACTCTCCCCCATAGACTTAAACGTAGCTCATTCCATCTTCTCAAATCCGACTCCAAGTTCTAGACCACATGTGCTAGGTTGACATCCATCATGTTAGACACATCATTAGTCAACCAAATTCCAAGATATCGCATCTTGTCCGGACACCAGTTGGAAGCAAAGTTCCTCATTGTCAAAAGTGAGCATGTTTTTGACGCAGGTAGTGCTTCGTATTTCGACCAATTAATCTTGTATCCAGAGACTCTGTGAAAAATGTAAATTTGATTAATTAGCACTGGAATGGAATTCTCAACATTTTGAATAACTAGCAGCATATCATCCGCATATAGCCAGACCTTGTGACAAGCTTCGCCAAAATGAATACCTTCAATTCTCTCATCTTCTATGAGTTCCATAGCAATGACAAACAAAATGGGCGACAATGGGCAACCTTGCCTTGTCCCTCTTTAAAGTTCAAATGTGCTCGAGACCATACCATTTCTGTTAACACTTGCTGTACGTAATGAATATAATAGCCTTATCCATTCTATCATATTGTTTCCAAATGCGAATCCTTCCAATGCTGTCAGGAGATACTTCCACTCAATCCTGTCGAATGCCTTTTCTGCATCCAACGACAACACATCCACATCATTCAGATGTTCTCTACTTTCAAATAGAGTCAACAAAATTCTCCTCATATTATCCAAGGCATGCCTACCTTTCACAAAACCTGTCTGTCTCTGGTCGATAATATCCGGTAGAGAGGCCTCTATTCTCAAGGCCAAGGCTTTCGCAAACATTTTATTGTCAATGTTCAGCAGGCTAATTGGCCGATAACTACCTGTTTTGACTGGAGATTTCCCTTCTTTCAAGAAAACGGATATAGGTGCATGCCTTGTAGACACTGGGAGACATCCATCAATCAGAGATGAACGCAACATGGCCAACATAAGAGTAAAAACCTCTTCCGGGAATATTCTAAACAGTTCCGCTGGCAACCCATCCGGGGCCAGACATTTCCCTGAATTTAAAGCGCAAGCAGCAGTTTTGAGTTCATCCACACTCAGATCTTTCTCAAGGGAGTCTTTGTATTTCGAGTTTATACTTCGCAAATGACAACTATTGACAAAATGCCTCACTTCTTCTTGAGACAAGTGAACCTCAGAAGAATATAGACCAGTGTAATACTCCTTGAACGTATCATTAATTTCAGCAGGTTCAAAAGTCACAATCCCATCTTGCTTTTCTATAGCGTTAATTGTCTTTTCATTATCCATAATCCTTAAACAATGAGCAAGAAGTCAATCACATTTTTCTCCCTTTTCATAGTACTTGCATCTTGTTCTAAACAGGAGTCTTTCAGTCCATGTAGTAAGAAGGTCTTCTAGTTTTTCCGTCTTCTGTTGCATGGAACCTAAAGAGCATACAGATCATTTTTGCATATTTTCTTTTTGAAGAATCTCCATTTCCTCATTAAGTTTCTTTATCTCAGTGTCTCTCTTTTTTTTCTTTTTGCTCGATAGACCAATCAACATTCCTCTCATGTAGGACTTAAAGGCTTCACAAACAAATTCGACTTTCACTTCTCCGGTCCAATTTTCAGCCACAATAGAACTTTGCTTCTTTCACTATTTTATCCACAATATCATTGTCATCAAGAAGTGTAACATTCATCCGCCATGTATTCGACTTTGGTAAAGGAAAAGTTAATTTCATGTCTAGTCAGATCGGTGCATGATCTGAAACCAGAATAGCTTTAATGTCTCCCCCTTTGAAACATTGTGTGCACAAACCAGAAGTCAGAAGGAGGTCAATCAGTGAATATACTTTTTTCTGGCAGAAAAGAAGGTATATTGCTTGACAAAAGGATTCTGCAATCTTCACACATCTGAAAGATTCCACTCAGCCATAAACTTCTTCAAGGCTACTCTTTTCAAATTATTTGCAATGTCCATAGTTTCCCCACTTTTATCCATCCCTGGATCAAGAGTAGCATTAAAATCTCCCCCCACAATAACATTCCTTACACTCACATTCTGCAAAAACTGCTCTAGGGAAATGAAAAACTTCCATCTCCCCAATTAGGAGCATAGATATTGCAAAAACAACAGGAAATATCTTGTATTTTCAGTTACACAAGCTATTCTGCCCTCCTTATCCTTATCACATTTCATTTCTGTAATTGGAAGGTTTTTCCTAATCAGAGTCCACACACCTCTAGAACTAGAAGTGAAGGATGAACAATAAACATTACCAACCCATTCCTGTTTCCACTTATCCATATCCATCTCCAATAAATGCGTCTCCTGAAGCAATGCAACATCCGCCCCCATGTCCTCCAATCTTTGCAAAATCACCTTCCTCTTATTCGCACAATTAGCCCCATTAACATCCCAGGATACCACCCGTAAACTCCTCTTATAAATGGAAGCCATGAGTGACCTATGTCGTACCCCTCCTGTGATGAATTCAATCAATTCAAAATAACCAATACCCAAAATAATAAAATAATATAGAAAGAAAATAACAGAAACTAGAAAAGCCTTCTTGGATTTGAGCAACCCAACCCCCTGGAACCTCCCTTCCACAATCACGTAGAAAAGGACTGTCCCACTCCCTTCCTTGTTTTCACTCAATAATTATAACCTTCAAATGTATCCCCTTAAAGACTCCTAGGTGCCAATAAAGTATCATCCTTTCAATTCCCACCCAACCTCTCCATCCACTAAAGAACAACATTAAAATAAATCTAATATTGAGTCCAATTCTAACATGTATCAAAATTCAAAATCCAAACCACTTTCATCAAAGGTGCATTCATATTCCCCAAACACTAAAAAGCCAGTGAGCATTCAATGTACTGTTAAAAGCAAACATGTGGCAATGTAAGAATGCATGTGAATACAAGCACAACACACTGCCACCCGCGGTACTCGTTAAAAGGTGAAACAAACACAAACGCGCTACCTGTCCAAAAAAAAAAGAAAAAAAAGGGGGGACCACACTGCCAGACCTCGGGGACCCAAACATGAAAATGCATGAATGTGGAGATGAAAGTGAAGTCCTGCCCTGTGCCTCATAAATCTCACGCTCCTTAACATAATAGCAAGACAGCTACACCCTGCATCAATATTATACAAACCTCATCAACTGAGCCAGGAGTACACAATACACATGAAGTATGAGGCCCGCTTAGAATGCATCTAGCTAAGGGATTGCATCATCAAATCATCCAGGCGCCCAACCATACATGAGGCTTGGCGTACCTGCTGTTTGTATATAATATACCCATCTTCCACATATGTAAACCCCACTGCCATATTTACACAATAACCCTTTAAAATGGTATAAGCCCATCCACCGGGTCCTCCTATTTAACTGCAACTACGCACCTACATACTGAATGCTCCTCGGACCAACATGCCTCGTATTAATCACATCTGGAGTAGCATGGAAGACGAGCAAAGGAGAAGGAAAACCGAGGCCAAGAGCTAAGTCCCAAGTTGTCGTCTCCACCTGTACATTAAATAAACTTTCATCCGTCACAAGCAAAAACGAATAATACCATGAAAACAAACAATCCCACCGTAATATATTACTACCTACTTCCATAACTCCCCGCTCCACCCGTCTACACACATCCAAAAACCATATCATCAATACCCACAACCCCAACTCAGACACACAGCACTCCAGTCCCGATCCACAGATAAGCTTCTGACTCCAAGAGTGTACTTACTTTGTGCCTAAACGACCGCAACCCACTCTTCATCATAAACGTATATCATCAGGAACAAGCCGATCCCCCCGGCACCTAAACACGGGTCCGCGTATTGCCGGAAGCCAGACTGAAACTACACGTGAGTCCACGTATTCCTGTAACATGACAAACCTTGCCCAATCATTGTGAATCCGGATATGTAGGGCCCCGGAGTATCCTACCCATCGTGTCCTTTACAAGACGTCGCAAGTAAGTAAAATAAGCTTCAAAAATCTTGCAAAACGTTAGTCATTATCTGTAAGTTCCCATTTTAGCCCCAACAAAGACCCTATTCAATAAACAAAATTGTATTCACTACTGCCTCATTATGACTCAATGATCATCAGGCAGCTTGAGGAGGAATCGAAAGAGGTTCGCCACAAAGTCAGGGAGTTCGTCGTCCCTTACCCCTGAGGAGATGCCACGGATTTGTATGTTATTTCAACGGGAGGGATTCTCCCCATCCTCCTGCTTATCTTCCACAGCATCACAACGCACCTCCAACACCTCCAATCTATTAGAGCACTCTCCCACCTCATAGGATTGTTCCAATAATGTGTCCTACACTTCAGAGAGCTGCTGCTCAGCCTCTAAGACCCTCTCATCTAGTGCCAGGATCTTATGTGAGAGTTCCTCTGTACTTTTGTGGATTTCATTGCAAATTTCCACCAGTAGTTCTTGCAGATCTGATTTAGTAGACATATGCGCAAGTATAGCTGGAAGAGGGTCATCCCAATGGACCTGGGCCATGACCACCTCACTGCACCCGTTCTTATCAGCGAGTTGCAACATTGTTGAAATATCTCCTTGTTTGCCTTGCTTGGATGTTTTGGCCATCATGGCCACTGGAGGCAGGGGAATATGAGCTCGGATCCACTACGAACGCACTTTGGCACGATTCGTCCCCTATTGCTAACTCTAGTCCTCACACACGCACTTATACCTCATCGAGGACCACAGACTGGGAGGCTATGGCTTTTCAACATATGCGGCGCCCAGCGGGCAGCGACGTACCTGAACTACCACGAGCCTCTAGATAATCACGAACACGAGCCTTTATCACACACCTTCATCCAATAGGAGAGGTTGCCACTGGAACTCACTTAGGCGGCATGCCAAATTAGGATGGCGGAAGATACAAAGGCCGGCACCGCTGTGCCATCACCTCAGGCTGTCAGAAGACTGAGATAAAGCCCATAAGTATGATTCAGTTGAAGTCGCCATCAACTGCATACGGGGTGCGCCACAGCTAGGAGCCACCGGAGCAACAAGGCAGTGATAGGAGCACTTGCAAGGGTCCGGTTATAGCACACTTGGCACACCTACTGGAACACAGGTCCACGTGCCACAGCATCCCCCAGCCTTTAAGCTCTCCCCGCAGACCAGCTGTGCAATGTCACCTTGCTGCACTGCAATTACAAGCAGCCCAGCAGTTACAATGTGTATGGAAGGCGCAGGCTTAACTACACCCCTACTCCCTCCTTGAGGCCACTGGCCTTCCAGCTCGCATCCATTCCATAAACAGCTTGTCTCCCAGAAAGTCCCCAAGCACCACAATAGGAAGGGCTGCTACAGAGTTCAGGCTATCAGAGGCAGACATTATTGCACTTGAGGAACCTATGGTAAACGTGTGCAGGGTGCGTGTTGGGGCATCTCCAGTGGAACAGCAGTCATGACAATCAGAACGCTGACAAATCCTTACTCCTTTCAATGCTCAAATCGTTTCAGGATATCAGGATAGCAGGCTTCCAGGAGGGATGGTTTGCCTCTACACGGGGAGCACACAGTCTTTATGTGCAGCTCGTGGCTGGACGCCGTAGCATGAGCCGTGCACCCCCAGTGCTATGCCCATCGCTGACCGGGCTACTGACTTCAGCCCAGGGGTTGCTCAGTGCCACCGCTATCTTTCTAGCACACCCACCTTCACTGCTGCAGCAACCTGGGTCCTCCAGCTGGCAGGGCGCTCACAGTGCTGTTGGTGTCACAGTGCCTCTGCATGCGAGGTGACATCCTCAGAGGAACCGTTGCCACAGGGCGACTACCAGGGGGGGCTCTGATCTTCATGTGGGAGTGGGCATCACACCCGACCACACCACTGGTCCCTCAGTGTCCATCGCCACGGACACAAGCCCATCCCCCCTGCCGGATGGCACACACAGGGGGCAGCAGCCCTCAGCTCCAGTCCAGGCAGCACCAGCCACAGCTGCCAAATCAAGCTGCCTTAGGAATGCGTCTCACGCCCTCCCGTCTGAGCCTAGTGTAAGAAAGGCATGGTATCAAGAATAGATAGACACAAGTGATCACAGTTCAAGGGTGTTTATTAAACTGTACAGGTAGGTGGGAAAAACGCCTAATCTAAACCTAAATCCAAGATGGGAGCAAGCTACAACCATCAAATAATAATAAAGCAGTCCTGATGGCGTCTTGTCAAAATAAAAGGGCCTATACCAAAAAAACTATTGCCAATCCTTACAACTAAATACACAAAGAGTGTGCGATAGGGTTCACAAGAAAGGAGAAGTCATAAATAATAAGTCAGGATGTGGTAGCTGGGAGTCTCCCTTTCTCATGTTTTGAGCACAGGACAAGGTAGGACGCCTGAGCACAGTACACTCTCAAGCTTTCCCAGCACGAGGCGACAGTTCTGCTTCAGGTATCAGGACATTTGGTGGTTAAATCTCCTTTCTACAAAAAGTCTCTTTCCTTCGAGGACCTGATGGGTTCCAAAAATAACAAACAAAAAGTTCCTTTTTTTTTAACGTTGGGTGATGACTTCATCACTGGGTTCCCCTCTTCTGGGCTCAGACCCTTCTCAACTGTTTGCCTCTCTTTGGGTGATGCTTCTTCACCTCTGGGTCCCCCTTTTCCGGGCTCAGACCCCTCTTGAATGTCAGCCTCCCTCCGCCAGGTTCACTATGGCTTGAATGCTAAGATAATTTCACCTTTCGTATTTCAGTTCACTGGGGATATCCCTCTGTCGCATGCACCTTTGTCGACACACTGTTCATCTGGACTTTAGGCTTCGCCCCTTTCCATTGGCATCCCTCTGAGGGGTTCACTGCTGCCAACTTTTGGCAATCATACAATTTCTTCTACTTTCTTACGATGCAGGATTCACTTCCTTAGCTTTACCATCTTCTGCCGGTCAAAGACTTTCGACTGTACAGAGGATTTTGCTAGACCCATGTATGACCACTTTGACTCCGTTTCTGCCACGTTCCCAAGGCCTTCCGGTAACGATAGTTTCAGCAATAAGGTATTCGCCCAGAGTTTCTCGAGTGAGCACCCACCACCTAGCGCCTGACTCAATTTCAGCTGGTTGTCCCCTCTCGTATTAACTGTTCTTTGTACTTTTCTTCAATTAGCCGTTTGCTACTTTTCTTCAACACAGTTCGGTTTCTTATCGGCTCTCCCCTCGACTCCCCGGCTGTGATGAACCGCTTGGCTTTTCTTGTCTCTGGAGTCAAGGACGGTACCACAGTGGCAAGCGTCTCTTCCTGGCTTGGTTGTCAGCAGAGGAGGGTCCCATTGACATCTGATGCAACACACGCAGACTATTGTTTGTGGTGTTACGATTCCTTCCGTGGAGGCAGCACGGGCTTGGGTCGAAAAGGGCAAGGTCGCAACTCTCGTTGTCACCTTTTCGGTTCTCGCCACCTATCTCCTCCTCTTGAACTGTCGTGCTTAGATAGCTGAGTCATCGTGCAGTCTGCCTTGCTCATCGTGTGCGCTTGTGCTCCACCTTTTATCCCTGTGGGGAAGGGATAAAGCAGTCAGGTGTGTGTGATTCTGGTCAATTGCCTGACTTTGCCTGACCCTTGTGTTGGGACATGTCCAGTAAATGGCTCTGGTGTTAGTCTGTTGTCTTTCATGTTGTGCTAAAGTTTTTGTGTCGGAAAGGGGGGGGTGGGTAGAGTTTCTGAGTATCCTTCATGGCAGGATGGGGAAAAAGTTGTTAGAAGAAGGGGGATACCGTGTCTCACCCATTGGTGTCCCGCTTCCACTCTCCGAGGATCCCCCCATCCAGGTGATTCTCCCTCACTGGTCAACCCCCAGGAACTGGATCCTATAACGATGGCCGTGTCCTGGCCACCTGGATGACAGATCCCCAGGGACTAGTCATGGAGACACCTTCATGTTTATCACATACCTTTCCTCCATGCGATCTAGCCACATTTGTTTCTCAAAGGAACCGGGAAAGAAAATCTACATTTCCCTGATCTTTTCCTTTTCTATGTTCCACTGTGAAACAATAGGGTTGTAGGTCTATAAACCGTTGCATGACCCGAGGGTTGGAGTCTTTGTGTTGGCTAATCCAAACTTGGGGTGAGTGATCTGTAACAAGTGTGAACATTCGTCCTAATAGGTAGTATCTAAGATGGAGTATGACCCATTTGTTGACCAGGGCCTCTAGTTCCAACACTGAGTAATTTATTTAACATGGAAACAGTTTGCGACTAGAGAATAATATGGAGTGTTCCAATCCATCGCAAACCTGGGACAAGACTGCTCCTAACCCTGTAAGGGAGGCATCCGTCTGCAATACGAATTGTTTAGAAAAATCGACTATCTTCAGGATTGGGATCTGCACAGAGTTTGTTTCAAGGTATTATAACATATTTCATCCTTGTCATTCCAATGAAATTTCTGTGGTTCGGCATTGTTAAGTTTATCTGTTAGCCAGGCTGTTTTGTCTGAAAAGTTGGGGATAAACCTACGGTCATATCCTCTTACCAGAGAAATGCTCTAACATCTCTTTTAGTCTTGGGTGTTGGTGTTTCTAGGACAGCTTTTACCTTCTCATGTTGGAGTTGTACCTTCCCGTTTCCTACAAAGAAGCCAAGGTATTTTACGGCTGACCGGGCCAGTCTGCACTTAGCTGGCTTTGACCTTTGGGTGTTCTAATATAGTGATAGTTACCTTTTACTCTTCCAGGTTTTTCTTAGAATACATCAGGAAACAAGTCCACTACAACTTTTAGGTCTTCTTGTTGAATAGATAACTCGGGAGGAATGAAATCAAAGTTATATATCTCTTCGGGAACCAGACAGGCTAGTACTTTGGCATGGGTGGCTGATGGGTCCTCCCTCCACTCTTTCAAGAGATTCATGTGATGCAAATGAACTTTCTGTTTTCTGCCCGGTTGGGCTACTTTATAAATACAGGTTCCCGTTCGTTCTACGATCTCAGAAGGTCCTTGCCACTTGGAGACAAGAGTTTTCTGAGGTGGATAAGAAGACCAGCACTTTTTGTCCTATAGAGAATGATCTTAAGCTTACCTTTTTATCTTAAGTGGATTTTTGTTGGCTCTGGGCCTTTTCCACCTGAGTACGAAGTAAGTCACAAAACAATTTCATATGTTTTCGCATTCTGTTGGCTCTCTGCGAGATGGGAATGGGGGCCTGATCTCGTTCTTCCCATGTTTCCCAGAGCATGTCTAGGACATTTCTGGGCTATCGACCATAGAATAGTTCAAATGGAGAGAAACCTGTGGAAGCTTGAGGGGTTTTACTTACGGCAAATAGTGCCCATGGCATTATTCGGTCCCAGTTTATCCCGTCCTTATCTACTAGTTTCGTAAAAATTTGCTTGAGGCTTTTATTGAATATTTCCAACAAACCATTGGTTTGAGGATGTTACACAGAAGTTCGCAAGGTAGTAATGTGGAGTAGCTCTTTGACTATGGCCACAAGCTTACTCATAAAATGTGAACCCTGGTCTGTTAGTATTTCATTGGGAAAGCCGGCCCTCGAGAAATACAGTAGAAGGTGTTTAAGGATCTGCTGTGTAGTATTAGTTCGCATTGGGAATGCCTCGGGATATCAGGTTTCATAATCTATGATCACCAGGACATATTTAATGCCTAGTGTGAATGTTTCTAGAGGTCCAGTTATATCCATACAATACTTGAAAAGGGGATTTCTATGATCGGCAACGGGGTCAGAGGGGCAATTAATGGGATGTGCGTGCTGGTCTTTTGACATATTTCGCATGGCTGGATGAAAGTCTTTATATCTCAGTGGATACCGGGCCAATAAAACTTCCCAGTAATATGCGCCTCCATTTTAGATTGTCCTAAATGCCCCCTGGTAAGATGGGAATGAGCAATCTCCAGCACATCCTTTCGGTGGCTTTTGGGTATTACCTATTGGGTTTTGAGTACAACTTCCGTAGATGTTTCTCTTCTATAAAGCAATTCTTGTCTTAGGGAGAAAAAGGGACTTCCCTGCTCTAAGCCCTCTTCTTCCGGAAGTGCTTATAGCAAAGCTTCTGCAAGAGCTGGACCATTTCGCTGGGCGAAGGCTAGGTCGGGATAGATGGTAGGCTCTTCTCCCTTCCTTTCTTCGATGTTAAGAGGTTTATCGGCTTCCCCAAAGCCTAGGTTAACCTGTTTAGATTTTTCTGGTTCACTTGCTTTAAACTGAGGAAATAAAGCTCTTTCCAAAATTCCCTGCTCTACTGTCTACCTCAAAGGGGATCTCAGCATGATTCTGTAAGGGAACCTGTACATCTCCCCGGAAGTCGGAAACATTGACGCCTGCTAAGATGTCTATACCGAACTTCGACGCTAGGCCAGTTTTCGGGGCCAGTCTCATGTAGCACCCCGGTGGGGGTATCAAAACTAAGTCTGTAGAATCATTCCTCTTTTTCCCAGGGGAATAATAGCTTCTCTTCTGCTACAGATGTCAAACCCTATTGATTCCTTGGTGGTGATGAAAGGGTTAGAAGCTCTCTGACTACGTTTTTGAAACTGTAGGGTTCCCCAATTTGTTTCAATTGAGTCACATCCCACCCTGACACCATATGTAAGGAAGGCATGGTATCAAGAATAGACCGACACAAGTGATCACAGTTCAAGGGTTTTTATTAAACTTCATAGGTAAGTGGGAAAAACGCCTATTCTAAACCTAAATCTAAAATGGAAGCACGCTACGACTATCAAATAATAATAAAGCAGTCCTAGTGACGTGTTGTCAAAATAAAAGGGCCTATACTAAAAAAGCTATTGCCAATCCTTACAACTAAATACACAAAGAGTGTGGGATAGGGTTCACAAGAAAGAAAGAACTGTTCATAAATAGTAAGTCAGGATGTGGTAGCCGGGAGCCTCCCTTCCCCACGTTTTGAGCACGGGACATGGTGGAACTCCTGAGCACAGCACACTCTCGAGCTTTCCCAGCACGAGACAACAGTTCTGCTTCAGGTATCAGGACCTTTGGTGGTTAAGTCTCTTTTCTACAAAAAGTCGCTTGCCTTTGAGGACCTGATGGGTTCCAAAAATAAACAAAAAGTTCCTTTTTGTTGAATGTTGGGTGATGACTTCGCCCCTAGATCCTCCTCTTCTGGGCTCAGACCCTTCTCAACTGTTTGCCTCTCTTTGGGTGATGCTTCTTCCTTCTGGGTCCCCCTCTTCCTTGCTCAGATCCCTCTCGAATGTCAGCCTCCCTCTGTCGGGTTCACTATGGCTTGAATGCTAAGATAATTTCACCTTTCGTATTCACAAATCTTAATGTCTTTTTAAACAGTTCACTGTGGAGATCCCTCTGTCGGGCTAACCTTTGTCAACACACTGTTCATCTGGACTTTAGGCTTTGCCCCTTTCCATCAGCATCCCTCCGTCGGGTTCACTCCTGCCAACTTTTGCCAATCGTACAATTTCTTCTACTTTCTAATGATGCAGGATTAATTTCCCTTAGCTTTACCATCTTCTGCCGGTCAAAGGCTTTCGACTGTACAGAGGATTTTGCTAGACCTCTGTATGACCACTTTGACCCCTTTCCCGCCCCGTTCCCAAGGCCTTCTGGTAATGGGTAGTTTCAGCAATAGGGCATTCGCCCACAGCTTCTCCAGTGAGCACCCATGTGTTGCCGGACTCAATTTCAGCTGGTTTTCCCCTCTCGTACTAACAGTTCTTTGTACTTTTCTTCAATTAGCTGTTTGCTAGTTTTGTTCAGCAGAGCTTGGTTTCTTATTGTCTCTCCCCTCGACTCAACAGCTGTGATGAACCGCTTGGCTTTTCTTGTCTCTGCAGTCATGAACGGTACTGTGGTGGCAAGTGTCTCTCCCTGGCTTGGTTATCAGCGGAGGAGGGTCCCAGGTACCGTTGACATCTGCTGCAACACACGCTGGCTATTGTTCGCAGTTTTACAATTTAATAGTGCAATTTAACCATAATGTCCCTTTAGCCAAGTTTTTTCACTGAATTTCATAGGTTTTTACCAGTGCACCCTTAATTTGCTGCATGTTCCTTATACTATACTCACCCGAAATGTAGCAGGCCCAGAGTCCCCAGACAGTACGAAGGTCTGCAGACATCAGGTAGCATTCACAAAGCCCAGAAGCAAGGGGAGAACAAAACATGTTCTACCCTTAAACCAACAAACACATTTACATAAAACAACATTACTTATGTTTACTACACCCAAATACACCTTTTTGCACACAAAAATGTACACATTATTTTTTTATTATCACTTCAGTACAACTCTTCATGCAGACTCACATACACCAGACACTCCTTCCAAAACAATCTCTTACAAAATAATAAGTACACTGTATTTATTTCTGTATTATTACCATTCATTACATAAACAGTACTCTGTATATATTGCAGGGGGCAGCAGTTTTGAAGTGATTTCAAGGCTGTAATCAAGGAGCATGAGAAACACTGCCCCCTGCCTCACATTTAACGCACACCCAACATCTTGCCCTATGCACCTGCCCCTCCTTATCTGTGGTTGGTGCCCCTTCCTCATTTCCCTTCCCTGCCTTACTTTCTGACCTCCCCACCAAAAAACAAACAAAGAAAATACAAAATCAAAAAACACCAAAAAAAACTTCCTTTAGGAATCACCTTTCACAGTTAAAAAATAGGTCTTATAGATTCCATCTACTTTAAATTTCTCTGTAAAGAAGTTAGACTCAATAAGATTCGCCAATGTTGCCATTAGCATTTTCTGTTGTGCTAATGGAAATAATGGACAATTGTATACTAGAGACAAAGATAAAAAGACAGAAACTATTTTCTGTCCCAAATACTTTTCTCTAGCATACAATTAAAACCATAATCCATGGGCCTTCATGACTATCCACGGTCTCCGCAGTCCCCTTTCCAGGCCATGCATCATTAAAACACCCGAATGGCATGTGCACACCATGGCACAGGACAGCCCTTCTACCCTTTTTACTTTTATATTTGTAACACTCCCTCATTGCCTCCTGCTTTCAAACAGTCACACATCCATCCACCAATCACTTCCAAAAGCTCTACATAATACCCTACCTACATATTAATCTTCCACACACCAACTTCCATTTAACAATGTTCTTCAAATCTTTTGCATCTGCATTTCCCTTACTTATACAAAATATTGTACACAGTGCTCCTATAAATGCACATATGCATTGTGCAGTGAGAGAAGTGCATAAATAGAAGGGGCAGTGTAGATGGTCAACTGCTCATGGGAGCCCAGGAGGGAAGTGCCAAGGGATGTTGAGGTGGGAGGCCACTGGCTAACTGCTGGGGCAGAGCAGTCCCAATGGTGGGGTACATCTTAACCGTAATGTCGCTTTAACAAAGTATTTTCTGGCAATTTCATAGGTTTTTATAAGGGAAAATGTTTCATGATGTTACATCACTGTATATAAGTTATTAATAATTCCTCTTTTAACATATATGAGAGAACTATAAATCCTTTAACAAACATATTTTTTGCAACGCATACTTATGTGTGTCATTATCAGCAGCGCATTGTTGAATTGCCTACGGCATGAGGCTCGACCATGACTATAGCCCCACCAAACCACCCCCATTATTCACTGCACCTACCCTGCATCCTAACTCAGGGCCCACTATACCCTAATAATGTGACCAATAGCCAGTGCTCATGGCTTGCAGCCATGGCCAGTCTCCAAAGTTCATGGGCCATGGGCTTCGGTATGCCGCATTCCCCAATAAGCAAATCAGAGTACCCAGACACCAAATTTATATCACTAGTTTTTGTACTTACATTCTGATACTTTGGAAAAATAAAACACAAGACAGATTTGCAAAAACATGCTTTCAGGTCCTTGTTGATGTGTACTTACATTTTGACACTTTCAAAAAAATAAAACACAGGACAGATTTGCAAAGAAATGCTTTGCTGTTCTTGCTGATGCTCCTCGCGCATATTTGCTGCAATTCCGTCCAGCACTTCAGGCTGTAGCCACAAGCAGATTTTTTTTCCCCATTCAAATCCATCTTGATTTTGACAAACCTTACCACATAGCCGGTCCCTGGTGACCATGCCCACTTTGACCCCATAACTTTGGCCATGATCCAGACAATCTGGCCACGGCCCATGGCCACAGGCTATACCTCAGTCACCAAAGGTATATCACTATTTTTGTACCTATATTATAACACTTTTCAAAAAATAAAACACAGACACATTTGGAAACCATGCTTTTGGGGCTTGTCAATGCTTCTTGCACTTTTGCTGCAAATCCATCCATGTTTCATTTTTTGAAAAGTGTCAAAATGTACCCACAATAAATAGTCATATAACTTAGCCCTATCTTAAAATCCATTCAGACTTTGCACGAACATTCAAGGTTGGGTTTATAATCTTTTTGAAAACTTGTGGGCATATTCGTCAAACAGTGCCAAATTTATAAGCCTTTAAAATATTTTTGGATCCCCCGCTCTAATGTTACCTCTTTTTGGCGAAAGGTCGGTAAATGATATTGCAAGATGTCATGCAGTTTCATTGAGTAGCGCCAAAGCTATAAGCCATCCAAACACTCCTTTTCACCGACCCTATTATGCAGAAATATGCATGGAAGCCCCCCAACATCTAGGATGTCTGCAAACATCACAGGAAGGTCCCCGAACATCTGCGTTGTTCACAGACATCAGAGATGAAAAAACACCTGATTTTTGGCTTTTTACGCCCATATCCCATAACATCCTCATCACCCATAACCTCCGGAGAGATAGTTTATTTGGTTTGACAAGTGCAATGTGTGTTTTTTAATGTTTTTACCGCGATGTACAACATGGCGCCCGTTTCAAAAGTTTTGACGCACCTCATGTTTTTAATTAACCAATCAGCGGGGGTGTAGGATGTCTGGGAAACACACCCGGCGTACTGGAGTAACCTGTGAATCGGCCATTATTATATCGAAATATAATGGTTTAACCCGTTTGAATGATGTAAGACAGTGTAGCCGTTTAACTACACAGAGGAGCGACGACTGGGAATATCGAGTAGCAGCATTGACCCAGGCCATACTCCATACGAATTGGGAGAATAAGCCTGATACAGCTGGTGCGTGATTTCTGTGACTACACCGACCAACATCATATCAGCTTTTAGACAAAGGATAGATGTTCTGCCTATATAATTATTTAAAGATGGCGGTCAGAATTTATGCAGTCGTAAGGGTGAGAGCCTCTGAGGTTGTCCACACGTCTGTGCTTCTGTATGCCTTTCCTTGGAAGTTCCAGACCTACTTACCCCTGATGAATTTCCGCAAAATTAACTATGTACGGAAAGAAACATGTTGGGTTGGGGAATCTAAATATGTTGTACATTGGATAATGTAACAAACAGTGAAATACACTGATTTGACTGCAGAATGTGCTTGTGTTTTGTTGCATTTTCTCTTATGTATATCGCTTCAATTACGATAGGACATTTGATTGTATTTTAGAGTGTTGTCCTTTTTTTAGACTGTGGTGTCAGCAGTATATTAGATATTAGTTAAGTGAGGATATTCAGTTGTTTGTGTGTGAGTGAGGTATGTTTGGAGTTTGTTTTCAGGGAATGTCATATGGCTATGTGTATGCATCGATAGGATTATTATCCATCATAGCACTTTATAGGATCTTTTGAACGTATTGTAATATTGTGGCACAATGATGATTTTTAGAATTGTATTGTTGACTTTTGAGTATGTATGAATTAATACAATTTTTATTAGGAATTCTGTTCTTGTAGTGAAGTGAATTGAATTGTTTCACATCACATGTTATGTGTCCTCGTATACTTACCAACGATACCCTATGGTATGTCTTTGTGAGGTATTGGCTGCATAGATGTGTGTTCATGTTCAGAGCTCACCAATAGAAACATGAGCGTTGTGATGTTCTTTGTTGAGGTATATATATCGGTTCGTTCCAGGACAGATCACAATACGGAGATAAGCCTGGTTTCTCCAGCATTGGATCTTTCATAGATTCAGATGCTTGAATATTCCCCGTCGTCAGACTGGGAATCCTCGGTGATAAATTTAATAATAAATTTTTTTTTTTTTTTTTTTAAATATACACACATTGCTACCTAGCAGTGCATGTACATAGCCCATTATGGTCTATGAGCCATTTCATTGTGTAGTCCCTCCACCTCACTTTGGTGCTTTATGGCCCCAGCCAATGAGGTGGCAGGGCTTAAGCTCCGCCCCGGCAGCCATCTTCAGATTTTTCACCGCAGTCTAACAGACACAGGGAATCCTCAAGCTCTCTGAGCTTTTTCAAATTCTTTCTACTTTTGTGTGGAATATATTTAGTAAATATATTCCATTTTGTTCCCCTTCTCAGGGGCTTTTGTTTCCAATTAACCTGGGAGACAAAACTTGTTGTTTTCCTCTCAAAATCGTCGACTGAACTTCTCTTCAGAAATGGAGGCACCTCAGGCTGTCAGGAAGCCTTCCCTGTTCAGGGACTGCACGAGGTGCAAAAAGAAATTGGTTTACAACAAAGACCCCCACGAGCATTGCATTTATTGTCTGTACCCACATGACATTAAAAAATGCGAGATTTGTAGAACTTTTTCCACCAAGACCCTTCATGACAGGCATAGAAGACTCCTTTCTTACCTGGAATCCAGGGATCAATCTTCGGACGAAGAGTCTGTCAGAACAGCTCCTGTCCAATCCAGCACTCCATCTGAGAGACAAACTTCAAAGAGAAGGGCCTCTTCAGTGGAAAGGAGTTCCTCTCCCAAGTACAAAAAGAGGAAGCTGGAATTGATACCCTTTCTGCCTCCAGTTGACTTACCAAGCCAGAAGAAGTCTGCAAAATCTGCCTCCAGAGGTAAGGAGGAGTTTGCAAAAAACGGGGGGGGGGGGCAGTCGTCGGCGGGGAAACCGCCCACGAATGAAGGGAAAGGTAAAGGCCCGTCATCGGCCATACCGTCGACGAAACCAGCAACGACGACGACCACGCTTAAGACATCGTCGACAATAAGATCATCGTCATCGGACACGTCGACCGCGAAGCAATCGTCGACGAGCAAACACCACTCGTCCACGAAGCATTCATCCATGACGCAGTCGTCCACGAAACGCATTCCACATTCGTCAACGAAGCTCTCGTCGACGGCAAAAAACCCTCAGTCGTCGACGGCGAAGCCCTCGTCGACGGGAAAATCTCAGTCGTCGACGGCGAAAGCCCTCGTCGACGGGAAAATCTCAGTCGTCGCCGGCGAAGCCCTCGTCGACGGGAAAATCTCAGTCGTCGACGAAATCTCATACGGGATGTTTGTTGACGAAGATAGCACCGCAAATTACGGAGGAATTGCGGCCTTCCACATTTGAAACTCCTGTCATTGAAAGCAATGTCATTGAGAAGAATACTGAAACTGAACCACTGGTACAGCAATTTTTACCTTTGGGTCACATGACAGAACTTCCGGATGTAATTCTCCAGGAAGAATTCTCTGATGCGGAAGTGATGGAAGAGTCCACCGGTCCCTTACCTAAACAATACAGCCCTCCTTGGCAACCGTCCACGGGAGAATCCGAATACCCTCATGACCCGATACTCATGTTATCCGTGCAGAGGATTGTAGAAGAATTTTACAGGCGGCAAAAGGAGAAGCAAATTCCGATTGATCCCATAGAATCAGGAATTATTCCTAGAGAGTCATCTCCGATTCCAGGCACATCTGGTTGTTCTCCTCACAGGAGTAGACCGCAAAAACGGATGGGATCACCGGAACCTGCTCGAAGACCAAGGAGCAGCACCCACAGTGCTTCACCTACAAGAGTCCCGTCGCCACAGTCATCGCGCAGACCGCGATCTCCGGATGTGGACCCCACTATGGTACCGTCCACCATTTCGGTATCAGACTGGCAGGAGGATCCTTTTAGAGTATTCTCGGAACCAGAAGAAGGAGAAATAACACAGGAGCCAGACGCATCCAGTGAGTGGGATGATTACGTAGTCGAGAAGCCAAGGAGGAGAGACTCGCCGGGCAAGGCCTCACCGCCGGATGATCTCGTCTCTTTCCACACCATTATAGGTAAAGCCGCAGAATTGTTTAAAATTCAGGTTTCTTCTGAGGAAAGGAAATCAGTGCTCTATGAGCACAGGGACAAACGAAGGAGGACAGTGACCACAATTCCTCTCCTCGATACCATCTGGGATTCCGGATCCAAGATCCTATCCACACCCTTATCGACTCCGGCGCTGGTGTCCAGGCCAGAAAAGAAATATAAAGCTCCGGATTCGGCACCTCTTTGTTTGAGAGGTCATACGAAACCAGACTCGGTTATCACAGTGGCGGCCAGAAAAAAACTCGCCAACCCCTCCTCACCGTTGTCGGCACCACCGGATAAGGACGGACGTAAACTGGCAGCCATGGGCAGGAAAGTATCATCTTCTGCATCGCTTACAATCAGAGCGGGCAATGCGCTGGCCATGACCGCAAGGTTCGATCGCGAGCTTTGGCTCTGCATGTCTAAATTGGCGACACAATTACCACCAGAGCTCCAGGAGGAGGCAAAATCGATAATCGCGGATGGTGAAGCAACATCGGATCACATGATCGACGCAGCGGTTGATGTGGCCGAATCAGGCTTCAGGCAGATGGCGCACGGCACAGTGCTCAGAAGGCAAGCCTGGATGAAGGCTACTAACTTTAGACCTGAAGTCCAGGCGCAAATATTAGACATGCCGTTTGATGGACAAGATCTCTTTGGAAAGAAGATAGACGATCATTTGAAGGGAATCAATACAGACACGGACACAGCCAGAGCCATCAGTTCTTTAAAGGACAAAAGTAAGGACCATCGGTCTTTTCGTCCCTTTCGAGGCTCATCTTCCAAGTTCAGAGGATACGGTCGTTCCTCGTATGGTCAAAAAGCACAAGGCGGCACCTACCAAGACAATAAATATCAGTCATCCAACAGATACGCCCATAGAGGCAGACGTGGCTCCGCCCAGGGGAAGTCACAAGGCAAGCAAAACTGACGACCAATGTTTTTCCCCTCTTCACCACACCCCGGTGGGGGGAAGGGTGAGCCAGTTATTCCAGCGCTGGCAATCAATTACATCGGACAAATGGGTGTTACAGGTGATCCAAAAGGGTCACACCTTAGAATTTCTGGACCAACCTCCTTCCCTGCCTCCAACATCTCGCAGAGTGCATATGCTAAGACAGGTCATGTCCGAAGTGCAAAAACTGCTCCAGAAGGCAACAGTAGAACCAGTCCCTTATTCTCAGAGGGGAAAAGGTTTCTACTCCCGATTCTTCCTCGTCAGAAAGAAAAACGGTCAATGGAGACCCATCTTGGACCTGAGGGCACTCAACAAATTTATCAAGCGCATAACATTCAAGATGGTAGCTTTACAAGGGGTGCTACCTTGGTTAAACAAGCACGACTTCTTAGCCACTTTAGACTTGGAGGACGCATACTTCCATATACCGATCCATCCAGCGCACAGGCAGTTCCTCAGGTTCACGGTGGGAGAGCTTCACTTTCAGTTTCGAGTGCTCCCGTTCGGGCTAAAATCGGCTCCGAGAGTTTTCACAAAATGCTTGGCGCCGGTAGCAGCAAGTCTCAGGAGGGCAGGAACGGACGTTTTTCCATACCTGGACGATTGGCTGATAAAGGCAAGTTCCGCTGCAAAGGCTCGCTCGGCAGTGTCGAGGACTGTCAACCTCCTAAAAGAGTTAGGTTTCTCCATAAACCAGACAAAATCCTGCCCTATTCCCA
This sequence comes from Ambystoma mexicanum, assembly GCF_040938575.1. Taxonomy (NCBI): domain Eukaryota; kingdom Metazoa; phylum Chordata; class Amphibia; order Caudata; family Ambystomatidae; genus Ambystoma; species Ambystoma mexicanum. Next base: position 969,715,810 of record NC_090936.1, on the reverse strand, counting down.
GCAAGGTAGCTCTCTTCCTGGGAGCCGAACTCGATACCAGCATTCCCAGAGTGAGGCAATCCGCAGAAAGAATAGCAGCGATTCTACGCTCAACTTCAAACTTCCTACAGAAAGAGACAACATCCGTATGCTCTTACAAATCCCTATTGGGCATGATGTCATCATGCATATTCCTCATACCGAACTGCAGGCTTCGCATGAGACCTGTGCAGGAAGCTCTGGACCACCAATGGAAACAAGCTTTCGGAGGCTGGGAAGACATTGTCCAGATTCCATCGACGTTGCACAAGGCCCTTCGATGGTGGAATGTTCCGAGGAATCTTCTGCAGGGGATGCCGTTTCAAGCACCGACATCGACCCTTCTGCTGAGGACGGACGCTTCCTTATCAGGTTGGGGCGCTCATCTTGCGGACCTCCAAACCAAGGGCTCTTGGTCGACACAAGAGTCCCAGCTCCACATCAACGTGTTAGAGCTCAGGGCCGTAAGGTTGGCGCTGAAAGCCTTCCTACCGGTTATAGCTGGTCAAGTTCTTACAGTCCAGACAGACAAGACGACCTCCATGCACTATACAAACAGGCAGGGAGGCACGAGGTCACAGATCCTGTCACAAGAAGCCCAACAGCTTTGGGCATGGGCCTTGCACTACGGGGTGCAGATCAGGGCAGAGCATCTTCCAGGAGTGGACAATGTCCTAGCGGACAGGCTAAGCAGAGAATACTCAGCGTCCCACGAGTGGGAGCTGGACGAAAAAGAAACCCAACGGATATTTGCCTTATGGGGCCATCCGCAGATCGACCTTTTTGCCACCAGGAACAACAAAAAATGCAAGAGATTTGCTTCAAGATACCCGGAGCACCAATCACTGGGAGACGTGTTCTCAGTGAATTGGTCGGGGAAGTTCCTCTATGCCTTCCCACCCATTCCCCTCATGTCGAGGGTACTTCGCAGGGTAAAAGAACAGGATTGTTCTTTGATTCTAATTGCACCGGATTGGGCACGGCAAGTCTGGTACCCGACGCTGAGGCACCTATCCTGTCAACCCCTGATTCGTCTCAAGACGCATCAATATCTACTGACGCAACAGAACCGCAAGGTCCTCCACCACGACCCGAGGAGCCTGTCTCTCAAAGCTTGGTTCCTGAGCAGCGCAAACTGATGCACCTAAAGTTACCATCGGAATGCTGGGATATCATCAGGGCCGCTAGAGCCCCGTCCACGCAAGTCACCTACACCAGGAAATGGACCAGGTTTTCCAAATGGTGCGAGACCTCTGCAATCGATCCCCTCACGGCCTCGGTTAATCAGATTCTGCCCTACTTGTTGCACCTGGCTAAGTCAGGGCTCTCACTGTCCTCTATCAAGGTCCATCTGTCAGCCATAGCGGCTTACACAGTAACCGCGGAGACGCAAGCCTTACTTTCCTTACCAGCGGTTAAAATCTTCCTGAAAGGACTGATGCGTACTTATCCGCCTACACCTACACCAGTTCCGGAATGGAGCCTCAACACCGTTTTAACAGCCCTCATGCAACCTCCCTTCGAACCCATACACAGATGCGAAATGAAATTCTTGTCCTGGAAGACATCTTTCCTGATAGCCATCACATCAGCCAGAAGGATCAGTGAGTTACAAGCTTTGTCTTCTGAACCCCCGTTTACTTTGTTCCAGAAGGACCGCGTCATCTTAAGGCCTCACCCGAAGTTCCTCCCCAAGGTACTTTCGGAGATGTCGTTCACTGAGCGCATTGTTTTACCAACCTTTTTCCAGAATCACGCTTCTGAAGCGGAAAGAACATTACATTCTCTAGACGTTGCTAGAGTGTTGAAGTTTTACTTGCAAAGAACCAAGGAGTTCCGCTCCTCAAACCGGCTATTCATTTCTTTCTCTGGCCGTACCAAGGGTCAGCATATATCTAAACAAAGTCTGGCACGCTGGGTATCGTCCTGCATCACCCACTGCCATCAGTTGAAAGGCGACCCTTTAACTAGACCGCCGTCTGCGCACTCCACCAGAGGAAGGGTGGCGTCAACAGCATTCCACGCAGGGGTGGCATTGAAGGACATATGCAGAGCCGCCACGTGGAGCACTCTGCATACTTTCGCCAAACACTACTGCCTGGCTGAAGATACCAACAAAGAAGCTGCAGTTGGACAGGCAGTGCTCCGCCATCTCTTTGTATAAGGTAAGACCAGCCTCCTTTCCCACCTTTCCCGAAGTATGTAACCGTTGTGTTGCTGCATGGTAAAGGTTTAATCAGAAATATGTTTTTCTGTATTTATGCATATATATATATATATAATGGTGGCATGTTTTAACTGCTTGGTATTCTATTCAAGCATCTAAATCTATGAAAGATCCAATGCTGGAGAAGTCTTAGTTACTTACCTGTAACTGTATTTCTCCAGCATTGGTATCTTTCATAGATTCACATGCGCCCGCCCGCCTCCCCTGAGAGGCTGCTTCTATGCTCGGCATCCATCATACTGTAATCTCTACGGTTCAAAATCTGAAGATGGCTGCCGGGGGCGGAGCTTAAGCCCTGCCACCTCATTGGCTGGGGCCATAAAGGACCAAAGTGAGGTGGAGGGACTACACAATGAAATGGCTCATAGACCATAATGGGCTATGTACATGCACTGCTAGGTAGCAATGTGTGTATATTTAAAAAAAAAAAAAAAAAAAAAATTTATTACATTTATCACCGAGGATTCCCAGTCTGACGACGGGGAATATTCAAGCATCTGAATCTATGAAAGATACCAATGCTGGAGAAATACAGTTACAGGTAAGTAACTAAGACATCCCCTTTTACTTCTGTTTGTTACGGATGTCCGGGAACGTCACAACGCTCTCTGATTGGTCCAGAGGCGTCCACGAACCCCGAATGAGGAAATGAGTCAGTGGACCGAACCCAGATATCACTCATTTTTGTTTCGTACTTTTTGGCCCTTGGATGACATTTTGGGGTCGCCAGGGGTCGCAACTGTGACCCCTATGGTCTCCATTGCTTCCCCTAAAAAAAGTTTTTTTTAAATGTTTTCTTTTTTTTAATTGAAGTTCATGGGTTGTGGCCAGCAGCATGTGGCTTGTTGTTTCTGGAGTGATTGGTTTTCTGATAGCTATAGCCGGTAAGATAGCTCAGTGGGTTAAGCGATGGCTGCTGCAATGTGTGTGTGATCTGCAGGTTCGACTTTCACCAAGGTCAACTCAGCCTTTCATCCTTCTGAGGTTGATAAATGAGTACCAACACAGGTTGGGTTATATTGTATGTATATTTGTTGTAAATGAAGCGCTTAAGCGTAAGTGCTATATAATAACACATCATTATCGTTTGGCCTTGGACATCTGCTTTCATTCACAGTGATTTGGTAAAATGAGCCTATACGCACTGATATTAATGATGCATATGGTGATCCATTCTTGTAAGAAATGTATATCATTTTACAGTGATATCATAACCATATTTTTCATAGTCTACTTAGAAACAATGCTTTGTGATGCCACTTCCTGTTTTGTCGAGGGGTGAATGGTCGTTTTCCATCACTTCCTGTGATCTCACTTCGGGGTGTGGTCAAATGACATCACTTCCTGTGATGTCATCAGAGGTCAAGAGACATGTGATGTCACTTCCGCTACCCCTGGCATTTTGGTGAAAGGATGTCCCTGTTTTGGCCATTTAAAAAAACATAAATGACTGGACGGATTCACACCAAAAGCATGCTTTCGGGACCAAGCCGCTGCTCCTGGCTAAATTTTGTGAAAATCCGTACAGCAGTTTGGGCTGTAGGGGCGAGCAAACATTTTTTTCAATTGCATCAATGAGGATTTCCACAAATCTTTGGACAAATCTTTGGACCCCCTATAACTGTTTGGTGAGGTTTCATCCCGGGGATGTAAAGGTATAAGCCGCCTACGTGGAATGTGTGACTTGGCTCAAATGGACTTTCCTACTATAACCATAGAACTGATGCATGCGCATCGTACTAGCAAACTCCTTCGACTTGTATCAAATCAAGTGCAGAATAAATATCAATAATGCGAGTTCTAAACAAAAGTCGTTTAATGACAAAAAATCCCCATGTCCAGTGAGATAAAATCAGCAGAAAATGACACGTTTCGCTACATATTGTCTCATAGCATTAAAATAATGCATGGCATTTTGAATCCTCAAAACATATTTATGCATAATACAAACATGATCCATCTTAATAAAACAGAACATTAAAAGATTCAGGTTTCCCTTAAAATCATGTAAAGTGCATAATATTGTAAAGTGCATAGTGCATAGTGCAAAAACTATTTCGAATTTACAAATGATGCATGGTTCAACAGTTTGTACAATGATCACGTGTTCAAAAACGCATATGACAATATGAACAATTTGGATTTTAAAGACCTCACTCTATGGTGACCCACTATGCATGTTCACTAATCACAAAGTGACAAGTGCATATTGTACGAAAGTGCCTTGTGCTTTCATATACTGTGACACAATTTTGCTCTCCAACAAAAATGACAGTTTGATCTGCTTTTCGTTCATACCACACTGCGACGAGGTCAAAGTCTATTGATCTTGACTGTCGAGTTGGGGTTATGTACTTATGTATAGGAATACCAAAGTTCAAACAAATATCATAGAAATTAGTGAAGTTGCACCTGAGGGAAACATGCCCCAATAAATAAGCTGTATGGACTCAATGCGCGTTTCAATTAAATCAAGCTGGTATTGAGTAGCAATCCGGGTGTCATGGCGTTGGAATGGGCAAATTACATGTATGCACACTGCTCGTCATCGGGAGCATAACGTTATTTATCAATTGACAAGCACAAATCAAGAGGTTATCTGATGACACATGCCAGTGTGACAAGTCATAAGGGGGATACAAGCACTAACATTATGGCGGGAACTATACAGAAAGGCTGTAACGGCATGGGGCTTATGCAACTTTGTTTTTGGCAATAAAATGCCTGAGATGCAACTGGCTGAATTTTCTGTTAAAAGACAGCTATTTTTTTCAGCGCACTTTCATCAGGCGCAACAAGATACTGGGATAATACAATATATTAATAAATTACCCCCAATTGCACTCAATTAAAATGGTGCTGCACTTAATTGATACAGTGTCCAAATGGGCTAATTACATGTATGCTTATGGTTCGGGAGACAGAACACAGCGGTTTGTTCCAATGCATATCGTCCGATTGGGATTTTGTTACGCGACCCTGCTCTGGGTAAAAACACTGCTCAAAAGCCATCTGTTGTGCTGGATGGTAAAGATATCATATCTTTTTGCAGACCATAACTTGCATGACGCTTATCGTCAGGGACATCGTTGCAGAGGTGATAGATTCTAGATCCATTTGGGATGTGATTGACGTTGTGTGCATATTTCAGAATCTACAGATTCAGGTACTCAATTCACGTGGGATTGCTAAAATACAGATGCGTAGTTTTTTAAATAACTGCAATAGGTGGCATATATGATTCTGACTATTCTTTTCAGATATTCAGAAGATAGAATTGGGTTGTCGGTGATTTGCCACATTGGACTTATGTTTCTGAAACAATAGCTCTTATTCCCTGGTAAGGATGGTACACCTCGGGCGGAACTCACTTCTTGTGTGTTCATGACAGCAAGGTTCACCAGTATTTTACGCTGGGTATACTAATCCTTGCTTTGTTTTCTTTCTCCCATCCCTTCCTCCCTTGCAGGCTGTATTTATAGCGCACCATCATGCTATAATTATGTAACAAATCAAATTGTATTAAATCACGTGGATTATGTGATGCAATTTAACCATTTGATGACGACGCATGCTGTTTACCATTTGTTCTACTCTCTGGGTATTCACCGCTTTCGGGTATTTGCTTTTGGTTTATATTACTTGCGATCTGGATGGTGACTTGAATTGATGTGTACAGCCTTGAAAAAGACAGATGTAAGGTCGAAACGCGTGCTGGCTGTTTCGTACATCTTTTTAATTTGTGAAAGGGATTAGAGCACCATTGGCTGTTGATGCAGTTATCGGAAAAAAACGGTCTGTTATTCATGTGGTACCAGAGTTCCAGTTCGTTTGTTTTTTCAAAAGATAAATATGACATTCACCCGAGTGACGCCATAAACAGTATTGGGCTTAGAAATACTTGTGTACAGGTGTGTTATAAATGACTTATATCATATCACGTCATGACTCATAGGATGGCATGGACGCGTGCAGAGGTTTAGGCGCTGTAAGGTCCCTGGGTGCTTCAAAAGGAACTCCATGCACAGCGGGGTATTCTCTTTTTCTTGAACATGAATAGTCTTGGAGTTGTACGCATGTCTGTTGGGATGTTGTTCCAGAGTACTGGTTCTTAACAGGAGAAAAAGGCATGTTATATGGTCATCTTTTTCAGGAATTTGTTATTTTCCGGTATTGGGATCTTCATTCTTTGCAATCGTGTTTGACCCTGGAAATGTCTATCTTTCTCTGAGTCTGTACTTCTTTCTCCCTCAAATTTATTTTCTTCTTCCTTCCATCATCTCCCTTTACCAGTTGTATTCTCTGTCTCTTTACGTAAGTGTCCCTGATGATCCCTTTTATTCTGTCTCCTCAGAATTCCATGGGCGAAGGCTCGTGCAGAATTCTTCAAACAAGGGAGAAACAAGGCGTCCCTGGATGCCATTGAGAATGCTGCCTTCTTCATGTGTCTAGATGAGGAGTCCCACGGATATGAGAAGGGGAGGGACAGGTCTCTGGATGGATATGCTAAGTCCCTCCTTCATGGGAAATGCTATGACCGGTAAAAATGAACAGCATCTCCCTCTTTGAGCATTTGTGTGCATTATCACACCATCTAATTCCCTCTCTCTCATTCGCTCTATCTCTTTCTCTCTCCCTCTAACTCTCTTTCGCTCACTCTCTCTGTCCCTTTCTCTCCCTCTAACTCTCACTGACTCATTCTCTTTCTCTCTCCCTCTCGCACTCACTGTCTTTCTCTCTCTTTCCCTCTCTCGCTCTCTATGTCCATTTCTCTCTCTATCTTTCTCTGTCTTTCTCTCTCCATCTCTCTTTCGCTCGCTCTCTCTGTCTCCTTCTCTCTCTCTAACTCTCACTGACTCCCTCTCTTTCTCTTTCTCTCTCCCTCTAACTCACTGTTTTTCTCTATCTCTGTTTCTCTGTCTTGCGCTCTCTCTTAATCTATCTCTCTCCCTCTAACTCTCACTGTCTTTCCCTCTCTCTGTCTCTCTCGCGTTCTCCCTCCTCCTCTCTGTCTCTGTCTCTCTCTCTCTGCCTCGGTCTCTTCACTTGCACTGCTAATCCTTAATTCTTACCTTCCTGTTTCTGCTGCCGTTTTCAGGTGGTTTGATAAGTCCTTCAGCCTTGTGGTCTATCAGAATGGTAAGCTTGGTGTGAACGCTGAGCACTCCTGGGCAGACGCCCCCGTCGCTGGACACCTCTGGGAGGTAAGATGGGGAAAGAATGGTCAGAAACTGTGAGAGGATGGAAGGCTGGCAATGAGAGAAGGTGGCACTGTGTGGCACGTGTCACTCGGGCAGTGCCGATCCTGGGTAGACAGATATCATCAACAAAGATAATTTCTCAAGGACTCTGTAATGCAATAAAGCTATCTTAGAGGAGTAGGGGTCTTTACACACTTCCCAAGCTTACCTTCTATGTCAATCAGAGTACTTATCCCTCTCATAAGCTTACATCAATAGAGTAGCCTCATATAGCAGTCAGGGAATGATGTGATCTACAGTCCCAATGCTGAGTTAGTATTAATAATCGGGCTGGCCCAAGCAACAGCTTGGTCTAGTAACCCTCCCATCTTCTTAGAGCAATAGACGCTTGTGAAATGGCAGCCGGAGAATAATGTGGTCTGTAGTCCCAGTGCTGGTTTTAGTACTAGAAAATGGGCCGGCCACACCAGCAGCTTGTTCTAGTATTTTTTTGTATTTATTGAAGAAGCACAAGGTGCCATTTCAAACAGAAATGACTTACAAAGTAAGCATTGGCATTGCAGAAGCATTCCTAGGAGGGGGAGATGTAACATAAGAGTATTGATTGTTTTAGTGAGGTATACCAGATAGTGAATAGTAATGGTGGGAACATGTACCAGGGGCAGGATCAAGAGGACATCAAAATATGTTTTACTTTCCGCGCCTGGGGCCAGAATTCACATATTTACAAATCACAGAGTGGCCCTGAAGGCAGAACGTGGGAGAGGTGGGTCGGGCATTTAGTTTAGATAGGAGTTTGGAAGGGTTGGGGGCTCCATACATCAACGGAAGAGATGGCTTTGATGGCCGAGGGGGAGCAATTCAGTGGAGTGGGACAAGTAGGGAAAAGGAGAAAAAGTAGGAAGCTGCACAATGGAGTGAGGTCTGATATGTTGTAAAGAGAAGAGGAGTGGAGAGCTTCACAGGGTGAATACAGTGAGATACAGTCAGCGAGGTAGTGGGGGGCAGTGCCATTGGTGGATTTATAGAGGAGTGATAGAAATGTAAAGAGTGAGCGATTTTGCATGGCGGGTCATCCAGCATGATGACAGTAGTTAGAGGTGGATCTGAATAGGTTGAAAAGGGTGCATGATGCAAAGATGAAGACTTTTTTGAGGGAGCAAAACAGTACAGGGGTAGACCACAAGGTAGGTGTGTGCAGTAGTCGAGTTTGCTGAGCACAAGAGTAGAGATAAACATTTTAATTGAGTGGTGCGTTAAGTATGGATACATTTCTCTGATTGTTAGGAGATTAGGTGTGGCTGCAGTGACTGTGATGAACTGGAAGAGTTTCATGTCGCTGTCAAAGAGAACCCCAAGGTTTCAAGGCGTGAGTGAGGAGGGGAGAAAGAGAGGGTAAAGTAGGGTTGGCCTTGGCGGCAGGGCAAAAAATGACTTCCATCTTTGTGGAGTTGAGAATGAGGCAGTGTATGACCATCCAGAGGTGGATGGAAGTTAGGCATTTGGTTATGTGTTCAGAGATTGCAAGGTTGCAGGAGAGGAAGGAGAACAAGAACTGAGTATCATTAGAGAAGAGGTAATAGTTAAAACCAAAGGGAAAATTTAGTTTGAAGTGGGGCTTTGACTGATCGTTCAGCAAATCCCTATTGGGAGTTATGTCAGGTAGGAAGTACCGGAGTTCCGTGAGATGGAGACAGAGATCAGAGAGATAGAATGGTACATTTCTCCAGCATGGGGTCTGGCATGGATTCACATGCTCATGAATATTCCCCGTCGTCAGGCCGGGAATCCTCGGTATAGAAAAAATCAGTATCAGTTTCGTTTCTGATCTGGTCTCTGGGTCATACTGCCCCCAGCCAATGACTGCCCTCTCCCTAAGCCCCTCCCCTGGCAGCCACCCTCAGATTTTTACCGCACGTTCAAGTGTTGGGAGTCCTCGTGCTTAGCTCTCGAGCTTTTGCTGCTTTTTCGTGCTTTTTTCAGGAGATTTTCTCATTTTTTCGGTTAAAAGAGCCTCAAGCTCCATCGTTTCTACTTCTGATCAACGGCGATCCGTTTCGGAGTTTTCTACGCCCCTCAAGGGTGAAGATTTCGTCGAGTTACGCTTTTGGAGGATTCCAGAAGTTCCGAGGCCTACCCCGGACATGGCCCAGGAGAAAGGGAGCTTGACGCCCAGCAAGCTATTCAGGACCTGCCCTGGAGGCCAGCTTCAGAACGTTTTCAAGGAGGACGAGCATTCGTTATGCCTCTACTGTCTCCATGAGGACAAGACACACAAGGAAAAGGACTGCGCGTTTTGTGGAAACATGTCGGAGCGGACCATGAAGGATCGCCACCTCCGTCTCGCCAACTGGCTGGAAGGTAAGAGCCCGCCAGGCGAGAAGAAGAAGAAGTCCGAGCGGTCTTCTAAATCCTGTGAGGGTCGTCTGGCGACGGGGGCCCAACAAAAGGCTAAGCATCGCGAGTCCGCGGGCACTGGGAGCGCCGAACGGTCGGGCTCCTTGGCTGCCAGGCAGGGCGCACCCTCCCCGGCGCCATCGACCATGAGCCAACGCTCTGGCTCGGGTAAGAGGAAGTCCGAGAACCCGGCGACGCTTCTGGAGAGGCCCCGGTCGATCTCGAAGACTCCGGCAGAGGGGGAGCGAGGCTCAGACCCTCCCCCGAAGGTGAAGGCCCCGGGCGTACAGAAGGTGACGTTGGCCGTGATTCACCCTGCTAGGACCTCGATTGAGGATGTCGCCGCGGCCCTGGCTCATCCTGTGGAGGCTACACCAGTGGAGGCGCCCTCAGGTACCAGAGTCTCCCTGCCACCGCGGAGGGAGTCGTCTTTCAGGCCCATCGAGAAGACCCCCACGAAGTCCTCGTTGGAAAAAAGGGGGGAGGGGGTGGTGGCCGTCGTGGATACGGACACGACCTCTGAAGAGGAGCTCATCCAAGTCGTGGAGGAGACACAGCCCATCGGGAGGGATCCCGACGAGGGCGACGACGAGGGCGACGGTGACGCAGACGAGGCTCCTCCAGAGCCCTCGCGCCTGTCGTTTACGGCGCCGCAGGACACCTCGGCGGCCATTTTGTCAGCCATCCTGTCCTTATGCTCGGAGATAAGGACTAGGTTGCCCCTTCCCCTGACGGAGGAGCCTGAGCCGGACCTGACGGAGGATCCGGAGCCAGGACGTTCGGGGAGCCCACCGCCTAAGAGGAGGAGGACGCATCCTAGGCCTCCTCTCCCACCTCTGCGGCCTTCTCTGCCTTCCCCCCGGTCCACTACCCACGGGGATGATACAGGCATGGACACGACTACGACGGGTACGGATGACGACGGAGGCGACGACGGGACGTGTCCCCCGTCGCCCCCTGCCCGGGCGTCCCCGCCCGACGAGATTGGATCCTTCCATGCAATGATCTCCAGGGCATCCGAGCTCTTCCAGCTCTGCCCCGAGGAAAAGAAGAAGGAGGGGTTCCTTTACCAGTGGCGCAAGGCTAAAAGGAAGACGGTCCTCTCCGTACCGCTTCTTGATGACATCTGGGATGAGGGGCTCGCCCTCCTCAAGAACCCTGCCACGGCTCCTGCGAAGAGGGACCGGTACGAGAAGAAGTACCGGGTTCCTGACGCTGCCCCCTTGTGCCTTAGAGCGGAACCTACCCCGGACTCGGTTGTCTCGGCGTTGGCCAAGAAGAAAGCGGGGGAGGCATCGGCCTCGACTTCAACCTCCCCTCCGGGCGGCGAGGGTAGGACACTGGATGCGATGGGACGACGGGTCATCTCATCTGCAGCGACGACCATCAAGGCGGCCAACGCCCTGGCCATCGTAGCCCGCTACGACAGGGAGTTGTGGTTTAAGATCGCCCCTCTGTTGGACTTCCTTCCGGATGCCAAGAGGGCTGAGGCCCTGGAAATCTTGCAGGAAGGTGGGCTTGCCTCGGACCACGCCATTACGGTGGCTACGGACATCGCCGACACCGGTTTCCGTCAGTTGGGCAACAGCGTTTGCCTGAGACGACGAGGATGGCTCAGGGCGACGGATTTCCGCCAGGATGTTCAGACCAAGGTTTTGGACATGCCCTTCGAAGGGAACAACCTTTTTGGCAAGGCGGTTGATGAATCCCTTCAGGCGATCAAGACGGACACGGAGACGGCCCGTGCGCTGGGGGTGCTCCAACAGCGACGGCCATCCTTTTGGAGCTCCGGAGGCAGACAGGGTGCCTCCAAGGGAGCCGGCAGCAGCTCCTCTACTTACTGTCAAGCGGCAAGGTCTTCGTCGCAGGAGGCCTACAGGGGACGCGGCAAGTCAGGTGGATCCCGCCGTCGTCGCCAAGGCGGTCAAGGAGGCAAAGCGGCCTCCAAGCAGGATTGAACCGTCCATCGGGTCGGGCTCCGCCGAAGCACCCCGGTGGGAGGCCGGCTGACGAAGTTCGTCGGCGTGTGGGAGTCCATCTCCACCGACCGTTGGGTGCTGGACGCCCTGGCCCTGGGGCACGCCCTCGAGTTCCAGAAGAGGTGCCCCCGCATTCCTCCCATGGCCAGGAAGGAAAATCACGTCCCTCAACTGCTGTTGGAAGTACGGGCGATGCTCAGGAAAGGTGCCATCGAGCTTGTCCCGAAGAGGCTTCGGGGCTCCGGAGTTTACTCAAGATACTTCCTAGTGAGGAAGAAGACAGGAGGATGGCGTCCCATCCTGGACCTGCGACGACTAAACAAATACATCAAGGCACAGAAGCTCCGGATGGTCACCCTCCAGCACGTGCTGGGACAGCTGGAGGAGGGCAATTTCCTGTCGTCGTTGGATTTGGAGGATGCTTACTTCCACATCCCTATTCTAAAGAGGCACTGAAAGTTCCTCAGGTTCGTGGTCAAAGGGCGGCACTACCAGTTCAAGGCCCTCCCGTTCGGATTAAAATCGGCGCCCAGGGTGTTCACCAAGTGCCTAGCACCGGTGGCGGCACGGCTGCGCCTGCACGGGATCCACGTCTACCCCTACCTGGACGACTGGCTCATACGGGCAAGGACAAGGGAGCTCGCCGTGGAACACACTGCGAAGTCCGTCCAGCTGCTCACGGACCTGGGGTTCTCCATCAACTTTCCAAAATCCCACCTGGTCCCGTCGCAAGTCGCCCTGTTTCTGGGAGCACAGCTCGACACAGTGGCGTGGCGGGCCTCACCGTCGGAGGAAAGGATAAGGACCATCCTAGGAAAGGTGCAACGTCTACTGGCCACGGACGTGGCCAAAGTGAGGTCTATCAAGTCCCTCCTCGGAATGATGTCCTCCTGCATTTATCTGGTGCCCCATTGCAGACTTCGGATGCGGCCCTTGCAAGAATTCCTCGACGCCCACTGGATCCAGACGACGGGCAGCTTCGAGGACAGGATCTCGCTCGACGAAACGTTCCGTCAGGCGATACGATGGTGGGGTGTCCGCGCTCATCTGACAGCGGGAACAGGCTTCCTAGCCCCGGCCCACCAGGTGACGGTGACGACGGACGCCTCCCTGGAAGGTTGGGGAGCGCACACCAGGGGCCTCCACGCGAGAGGCCTTTGGTGCTCGGAGGAGAAGACTCTCCACATCAACATCTTGGAGCTCCGCGCAGTGTTCTGGGCCCTCAGGTCCTTCCTTCCGTCCCTCAAGGGCAAGGTGGTGAGGATCTTCACCGACAACACCACCACGATGTTTTACATTCGGAAGCAGGGCGGATCCAGATCCCCTGCCCTGTCCAAGGAAGCCCAGGATCTGTGGCATTGGGCCGACTCACTCAGCAGGGAGCTGCGCTCGTGCCACGAGTGGGAACTGCGCCAGGATCAAGTGGACCGACTCTTCCGACGATGGGGCAAACCCCAGATCGATCTCTTCGCGACGGCGGCGAACTCCAAGTGCCGGAGGTTCGCCAGCAGGTTTCCCCAACCGAGGAGCATGGGCAATGCTTTCTCGTTCCCCTGGGACGGCCTGTTCCTTTATGCATTCACGCCGTTGCCGTTGCTACTCCGGCTCATCAACCACCTCAAGAGGTCCCGGTGCAGGATGATCCTCGTCGCACCGGCGTGGCCGAGGCAGATCTGGTTCCCGGACCTTCTGGACTTGTCAGCGTCCGCACCAGTCAAGCTACCGACGGACGCGGATCTTCTCTCCAGAGAAGGAGGCGCCATTCTTCATCACGAACCAGAGTCGCTGAACTTGCAGGCCTGGCTCCTGCAGCACTAGAGTTTGGAGGATACGACATCCCGGCCGACTGCAGAGAGGTTCTTGCAAAGGCCAGGGCATCCTCAACTCTCAAGTGCTATGGACACAAATGGAAGAGGTTCTCTGTCTGGTGCCGAGCACAGAAGATTAACCCTCTGCGAATTACGGCCCCTCAAGTACCTACTGTCTTTGGCCAAGGCTGGCCTATCTCACGCCTCCATCAAGGTACATCTGGCTGCCGTCTCAGGTTACGCCAGAACTACAGGACGGGCGTCCTTGTGGTCTCATCGTCTGGTGAAGGAATTTATGAAAGGACTGTTCCGATCATGCCCGCCGGTGAAGGCCCCTGCCCCGGCGTGGGAGCTCAACGTGGTACTAACTAGGCTCATGGGAGCCCCATTCGAGCCTATGCATTCAGTGCCTTTGAAGTTTCTGTCGTGGAAGACAGCATTCCTCGTGGCCATCACCTCTGCACGACGAGTGGGAGAGATCCAGGCCCTGTCTTGCAAGCCTCCATAATTGACTTTTCACGACACAAGGTTGGTGCTGAGGACGCACCCCTCCTTCATGCCCAAGGTGCCGTCGGACTTCCACCTCAACGAGCCCTTGGTGTTGCCAGTTTTCTTCCCGTCGCCTTCGTCGCCGGCTGAGAGGACTATGCACTCGCTAGATGTGGCTAGAGCGCTGAAGTTCTACGTGGACCGCACAAAGAGTTTCCGGAAGACATCACAGCTGTTTGTGAACTTTGGACCTGTGAATCAAGGGAAGGCTCTCGAAGACTTCCATTTCCAGATGGCTCTCCGGCTGCATCATGCACTGTCACCGGTTGGCAAACCGACCGCTGCCCGGCCGTCCGAGAGCCCAATCGACCAGAGCGATTGCTGCTACTATGGCGTTTCTGTCTGGTGTGCCCCTGCTCGACATCTGCAGGGCTGCTACGTGGAGGTCGACGCACAACTTCACGAGATTCTACTGCGTCGACCGGGATTCCAGGGAGGAGTCCAGAGTCGGCCAGGCAGTGCTGCGCAACCTGTTCGCCTAAGGTGAGCCTGGTGAGGAGGTAAGAGTTGCTTAATGTTGAGTTGTTGTATTGCTTGATATTGAGCCTTGTGCCACCTCCCGTGGTTGTGCATGTGTATACTGCTATGTATTCTTATATTCATGAGCATGTGAATCCATGCCAGACCCCATGCTGGAGAAGGAACAAATTACTTACCTGTAACTGATGTTCTCCAGCATGGGTCTGGCATGGATTCACATGCGAACCCTCCCACCTACCCCTCTGCGGCTCTTCACTTGGTCATACTGCCACTTCACGTGCTACCAAATCTGAGGATGGCTGCCAGGGGAGGGGCTTAGGGAGAGGGCAGTCATTGGCTGGGGGCAGTATGACCCAGAGACCAGTGATTGGTTACTACTGAGAAAGACAGATCAGAAACGAAACCGATACTGATTTTTTCTATACAGAGGATTCCCGGCCTGACGACGGGGAATATTCATGAGCATGAGCATGTGAATCCATGCCAGACCCATGCTGGAGAACAACAGTTACAGGTAAGTAACTTGTTCCTTACCTTGAAGTAAGGGGGGAAAGAGTTTGAAGGATTGTGGCATGGGCCTCAGTGTCAAATTAAGCAGAATAGTCAAAGGGGATGGGAAGAGAGGATAGGTGAGAGTGGTGGACAGTGGTAAGAAAAAGGGCAATTCGTATGAGAGCTGCCTCATTGCAGTGCTTGGACTGGAATCCAGATTGGAGAGAGTCTGTAAGTGCATGTACCTAAGGATAGTTCACTATGTGGCAGAAAACAACCCCTCGATTTGTGTAGGGAAGGAGAGAGACAGACATGTAGAATAAGGAGCACCTGGTTCCTTTAGGAGAGGTATGACTGCTATTTTTTATAATAGGTAGGAAAGATAACAGTTTAGAGGGAGAGGTTGACTTTTGGAGCCGTGAGCGAAGGTGATAGATTCCTTAACGATTTCTGGATGAATATGGTCAATCGGAGCACAGGATGGTTTGGCAAAGGGAAGGATATGTAGGGGAAATGAAGGAGAAGTGAGATGGAGAGGAACGTGTGGGGATTAAGGGAGGAAGGGTGAATGAGGGATACATTGGGGCAGATAGACAAAGGGTGTCCCATATTTTGGTGATTTTAGTGGATATGTAGGAGACAAGGTCTTTGGTGGGGAGAGTGAAGCAAATAGGGCTGACATGATTGGTATGACCCCTACCTCCAGAGCCTTCCCTACACCCCCAGGGGAGTGTCCAAGTTTCACCCCGAAACCCCCCCCCCCCGGCCCCACCCCAGCAGATCTGTGGTAGCAGTAGGGGTAGGGAAAAGCATGTACCTGTCACTGTGCAACAGTAAAGAGATCAGGCAACAACCCCTGCTGATTACCAATGTCACAATATATTTTTATTGATAGTCCACTGCCCAAACGTTCCAGTAACCACTCGTGTGTATTAAAAGACATGTACCATATTTAACACATCAATACACAATGCATTTAGATAGATGCCCCATTTTTTAAGTACATATTCAAATATTTGTCACAGAACACTCAGTAATGAACACTCAATGAATGCTTTTCAGGCTGTCATGTAGAAAAGTAAATCTTTTAATTATAAGAACTAAGTAATAAAGGAACATTGCTATTATTATTGTCACCATGCACAACACACTTAAAATGCAAAAAGTAATTACTAAAAAAGCTGAAATCATCATCATTGTCTCCACCTCTTAATCAAGGCTAAGACTGATCAGCATTCACCGCAAAATCATAGTCACCTTAAAAAAACAACTACTTGCCTCACCAGGTCCTGATAGGCTACCTCACAAATCATGCCAGGCAATCTCCATAGAAGCACCTGCCTCACCAGATCATGATGGGCGATCCCATAGAAGCATCTCCCTCAAGCAGTACCTCTATACATCTCTCAATGGGATATTTGTGAAGGCTAAAAGTCCTCTCATACTCACTAACTGTAGAAGGTAGAGAGATGAGAGCTGCATACGATTGGATCTCTGAATCAGTTTACAGAATCTAGGAAAGAATTCCCAAAACATGGCCGAAATATGAAAAACAAGTTATCAGAGCACTATCAGAAAAGTTTAAAAACTAAGGAAAAAAGCATCAAAAGAATTACATTTTTCATTTGTATGTATGGTGCCAGTGTGTAGCCCATTGTCAGTTCCCTTGGATTCTGCCACCCCTGTGTCCAGACTCTCCACCTCCTTCTCCTCACCTGAGAGACTGGATCCGGAACTGGAAGGTATCTGGGGTCTGCGGGCTCTGTAATCCGTCCTCTTCTTTTTTTTATGAAGCACTTGCCTGACCCGGGAGAAAGCCACAGTGGAATCTGACCAACTGGACCCCACTGGGACCTCCTTCCCAGGAAAGACCAATTTGGGGAAAAAGCCTGAGTAAGGCACAAAAAAACCCAATGCAGATAATGTATGGTTGGTGGCTCCTCCTCAGTACCAATGGAAGATGGGCTCCGGTGGATTCGAAAGGTAGGTATCCGTAATGGAAGGGGTAACGGAAACCAATGGAAAGACGGACAACAGCGGCCAGGCCGCAAGGCGCAAAGAAACCAGCAAGACAAAAGCGAAAGTAAGAAGAGGTGGTCCGAGGGCAGAACAACGGAGTAGCTGACAAAACAGGTAAGCAATGAAGGCAAGTAGCGAGAGGAGAAATCGAGAGAGAGAAAAAGGCAAAAATGGAGCGGACCTCAGGGTGTGGCGGAGAAGAGAGAGAAGGAGTGAAAGCTGAGCGTGGCTCAGGCAAAGAAGGAAAAAACTAGCGTTAAGCAGCCAAAAAAGTTACGGCAAGCAAGCTAACTGACCGTAAAGGTTGCAACGTGAAGAATCAGGTGTGGGCATGGCTTATGAGCTATGGCGTTAGCAACAGCAAGACTAGACCGCTGCTAACATCGCTCTGCAGCGTAATGGAGCGTTCAATGGCTTCCCATCCTGAACGTGTGCTATTAGCGCCACGGAGTGAGGCGCATGACACCCATCCAGAACTGGGCCTGCTGCTTAGGTGGTGAGCTGATGTGCCTTTGGGAGGAAAACCAAAATTATTCTCATGCAGCTCAATCAAAAATTGAAGTTCTACTCAAAAGTCAATAGACAGAGTCCTTTCAGACTAAAAATGCCTTAAAACAACCAGAAGTCCAGATCAATAACTTTAAAATTCAGTAAAAGAACAAAGAGGGGGTTGGCCCCTCTCTTCTGTAAAGCCTCTGTCTTCTCCTTCTAGCCCTTTGTCTTGTCTTCTGCTACCTCGTCTAGCTCCATCACCGAACAACTGTGTGTGAGGCTTGAAGCCTATTTTATATATACTATTCGGACATTCACTGTTCTACACCTACAACCGCCAACGTTTCTTCTCAGAGGGGAGGGGGAGAAGCCTGCCCCTAGCAGTGATATCAGCAAACAGCATCGATTTTATGTACACTGCAGCAAGGACGAACTCATCATCCAGCAGTAAAAATCTGGCTAAACAAAAATATCAGTGAACAGCATCAATCTTGTGTAACCTATCGCAAGGACGACATTGTCATCCAGCACTAAAAATCTTTCCAAACAAGATTGTCTGCAGACAGCATCAATCCTGTGTAAACTACAGCAAGGATGTTGTTGTTTAGTTCTTCTGCAGTGCTTCGTTTCTTTTGCATTGTTATCTCTTGTTTTCTTTTTATTTGAACATTGGCTTTTGTCCCAGAAAAATCCTATAGAGTAAAGAACGGCTTTGTGTATACAAAAAAACCGTAGTGTAGCAGGTCAAGGTTGCTGGCACTCAGCCAAGTTTCTCGCACAGGACACTGATGTAATTTAATTTAACTTTACTAATGCAGATTCTCACGTTTTACTAAATATTAACCTGCATTGCATTTTGCATTAGCATCAATGTTGGGCATACGGCTTGTTTTTTGTTTGTTTATTGATTTATATGGTGCACCAAACCCGGGGGTATCTGGGCGCATTGCAGCAAGGTTACAACTTAGCATAAACGAGGTTACAGGTAATGAATACAATGGGCCTCATTACGACCCAGACATTACTTACTAAAAGTGAGACATACAACAATAGGATTAACAAATCTAGCTCCAGTACAAAGTAATGTCTCTTTTTTTATATTTAGCTGAAATATTCAGCAGGTTAGTTTTATTCTCCACAGTGTGAAGGCGTTTCCAGAGGACTTCCAATTTCCTTTTTTCAGCCTGCAAGGCTTTTAGTTGAGGTGTGAACCATGAATTCAGGTGAGCTCTAGGTTTGCCTTTGCGCATTTTAAGCAAGGCAATGATGTCTAGAGCTTTAGTCATCGTGGAATTATAGACATCTACTAGTGTGTCTGGATCAACGGTGTCCGTCAAAGAGTTGAGGATAGGGATTACATGTGGTAAGATTGTGTCCACAGTAATATTCCGTTTGTTCCTAGTGAGGAGTAGAGGCGCTGTTAGGTAAGTCTTAGTTATGAGGATATTGGCTGGAAGAATGAAGGACAGTAGGTGGTGATCTGTTCAGGTTTGGGGTACAATAGACGTGATTACAGTTTTGCAGTTAAGATCAGCATCCCAATCTAAAGTTCTGCCTTTATCATGGGTGGGCTGAGTAACTGAGTGGGACCGACTTCGGTAAGGGCATTGGACACTGCTAACGCTTGCTGGTCATTAGGGTCGTCGAAGCCTAGGTTAAAATCTCCTAACAGTAGTATTTGTGAGGAGGCTTTAGTGTTATCAGATAGTATTGTCATAATATCTTCCTCTCAGGTCTAAGTTAGACTTAGCAATGATGGCAATGCCACCACCTCTAGTGTCTGCTCTATCAGCTCTTATGATAGTGTAGTTGTCTGATACTGCAAGTAAGAGTGAGGGACCTGCTGCTGCATGAAGCCAAGACTCCATTATTGCTAGGAAGTCAAGGTTTTCAGCCGTGATCAGGTCAGCTATGTCGGTAGCATGCGCCACCATTGATCTATCGTTGATTAACGCCCCTTGGATGGTTTGTGTATTGGAATTCGTGAGAATGGCACTAGATGTACTCTGTTTCAATCTTTTATTATTGTAGTCCATAGTTTTGGACCTATGATTGCTACGTGTAGCTCTATTTTTGGTTGCGGCATTAATTTTGGAACTATGGTTATTCCTAATGGGTGGTATATTTACTTTATTTAAGGTATTGATGGATGGCTCATAGCGTTTAAGTAGTTTGGAGCCGAGTCTGTTGTTTCTAACTCTTGTCGGGCAAGGTTTGTTAGGTGCAGATTTGATAGGATGACAGTTAAACCATTGGTTAGCGGATAGTAAAGGGTCAGGGCTTCCAGAGCAGATGTTTTCTGTTTTAGAAGACTTAGTAACTCATTTCAGCTTGGGTAGGAACTTGGTGGGCCTTATAGTTGTATGCTGGCAGTCATGCTTAAGTGACGGCAAGACCGTTGTGGGTTTGATCCCGGGTAAGATTGGACATGGTTGGATACTGAAGGTTTGTATGTGTACAGTGTGCAACTATGGTTTGCTGGCTAGTAGCCAGAGGGGAGCATACCATTATTAACAATAGTGGGGTGGAGACATACATAGTACATGTAGTAGGCCACTGTGAGTAGCTAGGGCGTAGTTTAGTTTAGTTTATTTATTTGTACTGCGCGCCGAACCCTGGGGTAACTGGGCGCCGGAGACTTAGAGACAGTTACAACATGGCCAAAATATACAATACAGACTGTGATAAAACAACAATAGGTGTAGCAGACCGGGTTACAAGGTGGTCAACAGAGACATGCGGAGAGGAAGTACATTAAGCAGCGTTTTTGTTGGAAAGTAGAGGATCAGGGTGTATAATCACACTATTCAGCACAGGAGTAAATGAAGGGAATGCTATATATGCATGGGCCGAGGATTTGAGCAACATAAAGCTTATGCAATCGTGATTACATAGGCATACTAGACCTCATTTAGGCAGCATAAATGAATGCAATTGTGATAACATAGGCATACTAGACAGCATTTTGGGCAGCATAAAACGAATGCAATTGTGATAACATAGGCATACTAGACAGCATTTGGGCAACATAAAACTAATGCAATCGTGATTTCGTAGGCATGCTAGATGGTAGAATGTAAGCGCATAGAGCGGGCGTGGACCAATACGTCAGCACAGGGCTAATACATAGATGATAGCATAGGCATACTAGACTGTGTCGGCCTTAAACTTATGGGCCAAGGCCTCACTAGGCAAGTAGATGTAAAGAGGCACTCTGCGGAAATACTGTGATGCGCACAGTAAAGCATTTGGAATTAGAGTCTTAGCCTCATAGGCAAGTAGACATAGACGGCAAACAAGGCACACTCAGGAATAGCAGTAAGAAGCACACTGTGCGCAATGTAGTATTTAACCATAGAAGTCCGAGCCTCAGTAAGCAGATAGATATAAATGGCACACTCAACCGTGATCCTATGATAAACACGGTGCCGTGTTTAATGTTGCAGTCATGGCCTCGCAGGACACGTGGCAACGTAAGGCGCACTAGGCCATAACAGAGTAGCACATATCATAAAGTAATTCACCCTAATGGTCACAGCCTCCCAGGGCACGCAGCAGAGGAGAGGCATGCTCAGGCTCAAACAATATACCGCTTTAAGCATGGCTGACATGGTTAGGCATGAAGTTACATGTCAGGGCAGTTCCTGGGGGCGGAAATCCTTGGCCTGGATGGTCTTGGATAGTTTGTGAGGCTGTTAGCACAGAGCAGAAACAA
Source organism: Ambystoma mexicanum (assembly GCF_040938575.1). Classification (NCBI taxonomy): domain Eukaryota; kingdom Metazoa; phylum Chordata; class Amphibia; order Caudata; family Ambystomatidae; genus Ambystoma; species Ambystoma mexicanum. Next base: position 969,694,433 of record NC_090936.1, on the reverse strand, counting down.
TATTAGTTTGCGAGGGGGATTTGGCTGTAGTGAATGCTGTGGTCGGGGCCATCAGGGAGTTCTTGTAGGCAGTGAGGAGAGTGATTGATTGGTCTTTGTGCCAGCAGCATAAGCAACATTGCATGATTGTCTTTAGCAGCTGGATGGCTGGAGAGATCTACAGTTGAGGATGCATGCGGGAGGGGTGGACAGTGCAGAGTTGAATTCAATAAACGTGAGGTCAATGGAGTGGGCAGGTGGAGGAGAGAGCTTATTGTGAGGTGTTGACTTGGTCAAGGTAGGGGTCCATGGAGTTGGGCTTGAATTTAAGTGTAGTGCTAGATGAGGGTTGGTAAATGGTAGAGTAGGGAGATTAGAGCTGGTGAAATGAATGGGAGAGTGGTCTGAGGGAACAAGTCCCTTGTGGGAGCAGAGGAGATGAGAAATAAGATAGGAATATGAGATGAAGAGGTTTCTCATGTGTCAGTTGGAAGTTTATGTAAGCTGACTAGTGAGTTGTCAGATCGAATGGAGTCAACTTGGAGTTGCGCATTGTAAATACAACAGTGCATTTTATGACATGATGTAAATCCTGCAAGTTGCAACTTCGAATAAATGGTATACAGTACACTCTCTCCTGGAGCTCTGTATGGGGCTTGGGTGTGTAAAAGTTATTTCAGGAGACATATTGCTTACATTCTTCAGTCAAGAACATTTGCTAGTACAACCATACCGAAAGTGCGGTTTACCCAGTTCCAAAATACATACCTCTGGCCTGACTGATAATGTTGGAGCAAGAGTTCCATATCCTGAACAGCACAAGGGTGCATCCTTCCTTCAAATATCTGAGAACCATCTAAACCAATGCTAACTCTGAGCTTTGCTCTGAGATTTGTCCATTCATGTCCCGGTGCAAGTGTAAAGTTGTAATAGGAGCCTTAGTTACTAGTCACTTGTACTATTGCAATGCCCCGGACGAAACACCTTGTCACATGTTGCACTAGGCTTGCGCCTACCCTCTCCCTTCCCAAGACCACAGTTCCACTACTTTTTTCAGTACACTCACTGGATATTACCCAATCTCATTGAGTGCTCTGCCCTGGATAAAACCCAGAGTCACTCAGAGCTGTGTTCTTGATATTTCTCAGGCTTCATTAGAGCTCTCCTTCTGAAAAGAAACGCATGCAGACATTAAGTATCGGGTGGACTGCTATTGTTTGTCCAGCCTGATAGAGATGAAAGGGTGCATTTTGCTTGCTAAAGGTTTAGAAAAGACAAGCTGATGTTGAGCCAGAATACGCCTTCTGTCCCTGATTCCAAGTGCGGTCATTGGCAACTGCACTGTTAGGCAATGACCATCCCTCACCAGGCCCTAATTCTCGTATCACTACCCCTGCATGCAAGACCTTCAATCATTCCATGGATGCGGTGGCTGTTAAGCCGCCATGAAAAAAATCCCTATGCAGGTGCATCTCAATTGACTGAGGGAGAAGTTTATTTCCTATGCTGAGCAAAAGCAGCCGGATGTGTACATGGCAGACCTGCCAGAGTAACTAAAGGCAGATAGGGCTGCCTCCATGGATCAGAAACCATATGGGGCAAGGGCACATTACCCCTGCAAAGGACATCCATGACCGTATAAATGATCCTGGGTGAGTGCTGCAGGGCCTACTAGTCATCAACTGGAACAAGGCCAGAATTTGAAGCCAAAACATGCAAATTCACCAGGAGCCTTGCAAACAAGAGACTTAATGTTGCAAAGCAATACTTCACTTCAGACTGATGATCACCCACAACTGCTGATCACCCACAGACTGTTCTGAAAAGCACGCTTGGACATAGCAGCTATCTGTGCTATGCCAAGTTAGTAAAGGGGGGAATCAAGCGTTCCAACCAAGACTGTGAAAGCAGTTCCTTTGAGTCATTGATCAGGGCAGATCGTTCCCCCGTACAGGACCATGCTATTCTACAATTCCGTGGTGAAATCCAGATTCCTCAGTTAGACCTTGGGGCCTCATTACGAGGTGGGTGGTAAGGGATTACTGGCACCAGTAAGGGCACCGTTGCCGGTAATCCCTTACCGCCCTACTACAAGTTCCCTTTGTGGGTCCTTCTTTAACGCCTGTTTTTTTCAGGCGTTAAGGACGGGATCCGCAAAGGGACTCTAGAGCTAATTTGCAAATTGCTGCACCGTTATTAGCGCCTTCCCCATTCCCATTGAGCCCTATGGGGGCTGAAATGGAATTGGGGAGTGGCCCTGGTGAATGGGGAATTACCGGTCCCGCCAACCTTGGAATGGACCGGTAATTGCTCCATTCACCAGGGCGGAGTCTGAACGAATTTGGAGGCAGCCATGGCGCTAATAGCGCCATGGCTGCCTCCAACCTCGTAATGAGGCCCCTTATGTTTAGGAGTGAGTATGATGGTCAGATAAATGATACTAGCGAACAAGCTTCAGTCAGGTGAAGGGACAGAACATCTGACTGCTCTAACCATTCCAGTTCATGATGGTACCTGTTTCTCACAAATAACTCTTTCTTTCCCTCCAGTTAATGATTTTAGTCCTTGTTCACAAAGATCTCTTGCTTCCCTTCCCCTTCATGATGTTACCCACTGCTCACACAGATCTCTTGCTTCCCTTCCAGCTCATGCTGTTGCTCATACAGATCTCTTGCTTCCCTTCCAGCTCATGCTGTTGCTCACACAGATCTATTGCTTCCCTTCCAGCTCATGCTGTTGCTCACACAGATCTCTTGCTTCCTGTCCAGATCATGATGTTGCTCATACAGATCTCTTGCTTCCTGTCCAGATCATGATGTTGCTCATACAGATCTCTTGCTTCCCTTCCATCTCATGATGTTGCTCACACAGCTCTCTTGCTTCCCTTCCAGCTTACGCTGTTGCTCACACAGATCTCGTGCTTCCCGTTCAGTTCATGATTTTGCTCACACAGATCTTGTGCTTCCCTTCCATTTCATGATGTTTCTCACACAGATCTCGTGCTTCCCTTCCAGTAATCTATATTCTCAACAAAACAAAAATACTGGTATGTCCAGGGTTGGCCAATGTGAAGTATAAATGAATTAGAAACTTTCACCCGGTCTTAACCCGTGTAACCGTACTGGTTATCGATATTTCATGCAATTGTATGTACTAAGGTACTCCATGAAAATAAACATAAGATTTTTTGGAGATTGATAATAAAACTTTATGTCAAAGAGGTGATGCACGTAATAAAATCCAACATATAAGAACATATACAATCAATAACATAAATTTCACATTTGTGGATTCAATATAGAAACTTTTGAACAATTAGAAATAAAAAATAGTAAATAGTGCATGAAAGAAAAACATAAAACAATTGTCTATATTGACAGAAAGCCAGTTATTTGTCACTGGGATTGAAGCAAGTGAACAGTATTCTTTTGCAATTATACTAAATTCCCAAGGATACAGTTATTATGTGTCGGGGTAGGGTCTGCCAACGCTACAGGGGGAACAAGCGAACAACCGAATGGGGTTGAGGGTGCTTGAAACAAGTAACCCGAGCCCATCAGTGGACAAAGCCACATATGCAACAAGGTCCTAGTTGACAAGAATGTTCTGTGAAGGACCTCGTCTCCCCTCTGGTTGAAGAAAGCGTTTCGGCAGTACAGAATCAGTAAAAAATACTCTTCATGTTGAAAGAAAGTACTCCGCCTTCATCAGGGCAATAATTAGCAGGACCCTGTATTAGTAACAGGGGAGAAAAGAAGAAAAAATGGTAAAGGGAAAAAGAAGGATAAGTGATCAAGGATAATAGAGATGTGAAATCAATCAGGAGTGAAAATTAATCTGCACAGTAAAATTTGCATGCAAAAGATGAAGTAATATTTTTAACAGACATCAACCCTGGTTGTGTCTGCGATATATCTCATAGCCACATACAGCAAAAACCCATACAGAAAGGGAATCCTCTGGTGAAATACCGATGGACCTCCCCCCAAATGGGCAGAAAGAAAGATGATGGCATTGGGTCCCCTTTGGAAGAGTAGTGCATGTGTCCCCATAGCAAAACCCGCCGGTCAGCAAGCCAAGGTCCATGTGTGAGAGGCGGGACAGGCAGGAGGGGTGATGAATGCACTAGTTTCTGAGCCGTTGGAGTATGGAAAAACACTGGAAAACCGTGGTGGTCCAGTTGTCATCATCATAGGGCAGACAAAGCGTCTGGAACCTAAGGGAGCGATGTAACCGCGTGTGTACGGTTAGAAAGGGTAAATGGAAAAAGGAAAAATGGGGGGGTGGTATATAATGGGATAAAATAAACAGGTTAAATGCTCTACCTGAAATGTGTATTCTCCTGGGGGTGTGAGGAGAAGGAAAGAAGGAAGAAATGGCCAATCCAAGGGAGGCAGGAAGCATCTGTGTCCACGCAGAGGCAGTCGTGGACAGAGACCACAATTCGTGGGTTCTTTTCTTCGTGGGAGTCCCGATGCGCGATGCTGCAAGGGAGGTCAACAAGGAATGGAGGAAGAATGGAAAAGATATTCTAAAAAAGTGCATAGGGAATGCTAGGGGACAAGAGAGAGTGCCCGTATCTAGAAATGGTGGTGAATCTAACCGTTGGGTAGTACTGTCAGCCCTGTGCGTGGAGAAGAGGCTGGATGAACTTGCCTGTATTTGTATGGAGCTCGGCTACACGATCGTGGCTGAAATGGGGGAGACGCGGGGAATCCGCTGCGTGTCTACCTCTCTGCGGCCTGCCGTATGAATGCAGGCTGAAGCCTAAGGAAAAACGAAAGGGAACGGTTGTTATAGCAACTGTAGTGCGCGTACATCTGAGAAGCGTAGGGAGGTACCCGCAGTTCGCGCGGCGACCAATGAGAACCTGCCAAGTAAGGAATTGACAGGTGGGTGTGCACTGATAACGGCCAATGGTGCCGCAAGGGGGCGGGAGGCAACAAACCCCTGATGTTTCCGTGTCTAGAAGGAGAACCACCGCCCGTGGAACGGGTGATTGATCATCTGTCCCGTGCTTGCTGTGTCTAGAGGGAGAGAGAGATCACGTCCCTCCTTGGAGCTGAATCGACTGGGACCGAAAAAGGAAAAACATATGCTGACGCTTGCAATCAATGCATGTTGGATGCCCGGTGTTGTCCTGGGGATAGTGGAGTGTCATGAGGTCAGAAAAGTGTGCTGAGATGAATGAAAATGTCTACAAAATGAATGATAAATAAGGAAAAAGGGAAAAGGGGAAAGGTGGAAGTGAAAATTGTGCTCCTACTCTGTGCAGACTTGGTGGAATGAGTGGCAAGCTCCGGCGGAGGGTGGGTGAAAGTGATGGGACATCAGAATGAGTCAAAGACCGGTTGGTAAACGGACCCTGGTGTGGTGGCTGGGAGGGTCCCTACTCCAAAAGGGCTGAGTAGTGCATGGCTCCAATGAAGCGGAGGTGTATGTCCGTATGTCTAAAGGCCTTAGAAAGGAGTTTGTTCATTAAGACCATGTTCCAGTGAATCAAGTCTGTAGATCCATCTTTTTTCCAACTCTAAGAGTCTGAGCTGTATGTTCTGACCAGTATGGATCCTATCAAGCACCCACCAAAGAATGTCATCTGGGGTGTGGTGATTGGCCAGAAAATGTGGGACCAATGGTGAGGTAAGATTCTTGCATCGAATTCTGGTCGATGAACCCACACCCAGATTCGCCTTTAAGAGAGCGAAAAATATTAGGGAATACTTGGTTCACTCTTCTTTTACTAGACCTCCACCATGCACAGGCCTTTGGAATCTACGAAAAATCACAGGTCATTATCCCTGTGGATCTTGCTCAGTGTGTAGATTCACCAAGAAGATACTAACATTCAGTATCGGTACCCAACAGTGGACTTTAAACAACTTATCCAACTGCAAGAGCAATCAAGTTATATATTGTATCGAATGCCCTTGTGGCCTTAGCTACGTGGGACAAACTATGCGCAAAGTTGGCACTCGCATCTCGGAGCACTATTGCGCACACAGATCTCTTGCTTCCCGTCCAGCTCATGCTATTGCTCACACAGATCTCTTGCTTCCCTTCCAGCTCATGATGTTGCTCACACAGATCTCGTGCTTCCCTTCCAGCTCATGATGTTGCTCACACAGATCTATTGCTTCCCTTCCAGCTCATGATGTTGCTCACACAGATCTCTTAATTCCCATCCAGCCCATGCTGTTGCTCACACCAATCTCTTTCTTCCCTTCCAGCTCATGCTGTTGCTCACACAGATCTCATGCTTCCCTTCCATTTCATGATGTTACCCATTGCTCACATATATCTCTTTCTTCTCTTCCAGTTCATGCTGGCGACAGACTGCTTTGGTCTGGGATACACTGCCGATGGACGGTGCTGCGGTGACATCAACCAGTCACTCCCAGCTCCGCAGAGGCTACAGTGGGACATTCCTGAGAAGGTGAGATGTGGACAGGTGAAGACCATGTGCAGGGAATGCCTCCAAGGTCATAGTTAGGGGCTAATCGGAAGGTGTATGATCAGGGCTTATAGAGAGGAGGAGATGACGGCTACGATTTGTTTACAGGTGGAAGCAGCAGACCATGGTGAGGAGGTGTAAGTATGAGCTTTTAGGAGAGAACTGTGGCACTCACAGTTAACAGCACCAACATAGAAAGAAGGACAATGAAGATACATAAGGCGGCCAAATGAGCATTTCACCAATTTCATCTTTCCCCAAGAGGTCACACTCTCCCATCAATTAAATATGTCGAACAGTGTTAACCTGCGAGGCCCTTTAATCACACATCACTATCCTTCGTGCTTAGAAACTGGTCTCCGGTTTTAAGCGCGTTATAAAATAACAATTATCATCATAATAATCGTGCAGGAAAACGTCCAAGCAGAACTCCACTGTTCTGCCATTTTAACAGCATCACAAGGATTGCTGTTAAAACCTTAACGCAGACTGCAAAGCTTAAGGCCAGGCTCCTGACACATCCTGGTTCATCCTGAAACAAAAGAAATTACTGTGTCGGTTACTTGCAAGAAAATGGGGCCACCACATAGCCGATCTCCGCAAGCTCAGAAGTTCAATATACATATATCGTGAGTAAGATTTTTTGGCTAGAGCGGAGTTTCTGAAAATAATCCTCACAACTCATTGCCTACGTCACAACTTTGTAGTTAAGTTAATTTCATTTATGTTTGCAAAAAGGTTAGAAGGTGCCAAGCAAAAATGTAAAAAGCGCAATCAGTTAAAAATGACTTCACAATCTAAATCCAACCATAAAAGGCAACATTCGTCACAGACCAAAAAACAATGTTCCTTCTAACTCACCTGATTCATCCCCTTCCTGCATTTTCCTTTTTTCCCTCCATTCCTTCCTTTTTGGTTTAGGTGTATATCGCAGATGACAGCTTTGTAGCAATCAGTTTTCAACAAAATCCTTTAGATGATCTTCCGATATGGCTATCTCGTCTCAATTCTTGTACAACCGTTTCTCTCATGGCGTTAAGCATTCTTTAAAATCCACACGTGTTGAGGGGTCAGATTGCTACTGGCTAATGAAACTCATGCCTAGGCAAATACGCCACTTTTTGGAGAGGCCGTGTGATCCTACATTTGAGTGCTACAATACAACGGGCCTCATTACGAACCGGGCGGTAACCATGGCGCTATTTGCGCCATGGTTGCTGCCGGTAAACTACTGATTCCGCCATGGTGAATGGCGGAATTACCGCCCCATTCCAAGGTTTGTGTGGGCGGTAATTCCCCATTCACCATGGCCCTTCCCCATTCCCATTTTTGCCCCCATAGGGCTCAATGGTAATGGGGAAGGCGGTAATTACGTTACCGCAAATTGCGGTACCGTAATTACCTCCAAAGTCCCTTTGCGGGTCCCGTCCTTAACGGCTGGTAAAACCAGCCATTAAGGGAGGACCCGCAAAGGGACATCGGAATTGGACGGTAAGGGATTACCGGCACCATTGCCCTTACCGGTACCGGTAATCCCTTACCGCCCGGGTCGTAATGAGGCCCAACAACTTCCAAAAAAACAACTATTACTTTTTAAGAACCCCTCCCGTCCTACTATCTCATTCCATTGCTTAAATCACAGAACAGGTTTTGGTCGGGCAACTTTGATCCCATGATGGTGTATGGCACCAATTCCTTACTTGACCATTGCTTGTCGGGATTTGCCTTGATCATGGAATGGAGACCACTGTTGTTTCCTTCCTTCTGTGGAAAACCCTTTGCATGGGAAGCTCCATGAAACACATATGTTTTGAAACCTCTTGACCTCTGTGCATCATTAAACTTCTAGCTAATGATTCAAGTCATCCCTGGAAGGCATTCATCACTCTGGATCTTTCCTTTTCAATTTATCTTAGTTCTCCAACGAGATGGCTAGAAGGTTTTGAATTAATATAACCCACTGGCATTACTCAGGGAAACTCTTCAGAACCATTTTTATGGAGGGTGTCCCAGAGCAATTCCCATGGTTATGACTAATTCAAAACCTTCTAGCCATCACCCTTCATTTTTGTTTATAGGCGCTCCGAGTGGGATGGGTATGTCCATGCTTGGATCCCGAACCGCACAGGCCTAGTGACCCACGCTACACCTCACTGACAATGGCCTATGAGCCAGAAACATGACTGGGGTTGCTTGTGGTCTCATGCAGAAGGGATGTGACGTAGCACTTTGGGCTGGACTGTCCCTTTTGTCGTGGGACCACATCTAATTGGCATATGGTCTTTCCCCTTCTGTAATGGCTTGGCAGGCTTAAAAAACGATGGTTTGGTGGGTTGCCCAGAGCAATGCATGTGGTTATGATCAATTCAAAAACTTAAAGCTATTATCTTTCAGTTTTGCTTTATGTCTTAGTTCACCACAAGCCCTTCTTCATTGTCATTAATAAATACAGGAATATCACTGTGCTTGAGGGAGATCCTTTAACACTTGCTACTAGGGCAATATTGTTTCCAACATAACCATTACTAGTTCTGCCTGCATTTATATCATGGAAGTAAACAGAGCAAACAGTGTGTGATAAATGCAGTCAACCTACTACATTTTGTACACTAGAGACCACTGCCACGTTAACAGCACAGCCTCCAGCGAGCTCCATCACGAACAGCACTGCAAGACGTCTTTTATTGGATTCATGAATATTTTTTTATCGAATTTGACTATTTTTTTCACATCATTTCACGTCTTCTTGATGGAGTGGAAGTTTGGAAAGAAGAAAAGGTATTTTTCTTTCAGGCCTTAGATATGTTTCTACTTGTATTTACATATTAATTTCCCATCATTGCAGCATGTCCTAAGTGTACAGGTAATGTGACAAAGGTGGATGAGCACAATGCATGCCTGTCCTACGCTACCCGACAACTGTACCATAGACGACTTGCCGAACTGAAAACCCACAGGAGAGTGAGACATAGAGAATCGAAGCCCTGTGCTCCAGTCTTATCTGTAACAGCCAATTTCGGGTGCTCCCTCTTTCTCAAAAAACTGTCCACGGCCTGTCGTGTTTTGGGCAGTGTTTAGAGAAAGCTGGCATAGAGAATTGTCTGAAATGCTTTTAAAGGAGTTCTCCATCCGCAGTTCCTCCGTGCTCTCTCTCTCTATAGCATTATATTTGCTTCATTAGGTGGCAAAAAAGTGCATCCGAATGAGCAAAACTAAAACCTAGACATGTAACTTTAAAGAGCCAAGTACTGCAAGTGCTGAAAGCAGAACAGGAGGCGGGTAGCAGGTTTCCTGCCCTCCCAAGCCCTCCTTGTTCATGCTTCAACTGGACAATTTCAGAAAGTGAGACATGCCTTCTAGAGCCCCTACCACAGTTGTTCGATAAAAGAGAGCAATCAGGAAGCTAGGAAGTCTGGTAGAAACTTGAAAAAGTATTGTTTTATCATCAGCCGGTGACCGGGATGGGAGAATCAGGCTAGTCTTTGCGCATAAATGGTTTAATGAAGTGAACATATCATGAAAAGAAAATTCAGTGAAAATTAGTCCAACAATTGAAAACAAATGCACAGAAGGGTCAGTGATGACCCTTCCATGTATGGTTGTAATGTTCAATGCAAATCTATGTATTTGAATTAGCAGCCAATTTTTTAATACTCAATGCGCAAAGAGTCTTGCCCACCCACCCCAAATTACCCAATTACACACATATGACGAATAAGAGCTTCCGAATGTGGGCATCTATGGTACACACATTCAGATGCTCTTCGTGAATTGTGCACATCTTGTTTGGAGCAAATGCAGAGGGCTCACTAGCGCATCCTCTTTTTTGCACCAAAAAGACATGTGAATCTCCCGCTTTGTACTGAATCCTTAAAAGGCTTGCTTGTTAATTGATCTAAAACTTCACATTTCTTGTAAATTATCTATTTCAAATGGCATGCATGTTTGGGCTGTTTGTACCAGCAATTCTTTCTTTCAAAAAGGAGCGCTCTGAAAACTTTAGAGGGGCTGTGTTGGATGTGATGTACACATTGGAACCACAGGCCCAATAGTGGTCCATTATCACGGCAGTACCGACCTTCATACCCAGTACCTTTGATGTTCGTTTGCATCTTTGTTTACCACAACCTTCACTGGACCGTCATTCTGGAAACTATTCTCGAGTGGTATAATTGACATAGGGCCCGCTTCATTCTCCACCCACATGAGCAGTTTTGCGTTTGCTGCCCATTCTTTGAGACAGTCATCATTCTCCTTTTGTACCACTTCTACTGGAACCGTCAGGAGTGCTTGTGCTTTTTAACCCCACCATCCCTTCCATTCTTCCTTCTCAGGTGAACACCTGTCCATACACCAACAGTTGAGGTCTTTACTAGCATCTTGGGAGTCCTCTTGTCTCTTTTCGTCCTGTCTTCTGACATTTTAACTCCTTTTGTGTTACTATCCTGACTTCCCCTTTGTTTGGCCCATCCAAAATATACTGTACGGTCTTATCTGAACTTCAATAATCGTCCATCATTGCTTTAGTCTTGATGTAGCTGTCTTCATACAGGAACATCTTTTGTGACATCTATCGCTTTGTGGCCCATCTTCCTTGAGAATGGCCCCTTGTAGTGCAGAGCGCTATGTGCATAAGGCATTATGCTCTGGCTGCTGGAATTTCTGTGGCTATGAATGTTCTGGAGGCACTCATGGCATAGGGGATGAGAGACAACACATAGCAGCTCTCTCTTGTGGCCTCTCTCCCCACCTTGAACATGTGTTGATACCAAATGTGATTGGAAATGTAGGCTGAATCACATTCATGTCGCCCGCTTCACCCTAAACATGATTGGACGCAACCCTCTTCAAAGAAATTCCATCTTTTCCCAATTCCTATGTTTTCATTGGCCAGGCATATCTCAATAATTATCTTCAGATTATCATAACACATATCTTCTTATGATTCATCCATAGTAGGGCATGACGAAAACACATGGTTAAACATTGGTATTGAAAACATTCATTACTATTAATAACTGGCCTAAGCCGTTGAAACCCTAACTCTTGATTTGCAGGTGGCTCGCATGAACATTTCCTGCAATATGAGGAGGCTGGGTGAATGATTTCTCTTCGTCCGTGATGCTATCTCATTTCACAGGTCACTGTTCCCTTGAAACTTTCCGATCTACAAGGCTCCGCCTTTATCGCACAATTGAAACTCTTGAATAGCTTTAGGCACTTAGCTTACCCATATGTTTTACTAATGACCAAAAATAAATAGCAAAACTCCTTTGGCCATGCTTTCAAACAGCAGGAGATTATATGTACTATCTGCGAGACTTAACAAACCATAAAAACCCAAGGCTTTTTCGGCAGCTGCTGACTGCAAAGGTTGAGATTACTGATTTACCTGCTTTCTGCCATCTGAAAGCCTGTTTAGAAGTCGCAGTGCAAGAGAGCCCTAACCACTGTGTTCTGATACATTGTGAAAAGGCCACTTATATTGAGATTCACGAATTCCCCATTTATTTATATTAATATACGTCTATGTTTTTACATTTGATGGATTTAATACTTTATCTTTCTGCGCGTGTGCAGGCTAAAATATTGTCAGTTCTAAACAAAAAGTAAACCATGCTCAGTTTACTGCACCCCCAGTCATTAATATGGCGCATGCAACATGAACCCCTTGTAATGATCAGTGCCCTTCCTGACCATCCCAACATTCCCCCCTTTAGTTAATACTTTAACAAATCATAATCAGCTTCTTGGGGAACATCCGTACAACCATCTCTCACACCAGTCTGAATATGGGATACTCTGCCGTTGAACAAACCCTACTCGTCCCCCCACTATTCCTGCAATCTATCCGCTGTTCAACAAAAGCATGCCAATTTGGTGGAGGACACAAACACTTTCAGTTTGAGTACGCATGTGGGATGAAGTGGTGGTAACCGTAGCTTTGGACAGGGTTACAGTCATCATAGTGGTAGCTGTCGATACACGGGCAGAGCAGAATCGTAAACAAGAACAGAAAAGAATGAGAAAAAAGACAAAAATAGACAAAAACAACTTCACAACCAGGCTCAACCAAGAGGGTCATCAAGAAAACAAGGAGTTGATCCACGACTCGTTGGTGATCCCAGCCTCAATCTCGGTGATCATCACTTTCAGTTTATGCAAAGCAGCAATAGTCCTGGTGAGAGTGTCGTTTTCTGTATCATTGGGAGGCATGTACATTATTAACTCCCGATTTTCCGGCATACTACACCTTTCATTGCTGTCAGGAGGTTGGGTATATACCGGTTCTGAAAAGTCATGAGCCTTAGTGCCCGTAACTCTTCCATAATGGCACTAAACACTGACTCAGAAGTGTTCATGAAGAGTAACAGCTCATACCTGGTCACCTGGAGCCATTTGCCATTTGCTGCTGCTTGGACACCAGATGCCAGGAGGGAGGTAAAGATAGTTTTAGCGTGGCTAAACAGTCGTGTTGATCAGTAATGTCCGCTAAAGCTTTTGATGATGCTGCTACAGGGTAATTTGATCTTCACCTACGTTGTAATTGTTCCCAATTCTCGCTGTCAAACAAAGTCTATTTGTCCGTATAGAGTAATTAAAAGGACGCAAAGGGCACAGGGGACAAAGGGAGCACAGAAGTAACTTTGGGCATTGGACGGGCCACTTTGGGGATCATGAGAACGGGCACATAAGGGGAAGAGAGCCTGCACACACCTTGCCAGGCTGGATGCAACTGCCTGTATGCATACAATCCACAAGTCCAGAAATTATTTAAAAGAGCAGCCGTACCTCCAGTCAGATCTGTGTGTGAAGCGTGCAACTGTAGTTCCCATTTGTGCCAAGGGTACTATGCCATTTCCCTTAAAACACAGAGAAAAAGGGGTAAGTGACAGTATCTTAACAGGTTTTCTGGCTCCTTGAGCCACGTCAGATACTGAAAATGGTTTCTGCATACTGTCCCATACTCTTGATTAATTTATGCCCTTCCTTCTTCTGAGCATCCCCTAATTCCTCCAGCTCTGCAACTCTTTACCCATTGCTCCCGTCAATTTTTAGGAAAATAAATGTCCTTCCAAGGTCAATTGAACTCTTTGAACAAACCTAATAGTTTTGTGTGATGAGCGCTTTGAAACCGAACACTCGTCATCACTTGGTATGATTTATGCACTAATTGACTGTCCTTCAAACTGCTCTCGAACCCTGCCCATGCTAGGTGCACTAGGCATAGCGCATCTGCTGTGTCTACCTCACTCGGGATCAATACCCTCAGAACGCCAGAAAACATGGGGGATGAGAGAATAGATGCAGATATCCTATCAGTCTCTCTCCCCATCCGCCTCATAAGGCTATACCACATGTTGTCCGCTGCAAAACCATGTGCATTCATTGTAGGATCTAATTAATCATCTTCATTATCAAAAATATTATTATTGGCATTTCTTTTCACTCTTAACATTTTCTCCTCAGACCTCATAAAACTAGACAGTTTTTAATTTCCCCTTTTTATACTAGTTGTCATCTTGAGACATGATGGACCAAGAAAACCACAAAAATATTAATTTGTACACAATTTACTATCTTAGACATTCTTTTCCCTATACAAACATTATTTAAATTCCAGATCTATATTCACACCCCCTATGGCATACTTAACTTCTATGCCTGCTCCTGCTCCTGTACAGGTTGAGGGCTGCTGGTATCCCTTTGTGTACCCCCCAGATGGATCCAACTCTGGTTACCCTCCACCTTCACAGCAGCCTTAGCAGCGCAGATCACTGCGTGCAGCCCATGGAAATGCTGTTTGGTCCAGCGATGTATGAAGGCGCAGATATGGATGAGGTGCCCAAGGAGAAGCTGTGTCTTGTGCTGATCGGCTGTAGTCTCAGCGTTTTCTCCTATTGTCTGTTGGTGAGAAGGCACAACCTGTGAAGTTATAATCTTAACAGTTTACGTACACAGAGGCCAACCTCAAGCCACTGGGAGAATGGACAAGCCATAACAATTAGATATCTGAAGTTAATGCACCTCATTATCATGTCCACAAAATCAATGTGGAGCTCCTTCAATGGACCAGAGGTCCTGGGCAATACCCCCCTCACCGATCTCATGGTATTTCCGGGATTAAACTCCTCGCATACTACACAATTCCCTATTAATTTACTTACCTGTACTTATAGGTTAGGGATGAACCAATCCTCCTGGAGCTCTGCTGTGATTTGTCTTCGAGAAGTAAGTGATTGTAATGTAGTTGTTCTAGAGCCAAAAGAAGCAGCTCTACAGACATTACTAACTTCCCCGGCACTTCCTATCTCCAAAGCAAATCTGTGGGAAAGATCACATCCTCTCTTTTTCCAGGGCTCCTTTTCGTCTATAAGGGCTTTCACTTGCATATCTATTATCTGGAGCACCGGGACTGCGGTATACGGGGCTGGTAACTGTACCTCGTGGGAAACGGTTTCCATTTTCTGGGAATCTGTGAATGAAAAATATACTGCTTCCTTTGCTGCCTTGTCTGCGGCACCATTTCCGAGAGCTATCCCCTGTCAAACCTCCTAAACCCTCTTCTCTGCCATCTTGATAACCCAGAATGGACGGTGGAGTTGACGAATGCAGAGTCAGAATAAACAGAGACTGCCTTCTCCTTACACATTTCTGGCACCTCCATAAGTGCCTAGATAAACATTAAGAACATACAATTCTAAAAGATCTTCGAGATAATGACTTTCTAATCTCTAATTCTTCTATTCTAATTCTATTCAATAATTAGGATTAGATTGTCCCTTCATTGGAATTTTCAATTCACTCAGACAGTTTAACTAATTAGACTGACAAAAAATTCTCGACATGTTTCAGTCCTCTGTGTAGGTCTTGGGACTTTCTTCAGGAGTAGTCAATAAGGGGGGTTTAGAATGGGCTTCAGCTAAGTATGAACTCTTCTGGCCTCTTCTTTAAGATGATAATAACTGTTGATAAAGAAACATTAAAAAAGAATCAATTTATGTTTCTTTAGACACGTTTAGAGGTGTCAAGAAAGACTACAGGGTCCATTTGGTTACCTGGTCTTCTTAGTGTGGGGGCTTTCTTGATTAGCAGGCGAAAAAATGTCCACATATGTTGGGCATCAATTTCTTGGGAGGAAGGATATTCCTACCGAATCTGCAAACAACAAATTATTTTATTTACAAGAAAATCTACTCCAGCCTTCAGCTTAGAAAACACAAAGCATTCTGGAAACTGCAGTTCCTCTGCGAGGTCGTTTAATTTGGAGAGGAGTGGTGTCCTTTCTTTAGTAATTGGTTATGGTTTCTATATATTTTAAACGTATTTTAAACATAATGGCGAGATCACAATAGCTTATCCCTTATGCATGGGTTCTTAAAAAGGTCGCATTTTAGTCAGCTTACCAGTGGTTTAGTCAGAAAACTCTCTCTGTTCTTTTCCTTGCCGCGATGTTTTGCGGATGTGTTAATGCAGTTTTAGCTTCTGTGTAGAGGCTTCTACAATTGGTTTCTGAAATAAACCACACGGGTTGTATCCGTTAGTTCTAAATGGATTCCTGTTTCCCATTGCTGAAAACAGTTCGAAAAAAGACTTCAGTAAAACTGTTCTCCAGCTATTCTTAAAGCTAGAAAAGTGCTAAAAAATGCTAAAAGGATGTTAAAAAATGCAAGTCAAATGCTGAGTTTAAATCTAAGTGCTATCTTACTTCTCTGTATTTCAATACTTTGCACAAGCTACCGTGTGTATCATGATTTACCTGTTTCTTGGTCTCTAGTCATTCCCAATGGTGCCACTACAGGGTGGAGTGGTATCCTTGTGGGCTGGTGTCTTCTATGGGCTGATTTTAGCTCCTTCTGTAAGATCCTCCTTCATGGGTGCCTGCGCCTGTTCTGGTTAGTATCTATGCTTGGGCCGCCATTTTGAGAGGTCTATATATAGCTCTCTAGTAGTCCTTTTTTAGTGTTTATGTCATTAAAGGGCCTCTACTTCAATTGTGTTCTCTGGCTCTGCTATTAACAGTCAAAAAGAAGGTTGTGCCGATGATTATAAATTATACATTAGGGCGATCAGATTTTTAACCAATCTATAGACTCGTTGAGTCCTATTTTGTCACTTTTAGTTAAAAAAATTAATCTCTGTTCTTTTTCAAGTAGGATTCTATTTTTTGTATTGTGATCTCTCCCTTGTACCATTAGTAAAACGGTCCAGCTGAAGTTTTCATAACCATGTTGTGCTTCCCCAAAATGTTTTACTAGAGGTGCGTTAGTGACTTTATTTTTCAAACAGCTTTTATGTTCAAGCATCCTGGTTTTTACCTTCCGGTTTGTTTTCCCTATGTAGTGTTTATTACACGGACATGTGATCATGTATACTACATATTCAGAATTGCAATTAGTCATTAGTTTTTGTTTCCAAGGGGTGAGTAACCCTATGTCTATTTCTTTGGTTTTTTGGGTTAATTTACACATTGCACAATTAGTGCATGGGTAATGTCCAATTAAAGGTTTAAGTCCCCAGGATTCAGTCAGGCTCAGGGTTTTTGTTGGTTTTTCTTTGAGTTTGTTACTACTCACTCTGTTCCCAATCGTCTTGGATTTTTTGTATGCAAAAAGAGGAACAGGAATCCTTATTTCACTCTTCTCAAAGATTTTCCATTGGGTTTTTACTATTTGGCTAATTTTCAGACTCAAATTAGAGAAAGTGTTAACACATACTAGCATATCTTGTTGCGGTTGTTTAATTTTTGCTTCTAGGAGGGCTTCCCTGTTGTTGTTCGCCGCTCTTTTGGCTGACTTTTTGATCAGTTTTTTAGGGTATCCTCTTTGTTTTAATTTGGCCGTCAGATTTTTTGCTTCTGTTTCAAAGTCTGCATTTTTGCTGCTATTTCTCTTGAGTCTTAAAAATTGGCCGTATGGAAGGTTATCTCTCAGGTGTTTAACATGATGACTGGAGTAATGTAAGAGTGAATTTTTTTCTGTTTTTTTATGGTAGGGGTTAAACAACAGGCGCCCGTGCTCATGAAAAATGGTGAAGTCGAGGAAATCGATGGAGGTTTTTTGAATATTAATGGTAAATTGAAGATGTGGGTTACAATTGTTGAGCCAAATTAGGAATTCCTCTGCTTTTTCTACTGTCCTTGCCCAGATTAACAGGACATCATCGATATACCTCGCCCATGACTGTATATGTGCTTCAAAAGGATTTGTTGTGTAAAGGTATTTTTTCTCAAAAAATTCTACAAATAGATTAGCTAGGCTCGGGGCCATCGTGGCCCCCATCGCTGTTCCTTCTATTTGTTGAAAGTATGAGCCTTGAAACTCGAAATAATTTCGTGTAAGAGCTATTTCTATACACCACATAATAAACGAGCTGGGTACTGGGTCGTTGTCAAGTCTATTGAGTAGAATTTCGCTGATGGTTTCAAGTGTAGCTTGTTGAGGGATGTTAGTATATAGGGATACAATATCGAGACCTATAAGGAGTGTTTTCGCGGGATCGTATGGGAGATTTTCATATTTATTGATCACATCTTTGGTATCTTTTAGGTAAGATCTCATTTTCTCTACATATCCTTTCAGGTAGTGATCTGCATACTTAGATAACGGTTCTAAAATAGAATTAATCCCTGAAACTATGGATCTACCCGGTGGTTTAGTCAGCGTTTTATAGATTTTGGGTAGGCAGTAGAACTTGGGTGTTGCTGGTTCCATTTTGTTCAGAAAAGCCCATTCCTGTTTGCTAATCCATCCTCTATCACAAGCTTTGGTAGTTTTAGTTTCAATGAGGTTTTCCAATTCTTTTGTGGGATCTGTAGGTAATCTCTTGTAATAGTTCTCATTTTCTAGTTGTCTGTGGCATTCTTCTATGTATTCGGTCTTATTTAGCAACACTATAGCTCCCCCCTTATCTGCTCTTTTAATAATGATCTTATCATTGGAAGCTAGTGATTCGATCGCTGTTCTCTCATTAGTGGTCAAGTTTTGATACATAGGGATGTTTTGTTGTTCCAACTTGGCTACTTCCGCCAGAACTCTTTTTTCAAAAATTATTGATTCTGGCGAGTAAGTGTATGAGGGGGGACAGAAAGTAGAGGGATTTTTGAGCCCTGAGTGGTTCAGAGTGTTAGGTTCTCTATTTGTTTCGTTACGTGTAGCAAAGAATTCTTTGAGTCTTATTTTCCGCATAAATTTAAAAAAATCTGTGCGGAACAGAAAAGGATCATGTTTGTTCGAAATAACGAATCCTAGGCCCTTTTCCAGAACTTGTTTTTCCATGTTAGTAGGCGTTTACGTGGATAAATTCACTAGAATTGATTTCCGCTCCTCAGGTATCTCTGGTCCCCGTTCCATTGGCCCCGATTGGGCCCTTGGTATAAAAAAGGCCGTGTCCCTTGATTCCTGTTTCCTTTTTTTTGTCTATGATTGGGGTTTCCTCTTCCACGATTTGGTGGATTTTGACCTGGGTTAGTATTATCTGGATTGCTACTTGAATTGCTTGAGCTATATGATGTCGCTCTGAATCTTAACTCGTCTGTTGTTTCGTGGTAGTCCTTGTATCTGGGCCATCTGTGTTTTATATCCTTCTTTAGTGTAGGGATATGCCTTTTCATGTGAGTATTTACTCAGATCTTTTTTTAATCTTTGAATTCTTTCTAATGTGTTAGTTTGTTTGAAGTCTTTCATTTCTTTCTCTATCTCTTCCAGTCTCTTTTTGACTACGTCTAGTGCAATTAGTTTTTTAATGTCATCTTCCAGTTTTTTTAGGTCGATTTCTATTTTGCTAGATGTTTCTTTGGCTGTATCTATTATTAATATCAGCCAATCTCTCCCACAACGGTTAGCTATGTAGCTCCATTGTAGGATGAATTTGGCGTTGTCTAAGAACAGTCGTGGCTCATTTGGAACCGTTAAGCCTTGTGGTAAGGCTTTGTTCTTTAGGTATTCCAACATTATGGCGCCATGTAATTCTGTCCTTATCAGTCTTTTGCGAAGTTGTATTATTTCATCCCATTCGTCTGATTTATCTGGGATATCGCCCAGTTCACTGTTATTGATGATCGCGATGGCGTTCATGAGTGCCGTTGCATAGTCATCGCTATAGCCTAGCGTTCTGTCTTCCGACATATTAGCTTTTTAATATGTCTGGATAGGGAGCCGGAAAAGTCTAGAGAGGGGCGCGGCCTGAGGAACTACTCAATACCCGAGTGCTTCGTTCTTCAAGGTTTAAGGCTGGATCCTACACTTGTTAAGTCTCTGTGACAGATCGCCACTATAACATAAGGAATACAATGAAGAGAGCCCAAATTCCACGATTGTGGAGTCCTATCTTGTTTTTGGGACTTAAGGTTATACAAGACTCGAAAAGATAGGACTTAATCCTTTATCAACAGTTATCCATTCATCTGAATGCCATTGGTTAATTCAAAAAGTACAAATTTTAATGGAGATAGCAAAATAGTCTAAAATACATGATTAAACCCTCTAAAAAGATACAAGTGTATCGTGTTGACAAAGACAAACATTAAGAACATACAATTCTAAAAGATCTTAGAGATAATGACTTTCTAATCTCTAATTCTTCTATTCTAATTCTATTCAATAATTAGGATTAGATTGTCCCTTCATTGGAATTTTCAATTCACTCAGACAGTTTAACTAATTAGACTGACAAAAAATTCTCGACATGTTTCAGTCCTCTGTGTAGGTCTTGGGACTTTCTTCAGGAGTGGTCAATAAGGGGGGTTTAGAATGGGCTTCAGCTAAGTATGAACTCTTCTGGCCTCTTCTTTAAGATGATAATAACTGTTGATAAAGAAACATTAAACATTAGTGGCGATCTGTCACAGAGACTTAACAAGTGTAGGATCCAGCCTTAAACCTTGAAGAACGAAGCACTCGGGTATTGAGTAGTTCCTCAGGCCGCACCCCTCTCTAGACTTTTCCGGCTCCCTATCCAGACATATTAAAAAGCTAATATGTCGGAAGACAGAACGCTAGGCTATAGCGATGACTATGCAACGGCACTCATGAACGCCATCTCGATCATCAATAACAGTGAACTGGGCGATATCCCAGATAAATCAGACGAATGGGATGAAATAATCCAACTTCGCAAAAGACTGATAAGGACAGAATTACATGGCGCCATAATGTTGGAATACCTAAAGAACAAAGCCTTACCACAAGGCTTAACGGTTCCAAATGAGCCACAACTGTTCTTAGACAACGCCAAATTCATCCTACAATGGAGCTACATAGCTAACCGTTGTGGGAGAGATTGGCTGATATTAATAATAGATACAGCCAAAGAAACATCTAGCAAAATAGAAATCGACCTAAAAAAACTGGAAGATGACATTAAAAAACGAATTGCACTAGACGTAGTCAAAAAGAGACTGGAAGAGATAGAGAAAGAAATGAAAGACTTCAAACAAACTAACACATTAGAAAGAATTCAAAGATTAAAAAAAGATCTGAGTAAATACTCACATGAAAAGGCATATCCCTACACTAAAGAAGGATATAAAACACAGATGGCCCAGATACAAGGACTACCACGAAACAACAGACGAGTTAGATTCAGAGCGACATCATATAGCTCAAGCAATTCAAGTAGCGATCCAGATAATACTAACCCAGGTCAAAATCCACCAAATCGTGGAAGAGGAAACCACAATCATAGACAAAAAAGAGGAAACAGGAATCAAGGGACACAGCCTTTTTTATACCAAGGGCCCAATTGGGGCCAATGGAACGGGGACCAGAGATACCTGAGGAGCGGAAATCAATTCTAGTGAATTTATCCACGTATACGCCTACTAACATGGAAAAACAAGTTCTGGAAAAGGGCCTAGGATTCGTTATTTCGAACAAACATGATCCTTTTCTGTTCTGCACAGATTTTTTTAAATTTATGCGGAAAATAAGACTCAAAGAATTCTTTGCTACACGTAACGAAACAAATAGAGAACCTAACACTCTGAACCACGCAGGGCTCAAAAATCCCTCTACTTTCTGTCCCCCCTCATACACTTACTCGCCAGAATCAATAATTTTTGAAAAAAGAGTTCTGGCGGAAGTAGCCAAGTTGGAACAACAAAACATCCCTATGTATCAAAACTTGACCACTAATGAGAGAACAGCGATCGAATCACTAGCTTCCAATGATAAGATCATTATTAAAAGAGCAGATAAGGGGGGAGCTATAGTGTTGCTAAATAAGACAGAATACATAGAAGAATGCCACAGACAACTAGAAAATGAGAACTATTACAAGAGATTACCTACAGATCCCACAAAAGAATTGGAAAACCTCATTGAAACTAAAACTACCAAAGCTTGTGATAGAGGATGGATTAGCAAACAGGAATGGGCTTTTCTGAACAAAATGGAACCAGCAACACCCAAGTTCTACTGCCTACCCAAAATCCATAAAACGCTGACTAAACCACCGGGTAGACCCATAGTTTCAGGGATTAATTCTATTTTAGAACCGTTATCTAAGTATGCAGATCACTACCTGAAAGGATATGTAGAGAAAATGAGATCTTACCTAAAAGATACCAAAGATGTGATCAATAAATATGAAAATCTTCCATACGATCCCGCGAAAACACTCCTTATAGGTCTAGATATTGTATCCCTATATACTAACATCCCTCAACAAGCTACACTTGAAACCATCAGCGAAATTCTACTCAATAGACTTGACAACGAACCAGTACCCAGCTCGTTTATTATGTGGTGTATAGAAATAGCTCTTACACGAAATTATTTCGAGTTTCAAGGCTCATACTTTCAACAAATAGAAGGAACAGCGATGGGGGCCACGATGGCCCCGAGCCTAGCTAATCTATTTGTAGAATTTTTTGAGAAAAAATACCTTTACACAACAAATCCTTTTGAAGCACATATACATTAATGGGCGAGGTATATCGATGATGTCCTGTTAATCTGGGCAGGGACAGTAGAAAAAGCAGAGGAATTCTTAATTTGGCTCAACAATTGTAACCCACATCTTCAATTTACCATTAATATTCAAAAAACCTCCATCGATTTCCTCGACCTCACCATTTTTCATGAGCACGGGCGCCTGTTGGTTAAACCCTACCATAAAAAAACAGAAAAAAATTCACTCTTACATTACTCCAGTCATCATGTTAAACACCTGAGAGATAACCTTCCATACGGCCAATTTTTAAGACTCAAGAGAAATAGCAGCAAAAATGCAGACTTTGAAACAGAAGCAAAAAATCTGACGGCCAAATTAAAACAAAGAGGATACCCTAAAAAACTGATCAAAAAGTCAGCCAAAAGAGCGGCGAACAACAACAGGGAAGCCCTCCTAGAAGCAAAAATTAAACAACCGCAACAAGATATGCTAGTATGTGTTAACACTTTCTCTAATTTGAGTCTGACAATTAGCCAAATAGTAAAAACCCAATGGAAAATCTTTGAGAAGAGTGAAATAGGGATTCCTGTTCCTCTTTTTGCATACAAAAAATCCAAGACGATTGGGAACAGAGTGAGTAGTAACAAACTCAAAGAAAAACCAACAAAAACCCTGAGCCTGACTGAATCCTGGGGACTTAAACCTTTAATTGGACATTACCCATGCACTAATTGTGCAATGTGTAAATTAACCCAAAAAACCAAAGAAATAGACATAGGGTTACTCACCCCTTGGAAACAAAAACTAATGACTAATTGCAATTCTGAATATGTAGTATACATGATCACATGTCCGTGTAATAAACACTACATAGGGAAAACAAACCGGAAGGTAAAAACCAGGATGCTTGAACATAAAAGCTGTTTGAAAAATAAAGTCACTAACGCACCTCTAGTAAAACATTTTGGGGAAGCACAACATGGTTATGAAAACTTCAGCTGGACCGTTTTACTAATGGTACAAGGGAGAGATCACAATACAAAAAATAGAATCCTACTTGAAAAAGAACAGAGATTAATTTTTTTAACTAAAAGTGACAAAATAGGACTCAACGAGTCTATAGATTGGTTAAAAATCTGATCGCCCTAATGTATAATTTATAATCATCGGCACAACCTTCTTTTTGACTGTTAATAGCAGAGCCAGAGAACACAATTGAAGTAGAGGCCCTTTAATGACATAAACACTAAAAAAGGACTACTAGAGAGCTATATATAGACCTCTCAAAATGGCGGCCCAAGCATAGATACTAACCAGAACAGGCGCAGGCACCCATGAAGGAGGATCTTACAGAAGGAGCTAAAATCAGCCCATAGAAGACACCAGCCCACAGGGATACCACTCCACCCTGTAGTGGCACCATTGGGAATGACTAGAGACCAAGAAACAGGTAAATCATGATACACACGGTAGCCTGTGCAAAGTATTGAAATACAGAGAAGTAAGATAGCACTTAGATTTAAACTCAGCATTTGACTTGCATTTTTTAACATCCTTTTAGCATTTTTTTAGCACTTTTCTAGCTTTAAGAATAGCTGGAGAACAGTTTTACTGAAGTCTTTTTTCGAACTGTTTTCAGCAATGGGAAACAGGAATCCATTTAGAACTAACGGATACAACCCGTGTGGTTTATTTCAGAAACCAATTGTAAAAGCCTCTACACAGAAGCTAAAACTGCATTAACACATCCGCAAAACATTGCGGCAAGGAAAAGAACAGAGAGAGTTTTCTGACTAAACCACTGGTAAGCTGACTAAAATGCGACCTTTTTAAGAACCCATGCATAAGGGATAAGCTATTATGATCTTGCCATTATGTTTAAAATACGTTTAAAATATATAGAAACCATAACCAATTACTAAAGAAAGGACACCACTCCTCTCCAAATTAAACGACCTCGCAGAGGAACTGCAATTACCAGAATGCTTTGTGTTTTCTAAGCTGAAGGCTGGAGTAGACTTTCTTGTAAATAAAATAATTTGTTGTTTGCAGATTCGGTAGGAATATCCTTCCTCCCAAGAAATTGATGCCCAACATATGTGGACATTTTTTCGCCTGCTAATCAAGAAAGCCCCCACACTAAGAAGACCAGGTAACCAAATGGACCCTGTAGTCTTTCTTGACACCTCTAAACGTGTCTAAAGAAACATAAATTGATTCTTTTTTAATGTTTCTTTATCAACAGTTATTATCATCTTAAAGAAGAGGCCAGAAGAGTTCATACTTAGCTGAAGCCCATTCTAAACCCCCCTTATTGACCACTCCTGAAGAAAGTCCCAAGACCTACACAGAGGACTGAAACATGTCGAGAATTTTTTGTCAGTCTAATTAGTTAAACTGTCTGAGTGAATTGAAAATTCCAATGAAGGGACAATCTAATCCTAATTATTGAATAGAATTAGAATAGAAGAATTAGAGATTAGAAAGTCATTATCTCTAAGATCTTTTAGAATTGTATGTTCTTAATGTTTGTCTTTGTCAACACGATACACTTGTATCTTTTTAGAGGGTTTAATCATGTATTTTAGACTATTTTGCTATCTCCATTAAAATGTGTACTTTTTGAATTAACCAATGGCATTCAGATGAATGGATAACTGTTGATAAAGGATTAAGTCCTATCTTTTCGAGTCTTGTATAACCTTAAGTCCCAAAAACAAGATAGGACTCCACAATCGTGGAATTTGGGCTCTCTTCATTGTATTCCTTACCTCCATAAGTGCCACCAGTCCTGCCGCTTGTGCAGAGTAATTGAGAAGGCAACCATCTCTTCAGTCTGATCCGGTACTCCCCATCCACAAGAGCCACAATGGCTGCACCTGTATGCCGCTCACCCGTCTCCTCGTTGATGGTTGAGGACCCATCAACAAAAATCACCTCACCCCCTCCAGGGCATCCTCTTTCACATTCACCCTCTCTTCCTCTTCTCCTTCATATGTGGCACAATCGTGAACAATATCATTTGATTCACTGTGAATGGCTGAGGTGTATTTGAACTGCGGTGGCTCTCCCTGACATCACCTTCCTTCCCGCAGGCAACATTACTTGCCCCAAATCAATAAGGTCAGATCAATGCACAGAACTGTGCACCACTCTCTGCCTTCCTCATCTGTGCCTGAGAGAACCACCCTATTCTTCTTGATCACTACGACCTCTACGAGAATCACTAGCGACTGGCGTTACTTCCTGCGGCACACCAGGCCGAAATAAAAACTCAAATGGTACTCGGCAGGCCTGATTTATGATCCCAGAGACCCAACTCAACAAAACCATCACCCCATAAAGAAACAATGCTGCATGCACGGGAACCCCCCTAACTTTGCTGTTGCTGAAATAGGTCTGAAATACGCTGCTTACCTGACCAGATAAAACCCTGGGGTTGAGCATACAATACCTTCCTCTGTGAAGGTAATCGACATCTGCTACTTTCTCAGGATGTCCCTTCCCAAAAGGTTTGCTGGGGTGTCTGTACAATACAACAAAGGGGCTGATATATTTTGATTTCCCACCTTGATAAAAAGAACTTCAATATAAGGAACCGACAGGATAGCCCCAGAGAATCCCTGTGTCCATCATTTTGCCTGAAAAGGGGAACACACCTTCCTTGATACAAGACTTGGTAGCCCTTGTGTCAACCATGAATGAAAACGTGTGGTCACCTACCTGCACACCTATCTGGGGTTCCTCTTCTGGATCAGTGGTAATGGACAGGACTGGACACATCAGAGACCCCTGTGGGCTGTCCTGCTCTTGGCACATATTAGCACCTGGGAGAGAAAAAGGATTCCCCCGAAAACACTTGCTCCAGTGTAGTCCGCAATTGTTCCTTGGTATAAATGATTCTTATCCCATGCCTGCACTGATGCTTTTGCTGGCATGGTCGATGGGATCCCGAAGGTCTGTGCAGCCCCAGGCACTGGGTTCTGTTCAAACTGTGCCTGCTGCAATTGCACAGAACCAGATGCATATGGCAGAGCCAGGGCCTGCATCTGTTGATCTCCCATGTTAAAGTACTCTGGCCGTTCACAACAATTCTGTGACATGTGTCCCAACCTTCCACACGAACAACACTGAATCACCAAATAAAATGTATTTCCTGTTGGCTCATTAAACTGGGGACCCGTTCTTCCGAGCAAGCCAAATGACCTGTGTCCCTGAGGAAATCCTTGCCTGCCCCTTAGAAACCTTCTGAACAGCCTTGGACCTGGGATATATCCATCCATCCACCCCTGTATCATACCCAGTTCGCTGTGTCCCTGTTGTCCTGATTGCCCGTGCTGTCACTCTGTTAGATTTGTGATTACTGCCCCTTCTAGACAAATCTTCACCAATTTCTTTTGAACAAGCTTAGCCTCTGCTTTTTGTGCCTGCTCTACATTCACCCTCTAATTTTCCTGTCTTCTCTTGCAGAAATGCATGATGTGTGCCTGAATTTCCGGCCAACTCGTGGCCTCCATCCCTACCACTTTATGTAAAATCGTGCTGTACTTTTTCAGGAAGTCCCTTCTTCAGCATGTCTTAAAAAATCACCACATTCTTTTCCCATCCTTCTCTCGTTTCTACCCTCATCTCGTGAATTAACTGGATGTGTGATGCAGGATCATCATGCAATTTCAGCGTCTTAGCTAAAATAATCCGCAAGGCCCCCCCATACCTGTGTCCTACGACTATTAAAAGCTGCTCCATCATGGGTATTTGTATCCAACGGAACTCTCGGATACCCCGATCTCTTCCAAAGCTCGTCTGACCGCTCCACCATTAGGGCCATCAATAAGCTCTTTATGTCTCCTATGGTTAACATGACACCGGCAGTGTGCTTTTCCAATGCCTAAATCCACCCCCCCCCTGCAGTGAGTGAAGGGAGTGTCTTCATCAAGTTACACCGGTCCATGTGTGACCATGGGACATAATACACCCTTTCCAGACCCTTCTGGAGCAATGGAAACTGAGTTACCCCTGTTTTTCCTGGGGCTTCCACCATCTCTCTGCTACCACTTACTACAGACATGGGAATAGCCTGGCACGTCCTAGGGCTCCATGGTGTGCTTTCTATCGCTGCGACTGGAGTGGGAAGTAGGCTGAGTGCACCCTGCTCTCCTTGCTCAACATCCCAATCATCTTCTTCATTGTCTACTCCGGCTACTACATCCCCAAACCCTTTTACAGGCAAAGATGCATAATCAGCACTACCATAGGTTGCCCTTTCCCGTCCTCCCTGCTCAGCCCCTGTATCAATGGCAGCATCCCTGTTCTCCATATCCACCTCAACCCTTCTGATAACCAAGTTGTCCAATCTAACAAGAACCTGCCCATGTCTCCACCTTCCTTCTACATCCCTTGCCTGTCTTCCCACTTCCTCCCGCTGTTCATCTCTTTGCCGCTGTAGCAGCACTACCTCTTCCTCCGCTAACCTTAACGCTTCCGTCATTTTTTTCCCGTTCTTGTGCATCTACCACTCTTTGCCACTTATCCTCTATCCTAGAAGGAAGAGGCCTAACCTCCTCTTTCTCTCTCATGTTCAATCCTTCCTCCACTCTTTTGACTTATGCCCTGACTCTTTCTTGCATATTTACCCTTAATCTGTCTGCTAACCTTGCAGTCGGGCGGAATTATCCCCTTCCCGCTTTCTGTTTTCAACTTTCAATGTAGCCCTAACAATTGAAGGAGTTATGCTTCCACTTTCCTCAAAATCCCAGTTCTTAGAAATCGTAACTGATGGAGGCGTTAGCTGTGTCCATTTTGCAACCACCGGAGTATCTGCTGGTATAAATGGTGGTACGTACTCGGGGTCTATGTACCCCTCTGTGGGCAATAAAGGATACTACCCATATGGGGGCGGTGCGAAAGAGGGCTTTTCCGGCGCTCCCCCACAATTTCAACATTATGGCCCTTCCTGCTTTTTTCATACATCCTCCATAATTCCAAGATGTTTAGCCGCTTCTCTAACTTTGTACCCTTGTACTTTGTAGTTACAAAGGTATGCAGGTTCTACAATATCCCTGTATCATAGGCCAAGAATGTATTGTTTTCCCCTTACTCTCCTGTAACCATTCTCGATGATATTTTAAAATGGTAGCCTTATAGCCAGCAACATGTGGCACAAATGATTCCTCTGAGTCTCCATACTCCAACCCAAGTTATCAAAAAATTGTTTCACAAAAATCTGATGGCGAGCCGAGCCTGGGGCACAAAAAATGTTCACCCAAGAGCTCCCTTTTTAACCTTTCCCAATTCCTCAGTGGCAGTTTGTACTCATTCACTGTACTCGTCTATGCCGCAATTACCTCACTTCACCATTTATTCCAATCACTCATACACAGAAGACAGCATCCTATCAAAAAATATACTCCGCTGCCCAGTATCTCCAAAATATCCCCACTACTCGAACACAGGAGGGGTGCAATGCTTTCCACTACAGCACCACTGCTTTCGCTCTTTTCATTACTAGTAGAATTTTCTCTACTACAAAACCTTCTTTTCCTGTCTACAGGAAGTTTCCCTTCACTACTTTGACTAACCAAGAAAATGGAGGTATGGGGCTCCGCCTACACTGCAAATACAAAAGAATGTCAAGGTCTGCGTCAGGAAGGTATCTACAGTTGGACTTACCCTAAAATGCCACCCCACCTTTGTGAGGGCTCCAGCCAACCGGACGAACAAACTAAAGGGTGTCAGGACAAGCCTCACAATGGGCGTGCGGGTTAAGGTACCCCCTCACACCTCCTAAAATAAAAAAAAACTAGGTAAAAAAACTAGGTAGGTAAAAAAACTAGGTAAATAAAAAAAATACAGTTCAACCACTCTGTCAAAAACAAAACATCCACTTTTCTAATCCCTGCCACCTCAACTGATTTCACACCCACACTCCGTCTACCCTTACCAAAAACCCCTTAAATCAAATAAATAACCCCTTTATTACCCTATTTCCCCCTTGCTTTAAACCCCCAAACATGTACTCGTGTGAACCTGAGGTGCTCAGATGTGGTGCTTTGTCAAGTCGTCCTACACAGCTAGGCCACAGCACCATGTGTCTAAGGAGCAGACAGACCTTTAACCAATATGGCAGACCTCATTTTTACCGTGCACGGAAGACTGTTCCCGGGGTGAGGTACCACAGCTGAGAGTTGTGGGCAGAAGGTCCCCAACATCTCAGAATGGCTGGGCTCCTACTGTCGGCTCGCCAAATGTGCAGATGGGCCATCAATCAGCTTAACCCAAACAGGCCCACCTCTTAAGAAGTGAGTACACGGTTGTACATAAGGCAAGTTTATTGTACAATGGTCTGGGGAGCAGTTAGATGGTGTTGCAGGGCCAAACTAACCCAAGTCTCGACAATACCACATCAGTTCACATCTTTTATACATTTTTGCAAAAGTTAAAACACTCACAAAATTCTTTATTGCAATCCACCCCCCAAACATTATTGGACACAACCCTCGTCAAAGAAATCACATCTTTTCCAAATTCTTACATTTTCATTGGCCAGGGTTAGCTCAATAATTATTTTCAGATTATATTCATAACACATCTCTTCTTATGATTGGTCCGTTATAGGTCATGACGACAACACATGGTTAAACATTCGTATTGAAAACAAAAATCACTGCTAGTAATAACTGACTAAAGCCGTTGAAACCCTAACTCTTGATTTTCACATAGCTCGCATTAACATTTCCTGAAATATGAGCAGGCTGGGTGAATGATTTCTCTTAGTTTGTGATGCTATCTCATTTCCCAGTTCACTGTTCCCTTGAAACTTTCCAATCGACAAAGATCCCACCTTATTGTACAATTGAAACTCCTAAATTGCTTTAGGCACTTAGCTTTCACTGTGTTTTACTACTGACCAAAAATAAATAAAACTCCTTTGATCATGCTCTCAAACAACAGGAGATTATATCTACTATCTACGAGATTTATCAGACCATAAAAACTAAATGCTATTTCTGCAGCTGTTGACTGCAAAGGATGAGGATTACTCATCTACCTGCTTTCTGCTGTCTGAAAACCTGTTTGGAAGTCAACATGTATTTTGCAAGAGAGCCCTAGCCACTGTGTTCTGATTCATTGTGAAAAGGCCACTCATATTGAGATTCACAAATTCCCCATGTATTTATATGAATGTACATTTATGCTTTTACATTTGATGGATGTAATACTTTATCTTTCTGCACGTGTGCAAGCTAATATGTATCAGTTCTGAAGAAAATGTTAACCATGCTCAATTGCCCCCCCCCCCAGTCCTTGATATGATGCGCACAACATGAACCCCTCGTCATGACGGGGACCCTGCCTGACCACCCCAACACCACTTCCTGGCAAATGACAATGCACTGCTTATACATAATCCCAATCTGTAGTGTTTGGCAATGGTTGTTCCTTCTTTTGTGCAGTTGTGTTGCCTCTGGGAAGAGTGCAACCTCCAGCTATTCCCTCCACCGAGGATCTGGGTTGGTTATGCTATCCTTTAATTAGGGAACTTCCTTTCATCAGCTTCAACCACCAGAGCAGTCTATGTGGCAACCCCTTACTCCTAAGGCTAAAATAGAGTGTCTGTTGTCTGGGTGGATGGCTCAAGTGCACCTTTGGAATAGGATGATGCAGTAAAACATGAGTACATGAGTTCAATACCCTATGTTGGGCCAAATCAGCCCTTCATTTCTCGCAGGTGGGTTTGAGTGAGAGACCAATTATTACAGCACTTAGAAACTGGAAGAATTCCATATGAAGTGCAATATAAATCACATTAACTATTATTATTCTCTCTCCTCTCTGGAAAACGTCTTTGCCACTGAAACACCATTACTGTAAATGCTGTGAAGCAGGCGCTGATAGCCTCGGCTGTGTTTATTTTTCTGTAGTGAATTTCCCTCTCATTATTGTCCATTCTGGATATCCCTGCAGTGTATGGAGGTTATTCAGAGCTCCTACCAGCTGGCCAAGTCCATAGCTGACGATGTGGACTTTCACTGCATCTTATTCGAAAGCTTTGGGAAAGGCCTAATCAAGCGCTGCCGTACCAGCCCCGACGGCTTCATACAGATTGCGCTGCAGCTGGCCCACTTCCGGGTAAGAGGTGAAAGAAGTGCCTATATATGCACCTGAATATGTTTTTGCTGGAATAACAATGCTCAGTCTTGCTTAGAGTTACCTTCCACTGTGTTTGTGGTCCAATGAATTGGGATAGTCATGTTTACCTATATTTGTGAGTAGTGGTGCACCATTGGCATGAGAGTGTACATGCTTAACATTCTCCCGCATCTGTCAGAAGCACAATGACCTAAATGTGTGTGTCTCAATACTGTTTGTCTGTTTCTGTTGAACATTGCCCTGTCTGAGAGCGAGGGAGTAGCATTACTCTGTGTGGGGTACTGTATCCCAAAGTAGTATAAGGTGGTTTTGTTGGGGAAACAGTGCTCTTTGTGTGCTTTTGGAGACATATCACTCTGCTATTTGTTTGTGTGTGGTGAGTGTATATATGTGATGATAGAAGCAGTGCCCTGTGTATCTGTTGGAATGCCATTGATGATGTCTCATTAGTTTGTGTGTGTTGTGTGTGTGTTTGTGATAATATACTTGTGTGTGATGTTATTGTAAAAAAAACAAGCTAGTCAAAGCGTTCTGCCACACATACACACTTTGGCAAGGGTATTTTTTGTAAGAATTATGTCGCCAGTGCTCGACAAATGTTGACCTTTACCTATGATGCTGCGAAGAAGCTTGTATTCTGTTCCTGTTCCCATCTCTCATCACACACCCTTCTCTATTCTTCATCTCCAGGATAAAGGAAAGTTCTGTCTCACATATGAGGCTTCCATGACACGCCTGTTCCGGGAGGGCCGCACAGAAACTGTGAGGTCATGCACAAACGAGTCGACTGCCTTTGTACGTGCCATGGAGGATCCATCACAGAGCGTGAGTGCAAACTCCCTTTACACTATAATTTACAGAATACACGCCATTGGGAGAGAAGCCACAACCTTCTGTCCTCTCATCCCTATAGATTGCAAGCAACTCCAGGAAATGTGCTCTGGTCCATATGCACTGTGCCTTGGCCCTATCTATAGGGTGGGCTCTGATGCCCATATGCTGCCCTCTAGCTCTCATTCACCACAGTCCTGTCCTTGAACACTGCACTCTGAACCGTGCTCTGATAACTATACGCTGATCCCCAGTAAAGGTGCTCTGAGCCTCATAGAATGGCCTCTGGCTCTATGCTATTACTTCTTTACACTAGACTATGACTTCTACACACTGTGTTCAAAGTGCTACATAAGGAACACTTGCCTCTGACCCCTATACTGTGTGCATTAACCCTTTTACACTTCCCTCTAACCCCTAAACATTGCGCCCTGTCACTTCACTAAAACTATGTTATGATTTCTATACACTGCTACCAGATCCCTATACAATGGATTTTGCTTCCTATAAACTGAACCCAGCCTCCTACCAACCAAGCTCTGCCACCTTCATACTATTCTGTCGTTGCCGCCATACATTGCAGCCTAATGCAATTTACTTGTCCCTCAACTCTTTCTCTGCCCTCTGGAATCTATACAGTACATTCAGATCCCTAGACACCACTTCACCCTTTAAATTTCCATTGGGCTGGCCCCATATAGTGCTTTGGAGACTACATGTGCCTCCCTGAACCCTTATACTGGCTCTAACATCTATATACTGTTTCCTAGCCCCAACACTTCAAGTGTGACACCCACATACTGGTAATTTGACTCTGATGCTACCCCTTCTGTCTGCACACACTGATCACCATATTCTCTCATTGCTGTATAGAAGGAGCATTGCTTGTGCCTTTTCCGGAAAGCTGCAGAGAAGCACCAGCACATGTACCGACTGGCAATGACAGGATGTGGCATCGATCGGCACCTTTTCTGCCTCTATCTGGTCTCCAGGTACCTGGGGGTGGAGTCTCCATTCCTGAAGCAGGTGAGAGGCTGTCAGGGAAGAATGACTTAAATTATTTGTGTTTTCTCCTGCCGCAGTGGCTGCTATCTGAAGGACACCACACTTTTCTGGTTGTACTGTTTCTCCAATAGCCCCAGGAGGTCTGGGCCTAGAACATACTACAAACAAAAAAGTGATGGATGGAAGGTTTTGAATAAATCTGGGCCACTCGCAATGCTATGGGCAACCTTCCACACCACCATTGTTTAGCCCGTCTGCACCATTGCAAAAGGGGTCTAGCCATATGCAAATCAGTAAGGTACTGCCACCAATGGTAGTAGCCCAGCCCAGGCTGGCAGGCCAGGTCCCTTCTGGACAGAAACACAAGCAACGCCATACATGTTTCAGCCGTGTTGGGCCTCCTCAGTATGGCGCAGCGAGCAAGGGACCCATGTCTGGGCTTACCTGCTTACACATAGGGAGACAAACTATAACCAAAAAAGTGCTGGGTGGAAGATTTTGAATAAATCTGAACCGCAGGCAACACTCTGGGCAACCTTCTACACCACCGTTTTCAGGCCGTTTGCGCAATTGCAAAAGGGTTCCAGCCATATGCAAATCAGCCAGGTAATGCCATCATTGGTCGCAGCCCAGCCTGAACTGCTAGGCCAGGTCCCCTCTGCACGGAAACTCAAGCAACCCCAGGCATGTTTCGGCCTTGTTGGGCCTCCTCATTGAGGTGCAGCTTGGTTCCCTCTGGTGCAGCGAGCAAGGGACCCACGAGGGGGCATACCCTCTCTCACATATGGAGACAAACTACAAACAAAAAAGTGATGGATGGAAGGTTTTGAATAAGTCTGAACCACTGGCAATGCTCTGGGCGACCTTCCACACCACATTTTTTTAGCCTGTCTGCGCCATTGCGAAAGGGGTCCCGCCATATGCAAATCAGTCAGATACTGCCACGAATTGTAGAAGCCCAACCCACCTCGAACTGCTAGGCCAGGTCCCCTTTGCATGGAAACACACGCAGCCCGAGACATGTTTCGGCCTTGTTGGGCCTCCTCAGTGAGGTGCAGCTTGGTTCTCTATGGTGCAGCGAGCAAGGGACCCACGTCTGGGCATACAATCTCTCACATAGGGAGACAAACTACAAACCATGAAGTGATGGATGGAAGTTTTTGAATAAATCTGAACCACTGGCAATGCTCTGGGCAACCTTCCACACCACCGTTTTTAGCCCGCCTGTGCCATTGCAAAAGGTGTCCAGCCATATGCAAATTAGTCAGGTACTGCCACCAATGGTAGAACATCCATGTCCATTAGTCAATGTTTTCTGAGGGCGTCCTTTGAGTTCCATGTTTCTCACAGTGGTTGTTGATGGATGGGTGTCTGATTTTCTCCAGTTGTCTATGGGTGTCACATTCTGTCTATGGTTGCCACTTGTCTATTAATGTCCATTGGCCCCCTAAATTAATTCTTATGATCTTTAGGTATTGAATTAAATTCTTCTATTGATTAAGAACGTAGGCTGCTATATCCAATTCTAGTTAAAAAAAACAATGTTAGTCGATCACCACAAACAATTGCACATTAATTGCTAAGAGCAATCGAGCAGAACAGGTGTGTTCAGTACAGTGTACAAGATGCAGAGGTTAAGTGCAGATTAAAATGCAAGTTTGAATCCAGTGCAGCATTGAGGATTACCATAGGCAGATACCAATTATGCTTGAATAATGGGAATATCAAAGTGTTGGTGTAAATGAGCTACAACTGAAAACACAAGTTTCAAGACCAGCTATAGCATGAAACCTTTCCTTCGTCAATGATCGCACAGCTCGGGTCTCTATGGGCAAGTATTCTTTTCAGCTGATCCAACACAACTATGGGGTTCCCTAATGCTCTGCGCTTTCAGCTTGGTCACTAAATGCCTATGTGTGACCTTTAGCCAACTTGAGAGGGACAGTCTCCATAATCTTTTAAGCTCTACTTGGATAGAGTGTAGGGAGTGCATCACAGGGGAGATGGGGGGCAGCTCTTTATAGCCCCGGTACTAGTCTTGCTGCTCGATTTTAATTGTAGTCACTGCTTAAAAAACTGGAAAGATTGATTCATGCAGTAGAAGAATAGCACTATTTCAATTAGTCTAATTCTGAATCTTCCCCTCTCTTAGCAAAAAAGATCATTCTCTCAGCAACATCACGATCACCACGAAGAGTGCACCATTTAGCCGTAATATTCCATTGGTGTGCATTTACCACAATACAATGAAAGATGCTTTGCCCTTCCGCTAGACATGTCCAGCCCTCCTAACCATCCCCATTGTTGGTCGCAGACGGGCAGTTAAGTAGAAGTGGGCACCATCTTACTAATATACCATACATGCACATTAGCTTATTGTTACCTAAGGTGCAGATCAGCAACCACAATACACATGTGGTGAAATTACTATAAGGGAAAACTTCCTCAGGTCTGACCGCCCACTCAATTGCATCCACAATGCTGAAATTATTATACATGCGTTTGTTTTGTCAAGTTGCATAATACACAAAACAGGCCTCATTACACGGTAGGCGGTGAGCCATGGCGCTATTAGCGCCATGGCTCATGCTGGTAAAATACCGGCACCGCCTTGGTGGAAAGGGGATTTACCGCCCCATTCCAAGGTTGGAGGGGCGGTAAATCCCCCTTCCACCATTGCCCTTCCCCATTCCCATTTCTGCCCCATAGGGCTCTATGGGAATGGGGAAGGCGCTAATTACGGCACCGCAATTTTGCGGTGCCGTAATTAGCTCCGAGGTCCCTTAGCGGGTTGGATTTTAACGCCTGCAAAAAGCAGGCGTTAAATCCCCCAACCCGCAAAGGGACCTCGTAGTAAGGCGGTAAGGATTTACCGGTACCGGTATTTTACCGGTACCGGTAAATCCTTACCGCCATCCGTGTAATGAGGCCCTCTAGTGTTATTTGTGATAGTCCTTCTTTATATAACATGTTCTAGACAATTGCTTAGAAATAGCCGTGAACTTGGCCAATGCATTTCAGACCTCAGTTCCTTCCTCAGGGAAAACTGTAAACAATATACACAAAAATGAAGCTAGACAAGTCCCACTCAAATACAAGTAAATAATCACCACAATAATCACGACAAAAAGAAACATCACTGTACCTGTCTAAGAGATCAGAGAGGATACATCTAAAGTAACGTAAACAAAAATAAAAATAAGAAAACTCTACCTGTGAGTAATTTGAAATAATCGGCAAAGCCTCCACATGTAACAAAAAGTATCTGGGTAACGTACCTCATCTCTTTGCACAAAATGTATCGAGGACCAACCTCTCAGTGATCTGTGTCAGTTCTGACACAGCTACAGTATATCTTGATGCTGCTGGTAGTTAAAAACACAGAATGATGTCTGTACTCTACATCAACATGGACTCAGCACTTAGTTTAAATTGCAATTTTCCCCAGTTTTTACCCGCACGGCTGAGAAGTCTCACAAATGACTTTTTGTTCTTCCTTATATAGTGCCATTGTGATGGTAGTATGGATCCATGATTCTTGCCTTGCCTGGCAATGAAGGCCCTCAACATTCCTTCCCAGGCCTGTTCCTATCGATATGACAAGCTTGGATGAGACGTGATTTCAGCAGTCACCCCGAGCCAATGCAGATCCCAGTTCCATTATATGCATAGCAGGTGACCTTGGGGTTATTGATGATTGCATCAGTTTTTTGTAATGGATAAGACAATATGGCAATAGGATCAAAATTCCGATTCCCAATGGCAAGTCAGGTTTGCACCTAAATCCTGTGGCTAATTGTAATGCGTGTTTCGGGATCCCTTAGCATTGCTCCATTCTCATGAAACTTGTTCTTCCACTCAATTTTGTAGGGGGCAGAATTCCTCACGTGCAACATAAGGTCCAAGTAACTTTTCTTATTGTTGAGTGGCCCTCCAGAGCCCCATATGTATGACCTGCCCTAGAGTGAATGCCTTCCCTCATCGGCTTTAAGCAATAAAGCCTCTGTAACCTCTAGGCGCTAGCTTTAGTACTCTGTGGATCCATGCAGGATCTGTGCACCTATGTACAAAGAGTTGAAGTAGCCGAGGCATGCTAACGCTAAAGCTCAAACCAAACCTTCCCTTTGTCTGAAGCAGAGCAAGTGCAACATGTTTCTGAGATGTGTGATCCCTGACGCTGCATTCACTTGTGCTGTGATCAGTAGCCAGGTGGCAAGCGGCTCAGGTTTATTTCTGCTGAGATGTGTCAGGGAGTCACAGTCGTGCTACATCTCCCTTGAGGTGAGCTGTCGCACATGGTTGTCAATGGACATAAAACCGAATATTTGTGGGTCTGTGTTTCCAGACTCAGAGGCTGGCAGCGGAGACGGAAAGGCCTCTTGCCAAAGCCCTCTCACCATAAATTATCTGAAGAGTCCGCGCCATCATGTGAAAATTAAAAGAACTTGCCAAAGCAATTTAGGAATTAATGGCCAGATCCCCCCAAATCACTGGGAAGCCATGGATCACAAGAGGACCTGGAGAATAAATTAGTCCTAGGGGGGAGTGGACTGGAGACCAGGGCAACACAATGCCCCTGAGAATGAATGAGTAGAAACAGTGGCCATAGTGTAGCCCATGGACCCACGGGGCCCGGCCAGTAGAGGTAAAAGCTTGTCCCCTAAGGGACCTTAGGAATAAAGACACAGACACCAGGGTAAATAAAGTATTTCAATAAATGTGTAGTGTGCGTTTTATTTATTTATCTGGTTTGTGTATGTGTGGATCACCCTATCCAGCCCACCATGGGGCTGGATGAAATGCAGAAAAAAGAAAGAAAGAAAAGAACAACTGACCAGAAGTCCCCTTGCCAGGAATGGACGGCATGGGAGAAAAGGATCCAAAGAGGATTTTAAAAAAAGGCAGTTGGAAAAAGACACTTGGAGGAGAGAGAAAGAAACGAAATAAAAAGACTTACTTGGTGTGGTCACTTCCTCGAGTCCCCCTGCCCCCTCCCCCAGGTCCTAAGTCCCCAAACTGGCACCAGCCGGCACGTGAGTAGCCCCTGCAGAGACAAAGCTAGGGGGCAAAGCTGCTAATGCTAGGCGCAGTTCAACCACCCTGGGGAGTGGCAGCTGTCAGCCTGCCCAGGGGCCACACTGAATGGGCCCCACAGTATCCAGGGCCCAAGTAGTGTGCCAGGTGGTGTCTGGGCCAAAGAAGAACAGCCCAAGCCACATGTGCGGGCCGGCCTAGACTGGGATGCCCAGACGTGCCCCTAATGGCCTGTCTTGTGGCCAGCGGGGCACTTCAAAAAATCCTCCTGGGCTGTGTCTGTCAGGGGAGATGAAGAACGGAGAAGGAGAAGCCTGGTGGAGCGGTGAAGATAAAGTCCCATGTTGGCCTCGCCAGCCATCCCAGGTGAAGAGGAGTAGAGACAAAAATCCCGGGCTGCTCCATTGAGCGGAACCGGGTGAAGGAAAGCCGCCAGCCCCTCAGCAGAGTAGCCTGGGTGAAGACAGTGGCACACCCCCTGCGTCTATGCATCTAACAATGCATTGCTGAGGGAGTGGGCCAGAAGAGAAGACTGCAGCGGTGATCTGTGGCGGTGTCCCCTGTTGTCATGACAACAGGCCCACCACGAAGATTTTAAAGCATGTCCCAGGTGCAGCAGTGAATGTGGGTGGGCCCCCCAGCCAGCCGGACCCACCCTGAAGATTGCCCAAGGCCGCAGGGCACGGTGGTGATTACAGCCAGACCCCCACTCGTGCAGCGGGCCACCCAAGCCATACAATACAGAGCGGGCTGCGCCGTGAGTGCGGGTGGCCCCATGCAGTGGACAGGATCACCCTGAAGAAAGAAGAAGGGCCATACACCAGCCATCATCAGTAGGGAACAGTCACCAGCCAGCCATGATCCTGCATTGCCCCCAGCCAGCACAGAGCCTTCTGAGTCACTAACAGGCCCACCCCGAAGATGTTAAAGCATGCCCCAGGTACGGCAGTGAATAAAGATGGGCCACCAGCCAGCAGGACCCACCCTGAAGATTGTCCAAGGCCGCAGGGCACAGTGGTGATTATGGGTAGACTCCCACTTGTGCAGGGGGCCAACCAGCTGTGCAGTACAGTACGGGCTGCGCCGTGAGTGTGGTTGGCCCCATGCGGTGGACGGGGTCACTGTGGAGAAAGAAGAAGGGCCATGCCCCAGCCGTCATTACTAGGGAACAGGCCCCAGCCAGCCACCATCCTGTATTGCCTCCAGCCAGCACAGAGCTGGCGCCACTAAGGACAGACCCAGGATGGTACTCTGAAGGGGGTGACTGACTGCAGCAGTCACCCCATTGTGAAATAGTGTTTATATGTAGTGTATATGTTGTATGGCAATGTATATGTATGTGTAGTTAAAGGTATATATTTATTTATTTACTGTTATGTAGGATAATTGTTAAATAGGGGAAAGTGTAGAGTTTGGGTAAGTATTAGGAGGTATGTTAAGTAGATTTAAAAGTTAAGTAGGGGTAGGACGTTATCTACATAATATAAAAGGCCAGATGTATGTTTGTCCAATGCCGTCATGCGCAGTAGAGGCTGCCCGAATGCACAGAATGCTCCGCTAGAGTGAGCTGTAGCCTTAAGTTATACAGTAGTCCAATTTGCATTGCTTCACCTGTTGTCACCGCTAGAGGGAGCCGTAGGCTAAGGATATATATTGGTCCTACTGTGTTAAAGAAAACCTGCATTTTGGCCCTCGTACACAGGCCTGTACACTAATATATATATCTATGGCCATTCACTGAAAAAGTACTTAGAGGGGAGGTACCCTGGCGTGAGACAGTGGGATAGTGTGGCGGCCTGCCTGGTGCCGCCTAGTGAGATGGGACCACCCACAGAAGCCATCCTCTGGCCTCATACTCCATGTGAGGGGGTCTGTTGGGTCAGACTCACCCTAAGTGTCCCTGGGAATCCTCAAAGGAAGGGTGATCTGACGTAGCAGGTCCCCAGTCAGTTGGTGCTCACGCCAGGGTAATCCTAAGGACAGTAAAAGGAAATAAAATGTTTTAAGGGATAAGTATGCTTTGTAAATAAAGAGGGGTCGCCGTTGGGATCCATATCAAAATTTAGCCTGGTGTTGATGTCCATTTGTGATCTAAGAACTCAGGGTGTTGCCCATATCCTGTTATCAGCAACTTTATTTAGCAGGTGTAGCACCCCTCCTTACCCAGCGGGCTTGAGGGGTGGGGGTGGTGGTTCCCATAGGGACTGTCCCTGGTTCGGGGTGAGGGAGGTGTGCACCCTTGCTTGGACCAGGGCTTGGAAACAGGGGAAATAGGTTGGAAAATAGCTATCTGCAC
Source organism: Ambystoma mexicanum (assembly GCF_040938575.1). Taxonomy (NCBI): domain Eukaryota; kingdom Metazoa; phylum Chordata; class Amphibia; order Caudata; family Ambystomatidae; genus Ambystoma; species Ambystoma mexicanum. The sequence continues at coordinate 969,653,793 of NC_090936.1, read as the reverse complement.
CATCCACAATTTCAGCTGTGCATGTGTGGACAGGCACATTGGGAAATCGACCATTTCCCGAATTCAGGTAGCCTCATTGGCCGATTTTCATAACATTATTAATGGGCCGATTAAAAACTTTTTTTTTACTTGAGTTTGTTAAGAACTGCACTCTCTCTGTACATTGTTAAATTAATTATAAACATCAGGGCATAGATTCTGCGGCGCCACCAACTCAGCAGCCTACTCAAACCAGATAGCAATTGTGTATACTTGCTAGGCCGGGCTTGTGCAGAGAAGTTCCGGAGACAGCCACTGTGCAGTGCCAACGCCAACTGATTCTTGCGTGGAGTGATCCCTGTGCCACTGGACTGGCCGCCAGGTCTGGAGCCCCACCTCACCTTCCCTGAGATCCTGAACACAGAATAACGCTGACAGTGGAAGGGCCTCTCTAGATGTGCAATACAGGCACTGAGCTCAGCAGCTGAGAGGGGGTGGGTCAAGCGCAGTGCTCCATCTCCCATGGACTCTCTTTTTTATACACTCCTTAATCTGCTACGTTGTGGAGTAATGCACAGATGGCAGGATTGGAGGCTCAGGGCGCTCTGCCTTGTGGTGCATAATGTATGATGCATCCAAAAGAGACTGGTCCTGAAGGCAATAAAGAGCCTTCCCCCGATTAGGCGCTTCTGAGATCTGTACGGCTGGGCAGAAATCAGGCGCATTCCAGGCAGTGAGGATGAGGAAGAGGGAAACAGATGTCAGTCTGTCTCATCTACATTTCCAGTTGGAATTGCCCTGCTGTGGCAGAGTCGGTCACAAGTAAGATTGGTTTGCTTGCCACGTAATTCTGTCAAAGCACAAGATTATGTTTTCCAATGAACTCACTGGTAACCAGATCTTTTCTGAACTTTTTGTTCCAGATGGTCTTTCATTTTCACTTTAATGTACTTGTAATTCTTGAGTGGAAAGCTGCTGCAGCTTATGTGTCGTCCACGGGCCACAGCCACCTAAAATCGTCTGCTTGCTTTATGGTGCCTTCACTGCACCATCCTTTATGATTAGGACATGCAGCTGGCGACGACAGAAGCACTGACACCCCGCCGCGGGGGCCCGTCCCGAGATATTACACACTCTTACACCTCCTTGTGTCTGCACGCCATTCACACTCCCTTCCTCCCTTGGAGCCTCCCCCAAGATACCCAAATGAGAGGAGGACCAATTGGCTGAGTGGCAGTGAAATTGTCACAGCAAACCTTATTAACATAAAGTCAGGAGTCATCTTAAAGGTGTTCTGTTTCGCCGCTATCCTCAGGAATCTGTGCTGAGAGTAGCATCCTAATCCCCCACCGCTTTAAGGTCTTTGCAGACCCGTCAAGGGCCCGTCCCTCCCTATCTGTCCCTCTCTGCCCCATGCCAACTTTTTTCTTTTCAATTTTTTCTTTTCATTTTTTTCATTTTCATTGTTCATTTTCCCATTTTGTTTTTTCACTTGTCATTTTCTGCCTCATTTCTTTGATTAGTTCCCTCCAACTTCTCGCTTTGTCCCCGATTATATATTTCTTTCTTTCCCCTACATACCCTCTTCTTCTCCCTCTTCTCTTTTCCGCTTGGTAGTCTCGATTTTTCCTTACAATTTCCTGATCCTCATTGCGTTCTTCCCTTACCTATTGTGTCTCCCCCCCTCTTCATTGAACCCAGTGCTGTCCAAACTTCATCCGCCTTAGCTGGCCCCCCCCTCAGGCCTCGCATTGCCCAGCTCCTTCCCTTTACGCCATACTGTTCTCTACCGAGGCCCGCCCTCCCATAGCTATCTCCCCCCTCCCCCCGGTCCTGTTAGCCATTCCTTCCCCATCCTCATCCCCTTACCCAGCTCCTAAAGGTCCTCCCCTAATATTCCCGACCCAGATCCTCCTTTCCACAGCATTCCAAGGTCCCCCTCCTCGGCATTTCCCAGGTTAGTTCCCTAAGCTGACCCTTCCGGTTTCCCAGTTATCTTCCTATCCTCGCCCTAACCGTCCCTCTTCCCAGGTTCACTTCCCCCTTCTCTCCCAACCCCCAATCTTTGTTTCACCATTGCTTCGCAGAGCCCCGTTTTCTCCTAACTCCCGATCTCCTTCCCCTCCCCTTGTTAGAATTCATTGTTATTTTCCTTCGATACACTCCTCAATTTCCCCCACCCATGTTTGGGGTTGGAAGGTCTTCCAAACCCCCTAGCCCTCCCCTTTCTCAAGGGCCTCCCCTCCTAAACTGATGGCTGTGCAGTCTGAAGGCAACAAATGTAACATCTGCTGGGTGTGTCTGAAAGAAAAAAGGATCAGTGACTCCGCCCTGACCCACTGCGGGCAACCGGCAGCAGCAAGTTCCCCCTCAGGCACCTGGTCGCCAGTACTATACCACCTCGCTAGGCCCCATTCCCTGCTCACGCATCCCCATTCATTCCTTTCACGTAACAAACAAACTGGCCCTCCGGACTCTGCCGGCGGCGTGATGCTTTGTGCTGGGGATCCCCGCCCCTGACCGTCACTCTTTCGTGATGGCGATCTTTGGAAATTGCTGCTCGATCATGAGTGTGGCGTACTTGACTGAGGTCTTCCCTTGACTGTGTGGTTCCTTTCAGTATGAGGCCCCCAATGCAGGGGGCGTGTTGTAGCCTTTTCCGGCCATTGTGCTCCCTTCCCGGACATCCCTCGCTTGTAGGCGATGACGTATTGATATTAAACTTAGTGACTGCCTTCCCACTTTGTCTCCCACCTCCCCCAAATTCTCACCTTAAGCATTGTTTAATTGCAGCATACTCCTTCTAAAGCATCCTTTATATCCGCTAACTTCACCCTCACCCCGACCTCGGACAAGTGAACTTTGTCTGTTCCGAAGCAACCTGCTATTTTAAGGTAATCAGTGTGTGCTTAATCCAGCCCATGCCCCATCCCAAAAATGTTTCAATTTTTGCATTCAGTTTTCACCTGGACTCCTCCATCCCTCTGTGACCATAGCCCCCCGCCATGATTCAAACTGCCTTCCTGCTTTGTCTCCCTCCTCCCCCACTTTTCCCCCCTCGAGCATTATTTACTTGGGGCCCACTCCCTCCATCCTATCCCGTGGCCTCCTACACTTATCCCAGGTCACTTGACCCATTGTCTTTCCCCAGGTCACTTGACCTATTGCGCTTTTTCCCATGGCCCTTGACCTCTGCCATTCCCCTCCGGCATGCCTCTCTGTTAATCCCCTGAGCCAACCACCCCTGTGATGGCGTTCCATCCAATCATATGATTTCCTTACCATCTGGAGACCTCTTCGCTCCTCTACCACCATCTTGTTCCCACTTGTGACCTCCTTCCATTGTTGTCCCCTATCTTAGCAGCTTCCATCCTATCTGGCCCACTACCCCCCTGCGCTGTAACCTGGCTATATGCTGTGATCGGTTGTTTAAAGTGCTAATCGCGCGCTAGTGTCCAGAGGTTTCTAAACGTGACCCGGGCATCGAACCTGTGTTGATTCCAAGGCGAGCATGTCGCCCTATAGCTATCCTCCCGAGAGATACACCCTTTCCCCCAAAGTTACGAGAGCCAGAGCACCCCTCTGGTTGTTGACCCAGTCCTACCCTGCAGCCGTGAGAGAGGCGTGCAAACATATGCAAAGCAAACATTTACCTCACACTGAGAGAAAACGAGATTCAAAGGCAATGTAGCAAGACCAAGAAAGAGAGCTGAAAAGTGAGAGGCGGAAACGCGGCAGGCGAGTCCAACGGTCTAAGCAGAAGTAGAGAAAATACATGTGGCCAGTCACTTTGTGATGGCACCAAGCCCTGACCTCCCCAACAAACCCTTGCAAACTATGGGTCGAGGGGGAAAGGACCCTTGAAGGGGAGACCTGCTTTATAAAAGATTATGAATCCCTGTCTTTTTAAGTCTCTTAGTAAAACAAAGTCTTCTTGGAAAAGTGACCCCTGGACTTCGAGTGGACCCTCCTGTGACCTCCCAAGATCCTGCAGCTCTTTGGACGATAGCTCACGTGTTAAGAACTGGACTCTGACATGGGTTCAGCCTGCATGTAGCAAGTTCTCAGCCCTACATCATTCTGAAGTTAATTCAGTGCCATTAAACCAGGTAATAACAACAGCTATAATTACACTGCTTAGAAGAGTAAGGAAACCAGCATGGGTGATTAATATAAGTCTAATGTCATTATTATCATTGTTATAGACTACAGTCTCTCAGACAGAGGCAGAGAGCTTCTGAATCAGCAGTTCTGAGAGTAGACTGCTCTGGTGGCGGACCCACTTGTCCCCACTTACCTCCTGTGGACACGTGCCAGAATGGTGGAGGACAGAGGAGAGGGTTCCATGTCATTTCATCGCGGGATGTTTTTTCGCGGGGTTTTTTACCGCGATTTTCTTTTCTTGAAAAAACCCATCGAATTGTTTCGCGGTGAAAGGACGTCGTACCGAGGAGAGCCGGGGCAGAAACAGTGGATGGACAAACATATGTGTACTGTGCCAGCCCAATCTCCAGCATTGAATGTGCCAACGCATTCCTCCACACCGAGTAAGGCCCCTTGTAAGCATGCAGGCGAGGCGGTATAGTTACCACTGTTATAGGAAAGACCAGGTGAAAAGGCATTGCCCTGCCTTACCAAGATGGACGGAGTGTATTGCAAAGAAAGCATTTGACATCTGGCTGGAAAATGATGGATGGGAATGACTTGAATGCCCCATGGGCTTTCGCAAGTGACAGAATGGACACTCCCCTAGCCCTCCCCTAGCGCTGAGTAAACTGTACTTAATGGCATTCTCAGTCGAGAGTCATTGCTGATAGACGGCATAGCTTCCCCATGCCAGCTCTCATTATCCAGGGGCAACAGGCAGTGCAGGAATTTAAAACCACCATACTTCCACCAAATCCACCTACTTTAACAAACGGATCGCTAATGCTCGGTCTAGCTCAAGTGAATTGTTCAAAATATTGACCGAATTTCAGGATACTCCCTCATAATCAGGATCCTATTAAAGACTACATGGTATCAAAACATTCACGAGGAATTTTCAGCCAAGATTTCAGCCCACAAACAGACCATCAGTAATAAGCTAGTGTAATCACGTGCCCCCTACCCCCCCCCAACTATCACTCAGGACAACGCACTTGTGTCTAATAATGTCACCCTGTTTAATTTTGCCCATTGTTCCGAGGATCAAATTCTTAAAACTGTCCTCGCTATGAAACCTACATGCTACCTCGGCGATAGCTGCCCCGTTGACATCTATAAGGGCTTGCTTGAGTTGCTGGTTCCTTGGATGACAAAGCTCATCAATCTTTCCTTCAATGAAGGATCAGTTCCATCATCACACCCCTGCTAAAGAAAAGTAATGCTGACCCACGAGCTGGCAAAAATTATCGTCCTATCACAAATGTCCCCTTTATTCTTAAAATCATGGACAAAGTAGCCTACACCCAACTACAAGGACCAATTGAAGAGCAAAACATCTTGGGGGCACATCAATCAGGTTTTAGAGCACAGCATGGGACGGAAACCGCTATGCTGGACCTAAAATCAACCTTGGCCAGCATAGTGGATGGTATGGTAATGTGTATTTATAAAGCGCCTATACACAAGGCAAGTGTTTCAAAGTGCTCAAGCAGGGAGGGAACAAGGGGGAAAAACAACAGTCATTCGAAGCCCTTGAATTTATGAACGATACAAGTCTGCACAGGCAGATAAGTGCATACAGTACAGTTGACAGTGTAGATAACAACAAATAGGTCTGAAGACGATTTTGCAGTTTTTCCAAGTGCATTTAGGCGCCACCATGCAAGGAGGGGAGACAAGGAAAATAGCCAGACGATTTTCAAAGGCACGGTACGTTCAGATTGTGCAAGTGCAAAGACGGTACAGGAGAGGGAGGGGTTGTGGTGGAGAACAAGTGCAGGGGTGGGGATGGGGGTGGGGGGGAGCCCAAGTGCGTCCAGTCAGTCAGAAACTGGGGTAAGTTCTGAGAGATGCTGCTCTCATGGGTCATTGACCAAGTGCAGTAGTGATGAGGCAAGTGCAGGCCCGGAAGCAAGTGCGAGAGGACTGGCGAGGGAGCTGGGGACCTGTGAGATTCTGAGTTACACCAGGCGGCCAGTCGGCAAGCTGTGTGGGAAGGGCGGGGGAAAGGGATAGACCGGAGAGAGAGGTTAGCAGGGTAGAGGGAGAGAGAAGGAAGAGCTGAAAAGGAATGTCTCTGAGTTTCCGGAGCTTGAGGAGATCAGGCTCTAGACGGAGGGCAGCAGGGAGGCTATTCCAGAAGGAGACCCCTGCTGATGATAAAGATCTCCCTCCAAATCTCTGCTTGGAGAACCGGTTCACTCACAGAAGGTTGGATAGGGGTCATCCTGCCCTGCTGATGCTCTTAGATCTCTCTGCAGTATTTGACCTGGTGGATCACTCCCTCCTAGTTGCTAGACTGAAGGCAGCACAATGGATCTCTTCGTTTCTTGGACCCTGGATGGCCAGTGGGCGAGGCAAACTCCTCTCCGGTCCTCCAAACATGCAGTGTTCCCCAAGGCTCTGTTTTAACATCTACATCAGGACCCTGCTCGACTTATTGGATGGCCTGGGTGTACCGTATACTAATTATGCTGATGATACCTAGGTTGTCCTTGAGCTGAGTGTGAACTACATGCAAGATTCAGTCGCCATGAATAAAATCTATGGTGCAGTCCAGGCACGGGTGGCTGACAATTCACTTTCCCTGAACAGCAAAAAGACTGAGCTTCAGATCGTAGCATCCGGTCCTCGTCTTAAGAAGCTGGCTAATGCACTTGATAGCTTTTGTATTGCCGGCAACAGCATCAATGTCTCCAAGAAGGTAAAAACACTGGGGGTAATCCTTGATGCCGAACTGACTATGAAGCTGCATGTCTCCCACATTCGATCTTCATGTGGCCTCATCTCTAAGCTACTTAATCACATCCGTACTTTTATATCAGTCAAGAACTGTTCCATTCTAGACACAGCTTTAATGAACTCTAGACTGTACTATTGTAACAGCCCGCTGGCTGGCACATCACATTTCAACCTGCACTCTTTACAGGTGGCACAAAACAGCGCAGTTTGCGCCATCCATGATATGTCCAAACGAACCCAGATATCCGCTGCACGTAGGAAACTGCGCTGGTTACCGGTGAAACATTGATTACTCATAAGATCCTCGCAATATCTTTCAAATGCCAGTCCAACGCCAGCCCCAAATACCTGAAGGATTGCCTGAAGGTTCATACCTCAGGGCGACAGCTCCGATCCCCGATCTTTCTGACACTTCATCAGCCCAGACACAAGCTGGCTCAGTTCTGTGGGACATCCTTTGACACCCAGGCACCGCTGCTCTGGAATGCCCTTCCCGGGCCGATACGGCTGGTCGATACTTTTGGCCACTTAAAAAAACGAATCAAATACCACTTCAACCTTAATCCAGGCTGAACCCGGGGTGTGCCTGGTTCTCGCCCTGGCTGATGACCTTCATGTTTGTCTTTGTCTTGTTTGTTTTGTGTGCACCCTGAGGCCTATGGGCATGTGGCGCGCTACGTACATTTAAATAAATAAATAAGACTGACACTGCTCATTAGGGTGATTAAATGAGAAGCATGTTCTCAAGGCTGCAGGAAATTCAGACTAATTAGGAATGAAAGCAGTCAATGTAGGGGAAAAAGAGAGTGTAGTAAAGACATTACCAGAATTACTTCTGAACCTCTTGCTAAGCATTATAAGATTGTGGATTTCTTTACAGACAACCTTTGGGCACACTACCTCTGGCGACACTACCGGCAGGCCATGAACAGGGTCGGACTGGGGTATAAAACTGTCTTGCGCACCAGTGTAAAAGTGGCCCAACGTTGCAAATGGCAATTCATTCTTTTTGTGAAAGACTGTTTGAATAGTACCCAAGGTTTAAAAAAAAATGTGATGCAACGTGCATTTTAAAGAATATTTATTCAGCAACACTTGTCAAAGCTGCTAGCCGCATAGTAAAGAAACTCATCAAACTGGCCCACATTGGCTACAAAAGTGGCTGACTATGACCAAAAAAACCGGGCACACACCAGTATTTAGAATTTTTGGTTTTGGGTTGGGCATTGCCTTATGGGCCAATCCGAGCCTGGGCATGAACTACAAGCATGCCTGGTGGGAAATGCACGCATGGGCATGGCAACACTCCATGCACATGATTTCAGTACAGTGCCTCTGCCTGCACTGCATTCAGGATGTGGTCTGCTGTCATGCCCTGTTTGCAGTGTGGTTGGCATGGCCTGTGACAGGTGCACTATTGCTACCTGCAGTATCTGCAAGGCATGGCTATGCCTGCAGCAATGCCCTGCTTGTAGTGTAACCGGGGCAATGTGTTACGCTCACCTGGCTCCCACAGGGGCGTTGGTCGGACCCGGACAGCTGCGGTCTCCACCCACGTGATGCGTAGTGCAGCGATGACTGACTGGATCTGCCCTCCTAATCTTGTCTGCTTAACCCGTAGAAATATGCTCCTGCAAGTGGAGAGATGGATTTAGCCACTTGTGGATTCAAGTGATGGCACCCCCACAGTTCTCCCCAACTAATCACCTCCGAAATACCCTCACAGCAATCTCACCTTATATTCTTGAAAGAAGAGCTCTCCATTCTGCGTGGATTTGCAGGGGTGCGTCAATTCCAGTTACTTCACTGGTTTGAAGGCGCGGGAGAGTTCCAGAGAGTATTGACTCTGAGGTTCCTGGTGAGGACCAGTAAGTATTAAGTTCATAGAGTTCAATATGTCCGATGTTCACTCTTGTTCCCCCCTTCCTTTCTTGTCTTGCAGCTGGCTCGTGAAAAGATGCTCTTGTGGCAGCTGGTGGCGCTCAGGTAAGAGTCTGTATTACCCGGCACTGTCCGGTAAATGTTGCACGTGGAAAACGTGTTGTTTTGTCTCTCTTTACAGATGCGGCACGTGAAAATATGGAGAGTCACAAAAGGATGCCTCCGGTGGTAAATCAGGTAAGTCTACGGTGGTAAGAATTATATTTGTTGGTTCCCTCGGCTCACCTTGTGGTTTTCTTTTGTCTCCTAGGTGACGAGGTTCAGCGAAGAAATGACGGAGGCAGGGCCGACCCGAAGGATGCTGTGAAGACTGGTGAGTATGGCGCGGCGCTGTAGCTGGAGGTGCGGCGCATGCAAAAATGATGTTCTTTACAGGTCCGGAGACAAGATAGATCCAGAATCAGGTGTGGAATAGAAATAAGTTCGTTTTCTAACCTTGTCCCTTTCTTTCCTCTTTGTTTTAGGAGCTCCGGATTCGAGGCGGGCGTGGCAGAAGACTGGATGCAGGCTGCAGGCACGGTGAGCTTTACGCTGCTGGATGCAGAATAACGCGAAGCATGTGTTGCTGGTCGGGCGTGGTTTAAATAGCCTCAAAAGTAGTCCCAGGGAAGAAGTCCCTAGAACCACACCCGAGTGAAAAATAGTCCCTGTAGAAAAATAGTCCCTTTCAGGCTTCATGTTGGATTGGAGTCATTTGCAGCATGGTCTGCCTGAGGTAAGTAATGACTCTGAGCCTGGCGCCTTAGGCGCCAGGACTGAACCCAGATAGCCCCTAGCCGGGGCTGCTGAGGTTTTACTAAATGTCTAGATGCCTGCTCCCGGGGCTGATGGGCTTGGTCCGGATGCCTGGGGGTAGGCATCATAACAGCACCCCCCCCCCCCCCAAGGCACCTCCTAAAGTTGTTCTTCCCCTGGGCCCTGGTTTGTCTGGGAAGTTCCGATGGAATCTTTTCACCAACCGAGGTGCATGGACGTGGTTACTAGGTTCCCATGACCTTTCTTGTGGTCCGTAGCCCTTGCAGTCGATTAAATAAAAAAGTTTTGATTTAACCATCTTGGAGTCCAGGATATTTTTTACCTCGAATTCAGGTTCTCCATCTATCAAGATGGGGTCGGGTGGTTTGGTTAATCTTGTTGGTTGAACTGGTTTTAATAGTGAAACATGAAAGACAGGATGAATGCGCATATTAGAGGGTAATTCCAATTTGACGGCTACCGGGTTGATAATGGCCTTAATAGTGTAAGGCGCCAGGACTGAACCCAGATAGCCCCTAGTCGGGGCTGCTGAGGTTTTACTAAATGTCTAGATGCCTGCTCCCGGGGCTGATGGGCTTCGTCTGGATGCCTCGGGGTAGGCATCATGACACAATGCTTGCAGCTAGTTCCTTAGGGCACTACCTCAGCTTGAACTACCTGCAGTCATATTTAAAAGCCTGCCACAAAATGCATTTTCTGAACTAAGATGTAACCTTAGCAATGGAGCCGTGAATGCAAGCTTCATATATATATATATTTCTGATGTTTGTTAATCTGCTTAGAATCAAATGCTGTGCATAGTCAGACATCCAGTGGTCACTGCGGAGTATTACATTTTGTTTTTCGTAGTCGAAAAGGGGACGTCGACAAGGCGTGTCTGAAACACTATCCCTATAGTGACATGCAGTGTGCCCACAACCCCTCACGCGTCGAGATCCCTCAGATTGTTTTTTTCCGCCCAGTTATTGGTCGCCTTTATGCGGAGCTCCTCGAGAGACATTGCGAAATAATTTCCTCGACCCTTGGCCGTTTATTAATATTATTAACTATCACATAGATCCCTCCCTCGACGTAGCTGCCAAGCTCTTCTCCGCCGGGCAAGATCTTCGACGGAGGGACGAGCGGAGGAGATCCTTCGGTGCTGCCGAACACATGGCCGGGCCTCGCCGGCCTTACACAGTAGGGAGAGTGGGGTTGTTGGTCATTTCTTTGTTAACACTCTGAGAATGCCTTTCTCTTGCCCCTCCCTCTCTTTCGAGGTCGTAATCACACGTCATGCCCTCAGCTATGGAGAGGACGCCCCTTAGGTTTTGCCCGCGTTGCAAGGGCAAGTTTACCTGGAAGGACAAGCACAAACGGTGTAACCGTTGCTTGCCCCTCGATCACAAAGAGGACGGCTGTGCGGCCTGTAAGTTACTTAAACCCAAAACTTTAAAGGACCGCAGGGTCAAAAGGTGGGCAGCTTATGCGATGTCTAGGTCTGATTCCTCACCAGATGCCGCCGCCGCCGAATGTGACGAGGACAGTGATTACACGGCCTCCGCAACAGAGTTTGTAGACCTCTCGAAGGAGCGTTCCCGCTCCTCGTCGTCCGTCCCTGGCCCCGACAAGCCTGGCTCATGCCCCGCTTATGGGGGATGAACACCCCGGCGACAAGGACGAACACAGAAAAACACATAAGCACATACCCCACGGCACGCATTCGTCAAAGACGAAGGCAGCCATAGCGTCAACGGAGGCGTCGGGTCCACCGACGTCTTCCGCCGACCGTAAGGGTCGCAAGCCCTCCCCGCCACCGCTTCCGTGACCGGCGACTGGGTTTTCTGTAAATAAGGCCGCTAAACCCAAATCCTCAGGCGACGCGCCTCGCAAGAGTGCGTACGTTGCCAGTAAAGACTCGCCACTGACTAGCGCGACGGCGAGCGATCCCTCGACGGAGAAGTTGATCGCCGAAAGCCTCGCGCGTATAGCTTCTAAAGACGGCCAGAGACGGACGGCGGGTGACACGTCGAAAACCGCTCACAAGGCCAAAGAAACGCAGAGGACGCCGGAGGGTAGGCTGGGACAGCTCCCACCGTCGACAGAAGACCCTAGCCAGCGAGAGGGTTTCTCAGAAGGCGAAGGGACTCTATCTTCGACGCTATGGGACAGAACAAAGCAACTACAGGGAGAGGAAACTCCCTTTTCACTCCCAGACCGCTCTGGCCTGCCCTACTGGACTGTAGAGAGGTTTCAGTCATGTATGGACAAGCTAGACAGGTTCATGGCCATCCCAGAAAATAGGACACCCAAGAGGCCAAGGGAGGTACCACAGGAGGGGCCATGGGCTAAATACCCGAAGCTCTTTAACCCCCTACAGAAAGACATGAACTCTTACGACCTCACTGAAGAGGACTCTCACTTCCAGGAAGAGGATGAGTTTGTGAATAATGAAGACCAACAAGAGGGAGATGGTTTTCATGATGACACTAACATAGGTGAGGAGGGCTACGAGGAGGACCCAGGTGAAGGTGGTTTACAGCCCTGGCAGTCGCCATCAGGTTCTACAGACCCCGACATTATAGACATTTCTTCTCCTCAGACCACACCGGTCAGGAACCCTTCTCCAGTAGACGATCAGCCCACCTTCAATGCGCTACTGAGGAAGGCAGTAGCGCATTTTGAAGTTGAAACTGGGGAGGTCACCCCAGATACTGATTTTGTCGAGAGGATTATTAAAGAAAAACCTCCCACTAGTCAAACTTTTCCTATCCTCGCCTCTGTTAAGAGACGACTCACCCCATCGCTGTCCACCCCCGCGCTGGTAAGAGGGGTCAATCCAAGAATCGAGAAATTGTTCTCACCCTCTCAGTCAGACCCATTATATATCAGGGGTCACTCAGTCCCGAACTCCTTAGTGGTGACTAACACAAGGGAGAGGGCTGGGGTTCCACTGTCAACCAGCGAGGCACCCCCAGGTAAAGAAGGGAAAAAGCTTTATGCCTTGGGCAAAAGAATTTCCGCCTCGGCAGCGTTTTCAATTAGAATTGCCAATAATAATACATTGTTGGCAAGCTATGCTGATGCTCAATGGGGAAAGCCTAAGCAGGACATCGAAGAAGCACCTGAACCTCTAAGAACTCGCTTATTAGCTACAGTTACAGAAGGAGCTCTGGTCAACCAGAGCATCATTAAGAACACTCTTGATGCGGCAGAAACTGCTGGCCGTTCTTTGGTGCAGGGAATTCTGCTGAAGCGTCACGTCTGGCTTCGCAATTCCGGTTTCAATGCAGAAACGCAGGCGTCACTCATTAATAAGCCAATAGAAGAGTCAAATCTCTTTGGAAGGGCAGTGGACGATGCACTGGAAAATGCGAAGAAAGAATTCGACACCATAAAGACCTTAGACCAAATCTCAAAGCCTCCAAACAGGCGGGGATTTGGGAACAAGCGCTTTTTTCGTGGCCAACAGCAGCAGCAGCAACAGCACTACACTGCGGGCAACTGGCCCTCTAATCAGGGTACCAGTAACCAGTATAACCAAAGAGGACAACGCCGTGGCAAGGGCAGAGGCCAGGGCTCCAGCTCCAGAGGCACCCGGCAAGTAACACCAAATGACCCGAAGGTTCGGGTCCCCTCCCATGCGTCTCCGGTTGGGGGCCGGATAACATCGTTCCTTTCAGCATGGGAGGGAATAACATCAGACCGGTGGGTATTGTCAACCGTAGCCCACGGGTACTGTATAGAGTTCAATCGGTCCCCCACCTACAGACCTCCAAGGGGACGACGCCTGTCACCAGAACACCTCGACATCCTCCTGCAAGAAGTAGAACAGCTGCTACAGAAAGGAGAAATAGAGGTCGTGCCCCTATCTCAGGTAATGGAAGGTATTTATTCAGTGTACTTCCTTGTACCCAAAAAGGACCTAACCATGCACCCTGTACTAGATCTGCGCCCAGCGAACAAATTTGTAAAACCACAAACATTTCGTATGGTAACATTACAGGAGGTAATTCCCCTGCTATCTCAGGGGGACTACATGACAACACTAGACATGAAAGATGCATACCTTCATATTTTGATGTTGCCAGCGCACAGAAAATACCTCAGGTTCATGATAGAGGGCAAACACTACCAGTTCAGAGTGCTACCCTTCGGCATAGCGTCTGCACCAAGGGTATTCACGAAGGTACTGGCAGTGGCAGCGGCCCACCTGCGCAGTTTGTCCATACCGGTATACCCTTACCTCGACGATTGGCTCATAACAGGGGAGTCCTACGAGACATGCTTCTCAAACACCCAGAAGACAGTAGACCTTTTGTTCCAACTGGGCTTCTCCATCAACGAGAAGAAGTCCAGCTTAGACCCCAGGCAAATCAAACAATTCCTAGGGGCTCTAATTCGAACAAAGGACGGCCTCGTCTTCCCCTCCAACGAGAGGGTCCAAAATATGCTGTTTCAGATCCCTCAGTATGTGGCCGGTCGAGAGGTGACGGTACGCAAAGCAATGCGCTTGCTAGGAATGATGGCGTCATGTATTTATTTGGTACCTCACGCGCACCTGCGCATGCGCCCAATGCAAGAGTGGCTCAACAGCCAGTGGTGTCAGGCCAGTGGACAATGGGACGATCTAGTGGTGGTCTCGCAGGCCTTGGTTCTCTCGCTACGGTGGTGGTCGAAGGAAAACCTGGTAATAGGGAAACCATTTGCCACCCCCGCAGTGGAAGCCACTCTAACCACAGACGCATTCCTCACAGGATGGGGGGCTCACCTATCCCATCAGACTGCTCACGGAGTCTGGACTCCGAGCGTAGCTTCCAAGCACATAAACCTATTAGAGCTACTTGTGGTGTTCAAGGCACTAAAAGCCTTCCAGACACACCTACAAGGGAAGAAAGTGATGGTCCTCACGGACAGCACCACAGCCACGTACTACCTCAACAAGCAAGGTGGCACTCACTCTCCAGGACTGTCCAAGCTGTCCCAGAACATCTGGAAGTGGGCTCTCAAACACAACATGTTCCTATTGTCACAACATGTACCAGGGGAACTCAATCTGCTAGCAGACATACTCAGCAGAGACTTCCCTCTGCCCCAGAGTACGAATGGTGGTTACACGAAGACATCGTCTTCGACGTCTTCACACAGTGGGGCTTCCCAGAAATAGACCTGTTCGCAACTCTGGAGAACTCACAATGCCTAGATTACGCCTCCAGATACCCACAGAACCGCTCCAAGGGGAACCATCTCTGTATACCATGGTCAGGGAAATTTGTTTACGCTTTTCCCCCGACTCCTCTGCTGAACAAGATAGTGCACAAGATGCACCAGGAACCAGTCACCATGATACTGATAGCCCCGATGTGGGCCCGCCAACCATGGTTTGCGCACCTGATGGAGATGTCCCTGTCCCCACCAGTGAAACTGCCGTGCCCGTACAACTTGCTGTCACAGGACAAGGGCAAGACACTACACCCATGCCCACAGAACATGAACTTAGCAGCCTTGCTCCTGAGGTCATAGAATTTGGCCATTTACAACTCCCTCAGAGATGCATGGACATTCTCAAAGAAGCTAGAAAACCCAACACTCGCCACTGCTATTCTAGCAAGTGGAAGATATTTGTCATCTGGTGTAGAGGTAAGAGCATCAACCCAGTCCACTGCTCGCCCACACAAATTGTCCTTTACCTGACCCATTTACTGGACTCGGGTCTAGTGTTCAATTCTATTAAAGTCCATCTAGCGGCACTTTCTGCATACACCACTTCTCAACTTAACGTGTCATGGTGGAAAGTCCCAGTTATCAAAGCCTTCATGGAGCGGGTAAAGAGAATACACCCTCCGATAGCAAACCCAGCTCCCGTCTGGGACCTTAATGTGGTACTTACCAGGCTCATGGGCTCACCCTTTGAACCCATGCACAAGGCAACTCTTAAGGACCTCACCCTTAAGACTGCTTTCCTAATAGCTATCACCTCCATTAGGAGAGTAAGTGAACTACAGGCTCTTTCTATTCTAGACCCCTTTGTAACAGTTCACAAAGATAAGGTGGTTCTACGCACACACCCAAGGTTTGCACCGAAATTCATATCGAAATTCCATGTCAACCAGTCAATAGAACTACCAACGTTCTTTCAAAACCCTTCCAATTTGGGAGAAAAAAGCCTGCACACACTCGATGTGCGCAGAGCTGTCATGTTTTATATGGAAAGAACTAGGCCACTGAGAAAGACTAATCAGTTCTTTGTCTCGGTGGCAGCAGGAAGAGAAGGAGATGCAGTCTCAAAGTCCACTATATCTAGATGGATTGTTCAATGCATCACTCTCTGTTACACTCTTGCTAAGAGAGAACTACCCTTTAAGCCAAGAGCACACTCTACTCGAGGCACTGGGGCATCCATAGCATTCATTGCAAACGTTCCCCTTGAGTCCATTTGCAAAGCGACAACCTGGAGTTCTGTACACACCTTTACAAAACACTACTGTCTAGATGCTCACTCTAGATCTGATTCCCAGGTGGGACAAGCAGTATTAAGACATCTTTTCTCTACTGTTCCTTCTCACAACCCACCTCCAACTCCCGGTACTGCTCGCTAGTCTATGCACAGAATGTGATTCTAAGCAGATTAACAAACATCAGAAGACAATGCATTACTTACCATAAAAGCATTTCTGATGGTTGTATCTGCTTAGATTCACATGCGCCCACCCTTCCTCCCCGCTCGGATGGTAGGAACATAGACATCTTTCTACATCTCTCTCTCTTTTCTGTACTCACTCACGTATAGAAGGCTCCCTCAGGGCAGAAAAAATACAAACAGAGGGACCTCGACACGTGAGGGGTTGTGGGTACACTGCACGTCACTATAGGGATAGTGTTTCAGACACGCCTTGTCGACGTCCTCTTTCCGACTACGAAAAATAAAATGCAATATTCTGCAGTGACCACTGGATGTCGGACTATGCACAGCATGTGAATCTAAGCAGATACAACCATCAGAAATGCTTTTACGGTAAGTGATGCATTGTCATATATATATATATATATATATATATATATATATATATATATATATATATATATATATATATATATATATATATATATATATATTTCTGAGGCTTGTGGAGGCCGACATCTAGTGGAAGCTGCGGAGTATTACAGTTTGTTTTTCGAAACTCGAAAATGGGCGTCGACACAGGCGTGCCAGTAATACTATCCCTAGTGTGACGTCCACTGTACCCAAGATCCCTCACGCGTCTGGGATCCTCAAATTGTTTTTTTCCGCCATACTGGTCGGAAGCATCTTGCGGAGTCCCCTGGCCTTAGCCATACTTTTGCTATTATTGCAATTTAAAATTATTTATTGACATCCTTCCCCACCCCAACGTCGACCATCGACACTCGACGACGGCTGGAGAAGACATCGACCGTCGGCTGCTGCACGACGGATCTGGGCCTCGGAAGGCCGCTGGCCTCGGCCCGGGCCTAGTAGGCCGCTGGCCTCGGCCCTGCAAGTAGGGAGAGTGGGGGGTGGTACATACTCTTCACTCTTGGTATATAGGTACACCTTATATATTTCCTACACTTACCAGCCCGCTGCCTCAAGGTGCGTATGGAGGGTACCCCTTTCCAATTCTGCCCCAAGTGCAACCGCAAATACCCTTGGGTCGACAGGCACGCCACGTGCAATCTCTGCTTGCCGAGGGACCACCCCGAAGCGAACTGCAGAGCGTGTAGTAGGTTTAAACCTAAAACACTTAAGGACCGTTCGACAAAGCGTTGGGCCCACCACGCCAGGCAGGCAGCCATGGCAGCGGAGGGCGCCTTCAGCGATGGCAGCGATGCCGTACTTTCGGACGGCGAGGGCATTACGGCGTCGAAAGACTGCCGAGCGCAGGTCCCCGACCTCGGAAGGTTGTCCGGCAGGGCGGCTATGGGGAAGACCCCCGGCGACGCAAGCGCTACACCTACACACACTAAGCACACTAAGTCCAACCGAACCTCGACGACGTCGACTTCTCGGAAAGAGGCACGGATAGAACGGTCCGACTCGGTGTCCTCTGGGCGCTCTCGATCGAGATCGCCTCATGACGCAAGGCAATCATCCACTCTTGCCAAGAGTGCCTCGCTCCCTAGATTAACGGAAGTTCGATCGTCGGAAGACGAAGACGACTTCCACCCCCAGGCCGCGCTCCAAGAGACCGAGAGCGCAGTTAACACCAGCGAGGCCCCACGCTCGAAACAAGATACCTCTCCCGACCCTCGGCGCCAGGCGTCGAAAGTCTCTGGGGCCTCCAAGGGGCAGGGAAAACATTTTTCCACGCACGGGGAGGGAGGGAAACAGCGGAAAGCTCAGCCTTCCACTCCTGTAAGACCATCCTTCCACCCCAAGCAGACAGATAAACATAAATCTACTGGGACATCAACATCCAGCAAGGGTACCCTTGATAAGTCCTCTAAGTTGCCTACTAAAGTCATACCCTGTTCCAAAGAATGGTCCAGTGAGGACATAGATAGGGTCATGTCAAGGATGTCTTACTTAGCGGATTTTTATGACAAAAACCCAGAACATTTCCTTTCGTATGACCCTCAAGGGGCCACACCCTCAGGCTCCTCTGATCCTATCCCCCTAAGTAAAAAGGCCCGGGTCGAAAGACCTGACCCCTTCGAGGTGCAGCCTTACTCTACTCCATACTCTACTCCACACCCCAGATACCAAGGACAACCTTTCCCTGAAGGGGACCAGGAGTTTTCAATTATGGAGGAACGAACCGGGTCTGAATACTATGCGGAGGATGAGGACCTGGAGGAGGTAGAAGATGAGCAGGAAATTTACAGAGTAGATTCCCCGGTAGAGAGCGAAGCCCCAGTTACCGACTCGCCAGTTGATAACCAACCCCTCCTTAATGAAGTTCTTGCTCGCGCAGCAGAACATTTTCACATCGACACCCACGGTGTACAGGAGGAAAGGGACTTCGCAGAAGAGTTGGTGGGAGAGAGGAGGCCGGTCGCTCAGACCATCCCTATCCTTAAATCCATCCAACGTAGAATAGATCCATCCCTGGTGAATCCTAACCTCACCAGAGCCGTCAACCCCAGAGTCGAAAAACTTTTTCGGGCAGCCCAGTCTGACCCTCTTTATATAAGAGGTCATCTTAAACCAGACTCCCTAGTGGTTACCAACACTCGGAAGAGGGCTGGGACACCCTTATCGTCGTCAGAAGCTCCTCCCGACAAGGAGAGCAAAAGACTGTACGGGTTTGGCAGGAAGGTAGCCTCAACGTCCGCCTACCAAGCAAGGATTGCAAACTCCACCACCCTGTTGGCAAGTTACAACTGCCATCAATGGGAAGAGGTCGCGGCGCTCATAGCCTCTGCTCCTGAACCGTTAAAGGGCCAGTTGGCTCGGATCTCGGCAGAAGGGAGAGCCGTGTCTGGTTGCATATTAAAAGCAACTTTCGACGCTGCAGACAACGCAGGAAGATTGATAACAGAAGGAACTGTTATCGAGAGACATGCGTGGTTACGGCAGTCGGGGTTCAAAACAGAAACACAGGCTTCATTAATAGACAAGCCGGTGGAACCAGATCTATTGTTTGGGAAAGCGGTCGAAGACGCACTTAAAAATGCCAAGGACGAGTACGAGACTCTCAAATCCCTTGGCCAGCTTACCAACAAACCCCCGAACCAGAGGGGGAACAGTAATTTTCGTCGCCCACGCGGCCAAAATTCACAAAGAGGCAACTATGCCCAAGGACAGGGTACACAATGGAACAACAACCAGCAGTCTACCCAAAGTTACAGCAAGGGTAACAAGAGAGGTCGTGGAAGAGGCAGAGGCAGCCCCAACAAGGGAGGTGGCACGCCTCCGCCAAAGCAGTGACGCTCAGTTCAGGGTCCCTTCTCACGCAACCCCAGTAGGGGGACGCATTTCCAACTTCACCCAGGCTTGGGAAGGGATCACCTCAGACAGATGGGTGCTGTCAACAGTGTCCACAGGATATTGTATAGAATTACTGCAGCGTCCCCAGAACCACCCTCCACGACAAAGAATACACTCCTTAGAACATCAGAAGATCCTTCTCGAGGAGATCGCCATTCTGCTAGAAAAGGACGCGATAGAACTCGTCCCAGGACACCAGGTAAACAAGGGTATCTATTCAACTTACTTCCTTGTGCCAAAGAAAGATTTGACAATGCGCCCAGTATTGGACCTACGGCCTGCCAACAAGTATGTCAAGCCCCAAAAATTCCGTATGACCACGCTACAAGAGGTAATCCCCCTCCTAAAAAGAGGGGACTACATGGCAACCTTGGATATGAAAGATGCTTATTTTCATATTTCCATGCTCCCGGCGCACAAAAAATACTTGCGCTTCAAAGTGGACAGTCGCCACTACCAATTCAAGGTACTGCCCTTCGGGATAGCTTCAGCACCAAGGGTATTCACCAAGGTACTGGCGGTGGCAGCTGCACACCTACGCAGGGAGGCAATCCCAGTGTACCCTTATCTGGACGACTGGCTCATAACGGGGGAAACCCCAAGAATTTGCATGTCAAACATTCAGAGGACTATCGACCTCCTCCACGAGTTAGGCTTCTCTATCAACGAGAAGAAGTCAAGTCTGGTGCCAAGCACCTCAAAACAGTTCCTAGGAGCAATCCTAGATACTCAGAAAGGGTTGACCTTCCCCTCGGAAGAGAGAATTCGGAATATACTACTGCAAATTCCACATTATCAGTCAGGTCAACAAATAACGGTACGCAAAGCAATGCGGTTACTGGGCATGATGGCGTCATGCATTTACCTGGTCCCCCACGCGCGTCTGCGCATGCGTCCCATGCAGGAATGGTTGGCGAAACAGTGGTCTCAGGCAAGTGGTCAGTGGGACGATCTAGTGGTCGTTTCGCCAACACTCGTACAGAGCTTACACTGGTGGACAAAAGAGAATCTCGCAAGGGGAAAACCCTTTTACGATCCCGAAGTACAAGCAGTGGTAACTACAGATGCTTGCCTGACTGGGTGGGGAGCTCACCATCTCCACCACACAGCTCAGGGTCTCTGGTCTCACTCAGTAGCCAAGAACCACATCAACCTGCTAGAGCTTCTGGCAGTATTCCGAGCGCTTCGGGCGTTCGAGCCCCATCTACTAAACTTGTCGGTGCAGATCCGGACGGACAGCACGACAGCCATGTTCTATCTGAACAAACAAGGAGGGACTCGTTCGCCAAATCTGTCCAAGCTTGCCCAGAAAATCTGGATATGGGCACTCAGACGGAACATCTTCCTATCAGCACAACATGTTCCAGGGGAGCTCAATTCCCTAGCGGATGCCCTAAGCAGAGACTCCCTTCCAGAAGAACACGAATGGGTCCTTCACAGAGAGATCGTAGAAGATCTCTTCTCTCAGTGGGGTTTCCCCACTATAGACCTATTCGCCACAAGCGAAAACAAACAATGCCCAGGATTTGCATCCAGGTTCCCCCAGCCAGACTCCCAAGGGAACGCCCTGTGGATGAACTGGTCAGGGATGTTTGCGTACGCTTTTCCACCAACTCCTCTCATCAGAAAGGTGGTGTACAAGATGAACAAGGAATCGATGACGCTCATCCTAGTTGCTCCCATGTGGGCGAGACAACCATGGTTTCCACACCTACGCAGGATGGCGCTGTGCGAGCCCATCAAACTCCCAGCCTGGTACAACCTACTGTCCCAGCAACAAGGTCTAACAGTGCACCAGGAACCCAACTCAATGAACCTGGCAGCATGGCTCCTGAGGTCATAGAGTTTGGGCATCTCAATTTACCACAGAGGTGTATGGACATCCTAAAAGAATCCAGGAAACCAAACACAAGGCACTGTTACTTTGACAAGTGGAAAAGATTCGTTATTTGGTGCCAGAATAAACAAATCAACCCAGTTGATTGCACTCCTTCCAACGTGGTAACATACATGCTCCACCTGCTGGACGCAGGGTTGGTTTTTAACTCTCTGAAAGTACACCTGGCAGCCCTCTCGGCTTACACCACATCCCATAACAAAGTATCGTGGTGGAAAGTACCAGTAGTTAAAGCCTTCATGGAAGGAGTAAAGAGACTTCACCCTCCTATTTCGAACCCACCGCCAGGATGGGACCTCAATGTGGTGCTAGCTAAGCTCATGGGCCCCCCTTTCGAACCCATGCATAAAAGTAGTCTCAAACACCTGACTTATAAAACGGCCTTCTTAGTAGCCATTACCTCCATAAGAAGGGTCAGTGAAATTCAGGCTCTGTCAGTGCAGGATCCTTTCTTTATTATCCACAAAGACAAACTGGTTTTACGCACACACCCTAGGTTCTCACCTAAATTCATATCTAAATTCCATGTAAACCAGTCCATCGAGCTTCCGGCTTTCTTCCAGAACCCGCAAAGCTCGGCTGAGGTGAAACTACACTCCCTTGATGTGCGTAGGGCGGTCCTCTACTATGTAAATAAGACCAGACCGCTAAGAAAAACAGATCAACTGTTTGTCTCCGTAGCTACAGGCAGAGAGGGGGATCGCGTCTCTAAAGGCGCGATCCCGAAGTGGATTATCAACTGTATACAGCTGTGTTACTCTCTTTCTGGAAAAACTCTGCCTTTTACGCCAAGGGCCCATTCTACTAGAGGCATTGGTGCCACTCTGGCTTTCATTGCAAATGTTCCCCTCGACACCATTTGCAAAGCAGCTACTTGGAGCTCTATTCACACTTTTACTCAGCATTACTGCATTGACACTCATTCCAAGACAGATACACAAGTGGGACAAGCGGTTCTAAGACACCTGTTTGCTCATGACCCTTCTCACATCCCACCTCCTTCTTCGGGTACTGCTCGCTAATCTATGCACAGCATGTGATCTAAGCAGATTCCACAAGCCTCAGAAGGGATACATTACTCACCGTAATCGTATTTCTGATGCTTGTATCTGCTTAGATTCACATGCGACCCACCCTTCCTCCCCTCCGAGAGAAGGCGCATGATTGCTTGTAGTCTTACCTTTCTGTCTATCTGCTTGGATTATCTGTACTCACGCTACTCCTCATGCTTCCTCATGTCAGAAAAAATACAATCTGAGGATCCCAGACGCGTGAGGGATCTTGGGTACAGTGGACGTCACACTAGGGATAGTATTACTGGCACGCCTGTGTCGACGCCCATTTTCGAGTTTCGAAAAACAAACTGTAATACTCCGCAGCTTCCACTAGATGTCGGCCTATGCACAGCATGTGAATCTAAGCAGATACAAGCATCAGAAATACGATTACGGTGAGTAATGTATCCCATATATATATATATATATGTATATATATATATATATATATATATATATATATATATATACATATATTTCTAAGGCTTGTGGACTCTGCTTAGATCACATGCTGTGCATAGGCCGCCATCTAGTGGAAGCTGCAGAGTATTACAGTTTGTTTTTCGAAAACTCAAAAATGGGCGTCGACACAGGGCATGCCAGTAATACTATCCCTAGTGTGACGTCCACTGTACCCATGATCCCTCACGCTTGTAGGACCCTCAGATTGTTTTTTTCCGCCATACTTGACGGAAGCATTCCGGGGAGTTTCCTGGCTTTCAGCCATATTTTGCTAAATATCATAATATTTCCCCGTTTCTTCCACACCCACGTCGAGTCATTGAAGTTCGAGGTTCGACGCCGGCCCGGAGAAGAAACAGCCGTCGAGAGCTGCACGACGGACTTTGGGCCTCGGAAGGCCTCTGGCCTCGGCCCGGGCCCTGGAAGGCCTCTGGCCTCGGCCCGGGCCCTGGAAGGCCTCTGGCCTCGGCCCTGCAAGTAGGGAGAGTGGGGGGTGGAAAAATCCTCTACACTCATATATATATTTTCCTACACACACTAGCCCGCTGCCACAAGGTGCGTATGGAGGGTACCCCTTTCAAATTCTGCCCCAAGTGCAACCGCAAGTATCCTTGGGTTGACAAACATGCCACCTGTAACCTCTGCTTGCCGAGCGACCACCCCGAGGCGAACTGTAGAGCATGTAGCCTGTTCAAGGCTAAAACACTAAAGGACTGCTCGACCAAACATTGGGCCCACCACGCCAGGCATCACGAGGCCATGGAAGTGGAGGGCACCTTCAGTGACGGCAGCAACGCCGTACTTTTGGACGACGAGGGCAACGAGGTGTCAAAAGACGCCTAAGCGCAAGTCCCTGACCTCGGAAGACTGTCCGGCAGCGGAGTTATGGGGAACACACCCGGCGACACAAGCGCTACCCACACCACTTCCACTAAACACTCAAAGTCCAACCGATACTCGTCGCGCGTGTCGAGTTCTCGGAAAGAGGCACACAAAGAGCGGTCCACCAAATCGGTGTCCTCTGGGCGTTCTCGGTCAAGATTGCCTCACGACACCAGGCAACCATCCACAGTTGCCAAAAGTGCCTCACTCACCAAAGTCATGGAGGTACGCTCGTCAGAAGATGAAGCCGACCGCCAGCCCCAGGCCGCTCACCAGGAGTCGGCTACAGCAGACCGTTCGGCGGATGCTTCCGAATCCCGACGTCCTCACTCTAAGGAAAGGGACACTACCCCCGAATCTGGATGCCAGGCGTCGAAAAGCACTGAGAGGGTGAAAACACCAGGGAAACACTCTTCCACTCATGGGGAAGGGGGAAACAGCAGAAGAAACCATCTCACCCTTCTTCTGCACCACAGTTACATAAAGACAGCTCTAAGTCTTCCGATAAGCATCTAGACAAGACCCCTGCACAGTCCCATAGGCCCAGTCAAGTCATAGAAGGGGAACCCTCTCAAGAAAGGGTCATTCCCAGTTCCAAGAAATAGACCAGTGAGGATATAGACAGGGTTATGACTAGAATGTCCTCCCTAGCAGACTTCTACTCCAAGAACCCAGAACACTTCCTCACCTATACCCCTAACGGTGCTACTCCCTCAGGATCTATGGACCCACAGCCCCCTGGTAAGAAACCTCGGTTTGAGACCCCAACGCAAGGTCTGTCTTCAGACCCTTTTTACACCCACCCTTAAACCCAGTATAGTGAGGATCCACTACAAGATGAGGATCCAGACTTGGTAACGTTGGACGACCAAACTGGGGTGGACTATTATGGGGATGACGAGGACCAAGAGGAGGAGGAAGACGACCCAGAAGTCCACAGAATAGACTTCCCTGTAGGCAAAAAACCTCAAGTTACCGACTCTCCAGTCGACAACCAGCCCCTCCTAAATGAGGTCTTAGCTAGCGGCAGAACACTTCCGCATAGACACTCAGGGAGCACAGGAGGAGAAGGACTTTGCTGAGGAGCTAGTGGGAGAAAATAAACCCATTGCCCAAGCTATTCCAATTCTCAAGTCCATCCAACGGAGAATTGATCCTTCCCTTCTCAGTCCTAACCTCACAAGGGCAGTAAACCCCAGAATCAAGAAATTGTTCAGGGCAGCCCAATCAGACCCGCTTTACATAAGGGGTCAACTGAAGCCTGACTCCCCGGTAGTTACTAATACCCGGAAGAGGGCGGGAACACCTCTATCATCATCTGAGGCTCCCCCCTTGACAAGGAGAGCAAGAAAATCTACGGGTTGGGAAGGAAGGTAGCCTCCACTTCCGCTTACCAGGCAAGGATTGCCAACTCCACCACTCTGCTGGCTAGTTATAACTGCCACCAGTGGGAGCAAGTAGCTGCCCTCATCGACTCCGCACCAGAACCTTTAAAGGGCCAGTTGGCCCAGGTCAAATCGGAGGGGAGAGCCATGTCCGGTTGCATCCTTAAGGCAACCTTTGATGCCGCAGATAACGCGGGCGGCCTAATAGCAGAGAGCACTGTCATTAAGAGGCATGCTTGGTTAAGACAGTCAGGGTTTAAACCCGAGACACAAGCATCCTTAATCGACATGCCGGTGGAACCTAATCTACTGTTTGGCAAACCGGTAGAGGACGCATTAAAGACTGCCAAAGACGAGTATGATACTCTGAAATCCCTGGGACAGTTGACCAACAAGCTACCTAATCAAAGAGGCAATAGTACTTTTCATCGCCCCGTGGCCAAAATTCACAAAGAGGCTCCAATTATTCACAGGGACAGGGTACATCATGGGGTAACAACCAGCAGTCTACCCAAAGTTACAGCAGAGGAAACAAGAGGGGCCGTAGTAAGGGTAGAGGCAGCCCCAGCAGAGGCGGCACGCCTCCCGCAAAACAGTGACGCCGCGCTCACGGTCCCTTCTGACGCATCCCCAGTAGGGGGACCATTTCCAACTTCACCCAAGCTTGGGAAGGGATCACATCAGACAGATGGGTGCTGTCCAGAGTGTCCGCAGGATACTTCATAGAACTGCTCGAGCGTCCCCAAAACCACCCTCCACGTCAAAAGATACATTCCTTGGACCACCAAAAGATCCTCCTCAAGGAGATCGTCAATCTTCTAACAAAGGACGCGACAGAACCCGTCCCGGGCAACCAGGTAAACAAGGGTATTTATTCAACTTACTTCCTTGTGCCAAAAAAAGATTTGACAATGTGCCCAGTATTAGACTTACGCCCTGCAAACAAGTATGTCAAGCCCCAAAAGTTTCGCATTACTACTCTCCAAGAGGTAATCCCCCTCCTAAAAAAGGGGGATTACATGGCAACATTGGACATGAAAGATGCCTATTTTCATATTTCTATGTTCCCAGCGCACAGAAGGTTCTTGCGCTTCAAGGTGGACAGTCAGTACTACCAGTTCAAGGTGTTGCCCTTCGGTATAGCCTCGGCTCCAAGGGTATCTTTAGCTCCAACACCCTGATTCATCTAATGCCGTCCACCCCTATCATCTGGTCCGATCACTTCATTCTCTTGTTCGCCATCCACTCACCCGAACACCTTCACGTACTCCTATCTGAACCTCCGAACATACGCAAATGCTGGAAGAAACTAATAATCACCCCGGCACTCCTCCAGTCTCCACCACCTACCTGCCGTCTCAACAACCAACTAACCCCTGAGGCCTTTGATTCATGGCTCAACGCATCTCTGATACGGCTCACCCCCTCGTGCAAACCATCAACCCGCCGTGGCCTTTTCCCCAGATGGTTCACTCCTGAGTTGAAGACCACAAAACTACAATACAAATACCTAGAACGCAAATGGCAGAAAGAGAAAACCCATGAGAGCAAGACCACCTTGGCACGACACCTGTATCGGTACAAAGCCGAAATCCGGAAAGCAAAAAAAGCCCACTACAACTCCCGAATCCTAAACTGCAAAAACCCAAGCAAAGAACTTCACAATATTATCTCCGAATTCACCAATCCGGCTTGTAACACAACCATCCCGACCGCGTCACAATCACTGTGTGACTCACTCTCCCTCCACTTTTACTCCACGGCTATCGAAAGGACAAAAACTCTAACCACCAAACTGGCTCTCTTACAGCCACCAGGCAATCCTCTGCCCGTACCGGCCAGCCCACCAGCTGCGACCTCTAGGCAACCAACGTTCGAATCCTTCAGTCCAATATCACCAGAACAATTTCTCAAACTCCTATCTGCCCGCAAACCATCTGGATCACCACTGGACCCTTGCCCAGCCACAACCCTTAAAGAAATCTTTGCCTCCACCTGCGCAGGAGAACACGCAAGATCTATCATAAATGCCTCCCTTTCCTCCGGTATCTTTCCAGACGCATTCAAACTGGTGCACGTCAAACCTCTAATTAAAAAACCTTCGCTCGAACCTCTCGAGCCCAAAAACTACCGCCCCATCTCAAACACCAGGTTCCTTGCCAAACTCATTGACCGAACCGCCTACTCCCAACTAAATGCCTTTGTTGAAGCCAACAATCTCCTAGACCCCGCCCAATCAGGATTCAGAACTCGTCACAGAACTGAAACCACCCTAACCTCGATCTGGGATGACCTTAAAATGACAGCTGACTCCGCGGGATGCGCCACACTAATCCTTCTCACCTATCGGCCGCCTTTGACACGATCAATCACTCAATCCTCCTTGACCGCCTCCACTGCCTAGGAATACGTGGAACCGCCCTTAAATGGATAGCTTCATTCCTCAAAGACAGGCACCAAATAACGACACTCTCCAACTTTACCTCCCAAGCCCGACCTGTTGACACAGGAGTCCCACAAGGAGCATATCTATCCGCCCTCCTGTTCAACCTCTACCTGATCACCCTCCCACCAATAATTCGTTCACACAACATCCTGTGTTACAATTACGCCAACGACACTCAACTAATTCTAAAATTCTTGAATGCGAAACCCAACTCCCGACCTGACCTGTCCTCCTGCCTCCTTAACATAGAACGCTGGATGACCCAAAGCCACCTCTTGTTAAACCCCTCCAAAACAGAAATCATGGTTTGCGGCAACTCCGATCTTCTTCCGCACCCACTACCCTGACCACACGCCATGGGCAACTCACCAACACCCTCCAACACAGTGAAAAATCTTGGATGCACCCTGGACTCTGACCTAACACTCTCGCGCCAAGTCAACAATGTCTCAAAATCCTGCCACTACCACCTCAAAAACCTTAGGCGCATCTTTCCATATCTCTCATTTCCCAACAGAGTTTCCGCGGTCCAATCAATCGTCATATCAAGACTGGACTACGGAAACCCCCTTTACCTCGGAATTCATTCCTACCAACTGAATAAACTCCAAAGAGCACAAAACGCATCGGCCGAAGTGCTACTTGCGCTCGGACCGAGAGACCACGTATCCCCAGCCCTCAAGACACTGCACTGGCTTCCAGTAGCCCGTAGGGTGGCTTTCAAAACCTTATGCCTCAGCCATCGAGCACTACATAAAACTGGACCGCAATATCTTCAAGAAAAGCTAATACCTTGTCACCCCACTCGCACCCTTAGATCAAGCTCAGCTGGCCTCCTAGTAATTCCTAAGACAAACTCAGTCAGGTTAGGCGGAGCATCTTTCTCAGCCCTGGCCCCAACCCTGTGGAACTCGCTCCCACCCCACATCCGCTTAACTGAGGACTTAACAGTCTTTCTGCAACCTACTGAAAACCTGGCTCTTTCCATAAAACGAACCGGTTCCAAACTAGCATCAACAATCATCACAATAACACCGACCCAGCAAACCACCTAAAGGAAAAATAAAAAATAAAAAGTTTACAGCTAAACTAACCAGATTGTAACCTACAATGACAAACAGAACTAAAACGAATAATGTAGATCTAAACAGTGAAGTGGATAATAGGAATAAATTATATGATATGGTATGATATGGCATTTGTAACGCGCCTATACACAAGTGTTTCAAGGCGCGACGAGGCAGGGAGGGGGGAACAGGGGGAGGACAGACAACGATCCTACTAGGCCAGGTGTCATTCAGACCGCGCAAGTGCAGGGGTAGGGGGAAGGAAAAAGTGCAGTACAAGGTAAGTAGAATAGAAATAAATAGATAAATAAATAAATAGGGCCTGCTGGTGGCAAGTGCAAGGTAAGTGCAGACAAGTGCTGGGAAGGGGGGGCTGTAGGGATACAGAGACAGTCCCGCAGTGCAGGGGTTGCCAGGGAGGCACTGCAAGTGGAGAGTGGCTGGGCCCAGGACCGAGTTAGGTGAGAGTGGCCAAGTTTCAGATTCAGTGCAGAATTTAGTGAAGAATTTAGCAGGGGAGAGGGAGAGAGAAAGCAGAAGCAAAGAGGAAGGTTTTGAGGTGCTTCCGGAACCGGAGATGGTTCTCCTCAAGTTTCAGGGAGGCAGGAAGGCTGTTCCAGAGGGAGGCTCCTGCCGCGGAGAGAGATCTACCCCCAGCTCGTTGCTTCGAGAAGCGGCTGACCCTGAGGGAGTTGGAGACGGATGAGCGAAGGGCTCGGGAAGGAAGATATTTAGGAAGAGAGAGTTGCAGGTATTTAGGCCCCAGGCCCCAGAAGGCCTTGTGGACAATGCAGAGGGTTTTGAACTTAATCCTCGCAGCCACTGGGAGCCATTTTAGAGATTTCAGTCCTGGAGAGATACGGTTCCTGGGCTTGAGGCCAAGGACAAGTCTCGCAGTTCTGTTCTGGATGAGTTGCAGAGGGCGGAGAGTGGAGGCAGGCAGATTAAGATAGAGACTGTTACAGTAGTCCAGCTTCGAAAGAACCAGGGCTCGGGAGACAGTGAGCTTCTGGGGGAAGGAGAGGAAGGGAAGAATACCTCTAAGGAGGTGCAGCTGGTAGTGTGACTTCTTAGAGACGTCAGATATATGAGGAGAGAAGGAGAGTGTGGAGTCAAAGATGACCCCGAGGTTTTTTGCCTTGCAGGTAGGAGCAGGAAGAGGCCCAAGAGAGGCTGGCCAGAGAGCTGCAGGGAAGGAGGGAGTGGGTGTGCCGATGAGTAGAATCTCAGTCTTACTAGCATTAAGGCGGAGGTCGTTGGCAGCACACCATTCCTGGATAGCAGACAGACAGTCAGAGATGAGGGCAGGAGAAGAGGAGGCCGAGGGTAGCCTGAAAATGAGCTGGGTATCGTCCGCATAGCACTGAAAGTTGGGGCAGAGGGCGGCGATGCGGTGGGCAAGAAGTGCCAGATACTGGTTGAAAAGCCAGGGAGAGAGATTAGATCCCTGGGGAACACCACAGGTGGAGAAAAAGATGTCAGAGAGGAAGGACCCAAATTGGACCTGGGAGGGTCGATTGGAAGGACAAGAGGTCAGCCACGCCAGAGCCTGACCAGTGATACCCAGGTTATCGCAGAGACGGTTGAGCAGGATGGCATGGTTGACAGTGTCAAAGGCAGAAGAGAGATCGAGCAGAATGAGAACACACGGAGTGTTGGAGTCGAGGTTCAAGAGCAGGTCATCATGGATGTTCAGGAGAGCGGTTTCCGTGCTTCTGGCCGCTCTGAAGTCGGATTGGTGGTCATGAAGACTACCAACAGCTTCAGCATGGAGGTTAAGCTGGGAGATGGCCAGTTTCTTCAGGAGCTTGCCCAGGAAGGGAGTGATGGAGATTGGGCGATAGTTAGCCGGGAAGGAGGGGTCGGCAGAGGGTTTCTTAAGAAGAGGTTGCACAAGGGAGTGCTTGAGGGGGGATGGGAAGACTCCAGAGGTGAAGGAGAGGTTGCAAAAGTCAGCCAGGGCAGGAGCCAGTGTGTCGATGTGGTCCTTGATAGTTTTGGAGGAACAGGGGTGAACCTGTTTAGACGAGACTTTCATAGATCGGACTTGTCTGGAAACTTCGTCAGCAGAGAAAATGGGAAAGGCAGAGAAGGAGGGAGGAGGGGTGGCTGCAGAAGGGCCGGAAGAAGAGCAGGGAAGCGAGGGAGGGAGGTGATAGGAGGAGAGTGAGGACAGGATGTCCTGAGTTTTAGAGATGAAGTGAGAGGCCAGTGCAGTACAGAGGGCCTGGGAGGGGACAGGAGAGGTAGAGACTGCAGCAGGGGTGGCAAATCACTGGGAATTTAGAGAGCGTGGAGAGCGGATGAGCGTGGAGACCCGATGAGCGTGGAGAGCGGATGAGCGTGGAGAGCGGATAAATATGAAGAACAAATGATTGTGGAGGACGGAAGAGTGTGGAGAGCAGTTGAATGTAGAGAGCGGTTGAGTGTGGAGAGCGGTTGTGTGTAGAGAGCGGAGGAACGTGGAGAGCGGAGGAGCGGAAGAGCGTGAAGAGCGTGAAGGAGCGTCGAGAGTGAAGGAGCGTGGAGAGCGGAGGCGCGTGAAGAGCGGAGAAGCATGAGAGCGACTGAGTATGGAGAGCGGATGAGTGTAGAGAGTGGATGAGTGTATAGAGCGGATGAGCGTAGAGAACGGATGAGTGTAAAGAGCGGATGAGTGTAGAAAGCGGATGAGTGTAGAAAGCAGATGAGTGTAGAAAGTGGATGAGTATGGAGAGCGGATGAGTGTCGAGAGCGGATGAGTGTCAAGAGCGGATGAGTGTCGAGAGCGGATGAACGAGGAGGGCGGATGAGTGCGGAGGGTGAGAGGGCTGAGTGGGGTGACCAAATGAGTATAGATGAGTGAGGATGAGCGTGGAGGATGAACGCTGCTGGCGGATGAATGTGGAGGGCGGATGAGTGTGGAAGTGGGTTGAGTGTAAAGAGCCGACGAATATGAAGAGCAAATGAATGTGGAAGACGGATGAATGTGGAGAGCACATGAGTGTAGAGAGCGGTTGAGTGTAGAGAGGGGAGGACCGTGGAGAGCGGAAGAGTGTGCAGAGGAGAGGACCGTGGAGAGCAGAGGATCGTGGAGAGCGGAGGAGCGTAGAGAGCGGAGGAGCGGGGGGAGCTACTGAGTGTGGGGAGCGGCTGAGTGTGGGGAGCGGCTGAGTGCGGAGAGCGGCTGAGTGCGGAGAGCGGCCAAGTGCGGAGAGCGGCTGAGTGCAGAGAACGGCTGAGTGCGGAGAACAGCTGTGTGTGGAGAGCGGCTGAGAGTGTGGAGAGCGGCCGAGTGTGGAGAGCGAACGAGTGGGTGGAGAGCGAACGAGTGGGTGGAGAGTGAACGAGTGTGTGGAGAGTGAACGCGTATGTGGAGCGAACGAGTGTGCGGAGCGAACGAGTGTGTGGAGTGAACGAGTATAAACGGAATGGATGAGTACATAGAGCGGACGAGTGTACGCGGACGAGTATGTGGAGCGGATGAGTGTGGAGCTGATGAGTGGCAGATGAGTCTGTGGAGCGGATGAGTGCCGAGCTGATGAGTGGCAGATGAGTCTGTGGAGCGTATGAACGCATGGAACAAATGAGTGTATGGACTGGATGGATATATAGAGCGCATGAGTATGCTAAACGGATGAGTATGCTGTACGGATGAGTACGTTGAGTGGCTGAATGCATAGAGCGGATGAGAAACAAAACACATAGAACAGACCTGACCGCTCAGAATTACGTGACGTGCATATTTTGCTTTGGAATGCAAGGAACCTTTGAAAGAGCATACTTCATATCACACCCCACGCTTACTCTCTCCTTACACCACCATTCAACTAGAACACAGAGATACTATGACACCATTCAGTATAACTGTTCTCATATCAACATCTGCCGCTCACCCCCATCACTCTAAGTAAACATGGCTGGTTTCACACCCCCAGCCAGGCGTTTCTCCTCAGGCCTAACGCTGCCACACTCGGTCTGGATAACTCCGGCCAGACCGAACACATACTCCTGATCTCTCAACCACCACACCTACTGCTAAGAAGCAGCTACCACATGAATCCCGCACCAGCTGCACACATACCTGGTGCGCACACGCACCTTTAGACTCTCTCTAACCTCTCCACTGACCCGAACTTCGATTCCCAAGGGCGTTCAACCTACCAGCGCCTTCAGACCATACCAATGGTATATAAGGCGCTATATAAATGCAAAATAACAATAGCAAAGGTACTGGCGGTGGCGGCGGCACACCTGCGCAGGGAGGCAATCCCGGTGTACCCTTACCTAGACGACTGGCTCATCACGGGGGAGACCCCAGTAATTTGCAGGTCAAACATTCAAAGAATGATCAACCTCCTCTTTGAATTGGGTTTCTCCAGTCTGGTGCCGAGCACCTCCAAACAGTTCTTAGGAGCTGTCCTAGACACTTAAGAGGAGTTGGCCTTTCCATCAGAGGAAAGAATTCAGAATCTACTACTGCAAATTCCTTTTTACCAGCCCAGTTACCAGACAAGGGTGTGCAAAGCGATGCGTTTGCTAGGCATGAGGCGTCATGTATTTACCTGGTCCCCCACGCGCGCCTGCGCATGCAACCCATGCAAGAATGGTTGGCGAAACAGTGGTCTCAGGCAAATGGTCAGTGGGACGATCTAGTGGTTGTTTCACCAACACTTGTTCAAAGTCTTCACTGGTGGACAAGAGGTAACCTGTCAAAGGGGAAACCCTTCTACGATCCAGAAGTACAGGCTGTAGTCACTACAGACACATCCCTGTCAGGGTGGGGAGCACACCTCCTCCACCACACAGCTCAGGGTCTCTGGTCTCACACAGTAGCTAAGAATCATATAAATCTGCTAGAGCTTCTGGCAGTATTCAGAGCGTTTCAGGCTTTCGAACCCCACCTGTTGAACCTGTCAGTGCAGATCCTGACGGACAGCACAACAGCGATGTTTTACCTAAACAAACAGGGAGGGACTTGTTCGCCAAATCTGTCCAAGCTTGCCCAGAAAATGTGGATATGGGCACTCAGATGGAACATTTACGTGTCATCTAAACATGTTCAAGGGGATCTCAATTCCCTAGCGGACGTTTTCAGCAGAGATCCCCTCCCAAGAGAACACGAATGGTGTCTAATCAGAGAAGTCATAGAAGACATCTTCTCACAGTGGGGTTTCCCCACTACAGACCTATTCGCCACAAGCGAAAACAGGCAATGCCGAAAATTTGCATCCAGGTTCCCCCAGCCAGACTCCAAGGGGAACACCCTGTGGATGAACTGGTCAGGAATGTTTGCCTACACTTTTCCACCAACCCCTCATGAGGAAGGTGGTCAACAAGATGCACAGGGAATCGATGACGCTCAATCCTAGTTGCTCCCATGTGAGCGAGGCAACCATGGTTCCCACACCTATGCAGACTAGCGGTGTGCGAACCCATCAGACTCCCGTGCTGGTACAACCTACTGTCCCAGCACCAAGGTCAAACAGTACATCCTCAACCCAACTCAATGAACCTGGCAGCATGGCTCCTGAAGTCATAGAGTTTGGACATCTCAACTTACCACAGAGATGTATGGACATCCTAAAAGAATCTAGGAAACCTAACACGAGGCAATGTTACTTTGATAAATGGAAAAGATTTGTTATCTGGTGCCAGAATAAGCAAATCAACCCGGTTGATTGCACTCCTTCCAATATTGTCACTTACATGCTCCACCTGCTGGATGCAGGGTTGGTATTTAATTCTCTCAAGGTACACCTAGCAGCGCTGTCAGCCTACACCACTTCCCACAACAAGGTTTCGTGGTGGAAAGTACCAGTGGTTAAAGCCTTCATGGAAGGGGTAAAGAGACTCCACCCTCCAATTTCAAACCCATCTCCTGGTTGGGACCTTAATGTGGTGCTTGCTTAGCTCATGGGCCCAACCTTTGAACCCATGCATAAAGCCAATCTCAAACACCTGACCTATAAAACTGCCTTCTTAGTAGCCATTACATCCATAAGAAGGGTCAGTGAAATTCAGGCTCTGTCAGTGCAGGATCCTTTCTTTACTGTTCATAAGGATAAACTGGTTCTACGAACACACCCTAGGTTCTCACCTAAGTTTATTTCTAAATTCCACGTTAACCAGTCCATCGAGCTTCCGGCCTTCTTTCAAGAACCCAAAAGCTCTGCTGAGGTGAAACTACACACTCTAGATGTGCGAAGAGCGGTCCTCTACTATGTAGACAAGACCAGAACGCTAAGGAAAACAGACCAACTGTTTGTCTCCGGAGCTACAGGCAGAGAAGGAGATCGTGTCTCTAAAGGTGCCATCTCCAAATGGATAGTCAATTGTATCCAACTATGTTACTCCCTTTCTGAAAACACTCCTTTTACGCCAAGAGCCCACTCTATAAGAGGCATTGGGGCCACTCTGGCTTTCATTGCAAATGTACCCCTTGACACCATTTGCAAAGCAGCTACATGGAGCTCTATTCACACTTTTACTCAGCACTACTACATTGACACTCATTCCAAGACAGATACTCAAGTGGGACAAGCAGTTCTAAGACATCTATTTGCTCATGACCCTTCTCACATCCCACCTCCTTCTTCTAACACTGCTCGCTAATCTATGCACAGCATGTGATCTAAGCAGATTCCACAAGCCTCAGAAGGGATACATTACTCACGTAATCGTATTTCTGATGCTTATATCTGCTTAGATTCACATGCGACGCACCCTTCCTCCCCTCTGAGAGAAGGTGCATGGATGCTTGTAGTCTTATCTTATCTTTCTAACTATCTGCTTGGATAATCTGTACTCACACTACTCCTCATGCTACCTCATGTCAGAAAAAATACAATCTGAGGGTCCTACATGCGTGAGGGATCATGGGTACAGTGGACGTCAC
Organism: Ambystoma mexicanum; assembly: GCF_040938575.1. Classification (NCBI taxonomy): domain Eukaryota; kingdom Metazoa; phylum Chordata; class Amphibia; order Caudata; family Ambystomatidae; genus Ambystoma; species Ambystoma mexicanum. The sequence continues at coordinate 969,618,230 of NC_090936.1, read as the reverse complement.
ACTAGGGATAGTATTACTGGCACGCCCTGTGTCAACGCCCATTTTCGAGTTTCGAAAAACAAACTATAATACTCCGGAGCTTCCACTAGATGTCGGCCTATGCACAGCATGTGAATCTAAGCAGATACAAGCATCAGAAATACGATTACGGTGAGTAATGTATCCCATATATTCATTGAAAAACTTTGTTAAAAGGACGTTATGGTTAAGTTGCACTACTAAAAACCTATGAAATTCAATGGAAAAACATTGTTACACAGACTTTATGATTACAGGTAAAACCGAAAACCCTCAGAAATTCGCCAGTAATGGTAAGCTAAGCAACCATAACTCGCGCCACCACCGTGCACTGCTAAGACTAACACCCAGGACATCAAAGATGACATCACAAATGTCATTAATGACATCACTGATGACATCACATGTGAAATTAATGTTGATGAAAAGTCCCTACCTACAAGAGGTTGTTTTTATTATGTTGGTAACAGGATGTCAAGGGTGATTGTGTAATGTCAAACATGTAATAACTAGCTAACAATTCAAGACTTACTACATGCTTGTGCTATTACAAACAATACATATGAAGACCCACAATGCATATAAATCAGAGGCACATACAGGGAAACTAAAGTAAGGAAGAAAGAAACAGCATCATCAGAAAATGTTAATAGCATTAAAGTTTATCTTCCTGTATACAAATGAATTGTGTGTTTGAGGCCTGATATTGCCCCATGCATGTGCACCATGAGCTGAGACCAAACCCTAAGGAAAGTACTTTAAGAACATACGACAAGGTTAACGTTTGGATATACAGCACCTTTTGAATTTTAATATTCTGATTGTCAGTGAATAAAACCACCTGGCCTAGATTTTTCAGTGAACCAAAATAAGTGAGCCAGATATGTGATGTCATCAGTGATGTCATCAATGACATTTGTGATGTCATCTTTGTGTCCTGGGTGTTAGTCTTAGCAGTGCACGGTGGTGGCGCGAGTTATGGTGGCTTAGCTTACCATTACTGGTGAGTTTCTAAGGTTTTTCGGTTTTACCTGTATCCATAACGTCCCTTTAACAAAGTTTTTTCAGTCAATTTCATGGGTTTTTACCAGTGCATGCTATTTTCCTACAACTTACTATCATACTTAGCCAATAAGCAATATTTGTGTCCAATTTACAAAGTTTCCCCTTAAAACTCTGCCATTTCCCACCCTGTAGCATCATTTTTAACGCATCTATACACTTTTTGCAACGTTTTGAAATAATTGCATCCGTAGAGGTCCGGCAACGTCTGAATTCATCGCAGACCTTCTGGACAGTGCCACGTAACCATATGCTTGCGCGCGGCAAGGTGACGTGTTTGCAAAGGCGTCTGCACTTCGAGATCGGATCCGTGCTTCGAAGACAGTTCGGAACTGCATTTTCTACTGATCTAGGAACTTTCAACTTCAAAATTTCCCTTGCACACCTCCTACACCTTTTCATACTCATTATCCATTACCAATCTAGTACACAGTACATACTTGGAAGAATTTGTATCAAAACTGCTATTTATCTTAAAAATGGCATCAGTTATTGCCATTTCTCCAGCATGGGGTCTGGCATGGATTCACATGCTCATGAATATTCCCCGTCGTCAGGCTGGGAATCCTCGGTAAAGAAAAAACCAGTATCAGTTTCGTTTCTGATCTGTCTTTCGTAGTAGTAACCAATCACTGGTCTCTGCGTCATACTGACCACAGCCAATGACTGCCCTCTACCTAAGCCCCGCCTCTGGCAGCCATCTTCAGATTTTTACCGCACGTTCATGTGTTGGGATCCTCGTGCTATTGCTCTCGAGCGTTAGTGCTATTTTTTCACGTTTTTTCTCAAAAACTTTGTTTTTTTTTTTCGGTCAAAAGAGCCTCAAGCTCCACCGACTCTCCATCCGATCAACGGGGACCCGTGTCGGATTGGTCTACGCCCCTCAAGGGTGAAGATTCGTCGAGCTACGCTTTTGGAGGACTCCAGAAGTTTCTCAGGCCCATCTCGGTCATGGCCCAGGAGAAGGGAAGCTCGACGCCCGGAAAGCTGTTCAGGGTCTGCCCTGGATGCCAGCTGCAGAATGTCTTTAAGGAAGACGAACACTCCTTTTGTCTTTACTGCCTACATGAAGACAAGACACACGTGGAGAAGGACTGTGCGTTTTGCGGCAACATGTCGGAGCGGACCATGAAGGACCGCCATCAACGTCTCGCCAACTGGCTGGAAGGGAAGAGCCCGTCCGACGAGAAGAAGAAGAAGAAATCCGAGCGGTCTTCTAAGACCTTTGAGGACGCCCCGGCGACGGGGGTCCAACATAAGGCCAAGCACCGCGAGTCTGCTGGCACCGGGAGCGCCGATTGGTCGGGCTCTACGGGCACCAGGCAGGGCGCACCCTCCCCGGCACCATCAACCACGAGCCAACGCTCCGGGTCGGGTAAGAGGAAGGCCGAGCACCCGGCGAAGCTCCTGGAGAGGCCCCGGTCGAGCTCGAAGGCGGAGGGGGAGCGAGGCAGTGTCCCCCCCCTCAAGGAGAAGGCGGTGAGCGCACCAAGGGTGGTGAAAGCCTTAATCCATCCGGCCAAGGCCTCTATCGAGACAGTCGCGGCGGCCCTGGCTCAGCCTGTGGAGGCTACGCCGGTGGTGGCGACCTCGGGGCTCAGAGTCTCCCTGCCACCGCGGAGGGAGTCCTCTTTTATGCCCATCGACAGGACCCCTGTGAAACCTCCGACGGAGAAGAAAAAGGGGGGGCAGGAGGTCGCCGTGGATTCGGCCTCAACCTCTGAGGAAGAACTGATCGAGGTCTTAAGCCACGGCGTTGGCGTGGAAGAAGACAAGCCCGTCGGGAGGGATCCCGGCGCAGGAGACGACGACATCGTCGAGGGTACCGACGGGGCCCCTGACCGCCCGTCGGATTCCCCTCTGCCAGTGCCGCAAGACAACTCGGCGGCCATTTTGTTGGCTATACAGTCCTTATGCTCAGAGATAAGGACGAGACTGCCGTTACCAGTGGAGGAACCACTCCCGTCGGGGGACCCGGAACCAGGCCCTTCGGGCAGCCCCCCTCCTAAGAAAAGAAGGATTCACCCTCCACCTCCTTTTCAGCCGTCGCGCCCCGTTCAGCCCTCCTCCCCGTCCACGACTCGAGGGGATGATACGGGGACTGACACGGCCGCAACGGGTACGGACGACGAGGTGTACGACGAGGATCTGCCGTCGTCTCCTCCCACCCGGGCTTCCCCGCCCGACGAGATTGGATCTTTTCACTCCATGATCGCCAGGGCATCCGAGCTCTTCCAGCTCTGCCCTGAGGAGAAGAAGAAGGAAGGTTTCCTTTATCAGCGGCACGAGGCCAAGAGGAAGACGGTCCTCGCGGCACCTCTACTGGACGATATTTGGGATGAGGGCCTCGCCCTCCTCAAGAACCCATCCACGACGCCGGCTAGAAGAGACCGGTACGAGAAGAAGTACCGGGTCCCGGACGCGGCCCCCTTGTGCCTCCGGGCACAGCCTACCCTGGACTCCGTCGTCTCCGCGGCGGCCAGGAAGAAAGCGGGGGGGGGGGTTGCGGCCTCCACGTCGACTTCCCCGCCGGACGGCGAGGGAAAGAAATTGGACACGATGGGGCGCAGGGTCATCTCGTCTGCAGCGACGACGATTAAGGCGGCTAACGCCTTGGCTATCGTAGCCCGGTACGACAGGGAGCTGTGGTACAAGCTGGCTCCCCTGCTGGACTTCCTACCGGACGACAAGAGGGCGATGCCCTGGAGATCTTGCAGGAAGGTGAGCTGGCGTCGGACCACGCCATCACTATTGCGACGGACATCGCCGACACTGGATTTCGCCAGTTGGGCAACGGCGTGTGCCTTAGGCAGCGTGGATGGCTCAAGGCTACTGACTTCCGTCAAGACGTACAGACCAGAGTCCTGGACATGCCGTTCGATGGGAACAACCTGTTTGGGAAAACAGTGGACGATTCCCTTCAAGCCATTAAAGCGGACACGGAGACAGCCCGGGCTCTCGGGGTTCTCCAGCAACGGCGGCCGCCCTTTCGGACCGGCGGAGGCAAGGGCACCTCCAAAGGTTCCGGCGGCGGATTTTCCACCTACCGTCAAGCGGCCCGTTCGTCGTCTCAAGAAGCTTACAGGGGACGAGGCAAGTCAGGCAGACCCCGCCGTCGTCGCCAAGGAGGTCAAGGCGGCAAAGCCTTGTCTAAGCAGGATTGAACCGGCCGTGGGTCGGGCCCCCACCGAAGCACCCCGGTGGGAGGCCGACTGGCGAGCTTCGTCAGCGTGTGGGAGTCCATCTCCACCGACCGTTGGGTGCTGGACGCCCTAGCCCAGGGCCACGCGCTCGAGTTTCAAAGAAGGTGCCCGCGCGTCCCCCCTGTGGCCAGGAAAGAGCTTCACGTCCCTCAGCTTCTCCGGGAGGTAAGGGCGATGCTAAGGAAGGGCGCCATCGAACTCGTCCCAAGGAGGCTTCGGGGCTCCGGAGTTTACTCAAGATACTTCCTCGTGAAGAAGAAGACGGGAGGATGGCGCCCCATCCTAGACCTACGACGGCTGAACAAGTTCATCAAGGCTCAGAAGTTCCGGATGGTCACCCTCCAGCACGTCCTGGGTCAGCTGGAGGAGGGCGACTTCCGTTCGTCGTTGGATTTGGAGGATGCCTACTTCCATATTCCCATCCTAAAGGGGCACCGAAAATTCCTCAGGTTCGTGGTCCAAGGGCGTCACTACCAGTTCAGAGCCCTTCCCTTCGGTCTACGGTCGGCACCCAGGGTTTTCACCAAGTGCCTTGCACCAGTGGCGGCGCAGCTGCGCCGAGAGGGGATCCACGTCTACCCCTACCTGGACGACTGGCTCATCCGAGCCAAGACGAGGGAGCTCGCCGTGGAGCACACGGCAAGGACCGTCCAACTTCTAACGGACCTGGGATTCTCCGTGAACTACGACAAGTCCCACCTGGTACCCGCGCAAAACGCACTGTTTCTGGGAGCGAAGCTCGACACAGTGTCCCTTCTGGCCTCCCTGTCGGAGGAAAGGACCAGGTCCATCCTGGGCAAGGTACAGCGGATGTTGGTTTCCGACGCGGCCAAGGTGAGGTCCATCGAAGTCCCTCCTCGGAATGATGTCTTCTTGCATCTACCTCATTCCCATGTGCAGGCTCCGGATGCGCCCGTTGCAGGAGTTCCTGGATGCGCGCTGGATCCAAACGACGGGCGGCTTCGAGGAGAGGATCACACTCGACGAGAGTTTCCGCCGAGCGATCTGGTGGTGGGGCACCCGCGCGCATCTGACGGCGGGCATGGACTTCCAGACCCCAGACCGCCAGGAGACAGTGACCACGGATGCCTCCCTGGAAGGGTGGAGAGCGCACACCGAAAATCTGCATGCGAGAGGCCTTTGGCTCCCGACGGAGAAGTCCCTCCATATCAACGTCCTGGAGCTACGTGCAGTGTTCTGGGCCCTCAGGTCCTTCCTTCCGTCCCTCAAGGGCAAGGTGGTGAGGATCTTCACCGACAACACCACCACCATGTTTTACATCAGGAAACAGGGCGGAACCAGGTCCCCAGCACTGTCCAAGGAGGCGCAGGACCTGTGGCATTGGGCCGTCGCCCAAAGGATGTTTCTGGTGCCGTTTCATCTGGCAGGGATAAAAAACACCATCGCCGACTCACTCAGCAGGGAGCTGCGCTCGTGCCACGAGTGGGAACTACGGCAGGATCTAGTGGATCGCCTCTTCCGACGGTGGGGCACACCCCAGATCGACCTGTTCGCGACGGCGACGAACTCCAAGTGCCGGAGGTTCGCCAGCAGGTTTCCCCAGCCGAGGAGCATGGGCGATGCTTTCTCGTTCCCCTGGGCGGGCCTGTTCCTATACGCGTTCCCTCCATTGCCACTACTGATCCGGCTCATCAACCAGCTCAAGAGGTCACGGTGCAGGATGATCCTCGTCGCACCTGCGTGGCCGAGGCAGATATGGTTCCCGGACCTTCTGGACTTGTCAGCGTCCCCGTCAATCAAGCTGCCAGTGGACGCGGATCTGCTCTCCAGGGAAGGAGGCGCCATCCTCCACCACGACCCGAAGTCGCTGAACTTGCAGGCCTGGCTCCTGCAGCGCTAGAGTTTGGAGGATACGACATACCGGCCGACTGCAGAGAGGTTCTTGCAAAGGCCAGGGCGTCCTCGACTCTTAAATGCTACGGACACAAATGGAAGAGGTTCTCTGTCTGGTGCCACGCACAGAAGATTAACCCTCTAAGGATTACGGCTCCCCAAGTACTGCCGTACCTGTTGACCCTGGCCAAAGCTGGACTGGCACACGCGTCCATCAAGATTCATCTTGCTGCGATCTCCCGATACACTAGAACCACGGGGCGGACGTCCTTGTGGAGTCATCGTCTGGTGAAAGAGTTCATGAAGGGACTGTTCAGATCGTTCCCGCCGGTGAAGGCCCCGGCCCCGGCGTGGGAGCTCAACGTGGTGCTGACCAAGCTCATGGGACCTCCGTTCGAGCCTCTGCACTCGGCCCCGTTGAAGTTCCTGTCGTGGAAAACAGCGTTTCTTGTGGCCATCACCTCCGCACGACGGGTGTGAGAGATCCAGGCCCTTTCCTGCAAGGCCCCGTACTTGACTTTTCACGACACGAGGGTGGTGCTCAGGACGCACCCCTCCTTCATGCCCAAGGTGCCGTCGGACTTCCATCTCAACGAACCCTTGGTGTTGCCTGTGTTTTTCCCGTCGCCTTCGTCGCCGGCTGAGAGGACTTTGCACTCGCTGGATGTGGCTAGAGCGCTGAAGTTCTACGTGGATCGCACAAAGTGTTTTCGGAAGACGTCACAACTCTTTGTGAACTTTGGACCTGTCAATCAGGGGAAGGCTCTCTCGAAGGCTTCCATTTCCAGATGGCTCTCCGGCTGTATCATGTACTGTCACCGGTTGGCAAACCGACCGCTGCTTGGCCATCCGAGAGCACATTCCACCAGAGCGATCGCAGCTACCACGGCGTTCCTATCTGGTGTGCCCCTGCTGGACATTTGCAGGGCTGCTACGTGGAGGTCGACGCACACCTTCACGAAATTCTACTGCGTCGATCGGGATTCCAGGGAGGAGTCCAGGGTCGGCCAAGCAGTGCTGCGCAACCTGTTCGCCTGAGGTGAGCCTGGTGTGGAGGTAAGATTGCTTAATGTTGAGTTTGATGTAATGCTTAATGTTGAGCCTTTGCCACCTCCCGTGGTTGTGCATGTGGGTACTGCTATGTATTCTTTATTCATGAGCATGTGAATCCATGCCAGACCCCATGCTGGAGAAGGAACAAGTTACTTACCTGTAACTGTTGTTCTCCAGCATGGGTCTGGCATGGATTCACATGCGAACCCTCCCGCCTACCCCTCTGCGGCTCTTCACTTGGTCATACTGCCACTTCACGTGCTTCCAAATCTGAAGATGGCTGCCAGAGGCGGGGCTTAGGTAGAGGGCAGTCATTGGCTGTGGTCAGTATGACGCAGAGACCAGTGATTGGTTACTACTACGAAAGACAGATCAGAAACGAAACTGATACTGGTTTTTTCTTTACCGAGGATTCCCAGCCTGACGACGGGGAATATTCATGAGCATGTGAATCCATGCCAGACCCATGCTGGAGAACAACAGTTACAGGTAAGTAACTTGTTCCTTCTCCTCCCAAAGAGCCACCACCACCACCAGCTGGAGGACCTTCGCAACAAAAAAAGCGCAGTACTTTCAAAGACAATGAAGAGGACCAAGAAGATGATGTAGAGGAAGTGCCTACTTCTAGCACCAAGATCGAATCATGGGTGTGCCAGTTCTTTGCTACTTTTGGGAGTGTACCAAAGGCTAAAGCTACCAAAGTGAAATGCTCGGAGTGCACTCAGTCGTAGACTACCTGGACAGTACTCTTACAGGACCATCTCCATGCGCCGCTGCACCAAATCCAATGACCGCAATGCTCTCAGAAAGGTTGTTCCTTTCTCAGCAAGTAGTAAGCTGTCTTCCTCCACCTCATCTTCCTCAACAAATACTGTAACCACACAGCCTGATGTCTGCAGGCTTTGACACGTTATAAATAACTAAATAAAGAAGGAGGTCTACGGGCCATTATCGTCCATTGCAGCCCCTGAAATGGGGGATAAAGGCCATTAGCACCCCTGGTTCCCAAAGCGAGAACCCTGGGTGCTAAAACATAGATTTTTCTTCCTATAGCAGGACCCTTTTCCAAGACAGCCAACATGGAAAGAGAAGGCGGAGCTCCGTACACAGCCCCTTCTTCCCTTGCCATGGCAGCCTGCAAAACCATATGAACATATTACTACAAGCACTTTTTTTCCCTTTCAAACCTATCCTACCTTCGAATAACTTTACCACATAGCCGGTCCCAGGTAGACATAGTCACTTTAACACCATTTTTTGTCCCTAGCGGTCATGGGCAGTAGCCAGATTGTCTGCGTCATGACCTTATGCCATGACCCAGACAATCTGGCTACTGCCCACGGCCACAGGCTAAACCTCAGTCACCAAAGGTATATGACTATTTTTTGTACCTACATTATGACACTTGTTAAAAAATAAAACACAGGCACATTTGCAAAACCATGCTTTAATGTCCTTGCCACTGCTCCTCATGAGTTTGCTCGAAATCCACCCATGTATTTTTTTTTTAAGTGTCAAAATGCATGTACTTACAATAGTCATATAACATAGCCCCCACTTGACAAAATCTATTCAGTCTTTACACAAGCATTGAAGGTTGGGTCTATAATCGTTCTCAAAACGTTTGTCCACATTTGTCAAATAGCAACAAAGTTACAAGCCATCTAAACATGTTGAGACCCCCACTCTAATTTCGTCCCCCTCTTGAGAAAATCACACCAAACTTTAGAAAACCATTTATATCTAGATCCAAAATCGATTTGCCAAATGTTGTGCAGATTCATCAAATGACACCACATTTATATGCCTTTACAATATTTTGGAACCCCCGTCTATTTTTGCCCCCTCTCAACAGAATCCCACAGAACTTTGCAAAGCCATGCAGGATTAGTTCTAGAATAAGATTGCAAAATGACATGCAGTTTCATTGAGTGGTGCAAAAGTTATAAGCCATCCAAAAACTGCTTTTCCCCAACCCTGTAATGCAGAAATAGGAAGTGTCCCCGAACACCACAGGACTGCCCCAGGACATCTGGAGTTTTCGCGGACTTTCGGGGTGGGGGGGTGAAACAACCAGTTTTTTGGCTTCTTATGGCCATATCGCATCCCATCCTCACCCCCTCACACCCCCAGAGATTGTTTGTTGAGTTTGACAAGTGCAATGTTGCTTTTTATGTTTTCACCGTGCTGTCCACGGACCCCAAAAAAGTCAGTGAATCCAAGCTGGCAGGCGTTTCAGGAAAACCGACGCATTTCACGTTTTCTCACCACCCAATGATCGGCCGCATCCCGATGTCCGCGGACCACGCAAAAGTTTGCAAATTTTTCTTTTCTGACCAATCAGAGGCCAGTCCGCGGACCGAACAGGGAAGTGAGTCCGCGGGGCAGACATAGATGACACAGATTTTTTTGCCTTACCTTTTTGGTCGTTTAAAAAAAACTACTGGACGGATTTACACCAAATTAAGAAAAGCACGCTTTCGGGACCCAGCTGCCGCTTCTGTAGCAAATTTGGTGAAAATCCATCCAGCGGTTTGGGGTGTAGGCATGACCGAAATTCTTTACCATTATGTCTATGGGAAAAAAATAAATTTTGGGACCTCCTTATAACTTTGCCCCCCACTTGACCAAACGTCACCAAACCTTGCATAAAAATTCAGAGTGGGCCATATACTTTTTTTTACAGGGTTTGTGACGATTCGCCCAGGGGGAGCCAAGTTATAAGCCACCCAAAAAGTGCTCTTCCTATGGGTTTAGCAACTTAACCATAACTACATGGCCGCTACTGCAGGCCATGATATATATATATATATTCTGATGCTTGTTGACCTGCTTAGACTATGCATAGACCAACATCTAGTGGTAGCCGCAGAGTATTACATTATCTTTTTTTCGAAATTCGAAAAAGGATGTCGACACAGCATGCCAGTAATACTATCCCTAGTGTGACGTCCACTGCACCCATGGTCCTTCACCCGTCGAGGTCCCTCAAATAGTTTTCTTCCACCATCGTAGTCTAACGCATATCGCAGAGTTCCTTCTGGCTGATGCCATTACTTATAAAAAGTTTAAAGTTAGACTTTCTTTCTGTTCTTTCGACGACTGTACACCGTAAGACCACCAGCGACGGCTTTCAACGACAAGACCATTCGTCGACGACAGCGACCCCCTTCTTGACAAACCTTGTCTGCGGCCTACGTAGGCCCCAACGGGCCTCTGATCTGTACAGTAGGGAGAGTGGGGGGAGGTCGTAGTCCATCTCATTTAGAGAATGCATATTCTCCTTTACAGCTTTTTATTTTGTCATGCTGCAATCCTTCCACACTATGGAAAATACACCTTTTAAATTCTATACTTCCTGTAACAGGAAGTTTCCCTGGAACGATTCACAGAGTGTGTAACCTTTGCCTCCCTGGGCACCACTCTGATAAACAGTGCAAGTCCTGCAAACTGTTTTGCCCAAAAACTTTAAAGGACCGGAAAACTAAACGCTGGGACCACCATGCCATGTTGGCCGAGGCCGCCATGGACATCGTGGGGGCCTCCACCGATGGCAGCGTTGACGTCCTAAGTGACGCTGCGGTCCTGCTACGGAGACGACACCTGGCGCTCAGGCACTTCCATGGTACACCACTCTAAACACACCCCCATGGTTGACAGTTTACCACGTTGTCGACCTATAAGCCCCATGCAGTGTCGAAGGGAAGGTTGTTGGGCAGAATTATATGCAGTACCCTTTGGGAACACCACACACAATTAAGACTACAAGTGACAGTACAAATTCACCTTTGGCACAAGCCTGTACTACACAGTAAAGTGGTAGCGATGGCTGAGCAGCCAGACTTATCTCAAGAGTAAAGTGAGCAGTATCAGTAGTTACACAAAGGACAGCAATTACTATGATTCAAACAAACACTGACTCAAGGTTTCTGAGTAAAAGAATATACATTTATTTACACATCAGTTGTAAAACATTTCACTAAAGTAAAGCAGTTGGAAAATCATACTCTTAATACACCACACCACTCCCAGTAGATTCTGAAAACGTTAAACTCAAAAATGAAGTATAAGCATAATGGCACTCCAGTAATTTAAAAAGGGAGGGAAAGACGAAGCTAGGTAAAAATTGAGCAGCACCAACAGGTAAGTAAGCAGGGCATTCTAGAAAGAGGAACTACAGTGATGGAATCAAATCAAAAAGGCTTAGGGCCAAAGTCAATAGGACAAAAGTATTTTGCTCAAGATCACACAGTTCAGGGTAGTTTGCGGTTAAGTCTTTGCCAAGAGTTCTGGACGAAGTTGGATGGCAGAAAAATTAGTTTAAAGAGTAGAGAAGGACAAGCCCTCGGATTGGCGAAAGGTTTCACACACCTTCACCGCTGCTGGACGAAACGAACAACCGGATTTGCACAGTACCTTTAAATGGAGAAGAAGCTGTAGCTGAGGCGGACGTTCCTGGCAGTTCCTGCAGGCTCACGGTTCCTGAAGCGACTGTCGGACTGACATGAAGTAGGAAGACTGGAGGGTCCTGCACTGCCCAGGGAAGAAACCAGCAGCAGAGCAAAGCAACAAAATAAAAGGTGCACGCCTTAAAACCCAAGCAGGGTCCGACCTTCCTGGCTATCCAGTTCACTGTAGCTCTGTACAGCAAATTCGACCAGAGGAGGGAGTCCTGGCTTGCAGTTTGGGTGAACTGGTTGGTCCAACCAGCTCTGGGGAAGATTTCTGGTACATCTTCTCTGTCATTGGAGGTTGAAAATTCGGACCTGCAGCAGGACTTCACCGGGCGGTTCAGTCGTTGTCGGGGTCCTCTTCTGTCAGCTCCTCGTCGGTTCTTTCGTCCCAGTGTCGACTCTGCCTTTCCAGACCCAGAGACCTTTTTTTATGCAGTTTTCCCCCATTCACACAACCTGGTTGTCAATCACACAGCAGGGTGGCTGTCCCACCGGGACAGTCACCTAGCCAATCAAACAGGAGTGCGACTTGGGTTACCAAGGGAACCCATGGCAGGGGTCCTAAAACCCCTCCCTCACGTCCTGCCTACCCAGACTTTCAGGCGCCTAAGGATGCCTTCTGCATAGAAGCCCGTGAAAAGACGGTGAATAAAGGAACCAAACCTGGGTTGGCGCGCGGAGTAAAACACGATAAAAAGACATTTTCAAAATAAAATGGCGAATAAACCCAGCCGGAACCATATAATAACCTATATGGTCTAGCGGGTTTAAGTTCGAGGCTACCAAGATAGCCTAAAACAACCAAGGTTATTTAAGATAACCGCGGTAGGAAAAATAGGGTAGTTACCACTGCCACCAACCAAGTCTTGATGAAAAGGAAGCGAAACAATGCTCCAAGAGAAACAGACAAAAAGGGATAAGTATTAACCCTTTCCAGTACTCTATGTAAGATAGGGTGTACTGGGTCTGTGGATTTTAAAAGACTAATAAAGTTAATGGCAACTTTACATGTTCTGGGAGACAGTAGTCAGTCCCAGAAAATGGAGTCTGAGTTGGGAAGTCTAAAAGACAACCCTGTGCCACTGCACTGAAGGTGCTGTGTAACACATAGTAAAAAGATAATGCCTATGAAGCAGGTGAGGCTCCACAGTCTATGAACACAAGAAAATGTTAAACACACACAGCAAAACACATGTAAGAGTGGAAAAAAGGGCTCACACTCTTACCAGGTGAAAAAAAAAATCCTAGAAATCCAGCAAAGCTGCTGAGGGACTCAGTAGGTAAGGGAAATTAGCCATTCCTGAGAATTCTCCCTAACAAAGGTCAGAAAAATCCCTGTACTCTTGGCCATCGCGTTTGCCATCACCACACAACAGGACCTGAAAACAGACATGAACATCCGTTTCCGATACCGCGAGTAAATCAGGAAAACCCTCGGGTTCCGGCGTACATACATTGAAAGACGTGTCGACGGCTCCTGCAAAAAAGCAAAAAATTAGTGAACTCATCAAAAAACTCAAAATCCTCGATGCTCCTACCCTCAAAATCCCAAGGTTCAAAGGATAGAGAATACTCTGCCGCTAAGGACAGCCTTTTAAAGGTAACGCACCACAAGCAACCGCCTGCTTCAGAGCCTTTGCCTGCACCTGCTCCCATAGTGTTACCATCCTCCCAATGGACCCCAGAACAGTTTGATAGGGTTATGAAAAGAATGTCTAGTTTTGTGGATTTTCTGGACCAACACCCAGAACAATTTACCAACTTCCAGGGGCCCTCTCAGGGCGAGGCCGCTAGCAAGCAACCCGACGCCAAAAGAGCCCGCCTAAACCTATACATCTACCTACAAAACCGTGTCTGATGACCTATACCATTACGACACTCAAGGTTACCAAGACCCTGGCTCATTAGCGGACCAAGGAGTCCAAGGGGACATGGAGGATACAGATCAATACTATGACAATGACGACGATGATGTATATATCATCCAATCCCCAGACCACACCGACCAACCAGTTGCTGATTCCCCTGTAGACAACCAACTGCATTATAGCAATCTTCTTCTAAAAGGTGCAGGGCACTTTCAAGTCGATAAAGACTTCGTAGAGGACACCCTTGGGGATAATAGATCTGCAGCACAGTACATCGCACTGTTCAAATATGTCCAAACGCGGATTCAGCCTTCTCTGCTTACCCCCAATCTGACAAGGGCAGTCAATCCATGCATTGAGAAAATGTTTAGGCCAGTCCCATCAGACCCATTGTACATTAGTGGGCAGCTAAAGCCTGACTCTCTATTAGTGACCACCACAAGGAAGAGAGCAGACACACCTTTAGACTCCGCTGAAGCCCCTCCTGATAAGGAGAGCAAAAGGATTTACACCTTAGACAGGAAAGTGGCTTCCTCAGCCGCCTACCAAATGAGGATAGCCAACAACACTACACTTCTGTCCAGTTATAATGGCCATAAGTGGGACAAGATCTCACAGCAATTAGACCAGGTCCCAGAACCCCTAAAGACACAGCTCTTGCAAACAGTTGCTATGGGTTGACAAGTGGCAAGCTGCATCCTTAAAAATTATTCAGTTGCTGCAGATAATGCGGGTGGATTGTGGTGGAGGGTACTCTCATCAAATGCCATGCATGGCCACGTCAATCAGGTTTCAAGTTGGAGACTCAAGCCACCCGAGCCCAACACATTATTCGATAAAGGAGTCGAGGATGCACTGAAAAGCGCTAAGGAGGAATAAGACACCATCAAATCCCTGGGTCAACTCACAAACAAACCATTTGTGCACAGAGGAGGTTCTAATACACCCCGGTTTAGAGGACAGAACTCCCAGCGGTCTTCCAACTACAACCAGGGACAGAGCTCATCCTGGGGTTCCTCACAGGGTCAGTCCTCCCAACAACATTTTCAAAGGGGCCACAGAAGGTCCAGAAGTAGAGACATATCCTCCTCAAGAGGGGGCCCACCCCTCCTAAGGAACGACCACCCACTAAAGGTCCCCTCCCATGCCTCCCCAGTAGGAAGTCATATTTCTCATTTTTCCCACGCATGTGAGGGGATCATATTTCAATGTTCCATGCGCACAGAAGATTCCTGCGCTTCAAAATAGTGAATCAACGCTACCAATTCAAGGTGCTACCCTTTCGGCATAGCCTCCACTCCAAGGGTGTTCACCAAGTTATTAGCGGTAGTGGCGGCACACCTATGCAGAGAATCAATCCCAGTGTATCCTTATCTGGATAACTGGCTGATAACAGGGGAATCCCCTCGAATTTGCAAGCAAAATGCCCAAAGAACAGTCAATCTGCTGTTCCAATTGGGATTCTCAATCAACAATAAAAAAATCAAGTCTCGTTCCAAGCAAAACCAAACAGTTGTTAGGAGCTATCATAAAGACGGGTCTAGCGTTCCAGTCAAACGAAAGAGTGCAAAACATACTGCTGCAAATACCTCAGTATGTAGCCAGTCGCCAAATAACCATACGCAAAGCAATGCGCTTGCTCTAGATGATGGCTTCATGCATTTACCTGGTTCCGCATGCACGGTTGAGCATGCGCCCAAGGCAATTGTGGTTAGCGAAACTGTGGTCTCAGGCAAGCGGTCAATGGGACGATCTAGTAGTTGTTTCGCTAACTCTAGTACAAGTGCCACGCCAACCCTACAGTGCAAGCGATTGTTACAACAGATGCATCACTCACCGGGTGGCGAGCCCATTACCTTCACCACACAGCGCATGACCTCTCGACGCAGATCACATCCCAAAATCACATAAACCTTTTGGAACTGCTAGCAGTATTCAAAGCCCTTCAAGCTTTTCAAGTGCATCTAACATTTGTGATGTCATCTTTGATGTCCTGGGTGTTAGTCTTAGCAGCGTACGTTGGTTGCTTAGCTTACCATAACTGGCGAATTTCTGGGGTTTTTCGATTTTACTTGTAGCCATAATGTCACTATAACAACATTTTTTTCACTGAATTTCATGGGTTTTTACCATGAGACCCTTAATTTGTCTACATGTCCCTTACATCATACTGCCCCAACATGATAACTATAGAGTCCCCAGACAGCGTGACTGTCCGCGGACTGCAGACAGCATTCACACTGCCCAAAAGCACAGTGTTTACCTTACATTGTTATGACATGCGGCGAACAAACAGAAGATGTTTAAAGGGCAACACATATATGTAGCACAATCAAAAATGAAGTATGTCTACAAACCATGTAATTGCAGAAGTGCAATTACATAGGTTGCGTAACATAATGGAATGCACCAAGCACAAAAGTGACCTGTGCATCTAACAATATTACCTCAGTGCAGTCTTGCTTACACAGTCAGAAGCAACTCTCAGAAGCAAGTCCAACCTACTAAGAAGAAACCAATAAAAAAAGTAGTAAGTACACCATATTTCTTCCTGAAACATTGTAGTTTGTTGTATGTACATGCGTTGTAAGAAGTATTGTTTTCTTTGCACAGAAATGGCAAGCACCTTGGAGTGGCTAGAGGGAAAGTTCCCCCACAATGAAATGAGAACGGAAGTAATTAATGGTACACAACACAATTCTTAAAGTAGGAAGAGTGATGTAAATTGCTTCACATGTCACTGAAACATGTTTTATTTTGTGACAGTACATAGTGCAAATGAAGAAAAAAATTGCAAGAAGACAGACTCAAAATACAAATGTTACAAATGAACTAATAAGTCTCTGCAAAAATGGATCAGATGAACACTAATTTTGCACAGTTAAAGACATTTGTGGAAAGGCATATTATAGACAATATTAAATAGCACTGCCCCACTTGTACCTGTGCCCCTTCCCCTGTCCCAGCCAATCATCCCCACCAAATCCATCAACGATGCTATGATGAGACCTCAATCCGTTCCTCCCCTGATGAACAGCCTGTGGAAAACCCCAATTCCTCCATATCCCCTATATATCTTTGCCATTCTGCCAAATTTAAAAGCCCTGTTAGGAGTCCGCGGACAGCGCGACTGTCCAGCCTGTCCGTAATCAAAATGGAGGTACCCCGAACAGCACGCCTGTCCAGTCATGTCCGCAAAATCATGACACACCTTTATATGATTCGGGGACCCAGAGCCTGTCCTGCGGACACCTGGACGCATGCGCATCCGATCTCCTGTTCCATCCGAACACCGCGCCTGTCCGTAAAGTAGAGGCATACTATTAATTAGTTTGGGTGTCCCGCCCTTGTCCTATGGACACCTGGGCGCATGCGCATCTCCCCTGTGCCCTCTTAACACCTCGCCTGTCTGCAGATATCCGTAAAGTTGTGGAGTACTTTTAATTAGTTTGGGGGGTCCCGCCCCTGTCCTAAGGACACCTGGGCGCATGCGCATCTGATCCCCTGTGCCCCCGAATACTGCGCCTGTTCGGAACTGTCTGCTGCACGTGTTGCACTTTTAATTAGTTCAGGGGCCCACCCATGTCCTACGGACACCTAGGTGTATGCGCACACCGCCTCACGCGCAATAGATGTCCTACAGACAGCCATCCTAGCCACGGATGTCCGGGGATGTCACCATGTGACTGCACCCGCGCTGAGCGTCAGGCCTATCCGCGGACACTGTCATTACCCCTTGACACTTAAAATGTGCATTTTAGGCCAATCCAGAGTGTTTTAAACTGAAACATCACCCTTGCAGAGGTCCCAGACGATGCCCTGGTCGATATAGAGACTTTTTGTAACTTTCTGAGCCCTGCCTGGGGCTCGGGAGTGTCTGCGGAGTGCCCGACTGTCCTCAGAGCGCACCCCTATAAAAGGCTACACCCCAGTGCTGCTCCTCATTGTATTTTTGGCTGACCAGGAGAGAACACTTGCTGGGATTGGTGTTGCCTGATTCCTGCTATTCCATACAATGGCATCCATGGCTGCTGCCTCATTACCACCTTCTGGAGGGCCTGGAGAGGGGAACAGGCGTGGCGATATAGAGGGAGATCAAGAAGACGAAGAGGATGAGGTAGTGGAAGTCCCTACTACCAGCTGCCAGCGTGAGTCTTGGGTGTGGCAGCTATTTACCACCATTGGGGGGGTACCTAAGGTGTGTTTGGCCAAGGTTCAATGCACTGAGTGCAATTCAGTCGTGGAAAGCGTGGGCTGTATAGGTACGGGACCACCTCCAATGCGGCGACACCTGAGGTCTAACCACAAGGCAGCAGTTCAGAGGGTCGTCCTTTTCGAAGGCGGTAGCAGGTTGACTTCCTCTAACCCTGGACATGCCTCACAGGCCATACATAATGCAGTGGACCCTTGCCTTTCAAGGGTCACTGTACTTTGTATGTACTGTGATGCAGTACTCTGCAGGGGGGAACAGTTTCAAAGTGCTTTCGAGGCTACGGTCCGGGAGCACGAGAAACTGCCCCCTACCTAAGTGAGGCCCTCCCAACATCTTCCTCTCTCCACCTGACCCTTTGTGCCTGTGGGTGATGCCCCTTCCCTTCCCCACCCTTCCTTCCCTACCTTGTGTGTCCTTTATAAAAATGCCAAAAATATCATAAAGCAACACAAATCAAAACAAAAAACGGTTGTTTTCAGAGCCACCTTTCACAGTTCAAAATTAGAAGTAGCAAAAAAATGGTACAGGCCCCTGCGCAGCCTGCAAAGTCTGCAGACAGTGCGCTAGGGTGGTGGCAGCATCTAAACCATTGCACTCTTTTGTGGGAGAAAGGGGTTGTTCTCAAAAGACCCTTTTGTGTGTTTTTTTTGTTTTTGGAAGGTATTTTTCAAGGTTTAGAGTAAAGTTGGCAACACCTACTGTAAAATGCTTGCTATATTTGCAAAAAGGGCTGCAAAGCATTTATGATATTTCACAAAAAAAGCTAATTACCAGCATCAGTAAGATGTACTCCATCTCTGCGAAAAATATTGGTGCTGTGAAATTTAATGTTTTCATTATGGAAAGACGTCATGCCAACATCTCTCAAAAATGCACAAACAGCCTTGTTGACATTGCGCCTCGCTTTCTCCATTTGCGGACCAAATGAACTGGAGCGCATGCAGCCATATCTGTCTCTGGGCAATGCGAGATAAAATTACTCAGGAGTTTGGAAACATGTCCATCATTTTCCCAAATGTCTCCTTCTTTGCAAACTGCAGGGAAATTCCTGTTACATGGCCTAAACTGTTCCCTCCACAATTAACAATAATAATGGCTGGAAGATGGCGCGTCACCAAAGTCGCACAAAGAGGGAGAAAGTCCACCCACTTCATGCTGCGCACTCCATACCACTGCACATCAACATCCAATCCAAGATGTGCAGCCACTCCCCACTGCTCTGCATACACCTGCAACCAATGGATCCATGAGTCCTCCAAAATCCACACACTCGGCCTCCTGAAAGACACAGCCATAGCCATCTGCACACCCAGGGATGTCATTTAGGGGTCGCCAGAGGTCGCAACTGCAACCTCTGAGGTCTCCCTTGCGACCTCTGTGGTCTGTCTTGTGAACTCTTAAAAAAAACATTTTCTTTTTTTTTGTAATGCAAGTTCTTGGGCTGTGGCCAGCACCATGTGGCTCTTTACTTCTGGAGTGGCTGGCTTTCTTGTTCAGGCCCCTTAAAAAAAAAGAAGAAAAATAACAACAGGAGTGCAACAAGTCTAACACTTTCAGCACTAACCCTAAATAAGAAAGAATAGGAATACCAAATAATGTGTCTTTCTGGAATTCTAAACAATAATAGCTAGACTCATTAAAGGTTTATTTCAGGCACACTTCAGGGGGTGAGTCACTGATTTAGTCTGTTCTTAAACACCTCAACTCAGCCTTTCATCCTTCTGAGGTCGATAAATGAGTACCAACACAGGGTGAGTGATATTGGGTGTATATTTTTTCTATATAAAGCACTTAAGCGTAAGTGCTATATAATAACACATCATTATCATTTGGTCATGGACGTCTGCTTGCATTCACAGTAATTTGGTAATATGGGCCTATACACACTGATCTTAACGATACATATGGCGATCCATTCTTGTATGAAATGTACATCACATTATAGTGATATCGTAACCATATTTTTCGTAGTGTACAATGCTATGTGAGGCCACTTCTTGTTTTGTCAATGGGTGAAAGGTTGTGTTCCATCGCTTCCCGCGATATCACTCCGGGTGGGGTCAAATGACATCCCTTCCTGTGATGTCATCAGGGGGTCAAGGGTCATGTGATGTCACTTCCGCTACCCCTGGCATTTTGGTGAAATGACATCCCTGTTCACTCCTCTCAGCAAACAGACCTTCTGCCACACTCTCTCCTTGCATACCACACCAGGAAACCTTATTGGCCAATCCCCTGGGCTCCACAGTCCCATTTCCATGCCTGCCTTCCTCAAAAGCCCCGGATGTGGCACGTGCTGTCCGCAGACTACCGCAGTGTTCTCAGACCGATCGTCCAAATCAAAGGGCTTGGGAGAGAAATGTCCTGTGGTACTCCATGGGAATGGGGATTTACAGAATTCCGCCTCCGGAATAACCGGGTCACCGGGGTTGTAATGCCCTGGTGTTTCTGGCAATCACGGAGGCGGAATGGTACTACGGGTCCGGTGGCAGCCTGCCGTTTTTTCCGGCACAGCTACCGTCGGACTCGTAATGAGGCCTCTTTTCTTAAATATTTCTTTTGCCCTTTTCTCTTCTTTTCTTCCTTACAGGCTTACATGAACCTCTTCAAAGTATCCCTTACATTGTAAAGGAAAATGGCATTTCAAATGTTGGACAAAGAAATACCATCCGCAGTAAAAAAAAGTTCACACTCAGATAATTCATGTTTTCATTTTCAAAAGAGAATATCCCAGCACTGCACAAACAAGAAGACATGTCTCTGTTCACAAGACATCTTCCTGCATCTTGCTGAGGACAGAAGACATTGGGGCTGTTCCAGACTGCTCTAGGTGGTATGTGTGAAAATGCCACTTTTGCACTTGGAAAAAGTAGCATCAGTGCGTTCACCAAGTCCCTCAGTGCACTCAGTAAACGTACTGCACTGATATAACCCAAATGCACTCATCCACAATTCACCACAAGAACATTGGGAGTATTGAAAGTGGACATATCTCTACAAAGTGTAAGCACTCCTTGCAATTCGCAGCCAGGCACACCACCCCACAAAGCCTCCACTCCCTGAAATCCAAGATTGGCAGAAATGCCACTTCTATCTGCAGATCACTCACAAAACAATCTCCCACCAGCCACACAATGACTCTCTCCATCTCTGCAACCACAGCCATCTTCACTACACACAGTAATGAAAAAAACAAATACCCTCTTTTCCTATAAAGGTTAACCAGAACACCTGATTGGCTAATCCCTACAGTCCCCTTTCCATGCCAGGCAGCATGAAAAGCCCCGGATGTGGCACGCCTTGTCCGCAGACTACCGCGCTGTCTTCGAACCCTGTCACTGTGTTCCAAAAAGTATATACTGCCTATACAGTATGTATAATGACTATACACGTATTATTGTAATGCTTCTTTCCAATGGCCGAATTGCGTTTCTGTACACATATTATTACACTGCTTGTTGCCAGTGGCCAGATTCTTGGGTGCATGGCCGTATTATGCTATGGTGGTTGTGACCAGTTCCTAGACTCTTGGGTGGTGTGGTGGTTGTGGACTGGCCACAACCACCACAGCATAATACGGCCATGCACCCAAGAAACTGGCCACTGGCTACAAAGACATCCTCAAACATCTGAAGCCTTCGCAATGTAAAGGCGATGTGTGCCCCCATAAGATCATCAAGGAGTGTGCTGAACCACTTGCCTCAAAGAGGCCTGGGTACATCCCCTCTTAAAAAAGCCTACACTAGACCCTTCACATCCTAACAACTACAGGACTATAACAACTGTTCCATTTCTCCTTAAAATATTAGACAAGGCTGCTCACAGCCAGATCCAACTATACCTAGAAACCAACACCATCCTAGGAAAAAGGCAGGCGAGATTCTGCAAAGGGCATGGAACTTAAACCACACTGCTGGATCTAAAAAATCAAATCACTCAAATCATGGATAATGGTAAACCCGCCCTCCTACTTCTCCTAGATTTCTCTGCGATGTTCGATCTCGTGGATCATAAAACTCACTGTATACCTCACGCAAGCAGCACATACCTACAACCAAGTAACTTCATGGATCACCTCCTTCTTAGAAGGGAGAGCTATGAAAGTCTTCTCAAACATAGCTAATGCAGCCCTGACCATCATCCAGTGCGGCGTCTCACAGGGTTCTTGTACTGCTCCTACGCTTTACAATATGTTCACAAAGCATCTTTTTGATAAACTGGATGCCCTTGGGATCGCATACACTAATTATGCTGACGATACCCAGGTGCTCCTTCCCTTAATCGGTGCACATCACCAAGACGCTGCAGCCCTAAGGCAAATCTACTCCACTATCCAAGCATGGATGGCCACAAATGGACTTTGCCTCAACGGGGATAAGACAGAGATTCTTATTCTTGGCCAAAAGGCCACTCTAGCCAAACTTGACAGACTTTACTCCAACTTCAACATCGACAACTGCAACATCCCAGTCCTATCCTCTGTCAAGACCTTAGGGGTCTAAGTACAGCCTAAAGCATTCCAAAAAGAGACCACATCTCACAAGCAAGAAAGTCTGCTCATTGGCTCCCAGTCAAAGAGCGCATCACGCTGTCATGATTCCTGCCCCTCTTGTCCCCAGCCCTCCAAGATGTCAGGCTGGAGCCAGGCCACGATCACCTACATGGCCCTCAAGGGCCTCTCCATCCCTCCAAAGACTCACTTGGAGTCAGACTTGGCGCTTGTGGCACCAGACTCACTCACTCCGATAGGATAACTTTGGGGATTGGACTTGTAATGCATTGATGGGGACAAGATGGATGCTCCCACAAATTTCGGTTTCCAGAACTGCATGTGCGGTCTAGTCTTTTGGGTGTGGTTCAGCCCAGAGGCATCTGGGATACCCAGAGACTATTTAAGCCACACCCAGACACTCACCATGTTCGGATCGGTCTCCAATGGGCCTGCATCTTTCTTCTGCGCTCAGTTCCTGCAAGAACAAGAACACCGTTAGGAACAGCCTTAGCTTGTAGCCTTTCTGCCCATCATTCAACGCTCCTTCTGTTCTGCGGACATCTTCGGCGGTGTCATTCCCATCCCGGCATGCCGCTTCCTAATGAAGAGGAAAAGAACAGAGAAAAGGCATTAGTAAGCATTCTACAGCTCTTTGCTTATTTTTTTTTATTTTTTTAAATACAGTACGAGCTTCAAACGCTTACCTGAATCCCAGCCGCTCTGGGGGAACTGTGTCTCTGGAACTTCTCATCCATCTGCGAGGGGGAAAAGACACTCCAGGTTAGCGTCGAAACATCTAGAGGCGCCGCATACCGTGCTTATTCACCGCATTTGTTCTTCATAACCGGCATCCACGCTGACAACGTCGCAGCACCTAAAAGACACAGAAAAATAACTCAGTTCAATACAAATACAAAAAGGGTGCATCGCGCACCGCGCTCTCACTCACTTTCAGCGCCACTCATCTCAGCAGCACGCCGCCATCCCCGGACGCCGGCCATCATCTAAGAAGGAAAGGAATGAAGTTAGAGAACTGTTCAAAGACTCATTATACTTACCAGTTGGACTCTCGTCAGTGAAGTAACTAGGCACCAACGAGCCTGCATCAATCAACGCGCTCCTGCGCTGAAAGCAGGACGGAGAGCACACCATCCAAGAAAACAAGGCCCAGTCGCCAGTCGAATAGCCTCCAGGGAAGGGTTCCAGGTTGTAAGAGGCCAGGACCGGCTGAGTGACGTCCCCGTGGATACCAGGTGAGTGTTACAGAACGCAAAGCCTCACATCAAAATCCACCTGGGCATCATGGCATCATGGAAACCGACCAGTTAGCTCAAATGTTGGGACAGCTACGTTCCGAAGTACATGCAGCCAGGCAGGAGACGAACACCCTGAGAAGGGAGCTGATAGTAGCCAAAGAACGTACTGATGATTTAAGCCGACAACTTCTCCAGTCACAAGCAGGGCATGCACCATTGCCGGGAAACGTGCCCTCGATGACAGCTCCATCAGCCAATCCCGTTCAGATAACCCTTCCTGGGGCAGTTCCCTTGGCCCCGCCTGAACGATTTTCAGGGGATCCCAAAAGGTTTGCAACGTTCATGAACCAGTGCCGCCTGCACTTCCTTTGTAGGCCAGGGGCCTTTCCGGATAACCAATCACGGGTCGCTTTTGTGCTATCCTACCTGAGTGGTAGCGCCGCGGTTTGGTCTGTACCCTTTGTGGCCCAAGACGATCCTTTGCTGCATGACTTCAGGGGCTTTCAGCAGGAGATGGAAAAGCTGTTTGCCCGGCGTACTCATGGGCAGGTATTAGACAACGAACTTCTGTCCCTATGCCAGGGGAATCAAGACTTATTAACATACATAGCCACGTTCAATAGACTCGTAGTTG
Organism: Ambystoma mexicanum; assembly: GCF_040938575.1. Taxonomy (NCBI): domain Eukaryota; kingdom Metazoa; phylum Chordata; class Amphibia; order Caudata; family Ambystomatidae; genus Ambystoma; species Ambystoma mexicanum. Next base: position 969,594,123 of record NC_090936.1, on the reverse strand, counting down.
AAGCAGAATGGCCAGTGGAGAAGAGAACCATGTTATTTCATCGATGGTTGCGGGGGGAGCTCAAGGATGTTCTCGCACAAGTAGTGAACCCCCCGAAAGACTGCTCAGAATTCATTGACCTTGTTGTTCAACTGGATCATAGGTTGCAGGAACGAAGAGCAGACCGAGTCAGACTGGACCCTCGCCCTATTTATGTGTGTTCAAAGGACAATACTACCCGAACAGCGGAAGGTTCAGGAGAACCAATGCAAATCGGGGGGGTCAGGTCCCCCTTGACTAAAGCGGATAGGGATAAAAGGAGACAGCAGCAGTTATGTCTGTACTGTGGAAGGTCAGGTCATTTCCTTAAAGAGTGCCCTGTGAAGCCACCGAAGAGGGCGGTAGGGGCCATGGACAAGGAAGATACCATCAATGAATCAGAAAACTCCCCAGCCTGGCAAGTGTAGGGGTCCACTTGTCGAGCGAAGAAAGTGAACTACAGACCTCCAATTTTGCACTACCTGTGGTCTTAATCAATCCCCAACAACCATCTCGGATGCACGCAGTAAGAGCGTAGATAGACAGTGGGGCCGTTGGGAATTACATCAACCAGGATCTCGCGGCAAAGATGGGGCTTCCGTTATGCCCTAAATCAACCACTGACACTGTTACCACTGTCGACGCCACGGAAATAGCTTCTGGTCCAGTATCCCAATGCACTGCAGCTTTAACCCTTCAGTGCCAGGATGGACACCAAGAATCTATCGTTTTCGACCTCATTAAGGCACCACAGTTCCGGTTGATTTTGGGAATGCCATGGTTGGTAGCTCACAATCCTCGAATCGATTGGGGAGCAAAAGAATTGGCCTTTCCCGAGACTTGCGCCCACATATGTTATCGCCAAGAGAAACAACCAATAGACACCAGAACCTCCACGCTTGCGACGGTGGCAATCGGCACCCTCCCAAGTGAATACCAGGATTTTCAAGATGTCTTTCAGAAAAAAAAGGCTAATACCCTGCCACCGCATAGACTATACGATTGCCAAATCGGTCTGATACCCGGCGCACAAATCCCTTGTGGGCGAATTTACGCACTCACGGAACCAGAAAACCAGCACCTGAAGGCCTATCTTGACCAATACCTGGCCAACGGGTTCATCTGTCCCTCGAAGTCTCCAGCAGCCAGTCCTCTATTCTTCGTACCGAAAAAGGAGGGGGACTTGAGAACGTGCATCGACTATTGCGCACTGAACCAGATTACCGTAAAAAAATGCTACCCCCTGCCACTGATCCCTGAATTGCTTGATCAAGTCAAAGATGCCCAAATCTACACGAAACTCGACCTGAGGTGGGCATATCACCTTGTTTGCGTAAAACAGGGGGACAAATGGAAAACTGCTTTTCGCACCAAATACGGCTTGTACGAATATCAAGTAATGCCCTTTGGCCTTTGCAACGCACATGCTGCATTTCAATACTTCATGAACAATGTCCTACGGGAATTGATTGATGTCTGCGCTCTAGTGTACATCGACGATATCCTAGTGTATTCTGCATCAAAGCAGGACCACGGTAAACACGTCCGATCCGTATTGGAGAAACTCCGCCAACACCAGCTCTACTCCAAGCTTGAAAAGTGCTTATTACACGTCTCCGAGTTGGAATTCCTGGGCTTTATTCTCAGCCCAAATGGAATCCGAATGGATGTACACAAGGTAGATGCTATCCTGAACTGGCCATCCCCAACTTCATTCAAGGGGGTTCAAAGTATGCTGGGTTTTGCAAACTTCTACCGCCGGTTCATCCCAGGATTTTCGCAAATCGTGCATCCCATCACCTCATTACTAAGGAAAAGCAACAAAAAGTTCCAGTGGACAACTGAAGCCGAGGAGGCTTTCCAGGAACACAAAGCAAGATTCACATCTGCCCCAATCTTACACCACCGTCGCCCTGATCTCCCATACCGGGTGGAAACGGACGCCACCAGCATGCCTATGGGAGCTGTCCTCTAACAAAAGGACCCCGAAACGGGCCAGTTACACCCTGTTGTCTTCTGGTCGCGTAAATTCACACCCCCTGAACTCAATTACGGTATTACAGACAGAGAACTCCTAGCCGTTAAGTCAGCCTTTAAGGCATGGAGGCACTATCTCTTGGGTGCCAGACATACAATCACCGTAATAACTGACCACCGGAACCTCCAGTACCTAAAAACGGCAAAGGCCCAATCCTCACGACAAATACGTTGGGCTCTTTTTTTTTTGCTGAATATGACTATGTGATTACATTTCAACCAGTGGTGGAAAACGGGAAGGCTGATGCCCTTTCCCGTATGGGGGTGGAAGAGCAAGGGTATCAGACTCCTGATCCAATAGCAATCATCCCGAGTGACAAGCTCCTAGGAATCACAGCAACCATAACTCAGAAAGAAATACGTGAAGAAATCCAAAACCTGATGAGTCCGGAACAATTACAAGCATGAGGTGCGCAAGGAGAACATTACATGATAAAAGATCAGCTGCCGTACTTCATGAATCGTTTATTCTTACCAAACCAAGAACTACGAGAACAAGTCAGGTAAAACAAAATTATTGGTGGCCCACGTGGCGTAAAGACAATTATCCAATTCATCCTGTCTTGTGGAGTGTGTGCTCAAAACAAGTCGTCCAAGCAGAAACCGGCTGGGCTATTACAACCATTGGAAATCCCACCAGCACCCTGGCACGCGTTGTCTCTCGATTTTATTACTGAATTACCACCCAGTCAAGGGTTTAACACTATTCTTGTGGTCGTGGAGCTGTTTTCAAAAATGGCACATTTCATTCCTCTTAAGGGGCTCCCAAATGCTTCCACTCTGGCAAAGGTGTTTCTTGAAGGCATCGTACGGCTCCATGGGTTCCCTTCAGTTTTGGTCTCAGACCGAGGTACTCAGTTCGTATCAAAATTCTGGAGAAAATGCTGCTCTATAGCCCAGATTGACATCCAGCTATCCACCAGTCACCATCCCCAAACGGATGGTCAAACTGAGAGGACAAATCAGACGCTCGAGCAGTATCTGCATTGCATGTTACACCAAGCTGAAGGAAGCTGGTTCGACCTATTATGGATAGCTGAATATGCTTATAATAATTCCCTACACACCAGCACCGGGCAGACACCCTTTTATACTATGTATGGCAGGCACCCACGTACTTCTGAGTTGGACATTCCTGCAACCCTGGAAATGCCAGCAGTCAAAACCTTGCACACGACCATTTCTCAAACCTTTAAAAGGGCAGCTGAACACCTACTTCAAGTGAAGAATCGCCAAAAGAGTTTGCTGATCAACACCGAGCAAAGGCCCCCAACTACCAAGTGGGAGACAAAGTCTGGCGGTCGTCTAAGCACGTGTCCATTAAACGACCCCGAACTTTCCGTCCAAGATACCTGGGTCCATTCACCGTCACCTCCGTGATAAATCCTGTGGCGCTCAAACTAGCTTTGCCGTCAAACATGCAGCTTCATCCTGTGTTCCACGTGTCTCTCCTGAAACCTGTTCAACCTGGGACCAGGGTAGCAACGCCACCGCAGCCAGTAGTAGTTGCCGGGGAGCCATAATTCGAAGTCAAGGACATCCTGGATTCAAAGTACGTCAGATCCAGATTATACTACTTAGTAGACTGGAACGGGTATGGTCCACAAGACAGGACATGGGAGCCTTGTGAGTACATCCATGCACCTCGCTTGCTTAGACGATTTCATCAACACCATCCAACCAAACCAGGACCAGACAGAAGAGCCACCTTGAGAGGGGCCTTGGGGGGGAGTGCTGTCACGATTCCTGCCCCTCTTGTCCCCAGCCCTCCAAGATGTCAGGCTGTAGCCAGGCCACGATCACCTACATGGCCCTCAAGGGTCTCTCCATCCCTCCAAAGACTCATTTGGAGTCAGTCTTGGCGCTTGTGGCACCAGACTCACTCACTCCCATAGGATAACATTGGGGATTGGACTTGTAATGCATTGATGGGGACAAGATGGAGGCCCCCACATATTTCAGTTCCCAGAACTTCATGTGCGGTCTAGTCTTTTGGGTGTGGTTCAGCACAGAGGCACCTGGGATACCCAGAGACTATTTAAGCCACACCCAGGCTGAGAAGCATGCTTTGCGTTTTCTGCACCTGCAGCGTGACACTCACTGTGTTCGGATCGGTCTCCAATGGGTGTGCATCTTTCTTCTGCGCTCAGCTCCTGCAAGAACAAGAACACAGTTAGGAACAGCCTTACCTTGCAGCCCTTCTGCTCATCATTCAATGCTCCTTCTGTTCTGCGGGCATCTTCGGCGGTGTCATTCCCATCCCGGCACGCCGCTTCCTAAAAAAGAGGAAAAGAACAGAGAAAAGGCATTAGTAAGCATTCTACAGCTCTTCACTTATTTCTTTTTTTTTTTTTTTAAATACAGTACGAGCTTCATACGCTTACCTGAATTCCAGCCGCTCTGGGGGAACTGTGTCTCCGGAACTTCTCATCCATCTGCGAGGGGGAAAAGATACTCCAGGTTAGCGTGGAAACATCAAGAGACGCTGCATACCGTGCTTACTTACCAGGTTTGTTCTTCATAACCGGCATCCATGCTGACAACCTTGCTGCACCTAAAAGACACAGAAAAAGAACTCAGTTCAATACAAATACTAAAAGGGTGCATCGCGCTCTCATTCACCTTCAGCGCCACTCATCTCAGCAGCACGCCGCAATCCCCGGACGTCGGCCATCATCTAAGAAGGAAAGGAACAAAGTTAGAGAACTGTTCAAAGACTCATTATACTTAACAGTCGGACTCTCGCCCGTGAAGTAACTAGGCACCAACAAGCCCGCATCAGTCAACGTGCCCCTGCGCTGAAAGCAGGACGGAGAGCACACCATCCAAGAAAACAAGGCCCAGTCGCCAGTCGAATGGCCTCCAGGGAAGAGTTCGAGGTCGTAAGAGGCCAGGACCGGCTGAGTGACGTCCCCGTGGATACCAGGTGAGTGTTACACGCATTCAAAATTCTCACGACTACTCACAAATCCATTAACCTCACAGCACCGCCCTATTTCTCAAAAACACTATCCATATCCACCTCAACCAGGCCCACCAGAACCTGCTTTGCCAACCAACTCACTGTTCCGCGCATTAATAGGGCCAAAGCAGGAGGGAAAGGCTTCCCATATCTAGCTCCAAAGCTTTGGAATGTGCTCCCCACTGCACTTAGAGCAGAAACGTCTCTCCCTGCCTTTCGTAAAAACCTCAAAACTGCTCTCTTTAACTAACTGTTCTCTGCCATCTCTCCTCCCCACTACATCCAATCTTCATGCTTTTCAAACGGTCCCATGCAAATTGTGCATTAATTATGCCCGTATGTTTTATATATGTTACTAAGCTCTGACCACTCTTTGTAAGAAGCGCTACGATGCCTTCAGGCTGTTGTGCGCTCTACAAATTTGAATAAATAAATAAACCCACAAACAACAATTTGCCCTTAACTTCCCAATTTAAACAACATCTGCAGATATCAAAGTAGACCGCCAACTCTATTTTTCACCAATGGCAATATCACCATATCATCCAGGCTCCACTACTCTAAGAAGCCCTCCTGCAGTCACCAAATAAGCCCAAACAAGTTTCTCCAACTGCCCACCAAACACTACCTGCTGAAATAGTTGTGGATACATTCTTGGTTGCATGGGCGTATGATACTGCAGTAGTTTTGCCAGTGCCTAGATTCTTGAGTGCATGGCTTATTTTTAACCTATAAAAACATCCTTATATCACTTACATTCCACTCCCCTACCCTAATGAAGCCTCCCTGCATTCACCAGAGAAGCCGCCCGCCCAAGCGATTACTGTGGTGCCCGTGGACTGCCGTGCCCCGCACAGCCTTTTTCCACCTAAACAAACACATAATATCAATCATCTTTCACTCCCCCACCCTTTGCAGCCCCTCTTCCCAACACCAAATGCCCCAACACGTTTCCCAACTCTGTTCCTTACCGGGCTATCGGCAAACATATCACACATTTTTTGAGACCTCCATTTTGCTTGTTTTAAAGCAAGCTACTCACCGTATTTACACCGAATTTACAAAAGCACACTTCCGGGACCAAGCCGCAACTCCTGCTGCAAATTTGGTGAAAATCTGTCCTGCGGTTTCGGCTGTACGCATGAGCAACATTTTTTCCATTGCGTCTATGGAAAAAAACAAAATCTGGGACACTCCCTATAAGTTTGCCCCCCCCCCCCATCTTGACGAAACCTCACCAAACTTGCAAAAGAATTCAGAGTGGGCCATATACATATTTTGTAAAGTTTGCTAAAGATTCGTCCACGCGGAGCGAAGTTATAAGCTTACCATAACTACACGACCGCTACAGCAGGCATTGTAGGGCTGTAGCAGCCCTGTAGTTAGGTTAAATTGCTCAACCCATAGGAAGATCAATTTTTGGCCGGTTTATAACTTTGCCCCCCCCCCCCCCACCAAACTTTGCAAAAAAGTATATGGCCCTGTCAGATTGATCCTGCAAAGTTCGGTGAGGCTTCGTCAAGGGGGGCAAAGTTATAGGGGGGGGGTCCCAAAATTTCAATTTTTTCCATAGACGACATGGAAAAAAAGATTTGCTCATTTCTACAGCCCAAACCGTTGGACGGATTTTCACCATATTTGTGGCAGGAGCGGCGGCTTGGTCCCGAAAGTGTGCTTTTGTAAATTTGGTGTAAATATGTCCATTTGTTTTTTTTTTACAACGGCCCAAAAGTACGACAACAAAAATGAGTGACATCTGGGTTCGATCCGCAGACTCACTTCCCTGTTCACTCCGTGGACGGGCCTTCGATTGGTCCAGGGAGCGATGTGATATCCGCGGACATCTGACTCGCCCACTGATTGGATGGTAAAAAATGTGAGGTTCATCTTATTTTCCGAAACGCCCGCCATGTTGGATCTGCGGACAGCCGCAACTGACCGCGGACGGATCAGTGGGGAAAAAGTCTGGAAAACAGTGTCATTTGGCGTTGGAAAGAGGGGCTTGGAAGGCTGGGGGATTGGAAAAGAGATGTTTTGGGGCTCTTTGTTTAGGTGGAAAAAGAGCGTATGGGTGGTGTGGTAATCCGCAGACATCATGGTAGTCTGCAGACACCGCGGTAGTCCACGGGCAGAGTCTTGGCCGGACAACTTGAGACACACATTTGGGGTCATTTGGTGACAGAAAGAGGGTTTGGGCAGACAACTTGGGCTATTTGATGACTGAAAGAGGGCTTGGGCAGACAGCGTTCATTTATAGATGCAGTTAGATACCAGTTGGCGTATTCTAACTGTTGATAGTCCTACAGGTCAGTTACTAAAAGTTGTAGTCCCTCATAATCAGTACATTCTAAGTGCTATGTTTGAAACAACATTACTGTGTTTTCTGCACAGTTGTTGTTTCTGTTTGCATAATCATATGGACATTGGGAAAAAAATCTACACAGCATAAAAAAAATGTACTATATTTATGTGAGTTTAACTTTCACCTTATGTTTGCTTGGGGTGTGCAGTACTTAAGGGAATGTTTAAAGTGCACTAACTGTTGATAGTTTCACAGGTCAGTGACTAAATGTAGGTTTAAGGAATATTAAGTAGGCCTTTGTTAGATTTGCTGGTAATCTCTGTTTTAGAGTAATGGAAGTGTTGTTGCATTCAAACCAACCATATCTTTTTTAATGTGTGCAGTATAGTGACCTGCAGTGGTTGTGGCACCACTGTGGTAGATTATGCCTACTGTTGTGAAGGTTTTCTTGCTAGTAAGCTTGCAGTTGTTTTTGGTACCATCTGCGTTGTATCTTAAAAGCATTGCTATTTCATATTGGCTATGTGAGTTTATGTGTAAGGTGGTGTGTAAGGTGTGTAAGGTGGAACGATTTTCTGAATTGCAAACAGGACATAATATGCCATGATTTGCATCTTGCACCAACTGCCAAAATGGAATGAATTCCCAATTCGGTATAGATAAATACATAAATGTATAGGTATATTTGTGATTCTGGTGGATCTTCCTGTGTGTTTATGGCGAAGCTTACCATTCCCGCAGTAGTCCAATTCTTGCCTTATTCCTGAGACACTGTAAGTGTTGTCAGGATTGTTTGCTGCTTTTCTATGAAAGAGGAGAATTTGCAAACAACTGGTCTGCACCCTTCAAGTAAATGTTTTGAACAAATGGCAATTGGAATAGTACATTAATTGCTACATTTGCATAGCAATTTACACCAGTCGTGTTGGAAAATTGAAACGGACCAGAGAGTTCTGTGTCTGTGTCAATTGCTGGACCTCCACTCGTTTTTTTAGAAGACATATTTCTGTTTGTTTGTGCTGTTGGATGTGCACTTGCATTTGCACTACATAGCTTTGTGGTTGTGCTACTTGATGGAGTATCGGCTGCTTTCATTTTCTTTGGTGGTACTGTTGGGAGATCTGTTATAAATTCTGTTTGCATTACTTTTCTTTTAACAAGTTTTCCTTTTTGAGGAATAGGGCACATATCGATATGGGGTGTGTAGAGTGCACGTACTCTAGGATGCAAGGAATGTCAGCCTTGACTTTGTTTGCATCAAAATTGACTAGAAATAGTCCTTCAAGTGTACATAGACGTGAAAGTGCTACATAAGTTATACCTTCTTTAAAGTCTGTGCTTTCAATGGCAATCAATGCCTGATCTAGGGTTAGACCTATGTGATTTGTGAATAGTGACTGTATATGCAAGAGACAGAATTTGTCTCTGCATACATGTCTTTGAAAAGAAGGAATCATGCTGTTGAGCTTCCTATCCTTTTAACTTCTGAAAGTTTCTCAACTCAAGGTGGATGTTGACAAACTGAATGTTGTTGTCATGTGGATACGTTTGGAAGCCAACAACTGTACCAATTTCTTCATTGACTAAACCTTGCTCCATGTTAAGGTTACGTTTTACAATTACTCTTCAGTTTAAACACAACGTTAACATTTTCTCCAAACCATCTTTGTTGGAGATACATTTTTGTAAGCTATTTAGTAATGCTGTTGCTTGTTGACACGTAGGGAGTGTCATGCCGTGCACTTCCAGTTTGTCTGTGGAGCTAATATGTACTATTGGTTGCATTTCCTTTTTAACATTGTCTCATTGAATTGAGTACAGCTTGTTAGGGTTGGCATTAAGGACATAAATTTTAAAATGTTTTGTGCTAATTGTTCCATGACTGACACCAGGAGCAGATGTATCACGCCCATGTAGCTCATGTATGAGTCTAATATTTAAGATGGATTGTGCATCTGTAGAAAGAAGACCAGATCAAATGCTTTTTAAAATGTTAGCATAGGTGAGGTCTGCAGACTGACACATGTTTTGAGTTAGTTCTCTGTATTGGAAATGTTGCCAGAGATTTACATTTCCTATGCTTGCAAGTGTGTTGCGGCACTGACTGTGTCCTAAGGTTTTAAAAATAGGTTCACCTGTCACTGGTGTTAATTGTAGGAGATCTCCAAAAACAATAACGTGTTTTCCTTCAAAGAGTTCTTTGTAGTCCGTTTTTAGGACTCCTTGCAATCTGAGGTGAATTAAAGCCAACATTAGGTTGGAACCCATGCTTACCTCATCTATTAGGAGCATTTTCATTTGTTTCAGAATTCTGCGTACTTCAGTAGCAGCTTCTGTTGATAGTTTGTAGTACTCTAATTTGTATTGGTGTTCTACTGGAAGGAGCAGTAGCCGGTGTAAATTAACACCTCCTATGTTGTAGACAGCTAAACCTGTGGGGGCTGTTACAACAGCTGAAAGGTTGTTGTTTGTTAACTTATGCAGGAATTTGTTGATTAATTTAATTAAGAATGTTTTTCCAGCTTTACCACTTACATAGAGGAGTAGAGGTTTATAATTTTGACATCTACAAGTTTTACTTTCATGCTTCAAACCATGTTCAATTTCTTTAGTCACTTCTAGGTAAATGGTAAGTTGCTCATTATTTAGCTGTGATTTCCGCACTGACGAGTTTTCTTCTGATTGTTCATATTTATACATGGTGTTCTCTACTTCAGTCATGGCTATTTCTGCTTCATTTACAATGAGTGGCTCTCCAAGTGGTTCTTGGCTTCCTGTAACAGAAGGATGACTTTCCTCAGGAGTGTCTTCATTTAGTTGTGCTTGAACCTCTTCCTGTTGTTGGCGTTCATTGTCCAACATGTTTTTGTATTGCTTGAAATAGACAGATTGAAGTTTAAGTAATGTCATTTGTTCCAAATGCCTTTTTTTCCTAGAAATATATTCACTTATATAGAATGTGATGTGTTCACTACATTTTCATTGAAATTCCATTAGGACTTATAATTGATTGGGCTTATCCAGCCACAGATAGCGTGCAGGGGACGGGAGTTCCCAAATTGGGAACTTATTCTGTTTCTATTGAAATAGACATTTGTCATTCTGCTTTAATTTGCATTGAATGCAGCTTCAAATGAGTCATGGTTACCTAATAAATCCTCTTCTTTCTCCATGGTTTAAAAAGTTGCAGTAGGACCATGTAGTAAAGTTCTCTATGTCGAGGAGTTTTAAATGATAATTTTATATGATTAATTAGGCTGGGTTTGGTAAGTTTGACTAGGCTTCTTTCACGAGCTGAGACCATGTATTTTGGGCTATGTGGTGCAGGCACCTGTTTTCCAAAGCAGTACTTCTGTTTGGGTAGTTTGTGTCTAAGAAATGTTTTTTTAAAATGTCCTGGCTGTTGGAATCATTTCTGGCTATTGTTTCTGTGGGGGTCATTCCGAGATTGGAGGCAGCCTCCAATACCGGGTCCGGTCTGGCAGAAAGGGGACTTACCGGGTCATTCCGATCCTGGACGACCGGGTAAGTCCCCATTCAGTAAACCATTCCCCATTCCCATTTGAGCCCCCATGGGGAAGGCACTAATAACGGTACCGCAAATTGCGGTACCGTTATTAGCTCCAAGGTCCCTTAACGGGAACCGCAGAGAACGTGTGGTCAGACTACCTGTTCCTGCTGGGACCCGCTAAGGGACCTCGGAATTGGGTGGTAAGTGTTTACTGGCACCAGCATCCTTACCGGTGCCCGTTAACCCTTATCACCCAACTTAGAATGACCCCCTATTTATTAGTAGGATTTCAGCACTCTTTTTCTGGATGTAGCTGGACCAAGGCTTAGCCAGACTATGTGTTCAGATTTGCCATATAAGGCTGTGCCTGTTAAACGGTCTGCAGCTTCGTAGCATCCACATTCTCTATGGGACAGCATTTTTATGCCAAAGCTGCACAAGTTTTGTGATAGTGGTTTGTCAGATGATATGTCATCCCAGAGGTCTTTTACCTCAGTTTTCTCAGCTTTGGTTAGGTAGGATGTGATATATCTTGCAACAGCAGTGGAATTATCTGCAATTATATTGTTTATCTATGTTTGCATTCCACAATAGAGCAATGATTGCATTGTAATCATTTAACGCTATATGTGTTTTTATGCCATTTGCCTTTCACGCTTTGTCTAACAGACAACATCAAGCTGTTTACTTGTCCTTTTGTTGAAAATGTTCTAGGGAAACCAAAGCGGCATTTGGTGTAGTATTTACCTTTGTTTTTATATCCGCGTCAACAGTATTTGCCACACTTATGTTTTTGGAAGTATAAAATGTGTGTACATAGCTCAGTATGTGTGGTTTCTGAAAGGACGTCTCAGGATATGTATTTGTGAATAAACTGCAAAACAGTGGCATCACTGTAATGACCAAATTTTGGAGCATCAATCATCCACAAAGGCATGTGTATGTGTGGTGCTCCTCTGGATTGATATTCTTTTCTCCAAAAGAAGTGTTCCACTTCTCCGAGGGGAGGGAGATTTTTATTACAGATGAAGTACAGCGTGGCAATAAAGCGATGGTGAAAGTATCTTGATACATTTACACGGTCAAGAGAACAGAGTTCTCCTGGTGTTTTTATGTCTATTCCTTTTTTTATTTTGGTTTGCTATGCGTAAGAAGTCGTGCACGTCATCCCATGCATATTCTGCACAACTTAAATAACAAACCATGTGGGTGAGACGAGGCTCCTTATCATACCCCGTACATCAGCGTGACGTCGGAACCAGTATTCTTTTGTACCACACGTTTGCCAAGGGATTTGTGATACTTGACTGCAAAACTTCATCTTTGTCTTTCATCTTTTGAAGTAGTTGTTTGGTTGCAGACATGTTTAAAAAATTGGAGCCTGTCTTTAACGTGTGTGCAACTCTGTAACATAGAGTTGCTAGTTCACCTTCGAACAGGAAGTGGAATATGTATTCTACATTTTGTCTGAATCTGGGGCTTTCAGAATACATTCGTAAAGAGCGATATTCTGATGCTGTTATTTGTGTGGATCTTCCATCATATCTTCCCCCTTTCCTGTAGGAAAGAGTAGAGGAAAGGCACATGCTTCTACACTTTCCTCCCATATGCTCATTGGCGATCCTTTGGCTTGACGCATTTGATATGTTTCTAATGCATCGTTTATGGTGTCTTTGGAGCGTAGTGGGTGAATTGTATGCTGGTCTAAAATATTGGATTGTAATATACAGTATTCTTTTGTCTTATATGTGTGTGCGATTGTTAACAGTGCAGCTAATTATAACATTACATATGTCTTTTGTATTGTTTTTGGTTGCCACCTGAAGTCTTCCTCCATCAGCACCAAAAGACATGCGTCTTTGGATCTAGATTTTAACGATGGATACATTTCATATGTATGTACATTATCCCCATCCCAAAACTGTGTAAGCAACAGACAGCTCCACCATATATGTCCCCAACTTCCCACCTTTCCACACCCCCTTCAGCATTTGTCTGACAGTTTTGGTTGCATTTTCATTAGACGGGCTGGAGTATAATGCCACTGAAACATTAATTTGTACCAAAACTCACAAATTTGGATAGATTTTGTGACTTTAGGGATCGCTTTCCACAGTTGTTCCCAATCTTTATCTAATATCTCTAACAAGGTGATCTGCCACCGGCGTCTATAGCTGATTTCTTTCTTTGCTTTGCCTTCCCCCATACATTTCTGCAAATTTGATATGAGGGCAGAGATCCCCGGATCATGGGTTACAAAGTTTTCTAAGTGCGTGAGTTCTCTGACCGCAGCCGATTTAATCGGTGGGGCTAGAATCCACTGTCTCACTTGAAAGTTTTGAAATCTAGATTTTTTGTGTCGGCTGAACTCCGGTTTACATTGCGTAAAAGCTTTCATTTCTTCCCCTTGGACCATGTCCCTAAGCTTTTCGCACCCTGCCTGTTTCCATTCTTTGACCTGGGGAGAACTGGGGAGAACTGGGGATTAAAGAACAGTGGTGTAATTGGTGAGGGATATGTTGCCCAATTGTGCTTTTTAACTGTAGCATCCCCGATGTCTTCCACTACCGCCATTTTGTTGCTAGCATGTATGTTTGCTGCGCTATCTTGTCTTGGTAGCCATAGTGATTCATAGAGCCTCGGTCCCCCCACCGCCTGTTCCATTTGTACCCATATTTTCCCTGATTCTCCCATAGACCACTCTTTGATTACTCTCAATTGGGCTGCACGATAATATTTAAAAAAATTGGCGAGACCTAACCCTTCTTGTTCTGTCAGAATCATTAACATATTTAAAGCTACCCGCTGAGTTTTTTCTTGGCAGATAAATGCCTAAATGACATTGTGTATTTTGGAATTCTTTTTTTTTAGGGGAACTTTAATTGGTAGCACTTGGAAAATATGTAGTGCCTTGGGAAGGGTTACCATCTTCACTGAATGTATCCTGCCTAGCCGTGAGATAGTAAGAGGATCCCATTTTTTTTTATTGTGTTTCTATTTCTCGCAGTAGATTGGGGTAGTTTGCTGCATATACAGCCTTCAGTGTGGGAGTTATTACTAGCCTCATGAGTCTTATTCCCGTTTGTGCCCAACCAATTGCGTGTCTTCCGGAAGGTCCTGAATTTCTAATGGTGTGAGAGATATCTTCAAAATCTCAGATTCTCAGCATTAATCTTTAAGCCTGCTACCCCGCCAAAGGTTTCCAATTCGTGAGTGGCGTCCTGTAAGGTGTTAATGGGGTCTGTTACCATTACGAGCATGTCCTCCGCAATTGTATCCCTCTTTATTCCCTCTGTCTGTCTGAACTTGGCAAATGAAGGTTCCAAATGAAGTGCATAAAACAAGGGCGATAGGAGGCATCCATGTTTGGTTCCCCGATGTAGATGTATAGGGTGGGATGTATGACCATTTATTAGTAATCGTTTGATAGGGTTGTTATAATTAGCTTTAATCTTTGCCAAGAAGAGGTGAAAAAAGGAAAGACCATTCCACACGGTCAAAAGCCTTCTCAGCATCTATAGAGACAAGGACTGCAGGGATCTGCTTCTTTTCCACTTTTTCTATGATATGACATACTCTGCGAATATTGTAATGCGTCTTTCGACATTTTATAAAACCTGTCTGGCCTGGATGTATAAGTGTAGGTATATGATATACTAACCGGTTGGCCAGAATCTTTGTGAAGATTTTTGCATCGATATTGATCAATACAATTGGGCGGTATGACCCACAGATTGTCGGATCATTACTGGGCTTAAAGGGGTAATTTGGCCTGTTTGTGTTAATGAGTTGTAAATGAGTTGTATAATTTGGTCAATATGGGGACTAATACAATATGAAATGTTTTATAGAACCTAGCTCGGTATCCATCTGGGCCTGGTGATTTGTTTAGGGGAATTTCCCATATGACCTGAGCCACTTCTTCTTGAGTTATGGGGTGTTCTAATGCTTGAGTTTCCATTGCTGAAAGCTGTGGAAGATTGACCGCTTCTAAATAATCTTTCTGTAGAAGTGGTTCCGGAGCTTCAGATTTATACAAATTGGTGTAAAAGGAGTGGAACTGTGCAAGAATGCTCTGGTATTCAGATGTAGTCTCCCCCGAGGATAATTTAATTAGTTGTATAATCCTTGAGGCTGCACGTTGTCTCGGCATGGATGCTATTTTTTATTTGCTTTTATATAATAATTTTGTCTTAAAAGAATATGGGCTTTTTCGGTCTTCTTAGCTATATGTAGATTTAATTTTCCAGCTATTGTTCTATACTTTTTCCGAATTGCAGGACCCGAATCAGTTTCCATCCTTTTCAATACTAAAGCTAGTTCCTCTTCTAGTTCTGATTCTAGGGCCATACTCTGCTTACATCTATGAGCCACTGCTGTTATTAGAAAGCCTTGCAATGTTGCCTTAAATGCATCCCAGACCGTATTCAGTGACATTATCCCTTCACGATTTAGATCGAAATATTCTTTTATTTGCTGCGTAATTTCTCCCTTGACCACTTGGTCCTGCATTAATGTAAGTGGAAACCTCCAGGGCTAAAGAGTGTGTCTCTCTTTCACAATGTTGAGATCTACAATAATTGAGGCATGATCAGAGAGGGAGATGGTGAGGACCTCTATTTTCATGACAAAGCCTAGTAATGAGGTGGAGATCCACACATAATCTATACGAGAACATTTCCTATGTACATGCGAGTAAAAGGTATATCCTTCCTCGTCCCCCTTCATGATAAACCAAACATCTATGATAGAAAGATCCACAAGTTGTTTTTTCAGGACCTTTGATGGGGAAGCTGCAGCATACCTCGTCAACCTACTTCGGTAGCGATCATGATCCCATGCTAAATTGAAATCCCCCAATAACATTAATTCAGCTTCCATAAAAGATTCCAGTATCCCTGTGATATGTTTCAGAAAACCTTCTTGGCCAGTGTTTGGAGCATATAAGGATGCTACTGTGAGTTTCTTAGTCCCATACTTCAAAATGACAAATACATATCTACCCTCTTTATGAGTTTTGGTGTGAATGATTTGGAGCTCTGATCCTTGTTTTAATGCTATAAGTGCCACCTTACATTCAGTATTTGCTTGTAATATTTTTGAATACTGACGCAGCCAAAGTCTTCCCCTATCTACCTTTCGGATATGGGTTTCTTGAAGCACCACCAAATCCGGTGGGTGACGCCTCAAGAAGGACTCTACTTTCCTACACTTCTGCGGGCTGTTAACATACATTCCACGACGGGCACTTGAATTGTGTTTCATTTTTACATTATACCATAGAATCAGCATATACAGATTATTTTTTACCCCAAAATCATAATCATCTTTCTGCTGAATGAGCAGTTATCCCTCCCTTATCAACTTGTCTCCCCAAACCCTACAATTCCCTTAACATTCCCACCATTTTCCTCCCACCCCTCATCCCCCATCCTATTACCCTTCCCTAAAACTATTTCCTGGTGTGAGACACAATACCTATTGTATCCCGGGAGCGTTGGTTCCAACTGCGACTCATCTACTGTTCCAGGGTTGTGTGCAGAGAGTCCTAACTCCCCCATCTGTTACCTGAACAGATGGATAGCAAGATGTCGCTGTCCTTCCGTGCTTCCTATCGGCTGCTTATTGTCCAAATAATATTTACTAATGAGATACAATTATGCCTGAGATTCATCTTCCTATGATGTTCCAGATTTGTAGATTGGGCCTTTTAGTCAGGCTCTCCCGTCTTCTTTTCGTGGACCCCATGCAAATCTTCTTTTGTCGATCCATGGAGGACCATTCCCCTTTGTTCGAGAGCGCCTCCAGTCGATCTATGGAAATGTGTCTCCCATCCTGGAGTCCAGCCTGTATAGCTTCATCGATGTGCAGTAGTGCCATGCCTGATTCCTTCGAAGTTATCCTTCGTTGCTTTCCTTCCAGATTGAAGAGTAGGCCAAAGGGGAAAGTCCACCTATATATTATGCCCTGTGCCTGCAGAGTTTTTACAATGGGGTGCATCTCTCTGCGTTTTTGAAGAGTCAGTCTAGATAAATCTTGATAAAGTTGAATCTCTGCCCCGTTATGTTTGCTCAAGACGGCAGATATCACTACCTTTAATATCAGTTCTTTTTGAGGGTATAATGCGCAGGCAGATAGTATGTACCTTGGGCGGGTGCCTGGTTCCAGTCTCTTAGAACCTATTCTGTGTACCCTATCCAGGAGGATATTGGCATGATCTCTTTCGGCTATAAGGTCTGCAAAAATTCTGGTAATTGTTTCCTTCAATTCTGCCTGCGTCACTGATTCTGGAAGGTTTTTGACCCTTATATTAGAATAACAAGAGAGATTCTCTAGGTTGTCATATTGCACTTCGAGGTTGTGTGTCATTCTAGATAAATCTTCCAAGGCAATGTGTGAGAGGTTCCTCCCTTCTGTCAATTCCTGTATGGCTCGTTCATTAGTGTCCACCCTTTCTGCCAATGTCGATATTTCTTTGCTAAATTCAGCCAGTGAATTTCTAATTTCTGAAGGGAAAGTAGGGAATTGCAGCTGAAAAGAAGAGGTAAATGTCTTGAAATTCTTGGAAGCTCTTGATAAAGATTTCTTTTGATGCTGTCGTATCTGGTGCCCCCGGTAGTATCTCAGGTGTTTCTTGTGATTTGGGTTTCATCGAGGGTCCGGATGAGCTTTTACTGCTTGCCCAAAGCGTATCCAGGAATTTGGGTTGCTTTTGCAGGGAGGCAATGTGTCTTGGTTGTGTGGATTTCTTCCTAGTGCCAGACAGATCTCTTACGGTTAGTTATCAGGATATTCACTTGCTTTCGATATAAACCTCTCTTTAACTAACTCAATATTGAGATAAACACATTGATCTGATGGCAGTGCCATTTATTTGGCAAAAGGAGAGATCAAATTAAGCTACCCAACCAAGCGACCTTTATTTCTCTGTTTTCTAAGTGTCTCCTACCTCTCAGCTAGTCTTTCTTATTTTGTATGTTTCTCACAAGTCCCCGGTGTGTATGCCCTCTTGTTGGGCCTTGTGGTTAAAATAAAATAGGTTAATGCGCTAATTTAGTTGCAGTGTTTCAGCTTGGGTGTTCAGACTCTCCCCCTGCATACTATAAAGTATGTGGCATGGTGTATTTCCTATAACTGGTTTATGCTGGTCATTTAGGCGTAGGAAAGCTATTCCACCTCGGGCGATAAT
Source organism: Ambystoma mexicanum (assembly GCF_040938575.1). Lineage (NCBI taxonomy): Eukaryota > Metazoa > Chordata > Amphibia > Caudata > Ambystomatidae > Ambystoma > Ambystoma mexicanum. Next base: position 969,576,104 of record NC_090936.1, on the reverse strand, counting down.
GGCACAGTCCCACTGGGCCCCCTACTGTGCTGCTTACCCGTAGATGTAATAGTGTAGGTTCAGGGCCTGCTCAATGTTTTGTTTTAACAAAACATGCCTTCAATGCCCATTTGATCCATCACAAAATGGTTGTCGATCATCAGCCTCCCAGCTCCTTACTGCTGATGTGGTGTTGTGTGCTCTTGGGACTAGGCCCAAAATTGTCCTTCAGCAATGGCGAGAGGCTAGTATGCTTACTAGGGAGGGAGTCGTGACCGTTAGCTTTCCAGAGAAGCATTCAGCAGTTGCAAGAGTTCTGGGTGTGTCCCTCTCGTTCCGCTCCGCTATCCCAACAGAGTGTTTGTAATTTCCACATCAGGGATTAGAGATGAAACGATAGGAATGCCACTGATGTGTTCGGTCGAATATATGAGGCTGTGGGGGGGAGCTTCTTCCCCTGTTGCCATAGCAAGATAACAGGGCGTATCCCTCACTGTCTGCGATCCAGCCCCAGCAATGTTCTTATGAATCCCATGTCGAGGATTATAGATGGGATGAGGGAGATACCGCCAACACTTTCACTGTATTGCATACGTTGACAGGCGGTTTTTTCACCTGTTGCTGCTTGACTTGGCTGCGATATCGGGACAGAGTGAGTTCTTCTGCGTCCTACTTATTTATCCAATTATTTTATTTATCATTTGTATAGTGCAGCAAGCCCAGCGGCATCTAGGTGGCGGCCATCTTGGAATCCCTAACTTTGTTTAAGTCTACTAGTCGTTGCCAAATTTTTTGTCACCATTAACTAGGATAATCAGAGATTGATCTATTAGCCGTTGCAATCCTAGAGTTTGTACATTTTCGTTAAGATCTAATGGCAAATATAATACTTTGCCACAAATGCCTTTTAATAATTCAGAATGAGGCAATTTGGCTGTTTTAGGTTGAAGGTGTATTATAGCTTGAAATGGGTGTACTGTTTGGATTATGATGCTTTCATACAAATTAAGCTGTTGCAGAGGTTTTGGAAGTGGGAATATTTCCAAGTTATTAGTGACAGCACGCGATGGCATTTGGTTATTATCAAGCTTTGTATTGCAGTATGTGCAAAGTATTGAGGGGTAACCTATTTTGTATTTATTTTCTGTTATAAGATATAAAGCTAATTGGAACCATTGGGATTCCTCGCAGTCCTCTATTTTGTAAGTCATATCTACAGTTTGTGTGCTCTTTTTATAAAAAGTTCTGTGACAACACACACACATACTTGGTTTGGTGCTTCAGCAGATGTACTTTTAAACTTTGCTATTTCTTTTTTGTACGTGTTTATAACAAGATTGGTGTTTGTAAGGTTTTTGCTAATGTTCTCTAAAGTTACTGAATTTTCTAAGTCATCTTCACTTCCAAAATATTTACTTTGGATGTGTTCTATTTGTTGAAGGAGTTCTTTGGCTGTTCCATGGGTACGACATCCTTTAATCGCGGGATGTTTTTTCGCTGGGTTTTTTGCTGCAAATTTATTTCCAAAAAAACCATTGAATTTTTTAGGGGGGTTAGTAAATTATATATATATGGGGTGTGGGTGTTTGGGAATAAATACAAATTAAAGAAAATGGGGGTTTTGGGGAGAGCCCCCCCCCCCCAAAATAATTTAAAATTTTTTATGGGTTTTTTCATTAAAGAAATCACGGTAAAAAACCCCACGAAAAAACATCCCGGGATGAAATGACATGGAACCATTCCATGTAGGAGAATGTTATTAAAATGTTGCATTTGTAAAGCAGGTCTTTTTGCACAGTACAGTCTCTGCAGAAGATTCTGTATAGTGGAATAGTGTGTTCCTAACATTTTGATGTGGTGGAAGGTACTTTTGCAAGCAGTTCCCAAAATGCAGGCTAATGAATATCCTTGCAGTCCTCTGTAGTTGCGCACTGGACAGGAGTCCATGGTTTGTAAAGTTTTTATTCTAATTTTGTCTTTTACTTCCACATAGTGATTGAGGAATTGTCGTAAAGATTTGAAGGATTGTTGCCGTACGTTACACATTGAGCTGCATGGCCATTTGTAGACTGGACGAATTGGTTGAGTGAAAGGAACAGTTGATTGAAAGTTTGTTGGGGATGTTTTTTCGATAAAAGTTTCTTGTGCCATAATGGTGTTTTCTAGCATTTCATACCCTCAGCCATTACTATGTATGGCCATTGGGTTTTTATGTTCTTGTTTACAAGCCTCTTCATTGAAATATGGGTCTGTGCTGCTTGTGTTAATCCATTCACTTTCACAGAAGTTTGAAAAGGTATCTATGTTGACATTGCGTATGTTTAAAAATACTTTTTGTAATTCTTTGATTAATTTTGTTAGAGGTTTCATTCTGTTTAAAATTAATATAAACAATTTTCTTTTGAGCAGAATTGCGCTGTCAATTAGAGTTTCCAGGATTAGTCTTCTGCTGTAATTTTTAAGGGTAGACAGTGACTTTTCAGCTGTTTTCATAAGATTGTGAAGTACTCTACAGTGGAAAATATTTAGTAAAATAAATTTTTGGGAATACTTAACTGTGTCTACATTAACATTGTTAGATATAGTGATATGGTCAGTTTTCTTCTTTATACATTTTTTAAAACATTTTGTTTTTGGAAGAGGGGGCCCTAGTTTTTTTTTAGTGGTTTCTGGTTTAGTTTTGTTGACTGACTGTATTAGCAGTTTTGTTTGAATGTTTGCTATAAATTCTGTTAGAGGTGGATGAGTATTTTGCATGCTTTTACTGTTATCTGCTCTATTTCTTCTTGGTTTTCTACAGAGTTGCATTTTAGTAGGCATTCTGTTCTGTCTGTTGGAGGAAAAAGGAAAGTGTGGGTTTGAAAGTTGTGGAATATATTCGCGTGTATTGTGAATGAGTGTGTGAATATGATGGCAGACATAAATAGAGGGCTGTGTGATTGTGCAATGGGCTGCTAGTTGTGGTTGGGAAGGTTGTAAGAGTCGCTGTGTGTTGATGTGTGAAGGGCTTGGGTTAGTGCGTAAGAGAGTGGTAGTTTCAATGAATAAGTAAGGATATTACAATGTTTTCAGGATAGTGGGTGTTATAATAATGGTGTTTAGATGAGAATACAAAGGGTGTACATGTTGATGTGTAATGAATAGGAGTGAAATAAATATCATTGATTTGAAAGGAATTTTGTAGGCTGCTATGCGGCTAATCTATACTGTACGAGTACCCGAAAGAATACTACTACACTATTGCACTTACTTTGTAGGATGTGAAGAGTAGTTTTCTTCAGGTTGTTGTCTACCAAGAGGTTGTTCATTTCGAAAGAACATTAGTAGGTATATATCGTAATGGTGGAGTAATTTTAGTACACTAAGACATTATTTATGAATGTAGGAGGAGCTGTTGGGAAGAAGAGTTAATAACATTGGACCTCATTACAAGTATGATGGTAACCCTGCCGGTGCTTCAAACGGGTTGCTACCCGATTCCTAATCATTTTTCGGCACCTAGCTTCCTGGTGCCACCAGAACATTACAAGTCCTGTTGGCCTGGAAAGTCAGGTGCCGGAAAATGTAAGTCCCTACTCCCGTGGAGTCACATAGGACTCTACGGGAATGGGGACATGGGAGCACTGGCACCATTGCTAATGGGGCAGGTGGTCCCGTGATAAGTATTCCTAACAGGGCCACAGCAAGAAAGTGTGACTTTTTTATACAATGGAAAATGCTGAGCGTTTAAAAAGCGGTGCTTTTTGGGAGGCTGTACATGAAAGTTAAAAAATGGTTTTGTGGATTTATAGCAGCACTGTGCGTAACCTTTTTATAAAAAAAGAAATAGAGGTGGAAAATATTTGTAGAACACTTTTATGTGGCTCTTGTGTGAAGGTTTATTGTGTCGTCAGTTCGAATGTGTAGTTGCTTAATAAATGATGGTTCTTTTGTTTGTATTGTGGGAGTTGTAGTTGCACAATTTGCATTAGAAAGGGTGCACGACAAGTCCCAGAATGCAGAGAAAAATCGAGGAGCCAATAAACAAGGACAGATTGAAAAGGGTAATGTTAGCAAGAATGCATGTGCGTGAAAGTTAATAAAATTGCACACACTGAGTGTTATTTCAAAATGTTGCAGGGATCGGTTCCATTTTCTTTCATTTATTTTTTTAAAATTACACACACTACTGCTGTAAATGTATACATGCATTTATTTGTTTGACTTGAAATGGTGCTGAAATAAAAATTTCTAAACGCATTGCATTTTGCCATTTTTAATTCCATGTACATGCCATACTTTAGTAACATGCATGCAGTTTTCGTTTTAACTTTGCATTGTTGGAGTTTTAGTGCAACTTTATTAGTGGGAGAAGTGGTATTCAAAGTGACAGAATGAAAGAAAAAATAACACTTGGTAGATTATAATGGGTCATATTGGCAAGTATGCATGTACTGTTAATGTATTGAACTTTCACACATGAACTGTCACTTAAACATGCTGTAGACATGTTTTGAATGTGGTTTTCTTTTCTTTCACAAAAAAGCCACACAGTGCTGCTGAAATTGCAAATATGTATTTTTAAACTTTTATGAAAATGCTCATTAAAAGAAATCGTTGCAAGCACACAGCATTGTAAGTAACTGCCACTTGATGTCAGGAGGTGGGACAAACGGGAGTATGATTTTTGAGTAGGTTAATGCAGGATAAGTGGTAGGAACCCTGTTTATATGCATGTGTAAAACAGTTGGAAATATAATTTTAAAAATATAAGCATAGCTGTACTTTGTGTTGATAGATGCCGATGTGGTTGAATCTGCAAATAGAACCTTGGAGATTTTTATAGTAGTGTTTGATGCAGGTGCTTGTGAGTAACAGGAGACATGTTCTCTGAGAGTTCAACAGTACATCTGAAGTGCTGAACTCAGATGACAGAGTTAGATGTAGAGTTTATGGATGTGATTGGTGGATGGGTTTGTGACTGCTTGAAAGTAGCCAATGAGGGAGTGCTCCAAAGATTATAGTGGAAAGGGAAGAAGGGCTGCTCTGTGTTAAGGGGTCCGCGGACCACCATTCTGCTGGATGGTGGACATAATTTTTTCATTGATGGCATGACTTTTACTGATTGTGGTAATGCAATCTTTCTTGAAAACATTCAAAATGCACTCAGAAAGTTCCTGTGAAAATGATGTAGTTCCTGAGTGCATGTGAGTAGTTGTAGGAAAATAAATCTGAAAAGCCCCAAAATAAAATCCAAACTGAAAAAAAGGTTCTTTTGAGAGCCACCACTAAAGAGTAAATAACTTACGTTGCGTTTAATTTCGCTCCATAACCCCTTCAATTGGACGATCTGTCTGTGAACACTGCGGTAGTCCGCGGAGAGTACATGCCACATCTGGGTCTTTTGAGGGTGCCAGGAATGGAAATGAGACTGTGCAGCCCAGGGGATTAGCCAATCAGGTTTCCTGGGAGTGGTACACAAGGAGAGACTCTGGCAGAAGCTTTGTTTGTTGAGAGGACTGTAGATGGTAGGCACATTGTATGGATTTTGGGGGACTCGTGGATCCATTGGCTGAAGGTGTATGCAGAGCATTGTGGAGTGGCTGAACATCTTGGATTTGATGATGTTCATGTCCAATGGTATGGAGTGCGTGACATGAAGTGGGTGAACTTGCTCCCATTTTGTGTAAATATGGTCACACTGCAAAATCAGGACATTATCATTGTACATTGTGGAGGGAACAGTTTAGGGTATGTCACTGGAATTTCACTGCAGTTTACAATGAAGGAGACATTTGGCAAATTGAAGGAAATGTTCACGAATTCTAGACTGATTTGTTCTCGCATTGCCCAGAGACAGACGTGGATGTGCTTGAGTTGATTTGGTCCAGAAATGGAGATAGCGAGGCGCAATGTCAACAAGGCTGTCTGTGCATTTTTGGGAGATGTTGGCATGACGTCTTTCCATAATGAAAAGATTAAATTTGACATTGCCAATATTTTCCGCAGTGATGGAGTACATCTTACCGATGCAAGTAATCAGCTTTTTCTGCAAAACATTCAAAATGCTTTGAAGCACTTTTTGTAAATATAGAAAGCATTTTCCAGTAGGTGAAAAAAAATACATGGAAACACAGGGAAAACAAAATGCCTACTTTTTTGCAAGTTTCAGAAAAAGTACAGTTTAATAGAATGTTGTTTATTTTACTTTAAAAATTTTCAAAAAAACTTTTTAAAACAAAAATTACAAAAAAAGTTATTTTCAGAGCCACCAATTTCCCACGCGAAAGAGTTAAATGTTTTTGATGCCACCACCACACACATTATTTGATGTCCGCGGACTACCGTGCTTTCTGTGGACTCCACCGGCTGCATAGGGGCTTGTAACTTTTTGGGGTGCTTCTATTTTTCAACTGTGAAAAGTGGCTCAGTGTTTTATGTTTCTTTGGCTTTTTTGCAGTAGAGACAAGGGAGGGGAGGGAAATGAGCGAAGGGGCACCAACCACTGGGACAAAGGGGCAGGTGGAGAGAGGAAGATGTTGGGTGGGCCTTATTCAGGTAGGTGACAGTGTTTCTCATGCTCCTTGACCGTGGCCTCGAAAGCACTCCGAAACTGCTCCCCCCTGCAGAGCGGTGTGTCACAGTACATGCACAGCACTATCACCCTCGGAAGGTAAGGGTCGACTGTGTTATGGATGGCCTGGGAGGCTTCCGCTGGGATCCTCTGCCCCACAGGAGTGTCCCTTGTGGCGACAGGAGTGGATGATGAGGATGAGATAGTCGGCGTCAGCCTACTCGTCCCTTCGAAATGTACAACCTTTCACACTGCTCCCTTGTGATTGGACCTGAGGTGACGCTGCATGGAGGTGGTCCCGTAGGAATACAGACCTGGTTTTCCGTGACTGAGTACAACCTTGCTCTCTGTTTGTTTGTGTGTTTTATTATTTCTATATCGCACCTTAACCCGGAGTTATCTGGGCGCTTTTGGCATATGCACATGTTACAGGAATACATATAGAATTACACATGATACAGAAATACATATTGAAATACACATGTTACAGTTGAAGTACAGAGTTACATAATAGAGAAGTCATACAGAATTGCACATAGTACTGAAGTCAAATTATATACATTGTGCAGGCGACAGTTAAGTACAATGCAGTATACAGAGCAAGGGTCAACTGAAGGATCCAAGGTATAAGGCATAGAGTTAGTGATTCTCAGTTAGCCATTTAATGGACTTACTTTTGAAGCTTGAGAAGGAGTTGGTGGTTTTCAAGAATGTGGGGAGTGAATTCCAGAGCTGAGCAGCCAGGACTGGGAAGTTACTCCCCCCTGACATTTGTAGTGTGTATCTTGGTACTAGCAAGCTGAGGGTGTTGGAGGACCTGGTAACTCTAGTTGATGATCTGAGGTTAAACCTATCTGTTAGGTAAGGAGGAGCTGCCTGTTTGAGAGATGTATGCGTAAGGAACAATTGTATGCAGATAATGGCATTCTGGGAGAAATGGGCTGCTAAGGCAAGGTGATTGCAAAGTACTTTATGGTCGACCAAATCGAAGGCCGCCGATAAGTCTACAAATAGAAGCAGGACCATTTTCCCATTGTCCTTAAGTTCATCTATCTGAGCTTTTAAGTCAATTAGTGCTGTTTCGGTTCCATGTAGGGGTCTAAAACCGGATTGTCGCGTAAGATATTCCTGGATTTGTAGGTAGGCTACCCTGTCCAGTATCTTCAGTAAGAAAGGGACTGTGCTAATTGGCCTATAATGTGTGGGGATGGTGGGATCTAGAGATTGTTTTTTAAGAAGGGGTAAAACCCATGATTCCTTTAGATTGTTTGGTACTGTACCGGTTGTGAATGATGCATTGATTAATTTAGAGATGAACGGAGCCAAGTCTCTAGCAGCATCTTTAATTATTTGTGCTGGCCAGCTATCGCCGTGGCAATTTGATGGTTTCAGGGAGGCTATGATTTTTTGTACCTCAAGTTCAGAGACTTTAGAAGATTTAAAGTCTTGGGCGGGTTTGGTGGTGGTCTTTGAGTTATTGAGGTGAGTACCTGACTTTTGGAGATTTAGGCGTTTTCCCTGGATTTTGGCTTGTAGGGTGGCAATTTTTTTTGGTGAGAGCATCTTGAATGTTTGTCCTTGACGCAAGGGTCAGTCGGCGTGATAGGTGTCTTCATCTCTTTGAGAATGACGAATAACTCTTTGGTGCTGGAAAAGGCTTAATTTATTCTGTTATTATAAGAGTCTCGTTTTGTGTGGATGATTTCTTCCTTATATTTCGCTGATAAATTAATTAAATTAGTTTTGTTCTCTGTGGATGGGAGGTGCTTCCAGATAGATTCTAGTTTTCTTTTTTCAGCATGTAAACGTTTTAATTCTGGGGTGAACCACGAGTTCAAGTGAGCCTTTGGTTGCCTTTGCGCAGTTTGAGAGGTGGGATGGTGTCGAGAGCTTTAGTCACGGAGGAGTTGTATGTCTCGGTTAATTTGTTGGGGTCCTTGATTCCCTCAAGGGTGTTTAGTATGGGGATCACAAGTGGCAGGATAGCGTCCACCGTAATGTTACGTTTATTCCTTGTAAGGCCGGATGGTGCTATCAAGTTCTGTTTCGTTTTTTGGGTGTTTATTGAGAGGGTGAATGATACTAGGTGATGGTCTGTTCAAGATTGGGGAATGATGGATGTAATTTTAGTGTTGCAGTTAAGGTCAGCTACCCAGTCAAGGGTTCTGCCTTTACTATGGGTGGGTTGGGAGGCCTGAAGGTTAAAGCCTTGTTCTTTGATCGTATTAGCAACAGAAAGTGCTTGGTGATCGTTCGGGTCATTCAGTCCTAGATTGAAGTCACCTAATAGTAGCATTTGGGGGGATATTTTGATATTCTCATTCTCAGTCATTAGCAGCAACAAATCTTCCTCAAAGGTGCCAATGGGCCCAGGGGGTCTGTATACTAGTTGGATGGTTAAGGTATGGCAGTTGTCGATAGGTATTTTGGCTGTTAGTAGTTTGCAGGATGGGAGTTTGAGGGGCATATCTAATCTAAGATCTAGGTTGGATTTAGCTATGATGGCAATTATGTCTCCTCTGGCATCTGCTCTGTCAGCTCTTACAATAGTATCATTATCTGGTACAGCGAGGAGGAGAGATGGACCTGCTGCTGCATGTAGGCAGGTTTCTGTAATAGCCAAGAAATCTAGGTTGTCGGCGGTGATAAGATCAGCAATGTCCGTTGCATGCGCTACTAGCGACCTGACGTTAATTAGCGCGCCCCTGGTAGTCTGAGTACAGACTTTGTTGAAGGCTATATTTTGTATATTCTGTTTGGGTAACTTGTTCTGGTTGGTTACGTTTTTGTATGAGACTTTTCTAGGTTCTGTGGGTTTGGTGGTGGTATTGTGCAGCAGATTAGCGCAACGGGTATCTGGGATCTGGTGCTACGTCTAGTGCCCATTCTGAGGTTTCTGTTTATGATAGGGCATGGGCGAGTAGATGGTGCAAGATTGGTACAAGTACCGTTGTCATTGTGTGTAGCGGAAGGAAACTGGAGTCTGGTACCTAGTCTGACATTCCTGTTAGCAGTCAGTTAGGGCTGACTGGTGGGCAAGTACACAGTGCAGGGTCCATTGGGGGTGCAGAATAGGTATGGTTGGTGGATGGATCTCACTACTCTGTGGGCCTAAGGTTGGGAGGTTGTGGTGCAATTTAAGCTTAGGTAGAAAGTAAGTTGTCCTGATGGTTGAGTTCCCTAAACTGAGATTAAGCGCAGGTAAAAATGGTGGGGCCTTGATTTCTTTAGATAGGATGCCAATGGTTGGCCTCAAGTGGTAGACGGAACTTGCACCACCTGTAGTAATGCGAAGCTGGCTGATCGCAATAAGAATGCCTACTAGAGGTGGGAACAGGGCGTACATAGTACTAACGATCCCTTAGTTACAATGGTGGGTGTGAAGCTCTAAGTTAGTGTAGGGTACTGTATCTTCTTTGCAGATACAGTGCTGATGCGATAGGATACTAGATATCTTGGCGAAGGTAGTCAAAGGTGGCCTCATTTAGGGGCAGTGGAAAAGCCTGTGTCGCTAGAAACAGTTTAAGGGCTTAGTCACTCCAATATATTCAGAGTTGATAGTCAGTGAAGTACCAGAGCAATGTGTGAAGCAGCATACAATGCCAGATACAGTGGAGAGTAACACAAATGTAATTTGAACCAGTGCATTAAATCTTGTCTGCCCGAGCCTTTGGTACATCCCCAACGGTGGTAAAAAGCTGCCCAACCCAGGATTCACGATGGGAGCTGGATAGTGGGACTTCAGTATCTCATCCTCATCTTCCTCTTGATCCACTTCTGTATCACAACGCCTGTTCCCCACTCCAGGCCCTCCAGATGCTGGTGGTGGTGGGGCAGCTGCAGTGGCCATAGTAGATGCCATTATGGTCTCTGACAATCACAGAAAAACCAGCAGGTGCTCCCCCCTGGACAGCTAGATTGAGAGGAAGGAGCAGTAATGGTTGGGTCCCTTTAGAGGGGCTGTCCGCGGGCGGACGGCGCGACTTTCCACGGACTATCGAGCCACAAATAGGGCTTAAAAAGTTATCAAAAGTTGCCTGATCAACTAAGACACGGTTGTCCAGGGACACGACGGCTGTCCTGCGGACACCTATTGGGCAGGAGATGATCTGCGCATGTGTGCCAGTGTCCGCAGGAGAAGGGCAGCATCCCGCACTAATTAAAAGTGTGACACACGTGCGAGTGGACATGTCCGGACAGGCGCAGTCGGCAGGGGTACAGTGAGATCAGGTGTGCATGCGTGCCAGTGTCTACAGAACAGGGGCAGAGTCCCTGGGCTAATTAAAAGTGCGATACGTGCAAGCGGACATGTCCGGACAGGCACAGTGTCCGGGAGCACACTCCAAATTTAGCTTTTAAACACACACAGATATTTATTGAGAAAAAAAACATACATTCAATTAGGAAAGAGTTGGGGAATCAGAATGGGAAACATATATGGGAGAATTGGGATTTCCTACACAATTTTCATGAGGGGAGTAAGGGATTGAGGTTTCATCATAACGTCTTTCTTTTAGGGAATTTGATGGGGATGATTGGTTGGGAAAGGGTGAATGGGAACAGGTACAAGTCTGGCAGTGCTATCGAACATTTTCCTTCACATGATTTTTCACAAATGTCATCAACTGCATAAAACTATTAATTAGTTCATCCACTTATGCTGATAAGTTCATCAGTTCATTCTGTGCATTTGAAGTTAAAGGGCTGCCTGTGCTCATCTTCAGGGGTACTCAACTGTAATTCGGGCCTGGTTTCCGCATTCCCACTATGTACTGTTAAAAATAAAACCATGTTTTAGTGATATCTCAACAAATTACATCACTGTTTCTGCTTTAAAAAATGCATTCTGTACCATTACAGCTGTTTTCTTCAGTCATTTCGTCATTGGGGAAATGTTCCTCCAACCATTTCAGTGTGCTTGCCATTTCTGTTCAAAGAAAACAATACTGCTATTTCTTTACAGAAAGAAATACAGTGTACTTACTATCTTCTAAGGGTTTCTTCTGGAATAACTGCCATGTGCTTGTCAGTGTGTAAGCAAGGTTCCACTGAGGTGATACTTTTAGGTATACAGTTAAGCTTTGTTCTTGGTGCATTCCATTATGTTGTGCACCCTATGAAAACATACTTGTGGTTTCTCAAGTACAGAATTCCTATAACTATTTATTTTTGGATGTAGTACATATATCTCTTATTGTTTCATGTATATGTCTTTGCCCGTTGCAGGATACAACAATGTAAGGTAACCCCTGTGCTTTTGGGCAGTGTGAATGCTGTCCGAAGTCTGCGGACATTTGCGCGGTCTCTGGACTCTGAATCTATCACAATGGGCCAGGGGTTAAGGGGGTCAGTATGATGTAAGGAGAATAATGGAGTGCATCCTGGTAAAAACACATGAAATTCAGTGAAAACACTTTGTTAAAGGGACGTTATGGTTAAGTTGTACTAATGAAAACCTATCAAATTCAGTGAAAAAACTTTGTTAAAGAGACGTTATGGTTAAGTTGCACTAATAACAACCGAAAACAAATTCAGCGGAAAAACTTTGTTAAAGGGATATTATGGTTACCATCTCTTTCCCTTTCCCTCAGCAGTTTCTCCATATTCTCTCTTTGCAGAAACTCCCTCATGCTTCTCAGAAGGTAACCTCTGATGTTCTGTTTCTTGCTTCAGGTGCTCTCCGAGCCGTGGCGGCTCTCCACCAGCCAGACTCCTCAGCAGCAGATCAAATTGTTTGATTTGGAGAAGTACCCGGACCACGTCTCCTCAGGGGGTGGTTTTGGACCGGTGAGATGGGTTCTCTGATGAGGGGAGGTTTTGCACTGTGGACCCTATGCTCCTCCTCACCACTGTGTCTAGTTCTTGTTTTCTGCTTCTATGCACTCGCCTCTATGTGTCTTTATTTCTTTCTGTGCACCTTGCTTTCTAAGCTTTCTGTGTCTTCTCTTTCTCTGCCTCTGTTACTTCTTTCCCGTGCCTTCTTTTCTGCCCCCATACACTTGCTCCTCTTTGTGTCATCTTTCCTTCTGGTGCCCCCATACTGTCTATCCTTTCATTGTCCGTCTGTCTCATTCTTATCTCTCCTCCTTGTGCCATCTTCTCTTATGTTGCCTGCATGCCTTCTTATTTTTCTGTGTCTTTTGTTTCTCTGCCTCTATTCTTTTTTCCGCTCTGTGTCTTCTTCTCTGCCCCTCTACACTTACTCCTCTTGGTGCCATCTTTGCTTCTGATGCCCCCATGCTCTCTCTCCTTTCAGTGTCTTTCTGCCTCATTCTTCTCTCTCCTCATTGTGCCATTTTCTCATAGGTTGCCTCCATGTCTTCTTATTGTTCTGTCTTCTTTTCTTTCTTTGCCTCCAAGCTGCTTCTCTGCTCTTTCCCTATCTCATTTGCTTTTTCTATCCCCATACAGTCACTCCTCTCTGATTCTTTTTCAGCGCCCCATGCCCTCTCACCTGTTTCTTGTGTGCTTTTTTATGCCTCCATTCTCTCACTCCCCCACATCTCTTCTTCTCTTTCCTCTTGCTTGCTTTCTCTTCTTGTTTTGCATTCCTTTCTCCTTGGGCTCTTTTTTCATTTTTTTTCACACCTCTATTTTTTATTGCAAGTCCATGATTCTGTCTCTCTTTTCTTGCTCTCTGCCTTTGCCTCCCATGTTTTCAATTCTTTTTTTGCCAACTTTCTTTGCTCACTCATTATCTTTTTTTTGTTTTCCCTCAAATCACTCTCAAATGTCTCTGTGTGCTTCGTCTTGCTCTGTCTCTCCTTGTTCCCTCTTTTTTTTCTCCCTATGACAAGAACTCACCAGTGCCACCTCCTTCTAAATATTCGCTGCCCATGCCATGCTGGCAAATGAATGTGTCTCTGATCCACCTTTGATGCATCCTTTTCAATAACCCACTTATGCTGCTTCCTTGGTAGGCACATTAGAGCTGGACTCTCCAGGGTGACCTGCTTCCCAGTGCCTGAGAACAAGGGCACTCTCTCAGGCCCATGAGCTATTGACTGTCCAATGCTCTTTCATTCCTAGTGCCCACAGTGCTAGACACCCTGGCTGATGTTGTCCTCTGATGGTGCCTCCAGGTCTAGACTGGGGATCCCTGCCACCATAGTATGGTATGGTAGATGCATGCAAAACTGGCTCATGACTGTTCTCTGCTACATACAGCCACGTCAGACGGTGGTGCCCAATACCTTGCCAGTGACACTCACCCTTCACTGCTCAGAAAGCCAAGGGCATATATTGGGCTGTGAGCTACCACAATTACATGTATTTATTCACATTCCCAAATCAACAGTCACACCAGGGCACATATATTCGGTGGCATGCAGAACATGTCATACCACTGCTCTAGGAGCCGCCTGCCAGCTTCAAAGACCTGCCCGTGCCACGTTAGCCCTGGTTTTCTGATATAGCACAGTCACCACCAGTTCGCTGCTCGTTTAGTTAAGTGGCAGCATTTCCTTATTGTACCATCCAGTGGAGTAACTTTACTGAACATGTTGGGGGGACATGCCATCTAAATAAAAGGGGCCCCTGCCAAATAAGTGGGACACAATTGTGTACCCAAAAGATGTGGGGGACAAACACAGTTGTCTCACCCTGAAATGACGCCCATGGTACCATCCATCGAGTCTGATGTGTCTGTGATGGTTCCATGTCTTAAAATCGCGGCAAAAATGGCTGTGAATACAAAATTTCGCAGCAAAAATGCTGTAATTTTGCCACCACAATCATGTAAAGGATGTGGGGAACACCCCCACAACCCCCGGATCCATTATACCATTTAAGGGGACCGGGGGACACTCCTGCAACCCCCGCTCCCCTTCAAAGGTATAATGGGGTACACATTTACCAGGTCAAACCACAGCATTTTTGCAGTGATTTTTTTTACTGCAACAGTTTTGCCGCAATTGTATTACCTGATACCCCTGTGACATGCAGCTGTGCCCACACATTGTAAATTCTATCCAGGGGTCATATCCTCATAGTCTGGCATTAGCGTCTATCAAGTGCCATCAATGTGGAGAGAATTCACGCATGTTCAAATGTGTGCTAAATAGGAAGACTTTTACATCCTGTGTCATTTCATTTCAGGTTGATGTTAGGCACATGTGATAGTAACATCCTGGTCATCTAATCATAGATTCATGCAATACATTTATAACAGTCATATGTGTATAGGATCATGCTGTGGTTGAAATGACTTGGACATATCATGGGATAGGATGGTCATGTGATCGTAGGGTAGGGATGGGGACAGTGTCATGGCAAAATGCCAGGGTAAATCATGCATTCTTATGGTTATGGGATGCCAGATTTACTTAATGATATGGTAGGGTCCTGTGATCATATGGTCATATGATCTGAGTGTCATGGCAGAGACTCATAGGGCCCGATTCATGGAATTCTTTTCACGGTTCAAAGTGACTTTGCATTGCTGAAAAATGACTTTGCACTGCCGACACAAACCCTGATTCATGGAAAGTGTATTTTTGTAGTGCAAAGTCAGTGCAAAGTAATTTTGTATTGCAAAAATGATTTTGTACTGACATTGCAATGCAAAAATTCACTTTGCACAGTTCCATGAGTCAGGGTTTGTGTCGGCAGTGCAAAGGCACTTTGAACCGTGCAAAAAATGCCATGAATCGGGCCCATAGTGTCATAATGGTAAAGTCATGTGCCCAGAGGATCATGTGATCACAGGTTAATGTAAAGGTCATGTGGTGACCTTGTTGCACCAGCCACAGCCCATCCTGAACCTCTCCACGTCCTTAACACCCTCTCTCTTTCCTATGCACCCCTGCAGGTAGCAGATGATGGCTACGGCGTCTCATACATCATTCTTGGGGAAAACATCATCACTTTCCACATTTCCAGCAAGTTCTCCAGCCCTGAAACGGTTTGTATTTCATTGTATAGTATCATGAATGGTGCTGTGGCATGAACATAGTGCCTCGCTGGAGTGAGTAATGTTATTGGGGGATCTTATGTCCTGTGCCCATGTTCAGATGTTCTGGTTAGGTAGTTTAGCTCAGTAACATGTCACAAGCCATCTCAAGTGACCCGTATGCCCACGTCTGCCCCATGGCACTGTCAAGCCCCTGCCCCGAATTAGTGAGAAAGGCTTCAATCAGAGCCCCCCGCGCAACACCCAATGCTGCAACATATGCTTGTTTAATAGCTTGTCTCTACCTTGCAGCCCTTCCTTCGTTTCAAGCGGCATCCTAGTCAACAGCCATTCCCCAAGTGCTACCTATCCCTGCACACCCAAACACAAGGACATCACACGCAGTCATTACCTATGGTTGCACTGAGGGTTGGGCTGCTTCTGAGGGTCCTGGTGATAGGAAGATGCTGCCAATCCCTAGCGGCTGGCAGCGCTGGGAGTAAGATGCTGTTGAAAGGCTAGAGGAGTTCAGACATGGGGCTGTGGGATCCTGGTAACTAAAGGAAAATGCTGGAGAATTGTGCAACATATTGACTGGTGCGCTGGGTGACATGCGTGCTAACACAATGGGTGAACCGACAGCCCCCTCTGTAACATGCTTGCGAGAAACCAACCGGCACATGAGGTGATCATACATGGGCTAAATAACTGACATGAAAATAATTTCCTGTGGAGGAAGGGTAAACCAGGTAACAAAATGACTGAGCCGCTGATGCGATAGCCAAATTCTAGAAGAAATAACAATTACTTATATTAATCTAGCACCTGCTACATTTTAACAGATTTCATAGCATTTGTCCTATTGGGGCTCATTTTATTGAGCCGCGTAATTCGGTGGCAGGGAGCTGTTACATGTAGACATACATCTAAGCGGTTCAAAAGGTGTATTCAATTTATTAGGGAAAATAAAGCTTCTTTTTCGACTTCATGTGGTAAGCAATATTCTGTGGTAACAATGTTGTGTAGAATACTGTCTCAGCCTCACAGTCTTATTTGGTGACATATTTGTATAGAATGCTATCTCAAAACCCTCGACACGTGTTTCACCACTTTGCTCTGGTGGCTCTTCAAGAGGATTTTCGATGGGCCAGTTCAAGAGGAAAAATGAAGAGCCACCAGAGTAAAGTGGGGAAACACGTGTAGACATTTTTGAGATACCATTCTATACAAATAGGTTGCTAAAAAAGATGATTACTAAAAAAAGTTGAGGCTATGAGGCTTTAAATAATAAATTGAATACACTTGAATTATAACAAGTCTAACAAGGCGCTTTTGTCAGCCCAATCTTTTGAACCTTTTGGAGTGCATTTTGAGTATTGGGCAGACACAATTACCAGTGGGTCAATGACAAGCGACTAGACAACTGCTAATCCCTAGTAATTATCGACATCGAGGACAACGTATGTCTGCAATTATATATGCATGTAGGCTGGTTTACGTTGCCGAATTGTGGTCATTTTCACTCTGACGTGCAAATAAAGTAAACGCTGCCTGCCATGTGTGCATGGTAGGCAGCATTTACAATGGATCCCTATGGGGTGTGCGGGTGGGCCTTCAATTACCTTAACCCAAACAGGCCCATCACTTAAGAAGTGAGTACACAGTTGTACATCAAGCAAGTTCATTGTACAATGTTCCGGGGAGCAGTTAGATGCTGTTGCAGGACCAAACTAACCCAAGTCTCAATAATAACACATCAGTTCACATCTTTTATATATTTTTGCAACGGTTAAAACACTCACAGAATACTTTATTGCAATCTACCCCCCAAAAATGATTGGACACAACCCTCTTCAAAGAAATCCCATCTTTTTCCAATTCTTACGTTTTCATTGGCCAGGCTTATCTCAATAATTATCTTCAGATTATATTCATAACACACCTCTAATTCGTCCGTAGTAGGTCATGACGGCTGTCATATAGCAACAGCAGGAGAAGAGCTCTATGTGGGACCCCATGCGTTGTTCCTATACTGCATTGAGTGTATGAGAGATGATATGCACTCAGGCAACCATTCCAAATGTACCCTCGTACTGAAAGAGTGGAAGGATGTCAGCACGCACCATTGGACATCATGGAGTGAAATCGGATGTGGGCCGAGTGATGTCATGAAGAAAATACATGATGATATACCAAAATGATATGAAAATACTTGAGTAATGATGTGACTGAATTGACAAGAGAAACATTTACGAAATGATAAAGAAATCATATAAACAAAGAAGACAAAGTAACACCTGACCAATAAGTGCAAATACGCAGTAACATAAGGTAGATGAGACATATAGAAGCTTGCTATAGAGGAAAATGTAACATGGCTAAGGCGGCCATAATAGGAAGATGGACGTCAACTTTTGTCAAGACTCAATCCAGCTACCTCAGAGACAGACCAGGGGTGCAGAGTCAGGAGACGTTGGAGAAATAGCTTTGTGTGCAAAATAGCTTTGTGTTGGCTTGGGATCAAGGGTGCTATTTTAAGTAATAGTTGAAAGGCACAAGAGGAGGCAGACGGATAAGGCATGTACGTAAGCGCCTCGATGCCTAAGGGCTGTAGTGCGCTTTACAAATCCAAATAAATAAAAAATAAATAAATATTTCTCTTAGATTAAAGAAGAAGAAAACATTTGCAAGAGCCAAGTATTGGACAATTAACAGTGGATAAGGTTCATACAAGATGGAGTGAGCAAGTCTCTACAGGCCAAGAGGAGCAAGAACAACCAGCATAAGTAAATTAAATAGCGGGAAATAAGAGGTTGAAATGGACAAATTACTCCCTGTTTCATGAGTACATTTATTGTTTCATAGATACCCTCATCTGCCTCTTTGGACATTGGAGACTGTTTCACTATAGGTAAAATTGCCCCTTTCTTCAATAGTTTTTTTACTGCTCCAGTCCCTTTTAACAACCCCACATCGTATAGGTCGTCCATAGTGTGCTGGGTACCTTTGCAAAATCTTCCTCCATAAATTATTGTACTTTTTTAGCTAGCATTATCTGCTGTGGCACCTCTGGATACTCTACTCTCAACCGACATGGTATACTTATCTCAAACAATACCTCATCATCAGAGTCACTGTAGTCAAACAAACAACTCGTCATCTGTCAGCTGTGTTAGTCTGCATGATGCGTCAAGTGCTATTACTGTGCGGCAACTCCCAACTTCATCAGTGCCGTGTAAAATCACTCTTTCCTCCCTCACTACAGCCATCTTTCGGTCAATTGTAGTCAGTTCCCCTTCAGTTACATCTCTAGGTATCTGTGCTCTAAATAGAAAATCTGTGTGTAGTCTCAGTAGCTGTCCCTTAATGCGGGGAAGCCTTGCTAACACCACTTTTACTCCATAGAAAAATATGTCACAATCCACTTGTGCTCCCCTCTGTAATCTTTGCCCATAAAAAGCTCACATGTATTCCTTCGCTGTCTGGAAATGTATGCCTGCTGTAGGGCATATTGTACCATCCTCTGTGAAAGATACTGACATGTTGAGTTTGGTCTCTTCCCAATATGTTAACAGGTGTCTTCCGGGAGTACAGGAATGGGATAGCTACCATCTGGTCTCCTACTGTCACAGGCAAGTTGTCAGTGAAAGGAACCGTATTTGTCATCCCAGAAAAGCCTTGAGTGTCCATGAATATTCCAGACATCAGGCATTTCCCCTCTCTGGTACAGGATTTTGTCGCCCCAGTATCAGCTAAGAAAGAAAGAGTCTGGTCGCCTATTGATACCTTCACCCATGGTTCCTTTTCAGGGTCTGTGGTTACTGATAGGATAGGACACAAAGTTATTCTGTAGGCTTTCCTTTTGGGGATACAATTTCTGTCCTGTCCTGTAAAAGGGTTCCTCCAACCACTGTGACTCCTATCCATCCCACTGTGTCACTGCTTGTTGTGATTGCTGTGACATCAACGTCTGCTGTGGTTGTTGCGGCACTATTTGTGGCTGTACCTGTGGCCCTTGTGGATGCTGCACTGGTTACATTTGCTGTGTCTGATCGGGTGGATATTGTGTGCAGTCATAATAACCATAATCTACCATAAAATACTGGGTTAGATTGTGGAGCACCCCGTAGCTTGCTAAATATAGGTAAGAAATTGTGAGCGTGCAGAGTGTCCCTGGGGCAGGTTCGCTCCCCTGGCTCAGGAGCATTCGTAAAGGCTTTGAGGCTATTAACTTATTAACCTTTTGGTCTAAGACTGCTGAATTATCAACAAGCTCAAAGAAGGTGTCCCAAATTAAGTGTAATGATGACTTAACGAGGAAATGTGCAGGACATTTGCCACACTAAAGACTGGCGAACCATATTTAATGGTGAAAGATAATGTGGACTTTGAACCATATTTAGATTGGATAACGCTTGGGTACGCCTGAGCCCTGTTTTTCCAACTACGCACTGACACACTAAAAGTCGCCTTTTTTACAGTTAGGGGACCCGTTCCTCAGACACACAATGTAAAATCTGTGGTGATTCTGAGGAAACAATAAAGTATGTTTTACTTCTGTGTCTTGGGTACCTGGACCTTAGGAAATTCTATCTTGTCTCTCTTTTCAGGCTAAAAGGTGTAAGGCAAACTAACGCAGCTGTAACATTCTGTAAAAGCACTATTGATATGAACACCATCTATTGTATTGCAAAATGTATTTATAGAGCATGGTTAAGAAAAGCAAAATCTGTGTTGTAGGAATGAGCACTATAGATGTAACTAGGAATTTGATTTTTAAATACGTCCGATTATGAATGGTTCTTAATTGTAATAACATGGTTTGTTTTGTATGGTTGTAAATTAGTTTTTAGCCATCTAATCATTTTAATTGTATTACTGCTTTTATGGTTAACAATGCCGAATAAAGCTTGTTTGAACACATAGGGTCTCATTACGAGCTTGGAGGCAGCCATGGTGCTATTTAGCGCCATGGCTGCCTCCAAACTCGGGTCTGGGTTCCCTGAATGGAGACTTACCGAGTCATTCCAACCTTGGAGGACCTGGTAAAACCCCATTCAGGGAAGCCATCCCCATTCCCATTTGAGCCCCCGTAGGGCTCAATGGGAATGGGGTGGGAGCTAATAATGGGCCCATTAATTACAGGCGCGTTATTAGCTCCCTGGTCCTTTAGCGGCTCCCGCTAAGGGACCTTGGAATGCAGCGGCAAGGGGTTAACGGCACCGGCATCCTTACCGGCACCGTTAACCCCTTACCGCCACACTCGTAATGAGGCCCTAAATCTTGCTGTGATGCACCATATGGTGCTGGATATGCCATCCCCCCTTTTGGTCCATATTGCATTGCACCTTACTGCATTGCTCCTCTACTTCTGCAATGTCGTGAAATGTGTCCTACTTTCCCACATGTCCAGCATACTGCTCCGGGGCTCCCTGGCTCTCTGAAGCGCGTGGCGGTCCCCCATCAAACCCTCCTTGTGGTGCTCCAAACCCAAATCCTCTCCCTCTGGGAGCAAATCCTCTTCTTCATCTGGGATAAAAACGACTCTTCCCTCTTCCCGAAAAATGACCACCCATGCCCTGCTGTGGCATGACATCTTCCTGTCCACTATTTCCCTCTCCTTCATTTGCCAATACCGCTCCTTCTATCGCCATTTTGGATAATTTCTTATGCATCAATTTTGCCTCTTCCTTCTGACTTTCTTTTATTTTCTTTTGAGCCTTCACCTGCTTTAACCTACAGTGATGGACAATAGTCACTTGTATTTCTTGCCATGGTCTGTCTCTGTATTTCTTCGGAATGCCCTGGGATAAAATATGATAAAACACTGGTATATTTCTATCTGAATGGTCTTTCGTTTCCAAGCACCAACGTTCCTTAATGTCTTGGATATAGGCGATGGGGTCCTTAGTAGGCCCCATCTTCCTAGTCATAATGGCACTCATGTCAGATTGGTCTGGAAATAGCACCCTTAGTGTATTGCATACCTTTACTCTGCAACTATTGAATAGTGACCTGTCATATTTGGTGGTGTTTTGTTTCACCACTATGGATTAGCCGGCTCATTTCCACACATCCTCTGCCTGGTCTCATAATATGGATGTAAATAGGCTTTTCATGTCACCTATAGCTAATGCTATCCAAGATGTCTCTCACTCTAACTTGTAGATCCACTTGCCCCCACCCCTGCTGTGAGTGATGTCAACTTATTCAGCAAGTTATTTTTGTCTGTCTGGCTACATGGAGTATAGTGGGGCAGCCCCAATTCCTTGTGGAGCAGATGGAATTGCGTTATTCCTTTCTTGTGCTAAGGTGACGCTGTGTTTGCTCTCCTTTTCAATGTCTCAACTACATTGTGTCGCTGGCGCTCTGGCAAGTCTTAATAAATATGGTGATCTACAGTCTTCATTAATAGGGAACACTGATGTGAGGGATGGATATGTGCTTAAATGTGCCCACAGCAAATCTGCCATCTCTCCTACTGCTGGTCCTGTGGTGTCCATTGGTGGGGCTTGCACCACCTCTTCTGTCTACCCAATCTGTCTCTCTGTCACTTTCTCCACTCCCGTCATTCTCAAGTATGAGATCAAAACTCACTCCCTTAACAGGCTCCCTTGCATATGTTCCACTCATTATCTCTTGCAACACGTCTCTGCCCCTGGCTCCTGGGGTTATTGTCCCACTTCTTTCTCCCCACATTTCTGGCATCATATTTCTGCTCACTCTTAGGCTCACCTCCTTCCTCCTTCAATTTCTTAACTTTCTCTTGTCATTCTTTTGTTCTTCTAATTTAATCTCCTTACATACTCACCCCTTTCTCCTACCTCCCTTTTCCTTCTCTGCCTTTCCTGTTCCTCTCTCTGCATTTTCTCTGCAGCTTCTTTCCAATCCATCTCTTTCTCTCTCTGTGCATTTTGCTCTATCTCTCCCTGTGTCTCTCTTCTGAATTCTTCCAAGGCTGCTTCCTTCCATTCTTCATACTACACTACCTTCACATAATTATTTTCTGTGCCTGTCCCATCCAGTCTGAGCTCTATTTTCCCTCCTACCCACTTTTCCGGTTCAATCGTTGTCCCTCCACTACCTTCATTACCTATCGGTACGCTTTACACCCTTTGACCACTTATCTCCATGCCTCTCACTCTCCGGAGCTCCTCCTCAACTTCTCTTAGCTGCTTTTCTTAGCTATATAGCCCTCTATTCTCTTCCTCAACTCTCGGGTGTATCGTGCTTCATTCTCCATCGACACTAATGGCACCTTTCTTTATACTACTTTCTCCCTTCTCATACAGTCATCACTTTCCTCATCAGGGGATTCATATCTGGGATTACTATATCCCACAGCTGCTGCTTGTAGTGGGTATATTCCTGGGATGGTCGGGGCTAGGGTGCTCACCTCATAAGCCGGCGGTACTGTCAACTGTGTCTAAATGCCTGCCTCAGCTGGCGAAGGAGGGTCTGTTGGCTATGCGCAAGCTCTCTCCTATGAGAGAGGAGACGGCTTCAGCACTGTGAACTGCTTGCACTCTCCCTCATGTTTATTAAGCATCCATTCTTTCTTAGGCCCCTCTGTATCTTCCTCAAAGGCCTTCCAGATCACTAATCTACCTAACCTGTTCTTAAGCTTTCTTGCCCTTGTGTACAGCATATAATGTGCACATATGTTGGAATACATCTTTCGAGAGAGTGCACTCTCGTATGAACATCTTGCTAGCAGTCTCTTTTATCCACTCATGTGATATCCACTCATTGTGATACTTAGTAATTTTAGTACTATATCTAGGGAACGCCTTGCATAGGTGGATTATTGGGGTATCTGACATGGGGACAACTTTGAAGCAGCGCACAGCTTGGCACTAAACCAGTATGAACAATAAACAGTTTACTAATAATCAAAAAGAACTTCTTTCACAACAGACTGACACTCTCCCCTAGCTTACACCCCTTACTGCTTCAAATTCCCATCACCAATAAATCAGTCTTCATTGTCTGAGGTCATGCCCCAATAGTTAAATCCTGCTTCTACGTTACAACAATAACAGCTCACAATCTAAGTGTTCATACTTACCCCATCAACCTCTACCTGCTACCAACAATACACAAAGAAAAACACCTCTACAGGACCTGTCTCACAACACAACAACAATGCCAGCAATCATCAATTTAATCATTTTAAACACAATACAATACAATAGTCTTCCGGTATCCTTATCCCTCTATCACTTTTAGATGGGTAAACCATTTTGCTGTCGCTCTTTTGCGCAACAGGGTAAAAGGTTTTTCCTTGGAGATCTTGTCTATTTTTGTGGTGATCCACTTATGAAGTAGTTCTGTTTGCCAATAAAGAGGCGACACATAGGATGTGGTATGCAAAAATGTGAGGTAACCCAGCTTTATTAACAATATGTAAAAGCTGGTGGGAAAACAAGATTAACAGACAAGCTCTCACTCAAGATTATCCAACATTTTTACAGACAACAGCGGTTTATATAGTACAAATGAGACACTACTGATGCCATCGTGACCACCAAGTTACAAAAACCTATCTCTACTATTAATTTGCTCGCCTTGCTAAACTACATATATTTCATATATGTCCCCCAGTTACGATTGGATGGCCCCCTATCTAAGATCCCACCCAGGAGACATCCCATTAAATGTGCTACATCACCATTCTTTAATATCATTGGTTGGCACTAAAACTACTTATGCTGTGGGGTAAAGGTACATGTTTATCGGTTGGCATGAAATCAGGCTAATCTTCATCTGTCGGGTATGAAGGAATATGGATGCAGATGGGGTAGAGGAAAGTGTGTATCACTCTTTGTTCTTAGTTAAATAAAACAGCTCATGTTATCGCCGCCATGATGTCTCTTGTTCTAAGACTTTTGTCATTGCGAGTATCCCTGCTCTGGCCCTCCTTGTCTTGCACTAGTAAATGCACCAGCTCGCCGTGGCACATTTTGAATAACTATTGTTATGAGTCATGATGTTTTGACCATATTTAAGATTTTCCTCTCAGCATTTATTTGCATTTTAGCTGCACCTCGGCTTGTGCGTTACGCGTAGCCAATCGGCTGGGACATTAATCTGTCAACTAATTGGATATTTCACGGGAAGCTCATTTCGTCCCATGGACTTCAAACACCGTCTGCAGTGTTATTGGAACTAATTCATTTTAATGTTTGAACACTCGCCACCGTAGAGACTGATATCTTGTGTGCTTTGTTATTGTGTAGATGTATGTTTCGAGTAGTTTCGCTGGGTGCATAATGTTGGAGATGGACCTGTATTTGGAGAGGTCCTGCGCGTTGCCTGATGTGTCCTTGAGGAGCGGCTTGATGTATGCGGATTTGAAAGATTGTGGTACTTTCCCTATTGAAATTGATTGGTTGAAAATGTTTCTGTAGTATTCCATGGGTGTTCCTTGTATCAGGATTGATTTGTGTATGTCTTTGGGGCAGGGATCCACAGGCGAGCCTGATTTGTTGTTATTGTTTACCAGCTTGACGAATGTCTATTCTGATATTTGGGGGAAGCATCAGGTTTTTGCTGCCGATCCTCAGATGGGTTGCATGTTGGGGTTGCTTGGTCTGCTTTGTATGATCTGTTGGATCGTGCTGATTTTGTTTTTGAAGTGGTGTGCAAGGTTGTTGAATACTTTCAGCAAAGGTAACGGGGGTTTCTGATTTCGTTTATGATTTTAAACAGTTCTTTTTGGGTGTTGGGAGCTTTGGTGATTCTGTTGTCAACATGCTTCTTTTTGACCTTTTGGATTTCCCTTTTGTATGAGTGAATTTGTTGTTGGAATTGAAATTTCTTTGCCCGATCGTTTTTATTCCTCCATTCTAGTTCAAGATTCCTGTTTTTTCTTTTCGTGGCGATGAGTAGCTCTTTTGCGCGACAGGGTAAAAGGTTTTTCCTTGGAGATCTTGTCTATTCTTGTGGTGATCCACTTATGAAGTAGTTCTTTTTTTCTGTCAAGGTCAGCTTCATCCATTGTTGTTGCCGGTGGTTTGTTGATTTCCAGTAGTTCAGTTAGGTTGCTCCAGTTTCTTTTCATGATAGTTGGCAGTTTGTCAGGTTGTTTGTTGTTGGTGTAGCCAGCGTGATCACAAAGAGGATGATGAGGTAGTCGCTCCAGAGGATCTGTATTGGTGGCGCCTTGGTAATGAGGTTTTTGTTGGTGAAGATTGCGTCTCTCGTTTATGTCCCGCCACATAAATTGCTCCTTTGACTAGTTGATGTAGTTTCATGGGGCCTCATCCCGAGTTGGGTGGTAGCCCTTAAATGCGGTGGTAACGCTATGACTGCCGCATTTAATGGTCCGCCCAATCACGAGTCTGGCAGCCTTTTACCCCCAGTTATAATCCGGGGGTAAATGCACCAATTTAACACCCATTTTCCGGTGCAATTAGCACTGCGCTATCAAAGTAAAAGTGATAAAGTCGGTTCTCAGGTATACAATAATATGTAGGTGGGATTTGGGGTTAGGTTTTTGGTGGTAGTGATTGGCAAATATACTTTTAGCAGTCGGTAGCCTGCTTCCCCTGCTGACACTTGCGCTCTTGTTGCTTTCCAAACACTAGGCCCAATGGACCAATCAGCGGCGGGGGGCAGGAGGGGAGAGGGCTAAGAGCAAGGCACACCGGGAAGCAGAGCTCTGGTGGATGCTGATTGCTCCTGGGTTCAGATTGAAATAAACACACAACAAAATCTATGCGGGCAATACAATGAGCAGTCACCTACCCAGTTCTAAGGCATAGTGGATTCCCACAGCAAATGCACAAAAAAATGCTAGCGAGGGTTCTGCGCTCTCGTTGCTTTCCAAACACTAGTCTCAATGGACCAATCGGCAGCAGAGGGATGGGGTAGGGCCTAGCCTAATGCCTAACACACACCTACACAAAAGCTAAAACGGTTTGTGTGACGGAATTCCATCTGCAAGGATGTTAAAGTCTTAGATTCTTTTTTTTAAAATTAATTAAATGATGCAGGTAATTCTGATCTAAAAGGGAGGCCTGCTAACCAAAGCCCTCCCTTCATAATGCTCCATGCCAAAATTATAGTGAACCCACGTGCCAGCTCCTGACACCCCGAGCACCAGGCCTGCGGTGGCAGCTGGGCAGGTTTAAAGGTCACATGTGCATTCCTGACAGCTGCTGGAACACAACGTTGCAACAGGCAGATGTGGCTTTTAAAATGTCTGCGCCTCTTATTCAAAACATAATACTTGTGAATCTTAGCACATTAAACTGCAAATATAGACACTGGGAGTTGGCATACAGTCTTTAGTGGGTACCTCCAAGATTGTTCAGATAAATCTGTGTTACATTGTTGCCTGTATTCAGTAACACTTTGAAGCAGGAAAAGCTTAAAAGGCAAAAAGGCTGATTTTCAAATGCAGTACATTGATGTGCAAGGTCACACCCTGAGGTGGCCCAACGGTCTTTTGCATTTAATTGTGACTCTCCAACTATGCAAAAAGGAGTCAGATTTAGGGGATAGATCCGGATCGAGAGCAGAGAAAGGAACCCCTTGTTTCAGATTGTTAATGTCCAGCATTCAAGGTAAACTTGCATCCTTCAGGAAGTGGTATGTTGTTTGACAGAGACCCTAATCAACTGTAAGAAGCAACTGCGTTTCCTTCAAGCCTGGCCATGGGAGCCACCAGAGCAACTAGGTCTGAATGAATGCTTTTCTCTTTGATTGAGCAGACATGATCACGGCAAGGTACTAAATGATTCATGCATTTGTCTGTTAATAAATAGAACACCCAGACTGGTTGCAGTCTGAATCATTGTCAGTCATAATGGCTGCCATTTTATCCGTTTTGGGAACTGTATTAGTTTGTCCAATTGGTGTATGTGGGAGAGGGTAAGGTGTTCATGGTGGAACTAGTAAAGGTTGTATTAGTTAAAGATGGGTGAACACAGCTTGGGTTGGGCCATGTAACTGGTTCAAACTCAACATCCCCAGTACCAAGCCTATGGTGGCAGTAGGGCAGGTTCAAAGGTCACACATGCATTCCTGACAGCTGCTGGAACACAATGTTCCAACAGGCAGATGGCTCTTTTTCGTTGTCTGCACCTTTGATTAAAAACATAATCATTGTGTATCCTAGCACATTAAACTTTCAATAATAGGCTATGCCTGGTTATGGCATGATGGCTACTAGGGTCACAGCAATTTGATATGATACTAGTGTCCGCTTGGTGAGCAGTGCTCAGCTATCACGGGGGTGTGTATTAGCTCTCTGACCTAAGCATTCCCACAACAGCCATGTGGGACAATGGTCAGGAAGCTGCCTTTTTTGATCCTCCTTGAAGAAGGGCAACACCTTCCACCTGGTGATCAGGACCCCTGAAGCCCTGCAAAGAAGTCCCATGGGAATTGGGACTTCAAGGGCAGCAATGACATAACAAAGATAACAACTCACACCAGGGTGTTGACCACTGGAGTCCTTTTTAAGTCCTCAGACATGGGAGTGAGTTACAGCAGGCTTGCTTTGGACCAACCCTTGTGTCATGTTGCCTTCATAAGGAGAGGAACCCCACTTCTTAGTTGATTAATCTATGGCCTCTCACAAGAAAAAGAAGGATTCTCAGGCCTCTGTTCGGAATACAGCCTGTTCCAAAATCCTCAGCCATACAGGTGAATACAGAAGGCATCCAAGACAGAGGAAAGCTCTGCTCCTTAACCATCTCTATGGAACAGTGGGGGTGACACTACTGTGGACCAAGAACTGTCTGCTGCCTGTGCACTGGAACCAGGATCCAGCTCACTTGAGGTGAATGGCCCCAGTAGGAGCCAGAAAGCTTCCTACAGTGGTAGTGTGGTACTGATGACTTGGCTCGTTCCTAGAGAGCTTGGATTGGGCCTCCCAGCAACCCAGAATTCCAGAATCGGCTACCTTGAGACATCTCTGAGACTTTTCAAACACGTTAACAAACGTCGAGCTGCTAGAGGACATGTGATGCTGCTTTTCAAGCCATTCAGACACTGTGTTGATCCATTGAAGCAGAGCGCCTCATCTCAACACGATCGCCGGCTTGACTCGGTGGAAGCAACTGTTTCGAATGCTGACTCAAACTTCTGGAAGCTATTGTCTCGCCTGGCTTCAACACCGAATTGACCAAGCAGCAGCATTGTTTCTCTGCCATTCCAACTACTCCCTCAAAATTTTGGAAGCCATTGACTTGACCATCTTGAGCACTGACTTGACCCAACTGGACCCTGGACATTGAACTGTCTCGATGCCAACTCACCAGTGGGACCGCATGACTTGAAAACGTTGACACTAGCAAGATTGTAGTAAAAACACCAGTAGCATTGCTCCATGCTGTTAAGCACCCAAGATAAGAACTATAGAGATTTTGGAGAGTCCCCATCTCCCTGGTTCACTTCAAGTGCCCATAGTGGCTTGCCTTTTTGAGAACATATCCTTGTACGTTGACATTGCTGCTGAAATCTTTTGCCTGAACACCCCTGCTTATCAACCCAGAGTGCCTTTCCTATCGACGTCTGTATTCTCTGTGTTTCTCTTACAGGGGTGGGCCTTTAGCTGTTTCACTGAGCTGTGTGCATTGATTGTTTTTTTTTATTGAAGTCCCTGATTTTATAGAGCCTTGATTGGACATTTGTTTATTTTGGTTCCACCGTAATAGTGTTGTTTGTGTTGCAACAGTATCAGCTCAAACGGCCCCTTAAAATATAGCCTGCCCTAGACCGAATTTTCCAAAAGAGGCAAAGACAGTGTACCTGTCGAGCTTTGCCTGTTTCACCTTTATTCGGATCACTTCGGGTTTAGTAGCAGTGGGGCGCGGGTCAGGGGCGTGGGGGGGAGAGGTTGAGTGGGCAATTTAGTCACTACGCATGCCTGTACTCCTGCAGAGCAGCAGTCATTTTGTCACAGTTGACTTTTCCAATGCTTGTTTTTAACGTATGCCAATGTTCTCATTTAGTTCTTCCTTTCGGCAAGCACCGTGACAGTCAGTACAAAAATAATGTCATACATAAATACCTGCAGTCCAGAGGGAGCCACTGGGTAATGTCAACTAGACTGACGTAATTTAAAATGCGGGGGATCTCTATGTTTATGTAGACATTACCCCGGCTAATCATTGTTAAGTGGAGTTTCTGGGCAATTACTATTTGGGGGTTTTTACTTTGTAATTCTCATTTCACCTTGCCTTACTATAGTGTACCCAATACTGCCGAGTACATATAGTGGCATTTTACCACTAGGTGGCAATGTTGTGCTAGACATGGCTTGTAATTATTACCATGCATGATCAAAGTCAGACTAGTTTTTTGTATGGTTCTACTGATTCCTCAAAAGAGAGAGGCAAAGATAAATAACCTCATTGTGAATTCCAACACTAGAAAACGCACAGATCAAAGAGGCAGGATCCTTTAAAGAGCTAATTGGGCTCCACAGACAGCCTCTCTTGTACATATCAGTATTTATGCTAACGGACTTGTTTCACTATTTCAATTGGCATATATAGGCGTTTGCCCAGTCCATACAGCATCAGGGATTCAACCAGTCCCTGGACGTTTGCAACTGACAGACTGGCCATCAGCAGTGCCTGATAGGCAACCCTCAATGTGCCACAACCTACGTGAATTCCTTGCCCACAGGTACTAATGCCACAGGCAAGTGGGCAGCCATTAAGTCCTATAACGCAGCTGCAGACTAGATCATTTCTACAGCCTATCCTGTCAGTACCAAACGTACTCCACCACCCCTATATTTTGTACTAAATGTTCTATCAAGATTATCACTAGAGAATGGGGGAGCGAGAGAATTCCTGGGTGAAGCCGGACAAGAGTTCCCTGCCTCTCCCCCACCACTACACATGACCAATGCCTGGCAACCTGCCTCCACCCCATCACCCCCCACCTACACCCATATACAAAATCTATACCTGATGTCCTGCCTTCCCACCCCAAAACAGAAAAACCCATACCTGCCATCCTACCCCCCAATGCAAAACCCATAGCCATTGGCCTGCCTACACCACCAACAACAGAATATCGATACCTGGTGTCCTGCCGTCCATACCCCACAACAGGAACCCCATACCTGGCGTCCTGCCCTCCCACCCCCACAACACATGACCAATACCTTGTGCCCTGTGCCTCAAATGCAAAACTTTTAATTTGATATCCCACCCCTCTACAAGGCTCCAATGGTGTCCTCCTTCCTCGCGCCGTACAAAAACCCCATTCCAGCTGTCCTGCTTCCACACCCCTACAAAACAATACCCATACATGGCGTCCTATCTATCCACCCACAACACCAGAAAAGCAATCCCTGGTCACCTGCCTCTCCACCCCCACAACAGGAAACCACACCTGGTGTCCTGCCATTCCACCCCCACAACAGGAAAACCATACATGGTGTCCTGCCTTCCCACCCCCACCACAGGAAACACATACCTGGTTTCCTGCCTTCCCAACTCCACAACAGAAAAACCATACATGGTGTCCTGCCTTCCCAACTCCACAACAGAAAAACCATACCTGCTGTCTTGCCTCTCCTCCCCCGATCAAGAGGAAATCCATGCCTGGTGTCCTGCCTCCCCTCCCTCGCATAACAGGAAACCGATACCTGGTGTCCTGCCTTCCCACCCCCACAACAAGAAACCCATTCCTAGTGTCCTGCCTTCCCATCTCTACAACAGGGAACCCATAACTGATGCCCATCCTCCCCTCCCCCGCACAACAGGAAACCCATTCCTGGTGTCCTGCCTTCACACCCCCACAGCATGGAACCCATACCTGGTGTCCTGCCTGCCCACCCCCACAACAGGAGACCCATTCCTTGTATGCCGCCTTCAGACCCCTGCAACCGGGAAACCCATACCCGGTGTCCTGTCTCCCCTCCCCCGCACAACAGAAAACCCATACCTGCTAGTCTGCTTTCCCAAACCCACAACAGGAAACCCGTACCTGCTGTCCTGCCTTTCTACCCACACAACAGAAAACCCATACCTTTTTTCCTGCCTTCCCACCCCCACCACAGGAAAAACATATCTGGTGGCATGCCTTCCCACCCCACAACAGAAAACCCATACCTGGTGTCCTGCCTCTTCTCCCCTGCACAACAGGAAACGCATCTCCTCCCCTGCTCAACAGGAAACCCATACCTGGTTCCCTGCCTCTCCTCTCCGCATAACAGGAAACCCATACCTATTGTCCTCCACTCCCACCCCCACAACAGGAAACCCACACCTAGGGTCCTGCCTCTCCTCCCCCGCTCAGCAGAAAACCCGTACCTGCTGTCCTGCCTCTCCTCCCCTGCATAACAGAAACAGCATACCTGGTGTCCTGCCTTCCCACCCCCACAACAGGAAAACCATACCGGGTGTCCTGCCTTCCCATCCCCACAACAGAAAAACCATACCTGGTGTCCTGCCTTCCCACCCCCACAACAGGAAACCCATACATGATGTCCTGCCTCTCCTCCCCCGCACAACAGGAAACCATGCCTGTTGTCCTGCCTTCCCACCCCCACAACAGAAAAACCATACCTGGTGTCCTGCCTTCCCACCCCCACAACAGGGAAATCATACCAGGTGTCCTGCCTTGCCACCCCCACATAAGGAAAACCATAACTGATGTCTTGCCTCTCCTCCCCTGGACAACAAGGAACCAATACCTGGTAACCTGCCGTCCATCCCCCACAACAGGAACCCCATACCTGGTGTCCTGCCTCTCCCCCCACCCCACAACAGGACACCCATACCTGGTGTCCTGCCTTCCTTCCCCCACAGCAGGAAACCCATACCTGGTGTCCTGCCTCCCCAACCCCACAACAGGAAACCCAGTCCTTGTGTTTTTCCTCCCCGACACCAATTCCTGGCTTCCCAATTTGAGCAGGTATGGCTCAGAGAGATACCATTATTTGCCCAGGATCACATACCTAGGTTCAGAGGCTAAGCCAGGATATGCATTTTAAAACCTTTACCACGTAGCTTCAAAGTTATAGCATATATTTGAAGTATGTCTTTAAAGAGGTGAAATAATACTCTGTTTCACATAGATAACTTGAAAATCATCTTGACAATTATAAGCCAAAGGAGTAGAATTGTAGCTTTTTCCCCATCCTTAATGGAAGACTGCAAGTACCAGAATGCAAAACAATGTCATCCTAATAAAATGTCCTCAGTGTTTTTAAACTGTGCTTTAAAGACTTAAAGTGACAACTGATAATGTGCAACATCGTAACCAGCTTGTAGTGATTGACTCATTACAGCAATGTCTTATTGTGCATGTGTGTGAGTGAGTGAGAAACCAGCAGACATCATGAAAATGAACTAAAAAGGTTACAAAGGGGAGCTTTTTCTTAACTGTATTGCTTTTTCTTAACTGTATTTGACATTGAAAAAGGCACATTTGAGTACTAAACTGGAGTTGTGCAAGTGGGGGTTTTCCAGGGTACCAGCCCCCATTTAGTTCTTCTCACACTTCTTCTGACATTCCATTTTAAATGTGCAGCTGACAGGAAGGAGAAATGTTAAAAATGTATTTGCTAAGACTCTATGTCAGGCCCTTGCCTGAGTGACTCCTCACCAGCATCTTTTTCATGATCACTCTAAAGGCAAGCGAGGGCTGCTTGGATTTCGAGAACCCCTGTGAGGAATTGTCATCAGACAAGGGTACACATGCCTGGCTTTTTTTATTTTGTATTAAACAATACAATGATGCAAGGGCAATTCCATCTCTGAAAGGATAATCTGCTGATCAGATTCTCCATTCATACACTCCATGCCAACAGCATAGTGTGCATCTGTATCTTGATTCACAGGGCCGGCTCTACCTGTGGCACCGATCAGGATCAGAGGTCACAGATGCCCATTTGACAGCGGCACTGACAGACATGTGCTGTGCATGGGCTGGATTTAAGAAATGCACCCCCGTGCCAAAACAACGACCATAAGTAATCCATGATGGTTGCAGGATAACCTCTAAAATAAAGCTTTGCTTGAGTTAAGGCATAGTGCATGCTATTACTTATGATCATGTCTGCCACATCTCAATTGATATTGCACATGTGTCAGCTCCTGTGAGTCAGCTCGATTGTGGAAGTTGAGATGTGTTCTAGTCAGCTGGGTGTAGCCTGCGAAATGACAGGAACTTGGAGGACCGGGCCTCCTCTTTGATCTCTTTGTGAAGACAGGTAACACCCCCGCCCCCCTGAGACAGCCGTACAGCAGGCAGTTTTCTGGGGCCTGGGCATCAAAGGAGCACACCCATTCAAAAGGAGTAGCCTCCGCCATGGTTCTGCATCTATAAAGGTCTTTATTCTTAGCAAGAATGGAAGGGAGTGGGATTCTGACAGGCACAAGTGCTCTGGTCAATGGAAAGAGACTTCCACCATTTCATCTCTCTTTGTCTCTCTCTCGATTTCCTGTCCCTTACACTTGCTCTGGAGCAAAGCCCTTTGGGTGTGACATCAGAAGGGCAATGCCGACTCCATATAAGAGCAGGAATTGGACCACTAAGGCAAGCTAGCTTTAGGCCAATCACCTGGGGATCTATGCCTCTAAAAGAAGGGGTCTTCCACCCCATCAGCAGATTCGCTCAGATGCTCTTGGATCCTTTAAGGCAGCAGATTTTCTATGAGAACTCACTGGACTTCCTATGGAAAGTTGTACTTGGTACTTTCCAAAGCCCTCGGGTGGATAGCTCAGGGGGAACGTGCTTGCCTAGGAAGCAAGACGACACAGAGCAACACAGGTTCGATCCCCGGGTCCACGCTTAGAAACCTCTGGGTATTAAGTGCGTTATAAATAATCAATCATATCATATCATAACTGTCCAAGACAGAAGGAATATCTGTCCTCTACCCACTCCCAGGGCACATTGGGAATGACCGCTGCTGTGGACCAGGACCTATCATTATGCACTAGAATCTCCTGGAGATGGGAAACCATTCCCTGAATGGAACCATCCGGTCCTTGAGTCCCCCTGAGTGGGCCACACAGCAACCGGAGGGCAGGACTGCTCACTGTTCTACTGGGATAGATTGATTCCATCGCCGACTGTTACTGCAAGTACAATTTCACTGCATCGTCTTCAACGAATTTCAGAAAAAAAAATAGAGATGGGGTTGGGTTATTCATTAAGGTGGGGGGCTTTGGGTGGACTATGGGTGTCTCCCGACTTTAATTTGGACTGAAATTAGTTGTAAAAAAATGCAATCTAATTGCATTTGCAGTGATGGATGCGGTGTAATCACGCAGATCCGTTATACTCCACCGAACCGGTCACTCCGCGTAGGGAAGACACTGGCACTAGTTGTTGTGCCCCTCCACCCCTTCAACCGTGCTTGCACTTTAAACCAGCTCGACACTGCATTGTGTCGTAGCCAAAGCTCGCCACCTTCTATGCCTAAAGTGACTGCTAGATGCTGGGACCTGAACCGAACCACTGGAGAGTCACACTCTGACTCTAACGAGAGGTTACAACCATGGCTTGACCCAGCTAGCCCTGGAACTGCTGCCTCATCGACCACACACTGACGCACCTAAGATCATCCCTTCGACGACCTTAGCCCACCAACTCGGACCGCTGGAGCGTAACTTATCAACCCCTCCCATTGGCTAAAGCACGACTCACCCTGGCCAACTGCAAAACAATCCTGGGACTGCCATGACCTGCATCCTTGTGTGCCGCCCTTCGACCGCACAAAGCGACAGCCTTCGTCCCTACTCAACGCTTGTTTGCTGCTTGATCCCACAAGATCCGATGTGCCCAAATTGAACTTGATCTGCTCGCATCTATGCTCGACACCGGGTCTGACTGCATCAGACCCACCAAAAACTGAATCCAGGTACTGTTGACTCGGTCCACTTGGGCCCTAGAGACTGGTTAGGTTACAATTGCTCCTGCTTTCATCACTAATATCCTTTTTGTGACAAGCAACTTACCTACCAGCCCTGGATCTATGCTCAGAGTGCTACTTTCTCCAGTCTGTCGCATCTTCTCTGTTCTTTCTTTTGGATGGGTTTTTGTATAGTGTTTTGTAGTTATATGTGCCAGTGGCGTATTTAATTAAAGTATATATATTTTGATATAACCTTAATTGTACATTGCCTTTATTTTGGACTGTGATACTGTGTTCTTTGGGGCACTACTTGTTCACCTTCACGCCCCTTTCGAGAGCATAGCCTTCCCTCGGCCCACATTATCACAAAAGGGGAAGGAGGTACATCTATTAACTGTGCCTGTTTTACCTTTATGATTGTGTTGGGTCTTCGTTTGTAGAGGTGTGAGGGCTGAGTGGGTATTTTTTAGCCCTACTTATCCTTGCACTCCTGCACAGCAGAATCAATTTGTCACACTGGTGTAGTGATGGGATTTCAAACAAACTGTGTCTACATCTCAGCAAGCCAAAATAAAAGTGTGCTGTTAATGTTAGTTTTCACTGCCAAAGTATTTTTACCACCATGAAACTCGACATGAGCATGGTGCAGGCCTTGATAGCAAGCGTCTTGCATGAACTGGCAGCCAACACATCTTTTAGTGGGTGAGGAAGTGTCTCCAGTGGTGGCTCCCAAGGAAAGCCTATGAGCCACCTCCCCAAGGATTTAGTCCAGCTGTATGAGGAGGGAAAGGCATTTTTGACAAAAAAGCATTTGCCAAGCAACAGATTTTCATATTACCTTGCTGCTTAAGTATAAACTTCCTGCACCATCGAAATCCGAGAGCCTGTAACAAAACATGTCTGTATAGAAAGATGTCAATATGAGACATTTTGCAGCTCTCCAAGGAATGATTGCTGCGGTCTTGCAGTTAAGAGGCACGCTTTTGAGTCCCCTCCAGTGTTTGAAACACAGCCACAGCCTGTTATTATTCTTTATTTTTTAAATTTCTTAAACACACGGGGGGGATGTGTGTCTCAGAAAAGTGGGTGTATGCCGTCCACCTGCGTGGTCCATCGACTTGAGCCCTGATTGGAACTGATGTAATTATTCAGTTGAATCCTAAAGAGAAGCCTAAATATAACGAGATGAAGGCGGCCTTCCTCAGGAAGTTCTGCAAAACCTTAGAACAATACCTCAAGAGTGTCAAAGCTTTGAGGCGTTTATGTACCTGAAATATCTGAGTGTTTCGGGTACAGTTTACAAGGTTGACACATTTGTCTCATCTTCTTTGTTCTTCCTTTGGGGCACAGTTTTGTACTGTGTTTTCTAGTCGTTCTATTTGCAGATGGTGTGTTTAATTAAAGTATATATATTTGCATAGAACCTTAATTGGACATTCCCTTAGTTTTGGACTGTGATACTGTGTTGTTTGGGTCACTAGTGGTTCACCTTCGTGCCCCTCTTGAGAGTGTAGCCTTCCCTCTGCCCACTTTACCACAAAAGTTGAAGGAGGTTTATCTCTTAACTGTGCCTGTTTTACCTTTATTATTGTATTGGGTCTTGGTTTGCTTTATGTTGCTTAATATTATTTGGATTGCAAGATAAGAACAGTCTATAACGGGAATCATTCCGTTTTCCACTCCTTTTTTTCATCCTTTGTTGGATTTCTAAAATTATAACAGTCATCTACTGGTACTATAGCTGAATCTTTCTAGCCCAAAAACATATATAGTAAGAGCTCTACAATAATGGGGAACATAGCTAACAAGATTAACTGCAAACCTAACGTATATAATACAAATTATTTTTGCTGCAAATATATGTGGAGGGTGGGTTTAGGCTAATAATTAATGTGAGGGGTAATGGGGGGAGGGCTGCGGGATCTCCTACTGCATATATTTGCTGCAAAATAAAAAAAATACAAAATGTTAGATTAGATCTCCCTCTCCCAATTGTTTTTGGAAAGAATTACATAGAAGCCATTAAAATACTTTACCATTCTCAGCCTCAAGACCTTATCCTCTACCACATACACCAATGGGACAAACTAATACTGTCCCGGGAGGATAGCTCAGCGGCAACGTGCTCGCCTTCGAAACAAGACGACACAAAGTAATACAGGTTCGATCCCCGGGTTCGTGCTTAAAAATCTCCAGGTATTAGGTGCGTTATGAATACACAACTAAGAGACATATTCCTGTAACAGCACCTCGATGCCGCTGGGCTGTGTGAGTGCTTTAAAAATGCAAATTAAATAAATACTGCTAAAATGGCTGAAACTGACAATGAATCCGGCAGTAACCAACCTGGGTATTGCATTTATTAATAGACAAATACTTTAATTGTTTAGTACTCAAGACGGTTGTGTCTTTTCAGTGATCATGTCCAATCGAGTGAAGAGAACATAATTAATTTAGACCTAACTCCTTATATGCTAGTGACTCCCATGGCCAGACTAGGGGGAAACACAGTTGTTTTTTGCAGTTTATTAATGTCTTTGTCATACAGCATACCAGTTCCTGAAGGATACAAAGTTCACCTCGACTACTGGACATTAGAACACAATCTGAAGCAAGGGGTTCCTTTTTCTGCTCTCGACCTGGATGTAGCCCCAACATCCGACTCCTTTTTGCGTAGTTGGAGAGCCGCATTTCAATGCACAACACCTTTGGGCCACCTCAGGGTGTGACCTTACACATCAATGTACTGTAGGTGAAAAGCAGCCTTTTGCCTTTTAAGCTTTTCCTGCTTCAAGGTGTTATTGGATACAGGCAACAGTAATGCAACATTGCAGTATGGCTTTCGGGTTTGACAGTTAGGAATATTATTAATGTCTGTGATTACCCTGGTGTGCCATCAGAACCAGTGCTTAATTAGTAAGAAAATAAGTGTTTTCTAGCACGCTTCTGACACTGCGGATGGGCAGTTCCCCACCATTGCTGCCACCAACCACAGCTGCTCCCCACAGTGCCGACACATTTGGGGTTAAACTACAGCTCACTGCTCATTGGGGTTGATGGATGCTCTGGCTATCATTACTCTATAATCATTCTGAGTCTGAGGCAAAAGGTGCCAGGGCTCAGCCCTGGCAAACACCCCCAAAAAGTAGGCACTAATCGGAACCTCAAAGCAGACAGGATGTGCAGGCTACATTCCGAGTGTTACAGGGGGCCTCTTCACCTTGAAGTTGTTCACTTAATTGTCCAAGAGCCGCAACTTCCCCAAAATAAATTAGTAGTAGTCAACTAATTTACAAATGGCTCAGCTACATGTTGTGAAAAGAGACTGTGCTAATCACCCCTCTCTGCCCCTGCGCCCCAATCATGGACGGGTAAACAGGTATTTCATCATAATGAAAGCATGATTTATCTAAATCTCTTAAGATCTCAAGTAGTCCTTGACACACTTCCCCATTTCACCAACTGACCATGATATGACACCCAGGGAGCTCTACGATCAGGGATGAAATGGAAATGTACTATAGTGCCACCACCCACCTTTGCTAAAATACTGCTGAAAGAGTTTGACGTGGGGTGTTGTATAGAAATGTGATTATAGATATTGAAGTTCAAAGCATGTCCATTTCTTCTTCTACCCTTTGCAGGACTCCGTCCGATTCGGAAACCATATCCGCCAGGCTATGCTGGACCTTGCTAAGCTCTTTGATGTTCCATTGATCAAGCCGGCCAATTAGCTCTGCACCTGTCCATGAAATCATACGATAAAACCTCCGGCCTACTGACCAACATCACTAAGAGATTAACCTGACCCCCTGCACTCAGATGGGAACTCTGACATCACTCGCACTCAGATGGGAAACATGACGTCATTTGCATGCATTACAGTATGAGAAGAAATCTTGGCGCTTCAGGTTTCAATGAAGGAGGTCTTTCTGAAAGTTACCACAGCCTATTTTTCAGAACGCTGGCGGGCCTCGTGGAACTGGCCACCGCACCTCATACCTTGGTCTTATACTTATAAAACAGTGGAAGCATTGAGATTTCCAAGGATGTTAGTTATATAATGTTTCATTTGTCTTGATAATATGAGCATAATTACACACTTCTAGCTTCTGGGATGAAGCACAGACAGATGGATCTGCTTTTGGTGCACAGCACCGGGACTCTTAAGACAATCCTAATAGCTTAAGATGTGGGTGGCTAATCTACAAGTCCCATCTAATAAGAGGCACAAGAATGTCAAAGACACAACAGATGCAGAAGCTGTGACGTGGAAGAACCGTACAGAACGAGCGATGTCAGAGCTGGAACCTGTCCAAAGGACGCAGAGTGGTGAGGAACAGAGCTGTGCGCATCCTCAGCAGAACTAAAAGGCCTTTGATGCTCAGTGTGTGTATGAGAAAGCAATCAGTTGTCGTTTCGACGCAGTGATATTAAATTGGGTCACTGCTGGGACCTTGCTTTCCTTTGGTGCTGGATTCTGACCCAAGTGTCCCATGGATCCATGGTGACGTGGATCATGCTGAGGCTGTGCAAGGGTGACCCCCTAACTAAAGGGCACCCATCTTGAATTATAAGGTAGCTCCTTCCCAGGCCAGCCCATCTATTCCATCTGCTGAGTGTGCCAATTTCTGACAATCAGGATGGTGGTTTTAAAGCCTTAGCTCATCTGGCCTTTGACATTGGAGTGAGGCCATCAGTTCATTATACACAGGACCGCTGATGGGCTCCGGTGATTGAGGACTGGGGGTCAGCTTGGACCACCGACCTCCAGCTCCTGAGCCACCCACGTCTTCTTAACGACTTTGTACCTTTGGGGATTATCGGCTCATGTACACGTTGTTCTTGTTACTTGACGTTTAGTAGTTGCCTTATGATAGAAATATCTTCTCTTGGCTCTCTCACTCACCCATGCATCACAGTTCATCACATTCACTCTACACCAAAATGATTGTTAACATGTATTCGGAAATCCAAATAAAGCCTTTAATTTATAGTGAAACCTCTCTGCTCCTGTTCTGTGCCTCATGTTGGATGCAGCCTTCAAGCAGCAGGTGGTGCTCACTGCTCTATTTTAGGTTGCCATAGCACCCGTGCCAGTGCGTAGCACCCTGGGCCTGGGGATCTCGCTGATAACACTGCACAGAGTTATCTGTGCCCTCAAGGAGCAGCCCCACTGGCTCTCTGGTACTCAGACATGGCTAGAGTCTATTGTGTTCAATCATAAAGAACCAATGTAACTGAGGTGGGGCAGAAAAAACAGATAGTGAAAATAAAGGAAATGTCATGAATGTATTCATCCTTTGAACAAAGATAGTGAAGTCTCTTTACCCTAAGCTCCTTAGGGTGCAGAAGCGAAAATAGTGAAGTGCAAATATGCCGTGCCCTTTAACTAAGCCTGGATGGGGCTTTACACGTATCCTCAAACTCTGTGGGCCTCATGACAAGTACAGCAGGGTGGGTAAAAATGGCAGCAATGCAGCGGTAATTCTGTCAGCACTGCATTACTGACACATTATCCCACTGCTGGCTAGTGGCACATCTTCCGCCTTACCAACAAAAATCGGCCAAAATCAGTGGAATTCCTGTAGTGCAATTATTGTGATCCCGCGATAAATCCACAGGACTAGGTGGCGTTAACGGTAAGCGAGTTGGCCGGTAATTTGGCAGATTTACCACCAAGCTCGTGATGAGGCCCGATATACTGTGTGATGAACTCCTATTCCATTCCCTGAAATGTGCATGTGATCTGTAGCTAACGAGCAGGAGCAGGTGATCACTTGCCCAGCTCTTGCTATATTGATTTCGATCCTATCCTCCATTTATGTGAGTTGATGTAT
This sequence comes from Ambystoma mexicanum, assembly GCF_040938575.1. NCBI lineage: Eukaryota > Metazoa > Chordata > Amphibia > Caudata > Ambystomatidae > Ambystoma > Ambystoma mexicanum. The sequence continues at coordinate 969,535,005 of NC_090936.1, read as the reverse complement.
ATTTTGTAAATCCGTATCTCAGCGGCAGGAGCAACACATGTTTTCTCCATTGAAGTCCTGCTTTGGTCTGCAATTGTATTGGCAGGGGTGAGAAGGAACCCTCTTGGCTTCGGAGTGCTAAATGAATCTGATGATGCCTCAGATGGGACTACATTTGTCTAGACCAAGTAACTAGAACCCCATAACACGTTCTGATTCGATTTGCTGCATGTGGTTTATTGTTTATTACAGTACAAATGATGATGCTCTGCAGTATTTAACTTAAAGGATAGTTCCGGGACTTTTTTTTTATTGTCCCTACGGTTCGGCCATGTGTTTTTAAGCATAACTCGGTCGATCGTAGAAAACTTTCCTATGGACCTTACCCGACTTTTCGTCCATTAACGCACTCGAAATCAGCCGCCATTTTCTGATAATCCTATCACTTGCCGCATCGCCCTGGCTCACCTGCTTTTGCGGCACTAAATCAAATCCCCCGCCCCTGAAACAGACTTTATCAAAACATTCATATTCCCCGCCTCTATCCGTGACGTGACTGTGCTGCGTAGGCAAACGCGCCCAGGCGTCTTCTACGCGACTCCACACAGAACCCGGAAATCAACACAGATCAGCTCACACAACACAGCGCGCCACAATTCGCAATATGAAACTGTACTTTTAAATCAAACCGCAAGATTGTAAATTTGGTAAAGTACATTTATTTGACATCAAATGTTTAGAGAATATTCAGCGATTTTCTTTTTTATTTGCTCACGTTCCAAAAAGTTCGTTTTGAGGCACGCGAGGTTCCTTTGCTGTACACAGGGTCTTAGATCATCTCACAATACAGCGCCACAATTCGGAATATGAAACTGTGGTTTAAAAGCAAACTGCAAGATTGTACATTTGGCAAAGTACATTTATTGGACATCAAATGTTTAGAGAATATTCTGCGATTTTCATTTTTATTTGCTCTCGATCCAAAATAGTTCGTCTTGAGGCAAGCGATGTTCGTGTGCAGTAAACAGGGTGTTGGTTTACGATAAAATAAGCTCTTCGGTCGCACTGATAATCGCATGGCTGTTCCAACAACGAGGCACTAGGCCACCACAACGGTCTGTATGTTGCATCTAGCCGTTAGTACCGCGTAAGGGCATACTTGTACTTGGCGATCGTCCCATAAAATGGTCAGGGTGGTAACGTTGTTCACGCGGAGAAGCAACTGGCGGCTGTAGAAGCCGTCCGCCGGTGTCTGGTACTCGTGACACAGACAGTAGTGAATGATGTACCTAAAAACATAAAAAATGAAATTAGTCTCACCATCAGATCTTTATTAAAATTATTCATTTTATATATTCGGTCGGGAAATTATTTCATAACTAGGACAGTGCAACTGGGTTTTAAACGTCAAGGGGGGGCTGTAGGATACTGAGACAGTCCCTCAGTGCAGGGGTTGACAGGGAGTGCAGGTGGAGAGTGGAAGGGCCCAGGACCGAGATCGCAGACAGTGGACCAGTTGTAGCAGGGGAGAGGGAGAGAGAAAGCAGAAGCAAAGGTTTTGAGGTGCTTCCGTAAAAGTAGACGGTTCTCCCCAAGATAGTGCGCGGTACAAAACAATATGCCACATAGAACGAACAAGTACAACTTAACCCGTCTTTAAAGCTACTGTATAGTAATTAAATTGCGGTATAAACTCATCTAAAGAGTTACTTACATTATATTTGCATTTTCCATTGTGTCTGTGCGTAGGGCAGCCCCGAAATACCACTCCTTCTATGCCGACGTTATTTCTTCTAATGAACGAACATTAAATGGCTTTCGTTTCTGAAATTCTATTCATTATCGTTTCTTACGTGGTCCCGGCCTGTCAAGGTCAAAATACAATAGAACCTTATACTGAGTCGTGGGCCATTCTGGCACCCGAGAAAAAATCAAAGCAGCTGACCTTCACTTTGAACGAGCACACATTCCTAGTTAGATACATTCAGTGTAAGGCATTCTCACAGGACTTGAAATTTACACTCCATCTTTGCATTTTGTCTGCGTGCTTTGCAGCCCCACAGAACCATAAATACGGAGACATTCTATATTTTTTGAAAAATTATTTATATTACTGTTTGGTTTAATTTAATGCGCAAATGAACAAGGTTGGATAGATACACATATTCAATGGGCCTGCGACATGAGGAGACTCGAGAGAACAGACAATCAAATTACAATCATTTAAACCGTGATGTGTATTTCTCAATGAGTTCTTCTTTAGGTGGACATGGAACAGAGGCAATGTTGGGTGGCAATGTAGTTGTCCCCTGCACAGGTTCGTTCACAACTCCATTTATGTGCCTATCTAGGACGTCAACAATAAGTTTCTCAATAAACTCATATTGCATATCCTCAAACACTGGTTTGATCACCCATTGTTTACTTCTTTTAGTGAAGGCCTTATTGTAGCGAAGCGTCCCTAAAGTTCCGGTCGTCCTACTTTGTTGACGGCCAACATTATGGTTATGTGCCAAGACCGCTAAAAGAGTCCGATTTATCATGCCCTCCATGCCAAAATGCAATCGTTTTGGCCTGTACTTGAGGCACATATTGTGGAACACCTCCAAATCTCCTGTGTGGCAGAATTCCGTGAGTCCCCTCAAAGCTTTTGTTATAGTTTTATCAAATACAATCTTTTCAATGGCTTTGTGAGTGGGTGATGAAGGAATCAACCACTTCTTCTTCCGTGCCTCCTCTGTGGACAAATGGCCATGTTCACAATTGTGAAAATGTTGGTTCGTGTTCCATCGGTGAACGTTCGTACAGTGTGGCATTACTGACCGCCATTTTTCCAGTAGAATTTCCAACGACCCTCCACATGTTTTTGAGCTCCACCAAAGATGGTTGCTGATTGACTTGGACCACTGTGAAATACCTTGCAATTCTTTTTTTTTACCTGCAGCCGACAATTTTTTATTGATTGATTTTGCAAGATGCCAAACGTCAAATTGGTGATTTATATTTTTGTACTGTTCTCTCATTGTCTTGGCAATTGAAACGTGTCTGTCCGTGGCTATCAGGTCGATCACCATTCCCCGCGATTGTAGTTCTTGCAATGATGCTACAAAGCCAACTTTCTCCATGGCCACTGAGGATGTACTTTGTGACACCTGCACGACCACCGAACTCACAATGTTCTTACTTTCCATGTCCTGAAAGTGGTAGGTGCAGTACTTGGCTGAAAATCCTGGGCTGTCGCACTGTCCATCACCGGCTAGCCTGAACCGTTTGCCCGCGAATGTACTATCAATAGACATTTTTTCCATTCTCCAAGCTTCGCTAATGGCTGGAAATAGATAATCGGTTTGGTATTTGTAGAACTGAGTTTTCGCAATGAAATGGATTCCCACAAACTGAAAGAAAGACTCTAATTTTTTAAAACTTGAACCACTAAAAAGTGCAGCCGCTGCACAAAGTAGATTGCCTGCTGGCAGTTGTCCCAGCATAGGTTGTGCAGACCATGTGAAAGGATGATATTTTGTACAGGTGGCATGTATTTTAAGGTTAGTGCCTCGAATTGCACGAGTCACATTAATCAATGGCTCCCCACATACTTCCCCACCAACCGAATGCCCACATTTCATCCGAATAATAAGATCAATCAAACAACTATCGAATACAATGAATTTGGCCTCTTTCCTTATACTGTCACTCTGCATCCCAGCTGGTTCGGCCTGTAACGTTGAGGACATGTCACTCACATGAAAGGTAGAATCTCTGATATCGTCTTCCGCTATGTTCAGTGATATTGATGGTGTTTCATTGTCGTCCACTTCATTCTCTTCCATTGCAACATCTGTTCCTTCTCCGGCGATGGGTGAATAAAACAATTTCTTCAACTTTCTCGCGGTCTTAGTTTTTGCGGGTGTGGATTCTGTGAATTGATCTCCGACTGCATCCGAACTACCAGGAGGACATTCACTATCAATGGCTGGTGGTGGTATAGCTCCGTTGTCAATCACTTCATATTCTTCCCATTGGCACGATGCATCTCCAGTCTCAAGTCCCTGCCAAAAGGTTTGACAAGCAACATCTCTCGTTCGCTTCACTGTCTGTGTAGATCTAGTTCGTACACCCACTCGCAACTAGAGGACAGATTGGAAAAGGGATGTTCAGTTTAAACACACGTTACAGTATTGAACTATTAACAGTGAAAAACAACATAATATAGTGACCAGGACACTAACCTTCTTTTGCTTTCTTTTCTTTGAAACTTTCTTGCCTCGAACTTCAACATCAGGACGCTGTTGCTCCGACTCGTGTGTGCATGTCTCCACTTCCTCTTGCGCTGCAACGACTATGTTTTCCTGATAAGCACATCCATCACGCACTGACGCTCCATGGACTCCCTGAAACATAGAACTTTCATTAGTATGTATAATAATATCGAAAACACAAAATGTACTTGGGGACCAATACCCACGTACATCTCAATAGCAAAACACGAATGAGCGCTTTGTGTAGAACATTAAAACGACAATTATTCACGCATTGTTGATCTAGTTAGATGGAACTGTCAAGATCCATACCTCGGGCTCCTCATAGACTTCCATTGATGATATTATTGAAGATGATGCTTCAGTGACTCCCTGAAACACAGTAATTGCATTAGTATGGTTTTCTATTTTGATAAAAAGAACAGAAAGTTTGTGCAGGCGTGAACGGCTCATCTAAATAGACCTGCACAAATGATCAGTTGTCTAAAATAAATAATGGATATCTAAATATGATTCGATTTGCTCGATCGTTGGAAGTGTCACCACCCAGAAATCTGCATCAACTACTAGGGGTGATGTTCTTGTAGAAGAAGCTCCGTCATCTCCCTGAAACATAGTACTTGCGTTAATAAAGAAGGAAGTATAGCGGATGGAATCACGTCATATGATTTCGCTTCATCGAACTGTCAGTATCCATACCTCGAAATGCATAAGAACATCAAGGGACGATGTAACTGCGGTGCACACTTCTGCAAGCTGTTGCGCCGACCCGTAACTGCACGCTCCCCCTTCTTCTTGGACTAATGCTCCATCGACTCCCTGAAACATAGGACTTTCATTAGTAATGAACACAATATTGAAAAAAGAAGACACATAGGAGGGCGACGACAGAAGGACATATCAATGGCTAAAAACGAAAGAAACATTGTGTGTAACAATCACGCTACAAGAATGCAAGATCTGATGATCTCCATCGATGGAACTGTCCTGAAACGTACCTCGAGCATCTGAGTGACATCAACGGTAGTCGTCAATACGTTGGACTCCTCAGCATCTCCCTGAAAGACAGTACTTGAATTATTTTGGATAACAATAATTATAACTGAAAACAAAGACGAGAGGACGAGTACAAGGGTGTACCATTAGGTAAAATAATTACACGATAAATTAAAACTATTGATTTACATGCCTAAAACAAGTCAGTGGCAGAATAGCCAAGTAAGATTACCCGATAGGCGCTTGAAGTGGCTGATGACTGCAATAACGACACGGATGGAGAATCTTCCGCCTTCATATTGAGTGGATACATAAATGGGGAAATTATTGTTAGCTAATGCTACACACTACCGCAAGGCCGAGAGATAAATACGTAAACTTGACTCACCAGTGGAGGGATGTGGACGAATAGAGTGGGAATAGCGGTTGAGAGCAATTTTCGCCTCGCTCGCGGTGTGTTCTTCTTTATTAGCAATGATGTGGAGTACATGTCTGAGCTAAAGTGCCTGCTGCAGATGCGGTATCGATCACCCCTCTTGTCCGCAAAGACTTCTAGGACTCTACTTTCAAGCTCAGACGGTGGATATCCGCAATATCGGACCCATTCTCTTATCTGATCTATTGTCTTAGGGAAAACATGCATTATAGTACCTTCAAATTTATTATGGGTCTTCGAAGGGCAACCGCCAATGGAACAGGCAGGCATTGTGGAAAGTTCTGAAAAGTAAAGATCAACAATTCTCAATGAATACAATTTGTGTTAAAAAATTAAATGACACATAAAAGGTCCAATGCAAGGTTCGTTTTGGTTCTTGTAACTATACACGTTATTCACATGCAGATAAGTATTTGAATAACTTTAAAAAAATAGAAAAATAATTTGACTAAACTCAGAACATGTGACTAGTTCCTTGCATGTACTGTCTTGAACGAAAAGAAAACATGGATGCAATTTGATGACTACTAGCAAATCGATATAAATTAAAAAATTGGACGCAAAATGATTATGGTACATGGCCTTACCTTGACGAACAAACAGTTAGATGCAGGGATCAGAGTAGTTTCTTGTCGTAGAATAGGGAGCAGTTCACAGGTTGCAAACTGACGAGTTTGCTCGAAGTGGTCACGGAAGTTCACAGAGACGAAGAGCAGATAACCAGCACCTTCACGGGTTGACTAGCAAAGCGCAAAGAAGTTCTCATTCGAAATATGAAGTGGGTTATAAAGAATTCGAAACAGGGGTGTGTTTGTGAATGAATGACGTGTATATGTCGTGGCATTATGCGGTTTGCAGGGGGCCGTCCAGCGTGAGGGGGGATGCTTGGCAGGAGACACGGGGTCTGGAGGTAGACATGGGAACAACAACCCATGCTCTATAGACCACTTTGAAGTGTACATGGTCTTTCGCACCTCTTGGCCTTTATCGCTCCCTGACAGCTCCACTTGCCAGCGCAAGTACCCCGGTGCGAACTGCCTTTGATAGGGCGGGGGGTGGATTGGGGCGGTGGTCGTGCAGACAAGACACACGAAGACTCGTGAATGGAGACACACTTATGTGGATTGCAGGGGGCCGTCCAGCGTGAGGGGGGATGCTTGGCAGGAGACACGGGGTCTGGAGGTAGACATGGGAACAACAACCCATGCTCTATAGACCACTTTGAAGTGTACATGGTCTTTGGCACCTCTTGGCCTTTATCGCTCCCTGACAGCTCCACTTGCCAGCGCAAGTACCCCGGTGCGAACTGCCTTTGATAGGGCGGGGGGTGGATTGGGGCGGTGGTCGTGCAGACAAGACACACGAAGACTCGTGAATGGAGACACACTTATGTGGATTGCAGGGGGCCGTCCAGCGTGAGGGGGGATGCTTGGCAGGAGACACGGGGTCTGGAGGTAGACATGGGAACAACAACCCATGCTCTATAGACCACTTTGAAGTGTACATGGTCTTTGGCACCTCTTGGCCTTTATCGCTCCCTGACAGCTCCACTTGCCAGCGCAAGTACCCCGGTGCGAACTGCCTTTGATAGGGCGGGGGGTGGATTGGGGCGGTGGTCGTGCAGACAAGACACACGAAGACTCGTGAATGGAGACACACTTATGTGGATTGCAGGGGGCCGTCCAGCGTGAGGGGGGATGCTTGGCAGGAGACACGGGGTCTGGAGGTAGACATGGGAACAACAACCCATGCTCTATAGACCACTTTGAAGTGTACATGGTCTTTCGCACCTCTTGGCCTTTATCGCTCCCTGACAGCTCCACTTGCCAGCGCAAGTACCCCAGTGCGAACTGCCTTTGATAGGGCGGGGGGTGGATTGGGGCGGTGGTCGTGCAGACAAGACACACGAAGACTCGTGAATGGAGACACACTTATGTGGATTGCAGGGGGCCGTCCAGCGTGAGGGGGGATGCTTGGCAGGAGACACGGGGTCTGGAGGTAGACATGGGAACAACAACCCATGCTCTATAGACCACTTTGAAGTGTACATGGTCTTTGGCACCTCTTGGCCTTTATCGCTCCCTGACAGCTCCACTTGCCAGCGCAAGTACCCCGGTGCGAACTGCCTTTGATAGGGCGGGGGGTGGATTGGGGCGGTGGTCGTGCAGACAAGACACACGAAGACTCGTGAATGGAGACACACTTATGTGGATTGCAGGGGGCCGTCCAGCGTGAGGGGGGATGCTTGGCAGGAGACACGGGGTCTGGAGGTAGACATGGGAACAACAACCCATGCTCTATAGACCACTTTGAAGTGTACATGGTCTTTGGCACCTCTTGGCCTTTATCGCTCCCTGACAGCTCCACTTGCCAGCGCAAGTACCCCGGTGCGAACTGCCTTTGATAGGGCGGGGGGTGGATTGGGGCGGTGGTCGTGCAGACAAGACTCGTTTGCCGCAGGGCCTCACCAAGGAGAGGCCATCTAACTGCATGTAAGAGGCAGGCTGAAGGATCTAGTACATGGAAGGCAGGGGGGTGAGTTTATAAATACCTCAGCCTCCCAGGAGAATATATGGGTGCAGTTCACCCTGGAGACCCTGGATGCCTAGGCAGTTAGTCAGCAGCAGGCTGGCCTGTGGTGGCAAGGCGGCACGGGCCAGAGGGGGTCATCTCTGTACCCGGTGCCCAAAAGGATGATTTATTATGATCAACCATATTGATTATTTACCTATAACCATGTTTTGTGTCAATAAAATCCAACGGCCTTCCTTTTATTGCCAACGCTTGAACAAAGTGGTGTGGTAAGTATTTTTGGGGGAGGAGGCAAGGCCGGGAGGCTTGATGCCAACCCGCAAAATAACATATGTATGTCTGCTGCATATGGGTTCAACGGTTATGTGGATTGAAGGTGGGCGGCCTGCGTGAGGGAGGATGCTGGCCGGAGACATGTGGTGTGACAAGACAAGGCACAGGAAGACTATTCAATGGAGACACACTAGATTCATTTAAAAAATCAAAACAACCATTGTTAAAATATATGTTGGGTTTTATTTTAGATCTTAATTTCAATTGAACATAAATAATAAACATTACACATTGTAAAGTTGCGGTTGCAGCACATCCATGGAAAATCCGCGGTATTGTCCACTGTCGCTGGGGAAATGTTGTCTAATGGCAAGTACCGCACAGGCAGGTATTACTCTCCGAACGCGGTGTCCGAGCCTCCCGTGAAGCCACCAAGTGAAGCAACGATAGGCCACCAGCCTGTACCACCTGTGAAAATGAAAGATGCAAACTGTATTAAAATGACAAAACTTTCTTATCACTGTCGATTCAGGTAAAAAATGTCATTCTGCTTTGAAAAAAATTCTATCTAGAAAATGCACAACATGGAACCAATTTACATGCATTCGAATGATGAGACGACCATGAAATAGTAGTGGCATCACTGACATCACAACCAGAGTATACTTACTCGTTACTCGGATTACGCGGACGAACAGTGCCGCAAAGTTCGTGCATAAGCACCATCATCATCCTCAACACTGTCCGTGAGAGGCAGGCTTCCCTGAACTCTGGCAGCTCGGTGATGCATTGCGGACTTGGCTCGCCTTCCGAAATGTAGGCCAAGCACCCGGAATTTTCACGGCAGCAGCAGTTCTCCTCCTCAGTTGGCATTAGCTCGCACCGATTGCACGTGCACCAGGTGGAGACGCCGTCCATGCGACATGGTCCAGGCTCTTCATCCGTTGACTGGTCCTCCCAACTGCCGTCCGAATCCCCATCGTTTTCGCGTGCTTGCCTTTCCAGTAGTTCTTCCTCGGTGTACTCGGGCTCGTACATATACGGCATTATTTTAGCCATTGTGTGGTAAATAAAGTAAAATAATTTACAGAGATGGTACAGGTGTTCACAAGGCCTAGAAGCGGCGAAGGTAGCTGACCAGAGCACAGAAACGAGTCACAGAATACTAAAAGTAACACACAGAGAGTAATGGAATCGAAAATCTGCTGCTGTGTGTTGTGAAACGGTGTGTTTATACTTATTGAGGAAAGAGGCGTCCTGCCATTTCCATGGCGACAGTTCATTAGCTGAGGCGCAGCGATTGTTGACACGAAACGTGCTTTGGCGTTGGGAAATGGGCGGTACGCGTCTGCTGATGTCAGGGGCGGGGGATTTGATTTAGTGCCGCAAAAGCAGGTGAGCCAGGGCGATGCGGCAAGTGATAGGATTATCAGAAAATGGCGGCTGATTTCGAGTGCGTTAATGGACGAAAAGTCGGGTAAGGTCCATAGGAAAGTTTTCTACGATCGACCGAGTTATGCTTAAAAACACATGGCCGAACCGTAGGGACAATAAAAAAAAAGTCCCGGAACTATCCTTTAATGATCAAGTCTGTCACCTGCAGGGCTTTAAGTTGGTTGGCAGCCTCCAAAAAGGGATCCCGAGCTGGGGCCCTGATGGGGCTCACCCGTCGACTAGCCTCGGTAAACTGACCCCTCAGACAGCATTTAGCCAAAGCGCTGCATGGTAAAGGGCTGCCTGTGGGTGTCAGCGCTTTTGAGTAGAAAAAGGGAGAAGTACAATGCCTCTACTTTTTTCTGATCAGAAGCGCCAAAGGCAGCCCTTTAACCATGTGGCACCTTGATGAAAGGGCTGCCTGCTGGTTGTTGGCTCCTCACAAAGAAACAAAAGGAGAGGCTGGGTGCACCAGCCCTCCTTCTGTTTCTTAGTGAGAGGAGCTCACCTCCACCAGGCAGCCCTTTAATCATGCAATTCCTTGAATGAAAATGCTGCCTGCAGTGGGTATGTTCCTCTCATTAAGAAACAGAAGGAATGCTGGGGTGCACTGGTATGATACCGTTGGTGTGCCTGGCTTCCCGTTTTGTTGTTTAATCACAGGCTCCAACCCCCTACAGGCAGTCTGCATGCGGTTCTCGGAGCCTGTGATTTAAAACAAAAAAGAGGGGCTGGGCACACTAAAGGTATAATACAAGTGTGCCTCAGCTCTCTTGCTTGGCTCCCACTGCATGCTAGCCAAGCAATTACCAGCACCCCCCCCCCCATTGGCGAGTGGGATCTCTAGTTAGGTGGCATGGCCTAAGTGCACCCACCCATACTTAGGCCACACACCCTAACTGGAGCCTTCCCTGATTCTGACTCACACTTACAACACTGGTCACATGTAAAGTCCCCTTAACTCCCTCACCAGAGGTTGACCCAAGTCATGAGCGGAATGATCAGCTAGGCCTTCATTTAACAAACACCGAAGAAAGCCGTGTGACCAACATGAAACCACCCTGAAAACAATCCACTATAGTTCTGAAGAACAGTTAGATTAATCTAGTTAACTAACACCTTGAAGGTAGTGGGGCTGGTCTAATTATTATGGGTTGTTCTGAAATGGACTGTTAATCAATGATGAATGCAATGTCTTGCTCAAATCGGAGAATCTGGTGGATTGTAACGCCATCCATAGAGTATAGAGTATTTCATTCACGAATGATTTCTGTTTAAAAAAAAATGCAATCCCAACAGGATTAGCATGCTGGCATTTACTCACTTTTGGTTGACGTGACTTCCCAACCACCAGATGTAATTCAAATCCTGTTGTGTAAAACTGCTTATTCAGTTAGCAAAACATTTAAAAACTGAATTGGGGATGGTGAGTTTAATCCTTTATTATCAATGTTCTCAGACCGTTGCTCTTCCTTTGAGACTGCAAATATGTGTTGTTATTTCTGGATAGTGCGTAGAAGGGGCACACAGCACAGGGGCTGTGAAAAAGTTTCCGTTTAAGAATAAAAAATCCCCTACCAGGGTTCATGGCTAGGCGCGCGCAATGGTGGACTCCTTCTGACCGAGTTCCATGGTACCTGCATGAATCCAGGTCAATGAGGCCATGATTTAGCTGCAAGTTAACACCGACCAGATAAAATACACAAAGGGGAACCCCCAAGGCATGCACCCATCCTGACTCCCTGAAGCCAGGGCCAACGGAGAAGCCAGCACAGAGGCTTGCTGCCTGCCGTAGTGAGCAGCAAGCCACTGGGGCTTGGGTGGCGCGCAAGCAGCTGAGCACAAAACATCTCACCACCTCCAGACATTACTGATTAGGAAGTCTGTGCCAGCGCATACAGAGAGGGGGGCCCCACCTATGTCACCCCCCAGCTGCTGTGGCAGTGACTAGCCTGTGCTATTCCATCTCTGGGTGAGCCTTGTGACTCCGCTGGCACGGAAGCTGGCAGTGGGACCTCCGACCACTTCCCGAGAGACCTGGCAAATCGATGGAGGCTGACGGGGTGGCTCCCACCCACAATGTGGCAGACCAGGCGGCTTAACTATCATGCAGCACCCACACAGACTACTATCCGGATCCGTAGGTTTGGAAAGGAATTGGTGGGAGGAGTAGAACACGCCATCTATAAAAACTACAACTACTGGTGTGAAGGGCTGTTATAACTAATCATTCACCGCCTCTGTGATTAGCAGAGCTGTTCTACGAAAAACATTGAGACCTCCCTAATTACAGTCTAGACACAGGATATGCTGCCACGCCAAGCACCCCACACTATATGCCGAGGCCTTCTCGGCCTCCACATGCTTCGAGCCCTGTTGCAACGATTGGGAGTCCAAAATCCACATAACAACATGACAAATAGAAGTGTGACCCAACAACAAAAACAACTTTGAGACACTACTACGCCCTGATCTTCCCATAAGGCACTGCATGCCCAGCACAAACTCCCTAAGCCTACCAAGCACTCTAATCCTGGAAAGTACTACTAATGATGTCTACAGACAGGAGATAAAGCAAAGAAGCATAAGGTAGCTGCCATAGCTCATATTCATGCCACACCCAATCATGACCTCCCTATGGACTCCCCAGCCACAAAAAATGGACTGCCAAAACCTATTAGCTGACCTAAAAAAAGAAATACATACTAATGTTTCAAAGCTATCCCAAAGAGTGACATCTATTGACAAGCAACTCTCGAGCGTGGACCGCTGAGTTGACGAGATGGAAAATTCCTCATGGGAGAAATCCTAAGGGCGATCAACGGAGTGGAAATTCTCAAAGTGCTCAGATCAAATTAATGATGGTCGAAGCAAGATGACATTGAGAACCTCTTGAGAAGAAACAGCCTCAGCATTAGAGGAGGGCCCAGAGGTATCCAGGACCAAAACCTCGAAGCGTACATCCAAGAAGACCTCTTTCAAGAAATCTTACAATCACCCATGAATGAGGAGCTCCTTCAGCTAGCACGCAGGGTCTATTCCACATTCCAAAAAGAGAGAAACCTACTCTCAGATATATTCACAAGGGTACACTTCTTACAATTAAAAGAAAAAATCCTGAAGTCGGTCAGAACAAGAAGCCCAATATCTTTCTGCTCAGCCAAATTCACCATTCTTGGAGATTTCTCACCCACAACTTGTTCCAAATGCAGAGCTCTGTGAGAGTTCAACCTGGCTGCAAACAAAAGGAATTACATATAACTGGTACCCCTCAATACCTTTACATTCACTTTCAATGATTGCGCTTGGTCTGTGTCCACTCCTCTTGATGCTGAGGCCCTACTTTCACCTGAAGTTGTCCCTATTTCTGAAAAGCCCACTCAGTCCCAAACACAAAAGAATCTGAAAGACGCCTAAAGGGTGTAACTGTACAAGCAAGAAGATGCAGGAAGGAAAAGACACTGGCAGCCCGCAGAACACCTCACTTCCCTTGACCTCGGCTATCACATAACGTTTGAAGCAGATTCTTTGAGGATTTAGACTCAACAGATCAATGCCACCACAGGGATAAAAGTGTGTTGGCCGCAATCTGACACGAGTACAACAACTCATTACTGGACGGACAACGTCAGCCGTCAACTCACCCACAAAGAGCTATGCTGAACTTGTTTACTCATAAGCTCAACACTTTTGATCTCTCTTCTCCTTTTTCCTTTTCATTGGATTTCTATATGTTCACAGGTAGGCTACCCTCTTGGGGATGACGTTTACTTCCCAGGTTTACACTAGCTGATGTCAGATCAATACCGAAAGATGGCAGGCTTATTTATAACTCCCCCCACAGGAAGAGATGGCAGTTCAAATGTATCAACCCCAAATATCACTATGTCTAACAAGATCTCAACAAAAATCCATATAACTCTTCCAGGGATTAAACTCCCCTTTCAAGTGCCGAGGAATTCTTTCTCTGTAATCACATCTAGGGACTCAGATGGAATTTCTACAAGAGACCATCTCCGAAAGGCTGATGAACACTGCATGGGTTCTAGGAACTTTCCCTCCCAATTTTTTGCAACCAGGAGCGCTAAAAAAAGAGGAGTAGCTCTTCTCCCCAAGGATTTATCATTCTGAAAACAATTGGTCCTCAGGGACTCACATTAAACATATATTATGGTTAAGTACCTGCTGTTAGGTCATGTAGTCACTCGCAGTTGTCTATGCCTCTCACGAGAAACAAGACAGTTTTATTCTAGATCTAACCTCCAGTTAGCAGCTTTTATGGGCAGAGGGAACTTCATCATTGGTGGAGACTTGAATGACCCTAAACCCGACAAATGACAAGCCACTTCCCCCAACTCTGACTGTCCTTGGAAATGTGCGTGCCCGTCTAAATTTGACGAGTGACCTGAACATGATTGATGTGTAGACATTTCAACACGAACACAAGAGATTTCTCCTTCGTCTCTCATATTCATAGAGGTCACTCAAGAGTAGACATGACCCTAACTTCCTCCTCACTAGTACCTCTGATAACTAGCTCTGCTATAGTAATTAGAGCCCTCTAGGACCACTCCTTTAAGGAAATAGACTTAGGAGTACACCACCTAAACCCCCCACCCAAACCCCCTTGAAGAATGAAAGACTTCCCTCCCAGATACCACATCGTTCGACAAGACATTGCCACCCTCATTAACACCTACTTTCATAGCAGTACTATGCAGGAAACAACCCCTAACATGAACTGGGATGCTTTTAAAGCACTTCATTGAGGAGAGCTGATCTCAAAAACGACAGCGTACTTTATAGTTAGGCATAATCTGCATTGATAACTGGAATTCAAAGACAGAAATGCAAGAGAAACTTTAAGAATAAATCTTCTCACAAAGCACAGAAAACCCTAAAAATCGCGCGTGCAAAACTAGAGGCTCTTCTCTCCGAGTGAGCAGCCCAATCACTGATATCTATATAACAAACTTATTACACCCGAAGTAACATAACCAACAAATTATTAGCCTATAAATAACTGAAAACCCGAAAACTGAATTATATCCCTAAATTGAAATATTTAGATGGGCACATTAACTATCACGAGGTATAAAAAGTCGATATTGCTTATCAATACTTCACCCATAAAGTTTCCAGTGATCCCCTAATGCTCCCAGACCAAAGGAGTTAAACACTGGGAACTATGCTCCCTCAGTTTACAAGCTCCCAATGCCACTCATAAGGAAGAGGTGGAAACCACCATTAAAAACCTGCTCTCCCATAAAGCCCTAAGACTGGACGGATTTAGTTCCATATTCTTAAAAACATGTATACACCAAATGAAGCCACACTTAATGGAACTATTTAACTCCTTTTAAGATTCCAAAACAATTCCCCCATCCATAGGAGAATCCCTAACCTCCTTAATACTCAAGACGGGTGAGGGGGAAGCTGTATGTTCCTCATACCAACCAATCTCTCTCCTAAACATAGATGCAAACATTTACCGGAAAATATCTACTGTTTGACTAGCAAGGATCCTCCCCTCTCTCATCCAGTAGTCTGTGTTTGGGCACAGGTTTTTTGGCGCAGCCATTTTGGCGCTGCACCTTGGGCACAGGGCCATTTTATGCACACATTGTTGGCCGTGTCCAGAGGGGCGCAGGGACCTGCGCACCTGGAAAGTGCTGGTTGTTTACGTATATATATTGTCACCCGATTGTTAGGAAAGATTTCATCAATGTGTAATTTTCCCTCCATTTGTGGACCCCCCTGAACTTTAGCTTTGGTTTGGCTATCCTATCCTGACTTTTGCCAGTGGAGCACAGCCTTCAGCGCCGCACCCCTGGGATTTTGCTCACTTGTTATGGGGAAACTGACACATCCTTCATACTGTCAGTACTCGGAAACTATGTTTCCCTTAGTCTTTGACTATTTTGCCATTTTTTGGTAACTTTTTAACAGTGCACAGTGTACCTTCCAGTACTGTACGCTGGGGTCCTTTTTGTTTTATGGCCCTAGATACCCTCGAATGAGTTTCTGGTGAATGTAGTGTGCCTGAGGTGAACTGGTGGCAGCAGTTACTTCTTTTTACAGAATCATATTGTATTTACCGCATTTGGTTCAAGACTATGGCCAGGTCCGAAAATGGCTGAGCCACAAAGTCTTTTGTTCTGTCCCATGGCCATTTTGTTCCTTGCCTTCACCCAGGTTGAGTAACCTGGGTTTTTCTTATTTGGGTATGCAGCCTCCTGCAAAAACCAATCTCTTTCGCAGGCTTCTGCCTGTCATGTGTGTGTGCACAGAAAGTGGGTTGGGATTGTCTGGTCTCAATCCACACTACTAGTGCCAGGATTTCCGGAGGGCCTGAATGACTGGAACCACCGTGAACTGTGATTGGCCCACGACTGGGATGCCTGCATGAGAGCAGATCTTCTATTGGAAGTCCTCGATTTTGGCGCAAAGCTAATCTTGGATAAGAGAAAGAGCTCTGCATCCATTCCAGGTCGATCCACTGAGTTCTCACCAAACTACAGAAGGAGCCAAGTATCCTGTGTGAAGAAAACAGACTTGTGAAACTGCCAGAGATGCTCTAGAAGGTTTTGACACCCTTTGCCCTCTGCTGCTCGGTCGGATCCCTGTTTTCTTCATCAATCAAGGCCTGCCGAGGCGTTCTGCCCCTTTGGAGTAGTGGGAACAACTACTCTCGCCGCCCCCTGCTTACCCACCGAACAAGCCCCTTTGGAAGTGTTCCTGGGCCATCCAGTGAACTGTCCAGCTCTACCACAGGGTATCCTGCAGAATCGCTGCTGTCTCAGGTGGAAGCCTGAGACTAGGGCATTGCTTGCTTGTGGTCTCGTGCCCTCTCCTGCCAAATTTTGCAGGCCTAGCTCCTCTAGGTCCCAAATTAGGAGACTGTGTAACACTGCCCACATCTGTGATTCCTGCGTCACTACTTGGTGGTGACGGTCGCTATAGGTGCCTTGCTGTTCTGCTCTCCTGTGCCCTAAAGCCTGCTGCACCGGAATTTTCTTCATACCTCCTTCAGAAGCTCAGAAAAGGCAACTGCCCCGTCCCAGACTATCCTTCTATTCCACAGCCGCTGAGAGCCGGGGCGCTGCGAAACTGCAGGATTGAATCAACTGGCAAAGTTTGGTCGGTACTGTGCCGAGGATCGGTGAGTACTTGTATCACTTACCGTTGGCCCCCTGGCACAACCAATCTCTTTTACGCACAAATATACCTTAAATGGTATTCGATCTTGGATGGGTTAGCCTGCGCTCCCTAGCTAGTCTCACCTTTTGAAAACTGCTCTGCCGCCAAGGGCAGATCCTACTCGAATAGTGGGAACCAATTTGTCATCGCCTCAAACACCTTCCTTACTTGCTACAGCTCTCCCAAGAAGACCCTCTTTTTGTTTTGCCTGCGTGATCCTGTGTTTTTACGCACAACAGTACTTTTAAGCACAAGGCTCCCCACTTCTTAGGGCTGGACACCAACGTTAGGGAACGACTCCAAAGAATTGTCTAATGCTCCTAGAGTGTCAACTCACCTCTTTCTTTACAGGTTGCGGCTGTGTTGTACGCCTATAGCAGATTAGGAAACTTATTGTATGTATGTTATATAATCGACTATTTTGTGTGGTAACTGTTTTGACATGACTAAAGTTTACTGGTGTCTATTGGTCCGGCCGACAATAAATGTATATATATTTTTCATATACACTTGTCTAAGAGTAATTTGTTGTTCATTAGTGTGTGTGCTCATTGTGGGCTTCCGATCACTCTCACCCCTCCCGAGACTCAGTCTTGGCCACCTACTAAGCTACTTAGATTGGTCTGACTTGTCCAGAAGGTTCCCCTGTTTCACTAAACCGAGGGTAGCTTCCTAAACTTCTGCCCACCAGGTCAGAGTTTAGAAATCCATCTTAACAAATTGGTGTACAGCGATGGGATAAGATCGGAGGTACCCAGTGTTGCGCACTGGTAAGGTACCCAGGTTATATTTACACAAGAGACAGTGTCCTTAGGTGGTTAAAGTTAGCCTTAAGCCACCTGCCTTTACTTATAATATGGAAGCAATTACGGACATTGCTTTGAGTGCCTCAAAGTCTGAGACACTAAGGAAGATTTGTACCGAAAGGGGCCTGTCGGCCACTGGTACCAAATCTGAAAATGTTCCAGAGGATCATAGATTGTTGGGGAAATTAGGATTCATGCTTTCTCCTCCTATGATAGCGCAGGAGGTAGTGGGGCTATCCGAAGTGCCAGTAACGTTGTAAATAGTGCTGTCATACAATCGGACAATTCTGCTGTTGATGCAATCCGTTGAGAAATGGAGTACGGGAGCAGGCAAAAGGAATAGACAAAGCAAGGTCAAGGGACAGGCAAGGGTTTAATAATCAGGTAATCCAAGATCAAAAAGTAGCAAGAAAACCTAACATACTTAATGCAATCAGAAGATTGCGGGTTGAAAATGCTGTCTTCTCCTTGGCATGTTCTGCTAGGGCTATTTGCAAAAACCTTGCATTGAGGTCAAATGTGCTGAGGTACTTGGAGGTACCCAAGGTATCCACCAGCTCATCAGTTGTATGTAAGGGGTGAGCATCTGTCCTTGTGACAGTGTTCAGAAGCCTGTAATCCACTCTGAACCTGTGTTCAGAGGTGCCAGCCTTTGAGACTAAAACCACAGCACTGGATCATGGACTACTGGAAGGCTCAATCACACCACGATTCAACATCTTGTTGACCTCAGCATTGATGTAGGATCTCACCGTATCCGACATCCTGTAACCCCTACTTTTGCAAGGTATACTATCTCAAGTGTCTATCTCATTTTGCACCAATGTGTCAAACCTGGAGTCATTAAGAACAAGGAGAACTGTCTCAGCAAAGTTCTTACTTACCCTTGTTGGTCAGAAGTCAGGTGATAGACCACTTGGACACCATCAATGGAGCCATCTGAAGGACCATTCTGGAATAAGTCAAGGAGAGGTTCTGATTCCTCCTCTTCAATATTTGATGCCAGCGGCAGTGCAGCTATTTCAACCTTATGGATGCCTTCAGCCTATTTATGTGAAACACTTTTGGGGCTTGTCCAGACCTTCTAAGGTGCACCAAATAGTTGACCTCACCTCTTGGACACCATCAATGGAGCCATCTGAAGGCCTTTACCAGTTTAGGGTAATGCCAATTGGGTTGAAAAATGCACCCACCACTTTTGAGAGGCTTGTGAACCATGTTCTAAATGGGATGGATGAATTCTGCTTAGCACATCTGTGTGATATATCATTCTTCAGTGCCACCTGGGAGGAACATGTGGAGCACCTTACAGTGGTGTTACAGGCTCTTCAGAAGGCCCACTTAACCATAAAGGCCAGCAAGTTCTAGATTGCTCAAGGATTTGTGATCTACCTTGGGCATGAAGTAGGTGGAGGGAGGATTCAGTCTCTACCCAGTAAAGTACAGGCAGTAGAAGACTGGCCTACCCCCGCTACACAAACCCAAGTGAAAATCTTCTTAGGACTCACGGGTTACTACCGAAATCCTCAGGGCCCCAGACTACAAACAAGCTTTTATTGTGCAGACAGATGCCTCTGACACTGGGATAGGTGCTGTACGATCACAGATAGATGAGAAAGGCAACAAACACCTGATTGGATTAATTAGTCGCCAGCTTAAGGACAGAGAGCTCAAGTGGTCCACGGTAGAGAAAGAATGTTTCTCTGTCATGTGGGCCCTAAGGAAGCTGATGCCCTACCTCTATGGGACCCACTTCACTGGGCAAACTGACCACAAGCCCTTAAAGTGGCTAATGAACATGAAAGGAGAGAATCCAAAGTTGCTCAGGTGGTCCATAAACCTGCAAGAGTTAGACTTCACCATTGAGCACAGGCCAGGTGTCCAATGTAGCAATGCTGATGGGTTGTCCAGAATGTTTAACCAACCTGAACATGAAGCCCATCCAGGGGTGGATTAGTTTCCCCTGTCATTGGTCTGGGAGGGGCGAGTGTTAGGAAAGATTTCATCAATGTGTAATTTCCCCTCCATTTGTGGACGCCCCACACTTTTTGTTTTGGTTTGGCTATCCTATCCTGACTTGAGCCAGTGGAGCACAGCCCTCAGCTGCGCTGCCCTGGGCTTTTGCTCACGTGTTATGGGGAAACTTTACACGTCCTTCAGACTGTCAGTACTGGAAAACTATGTTTCCCTTAGTCTTTGACTATGTTGCCATTTATTGGTAACTTTTTAACAGTGCACAATGTACCTTCCAGTACTCTGCACTGGGGTCCTTTTGTTTTATGGCCCTAGACACCCTCAAAGGATTTTTACGGTGAATGTAGAAGTGTTCCTGGGACGAACTGGTGGCAGCAGTTACTTTTTATAAGTGTTTTTCTTCTTTTTACAGAATCATTTAGCGTTTAGTCAGAAAATGGCAGAGCCACAAAGTATTTTGTTCTGTCCCATGGCCATTTTGTCCCTTGCCTTCACCCAGGTTGAGTATCCCGGGTTTTCCTTGGGCATGCAGCCTCCCGCTAAACCGATCTCTTTCGCAGGCTTCTGCCTGTCATGTGTGTGCACAGGAAGCAGGTTGGGATTGTCTGGTCCCAATCCACACTACTGGTGCCAGGATGTCTGGAGTGGCTGAGTGGCTGGGACCACCGTGGACTGTGATTGGTCCACGACTGGGATGCCTGCATACGAGCAGATCTTCCATTGGAAGGCCTCGATTTTGGTGTGAAGCTACTCTTGGTTAAGAGAGGGGGCTCTGCATCCATTCCAGGACGATCACCTAAGTTCTCCCCGAACTTCGTGCCAAGAATGAAGAAACAGACTTGTGAAACTGCCAGAGATGCTCTAGAAGGATTTGTTACCCTTCACCCTCTGCTGTCCTGTCGGACCCGTTTTCTTCATCAATCAAGAAGGTCTGCCAAGGAGCTTTACCCCTTTGGAGTAGTGGGAACAACTACTCTCGACGCCCCCTGCTTACTCACGAACAAGCCCCTTTGGAAGTGTTCCTGGGCCATCCAGTGAAGTGTCCAGCTCTACCTCAGGGTATCCAGCAGAGTTGTCACCATCTCGGTTGGAAGCCCGAGACGTAGGCCATCGCTTGCTATTCGCCCCGTGCCCTCTCCTGCCAAATTCTGCAGGCCAGCTCCTCTAGGTCTTGAATTAGGAGAGTGCGTAACGCTGCCTGCATCTGCGATTCCCGCGTCACTACCTGGTGGTGACTGTCGCTATAGCTGCTTTGCTGTTCTGCTCTTCGGTGCCCTGAAACCTGCTGCACCAGAATTTTCTTCATACCTCCTTCGGAAGCTGAGAAAAGGCAACTGTCCCATACCGGACGATCGTTCTATTCCATAGCTGCTGAGAGATGGAGCGCCGCAAAACTGCAGGCCTCGAACCTACTAGGGACTTTGACTAAACTGGCAATGTTTGGTCCGGACTGTGCTGAAGGTCGGTGAGTACTTGCATCACTTACCGGTGGCCCCCTGGCACAACTGATCTCTTTTACGCACAAATATCCCTCAAAAGGTATTCGATCTTGGCTGGGTTAGCCTGCGCTCTGTTGCTATTCGTACCTTTTGGAAACTGCTCTGCCACGAAGGGCAGATCCTACTTGAATAGGTAGAACCAATTCTTCATCGCCTCAAGCCCTTTTCTAACTTGCTACAGCTCTCCCAAGAATACCTGCTTTTTGTTCTGCCTGCGTGATTGTGTGTTTTTACGCACAACTGTACTGTTGAGCACAAGGCTCCCCACTTCTGAGGGCTGGACTCAAAAGTTGGGGAACGATTCTGAATAATTGTCTAATGCTCCTAGTGTGTTAACTCACCCCTTTCTTTACAGGATGTGGCTGTGTTTTACGCCTATATCACATTAGGACACGTATTGTATATATGTTATATAGTAGATTATTTTGTGTGGTAACTGTTTTGATGTAGCTAAGGTTTACTGGTGTCTATTGGTCCGGCCGACAATATATGTCTAGATATTTTTCACATGCGCTTATGAAACTTATTCTTGAACACCTGCCAAGCTACCCAGATTGTTCTGGCTTGTCCAGAAAGTTCCCATGTTTCACTAAACCGAGGGTGGCCTCCTAAACTTCTGCCCACCAGGTCAGAGTTTAGAACTCTATCTTAAAACCGATGCTGCGAAAAATGCAGTGCTTCGGATTATATTGTATTTTATCAAACACGATCAGTTCAGCACCTGGAGTCATACTTTAACTGCACACGCCATGCACAATGTTTATTCACTCATTCACTCAATCTCTCACACAATGCTGGAAGGACCCCTATGAGTTAGGTATGTGTGGATTTTGTTCTCTTTAACCATCCCATTGAACCACGTAACATTCTGGTTCATTAAGTTAAATTCAGTCCTGTCCCCATTGCTGCTTCATCCAATACCCACCGCCCAAATCTTGCCGCCTACGAAATGCTACCATCTAAATTGATCTCTACAGCAATAACAGTAAAATAAGCTAAATATTTTCATGCCTGCTGCCCTGGCATCGAGACCCTCAACTCAGGTGCAACAGTATGACTTAAAACCAGAAGAGTTGTCCAACTCATTCAGTAAGTTCTCATGGTCCACTTTAATTCTGAACCATTTTGAAAAGTTACTTTCCCTAACATTCTATCATTTGGTATTGGTCCCCCAGCAAGCACCAATGCTGGCAACAATTTGAAAGTCAGTCATTGCGTGAGCAATGCATTAGCAAAACAAGGGCCTTTGGGGACCTACAGCAAGCTATAGGAATGTTCCGTCACAACACTGATAAACATGTACATTGAATGCTGCTCTATCCCATCCCCCTACTCACACCCAATGAATCTTCTCCCACCTTTAAATCTGGCTCCCCTGCCTCCATGTGCACCTTACCGCTCTTTATTTCACCTCCCACCTTTCACTCACAAACAATACTGTAGGGTAACAAATCACCTGTGTCGGCTAGTAAACTCCAGTGAGCTTCACGTAGGAAGTAGGGTTGTGCATTTAGCCATCTTCCTGTCTAAGTCCCCAACAAGGAGCAGTGCTACCAGCACCAGTTCCTACATTGCCATCCACTGCCTACAGTACCCTGTATGTCCAGACTTAATGCCAAATCAGCTTTGACAACAACTCTCAAGGGACCGGATCTCGCTGCTACTCTATTGCCATGACTCATGTGCCTTGTCTCCCTGTTGACAGGCTAATAGGGCTGCGCCCTCGCTCGGCTCCTGGATGGTTTTGGACCAGCACTCCTGTGCCTCCTGTTTGCTAATTGAATAACGGAGACCTATATAGCACCTGTTTCCAGGCTCTGGTCCATGCAAGGGTGTACTCTTCCCTACCCCAGAGCAGGGACAGGTCCCATGGAATCCCCCACCCGTGAGCCTGGTGGGTAGAGAGGGGTGCTGCACCTGCTAAAATAAAATCACTGTTAACAGAAGATGGGCTACATCCTGAGTTCTTAGATTACTAATGGACACAGACACCGGAGTGAACGACAGCTCATCCCTGCTGTAGGGGTCAGGGACCCTTAGGGTGAGTCTGCCATAACCAACCCCTTACCTTACCTCAGGTACCATCCACACAAAGCGTGAGGCCAAAGGGTGTCTTTGGTGGGTGGTTCCAACATGCTAGGCGGCATCAGGCAAGCCATCACACCATCCAGCTACCTCACGCTAGACTCTACCCGCTTCTTAAACAAATGGCCATCTATATAACTTCCTATTGCTACTTAACATTAACCCTACTTAGCATTCCCCCTAATAGTTTCCCCAACTTCCTCGCTCCCCCTGCTTACCAATTAACCGACTTAACAATAAATAACTCTACACCTAACGTACATATATATCTACATGATTTAAAGCATTGAATGCCTTACCATCTAAAACAAAACGTCGAAAAAAGCATCTAATGCATTTTTTTTAATGGGGTGGTCCTCCCCAACACCCCTTTTGTTAACTTTTAGAAACCCAATGCAATTAAAATAAACCCTTTACCTTAAAAAGAAACTGCATTAGATGCTTTTTTTTTCGACGCTTTTTTTTAGATGGTAAGGCATTCGATGCTTTGGAATTCGATGCTATGACTGGATACCATCTACATGTACACAAAATACATTATGTCACAATGGGGTGAATGTTGCAGTCAGCTACCCCTTCACACTGCCTTGCTGACGGTTCATTGGGTGCAGGCTTCATGCAGACTGCTGGCTAGGGGTAAGGCTGGCTTCTCAACTGGCTGATGACATGTCCTGATAATGCCTGGGGCCTGGCCCCTCCTCTTCTCTCAGGGAGGCCCTCTTCGGACTCCAGATGGGGCCATGGGCCCTCTTCCTGCTGCAGGGTGGCCCTGTCCATCACATGGGGCCATCAATCACTGCGCTGCCCGTGCACTCCCAATCTGTCCTGGGCGGCTGCCTGGGGGACTGCCCACACTCACCTCTGCACCCGGGGTATCAATATTTTTCTGGGTGGGCCCCATTGGCTGGGGGCCCACCTGACATCACCTCTACGACCTAGGGGCCATTTTGGTTTTCAGCAGCGTCCCCGTTGCTTGCCGCCATGCTCACCGCCACTCCCACGTCGTTGATCTTCAAGGGCCCACCCCCTTGGCAATGCGTTGCGAGATGCAGAGGGTGAGCCACTCACCTTCACCCAGGCCGCTCTGCTACCAAGGCCAACCCGGGACTTATTTCCTCACTGCTCCACCTTGCCAGGTGGAGTGGGCTTCCGCTGCGCCACTCTCCTTCACCTCCCGCACTGCTCCTGGAATATGCAGCCTGGGAGGCCTTTAATGATGACGGGCCTGCCTCGCTGGCCACGACGCAGGACTTTGGAGGCCATATTCCTGTTCCCAAGTACTATCTGGTCTACACTCACTGCCAAAATATGAAT
The DNA here is from genome assembly GCF_040938575.1 of Ambystoma mexicanum. Classification (NCBI taxonomy): domain Eukaryota; kingdom Metazoa; phylum Chordata; class Amphibia; order Caudata; family Ambystomatidae; genus Ambystoma; species Ambystoma mexicanum. The sequence goes on along the minus strand of NC_090936.1, from coordinate 969,510,218 downwards.
CAAGGGGATCCCTCTAATATTAAATGAAGAAAAGGAGATATGTCGAAGGCTTTACACTCAATTCTCTCCAAGTCTCATTGCTAAATAAGCAAAAAGAACGAGGTGATGGCTGGAAGATTTAGAATAAATCTTAACCTCTGGCATTGCTCTGGGCACCCCTGCAGACCATCATTCTTTTTAATAAGGGAAGTAAGGCGATTTTTGCAGCTCCTCCAGGCAAGCCCTTTCAAGTTCTATGTTACCATTGATGATCCTTCAAGCTGGAATCAGGGCTCCTGTCCTTGACCATTGCCAAGCCTGAGGGTCCCTCAGCTAGATGGGAGAGCAGAGAAGAAGACTTCATCAGCCTTCGAGAGAATGTGTTGCTGAGCTGGGAAATGACATATGCAATCTGAGACTGACCCTTTTTGGGTGCAGGAACAACATCCACTGAAAAATGTGTATTCAGTGATATCCTAGTCTAGGTAAGGTAGCAGGGCCCCCTGAGCAGTTAGCAGACCCCACCTTCAAAGTCCAGCTGCTCAGCAGAACTGAATGGATTACTAGTAGATTGGAGAGAGCCCCTGACTATGTCTGTCCCCATCACTCTTGTTGTGTCTCAGAGACTTGATTCCCATGAAGCAGGATCATGATGGTCCCTTCCCTTGGAGAAGGTTTGACCTGGATCACATAACCACCTATGACCTGAATGGCAGTCATCTCCAGTGGAATGATCTATCTGGTCTCCAAGATCATTTGACCCTCCCACTCAGAGTTCCTTCAGGAGGTCATCTTTTGAAGCACTGGAAGTGATGTCCTAAACTTTCAATCACTTCTCTAGCACATTCAACACTTGCCGCTTATTCGTATCAGAGAGGGCTTGTCTTTGCCCTCTTTAGCATGTTGTGTAACGTTGTAGAACAATATTTCAATAAAGAAAACTTTCTTCTTCATAATTTGGAATCATGCGTCTCACCGATTCCTTTGAGATGACAGGCACTTTTTTCAATGACCACCATCTGTAAATGTGTTATCGTAAGTCATTCATGATCTAAATTGGCATTCCTGTTATTCTTGAAATAAATGCAAATACAAAAAAACAAATCCTAAAACTAAAATTGTCCCAATTTCTGAAGTGCAATAATGTATTGACTTAAATAGTATGGACACATGCATGCAATCAATAAGTCTAATTAAATATGTATTTCTTTTAAGCTTTTTCCCATATTTTCTTTTTACATGTTTTTGTCTACCTCCATTTAATCAATCTTTCTTTGAATTTCTTACATTAACTGTACAATCTTGCCTTCAGCCTTGCTAAGGCATGCAAGCCTGAAGCATGAGTCAGCTGCAAATGTAAAACCGATTATGCAGTTTGTACTGATCGGGCAGGTATGGGTAACAACTGTCTTCCCTCATATGGAGCCGTCACTGGGAATGTCGTCAGATAAACCTATAAAGACCCTGATATCAATCCTCTGACAAACCAGGGCCTTATGGCCCATACCCCCTCTCATAATATTTAGCATTGGCTAGTCCCCTAATAGCATTCGATCCTTGGCCAACTCTGATTGGCAAGTGCCAGCGTCAATCTCTTATTGTTAGCCAATAGTTTAACTGATGTCCATACAGTAAATGGAGTAAACCAGCTACAAGTCCAAATACGGATACAATGGCCATCTACACTCTAAGGTCAGCATGTCCAACCATCATCCATGAGATCATCTTTACAACGGGTTGCGGTACTTCAGCCAATGAGGCCCCTGATCTCTGGAGGCATCTAAGATAACCCCTTCCTCGAGGAAAGTCAAATCTCTCTGCTCAGCAACTTCTAGCCTGGGGTGAGAAAAGGAAGGAGAGGGGACACCTTGATCTTCAACTTTGGGCAGAGCTCTCTACCAGTAGCCTTGTCCAATTCAGGTCACCTGGGCAGAGTTCCCTACCAGCAGCTGGTCCTATTCTGTGTACTTGGGCAGAGTTTCCTACCAGTAGCCCAACCTCATTCTATGGACCTGAGCAGAGTTTCCTACAAGCAGCTCCATCCTATTCTAGGGACCTATGCAGAGTTCCCTACCAGCAGCCTGATCCTATTCTACGGACCTGGACAACGTTCCCTACCAGTATCCCAGTCCTATTCTACGGACCTAAGCAGAGTTCCCTACCAGTAGCCCAGCCCTGTTCTATGGACCTAAGCAGCGTTCCCTACCAGTAGCCCATTCCTATTCTAGGGACCTAAGCAGAGTTCCCTACCAGTGGCTCAGCTCTATTGTATGGACCTGGGTAGAGTTTCCTACCAGTAGCCTGACCCTATTCTATGGACCTGGGCAGAGTTTCCTACCAATAGCCCAGTCCTGTTCTAGGGACCTAAGCAGAGTTCCCTACCAGTAGCCCAACCCTATTCTATTGACCTTAGCAGAGTTTCCTAGCAGTAACCCACCCCTATTCTATGCACCTGGGCAGAGTTTCCTACCAGTAGCCCGGTCCTGTTCTAGAGACCTAAGCAGAGTTCTCTACCAGTAGCCCAACCCTCTTCAATGGACCTGGGCAGAGTTTCCTACCAGTAGCCCAACCCTATTCTATGGACCAGGGCAGAATTTCCTACCAGTAGCCCAGTCCTGTTCTAGGGACCTGGGCAGAGTTCCTTACCAGGATCCCTATCTTGTTCCAGGGGCCTGGGAAGATTTCCCTACTAGTAGCCATATCCTATGCTATGGACCTGGGAGAGGTGCATTTGTGGGGCTCCGAAAGCACAACTCTTACTCAGTAGGAGCAGAAATTCAACTCCAACTGTTTTACCCATCTGGACCTAGCTAGCAAAGGCCCATTGTCAGTAGGCGAACAAAGTTGGTGGGAACTTAGACCTGCTTCGCCAGACTGCCTTGAAAAGTCAACAATATGGCGCCAATACTGTTCATGTACATGGTTATCTTCTGCCAGAAACCCCTGCAACATTTCCCTTTTCTGCAGCTGTTATCCCATCTTTTCGTAGAGGAACAGTGCTGTGCTGCTTCTTTGATGCTTATGCCAGGGCCTGCATGCACAGCTCCTAGTCCTGTCATACTTGCATTGGGAAACTTAATCTGAATATTTCAATAAGCAATACATAGTTTCTAAACATATTCTTAGCCTGCCGTTTATTATATCAAAGAGTATTTCCATTAAGAAGGGGATAATCAGAGATTGAAGGGTTTGTTCAGATGAAGGGTTTAACATCTACCTAGAGTGCTTCATGACATTTATAGGCAGGCCAGGAACCCTGTTACACCCCACCTGATGTCTTACCATCATTATGAAAAAACACAATGGCCTCATTACGAGAATGTAGGTAATGAAAATAGGACGGCTGAATGGTATTACCGGCATCGTTAACGGGTCTGGCCATTACGACCCGACAACCCACCAATACCGCCACCGCCCGTACCATGCCCCTTCATACTGGCTCGTGCGCGTCCACGCGCCCCTTCGCGGAGTAAATACAGGGATGCCGGTAATAGGAGGACATCACAACTCACGCGGGCATGCAATTACTGGCATCCCAAAGGAGGTAATTAGGGCCTGCACGATGGCGGCCATTCAGGCATCGCGGACCACCCCGAAACAGCAACCTGCAGTCAAGGCAACTGCCACAGGGGCACACAATCACCACAGGTGGAGTCAATGGAGCCTGTCCCAGCATAAAAGGAGTACACCCACACACCACACCCCTTCCCACTCCAAAATGATACCACTAGCTGTTGCAATCATGGGGCTGGAGGACATGCCTATACTGCTACAACTACAGCAACAACACCAACTACAACAACAACCACAGCCACAGGCAGCACAGAGGAGACGCAGGAGGAGGGTGAGACAGGCCCAGCAATTACCACCAGTTCAGCCAGTAGTACTTTGTAGGCAGCCACCAATCCCTCGCATCAGACCCAGCCCATTCAATCTAACCCCTGAGCAGATCCACACCCTGTACCGGTTGGACCGGGACACCATCACCACCATTGTGGACATGATATATGACGACATCGTCAGCCTCATAGAAATACGCAATGCCATCCCCCGCTACTAAAGGTGGTGTCTATGCTCCACTTCCAGTGGGCCAGCTGCATGGCATTTCACATCCACTCTTTTCAGTAAGCACGCTGACCCAAGTGCTGGATGCCCTCCTGAAGCACGCTAGCACCCACATATCCCTACCACGGACTGCCCAGGAGATTTGCCGACACCAAAGTAGGCTTCCATGCACTGGCAGGCATGCTCAATTGCGTCGGTGCCCTCGACTGCAACCATGCCGAATTGGTAGTCCCTCATACCATAGAGGCTGTGTACCGCAACCACAAGCAATACCACTCCATCAATGTGCAGATGGTATGTGACTCCAGCAAGATCATCACACATTGTTGCACCTGATTTCCCGGATCTACATATGATGCCATGGTGCTGCGTAATTCCACGCTACCCCGTCACATGGAGCGACATGCTGGACGACGTGCCTGGCTGCTTGGTGAGTTGCCTGACTGGGCCATGGCAGTGCATCGGGGTTGTGAGGTGGTGGGATGCATACTCCACCTGGATGGGAATGGGCGGTGAGTGGAGAATGCACGCAGAGCTATACACTCCTGACCTGAACCTCCCAACCTGAACATGACACATCAATGCCACACATTGGACCAATGCCGTATATCAATGACAACATGTAAGACGCACAACCTGGCCACCATTGGTATGTCAAGCAATGCATGACCAAACATGATTGCAACTGTGCCAATGTGGCTAGTGTGATTACGCACAGAGTAGTATACACAGCAATCATGGGAGGGAAGACATCGTCCTGCATCCACAGTACATCCGCATCAGCATGCAAGTAATCACCCTGCATCATCCGTCCAACGCCATCCAGACTAGCACACCATATTGCAGTATACAATGCATCTAAATAATATTTGTGCATACGTACAGGGACATGAGCATGTCAACAGCAAATTGCTGCGGCCATGGCTGTGAATCCTGAAGGTGGCAGCTCTGAATGACTCACACAGACCTCTCTGTACTCCCATGGAGGTGATGGAGGATATCCCTTGAAGCCGTGGCTACTGACCCCCGTGCGGAACCCACGTAACAGCCATGAAGGGGAGTACAATCGGGTCGAATACCCATACCCATGTTGTGATTGAGCAGGCCTTTGGCCTGTTGAAGGCGCAATTCCGCTGCCTAAGCAGGTCTGGTGGAGCACTCCTTTATAGGCCGGAGAAGGTGGCAAAGATCACCATGGCCTGTGTCATGCTGCACAACATGTGCGTTCGGAGAAATGTACCACTGCCACCTGACATTGACATGCATGCACCGGGTGCGGATGATGAGGATGAAGATGGAGGAGAAGCAGTACCCCTGCCAGTACGTGATGCACAAGATGGCCGTGCTGTACGCCAATCACTGATTGACGAATATTTCTGACCCACAGGGACGTTGATGGATATGTGTCAGCACTACACTGAACACTAGTGGACATGCACACAGGGAATATGGGGAGTTGGGCACTGTGCACTGTCATGAATAAAATGTATACACACGGAATGAACAATGTCCAGGCATTGAATGATTTTTTACACAATGGGTGTATTAATGTAAACTTCAGAAATGTGCTATCCCCTTCCCCCACAACACCAAAACATACCCCAATGAACTCACCATACCCCCGATGAACTCCCCATACCCCAATTAACTCACCATACCCCTCAATGAACTCCCCATACCCCCAATGAACTCACCATACCCCAATGAACTCCCCATACCCCCAATGAACTCACCATACCCCCAATGAACTCCCCATACCCCCAATAAACTCACCATACCCCCCAATGAACTCCCCATATCCCCCAATGAACTCACTTTACCCCCAATGAACTCACCACACCCCCCAATGAACTCCCCATCTCTCCATACCCCCCAAGGAACTCACCATACTCCCCAATGAACTCCCCATACCCCCAATGAACACTCTTATACACCACCAACACCATCTAACCCACTCCCATTGTTGTCCCACACTTTTTCTGTGCTTTCTTGGTGTCCGGGGGCAGCATTTCTGACTGCTTCGCTCTCCGCCTTGTCTGGCGCACAGGGCTGGAGGGTGTAGAGGAAGTGGGTGTGGAGGATGGGGTGTGGTGGATGGGGTGGAGGCCGTAGTGATTGGCACGGCTGGCGCGGGTCGTTGGTGCTGCATGTGCAGCAGGATTGAGGTGAGGACCGCGTGACGGCCCCCAGACTGTATCACATCATCACCGCAGAGGCATTGATGGCAGCAGTGTTCCCTGCTATGACCTGTGCTATCTCTCGCCTCATGTCCTCTCCCTCCACCACATATTGTTGAACAAGTTCCAGCATGGAGTCCTGTCTTGCCTCCACCCTCCACCCTTGCTAGCCATGCCTCAAGGTTGGTGGGAGCAGCAGTGGTTGAGGGTGCTGTGACCGGGCGTGTATTGGCAGGGCTGGCCTCGGGGGTGGTGCTGAGATCTGAACTGTGGAGTACAGGATCCGCAATGCTGCTGGTGGGTGTGGCCTGAGTGTGGGGTTGGGGGCTGGACTGGGGGCTTAGGGTGTGTGGACATGCCAAATGGATTAGTCCTTTCTCGTCTACATGCTCCTCCGCTCCAGTTTTGATGTTGCTCAGTGGGGCAGTGGGTGCTGCTTCGCCCACAGAACTTGTTTCTGCAGAATGGGTGCTGCTGGCCTCGCCTTCCGCTGGTGTTGCCAGCTCTGTGGTTCCCGTCTCAGGCGTAGCTGCGGGGCCCTCATGTGCGGGCATGGCCTGGGCACTCGCCCTGGGTTTTGGTGTTGGCTGCCGGGCTGCCACGGAGGTGGTTTTGCCTGTGGCAGTTGATTTGGCCCGGGACATGGATGCCCTTGTGGGTGGTTCTTCACTTGCATCTTCTCCATCGGTGCCTGGAGGGGTAGAAGAGATGCAGGGCATCAGTGATGGTGTTACATGCAAGATGCATTATATGGTGCTGTGGAGATTTTCATTTATCATGCATTTATATCTTACAGGTGTGTCAAACAGGATAGTTTGAAGGGGGCATTTAGGCATTTGCCGTGATGTATCAATTCAGGAATGCTGCATGGCAGGTGGCATGCCGTTGTATTGGGGTTTGTGTGATGTATGACATGGGAATGGTCTGTGTGTGTTGGCTTTCTGTTGGTAATGGGATTGGCACTCAGCATGCATTTCAGTGTGGCAGGGTTTGGGCCCCCATCTGGACATGGATGTGTTGATGTGTGTGTGTTGGGACATGCATTGCCTTGCCTAGACTCTACTCCAGATCACTTGTGCTACGTCATGGTTTCCCCTACTGGGGTCTGCAGGGTCACTCACCTCCATCTCCAGATGTTGCGGCACCCTTCTCCATCTCCCCAAATCCCTTGGTGGACTTCATCTGGATGAAGGTACTACACGTCTCCTCCCAGCGCATTAGTTTTGTCGGAGAGTGGGCCGCCTGTGGCCATGGCCTCCCTCCGATTGCTGGCCAGGATGTGGCGTACCGTAAGGTGGAGGTCATCCCACCTTTTCTTACAGTCTTTGACTGTCCGTGGGGTGGTGCCGACTGCAGATGCCTTGCATGCTACCTCCTCCCAGGTCTCCTTTTTCCTCTGTTGCGCCTCCCTTTTGAGGTTATGGGTATTTATGTCCTCAGCATGGGCAGCGAGGGTGTCCGCCAACATGTTTAGTTCTTCATCAGAAAAACGATCTTGCGCAGGCGGGGGATAGATTTTCTGCTTGCCTTGGACATGTTAATTAGGAAGGCCCTGGTCTCTCCTGTGCAACACTGGTGGTTTGGGAGGATTGCAATGGATAGTATTTTTAAAGATGGCCGCCGGTGCATTTCCCGTTCCGACGCGATGACGTTACTTCCGGGTTCGGTATTATGAGCCTGGTATTAGCATGATTTTATTACCGGGTCAGTATTAAGGGGTGCCTCCTAGGCGGAGGTGGTATCGGCAGGTCCCGTGATGGTGCTATCAGGGGGTTGGAGGGCCTTCAGCGGCATGGTGGTATGGCCATTACCGGCATGGGGGTTCGTGCGTGCTCGCGCACACGTAATAAGCCGCTATTAGCGGCATCATACGAGCACGGACCCGCTAGTTCCTCCATGCCGGTAATGACCCCGTTTTTAGCGCACTTCTCGTAATGAGGCCCAATGAATCAAGATATTTAGACTGCACAGATCCCAAGGAGTCGTGCAAACTAGGAGTTACACCGCCTTGCCACAATCCAGCTTGTGGAGGTTTCTAATGCATACATCGTGTCCTTTCCATTGAACTCGCTTCCTCCAGGGGTTTTCGTGACACTCTTTTCTCTTCATCTTTCTTTATAACCTTATTTGGATAAACTACAATAAAGATCCATCCATAGAACTATAAATAGATAATATGTTCGATACAGAGTAAGATGAGTCACACCAAAACATCCTTGTCCACAGGATTGAATACAATTTAACTAATCATATCAGGATTAGATTATTGTGATTTTAACAATGCATTCATTCTAAAAAGTGCAAATATGAAAAACTTGGACAATGCGAATAAGGCTAATTCTAAGGGTACTAATAATAGAAACAAAAGAGCAGGTCTGCATTGCCTAAATGCAAATTTTCTTAAAAGGGGATCTCTGTTAGTCTTCTTTCATCTTTGTAAAGTGGTCAAAAAACACAATGTCCTCATTACGAGTATGGCGGAGCAGTAAAAAAGTGGTGGTAACAGATTTACTGCCACTTTTACCACTCTGTTGAATTCCGAGTTTGTCCTTGGAATGGAGGATTTACCTCCAGCATGATGCTGGAGGTAAATCCTCCAACTTTCTGCCAAAAAACTGCAGAATTACCACTGGTGAAATGACCACCACCCGTAATTCACCCTAAATCCTCATGGAGTTCTATGGACGCCAGAAACTGGGGACTAACTCAGCCTACCGCCACTTGTAATCCAGAGTTAAATCCGCCGGACCAAATGGCTGTAACAGCAATTCCGTTTGGGTCTATTCAGGGGAGCCGTGATAGTGGCATTGCAACCTAAACTGCTCTCCGCCGCTGAATTTTGGTAATGTGCACAGCGGAGGGCAAAAGGGGGAGCACACGAAGAAGGAAGGTGGCGGAAAGTTGGATCCCGCCCCTCCTCTTTGCCATACTTATGATTGAATATGTGGCGTGGCGTGAATGGAAGGCGTTAAAGCCTCACTCAAGATTTTTACACATTGCATTCATGTTATGTCACAATGGGACATGAGCTCCTATGAGACCAATAGAATGGAACAAAAACTGCTTTAATACATAACTGACATCGAAATTTGAGAGTAGTTTCGGCTCAAAGAAATGACTTCACCATCAGTAGCACTGACTGGGTGTGGCATTCAGTGATTCCTGAGAATTCAGGGCGAACATATTCACTCTTAGCGCTTAAGAAATCTCTCTGCATGCATACAGCGGAGCCGGAACTGAGTTCCTGTGTCGTGTTTATCCAGGGCAGGAATAGATTAGGTGGCGGTAATGGTTCAGTTTATTGGACCAACAATGATAAGCGCGGGATGTCTTTGTGTTTACACTTGTCTGGCTGCAGAGCGTGCTGGAGGAAGCAGTCTGTGTTAGTGTGAGAGCTGGCCTCCTGCGGCGTTGCTGCAGAATCCGAAAGACAGCACAAACTCCATGGAATCTGCAGTATAATCATTCACAAAGCTTTCCTTAGGGAATAATAACACACCTGGCAGGCTGCTGCTAACAGCCCTGCACCCAAGTTAATGGAATCTATGAAACGATGTGTCTGCCTCCCTTCTGCTTCCCCCCTCCAACCACTCTCTGCTGCTTGTTGTCAGCAATCGATAGAAGAGATAATCATTATCCCAGTACACGCCACCATTGGCATCAACATCTTTGGCAACGCAACCATTCAATCCACAATAGAAATCACCAACAATACGTCTATCACCAATAGGACTATGAGCACAATCGTATTCACTCTGGCCCGCTTTTCGAATGATCACCAAAGCATCTCCAACAGAACCTCCAGCTGCTGCACTTGATGGCACTTCCAACACCAGTGATGCTCTCGCTCCTTCATTTTGACCATTATCAGCAGCCTCCAGACCTCACCCCACCCGCATCATCACCCTGAAAAATATTACTGTACAAACAGCATGTTGAATATCTTATCAATAACATAAAATGAACACGTCTTCTCTACTCCTTCCATACCTTTCATCCTCATCAATTGGGCACAGCGTTTTACCTTTTGCTATTAATGTCATTATACCAGCAATTACTTTCCATAACCAGAGGCACCATCGGTGCCAGTGTCAAGATCAACCACATTACCGCCACAAATATCATCCCTGGCTTCACTAACCCTGCCACTCCCAATGGGCATGCTACCAGTGAAGGCACTTGATAAAACATTCCTTCTGCTATCAGTTCTATCACTGAGAATATACCCACCATTTTTATAAATTACCCTTAGCTATACAGGACCTTTTCCTGATGAAGGTGTTCTGAACTTATGGCTGAATATGTCGAAACCTCTGCCTCGACCGCATTGATAAATGGCCAATGATTTACATTTTTTCACCAAGTGTTCATATCAATGTTGTGAGTACATTTTAAATTGTTAGGCATAGACCATCATAAACATTTTTGTGTTGACTTGCGTTCATTTTTTGTTTTGATATGTTATTTTGGTGTGTCCTTTCTTACATTATTTGGTGCACGTTGATACGTGTGATTAGGTGTATTTTAATATCGTTCTTTTCTCTTTTTCTCAAGTATATTAAATTTGTTTGATTTTATACAGTAATTTCTTATCTATGTTTATTTTTCTAATTACTTTCCTATGTCCTGTGTTTATTAAGAAACTGGTTTAGTTCCCTCCCAAATATGTAGAAATATATTTTGTCTACAACATTAATACATGGGATTTGAAAAACAAATATAAATTTATACCTGTATGTATACTTATTGACCCATAAAAGTTTGATGCATGAACTATTGTGCCCATTAAGGTGTAAGTGATAATGTTTGAAATGCCTAATTACTCTGTGCTTAATTATTTTTCTTTAAAGATTCCAGCAGGAACACAAACCTTGGTTTTTATCTCTTAGCCCAAGTTTAAGCCAAGGGCTATTACCAAGCACTTGATGTGGTCAAATGCATCTTAAATAATGTTGTTGTAGGGAACCTATGGCTTTAGGCAACTTTCTTGCAAGGCCCTTCTTCTGAAATGTTGTGGCAGGCACAAATAAATAAACAATACTGTTGTATTGCATTTGTCATTTAAATAGCAGCCTTTCACCATTTGTATGGCCTCAATGCGCTTTTTGGTTGTAACACCTTCGCGGACCGAAGTCCATGTGTGGGAGATTATAAGAGTTTGTTTTTAAGATGTGTGTGTGCATTTTGCCAGGTTAGGACTTATGTGGGCTGGCTAGGCTCCAGTAAGCAGCCCGGAGGTCAGGCACATGGGTGGGTGCTGATGGTGGTTTAGGATAGAGTGCTAGTGCCGAAGACTTGATGTATACCCAGCTAGACCAAAATGTTGCGTAGGTTGTCGCTATATACTAATTGCAGAGGTGTTGAGGTACATCAGAGATTTCAGAGAGAACAGTTATGCAAACTGCTAAACCGGAATTGCCTAGCCATAGCCGAATCCTATAGTGCATGGATGGGTGGACATGCCTGCGGCCTGTGTCCGCAGACATGGTGCAAGGTATGCATACTTTAAACTCGGTTGGAGTTCATCTTCAATGTCATTTTCCTAGGTCCAACGCAATTGGCTGGACTCTCCCAGTTGTGCTCTCCCTAAATTGAGAGCCTGAGCAGTGGGAGAGAGGCCGGAGGGATGGGGAAGTGATGTACGATCGTCTGGGGACTGAGGGGTGGGCAATTTATCACGCTGTGCCGCTTCAAACGCTGCCAGTATCTGTGGAGGTATGGGTTGATAGGTATGTTGTCTGGTTTGAGCCAGTGTTTCTGTGCGTGTATCAACAGTATAGAGTGTGAGGAAGTTTCAAGGGGAGGAAGGGAACAACCAGGTTTTGAGGGGCCTTTCTGAATACCAATTGATTATCAATGTTGCAGATGTGCAGGGGCATAGATTTCCTGGTTGATCATCATTTGGACGGAGAAGGAGGATCCACCCAGTCTGGTGCAGTTATAGTGTCGGACAACTAGGAGAGCTGCTGTGCCAGATCTGAGTATCCTTGTGGGGTTGTAGCGAGTGAATTCTAGGCCGGTGTTGGATGACACAGTGGGTGATGCACATGGGTTTGAAGGAAGTGCGTCGACCAATGGGGAGCCAGTGGTGGACTCTTAGGGGCTGATTCGTGGAAATATCTGTATGGAAAATCAGAGATGTGCGTGCCAATCTGCATGCAAATCCCTGTGCGTCGATTCATGGAACTGACTGCGCAGGACTTCTCCCGGGACTTGTGTGGAGTTTGTGCAGGCCTGGCTCGTCTCTGTGAGTCAACGAGCGCCTTGTGCAAGACTCCACGCAGAGTGTGGGATGGGTCTACGCAGTGACCCAAATAGGGGGCGGATCATGCAGAATGAGGAAGAGCATGTGAAAATGTGGGGGCGTTGAGGGACGGTCCACGGCCAAGCAATCGCACGCCCATACCCGCGCAAATGCAACCATATTCATGGAATTGAAATCTGAACGTCGGGTTGAGAAAGAGCATGCGCAAACCTCAGAACCCATATGCCACATGATAGCAGGCTCAAACGTCAATTCGCATAGGATGAAATGACTATAAAGCACGCAATACACACCAAACGAACATCTAAACGCACAAGGAATCCAGCAATAGTAGGAGCTATCATGCAAGGACACCATAGGAGCAGGAGGATGCCCAGGGCCCAGACCTTCACAACACACACTGCGCTTTTTGGGGTGCCGGATAACCAGGTCTATGACAGGTACAGGACCCCCCCACCATACAATCCTAGTCCTCGTCAGGGAGTGGGAAGATGACCTAACATCACCCACCATGTGCTCCCAGGTCCTTATCCTGCTAGAAAAAGTTCTGACATTTCCTTGCACTGGGTCCTTCCAGCAAGCCACTTCAATAGTTGGTGGGATATCGCAGGTCACACAATCACGCTGTCTACACAATGTGCTATCATGCATAACAGCATGTGCATGTGTGCGCAGGCACATATATATTCCTCGAACACCGACGGAAAGGCAGACAGTGATACAGGATTTCTATGCAGTGTCCCACATCCCCTGTGTACTAGGTGAAATATACTGCCCACATGTTGCTCTAGGGCCAACCCGATTGACCGAGCACATCTACCGGAACAGAAAGCACTGGCATACCATCAATGTGCAGGTAGTGTGTGATGTCAAGGGAATCATTATGGAAGTCTATGCTAATTTCCCAGGCAGCACACATGACAGCTACATCTTCTGCCTGTCATCACTGCGCCGGGTCCTGGTATCTGGAAAACATGGCAACGCATAGCTCATTGGTGAGTATGAACGGTCATGCACATGCATTCACCTCACACCTTGAACAATAGACCCTGCCAATAAATGACAATAACAACCATGGTTACATTTACAGGCAACAGTGCCTACCCGCTGACTAACTTCATGATGACAACCATCAGGAACCCCACAGCCCCAGCTGAGGTAAGATATAATACTGCACATGTAGCCACTAGGGGCATAGTGGAGCGCTCATTCGGAGTGCTAAAGTTACGGTTCCGCTCCCTTGACCACTCTGGTGGGGTGTTGCTATATGCACCACCAGTAGTCTGTAGAATCATTGCAGCTGCATATGTCCTGCACAATGTTGCCGCACGGGATACCAGTGGACATGCAGGTGGGACACCGGCCGTACCCACAGGCACCACCCTTGCTCATGCCTGGCCAAAGGGCAGGTGGAGGCTGCACGCACACAGTTTGTGCAATTATACTTCACCTAAATACCAGCCCCGGTGGAGTACACACATTGAAGCCACCTCCCAGGTGCCATTCAATTATAAATTGGGGCCTATCCTCCGTGCCCACATCAACACCCTGAGAATGGGCCACTGGGAGTGCCAAATCATGTGTGTCCATTAGACATAAAACAACATGCATAAACAGAGGCCCCAGGAAAGACTTGTAAGTGGGAGTATACCACTACCACTTTGCGAAGTATGTAGAGTGAAATAATTCTGGAGGCTGAACAACTGTACAAATGCACAAAATACAAGAACAAGGAAAAATATGTTGCTACAGAAAAATGTATCAACTAGGCAACAATCCATTCTTAGCACCTAAAAGCAACATGTCCAACAATTCCTATAAGCAAACCAAAATCTGAGTGAACACCTGTGGGACCATATGCACTACAGGCATAAACATACCCATGTTGATGTGAGTGTGAAAGCAGGGGTGCAAGATTCCACATGTGACATACATACCGGGTATAGGGATATATTGCACCCCATATCAAAAGAAACACTGAATAAGAGCCAATTTGTAAGTAAGCAAAAGTGGTTGACACACCCCAAAGGCAACATTCACTGAAGTGTCAAATAATGAAGCAATCACACATGAAAACAGCCTGTGGCTCATGCCCCTAATCTTCAAGGCAGTGCACAAATGAACAACACAGACATAGTAACTTTAAACAACTGTACTGCATGTAGACACCAAACCACACACATGAGACCACAACTAGGAAGCCATAATACAAATTAGATGCCAACAAACTCATTCAAGGACAGCTCTGGACCCACAATGCGTGTTACATGACAATTAACAGTTGCAGCGGCCAACCCATTCTCTGACAACCACTATGCTCACAATACACATTCACATAAAAGCAGTCATGTTGAATCAAAAAGAAAAGTGCACTGCAAGAGAAATGCACATCTGACCTCATCCCATTTGAGCCTGCAGCAGCTGAACTGCGCAGTCCGCCAAACTCCCCTTCTGTCAGCCTGGAAACCACAAAACACTTTTTTTTGTAACACTTTTTATTATTTTAACCAAACAACACGCCAAACATTACAACCATTTCAGACATACATTTTCAAATTGAAGGTATTGCATTATTCACTGCTCTCTTCCATCCTGCCCCCTCCCGCCCCAAAACTTTGAGGCGTCGTATCCGTCCCATCTACCTGGGCATCTGCAGGTGTCTCAGTTATCATTATCTCTTCCTGGTCTTCCATATCATGGTTACCCCGGTGGGGGTTCGCCATTGAGGTCACCAGTTGCCTCCAGGCTATCAGGGGGCCTACCTCCTCCTCCCCTCCTCTGGTGACTGCTTCGTACCAGACCGCTGTTTCTGCTTCTGCCCATTTAAGGAGGTCTGCCCACCACATCTCTACTCTAGGCCTGTGAGCCGCTTTCCAACACATTGCTATTCTGCGCTTGGCCAGAATGTAAGCCAAGTCTTTCATTTTGCTAATATATTTTAGGGTACGTGGCCTAGGGAAGCTCCCCAACATGCACGCCCAAGCCGACTCCACATCCAGCACCACCCCCCGGCTGGCCATTTTCATCTTCAGTTCTGCCCAGAATCTCTTCACCTCCGGGCAAGCCCAGAACATGTGCAACAGCCCCGCCTCCTCCTCTCCGCACCTGGGACATTTCTGAATAGCTGAGCCGCCAAACTTAGCTATTCTGCCAGGGGTCAGGTACGCTCTGTGGGTGATGTATAACTGGATTTGCTGGAGTCTCGCATTCTGGGACACTTTCTTGTGGTATCTTTGGGCTCTATCCCATTGCCCCTCTGTCATGGGTTCCCCCACCCCCCCCTCCCAGTCAAGCCTCAATCGGGACAGCTCCTTCCCCGCCTTCGCACTCAGGAGTTCATATATCCGTGATATTTCGTGCCCGCCCTCTGAGACGTTGTACATCATTTCTATAGTGGCATCGGGTTCTTCTGCAAGCACCGTTTCAGGCCATCTTTCCCTCACCCTTTTCATGATCCTGGTATAAGTAATACATTGGCCCCTAATCACCCCGGTCTTGTCCAGCAGCCTCTGGAATTCCACTGCCTCCCCCTCCTGCCATATGTCTCCAAGGGTAGCCAGTCCCACCGGATCCCAGTATTTGCAAACCCCTTTGATCAGTTGGGAGTCTTCGCCACATAGCGCCACCAGTAGGGCCTGCGAGGATAACGGGTCCGGGTCTCCCACAGTTCTCCATGCTCTACGCCAGATCTCCCAGCCCAGCCTCAACAATCGCCCCATCTCCCCCACTTTTGTCTTATGCAACCACACTGTCTCCTTTAAAAAGTATGGGGACGATTCACCCCGCAGGAGACTAGCATCCGCAGAATCCTCTGCGGCCAACCATCTGGAAACACATAACAGCTGTCCTGCTAGGTAGTCCAATTCAGAATTCGGTAGGTTTATGCCTCCCCTGTCACATGAATTTTGCAATTTCCGCAGGGCCACCCTATTCCTGGAATTATGCCAGATGAAGTACCTGCACTGGCTGGTCCAACGACACTATGGCCAGTTCGCCCGGGTCTTTTTCAGTATGATCGATAATGTGGTGAAGCCTCCTATGGTTGTCCGTGATATTCCTGCCGGGGACGTATCCTGTCTGGTCCGGGTGTATCAACTTGCCAATTACTCGCTTGAGCCTATTGCGAGCACTGCCGTAAGTATTTTGCTATCTTGATTTAGCATCGACAAGAGTCTATAGGACCCGCAGTCCGCATTTGGCTTGCCTGGTTTCAAGAGCGGGATGATCACTGCTTCACTGAGAGACTCCGGCAGTCTCCCTAGCTCGTAGGCCTCATTGAACATGGCCAGCAGTGGCTGGAGCAGCTCCTGCTTATATGCTTTATAGAATTCGCTGGGCAACCCATCCGACCCAGGCGCTTTACATGTGGGCAGATGTGTGATCACCGCGTCTAGTTCGTCAGGGGTGACTGGGGCCTCCAGCTCTGCTCGCTCTGAGTCATCTAGGGTGGGAAGCTCTAAATCTTCTATCGTATCTTGTATTTCCTGGCCCATTTCTTTGCTTACATCCTCATACAAGCATTTATAATATTTAAGGAATTCCTCATTTACTCCTTCCTGTGTATTACAAATCTGACCTTCCACATTTTTGACTTCTCTGATCACCTGTCGGGGTGTCTCATTCTTGTGCAACCAGGCCAGTAGCCTACCCGGCTTGTCTCCTCCTGCATGTTCCCTCTCTATTTATTTCTTGTAATTTACCTCACAAAGCCTATCCCACAGTTCACTGCTAGCTCTTTGTAAGTCTCTTATTTTAGCAACATTCTCCTGGGAGGCCTCCCCCCTTCGCATCAAGTCCTCTAGCTTTCTCTCAGTTTCCCGCAACTCCTGCTCTATGCGCCCCTGGATCCCCCTTGATTCCGAAATGGCCACCCCTCGCACCACCACCTTAAATGCTTCCCATACTGTTCCCATGGACTGTACACTGCCAGTGTCTATTTCGAAGTATTCCTCTATGGCTTCCCTCAGATCCTCTCTGAATCCCGGGTCCTGTAGGGCCTCAGCTCTGAGCCTCCATGTCGGGATTCGTGCCCTGTGGGGGCGGTATCGCCACTCTACGACCAAGGGCGAGTGATCCGAGAGCACTCTAGCTTTGTATTCTGCGCTCACCATTTCACCCGCAATCTCAGCCGCTGCAAACACATAATCTAACCTGGTATGCAGGTCATGTGGAGCTGCATAATGCGAGTATTGCCTTTCCGTTGGGTGCAACCGTCTCCATACATCCTCTAGCTTGAAATCTGTCAACAGTGTCCCCAACCCTCTAGCTGCTGGTGTGGGCCTGGTTATCTTATTGTCCGATCTATCTATTTCAGGGTTCAGTGAGCAATTGAAATCTCCTCCCCACAACAATGCCCCCCCAATAGTGGGCTAATTTTACCATACAATGATCTAAAATAGGACAATGTCGTGGTTCGGGGCATATAGGTTAATGATAGTCACTTCTTTATTTTCCAGGAGTCCCTCCACCACCACCATTCTACCTTCCGGGTCTGCCGTCGATCTAAGCAATTGAAACGGTACATGCGGTGCTCTCCATGTGACCACCCCTCTTGCGTATGCCGAATATGTGGCTCCCGTGACGCTCCCCTTCCATTTTCTCCTTACTACCTCTAATTTCTCCCTGGTGAGGTGGGTTTCCTGGAGCAGAGCTATGTCAATCCTCATCCTTCTTAGGTACATCATTATTTTATTCTGTTTTAGATAACTGTTGAGGCCCTGAACGTTCCATGTCATGATTCTAAGCTTACCCGATTCCATTGCCTTGGTGTTCTCCTGCCCTCCACCCCCTTCCTATTGCTTCCTCCGTGACTCGTATTCTGGCTCAATTCCCCTCCAACTTCCCCAACTTCCCTTTCACTCCCGTCCTCCCCCCTCCCCACTGCACACTCCCTTCCCCCCCGCCCCTTTCCATCCCCTCCCTTTCCAACAAATGCCCAGCTCCATCCCTGGATCTCAGGCTCACCTGCGTCTGGTCCTGTCTCGTGGTGTTGAGGACTAGGACCCCGCGGGGTGACACCAATCTAATAGTGACCTAACTAAGCGAATGCTATGGGGATTGAAGGGTTGACTCCCGGGAGCTACCACTAGCATAATTATAATAATTCTAGTCAAACGGATCCCACGGACAAACTCGTACTCCACCTCGCAATCTTTGCAAGCCTAATTTACTACTATATTCTAGTCCCAATGTCTCACACTGTGTGACCATGGGTGCCACAACCTCCAGTTACTTATCTTCTCCGACTCCGGTCTTGATCTTGGGGGTGGCTCTGCATATCCAGCCATCCCATGGCGTCCTCCGGCGTGTCGAAACACCTTCAGTTTGGCTGGGTACAGCAACATATATCTATGCTGTGCCTCTCTCAGTCTTCTTTCGACTGCTCCGAAGTTCATTCTGCTACGTTGCACCTGCAAGGTGTAGTCTGGGTATGCAGTTTTTTTCACGGGCACCTTTTCGATCGTCCCCCCTTTCCGAAAGAATTTGAGTATTCTTTCTCGGTCTCGGTAGTTCAGGATCTTTGCGATCAATGGCCTGGAGGGGGGCTCCCGGAGGCGGCCTCCTCATCAAAACCCTGTGCGCCCTTTCGACTGCAAACCCCTGGGTCAGTTCCCCTCCGGTTATTTCCTGTAACAACATGGTATCCACGTATTCCGTCAGGTTGGGCCCTTCCATTCCTCTGGTAATCCGACAATGCAGATGTTATTGCGTCTAGCGCGTCCCTCCGCTTCTTCTGCCCTGTTTTCCAGATTGCCTACTCGCTGCACAAGGGCATGAAGTTCCGATCTGTGGGCGGCGCATTCCGCTGTGTTCGGGGCCATCTCCTTTTCTAGGGTCCCGGTGCGCTCCGCAAGTGTTCTTACATCTTGTCTTAGCAAGTTCACCTCTTCCTGGACCGCTCCCACCTTAAGGTATAGTCCCGCTTTCGGGTCATTCATGGCCAGAACCAACTTAGTCTCCTAGGCTACATTTAGGTCCCAATCGCTGCCAGCACCTCCTGAATTATGCCCGGGGCATCCTCTGTAGCAGCGCCAGCTTTGTCCTTGCTCCTGGCTCCCTCCGTCCCCGGGGGTGTCTTGGCGTATTTCTCCAGCGTGGGCTGTTTATTCTTCGGTCTTACGACTTTATTCGACATTATGCTGTGCTGACGGGAGATGGGCCAGCTCGGCCACCCCACGCTTGGAAGTCCGTGTGGTATTGGGCTACGCCTTGTGTTTAGGGCCCTTTTCCGCCATGTAGGGGGGCGCACATCCACAACCCGCTGAGCTTCTGAGGTGGGCCGTGCCTGCGCCCGCTCCGACTTATTCTGCCGTTCTCTGCTGCCTTTTCAGCCATGTGGGGTGCTTTTTCACCCCTACGGGATAGTGTGCCGACTGCTCTTTGCTCTCCTCGAATGGGCTGTGTCCTCCCCCGTACCAGGTCCCGCTCCGCAATATGTCCAAAGCGTGCACTGTAGCCTCCCCGCTTCCAACGGCCAGGTGTGCTCACCGGTTCACCTCTCTTACGCACCAGGACCTACCTAGGTCGCTTGGCGGTGTGGCTCACTGCCGTGTCTTCCTTCTCTTCTCAGGGCCCAGTCCAGTGTCCAGCTGCCCCTTGCATGTCCGTTAAGAGCTGCGCTTGCCTACGGTGGGCTTCGCCATTCAGCCTCTCAGCACTAGCTGCAGTGTCTTCCCCCTCCAGGCTCCCACCCTAGCAGCTCTGCATCCTCTCTTCTATCCTGGTTTGTGTGATGGGGCTCTTTTTCCACCTTAGCTGGCACCGGCCCAGGTGTCCACTCCTCCTGTAACCGGGCCCCAGCTCCTCAGTCACCTTTAGTGCCCACCTTTGTTACTTGCTGCAGCCACTCCACATCCTTGGTTGTCCCGGTTGTGTGGGGACTCTTGCATCTGTCCCTTGCACTAGAAGAGCGCAACCAGGCTCAAGCCTAGGTGCGCTCCGGCTGCCCACTCCAATCTCCAGAGGCGGCCTTGCTTATCCTTTCATCGCTGCCTTGCTGCTCCGCCCGCAGAGGAGCCCTCTGGGATCGGCCGCTCACGGGCCTCCCAGCGGCTGTCCCCCGCATGTCCTGCCGACATCCAACTGGAAATTCGGGCCCCTCTCTGCTTGCCACTGGTACTAGTGGCTCCTGTGCCACTATGGCAATGTGTGCCACGCCGCGTGAGTCACTCCAGGGGGGGTCCACGCTTATGTCTGCGCCATCCACCCTGTGTCCTGCCTAGCCAGATTGCCAGTGGCTTCTCTTATGGCGACGCGGCATCACAAGCTCCGTCTCCCCTCTTCCTTCCCTACTGCACGGGCCACAGGAGTCACCACTGTCCTCGGGGCCACAATTAGTGTGTTGGTTCCGTACCGTCATCCGGCGCCCCCGCGGGTCGGGAGTCCGCCTGCATCCCCATCAATGTCTCCGGCCGCTGCTCTGCTCCCTGGTCCGGCGGGGGTCCCACTTTTCCGTTTTCTTTCGTTTTCTTTTTTTTTTCTTTTTTCTTTTATTTTATTTTAATTCACTCCCAGGTGCCTCCAGTTGTTCGCCAGCAGTATTCCTCGCTCTTCCAACCACATGTCACTGACAAGGCATTCACAGTGCTGGCCAGCTCAGTGCGCTGCAGCCTCACGGTCACTTTATGGCCCTTTGTGTCCTGATGGCCATCTTGGATTTTCCTCCTGCGCCCAAAGTTCGTCTTTTGTTTACGCCGTAGTTTCTGCAGCTCGCCTTCCCACAGGCTATCTTTGCACTCAAAATGAGCCCCCAGCCTTCATACACCTCCAGGTGTGCCGTAGATGTGTCTGTCCACCGGAATCCCACATTTCTCACTGGATCAATAGACGGATCTGCGGGAGCTCCCTGGAGGAACGTCCTTTCACGCAGCCATCTAGCCACGCCCCCTCAAACCACCAAACACTTATGCTGTTTCCTGTGCACGCATACAGCAGCTACTTCCTCCAGGCCTGGGTCCTAAATACCTTCAACTCTCTCTTCCCAAATATCTTCCTTCCCGAGCCCTTCGCTCATCCGCCTCCAATTCCCTCAGGGTTAGCCGCTTCTCGAAGCAACGAGCTGGGGGTAGATCTCTCTCCGCGGCAGGGGCCTCCCTCTGGAACAGCCTTCCTGCCTCCCTGAAACTTGAGGAGAACCATCTCCGGTTCCGGAAGCACCTCAAAACCTTCCTCTTTGCTTCTGCTTTCTCTCTCCCTCTCCCCTGCTGAACAGCTAATTAATTCCTCACTGAAACTGCACTGATCCTGCAACTGGACCACTCTAAACGGCCTCGGTCCTGGGCCCTGCCACTCTCCACTTGCACTGATGCCCTGGAACCCCTTTGCACTGCGGGACTGTCTCTGTATCCCTACAGCCCCCCCCCCAGCACTTGTTCTGCACTTACCTCACACTTGCCACCAGCTGGCCCTATTTATTTATTTATTACGTTACGCCACTTACCTTGTACTGCACTTCCCCCCCTCCCCTTCCCCTTGCACTTTTCCCCCTCCCCCACCCCTGCACTTGCGCGATCTGAATGACACCTGGCCTAGTAAGATCGTTGTCTGTCTCCCCTTGTCCCCCCCTCCCTGCCTCGTCGCGCCTTGAAACACATGTGTATAGGCGCGTTACAAATACCATATCATATCATATCATAATTACTGCATCCATCATTACATGCCAAATTTATCTGTAGAAAACTACAAATCAATGTGAGTGCCAGCAACACATCCATGCTCCCCGAACATATAGCAACATGTGCCCCCCTGAGTGACATGCATCAAATGCATACAATAACTCACCAGTCATCCATCACCATGTGTCCTGGCACACATGAAGCCACTGCTGCACACTTCACGCCAATGCAACATGAAGAACCCACACAGTGACACATTGCCCACCCACAACCCCTACACTGACCCCCTCGCCCCCCCAGTGCCGTGCAGTGAAGGATCATGTTACACTTACCCATCATCATGCTGAGGGTACATTCCCAACACATGCATCTGACCACAATCAGCATGACACTAAGAGGACCCCCAAAAAGAGAACACTGAGAGGATGGAAAACCAGGAGCACATTCGTAGTATTCTCAATGCCATGATATGCCATCCCTTCATCATTGTGGCAGCGGGACAATGCAGCAAACACTGGCAGGGGAGCAGATGATGCTAAGCCCAAGAAGTGTACCAAAAATCTCACCAATTGCAGAGAAGACACAATCTTTCAGAAGGCAGCATTCCACAGAGGCAGCTGTCAGACTGGAAGGCAGGGCACTGAGGCAACTGGCATGAAACACACAAGCAGACATGAGAAAGCAATGAGAAGCAGAGGCCAAGGACAAACACACACAAAAATGAGCAAGCAACAGGAAAGTGCAAGGGAAGGCCGACTTCCCTGGGACTGGATTGAATTGGGTCAAATGTGCATTGAACTGAAGGGACATTGAGATGCACTCAGCAGCGGTCAACAGGCCTCATAAAAAGTGATTGTGCATCATGCACGGTACATGCTCACCATGGCAACCAACAAACACTGGAAAATTATGTGTGCCTGGTGCCTCCGGAGAAAATTGCATCCCCCAAATGTGCAGCAATGCTGTTGTGTGTGTGTGTGTGTGTGTGGATTTGTCTTGGGACAGCACCCAGAAGGGAAAGAAGGACCAAGATTGGACTGCCTGTGTGGGTAGGAATTACTATTCAAAAATCATTGTATGGGATGCCATGTGGCAGCCAAGACACACGAGAAAAGTGCAAAGAAACACTCACCTCCACAATCTTAGACATGCATCACAGCA
The DNA here is from genome assembly GCF_040938575.1 of Ambystoma mexicanum. Classification (NCBI taxonomy): domain Eukaryota; kingdom Metazoa; phylum Chordata; class Amphibia; order Caudata; family Ambystomatidae; genus Ambystoma; species Ambystoma mexicanum. The sequence continues at coordinate 969,486,957 of NC_090936.1, read as the reverse complement.
CACAAACAGCCACCCTCATGACAACTCACCAACTAAGGCCCTACAATGATAGCACCACCCAACTAGTATCACGCAACCAGGGCCACCATGATTGTCTCGAGAAAACAGCATGCCAGCCTAACAACACTGTCACATGGACACACAAAGCTGGACCCGTTCACCCCAAAACAAGTAAAAGAAAAGTGACCCCACACAGTGCCAGACTCCCTGGCACAAACCACAAGTGACACCCTGAGTGCCCTTCACTTACCTGCACAGGGTACCCACCAGGCCTGCATCCACTGCATCCCACCTGGAAATACATTTTCTAATCGCAAAGACATGCATTGCAACAACTTAAAGACACTGGACATCCATGACAACTCATGTAGGGAACAAGAAATAGGCATACACCACCCAGTGTATAAGGATCACAGAGTGCAAGAGTGAGACAGGACACAGGGTGACTATTGACTAGCAGTGGAGTGGAGCAGGAGAGAGAGAGGGACAGTAGAAAAGCATTGCAAGGAGGAGACTGCCTGGAGCGGAGCTGAGGAAGGACATGACTGGCATCACAGTGAATGAGGGCATAGTTATGCCCCCATAGGGAGGAAGATGGTGACATGAACTCCTCTTGAAGTAGCATCCTGTTCGGAGAGCGCGTAAGGAACAGAGATGGAAAAGACCCACATGTAGTCTGCCATGAAGGACAAAAGTGGGTGATGGTGAAGGGCAGACTGGCAAAGAATGGGCACATGTGAAAGGTCAATCATCAGCTCAACATCCAAAAAGACACCGGCAACACCCACCATGGCATGCACATCACAAAAAGGCACTCTAACCATATACCCAGACCTTTCACCAACCAACATACATCACTGTTCTACAACACTGAAAATGGACCTGCGGACAACATGCTGCTGTTCACTCACCCCCAACACACCACACACCCTTTTTGAGACTGTTGCAGTAAGTGTGCATGGATTCCAGCGTGCACTTGCAACTCACACGGGGAGAGCAGATGAAGACAAGCTGTGGGGAGTCAACGATCTCACAAATGCATGGCACTACAATGTGGGCACGTAATGTACACTCACTGACATTGGCTGATAACATGAAGAATGTAGCAATACCAAAATACATGTAAGACACCCTGGTGCAGATAACCAACTGAATCAAACACACTGCTATCAGACCCCTCATATGGAAACTAAGGCACAATCACCATATTCTAGTGACACGACAGACAAGAGGTTCGTTTTTCCAAACAAGTGTGGTTTATTTCAAAGTATTCTCAGTCGGCCGACTGGGGTCTCAATGTCTCGGAACGTGTAGTACCCAGACCTCTTAAGACGCAAGAGAGCAAACAACGCTCAAGCAACATTTGTACATGACATGTAACTTTTTGAAGGCAATTCCAAACCTCCCATAATGTATTTTTCAGGCTAGGGTTCAATGATTGACAATCATGACAATTATGACACATTATGAACATCCTTACGCTCCCCTACGCTGAGGGCGGCGTGCAGCTTCCCGACTTTCAGAGGTATTATCTGGCGGCACAACTGACCCATATCGCAAAATGGCTATGCGACGACCCCTCGGCAGAGACGAATCTCCTGCACCAACTAACCTCCCCCATGCACCCCAAGGAGCTAATATGGAACAAGCAAGTGGGGCCTCATGATCCACCTATGATAGCACAGCTGGGGCGACAGGTGTGGACAAAAGTCACCGCTATGCTGGGGCTACGGCACCCGTACGCACCAGAGATTCCCATCCTGGCAGACGTGTGCAAAACCAACAGCGACTTATCGGCGATGAGGAGATGGGAGCACCACGGCCTTTACTCATGGGGAGACATGTTCAGCGATGGGCTGTTTAGAGACTTTGAATCACTGCAACAGACAGATGGACTCCCCCCAGGACAATTCCTATGGTACCAGAAGGTGAGACAGGTTGCCAAAGAGAAATGGACTGAATGGCCTGAGGAGCCGGACACACGCCCACTTGTGCGGGAATTGTATGGTGTCGGTGACGGCTGGAAACCGACGTCGAGATTGTACATCCAAATAAACGACAGGACCAACCCAAGAAGCGCACTCCTGAAAGAGAAATGGGAGTCTGACTTAGGGACCGAAATCACAGAAGGAGAATGGTTGAGGGCCCTATCATACCCAAAGGAGATATCCCGGAATGCGAGGTTCAGGTTGATTCAGCTCAATATCCTCTACAGGACCTACATGACTCCGCACAGGATAGCCACATTCTCCGACAAGGTGGCTCCGACCTGCCCATGGTGCACTGCCGACCACGCCGACATGATCCACATGTTCTGGACCTGCCCTAAAACACAAAAACTCTGGTCCGCCGCCGAACAGACCTGTAGGAGAGCTGGGTTGGAGACATACGAATGGACACCCAAGGAATGCCTCCTGGGTACCTACCCCAGGTTGAGTAAAATCAAACACCTGGTGAAGTTTATGGACATTGCATGCGCACTCACGAAGAGAACAATTGCCATGGCTTGGAAATCCCCGACTGGCCCCAGACACGAACCCTGGACTAAGGAGATGCTAAGATGGACGGCAGCCGAAACCAGGGCGTGGGAGGAAGGGATTAACCGAGGCGGAGAAGATCCAAGCACCGCGCTGGAGGCCTGGAAGTCCCTCCTGAGAGACTTGATTTCCTCAACGAGCCTCAAGCCCCCTTGAATCTGCCCCCCCTGGACCATCGAGTAAGTTCGACTGAGATACTGGAACATCAAACCCACACTCCCCTCCACAATACGCTCTAGTATGATTGGCCAGCCCTCACTGACCTGAGACGAGGGTCCGACAACAAAGCGATGAGCCCAACATCCCGGAGGACATGCAAACAGTTAGTGTTACTTTTGTTATTTGTTAAGTTAAGTTGCCCACCCTTACCAAGCTTAAATTGCATATATGTTATACTTTAGGTGACTCACCCTCACCATGTTCTTGATGCTTCACTGTACATGCATACATAAATGCTAATAAAAACATTTAAAAATAAATGACAAGTCCTTATTTAGTCTAAATATACTTATTCTAGCAACAGTAGCAGAGACAGTTCTTTGTTATGGAGAACATAGAGTTCTTAGTACAGCAAGCATATCATGTTCGTAGGAAAGACATTCTTTAGCACGTTATCTGTGCGTTCCCATTCATGTACCAAGGGTCAGACAGTTCTAGGGCAGAAAATACCAGGCTCCGCGAAGGAGTATCGCTAGAAGCAATATAATTCATGCTTTAACTGCTATTGCTACAGAGCTTGCGGGACAGGTTGGAACCTGGGCCGCTGATTAGATGCAGTTTCAGCTCGCCTTCAAGGACGTTGTGAGGGAGGAAAACAATGTATTTCTGTATCGTCTGACATTCCTGTCTGTGTTGGCCTTTCAGCGTTCAGACTGTGGCCTCGCACCGTGCATGAGCTTGAGGTTTAGAATACATTTTGCAAAGCGGTTTTACAGAAAAGAAAAAGCAAATGGCGGATCTTCAACACAAGATGGACGCCCTCTGGGTACTCGTAATACATCGACGAGTCCGTGGTGTGGGTGATGTCTGTTACATGATGCAATTGGCTTCAGGCCAACATAACATACATGCTTATACATTCTATAGGGTCGTTTCTGGACTAACAACACTACAAAAAGTATCCTCATTGGGTAACACAGAAGCAGTCAATCATGGGAACACATGAGCATATCTGTCCAACCCCACATGCATCAAGTGTGAAAAACGTGTCCTGTGGAGGCAATTCATGTAAAAGGCCAGAATTGAGTCACCATAGGCTGCGCCATGAAGCACTGCAGCGGAGGATGAGGATACATGCCAATCAGTGTGTGTGGTACATGATGAACAGTGGCATGGTTAGTGGAAAAGGGAGTGGATTGGGAAATGACACAGGTCAAAGAGTACTGTGCAGAGGGAGTACACCTGCACGGCACAGTAGGAAACATGTGGACAGGGGGAGTTGAAGGGTGGTAGTAAGGAGACATTATCACAGTCAGTGAGGCCAATGTTGGAATACATAAATACACTGAGTGTAGATGCACAGTGAATGCATGCCGTCAATCAGTATGTGACACGAGGTTAACCCCCAGTTTGTCAAGATGTGTACTGCATGGAATACCAAGGTGACCAATAACACTGCCTCAACACGCGAGACAGAGCACAAGCTTACCCGCTGACTGAGCTGGCATGATGTGATTCCCTCATTACCCCCACCACGAACTGTGCCTCCAAATGTGTGAGAGGAGGGCCAGTGCCTGAAAGAGGGAACGTGGACTAGGGATGTGAATTGGGTGCAGGGTGGACCTCCTATGGAGTGAAGTCACTGCATGATTCAGGAGCACTGCAACAACATGGGACAATGCATTACAACAGCCGTAGTTCACAATCATTCATACAGCACACATGCACCAAGATTCCCTCCACCCAATGTTACCTGCACATGCCATCCTGTTGACCACAAGGCAACCTTGACAGTTGATGGCACTGTGCATGGCTGCTTGTCCACAACTGCATTCATCATTCCCTTGAGAAGTCAACTGCACATCTCAAGGGATTACAGACATTTTTTTAAAAAAAAGATTGCATCATGGAATGGGAAAAACAAAAACACATGCCAACATCTTGGCCTGGGGAAATTAATAAAGAAAGTGTCCATGCCGAATCCACGTGACCCAAAAAACAAGAATAAACTCTGCCCATGGACAACGAATAAAAAAACTGGGGGGCAGGGGTGAGTCAACTCTGGAGGAGGCAGGGGTAGGGTGCATGTCAATGTCCACATGAGTTGGCACAAAAATGAGACAAAAATCTAATAGAAAATCCCCTCCATGGGCTCATGGACCTCACGGCAACAGTGGACCAAGAGGCTGGTATGTTCTGGGATCCCCATCCTGTAGTTGATCTGCAGGTGGACGTGGTGTTGGAGCCCTACCATGCAGTGACAAAGCCTGGTCTTCACTGGCCACGGCTAGCCATGACACGGTTGAATGCACCAGCACAGTGAGGTTGGTGAGGTCTCCATGCATTTCCTCACGGATGACTGCAGAGTTTATAAGTGCACTCACCCGTGATGCATTGAGTTGCTCTGAGAGTGTCTGCCTGAAGGCATCCATCTCCTCATGAATCAGTGTGCTAGTGGCTGAGAGTTCTTCATTGATAGACGTCCTCATGGCCATCATTTGATGCCTCAGGGCCTCTCTATGTGCCTGAAGATCAGCCCGTCGGCCCTTAATGTTGGCCTCCATCCGCAGTTTGTGGGAGTGGCATGAGGACTGCATGACATGCAGCTGTTAGTCTACCCGGGTCGCTGGCCGGGTCACTTGGCCATCTTATCCATCCCCTCAGATATTTTTCCAACAAATTCTCATGTCGGAGAGCAGCACGCAACATCTGCTGCTCCCACTCTGTCTCCCCAGCCTGCACACGTACCCCACATGTGCAGGGCCCATGGCACCCTGAATGCAAGGGTCCATGCCCATTGCTGTCATGCCCCTGTCATTGGCTGTAGTTCTGCAACCCTCCCTTGAGCATCAGCCCCAGGACCTGAAGCCAAATCATGAGAGGTTGGCCTTGCAGCCATAACCGCTGCAACAGGGGGACAGCCACTGACTGGCCTTGTGAAGCTAGCTGCTCCACCGTAGACTCACAGGCCCTACCTGATCCGCCCATTGGAGCACTCACCTTTGCCCTCTTTGAGGTATACACATCAGGTTCATCATCAAAACCAGCTGAGTCTGAAGAGTCTACAGCACGACTGAGGATGTTCTGGAGCACCAGTGGGTTCTCATGGCGTACCACACCATGGCCTCCACTGGTTGTCTGACGCACCACTTACTCTTCATCCTACTCCTCCTCTGTATCAGGTGCATCCTCACCTGCACATGGACAGAGAAAGACATATTGTGCCATGTTCAATGAGACAACAATGCACATATGTTTCAAAGTGCCCTTTAACAACAAATGGCAGGACACGCACCCATCAGACACTGTGCATTCACACACTTTGATCAGTAAACAACAGATGCATGGTATTTGCTGACAAGTGACCCCCACACCACCTAGCAGTCATGTCCATGCCAGAAGTTGACACAGTGACACTCAACAGTGGCGTAAACACACAATGAGGGTCCATGCAACTGTCGATTTGCCACACATACCAGAGGAAAAGTAATGAACATGTGACATTCGAATGTTAAATGACATCACATGCTAAATGCCAGCCATATCCACAGACAGCGCCATGGTCAGCACTTGACACACTAATCACGCCTGCGACAGGCGACTCGAGACAATGAAGTGGGCCTTCTAGTCAAGGTACGTGAAGTGCAGAGAGACAGAGAGCAGATTGGACGATGTAAACAAGGTCCACTGAGCCACAGGAGGGTGAGAGGAGTGGTCCAATGGGGTGGGGCCAGAGTGTGGGAGGGTAAGAGGGAGCAGGCGTCACAATGAGTAGGCTCTCTGTGTCACTGGAATTGGGGCATTGGGGATGTGGTCTGTGGGCACTTATGCAACTTCACTCTGGGAACACCACAAGATGTGTTGACAGACAGCTCAGATCTGCACCGTGACAAAGCAATCCATATGAGCAGGTGACAAATGGAACATGCAACTCTGCATGACATACTGTGAAATTTAAACTGTATTTGCATGCACCTGTCTAGCAGTGCAAAGAGACAGGCAACAAGAACGTAGCACTCAACAGTACATGTAGGTGTCTTATGGTGCCCCCGGGGGAGTACCCTGTGGGGGATGTGTACTGTCACACAGACATGTGCCACTAATGTCCACCACACGGGGTACTCCAGTATGATGTCCATTTGACATGAGTCTCTACGTCACATTAAATGCTTTTCCTAGGGCTGTCATACAAATGCAGGCAGAGGTGCCATTACACAATGATGTGGGTGATGCATGACTGGCAAAACACAGGATGCACAATGACGGTGACTCACCTGATGGAACCCCTGTTTGTTTCAAGAAGCCTGAACAAGAAAGCCAGCCACTCTAGGAAAAAATAGCCACATGACGTGGGCCACAGCCCAGGAGCTTCAATTTGTAAGGGGTAGCAAGGGAGACCACAGGGGTAGCAAGGGAGAACTCAGTGGGTGCAAGGGTGACCCCTGGCAACCCCTAAATGACGTCCCTGATTTTATACTTTGCAACTGTAGTTATTCGAAATGTTCCTCTCAGTATATTTATATATATATATATTTGTTTTTTTTTACCATGTTTTCTCTCCTGCCTACATAGGCAGTGAACATTATCCTGTGTTGTCACTTCCTATGATGCCATCAAATGCAAATTAAGGGGCCCCACACTTAATTTGCCACACTTGGCCTCACAAATCCTAGGGCCGGCCCTGTTGACATGCCATGGTCCACCGCTCCATCAGCAGCAGCCCCCACTGCTCCGTCTGCCGCAATCTGCCACCTGGTGTTAAGAGTGAATTATAATGCTTCTCTGTGACTGGCCAGTCAGAACAAATGTCACTGATGTTCAATTTACCAACAATTGGTAGTCTGTCAGTGTAATACATCAGTTGAACCTGCCTCTTTAAGTTAATTGCCATAAAGCACCTCATATTTTTTTTAATGCTCCAAACAAATGTTTTTATCCTGGAATGTAAAATGGGTTATGCTGACTTAAAACATTATTACAAAGCGTCAAAAAGGATTGCGTGCCAGGTACATCATACTGTCACGTTTCTCTCTGCCGGTGCTTCCGGCAGAGAGAAGAAAGAGTAGGGCCTGCATCAGTGGCCCAGCTGGTGGAGTACGGGAGCTGACAAAGGACACAACACTCCAGTGTTCGTTGTGCCCGTAACTGTCTGCCTTCCGGCAGGGCGGGCCCTTTATTTACAGTGCACCTCACGCCATCGTGCATGCAGGACGTGAGGCGGTTCTAACATTTCTCCTATTTTCCAACAAACACAACAAAACACAAATATATAACCACATCTCACAACATCACTAACTCTCCTGTGCCAATCTAGTCCGGCACAACTACAGGCCCTCCACCATGTCATTTCACCACACAGTCTCTTAGTCTCTCTGGGGCCTTCAGGGCTGCCCTTAGGTTGTTCCTGCTGGGCCTCTGCCGTGATGCTGTCTCAGGGCTATGTCCCCCCTCTGACTCACCTGCATCTTCTGAATACACCACCTCAGATCCTTCTGGTTGCTCCTCGGGCTTTCCACACAGTGCCGCTTCTCCATCGCCTCAGTGACTCAAGGCAGGTGGTGGCAGCTCTACATCCACCTGGGACTGTCCATCTCCATCAGTCGACATTCGCTGGGCCACCCTCTTGAACCAAAAAGTATTCCTGGCAAACGTCTGTTGTCCTCCTGCCGCTGTCACCATCGTCCCTTCCGTTTGGGTCACTGTCCAGGGTGCGTAGACATAACATGTTTGTAGCTTGGACTTTGTAGGGTTTCGTAGCACCAATATGTGGTCGCTGACGTGTCTGGATCTTCTTGCATGTCTCCTGTCGCACATGTGGTTGTTTGCTGCGTCTCTCCTTCGTTGGGAGCTGTCGCTGTCAAAGGAGTCTACTCCCATGCTCGGGTGGTGTGGTTTGGTGGAATTTACCAAAGTCCTGTACATGAGGTCCACCCGAGGTATGTTGGTGGAGCTGTGGGATGTCACCCGGTAGTTCCGTAGGAATCTGTACAGATCCACTCTCCAGGGACTGTTTTTCACCCTGGATATGCATAACACTTTGTTGATTGTTCGCATTAATCTTTCCACATCGCCATTTGTCTGTGGCCATTGGGGCGTGATGTAGTGAGGTTTGATGTGCAAATTGTCCAGGTTTTTCCTTAGCTCTGTCCCCTGGAATGGTGGCCCATTGTCGCTCCTGATGCGTCTTGGCAGGTCATGTGTTGCGAACATCTTCTCGAGTGCAAGTATTACGGTCTCTACTGCTGTCGAGGATATGATCTCCACTTCTGGGTATCATGAGTGGCTGTCAATAGGCACCAGCGATATGTTCCTTGCTGTACCATGCAGAAATCGACACTGATGATGTCCCACCTTGATGACCCACTCTCTGCCGACTGTATTGGCTCAGTGTTTGGAGGTGCCCCTCTGATTTGGCAAGGGTGGCAGGATGCAATAACCTGCTCTACCTTGGTTTCAATGGGAGGAAACCACACACAGTGTTGTATTCTGGCCTTTGTCCTGACCATTCCCTGGTGACCTATGTGTGCCAGCCCACGATTCTGTCCTGCAGGCTGCTGGGGAACACTGCGGGTTCCTCTGAGGATCAGCCCTTTGCTGGTGACGGACAATTCCTGTCGTACTGGGAATATGCCGGTGAGGAAGTCTATGGCTGCTGCTGTGCGGTTATGTACATGGCGGAGGAATGATTTCCAATCACCGGATATGATAGTGTTCTTCACTATGTCACAGCAAGGGTCGTTGTGCGTGGCCTTTTCGATGCTGACCGCCTTGGGCTTCATGGTATGTATGAATTGACATGTGTGCTCTTCCGTTTCCTCTGCTTCACTCACTTCCCCAGGGTTGTGGCCCTGGGGTGCCTGGATTAGAGACTAGCTCAAACTCATACTGCTGCAGGTGGAACAGCCACTTCCCAATTCTGGCAGGAGGGTGTGCTGATGACCATGTGAAGAAAGGGATGAGTGGCTTGTGATCTATGTAGGCCCTGAACTTCTATCCATAGAGGTAGATGTGGAAGTGGCGGCAGCCCCAGGGCACCGCTATAGCCTCCTTTTCGATGTGTGAGTATCGCTGTTCGGTGGGCGGAAGGGCTCGGGAGGCATATGCAATGGTCTTTGTTTCACCTGTCCGTGATTGTTGGACCAGGATGGCCTCAATGCCAACGGGGCGTGCATCGACATATATTTCAGTCGTCAACGTTGGGTTGTAATAGGCCATTGTTGTTTCTGATGACAGAGATGTCTTGATTCGCTCAAACGCCTCCTGGCTTTCATAGCTCCAGTTTCACTTGGCGTTTGACCTGATGAGCTTCCTGAGTGGCTCGGACATGGTTGGCAGGTTGGGAATTAACCTGCAGCAATAAGTTGCCACCCCCAAGAAACTGCCTACTTCCATGGGTGTTGTCGGGTGGCGGCCTCCTTTATGCCTGCCACCTTTTGTGGGCCGGCTGATACCCCCTCACTGTTGAAAATGTACCCGAAGAATATTATCTCTTATTTCAGGAACTCGCATTTGTCCCGGTGGATGGTTAGGCCTGCTGTCTCCAGCCTGCTAATCACCATCTTGAGACGACGCATGTGTTACTGCCTGTCGCTGGCGTGAATGAGGATATCTTCGCTGACATTCAGCACTCATGGGATCCCTCGAGCACCTGCGCCGCTGAGTAGGTGCCAAAACTTTGGGCCTCATTAGGACCCTGGTGGTCCCGTAATGAACGGTGCCGGTACGGGCACGGCATCGTTCATTAGGGCTGCCCTATTACGAGGACTGATGCGGGACCCGCTAAGGAATGCATGGCCAGACCAGGCGTCCTTAGCGGGTCCAGCTAGCAGTCCAGGATGCTAACAATGGGCCCGTCATTAACGGGCCCGTTGCTAACATCCTCCCCATTCCCATTGAGCCCTCTGGGGGCTCAATGGGAATGGGGATGTACCGGGTCCGGGTCCCGTGAAAGGGATTTACCGGCCCCTCCAAGGACGGACCTGGAACCCAGTATGGAGGTAGCCATGTCACTTTTAACGGCATGGCTACCTCCATACTCGTAATGAGACCCTCAGTCTCTTGTACCGCTGCAGACCGAGGCAGGTGGAGAAGTTTTGATATACCTTGAGTCATGGTGTAGTTTCAAATGGTGGTATCCAGCATTGAGATCAATTCTTGAGAATGCTTTCAACCCTGTGAGGTCCGTAATTATCTCATCTAACGTCGCTCCCTTTGGATTGCTGCATTCGGTAGGCGCATATCAATGCAAATCCTTACTTTTCCTGGTTGCTTCAGTTTCTTCGTCACCACAATGGGCGAAACCCAGGGCATTGGTCCTGTGACTTGTTCCATAATGCCAGCCTTTTCAAGTTCCTGTAACTCCTTTGCAGCCAAGTTTCTCACGTGAAAGGGAGTTCTCCTATGGCGTACCGGCCGGGGCTGTACCGTCTGGTCGATGTGAAGTTTTATGAGTTTGCCTTTCAAACATCTGATGCCGTTGAGTATGCCTGGGTGCTTCTCTAGGAGGTTGGTGATGTCTGTTGAGTCTGTGATGTCGCAGATTAACCAGATCAGTCCCAGGTCTTCACAAGTCTTCAGCTGCATTCCCAGTGAGCAGGAATAAGATTCCAGCATTGACAACACATATATTTGATTTGATGACCGCCTCGCCTCTGCTTAGTTCCGTTCGGAAGCGTCCTTCCACCGGAAGTGGCATCTTGTTTCTGTAGGCGAACAGGAGTGTTTCAGTTCACTTGAGGTTAGGTCGAGGACGCAGTGTCTGGAACATTGTCGATGGCATTACATTTACTGAAGCTCTGGTGTCTATCGTCATGAGCGTCTCTTGGCCCTGTATGGACACAAGGCATTTGTTTCTTTTCTGTTTCTTTCTCGGCTCTGTGCTTCTGTGGTCAAGTGCTGAGATCAGATGGACCTTGGTCATCGTCCTTGTTCTCCCAGTCCTTACATCCATCACTGTGTCGCCATTATCATCTCCAGACTCGTCTGTTGTCGAGATGTCGTCGGTCGCTATGCGACACGTATCCTCCTGCTTCTTTTTCTTGGAGAATGATTTAGCTTATTGCGTTGTGGGCGTTGAGGCTGCCCTGAGGATCTGCAGACACGTGCATAGGGGTCTTTCTGGCCACATGCCCCACATGTGGTTCCCTGCGCTGGGCAGTTTCTCCTTCCGTGGTGTGCTCCACCGCACCATCTTCACTCGATAGGCCCAGGGATTCTCGGTTGCCACCGTGGTTAATTTTTTGCCTCATTGTAGTCTTCCCTTGGTGCTTGGCGGTTGGAGATCTGTGCTATCACCGCTGTCGTTGGCGCCAGTTAGAACGTCTGTAGTGTGGTGCCCATGTGTGCTGCCCTTGCGTGCAACAGCTCTCTTTGACGTCCTTATTCGAGAATCCTGGCTAGGGTGATGCCTTTTTCGCCCAGTACCATTCTGCACAGTTTCTCCGAGTACATGCCATTGATGACCTGGCACCTTATTTCCTGTTCGATGTTGTCGAATTCACACGAAAGTGCTAGTTTCCTGAGCCTTGTGTGGTAAGCGTCCAGTGTTTCATCCTCCATCTGTACTGTGGGACAGAAATTGAAGGTTTTGTAGTCCGGATTCGACTGTGGCATAAAATGTGCTGTAAGGGCGTCTTTGGCCAGTTGGTATATGTCCGCACCATCGTCAATGACCAGCGTGTTGAAAATGCGCAGGTCATCACCCATGTAGAGCAGAAGGTGTGACCTCATCTTCCTAGGTGTTGTAATGTCCTTGCAGTCCTCGCCATCTCAAACATTTGAATCCACAACATCCAGCGGGGCCCCATTGATGATGGATCGGTGTAGGGGTCGAAAGGCCCTAACGCAGCCATGGCACCTACATGAGGTCGAGGGTAAGGCACTGGCAGCGTCAGTGATGCAGCTGTCCTTGGCGGTGGGCCGGGTCAAAGTGTGGAAAGTCCAGGTGCCATGTTGCCCTGGCGCTGTGTTCACCCCCATGTGTATGTGGGCAGTGATGCATTCCTCCTCACCTTTGTTTGCTGGTGTGTTGGTGTGGATCTGTGGATTTACCAGCTCTTAGGTGTTTCCTTGGATTGTGCAGTGTCTTCCACTGTGCTGCTGTGCAATGATTTCAGGAGAAAAAAAAACTGGGGCATCCACTGTGTTGCTGTGTTTCGTTTTGTAGTGCCTTGTTATTTTTCTTTTGGGTGGTGGTTGGTACCCCACCGTGTTTCCAAAAATGTGCCTGCGTGGTGGACTTGTCGGGTGATTTATGGCCTAGAATCAGCTGCGTGCGTGTTCTGCTCCATTGTCTCGTCGCCAGTGTCATGTTTCTCCCTGCCGGTGCTGTCGGCGGGGAGAAGAAAGAGTAGGGCCTGCATCAGTGGCCCAGCTGGTGGAGTACAGGAGCTGACAAAGGACACGACACCCCCGTGTTCGTTTGTGCCGGGAACTGCCTGCATTCCGGCAGGGCGGGCCCTTTGTATACAGTGTGCCTCATATCACTGCGCAAGCGGGACGTGAGGCGGATCTAACACATAGTATGCAGATACAATCTCTGGGGACTTGTTTCGAGCAGTGGAAAACCGCTCCCGGCCGTTCCTGATCACCTCAACCACTGTCGATGGCCACAGTTATGCAGGGTTGGAGTGGCACATCGGGCGTTCAGCCAATGCCCGAAGCCCATAGACCCATTAGTGGCCCTGTTCAAAATGAAAGCGAATCGGCCGTTATTTTAAAAAAATCACTTTCTGTGCAGCTTAAAATTGAGACAGCCAAGGAGGCATTTTAATGAGAGCTTGCAGCTTGGAAGCACACACTCCCATTTAGCAGGCCCAGCTAATTGATATGCAGGAGGCAAATGTGTGAGTGTGTGCTTTAACGCAGGCGCAATTGCTTGTGCTGCGTGTGCTCTCTGGTGTCTCCTGACTTTCCGTCTTTGAGTGCGATTCATTCCCACTTTGCTTCGTTGCTCATTCACAGCCCTGTTTCTTGGCCCGGGCGTAGTGGGTGACAGTCCGGGGAGCAGAGTTAAACAGCTCAGGAGGGGGATGCAGTAAGGGGCCTAACCAGAAAGCTGACACTGATCTGGCCGCACCAAAGATTAAGCAGCCTGCTGTGCCGGTGAGTGCTCCTCTGTGATGTGAGGCTGGCTGCTATCTGCCGACTTTTGGATGACTGCGATGCGTTCAGAATGTGCAAACAAAGGAAGCATATTCCAAATACAGCGTGTGAGGTGCTCTGGAGTCACACACCCTGTGCCCCTCATTCTTAATGTTGACAGCATTTCAAGTGGGGCAGTTTATAAGTGAATGCTCATTTAACAAGCCATTGGGCCTCATTACGAATATGGCAGTAGCCATGCCAGTAATTACTGGAGTCGTTTTTTTCTGGCAATCGGCAATTATCGGGGCATTCTGGCCCTGCTGGACCCGGTAATTGCCCATCGCCGGGTGCCGGTATTAATCACTCCCCATTCCCATTGAGCCCCAGAGGGCTCAATGGGAATGGGAGGCCCGTAGCGCCGGCACCGTCAATAACCATGTCAGCGCTACAAGGTATGTCTGCTTGCGGGTTGACAGGCATCCGCGGGCAAACCTTGTAATTTGCCGGTCTGGTAACTATAGTACTGGGAAGCTTACCGATACAGTACTTACCGGACCGGCAAACTTATAATGAAGCCGATTGTTTTTACACAGTCCGTGCTTAACATTTCAGTGTTAAGAACTGAACATGGGGCATTTTTATTCACCAGGCCAGCACAAGTATCAGTTAGCTAACCAAACCTATGAATTCTTCCAAGAGAATTAAAATGCCACACAGACAAAAGTTTTAAACTATTTTCTTTATTTGACACACCAAAACCTTTTTTTGGTATATTACTTTTCAGTTACATATGGCACATCCCTTTCATTTTCTTGCTTAAGTATTCTAGTGGCTGCTTTGGGACATGAACTATATGCATCCGCTCAACAATAAAGGTCCTTTAATTGTCTAAACAAGCCAACCACTGCCTAGCTTGCACACCAGATGGCTCCGCAATGTTGCATGGCACTTTGATTAGGAAAGTAGAGTTCATTGTGTGTCACCATGCAGACACTAATCCATGGCAAAGCAATGCAGTGATATGTGTGCAGCAATGTTTTGTGCGCTGCACAAGCCACCACCCTGTTGATTAATGACATCTAAGTGGCACTCCTGTATGTAATTGCACATATTCCTGTTTTTGTCCAATGTCCATACAATAGCACACTGGAACGTTTTTTGTGTATGTAGCTCTGACGAGCATGCCATACTGTACCCACACTTAAACGCGTAAAGCAATCAAAGAAGTTGCTGAAAATTGTACATCCACTAGGCCAAACGGCCCTTTCTACACTGCCATGCCAAGACTTTCACTAGCTGCAGGCCAGCACTAATAAGAGATGCTAATGCCAGCTCTGTTGGATACAGCATGGGCCTGCTAGTTTTTGCAGAAATTAACCTGAGGCCTGCGTAATAGGGAGGCGGTAGTGGCTGTAGAACTGTGGACCCTTTACCATGCATTAGAAGCCAGTTTTGTTTAAAACGCTTCACCAGCTTATTACTGGTAAGGCTAAGGTTTGTAAGAGGTACAAGAGTGTAGCCTTTCTGTGCACTGTTTATTGGGGCACTCTTTTACGGTATCCTTGGTATCCTGTCCTCTCTATAGATATAATTCCCAAAATATGTTTCTGTATTGGGGGTTGTGCATGCTCTCAATGAGACCCAGCCCTTCCTCATCTAAAATTCTTCAGAAACAAGAAGCATTTCAGTGTCTGATGTTGCAGACATTATATACTCACATCCAACAACTTAAGCTGTCCAAATGAGTATCTATGGTTTCTGGTTACAAACATTTGAATGTTGGGGTGAGTGTTGTGAACAGTGATGTGAACACCAAGCCATGAATCTGTTATGTATTTAGAGATTCACACATACAATCCTTTTATCACAGACTTGTTTATCCAATATAGAAATCTCTGGTCACAGATATAGTCCTGAAAGGCTCTGCGATTTAATGCAAAGCATACAGGAACCCTAACTTGTGCTATTTGTCCCCTTTCCCACTCTCATAGAGGTATTTTTAAAGAGTAGAATAAGAGTGTACCAGACTGTCCAACTTGGAATGAAAACCTTCCATCAGAAAATAATTCATATGCGCCTGCAACACAGCGCCAGTGGTCAGTGGGCCCTCAGACCCCACTAGGCTGGTCACACCGCAGTGTGCCAGTATGGACAGTTTGAAACTGCATTCAGGCAATGCCTTCCCTAACAGCAGGTGACAGAAAAAACATTTACTTGTATAGCAACAGCTGTGTTTTCACATTAGAATTCTTCTGTAAAGTAATTGCATTACAAAGTAATGAAACCATCTTCATTCATATAGCAATTATTTATTCATATTGAGGAGGGGATTTGTCGCACGACACATAGGTGTAGTTTGGGGGTGACATGTGCCAGTGAGGGGCAAGGGGGCACATTCTGGTGTTTCACCCTGGGCACCAAGTTGGTCAGAAACTGCCCTGCTCATTAATTTATTTATTTTACAAAACATCCGCGGAAATAGGGATACGTTTGAAGCAACAACTGCAGGCATGCTCGTGCTTTCCAGACCGGCGGACTCTATTAAGGGGGGCATTAGACTCTATCTAATGGCAGAGACGTCGGACAATTCACGCCATTAGAACGGACTTCACGTCAGCTCTTTCACTCCGCTAATCCCTTGCCACAAGTTACCATTAGGAGGAGTACTTCCTCTACACACACGGCATGTCCGTTTTATTTTCATTTGGTGTTTAAGGCTGAAGAAAGCAGACTTTAGTTGAAAGTGAATGCACGGATAGAAAGCCTTGGACACTTTATAGCTCTTCAGTGTATTCCAACTGGGCCACTCAGTACCCATTAGTCAGGTAAGGTTTTTGTTTAAAAACAGACAAGACAATGTTGTTAGTTTGGATTGTGGATGTGGCGCTATATCTCTGGCAATGTGGCACTATTACAGTGCCTTGTTCCAATATAACTTATTTACAACGGGAAAAATGACTTCTTATAATGGCACTGTTATAAGCAATGCCATTAAAATACCTGTAACAGACATATGAAGTTTCCCATTGCCATGCATGAGTATCCCAACCTTTTTTTAATTCTTTTGAATTTTGGGACTTTCAGTTGTTCTTAATTTAAAATAGGAAAGAAACAACTACAAGTCCCAGAATTCCCTTAATTCAAAAGAAAAACCCACGGAATGGCTTTCTGACACTGCAAGGGCAACTGGAGAGCTCTACCTGTAAACCTCAACCAGGGCCCAAGGAGTGAGGCCTATGGCAGTGCAATGTGCACAGCGCCACAATGGTTGGTGAACCAGCTGTCATTGAGTGAGCTCTGGAACGGAGGGCTTATGTTTATCCTTAATCTGTCACCAGCGCCACATTTTCTGCAGTCTGGGGTTTTGGGAATTGTGATGCAATCCCTGTGTCCCGAGCCGGATGCATTGACGGGAGTTTGTTTGATATTACGAGATTTGGGAAAAATATCAGGGCAAGGTCCAGGGTACTTATTTCAGACATCACTCTCCTTTGTGCTCTTTCATATGTCATGAGTGACCTCTGTGGTAATCATTAGGCTCAGGTTAGGTGGGGCCACATTTGCTCTCTAAGAAATGAATCTGTGAAAAGATAACGAATCGTTCTGTAAAGCAAGGGAAGAAACTCACTGGGCCTCATTACGAGGTTGGAGGTTGCCTTGCCGGTAAAACTGTCAAGACTACCCCCAAACTCGCGTCCGGGTCCGGCACCCGCAAATGGGAAATTACTGGGTCATATCGAGTTTGGTGGACCCGGTAATTGCCCATTCGCAGGTGCCGGTGATAAGGGACTCCCCATCCCCATTCGGACCCTTAGGGCTGAATGGGAATTAGGAGCTTGAATGCACCGGCACCGTTCATACCGGTGCCGCAGCATCCTTGAGTTGTGCTCGCGGGTGCCGCACTGTCTGCCAGGTCCGACTTGTTTTTACAGCATGTTTTTGCACCTCACCCCTTATAAAATGGCCTCCACTGGTTTCTAAAAGTCATACGTCACTTACTACCAACCCCATCACTCAGCTCACAATCAGCACCCCTTCCCTCCCTCCCTTCTTTCTCTCCCTCTCTTCCTTCCCTCCTTCATCTGCCCTCCTCTAACGTTTTATTTTCGCCTTCATTTTCTTTCTCACTATTCTTCTGGCCGCTCTCCCTCCCTCTCTTATCTTCTCCCTCTGCCCTTTCCCTTCTTAAAGTCTGGAAGTTTGCTGGTGAAACATTAACAGATCACCAGCCACTCTGATGCCATAACTCAATCCGGTTTGTCAGAGTACATAGAGCCATCACCAACTATTATGTTTTCCAATAGGGAGGAGATTACAGATGTATGTGTAATTATCTCACTATTACTGTGCAATAAAAGTACATTGATGATTTGGACTTCTCTCTGATCAGTATGCTCAAGGGACTTGCAGTTCTTTCTGAGGGCTAAGAGACAGGAGAAAGAAAGAACAAAGGAAAGCGAGAAAGAAAGCAAGAACAAGTAACAAGGGAAGGAAGAAGGAAAGAGAGAAAGAAAGGAAGAAGGAAAAAGAAAAAAGAAAGAAAAACAAAACGTACAGACGATTGAAGAAGAAACTAAGGAAAGAAGAGTTGTGCCTGAGGGAAGCATAGCGATATAGACTTGTAAGGAAGGTGGTAGAGATATAGCGCATGTAGCAAAGTAGAGGCGGCCAGGGGCATTGAGAGAGAGAGAGGAAGGGTGAAAAGGAAAAATACGAGAAGGGAAAGATAAAGGAGTCTATAAAATCTTTCCAATTACTTCATCTGAAAAACGAGCTCAACTTGGGGCTCTTCAGAACCCTCGCCGACCCTCAACAGAAGACACTCGCTATCTTCAAGACCACCGCCCACCCCGAGGGACAGCATCCACCGCCCTCCACAACCCAAAGAACAACAGGTGAGGTTATCCAATGCACTGGACCGTCTTCCCTGTAGAAGAACCAATCAAGGGTGGGAAGGGTCTGCCATCCGGGGCCAGATTACAGGAGGTTTGCACTAGTGCAAAGTTGCACGGTATGAGCACTAGGGCAACGTTTGCCCTGGTGAGAAAATGTATTGAAAATGTATCTTTTTTGCACTATTGCAATTTTCGCCCTGGTGCTTATACCATGCTAAAGTACACTTGACATGATGCAATCGTTTTCCAGTACGTCCCAGTGTTTTTAAAATAGGGAAAACTTTGCCCTAGGGCTAATACCATGCAAACTTTGCAGTAGTACCAGTGCAAACCTCCTGTAATATGGCCCTTGGTGGCCTGATATCCACAAATCAAAACACGCATCTGTAGTGCGGGCTGACCGCACACTGGAGTCTGGGATGTGAATTTAGTTTTATGAAACACAATAAGGGTATAGTTACTTGGAACGTGTGGTTATATTTTCATCCTCAAGCCCTCACATCACACCTGACTTATTACATTAGAATTATTTAAATTGTAACATCTCAATTCTCTGATTATATTATAACCCAGGGATCCTATTGGTGAACATGTATGGACAGAACGCACCACACATGGGAGGTGACCACAGCTCTGGGTTGCAAAGTTTGGATTCTAAGAAATGATATGTGGAAATGGAATGCATAAGAAGAAGAAATGTGTTTATATTGACTTGTTCGTTTTCTAATTGATGTACATTTTTTGATCATTTAATGCCTAGAGTATTGGAGTTGTAGTGTGCACCACTGTGTCTCCCGGCCATTAAGCCCTGTCCTAAGCGGCAAGTAAATGCCACTGAACAAACACGGCAGCTAAACTTACAGAAACCTCGCACCGGTGCCAGTGCAATCAGCCCTCGAGCTAAAACTGCCCTTGCACCAACATCGTATACTTTCAATGCGTTTTTGCTCTAGAGCAAAGGATTCGGTCGATGGCAAACACTCCTCTTGCGCACAAATGCATTTGCCCTCGTGCAATTTTTGCCCTAGTGGTGATTGCACTCACACCGGTGCAATTTAAAGCAAGTCACAGATATTTAAATAAATGATTAAATGGAGGTCGGGAAGGGAGAAAGAGGGAGCGGGGAGGGGGTGGGGGTGGGGGGAATGGGGCTAGAGGTATACTTTCGATTGTTACTTATCACAAAATGTCAACTAACAAATAACAAAAAATGTAGTGTTCAATGTTCAGCCATTTGAGAAATCACTAATTTAGCAGCTGCATCCAAAATAAATAATAAACCAAGTTGCAAGGATGCATGTATGCATGCTCTCATCAAGGCATGCAAGCTGCACCTGGGGTCTTGTAATGCTGCTCTAAATGAAGGGAACCGCTTACATCAATAGCGTGAAAGGCTCATGCTTTATTAAAACCTGAACACTCAAGCATGTATTCCTAGGGAGTCTGTAATTGTACCACGTGAATATGCAAGTCAGTATAATTCCCTAGATTCTGCTCTCTGTAAATGTAAACATGTGGGAAAATATGTCAATCAGTGTGAATTACTGTTACACTTACACCTGTGTTTAATCCAAACAAAGCCTGTGAAGAAACACACATGGACACCATTTTAAAAGCGTAAGATTTAAACCTACTTGGCCATTGGTCAAGAAAAAGTCTCTTTTGGTAGCGTCCCAGTAAGGAAACACCTGTTTCTCTGAAGTAAATGCAAATAAAAGACGTGTCCCCCCGTGGGTGATAAAGCAAATGGTTGCGGCCGATATCTGCATATAAAAGCAAACACCCACTAAAACTATGAAGACATCTTGAGGGGACAGTATCAGAACTGGATTCTCTGTCCTTTAACATAGATGTAAGTCAGTTTGAGGGTCACTTGTACGTCCCCACACTCCCAGGCTGCGCTTTCCAAAATGTGTGTATTTGCACCACAGCCACTACCCTAAAATGGATATAATGTGCTCTGCACCCACCACATTGTGGACAAGTCACGTCATAATCAGGTGGCAGCACATTTCACTTTGATTTACCTTTTGTAAAAGTGTTTAATAGTGTAGAAAAGTGTCTTGAAGGAAGATGCAGATGTCCATAGCGAACTGTTTGAACTGGATGGGACTTTCCTTAGCAAAACGTCCATCAGCTCTCTGCTGCGCTTTTAAATGTGCAAAAAAGTGAAGTGACACATTAGCCTTCTATTCACGGTTTTGCAGGTGAGGGGGGCTGCAAGACCCACAGGAGAGCGAAGCCGCAGCCCATGCCAAAGTCTGCAAAGCAGACGTCATCAGAAGGGGTCAGAGCCCTGTGCCTGTGTACAACAGCACACCTGAGTAAAGCTATTGTAAGCAGGTGAAAATGCTTTGTAGTCGAAAGAATCATCCCTTAAGTTACAGTAATAGCCTGGTTTCTTAGCGTGCTCAGCTCGTGGGTTTTCATACACCTTCGCAGCATCGAGGGTCTGGTGTTTTCTTGCTGGCCAAATCCATGAGTCGCAGGTCAGTTGGCAAGAATGCTTTATTGGTCCTGGCCTAGCCTGACATAGGCCTCTTGTTGGCCTGCATAGTCTTCAGAGAACACTGTTCCTGCCAGGTGCCTCAGTTGGCCAGAAGAAAAACCAGGAAGAAAAAAAACAGAAAATGGCCCATACCAGGGGAGGACTCCACTCCCCACACAAGCCACGTGCTGTAACCCTTCTGGTAGCTTGTGTCTGGCCTACTCTCATTTTCCCTTTAGCCTAGGAGCATTAGCCCACACTCCCCACATGACATGACCGGCCTCGTGTTACATCCCTGTTCTGAACTTATTCATGGCATTCTCCTTGGAACCCATGGGAGCCAACCGTTGGGCCAACTTTAGCCTCCTTGAGAGTTAAGCGATGGATGATGTAGGAGGTTTTCCCATAAAACACCGACACTCACTGGTATAAATGATGGTTCTTACTTTATGGACATAGTATAACGTCAAAAGAAATCTATCTAGGAATTTGTAGGTAATGGAGAAAGTTTCCAACTAGTTTGAACTGATTCCTTTCTTTTTGGGTCTCCTCCTACCTCCAGGGGACGCTCTATTACATGTCCATCCACCACCCGCACTCTCCTCCCTCCTGCCCATAGCACTGGGTGAGGTCTCTAAAGATGTCTGCTCTATGAAGGTCTCCTCCAAACAGGTGCTCCCCTGCTCTTCCAGAACCATCAAGGACAACATCTCCTCTCTCATTCTGATTCTAGCCAACTTCTGTAACCCCTCCTTCGCCACTGGCTCTTTCCCTCTATCCCTCAAGCACTCCCTCGTTCACCCTTTCCTAAAAAAGTCACCCTATCTCCACTAACCCCTTCCTGGGTAAACCCCTGGAGAAGATGGCCCTTCCCAACTAATCCTCCCCACTGAACTTGTTGGTTGCCTCCATGACCATCAATCTAGACTCAGGCATCCAGAGACACAGAAACTAATCTCCTGAACACCTGTGAAGACATGCTCACAAATCTTGACTCTAACTCTCCTGCTGGTGTCATTCCCCTCGATCGCTCCTTTGCCTTTGACACAGTCAACCATTCTGTCCACATAAAACAAATGCACAATACCCTTGGCTTCACGAGCGGGAACTGGAATAGCTGACCTCCTTCCTCATTAACTGCCCTTCCCAGCTGGAACTGGGCCTCTTCTCCACTACCACACGCTCTACCTGCGGTGTCCCCCACAGCACTAAACTATCACCTTTGCTCTTCAATATCTATCTCGCTCCCCTTGCTCACCTGATCTTCTCCTTCTCTCCTCATTTCCAGTGCCATGCTGATGACACACAGCTTTCCCTCTACTGCCTCCTCTTCCTCCTCTCTTATCCCCGATTGTCTGACCGCCATCCAGGCATGGTGTGCGGCTAACGATCACTGTCTTAATGCCAGCAAGACACAGGGCCTTCTCATTGGGACACCTGCACCCTGTTTTCCTCCTACCCTCTTGCCGCCCATCCTGGGCCCTTTACCTTCTCCATCCTGCGAGGCCAAAAAACTCAGGGTCATCTTCGACTTTGCTCTCTCTTTCACTCCTCACATCTTAGACCTTGCCAAGAAGGCCCACTTCCAGCTTCACCTCCTTAGAGTACATTTTTGCTCACCTCCACCTTTGACATGTCCCTGCTTTTGGTGATCGTTTTCTCTTCCTCTTCTTCTGCGCCCTGATGCCTGTGGGCTCTGGTGCATTATAAGCAAATAAATAAATAAAGAGGCATTCTCCCTTTTCACACCTTCCCCTAGAAGCTCAATGTCTCCAGAGCTCTGCTCCTCTCAAGGCTCGACTACTACAACAGCCTCTTCCTCAATCACCCCTTTCCTCCCTTCGCCACCCTTAGCTGATCCAGAATAGGGCTGCAAGGCTTATCCTTGTCCTCAAGCCCAGGGACAGTATCTCTCCAGCCCTAACATCTCTCCACTGTCTCCTGCAGGCCGCGAGGGTCAAATTCAAGACCCTCTGCATCATCCACAATGCTTTCTGGGACCATGCTATCTCCATCTGTCCCTCACTAAATTCTCCCCTGCTAGAGCTCTCCGCTCCTCTAACTCCAACTCTCTGCTGGTCAAACACTTCTTCAAGCAGAGAGTTCAGGGCAGGTCTCTCTCTTTGGCTGCGGCTTCCCTTTGGAACAGCCTTCCTGCCCCTCTCAGACTTGAGCTGGACCTCCTTAAATTCTGGAAACTTCCTATTTCCCTTCCTCCCTTCCTTGCTAATCACCCCTCTGCCGCTGAGGCTGGCAACCTGGTCCTTATGAATGGCTCGGGACTCCAGGCCCTCTACCCAGTAAACACTAGCACCCTCCACCCCCACAGCACTGCACCTGCGGGCCCCCTTTCTGGCGGCTGTGCATCCATCCCTGGGTTTCATCCGCCCTACCACTTAGCCTGAGGCACTTCCCACCCCTGGGCCCACCAGCACTTGTCTGTTCCTTCTCCGCTCTCCCCCCCACCCCTCCCTATCTCCTGCACTGCTCTTCACTGCACTTGCACGTCCGAATGCCACAAGGCCTAGTAGGACCACAATCGTATTTTTACAGTCTTGCCAATGTTATTTACCCCACTGTTCCCTCCCCCATTTTGCCTTGTAACACTATTAAGTTGTATAAGCTCCTAACAAATGCTCAATAAATAAATAAATAAATAAATAAATAGTCAGAGGCTGTCCCTGAAAGCATAACATACATGCCAACATTTTACAGGGAGGGGCCAGGCCTTCCTCCCCCAGTCTTCCCCTGCACCTCTTACCAGCACTTGTCCTTGGGTGCCCTTCCCCTCCTCGCACTAGCAGACCTTACCCCTTCTTCCCCTGTCACATGCCCTCCTGGGCTTCCCTCTGCACTTGCCTTGCCCCTGGGTCAACATAGCCCAATATTTCAGGGTGGGTCGGGGGAAGGGATGAAGCCCAGTCAGCTCTAAACGTTTTGGTGCTATCAGTCTAGGTATGTCTAAATGTGTCCTGGCACGCTTTACTGTAATATGTTATTATGTGTCTAGACTGGTCTGCATTATGCAGCCAGTTGTACATGTTTTCATTGTGCAATGGCATGTTTAATAGCAAAGCATTACATGAATTAAAGATGTAATGTTCCTGTGCACTGTTGGTGACTTGCATGTATTGGATTTTTGGAATGGTTTCTTACTGCGCAGTTCCCATACAAAACAATTGCAAACACTCTGTACTTTTAGCCAATTTATCTCAGAAAGTGTGCTGTATTTATTTATTTATTTATTCATTTGTAAAGCGCACATAGCCCAAAGGCAACTAGGCGCTGATACTGCATAGGGAGATGGTTACAGAAATTGCAAAACATAAAGGTCAGACATTTCATTACGTATTACACATACAATAGTACAATTTAGGCCAGGGCAATATTGGTTCTATCATCGGGATCGCTATTTGAAGATTGAAAATATCTTTAAGCAATAATTATGACAAAGCATTGAGCAATTTTGGGGAGTTCTGTGACACGATTCTTGAGGAAATTAACTCAGACAAGCTTACATTGATGGAAAGCCTGGTGAAGATGTACAACAAGATAAAACAGACCACACACCTGAGAACGTGTAAGGAGTTGCAGTCTTAGTGATGGGATTCCCAGGGCTGAAATATTGTTGCATTTATATGTGCTTTCGTCTTAACTTACTAGGCTCCCTACAAAGGGGGGGTCCCATAAGAGGGATCCCTTGGCAAGAAAGAAATTATCGGCTCTGTAGAAAAGCTGGGGAAAGCAGAAAAGTGAAATCATTGGCTGTAGCTCAACACTAGGGCAGAGGAAAATGTGGTTGGAAAAGTTCATAAGGAGATTAGAGGATTTAAACAGTGAAGTGAAGTGGGCTAGGCTCTTGTATGGATATTCTATCTCAATGATCATTACTTTAGCAAATATTTTAATAGTGATACACAAACATTTCGCAGAAAATATTCTTGATTAATCCACCATAATGAAGTAGGGAAGGTAGTAATTCATCGGGTAGGTGGAAAATGTAATCTTGGGGGTTCGACAGGAAGGCCCTGATTAGTATATAGCATATGATATTGTATTGCATTGTGTTGAAATAATTAATGTTAATAATATTTGTTTTAGAATGTTGTGCCTGAAGTCACTTGCGTAACGGGAAACCTGCAACCCCTGTGGTGCGGGAGGCCTGCCACCACATGTCTTTTGACTTAAAAAAATAAACAATTTTTTTGTAGTCACTCTGCCTTCATAAATATATTATTTCTGTTATTTCTGTTCTGAAACTATTTCTTTTTGAAGTCTGAGGGTTCCCCAACCCATGACATGGAAGTCTCTAGGCTGGAGGCATCTATGTCATGGGGTGGAGGGAGCTCTAATACTTCAAAAAGAAATTGTTTCTTTTTGAAGTCACTCTGCCTTCATAAAGAAATTATTTCCATTATTGTTCGGTCCCTAAACGGAAATAATGTCTTTATGAAGTCGGAGAGGCTTAAAAAAAAAGAACCATTTCTTTTTTAAGTAATAGGGCTCCCCTCCACCCCATGATGTGTGCGTGTGTGTGTATGGTGAAAGGGTGCACACTTAAATGTATAGGTGGCTGCCTGTGTGAGTGTATGCTGAAAGGGTGCACAATTAAATGTAGGGGTGGCTGGGTGTGCGTGTCGAGTGTATGGTGAAAGGGTGTACACTTAAATGTATTGGTGGTGCTTGCGTGTGCCGTGTGGGTTGAAAGGGTGCACACTTAAATGTATAGATGGCTGCCTGTGTGGGTGTATGGTTAACGGGTGCACACTTAAAGGTATAGGTGGCTGCCCGTGTGAGTTAATAGTGAAAGGGTGCACAATTAAATGCATGGGTGGCTGGGTGTGCATGTCGAGTGTATGGTGAAAGGGTGCACACTTAAATGTATTGGTGGCTGCCTGAGTGTGCCTGAATGATGAATGGGTGCACATGTAAATGTATAGGTGGCTGCCTGTGTGAGTGTATGGTAAAAGGGTGCACACTTAAATGTATTGGTGGCTGCCTGGGTGTGTGTGTGTGACTGTATGGTGAAAGAGTGCACACTTAAATGTATGGGTGGCTGCCTGGGTGTGCCTGTAACGCTCACCTGATTCCCACGGAGGCGCGGGTCTTGGCAGGAAGCTGTCTGTGACTCGAAAAGTGATGTGCAGGACTCGATTGGCTTCTGGGGTCGAACCTCTTCGCACTGTGTGTCGGACTCGAAGAGTGAGGTTTCTGCAGGTGAAAGAATATGGGGGTTAATGGTCTGGGTAGTTGAATGTCCCTCTCTCCCTCTCTCTTCCCAGCTTTTTCGTAGAGCCCCCAGGTCAACGTGCTCACCTTATATAGGTGAATGCTGGGCTCTCCATCTGCGTCTGGTGCAGGGTGCCGTTGCCAGTTCCTTCACTGGTGAAACATAGGCCTCTTGAATTCAGAGGATGGTTACCGTCGTTGTCTGCACGAGCGGTGAGTTTCTGGACACCTTTTGTCTTTATAGTCTTTAAATGCGTGGCACGTTTATATGCAGACTCTATATAATGCTTTTCCCTTATGTATTGCAGGGCTCTTGAGATGGAAGATGAAGTAAAGCGCCTGGAAGTTTGTAAGTATGGCAAGCGCTCTAATTGTCTCTTTCCTTGCAGCTTAGTTCGTGTTAAAGAGACGCCGGAGTATTTGCAGGCGTTTTATTGCGACGAGCGGGATGGACGTAAGTAAATACCTGCTTAATGTCTTTTCTTTTGCCTTTCAGATGTTGGTTTGCAGCGCCGGAGTCCGCGGAATGCCAGTAAGTTGTTAACGATGCTTTGTCTTTACAGGCGGCGATGCAGAACAAAGAAATCCGGAATCCACAGCGTGCCGGTAAGTATGGCAATACTTTTGCCTTTGCAGGTGGAGATGCGGCGTGACGAAGCGGCCGCAGCCGATGGATCAGGTGAGTAAGCGCTGCGTGTAAAGTTCGCCTTGCTAACCTGTTGTTTCTGTTCTTTGCAGGTGCTGATGATGTCTGGATACTGAAATGG
Organism: Ambystoma mexicanum; assembly: GCF_040938575.1. NCBI lineage: Eukaryota > Metazoa > Chordata > Amphibia > Caudata > Ambystomatidae > Ambystoma > Ambystoma mexicanum. Next base: position 969,459,797 of record NC_090936.1, on the reverse strand, counting down.
TAAGTAGGATTCTTGCAGGTCCAGGATCAGAAGAAGAAAAGCCGGAGCAGACTCGGTGAGCGTTCTGCTGCAGATGCAGAATAACGCAAAGCACGCTTCATCTATCGGGTGTGGTTTAAATAGCCTTGGAGTGATGAGGCATCTTCTTCCACGGCCCCGTCTAGGTAAGAAAAGAGTTCCAGTTTCCAGAAGAGTTCCAGTGCTGTATCCAGGGAGTGGAGCAACCCCACCCAGGTAAGAAAGTAGTTCCTGTTCTCAGATGGCTTCTAAGTGGCTGGTAAGTAAGCAGCATGGTCTGCTGCAGGTAAATCCACCCAAGCATCTTCACACCTATTATGAGCCCGGCACTTCCAGTGCCGGGACCAATGCTTTTGATGAGCCTGGTGCCACCGGCGCCAGAACAAGGTCCAAAAGGTCCCAGTGGGGACCGGCTGGTGCTTAGGATTAGGGTTAGGGGCCTGCTTCCAAGGACGTTGGGCTGGTCCTGGCTCCTTGGAAGCAGTGATCATGACAGTGCCTGTATGGTGAAAGGGGGCACATGTTGCACACTTAAATGTATGGGTGGCTGACTGGGTGTGCCTGTATGGTGAGAGGGTACACACTTAAATGTATGGATGGCTGGGTGTGCGTGTGTGTGTATGGTGAATGGTGTGTGTGTAACGCTCACCTGATTCCCGTAGAGGCGCCGGTCTTGACTGGGCATATACCGTATCTTCAAAGGTGATGTGTAACACACGGCTGGCTCTTTGGGCTGGACCTCTGTGCACTGTATGTCTGGCTCGAAGGGTAAGATGTCTGCAGATAGAAAATGTGGGATTAATGAACTGGGTTATTGAATGTCTCTCTCTTCTTCCCTTTCTCTTCTCCTGTAGAACCCCAAAGGTTAACGCTCTCACCTTAGGTAAGTGAACGCCGTGCTCTCCATCTGCCTCGAGGCAGGGTGCTGTAACCAGTTTCTTCACTGGATAAGGGGAGCAGGCCTCTTGACTTCAGAGGACTGCTGTCCGTCGTTTACTGCACGAACGGTAAGTTTCGAGTAATTCTAATGTCTTTAAAGTCTTTAATAATGATGTCTCTTGTTTTGCAGGGTTCCGGCGATGGCGGATGGCGGGCTGAAGTGAGTTGAAGATGGAGCCCGTGTGATGAATAGAAGCGCCTGGAAGCACGTAAGTAAGCGCTTGTTGCCTGCTTCACGATGCGCTCTAACTGTCTTTTTATTTTGCAGGTACAAGTTCGGGGCGGCTGCAGGGTGCCGGAATACCCACTGGGTTAGATGTGGAAAGGAGTAATGGCACGTGAGTATTAAAGTTCCCCAATGTCTTTAAACGCACCTTGTTTTGTCTTTCAGATGCGGGATGCAGCGCCGAAGAGTTGGTAAGCTTTTGTCTTTCAGATGCCGGAATGCAGTGTGAAGACTTCCGGAGCGCACGAAGAGTAGGTAAGCCTTTGTCTTTCAGATGCCGGAATGCAGCGCGAGGCGTTGGTGACAGCCGATGGACCAGGTAAGTGAAGAGCTGTCACTGAAGACCGTAATGCTAACCTGTTCTTTCTTGTCTTTATAGGTGTTGCTGAAGACTGGATTCAGAATGGTAAGCCTTTTTCCTTAGGCCCAGGATCAGATGCAGAAGACACGATGAGCGTTCTGCTGCTGAGGATGCAGAATAACGCAAAGCAAGATTCATCCATCGGGTGTGGTTTAAATAGCCTCCTGTAGTGCTTAGGTGTCTCCTTCCACAGCCACGCCTAGGTAAGAAAAGAGTTCCTGGTTTACAGAAGAGTTCCAGTGTTCTGAATCTAGGGAGTGGCTCCTGCCCCACCCAACAGGAAAAGTAGTTCCAAACAGAAGAGGATCAGAGACTCAACTGGCAGGCAAGTAAGCAGCATGGTCTGCTGCAGGTAAGTCCACCCAAGCATTATGAGCCCGGCGCTTCCAGCGCTGGGACTGGGCATATTTATGAGCCTGGTGCCACTGGCGCCAGGACTGGGTCCAAAAGGTCCCAATTGGGACTGGTTGGCACTCGGAACCTGGGTTATGGATCTGCTTCCAAGGGCGTTGGGAAAACCCTGACCTTTTGGAAGCAGAGATCATGACAGTACCCCCCCTCAAGGCCCCTCCCAAACCGGGCTTCTCCGGGGGTTTTGGCTTGTCAGGAAATGTTCGGTGAAATCTTTTGATTAGGCGAGGAGCGTGGACATATTCAGCAGGTTCCCAGGATCTCTCTTGGGGGCCGTAGCCTTTCCAGTCAATTAGGTAGAATAGTTTAGATTTGGAGATCTTGGAGTCCAGAATGCTTTTGACTTCAAACTCGAGTTCTCCATCAACTAGGATAGGTTTTGGAGATTTGGTTAGTCGGGTTTGAGGTTGCACGGGTTTTAATAGAGAGACATGGAAGACCGGATGTATCTTCATGTGCGGGGGCAAGTCCAACTTGACCGCTAATGGGTTTACTATGGTAGTGATGGAATAGGGACCAAGGTATCTTGGGTTGAATGTGCGTGGCCCTTTTAGAGGTAGATATTTGGTGGATAACCAGACTTGATCCCCTACTTGATATTGAGGGGCTTCCTTCCGATGTTGATCTGCTCCTTTCTTGTATTGTTCTTTAGCCCTTTGAAGGTGAGAAACAGCTTCCTTAAAGGCTTGGGTGATTGTAGAATGCAGGTAGTGTACTGCGGGTGTTTCAAGATCTTGGAGGGGATCCAACTCCGAGGTTCGAGGGTGACTGCCGTACAAAAGAAAAAACAGAGTTTTCCCAGTTCCCGAATGGACAGAGTTATTGTAGGCATATTCGGCTATCCAAAGGATGTCTTTCCAAGTTTTTTCAGTTTGTTGCAGCATGCAGCGTAAATATTGTTCCAGAGTTTGATTGGTCCTCTCGGTTTGTCCGTCGGTCTGAGGGTGGTGACTGGTCGATAGTCTCACATCAATTTGAGCCGACCGACAGCAACTTCGCCAAAAATGAGAAATAAATTGACTACCTCGATCCGAAATTAGAACCGAAGGAAAACCGTGCAGTCGGACGATGTTTTCGAGAAATTCTCGGGCCAGAGTTGCTGCTGTTGGCAAGCCTTTGAGCGGAATGAAATGCGCCATCTTGGAGAATAAGTCCACGATTACTAGAATCGTATTGTATCCGGAGCATGGAGGTAGATCGGTGATGAAGTCCATAGAAAGCGTATGCCAAGGGCGAGGTGGGATGTCAATAGGGCGTAAGAGGCCTGCTGGTCTTTCCTTTTGACTCTTGTTTTGGGCGCATACTCCACAGGACATTATAAAGTCTCTGATATCTTTTTTCCAAGACGGCCACCAGAAGTAGCGCTTGATCTTTTCTGAGGTCTTGGCCATACTGGGATGTCCTTCCATTAAAGAATCGTGATAACAAGAGATTACTTTTTTCTGTAAATCTGTGCTGGGTAGGTATAATCGTTCTTGGAAATACAATAAGTTGTCCTTTACTGCAAAGTCCTTTCCCTGCAGATGCCAATTCTGTATGTCTGCCGGAGTTACAAGTTGCCTGGCTTTATTCTTAACTTCCTCTATGGATTCTGTGGCGATTACACCCAGAATTCTTTGTTCGGGAAGGATTGGTACAGGTTTAGGGTTGATCAAGTGTTCTTCCACTCCCATCCGAGAAAGGGCATCAGCTTTACCGTTTTTTGTACCAGGTCGATAGGTAATTATGAAGTCAAACTCGGCAAAGAATAATGCCCAACGGAGTTGTCTAGAGGATTGGGCTTTTGCGGTTTTCAAATATTGCAGGTTTTGGTGATCCGTAATCACAGTAACGGTGTGTCGGGCCCCCAGCAGATAATGCCGCCAAGCCTTAAAGGCAGACTTGATAGCCAGAAGTTCCTTGTCAGTAATCGTGTAATTGATTTCAGGAGGCGAGAATTTGCGGGACCAAAATGCCACGGGATGCAACTGATTGGTTACCGGGTCCTTTTGTGATAGAACTGCCCCCATGGCAAGGCTTGAAGCATCAGTTTCCACGATGTAGGGGAGTTCGGGGCGAGGGTGTTTTAAGATTGGTGCAGAGATGAATTTAGTCTTCAAATCCTGGAAAGCTTGTTCCGCCTCGGTAGACCATTCAAAACGTTTGTTTTTCTTTAACAAGGCAGTGATGGGCTGGACTATTCGAGAGAATTCGGGGATAAACCTGCGGTAAAAGTTAGCGAAGCCTAACATGCTTTGCACACCTTTTACGGAGGATGGTGATGGCCATTTGAGAACTGCATCGACCTTCTTTGAATCCATACGCACTCCGCCAGGTGATAATATGAATCCCAAGAATTCAACTTGAGTCATGTTGAAAACACATTTTTCCAACTTAGCGAAAGTTTGTGTTGACGCAATCTTTCGAGGACCATTTTCACGTGTTTCCGATGTTCAGATTCCGATGAAGAATAAACGAGGATGTCGTCAATGTAAACAACAACACACACATCTATGAGCTCTCTGAGGACATCGTTCATAAAATATTGAAAGGCGGCCGGGGCATTACAAAGTCCGAAGGGCATGACCTGATATTCAAATAGCCCATACTTGGTGCGGAAGGCCGTCTTCCATTCATCGCCCTCTTTTACTCGTACCAAGTGGTAAGCTCCTCTAAGATCCAGCTTTGTATATATGCATGCTTTTCTGACTTGGTCCAGGAGTTCAGGGATCAAAGGTAACGGATATCTATTCTTAACGGTGATCTGGTTCAGGGAGCGATAATCTATACAAGTTCTAAGGTCTCCTTCCTTTTTTGGAACAAAGAACAAAGCTGAAGAAGCAGGGGACTTGGAAGGACGAATAAACCCATTTGCCAGGTATTGATCCAGGTATTGTCGAAGGTGAAGGTTCTCAGGCTCGGTGAGGGCATAAATTCTACTACAAGGAGGAGTAGATCCAGGTATCAGGTCGATCTGGCAGTCATAAGACCTATGAGGAGGTAGAGAGTTAGCCTGATCCTTCCGGAAAACATCTTGGTATTCTAGGTATTCGGGAGGTAACTGGGGAGTCTCTGAAGAAATTGCTGCCAGTGCAACACCAGGTGGAGGGTGACAAGTAGAGACACATTCTGGAAACTGGACCATTCTTGCTCGCCAATCGATCAGAGGATTGTGTTTCTCTAACCAAGGTATTCCTAGAATAATCTGAAACTGAGGGACCTTGATCACATCGAACACGATCTTCTCATGGTGTCCATCTTGACTTACTAGCGTCACTTCTTGAGTGGTATGCGTTACTGGCCTGGAGGCTATCTCCGTACCATCCACCGTAGTAATGACGTCCTTTACAGCCTTGGGACAAAGAGTTAGATTCATCCTCAAAACCATTTCATGATCCACATAATTGCCGATGGCACCGCTGTCGACGTAAGCTTCAATTGCATGTAATCGATCTGGATTATCAGGGCTAATGAGAACCATAGGTATCACGAAATGCGAGGTCACGGAACTGGTTTTCACGCTCGGCAAGAGGACCTCTATTCTTGTCGGGCGAGGTCGTTTCCCTGCTCAGAGTTTGTAACTTTGGTAACTGCAGCTCCTACTGCCTTCTTGGCAGGTTTCACCGGACAGTCTCGAAGAAAGTGCCCTGAGTTTCCGCAATAGAGGCATAATTGCAACTGTTTTCTCCTTTCCCGCTCCTTTTGTGTTAGAGGACCTTTCAGACCCCCTATTTGCATGGGTTCCCCGGAGTCTACTCCTTTGGAAGGAGTTGGCGGTTTGGAAAATACTCGAGCATCAAACTTGGAACGATCGGCCTTCCTGTTCTGCAGTCTGTGATCTATTTGAACGACTAAGTCTATATAGTCCGAACAATCTTGTGGGGGATTCACTACTTGGGCTAACACATCTTGGAGCTCTCCGTGTAGACCTCTATAAAACAGCGTAATCCTTTTGTCCTCAGGCCAGTGAGTTTCCACTATCAGTCTGTTGAAAGACGCAATATAAGCCAAAAGGTCTTGATTACCTTGTCGCAACGAAAGAAGCTCATTGTCCAAGGCCTGCCCCTGTGAATGTCTTGCGAACAGTTTTTCCATACTGAGCTGAAAAGCTTGAAAATCATGGAGGACCGGATCATCTTGATTTACTAGAGGGATCGACCAGTCTGCCGCATTGCCACTAAGGTACGAAAGCACGAAAGCTACTTTAGCTTGATCAGTTGGAAAGGCTGCTGGCCGGCATAAGAAATGCAACCGGCACTGATTGATAAATACTGCAAACCTCTTTGGGTCACCAGAAAATCGTTCGGGCGGAGCCAGAGGTACATTCCCAGGTAGGTTGATCTGCACTGGATTCATAGAGGATGTAGAAGGAAGATTTCCCCCAGATGCGGGTAACGGGGTCTGTCCGGCTTGTGACTGTAGCAATTGTCTAGCGAGATCATCTGTTCGCTCCTTGGAAATAATCAGTTCCCTTCTTAGAGCGTTCGTTTCCTGACGGGCTGCATGCACTTCTGCCCTTAGTTCCCCAAGTAACTGGGCTAGCTGGTCGGTATCCGAGGTTTCCATAGCGCCTGGACGGGAGTTTTGTGGTAGGCTTTGCGTTCTGTAACGCTCACCTGATTCCCGTAGAGGCGCCGGTCTTGACTGGGCGTATACCGTATCTTCAAAGGTGATGTGTAACACACGGCTGGCTCTTTGGGCTGGACCTCTGTGCACTGTATGTCTGGCTCGAAGGGTAAGATGTCTGCAGATAGAAAATGTGGGATTAATGAACTGGGTTATTGAATGTCTCTCTCTTCTTCCCTTTCTCTTCTCCTGTAGAACCCCAAAGGTTAACGCTCTCACCTTAGGTAAGTGAACGCCGTGCTCTCCATCTGCCTCGAGGCAGGGTGCTGTAACCAGTTTCTTCACTGGATAAGGGGAGCAGGCCTCTTGACTTCAGAGGACTGCTGTCCGTCGTTTACTGCACGAACGGTAAGTTTCGAGTAATTCTAATGTCTTTAAAGTCTTTAATAATGATGTCTCTTGTTTTGCAGGGTTCCGGCGATGGCGGATGGCGGGCTGAAGTGAGTTGAAGATGGAGCCCGTGTGATGAATAGAAGCGCCTGGAAGCACGTAAGTAAGCGCTTGTTGCCTGCTACACGATGCGCTCTAACTGTCTTTTTATTTTGCAGGTACAAGTTCGGGGCGGCTGCAGGGTGCCGGAATACCCACTGGGTTAGATGTGGAAAGGAGTAATGGCACGTGAGTATTAAAGTTCCCCAATGTCTTTAAACGCACCTTGTTTTGTCTTTCAGATGCGGGATGCAGCGCCGAAGAGTTGGTAAGCTTTTGTCTTTCAGATGCCGGAATGCAGTGTGAAGACTTCCGGAGCGCACAAAGAGTAGGTAAGCCTTTGTCTTTCAGATGCCGGAATGCAGCGTGAGGCGTTGGTGACAGCCGATGGACCAGGTAAGTGAAGAGCTGTCACTGAAGACCGTAATGCTAACCTGTTCTTTCTTGTCTTTATAGGTGTTGCTGAAGACTGGATTCAGAATGGTAAGCCTTTTTCCTTAGGCCCAGGATCAGATGCAGAAGACACGATGAGCGTTCTGCTGCTGAGGATGCAGAATAACGCAAAGCAAGATTCATCCATCGGGTGTGGTTTAAATAGCCTCCTGTAGTGCTTAGGTGCCTCCTTCCACAGCCACGCCTAGGTAAGAAAAGAGTTCCTGCTTTACAGAAGAGTTCCAGTGTTCTGAATCTAGGGAGTGGCTCCTGCCCCACCCAACAGGAAAAGTAGTTCCAAACAGAAGAGGATCAGAGACTCAACTGGCAGGCAAGTAAGCAGCATGGTCTGCTGCAGGTAAGTCCACCCAAGCATTATGAGCCCGGCGCTTCCAGCGCTGGGACTGGGCATATTTATGAGCCTGGTGCCACTGGCGCCAGGACTGGGTCCAAAAGGTCCCAATTGGGACTGGTTGGCACTCGGAACCTGGGTTATGGATCTGCTTCCAAGGGCGTTGGGAAAACCCTGACCTTTTGGAAGCAGAGATCATGACAGTGTGTGCTTGTGTTCAGTGGCACAACGAAACCTAAATTGAGGGGGGGTGCTAACCCTTCAAATGTTGGGAGAGGTGCTAACTTCACAGGCACTGCGGGAGGGGCAAACCTATTTGTGTGGCGGCATCTAACTTCTTTATGCATTCTAATGAGACTATTTTAGTGAAGCTTCAATGTTACAAGCAGTTAACTCTCTCCTTTAAGTCTGAAAACACCCACTTAAGGACTGCTGTGAGAATAAACAGTCTCCAGTCCCCTCTCTACCCTTCCAATCACTTCCCTGGCAGGCACGTACTAAACCCACATCAAGATTTCAATTACCTAATAAATTACATATTTGCATGCAGGTACTTACAGTGAAATGCTTTACGTTAGTAATTGCCGGGCTTTTGTTAAAGCGAAACCCAGGTGCTGTTTAACTTCTATGTCCTGGTCTGTCCGACAATGGCTCTGTAGGTCTGCCAGGTCGAGTCAACATAGCCCAATATTTCAGGATGGGTTGTGGGGAGGAAGCGCTGAAGCCCAGTCAGCTCTAACCATTTCTTACTGCAGCATTGTATATTTTTCTGGGCATCTGTGATAAAATAACCATGATAAGTGTTATTGCTTCGACTGGCATTTTGGTGCAATCAGTCTAAGTATGTCTAAATGTGTCCTGGCATGCTTTACTGTAATATGTTCTTATGTGTCTCGACTGGTCAACATTATGCAGCCCGTTGGACATGTTTTCATTGTGCAACGGCATTTTTAATAGCAAAGCATTATGTGAATTAAGGATGTAATGTTTCTGTGCACTGTTGGTGACTTGCATGTATTGGATTTTTGGATTGGTGTTCTCATACAAAACAATTGCAAACAGTCTGGACTTTTAGCCAATTTATCTCAGAAAGTGTGCTGTATAATGCATTAAAACGCATATTTATATCTTTCTCCTATGACAGTGTGCAGCGTACCTCTGCAGCAGCACGTTGGTGTATACTGTGCAAGCGTAGTAATCTAGGCCAGCCGAGAGTGTGGCGTGACTCCTGATTTGTTTGCCGAGTTGGGGGCGTGGGGCTCTCAGCATGGCTCGCTTGGGGGCCCCAAAGTTTGTGTTACGCCACTGCCTGAAGTAATTGATTGCCATTTGTATTGAACTAAGAGTTGTGAAGTATATGACAAAAAATGTGTTAACGTTTTTCATAAGCTATAAACTTAAAAATAATAGGCACTGCCATAGATATGCCACTTCAGCATTATATTGCCAGTTACCTCCATATTATGGCAATTATAGCTGCATGTCTGGGATTGTCACTATATGAAAAGTTGATCTGCTACCTTGGCAGTTGCTGCGATAATACAGTCTCCAAACATCCAATAGATGCAAGTAACTTTCAGTGCACAGGAACATTAATGCTAATGATTTATTTATATAGCGCTTTCGCCAAAGCGCTGTACATATTTCATATTTACATAAAATTATCATCCCAGCCAAAGTTGGTACTCATTTATCAACCCCGGCAGAATAAAAGGCTGAGTTGAACTTGCCAGGATTTGAACCTGTGACCTGCAGGTCATACACAGATCACAGCAGCGAGTGCTCACCTTGCTGAGCTATCATACCGCTTTACTGTTAAAAATGCAATGCCACTATAAGAAAGCATGTCAAAACTGGCTGCACAATGTAGGCCGGACATGTAATGGTTCTACGTTATTTCGCCGCAGTATTTTTCATCGCAGGTTTTTTCATCGCCGTTTTTTTTTTCTCGAAAAACTCATCGTTTTTTTGGGGGGGGGTTACCCCGCCAAATCCCCCCCCTTTTTTTTCCCCTTACATCCACAACCATATATTTAATTTTTTAACCCCCCCAAAAAAAGCAAAATAAAACGATGAGTTTTTTTTTTTAAATAAAAAGGGCGATGAAAAAACACGCGATGAAAAATACTGCGGTGAAATGCGTGTATACCGATGTAATAACACTTATCATGTTTGCTTTAGCCTTGTTGATGCACAGTAAAAAATGCCATGCCACAATAAGACATACCTAGACTGGCAGCACCAACATGCCAATCTAAACACGTAATATCACTTATCATGCTTACTTTATCATAGCGGCCCAGAAAAATATACAATGTCACAGTAAGGACTGGCTGCACCCAAATGCTACTCTACTCAGGGATTACACTTACCATGATTGCTTTATCAGAGATGCCCTGAACAAAATGCCATGGCACAGTAAGAAATGGCCAATCTAGCTGCAACAAAATGCTAGTCTAGACACAAAATAATACTATGATGCTTACTTCATTAGAGATACTCAGAAAATGATGCAATGACACAGTAGGAAATGGCTAGACTGGCTGCACGAAAATGTCAGTCTAGACAGGTAATAACACTTATCATGCTTCCTTTATTAGAAATGCCTTGTATAAATGGCATTCCACAGTAAGAAATGACTACACTGGCTGCACCCAAATACCTTTCTAGACAGATTATACCACTTATCATGCTTACTTTATTAGAGATGCCCTGTAAAAACGTCATGCTACATTAAGAAATGACTAGACTCGCTCAAAATGCGAGTCTAGACACTAATAACACATATCATGCCTGCTTCATCATGGATGCCCATTACGTGATAGCGCACCCCCACCTTCCCCATCCTCCTGACATGTCCCCTATCCCTCCCACTCCCCTCCTCCAATCCCAAACTCAGTCCCATGTCCCAACATTACCGCCACATTCCTCTTCCTCATCCCAGTACTTATGTATGAGGCAAGGTGCTTAGGAAAGTACTGGAATGTGGAAGAGTAGGAATAGCAGTAATGAAGATTACAGGTAAGTAATCTAGGTATTGAACAAAAGCACATCATTCACATGCTCATTTACACTGCATCCATCCACCATTCACTCACACATCCAGCCACCCATACATCATGCACTCACTAACACAGATTACATAATATACATATACAAACAAACACACACACACACACACACACTCCCTTTCATGCACACACGCACACACATTTACAAAAAAAACCTTCTTCAAATCCATTGCTGCTCCGAGGAACTCCTCTGAAGGTGGGCCTCTCTGCCATGCTCCACGCACGCAAGGAACAATCTCTGGTTCCTGTCATGTGCAGAGCAGGGGAGACAGAGCCTTCCATGTTCTGTGGAAGATGGGGGGGGATGGTTATTTTTTTAAGTCCGTCTAACTTCATAAATACATTATTTTGTAATGGAAATCATTTATTTTTGAAGTCAGACTGACCTCAAAAAGAAATGAATGTAAAGAGGACTCTTGTCTGTGAGCCCTCTTCACTTTCGGCTTCTCTCTGCTTCTACAGACCACAGGGGTCGCAGAGGCAGAGCCAGGGGTCGCACAGGAGTTGCCTGGGGTTGCAATTGCAACCCATAGTTTTTATTTATTTTTATTTTTTACATTTGTTACACGACCAGACCCGGAGGTATCACGGCGAGGTTAGAGACAGCTGGTGAGAGTATTAGGTACACATAATACAGGAATATACACAATCATGGTGAAATGTATTGGTACAATTTCATAATTACAGTAGAGGGAGTATATACAGTGTTGCAAAAATGCACACCAGGATATGCGCAGTCATTTTAATATATACAAAAGATATGCAGTGTAGCAGTAGGAGTAATTACAGTGTTGCAGAGAGCTAAGGGTGATGGGAATGAGTGGCTGTATTTACAGGTTAAGGGGTGAATGTTTTCATTGGTATTGGTTGAATAACCAGATTTTTAGCAGTTATTTTAAGATAATGAGTGATTCTTCTTTCTTGCGACTGATCGGGAGGGAGTTCCAATGTTTGGGAGCTAGGCATTGGAAGCTGCTACCCCCAGCTTTCGATTTGTTATAGCGAGGTGTTGCCATTAGCAGTTGGTTATTGGATCTGAGCATTCGGGCATGTACTTTTTTTGCAATGGCATTGTTGAGGTAGATGGGTGCTTTATTGTGGGAGCATTTGAATGCAATGCATAATGCTTTGAAGATAATTCTTTTTTTGATGGGTAGCCAGTGAGAATCTCTTCTTATCTTGGAGATATGGTCGAATTTCTTTATAGCTAGCGTGGCTCGTAGTGCTTTATTTTGTATAAGTTGAAACTTATTGAGGTTGGCATTAGAAGTTCCGAGTAGTAATACATTGCAGTAGTCGAGCTTTGATAGGATAAAAGCCTTGGCTAGAGTGATGCAGTTTGTTGGAGTCAGGAATTGCTGGCTTAGTGCTACTGCCCCCCAATTTACGTCCCTGACACTAGTTCAGTCCAGGGTTTAACTTTAATTTCTGGGACTTGTACTCCTGGGTGTATAATGGGGAAATCAAGGATGATAAGTCCCAGAATGCAAAGTTAAAACCAGGACTGGACTAGTATCTCCCGAATTGAATGGATAATGTTGGCATGTATGTCATAAGCCCTCGTTTTCTTACTCTTCATATCCTCTCTCTCCTTGTGTTGCAATGCAGGGATCCCGAGGATGGATTTCCGCCACTTTCCTGTTTCTGTTGTACTCCTGGTGTCCCTGTTTTGCAAAATATCCAGTGGAGGTAAGAATGTTTGAGTTTGCAATGTTCTGTATGTGTCTAGGACAAGGGCATATGGCTTGAATTTCTTTATTTAAAATAGAGACAATATGGAGTATGCACTAGGCTAGTAATTAGGGACTTACACTTCCAAGTACTTCCAAGTAGGGAGGTTTGAATGCCTGTTCTGGCACAGCATCTGAAACATAGGGCCTCATTACAAGCATGGCGGTCTGGGAACTATGATGCCGGTAAGCATGGCGGTCAGAGCGGCGGGCAGAGCGGCACCCGCGAGCACAGCACGTCGGAATCACCGGCACCATTCAGAATGGTGCCGGTGCATCCAATGTCCCCATTCCCATTCAGCCCTATGGGGCCGAATGGGGATGGGGAGTCCCTTATTGCCGGCACCCGCGAATGTGAAATTATTGCGGCCGCCGATCTCGGCATGACCCGGTTCTTGCCCATTCGCGCGTGCCTGTAAAAATGCAACTCCGGCGGCAGCTGTGCCGGTTTTGCCGGCACAGCTACCACCGGAGTTGTAATGAGGCCCATAGTGTAAATGTCTCAAAATGAATTTCCCATGATCTCCCTGTCTCTGTTTCTCAGAGAGAGAAAATATAAGTCTTGAGGCCAGTGACAGTTCATCTATAATGGGCGAGGGGGTGCTAACCTGCCAATATCCTCATTCATTATGGAGGAGCAGAACCTGCTGGGCTGGGTTATACTGTCAAAAGGAAACGTGGTTTCCCTTTAACATTTTATTTTCCCCAGCATGCATGTCCAATGGACCATGCAAGGCCCAGGGCATTTATCTTCCCCAGTCTTGCATTGCCCATTGTGGACACAGGCTGGAGAACTGCACCTCTGAATGTGTGTGTGGGGGGCGATACCACTCCTCCCCAGGCATTGAGGCAGTTTTAGGTCGTGCGTCAGAAGCACTCCGGCTTCTGTGCGCATGTGCAAGGTCCAGAAAGTGCTCTTCGCTTCCTGGTTCCTGTTTGTGTGGCATAGGAGCTGGAGAGCTTCTGACGTGTTCCCTGGGAGGCGGCATGCGACAAGGAGCTGAACAGATCGGGGATCAAGGTAAAAAAAAAAAATGTTCATGCATGGGTGTGTGAATGAATGAGTGAGTGTATGATGCAGGGGTGGGTGCTGGGTGCATGTATGAATGAGCGGGTGCACGGTTTATGGGTGCGAATGAATGCAAGTGAATGCTGTGTGAATGAGCGATGGAATTTTGAGTGAATGTGTGTGGTGTCCCATGTGTGATTGTGCCGGGTCAGAATGCTGATTTTGGGGAGGGGACGGACGGGGAGTTTGGGGCATAGTGGCATTTTAAAGCAAGCATGATACGTGTTATTACGTGGATACACTGGTATTTTGGTGTAGTGAATCTAGCTATTTTGAATGGCATTTTTTACTGGCCATCTATAATAAAGCAAGCATGATAAGTGTTATTATCTGGCAAGACTGTGATTTTAGTGAAGCCAGTATACCCATTTTTTATTGGGCCTCTTCGATAAAGCAAGCATGATAAGTGTTATTATGTATTGAGACTGACATTTTGGTGTAGCCAGTCTTGCTATTTCTTACAGTGACATGGAATGTTTTACTGGGCATCTATGATAAAAACAAGCATGATGTGTTTTATGTGGCTACACTGCCATTTTAGTGCAAACATTTTGGACTGTTTTCATATCGGGGCATGTCATTTGTAATGGCAAAGCCATATATTCTTATGCAAGGAGACTGCCATACATTGGCAGAACCAGGTTGGAAGTGTTTCTTATAGTATCATTACAGGCATTATGCTCAAAGCAAACATGAGAATGTTCTTAAATGGGAATACTGACATTCATTGGTGCAGCCAGCATGGCAATTTATGGGTACAGCAAGCGTTAATATTATTATTATTTTTATTATTATGGTGTTTATTGAGAGTTAAAATGTTTTAATACTGACATATATTGTGGGCAAAGGCCTGATACAAATGAGTTGAATAATGCCCCTGAGTGTTTCATCTGCACCTAAATACGATTACGTTTGTCTGGTGCGTGATATAAATAAATCAAGTGGTGGCTCCCTCAGCTGCTTTCTGATAGAGAGGGTGTGGAGGTGACAGCATTCATTACAAACACAAGAGCTTTGCGGAGATGGACTCAATAGTGAACTGAGATTTTACTTCTTTATCTGTTGCACAATATGCACTACTAGTCTCCCGCTTTTTTGTTTGTTATAACTGGGACAATATGTGTGACGTTTTTAAGCATCTTATACATTCCATTCACTAAAGTCCACTTGTCAGCTTTTCATCCATTAAAGGGTGGTAAAATGAGTGCCTTTATAGAGTGCAACAGCACCCATGAGGAATGGACTCGTAGGAGTTTAGCTCAAATGTGCTTCACAAACTCTATTCCTTCTACTCTTGTGCTTCTATAAACTGCTGCATAAAATGAATACATGTTTTATATCACACTTAATACCGGAGAACGGTCTTTAAGCACCATACCGAGATTTGAACCTGTGTTGTTCAGCATGTTCTTGCTTCCAAGACAAACGTGTTGCCACTGAGCTATCCTCCCCGCCCAAAATGCAGATAAACGGTAGTCCACCTATCCTAGCAAAATATGGAGTATTGCAAACTTTATAAAAATCACCCAGGGTAAACTGGTGCGATAACACAGCAGTGACAGATTACAGTCCATGTATGGGAGCTCAGTAAAATAGTGTGCCTGCCGCAGAGATCTGTGTGTAGCCTGCTGTGGACAGGCTACAATCCCAGTAAGGTAGCTCAGCTGGCTAATGTGTTTACTCCAGACACACTCTTAATCACCTGCCCCCAACCTCCCGGAATTATTGCACACCGGGCCTCCCGAACGTGTAATCCAGTCTTGTGTATAATTGTTTTATCAATTGTAGAAATGCGATATTACATACCTGTAACGATTAGAATCTTACACCAGACTAGTGTTCATAGTGTAGTTGTACTTAAATATTTCTTCATGGCGAGGAATCACAGCGAAGGCAGAAGTGTAGGTTCACTTCATGTGAGAATTATGTCTTCCTTTATTCTAAATCAGTAAAGAACAGCAGGCAAAGATAATTCTCATCGTCGACGTACATTATGGACTGATCGCGTTCATTTTCAAGGCAAACTCATCACGCACTAGAGTATTTATTTTGATGGAGTACTTCCATTGGTTCTATCACAACTAATAGGCTAATAGACAGAGTTATGGAACCAAGTGAAGTCAGGTGTTCTCCAAATAAATCATACTTTGTTGTGTTTTGAACATTTTGAACTAAATATATGAATCCAACATAGTTACATTTTATTTTGCATACAAACATCTTTTGAGCGTATCCATCAAATGTATGTTGTGCAATGTTCATGGTGCTCACCTATTCTTATAGGAAGGGTGGTGTGTACCCATCAGCCTAGGGCCATGTAGCTATGTTCTTGGTTTAGTCAACTGAGCCCAAGATAGTCATTTTTTGCACACGTTTTGCCGTTGGGTGATTCTTTAGGGGTTGTTTATCAAAACACCACTGCGGCTTATACATGTATAGTAAACACATTTTTTGTTTTTTTTTGTTTTATTGGTTAAATATTAATTCAACCTTCAACAAAGTACTTTATACAAAAACCAAATACTTGGCGCCTCTGCTATTTCTTTTATACATCAATAATCTGGTCCCTAGTTTCCTAGAAGCTGCGAGAGACGCCCCAATGTTGGCCAACAGAAAATGGAGCCTGCTGTTGTTTACGATGCAGTCTTACTGTCAAAGACTCGGCTTGGCCTGCAAAATCAATTGGACGTTTTTCACAAGCTTTGTTCTGCAAAGGGCCTAAGAATTAATTTTTCAAAAGCTAAAACCATGAAGGTGGGGGCTGCTGGGGAAAAGGCCAGAGCAAACTTTAACCTGAGTGGCCAGCCGCTAGAGTCTGTGGATTCATACACATACCTGGGGCTAATTTTCTCAAACAATTTGTAATGGCAGGAACAGATAGCAAGGTCCTCACTTTCGCACTTGCGTCAGTGTGGCCTACTTAGAAATCAGGTGACAAGATTGGAGGGCGAGGCTCTTTCGGTGCCCCTAAAGATTTATCAGGCCCAGACAATCCCAAGGATAATATATGGTGCTGATTTATGGGGAGCAAATGATTGTACTACAATTCAGACAGCAGAAAATACATTTTTGAAAGCATTGCTGGGCCTACACTGCAATGCGCCATCAACCTCAGTGATGTGCGAATTTGGCCTGATTGAGATCCAATATGCCATTATGATGCAGCCAGTGTTTTACCGGCTGCACATTTGGAATAATGAAGCCTTGGCTTTGTTTAGGGAGGGCTTGGAGGAGTTTCTTGCAACGCCAGGTGATAGGAAACTTCCTTGGTTTAAGCATGTAAGAACTATGCGCTTTAACATCGGACTGGAGGATCTTTGGAGTGACCCCACAATGCTGGGTTGTGCCAACAAGGTGTTACTTAAGAACAATTTTAGAGAATGGGCATGGAGGATGATGATTGATAACTGCCTAAAGGGGAAAAAAGCGAGGGCATACCTGCTGCTTAAGGATGTGTGGGGGTCGGAGGTATACATGGACCTCTCAATGTCAGCAAAATTAAAATCCTGGTTTGCCAAGTTCCGATTAGGCATACTCCCATTGGCCCATGAGTCTTCTAAGTGGAAGAGTGGGCCTGGATCCTCACCCGCATGTTCGATTTGCCAAGGGGGGCGTGAAGATGAGGCGCATCTTTTCTTTTTTTGCAAAGCCCACTCTCTGGCAAGGAGGCGTTGGCTCGCCCCGGTCTGGAGCCTCCTAGTGCACTTTTCAACTCCTTCAGCCATCCAAACCCTGAAATGCTGTTCCCTGCCTGAACATGTGTTATTAGTCACAAAATGTTTAAGATTCGCACTTAAGAAGAGAACGCTCGGGTCTATCATGAGTGTAAAAATGGGAAAGCAGTATCCCGGCAGGGACGTGCCCACGCTGTGGTTTTTACAAATAGACATTGGTTTTGATATCACATGCCTATTTTAAACAAAATGTTCTTATCTATTTAGATTAATAGTGATATCAATGCATTATTGTGTTTTTATCTTTTGTATTGTAAACTGTACTTTGATGGAGGCCTGGCTTCCGAATAAAGTTATAAACAAACATAAAAGAATAAGACATGAATCAGAAGAAGCAAAAGAAATACTACCAAAAAACTGTTAATCTCAGCCAAAAATATAAAACAAATAAAATACACTAAAAACAAAATAGGAGAACGTCATATTATACATCCAATTTCGGTGAAAAAGGGGAGAAAAAGGCCACTACAGCATTCACTGTTGCAGTTGTACTCCCAGATAGACAGGGTTGCCACTTTTGCTCACAATTCTGTCCTGTACCGTCACAAAAGGCTCCTTTCTTATAGAAGGCCCTTTCCCTTATCACAGTTAGTGCACTACATGATACTAATAGATGTTTTAAATGTTCTGTTTCTGCCTCTTGAATACAATATCTGCAAGTATCCTCAATGTTCGCAGCCAATCCATATCTAATAAGCACTTCTTTTGTACGCATCAGATTTAAGCAAAATCGTATAAAAGTATGTTGTGCTTGCCTGCTAGCATAGATGGAAAGATATGGCGCCAAAATGCCCAATCTTTTGTGGTCCTTTCTTAAATGCATCAATGTGGAATATTTGCGCATTTCAGAGACCGTATTTGCCCAATCTGCCTCAAAGAGTTTTTTTAACCTTATTTGGGTTCTGTTTGAGATCTAGGTAGCTACATTCTGTCTCTTCGAAGGTTGCTAAAGCAAGTTCCCTGATTTCTGGTAGTGCTCGTGAGTCGCCCCGAAGTGAGGCGTATCCAATATCGCTCATCAGTGAATCTGCTGGAGAGACCATAATTTTCCTGAAGAGTGAAAGGTATGACCAATAATCTCTAGCCTTCAGTGATATTATACCTAGTTCATAGCGAATAATCGAATGCGGAGTAGAGCTAGGGAGAGACAACACCTTTCTCCAGATCATACACTCGAGAACCATCAGGTAATAACAGACGGATCAGAAATTTCGATACCACATAATATTTTCGGGACATTCTTTCCCTTGTAAAATCTACAACAAGGAATTAGAGAAAACCTACCGAACCTAGAATCAACTCTCTGGAGTTGGTAAGATGACTTAATTGCCTTCTCACTTAATCATTCACAAATGTAATTAGTTGATTGTTTGGCATTGATTTCAAAACCCAGATATATAAGTGAGTCAACTCTCTCTATATTTTCTCCAGCATTGGATCTTTCATGGATTCACATGCTTAGAATATTACCCGTCGACAGACTGGGAACCGTCGGTAAGCTTATAAAGCCGTTTCCCATAGGAAAACGTTTGACACTTTCGTGTCCTATCTATGTCATTTTGGGCTGCGCACGCATGCCCCACTAGGACGTAGCGGTATAAATGCCCCGCCCCTGCGGCTCCCTTCAGATTTCAACCGTCTCCAAAGTAGTGGGAGCACCTTGTGTAGTTTACTATTTTGTTAGGTTGTGCTATTGCAGTTTTTCTCCTGATGTCGGGAAAAGCGCTGTTCCGCCCGTGCGCTACGTGCGGGTTGAAGAAGGTGTGCGAGGGGGACGGACATATGGACTGCCTATACTGTCTCCACCCTCATCATTCGGCAGACAAGTGCGACATATGTAAGGGCTTCTCCCAGAAGACTCTTAAGGATCGGAGTCGAAAACTTGTAGCTTGGTTGAACGACGGAGCGGGGGCATACTCGTCTTTGGAGGTGAGCACCACGCGCAGCGCGGCCTCAGTGTCAAAATCTTCAGGGGCCCCGCGCCGCTCAACGTCGTCAGAACCCCCGGTGAAGAAAACGCGACCGGCAGAGAAAGAATCATCGGAAGGCCATTCCAAGGACTCTTCGTCGAAGAAGGCCTCGTCATCCTCATCTTCAACGAGGAAAGACAGAAAAGAAAAATCTAAATCCTCCTCGAGTGATCGTCATCGATCGGCCTCGGGTCGAGATGCAGAAAAACGCAGGTCGAGTTCGGAAAAGGCGGGAACGCCTCATAGGCTTGCACGACCACCACCATCGTCGACGGTAGGTCAGTCGTCGACTACTTCTCTGCCGCTGATGCAGTTGGCCTCAACCGTTCCTGGACCGCAGACGACGACGACGTTGATGACGGAGCCGACTATCGCTTCGTCAACGGAGATCCCGCAAGAGGCCTGGCGTCCAGAGGTATACGACCCAATTTTGCCAGAGACACTTCTGCAGCAAGAGGCCTTGTCGGTGTCCTCGGGAGACGAGGATGTGAGAATAGCTGGCCCTGCAGACCTAGGGTTACAAGGGGTTACCAGGCCTCTCTCCGGGAGCGTTCCGGGTTCTACCCCTCTGCTCAATCCACAGTCACTTTTGTCATTGGAAGTCTTATCCACGTTGCAAATGTGGCTGAAGACACTGGATGACAGACTACCTCGAACAACTCCGGCTAGGTCGGTCATCGACGACCCGGGCCCGTCTCGTCGACCACCGCAGTCAACCCCCGCGGCAGTGCAGCGGGATGCAAACCTCTCGGCTCCACGCCACAAGGAAGGGGAGCTAATGGATTCGGACTCGGACAGCAGAGCCTCGTCAGTTGTCACCCTCTCCCCCTCCAGGGATCCAACCTGGGAGTCCGAAGCAGAATTGGAAACCCCGAGAAGCCCAGCTCAGTAGTCTCCCCCAGACGATAATGGGTCATTTCACACCATGATGGCCAGGGCTTGTACAGAATTCGGGCTGGCCCAAATAGAAGAGAAAAAGGACTGTTTTCTTTTCGACCACATGGGGAAAAGGAGAAGGTCGGTGTTTTCAGTTCCCATCCTGGATCATGTGTGGAAGGAAGGATTGCAGACCATGCGCCACCCTTTCTCGGAAACAGCGATAAAGGGTCGACTAGAGAAAAAATGTAAGGCCCCGGACTCTACTCCCAAGTGCCTTTCCTCCCAACCAACTCCTGACTCAGTGGTATCGGCGGCGGCGGCGAGGAAGGCGAGGGCCCAGCACAAGTGCACGACCCCACCGGAAAGTGATGTCAGACGGCAGGGTGCTTTCGGCAAAAAAGTGCTGTTGGTAGGTGCTACCACAGTGAAAGCAGCCAATTCTCTATCCATAGTTGCCATATACGACAGGGAGATGTGGCACCGGCTGGCTCCTATACTGGAACACCTTCCAGATGAACATCGCAAAGCGGCTATGCTGCTGGTCAGGGAAGGTGAAGAGGCTTCCAATCATGCCATAAACATCGCAGTGGACCTCGCGCAGTCGGGTTTTAAGCAGGTGAACAACAGTGTGGTTCTCCGACGGCAGGCATGGCTAAAATGCACCAACTTCCGACCGGAGGTGCAGTACAAGGTACTGGACATGCCTTTTGAAGGAGACCTCCTCTTCGGCGAGAAGGTGGACGAAGCCCTGAAGGGCATGAAAGAGGACTCGGACACGGCGCGTTCCCTGGGGGCCCTCCAGAGTGGTTGGAGTTTCCGGTCTTTTCGTCCCTTCAGGGGAGCATCGGGAAATTCCAGATTCTCGGCATCGAGGGACAGTTCCTTCAGTAGGCCAGACGGGCTTCACAAGCGGCTAAACGTCGCCGGGACTACCAGGCCCCCAAGAAGAGAGCAGGTTACTCGTCGTCGACGAGGGATAAGCAGACCAAGGACCAGCAATGACGGGCATCAGAACGTTCTGGGGGGCAGAGTATCATGTTACATCAATGAATGGGAGCAAATGACAACGGATCAATGGGTGTTGGACACCGTAAAATATGGACATTCCCTGCAATTCAAAAGCAACCCTCCGCACATTCTACCGCCGTTTGTAGCTCAATCCCATCTGAGCGTGTTGCAGCAGGAAGTAGCACTTATGCTACAAAAATGTGCTATAGAATTGGTTCCGTCGTCACAAAGGGGTCAAGGGGTTTATTCCCGATACTTTGTGGTGAAAAAGCCAAATGGAAAGTGGCGTCCCATCCTAGACCTGCGCGAGCTAAACAAATCGTTGAAAAGCATAAAGTTCAAGATGCTCACGCTCTAAGAAGTGATCCGGTCAGTTCAAGAAGGGGATCTTCTGGCGTCTCTGGACCTGCAGGACGCGTACTTCCACATACCGATGTGTCGTCGACACAAGAAGTTCCTAAGGTTTGTGGTAGGGCGGACTCACTACCAGTTCACAGTACTTCCCTTTGGACTGAAATCTTCTCCGAGAACGTTCACAAAATGTTTGGCCCCGGTGGCAGCCTGGCTGAGAAGGCAAGGCCATCATGTATATCCGTATCTCGACGACTGGTTGGTGAGGGGGTCCTCCCCTATGTCAACGCACAGAAGTCTGCAGGCCACCATGAACCTCTTACAACGGCTGGGGTTTGCGATAAACTTCAAGAAATCCTCGTTAACACCGTCAAGAAGCTTGGTGTTCCTGGGCGCACAGTTCGAGACCCAGTCAGGGTTAGTGAGGCCATCCCTCGACAGGATCACCAAACTCAGTCGATTGGCAGGTCAGTTGAAAATCAATACCAGACTGTCAGTGAGAAAATATACGTCGATCCTGGGCGCTATGGCGTCCTGCATTCCTCTGGTGGGCAACTGCCGCCTGTTCATGAGGCCAGTGCAACAGTTTCTGGCGGACCGATGGACGCAGGCTCAAGGCCTCTGGACAGACAAACTGACCTACTAGCTCTTCAGTGGTGGAAAAGCATCCACAATCTGTCCAAAGGTGTACCCCTACAGGAGCCGAAGATTTGGTTAACCATAGTGACGGACGCGTCCCTAACTGGCTGGGGGGCACTCATGGGCACTCTGCAAACACAAGGCCATTGGTCTCAGAGGGAATCTCTCCTGCACATCAACGTTCTGCAACTGAGAGCAGTGCGCTGGGCCCTGCGGGCGTTCCTGCCTCACATCAGAGGGTACACGGTGAGAGTTTTGACAGACAACACCACAGCGATGTTTTACTTGAGGAAGCAAGGTGGCACACGATCCAGAACCCTTTCCATCGAGGCTCAGAAGGTGTGGCACTGGGCTCTGAAACACGATATATCCATTTTAGCTCATCACCTTCCAGGAGTAAGGAACGAACAGGCGGACTCGCTGAGCAGAAATATGGACCAGAGTCACGAGTGGAAAATAGACACCGGTCAATTGTCGAAGGTCTTCGAGAAATGGGGGCGGCCTCCGCTGGATCTCTTCGCCACGAAGAGGAACAAGAAGTGCGAGATGTATGCCAGCAGGTGGCCACAGGAGGGTTCGCTGGGGGAAGCGTTCTCCTTCCCATGGACGGACAAGTTCCTCTACGCCTTCCCTCTGTTTCCTCTGATACGGAGAACTCTGCAGTGGATACGCAGGTAAAGGTGCCGAGTCATCCTGGTGGCACCATGTTGGCCGAGGCAGCCGTGGTTTTCCGACCTGCTTCACCTGTCAGCGGATCATCCGATAACGTTCCCGAAGATTCCCAAACTCCTGTCCCGGGACGAGGGAACAGTGTGGCATCACAATCCAGACAGTCTCAATCTCACAGCTTGGCTCCTGACTTTTCAGAATTTGGTGCCTTGAACATTTCCTCGGACTGTCGGAGGATCTTACAAGCTGCGCAAGCCCCTTCCACCAACAAGTCCTACAGCTGTAAGTGGAGAAGATTCTGTGCGTGGTGTCAAGGACAGACGGGAGTGCAACCTCTGAGGGTTACTCCGGAAAAGCTTCTTCCGTATCTGCTACACCTAGCGAAGAGCGGATTATCTTTTTCATCAATAAAGGTACACTTGGCGGCCATCTCTAGGTTCACAAGGAGAAGGTAGTCGTCTCCCTTGTTTAGTGACAGGTTGGTGAAACACTTCATGAGAGGTTTGTTCCGGACATTCCCTCCAGTTAAACGTTTTCCACCTACGTGGAGCCTGAATATAGTGCTGGCAGGGTTAATGAAACCACCCTTTGAGCCAATGGCCACATCGTCGATGAAGTTCTTGTCATGGAAAGTGGCTTTTCTAATAGCTATAACATCAGCCAGACGGATCTCAGAGTTGCAAGCGTTGGTCATAGACCCTCCTTACCTAAGATTTTTCAAGGACAAAGTGATTCTGCCAACAAGTCCTCATTTCATCCCAAAAGTTCCTACAACTTATCATAAGCACTCATCCATTGTCCTGCCCACCTTCTTCGCGACCCCCTCATCGGCTGCAGAAAAGGTCCTACATACGTTGGATGTCAAGAGAGCTCTAAAATGTTACCTTCATCGAACTCAACAACTTCGATCTACGCAGCAACTCTTCGTTGCATATGGCCCTTCGGCAAAAGGGAAGGCAATTTCAAAACAGGGACTGGCCCGATGGGTCTCGTCGATGATTGCCTTCTGTCATTCAAAAGCGGGAAAACCGCTACAAGGATGTCTGAGAGCTCATTCAACCAGGGCGACTTTGTCGTCGACAGCGTTTTGGGCAGGGGTACCACTGACTGACCTTTGCCAGGTGGCAGCATGGTCAGTGCCTCACACATTGACCCGCCACTACTGCCTCGAACGACAGCATGCAGACGAAATACAAATGGGAAGAGCAGTCTTGCGACATTTGTTTCAATAAGGTAAGCCCTTTTTCAAGAAGGGACTATGCTGATTTGGACATATATATGTATGGATATATATATATATATATATTTAAATGTATGTTTATGTATACTGTTATAGATTTATATGGATATTGCTCTGTGCACTTACTATGGCACATTTTAAATTCGAATCTTATGTAAGTGTGGTTCGCTATAGGTAGGATTGGGTGGGTGCCGGATTGCATTCACACCTCCTCCTTTTTTCAGGATCACTGCTGTGCATTCTATTCTAAGCATGTGAATCCATGAAAGATCCAATGCTGGAGAAGGGAATAGTTTCTTACCTGTAACTCCATTTCTCCAGCATTGGTATCTTTCATGGATTCACATGCGCCCGCCGGCCTCCCCTAAATGCAATCGTTTCACCCCATTCTGCTTTGGAGGGGGTCGAAATCTGAAGGGAGCCGTGGGGTCGGGGCATTTATACCGCTACGTCCTAGTGGGGCATGCGTGCGCGGCCCAAAATGATGTATATAGGACACGAAAGTGTCGAACGTTTTCCTATGGGAAATGGCTTTATAAGCTTACCGAGGGTTCCCAGTCTGTCGACGGGGAATATTCTAAGCATGTGAATCCATGAAAGATACCAATGCTGGAGAAATGGAGTTACAGGTAAGAAACTATTCCCCTTTGCCGCAATCCTGCATTTAAATGATAATGTTACACTCACCTGACTCCCACAGGGGCGTCGGTCGGACCCGGACTGCTGCGGCCTCCACCAACGTGATGCGTAGTGCAGAAATGACAGACTGGACTGGCCCTCCTAATCTCGTCTGCTTGACCCGTAGAAGGATTCTCCTGCAAGTGGAGAGAGGAATTTAGCCAGCTGTGGATTCTAATGATGGCACCTCCCTGCGTTCCCCACTAAACACCTCCGAAATCCCCTTCCAGTACTCTCACCTTATATTCTTGAAAGACAAGCTCTCCATCCTGCGTGGATTGCAGGGGCGTGTAGATACCAGTTGCTTCACTGGTTAGAAGGTGTTGGGGGGTTCCGGATGAGAGTTGACTCTGAGGTTCCTGGTTCAATATGTCCGATGTTCACTCTTGTCCCATTCCTTTCTTATCTTGCAGTGGAGTTCGAGAAAAGATGGTCTTGTGGCGGTGGATGGCGTTCAGGTAAGAGTCTGTATTACCGACGCTGTCCGGTAAATGATGCATGTATTTAACGTGTTGTTTTCTCTCCATTTTCAGATGCGGCGTTTGAAGATGTGGAGAGTTAAAGAATAATGCCTCCAGTGGTAAATCAGGTAAGTCTATGGTGGTAAGAGAGATTGTATTTGTTGGCTCCTTCGGCTCACCTGGTTATTTCTTTTGTCCCCAGATGGCGGAGCCCGGCAAAGAAATGATGGAGGCAGCGCCGGATCGAAAAGTGCTATGAGGACTGGTGAGTATGGCGCGGCGCTGCAGCTGGCGATGCGACGCGTGTAGAAAGAATGTCCTTTCCAGGTGCTGAGACGTGATGGTTCCGGAATCAGGTGAGAAACTGGAAATAAGTTTGTTTTCTAACCTTGTCTTTGCTTTCCTTCTTTTCTAGGAGCTACGGATTCAGGATGCACGTGGCAGAGGTCTGGATGCTGACTTGCAGGCACGGTGAGCGTTACGCTGCTGGATGCAGAATAACACGAAGCGTGTGTTGCTGATCGGGCGTGGTTTAAAGAACCTCAAAAGTAGTCCCAGGTAAGAAGTCCCAAGAACCACACCCGAGTAAAAAATAGTCCCTGTAGTAAAATAGTCCCTTCCGGGCTTCACGTTGGATTGGAGTCATTTGAAGCATGGTCTGCCTGAGGAAAGTAATGACTATGAGCCTGGCGCCTTAGGCGCCAGGACTGATTTCTACTATGAGCCTGGCACCCCTAGCCAGGGCTTCTGAGGTTTTAATAAATGTTTAGATGCCTGCTCCTGGGGCTGATGGGCTTGGTCCAGATGCCTGGGGGTAGGCATCATCACAGCACTCCCCCCACAAGGCCCCTCCTAAAGTTGTTCTTCCCCTGGGCTCTGGTTTGCCTGGGAAGTTCCGATGGAATTTTTTCACCAACCGAGGTGCATGAACGTGATCACTGGGCTCCCATGACCTTTCTTGTGGTCCGTAACCTTTCCAATCGATTAAATAAAAAAGTTTTTATTTAACCATCTTAGAGTCCAGGATATTTTTCACCTCGAATTCAGGTTCTCCATCTATCAGGATGGGGTCAGGTGGTTTGGTTAATCTTGTTCCGGGTTGAACTGGTTTTAGAAGTGAAACATGAAAGACAGGATGGATCCGCATATTAGGGGGTAGTTCTAATTTGACGGCCACCGGGTTGATAATGGCCTTAATGTTGTAAGGTCCCAAATATCTAGGATTAAAAGTTTGAGTTCCTTTTAGAGGTATGTGTTTCGTGGCCTGCCAAACTTGATCTCCAATTTGGTATTGGGGAGTGTCACTTCTATGTTGATCAGCATTTTTCTTGTATTTCTCTTTTGCTTGTTTCAAATGTTCAGTTGCCTCCTTAAAGGCCTGTGTAATAGTAGAGTGCAGATGGGTCACTGCCGGCATTTCTAAGTGCTGGGGTGAATCGAGTTCTGAGGTTCGAGGATGATGTCCATACATGGTATAAAAGGGGCTTTGTCCGGTTCCTGAATGTACTGAGTTATTGTATGCGTATTCAGCATTCCATAACATTTCCTTCCAATTGTTTTCGGTCTGGTGTAGCATGCAACCTAGGTATTGTTCAAGAGTCTGGTTGGTCCTCTCCGTTTGACCATCAGTCTGGGGATGATGACTGGTTGATAACCTCACGTCAATTTGCGCCAATTGGCAACATTTCTTCCAAAATTGCGAAATGAATTGACTACCTCGGTCAGAGACCAGTACGGAAGGAAATCCATGTATCCGAACAATGTTTTCAAGAAATTCCTTGGCCAAAATTGAAGCAGAAGGTAATCCCTTTAAAGGAATGAAGTGGGCCATCTTGGAAAAAAGATCAACAATAACCAGAATGGTGTTAAACCCATTACACAGAGGTAGAT
Source organism: Ambystoma mexicanum (assembly GCF_040938575.1). Lineage (NCBI taxonomy): Eukaryota > Metazoa > Chordata > Amphibia > Caudata > Ambystomatidae > Ambystoma > Ambystoma mexicanum. Next base: position 969,432,635 of record NC_090936.1, on the reverse strand, counting down.
CGGTAATAAAGTCTAAAGACAAATTGTGCCAGGGTGCGGGTGGAATATCTAAAGGTTGTAAAAGACCGGCTGGCTTTTTCTTTTGACTTTTGTTTTGGGTGCAGATACCCCAAGACAGCACAAATGATTTTGCGTCTTTTCGCCAGGTGGGCCACCAGAATTGTCTTTTCATTTTAGGTTCAGTCTTTGCAATACCTGGGTGTCCTTCCATCAGAGCATCATGGTAATTAGAGATGACTAGGTCTTGTAGTTCCTTGAGTGGTAGAAATAGACGCCCTTGATAATAAGGTAAGTCAATGATGACTGAATAACCATGGCCCTTTTTCACCCTATCTTGTAGGGCTGCTGAATTGAAAAGTTGTTGGATTTTTAAATGAATATCTTCTAGAGTCTGTAGAGTAGTTATACCAAGAATTCTTTGCTCTGGAATTATCCACACCGGTTCTGGGTTAGAATATGCTTCTCCCATCCCTATTCGGGACAAGACATCTGCCTTACCATTCTTGCATCCTAGTCGATAAGTGATCACGAAATCGAATTCGGCAAGGAATAATGCCCATCGAAGTTAACGCGATGATTGGGCCTTGGCTCTCTTTAAATACTGAAGGTTCCTGTGATCGGTGATTACAGTAATGGTGTGCCTTGAACCGAGATGATAATGCCGCCAGGCCTTGAAGGCGGATTTAATGGCTAACAACTCTTTATCGGTAACTGCATAGTTTAACTCAGGGGCTGAAAACTTCCTGGACCAAAATGCTACTGGATGAAGTTGACCGGTTTCAGGATCCTTCTGGGACAGGACAGCTCCCATGGCTAAACTGGATGCATCGGTTTCGACTACATATGGGAGCTCGGGGCCTGGATGCTTCAAGACAGGTGCCGACGTGAATTTCAATTTCAGCTCTTGGAAGGCCTTTTCAGCCTCCTCGGTCCACAAGAAGCGTGTGTTTTTCCGCAAAAGTGCTGTGATGGGGTGTACAACATGTGAGAAGTCAGAAATAAATCTGCGGTAGAAATTAGCAAATCCAAGCATGCTTTGTACCCCTTTAACTGAACTGGGTGATGGCAATTTGAGAATTGCATCCACCTTTCGAGAGTCCATCCGGACTCCTTTTGGAGTCAGGATAAATCCAAGTAATTCAACTTCCGTAGTATGAAAAACACATTTTTTCAATTTTGCATATAACTTGTGCTGACATAGTTTCTCGAGGACTGCACGAACGTGCGTAACATGGTCTGATTCCGAGGAGGAGTATACTAGAATGTCATCGATGTATACGACAACACAGACGTCAGTGAGTTCACGAAGGACATCGTTCATAAAATACTGGAAGGCTGCTGGTGCATTGCGCAACCCGAAGGGCATCACCTGATATTCGAATAATCCGTACTTGGTACGAAAGGCAGTCTCCCATTCGTCACCCTTTTTTACACGTACCAGATGATGTGCCTCTCGGAGATCTAATTTAGTGTAGATGCAAGCATCCTTTACTTGGTCTAGTAATTCAGGAATCAGAGGCAATGGGTATCGGTTCTTAACCGTAATCTGATTTAATGCGCGGTAGTCTATACATGTTCTAAGGTCACCTTCCTTTTTAGGTACAAAGAATAAAGCTGAGGATGCAGGGGACTTGGATCGACGAATGAAGCCGTTAGCGAGGTATTGATCCAAGTATTGTCGTAGGTCTAGGTTTTCGGGTTCCGTAAGGGCGTAGATCCTACTGCATGGGGGTTGCGCACCAGGTATGAGATCGATTTGACAATCGTATGATCTGTGAGGCGGTAAGGTGTTTGCCTGTTCTTTTTGGAAAACGTCCTGGAATTCTATGTATTCCTGAGGTAACTGCACGACTGGATTAGTGACTGTGGCTAGGCCTTTGTTCAATGCTTTTTCCGGGTAACAGGTGTGCGCACAATCCAGGAAGGTTATTCTCTTCTCCCGCCAATCAATACAAGGATTATGTGTTTCCAACCAAGGTATCCCCAGTATTATTTGGAACTGCAGGACTTTGATTAAATCAAACACAATAGTCTCTCGATGCCCATCTTGACCCAGCAATGTCATCTCTGTAGTGGAATGAGTTACAGTCCCAGAAGCAATTTCAGTTCCGTCGACTGTGGTGATGACATCTGCAGTGGTCTTTTTGCAGAGAGGTGGATTCATCCTAGAAGCCAATTTGTGGTCCATATAGTTTCCTACGGCCCCGCTATCGATGTATGCCCTTACTGCGTGTATACGTGATAGCTGCCTTGGATCAATAAGGACCATTGGTATGATTAGGTGCGAGGTCTGAGTGTCCTTCTTCAAGCTCGGCAAGCGGACCTCTACGCTTGTCAGCCGTGGTCGTTTCCCAATTCAGGCTCTGTTTGATTTTTAACAATAACTCCAGCTACTTTCTTGGATGGTTTTATAGGGCAATCCCGAAGAAAATGCCCTGAGGCCCCACAGAACAGAAACAATTGCATCTGCTGTCTCCTTTCTCTTTCCTTTTGAGTTAGAGGTCCCTTAACCCCCCCGATCTGCATAGGTTCTGATGCATCTGTTACTTTGAGGTTAACATTAGGTTTAACCAATACCCGATTCTCGAACTTAGCTCGATCAACCTTTCTATTCTGAAGTCGGTGGTCTAACTGGACCACTAAGTCTATATATTCTGCGCAATCCTGAGGTGGGTTCACAACTTGGGCCAAAACATCTTTGAGTTCACCCCGAAGTCCACAATGAAATAATGTGACTCGTTTTTCTTCTGGCCACCCGGTTTCCACCACTAACCTATTGAAGGTTGCGATATAGGTTAGCAGATTCTGATTACCTTGTCGTAGGGATAAAAGTTTGTTATCCAGGGCCTGTCCTTGTGAATGTCTGGCAAATAGTTTTTCCATGCTCAATTGAAAACCCTGAAAATCCCGAAGAAGAGGGTCATCCTGGTTGACTAGTGGAATTGACCAATCCGCTGCGCTACCACTAAGGTATGATAGTACAAAGGCTACTTTAGCTTGATCGTTTGGGAAGGCTCCAGGTCTGCATAAAAAGTGCAAGCGGCATTGGTTCATAAACACAGCAAACCTTTTCGGGTCCCCAGCAAAACGTTCGGGTGGAGCTAAAGGAATGCTCCCTGGTAGAACCACTTTCACAGGATTGCTCAATGAAACAGGAGTTGGATTCCCCCCGAGTCCAGGTAGCGGTGTTTGCCCAGCTTGGTTTTGTAGCAGTTGTCTAGCAAGATCATCAGTACGCTCCTTTGACATGATCAGTTCCCTCCTGAGGGCATTAGTTTCTTGCCGCGCGGAGTGCACTTCAGCCTTAAGTTCCCCTAACAATTGGGCTAGTTGGTCAGTTTCTGAGGTTTCCATGGCGCCCGGGTGGGTGTTTGTAGATAGGCTTCGCGTTCTGTTACGCTCACCTGGCTCCCACAGGGGCGTCGGTCGGACCCGGAATGCTGCGGCCTCCACCAACGTGATGCGTAGTGCAGAAATGACAGACTGGACTGGCCCTCCTAATCTCATCTGCTTGACCCGTAGAAGGATTCTCCTGCAAGTGGAGAGAGGAATTTAGCCACCCGTGGTTTCTAGTGATGGCACCTCCCTGCGTTCCCCACTAAACACCTCTGAAATCCCCTTCCAGTACTCTCACCTTATATTCTTGAAAGATGAGCTCTCCATCCTGCGTGGATTGCAGGGGCGCATAGATACCAGTTGCTTCACTAGTTATAAGGCGTTGGGGAGTTCCAGATGAGAGTTGACTCTGAGGTTCCTGGCGAAGACCAGTAAGTATAGAGTTCATAGAGTTCAATATGTCCGATGTTCACTCTTGTCCCATTCCTTTCTTATCATTCCTTTCTTATCTTACAGTGGAGTTCGAGAAAAGATGGTCTCGTGGCGGTGGATGGCGTTCAGGTAAGAGTCTGTATTACCCAACGCTGTCCCGTAAATGATGCATGTATTTAACGTGTTGTTTTCTCTCCGTTTTCAGATGCGGCGTTTGATGATGTGGAGAGTTAAAGAATAATGCCTCCAGTGGTAAATCAGGTAAGTCTATGGTGGTAAGAGAGATTGTATTTGTTGGCTCCTTCGGCTCACCTGGTTATTTCTTTTGTCCCCAGATGGCGGAGCCCGGCAAAGAAATGATGGAGGCAGCGCCAGATCGAAAAGTGCTATGAGGACTGGTGAGTATGGCGCGGCGCTGCAGCTGGCGATGCGACGCGTGTAGAAAGAATGTCCTTTCCAGGTGCTGAGACGTGATGGTTCCGGAATCAGGTGAGAAACTGGAAATAAGTTTGTTTTCTAACCTTGCCTTTGCTTTCCTTCTTTTCTAGGAGCTACGGATTCAGGATGCACGTGGCAGAGGTCTGGATGCTGACTTGCAGGCACAGTGAGCGTTACGCTGCTGGATGCAGAATAACACGAAGCGTGTGTTGCTGATCGGGCGTGGTTTAAATAACCTCAAAAGTAGTCCCAGGTAAGAAGTCCCAAGAACCACACCCGAGTAAAAAATAGTCCCTGTAGTAAAATAGTCCCTTCCAGGCTTCACGTTGGATTGGAGTCATTTGCAGCATGGTCTGCCTGAGGAAAGTAATGACTATGAGCCTGGCGCCTTAGGCGCCAGGACTGATTTCTACTATGAACCTGGCACCCCTAGCCGGGGCTTCTGAGGTTTTAATAAATGTTTAGATGCCTGCTCCTGGGGCTGATGGGCTTGGTCCAGATGCCTGGGGGTAGGCATCATCACAGCACTCCCCCCACAAGGCCCCTCCTAAAGTTGTTCTTCCCCTGGGCTCTGGTTTGCCTGGGAAGTTCCGATGGAATTTTTTCACCAACCGAGGTGCATGAACGTGATCACTGGGCTCCCATGACCTTTCTTGTGGTCCGTAACCTTTCCAATCGATTAAATAAAAAAGTTTTTATTTAACCATCTTAGAGTCCAGGATATTTTTCACCTCGAATTCAGGTTCTCCATCTATCAGGATGGGGTCAGGTGGTTTGGTTAATCTTGTTCCGGGTTGAACTGGTTTTAGAAGTGAAACATGAAAGACAGGATGGATCCGCATATTAGGGGGTAGTTCTAATTTGACGGCCACCGGGTTGATAATGGCCTTAATGTTGTAAGGTCCCAAATATCTAGAATTAAAAGTTTGAGTTCCTTTTAGAGGTATGTGTTTCGTGGCCAGCCAAACTTGATCTCCAATTTGGTATTGGGGAGTGTCACTTCTATGTTGATCAGCATTTTTCTTGTATTTCTCTTTTGCTTGTTTCAAATGTTCAGTTGCCTCCTTAAAGGCCTGTGTAATAGTAGAGTGCAGATGGGTCACTGCCGGCATTTCTAAGTGCTGGGGTGAATCGAGTTCTGAGGTTCGAGGATGATGTCCATACATGGTATAAAAGGGGCTTTGTCCGGTTCCTGAATGTACTGAGTTATTGTATGCGTATTCAGCATTCCATAACATTTCCTTCCAATTGTTTTCGGTCTGGTGTAGCATGCAATGTAGGTATTGTTCAAGAGTCTGGTTGGTCCTCTCCGTTTGACCATCGGTCTGGGGATGATGACTGGTTGATAACCTCACGTCGATTTGCGCCAATTGGCAACATTTCTTCCAAAATTGCGAAATGAATTGACTACCTCGGTCAGAGACCAGTACGGAAGGAAATCCATGTATCCGAACAATGTTTTCAAGAAATTCCTTGGCCAAAATTGAAGCAGAAGGTAATCCCTTTAAAGGAATGAAGTGGGCCATCTTGGAAAAAAGATCAACAATAACCAGAATGGTGTTAAACCCATTACACGGAGGTAGATCGGTAATAAAGTCTAAAGACAAATTGTGCCAGGGTGCGGGTGGAATATCTAAAGGTTGTAAAAGACTGGCTGGCTTTTTCTTTTGACTTTTGTTTTGGGCGCAGATACCCCAAGGCAGCACAAATGATTTTGCGTCTTTTCGCCAGGTGGGCCACCAGAATTGTCTTTTCATTTTAGGTTCAGTCTTTGCAATACCTGGGTGTCCTTCCATCAGAGCATCATGGTAATTAGAGATGACTAGGTCTTGTAGTTCCTTGAGTGGTAGAAATAGACGCCCTTGATAATAAGGTAAGTCAATGATGACTGAATAACCATGGCCCTTTTTCACCCTATCTTGTAGAGCTGCTGAATCGAAAAGTTGTTGGATTTTTAAATGAATATCTTCTAGAGTCTGTAGAGTAGTTATACCAAGAATTCTTTGCTCTGGAATTATCCACACCGGTTCTGGGTTCGAATATGCTTCTCCCATCCCTATTCGGGACAAGACATCTGCCTTACCATTCTTGCATCCTGGTCGATAAGTGATCACGAAATCGAATTCGGCAAGGAATAATGCCCATCGAAGTTAACGCGATGATTGGGCCTTGGCTCTCTTTAAATACTGAAGGTTCCTGTGATCGGTGATTACAGTAATGGTGTGCCTTGAACCGAGATGATAATGCCGCCAGGCCTTGAAGGCGGATTTAATGGCTAACAACTCTTTATCGGTAACCACATAGTTTAACTCAGGGGCTGAAAACTTCCTGGACCAAAATGCTACTGGATGAAGTTGACCGGTTTCAGGATCCTTCTGGGACAGGACAGCTCCCATGGCTAAACTGGATGCATCGGTTTCGACTACATATGGGAGCTCGGGGCCTGGATGCTTCAAGACAGGTGCCGACGTGAATTTCAATTTCAGCTCTTGGAAGGCCTTTTCAGCCTCCTCGGTCCACAAGAAGCGTGTGTTTTTTCGCAAAAGTGCTGTGATGGGGTGTACAACATGTGAAAAGTCAGAAATAAATCTGCAGTAGAAATTAGCAAATCCAAGCATGCTTTGTACCCCTTTAACTGAACTGGGTGATGGCCATTTGAGAATTGCATCCACCTTTCGAGAGTCCATCCGGACTCCTTTTGGAGTCAGGATAAATCCAAGTAATTCAACTTCCGTAGTATGAAAAACACATTTTTTCAATTTTGCATATAACTTGTGCTGACATAGTTTCTCGAGGACTGCACGAACGTGCGTAACATGGTCTGATTCCGAGGAGGAGTATACTAGAATGTCATCGATGTATACGACAACACAGACGTCAGTGAGTTCACGAAGGACATCGTTCATAAAATACTGGAAGGCTGCTGGTGCATTGCACAACCCGAAGGGCATCACCTGATATTCGAATAATCCGTACTTGGTACGAAAGGCAGTCTTCCATTCGTCACCCTTTTTTACACGTACCAGATGATGTGCCTCTCGGAGATCTAATTTAGTGTAGATGCAAGCATCCTTTACTTGGTCTAGTAATTCAGGAATCAGAGGCAATGGGTATCGGTTCTTAACCGTAATCTGATTTAATGCGAAGTAGTCTATACATGTTCTAAGGTCACCTTCCTTTTTAGGTACAAAGAATAAAGCTGAGGATGCAGGGGACTTGGATGGACGAATGAAGCCGTTAGCGAGGTATTGATCCAAGTATTGTCGTAGGTCTAGGTTTTCGGGTTCCGTAAGGGCGTAGATCCTACTGCATGGGGGTTGCGCACCAGGTATGAGATCGATTTGACAATCGTATGATCTGTGAGGCGGTAAGGTGTTTGCCTGTTCTTTTTGGAAAACGTCCTGGAATTCTATGTATTCCTGAGGTAACTGCACGACTGGATTAGTGACTGTGGCTAGGCCTTTGTTCAATGCTTTTTCCGGGTAACAGGTGTGCGCACAATCCGGGAAGGTTATTCTCTTCTCCCGCCAATCAATACAAGGATTATGTGTTTCCAACCAAGGTATCCCCAGTATTATTTGGAACTGCAGGGCTTTGATTAAATCAAACACAATAGTCTCTCGATGCCCATCTTGACCCAGCAATGTCATCTCTGTAGTGGAATGAGTTACAGTCCCAGAAGCAATTTCAGTTCCGTCGACTGTGGTGATGACATCCGCAGTGGTCTTTTTGCAGAGAGGTAGATTCATCCTAGAAGCCAATTTGTGGTCCATATAGTTTCCTACGGCCCCGCTATCGATGTATGCCCTTACTGCGTGTATACGTGATAGCTGCCTTGGATCAATAAGGTATGGTATGGTATGATTAGGTGCGAGGTCTGAGTGTCCTTCTTCAAGCTCGGCAAGCGGACCTCTACGCTTGTCAGCCGTGGTCGTTTCCCAATTCAGGCTCTGTTTGATTTTTAACAATAACTCCAGCTACTTTCTTGGATGGTTTTATAGGGCAATCCCGAAGAAAATGTCCTGAGGCCCCACAGAACAGAAACAATTGCATCTGCTGTCTCCTTTCTCTTTCCTTTTGAGTTAGAGGTCCCTTAACCCCCCCGATCTGCATAGGTTCTGATGCATCTGTTACTTTGAGGTTAACATTAGGTTTAACCAATACCGATTCTCGAGCTTAGCTCGATCAGTCTTTCTATTCTGAAGTCGGTGGTCTAACTGGACCACTAAGTCTATATATTCTGCGCAATCCTGAGGTGGGTTCACAACTTGGGCCAAAACATCTTTGAGTTCACCCCGAAGTCCACAATGAAATAATGTGACTCGTTTTTCTTCTGGCCACCCTTTTTCCACCACTAACCTATTGAAGGTTGCGATATAGGTTAGCAGATTCTGATTACCTTGTCGTAGGGATAAAAGTTTGTTATCCAGGGCCTGTCCTTGTGAATGTCTGGCAAATAGTTTTTCCATGCTCAATTGAAAACCCTGAAAATCCCGAAGAAGAGGGTCATCCTGGTTGACTAGTGGAATTGACCAATCCGCTGCGCTACCACTAAGGTATGATAGTACAAAGGCTACTTTAGCTTGATCGTTTGGGAAGGCTCCAGGTCTGCATAAAAAGTGCAAGCGGCATTGGTCCATAAACACAGCAAACCTTTTCGGGTCCCCAGCAAAACTTTCGGGTGGAGCTAAAGGAATGCTCCCTGGTAGAACCACTTGCACAGGATTGCTCAATGAAACAGGAGTTGAATTCCCCCCGAGTCCAGGTAGCGGTGTTTGCCCAGCTTGGTTTTGTAGCAGTTGTCTAGCAAGATCATCAGTACGCTCCTTTGACATGATCAGTTCCCTCCTGAGGGCATTAGTTTCTTGCCGCGCGGAGTGCACTTCAGCCTTAAGTTCCCGTAACAATTGGGCTAGTTGGTCGGTTTCTGAGGTTTCCATGGCGCCCGGGTGGGTGTTTGTAGATAGGCTTCGCGTTCTGTTACGCTCACCTGGCTCCCACAGGGGCGTCGGTCGGACCCGGACTGCTGCGGCCTCCACCAACGTGATGCGTAGTGCAGAAATGACAGACTGGACTGGCCCTCCTAATCTCATCTGCTTGACCCGTAGAAGGATTCTCCTGCAAGTGGAGAGAGGAATTTAGCCACCTGTGGATTCTAGTGATGGCACCTCCCTGCGTTCCCCACTAAACACCTCTGAAATCCCCTTCCAGTACTCTCACCTTATATTCTTGAAAGATGAGCTCTCCATCCTGCGTGGATTGCAGGGGCGCATAGATACCAGTTGCTTCACTAGTTATAAGGCGTTGGGGAGTTCCAGATGAGAGTTGACTCTGAGGTTCCTGGCGAAGACCAGTAAGTATAGAGTTCATAGAGTTCAATATGTCCGATGTTCACTCTTGTCCCATTCCTTTCTTATCTTGCAGTGGAGTTCGAGAAAAGATGGTCTCGTGGCGGTGGATGGCGTTCAGGTAAGAGTCTGTATTACCCGACGCTGTCCCGTAAATGATGCATGTATTTAACGTGTTGTTTTCTCTCCGTTTTCAGATGCAGCGTTTGATGATGTGGAGAGTTAAAGAATAATGCCTCCAGTGGTAAATCAGGTAAGTCTATGGTGGTAAGAGAGATTGTATTTGTTGGCTCCTTCGGCTCACCTGGTTATTTCTTTTGTCCCCAGATGGCGGAGCCCGGCAAAGAAATGATGGAGGCAGCGCCGGATCGAAAAGTGCTATGAGGACTGGTGAGTATGGCGCGGCGCTGCAGCTGGCGATGCGACGCGTATAGAAAGAATGTCCTTTCCAGGTGCTGAGACGTGATGGTTCCGGAATCAGGTGAGAAACTGGAAATAAGTTTGTTTTCTAACCTTGCCTTTGCTTTCCTTCTTTTCTAGGAGCTACGGATTCAGGATGCACGTGGCAGAGGTCTGGATGCTGACTTACAGGCACAGTGAGCGTTACGCTGCTGGATGCAGAATAACACGAAGCGTGTGTTGCTGATTGGGCGTGGTTTAAATAACCTCAAAAGTAGTCCCAGGTAAGAAGTCCCAAGAACCACACCCGAGTAAAAAATAGTCCCTGTAGTAAAATAGTCCCTTCCAGGCTTCACGTTGGATTGGAGTCATTTGCAGCATGGTCTGCCTGAGGAAAGTAATGACTATGAGCCTGGCGCCTTAGGCGCCAGGACTGATTTCTACTATGAGCCTGGCACCCCTAGCCGGGGCTTCTGAGGTTTTAATAAATGTTTAGATGCCTGCTCCTGGGGCTGATGGGCTTGGTCCAGATGCCTGGGGGTAGGCATCATCACAGCACTCCCCCCACAAGGCCCCTCCTAAAGTTGTTCTTCCCCTGGGCTCTGGTTTGCCTGGGAAGTTCCGATGGAATTTTTTCACCAACCGAGGTGCATGAACGTGATCACTGGGCTCCCATGACCTTTCTTGTGGTCCGTAACCTTTCCAATCGATTAAATAAAAAAGTTTTTATTTAACCATCTTAGAGTCCAGGATATTTTTCACCTCGAATTCAGGTTCTCCATCTATCAGGATGGGGTCAGGTGGTTTGGTTAATCTTGTTCCGGGTTGAACTGGTTTTAGAAGTGAAACATGAAAGACAGGATGGATCCGCATATTAGGGGGTAGTTCTAATTTGACGGCCACCGGGTTGATAATGGCCTTAATGTTGTAAGGTCCCAAATATCTAGGATTAAAAGTTTGAGTTCCTTTTAGAGGTATGTGTTTCGTGGCCAGCCAAACTTGATCTCCAATTTGGTATTGGGGAGTGTCACTTCTATGTTGATCAGCATTTTTCTTGTATTTCTCTTTTGCTTGTTTCAAATGTTCAGTTGCCTCCTTAAAGGCCTGTGTAATAGTAGAGTGCAGATGGGTCACTGCCGGCATTTCTAAGCGCTGGGGTGAATCGAGTTCTGAGGTTCGAGGATGATGTCCATACATGGTATAAAAGGGGCTTTGTCCGGTTCCTGAATGTACTGAGTTATTGTATGCGTATTCAGCATTCCATAACATTTCCTTCCAATTGTTTTCGGTCTGGTGTAGCATGCAACGTAGGTATTGTTCAAGAGTCTGGTTGGTCCTCTCCGTTTGACCATCAGTCTGGGGATGATGACTGGTTGATAACCTCACGTCGATTTGCGCCAATTGGCAACATTTCTTCCAAAATTGCGAAATGAATTGACTACCTCGGTCAGAGACCAGTACGGAAGGAAATCCATGTATCCGAACAATGTTTTCAAGAAATTCCTTGGCCAAAATTGAAGCAGAAGGTAATCCCTTTAAAGGAATGAAGTGGGCCATCTTGGAAAAAAGATCAACAATAACCAGAATGGTGTTAAACCCATTACACGGAGGTAGATCGGTAATAAAGTCTAAAGACAAATTGTGCCAGGGTGCGGGTGGAATATCTAAAGGTTGTAAAAGACCGGCTGGCTTTTTCTTTTGACTTTTGTTTTGGGCGCAGATACCCCAAGACAGCACAAATGATTTTGCGTCTTTTCGCCAGGTGGGCCACCAGAATTGTCTTTTCATTTTAGGTTCAGTCTTTGCAATACCTGGGTGTCCTTCCATCAGAGCATCATGGTAATTAGAGATGACTAGGTCTTGTAGTTCCTTGAGTGGTAGAAATAGACGCCCTTGATAATAAGGTAAGTCAATGATGACTGAATAACCATGGCCCTTTTTCACCCTATCTTGTAGGGCTGCTGAATCGAAAAGTTGTTGGATTTTTAAATGAATATCTTCTAGAGTCTGTAGAGTAGTTATACCAAGAATTCTTTGCTCTGGAATTATCCACACCGGTTCTGGGTTCGAATATGCTTCTCCCATCCCTATTCGGGACAAGACATCTGCCTTACCATTCTTGCATCCTGGTCGATAAGTGATCACGAAATCGAATTCGGCAAGGAATAATGCTCATCGAAGTTAACGCGATGATTGGGCCTTGGCTCTCTTTAAATACTGAAGGTTCCTGTGATCGGTGATTACAGTAATGGTGTGCCTTGAACCGAGATGATAATGCCGCCAGGCCTTGAAGGCGGATTTAATGGCTAACAACTCTTTATCGGTAACCGCATAGTTTAACTCAGGGGCTGAAAACTTCCTGGACCAAAATGCTACTGGATGAAGTTGACCGGTTTCAGGATCCTTCTGGGACAGGACAGCTCCCATGGCTAAACTGGATGCATCGGTTTCGACTACATATGGGAGCTCGGGCCTGGATGCTTCAAGACAGGCGCCGACGTGAATTTCAATTTCAGCTCTTGGAAGGCCTTTTCAGCCTCCTCGGTCCACAAGAAGCGTGTGTTTTTTCGCAAAAGTGCTGTGATGGGGTGTACAACATGTGAGAAGTCAGAAATAAATCTGCGGTAGAAATTAGTAAATCCAAGCATGCTTTGTACCCCTTTAACTGAACTGGGTGATGGCCATTTGAGAATTGCATCCACCTTTCGAGAGTCCATCCGGACTCCTTTTGGAGTCAGGATAAATCCAAGTAATTCAACTTCCGTAGTATGAAAAACACATTTTTTCAATTTTGCATATAACTTGTGCTAACATAGTTTCTCGAGGACTGCACGAACGTGCGTAACATGGTCTGATTCCGAGGAGGAGTATACTAGAATGTCATCGATGTATACGACAACACAGACGTCAGTGAGTTCACGAAGGACATCGTTCATAAAATACTGGAAGGCTGCTGGTGCATTGCACAACCCGAAGGGCATCACCTGATATTCGAATAATCCGTACTTGGTACGAAAGGCAGTCTTCCATTCGTCACCCTTTTTTACACGTACCAGATGATGTGCCTCTCGGAGATCTAATTTAGTGTAGATGCAAGCATCCTTTACTTGGTCTAGTAATTCAGGAATCAGAGGCAATGGGTATCGGTTCTTAACCGTAATCTGATTTAATGCGCGGTAGTCTATACACGTTCTAAGGTCACCTTCCTTTTTAGGTACAAAGAATAAAGCTGAGGATGCAGGGGACTTGGATGGACGAATGAAGCCGTTAGCGAGGTATTGATCCAAGTATTGTCGTAGGTCTAGGTTTTCGGGTTCCGTAAGGGCGTAGATCCTACTGCATGGGGGTTGCGCACCAGGTATGAGATCGATTTGACAATCGTATGATCTGTGAGGCGGTAAGGTGTTTGCCTGTTCTTTTTGGAAAACGTCCTGGAATTCTATGTATTCCTGAGGTAACTGCACGACTGGATTAGTGACTGTGGCTAGGCCTTCGTTCAATGCTTTTTCCGGGTAACAGGTGTGCGCACAATCCGGGAAGGTTATTCTCTTCTCCCGCCAATCAATACAAGGATTATGTGTTTCCAACCAAGGTATCCCCAGTATTATTTGGAACTGCAGGGCTTTGATTAAATCAAACACAATAGTCTCTCGATGCCCATCTTGACCCAGCAATGTCATCTCTGTAGTGGAATGAGTTACAGTCCCAGAAGCAATTTCAGTTCCGTCGACTGTGGTGATGACATCCGCAGTGGTCTTTTTGCAGAGGGGTAGATTCATCCTAGAAGCCAATTTGTGGTCCATATAGTTTCCTACGGCCCCGCTATCGATGTATGCCCTTACTGCGTGTATACGTGATAGCTGACTTGGATCAATAAGGACCATTGGTATGATTAGGTGCGAGGTCTGAGTGTCCTTCTTCAAGCTCGGCAAGCGGACCTCTACGCTTGTCAGCCGTGGTCGTTTCCCAATTCAGGCTCTGTTTGATTTTTAACAATAACTCCAGCTACTTTCTTGGATGGTTTTATAGGGCAATCCCGAAGAAAATGTCCTGAGGCCCCACAGAACAGAAACAATTGCATCTGCTGTCTCCTTTCTCTTTCCTTTTGAGTTAGAGGTCCCTTAACCCCCCCGATCTGCATAGGTTCTGATGCATCTGTTACTTTGAGGTTAACATTAGGTTTAACAAATACCCGATTCTCGAACTTAGCTCGATCAGCCTTTCTATTCTGAAGTCGGTGGTCTAACTGGACCACTAAGTCTATATATTCTGCGCAATCCTGAGGTGGGTTCACAACTTGGGCCAAAACATCTTTGAGTTCACCCCGAAGTCCACAATGAAATAATGTGACTCGTTTTTCATCTGGCCACCCGGTTTCCACCACTAACCTATTGAAGGTTGCAATATAGGTTAGCAGATTCTGATTACCTTGTCGTAGGGATAAAAGTTTGTTATCCAGGGCCTGTCCTTGTGAATGTCTGGCGAATAGTTTTTCCATGCTCAATTGAAAATCCTGAAAATCCCGAAGAAGAGGGTCATCCTGGTTGACTAGTGGAATTGACCAATCCGCTGCGCTACCACTAAGGTATGATAGTACAAAGGCTACTTTAGCTTGATCGTTTGGGAAGGCTCCAGGTCTGCATAAAAAGTGCAAGCGGCATTGGTTCATAAACACAGCAAACCTTTTCGGGTCCCCAGCAAAACGTTCGGGTGGAGCTAAAGGAATGCTCCCTGGTAGAACCATTTGCACAGGATTGCTCGATGAAACAGGAGTTGGATTCCCCCCAAGTCCAGGTAGCGGTGTTTGCCCAGCTTGATTTTGTAGCAGTTGTCTAGCAAGATCATCAGTACGCTCCTTTGACATGATCTGTTCCCTCCTGAGGGCATTAGTTTCTTGCTGCGCAGAGTGCACTTCAGCCTTAAGTTCCCCTAACAATTGGGCTAGTTGGTCGGTTTCTGAGGTTTCCATGGCGCCCGAGTGGGTGTTTGTAGATAGGCTTCGCGTTCTGTTACGCTCACCTGGCTCCCACAGGGGCGTCGGTCGGACCCGGACTGCTGCGGCCTCCACCAACGTGATGCGTAGTGCAGAAATGACAGACTGGACTGGCCCTCCTAATCTCATCTGCTTGACCCGTAGAAGGATTCTCCTGCAAGTGGAGAGAGGAATTTAGCCACCCGTGGATTCTAGTGATGGCACCTCCCTGCGTTCCCCACTAAACACCTCTGAAATCCCCTTCCAGTACTCTCACCTTATATTCTTGAAAGATGAGCTCTCCATCCTGCGTGGATTGCAGGGGCGCATAGATACCAGTTGCTTCACTAGTTATAAGGCGTTGGGGAGTTCCAGATGAGAGTTGACTCTGAGGTTCCTGGCGAAGACCAGTAAGTATAGAGTTCATAGAGTTCAATATGTCCGATGTTCACTCTTGTCCCATTCCTTTCTTATCTTGCAGTGGAGTTCGAGAAAAGATGGTCTCGTGGCGGTGGATGGCGTTCAGGTAAGAGTCTGTATTACCCAACGCTGTCCGGTAAATGATGCATGTATTTAACGTGTTGTTTTCTCTCCGTTTTCAGATGCGGCGTTTGATGATGTGGAGAGTTAAAGAATAATGCCTCCGGTGTTAAATCAGGTGAGTCTATGGTGGTAAGAGAGATTGTATTTGTTGGCTCTTTCGGCTCACCTGGTTATTTCTTTTGTCCCCAGATGCCGGAGCCCGGCGAAGAAATGATAGAGGCAGCGCCGGATCGAAAAGTGCTATGAGGACTGGTGAGTATGGCACGGCGCTGCAGCTGGCGAATGTCCTTTCCAGGTGATGAGACGTGATGGTTCCGGAATCAGGTGAGAAACTGGAAATAAATTTGTTTTCTAAGTTTGCCTTTGCTTTCCTTCTTCTCTTGGAGCTCTGGATTCAGGACGGGCGTGGCAGAGGTCTGGATGCTGACTTGCAGGCACGGTGAGCGTTACGCTGCTGGATGCAGAATAACGCGGAGCGTGTGTTGCTGATCGGGCGTGGTTTAAATAGCCTCAAAAGTAGCCCCAGGTAAGAGGTCCCAAGAACCACACCCGAGTAAAAAATAGTCCTTGTAGTAAAATAGTCCCTTCCAGGCTTCACGTTGGATTGGAGTCATTTGCAGCATGGTCTGCCTCAGGTAAGTAATGACTATGAGCCTGGCGGCCTAGGCGCCAGGACAGATTTCTACTATGAGCCTGGCGCCTAAGGCGCCAGGACTGAACCCAGAGAGCCTCTAGCTGGGGCTGCTGAGGTTTTAATAAATGTTTAGATGCCTGCTCCCGGGGCTGATGGGCTTGGTCTAGATGCCTGCGGGTAGGCATCATGACAGATAAGCTTTTACGTGTATTGGTCAACTGCATAACTTTTGTCTTCTAGGGATTAACTGAGAGAGAATTCACAGTTACAAAAGTATGAAAGGCATTTAGCAGACGCTGGAGGCCATTGGGGTTAGAGTCGAAGATTCAAAAATTATTGGCATATCCTGTCCACACCGGCCTCAGTAGCAAGAATGTTGGTGTTGCCAATGCCACTTCCCGTAGTGAGTGGTCCAAGTCAGCCATACAGAGGTTGTACAGACAGGGAGTGGAAATGCATCCCTGTCTGACACCTCTAAATGTTTCAATGGGGCGAGGCAAGTATCCATCCTGATTTAAACTAATTAAAATGTGTGAATGTTCGTGTAGTTCAATTAATAAACTCAATAGTCCCTCCGGAATGGCGAATTGTTTCAGCTTTTGCCATAACAGGGCTCTATTTACTCCATCAAAAGCTGCGGAGATATCGATCGATGCCAAATATATTAAGCTTGTTCCTTTTGCCCGAGCATGTGTTTGGATACTCTTGATAAGTACTCCATTAATCACTGTGCCTAATCCCTTTCCAAATGCAGTTTGCCACCTTGGAATCAATTTATGGTTGTTGGCCCAGGACTCAAGATGTTCTGGAAAGATACCTGGAAATACTTTTGAGTCCAAAATTGCTATTGGTCGGTAATTACACGACTGCGATCTATCCCCCTGCTTATAAATTGGTATTACATGGGCACATCTCCAACTTTCCAGAAGTTGATTGGAGCACATAATGTTCCAAATAAAATGTGAAAGTATCTCTGACCAAGTTTTAGAATTTTCTATAAATAACAAGTTTGAGAGGCCGTTTGGGCCCAGGGCCCAGGAATTACTCTATTTATTGATTGTGGAGTAGATCTTGGTGGGTGAAAAATCAATGTCCAAACACACACTCTATTGCTAACGTTCATTGTCCCCACAGATGTATCTGGGCAAAGGGCCGCAAATATATTATCGTAATGTTTACACACATTCAGTATCTAAAACTTCAAAATCAAAATAAGTGCACTTATTCATCAACCACTGATCTACAAACATAAAATTAATGATCGAGGAACTATGCCCATTTTAAGGTGAATCATCTGGAGTGGTTCCATTCAAGGGGTAAAGACCCATTCCTGACAGACATTTGGTCCATGTTCTTCCGTTCTTTATTTTAGGGCACTCATTGAGAGACAGTTTTTCAGCTACTTCTTTACTCATGAGACAATCTGACTTTAGGTCTCCCACCAAAAGAACATACCTGGCAGGACAGAGAGTAAACCAGTCACCAATATATGTTGCAAGAATGCCTGTTGCTTCCATAACTGGTAATATCCCTGGATGCCAGTACACATTTATTATCAGGATATTCCCTTCTTCTGTGCTCGTCTGGGCAATGTGAGTAGCTAACATTCCAAAATAAATATCTGTAGATGAAATCACCCTCATCTGGATGCAATTCTTGATCAACGTCGTCAGACCCCCAAGAGGCCGACCCATAGTACCTTGTCGTGCAGAAAGGTTGATAGCAGTATACCTATCAAAAGAGGGTTTCTCAATCAACCATTTTTCCTGAAAGTTGATCATGTCAAATTCCCTCAATCTGCAGCTCAAGGTAACATTATTCAATAGATGGCAATGGCCACGGGAATTAAATGAGGCCTTAAAAAAGAGGTCACATGTTCATGAATGCCAGGTCGTATCAAAGGCTTTCTAGTTGGATACAACCTATATATCTAATTATTGGGAGTAGAAAGGAGCCAAGACCAGTCTTTTTACTCCTCTGATGCTAATATCTTTCTCTTTGGTAACAGAATGTGTTCTTCCATTGTATAACCACCTTTCCCTTGTGAAGTGTTTAAGTAGTTATGGTTAACACTTACAGCTTCAAAGCTGGAGACTATTTTGTCAGCTATCCCAGCTATCTTATATTGTCTCTTTCTTTGAGCAGTGTTTCTGTTACCAATTTTGATTTAAGTTGTATCAGCACTTTATCCAATCTAGTGACATCTTTAAAGAAGATCCTTGCAATGTCTCCCAATGTTATCACTCGCAAAGTAGGAACCTCTTGAAGCAGGAGTAAGATATTTGTACGATTAAGTACTGAAACCCTTGTTTCTGGGATCACAATTTCTAATTCCATACACAATGTCTCATCCCGTATAGAATTACCCCTCTGGCCTTGAATATTAGTTCGGTTCCATGGACCGGCTGATCCTCTTATATGATCGTAAGCACATTTTGACGTTGAGGTGATGCCATTATTTTTTTAGGATTGATTATAAGTTCTTCCATGGGGTTCTGTATCTGTTTCCATTCTGGATCGGCCACTACTGCAGTTCTAGAGCAATATGAGTTAGCCAATGGATGTTTCCTGGGCATGACACTATTTAGAGTAGTGTGGTGTGCTGTTAATAGCCTCTCCTGACTGTGATTGGAAAACCTGTTTGAATAGGAGTCTTGTGCTACCTTAACTTCTATATTTACAGGTGGGTCAAGATCTTCAGATTATACTGCCCCAGATATTACAGCATTTTTGCCTTCATCTTTCCGTGGCTCAATAGGGGCGGAATTTGCTCCTATATGTGCCTTGACTGCCTTGACTGTCGGCTGAGCGAAAAGAGAGTTAATAAAGCTTTGAGCACCCTGGTTCTTCAAGCTTTTTGCAGGAAGATTCTTGGATTTTCTTTAGGCTATGTGCCTTAAGGTTTTCAGGTGACGTTTTGGGGATACTGCATTTGTTACCGCTGTGGGACCCATACTCAAAACCTCCTCAACAGACTCATCTCCACCTTCTACCTCTTCTGATATTACTGTGACTTTTACAAACTGTAAAGGACTAAGTGTTGTGGCTTGTGGAAAATTCTTGGTCCCACAAATTCCAAATCGGCGGTATTTGTGTCCGATTGTACACTTTTAGATATATTAAAAACCTTTTTGGCTGACTCACATGCTGGCAATTGTAGTGAGGGTGAATCTGTGGCTGTCGATCTCTCTTCTGTACAAGTTTTAGCCTGACCAAATAGAAGATTTTATGAGCCAAATGTAAATTAATATGGTCAAACTTGAATAGTAGAGATTCCAGAATTACAGTATTTGATTTGGTTCCTCTTTGCAAGCCCTCATAAAGTGAGCCAGGAATACACAATACTTGATGAATTTGAGAAAATGTATCCTGCTTCAGTAATTTGGGTTCTTGACAAATTTATTCTTAACTGCTGACAATCTCCTTGGTGGTAATGGAGTTGGTGACACGGCCAGGAATGATGCAAAAAAACCTGTTCCGTTTGAGGATTGCCCATTTTCCTGGATAAAGGACTTATAATTTCTCAGGTCTGGAGGTGTATTATCCATGGAGTAATTCTGAGCAGAGAAGTGCCCCATCTTCGGTGCCACATAAGATGTTAACTGAATTATTGAACTACTTCCTTGGATATTCCTGACCATCTCTTCTGATGTCACACCACCCCCAATTAAGATCGAATCTGGTTTCAATGCGACTTGCAATGGAATTGGTGCCCAAGTGTTTTAGGTTGGTTTAACTGAATCTGACACGGGCTACTAAGCAACTCACACAGTTGGCACCCATTAATAGAGGCTTGTGTAGCCTCTATGGCGATTTGGCCCGGAAGCTATTGTATGCCTATTTTGCATACAGTCATCAGCCAAACAAAGCTTATAGTTAAGTTACTTGGAAGATGGCTCTCCTGGCACGCCGATTGAGACTGATCTGAATTCGGAGCATTAACTGCAAAAAATGTGGTTATCGGATTGCTTTCCTGTCATTTGTTTAGTTTAGTCAGTTTTTTCCCTTTGGGAGGTTTGGTCAATGGCCCTGTAATCAACAGGCTGGAGCCAAGGTTCGAGGCGGATAGAGGCATTCCTGTCGCCGTTAGTATTTCCCCATCGGTAAGATGGCAGGAGGACTGTGTAGAATTACCTCCCGCACTGCGTAGCCTGTATATTGCTTCCTTCATCTCAAAACAATACCAATCCAATCAAGCAATAAATGTCACAGAAGATTATGGCGCTCTTAGTGAAGGGACCCCTTCGCCTTTATCCAGCAGTCACAGTGGGACTGGGATTCAAGGAAGGTGACCACCCAGCCACACCAGAATTTCTCTCCAAGACTCAACGCAGAAGGCACCTCTCGCCACACGCCGGTTAAAGTTACTCCTTCTCCAAACAGACCTAACAAAAAACAATAATACTGTAGAGCTGCGATCCCGCAGGTGGGGCAACAATACAAATAACCTTTGTGGCTTAGATTGAATATGCGCTGTGTCGCTTCCTTTAAGATAAGAAAGATGGCAGGTGTAAATGTAGTACACCCAAGTCATAGAATGAAAGTGGAAGGGGAGGTACCTCCAGACTTGCGGGAGGGCACTGGTTTGCCTTATCCACTTGCCAAGGACTGCAAAAGACTCAGCTCTGACTCTGCATCCGCTGCACGTCACACTCGAGTCTTTGTGTGCTTACAGGGTTAATGCTCCTCCTCCTCCAATAGAGAGTAATGACAGACCGTCTCTGTCTCAGTGAATGATCTGCCAAGTGTTCTGACAAAGACTCAGCTCTGACTTCACGTCCGCTCCGCGTCACACTCGAGTCTTTATGTGCTTGCAGTGTTAACGCTCCTCCTCCTCCAATAGAGAGTAATGACAGACTGTCTCTGTCTCTGTGAATGATTTGCCAAGTGATCTGACAAAGACTCAGCTCTGACTTCACATCCGCTGTGCGTCACACTGGAGTCTTTGTGTGCTAGCAGGGTTAACGCTCCACCTCCTCCAATAGAGAGTAATGACAGACCATCTTCATCTCTGAATAATCTGCCAAGTGATCTGCCTAAGACTCAGCTCTGACTCCGCTCTGAACACAAATCATATTCACTTTATCTGCTGGAGAAATTAGTTCACATCAATAGATTTGGTAAGGTCCTTGGAAAAGCTTCAAAAAGAGGTTCTCTCTAGCTCCAAACCCCAATTCCCATTGTTCCAAGTGATATCCCACGTGGTCCACCAAATAAATCTTAAATGTCGCCATCCTTTTCTTGAGGAAACTAAACCTGAAATACATATTAGTGTTTTTAATCAGCATAAATGTAGCTGTTATGTTATGTTATGATACTTGACATTTATATAGCGCCTTATATATCATTGGTATGACCCCAAAGCGCTGGTAGGTTGAACGCCCTTGGGAACCACAGTTCAAGTCAGTAGAGAGAGAGAGTGTCGTATGGTGCGTGGGCGTACCAGATATGTGTGCAGCTGGTGTGGTTGTTGCATGATAGCTGCTTCTTAGGGGTAGGTGTGGTGCTGAGGAAATCAGTTGGATGTGTTCAGTCTGGAGGGTGGACACCCAGACTGAGTTCTGGCTGCATTAGGCCTGAGGAGACGCCTAAGCGAGCTGGAATTGTGAAAACAAAGAAATTGATATGAGGCCGGGAAGCCCAAAGGAAACACACCAACACAGGTTACAAAGAACATACAAAGTGCTTTATTCAAAAGCTCCAACAATTACCAAAAAGTCAATTGACAAACGGATAGCTATTCGGCTCTCAGAGTAACAGAACAAACTTCAACGAGAGTTCACTGCATTAGTGTTAGAGACCGTACATTGGGATACTCGTGCTTTTATACTTTTTATCCAGCTCTGGCCAACCCCCTCGCGGGTTAGCCATTCTTAGGACCAGGCCTAGGGTTCCTCGCCAGGTCAATCCCCTAATGTATGCTTTTCGATCAGTTTCGCTGATACAGTTGTTCATTTACACATAGGTCAGGGATAGGACAAGGTCTCAGTTCGCGACCCCAACAAGTGGCCTGTAGGCATATTATTTATTCATGTGTGCGGAGGTCACAACGGCCAGAATCCCACTCGAAATGTCATTCGGCGTCCATTTTGGTGTTCAGGGTGACTTCCACATTGCAAGAGAACCTAAAATGGCAGCTAAATCCAAGATGGCGATTTACACAGTACATTAAGGTCAAGACCTTGCCGCAGAATCTATTTACACAATGTTTTAGACAACTTGGCGTAGGCCAACACACATTCAAACAATGCAATAGGAGGTATAATATTGTTTCGATTCTGACAGACCCTCCTTTTGGCCTATGCCAAGTGCTAACATCATTCCTAATACTTTTGAGAATAATTCCATGTGTTATCATCCATAGATTCCGCATCATTGTCTGTAATGTCTATAGCCATAAGGTCGTTCATAAAAACCTCTTGTAACATGAATTCTTTAGATGCTGTATCTGGGGCATATATTTTATGCCCTATTGCGCTCACTGCTTGGGCACAACATCCCCCTAACATTCCACATATACTTGGGAGGCATTGAAAACAGCAACAAAGGAATAACAGGATCCCCAACATAACCAGAATAACAGAAATCACCTTCCAACCCCAAGATCGTAAAGAATCCCAGAAGCTGGTGCTAAGGTTCCAGTCTTCTACAGGGATATGTACTTCAGAACTAAGAGTATGCAAGTTCTGTATTGCTTTAAAAATTGTTGGCGAGGAGTCTGGTACGAAAACACAGCAAGCGGACCTCACTAATTTGCATACTCCACCTCGTTCTGCCAAAATGACATCTAATGCCATTCGATTTTGGAGTGCTACCAATCTTATTGCTTTTTGCTCTAAGGCCATATTGTAGAGTATGTCCGTGGTCCGGTTGATCGTTCTCTCCAGTAGCCTTGCTAATCCCCTAATGTTCTCTGAGTTTGTTATTTGTCCCCAAAAGGGCACAACTGATTTCGCTATGTCTCCCAATACTTGCCCAGGGGTATCTCCGTTTTCGTCTCGCCGCGGGCAAGCCTTAGAAATCTCTAACGTACTTGCTACAAATACCCCGGGTAACAATATTCCTAAATAACAGGTTCCCTGCCAATCCTTGGGCAACCAGGGAAATGCTAAACTACCACAAACAAAATAAACAGGCCCCCCTACATACAGAGGCCTGTTTTCCCCAGTCAAATTTACAATGTTTTTACAAGCTTCAAAATCTCCCATTGGCCTAGTGCCATTTCTCTGTACACAGAAAGGAACCGAGTCAGGACTATGATTTACAGAATAAGAAGGAGGTACAGCGTCCTTATTGCCTATCGGAGCCATTTTAAAGGAAATCAGAGTTTGAAAAGGAAGAGATAGTTTTCCAGACGGCCTAATAGAAGCGACGTTAGGTTTACTTCTATTTGCGAAAAGCGAGCATCCCAGGGGAGTCAATTCACGTTTCTCGAAATCATTCAAATTGGTTCCATCAAAGTTCCCTGAGATGCTATCATTCCATCGGCCAAAGAATAGTGCTCTAAGAGAGGCATAGCAAGCAGTCGTTAAAGGTAGAGGATGTATATACCATCCCAGTCCCTTATTCCCATGTTGCGGTAAATGAGTGCAAATCCAACAATTACTCTTATTAAAAATGGAATGAGTAGCATTCATTACTATCATCAGAGTGTTATTATGATACTTTTGTCTATGTTGGGAGTCTCTAGGGGACAGAGTGTGAAGGTGTACAGAGGGAGTCAAAACAGTTGGTACAATCTTGGTCGGTAATAAAGGTTTCAGAGGATAGATTTCTTCAAAATACCAAAGTCCTACAGCAGTAGTTGCAAAAATAACAATTATCATTATCAACACACAGCAGTACGTTTTCGGGGCCCAGGCACATTGTTCATTGTCCAATTTGGTCACCCCCTTATTCATAAGTCCAATGCGGGGGGCAGCAGCGGAGGTGGCAGGCATCGTAGTTCCTCAATCGACGACCCCAATTTTCGTTGCTGACGACGCTACGGTCGCGCGATTTCTTAGTCCTTCCCAACCCTAGCCAGCATAATCCGTTTTGTTCAACAAAACTTTCTCATAACAAGAGAATTTCCAATCACTTCCTTTTTCCAAATGCATGCAAAACTCGTGCCGTAGTTCTATTTCCTTCGTCGAAGGTTGTACCTGGTGGTACCCAAAATTGTCTGGTCCGGAAATAAAGTATCGTCACTTCCTGAGGGAAGCGACGTGCCAGAGGCGACGGAAGTCGCAGAGCTCGAAACAGTATTTTCCGGAAGTGATTTTTCAAGAGAGTGCGGAGACGAAATGGACTGTTCCCCAAGCTCCTCGGGCTCAGAGAACTTCTCTGACGCACTCACAGCGCTGTTTGCTACTCCAAGATCAGAGACTGTAGCATCAGCGAGGGGATCTGCTTCTTCTGTAACGTGTGGCGTCGGGTGAGGAAATTTCATGACGTGTGTCGCGTGAATCCAGTTCTTCTTTCCAGCCACCCGCACTGCTGTCCTGGTGACCAATAACACCTGGTGGGGTCCCCGCCAGCGAGGCGCGAGACAGGAAGACCTCTCGTAGGCCTTCACTAGGACCCAACTTCCAGGCTGTATATCGTGTCCTGGGCCCGTGAACCGTACAGGTAGAGCTGAGTGTACCTGGTGATAAATGAAATACAGGTTTTTAGTTAACTGGTTACAGTAGTCTACAAGCAATACATTTTCCACCTCTCTCAGGGCTTTAGGTTTTGGGAGACCCCAAATGTTAGCATGTCTCCCCATCACTACTTCAAATGGGGAAAGCCCAGTTTTAGTCTGAGGTGTGGTACTCATAGCTAATAACATGATAGGTAAGGCATCTGGCCATTTTAGTTTGGTATCAGCACATGTTTTTGCAAGTTTATTCTTTAAAATACCGTTGTGTCTTTCCACCAACCCAGCGCTTTGAGGATGTCTAGCTGAGTGAAATCGTTTCTCAATACATAGGGCTGTGCATATCTGCAAAATTACTGCTGCAATAAAGTGGGGACCATTATCCGACCAGATTATCCTCGGGAGCCCAAATCGAGGAAAGAATTCTTTTACCATGATCTTGGCAGTGGTCATGGCGGTAGCATCTTTGACGGGCAAAGCCTCGACCCATTTACTGAAGGCACAAATAATTACAAGAACATATTTTAGATTATTACATCGTTCCATCTCAATAAAATCAAAGTGAATGACCTCGAAGGGAACAGAAGGGGGCCCAAAACTTCCCCTTGGAGTCACTGTCCCCTTACCCACATTGTGCTGCAGGCAGATCATACAGTTCTGGGCGTGCCTCTCCGCAGTCTCCAGAATCTTGTCATTTACCCAAACTTGTTCTAACATTTTCGTGATCTGCTGGGCACACACATGCGTAGGACCGTGTGCCATCGTAACCATTGCCAATACATATGAATCAGGGAGCAACCATTTCCCTTCGGATGTATCCACCCAACACCCTTCATCATCCAGTTTCCCCATTCCTTCAGCCCACCTTTTAGATTCTTCTATTGTGGCATCAGTTTGAATATCTCGCACAGACCCAATACCTTCATCCATTATGCAAGCATCTCTCATTTCCCTCGAGGCATACATGTCCGTGCTAAGGTCTGTTGCCGTTTGTCTGGCTATCAAGTCCGCAAAAGCGTTCCCTTTGCCCACATCATCTATGACCTTCCGATGTGCTGCACATTTCATGATCGCTAACTGTTTAGGGAGTGAGAGTGCCGAGAGTAATTGCACTATCAAGGGGCCATGCTGGATCTTGGTCCCATGTGAGGTCAGGAACCCTCTTTCCGACCAGAGCCTTCCAAAGTTGTGAGCCACCCCAAATCCGTACTGACTATCAGTATATATATTTACTCTACGCCCTTGGGAAAGTTCACAAGCTCGGGTCAACGCTATAATCTCTGCGGCCTGCGCGGAGTTATGCGAAATTCTCTTAGTTTCGACAACTTTGCTCAATGTAGTAACTGCATAAGCAGCTGTAGATGTACCATCTGAATGTTTGAAGCAGGAGCCATCACAAAACAGCTCCCCTTCTGCATTATCCAAAGGAGTATATATGAGATCTATCCTGCCCTTCGTTTCTTGTTCAGTGGTATACAGGCAGTCATGTAATTCTTCGTCACCGCAAACAGTGTTTTGCGGGAAAGGTAAGAGTTCAGCCGGATTAAGAACACAACACCTCTTAATTTGGATATGAGGGGCAAACAGAATTAGTTCATACCTTGTTAACCGCGCAGAGGTGAGGTGTTGCGTTTGGGTTTTGTTCAATAGAATATCAACAGAGTGAGGTACCATCAAAATCAAATCATGGCCTAGGACCATTCCCTCACTCTGTTTTACAGACGCGGCAGCAGCAGCGACAGCGTGCAAACATCTTGTCAAAGCGCATGCGACAGGATCAAGGGCGGAGGAGTACTAGCCGCACGGCCTATTCTTCCCTCCGTGTTCCTGTGTTAACACAGCCAAAGCACATCCATCACATTCATGCACAAACAACACAAAGGCCTTGTCATAATTTGGAGTACCCAGAACCGGTGCCGAACATAGTGCGGTTTTGAGAAGCTCAAATGATCATTGATGTTCCGATTCCCATGGCAGTGGCAGAGAAATGCCCTTCTTCGTCAGAGCCAACATCGGTTTTATCACTAGTGAGAAGTTCGGGATCCACAACCTACAGTAAGAAGCCATACCTATCAGGGCTCTGACTTCTTTCTGTGTATTTGGAACAGACATGCCAGAAATGTGTTTTATTCTTTCAGGTGTCAATCTTCTCCCCTCCTTTGACAGGAGGTAGCCTAAATAGGCAACCTCCTGACAACAATATTGAAATTTTTTAAGCGAAGCTTTGTGACCATTTTTAGCTAGATGAACAAGCAACAGTACAGTACCTTTTTTACAAGCACTCTCAGAGTCTGCAGCCAAAAGCAAATCGTCAACATATTGAAGCAGCGTGCAAGTAGGTGGCAATTCAAGGGTGTCGAGCTGCTCTTTCAAAGCTCTACTATAAATGCTGGAACTTTCAGTATACCCTTGAGGTGCCCTTGTAAATGTAAATGAGCGTCCCCCCAAGGTGAACGCAAACAGATATCTGCTTTCTTTATGTATTGGAATACTAAAGAAAGCGTTTTTTAAATCCACAACGCTGAAGTGCGTAGCCGTAGCAGGGATCATTGTCAATATCGTCGTCACATCGGGCACAATTGGAAATTGTGGGGCGACCACTCGGTTAATAGCACGAAGATCAATTATGAACCGGTACGGAATTGCATTGTCGCCTTTCTTATATACAGGCAAGATCGGACTGTTACACAAACTACCTGTAATCTCCTCGATCACCCCACGATGCACAAAATCGGAGACAATGCATTTCAAAGCACGTTCGCCCTCGACTGATATTTTATACTGCGGAATGCATGGCAGTTTCACTCCATGTTTCAGAACTATTTTAACAGGCTCAATCTGTAACACTCCGACATCATTGTCGTCCACCGCCCACAAACATTCCGGGACAATGCTAAACTCGGGAGGTAAAGGTCGAATCAAGAACTGAGAATTAGGAAGTTGCTGTGGTGAAACCATCAGCCGTACTCCATCCGAAGAACAATGAATTACTGCGTTCAATTTCTTTAACAAATTCAACCCCAGCAAATTCTCTCCACAGTTTGAAGTGAGAAGAAAAGGACAATGGTCCGTAAAGGGACCCAAAGAAACGGATACCGGTGCAGAAACCGGACAGACAGTTGGTATACCAGAAAACCCTACGGAAACATTTGTTTGCCCTGACAGTGGGATGTTTGGAACCCGAGAATGATCAATGGAGCACTTCTGTGCTCCAATGTCAATCAAAAACTGGTGTTTCCTATTCCCTACTAATAATTCAACGTAGGGGCCTTTCTGATTAACGGGAATAGGTGAAGGTTCCAAACCCTGCTTCGGGCAATCCTAATGAAATAGAGCCTCGTCAAAAGGAAGCTCTTCAGAAAGGTAGGCAGCAGAAGGGTGATCAAATATGTCCCTCGAGTCCATACTCGAGGTCTGATTTTCCCGTGAAAAAGGTTGCTGAGGATCTTGTAAAAGCTGACCTCTATCAGGGCCCCCTGCTCCAGGGTGGCCCCTAGGTCGTCTACCCATACCCCCAAACGCACTGTTTGACCTCTGGCGAAGGACAGGGCACTGTGCTCGTCAATGACCTTCCTGGCGGCAATAAGCACATTGATTAATATTCACCGGACCCAAAGGAGCATTTCCTTTTGGAACATACTGACCTCTAGTCTGTGTCGTGCCTCCTCTGGGGTTTCTAACAATTTTCTGTAATAATACTTTGGTTTTCAAATCTCCCTTTCTCTTTTCAATTTTTTCCTTCTCATTATTAACACGGTTCTCATAATACTGAGCCATGTGCAAAACCTCAGATTGAGATTTTGCCTGCCAAGCGCTCTCAGAGGACATAATCTGTGACTGGATGTCAGGTAACAATCCACGCACAAATTTGTCCACAAACAACCTTTTCCCCGACTCTGTACCTAAATCCTGTCCACTGAAGTCAGAAAATACCTGCTCGAATCTATTAAAAAATGCGGTGGCGCCTTCAGTTTTCCCTTGGACACAGGCCGTAAGCTTGTCCCAAATAATTCTTTTCTCTGGAATTATAGTTTTTAGTTTAGCGACAATTCTATCAGGCAAAGTAAGTATTACCTGTGGTGGTTTCTCACCAGCTGGTCTTTCCCCATCAATTCTAATCATATTAGCCCACGTATCTCCCAACCCCGGCACATCGTCTATTGTCCGAACCTGTTTCCATACATCTACGGGTAGGAGTACAGGGAATAACAAGTCAATGTCACTCAAGGTGAACACAGAGGACTGCAAAACGGACTCTATTTCTTTTAAACCCCGTCGGGTTTTTCCTGATATCGGGAACTGATTGTCTAATTGTGTTCACTTCCTGTCGTGAAAACGGGACGTGGACAAATTGCGATACATAATGTGCAGGGATATCCACAGCAGGGGCACCAGTCCCAGCGTTGGCTGGGATCTCAACTTTTGGGACAAAGGTCGGAGGAACCTCTCTCATAGGCAACTGAGATATAGGTACCTCCGGCCGCTTACTAAGCAACAGGGCCAGGTCGAGCGCTAAGACAGCTGTAGAACTATCGGGCGAAAAAGCCCTTTTACAAACCCCCAATAATTCTATGGGGCAACTAACCCTCTTTCTTACACACTCTTCTTGCAGGTGCTGTACCATCACCTGAATTACCTTTCTTTGCATTTCTACTGTATACTGACTATACGTGTCATATACTTCATCTGGCTGAATCGATGAATCCGAGATCCATCGAACCGCATCTTTAGTACAAATTCGTACTTCCTCAGGTGCCGAACTACGGCATGGAAGGAACCGTGTCTGTACATATATTCTATCGTCTTCGTCGTCCGTGACTTTTCAAAGTCTTTCCTAAACTCAAACAATTTTTGAACATGCCCATATACTTTCTGCTCTGTATCCCTCGAAAGTGCCAAAGCATTCAGATCTCTCACCCCTTGTGGAAAATCTGAATTTTGTAATCTACCCCACATCACACACAAATGAGTCCCCAAACCTTCGATAAAAATATTTTTCTCGGGAAAACTATTCAAATTAGATAATGTGGAAAAAACATTAACTTGATCACCTTTCTCCATGCAATGCTTAGCCCATGCAAACAATTCCTGTTTCTTATCTGCAGAAACAGTACTACGAGTCACAATCTTTGATCCTGCACCTGGATCGACTTCAGTCAATACGGGGCCACTCGGGAGCGGAGGTATAGGTAAATTTAATAAAGGTGCAACTATCGGTGTAGAAGGAAGGGGCGGTGCGATAGGTGGAGGAACAACAACCAGAGGACTAGGAACAATAGGTTGTACAGGGGGAACAGGAAGAACAACAGGAGCAACAACAGGAATGGGCAGAGCGCCCAAAATAGGAGCATACGGAGGTGGCGCTGAGGCATCAGGCCTGCGTTCATTTAATAACTTCTCGATAAATTCCTCAGAAACATGGAAATCTTTAGAGGGATAAATTTTCTGGATCCCGAGTGAAAAGGCTCTATCCATATTTTTAACTGATTCTGAACGCTTTTCTTGATCATATAATAATGCTTTTTCGGCTTTTGTTTTATGACGACGTGCATGTTTATCCCTACTTTTAAGCTGCTGTAATGCTTCTTTTTTCCAATTCTGTAACACATCAAAGGCTGCTGGTCTGGCCTTTTTCTTTAACAAGATCGATTCTAAGTATTCAATACGGGGGATCTCAAAACTACTTGATTGGCCACTGAAATTCGGAGGCATGTCTGGTCTGTCTGTGCCAAATATCATTAAATACTATACTTCCAATGCCATACTTACAGTACATAGTACACGCCGGCGACCCCTCCTGTGGTGCCGGGTGGCTAAATTCCAAGGATTGTCGATCGCTGCGGAACAGAGCCCTAAAGCAGCTAGACAATTTCCCAGGCATTTCACAAAAAATTGGTGTTACCTGGTCAATAATTGTGTCTGCAGATACAATACGCCAAATTCAAATTGTCAGGGTTAAATTAAGAGCCGGGTCACGACTGCACCTGACCAAACCTAAGGAGGACCGTACGGTTTATCAAAGAACTTACCTAACGAATTTTACCTTGTGTTTGGTGGTTTCGGCAAATCTGCCCGCCTCAAAATTTGGACCCTCGTCAAGATGCCGTGTCAGACCACACGACTATCGTCCAAGGATCGGATCGTGCAGCGCTGCCGAGGTATCGTGTCTCGATCGGTCGGGCCCGCAGAGTCACACCGTCCGATCCCGGTTCGATAGTCTGCGTCAACCTTCAATGATCCGACATCAATCTTGAGGGTCCCTATTAGGGCGCCAACTGTGAAAACAAAGAAATTGATATGAGGCCGGGAAGCCCAAAGGAAACACACCAACACAGGTTACAAAGAACATACAAAGTGCTTTATTCAAAAGCTACAACAATTACCAAAAAGTCAATTGACAAACGGATAGCTATTCGGCTCTCAGAGTAACAGAACGAACTTCAACGAGAGTTCACTGCGTTAGTGTGAGAGACCGTACATTGGGATACTCGTGCTTTTATACTTTTTATCCAACTCTGGCCAACCCCCTCGCGGGTTAACCATTCTTAGGACCAGGCCTAGGGTTCCTCGCCAGGTCAATCCCCTAATGTATGCATTTTGATCAGTTTCGCTGATACAGTTATTCATTTACACATAGGTCAGGGATAGGACAAGGTCTCAGTTCGCGACCCCAACAAGTGGCCTGTAGGCATATTATTTATTCATGTGTGCGGAGGTCACAACGGCCAGAAACCCACTCGAAATGTCATTCGGCCTCCATTTTGGTGTTCAGGGTGACTTCCACATTGCAAGAGAACCTAAAATGGCAGCTAAATCCAAGATGGCGATTTACACAGTACATTAAGGTCAAGACCTTGCCGCGGAATCTATTTACGCTACATGGGGATACAGGTACATAGCATATATAGGAGATACAGGTATGTACCATCTGCCAATCCAACCATTCCATCCGCTCCATCTGTTCCATCCACTCCATCCGTTCCATCCCCTCGATCCGTTCCATCCACTCAATCCGCTCCATCCACTCTATCTGAAGTGTTAATTAAGATAAAACATCTGAATTAAGTTAAATCTTCAAATAAACATACCTGCTCTCTAGGACTGGGTTCGTAATAAACCCCTCTAGATCCCTAGAAGTACATATTTGAGAGCAGCCGGTCACAAGGAAGAAAATCCAGAGACATTACAGCTTTGTTTAGGATCCCAAAACTTTATGCTACATAGGAACCAATCTCCCAAAATCAGCCAAAGCCTTGCATCACCATAACATCCCGACATATTCACTGATGTAAGTCGTTATATAGACAAGTGACGGAAGGCTGTGCGGTCATTGAATGGTTCCAGCGGTAATTACCATCATATTGAGGCTCTTTCGTGCCTTTTAAGGCCTTCCGGTAATAGCTCTATGCAACGCATATGAAAACATTAGTGGAAAGCTCTTGACATTATTTGATGTGGAGTAGTCCATATGGTCCCGCTATCGGTTCCTAGTGACAGCAAGGTCCCTGGGAGGACTGAGTGTTCCAAATATAGACATATATTACATGGCTGCAAAACTCGTCCTAATGTTGGACCTGGGGTGCAGGAAGGCCTGAGATGCAGTGATTTGAGTTGGAGCAGTGTGTTTCTAAATTTGCACTAAGGAAGATCCTATTTATCCCCATACAAGTCAGATGATGCACGGGCAACCAGATGCATCCTAAATTATTTGGAAAGGGCACACAGGATTGTATGTGTTAATGCCTATGAAGGCCATCTGGTCCTATTATTTGACAATTCTCATGGGCGAACTTCCCAAAACAGTTTTAAAGGCCCCTTGAACTTTCTGCATCAAGACTGCCCTGATATCTGCACAAATCTCCCTACAAGCTTCTAACCTCAAGAGACGTTCATGGCAGATGGAAAGATGCAAGGTGCATCGGATAACACAAAGGGCATCATTACAGATTTGGCAGTATTCTGGTGGTAAATCCATGGGAATACCGCCAAATGCATTTATCGCTAATGCCACTCGGTCTGGTGGAATTACCGCCGGATCACAAGTGGAAGTATGACAGTGCTAGTCCCCATTTATGGAGCCCACAGGACTCCATGGGGATTTTGGTGGAATTACCACCAAGAGGGGCCTGAGTACCTAAGCAGTAGACTACAAAAGGTACAAAATGCAGCAGCCAACCTGACACAGAAAAGATACAAACACGTCACCAGAGCCCATCGTAAAAAACATCCCTTAGCTACTGATCAAATGGAAAATTCACTTCAAAACCCTATGCATCGCCCACTGTGACTTCCATGCCAGGGGCCCGGAATCCACCACGAGGGAATTCACCCACTACCAACCATCGAGAACGCTTTTTTCAAGCAACAATGCTTTAGCAACAGCGCAAAGCTTCAACTAGACATGGCATGGAGGATCTTGCTTCTCCTTCCTCTCAAGCAAACTCTGCAACTCTCTGCCCAACCGATTCACACAGAAGAAGACCAGCTGGCCTTCAGAAAACAGCTACAAACCTGGCTATTTAAAGAACATCATGATAATAATGGCACCAAAAACTACTCAACTAACACCAGCACGAGACCGCGCCAAAACTTCAACCAACTTTGCACCCACGTGCAGCAATTTTGACACAATGGTAGAGCCCCCCTTTAAACTATATGAACATACCAGGAACCCACAGGCAACCCGTAGACAGAGACGATTGGAGAATGGATTAATTCGGGTGAGACGCCACACAATCGAAATGGAATTGAACAAACACTACCACAAATATTTGTTAGACTGCTCTAATAATTTTCCTGTATAGTGTCAATGAACTCAATCCTGGAATGTGCCCAACCATTCTGACCCCACTCCACCTACTCCTCTTTGTCTAAGACCCTCATTTTAGTGTCTTAACTGGCTAACCAATTCCCTCTAAAATATCATACTTAACACTACACACACAAATACCCCTGTAGGGTTACCGCCAGCCTTATCAGTTACCACATCAACATTAGTCAAACTCTGACAAACCTCACCACTTTAGCTCTACCACCCCTAAAACCACATCACTGGCTAACCTGACCCTGGACACTAAAATGTATCAGATCTTGGACTCTCTCCTCCAGAAAAACATATCTTCAAGTTTCACTGCCAAACACGTAGAACCAGAGCAGCACTCAGGGTTTGGGTACTTCCCACCTGCGTCCCATCACCACCAGAGGGTACCCATCTGCCTCTCCCTCTATTCCACTGCCAGCCCCTCTATTTCCTTATAAAGCCACATACTGCGAGGCCAGAGAAAATGGCAGCAGTGTGCCATGCAAGGTCACCTGATATTACATTACATACATCTGCAAAGGGCTGGGAGGATAGCTCAGGGGCAACGTGTTTGTTTTGGAAGACAAAGCAGAGGTTCAAATCATGATCCTGCACTTAGAGACTGGTCTCTGATATTAAGCGTGTTATAAAAATTAATTAATTAATTAATTAATTAAAAGAGCAGCCATTTTTAAAGGCAATTACAAACGGGGGTTTCATTAAATCTAACCAAGGACAGTTTTTGAAAGCCTCCTCCAAGTTAAAGCAGTATGGGCACATATTGCACCCAGTCTGCAGAGGTCTTTCAAAAACTGTACATGACGGGTCATTGTTTATCCTCGCTTAGACGACCTGCCAATCACAGCTCCTGCTTGTAATTTGCCTTTTAAAGCTCAATATTTCTTTCGTCTTGAGCGCCTCTGACCATTCCAGCCCTTTATTTGCAGCATTTTCAACCGTCTTGATCTTCTTAGCTTGAACCTCATAACACGTTTGCTAACTTTGATCTTGTTGAGCTCGGCACTCGAGTGGTCTCAGGATTAGAAAAGCTCGGGATAGGAGCCAAACTTGTAAGGCTACTTGATTGGGATGATAGCCTATTTAATATACTAACCATACTACAAATATCCACTTCCAGAGATATGCGCAAAAACATCATGCTTGGTGATCCATAGTAGGGCTGGAGGATAAGGGGATGGAGCAAGATATTGACCATGTTATACCCATTGGAACAGGCGTAGATCAGAGTGAACAAGCCATTTTACCATGAAAAGCTTGACAACGTTTGAGGGCACTCTTTCAGTGCTATAACGTTCTTTATGGCTGATGTAACATTTTTGATGCTTTACAGATTAATAATGCTAATTTGTATGCACGTTATTAGAACATGTAGAAAATGCAAAATATGATGTAATGCTTGCATTCTTTATGATACAGAAGTGCAAATGCACATGAATTATATATGTTATCATGTATTATTTAAAAAAAACAGCAGCCTACACGTTATTGTTAATTTAAAATGTTCCAGTACTTACGTTGTTTTAAAGCCAAAATAAACTGATATGGCCTTTTGAGAATGTGTTACTGGGGAATGTAAACTAGGGCTGTGTTGTATTTGAGTAACATAGGCTAAGCAGTGGCAGTCAGAAGAGGCCCAGTAAGCTCTGTATGGTGGCATAAATATGGGAGATTATTGTGATGGTGGAAATCTAAGTCACAATGAGCAATCACATCCATAATGCACTTAATATTATGGTCATTGATTATAGCTGGGAGAATTACTCGAGAACCTTCAAAGCAGACTCCCTGAAAGACATTTTCTTGTTGTAGTGGGGTTTTGTTGGAGGTTTAAACGTCCAGTGCGAAGGGAGTCACTTGAACATTACCAAAGGAGATAGTAGTGATTGAATCTAAAACTGTGTGGACGGGGGATTTATTTGGCAAGGCTCATTGTCTTACTCGCCTTGTGTTTCACTTTGTTGCCGTGTACCTCATGTGACGTTTAATTTGACAATGATGAACCTAGAATAAAGTTCTGGCAAAAAATAAAATGTGCCAAAAGGACTCACTCATTCAGTTAGTCACTCACTTTCACTCACTCGCCCTTTCAGTCAGTCACTTATCTGCTCAACTGCATAGATACCACTGTCCCTCATCAAATCCCTTTTCTGTCTTAAAAGTGAAGATAAACGCATACAACACTCCTTTCCTAGCAGATGTGCTGGCCATCCCAAAGTAAACTATTGAACAACTGAGCGTCCTCGGCCTACAGCACAAAGGATTATGTGTCCATCAAGCCTGAAAGCCATCTGGAGTATTCTGATTGGCTCCCAGAGGGTCATGCGATATCCTGCCTCCTTTGTTATTGTGTCTTTCCCAGGACGTCCAGCATGGATATCTGCATCTAGGGGCCAAAGGAAGCAAAGGGCAACTCCCTACGTGGCAGTGTTAGGGGCAGAAAGAGCCTAGGGCCATAGCCCCTGCTCAAGCCAGGACTAACATTCTTTTGGAAAACACCTCCTTGCCTCACTGATCTCACCAATCACCGGACTCTTGCTTCTACACAAAAGGATCCTCCGAACGCAGTGACTCTCCATTCATTGCATAACTGCTATTACCTCCAAGCACCAATGAGGCACACATTTTGGTTCTACTCTCTTTGGTCACCTATAGTCCCATTCTAGTTCAATTCAAAACGTATGCTTGCTCCTTCCAAGCCAACCTACGCCTCTTCCCTTGACTCTCTTCCACCTAGCCTTTCCCTCTTGGACTGAACCCATGCTTCACTGTCTTCACTCCCCTACTTCCTTTAGACTCCACCATTCACTTTGACTTTGGTCCTTCCTCGTCATACTCCCTGTTCTCCTCTTATGTTCCTGTAGCCTTCATCTAACATAATGCCTTATGTGAGTGCAGAATAACCTGAGAATGTTTAGTGTAATTAATAACATGATAAGGGCAGCTCTGTCTCTGAAAGTGAGGTCTGCTGTTCTGATCCCAATTTCATAATGCGTCATGCTAGAAAAGCATAATGCACACGTGATTTTGCTGAGATTGTCAACTGAAACTTCTGAGCAGCTGTCTTGCGGGTTGG
The DNA here is from genome assembly GCF_040938575.1 of Ambystoma mexicanum. NCBI lineage: Eukaryota > Metazoa > Chordata > Amphibia > Caudata > Ambystomatidae > Ambystoma > Ambystoma mexicanum. Next base: position 969,396,019 of record NC_090936.1, on the reverse strand, counting down.
CAACATGGCAGTTACAATGTGACATGTACATTCCTGCCAGCCACTATTGAAACCAAAGGTTCAGCATGCCATCTACCTTTAACTGTGGTCAATCCTGAGTCCAAATGAAATTATATCATTGTGGGCCCCAGTATTTGGTGGCAGATGGCAGGTCTACATATAAACCATGTCTGGTTATGACACAGCTATGCCCGGAACTTCAGAATTATACTGACCAAAACATATTTATGTTGTTTTATTATCCGTCTGGTTACTTGTGGCCTTGCTGGTCAGGGGCTCCTGTGCATTCACTGTCTGGGGTTGGTTTCCCCCAATACAAATCATTTGGGATTGACCACAGCAAAAGACTTTGTTTTTGCAGAGAAAGGATTGTCACCTCAAAGTACGATAGGAACTGCCTTCATGGGACAGGAAGAGGTACAGTGCTTGAAAGGGCAGGCTCTGCCAGGCCATGGCAATTTAAATCAGGGTGTTAAATAACAGTGATCTTTTGATGTAGCCTGGCAGAGAAAAAGGGCAGAATAGAGTAGCCCAGGAGAGGACTTTACAGTTAAAGAGGAGTTCCACCCTCTTGGATTTTCCAAGGCTCCCAAACTTCCTCTCTATAACCCCATTGCCTGCAGTAAAAGCACTCTGGGTATGACATCACCAGTTAAGAGTATTCCGAAAAAGCAGGCAAGATTGGACCCTTTACAGAAGGCTAGAAGGGAACCAATCTGTTTGGCTCTTTTGCCTACATGAGGCGGGGCGAGGATACTCCACTTATTTGTTTCATCTTTGGAAATGGAAAGAAGATGGATTCACCGGGAACTTTGTTGGGAATACAGTGTATGCCAAAATCTTCTTCCATAGAGGTGAAGACCAAAAGCTCGAAGGAAGAGTCCTGCCCTTCCCCCTAACCATCCCAAAGCAATATTTGGGTTAAATACTTGCTGGACAAGACCTACTGCATCTGCGACTACTGGTACCCAGGACCTGTTCACTGGGGTGATCATACCCTTCAAGGACTTATCTTGTCTTTGAAGAACCTGAAGGGAGTGCCGCCAAGCAGCAGCTCTGGACACCATTCTCAGCTTTGAACCGTTTTGCAAGCCAGCTGGACAAATTCAAGATACTTTTAGAGCAGCTGCAAGCCCTCAGAGCTGCCTTTCACACTTGATGCTTTTTCAAAACGATGTCAAGCCATCAAGCAGCTGACTCTACCCATTGCCTGCTAGCGTTTTTTTAAGCCGATCACATTGAAGAACCACATTGCATTGTGGGACCCTTTTTGAGCCGACTCACCCAATATTTAACACCGACTGGACTTATCACTGCCTGCTTTTTTCTGCTGAATTGAAGCCGGTTACTGCTGCAGGACTGCACCTCATTGTTGGACCATCTCGAACCAAATCAACTCTTTTAGTACTCGTGTTTCAGTGAGAATCACTGAATTGAAATCTCTCAATGCCTACTCAACCAATTTAAAGTGCCTAGAAGCCTGGCTTGGTGCTTTGGAAGACAAGTGGTCCTATCCCCAGATCAACCTTAAAAGACCAAATTGACTTGTAAAACTAAACTCTATCTTTTTAAAGACATCTTTAATAACATTGACAATTGCTGCTGAAATCATTACCTGTGCGTCCCTGTCTTTGTTCCAAAGTCTGCATTCTCTGTGTTTCCATTTATAGGGGTGAGTTATAGTGTTTTTGATTATTTTGTATTGTTAGACAAAAACACAGATGAGCAAAATAGGGTCCAACAATAGTTTGGACCCTTTTTTTATAGAAACTTGGCTGGACAACATTTTATTTTGGCACAACTGTGCTATTGTTGTTGGTCTACGTCTATACTAGCTCACACCCCTCCTAAAGAGTATTGCCTGGCTTGGCTTGATATACCATAAGAGGTGAAGGAGGTATATCTGTAGGGCTGTGCCTGTTTCGCATGTATGAATGGTATAACTGCTAGCTTAGCATTAGTGTGGGATGAGTAGGATTTCTATGCAGTAGTCATCCCTGTACTCCAACAACGAACTTGTCATTTTGTCACACCATGAACCTCATGCCTCAAACCCATTGCCCCCATTCTATCAGGAGTGCCAACCTCATCTATCCCCCTGTCTTACTGCCAGGGATGTTGCTAGATCTAGTAAAATATGGGGCTATGCTAATGTCGGGATTGTCGGGACTCAGGGCTAGCTAACCTTTTGGTTGTAGCCTCTGATCTTCTAACTGGGGCTACAAACAAAGGCCTGGGGCTATAGCCCCCACATTCCCCCTAGCAACGCCTCTGCCTACTGCACAACATCTGCTCCTCTCCCCACCTCCTATCATTCTTTCACTTTACCTCTAGACTGCAGAGTCCTCCTGAAACAAGTCTTCCTACAACTCATTACTTTGACTCTTTCCACCGTCAACGCATTTCTTGTTATCACAGGAACCTGGATCTCCCCTCATGACTCTGCTACATTAACAGATCTCCACACTGACTCTAGAATCTTCTCTCATTCTCCCAACCTGTCGCCAAGGCAGTGGAGTGTGGTTCCATATCAATAAAGTCAAAAAAGAAAACTGCCCCATGCACCCCTCTGACACAACCTCTTTCTCTTTTGAATATCCCACTATTCAACTCCTCCCTCCTACTACTCTTACTGTTCTGGTTCTTTATCCACACCCTGGCCCTCTCAATTCAGTCTTGCCTGACCGACCCGGCTCCTTGAGTCACTTCCCACCGACATCCCTCTTGTCATGCTGGCAGAATCCCAAGCCCTCCAGAGCCACTTGCCTTTAGCCTAACTCCTTCCTATCTGTCCACTCCCCCTTCTCCCCTACAACTAGCCTACTCACTCTGGGGGGGAACTCTCTTGACCTGGACTGCTTCCTCTACTGCACCTTCCTCCCCCTCTGATCTCTACATTGACCCAACTCCATTTTGATTACTTTAACATCCCAGTCCCTCCAACCTCTAATCCTCCCCAACCCTCTTCAATGACCAAAAGGAAATTCAATCAGGACTCTTTGCCACTTACCTTGATGATGTGAGAGCCTCTCTCCTGTCTCTCCCCTATTCATACCTCTTCCTTTGGTCCTGCTTTATGCACTTAGTACTCCCTTTAACCAACACTATCCTGCATGTACAATTACACCTTCCCATCTGCGTCCTCAGCCCCGGATCACCTCTGAGATTCAGACCCTCAAAACAAACATGCACTATGACGGGTGATGCTGGTACAAATCCTGGACCCCACCCTACTCCAGTCTAGAAAAATCCTCTCACTGCTTTATCCTTTGCACTAGACTCTTCCAAATCATCCTACTTTACAAAGCTAATCTCCGTCCTTCGCAATCACCCTTGAAAACTTTCATCTACCCTCCAATCCTTGCTCACACCTTGCAAGCGGATATATATTGCCTCCTCTCTCTCAGTTTATGACTTTGCTTAGTACTTTCCCTCTAAAATCTCTAACATTTGTGACGCTCTAACATCCCACCTCTCCCTCTCCCCCTTTCTACTACCGACTAGTTGTAGCCTATCTCTCCTACTGATTTATCACCCATCCTTTACAGCACTAACCCATCTTCCGCTCCAAACAACTTGTTTACTCCTCAAATGGTCATACATTTAGTCCCAATCACCTGCCTTTATTTCACTGAACTGTTTAACTCCCCCGGAACTCTGCTCTGCCTTTTTCAAATATGCACCATTTGAAGAAACCCTCTGCTGACCCAAAAGTCCCAGCAAACTATCACCTTGTTCCATCCTACACCCAAAGCTCTCGAGGGAGTGATCTTTAACCAGATCTGTAAATACCCTGAGTATAATAGACTTGGAGATCCACTTCCATTTGGTTCCTGTGAGGCATACTCCACTGGGACTGAACTCTTGAACGCGTCCAACATTCTCTCTGATGCTCCCCACTCCACAATATCTTCTATATTCCTCCTTTTGGACCTCCCTGTCAATGTTTGACACTGTCAACCACTCCTCTCTGCTCTTCACTCTCCAGGGACTTCAGTTTTGCAAATCTAACTGGCTCGCCACTTGTTCTCATTTGTGTCATTATACAGTCACCCTTCCTGGGAATGCCTCAACTATCTGTAAATAATGTCTGTTTACTAATAAATAAATACACATACTTCCCTCTCCAACCTGGACCTCTACAGTAATCAGGCCTCAGTCAAGTGTTTTTACTTCTATGACTACCTCTCTCGTCTACTCTTGTACAGTTATAGATGTTCGCCTCTGTATACTTCCTCTGCTCACTGCTTTGTGTTTTTTGCGGAATAGATCACAGAGTGACAAATGTGCCCAAAGCCCAGTGTCCTGGTGCCTGGTTATTCTACAACTCACATTGCTATGGGTTTGCCAGAGATCGCCTCAGTTGGCGCGATGCAGAGGTACGTTTGCCGTGATCCACAATTCTGAACTATTCAAAGACAGACATCACTAAAATGCTGCTTCTGGCTTGCTCCAGGTTAATCCAAGAGCAGATTTTCTGTGCAGACTCCTTTCAGACCGCGAGGTCCCATACGTTGCTATATCTGCTTATGTCTCAGTACAGTCTAATGGACATTTAGGCATGTTTTCTTTTTCCTCTAGGCCTCTTGAGCTCTGTGGCACTGTAACAGAGAGATCCAAGTTACGGTCATCTGGTCCTTGGGCAATCATGCACCCTGTGAGGCATATGCCTAAATGAGAGGAAATGGAGAGTTTGCCATAGTCAATGGGGTACAGACATGCTGCATGAAAGATTCATTTTTGGGCTCCGAATTACAGACAATGGTTTGTCAGTGTGACTTCAATGATACAATACAATGTCCTGGGTGACTTGAGAACACCTGGAAGAAGCGTGTAATTGATTTACATGAAAACGTCAATCAGAAATCCCACCCAGTGAAGCCCTGAATGAGAGTAACAATGTAGAAAGGTCAAAGGCAAGATATGTCAGCAGCCCCTCCCCCCACCAAAACCTGCTCTACATTGACCTTAATGCAAATGGAAGGCTTACTATTTCAGGTGCGGTAGAGAACCGAGAGGCAACACACTCCAAATATGAAACCTCAATCCAACAATGCTTTTGCCCAAAGATTTTAATGCATACAATGAAATATTTCAGTTAGATCGGGGGAGTAGGACACATATTAATCACAAACATTTTGTACAGAATACATAAAGTGTTGGTCCAGCTGTATAGGCTGGAATTAAATGCAGAACGACATGTATAATCCCTTACACAACCTAGGGATTTTAACAGACAAATAACATGTGTAAAAGGTACAGAATATGATACCCAATTGACAGTGTTGATAAATGTACACTATGTACAAAAAATAGGTAGTAGACACTAGTGTATCGGCCAAATTCATTGGCTCTTTGGTATGGCTGGCAAATTATCGGACTTCATCAGGACGGACAAACAGGTGGAATTTCGGGTGTCCTACGGTTCTCTGTCAAGAAATGACATGAGATGTATGGTTTAGAATGTGCATGGGTTCCAGTAACATTAGTATAATTTTAAAAGGCATATTAATGCAGCTTGAATATAGCAAAAATGATCTATCTGTAAGCTAAAGTATACCTAATCTAGTGCCATCATATTGACAATGATCTTTCATACATGATTTCGTTTTTATCAGTTCATGACTTATTATATCACTGGTGCAATGTGTGGAACAACAAAGGAGACCATAGCTGACAAACTATGGTACTTCTGTGTTTCCTGTGCTGATGTCCCTTTTTGGAATTGGGTAAATCATGTGGCTCTTGGTGTCTCAAATATGTGATCTATTTAGTATTGTACAATAGTGTCTGGTGACGTGTACCATATTTTAATGATAATCATACATTCAATGTGTGTAAAAATTAAATGTATGATTATCACACATTGCACCAGTGATATAATAAATCATGAACTGAAAAAACAAAATCACGCATGAAAGATCATTGTCATTATGATGCCACTAGATTAGGTACACTCATCCGCTCAACTAGAGGAAGCATAGGACAACTACCTTTCTGTTCATTATAGAGTGTTCGATACGATCAAAAATATAAATGATGTTTGTCTAAAAATGTGTACCCAATTCCAACAATGGGCATTAGCACATGAATCACAGACGTACCATGTTTAGTTAGCTATGGTCTCTTTTGTTTGCACACAATGCACCAGTGATAATACAAGTCATGAACTGATACAAACACGATCATGTATGAATGATCATTGGCAATATGATTGCACCAGATTGGGTATTTGCATCTGCTCAACTAGATGAGATATAGCACAACTACTTTTCTGGACAGTATAGTGTGTTTGATACTGTTGTATTGACAAGTGATGTTTTTCTAAAAATTAACTTTCTGTAATATGCTTGCAACACATTACACAATGTTTTTCCTTATGCTGAACATATGTGCGTATACCATTTTCACTGTACTTTATCAACAGATACCTGTTTTTTAAGGCTACGCACAACACACTGCACAACAGACTTGCAGCCCGCCAGCATCCAACACATGTTTCCCGATTTGCTTTTAAGCTGCACGGGCTACATTATGTTGGTTTTGTCTCGCCAATATTTAGTGTGAGTTTGGTCGAGAGAGACACACTAGGAATATACCACATCCTGCCTGCCGTTCTCTTAGGGATACAGAACGTAGGCACGTTGGCTTGGTAACAAGATGCCTTGATTCTACATTGTTTCAAGCGTCTGCATCGCTTTGAGCGAGCGCGGCTTTCAGACGACAAAATTGTATGCTATGCCACGTCACGCTGGCTGCCACGACTACAGTCATATTCCAAAATGGCCACGCCCAGTACAAAACTCCTGCGTTACCTAGGTAACGGGAGATGGCTGCAGATTCACGGCAGCTATACTCTGTGAGCTGCACGGCCGCAGTTTCAGCACTCACGACTTGCTACTAAGCTATTAAGGTAAGGATTTGTGATTAGCCACTGCCCAATCATCCAATACAGATGGATCTGCCACATCTTTACTAGCACGAGATCGCATCTCTCGATCTTTATGGGCATTTGGCAATGTCCGTTACACCAGCTATTTAAGCATGTTTGCCTGCTCTTTTCACCAAACGACACAGCGATAGATGTAACCTATATGAACAGCACCTCACACGGATAAAACCGTATGGTAGTGCAGCATTTTATAGACTTATCCGACTTCTCCACCCGCTCAGGCGGCCCTAGCCAACACACCAGCATATTCAGTTCATTCAAAAAGGTCACAGGGTGCCCTTAGACGACACGTGCACGCCTATTTTCATGTGCCTGTGTCCCCCCCACCCAGTAGCAGGATTTTAACAACCATTGCCCCACCCTTTCTACAGTACGTGGATGACGCTTAGATGCCACAACATACTCCAGGGAGTGATTATCTGACTTTGCCACAGAACCTCCGTACCAAATTCAATCAAGGGGCCTCCAGTCAAACAGTCAAAAGTAAGATTTTTCTTTTTGGCTCTTCTGTTCACCAGACAGAGAGCAAAATATAATTTTAATCACTAAATCATGGGTGGTCCTCTTCCTTCCTTCCATTATCCATCGGGACGGGACATTAAGATTAAACAGAAAAAACAAGACTACGCTTTTTCCAAGAATTTAAGCAGGAGAAGCACGACCAACGCATACCGTAGCATTATTGCACATACGGTAAGACCAGTGACCTTTAGCTCACAGATAGGTCATTTTTTCTATATTCAAGCTGCATTGATATGCCTTTTAAAATTATACTAATGTTACTGGAACACATGCACAATATAAACCATACATCTCATGTCATTTCTTAACAGAGACCCGGAGGACACCTGAAATTCCACTTGTTTGTCCGTCCTGATGAAGGCTGACCATTTGCCAGCCATACCAAAGAGCCTAAGAATTTGGCCGAAACACTAGTGTTGACTACCTATTATTTGTATATAGTGTACATTTCTCAACACTGTCAATTGCGTATCATATTCTGTACCTTTTGCACATGTTATTTGTCTGTTGAAATCCCTAGGTTGTGTAAGGGATTATACATGTTGTTCTGCATTTAATTCCAGCCAATACAGCTGGACCAACAATGTATGTATTCTGTACAAAATGTTTGGGATGAATATGTGTCCTAATCCACCGATCTAACTGAAAAATGTCATTTTATCCATTAAAATCTTTGGCCAAAGCATTGTTTTTGAGCCAACACTGTAACTAAGAGACATAGATACTTTTTTCAAGATCAGTGCAATGTATTTGTGTGGTTTCAGACACCCTGATCACTTGTTCATATCATTTTAAACCTACCTGGGTAGATCAGGGCCGAGCCAGGAGCAACCATTATTCTAATCGATAACGTTTTCAAGAAAGGGCTCATTAAGATGAACAACCACCCCAAAGGACTCGAAAAAGGGGAGAACTCCTGCTCAGTCAAACACTAATGGTTGGGTTATAGAGATCATAAAGAGGGAGGTTAAAATATTATAGGGATTTGGATAACTCAAGTGAGTATATCAAGGAATGGAATCATGTGAAGCGGAGTGTGGGTGGATATGTTCAGCTAAGTGGAGAGCAGTGTTTGAGTACCTCCTTGAGTTGCTTCTATTTGTTAAATCTCATTCATTATTATAGTGAAGAATGAAGGGTAGTGTGTAGACGCACACTACCAATAAGGATGATGGAGGAAACATTATCATCAGGCTTCTAGGCATCAGAGCACTGGGTGTTAGATATACAAGCTTTGATTGGGCGACATGGCGGACTGTGCAGGAGAATTGGGTAGGAGACATGATTGTGCAGCACCATTGCATTGCCTTAAACAATGGTGTTTCAGTAATGGTTCTAAGGTCAGACGGATAATGTAAGAGTGTTGTCACTGATGCATATACCTCGTTTTTTAGCAAACGACATATACAAGGAAAGTAAATTGTGTAGGGAGATGAGTTGTTGGTCACCCGTGAGGCCTGGGAATTAGTTGTCTGACTGTGAGACTAGAAAAGGAGCATTGTTTATTAGACAGGTGGCTGGTACAGGTTTATTGGTCTTGGGACACGCAGGATGGTGTATGCATTAGAGAATTTATTAGTGAGTATAAAGGGTGGTCAAAGATTACGGTATGCAAAGGATGAAGGTTGGGGGGCTCACCACTAATATGAAAATGTGGATTAGGCTGCAGGTGGCTAGTGAATGTGGCAATTAAGTCTGGACTCAGAGCTGGTTGGAGGCGCACTTATAGAGATGATGAGCCTCATTACAAGTTTGCTGGTCCGGGAACTATGGTACCGGTAAGCTTGCCAGTACCGTAGTTCCCGGACCGGCAAACTACGAGTTGTGCTCGCGGGTGCCTTTCTGCCCGCCAGGTCTGACCTGGCGGGCAGAGCAGCACCCGCGAGCACAGCATGTCGGATGCACTGACACCGTTCATAACGGTGCCGGTGCATCAGGCTTCAACATTCCCATTGAGCCCTATGGGTCTCAAATGAGAATGGGGAAGAATTTTTCCGGTAATTTGCCATTTTGGGGCGCCGGAAAAATAAAATACCTGCAGCAGCCTCGTGATGAGGCCTGATGTGTTTTTTTGATTCATAGAACCTGTCCCCTGTCCCTTCAACTCACAATGACCTCGAAGTGGTGTAGAAATGATGTACTCAATTCTGTTTGTAGAATATGTGGTGTAAATAAATAGTTTTGATGTGTAAGGCAAAATAATAAAAGCCCCTGTCCGAACTCACCAATTCTCTATTTATGAGTGACGTGACCTTCTCTCCTTATACATTTTAGCTTGACTGCCAGTCATATGGGAATGGCACACACCTGGCCTCCATAACACACTCCATGGAGGGCATCCTGATAAGAGATCTGATCAAAGCGCATCCCTGGAAGGAGAACATCTGGTTGGGACTCTATGACTCTTACAAGGTGACAGGAGAGAATGCAAATGAAGTCCTGCTAGGTTCATTGGGGCGCCAAATCACTCACCCCACGAGATTGTTCTGAATCGGCACAGAGTAGAGTGTCTATGGATAGAATGACACTGACAGCTCAGCCACACTCTGATTTCCAAACATAGGGATCAGCTGATGTGCCAAACTATGTTGCTTCATGATGGGTAACACAATAGGGTAGTAATAAAGATGAGTCCCCATACAGAAAAGCCATGGCACAGTCTTGTATCGTCAGCAGGAAAGGGTTTGCGTCAATTCTGAAGACTTTCAGAATCATGCAAGTTGTTCATAGGATGTTGATAGTGTTGGCCATATTGGAGAACAGATATACCATGTAGGACACATTTCTAGATCTATTGGAGAAGCTTCTGAGTATTGGGGTAGGACATGACCCAAAGGTTCCATTCGGGAGAACAAAGCTCCTTCTTGCCTGCGGTACATAACAGCCAGTACCAAGTAAGCACGTTAGTCGTGCCCACTCTCCCCCCAGGGCCACTACAGTTTATATAATAGTATTTAAGCCACTGTACAACCCGAAGCTCCTGATCTCTGCACAGAGATAGGCACCCAAGTAGTCCCCAGAAGGCAATATGGTTTCCTCACCAACTGGGCTAGGATATGAACTGTTTGAAAATAAGGATACGAGAGCAGGGCCTTCGTCATTTCCCTTGGACTTAGCGAGAATGAGCGAGGAAGGCTGTCATCCCCTTATCATCATCCCTATTGGTTAATTCCCAAACTCACTATTGTTGTAATCACAGGGACAAGTCGTCAGTATTGTGGACATTACTAACACTGGTTATTTTGTTTTTTTCAGAATAGCTCCTGGAAGTGGGTTGACGGAGTTGACTTTCAGTACAAAGCATGGAACCTGGGGGCAGCCAGCAAAGGGGAAGATGAACACTGTGTGCTTCTTCTTGCTTCCAGAGGTACAAACACAGGTGCAGATGTGGCACAAGGGCTGAGACAGCAGCAATTCAGCAAGCAACTAACCCCAGGAGAACGTAGATGAAGTGAAGGAGTGTGCAGTGATGGGGCAAACGAATGTTCATTACAGTAGTCTCCTGTGAATGCCAGGCAGAGTCTAGCAGCAGAAGAGTGGAATAACAAGAAAGTTCAAAGACTCATGAAGGGACAAAGGGCCATAGAGTGAAGAATGCATGGGAGTTACGAGCGATTACCGGGGCAAACTGTGTAGCCAGGGATATATTTCTTAATTTGGATGTCTGTCAAAATTTCACGTTGATTGGCATCCAATTTAAAGTGATTGACAGCCTGTGGACTAATCTAGAGAGGGATCCACAACACACACATATATATATATATATATATATATATATATATATATATATATATATATATATATATATATAGTAAGGAAGCTATAAAAAGAATGTGAGTTCAGCACGAGCATCTCTGTATTGAAGCATAAGGTTGTCATAGACAGTCGTGTCTAGCCACGGATAGCTCTGTATAGAGTGGGGTTGATGTGAGACCAGCAGAAATTCAGCAGAGGAAGATAGCATCCAATCTCTTGCCATTCACTCTGGACAGCTAGGGATGGATGGGGATATCAGATGGATTGATAGAAGGGGATAACAGATGGATGGATGCGGATATCAGATGGATAGATGTAGGGTTGGATGGATCAATGGGTAGGGCTATCAGGTGGATGGATGGATGGATGGATGAATGGACAAGGAGCAGGTGGATAGATGGCATGCTGTTAGACCTGCACACACCCTTATCAAAATGTAGTTTATTCTACCCTAATTCCTGGGTGGGAGTCAGCCCAGCTCCCTGCTAAACTTGGGAGTGTATGGCTATTCTCGGAGTGGGAAAAAGAGAATCAGTTGCCCCCAACATTGCTAATGTGCATCCCATTTGTTTCCTGCCCTCAGGCTATAGGTTCTGGACTAATGTCTCCTGCACGCGTTCTGTGCAGTACTTGTGCAAGTACAAGATATAACCAGAGCTTGCAGATGCCCTGAAGAACGCCACCAGCAGTGGACTTAAGCGAGAACTACTAGTGCTCTGTGATGTGTCAGCTACAGGATGAAAGACATATATTGATTGTATTCAGTGATTCATATTAAACTGATGATTTCCCAGAGAAGGTATCTTGTGAAACATGGTATAGACTGAGAGTCTGAGACCCCAGAGAAGATATTGTGGACGGCATGACATAGGCAGGGTACTTGAGGCACCAGAGAAGGTATCATGTGAGGCATGGCATAGAGGGAGTGTGACCGCAGAAATGGTGTCATCTGAGGAATGAGATAGAACAAGCGAATTCAACAACACAAAAGTTCCCCTGTGAGGCATGGCATTGAAAGAAAGGTTTAGGCCCAGAGAAGGTATTAAGTGAGGCATGCCATAGCCAGATAGAGTGAGATGCTGGAGGAGGTATCGTTTGAGGCCGAGTATCCAAAGAAATGTTTAAGACAACAGATGGTATTTTGTTGGGGCTGATATAGACAGAGAGCCTGATATCACAGTGACATTAGTTTGTGGGGCAAGGCATAGATAGAGAGCCAGAGACGACAAAGGAGGGTATCCTGGGAGGCATGTCATTGACAGAGGGCTTGAGATTCCCCAAACGGTATCATATAAGGCATGGCAAAGAGAGGATTAGGAACTAGACTAGGTAGCATGTGAGGTTTTGTCTCTACAGCTTGCCTGAAATCTGACAAAATATATAATGTGAGACATTGGGTAGACATGGAGGTTTAGGGCCAGATAATTTCCTATAGGAGCAACTGTCTTGAGTTTGACTCTGCCACCCGCTTTAACTGGACTTTGGCAAGACCCAGCCTGCCATGGCTAATCCCATTTTACTTGTGAGGGCTTCTGGATGCTTGGCATTGGATAAAGCATGTCTGTTTGACTGTCATTCTTAGCTATTCTTATGCCATGGCATGTGATAACAGGGCCACAAGCCAGCTGAGCAAAGACAGAAATGAATTGGAAGAAATCCGACACAAGTTTTGTGTTTATCACAAGCCATTCCATTTTCTGAAACCGATATTAAAACGCTTTACCATAAAAAGAAATAGTAATTCATATTTTTAGATTATGAATATTTTCCCATGGTATGCTGTAAATCATTAATACTGGGCAATCAATACCTGTGAAAAAGTAACAGCGAATTAGCAATCTTTGTACCAATAAAGAATAAGTATGATATTGTCTCTGTGTGTCCTTGTCATTGTGTATGGCACACAAACATACCACAAACAAAAAAAGATTATACGAAGATAGTAAAAACTACTTCCTCAAGCATTGTGTTTTCAAAATTATCTTTTAATTGGGATCTATGTGAAAATACCGAATCCTTTACTGTGAAGCCTGAAAATCCTGACCTTTTGTTCACGTTTTCACATAAATAAATGCCTGGGGAGACTCCCCTTACCTCCCACAAACCCCATTCCCAATTAATACCCATACCCCACTTACCATCTATATTTGTGCGATAAACAAAATGAAAAAAGTGAAACAATTCATCAACAAAAAACGCTCAATTTTCGGATTCGAAGTAATTTGCAACATTTTTGCAAATAGTGTCAGCTTATTTGGTTTCTCATATCATGTTGTCATTGGGAACAGCATGCTCTGAACCCCGCTACCAGCAACCTTGATTTGACCTACTCAGTGTTAGTTTGTACTCGTATAAAGACTACATTTCAACCGATTGCCCTGGAAAGTCAACATATCATTTCTTTTAAAAAGGCATACACATTACAGTCCTATAACGTATACAGATACAATTAATGTATGGGGCAGATTGAATCATATCAGGCAGTGACACCTAAAAATGGTAGGGCTGAAGTACTGTTGGTTACATATCAGGATCATCTCTAAAATCATAGCATGGTTGTGGTAGTGACCGGCACACCTCGGAAACCTTATATTTCCAATGATTATTCCTATTTTAAGCTGCACTAAAAGGCATCAATTATTTGCAATAAAATACGTGTGCAGGTTTAATAATTACATATTTTGCTTTATTCCTAATTAAACGTATTTGATTGCAATTTTGTATTATTATTTTCAATGCGACTTAAATTTGCTGGCTTCTAAATCATAACACACATGACATCTAGCATATGTTTGTTAAGTTCATAAAGCATGCATAAAAGGAGAGAGAAAAATTATTCATCATTAATGAGAATGCCATTTTTTGTAAACAACTGCATAATTACCTTTTTTAAAACAATTAAGTTAATATTGTATACACATTTGATAACAGCGATAGACAAAGATGTTTTGTTTCCTGAAAGTAGGCGAAGTCAAAAAATATGGTTATAAAGCCAGTTTTCATCATGAACAAAGTCTGGAAACAGTGTGCTTCTCAGGCTACACAGAGATGGGAATCTGATTAGCAGGTGATTAAGTGATTCAATTTCGTCTGCTTTTTTACAAAATGAACACATTCCAGATGATGTGTTAGATTTGTCACGAATGAACAGATTTGACCAGTTATTACTAAATTCATTTGAAATCACAGGAATTGATTGCACTGATATCCATTTTGAAACTGCTGCAAATATTTTGGCATGCTTCCCAAACTCTTTTCTCCTACAGTGCAGTTCTCATAAAGCTTATATTTTCTGGTAGTGTGTATGGTATCACACCAATCACAATCAAAAAGCTATATTGTGACTGCAAAAGGATTCTCCACCAATAGGGAGTTTGATGTACCTAAGTTAACTAAAATGTCTTCACAGGTTTGTTTGAATTTATGTAAAGGCTCAGACAAGTGGTCACTCATCAATTTGTTAAGGTCATGGAATAGGGTATGTGTGGAAGGAACTTGTATACATCTGTGTAGCCTTTTCCATTGTAACCATCCCTTTAGTAAATGTAAGGTCAATTCTTACATAATGACAGAGATCGGTACAGCCTGTGGGAGATTGACAGGCCGATTCATGGAATAATTAGCGCGGCGCAAGTGGCCAAAAACGTGCGATTTGCAGTGGAATAGCGAAAATCGCAGTGCAAGTGCGAAAATCGCACGAAAAGCAGCGCACATCGATTCATGGAAGGCCGTGCGCGAGAAAACCATCGGATGTGCGCTAAAAAAGTGCGCGGCGCACGTTGTCGCACAGGCCATCTAACGGCGTGCGCCAGGTCACAGCGAAAATCGCACAGGCCACAGCGAAAATCGCACATAGCGCGGCGCACACAACAAAAGTAGGCGGAACACGGGGCATAACATTCGGAATGGGGAACAACTTGCCAAAATGTGGGCGTCACGGGGGAAGTACAGGGTGCAAGTGCGCGGAACGCCCACACGCTCGCCTACAACACGTATTCATGGAATCGAATAGGGCAAAAAAGCGCACGGTCAAACCAGCGCACAGGCACAAACACGATCGCCACAAGAAAGCAGGCGGTAGCGTCTCAGCGCCTGTAATAAATGTGCGCCAAAAGGTGCGCCAACAAATAGCACCTATATACAGCCATGATGAATGTACTATACTGTGGCCCTCCAGGACAAATGACGTGCAAAGGGGTACCCACAAACACGGACACCCGCTGACTGAAAAATAACGTGTGCGTGTATTCCGGGGTGCGCGGGAACTTTCACACGCGATTTGGCTGGGTACGTGGAACTCAGGGGTGCGCGGGAAGTCCCATACGCGATTTGGCTGGGTACGTGGATCTCAGGGGTGCGCGGGAAGTTCCACACGCGATTTGGCAGGGTACGTGCGCGGGAATTCACACACACGACTTGGCTGGGTACGTGGATCTCAGGGGTGCGCGGGAAGTCCCACACGCGATTTGGCTGGGTACGTGGATCTCAGGGGTGCGCGGGAAGTCTCACACGCGATTTGGCAGGGTACGTGGATTTCAGGGGTGCGCGGGAAGTTCCACACGCGATTTGGCCGGGTACGTGCGCGGGAATTTACACAGGCGATTTGGCTGGGTACGTGGATCTCAGGGGTGCGCGGGAAGTCCCACACGCGATTTGGCTGGGTACGTGGATCTCAGGGGTGCGCGGGAAGTCTCACACACGATTTGGCAGGGTACGTGGATTTCAGGGGTGCGCGGGAAGTCCCACACGCGATTTGGCTGGGTACGTGGATCTCAGGGGTGCGCGGGAAGTCTCACACGCGATTTGGCAGGGTACGTGGATTTCAGGGGTGCGCGGGAAGTTCCACATGGGATTTGGCCGGGTACGTGCGCGGGAATTTACACACGCGATTTGGCTGGGTACGTGGATCTCAGGGGTGCGCGGGAAGTCTCACACGCGATTTGGCAGGGTACGTGCGCGGGAATTCACACACGCGACTTGGCTGGGTACGTGGATCTCAGGGGTGCGCGGGAAGTCCCACACGCGATTTGACAGGGTACATGGATTTCAGGGGTGCGTGGGAAGTTACACACGCGATTTGGCCGGGTACGTGTGCGGGGATTTACACACGCGATTTGGCTGGGTACGTGGATCACAGGGGTGCGCGGGAAGTCTCACACGCGATTTGGCTGGGTACGTGTATTTCAGGGGTACGCGGGAAATTCTACACGCGATTTGGCTGTGTGCTCCCAGGTATTCCCTGTACACCCTCCACGGGCCCTGCAGGCAGCAGACACCACAGGGGACTACCCTGCACACATGCTCATGTCACCCAGCACTCCCACCCCCCAGCAGTGCAGGGGCAGCCTCCACCAGGCCCCCACTCATGGCCCCTATCACCCCCACCCCCCAGCAGTGCAGGGCAGCCTCCACCAGGCCCCCACTCATGTCTCCCACCACCCCCACCCCCCAGCCACCATGGGCAGCCCCCACCAGGCCCCCACTCATGTCCCCCTGCACCCCCACCCCCCAGCAGTGCAGGGGCAGCACCACCAGGCCCCCACTCATGTCCAACTCATGTCTCCCACCACCCCCACCCCCCCATTCACCATGGGCATCCCCCACCAGGCCCCCACTCATGTCCCCCTGCACCCCCACCCCCCAGCATCCAGGGGCACCCTCCACCAGGCCCCCACTCATGGCCCTTATCACCCCCACCCCCCAGCAGTGCAGGGGCAGCCTCCACCAGGCCCCCACTCATGTCTCCGACCACCCCCACCCCCCAGCCACCATGGGCATCCCCCACCAGGCCCCCACTCATGTCTCCCACCCACCCCCACCCCCCAGCCACCATGGGCAGCCCCACCAGGTCCCCACTCATGTCTCCCACCACCCCCACCCCCCCAGCAGTGTGGGGCACCCTCCACCAGGCCACCACCCATGTCTCTCACCACCCCCACCCCCCCAGCCACCATGGGCATCCCCCACTCATGTCTCCCACCACCCCCACCCCCCAGCAGTGCAGGGGCAGCACCACCAGGCCCCCACTCATGTCCAACTCATGTCTCCCACCACCCCCACCCCCCCAGCCACCATGGGCATCCCCCACCAGGCCCCCACACATGTCCCCCTGCACCCCCACCCCCCAGCATCCAGGGGCACCCTCCACCAGGCCCCCACTCATGGCCCCTATCACCCCCACCCCCCAGCAGTGCAGGGGCAGCCTCCACCAGGCCCCCACTCATGTCTCCCACCACCCCCACCCCCAGCAGTGCAGGGGCAGCACCACCAGGCCCCCACTCATGTCTCCCACCACCCCCACCCCCCCAGCAGTTTGGGGCACCCTCCACCAGGCCCCCACTCATGTCCCCCTGCACCCCCACCCCCCAGCAGTGTGGGGCACCCTCCACCAGGCCCCCACTCATGTCCCCCTGCACCCCCACCCCCCAGCATCCAGGGGCACCCTCCACCAGGCCCCCACTCATGGCCCCTATCACCTCCCAGCAGTGCAGTGGCAGCCTCCACCAGGCCCCCACTCATGTCTCCCACCACCCCCACCCCCCAGCAGTGCAGGGGCAGCACCACCAGGCCCCCACTCATGTCTCCCACCACCCCCACCCCCCCAACAGTGTGGGGCACCCTCCACCAGGCCCCCACTCATGTCCCCCTGCACCCCCCCAGCATCCAGGGGCACCCTCCACCAGGCCCCCACTCATGGCCCCTATCACCTCCACCCCCCAGCAGTGCAGGGGCAGCCTCTACCAGGCCCCCACTCATGGCCCCTATCACCCCCACCCCCCAGCAGTGCAGGGGCAGCCTCCACCAGGCCCCCACTTATGGCCCCTATCACCCCCACCCCCCAGCAGTGCAGGGGCAGCCTCCACCAGGCCCCCACTCATGGCCCCTATCACCCCCACCCCCCAGCAGTGCAGGGGCAGCCTCCACCAGGCCCCCACCCATGTCTCCCACCACCCCCACCCCCAGCCACCATGGGCATCCCCCACCAGGCCCCCACTCATGTCCCCCTGAACCCCCACTCCCCAGCATCCAGGGGCACCCTCCACCAGGCCCCCACTCATGGCCCCTATCACCCCCACCCCCCAGCCACCATGGGCAGCCCCCACCAGGCCCCCACTCATGTCCCACTGCACCCCCACCCACCAGCAGTGCAGGGGCAGCACCACCAGGCCCCCACTCATGTCCAACTCATGTCTCCCACCACCCCCACCTCCCCAGCCACCATGGGCATCCCCCACCAGGCCCCCACTCATGGCCCTTATCACCCCCACCCCCCAGCAGTGCAGGGGCAGCCTCCACCAGACCCCCACTCATGTCTCCCACCACCCCCACCCCCCAGCCACCATGGGCATCCGCCACCAGGCCCCCATTCATGTCTCCCACCCACCCCCACCCCCCAGCCACCATGGGCAGCCCCACCAGGCCCCCACTCATGTCTCCCACCACCCCCACCCCCCCAGCAGTGTGGGGCACCCTCCACCAGGCCACCACCCATGTCTCCCACCACCCCACCCCCCCAGCCACCATGGGCATCCCCCACTCATGTCTCCCACCACCCCACCCCCCAGCAGTGCAGGGGCAGCACCACCAGGCCCCCACTCATGTCCAACTCATGTCTATCACCACCCCTACCCCCCCAGCCACCATGGGCATCCCCCACCAGGACCCACACATGTCCCCTTGCACCCCCAGCATCCAGGGGCACCCTCCACCAGGCCCCCACTCATGGCCCCTATCACCCCCACCCCCCAGCAGTGCAGGGGCAGCCTCCACCAGGCCCCCGCTCATGTCTCCCACCACCCCCACCCCCCAGCAGTGCAGGGGCAGCACCACCAGGCCCCCACTCATGTCTCCCACCACCCCCATCCCCCAGCAGTGTGGGGCACCCTCCACCAGGCCCCCACTCATGTCCCCCTGCACCCCACCCCCCAGCATCCAGGGGCACCCTCCACCAGGCCCCCACTCATGGCCCCTATCACCCCCACCCCCCAGCAGTGCAGGGGCAGCCTCCACCAGGCCCCCACTCATGGCCCCTATCACCCCCACCCCCCAGCAGTGCAGGGGCAGCCTCCACCAGGCCCCCACCCATGTCTCCCACCACCCCCACCCCCAGCCACCATGGGCATCCCCCACCAGGCCCCCACTCATGTCCCCCTGCACCCCCACCCCCGAGCAGTGCAGGGGCAGCACCACCAGGCCCCCACTCATTTCCAACTCATGTCTCCCACCACCCCCACCCCCCCAGCCACCATGGGCATCCCCCACCAGGACCCACACATGTCCCCCTGCACCCCCACCCCCCAGCATCCAGGGGCACCCTCCACCAGGCCCCCACTCATGGCCCCTATCACCCCCACCCCCCAGCAGTGCAGGGGCAGCCTCCACCAGGCCCCCACTCATGTCTCCCACCACCCCCACCCCCCAGCAGTGCAGGGGCAGCACCACCAGGCCCCCACTCATGTCTCCCACCACCCCCACCCCCCAGCAGTGTGGGGCACCCTCCACCAGGCCCCCACTCATGTCCCCCTGCACCCCCACCCCCCAGCATCCAGGGGCACACTCCACCAGGCCCCCACTCATGGCCCCTATCACCCCCACCCCCCAGCAGTGCAGGGGCAGCCTCCACCAGGCCCCCACTCATGGCCCCTATCACCCCCACCCCCCAGCAGTGCAGGGGCAGCCTCCACCAGGCCCCCACTCATGGCCCCTATCACCCCCACCCCCCAGCAGTGCAGGGGAAGCCTCCACCAGGCCCCCACTCAGGGCCCCTATCACCCCACCCCCCAGCAGTGCAGGGGCAGCCTCCACCAGGCCCCCACCCATGTCTCCCACCACCCCCACCCTCCAGCCACCATGGGCATCCCCCACCAGGCCCCCACTCATGTCCCCTTGCACCCCCACCCCCCAGCATCCAGGGGCACCCTCCACCAGGCCCCCACTCATGGCCCCTATCACCCCCACCCCCCAGCAGTGCAGGGGCAGCCTCCACCAGGCCCCCACTCATGTCTCCCACCACCCCCACCCCCCCAGCAGTGCAGGGGCAGCACCACCAGGCCCCCACCCATGTCTCCCACCACCCCCACCCCCCAGCCACCATGGGCATCCCCCACCAGGCCCCCACTCATGTCCCCCTGCACCCCCACCCCACAGCATCCAGGGGCACCCTCCACCAGGCCCCCACTCATGGCCCCTATCACCCCCACCCCCCAGCAGTGCAGGGGCAGCCTCCACCAGGCCCCCACTCATGTCTCCCACCACCCCCACCCCCCAGCAGTGCAGGGGCAGCCTCCACCAGGCCCCCACTCATGGCCCCTATCACCCCCACCCCCCAGCAGTGCAGGGGCAGCCTCCACCAGGCCCCCACTCATGGCCCCTATCACCCCCACCCCCCAGCAGTACAGGGGCAGCCTCCACCAGGCCCCCACCCATGTCTCCCACCACCCACACCCCCCAGCCACCATGGGCATCCCCCACCAGGCCCCCACTCATGTCCCCCTGCACTCCCACCCCCCAGCATCCAGGGGCACCCTCCACCAGGCCCCCACTCATGGCCCCTATCACCCCCACCCCCTAGCATCCAGGGGCACCCTCCACCAGGCCCCCACTCATGTCTCCCACCACCCCCACCCCCCAGCATTCAGGGGCACCCTCCACCAGGCCCCCACTCATGGCCCCTATCACCCCCACCCCCCAGCAGTGCAGGGGCAGCCTCCACCAGGCCCCCACTCATCTCTCCCACCACCCCCACCCCCCAGCAGTGCAGGGGCAGCACCACCAGGCCCCCACTCATGTCTCCCACCACCCCCACCCCCCAGCATTCAGGGGCACCCTCCACCAGGCCCCCACTCATGGCCCCTATCACCCCCACCCCCCAGCAGTGCAGGGGCAGCCTCCACCAGGCCCCCACTCATGGCCCCTATCACCCCCACCCCCCAGCAGTGCAGGGGCAGCCTCCACCAGGCCCCCACTCATGGCCCCTATCACCCCCACCCCCCAGCAGTGCAGGGGCAGCCTCCACCAGGCCCCCACTCATGGCCCCTATCACCCCCACCCCCCAGCAGTGCAGGGGCAGCCTCCACCAGGCCCCCACCCATGTCTCCCACCACCCCCACCCCCCAACCACCATGGGCATCCCCCACCAGGCCCCCACTCATATCCCCCTGCACCCCCACCCCCCAGCCACCATGGGCATCCCACACCAGGCCCCCACTCATGTCTCCCACCACCCCCACCCCCCAGCAGTGCAGGGGCAGCACCACCAGGCCCCCACTCATGTCTCCCACCACCCCCACCCCCCCAGCAGTGTGGGGCACCGTCCACCAGGCCCCCACTCATGTCCCCCTGCACCCCCACCCCCCAGCATCCAGGGTCACCCCCCACCAGGCCCCCACTCATGGCCCCTATCACCCCCACCCCCCAGCAGTGCAGGGGCAGCCTCCACCAGGCCCCCACCCATGTCTCCCACCACCCCCACCCCCCAGCCACCATGGACATCCCCCACCAGGCCCCCACTCATGTCCCCTTGCACCCCCACCCCCCAGCATCCAGGGGCACCCTCCACCAGGCCCCCACTCATGGCCCCTTTCACCCCCACCGCCCAGCAGTGCAGGGGCAGCCTCCACCAGGCCCCCACTCATGTCTCCCACCATCCCCACCCCCCAGCAGTGCAGGGGCAGCCTCCACCAGGCCCCCACTCATGGCCCCTATCACCCCCACCCCCAGCAGTGCAGGGGCAGCCTCCACCAGGCCCCCACTCATGGCCCCTATCACCCCCACCCCCAGCAGTGCAGGGGCAGCCTCCACCAGGCCCCCACCCATGTCTACCACCACCCCCACCCCCCAGCCACCATGGGCATCCCCCACCAGGCCCCCACTCATGTCCCCCTGCACCCCCACCCCCCAGCATCCAGGGGCACCCTCCACCAGGCCCCCACTCATGGCCCCTATCACCCCCACCCCCCAGCATCCAGGGGCACCCTCCACCAGGCCCCCACTCATGGCCCCTATCACCCCCACCCCCCAGCAGTGCAGGGGCAGCCTCCACCAGGCCCCCACTCATGGCCCCTATCACCCCCACCCCCCAGCAGTGCAGGGGCAGCCTCCACCAGGCCCCCACTCATGGCCCCTATCACCCCCACCCCCCAGCAGTGCAGGGTCAGCCTCCACCAGGCCCCCAGCCATGTCTCCCACCACCCCCACCCCCAAGCCACCATGGGCATCCCCCATCAGGCCCCCACTCATGTCCCCCTGCACCCCCACCCCCCAGCCACCATGGGCATCCCCCACCAGGCCCCCACTCATGTCTCCCACCACCCCCACCCCCCAGCAGTGCAGGGGCAGCACCACCAGGCCCCCACTCATGTCTCCCACCACCCCCACCCCCCTAGCAGTGTGGGGCACCCTCCACCAGGCCCCCACTCATGTCCCCCTGCACCCCCAGCCCCCAGCATCCAAGGGCACCCTCCACCAGGCCCCCACTCATGGCCCCTATCACCCCCACTCCCCAGCAGTGCAGGGGCAGCCTCCACCAGGCCCCCACCCATGTCTCCCACCACCCCCACCCCCCAGCCACCATGGGCATCCCCAACCAGGCCCCCACTCATGTCTCCCACCACCCCCACCCCCCAGAAGTGCAGGGGCAGCACCACCAGGCCCCCACTCATGTCTCCCACCACCCCCACCCCCCCAGCAGTGTGGGGCACCCTCCACCAGGCCCCCACTCATGTCCCCCTGCACCCCCACCCTCCAGCATCCAGGGGCACCCTCCACCAGGCCCCCACTCATGGCCCCTATCACCCCCACCCCCCAGCAGTGCAGAGGCAGCCTCCACCAGGCCCCCACCCATGTCTACCACCACCCCCACCCGCCAGCCACCATGGCCATCCCCCACCAGGCCCCCACTCATGTCCCCCTGCACCCAGGTCCTCACAATCCCCAATCATGTGCGTTATGGTCAGCCTCCACAGCCAAAAGGCCCTACCAAGTAACCCATTCACCCACATGGAAATGGAAATTACATGTTACACCCCCAATGTTCATAAAGCAAATGAACCCATGTCCATCACACACAATGGTTGCAATTGAATGGGAAAACACCCAACATGACATGCATGAAACCAATGAGATGATACCACACAGTGAAGTATGAAAACAAAATTGTATTAAAAAAAATTGAATGCAAATGAAATGAAACAAACTACAATGGCAATGAAAAAAAGATAAGCTGCATGTCCGTCCCAAAAAATCAAAACTACAAATCCAAATCCAAAAAAATGTTGTTCTAAGTCACATTAAAAATAAAATCAATCCGAGAGAGAAAAATAAATGCAAAGACCATTGCTCCATGGAGAATAAATTAAAAAAAAAAAAAAAAAACAATCCAATGAAGAACTATGTACAAAACATCCAAGGGTCCATGAGCACAACTGAACAAAGGAAACCTACAAAAAACCCTAACTAAAATCCAACTATATACAAAAAGTGGAGCAGTGTCCGTCGACTCCAAATCATAAGAAGAAACAAAGGAAACCTAAAACTAAAGAACTATATACAAAGGCAGCGGGCAAGTCCAGCGGCTCACTCCGTGGTGTTCCGGGCAAGGGCATCATCAAACTCCTCGTCTATGTCCCGGAGGCGGTCCTGTTCCATGGCCCCGAGGGTCCGCAGGGACGACGCCATCTGCTCCTCCAACCCCCTGCGGATTGCCTCGAGGCACTCGGTCCGCCTCAGGGCCCTCCGCATCGAGTTCTCCGCCCTGACCATCGTGAGCCGCGCCTCTTCCGCCCGCCGCCGCTCCGCACCTATCTGCTGGCCCAATCGCAGCCACACGGAAGACACTTCCTGTCCTGGGTCCTCCTGCCCTCCGGCCGATGCCTGCCCCTCCGATGTTGATGGCCCCGAGCCATGATGCCTCCCACGTTGACTCTGCTGCTGCCTCCGACGCAACTGCCTCTGCCAGCACGACGGCATCCAGGCTGATGGAATCCACCGACGCCGTCGTGCACGTGCCCTGCCTGATGATGCCGGCACATCCTCCATCTGCTGGGGTACAGTTGCTGTGGTGTCCACCCCTGCTGGACCTCCGACTCCCGACTGTGGCAGGAATGGGATCCCCACCGAGCTGGCTGCATTGGTCAGGGCAGGTCCACAGGGGGCCCTGGTGGCATCTGGGCCGGAAGACGGCAAGGAGAACGACCGGCGTATAGCCTCCCCAGAGGAGGAGAGGGCCGCCAGATTGGCAGACACATGCAGGAAACCCCCGAACATGGAAGATCCCAATTGGGCCACGTCGGCACGGTGCTCTTCGTGATGATGTGCGTGCTCCTCCCGGGAAGCGCGCACGTCATCACGAATTGCACCCGCGCGCATCGCAACCCCAATCAGGACCTTCTCCATACGGACACGGGTCCCCTCGTCCGCAGGTGGAGGGGAGTCAGGTGACATGGACATCCCCTCTACCTGCGGACGGGCCTGGGACGGGGCATCCCTGCTGGTGCATGGTGGTGCACTCACAGGGTCAGGGACAGCGACATGCACAGGCCCCTCCACGGTGACCTGTGCTGCCTCCTGCCCCTGCCCCTGGACTGCACCACTTGCACCAGCAGGGATGCCCCCACCAGGCCCTATGTGTGCCTCAGTGGCGGCCTCCTCCTCCTCTGTGGAAACAGCCAACCTGGATGGCTCCTCACCGTCTTCCGCCGTAGCAGGCCCCTGTGGGGGCTCACCCACCCCTTCCGCTGCAGCCGTGGGGGCATCCCCGCCGCCTTGCTCCACAGCGCCATCTCCGCCCTCTTCTTCACTAGCCGCTGCGTAGAGGGAGACATAGAACACAAGCATCAGGGTACTGTTCAATGGTCCCCTAGACAGGAAGCAATAGCAGATGAGTACCACTGTCAAAGTACACTTCCATCATGTCCCTCCACAACACATGGGTCAGTCCAGGCAAAACACACACAGTAACAGGCATGGTGCATGCCATGGACATTTCCATACATGTCCAATGGACTCTTGAAACATACAATGATATGGAACTCACATGCATCATGGGTCATGCCTATCACATGCACACACTTCACCTCAGTCACATCCATCTGGCCTCATACACCCCAAACACAGCGGATACAAGGGTAACTAGGCTGCATCTGTGAATCTGTGCATTGTCACACACATGTGTCATGCATCCATGGCATCCACAAGTCACAGACACGCAGGTCAGGCACACAGACATGGCTACCATATATGTACCTGGCATCAGCACACATCCCTCACCCCCACCCATGTCCAGGAACAGAGACTGGCATGCTCTCATGTGTAAAATCTGCATAGGGCTCCCCATTTCGCATTTAAACACATGCAACAACCATGTGGTTCACAGATCACTGTTCGCACATGCATTACCATGATGTCCCTGCACACATACATGCATACATGGCCTATGTCACACATACAGGCAAGTATCAGACAACCAGCACACCGCAACATGCCCTGTCTCACACAGCAATGCTTGAACACTTACCGCTCAACTCCAGACGGGTCTCCCTCTCAAGGATCTGGGCGTGGAGCGCTGGGCGTATGCATTCCAGGACCCTCATCTGGATGGAACTCATGCGGCCCCGGCCCCCCTCCACGAGGCGCCGGGCCTTCACGAGGGTCCCGGAGCTCAAGTCCTCCCAGCGCTTCTTGATCTTCTGGACGTCGCGGGTTGCCACCCCCTCCGCGTTGATGGCAACCACACAGTCGGCCCAGATCCTCTCCCGTCCTTCCTTGCTGGCGCGGGACGATCCAAAGAGGGCATCATACTGCCCCAGGACATGCTCCACCAGGACACCAACTTCGGTGGCAGTGAAGCTGGTGCCCCTCTGCCACTCTGGCCTGGGGTTGCCACTGGTGCCAGATGTGGAAGTGCCCGACATGGCAACCCCAGAGGCAGGAGTGGGTGGGCAACTGGGTCCTGGGGCTGGGCTGTGGAGCGATGTAATCCCAGTCGGGAGTCTTCTGTTCCAGCAGGGGTGGACACAGCAACTGGACCCCTGCAGATGGCTGATGTGTAGGCACCAAATGGCAGGGCACGGTGGCAGCAGGCAGGCAGGCAGGCAGGCAGCAGCAGATAGCACGTGGGAGGCTGCTCGGGGCACTGGGGGGCAGTAACTCGGCCTTCTGGGCAGGAGCGTGGTGTTCCGTGTGTTTTCGGGTGGCCAGCTTGATACGGAGTGATTTGGCACGTGAAAATC
Organism: Ambystoma mexicanum; assembly: GCF_040938575.1. Lineage (NCBI taxonomy): Eukaryota > Metazoa > Chordata > Amphibia > Caudata > Ambystomatidae > Ambystoma > Ambystoma mexicanum. The sequence goes on along the minus strand of NC_090936.1, from coordinate 969,369,562 downwards.
CTGCACGTCAGCGTGAAATCCGAGGAAAGGCCCTTAGCGCGTAAGCGCGTTAGCACGCATACGCGATTCTATTGGACCAAAGGCCCTCAGCGCGTAAGCGCGTCTGTGACGTGACCCGCACGGGTGTTTCCCTCATAGCACGTGATGACGGAGCACACGTGGAAAGACTGCACGTCAGAGTGTCATCGCGTGTAATTGGACAAAAGTGCGCGTACACGCGATTGGCCTATGTACGTGTATTTCAGCGGTGCGCGGGCACTTACACACGCGAGTACATCAGCACACGTGTATACCGGGGTGCGCGGGAATTTCCACACGCTATAGGCCTGGGTACTGGATTTCAAGGGTGCGCGGGAAGTTTCACACGCTCGTCTACAACACGCGCAAAGAAACACGTATGCCAGTAGGAAGCAGGCATACGTCGACCCGCAACGCATAAATTTGCGCGCAAATAAAATAACAAGCTCAGACACCAGGATGAATATACCGTTCCTATCAGCAGTGGCCGTGGGCTACCAAAGGAGGAGGAGGAGGATAGTGTAACGCTCACCTGATTCCCGCAGAGGCGCCGGTCTTGACTGGGTGAATGCCGTATCTTCAAAGGTGATGTGTAACACACGGTTGGCTCTTTGGGCTGGACCTCTGTGCACTGTATGTCTGACTCGAAGAGTAAGATGTCTGCAGATAGAAAATATGGGATTAATGAACTGGGGTTATTGGGTGCCTCTCTCCTCTTCCCTTTCTCTTCTCCTGTAGAACCCCAAAGGTTAACGCCCTCACCTTAGGTAAGTGAACGCCGAGCTCTCCATCTGCCTCGGGGCAGGGTGCCGTAACCAGTTTCTTCACTGGATAAGGGTGCAGGCCTCTTGACCTCAGAGGACTGCTGTCCGTCGTTAACTGCACGAACGGTAAGTTCTGGGCACTTCAAATGTCTTAAAAGTCTTTTGTAATGATATCTCTTGTTTTGCAGGGTTCCGGCGATGGCGTATGGCGGGCTGATGAGAGTTGAGGATCGAACCCGCGTGAGGAATAGAAGCGCCTGGAAGCACGTAAGTAAGCGCTTGTAGCTGCTTCACGATGCGCACTAACTGTCCCTTTTATCTTGCAGGTACAAGTTCGGAGCTTTAGAGAAGCTGAAGGGTGCTGGAATACCCACTGGATTCGGCGTGGGAAGGAGTAATGGCACATGAGTAATAAAGTTGCCCAATGTCTTTAAACGCACCTTCTTTTTTCTTTCAGATGCGGGATGCAGCGCCGAAGGCCGCCGGAGCGTGCGAAGAGCTGGTAAGCTTTTGTCTTTCAGATGCCGGAATGCAGTGCGAAGACCTCCGGAGCATGCGAAGAGTAGGTAAGCCTTTGTCTTTCAGATGCCGGAATGCAGCGCGAGGCGTTGGTGACACCCGATGGACCAGGTAAGAGATGCGCTGCCACTGAAGACCGTAGTGCTAACCTGTTCTTTCTTTGTCTTTACAGGTGCTGCTGAAGACTGGATTCCAGGATGGTAAGCCTTTGTTCCCTTAGGCCCAGGATCAGAAGCAGAAGACACGATGAGCGTTCTGCTGCAGAGAATGCAGAATAACACAAAGCAAGATTCATCCATCGGGTGTGGTTTAAATAGCCTCCTGTAGTGCTTAGGTGTCTCCTTCCACAGCCACGCCTAGGTAAGAAAAGAGTTCCTGCTTTCCAGAAGAGTTCCAGTGTTCTGAACCTAGGGAGTGGCTCCTGCCCCACCCAACAGGAAAAGTAGTCCCAAACAGAAGAGGATCAGGGGTTCAACTGGCAAGTAAGTAAGCAGCATGGTCTGCTGCAGGTAAGTCCACCCAAGCATTATGAGCCCGGCGCTTCCAGCGCTGGGACTGGGCATCTTTATGAGCCTGGTGCCACTGGCGCCAGGACAGGGTCCAAAAGGTCCCAATTGGGACTGGCTGGCACTCGGAACCGGGGTTATGGGTCTGCTTCCAAGGGAGTCGGGCAAGTCTTGATCTTTTGGAAGCAGAGATCATGACAGCACCCCCCCTCAAGGCCCCTCCCAAACCGGGCTTCTCCGGGGGTTTGGGCTTGTTAGGAAATGTTCGATGAAATCTTTTGATTAGACGAGGCGCGTGGACATATTCTGCAGGTTCCCAGGATCTTTCTTGGGGACCGTAGCCTTTCCAGTCAATCAGGTAAAATAGTTTAGATTTGGAGATCTTGGAATCCAGGATGCTTTTGACTTCAAACTCGAGTTCTCCATCAACTAGAATAGGTTTTGGAGATGTAGTTAGTCGGGTTTGAGGTTGCACGGGTTTTAATAGAGAGACGTGGAAGACCGGATGTATCTTCATGTGAGGGGGCAAGTCCAACTTGACCGCTACTGGATTTACTATGGTAGTGATGGAATAGGGACCAAGGTATCTTGGGTTGAATGTGCATGGTCCTTTTAGAGGTAGATATTTGGTGGATAACCAGACTTGATCTCCTACTTGATATTGGGGGGCTTCCTTCCGATGTTGGTCTGCTCCTTTCTTGTATTGTTCTTTAGCCCTTTGAAGGTGAGAAACGGCTTCCTTAAAGGCTTGGGTGATTGTAGAATGCAGGTGGTCTACTGCTGGTGTTCCAAGATCTTGGAGTGGATCCAACTCCGAGTTTCGAGGGTGACTACCGTATAAAAGAAAAAACGGGGTCTTCCCAGTTCCCGAGTGGACAGAGTTATTGTAGGCATATTCGGCTATCCAAAGGATATCTTTCCAAGTTTTTTCAGTTTGTTGTAGCATGCAGCGCAAATACTGTTCCAGAGTTTGATTGGTTCTCTCGGTTTGTCCGTCGGTTTGAGGGTGGTGGCTGGTCGAAAGTCTCACATCAATTTGAGCCGACCGACAGCAACTTCGCCAAAAATGAGAAATAAATTGACTACCTCGATCCGAAATTAGAACTGAAGGAAAACCGTGCAGTCGGACGATGTTTTCGAGAAATTCTCGGGCCAGAGTTGCTGCTGTTGGTAAGCCTTTGAGTGGAATGAAATGCGCCATCTTGGAGAATAGGTCCACGATTACTAGGATCGTATTGTATCCGGAGCATGGAGGTAGATCGGTGATGAAGTCCATAGAAAGCGTATGCCAAGGGCGAGGCGGGATGTCAATAGGGCGTAAGAGGCCGGCTGGTTTTTCCTTTTGACTCTTGTTTTGGGCGCATACTCCACAGGACATTATAAAGTCTCTGATATCTTTTTTCCAAGACGGCCACCAGAAGTAGCGCTTGATCTTTTCCGAGGTCTTGGTCATACCGGGATGTCCTTCCATTAAAGAATCGTGATAACAAGAGATTACCTTTTTCTGTAAATCTGTGCTGGGCAGGTATAACCGTTCTTGGAAATATAATAGGTTGTCCTTCACCGTAAAGTCCTTTCCCTGCAGATGCCAATTCTGTATGTCTGCTGGAGTTACCAGTAGCCTGGCTTTATCCTTAACTTCCTCTATGGATTGTGTGGCGATTACACCTAGAATTCTTTGTTCGGGAATGATAGGTACAGGTTTAGGATTGATCAAATGTTCTTCCACTCCCATCCGAGAAAGGGCATCAGCTTTACCGTTTTTTGTACCAGGTCGATAGGTAATTATGAAGTCAAACTCGGCAAAGAATAGTGCCCAACGGAGTTGCCTAGAGGATTGAGCTTTTGCGGTTTTCAAATATTGCAGGTTTCAGTGATCTGTAATCACAGTAACGGTGTGTCGGGCCCCCAGAAGATAATGCCGCCAAGCCTTAAAGGTGGACTTGATAGCTAGAAGTTCCTTATCAGTAATAGTGTAATTGATTTCAGGAGGCGAGAATTTGCGGGACCAAAATGCCACGGGATGCAACTGATTGGTTACTGGGTCCTTTTGTGATAGAACTGCCCCCATGGCAAGGCTCGAAGCATCAGTTATCAACGATGTAGGGGAGTTCTGGGCGAGGATGTTTTAAGATCGGTGCAGAGATAAATCTAGTCTTCAAATTCTGGAAAGCTTGTTCCGCCTCGGTAGACCATTCAAAACGTTTGTTTTTCTTTAACAAGGCGGTGATGGGCTGGACTATTCGAGAGAATTCGGGGATAAACCTGCGGTAAAAGTTAGCGAAGCCTAACATGCTTTGAACACCTTTTACGGAGGATGGCGATGGCCATTTGAGAATTGCATCGACCTTCTTTGAATCCATACGCACTCCGCTAGGTGATAATATGAATCCCAAGAATTCAACTTCAGTCACGTTGAAAACACATTTTTCCAACTTAGCGAAAAGTTTGTGTTGACGCAATCTCTCGAGGACCATTTTCACGTGTTTCCGATGTTCAGTTTCCGATGAAGAATAAACGAGGATGTCGTCAATGTAAACAACAACACACACATCTATGAGCTCTCTGAGGACATCGTTCATAAAATATTGAAAGGCGGCCGGGGCATTGCAAAGTCCGAAGGGCATGACCTGATATTCAAATAGCCCATACTTGGTGCGGAAGGCCGTCTTCCATTCATCACCCTCTTTTACTCGTACCAAGTGGTAGGCTCCGCTAAGATCCAGCTTTGTATATATGCATGCTTTTCTGACTTGGTCCAGGAGTTCAGGGATCAAAGGTAACGGATATCTATTCTTAACGGTGATCTGGTTCAGGGCGCGATAATCTATACAAGTTCTAAGGTCCCCTTCTTTTTTTGGAACGAAGAACAAAGCTGAGGAAGCAGGGGACTTGGAAGGACGAATAAACCCATTCGCTAGGTATTGATCCAGGTATTGTCGGAGGTGAAGATTCTCAGGCTCGGTGAGGGCATAAATTCTACTACAAGGAGGAGTAGATCCAGGTATCAGGTCTATCTGGCAGTCATAAGACCTATGAGGAGGTAGAGAGTTAGCCTGATCCTTCCGGAAAACATCTTGGAATTCTAGGTATTCAGGAGGTAACTGGGGAGCCTCCGAGGAAATTGCTGCCAGTGCAACACCAGGTCGAGGGTGACAAGTAGAGACACATTCTGGAAACTGAACCGTTCTTGCTCGCCAATCGATCTGAGGATTGTGCTTCTCTAACCAAGGAATTCCTAGAATAATCTGGAACTGAGGGGCCTTGATCACATCGAACACGATCTTCTCATGGTGTCCATCTTGACTTACTAGCGTCACTTCTTGGGTGGTATGCGTTACTGGTCCGGAGGCTATCTCCGTACCATCCACCGTAGTAATGACGTCCTTTACAGCCTTTGGACAAAGAGTCAGATTCATCCTCAAAACCATTTCATGATCCACATAATTGCCGATGGCACCGCTGTCGACGTAAGCTTCAATTGCATGTAATCGATCCAGATGTTCAGGGCTAATGAGCACCATAGGTATCACGAAATGCGAGGTCACTGAACTGGTTTTAACGCTCGGCAAGAGGACCTCTATTCTTGTCGGGCGAGGTTGTTTCCCTGCTCAGAGTTTGTGACCCTGGTAACTGCAGCTCCTACTGCCTTCTTGGCTGGTTTCACCAGACAGTCTCGAAGAAAGTGCCCCGAGTTTCCGCAATAGAGGCATAATTGCAGCTGTTTTCTCCTTTCCCGCTCCTTTTGTGTTAGTGGTCCTTTCAGGCCCCCTATTTGCATGGGTTCCCCGGAGTCTACTCCTTTGGTAGGAGTTGGTGGTTTGGAAAATACTCGAGCATCAAACTTGGAACGATCGGCCTTCCTGTTCTGCAGTCTGTGGTCAATTTGAACGACTAAGTCAATATAGTCCGAACAGTCTTGCGGGCGATTAACTACTTGGGCTAACACATCTTTGAGCTCTCCACGTAGACCTCTATAAAACAGCGTAATCCTTTTGTCCTCAGGCCATCGAGTTTCCACTATCAGTCTGTTGAAAGATGCAATATAAGCCAAAAGGTCTTTATTACCCTGTCGCAATGAAAGGAGCTCATTGTCCAAGGCCTGCCCCTGTGAATGTCTTGCAAACAGTTTTTCCATACTGAGCTGAAAAGCTTGAAAATCATGGAGAACCGGATCATCTTGATTAACTAGAGGGATCGACCAGTCTGCCGCATTGCCACTAAGGTACGAAAGCACGAAAGCTACCTTAGCTTGATCAGTTGGAAAGGCTGCTGGCCGGCATAAGAAGTGCAACCGGCACTGATTAATAAATACTGCAAACCTCTTTGGGTCACCAGAAAATCGTTCGGGCGGAGCCAGAGGTACATTCCCAGGTAGGTTGATCTGCACTGGGTTCGTAGAGGATGTTGAAGGAAGATTTGCCCCTGATGCGGGTAACGGAGTTTGTCCGGCTTGTGACTGTAGCAATTGTCTAGCGAGATCGTCTGTTCGCTCCTTGGAAATAATCAGTTCCCTTCTTAGAGCATTCGTTTCCTGACGGGCTGCATGCACTTCTGCTCTTAGTTCCCCAAGTAACTGGACTAGCTGGTCGGTATCCGAGGTTTCCATAGCGCCTGGGTGGGAGTTTTGCGGTAGGCTTTGTGTTCTGTAACGCTCACCTGATTCCCGAAGAGGCGCCGGTCTTGACTGGGTGAATGCCGTATCTTCAAAGGTGATGTGTAACACACGGTTGGCTCTTTGGGCTGGACCTCTGTGCACTGTATGTCTGACTCGAAGAGTAAGATGTCTGCAGATAGAAAATATGGGATTAATGAACTGGGGTTATTGGGTGCCTCTCTCCTCTTCCCTTTCTCTTCTCCTGTAGAACCCCAAAGGTTAACGCCCTCACCTTAGGTAAGTGAACGCCGAGCTCTCCATCTGCCTCGGGGCAGGGTGCCGTAACCAGTTTCTTCACTGGATAAGGGTGCAGGCCTCTTGACCTCAGAGGACTGCTGTCCGTCGTTAACTGCACGAACGGTAAGTTCTGGGCACTTCAAATGTCTTAAAAGTCTTTTGTAATGATATCTCTTGTTTTGCAGGGTTCCGGCGATGGCGGATGGCGGGCTGATGAGAGTTGAGGATCGAACCCGCGTGAGGAATAGAAGCGCCTGGAAGCACGTAAGTAAGCGCTTGTAGCTGCTTCACGATGCGCACTAACTGTGCCTTTTATCTTGCAGGTACAAGTTCGGAGCTTTAGAGAAGCTGAAGGGTGCTGGAATACCCACTGGATTCGGCGTGGGAAGGAGTAATGGCACGTGAGTAATAAAGTTGCCCAATGTCTTTAAACGCACCTTCTTTTGTCTTTCAGATGCGGGATGCAGCGCCGAAGGCCTCCGGATCGTGCGAAGAGCTGGTAAGCTTTTGTCTTTCAGATGCCGGAATGCAGTGCGAAGACCTCCGGAGCATGCGAAGAGTAGGTAAGCCTTTGTCTTTCAGATGCCGGAATGCAGCGCGAGGCGTTGGTGACAGCCGATGGACCAGGTAAGAGATGCGCTGCCACTGAAGACCGTAGTGCTAACCTGTTCTTTCTTTGTCTTTACAGGTGCTGCTGAAGACTGGATTCCAGGATGGTAAGCCTTTGTTCCCTTAGGCCCAGGATCAGAAGCAGAAGACACGATGAGCGTTCTGCTGCAGAGAATGCAGAATAACACAAAGCAAGATTCATCCATCGGGTGTGGTTTAAATAGCCTCCTGTAGTGCTTAGGTGTCTCCTTCCACAGCCACGCCTAGGTAAGAAAAGAGTTCCTGCTTTCCAGAAGAGTTCCAGTGTTCTGAACCTAGGGAGTGGCTCCTGCCCCACCCAACAGGAAAAGTAGTCCCAAACAGAAGAGGATCAGGGGTTCAACTGGCAGGTAGGTAAGCAGCATGGTCTGCTGCAGGTAAGTCCACCCAAGCATTATGAGCCCGGCGCTTCCAGCGCTGGGACTGGGCATCTTTATGAGCCTGGTGCCACTGGCGCCAGGACAGGGTCCAAAAGGTCCCAATTGGGACTGGCTGGCACTCGGAACCGGGGTTATGGGTCTGCTTCCAAGGGAGTCGGGCAAGTCCTGATCTTTTGGAAGCAGAGATCATGACAGATAGTCAGGGCCAGAATATTCACACCCAGAACCAGCCTTTTCGGGATGCCTGATGACCAGGTGTATGGGAGGTACAGGTTTCCGCCACACATAATACTGGACCTGGTGAGTGAGTGGGAGGATGACCTCACATCACCCACCCTGTGCTCCCAAGCACTCAGCCCCCTGGAGAAGGTCCTCAATGTACTGCACTTCTTAGCCACTGGATCATTTCAGCTGACAAGTGCCATAGTGGGTGGGGTGTCACAGGCCACGCAGTCACGCTGCCTACACCAGGTCTTGAACATCATCACTGCACGCCCATCAGTCCGCAGGCACATATACCTGCCCAGAACACCTGCAGAAAGGCATGCTGCCGCCCTGGATTTTTACGGTGTAGCACGATTCCCCAAAGTGCTAGGTGCCATCGACTGCACCCATGTGGCTCTACGTCCCCCCAGGGCATCTGAGCACATCTATAGGAACCGCAAGCACTGGCATTCCATCAACGTGCAGGTAGTATGTAATGCCAAGGGAATCATCACCTCAGTATATGCCAACTATCCCGGGTCCACCCATGACAGCTTCATTTACCGAATGTCCACCCTAAGCCGGGACCTAGAAGCTGGGCGGCATGGCGATACATGGCTGCTTGGTGAGTATGAATGCCACTGCACATGCATGCATGTCAGATACTGAGCAAGGTCACAACCCCACCAATGATACCAATCACCACCTCCACAGGGGACAGTGCCTACCCTCTCAGCCCCCACATGATGACGCCAATTCGGAACCCCACCACGCCACCCGAGGTAAGATATAACACAGCCCACATTGCAACCCGGGGCATAGTGGAGCGCACATTCGGAGTGCTTAAGTCACGCTTTCGCTCCCTTGACCGTTCTGGCGGGCAGCTGTTATACGCTCCCCCAGTAGTGTGCAGGATCATAGTGGCAGCATGTGTCCTGCACAACGTTGCAACACGCCGGGGCCTGGCCGTGGACATGGTGGTGGCCCCACATCCCCAACCACATGCACGGCCGCTGCGCATGGGAGGGGAAAGGGCACAGGGGGAGGCAGCCCGTACACAGCTAGTGGCTAATTACTTCACATAGAAATCACACCCCTGTGGAGTGCACACTACCCTGGCACATACCATCTGACAATCAATGATGACTCAACCTGACACTGATCCTGAATGTCTGGAGAATCAACCGTCCAAACCATATCAGCCTGAGATTGTTCACCTGGAAGTGTTACCATGTGTGCATCCCTACCTACACAGACACCACCAATGCAGTTTCGTGAAAAAACACATTCATGCAGCTAAAATGAATACCCACTTGCAAAATGCAACATGAGGACAGTGCCATGTCACCCAACCCATCCCCAGCACCGCCACACGACACACCGTGCCATGTCATGCTATGTGCAGGTAAACAAAGTAATCCCCACAACATGACCCAAGTGTCACAATGTACAGTGTCCCTAATTGAAACTCGCAATACCTGAAATGCTCACAGTAATGCAGGACCAACAACACACTTGAGCAGGTATTTAGCAATAACACTTATCAGCCACTGACCCTCTAAACTACCATTAACATGACATTACGAATGTAAGGAATTAGTAGTCTCACCACCTCGAAATGCCTGCACTCCCACCACTTCCAACTGTACAGTGTTGCCGCCATGTAGAGTTGTAGGTGCACTGCTGCCAACATGGACCCCATCTCCAAAGTACAGGGCCTTGTGTAGACATGAGGAAAGGACCTGCAAATTAGGAGGTAGACACAGATGATGAGTTACACATCAATGCAACATGCAGTGTACAACACAACAGCAATATGCACTAGGAATGTATACACAGTATTGACTAGACTACCCACACATGTAGTGGGAGTCCAATGTCACCATGTACGTCAATGTCACTTGGGCACACCCTTTGCAAGCCCATGGAAACGGGAAGCAGGAGGGGTGTGTGTGACAAAAACCCAAGCATCTGAACCAAATACATGACAAGCCTGCATGTGCCCAGCCACAATGCAGCGTATGCCCACAGGAGCCACAGAAGGCAACACATTGGCCCAAAAAAAAAAAATTTTAAAGAAAAAAAAAAAAAAAAATCAAAAATGGCCATTAATGGGCCCGGGGGGGGGGGGGTTGGGGAGGCCACCCAGGAGGTCCGAGGACAGGGTGCACACCAAAACCCACCTGTGTGGATCTTGCGAAAAAAAAACACCTCCATGGGCTCATGGCCCACACGGCTACCCTATTGTGGGAGTATCACTGCTGTCGCTATTATCACCCTGTGCAGCTGCATCCGGAGGTGGTTGCACTATGGGTGGCAGCCCACGCAAGGCCCTAGTCTGTTCCTCCATGGCTGCAAGCATGCGGGTGTGGTAGGTCTCGTTCTGGAGGATGAGTGTACGGAGGTCCCCATGCAACAACTCACGGGATGCCCGGACCTCCGCCCTAGTTGCCTGCATCTCAGCTGAGAGCGTACGGGTGAGACGCTCCAGCTGCTGTTCTGTCCTTCGGTTTGTTGAAGCCTCAAGCTCAACAAGAGTCGTCCTGAGGTGAAGGAGCTCCAGCCTCAGGGCTTCCCTGTGGCCCTGGGACTCTATGGAGATGGCTTCCTGCAGAGTCGCCAGTGCCGCCCGCCTGTCCCTGTTGGACACCAACATGTCCTCCCTGTGTGACTGGCAGATGTAGTCGGTTGCCTGCTGTAGTCGCTCCATCAGCCTTTCGGGGGGGACAATGGAAGTGGCCACCCTATCCATGGCCTGAGCCATCATCTCTGATGATGCTGCCTGTTGGGTTGCCATACCGTAAATGGATTGCTCCCATGCGGTATTGCCAGGTGGCGTACGGCCACCACGTCGGCGGGCACCACACCTGTCTGGGGCAAGGCGAACTGCGCCTTGCTGTGCCGGCACTGCCTGAGGCTGCAGGACTGCATTCCCCCTCTGATCTGCTGGCCCAGGAACAGGATCAGATGTCGCGGAGTGTGACCCTGCATCCGTAACCACCAAAGGCGTAGCTGCCAACACTGACATCCCCATTGAGGGTTCTGACCCTGGTGCAGGTGGGTGGGACAGAACAGAATCCCTCCCAGGAACACTCACCTGCGACGGCACGTAGGTCTCATCATCCGAATCAACACCTGAGTACAGCTCGGGGGAGGTGCAGCCAGAGACACCCCTTGAGAGCACGACCTGCAGCACTTGTGGGTTCTCACCCACTACCACACCACATCCCTCACTGGTGGTCGGTCGGCCCTCGGACCCCTCCTGGGTCTGCACCATCTCCACAACCCCAGCAGTATCAGGAGCGTCTTCCCCTGCAAAGACATAAAAGCAAACAAATGGAAACAGGCATTAACACCATGGCACACAATGAGGGCTGAGAAGCAACAGAACCAGTACTTGATTGACACATGTCCCACATGACTAAAACCCTCCCATGCATGCACCCTCACTGCGTATGAAGGGCAGGCAAATGGCACACACTGATGACACCAAGATGGAAGATGAACACATTTTCCGCATGCTGCCTGGCAGTGGCATCACACATTGGCCTGTGATTGCCAGGTGAAATACACATGCCATCACACAGATGGCATGTACCATTGCTATTGAGTGAAGATGGAGAGGAGGGCAGCACTTATTCATTCAGTCCAGTTCCCTCATGTAATAGCTTTTCTAATTCAAACAGGTCTGATTTTTCACCTGGAGCTGCCAGTCCAAAATGGTCCGATTGCACAGGGACATGTGTGAACAAATGATATCCAGGTAACAAAGTCACTCCACTTTACCATAGCCATGTCAGACATGTGACTAGAGGACTGAGAAATGCCTAGTAAAAGTGGTGGAATGCAAACAATCTGCCTGAATGAACAGAGAAAAATAAGCAACAATTTTGTGGCAAGGTGACACTTCAAGGGCAACTGGCGTGCTGTTGGGCTAGATGTCTACTGTTGGCAGAAGGGATACTGCTATGGCCAAATGCTGCTGCGCAGAATGTATTGCATGAAGCACATGGGTGACCCAAACGACTCAGGCGCACACACCCTCACCTGGCACACAAACAGAAGCCCTCACACACACACCATGCACATGGATGACACACACATGCATGTGCACTCACCGGACAATGCCTCATAATCAGGCAGATCTCCCACGCGTTGGATCTGTTCCTCCGTGACGTAGGTCCCAGCGACTGACTCATGTGGAGTGAGTTCCATGTCTTCTACTGGAGACCCACCTCCAGTCACTAGAGTTGCGGCATGACTTGAGGCCAGCTTATTCTTTGCCCTGCGCTTTAGGTCATTCCAGCGCTTATAGCAATCATTGGCTGTGCGCCTCACGATTCCAAGGGCACTTACGATGTCCGCAACGGTCTGCCAGTGTGCCTGGCGTTGTGCAGGTGTGGTCTTGGATCCTGCAACAATGACCATCTCGTTATCATGTGCGGACACATACTCGACAAGTGCATTCAGTTCGGCATCCGTGAAGCTGGGCTTCCTCGATGGGCCGGACTGTGTAGCCGTGTCTGGGGCATCAGCCTGTGCCGGACGAGCACTCTTCCTCTTCCGCTTGGAAGGTGGTGGTGATCCTGAGTGTCCTGCGCCGCTCTGGACACTAGGGGCAGGAGCCCTGGTGGACTCTGTATCAGGAGTGTGGGATTGCACACTCAGCATGGGAGTTGGTGCAGGCATTGGCTCAAGTGTAATGGTGTCAGGGGGAATGTCAGCAGGATGGACTAGGACCGACACTGTCCTGGCTGGGTGTGTGAGAGCTGGGGTGGATGGAGCCGCAGCTGCCCCTGCAGCCTCTCCACCCTGCCTACTTGGGGCAGCAGATGACCTTGCTGCCCCTGATCCACGTGGCCTGATGACATCAACGTGCACCAGCGCACGTGTCATAGGCCTGCTGACCTGGAAGTCAGCCATGGAGTCAGCCAGGTCTGGTGCCACAATGGGCTGGTCCAACAAGGGCTGAGCATGGATGGTGTCAGCCACATCAGCCTCAACCAGGGGGGGGGGTATTATGGGTGCCCTTGACTGGTCCTCCACACATGGGGGGACAGGGTCACCCTGCAAGTAACGACCACGTCCCCTACCGGATCCACCACGGCCACCACTTGTGGCTCGTCCACCTTTGCCACCCTTACGGAATCCTCGCCTACCAACCATGGCACTGATGTTAATGTGCGTATGGGAGTGGCTGTAAACTATTGTCCTGGGCAATTGGGGGTCAAAGGGGTTGGGTACCAGATGGTAATTGTACCCTAGTGCTCTAGCAAGGCTGAATGTGACCCCTGGGGAAAGATGACGGGTCACGCAACGCACAGGAAGCCCAAAAAAGGGAGATGACGTGCACGCAACCCCTCCTAGACCACGTGTGCGGAAAAAAAAACCTGCACTACGCTGTGGCACCCAGTAACACAAGAATGAACGTATGCGTGTCACACGCAGCCTAGAATGACCTCTGAAGGGGTAGGCTACACACGGGGCAAGCACAGATGTTAGATACGTGCGTGACTCACCGTCTGCCAGGAAAAAGAGCGTGAAAAAGAAGCACGTTTGGTTGGCAACACCCCCGCCAAAAGAAGATTTGTACGCTGTCTGAGGAGACAGGACAACCGTAGAAGGGAACACTGTTTGAGGGAACAGGCCCAGGAAAACCAGAAAAAGAGAAAAAAGAGAAAAAGCTGTCAGAGGTAACAGGGAGTACGAACTTGAAACGCCGTGAAGTAAATCGCGTGTGAAACGACAAGAAGTACAGAATTCACCCACTCGCTCTCCACGAAAAGCACGTACAAGGAAATGGTGTTCTACACGTACCTTTTATGCAGGCCCACACGTCCAGCGTCACTTCCGCGTGTACGCGCTAGGGCCATTTCCACCAATTACAGCTTTGTCACTTCCGTGTGTACCCGCTGTATCCACCAATTACACGCTTTGTCACTTCCGCGGGTACGCGCTATTTCCACCAATTACACGCTTTGTCACTTCCGCGGGTACACGCTGTTTCCACCAATTACACGCTTTGTCACTTCCGCGTGTATGCGCTTTTTCCACCATTTACACGCTTTGTCACTTCCGCGTGTACGTGCTTTTTCCACCATTTACAAGCTTTGTCACTTCCGCGTGTACGCGCTATTTCCACGCTTTGACACTGGGACGTGTCTTTCATTTTTTTAACACGCAACATTTCAAACGTGTGCCATATTCAACGTGCACGTGACTTCATAGACCCGCATACGCTGGTGGCCTTTGGGCCAATGAATGTACAGACGTGTGCTGATGCGCTTACGCGCTAAGGGCCTTTCCTCGAATTACACGCAGACGTGCAGGATTTTCACGTGCAAAATCACTCCGTATCAAGCTGGCCACGCGTTCACACACGGAAGACCACGCTCCTGCCCAGAAGGCCAAATTACTGCCCCCCAGAGCCCTGAGCACGCTCCCACCTGCCATCTGCTGCTGCCTGACTGCCTGCTGCCCACGTGCCCTGCCATTTGCTGCCTGCACATCAGCCAGGGGTGCTGTTGCTGTGACCACCCCTGCTGGAACCGAAGACTCCCGACTGCTTTTCCATCGCCCCACAGCCCAGCCCCAGGACCCAGTTGCCCACCCACTCCTGCCTCTGGGGTTGCCATGTCGGGCACTGCAACATCTGGCACCAGTGGCAACCCCTGGCCAAGGAGGCAGAGGGGCACCAGCTTCACTGCCACCGAAGTTGGTGTCCTGGTGGAGCATGCCCTGGGGCACTATGAAGCCCTCTTCGGAAGGTTGCACGCCGACAAGGAAGGACGGACTCGGATCTGGATGGACATCGTGACTGCCATCAACGCGGAGGAGGTGGCAGTCCGCGACTACGAACGTGTCAGGAAGCGCTGGGAGGACTTCAGGTCCAGGGCCCGGCGCCTCCTGAGGGCAGCGGATGCTAAGGGGCGCCGGGGCCACTTGTCGGAAGATCAGATGAGGGTCCTGGAACGCATATCCCCAGCGCTCCACGTCCAGGTCCTTGAGAGGCAGACCCGTCTGGAGTCGAGCGGTAAGTGTACATGCATACTGATTGTAAGCTGTGCGTGTGGTGTGCCAGGAGTGTGCAGGTTGAACATGTATTTTTATGTGGGCAAGTAGGGGGGGGGTGTACAGGGCCGTGAGGGTGACACATGCGAGGGGTCTCATGTGTGACACATGGATGGTGCTTGTGTGTGTGGGCTTGCATGGCACAGGATGTGGAGGAATGATTGTCAGGTGTGACATGGATGTCGATCGGAACACTGCGACAGTTGGCGGAGGTGTACACATGCATGCAAGTGTGGTGGTGTGTGTGCATGTGTAGTGTACTCCCTATGTTGCATGTGATGTGTGGATGACCTTTGGCTGCTCATGCTGTTGTATGTGAATGGATGTTGCTGGCTGTTGCAATATGCCTGTGGTGTGGCTCATGTGTGCAAGTTGAAATGACATGTGTGTTGGGGATTGTGATGCCATGTCTGAGGTTTACCAATGCCACTCATGTATGACTGTCATGTGTGTATGAGTCCATTGGACAGTGCCCTGATGCCTGTGTTTTCTTTCTCCCTGTCTGCAGCGTCAACTGATGAAGAGGGCGGAGAAGGTGCTGTGGAGCACAGCGGCAGGGGTCGCACCACCAGCCGGAGACGCAAGGCCCGGATCCCCTCCCAGGTTCTGATTTCGTCGGGGAGTGAGGAGTCCGGTGCCGTGTCCCAGGCCGCAGCTGCCGAGCGGAGGTCCAAGAGGTGGAGGTTGGAGTTGGACTCCTCGGCAGCAGAAGGGGCAGCTGGGACCCCACAGGGCCCAACGGAGGAAGATGGCACGGAGTCATCCAGGTTGGTGGGGGGTTTGGAGGAGGAGGAGGCCGTGCAAGCGACAGAGGCGGGGTCTGGAGGTGGGGATTCCACTGGTGCTAGTGGTGCAGTGCAGGATCTGGGACAGGAGGCAGCACAGGCCGCCGCGGAGGTGCCTGTGTGCAATCCTGTCCCTGCTCCTGTCACTGCATCATCTTGCACCAGCGGGGATGCCTACCTCCAGACCCATTCTCAGGGAGGAGATTGGCTTACAACACCTGGCCTTCCTCTCCCTGCGGATGTGGCTATCCTGCAACAGGTTGAGCCTGTCCAGGGTGGGGTGGCGTTGCGTCAACGGGCCATGCGAGCTGACCTGCAGTCTTTTCATGATGAGTCTGCACGTCTTCTTGCATGGCTCGTTGACTGCGTTGACCCACTGGGACAGCTCACCAGGGCTGGATTCCTCCGTTTCCTGGACCTTGTTCCGACCCCCTCCTCCACGGAACCCCCTATGCCCCAGTCGTCCTCCATGCCATCTTCCCACCCATTTGTCACCTGGGTGCCCTGTGGAGCTGCCTCCGACCGTGCGGCCAGGCTGGTGGACAACAGATCCCGGCCACAGTCTGGAGTCGGACGTCCAGCAGGGGTGACCACATCAACGACTGCACCCCAACTGGAGGAGGATGTGCAGGCACCATCGGACAGGGCACATGGACAGCAGCAGCTGCAGCAGCAGGAGGCTGTAGGTGGGAGCCACGATAGCTCGGGGCCTTCAACATCGGAGGGGCAGGCTTCGGCCGGAAGGCAGGAGGACCCTTGACGGGAAGTGTCTTCCGTGTGGCAGCGGTTGGGCCACGCCATAGATGCGGAGCGGCAGCGGGCGGAAGAGGCGCGGCTCACGATGGTCAGGGCGGAGAACTCCATGCGGAGGGCCCTGAGGCGGGCCGAGTGCCTCGAGGCAATCCTCAGGGAGTTGGAGGTGAACATGTCGGCCTCCCTGCGGACCCTCGGGGCCATGGAACAGGACCGCCTCCGGAACATAGACGAGGAGTTCGATGATGCCCTGGCCCGGAACACCACTAAATGAGCCGCTGGACTGGCCCGCCGCCATTGTATATAGTTATTTAGTGATAGGTTTCCTTTATAGTTTATTTTTATTTGGAGTCGACGGACACTGCTCCACCTTTTGTATATATTTCCATTTTAGATAGGTTTTTTGGTAGGTTTCATTTCTTCTGTTGGGTTGATGGACTCTGAATACTTTGTACATAGTTGGACTTTGGATTTGGATATTTTTTTTACTATGGAGATTTTGTTCCATGGAGCAATGGTTTTCATTTTCTTTTTTCCCTTCATTTCCTTTTTATGGACTTGAACTTTGGAAGAAATTTTTTAGGATTATCATTTATTGATTTTAATTTGAAAAGGGACAGCCAGCTTGATTTTGTTATTTTTTTACTTGTGTATTTTATTTCATTTTGATTGCCATTACTGTTGTTATTAATACATTATTTGGATTTTTTCATTCTTCAATGTGTGGTTTCATCTCATTGTTTTCATGCATGTCATGATATGGGTTTTCAGGTTCACTTGCAGCCATTGTGTGTGTGTGAGACACATGTGTTGATTTACATTGTTTCCATTGGAGTAGTATCATGGGTGCATGTAATACTTGGTTGTGTCTTTGGGCTGTGGTGGCTGGCCATGAGGCCATGCTTGAGGATTGTCAGGGCCTGTGGGCAGGGGGACATGGGTGGGGGCCTGGTGGGGGATGCCCATGGTGGCTGGGGGGTGGGGGTGGTGGGAGACATGAGTGGGGGCCTGGTGGGGGATGCCCATGGTGGCTGGGGGGGTGGGGGTGGTGGGAGACATGAGTGGGGGCCTGGTGGGGGATGCCCATGGTGGCTGGGGGGGTGGGGGTGGTGGGAGACATGAGTGGGGGCCTGGTGGGGGATGCCCATGGTGGCTGGGGGGTGGGGGTGGTGGGAGACATGAGTGGGGGCCTGGTGGGGGATGCCCATGGTGGCTGGGGGGGTGGGGGTGGTGGGAGACATGAGTTGGACACGAGTGGGGGCCTGGTGGTACTGCCCCTGCACTGCTGGGGGGTGGGGGTGGTGGGAGACATGAGTGGGGGCCTGGTGGAGGCTGCCCATGGTGGCTGGGGGGTGGGGGTGGTGGGAGACATGGGTGGGGGCCTGGTGGAGGCTGCCCCTGCACTTCTGGGGGGTGGTGGTGGTGGGAGACATGAGTGGGGGCTTGGTGGGGGCTGCCCATGGTGGCTGGGGGGTGGGGATGGTGGGAGACATGGATGGGGGCCTGGTGGAGGGTGCCCCACACTGCTGGGGGGTGGGGGTGGTGGGAGACATGAGTTGGACATGAGTGGGGGCCTGGTGGTGCTGACCCTGCACTGCTGGGGGGTGGGGGTGGTGGGAGACATGAGTTGGACATGAGTGGGGGCCTGGTGGAGGGTGCCCCACACTGCTGGGGGGGTGGGGGTGGTGGGAGACATGAGCAGGTGTGCAGGGTAGTGCCCTGTTTTGTGGGCTGCCTGCAGGGGCCGTGGAGGGTGTACAGGGTACACCTGTGAGGACCCACCCAGCCTAATCGCGTGTGATTATTCCCCCGCACCCCTGTAATACACGTACCCAGCCAAATCGCGTGTGATAATTCCCGCGCACCCCTGTAATACACGTACCCAGCCAAATCGCGTGTGATTATTCCAGCGCACCTCTGTAATACACGTACTCTGGCTAATCGCGTGTAGAACTTCACGCGTACCCCTGTCATGCACGTACCCTGGCTAATCGCATGTAAAAATTCCCGCATACCCCTGATATGCACGTTACCCGCTTTGCGTTCCTTGTTTGGCAGCCCTATCAACTGGTCCAGGGTTAGCGCAGCCCTTTGCGATGATTTAGCGATTTTGATGGCTTTTCCTTGCGCGAGGGCGTTCTTGGGGGCGTTACTGGCGCTGCTGCAGGGTCGCTGCGATACTCTGTGCCACGGCTGGTTTGGGAGCCTAAAATCCATGAATACGCTGTGCGCGGAAATCGGTTTTGGCGCACGCGCCTGGCGCAGACAATCGCACGCGGACACTCTGCGCCAGCCGCTTGCGACACTTTTCTGCGAAATTCTATGAATTACCCTGTGAGTGTCTTTCTCCCCAAGTAGCCTTCAATGGTGGTTAGGGTAGTAGTGTCTACCATGTGTGTGACATGAAGGCCATACTTTAATGCTGGTACTACTTTTGAATTTTAAAATTGATTAGCTGGATCCGTGAAAAAACTTGAGATTAATTGACTTCATTTGAGAAGTAATTGAGGTTGCTTTCCCCTTCAACTTATTCAAGGGAGTTGTTTTGTTTGGGTTGCATAAAAATCAAAACCAAGATATTTTAAGTAATTTATTACTTGGAGGGGACAATCGTCAATCGTCAATTTTCCACACATAACCCAGTTTTTTCCTGCTATTTGCATTAATTAAGTTTTGCAGTCCAACTTGATCCATCAGTACTTTGTTGTCAGCAATTCCCAGGCTGTAAATTGCTGATGCGTGTAGGTGAAGGGAGGTAAAGGATGCTGATACCAGGGTGTCATCCACATCCGAGATGTAAAGATTAAACAGGGAAAGAGCCAAGGCGCATCAAACCTCTGGATGTAGAAAACTCCCTTGTCAATACTCCTTGTTTGTTTAATTTTACCAGAATGTTGGTGTCGAGTGTATATGAATCAAAATGACTAATAAGCCCCTTAGGAGATGCCAGTAATTCAGCTTTTTCCAAAGTAAATGATCGGTTGACATTGTCAAATGCCAATGAAAGATCAAAACTCACTACAAATGAGGGTGGAGCATTTGTATGCCAGGCCTTATATTGGAAAGAGTCCAATATAAAGCTGTTTAATGACATACCTATTCCATTTCTAAAACCATTTGGGTATCTATAAACTCGTTTTTTTAGTTCCATGTAATAATGTCCCTGCAAAAATGTCCCTTGACAAAAAAGTTGCCGTTTTTTGCAGAGACATTATTACATTGAACATGCGGGGGACTCCCCTGGAACACCTGTTTTAAAAAAAAATGAGAGCAGTGGATATCCCCGCTACCCGTCCCCATACATAATGTCCCCAAGAAAATATCTTACTATCAACATAGAGTAGTCCTACAGGGTGGTCATTGAAAGGATTACTTCTATACCCCTTTTCGTAAATAGGAATCATTGTAGAGCGTTTCCATGTGCCCTGGTCCTTTCTGTACAGATGATGTTTTTAAATAGAATATACATTATTGGGCCCATATATGTAAGGTGTGTTTGAGGACACAACTGCTAGGTCCATTTGGACCTGCTGCTCTGGAAAGGGAGGATTTTCAGATGATGCATGCTATGTCTTCTAAATCCATATCCAATTTCCAGTTCACGACTAATGCAGGACCATTAGGCCTACTGGAGGAGTGGTTATAGAGTTCCCAAAGGTGTTTACCCCAGGTTTCCTCTGAAATAGGATTTGTTTAGAGGCCTGCCTGGGCCAGATATAATCTAATGAATTAATTCCAAACGTTAGTGGACTGTTTTTTCAAGATACCGGCCAGCATAGCTTCCTCATCTCTCTGCAGCATTATGTGGCGGTGTGATTTTAGTAAATGTTTATGGTGTTTGCACATAAGGCTCATTTGTTCAAATTTGTCCAGTTGTGGAATTTGCAGTTTATTAATTTGCCTCACAGACGTCCGCAGGATCCTTTTTCTAGACTGTACTTCTTCATCATAACAATGGGACTGAGAACCAATAAACCCTTTATTAAGACTAAACGAGTTTGCCTTGTTCATTATGAAATTGGCGAATTTGGCAGAAGTCAGATCTACCAGCTTCGTAGTTTGCTTTGTGGACTGGAAGACGTTTTTTATCTGGTCATTAAAGATTTGGATATTTAATGGCTGCCATTTGATTTGGCAATGTTTAAAAGTCACTGATAAATTATTCAGATTTATATTTAAGTTACTCAGTAGATCAAAGTTTACCGTGGCGGTCAGAATAACGCGATCACTCAAATTCGTTTTTTCAATGGCAAAGTGAACACATTCCCTGAATAAGGCTTGTGCCATATAAATGTAGTCTATACAGGAGGCTAAATTACCCACCCGCCATGTGTTTTTATGCGGTATGTCCTCTTTTGACATTACCATTAAGCTTGAGTAGATCCCAGTCCTTAAACAGGGAGGGCCATTTGTCACCAAAACTGTTTTTCTGTGTAAGTGGTGACCTTTTACACGAAGATGAGTACGAAACGCCTGATTTGTTTTGGTGATGTAATTTGACTAAAATGTCCAATTGTTCAAATCACATGTAAAAATTCTTTATTATATGCTTTAAAAAGGAGTCCGGAGTGGTAAGCGAGGGGTCCCAATAGATAATTAACAATAGCATATTTCTTGGTCTGGTCCCATCATATATTGTTGTTTTAACTGCAAGTATGCCAAGATGGTCGTTGGAGAACAATTTGGAGTTGATAGCCGGATGATTTTTAATTGCTATTATAAGAGCACCAGATGTCGATCCCCCTTTGGGTGGGCTGCTAGTTGCTGGAAGGTAGCATAGCCATCCAATATGTGGGGGTTTTGGAGCCAGATGTCTTGTAAAAACAATATAATTACCCAATTTGTGCCATATTTGTTATAAAAAATTGGGTTTTTGCTGCCACTTGCATTCCAAGACAGGATGCCTAAAGTGCCATTCTTTTTTGACTGGATTGAGTACTAAAGGCCCATCCCACGGCCTGCTAAACTCACAGTGTTTGTCGCAATAGCATGTGACAACCAAGACCAGTCCTACTCCGATTTGGATACGATTTAGCATTTTAATATCTGGACGCTGCAGTCACATTTCACACCTACTTCGCATCTGACGATTAGTGATTCTGAGGGGATGGGTTTAGAGTTAACAAG
Source organism: Ambystoma mexicanum (assembly GCF_040938575.1). Lineage (NCBI taxonomy): Eukaryota > Metazoa > Chordata > Amphibia > Caudata > Ambystomatidae > Ambystoma > Ambystoma mexicanum. The sequence goes on along the minus strand of NC_090936.1, from coordinate 969,347,893 downwards.
ACGGTTGGGGGGATTACGGAGGCAGGGTTGCTCCATCCTTCCTTATACAGTGATAGATCATATCCCATTTGTCTGAAGGCTTCAACCTCACTTAGCAGCATTTCAAAGATAATTTTTGATGACATTTTGAATGTCACAATGTCATTTCTATTTGCATCAACAAATGTCACCAATTCAATGTACTTAGAGGTGATTAGGCGTAAACATGGTATCTTGTCTAGTAATATTAGGATGTTTAACCGATTAAGAATAATATCTTGCTTGCTCTGCAATATAAGCTGCAACAAGAGTAGACATGTTTCGTTCTGCTCAAGATTACCAGTACAAGTCGCAGAAGATTTTAGGCTAGTTTGAGGGACCCCCTCTTTCTGCATTGAGGATTCCAGCCTCATGCTCTTGCATGGTTATTGACTTTTGAGCATTAAGAGTTGTGGTAAATGAAGACATTTGTGTTTGGACTGAATGGGAGGTGGGGACATACTTTACAGAGCCATTATTGTTGTTACCGTAGAGCTGGGCAAGGTACAGGTAGTTATTGAGGTGGCTTACTAATTCTTTCGTTGGAGATACACACCAGTCAGGAGTTATCAACGTTTCCACCTGTATAGCAGTAGAAGGGGCCGTTGTTACTTGTGATTGCTCAGTGCACCCGGTAGGATTAAGACCCTCTGAAGCATTGATCTTTGAGGCTTTTCCCTTCCTTTTTTTGTTTTATCCTCTGGTAGCACCAGTTCTGATGTAGTGTTGTCCATCCAGTATAGCAATCGCAGGAATTTCCCACAGTTGCTTCTATTCGCACCTTTTTCTTTTCTGATTTTCCTACCTTTTTTGCAGCAGAGGTAGGGCTCGAGAAATTGTGTTTGTTTTGCCCGTTGGCTCAGCAGATGATGGTATGGATGCCATGAGTAGTGGTTGATTCATTTGAGTAGTAATAGCATCTACTCTTTCTTGTGCTAAGCACACGGAAGCCTGCACCTCTTTTATGGGTTGCGCCTTAGTTACTTCAAGAGACTTTGATAGTGGCGAAAAGTGAATATCATAATTCCCCACTTGTAGTTTAATCTCACTAAGAACAATTGAATGAGATTTAAGTTCCATGTTCATATTCTTATATATGTTTACAAAGGAGCTGAGCACCATAAAGAGGGCTGAGATCGAAGGGATACTCCATTAGATTTTTTTTGTCTAAATCACACAGAGTATCATGAAGATGTGACATATTCGAAGCAGTGCTTATGGAGGAAAAGGATGAGCACGAAGCAGCCTCTGCATCGTGAGGCTCTGACAACACAAAAGATGAGTGCTGTATATCGGGAGAAGTGTACCTCTACTTTAAATATTTTTTTACTAGAATCTTTGATTGCACCTCTTCTTTCTTCCTTCCTGGAACTCTCTGCTGGTTTGAATCCCTTTCAGTCTGGATTCCTTCCAGAGCGGGGGACCGAGAGTGTCCTGGTATCAGTGGAAGACGATCTCACCATGCTAGTTGACCTAGGAGGTGTGGGAGTGTTCATACTGCTTGATTTATAAGTGGCTTTTGACACAGTGGACCATTCTCTCCTCTGGTCTTGGTTTCCAGGGGTGGGCATCTTGGGGACCGTCCGGGAGTGGTTTGCCTCCTTACTTTCTGATCGGGCCAATTGCTGCCTCTTCCTACCTTTCTGTCTCTATCTCTCTCTCTATCCTGTCATGTCCCCTACAAGGCTCTGCCCTTTCCCCGATGCTTTTTAACATCTATGTTCAGCCGTTGGTTGTCCTCATCCACTGCCGCGACTTCAGATACTACACATATGTGGACGACACCCAGATTCTGGTCTGTTTAGATCTGAACCGGCCTGAGGTGTCGTCGCGCTTGTGCAAGTGTCTGCTGGCTGTGAGGAGTTGGATGGATTACAACTGGCTTAAATGGAACGGGACAAGACAGAGGTTCTTGTAGTTGGGTCTTCTCATAAGGTCACGCCTTGGACCACCTCTTTCTGGCCATCTGCTCTGGGTGCTCTCCCCTGCCCGGCCCTCATCGTCAAGAATCTATGGGTCAATTTCTCTTCCTCTTTATCACTGTCTACACAGGTGGGTGTGGTCTGTAACATGGGCTTCTTCTCTTTGAAAGTTCTTGGTAAAATACTTACCTTCCTCCTGAAGACACACCCTAAACGCTCACAGCAGAAAAAATACAACCCGCTAGGGAAAAAAGGCCAAGAGATTCTTGCAAGGATAACAAGTTTTAATTATATAAAAAAATAGGTGTGGTAGCAAAGAACTCTGCTGCCCAGGAATGTTCTGAGGGAAAGAGGGTACGAGCAGAAGTTTAAAGCTTAAAAGGGGGCACATCATCAGCAGTGATATCATTACATATGGTAAAATCCTGTGCAGCTGGTTGGCGCGACCCTATACATGAGCATCCTGCTCCATAGGGGATGCCAGGCCATTGGTCTCAGCCCAGTCTGTCCATCTTCCATCACGTGGGATCTGCCGGAATCGTCGTCTCCAGGGAGCCAAGGCCAAAGGAGCAATTAGCTTTATTTGAAAAATAGTGCTACTCTATCATTATACAGTGCACCTGGCAGGCTTGAAAACTGGCACAGGGGGAGTCTCTAGGTCACGCTAACCCACACACTTTACTCATCCCGATCACGTCTCTGGGCTTCCAAGGCTTCCACCCTCGCTTTTGAACTATAATGTATCCCTCCCTGTACCTCGCGTTACAAATCATGCCATTGTAGAATAAAGGTGAGACACCCATGTTCTTGGTTCTTTTATGGTTGATGGGTTTATGGTCGGTGGTCTGGGGTCAACTAGTATGCTGGAATTCAGGGATCTTGGGATTGGGGCATGGGCCATAACTTATGGTTGGTTGGGTGGGGGTCAGAGGTTTGCTTTGGCCTGTTTGTGATAACATATTCACCAAGGCACCCTGCACTGTCTCATGGCCTTGCGGTGCACATTCTTTCTTAAAGCAACATATTGGCAACACTTTGGCAACAAAGGGGGGTTTCTGTGAAAGTTAGCAGCAGTGTGGGCCTCTCTCAGCTCTTGGGCCTATTCAGATTCCCTCTTCAGGCTTGCAGCCTTTGCTAAGTGCGCTGAATACTGCTTGGCCATGCAGAACCTGTGCTTCGACCATGACTACAAAATGGCATCTACTTATATGCGCTCCCTATGTCTAAATAACACATAATATTATGATTGTGCGGGGATTCTTGGGATGCCCCCCTGGTATGTTACAGGTCTTCCTATGTGACTCGCCTTACCCTAAAGCACCTAGGGAGGGTGGGATGGGGTCATTCCCACCCCCAACATTCCCCCCTTTCGTTACTTTTACAGTAACAAATTCCCGCGCATGCATGCACTCATTTTTCCTCTTTACTTCAGCTTCGTATGGTGGTTTTTTTCTTTATTGGTATCCATGCTCTGCATATAGCCTGAAAGCTTTCCCTTGTTTGCACATACTGTTCAGGTGTGCAGGTCATATAAATACATCCCCCGTCTCCTGCTAGATCAACCCATACCTCCTCATAATTTTCAGGGGTGGGACAATAATGGTGTGATATACACGGCCAACTTCATATCCATGAGGGATGGGGATCATGTGGGGATGGGGTGATCAATTTGCATTGCAAGGTACTTTTGACACTCCATTTGACACCATCATCATTGTGCTACTAGGTACTGCCTTGGCACAACACTGGAGGCCCATTTGGCAGGTGCAGAAGATGACCAAGATGAACCGATGACAGGTACCAGCATCTTCACATTGGCTTCTAGCCAGGATGGGGTCCAATCGAATGCAACGTCAAACCAATCATCCCCTTGGATTCCATCTTCTTTTTTCATGAGAACTCCCAGACCGTGTACTGCTGATATTATGTGAGACAATGATCCATTCTTTGCATATTTGGAAGGTGCAAATGTGCAGCAAGAATCCCCAATCTTGCGGCACACACCTCCTTCCATCACCACCAGCATGCCCAGGACATACCTATTCTGCATCGTCATCAACCTTAGGGCACACAACTCAACCTTAATGACGTTGAACCTGTGCTCGGTGTCATTTGCCAACTGGAACAGTTCTCTGCATACTATCTGCAGCTATCTGCAGCCATTTTGCATTGGCCGCAGCCTGTACGCCAGGTAGCAGAAGCGAGGCAAAGTAGTTCTCTGCCGAGCTGAACAACCGTTATTCATTAGGAATCCCCCTGAGAAATGCAGCTGAGTCTTTGGATTGATAGTTTGATGATCTCTTTTTCCTTCACAGTTTCTCATGCTGGCTTTTCCCAGGGAGGATGCAAAATTATGGTGGTGGCACTGGATTCTGTTCCTCGAACGCAGGAGAAACTGTTGGGGCTGTGTCAAGTATTGGCCCCCCTTGCAAGTGTTCTTCTGGGATTACTAGTAGCGCTGAACGCAGTGTGGCCAGTAAACAATAGCCTCTCCATGACGGTGGGAGGTGCAAGTACACTTATTGCCAACAGACCCAGTAGTAATCCATCACAGCTGCCATGACCTTCTTCAGGTCTGGTATCAGGAGGGTCCTGTTGCACCTTTCATTCTAACCGATGAAGATAGCTCCTTCACTGAGGAAGCAAAGTTCATGTTTCTTCTCGAGGCACCTTCACTGGCTTTTCTATTGCTGCAATCCATGTCAATTTTGCAATGTGCTGTGTCCAGATTTGTGAGCAGCTTTGCTTCCACTCGAGCCAGGAGATCCTCTTTGTATCATTAGAGTCCTTCTGCCAGACAAGTAAGTGTGGTGTCTTGCCACTTGCTGTTTATTTACTTGAGTCCTTCAATGACCAAATATACTGCTGCAGGCATTTAATGTCTCTCAGTTTGTCGTTGCATTGCAGAGGGTCTTGGTCTCTAGTTGTACTCTGTGTGCCTAGAACGTGCCTTTAACCCTACATAGCACAAGATCAACCAGGCACTGTGCCTCTATAATTGGTACTTCTTGGGATACTAATACCTTGGGTGGCCCTGAGGCGTAAAGGATCAGTGAACAGACATAGCAGCTACCATTTGCTGTTTATCTCCCTACCGCACTCATGTCAGTGTACCAGCTATTAGTAATTTCAGGATGTTGTACATCTTGAATGGCCTCAAGGCCAAGCCCATGGTAGGTGTCATATTTCACCCTTCGCGCTTGCCATTTCATTCGTTTGTGATGCTCAGTGCGTTTGATAGCCACACATATACTGCTAACATCATCATCATGAATAGTTAAGTTACGATAAATATTTTTAAAGGCAGAGAGAAAAAAGTGTTCCAATATGGGGCTCACAGTCATACTCATATGCACAGGGGTACTTATTGACATATTGGTGTTGTTCTGCTCATCACTGGGTTTATACATGTTTCGAGTACTGTTGGTTATATTTTAAAATGCACCCCCCCTTTTGTTATTTGAGCTCTGAATATAACAGAAGCTCACCAATAGATACCTAAACTAAACATTAAAATGGCAAGTAGTGCCGCACTAAAATGGAGACCAAACGTGTATGAACAGGAACATCTAGAAAAAGTCTGACAACTAAAATTATTTCTAACATGTACCTATGTATCTGGTGATGCTGGTTCCATTGTATTCTTTTCCTAAAATGAGAAGGTAATGCACACACAAGAAAGAAAAATGAGGCAAAGAGTAAAAGAGAGGGGAGAGAGAGAGAGAGAGAGAGAGATTTTATAAAAATTCCATTTGATGGTCACTAGGTATGTTTGTGTATACACTAAGGGTTAAATACGATTTTTTTGGGCTGGCTGTATAATTGTGCAGATGATAAGGAAGCAGGGGCTGGGGGTCGTATGTTGATGGTGTGCTCTCTGGTGGTTCCCTGTGCACATCAGAAAGATGTATCTAATAGTGGAGCCCCTTTACTTTTACAGCAAGAGGGGTTGACAGTATGACCTCGTAGGGTCCATGGAATCTAGGGTTGTTCAACTTTTTGACACAACTACAGACGTAAATCAATTCACCAAGCAGTAGTGGTTGGGCAGGCGGGGAGCTTGTTACTGCTGTGTGTGTGGTGTCTGTTGTCTCTTCTGTTCGGGGGAGGGTGCAATTTGTCACAGGATGCACTTGGTGGCATGTGTTAGGGTTGTCAAATACTCCTTAAACTCCTCACCTAAGACCACTGCTGCCTTATGGGCATCTGATGCTCTCCTGACAGCGGATATGGGTGTGTTTATGTGCTGACCAGTTACTACCTCATGGGTTGATAGATGGTGGTCTTTTCTGGGTTGTGTGCATAATCTGCAGAGGGCCTAAGACAAGCAGTCCATCCAGTTATTTTTCAATGTGGTGCAGAGCATAGATAGTTTTCTCTTGAGCGGACCATGGATCCTCTCTACAGTGCTGTTGGCCTGGGGGTGATATATTGAACAGATCCACTGCTTAATGCCAAGAAGTCCTGTGATCTTCTTAAAGAGTTCATTGAAAAAAATGTGTACTGTTATCAGACCTTAACACATCCCACACACCCCATTGGGGGAAAACTTCATGGACAAGAAATTTGGCAGCACATTTGGCATCCCAGTGTGCACAAGGTCCTGCCTCAACCCACCGTGAAAAAGGGCAGACTACAACAATCAAGTTTTGAGACCCATTGCATCTTTGTCCCATGTCAGCGTAATCTATGTGTAGCTCATGGAACGGCCCAATAGGGCGGGGCAGGGTACCTCGTAAAGTCTGGACCATCATGCCTGTGCTAAAACCTTGACATGTGGTGGAATGTATGATCATGTTTGTGAGGTGCTTCCGAAGATTGGGGACAAACCAATCCTCCTGTATGTCTGCTGCAATGTGTTGCTTTGAGCTGTCGGCGGGGTGGTGAAGTTGGCTAAAAGCTAGTGTCAGTAATTCATATGGCATTACTGCTTTGCCAGAGCATTCTTGGCACCATAACAAATTGTTCGGGGACTGTTTGACCCTCGCTTAGACCACATTTCTTTTTCTTCACTTGATGCTCTGCTTTGCAGCTTGTTAAGCTGTGCAATAGGCAATGCTGTACACAGGGTGTTTTGATGATCGTGTGTTGGTGTCGTCAGCACATACTCTGAAATAATTGAGACTGGAAGATAGGCAGCCATTTTGGCTGCAGCATCTGCGGCGGTCTTTCCCCGTGAAAATTAGTCTGTGTTGTTGGTGTGGGTGGCGCATTTGACGACCGCCACTGCAGAGGGTTGTGACAACGTAGAGATTAATATGTCTAGCAGTGCGGCATGTTGTACTAGGGAACCGTCTGCTCTCTGGAAAGCCTCTTCCACCATGACAACACGGCATGCACTGTTGTAGTGTTAGGGTAATTTTTCTGGAGATAGGCAGGGCCGCACCCGGAGTCCGCGGACCTCCAGCTGTGGGAAGGCCCTAACTCCTTCTGTGTCCCAAAGAAGTAGGAGGCCCACACAAGAGCAATGGGTTACTGCTGTTTATTGCACAAAACAGACAGGGACAGGTTCACAGAGCGTAGGTTCCAGGAAATATCTCATCTCAAGTGGGCTTGCAGGCCCCTTTTGTAACTGAGTGATGTAACAATGTGCGTCATCTGTGAAAGTTCATCCCCAAACCTACTGCTACTCCGGGTTGGTTCCCCGAGTGGTAGGGTCAGTATAGGGCAGTATATTGGAAAGGGGTATTGGTAGAGAAGAGGTCAGGTGGTAGGCTTGGGTTGTCCCTAAAAATTGCGACTCGAAAATAGTTACATGAAGAGAGTTAGTGATTGGTTGTGTTGCAGTGCCGTCAGTGGTTAGCCCCCCATGTCCTGATTGGTTCATCCGTGAGCCCCCAAGCCTGGGACCATCGTTGTTCCCAGCTCGCGATGTTCCTGGTGTTGGCAACAATGTGTGACTATGGGCCTCATTACACGGTAGGCGGTAGGGATTTACCGGCACCGGTAAAATACCGGTACCGGTAAATCCCTGCCGCCTTACTACGAGGTCCCTTAGCGGGTTGGAGTTTTAACGCCTGCTTTTTGCAGGCGTTAAATACCAACCCGCTAAGGGACCTCGGAGCAAATTACGGCACCGCAAAATTGCGGTGCCGTAATTAGCGCCTTCCCCATTCCCATAGAGCCCTATGGGGCAGAAATGGGAAGGGGGAAGGGCAATGGCGGAAGGGGGATTTACCGCCCCTCCAACCTTGGGATGGGGCGGTAAATCCCCTTTCCGCCAAGGCGGTGCCGGTATTTTACCGGCATGAGCCATGGCGCTAATAGCGCCATGGCTCACCGCCTACCGTGTAATGAGGCCCATATATGTGTCGGTGGATAAGAATGGACATGTCCTGTTACTTGCCATTAGAGCGCCCCTTTCCCACTGCTGCCGAGGTTTGAGTTGTTACTCTTTTGTTGCAAGCTGGGTCCCAAACGTGGGACCCCAGTGCTCCTTTAGTCCCTAAGGCTTGGCATCATATCAGTTTGGCTTGGTCACTCGTTGAGAGACCGTGTTTGAGGTAGAATTACGGGGATTTGATTTGTATTTTGCCTTCTAGCAGCTGCAGCGGTGGCATTTGTAACCTTGGCTGGGGTAGCTCAAAATGTGGATTGTAACGTTGCGACCTTGGCTGCGGTGGCTCCAGTTTGGGAGCGGTTTTTGTGTGCTCAGCACTTCATGGCTTCGTATGAGCTGATCCAGGTCTGCCGATTCTGGTTTTGAGGCCTACTTTGGCTTTGTTATGTGTAGCTGTATAAGCTCCATAGGCGAGGGGTGTGGGAGTGCGGTGCAGTTCTTCGTGCATCGGTCCATATGTTCTTGTCTTCAGGGTTAGTTGTATAAAGCATCTGCAAGAATGTACACAAACTCTTCTGACGTCTTGCGTTTCTGCAATGCGGTTGCTGGCCTATATGAAAAATAATAACGATGCATGTCTGTGAGTGTGTATGGTCCTCTTTGTCCTGTCTCCTGATGAATTGTTGCTGACCCGTCAACAAAGAAAACCTCCCCTCTCCAATGGGATATCTTTTGCCTTGGGGATGTCACCCTCCGCCCCTTCATATGTGGCACAGTCATGTATTTCCAAGTATTCGTCTGTACACATTTCTGTCGAAAACATGGCAGGGTTTACTGTTTTACATCGCACAACATGAATGTTTAGGCTTGAGAGGTTAATTTCATACCCTGATGCTCTCTGTGTGGTCAGGGTAGATTTCTATCCCTCCAGAATGGTGAATACTGAATGCTCCACATACAAAGTGACTGAGCATCCCATCACGATTGTGGAACTTTTTTTTCCGATTGCGAATACAGCTGCAGCAAGTGCTTGTTTGCATGCAAATTGCCCTTGCATAACTGAGTTAAGTGTACCACTGTAATAGGCCAATGGCTTGTGGCCCATTGTGCTCTCTGGGTCAGCACAGCAGTCATATGTTTGCTGTTGGAATTTGAGGCTATGTGAAATTCCTGGGTGTAGTCTGCGGTGGCAAGAACTGGGGCTGTGAATATCACTTCCTTCAAATCTTTGAAATTTTGCATCATGTCTGCTGACCTTTCGAGTTTGTGAGTGCCTCTCTGTGCTTCTTTGAGATCCTGTAGGAGTGGTCTAGTATATGCTGCATAGTCTAAAATCCATGCTCTGTAATAGTTGCATAATCTTAAGAATGTCTGCATGTCTTTCACTGTTATAGGTTTGGGGGTGATGCGCACAGATGCTGCTTTGTCTGGTATGATTCTTTTGCCATTTTCTGATATTAGCTTGCTTAAATACAGTATTTCCTTTGGCAGTACTGGAGCTTGGCTTTATCAACCTTGTACCCCCTGCAGGCCAGCAGTTGTAGGCATTTGATAGGGCCTCTTTGGCAGTTCTGCTCACTGTCGCTACATACAAGCAAGCCGCCCACGTACTGGATGATCATGCTGTGCACTTGGAGGTTTCCTAGGTCAGCATGTAATATTCTGTTAAAGATGTTTGGGCTCTCGCAGTACTCCTGGGGCAAACAAGTATGTCTGTAGTGCTTTCCGCCATGGGTAAAGGGGTGAGGTACTCTGAGTAAGGGTGCAAAGGTATCAAGACAAAGTCGTTTTTCAGGTCCACTACTGTAAAGTGGGTTACTTCCTTGGGGATACTGCACAAATGGTGGCCTGGTTTGAAACCACAGGAAACTCCTTCTGTACCACATCATTTAGGGGGTGTAAATCCTGAATCATTCTCCAAGTGCCTCCTATTGCCTTTTTAACAGGGTAGATCACCGTTTTGCACAGTGATGTGGATGGCTCTATTATCCTGTGGCTGAGTAGGGCCTGTATCGTGTCTCTCATTCCCTCCTTTGCTTCTCTTGATAGTGGTTACTGTTTCACTCTGGGTAGCACTACTTCTGTTTTTAGTGTAATGTGTACTGGGGTCACTTCTTTTAAAAGCCCTACATCATGTGGTTTGGTGGTACACAAATGTTTGGATTCATACTCTAAATCTGCTTCAGTGAAGGGGGCAACACCACAACGACCATCAACGGGGCACTACACCCTTCTGTGTTGCACCATGATCTCAGAGGGGATACACATCTCTAAGATTATTTCTCCATCACTGTCATTGTTTTCAAAAAGTTCTGTTACCTCCTTAAGGGGTACGGTGGGATCGATGCAAAGCACCATATGCCACTCACACCCAGTCCTGACCGTTCCTAGCCCAACCACTCTTTTCACAAATACTACCAACCCTTGTAGGTCTAGGGACAAGATTGTACCCACCACCAATTCTGGGGACAAGACAGGGCGAAAAATTGAAATCTGTTGGCACTCTCTAACAGCCCTTGGCAATTTGTGGCACTGCCTCCACAAGTACTGTTATTCCGTAGATAAACATGTATGGGTCTACAGTTATATATTTATCTGAAAGACACAGGGGACCCCACACTCTGGGTCAGGGTATTATTACATTACTAATTACAGAAAAGGGAATCCAGAGGATATAATTTTGGAAAAAGGGGAATCAAGAAATTTAATTAAACCTGATCCATTATTTGAATATCAAAATTTTAATCGAGAATTAATCATAGCACTCAACAGTTTTACATCGCAGGAAAGAATTTAAGAACGCATAATTTCACATGTAATTCATCTCATTCATACACAGGCGCCCATTAACCATTCATACATACCCAACAATAGCACATATAAGTTAAAACTTTATCCTAAAAAAGTCATAACAATTGATTACTTATTGTCTTCATTAAAAAGAGATATATAATGGATGTATACGAGAGACCACAACAAATTGCTCAGGTGGTCATCAGTTTAGGATGGGTCACTTCGATGTCCAAAATTGACCTCATCTCTGGTTTCTCAACCGGTTTTGGCTTATTAAACTTTAATTGAGTTACGCCTTCATCAGGAGAACAACAATTACACTCTGAAAAGACAGGGAAACATACGTGTGTGAGACCCCATCATAGAGTCACTAAATGGGGAGAACCCCCAATTATCAACCAATTTATATTCATTAAAAGTGATTTAAAATAAAACACAACCTGCCCCCAACCTTGTACCGTGACTCCAAGGGGGGTTCTTTGCATGCTTAAAAAAGTTCTACCATGATAATTGGTGCCCCAAAGTGCAAAAGAGAGAATCCACCGCTCGTGGCTGACATGCAGACCCATTTAATTAGAAAAAATGAAAATGCCCAAGCATTGAACTAGTGTGATCCATTTATGCAAGCAGTATACTATGTAACCACCCACAAGCCTAAATTGAGATCACTAACCTTCAAAAGTGAAGAGAGAGAAAGGAAAGACAGCTGAAAGTTCCTGATATGAAGAACAGGAATAACAGCTGTACCAATATGCAATGTCCCAACATGTCTGGACTGCATAGCCGTCAGCCGCGATATGGGAATAGTTCGGTCTATAGCAGTTAAAAGAAATTTATAGAGTATTTTTAATCTCTATCGCATGTGAAATCTAGTTGAACCTGAATCGCTACCAATGCCCAAGAAGCGCTTACCCTAGCTATCAGTAGCTGATTATCTGCAGGGTAAAACAAACTTTTTTGGAGGGAAGGATCAGTCCTCCAGTGTTATTTTTCATGAACTCAAGGACCTTGGAAAGAGTGCAGCCAAGACAACACAGCTCTCCCGTTCTCTATGTAAGTGAAAGAAAAAAGAAAAAGATAGTCAAAATGATGACTTGGTAAAGTAGGGGCGAAGCTAAGTCGCGTAAGTTGCAATAACAATTCAGGTAAAAGCACCCTGAAATGAGATAATCAATCACGGGAAGAAACGCCCGGCATTAGGAGGCTGTCAACAGCCAGAAGAACAATTAAACGAGGCATGAGAGCCCAACTGTGTGTAAAACTATTACGTTATGGGCGACTCGTAACTAAGAGAGTACTTTGAGATGAAATGAAAATGCTACATTCTGTTCTAAGAGTTGGCGTAAAAATGGGGAATCTACTTACTATTCCGAAACGAGCTGTTTAGATGAATTCGCTCGCGAGGTACGTCAAGTACGCAACACAGCAGCACCGCTCTGGCGACGTAAAAGGCATTTCTACAGCTTCTTAAATAATGAGCTGATAACATCAGTTGACCGCGATGGAAGAGACCCGTGACCAGGGGACCACTCACGTGACTACAACTTATCAATCAAGCTAGAAAACGGACTATGGATTGTGTGCCGGCCGGTTTAACTCGTTCTCTATAGCATCAGTTGACTCGAGGTAGGCGAGATCCAAGACCCAGGAACCGACCACGTGATTGTAGCTTGTCAGTCAGGCTAAAAAACGGACTGTGGATTGTGTGCCAACCGGCTCAACTGATTTCCTGTATAGCAAGCAACCTCGGAACAAGACACTAATCACATAACTATTGTCCGTCGAACTAAAGGTTTTAATGTCATCTAAATCGACAAAGCACATGGATGCCTGACCAGATGAAGTCGCCGCTCTCCAAAGGCCAATGCTTGTCGGAGTGCATACTTCAACTAGAACAACCAGATCAAAGTATTATCATTTTTATGGAATTATTTCACTCTAATAGTCCCCATCAGTGACTTAATTGGAAATAATATAAAATATGGTACCACTTATGCAGGCCAATTACAGAAACTCCTTAAGAACATGAATATCCTGGTTCTAATGTGTTGAGACCATTAGTTAAAGTTTTCAGATTAAAGATCCATAATTGTTCTTTGTAAGCCAGTTTTTTTGTCATTTGGGCTATATTAGAAGCAGTTACTTTTTCAATGCAGAACCACTCAATTTGTTCTGCAGTGTGGCCCATTTCAACAAAATGGATCACCATAGGAGCATTCAGATTTCGAGTATTAAATTTTGAGCGATGCTCGTTAATTCTGGTACTTACTTCTCTCGTGGTTTTTCCAATGTACATCATTTTGCAAGGACATGAAATTGCATAAATGACATTTTTACTTTTACACGTTGTGAAGGTGCGTAAGTCCCAGGTTTTATTTTCCATCAGAAAGGAAGTCGTTTTTTTGAGAACTTACAGGCGGTACATGACGTGCATGGGTAATGCCCTATCACTGGGTTGAAATTGGTGTCTCTGATCACAGTCGGTTTGACTGAAGTTCTACTTGCACGGGTCATTTTTTGTTTTAAATGTTTTCCTTTCTTAAAAGCAAATAGGGGTTTTTGGCAAAATCATGCCGGATAACTTCAGGACCCGCCAATTTTTCAAAATGATGCCTTTAATGGTATTACTGTATTGGCAGTAGGTCGAGACACAAACCAATTGTTCTTTTTTGGTGTTATCATTTTTAGGTAATAGTAGCAAATCTCGATTTGCATATCGGGCTCTCTTTCTAGAATGTTTGATAAGCTTTTTAGGGTAGCCACGTTCTAAGAGTCTATTTTCTAAAATGATGGCATGTTTGGTAAAGTTATCAATATCAGAGCAGTTCCGGTGTAACCGTAGGAACATACCTAATGGTAAGTTCCGTAGTAGACTAGAGGGATGTTGGCTCTCAAAACAGAGTGTGGTGTTCCTTTCCGTTATCTTTCTGAATAATTCAGTTCGTAGGACACCTCTTTGTTCAAAAATAGACAAGTCTAAGAAAGCAATCCTCGTGGTGGAATACTCAAACGTGAAATGAATATCTAAATCAACCTTGTTGAGCCATTCCATAAATTGAATTAAAGACTGAGTACTGCCTTCCCATATTAAGAGTATGTCATCGATGTATCGACGATATAACTTAATCTGTTGCAGAAAGGGATTCGAATTCGCCAAGATTTTTTCTTCCTCAAGAAGAGCCATAAAGATAATCGCTAGATTTGGGGCAAAAGTACAGCCCATGGCAGTCCCTTTAGTTTGTAGAAAAAATTCTTCCTTGAATTTGAAGAAACTGTTGGTTAAAACCAACTTAGCAGCTTCACACAGAAAATTAGTGGGGACAACATGTGGAAATGGTCGTCTATTGAGCATGATTTGTATGCTCTGCACAGCTCTCTCTTGAGGTATGTTCGTATAGAGAGCCTCAATGTCTAATGTAACCTATATTTGTGTGTTGGAATCAAAGTTCAAATTTTCTACCAAATTAATCACATCTCTGGAATCTTAGAGGAAAGTGGGTGTTGCCATGACCAAAGGTTTAATGAAAAAATCGATGTACTTCGATAGAGGTTCGAGAATCGACCCGCACCCTGAAACAATTGGACGTCCCGGGGGATTTTGAATATCTTTATGCATCTTGGGCATTATATAGAACAGAGGAATACGATCATCTGAGTGATTGATATATTCAATTTCTTTTAACGAAAGAAAACCTACTTGACTAACTTCTTCCGTGAGTTGGGATATTTTAAGTTTAATCAACTTCGATGGATCTTTTATTATTTTGGTGTAATGACCTGGGGTATAGAGAAGTCTTAACACTTCTAGGTCATATTTATTGACATCCCAAACTACCTTCCCCCCACCTTTCTCAGCAGCTTTTATGACTATGGTAGGGTCGGAGGCCAGTGTCTTAATTGCCTGGAATTCTGGTAGATGTAAATTCGGTCCTGATTGGTGTCTGTAATGGCGGATCTGCTGTTCTACTTCTTTAAGAACCAATTTTTCAAAGATGGCTACTTCAAGGGGAAGATCACTCAAATTCAGAGTGAATGAAGAAGGTTTTGAGAGACCGGAGATGTTAGGCTCCCTTGATATTGTGTGGTCCATAAAATAGAACCGATGTCTAAATTTACGTAATAATTCTTTAATTTCACTTATCAACGCCATTGCATAGGATTCTGCGATGGAACAAACGATAGGCCACGTTTAAGTACTGATGTTTCCGATGTTGTTAATATGCGGGATGAAAGATTAAAGATTGGTAGTATTTCATTTACCATCTGTAGGCCCGGTCGCGGGTTTGGAAGTCCTGATGTGTCATACCCTGTCCAGGATTGTTTTGCATGGGTATTCCCCGGGACATTTGGCCTTGGGGCGCCGTTCTGCGGCCTTTTCGGCCGCCCCTTCCTCGAAAAGGGGGGTCACCCAAAGATTGATTAGGATCATCATTGCCCGAATTACTGCACGACGTGTCCGAAAAAGTGACCCATCTTTTTTTGGGACCTATATTCTGATTTACATTGGTTTTCCAAAATGTTTGGGGATTAAAATCTTCTGCAAGATACGGATATACCAATTCCTTTTTAAAGAGTGAGATGTCTTTTTTTAAATTTATTAGTCTTTTTTTCAATTGTTAAATTCTTGAACTCTAGAAAAGATTTTTCAATCTGCTCTAGTTTTTGTTTAGCTTCTGTAATTAACGTGTTTGTCAAAAAAGACTTCTCTTGTTCCAATAGAGTTTCCCAAATCTTACCACTTACTCTCTGGGCTGTTGTTATAGTTAGCACCAAGAGATCCCGGCTACATTTTGTAGCAACTTGGCTAAACGCTATCTTATAGTCATTGTCATCTAGAAAGAGGCATGGGATAATTTTCACCTGCAGTCCCTGCGGAATAATACTTGATTTTAAATATTCCTTCAATACATGTCCGTGCATTTCAGTACGAAATTGCTTCTTTTTCAATCTCAACAGTGTTTCGCTTGTAGACCCTTGATTTTGTATAGGTAATTGCAAATTTTCCAAAAAATGAGGGACCCTCGATAAGTTCGCCTATCTGTGCCTCCGTAAAGGAAATAGTGTCAGATTCAGCCATGATGGTGTGATACTCTCCAGCACAAGAAAGAGGTGCACCAATACACATGCAAAGTGCAAAAAAATCTAAACAAATTCCTCAACAGGATAAACACACAGTTGATAACGGGAAATAAAATAACCTGCACAGCCACGGGCTGAGTTTTATATATTTATCTGAAAGACACAGGGGACCCCACACTCTGGGTCAGGGTTTTAGTACATTACTAATTACAGAAAAGGGAATCCAGAGGATACAATTTTGGAAAAAGGGGAATCAAGAAATTTAATTAAACCTGATCCATTATTTGAATATCAAAATTTTAATCGAGAATTAATCATAGCACTCAACAGTTTTAAATCGCAGGAAAGAATTTAAGAACACATAATTTGACATATAATTCATCTCATTCATACACAGGCGCCCATTAACCATTCATACATACACAACAATAGCACATATAAGTTAAAACTTTATCCTAAAAAACTCATAACAATTGATTACTTATTGTCTTCATTAAAAAGAGATATATAATGGATATATACGAGAGACCACAACAAATTGCTCAGGTGGTCATCAGTTTAGGATGGGTCACATCGATGTCCAAAATTGACCTCATCTCTGGTTTCTCAACCGGTTTCGGCGTATTAAACTTTAATTGAGTTACACCTTCATCAGGAGAACAACAATTACACTCTGAAAAACAGGGAAATATACATGTGTGAGACCCCATCATAGAGTCACTAAATGGGGAGAACCCCCAATTATCAACCAATTTATATTCATTAAAAGTGATTTAAAATAAAACACAACCTGCCCCCAACCTTGTACCGTGACTCCAAGGGGGGTTCTTTGCACGCTTAAAAAAGTGCTACCATGATAATTGGTGCCCCAAAGTGCAAAAGAGAGAATCCAGCGCTCGTGGCTGACATGCAGACTCATTTAATTAGAAAAAATGAAAATGCCCAAGCATTGAACTAGTGTGATCCATTTATGCAAGCAGTATACTATGTAACCAAGAAAAGAGGTTTTTTGCTTCCGGCTATCTTGTTTATAAGATCCGAAAAAGCTATTCATAACACTCTGGTTAGTACGAAATTATTTGTTTATTTTCGATAATTTTCTTGAGTGGTTCTTTCCATAGATATATTTTGTGTTTTGAGAAACACTGTTAGAAACTTGGTGTGCAAGTTTGGTCAGCCGACACGTGTTTCGACCCATAGGGTCTTTCTCAAGGCAGAACAATATTCAATGGTGCCAGGTGTCATGTGATTTATGACAATTGTGTGACATGGTAAATTACATTCAATTGTGGTTTTAAGGTGATGTGCAGTGACCTCTAACCAGAGTGTTATGAATATCTTTTTCGGATCTTATAAACAAGATAGCCGGGAGCAAAAAACCTCTTTTCTTGGTTACATAGTATACTGCTTGCATAAATGGATCACGCTAGTTCAATGCTTGGGCATTTTCATTTTTTCTAATTAACTGGGTCTGCATGTCAGCCACGAGCGGTGGATTCTCTCTTTTGCACTTTGGGTGACCTGCACATCACCTTAACACCACAATTGAATGTAATTTAACATGTCACACAATTGTCATAAATCACATAACACCTGGCACCATTGAATATTGTTCTGCCTTGAGAAAGACCCTATGGGTCGAAACACGTGTCGGCTGACCAAACTTGCACACCAAGTTTCTAACAGTGTTTCTCAAAACACAAAATATATCTATGGAAAGAACCACTCAAGAAAATTATCGAAAATAAACAAATCATTTTGTACTAACCAGAGTGTTATGAATATCTTTTTCGGATCTTATAAACAAGATAGCCAGGAGCAAAAAACCTCTTTTCTTATCTACCAAACTGGGGCTCAGGCTAAACCCCAAAAAAACGCTCCTGTGATCTTGCCAAACTCACAATCACAATGCAATTGGAGCTCAGCACAGGCAGGTTCCATTCCTAGAAGCCTCAACCCACAATACTATGTAACCACCCATAAGCCTAAATTGAGATCACTAACCTTCAAAAGTGAAGAGAGAGAAAGGAAAGACAGCTGAAAGTTCCTTATATGAAGAACAGGAATAACAGCTGTACCAATATGCGATGTCCCAACACGTCTGGACTGCATAGCCGTCAGCCGCGGATATGGGAGTAGTTCGGTCTATAGCAGTTAAAAGAAATTTATAGAGTATTTTTAATCTCTATCGCATGTGAAATCTAGTTGAACCTGAATCGCTACCAATGCCCAAGCAGCACTTACCCTACAGTAGCTGATTATCTGCAGGGTAAAACAAACTTTTTTGGAGGGAAGGATCAGTCCTCCAGTGTTATTTTTCATGAACTCAAGGGCCTTGGAAAGAGTGCAGCCAAGACACCACAGCTCTCCCGTTCTCTATGTAAGTGAAAGGAAAAAGAAAAAGATAGTCAAAATGATGACTTGGTAAAGTAGGGGCGAAGTTAAGTCGCGTAAGTTGCAATAACAATTCAGGTAAAAGCACCCTGAAATGAGATAATCAATCACAGGAAGAAACGCCCGGCATTAGGAGGCTGTCAACAGCCAGAAGAATCAACAATTAAATGAGGCATGAGAGCCCAACTGTGTGTATAAATATTACGTTACGGGCGACTCGTAACTAAGAGAGTACTTTGAGATGAAATGAAAATGCTACATTCTGTTCTAAGAGTTGCCGTAAAAATGGGGAATCTACTTACTATTCCGAAACGAGCTGTCTAGATGTATTCGCCCGCGAGGTACGTCAAGTACGCAACACAGCAGCACCGCTCTGGCGACGTAAAAGCCATTTCTACGGCTTCTTAAATAATGAGCTGATAACATCAGTTGACCGCTACAGTTATCCTTCGGACCAGCACCTCTCCTGTCATTGCATGTATTATTACCATCACCCTCATTGCACACATTTCAGACATGGTGCAAACAATGCTGTGATCAGTGAATGAGATTGTCATGTTCAACTTACTGAGCAGATCCCTGACCAGCATGTTGGCAGGAGAAGTCTCTGAGTATAATAGGGGAGCATGCACCACCTTCCTTCCCACTTTTACATCCAAATCGTTAGTGTATGGAACCATAGAAATAGCCCCAGAGAAGCCCTGCGTTTCGAGACTTTTGCCCGATAATGGGAAGTCCCCTTCACTGATACATGATTTCTCTGCACCTGAATCAACCATAAAAATGAGTTGTTTATTTCCTATCTCTGCCCCCACCAAGGGTTTCTCTTCAGGGTTAAGGGTCATCTACAGCATCAGGCATGCAAGAGTTCTCTGTCAGGATATGTATTCATCCCGGGAAATAAGAAGAGGCTTCCCCCACCACTGCGGCACTTTAAAAGGGGGCGACTGTCCCATTTGGCATTCCAGTGAATGGGTTTGCACTACATGCATTTTGGAGTATGCTCTGGGGTGCGTATTGTTGCACCACTTGCTGCTGGTGGTGTGTGGGTGGGCCTGGGATGTGTGGGGGCAACTGTTTATAAACATGATGTATTTTGTGGGGTATGGAGGTCATTCATGGCATCAGCCCTTGAGGGGGCCCCTCGGGTGGTGGACCATAATTCTCAACTGGCTGTAATTATACCCCACTCCTTGTCTACTCCTACACTATCCTGAAAAATGTCCCCACTTCCCACAGTTCCAACATTTTGAGGGCCCCATTCCTCCCCCTCTGGGTCCCATCCCTCCAAATGCCCCTACCCTCGAGCTTCAGTACCCACCTCTTCCTCACAGCTGTCCTCCTTCTTGCCACTCTGGGGTGGAGTACTGTATATTTCCACACCACTGTCCTTGTCCTCCTTTTGACCACACCCAGCTATTCTAGCGTTTTTTAAGTTTTGGGTGCTTCCTGCCACTTCTGTCTGCACTGGCGTCGATAATGAAACCTCAACAGCGACCTTAGCTAATTTGTTTTGTACTAGTTTTGCTTCCGCTGCCTGCAGCCTCTGAGCGGTGTCCTTGTCACGCTTCTTTATTCTTCTGCAATGATGTACTATTATGTTCTGTATTTCGGGCCACCCCTTTGCTTCAATGCCCAAAAATGTGTCTAATGCCTTTTGCACCTCTTTGGGCAGGCCCTTTTTAACAATAAAGTCAAAAAGGGTATTGATTGGTCCCATGAGTTACCTGTCTCTGCTCGCCACATCTCCTGAACCCTAAGAATTAACTGAGAGGGGTCTTCATCATCTCCCATAGTACATTGTATGATAGACGGTAGGTCGGGTGTGGCAGGGAATTCCTGCCGTAGCACATCCCATACCTTGGCTCAAATCTTGTTAAACGATGCTCCATCTTGTGCATCATTCCCCAAAGTCCCTCCCTGATACCCTGCTTTCACTCACACATCCCCAGCTTGGTCTCCAATAGTTGCCACCAATAAGCTTCTTATGTCGCCGACTGCCAGGGGTACTCCAGCAGTCCTCAAATGTGTAAAATCCAATTGCCCGCAGCCACTGCAAGGGGCGGGAGCACCTTTATCAAATTGTTTTTGTCCATCTGTGCCCATGGCATATAGTGCGGTCTGCCAGTGCCCTTATCTATGAGGGTCATCTGCATCCTTGTCCTACCCCCATCAGTCCTTTTTCCACTTCTTCTCTTTCTTGACACTGCCATACGGCCAAACCTGTTCCTTAACCTGCCTTCCTACAAACTCTCCACCCGAGGTGTTTGCTCAGGTGCTTGTTCTGCTTCCTCATCCTCATCATCTTCGTACCCATCAAATGTACTCCACCCATCCTCTGCTCCTTGACGGGATCCAACATTCTCACTCCCCAGGCTGTCTGGCCTCTTGTCCTCTTCCCCTTCCATCTCTATATTCACCCTTTTTATAGCTGTGTTAGCTACCCAGAACAAAAAGTCTCCTGCTTTCCACCCAGCTGACCCTTGTTCTGCTGGCTTATTGAGCTTTACTTCGGCCTGTGTTGCTCGTAATCTATTCACTTCTGTTTGCGCTGCTGCCATTGCCACTTCTAGGTCTCTTTAATTGACATTGGCATGCGCTGGGACTTCCGGAGGGGATGCATACAGGGGTGGTGGGGGTGTTGCTGCAGTGGACACATAGGTCAGATTGGTGTAACCTACTGTGGGGCGAGCTGCCAATGGGTATATTCCCCTGCTCTCCATCAGTGTCCCACCCACCTGTCCTGTACAATCGACCATGCTATCACATAGTTCCCTCCGTCCCTCAAGATCTTCTGTGTCTTCAAACATTTTCCAAAGATCTAATATTTCTTTCTGCTTTTGTAACTGTTTCCCCTTGCACTTAGCTGTCAGAAATGTGGACATGTGTTCCAGAATATTCTTATTATGGAAGCCCTGCTCTGGCCATGAGCGGGACATCCCCCTTCCCGTTGTCTCCGTCATCCATTGTTTGTGATATTTCTCAGTATAGTGGAAGGGCCTTACATATAAATTCTATGGGTGTTTCTCCTCCCATTGTAATGGTCCGTGCGCCTCACTGTCTCTACGCCTCTGTTAACGCACCGCACACGCTGCTGCTGTTCTTCAAAAAAGTCAGTCCGTTATCCCCTCCCTCCCATCAAAAAATCAAAAACTATTTCTCCCACCCCTTATTCTCCCCACACCCTCCACTCTCACACTCCACACACTCAACTCACATCACTAATTACAAAAAATGCCCTTCCGCGTGACTCCAACTTACACAATAAAAACACGAACAAAACAATCTAAAATATAAAGCTAATTATGCAGGGGTTCCTATTCATTTCCTTTTTTCCACTGTTACACAATGTCTGTGGTACCACCTTCTCCCCTCACTCGGGAAGCCTCCCTACCATTTAATTTTCCTTTCCTTAATATTCTCCTTAAAAATTAATAATACCCAAAAAATAAAACACCCCACACTCACACCACACTCACACCACACCAACAATTTCACTCTCTGAGTGTTCACACTCTTTGCACTCTCCCTTACACCTGTCCCCTACTTGTTATCACTTGCAAGGCTATACTCACGTGTGCATATTCACCCAAACTCCTCCGTCACAGGGTCCCTAAAAACAATAGCCTGCACTCTCCTGTGAGCTGCACCCCGCTCCAAAGAGCACACAGGAATTCTGCAAAGACGGCTCCTGTAAGGCCACTCAGGAAAATGTGTTTTTGGGACTGGTCGCTGTAACTGGACGTGGCCCCTCCTGAGAAGCTGCCTGACACCTCTGCAGGTACGGGGGATGCTGGGATCACATTGGGTCACCAATTGAACGCACGCCCTAAACGCCAGAAAAAATACATCCCGCTAGGGGAAAAAGGCCAAGAATTCTTGCAAGATAACACGTTTTAATTATACAAAAACAAAATCAGTGTGCCAGCAAAGAACACATTCTGAGGGAAAGAGGGTACGAGCAGAAGCTTAAAAGGGGGCACATCGTCAGCAGTGAAATCATTACATATGGTAAAAACCCACGCAGCTGATGGGTCCAACCCTATATGGGCATCCTGCTCCATAGGAGATGCCAGGCCATTGGTCTCAGCCCAGTCTGCCCGTCTTCCATCACGTGGGGTCTGCCGGGCTCGTCGTCTCCAGGAAACCAAGGCCAAAGGAGCATTCGACTCTATCATTTTACAGTCCACCTGGCCTGCTAACACACACACATGCACACATTTCACTCATCACGATCACGTCTCTGGGCTTCCAAGGTTTCCACCCTCGCTTTTGAACTATAATGTATCTTTCCCTGTACCTCACGTTACAAATAATGTCATTGTAGAATAAATGTGAGGCACCCATGTACTTGGATCTTTTATGGCTGATGGGTTTATGTTTGGTGGTCTGGGGTCAACTAGTATCCTGGAATTCAGGGGTCTTGGGATTGGGGCATGGGCCATAACTTTTGGTTGGCTGGGTGTGGGTAAGAGGCCTGCTTTGGCCTCTTTGTGATAACGCATACACTAAGGTGCCCACCACTGTCTTGTGGCCTTGGCAACATATTGGCAACACTTTGGGAACAAAGGGGAGTTTCTGTTAAAGTTAGCAGCAGGGTGGGTTTCTCTCTTCAGCTCTTGGGCCTATTTAGATTCCTTCTTCAGGCTTGCGGCCTGTGCTTAGCGTGCTGAATACTACTTGACCGTGCAGGCCCTGTGCTTCGACCATGACTACAAAATGGCATCTACTTATATACGCGCCCTATATCAAAATCACATATAATATTATGATTGTGTGGGGATTCTTGGGATGCCGCCCTGCCCCCTGGTATGTTACAGGTCTTTCAATGGAACTCGTCTCACCCTTAAGTGCCTATGGGGGTGGGATGGGGTAATTCCCTGCCCAATATTCCCAGCAGCTCTTTGCCCCAGGTCGTGGCTGCTCTGGTAGTGAGCCGCATTAACTACAGTAATGCCCTTTACCTGCACCAATTGAAGGGTTTGGTCCAGAGGCTACAGCGCCTACAGAATATGGCGACTAGGGTTGCGACTGAATCTCCTTACATGGCCCATATAAGACCTGTGCTCTGCGCCCTCTACTGGCTACCTATATATATGGGTATTAAATTCAAGGCCCTCTGTCTGGTCCATTGGCCAATTATCGTGAAGGGGGCCCGAGTAGCTGCAAGGTAAATTCTCTAATTACATCCCTGCCCGGACTCTTCATTCTAAGTTGGCCCATCTGGTGGTCATCCCGAAGTTCAGATGGACACATATTTGGCAGGGCTTTTACAGTGGCAGCAGCACCCTGTGGAATGAACTTCTAGTGGCTCTCCGGAGTGTTGAGAACCATCTTCAATTTCATTGCTGTCTGAAAACTCTTCTTTTTTAGCCTAACTCTGACATTTTGAGTATCCTAGCACCAAGATGCCCTCGGGTGTACGTGCGCTTTACAAGAAAGGTTAACATAACATAACAACATAACTGTTCCTATACTTTTATTTTAAAAAGATACCGTTTTGGAATGGTTTCGTGCACTTCAGCGCACTGCACTGAACATTCCCTTAAACAGCAGGTGTGTTTGTTTGGGTGTTTGGATTGCGTGTGGGTCACGGTGATGAGGTTTGTGGGGAGCAGGGGCAGGCCAGCAAGGAACATTGTTCCACTACTTCTTTTCGTACACTTCGACCACTGTTGGTAACCAGGTGTGAATGATTGTTATTCACGATCTCCGCAGTGCCTGGTAAATCGCCCAGCTCTAGGAGACTCGGATCGTTTATAGGATCAGCCTCATCCTGATTCTGGACTGTAGGATGCTTTTGTTTTCTATTGTCAGTGCTGGTGCCGACAGGTGGAAAGAAATCTGAGATTGTATTATTTCTGTGTCTTTGCACAGATCCCCTTGGCTGGGCTTCCACTCTGTGTGTATAGGAGCTAGCCGTGGGCGAGTTTCGTTTAACATCATGAACAACTGAAATTACAATCAGAGCCTGCCCTTAACACAGCGCCGACGTGTACTTTTTGAGAAGTAGCTGTGCAGCAAGTATTGGAGTCTTCCGGGAACACTGGCCAGCACAAAAAACTGCAATGCACCGCCTCTGTGTGTGTGTCTCAGTAATTTCAACGTAGCAAACCACACGCATGTGCTGGGCACTGGGGCCTAAGGGACAGTAAGGAGTACCTGGGACACAGGCAGCTCTCGAAAGAGGTTTACAGTCAAGCTGCCACAGTGTAGGCCATTGTTATCTGACTGCTTTGGGTGAAAGCTTTTTTCAACCTCTCATCCCAGACCTCATCTCATGGCAAAATTTTTATTGGATCACAACTTGTCTAAGCCTTGAGAACAGGTAAGGTGCAAAATGTGTGTGGCACAATAGCCAGCTCTTTCTTAAAAACAAGCAACGTAGTAATAATAAACAAAACTGCGGTTTCTGCACAAACACCTGTGTGTAAGCTTCCCTTTTCCAACCCACTCAATGCTTCACTACTGTTAGTTAGCAGGACACTAGTATGCTACTTTGTAGCAGGCCTATCATTGAGTGATTACAGCACTAACGCACTATTAAATGACACCAGACTGGCGTAGGCCAGTCTATGAATGTGTGTGGTGGGAATTGTAAAGTCCCCAGCCGGTGCTGCCGGCGGGGAGCAGGGTCGTGCATGTAGGCCTCTGGGTGCACGACGTGGAGGTAAGAAAGCACGCGTCACACCAGTTGCTCGATCACGCCACAAACTGCAGGCTTCCGGCAGGGCGTGTTCTTTATTACGCCTCACGTCAAAGCGCATGCGGGACGTGAGGCGGATATACAATTTCTCCTTTATCCCAATTAACACAACATGAATCAAAACATATACTTTTCCTTGCGCTATCTAGTCCTGCACAGGTACGTACACTGAAACATGAAACTCAACATAGCTTGGTGGGTTTTCACCACTCTCAGCTTCCTGGGGGCCCGCGGGGCTGCTCTCAAGTTATACCCACTGGACCACTGCAGAGGCATTGTCCCTGATTCTCCTGCCCCTTCCAGCTCACCTTCAACATGGGGAGGCGCTTCATTACCTTCTGACAGTCCTCCTGGATCGCAGCCTTGTATAACGTCCTCCTCAGCCCTTTATCGTGGGGAGTGCTGTGTGTGTTCCCCTTCCTCTCGTGGCTGTCTCTCCTTGTCTGTCCACATCTCTTCTGGTACCTTTTTGAATCAAGAGGTGTCTCTGGCAATGGTATTTTGCCCTTGTTTTGCTGTAATCATTGTTCCCTCCGTTCTGATTACCCTCCATGGTGTGTGGTCATAACGGGTTTCTAACTTCGATTTTGTGGGGTTTCGTAAAACCAGTACCTGGTCGCCAACCTTGTGCTTGGATTCTCTCGCTTTTCTCCTGCTGCTCATGTGTTTCTTTGCCGCTACTCTCTTGACTTGTGTGCGTTTGCTGTTGAGATCATCGACATTCCTGTTGGGGTGATGTGGTATGGATGAATTTACCATTGTTCCATACATAAGGTCTTCTGGGGGTATGCTTGTGGAGCTGTGGGGGGTCACTCTGTAGTTTCATGAGAAATTGGTACAGGTCGACTCACCACAGGCAGTTCGGGGCTCTGGATATGTGTAGGACTTTGTTGAGAATCCTCATAAATCTCTCCACATCCGTGTTCGCTTGCAACCACCTTGGCGTGATGTGGTGGTACCGGATGTGCAGGCGGTCAATGTACTTCTTTAGCTCCATCTCTTCGAAGGGTGGTCCGTTTTTGCTTCTGACGTACCTTGGCAGTCTGTATGTGGCAAAACATTTTTCAAGTGCTGGGATCTGTGTGTCTTCTACCTCTGGGTACCGCGAGTAGTTGTTAATAGCCACGAGCAGGTATGTCCCTTCCTGTTGTGTGCAGAAGTCAATGCGAATGGCTTCCCACCTTGATGACCCTAGCTCCGCTGACTGGTTTGGTTCAGGGTTTGGCGGTTCCCCCGTTATTTGGCATGGGTAGCAGGATGTAATGGTTTCTTTCACTCTAGCATCTATGTGGAGGAACCACACTTGGTGTTGTATCCTGCCCTTTGTTCTGACCAATCCTTGATGTCCTTCGTGAGCTCGTATGACAATCCTGTCTTGTAGACTGATGGGGATTACTATGTGTGACTGATAGATCCTGCCGTACTGGGAACATCCCTGTGAGGAGGTCCTTTGTGATTGTGCATGTGGCGGAAGAATGACTTCCATTCTCCCGCCATTATTGTGTTCTTTACGATGTCACAACACGGGTCGGCTTGTGTAGCCTCCACGATATCGGCAATGTGAACTACCTTAGGTTTCATGGTGTTGAGGATCTGGCAAATGTGTTCTTCCATCTCTTCCAACTCATCCACTTTGCAGAGTGTTGTGGCTCTTGGATGCCTGGATAGGATATCCACAGGATTGTCCGTTCTATTATGCCAGGTATGCAAGGTTAGCGATAAACCTGCCACAGTAAGTGGACATGCCCAGAAAACTGCACACTTCTGTAGGTGTAGTTGGTGCAGAGGCTCCTTTTATGTCTGCCACCTTTTATGGGTCGCAGATACTCCATCACTGTTGAAAACGTACTCAAAGACTGTTATTTCTTCTTTTATGAACTCACATTTGTCACAGTGAATTGTGAGACCTTCTGTCTCCCGTCTGTTAAGTACCATTTCTAGGCAGTGCATGTGTTCCTTCCTGTCGCTGGCATGAATGAGGATTTTGTCACTGACATTTAGCACTCCCTGAATTCCTTGCATTACCTCTTGGATGGCTTGTTGGAACTCCTCTGCCACTGACGATATTTCGAAGCGTAACCTCTTGTACCGCCTCAGGCCCAGGTGAGTCGAACAGATTGTGATGTATCTCGAATCACAGTGCAGCTTCAACTGATGGTAGCCTGCGTTGAGGTCTAGTCTAGTTGAGGTCACACTGCTGCACTTCTCCTCACAGGCCAGCAGCTTGATGGGTGAGGGTGGTCCGCCGCCTGTAGCTGTCTAGTGCCTGTGGTGTGCAGCAAGAAGGTTGCGCACCCTCAGGCGCAGGTCGTCCCACCGCTTATGGCAGTCTTTAACACTGCGTGCTGTCACCCCCACAGCAGTCACCTTCCGGGCAGCTTCCGCCCAGATTGCCTTCCTCCGGCGCTGTGTGCTGTGGCACTGGTCCACTGAGAATAGCTCCCCGGCATTGTCAACAATGTGGTCGACCAGCATGTTCAGCTCTGCCTCACCGAAGCGTGGCTTTCGCTGGCGGGTTTGGGGAATTCTGGATGACATATCCCTAAATAGGTTCTGGCTGTCAGAAAGGCTGGATGGCTTCAGGCACAGAGAGATTGCAGTGGATTGTAATTTTTGTAATGGGTGCCGGGCTCTTTCCGGTTCTGGGGATTACGTTATTTCCAGATCCGGTGTTTCCGGCTCCATGGCGGCAGTGCTGCTACATCCAGCATGCACGGGGCAGACGTGGATGCACCGCCGTCATTGGTGGCGGTACGTCCATCTCCACCGGTGTTAGCGTGATGGCGGTGGCACCGGTTCCGCAGATAGGGGATGCGTGCGGCCGAAAAGGCGGAATCCTACCTTGTTTCCGGCGCCACGTGGTGACGGAATCGGTGCCACCATCATCACAGTAACACTGGATATTTTACGCCACACTCGGAATGAGGCCCAAAATATTGTTTCTACGTCTAAAGACACTAGGGAAGTCCTTTCAACAAACCAAAGCACGTCTACAGATACACGCAGGGACTCCCTCATCTCTAGGAGGTTGGATTTCATTTTAATGCTGATTAACAAGTCTGTTGCATTTCGGTCATGCATATCAAAACAGTAGTATTTGTATTTGTATGTGCAAGAGCAAAGTTGAAAATAAATGTCAATCAACAATTTTACAATCACTTTGAAGGTCTTGCAAGGGAGGGTTGTAGACATATTTTTCAGGGGCCTCCTTCACCCTGCAGCAGCAGTTGATGACACTCCCTACGGGACGATACCTTACATGTTGTGACTTTATAGCCATATGATAACACTATTTGGGCATTTGAGGCTACAGTTGGAACATTGCTATTACCTGTGAAACTCTCCCATACATATGGTGACCTTAACTTGCACATAAATGCTTCATTGCGGCTTTCAAGGCTGCTCTGAACATACAATGGCAGCACCTACACTTGTGGGGATATACCATAGCATATGGTGGCAGGCTAGGAAGATTCCCTCACAGGCTTTTCCATCGAGGGAGAACATTTTCTACTGTATTTTAGCACCAATGTTTGTGGGGCGGTGGGTTAGGGTAATAATAAAGGTAGGGGAAATTTGGGGGCCTGCGGTAAAATGTCCTACATAAGTTGTCCATTGTTGGTTGTCTCCACGACCACCAGTCTGGCTTCATAGCAGCAAGAGGCATGGAAACTGCTCTCCTGAACACCCGTGATGACTTGCTCTCAAACCTCGACTCTAACTCTCCTTCTGTTCTCATACTCCTCGATCTGTCCTCTGCCTACAGTCAATCATTCCACCATCATAAATCGGCTTCGCAATACCCTGGGCATCACGGACCAAGAACTTGATTGGTTGACCTCTTTCCTCTCGAACTGGCCCTCCAAAGTGCAACTGGGCCCGTTTCTCTCCTCTTTCTCACTCACTACTTGCGGCTTCCCTCAGGGCTCTATCCTCTTGCTGTGTCTTTTCAAAATTACCTTGCCCCTCTCGCTCACCTAATCTCCACCTTCTCTCCTCATTCCAATGTTGTGCTGACGACACTCAGCTCTCCTTTAAGCTTCCCTCCTCTTCCTACTCTCCTTCCTCTCTCATTCCCAACTGTCTGACTGCTATTCAGGCTTGGTGTGTGGCTAATCACTGCCTTAATGCCAGTAAGACTGAGATCCTTCTCATTGGGACTCCTGCCCCCTCCTTCCCTCCTACTCCTGCCCCCTCCCCTCTCCCTTGTGTGATGCAAAAAAACCTGGGTGTCATGTTTGACTCCTCTCTCTCTTTATGTCACTGAGCTTGTCAAGAAATAAAATGTTCAGCTTCACCTCCTCAGAGGCATTCTCCCTTTCCTCATCTTCCCCCAGAAACTCAATGGGCCTCATTCCGAGTCCGGTGCTAACCAATGGCGGTAGTAGCGCCTTGGTCGGCACCGGACCCGTACCGGCACCGCCCTGGTGGAATGGGAAATTACCGCCCTATTCCGAGTTGACCAGGGCGGTAATTTCCCATTCCCCAGGGCTCTTCCCCATTCCCAAATGAGCCCCCATAGGACTCAATGGGAATGTGGAAATTGCAAATAACGGTGACCGTACTTTACGGTCACCGTTATTGGCTAAAAAGCCCCTTTGCGCCCTCGTCCCTAACGCCTGCTAAAAGCAGGCGTTAAGGACGAGGGCGCAAAGGGAACTCGGATTGTGGCGGTAAGGGATTGCCGGCACCGGTCTCGTTAACGGTGACCGGTATCCCTTACCGCCATACTCGGAATGAGGCCCAATGTCTCCAGAGCTCTGGTTCCCTCCAGGTTGATGACTGCAACAGGCTCTTCCTTAATCAACCTCTTCCTCCCTCCACCCTCTTCAACTAATCCAGAATAGTACTGCAAGACTTATCCTTGGCCTCAAGCCCAGGGACTGCATCTCTCCAGCCCTAGAAGCTCTCTACTGGCTCTCTGTGGTTGCAAGGATCAAATTCAAGACCCTATGCATCATCCACAAGGCTTTCCAGGACCTGGGACCTCACTAAATTCAACTCTCTCTCCCTGGTAGAGTCCTTCGGTCTTCTAGCTCTAACTCTCTGCAGGTCAGACACATCTCCAAGCAGAGAGTGGGGGGCAGATCTCTTTCTTCGGCAGGAGTCTCACTCTGGAACTGCCTCCCTGCCCCTATCCAACTTGAGCCAGATCTCCTTAAGTTCCGGAAGCTATTCAAGACATTACTTTTTTCCTCCACCTTCCCTCTTCCCCTCCCTTGCTAGTTTCCACCTGCCTATTAGTCTGGTTGCCTGTTCCCTTATAAGTCTTACTGGGGCCAGGCTCTCATTCGACAAGTCTTCCCCTTCACCCCCCACCAGAACATGCCCTGAGGCACCCTTCCCCAACTAGCCTACTGAGTCTGGTCCACCCCCCTCCATTGCATTAGCTGACCAACCCTTCTCCCCTGAGCACTTGCCCTCCTGGGCCTACCTTAATCACCTGGCCATCCCCAGGCCCCACTCCCCCTGCACGTCTCCCTCTTCCCCTCTTCCGGCACTCCCAATACTGCACTTACACGATCCGAATGTCACAAGGCCTAGTAGGATCGTTACTGTTATTTTCTCCTCAGTCCCCTACTGACCCCCCTTCGCCCATTGATGAATTCTTCCTCGATGGAAAAAAAATGAAGAAATCACATGGTGACAATACCTAGCGTACGACTGTCGCATTTGAGACTGCACTTCAAATGTGACAGCCAAAACCTATTGGCTTTGCCAATGTATATCTCTTTGTGCTTTTAACTTAACATTTCTCCCTTCAGCATTTCCCTCAATAATCACAGTGTATTCATTTTATGCCATAACTCAGATATTCATTGTCAATTTTACATGGAAGTTGGAGAGTATTGCAAAGATTATCCTCTACATATTGTTGGTGTGGTCTCTTTTTATGAGCGTGTGGTGACCTTTGAATAACTACTATTTTAACTTGTAAATTGTATGAAATGTATGTGGAGGGCTTCATAGTTCTATATGGTATGCAGTGAAGCATCTGCCAGGAAAGTATTTCCTTTGATGTTCCAGATTAACAGTCTTAAACCCATCAATGTGTTTGTTAGTTGGACCGCACTTTTGTCAGTGTTTGTTGTAGTTGTAGTTAGCATGTGGGTTTATTGTGCCTAATGTTTTGTATCTATCTGACAGGAGAGTCTGTACATTTGTTTTGGGGATTGTTGCTGTAGTTATTGGTGTTGGCCTGGGTTATGTCGTTTTACTAGTAGTCGGGATTGTTATGTGCAGTATTTTTTTATTTAATTTTTTATTTCATGGGCATAGCTAAAAGAAAAAATACCTTTTGCATATATGTACAACAATTTGACAAAATATCATCACATATAATAGATTAAAACATTAAATATACAGAATTAACATAGACTTCCAAACAAATTCATATCACTTTACTTATTGGTATCTCATTAAATTCATCAATGGATTAAATAACAATGTTGGTAATCTCAATGAGCTAAATCAAAATACTTCTTTTTAGAAGAAGCAACCTACGAATCCTTGTCCATACAATATCTCTAATAGGGTAATAAGAGGTGGATCCTTTGCCAGACATGCATTGCCGCATCAGTAATAACCAAGGATTCTGCTGACACGATCGTTGACCAAAACTGGTCCGATTCACTGCTTCCTAGCGATGTACAAAAACACTCATACCCCTTATGGTAAAGGTCTGCTGCCTTCTCACAGGCAGTCAGGATATGTCTGCTAGTCTCAATGGAGTTGGCACCAGGGTGACATAGTCTCCTTTCCCGGGGTATCCTCTGCCACGCACCAATGTACTCCATGACAGGGAGTATGTTTAAGCACAGAAATACAGCATGAACCTTATTTTATTTATTTATTTTATTTTATTTTGTCATTTATATAGCGCGCAAAGCCCAGAGGCATCTAGGTGCTTTGACTTAAGAATACGGTTACAGTAAGTGATGGAACAGGAACTTGAAATAGTTACAATACCAGGCATAAATAGCATAGTGCAGAATATACAATTTTGGAAACACTTGCCTCTTGTTGCGGAGAGCTACCTCAAAAATACATATATAGGACATGATTAATACAGTGAATACATATTAGGAGAGCTTGCCTCTTGTTGCGGGGAGCTGCATCAAAAACACATATATGGGACATGATTAGTACAGTGAATGCATATTAGGAGAGCTCACCTCTTGTTGCGGGTAGCTACATCAAAAATACATATGGGGACAAGATAAGTATGGTGTATACATGCTTGGCTAAACTCGCCTCTAGTTACAGGGAGCTATGTCAGGAGTATGTATAAAGGACATAATAGGTGCAGATTATACAGACTAGGAAGCACTCACCTCTTGTATGCAGCAAAGTAAAACAAGTGGGCACATTAGCAGAGCCTAACCCCATGTTGCAGGGGGCTGTGACACAGAATACAGAAAAGTCAATCAAGTGGGCACATTAGCGGAGCCTAACTCCATGTTGCAGGGCAGCCATGACACAGAATGCAGCAAAGTCAATCAAGAGGGCACATTAGCCGAGCCTAACCCCATGTTGCAGGGCGGCTACGACACAGAATGCAGCAAAGTCAATCAAGAGGGCACATTAATGAAATGAAATGATATTTTATTCATATCGCGCTCGTACACAAGTATTTTAGAGCACGACCAGGCAAAAGGGAGGGGAACAAGAGGGAACAAAAAAAAAAGAAAACAGCGATCTTACTAGGCCCAGTGACATTAAGAACGCGCAAGTGGAGGGAAAAGAGGGAAAGTGCATGAAAGGAGGGGGAAGTGGAAAGTGTGGAAAAAAGGAGAGAACAGAATAAATACTAAATAAAATAAATAAAAAAGGCAGTAAACCATGGTAGTGCCGCCCGCAAGTGGCAGGCAATAGTTTAGACAGATAAGGTATATCTGATAAGTGCAGGAGAAAAGTGGGAGGGGGACTGTATGTGTACAGATACAGAATCCCAGTGCAGGGGGTGGCTGGAGGCAGTGCAGGAGGGTAGCAGGGTGTGCAGGTACCTGGGCCCGAATGACAGAGGGTGGCCAGGTGCACGATGCCAAGAGAGAAAACAGATCAGCAGGGGAGAAGGGGGACAAAGGCAGAGGCAAAGGGGAAGGTCTTGAGGTGCTTCCAGAACCGGAGATGGTTCTCCTCAAGTTTCAGGGTGGCCGGGAGGCTGTTCCAAAGAGAGGCCCTAGCTGAAAGCAGGGATCTTCCCCCAGCTCGTTTCTTTGCAAAACGACTAACCCTGAGGGAGCTAGAAGTAGAGGAGGGAAGGGCTCGAGAGGGGAGGTATTTACGGAGGGATAGTTGAAGGTATTTTGGGCCCAGACCCTAGAAAGCCTTGTGGACAATGCAGAGGGTTTTAAATTTAATCCTTGCATCCGCAAGGAGCCAGTGAAGGGATTTCAGGGCTGAAGAGATACGATCCCAAGGCTTGAGGCCAAGGATAAGTCTCGCAGTCCTGTTCTGGATTAGTTGTAAAGGGCGGAGAGTGGAGGCGGGTAGATTTGTAAAGAGGCTGTTACAGTAATCCAGCCTGGATAGAACCAGAGCGTGGGAGACAGTGAGCTTTTGAGGGAAGGAGAGTAAAGGCAGAGTACCTCTAAGGAGGTGCAATAAAAAGTTTGACTTTTTGGAGACGTCGGAGATGTAAGCAGAGAAGGAAAGTGTGGAGTCAAAGATAACCCAGAGGTTCTTAGCCTCGCATGTGGGGATAGGAGGAAGGTCAAGGGAGGCCGGCCAGAGAGTGAGAGGAAAGGATGGAGAAGGTTTACAATGAGGAGGATCTCAGTCTTGTTGGCATTTAGACAAAGATCATTGGCGACACACCAATTTTGAATGACGATTAGACAATCAGAGATGAGGGAAGGAGAAGAGGTGGCTGAAGGAAGCCTGAAAATGAGTTGGGTGTTATCAGCATAGCACTGGAAATTTCAGCAGGAAATGGAAATGCAGTAGGCGAGAGTTGCCAGGTATTGGTTGAAAAGCCAGGGTGAGAGGTTAGACTCCTGGGGGACACCACAGGTGGAGAGGGAGATAGAGGATAGGAAGGACCCAAGTTGTACCTGGGAGGGTCGATCAGAAAGGCAAGAGGTCAGCCAGGCCAGAGCCTGATCAGTGATACCCAAGTATTCACAGAGACGATTGAACAGGGTGATATGGTTGACCATGTCAAATGCAGAGGAGAGATCAACATTAGCGGAGCCTAACCCCATGTTGCAGGGCAGCTGCGACACAGAATGCAGCGAAGTCAATCAAGTGGGCACATTAGTAGAGCCTAACCCAATGTTGCAGGGTGGCTGTGACACAGAATGCTGCAAAGTCAATCAAGAGGGCATATTAGTTCAGCCTAACCCCATGTTGCAGGGCAGCAGTGACACAGAATGCAGCAAGACAGATGGCCACACGGAGGGCAGTTGGAAGCAGTTTATGGTCACAAAAGGCACATACATAGAGCAGGGGGCAGCTAGAAACAAAGTATAGTCACACTCACAAAGATTACGCCACAACGCGTTCAATCAGAGGACAGGGAGCAGACAGGGGCCTTAGGAAGTGGGCCTTTGGATGAGGGGGCCGGCTAAAGCCTGCCGGTCCCCGATAGGGTGATTTAAGGACATTGGTAGCCAATGGGTGGTCATTTAAGGCAGGCACACAAACCTTCTTAAGATTTGAGAGATAACTTTAATTAAATATCTGCAAGGCTTTTGGTATTCAAAGCTTTGTGTGACAAACTCCCCATAATGTCTTTTCCCAGCAAGAAACTCAATGGATCTAACTCTCCTCCGCCTCCACAGTGGCTAACCCAATGTTCTGTAAATGTGTTTGCACAGAACTACGTCAGCATGTTCGAGATTGGCCCGATAGTGCGAGTGAGCATCAAACATAGAGAGGATATCCGGAGGGTCAGGTGACACACTAGCTTGCTTTATTTTTAGCAGTAATTTACTACAAGTCAGCTTTCTTATATTGTATAAAGATGTCAGGCCAAGTTCCATTATTATAGCTGTGACAGGTACTGCCATTGGCAAGCCCAAAAGTAACTTAAGTATCTTTCCTTCTAGGATGTCAAGCCATCTCACCTGTTTTTCAGGGATGATTTCTAGCCCATAGAGGATGGAAGGGACCATTGCTTTCATGTAGACTTCTAATAGGTCCTCCACCGATTACCTACCAACTCTTTTGATTAATCCCTTTAATACTAGCCATTGTCGCAGGTATTTGGCTTTGGTGTAGGCGTAGGTTTGAGATGGTGTGGGAACAATGCAGAAGGGGAAACCTAGATATATGCAGTTCTCAAACACCTAGTTTCATTCCCCTAATGTGCCATCTATACATGTTAACATGGTGGCTTTTGCCCAAAAGCTGCATAACCTTGTATTTGCTGGGGCGTGGCTAGCAAGCCATGTGATAAGGATGTTCACCTCGAAGCTCCTGGGGAATCCTACATGATCTGGCCCAAAAACGGCAGATCCTGCATTACTTGAAATCCATGCAGTACCACATAACTGCCAGAGCACTCAAGGAAAACAGAGACGAGCTGGGGATGCAAATCGGTAAGAGGAAGCAGGGTAACGCTCTTGGTGGCATGCTGCCCGGGGAGCAAGTACAAGGAAGCAACATGGCGGTGGATCAAGCACAATGATGCCCAGCCTGAAGCATGGAGCGTGCCAGAGCTTGGGGACCCCTGAAAGTTGTGAAAGACATTTGGCGGACCTGGCGCTCTGATTCATGGCTTGGCGAGCTAGCTCAAATGAAACAAACTGCTGCTGGGATTGGCGCAGGATAGATACGTAGGAGGCGGACCGAATGGAGACCCGGAATACACTAGTGCTCGACGGCGAAACCTGTGCAGGCGGAGAACACTGTGGGGCGGGCGAGTCCCCATGGCCGGTATAAAGTCAGTGAACCTGCAGGGATAAGCGGTAGCAGGCCCCTAAGAAGCTCAGAAGTGGAATCAGCAATGTGACAGCACCATCAAGCACAAAAGCCGAGAAGGGAAAAGAGCATTACGCGGCCCAGGCGGACATCTAAGGAATGGCAGCCCAGAGGGAGCAAAGTCAACTGTGCTCCAAGTAAGTGCGGGCAAGAAAGAAGCGTCATGCAGGCCCGGCACGAGCAGCGCGCAGCCTCCGCTCCACAATAGACAAGAGTTCTGTGCGGTATCACTGCAATAGCTGCATATGGGCATTGATCCGGCTGCAGCAGAGACTGCGGGCACCGCCTCACAGCTTAAATAAGGACAGCTCATTAGCTCTTCCACAAGGCCACCTATGTAAAAAACCCCTAGCTAAAGGGCGCGCTGAGGGTGGGCATTGCAGGAAGAAGCAGCCAGCACACAGAGAAGGCAGGAAGCCACTGCCAGCACTGAATTACGTGAACAAGAGCACAACAAGTGCCAAGGCATGGCTGGACATCCTAAAAAGGGCATGATAACTGGTCCTTTAAACAGAGAGAGTTGCACTCCTAAGATAGGCGGTACAAGTAATATAGGAGACCCACACTCTGAAGTAAACTAGGCACATATCCCCGACAATGTTGCATGCCAAACCAGGTCACAGAGCAATACCGCAGGCACCGGTAGCCGGGACAATTGACTAGTAGAGCTTCTAACATGGCATCCAAACAGCACAAGAACAAACTTAAGCAACCCACCCTAGACACGTTCGCAGCTCCCCCAAATGCCAGCGAGGACGTGAAGATCAGGTCTCCAGGACAACAACCAGTACCCGACCGCACCCAAGAGGACCATCAAGTGCTTGCAGAAATCGTAGCCCTAAAGATTGCTTTAGAAACAAAGACGAAATCTCCTCAAGCAAGATGTCAGAGAGCTAGCAGACAGTACTGGCACCCTGGAAAAACAAGTTGGGGCGAATACTATAGACCTGTCTAGTGCTGCGAAAGATATATCGATACTGCAACAGTAAATAAGGAACCTGGAAGGTTTTGTTGAGGATGCAGAAGGGCGGGCAAGAAGAAACAACGTCTGGATCTTTGGGCTGCCAGAAGGAGATGGTATGAACCCCACACATTTTGTGGAAAACATGTTGCTGCAAGACACAGGCCCGGGCAACCTATCCCAGGGCTTTACAGTAGAAAGAGTGCATCGATCCCTTGCCAGGAAATCACCTCCTTGTAAACCACCAAAGTCTATCATTGCCTGAATACTACATTCTAAAGACCGAGAAAAATTTTTAGAACACTTTAGAAAAGGAGGCACGATATCAAGAGGATCAGCTAGGATCTCGGCATTCCGTAACTACACCATGCGGGTGCAAAGACAAAGGATGCAGTTTACTGCAGTGGAAAAACGACTCTGAGACACTGGCCTCAAGTATATTGGATGCTGAAAATATACAGTCAAGGGCAGACAGCCAAGAAGGAGCCACGGCTGACACATAAGGTAGAGACCCATCGGGCTGGGCAAGCCCAAGAGACAATCGCAAGATATGGTATAAACTATGGATAAAATGACCAACATCATGGCTTTTGGTGACTCATCACCCTTGGGAACTCCGGAGCATCATACTCGGATCCCAGGGTAAATTGAACAGGAGTCGAGGAAGCGGCCTTCACCCAAGAGCAGTTTTTAGGTGCTGTTTACCTGGATACTAGCTGTTACGTATCCACCCGTCGCACCCTGGACACCAAATAAAGACACTGGAACGAAGGTGAAAAGTGGGAATGCACCGAGCAGGAGGTACTCAGCTGGGCACATGTTAGGGAAGGGGTGGGGAAGGGGAGTCGGTTGGGAAACAGCCTATAATACCAAACAACACGCACATGAAGTGATCGGACTAATGCTTAGACGCACAAGGAAACACACCAATGATAGGTGAACTCAGAATAGCCTCTTGGAACGTGAGGGGCCTTAACAGTTACATTAAAAGGAACAGAGTTATGACATACCTACGCCGCCAGAAAATAGATATAGTGCTCCTACAAGAGACGCACCTCAACAAGGAAAAAGACACAGCTCTCATGGGTAGATGGCAGGGCACCACGGCAAGCTCACCCAATTCAGAAACGCGAGAGGAGTGATAACCTGGAAAGCACCAACGGTTCCCTTCCGGGTGCTGTGTATAAAGATAGCGACGGCAGAATGGTCATAATAAAGGGCATGTTAGAGAACAAGGAGCTGTGTTTCAAACACTTACACGCCCAACCATGACACGGCAGCCTACTTCCATGCACTTTACCCCCACATAGGCGAATATAGGAACTGCACATTATTCTGGGGAGGAGACTTCAACTGAGTACTAGATCCCAAATTAGACAGATCGGACGACAAATTTACACACCGACTCCCTGTGGCTAAGGCTTTGAATACAATGCTCCGGGAGTTTAACTTGGTGGATATATGGAGAGAGTGCCACCCGTGAGTTGTAGGATGTACACACTACGCAGCCCAACTAAACTTTTTACTAGGCTAGATTACTTATTTACAGGCAAAGAAAACCTAAGCCAAGTGACCTTTGCAGAGCATAAAGCCAGGGTACTATTGGACCACTCACCGTTAATAATATCATGACGCGCCCTCCCGCCCAGAGCATGCATTCTGACCTGGAAGCTCACAGCAGATGCTTTGAAGGACGAGGAGTTTCGGGACAGCTCAGAGAGGGAATTAAAGAATACTTTGACCATAATACAGGCAGCGTAGAGTCTGCCCGGACTCTATGGGAGGCCTTCAAATTAGTAATTAGAGCGATAGCAATAGTTAAGGCCAGAGGTATGCAAGCTACAATAGTGGAAGACATAACAGAAGCGGAAGCCACCATTGAGAGGCTAGACGGGACAGGGGGACAGACAACATAAAGCATATATGAGGCAGACCGCCTAAAGCATTAATGTTTAAAGCACTGGGACAGATTAGGCACCCTGAATTACACTAAATATATAGAAAAGCAACATGCAGGCGGTGACAAACCAGGGCGCCTGCTGGCTTGGCTGTGCAAGAGTGAGTCCAAGCAAGAACTAATAAAAGCAGTGAAAGACGATGATGGAACAATACATGCGACACAAGAGGGGATAAATAGTTTCCTAAAATACTACCAAGAGTTGTATGCGGACAGGTTAGCGACACGACTAGAGGACATAGAAGAGGCGCTAGCACACATTGCTCTTCCACAATTAGATAAAGACATGGCGGCACAGATGGAAGCCCCCATAACGCTAGAGGAACTGGGAATGATAGTTAGAGAGATGCCAACAGGGAAGACACCTGCGACAGACGGGCTACCCAGCGAGTTTTATAAGGAGTACAAGGAGGAGGTCTTGCCCCCAATGTTAGCAATGATTAATGAGGCATTCAATGCCAAGTCTCTCCCACTATCACTGGGAGAATTCCTAATTATACCACTGCTAAAACCTAACAAACCTGATACAGACTGTGGCTCATATAGACCCATGTCACTCTTAAACCAAGATAGTAAGATACTAACAGCCCTACTGACCAAAAGGCTGAAACAAGTGATAGCCAAGTTGATACATCCAGACCGAACAGGCTACATCCCGAGCTGGAATATCACAGTGAATCTGCGTCGATTACATCACATTATACATCACACTAAAGGCAGTGAGAACCCCTATGCAATAGCCTCATTAGATGCAGTAAAAACCTTTGACTCTGTCAGGTGGTCATGGCTACTCGCTACACTAAAGAGGACCCATATACACAAAATGGGTGTGTTTAGTGTACAATAATCCGGTCGCCAGAGTAAAGACAGGTAACCTGATATCCAGGCAATGGACGTTGGAAAAGGGCACAAGACAGGGATGTCAATGGTCCTCAATGCTATTCATATTAGCCCTAGAAATCTTAACAGTGTACCTATGAGAGGAATATCAGGAAGCCGGCATAGAAGTGCAAGGCAGGTGGATTCTTATCTCTATATGCTGATAGCATGCTTATTTACCAGCAGAACCCAAAAATAAAACTACAATACATTCTAGACATACTAGAGCGATATGCGGCCCTCTCAGGCATCACGATTAGTGAAAAGAAACCATGTCTGTTTCCATTAGCGAAATATAATGGGAAGCTACTAAGCACCTTGCCGGTTTTGCCCGTATAGTGGGCGACAGAAACATTCAAATATCTGGGTGTTGACAGTTACCACAATCCCAAAACGGAACATTTACAAAACATGCTAAAGGCAGTAGAAAAAGCAAAGAAGTCCATGGACTTCTGGGCGAAGTTACCTCTATCATTGATTGGCAGAGCCACTCTACTAAAGAGGGTGGTGCTCCCTAGGCAGCTACATTAAATTGCAAATGTCCTGTATGATATCCCCAAAAGCTTCTTCAGGAAGCTGGACACAATATGCAGAGAATTACTGTGGGGTAGGGGCCATAGCAGACTAGCCCTAGCAAAACTATAAAGACCATATGAACAGGGAGGCATAAAAGTGCCGAACTTTGAGGCATACTTCGTGGCGAGCCAACTCCAGTTCATCACGAAGTGGCTGACGGACGAGCCATCACAAGACACCCACCTATTACAAACATCATGCGCCCCGTTCTTTACGAAAGCAATAATATGGATACCATCCAAGTATTGTACTACGCCTCCGCTTCTGTTGAGACTAGGCAAAGCAATCTGGAACAAGGCTTGTCGCCTGCTGGGCAGCCTGGATCCCTACTCACATTAAATTCTGTTAGTAGCTCTAAAAGCAGACGACCAGCAAGCCTGGTTGCAAGTGAGGAAATATTGGGAGCCACTAGGAATTGCCACGATCGGAGACTTAGTACTGGATGATGTGCCACTAGACTTTCACACATTAGTATCAAACACAGATCTACACGTGGGACAACACATATTAGATGCATCCCTTTTTGCGAAAATGAAGCAGCTATGGCCGACACAGGCCAGAGAGCCTCAGCTGGCAGCATCGATAGAAACACTGTACATATCTCAGAAGGAGGTCACAGGGTATCTAGAATTTACAAACTACTAATGTCCCGAGATGAGAACGGGCTAGAAAACACTAAACGCAATTGGGAAGTAGATCTGCAAGGATCTATTACAGACAAACAATGGGATAGAGTGCTGACATGCCATAAGCAGGTGTCCAGAAATGCAAAACTACAGCTCATTCAGCTATACATAATGCATAGAGCATATCTCACACCTAAGGCGATGGCGAACTTTAACAAACACAAAGAACAAAAATGCCTGAAATACGGGCTACATAACGCAGACATGGTGCACGTGTTTTGGGCTTGCAGAGAGGTACAACAGCTTTGGGTGGAGATACCGCATAGGCTTGCGAAGGCGGGCGTAATACTGGATGCGGGGTCCCCTAAAACCTGTCTGCTTGGTATATCTGTTTAGGTTTTTGTGTGAATGTCTTTCAATGTTTCTTTTACCTTCTTCTGTAGGATTTGCCTACTTTCTTTTAAATGTGGTTAAATCTGTTTGTTTATATTGTGGGTTTTTTGTGTTACTATGTGCTTTTTTAAAGTCAATCCATAGGCCCCTCCCCAGACTCCAGAGCCATTGCCCAAGCACTGTCTGTTCCCCATTTGGATGGAGGCAATGCTCCCCTTGCCCTTCCTTGGTCCCTGTGAAAGATGTCCAACGCATCACAGCTCGTCTGTTCTCAAGCCTGTAGAAATACGGCGCATAACCCCAAAAACATCACTGGTTACCCCTCCAGCTCCCATCACTTTCAACATAGGCTGTATCATAAATAATGGTATGACTGATACAGCCCCTTTCAAAACTACCGTCTGTGGAGGCCTCTTCAGTCCCATGAACCACAACATCCCAAGGTTAGAATATAAAAATGCAATAAGAAAACAACCAGATAAGGCCTTCTGCGCCCAAACTCTGGAACAACATACTAATACACACGAGATTGGCCCCACCTCACCTGTCTCTCAGGAAGGGACTGAAGACTCATCTGCTCAAGGAATACTTGGTCAACCATCATTCTCCCTCTCGTTCTAGCTCTGTGTGCTCCTGCTTATTTGGTACAGTGCTTTTTGCTTTATAATTTGCTTTATAATTTATATATAATATATACGCACCTACCACACATGCATAATTACTTCTCATACATTCATAGTGACTTTTTAAAGCTTTTCTGGATTTAACTGTGCATTGGGGAAAGAAGCCAGCCCTATTCAAAGCCATCTTTCCTTTCCCGCGACGCCACTCTGGAGTTTCCTCTGAAGAGCTTTACGCAGAATGCGCCACATCTAATTTTGAAAAACACCACCCTCTTGCTTTATTAACACGACAATCCAAAGTGGTCTGAGTCTCTCTGCTTGAAGAGGGGATTTAAGGTGCAGTGTTTTCAGTCTGAACACAACAATCATTCCATAAGTGAACCAATCAAGCAATCCATCAAATTGGCATAGACATAAGAACAAGACAGAGGGACATCTCGAAAAAATAGCCATCAACTGTGACAATATGTTCAAGCAAGCAGAGACTGTAAGCTGCATAGAGAAAGGAGACACTGGACTTTACATTCTGGGATGAATAACATAGCGACTGTTGCAATGAAAATCGTTTTATTTTATAAAGGATAACATGCAAAGGTTAGCCAAGATTGGACAGATGCCATGCGAGTGTCTGATTTCTTCTGTAGCCATTGGAAGTGAGGCATCTTTACATTCTTAGAGCAACAGGGAGTGTGTGGTGTCAGATAATCAATGTTTGTTTGCTCACAGAGGTATCTCAAAGAGTTCCTCCAGTCGCAGGGTGTCTCTCACCACATTTAGAGACATGCAATGCCACTGCATCCTCTGAAGAACAAGGCAGCTGTCTTTGGTTTCAGTGGAATGTATCCCAGCAGACTAAGAGGAATGATCTGTTTCTTCTCAGCTCCGGGAGAATGTAGTGTCTCTCCAGCTCTGATGAGTTGGGTGTCTCTCTGCAGTCTCAGATGAATAGGGTGTCTTCCTCCAGGTTTTGAGGAAAGAGGTGTCTCTCTGCCATCTTGGAGAAATGTGGTTTTGTGCTTATGCTGCAGAGGAATGGGCGCATCTGTATTCATAGATGGATTTTAGCATGAGGATGTACATTTTTCTTTTCACTCTGAGAACAATGCATTTTTATGCATTTTTAGCTTGAATGATGCTAGGAGTAAAGCATTTGTTATTTCAGGAGAAGGACATCAACACTCTTGTCTCCTGGGATCAAGCTTATACTTTCAGCTGGTTTTCCCCTCTACACCTGGATAAACAGGACACCTCTGCAGTTTCAGAAATATGTCTGCAGTGACTCTTCAAAGTGCAGACGGCCTCTTTAGTCTCCGAAACATGAGGTGCACCTCCAGGCACGATAGCGTAAGGTGCCAATGCAATGTTAGATGAGTGACTCTTCTTCTGGTTACAGTGGAATGCCCTGACCATCCTGCGATAAATGAAGACGATGGTGCTAGCTGTGCTGTGGTGGCCCACCCTCAGGAGAACCTCAGGGGTGTCTCGTTTTGGGTCAGAGTGACGAGGCATGCCAGTCTATGCAGAATGGGGTGGGGAATCAGCCGTATTTGGTGTTTATTTTAAATGTGGTTTTTTTAGTGGTTATATGTGAGATGATAAATAATGTCTGGCTGTTGTGTTGGTCTTGTGTTTGGGTATGCGTTAAGGGCAATGTCATGAGCAAATAAGCTTGGGTGGTAGAGTTTGGTTTGCTTCTCTTAGAGGAATGGGGTGGAGGTGGGTTTTGATTTCTGACATGGTCTCACTTGGGTTTGCATGGTCAAGGAAGAGGAAGCTCCGTTGAGGTAGGGCAGATGTTTACCCCAGTGTTTGCTCTGAGATCATTAATGAGAAATTGATTTAGTCTCACAAGTAAAGGTTAGGATTGGGGCTGAGTTTGGTATGATGATTTCTAATGAGTTTGGGTGTGGTTTTGCCTCAAAGTAGGACGAGTTACATTCGTTATAGAATGTCATTTTGGTAGCATTGGATGAAGGCATTAAGGATAATGGTTTTGAGGTAGAATTAGAGTTATACTTTAAAGATAGTTATAGCGCTTAAGTTGGTTGTAGAGTATAGTGTTGCCGATACTATACACTTGGGTTTGTGCGTAAGGCATTTGGTTATTGAGTTAGAGTTCTACTTCAGGTTTAAGGCTAGCGTTAGGTTATTGCTTTGGGGTTGGAAATAGGGTCCGTGTTAGGCTTTCAGGGTTCAGGTGAGAGGTCAGGGGATGGGATCAGAGGTGAAGAGTTTGGGGGTAAGAATTACGATAAAGGTTTATGTAAAGAGTTTGGCTTTAGGAATAAGCTTTAGGGGCGAGGGTGTGAGGCTAAGAATAGGGTTTGGACTTGCATTGTTTCAGTTAGGGTCAGAGTTAGGAATGAGAAGTTTCTTCATCTTAGAGGAGCGTGGTTCTA
Organism: Ambystoma mexicanum; assembly: GCF_040938575.1. Lineage (NCBI taxonomy): Eukaryota > Metazoa > Chordata > Amphibia > Caudata > Ambystomatidae > Ambystoma > Ambystoma mexicanum. Next base: position 969,303,361 of record NC_090936.1, on the reverse strand, counting down.
TCTCTAAGGGCTGTATTTACACAGAAAGCTCTTGGCAGCACCACATCCTGCATTTTTCCACTTCTTGAAACCTAGGAAGGAAAAAGATCAATACAGTTAGATTAAGAAACAATGAAGGGGTGGCATTAGTGTGGAGAGGCATGATCCACACATGGCCGATAACATGGCAATGCTTTAAGTGACAGATTCTGATTATAAACGAAATATTTCTTAATTAAATACTGATTTCTCAAAAAAATGAAATACTTTACAAATTCGCCAGATATGAGGATGTCAGGATGCAGCCCTGTTTCTGTGCCCTTTGGAGAAATGGGGTCATGATAGGCACCACAGGAGCAAAAAGCAGAAGTTTAAAAGAAGAAAATAACGTTAAAAATCAGGGAGAGAAGGGGGAGTGAATGGGAGAAAGGGAGGAGGGAAAGAATGAGTGGTAGGAGCACTGACAAGAGGGAAAGAGTCCCCAAGCAGAAAAAACATAGCGGAAAGGCTGCAAATGGGGTCTGGAGGATGAGAGGAGGAGCTAGAGAGGAGAATAGCGAAAGGCGCATGGAATGATAGGGTGAAGAAGGTGAACCGGAACAGGAAGAGGACGAACGTCTTGAAGCGGAAGCTAGAAGTAGAGGCAGGGGGTGCTGGCGAAGACGGTGGCGAGAGAAGGGAGTGGAGTGAATCTGCGCCAGTCCTTTCTGACGGCAGTCACTTAAACAATGCTTGATCCAGACCACAATACCCAATCTCAGACTTATTGTTTTCAAGTTTTCTTATTAGTTTGGCATGAAATATAGTGTAAAATGAGTATTACATTTGGAGCATATCATGTCAACTGTATTCACTTAGTCCACCACGCTTGAAATGTACTCAAAGAAGGAATCTGGTGATTTGGGGACCATGTAGGCTTTAGAAACCCATGTTGCATAATCCTAAAAGGTCAACTTCTTTCACGAGATCCTATATTGTTCGTTTAGGCTATTAGGTGATGCAAAAGCGCCAACTGTTAACTGAAACGTTTGCATTGGAGTAGAGCTAAGAGGGATGTGAGGAGGGACACATAGTTTGTGGTTGTCGACTGCACATGCCCATTCTAATCGATATGGCCATTGCCACCCACTACATGCCCCTCCTTGCCCAAAATACATATTTACGGGATCTCTTTGAGCTGGCTTTATCAAGCAGTGACATCACACTTTGTCTTGCCAGTGTAATTTCTAAGCTGTCTTCTTAGAGTTAATGGCTTACTTGTAGCAGCAAATGCACTAACAGTGTAATAAAATGTCTTAAGCAAGTGAGCTATCAGCCACTAGATCTATATGTGTTCCTTTCACTGAAGTCCGATAAAAAACAAGCAATGCAAAGACAACAATTTTGGCTTGTGTATGGTATTAGGCATTTGTCAGGCAATGTTATCATATGTCCAGGTGACTATATCATATGTCCAGCTAATCACACTATTTCCAGGTGTTGCCGTCTTATGGACACATAGTGCCATTACAGCAGTGACTGAATGTTTATCCCATGCCTACACACAAGCCACAAATGTTGGCTTTTTAAAGTTTTGCAATATGTTGCAGTGGTTTGAAATTCTTGGAAACAGAATGTTGGCAGTATATAAAACACAGAACAAAAAAAAATGTGATCATCATATGCCCAAATGTCGGCCCTTGTAATATGCATGCCTTAGCTTGGCAGCACGTTATTCTGTAAGCCAGAGAAAATTGGCCAAAACAGCTGCCAATTCAAATAGAAAAAAAGTAGTCATTTATTACATTATAGAACACACATTTTTGTGCATCTACGTCTAAAAGCAGGCTTCTAGGCCACGAAGGCTGCACCAGCAAGTTTGATTTTTTGTTGCTGTGCTCTCTCCTAGCCCTTTCTGGGGGCAGAGGGGATCCCCATTCCTCCGCACTTACACTGGTCCACTGCACGGTGGCCTGCACCCCCTCATGCCTGCCCTCACCACTTACCTGCTGCTGGCTACGGGTCGTCGATCAATATGGCGCATGGGATGGAAGCCTAACTTGAGCTTCTGTACACACTTTTTGGGGGGTGTCGCCCCCCTTTTTGTATACCCTTCAGCAGTCAAGCTTTGCCATCTACTGCTGGAACCTTTGGTGTTAATAATTATGCCACTATTGTCTTTGTGTATAGTGCCCGCACACATCCTGAAAACTTTGTAAATGCATAGGAAAAGCCTCAGTAATGTATTTATTTATTTCATTTATAAAGCGCACAACAGCTCGGAGGCATTGAGGCGCTGTTACAGGTACAAGCGATTATCACATACAATACATTTGGTAAAGCGAGCTGTTACAGGTACAGGTAATTTGCATTAGGTTATGACATGCAGTGCATTTGGTACATAGCGCAAGGAACAGGAGGGGTTTCAGATTTAGGAGAACAGCTGCGTTTTAAGCACTTTTCGGAATACTCAGTAGGATTTCTCTGCCGTAAGCGAAGGGGGGAGGGAGTTCCATTGTTTGGCTGTAATGTGGGGGAAGCTGAAGCCGCCGGCTTTGGTTCGCTTCACTTTAGGTAGGACTAGGAGGTCAGTGTGGGGTATTCTGGTGGGTATTGTAGACTGAGCGTTGCCTATTTTCTGGGAGACGTAGGGGGGCTGTGTTGGATAGCACTTGTGGGTGATGGACAGGGGTTTGAAGGCGATGCAGTCGTGGATGGGTAGCCAGTGATGCCTCTCTTCTGGCTTCTGAGATATGTTCTCTTTTAGGGGTATTCAGGGCTGCCTGGAAGGCATTATTTTGAATTACCTGAAGTTTCTGGATGTTTCTGGAGGAGGTACCTGCAAAGAGGACATTGCAATAATCAGTCCTCGAGCCAATGATTGCTCTGCTATCATGCAACTGTTTTTAGTAAGGAAGGGTCTAGTGGTATTTAATACCTTGGCGGCGTAGGCTGCTGAGGAGGCAATGGCGTTCACTTGGCAGGACATGGTAATGGAGGTGTCAAGGTACACCCCTAGTGTTTTTACAGAAGCTGAGATGGGGATCGAGATTTTATCGATCTGGAAGGCCGTGTATTGTTCATTAAGATTACTTAGAGCTCTGGGAGAGCCGACGAGCAAGATTTCAGTTTTATCACTGTTTAGGCACAGGTGGTTTTCTGCCATCCATGACTGTATCAGGGCATACGTATTGTTGAGAGTGTTACAGTCATCAGCATGAATGCCTGTAAGTGGGAGCAGGATTTGGGTATCGTCGGCATAGTTGCTGTAGGCTATGCCAAGGGAGTCTAGGATGTCGAAGAGTGGCCTGGTGAAAATGTTGCTAAGGGTTGGGGGTATGCACAACCCTTGTGGTACCCCATAGGGGATGGGGGAAGATGAAGCGTTGGCATTCTCCGAGAATACCCTCATGATTCTACCTTCCAGAAAGAATGTGATCCAGGCATTAGCCATAGAGGAGAAGTTGGCTGAGGTATTAAGATGGAGGCATAAGATTTTATGGTTGACCAGGTTAAATGCAGCGGTAGATCAAGGAGGAAGAGAAGTGCTGACTTTCCCTCATCCCTGATCTCGTCCAACACATTTCTTAGGTCAAGCAGCGCTGGTTTGGTGCCATTGCAGGGCCGGAAACCAGATTGCTGCATTCCTAGGACATGGTTAGTTTCAAGGAAATGCTGAACTTGCAGGTAGGTTGCTACTATCAAGGATTTTAAGTAAGAAGGGGACAGTTGTGATTGGCCTATAATTGGTAGGAATTGCAGGGTCTAAGGAGGTTTTCTTAGGAGTGGGAGGACCCAGACGCCTGAGCATCACTTCTCTCGTCAACCATAAATGTAGCCTCATGCGCAATAGTTTGTTACGGATGGTTGCAGATGGACATTTCAAAAGATAGCCAGCCACTTGACCCAGACATTTTGTTCCAAAAAGGTTGGCATAAAAATCTCTGTATTTCACACACAGATCGTAATTTGTGATCCAATCCCAGTAGTAAAACTTTTTTTTTGCACGAGCCGGATTTTCAATAAGAAACTGTAAAGAGATGTTGGCTTCGGCTAGGGTGTCCAAAACAAGATTTCGCCATTTTGCAGGAAAAACAGCAGTGGAAACAGACAGATGGCGAGCTACCGTGCTCAGAATGTTATTGTTGGCCAGTCCAAGGAGGCTTTTGCGAAAAAAGGAGCACATTCTCCATTTGACTCTGCTATGCAGAGAGTTCAAACCCAGCTCGAACCGTAATATGGGCAGGGGCGAACAGTTTGGCAGACGCAAGACCCTTTTCCAAAAGGTGGCCTCAAATCTATTCCATGTGCTGTCATTGGAATATAACTTAGATTCAGCACCATAGAGTAGAATGGGAACAACCTTTTGCTCATAAAACATCAGAATATGTTTTAACGTGAATTTCCCATACTTATGAACAAGAATTTTGGCTTGGGATATCAGACTCAGTAATTTTGAGTGTAACATATGCAGAAATTTGCCATCACTAACGGTGTTTTGAATAAAAACACCCAGGTATTTATATTCCGAGACAATTTCCATAGTTTTTTGTTGCAGGGACCACAACCCGTTGTACGTTTTGCAATTATCAAGAGGCCTACAGACCAAGATCTGGGATTTGGACAGATTTATTGTTAGATGATTTATCTCAGCATAATCTGATAAGGCAATTAGCAAATTCTGTAAGCCTCTAGGAGTCTGAGAAGACAAAACCAGGTCATCAGCATAAAGCATCCACGGGATACGCTGGCCACCCAACTCCGGAGCATCAGCTGTGATTCCAAGGAATGAGCGACCCATATCAAGAATGAAGAGGTTGAACAGTATGGACGCCAGTATGCATCCCTGCTTAAGTCCCACAAAAGTCGGAAAAGAGGCTGACAGAAGGCCTTCGAGTGTAAGCCTGACTCTCATAGTGGTGTCCGTGTGTAATTGAATGATTAAGGCCAAGAGTGAGGATGGACAACCAAGTGCTTTTAACTTAGAAAAAAGAAGATCACGATTTATGGAGTCGAAGGCTGACCGGAAATCAATAAACGCAAAATATAGAGTTTGCTTCCTGGAGGCATATTGTGACTTGAGCATGTTGATGGTAATTATGTTGGGGATCGTGCCGAGACCACTAACAAAACCAGATTGGAGAGGGTCCCGTTTGAAATGCTTCTTTGTCCAATCATTCAATTCTCTCAGAATGAGACGACAAAAAATCTTTCCTGAGACATCGAGTAATGAAATGGGTCTGTAGCTGGCCGGGTCGGCGCGGTCACCCTTCTTATAAATCCGAATGACAATTGATTGCTTCCATGATATCGGAATTTTTTGCGAGATGTTGATCGATTCAAACATGAGATGTAAAATGTCTGCCCAGATATCCGGGAATTGCTTCAATTGCACATTCGATAGGCCATCAGGGCCAGGTGCCCTAGAGTTGCTTACTTGATTAATGAAATATAAAATGTCTTCTTTGTCAAAGCATAGATGGAACGGGAGCTCAGACTTCAAAACAGGAGCAGAAAGGTGTGCTCGAGGGATAGCGAATAAGTCAGAGTAATAAAGTACCCACGTATCCTCTGACACATCATTTGTTTGAATGGCAACCTGGTGACCTGATGTTGCTCGATTTATAATATGCCAAGACTGGGAAGAATTTTTAGATGCCAAAGATGCTAACATGTTACTTCCATCAGTTTGGAATAGTTTGGCCTTCATGCCTCTTGCCCAATTCCTGTAATTAGTTTGTATGCGAGAGAGAGCAGCCCAACGTAGGTCTGGAGGGAGCTTTAAGGCTTTCCTTTTTTCAGCCCGAACCATAGATTTTTTGAGTCTGATTTCATGATCAGTGATGTGCAAATGTGGTGTTTGTCTTTGTTTGTGTATAGTAGAGCTCGGTTGGAAAAGCTGCATTAGATCATAATACACAACATCTGACGGGAAATCACTCACAGCATTACTCTTTAGTTCAGCATGATAGCATAGCCTAAAGGCTTTCAAGGAGTTTTCCGACCACGTTAGGCGATTTCTAGCAGGATTGACCTCATAGGACTCCTTAAGATAGGACGGTTGAGAATTGGGTATAATCGTATTCGAGCAGCAGGTTGTGTGCAAAATGTTGTGATCACTCACTTCTGATTCAATAATTTGAAAAGATGTAACCATGTTTAACATGTACGCGTTGACATAGGTAAAATCAATGATCCCCTGGCTACATGCACGATGCCAGGTAGGTCTAGGCGGAATATCCTGTGAAAAGGCACCATTTAACATGTAGAGATTACGTGATTCAGTGAAGGTTAACCACATGTCAAGGCGTTTTTGCTCAGATTTAGAGTAAGGACCCAAACAGTGTATGTTTAAATCACTCGCTAAGTAGATCAAATCTATAAGCCCATCTAAGGTGATGATATCGAAAGCCTTATTTATCGATTCCATAAAACAGTCATCAGAAATGCCATAGGGTTCCAATAAATGTTAATTACTGCACATGTAAAGCTTACCCCCACAATTCTGGACATTTGTACAAAATCATTTGGACAGAACCACGGGGCGATTTTTAGGCCAGAAGACTGCTTGACAGCCGTTAACAGACCAGAGGTTGGACGTCCCAAGAGGTGCTTCACAGCTGGTACCAAACAAACATCATAATTGTTCCAAGAAGGTGGACTGGACAACCAGGATTCTTGGAGCAAAATCACATCATGATCCGACAGATGCAAGGTACGATTGTTCAATAAGTGCCGATTCCCTCTGGAATTCCAGCTGACAAAGGAAAGATCTGATTTTAAGGGATTAGGATGCTAACATTGCTTGCTCTGACAGTGACAACTGCCGGGTTGTGCGGATCGAACTTGGGACTTGTTTGTGTCTTGGATCGGGTGCGCATTCTGGTGAAGCGTAGATGATCTATCTGATGCGTCGGGAGTAGGCAGTAGGGTAAAGCCAAGGTCAACAAATTGGGACTTCACAGCCCAAATAGCATTCACCACCACCCTCGAATTAATCCAGAGATTTACAGAGGACCGATTTGATGGATCTGCAAACTCAACAAGTTCTATATCTATAGTGCCAATATCATCGAGCTCAGGGATCTCACGAAAAATCGACAACACAGAGGCCTGATTAAGGTTATACTGTTTGGTAGGCAAAGGCTGACAACTAAGGGTCAAAGAGTGAACCGCCGGGCGCTTAAATCGCGCAGAGGTAGGTTTCTGCTTGACTGATGGTGGTAACTCATTAGGGATTGGGTGAGGAATATTACATACTTTAGGCTGTGGGGCAGATTGAGAGGCGGTGGACGCCTCCAAAAACTTGATCAAAGTTGTCTGCAGCAGTCTTTCCATGTCACCAGAAGTGACAAAGTTAGAGACGTTAACAGATTCGCCCTTCTGTGAAGGCGCCAGAGAACCAGTAATCGCTGCATCAGTCGAGACAGGCACACTACCTTTTTTCAAAATCGGAACCACTGAGGGTGATGGTTCATGGGAAACAGCCGGTGCAGACTGTGCAAAAGTTAAATTTTTAGAGACAGATTTTGAGGACAGATATTCATCAACTGCCTTTCTTATCTCTTTACGACGGTTTTCTCCGTTTAGTAAGTTCTGAGCCGTAGAGGCGTTAAAAACAAAACTATTTGCTGGTGGATTACAGGTACTGGACGGAGTTTTTTGAGACATCTGATCAGCCACACTTATCAATTTACTTAAAGGGCTGTAAGCCATAACAGGATCAGTAGGAGCAGGGAATAGCTTAGCTTTTTCTGCCTGCATTTTTTGAGAATATTTTCTTGTGATCGCTTTAGAGGCCGAGACAGTGGGAGTAACTGAAATTGAAAGCTTATTAATAAAAGCTTTAGTTTGAGAAGTGCGATTAGATACAGATTTGATATTTTTCGTTTTCTTTTTATGATTTAACAAGGGAGTCTTTTTGGAAAAAAACCTCCCTTTGTCAGGAAGGGAGGCCCTTGCCCCAAAAAGAGAGTAAGTGGGTTTCTTCTGCAGATCAGTTGTTGTTTCATGTGCATTATCCATGATGTCAATTATAGTATCAAGTATAAAGGGTATAGGCTGATAAGTTTGTACAGAAGGGACAGCCAAAAAAGATGTCTGAGAAATTACAGACTTTTTAATAATTGGTACTGCTTCCGAAAGACTCAGGCTCTCAAGTCTATTTGAATTTGTAAATTGGTTAGCAAGTCAAGCTGATTTGAGTGAACTTCAGCCTTTATAACTAAAACTTCAAACAGTTTAGCCAGCGCTAAAATGGCATTAGTCATAGATGTGAGTGCAATGCTAGCGCTCACAGTCTGAGAATCGGTGCCATCAACATCAGTTGAGCATTTTTCAGCCAATTTTCTGGGGGTCGGAGCACTAAAGGACAAATTCGCGACAGAATTAGCAGCACTAACATTTGTGAAAAGCGTGGGTGACTTAGACAGATTTTCAGAGATAGTATGAGGTGAAAAAACCGAGGCATTAGTGTCCAAATCAATTACAGGTATGTCCTGAAGAACAGGACTCAGAGGTGATTTAGCAGTAGATGTAACACTTACGGATGAGACAGAGATATTGAGAGCATCGGAGGGCGGAACCACAACATCAGTTAAAACGTTTGTTAAGATGATGCTATCAGTAAGGGAAACATTTTCTTTTGCAAACGTAACTGAGGGACCAGGCATTGTCACAGGTTTTAGAGTCTCAGCGTTTATGCCCTCTACCACAGCATCTGAGGGCATTTTTTGACCACTTAGACCTTTCCCAAAAGTGCTGGTTTTCGTGGCATGTCCATGCGAAGAGTGTTTAGGTCCGTAGATGCCAAGACCGGATGTCCAAGGGTTGTTGCTGGAGGATTTCCAGTAATTCGTGTGGTGTTTTCTGCACGACTAGAGTCCCTACAAAAGGAACGAATGTCCATTCCTAGGAGAAGCTCGGCTCTGCTCTTTGTAGAACTTATGGCGCTTGTGCGCGGAGTAGAGCTAAGACGGAGTTTTTTTGTAGCTGCAGGAGAAGAAGTCTGGGAACTGCTCGCACCATTGGTGCTGTGTAATGCAGTTACCGCTGGCATTCCGGCTTTCAAGGAGTTTATACCTCGTTTCATGATCGAAAAAGTGTGAGATTACAATCTAGGTGCTTAAAAGGACGGAATAGAACCAATATTGATAAGAGAACAAACCTTTGCCGCTTTACCGTGACGAGCGCGGCGAAGCGGGACTTCTGGGACTTGCTGGGTGCGCGCGCGCGGTGCGCGCGCAGCTACCCTTATATAGTCCCTCCTCTAAGTGAGGATGAAGCCTAAAGAAAGATAAACACGTATCAATAATGAGTCTGAATAGTACTATAAGTACTATATGTACTGTCTGTATTATTGTTCACCTTATGGTAGTTGAAGTGCAGGATAATCCAGTGCAAAAGCGGCAATCCAGGAAATGAAGAAAAGTGCAGCAGCAGAGTCTCCCGCGGCAAAGCAGGACTTCTGGGACTTGGTGGGTGCGCGCGCAGCTACCCTTATATAGTTCCTCCTCTAAGTGAGGATGAAGCCTAAAGAAAGAGAAACACGTATCAATAATGAGTCTGAATAGTACTATAAGTACTATATGTACTGTCTGTATTATTGTTCACCTTATGGTAGTTGAAGTGCAGGATAATCCAGTGCAAAAGCGGCAATCCAGGAAATGAAGAAAAGTGCAGCAGCAGAGTCTCCCGCGGCAAAGCAGGACTTCTGGGACTTGATGAGTGCGCGCGCGCGGTGCGCGCGCAGCTACCCTTATATAGTCCCTCCTCTAAGTGAGGATGAAGCCTTATGGTAGTTGAAGTGCAGGATAATCCAGTGCAAAAGCGGCAATCCAGGAAATGAAGAAAAGTGCAGCAGCAGAGTCTCCCGCAGCAAAGCGGGACTTCTGGGACTTGCTGGGTGCCTCCTGACCCTTATTCAGGATAACATTGGGAGCAGGATCGGCATACCGACAGGGATAGGACAGCCATACCACCGCTGTTGAAGCTGGTGTTGGTCCTGCACTTTCTGGCCACTGGCTTGTTCCAGCACTCTGTGAGCCATCTGCATGGCATATCACAGCCTGCTTTCTCCAGAGTGCTGGTGCAGGTACTGGAGGCCCTCCTGAACCATACGGGCCAGCGCATCACCCTCCCAATCATCTAGGCACAGATAAACATCACCAAGGCCTGCTTCTATGCAATTGCGGGCATGCCCAATGTGTTGGCAGCATTGGACTGCACACATGTAGCTCTCCACACCTCAGATGAGGTCTACAGGAGCCGGAAGCAGTGCCATTCCCTCAATGTCCAGGTGACCTGTGACGCTGACCTGACCATCACACACTGTTGTGCCGATTCCCAGGATCAACCCACGATTCCCTGGTCCTGCGGAACAGCACCCTGCCAGTTTACACGGCGCATCAGAAGACCTGGATGTTGCAGGAGTACATGTACATATACACCTATGTTGCAGCATGGGTGATAGGCAAAGGGGGCGGGGGTTAATGCCACAAATGCATGTCCGTCAATCACCCTGCACATGCAGGACATGACAAACAGGCCACAACACACTGAAGCAACACATGACTGGAGAAGTATCTGTCACTGAATAGGCCATTTCCAACCCCAAAGGACATCCACATGCAATGCACTTCAGGTACCAGAATGCAACACTGACACCCCTCCAAAGCAAGTGTATCAGTAGACTGTGCCACATAGGGTCATGTGATGTATGTCCTGGTGAGACATGGGGCATGCATGCACAGACTGACTGTTGAGATTCCGCTGTCACAGGCAACACCACTCCCGAGCATTATTACTCACACATGTGTTTGTCAATGTAAACGGCAGTGGGTCTTGGACCAGGCACTATTGCCACTTGCATAGTCTCTGCACGCTGGTGGGTCTGCAATGGATGCAGAGTTGAGGCAGATTGTTATTGGGATCGAGAGGGAAAAGAGCAAGAGGGCTTTGATGTGCTGTTAGCAGCTTCTGTGTCGCTGAACAAGTCAAGGAGCATTGGGGCGTTCTGTGCTTGGTAGCTGTGATGTGGTGCTGATGCATGAATGTGTATGGTTTCTTCTCGTTGCGGGTGTCATGAAGTTCGTGCAGTCAGTGCTGCGGAAGAGGCATGGTAATGTTTGGTTCAGACTATGAGGGTGGGCATGCAGACTGGTGAGTCCTCACTATACTCAGTTAGTGGCAATACATTTCCTACCCCCAAGCAATCCATCTCAGGGAGCAGAACCCAGCACAATACAGATGAAACAAATTGCCTGTTTCAGGGTGCATCAGGGAGCATAAGGCACATCCATACCATTGGACCAGATGCATGATGTGGCTAACCGACACAGGCTAAGTGTAAGACATTGCAAATTAATACTGTTCTGCCACATGCAAGATAAGGCTAACCTTGTGTCCTTACCCCTTGCAGGTGACTCTGGATACCCGCTGATTCTGTGACTGATGAACCCTCTGAGGGATCCCCAGATGCAGGAAGGAATGGCATACAACAGGGTGCATGTGAGGACCAGGGGGGCCACTGAGTGGACCTTTAGACTCTTAAAGTCACGTTTCAGATGCCTACACCGTTCTGGAGGTGCATTCATGTACATGCCAGAGAAGGATGGGCAGATAGTCCTGGCCTGTGCAATGTTGCATAACATCTGCGTCAGACGCAACATACCCCTGCCCCTAGATCTGGACATTCCTCCACCAGAGGATGAGGATGACGATGCATCGCCAGCCAGGTCCATCTAGAACTCATTGACAACCAAACAGCATGACAACTCCTGTCATTGTGTTTGGTTGGTCGGTTTGCTCTGATACGTGCTTCTAAATGTGGGTGGTGGGAGTGCATATTGACTGTTGGTCTGCCACGGTGGCTTGTTGTGTGTACGTTGGGACTATGCTTCCTATCGTGTACTCCCTTGGTGCACATCGGTGCTCCTCATGTGTCCATGTGTGGGGCAATGCATATAGTCTACAGTGCTTGTGCATGTGTGCCTCTGCCCACAACCCCTGGCATGTGTGTGTGAGATTGGCCCATTTGCTGTGACAAACTTGTGTCGGACCCGTTCCCTTGGTCATGTTTTGTTTCTCTGCCAGGGGATTGATTTATTTGGACACATGATTGGCATTTACATGGGGTATGATGTACTCACCACCAATGTCTGGCTCTGGCCTCTGCTGACCCGACTCCCTCAATGCTCTTCATGTGCAGTATGGAGCTGCATGTCTCCTCCCAGTCCCCTCCTCCTGTGGCTGCAGATTCCCTGCAATGGGTGGCCAGGCTGTTCCTCACCTGCGGCTGCAGGTCATCCCACACTTGTGGAAGTCAAGGGGGTGCATGGGACGGGCCCTACAGCAGTGACCTTATCAGCCACCTCCTGCCATATGGCCGTATTCCTCCTTTGGCTGGTACAGCGGTTTCCAGACCCAAATAGTGCCTCAGCATGTGCCACAACATTCTCTGTCAGGGCAGTGAGTTCTGGCTCTGTGACGCGCAACTTGACATGGATATGCTGCTCCCTGGCATATCTGCAGTGTTGTTTGGGGTGGATGGCAACCGGAAGTGGCTGATTTTGAACGGATTCTGTTTTTCAAAATGGCCACCAGCGAGCTTCCCGTTCTGGTGATGATGCTATTTCTGGTGCCAGTAATTCTGGTGCCAGTCATTCCACCACCGGAATTACTGGCACCAGTGATTCCAGCAGTCTGGGTGCCCCTATCTGTGTTCCTGGCAGATGTTTGCCGGAAATCACTGGCATTTTGAAGTATTTGCCGGTTATTCTGGCATGACGATAGTACCGTTTCCGGCAAGGGGTGAAGCGAGCGCCTGCAGACCTGGAATATGCTAGTAATTCACTTGGTCAGTTTGCTGGAAATGGTACTGCCGGCACAACAGAATTACCAGCATTTTACCAGATGACTCGTAAAGAGGGCCAATATCTTTGCTACACTCCGTAAAGTACCTACATTAAAACACATTGGTTAACCTCAATAGTTCATCTAACGGTAATACATTGGCAACCCTCGAAAGTTCATCTAAACTGCAATACATTGGCTACCCTCAACATCCCTCTATATGCGATGCATTGGTTACCCTAAAAAAAATAATTTAGGTTCAATACATTAGCTACTCTAAGAAATAGACTAAATGCAGTACATTTGCTAAACTCAAATTCATCAAGTGCAACAAATTGGTTACCCTCAAAATGTATCTAAGTGCAATACATTGGTTATCTTAATAATTAAAACTGAATGCAATACAATGGGCTACCCTCAATCTTCATCTAGATGCAATACATTGGCTTCTCTCAAAAGATCATCTAGATGTAATACATTGGCTACCCTCAAAATTCATCTAACTGGCATGCATTGGCATGCATTGGCTACCCTGAGAAATGGTCTAAGAGGCTAGGCTTGATTTTGGCTTTGCCCATAGGAATGGGGTGTGATACGTACTTGGATGCTGTTCCTGGCTTCTTGATTTTGTATCTGCAGCATGGATTCTCTCCTGTTTTCTATTGGGTATTGTTAGTCAAGTTCGTTTTGTCAGGAATTTCTTACCGTCCTTTGGTGATTGTATTGGAATTAATTCCTGCCGCGGTCATCCTGGGTTGAATAGCTAGCTCAAAAGAAAGGACAGGGTTAGTCAGGGTACCGCAGGGAATAGCCATGTTTTGAGGGCCCTCTGCAAGGCCGGGTGGTCCTCTATGTGTGAGATGCTAAGTGGCATAGAATTCCAGATATTGGGGGCTTGGATGGAGAAGATGGTGCCTCCAATTCTGGTTGATTTGAAATAGAGAATTACCAGTAGGAGAGCAGTGCCTGAGCACAGATTTCTATTGGGGTGGCAAACACATTAATATTCTACCACATATTATTGCTACACTGAGAGATGAGGATAGTATTGGGTTAGACCTATTTGGTATGCCATTATGCAATGTTTAGCTAATGCTGATCTGTCAAGTGCAAATATGTAAAATGTTTGCCACCTTGCAGTCTTTCCAGAACCATGCAAGCTGCCACACCAAGTCGTGTGAAACACAAGGCCACCGCAATGCCAGATCAACCGTATACAAACGACAACCAACAAAGGAAATACTGTCTGCAGTATACATTCCTCTGAACTTTCTTTTGAACAGTGGAAGACAAGATTGGGAATCTTTTGCTAGACTTCTGATGAAGAGCCACTATATGAGAATTAGGAGAATGTTGACTGGTCACATTCGCTACAAGAGTGAAAAATGAAATCCATGAAAGCTGGTATTCATATCAGGGGAAAGTGACTTATGCAGGCAGGCAGCTCATAACTTGAGGAACTCGACCGCTGGAAAAGCCATTGTAGGGCAGAACCTACCATATTAAGGAAGGCAAGAAGTGCATCTCAAAAGCAAAGGCTCCGAAGAGCCACGATAAAGGGTGGCTGCTAGATACGTTGACTGGTCTACTGTGGCACCTCACAAAAGTGTATTGCTGGAGTCTACAGAATGGTGGTAGTATAGATGTCTAATGGTGCTGCCAACCACACTGTTCAAAGGGTGCTTTTTGGTTGCTTTCGCTACCATAGCAGAAGGGAGGGAAGGGTGGATGGAAACTCCAAGGGCACTGCAGTTTAGAAGGTCGGATCATGAGAAACTCCGGAATATAGCTTCAAAAGGAGCAGATCCACCAACAAATTAACCGCCTTGCATGCCCCAACCCACTACCTGTAACCATCTATCCTCTTTCTAAGTCCTTCCAAGTGTACTTAATCTAGCCATCATTTTATGGTACCCCTTTAAAGGATTCCTTGCTGGACAGTGCTCCAATGCTTCACAACTATGTTGATGCTACACAAATCCCAGCACATATACAAATACACCATGCCTGCCCATCATACCCCTTAGAATCTCTGCCTACCCTGCAGAAAACAGACCAGCAGTTTACCCCCAAGGAAACTCCCCATCACCAGATGAGTTTGAGAACTTAGGAATGGCCAAGCAGTGTTGACGTAACCGTCTTGCTACACGAAACTGCACTTTCATTCCTCAAAACAAAACTGCTTCAGAGCCACAGAAATGCACTTCTTTGTGCTGTTCACAAAAGTATACATTGCACAAAATGAAATAATCACAGGCCTCTGCCCAACAACTGCCTGAACCATTGGTTCAGCCTTTTTTACAGGGTGTGGCTCTGGTGTTTTAAGTTGTGGTCCGAGTACTATGAAACTTGAAATCCATGAAAAATATTGTATAGGGTGTGCCAACCTCTCCCCCTGAGCTGAATACATATAACATGATAGGCAGATCAAATAGTCCACTCTCCTGTCCATCATTGTAGAAATCAGGATTATATTGCCTTTATTAAAAGTAAAAAGTGCACAAAGCACTGCGTACATTTGGCTTGGGATGGCACAGGAAATGAAGGGTGCTTTGAATGTCACACACTATGAGTGTATAAGGATATATTATGAATAAAGGATACAAAGTAAGAGATGCTTAAATAAATGAAGAATATAGCTCCGTGAAGGAAGAAACAATGTCAGACAAAAATATATTTTAAAATGGATACTCAACCGTAAACTGGCTCCGAGTCCTGAGCCAGGTAGAGAGGACTATAACCCATGCCAAGTGTTTTCAGACAAGCAAGAAAGGCTGATGCATTTGAAGACAGTGTTTGGCAGCATCTCACAGTGAGATAATGAGGTTTGTCAGGTTAAAAATGAACTTGGCAAAGAAATCAGACAAGATTGTGATAAGGCCAGGCAATTAATAGAAGCTTAGATACATTTATCTATGTTCTTATGGAAGAGGGTACAACGTGTGTCATGCAAACTATTCTGAGAGACCAGCTGTATTATTGTGGCACCATAAAAATCATCTATATATATTGTCTAACGGTGTAAAGCACTAAACTAACTTGGCATAACCTCAGCAACCAGATAAGGACCAGACATTGATATGTGGAGATGTTCTTGGCAGGAGTCGAGCACTGTCAGAGTTGTGACCAGCCAAGTCTAAAATAGGCATATCAGTTTTGCGTGTCAAAGAAAATTGTGGATGCCAGATATGCTAATGTGGAATTGTTGTACATGTGACAAAGTTATCCATTGATACTGAAGAATGTTTTCTCTCTGACTAAATTGGCCTATCAAAAGCATACCGTACACAAGGTGCTAATTAACAGACAAGTGTTGTGTAATCCCAGAAAAGCTATAAAAATGGGTTGGAGTCAAAAATGCCTTTCAGTGTGTCCTGTCATTGAAGAAACAATAAATACACGATTTGAAACTCCCAGACGTCTGATGTTTCCTGCCTCTGACTGAAAGATGAGAATTCATGGATGTCTGATGGAATGGGAAGCAGGACCCCTTATTCAAGATATTCAATTTTTAAGGCCAAAAAGTCTTGATATTTCTGTACTTAGGTGGGAAGGGCCAAACAACATGAAGTATATATTTTTCAACATACACAAACACCAACATGGAACGCATGCACAGTAGGGTCAGGAGGACAAACGTAATGAGGGGATATACATTAAACTGGATACAATCATCTACAGCACCCAACAAACACACACACACATTCTCACAAACCTATGCACCACTGCCTCACCCTAACCATCTCCACCTAGAACCATAAAAGGACATAAGGAAACGTTTTAAATAATATACATCAGCAATATATTCAATGGAACAAGTCACTAATCATATAATAAAAAAATATTATTTAAATTCTTATTAGGCGCTACATGCCCATGGGCTCCAGAGCGCACAGAAGAGAAAAGAAGGAACTAGAAGAAGAATACTGAGAGGTCGAAGACAGAGGCAAAAGGAAGGACCCATTCGACTCAGTCAGTGGAATTAAAGAGGGCGGTTTTGATAGTCCTCTTAAAGACTGTTAGAGTCGGTAAATACAAGCACCTTGTATGTGCAAAGCTAATGGTATGGCTCTTCTTCTGATGGTTAAATTCAACTAGCAGACATCTGGTCAAATTTCTGCTCAGTGGCATATGCGTGCGTAAAGTAATAGGTATAGATACCGGAGTGTTTACAATCACACGGGCTGGATCCCGGTCAAAATTCTCATGGCGCACTGAGTGAGCAGAAATTTTACCAGATGTCTGCTAGTCGAACTTAACCATCAGAAGAAGAACCATACCATTAGCTTTGCACATACACGGTGCTTGATACAAAGATTACCAGGAGATAAAGATTCGAAGATATATTCTAAAGTATAAGGGGAGCAGCATTGATAGAAATTGGTCTTGAGAGCGACCGGTGGTCGAAACACGTGCCGGCTGATACAATAAATTAGACTTGTTGAAATCAAGGACATCATGATCTGATAGATTCAACCGGACCTATTTTTCTAACGTTGGATGGATTAATTTCAGGATCCTTGCGCAGTCTATAACACACCTCTTATTCACTCATATTCATTGGAACTAGATTTGGCATTCTCAATGCGTGAGTTATGTGTTTTTGTTTTTGCTTCATTAATTGCATGTTTATAGGCGTGCACAGTTTTGTTTATATTTCTCTAAAGTGAGGGGGCAGGGGATTGTTCAATATAATGTGCAATACACCATATAGTAACAGAAACAGGGGGTTTACTGCAGCACAAAAGACAAAGCATCCCATATATTCTACTAAAAAATAGAGGTGCCATGGTTGGTTAAATGAACACTGCCTCCATGGAAAGTATGAGGGTCATTGCAGCGGCTGTTGAAGTGGCAGATGTGAGACATGCATGATCACGCATGAAGGTACACAAGCTATGTCAATCTTGCAACATGCCGCTGTGCCTCTGGCCGATGATTAATGGCCAGCGATACTCTAAAAAACATCATGGCAGGGTGGAAACTGTCAGAACAAATAGTCCACGTCAGCCTTTATTTGATCTAGAAGGTCCTTGGCCTTGGTATGCACCTTATCCATAGTCATTGAGGACGAGCACATCAGGCACACCATCGCGTTCGGCATCACATGATCTAAGACATGCTATTACAAGATTCCCATTTAGCCCTATGATGTCCACACCAGTGAATGTTGCAGCCAAGACGTTCGGCCAATCCAAATCCCACCCTTAACAAAAAAAATCCAGGAGCCCCAAACTATCTACACGTTGCCGGACATATTGACAACCGAAAGTCAAAAACAAAAAGAAGCAATGTAGCAATATGACATAAAGAGAGACACTGTTTAAAACCACCAAAAACGCATAGCAGAACAAAATATATCCCATACAACACTACAAATACACACATACGCACATACACATCCTGCCCGCATGAGCAAAGCACTCTTTAGCAGAATGAAAGCAATTATGCAAAACAACACACTGGCAACTTCAAAACAATATGCAACATATTCAATAATCATCAGCAACACAATGCCCAATCATAGACACACCTTTGTATCCTCGAGAATGTGATGGCCACAGTCATACCCAAACTCGAGGCCCTTTCAACTTCATGATCCCTCAATATGCTTTTGTGCTCTGCAGGTATCGCATCACAATCTCAAACCGCACCATCCCTTGCCATGCCCTGTTATTGTCGCCCCACCTTCGAAGCCTTGGAGTAGCTATTAATTATAGGTTTTTACTTTATACCAACAAAATCCGTAAGCATATACACACATACATCCAACACGCTTAAAGCTCACAATAAAACCTATAGGGCCTCATAATAAGTTTGGTGGTATCACTGCGGTAAATCTGCTGAGATACCACCAGATACCACCATTTTGTATTACTGTTACCACCATTTGATCCAGCGGTATTACCACCAGATTACAAGTGGCAGTAGGCAGTGTTAGTCCCCATTAGTTGGCATCCATAGGACTCCATGTGGAATTTTTGACTGAATTACTGCTGTGGTAATTCTGCTGTGGCAATTCTGGCAAAATTTGGGACAAAGTTATAGTTGGTCAGTGCGGTAATGAGGCGGTATACGGTAATACTGCTGCATTTTACCCGCACCACCCAACTTGCAATGGGGCCCATTGTTTTCTCCTTTTATACCACAAGAGCCTGCTCCGGTATTCTGACAACAACAATCAGGATGGTAAGTCAAGTGGTTTCACTAAACAGCACATAAAAACAATAGACCTCCCCTAGACTGATACATTCAGGCCATATCAAATATACAGGCCCACAACACCACAGCCAGAACAAATAGTACGCAAGAAAAATGTGCTTGCTCAAATGATCACTCCGACTACACACAAGCATGCACATTGTCAAAAAATATAACCCGCAAGATACACCAAGGCAAAACAACAACTATCTTATACCACAAGCATAACACTGAACATACATACTTCGCAATTTCCCAGAGCAACAAAAAAAGCAGAATGCAACATCAGTTTGTCTCCCGAATGATAGGGGATCCCTATTGTCACTCCTTGAGCATTCACACGCACCCCACACAAGCACAATAACGAATAACCACATTTCGTATGCAATATGTGGAGCAAGTCACCAGGAATCCACCAAAGGTAACCAAAACAACCGCAAACAACACCTTCCTCGCATGTTCGTATTGCACCAGACGAAATGTGAAAGATTGCACCATTGCTCATTCTTATAAGTAAGCTGCTGCCTGCTTAATACCACTTTTATTGAACAAGTCTCGAAATGTACTTTATGCTCTATCAGAAACCAACCCCTCCAATAGTACACTCTATCCTTCTCCTGCTCCCATCTCTCTCTCCCCACCCGACAAAATCTCAGCCATCTTCCTTTGCTCTCCTTCCCCCAGATTCCTTTCCTCTCTTTCCCCCAGAAGCTCACTGTTTCCAGAGCTCTGGTTCTCTCTAGGCAGGACTACTACAACAGCCTCTTTCTAAATCTGCCTGCTTCTACTCTACGCCCTCTGCAACTTATCCAGAACAGGACTGCAAGACTTGTCCTTGGCCTCAAGCCCAGGGATCGTTTCTCTCCAGGACTGAAATATCTGCACTGGCTCCCAGTAGCTGCGAGAATTGAGTTAAAAACCCTCTGAATTGTCCACAAGGTCTCCTGGGGCCTGAGGCCTCAATACCTTCAACTCTCTTCAGGGTCAGTCGCTTCTCCAAGCAACGAGTTGGTGGTAGATCTCTTTCTACGGCTGGGGCCTCCCTCTGGAACATCCTCCCAGCCTCCCTGAAACTTGAGGGGAGCCATCTCTGGTTTTGGAAGCACCTCAAAACCTTCCTCTTTGCTTCTGCTTTCTCGCCTCCTCTCCCCTGTTCAACTCCTGGCTGAAACAGAACCTGCATTGGTCACCTGGCCACCCTCTCATCTCTGCCCAGGTCCCTTCCCCTGCCAGTGGCACACCTGCACTGCCTCCCTGGCAACCCCCACACTTGGAGACTGCTTTCTGTATCCCTACAGTCCCCTACTAGCACTTGACACCTGATGTCTGCACTTACCCCTGCACTTTCCACCAGCTGGCCGCACTTTTTTTCTTATTGCTTTTATTTATTCTATTTATTTTTACCGTCAATCCCATGTACTGCACTACCCACTCCCTCTTCTCTCCACACTCTTCCTCTTTCCCCCTTTCCCTGCACTTGTGTGATCTCAATGTCACCTGGCCTAGTAATATTGTTGTCTCTGTTCCCCCTCCCTTGCCTCGTTGTGCCTTGAAACACTCGTGTATAGGCGCATTATAAATGCCATATCATATATCAACGCATGAAAACAGCCGGAATACAAGCTTTAGAGACCATGGGCCTCATTACGACTATGGAGGTAGCCATGCCGCTTTTAGCGGCATGGCTACCCCCATACCGGGTACCGGCCCCGGTTCCCTGAATGTTGAAATACCGGGCCATTCCGACCTTGGAGGGCCCGGTATTTCCCCATTCAAGGAACCCGGACCGGGTACATCCCCATTCCCATTTGAGCCCCCCCCATAGGGCTCAATGGGAAAGGTGAGGATGTTAACAACGGGCCTGTTATTGACGGGCCCGTTGTTAGCATCCTGGTCTGTTTAGCGGGACCCGCAAGCAGACCTCGTAATGAGGCGGTAGGGGGTTAACGGCGCCTGCAGCCCACCCGCGCCATTAACCCCCTACCGCCAGGGTCATAAAGAGCCCCATGTGTCTAATCCAAGTTAGTAGCCACCTGTGGGGCCCTATGGTCTTGCTCTTCAAAGAGGTTCCAAGAAACCCTCTTCCAGATCCTCCATCTTGTCCTTCTAGCCACACCCATTTCGATATCCCTCCAGTTCAGCTGCCGATTGGTGGGGCTCTTGGTTTCCTCTATCAAGGATGAACATCCGTGAGCCTATCTTCCAATCTTCATCCCAGCCTTTTCAGTGATATCAAATGATTTTCCTCTGAACCTCTTTATCACTCAGCAATCACCTAGGACATGGGGCAGGATGCCTAGAGACACAGAATTTCTCCAGCAAACTGCAAACACTGATGCAGGTGGAATTTCTCGATTGGGTCTTACTGCATACCAACAGATGTACCCCCTTCTAGGCGATAGGTTTTGCGTTTGAACTGCAAGATCATCTTTCCTTCTTTTGCTGGGAATTGTGCCCTATTCTCCCCTCCAACTGCTCCCCCAGTCCCCTGGAAGGCGCAGCTCCTATTCATTCCTCCTGCTTTTAAAAGGTTTGTACCTTTTAAATGCAGGAGTCAGGTCCATCAGAATAGACTAGAGGACTGAAGCCATTGCACCTCTAAACACCCGTATGTGGTGCCGTAGTCTTGTACAGCTAGAAGGCAGGAAGGTCTAATGGGGTAGTTGGTGTAAAGGAGGGAAAAAAAACCTTCATCGTTTTCATGAAGGGGCGTTTCCCTGTATTCTATTCTAGGAAATCTGATAGAAATGCTTGCAAACCATGCTGACTACTCCATACAGAAACATATGGAAACATGTGCTTCATTGGGCTCCAGTGTATCCAGCATCCACCTTTTTATTTGGGATGCTGATGATGAAGTGGAGGAAAAACCTTCTGAGTGTTATCAGTCCATGCGCTGAAGTCTTTCTTCTTCCTACTCTTCCAAACTACCTACCAGAGTGTTTTCTGTGTAATGTCAGCCCACGTGGTGCGTATTTCCTCAACCCATATGGCATAATGCAGGCACTGAGGGCAGAGGGTCTTCTCGGGACTCGCCCCATTGGGAATAGTGTTTTCTGGGTACCACAAGTACAATGGTAAGATGGGTTTTCTCAATACTCACAGCCCACAAGGCAGAGGGTTGTGTGGGTCCCCTAGACCTTGAATGCGTTTAGACAAGTTTCAGTGCACATGGCACTGTGGTCTCTATGCACTGCAAGTAGGCATGGCAGGGAGGTTTCAGGGTACCTCCAGCCTACACGACATTCTGGTTTCTGGGCACTCTAGTTAGTTGTGTGAGGGTGTTTTGATAGCTTGCCTTAAAAAGCCACCACTGGGCACACCTGTTGCATCTTATTACCACCTTATTACTATTTGCCGGATTCTCTCTGAACTTCCAGAAAGAGGATATTTGAATACCACTGTGTGGGGGTGCCCTTTGCGTGCTATCTAGGTAATGGGGCTTGTGAGGGTGTGTCCTAGGGCACCCTGACGTGGGCTGGAAGCACTGGCGGTGGACAGTATACAGCAAGTGATCCTGTTACCTTTGCTGGGGTCTGGTTTTCATACGACTCATCCCACTTAAACAACTCTCTGCCATATTACTGATTTCTCACTTCTGCGTTCTCCCCTTTCTCCTCATTCCACTGGATTTGTCTGCATCTTTTGACATCCTTGATTGCTCTGTTCTTTGTTCATCCCTTTCCTGTTTTGGTGTCTCAGGTTACGCTCTTTGAACCCGGAAGCACTCACGCATCGACCACGGAAGGAGCGCAGAATACTGAAACGCAGAGCTTTGGAGTGAACTTAACAACGAACGAATATACAAGAGCACACAAGTGCAGACACAACACGGAAGAACCGATCAATCATGCGATAACTGTGACGTAATCCTTGAAACTCGGCGCTACATTGACTTCTGTGAACGCCCAATACTCAGACGAATACCAAAGCCTAAAGTCCATAAAACCCTTTAAATCCACTCTAATGGATAGAGTGTAGAGACTCCGTTCCTCTGCGAACTCCATTATAATAAGAATTTCGAAAAAGATCAGATTCATAAGTGGTTACCTTTTTTTGTCCAACTGAATGGAAGATTTGAGGAATAATACCCCTACAAAATGAAGAGACTAGCAAAATCTCATTCGAAAATACTGTTATAAGATCGTTTGTAATATTCAACAACACTGTTTTATATTGTATTATTGACAGAAACGCCTTTGCCAAATTGGTAGATCTTTCTTTATTAGCCCCTGAAGAATTCCCTAATAATTATTATAGCCACAACAAAAGAGGGAAGAAACATGTCGGGCATTATTTGTGTGTTGAATGGAAATGGGATAAATGTTAATATATGAGAATGCATGGAATGAGTCCAAATGAGATGTGTGAAACAATGTCTGAATGAATGTGAGAAACAACAGAACAAATCATTGTGTTAAGCCAAATACAACTTTAGAATTTGTCTCTATGAGCTTTCCAAATGAAAGTCGAAATTTGATGTATCCGTTTTCTGTCAATGAATTGCTTGTTTTAAATGCATGGTGAAGGACAATTCACTAATTTAGTGCCTACACCGATGATGTTCTTAAAATTTGAGTGTATTTTGATTAAATAAAATATATATTTTTTTCTACTAATTAACGCTCACTATTTTATTAATATAGTGCACAAAATGACTATAGGATTCAAACCAAATGTAGAGGTTGACAACCTATGACCAGCGGGAAGCAATCTCTAGCACCAGCCTTATTGTCTAAAAATTTGGAAGGGAGAACCCCTTAATGCTAAGGGTATGCTGGTGACACATACCCCTTGATCTCTCTTTTGTGTTTGTAATATACGCTCTTTGTTTTGCCTCCCCTACCTTTTTGATTGATCCTAATCTGTAACTTGGATGGGCCAACCTTCCTGCTCCCACTACAGGATGGTGTTCCACAGGGCTCAGATCTGGGTCCTCTACTATTTTCAGTGTATAATATTCTGCTTGCTTCAGTTATCGCTGTTTATGGCTGAAGCCATCACTTCAATGCGGACGATCTCCAAATCGTTTGTTTCTTACCCTTATTTTCTGATCATCTTCTTGATAGGTCTAGCTGTCACTCTGTTACCAATTAGTGGGTGCATTGCCACTCACTTCACCTGAAACAGAAATCCTCCCTGTTCTTTCTCCCTATGCTTGGCTTCCACCCTTGCACATCCATTCTCTCTTCATCTGCAACGGCCATTGTTGTCATTTTGATCCTTCCTTGCTTTTTTCCTGTCATTTCTTCTGTGGCTCATTCTTGTTGATTTCAACTCTGAAATCTTCATGATAAAATGCACCCATTGTTTACTTTTGAGGCTACCGAGATACTTTTGATGACTGTCATATTTTCTCATCTTGATTATTGGTCCTCTCTTTTGCGTCATCTGCCTAGCACTGCCCTGTCCCCCTTACAATCTCTTTTTTGTATGCTATTGTTTAACTCTTTTCTCTCCTTCCATGCTCCTATGTGTCTCTCTGTTGCTTTCCCTCACCGTCTTCCTATTTCCTTCTTATCTTTGTTTTCAATATCTTTCATTGTTTTTTAATGCGTCCCGCCTACCTTTCCTCCTCTGTGGCTCAAGTCAGTAAATCATTCACTCTATCAGATCTTGTTCTCATCATCTCTTACATGTTCCTTGTCCGCTCATATGGATTATCACATTTCTGTTCTTTTCCTTGCCCCTAAACTCTGGAAGCTCCCCTCTCTCATTATGTTCAGCTGCCACTCTTTCTAATTTCTGCTTTTTACATATTATTATTATTAGTTGTTTTTTGTATAAAGCGCCTAATACTGTACCTGAGTACGGTGTGTAAGTGCAGATCCGGGATTCGAACCTCGGTTGCTCTGCGTGGTATTACTTCCAAGACCAGCGCGATTACCTGTGCTATCCTCCATTCACATAAGATCCATTTGCTTGCTTCTCTTTAATGTATTGTTTATTTTTGTGAACCGCTTTGACAAATGTGCTTTATAAATTCAATAAATAGATCTGACACTATGCAGACAAGGTACAGCCCCAGGTGATGTGCTACTCAAAGGAATATGAAGGTTGTTCCTTGTTCAATCTCTTGCTCATTGGCAGAATCAAATAGATGCATTTGTGTAATGCTACTGGTCTACTCCCTGGTGTCCTACTGTGCTTCTGCTCCCTTGGTTTCCCACACTAATTGTTGCTCCCTCTTCGATTGTTCTGTCTGATACCCCCACTTTGATGTGCTCCACAATAACTGTTACCCCTTGTAAGAAGATTCAATTCAATACAGCTAAGTCAATGCCTAGTCTGGGATACTGAATGGAAACCCTTATTGATATATCTTTACGTCCAGTTCATTAGTTCTGGATGACTACCCCTATATAACACCCCTCTCTTAGAATCCCCCTGACCCCACTGAGCCAAGAAGTAGTTCTGTTTTGCAAGTTTAAAAGGTTTATTTGAGAAATAAGACAAAATTTAGATACCACGCTTTTATAATAAATTAATAATCAATATCGCCCTTATAAATATAATGTTAATCAACAATGGGTAATCTGACACTAGCACACTTCTTTATAATCAATGAGGAGTTAGTATGGGGTGGATCAAGTAGCAAAAATACTTTTATGATTTCAAGGGAAAAGCAATGAGGAATAAAATGCAGTACAGAAATACTTGAGATGATTTTAGCAAAAGATAATATAATCACTTTTTCTCTGGCAATTCACCCCCCTCCCCTATGCAATGTAAGACATGGAAGTAGATGGAAAGAGGAGCACACAGTTCTCAGGAATGCAATCAGATACAATACGAAATTCAGTTCCCCCCCAGCAAGCTTAGAGAAAACCGGTATGAGTTTTAAAACACAGGCCCAAGTGCTTTGAATGTGGTGGCAATGAAGTGAGAAATATGCTGAAAATGCTTTTAATTCCGTTTAGGAGGTTCAGGGTGAGTGAGAGATACTTGGGATGAGTTCAGGCTCACTTTAGCAATGATTCAGAGATGGTGATTAAGAGGCAAACCAATTTTTAGCAAGGAAAGAAATGACTGCTGATGGTTACACGTGGCTGGATTTTTAACCAAATCGCAAATCGCGGTACAATTCGCGAGTGCGTGAATCGTGATTGGGGAAAAAGTATAAGGAGTAGGAAGTCGGTTCTAGGCTTGTTGGAAAGCTTAGATTCTACGCTTTCAGAGGAAAGTTAAACCAAGTTCGTAGCCCAAACGTTCCAGAGATATGAACGATTTTGTAAGGGTTGTTTTTCGGATATAAAGTTTAAAAGCTCAAAGTGACAGGTGACAGCTTTGCAAATGACAGGTGACAGTTAGGAGGCAGTTCTACTTAGGTTAAATAGATTGAATTATATTACTTTAAACTAAGAGATTTGGTTTTGCCCCGTCCTAGCTGTACTCACAATATATTTGGAAGGTCTGGGTTGCGCCACGGATCTGTCAGGTTTTGGACTTCGGTTCCGGTCTCGCCACGGATGGTCTCTGCGCACAGCGTCTGGTCTCTGCTCTGCTGGTCGGGTCTGGCACTGGTCTGGTCTGTCCGGATACAGCGGTCTCTGCACGGCTCCTGGATCTCTGCACTGGTCCTGGCAAAAGTTCTTGGCAAGGGATTCAAGCAGCTCGCCTGGCTGTGAGTAGCTTGCAATGATTTGAGGCCTGCTGCAGAGAACTCAGCTTGTGGTTTTAGATCCCTCTGATTTAGGTTCTAAAGTATAAGTTCTAGGTTCTGGAGTATGTAGCTGGAGTCAGTCTGGAACTGGTATCTTCTGGATGTTGTGTGGTCCGGCAAAATGCTCTGCAGCAACTGGATTTGACCGTCCTCTCTAGCTTCCAGTGGATCTTTTTATGTCTTTTGAAAGTGGGTGTGTGCGCAGCATCACTAAGCCAGCCCCTCTCTCAACTGATCATTGGTCAAGCTTTTCTCTCTTCCTTGATAGTGGAAAGGAAATGTGAGTCATGGTGATGCTGTTTTATGGCCTGCAGAAAGGACACTCTCCTGTCAAATTACACATAAATCTATATTTGACCCAAATACATATTGCACAGATACACAGTTGTTTAAAATTACATGCACCCATCACATATCACATGAGGTATACTATGTTCAAACTCTGCTCTTCCTGGGGGCTTGCATTCAGAAATGGCAACATTTTGCGCTTTTTAGTAGCTTTCCCCATATCAGATTTTTCTCCAAATTTATACAATTGTGTGCAAGGCATGTGGGCATTTAGATAAGGAAGTGTCAGATTTTTAACCTGCATACATTTAGAGTAACAACCTCTTTTCCGCTCGTAAACCCCCAGATCATACCACCGGGTCCTAAAACCTCTTAAAATGTGGGCAGAAAAATCACAAGAATTATGGTATCATTTAGATAATTTTGACAAGTCCGCACCATGAGTTATACATCTTTCTTAAAATCATATTCTGGCCAAGAGGTGTGTGTCTTCCCAGGTCACATGGTGGAGAAACCAGTCTATCCACTTTCTTTAAGCTCAGCCTGTCCTCAGAGGGGGCTGCCCCTCCCCATTTCTGCCAAGAGGAAGCTACTTTTACGACGCCCCCAATATAACATCTGCCTGAGTCAAGGAAGGGCTTTGTACAAAAGGAAGCCATTTACGATCCCCCCAATAAACCATCTGCCTGGGCCCTTTGTTTAATTTCTTGCAGTCCCCTGGTAATTCAATCAGAGAGTGTGTGACCTCCTTTTGGCAGAGGCAACAGAATGCAGCCAGGCCTGGGAACCTGTCAGGCAGAATTGGAATCTCTTTAAGCCAGTTTTTAGCTACATGTCATTTTTTGTTCCCCAGTTTAAGTCAATACAATTTTTACATATGCAGCTAGAATGCTGATTCTAAATTCAAAACTATGACATTTTAACAGTTACAAACTATGTGACACTCAAAAGTAGGTCACTCAGTTAATTTAAACATTTCGATTTTGGTGGTTTTAATCCAGTTTCAGTTAGGCTGCTGACATGCATAGCTCAGCCAGTTTTGTTATGATCATTGTTTTGGGCTCTTCATCTTCCCAGATTTTGTATGCACACATCCTTCATTCTGCCAGATGTCCGCTGGTGTTCAATGAGATTTTTGGATGTGTTGCAATGTTTGAAAATAGGCATTTTGAGCTGGCATTCAGAGAAACCAAAGGTAATTTTAAAGTGTTTTTGAGCTAACAGACGCTGCTGTTTTACCTTTGGCACCCATTCCACTCAAGGCACCCTGGCCCATCATGCTCGCACTGGTGGGTGGCAAGATAGGCAGCCATTTTGGTGTACGCACAAACTGCGTGGTTCTCCTGGATTCTGGCGCACATGTGGGCTTTTTGGCCATCTTGGATTTTCTAAGCCCACAGCACCAAATGTTGCAGCATGATAGCTAAAATGTGGGTCAGGACACCCAACAAGGCCCCCCCACGCGACTGCACTTTGAATTTGATTCGATGGGGAGTCGAGTGCACAGAAGGTTTTGACCCACGCACTGGTATGTCCGCATAATCTTCTTCCAATTCTGCAAATGGCACAGTTCAGCATCTTTTCCTCCATCCGGTACTGATCGATCGGTTCTCCTCGCTGGTCCTGATGGGAATATTGGGCGGTACCCCGGGCCCCTCGGGTCTCTGCTCCCGGTCTCCGGATCGTCCTCCTTGGCCAGTCTCCAGGTTTTCTTTCTCCTAGGACGACAAAGGAAAAGCGGCAATACCTATTCATGGACATTTCTCCCCCACCATTGATATAGTGGGGTGGCATATATATTTTAGAACTCAACAGATATGAACATGCACATTTTTTTTAAATTAAGCGACAGGAACACATAAACTTGAGAAACACAGAATTTGATAGGCTATATGTAGGATATTTTAGGGTTGGAATTGAATTACTCTGGAGCGGTACCCTCTGGGATTATAGAGGACTCCTCCAGTTGCTGCAAAGTGTGCCTGGGATGGCAACAATTCAACTGGTTTATGTGGACCCACTTGTCTTCCCCCTCTGCCAAACCGCCTTTGGGGATGCGGATCTTGTAGGCCACAGGGGAGATCTTGTCTATAATCTCAAAGGGTCCCTTCCATGTAGGCAAAAATTTGCGCTGTCTTGCCTGGTTTCTTTGGCAGTTGTATAAATAGACCCGGTCCCCCACCTGATATTCCTTCCTGGAAGTTTTCAGGTCATAGTGGGTCTTCATACTCTCGGCTGATCTTTCTAGATTCCGCTGAGCATAGGCAAAAGCATGTTGAAGGTGTTTCCTTAAATTCTCCACATACTCATGAGTTGTGGAGGCATTTATCAACGTTTGCTTTTGGGTTCTGTAGAGAAAATGTTGGGGAAGCACCATCTTGCGTCCAGTCATCAACTCAAATGGTGACATCTTAGTTGCAGATGAAGGGGTAGATCTGATGGCCTGTAAGCAATGTGTAGCTTCCTTTTAACCCCCAGTATCTCCCACATCTTTGTCATTACTTCACTGGTGAAGTGGCTACCCCTGTCTGACTCAATCCTTTGAGGTAGACCAAAACGGGAAAAGATGTGGTTAATCATCAGGGCAGCTGCTGTTTCTGCCTTGCAATTTGGGTCTGGGAGACATTCCACCCACTTGGTAAACAAGCATGTAACGGTCAACATGTACTTGTTTCCTCTAGACGAGCGAATCACAGGGCCTACAAAGTCGATTTGCAAATGTGACCATGGCAGTGCCATCCCCCTCTTTTGGAGAGGCGCACGGTGTGTGAGGGATGATGGCTGAAATTGTGCACACACAAGACACCCCTTCAAGTATTGGTCGAGATCCTGCCCCATGTGTGGTCAGTATGCAACCTCTCTTAAGATTTCCAGTGTTGTGTGAAACCCCCTATGACCGGCGGTGGCCGCATCATGGGCGTGACTTAACATCAGGCTTCGGAATGAGGTAGGAACCACCCACTGATCATGGCCAGCTCGGGATTTCCTTACCAACAAACCGTCTTGGATTCGGAACATTTTTGGACATTTCATCAACACTCTTAGGTCCTCTTTCCCAATGTAATCGGTATCCGTCAGGGGAAAGTTCTCAGGGTCCTCAAGGTGTTGGTAAAACTTACCAATAATTGGATCCCCCTTCTGAGCTGTAATCAAATCAGCATCAGGGGTCTCCTTGCTCCATTGGGCAGATGAAAGATCATTGTGAGCATTTGTCTGGGACCTAGTGATAGCAGTGACCTGGATTTCCCCCAACAGGGAAATTTCGATTAGATCCCCTTGGATGGCCCTGGTTTTGGCCAGCTGATCAGCTAAGTCATTTCCAGTTTTGTCTGGTCCCTCTACTTTGGAATGACCCTTGATCTTTTTCCAGTAGATGGTCATCCCATTCGATGTGACCAGATCATCAATGTTTTGCATTTACTTCCCATGTTTCAAGGGTTTGTTATTAGCACATAACATGCCTCTGGTTTTCCAGTTAACCAGGTGCTCCACAAACCCGTTCCGTACATAATCCGAATCTGTGATTATGACCAGTTCGTGGAGTTGATGCTGGACAGCAGTGAGGATGGCCTGATGCACAGCCATCAATTCTGCCACCTGACTACTTCGGGGACCAATTTTGTATCCAGCGGAGGGTTCTGGGAACTCCTTCACCCATGCAGTCTCTACACCAGCCACCAGTTCTTTCTCCCCGTCGTTGTCAACATGGTAAGAGCATCCATCCACATAGACAGTGGGCATTCCCTCACACTTGTCTTCTTCAAAGACTTTGTGTGGGGAATTAAGGTATGCCTCCATGTTGTCCTTGATTTTTAGACTTTCGTCCTCGAGACAGCTTTCTCCGGCACAATCATGCAAGTCAGCCAGACCTTGCGCGAGGGGACTCTTCTTGTTTTGGCCATATCTGACCTCCACAGGAAAGCCTTGCATTGACAGAATCCAGGACGTAATTCGGGAATTACTCACATTTCCGGCCTGGATTCTGTCACTTTGGAGATTTGCAGAGGCTGGTGTGGAGTCTCCACTATGATGTGTTCCCCCTGGATAAACGGGCGGTAATTCGTCAATGCCCACACCGTTGCCAGGAGTGCCTTCTCACAATCGTTGAATTTTTCCTCCACAGAGGATAAAGTTTTGCTCGCATAGGAGATTACTTTATTGACCTTGTCATGCTTTTGGTATAATACTGCCGTCAAGCACGTATTAGAGAACCCCGTCTCCAGGAAGAACTCCTTGTTTCTGACAGGGTAAGCTAGGCAAGGCGCTTGTGAGAGGCTTCTTTTGAGTTGTCTTACCGCCTCGGATTGTTCTGGACCCCATTCCCACTTGACCCCCCCCTTCAAGAGATGAATCCGGGGTCTAGTGATCTCTGCGCAGCCTTCAATGAACTTTCTGCTGTAATTAGTCAGTCCGAGGAGGCTCCTTAGTTCCCGCAGAGTTGTGGGGTCTTTCAGTTTCTGGAGTGCTTCAACTTTCTTTTCTTGGGGACAGAGACCCTGAGGAGTAATCTCATGCCCCAAGAAATTAACACGGGTTCTACACCACTGTGCTTTCTGAAAGGAAAGTTTTGCTCCGGCGGCCCTCAACTGTGTCAGAACATAACGGATCTCCGCTATGTGTTCCTCCACAGATGAACTTTTGATGAGGACATCATCTACATAAGCCAGGTTACCCCTCGCACCCAGGTCAGGCATGGCCTTATGTAGGAAAATGTTGAATTCATTGCCGGAGTTGAGGTATCCGAAGGGAGTCCGGGTCCATGTGTACTGCTGGCCCCCAAAGGTAAAAGCCAGCTTGTATTGGTCCTCCCTACTGACAGGCACAGTCCAGTATCCATTGGTCAGGTCTATTGCAGTGAATACCTGTGACCCCTGGATCTGGGCCAGCCCTTGGTCAATGTAGGGCAGAGGCCATCGGGAAGTATGGACCCGTTTGTTGAGCTCCCTGAGGTCGGCGCAGAGTCTGCACTGGCCGTTTGGCTTCAATATTCCCAGCACCGGGTTATTGAAGGTGCTGTGAACTGGACGGATTATTCCCCGGGACTCCAGGTTCTTAATTATTTCAGTAAGGGACTCCATTGATGCGAGAGGCAAGCGATATTGCTTCACAAACACTGGAGTCATGCCAGGGTCCGTGGGGATTGTTGTTGTGTGGATGTCGGTGCGACCACAGTCATATGAGTCTACCGCAAAGAGATCTTGGAAATCCAAGAAAACTTGTTTCAACTTTTGCTTCTGTTCCAGAGTCACACAGGCATCAGCTAGGTTGACTCTCTCTTCCACCATCTGCCTGAAGCCTGGAAAGACTTCTGGTTTGGCTATCTCAGCGGCCTCCTCCAGCTGGGTGGAGAAGTCCCTGGTCAGAGTGCTGATTTGGACTGGAGGCTTCAGGTGGGAAAGGCAACCCTCATGGACCTGGAAAATCACCTCATCCCTCCTGAAGTCACAAGTCACATCTTCCTTACCATAGGGGCAGGAAGTGTACACCAGGAAGTTCCCCCCATGCCGGGTAAAAATCCTGTCTGGTGTTGTATTGTCATCACTGTCACTGTCAAAGCAGTCCTTGGGGATTGGTCCTAACAGTTCATTTCCTAAATCGATGGAAAAATGTCAGTCATCAACCGCCATTCCAATAATGGTGCCTGCGGCTAGAGTAATACTCTTTGGGCCTCATTAGGACCCAGGCGGTAAGGGGTTTACGGCGGCGTAAACAGCGCCGACCCTTACCGCCTGATTCCGAGGTCCCTTAGCGCCATGTAGGTTTTAACACCTGCTTTTAGCAGGTGTTAAAATCCATGGCGCTAAGGGACCTTGTTGTTAATTACGCCACCGTAATTTACGGTGGCGTAATTAACGCCTTCCCCACTCCCATTATGCCCTATGGGGCAAAAATGGGAATGGGGAAGGGTAAATGGGTTAATGGGGACTTACCGCCCCACTCACCTCGGAATGGGGCGGTAAGTCCGCCAACCACCATGGCGTAAACATAGTTTACGCCATGGTGGTAAAGGTACGACCCAGGCGGTAACTTACCGCCTGGGTCGTAATGAGGCCCTTTAAGTCGCTGTTATCCACCTCTATTAGAATGGTGTCATGTTCTATGTTGACTAATGGAGTTGGGTTTACCCCCAACCCTTGCTGTTGGAGAGAAGCGTTTAGATGTATGTAAGCATCAGGGTTTTTCAAATGTTGTCCTCTTTTAACTTTCACTTCCAGGGAGAATTGTCGGGTCCTTTCTGGCATGGTGACTTTCTCTTTGATCTGAATTTCAACTGCATAAGGTAACAATTGAGCTGACCTGAATGCTTTTTCTGGATCATCAAAGCCCATGGCATTATCCGCTAATCGGGACCAAGCTTTGAAGTTTATTAGGTCCAAACTAATGGCAAAGCGATTGAGAATGTCACCGCCTAAGTAAAAGGCGGCAGTGACGTCTCGCACGACCCAACAATTATGGACTATGCTCTTGTTGCCAATGGAGATTTTGAGCATACACCTGCTTGGCAGGAGATGTTTGGAATTAGGGGCTTCCAGGTCCATTTCCCATTTGTCTATCAGTTTGAATGTGGGAATGGCTGGATCTTTTGGGAGTTGGCGGAACATGGCTTCGCTGATGAAGCTCTTACCGTTGTTCACGCACACTCGAGCGAGAACAGAGTCCTTCCCATCATTTAACTGAACAGGGATGAACAACTGCTCTCCAATTTGCTGAATATCAGCCAGGCTCTGAGCTGATTTCACATCTTTCTGGACTATAGGAGTGGGAGTTTCTGATTGTGGATTAGTAAAGAATTTCAAGGTGTTTCCTTCCAGTGTGGAATACCACCTTAAACTGGAAGGAAGGTTGATTTTCATAAATAGAGAGGACCCCCCATCACCAGTCTGTTGTCCTATTGCTATTACTGTCACGTCTGGAGTTTGGTTGTTCTGGAAGTGAAATTCTACTTGGTCAGATTTTTGTTCAACCATGTGGCAGGTGCCGTTTAAACTAACATGGTTGACACTCTGTTTTAATTTTATTGGTCGGCTAGTCTGGGTCCAGAGGACCTTGTTTACACAATCTATTAGGGGTGACAACCTTCTCAGGAGGTCATTCCCTAGTAAACAAGGGGTGCCCTCTGGAGTCACTACTATGACCGGGTGTTTCACCTTGTGTCGCCCAATTTTAATGTCCAAGTCTGCAGTCCCCTCAACGGGAATCTCCTTCCCGTCAAAGTTCTGCAGTTGTCCAGGAAGAGAGGTGAGAGGAATACGGTAATTCTCCCCCCTTCCTGCATTTAGTTCCTCAAAGGCCCTTTTGGACAGAACGGTAGCTTGGGATCCAGTGTCCACCAGTGCCAAAATTGTACCCTGCCCCTGTACTTGTACCGGGGCATAGTATCTTCCCTCCTTCTCCTCAAGGGGGCACAGATAATGCACATTTTTGGACAACTGGTGGGCTAATTTTCTGGTTTTGGACATTGCTAGCGAAGAGATTTGAGCAGAATTCTGTGGAGAGCCTTGGGAATCTGAAAGAAAAAGTTGGCAACTGGAGATCAGAGCCATTGTGGGTTCCCCTGGTTCCGGTTCTGGGCCGCCCCCCCCTTTTTGGAGGCAGTCACCAGGATGGGTTTGAACCAGGGGATTTTGGTATTGTGGGTTCTGGGATGAGATGATGGGCGGCGGTAGCTCAGTCTCCATATCTCCCCAGTCTGGATTGGAATCCCTTGGGACCCATTTGTCTTTGGGAGGAGTTCCCCCATCTCTGAAGGAGAAGATCCTTTTCCCAGGATCTTCTGAGGATCTCTCTCCCTCAAATTGGAAGTCCTGTGCCTCCTCCACAAAGTGGGTCTGTTTGGGTCCTTTGTTTCTCCTACCCCCCCTCTGCTCCTTGGGTGGCAGACTTTCAGGGGTAGGAGATTTTGTTTCCGGTTCCTGGTTTTCCAGGGGCTGTTTACGAGTTGGGAAGGAAGCTTCCTCCAAGGCTTTACACCCCCCTTCCCCTTGTGCCTCCTCCCTGGGAACCGGTGTGTTATCAGGGTGCTGCCCCCGTCATTGTTCTGGAGCGCCAGGTCCAGAGTTTGGGGCATTCTGCGGTGGCATGCTCATCTGAGGGTTCTGTTGAGCCCTCAGTTTGTGACCCAGATCTCGTGCCATATTTTGGACCTGGCGCTCAAGTTGTGAAACCCGCTCAGGCTGATACGGGGCTCTATTTTCTCCCCTGGGCCGATCCAGGGAAGGGTAGCTATCCCTTCTCTGGTAGTACCCCTGGTTGGGAAGATTTTGGTACCCCTCCACCCTTGGCCTCCACTCTCCCGGATTAGGTTGTCTGGGCTCAGGGAATTGGGGAAAGAAGGATGGATGATTTTGGGACTGGAAATTGGGTGGATACCTGGGGAAAAAGTTCTGCCCAGGATTTGGAGAATTTCTGCCCTCCTGTGGGAAGTTGGGAGGGAAGTTCCCTGGGTAAGGTGCTTGGCCGGATCCCCCCCCTTGGGCTGGAGGAGTCCACACATAACCCAGGATTGGTCGGTTTCCCTTATAGCGGGGACTTACATAGTCAGGGGAGCGGGGGACCCCATTTGTGGGACTACCTCCTCGACTCCCTGTCTGTGACTGGCCCGAGAGCCTTCTGGGCTGTGAATTATTTGGTGCAGGCAGGTTTTTAGGCCCCCCCATCTCCAAATCTAAAACAGGGGCAACCTTTACCTCTAACACCTTGGCAGCAGCAGGGGTGCTGTTGGTTTTGGGGTTTTTCGGCGCGTTATTTTTATTTTCGATAGGCTTCTGCACCTCATAGATCCGGGTAGCCTGTTCAATGACCCAGTCTAAAGATCTTTTCTCATGAAAATCTCTCACGAGCTGGGTCATTATATATTTAGGGAGAGCATGGAAAAATGTATTGACAAACTCTTTGCTGTCTGTGCGCACCCTTCTGGTGGTCTGCGCAAAAGCACGCTTTAATTCTTGCACAAACTCTTGTGGGGCCTGATCCTCCCCACATTGCAAATTGTAGGCTGCCTTGCGAGCCGCTTGGGGATTTCTGTGCACAGAAAAATGTTTCAAGATGGCCGCCCTGTATGTGGACCACCTTGAATGATTTTGGTCCTCCAGCTCCGCAAAGAAACTGGAGTACTCTGGTGAGAAGGTCCACTTTACATATTGAATACAGCTTTGGCTGTCCTTCAAATGAAAAGTCTTCAGCATTTGCTCAAACAGCTCTAAGTGCTCCCAAACAGAATACTTGGCGTTCTTATGATAAGGAGTGATGACACTCCTGATTGCCTTTATTTGTTTCAATGGGTCCTTAAGCAAGGCCCTTTTTGCCTTATTGGCCTTTTTGGTTCGGGTAACCCTGGTCCATTCATCCTCCGACTCAGAAGCGCTGCTCCCAGAGGTGCCCGTCTGATCTTCCAGGTTTTCCCGGATTCTGCGAGCCTGGGAATGGCTGGCAGAATGTGGGGACCTGGTCTCCTGTGTCCTGTGACACTCAAAGGAGTCTTCAGATCCCTCCTTGCTACCAGGATTTGCTGGGTATCCCCCCCACTGACCTAACTGGGCAGAGGTTTTCAGGATGCCCTTAATGGGCCTACTCTCCTGGGGTTCCCCACTAAATTGCACTGTGCTTGGGTGCCCATACCCGGATACCCGCCCATCCATTCCTGGGAGGTATTGGCCTATGAGCCCCATGCTTTTGGCTGGATAGTAATCTGCCATCCCTGTGGCCCGGTGCTCATGTGCGCCAGGGGACATGGGGGTGGCAGAGTCCAGGGACTGAGAGAGATGAAGGCCTCCGGTACTAGGGCTCCTGAGGTTATGTTCCGGTACTTCCCTTTCCCAGCGAACCTCATCTCTATCCGCCTCTGCTTCCTGTTGCAATGCCAGAGCCTGCGCTTTCAGTTCCTCAGTTAAGGCCTTACTAGACTCTATCGGTCTCTCCTGCATCGCTACCTGTTGCTGGAGCCTATCATTGTGCTGACAGAGAGCCTCATTTTCTCTCTGTGCCTCCTGATTGGTCCTGGAGTACTGGGCCAGTCTCTGCTGCAGGAGGGTTATCTCCTGAGCGGTGTCCCTATTGGCCTGCTCCTTTCTTGCCAGAGCATCCTCCACCCTCCTGGTGTGCTCTAACAAGTTCTGGTGTTCTTTTTGGAGGGCACCCAGTCCCTGGAGGGCCAGGTGATTTTCTTCCATTTTCCTTTTTAAGTGGCAGACTTCCTGGCCTAAGGTATCCTTTCCTGACCAAGAGCCTGCATTTGTGATGCCAGGTCGTCCCTCTGCCTTTGAAAGGCACCAGCTTTCTGGCGTTCTTCATCAAACTCTGCCTGGGTATCCAGGTCTTTCAAAATCAATTTATTGCTTTCCTCTTTCTCTCTGTCTAGTTGGATTTGCAGGGTGGCTACCTGCTCTGTGCATGCCCTGTTGAAATTGATCTGTTGCTCCAGCTTTTTCCTGCTCTGCAGCAAGGAGTCCAAACTGTATTGGTGCTCCTTCTGCAAAGCCAGAATTCTGGTATCCTGGTCTGTCTTTTCCTGTTGCAGTATATCCATGTCCTCTTTTATTTTAATGATATACTGCCTACTATCATTTTCTGACTCCTGGCTCCTCTGCAGCCTCTGCTCAGAAGAGTCCAGATCAGATTGGGCCTTCTGTAATGCCAGCAGTTGCCTACTCGCCAGATCTTGGCCTTCAGCACATTTGTCCTGCATGGCTCCCATATGTAAATATAAATATGCCGCTACCCTGGCAATCTTGTTGTGCTCATCCTTGGCCTTAGGGGCCATATATAGTTCACTCAGGGCCACATGTAGGGGACCCTGGTCTCTTCATGTATCTGACCCTGTTACAGTGATCTGGGGTGCGATTGCCTGCAACCAGACCGTCTGGTCCTGATGAGTCCATTCGCCTCTCACAAATAGCTTATGTAAGAAGTGCTCTCTGGCTATTTTCATATCTACCAAGGTCGTCATTCTGGAATTTGAGTTCCTTCCTGACTTACAGAGGTTTGTATTTTATTTTGCAAAACAGACCGTTTCCTTAGAGCGTTCCTTTGAGGAGTGCTTTACAGCGTAACACAGCGTGGTGATCCGACTGGATGTATGTATCTTGTCAGTTAGCACACTGTATTAATCTGCACAAGTGATAGATCTAATCCGGAATCCCCGGCTACGAGCCCCCAATTTGTAAGAAGATTCAATTCAACACTACAGCTAAGTCAATGCCTAGTCTGGGATACTGAATGGAAACCCTTATTGATATATCTTTATGTCCAGTTCATGAGTTCTGGATGACTACCCCTATATAACACCCCTCTCTTAGAATCCCCCTGGCCCCACTGAGCCAAGAAGTAGTTCTGTTTTGCAAGTTTAAAAGGTTTATTTGAGAAATAAGACAAAATACAGATACCACGCTTTTATAATAAATTAATAATCGATATCGCCCTTATAAATATAATGTTAATCAACAATGGGTAATCTGACACTAGCACACTTCTTTATAATCAATGAGGAGTTAGTATGGGATGGATCAAGTAGCAAAAATACTTTTATGATTTCAAGGGAAAAGCAATGAGGAATAAAATGCAGTACAGAAATACTTGAGATGATTTTAGCAAAAGATAATATAATCACTTTTTCTCTGGCAATTCACCCCCCTCCCCTATGCAATGTAAGACATGGAAGGAGATGGAAAGAGGAGTACACAGTTCTCAGGAATGCAATCAGATACAATACGAAATTCAGTTCCCCCCAGCGAGCTTAGAGAAAACCGGTATGAGTTTTAAAACACAGGCCCAAGTGCTTTGAATGTGGTGGCAATGAAGTGAGAAATATGCTGAAAATGCTTTTAGTTCCCTTTAGGAGGTTCAGGGTGAGTGAGAGATACTTGGGATGAGTTCAGGCTCACTTTAGCAATGATTCAGAGATGGTGATTAAGAGGCAAACAAATTTTTAGCAAGGAAAGAAATGACTGCTGATGGTTACACGTGGCTGGATTTTTAACCAAATCGCAAATCGCGGTAAAATTTGCGAGTGCGTGAATCGTGATTGCGGAAAAAGTATAAGGAGTAGGAAGTCGGTTGTAGGCTTGTTGGAAAGCTTAGATTCTACGCTTTCAGAGGAAAGTTAAACCAAGTTCGTAGCCCAAACGTTCCAGAGATATGAACGATTTTGTAAGGGTCGTTTTTCGGATATAAAGTTTAAAAGCTCAAAGTGACAGGTGACAGCTTTGCAAATGACAGGTGACAGTTAGGAGGCAGTTCTACTTAGGTTAAATAGATTGAATTATATTACTTTAAACTAAGAGATTTGGTTTTGCCCCGTCCTAGCTGTACTCACAATATATTTGGAAGGTCTGGGTTGCGCCACGGATCTGTCAGGTTTTGGACTTCAGTTCCGGTCTCGCCACGGACGGTCTCTGCGCACCGCGTTTGGTCTCTGCTCTGCTGGTCGGGTCTGGCAATGGTCTGGTCTGTCCGGATACAGCGGTCTCTGCACGGCTCCTGGATCTCTGCACTGGTCCTGGCAAAAGTTCTTGGCAAGGGATTCAAGCAGCTCGCCCGGCTGTGAGTAGCTTGCAATGATTTGAGGCCTGCTGCAGAGAACTCAGCTTGTGGTTTTAGGCCTCTGATTTAGGTTCTAAAGTATAGGTTCTAGGTTCTGAAGTATGTAGCTGGAGTCAGTCTGGAACTGGTATCTTCTGGATGTTGTGTGGTCCGGCAAAACGCTCCGCAGCAACTGGATTTGACCGTCCTCTCTAGCTTCCAGTGGCTCTTTTTATGTCTTTTGAAAGTGGGTGTGTGCGCAGCATCACTAAGCCAGCCCCTCTCTCAACTGATCATTGGTCAAGCTTTTCTCTCTTCCTTGATAGGGGAAAGGAAATGTGAGTCATGGTGATGCTGTTTTATGGCCTGCAGAAAGGATACTCCCCTGTCAAATTACACATAAATCTATATTTGACCCAAATACATATTGCACAGATACACAGTTGTTTAAAATTACATGCACCCATCACATATCACATGAGGGTGTACTCTGTTCAAACTCTGCTCTTCCTGGGGGCTTGCATTCAGAAATGGCAACATTTTGCGCTTTTTAGTAGCTTTCCCCATATCAGATTTTTCTCCAAATGTATACAATTGTGTGCAAGGCATGTGGGCATTTAGATAAGGAGTGTCAGATTTTTAACCTGCATACATTTAGAGTAACCACCTATTTTCCGCTCGTAAACCCCCAGATCATACCACCGGGTCCTAAAACCTCTTAAAATGTGGGCAGAAAAATCACAAGAATTATGGTATCATTTAGATAATTTTGACAAGTCCGCACCATGAGTTATACATCTTTCTTAAAATCATATTCTGGCCAACAGGGGTGTGTCTTCCCAGGTCACATGGTGGAGAAACCAGTCTATCCACTTTCTTTAAGCTCAGCCTGTCCTCAGAGGGGGCTGCCCCTCCCCGTTTCTGCCAAGAGGAAGCCACTTTTACGACACCCCCAATATAACATCTGCCTGAGTCAAGGAAGGGCTTTGTTCAAAAGGAAGCCATTTACGATCCCCCCAATAAACCATCTGCCTGGGCCCTTTGTTTAGTTTCTTGCAGTCCCCTGGTAATTCAATCAGAGAGTGTGTGACCTCCTTTTGGCAGGGGCAACAGAATGCAGCCAGGCCTGGGAACCTGTCAGGCAGAATTGGAATCTCTTTAAGCCAGTTTTTAGCTACATGTCATTTTTTGTTCCCCAGTTTAAGTCAATACAATTTTTACATATGCAGCTAGAATGCTGATTCTAAGTTCAAAACTATGACATTTTAACAGTTACAAACTATGTGACACTCAAAAGTAGGTCACTCAGTTTTGTTATGAACATTGTTTTGGGCTCTTCATCTTCCCAGATTTTGTATGCACACATACTTCATTCTGCCAGATGTCCGCTGGTGTTCAGTGAGATTTTTGGATGTTTTGCAATGTTTGAAAATAGGCATTTTGAGCTGGCATTCAGAGAAACCAAAGGTAATTTTAAAGCGTTTTTGAGCAAACAGGCGCTGCTGTTTTACCTTTGGCACCCATTCCACTCAAGGCACCCTGGCCCATGATGCTCGCACTGGTGGGTGGCAAGTTAGGCAGCCATTTTGGTGTACGCACAAACTGTGTGGTTCTCCTGGATTCTGGCGCCATGTGGGCTTTTTGGCCATCTTGGATTTTCTAAGCCCACAGCACCAAATGTTGCAGCATGATAGCTCAAATGTGGGTCAGGCCACCCAACACCCACTGTGATTGTGCTCCTTCTTAACACACAAAAACTAGGACTCCAATATGATTGTGCTTCCTTTTGTCCTAATGTGAGTCTGCTCTCTGGTGTCTCACAATAAATGTTGGTTGTTGCCCCACTGTACTTTTGCTCAACAGTGTCCCAAAATAATTGTTGCCGCACAGTGATTTTGCCTCCTGATGTCCTACTGTGATTTTTCTCCCTGGAGTTCCACGGTAATTGTTGCCCCACTTTGATCTATCTTCCTGGTTTCCCATAGTGAGTTTGCTTCCTGTTGTCCAAAAAGAATGGTTGCTCCACCTTGATTTTGTCACCTGCTGCTCAACTGTGATTTTTTCTGTTGTGTCCCACAATACATTGTTCCCCACTTTGATTCTGCTC
Organism: Ambystoma mexicanum; assembly: GCF_040938575.1. Classification (NCBI taxonomy): domain Eukaryota; kingdom Metazoa; phylum Chordata; class Amphibia; order Caudata; family Ambystomatidae; genus Ambystoma; species Ambystoma mexicanum. The sequence goes on along the minus strand of NC_090936.1, from coordinate 969,261,776 downwards.
CCTAGTGTCCTGTAATAATTGTTGCCCACTGTGCGTTTGCTCCCTGGTGTCCCAAAACAATTAATGGCCACTGCATTTTTGCTCCTTGATGTGCTACTGTGGAATCTATGTGATCATTGCACTCCCATAATGTCGACAATTAAATTGCTAACACCTATTATGGTGCGGTGCAGTGATCACATAGATCAATGTGTCCTCCTTCCCCCGCAACCGCCTCCCCCCACCTACTTACCTTTTTGGTGGCACACCGTGAAGTGTGCCGCCATCTCACAGCCGACCCTGTAGCGTCAGTTCTCGCCCACTAACGTGGGTCTAAACTGGAGTTGCAGGGTCCTATTTTCGTTTTTCTTTTTTTTGTTCATTGTCCCCCGCTCCCATCTAATGGAAGCGGGGGACATCTACGCAACCCTGACCCCACTACACCGACAAAAGGGAGCAGGTGACACCCCCTCAAACCCTGCTCCCATTAGTCAGTGTAGTGGGGGTCCGCACTTAATTACTGTGCAAAGGCGCGGTAATGAAATTATCGTAATTTTAGGTACGACATTTTGGTATTGTTCCCCACTGTGTCTTTGTTCCCTGGTGTGCCACATTTATTCTTCCCTCTGGTATTTCACAGGGATTTCTGCTAAACTGGGATGGTGCTCCTTGGTGTAATTGATGCTATACTGTAGCGTGACCCTGGTGTTCCATTGTAATTTTTGCCCTAATGTGATCTGCTCACTGGCACCCAATCCATTTAGTTCCCTTCTATGATGTTCTCCCGATGCACAATGTAATTTAAGTGATTGGGCACTACATATTGCACATTGTAGCATGCTGAGTGCTTTCTAGGGATTCCATCAGGACTGTGCCCTCTCTGGAATCCCTTGTGTTCAGGTAATATTCTCAGCCACTGTACAAGGGACACACTTTTTCATCATCCCTGTGTTTTCTCCTCCCCATTCCCTCTTCCTCCACCACTCACATCTACGATCAGTTGTTGTATACTGTCCACTGCCAGCAGGAACATCAATTAGAAGTCACCAGAGGTTGCAATTGCGACCCCTGGCAACTCCTATGCGACCCCTGTCTCTGCCTCTGTGGCTCCTGGGGTCTGCAGAGCCAAAGAGAAACCGTAAGTAAAGGGGGCTATCAGAAGAGAGCCCTCTTTGAAGTAATTTCTTAGATGGACTTCAAAAAGAACCTCTCTCCATTTCCCCAGAAGGCTCTGTCTCCCCTGCTCTGCACATGACAGGAACCAGAGCTGGTTCCTTGCATGCATGGAGCATGAGAGAGAGGCCCACCTGCAGAGGAGTTCCTCAGAGCCACAATGAATTTGGAAAAAGGTAAGAAAGTTGGGGTACATGTGTGTGAGTGCGTTCCTGGGGGTACATGTGTGTGAGTGCGTTCCTGAAAGGGTGTGTGTATGTATATGTATATTATGTAATGTGTGTGAGTGAGTACATGATGTATGGGTGGCTGGGTGTGTGAGTGAATGGTGGATGGGTTTAGTGTAAATGAGCATGTGAATGGTGTGCTTGTGTTCAATACCTAGATTACTTACATGTAACCTTCATTATTGCTAGTCCTACTCTTTCTCATCCAAGTACTTGCCTATGAAGCACCTTGCCTCATATGTAAGTACTGGGATATTGATATTAATATTGATATTTTATTTGTATCACGCTCGTACACAAGGGTTTCAGAGCGTGACAAGGAAAGGGAGGGGAACAAGGGAGAACAAAACAACGATCTTACTAGGCCCAGTGACATTTAGAACGCGGAAGTGTTTGGGAGAGGGAAAGGGGAAAAGTGCATGGAAGGGGGGAGAAGTGGAAAGTGCGGAGCAAAGGAAAAACAGATGAATAATTAAAATAAAAAAATAATAAAGGCAACTAACAGTGGTAGTGCAGGCAGCAAGTGGCAAGTGCTGGGTTTAAGGCAGCAGACAGGGTATGTCTGATAAGTGCAGGAGGAAAAAGGGGGGACTGCATGGGTCCAGCTACAGACCCCTGTGCAGGGGAGCGCCTGGAGGCAGTGCGGGAGGGTGGCAGGGTGGGCAGTTAACTGGGCTCAAAAGACAGAGGGTAGGCCAGGTGCACGGTACTGAGAGAGAACAGGTCAGCAGGGGCGAGGAGGGGCGAAGGCAGAAGCAAAGAGGAAGGTCTTGAGGTGCTTCCGGAACCGTAGATGGTTCTCCTCAAGTTTCAAAGTGGCAAGGAGCCTGTTCCAGAAGGAGGCCCCAGCTGAGGACAAAGATCTACCCCCAGCTAATTTCTTTGAAAAACGACTGACCCTGAGGGAGTTAGAGGTAGAGGAGCGAAGAGCTCAAGAGGGGAGGTATTTGCAGAGGGATAGCTGAAGGTATTTTGGACCCAGGCTCCAGAAAGCCTTGTGGACAATGGAGAGATTTCAGGGCTGGAGAAATATGATCCCAGGGCTTGAGGCTAAGGACAAGTCTTGCAGTCCTGTTCTGGATTAGTTGCAAAGGGCGGAGAGTAGAGGCAGGTAGATTTAGAAAGAGGCTGTTACAATAGTCCAACCTAGAGAGAACCAGGGCTTGGGATACACTGAGCTTCTGGGGGAAAGAGAGGAAAGGCAGAGTACCTCTGAGGAGGTGCAGTATGAAGTTTGAGTTTTTAGAAACATCTGAGATGTGGGCGGAGAAGGAAAGGGTGGAGTCAAAGATGACCCTGAGGTTGTTGGCCTCTCAGGTGGGGGTAGGAGGAGGGCCACAGGGAGGCCGGCAAGAGAGTGAGAGAAAAAGAGGGTGAAAGTGTGCCGATGAGAAGGATGAGGAAGGGGGACATGGAGGTAATGCTGGGCCAAGAGGTGGAGTTTGGGGGTTGGAGGCGGAGAGTTGGAGGGATAGGGGACATGTCAGGAGGGTTGGGCAGGTGGGGTTTGCGCTATCACGTAAAGGCAATCCATAATAAAGCAGGCATGATGTGTTTTATTAGTGTCTAGACTCACATTTTGGTACAGCGAGTCTAGTCTTAATGTGGCATGACATTTTACAGGGCATTTATGATAAAGTAAGCATGATAAGTGTTATTACCTGTCTAAACTGGCATTTGGATGCAGCCAGTCTAGCCAGTTCTTACTGCATCATGGTATAATTTTCTGTGCAGCTATAATGAAGTAAGCATTATACGTGTTATTACGTGTCTAGACTAGCATTTTGCTGGAGCTAGCTTAGCAATTTATTATTATCGCTTGACATTTTGTACTGGGCCTCTCTGATAAAGCCATCATGATAAGTGAATTTACATGGCTAGACTGGCATTTGGCTGCAGCCAGTCCTTAATGTGGCATTGTATATTTTTCTGGGCAGCTATGATAAAGTAAGCATGATAAGTGTTAGTACTTGGTTAGATTACCATTTCGTGTTGCCAATCTAGGTATGTCTTACTGCGGCATGGCATTTTTCCTGTACATCATCAAGGCAACAGCAAACATGATAAGTGTTAGTACGTGTGTGTCTGGCCTAAATTGTGCAGCCAGTTTTGACATGCTTTCTTATGGTGGTATTGCACTTTTAATAGCAATGCGGTAAGATAGCTCTGTGGTTGGAGTGCTCCCTGCTGCGATCTGTGTGTGATCTGCAGGTCACAAGTTCAAATCCTGGGAAGGCCAACTCAGCCTTTCATTCTTTCAAGGTTGATACATGAGCATCAACTTCAGTTGGGATGATAATTGTATGTAATTATGAGCTATGTACAGTGCTTTGGCGAAAGCGATATATATTGGATTTTTGGATACTGTATTATTGCAGTAACTGGCACTGTAGGGGATCTACTTTTCATATAATGACAATACACAACATGCAGCTATAATTAGCTTAATATTGACGTAACTGCCCATGCAATGCTGAAGTGGCATATCTATGGCAGTGCCTCATCCTATTTCTTGTGTTTATAATTTATTTAAAACATTAACACATTTTTAATTGCATACTTCACAACACTAAGTTCATTAGACCCGAAGAGTCCCGGTGAGTGCCGCTTTGCCCGGACGTCTCGACTTTTTCCTCCGCGTTACAAAACGAAAGGACTAATCGTGAGGACTTCTATACCCACAAGGCACTTTTCTAAAACCAGTGGGCGTGTGTATAAAAGAACACACTCGCGCGCACTGCGCGCGTGCACCCGAAGAGTCCCGGTGAGTCTCGCTTTGCCCGGACGTCTCGACTTTTTCCTCCGCGTTACAAAACGAAAGGACTAATCGTGAGGACTTCTATACCCACAAGGTGACTTATTGCACAGGAACAGTGTTTTATACTTTCATACTCACAGGATGAGTACTGATTTGCCTTTTATCCTTCTTATATAGGCACTTTTCTAAAACCAGTGGGCGTGTGTATAAAAGAACACACCCGCGCGCACCGCACGCGCACTCGAAGAGTCCCGGTGAGTCTTGCTTTGCCGCTTTGCCACGGCGTCCGTGGCGGTCGTGGCTTCCGGGGCTCTTGAATTGCTCTAATCAAATGCGAAAGCTCTGTAATTTTAGAATAAACAGGGAAATCGTTTGATTTGTTTGGAGCTAAGGGGAAATCTATTCGGAACACTTATGGCCACGAACGGCATCTATCGCCTAACAACTGGAATGCCTGTGAACACTCACCAGCGAATCATGTCAGAATCCCAACAAACACATGAAGAGGCACCAGCAGTCAAGGTTGCTACCAACACCTGTTCGACTCCAATTGTGCGAGCTCTGCGATGTAAATCCAAGACGAACAATAATAATAAAAAAAAGGGGGAGAGCAGGACAACACCGACATTCGTAAATACGGCTTTGGTATAGCTGGTATAAGTATGCCGGCTAATAAAGACGCTACAACACCTTCTGGATTATTGCCAAATAACGATCTAGGCGTTATAAATTCCAATTTGGGTATGGGCAGCCATGCTCTGATTCCTCCCAAGGTCAGCACACGGGTCGAACCAGCGTCCAAACTGGATGGTATTAACAGTTCCCTCACGGATAGCATGCGTTTACGTAATGCACTCTCAGGAGCCCCTGCTCATGGAATAATAAACATTGGCAACCCCAGTCAAGAAGCCGTGATTGAATTGGATTCAACGAATTCCTGTTTCTCGGCCAGCGTAGGGGAGTCAAATCTCTCTCAATCTCCGGATCTATTCCGGCAATCTGGTTGCAATATATGAGGAATAGATGCTTCCTATATAGCCCCTACTCCTCGGAGATCAAATGGGGATCTGCAAATATCTCAAAAAAAATGTGGAATCCCCAAAGACCTCACAACTTACCTTGGAGGTAATAAACATTGCATTGATGGCACTTGCCAAGTTATTTCAATCTGTCGACAATAATCTCAAAGATCTTTCAGAAAATGTCAACATCATGAGACATGACCAGCTAGCTATGACTACAGTCTTTGATCATTTACAGAATAGCTTAAATGAGAAACTGGACAATGCAATTAAAGCATCTAAGGAGTGCTCTCAGATGTTGGCTGAGAAACAGGAGGTTTCGTTGAAAGCTATTAAAACGCACGTTGATATTGATACACAAACAACAAAAATTACAGAATGTATACCGGTTATAACTGTTTTAGATTCTACTGTATGCGAAAACATAATGCCCACAATGAAATCTGTGGCATTAAAAATATCAGTACCTTTTATAAAAGAAATAATCACAGAAAAACTTGGAGCACCTGCCCCTTTACTGATCCCACACGACACACAACTTGTAAATCACGCTAAAAATTTTGTGAGTGGCTCTCATGATTCGAAAACTATATACTCGGTTTTTGATGTCAAGGCTATTAATGCTGTGATTCCAAAGAAAACAAATTTTAAAAAAGATGAAGCTCAAAAGAAAACGAAAAATGTGAAAACTGCGAAATTAGTTGCAACCTGTGCTACAAAACAATTTATTAACAACTTTACACGCGCAAATAGTAGTACTCTTGTTGCATCTAATAATATAACAAAAAAATACACAGCATTGGCAAATTTAAAGAAAACCAAGTTTATCGAGTCAATTAACTCACCTAGACTAATTGTTGACCATCCTCCTTTAGATGAGTTGATCAAATTAGCAGTAACTCAGCAAAATTCTCATTCCGCTACTGTGAATCAATCTCTTCCTGCTCAAAGTCCCAATGACACCTGTTCATCTAAAGCACAAAAGAATCCTCCTAAAAACTCTGTAGATGCTAGAACAGCATTACGGCGAGAAATTGATTTGTATCTGGAACAGCGTAAATTTGGACCTCCTATTATACCTATTATAACAAATGGCCCTGCCAAATGTACCTCAGTACTTCCAACATTAGTTGCACCGTCAGTGGTTCCAAATGATAAAAAGAGTTCAACACCTAAAAAAGTCTCATTTGCAGACTTGAAGCCCAAGATGACTGATCTCGCCAGTGCTCAACACACAAATCATCCACATTTACCGGAAAATGAACTTCAAGAGATAAGAGATTCAATTGCACAGTTATGGCAACTGAATGAAAGACATGGTTCGTTGCCCCAAGCAGGACCACATGTAGAAACTAAAACACAAACCTCTCAAAATATGCGTAGAAAGGACGCTGACATAATGCCTGGGGCTTCTCGAAAACACCCTGTATCTCTTAGTAAAAAGACAAATTCCATTCCAGAATTGAGATACTCTATGTTGCCAGCATGTCGACCTGAAGCCTCTCCTGTTTACATCATGAACCGTCAGAGCATCCTAAAAATGTTCTCAGATATTTTTGAGTTACAAGAAATTCGATCTGTTGATCTAGACCAGATTGAATTCCCTAATCAAAATAATTTGGGCACAGCATTAATATGGACTCGGTCTTTGGTTATATAGAACATCATCTGTGCTGCAGAGGTTGCTTTATTTAACTTGGGATTCTTGATTAAATCCAACTGTAATAGAAAAAGTCCTTTAAAACCTTGTCTCAAGAATCCGCGAAATGTTGTCTCTTACACTTCTAGACAAAATGCAACAGAACATAAAGAACACAGTCACATCACTAGAGTGTAACTAGATTCGCAAAATGATAAAGTAAGTTTAACAGTAATTAGTTGGAATACCCGAGGTTTTAGCCATTTTATCAACAACCCTTGTTCCATATTAGGAAACTATGATCTTATTTTCCTTCAAGAAACTTGGTTAACCAACTCTCCAGTTTGGAACAATTATGATATTAATCTGGAACCTGCCATATGAGCAACCAAGCGTAGACCAATGTCAGGATTGCTAACTGCTATGCATTCCGCAACTAATATCCAATTGCATTCCTTGCCTACTGTTAATTCTTTTATACAATGCTCCTATTTTGTTACTAACCACTTTAAAATAGCATCTATCAATGTGTATTGGAACCCTGTGAGCATCTCGACTAATTTGTTTTTAAAAAATCTGACATTGTCAATGGTGCATATCATTCTGAATAATGGCATTACTCATTTCATAATTGCAGGTGACTTAAATATTCATCTAACAAATAAGATTGTCACAAAAAATCAAGACTGAGTTAAATCTTGGAATATTTTTGCCAAAACGTGGAATTTAATAATGTTGAATGGAACAAGTGCGACTGACTCACCACCAAATCCAGCTTGGGCCAGTCGCAAACAAAGCGCGACCATCGATTATATTTTTGTCACTAGAAATCTTTTTGATCACACGTCAGAATTTGCAGTAATATCGTCTGAATATAGCGATCATAGACCGCTAACCTTTAAATTATCCTTGTCATCTGCTCCGAGTCCACAAAGACAATGGTTTCAAGGTGCGTTGATCCCGAATAATTTACAAAATTGACTAAAATGGTCGGAATTATCTCTTATTAAATATAGAGATCACTTGAGAACCTATGATCAAACTGGTATAAGTGACTCAGGTGTGAACGGTGTGCCGGCCGCCCTTTGATTTAATGCAGATGTATGCAACATGTCAGCATGCCAAAGCACAAACGTTGCGTTGTGTTGATAATAATACCATCAGACTCAGAAAAGCATTATTTAGAAAGCAGAAACGTCAAGCATGTACAGTACCAGCAGTAAATAGAGATGCAGCTTTGAAATCCATTAAAACAGCGTATAAAAACTGGATGATTGAATATAAACACTCTTTACAACAGAAAGAGGGTGAGAGCATGCTAATGCATATGCAAAACAAGAACACTGCTCAGATTTGGCAGCTACTTAATACAACCAATAGAGCTCCATCACTAACAACACAGCTAAATGGTGTCAAAGAAATTGATTGGATAAATCATTTCTCGGCCATTTATGCGGCACCATTACAACAAGATGCTCTAAGTCTTAAGCCAGCCGTATTCGATCTACAATTTGACGAAGATGATATTCGTCATGTTATTAATAAGGCTAGCTTGTCTAGAGCCCCTGGTCCTGATGGACTATCGAATGTAACGCTGCAAAATAATGTTGATCTATGGGTGTCAATATTGTATATGTTATTTAAACTAATCATACGCAATCAGAAGCTCCCTAAATCTTGGACTCATTCCATTAACGTGCAAATATATAAAAAGGGAGACCGCCAAAACCCACTGAGCTATCGGCCATTGCACTTTTAGATGTGCCCGGAAAAATCTTCTGCAGATTAATTCTGCGTGAATTAAACGCCTGGTCTCTGGCAAATCATCGCAGAGACCCTTTTCAAACGGGATTTGTCGCAGGTTTAGGGACCTCTATCAACCTGACATTGCTTAATATCATCAAATCATCATGTATTATACAAAAACAACCGATATATATGGTTTTTGAGGATATTTCCGCATGGCATTTGATTCTGTCGACCGAAATCTTCTTATGAAAAAACTATTGAAATACAAATGCCCAGACTCACTGATAAAATTGGTGAATTTTCTGCACACTGATACTTCCATACAAATAAAATTGAATATGGAAGGCATCCTTTCTAAGTCCATCTCCACCGCCTGAGGCCTAAAACAGGGCTGTATTCTTGCGTCGACATTATTCAATCTTTTTCTTTTGGACATTGCAGATGATCTAGCCCTCGTCGCCTCAGACGCTCCGAAGATACAAAACCAAACCATTTCTTGGCTGCTATATGCAGACGATTTGGTTTTAATTTCGCAGACTCCAGCGGGTCTTCAAACCCTTCTAGACACATTAGATCGTTATGTATGTAACAATAATCTAACGGTAAATGAAGAGAAAACCCAAATACTGATACTGAACAAACCAAAAGCCTCCTTTTCAAACAAATATGAGTGGTCAATCTCGGGAAAAAAGCTAGAGATAGTGTCAGAGTATAAATATTTGGGGATGATGTTCAACAATTTAAAATCGGATAAGTCGACGGAAGCCCTAATATCATCAAAACTGATTATGTTAACTTCCCAAGCAAAATTAATTCTAGCCAAATACTGTAAATTCACATGTAACCCAATCGTGACTTATTATCAACAAAAGGTCATACCTGTGATTACTTATGGAATTGAATCAATGCTGCCCAAAAATCCCAAATTCTGGAATCAAATAGAGGCAAAATTTTGGAAAGCTGTGCTTAATTTACCAAAAAGCACTCCCTCTATGCTATTAAGGTTTGAATTAGGGCTTCTGTCTATTCACTCACAAATCACATGGAAAATGTGTACATTGTTAAGGAAATGCATACTGGGGATTTCTAATCAAAATAGCTTAGCGATCTTAGCGAACCATCTACTGACATCAAATCAGATATTCCCACTCAAATGGCGAAACTTCGTGTTAAATGCGCTAGCCAATGCAGATATCTCAATTGATCTACTGCTCATAAATCCATCTAGAGCTAAGATCAAATTATACCAGTTTGACTGGATTTTAACGCAAGACTATTGCATGAAACTGAAAGATTTTGATAGGAATTTATTTGGTCATAAGAGATTCCGCATGATGGCTGATTACCTTGTGAAATGTCCTTCTCCTGTTCTTAGACAAAAAATTCTAAGATTTCGTCTGAACCTATGGCCGGTTGGCGAAATTTTAGTCAGACGAGGGTTGGCTGAAAAAGATCTTATACACTGTCGATTTTGTAAGAAGACATCTCACATAGAAACTCTTTGTCATATTGTCATAGAATGTAAGACTTTTGCAGCAGAACGAATGAAATTGGCCAAATGTATGGAACCTAAGTTTAATACAAGATCTGTAAATTAACTTTGGGCTGAGATATTTGGTACAAAAAAGATTTCGATAAGAATTGCAACTATTATCATACCTGATGATGCATTTCCATATGAACAAAAAAGTAACATAACCATTGTGCGAAAACACAAATCTGATGATGATGAAATTTGATAATTTTGGAAAGATCTGTGGAAGATTTTGGTTGCTCTTCTTCTTTTCTATCCTTTAAATCATAAGTTTTGTTATTATGTATTAAATCTCTCTGTCTTCTCTTAATATGTAAGATATAATTCGATTTATCGCATTATAACAATGATGATTGTCTTTCCTTTTTAACATGTATTTGTAAAGTTGATATTCAACTAAACCAAATAAAAAAATAAATAAAAAAAAAATAAGTTCATTACAAATTGAAATAAATTACTTTAAGCACAACATCCTAAAACAAACATTACAGACATGAATTCATTCAACACAACACAATACAATATAATATTATATACTATATATCTATCAGGGCCTCCCTTTTCAACCTCCAAGATGACATTTTCCACCTATCTGACAAATTACACCCTTCCCTACTTCGTTATCGTGGACTAATCGAGAAAAACATTTCCCCCCAACTTTTTGTATACCACGATTAAAATACTCACTAAAACAATGGTCATTGAGATAGAGTAACCATACAAGAGCCTAGCCCACTTGACTTCACTGTTTAAATCCTCTTTTATCCTTATGAACTTTCCCAACCACATTTTCTTTGGCCCTAGTGTTGCGCTCCAGCCAGTCAGCCAACGTTTTAGCGTTTCTGCCTCTCCTGGCTTTTTACAGTACCAACTATTTCTTGCTTTCCAAGGGATACCTCTCATGGAACCCTACCTTTGTAGGAAGCCTAGTAAGTTAAGACAAAAGTGCAAATAAATGTAATGATTTTACTTTTGTTATACATCTTCAATTGGCATCAAAGTAAGTTTATCTGAGCCCATTTCAGCAAGAATCGGGCTACAGCACTCCCCATAATTGCTCAATGCTTTGTCATAATTATTCCTTAAAGATGTATTCAAATCTTCAAATAGCAAACCCGATGGTGGAACCAATATTGCCTCAGCCTATATTGTACTATTGGGTCTAACCCTATTATATCAGGACCCCATCCAGGGCCTATGGAGGCAGCACCCTTGTTTAAATGTGGTTGGTATCTAAAATATTTTTGTCTGCTTCAGTACGTATTTCGTATTTTAAATGCTTTATGTTTATGTACCTTTGTTACTCCTACAAGCCACTTGATGGCACCCAAAGGGCATCCGCACTGAGGCCACACCGCAAACACATTTGATGGAAGACGGAAGTTGCCCACTGTGTCCTCTACTATCCTCCCAGCTGCAACATTCTTAACTTCTATGCACAAACATACTACATGCAGACCAACTAAGCCACTCAAGCAAAGCAACTGAGTAGTCTACCCAACAGGAATCAAACAACATAACTCTACACCTCTACAAGCAACGTACATACCACAACCTTGGCCAATGCATCCTTTAACTACGGGCACAAAGGCTCCATGCTGAACCAATATGCCTCAATTCTCTGGACACGGAATACCTAGAAAGAGAACTGCACACAAAGCTCAGGATCTTTCTGGCCTGCACACATTAGCCCAACAGCAAAGCTATCTTGAATTTTTCCCCTCTAACCACTAACGTAACCTACCCCCTCTCCTTCCGATCTGCCAGAGAACCTTGAAACCATGCAAAGAGCAGCGATGCGCAGCATAAATCCCAGTTACATAACATAACATAACATAATTTTCTCTATCAAGTAAAATGTATGATTCTCCATCTCATGCAAAGAAGGGAGAGACTTTCCCAATCCCAGGCGGAGAGGTTCTTCATGCCCAGAGAAAACAGTTCTCACATGCCACAATCAGAGGCGGTGTACCCAATTCTGCACCCACCTGGCACCTGGCAGAGGCTCCCTGAGACTCCAGCGGTTCCGGGAGCTGTGCCAGACTCCTTTCAAGGATATCAGCTTCCTTTCTTGAATGTGAGCATCATGAATGGCAGGCTCATGGTCTTATCCACAAAGATTCAGTCCTCACCTGGACTTTGCTTAAGAGCACCTCTACTTGCAAAGAGGCTGAAAGGGAGTTTCTGCTTACCTGATCCGGCACCAAGGACCACACAGAACTCTTTCCCCTTTTTGAGTTGGGGAGCGCCAGATTTCCAAGCCTGGTAACTGTACAAAGACCCATCATTCCACTTCCAGCGTCCATTCTACATAGAGGAGATTGAACACAGCCTGTGAGTAGCTTGCTAAACAGTTTGCTATACAATGCATACTTTATTTATTAATCATGGACCTCAAAGTGGTAGGTCTACAGTAAGTTTTTGTAAGGGTTTTGCAAAACTTGTGATTTGAAAAACTTGTAACAGAAACACTTGTACCCACACACCGTCCTTCTTCTAATGTTATTAACCTTGCAGGGATGACTGACTGAAGCTTCCTTGCTGGTATCTAAACCCATAACCTGTACTTTCTCCGCTGAAGACTTCAGCCAATGAGAAATCCAGTGTGATTTCATAACGCTGTTGGTAGGTTATTATAACCCCAAATTCACAGTTTTGTCATGAGTTCATGAGCTATTCATGAAATATTGAATGTATTTATGTGCAAGGTTTGTTTCAAACAGGTGCACACAAAATAAAATAATAAAAATAATAGTACAACCCACATTCCTCACTATTCCTTAATTTTAAGTGTGACAATATTGCCTCATACTCAGTAGATGGCGAAATCCAATACTCTCTTTCTTCCCCTCACTTTCACGTGCCCTTCCTCACTCACTCCCTCTCACGTTTCCCGCTACGACTTGCAATCAGGCTCCCACGTCCTTTTCCTACACCACTCCCACTCTGCTATCATTTGTACAATCCTTCACTAGCCCTCTCACCTTTGCCCTGCCCCATTTACACTCCAATCGGTCTGTCACTCTCAAGGCCCCTCCCATTCCCCGTCCCAGTCTTGCTACCACTGCGCTACCTCAGTGGCTCTGCTCAGTTCCGCTTATGGCAGACTGAATCATAAACTCCCTCAATAGCATCCACATCGCCTCAAGCACATGATGGACCAAAGTTGCATTCCCATATTACCTTTTCTGGATCATGGAGTCCCACCCAGACACCGTTTTCTGATTGGTAGGCAGAGATGTGGCTGCCAATTATTCTGGCTTCAGCGTCATTAAGGATGGAGGCGAGATGAGTGCCCTGTCCATAGCTGTGGCACTCGAACTGTGCCAGAAACAAGGAAAGAACAGAGTTGTTAACACATGGTGGCCCAATGGACAGTCCAAGACTAACACACACACAGGTATATCCTGCTAACTTATAGGCAGCTACAATTCTGATAACAGCCAAAGTATGTTCTGGACATGTGTCTGCTTCATTGGGGACACAAAATATGGACTGGTGCATTAGCTGATCAGCCCCCGCCAATCTCCCTCCCCAGTCACATGTTAAAGGCAACCCTGTGCTTCGCTCCCCTCCTCCCTCCAGGAGGTGTGCGCTCTCACCTTCTCCTGGGATTGCTGACTCAGGGATGGTGGACTACCAAGTTATGCCTATCCACTCATATAAGAGTAGACAGAATTATATATACGGCCATAGTGCAGATGTGCTATACCACCATGTGTGTGGTTGGATTCAAGAGGCAAACTGCAAAAAACTGGCCACCAGTTGGTCAGCCTGGGCTCCACGAGAATGTAAGGGAGGGGACAGGACAGCTGTCAGGTTGGATGTGTAGGCTCTATGGAGGGAGGGGGCGAGGGGTATATACACAGCTTTCAAACCTTTCAGAATTGCAACGGGGTCCACTGACATTAAAATGCTGGATCATTTCTATCCTGGAGATTCACAGCAGGACAATTATATTTTTGTTGGACGGTTAGTGCAAAATGTTATTAGGATCTTCCAATTAAGGGTTACTTGGGAGACAGGTGTACACATGTATTTTGGTTAATTGTATGTCTGGTAAAGACAGGGAACACCCTCATTTCCTACCACTGCCCACGCAATTCAAGTGCTTGGCTCAGTTACTCTGTTTCTCTGATGCCTTTCCTTTGTACAACTGAGCCCTAATCCTGCAGTGAAGTTGCCAAAGTCCTAAATGCTCCCAAACACAGCAACAGTCCTCAGCAGCAGAGATGTGACTGCCAATTATGTAATTATGATGTATATGCCAGCACTGTACAACACATTCATAATACTTGTGCCCACAATAATTTCCAACTGTGTGCCACTGTAAAAACACACTATTGTTGACTGTCTCTAATAATGCCAGTACTGTGCCACTGTAATAACATGTTTCCATGCTGGCTGTGCCAATATATGCCAGCAATGCCACTATAAGACCACACTCGTGCTGGCTGTGCACAATAATGGCACAATTGTGCCACTCTAAGAAGGCATTCCTCTAATGGATTAACACACACTCATGTTGACTGTGCCCAATGGTGCCAATTTTTCAACTTTAAGAAGACATTTGCATAGTGACCTTTAACATATTTTCTCACATTGTCTTGCAACCAGTGCCCAAAATATGGCAGAATAACTATTGGAAAACACAATTGCCAGCAGGTGAGCCCTGCAGCCACCTTGCCAAATTCCATGCCCCCCTCCCGCACCCACTGAGCCCCCCCCAAGAGGAACAGCGTATAAATAGACTAACAAGATGTTTCAGGGTATTACGAAACATTATAAATATAATACCTACTCTCTGAATGCTGCGACAGGCACCTCCAGGGACGTTATTTGGGGTTGCCAGGGGTCGCAGCCACGAGGCCTGCAGTCTCCCTTGCGGCCCCCGTATTAAAATAAAAAAAGTTGCAAAAAAAGAGTTCTTGTAAATAAAAATGTTTTTACAAAAAGGGAAACTCCTGAGCTATGGGCAGTGCCATAGCAAGCCCCCCACGCCCCACTGCATTGCACATGGCTGTAGGATTGTCATGCAGGGCAGTCGTTCACTGGATATGGCCCTCCAGTCCAAGATGGTTGACTGTTCTCCGGTACATTTTGGTATTATCCATCAGTAACAAAGAGGCCAGTCCCATCTCACGGGGGCTGCCAGCTTTTCAGGAGGGCTTTGGTAACCAAAGACTCTGAAAGGAAACCAGGAAGCAAACCAGGTGAGCTGCAGGATGAAATTCATCTCTGTGTATTACTTGCTGCATTTTATCCCTGCTTTAGCTTTCAGCGCCAGGTGAGTGAAAGGATGTGATTTCTTATAACCTTCCTTCGCGCACTGAATTGTCCCACTGACCGCAGAGCAGTTCGTAATTCGGTTTTTGTGTATGCCCGGAATGGTACTGTCTTTTCTCATGATAGCAACTACGAAAGGAGCATGTTCTCACCTGAATAGCCAAGCTAGTATGCTGATTTCCTCTTCTGTCAGAGCTGCAAGATCATTTAAATTCTTCCTTTGCTATGATTTGTCAAAATCATAATCTTGCCAGGTTGCTTTGCTTTTTTTGTGACGACCATCGGGGAGACCAATGGTGTTGGTCCGGTGACTTCACTGATCCCTGCTTTTTCCAGGTCGTGCAGCTCCTTTGCGACCAGGTCCCTCATGTGAAATGGGGTCCACCGATGTCATACTGCCTGCAGCTGTATGGATGGGTCGATGTGCAGCTTTATGACCCTGCCTTTTCGACATCCGATCCTTTCAAATAGTTTGGGGTGTTGTGCTAAGAGGCAGCGTACCTCGTCGTTGCTTGAGATATCACAGATGGATTCTATGAGACCTAGATCCTCTGTGGAGTCCCAGCTAAGCAAACATTCGATCCTTACGTCCACCATGTATATTTTTGACTGAATGGATGGTCCCGCCGTTCGGTTGAGTGTGGTGCGGTAAAGTCCAACTACTGGTAGTGGCTTCCAGCTCCTGTATGCGTAGAGCTGCGTGATTGTAGGCTTCAATGCAGGTCTGGGTTTTAGTGCGTGTAGGGTTGTAAGTGGCATTATGGGGACTGAGGCGGCGGTATCGATCATCATAGTGACCTCATGCTCCCCTACAATGATGTTGCATCGAGGCCTCCTTTTCTTTCTTCTGTCTTTCTGGTCTCCTCGTACTAGCGCTGATATTAGGTGTACTTGCCCCTTCTTTCTCCTGGCCTGGCGGATTGCAATTGCTGCCATTGTCTGGCTTTCATCCCCTTATGATTCTGCCAACGAGGAATCATTATCCGCCTCGACCTGGCGTGCCTTAGCTTGTTTCCTGTCTCTAGGGGTCGGTTTGTTTTCGGGGCTGTGCTGGCTGACTGGGTTGTTTCGAGGACCAGCAGACCTTGGTGTAGAGGTCCATGCGGCCACATGTGCTGCATGCGGTACCCTGTGCCAGGCAGTTGCATTTTCCGTGTCGCTGTCCACCGCACCACCTGCAGCCATTTGGTTCAGGTATCTGAAGATGGCCCCCACCCACGCGTGAAGGGAGGGTCTTGATCTTCCCCTTGGGGCGGCAGTCCATCATTGATGGCAGCCACCATTGGGGCGGGATGTATTTGCAGCCTCTAGAGCGTGGTGCCCATGTGTGCGGCTCAAGCGTGTGAAAGTTCTCTCTGTCTGCCATATTCTAGGATGTGAGGCAGGGAGATTCACTTTTCATTCAGTACGGTCCTCCGTTATTTTTCAGAATGCATCCCATTGATAACTTGTCATCTGATTTCTATGGTATGAGTCGAGTGTCTCTGCCTCGTTTTGTACCGTCGTGCAGAAATTAAAGGTTTCATAGTCCGGGTTGAGTTGAAGTGATGTGTTAGGGCATCCTTTGCCGACTGGTATACATCATCTGCGTCCTGGGCCAGTGGCAGCTAGTTCAAAATGTACAGTGTGTCATTGCCTAGACTCAATAGTAGGTGTGAGCGCATCTTTCCCAGTGTTGCGATGTCTTTGCACTCCATCGCCATTTCACATTTCTGTAGCCACTGGGCCCACCTGGGTCCAACCAACAATGGTTCTAGGTATAGGTCACACAGGGCCATGGGAACCCTACCATGCCCCCCATATCCTTGGGCATGTGGCGTGGGATTAAGATTGAAGTTTATGGCCAGCCTGGCAAAGGCTGCTGGGGTGGTGGACATCACGTCTGGCTTTGTGGTGCTGGTGACTGCCTGTAGGTGGCAGCGTGGTTTTCCACTGTGCCTCTCCCTTTCCTGCAGCATTGATTTGGGCATGTGTCCTGACTCACCGCCTGTTTCTGGTGCAGGGACTGCTGCCTGAGAGCTGCTTGGCCTTCATGAGTTGGGGAAGGAGAGAGAGATGAGATGTGCACCCATCGATGCTGGCACTGTTCCTGTTTTTAATGCCAACGCGGGTTGTTCCTACTTCCTCACCAGTGTTGCTAACGGTGCCGGCACCCCTGGCTGTTAGTGGTTAATGGGTCGGGCCGCCGCTCGCCTGGACACAGCTTGGGCAAAAACACACCACATCAGTTTCACTATTCGCCCGGGACTGACATAACATCCACCATTACCTACTCCTAAATGTGTTCCTACTCTATACCTATAGGTTGTTGAGCAATCTGAGTAAGCTTCTTAGGTGTGCACGCTTGAAGAGTGCAGTGACAGCTACAAGCGCATCAATGACAGACAGGTCGAAGCAGAAGTTGCACCTCTACTCTTGTTACGGATTGATATTAATTCGAATTCAATATTATACATGTGCCTATTTGTTATGAGGGGTGTTGAAATATACTCATCCACTGTTTAGCAGTTATCCCTTGGTTGTGATCGCTCTTTGGTTCTGGCTCAGTTTCTAAGGGCTGAATTTGTTGACACACCTTTTGTTGACACACCGTCTTTACTTTCATTCAACAGCAACAAGTATTTTGGCATCATTTGGCTTTGGACGTCTTCTTACATTCGCAGTATTTAGGTAAAATGGGCCTATGCACACTGATATTAACGATACATATGGTGATCCATTCTTGTTAGAAATGTATACCATATTACAGTGATATCGTAACCATATTCTTCTTAGTGTACTGGGGAACAATGCTATGTGATGCCACTCCCTGTTTTGACAAGGGGTGAAAGGTGTGCCATCACTTCCTGTGATGTCAGTTCGGGGCAGGATCACATGACATCACTTCCTGTGATGTCATCAGAGGTCATGGGTCATGTGATGTCACTTCTGCTACTCCTGGCATTTTGGTCAAATGACGTCCCTGGGCACTTCTAGCGATTCATTGCATGAAGGGGAAACGCCTCCAAGCACATAGAATGTATCAGAAAAGAAATGACATGTTAACCTATCAGTGATGAGTAAAATGTTGTGTCCCAAATTGCATTCAGTACACATTCATGGGTATGGAAAATCTAAATTGACAAAATGTAATTTCGGGAATGTCTGAATAATTATCCATGTGAAACTGAAAGTATATATCTCTGCATGTAGTATTTTCACCTTGCATGGAATTCGATTTTAGTCTGGGAAGGAGTCTTTTCCTTTGAAATGTATGATGAATGACTTAAATGTATGATAAAAGGACTAACTTCTGAAATATAAAGGTCTGCATTACAATTTCATTAGTGTGGTTAAACAAAGTGGCAATAATTCCATTGCTGGGGCTTTTTTAGGCAATAGCGGAATTACCACCACTTTTGCCTCTTCACCAAATTATGAGCTTCGACCTTGAAGTGAAGGAT
Organism: Ambystoma mexicanum; assembly: GCF_040938575.1. NCBI lineage: Eukaryota > Metazoa > Chordata > Amphibia > Caudata > Ambystomatidae > Ambystoma > Ambystoma mexicanum. Next base: position 969,242,966 of record NC_090936.1, on the reverse strand, counting down.
CTACCTTCAGCAAGATGCTAAAGGTAAATCCTCCACATCAAGGATAAACATCAGTGGATTTACCACAGCAGAATTACTGCTCATAGTAAATCCAAATAAAATCCTCATGGAGTCCCATGGACACCATTAGTGGGGGTTTACACAGCTTTACCACCACTCATACGCCAGCAGTAATTCCTCTGGACAGAGTGGTGGTAATGGAAAACAGTTTTGATGGTCATTTCATGAAATTATGCAAATTGCCACCATACTTGTAATCCGGCCCTTGTCTTTTGCATTATGAGGCAAACCCTAAAGGTTGCCATTTCTTGCCAGTTTCAGCCCATACCATGAAAGAAAGGCTCTACGTGATTTTCCTGCGATGGAAATCACTGCTTGCAAACGGTCTGCATGGGAAATGTACGCAATACACGGCAGTTGTTCCTGATTCTGATTCTGGCTCTGTCAACAGTTGTCTGTTGGTTTGTCATGTTTAGTGCCCCCATGCCTCTGGGCTCTGTATCGCACTATATAAAAGAAATAACAAATCAAAAAATACACTGAAATAAGAATCATTGGTAAGATTGCCCTGCTTTATTGAATAACCGATTGGCTGGCGACATCACAACTAAACTCACTTACATGGTTTACAACCTGTGCAGCAGGCTACGGGAGGGGATGGCCCCAGCTCAGTCGGAAAGCATAATGGACGAAGGCTGTGCAACGGCTCAGAAAATGGGCAAGATAATGGTCTGGTAGAGGTCAGTGAGGGTCCAGGGTTGTAAGCAGACATTGTGGATGATAGAGTGGAGCACACAAACCTCATGGGGGCCTCAATAGTTGCTAACAATTCAATATTGGATTTATGTCTAATTATACAAAGATGCTCAGATAAAGGTGAATCACCAGCGATTGGAAGCTGTGCCCCCATTCATCATACAAATTGCCTAGGCGCCCAGATCCTCATAATCGATCTCTAGTGACCTAAGCCGAGCTCCGGTGCTGGTTCCTCTGTCCTCATATGAATGAGTATATGTCATCAGAGTTACATGAGCAGGCTTACCTGTGCCCTCTTCTCTTGGATACTTTATCTAAGGATTGTTTAAAGGTTTACTAGGGCACTCAGAGTATCCAAATGGATCAATACATCATTTTATTAAGTATCAAGGGACTCCTCCAAAAAGTGGCTGCCTCATTGCCCACTGAACAAAGTAATGGACCCCCTAGCTCCTTGGCAGATCCAAACCTTGCCATGGAAATGGCTGACAACAGACGACACAGCGAGACTGAAGATGGACCAGTGGTCCTGAGTGTTGGAGAGGACTGTTAGGCAGAATCCTGGGCAGTGCCCTTAGGGACCACTACACAAGATTAAGACTACAGGTGGCAGTACAATTTCACCTTTGGTACAAGCCTGTACTACACAGTTAGAGCGATAGCAATGGTTGAGCAGCCAGACTTATCTCAAGAGCAAATGAGCAGTAGTAGAGATTACACAAAGGACTACAATTACTGTGACTCATGCAAACACTGACTCAAGGTTTTTGGTTAAAAAGTAAAAGTACATTTATTTTTAGAACATCTATTCACAAAACACTTCACTTCTATTAAATTAAAACCACACTTCAAATACACTACACACAACCAATTTCCACTGTGAAGAACAATTCAAGGTAAGTACCTTTAGATTTGACAGACCAGTGTTGTGAAACAAAGACGTTACCGGGGGTTGATACGTGATAACTTTTTGACAGTAATGACAGTTCGGTCTGACGAAAGTGAAGCGTACCCGCGGGAAGAAATGTTACCGTAGTCAAACACACTTAGCACATGAATTAACACAAGAGATTTGGGGGCAAAAATCATAGGCAATACTTTTGTCAAGGCAGATAGAATCAAGAGACACTTTTCTAAAATGTAGATAAAAGTCAATAGGCCTGTGCCAGTGTCAATGGGACAGGGGTCCTGTTGTTGAGGATCACACAAGTTTAGAACAGTTCACGATTCGAGATTGCCAGGAGTACTTAGATATTGTCAAAGGGAAGAAAAAGTTATAAGAGGGAAGGAAGAGAAGGACAAGCCTTTGCTGAGGAGAAAAGGGTTCACCCTAGTTCCTTGAAGTCGGACACAGGGCCTGATCACGACTTTGGCGGTAATGCCGGCAGTATTACCGCTGGCGGTATTAGCCCTACTGCCGAACTCCCTGGCGCTAATAGCGCCGGATCACGTGTTCGGCGGTAATGTTAATCCCCATTCCCCATTGAGCCCATTTGGGAAATTTTCACGCTCTTACCGCCGTCGGATTTCCCGCCAGCGGTAATAGTGCACATTTTCGGCAGATTTCCCCCCAGCTCAGAGCTGGGGCGAAATCCGCCGAAGTCCTGATTTGGCGGACCCTTAAATCCGGCGGTAATAGAGCTACTGCCGGATTTAAGGGTTGCCGCCAAAGTCGTGATCAGGCCCACAGTAACTTATTCGTATGAAGAAGAGCTGGTGCCACGGCAGTTGTTCCTGGTAGTTCCTGCAGACTCACGGTCCCTGAAGCTTCAGTCATGGGGACAAGAAGGAGGACGTCTGGAGCGATCTGCACTACCCAGGGATGAAGCCAGCAGCAACAAAGCAACAGTGAATAAAAGGTGCGCTCCTTTAAAACAGGAGAGGCTCTCCAGATGGTTATCCGGACTACTACAGCTGTGTGCAGCGATTTCGACCAAGAAGAGGATCCTCTGACTGTGGAAGGTGAGCTGGTTGATCCCACCAGGCTCAAGGAAAGAACACTCCGGACTGGATATTCTCTTGTCGTCGAAGGGTAAATAGCTCAGGACTGCAGCAGGGCTTCACAGGGACTCGGGAATTGCAGCAGCTGTCTTCTTCTTCTCCGCTTCTCTTCGGTCCTTTGCAGTTCCAGTGGCGACTCTGACTTCCAGCCCAAGAGTCCTGCCTTTTATGCCAAAATCCCCCATTCAGTTAGCCTGGCTGTCAATCACTCAGCAGGGGGGTTGTCCGGCCCGGACAACCACCTCAGCCAATCAAGACAAAGTGCGATCTGGGTCTCCAAGGAGATCCTGTGCAGGGGGTGACTACACCCTTCCCTCACATTCAGCCCACCTAGACACCCAGACGCCAAAGGAGGGTTTCTGGACAGAAGCCCGCCAAAGGTCGGGGAACAAAGGAGGCAAACCTGGTTTGCCGCGCAAAGTAAAACACAAGAAGGACTTTAACAAAAAGAAATGGCGACAAAACCCAACTGGAGCTGAAATAAAAACTATTTGGTCAAGCGGTTTAAGTTCGAGGCTAATATAATAGCCTAAAACCGGACCACGTTTACATAGTATAATCGCGGTAGAAAAGTTAGGGTAGATACCACTACCACCAGCCAAGTCTTAGGGCCTCATTACCCGGTAGGCGGTGAGCCATGGCGCTATTAGCGCCATGGCTCATGCCGGTAAAATACCGGCACCGCCTTGGCGGAAAGGGGATTTACCGTCCCATTCCAAGGTTGGAGGGGTGGTAAATCCCCTTTCCACCATTGCCCTTCCCCATTCCCATTTCTGCCCCATAGGGCTCTATGGGAATGGGGAAGGCGCTAATTACGGCACCGCAATTTTGCAGTGCCGTAATTACCTCAGAGGTGCCTTAGCAGGTTGGATTTTAACGCCTGCAAAAAGCAGGCGTTAAATCCCCCAACCCGCAAAGGGACCTCGTAGTAAGGCGGTAGGGATTTACCGGTATCGGTATTTTACCGGTACCGGTAAATCCCTACCGCCATCCGTGTAATGAGGCCCTTAGTGTTAAGAGAGCAAAATGAAGCTCAGAGAGGCACAGATGAAATGGGGTATGAATTAACAGTTTCCGGTACTACATGCAAGATGGGGATGTACTGGGTCTGCAGTTTAAAGTGATTATATAAAGTTAATGGCAACCTTACATGTTTCTGGGGGACAGTGGTCAGCCCCAGAAAAATGGAGTCAGTTGGAATTCTTGGAAGGTGCTGTGTAACACACACAAAAAGTGGGGCTCATGGAGTGGTGTAGCCCCAGAGCCCAAGATCACACAAATAGTAGAAATACACATGGCAAAACACATGTAAGAGTGGGAAAAAGGCTAAAACTCTTACCAGGTGGAAAAAATAAACCCCTGAAATCCAGCATAGCTGCTGAGGGACTAACTAGGTGAGGGAAATTAGCCATAAATGAGAATTCTCCACAACAAGGACAACCTGAGTACTACCACCCCCCCAGACTAAAGGACAGGAGGATTTAATCCACTCCTGGATGGATCTCATACCTCTAGCCGGTTATAAACATCCTAGTGAGACCATCAGCATTTTGGTGGTGACTTCCTGCTCTGTGCTCAATGGTAAATGGTAAAATCAAACCCTTGCAGGCATATTGGCCATTTTAGTAGTTTAGGGTTTTCCCCTTTCATTTGCATCAGCCATCTCAAGGGTTGGTAGTCGGTCTGAATAATGAAAGTAGATCCATACAAGTATTGTCTAAACTTCTTCAGTGACCACACAATAGCAAAACATTCACGTTCTATTGTTGCCCACCTTGTCTCAGGATCCTTTAACTTCCTGCTGATGAAACAAATGGGATGTTCCCTACCTTTCTCATCCAGTTGACTAAGGACAGCACCTCTACCTGCATTAGAAGCATCAGTTTGTACAATGAAGGGTTAGTGGTAGTCAGGAGCTCTTAGGACTGGAGCTTGACAAAGGCCTTTCTTCAGGCCTTCAAAGGCTTGAGTGCACTCCTCATTCCATCTGACCTTTTTAGGGAATTTTGGAGAGGCGATGACATTCAATGGAGAAGCTATGGACCCATAGTTCTCTATGAAGTCCCTGTAGTACCCAGTGAGACCTAGGAAGGCTCTCAGTTGGGTTTGAGTAGTAGGGGTGGCCCAGTTTTTTACAGCTTGTACTTTGCTAGGCAATGGCCTTATTTCACCTCCTCCTACCTCATGTCCAAGGTAGACCACTTTGCTCTGACCAATTTGACATTTACTTGCCTTTATGGTCAAATTGGCCTGTTCAAGAGCCTGAAAATCATGTCCTAGGTGATCAATATGTTTTTTCCATGTAGGGCTGAACACTGCAATGTCATCCAAGTATGCCATGCAGAAGTCCTCCATCCCATTCAGAACTTGATTGACCATCCTCTAAAATGTAGCAGGTGCTTTCTTTAGACCAAAAGGCATTACCTTAAACTGGTAGAGGCCTGCTGGGGTGGAGAATGCAGTTTTCTCCTTGGCATGGTCTGTCAGGGCTATTTGCCAATAGCCTAACGTTAGGTCAAATGTGCTGAGGTACTTGGCTGCACCAAGTTTATCCACTAGCTCATCTGTACTAGGTAAAGGATGGGCATCAGTCTTTGCGACTGCATTTAGAGCTCTATAGTCCACGCCGAATCTCAACTCTTTGGATCCTGCCTTTGGTACAAGCACAACTGGGCTAGACCATGGACTAGTAGAGGGTTCTATAACCCTGAGATCAAGCATCTTGTTGACCTCATTCCTTATGTTGGTTCAGACATTGTCTGACATTCTGTACCCTCTGCATTTCACAGGCAGTCACCAGTGAGGATATCATGCTGGCCCCAAGGGGTCAAGCCTGGTGAAAGTGAGAACAGGGAGGCAAACTGATTTAACAGTAATTTTCACTCATCCTGCTGGTCAGATGTTAGACTGGAAGAGAGATTAACTCCTTCCACTTTCTCATCTAAAGGTAAGCCTCTGAGAAGGTCAGGTAGAGGTTCACTCACCTCCTCCTCTTGAGCTGAAGCTAGAAGCATAGCTCCTATCTCAGGTCTAGAGAAATAAGCCTTTAATCAGTTGGTGTGAAAGACTCTGGGAGCCTCCTTAGGATTGCCTTAGTCCACCGATGGTTCACCTCTCCAAGTTTACTCAACTTTGAAGGGTCCTATCCATTTGTCCTGCAAGGCCCTCTGCCTTGTGGGTACCATAACAAGAACAAGCTGGTCTTGAGTAAACTCAACCATGTTAGCCTTCTAGCCATGCCAATGCTTGACCAGTGCTTGACCAGCCCTCAAGTTGTCAATTGCTTCTGCCATCAGGCGTGACATTCTCCTCTGGAGACCTATCAGATAGTCAGTCACTCTGACTGGCTTGGGGGAAGGAGCACTCTCCAACCCCTCCTTAATCAGGGCCAATGGACCTCTGACCGGATGGCCATAGAGAAGTTAATAGGGACTATAACCTACTCCCTCCTGAGGGACTTCTCTATATGCAAAGAGAAGGCATGGCAGTAGAAGGTCCCACTTTCTTTTAAGGGGTTCTTCTAAAGCACATATCATGCTCTTCATAGTTCTGTTAAACCTCTCCAGCAACCCATTGGTTTGTGGGTGGTAGGCAGTAGAGAACTTGTAAGTGACTCCACAGGTTTTTCACATGGCTTGCATGTAGTGATACATACAATTTGAACCCCTGTCAGATATCACTTCCTTAGGAAAACCTACTCTGGTAAAAATACCAAGTAGGGCCTTAGCCACAGCCAGAGCCGTAACAGTTCTGATAGGTATGGCTTCAGGATACCTAGTAGCATGGTCTACTACAAGCAGGACAAACCTGTTACCTGAAGATGTGGGAGGGTCAAGCTGACCAACAATGTCAATCCTGGCCCTCTCAAAAGGGACTCCCACCACTGAGAGAGGCACCAAGGGTGCCACATTCTTGGCTCCACTCTTGCCAGAGGTTTGGCAAGTGTGGCAGCTCCTACAGAATTTGTCTATTTCTGAGCCCATCTTAGACCAGTAGAAGTAACGAGAGAGCCTTTCCTTGGTCTTCTTAAAACGTAAGTGACCAGCCAAAGGCATCTCGTGGGCTAACTGTAGGAACTGGAGTCAGTTCACTAGAGGTACTACAATTCTTTTGCAATCTCCAGGGGTTGACTCAGTCGGTTCACTGCAGACGAGGCCATCTTCCCAGTCCAACCTATACTTCCCAGGCTCTTCCCCATTGAACTGAGAAGCTGCCTGTATGCGAAGACCTTCAAAAGTAGGACACTCTCTGTGTCCTCTGCTGAAGTCTGCCCTGTTGGGTCCACCTTCTGCCAGCTCAGGTTGTTCAACAGGGTCAAGATCTCCAACCAGAGTAAGATGTTCTTCCAGATCTGAGTCCTCAGTATCTGGTGTAACCATACAGGGTTGACCCTCACACTCAGCCTCAGCTGGTGGAGGAGTCACAGGTGTGACTTTGGACAGTCTTGGTGATGTCCTTGTAGGTAGAGGGGTGCTTGATGTTTTCTTGCTGGTAGACTTGGGTTTCCCCTTTGTCTCTTTTTGTCTTGCAATAGCAGTAAGTAAGTCCTGTGGACTTGGGGTGATAGATTCTTCTATCAAGTCCCCAGGGGAGCCTCTCAAGGTTCTCTCCCTAGCAGACCTTGTGAGCGCCTGCTTCCCTTTACTGGGAGGCCTGGGGGTACTAGACACAACTCCAAGAGTTTTAAGGTCATTACCCAACAGGACTCTCCCAGGTACATCACTTTGCACACTAACATGTATTCTGACAGTCAAGTCATTGCACAGGATGAGAGCTGGTAACTGGGGAAGCATTTGCACAGGGCCGCAAGCTAACTTGGTTAGGTGCTTGAGTGCCTTAGCAACATCCTCTACCTTTAAAAAACATTCATCAACCACAGTTATGCTGGCTCCAGTGTCTCCGATGGCAGGGGTCTCCTGACCATTCACAAGAACACTATCTTTATAATACTCTTTAGTATTATCTGGGATTGAGGTATAGACATCTAAGTTCTGTTGTTCCCAAAGACCCAAGGACACTAGAGAAACACTAGCTGAGACTCTCATGGGTTAATCAGCCAGTAATTGAAAGTTACCACTTCTCATAGGTACTTCTTCCACCTGGGAGAAGGCTAAGGAGACAGTGTGGACCCCTGAAGGTTTACCCTTACATCTGGGATCCCCTTTCACATGGTCAGTAGCTTCACACACAAAACATTTACCAAATGTCCTATTGAATGGAGGCTTACTCTGACCTCTACCTGGTTTAGCACCAGATGGCACACTAGCCTGATTCTGTGTCCCTTGTGGCTTACCCTGGTTCTTTTGGGGCCCACTTTTGGATTGGAATTATTGGAATTCTCCTTGTTAGCTTTCTTTGGCTGCTTTCCCTCATCCTTCTTCTGCGTTGCCCCAGAATCCTTGTGAGTAGCCCTGTTGGCAACCCACAAGTCAGCAGCCTTAGCTAGTTTCTTAGGACCTACCTCCTTTGAATCAGTCAAGTGCTGTCTAAGCTCAGGAGTGCAGGCATCATAAATTGACTCCAACATAACAAGATTCCTCAAACCTTCATAAGTGTTCACTTTGTAACCCTTAACCCACCCATCTACGTTTTTCAAACAGTCACACACCCAGGTAGCCCAAGGCGTACCATCATGCTTTTTGAGGGTCCTCAACCTCTTAAGGTACTGGGAAGGGGTCTTCCCAAATCTAGCTTTCAAAGCTTGTTTCGCACACTCATAATCCTGCTTATCCACCTCCCCCAAATCCATGACAGCATCACTTGCAACAGGGGGGAGCCTTGAGAAAAGCCAAGGAATCAACTGATTCCCTGAGATACCCTGAATCCCATGAATGTACTCAAACATTGCTAACCAATCCAAAACATCAAGTCTCCTACATACCAATCATTTCCTTTGGCATACAGGGTCTCTTAGGACTGGAAGTCCTAGAAGATCCTGGAAGAGAAGCATTTTCTACAGACAATTTCTTCATCTCTAATGCATGAGCCATCTCCATTTCTCTGAGCCTTAATTCTTGATGTTTCATGGCAGTTTGTGCATCAATACATTTCACTTCCAATTCAAGTCTCATTTTTTCAAGTGCAATAAATTCAGGGGTGAGTGTAGGACCTGATGGGGTCCCTGTGGACAGAGGTTGTGCTTTCTGAGCAGGTAAGGGAGTTGTAGGTTTTCCTAACAAGGACTCTTCTACTTTTTCTAATCCAACACTCTCAGAATCAGAAAAACCAGTATTCACGTTTACTGGGGGGTAAGTCCTTCTGACCCACTCCCCATACCTTATTTTCCCAATAAATTAGAAACTAGTTCAGATTTTTTTCCTTTACCAGAGAGGCTCCTCTATCTACACATGGTTCTCAAAACGTTAGCAGTATAGTTTAAGAGACTCTCTTCACTGTAATTTTCCATATTTGACATGTTTAGCCTTGTGGTTAGTTGACCCAAGGTAATAGCAGCATTTAAGTGTAATCGCTATACTTAAAAATCCCACTGTTGTACACCAGTGTTAGGCAGAATCCTGGGCAGTGCCCTTAGGGACCACTACACAAGATTAAGACTACAGTTGGTAGCACAATTTCACCTTTGGTGCAAGCCTGTACTACACAGTTAAAGTGGTAGCAGTAGCAGAGCAGCCAGACTTATCTCGAGAGCAAATGAGCAGTACTAGAGATTACACAAAGGATTACAATTACTGTGACTCAAGCAAACACTGACTCAAGGTTTTTGGTTAAAAAGTAAAAGTACATTTATTTTTAGACCATCTGTTCACAAAACACTTCACTTCTATTAAATTAAAACCACATTTCAAATACACTACACACAACCAATTCCTCTTGTGCAGAACAATTCAAGGTAAGCACCTTTAGATTTGACAGACGTGTTGTGAAACAGAGACATTACCGGGGGTTGTTACGCGATCACTTTTTGACAGTAATGACAGTTCGGTCTTACGAAAGAGAGGCGTACCCGCGGGAAGAAATGTTACCGTAGTCAAACACACTTAGCACATGAATTAACACAAGAGAGTTGAGGGCAAACATCATAGGCAATACTTTTGTCAAGGCAGATAGAATCAAGAGACACTTTTCTAAAACGTAGATAAAAGTCAATAGGCCTGCGCCAGTGTCAATGGGACAGGGGTCCTGTTGTCGAGGATCACAAGGTTAGAACAGTTCACGATTCGAGATTGCCAGGAGTACTTAGATATTGTCAAAAGGGAACCAAAAGTTATAAGAGGGAAGGAAGATAAGGACAAGCCTATGGTGAGGAGAAAAGGGTTCACCCTAGTTCCTCGAAGTGGGACACAGTACCTTATTGTCAGGATTAGTCAGGCGAGTACAAAGGCAGCGAATATGGCAAGGGAAATGTGCACCCAGGAACTACGACTCAGGGATGCTAGAACCCAGGAGTGCAAATAGAGTGTGACATCAAAACCAATATATGAAAAGGGATGTGGGGTAAGCACCTGACCGCGAGGAAAGTCGGCAAGCACCTTACCCCCAATTGCTGTTACAGGTACTGACAGCGCTAAACCCACGTGGAGGGCCAGCAATGACAGGATCTGTGTACTAACACTCTTGATGGTATTACATAAGGGAACTTAGGAACTGTACTCACGAGGACGAAATACACCTCTTGAATGTCAGCTAGCCCACGAATCCTGTTGATGAATCTGGGACCCAGAAAGGCTATAACAGCAATGGGAGAAGTAGGGAGGTCCCGAGGACAAGGGCTGAGGCTGGGAATCAGCAGAGCGAGATCCGCTGCTATGTGGAGAGCCCGCAGGGCAAGGGCGGAGGCTGGAAGGCAGCAGAGCGAGATCCGCTGCAAAAAACTAAATACCTAAGTTGGAATAGGGATTACAAATTAGTGGGAAAAACATAAGCATTCACACAGGAGCTAGCTACCACCGCACACCACACCTAATGATCAAATGGGAAATGGATGCAGAAGTGCAATGGAAAACATGGAATGGATCCTCTAGAAAGTAAGGATCAGGAGCAGGGAAAAACGAAATAACCTATGCAAACTTCTCCCTACCCCTCCAAGGAAAAGACAGGAAACTAAACTAAGAGGAAGGCTAAGGCAAATGGGTAACAGCAGCAAAGGACAGAGTCAAAGAAATATAGAACACAGACAAACTGGGCTGCATCTAAAAGGGGAAAGCACTGAGAATTGCTGCCTGCAAACAGGGGAAGACAAATAGGGAAATCAAGGGAGCAGAAATCAATTAGCGCATGAATCCGAAATTCAGGGCGGAGGAAACAAGAAAACAGGAACAAGGAAGTAGGTACAAAGGCAAAGAACCAGGAACCAGGGACTAGTCAAAAACAGGAACACTGCAAACGATGACCAGCGCTGGACTGAAGTGAGACTGAGGCTTTTAAAGCTGTTTAACGAGCACACGCCTCAGGTGTGCTGACTGCTGCACCTGCAGCCACAGGTGTTGCCTATCCTCCACCCAACCTTGTCCTGCAAGGGTGGAGGTGGAGCAGTGGGCCAGGCATTCTGGGAAGCACAGTCATTTGGTTAAAGAAGCATGCTGGCTGCCAAAAACCTGGAATGGATCCGGAAGGGAAGTAGTTTGGAAAATAGGGATTTAGCGCTCCCAATTCATTACAGCACTGTGGCATTAGGTTCGGAGGAAATGTCCAGCAAGGAATAAGCCCCAAAACATGCCCCCAAGTGGCGGGAACGGGAGCGAAGGGAGCGAGTCGTGACACTTATTCGCATGAAGAAGAGCTGGTGCCACGGCAGTTGTTCCTGGTAGTTCCTGCAGACTCACGGTTCCTGAAGCTTCAGTCGTGGGGACAAGAAGGAGGACGTCTGGAGCGATCTGCACTACCCAGGGATGAAGCAAGCAGCAGCAAAGCAATGGTGAATAAAAGGTGTGCTCCTTTAAAACAGGCTGGGCTCTTCAGATGGCTATGCGGACCACTACAGCTGTGTGCAGCAATTTCGACCAAGAAGAGGATCCTCTGGCTGTGAAAGCTGAGCTGGTTAATCCCACCAGGCTCAAGGAAGAAGACTCCGGACTGGATCGTCTCTTGTCGTCGAAGGGTAGATAGCTCAGGACTGCAGCAGGGCTTCACAGGGACTCAGGAGTTGCAGCAGCCGTCTTCTTCTCCGCTTCTCTTCGGTTCTTTGCTGTTCCAGTGGCGACTCTGACTTACAGACCAAGAGTCCTGCCTTTTATGCCAAAATCCCTGATTCACTCAGCCTGGCTGTCAATCACTCAGCAGGGCGGTTGTCCGGCCCGGACTACCGTCTCAGCCAATCAAGACAAAGTGTGACCTGGGTCTCCAAGGAGACCCTGTGCAGGGAGTGACTACACCCCTCCTTCAAATTCAGCCCACCTAGACACCCAGACGCCAAAGGAGGGCTTCTGGACAGAAGCCCGCCAAAGGTCGGCGAACAAAGGAGGCAAACCTGGTTTGCTGTGCAAAGTAAAACACAAGAAGGACTTTAACAAAAAGAAATGGCAACAAAACCCAACCAGAGCCGAAATAAAAAGTATTTGGTCAAGCGGGTTTAGGTTCGAGGCTAATATAATAGCCTAAAACAGTACCACGTTTACATAGTATAATCGCGGTAGAAAAGTTAGGGTAGATACCACTGCCACCAGCCAAGTCTTAGGGCCTCATTACACGGTAGGCGGAGAACCATGGTGCTATTAGCGCCATGGTTCATTCCGGTAAAATACCGGCACCGCCTTGGTGGAAAGGGGAATTACCGCCCCATTCCAAGGTTGGCGGGGCGGTAATTCCCCCTTCCACCATTGCCCTTCCCCATTCCCATTTTTGCCCTATAGGGCATAATGGGAATGGGGAAGGCGCTAATTACGGCACCGCAAATTGCGGTACCGTAATTAGCTCCCTGGGTCCCTTTCCGGTTGTTTTTTAACGCCTTGAAAAAGCAGGCGTTAAATTCCCCAACCCGCAAAGGGACCTCGTAGTAAGGCGGTAAGGATTAACTGGTACCGGTAAAATACTGGTACCGGTAAACCCTTACCTCCTACCGTGTAATGAGGCCCTTAGTGTTAAGAGAGCAAAATGAAGCTCAGAGAGGCACAGACGAAAAGGGGCAGGAATGAACACTTTCCAGTACTCCATGTAAGATGGATTGTACTGGGTCTGCAGTTTAAAGTGACTATATAAAGTTAATGGCAACCTTACATGTTTCTGGGGGACAGTAGTCAGCCCCAGAAAAAAGGAGTCAGTGGGAAGTCTCAAAGACAACCCTGTGTCACTGCACTGAAGGTGCTGTGTAACACACACAAAAAGTGGGGCTCATCGAGTGGTGTAGCCCCAGAGCCCAAGATCACACAAATAGTAGAAATACACATGGCAAAACACATGTAAGAGTGGGAAAAAGGCTCAAACTCTTACCAGGTGGAAAAAATAAACCCCTGAAATTCAGCAAAGCTGCTGAGGGACTCAGTAGGTGAGGGGAATTAGCCATAAATGAGAATTCTCCCTAACAAAGACAACCTGAGTACTGCCATCGAAATAACAAATAATGATGGCAGCTATCCCAAGCTGAATTAAGATTCTTCAATGGCATTGCCTGACACTAGCATTTCTCAAAATAGCAATAATGGCACAGACCAGCGTAAGAAGAAAAAGAAGACTCGCCAAATGAAGCATATAAAGAAAAAAGTGAGAAAGCAGCAAAAACATCAAGGGGACGTTGAGCCTCTGGATCAATTGATAATGGCGAGGAGAACAAAGCTGCATTTGCTCCACTGCTGGTGGAGGCAATGGCAAATGAGCCTGCTCCTGCTACATCCCACGTAATGGTTGCATCGACCCCTACATTTAGATCCAGTAAGAAAATGCATCAAGACACCAACAACATGACCCAAACATGAACTTTATGATCCCGTTGTTCGCATCCTCCCCATTCCTATTGAGCCCTATGGGGGCTCAAATGGGAATCGGGATGTACCGAGTCCGGGTTCCTGGAATAGGGAAATACCGGGCCCTCCAAGGTCGGAATGGCCCGTTATTTCCCTATTCCAGGAACCCGGACCCGTTACCCATATGGGGGTAGCCATGCCGCTAAAAGCGGCATGGCTACCTCCATACTCATAATGAGGCCCATTGATTAGGTAGAGATATTTGAAATCAGCTACCCTAGAGCATCGCTCATTCATTGTAAATCAACACAGGTTGTTGCCTTTATACAATCCTATATAGACAGTTTTCTGAAAAATGGGATATGATTTAACTGTAGGAAAGCCCAAACAAAATGGGGTCAACGATTAGCGACCAGAGATAAGAGTGACTTGCACAACAGAAGGGAGGACTACGGAGGAGGAGAAAAGGCGGCTTGTGAAGCTCAATCAGAAGACAGACACTGACTGGGCATTGCTTCCAGCAGGGTCGGACTGAGACAAGAAATAGGCCTGGACACCCATGAAAAAGTTGCCCACCCCTCGCCTCACAACCCTTGACCCCACCCCAAAAGTGACATCCCGGGAAGTGATGAAACACGACCTTTCACCCCTTGACAAAACAGCAAGTGGCATCAAATAGCATTGTTCCTACGTACACTACGAAAAATATGGTTATGATTTCACTAATGTGATATACATTTCATACAAGAATGGCTCACCATATGTATCATTAATATCTGTGTGTAGTATAGATCCATATTGTCAAATTACTGTGAATGCAAGCAGATGTCCAAGGCCAAATGATAATATGTTATTGTATATCACTTACGCTTAAGCTCTTTTTTTATAGAACAAATATGCACACAATATCACCCAACCTGTGTTGGTACTCATTTATCAACCTCAGAAGAATGAAAGGCTGAGATGGCCTTGCTGGGATTCGAATCTGCAACCTGCAGATCACACATACATTGCAGCTGCGAACACTCAACCCACTGAGCTATCATATAGGCTATAGTATAATTAGCAATTATTCTGTAGTGGATACCATTAAACTGGTAACTGAGATTTAACAGCAGACCAGTTAAGTTCATCTGCAGATCTGGTGCAAAGTTGGGCGCATGCTGCAGCAGCATGTGAATGATGCATGCATCGTAATTTCTGATGCACACATCATGCATGCAAATCAATCATCAAAGCAAGGTAACATCTGTTACCTTGCTTTGATGAATTATGCCGTTAGGGGGGGGGAGGGGTGTGTTTTGTTTCAAATTCTTTTTTTTTTTTCAAACCGGCCCAGGCGTGGGCAGAAACCGGCCCCAATGCACTACACCTGATTTCGGCCTGGCCACGGGCCGAGTGGCAGATGGGCCAGTCCAACTCTGGCTTATAGCCAGTCTTGCCTAGAAGAGAAATATTAAGTCCACGCCCTGGCAGAAATGTTCTCCATATGCTCTCATGGAATACAAGAGGTTTTCATCACTTGGTCGGTTCTATGACCTCTTGCTCAAAATGTTATGATGCAGCTATTCTTTTTTTCCAGGAAATATGGCTAAGTAAAGGTAGCCCTAAGGATTATGTAGGTTAGAAGTACCCTAAAATACATGGAATTAAAATCACATGAACCCTCACCCCCTGTAATAGCCATGACTTACGCATAAGTAAGGGAAGGCAAGTTTAAGATAAATGTGTTCAACCCGCCAGGTATCTGCAGATTATTTTAGTTACTATTGTAGAGATTTTGCCAACAAATTACCATAACAGTCCAAATTTGCTGACTGTCATTGGAGGAGTCTGTAATGTACATTGGGGTAAACCATTTGATAATTATTTCTATATAAGGAGTGCAATTAGACAACTAAGGACAAGAATCTACGAGTATATCAGAGCTATTTAAAGCAAAGATGAACAACACCCTTTAGCACAGCACTGGCTAGAGAAGCTTCCAAATGGAAATATTGAAGATATTCGATTATGCGGGTTACTACACATAAAGAAAATTATGAGAGGAAGAGACTGAGCAAGGATTTGCATCAAGAATAAGCAAAAGGTATTTTCTATTTCAGAAACACTAACGAAGAACATGATAGTGATCACAAACTTAATTCCTTTTTATAACGGATACTGGTGATGCAAAACTTTCTCCACATGAGATATTGTATCCATGAACAGTACGTGTCATATATTGTTTGAAAAGTGTTGTATTTTACGGTATAACTATAACTCAAGTAATATATATTTTAAGTATTACGTTATGAACAATACAGTCAATATATATTTTGGCATCATGTAATTGTGAAGGATTCAATATTTTCTAAAGATTTTTACATACAACATTGTGTGAATGCAGGTACTCTAAGAGACGAAAAGCAGAAATAGAAACATACATTAATAATGTATTAATAATCCCTAGCAAATCAGGGTGACCACCAGGAATTCAATAATTATTTGTAATAGAAGAAGAAAATACCTCCCTTACACAAAAACTGAAAAATAAGAGAAAGATGCTTTGTCAGGAGTTCCATGTATACACATAGAAACCTGTAGATATGAATTACTAAAAAGCTTTATGGCATATTAATGAGGGAAATGGACGATTTGGCAGTTCATAAAGTCTAGAATTATCGAGATATATGTATATGCTACAACTACTGTGGAAAGTGAACGCTACATTTTCAGATGGCACCCGTAAACACATGAGACAAGAAAGAAAGAATCTTCTCTCCATGTCTTAACTATGATCAGATATACCGCAAACAAAATGGTGACTGTAAGAAATGCCAATGCTGGGTAGACGTGCGATTATCATGCAGCCGGCACAGATTTAATCAAGAACCCACCTAAAAATGAGAAATCCAGGTAATTACAGCATACAAAACGCTCTGAGATCCAAAGTATTGGATTAAATGTGTTTGCGTGTATGATAAAAAGAGATAAACTAGATGTAATTTCTATGTGTAGACATATATTGGGAAACAGTTGAGACATAAGATACTTACAACCCTAATGATATGGAAACCAATCCAAAACTCAGTACACATTCAAAGAATGAATAAAAGTAAGTAGAAATATAAAATGAAAAACAATGGATTTCAATCTTAATAAATTTTAGGTGGCAGAAATCAGGAAATCGTCAGACTAGTTACTACAGTTACAATTAAAGAGCACAGGCATGACTTTAAAACCTCAAGTGTAAATTGAACCAGGATTATATCAAAGAAAGTGAACATTTGTTGTACCAAGGTTAAACGAAATCGCATTTATTGACAACACATGAGGTATGATGACAGTAATTTTTTTTTATTTCTTTTCTTTACTTTTATCTTTGTTTTTATAAAAAAAACATACTCATTTTCTGGAATCTAAATGTGTCCTTAAACGTTATGATCATCCCTGAAGAAACTCCCCGTAGGCTTCCAAATAAACATGTAGGCTGACATTTGTGTTATAAATTTCAATATGACAAATTCAAAAGGTTACTTTTTCACAAATAGTACTCTTAGATATGTAACCAGGGAAGAATTGGTATCCTTGAAATAGTTGATCTGCAAAGGCATCTATTATGTAA
The DNA here is from genome assembly GCF_040938575.1 of Ambystoma mexicanum. Classification (NCBI taxonomy): domain Eukaryota; kingdom Metazoa; phylum Chordata; class Amphibia; order Caudata; family Ambystomatidae; genus Ambystoma; species Ambystoma mexicanum. The sequence continues at coordinate 969,225,746 of NC_090936.1, read as the reverse complement.
TTTATGGAAATGTGGAAAATTAAGTTGTAAACCAAATGTATCTTTTGGAATATGTACTTATAAAAATGAAAGTAAACAATAATAGCAATACCTTTCTATCAATACTTTTTTGTGCACACATGTCCAGTTGACTAATAATAGAGTGTTGTGTCTGTAGGCAAGAGCAGGTAAAAGGCCTTGGTAACTGGAGAATACTGCAATTATGCGTAGACCAGCAAAATTAGAAAATGTTCACACAGTTAAACGTATACACAATAGAATAACCTTAAAATTACTTACAAAAAAAGGAAAAATGTCCTAATATATGCCCACTCTAACAACGTGCTTTTGCCCTTGGTAGTGGATAGCACAGAAATAGCATTGATGTGTGCAAGGTGCTATCATGCATACTTTGGGAATTAATCCATAGCACTTACCTCAGCATCTGACCAGGACAAGGCATTTTGGATGAAGCCATAGCAGTGAGACTTGTAGAAAAACCACCCTGGAGGGCAACTGGAGCGCACAGCAGCACCTGCATCATTGAGAAAAGGCATGAATAAGTATAAACACGTATTGACAAAGACAATAGCTATGATTGTTGTGAACACATTTACTAAGTTCATGTACACAAACTTAAACTGATGGCAGATATGTCAAGGGAACACAGAGGATACAGATGGTGGGGTCGAGGTGGATGAATGAATACAATTTGTGAGGATTGACGAATGAATGAGGGCGAGGAAGGATGAGTGAATGAACGGTTATGAGGGTAGATAGTTGGTTAAGAGTGTGCTGATGGAGGGATGAATGAAAGATTTTGAGGATGGAGGAAAGAAAACAAGTTTAAGGGTGTAGGATACTCTAAGTATTTATAGATGATAAGGATGAATGTGTTATTGAATAAGCATGTCAGGATGGATAAATGAGTGTGGTGATGGATGAAACAATAGGAATGTGGGGATGGGTGAACATGTGAGTGTGCGAACATCAGTGTGAATCCTACAGCAAGGCCATGTCATGTGACCTCACTGTTTACCATGCAGTGGCCATGAAGGTAGAGTGTGTGTGGATACGAAAGTGACAGCATATGTGCTAAATTACTGAAAGCCCAGAATGTGATAGGATTCATGAAGATCTTTCAGCAGAAGCGCACCCTCTCTGTTCCAATTGTTATATTTGCAGGAGGAGTGACGAGTGTGCTTCTGCTGCTCATTGCACCAGCCGCCCTGTTCTAAGATATATAAAGTTGACACTGTTGTGTCCTATCCCCATTGTGGCAGAGGAAGCTTTTAGTTTGGTGCTGTGGGCCAGCTGGTGAACGTTGCAGTGCTGGGACATTAACATTTCCCTTGAATTAAAGTGAGAGACCCCTGTGTGTTATAGGGAGGCACGACAGGGTTCACCCAGATAAATTATTTTAAATAATGGTTTGAAATAGTACATATTATAGCACAGAAAATGGGATAAAAAGCCATACAATGTACTGTGGGTTCCAAAGGTTAACACCTGACAAAAATCCAATAGCCACAGGTTACCAGCAGAACACAGGAGCATTTTTCAACATTTTGATGATGCCTGTAAAGTACAACATTTGCCAGAATTGCCATTGTAGAACACTTTCATGATGTTGCACCGACAATATATGCCATCATTCCCAATGTAAACATGTCATGGTGCTGCTTCCACAATGTATGCCAGCATTCAAACTGTAAAACAAATGTATGATGCTGCTGCACCAACATAGGTTATCATTACCAGGGTCAAATATTCATGATGCTGCGCCCAGGGATCGGGGTCTTCTTTCTGTGTTACTTTTTTCATGAGCCTTGGTCCTGCGGTGCTGCACTGCCCTAACCCTGGTCAGGTCATGCACCTCGCGTTGCTCCTGCTCATCTGTGGCACCATTCCTCATCTTTATTCCATGTAAAGCCCTTCTGCACTCCCCTCGTCCACCATTTGTCCTTTTTTTTTAATTGTTTCTGCATCCCGAGTGCTAGTGTTACAGGCCACCTGGGGTGCATCCATTATTTTGCATTAATAGGGAAGCTCACCTGTCACCATTGTCTGATTGTTCCCCTGGGGTATAACCCCCTTTCTCCTGCCTGCTGCCTTATAAACCCACCCCACTCCCAATGCATCCTTATCACTGTGAAAGTCAAGTCTGCAGAATCTTGGCTGAGGAAAGCTTCTCTAGTCCCTTGCCCCCAATATATGCCAACATTGTAAGATGTGCAAAGAATTGTTTTACTACTGTACAGAAAGGGGGTGGAATTGTTCTCTTGAATACAGTACAGAACTGTTGTCATGGGGACAATGGAAGGGTGTGAGAAACGGGGCCTGTTCACATGTAATGCATAAATGGGTCAGAATGTACCCTATTGTGCATTGGAAAATATGTCCACTATTGCTATAAATCGTTACTAAACAATATCCACTGCCCCCACCAAGAGGAGGGTAAAAATAGATTGAGAAATCAATTAAAAACCCTTGTCCCTCAAACGTAGTCTGCCAATTACAAATCACAAATCAAATCCCACTGTCGCTCGTCATGGTACCCCTTCTATGAATTGCTTCTGTGTATATATAGTACACGAGTATGCTCTGCTTAAGATGTAAACATGTAATGATAGGTAAAGCATTGATACGTGTATATTTGGGTCCATACTGAGATTAAATGATGTCAATCCATTTAAGCACTTCTGCATTTATTTACTGGCTATCTCCTCCCTTCTTTAAGCAATTCTAGGCTTGTAGGATTGTTGCTTGGCCTGGAAACCCCCACATTGCACTTCTCAGTGGTGATAAACTACAGGTTCACTTTCAGTCCTTGCCGTCAGCAAACACAGTCACTCGGATTCACCATCAGGCAAATACGGCACACATATTAAATGGTCTCTCTTGTTCTCCTTCTACTCCTCGTCCCCCTTTTGCACCCTGCTTTCTACTGCAGTCACATTTTACACAGTAAGCACATGCCCCTGTCTTACCCGACAGTCGAAGTTTGGTGTCTCAGGATTAATATTGGGTTGGCAAAATGCATCCTTTGCAAGCAGGCATGCATTCTTCTAAGGAACATTTGAGCCCATCCTGACCTCGTAACACACCCACACACTGGCTACAAGTACTGTCTAATGAGAACAAAGAAGCTGCCCTCACAGAAATGTTCCCTCTAGTCAGAGGCATCCCCGAATGGACATCCTATTCACCAAACTTCTCTCCGGAGCCATCTACACTGAGACCACATGCACCCACTCCATCACCAACACTACTCTGCACCCTGGCGCTACCACAATGTCTCCCTAACACGTGATGCTCCTTGTTACCTGCTCCCCCGTTTCCTTCCACTTCAACCCCTTTTCCCTATCCTCCACCGACCATGGCTGGATACCCCAGGTGGAAACACAATTCACCACTTTTTCACCTAGCCTCAGCACGGTGGGACCTCTATTGTGGTAATTTGGCGAGGTACAAGGGCCTATCTACATGTACATTAACACAGAAACACGGACACACGAAAAGACACAGGCACACATTTGTGTCTATATAGACCACACACACACACACAGACTCCTCTCATGCACTCGGTCCCCCAAGCACAATCCCTGCTAATACCATTTGTCCCTCGCCCACCAGTTAGTCCTTTCTCATAGATCTGTGACATGTCATGCCTTGGGCATTTCACTGCATTTTCTACGGTATTTGCATGGGGGCCAACCCCCAATACCCATTCTTCTACAGCCACTGCACACTCGCACACACCATACTCCCTACTTCACTACCCCTTTGAACGTACGACAAAAAATGTGATGACGTGTCCTCTGTGAAAAGGGCTAGTGTGTGCTTGGGTGAAAGCTCTCCCACATCCTTCTGCACACTCGAACACACCCTGGGTGAACAATGGTAATTGCATGCAAGGTAGCGCCAACATTAGCACGTACGTACTGTTACTTCAACGTGCAACACTCACAGAGCAGAGTGTAAATGAGAAGAGTAAATCAAGGCGAAATCACCTTAATTCTTCACCTTTACTCTCTGCTTTACGAAAGATAAAACACCATCGTTTTATGATGGAATCCAATGGAATCCACCTGCTATTTATCTTGTGTCCATGTGATGCGTATTCCATTGGAATCCATTGGTTTTAAGTCTGAATGGAAATATCATTTGGCGTAAAAACCTGTATTCTTCAATGCAGAGGAAGAAAGCAATGTGGAGAGTCAAACCCTGATTTGCTGCTGTCCTTCGCCTTGGATCAGCAGGTGAAAGGGGCAAATCAATGCATGGCAACATAAAAGCAATAGACCTCGCTTTTGCACTTCCTTTCAAGGACATAAATGACCCCCACCCCCACATTATTCGTCTCACACCCCACATCACTGCTCAGTATATCTCCCCTCATATGCTATCTTCACTCTACTAAATCTAACACATTTATACCCTTACTTACTGTGGCCACACTCACACAGTTCTACCAAAGCTTGAACATATAATGTACAGACTTCACGGGGAAGCACACAAGGATGCCAGGGAAGGGAGCAACAATGAGCAGGACACAACTCCCTCCTCTGGGATAAATAAACAGGCTGTTGAAGACGAGAGTGAGGCAAAATATCCAAGATAGACTCCTGGAGAAAAAGAAGGAAAGGCAAGGGAAAGGAGAAGAGCCGGTGTAAAGTGATGAACCACGACTCTACAAAGTCGGTAGAGCCACCAAACTATGGGTAAAGGATACAGGGTGGGGGGCTGAGAAACAGAAGAGATGCAGCGGCCACCAGATTCTTAGAGCTAGTAATCCCAGGTGATGAGTCTGAAGAAGGCCAAGTTTCAGTCATGGTGACCTGCCACCGTCTATAGAAGACCAGGTTGGCCAGTATTGGTAATGTGACATGACACATGCCATCTCGCTTGTTGTTTTTGACTTGTGCTGCAATTGACCTGGACAGGCCTGGAACACCGGAGGAATCAACTTGTGAAATAGAGGCCGCAACATTTGTGTAAGAAGATGAGTCACAGGAAATGTTACACGAATCGAAGAACTGTGATTCCAAATTCCAAGCAGTGGCAGCCAGACGCATGAATCGGGCTGTTCTTTAGACCTTCCAAACTCTACAATCCTCCCTCCACTTGCTGAGCCCCTTGGCAGCAGAGAGAAATAGAGGCAGGTTAGTACTATACATAGAGTGAAAGAGGCAGACACTGTGATTTCAGTGAAGGAACCCGCAATAATATGAAGTTGTTGGTAGGTGCAGCTGTGTGCCATGTGAGACAGAGTATCTGGCCGAGATGTGGAGAGGCAAGATACTTGGGAGCACCCCCTGCAGCCGAGATGCACACATAGGCTGTTGGCAGTGGCGGAGGTGCTAGCAGGTTGCTCAGGGCATCTCAGACAGATGCACATGCAGGGTGGCAGAGGAATAGGCTGAAGTTCAGGTCGATGGCAGTCCTAGAAGCGTGGTAGCCCACAGACAGAGCGGAAGAGGAGACCACACAGCTACAAATGAGAGGCAGCACAGCCAGGTATGGCCGAGTCCAGGGGAGCTACTGGCACCATAGCATGGAGGTAGTGCGCACCATTGGCAAGCAAGGCTAAGGATATACCGAAGAGCGTGCTAGGGCTCACCTGGAAGCAATGCAAGTGGGAGCCCAGAGGAGTTGATGGCAGCAACAGAAGGGAGGAAGTAGACATCATCGCCAGTGATCCCATTGAAGGTCTGGTGCTGGCATGACGGTAAAATGGCTTTATTAACCACGAACATCCTCATCACTCTGCTGTTCCTTCGATTGGACAAGGAACCCAAAGAGGAGACTCTACCAAGGCATGAACACAGAATAAATCGGTGTAACAGGGAAGCATAAGAGAAGGTAGGAGAGGGATGGCACAGGAGTGGGAAGGGCACTATTGTTTTAAAATGCACGTTTAGTAGTTGCTGGAAAGTCTCATATCTGTGAGTGTATTTGTTTTTAGAAGCAAGTGAACTAGATAGTATTTGATTTTAAATTGCACCATCATTTTGAACTTTCTTGGTGGATGCACTCTTGCAATCCCCTTAGCAAATCTTACATGTTTATCTGTCTGGCATTTTATCTCCACCTACTTTTTTTATCATCATTACAATAAGGTATCGAGATATATCACTGGAGATATAGGAATTGCAGTGAATTTGTCAGATAGGGAAGAGACTCGGTGACTTGCCATTGAATGAGGCATTGAAAAAAGATTAACAGAATTTGGTATGAACCTTTTACATTGGCTATCTAGCAAGGGCTATTTCATTTGGTGAAGGGGCTTTTATAAATTACAACAGTCCTATGTTCCATATCGACCTTGATATCACACAGTTGCTACCTAAAAACATGTTGCTAATTTCCACAAAATGCTTGAAGGAGTTCAGCCACTTCTAAAATATAAAATTATAAGGCAACTGGATTAAAGACATGAATGTTCATGATGATTCAGACAATTGGTAAATGATAAGGGGCTAATATTTAGATGATCTGAATAGAAAGCATATAATTGTGTGTACATTCCTAAAATTAGCGAATTTGCTGAATCTTTTTGTTTTGTTTTGCATGAGCTTTCCTTTAGAGGAGCGGACCATTGTTGTTTAAGATGGAATTGTCCAGGCACGCTAATCCTTCACATGGCGACGTGACATGTCTGTTGTTATTAAATGATTGCAACCGTATTCTAATTGCAGTACACATTATTATTTAATTTATTTGGTTTTTTATAATGCAGCTAATACAGTGCCTGAGTTTCTAAGCGCGGATCCGGGATTCGATCCTCTGTTGCTCTGTGTTTGGCAATAAGGGTATCATTTTGTCGGGTAAGAGCACAGGTCATTTCTATGCTGCTAGTCTGGCTCGCTTGACCATCTTTGGAACTAGCAGTTTTCTGAACTACCAGCCATGGCCCAATGTTGGAAGGAGCTAAAGATGGCTGCCGGTATCGAAAGAAAAACACTCCTCGCCTTACATATGCATCACAAGAAATGATAATTCATTTTACAGAATTTTGTGAACATTTGCCAATTGAAATATGATTGTACCAAGCTAAAGATTGATTTACAAACAGGCCTAATGAATCACTCCTTGTATTTGCATTTATCTATTTGCACTTATGTTTTGAACATGTGCAGTGCTCTGCAAAAGGCCTACTTAAGGGTGGAGATGCCCCATGGCTGATTGGTTTGCTTAGTCGATGCATAGTTAATGCATTTAACCAGATGGTGGTGGAGAAGCAGCCGGACAAGACATTAAATGCATCTTAATAACAGTATTTGCTGATGTAACGGTGATGGAGATGAGGCTGGCTGGTCCGAAAAGTTCAACCGCAATGTGTTCGAAAGAAGAGTGGAGAAGTCAGAGGAGTGCAGAGAGGCAGGTAGACTGGCTTTTTAGATCACGTGATCAACACACCTCTCTTTCTTGGATAGGTGAAGGGAGTGAGAAAAAGAGAGCTGCAGTAAAACGACTGGGTACCCATTGCCGCACAGCGAGGCCTACAGATAAAGTGCCTTCCTGGCACATTTGCACCCTAAGTACTGCATCAAAATGGGAAACCGAGGGTACATAGGATCCTGCCTCCAGCCACGCAAGTCACCAATATATTCGGTCTTAGGTCAAGTGACCCATTTAAAAAGACCAACAAAAAAAACGATTTAGAAAGGCCACTCTGTGATTGCACAAAGCGGTCTTCCCAACTCAAACTGTCACCCCCTCCAACGCACACGAGTGCGCGCAGGGGCTGACACTCACGGCAGGAACCGGAAGCGGCCAGGAGGGACAACGGGTAAGTGGCTATGTGTGTGTGTGTGTGTGTGTGTTAGTGGGCGTTTTGGTGGGGTATGCTGGGAGGGGAGGGAGACGGCAAGGCCCGGGGGTGGTGTTTCGAGGGTTGAAACCCCCAATTTGAACTAAATCCAGGAAGAGGGGTGGGGTTTGAGGGTGCGCAGTGAAAAAATAGCATTATTTTGATTGGTGTAGGCTGCCTAAAATCGGTCTTTTGTTTAGGCGACCTACAACAATCGAAATAATGACATAGAACCAAATGTTCATATCCGTAGTGCCAGCAAAGCAATGCCACAGGGTGGACATCTAATGTTATGATTGCCTGGAGAGGAAATTTAGGGCAAAAGTGAATCTCTGATTTCGCATGAATTATCAGGTGCAAAGAATTACTGATTTAAAAAATATATAAGTTTTAAAGGTGAAAATATATTTTGAATTGCCTACAACTGGGGGTGTACTGAATTGCAGGCTTACATAACTATTCCATTGACTTTTGGTTGAAAACCAACTGTCCGGCTTCAGCCAAATACATCCTCTAATACTTACTCTAAGCCAAAATCCACTTTCTATGATTAGCTATCTCTCTGTGTTTGAGTGGGATGGCTAATCTCAGCAGAGGCAAACTGCAGAAGCCAAATAAGGTCTTTCCTTATTGGGTGCAGCAGCCTGCCCCAACCCGAGGCCAAAAGGTCAGCCCTCCCCACCTCCTCTTTTGCTAGGGGTCACCTGGATTTGGTCTGTCGGCCCCCGCTAGTGCAATTCATTTAAAAAATCTGCATCAGGGTCAGCTGGGCCATTTTTAAATGGGTGGAGGGTCCATCAGGCCAAGACCTGCCAATTCCTGCAATTGTGCTGAGGGGGGGGGGAGTGATGCCACATGGCTTTGTCCTGGCAGCCTCCCACTCATTAAAAAAAAAGCAGCAGTGGTAGCCTCCCAGGTAATTAAAAAAGAAATGCAGATGGGGAAGAGAGGGGGACTAGGGGGGTTCACCAGGCCTTGTCCAGGCAGCCTCCCATGTAAATTTAAAATAAATGTAGCATGATGTGCATCTGGGGCAAGGTCAGGCAACCCCTGTTGCAGTTTGAAAATGCAAAACAATATAGGGGGTTCCAGGGCATGAATCACTAACATACCCCACCCACTGTAATAATTGAGGGGGGTCGTTGTTGGTTACCGGGGCTTGCCCTCACAAACCCTGCATTGTTTTTGTCCTTTAAAACTATTCCGCTCCGGCCAAATACTTGGACCAATTGCGTGATACTCAGCCGAAGAGTAAATTCGCTATTTGTTACAACCCTTCCTACACCTTGTCTCATTGCCTATGGAAATTGCCTATTCACTCCCTAAAAAGTCGCTTGACACCGAGCTAAAAAATAAATAATACACCCTCACATTTTACCTGCAACCCAGCTTGTGCTTATTGTCATGCCATGACATGCGAGTGCGGTTATTGCTTTAATGCTGAGCATACGATATACTGAGCATGGAGGTTACACAGCTGAATCGCCTTGAGGGGTTGGGCGTCAAAGTGGCCAGTGACTGACCAATCCCAGGTGATCCTCTGGCCCTCTATAGTTATGTGCTGGCGAGCCTCCTGGAGCTGAGAGTGGGTTGCTATCACGGGTGTGAAGACCACCAGAGCTGGCTCGGTGCTTCTGCCTTCTGTGGTTGATGAATAGGTGTCATTAAAATGGGGTAATATCTACTATGAGTCTGCTTAGCAGTAGTAAGAATCTGGCATTGAACGCCTTGTTCAGACATGATCGTAACTTTATTGGCATAACAGGGCGAGTTGCCGTATGGCTATGGCCCACTAACCAGAGGGCAAAAATCCATTACCAGCTGGCAAAGCCCCCATGTGGAACATTAATTCCATTTGGAGCTTAGATTTTAACCTATTATTTTTTTGGCTTCATCACGCTGCACAAGTGTGGAAAAAGGGAGCTCACTTTTGAGTATTTTTTCTATTTTAATGATGGCAGGGCAGCATCCTGAGGTCCAAGTATGCTGGCATGGAGGCATGGAAGACCTGGTAGGTAAATGGTGCTTGGGGAAGGAGGTGGAGGGAGTACCGCATTCTGTGGAGAGCATACCATGATATAGTGATGCCAGTGGGGCACCGGGGTAAAAACACAAGTACGCCGCCTTTTTGCCCTGCACTTTTACACTCTGCCATGCAAATTACCAAAATGTGTTGGCGGGGAGCCGCCTGTCAACACGTAACTGCTCCCTGATGCCAAATTACTCCTTTGGAGAACATGAGCTCCATAGTGGATGGCTGGGCAGGCGCTGGGGGCTAGAGTGGAGAGCAAGCTTGCATGGGTGAATAAAGGCTGCATGTGTGTCCTTGTGATTATCTGGCTGCCTTTCCAGGAGTGTCTCCTACTCTTGTGTGAATGAAATCTGTGTTTGGGTTTTATCATGTAGCCAGTACTCCGATTACCCCCTCCGACCCCCCAGTTCACCTGAGTAATGACCCTCCTAGTCTCCACAACCTCTCAACCAACATTTCCGTTCCAGGCAGCACAATAGTCTCTGTGTGTCATTCTCTCAAGTTTGTGGAGCACGTTAAAACTCAGAAATGAATGAGGCTTTTAGCAATATGATGTCCTCTAGCCTTCGTCCATCAGGTATGACTTAAAACGTCTTAATGACCCCAAGGCCCCAAGTTGAAACTGCAGAAATGCACGCTTTCTCCCTCACAACGAAGATGAAGTGTTCAGTTGTTTTACCAGTGGTACAGCCTGTAGTTCCACACAGTGGCCTGCAGGTGTGTGTGTGTTACTCCGCTGTGGATACTCTGCACCTTGGCACATGAACGAGGTGTGACTGAACAAGTGACAACAGAGTTTAGTCGCCCGTTTCGGGTCAGGGGTGGCTGTTTGGATTTTCCTATGGCAGTGCCCTCTAGGTTTCGTTTAAGACAAGGTTCTCATATGAGAACACACCTTTCACCTCTTCGCCAGAATTCCATACTGGGAATGTACTCTTCACGTAAAGCGCCGGTAATTCCGCCATTGCATAATTCAAGCACCAGTGTCTTCCAGCAGTTTTTGTTGTGTAATTTATGGTTAAGCAGTGGGCGTCTGCTTTCCTTTCTTTGGGTGGACAGAAGTGCTCTCTGCTTACTTTCTGGTACTTAATATCGCACCAGACCATGTCCCCATTATCTGTGTGAAGCATTTTCCAGAAATCTATGTACACCTCATGTTACTACGGTTTTGCTACAATGAAGTGTAATGCGCATGGTGTCCCTGGAAGACCAGTTTGCAAATTGATGTTGTGGGTATACGTAACTGGGGAAGTACTAGAACTGTATGGGGCCACTAACAACACGGCTGAACTTTTCAAAATCCGGAAGGAACTCGCCAATCCTACTGCAGTCTCCATGTTTTCCTTTGCCTTCCCTGGCCTTCTGCACTGCACTCTCACTTCATTATTAAAACTCAGGTCATCCTGTCCTCACTCTCCTCTACACCACTCCCTTCTCTCTCATCCACTCGCATGCCTCCCTTAGCGCCCTTCCCCTGCCCTGGTACTCTCCTCTTTCTCTCCCATACCACCTGATGTGTTTACTAGATAAGTCCGCTCTATGATAGTCTCATCCAAACAGGTGCTCTCCAGCTCCATTAGAACCATCAAGGAAAACATTGGCCCTCATTAGGACCCTGGCGCTAAGTGTTTAACGGGGCCGTAAAAGGCTGTGGCGTCGTTAAACACTTAGCGTCTTACTAAGAGGTCACTTTGCGGGACCCGACCTGAACGGCTGGTCTAGACCAGCCGTTAAAGTAGGGACCCGCAAAGGGGCTCTCGAGGTAAGTACGGTACCGCAACTTGCGGTACCGTACTTACCGCCTTCCCCAGTCCCATTGAGCCCTATGGGGCAAAAATGGGAATGGGGAAGGGCCAATGTTCAATGGGGAATTACCGCCCCACCAACCTTGGAATGGGGTGGTAATTCCCCATTGAACATTGGCGGACTTGTTACGATACCGGCACCAACTATGGTGCTAATAGCGCCATGGTTTAGCGCCAGTATCGTAATGAGGGCCATTGTCTCCCTTTCTGCATGCTTGGCTGATTTCTGCAACCACCCCTTTGCCTCTGGATCATTCCTGTTACTCCTCAAGCACTCCCTTGTGCACCCTCTCCTCAAAAAGCCTTCTGCCAACACTTCCTGTCTGGCTAACTAACACCCTATCTCCGTTACCCCCTTCCTGGGCAAACTCTTGGCAAAGCTGGCCATCTCCCAGCTTATCCACCACACTGAATTTGTTGGTTGTCTCTACGACCACTAGTCTGGCTTTAGAGCTTCCAGAGGCACGGAAACTGCACTCCTGAACACTGTGATGACTTGCTCTATAATCTAGATTCCAACTCTCCTACCATTCTCATCCTTCTTGAACTTTCTGTTGCCTTTGCTATGGTCAATCATGCCATCCTTATGAATTGGCTCTGTGATACCCTTAGCATCACAGACCTGGCTCTGGACTGGTTGACCTCATTCCTCTCTGACCGACCTTCCCAGGTTCAACTGGGTCCTTTTCTCTCCTCAATCTCACTCTCCACCTGCAGCGTCACTCAGGGCTCTTTCCTCTCACCTTAAATTTTCACCATCTATCCCATTTGATCTCCAACTTCTCTCCTAACTTCCAGTGTTATGCGGGTGACACAAAGCTCTCCTTCAAGCTTCCCTCCTCTGCTCTCCTCCTCTATCTCTCTCTTTCCTGACTGCCTGTCTACTATTGTTCAGGCATGGTGCACTGCTAACAATCTCTGCCTTAATGCCAGTAAGACAGAGATCCTTCTCATTGGGACCCCTTCTTCCCGGTTTCCTACCAAACTCTGGCCGCCATCCATGGACCCCTCCTCTCACCCTCCTGTGAGGCAAAAAACCTTGGTGTCATCTTCGGCTCCCCTCTCTCTCCTTCTCTCCTCACATCACAGACCTTTCCAAGAAGGCCCACTTTCAGCTGCACCTCGTCAGAGGCATTCTCCCTTTCCTCACCTTCCACCATAAACTCAATATCTCCAGAGCTCTGGTCCTCTCCAGGCTGGACTACTGCAACAGCGTATTCCTCAATCTGCCTAACTCCTCCCTTCAAGACTTATCCTTGGCCTCAAGCCCAGGGACTGCATCTCTCCAGCCCTAGAATCTCTCCACTGGCTCTGTGTTGTTGTGAGGATGAAATTCGAGAGACTCTGCATCATCCACAAGGCTTTCTGAAGCCTGGGACCCCGCTACATCCAGCTCTCTCTCCCTAAATACTTCCCTGCTAGAGCCCTTCGTTCTTCTAGCTCCAATGCTCTGCAGACCAGACGGTTTTCCAAGCAGAGAGTGTGGGGTAGATTTCCGCCCTCCGCTGGTGCCTCCCTCTGGAATGGCCTCCCTGCCCCTCCCATACTGAAGCCGGATCTCCTTGAGTTCTGGAAGCTTCGCAAGACCCTCATTGTCTCAAATCTCCTCCCCTCCCCCGCCCCTGCTAATGTCCCTGTCTGCCTCTTGACTGGCTGCCTGGTTCCTTCAGATTCTTACAGGGCACCAGTCCCTCCCCGTCCAGTCTACCCCATCACTTGCTCTCCCCTGACCCCCATGCCCATCAACCTGCAATTGCCCTTTTGGCCCCTCCCCCTGCACTACCCTGGCTGGGCCTGCACCCCTTGAGCCCGTCCAGCCCTCAACCTCGCACTTAGCACGTGGACCTTCTTCCCCTGCACTCTCTGCAGTCCCCTGGCTCTGTCCACCTGGCCTCCCCCGGCACTAGCTTATCCCACAGTCCCTCCCCCCTATCCCCTGCACTTCTTGTACTGCACTTACATGGTCCGAATGTCACAAGACCTAGTAGGACCATTTTTGTTTTTGTCATTCCTGTCCCACCCACCCCCACTCTAGTCTTGTTGCGCCTTGAAACACATTGTGCATAGGCGCTTTTTAAATACCTAATAAATAAAATAAATAAAAAATAGCTGAACCAGTAGTCCAAGGTTTGAATAATGGCAGTGTCATGTCGATGATGTAATGTTTCAGTGACTGCCAGGCCGATAAGCTGGGGGTCCTGGCAGTCCAAATAGTCTGCTCGAAAGAAGGTTCTGTTCTAGAGAGATTTTTAATTTTAGAGTAGCATATTCTGGCGAGAGGAGGGGCAGCAGGATGTGGATGGGAAAAAGGGTGGCCCTGGTAGCATTTTCTAAATGGTCGCCATTGTCATCTGTGGATTCACGTGGGGCCCTGTGGTCCTTACATTGCAATAACTTTCAAAAAGGGGCATATTGTAGATATATTGTTTTGCAGGGTTCCGTGATCTGGTCTATGGGGCATATGAAAAAACAGCTGATAGCAGCCTTCTGGAAGTCCCCTTGATGATGGCAGGGGGAGGGTGCGGGCAAAGAGTGTGGAAATATGGCCATGTTTTCCAGTGCGTGTGGATCCTAAAGCATGAGACATATGAAAAAAGGGGGTTTTGTCCGTTTGTTTTGCATAGTGGACACACTGGGATGCCTGGAGTTGCTTGGGCCAAGTGCCCTCTCGACAAAGCCCCAAAATACACCTATTCTGCCCATCTTTAGCCCCAATGTTCCCACTTGGCAAAGGAATGACATTCGTGCATGCCCCAAGCTCCTCCAAGAGTCTCTATGAACCAGATCAAATCCAGCTCAGGGTCCACAGGCACTGCCCCACATCTGTGGGCCCACCGGACCTGCATAGGTCCTGTGAATTCTACGCCAGTGCCCCCTCAGACCCCACTCAAACCCTGCTCACGGCCTACAAGCCCCAAGCTGCATTTGTAGGCCCACAAAGGCCAGTCTCTTGTCAGCAGATCCTGAGCCCCGTCTGAGAACCCTCTCAAAGACCACATCCTGCTCAGAGCCTACTGGCTCCAATCTGGATCTACGGTTCTGAACAGACTAACCTATGCTTCTATAAACCCAGCGCTGTTCCGAGGACCTGACTCTAGGTCCACTCAAGGTCTGCTCCAGTTCCAGGGGCAGTGACTGGGGTCTGTGAATTTCTGGGTAGAACAGTTGTTTTGTTTCCTTTTTGGGGCCATATTTCATGCCTTGGCGTTCAAAATGACCTTGCCAAAGGTTTGGAGTTTCCCAAACGGCCTGTACTATTCTCCTTTTTAAAATGTTTTACTGATGGGCTCCACGGACCAGAAGGTAAACTACAACAAATATTTTCAGTCTGTAACTAACGAATCAGAATGGTTCTCTTTCTAGCAGGCATTCATATTGCTTTTTCATTGACTGTTCAGATACATTTTTGTATATACTTAATGGGAAGATTTGTTAAGATTCATCTAAAAGCATCAAAGTTACAAGCATCGGAAAATGTGCTCTTCCCAGGCGGCATCCAACTTAACAATAACTGCATAGTTGCATCTTTAGATACATAAATGTCTACTTATCTATATGTATATTTGATATCTAAACCCCATCAAGCAATTTGAGTGTCTGAAGGTATGAAGCCTGATAATTCCCACGCCACCAAAAACTCAAATGTCCCATGAGAAACTCAAATGCTGCAATGAAAGTGCCCAAATTCTCATAGAACATACATTCTACATCACTCCAAGATACACAGAAGGATTATCAGATGGCTGGGGGGAAATAAAAGCAATTTCAACTGTGCCCTATTAGTAGCCCATCTTTTACACAATAAACAAATACAGACAACAAAAAACAGTAACCTGAGCATGTTATTGTGAGGAATGTGGAAAAGGAAATAATACATTGTGGATGAGTACTCACCTCCCACCAGTGAACTGCCAATGATGATGGCCAGGAGGCAAAGGATGGCACAGGAAGACTGAGACATCGCAAATATTCCCCTGAAGATATGTGACACAAGAAAAATGTCAACGAAATATTCCCAACACAATATTCTCGCTCTGCTCATTAATGTTGCATTGGAATTAAGGAAAAGGGAAGATGGTGACACATCACGTGTAATCCTGCTTTACTTCTTGGTGTGGGGCTATCTGGTATCAGGCACAGGACATGCGTGCAGGTCAATTCCACCTGAGGGCCTTCTTTATCTCTCACCACCTTTCAAGTTACTATCCCGGTGCAGGCTGCTTGAAAAAGCACCCAGTGCCCCCACTTGTGTTAAAGTTGACAAGAACCCTGCCAGAATTTAATAGAGACTCTGAAAGTCCCCCACATTGTCAAAGTTCACACATATATATATTTATATATGCAACTCATAATCACAGACGCTTTGTTCACCATTTTTCAAAGTAATACTTGTCTCAACTACAGTTGGGCATAACTTTTGTCATGCTTTTGTTCTCTTCAATACTTTCCTATGTACATAAATAATGCTCTCTTTTGAAGAGCTATAGTGAACAACGTCGGGAGGGGGTTTGTTAGATAGTATGCCAGGCCTGTGTAAGAGGTCAGCATCTAACGGAGTCATAGGAAAGGGGTAGACATAACTGTACTTGCACATCTGCAAAAGGACATTTAGCTAAGATTCAGAAGTAGGTTCAGGGCAGATTAAATACATCCTGAAGACCCGTGAGAGCGGGTCCAACATCCAGCAACATCCAGCTCCCAAACTTGGGCTTATCTTCAAAGGCTGAGCGGCCTGGTGGATCAATATTTGTTCTTTTATCTTTCTAGCCCCCACGCTCCCCTTGCCTCCTCTTCCCCATCTTCCTCCCTCCCACTCCTGCCGACCCCTCCCCTGATTGGTGCTTCATAGCAACAATGACTATCGTGTGCTGCTATGCAGACGCTCTCTCTGCCACGTGAAGAGCCATGAGAGCAGGTCCAACATCCAGCATCGTCCAATTCCCAAACTTGGGCTCATCTTCCCAGGGTGAGTGTCCAGGTGCGGCCATTTTTGTTCTTTGGCCTTTCTCGCCCACAAGCTCCCTGTGCCTCCTCTTCCCCAGCTCCCTCCCTCCAAAGTCCCTATTCCCAACCGCCACTCACATGATTGGTGCTTCATTGAGGAAGCAGCCTTCTTAACCAGGAGTCCCAGGGCAACCCTGCCCAGGCAGCTGGCTAAGGGCCAAAGGTAAAGTGCAGCTCCCTTGGGCAGCTCCCATTGCCTGTTTGCCTGTTTCAGTGGGTGCCGTCTACTGCTACACAGAGGTAAGGTTGCAGGAATTGGGAGCAAAGCCAGTGCTGCGCTTCCTAAATCCTGCCACTGCCTTATTACTCTATCACTATCATGCAATTGTTACCACTGTTTGAAATCTCGCTGTGCTCCAGAGCTAGCCAACGTATTGCATTTAGTTGGATATTGGGGATAGCCATATGTTATGGAGTTTTACAAAAGTCCACCTGCAGTAGGACTTGTCGGTCAAGTGGCACAGCGAGTAGAGCACTCGCTTTGACATCCGTGCAGAGCTTGCTAATAAATGAGCACCACACACCGTGGGTAATAGTAAGCAGCGCTCAGATACCTGAGGGTTCGTAGCGCTATATAAATGCCAAATTATTATTTATTATTATTAGAAGACTCACTCTTAGGTGTACAAAGTTCCTATCAAAACGGTTTTGTAGCTATGGTCAAGGAGCCAGGAGGGAGAAGGGCTGATGGTAAGTACAAAGCCCTCAGAGCACACTCACAGTCAAGGAAACACTTACACGCTGTAGTTATACAAAAAATATGCACAATACTAGACTTTAGATAAGTAAAACAGTTATACATATATACATTAGGATGTTTGCATTCAATTCTTAGTTTCACTAGTAGACCTTAGGTGGAACACAGGTAAGTCATCAGAGTAGCTTATTGCTAGAAAATCATATCAATCTATATTCAATGCAATAGCAGATCAACACTGGTAATACTTATAAGAAGCCTATGCTTAGGTAGTCCAACCCTATCTGGAAATGAAAGTCTCAGAGTCAGTGGGGCACTGGGGGATCAGGGGGCATGGACGGAAGAACAAAGGAAGGCAGATGCTGTAAAAGTTAAAATGTTCAGAAGATTCTTCTACGTTGCAGATAAGTAAATCTGTTGGTAAACAAAGGTTTCAGGGAGGTTAGGTAGACCCCCAGAAGGATTGTAGCCCCAAGGACCGATGTCCTAAGGCTAGGGAGAACACAATTGGGTTATCCAGCCCAACGTGTCTCAAGAAGCTCAGGAGGAGCACAGAACAACAGAACAAGCACCCAGCGAAATACCTAGGAGTGGGACAGTACCTTAGTGAAGAGGAAAGTGATATCAACGGCGGGTCCCCAAGGTGAGGTGATAGCAGGCCCCGGTTCAAATTTCTTGACTGAGTGGCTGAAGAAGGAACTTTTCGTGGGAGAAGACGGCCATCCTCCAGCGATGGGATGCCCAGCTGGCGATCTTGACGATACTGGCTTGTTGTGCCTCGACACAGGCTTCGGGTCAGCGATGGTTGTCACACGGCAGGCTTCCCTCCGTTTCTCAGTCTCCGACTCGGTTGAGAAGACATCTAGGAGTGGGAAAGAGTCCCTGCAGGCCCACAAGGATACCCATAAGGTTCCAGTTGAAAAAGCAATTCACAAGATGATGCAGAGAAAAATGGCTCAGGTTCCCTGAAATTGAGATATTGCAGCCCAGGACAGTATCAGCTCTTCCTGGAATGGCTCAAATTACAGTTGGTCTCGAGACTAGTTGGGCCCATCAGTCCAAGGAAGGAAGTCATCCGGACTGGCACTTCACCGTCAAGCAGAAGATGAGATTGGAGCAACAGCGGTTACTCAGCAGGCACTGGCAGTCGCATGGGTGGCTGCAGATGTCCTTTTCCTTCTTCTTCTTTGGTTTCTTCATTCCAGTGGTTGACTCTGTGTTTCAGCACCAGGACCCTCGCCTTTTATGCAGGAATCTGGGTGGTTCTACCCATCACCAGGAATTCATTCATTTAGGCAAGGGGGCTGGCTTGTCCACAAAGGACAGCCAACCTCCCGGTTTTAACTGATTCCAGGCAGACACACTGCAGGTCAAAGACCAGGGGAGCTTCGGTGTCCTCCCCCACTTCCTGTCCTTTCAGGCACTCAGAGACTCACAAGGAAGCCCGCCAAAGACAAAAGAGCTAGCAGGTAGGGAGAGGAAGGTTCAAGAAAGGACAAGTCCTCATGAGATGGCGAAAAGAAAGTACAGCCATCGTTTTAGGTCAATGGTGACCCATGTGTGACTTACTGCAGCTGTCTCAGCAGCCTGCGTGGAAAGTAGCTGAAAAGTCAGTAAAAAATATCCACTGCCACCAGCCATTCAAATGAACGTGTCACTGTAACTAGAAAGTTACAGGAGAAGTGAAAGAAGGGATACATTGTCTCCCCTCAGCACTCCAGATAAGGTGGGGAGTGCTGATCCCACAAAATAAAAGTCAGGTAGGATAAAATGGGTCCCCCTGTCCTTAGTAACATCTGTTATCACAAGGAAAAGAAAAAGGGCAGCACAAGGATCTCCCAGCAACACTGCACAGAAAGTGCAGTGTGCTGCAATAATACATTGTAGTTGCCCAAAAAAGTTGGAGGAAAGCATAACTCCAAAAAGACATGACAAAAAGGTTTAAAAAAATAGGTTCCCAAAAGTAGAACAAAGGAATCAGTGAGTGTGAAGAAAAGGTTTCCACTCACTCAGGAGAACTGGTAAAAATATCCAAGAGTCCAGCA
This sequence comes from Ambystoma mexicanum, assembly GCF_040938575.1. Classification (NCBI taxonomy): domain Eukaryota; kingdom Metazoa; phylum Chordata; class Amphibia; order Caudata; family Ambystomatidae; genus Ambystoma; species Ambystoma mexicanum. The sequence continues at coordinate 969,206,368 of NC_090936.1, read as the reverse complement.
AAAAAGTTCTGGGGGACTCACACAGTGGGAAGAATTATAATCAAAAATGAAATTCGACTCTAACACCAATGTATTGCATCTTGACGAAATTCTTGAGAGTAGCCAATGTATTGCATTTAGATGACTTTTGAAGGTAGCCAATATATTGCATTTCGATCAATTTTGGGGGCAGCAATTGTATTGCATTGAGGGCAGCCAATGTATTGCATTTAGATTCATTTTTGAGGAGAGCTAACGCATAGCATTCAGATGAATTTTGAGGGTAGCCAATGTAGTGCATGAGGGTAGCCAATTTAAATACATTATTTAGGGCAGCAAATGTATTGCATCTAGATGCATTTTTGAGGGCAGCCAATGTATTGCATCTAGATGCATTTTTGAGGGTAGCCAATGTATTGCATTTAGGTGAATTTAGAGTGAAGCCATTGTATTTGCAACTAGATTAATTTTTGAGAGTAGGCAAAACTGTATTATACTAGTTGCATTCATATGGCCAATGCCCAGAGTTAGTCGAGCTTTGATTTCAGCCCCTTCTAACTCCAGCTGCATCTACTCATCCAGAAACCAGCCAAGATACACGGGTATGCATCCCACTCCATACTTATGAATACCAGCTCAAGGCACGGCCACCCACCTGCATGCATCTGCCATCATGCACAACTCTGAGACACATTGCACAACACCTCTGCCATTAGAATGCAGCTATTCCTAACTATACAAAATAGGTCTAGCTGGACACGTAATGTTTCTGCTACGCTCACATAATCGCCAGACTGCCCCTCGGACCCATCCACATGCCTGCTCGACATGGGTGACTAGCAGGCAGGTGGCCACCCCTACCTACCTTTGTATTGGCTAAATTGCACAAGCACATTCTATAACTCTCTGATGAATTTCCCATACTTGGACTTCTGTCCCCCAGGGGCATTCAACCTACAGCACTTTGGGGCCATAACAATGGTGAAAGGCGCTATACAAATGACAATTACAATACATTACATGTGTGGGAGATGTGTACAGAGCAACAGCTGGCCATCTTAATAGAGAAGGCAACTCCTTATTAAAGGTCCCCTGTTTAGCATGCGATGTGGGGTCTGATTAGAGGGTTGTGGCCACCGCTTTTCCAATCTCACTTTTTCTTTTTGCAAATACTTTTGTCCATTCAGTCTTTGTCACTGTCCTCCATTGTCTGACTCCCTCCAGAGGTTTTCAGGACCCTGGTGGACCACCGGTCCCTTCAGAGTCGCACAGTCATTTGCGATCCTAACCGGAGGGGGCCAGGGCCTCCCCAAAGCGAAACCTCAAGGGTTATGCCATGTGCTCCATTATCTTTACCTACAGGGCAGCTGGATCACTTCTGTGTGTGGGCTTAAATCATGTCTGGCATGTAAATTCCCACAACCAGGGCTAGCAATCACTCCCAACTTGCCACAGGGTCAGCGGGAGGACTGTCGTATATGTGCTGCATGTCCTCACTGCTCGCTCCTACTGAAAGCATGGCGGAGGCTGTCTGATGCATTTATTTATTTATATGCATTTCTTATAGCGCTTCTTGCGCATGGGCCTCAAAGCGCACATGAGCATGGTACCTGAGCAAACATCTCCCCGGGAGTATGCATTCTGATTTTGCCCAGCAAGTAGCTGGTTAGAGATGCACATGTCACTAAAGTGGGCCTGGGTCTTATCTAGTGTCTACAGAGAACCAGAAGATAGGAGCAGAGGTTGATGAAAGAAATGCGAAGAACGAGCAGTGAATATTACGGGTCTGGCGGCAATCCGCCGTGAGGCCTACAGGTGATTTGGCGCGTTATCAAGATTAAAAATAAATAACCCCACAATCCGCATGGTCCCAACAGAAGTGATGAAAGTCAACGCCCAGCAGCCGGCCCTGAACCGGATCATTAACAGGTGGCGAGTGAGCGAGGTGGCGCCCACATAATAGTACATCTTGTCTGTTAATCAACGCTCACAAATGCCAGGAGCGTGATAAAAGCAGCCCACGCCCACTCACAGGCAGATAAAACGCCCAGCCCTAGCCCATCTCTGAGCCCTGAAGAACCAATCCTCACCAGATAAGAAAGGTGAATACCGGCCCAGTCGCTGCAGTGAGATTCCGAGCGACACTGAACACATCTCTCCCAGCTGTCTCTAGCCTTTCAATGGGACACTGGCATGAATTGTGTTATTCAAAAACATCAAGTAATTACCCGCGGCGCCTTGGAAAACGAGTAGCCCCATAAATGAGCCCTTTAGATGGCTCCTGGGTGCAGCCATTTTCCACACTGCCCCGGGTGGTGCCATGGCTCGGTAATAAGGTATTAGTATTAGACATGACTGATCACTGCAGGACACATTCTACAACAAAGAGATGGAACGGTGCACTTGCAATGTATAACTTAGCTGCATGAAATATTTTCAATACTTGACACACTTTTCATCTTGTTTTCCTCTTCCCAGATTTCCATTTTCTTCTGTTATTTTTTATGTTTTTATTTCTATTTCATTATTTTGTTCTTTTTTCTTCACTTATTTTCTTCTACTTTCTTTTCATAGATCCCTCTTTTTCCTCGCTTCATTTGTTTATTTCAAGGTCATTCCAAGTTCTCTCTGGCTTTCATTCTTGCTCTTTCTTTCTTTCTTTCTTTCTTTCTTTCTTTCTTTCTTTCTTTCTTTCTTTCTTTCTTTCTTTCTTTCTTTCTTTCTTTCTTTCTTTCTTTCTCTTTCCATCTCTTTCCGTTTCTGTCCTTTCATTAGGTTCATTTTCTTCCTGGCTCTTCTTCTCATTCCATATTTCAATGGGCCTCATTACGGGTCCGGCGGTAACCCTGCCGGTGCTACCGGCTTGACGCCAGACCTGTAATATTTTACTGGTGCCTGACTTCCCGGTGCCACCGACTAATTACGAGTCTGGCGGCCAGGGAACTCAGGCACTGGCAAATTGTTAATCCCCATTCCCATGGAGACACGAAGCACCAGCACCATTGCTAACGGCGCTGGTGCTTCCGTGACGGGTCTGCCTACCGTGGCCGTGGCACCCAGCAGGGTCTTTGTTCTTTCTTCTTTTCCTTTTTTCTTCTCTCATTCCTATCTCTCTCATTCCATATTTTGTTCAATATTTAGTTTTTTCATTCCATCATTATTTCTTTTCTTCGATACTTATTTCACTCTATCTATAATTCCATTTACTCTTTCATTCTTTTCTTTGTTCCTTCTGATTTCTTCTTTCCATCTATAGTTCATCCTTCTTCTTTCTGCTTTCCTTCATTCATACTCCTTTCCTATTTTCCATCCTTCTTCCCCCTTTCTTCTTCACTTATTTTCTAAGTTCTATCTTTCCTTCTCGTACACCTTTGACTTTTCTGTTTTTCTCTTCTCCTTTCCAACTTTCCACCTCGTTCCGTCGTTTTCATTCCTTATTTTCATCAATTCTTTCCTTTTATTCTTTCTTTCCTTTGTATTCCTTCTTTTATTTTTTCCTTCTATATTTCGTTTTTTTCTTCATTTCTTCTTTCATTAATTCCATTTCATCTTTACTTCTGTTTTTCATCCCTACTTTCTTTCCTTTCCTTCTTTAAATCCGTCATCCCTTCTTTCACTCCTTACTTCCATAGTTCTTTCACCCTTTCCTTTATTACATTTTTTCCTAAATTCCAGCTTTCTTTTGTTCCTTCTTGCCATCTTTCTTTTCTTCTTCCTTCTTTCGTTCCTTCTTATCCTTATCTTCTTCATTCCTTCTTTCGGTACCACTTCCCTTATTTCTTTCCCCCTTCACTTTTCTTTCTTTCTTTCTTTCTTTCTTTCTTTCTTTCTTTCTTTCTTTCTTTCTTTCTTTCTTTCTTTCTTTCTTTCTTTCTTTCTTTCTTTCTTTCTTTCTTTTTTTTCTTTCCGTTCTTCTTTTCTTCCAGGTATTCATCCTCTAGCTTTCTTTATTTCCTTCCCATATATCAATTGTATTTCTTTTCTTCCTCCCATCCATCCATCTAGTTATTTCTGTTTGTTTTTCTTTAACTTTTTTATTTAATTCCATCTATCCATTTTGCTTTTTCATTTGTCTCTCCATTTTCTTTCTTTCCTTCTTTCTATCTTTCTTTCTCTCATTCATTTTCTTTTTCATATTTTCTCATTCTGTCTTTCCTTCTTTCTTTCTCTCTTTAGTTTATTTTCTGCTTCTCTCTTTTTCTTTTTTACTCTCTTTTTCATTTCCTCTCATTCTTTATTTCATGGCTTTGCTTTTTTTCCTTCTTTCTTTCATTGTCATTTTCTCTTTCCTGCTTTCCTTTCTTCTTTCAACTTATAAACAACACTTGTAGGAAGCATTACAAATATGCTTAAATCAAATTGAAATCGTTGTCAATCTTATTTCCCCCTTCCTAAGATTGGCACCAGAGACTGTCCACGCTTCTGGACACCCTGTAATAAGATGAAGGTTGGATGAATAGCATCTGAAAGAAGCCTTATGACGGACACCATGGTTCAGACTGAAATAAAAGCCTTTCCTAGTAGGTAGCACAGCTGTTTTTATCCAGCCTCAGTGGATGGACATGTGCTCTCTCTGTTTGTTGTGGTAGGCTAGGTGCTACAGTAAACCAGCATACACTAGCACTGCTGTCTGATCAGGATGTTTTGTGATACAGAGTTATTAGGTTGGTCAGTGTTTATTTTATTTTTGAAAGTACAAAGATTTTGGTTTGATTTTCAGATCTTGTAAGGCACGGTTCCTCATTATGGACCGCAACGTATTAACTCTAGCTAAAAACATTGTGAAGAATCACGAGAGTTCTCGTCTTAAACACCTGAGGTCCTCAAGGTAAGCAGCCAGGTAAGGCATCCTCCACTAGAAAGTTGCACAGATTACAGCAACTGGAAAAAAGGTTAGCATGGTGGAGCCTGAGTTATCAGGTGAACAAAATGAATGAAAGGAGGAATGAGAGAAGGAGGAAAGATGGAATGGAGAAAAAAGAAACAAAGGGAGGGTCAACGAAATCAAAGAACAATAGAAGTAAGGAATGACAGACAAAAAGAGAAAAACAAAGAAATAAGAAGGGTGGCGGAGGGAAATAAAAGATGGAAGAATAAGAAAAGAAGAACATGGAGAAGTCTGAAAGAAGGAAAAAAATAAAGATGGAGTGAATGAAAGAAGGGAGTACAGGCAGAAAGATAAAATAACAAATATTAATGAAACAAAGGAAAGGCGAAAACAAAGAAAGCTAGAACAAACAAAAGAAGATAGAGCATATGGAAGGAAAGATAGAGAAAGAATGAAGGAAGGAGCACACGAGAAGAGGAAGGGAGGAGAGATGAAATTAAAGAAAGTAGGAGTGAAGGAAAGGAAAGAAGAATAAATGAAAGAGAAACACAGGAAGATGGAATGAAGGAAAACAGTAAATAAAGAAAGGTCCAAAGAATAGTAGAAAGAAGGAGGATATGAACAAAGTAAGAAAGATACATATATAGATGGAATAAAGAAAATAAATAAATGAATCATGTAAGAAAGGTGGAAGGAAGGAAAAATAGAATAAAAGATGCAATTTACGGCTCTTGCACGACAGTCAAAAACAGTTGGGCTAAGCTATTGTCCTGGTCTGTAAGGAGGGATCTTTATTTATGCCTCTATCCCTTCCCTCTGTACTAAAAGAACTCTCCTTCTCAATCTCCTTTCCTCTCCATGAGTCGCACACTTTTTCTACTTCACTTTCCTTATGACACCAACTTCCATTCGCTTTTGCTTTAAACCTCACTATCCCTATTCCTTTTGTCGCCCTATCACTGTCCTGCTGCTGTATTATATCTTTCTCTTCACCACTTTATCACTCCATCTAGCTGCATCCTGTGTATCATACAAAATCCTTCTCTCTCTCTCTGCTGTCTGTTTCGCTCTCTCTCATCCTTTCATTCTCAGTCTCACTCCACGTGCCTATCTCTCTGCGAGGAAGATTTGCATTGTCAGAAGCATGTTTACTAGAGCTACCCCAGCTGCTGCTGACAGCAGCATGACCAGAGAGAAAACACAGGCGTATTGCAGAAAGAAGGGGGGCTGTGCTTTTATGGTTACAAGTAGAATGACAAACATTGTCATTGCTTGTGTCCTGCAAGAATGGCCCTAAATCATTGAAGGTGCATTGCCTGTAGCGGGGAGAGTGGGGAGAGGTGGAGGTGGATAGCCTCTGCAGGGGGCAATGGCATTTTGACATGCCTTGCAAGGGACTAGAGGACCAGGTTGCAGGATTTGCAACTACATTTGTTATTTCGAATTTATTGTAAAGCATTAGTTTCAGTGCACACTGTAACAAACGTTTGGTTTCAGCAATTCTACCAACCAACCAGTGGCCAGTACTCACAATGAAACATTCTCAAAGTGCTCACAGGAGGAACTGACCATTTCTTTTAAATATGGGCATTGCCTTTTGCAGGCAGGAAGGCAAATTGGAGAACTAAAATGTGTATTTTCCAAAAAATAAACAATTAAAAAAGGAAAATATTTAATTGTACTAATATTGTAAACTGGCACTTTTTAAAATTGCACAATGTTCATTTATAAAGAACACTTCCAGTACATACTGTAGTCATAAAAATAATGTTTCACTTGTCTTACTGAGAAGAGAATATTACCCAAACCTAGTAAACGGTTGTATGAATTATTTCCTGACAGGAAGTTATCATTTCAAGATTGGCATTCAGTACACTCCTTTGTACTCATTTGAAATACCTGTGTGAGAACTGGCAAGGGGGCAGATAATATGAGGGTGCCGGGATGCTTTGTATAAAACGGGAGACCATTTTGGGAACTTAAAGATGAGCACAGATTTTCCTATTTGACAGACATACATATGATAAAAAGGATTGTTTGTTGGAGTCAGCAAGAACATAATACACATGGGTTTTCATTGTTCATAACACTCACCTAACATTAAAGTGCTTTTAACCATGACCCATGTATGCTCATTTGGACAATATTGGGAGGTGGGTGTGAAGGTAAATGGCTGGAACATCTTCTTCTGTTCTGTCAATGAAGGCAGAATTTTGGAAGAGGAGGAGAGTCTGGGATTCAGGCTAATTCTGGGTATGCGAATGCCCACCCTCAATACACAGACATCCTTAGACAATGGCATTTTCTGTATATATATGAACTGTATTTATCTACTGTAATGTATACATCATCAGTGGATACACATATTTATACGGTCAGTCTTACAGTCATTTGTGCCTAACCTGTGCCTGTCTCACAGTTGTTAGCTCCTGGATGCGGGTTAACTAGGTGAACAAGGGTATGACTGAAAACTTGGTTTATGGAAGATATCCACCATGCTGGCGGCACCACATGTGCAAGGTAACTAAACTTCACCAGGATCTGTGGTGAGCGCTCTTTCCTCCTACAGGATAACACAGTTATAAAAAAGCTTTCTTCTCCATCTAAAGGTTATGCAATAAGTGCTCCCTCAGCCTCTATCCTCTGTGTATGTTGACTGATTGCTTAGACAGGAGGTCAGGTGGGCACAGACCTTAAGCATACACAAGAAAAACAAACAAGAGAAATCAGAAGAGCTGTTCCATAGAAATACTCTGCTCCATCAGTTTCCCCATGCTGGGAATCCACAGCCGCCTCGGCCCATATAGCAATTCTAATATGGGCAGAGGGGGCATGGAAGCCCTTAGGGATCTGTAACAATGGCGTCTGACATGCTTGTACATTGTGGCCTTTTAATTATAGACACAGCAAGAGAGGTAATTGAAAAGATATCCCTTGATCTACAAACATTAGAGGAAGAAATCAAGAAATTAGTTCAATTAGAACTATATTAGGAAAGGATGGATGAATTAGTGAATTTAAAGAAGATCTAACTGAAGAAGGAATAAGAAGGATGAAGAAAGATGTCAACAACTTTACTCACGAAAAAGCCTTTAGATACACTCAAGAAAACCACAACCCAAAAATAACAGGAAGAAACCTCACAAAACTACAAACAAAGAAATTAGAAACGTTGATTAAGGTTGATAGGAACCTCGTTCAGTTCAAACAAAGGTAGCAACAACAAAGACACGGGACCCATTAGAAGAGGTAACAATATGGATCACCCATCTGGGAGAAGAAACCCCAGAGGTAGAAAAGGGAGAAATAGACGTGGCATTAACAGACGAGGATATAATGGACAACATTTTTTAAAGAGGAACCCACAAGATTGGGACATGGAACCGAGGACCACTCGAAGCATGAGAGCATTGTGGTAAAGTTATCAACGCTTACTCTGCCATTTCGACTTCAGACAAGAATTCTCAGAATGTATGCGAAAGATTCATCTCAAACAATTTTCTGCAGGCAAAGAATTTGAAAATGATGAAGAAGATAGTGGTTTATGTAACAAATCTAGTTTTACACCACTGGTGCAAGCTCAAAGCGCTGAGGCAAAAGTTTTTGAAGGTAGAGTTTTAAGCAATCTAGAAAAACTGGAAAATAAAAGTAAAACTGAAAGAGGGTTCCAAAACACCAGTAAAACTGAAGAAGCTATGCTAAAATTCACAAACTAGAAAAAGTGCTAAGCCAGAAAACAGAAAAAGCCCAACAAAGAGCATGGATCTCGAAAAAAGGAAGCTGATTTTCTACAAATGGAAAAACCAAGAATGCCTCAATTATATACTCTTCCAGAAATACATAAGACCTTGACAAAACCACCTGGACGACCTATAGTCTCTGGTTTAGACCCAGTGCTAGAACCCCTGTCAACATTTGCAGATATATATCTGCAACCCGTGGTCAAGAAAATGACATTGTACATCCTCTGGAAAATAATGGAAAACAGGAAACACACTGTGAAAAGACCCCTAATAGCATTCAAAAGGAGCAAGAGCATTAAAGATCAAGTAAGGCCAAATAACATCAATTTCCAAATGAAAAGACAGCCAACCCTCATTGAAAATTGGAGACTACAACGCCCCAAAGGACATACCCTGTGTGGTAACTGTACTAGATGTAGTCAAACAAGCAGAAGCACAGAAGTAGATTTAGGTCTACAAAGACCTTGGAAATAACAAACACTCATGAATTTCAATTCCAAAATGGTAGTGTATGCCATTTGCTGTCCGTGTGCAAACTATACATTGGCAAAACAGAAAGGAAAATAAAAACGTGCATTACAGAACATAAGAGTTGTATAAAAAAACAGAATACATACAGCACTGTTAGTGAGCCATTTAATTGAATTGATACACAAAGCAGAAGAACTGAAATGGACCATAATATACCAGATAAAATAAGGAAATTACATGAATATTGACAAAAGAAAATGAATACAAAAAGAAAAAGAATCCATTTTCCTAACTAATAGCACAGTGAAAGGATTGAATGAACAGATCGAGTAACTAATGCCTAGCAAAACAATATATACCTTATCAGTTCGATGAGGGACTCGAACGGAGGGGAGAGCAGCGGTTGCATTTGAGTGGTGGCCCACGCATCGTGTGCAACCGTAGGAATTTGCAGTTTGTAAAACAATAGATACATCAAGAGGGGGGCTAGTTAATGGAATAAAGCCATACAAGCATGAGTGAAGAAACCATAACACTCCGTCTCCATGGCAATGCGCATAAACCAGGAACACGATAATTCGAGAAAAGCACCTAAGAACGTGCTAAACAAATGCAGTTACTGCAGGAACAGCTTGGCACTGAGAGGACCCGCAGTGCTGTAACACGAAGCGACTGAACGAGGAGCATTAATACACAGGTAAGCAATACACCCCGAAAATCTAGTAGAGATAAACTGAGCAGGACCAGTGTTAGTGCATATATGATTGAAAAGAAAACATATCTAGTAAAAAAACCTGTCCGGTTTTCTGGTTTTGTTTTTTCCCCCAGATCACGGCGCTGACCTACACAGTAAATGGGTGAATAAATGTTGGGGCAAAAAATGAGAGATTAAACAACAGTCTAGTTTCGATGCTAACGACCACCGTAGAAATGGTGAGTCTGAAAGGAATACTGTAATTTTAAAAATGGTGGATAATGCAGAAACTGACGAACATCAGGAAGATAAATACACCATATAATGAGATGTCCTCCTTTCTTACGTCATCATCTCTTTGTATAATGATGACATTGAAGAGCGGACATAAACTTTCATCGCCCAATTAAAATAAAACCCAGACTGAGTAGATGAAAAATAAGGATTAACAGAATAAGGGAGAAAAAAGCAGCCGAAATACATTACAATGTATGCAGCTGCCAAGAGTTGGTCAGTGTAAGTACTTTTGTGTTTCACATCATGTCAAAATAAAAAAGGGAATTAACCTCCGACTACTAAATTATAGTAGTAACTGGTACAATTAAATTGTACCTAATTGAACAGTCAAAATAAAACCGTTTAAATATGTCGTTACAGGTAAACACGGGTTGATAAACTGTGTAGAAGAAGAATCATTAAAAAAAAGAAGTTCAGAAGATTAGATGCATGCAAAAACTAGAAAACAAATGGCAAATTCAACAGAGCAAAACAATTGAAAAACTGGGCTTGTGGAGAAACGGTGTAGTGCGCACCTGAAGAATTTCCTGATTAATACGTTTTAGTGAATTGAGAGTAGGAATGAAACATGTTGGGTAGAAAGGCACGAATGCAAGGAGTGCAGAACAGTCTTAATAACTGTACAAATATGTTCTACGGAATGAGAATAGTATTTTTAAAATAAGCTGAGAAAAATGTCTTAAATGCACTAGAGAGTGAAAATCCACTTAACCATTTTAATGTGGTAAATATGTAAATTGTACTCATGCAAATATTTATTGAAATAATTAAAATATTTTTCTACAAAAATACTGTATAGCCAATTTGTTTAAACCCAGTAGAAACGCATGCCACAGTATTGTTTATTTATCCTGTGAAATAGGGATTTGAAACTAGTCAATCGAGTGCAAACCTTAAACGACATGGGACCACCCAAACAAATTTGAGAAATGTGGGTTCCCATGCCTCCATCTTCTCCAAGCAGCCGATGACGGTAATATGTGGGCATGAGTGAAAGGGGGGATTCTACTAGGAACTGTGGGTTGCTGCGCCTAATCGTTGTTACTAATCCTGATTTCACCGGCAGCCTGTAGGTAGAAACTGGAGGGCCCGTGCTTGGGATGCCCAAAGTGTGTGTCCTGGTAGCTTGGTGTTAATTTCTACTTCATTGGCGCTGATGTTGTGAATATAGAAGCTTATCCCCACTCAGCCGAGTAAGTCGGTAGAATCCACAAAATTCATTGTTTATCATTCATTTTTATTGGCTTTTGTCTTTTTCTTGATAAGTTGCTCAACTGTCCTCTGTGCAGTTAAATGTCAAGGTGTGTTAACATTGTTTTACATGTGGTGCTGACAGGTGTTTCGACTGTAAAGGTCTTTATTAAGGCTGGTTGGTGTAAGTCCTTAGTTAGGTTGGGGTTTGGAGCGAAGAGCGATCTCTTGGTGCACAATGATGTCCTTAGGTGCTTAGGGAGCGGAGGTTTTAAGTCAGGGCTCCTTGTAGTCATCACAGGTTGGTGCCTGTTGTCTGATGTACGCGGCGTACACTTTCTTGTTGGATCAGTAAAATGTGGGCATGGACTCGGCTGCGGAAACTAAAGTAGTGAAGGTTGGGCTCAGCATGATCCTGTCATAAATACTGCTTAGAGAATAAAAGTATTGTGATACACTAACAATTGATGCACACGTAGGATAAACACTGTGATGAACTTTCGCAGCATAAATACTGCAAAGTAATTTTGCATATAAAGAGCATTTACACACAAAAGTGTGAAAAGTTTGTGTAGAAGAGCCACCTTGAAATATGTTTGTTTGTCTGGCTGCTCATAGGGAAGCTTATGGAATTTTCCATAGCCCTTGCTAATTTCATTAATGCCTATCTCAGTAGAGTCACCAATTTTCCATAGCCCTTGCTAATTTCACCAATGCCTACCCCAGTAGAGTCACCCTTGTCTCTTGGATAGAGTCACAGTCCTGTGAAGCCACATGGGGGTTCATTGCTAATGTGTACTAGTGACTGGGCTCAAAGTGACCACTGTTGCCCAACCCATTCTAGAATATCAGTCTGAAAAGAACAGGGAAATGTCTCAGACATTTTATGTGGCAGAACATTAACTCGAACCTCATGCACTACTCTGACATCTTCTTAAAATCCTTCCCACGCCATAAATCCTCCTGGCTGTGAGAGACTTTTTCTCAATTTACTAACTCCAGTGTCTCTATGTGCTCATCCATTACCAGCTCAAACTGCGTTCAGACCGCCACACCAAACTGGCGGTGTTATCGGTACTCCTTCAGGCACCCTCCAGGCAAAAAGATGTCCCTGAAGAGTATCCTAAATTGCACTCCCCTGTCAGCAAAACCACTCGTTGAATCCACCATGTGCCCTTCATACCATAAGATCAACATCCAACTGTGTCTCCAACATCAACAATCTGCCTATCCCTCATTCATCCCCTGTTGTATCATTTATGGAAAGCTAGTTGACCTATTAAGTACCCACCATCTACACCGGTACCCAAATGGCTCAGATATAGTTTGACAGAACTGCCTGAATTAAAGTTTCTATGTGATATCATCAAGAGTTGTTTATAGGACATTTTGCCGCAAATGTATGCGGGGGGAGAACCCCCACGCCCCACAGTCTCCGCAAACCTTTGCTACCATTTTATTACCCTAACCCACCCCCCACACACATTTGCAGCAAAATTCGATGGAAAAACAAATTTGATTAATTCTCCCACGATGGAATATCCAGCGTTGGAACCTCAATATCCTGATTAAAAGAGCCTAATTGCTGGCATGGCACTTCGAAACAGATGTACAATGTAAGAAATGATCACTGTCACATTTCTCTTATTTGACTACTTAGCCAAACATTTTATACTTAACAAGAATAGTCCTTTGTGTGTTCATTTGATAACCACGTCGAGGGTACTACCAACATTCATTGACATACTCACTACCCTCAAAGTCTTCTACAACTATTCTTCAACAATCAGTAGCTGAAGACATCAACCTCTGGTTAGAATGCACATTACTTCCATGCCAAAGGGCCAACAATGCAATACCACACTGGATATCTTTAGGTTTGAAATGCCATCACCCATGAAGCTGTCAACGACATTACTGCTTTTCTACAGAAACAGCTGTTGCCACGTCCATATGATTGCTGCCCAAAGACTATTCCCTCATGTCCTTCTACCAGACTAAGATATCCCACCAGTTTCCAGTGATAAACTATACTGCTGGCTGCATAACAACCTTTCATCTATCCTACCTTTTCATACAAAAGATAACCTCAATATTTCCATATTGGCTTCTCCCACTTCCTCCACAGACCCTCTCCACCCCTATTCTCTTCACTAAGTGGCAACTCCCTAAGCACCTTCAGCACAATTCTTCCAGCTCAAAGGACCAAGGCCGCTGGGACAAGAAGCAACATTCATATTATTTATTTATTTATTGCATTTATTGACTGCACCCAAACCTGTAAGTATCACGGCCCTGGTACAACTTGGTGAACAGGGAAAACAAGCACAGTACAGGACAGAGTAAGAGAAAGGTAACAAGGTGCAAAATCAAAATAATAGTACAAGGTCCGTCAAGGAGGGCAGAGATCAGGGAGGTCACTGAGTGTCAGATTAGTCGTATTTGTCAGATAGCCAGGTTTTTAGATTTTTCTAAAGTTAGGGAGGATGGTTCTTCTTGCATATGGGTGGAGGGCATTCCATAGAGTGGGGCGATGACCGTGAACCTGGGGATGGCAACAGTGACATTGGTTGAGGAGCGGAGGCTGTGAAGTTTAGGTCTTTTGGAAATGCTATTTTTGAGAAAGGTGGGTGGGGTATTGTGGACACATGTGTCTTAACGACAGGATATTGAACTCAATGAAAGCTCTAATTGGCAACCAATGGGCCTCCCGTCTGACATGAGGGGTGTGGTCCGAGCATTTTAAGCCCCAGACGGCCCAGGGAGCTTTGTTTTGAATAAAAACTGCAGTTTTAAAATGTTTTTGGTTGATGTGCCTGCAAGAAGGGCATTGCAATAATCCAATGTGCTCCCTATGATGGCTCTGGCAAGGGTGAGGCAGTTGTCTGTGGATAAATATTTCCTGCTGAGTTTGATGAGCTTGGTAGTATAAGCTGTTGCGGACGTGAGGGCTTTAATATGTGTGTGCATGGTTAGTTCGGAGTCTAGGTGGATGCCTAGGATTTGCACATGGCTTCTCATGCTAGTGGGGTTGCCATCTATGGAGAAGGATGCAAACGTGGGTCCAGGCGTTTGAGGCGGTATGGGGAGCCCACTATGAGGAGCTCAGTTCTGTTGTCATTAAGGCATAGATGGTGCTCTGCCATCCTGGCCTTAAAGATGTTGTAGACTCAGTTGATATGGTGGAGTCGGTGGCGTGTTTGCCAGTGAGCTTTAGCAGGATTTGAGTGTTGTCTGCAAAGTTTGTGTAGAGGATTCCCAGGTTGTCCAGGTGGTTAAATATGGGTTTTATGTACATGTTGTACAAGGTGGGCGAGATACAGGAGCACTGAGGAATACCATAGGGAACAGGAATGGGATCAGCCGCTTCTGAACCAGTGAAGACCATGGAAAATCACTTGCAGAGAAAGGATTTGATATTGCTGGAGGCTTCTGTCAATACCATTGAGCTAGATCTTAAGGAGGGCCACTTCAGTGCTATGACTTGGTCTGATGCCAGATTGGTGGGAGCACAATAAGCAATTATTTTCGAGTTAAGGTTGGAGTTGGGTTTATGCCGTGCGGCCTAGAATTCTGAGGAGGTAGGGTACCATGGTGATAGGGTGGTAGTTGGTGGGGAGGCAGGGTCCAAGGGAGATTTTCTTGAGTACGGGGTGACCCATGCTTCCATGCTGGCCAGGCAACGGTACAAGGGTCAAAGGAGGCATTTATGAATTTGGAGATGATGGGTGCCAGGGGCTCAGCACACATTTTGATGATTTTGGAAGAGCAGAGGTCGCCCTTGCAATTGGAAGGTTTAAGGTGTTGGATGATGCAATGGACATTAGAAGGAGAAACGTTGGTGAAGTGGAACGGGGGTGCGGCAGAGGGCAGGAGTTCTGCTGGGAGAGAGTGGGGGTGACTTTAGCCGATAGCAGAATTTTCTTAAGGATGGTTTTGTTTCTCAGTTTGGTGGTTTTGTCAGCCAGTGCTGACTGGACATTGGTGCACCAGATTGTGTCCTTAGGGAAGCTGGCATTCGAGGGTGCTGGGGCTTCAATTTCCTAGAAGATTTTAAAAAGCTCCTTGGTGTTGGAGCTGGCCTCACAGATTCTGGTATTGTAGATAGAGGATTTAGTGGATTTGATGGCAGCTTTGTAGGTTCTAGTTGCAGTGAGGGAGGCTTCTTTGTGATTGAGGGAAGGGGTTTTCCTCCAGAGGTGTTCTATAACCCGTTTGTGTTAGCGTTGTGCAGTACGTTCATCAGTGAACCAATTGTAGACGGTGGATATCTTTTGGATTGTGGTTTTGAGGTTTGTGCGCAGGTCGAGTGTGTGAAGTAGCAGGGTATTGTAAGCATTGAGGATAGTGTCAGGTTCCTTGTAGACAGGTTTGGTGGAAGGATAAGAGGACATGGTGGGTTCAAGCAACTCAGCTATAAGTTTACGGGTGTGCCTAGAGGTTATGGCGAGGCGAGTGGTGTCTTTGCAGGCGCTTGAAGGTTCCAGAGGTGTGAGGAATTGGATCATGGAGTGGTCAGTCCAGGGGACAGGGTCGATGGTGGTGACTGTGATGGGTAAAAGAAGGTGCGTGACCCAGTCAAGGATCCAATCCGTGACGTGATTGGGGGAGCTGACAGCTTGGGTAAAGCTCATCTCTTTAGAAAGGTGGCAAGGGCTGATGCCTTTGTGTCAGCCAGGTCGTTCAGACCGTGGATGAAATCACCAAGAAATAGAAATGTGTTTTTTGGTTTGATAAGAGGTGTGAGGAGAAGGGGGATATCAGTATCCAGGGAGTGGGAGTGGCCGAGCTGACGGTAGAAGCAGAGGAGGTTGATCGTGGTTTGGGGTTCTGTTCCAATTTAGTGAGTAGGCGTTCACAGGCTGGCAGAGTCTGTAGGGGGGAGGCTCTGATAGGTATGGAGGTTTTGGCAATAATAGCGACTCCGCCAACTGGTTAAGTAGATCTGTCAGATCTAAGGATGCTATGCCCAGGGGTATGACTAGAGATAACGAGGGGCTGGCAGCATCGTGCAGACCCATTTCGGTGATGGTAAGTATGTCGAGGTTTTCTTCCAATAACAGGTCAAATATGTCTTGTGCAGGAGCGCAAATGGAGCGTGCATTAACTAGGGCACATAAAAGGGTATTGGATCGAGTCAGATGGGATTGGAGCTCAGCCAGGGGTTAGGCTTCCTGTGGGATAGGTGGGGACTGTGGTGGAGGACGCTGTACTTGGGCTGGCAATGGAGGGCCGGCACGGGTTCCTAGCAGTTCGCTTCTGGAGGAGCCATAGCAAGGTGAGTCAGTAGCTGGCAGAGTGCGTGTGTACATACGCACACATCTAGCGTGGCCTAGGCAGGGTGTAGTGTTGATGGAAGTAGGGCAAAAGGTGTCAGTGGGCTTGGAACAATGCACTAACTTTCTAAGTTCTTCATTGGAGTATCCCAGCAATATGAAAAAGTAGAAACATAAAACAGCAATGGAAATTTATTTCGCAAAAAAAATAAAATCTTCATAATAAAGGGTACAGGGAAAAATACCAGCGCTGAAAAACCTGCATGGGATGCAGACACAAGAAGACCCTTTTATTTTGTAGAAGTAACACATCTGAAACTAGCAGCTAGCTAGTTTCAGGAAACAGGCGTTCATGGAACAGGGTTCACTGGTATAGCAGCCTGGGGACTGGCATCCTAAGAAGGTTCACAGTGCAGAGAAAAGGGGAAAACGGTGCCATGTATACTCCACAATTAGCTAGCTTCAGGAAACAGGCGTTCATGGAACAGGGTTCAATAGTATGGCAGCCTAGGGACTGGCATCCTAAGAAGGTTCACAGTGCAGAGAAAAAGGGGAAACGGTGCCATCTACACTCCACAATTAGCTAGCTTCAGGAAACAGGCGTTCATGGAACAGGGTTCACTAGTATAGCAGCCTAGGGACTGGCATCCTAAGAAGGTTCACAGCGCAGAGAAAAGGGGAAACGGTGCCATCTACACTCCACAATTAGCTAGCTTCAGGAAACAGGCGTTCATGGAACAGGGTTCACTAGTATAGCAGCCTAGGGACTGGCATCCTAAGAAGGTTCACAGCGCAGAGAAAAGGGGAAACGGTGCCATCTACACTCCACAATTAGTTAGCTTCAGGAAACAGGCGTTCATGGAACAGGGTTCAATAGTATGGCAGCCTAGGGACTGGCATCCTAAGAAGGTTCACAGCGCAGAGAAAAGGGGAAACGGTGCCATCTACACTCCACAATTAGCTAGCTTCAGGAAACAGGCGTTCATGGAACAGGGTTCACTAGTATAGCAGCCTGGGGACTGGCATCCTAAGAAGGTTCACAGTGCAGAGAAAAGGGGAAAACGGTGCCATGTATACTCCACAATTAGCTAGCTTCGGAAACAGGCATTCATAGAACAGGGTTCACTAGTACAGCAGCCTAGGGACTGGCATCCTAAGAAGGTTCACAGTGCAGAGAAAAGGGGAAAACGGTGCCAAGTATTCTCCACAATTAGCTAGCTTCAGGAAACAGGCGTTCATGGAACAGGGTTCAATAGTATGGCAGCCTAGGGACTGGCATCCTAAGAAGGTTCACAGTGCAGAGAAAAAGGGGAAACGGTGCCATCTACACTCCACAATTAGCTAGCTTCAGGAAACAGGCGTTCATGGAACAGGGTTCACTAGTATAGCAGCCTAGGGACTGGCATCCTAAGAAGGTTCACAGTGCAGAGAAAAGGGGAAACGGTGCCATCTACACTCCACAATTAGCTAGCTTCAGGAAACAGGCGTTCATGGAACAGGGTTCACTAGTATAGCAGCCTAGGGACTGGCATCCTAAGAAGGTTCACAGCGCAGAGAAAAGGGGAAACGGTGCCATCTACACTCCACAATTAGCTAGCTTCAGGAAACAGGCGTTCATGGAACAGGGTTCAATAGTATGGCAGCCTAGGGACTGGCATCCTAAGAAGGTTCACAGTGCAGAGAAAAGGGGAAATGGTGCCATCTACACTCCACAATTAGCTAGCTTCAGGAAACAGGCGTTCATGGAACAGGGTTCACTAGTATAGCAGCCTAGGGACTGGCATCCTAAGAAGGTTCACAGTGCAGAGAAAAGGGGAAACGGTGCCATCTACACTCCACAATTAGCTAGCTTCAGGAAACAGGCGTTCATGGAACAGGGTTCACTAGTATAGCAGCCTAGGGACTGGCATCCTAAGAAGGTTCTCGCTGCAGAGAAAAGGGGAAAACGGTTCCATGTATACTCCACGATTAGAGTGCGCATGTGTTTCTCCAAACAATTGCTGAACACTACCTCACTGCACCAAATCTTTTGGGTACATAAACTTAAAGTGGTTGAACCTTTAAACATGACCTAGAATTGTAAAAAGCATAACAGGGTTACAGTATTAAAGCAGCATATAAAGTAATGCATTCGTTTCAGAAATATTATGTACATTTGTTTTAATTATTGCAAAATCGTATTGATGCAGTAAATCTTCTGTAGTCCCAAATAATGTCAACATAGTACAATTTAGGGAAAATAGCCCCATACGCATTATTTCTGAATCCCCAAAACAAATGCTTTAATTAAGACTGCTGCACTGTTTCCATTTGCCTGTGTTTCTTGATTGCTATGTCCAAGAAGGTTTAGAGACTGGCAGGATAAAAACAAAAGCAGGATTGGTGTTTTCTTCAATATAGTGCTGATAGGCTCACCAAAGTGTCCCCCAGGGGGCCAGAGGCAAATATCCTTCTAGCGGTCTCCTGAACCTTAGTCTGTTGTCTGATTCTTCTGCTATATGCTAATTACTCCCAATGCACTCAACAGCATGTTTTCTTCCTCTTAAACTCCGGCCAAACGACATAGCCTATCCATCATCTAATGTCCCACTGAAATGCCAAAGGAGAAATAGCGAGGTTGAGGGTCGCCCTGAAAAGAATTGGGGAATCAGGGTATCATTCTCACCACTGATTTATTTACCCATTTGTGTTTTGGGGTTACAATGACTGGATGTGATTGTGTTTCTTTCAGATGATCAATGCCCTGCCCGACTTACAATAACAATCAGCTACTATACACTCTGCGGGGGTTGGAAATTGAAGTGGGGTAAATGGTGGAAGAAATAGCATCAGACGAGCTCCCACTGGTTTTGTATGAATCATACCATCCCTGATTGTTTTACTACTGCATTTCTTACATATTAATGCAAAGATTTTTCTTGTTAATGTAGTTGAATCTGTCCAGACCCATGGCCACTCAGACTTCTGCAATTTGAACTTATTGAAGTCTTGCAATCTACCTTTTAGGAATGTCTCCTGGCAGACTAGCTGTATTCTAAACACACTTGTTGCAGTGTTGTGGTTCTACTGCAGGATGTAAAGCAGGATTCGCTAAAGCTTTCAGATTTGGTTAATCTAATAGGTCCTCGATTGATTCCCTTCAGAGTCTATGGCCAAATCATCACTTTCTTGATAACTGTGATGATTTCTACGATGGAACAACCATGTTCTCTCCGGTTTCCCTTCATTTTTTCCATACTGAAAATCTGGATCAGGGGATCATATGCACATTAATCAAGTGCAGCGAGAATGGGGTAACCCTAGGGAAGGCCATAGAGTCCGGTGGATCTGACGGGCACAGTATTTCAACCCATTGATGGTCATAAGCTTGGAATAGCCTATATCTTTTCAGTGTGTTTTCTAGTGATCCATGTGAAGATAAGCTGGATAAGAGAAGATTGTAGTCACAATATCAAAGCCGTGAAGAGACCCAACAAGATGACCAAGGATTCCAACCATTGCTGTCCCATTCCATGGTGAAGACGGAATCTGGAATTCACTAGGCGGGATAAATGAAACTAATTCATGTGTTTCTGGAGAGGACCACACACCTATTTATCAAGATACCGGACATCAGTGTAAATCACTATATAAATGTTTTTATTTATTCACTTATTTGAAAGTGTTGACGCGTTCTTAGTGCCTCCACCTAGCTGACTGCTTATTTTCTGGAAAAACAACCGCAAAGAGTAAAAATTGAGCCATTCTTAGCTTCCCTCCTCAGCATGGACTATGGAATCTTCAATGGATCATTAGAACCCCTCCTTCTAATTTAATTAAGGATGACATTTCTGAAGGCCTGACCTTTCATTCTTATGCTAGCAACACACATGCAAATGTTTGCATATGTGGAGATAAGTCTAGCAGCCCTTATGATGTGCCTGGCGAGAGCAGATGTGTGGATGTCAACAAACTAGATGCATTTAAAATTAACCAACAAAAAAACAATCTAATATTCTTGAAGTGTACTTGAGCACAAACGTATTACCTGAGTGGACATTGACGTTAACGCTTGCGCTCATAACATTTATCAAAAACGGATGGAACACTTGGATGAGTCCACAAAGACAATGATGTGTCCCCTGAGGTTCAAGTCAAAAGCATTGTTTAATTGTCTGGGGTTCAATGGGAAAATAGTTCATTTCTGCCTCCAGAAGGTCTCCTTGGACTTTCTGCTGTCGCGCTGCAGCAATGGGCTCAGGTTGGGTATAAAGATATGCTATATTTGACAATTGCAAGAGTTTGCGAATGCTGTAGCATGCCATGTCTTAGAAGATGTGCTGGTATTCTTCTGTGGAGAAGAGCATTGCACTGTTTGGCTTTAATGTCTATGATCAACTGAAAAACATTGGTCCTCGCCCTGTTAGGCTCTTAATGGTTTATCGAAGCAATTTTACAGTCTCGGTGTAGTCGCTCATCATTCCATTTTCTAAGACACTCCTTATAAGGGATTTCCGAATTGGAAGGATTGCCAACACATCTTTTTCTGACAATTACAGAGCTATCTTCTGAAGTTTAGATTGCCATGACTCTATTGTTACACCTATCGCTCGACTATACCATGTTATTAAAATCTCAAAGATTTCTGCCATTATCTCGATCACTGGTAATATAGGTGTCAGGTTTCCATGCTTCCCTCGTTTATCTTTTAGAATGCATTTCTGCCAAACAAACAGTACAGGTGTCTAATTAATATGATTATTATACACACTGAAAGAGATGCCAGCATCATCAGAATGAATAACTGAGGTTAACAGATAGGATTAATATCATGATAATGTAAGAGACGCACCTTCTGTCTGTGGACGGACTACTTGACGCGCTTCCTTGCCAGTTGTCGACTGCCTAAGCCTGCGTGGAGAGTTCCCTGAAGATGAAGCTTTATAAGACTGAGAAAAGAGAGGGATTGCAGAGAGGGAGGATGTTGCAAACACGGAGCAGCAGTCAAAGTAAGGCTTGGCAATTGAAATATGCAAGGAAATACATGGAGAAGGTCACTTGGTGTGTTGACTCATGAGCAGAGAGCGTGCAGACATTCTGACATCCTATCTGTCAAGGGAGATCAGGTCCCTTCTCCTCCAGTGATGGGAAGGAGCTCCAACAGATGGAGCGTGCGGCCACAATTAGAAATGCACTGCTACTAATGGCCGCTCATAAATGCCTCCACCCTGATAAGAGCACAGAATCTGCAGAGTCAATGCTAGCCATGGGACCCTGGGACAAAGTATGGCAGTTGTCAATAGTGATTCAATGTTTGCATTAGGAAATAAACTAGCATCCTGGTGCTTCACATGGAGGGGGACAGGTGGCCAGTGCAGATCCGGCACGATGGGTGCAATTTGCTTGAAGTGTGAAATATACTGTGGAATTCCAGCAGTCACCTTCTGCACCAACTCCAGCCTCCAGGATAAGCCAACAGGCAACATAGAGCCTGGTAACATAATCCAAAGATGCTGAGACAAAGACCTGACTCCCGCTACTACATAAGGTTGCTGTTGCTCTTCATGCATCGATGGTGCCCATGGAATGGGGAGCGGTCCTCTCCAGGCGCAGTTCCTAGCCTCTGCCATGCATTAATCACTGCAAACAGTTTGGCTCACGAATATCTATTGTGGCCTGTTGTGCTTTTGTAATCAGAGCCAGGTATTGTGAACATGAGTGCTTTTATGAGACTTCCATTATCAGACATGGCCAACCAAGTTATGATTTCAAACCATGCACAAAACTTCAGCTAACTCTATGTTTGAAGTTAATGGCTCAATATTGGCATTGAATCCAAACAACCGGGAATCACCATTATTTTAATGAAGTCTTCTCTTTGCAATTATAGGGCGGTGATAGCCGCCTTATATATAAGGTGAGTCGGACTCCCACAGGAACCCCTCAAAATTCTATTGTTAATATAACGTTTGATTAGAGTAACGATTTGACCGAAATTTCAATAGTGATTAAGCACTGGCACAACCAGACTGTAAAGTTTCATAAAGATTAATTAAAAAAAGAAATAGAAACGTTTTTAAGAAGACAAAAATATTTTTTTTCCAAAAGTGCAACCTACTTTCCATCCACTTTCCCATAGACAAGATACATTTTTGTAAAAGCGCACAGCCCAAACCACTGGATGGATTTGGAACAGGTCTGAAACAATTTGGGCACGAAGCGTTGACTCGCGATCCATGCATGGTTTGGGGTTATTCCATGCAGTAGTTATTTAAATATTTAATGGAGAAAAGGGTGCCCCCTTATCAAAAATAGATAGCTATATCTCAGGAATTTAACACAATATCGGGGTTTATAGAAAAGAAACAACCACCATCTTGTTTTTCTATCGATGCAAGCGATAACCGCAGTTATAGCCGAGGATAATGGGAAAAGAAAAGTAGTTAAAAAGCTATTTGCAGGTTAGAATAATTGGTAATTAGTTTAGTCTAGAGGTGGGAAGGTTGCTGGAGGACACCAAGTGAAATCTGGGAGTTATAGGAGGTCCAGGGACTGTGTTTGCAAAACAAATCTTTCTGTACCCGCGGCTATAGCCTCGAATAGCCGACATCTCAAAGCAAACTGTGTCACCGAAACAGCGTGTGTTGTGGGGGAAAGGGAGAGGGTAGGGAAGGTGAGGAGGCCATCTGGGAAGTGGAGGGAGCTGGCGTAGATGAGGGGGCACTTGGTGAGGGCTCGGGAGGCAGGAATGCATTTTCTTTATCAGCCGTTTTCCCCATATTCGCAGCTCTATACAAGGCTAGAGATACCTGTGGTAAGAGTAGTTCCGTGCCTCCGGCAATACATTTTGGGGTGTTTGAGTTTTATTTCTTTTTAAGAGTTATTTGCATAGGTATAGTGACGACGGGGGTGAAAAATCACTGGCCATGGCCAAAGGCGATGGTCGGTGACACGGTAGGTATTTGGGAGTCTTATCTATTTTGGCTGTGTGTTTTCAGACTTTCTTACATGTGATACTGTGGAGAAATACAGAAGACAATTCTTTGAAAAAATCATTAGAAAAAGGAACCATCCTACTCTAGTTTTAGGTGCCCATACACTGTATTTTAGCCTGTGTTTTGTCATCCATGCTATTTTATCCTGTGTAGTTGTGCGTATTAAATGTATCCCCACCTAGTTTACTGCCATTTATAATACTGTGCTTTCTTTATCTTCATCTACTTTACATAAGCACATGAGCAATGTTTTACTGTATTGGTCTTTGAACTTCTATTGTATTATAAAACCCAAAGTGAGTCCCCACCCTGTTAACTTTCGATTTGTAACCATGGTTATAAAAAAAAAGCCAAAGAACTCTAACCGCAGTTATTTTGAAAACATGTGTTTGGGTTTTATTTTATTGTATTTATATGTGATAGGTAGTCCTTAAAAGGACTGCTTTGCTTTGGGGTACAACGAGTGTAGTATTTTAGCACATTTGGAGTACTGTTTTGATGTTATGAAGGAATTCCATATTTCCTTCATTGGTTACGTGTACTCCATCATGTATAAAGAAATTGGCCATGTAGAATTGTATGTTGTTATTTGAAAGCCATAATTGATTTTGGTCTCTCATGAATGCTGAAACTACTTTATTACATTGTCTCTGTGATTTTGTAATGTTACCATTACATTTGGTAGTCCATCTCCATTTTGTCTCTGAGTCAGATTGGAAAAGATAAAGAGGGTGTGAGGAAATGTTTGATCAGTTTTTTCAAGTCGAGTTTCATCATTAAAGTAAGGAATACACCTCGTACATTCCCTAAATCATTGCCTCCACAATTAATTTTTATGATGTCTGGGTGCCCTGTACTTTTCAGACTGAACAATTTTAGAAAATCTTGGAACCAACGCATTCCCTGCAATCCAAGCCATTTATTCGTAAAATCTCTAAAACCAAGGTCCATGTTAATATTTAGGGGCCGATTCATGGAACAAATGTGCGCCAAAAATTGCGGCGCAAGCTGGCGCAAGCGTGAAAAAGCAAGCGCACGCACACGCGTGTGATTCATGGAAGGCCCTGCACGTGTTTTCCCCGGGATGTGCACCAAATCCGCGGGTGGCGCACACGGTGCACAAGTCACTGCAACATCCCGAATGCCGTGCACGACGCACACAGCGAAAGCGCACAACGTGTAGCGCACACACCAAATAGGGGGCAGAACACACGGAATGGGGAACAACGTGTGAAAAAGAAGGCGTAACTGGGGAAGTACTGCTGGGAAATACACAGATGCCCACACGTGCAAACAACACATATTCATGGAATCGAAAACAGGAAACCCGCGCCTGCCAAAAGACACGCACAGGCCTAAACACGTCCGCCACACGAAGGCAGGCGGAAGCGTCCCTGTGCAGTATAAAAGTGCGCGCAAACAACAAACACGTATATACAGCTACGATGAATGTCCCATTTCTCGCAGCACTGATCGTGGGACACCTCAGGAGGAGGAGAATAGCCAGGCCCCGCATTTCTTTGCAAAGGACCAGCCTTTTTGGGATGCCTGGTGACGAGGTCTATGGCAGGTATAGGTTTCCACCTCGTATCATCCTAAACCTGGTAACTGAGTAGGAGGATAACCTCACATCACCCACCCTGTGCTCCCAAGCACTGAGCCCCTTGGAAAAGGTGCTCAATGTCCTGCATTTTTTGGCCACTGGGTCATTTCAGTGGACAACTGCCATAGTTGGTGGTGTCTCACAGGCCACGCAGTCATGCTGCCTACACCAGGTGTTGGCAATCATGAGTGCTTGCCCCTCAGTCCGCAGGCACATATACATGCCCAGAACACCCGCAGAAAGGCAGGCTGTGGTCCTGGACTTTTACAGGGAGGCACACTTCCCCAAAGTGCTCAGTGCCCTAGATTGCACCCATGTGGCCCTACGTTCACCTAGGGCCACGGAGAATATCCACCGCAACCGCAAGCACTGGCATACCATCAGCGTGCAGGTTTGTCATCACCTCTGTCTACGCTAACTATCCTCGGTCCACCCATGACAGTTTCATATACAGAATGTCCGCCCTGAACCGGGACCTGGAAGCTGTGAAGCATGGCGACACATGGCTCATTGGTGAGTATAAATGCCTGTGCACATGCATGCATGTCACACACAGACAAATACACAAACCAAACTAATGACAACCATTATCACCTCCCCAGGGGACAGTGCCTACCCTCTGAGCACCCCCATGGTGATGCCAATACAGAACCCCAACACCCCACCCCAGGTAAGATATAACACAGCCCATATTGCAACCTGGGCCATAGTGGAGCGCACATTTGGAGGGCTCAAGTCACGCTTCTGCTCCCTTGACCGCTCTGGTGGGCAGCTACTCTATGCACCCCCAGTAGTGTGCAGGATCATTGTGGCAGCATGTGTCCTGCACAATGTTGCAACACGGCGGGGCGTACCGGTGGACATGGTGGTGCTCCCACATCCCCAACCACACGCACAGGCACTGCGCATGAGAGGGGAAAGGGCACGTGGAGGCCGCCCAACTGAGGCGCCCCTCACCTTTTGTGGCCTCCCATCCATGGCACAGATGTACTAGTACCAATGGATGGTGCACACAACAATTGTCCTGGGCAACTTGGGTGAGGGGGGAAGGTACGTGATGCAAACAGCACCCCTGTGCCCCTGCAAGGCTGCCTGTGACCCCTTAGGAAAAATTACGGGTCACGCAATGCCCCGGCATGCCAAAAATGCAAGAAAAAGAGATACGCGACCCCTCTAGCCCACGTGCATGTAAAAAAACATATGCTGTACGCTGTGGCAGCCAGGAACACAAATAATGCGGACGTGATCAGCACGAAGGCTAGTAAGACCGAAAACAGGGACACCCGCAGTGGGAAAAATAGTATGCGCGACTCACCGTCTGCCTTGCGTGTAGAAGAAGAACGCGTAGGCAACACCCCCGCCAAAAGAAGAAGTACGCACTGTAGCCGCTGTGAAGTAATCGCGTGTGAACCCCAACGCCTGTAAAACACACGCACTGCTCTCCACAAAAAGCATGTAAAGAGCGATGGAAACCCACGTGGGACCTTTAACCCATGCCGACAGAAACGCCTGCGTGCACGTTACATCACCTACGCGGTTACGCGCTAAGGGCCTTTCCTTGGAATTCACACAAACATGCTGTTTTTCACTTGTCAAATCACTCCGTATAAAGCTGGCCACGCGACAACACATGGAAGACCACGCTCCTGTCCAGAAGGCTGAATTACTGCCCCCCAGAGCCCCGAGCAGCCTCCCACGAGCCATCTGCTGCTGCCTGCCTGCCTGCTGCCACCGTGCCCTGCCATTTGGTGCCTGCACATCTGCCACCTGCAGGGGTCCAGTTGCTGTGACCACCCCTGCTGGAACAGAAGACTCCCGCTGGTGTTCCATCGCTCCACAGCCCAGCCCCAGGATCCAGTTGCCCACCCACACCTGCCTCGGGGGTTGCCATGTCCGACGGAACACCATCCGGCACCAGTGGCAACCCCCCAGCAGAGAGGCATAGGGCTACCAGCTTCAGTGAAAAGGAAGTTGGTATCCTGGTGGAGCAAGTTCTGGGGCATTATGATGCCCTCTTCACACCATTGCATGCCGACAAGGAAGGAAGGAAGAGGATCTGGAAGGACATAGTGGGTGCCATCAACGCAGAGGGGGTGGCACCCCGCAACATCAACCATGTCCAGAAGCGCTGGGAGGACTACAATCCAGGACCCTCAAGAACGCAGCAGATGCAGTGGGGCGCTGGGTCCAGCTTACCACCCAGCAGATGAGGGTCCTGGAGTGCATTCGCCCAGTGCTTAACCACCAGATCCTCATGATGCAGGCCCGTCTGGAGTCGAGCGGTAAGTGCCCATGCATTCACATTTAAAACAGTGCATGTTGCAGTGTGGTGGTAGTTAGCTACTTGGCTGCATGTGTGACATGGGTCATGTATGGATGTGTGTGTGCAGGGACATGATGGTGCTGCATGTGAGTCCAGTCAGGCGTGACCCACATGAATGATGTATGTGTTACAATGCATCATGCGGAGCAGCATGTGGAATGCACACATGTATGCATGCCTGTGTCTGTACTTGGACATGTTTGGGGGGTGAGAGATGTGTGCTGCTGTCATGGACATGCATGGTGTACATGTCCGTGTGTCTGAGTAGTGTGTGTGCCATGGATGCATGACACATGTCTGTGACGATGTGTTGATCCACTGATACAGCCTAGTCATCCTTGTATCCACTGTGTCTGTGGGTATACTGGGCCAGATGCATGACCCTCCAGTGATGTGTGTGCATGTGATCAGCATGTCCCATGATGCATGTGAGTTTCAGCCCACTCATTGGATGTTTCTACGGTGCCTTGGACATGGATGCAAATGTTTGTTGCATGTGCCATGCCTGTTCCTGCATGTGTGTTGCCTGCACTGACCCATGTTTTGTGGAGAGACATGATGGAAGTGACGTTTAACAGTGCCACTCATGTGCCATTGCTTTCTGTCTAGGGGAGTAATGTACAGTAGTACCCTGATGCTTGTGTTCAATGTCTCCCTTTACACAGCGACGAGTGAAGAAGAGGGCGGAGATGGCGCTGTGGAGGAAAGCGGCAGGGATGCCTCCACCGGCTGGCGACGCAAGGCCCAGTCACCCTCCCTGGAAATTCCATCATCCGGGAGTGAGGGGACTGGTGCTGTGTCCGCCACTACGGCTGCAGTGGAAGGGGCGGGTGAGCCCCCACAGGGGCTTGCGACAGCGGAAGAAGGTGCAGAGCCATCCAGGTTGGTGGTGTGTGCGGAGGAGGAGGAGGCTGCTACAGAGCCGCACATGGGGCCTGGTGGGGGTGGTATCACTGGTGCAAGTGGTGCAGTCCAGGGGCAGGAGGCAGCACTGGTCGCCGCGGAGGGGCCTGTGCATGTCACTGTCCCTGACACTGTGACTGCATCACCATGCACCAGCAGGGATGCCCCGTCCCAGGCCTGTCCGCAGGTAGGGGGGAGGTCCACGTCATCTGGCACTCCTCTGCCTGCGGACGTGGGGCGCCATGACAGGATTGAGTCCGTCCTGATTGGTGTCGCGTTGCGCACACGTGACATTCGTGATGACGTGCATGCTTCCTGGGGGGACCACGCACGTCATCATGAAGAGCTACGTGCCAATGTGGCCCAGTTGGGAGGGACCATGGTTGGGGGTTTCCTCCATGTGTCGGCCAGTCTTGCGGCGCTCTCCTCCTCTGTGCACACTATACTCAGTCGTTCTCCGTGCCGTCTTCCGCCTAGATGCCACCAGGGACCCTGTGGACCTGCCCCAACCAACGCAGCCAGCCTGGTGGAGATCCCATCCCTGCCACAGTAGGGAGTCGGAGGTCCAGCAGGGGTGGCCACCCCACCAACTGGACCCCAGCAGATGGAGGATGTGCCGGCATCATCTGGCAGGGCACGTGCACGATGGCGCCGGGGGATTCCATGAGCCCGGAGGCCGTCATGGTGGCAGAGGCAGTTGCGTCGGAGGCAGCAGCAGGCTCAGCGTGGGAGGCATAATGGCTTGGGCCATCAACACCCAGGGGGCAGGCATCGGCCGAGGGGCAGGAGGACCACGGACTGGGGAGTGTCTTCCGTGTGGCAGCGGTTGGGCCGGCAAATAGATGTGGAGAGGCGACGGGCAGAGAGGGCATGGCTCAGGATGGTCAGGGCAGAGAACTCTGTGCACCAGGCTTTAAGGTGGGCGGAGGGCCTCAAGGAAATTCGCAGGGAGTTGAGGGATTCCATGGCTGCATCCCTGTGAGACCTCGAGGCCAGGGAACAGGCCTGCCTCCGTAACATCAACGTGGAGTTCGATGATGCCCTGGCCCGGAACATCACTAAATGAGCTGTGGGACTGGCCCGCCAATTTTGTAAATAGTTATGTAGGTGTAGGTTTCATTTCTATTTTTTGTTCCTTTTGGGGCGCATGGTTTTTTGTTAGGTTTCCTTTGGATTGTTGGGCTCGTGGACCCTTGGTTTTTAATTTGTATATAGTTATGGACCTGATATTACTTTATTTTTTTTACAATGGAGGAATGGTTTGCTTTTTTTTTAAACTTTGGATTTTATTTTATGGACGGATGCTTTGGAGTCCTTTTACTTTGGATTTTATTGATTTCAGCATTCTTTTTTTCCTTTATTTTGGACATCCAGACTTTTATTTATTATTTATTTTGTGATTTGTGTTTGTAATGACGTGTTGGATGGGGGACATGAGTCGGGGGCCTGCTGGCAGGTGCCCGTCACTGGGGGTGGGCTGGGGGACATGAGTCAGGGGCTTCTGGCAGGTGCCCTCACTGGGGGTGGGGAATATGGGGGGACATGTGTCGGGGCTCCAAACTGCATGGTGCCATTTGGCCTGCCTGCGGGTCATGGGGAGGGTGGATGGGCTGCCTGCAGGTCATGGTCTGGGGTGATGGGCTGCCTGCAGGTCATGGTCTGGGATGATGGGCTGCCTGCGGGTCATGGTCTGGGGGTCATGGGCTGCCTGCGGGGCATGCCCAGGTGTGTAGGGTGGTCCTTTGTGGTGTGGGCTGCCTGCAGGGCATGGAGAGCGGGGAGGGGCACTCCCGGGAGGGCCCACACTGCCAAATTGCGTGTATTACTCCCCTACTCCATGCGCACCCCCAGAATACGCGTACCCCGCTCACGCCAGGACAATCGCATGTGAAACTGCACACGCACCCTGGAATACGCTTACCCCTCTCGCACCAGGACAATGGCTTGTGAAACTGCACGCGCACCCCCGGAATACGCATACCTTGCTCGCGCCAGGCCAATCGCGTGTAGAAATCCATGCACATCCCCGGAATATGCATACTCTGCTCGCGCCAGGCCAATCGCGTGTATAAATCTGCACGCACCCCGGAATACATGCATGCAGCCCATCCACCCTCCCCATGGCCCGCAGGCAGCCCATCACCCCTGGGCATGCCCCACAGGCAGCCCACACCACAGGGGGGACTTTTTCCACGCAATTTACCTGGTGAGTTTTACACGTGATTTCGCTGGCGCGAGTGGGGTACACGTATTCCGAGGGGTGTGCAGGGAGTTTTACATGCGATATCGCTGGTGCGAGCGGGGTACGCGTATTCCGAGGGGTGCGCGGGGAGATTTACACGCAATTTCGCTGGCACGAGCGGGGTACGCATATTCCGAGGGGTGCGCAGAGAGTTTTACGCTCGATTTCACTGGCGCGAGCGGGGTACGCGTATTCCAAGGGGTGCTTGGGGGGTTTTACACACGATCGTATTTGAAGGGTGCGCAGGGAGTTTTACCCGCGACTTCGCTGGCGCAAGCAGGGTACGCGTATTCCGAGGGGTGCGTGGGAGTTTTACACGCGATTGGGTTCTTGCGTGTGGGCTGTGTGGCGTATTTAGCACATTTTCGTAGTTGGGGGGCTGTATGCTGGTTCACTGGCCTTTGCACCATGTAGGGGATTTGTGCGGATGTTTTTGGCGCACGGGGCGGGGTCTGGGGCGTAACTGGCGCTGCTGCAGGGTCGCTGTGCCACGGATGGTTATGGATGTAAGTATCCATGAATACGCTGTGCGCCAAAATGGGTTTTGGCGCACGCGGCTGGCGCAGGCTGGCGCACACGCACTCTGTGCGCCAGCCGCGTGTGCCACTTCTGCGCTTGATTCCATGAATTACCCCCTTAGTTTCTCACAAAAAACTAGCAACCAAAACAGCCAACTGTCTCCGATCAGCCAGACAGTTTTCAAGCCAGTCATGATATCTGCAGTCTTTCTCTGTTTCCAGGAAAATGATTCCTAGTTTTTCATAGTAATTTCTATGAATAGGGTATGTATGATGTGTGTGTTTTGGTGTTTGTAATTGGTTGATGTTACTGTTGTCATTCTGTGTTTGTCTGTGATAGGTTATAATCGAAAAGTGTCAGACATTTTTGTATTTTGGTTAGTAAATATAGTCCTCTTTTTGTGATTTCGATTTCGATTTTGGAAAGTATAAAAGCTAACACTTTATGTAGTTTTGTTATTCTGATTGTAGCACCCTCTATGCACTATACTCTCATTGTTTGTGTCCAACCCATGTTTTACCTGTTTTTGAACTGTATCCACCCTACCTAACGCCAATCTTGTTTATCCTACCTAATATGTATACTTTAACATCATCTTTTTAAATAACTTTATTAGCAGTTATTTATTGTATTGACACCTTTTACGGACCATTGTATCAGTACAGTCTCTTTTGTCATATATATTCCATGCTCAGATAAAAAAAATTTAAAAGAATTGTGATAGCCGTGGATATACAAAAAGGGAGGGTGATTGGTTTATTGAGGATCACGCCCAACAACAAATACGACTGTGGTATTTAACCGTAGCTATCCGGCATCCATTCAGTGCCCGGCATTGCTACCAGCAGCCAAACCTGGCACCGTGTGCAGTCGCGGCTATATTTTGGCAAATGGCAAGTTGTGTGTTTGTGGATGTGTGGTAGCCGCAGCTATCCAACATTTTGGGTGTAGTAGCATCATAGATGCATTGAGAGCTTTGGGAGACTGGGAGAGACCAGGGGAGTGGAGGAGGACCATGGGGAGTGGGGTGAGGGGCTGGTAGGCATGTTAGTTTTTGGGAGTGGAAATAAAAAATTGTATTCATAGTTTTTTTTGTGTAGCCGCAGCTAACAGCAAACGGCCGTGAAGAGGCTTTTGAATAACCATGTCTATTAAAAGCATGTGCATAGGTGCTTCAAAGCTTTTTGTTATTTTATTGGTTGTATCCGTAAATGCAGTTATATTTATAGCCACATGTAAAAAACAATACATTTTCTGTGCAATAATCATATTGTTATGTGGATGATACAGCAGAGAATATTATTTGTGTGTGTCATTTTATCTGCTTAGGTGTTCTCTTATTTCATTTGAAGTTTTGAATGCCGGCTTAGTTTGATTTTGGGCTTGCTAAAAAGTGTAAATGTAGCCGCAGATACAAAGCAAGATCTGCAGCTGTGGCGAATAGCCGCGGCTATGAAAGATGCTGGGTGGGAAAAAATAGATTTCTGTGAGTTTTATTGTTTGTTGTTGGTTGTTCATGCTTTTCTATTTGTGTAGGTGTATGTGATAGGTTGTTGTGAAAATGTGTCATCCATTTTAGTAGTTTTATTTGTATATAGTCCCCTTTTTATGGCATTCATTTAGGAAATTATAAAAGCCTCTATTTTCTGCAGTTTCATCCGTTTGATTTCAGAACTCTCACTGTACACATGGCAGGAGTGTGGCTGATGTGAAAGTAAGTGTTCATACATGTTTACATATTTAAAGGTTGATTTGCAGTGTTGTGTGCGTTAATTATATTACCCACTGCTATCAGATGGTGTTCATTATTATGTTTTTCATCTGCTCTGATTGTGTTGCAAGTATTTTTTTTTTTACTTTCTCTAACATGGACCTACAAAATTAGATTTGTCAATTAACATCATTTATATGCAGGCATTTCGTTTTTGTATTCATGTTAGTGAGGTTGAAGATTAATTTCATTGTATTTGTTGTAATCTTAATGCACTTTAAGTTATGCAGTACTCTTAGCTGTTTTGAGTTTTCTGTGAGGTAGTACAATTGTGTTTTGAAAGTTAATTTTAGTCTTTTTTTAATGTTTGTATGTTCTTGTAGCTGCATCATTCTCATTATCCCAGTGGACTTGCACCAGATGTTGTACAGTTAACTCCTGTGAAAGGCCAACCCATATTCAAAACATTGTGGTAGTGCTGGAGATGGGAGCAGCACTTCTGAAGACAGCTCATGATAAGCCTTCTTTGTGGACCTGAATGGGTTTTTATTGTTTCTATGGTGGGCAGCTACTGATAGTATGTCAAGTATCTCAGGTGTTCTCCGCCCACTGAAGAAGCTGGCCAGTTAACTCCAGTGAAAGGTCAACCTGTATTCAAAATGTAGGAGTGAATGAAGAAAAACGGTAGAAATAACTTGTCAAGGGAAAAGAGGATTAGGTAAAAAATAGATTTACCATTTGTGGCATAGGCAACACATTACTCTCATAACTGAAACATTGGAAGCAGTAAAATTGGAACCTGTGGAATTGACAATGCTGCAGAAGTTGAGGGTTCATTCACTGTCGGTGGTGTACCACTGAAACTGGATGTTTCCAAACTTTGAAAAGGAACATTTCTAGGGCTACGTCTTAGTGTCTTTTTGCACACAACGTGCATAGGATTTTTTCAATTTCCTTTATTTCAACAGTGTTCTTTTACCTTGATATATTTCCAATTATCTGCAGTAGACCTCTCAGAGGTTTGTTTCTGTGGGGTCACAAATAGAATGCTAAAAAAATGAAAAAAATGTTTTTTTGAAAGTACTAGTAGTTTGTATCTGTGTGATTGTTTTCTATCCCTTGTTCTCCAAGTTGAATTATCCTACCCTGTTCTGTCTTGTTCTCCAAGTTTACTTCTGCATTTTCTGTACTTTAACCACACAGTATAATCTCCCCGGTTTGTTCTTGCTCAGTTTATATATTGCTGTTCACTTATTGTAGTGACTGTTTTAATACTTTTTGATATGATTGTATGTTTCTTTTTAATCCAGGTTGGATTTCTTTTCTCCCAATGGCCCAATGATTAGTATGTGCAAAGAGAACAACAGTGTCGTATGCACAAATGTTGTATCTTATATGGTGCATATGATGCACTGCATACAGGATATGAGGGTCATAAAAAACTCTGTATTAAAATGTGTTTCTTAAAGTGTGTGTGTTCTTTAACTAATTATGTTTTATTTGTTTACAGATAGAAGGATATATAGTTTTAAATTATATATGTATAAAAACCTATGCATGTGTGTATCACCAGCGCTAAGCCCAAAACTGTTAGTAAGCTTAAATTTAGTACATGGTTATATTTCTAAATCTGTTGATAACACAGTTCATAATGTTTGTAGTATAAAGGGGCTGAATGAAGACAGGATACAGGCAGGCTTTTCTACAGGACTTTATTCCTCACAGGTCTGTATAAAGGAGACACACATATATGTCCTGGATCAGCAGGGCCAACGTGGCCAACAAAGGTTTGTGTGCCGTGATTAATAAAGAGCCTTTATCTATATTTAATCTCCCGTGCTCGGAGGAGCCGGGAAGACGCTGCCGGGCGCGTCCTCAGCTCGTCCCCGTAGTGCGCGCGTAGCGCGCGGGGGCGGAGCTGGTCGCGCGAGCGAGATCTCGCGAGAGCTGTGCTCTCGCGATACCTCTACACACCTCCCTTCTCCCAAAAGCAGAACAGGTTCATTGTACTACATAGTCTTTGTATCTCACCGGTCTTCTGCATTCCCTTCGGGGCCTCTCACTGATTTCAGGGCAAGGTCTCTGCTGTTCGGGTTCGAGAGTTTCACTTGGTTCTCCCCGTTCTCCTACGGTTGCTTCTCCTTCTCCTTCGCTTCCTTCTGCTTCTTGCTCCTCGTTTCTCCTATTGTCATTCCCGGTTTCTACGTGGGGTGTCTCTTGGGTCCTCGCTTCTTCTTGCCTTCTCTGGTATACAGCTACCCTTTCCAAGTTCCACGAGCGCCCGTCTTCAGTGCGGACGTGATTGGTCCCTTGGTGAGCTACTTTTATGGGCCTACTGTATCGGGATCCTGTGTCGGGGTCCTTTCTCGGCAATTTGATTTTGATCCAGTCCCCTTCTCTTAAGTTGGGCGCTTGCTTCGTCCTTCTTCTTCCATCACTCCACGCTTTCATGCGTTTCTTGTTTCTTTCCATGCGCCAGACTACTTCAGTCATGTCGACTGCTTCATCTTCCCTTACTTTCGCCAGCCATGGAGGAATGAGGGTGGAAGCCGCACTCCTCCCTCTCAACATTTTGAATGGGGATATTTGGGTAATCCCATTTGGTGTGAGTCTGTGAGCCGCTATGGCTTCTTTGGCAGTTTTGAGGGGGTTCATTCCTGACGCTGTTGCCAGTTGGATGGCCCCTTTTATGAACCTGTTTGCCCTCTCCACCAGTCCATTTGCTTGGGGGTGATACAAGGCCGCCTTCTTTTGTTTGATGTTGTTCTTTCTCAAAAATGCTTCCATTTCTTTGGATACTAGTTGCACCCCATTGTCCGTGACGACTTCTTTGGGGAGGCCTTCCCTCTGGAAGATTTCAGTGAGTACGTCTATGACCGTCTCTGTGGTTATATTCGGGACAAACTCAGCTTCGACCCACTTGGATAAGTAGTCGACTAACACAATGCCATATTTATGTTCCGTCTCCATGGCCTCCAGGGGGCCTATGAAGTCAATGCCCACTTTGGACCATACCGCTTCTGGTATCTCCGTGGGAATGAGAGGCGCTTGTCGGACCTTAAGTCTTTTGTCACTGTTGAGGCATTCGTGGCAGCGCTCTATCATGGCGCGTATTTCCTGGTCCATAGACGGCCACCAGTAGGCTTCTCTCACCCTGCGGCGAGTCATCGTGTTCCCCAGGTGACCCGCATGGGCCCTGCAGAGTATGGTGCGCCTCATTCCAGTGGGGGGGATGATCTGATCCATTTTCATGATTATTCCCTCCGTTTCTGACAACTCATCCTGCACCTTCCAGTAGGCTCTCATGCCTTCCGGCAGCATTTTCTCATTGGGCCAACCCTCTTTGATCCAATTGCGTATCTTGGCCATGATCGGGTCCTTTCCATCTTCTTCTTCCCAGTGTCTTTCGCTGAGTTCCAGGTAATCTGGGGTCCTTATGTCTGATATGGACGCAACTATGCATTCCCCATGTAGGAAGGTGGTAGCCCTTTCCTTGTTTTCTGGCAGTCTCGACATGCAGTCGGCTTGCGAATTTTTCCAACCCGATATGTGATGGATATTGAACGTGTATTCTTGTAGCTTTGCTGCGATGCGAGCCAACCTGGGCGTGGATGTTTTGGTGCCTCCCGGGCTGAGCATGTGGATGAGCGGCTTGTGGTCTGTCACCAGCTTGAATTTTGTGCCCCACACATATGTTCTGAAGTGTTCGACTGCCCATGCGCATGCTAGCATCTCCTTCTCAATCGTCGAGTAATTCTGTTCTGCTTCTGATAGTGCCTTAGACGCGAAGGCCACCACATGTTCGGTGTCACCTCTCCTCTGCGTTAGCACTGCTCCTAATCCGTACGCACTGGCGTCCGTGGTAATGACCGTGTCCCACTCTGGGTTGAAAGGTTGCAGACACGGAGCTTTCATGATATGGCGCTTTATGGTGTCCATTGCCATCTTCTGCGGTTCATTCCACGAAAATTCTGTCCCCTTTTTGAGTAGATCGCGTAGTGGTGACGTGGTTTCCGAAAACTTAGGTATGAATTTCGCGTAGTACTCAGCCAATCCCAGAAATGACCTCACCTCTTCTTTGGTGGCTGGTTCGGGAGCTTTGGTGATGGCTTGCATCAGATTTTCTTTCGGGCTGATCCCCTTTTCCGAAATTTTGTAGCCTAGATATTCCACTTCTTTCACTCCAAACGAGCATTTCTCGTGACGTAAACGCACTCCTGCGTCTTGTAGTTTGTTGAGAACCACTTTGAGGGTGGTATCGTGCGTCAGCTTGTCCTTTGCATAAACTAGTATGTCATCCTGAAAGTATACTACATTTTCGACTTTCCTGAGTAGGACGTCCATCATGCGCTGAAAGGCCGACGCAGCTGACGACAACCCGAAAGGCATTTTCGTGAATTGGAACGTGCCAAAGGGCGTGATGAAAGCTGTAAGGGGTTTCGACTCTTCATGGAGCTGTATCTGATGATATGCATTTCTCATATCAAGCTTCGAGAATATTTTGGCCTCCTTCATTAATAATATGAGTTCGTTTATGCTTGGCAGCGGGTAGTTGTCTGTGACGACTTCTAAATTTAGGCTGCGCAGGTCTATGCATACCCTTAGTTCCTGGGAGTGGGGTTTCTTTATCAGGACTACTGGGCTCAGCCATTCGGACGCTTCGATTTCCTCTATCACTCCTTCCCTCTTCATTTTGTCCAGCTGTTGTCTCAGGGTGTCCCTTGCTGTGGCCGGTACTGGTCTCACCCTGTGTTTGACAGGGACGGCATTCCTCTTGAGCACGATCTTGTGAATGAAGCTTCTAATGTGTCCCGGCTCCTCCGAGAAAAGTGATGGGTAGTCGCTCTTTACCACTGCTTCGCTCTTCATCTCGACTGATAGGACTTGATCTTCTGTGCTGGGATCCAGTCTGATTTTTAACTTGTCTTGATCATCCCAGCCCAATACTGCCGGCCCTTCATGGCTAAAGTAAATTCTGGTGATGGTTTCCCTTCCTTTGAATTCAACTTTACCGTTGATGTACCCTAAGAGTTCGACCGAGGCCCCACCGAATACTGTGGGCTTGTGTCGTGTGGTGAGCACTTCCACTTTCTCTTTACCCACCATGTCTTTATAAGTCTGAAGGGGTAGGATTGTGAGGTCTGACCCGGAATCTGCCATGACCCGCGTCTCTTTTCCATCGATTTTGATGACGCAGTGAGGCTTCTCTCTCCGGGCTCGGGTGCTGTTTACCATTATGACCGTGGGTGTCCCCTCCTCTTCTGACGAGGATTCGCCATCTTTCGTGTGATCCGTAGTGAGGCTCGCTACTTTCTTGTTCCTCCACCTACACACAGTCGAGAAATGTCCTATGCGTCTGCAAATTGAACACTCCTTGTCTCTGGCTGGGCATTCTCTGTCATAGGCCAGGTGTTTTGTGCTGGAGCACCTATGACACTTGAGAGGTTCCCTCTTGCTGTTTCTTGACTCTCTCGTGTCTGGTGCGGATTTCTCCTTTCTAGGACGGAATCCAACTGCTTGTATTTCAGTGGGGACTTGGGCTCCTGTAAACTCTTTCCTTCTCCCCGCGGTTTCTTCTACCGCTCTGGCAATTTCCACGGCTTTTTCTAATTGCAATTCTTTTTCTAGGATGAACTTATCCTGGACTTTGCGACTGTTGGTATGGACGAGTAGCATGTCGCATATGCGGTTTTCCGCTTCGGTACCGAAATTACACAAGGCTGCTAGTTCCCTTAACTTCGTGACGTAGTCATCGACAGGTTCGGACTGCTCCTGTTTCCGAGTGTAAAACCTTATTCTATGGAGTACCGTGTTCTCTTTGCTTGCGAACCGCTTAACGATTCTCCTCACGGCCTCCATGAACACGTCGTCATTGTCGTCATCAACTGGTATCGGGGTAAGGCCTTCGAAAATTCTTTGCCCTTCCACCCCTAAGGCATTTAGCAACATGGCCCTGCGTCTCACCGCTGAAAATCCAGATCCGCCCATTGCCTCCACGTAGGTCGTGAACAGGGGCTGCCATTGTGGCCAAGGAATGGCAGGCCTACCTGGTGTCTGTAGAAAGGGTGGTGGCGGTGTGGCTCCCTGCATGTTTCTGCGTGGGTTGTTGTTGTGGTCCTCGTCGCCAATTTATGTAGTATAAAGGGGCTGAATGAAGACAGGATACAGGCAGGCTTTTCTACAGGACTTTATTCCTCACAGGTCTGTATAAAGGAGACACACATATATGTCCTGGATCAGCAGGGCCAACGTGGCCAACAAAGGTTTGTGTGCCGTGATTAATAAAGAGCCTTTATCTATATTTAATCTCCCGTGCTCGGAGGAGCCGGGAAGACGCTGCCGGGCGCGTCCTCAGCTCGTCCCCGTAGTGCGCGCGTAGCGCGCGGGGGCGGAGCTGGTCGCGCGAGCGAGATCTCGCGAGAGCTGTGCTCTCGCGATACCTCTACAATGTTCATCATCCATCAATTTATTCTCTTCAAATCCAATCCTAGTTGAACAGCCAACAAGTGTTTCGACTAAATCGTCTTTCTCGAGGCAGTTTATACAATAAATTAATCGGTTCATGTCATTCCCATGCAAAAATATTTCAAAGAAACCACAAATAATAATTAAGAATGTGTGGCATTAATTAGCATGCCAATGCAAATGAAAACCTATGTGACTTACCATCAAAGTATTATATTGTAGCCGCAGCTAGAAAAAAAATTATGATTTATTTTATGTATGATGATTTATTTTAGAAAATGTTTTTCGATGTTATTTCATTGTATTTGTGTATTTATATGTGATAAGTAGTCATTAAAAGGGCTTTTTTGGGGTATGCTGAGTGTTGTATGTTAGCACATTTGGCATGCTCTTTTTTATCATCATGTACCTTTCATAAGTCATTTTAGCTACCAATTGTATCACTACTGTCTCTTTTGATATTCATATTGCATAGTTAGTTTTAAAAAAAACAAAATAAACAATCATATAGCTGCGGCTACATAAAACAGTGGCGTCATTGGTGTATTGAGGATCGCGTTTAGGAAGAGCAACGACTGGGTGGTGTTTACCCATGACTATCCCAAACTGTCCGACACCATGGGTTGTTACCCGCGGGTATAGTTGATGCTCTGTGCAGCCGCGGATGATAAGCAGCCGCTGGTACATCATGCATTGTGTATCCGTGGCTATAAAAATTGTGTTAAAATAAAAAGGATATACATATAAAAAAAGGATATACATATATTTGTGGGTAGCCATCTTGTAAAAAATGTTTAAGATATATTGAGTGTACATTTTGTAAACAGTTATTGTAACATTTTCAATGCTTTTTATTCATTGATACATACAAGTGTAACTACTTTAAAAAGGTAAATAAATATGCAAGCAAAGTTTGTTAACAACAAGTTTATTTGGGGGCAATTTGGTTGTGGGTTTTCTTTTTATTTTACTTTGAGCACATGATACATCGTCTTCATTAGCCCAATTGTATGGATTATTACTGTTCATGATTTGTCTTAAATGTTCAATGTCCTTTGTACTTCTTTTTGAACATTAATTGATAGTTGATTTATTTATTTTAATGTATCCATGATTAGTTTCATGGGTAGTTCTTGTGGGGCTTCTTTCTTAATTCGGCTTGATACTTGAATGACTTCTTCATCAGAAAATATTTGAAATATTTGTAAACAATTGAAGATATAATACACTTAAAAAAATATTTATGTTGGTTGTATAGAGATTTAAGAGTAGTTAGATAAACTATATCAGTTTGGTGACTGATATTTGTTCCTTAAAATATTATCGGTAGTCTCATTTTATATATATATAAAGAATGGACTTACAAAATCCTGAATGTGGCGTATTTTCCTCTGGTTCCTTTTCTTGAGCATCTTTTTTAATTTCTTCCTCTGTAGGATATTGTCGTCCAGCCATTCCATGTAGTTTTCCATTTTACTGTGGTTGTCAAAAATATTGTTTGTCACATCACATATTAGAATAAGCAA
The DNA here is from genome assembly GCF_040938575.1 of Ambystoma mexicanum. Lineage (NCBI taxonomy): Eukaryota > Metazoa > Chordata > Amphibia > Caudata > Ambystomatidae > Ambystoma > Ambystoma mexicanum. Next base: position 969,165,623 of record NC_090936.1, on the reverse strand, counting down.
TGGAGGAAGAGTACATGAGGAGGGAAGGTGGAATTCCTTGTATTTACTTTTTGATTGGTCGTTCATTGTTTGTGTAGTGGGCAGCTACCAATAGAATATCAAGTATCTCAGATGCTGTTCAACAGTTTAACCTATCAGAAATTTTCTTTTTTTGAGTGATGTTTATATATGCCAATAAAGCTGTAGATTATATTGGATCATTATATTAAGAGTTATTCTACATAGTACATAGTACATTTTTATTGCTTGAGAGTGAGATGCAGTTTTAGGAGATTGTGCTATTTTCGGGGTATATTTATTGTTTCATTGGATATTTGAAACATGGAACCAATTCATTGTTCAAAAGACTGTGGAGAATTTTATTATTTTGAGAATGGAGTTCATAGTGATGTTGAGGACATAGGTGATGTGTTGGCAAAGCATTGACTTACAAAGTTGTTTTGGTTCTATAATATTATTTTAGATGGCATGTTTGAAATAAGAGGTCTATGCTGCAATTGTAAAGAAATATTTTTGACAGGGAGCACAGGTTTTTCTCTCTTCGGGAAAAGAAAATTAATTAATCATCTAAAGAAGGAGCACATAGAAATATCGCAATATGTTTTTAATTGTAATCGAGGTGAAGAGTATTTCTCTGATTGAAAATATATGTTTTGGTTATATATTGGTAAAATAACCCAAAGGCTCTTTTAATAGCCACTCAGAGAACCTTTTAATTTTAATGCAAAAGGAAAATACCCCTGATGCCTTTTTTGAAATAGCTGCGGTTATGGCAGCCATCAATGAAATGTCGTGTCCTGTGAGAGGGGTTATAGCCGTGGGTACCACTAAGCCAAAGGGGTGTTGTGTATTTTTGGCATATGCAGCCACTGCAATATCTATCACCTTAGTCACGGGTATAATGATACCAATTCTTGTGCATTGATCATGGTATTTCATGGATATTACAGTACACAATTTTGCATGTGTTTTTGATTCTATGCCTTCATGTGTACTTTTGTGTTTGAATATTTACACCTTGTTAATATGTCTTTTTGAATCTTGAAAAATGTTACGGGTAGGCACAGCTACTGGCAGGTGACCAGATCCGCGGCTATCTATGCTCCAATTTAGCATCGTACTTTGTGGCAGGCTTTGGTAGCTGCAGGTATGGTCCCGCTGGTTTTGTCCGTTGTTATAGCTGTTTGTATTTTGATGCAGTGATCATATTATTTTATGGATATTTTAGTACAGATTTTTACATGCCTTTCTGTTTGGATGTTCTCTCCTCAAGACATGTGGGATTTGCATTTGAAAACTTTGCAGAATGTGTTTTCCAGTGCATTTACAAAATGTACATGTACCCACGGCTATGGGGGCAGGGGGTCCTCTCAATGTAACCAGGATTATAGCCGTGGTTATGTAATTTGTGAAATTAATTTTAAAAATAGTTTTATTTAAGTGTGTTTGTACATGTTCTCCAAAGTATTCTTTAGAAGGATTGATTTGGGGTTTATTGACTGTTATTGGCTATAATAAAAATGTGTTGGGCATTTTACTTGTTTGCGTTGTACAGTCCTCTTTTTGTGCTATTGATTTCTGAAAGCTATGAAAGTTAGCTTTTTGTGAACTTTTGACATTAGGATTCCAGAACTCAGAGTGTGCATATGTTCTGTGTTTGGCTATTGTGTAGATCTATTCATTATTTGGAGCAGCTGAAGGTGAGTGATTGTGTGTTTTTCTATATTTCATGTATAATATGAATTGCTGTTTATAGAAGATAAATTAAGTATGTTTTGGTATCTGATTGAGTCAAGTTTATAAGTATTATTTGGAAATTAGGTTTTTCCATATTTTACCTCTGTGTTTCCAGGAGAGTGATCAAGCAGTAGCATATGTTATGCCATGGTTATGTGTGAGAAAAAATATATTTCGATTTATAGGTTGTTTCTCACTGATATTGGAAGATGTGAAACGAATGGGGGTGCATAAGAAACTCTAATGTCAACCAAGCAGCATAACTTTACTCTTGACAAATATTGCAGCTGTGTATGTGCTTTGAAGTTGGATATCAAGGTGTTTCCTGTGATACTATATTTGTGACTTTCTACTGTGGTAGAGTTATGGAAGTGTTTGAATGTGGCTTTACATTTGAGAGGTTTTTTGAGGCAGTGCCCCTGATGAATGCTAACTTAGTTTTGATGTTCAAAACAAAGGGGGGTCTGGGAATCTCTCTACCAGCACGAATACAGCCTAATGACCTGTTCTTGGGTGAATAACCCCTGGGAGAGACTCTACCAAGTCTTTAGCTCACTGTCCCTTTCACAGAGAAGAAATTTCCCTGCATATCAGCCTTTGTCCTGCCCAGGGGCAGTCCAGCGCCGAAATGCTAGGCAATTCTCCTCTGAACAAGAGTACCATCAGTAACCCCATACACGTGTTTCAGCCTTGTTGGGCATCATCAGTGAGGTGAAACTGTTGCCTCTCTAAGAACAGTGAGCAAGGGGTCCACGTCTAGATCGCCCTGTTAACTTAGGGTGAAACCCAAAGTTAATTCATTCAAAACAAAGGGGGGTCTGGGAATCTCTCTACCAGCACGAACACAGCCTAATGACCTGTTCTTGGGTGAATAACCCCTGGGAGAGACTCTACCAAGTCTTTAGCTCACTGTCCCTTTCACAGAGAAGAAATTTCCCTGCATATCAGCCTTTGTCCTGCCCAGGGGCAGTACAGCGCCGAAATGCTAGGCAATTCTCCTCTGAACAAGAGTACCATCAGTAACCCCATACACGTGTTTCAGCCTTGTTGGGCATCATCAGTGAGGTGAAACTGTTGCCTCTCTAAGAACAGTGAGCAAGGGGTCCACGTCTAGATCGCCCTGTTAACTTAGGGTGAAACCCAAAGTTAATTCATTCAAAACAAAGGGGGGTCTGGGAATCTCTCTACCAGCACGAACACAGCCTAATGACCTGTTCTTGGGTGAATAACCCCTGGGAGAGACTCTACCAAGTCTTTAGCTCACTGTCCCTTTCACAGAGAAGAAATTTCCCTGCATATCAGCCTTTGTCCTGCCCAGGGGCAGTCCAGCGCCGAAATGCTAGGCAATTCTCTGAATTGATGTTCACCAATGTTCATTTGCTTATTTGTGGACATTTCTAGATTCTGTCAGTTTACAGGGAAAGTTAATTTCAACTGGTAAGTTTGTAGTGAACATTTTTTATCTTGAGAAGTGGTTTCAGAATTTTACTCTGAAGTTATGGCTATAGTATGCCAGGTATTGTTAAAGTTGTTTGGCGTTTCAAGCAAAATACACAAGGGAAATGGTTTCTGAGAGATTGTGAAATAAAGAGAAGAAGGTGAATTAATAGTGGCTATGTGGCTAGGGCCTCATAGTTTGCATTTCAGCTTCTCTGTAATAATCCATGAAATGTGTTTGCCTCTTTTTCTATAGGTGCAACCTTACAAATCACATGGTTTATGCATATCTGTTGCTTAATATGTGCATGCTTTATCGTGCATTGTTAGGTTATGAAAGAAATTGTTACTGTGGCCTATAAGATTAGCTTACTTTCCATTTAGGTTTATCAACGAAAAATGTACTGTGTCAACCACAGATATATCACAACCCGACAAACTCAGTTCCCACCTAGTGAAACTCTACTTTGCCCATCTTAGTTATGCAGGAAAAGCTGCTCAATACCCTCCCACATTAATTAAGCACTTAGAGCAGAGGTGTACATGGGGCAGTTTTTTATACTGCAGTAGTTCTACTCTCATCTAATTGTTGCATTATGTAGCTCAGCTATGTACAGTTTCTTCAGTAACAATATGTGTGAAATTAAGTCTAACATTTTGGTCACAGATATGAAAGTAGATTCTATCACTGTATTGTATGTAGATCCATATGGGTACTATAATATTCTGCAGCAATGCTTGCACACGTCTAACTTGTGTGGTAGAGAAAACAAAACGTTGGTAGTAATTTATAAATAATAATCAGCAACCATATTTGGTTGTTTCCCAATTTGAGTGTAAATGGCGTGCTTCGGAAGGGCAGGACCCTATTTCAATGTTATGCTATGCAATTACATATGTTGTTACACAATGCATGGACATAAAACATAGGGAGATGTCAAATAAATAGGGGTGCATAGTAATTTGTATCATTAAACAAGCAGCATATCTCTACATATTGCAGCTGTGTTTCTGCTTTGAAGTTGGATATCAAGCTCTTTACTATGACCCCATATTTGTAACTCCTTTTGTGACAAATGTGTGGATGATTTCGAATGGGGCCTTACATATGACAGGTCTGATGATGGAGCACAGCTGATAAATGCTAACTTGTTTTTGATGTTGGATAATGTTATTTTTCTTATTTGTGGTCATTTATGGATCTCAGAGGGAAAGTTAATTTCAATTGGTAAGTTTCCAGTGAACATTTCTTCTCTCTAGAAGTGGATTGGAAATTATACTCTGAAGTTATGGTTACAATATGCCAGGTATTACTGAAGAAATGTTCACTGAAATGGGGCTAAGGCATTATTGAAGAGGTTCGCTAGGGTTGCATTTTGGTGCTGCAAATCCTAATGAGAGTGGGGATGGACAGTGGAGGGAGGACATACATGGCGATATCATTTGTTGAGTAGCAGTAGTAGTGATTAGTTTGTAGCTGAAACGCAGGATAGCATGTCAGACCATTGGCCCTATGATGCTTGAACAGGTACAAACAGGTGAGATGCTTGTCTTTGCACGCCCTTTGATGAGGACGCTTAAGGAAGACTGATTAAAATGGGTGGTGGCAGGAGCAAGTGTGGGGGCGGGTCCAATCATGTAACCAACAGTCTGCTCAATGTTGTGTTCCTGGAGCTGACCAACAGTCCTTAAATAAAGGTTTGTAAGGCATAATAATATGGAGCTGGTTGGAGCAACTAAGTGGCAGTGCATTGCCTTGCAGCTCTCTTCCCTTATCATCCTCTTCATGAATTGACAACACACCAGAGATGCATGAATGGTAGGTTGATTTATCAAACTAGAGTTGTGTAACAGATTATCTTGCAAAACCTTTACGAATGTGAATTAACAAGTTATGCTGATTTATGCCAAGTTTACTGTGCTCAGGAATAAGATGCCCAAGTTGCACCTTCAGTGTATAGTGAACAATAAATGTAGAGAGAGAAGACCATGTGCTCTTCTTTCACATTTCTGGTGAAGGAATGCCTTTTGTCTAATAGGCGGACATATGTCTTGTATATTAGCCTCATATGATTGGAGAAAGTGTGTGAGGGATTGTGTGTAGTGTAAATAAGATGAGCAAATTATAGTTTCAATGGTAGCAACTGTGTTTCCCAGTTTGTGATGTATTTGTGTTTTGCATAGTACATTTTCAAGATGCTAGGCCTGAATGAATCCTGAGCTAATTGTGTAGATCATAATGTCCATTTGTTTTGCAGCCTAACAATTCATAAGGGATGCATATATGATGTGACAAATATGCGCCAAATCTGGAATTTGCAAGGTCATATCTATAGAAAAAGAAGCAAGGACGTATTAGAAACTCCCTTTATGTCAGATGTGTGGCAGTGTTTGAATGTAGCTTTAAAATGTTATTTTATTATGTGTGGTAATTCATGGGTTCTGCTATCTTGCAGGTAAAGTTAATTTCAACTGGCAAGTCTTATGGAGTTTCACACAAAATACACCAGGTAAATGGTTTCTGAGTAGTTATGAAGCAAAGTGAAGAAGGTGAATTCATGGTGGATGAGTGGGTAAGGCCTTACAGTTTGCATTTCAGCTTTTGTGCAGTAATCTATCACATTTGTTTGCCTCTTTTTATATAGGTATGACCTGTAAATCATATGGTTTATGCCCATCCTTCTCTTAATATGTGCATGCTTTATCATGAATTGTCAGGTTATGAAAGAAATGGTTACTGTGGTGTATAAGACTAGCTCACTTTTCATTTAGGTTTATTATCCAAATATGTACTGTTCCAACCACAGATATATTATAATTTCGACAAACCTATCGCCCACCTAGTGAAACTCTACTTTGCCCATGTTATTTACGCTATATGAGCTGCTCAATACAATCCTACATTACTCAAGCACTAAGAGATGAGGTGTCCATGGGAATTTTTTATACTGTAGTATTTGAAATCTTATCTAATTGTTGCATTATGTAGCTCAAGGGCGTTGCTAGGGGGGGCTAAGAGGGCTATAGTCCCTGATCTTTTGGTTGTAGCCCCGGATAGAATCTCATTAGCTACAGCCAAAAGACTAGCTAGCCCCCAGTCCCAACAGTTCTGACATCAGCGTAGCCCCAGGTCTTTTCCAGACGTAGCAACTCCCCTGATGTAGCTTAGCTGTGTGCAGTTTCTTCTCTAGCAATATATGTGAAATGTAATCTAACATTTAGTTCACAGGTTTGAAAGTAGATTCCAATACTGTATTGTATGTAGAACAGTATGGGTACTATAAAGTTTTGCACTAATGCATGTATGATTCTAACCTGTGTGGTAGACAAATTCAAATGTTGGTAGCAATTTATGAATAATAATTAGCAACCATATTTGGTAGTTTCACAATTTGTTTGGCAATGGTGTGCTTTAGAAGGGCAGGAACCTATTTGTGTTTCATGCTTGTTACGCTCACCTGGTCTCTGCTGAGGCGTTGGGGCACAGTTGCAGCCCTCCCTGAACTTGAATCATCCCCTTCAGGCCGCTCCCTCAGTAGATAAACTGTGAGCGGTGGTACGTGGTGATACTGCTCCTGCGTGGAGATAAGAGTGTGTGAGTGCGCCAATCTTTGATTATAGTACCTCTCCAAACCTTCACCCCAAAGTACAGTTTCTGTGAGCATACGCCGGCCCATAAAGCTCACCTGTGAATTATGGAAGATAAGCTCTCCGTCCTGCTACTTCTGGCAGGGGCGCATCGAATGGGATCTAGTTCCTTCACTGATCCCTGATAAGGATTAGTACAGTCCAGCTGCGACTATGCTTCTCCTTATGATTGGTAAGTCTTTCTTGAGCTCTTGTGATGCTGTTTGTTCTGTTTAATGTCTTTATATGTTGCTCCTATTTATGCCCGCAATAATGTCTCTCTTCTTTTTTCTTCCCTTAGATGGAAATGCTGCCTCAATCTAGCTGTGAGACTCGAGACGCGGCCGGATGGAAGATGGATGTTACCGCAATGTTCGACAGCAGGTAAGTGATGGTTTAAGGAAAAGCGCTAAGTATGGTGAAGCACAACCTTAAACTAACTGTTTTTTCGATGTCTAACCTTGTCTTCTGTTTTTCCTTGCAGGCGCTGCTATCGACGATGGAGCGTGTCATGCTGCGGTGCCAAGATGAAGATTTTGGCGTTCCGGAAAGTGTAAAGATGAATACTTGGTTCGCCGAAGAGATGTACAGGTAAGAACAGCTTCCCCCAGTTGGTAAGTATGCTGGCAGGAAGCAGGATGTCCAGGAAGCAGGATCGTCAAAGGTAAGTCTGACCTCAGGTGACGGTGAGCGTTACGCTGCTTGCAAGTGCAGAATAACGTGAAGCGTCTGTCTTGAGGATCGGGGCAGCTTATATAGCTGAGATCGTGGGCACGCCCATTAGGGCCGGCTTACCAACCACACCCTGCCACTCCTAGAGAGTGAGCACGTGCAAAGGCAAGCCATTAGCAGCCACACCCAAGAAGACACTTGGGGCTGCTTAATGGATGGAATGTTCAAGGTTAACGCATCCTGCTTAATGGATGGAATGTTCAAAGTTAATGCATCTGAAGTGCTATGTGCATAATGAAAGCCTTTTGGTGTTAAATGGATGTTCTTGTTTACTTCTGTTCATGAGCCTTACGCCGAAGGCACCAGGACAGTGTCCACCCAGGTCTCCTGTGCATGTGACCCCTGCATGCCTGTGCCCCTGACTTCATGACCATGACAGCACTCCCCCTCAAAGCCCCTCTCAAGGGTGTTTCTCCTCCCGGTCCTGGTTTGGTGGGATTATTGCGACGGAACTGTCTGATTAAACGCGGAGCATGGACGTGTTCAGTGGGTTCCCAAGTTAGGTCTAGAGGTCTGTAACCTTTCCAGTCAATTAGGTAATACAATTTTGATCGAACCACCTTGGAGTCCATGATGGATTTAACTTCAAATTCTGGTTCTCCATCTATTACTTCGGGCTCTGGCGGAGAACTAAGCCATGTATTGGATTTCATTGGTTTGAGGAGAGAGACATGAAATACGGGGTGAATTTTCATGTGAGATGGTAACTCCAATTTCATGGTGACAGGATTGATTATGGACTTTATAGTATAGGGGCCCATCTGTCTTGGGTGGAAAGCTCTTGGCCCCTTCAGGGGAATATATTTGGATGCTAACCTCACCTTTTCTCCAATCTGGTAGGCGGGAGCTTCCTTCCGATGTTGATCAGCAAACAGTTTTTGTCTTTCCTTAGCCAGATGCTCTGTCGCCTCCTTAAGAACCTGAGTGATGGTTTATGCAAGTTCTTTTATGGCTGGCATTTCCAGGGTATCGTGTGGATCAAATACTGATGTCCTCAGATGTCTTCAGTGCACAATGTGGAATGGAGTTTGCCCTGTGCTCGTGTGCTTGTGTGAACTGAGTTGTTGTATGCATACTCAGCTATCCAGAGTATATTTTTTTCCAAGAATCCTCGGGGTGTTGAGAGTGAGCACGTGCAAAGGCAATCCATTAGCAGCCACACCCAAGAATACACTTGGGGCTGCTTAATGGATGGAATGTTCAAGGTTAACGCATCCTGCTTAATGGATGGAATATTTAAAGTAAATGCATCTGAAGTGCTATGTGCATAATGAAAGCTTTTTGGTGTTAAATGGATGTTCTTGTTTACTTCTGTTCATGAGCCTGGCGCAAAAGGCACCAGGACAGTGTCCACCCAGGTCTCCTGTGCATGTGACCCCTGCATGCCTGTGCCCCTGACTTCATGACCATGACAGCACTCCCCCTCAAAGCCCCTCTCAAGGGTGTTTCTCCTCCCGGTCCTGGTTTGGTGGGATTATTGCGATGGAACTGTCTGATTAAACGCAGAGCATGGACGTGTTCAGTGGGTTCCCAAGTTAGGTCTAGCGGTCTGTAACCTTTCCAGTCAATTAGGTAATACAATTTTGATCGAACCACCTTGGAGTCCATGATGGATTTAACTTCAAATTCTGGTTCTCCATCTATTACTTCGGGCTCTGGTGGAGAACTAAGCCATGTATTGGATTTCATTGGTTTGAGGAGAGAGACATGAAATACGGGGTGAATTTTCATGTGAGATGGTAACTCCAATTTCATGGTGACAGGATTGATTATGGACTTTATAGTATAGGGGCCCATCTATCTTGGGCGGAAAGCTCTTGGCCCCTTCAGGGGAATATATTTGGATGCTAACCTCACCTTTTCTCCAATCTGGTAGGCGGGAGCTTCCTTCCGATGTTGATCAGCAAACAGTTTTTGTCTTTCCTTAGCCAGATGCTCTGTCGCCTCCTTAAGAACCTGAGTGATGGTTTATGCAAGTTTTTTTATGGCTGGCATTTCCAGGGTATCGGGTGGATCAAATACTGATGTCCTCAGATGTCTTCAGTGCACAATGTGGAATGGAGTTTGCCCTGTGCTCGTGTGCTTGTGTGAACTGAGTTGTTGTATGCATACTCAGCTATCCAGAGTATATTTTTCCAAGAATCCTCGGGGTGTTGAGAGTGAGCACGTGCAAAGGCAATCCATTAGCAGCCACACCCAAGAATACACTTGGGGCCGCTTAATGGATGGAATGTTCAAGGTTAATGCATCCTGCTTAATGGATGGAATGTTCAAGGTTAATGCATCTGAAGTGCTATGCCCATAATAAAAGCTTTTTGGTGTTAAATGGATGTTCTTGTTTACTTTTGTTCATGAGCCTGGTGCCAAAGGCGCCAAGACAGTGTCCACCCAGGTCTCCTGTGCATGCAACCCCTGCATGCCTGTGCCCCTGACTTCATGACTCTGACAATGCTATGTAATCACATATGTTGGTACACAATGCACATACAAAGGGAGATGTAAAATGAATAGGGGTGCGTAGTAATTTACATTATTAAACAAGCAGCATACCACTACCCTTGAAAAATATTGCAGCTGTGTTTGTGCTTTGAAGTTGGATATGAAGCTCTTCACTATGACCTCCTATTTGTAACTCCTTGGTGTCAGATTTGTGGATAATTTTGAATGTGGCCTTAAATATGACAAGTGTGATGATGGAGCGCAGATGATCAATGTAACTTGGTTTTGATGTTGCCAAATATTTTTCTTATTTGTGGCATTTCATGGATTCTGCCATGCTACAGTCAAAGTTAATTTCAATTGTTAAGTTTCCAGTGAACTTTTCATCTCTTTAGAAGTGGTTTGGGAGTTGTATTCTGAAGTCATGATTACATTATGTGAGGTATTACTGAAACATGTTCACTGAAATGGGGGCAACGGTATCAATGTTGCCTGCCTGGAACTGACCAATAGTCAGTTACTAGAGGCCTGTAAGGTATGAAACTGTAGCTGTGTGGAGCAACTGGGTGGCAGTACATTACCTTCCAGTTCTCCTCCCTCATCACGTTCCTCATGAATTGAGGACACACCAGAGATTAATTAATGGTAGGTTGCTACATCAAACCAAAGATATGTAGCAGATTATCGTGCAACACTTTTATGTATGTGAACTAACAATGTATGCTAATTTATGCCATGTTTATTGTGCTCAGAACTAAAATGCCAACTTTCCCTGTTCAGCTTATAGTGATGAATGAATGTAGAGGGAAGGCATTTTGCCCAATAGGCTGACATACCTATGATAGATTAGCCTTATCTGATTGGAGAAAGTGTATGAAGGATTGCATGTAGTGTAAATAAGATGAGAAAAGTAGAGTTTGAATGTATGGTAACTGAGTTTCCTGTTTGTGATGCATTTGTGGTTAGTACAGTACATTTTCAAGATGTTAAACGGGAATGAAACTTGAGCTAATTGTATAGATCATAGTGGCCATTTATTTGTTTTACAGCCTTAAAATTAATGATAAGAAAATAAGAAATGCACATATGAAGTGAAAGATATGCAACAACTATGGGATTTGCCAGGTCATACCTATAGAAACAGAAGCAAGGACATTTGATATGGGAAATGTATTTGTCTCATACATAACTATAATAAAACATGTACTACTGCTGAAACCATCTTCAGAAAACACTGATATAATAGATGGAAAACGATACTTTCCAAGTAATACCCATAAACTGTACTAAATTACAAATCTAAATGTACTGCATGCATGTAATATGAACAATTTATATTATATATTGAAAATATAAAAGAACACAATCACTGACCTTCACCATCTTAATGTATTTCTTTCCAGCTTTTTTCTAAGATGCCATCAAGGAAGCAACAACAACGTGACTGAAGGAAGAATGATGTGCAGGGAAGTAAGGTTTTACAATATAATATTTTAAAAAGTAGTGTTCTCAAATCTGTGGATACAAATATTGCAGATAAAACAATACCTGTTATCGATGATACTTTTGAAAATCTGAAATTTCAAATAGGAGATGTGCCAACTGAACAAATTAATGGAACCCAGAATGTTTTTAGTGAAAGTAATAAAACACAAAATGTCATCAAATTTGTTAGTAGCTGGTAAAAAAACAAAGATTTTTAGAAGAAAAGATAGCAAATCTGCTATCAATTTTGAAACAGAGGAATAAAGATATATATAGGAGAATGTACCACTCTCGAGTTTTTACAAATCTTTGGAGAAGTGTGAAACCAAAATCTAGATGTGTTGCAAAGTGTTTTTTTGCAAAAGAAAAAAGGAGAAGTAATAATTAAAAAAGCTTTTCATATGAAAAGGAAATTGTTCCTTTTCATATTGAATAAACTTAAGAAATTACTCAAGGTGACTACGCCATTCCATAGACGTATAGAAACAGTTAATGTACATACACGTTATAACATGTGTAATGCATTTGCTGGTGAGTAGAAACATACTTCTCATAAAGAAAGATTTTTTCATGAGGAGAGTTACATTCAAGGAAAGAATGTGCCCCTTGCTATGAGAATTGATGAGAATGGGCGTAGTTATGAAGTCCAAAATGGTGTGATTTTAAAAAAAGAACAAATTCCTAAGGTCTGATAATACAGAAATTGAAAGTTTAGGTCTGTCTAGAATAAAACCTAAAAAGCAACGTGAGGTATAGGTGTGCATTTTTGTGTGCAATATTGATACATTTTCTTGTAAAGTCTTAACGAGATTTTTGAAGGTTTGCACACAAATAATAATGTTCAAAGACAGATCAAGATGCTACAAAGAATAGATGACTATGAAGCTATTGAAAAAACAGGACTTCAGGGTCACTCTCTAGCTTGTCTTGATAAAAGTAGATTTAAGATTCAGTTTCATTATAAACAGATTCTGGCTGCACATCATACCTTTTAGTTAACCTGTATGAGTGCAAAACACCAAGTATAACCCTTCTGACGGGAACCGTAGAAAGTTTAGTTTCTACAGTGTAAATGATAAATATGCATTTAAAAGAGTATGTGTACCTAGATAAAACCCTTAAAGGAAGTCAAAATGATGATTGTGTGCTTTCAAAGGATCTGATTTTTCAACAGTATAAAAAAAGTATTGCAATGTTTGAGTTGTCTTTTACTGTAAGACCTGACATTGTTTGCGTATCTTGTCAATGCACTTTTAATAAGTCTCAAGTGCAGCTAGGGTACATTGAAGAGAACATTACACACAGTCTAGAAAATGTTTGGAAAAAACATTACCTTTATTTTTTTGTAGAAGAACGATTTGACACAATTAGGCACTTAATGTTTGTAGAGTTGGGTTTTATAATCAAACAAGGTTTCCTGGAAGAAGTGCCTTGAACAACATAGTAGTGCCTGATAATCCTGTTGTGCTTATAAAATTGAACATGTTTGAAGTGATTGCATTGCAAACTGTTCATTATATCCAAGTTATTGCTAGATTGCAAAAAAAGATGTCAAACCTGCCTAAAAAATCATTAGTGCAAGGTGTGATAGGGAAAGTTGTATATTTACCTCTCAATTTGGAAGAAAATGTCAACACTGTAGGAGTGAAGCATGACATTGCAGATTCTTTGTTTTAGTAAATGGTTTTGCCACTAAAGATAAGGACATTTGGCAACAGCTTATAGATATTGGAAAGGTGAAAAATGCATTGGTGTTTCTATTGGAGCAAAACGTTTTATATGAAGGCAGTCTGACTGTACCAGGTTTGTTCTTGCTTGATGTTGGGTCAACAAACAAAAGCACTGAAGGTCAGTTCCAACATGTATCTGTTTCAGAAGGTAATAGTTTGTATGAACAGTACACTATTCATCCTCAACACTCACGTGAAGTCATGGGTGACAGTTTAGAAATGTATCAAATGAAAGCAAGGATATGTGCACCTATCAGTGTCTGGGAAAAGAAGTTAGAAGCTTGTTGTTTCCCTATGCTTTTTCCTACTGCTACAGGAGGTGGATTGGATGATCAGAAGGTTACAATCTCTTCCTAAGAATATCATTGTACAAGAATGTATTCTGAAGATTCCCGATTGCACACTAATGTTGAACATATTTTTCCCCTCTTGTATGAAAGTGAATTTCCAACATTATTTTATACTGTTGCTCATACACTTCAGACCAGAACTAGATTTCAACATCTTTCTGCATGTGAATTAATTCAACAGGTGAAAGAAAAAAATGTTTTAGAGGGTAAACGTACCCCTATTCTTGCTACAATGAGAGGAACTAAGGAATATTGGTAAAGGAGACACTCCAAGGTTAGATGCATGATCAGAAGCTTGGGCCTCCCATAAGTCAACATCGGGACCACTTTAAGTTTATAGATTTCCTAGACGGGTATAATGGAGTACCGACAGAATCTGCACTTTAGAATCCGAGCCTGATTTGACAGAGCTGTACGGGCCGGGTGCTCGAGAAGGGCTTGCACGTTTGATGTAGTAAATCAAGACTTCTTGGTCAAAATTTAAGAACCATGGTTTACTGGTCCTCTGGGTCCAGTTTAAACCGAAACCTGGGGTGGAATATAGAGTTTCAAAGAATTCCAACCAGCCTGCCTCTGAGACACTGTTTATCTGCAATAAGTTTGGGTCCAAAGATGCCCTTGATAGTAAACCCCACAATGCTGCTGAATTTTCAGAGCGGATAGTAAGCATCACTTGTTCTGCACCTAATTGCAGCAATGAACTCTTACAGCCTTTCAGCCAGTTTGAATAAGAGTTTTTTATTTTTCTCACCATTGCTTTCCAGACTTTCAAGTACAATCTCCTTCGTTGGTGGATGGCAGCACTCATTATCCTTTTCTTATGGGCTAGCTTTTGATTATAGGTATGTAGCTGAAACTCAGACATCCGTTTTTTGTCCCTTTTTTCACAAAAAATGGTGCCAAGGCATGAACATAGTTTATTCTTTCCAATTCGATCTCAGATGAAGCAAGTTCAATTTTCATCCTGAGAGAATTGGATGCTTGAATTATCTGTCCTTTCCTCATTCGAAATCTTCAGCCATTGTTCGTAGATTCAATCTTTGTTGTAATCATTTGCCTCCCCTTGACAGACCAATGGCTACGGTACTAAGTCAATTTTAGGATATTATGTTTGTTGGCAGTAGATGTCAAAACTTCCAGCCCCTGAATCGCGTCAATCAAGTCTCTTGTTACAAATATGTAATATGTAGATTAATGATCGTTAGAAACCTCCTCTCTGCGTCTTTTGATGAATGACATACTCTCTTACGCTGAAGATGCGTTTGATTAACAAAATGGCCTCTTGTAATATAGGAATTTATTTCCCATTCCAGGTCATTAATAATAAAAGTTAACAGCCCTGATTGGGGGCGATCGAGTAGGCCCTTTATTGCAGGATTTTGGAACGATGTAAAGCCATCCAGTATCAGGCATTCGTGCAGCCAGGTTTCCTGCAGGCACACCATATCCAACTCAGACCAATTTAGTTCCCCTTTCGCGAACAGATGTGATGATCATCTCGTATTCCAAGATATAAAGGAGAGTGGCCTGTCACTCTTCGCTTGGGGAATTGCCTATTTGTTGGAAGACTGAGCTAGTACAGTTGCTAACCAGGACCAATTTTGCTGATCTTTGGAAGATGTTTGCAGGGCCTGAGTTCCCATATTCGGTCTTAGATGTTGAACCATATTTGTGCCTTTAATTGTTTGTGTTAGTTTTAAAAATGGATCAGTGAAAGACTTGAGGAGGGCTTTCTCAGTAGCGATTGATCTATTATCCGTAAATCTTATCAATGGGCCCTGAGGGATTCTTTCCTTTGGGTAATCACAACTTAGAGAGGAAGATGGGTTTTCCACAAAGGAGTCAGCATCTATAGTTCTGGGTGATTTAAACTTCAGAGATTCTTGCTATCTTTTTCGATATTGATGTTAAATCATATCCCAAAGTAAAAAAACATGGTACTGCTAAGAGCATCAGGTTTTTGATCACCGTAAATTGCAAGCGTAGATGGACCAAATCCATACAGTCTCCATTTTCGAATTCGACTATAACCAAATCATCAGTGGTGTCTGAGTGTTGGCATATATATATGTTGGCATAGTCTTAGGACATTTCTCCTATTTCGGAGTAAGTCTCTACCTTTCTCAGCCACACGGTCCAGTCTTAAGCATTTGTCCTGCTTATGTGTTCCTGGTCTGATAGCACTTAGCAACCGAGCCCTGGTTTTTACCGGGAATCGGGTCTTATTTGACTGTCAAAAGTTTCTTTGGGTTCTTGTGTCCCTGACTTTAGATGATTTTAATGAATATTCATGTTTTTTTTTTTAAAGGGCCCACTTTTTTTTATTTTCATGATCTGTGCCTCAATCCTTACAGTATCATCCTTATACAATATGCTTCTGTAAATACATCTGCTCATTTGTAAATTACCTATGTGAATAAGATTACACATGTAAATATCACTGATTATGTACCGAAGGGAACAATGTATCTGTAAATATCTTATGTCTGTAAATATGCTTAATATGATTCATGCCAAACCTATGTTTTCTATTTATTTATTTTATTTATTTGTATATTTATATAGCGCCAAAGCCCTCCGGCATCAAGGCGCATAACAAAAACATACATCTAACAAAAGCATCAAAACAAGATAAAGACAAACAACCAAAACATGAAACAAAAACTACATTAAGGTGAATAATAGCACCAATCTAGCTGGGAAGGATAGGTGAAAAACAGTATGGCCATGGCGGTATAGTCCAACCAAGAGAGAGAAACAGTACAAATGTCCAGCTAGTTCAATTCAGTAGAATTCTCAGGGCAGTGGATAAGCAGACTTGCTGTGAAAGAGAGATTCTATTTAAGTATGTCAGAAACTGCTAAACCCACATCCCAAAATTATGCAGTCAGTGTTTTCACTTGAACACCAGTTCGTGATTTGAATTCTATGCAACACTTTTAGTTCTTGCATTCTTACACAGTTAGTCCCTAATTTGGAATTAGCCCATGCCAAGATTTTGTTTTTCAAGGATTCCCTAGATTCGTATTGATTAGGCTTAGGAACGTTAGTGATAATCACATTTCGCGGATCCCTAATAAAATTCCTTTAGATGGGATCTGTGATACTGGCCATTTTAGCTTTCCTTAGTCCAAAGTCCTTGTCAAATGGGAGAACGACTGGCATAACAGACTTATTCATTGGCACAGGGACTACTTGTGATATGTTTTCCCCTTGGCCATTAGCTTAGGGAAAGTCTTCACCTGCAGAGGCATACCTATATGACTGGACTCAACAAGGTCTGTTGGACAGCCCTTTTGCTGGTGATTCTTGGAGGAGGGGGACGTTTGTGTGGAGTTTTCCTTATTAACTATTTCCATATTGGACTTCCCTGAATCAGGCAGGTTTAAAAGGAAGTCGCTTGAAACCACCAATGCCATCCATCTCTGGAAATCCAAAATATTCGAACAGTCCCCAAGCTTCTGCATCCACTGTTCTTGTAAAGTACACCACGGCTCCAGGGTCTTGGCTGTCAAGGACTGTTTAAGCCTAGGCGTTAATATCAAGAGGGCCACGACATGTTCTTCCGAGATGGACTCATTCTGGAAATCTTTACGGGTATTTAGGAGCTCAGAGGAAGCATGCTGTTCCTGTTGCAGCTTCAATCTGCGCTTAGCACTCATTGCTAAAATGTCAGACAAACAGTTGTTACTCCTACGGGGTGTCCGTGCTGTTAATTGCATCGGTAACACCATTCCGCCCAATACCATGGGTAGAGGGCTAGCAGGACCCTGCCCCTGTATTGAGCTTATGTCTCCTCTAATGGGCAAAGCATTCCCCTTATTAATGCCTGTTCCTGTCTCTACCCCGGACTGTAGCCTGGTGACCGGCATGATTTGTAAGGCACAGAAAAAAAGAAACAAAGAGAAGAGACTACCCGGCTCCAGGTACCGAGCCGTAGATGTGCACTTATAAAAGAACACACCTTTAGCAGCTTACTCGTAATTTCGGCACCAAGCCAGGAAATGCTTATGCAATTTATACGGGTAGCAGAGGAAGACTGAGGAAGACCGAAATGCTCAAGGCATGCACCGAATCCAGTTACCTCCCTGTCACAGACCGCCGTCCGTTTCCCATCCGTTCACCATCCAAGCAGGAAGCTGTCGACAGAAGCTGTCAGCAGAAGGAGTCGCAGCCCGAGGGGTTCCCGGCTGAGATGGGACAAGGCTGGTCTACAAGGTCTATTATTGCCTATGGTAACCCCTGTAATGTGTATTACCTGCTCTCCAGTGCCCAGATACCTACGCATTTGGTATGTGCTACAAATGTTAAATGAATTAATAAAATATGATGCCCTGAGTTTCCCAGGTTCTTCTTTATTTGCCCCACCACTGGCATCTCAGACATAGGTTGGTTTGTCTTAGTGTTTGTCAGTGTTACATTCTGGGATATCTGTACCCTTGCTAGGGCTACAGTTTTCTCTCGTCTTTCAGCCAACGTTAAAAACGCTTTGTCGCGCTCTGTTGGTTCTTTAGTTTCCACCCTTTGGGGGTCAATCAGAGCTATTGTATCAGTCAAGGCCATCTCCGAAACCGGGCTTTGGCCCACACCAGACCCCTCCACTGAGTAGGTGGACTGATTTAGTAGGGTGTTCAGCATCTCTTCATCCGAGAGAGTCAGGTTGGCCAATTGTTGAGTACAAGCGGTCAGTTGCAGCTCAGTAGTTAATCGAATTTGTTTTTTAGGAATTGTTTTTGTAGATCTTTTGATTTTGACAACTGCTGCTTCCTGCATTGAGGACCCTTTTTTTCATTGCCTTGGTCGACCCCCCAGTTTGTTTCTCATGACCGCTGCACAGCAAGGGCACCTAGGTGCTTTTAGGGGAGCTGGAATCCATGTGCCTTCATTTCCTACTAAAGAGAGGGAACGATTTAGAATTTCCCTCTGAAACAGTTAAATACATGATTAGGTTTATTGAAGGTGCAGATTGGGACATGGATATAGTTGGAAAATGTCTCTCCGGTGTAGTAGCGTCTTCACTTAAGAGTCCAGTCTCTGATGCATCTTCTAAATGCAAACAGGTCACCAGGGGCTACTGCTACTGAGTTTTTAGCTGGGCCCTCATAACCCCTGCTCCTAGCAGTGTGGTTTTGGTAGGCCCAGACAGTTGGGTTTCCTCTTGAGGAAAAGGTCTAGAATCATTACAGCTACTGAGACTTTATCACACTGAACTACATCGATGTTGGTATTTAGCCCAGCTGTGTTTTTTGCTGTGATAAACCCTTCCACAAATAACATCCTAGGGTGCCACATTGTGTGCAAAGTGGTTTGTTCTTTTAAGAAGACATTCAATGCTCTGTAGAGCTTTGTGAAGGGTGCTAAGGCTATGGTAATCACAGACTGTCACGTCTGCATTAGAGTTATCTGCAGTGAGGCTGTCACGTTCCAGTCAATCTACAGCTTCAAAGCCCATGTGTTTTCTGGTGGCTCGGGAGGACTGAAAGGACCTGGGGTGCATGTTGTTATTTTGCCTAGAACTTTCGTGGTGTATAATTCTTCCCCATCCACTGTGGTCCGGTTCATTGAAACCCCCGCTGCGAGCAAAGGATTCATGGAATTTCAAAACAATATTGACTTTGCTAGGTGGGTAAGTCTGCAGATCAATACGCAAAATCTCCTTCTACCAAAAACCATGAAATTCTGAGACACCTGGATATGATATGGTCGAATGGGAAGTTAGGGGTTAAGTTTCTATGACATCCCAAAATGTCTTCTCTTATTAAAAATAGACAACCTTTGGTGTGGCTGAACCAGTGAATACACTTATTGGTGAGGGTTTCTTGATTTTCATAGGCACCAGAGCGCAAACGCAGGACATTAATCATGAACACTGATGGAGTGCCCCGTCCTCCCCCCAAATTTGACTGTCTCTGGTTTCTTGGGGTCGGGAGAAGTCTCCCTAGCCATATAAGATTCAAGCCTTTGAGGGTGGGCATAGTATCAGTGAAAGAGCTCTGTTTGCTCAGAAGTGTGTATTAGCAGTTTATTTGTTAAGAGAGCACTGTCCGCGTTGCTGGATAAATGTTGCCATAGGGAATTATGGTCTGCACCCCATCTAGGCCTATTGTAAGTACCAGTCAGGTTTTCTACAGGGGGACTAGAACTAGAACCCATGGTACCTGCAGCTGATTGAGTCTTGTGTTCATTTACTTTAGGTTTGGCACTGTTGTCTACTTTCTGAGGTGTGGCCTGTGAGTCTTGGTTACTTTTAAGGGTCATGGGATCAGTGTTTAATGGATGGTGGTATTGCACCTTTACCCAACCGTGCCGATACTATTTTAATTTCGTTTATCATGTCCACTATTTCGTTCAGTTTGCTGCCAATTGTGTTGTTAATTAGGTCCTTAATCTTGTTAAGATTGACCTTACTTTCTAAAATTGGTTTGGCTGCTTCTGATGACTGGGGAGGTACTTGTTCCGAGTTAAATGATTGAATTTGGGAGTTATACACCATTTTAGAGTTAGCTCTTTCCACTAGCAATTGTTGTTTTGAAATTATCTTCACACCTTTCCTGACAGTGACCCTCTTCCTAAATGGCCTTTTCCCGGCTGGTCTCATCTGCCCACTGTCAATGGCCTCAGTTAATGGCAACATTTCTGAATAAACACACAACAACTTGGGAAGCGGTATCTACTAATTTCATTTTAGAATGTATACGCCTCGCATTAACAGAGAATTTCTTCCTGTACGATGGTTCCTTTTTACAACAGATACATGGGACAAGTATGGGTGCTAACTTCGCCCCCGATTTAGCAAATTTATTCATGGATTCTTTTGAGGCAGCATCCATCTTCCATGAAAACAACCCCTTCAAAGGTAACGCGACCAAATGGTTCTGTTACATTGATGATGTGTTGATGATATGGAAAGGTGACCAGATCAGTTTAAATTTGTTCCTGAAGTGGTTATATCAACAAAACAGCTGCATTCAATTTACCATGTCTAGTGATCCTGAACAAGACCCTTTTTTAGACATTTTGATCAAAAAGACTCCATCGGGCCATTTACAAACCACCTTATTTCGGAAACCGACTGACAAAAACACTCTGTTGAAATACAATGGCTTCCATCCGCTAAGCCTCTGAGATAATTAACCAGTGGGTCAATTTTTAAGAATTAGGAGGAATTGTTCCTCTATGAGTGATTTTCTGAATGAAGATAAAGACCTAAAACTTTGTTTAAAGTCCTGGGGTTACCCAAGGTGAATAGTCCAGCAAGCATTTAAGCGTGCTCAACACACCAATAGGGATAGTTTCCTTTTTCCGGATAAGACCATCAAAGATGACAAAATCACCTGTGTCACGACATACAGTCCCATCAGTAACAACCTCATAAGAATCGTGAAAAAGCACTGCCATTTTCTAAAAACTTGTGATTTTAACCCTACGGTCCCAAGATTTTTGCCATACTTACCCTGTCAAACAATGTGTAACGCCACAGCCTGCACTCTGGAATTAGCCACGAGTAACAGGCCATCACAAATGTGGACGTTGTTCCGTTTGTGATCTTACAAAAAATATGTCTTCCATTGATCTCAATGGAAAACTGTGGCAATTACTTTCTTTCACTAACTGCACCACAGATTGGGTGATTTACGGGATCAAAAGCCCTTGCTCCTTACTATATATTGTCAGAGGGGCGTGGCCAGCGCGCATGGAGTGAGGACATGTTCTCCTCGCGCTCCTGCCCGAGATCCTACAACGGACTGAATCGTTTGGCCTGCTTAAGCTGAACAAGCACGCCTGAAGGAGCTACGGGAAGTAGAACCATTTCCCTACCCCCAACGAAGTTTCCGCAAGAAAATCGGACCGAGATAGCGGTTACCCGAAGCGAACAGAGAGGAGGCCCCGGCCCAACAAAATGGCAGCGCCCGCCGGCCCCATCTGAGACGCACCGCTGGAGGGCGGATAGCTTCCGGAGGCGAGAGAGGAGGGCCCACAGCGTCCAACCCAGTGATCCGGCGACACCCCGGGGGGGCGGACCCCCGTGGCCGGCAGTGACCCGGGTCTCTATCTCCAAGACCAAGTGCCGGGAGGAAGAGACGAAGGGGGGGATCCTTAGCGCGAGACCACGTGCAGGAGAGGCGCTGGCTGGCGGGAGGCCGCGAGAGACACGGAGAGACACGAAGAAGAGAGAAGGCGACGGGCGGTTCCCTCCGGAACATCCGTGGGCCGACGACTCCCCATCTGCAACGACCGCCCTCGCAATCAATCCTATATACACTTCCCTGCTGAACGGGAAAAGGCCGCGGAGCATGCCCAAAGACAGGCGATGTCACCCCCCAAAAGCAAATTGAAAACTGCGACCATGGACTCCTTCACCACGGTCAGGGCGAAACAGGGGACAGAGGCAGCAGACGACCCGACGGCTAAGGAGGACGATCCGACAAATACGCAAGTGCTACAAGCCATAGCGGCGCTACATACGTCCATCGAAACCAGGATCGATGAAATCAAGTCGGACATGCAACTGATGAGACAGGACGCCCGTAACCTTACAGAAAGGGTGGCCACAACGGAGGAAATGCTCCAAGACAATGTTAACAACACCACAGAACTTAAATCTAAGGTCCAAGACCTTGAGTTGCAAGTAGCGCGGCTAGAGGCGCGATCAGAGGATGCTGAAGGGCGTGCCCTTCGCGGCAACATCCAAATCCTGGGGGTACCGGAAGACACGGAGGGCCCAGACCTGACCGATTTCGTAGAAACGATGCTCTTGCAAGAAATCGGGGCCGGCAAACTGACCCAGGGCTTCTCAATAGAACAGGCCCACAGATCACTTCAGAAGAGGCCCCCTCCGGGCTCCCGACCGCGCCCTATTATGAACTTTTGCGACAAAGAGACTATACTGAGATTCTCAAGAGAAGGAGGGGAGATCGAGAAACATTGCCCCAAAATAGTCATTTATCCAGACTATACCCCCGCGGTGCAGCGAGCACGGAACTCATTTGTACCGGTGAAAGCTAGGTTGCGCAAGCTAAACCTCAAGTACATGCTACTGTACCCGTCCCGCCTTAAGGTACTATACAAGGGGAAAGCTATCTTTCTTGAGACTCCGGCAGCGGCAAATATGTGGCTTGAGGACAACAACCTTGCCGATGATAAGGAAAGCACTGCGCATGAAGTCACAGGCCATTGAAAGCACCAAACGACAGGAAAATGAAGGTTCGCACAACTACCGAATGAATACCGGACCGCTTGAGATCTACAACTCTACGTACGCCATGACGGGCAGGAGCGCACTGACCCATGCGAATAACAACGAAGCCGATGCACCCCCCTGCAACACGTGGAGGCCGACTGCCGACACACCACCCATATCGGGAGGCCCGGAAAGGCCTGGAAGGATCGGGTGCCCCCGAGCGCTGCAAGTTTGAGGCAACTGCTGGGGGCAGTTTTGAGTTGAAAGGTTTGTTGCCCTTATTCACTAGAATGAGGATTGTTAATGTTAATAAGTCTCCAATTGACACTGAGATGGAGGGGGAAGGGAGGGAGGGAACGATGAGGCTCGTGCCCCAACCCCAACACAGACTGACCCCTGGTTAACAGGTCCAGGCCTGGGGGGGACAACAGATCTGTTACTAAACCCCTATGGCTGTGACCACCATAAAAATAATGACATGGAATGTAAGGGGCCTAAGGACTTATCTCCGAAGGAACAGGATTAAAACCTACCTGCACAGAAAAGGGGTAATGATAGCATTACTACATGAGACCCACTGCACGGCGGACTCGGTGGCCAAGCTACAAACACATTGGGGTGGACAGGGGTTTGGTACCACTTATTCTAAATATGCAAGAGGGGTTTACACCTGGATTCACCCGCAGCTCCCATTCCGGGTGGACACAACTTAGATAGACCCGGAAGGTAGGTTTGTCGTAATTTGGGGATTCATTGAACAAGAAGCAGTATGCATCATGAACTCCTATCTCCCTAAAAATAACATACCGTCCTACCTGAACTCACTGCACCCTAGAGTTGCACAGTACAGGAACAATCTCTTTATTTGGGGGGGGGGATTTTAATTGTGTACATGACCCGCGGCTGGACAGATCCACACCACAGCTAGGAGGCCCATCGACAGCTACGACAGCACTATCCGCCATGTTGGGGAGGCTGGAAATGACGGATATGTGGCGGGAAAAACATCCTGAAGCACGCGAATACTCATTTTACTCATCCCCACATAAGTTACACAAAAGACTAGATTACATATTCATAGACAGGGAACACTTACCCCGGGTGGAGGGAGCACAATACTTGGGGAGGACTATCTCTGATCACTCCCCGCTTCTGATAACATGGAACCACAGAGGGCCCAGACCCCCCATTCCCATGTGGAGAATGCCCACAGACACCCTGAGGGACCCAGCTTTCCGAGAAGAATTACGTGATTCTATTGATGCATACCTAGAGGTTAACACCGGTAGTGTAGCTTACAATAGCACAGTGTGGGAGGCTCTAAAGGTGGTAACCAGGGGAGAAGTAATTGCAAAGGGGGGAGGTATCAAGAAGCAGCTAAGGAAAGAACTAGACCTAGTGGAACGGCAGATTGAGCGAATTGAGGCTACCCCCGTAGACACCCAACAGAGGGAAGAGGAGCTTGTGAAACATAGAGAGCGGAACATAACTGCGTGGAACAGGCTGGAAAAGTTTGACTATACTGCCAGAACAAATAGAGCACACGTTGAGGCCGACAGACTGGGCAGACTACTCGCCTGGTTCTGCCGTAAAGAGCACCCCAAACACCCCACCACCTCACTACAAGATGAGGATGGAAACACACACTGTACGCAGCAGGGCATAAATGACACTTTCACTCGCTTTTACACCCACCTGTATTCACATGAGGATCAGGTCCCCCATGAACGGTTGGTAGAAACACTAGAAGAGATAGGGCTCCCCAGGCTGTCCCCTGAGCAAGCCGAATCCCTAGAAGCAGAAATCACGCCCGAAGACATTACCGATGCAATCAGATCCCTGGCCACAGGCAAAGCACCGGGAACAGACGGGTTGCCCACGGAGTTTTTTAAAACGTATGAGTCCTCCCTAACCCCCCTATTACACGCAGTATACCAGGAGGCATACGAAGAAGGGATACTACCCGAAAGTATGAGGGAGACGCTTGTGATCCCGATTCTCAAGCCCAATAAACCGGCAGACCAATGTGACTCATATCGCCCGATTGCAATGTTAAATTATGACGTTAAAATCCTGACTGCGATCTTAGCGAAGCCGCTGTCTAGAATAATAAGAGACATAGTTCACCCAGATCAGTGAGGCTTTGTGCCGGGCTGAAATACGTCCATGAACTTACGCAGGCTGCAGCACATTATAGCACAAACCGATAAAGACAAGGACTCATACGCGCTGCTGTCCCTAGACGCAGTCAAAGCGTTTGACTCCATTTACTGGGAATGGCTTGTGGCAGTGCCTAGGGGGTTTGGTCCCGGGTTCATCAGGTGGATTAACATCTTGTATGCTAAACCTAAGGCAAGGGTGCAATCTGGGAAGTATGTGTCGGAGGCCTGGGATTTATGCAGGGGGACTAGACAAGGTTGACCACTATCCCCAATGCTTTACATACTGGGACTAGAACCCATAGCTGTTTACTTTAGAAAGCAATTCTTCGATGTAGGCATTAGACTGGGAGATGTGGATCACATCATCTCGCTCTACGCGGATGACGTTCTCATATACGTCAGGGACCCACACCTCAACATACCAACCATGTTAGAAGTGCTGGACAATTATTCCAAGGTCTCTGGGATAAGTTTTAGCAGGCCAAAGTCTTGTATGTTCGCCCTAGCGGCCCTGAAAACAGAGAGTTTAGAAGCACTCCCTGAAGTTGGGATCCAGTGGCAGAATACGTCATTCCGATACCTTGGAGTACACA
Source organism: Ambystoma mexicanum (assembly GCF_040938575.1). NCBI lineage: Eukaryota > Metazoa > Chordata > Amphibia > Caudata > Ambystomatidae > Ambystoma > Ambystoma mexicanum. Next base: position 969,140,150 of record NC_090936.1, on the reverse strand, counting down.
TTATGCATACCCCCGAGCTAATGCACGAACAAAACAAAAAGGCAGCTCTCCCCGCCCTGCGTAAATCAATGGCGTTCTGGGTGAAACTCCCCCTCTCGATGATGGGCAGGGCTTCGATAACTAAAATGATTGTTCTTCCGCGTTTCCTTTATGGGTTTCAAAATGTACACTATTATACACAAAAGCCCTTCTTCCAACTGCTTGAGACCATACTGCGAGACTTCCTATGGGGGAAAGGCAGGCATAGAATAGCGTTGCAAACGCTAACCCTACCATATAGACAAGGCGGTTTTCAACTTCCAAACCTAGAAAAATATTACATAGCAGCACAGCTTAGTTTTGTGACCAAATGGCTAGATGATGAACCCAAATCTGAAACACCATTGCTACAGGCCATGCTGCCCCAATTCCATCTGGAAGAACTGGTCTGGGCATTGTCCAAACTGCTGGGAACTCTACCCTTTTTGGCTGACCTGGGAAGGAAAATTTGGCACAGGGCGAAAATGCTCACTAACTCACGGAACCCCTATACCCCAGAAGTCCCCCTGATCGCAGACCTATGCACAACACTTTCGGATTTGAAACATATCAGGCTCTGGGAGAGGGAAGGGTTCTACACCTGGGGAGATCTGTATGATGAAGGCACTTTCAGAGCGTTCACCTCGCTGCAGGAGACGGAAGGCATACATACCGGCCAGTTTCTGTGGTACCAAAGAACTCGTGCTGTGGCCCGATGCAAATGGGACCCGTGGCCGATGGAACCAGACATAGACCCACTCCTCACCTTGATGTACAACTTGGGAGAGGGCGGTAAACCTTTTCGCAAATCTATGGCCACCTGATCGACATGCCAAATCCTCGAAGCATGGAAATGAAAAGCAAATGGGAGGAGGATATAGGCCGGGAAATGACTGAAGGGGAGTGGAACAGAGCTCTCACATTCCCCAAAACGGTGTCCAGAAACCATAGATTTAGGCAGATTCAGTTGAACATACTACACAGAACTTACCTGACTCTGTGCCGCATAGCCACCTTCAATTCCCAAGCACAACCGACCTGCAACTGGTGCAAGGGGGAAAGAGCCGATCTGAGCCACATGTTATGGGAATGCCCCAGGACAAGGGCTCTGTGGGACAGGGTCCAACAAACTTGCGAAAAAAAGCAGGCCTGAGTAAATATAATTGGACACCCGGCGAGTGCCTCTTAGGAACCTACCCCAGACCAGCCAAATTCAAGCATGCAACAAGGCTCATGGACATTTCGTGCATACTGGCCAAAAGAACTATAGCAATGGCCTGGAAGAAACCCATGGGCCCTCAGTTCAAACTATGGCACAAAGAGACTGAATGGTGGGTGCTAGCCGAGACCGTGGCATGGGAGGACTGTGTGGCCAGATCCACGGATGACTCTAGTATGTCACTCGAGGCATGGAAGGAACTCACCAGACACATGTTCCACCCCTTGGATGATGGGCCCCCCTGAATCCGAACTTAATCCAGACCCATGCGAGACCTGTCATAAAGCCAGCGGCAGCGGAAGTACGGCAGAGGACAGAGACCTTGCGGAAGCCTTTCCCCTATTGTAGTTGCCGGATGGTTCCCCTTTGCTCCCACCCTCCCCCGAAACAGTTAACAATATATGAAACGGACAGAATATGGAGACAGTTATGGTTGTTTTGTTTTTGTATTTGTACATTTTTGAAGATAAGTTAAACATATGTTTATAACTATTTGAGATTGGCTCCATTGTACACAACTTGTTTGATATTATTGAAAAATGCCAATAAATAAATTTGAAAATAAAACTATATATTGGCAAAACGACCAGGCCAGTGAGGCAACATATCTGTGAACACAGATCGTGCCTAAAAAACAAGGTGGCCAATAAACCTTTGGTCGCCCATTTTGAATTGAAAAAACATAAATACAGTGACCTGTTCTGGTTCATTATTGAAAAAATTGCTAGCACCCCAGAAGGGGGTAATAGAGAAACCAAATTGGCCCTGTGCGAGCAACAATGGATATATACTTTGAAAACAGCCCAACATGGCCTCAATCTGTCAGTGTAGTGGAATACCCTTCTCTGAAGCTACCCCTTGGTATAGGTTGGGCCTTTTGTTTATGGGGTGCCGTGTGCTAGGGCTAGCACCTGCGGAGGTAATATTATGGGGTAGGTGCTGCCTTTGCATTTTAGGTATCTTGATAACAACCCTTAGATACCGTAGTCCCTAACAGATCGAGCAAGTGTATGCTACACCATTGTGTGCAGCACCTTTAGTAGTTCAGAGGTGGAGCCCTTTGGGCTACATCGGCAGTAGATGAAAAGCCTTTTCACTGGACATAATTTTAAATAAAAGCTCCTTTAAAATTTGCTTTTTTGGACGTCACTGCACATTGAGATATGCGATAACGTATTGGTTTCATTTCGTTATGGAATGCACCAATGAGCAGTAAATCGATGTCCGTCGGGATATAATTCACGTGACTTGGCGTGAGCTGCGTGGTCAGCCGGGTGTGGAAATCGTGTGACCTCAGGCAACAGCTATAAATACCAAGCCTCAGAGTCTTTGCCTTTCGTGCTTGCTCAGCAGTGTGGCTAGTAACGTGGACGTCCATGCAATTCGGTGAGTGTGCGCCCCTCTTTTCCATCTTAACTGCATTTTGTCAGTTAGAGGCCAGTTTTTGTAACTTATTTTCCTTATTTGGTTGCCGTTCCATCAGGTCCAAATTGTGATCGCCTCCGATGGCTTTGACAGGCGCCGTAAGAATTTAGCAATCGCTCTGCTCTGTTTGTTCCAGGGCAGCCAGTAGTTCTAATCCCACGCCTTTGAAACCGCTGGGTTATTGATGCAGAAGGATAAGCACTATTTTATTGACGTGCACCCGCACCCGTGTCCAGTACTGTGCTTTGTGAAAGTAAAAGCTTAAATATACAAAAAAAGCATAAAATAACTTTGCCCAATCGGAGAATTCAATCAATTGTGTTTAACCCTGGAGGCTTTGACTAAGGTGCATTTCTTTTGTCTGTATAGGGCACTGCATATCAGCGGGAGCCGGTATTCCCTCTCCCGCAGGGCAACACTATTTAAAGATGTTTTGCAGCAGCGCTGTTTCCGGATAGTCCTGTAGTTTAAACCTGGGGCTTCAACTTGACAAACCACTTACAGATGACAATAGTAAGTAGTAGCAACAGCACTGTGATACACTGTCATCTTTTAGCTATGATATAGAACAAGGCTAATTGAGAAGGTTATGGTTCATGTAAACATGGATGTGGGAAGCACCTCGCGTTCCTGTTATGCCTGTGACATTGAGTCCTTCAAAGTAATTATGGTATTGACTCTGACTCAAGTGGATGAAAATAACGATGTGCACCATGAAGTGCAGCTCCTGGGTCAAAAGTCATATCTGATATCGGTGTTTTTAGGAAAGACTCTGCAATAAATGCAAGAATAGAAGTGAACTTTCTTAGCTATAAATACATCTCTTGTGAGAAGTAGTTAAAGAGACAGTGCTATTAATGAGCTGTAGATCAAGTGAAGGAGTTGGAATTATGCTCGCTCGCTTACATTGCCTTAGTGTGTTATACTGTGTTTTTTGAAGTGATGATTGTACATTGTTGTGTCTGTGTGAACAGGTCTAACATCTGTATAGTTACGGTGTCAAAATACTGTGTTGAATAGCATAATATTTTAGTAGGCCTTTTTTAATATTTTGATCCCACGAAATGAATCAACCTTAGACTTGCATGTTGTATTTGTTTTTGCACATTCCTTGTAGAATCGGTTATGCTGATCTATTTGTGGGGTATAAAGTCGGTTTTGACTTGCTTTGAAGAAATTTTGTCCTGAAGATGGCCTAAGAAAAAGAAAGATTTGAAGACACTAGGGATAGTGTCTGAAACAAAAAAACAGCCGAAACATGTCGACAGCTATCTGAAATACCCATGTGAACCAACTGTGCGATTTTCCATGCAAACAAAGTGGTTAAATAATATAAAATCTTTGTGTTGCTCTCACTCCTTTTGTTAAATTGGTGCTTGATGCACTTTGTCTTTTTAGATTAAAATAGTTTTTTAAGTATTGGTGAATTGTTAGAAAATGTGTAATATATGTCCGGCATTTCTTGCCTTTTTTAATGTTATACAACATGTAACAATAATAATATTGAAATTATTTTTGTAAGTACTGTATGTGCATTGGGTTCATGATTTTGGATAGTAACAAATTCAAATGGTATTTGTTTAGTTTGTAATTGTGGGTCACTTCAGAACACTGGGGCAACGGAAAGAGGGGTAATCAGACTCTCCTTTATGTTTTTCTCTCTTTTAAGGTAGTTCCCTTTGAGGTCTGATCCCCCAAGGAAAAAAAGTTGGGAACTTTACCTGATTTAGGTAACACTCAGTTATCTCGGCCAGAGATTCAAATCTTTTAGCTATGGGGATTAGGGGCACATCTTGTGTTCTGTTGCCTACTCTATTACTTTCATTCAGGTTACGGATGGCCTGGAAGCGATCCCCTCTGGTGCAGGTAACATTGAAGTTCCCGGGTCAGTTCCCAGTTCCCTCTCAGGGGGCGCTTCCTTCCCCGAGTAAATCTCTACAATGTTTTATGTTAATATCCCTCAGGCACATTCAGTGTCCTTAGCTAAAAATGTACAGTTCTTCCCCCCTTCCTGCCCCGGGGCAGGGGGGTAGCTAATCTCAAAAGGCGGCAGCAAATCCTCTTTGGGCCATCTCAGATTCATACTTGTACACTTAGGGAGTGCTGAGTCCTGAACATCATTTGGTGCGGCTGAGATGTCATGACTATTTAACACCACACAGTTAGAGCGGCTAGTCATATGCGCCAGCAGTCACCGCACTTGATTCAGAGAAATAGCCCCACTACTAGTTTCACTGCCACTGGGCTTTTGGGCTTCCAGTTCACCAAGACCATCTAAATCTATATCCAGTAACAGATCTTCTATTTCAGTTATTAAGATATTTACCTCATTAATGGGTCTTAATATCTTAGAAACGTTGCTATTTCTGACTCTCGGAGAGACGGGCAGTTCAGCCTTTCTTTTGACCATAGTTAAAATTTAAACAATTCAAAAAAGATCTTGCAATTATAATGATGATAAAACTTCAAAGGTGACAGTATAAAATACTACAGGTCATACAGTTCTAAATACTACAAGTCGGATGATTAATTTATGATACGGAGCAGGGCACGTCAGACTGGCTAAAGGAGCTGCCAAGGTCGGAACCCCGACCCCTGCACCGTATTCTGTGTGACCACTTTTCTGTGACCAGTTCCGTTAAGATTTTCACAGGTAATGTTCCAAAATTAAAAGGGCTCCATAGAACTTCCACCATGTGGGATGTTCTGACCCACTAGGCTCTGCCCTGCAGCATCACTGTGTGCTGTTTTCATCAGAAACAACAGGATGGCCGCCAAAAAGTCCTATGCGCTAAAAATCTCTGAGAAGTGCGCAGGGAAACCTGAAAAATAGGCCGCCAATCCATTTTGTCTCTGTCAGTGGTAGAACCGGAGACCATACTACCAAAACCTGTCGTTGGGCTGCCCACAGAGTGAAATGGAACTATTTGAAAAGGCAGTGTTGCAGTCCAAGGAAAACCCAGACGTGCTTTAAAATCCATTTTCCTTGGCTGTTGAAAGTGCAAAATCATGTTTCCCAAACATCAGAAAAGATACAACATCCTTGTTGGGTGTTAAACATCACTTTATTTAAAGAATCCACCTAAGAACAATGTCAGGACAAGCACATTTCATCACAAGAAAATCCACATTCAAAAAGGTGCTTGCCTGGAAAAATCTGTCAGATATGGGCGCAGAACCGCCGCTCACCTGTGTCAGAGCTGTCATTTACTTATACTGTTAGTTAAACTTGTACATTAAGATCAAATTGTGGAAAAGAAGAGACTTGCCATCAAAAGCAATATAGGTTGCCACAATTCAATTTCTGTGTTTTAAAAAGACTGGAATGAAGAGATCTGTGTGTATATTTGTTGAAAATGTAAATTTTATTTTAGAAAAGACAATTTTAAAACAGTGTTTTAAAAGTGAACTAATGTTAGCCACAGTACTTCAAAGGCACATTCCACAGTTTGCCCCAAACAAAGGACTCTTCCTCCTGCTCTCTGCTCAGGAACTGTCATTGAGTTGTTAAAGGAGGTGGGAGGAGATTTTGCTCTGCTTCTCTGGGAGAGAGACAATAAGCTTCCTGGACTGATAGGAAATGCAAATTTGGGTGTCAACAGAAAACAACTGCCAGCAGGAAGGGAGCCTGGGAGTGCTCTGGCCCAGCCAAAGCTTGGAGGCGGGACCAGATGGATTTGTATATCTAGAACTGTAGAAAATATCTTTTTGAAAAAGACTCATAGAAAACTGTGCCAAATTTGTAAAAATCTGTAATTCATAGGTTGTTAATATGAAAATGAGGCTCACAGTTTGAAACTACTCTGAACTCTGTGCGATGTTCAGAGACAGGACTACCAAAATGTTGATGTTGTAGCAATTGTGATAATGCTAGGAATATGAAGTTTACAGGATTATGCCTAGATGTCATGCGCATGTATGGAGAAAAATGTGGACAGATCTGACACTGGGTACCCAACCAAAAGCGCGAAAAACTGTAAAATTGGAACTAAAGCTCTCACTGAGTTGGGACTTGGACGGATACATGCCCTACTAAATCTGTAATGTGAAGATGTATTATTAGCAAGTTGGTGATATTGTAAATATGATTTATGTGGAAAATAGATTTACTGTACAGAAACCTGGGGGAGGGACTCCCTGGGTTGGAAAATGCAGCATCACTATGACACTAGATTTCCTTCTCAAATCAGGAGAGGGGAAAGACTTTAACCAATAGGATTCCTAGAGGGTGTGCTTAGTATAATTAAGCCGACCCACCCATTTGGGAAAGACATAAATAGGGACAGTTTAGGACCTAGAGACAGACAGATTCACCCATCAACTGATTTACTGGTGAAGCACTCTGCAGGAGAACCCAGATCCAAGACTCCAGAACTTGAAAGCAGAGAAGGCCCAATTCCAAAGCTGAGCCCTTCTCAGCTTGGCCTTTAAAATCTTGAAACCTGATTTTAACCCCATACTTCCAAGGGGCACATCAAAAATTGAACAGCATGGCTGTTTCTGCTTCTTGCCAAGAACTCTTGCCAGAACCCAGAGATCCAAACCAGTAGAGCAGAGCTGTAACCTGATAACTACAACCCAGAACCAACCCGTCCGATCCAGCTCAGAGGCCGTGCAGGGACCAGAGTGCCGTTCTGAGTGCAGAACCGGGTGCCTGAATCCTGTCCAGTGGGCTAGCAGAATTCCAGTACAAAACCTTTGACCAGATCTTTGACGGGCCTATTCCAAAACCATAGTTGTGAGTATCTATAGCATAGAATTGTCCTTAGCCAGTATCTTATCTTTAAGTAATCCAATCCAAAACCATTTTATCATATCCAGAACTGCATTGTAAAATCTCTTTTGTCTTTTCTGAATCTTTCCCTCATCCATATAGTCCTTTGTTAATTGTAGTGATAATATCATATTTGCGCTAATATATTTGCTGAAGAAAGACAAGTGTCTTGGCGGGCAAAAGTCAGAGCAGAGGCGCCGCTGTTTTGGTGGCTGTCCCGTTGGGTATCTTGCATCTTCATAGCCTCCCTTAGTCTAACACAAATCCTTGTTTGTAATTCAAAAGTGCATCTTTCATTTGAAAATCTTGACTCTTTTTGAGAAAAATCAACCTCTACTAAAACCATCATAACTTCTGAACCATGCATGCTAGAAAGGAAATGTAAGTGTCAAATTGAAGCTTTTCTGTAATCACGTTTCTCGCGCGCTGAAAAGTTTGCTGCCGGTTTGCATTTGGCTCAATTTCATCACCTGTAAAATAGCTATTCTTTGCATCCAACCTAAGAATTCACTTTTCAATCTGCTAGTTATTCAATCCTCATTGCTAGTGTTTACCTGGAACTATCCAAAGCAGCTCCCACTAGTTTTGAATACAATTAAGTGAATTAAATCAATTTTTGGTGTTTTTCTCATTCCTTACAAACCACATTCAAAAGCATTTGACCTGTATGAAATCATTCCTACTTCTCTCTGCTTGCTGGGGGGAATTGGGATTGAAACTGTATTGGTTGAGATTGTATATCCTGAAACCTGTTTTCTCTCCTTCCATCTCTATATTGCATATTAGGGGAATTGAGTAGTATCAGGGGGAAGGAGTAACATTGCATTTGATTGAACCCATACCAAGTATTATTCTGTGCTGCATTGTTTTCCTATCCATACCAAGTATTATTCTATGCTGCATTATGCTTCTTATCCTTCTTATCTTATACATACGCAATATGAATAAACTTCAAATCATCAGAGCAGCGCTCAATATTCCTAGGAACCTTCACATCTCTGACTCCAGGCGAAGCCTTCGCTGGCTCTCAGTCTCCCTCAAAGCACTCACTCTTACACACAAGCCTAGCCAACCAAGCCCCTAGCTACCTAGCCAGCAGATTCGCATTACACACCTCTACGAGACCACTCAGAAGTGCCCAAACCAACTGTCTCTCTGTCCCACGCTTCAATTTACAAAGATCTGGGGGACGCAGCTTCCCAGTCCTAGCAGCCAAGCTGTGGAACTCACTACCCAACCCACTAAGAGCAGAAACTTCGTTCCTGACCTTCCAGTGCAAAGCTTCAGCCTGACTGTCTGCCCAGGACTTGCTGTGATTCCTAGCTCCTATCGCCTAGGATCTCCACAACCGCGTCACTGGCTCATTGCCATTACCCTCTATCTCACATTGTATCTCACACTGCTTAATTGGTCTCTCTATGTATATCTCTTTCAACTGTGTTATCTTGCCATGCCTGTACATGTTGTATAATATTTTTAGAATGCCTGTATTTCATGTTGTATAATTTGTATATTTGTATAATCCACTCCAAATGCTTTATGTATCATGCCTGTAACTAAATAATGCGCCCGGTTGCCCTTGGGCCTGGTGCACTATACAAATAAAATAAATACTCCTACTGATTAAAGAGAGTTTTGATTGTAACATCACCCAATGGTGATCATTGAATAAATATTAATAGTGTGCTATATATATATTGTTCAAATTCATAAAAATAAATCTTTTAACTTTGCAAAACAACCTGCTTCCTGGTTCAGTGAGATTGGGGGGATTCAAAGAGAGGGGCGTGATATAAGGGTGCATCATTCAGAAATAAAAGAACTCATAGACAAAAATATATATTTATGGGTTTCAATTGTGCATCCCACGCTAGGCATTGACTTAGGTGTAGTGCTGGGTTGAAATCACTTACAACCAACAGTGCTCCATTAAAGAAGTTGCATTGTAGTTCAACTATTAGCAAAATGTCAGGATTATTCACCATCAAAAGCGGGGTGTGAACTGACATGTAGTCTTGATAGTAAGTAAAAAGCAGGTTTTTGATGCTGGAGCATACAGCTTGTTTTCTGCTGTGGGAATAAGTTATCCAGTTGCCGAGGGTGGTATGTCACCTCCCCCAACCCCCCGCATGAGAGCATGGTATCTCCTAGGGCTCGTGCTAGGGTCACATGTTGGTGACCATGTGACTGGAGTATAATAAAAGGGACGAGCCAGATCCGGCTTGTCAGTTGCTGTAACAGAGCCCTGCCTGCCTTTTGTGATCATTGCAGCACAATGCTGGCGCTGCGTAGCAGGTGGAGGGCTTGCTGCTGCAGGACCCTCCACATGGGACGTGCCCCTGCTGGGCAACACTGTCCATGATGGGCCCTCCCATGTCAGTAGAGCCCCTGCGGGCAACTCTACATGCGTGCTGCTGCAGAACCCCTACTGGGCAACCCTGCATGTAAGCGCTGGTGGCCCTGCTGGGCAATGGTGGCACTGTCTTTGGTGTTGGCCTGGGTGTCCCCAAGCCATGGAAGAGGCCGTGTGCTCACAGGCTGGCAGGGTTTCCCCTGTCAACTGATGTCAGCTGGGTGCCCCCAGCATATCGGCTGGGTCCCCCCAGCCTTGGACCGCCTGGCCTGCAGTCCCCAGAGCATGGGGGAAAGACACGTGAGGGCCTGCAGTACAACAGCAGAAGAAGGTGAGCCTGTGTATGTGCGCACCCATCCCCCAGCAAGTACGCTAAGCGCTTGTCTCTGAGCAGGCACCAGAAGGAGCCACTTGTGTGCTTGAGGCATCCCCACACCCTGGCCGAACGATGTTGAAGGTGGTGTGGCTGCCTTTGCTGGAGTGCTGAGCCCTGGGGCAACGTGAGGTGAAGGTATGGGCCCTTTTCACATCCCGGGCCCATCTGCGGTGAGTTGTGCAGTGCTCCCTGTCGAAGCAAGAGAAAAATGTGAATGCTCTGGTGTCAGAGCTCAGATATTAGAGGCCCAGTGAAGATCCCGGGCCAGCCGGAGCTGAGTGCTCATGTGGCCCCTGTCAACTGATGTCAGCTGAGTGCCCCCAGCATGTCGGATGGGTGCCCCCAGCCTTGGTCCGCCTGGCTTGCATGCCCGCACGCCAGGACATCACACTGAGGTGCCAAGGTACAGGCTAAACGGCAAGATGGCCACACCTTCCGACACTAGTGTGCCTTTAAATGTTTATAAGAGGGGTGGAGGAAAAGCAAACACTTCGGCTGAGGGCGTATAAACTTGAAACGGGGGAGGTGGCAAATGTGAGTTGCTTGGCTCTCATGTGTTGCACGTGAGTGCAAATGCGTGCTGGTTGACAGTTAAACCAATTAAGCCAAAGCAGAACGGTGCTGCTGACGTTGAACGGCATAGGTGCTTTTATGTGGCTTATATACCCCTGGCATGAAGCGAAGACTGTCAGTAAAACAGCGGATTATTTTTTTTCTTTTCCCAATGCAACAAATGGGGCGAGTGGAATTCGACTTACCGTACCGTTCAGAATGGCGCCGGTCCAGTGAGTGGCTCGGCCAGCAGATGGTTTTCGGCCCAGTCAGCCCACTAAAGACCATGCTACTTATAATGGGACAGTAGAAAATACGGCCATGTGTGGCGTTAGTACTGAAATGGCATTTTCTAATCTCACATTACAGGACAGGGAGTTTTTTTTCCTTGCAATTTTTAAACCCACCATAATGCTTATTGTGTTTGTCGTAAATATGCTCCAATGCACCAATTCAAGAACTGCACCACACTGATGATCCTAAAATAGGGTGAAAGGTGGGTCATGCACAGGGACGTCATTTTACCAAAATACATGGGGTAGCGGAAGTGACATCACATGACCCTTTACCTCTGATGACATAACAGGAAGTGATGTCATTTGACCCCATCCGGAGATTGCCATGACTGCTTCAGTGAGGAAGGATAGGGATAATGGCCGTTATTGTCCCAAAGAAGACCCTTAACATCTAGGGTACCTATGGATTCAAGAGGGCTGTGTGGTGTATCTAGAAGAATATCTTAGTTTGATGAGGTCTGGGGGACTTGGGGAGGACAAAGAACTGAGAAGCAAGGATTAAATGGATGGTGGTTTTGGTGCAGGGGTGTACCCCCCCCCCCCGCAGGGGTCAGGAAGGGAATAAACTGATGCTGTTGAAAACGCTTAATCACATTGTTTTTCAGTTGTTTACTCTATTGCCCCACTGATGCGGAAGAGAAGGGTAGCTCAGACATCCTGGCACCAGAGAGAACTAAGAAGAGAGAGAGGGGATGGGGAAATGGTATGGTATGGTTTGCTAAGGTAGTCTGAAATTCCGGCAGGAGGAAAGTGGTCCATCCATATTTGAACGTGCCAATGGATCTTGATGACTCAAGATGCACCTCTGCCTCTCAGAAGAATACACTAATTAAGAAGCACTAGATGTCCAGAATAGATATAGCTAGGTTATCAAACCCTCATTGCTGACAGATATTGAGAAGTACCAGGAAGATAAATGCATGCAAGAAAAGGCTCGGAAAAATACAGAGACAATACTTGCTGATCTTAGATAATTCTACAGTTTTTAGATATCTAAAAGACTGAATCGTTTTTATTAATCTTGAGCCATTCATATTTGGAGGACATTGTGAAACCATTAGAGAAGTGTTACCTGTTCCAAAGCCAATGGGACTGTTGTTAATGATACATTGTTCTTTAATAGTTATATTTCCTTTCCATCTTATTTAGATGTAGGGTATAGATTGCCTTTGATTGGAAACAGAAATGATTTGCTTTACATACTGAACTTGATCGTTCACAGTCTATATCCTCTTCCTGCTGCAACCGTGCATGTAGATTCCAAATGCTGTGTTTTCCCTGCATACAGTGCCCCGCTTTTGACCAACTATGTTTTTACTTTATAAATCCCATACAAGAGAATGCACTTACTTTCCAATTCAAAAAGGAAATGTAATCCTCAAGCCATTTGCTAAAACAACTATCAAAATAAGAACCTACTTTTAAAATGAAAAGGTGAGGAGACCCAGAGTAAGATCCGATGAGCGGACATCTTGTGAGTAGTGAAAGGGATGCATCTACCAGAATCTCCAGCCGTTAGGACCTCTTGGCAAGGTGAAGCATCACTGTGACTGTATCGCAAACTCCTTCCTGGCATGCTGATGCCTCTTAAATCTGATTCTCATTTCACATGCCTGAGTGAAGGTATACTCAATGGAAAACAGAGGGTGTTGTGAGCCAGAATGACCACTGAACTTGATTTCAACTTACCCCCAAAGGATATTGCAGGGTGCATGTATGCACTTCAGTGTCCATGATTGCTTTATCTTTACATTTGTATAGCCAGGAGTCCCATTTCTCAGCCTGTTCTATTCTTGAAAGTTGCCATATTTGTACAAGTCATGACAAAGCCTTATAACATGGTGGCGGCAATGGGATCTTGCAGGAGTGACGTTCACCGAGATCGTTTCAGCTTCTGCTGCTGCCCGCCAGCTGCCGAGTCCAAGTGAATGTCCAAGCTGCTGGAGAGCTAATGTCATTGGCCAGGTACTAAGAGGTATCATTGGGGACACTGCACATGCAGAATGTTCTGGTCTGTCGTGAGACATTTGATTGGAATCCTACCTGAAGTGGCATGCTCTTGATGAACAGTGTAAAGCCAATGAAGACCCCAGGACACAATCACAGCCACTGGGGAAAGAACACCTGGACCCTGGAAAATGAATGGCCAACGCTACCTTTGATATACCACCTGGATCACAGCCTCCTTGACAAACTCCTCCACGAAAGCCCACTGGACTCATTTGTTACATAACTCATTCGGCAATGATCTCACACCCTCTATTGAATCTAGCCCGTGGAAGAGCCCCTTTCTGAGGCTTAAAGCTCGGACACATTCCATATACAACAGCTAACCGTTTACACATTCTCACACTACTGCCCCACTTCCCTACTTATTCACCTAAAACAGCCTTCTTTACACATGCACACAAGGTACTTACACATTCGTGGTACCACAAGCCCCACCTTTCCACATTCTGTACACCAAATGCACCTTTACACACTGCACACACCACAGCCTTCTTGACACATTTTTCTCGCCACAGGCCCATTGACTCACTCCTTATCCCATCCGCGCCCCAGCACGTTTTACAAATTCCTCACACTATGGACCGTATTTACAAATGAGACATATCACAGATTCTACTGAACATTCATATCACTGTTTCTCAGTCCTCACACCACAAGCAACTTTAACATGACAAAGCTAACTTTAACCGTAACATACTTTATGTACTTATAGAGCACATTATTGTTACCCAACTCAATAGTACTCATCGCATCGACTTTGGAAGGACTGAGGAGTGGACCTGCTTGGACTCACACGTGTAACCATGAGGTTAAACATATATCCCTCTACTGAATGCATTGGTCCACTGAGCCACAGACTCAGTCACACATTCCTTACACTGCAGTGCTTTACAAATACATCACACCCTTTACACAATCCTCACACCACAGCCTTCTCCAAACATCCCTCCTTTTCTTGTTCATCTCACCAACACTCCATTCACACATTCCCCACACCACTGCCTTAAAAAAAACATTTGTAACATAACAGGCCCTTTTCCATGTATCACACTGCAGCCCCCCTATACACATTGATTACAACACGACTCTGTATACATTCCACACCACAGTCTCTTTTACACAGTCCTTACATCTTTCTTTTTCAAGTCTTCCTTAGAAAACATACTGGACTCCATGTTCGTCTTGTGGTTCTTTATTCTGAAATGCATCACAGAGTAGAGGAAACACACACAAATGCACAAGAGGGCCACTGAAGAGACCCCTCAGGAGCGATGAGGCAGACAATAAAGGTGGAGGGGGTGAAATCGCAATCAATATCGATGATGATTATGTGTCCTTAGCCACGGTAAGGGAGAGTCGCCACAAGTAGGGTCGGATGAAACTCAGACCAGCAAAGGCGGGATAGAGTCATTGGAGGTAGACAGGGGAGAGGTAGACGTCTAGAGGGGTGTGAAATTGACAGCCAGCATGAGCAAGGGGAAGTCACACTCAGCAGGCAGGAAGTGTAACATCCAGCTTGGGTGGGGGAGAGTAACTCTCAACAGTGGTAGGAAAGAGTGACACCCAGGAAGGGCAGGCCTTGGGAGTGGCACCCAGTGTTGGTGAAAGACAATAGGGGTGCCCCTTTGTGCAAGCGTGAGGGGGGCAGGTTACACGTTTTAAACAAAAGACCAAAAGAGGTTCCCACGCTGGTGACAGTCCTAATTTCTGTCCGTTATTTTGGTTGAATCTCCATACTAGTACAAGGTATGTGCTTTCAAAGAAAGTCATGAGAACGAAAACCAAAGAAAAAGTCCTAAGAGTACAGACAATAAATGTATTATTCAAAACACATTTGGTTATTCAAATTGCTTTTTACACAAATTAAAGAAGAATATGAAAAAAGAAAAAGACATAAAACATAGCATTCATCATATATACATAAATTCACAGAGAACAGTATATTCATCAAAGAGCAATTTGGATAGTTTTCAATTACTTAATTGATGAAAATATCCTAGCAGGAAACAACTTGTTCCTACCGACTGGGTGTTACCAGGGTGTATAAAAAATTACCCTGGTAGAAAAGAGCGAAATTATTCAATCAACTCAATTCAATATAAAGGTGGGGGATATACACGCTGAGCAACAGTGGGAAAAGATACAAAGATACACCTAGCAGAGTTGAGATGGTGAGACAGTAGAACTAAACAGAGCTAGGTATACAGCACCCACTGAGGGTGAAGGAGAGGTTGCACAGCAGGAGAAAGAGGAAGTGGGCCGACACATAAGAATGTGTGTGGTCAGAGTCACTCCCAGAAAAGTTGAGGGAGGGGGAACATTAAGAGCGAGCACAGAACTAGGGAAGAAGTCCTTGATGGAGCACCCCAACTACCTCTGACAAGACCACACCAAAATGTATTTTATTAAGAATATTAAAAACACTTCTTATTCTTCCCTTGTAGGAGCCCTGGACACAACATAGGACTCAGGGATCTATCAAATCTCGTCCGTTGCCATCATCAGACCTTGGGGTATGTGAGTCATAACATACAGTATAATTTTGCCCTCAGATTTGTACTTATTTGTGCAGCTATTTGCAGGAGAGAATGACCACAAAATCTATATCCCTTCCACCCTAGCAAGGTTGCAAATAAACAGTCTCTTAAGCTACACTATTGCTCCTTTAGGATACTTTTGTGTCACAGGCTCTTTGTTAATGCAATAGTCATCAGTCAGGGCATTCTGGTCACACGTCATCACTAGCCAACCTCTCATTCCATTGGTGATGTTGCAAATGGTGTCGATCGTAGGCTGTTGGGGCGGTGTTTCTCAATTAGACTCTATTTGCTCTTGGTGTTGTTAATGATTGTCTAGATCACAGGCTGTCATCATACATGGCACGTTTCAGTCACAATGCATTGTCTCATTTGCAGGCTGTTGGCAATGTGGTGTTCTGTCTTCATGAAGACCTGCTGGTGGTGTTGTACATTGTGTTGATCACAGGCTGATGGTAATGTCATGTCTCGTTCATCGGCTGCAGGTGATTCAACGCATTGTCCCAATCACAGGGTGTTTTTGTTGGGACAACTGACTCAGTCGTCTGATGTTGGTGACGTGGTGTGTTATCCAAATCTCAATCTATTGGTGATGTGATGCCTCCTCTACTTCACTGGCTGCTGGTGATACCATGACTGAGCTATTTACCAATTATAAGTGAAGTGACTTGACTAAAAGACTACGGGCACGTGTGTGGATTTGGATTGGCAACGGTAGGGGTGTCTATACTCCATGGTCTTATCTGGAGATGGTTTGGTTCTTGATGTTCTTGGGCTCAGCCTGCATATTCCAAGGAGTGTGGCGGAGTTTCTGCTCTGTGGTTTGGAGTTAAAGATTACCAACAGTCTCCAGTTAAAAGGCTGGAGATTTTCGTGGATCTCTTGCCTTGGATTTGTGATTGAGCAGAAAAGGCATACATTACTCTAGACCAGGGCATGGACTCTCCGGGGGCCTCAAGTGTAGACTTGGAATGGTGCTCAGTAGCGCACTGCTCTGTATGCAGAGGTGGAAATGGGAGCCATGGCACTGCTTTGGTGTCTGCAGGTTGCTGATCTTTCTTGATTGGTGATACCATGACTGAGCTATTTACCAATTATAAGTGAAGTGACTTGACTAAAAGACTACGGGCACGTGTGTGGATTTGGATTGGCAACGGTAGGGGTGTCTCTACTCCATGGTCTTATCTGGAGATGGTTTGGTTCTTGATGTTCTTGGGCTCAGCCTGCATATTCCAAGGAGTGTGGCGGAGTTTCTGCTCTGTGGTTTGGAGTTAAAGATTACCAACAGTCTCCAGTTAAAAGGCTGGAGATTTTCGTGGATCTCTTGCCTTGGATTTGTGATTGAGCAGAAAAGGAATACATTACTCTAGACCAGGGCATGGACTCTCCGGGGGCCTCAAGTGTAGACTTGGAATGGTGCTCAGTAGCGCACTGCTCTGTATGCAGAGGTGGAAATGGGGGCCATGGCACTGCTTTGGTGTCTGCAGGTTGCTGATCTTTCTTGATTGCAGTTCGGACCTTATAAGAGAGGTGATTGTTGCTTAGCTACATTCACCATAGAGATAGTTCAGAGGTCTCAGCCCTCTCACAGCATGTGTTGGTGGCATGGGTGTAGTTCAGGAGTCGCTGCATGGGGTCAGAGATTGCGGAAGGGGCGTAAGCAGCATGCCTGGATTTCCTCACTGAACAATTTCCACATAATTGGCTGGGAAAAGGCCGACTTTCCCGTTGCAGTATCCACGCCACCAGCCCTCGTCCACCATCTCGATGTTTGTGATCAAATCCTTGGGGTCAAAGGATATCTCATCGTCACCCTCTGTAATAAAAGAAACAAACAAGTCAATCCCAGCTGCAATGACAAGAGGTTCCAACTAAAGGTCTGCATGCACCATTTTGTCGAAAAGACATAGTACACTGGTCACAAAAGAATTCACCAGGAGTAGTTCCAGTCCCTGCTTTGAGGAGTCAGCTGATAAAATGGTAATTCACTGACATCAAAAAACAGTAGGCTTCCACAATACCTATGGGGGATATGCCAGAGAAGCACATCACACCACATCTGCCTAAGAAGATGCCACAACAGCTAAGAATTAGATTACGTGCAACGTACCATTAGGCTGCACCCCGAAAAATATCCTTTGACAATGAATTCTAAGTTGCCAGTGTCAGATACAGGACAGTAATAGGAGCATGAGAGAAAATAGTGATTTGGAGACAAAATAGATTTCACTGTCGTGGAAAATGAAGAGGAATGGGCAGGCAAGGTGGGCCAGGTGGTCCCTCTATATCAGGGCTCAGCAACCTTTGGCTCTCTAGATGTTTTGGATCACAATTCCCATCAGCCCTAGCCAGAATAGTCAGTGGTAAAGGGTCAATGACGTCATAGTCCAAAACATCTGGAGAGCCGCATCTTGCAGACGCCTGCCTATATTATCAGAACCAATAGCTATAATTTCTATGGAGAAATCATCACCCACACAGGGTATAAAGCAAGGGTTTGCCACCTTTCGCTATCCAGATGTTTTGGACTACAAATTCAGTCATTCCAAGCCAGCATATTCAATGGGGAAGGA
The DNA here is from genome assembly GCF_040938575.1 of Ambystoma mexicanum. NCBI lineage: Eukaryota > Metazoa > Chordata > Amphibia > Caudata > Ambystomatidae > Ambystoma > Ambystoma mexicanum. The sequence continues at coordinate 969,122,017 of NC_090936.1, read as the reverse complement.
TCATGAGAATGGTAGTCCAAAACATCTGTAGGGCCGCAAGTTGCAGACCCTTGGCAACTGCGGCTGGAGTTCACCAGGCGATGGTGACAAAACATCCCCTCCTGGGTCACTGGAAATTGAAGATGAATGAATGAATACATTCATGAAAGGCTTATTAAGTGAAAATGACACACTCCCTGCATAAGGTCACTATTCCAGATATTACCCACCCAAAATAGCACTCCAAAGCACACCTAAACAATGGGGTCTGCAGTGATGGCTTGATGCATTCAGGCCACCACTCTAACCATCCATAGAAACTACGTGTCAGTAGCTATTGCTGTCATTGTTTGGGCAAATGCAGTGGCTGACCTCCTATTCCATTACCAAGAATGTGAAAACATCAGCAAGGGTTCTAAAAACTCCCAGAAACATTCTCCACAGACACAAACCCGAGATGGGACTAATTTACGATTACTGAAAATCCACCCAGGAGTATCAAATACACTGTAAACATCAACAATAGTGCGCTCCTAACGGTACAAGCCATAGGCAAGACTGTCAAGACAGTGGGCATTCCCTTCCATCACTTACTTAAGCTTAAACAATGATACTACCCAAGGGGACAACATGAGTTCTTCACCCCCCAAGGATGATCAACAAGCCTAACAAAGAACCCCAAAAACCCAGCAACCCAAAATGTGTCAGGATCATCCCTTCCAAAGAGGTATGCACTTTATACCTCCTTTGTCATGTCCTTTTCCCTCCTTCTATTCTTTGTTTTTTCTCCCTCCACTTCCATCCATTTGGTTTCTCCCATTCTCTAGCCTGGCGGATCCTCTCAGCGCCTGGCACCGCCACAGCAGTGCTTGGCTCTCTCACGCTGCTCTGAGTGTGCACTTTCCTACACATGTACCGCCTGGCTATGTCAGCCAAGAGGCGAAAACTCAGAAACGCTGCAAACATCTCGGAAAGGCGCTACTCCTACAAGGCAAGTATTATCTAGCCTAGGTCACTTCTCCACGTTAGAGGGGTATGTAGCAGTACCATGTGCAATAAGGGACGCATGTACATTTCGCAACTTTCTAAAACAAATATCATACGATTACATGATGGTCCTTATAATCGATGATTGGATGAGGGCCAGGCTATATCAAGCAGCACACCCCACCCTGGAGCAAGCAGGGACCCTTGTAAAGAGCATGTGACAGTGCATAGCTTGGAGCTCTGCCAATGCAAAGGAGAAGAGGAGGATTACAGAAGGCATAGAGTCTGTTTGGTCATTAGGAAAATCCCTTCCAGACGAGACCTAACCACAATATCACCACTCCAATCAGGACATACATAGAAATAAAGGTACTATAGGACAACAAGAAAACGTGTGTCAGGTGTGGTAGCAACACACACATGTTTTTTGCAAGGAATTGCGCCACATGGGAAAAGATTTGCTTAGCCTGTGGAAGGAATATCCACTTTCCCCAGATCTGGCAGCAAAACAGAAGAAGGCCTGGAAGAGAAAACAACTCGATAGCTCAACATGATGATACGAGCAAACATAATGTCGAAGAGCTAGGAGACGAGCTCCTTTACACCAGACTCATGGTTCGGAATTTGGATGGGTTTGTTGGCCAACTAAGGCCCAATACTGACGGAATTGAAGCTCCCCTTCTAGCAGATTCGGGGTCTCTACACAGCAATTCCCAAACACCTATATAACAAGCGATTAAGAACGAGGTTGAAGTCCTAGTGCCTCCAGACAGGCTCTTGAGAGGGCACTTGGAATAGGAAATAAACCTTCATGGAGGATTCCAATAAATTCATGAAATACAAAGAAAAAGAGACCATGGGGAAAATATATGTAGCCAGAGCTGAAATGCCAATACTCAGCTGGAAGCACCAAGCAGAATTTAAGATGGCTTAGAACCCAGGACACCCAGAACAAGGGCTGTCAATAAGCCAGGGAACAATTTAAGGGGCGAAAGACACCATGAAGACATTTCTACTTGTCTTCAGTGCCACATTAGGAAAGGTAGTAGGCTTCAAGCAACAAATCAACCTCAGGCCCAACACCAAACCAGTCAAATGTGGAATAAGGACAGCTGCCCCTCTACCTGCAGTCTAAGCTAGAGCAGCATCTACGAGGAGTATCTGCGGCACCCAGGGTGCGTCTAAGGGAGGTTCTGACAAAATCAGACTATGTGTAAGATCCTTAAGCACGAACATAATTAATCTCACCTCTTTCCCAACCTCCATGAACACATTACAGGACAAGCCACAATATTACACACGTTCGACTAAAAATAAGCGTATCACTAAATAGAATGTTAAGGTAAATTCAAGAACGACAACTGCCTTTGTTACTTCTAGCGGCACATTTCAGTGCCTACAAATGTCCTTCAGGTTTGTGGGCACAGCTGCTGTTTTACAGTGATTAACGGGACACATTTTGACAGAGAGCGGGTATGTGGTCCATGCCCTACTGAACCCTGCCCCAGCCCCCCCAACTGCCCTGCCCATTAATGTAGTTTCCGCCCGCATGACCCCATAACAGGCAGGTGCTCTGCTCTGCTTGTATCCTCCTGCATGGGAAGGAGTTGTGGGTGTCCCCTTGCTCACTGTGCTCAGAGAGGCACAGTTTCACCTCACTGATGAGGCCCAACCAGGCTGAAACACGTGTCTGGGGTTGCTGTTGGTACTCTTGTTCAGGGGAGAATTGCCTAGAATTTCGGTGCTGGATTGCCCTAGGGCAGGAAAAAGACTGATAAATTGTAGATATTTCTCCGCTGTGAAAGATAGTGAGCTAAAGACTCTGGGTAAGTCTCTTGTAACCGGGACTAATGTCCGGAAGAGGGACTCCCAGGACCCCACTTGTTTTTGGAATATTTAAGTAACTTTGGGTATCAGCCTAAGTTACTAGGGGAATCCAGACGTGGACCCCTTGCTTACTATTCTTGGAGAGGCACCCTACTGATGAGGTCCAACCAGACTGAAACACGTGTCTGGGGTTGCTGTTGGTACTCTTGTTCAGAGGAGAATTGCTTAGCATTTTGGTGCTGGACTGTCCCAGGGCAGGACAAAGACTGATATGTTGTAGATATTTCTCCTCTGTTAAAGATAGTGAGCTAAAGACTCTGGGTAAGTCTCTTGTAACCGGGACTAATGTCTGGCAGAGGGACTCCTGGGACCCCACTTGTTTTTTGCTCTGCACTTGGGCGCCATTGTTCTTGTTTTAAAGAGGTAGGCTGGGGACACCAATTACGCTGCTTGGGTCCTTGGCAAGAGAAAACTCTACTATTCACCATGGGTAATCTCAGCCCAGGGAGAGCGATTAACAGAACAAAATGCTGCATACTCCTCCTTCATGTTTTGCTCTGCTGGATCTCCGCCTGGGCACAAGTGGAGACCTTCAATGTAATCAGAGAATCCGCAGTTATGTTTGAGTAGAAACTCTGGGACATTACGAAAAACTATTAGGGGCACTGGGGAAGCAAAAGATAAACATTGGCCCTCATTACGAGGTTGGAGGTAACCATGCCGCATTTAGCGGCATGGTTGCCTCCTTACCGCATACTGGGCCCGAGTTCCTCAAATGAGGATTTTACGGACCATCCCAACCTTGGCGGACCCGGTAATTCCTCGTCGGAGGAACCCGGACCCGGTCCATCCCCATTCGAGCCCCCATAGGGCTCAATGGGAATAGGGAAGGAGCTAATAACGGGCCTGTTTATAATGGGCCGTTGTTAGCTCCCTGGTCTCCTCGCGGGACCCGTTAAGGACGCCTGGTTTTACCAGGTGCCCATTGCGGGTCCCGCGAGGAGACCTCATAATAGGGCGGAATGGGTTTACCAGCACCGGCAACATTCCTGGTGCCGGTAAACCCATTCCGCCAACCTCGTAATGAGGGCCATTGACTTTCTAAGCTGACGGATCCAGGCCCTTCTGCATCACAATGTATGGGACTATTCAATTCTAGTGGCCTATGTCTTGGAGATTTTTCCCATAATTTCTTTTCGGAATACATGGCCCTGATAGAGTAGAAATATAATAAAAGTATAATGCCCATCTTCATGTCAAAGCTTTACCCATTCAAGAAAGGCGAAACCACTTCCAGAATCCACCTTGATAGGCCCCCTTTTTGCTGGGAGATTCTCAAAATTAGTTCAGGTTTCAAAGGAGGAAAGCTGTGGACTGGAATGTATTGCACTTGGATGGATTCATGGGTGGGCAATGTATTGCACTTACATGGATTTTGCGGGAAGCCAATGTATTGCACTTAGCAAGATAGTGGGGGGTTGGTAATGTATCACACTGGAGGTATTTGTGAGGGTGGCCAACGTGTTGAACCACATCATTAGAAAGGTGGCCATTGCATCTGCTGTTAGATGATTTTTAAGTGTAGCCAAGGTTTTGCTCTGTGAGTATCCATTAGAATAGCCAAAATGTTACACTTAGAAGACTTGTGTGGTGGGGGCCATTGTGATCAGAGGATTTTGTGAGGTTAGTCTTTGTATTGCACAGATTGTAGCCTTTGCACCACATGAGCTCTTGTGATAGCCATTGTATAGCAGTTGGAATCATCGGGTTGACCAGGGTGCAACACTTAGTCGAGTTCATGAGGGTGACCATGATACTAGGTGGTTACTAGGCAACTGCAGAACGTGTCCACTACATGGAATGCAGGTGTTAGCCGAATGCTGACTTTATTGTTAAGTGGGGTCTTTAATGTAGCCACTTAAAGACAGCTGCATACATGAAGAATATATCCACCATGATTTATCAACCCATATGTATTAGAATTTGACGAATGTACCAGTTCTAGGCTTTCATTTGATTATAACCAATGCATTTTTCCTCTCGCACTCCAAGCTTTTGAATTAGCCAAAGGAGCGGCCACACTCCAGCACACATCTGCTTTCACATACAACTTGATGAACCTTTGCACAACACCTCTGCTGTAAGAATGCTGCTACCTTTCACGACAAAAAATAGAACTGTAGCTACACACATAATTGACTATCATCTTACACACACCCTCCAGCTTATTTCCCTAGTGTACATCTATCCACCCATACACATGCCAATTATATATGGGTGGCTAGAAGGGGCTTACCAAGCCCTCATAATCTTTAATGGCCATTATGCACACACACACACACTCTTCATCCTGGCCAAGGTGCCTCACCATCCACGCCGAAATGGACATCAACAACAGATTGTCCCTTTTCATTGGTTACATGCAAGATGCTGGAGAAAATTAAAGATGACCAGAATTGACTAAGACAAAGGAACTCCAACATTCTGATCCAGCATTGTCCCAGAAAGATCCCTTATTGTTTGCCCACCAGAATCTGCCACAACAAAAGCTTTCTCACTAGAGAGACCCCATCTGCTAGGATCAGGTTGGGTCTGTGGCTCAGTGGATTAATGCATCCACTACAGGGACCTGATTTGATTCCCTTCAGGCCCACTCAGCCCTTCATTCTTCCAAGGTAGATAAAAGGAGTACCATTAAGTTGGGTAACAATAAACATCTGTTATCTGTCAATCGCGCCAAGATGCCCCTCTGGGGGTGAACGTGCGCTCTACAAATACACTGGTTATGTTATGCTATTATATTATGATCTTCTTGCTTAACTTCAAGACCACCTACTCCTAACTGAAGAGTGGCTACGTCTCATGGTGATCCAAATCAGTGATGGAAGATGAGAGCCAAGACCCAAAAGGGGCTTACTGAGATAATCAGCAGATAGGGAAATCACTCCCTCCATAGCAGAACTATCTCAGTGACACAGTCACAGAACTGATGAATTGGCCACATTCTGAATAGTCAAACGAAAGGGGGTGGATGATGTAGAAAAGACCTCTGGGCCATGATTAATGCCAGAGACATCAACCCCATGCTTGATACAGGTATCTCAAGGGTCATGTTGAGAAAACAAACTCCCTACTGAGGCAAAAGCTCAAGAGTTGGGAACTGAATATCTAAAATATGCACTGGAGGAATAATTGTGGGTCAGCATAATCCGAGAACGGAGGGGAAATCTTCTCAAACTGTTTGCTAGAATAAAGGCCAATCAATGGGCCTTATTACGGGTCCGGTGGTAACCCTGCAGATGCTACCAGCGGGTTTCCGACAGACCCGTAATTTACCAGAGCCAGACTTCCCGGTGCCACTGGCTCATCACGAGTCCGGCAGCCCGGGATGTCAGGCGCTGGCGAATTGTCAGTCCTCATTCCTATCGAACTCTATGCGAGTGGGGACACAGGAGCACTGCCACTGTTACCAACGGTGCCGGTGCTCCCATGAAGAGTCTGCCTACCGTGACCACTGCACCTGGCAGGGTCAGAACTGTTGGGCACAGCAGCCACGGCAGGCAGACACAGAGTTTGCCAATCCGGAAACAAGGGTGCCGGTGATCTTACCGGCACCCTTGTTTCCGGACTGGCAAACTCCTAATGAGGCCCAATGACTACGATTGGCTGGTGTATTAAGACAAGAAAACAGCCACTTTACAGGTTGCCAGGTGCAAACACTAGAGTAGGCCACTCTAAAATGATGTGCTGTTAAGAGAGAAGAGGCATGGTATGCAGGCAGGGAGAGTGCACTAGACACATGCACAGCACCATATGGACCCGTAAGAACAGGCATCTCCTTAATAGACCTAATGGCACAGAAGAAAGGCCAGACCAGCTTCCTGATCTTGATTGCCCAAGCCTCTGGGAGGAAGACACTTATAAGAGTGCAGGGCTGCAATCTACTGTACAAGAGAGATCAGATTTCTCAAAGTGTAACAAAGACTTGTTGCTTGTTAAAGTTAGGAAATCCTGATCCATGTGTGTCCTGACCAACCTCTTGGGAGGATGGACAACCACTTGCATTTGAGGAAAAGACAGACAGCAGTCTCTACTTGTGCAGGAAGGCACCCACTGGAGGCAACACCTTGGAAGAAAGGTTTGGGTGTTCCTATGCTATCAGAGGGGCTAGAAACTGAAAGGGCAGTTTTGCTGCAAAGCAGGAGCCGATGATGACACTATTTGATGGGGAAAAAGAAGGTATGCATTTGTCAGGTTCAGGGAAGCCAAGAATCCCCATTGGATAGAAGTGGAATTAAGCACTTGATTTTGTCATTTAAATACTGGAAATGAAGAATAACCCTCTTTGGATTGGTAAAGAGTGGGAAGCTCCCTGAGTGGATTCCTTTTCCACGACGAATGCTTGTAACCAGCGGCATGGCCTCCCTATCGTCCAGTTCCTGGTTACCTCACAGCAGTTATATTTTCTGTCTGAATTGCCTAGTCTTGGAGGGTGGAGCACCCCTGATTCCTGTGGGAGAGTTGTATTAGATTTTTACATACACCTGAAATAACCTTAACACCTGTGAACAGGTGTAAAATGACAGATTTAAAAAAAGAAATCCAAGTGCTTTCATACAGACCTGTATTTAATTTAGGGCATCTGTGTCTTTGGCTGCTTGGTGAAGGCCGTTGCTGGCTACTGAAGAACCGCTGACTTCCTTCTGAACCTGTACTGCAGACATGGCTTTCCATGCTTGTGTTCCTTGAGCGTCCTAGGCGCACAAATGGAACTCAGCTTATATGGAAAGCTAGGTTGGCAATATATAATTGTGTTTCACCTTTGTGGGCATTTAATCCACAATACAAGGATGATTCCCAGCACGAGGTTTCTGCCTGATCTTAGGCTTTACCACACATACTGGAGAGTACGAGACCGATGCCCGACAACAGGGCTACCTTGAAGCAATGGGAAGGTAACAGCAGATTCATTACGTTTATTTCCATGAAAAGTCCTTTCCTCTTAGTAACACTCCTCTCAGCCAGACACACAGTGGAGTTAGATGCTCTCCTACGTTCTGGTTCCATTTTTCTGAAACTGCTCGTTAAGTTGTTATTGTTACCTTACAAATCATCCTTAACTCCAGGCACCTCCTTTAAATCACTCCTGGCAGGATATGGTTCCCCTCTCTCTTTCATCTCCCGCATCTCTTCAGGAGGAATCATGACATGTATCTAGTCATCACTGAGCAGTTCCCTACTAGCTGAGGTCACCTGCTGAGGGCCATAGATCTAAGGGCATCTCTGTGACCTCTCAGGTCTCTGGCAAGGGCAGTAAGGCAGCCACGTGCGCTTTCCCTCGGCTGATTTCTGGGAACGCATTCCCATTGCCAGGGGGATATCTGTAGGTCCTCCGGGAAGGTGGCAAATTCTTTTGTCAAGACACTTGAATAATCACCCAACATAACTCCTGCAGATACACCAGAGGAGTATTTCAATAATTTCTTTTAGGTGAATTTTGATTTTATTTTGGGGCCCTTGGTGTATCAATACAGTTCACGTATGTGTGTACGCGCAACAACATGTACGGTCTTTACCCATTGGCCTTTCTATTGCTTTCCTCCCTGTTTACTATTCCTCTGCAGCTGAATTGTTGTATTTTTCTCCTTCCCACACTGGTATCCTCCCCCTCCTCACCTCTTCCCTACTCGACTTCTCTGTCACCTTCCACTGTCCCCACCCTTCTGATATTCTCCACACCTCCCCTTTTGTTCTTTAATCCTCTGTGACCTCTTCCTTTCCCTCCTCTTTGATGTTCCCGCCACGGCCTTTGCCCTCCTCGACTCCTAGGTCACCCCCTTGTCTGTCTCTCTCATTCTCTCTCACTCTCACCGTCTCTCTCTCGCTCTCTCCCTCATGTTCTTTCCACCTCCTTTTCCCTCCTTCGGTCCTCTGTCACTTCCTCCTCTCACCATCCTTTTGATGCTCTCTTCACCTCCTTTCCACTACCTTGCTGTTCTATTCCCTTTTATTTATTTATTTTATTGAACATTTGTAAGGCGGTTCATACAGCAGAATTGTGTTTCAAAGCGCCTCCTCCCTTCTGCTCCTCTCCCACTCCCTGCCTTCCTTTTCTGCCTACCTGCCACTCCGATACACACTAGCTCATGCTACTGACCTGCAGCTCCCATCTTCACTCATCATGTGGCCTGTTGTATAACTTGGCAGGCCACCCAGCCAACAGAATAAGTGAGTTATTGACTACAGCTGGGAGCGTGTTGCAATCAAGCCCTGTTATTGGCCAATTTGCCAAATCGCTAGCCACTAATTGTCATACTCGCCTCAGCACAGCTCCATGGCCTGAGGCTTTAACTGGGCTCCCTGCCCTCACCAATGAATCCGGTGATTATCTGAGGCCAGGACTGCTTCACGAAGCGCTGGGCTCTTGCTCCTTGGCAGTGAGTGTTCGTTTGGCTTCAGATTCCAGGTTATCCTGCATACGCGCATGTGTTGTAAGCTGGTAGTCCTCTGTCCACAAGAGAACAGCTCACAGGTGTTGCCACTGAATGAATCAAGTTGTTTCAGTACCATTCTCTAGGTTGCTGGAACCTGCAGTAATGATCCCACATTGAAAAGCAAAAACAGACTCACAGTGTTCCTCAGATATACTTCTTTTTGATCTCAGTTCAATCCATGTTGGTTGTTGGTTAAATGTAACACTTGCTGTTGGGAAATGAGGGGTTCCCATTCCAACATGACAAGTACCTACAGAGGTTTGACTGAGACTACTGGGCTAAGATGTGGTGTCGTGTCCAGGCTCATAAAGTGGTCCTCTTGGCTGTAACCGTATTATAGCAAAGAAGAGTCGTGGCTATACACCATTCTTGAACCAAGGGGATTCTTATGTCTTCCCCAAGGGAAATGGGGCACTTAGTTGCAGCTATTTAGGCTCGTGGTGTTCTGGGGACTTGTTTTTCATAATGTCCATGTGGATTATATCTGCTTTTCTAGCTCTATCTTGCCCACTGAAGCCCGTGCCTTTTGTGAGATGACTACTCACCTCTACCCCATTCTCTCTATGGGAGTTACTGCACAGGGGCCTTTTGACGCCTTCGTGGAGAATCTATATTAAGGCTTTTGATGGATTGGGGAGCCTGGGGATCCTTTGTGTACCTTCTCAGGGTCTTACATAAGACAGTAGGTGGTGGCACCCAGACCCCAGTGTCGCCCTAGGCCCATCAAACAAACCCTTATAGGGGATTTCACCACATCTGCAGGTCTGGAAGTGAATTTGTAGCCAATGATCCAAAGGAAGTAGATGGCCCTGACTGGTGGCAAAAATAGTCCATTGCCAGATCTGTGAATCTACATCATATCTGCTCGAACAGGAATGTAGTGAGCAAGTAATCTACATTTCGGGGGGGGGGCTTGCTCAGAAGGAGCATACTTTGGACACAGCCATGATGAGCATCTTGAAATGACATGGGGTTCTTCCCAAGATAGACCATGCTGGAAACACAGGTAAGTAACTTGCATGTTTATTCTGTCCAGTTGTACATCAGTAGTTTGGGTGTAGATACTGAAACACAGACACTGGCCCATCCATACACCAAGTCAGTTTCCACCAACTGCCTTTGCCAGAACACTCACACACTCTACCAGCCGCAGGCATTCCAGCACCTTCCACACACAGCTTCCAAAGACATAATGTACATGTGCCGTCCAGCACATTACTACATCTCTCCCTCTGTTCTCCAACACCATCACACATGCAAATAGAAAGTGCTAACTGCACCTTACCTGAAACACTAACACCATAACATGCCAACCTGTGTCCAGAAGTCACCTTACCTGAAACACCATCACTTCATATTGCCAACCTATCTTCAGAGCCAGCCTACACACCTTCCAACACTTGCAGTATCCAACAACACTTCCCATCACCATCAAAACAAGCGCACTAACCAACAACACTTACAAATCCACCCCTACGTCAACAAAATGTTGAAATCAACAAAACATTGAGAACACACTACTCCACCTGCTAAGAACCAGACAGTTGGCATCCCTAAGAACCAACAGAAACAGCAAACAAAACCACAAACAAAATGTATGTTCCCACGAAAGGAACAAGATAAACCTGAAAGAGCATGTGGAAACCACCAACTGAAGATGACCTGAATGAACAATAACAAAAGCCCACAAATGCGTCAACAAAGTGATGGGAATAACGCAACTGTGGAAAATAACACAACTGTAGAGTTGTGGTATAATAACTCCAATAGTATAACCCCACATACTAAACTACCACCTGAGCAATGCCAAACCGACACAAAACAGCAGGACAAACGCAAATCAAAACAGTAGGACAAAGCCATACTGTACGCACAAATGTAACCAAACAGTTTACCATTACATCCTGACCACATCCCATGCGCCTCACACGGCAGAACCCTAAAAATGTAACCGACAGTTTACCATTACCTCCTGACCTCATACCATGCACCTCACACGGCAGAACCCAGATAATGTAACCAACAGTTACTTCTGACCTCATAACATGCACCTCACATGGCAGAACCCTAAAACTGTAACCAACAGTTTTCCATTACCTCCTGACCTCATACCATGCCCTTCTCACAGCAGAACCCTAAAACTGTAACCAACCGTTTACCATTACCTCCTGACCTCATACCATGCACCTCACAGCAGAACCCTAAAACTGTAACCAAGAGTTACTCCTGACCTCATACCATGCACCTCATGGTAGAACCCTAAAACTGTAACAAACAGTTAACCATTACCTCTTGACCTCGAACCATGCACCTCACGGCAGAACCCTAAAACTGTAACAAACTGTTGGCCATTTACCTGAGCCGACCGGCCCTCAGGACACACTCCGCACATCCAAATATACCACAGCCCGGGACCACAACACAGACACCAAACAGAGACTGACTAACAGCAAAGGAGAACAACAAAAAAAGGTAAACACAATTGACCCAAAGATGCAGCCAGCAAGCATCAACCCGGGTACCTCTAGAAATGTAAAAATATGTCACAGCAAGAACACAATAACTCTGTGTGCCTCCCAGCACCCTCAAATCCCAATGGTACCACCAGATCTCCCCACTCCCACAGGTCCACAGTGGGCGCACCCCACACCCACTTGTCCCGGAAGTATTCATTTTAAAACGACAAAACATTTCCAACGTAAAAACATTTGAGAGTAAGGATAAACAATTTCCAGGATCCTACCACCTAATCTAAACATGAGGCCACAACATGTACAACACCATTAACACAGGCCTCTAAACCACCTATATCCCCCTCCGACTCCAACCGAGAAATGAACCCAAAGGCTAAATACCAATAAGCAATAACGCGCACTCCTTCCCATTTACCATCATTATTGCCAATGTGTTCAATGACCGCCGAAGCGCCATCCACACAAGCAGATAGGCTGACCTCGGGCGACCGACGCAGCACCTGATTGTCCTCCGCACCCTACTTCCACTGCCAGTCATCACCGGCAGGCGGAAGCCGGCCATCTCGCCCAAGGGCCGCATCCATAAGGGCCTGTCTGTGTCTGTCCATGTCTGACGTGCCGACTGCCAGTCCTTATGCAGCCCTGGTCTCGTTTCCTGCACCCGTGAGTAAACTGTTACTGGCTACCCCCCAATCTGAATTGCAACCCTACCACACACCCATTCCCCTGTATTCTCATTTTGCAACCCCAAGATTAACCCTGATTTTGTAACTACAAGCAGACTGTACTGACCCTGCACGCCCTTCTGCACAACCACCTACGCTTTGCTGAACATTGACCTTGGCATCGCTGAACTTTCAAAACCTCTATGTACCAGCATAGATACCACGCATGACCCGCTTGGGCTACCTACCGTTACCATACTTAGCAAAACGTGTGCCTTTCTGTTATGTAGACTTCTGCACGGTTATTGCACGTGACTAGTGGTCATATCCCTGTTACTCATTAAACAATTGCATGGTGTCTCAGGTAGCATGCCAATCCCCCTACATGTCACATTTGGGCAACCCTAACTGCCACCCCACTGCATTATAAGCACCTAGCCGGTCGCCGCTCTTCAACGTGAGTGTTAATATTTCTGAGATTAACTGCAATATAATTGTTCTTTGCTGACGATCTACATCTAACCAAGTGTATTCCATTTGTTAAGCCCTGGGATTTTGTTCACTATGCTTAATGCACTGCTACTGATCATGTTCCCATATTGCATTGGGTGCCGTTTAGTTCTGTAATATTTGTTGTCTGCTAGATTCTTATTGTGTAGTTCCCTACTGTATTATAACGCTCATAGCCAGTCGCCGCTTTTCAACGCGAGTCTTAATCTGTCTGCAATTAGCTGTAACATAATTGTTTTCCTGCTGACAATCTGCCCCTAACCAAGCGTACACCATTTGTTAAGTCCTGGGATCCTGTCCACTATGTTAACTGCATTGCTACTGATCATGTTCCCTTATTGCATAGTCAACAACTGCACACCCTGTACAGGTAATGTCTTTGTACCTTTAGGCAATGGTCTCACTAAATTGGGCTGTCCTAGGCATCACCCCATTCCTTGCCCAATGCCATTCTTACCTACTATACCTGCTTTCCATTGCACTCCCCATCCCTGTAGATCCTCAACTACTGTCAAGAGCCGCCCTAGTACTCATGAGCCAACGACCACTCTTAGATCATCCATACCCTATGATCTCCCGATCTCTCGACCAAAGGCTACTAAACCCATTCTGGGTGCTCTGCGCATATACAGACTAAGAGCACGGACTAAGCCATGGATAACACAGCCACTTGGCCTTACCTCATCAAAGCCTATGACCACCATAAGTACTACTCGACTCAAAGAGCCCCTAACTGCAGTATCTACCTCTTCCAACCCCATCCCAAATGGAATCAGACAGCTGAGATTAAGATCTCGAACCAAACCAAATACCACAAGTCTATTAACTATTAATACCAACCAGACGCATCATCTTAAGCCGACCCTAGACCAAAACCGCCCACTTCCCAATCAAAACCCCACTCAATCTGTACATCCACACAGCACGAGTAAACTATCTATCCCAGAACCAACCAATACAATCAAATGTGCACTCAGTAATGCACGCTCATTGGGAGCACATGAAATAGAGATTCATGACCACATCATTGACCTCCAATTAGATCTCCTAGCTATAACGGAAACCTGGCTACACCAAGACTTGGGCCCTCTCCTGTCAGTAACATTGCCACCCGGCTTCCTTATTCATAGGCCCGATAGAGTCAACTCTCAAGGAGGTGGAGTGGCCATTATAGCAAAAGATAATCTTCTCATCAGATCCTGCCCAGTGGAACAAATAGATGGATATGAACTACTGCTAACCAAAATAACATCTGACCCTAACACTACCATAATTATTCTGCTCATTTATAGATCGCCTAACAAAAATTCTATCCCTGATATTGACATCCCATTACTCCTCACGCCACTTCTCAAACCAAATACTAAATGTATTATTCTTGGTGACTTAAATTTAGGATTTAACGATCAAACAGATAACAAAGCCTCCTCTTTCTTTGAAGCAATTACTGATATGAAGTTCTCCCAACATATCCATGTCCCCACTCATATCCAAGGAAGAACCCTTGACTGGGTACTCACGCTTAACACTCCAATAAATATTGATTCTATCCTCCCATTATACTGGTCAGACCATCATAGCATTAATTTTACTATAAACTGCCCAGGCAGAACTAAAGTTACTACGAACAACCTGGAAACCGATGAAACGAGAAACATATGTAAACTTACTGTCGATTCCCTCACCCCTATCATCGCAAACATCTCCAAATTAGTGGACTCAATTCCCAAAACCCCACGCTGCTTGCAGATATATACCAGAACTGCCTCACCACCACCATAGACATGGTGGCCCCATAACCACTAAAAATCGCAAAAGCACAAAAAGCAAATGTTATTGGTTCAATGAAGACCTAACAGTTCTAAGACGTACCAAACGGTCACTGGAACACCTACACACAAAAAACCCAATCTAGACACTAAAAATGCCTTTACATCAGCTAACAGCATATATAAATCAGCTATCATCAAGTACAAAGCTAATGCTTACAATACCAGGATCTCCAATGCCAACTCTGATACCAAAGAACTCTTTCACATACTTAGAGAGTTAGAGAACCCTACACCTAAATCCACCCCATCAAATACTAGCAAAGATTGGTGCACCACAATCCAAAATGCCCTAGCCTCCAAGATTGACTTACTTCAAACCAAAATCAATAAAAAACAAAAATTGCTAGCAGAGAAAACCAGCACCGCCAATACACCTAAAGTGATAACTCCTAATGTTATCTCTTCCTTCCACTTTACCCCAGTCACCCAGGATAAAGTACTAATAACCATATCTAAGCTTAGAGCCTCTAACTGCAAAGGCGATCAATTAACTGCCCACCTAGTCAAACTTTGTGCACACACCCTCACCCCTATCATCACTGATTTTGTCAATGCCTCTTTTAGCTCTAACCTGGTACATAGCAGCATCAAAGAAGCTTGGGTTACCCCGCTATTAAAAAAAACCACCCTCGACCCAAATGTCCCCACTAACTACCGTCACATCACCACAGTCCCCTTCTTGTTAAAAATTATTGATAAAATAGCCTACACCCAAATTCAGGACCACCTAGTACAAAACCAACTACTAGGTGCTAGACAATCAGGATTCCGCCCTAACCATAGCACAGAAACAGCCCTCCTTGATCTTAAAATACAGATGGATGCTATTAGAGACTCAGGGAAACTATGTATTCTCCTACTATTAGATCTTTTGGCTGCATTTGACCTTGTTGACCACGATAAACTCTGCACCACCCTAGCCAATGACTTTGGTTTCTCTAACGATGCAACATGTTGGATTAAATCCTTTCTAGCAGATCGCACCTCCAGAATCTGTATAGGTAAAGAAGCAGCGGACCCCATCCCAGTCCCAATAGGTGTACCCCAAGGTTCCTGCCTCTCCCCCGCGCTATACAATGCTTACACTAAACTCCTATTCACAGCATTGGATAACATGGGTGTCATCTATACCAATTTTGCCGATGACACCTAGGAGGGGCGCCAGAGCACAGCATGAAATGTAAAAAAAAAAATGTTTTTTTTTTGTTTTTTTTTTAGATTGGAGGAAATGGGAAGGGGCAGCTCATATGGTCAGACTGGGCCATTAAAACGGTCTTAGGCACCAATGAAAAAATGGCCAGCAGTTGCAGATGGATATTCAGTGTTTAGTCACAGACTGTTTGAATAGTACCGAAGGGGTTGTTTTTTGTTCAAATGTAAACAAATGGTGATATTTAAAGAATATTTATTCAACAACAATGGTCAAAACTACTAGCTGCATAGTGAAGTAACTCCTCAAACTGGCCCACATTGGCAAAAAAAGTGGGCCATTTTTACTGGCCTACACTAGCATTTTGCATTTTTGGTACGGTCATCGCCCTATCGCCCTATTGCCATATAGGCCAGTCCAAGTCCGCCAGCTCATCCATAATGGGTGAGGAGGCGTCCACCCACTGGCCACCTCACCCATTATGGAGGAGCCGAGGAGCCAGCCCAGTGAAACACTGAGCACTCCCTCAGCTGCTTTTTCCAGCTGAGAGAGTGCTCCTGGGCTGGCTGAACTGTCAAAGGGAAACTCTGTTTGCCTTTGGCAGTTCATTTCTCTAGCCACACATGATCACTGAGCCATGCAAAGCTGGGGGTGTTTTTCTTCGCCAGCCTTGCATAGCTCATTGGAAATGCTGGCTGGGACACTGCATGTATGTATTTGCGAGCGGGTGCTCCTGCGCCTCCTCGCACATATGGGCAGAGCAACCTGAAGCGGGGAATTTTAGCAACCACGCAAGGTATGTTTATGGCGATTTATTTTTTATTTAAATGTGTATGGATGTGTGTATGCTTGTGTTATGGGACTGTGGTGGGAGCAGGATGGGCTAGTGGTGGGAGTAGCGTGGGGAGAGCCCAGGGTCTGTACTGGGAGTAGGGTGCGGTGACGGCACGCAAAAGTTCATAGCGATTTCTGCATACTGTCCATCTGGCATTTTTGGGGGGGAACGGCCTGCCCAAAGTTTGCTCAGGGGGGCCCAGGCCAAAAAAGTTTGAAGACCACTGCCCTAAACAGTCTTTGGCCCTCATCACAAGGTTGGCGCTCCGGTAAGAACGGCACCGGTAAGGCAATACCGGCATCCATTACCGGGCCGGTGTATCATGACGCTAAATGCCGGTGCTACCGGCATCATCAAGGACCCGCTGTGGCCGTGCACCACCGTACCGGCATGCGGGCACGCGCGCAGATAGGGAGGCCTTAATACTGGCATGCCGCAAAGAAGGACACCACGAGTCGCACGGACAAGTACATACCGGCATCGAGATGCCGGTAAGAAGGGCCATCATGATGTCGGCAATACCGGCATCGCGGACCACCCGTAAACAGCAAACTGCTGTGTAACCAAGCACCACAGGTGCACACAATCAGCACAGGTGGAGGCAATGGAGTCCGGGCCAGCACAAAGGAGCACACCCACACACCACACCCCCTTCCAAGCCAAAATGCTACCACTTGTACTTGCCATACTGGGCCTGGAGGCCATGCCTGCACTGCTACTCCTTGAGCAGGCAGTACAACAGGAAACACAGAGGAGGTGCAGGAGGAGAAGGAGGGTGAGACATGCCCAGCAAATCCCACCAGTGCAGGTAGTTGCTCCCCGCAGACAGCCAACAATTCCACATAAAAGGGCCAATCCATTTGACTTAACCCCAGCACAGATCTACACCCTGTACCGCCTGGACAGAGACACCATCACCAACATAGTGGAATAATACAGGATGACTTGGTCAGCCTGATCAACAATCGCACAGCCATCCCCCCTTTGCTGAAGGTGGCATCTGTGCTCCACTTCCTGGCCACAGGCACTTACCAACACACAGTGGGCCAAATGCATGGCATGTCCCAATCATGCTTCTCTGTTGTGTTAAACCAAGTGCTGGATGCACTACTGAAGCACGCAAGTGCCCACATATCCCTACCAAGGACACCACAGGAGGCAAATGCCACCAAAATAGCATTCCATGCACTGGCAGGCATGCGCAATGTAATTGGTGCCCTCGCCTGCACCCATGTAGAGTTGATAGTCCCACATGCCGTGGAGGCAGTGTACTGCAATCGGAAGCTATACCATTCCATCAATGTGCAGATAGTGTGTGATGCCAGCCATATAATAACACATTGCTGTGCCAGATACCCAGGATCCACGCATGATGCCATGGTGCTGCAGAATTCCTCACTACCCCGCTACATGGAAGGAGACGTTGTACGAAGTGGCTGGCTTTTGGGTGAGTCTGCCCTCTGGGACATGGGAGGAGATGGATTGGGGGGGGGGGCTACATGCATATGCAAGGGGAATGCCCTCTGGGCCATGGGAGGAGATGGATTGGGGGGGGCTACATGCATATGCAAGGGGAATGCCCTCTGGGCCATGGGAGGAGATGGATTGGGGGAATGGAAATTTCTTGAGTCATCCGCCGACACACAGCCCTCACATTTGCATACAAAATGCCCCTAGCCAAGATATACATTGGGTGGCCTGGTGGTTTAAAAGCCTACGACCCTAGGTTGTGTATGTCACCCAAGGCTCCCTCCATGGATTGGCATGAATTGTACAGGGCTGAGAGTCATGTGTATGTGGCTGCCATTGACGAGATTGTGCATATGAACTTGAATGATGTACAGGCTGAGCACACTTGTCACCTGAGCTTCATCCTCACACATACCTCCTTCTGCTCCCATGTAGGTGATGCTGGATATCCTCTGAAGGCATGGCTACTCACCCTGTCAGGAACCCGCAGAACAGGCACGAGGAGGACTTCAATCGTGCACATACACGTACGCGTGTGGTCATTGAGCAGACGTTTGGCCTTTTGAAGGCACGGTTTCACTGCATCAGCAGATCGGGAGGGGCACTCATATACGGGCCTGAGAAGGTGGGCAAGATCATCACGGCATATGCAATGCTGCATAACATGTGCATCCGGCGGAACATACCCCTGCCACCTGACGTGGAGCTGCCACCACCTGGTGAAGTAGAAGGAAAGGAAGGAGTAGATGTAGGACATAGGCCAGGATGCGAAACACGTGAGGGTCGCGCAGTGCGGCAAATGGTCATAGATCAATCATTCTGATGTACTTTGATGCAGAGGGTGCCATGTGTTGGGAACTGGGGGCACTGGGTGAGTGGGCACATGTGCACAATTCACCATGAAGCAATAAATTGACAAACAACAAATCAGCAATGTCCACTCATGTGATGTTTGCTACACAATAGGTGTATTCGTGAGATATTTTGTACAACATGATTCAGCAATCCACGCCCCCACCACCCCTCCACATCACCCTACTCCCACGCCCCCAAACACCCCAGTACTACACACTACACCCACCACCACCCTCCACCCACCCCCTAACACCCAAAGTCAACTATGGCACGACATGTGTCTGGATGTATATCCAAAGAGATTCTGCAGGGTGGCCATGCTACTGTGGAGCCCCCTTCGGAGGTGGGGGTTGGATCTCTGAGCGCTGCGAACTACGCAGGGACATGCGCACAGGGCTGGTCTGCCTCGAACTCGCTGGCCTGGTTGATGCGGATGAGCCAGATGGTTGTGAGCCCAGAGGCAGGGTTTGCCGTTGCTCCATGCTGTGCACTTGAGTTGATGGCCTGGATTACTGCCGCAGTACTGTCCTGGGTGATACGGCGTGTTGTCTCCCCTTCAGCAAGGTACTGCTGCACATAGCCTTGCATCGCCTCCTGCCGGGCCTCTATCCTGGACAGACGTCCCTCAAGGTCCTGTATGGCAGTGTGGGTTGTGGTCGGTGGGTGATGTGGTGGCACTGCATGAATCATGGGACTGTGCATTGCCAGAGACCACTCTCCATGGCTGCCCTGGTCGGATGAGTCCCGCATAGGTGTGTCCTGTGGGGTGGGCTGTGGGCTTGGTGTGTGACCTATAGGCTCTGAGTGGACAAGTCCTGCATCACCCTCATTGTCCGGGTCAGCTCCCTCATCAACACTATTATGTGCTGATGCAGCCATCTCCCCAATTGTGCTGGCAGCAGCAGACTGTGTGCCATCCTCCATGCCTGTTGTGTCCTCAGCCTGTGTGGATAGTGTGACCAGGGGTGCAGGGGCAGGTGTCTGCTCATCCTGTGTGGGTGTCTGTGTGGCTGTATTGGCACTGGTTGTTGACCCGCGTGCCGCTTGGCCCATCCTTGGTCCACTTGAAGTTGATGGTCCTGTGCTATCACCTTGCCTCCTAGGCCTTTTGGCTGCTGTTGTGCATTGTGCACTCCCATGTGCTTCATCACTGTCTGCATCCGTACCTGAGGGGGACAGAGAGTGGGTGGCTGGGCATCAGTGATGGCGGTGCTTGCATTATGCATGCATTAGTCTTTGGGTATGTGGCACCATCTGATCAGTTGCATGCCTGGCTTTGTGGCGGACTGTGTACATGCAAGGTTGGAGGGTGCATTTTGAAATCGTACTGGTGTTCACATGTACACCATGCTGGCTGCTGTTGGGCCTTGATGTGTGTTGGGAGTGTCCTCCTGGGTGACACGTGCACGTCATCTGTGTGTCGGGTGTGTATTCGTGTATGGGCGCAGCATGCATTGGGATGGGATAGTGGTGGCCCCAGTATGTCTATATGGATATGTGTAGGTGTGCATGATGGGCCATGTATTGGATGGCGTTGCTGCCACATTTGGAGGACAATGAAGTTGATTAGTTATCGTGTTTTTGTAGGGACACTCGCCTTCATCTGCCTATGTTGGCACGCCAAACTCTGCTCCACCGACTCCTTCGATTGACTCCACATCTATGGCAGAGCTGCAGGTCTCCTCCCATCTGGCCAATTTCCTCATGTTGCCAGCCCTTGGCTCCGATTGGCCGACAAGATGTTCCGGACTCTCGGCCTGAGGTCATCCCACTGTTTTTTACAATCGCGCACTGTGCGTGCGGTGGTGCCGACTGCACTTACTTTCTGGGCAACTTCTTCCCAGATGGCCTTCTTCTTCAGCTGGGCTGGACGCCTGAGGTCATTGGAGAACACCACTTCAGCATTCGCCACTAGGGTGTCAGCTAACATGTTCAGCTCATCGTCCGTGAACCGTGGTTTGCGCAGCCGGGCCGTGCCTTTCCGGGTGGCCTTCAACATGGTGTCCATGGTGGCCTAGGAGTTGTGGTGTTGAAGGTCCTGTATGTGGAGGATGGCTATGGATTGTGTTTTTGAAGATGGCCGCCATGGCATTTCCCGTTCCGGCGCTATGACATTACTTCCGGGACCGGTATTGACGGGCCCGTTAGCACTATGTTAATACCGGTACCGCTATTTAGGGGTTGCCGAGGGCAGAGGCGTTCTGTGCGTATTCGTTGATGCCGCTATCTGGGGGTTTGAGGGTCGTTACCTGCATGCAGGAGCGCGCATGCTCTTGATCGCCTGCTATTTGCGGGTTGGTGCCAAGCCGGAAATGTTATTAACGGCATGCCGGTACGGGCTGATTTCTAGCGCCAACCTCGTGATGGGGCCCTTTGCCTTAATGATGAGAAAACTGAGATTCTCATTGTGGAATCACCTGCTAAAATCAACACCCTCCATCCTGACTATAATTCAATCAAAATTGATGGCTCCTCTATACCTGTACTCAAACAAGTCAAAATCCTTGGTGTCTACCTCGACACCAACCTATCCATGACAAAGCACACCAATGCCCTAGCCTCATCTACCTCCTACACAGCTAAACTCATAGCCCTGAGCCGCCAGTTCCTCACTCCAGCCAATTGTCTTACACTAGCTAGAGCCCTAATACTTTCCAAAGTTGATTACTGCAATGTTCTTCTGTTAGGCATGTCAAAGGCGATCTTAGCCAAACTCCAATTTATCCAAAACAAAGCCCTTCGAGCTTCTTTAGGATTAAGAAAATCAGACCATATGTCTCACATCAGAAGAGAGGATCACTGGCTGGCAATTAAAACTAGAATCACATTCAAAGCACTATGTATTACACGCAAATGTATCAATAATACAGCACCCAGATACCTCAACAAATCCATTATATAGAAACTAGCTAACAGAACTTTAAGATCAAATGCTGAATCTCTCCTGGCTATCCCACGTTACAAAAGCAGTAGGGCTGGAGGAACTAGTTTACCAGTCTTGGCACCCACTCTCTGGAACACCCTCCCCATTCATCTGAAAAATGAAGCCTCTTTCCCCATCTTTAAGAAAGCCCTCAAAACTTGACTATTTAACACAGACTAACTTAGCGCTTCCACTTCTCTGAGTCCCCCCTCCTCCCTTCCTCCACCTGTGACTGGCTCACTGCCAACACCAAATGCATACTGCTTGTACCTTGTTGTTTTCATTTTGATTGTGATTGATGTAGCTCACCAACTCACTGTGGAACTATTATCTTGCTTGTATATCGTCCTGTATAATGATTGCAATTATCTCCCGAACTGTGTGGAACTACGCCGTGATACCCCAGGGTTAACCAATGTAATAAATAAAATAACATAAAACACCAAACAGCATAATTGAACAATACCTGCCCCCACCCAGGGAGCCCTAAACTATCCCTCCTCCATCATGTTGAGCTCCCTAAGCTGCAAATAAAAGTCCCACAAATCCGGATCCATTTCCCTCAAGTTCCTTGCTAAACTGTTGCAAAACGTACACAAGTTGCCTCCAGGTAGACTCTCTGCTTCCGTCCCCCAGAAACCACACGACAAGGGTGGAACCAAGTCCCCCAAGTCCTCATCCTCATCTTGCCCTTCTCCCGAAAGTCTCCTCCTCCTGTGACCCACACACGCAGCAGTCACATACCAGCAGGTTCCTCTCACCCCTACTTGCCAGGCCTGCAAAACTGCTGTTTCCCCTTGTATTATGACTGGCCCTGCGGTCACGCAGTCCAGTCCGACCATCGCTGGGAGCACTCAGCACACACGTTGCCATGGACGGCTGCGGGCTGGCTGACGAGCACACAGGCCAGCCCGAGGACTTGCTGGGGGCACCCAGCCGACATCTTAGTTGCTGGGGTAACCCGTTGTCCGTGGTCACACGTAATCACACCACTGTCGTGGTCACACGAATTGACCATGGCCTGGGGGTACCCAGGCCAACACACCCGGATTTGCCCAGCAGGGGTGTAGGGTTTTGCGCGGGTCCCCCGAACCGCGGAATAATGTACGTGGGAGCCGGGGATTCGTGCGACCACTTTATTCCTCCTTCAACTCGACCCTGCCTTTTTCGTCCCGCCCCCTCCCTGCCCCAACGTCACTTCCCTGCCCGGGAACTGAGACCGCAACGGCGGTCTGCCCACACAACGATGTGGGCGGGCTGCATAGCCCTACTTAACAATCCGACATCTCCCCCCTTTTTAAACAACCACATGTCTCTGTATAACTTACTCCATTTCTTCTATGAGTCTCTGGAGCTTGAAGCGACTTCTCTGAGGGCGACCTCTGCTGCCCGGTGTATGCTCATCCTGACCCGGGGGTGTTGACCTGTCCTCGCCTTCTGAGGACTCACTCTCCTCCACATAATACCTGTCAAGGGCGATGTCATCTTCGCTGTCGGCTTCTTGATGTAAGGTATTATCCGTGGAGCGCCTCTTGGGTTTGAAATGCGATATGTTTCTTGTGATGGAGGACTGGTCGGTCCTCTGGGCCGTGATCATTGTGCCTTTCTTTTGCGTGACCGTCAGCGGTTCCGGTGCAAACGTGGCGTCCTCCTTGCGCTGTTTCGGTTGCCGTAGCCACACTTGGTCTCCCACTTCCACATTCGACTCCTGTGCTTTTCTTTTGTGATCCGCCATGTCCTTCATCTTGGCTTTAGCGGTGTCATCCTTGCTTCTGGCCTCTGTTTCCAGGGGCGTGGCTTCGGCTGCGCGGGCATCCTCTGGCAGTCGTGTCTGTACTGGCCTGCGGAACATCAGGTCAGCGGGGCAGACGCCCGTTGTACTGTGGGGGGTGTGGCGATAGTCCCGGAGAAACTGGTACAGTGCTTGTTCAAAAGGTTTGTGGAGGAGGGTCGCTATTTGCAGAGTTCTCTTGACGTTGGCCATGAACCTCTCAACCATTCCATTGGCCTGAGGCCATCGCGGGGTTATCTTCCTATGGTGGAAGCCCATGTACTTCGCGAAGTTTTCGAAGTCTGTGCTCATGAATTGCGCTCCGTTATCAGATTTGATGATCCTGGGTATCCCATATGTGGACAGCATGCGATCTAGTGCCGGGATGACGCTGGTTGCCGCTGTGCTATTGACGATCTGTGCGTCCGGGAATCGTGAGTGTTCATCTATTAGCACTAACACATATGTGCCATTCCTTAGGGGTCCAAAGAAATCCACCGCCAGTTCTTCCCATACCTTTTCCGGTAGTGGCGACATGTGGAGTGGGTTTGGGTGCGGGGGCGGTGCTACCTGTGCACACGTTGTGCATTGGCCTATGATTTCCTCAACCATCGAGTCCAGTTTGGGGAACCACACTTTTTCCCTCAGTAGTCTCTTGGTGGCCACCACTCCCCGGTGGCTTTCATGTGCTACATGGATCGTTCTGGTGCGTAGCGATTTCGGAAGGAGTACTTTGCACCCTTTGAGTATTACTTGATCGTCGACGATGGAAAGTTCGTCCCGGACCTGGTCTATTAGTTTGACGTCTGCTCGGACCTCTTCCGACTCGTGCTGCGCCTGTTGACGCATGTGCGCCCTTCTGTCTGCTTGTATGCAGTGACGCACGATGCGTAGAGCCGGATCTTGTTCCGAGTGTGCGATGATGTCTGCCCAACTGACTGGTAGTGGTTGTAGATGATGCACTACGTAATTGAGATATTCGTCAGCGATGGATGGGCGTGGTGTGGCCGGGCCGATCGGGTGACGTGATAGATAGTCCGCGGGATTGTCTTCTTTTCCCGGCCTGTGCTTGATGACGAATTTGTAATCCTGCAGTCTTAGGCCCCATCTGGCTATTCTGGGCGGCATGCGTGATTTGGGGTCTCCATATATTGTGATCAGTGCCTGGTGGTCGGTGATGATGGTGAACTCCTTGCCATATACGAACAGATGAAAATACTCGCATGCCCATACCACCTTTTCCGCTTGGGAGTATGCTTGTTCTGTCGGGGTTAAGCTCCTACTGGCGTATGCGACCACGAATATGTTTGTCGGTTCCAGCGGGTCAACTTGCGTTAGTATGGCGCCCAAACCCACGGGGCTGGCGTCCACTATCACTTCGGTGTGTCTTTTGGCGTCGTAGTACGCCATGTCTTCAGCTTTGGAGATGGCATCACGGATCGCCTCGAATGCCTTTTGACAGTCCGTGGACCAGGTGTATGGTTGATCCTTGCGCGTTAGGAGGCGCAGCGGGTTACTGATGGTTGCGTAGTCCTTTAGGTATCTGGAGCAGTAGCTGGCCAGTCCTAAGAAAGATCGAAGTTCCGTCGTGTTCGTTGGGGGTGTAGCTGAGTTGAGTGCCGCCACCTTCTCCGGGTCTGGTCGCATCCCTTTGTCGGAAAATATGTGGCCGAAAAATCGTAGGGAGCCCTTCCCGAACTCGCATTTGGATTTGTTGAGCGTTAGTCCTGCCTCCTGCAGTGCAGCACACACTCTGTGGAGAGCAGTGTCGTGCTCTTCCTGCGTCTTTCCAAAAACGAGGACGTCGTCTGAGTAGTTTAGGCAGTTGGGTACGTGCCTAATGACTCTGTGTATCTCCTCCTGAAATATTTCTGCGGCGGAGGATATCCCGAAGCTAAGTCTCTTATATTGAAATAGACCCAGGTGTGTAACAAATGTCGTGATGTACCTGGATTCAGGCTCGATCTCAATCTGATGATAGCCTTTGGTGAGGTCCAGTTTCGAGAAGACCTGGGCCCCATGGAGCAGGTGTATCATGTCCGTAATTCTGGGCGCCTGGTGTCTTTCCCTTTCGATGGCCACGTTGGCCCTCCTCATGTCGACACACAGGCGTATCGATCCGTCCGGTGATTTCTTGGGGACGGGGACGATGGGGGATACCCATGGAGTGGGTCCTGAGACAGGTTCAATAACGTTGAGTTTAATCAGTTTGTCCAGCTCCTCCTCGACTTGGCGTTGTATATTTATCGGAATGCCCCTGTAGTGTTGTGCTACGGGCGGTATCTTTGGGTTTATGTGCAACTGTACCTTGCGATGCTTTAGTTTTCCTAGGCCTTTGAACAGGTTGGGGAATGTTTGCTCGATGGCATCTGGTCTGGCAAAGTATTTATGGGCCATTAACTGATATAGGATGTGCACTAAACCCATCTCAACGGCAGTCTTGAAACTGAGAATGCACCCGCTATTGGCTTCCGTCTTCAAGATGTGTAGCGTGATTTTTGCGGCGTGCGATTTGTGCACGCACCATGCTGATATGGTTCCTTTGCATGGCAGCGGGGTCGTGGCACCGTAGGGGTATATGTCCACTGTCGCCTTTCGGATTTTTGGGGGGTTGGGGAGCGAGTTGTACGCCTGTTCACTTATGATATTGACAGTTGCCCCCGTGTCTATGAGGAATTGTAACGGTGTGTTGTTTACTTGAAGCTGGAGCGTTGGGCTGTGCTGGGTGGCTGTGGCATTGTTGAGAGCCCACACATACCCTTTTTTCCGTTGATCCTCCTCTGAAGATTGGGACTCACTGCCTGATGGGGATCTCATCTCGATGTACCGGACGAACCGTCTTCTTTGCGATTGCCTCGATCCGTCCGGGGGCCTTCTGTCGTCTCTGGTGTATGCGCTCCTTCGTGGTTTTTCTTCTCTCCTGGGTCCCGGCTGGTCTTCCTCACCTCTGCCTGCTGGTGGGCTGTGTCGCGAGCTTCTCCTTCTCTCTAGGTGTCTCGTTTTGCTGGGTCCCTGCCCCGGTGGATTTTTGCAAACGGCTCTGTAGTGGTCCATTCCGCCACATGCGGCGCACTTTTGTCCAAGTGCAGGGCAGTCTCCTGCGTGCGGATACTCGAATCCGCATCTGTAGCACGTGGCGTCCGTTCCTTTCCCACTCTGTGAGGGGGCCGTGTATAGTTTATTGATGGACTCAGCGGTCGGTGGCGGGTGTTGAATAGTGACCTTGCCTAGGCTGTCGAGTTGCGACTCCACTGCTGCTTCCATCCTGGCAAGTGCAAGGATTTCCTCCAGGGACCTCTGTTTCTGGAGAAGCTGTTTCCTGAATGGCTGTGAGATGCATCCCGCTATCACTTGAGATCTTAACGCTTCATTATTAGAGTACTTATGGAACTCACAGTACTTTAGCTTGATGCGTAGACGCATCACGAAATTGTCGAGGGATTCCCCTTTCTCCTGTCGCGTGGTGTGAAAGACGTGGCGCTCGTAGTCAATGTTTGTATGGGGCGTGAAGTATTCCGATAATTTTCCATGTAGTTCCGCATAGGTGACGGTGTCTACGTTCATTAGTTCGCCTGCAATATCCCTGACAGCGGGGCCTACTGTCATGAAGAGGGTATTTTTCAGCATTGCGTTGTCTGTCAATCCTATTGCCCCCGTGTAGAACTTGAAATCCCTGAGCCATATGACCCATCTGGGTCCTAGGTTGGAAGTGTCTCTCACATCAAATGGGCCCGGTAGTGGTAAGTTATGGGCAGCCGTACCTGAAGTCGGTGCCTGTTGATTTCCATCGTGCGCAGCTCCCGAACCATCTGACGAGGAGGCTACGGGGCTTGCTGGGCCTGACATGGTCGCTGTGCCTGTCGCTCCGTGTGACAGTGTGCCGCCTCTTGGCTGGCTGTAGCTTGCCCTTGTGATCTGCACAGGCTGGTGCGTGCCGGCGGTGCCTCGTGGCTATGGGTAGCCTCTTTGCCGGCTCTGGCGTGGCTGGTGCGGCTCTGGCGTGGCTGGTGCGTGTGCTGGCCTTGCAGGTCTCGAGTACAGGAGAAGAAAAAAAAATGTATTTTTTTTTTTTTTTCTTCTTGAGGCCCCCCTCAGGGCCTCCCGCTGATCGCGTGTGGGATTGGGGGAGGGGGGGCGGGACCCTGGCGACTTGCCTCCGGGCCTGCGCGTGCTTTTGCAGGCACACCCGCTCCCTCGCGGCTCCTGACGCTGCGGCCGCCCGTGACTGCGGCCTCAGCTGGCACTGGGAGGTGCGCCACGCCGCTCGACTGCGGACCTCCGCGGAGCTTTTGTGGCGTTGCGCCGAAGCGCCTCACCCGCTCTCCTGCGGGTTCGTGTGCTCCTCATCGCCAGTTGTTGGGTTTTGCGCGGGTCCCCCGAACCGCGGAATAATGTACGCGGGAGCCGGGGATTCGTGCGACCACTTTATTCCTCCTTCAACTCGACCCTGCCTTTTTCGTCCCGCCCCCTCCCTACCCCAACGTCACTTCCTTGCCCGGGAACTGAGACCGCAACGGCGGTCTGCCCACACAACGATGTGGGCGGGCTGCATAGCCCTACTTAACAATCCGACAAGGGGCACCGGCACACAGCTGCAGAGTTGTCTGGCAGGGGATCTGCTGGACGTGGGTTACATCAGGGACAGCATTGGCCCTGTCTGGGTAGAGGGCCCTGCAGCAGAAGGCTCTCTGCCTGCCACGCAGCTCCAGCAGCGCGCTACAGCAAAAGACACACAGCAGGCAGGAGTCAGTTTACGCCGACAGACGAGCAGGAACTGGCTTGTCCTTTTTATTCTTTTAGTCACATGGTCCCCAACATGAGAACTTAGCACGAGCCCTGGGAGGGACTCATTCCCTCAAAAGGGGTGGCACACCACACCTTGTGACTGGTACTTCATTTTTGCGTGTGACCGGCACCTTGTATCTTCTCCATAAACTGCTGCCTATCCGACCATCCGTCCCGACCTCAGTCACCTGGCAAAATGAGCCCAGGCAGCATTCTTCGCTACTTGCGGCCATTGAAGTGATGGAACACATCATCATTCTCTCCCCATCCGCCGTGATGAACGGACCTGCAATACAACACATTTGGCCCTGCAAAAGGCCCGGCCCACCACCTGCCGCAACGCCAAACATTATTCCTCCTCCAACCATCGAGGACGGCAGACCTCCTCCGGTTCCTGTCGCCAATCTTGTGAAGGCAGGGGCATCCTCCATATGCCGATCCTGGATGCCTTCCCCACTCGCTCAACCAGGCCAGCAAGCTCCTGAGGACCGCATCCTGGTTGGTCTTCACCACAGCCGGCTCACGCCCTGCCGGCACTTGCACCACCTGGCCGGTAAATCGGGACCCAGCCCAGGCATACCTCGAGCCAGGTCCCTCTGCCCCTTTGCTGGCTGGTTGTAGCCCGTCCACTACTCTCTTTTTAAATGACCGGGAGCTCTTCCCAAGATAGACCCTGCTGGAAACACAGCTAAGTAACTTGTGGGTTTATTCTGTCCAGTTGTACACCAGTAGTTTAAGTGTAGATACTGACACACAGACACTGGCGAATCCATACACCAAGCTAGCTTCCACCAACTGCCCTTGACAGAGCACTCACTCAACCAGCCACCAACATTCCAAAGAACCTTCCACGCACCAGCTTCCAAAGACGTAATGTGCATGGGCAGTCCAGCACATTACTATATATCTATTCTCAAAACACAAGTGTGTTCAGTGGCAAAATCTGCATTATGGGGCACAGTCATCATGGGTGTGATCTGATCTTATAATGGCAACTAGCATCATTGGGTAAAGCCATTATAAGTGTGTCCTTACGATGGAAATGGTGGCATTATTGGGCAAAGTCATCATGAGTGTGTTCTTACAGTGGCACTACTTCCATATATTGACTCAGCCAGCATGAACATGTCTTTGTGCAGTAGCCACTGATAAAAGTGTTCAAGTATGTTCTTACAGAGGCAATGCTGGCATACATTGTGGGAATACACATCATCAAAAGTAGTTTAAAATTCGTCTGTCCAATGATTTTCATTTCTTTCCTTGCAGAACCGAATGCAAATTACATGACTTTTACCAGGTTATCACAAAATGTGTGCCCTAAAATGCACCATTTTAATGTATTATTTAAAAAGATGTCTCGGGGAAGACACCTGCCAAACCCCTCTGGGTTTCTTTGGGCTCCCTCGCAACGCTCGCTGGAGGCATTACTGGGCAATATTTCCACCTTCCAATGAAAGAATTCACCAGCTACCACTGGAAATGCCCTCTAAAAAGAAAAGACTGCCCAGCGCCTTCGCAGCTTATTGTACAGAATCACCCTGGTAAGCAAACGATTTGAAATCCGGTAACAGACTCTCAAATCTGAATATTCACTATCCACTGCAAAACGAACACAAATGTCAGTACATTGAGATAAAGTATTTGCACTTTAAGAGCAGGGCCAGCTGTGTCTGAACCTCTTTCTGTGGATGAAGCTCTACTGCAACCCTGAGGCGGAAGGAGGGACTGCAACAGTGGGTGTTCTCCTAGGTTTCTTGTATGTCAATAGGAACAATAACTGGAGCATGTGATCAAAAGGGGCAGTACAGTGTAGCATTGCAGTTAGCAGGGCAAGTGGATCAATCATTTGCAACCCTCTTCACCACACAGCAATTCTGCCTTGAAAGCACATGTGAGCTTCTGTGCAAATATGCTTCTTCTCTGTTCAGACGCAAGACAGTTAGGAGCAATCTAAATGAGCTTGAAACCCACAGTTACAGATGGCATAAAACAACACTGATGCACAAAGCACACACCCCGACCGACACACAATATGCACATAGCATATCGGATGCGCGTGATTCATGGTCTTAGCGTAAGGGCACACATTCTTACACCTTAATGTCATTAAAGGCAGACCACATGCCCATATATGTACCTCCCCTACTAGATTTCTCGTACATCATTTTCTTTTATATGGACTGGGTCTGTTAGGCAATAATCCAATCACCGCCCATTGGTTTCCTTTCAGTCTTTCAGAGCATCCGAATGTGCCTTTGCACTGCATGTGCCTCCCCCCCCTTGTTAAAGACTGGCACTACCTCAATTGCCGTCAGGCATAGTGATCATAGCCGCCTATCCTTCGCAGCCCCCCGCCCTCTCCTACTCCCCCCTTTTCCTTATGTCCATTAGCACTTACTCTTATCATTTCTCCCATGACCTTTGATAACAGCTTGTCTGTCTCCCCCCTTCCCTCCTTGTCTTTTCCTCCCACTCCCCCAGCACTATTCTGAATCGTCGTTTCACCTTTTTATGATAGTCGCCTGTTTTGTTCCTCTCCTTCTCCCTCACTCCTCACCCCCCTCCTTCCCTTCACCCTCCTCTTGTATACTCATGCACTACATCAATTGTCGTCAGGCATAGTAATGTTACTGCTGGTTTTGTCTCATTTTTCCCTTCCCCTCTTCTGCTTAATTGTTCCTTCCACTATCTGAATGTCATCAGGCTGATTATGATAGTTATTTTCTGCATTATGAATTGTTTCAAGGACTTGCAAGAATGTAATTGTATTCTCCCATGTTCCCATCCCTCCTTGAAGTGTTTTGAAACACGTTGTGTATAGGTGCTATACAAATATACAATCAATTCAATTAAATTCATGTAGAGTTCTTGGGACCCAACGTGTCATCCTCCCATAAGGAGATGATATAATCCATCAAACCTAAGTGTTACAGCTCCAGTTCTCTATACAAGCTACTGCCAGGCACTAAGTCAAGGCTATCTAATATGTCAGTCCAAAACCTCCTGGACGTCACAAAGTACCGCAGCATATCAGCGCCAACAGGTTTTGACGTCTAAGAGTCCCTGTTCCCACATATCACCATCAAGGGGAAGGACTGAGGGGCGTGAAGAACATTTGGTAGAAGACACATGTTTATGGCATTCGTTTTTGCCTGTTTGCTAAATTCAGTGTTCTCATTTTCTGGCTATCAACTTCCAGTTTCCCTACCACCACTTGAAAATGTTCTAAAGTCTCTTACAATTTTCACAACCAGGGTTCTTCCCCCTCCACAGACCATTTCCCAGCGTACAAAGTCGATGTTGCAGGTGATGGCTGACAGAGGGAGGGCATGGGACTTCTGCCACTTTATTTTGTGTCGGGCTACTCTGCCAAAACTAAACAGGTTCTCCCCCAGCAGACTACATGTAACGCTCGAAGCGCCATGTCCTCTGCATACACTAGCGTCTTATGTTGCTGAACCCCACAAGTAAGACCACGTGCTGCTTCATGTTGACTAATATATATGATAAGATATGGCATCTTTACCGCGCCTGAACACAAGTGTTTCTATACGGCGAATGACTTTGATGCTATATAGAAAAAGAAAAGGCGCGAGTCTACTGTGCCCCAAAGGGAAATTCAATTGACACACATCCATTTGCCCAAGTCCTGGCCACAGCACCGTCAATGAGCACATGTACATTCCGGTGATGCACTATTCAGATCCAAATGTGTGCAGTGTAAATTCTAAATATGTCTAGCCACTTGGGCCTCTCTCCCTTGGTGTTCTGCACAAATTATTTTCTCGACCTCACTCTAGAGCCGATGCTCAGTTTGTTCAAGCGATCCTCAGAAACCCCTTAAACCAGGGGAGTTTAATCCATCAACCCATTTTTCTATACATTAGTGCTTGGGAATCTCCCACAAGTATGGAGGAACGGGGATGGGATGTGGGAGAAAGAAAAGGTTGGCCACCGTAGTGACAAGCGTACTCCTGGTGCATGGCCCCATTTCCTCCATACGCCCCCACGCCGTCCCCTCTAAAATCGTTCCCATTAACTGCTAATATGTCTATTTGGTGATCGAAAAGGATTGAAGGGTGGGACTCAGGAGGGTGGGGCTAGAGCCATGTGCCCTGGCCCCATTTAAAGATAGAAGGGGGACAGTGTTTTGTGGATGCTGCCGGCGGGTGAGCCGGTCCCGTCCCAGGGGACGCTGTGTCCCACAAGTACGAAGGAAAGGGCACTATGGACAGGGAGTACGTTGGTCACTGCGGTAACTTTTAAAATATTTATGTTGTCTTTCTAGGGGGGTCTTGCTCACTAATAAAGGTATTGCAAAATGTTAAATAAATAAATAAATAAATAAATATGTCCAGTTCACCCCACTGAAAGCCTTCTCTGCAAAAACAGAGGAGCCAGACTTGTGTGACATTAGAAAGCCCAGTCACCAGGGACACCCGAAGGTATGTCCGAGCTTGTGGGGCCCATTTCAAAATGATGTTTGGGGAGCTCTTACCTACAGCTGGGGGGTCCCTTCTGAGGCAAGTGTGGGGTGCATATATTATAATGCAGAGATCAAGGAATTAATTGTGGTGCTGAGCGCATGCAGATGACCACAGACAGGCTTACTGGCCTCTCCACACAAGAAAGAACAGCAGCCAGTGGGGAGCAGAAACACGAAGGACCTCCTTTTGCTCATTTACATAAACTGTAACGTCGTCAGCAGCTCCTTTTGCCCTCCCATTTGCACTCTGCAGTGCAAAGTGAGTAAACGCTGCCTGGCATGCTGGCATGCCAAGCATCGTTTACTTTTGTTTGTTAGC
Organism: Ambystoma mexicanum; assembly: GCF_040938575.1. NCBI lineage: Eukaryota > Metazoa > Chordata > Amphibia > Caudata > Ambystomatidae > Ambystoma > Ambystoma mexicanum. The sequence continues at coordinate 969,088,655 of NC_090936.1, read as the reverse complement.
GCTGCTTGCTATGCCTGCAGGCGGCACTCACAATTGAAATGAAACCCTTCCCAACATTTGAGCATGTCACGGAGGGTTTCATTTCAATTGTGAACAGTGCTTACACGTGTTCATTCCCCAATTGAAATTAAACGCTCCCGGTTTAATTGTAATTGTACACGCTCCCTGTCATGCCTGCCATGCTTGCATGGCAGGCAGCGTGTACAATGGATCCCTATGGGGTCCGCCTACTTTAAGCTGGTGCATAAAGTAGGCGGACTCCACAGGGACACCAGCAGATGCTGGTGCATTTGTTTGGCGGAGAGGAAGAACGTGGCGGAAACGCAAGTTGCGTTCTGCCTCTCCTCTACGCCATAACAATGATTGACTATGAGCCATAATGTAAATGCAAGGCGTAAAAGGTTTTTGCACCTTACATTCACGTTACGGCTCATATAAAGATGAGCCCATAAATGTCCACTGAAAAGCTATTCATCTTTCTTTGTCACCAAGATGCTATCTTAGTCGAAACCCGAGTAAAAATGCAATGCGGTTATCAGAACACAGCTGGACACTGCAAGGCCTGATGGTGGTAATGGCCTGAGGGCACCAGAAAGGCCAGATAGAAGTAATGGCCTGAGGGCGCCAGCAAAGGCATCCCGTAACATGCAAGCTGAAAAGTGCACATTTAATGTACTGAAATAACAAAGGATTTTGATTTGTGCTAAGATTCCCAACATGGGGGCAGCACCTTGGGCTCGAGTCCGGTTTCACATGACAAATCTGCAAGGCCCTGGCGTCGTCCCTGCCGATCACATCAATAAGATGCCTAATGTTATATTAACCATATCTACCCTTGCCTGCGAGTCGTGTGATTTCTGACTTCACATTATTTTAGCCTACTAGCAAATATGTTAAACAATCCCTTAACACCCACATTTATAAGTGAAATCGGGCGATACCTCCCACGCCTACTATGGCCTCTGTCGCTTCGGTGTTGGCATAATCAGGACATTTTTCATGGAATCAAAAAGTTGTTCTCTCTCCAGTAGGCCAGAGGAGAATAGACATAGCACAGGAGAAAGTGCATGAGAAAGGCCACAATAAAACTCAACAGGGTGGCTGTTGACCCCTGGAAATGTGCCAATTTTTTCTAATAATACCAATTCTTATATAACGCGAGCTCACCCAAGTGCATCAAACCGCTGTAATACCAGTTGATATCATTGCCCACTGCGTGGTACTCAATTTAACGACCTAAGAAGGATGAAAGGCTGAGGAGGCCCCCACTGGGATTCGAACCTGCATCAGCAGGCTACGCACAGATGTCATAAACGAGCACGGAGCTCACAATAATATCGGACCGACTTTCAGCTGTTCAAGAGCTATTGGCACTTCCTCTACACTGATCCTCTCCTACAAATTCCCACAGCTCACTGCAACCTTTATATACATATTCCTTTATTGAAGTACTGCTTTACTGTATATTTGTGTGTAGCCCGTATTTCCTGCTCAGAGTACAGCCATCCAGAAGAGCTGTCCATCTAATGCAATGGTCTTCAAACTGTGTAGGCCTGGGACCCCCGAGCAAAATGTGGGCAGGCCGCCCCCCCCAAAAAAATGCAAAATGCCTAGCAAGTCCAAATGGCTATGAACTATCGCGCGCCGTCACTGCACCCTACTCCCAGTATAGTGCCTGGGCACCCCCACCTGGGCACCCCCACCTGGTCACCTGGTCACCCCCATCATAGTCACTGGACTCCCTCATCCCACTCCTAGCCCAGTCCTGGTGCTCTCCCCACCACACCACAGACCCTGGGTTCTCCAAAACCTGCTCCCACCACTATCCCATGGCTCCCGCCCATCCTTCTCCCGCCACAGTCCCTGGCCAGTGGTGGCTGGTGAATTTTTTAGGTAGAGAGGCATAAACATTTCTACCAGATATGGCATAGCAAACAACTGCAGCGAAGGAGCCCAAACCAATTAAGGGAGCTTCGGGGAGTCCCCCCCCCGTGAATTGTTTTTAAATAATAAGTTAAAATATGCAATTTTAGAGCATACTTAAAAAACAGAAATGGCTAGAAAAGCCAAACAGTAATCAATTGGCGCTTGGGGGTCACAGGGGGCAGGCATGATATTTGTTACTGGACATCTATGATAGATGTCCAGTAAAAAGATACCATCCCTGTCCCCTGGGCCCGACAGTGCCCAACACAATCAACATGATTGTGTGTATGCAAGGCACTAGGGCGCTAAGGGGGAAAACATGGCATTTTTGGCTGGACATCTATGATAGATATCCAGTAAAAAAAAAAAAATACATCTCTGTCCCCTGGGCTCTACAGCGCCGCAGAAGGAGAGCTGATTTTGGCAGGTGGGTAGGGGGATTGTGCAATAAAGTTGGTTTTTTAAAATGTCTTTGTTGTACAACCCTCCTTTCCCCATCTACTCCCCACTCGCCAAAATCAGCTCAATGGACCAAAACAAACACACACATACATTCACAAAGCAATCACTCTATCATTCACACAAGCACCGATCACCATACACTCACTCATAACACAAGCATACATGCATCCATACACATATTTAAATAAAAAAGAAATTAACATAGACATACCTCCTGCAGGGGCCTGCATGTGGTGCTGAAACGCCCCGCTCCAGGCTGCTCTGTCCGTATGTGTGAGGAGGTGCAGGAGCTCTCCCTCGCACATACAGACATGCAGTGCCCCAGCCTGCATTTCCAATGAGCTGTGCAAGGATGGCGAAGCAAAACTCCCCTAGCCTTGCATGGCTCAGTGAGCATGTGCGGCTGGGGAACAGAACTGAACTGTCAAAGGGAAACGTTGTTTCCCTTTGACAGTTCAGCCAGCCCAGGAATACACCCTCAGGTGGAAAAAAGCAGCTGAGGGAGTGCTCAGTGTTTCTTTCACTGGGCTGGCTCCTCAGCTCCTCCATAATCGGTGAGAGGGCCACTGGGTGGACGCCACCTCATCCATTATGGATAAGCCACCAGGCTTGGACTGGCCTATAGGGCAATAGGGCAATGCCCGTACCAAAAATGCAAAATTCTAGTGTGGGCCAGTCAAAATGGGCCACTGTTTTGGCCAATGTGGGCCAGTTTGATGAGTTACTTCACTATGCAGTTAGTAGTTTTGACCATTGTTGTTGAATAAATATTTTTTTAAATATCACAATTTGCTCACATTTTAACAAAAAAACGCCCCCTTGGGTACCATTCAAATAGTCTGTGACTAAAGGAATGAATATCCATTTTCAACTGCAGGACACTTTTTCATTGATGCCTGAGACAGTGGTATGCTCCAGTCCAACCATGTGAGCCTCCACTGCCCCACATTTTTTTTTGTACACATTTCATGATGGGCTCTTGTTAAGGAGAATTCTCAAAAATGTGCTAATTCCCTTCACCTTAGAGACCCCCAGCAACTTTGCTGGATTTTGAGGACTTTATTTTCTTTACCTGGAAAGAGTGTGAGCCTTTTTTCCCACTCTTTCGTGAATTTTGATGTGTGTTTTACTCTTGAGTTATTTGATTATGGAGTTTTAAGATAACTCCACAGGCATCTTTTCATGTGTGGTACACAGCACCCTCAGTGCAGTGACACAGGGATGTCTTTTTAGACTTCCCAAAGGTTTAAATAGCTTCTCTGGGATACACTACTGTTTCCCATAGAATGTAAGGTTAAATTGACTTTACTAGTCTTTTTAAATTCCTAGACCCAGCACACACTATCTTCCTATAGAGGCTGGAGGGGTCACCTAGTATCCCCTATGTCTAGAAACTCCTGTAGCAGTCAAATGCTACCCTTTTCTATCGAAATGGCTGGTGGCAGTGGTTTTACAACAAACTACCATGATATTTCCCGACCGCGCACGCCGGTAGCTAAAAATCACAGGAGCCATGTGTTTCAAGATGGCGCCTTAAGCCCCTTTGTTTAAACACGTCCCGGTCTTCCTTTTATGCCATTTCTTTTTGGAAAGGTCCTTCTAGTGTTTGTCTCTGTGCCCCAAACCAGGTGTGGTCCCTTTGTTTCCATGCCTTTGGCGGGCTTCAGGACTGAAGACCCCCTCTGGCGTCTGAGTGTCTGGGGTGGGCAGGAAGTGAGGGAGGTGCCCGAAACTCCTTGTGCTTAGTCTCGTAGGAGACCAAATTGCACTCTGGCGTGATTGGCTGGCTGACTGTCTGACAAGGACAGCCACACTGCTTGGTGAGTGGCAGCTAGGCCGGAATGAATGGGAGAAAACTGTTTCAAAGGCGAATCTTCAGGACTGGAAAGCAAAGTCGACCACTAGAACGAAAGAACCGAAGACGAGCTGGAAGAGGACAGCTGCTGCAACTCCTGGACCGTTGGTTTGTCCGGTGAAGCCCTGCTGCAGGTCTGAATCGCCAAAACTCATTTCGACAGAGAAGCCCCTTCAAGGACGACTTCTTCCTTTGAGTTGGTGGGACCAATCAACTCCTAAGCCACCTAGATACCATTCTTGAAGCTGGTTAGGAATAACCAGTGGGAAGGACACCAGTTTGTGTGCTTGAATTACAGCTACTGGAACTGAAGTGACTCCATTTTGTCAGTGTTTTCCAATGATCCCGTGCAGTGCAGGAGTCCCCCGACGTCCTCCCTCTTGTCCCCACGACTGAGGCTCAGGAACAGTGAGATCTGCAGGAACTGCCAGGAACCAATGTCTTCAGCTGCATCTTTTGCTTCATATTAAGGTACTGTGCCAACCCGATTGACAGAACGCCTCTCTCACGGTGAAAGTTTGTGGAACTTTGCCAACTTGCAGGCATAATCAGCTTGTGACCCAACAAATGATTCTTTTTCGTACAAACTACTTCTGAGAACTTTGGCAAAGACGTTACCGTTTACTTCAAGAACTGCTCTTTCCTATCCAAGACACTAGCCCATTGACTTTGGCCTAGGCCTATTGAAGTGAATTGAGTCCTCTAGTGAACTAAAACTATTTGCACTGCCTAAGAAAGTATTTGTGATCTATTCTGCTAACTTGTACCTTTTTACTCCCATTCAAGGTAACTGAAATGCCACTTTGCTCTTATTTCAGGGGAGCCTAATTTGTTTAGAAACTTATTGGGTTGATATTGAAGTGTATTTGTGTATATTATTAAGTTGCCTCCTTCTAGTGAATGTTTTCTAAATGATTGTGTAATAAATTAATAAGTGTTTTACCAAGAAACCTTGAGTGTAAGTGTCTACTTGAACCACTGTGATTGTAAGACCTCTGTGTAACCTCTTGTACTGCTCATATTCCCTCTTGAGATCAGCCTGGCTGCTCAGCTCGCTACCACAAAACTGTGTAGTACAGACTTATACCAAAGGTTGGTTTTGCTTACACCTGTAGTCCTAATTGTATGTGGTGGTCCCAGAGGGTATTGCATGCAATTCTGCCTAACAGCCCTTGCGCCCCCCTATTGCCCTCCAGGTGCGCCCCAAAGTTTGAAGACCTCTGCTCGAATGTGACCGAAAAGTTAGGACTGACAGGAAAGGAGCTGCAAAGTGTGAAAGGGGTAACACTCGTGAGTGGGCGGAGCCAGTGCTATTACGCAGCTATGCTTTGTCCTCTATGCTCCTCTGCTCCAGTACTGTCCTTTAAGAGGGTATGCCAGCTGTTGCACTGAAGGCACGGATATGTAAGTATAAATGTGGATACCCAGATAGAAGCCAACAGACAAGCAGATACACACAAACACCTGCAGACACAGAAAATCAAAAGATGCACACAAACACATGCGGACATAAGTACATTACTGTAAACCAGAGGTGTTGCTAGGATAGGGAGGGGGTGCTGGGGAGGCTGAAGCCCCAGCTCTTTTGGTTGTAGCCCTGGATAGAAGCGCAAGGGCTACAACCAAAAAGCTAGCTATCCCCGAGTCGTGACATTAGCGTAGCCCCGCGTCTTTTCTAGACCTAGCAACACCCCTGCTGTAAACGTACACAATTCAAACAAAAGGGACATCCTTGGCAAGCTCTGATATATCATGTAATAAGCTAACTCTATGAACAAGGATCAGGGAAGGATTTCTTGTATATTGGGACCGAGCGTATCATTGGTTGCAAACAGTCTGCAACCCAATTCTCTGTTTATGCCACTGGGACTATCTCTTGGTGCTCAATATCTTCTCAATGTGTTCAATATTGTTATCGAAGGGCAGATCTCTTGCAGGACCCCACGCACATTGTGACCCAACTAGATTTCCCCTTCACGGATATGTGCAGGCTCAAATGGCTCTTCAACATATTTTATAACAACATTAATTGGGCTGTATCATTTTGTTTGCATAGTTGTATAATATATGCATATAGCAATGATATGAACAAAATGCCAAAGGCAAGCTTGAGATATTTGAAGATCGAGGCCGCAAATCAAAATGTCATGCGTGGGTCAAAAGAGAACAGGATTGTATGTGGGGGTTTTGGCAGTGTTTGAGATGATTCCACCCATGTTTCCAAGTTGGTTGAAACTTACCAGTGAAAACATTTGGTGGGGTAGAAGAGACCCAGTCCCAGTGTTCATGAGTTCTCGGAGGTGTGCACTGGAATAATGGGATCTAAGTGATGTTAACGATTGACAGTTCAGAGAATACTTTTTTTAACAAACCTTTTTTACCCAAAAAATATCTAATTGTTTTATTTTATTTTACATCAGCACAGCAAATAAAGTGCACCTTGCCTCCAGCTCAGTGTCATGTACACTTAAGTATTGTAAATGTCCCATTGCAGTTCTAAATGCCTTCTTTAAAACCCCTTAAGTGCCAGGCTTTTATGCAAGTCTATGCAGAAAGGACGAGCATACTCGTCCTTGGCACTTAAGCGCTGGGCCAGACCGATACTTAAGTTGACATGACACTGAGCTGGAGACAAGGCGCTCTTTATTTGCTGCGCTGGGGGGGGGGGGGATGACCCTTCCATTCTAGATGGAATACACTTTGTGGGCCTGACTCACTGATTTGCACATTAAAACCCCCATGGGCATCACTGCTGAAAATCTAGCTGCAAAATACAAGATTAGCGAGAGGACTGTGATTGATATGCATTGGAAACACAGCAGAGGTGAAGAGCCGGTCAGTGCACAGATTTCCCTTCAGACTCAGCAGATTACCTGTGTGCATGTTTACCTGTTTCTTTTTTAAGCGCTATTGGGCCTCATTACGACCCAGGCGGTAAGGGGTTTACGGCAGCGTAAACAGCGTCGACCCTTACCGCCTGAGTACGAGGTCCCTTAGCGCCATGGCGGATTTAACACCTGCTTTTAGCAGGTGTTGAAATCCATGGCGCTAAGGGACCATGGAGTTAATTACGCCACCGGGGCAAAAATGGGAATGGGGAAGGGTAAATGGGGATTGGGGACTTACCGCCCCGCCAAGGTCGGAATGGGGCGGTAAGTCCGCCAACCACCATGGCGTAAACGTAGTTTATGCCATGGTGGTAAAGTCACGGCCCAGGCGGTAACTTACCGCCTGGGTCGTAATGAGGCCCATTGTCTATATTATTGCAAGAACGTCCTCGTTTTCCTATTACCCGGTTTTGCTGATACCCTCACCTTTTACAGAAAATCCAGGCTTGTTTGTGGGACTCTATAGTAGACCGCAAAGTACTTGACAGAAAAAACTATGATGCAAACACTAACTTTTCGGTTGCCGTTGGTTTGACTGAAGTTGCTTCCTTTGAGCTTATTAGAGATTGTCACGCAAATAGTACACATTAGAAAGTGCCATTCTATTTGTGATTTAAGAAACGCTGGTAGGCTAATAAATAATTAGTGACACCAAACTACTGATGGTTGGGCAGAAGTTGACTTATGCACTTTCCCGTTGCACATAGAACCTTTGCCAGAGCCACAGAGAATGTGCCCAGAGAGTATGCTGAGCCCTCAGGCAAGCCTCTCTTACCACTTATGTACTCTTACGTTAGGTCATATTTCCCCATAGTTGTGGGATTCCGTTCCCCGGAATTTAGCCCACCATTATTTTATTTATTTGTATTTGTAAAGCGCACTAGCAGCCTCCGGGCATTGAGGCGCTGATTAATGATTGAAAACAACGTGATGTACGTGTGTGTGGGCTGCTGATGACAGAGATAGCACTTCTTATTTTAACAGGCTCTTTGTTCAGGCGCCCACCAAACACACCTTTGAGTCAGAGAGGAGCTTGAGGCCGGGCTCAGTGAGGCCCCAGCGGGTGCTGTCAGAATATTGGGGAGGGTGGGGCCCGACGGAGGGGGTGCACCGAAAAATCTTGCACAGGGCACTGGTTCCTGCTTGGAACAACACATTTCTATTTTTACACGGACCTCTGAATCGGGCCCTCAGAGAGAGAAAACCTATGCATGTGTGAGTGGGAGTATGAAACTCATCTGAAGTAGTAGTCAAATAATGGCAAAAGCTTGAAAAAATTATGTATTTATGTCAGCAAACAAGGTACCGACAACTACACTGAGCTTAAGCACCAAACACAAGCATGCATAAGCATGTGAAAAAACAGAAGCACAGATGGATGTCGACAAATTGTAGAAATGCACACGCAAATAAACACACAATCATACAGATTTGCACAGACATGCAGGCGCATAAAAATATGTAGAAACACAAGAACACAAAAACGCACCAAAGAGCACATGCAAATGCGACCAGAGTCAAACAATGGAGATGTATGCAAGGATACAAACACGCAGTCCCCTGCTATTACACAAACATACATGCATAGACACATATACCGATACACAAAACATGCATATACACGCACTCAAGCAGTTACATTCAAACATGCAATCGTGTGCACGTGCACCTATGGCAACACACACATGAACAGCTGCACAAACACTGAGCGCCTGATTCTGAGCTTCATGTAAAATAACAAAAGTTTCATCCCGTGATGGGGTCACACTTTTCTTATTTGGTTCATATTATGTACTTGTATTTATATAGATACAGAATATGGAGCAAATGAGAAAAGTGGTGTTCCGTCACGAAGGGGCACTTCTTATTTTACGTGCAGCTCAGAATCAGGCCCTGAATCGCGTACATAAACAAATCAGGCGTGCACTGTCTTTGAGCAGATTGGGCTCCAGCCTCTCCCCGCCCCCTGAAATATGAGCTGAGGGGCGGGGCTGAAGCCCGTTTAGCTCAATGGTGTTTCATGGAATCGTTTTTTGTTAGTCATAGAAGGGAAAGAATCCTCTTCTAAAAGCTGCGGCTTTAGTGTGTTACTGTGTTCATGAAGATACATGTCTTTGCACAAACCAAGCAAATCTTTAAAGCTGCCTGGCTAACAAAAATCCAATGCACACATCAGCCCCCTCCCCACGGATGCGAGCAAACATATAACAAAGTTGTATGCTCTTTCACATCTGAGGGGAAAGGGCTGAAGTGCACACTTGCTTTTTGTTAGGCAGAGACGTGGTGAAAGCCTTTTCTGAAAGTGGCAGTGTTAAAGGGTGTTGTGTTTTATCTCATAATTTTGTATTTGTATGTATTTGTTATTTATATAGCACCTTACGCCAAGGCGCTGTGCAGAACCAATTTTACAATATAATACAATTAGCAAGTGGATACAATAAAACAATATAACTTACAACAGGACTCAAAATACAATTACGGTTGAAGTAAAAAAAGTTTTTGGGGCAGCACAGAAAATTGAGTACGAATGAATAGACCGCAGAGAGAATGACTGAGTAAGAATGAATAGACTGCAGAGAGAATGACTGAGTAAGAATGAATAGACTGCAGAGAGAATGACTGAGTAAGAATGAATAGACCGCAGAGAGAGAGGGAGAGCATTCCAGTAAAGATGAGCCAGTAGAAAAAAAGAACAAACGAGAGGAAGCACATGGGGGATGAGGCACAGGTGAAAAAAGTGGGTTTGGCAACGAAGAGTATGAGAAGGGATGCAGAAAGAACCAAGAGAAGCAAGATAGGGGCAAGTCCAACAAGAGATTTAAATACTACGCAGAGAAAATTGAATTTAAGTTGAGAGTGGAAAGGTAGCCATCGAAGAGTGGCCAGAGAAGGACGAAATAGAGTCACAAATAGGAACGGAACACAGGAGATGGATAGAGGAATTGAAGATAGATTTAAGAGGAGCTAACTGAGAGACAGGAAGATCAAAGAGGAGTGCAGAGCAATAGAATAATCGAGAGAAGATTAAGTAAGAGATTAGAAGCTTTGTGGCACTGAAGGTGAAGAGATGTCTAACTTTCCGAATGAAAAAGGGATGAAAACAAGAAGAACGAGATGTGATCGAGATATAGTGAGCAAAGGAAAGATTTGTGTCAGGATGATGTTTGCATGTGTGCAATGGGTGTGCATGTACTGTATGTGTGAATGAGTGTGTGTGAATGAGTAAGATTTATGGGGGGCTGGGTGGGCATGTAAATGAGTGAATGTATGGTGAATGGGATGTTTCAGTGAGTGAATGTGTAATTGCGTGGGCGCCTATGTGTAATGCTGGGCTGCTACCAATGGATCTTGGGCCCCATGCCAGGCAACCCTTTGGGTTGAACACAGGGAGCAGAGCCTCTAAGTTTAACACGCCCAGTTTAGAAAGTGCCCCCCCTCCCATCACCAGTTAGCCCCTCCCCCAAATGTAGGTTTTGTTGCGCCCATGAAATAAACTATTACATAGAGGCTGACACCGATACCGAAACTAAGACAAATACAAACACACACACAGAAGAGTGTAACTAAAGAGCTGTTCTTACCGCCTTGGTAATCATAGAGCGCTACAGCTGTTAACCCGCCATCTCCGGCTTCATAGATACTTTCTTCTTCTGAGGAAAAGAAAATGACAAATGAGGCAAAAAATTCAGCAGAAAACCTGGAAAACACTGTCCTAACACAAGATGGAGGCACTGAGAAGATGGGGAATAGTCTCCCCATAGAAAGGGCCATGTATAACACTTCAGACTATTTGAAAATTCTGGAAAGGGACTAAGGGGTTCATGTTCAAGTCCCCGGGAGCACAAAGGTATGGTGTAACTATTTTTCACCTTGCTTGTACAGTCTGGGCGATTTTAATGTTGTTTTGGTGCGGACTGGGAAAGTAAGGGGATATAATTAATTCATTCATTTTTGTAACGTACTTATTACCGCAGATCAGTCTCTAGGCGTGTAAACGTGATCCGAACCTCTGTTCCTCTGCATTGTCTTGCTTTCAAGACAAACACGTTGCCCTTGAGCTATCCTCCCGGACCATGTAGGGACTAGGGTTTACACCTGTGTGTACCGCATCAAATGGGTGAACAAGGCTTCAGCAAATGGGTGACCCCTAAATCAACTCGTTCCCAGGCAAGGTTTTCGATCAGCTCCACCTGGTACCACTTGGCAAACAAAAGCCATACGAGTGAAGTCTGTGGAAGTGTAGATAAGTATAAAGACATCCCCATATACGTTTCTGTCCCCCCTTTTCCCGATCCACCTCTAAAACCACTTTGCTTGATGCCAGCATGAGATTTTCACGCTGGAATAAAACGAATGTATTCCTATGGTATTTACCTTTGTTTTTAGCACCTGCTGAAAGTGGGCGGATTCCATAGGAATCCATTGTAAATGTCGTCTACCATGCGTTAATGGCGGGCAGCATTTACACTTTGAACAAAGCAGAGTTCAAAAGCAAAGGCAAACAGGGGATTTCGTCTAATTTTATACTTTGCTTTTTCACTTCGTCACACAGTTAAAAATTGCATGCATGGACGCAACAGCATTCACATGCAACTGTTGGTGGGTGCATGGATGCAATTTGCAACCATAAATTGTGCATGTTTGGGAGCAGTTGGGAGCGGGGCTCCTCTACTTTTTTAAATTAAGTTTTACTGTTCTCATACTTTTATTTTGAAAAGAAACCGTCTGGAATCGTTTTGCTTTCAAATAAAAGTGTAGGAGGAAGTTACAACTGGCACTTCAGTGCTTTGCACTGCACGTTCCCTTAAACAGAGGGTGCATTTCTTTGGGGGTTTGTATTGTGCGTGGGAGCGGGCGTGGCAATAGTGTTTGTGGAAACAGCGGCAGGCCAGCAGGGAAGATAGTTCCACTACTTATTTTCATACACTTCGACCACTGCATGATGTTAGAGTCTTTCTGCAGCTACATGCAGTGGCGCTTGACGTATTGTACTCGTTATGGATACTTGAAACATCGTCCAGCACAAGTGCAATACCAGACTTGCGTTCTCGGCGAGTGACCGTAGGTCGACTGATTTCCTCGCCAGTAGTTCTGAAGAGAAGCCAATGGCAGCTGTCCACTAGACAGGAACTGCACACCCATAAACTAGGTTTAGGCCGAGTTTAGGCGAGTGCATGGTGGCATATGGGGTTTATCCAATTCCACGGACTTCTCCCAGATGGCGTCGGTTTGCCAAGTGGTTACGACACTAACCTTCGAGCAAGGAGCAATTGTTGGAACTGGCTTTGCGTACCACCAATGTCTTTTTAAATTGGCCTTGTGTTTTTTTATTGTGTTGCTTTTGATCAACTATTGACAAATAGAACAAAAACAGCCATACATACTAACAAGGGCTCCAATGACACTTATTATTTCCCAGTCAACAAATAGTCACACTTTCTAATTACTATGACTTAAAATACTGGGTTGCTTTGTTATTGTTTATTTTGCTGATTTGGGCTGCATTCTTCATACTTGTTGGGAGCAGCGGCATAACATTCAAGTGGCTGCTGAAGTTGTCAAAGTCATACTGTTCTTCCAGAAGCTCCCCCAAAATGTGACTTCCCCAGCCCAATTACCACCCAATTATTGTAATTTCTTTCATTTTAATTTTGGGTTGGGTTGCTTTCGGGTGAGGGAACCCCACTGATTGGGTTTGGCTGCCCATGAAATCTTCATGAATTCGACCATTGTCTCTTTGGGCAGGGGCGCAGCCAATCAGGTTCTGCAGATCACGGGCTGAAACCTGTAATTGGAACCTGCGTTCCATGGAACGTGCAAGCTGCCTCCCCTGCCGTGGGCTGCCACCTTTCCGCCCGCCCTCTTATAACTTTTTTTTAAAAATCCCAACCGCCTCCCTACTTATCTGAATGTTGCAGGGGCGCCGCCCGCCACTGCAGATTCCCTTTTCTGACTGCCATGGTCATAGATGAGGGGATCCGCACGGAGCACCACCTTCTATAACCATGGTGGCCATCTTGGTAAACTATTTTCCTTCAGTGAACGGGACGCGTTCAGCGTTCCGTTGAATGAAGGAAAATACTTTTTATTTAGTTTTAGCAACCCGGGGTGCTAATGGCGTTAATCCCCGGTTCCATCTCTTGGAATGGGGGATTTATGCCATATTACGCAATGCTACAGGAATGGCAATCCATGCATAGCAGTTTATACCCTAGCAGCTAGTTAGTATATGAATTCTTTCTGTAGGACAGCTTCCACACCTGGCTTGAAAACAGCATCAATCATGAGGTCATTGCCCTTGAGACGGCCAGAGGCCCCATTACAGTGGCCCTATTGTGCACATTAAAAAAATGTGCCTTGCCGATTACTATTAGCTCATAAACTCTAGAACTCAACACTTCTTAAGGACATGCTAATACTGTGGCACTTAAGTAATGCCGCCACTGCATTTTTGCTATAGGTACGTGGTGACAAAGCCCTATTCATTATTACTCGGGTGTACACTACCCAGTGTTAAAGTGACTTATGAAACTTCCTTTTATACTTGCTGTGGGACAGTACCCACATTTCTCAGACGGTATGCTACACCTTTAATTAAAAGGAACTGTCACTTCACAACTATAGTGTAAATGAGACAGCATCAGTATTTTTAGTTTTAGTGTTTTTGGCGGCGCAAGCCACCAAATATCGCCAAAACATTGCTACAAGAAGAAAAGCGTTCCAAGAAGCAGTCTTTGTGGTTGGCATGACAACTGGAAATGCTGTGGCATACAATAACCAACGCACTAAGTGTTCATTAATGTTGTACTACACGGATGTAATCCAATAGTGGCTTGTTTAACGTATTTACTTCCAATCGGGAGTACTATCACATTTCATGTGTCTGTGTGACTTTTGGCCCGCGCAATGATCTGTTTTCGAGAGCCAGGCCTCGCTTCATGGGACTGGGTGACGGCAGCCATCTTGTATTTATCTTGATGCTGTTGTCGGAGTATTAAGACATCCTGTGTGAAGATGGCTGATAACCTAGTACTACCCGAGTATACATCGAGAGGTCGAGCTATCAGGTTCATATTAAGACCACCCAGCGTTTCTTCGGCAGTTATGGCAGGCTGCTGGAGGTGGACATGAATAGGTAAGTGAAGGAGTGCTGTAGAGATTGATGCATCCTAGGGTAGGCCACCACGGCAAAGGAAAGCAGCATAAGCGTTGATTGGTTCACCCCCAAATAAATCTGTGCTATTCTAGTACCACCTTGAAAAATGTAACCTTACGCATCATGGAAAGGCTTACATATGGTACTTCTGTTTTGTTTTTTTTAAAGTACAAATGAAAGCCACCTTTCTATGTAAACGTGTATTGTCGTGTTACGTGCTCGCTTGTGTCTAGATCTGTGTCATGAAGTTTGTGCAACCCGTAGTCTGTTGGGATCTCTTGGGTTGTATTGTGGGTCACGCTTTCTATGAACCCATCATCTTCGGTATCACTACATAATATCCCCAATAAAAATATCACCGTAGATATGGCCGTTTGGTTCGCCATAAGCAATATTTTTGTTGGGGATATTATGTGGGAGGGGGAGATGCGGGGGTGGCCCCCGCACATTAAAAAATTATGTGCGGGTTGCGGGGGTGTCCCCCGCAGGGTCCATGTGTGAATTTTGCCGCAAAAATATGGCGATATTTTTGTATCGCGATATTTTTGCGGCGGAATTATCACATGGAACCCCATCTTCTGGTTAGTTTGCTTCGAATATTCTGTCCCAATGTATGTGTATTATGGTATCCTATTAGGTCGCTCCCCAGCTATCATTGCACCTTTTCTTTTTTTTATTGTGCAAATTGTAGAAAAAGAACAAAGTTGGTTTTAAGCAAACCTTACACAATATAACATCTTAATTTTTCCTATTGTAAAACATCAGTAAAAAGACACCACATTTTCATGTTCAACAGTGCCTTTCCAGTCCGTTCAGTTGCTCCCAGTAACGTTCATAAAGTGCAATAAGTAGTTACTGATACAGTACAAAAAGATCCCATACATTCATATTCAACGGTTCCTTTCAGACCTGTTCTATTACACCTATATCTTTCATAAAGTGCAACAGTGCGATAATCATAGCCACTGACGAAGTACTAAAAAAAGATACCACCGTACATCATTGAAAGCAAAACGAATATTACCAACAAATCGATCAAAATATAAAATGATTTTCTCATCTAAACTTTGGCAGTCCATAATCACATCACATGTGTTAATGACTCGGGTTCCTGCGTGCAGAATCTGCAGCACAGCGCGGCACCCAGGTCTTTTTTTCTGATCAACGGGTTGTCCCGTGTGCTGGACAGATTCAAGCGGAAGTGCATATAAGTCTTTCGTGCAGTGGGGGAGGGAAAAAGTTTCAGGTATTGAGCGGGCTCCCTAAGTCTTTTATGTATTCTTGCCAAACTCTCCAAACGTGTCTACCTAGACATTGCACTGATTGTATCGCACCAATCCTTTGCAAACAGATTCTTTTTCAGTGCACGGAGGTCGGAGATTCCCACAGCCAAATCAATTCCCCTCTCCAACAAAACCTTTACATAGACCTTGACGAATGGATTCTCCTCTCCCCCTGCTCTGTGCCTATTAGTTCAAACAAGGATTGTGCTGGCGGATTAATACATTTCTCACATAGCAGTACACGTTTCCAGAGAGTGTGCATAACGTTTCCAGGGAATGTATCATCACTCTTTATAGAACCCCCTACTTTGTATGACTTTGCAGCAAGTGGCTTTTAATAAGTGGCGCGGTTGGTATGTGTAGAATTGGGTCAAAAATAATCAGCGAGCAAGGAATGGCAGGTTCATGTTCAATAATATCTGCAGAAACCCAAGACTCCAACCTGAGTAAATGTACTCTCACAAACTCTGTCTACGCAACTTGCCTTGATGAATACACATGCCACCCTGTACACACACATGCCTAGGTGGAGCATACATACGTGTAGATGAATTTAAACTTTATCATGTAATCACTTGTTGTACCCTTTCCTTTCCCGTCATCCCTCCCCTCCTTCTTCCTTTCCTCGCTATGTCCTTTCTTACTTACTTTGTTTCTTTCTATATTTCTTTAATCATTTGTTCTTTCATTCATTTTCTTTTTTGCTTTCTTTCTTGTAGTACACAATACCAAACATCATATTTCTCTGTGTCATATGTTTTGTGACGAATTACAACTGATGTAAGACCCCATTGTGTAAATTACACTTTATAAAGGTTGACAAATGTGTTCAGACAGTGACTATTAGAACTGGGGTCGGGTCGAGTAGAGTGGCGAGTCCCGTAACCCGGTGGCTTCTTAGTTGTCAATATTCACAGAAAAAATGTATTTCAATGGGGATAACAGAGCGTGCTGCTGTGTTAATAACACTGCCTCCCTCATGCTGCCATGGGGATGCAGAATACCACACAACACCAGAGCAGGATGGGGTTTCTTGCCTCAATGAGCAGCACCAGCCCTGCCCTCAAGGTGTGTTGTGACTTAAGCAGGCCTCTGTGTTCTCACGTGTGGTGCTGAAATGATCACAACACGTCTCTATGCAAGACGGCTGTGATCACGTGTGTTTCATTAATAAAAAATGTTGAGCGGCTTCCCCTGCCAACATGGAATGCATCACATTCTGCTCCACCTACCAACATGGAATGCATCCCATTATGCTCCACCTACCAACATGGAATGCATCCCATTATGCTCCACCTATGAACATAGAATGTATTACATTCTGCTCCACCTACCGACAAGGAATGCAACACATTCTGCTCCACCTACCAACATGGAATGCATCACATTGTGCTCCACCTACCAAAATCGAATGCATCTCATTCTGCTCCACCTACCAACATGGAATGCATCACATTCTTCTCCACCTACTAACATGGAATGTAACCCATTCTGCTACACTTACGAACATTGAATGCATCACATTCTGCTCCACCTACCATGCTCCTTTTGCTGTCCCCCAGCCATAGGTGCTCTAGCCAATCAGATTTACAACCACTGTGTTTATATTACAGCACATTTTAGCCATTTAGATTGGAGGAAACACCTGGGTTGTTTTGTGCTTTCTGTGCAGTTTTGGTGGGTGGGCTGCGCAAAGAGTCAAAATTGACACAAAGGCGGTGGCACGCCCAGCATGCACCTCTTCCAATCCTTGAGCTGAATGGGATGTCCAGAGCAGGGATATACTTTTAAAGGGACAGTAGCGGCACTTGTGAGCAGAATCCCTCTAGTATTTCCAAGACAGTTCTGCATGTTTCAACAGGGCTTTTAGTCTTTAAACGGGGCAAGAGTCTGACGTCTCAGCAGGCTAGCCATTGTGAGCTGGGCTGCTGCTGTACTTAAAGGGCCGTGCCATGTTTTCTTAAGAGAGATGTGTAACCTTTAATAGTGTATTGTTGCTTTCAGTATCAGCATAGAGCCCCCCATACACCGAATGGCTATGGAATCCACTGCGAGGCCCCTAAGGCAAGATTGAGACACGCTACTATGGTGCCCCAATAACTCATCTCCCCTTTTCAAAACCTAGCATACAGCTGGCAGGCGCTAACCTGGTTCTTTCAGACAAATCGCTACGGTCCAGAAGATTGATGTTGGCTTTTCCATTGCTTGTTGTTACCATGTAACTGCAACCAAAGGGTGCAATGTAGGGTCCTCCCATTATGCTGTCTTAACAGTCTAGGCTGATTTTCGTTTTGCCA
Source organism: Ambystoma mexicanum (assembly GCF_040938575.1). Taxonomy (NCBI): domain Eukaryota; kingdom Metazoa; phylum Chordata; class Amphibia; order Caudata; family Ambystomatidae; genus Ambystoma; species Ambystoma mexicanum. Next base: position 969,070,788 of record NC_090936.1, on the reverse strand, counting down.
TCACATGTCTGTGATGATCCATTGCTCGCCCCACCGAGTCGCTGCTTATTGAGGCCTTCCATTCTAGTGACGCTGTGAGGTGGGACCCGGAGTGGAGGGGGTGCCGGGAGGGGTAGCGGGACTCCGCGGGATCGCGGCAACGGGCCGCGAGACAGAAAGCACAGCCCCATCCCACCCGTCCTCTCCGGGACTCTACAGGATCGCGGCAACGGTCCGCGATACGAAAGGAGCGGCCCCCTCCCACCCAGCCTTACCTGAGCCCGCCGGGGGTGGCGCCGCGGCTTGTAGCCCGGGATCTGGGTTGGTGGCGGCGGGCCCGCGGGGAGCGCGGGTGGTCGCGGAGAGCCGGCCCACGCGGCCCGCCGAGCGTCTCTCCCTGCCAGGAAGGGAGAGGAGGGAGAGACGGCTTGCTCGGTGGGGCGGTCCGCTCTGGAGCGGCCGAGTGCGCGAACCCACATGGAGAGAGAGAGAGAGACTTCCAAGGGGGGGAGGGACTCACGGGATGGAGTTGCCTGGGAGCGGGACTCTCCTGGCAGGCAGCAGAATTAGGCACTTTGGGAAACCACAGCAGCCTTTAAAGGAGGCGGGACATGGCAATACCAGCCAATGAGAAGCCAGATTGACAGGGGAGGTTTCCATTGGGGGGGAAGCAAGTCACTCACATCACATAAAAGCCAGGGAACTAATCCAGCGTTGGTTGTTGATTTTCCTAGTCATACGAAGAGGACGAGGAGAGAAGGAACAACTGGTGGGCCTATCCTGATACCAAGGAGACTTAGGAGGGTTTAAATCACGTCCCTGGAAGGCTGCCTAAGAGTGGAGTAACTCTCAAGGAGTTCATGGACTATATTTTCTTTAGTTTAAAATCACAAGAATAAAGTATAATTTCAGCAACCCAAACCTGGTCCGGGTCTTGATTTGTACATTGGCGACGAAGGTGGGATTTGCGACAACGCGATGGAGACCCTAATTAAAACCCTGACGGATGGCCAACAGCAGTTGCAGCAATTAATAGAGCTGCAAACGCAACAGGCAGTGGCTGACCACTAGGCGTTCCAGCAAGCCATCCAATTACAGGGCACCCTACAGACCACGGCCCAGGACAAATAACATGAGAACATTATCAGGCTCACAGATGCAGTGACCAGCACGAGGAACCAACCCATGGTGCCATCCACCCTGCTCCAGAAGTATAAGGAGGGAGAGGATCCAGCCTTTTTCTTCACAAGTTTTGAGAGGATTGCAAGAAATGCGCAATGGCCGCCTGAACGCTGGGGACAGTATGTTGCTCCCTTATTATCTGGGGTAATGCAGGGTGCATATCAGGCTGTGAACCCCAATGGTAACACTCCATATGGGGAAATTAAAGCAGCTGTACTGGACCGACTAGGCCTGGATGAGGAGGCCTATCGCCTTCAGCTAAGGGACACCAAATTAAGAAACGGAGAGAGTCCCAGGCAGTTATATTACCGCATTAAAGATCTGACGGAGAAGTGGATGCAATCCCCCACACCAGCCAACCAACCCCTCCTAGATAAAATAATCCTGGAACAGTTCATAGAAGCCTTGCCGAGCCCAATGCAAAGATGGGTTAGGCAACACCACAGGCCTACATTGGCGGAAGCCGTGGACATTGCGTCGGCTTACCAAAAGGCCGGGTATAGTCGCTTCCCCTCAACAAGTATACCAAGAAGGATGACGTCGCCGAGCTTTGAACATCAGATACAAAAAGGCCCAAAAGTGGCACACACCAGATGGAGGCAACTGGAGGAGGTTTCCAGGAAACCAGAAGAAAGGAAGACTGGATACGAGGAGAAACAGTCACCCATAATCCCGGGTGTTCGACAACCCCAGTGCTTTGAGTGTGGTGAATGGGGTCACATTGCCCGGTTTTGCCCCAGAAGGAAGACCACAGAGCCTATGGAAATTGGCTACATGAAGCCACATCCGGAAGTACGTAGCCCTGGTCCATACATCGTGGATATAAGGGTGGATGGACGACCGACCCGGGCGCTGCTGGATAGCGGAAGTCGACAAACAGCCATATCTCCCACCGTGAGTAATAACCCTAATTTACCTAACATTTCTATACCGATAAAGTGTATACATGGGGACATTAAAACATACCCGATGAGAGAGGTACAGATAGAGGTGAATCATGAAACCACTCAATTAAAGGCTGCAGTCCTTCCTACTCTACCCACCCCAGTGGTCCTGGGAACAGACCTGCCCCACTTTGGTAAAGCACTAGATGAAGAAAGAGCGAAGAGTAACAGAACTACGAACATAGGTGACTCTAGAAACCCTCCCGGACATAAAAGACGGAATAGACTAGAGTGGTGCCAAGCCAGCTACATGACCCAACCCATTAACTGGCAACCCGAGGATCATGAGGACTCCCTGAGGGGGGAAACCCTAACTGATCCCACCCTTCGGGTAGCCCGTGAGAGAGCGGCCAATGAGAAAGATCCAGACGTAACAAAAGGACCTGGCTTTCTGTTCCGTCACGGACTATTGTACCGAAAATATAAGGCGGACGATGGGACTGTAAAGGAACAATTGGTATTACCAAAACCCCATAGAATGGTCATAATGCAACTGGCACACAACCACCCCTGTGGCGGACATATGGCCTCCCTGAAAACGCAGCAGAACATCCTGAGACGGTTCTACTGGCCAGGCATATACGGTGAAGTATCCCAGTTCTGTAAGGTGTGTCCCACTTGCCAGCTAACAAGTGGCGTCTTACCAGCAAAAGCCCCTTTGCAGAAGATGCCCCTTATTAACGTTCCTTTTCAGCGGATAGGCATGGACATCGTTGGACCAATAGAACCCGCATCCCGTGGATACAAGTATCTACTAGTCATTGTTGACTATGCTACGCGGTATCCAGAGGCATTTCCCTTGAAGGGAACATCAGCCCGACAACTATGCGACCAGCTCATTCCCTTCTTCGCAAGAGTGGGGTTACCCTCGGAAGTTATCACCGACCAAGGGACCAATTTTATGTCCACCTTACTTCGGCAGGTATGCGAAAGACTGCAGATACATCAGTTACGCACCTCGGTATACCATCCCCAGACTGATGGCCTTGTCGAAAGGTACAACAAAACGATCAAGAAAATGATACGGAGAGTGACCGGGTCAGATGGGAAGAACTGGGACCGCATATTGCCCTTGGTCTTGATGGTATTACGCGACACCCCACAGTCGTCTACCGGTTTTTCTCTATTCGAGCTCCTTTTCGGAAGACAACCCCGAACCATCTTGGATCTTGTAAAAGAAGAATGGGAGACTTCGGATGAGATCTCTTTAACAGAGTACACCGAAGAGTTGAAGGAACATCTGACAGCACTCCGCTCGATGGCCGAGACAAATCTGGGACACGCACAGACAAACCAGGAGAAAAACTATAACAAAGGAAGTCGGATGAGAACCTTCCGAATAGGAGACCAAGTACTAATCCTACTACCCACCAGTACTAACAAGCTATTGGCCAGATGCAGAGGTCCTTATGAAGTTAAGGAGGTACTCAGCCCTGTGACGTATCGGATCCACCAACCCGATCGGGCCACACCAGACAAGGTATACCATGTGAACCTGCTAAAAGCATGGAACGCGCCTGTATTGGTACCCACAATGGATACCGGTGAGGATACCTCAGAACAAAATGTGAATCGTGAACAGGGCAAGCTAGAAGACGTGCAATGGGGAACCATCTTGACTCCTTCGATGAAGTCAGAACTTTTGACCAGACTGTCACCCTTTGGAGAAGCGTTCTCGGCCTTACCAGGGAGGACCGATCTAATCGAACATGAGATCAAAACCGATCCCGGACAGATTGTTAGGCTAAGGTCCTATCGTATTCCAGAAGCACAAAGGCTGGTTATCCGAAACGAAGTAGAAGAGATGCTCCGTATGGATATAATTGAACCATCAACCAGTCCATGGTCATCCCTGATGGTGTTGGTACCAAAGCCTGATGGTACAATTAGATTTTGTATGGACTACCGACAATTAAATACGATTTCCAATTACGAAGCATATCCTATGCCACAAATGGACGAGCTGTTGGAAAGGCTAGGATCCGCCAACTTCCTAAGTACGCTTGACCTAACTAAGGGTTATTGGCAGATCCCCTTGAAATCCACGGACCGGGAAAAGACTGCCTTTACAACTCCCCAAGGTCTATACCAATTCAAGGTTTTGCCATTCGGGCTACACGGTGCACCAGCCACCTTCCAGAGACTGATGGATGTCATACTACATCCCCATGAGAGTTATGCTGCGGCTTACTTAGACGACATCGTCGTGTATAGCACGACCTGGACAGACCATTGTTTAAGCCAGGCCTACACATTAATCCGAAGAAAACAGTGATAGGGGCACACGAGACGGAATATCTGGGACACTTGGTAGGCGGAGGCACGATACGACCACAATTCTCGAAAATCCAGGCCATTCACGAGATTCCTACTCCATCCACGAAGAAACAGATCCGTGCCTTTTTGGGTTTCATAGGCTACTACCGTAGATTTATCCCAGATTTCTCCTCGGTGGCAGCTCCACTAACTGACGCTTTGAGGAACAAAGGGTCTCCCGATTTGACCAAGAACACCGCTGCTTTGGAAGCTATCGATGTCCTAAAGCAGAGGATCACCTCAAATCCAGTACTTCGGTGCCCCGACTTCCATAGCCAGTTTTTTTCTTCAGACGGACGCATCGAATCAGGGGCTGGGAGCAGTACTTTCACAGGAACAAGAGGGCGAACTTCAACCCGTCTGTTTCGTGAGCAGGAAGCTCGTACCTCACGAGGAGGCCTATTCCACTATTGTGAAGGAGTGTTTGGCCATCAAATGGGCGGTAGAGACCCTCAGGCATTATCTCTTGGGTCGCTGCTTTACGTTGTATACCGACCATGCCCCCTTACAGTGGCTCGCAAGACATAAGGATACCAACCAGCGGGTGCTTAGATGGTTCCTGTCTCTACAACCGTTCAATTTCCTTACCTTACACAGACCTGCGGGTTTCCAGCTGGTGGCTGACTATCTGTCCCGGAATGCTCCCTTGCCCAATCGGCCAGGGTTTGTGATGGGGAGATGTGAGGTGGGACCCGGAGTGGAGGGGGTGCCGGGAGGGGTAGCGGGACTCCGCGGGATCGCGGCAACGGGCCGCGAGACAGAAAGCGCAGCCCCATCCCACCCGTCCTCCCCGGGACTCTACAGGATCGCGGCAACGGTCCGCGATCCGAAAGGAGCGGCCCCCTCCCACCCAGCCTTACCTGAGCCCGCCGGGGGTGGCGCCGCGGCTTGTAGCCCGGGATCCGGGATCCGGGTTGGTGGCGGCGGGCCCGCGGGGAGCGCGGGTGGTCGCGGAGAGCCGGCCCACGCTGCGCCCGCCGAGCATCTCTCCCCGCCAGGAAGGGAGAGGAGGGAGAGACGGCTTGCTCGGCGGGGCGGTCCGCTCTGGAGCGGCCGAGTGCATGAACCCACATGGAGAGAGAGAGAGACTTCCAAGGGGGGGAGGGACTCACGGGATGGAGTTGCCTGGGAGCGGGACTCTCCTGGCAGGCAGCAGAATCAGGCACTTTGGGAAACCACGGCAGCCTTTAAAGGAGGCGGGACATGGCAATACCAGCCAATGAGAAGCCAGATTGACAGGGGAGGTTTCCATTGGGGGGGAAGCAAGTCACTCACATCACATAAAAGCCCAGGAACTAATCCAGCGTTGGTTGTTGATTTTCCTAGTCATACGAAGAGGACGAGGAGAGAAGGAACAACTGGTGGGCCTATCCGGATACCAAGGAGACTTAGGAGGGTTTAAATCACGTCCCTGGAAGGCTGCCTAAGAGTGGAGTAACTCTCAAGGAGTTCATGGACTATATTTCCTTTAGTTTAAAATCACAAGAATAAAGTATAATTTCAGCAACCCAAACCTGGTCCGGGTCTTGATTTCTACAGACGCATACAGCACCATGGAATAGCATTAGTTAAGGGGAGGACACCGCTTAAACTCAGGCAGATGTCATGTACTAGGGAATGTCAGTTTGTCACTAACGTGACTGATGGTTTTTACTGCCAGTTATGGACTTCAGAAACAGGTGCCCATAACTCTCTCCTCCAGCACATTAGCTGCTTCTCTGCGTGCTAGAGCTTTGCTTGTCCAGTTGTGAAGCATTAGTATCTTCATTTTATTATAAAGAGCAGAGTTCGAATGGCTTGCTTTATTCTCAGGAGCACACTTAATGTGCATTATTAGGAGCAGAGCTGTGAGTGAATCGGAGTGTTATCATGACTCCTTCTCATAGGGGTTTTGTCTGGGTTTTATTAGGAGCAAGGCTGTTGATGCCTGTAAGAGAAGAGCTCAGAATTGCTCTGGGTATTAGCTAGATTAAAGTAATTAATACAATTCTGTTGCTAACATTTGATGGCAGTGACCGGTGACAAAGTCCCCCCCCCCCCCCCCCGACTGACTCTGGGGACTTCTAATGGGGTGACCAACGGGAATTGTACCTCCCCAATCTGGTAGATGTAGGGCCCACAGTAGGTATACAGGGGATCCCCTGGTTACACAAATGTATTCCTTGTTGAATGGCAGGGGAGAGTCACTAAGAACTCAGAAATCAACTTATAAGACCCTGTCCCTTTACAGGCCTGGGACTTGGACGCGGTCAGAATGGATGTAATCAACAGTGACACTGTCTCCTTAAATCTTTGGGATCGGAAACTGACAGAGAATTAGGTTACAAATGATGGCATTGTCCCTGTAAGAAATCAGGATTTATGGCAATTAGAAATACCAGCAACGCGCTGGTCAACACCATGGCTCACTCAGACCACTGGAAGTCTTCCCTGGTCCCAGGGTGGCATCACTCTGGCTTTCCCATGAACCTTCAACAGACATGCAGACTTTGTGGTCTGCAGAGCAAAGTGGTATCCACCTGTAACTCGTCCCGGGAGGATAGCTCAGCGGCAGTGTGCTCGCCTTGGAAACAAGATGACAAGAAGCAACACAGGCTCGATCCTCGGGTGCGTGCTTAGAAACCTCTGGGTATTAAGCATGTTATAAATACGCAACGAAGACATATACCTGTAACAGCGCCTCGATGCCCTCGGATGTGTGAGCCCTTTAAAAATGCAAATAAATAAATAAAACGACATCAATCTACTGTGGTCACTCAACGAACGGAGTAAAGACAGAGACCAGGGGTAATAAACAACTGCTTACCTCTGGCACCCAAGTGATCCTCCGTAAACACCACATCACAGGCACTGCAGCCTGAGGGAGTCCATAACAGTGACACAAGTGAAATCCAAATTGGGGGACAAGCCATTTTAAGGCTTGATCCGGCCCAAAAGGCCCTCAGTGAACACAGGGGACCTCGAGCAGTATAAATTCATGCTCTTAGTCAAGTTGTGTGGATGTTTGGAGAAGGAGCAGTTTGAAGCAAAGCAATTTGGAAGCGGTTAGAGAGTAGAAAGAGTGCAGCAAGGAGCCAATTTTGGTGAGATGAAGGCGTGCAGAGCGGAGGAGTGTGAAGAGAAGGAGGTAGAGATCAGCGAGGTAGAATAATTGAGAATCAGGAGGGCGATAGTGAGAAAGGGGCAAATGAAATGGGAACATCACGAGGAGGAGGGTGAGGATCAGGAGGAGGTGGTTGATATATCAGGAGGAAGAGGTGAGAATCAGGAGGAGGTGGTTGATACATCAATAGGAAGAGGTGAGAATCAGGAGGAGGTGGTTGAAACATCAGGAGGAAGAGGTGAGAATCAGGAGGAGGTGGTTGAAACATCAGAAGGAGGGTAGGAGGAGGTGGTTGAAATGTCAGCAGGAGTAGCATGAGAGGAGCTAATTGAAACATCAATGGATGGAGGATTAGAATCAGGGGCAGGTGTTTTATGCATCAGGAGGTGAAGGGTAAGAATCAGTAGGGTTTGAAACAGCAGGAGGAGGTAGTTGAGCAGAAGTAGAAGGTGGTTGCGACAATGGGACAAGGGGGAGAAGAATCAAGAGAAGGTTGGAGATGTTTTAAAAGAAAAGGTAGCAGGCACCCCTCTCCAGAAAGAACACGGCACGATAATCCGTTCTGTGGTTTTTTCCCACTTTGAGAGTTCGCAGCCATCGCTTTTTGCTCAGTGTACCTTTCACAGATGGGAAATAACCATTTGCATATCAGTGTTTGTCCCGCCCACATGGGCAGTCCAGCACTGAATTGCTACGGCAATTCCCTTCTGAACAAGAGTACCAAGAGCAACCCCATACACGTGTTTCAGCCTTGTTGGACCTCATCATTGAGATCGAGCTGTGCCTCTCTGAGCACTGTGAGCAGGGAGTCCATTTCTGGGTGCCACCAGGTAACTCAGGGTGACCAACCCCAGGTTCCTTGCAAAATATTTTCAAAAAAAGGTAGCAGGCGCCCCTCTTCAGAAAGAACATGGCATGATAACCTGTTCTGTGGTTTTTTTCCCACTTTGCGAGTTCGCATCCATCGCTTTTTGCTCACTGTACCTTTCACAGATGGTAAATATCCATTTGCATATCACTCTTTGTCCCGCCAGGCCAGCACCAAAATGCTATTGCAATTCCCTCTTCAACAAGAGTACCAACAGCAACCCCACTACCCAGAGTACACGCCACATGCCTGGCATCCTGCCTCCCCACCAACCAGTGCGCAAACCCAATACCTGGAATACTGCCCCCACCACCGAGCTTGCAAGTCCAATACCTGGCATACTGCCCCCCACTGCCAAGACTGCAAGCCCCATACCCGGCATCCTGCCCCCTAACAGGCAGAGCAGGAGCCCCATACCTGGCTACTTTTGGTCCCGATGCTAAGTCCAGAAGAGCATTCCTCTTGTGTTCTACGCGGGCTTTCTCGGGAGCAAGGCAGCAAGCACAGCAACCCGAACCCACACATGCCTCCTGGGGAGGGGGCACAATGATGGGCACAAAACTTTGTAGGGGAGGCAATTGCTGCTCTGGCCTTACTCTAGAGAAGTCACTGCATAACCAGTGGACTGACCAGCTTCTCCTGGGCTAACTCACTGCATCGTCGCTGTTCCTTGTGCATTCTAGGAACTTGGGATATCGTCAAATTGTACTACAAGACGCCTGCTCCTGAATTTTCAGCCTTCTTGCATCAACGGAATCCGTACACGACCTGCTCCCTTGTTTGTCCCTTCAAAATCGCCTGGCCCGCCGGATCATGGTGACTGCCGTTGCAATCTGCCTTCTTTGCATCCTAGAGGTGTCCTGAGAACGCCTGCTCCACTTAAGTCTTCATCTTTTCTTCATTTGGGTGTTCAGCTGGAAGATGCCTGGAACTGAGATCTATACACTGTGACCGACCAACACTTAATCCTATGTCCAAAAGTGACATTTGCACCTATGATCCTTGGGCCTTCCTCAACCGGATCAAGCACAGGTTGATTGAGTCCCTAATGGATTCTGGAACTGCAGCAGTGATCTCTGGAGAAATCTCAGTCAGACGGGTAAGTTAACATACCTGTTCCTTCACCCTCTTCTCCATAGGGTGACAAGAACGTAAAGTCCTGTCTCTAACTCACTCTTTTCTCAGTTTGGTCAGTGGAGGCCTGGTCAAGGATCCCTTCCTAGGCCTATCCGAGTGACTGTGAAAGAGTGAGTTTACATATCTGAACTTTATTTACCTTTTGAACTTTTTGCATCATAACAACCGGCATCGTCCAATCCCTTAGAAAACCTATCTGAAAAGTATAACTTTGAAACTGATGACTTCAGGGCAGAAGGCCCAAAACCATGTTAGGGCTGGACTCACTAAGTGTTAGGGAAACTATTCTGCAGTTATTCAAAAAGTGTTTTTACTGAAACACATGAATCTGACTACTTACCTGTGTTTTAATGTTTATTGAATCATATGCTTTCTTTCTTCTCCTAAGAATTAATGTACTTATATGTTTGATAGTAAGTGTGTGACAATATCTGACTCCAGGTTTTACTTGGTGGCGTGTATATTAAAGGCCTAATAAATCATTGTATATTTTTGTACTTTCCCATCTAACTGGAATTATTGGTGTTGTTCTGTGTGGCCGCATTGTAGCCCTAGACACCTTGCACAGTCCTCCTGAGACTAAGCCTTGCCTCTCTGCTACCTTACCTCGGTTGGGCTTTGCTAGATCTCATAGTCTCCATGTTCACCATAATAGGTTGGATTTTGGAAATCCACCTTAACAGCTGCCATGAGGGCACCTTGTATCTGCACAGGTAGTATAAATACACATCCTGTATTTCAGGGGTCAAGTGCTAAACATTTAAGTGGGGGGACGCATCAACAAACGCAATGCGATGTGACGTTGCCAGAAATTACCATAACAAGGTGAAATATGCACATTTCATTAAATTGCCTTTGCATAACCACTCAAACTGCACAGGACGAATGGCATTTGCCTTTCATAAAATCAAAACACACACAAAACCAAGAGAGGATATTTTCTTCTAATACTGTTTTTGAAAATGTTAAAAAGTGTGCATGTTTTAAACTCCAAGAACCAATACAAATGTTTTCCCTGGAGCTTGCAGTACCAAAATGGACATTTCACCTTTAGTTGTTTGTTAATTTTCATCAAGTTATAGTTTGGTGGTGAAGTGTCTGGCCTCCAAACCAGACGACTGCGTTTTTTGATGCCGTTGGTCCGCTTTAGTTCATAAATTCAAAGAAGACAATGTTTCTCATTTTACCTGGGGGGACTCCAGAAAAAAGAGGGTGGACTCCGTCCCCCCGTGTGTACCCTCGACTTGAGCCCTGCTGTATTTTCACTACTGGGAGTACCTCTAACGCATATCCTTGCCTGTGGCTCTTTGAATCCTGGTAGCATAATGAAAGGTCAGGTAATGTTTTAGAACCCCATGACCATTGTTAAAGCCGTTATTAACCTAGAAGTTGTAAGCAGTACCCTGAACACATAACAAGCGCAACCCACCCTTGGCATTTTAAAAAGGAATTCAAGTGAACTACGTTTAATTTTTCTGAACATGCCAGATGCTCAAAAGAATAGAAGAGATTTTAAGGGTTGTAGGAGGATGTTTCTTTCTGATTTCGATTAAGCTTCTTATATAGACCTAGCCGAGGGCCGTACCAGGAGTTATGGGCCCTGAAGACCAAGTTAAAGGCCTGAGCGCAGCAAAGAAGCTTAAAAGAAATCCTTGTCCTCAGAGGGAAGCAATGCAGTTTCTTCCAGAAAGGAGTTATATGAAGATTACAAGGAGGTTTGTCATGTTATGTTAATGATTATTTGAAAAGCACTCATACCCGAAGGCAAGAGAGCACTAGGTGACAAAAAGCATATTCTGGAATGTAATGGAGGTAATTGCAATAATCCAATATTGAGCATATAATGGCCCGAGCAATTACAACAAGATGATTTTGGGAACGATAAGGATGAATGTGTTTTAATAGCTAAATATAATAGAAAGTGGAACTGACAATTTGATTTATTTGGACAGAAAAGCCTAAGAGAGAATCGAAGTCAATTCCTAGTGACTTGACCTTGTTATGTAAAGGCAGGAGAGTGGAGTCAAAGTTAAAAGAAAACGAGAATAGGGATACAGACGAAGACAACGATCAGAGATTAGGAGGATTATTAGTAACGAACCAAAGTGTTTTGAAGAACCTGTAATTCTTTGAGGGCATATTTAGGTGATCTATTATAAAGAGCACTACAGTAGTCAGGTTTAGAACTAACAATAGCTCAGGCACATATAGCACAATGGGATTCTGACAGAAGGTGGTGTAATTGGCGTAATGGCATGAGAAGGTAGTTTGATGAGCTATTTGCAGCATTTTTCTGATTGATCATGGACAAGGTCGAGTCAAAAATGACTCCCAAGGTTTTGACTTTTTGCTATATAGGAAGATAAAACCCTAAAGACATACACCTATGGTTGTGTCTACGAACAGATCTAGCTGTTTCTTTGGGGATACTATTAGTAGCTCAGTCTTACTAGGATTAAGACCTAGATAGCTAGCAGTCATCCAGCATTCTATTTTCTTAAATATGTTTTGAATCTTTTAAAAAGTGGGTCATTGCCCAGTTTAAAAACCAGTTGAGGGTCATCTGCGAAGTTTTAAAAGGTAATGTGATGAAGTACATTTCTGAAATATGGCCAAGCCATACCTGTTCTCAAATAAGCTCCATGTACATCTTTTTTAGACACATCTCAATATTATTTGTTAATCTCCAAAGGTTTTTTGTATGTACTTTTCTTTAAGACTTGAATGCAATATTTCTTCATTGCTGCTAATGCGTTTCATGCTTCATAGATGAACCTGTGTGCTGTATTCGAGAACTTCATTAAAATGTGTCTTTTTACTTGTGTGCATGCTTTGCTATTGGCTGTAGGAAAGTTACAAATGGCAAATGAATGTCAATCCTAACCCTATGTTCCATGTCTCCCTATGTCCATGAAACAGTTTTTGCTGTAACCAGAATCCATGGCACATTTGAGGACCTAGAAAATGACATGACATGGTGCTTCCTTCAGCATCTGTTGCAGAAAGTCAGGCATGTCTGATAAGCATGCCCCAGTAACTATGTCGCTGGTAGACTTCTGAAGTCATTGTGTACCATGCCCTCTGCTCAACTGGTTCACTCATAGTAACAATATGCCCCTCCCTTGCCCAGCTTGGTCTTTTATTGAGGCAGCATATGCCTGTATTTGCCATTGGCCTGAACCTACAAGATCAGGTGTGCCTTATATCCTGTGTAATGTAGGTCTTCTAAGAGGTATTAAGAACACATCCTGTGCCCTACCTGTTCCTTCACTGGAGGCAGTGAAGCCTCTCCCCTGAACTGTGCAAAGACCCCGCTGCAAGGTGTAGGTAGCTCCCACTTGAAAGCATCATCCACCCTCTTCTGCACACCCACGGCCTCTCCTGTGTCCCGCTTGGCTCATCACAAAGGCAATGCAGCCTGTCTTCTGTGCCCCACTAAGGCCTCCCATGGATGCAGTACATCCTCTTGCCTCAAGAGGATAGCTCGGGGGCAAGTCGATGCAGAGCAACACAGGGTCGATCCCCGGGTCCGCGCTTAGAAACCTCTGGGTATTAAGCACGTTATAAATAACCACTTAGACCTTAGACCCAGCAGACTCCTTCTCGGGGGCACTATGATCCAGTTCCCGTTGGACCCAGGGCAGTATTGCTGATTCCTTGTTTGTTTACTTTGTTTTCCGATCTCTATGGCTCACCTGGGCCCCCCTGTTGGGAGTTATTGTCTTTGATGCCTCTGCCCGGGGGCAAGTAGGGCATATCCTCGTATTCACCCTCAGGAGTACCACCGAGATCATGTACGGGTTCATCCCCCACTGGCAGTTCTTCAATGTCCTCATAGTCCTCGCCTTCATCGTTTTTGTCATCGTGGGGCGGTGGAGGGACATCCCTCTGCATTACCCCAAGGTCTTCATATTCATTCTCCTGTTCTTCAACTCTAGATGGAAGTTCAGGTGGCTCTTCATACTCCGCTTCATCCTCTTCCTGTCAGGACAAGAGAAGACAGAGCCGAAAACATCAATATTGTATTTCTGCAACTCAGGGTATTAGCAGTCAGGTGCATCAGCACTGTACAGAAAGAAAAGGTATACATGCACAAATATAGGGGGCCACTGGCACTCTGCAGCACGACCGGGTCAAACTACACCGCAAGGTTGGCTGCATTATGCGGTATGGACGTGGATATTTAGGTGGCACATTGTATATGTAAAACCAATGTATGTACCATTAACACAGTTTACAACATTCAGATATTGATATAAAACAGACCACAACATTTGATTAAACAGTACAGATGTTTTTTTTAATAAAGAAAAATGTGTACAATAAGTTGATAGCATAGAACGTATCACTCGGCGACTGTTAATGACTTTGCCTTTTGGACCATCATACTGTGCTCCAATACTTTAGCATTCATCCACATTCCCATGGACAAGCCTACTGTAGAGGCAATTCCTATGCATTCATGACCCCAGGCTACCTGGCACATGCACATAGCCTTGAACAAAGGCTACACAATTCACATGGAGCCACTGCTTACAGTAATGACAGGAATTTCATTAGGAAGAGCTTCTTCAAACATTTGCCATTAGCTAACTTGAAATCCCTTAACTGTGCCTAACCACATAGTTGACTCTAAAAAAGGCAGCTGGAAAGACATAAGTCTGTCCACACATTGTGGGATCTCCCTCCAGTCAAATGACACGATCTCTCAAGCAGATGATGACTATTCTTTCACACAAAAGAAAATGCTAGTTTTTGTACATGGCAATAAAGAATGGCCATCAGACAGGCACACCAACCGCAATTCCAAGTAGACTAGCTACTGTATCAAATGCCCATGTTCCAAATGTGATATAGGTAAGCCCGGAAGCCAGATCCACACCAAAATGGCAAGTGAGAGGAAGGGAATTTCAGAACCAGCCCTGTAGGAGGGTTCTGAGAGGCCAAACTAAATGATGCTAGGTGATGAGCTAGGGCAGTGATCCCCGATATGTTGCTTGCGGCACTCTAAAATGCTGCTCGTCTGTTTCTCTGGGCCATGGTGTGGCAACCAAGAAGGAGGCACCCCACAGATGATCAATGGCCTTGCAGCCTGAGCCAGGACTGTGGGGGATATCTAGCCTATTAGCCTTCTCTGGTAGGCAGAAATGGAATACAATTAGTTACAGAGGCATCAGCAGAGTGGGCTAAGTGGTGGAGAACGTCAGGTGGGTTTGGAGTGCAAAAATAAGTCTCTAGGGAGGCTACCGATGTGACAATTAAGTATGCAGATTAGACAAGCCCCACGATGAAGACAGTAGTCTAGCTGAAATCAGAACAATAGTTTACTGGTATCCATATGCTTCTTGGTCCATTTTGCCATTGTGGCAAATTGGTAGAACTCGCCATTCTTTTATTTGAGTGTGGGCTAGCTGCAAATCACTTGGTTGGTCTGGCCACTACCCAATGTGCCTCCCAGAGGATGGAAGGAGTGGGATCCTACAGGCTCCACACACTCATCAATGGTGGGCAATCAATCCACAAGGGGTGTCCGAATTCCATCCTTCTGGTTGTTTAAAAGCCAGACTCCAAAATGGGACTATCAGGCTAAGAACCTGTTGACCATATGTCAAATGAAGCAAGCTGTGGGCTGCAAAACTGTCAGGAAGCACTTTGATTTCAGTTACAAACATGCAGAGTTGGAGGGTTTCTCATTCAACCATTCCTGAACTTAAGCACTGAGTGTAGAGAGAGTAGATGGTATGACTGAGTGAAGCGATTGGACACAGACACCTCAGTAGACTGGGGGTCAGTCTTTGATGGATGTGGAACACTATGTACCGAGAAGCAGCTGCAAAAGATGTTTCAAGATTGCACTGCAGTCATGTAGCGCCTTTACATTCACAGAGACACATGTGTGCTGTAAGAGTATTTCGCATTTTTTTTCATGCAGCACCACTGCATGGGTTTGGTGCATTGCTATAATGCGGTACAGCAAGGCATGTGTTGCCAGTGTGACATGGACATGTAAATGAAAACAGGCTATTCAGTCAGAAACGATTTCTACATCTGAAATGCAAATAATTTTTTTTTCACAGTTAAAAGCATTTATTTTTTTCTCACCTGAAATTCCTCTGTTGCAGGAGACACATGTGAGGATTAATGAACTAACCTCATTAACAATACTAACGATTCTAACTCATTAATAATATAATGTGTTCTCCAGTGCAAAATGAGATGGAAAATGACAGGCTCTGAAAGTCATTTTAAACGCGCATCCAGATTTTTTTTTCCTTTGCTTCTATCTGCGCTCTGTCCACAGTATTTGCAGGAAGCAAAGACTCGAATAAGCAGGAAATCAGTTTCGTTACAGTTGCAACTGTATAAGCCAAGCCATTGTTAAAGAAAAGGAGGGTAGGACATGATAGAATTTCATTGGTTGAACCGGTTTGGCAGGCTGTAACAGAGCTTTGCTAATGAATCTCGGGGAAGAAGAGAGGAGAAGACATTTTACACAGCTGGGAGAAAGACCTGGCTGGTGGCTGGGGATTTTCCTGATTGAAAAAGCAGATCCCAGTGCACTGCTGCAGAGACTGGGAATTCCAGTCAATAAGCCCTGGTTTGAGTGACGGCAGATGCTCGTCCTTGCTGGGGTGATTTAAGAAGAATTCATTGAACCACTTCCAGAAGGCGACCAGCCAACGAATTTCACATGCTGAACAGGCCTGGTAATTATATTACAGAATGTGGGGGCAGTGTGTATGTGTGCGAAACTATTCAGTCAGTGTGGAAGAGGGAACTCCAGTGTTTTATCAACATGTTTAATGTTGCGAATTGAATATGTTCTCGCCGCTCTCTTCTCATTTTGTTACAGATAAGGTTGCTACTGTGCAATTTCCATTTATTTCTGTAAAAAGAGTAAGATCGTGTTGAAATGCAATTTTTATAATACACAAAAAAATATTTGAAAGCAGACGGATAGTGTGTTTTATTTTTCTCTTTTATTTGTGCATCTACCATTACAGTACTGATAATATGGAGAGAGGTTTAGACAGTGCAGTTGCCATTTTTAAGCTAGCTAAAAATAAGACTTAGCGGTAGCTGTGTGCATGATTCCATTCAGTATATAAGTGTATGTTTTCTGAACGGAACATAATAATAATATAATGAAATAGACTGCTGCTGGAGGTACATGAGTCAGCAGAAAGAGAGGCCCTGGACATAGTTCACCGATGTAGATAAGTTGGTGATAAATACTGCATGTTAGCTCGCTGCCGTAGATAAGTCAGTCAGGACAGCCCATGGTGGCACGCCAATTGAAAATGTGGTGTTCCTGAAATGTAAGCCTGGGGCCTCTCTAGTGATCACACGAACAAACTAAGCAAAAATAAGGGGTTCTGGATATTGGGGCCACATATAAAACAAAGGAATTATGCTCACCAGAAATACCACCAATAACACATACCAACATAATGTATACCACTAAATGTATCTGTGTGCTGAAATAATGTATGTATACTGTAGTACTATATACCAAATCTAATCTGAATGCAAAGAGTGATTATTACTGAATTATTTTCATTTTGGCGGTAAGAAAATACTGCTAGCCCCCAAATCTATACAAAATACCCTACAGTGCTAAATTCATTAATTAATCAATGCAGATCAGCTCATTACTACGCATATAAAGAACCCTTAGGGGAAACTGAACAAAGAGCCCAACCAAAAACCCCGAGACAAACGCCTAGCAATTTGAGACAATCACAAAGACTGATGCAATTAAGGAGAAAACATATGTCCAATAAAAGAGCCTGGTGGGGACTAGTAGGAGGAGCAGCAGACCATGTTTCTTCCTGCTTAATGCTGAATAATGGAGACCACCACTTGATAGGAAGTGGCTACCTTGCTGCAGGAACTGCTGTCAGCCCGGACTCTGACTGACACAAGGATGTGAAGCCTACCAAAACTCTAGGAAGGACCTGAACACTGAATTTTGAGACACTAGGTTATCGAGAGACCACCCCGGTGAATACTAAGAAGTGAGGTTGTGGAGAGACCTACATGAGGGAATGCTCTGAACCAAGATTGTGGATAGACTTGAATCAATGAATGCTGAAAACCCTGAGGTCTGGAAAAGCCTACATCACATGAGTCATTGTTTAACCTCACTACAGTGTGTAATGCACATAGACCTAGCGAGGCAATGATTGAGGAGTACTCGACATTTGGCCATCCTAGTGAAGATCATGCTATTGTAGCCGTAATCTGCATTAGAACACCCTAGAGGGTGTTTGACGGCCGTGATTGGTCAATCTGCGTGCTATACGAACTGGTATAGCCTGCAGATAGATTACAGCCCGCAATTACTGTGGTCATTGCTTTCCTGTGGTAATTGCTTTCCTGTGCCGGCACCCACTGAAGCCTGAAAAGTTTGCACGTTGGTCTCAGTGCAAGACCAACGTGTGCAAAGGAGCCCAGCCCACTGGCAGCAAGGAAACGCTTTCCGCTTTCACTTAGTTTGGAAAGTGTTTCCTGAAATGTAAAACCGCCGAGAAAGGCCAGCTGCATTTATCTTTGTTATGGGATGTGGCATGCTTCTTTATTCGCCGCAATTAAGACATGGGGAACCTTTCTCTCACCTCACGTTGTTTGGTGCACAGGAGTATGGGAAAGATGATGGGAAACCAGAGCATACAAAGGTAATTTGATAGCACACAAAGTTAATTTATATGCAGAGTGACCTTGCTAATATTGTGCTACCATGTTTAAGTGCACAATCATTTGAAAGGTATGTTTGTGTAGGGGGAATAAAAAAACACCTGAAATGACCTTCATTGAAACACTGGGCAGGCATACCCACACCTGATGTTTGTTTAATATCACACTCCTCGCACCCAATCACCTTCCACCACCCTATACAAAAATGAGACATGTTTAATTGAAGTAAAAAAATAGCAAAATGGTAAATAAATGTCTGCAACATGTATTTACCATTTTGCAATGTTTTTTGTCTTCTCTCTATTCTTCTATTTCTGATACTCTTGATGTTCTTGCCCCTGTCATGAGGATCCGCCTGAAGTCCAAAGCCAAGTGCAATTCCTGGTATGACTCCGACCTAGCTACACTTAAACGTAGGTGTAGGGCGGCAGAGAGAAAATGGAGGGATTCCTGCTCATCCTCTGACAAACTGGCCTGTCGCTTTCTCCAAAGGCAATACCGTCTCTCTGTCCGTACCAAGAAGAGAGTCCACATTCAAGCCCGTGTCTCTGCAGCATCTAACAGCTCGGCCGAACTCTTTCAAATTTTTAAGGAGCTGGCCAACCCTGCTGCAGTCTCTTCCCCTCCCCTTGCCTCTCAGGCTCTTTGCAATGCCCTGGCCTCACACTTTAACTCAAAAACCCAGGACATCCTGCCCGCACTCTCCTCCAGCCCCTCTCCACTCCCATCTCCGTCGGTACTCACTGACCCTCCTCCAGCCACCCCCCCACCCTCCTTCTCTTCCTTTCCTCTCTTCTCCCCTGATGAGGTCGCTAGACAAGTCCGATCTATGAAAGCCTCGTCAAAACAGGTTCATCCCTGTTCCTCTAAAACTCTCAAGGACCACTTCTGCAACCACTCCTTTGCCTCAGGATCCTTCCCCTCCCTTGTGCATCCTCTCCTCAAGAAACCCACAGCGGATCCCCCTTGTCCGGCCAACTATCGACCAATTTCCATTACCCCCTTCTTAGGCAAACTCCTTGAAAAGCTGGCCATCTCTCAGCTAAACCTTCATTCTGATTCTGTTGGCTGTCTCCATGACCATCAGTCTGGCTTCAGATCTGGCATAAGCGCAGAAACGGCTCTCTTGAACATCCGTGAAGATCTGCTTTCCAACCTTGACTCTAGCATTCCCTCTGTTCTCATCTTACTTGATCTCTCCTCTGCCTTCGACACGGTCGACCATACCATCCTGCTCAACCGTCTCTGGGGTAACTTGGGCATCACCGATCAGGCTCTGGCCTGGCTGACCTCTTTCCTCTCTGATCGACCCTCCCAGGTCCAACTTGTGTCCTTCCTATCATCTGTCTTCCTCTCCACCTGTGGTGTTCCCCAGGGGTCTAACCTCTCGTCCTGGCTTTTCAACCAATACCTGGCAACTCTCGCCTGCTGTATTGCCATTTTCTGCTCAAACTTCCAGTGCTACACAGACGACACTAAACTCACTTTCAGGCTGCCCTCGGCCACCTCCTCCACCTCTCTCATCACTGATTGCCTAACTGCCATCCAAGATTGGTGTGCCGCCAACAATCTTTGTCTTAATGCCAGCAAGACAGAGATCCTCCTCATTGGCACACCATCACCTTCCTTTCCCCTCACTCTCTGGCCAGCCTCCCTTGGCCCTCCTCCTATCCACACCTGCGAGGCCAAGAACCTTGGTGTCATCTTTGATTCCACACTCTCCTTCTCTGCCCACATCGCTGATGTATAAAAAAAGTCAAACCTCCTACTGCACCTCCTCAGAAGTATTCTTCCTTTCCTCTCATTCCCCAGAAGCTCACTGTCTCCCAAGCTCTATTTCTCTCTATGCTGGACTATTGCAACAACCTCTTTCTTAATCTACCTGCCTCTAGTCTCCGCCCTTTACAAGTTATCCAGAACAGGACTGCGAGACTTGCCCTTGGCCTCAAGCCCTGGGATCGTATCTCTCCAGCTCTGAAATCTCTCCATTGGCTCCCTGTGGATGCAAGGATTAAATTCAAAACCCTCTGCATTGTCCACAAGGCTTTCTGGGGCCTGGGTCCAAAATACCTTCAGCTATCCCTCCGCAAATACCTCCCATCTCGAGCACTCCGCTCCTCTACCTCTAACTCCCTCAGAGTCCGTCGTTTCTCAAAGAAACGAGCTGGGGTAGATCTCTGTCTTCGGCTGGGGCCTCCCTCTGGAACAGCCTCCCTGCCACTCTAAAACTTGAGGAGAACCATCTCCGGTTCCGGAAGCACCTCAAAACCTTCCTCTTTGCTTCTGCCTTCTCCTCCCCTCGCCCCTGTTGATTCTGCTCTCCCTCGGCACCATGCACCTGGCCACCCTCTGTCCTCTGGGTGCAGTTACCTGCTCATCTTGCCACCCTCACGCACTGCCTCCGGGCCACCCCCTGCACTGGGGTCTGTATCTGTACTCATACAGCCCTCCCCTTTTCTTCCTGTACTTTCAGACCTACACGGCCTGCTGCCATAAACCCAGCACTTGCCACTTGCTGGCTGCACTCCCATTGTTTGTTGCCTTTTTATTTATTATTTAATTATTATTTTTGTTTTTTTTCCTTCTCGCTCCGCACTCTCCTTTTGTTCCCCCTTCCATGCACTTCTCCCCCTTTTCCCTCTACCCTGCACTTGCACTTTCTCAATGTCACTGGGCCTAGTAAGATCGTTGTTTTTTTTCGCCCCTGTTCCCTTTCCCTGCCTGGTCACGCTCTGAAACACTTGTGTATGAGCGATAGAAATAAAATATCAATCAATCAATCAATTGAACATGTCTCATTTATTCTACTTTAATTAAACACTGGGGGTGTGCTGCAGGTCTATAAAGCTATTTAAAATCACCCGACTAATGAACCTGCACTTAGAACGCCAAATCCACTGTACAGTTGTGGTGCCACTTGGAGCTGCAGCATACCAGTGAATGCTCTATTGGCTTGCATAAGTAACCAATCTGTGCAGCAACTGTAACAACCAACCAAGTGTTCACTTGATGCACCCAAGGAGGTTGCAAAGGGGGTACTTGCAGACGTTTAGTAAGTACACAAGAGGAAAATAAAGAACATGAATGGCCATGTTCCACAATTAAAAGTTATAATTGGCTTTTTTGTACATTCTGCCAAATATCAAAGTAAAACGCCCAACCCTTCAGTAAATAGGTATTCAAATGCTCCAAGTTAGGACCCAAGTTACTGAGCTAATGTTTTTTAAAAATGCACCACTTCCACCTAAATTTAATGGAAGATAGCTCAGACGAAAAGCCCCCAAATCCTTTAGTATATGTTCTTTTCATTCCTAAACACCTTTTCACCAATGTAAGATACCCAGAGTGCTCCAAAAGGCATTCACAGGGATTCCAAGTGAGATAAGTCCCAGTGAAGTGACCCGATTCTTAAATCCTATCATCTTTTCACCAAAGTTACTGCTCTTAAAAATACATTTGCCGAGGACCTAAGATGGCCGCCGGGGTGAGGAGTCGCAGCTAAACCGCGCTCCGCCCGGGCCGCCGAAAAGAGCACGACCGAAGCCGTGACGGGCCGTCCCTCGGCCCCCCCAGACTACCAAGCTGCCCCCCCATACACCGCCGCCCCCCACCCCCCCCAGCGAGGAAACAGGCACGGAGGACGGACGTGCGCCGCCGAGGAGCGAGGCAACCGCGGCGCCGGGTGACTGTGTTGCATCGGCCAGCGCGTGAGCGGGATCGGGGTCACAGCGGATCCCGAGGAACGGAGCCGCCCTTGCGCCGCCCCGCGCCGCCCCGAGGTGAGGGGAGAGCGGCGTCCAGCGAAGCGGCTGCGGCGCCGGGAGACAGCAGCGCGAGCAGGGCGGACCGCGGGTGAGGAGCAGCGGGGGCCGCCCTGCACGGAGCGCACAGGAAGATGCAGAAACAAAGGTGAGCAGGCCCGGGGGGGGGCCAGAAACTAAGCGCCAGCCCGTGCGCACAGACCCCGAGGGGGGGGGACTCACAGGAAGGGGAAGAAAAAAAAAAAAAAAAAAAAAAGGAACCTCTCTCTGGCACCAACCATTTTCCCCCTGGGGCACTAGGAGCCACCTCACAAGTCCCCCAACAAGACAGGGGCGAAGAAAGGGGGGAACCCAGGAAGGTGAAGCACAAGACCGCAGGACCCACAACAATTAAGAACACATCGGAGGGCAGGAAAGTGAAAGGCCCCATCGAAGGGTCACAAGAGGGCGCAGGAACCATATAGACTATCAGACGGAGAGCCCTATCATGTCTAGAGCAAAAGGAAAGGGGAACCCCATCCAGCAAACTCCCCAAACAGCGAAACAAGGGGCCGACATTCTACAAATGTGGTAAACAGAGGGGACACCACAACCGAGAGGAAGAACCCAGGGAGACCCCATGGGAGAAGCAGAACCACTATCCCAACAACAGCAACCACTGACCAGGGAGGACATGCAAACCTGGTTCATGGACCTGCAGGAGAAATTCATGTCCACAGTTCAGGAACAATTTACATCCATGAAGAACAAAATGAAACAGGCGGTACAAGATATGAGAATAGACATAAACAACCTAGAAGAAAGAACAGATATTGTGGAAAAAACGGTGCAAAATCTTGAAGAAGACACGAGACAAACAAGTGAAACGCAAGAACACCTGGTGACACTCACTCACAACTTGGAACTACAATGTGAGGATTTAGAGAACCGCTCCAGACGCTCCAACATCCGAATCAAGAACATGGTGGAATCAGTGCTGGACAAAGATCTGAAGGAGGCGTTGAAGGAGGTGTTCAGAGACATCCTGGGAACACAAGACATCGAGGATATCGGAATCGACAGAATCCACAGGGTAGGACCGAAAAGAGCGGGGGCCCCAGGGGAAAGACCACGTGATGTTCTGGTGGCGCTATCCTCCTACCCGCAGAAAGAGCAGATCCTCAGGAGAGCCAGGGAATTGGAACATATTAAAATGAATGGGCAAGACATCCAACTGTATCAGGACCTGGCACTAATAACCCTCCAAAAAAGAAGAGCAATGGCCCCACTGGTGAAAGTGCTAATCGAAAAACAAATTCGCTACAAATGGACCTTCCCGTTTGGCTTATTGTTCACATGGGAAGGAAAACAGAAAAGAGTGACCACGCTGGAAGAAGGCCTCAGCACGATGGGACTACAAGACGAAGAGATGGAGCAGATGGAGCAGGGGGAGGCCACAAACAGGAGAGCCCGAACGAGAAAACCGATGGGCTGGGAATCCAGCAAGCAGAAGAATGCAAATCCAGGGAGAGACACCCGGAGAAAGGTACCATGAGGAATACAAGAAAAATACATGCCTGGGGGACAGACATGGATACGATGCCACTGAAGACCCAGTCGTGGGGGGACGTGGGAACGGAGCGGAACAGACAATTCAAGGAGAGCGGCCTGGCCGAGACCCAACGGTCTGGAACCAGGTAAAGACAAATGGTTCAGTGGGGTTTAGGAATCCCCATAACATACCCCCCGAGGGTATGGAGGGCAGGGAGCGAAGGGCGCAACGCCCTAGCGTCAATAGGAACCCTCGCCCTACTCGGGGGACAGTTCGGTTGGTTTAAAGTTCAAAGTTGGGGGGGAAGGGAAGGGAAGGGATCAGAAGAAACAAAGAGTTGAATCGGGAACAGAAGGGGACCGGAGGCAATGGCATACAAACAAAATAGAATGGGGATGATACGCTTTATGACCTACAATATCAGGGGCATGAACCACCCAACAAAAAGAACGAAACTGGAGAAACAATTCAAAAGGGGGAAAGCGGATGTACTGCTCCTCCAGGAAACCCATATCAAAACTAAAGATAAGCACAAAATGCGGATAAAAGGATATAAAATATGGGCACAGGCAACGACAACAGAAAAAAAGCAGGAGTCCTGATAGCGATAAAAGAAGGAAAGGACGTAAAACCACTAGACACTATAACTGATAAGGAAGGGAGGTACGCCTTTACCAACGTAGCGATTGAAGGATGCCGCATGACGCTCGCCTCAATATATGCACCCAATCAGGGACAGGAATATTTCGCCAGAGGGGAGGTGATACTGGGGGGGGGGACTTTAATCTGGCATGGAACCCAATGCTAGATAGGAGCACAGGAAACACACATGGACAGGGGGCGCCATCAAAACGTTTGAAACAGCAAATGGACCAAATGGCTCTGAACGATGTCTGGAGGGAACTGAAGGGTGATCAGAGGGGGTACACCTATTTCTCACATGTTCACAACTCTATGTCCAGGATCGACTATCTCTGGGTGTCAGTGGGGCTACTGGGAAAGATACAAGGGCTAGATAAGGGCTCTATAACCCTCTCGGACCATGCCCCTCTATGGTTGGACGTGACTCTCTCAGGGAGGAAGAGCGGGCTATGGAAATGGAGGTTACCGCAGGAATTGATCCATGACCCAGTGGCAGGGGAGGCCATAAGGGAAATGATAGCAGAATACTTCTTACAAAATGATACGGGGGAGGTCGCAATGAGCGCAGTCTGGGACGCGTTTAAAGCAGTCTTGAGGGGGAAGATGATAGCGATGAAAATCACGAGAGACAAACAAAGGGATCAGTGGGAAAAAGAGCTGGAAAAAACAATTGAGGAGATCCAAGAAAAATTGACGACTCAACCCACAAAGATATTAAAAAAATCTCTGAAACATACACAAGGCCAACTAGAGATGTTACGTACAAAGGGCGCAGAAAGGAATCTACTCTATCTGAAACAGAGATATTATATAAGAGCGAACAAAGCAGACAGACTCATGGCACGACAACTAAGGGCGAAACAAAAAGAAACAACGATTAAGGCCATATGTGATGCGAAAGGTGCCACTCATACTTCTACGCACGACATGGGGGAAACAATGAGGCAATATTATCAAACGCTCTACTCCACAGAGCACCCCGATATAAACGCCCAGACTTCATACCTTGAGGCCCTAAAGATCCCGAAAATCTCAGAAGAAGACAAACAGGCACTAGAGACCCCTATCAGTGAAGAAGAAGTCATTAAAGCCATAAAAGGACTCCCAAGTAACAAAGCTCCAGGCCCGGATGGGTTTACGGCCCCATTTTATAAAAAATACGCAGACATACTAACCCCGACCCTAACAAGACTCCTAAACTCATTCAAAGACACCGGTAATGTGACCCCCACAATGAATGAAGCGAAGGTGCTGGTGTTTCATAAACCAGGCAAAGATCCAACTAATCCCACATCATACAGACCAATCTCCCTAATCAACCTAGATGCAAAAATATATACCAAAATCCTGGCAACAAGGCTATCCCCGCTCCTCCCTAAACTGATTAGCGAGGATCAATCAGGTTTCATTCCAGGCAGGCAAACCCACGATAATACTAGGAGGCTAGCCCACCTGATCGAAAAAATAGGAATAACCCGCACCCCAGCGATACTACTGTCAGTAGACGCCGAGAAGGCCTTCGATAGAGTGGAGTGGTCCATACTGTTTAGGGTTCTGGAATCCATGGGGTTTGGGGAAAAATATATCGCGAGTATTAGAGCAAACTACAACTCCCCATCCAGCAGAATAGCCATTAATGGCGAGCTTACTGGCAAGGTAACGATAACGAGAGGAACGAAACAGGGCTGCCCCCTATCACCACTATTGTACGCTCTCTTCTTAGAACCCCTCCTAATTAAAATACGGGAGTCAATACACATTAAAGGGATAGAAATGGCGGGTCAGCAACACAAAGTAATTGCGTATGCAGACGATATGCTAATAACCTTAGAGGACCCTGAATCTACTCTATCGGCCACAGTTAGAGAACTAGAAAACTATGGGACCATCTCTGGCCTAAAAATAAATAGGAAAAAATCAGAGATCCTCATCCTGGCAGGGGATAGAACGAACATAGAAAAGCAGGCAAAAACATTGGACCTCAAGATAGTACAGAAAGGCATTAAATATTTGGGAATAAGTGTACCCCCAAAAATAGAACAATTCTACGGGGAAAACTACCCGTCGCTAATTTTAAACATCCGAAGAGAATTAAACAGATGGAACCCACTACAGATATCCTGGTGGGGTAGAATGCAATCAATCAAGATGACCATCCTCCCAAAGGTACTATATTATTTTCAGGCTCTCCCAGTGGGGGTCCCAGACACGTTCTTCAAAACCTTAACAAAAATGGTATCGTCCTACATATGGAAAGGGAAAACACCGAGAATTGCCAGGAAGGTCCTCACGGCCCCAACCAGAGAAGGAGGAATGGTGCTACCCCACTTTAGAAAATACTATCAGGCAGCACAGCTTAAAGTTCTAAGGGAGTGGGTGGGGGAGGATCCGCAACAGATATGGGCCAAACAAGACAGAGCAGTAGCAAGGACCCCACTGGTAGAACTTCTCTGGAAACAGAAGCAGCACAGGCATGAAAATCTAAGGCTAAGCGAAATCATGAAGACAACGTTAGAAGCATTGGATAGCCAAAAAAAAAAAGGCATAATGACCACAGCGATAGGACCCTTTACACCCATCTGTAGAAACCCACTATTTCCACCGGGGATGGAACAAGGGGCATATGACACCTGGGAGAAAGCGGGCATTACTAAAATAGGAGAGATGTTTATGGACAAGGAAATCATCCCCCTGGAGTCGTGCGTGGCAACCACGAGAATCCCTAAAAGCGATAGATACAGATACGAACAGCTAAAACACTGGCTCAACTCTCCAATAATCACCGAGGCAGCAACCAGGGACCTTACAAGGTTCGAAACATACATCATATCCAACACGGGGGAGAGAAAGTGGGTATCAACGTTATACAAATACATAAACTTACAAGGGGAAAGCATTAAATGGTCATACAGAATAAAATGGGGCAGCACATTGGGGGAGGAACCAACGGATAAACAATGGGAGGACCTATGGAAACCCAGAATGACCCGCTCGGCACAAACTAGGGAGATGTGGGTCAAAATAATGACACAGTGGCACTACACTCCAGAGAGGCTCCACACAATGTACCCCAACACGTCCAGCCACTGCTGGAGAGGATGTGACGAAGTGGGAACTTGGAGACAAATATGGCATGACTGTAAAGGCATAAAACCCTTCTGGGAAGAAGTGAAAAACGAGATGGGCAAAATATTCCCGGATGTGGGGCTGATGGGGGAGGAGGTGTGGCTCTGTGGAATCAAAGACGACACAGCAAGGCAATACAGCAAAACGCAATGGAGATCATTCATGGGACTACTCATTGCAGCTTGGACCACCATTGCACAGAACTGGAAAAATAAAAACACCCCACTGACCTACACCTGGCTACTGAAAGTTTGGGCCCATATAACAATGGAGAAAATTACCCACAAACTCCAAGGAACAGGAGACACATTTGTAAAGGAATGGGAAGGGACCCTACAATACCTCCAGTCAGACTTTATGGAGCAATGGTGCCCCCATAACATAAAAATCTCAGACATATTTAACGCATAACAGGATCCCTGGACAAAATGACTCCATCCGTCCCGTGGGGAGGGAGGGGGGAAGGGGGGAAGGGAAGGTTATAAGATTCAATGTTAATTTCTTCATGTAATATTTATGTAAAACTAATAAATATAAGTTTAAAAAAAAAAAAAATACATTTGCCCAAAATTATCTGAAAATTCCTTCGGCGAGAATCCTAAAATACGACTATATTTGTTTTCAATGCTCAAGCTTGTCGCCAACTCGCCAACTTTACTGCAAAATGTGATTAATTAACATAATTTGCCACTACACATCTTGACCATTTCTTGGGAGGGAAATCTTCAGTGCTGTTGTGTTTTTAAACCATTTTACTGACCTCTTGTTTATTTTTCTTATTAACGCGCCAGTTCGCCCAGAGGCCTCAAGGCGCACAGATATGACAGACAGAAGACAGCAAACAGAACAGTAGAACAGCATCAGACAAAGTGAAAACTGGAACTAGGGAGCACTGAAGAGAAAAGTTTTCAACTTATTTTTGAGGTCAACAAGAGACGTGGTGGTTCTGAGGTCCAAAGGGATGCAGTTCCAGGTGGCAGGAGCAAAGACATCAAACATGTCTTCCAAAATTTGCTTAAGCGAAATCTGGGTTGGCTGAGTTTTGCCTGCTCTAGAGACCTAAGAGATCATGATGGCACATAACCGTCAAGGCGCTCATAAAGATAAACGGGCGCTGTGAGGTTCAGGGACTTAAAGGTGAGTGTTAAGACCTTAAAGGAGACACAGTGCTTGACCGGCAGCCAATACACATTTCTCCTGGCTTCGGTGATAGACTGCAGTTTGGGAATGCCTAGCACTGCTCTAACCGCACCATTCTGTGTGACCTGAAGGGTGGCGAGATTGGACTGAGCAGTGCCCGCCGGATGACTATTACAATATTCAAGCCTTGAATTGACCAAGGCGGAGGCTAAAATGGACATGTTTTCCACTGAAAGGAATGGACGCAGATAACTCGGCTGTTTATTAATCCAACCACAAGAGGCACGGGTCTTGGCTACGCGTTGCCTCATGGTGAGCTCAGAGTCGAGCGTAATGCAGAGCGTTTTAATGCTCTTAGCCACAGGAATGGTGACATTAGAAATAGAAAAGTGTAACGCTCACCTGACTCCCACGGAGGCACTGACCTGGTTTGCGCTGCTGTGACCTCTTCTAAGGTGATGCGCAGGGTTTGGAAGACGGACTGGACCGGGCCCCCAAATCTGGCTTGTCTGGCTCGCAGAAGTATCCTTCTGTAGGCGAAAATAGGGGATTAACTGTCTGCGGGGTAATGCAATCAGCCTCCCACTCTCCCCTCTCACCCTCCTCGAAACCCTTCTGTGATTCCTCGTGGCTTTTCACCTTAGGGTCTGGAAGGACGAGCTCTCCATCCTGCTTCTGATGCAGGGGCGCGTTGGTATCCAGTTACTTCACTGGATTTTCGGATTGGTGAGAACCAAACTTGCTTGGCTTCCAGGTAAGTTTTTTGATAAGAGGTTCCCCTTGTGTCCATGCATTAATGTACTAATGCTAGTGTCTTTTTCACCATAGGGGCCAGGGTACGGAATGCCGGGGAACAGGCACCGACCCGAGATGAGAGGTGAAATCCTTGTAGAAATCAGGTAAGTCTTTAATGAGCGTTTTTTGGTAATGTCTTTTCATTCGCTCATTAACGCTGATGTCTTTTTTTCCCCTTAGGGGCCGGGGTCCGGAAATGCCAGGATGCGGCGCGGACCCGAAATGAAGAGAGAATGAATCAACAGTTAAGTCTTAACATGGAAATTTAGCTTTCCTTATTCCCTTCTCTCTCTCGCCTTTTGTTCTGGTCTTTTTCTCCCTAGGCGCTGGGGCGTGACTGCGAATCCGGATGATCGCTGCTGAACATGGAGGCGCCCTGTAAAGACGAGTGGAATGCGGCGCTGCAGCGATCGACGCGATGAGCTTTTAAATAAAAGTCTTCCTTTTCAGGAATGTCGGCGAGATGTCTCCGGGATGCGGATTTAGCGGGTAAGGACTTTTCCTTCTTCTGTTCTCTTCTTCTCTTCCTTTGCAGGTGATCCAGGATGCTGGCAGGCGTGGCAGAAGTCAGGATGCAGGAGCAGACACGGTGAGCGTCCAGCTGCTAGATGCAGAACAACGCGAAGCACGTGTGGCTGTTCGGGTGGGGTTTAAATAGCCTTGGAAGAAGTTCCAGGTATGTATCCTTCCTCCAATCAGGTATGTATCCTTCCCCGACCACGCCCGGATGGTAAATTAGTCCCACAGGTAAAGTAGTTCCTTTCAGGCCTCAAGGAGGCCGGGATCCTGCAGCATGGTCTGCATCAGGTAAGAGCACCCAAGCACTTCCATAATGAGCCTGGCGCCTATGGCGCCAGGACTGATGTCTTTTATGAGCCTGTCCAAAGGGCCCCTACATGGGGTTGCTGGGTCCTTCCTTGGGGACTAGATGTCCGCTTTCAGGGACGCAGGGCTTGAACCGGCTGACCGGGAGCGGGCATCATGACAGCACTCCCCCCCCAAGGCCCCTCCCAAGGTTGTTCCCTCCGGGGGTTTTGGTTTGTCTGGGAAGAGTCGGTGGAATTTCCTGACTAATCGAGGTGCATGCACATGGTCGCTGGGTTCCCACGACCTCTCCTGAGGTCCGTACCCCTTCCAATCAATTAGGTAGAACAGTTTTGACCTAAACATTTTTGAGTCTAAAATGTTCTTCACTTCGAATTCGGGCTCCCCATCTATTAGAATAGGTTCTGGAGGTTTGAGTAGTCGGGTTCCGGGTACCACTGGTTTCAGAAGTGACACATGAAAAACAGGGTGAATTCGCATACTAGCTGGTAAATCAAGTTTAACAGCCACTGGGTTAATTATGGCCGTAATAGAATAAGGTCCCAGATATTTTGGGTTAAAAGTTCGAAGCCCTTTGAGTGGTAAATGTCTGGTAGCTAACCACACTTGATCCTCAATCTGATACGGAAGTGCTTCACTCCGATGTAGATCAGCATTCTCCTTGTATTTTCTCTTGGCTTGTTGGAAATGCGTAGTTGCCTCTTTGAAGGTTTGGGTAATTGTAGAATGCAGATGTTCTACTGCAGGCATTCCAAGGTTCTGAGGTGAGTCAAGGTTTGAGGTTCGAGGGTGATGCCCAAACAAAGTATAAAAAGGACTGTGGCCAGTTCCAAGTGTACCGAATTATTATATGCGTATTCGGCTATCCAAAGAATGTCTTTCCACTTGCTTTCAGATTGCTGTAACATACACCGTAAGTATTGCTCAAGGGTCTGATTTGTCCTCTCGGTCTGACCATTGGTCTGAGGGTGGTGACTGGTCAATAATCTTACGTCGATCTGCGCCATTTGACAACATTTGCGCCAGAAGTGGGAAATGAATTGGCTTCCCCGGTCAGAGATTAGTATAGATGGGAATCCATGTAGCATAACAATATTTTCGAGGAATTCTTTGGCTAGGACAGAAGCTGAAGGTAAACCTCTCAAAGGAATAAAGTGGGCCATTTTTGGAAAACAAATCCACAATTACCAGAATAGTATTGTACCCCGAACAAGGAGGCAGGTCCGTAATAAAATCCATTGATAGGGTGTGCCAGGGTGCTGGCGGTATGTCTAGAGGTTGAAGGAGACCGGCTGGTCTTTTCTTTTGATTTTTATTTTGGGCGCAAACACCACAGGACATCACAAAAGATTTAACATCTTTTCGCCAAGAGGGCCACCAAAATTGTCGTTTCACCTTTTCCTCTGTCTTGGCAATACCGGGGTGTCCCTCTATTAATGCATCATGATAACCGGAAATAACTAGTTCGTGTAATTCCTTATGTGGCAGGAATAAGCGTCCTTGGAAATAAGGTAAAGCATTATCTATGGTAAAGTCTGATCCCTTTTGTATCCAATCCTGTAAGGTTGTAGGGTCCAGGAGTTGTTTCACTCTGACTTGAATGTCTTCAAGCGTCTGTAACGAAGACATGCCTAGAATCCTCTGTTCGGGAATTATTGGTACTGGTTCTGAGTTTGTATCAGATTCTCCCATTCCAATTCGGGATAAGGCATCTGCTTTGCCATTCTTGCAGCCAGGTCGATAGGTAATCACAAAATCAAATTCAGCGAAAAACAAAGCCCATCGGAGCTGCCGAGATGACTGAGCCTTGGCGGTTTTCAAATACTGTAAATTCCGATGATCAGTGATCACTGTGATGGTATGTCGAGCGCCAAGCAGATAATGCTGCCAGGCTTTAAAAGCGGACTTAATGGCTAACAGTTCTTTGTCCGTGATTGCATAATTAACCTCGGGTGCCGAGAATTTTCTGGACCAAAATGCTACGGGATGCAGTTGGTTGGTTTCGGGATCTCTTTGGGACAGGACAGCTCCCATGGCTAGGCTGGATGCATCAGTCTCGACGACATAAGGGAGATCTGGACGCGGGTGTTTCAATATAGGTGCGGAGGTAAACTTAGCTTTTAAATCCTGAAAGGCCTGCTCGGCTTCTTCAGACCATTCAAAACGTTTATTTTTCCTCAAGAGTGCAGTAATGGGTTGCACCACGCGTGAAAATTCCAGGATAAACCTGCGATAGAAATTGGCAAAGCCGAGCATGCTTTGAACCCCTTTTACAGAGCTAGGTGATGGCCATTTGAGGATGGCATCCACTTTTCTTGAGTCCATTCGGACTCCTTTGGGTGTCAGGATGAAACCTAGAAACTTGACTTCTGTGGTATGGAAAACACATTTCTCCAATTTAGCAAATAGTTTGTGTTGGTGCAGTTTTTCAAGTACTGCCCTGACGTGTTTTCTGTGATCAGATTCCGAAGAGGAGTACACCAGCATGTCATCGTTATATACGACAACACAAACATCGATGAGTTCCCGAAGGACATCATTCATGAAGTATTGGAAGGCAGCCGGCGCGTTACACAATCCGAAAGGCATCACCTGGTACTCGAATAATCCGTATTTAGTACGGAAGGCAGTTTTCCATTCGTCGCCTTCTTTAACTCGTACCAGATGATAAGCCCCCCTGGAGATCTAACTTGGTGTATATGCAAGCGTCCTTCACCTGGTCAAGGAGTTCAGGGATCAGAGGCAGAGGATAACGGTTTTTAACCGTTATCTGGTTCAATGCGCGGTAATCGATACAAGTTCTAAGGTCGCCTTCTTTTTTGGGCACGAAGAACAAAGCCGAGGATCCCGGGGACTTTGACGGGCGAATAAAACCATTAGCTAGGTATTGATCCAAATATTGTCTCAAATTCAGATTCTCAGGTTCGGTAAGGGCATAAATCCTGCTACAAGGGGGTTGTGCACCGGGCACCAGATCGATTTGGCAATCGTACGATCTGTGAGGAGGTAACGTGTTGGCCTGTTCCTTTTGGAAGACGTCCTGAAAGTCTTGGTATTCCGGAGGTAGTTGCATGGAGGCAGAGGTTACAGATGCTAGATTAATCTTCAGGTTTTCTGGGTAGCAGGTTTGTGTACAATCCGGGAAGGTTATTCTCTTAGCTTGCCAATCAATTTGAGGATTATGTGTCTCTAACCAAGGGATTCCAAGAATAACCTGAAACTGTGGAGCCTTGATTACATCAAACACAACACCCTCCCGATGGCCGTCGGGACCAATAAGAGTCACCTCAGTAGTGGAATGTGTTACCGGTCTGGAGGCAATTTCAGTTCCATCGACTGTGGTGATGACATCTTTGCTGGTTTTAGGACAGAGAGGGAGGTTAATCCTAGAGACCAATTCACGATCCACATAGTTTCCAATAGCCCCATTATCGATGTATGCCTTTATTGCATGCAACCGCTAAGGCTGTTCTGGATCTACGAGAACCATTGGCACAATGAAATGCGAGGTCTAAGATTTAGTTTTCAAGCTCGGCAAGCGGACCCCTACACTTGTCGGGCGGAGTCGTTTCCCGAAACAGAGTCTTCATGGTTTTTATCAGCAGCTCCTACCGCCTTTCGGGGCGGTTTTGCCGGGCAATCTCGTAGAAAGTGTCCAGAAGTCCCACAATAAAGACATAATTTTAACTGCCGCCTCCTTTCACGTTCCTTTTGAGTTAAGGGTCCTTTAACCCCTCCAATTTGCATAGGCTCAGAGACATCAACTCCCTTGGGATTAGCATGGGTCTTGACCAACACCCGGGTCTCAAACCTGGACCGATCTGCTTTTCTGTTTTGAAGTCTGTGATCCAATTGGACCACTTAGTCTATATACTCTGTGCATTCTTGGGGCGGATTTACAACTTGGGCCAAGACATCTTTAAGTTCTCCGCGTAGGCCTCGATAAATTAACGTGACTCTTTTATCCTCTGGCCATCCCGTTTCCACAATTAGTCTGTTAAAGGTTGCAATATAGGATAGGAGGTGCTGATTGCCCTGTCGCAGGGATAGAAGTTCATCATCCAGAGCCTGCCCCTGAGAGTGTTGAGCAAATAACCTTTCCATGCTTGCCTGAAACCTTTGAAAATCACGGAGAATCGGGTCATCTTGAGTAACCAGTGGAACTGACCAATCGGCAGCGCAGCCGCTGAGATATGACAATACAAAGGCTACCTTGGTCTGATCATTAGGGAAGGCCCCAGGTCTGCATAGGAAGTGCAAACGACACTGATTCATGAATACGGCGAATCGTTTGGGGTCCCCAGCAAAGCGTTCGGGTGGGGCCAGCGGCATGTTTCCAGGTAGATTAATCTGCACAGGGTTACTGGAAACCACAGGAGCGGGGTTCCCTCCGGAACCGGGTAGAGGAGTTTGCCCAGCTTGACCTTGCGAAAGCTGTCTGGCCAGGTCATCAGTTCTTTCCTTTGATATTATTAATTCCCTCCTGAGGGCATTAGTCTCTTGACGAGCGGCATGTACTTCGGCCCGTAATTTCCCCAGTAATTGGGCCAACTGATCAGTCTCAGAACTTTCCATAGAGCCTGGGTGGGGATTTGTAGGAAGGCTGCGCGTTCTGTAATGCTCACCTGACTCCCACGGAGGGGCTGGACTGGTTCGCGTTGCTGTGACCTCTTCTAAGGTGATGCGCAGTGTTCGGAAGACAGACTGGACCGGGCCCCCAAATCTGGCTTGTCTGGCTCGCAGAAGTATCCTTCTGTAGGCGAAAATAGGGGATTAACTGTCTGCGGGGTAATGCAATCAGCCTCCCATTCTCCCCTCTCACCCTCCTCGAAACCCTTCTGTGATTCCTCGTGGCGTCTCACCTTAGGGTCTGGAAGGACGAGCTCTCCATCCTGCTTCTGATGCAGGGGCGCGTTGGTATCCAGTTACTTCACTGGATTTTCGGATTGGTGAGAACCAAACTTGCTTGGCTTCCAGGTAAGTTTTTTGATAAGAGGTTCCCCTTGTGTCCATGCATTAATGTACTAATGCTAGTGTCTTTTTCCCCATAGGGGCCGGGGTACGGAATGCCGGGGAACAGGCACTGACCCGAGATGAGAGGTGAAATCCTTGTAGAAATCAGGTAAGTCTTTAATGAGCGCTTTTTGGTGATGTCTTTTCATTCGCTCATTAACGCTGATGACTTTTTTTCCCCTTAGGGGCCGGGGTCCGGAAATGCCAGGATGCAGCGCGGACCCGAAATGAAGAGGGAATGAATCAACAGGTAAGTCTTAACATGGAGATTTAGCTTTTCTTATTCCCTTCTCTCTCTCACCTTTTGTTCTGGTCTTTTTCTCCCTAGGCGCTGGGGCGTGACTGCGAATCCGGATGATCGCTGCTGAACATGGAGGCACCCTGTAAAGGTGAGTGGAATGCGGCGCTGCAGCGATCGATGCAATGAGCTTTTAAATAAAAGTCTTCCTTTTCAGGATTGTCGGCAAGATGTGTCCGGGATGCAGATTTAGCGGGTAAGGACTTTTCCTTCTTCTGTTCTCTTCTTCTCTTCCTTTGCAGGTGATCCAGGATGCTGGCAGGCGTGGTAGAAGTCAGGATGCAGGAGCAGACACGGTGAGCGTCCAGCTGCTAGATGCAGAACAACGCGAAGCAAGTGTGGCTGTTCGGGTGGGGTTTAAATAGCCTTGGAAGAAGTTCCAGGGGTATGTATCCTTCCTCCAATCAGGTATGTATCCTTCCCCGACCACGCCCGGATGGTAAATTAGTCCCACAGGTAAAGTAGTTCCTTTCAGGCCTCAAGGAGGCCGGGATCCTGCAGCATGGTCTGCATCAGGTAAGTGCACCCAAGCACTTCCATAATGAGCCTGGCGCCTGTGGCGCCATGACTGATGTCTTTTATGAGCCTGGCGCCTTAGGCGCCAGGACCCTGTCCAAAGGGCCCCTATATGGGGTTGCTGGGTCCTTCCTTGGGGACTAGATGTCCGCTTTCAGGGACGCAGGGCTTGCACCGGCTCTCCGGGAGCGGGCATCATGACAAAAAGCTGGCATACTCCGGGGAGAGGTTTTTCAGCATATGCTTAGAGGCAGTGATAAGAATCTCAGTCTTATCTGTGTTGAGAGCCATGGAATTCGCCACCATCCATGAATGAATGATGGCATAAATGGCATTGATGGCTTCAGAGGCCTGAGCATAGGTGCCTGATAGTTCAAGGATGACCTGGGTGTCATCGGCATAATTAGTATATCAGTCACCCAGGTCATCAAGCATCATGAGAAGAGGCAGAATGTGGATATTGAAAAGAGTGGGTGAAAGTGATGAGCCCTGTGGCACACCCCGTGTGAGTAGAGTAGGGGAGGGACAGGCATCGTTAATGGCAACTCGAGCATTGCGAGGACCCAAAAAGGAAACAAACCACTGTGTTGAAAGACTAGAACAGCCCACCAGAGATTGCAGTCTCGATGCCAGCAACTCGTGGTCGACCAAATCGAAAGCGGATGAAAGATCTAGTAACATAAGAAGCGCTGGATGACCTTGATCGATAATGGCCGACATGTTGGACTTCAGGTCGAGCATGGTAGTCTAGGTGCCATGTCAGACACGATAGCTAGATTGGCGTGGCCCTTAGATGGAGTTTTCCTCAATAAATCTCTGCAGCTGCAGTTATGCCACTCAATCCATTACCTTGAGGAGAAGCTTAACAGTAATAGGACGATAGTGTTTGGGCTGAAGTGGATGGAGATTATCTTTTTTAAGAAGTGGCGTAATCCATGGTTCTTTCAGATCAGTTGGAACCCAACCCTCCAGGAAAGATTGGTTGATAAGCTTGGTGACCCATGGGCTGATGGTGTCAAGGCAACCAACCAACAACCTGGAGGGACAGGCATCACCCTTGCAGGTGGTTGGTTTCATGCCAAGAATGATCTTAGTCACCTCCTCCACTGTGCAGGGAGCGAAGGAAAACATAGGCTTGGGAGTGGTTTGTTGATTCGTGGGGTCTGTGCTAGAAGTAGGCAACACAGGTGAAGGTATAGGAATAGGAGCGTCATTAGATACACTGGACTCCAGATGGGAAGCAACTTTAGTTGTGAAAGCATAATGGATGGTTTGGCACCATGCAGAGTCTTGGGGAAAGCTGGTCTTAGTATGAGTATTGCAATTAAAGTCTCAAAGGATCACAAAGAGTTCCTTGGAACTTGATTTGGCTTGAAAGATTCCATTATTGTAGTACGTGGATTTGGCAAGAGTCACGGCAGCCTTGAACATTTTCAATGCTAGTTTGTATAGAACAAGCAGAGCTGGTTATGGTTGCTTCTACCAGGCGCTCTCTGCTGCTCTCCTGCGATGCCTGAGAGCAAGGATGTCATCATTAAAACAGTGATGGGATAAGGTGTCGGGTTTAACGCGTCTGGTGGTAATGGGAGCAAGATCCTCTATGATAGAATCAAGGGTAGCTTTTATATGAGCTGAGAGGGCAGATGAGCTATCGTAATTCTGCATGTCGCCAAGACTCCCTTTCAGTGCCTGCGAGAGTCTTGAGGCGTAAGGTTATTAAGAGTTTTGACCTTGATAAACTGTCTAGGAGTGGAATCGACTCTAGGGAGCGAGGTAGGCAAATTAATGGAGAAACTAAGCAAAGAGTGATCCGACCAAGGACACAAAGCAATGTGGACACCCGGTGAAGTAAGATCCAATCAAGAATATGGGCCCTAAAATATGTGTCTAAAATGCTGTGTTTGCCACCTAATTTCCTAAACATTCCTAGTAAACACCATCTTACGGTCACATGCTTTTGAAAGCCATTGCACATTGCATGAACTAGAATTGTGCTTAGATAAGTTTTCATTACTGCACATTAACACATTGCCCTCGATATGGTTTTCCATCACGATGGCCCTCATTACGACCCTGGCGGAAATCGAAAAACGATGGCGGAAATGCAATACCGCCATCGAATACCGCCCGTTGCGATTATGACCCGTCACCGTAAAGTACGATGCCATTAGCGACACCGTAGTGAACGCCAACGCTAACTGCACCAAGCACGCGCACGCGCGCACTGCGAAACCGTAATCACCACCATGGCGCAACGGTACGGGAATTCTGACCCTAGCGGACATGTACCTAACGCCATCAAGCATGGCGGAAAGTACCATTCCGCCATGGTGATAAGTACGGCATCGCAAACCAACCGTAAAAGGCCCTACTGAGTGCCTGTACACCACTCCCTGGCCACATTGCACAACTCCTCGTAGGTGCAATGAAGTCAAACAATGCAACCAGTCAAATGTACAAGTCACCCATGCATGCCAACGAACAAATGAATGTAGGGGCTCCAAGTGCCTTGTGAGTGGCCATCCATATTAGCCATGGCACCATTGCCGTACTGATGCAGCACAGGCATGTGAAGCTCCAAGTACAGCAACATGAACTGAAAACTGAGACAAACAAAAACAGGCCCCCCATCGCTTGACACCAGTGCAAGGCAACATACAAAGCAGTATCCTGAGTGAGACTGCACCAGCCCTGTACTCCTGCCAGTAAACAAACCAACCAGCAGCATAAGCATGTACCACACAAGTTGGCAGAGTGACTGAGCAGCCAGGCACATCTCAAGAGGGGCCAATGGGAGCAGCAGGGCACAGATGGCACGAATACAGAAGCAATTCCAATGGACATGACCTCGGTCACCCTCCAAGAAACGCACGCAAACACAGGCACCTGTGACCAGCCATATTCTGAAAATCACATCATTCCACCAATCCACCTGGCTGACCGGCATCTGTTACACAAAAGCCAATCCCCCTCCCATGAGCATGACATCATTAAAACAGTCATAATGGCAGCCCCTATCCCTGACCTTACTGGCCTTCGTAGGCAAACGCGCCCAGTACAGTACCACGCAACTATGCTCAGAAGGCCGAACCCAAAGCAGATCTCCTCACAATACATCGCTTCACAAATAGGAATATGCTACATTACTTGCAAAGAATAACGCTACAAGGTCAATATCATAATCAAAATTTAATGCACAACAAAATCACCCGGGCCATACAGCTATTAGGTCATGAACTCCAAATCATATCTCATAATTGTGGGCTGCATCCGCAATAAATGACCAGCTTCTTCTTGTGTGACGCCCTGTTCCTCCATGGTACACAGGGGCTACATCCACGTTCAAAAAGGCAACATGGAAGC
Source organism: Ambystoma mexicanum (assembly GCF_040938575.1). Lineage (NCBI taxonomy): Eukaryota > Metazoa > Chordata > Amphibia > Caudata > Ambystomatidae > Ambystoma > Ambystoma mexicanum. Next base: position 969,031,552 of record NC_090936.1, on the reverse strand, counting down.
GCCTAGAACCGCAGGGCCGTCCCATTAGGTAGGCACTAGTCCAGCTGAAAGCTCGAAATGTTGCTCCTAGCCACTAGTACTGCGTAAGGGCATGTGGGCCATTGGCGATCGTCCCATAAGATCGTAATGGTGCTCCACTGATTAACACTAAGCAGCAGGTGTCGGGAGTAAAAGCCATCTGCAGGAGTGGCATACAGATGGCAGCGGCAAAAGGGGAGGAGATACCTGTCACCCAAATGAAACGAAAAAGAATAGTATGGGCATCTGAACTCCATTTGAATTACTCACTTCAAAGATCACACTAAATCCACAGCCATATGCATGCTAGCCCACTCAAAAGGATTATTCGCACCCAATAATCACTTGCGAATCATAACTATATAAATCGAGGTGAAAACACTATTACAAACGAGTGTTTGTGTGCATGCGTCTGTTAAAACAGAATCCATTAGATGGGATTAGTAACGTGCATAGACACAAGTGTTTGAAGGCGCGTCGAGACAGGGAGGGTTCAACAAGGGCAGATAGACGATGGTCCCACTATGGCAGCCCTGCATCACATAGCGCAGTTGATAGATTCCAAAAAGCCATGTACATGGCAGACTCTCTATTAAATCATCTGTCCATGCATCCATACATCATTCCCTCATCCGGGTATAAAAACGCCTGATTAATTACTCACATAACATTAGAAATTTCCATTGAATCTGTGCTTAATGCAGTCTGCAAAATCCACTGTGCTCCAGGCCAGAATTCTAGTGTTGTGAAGTAACATGTATTTGGGAACGTCCTGCCTTATCCTCCACTACGCTATTGCGCATCCCATACTATTCATATCAATCATTGCATTCTCGGCATGGCCCCTGTCCCAAGGACATTAAACAATAGAACTTTCTATCTGCAGTCAGACCTGTGGGCGTCTCCTCGCCGCTAGCTGGAAACCGAAAGCGCTGTCCTTCGAATTCCTCATTTGCAACATCACGTCGAAAAGGCATCTGTGACCGCTTGAAATCACAAATCCATCCATTTAGTGCGGCAGTGTGTGAAAATGGCAACTGGCTACACTCACAAATGGGACGCCCCGCCCGTCGGTGAACCGCGGTACAGAGCTGCATGAGGGTCCACCGTTAATCGAGTACTACATTCCACTGACCCTTCACAAGTTTGTTCCCGACTGCAAATATAGTATGTGAAACAATGGGAGCATAGCAGAATTAACATATGAAGCGATATCTCACTGCCATCGGGATGAAATACATGATTGTAATAGCAAGATGCCATGCGTCGATTTGCAGCGTTGTGTGCGGGACGTGCTCGCCCAAAGGGGATTGCAGCTTGCACAGGTGGAATGAATCACCACAGGTGGAGGCTATACAGCTTGGAAACACATAAATTGCACACCCAACCCCCTCCCACAACCACACCCACTCCAAAATGCTGCCGGCAGGACTTGCGATGTTGGCCCTGGGGGACCTGATAGCACTGCAAGTACTCCAACTTCAAGAAGAAGACGAACACCAACTACTACAACAACCGGCCGCACAGAGGAGACGCAGGAGGAGGAGGAGGGCAAGGCAGGGCCAGCAAGGCCCACCAGCACAGCCACTACCACCACGCAGGCAGCCCGCAATCCCACGCCTCCGAGCACATCCGTTCAACCTCACTGATGAGCAGATCCACACCCTCTACCGTTTGGACCGGGACACCATAACCGCCATTGTGGACATGACACACGCTGACCTTGTCAGCATGATAGATAGCCCAACCGCCATCCCACCCCTACTGAAGGTGGTGTCTGTACTCCACTTCCTGGCCACAGGCACCTACCAGCACACAGTCGGACAGTTGCATGGCATTTCACAGCCACTGTTGTCACGGACACTATTGCAAGTGCTCGATGCCCTCCTGAAGCACGCAGACGACTACATCTCTCTACCACGCTCGGAGCAGGAAATTACGAACACAAAAGTGGGATTCCATGCACTTGCCGGCATACCGGGTTGCATTGGTGCCATCGACTGCACCCATGTGGAATTGGTTGTCCCACATGCCATGGAGGCCCAGTACCGCAACCGAAAACAATATCATTCTCTTAATGTACAAATGGTGTGTGACTCAAACAGGATCATTACACATTGTTGTGCCCGATTTCCTGGATCAACCCATGATTCCATGGTCTTACGGAACTCTACAATACCACGCTACATGGAGCGACATGCAGGGAACAGATCCTGGCTACTCGGTGAGTCTCATTTCATGCATGATAATGTGGGGTATGTGATGCGGCAATGACCTGCCAGGAAGGGGGGGGGTGCTTACGTAGCAATGTCATTCCTCAAACATCCTTTATTGTCCACATACAGGTGATGCCGGGTATCCACTGAAGAGATGGCTCCTTACACCACTCCGGAACCCACAGGACCAGCATGAGGAGGACTACAACCATGCCCACTCACGTACCCGTGTAGTCATAGAACAGGCATTCGGCCTACTGAAGGGTCGTTTCCGCTGCCTCAGCAGGTCTGGCGGGGCACTCCTGTACCGCCATGAGAAGGTTGCTAAGATGGTCATGGCATGTGTCATGCTACACAACATGTGCATACGTAGAAATGTGCCCATGCCCCCTGACGCAGAACTGCAAGCACCAGAATATGGTCATGATGTGGGTGGGGATGTGGCAGAACCTCAAGGAGTCCGCGAGGCACAGGAGGGCCGTGAAATTCGTCAGATTATCATAGATTCATGCTTCTAGCACTCACGCCTGGTGGTTGATACATGGACACGGGAGTTGTGGCACTGTGTGTGTCTGGAACATGCACAATATGGACTGTACGCCTATGATGGCCTCGTACACAAAGATCAATGTCCACACATCTCATTGGATGATTGTGAAATGTTTATAGCATATGTGAAATTGTGTTACACACCCCATCGACCCGCCACCCAAGTAAGCCCAAGTAAGCCCAACACACCCCCCCCGAACACCAGTGTCCAAAGATGCTCATTGTCAGTGGGCAGACGCTATTGCAAGCCCCCTCTCCGGGTATCAGGGGCACCCCTGCCTGTGGAGCGCAGGTTCCTCCCAGATCTACGTTGGGGGCTGCCCTGGACGGAACTTGCAACGGATGATGTCTCTGCCTGCTCACGTCCATGCATGTCCCTAAGGGTTTGTGAGAGCTCAGTGAGCACACGGCGCACAGCGGCAAGTTCAGCACATACGTCTTTGGACGTCGCATGCAGTTCCCCCCTCAGGCTCTCGGTGCTTCTCTCCATTTGTACTCTCAGGCTCTCGGTGCTTCTCTCCATTTGTAATCTCAGGCTCTCGGTGCTTCTCTCCATTTCTGCCCTTAGTGTCTCTGTACATGTTTCTATGGCTGCCTTGGTACCCCCACATTCATCAGCATGGTCCTTGAGGAGCGTGGCCAGTTGCTGCTGTTGCACGATCACCTGGTCGAGGGACTGTTGCCTCTGCTGGGCCATGGCCATTTGCGGTGGTGTCACAGAGGGGCTGATCACCTCATGTTGCCTTGACACAGGGCTTGTGGGGGATGGCCAGTCGTCGTCTTGTGAGTGCCCCTGCGTGGTATCCTCATGTTGTACGGGATGAAACAAACAGGGGGATTGAGACAGGTCATGGATGGATCGTACATCGACATCACCGTTTTCTGTGTCGGAGCATGCTGCCATTAATGCAGTGTCACCTATGGTGCTGCTGCCACCAGAAGCAGTGCCTTCTGTGGCATCCATTGGGGGGGCCTGTGGTGGTGGTGGTGTTGTGGCCATGCTGGCTGCTGGGGTGCCTGTTGAAGTCCCCTCCTGTGTGCTGCCACTTGATTTGTGCTGCAGCCGTGTCTTGATGCGTGCAGCTGAGGTGGAGGGTCTTTGGCCGTTGGTCTTGGCCCTCTTTGCAGGTGTGCTGGTAGGGGTGTCCTGGAGCTCGTCGTTTGAATCGGACCCTGTGGTGGAGTAAAGGAGGGCGAGCGTTATTAATGGGTCTGTGGAAATTGGAATGGCAATGTATCACATGCATTGGGGTGGTACCTGAGGGTGATTTGGGTCAGGGCCTTGGAGGTAGTTTCATTTTTGTGTGGATTGAGGGTGCAGTTGTATTGCAGCCTGCAGTTAGGGGGTGCCTGCTGCACGTGTAGAGGGTGTTTTTAGGAATTTTAATTATTTATTTATTTAATTTGACTTTTAATGTCCGCTATCAGGCCAATGTAAGTGGACGTTCTCCTGGACATGTGTTTCTGTTGCACTATGTGGACACATGGTACTTCACATGATTGGACATTGTGGTTTTAGCATAGTTTTATTTGGGCCACCTACCTGATTCTTCGGATGTCTGCACTCCTTTCTCCATCCCTCCGACTCCCTCTATGGTCTCCATTCCAATGGTGGAGGCACAGATTTCTTCCCAGGGGGTCAGCTTGATGGGTGAGTCCGATCCTCCCCCGGTAGCTGTGGCAATGTTACGGTTGGCGGATAGTATGCTCCGTACGCGTATCCGCAAGTCGTCCCATCGCTTTCTGCATTGCTGTGGGTTGCGGGGTGCGGTCCCCACCGCACTTACCCGCTGTGCCACCAGGGCCCATATGGCCTTCTTGTTCGCAAGTGCCGTCCTGGTCATTTGCGTCGAGAAGACGACGGCAGCATTCTCCTGGAGGGTCTCTGTGAGCACCGTGAGTTCCTCACGTGAGAAGTGGACCTGCCGCTTGCGGTCGCACGCTTTTTTCGCTACTTTTCCCATTGTTTTGGTTTCACTAGGGTGGATGACGGGTTGGGATGTCTCTCAGGGTAGTATTTTTAATGGTTGTGTGAATGTTCTGATTTTATAGGTGTACGGCGTGCTGTTTCCCGTTCCGGGACCATGTTTTTGTTTCCGTTTCCGTATATTTACGGTCACCGTATTTTCCGATTGCCGCTCTTTACGGTGACCGCTATGTCCGGTGGCGGAATTGCACCTAGGTCGCCGTACGACGGCGGTGAGGGGCGTTTTGGGGACATTTCCGCCATCGCAGACTTTGCACTTCCGCCAAGGCGTACTGCTCGTGCCCGATGGGTCAGAATTAGCCGCACTTTACTCTGTCGTGCCATGGCGGAAACGCTATTTACGCTATGGCGGTCAGGTCAGTTGCTTTCCGCCAGGGTCGTAATGAGGGCCGATGTCAGTTGCGGGTGCATGAATGGCAAGTGCGATGGAGGTTAGGAGCTTGTCCACGCGACTGGACTGCATCACCCAGAGAGCCAAGTGGTGAACACACGCAATGTCAGGACATCCACTCTTGTAGTGGCAAAACAGAAACACTGTAGTAAAATCTGATAGAAACCATGGGTCTGCACATTTTGCGCTGCTGTGCTGCTGCGCTGCTGGATTCCTCTGATTTACCATGCGCATTCACCCTGCTGCATCAGGTACGACCAGGCCTCCAGTTAAGTGTCGTACCAGGCCTTGTTACGCATTAAAATCTTACAAACATGACATCTTTTATCCTTCTATGCATTCCATTTAAGTACCAGTTGACAGCAGAGGACACTACAAAGGGCAGGTTTGACAGAAAACAGAACACATGCTTTGGTTCTTATCTGCATGGATGAAACTGCAGTCCATGAAGGAGCAGTTCTGACATTTTTCTGTGAGCTTCTGCTCTGAGCTTGCCAGAGCACACAGTGAAATGACACATTATTCCTTTCTTTTCAACTGCTGCTGTTTTGTGTTTGGAGGAGAGGGGCATTTTGCAAGCATATTTATTTTCCTAGCATTTAAGGATTGGTTCCAATAATAATATGGACAACATAGTCACGATTGGAAAGTATTCTTTTAACAAACAAATGTTGTTTTTTTGTGAATGCTTGCTTGCATTGAACGAACATTTTTTCTGGAGTTCCTCTGTTGTGTGCAAATATAATACATTTGCCTCTATGTGGTGTGTTAAACACATTAATGTGCAGAACATTTTCTTCCACAAATGTAATAATGCTTGAAGACAGACATCTTTGCTACACAACTGTTTTGGTTATGTGTTGTATTAATTAATAAGTTGTGATGTTCTGGTTGCTTGTTGCATACTATTCACACTCTTAGTGAGGCAAATCACTTTGACTCTTACGATTTTTAATTTTGTTAAAGCAGTGTGTAAAATAATCCCCACCCTAACACCTTATCTGGGGCATGGATTCATCTTCAATGTCTAGTTTAAACATCCATTAAACCTTAACTTGGAGTCAATGTGGTAAATGGTACTATAAATTGTCGGCGGCAGCAGGGCCCTTGCTCAAGGGTTGAGTGACTGCCATTACACCAATAACATGGATCACAGCCTCTTTCAAATCTTCAAGACTAAACTTAAAACATTAAAAATCTGACTCTCCAGCCAGTGTAATGAAATGGTAGCATTTTCAAATGAAATAGAAACTCAGCAAAACACATCCGTGCAGTGGTAATCCAGATAGGTATTTAATTTTGAATGTAGCGCTTCATGCAGGATTCCTCCAACTTCTAAGCATTGTGATTATTATTAGCTCAGTTGATAGTCAGTTTACTGACTTCTGAAGGATGTACGGCTAACACGGAGCAGGCAACACTTGACCATGAGATTAGATGTAGGTTTTAGAATTGAGCACTTGCCTCTCTGCGCTATTGTGTCACAACACTGGCATACCATTAAGCACTACTAGTTTCAGTAATGAGGACTTTCATAATCATCAACAACCCTATACTGTTCCTGTTGTATGCGAGTGTAGCTTGCACTTCTGAGGGTCTTCATTTAACTGTTTAGTGTGGGGTGATTTCACTGCTCCATCCTACACAGTTTCTTCTCTATGTGATTGGAACCTCTATTGTGACCAACTACACTATGGTAATCTTGTACTGTTGAGACCCATGACGTTCTTGTTACATGTGAGGAAAGAATGATCTACCGAGGTCCATGGCACAATTTAGGGCAGTGTGCACTACTGAAGCTTGTGTTACACCTGTTCTGTAGACCCAATCCGTATCTGTTCTCTGTGTGGGTATCTTCCACTCTTGCTTAACTTGCACAGATCCACTCCACCTGTTCTACATGTTGACAGCGGTTCTTTGTGATTTTAACAAATACAAAAATAGAGAATGGATTTTTACCGAAACAAAAACAATGAAAATAATATCCCCAGATTTAAAACCCCACCCAAGCCCCTCCCCACCAGATTTAATCCATTACCCCAACCCCACATATGTATTTTTTTTTATTTGGTTTTTTCATTGTTTTTGTTTCATTTCAAATGTATTCTTTCTTTTATATTCATTAAAATCACTGGATGCCCTTGACAGCTTGCACTGCTTTTGTCCCAAATGGCATTTTCTCTAGATGCGTTGACATGTTTATGCTACTGTTGTACCTATTCTCCGCAAGCAGGGGATGCCCACAGTGTTAGTGCTCATCTGCTCCATTTGTGAGAGGGTGTTTGTTCTACGGCACATTGTGATTTATCTAATCATTTGAGAGAAACCTGTATTCTGTCATGATGTGGACCGCTGCTGCATAATGATCCATACAGTTTTCACTTTTGGATGAGACAGCTGGATTTTCCCATAATGTGTACTCTTTTGTTGAGGACAAAACTTATTTTTACTCCTTTGAAATTGCATTTACTCTCAAAGTTTAAAAATAGCGGGTAAAATACTCCCACCTCAAAATCTTATCTGGAGCAGTGGCACAACCTCGGATACTCTCTTGGACCTGCCTCTTCTTTGCCCTTTACTTGTTGAACTAGTGACCTGGTTTCTATTGCTTTCACCTTGGATTTTCCCTACGGACCTGCTCGCTGGATGCCCCTTCGGATGTTGAACTGGCGATATGTTACTCCTCCTTTGACCTGGATGCGCCTATGGACTTGTTTTTTGCATTCTCTTTGGGATTGTTGAACTTGTGACATGTTGTCTGGACATTTCCGTGTGTCATCTTTTTCAGAAAATCAGTGGCCCTTAGTTAGGAGCCTTCTACTAGACCATGTGCCCTGAGCTGACTGCTTCCTGGTCCTCGGTCCCTTTGACTCCACACCTGGTTCAGAAAGGATTCCAGCCCTTACTACCAACTAGCAGGTACCATAACACCCTCATACAACCAGGTAAGGAAATGGGAAGGGGGAAATACAGTGTTTTGTGATCATTGCAGTAATACGTGGACAACTTTCTTTACATCTGGGAGAGAGCCATGTGGCCTACCTCCCTGCCTTTTGCCTAATCTTGCATGTAGGGTATATTCCTATTCTTACCCTACGGTGGAGTTGGAAAGACAGATCATACGCCTTGAGGGCTTTCGGGCTGCAGAGTTTACACATGTTCTCTTAGAAGTATTATGTTTCATTCAGTTAAAATTTGTGTTGGCTATTGCTCACCATTACATATAATGCATGCGTTCTGCTCTATGCCTACAAAGGCTTAGGGACTCCTTATCTAGTGCTTAGCTCAGAGTATCATATCTTGTTTTTTTAAAATCAAAATAGGGTATCGAAAGGGGGGTTCCTGTCACACTATCCTGATACTACAAGAATAGGGATCCATGATCCTTTATGCACCGACATCCACATATTTTCTTTCCGCCACCGGGTGCAGCAACATCTGTAGATTAGGGAGTGCAGGGGGGATAATTTATACACTTTTTCCTCAAGGCTTAGAGAATCCATCTCTTCCCTTACATTTTCTTACTGTTGGTTTTGCTGCATTTCCGACCCCTAAATGGGGAACACCCCCTCAAAATTTTGCACAGTCTGTAACTTCAAATCCCCATGGAAATACATGAACAAAGTTACCACAGTTGTCTTCTGCTGAACCGCATCAAGAACTGTGTCAAAATTTGAAGCCGAAAACCCTAATGGCCATTGGCAAAATTACAGGGCTAATTACGCCATGAAGGGTAAATCGGCGCAGGGCGAGTCCAGCACCACAGTACAGGCTCCCGAATAAAGGAATTGACAGACAGGACCATACTCGACTCCAGGCAACCATATCTTGAGGTGCCTACAGGCAAGTCCTCGCAGCTGACCCCGAGCTCCAAAGATTCGTCTTCACAGCAAGTTAGGAGAAAACAGCCGGCGACCATGAGACTGCTCATTCACATCACCCAAAACACAAACACCATCACACAGATAGCAGGCACTCCAAGGGCGTTGAGCACACTTTGAAGCACAATGGGTCAACCAAGTCACACACACAAGGCAATACAACCTCCAACACTGATAAATACACTAGACAGACGGGGAAACAGAAAAAGGGGCATTAATAAAATAACACATTCAGCCAAGAGGGTACATACACAGAGGCTATATTTAATTGTTTAAAGGACAGATCTACCTCGAGAGCAGTGGAGTGCTGTACAGAGTGTGGGTAGCCAGCATTTGTCCTGGCATCTTTAACAGCAGCACAGTACTGTGAGGTCTGTGCGTCGGTATGTGTGTCCATTGAAATTAGTCCTTGGTCAGTTGTTATGGAAAGAGCCATGTTTTCAGAGATTTGCAAAACTGGAGAACTGTGGGGGCATTCCAGGTTGACAACGGGATCAAGTTCTAGAGGGTGAGTACATGACAAGAGAAGGATTGTTTGCGGGTCCGTTCTTTGCGGATGAGTTGTGCTTCAAGCCGGTTGTTCGCTTTGCTGCATGAGGAGCATGTGCCACCAGATATGTGGAGCCCAGCCGTCAGGTAAGCTTGTGTTATGTTAACGATTTTTGTAAAGCGCATGTTCACTAGAGGCATCATAGCACTGGATGATAGAACAGGATCAGAGACAAGCTAAAATAGGTGGGTTTTCAAAAGTCGACAAAAGCTGACATGGTCTTCCGTGGCTCGAAGAGGAAGATGAGAGCATTCCACACCTTAGCCGCTGTGATGGAGAACAAACGCCCACCCATCCGAACACGTCAGAAGCGGGGATGACAATGAGACAAGATGTGCGACTCGTGACTGCTGTGTAGATGATACATGCAGTCTTGAACAGTATCCTGGTTTGGAGTGGAAGCCAATGTAGTTCGCGCAGGAGAGAGGTGATTCGGTCACATTTCCGTGCTTGCGTAATAAGACTAGCTGCGGCATGGTGGACTGCTTTTAAAAGAGACCACATGGTCGATCCATCACAGGTCGCGCAAACATAAATCTCTCCAAAGCGGCAGGGCCCCTTGTAGGCTCTTCTGTGATCACATGTTTGTAATTTTGTTCATATTGCTTTTTACTGGCAGTGCGCCACTTTATATATCTATTTGACTTAAAGTGTTTATTTACCATTCAGCACATCGTAGTTTAGTCAAATAGCATATTTCTTTCAGTTCAATAAATGCAGCGTTTACTTGCGTTCGTGGACCGTTACTTATTTTCGTTTCCTTTGGAGCGCTCTGGTCTCCCCATTGTCTCCAGACACTTACCCGCCCTTCGCAGCTTCTGCCAGTGACTCTCCCAAACGGGAAACCAACCACCTGTTCACTGGGCAAGTCACTCTGCACACACTGGCTTCTGTGCTCTGCTCTGACTCTTTTATATGGCAGCACTTGCTGGCCGCGTTCCCATACGAGGGTTCCCGGTCCTGCCCAGATCCTCTGGAGGGTCTCCCGGGATCGTTGCTGGCGTATCAGCTTCCTGGTTCTCCAGCACGGCAGGATCTCTCCTCTCTCTTCCCTCTACTGCAATAGAGTGGTGTTTGAAATAGGATTTTGTTACTACTCTTAGCTGCCTCTTCCGCTTCTCAGTACTTGGTGGGAAACTACAGGGAAGAATGGGGTAAGATTGACAAAATCCCATAACAACTGAGGGAGGGTCAGGTAGGTCAGTGTTAGTGAAAGGGGGATACCATGTCTCGCCTTCAGGTACCCTCTCTCCAGTCCCCAAGGACCATCGACCCAAGTGATCCTCCCTCGCTTATTCACCCCCAGGGTCTGGGCCCAAAAGCGATGGGCATTCCCTGGCCACCTGAACAGAAGATCCCTGGGGAGTAAATGCAAGAGTACCTTCAGGTTTCTCACAGAAGTTAGACCTTAAGAACTTAGCGTGGACAGGATGAAGAAAAATCAAATGGAAAATAGCCTCTGGACAGGGTTCTAAAGAGCTTTCTTCTTTTTCTAGAGATGTGTAACCCTTAGCTTATTATAGAAAAGGAGAACCTGTGGCTGATGCTAGAGAGACATTGAAAACCGACAGAAATGCCCCACGGACAGGAAAGAAACATAGCCCACATTTTGGGCTGGGCATTGATCAAGGGGAGAGCCAGATATAAGGTTGGCAAGAAAGCCCTGAAGATTTGTAAGAGAAAGAGGAGAAAAAGAAAATTCAGTGGGAGCATAAGGTGGCACACGAACAAAGGAAGTTTTAAGTGGTAGAAGAGTGAAAGCTGGCTGCTATATCAGAACAAACGGTGGCAACCATGTTTGCAAACAACAATGACAGTTGCTCCCAGGGTTTGGCTAAAAGGGCTAATAAGTGATGAGGAAGGAAAAAGAAAGTTCATTCAGAATAGCATAGGGTGCGGAGTGTATGAAGATGTTCAATATGCGAAGACTAAAAGATTTGTTTAGCGAATAGCTTCCTTGAAGCTTAAGAGATAATAATAGTAAACGGTTTGATATATTGCATCGTAATCATATTAATAAAGCAAGTGATAATGAGCATTTCAAGTGGCAGTATGAAGAACACAGACTTTAGACAAAGACATTTGAAACACAAAAGCTTATTTATGGGTATGTGTAATAGACCTGGAAGAAAAACCAAATCCTTAAAGCAAAGGTAAGCCAAAGATTACAAGTTGATGGACTCAAGTCAGGATCCAAAAAGGATGGACTGTAAGAGTTCCGTTTTTTCCCGTGGCACAACTGAGGGAAAAACAGAGGAATGCATAACCATAAAAGGCGTAAGAGATAAAGAAAAATTAAAATGAGTATAAATATTGTTGGACCGTATAAGAGAAATAGAAGGATGAACAGAAACAAGAGTAGGTGTGCTACAGATAAATCAAGAGTATCTCCAGCTGAGTGGGTAGTGTAGGGATTTCATGCAATGACACAATGTATCACACAGGTTTTGAGCAAAACTGTTCGAGCGCGCAAAGGGCATCGATCATACGGAGTATCCTGCTGTTGTGCTGTGGCTGCATCTACGACCCACAATCAGCTGTTGGGAGGAGTGAGGAGAACGAGAACGAGAACGAGGAGAGCGAGGAGCGGTGCATTGAAGGAGATAGAAGTACGGTTCTAGCTCCGCCCCTTTCCCACCCCCGGGCACCGCCTCCAGGAAGTGCCATAAAGGATCTTCCCAAACACCCTTGCGGCGCTAAGCCCGAGCGCGCAAAGGGCATCGATCATACAGAGTATCCTGCTGTTGTGCTGTGGCTGCATCTACGACCCACAATCAGCTGTTGGGAGGAGTGAGGAGAACGAGAACGAGGAGAGCGAGGAGCGGTGCATTGAAGGAGAGAGAAGTGCGGTTCTAGCTCTGCCCCTTTCCCGCCCCCGGGCACCGCCTCCAGGAAGTGCCATAAAGGATCTTCCCAAACACCCTTGCGGCGCTAAGCCCGAGCGCGCAAAGGGCATCGATCATACGGAGTATCCTGCTGTTGTGCTGTTTGGCTGCTGGGCTGCGTAAGCAAGTAGTTCACTACAAAAGCCAACTGCTACGACAGGCAGAGCTGAGGAAATAAAGCTCACATCGAGGAGCTGCACTACAAGATGAAACCTACGGCTGTGCATATGGATTCATCAGGAACAGCCGTGCGAACTCGCCTGCAGGTAAGGCAAAAATTTACATCACTCCCAGAAGCAAATGGTAGCCCGGAGTGTGTACAGAACATGCCGACGTTGAAACAATCTCGTCTACCCTTTTGCCCCAAGAAGCGGAAAAGCTCATCTATGGGGGCCACCACGATCGATATAGGTAGTGGAAAAAGGTTGAGTATGGCTATAGAAGACCCTGTGCGATTAGTCCCAAAATCACCTGCTCTACCTAAGGCTTGCACAGCTTTCATTCTCGAAGCACCTATAAGCCACCCCTCCCCCCTTGAAACATCGAACTTGTATGAGGAGGACGCCGATCAGGCTAAGAATTCAGATCTAATTCCTGGTGAAGGCTATCCGAGCAAAATGATCAACACTGTGTCCCTAGGAGACAAAGGAAAAAGTTCAGTTGAAGTTAATCAGACGGTAGGGATGTCATCCGAGAAAGGTCCAGTTCTCTCGGCGAATCTGAGCCTTGAAAAGACGACGGATATACTAGACCAACCTAGCAACCCTGATAATTGGAGTGACTCACATGGTCTGATTCCACCTGTAATTTCCCCAAGAAAGGAAATTGACTCTGTAAACATGCCGATTTTTGAGGTAGCCAATTGTGGAACTGCACCTATACGGAACGTGTGTGAAAGCATTTTGGACGAAAATTCTAGTCTGGATGCGGCAGTGGCCTCCCCTACTTTGACTTTAATGGAAATTACAAATAGATCTTTACTGTGTGAGTCTATCGGGGAAAAGGAGGATCATTGGGCCACAAATGATCTAGAACTCTGGGAGAAAGCTTTGTTGGATTCCAACAAGGAAATAGAGAAAAAAAAGCAACACCTAAGAGCTATGGAGGAATCGACAACGATAAGCGATATCTTCCAGCCATACAGGGAAGAGAACAGAGGTCAGTGGCCCAAGGACAAGAACCCCCAAAATAACACCCAGCAGGGGACTACTGCCCTGTTACCTAATGACCTAACGGCCCATCAATCTCCTCCTTGGACCCTTCATAAAGATATGCCGGAGACACCCTGCCCTAAGGGGATGCTCCCCCCAAAGGCCAGACTAGAAAAGAAAACCCTGTGGAATTTTGGAAGCGAAACTCGTCAAAAACTACAGGCACCGAAGGAACGACTATGTTGCCACTAGCTAATCTGAGCAACTCAAATCTAGCTAGCAAAATCATGCAAGACCTCACCCTTTTGACGGGGAAAATTGAGAGAGAAAAAAGGAGGAGTTTCTCGATAATAAGCGAGAAAATGGCTGAACTTGAAAAGGACCAAACCAAAGGGAGCTCCCTGGAGCTGGAGGTAGGGGGGGGGCGAGCTCCTCGTAACAAAAACCCAAAGAGACCCCAGGTCACTGACCCTATCACAAAGATCTCTAACTGATAGGAGAAATCCATGTCTCGAAGATAGACTGCTAAGCTCAAAACCACAAGGCCATTCTGTAGAACCTCAAGTGATAACAAAGATTACTCAGCCGCCTGTGTTGGATGGCCAAGAGCAGTGCCGTGAAACTTTTACGAAAGACCAAATTATACATCTAATTAAAGACACTTACCAAATGGACAGAGAAATGGATTTGAAACACCTTCAGCAAGTGATCATGACCTCATTGAACATCACACTGGCACCATACCTAAAATTGTATGAGATGATGAATGAATCTGTGAAAGAAACGACTACTACTAACATACAAATTAAAGAGGCAAATATACAAACAGAATTGTCCCTGAGGAATTTGAATGTATGAATGGACAAAGAAGCCGAAAAATCGCTCACATGGCAAAATCGCCTCACGGATCTGGCAAGGAGAGATGCCAATGATAAGTCCCTATTGATGGAGGCGGTTCTGGAAGACTGTAAGTGGATGCGAAACCTATGTAAACAGAGAAAAGATGAGATAAGCTTGGTTGAAAACCCGCGTCGAGGCAAAGGTCCCATGAAATTGAGTCAAAATAAGCCACATCAACCTATGCAAACTGAGCAAATGACCAAAGAGGTAATATTGATCTCTCCTGGCTGTAAGGGGGCGGGAACTTTTGACTCTAAACTTCAACCAGAAAAAACAAACTTTGCTATCTTTAGGAGGTGGGGCATCCAAGGATCTGCCCTCAGATAAGAAAAATGAACTGAAGGAAAAACCTAACGAAAATGGTAAAAAAACTAAAAATGAAGGCTTAAAACGGAAAACAAATGGCTCTAGGGCATTCTTAAGGAATCTAAAAACGCCTCCAAGACGAGAAAACTCCCAACAGGCAAAGAAGCCGAGGAGAGAACTGGTAATGGGAGATACGAACATTTTGGTAGATACTGATGGTAAGGATGTAGGAGGGCGGAACCACCCCACTCCCGCCCTGAAGGTTAATGGAGATGAATTAGACCAACGAGCGGATCTAAGTGATCTGTTTGACATTATGGAAGAATATAGGGAGGATGAAGAATGGCAATGCATCATCCCATCAGAATGGGAAACTATAGACAACTGGGAGATGGTGGAGAGGAGCTCTAATCCCTCTAATTGTAAGAATTCCCAACGAGATATCCCGCCGATAATCTTAAAGGAAACAAAAAGCCGACCCGAATCATTTGAAATAGAAGAATTCAGTGAGGCTGATGACAATTTTGCTAACTTCAAAACCCTAGAGCAAAAAAGACTAGAGCTGGCTACTAAAGAAAGGAGGGTCCAATTTCAACTCAAAAACTCTCACCCAAAACAGGATGGAAAAAACAGAATTAAAGAAACAAAGAAGAGCAATAAAGGAACGAAAGTGTCCGCCCCTCCCTTGATGCCAGCTCCATCAAAAGAATGCTGTTTGAAATTAGAGACGACACTAAATGGACCAAGAAGGGCTTTGCTCAATAGGAGCTACGTTGTCTCGCTTTGCAACCAAACATCAGCTCTACGCATGATATCTACCGAAGACATCAAAGTTGTGGAATTCCCAAGAGAACGAAGAATGGACCAAGTTATATTGCATCTTAACTCAAATGACATTAAGCAGAAATTTTTGAAGGCAACTGACATCTTAAAAAAAAAGGGATTCCGCTTGACAGAATTGGAGGATGACATTAAGCATGATAATATCAATATATCCTCAAAGGACAGAAGAAAAGAAAAAAATGAGCTCTCATCCCGTATCGAAGAAGAGTCCATGGGGAAAAGGTGGGAAAAAAATGGTCAAGAAAAAGAAGGAAAAAATAGGAAGATTCCAAAAGAAAATTTAAAAGAAGGCAACAATAACCCTGAAATCCATTTACATAGCACCAAAGAAAATGTCGAAAACTTAAAATCTTTGAGATTCACGGTTGATAATTCACAAAACCCAAGGAAGGATACAATAAACGAAAATAAATTTGAAAATAAATCAAATGTTTGGCCCCTCATGTCAAATGATCGTAACTCAAAAAAGAAACAATAGAATAAGGAAACTGGGCATGGATCCGTTCTCTGTGCCTCATGGAATACCAGAGGATTGCATCATCTGTTCTCGACGGAAAGCGCTTTCTTGACCAAATATGATCTCATTTGTATCCAAGAATCATGGCTGTGTGAACCTCCAATATGTGAAGGATTTGAAGTCTACTTCAATCCGGCAAAGAAGGGGCTGAGAGGCCGACCGTTTGCTGGCCTAATGGTACTAAAAAAAATCGATAGCCACTTACAAATACTCAAGCACAAAATCCCAAATCCTTATGTCCAAATATTGAAAATAGTCTCTACAATAGAAAATCAGGAGGAGCCGACTAAATTGCTATTGATCAATACATACTGGAGGGAAAACATGCCAAACCCGGGGTCATACCTAAAATCAATCACGAACGCCATTGACAAGTCCATGACGGAGGAAGACGCTCAGCTTATATTGCTGAATGGTGATTTAAACATCAAGCTCCTAGACAAAAGGGGCAAAATTAAAGAGTTTGGAAATCTCACAGGAAAAGAAAGCCAATGGACGATGGAAATGGGCATACGGGATATGATGATGTTAAATAGCCAAACAAAGGGTGACCTATTGGGGGCTGATACTTGGCATAGTGGAAAATTGAGAGCCTGCTTGGACTATTGTTTTGTGGGAAGAGATACGCTTGCCTGGATAAATTTGTTTCGAGTCATCAAGCAAGCCAATAGCGACCACTCTCTTCTGGAAACTGAGCTTGCATGGGATTCAAGAACTCTCCCTAAGGGAGGAAAGGTGATGGAAACTGAGATATCATGGTGAAGAAACAGACTGCGACTGAAAGATCAGATCATACCTACACTGGTGGAAAACTTCCAGGAAGCTGTAAAAAAGGGAGAGGAGGTGGTTGATTATAAATGGCTGTTCAAAGCCTATGAGGTTCAGTATGATCCATCTAAGCTGAAGCAGATAAAAAACAAACACGCCTTTAACGAATTTGTAGTCGCCAGACGAAAAAGATACAGAGCTGACCTTAGGCGTATTAAAAAATCCCATAGCCTGGACAAGCGCGACCTGGAAAGAAAATGCCGTCAAACTTACAAGAATTGTCTAAAGTCAACCAGATATCAAAGAACTCAAAGTGACGCAGAACACATGATGGCAGCCTTAGCAGCAAATAACACAAAAAGTACCTGGGATCTAATCAACAACAGAGATTCTAATCAGTCCGCCATAGGTATTAACCAAGTCTCCGAGAAAAACTGGTTCGACCATTACACTGCCCTGTTTAAAGGAAAAACTGAGGGAAAGATTACTGAAAAAAGACCAGGAAACGCTACGTGGTCATTGAACTTTGATAAAGAAGACATTCAAATGCTGATTAAAAAATTAAGCTCTTCCAGGGCTGCCGGTCCAGACGGCATCTCCAATAAAATGCTAAAAGCAAGCATGGAAGGCTGGTCTGACCTAATTTACGCACTCTTCAAACAAGTAGCGAGAACCAAACAAATACCAAGTTCGTGGACGGAGGCCTACATCGTGCCTATTTTTAAAAAAGGTGACTGCGGCAATCCTAGAAATTATAGGCCGATTGCGCTACTAGACTCCATTGGCAAGCTTTTTGCATCCATTCTCCTGCGGGATTTAAAGAACTGGGCAGCTCAAGCCGGAATTCTAGACGAGAGACAAACTGCCTTTGTGAGTGGAGTGGGCACTTGCCTTAACCTGTTCCTGATCAATATATTAAAAACGAAGGCCTTAAAAGGAAAAACACCTATCTACCTGGCCTTTATAGATCTAGAACAGGCATTTGATGGAATAAATAGAGAACGGCTGTGGGCCAAATTGAGCAATTGGGGATGCCCTGTGGACTTATTGGATGCAATCCAGGCACTATACACCGGTACCTCAATCCAAGTTCAGATTAATGCAGATGGTGGTCTATCAAGGAGGATCAAGACATCCCGAGGTATTAAGCAGGGATGTGCCCTCGCCCCTTTTCTCTTCATACTTTATATGGCTGACATGAAATCCTCACAAGATCGGATCCGGGCCTTCCCTCCGAAGGTAAATGGCATAGAAATACCATGGATGCTATACGCGGATGACGCAGTGCTCTTAGATCAGACGCCGATAGGTCTTCAGCGCAGGATCGAGGCCTTCAATGAATATCTGAAAGCCAATGATATGAAAGTAAACGCAAAAAAATCTATGATTTTGACCATGAAATCAACTCGCGGAAAGAAATTGGCAGGGAAAATACAGTCTTGGTCGTTGGATAAAGAAAAATTGGCAGTGGTCGATACTACGATCTACCTCGGGATAAGAATTAATAGAAGCAATAATGAGCGGGATCACTATACCTTGATCAGAGAAAAACTAAAAAGTCTGGTTAATCAAGGGCTACTTGTACATCGCAGATACGGGAAATTTTCTCTATTGCCGATTATAACCTTCTATAAGCAAAAGGTAATAGCTGTCATCACATATGGAGCCGAGGCCCTTCTAGCCCTAAGATGGGAGATCTGGAACCTTTGCGAAGCCTATTTTTGGCGAAAGATCCTACGCCTACCAAATTCGCTACCGTTGGAATTTATAAGAATGGAATTAAGACTGCAATCCATTTCCTCGATCACGACGTGGAAATCATTATCACTCTACAGAAAGTGCATTTTAGACAATCCGCCTGTGCCATTCAGAAGAAACTTTAAAACACCTGGCAATTTCCGATGACACTCTGAAAAATAATCCAGAAAAGGCTAAAAGAATACATCGGGAAAAAGACTGGGAGGAAACTCAGGAAAAGAAATTAGCACGTGATCTATGTCATAACATCATCTGGGAACGCAAAGTCCTGAATCTGCTACCGCCATATCTGATGAAATTTCCCTCACAGCACTATCGAGATCTGCTTATGCGCTGTAGATTTAACATCTGGCAGTCGAGAGAAATAAGGTGGCGTAGAAGGCAAATTGACAAATCACTAGCATACTGTAGATTTTGCCGAAAGAAGGGCCAACGGGAAACTATAAGGCATGTCATGCTAATTTGCCCGAACCTGAAATTGATTCGTCTGATGTATATGGGAAATTATACGAGTCTGATCACGGAGGAGAATGAAGAAGAGTATTGGGAAAGGCTCATCACAGCTGAGAAAGTGGGCCGTACCTTGGACGCATTGAAATTTGTTGAATCTTTGAACCTGGGGTGGGAGGAGGGAGAGTCTGAGGTGGACGCCACCTAAACAGCTGGTGACTCTGGCCTAGGGGTGATCATTTAGAGACCTTCGAACTCTACCCTAATTTTGGGGGGCCTCCACCTCCTTGAGGAGGGATTGCTAAAGGAATGTTAAAGGTTTAACTTTGTCTAACCAATAAAACAAAACAAAAAAAAAACTGTTCTTTATTAAGATTTACAAGATACGGTTTTGTTAGGGAGATGTATCAGTGTTATGCTTAATCCCCTCTCCTTGTCAGAGCCGCAGCGTGTATTGCTGGACTTCTGGACCTTGTTTGTGTTCTCCTGAATGAGGGGAGTCTTTTTCCCCTCATTCATTCTTTCTTGCTTTGACCATAGGAACCCTTTTCTGTAGGTTTTACTTGATATTATGTAGTCTTGCTTTCCTCCATACCGTTTAAAGGCAGCTGTGTTTCACTTTTGCAGCACACAACACCCTCTGTGCAGTGTTGCTGGGAACACTCTGGGTTCTCCTTTTTTTACATTCTTTACTCTCCCTTGACAACTACTGTTCTCCAAGGTAACGGGATGCGTTTTATCCCTCTTAGCTTTTCCTTTTGAGATATAAGCACACCCCACCCTATGTGGAGTGCAGATCGGTTACCTAGTATCAGCTTTCTCTCTGCTCCTGTAGCTTTTTGGTTACAGTAACAACCCTAGTTATGGATGGTGGCAGTGGATGTGTTCTACCAACCTTTGTGCAATTTTCCACCACAGGCTGTATTCACAGTTGCGGTTATGCACAGGAGGGTCACTTGTGTTCCAACATGGTGGCTCCTTTCTTTTTTTCTCCATTTATTGTGTGGTTGTTCATTCTTGGTCCTTCTACTGCCATCGTGGGAGGGGGAGGTCCTGAATTGAATTTTGTCTTTGCAGGAACCCTTTGTGTAGCCCACCGAGGCTTCAGTGTGTCTGTGAGGACAGGAAGCATGGGAGAATCCTGAAACTCTGCTATCCTTTGTCTACTGATGTGCCTGAA
The DNA here is from genome assembly GCF_040938575.1 of Ambystoma mexicanum. Classification (NCBI taxonomy): domain Eukaryota; kingdom Metazoa; phylum Chordata; class Amphibia; order Caudata; family Ambystomatidae; genus Ambystoma; species Ambystoma mexicanum. The sequence goes on along the minus strand of NC_090936.1, from coordinate 969,011,202 downwards.
AGGAACCAGTCCCCACTGGGGGGCTGGCTGTCCTGATTGGACTGGCATCCACCCTTTCTGTAATCTTCAGGAAGAGTTTGAAGAGGATGGGTGTGAAATCCTGATAAAAAGTGAGGTCCCTGAGGCAGAAGATCCAAAGAAGAAGATGCCCAGAGACACCTGCAGCCCCTTCCAGTAACCGCGAAGAGACCACTGCTGTCCTAACCCAATTTCGGAATCGACAGAGGAGCTCCAAAGAGGACGACTCCTTCCCTTTGGCTGGTGGGACCAAATAGCCATAAGACGACCTGCAGAATGAGTCATCCCCTAATGTGCTGTGACCTTCCTGGGTTGCAAACCACCAATACCAGGGAACCTCTGACCCAATTGCAGTGGATCAACCTCCAGTAAACAAATCCTCCCAGAACTTTGGTAAGCGCCGGTTGGACCTCCGGAAACAATATCTACCTCCTCAAAGACTGGGTGGTAGGCGTTTGCTCTTGGAGCCTGTGAAAAGGTGCCAAAACTGCAGACCAGCATGGTAGTATGAAGAATTCCTTGCTGAGAGTCCTTTATCGCGACTGCTGCTGTGACATCCCTTCCAGAGTACCTCCTTTCATCCCCATGACTAAGTAACAGTAGACCGGGTCCACCGCTGCTGCAGAGTGAAAGAATCCAGCTGCATTTGCTTCATTCCCCCCTAAAGTACTGTGGGGCTCAGGGTAGACCTTACTTCAAGCCATTTTGTCACTCCTGTGTTATTGGAGTGCTTTATTGGGTGTTTGCATGTTCACCCAGGCCTAATGCTCGTGTGTCTATAGGGAGTCCTTTCCAAGGTCCCTGATAACTCTGTGACCAACCAAAGCATTCTACTGACTAATAATCCAAGTATCCACTTTACCATCTCTGCTACTGTGTCTGATCTGCCTTCCCTCCAGACTGACTCTGAAGAACTCACAGCTAGTTAGGGATAGATTGCTAAAGCCTTGTGGCCTATAGAAAGTATTATACATCTATGGAAGTAATGAGTTGCTATTGCTGGTGCTAAATAACCCTTTTTATTCTTAGAACTGAACATTTTCTGAGCGACTATCATAAGTGATTCTACTTACCATCAAACTGTGTTCATGAACTGTACATTTCAATACTATTGGTTTACTCACCTGAAGTATTGCTGATGTTTTCTATTGTGTTGATTAGTTTAAATAGTACTTACACACCTGAATATAACATTGCCTTGTGCACATAAAATACATGTATATTTTACTATAACTTCAAGTCTGTGAGAGTTTCTTTGGGCCTATGTATTTACTGAGTTAATTGTACTTACCTACAGCTCACATCCTCCTCCTAAAATAAGCCTGGCTGCTCTGCCAACCAACCAAACCTTTGGGTAGTACAGACTTATACTAAGAGTTTGGGCCTATATACCAAAGGGATAATTTTATAGAGTCTCATCTGCTGGTAGACTTTAGGAAAACTCCCCTAACAGGTATGACGTCGGATGAAATTAATAGTCTTGGTTCCTACTGGGTGCCCTATTTTAATATCAAAGGTTCCAACAATGACCAATGGAAAAATCCAAACCTAATCTTAATACATTGTTTAGCCTCCTGATTAATACAAGTCCATAACACAAGATTTCTAAAAGGTTTGGTCAACAAAACGTTGAATAACCTATTCCTTCAAAGTCCTTCCCTATTATCTAAACAAAACAGATCTCAAAGGTTTCCTTGGTTGATCCCCTCCTGGGGTTAATCAAGGTTCTGCCTTAAGCATGAATTCTTAACAACACAAATTCACTGGGCTGCCACAAGGCCTTTCGTTTCTTTATTACTTCAACCTTCTTAAGTCTCTCCATGACTTTGGTGTCTCTCAGACTTTTCACAGGTCTCTCCCCGACCTTGGTTTCGCTCAACATTCTCCCTGATCCCTCTATGACCTTGGATTCTCTCAAATGTCTTTTAGGTCTCCACACAACCATGGCTAGTTCAATGCAACACTAATGATGGTAATGGGATTTTCTCCTCTTTCTCATTCAAGGTCTTTTTCAGTCCATAACACAAGATTTCTAAAAGGTTTGGTCAACAAAACGTTGAATAACCTATTCCTTCAAAGTCCTTCCCTATTATCTAAACAAAACAGATCTCAAAGGTTTCCTTGGTTGAACCCCTCCTGGGGTTAATCAAGGTTCTGCCTTAAGCATGAATTCTTAACAACACAAATTCACTGGGCTGCCACAAGGCCTTTCGTTTCTTTATTACTTCAACCTTCTTAAGTCTCTCCATGACTTTGGTGTCTCTCAGACTTTTCAAAGGTCTCTCCCCGACCTTGGTTTCGCTCAACATTCTCCCTGATCCCTCTATGACCTTGGATTCTCTCAAATGTCTTTTAGGTCTCCACACAACCATGGCTAGTTCAATGCAACACTAATGATGGTAATGGGATTTTCTCCTCTTTCTCATTCAAGGTCTTTTTCAGACTAACAATATCCTTATCCTCCTGTCAGGGGATCTCCCTCTCCAAATTCTTCAAGGTAGCACCATACCTTCAGGCCTTCATTTTGGTCTCAAGGATTGCACATGGGACCTTTACTAGATCCTGAACAGCATACCGCACCATCTCTTCTGGTTGGACGTCTGGCAAAACCTTTCCAGAGTAACTGTTGCACAGCCGATAAGACATGTAGTACCTCTTCCCAGGTAGTGGTCTGTCTGTATATCCAGTAAGAGAATTACAGCCCATCTGCTTCCTCCCAGTCTGCCCCCCAGTCTGTCTTTTTCTAAGCCGGCCCTTGGTTTGTTTTGTGTATACTGACTGGTTCACCTTATGATGAGGCCTTGTTGAAAGCATGGACTGATTATTTCCCTCTTTGCGGTCTTAATTAGGGCCTTAATCTCCATAATGGTCGAATCAGAGTCTTTAAATCGGGACCAGGCCTACGCCGCCATTTAGATAAACCAGTTTGAGACATGATGCACTGCTGTGGTGTTCAGCTGGGCTTGTTGACTTTGCTGTATTGTCTGTTGCTCCAGCCGACCATTTTTGCTATGATGATACAGTACTGAAAGCAGCTTTCCATTGTTTCACTTTTCTCTGCTTCAGCGTCTCACAAAGTCTTGATGTTTGCCTCTCAGTTGTTTGATAAGCTTATGAAAGTCAGAAAGGAGAGTTTAACTGCACAACCATTGTTATCTTCACTCTGAGATTTTAAGGTTTGCTTTTTATCATGTTTTATAAAGAACTGACACAATGGAGGTTTTCGACTGTTACATACTAACTGCCTCATCACGAGTTTGGCGGTAACCCTTAAAAGCGGCTATTACCGCCACATTTAAGGGTCCGCCAAATCACGGGTTTGGCAGGATTTACCCCCAGCTCTGTAATACCGCCGACAGTAGTAGTGCCGAAAATTCCCCATTGGGCCCAATGGGGAATGGGGAATTACCATTCCGCCAAACCCGTGATCCGACGCTATTAGTGCTGGGGGTTTGGCAGTAACGCTAATAACCCCGGCAACTTCCCGGCAATAATATCACCGGGATACTGCCCAACTCGTGATGAGGCCCTTTCTTCTGAGGCATGCTGGGCACTGTAGACCTATATCATCTTCGTAGATCAAGATGATTCCTTTTACAAAATGGAAATATGTCTCTGAGGGGTGGGAGAGCCCAGGGATTCCCCCTGCATCCACACTCTTGGAGGCGCATAGTTTAGTGGCCAGAACACCCAGTACCATTTGGTTTGGACCCCACAAATGAAAGCATATGGAGCTGCTTCAATTCGCCACAGTAGGGTTGGAGACTAACTGGCTGAGGTGAAAACTGACAGATTAACAAGAAAGAAATGCACTGCAGGCCACAAAGGACACTCTACCCAAAAGCTAAAAGAAGAAAGGGCCAAGCGGGAAAATGCATCTATAAATGAAACAGCAAAAGATGGGTAAGGGGGTAGCAGGAGAGCATTAAAAACCAGGACCAGAAATAGTTAAAGGCCAGATGTGTAATTTAGCAGAATAACTGTTGGCCTTCAAAATATTGGGAAGAAGTGGATAAAACACGCAGAGAATCTCATAAAATGACCACCCCACCACCACCAACTGAGGTATTGTCAAGGTAAAAAAGACAGACAGTATGGGAAATAGCACCTGCAAAGCAGGGGCCCGAATAGTCCTTTAACCAGGGCTCAGTAAGAAAAACCACGTCATATAGGTCATCTAGGAAAAGATCATACACCTCTGAAGTATGTTCAGGCATATAAAGAGCATTAAAGAGCACCATGTGCAAGAAATAAGGCGATAAGAGGCAACAGAGTCAGAATTAAAGAAATCATGCCAAAGAAGTAGAAAAGAGCAGGTCACACTTACTGGGAATATTATAGAATTAGAAAGTATGTTTATAGTGTATAGTAAAACGGGAAGGAGACTGGTATAACAAAGAGCAAAACGTTCAGAACATGTATAAGTACAAACAGCTGATACATATCTGATCTGGGGCATCTCTTTTTTTTGAACTTCTGTTTATTAGGTTGACAATACAGCAGTTCTACATAGGTTCAAACAAACATTGCAGTATTCAATTTCAAATGAAAGTCATGAGCAAACCATTTAAACCAAACCCTATAGTTAAATTAAACCATGCAAAACGTAACTAAATGAACCTCAATAAACATAATATCTAATACATACAAAACATCACAAAGAGAAGGAAAGTAGAATAAAAAAAATGCTATCCTCCATATGTCACCAAATACTTCCACAGTATATAAAATCAATCATAGAGGGCATCAAACGATCCCCAAAGCAACAAATATTCATCTTCCTTGCCTCTATTCTTCAACGAAACCTTATCATACCTAGATAAAACCCTCAAATCCATCAACCAATCTTCAACGATCTGGGGCATCTCTAACAGCTGAATTAGAACTGAGGGATTGCATTAGAGTGCCACGTCATGCGCTTTGCATTGATGTGGACAAACATGCTTCTCTTTTGCATGCCTTTGGCGTGCCAGTGGCCCTCCCACTATGCATGTCCTCTGTGCAGATGGAACTGCTACTGCCTGTGTCACATGAGTAAAATGACCAGCAGCAGAGCGTTGATACAGGTGAGAATGTGGTAGCCATCATGAAATGGTCAAAGTAACAATAAGTCAAAAAAAGATAAGGCTGCTAAAAGAAAAGGGAAAATGGTCTTAGGATTTCTCAACCGTAAGGTTGGTACGATTAACAGAAAGGAAGAAATGTGGCCATAGCACATCATGGGAGACCAATCGGGAGAATAGGTTGAACAAAAGTTTATGAACAAAAGTGGATCATACCACTGCACTCATATATTGAGGGCTTGAATGACAGGATTGAATGCCTTGTTTTGCAACTCTAGAACTAAAGTTTCTTTCAAGTCATCCCCTCTGGCCCACCCCTCTTCCTACCGTGAACACCTTGGACATAACTCAGGTAGACTCACTCCCAACAGTGGGCTACTATGCATTCATCTTCCTCATTTTAGCATTTTTATGTCTACAGACATACGGAGGAGGACAATTTCTGTCCTCTGCCTTTCATTACCCCTTCACCATGGTACCCTCGACTTCTCTCAAGTGAGTCTGCTCTCTTTCAGTGAATATTCCCTTAACCCCCTCCCACACTTTGTAGTAGTGACAACCTCATTCTACTAACAGCACCGTCACATGTATCCCTTAATGCTACTCCTGGGTCCCAATAGCGGCTATCCTTACCTTTGTTTAACCTCTCCAATATTGTTCTGTTACTATCCCATCAGCAGTGTCCTCTCGAGCTCTTCGCTCATCCACCTCCAACTCCATCAGGGTTAGCCGCTTCTCCAAGCAGCAAGTTGGTGGTAGATCTCTTTTGCTGGGGCCTCCCTCTAGAACAGCCTCCATGCCTCTCTGAAACTTGAGGAGAACCATCTCTGGTTCTGGAAGCACCTCAAGACCTTCCTCTTTGCTTCTGTTTTCTCTCCTCTTCTCCCCTGCTGATCCCCTGGCTGAATCTGAAATGGCACTGGTTACCTGGCTACCCTCTGATCTCGGACCCAGGTCCCCTCCCTGCCAGTTGCACACCTGCTCTGCCCCTTGGCAACCCTTGTACTCAGGGACTGTTTCTGTATCCCTACAGCCCCTTCTACCACTTGGCACGTGATGTCAGCACTTGCACTTGCCACCAGCTGGCCATACTTATATTTATTGTCTTTATTTATTTACTGTTATCCTATAAACTGCGCTGCCACCTCCCCTTTCCCCCTTCCTCCCTCCCCTGCACCTGGCCTAGTAGGATCGTTGTCTTTCTGTCTTCCCTCTGTTTCCCCTCCCTTACCTTGTCGCGCCTTGAAACACTTGTGTATAGGCATGTTATAAATGCCATATCATATCATAACGTATGTAATTATGTCATCACATTTAAACATCAGAAATGCTGAACTCTCGAATGCCATTGCACATATTTTGCTTGTAAGGTGCTTGATGCTATTTTTCGTACTGCCTTCATTGTTTCACTACGTGGAATTTACCAATATAATTTGCCTACCCACCTTAGTGGTATACCTGGTTGAATCCCTTAAGAGTATGCCCTTTCCCCTTTTTTTGTAGTGGGAGGACGAAATAAGTGTATCTGATTTTCTGTACTTGCTTTCCAGTGATGATCATTCAGCTTTCAGTACCATCAATCACAGCACGAGCATCCTATTACTGGCACTTGGTGTACACAGGTATTTATTACCTTGCTATGACACTGGATGGCTATATACATTTATTAGGTTACTATTCCTTTTACCGACATATTCCTTTTCACTACTCTGAATGTCTTCGCTACATTAAATTACAAGAAGGCCATCATCTATGGAGAACAACCTGTGCGTCTATACCATCACCCTACATAGAAGTCACATCCATTGATATTTACATGATTTCCGCAACACTAGGTTCTTTAAGAGCATCTGCATTATTTCATAAACATTTTCTCTTAATATCTGCTGTTTAACAGGCCTGAAAATATGAAATGAAAAATCAATGCTCAAAGTAAAGCACTATTTAACCTATACTTTGTTTGTACACAGTAGTCTCTGTATTTCCCAGGATCTCCCTTTGATCATAGACCTCCCTACAGTGTCTAAATGTAACTTTAGTAGATATATTAGTGTATTTGTTTTTTAACTATGTGGCCTTTTAATGAAAAGAGGTACAAAGTAAAAATAATTCTTATCTTTGTCTTCCTTTAATTTAGAAATGTGTCTTAATGAGCTGATTCTATGCAAACACTATGTCACTCTAAAGTATAGCCACTGCTGTTAATTTGATGTCTGAATATTATGGTGCACCGTTACCACAGATGCACATGGAGATTCAAATAACACTGGATGTATGGATGTTATCTATATAGAATTTGAAAAGACCTACATCCACTTGCAAAGTTTAGCCAAATGTCCATTTGAAGGGGACTATAGCGCTTGTTATTTATGTATGTGGTGCACATGCTCCACTTGCAATCTAGATGTTACCAGATCTCAGTTCTCACAGTTTTATTTTTATTGAGGATGTGTTACAGGGTTGGACAGCTTTAATTACAATGCAGGATTTTACCCAAAATAAATATCTGGGTGGATTTATCCTTAGAGTTGGAACAGTTGTCACAGTTCACTCAGTTCAAGAGAGGTTCTCTCAACCCTCCTTGGTGTTTTAGGTTTTCTGGGTGGCTCCCACCTTTCTTCTTCTCAGTCTGATCTAGATGTGGACTGCCCAGGGCCACATAACCCACGGATCACATTGTAAAATATTCTGCTAAAAATGAGGATTGCTGGAAAAAGCTGGAATGGAGAACTAGGTTAATGGTATATCTGCCTTGATTTACCTGTGGTCTTTGCTTCCAAACCTCTCTAAGTTCCCAATAAACTCCTTGGCCCTAGCTCATACCTCGGTCTACCATCTGCTCCTGTTAGGACCAACTGGGCCCACCGAAAATGCACCTGCTCTTACTAGTAAGATGTTGGCTCTGTTGGCTCCCCTCCTTCCTGCCTGATGTTCTTGTCCCCACCCTTTCTCCCCTTTCTGATGTTATTCCTCTCTCTTCAGTGCCAACTGTATTACCACTACCACCCCATCCTCGTGATGTTCTCTCTTCACTGTCTGCTTGTCCCACTGATGTCACTTCCTCCATGTCACTACCACTCTCTGTTGATGCCACCATTGCCTTCTCCATGGATCCATACCCTCCTGCACCTGAGCTGATGTTATTTCCGCCTATTGCCACTTGTCCTTCCACTGAGGTCACATCCTCTCCTTCTAATACCTTAATTCTCATTGCCCGTCCTTCTCTCTGCTTCACTCTATTGTTCTTACCTCCCCGCTGGTGACCTCCTCCAATTGTTCACTCTGACCTTCTCATATTATCAGCTCCCTTTTCACCTCCTCAATCCCCACCACCTTCTTCTGTTCACTCGTTCACCCACATCCCTTGATAGTATCACCTTCTCCTTGTCTCTCACCACCTCCATCTGCTCCCCATCGCTACCAACACACCACTCGCTTCTGTCTCTCCAGCCTCTGCATCTTTTACTGCTCTGCAGTTTCTAGCCTTCTACAAACACGAGCCTCCTGCTCCTATAACCCACAGATATAGACTGGAGCTGAGACCGTTTATAGTGAGCTTCCTCCTCCCCCTTGGTGGGCATTCCAATGAGGGTCTGCTGGGAACTTGGTGAGGGCTATCTGTGGGCTCATTTGGTTACTTTGCGTTCAAGGGGCTAGGCCAACTCTGTTATTGGCATACCTGCCATCTTGCATCTTACTGACTCTCCTTTGACCCTCCTGGGTGCACTGCCTGTGCAGTACTGAGCTCTGCTCCTCAATGTTCCCAACATGTGTTTTACTGTCTGGGAACACAAATGGTCAGCTTGGAAGATACCTTATATCCACTGGGCATGCAGAGAATTGGTAAGATTGTATCTGGGGGCAAGAGAACCCTTTGCAAGGGAACAATGTCACCTTCCATGGTGACACTTTCAGCATTCAATAAATTGAGAACTTGCAACACTGTATCTGAGGTTCCACAGATTGCACCACCGGATGCCCTGGGGAAGTATTCTTCGATGTATCAAGCAAGTTTGTAATGCTATCTAAACACTCACTACCATCACCGATTACAGAGAAACTCTTTCTCTTAAAAGAAAACCCAGTCTTTTCAATTCTATGAATTTTGGTCTGTTCAGGAAGCAATTCAGACCTTTTCAGTTTGGGTGGGTGTATGCTAAGAGCACCCTGCCAGGTCTCTAAAGGGTTTAGAAATGGGCAGAGCTTTCAGGGCAGGGTTGGCCTATCAGGCCAGGGGAGTGGGGAAGGTCTTGCCTTCGAGGACTGGCCTGAAGGGTTGTATTGTGATTCTCCCCTGCCCTGCAGGAGGAAACAAGGTGAGGTGACTTAGGGATCCTCTGCATAGCAACCCCAGGCCCAATATCTAAAGTGTCTGGGTGGTACCTGGACCCTTGAGTCCTCACCTTGTCACTCCCCGGAAGCAGGCAGGGGACGTCATCACAGCAGTCTATCTATCTATCTATCTATCTATCTATCTATCTATCTATCTATCTATCTATCTATCTATCTATCTATCTATCTATCTATTATGTTTGTATATAGCGCCAGTCACCCATGGGCCTCAAGGTGCTCACAAGACAAATACAACAAAAACCAAAGAGCAGATGTCAGGAGGGAAAGTCTACATCAAGGAATTGAAGAAGGGACTTAGCCCAGGCTGAATAAATGTGTTTTTAATTGTTTCTTGAACTGGGTAGTTGACTCACAGCCCTTAAGAGCAGACAAAGCTGATTCCAGCGATACAAGGCCCAGGCATGAAAGCCTAAGCCACCAGTCCTTTTCAGTGGAACTCGTGGTGCTGCAGGAGAATATCTTTGTTAGAGCGCAGAGTTCGCCGAATGGGAACCCTAGTAATACTGGCTGACAAATAATTTGGGGCTTTGCCTGCTAGACAGTTATGAACCAACATGGTGCCTTTAAATATGATTCTTTGATTAACGTGCAACCAGTGTAGTCTTCTGCGAGCGTCAGTGACATGAGTACGTCGGCTGAGGCCGCAGACAGCCCAAACTGCTCCATTTTGGATCACTTGTAGGCTTTTTACATTAGCCCAGGGGGAGCCAATAAGCAGGCTGTTGCAGTAGTCTGATTTGGTGTTAATAAAGGCTGCTGCAATCATAGCCCCGTTGGTCTCAGAAAGATAGGGACGAATTTGCCACAGTAGATGAATATGATTTGATAGGATATGATATGATAGGTTATTTATAACGCGCTTAATACCCAGAGGTTTCTAAGCAAGGACCCGGGGATCGAACCTGGGTTGCTCCGTGTTGTCTTGCTTCCAAGGCGATCACGTTGCCCCTGAATAGGAAGATTTAAGATGAAGAACATGCTTCTTAAATGTGCGGTGGGAGTCAAAATAGACCCCTAATGTTTTCACATAATCGGAGGCCTTAATGATGTTACATGCAATGCAGAAACTACCATAGGAGGAATCCAGATGATTGAGTTTGGCCAGTGTACCCAGAATAAGCAACTCGGTTTTCTTATTATTAAGGGTCAGAGAATTCTTGGCCATCCAAAATTGTATGGCATGAAAAAATGTGTTAACCTTCTGTATGTCCTTGCTGTAGAGGCCTGACAGCTCTATAACGATCTGGGTGTCGTCTGCATAGTTTGCGAAAGGGACACCCACTTTGGATAGAAGATTGCACAGTGGTTATATGCAAATATTAAATAGAAGTGGCGACAAGCAGGATCCCTGTGGGACCCCACAAATCGACATCGCCTTAAGAGACTGCACATTATCCTCGGTTACAAATGCAGTTTGTGGGTCAAGAAAGGATCTGAGCCAGTTAACCGCAAGCTCAGAGCATCTGCCCACCCCGATCAGTCTATCAGCCAAAATTGCATGATCGACCAAAGGCAGCCGAAAAGGTCCAGAAGAAGTAACAATTCCCCCCGCCATTGTCGTTTATCTCCACGATGTTAGATTTGAGATCAAGTAGGGCAGTCTCGGGTCCGTGAATCACACAGAACCCAGACTGAGCAGTAGGGAGAATTTTATTCTGTAGGACAAAGCTTTGGTATTGGTCAAGTGCAATCTTGTGCAAGATCTTTAACACAAAAGAGACTTGGTGATTGCTTGGAAATTCCCGGGATCCCAGGCATCGAGATTCTCCTTTTTCAATAAGGGGGTAATCCACGCCTCCTTGATGTTATCCGGGACAACAGCTTCGGCAAATGACCGGCTAACAAGAATAGTAACCCAGGGTATCAGAGTATCTCGAAATTCTTCAAAAAGTGAGGCGGGGAAGCTATCCCCTTTACATGACGTAGGTTTTAACTTAGATATGGCTTCCTGAATCTCACTTTCTGACACTTTGTGAAAAGAAAAGCAGGGAGCAACTGGGTTATAAGAGAGACATGCCAGAGGTGTGTCTTGATCAAGAGATTAAAAAAAGGTTCAATTGATTTGAGGTATTTTGTTGATGGAATGTAAGTTTCTGGGCAAAGCAATCATAGATGTGTTGACACCATACTTTATCTGCTTCTGGGAGATTATCTACAGGACTGCCCGTTAGTCCGGATAGCACCTTAAACAATTCCCTTGGCTTAGATTTAGCTGATTCAATCCTGGCAGTAAGGTAGTAGAGTGAGAAAGTGTGTGTATATTTGTTGCTGAATGGATATGAATGAGTTGGATGTAGGAAGGGTGTGTTCCATGAAAAACACAGCTGAGTAAAAGCATAGAAATCAATATTATTATATTTTCTTCTATTTGATGTGGTTGTAATTGTGTGTGTGTGTCTAATGTGTAAATGAAATAACATCTTAACTGTTTACTGGATTGTTGGATGTATTTTGGAGCACCAGGTACAATATTTCAGAGACCAACCACAGATGGAGTAGGCGATCAGGTGACCAGAGTGTGTTTCATCTCTTCTGGTTGGCTTCACTTTCTGTCTGGAACTTCACTTCTATCGCCCATCTTGGATTGGTAACATCACTTCCTGCGGCCATCTTGGATCAGCTCTATCTCCAACTGTAGGCCACAAGAGGCTCTTCTGTGAGCACCAATCAGGAAGAAATCGTCTCATGCCAGCAACACCAGGGACAATATCAGAGAGACCCCCCACTGATGGAGTATGTGTGTGTCATCCCTTCTGAACTCCCTAGGGGCGGCCAACCAAGGGTGTCCCAGTTAAGAGTGGAACAGTGAAGGGTGAAGAACAGCTGTTGACCAGCCTCTTTGCCTCTTGGCCTATGGGCCTTTGTTTTGCTGTATCTTGCTGCTTGTCTGCAAGTACCCATTATTACTTCTTCTCAGATTCACCCTCACCATGCGCTTCTCATGCTATCTCTACCTTTCCATTGTACTTCTCTCTTCACTTTCCTCTGCTCAGAATCATTTCAACTCTCTTCCCATCCCCATCATCTCCTCTACACCACCTCTCTTCGCAGACCTCTTTGTTTCTCATTCTCCTTCTCTTGATCTCATTACCATTACTGAACCTTGGCTCTCTTGCTCTGACTGTACAGCCCTTGCTGCCCTTCATGACCCTGCCTACAACCTCGCTCACCCCCTTCCCCACTAGCAGTGGTGGTGGTGTAGGGCTGTTTTCATCTTCCAAACGTTCTAGCTCTCCTACTCCCCTCTCTCCTGCTAATTGTCCCTCATTTGAATACACTATCGCCACAATCACTGCCCCCTATGGCATACATATTATCCATCTCTACAGGCCACCTGGTCTTTTTAAACTACATCCCCCAACTAATTGACTCTCTCCCTCCCCATCACCATCTCACTAAGATTGGTTACTTCAATCTTCCCTCTCTCTCGGCTGCTTTATCCACGGACTTAAACTCTCTTCTACTTAACCACTCACTCTCTGCCCACCCATTCAAATGGAAACTCCCTTAGTCTTATTCTCAACTCCCCTCAACACTCTGCCTTCTCCCTCCAATCACTCTATCATCTTGGCCTCAATCTCCACTCCTGGTTATTCCTCATTCTCTCCATCTACTACAACTATTACTATGTGCAGGTTTCCCTCCTTCAAACTCCCTAACTACATTGCTGGCCTACAGCATTCTTTCTCCTCCTATGCTGAACTCACCTTTCCATCCACTGAAGAAGCCTTCACTAACTAACACTGCTCGTTATGCTCCCTTTTTCTCCCACTACCCTCACACTACACTCATTCCTAAATCCTCTCCTCCACGGCCCTGCATTACACCTCTCATCCATACCCTGAAAACAACAATGCAGAAGAAGCTTTGCACTTGGCAACGGTCAAGACACCCCTCTGATCTCCAACTCTATCTCACTGCTCTTCAAAACCATTCCTCTACACTTGATTTTCACATTTCATCTCAATCCTCCCAACCCACGCGCTTCTGAAAATATCTCAACTTAATTCTCTCACCTCCTAATCTCACCTCCATCTCCTAAACCCTTTCTGCAAATGATCTTGCTCTCTACTTTGCATCTAAAATATCAACCATTCAGAATACCCTCGCTAATTTCCTTCTATCCCTTCCTTCTGCTCACTTTTCTCGACCACTCCTACCCTACCCTCGCCTCGAGGTACTATGTCTTCCTTTGCCCCACCAATCCTGATGAGGTTATTGCCCTACTCCTCAAGGCTAACCCTTTCTGTGCCCCCACTAATCCACTGTCCTGCACATTGTGAAGTACATAGCTCCCAATGTTGCTCCACATCTTACTTCACTCTTCACCTCTTCTCTTTACAATGCCAATTTGCCCTCACCTTATAAGACAGTTACTGCCATCCCTCTCCTTAAGAATTAGGTAGGTTGCGAGCTTGGAGATACCTGGTCTAGATCCTGCTAACTGTATCTCCTCTACCATGCTGTTCAAAAATACTAGTGCAAGTAGAATTGAATCGACTCACTGAGTTCCTTGATACTCACAACCTCTGGGCCAATCTTCAGTCTCATTTCCAACCTCTGCATGCTACTGAAACAGCTGTGCGCAACATTAACAACTTTATCTCTTCCGATCGGCATACAAACCTTTCATCTATTCTTATTCTTCTCACCCTCTCTGCTGCCTTCGATAATGTTGACCATTCTGACCACTCTACATTATCTCTCCTTGGCATCAGAGATAAAGCACTCTGTTGCTTCTCTAAGCTAGATTGCGCTCAATAAAGACCATAATAATAATTATAATGAGATAAGGTCTTGGTTTGCTTCATACCTTGCCCCCAGAAACTTTCAGGTGTCCTGGAACAGCCATACCTCCCTACTCACGCCTTTACTGTTGGGACGCCCTTACTGTTCCCCCAGGGCCTGTCCTTGGTCCACTTTTCTTAACTCTCTTTACTTCGCCTCTTAACACCCTGATCTCCTTTTACGATTTCTCCTATCAACTCTTCGCTGACAGCACTCAGGTCAAAATACATGCTCAAATACAAAATAAAAAAATCTTTTTAAAAAAAAATGAAGTTCAACCAACTTAATATAGGTTTAATAAAGAAACATTTGCTACAGTTTTTGCAAGTAGGTGAATGCAAATACTAAGTAGACCAGTATGCGTTATGAATACAGACACATATATAGTGACAAAGCAAACAAAGAAAAGATCCCCTCAGTTAGAGGGAAACTATGGCGGCCCAAAATCCAGTGTACAGGTGTCGCTACATTAGTAAAAGGGCTCAATATCAGAAAAATCCTTGAACCTATTCCTTTCGATACTGCTAAACAGCTAATCTCCTCCTTAGTACTTTCTAGAGCTGACTACTGTCCCAGTCTCCTAAATGACCTTAGCAACTATGTTTTTTCACCTCTGGACAAAGGGCTCCACTTCGAGGTCCAAACACTTTTCAACCTTTTTTGCTTTACTTTTACCTCCTCTGCCCGCCGCCAGATTGGATGGCTATGAAACATAGGGCTAAGTATAACCTTCTTCTCATCATCTTCAAAACTATCCATGGTTTTGCCGCACCCTGCCTACCTTCTCATATCATGCCTGAATCTCCGCTCATTAAGATCATCCTCAGCTTACCACCTCGCCCCCTGTGCTCCCTCTCGTTTCCGCTCCCTCTCCCTCATTGCTGACCTATTCTGGAATACTCTTCCTCTCCGGCTCTGTACTACTCCAACTCTGCCACTATTTAAATCCAACCTCAAAGCTCTCCTTCTTTCTGAAAAACCTGTTTCCTCGGGATGTCCATGAAAAAATGGAATGTGAAATGCCTGAGGTTATTTGAGCGCAAATGACTTTTGTTTTTTTCTCCCCAGACATTTCTGGCAACCGCTCCCCTCCACCCCTTACTTACCTTTTAACGGTTCACTTCGCTGCGTACCGCTGACTCCCTGTCTCCCTGCGACACCTGTTCCATTCACTTCCGTAGATGGGAACCGGGGCTGCAGGGTCCTTTTATATATTTATTTTAAACTTTATTCTTTAGGAAGCGTGGGACCCCCGCCCCCCTGCCCCCTGCAGCTCCCTATTCCATTATCGTGGACAAGGGTGAAGGGGACACCCCCGCAGCCTCTGCTTCCCTTGTTCGCTATAATTCTCAGGCATGGTAAAATTGTTCGAAGATTTGCGGCTGTACGGTACAGCCGAAATTCGAACCATTCTACCATTCGTTTTTTTAAAATTTTCATTCTTTTATACGGATACCGTTTCCTAGCACTCTATGCTACTGCATCACCCTCTTTTGCTCTCTCCCTAGCCCTCATGGAAAACCCTGGAGCACTTTACCATCACCCCTTCATCCTTAATTCAGCACTTTCTCCTGTCCCTATGTCATTCTGTTCTGGTCGCTGGTTTAGGTTTCCACCTTCCCCTGCAACATCTGGTCTTCAAGTCCCCTTCTCTCACCCCATTGTAAGGGGAACATGTCCTCCGCTCTGTTATCAATGGTGAATTATGTATGTGTTTCGGTGCCGAAAATGCATTGCTTTCCCTGTGACTTTTATTAATAATAAATAAAAATTATGTTTTACCATTTGAGACCTGACCTTTGCAAATTGTAAATGGAGATTTGAAAGTTTAAATATATGCACAATAGGTGTCCCTTGTGGAAATATCTACAATGGTGGGGACCTCTGCTCCAGCAAAGCAAAGTGAATAATGATCTCCACTGCAGTATTGTGCGGCATGGCCAAGGGCCTCCCTTACAGCAATGCACAGTGAATGAGGTCCTCCAGTACTGCACAAAGTGCTGCAGAGAGTAAACAAGTCCTTCCCAATGTGATGCACAGAAAGTGCAGGAAGAAGACACAGGCACCTGCACAATCACTAATGTTGTAAATACACACAGCTACACACAAGGAGGACCATACCTGTATGCATACTTTCAGGAGCACACGTGTGTGCAATGAGATTCACTGTTGGGCAGACCCTTGAGCAAACACACAGGTACGCTCACCTGGCTTGCAGGCTCTTTCTCCACAATCGGAGGGGGTGCTGGTAATTCCTTAGAAATTCTTCTTGGGTTTATAGCTGGAAGTGGCACCTGTGCTCTCTGCACCGGCTTCTCGCAAGGCTCTTCCGCCCGCTCCTCCACCTTCAAGGTACACATGGAAATGCACATTAATCTTTACTGTCCCCAATGATAATAACTCATTTCACCCTAACACCACATTCTCTGTAACTCCCCATTCCTACAATCCCTGAACATAAGGGATGTTCCATGATTATCTTCTAACCCTGCATTCAGAGCATGTCACTCCTGCCTTGTCAATAACATGTAAAACCTGAACAGTATCCCCTACAGCTGCGAAGAGGCATGAGGTGTATCCCAAACCTGGGTGGGTAATAGGACACCCCAGGTATTCGTGTCCCCTTCTTTGTACATATGCTTGTTTCTTTGCTTGGGCCTAACCTGTGCATTGGTTTGTGCAGGGAACATTGCCTTCCTGAGACAAATAGACACCAGGGGCAGGCACGGAGAACTGTATCATTACACGCCTGGGAATGTACAATACCATAGTAGTTTGATGCTGCCATTCATGCCAAAATACCTATCATTCCACAGGTGTTAATCCAGGCTTTCATATCTTTGCATTCTAGGGAATGCCCCCCTCGATTTATATTGGTAAAACGAGATCTTCAGGTTCCATAATGAAAGAACAAACAGGTCTGGCTGAATATCTCCCGAATGACGTGGGACATATTGGCATGCATGTGTACCCAGACTAGTGGCCACCAGTGCATATGGGTCCATCAGGTCACACTTAGACTGCTACTGAGGCTAGGAGACCACATCACCTTGAAGATCCAAGCAGGGAGGAATAGACAGCCACTTTGACATGGACTTTAAATGGGACATCTGCTGTAAGTTTGTATTATGCAAGCCTCATCACCTGCTGCTGGTTTCTCCTTTCTGGGAGTATTTCTAGCTCTCATGACTGCAGGCTGATGTACAGCGTCCACCCAGAACTGAGCTCCCCATTTTGAATAAGCTGTGACCACCGGAAACTGCTACCAAAGAGAGCTGGAAATTCTCGCCACTCCCTGAAAGAGGATAGGGGTGGCTGAGCCCCCACCCAAGAAGCATCAGAGTCCTCATGAGGGAGACAGGCGATACACTAGAGCACGGTACTTCTTCTCGTCTCTGTGAGCGCTTCTTTATTGCCCACTATGGCACACACAGCAATTACTGTTTGGGTTGTTGCAGCGGGGGGGGGGGGGATTGGGTATTCCACTTTACTTCTTAAAGCACAAACCCACCCTGCCTCCATCTGGTTGCTAAATCTATGATTGCTTCCAAGTAAACCTAAATCATTACATCAAATTAGATATTTTGACTTTCATTCGTTTTTGTGGGACTGGAGATGGCATTTACATACATAACAACATACTACATGCCTGTATCGAACAATGGGCCTCATTACGACCCAGGCGGTAAGTTACCGCCTGGGCCGTGACTTTACCACCATGGCGTAAACTACGTTTACGCCATGGTGGTTGGCGGACTTACCGCCCCATTCCGACCTTGGCGGGGCGGTAAGTCCCCAATCCCCATTTACCCTTCCCCATTCCCATTTTTGCCCCATAGGGTATAATGGGAGTGGGGAAGGCGTTAATTACGCCACCGTAAATTACGGTGGCGTAATTAACTCCATGGTCCCTTAGCGCCATGGATTTTAACACCTGCTAAAAGCAGGTGTTAAGTACGCCATGGCGCTAAGGGACCTCGTACTCAGGCGGTAAGGGTCGGCGCTGTTAACGCTGCCGTTAACCCCTTACCGCCTGGGTCGTAATGAGGCCCAATGAGTGAGAGCAGGTGACTGTATACCTCAGAGGAAAGTTTAGGGAACTCAGCGGGTCCCATGTCAGATGATCAATCATTTGTAAGGTTCAGCCTCCCATTGCGTTGCATTACATTACTTGCAGTTCTGCATTTAGACAGGAATCACTCCCCTCTGCAGGCATGTGCGCGACTCAATGACTGAGCAGATGGGAAAATAGCTTGAACACACTTTTTTCGCCTTATTCGCTCATCATTTGATGTGTGTTCTGTGTAAAACTACAAATCAAGTACACAAACAGGCACAGAGAACAGGGTATTTCCAGGAGGGGCTACTTAAGTTGCAATGCTGTAATGTTTGACAAAGGCATCATGCCATCCCTGCCTGCGAAAGTGGTGAAATACTATATCTGTAGTCATTAAGTTTGCAAGGCACCCCCTCACTCCCAAAAACCCCCACAGTGGGGTGGGTCCAGGGGAGTAGCCCACAGTATGTCGCTCCAAAGCAGGGCATGAGTAACCCTGGTGCAGCACCCTGTAGGACGCTTGAGCTTCCACCCTCCAGAGTACCTTACACATGAACATATGTATAGATGCATATTCATGTATTTCATGGATGACAAAATGGCAGATGGCAAAACGTTTCCTCAACGGTCCAAGAGCAGTTGTTACGCTCACCTGGCTCCCACAGGGGCGTCGATCGGGCCCGGACAGCTGCGACTTCCTCCAACGTGAAGCGTAGTGCAGGGATGACAGATTGGACTGGACCGCCTAATCTCGTCTGCTTGACCCATAGAAATATTCTCCTGCAAGTGGAGAAAGGGATTCAGCCACCCGTGGATTTTAGTAATGGCACCCCACTGTTCTCCCCACTAATCACCACCGATATTCACTTCCTGTAAGCTCACCTTATGTTTGTAAATGATGAGCTCTCCATCCTGTGTGGAATGCAGGGGCGCGTAGATACCAGTTACTTCACTGGTTTGAGGGCGTTGGAAGAGTTCCGGATGAATATTGACTCTGAGGTTCCAGGCGAGAACCCGTAAGTATAAAATTCCAAGAGTTCAATATGTCCGATGTTCACTCTTGTACATTCCTTTCTTGTGTTGCAGCTGGGTCCAAGGGAAGATTGTCTTGTGGCAGCTGATGGTGTTGAGGTAAGAGTCTGTATTACCCAACACTGTCCGGCAAAAGATGCATGTGTTTAAATTGCTGGTTTCTCTCTCCTTACAGGTGCGGCGTGAGAAGTTGCAGTTTGTTACAGAATAATGCCTCTGGTTGTTAATCAGGTAAGTCTATGGTGGAGAGGTTGTATTTGTTGGCTCTCTCGACTCACCTTATGTTTCTTTTGTCCCCTAGATGGTGGAATTCGGCAGAGAAAATGATGGAGGCTGCGCCGGATCGAAAAATGCTGTGAGGACTGGTGAGTATGGCGCGGCGCTGCAGCTGGCGATGCGACGTGTGTAGAATAATTTCCTTTTCAAGTTCGAAGACGTGATGGATCCGGAATTCAGGTAAGGATTGAAATAATATCTGTTTTCTAATCTTTCCTTCTTTCTTCTATTGCTCTCTGGATTCGAGACGGGTGTGGCTGAAGACTGGATGCTGACTGCAGGCACAGTGAGCGTTACGCTGCTGGATGCAGAATAACACGAAGCATGTGCTGCTGTTCGGGCGTGGTTTAAATAGCCTCCAAAGTAGTTCCAGGTAAGAAGTCCCTAGAACCACACCCGAGTAAAAAATAGTCCCTGTAGAAAAATAGTCCCATCCAGGCCTCACGTTGGCTTGGATTCATTTGCAGCATGGTCTGCATGAGGGAAGTAAAGTCTATGAGCCTGGCGCCTATGGCGTCAGGACTGATTTCTATTATGAGCCTGGCGCCTAAGGTGCCAGGACTGAACCCAGACAGCCCCCAGTCGGGGCTGCTGGGGTTTTATTAAATACCTGGATGCCTGCTCCCGGGGCTGATGGGCTTGATCCGGATGCCCGGGGGTAGGCATCATGACAGCACTCCCCCCCAAGGCCCCTCCTAAAGTTCCTCTTCCCCTCGGTCCTGGTTTGTCTGGGAAATTCCGATGGAATTTCTTCACCAACCGAGGTGCATGAACATGGTCACTAGGTTACTATGACCTTTCTTGTGGTCTGTAACCCTTCCAGTCAATTAAATAAAAAAGTCTTCATTTAACCATCTTAGAGTCCAGGATATTCTTTACCTCGAATTCAGGTTTTCCATCTATTAGGATGGGGTCAGGTAGTTTGGTTAATCTTGTCCCAGGTTGAACTGGTTTTAGAAGTGAAACATGAAAGACAGGATGAATCCGCAACTTAGAGGGTAATTCCAATTTGACGGCCACCGGGTTGATAATGGCCTTAATGGTGTAAGGTCCCAAATATCTAGGATTGAAAGTTTGAGTTCCCTTTAGAGGTATGTGTTTTGTAGCTAGCCAAACTTGATCTCCAATCTGGTATTGTGGAGTTTCACTTCTATGTTGATCAGCATTTTTCTTGTATTTCTCCTTTGCTTGTTTCAAGTGTTCTATTGCTTCCTTAAAGGCTTGTGTAATAGTAGAGTGCAGATGAGTCACTGCAGGCATTTCTAAGTGTTGAGGAAAATCGAGTTCTGAGGTTCGAGGATGATGTCCATATATGGTATAAAAGGGGCTTTGTCCGGTTCCTGAATGTACGGAGTTATTGTATGCGTATTCAAAAATCCATAAAATATCTTTCCAATTGCTTTCGGTTTGGTGTAGCATACAACGTAGGTATTGTTCAAGAGTCTGGTTGGTCGTCTCCGTCTGACCATCAGTTTGGGGGTGGTGACTGGTTGATAGCCTTACGTCGATTTTTGCCAATTGACAGCATTTCTTCCAAAATTGCGAAATGAATTGGCTACCTCGGTCAGAGACCAATAACGAAGGAAATCCATGGATTCGAACAATGTTTTAGAGAAATTCCTTGGCCAAAATCGAAGCGGAAGGTAATCCTTTTATAGGAATAAAGTGGGCCATTTTAGAAAAAAGATCCACAATAACTAGAATGGTGTTAAATCCATTACACGGAGGTAGATCTGTAATGAAGTCTAAAGACAAGGTGTGCCATGGTGTAGGTGGAATAGCCAAAGGTTGTAAAAGGTCAGCTGTTTTTTTCTTCTGACCTTTGTTTTGGGCGCAGATACCACAAGACATCACAAATTACTTTACGTCCTTTCACCAGGTGGGCCACCAGAATTGTCTTTTAATTTTAGCTTCAGTTTTTGCGATACCTGGGTGTCCTTCCATAAGGTCGTCATGATAATTGGAGATGACTAGTTCTTGTAGTTCCTTGTCTGGTAGAAATAGACGTCCTTGATAGTAAAGCAGGTCATTGTTGACTGAATAATCTTGGCCTTTCTTTACCCAGTCCTGCAGGGCTGCTGGATCGAAAAGTTGTTGGATTTTTAAATTAATGTCTTCTAGAGTCTGTAGAGTAGTTATGCCAAGAATTCTTTGTTCTGAAATTATAGGCACCGGTTCCAGGTTCGAATATACTTCTCCCATCCCTATTTGGGATAGGGCATCTGCCTTGCTGTTTTCACATCCTGTTCGATAAGTGATCACGAAATTGAATTCGGCAAAGAATAATGCCCACCGAAGTTGACGCGATGATTGGGCCTTGCCTGTTTTCAAATACTGCAGATTCCTGTGATCTGTGATTACCGTGATGGTATGCCTGGCAAAGAGAAGATAATGCCGCCAAGCCTTGAAGGCGGACTTGATGGCTAATAACTCCTTATCAGTAACTGCATCGTTTAATTCGGGTGCTGAGAACTTTCTTGACCAGAATGCTACTGGATGAAGTTGACCGGTTTCCGGATCCATCTGGGACAGGACAGCTCCCATGGCTAAACTGGATGCATCGGTTTCAACTATGTATGGAAGCTCAGGGCGTGGATGCTTTAAGACATGTGCAGACATGAATTTCGATTTTAGCTCTTGGAAGGCTTTTTCAGCCTCTTCAGTCCACAAAAAACGTTTGTTTTTTCGCAAAAGGGCTGTGATGGGGTGTACAATATGTGAGAATTCAGGAATAAATCTGCGATAGAAATTAGCAAATCCAAGCATGCTTTGTACCCCTTTAACAGAACTGGGTGATGGCCACTTGAGGATTGCGTCCACCTTTCGAGAGTCCATTTGAACTCCTTTTGGAGTCAGGATAAATCCCAGGAATTCAACTTCTGTAGAATGAAAAACACATTTCTCCAATTTTGCGTATAATTTGTGCTGGCATAGTTTCTCTAGGACTGCACGAACGTGCTTCACATGGTCTGATTCTGAGGAGGAGTACACTAGAATATCGTCTATGTATACGACAACACAGATGTCAATGAGTTCACGAAGGACATCGTTCATAAAATACTGGAAGGCTGCTGGTGCATTGCACAACCTGAAGGGCATCACCTGGTATTCGAATAACCCGTACTTGCTGCGAAAGGCAGTCTTCCATTCATCGCCTTTCTTTACACGTACCAGATGATATGCCCCTCTGAGGTCTAACTTAGTGTAGATACAAGCATCCTTTACTTGGTCTAGTAATTCTGGGATCAGAGGCAATGGGTATCGGTTTTTTACTGTAATCTGATTAAATGCGCGGTAGTCTATGCACGTTCTAAGGTCACCTTCCTTTTTAGGCACGAAGAATAGAGCTGAGGATGCAGGAGATTTGGATGGACGAATGAAGCCAATAGCAAGGTATTGGTCCAGATATTGTCGTAGGTGAAGATTTTCGGGTTCCGTAAGGGCGTAGATTGTACTGCATGGAGGTTGTACACCGGGTACTAGGTCAATTTGACAATCGTATGATCTGTGAGGTGATAAGGTATTTGCCTTTTCTTTTTGAAAAACATCCTGAAATTCTTGATATTCGTGAGGTAACTGCACATGGTAACTGGATTAGTAACGGTGGCCAGGCTTTTGTTCAAGGTTTTTTCCAGGTAACAGGTGTGTGCACAATCTGGGAAGGTCACTCTCTTCTCTCGCCAATCAATACAAGGATTATGTGTTTCCAACCATGGCATTCCCAGAATTATTTGGAATTGCGGGTCCTTGATTAAATCAAACACAATAGTTTCTCGATGCCCATCTTGAACCAACAGTGTCAGCTCAGTAGTGGAATGAGTTACAGGCCCAGAGGCAATTTCAGTTCCATCGACTGTGGTGATGACATCCGAAGTGGTCTTTTTGCAAAGGGGTAGATTCATCCTTGAGGCCAATTCGTGGTCCATGTAGTTTCCTACGGCCCCGCTATCAATGTATGCCCTTACTGCCTGCATATGTGATGGCTGCCTTGGATCAATTAGGACCATTGGTATAATTAGGTGGGAGGTCTGAGTGCCCTTCTTTAAGCTCGGCAAGCGGACCTCTACGCTTGTCGGGTGTGGGCATTTCCCGAATCAGGCTCTATTTGACTTTTGTCAGCAACTCCTACTACTTTCTTGGGTGGTTTTATAGGGCAATCCCGTAGAAAATATCCTGCGGTGCCACAGTACAGACACAATTGCATCTGCTGTCTCTGTTCTCTTTCCGTTTGAGTTAAGGGTCCTTTAACCCCCCCGATCTGCATAGGTTCTGATCCATCTGTTCCTTTGGGGGTGACATTGGGTTTAACCCATACCCAACTCTCGAACTTAGCTCGCTCAGCCTTTCTATTCTGAAGTCGGTGGTCTAACTGGACCACTAAGTCTATATATTCTGCGCAATCCTGAGGTGGGTTCACAACTTGAGCCAAAACATCCTTGAGTTCTCCCCGAAGCCCACAATGAAATAATGTAATTTGTTTCTCCTCAGGCCATCTGGTTTCCACCACCAACCTATTGAAGCTAGCGATATAGGTTAGCAGATCCTGATTACCCTGTCGAAGGGATAAAAGTTCGTTATCCAGGGGCTGTCCCTGTGAATGTCTGGCGAATAGTCTTTCCATGCTTCTTTGAAAACCCTGAAAATCCAGAAGAAGAGGATCATCCTGGTTGACTAGTGGAATTGACCAGTCAGCTGCGCTGCCACTAAGATATGATAGTACAAAGGGTACTTTGGCTTGGTCATTTGGAAAAGCTCCAGGTCTGCATAAAAAGTGCAAGCGGTATTGATTCATAAACAGTGCAAACCTTTTTGGGTCCTCAGCAAAGGGTTCGGGTGGAGCTAAAGGAATAGCCCGTGGTAGGATTACTTGCACAGGATTGCTCGAAACAGGAGCTGGGTTTCCCCCGAGTCAGGGAGGGGTGTTTGCCCAGCTTAATTTTGCAGCAGTTGTCTAGCAAGATCATCTGTGCGTTCCTTTGACACAATCAGTTCTCTCCTCAGGGCATTAGTCTCTTGGCGCTCAGAGTGCACTTCCGCCCTAAGTTCCCCTAATAATTGGGCAAGTTGGTCTGTTTCAGAGGTTTCCACAACGCCCGGGTGGGAATTTGTAGATAGGCTTCGTGTTCTGTTACGCTCACCTGGCTCCCACAGGGGTGTCGATCGGACCCGGACAGCTGCGACCTCCTCCAACGTGAAGCGTAGTGCAGAGATGACAGATTGGACTGGACCGCCTAATCTCGTCTGCTTGACCCATAGAAATATTCTCCTGCAAGTGGAGAAAGGGATTCAGCCACCCGAGGATTTTAGTAATGGCACCCCACTGTTCTCCCCACTAATCACCACCGATATTCACTTCCTGTAGGTTAACCTTATGTTTGTAAATGATGAACTCTCCATCCTGTGTGGAATGCAGGGGCGCGTAGATACCAGTTACTTCACTGGTTTGAGGGCGTTGGAAGAGTTCCGGATGAATATTGACTCCGAGGTTCCAGGCGAGAACCCGTAAGTATAAAGTTCAAAGAGTTCAATATGTCTGATGTTCACTCTTGTACATTCCTTTCTTGTGTTGCAGCTGGGTCCAAGGGAAGATTGTCTTGTGGCAGCTGATGGTGTTGAGGTAAGAGTCTGTATTACCCAACACTGTCTGGCAAAAGATGCGTGTGTTTAAATTGCTGGTTTCTCTCTCCTTACAGGTGCGGCGTAAGAAGTTGCGGTTTGTTACAGAATAATGCCTCCGGTTGTTAATAAGGTAAGTCTATGGTGGAGAGGTGTATTTGTTGGCTCTCTCAGCTCACCTTATGTTTCTTTTGTCCCCTAGATGGTGGAATTCGGCGGAGAAAATGATGGCGGCTGCGCCGGATCGGAAAATGCTGTGAGGACTGGTGAGTATGGCAAGGCGCTGCAGCTGGCGATGCGACGCGTGTAGAATAATGTCCTTTTCAAGTTCGAAGACGTGATGGATCCGGAATTCAGGTAAGGATTGAAATAATATCTGTTTTCTAGCCTTTCCTTCTTCTTTCTTCTATTGCTAGGAGCTCTGGATTCGAGATGGGCGTGGCTGAAGACTGGATGCTGACTGCAGGCACGGTGAGTGTTACGCTGCTGGATGCAGAATAATACGAAGCATGTGCTGCTGTTCGTGCGTGGTTTAAATAGCCTCCAAAGTAGTTCCAGGTAAGAAGTCCCTAGAACCACATCCGAGTAAAAAATAGTCCCTGTAGAAAAATAGTCCCATCCAGGCCTCACGTTGGCTTGGATTCATTTGCAGCATGGTCTGCATGAGGTAAGTAAAGTCTATGAGACTGGTGCCTATGGCGCCAGGACTGATTTCTATTATGAGCCTGGCGCCTAAGGCGCCAGGACTGAACCCAGACAGCCCCCAGTCAGGGATGCTGGGGTTTTATTAAATACCTGGATGCCTGCTCCCGGGGCTGATGGGCTTGATCCGGATGCCCGGGGGTAGGCATCATGACAGCAGTGTGCAACCCTGTGCCCCCCTTGGTTGAGGTGTTGTAACTTACCGATTGTAACACACTGGCCCCTGCAGCACTCTACCGATGCCTCTCTACCTGGTATGAAGTCATCACAGCACACACAGTGTCATATATGTGCCTGACTTCCTTGATCTACCTTGCACAACGACCTCCCGACCAGCGCAGGACGCTGCAATGCTCAGAACAGCTCACACCCGGGACTACTAGATAGGAAAGATATTTGGGGGAGAAAGGGAACTTCCAGAAAATCAGGAGTTGTTGGATTTTGGAATGGCTGAAATGTCGGGCACTGGTACTTGAGGGCTGAAACCAAAGCAGGTGTTGGATCCTTGACAAGCCCAACGCTTACCTTTTCTGTGCAGTTTCTATTGAGATCCTCGTGACCTCTTTCCTAGCTGGAATTTAGTTGAATTGCACTAAATAACCTTCCTTAGTGGAGATCCACTGTTCTGATACAGATGTCTCCCGCTATGGCAAAACCTGATTACCTGGTCCCTTACTGGGATATGGTATGAAATCCTTAATCAGACATACAGTCATGGTGGGGATGAGCTGGAATAATGAGTTCTAATTTGCCAGGTTATGTACTCGATGGGCTGTGCAGGTGGAAGCTGTGACCCACGCCACTGGTATTGCACTACTTGCTACACCAATATACACAAAAGGCGGAACCCCTCTTGGGGATTATACCGGGTACAATATGAACTCGACACAAACAAAAAATCCCCTCGCAATTTGACTACTGACATTGGGGTTTAGAAAATATCAAAAGTGAAAACGTTTATTTATAGTTGATTTTTTTTTTAAATACACCATTTTCTGTTTTAAAAAAACAATTATGTAGTCCACATAACCGTACAGGATCCACCAAAATTTAGTTTTAGCATCCACAAAAAATGTTTGGCTCGTAAATAATAAATTGCTAAAATCACCACACCATGCGTTCAGTGACCGTATTTGTATTTGTTTTATTTATAACGCGCAACCATCAGGCCCGGAGGCATAGGGGCGCAACTTGTACAAAGTTACATTAATGCATATATACAGACATAAAAAATTACAATAACAGGATAGTAGCAGTATTTCTATATACATAAATTACAGTGCCGCTGAAGGCTTGACAATGGATATACCCATAGTGGTGTACAGAGTATAGTAGGGAGGTCAGCGGGCCAGAGTATGTACGACATGGGCGCAGAACATGTCTTAGTGCTGGTTGAAAAGCCAAGATTTGGTTTTAGACTTGAAAGTGTTGAATGAGTCTTCAGATCTGATTGTAGCGGGGAGGGAGTTCCATAACTTAGATGCAAGGACAGGGAAGCTAGTGCCCCCACTTTTTTGAAGTTTGAACCTAGGGATCGATAGACAGTGGGTATGGGCAGTTCTTAGAGGTCGGGTTGTCGAGTGGCGAGACAGCCGACTGCAGAGGTCGATGGGGGCCTTGTAAGCCAAGCATTTGTGCGTGAGGGCCATTGTTTTTAGTGAGATTCTCTGCTTGACAGGTAGCCACTTTAGGTTGGTTCTGGATTCTGAAATGTGGTGGTTTCGGGGGATGTTTAGGGCAGCTCGAATAGCATTGTTCTGGGTTGTTTGAAGTTTATTCAGGTTCTCTTGGCTCGTACCTAAGTAAAGGGCACTACAATAGTCAATTTTGGCCATAACGAGGGTTCTAGCTAGTGTGACACTGTTGGGGTGGTAAGAAATGGTCTGCAGGCTGCAATGAGTTTACGTGTATGCAGAGGCAGATCTGACTGCATTTATTTGTCGAGATAAGGATAGGGTGGCGTCAAGGTAAAAACCTAACGTTTTGGTGTCCTTCGAGACTCGTATGGTATTACCGTCTATGGTGAATGACTGATAGGAAGGCTCTAGTTTGCTAAGGTGTTGCAAAGTGCCCAGGATAAGGAGCTCCGTCTTGTTGTCATTTAGGCATAACTGGTGTTAGGCCATCCAGGCTTGGATGACCAAGTAGACATCGTTAAGGGCCTTGATGTCAGCTAAATAGTCACCTGTGATGGGAATGAGTATATGGGTGTCGTCTGCATAGTTAGTGTAGGAGACACCCAGATAGTCAAGCACATCAAAGAGTGGTTTCGTGAAAATGTTATAGAGTGTAGGTGACACGCAAGATCCCTGAGGTATGCCGCAATGAATTGGGGAAGGGTCCGCGGCTGCGGATGGGGCAAAGACCCTCATGGATCTATTGCTCAGAAAAGATTTGATCCAGGCCGTGGCAGAGGACGAGAAGGCAGCAGAGTGGAGGTGCCTGCATAGAATCTGGTGGTTGACCAGATCAAATGCAGCAGAGAGGTCGAGGAGAAGTAGCATTACTAGTTTACCCTTATCCTTCAATACCTCCGTTTAGGTTTTTAGGTCTATTAATGCAGTTTCCGTCCCATGTCTGGGACGAAATCCAGATTGTCGCAGACCTAGAAGATTGTTAGATTCCAAGTAATCTTGGATCTGAAGGTATGCTGCGCGGTCTAAAATCTTAAGCAGAAACGGTACTGTGGTAATAGGTCTGAAGTTAGTGGGTATGCTTGGGTATAGGGATGGTTTTTCGAGCAATGGGATCACCCAAGCGTCCTTGAGGTTATCCGGGACAATTCCTGTTTTAAAGGAGGAGTTGATGAAGGCTGTAATGAATGGGGCCAAATCATGTGCAGAGTCCTTAATGATGGGAGCTGGGCAGGGGTCATCTTGAAAGTTGGATGGTTAATTCTCAGGATGATATTTTCTACCTCAGTGATGGTGAGCGGTGAGAAGGCGAATGGTTTAGTGTTGGCAGTGTCTAGAGGGAGGGCCCTAACAGGGGAGAGTGAGCAGTTGTCGAGCTTCAGACTGTCCTGCTTGTCTTTAATTTTGAATTGTAGCGTAGAGATTTTATTTAGTAAGGCTGCTTCAGTGTTAGCACACCATTTACTATCTTTAGTGCAAGTGTCTGGGGGGGAGGCTGGAGTTTCTAGCTCTTTTAGGATCATGAAGAGTTCCTTTGTATTCGAGTCAGCTTGCAGAATACGGTTATTGAGAGACTCTTTTTTAGCAGTGATGATGGCATCTTTGTAAGTGAGTGAAGCAAGAAGGAAACCATCTTTATGCTCATCAGAAGGGTGGCTTTTAGCGATTTTCAGCACAGCGGTTAACTTTGCGGAGCATTGTTAACTGTGGGGTGAACCATGAATTGAGATGTGCTCATGGTTTGGCCTTCCTAAGTTTGATGGGTGCTATAGAGTCTATAACCGTAAGCATGGTTTGGTTGTAGGTGTCTGCTAGGGAGGTGGGATCAGAGCAGGTGTTGGTGGCAGCATTGAGAGATGGGAGTAACAATGGGAGGAGTTTCTCCTTGGTTATGTCCTTTTTACTTCTAGTGGGGAGGGCTGGGGCTATCGAGGTTGGGGCCCGCAGGATTGTTTCAATATTAAAAGTTATGATGTAATGGTCAGACCATAAACAAGGGGTATTGGCTACAACCTTGATATTACAGTTAGAGCCGGCTAACCAGTCAAGGGTCCTGCCTTTGACATGAGTGGGTTCTTGAATGTACAAGGTGAGGCCGAGGTCAGTTAGTGCGTTCTCCAGATCTAGTGCCACAGGATTTTTTGGGTCACCAAGACCCAAGTTAAGGTCGCCTAGGATGATCGTTTGCGAATTAGTTTTAGTTTTGTCTAGGAGGAGGGTGGATATTTCACCGACAAAGGTCGGTGCCGGACTTGGGGGCCTATAGATAAGGTGGAGGGTGGCCGTTTGGTTAGGCGTTAGTGATAATTTGACTGACAATGATTCAGCTGATTCAAGTTTGGAGTCAGAGGCCACTCTTAGATCAAGAGAGTTTTTATGGATGAAGGCCACACCACTGCCTCTGGTTTGGGCAGTAGCGCGGTCGCAACGCGTGATGCCGTAGTCAGGCAGTAAAGCCAAGGATAGTGAGGGTCCAGATGCGGCAGGTAGCCAGGTTTCGGATATAGCAATGAAGTCAAGGTCAGAGGTGGTGATGAGGTCAGCAATGTCTAATGCGTGTGCTGGGAGAGATCTAGCGTTGATAAGGGCGCCCTTGATAAAAGGCAGTTTAACGCCTGTGGTAGTGGATTTGCATGTAGCGGTGAACGAGGGTGAGCCGGGAGGTGCATGTGAGGTTTGCTTGGTAGCGTTGCTGCGGGAGTGTCGTAGGCGGAATCTAGTGCCTAGTCTCTTGTTTCTAAGAGAGAGGGGACAGGGTTGGTTAGGTGTGGGTTTCCTGGTGAAGTGTTCCAGCCACAGAGCTGGGTCATTAAGGTATTGGTTGATATGGTTACTGAAGTAGTGTAAACCTGTGGTGGTTGCTGCAGGGCTCATTATAGGAGTCACAGTCACAGTGGGCAGTACCTGGTGGTGTAGGTTCGGACAGGCTAGACTACTACGTGGCTGGACGGGTTTAGCCCAAAGGGGGAAAGTTGCTGCAGTGGGTAACTGAGTGACTGGGGCCGCCTGTAGGGCCAGAGTGTAGTACAGTAAAAGGAGTACACTGACGTGCATGATGGTAGTACTAGATGCCTGGGTACGATACCTACGAAATAGGTCACATGGGGTTAGCGTTGGGTCTCATTTAGATGGGACTGCGGTGGTGCAGCAAGGCACAGTAGGATATGCGAAGAAAACAAGCGCCGCGTCCAGTGGTCAGTAGGGTAGTTAAAGTCTAGGGGGTCATTACAACCCAGGTGGTAACCATGGTGCTAGTAGCGCCATGGTTGCCGCCGGTATTTTACCGATTGTGCCATGGTGAATGGTGGAATTACCGGCACATTCCAAGGTTGGCGGGGCGGTAATTCCCCATTCACCATTGGCCCTTCCCCATTCCCATTTTTGCCCCCATAGGGCTCAATGGAAATGGGGAAGGCAGTAGTTACGGTACCGCAAATTGTGGTACCGCAAATACCTCCACGGTCCCTTTGCGGGTCCAATCCTTAACGGCTGGTAAAAACCAGCCGTTAAGGTCGGGACCCGCAAAGGGACCTCGTAATTAGGCGGTAAGGGGTTAACGGCGCCGCCACCTTTTACGGCACTGTTAACCCCCTTACCGCCTGGGTTGTAATGAGGCCCTAGGAGTAGGCTGGGCTAGACAATGGAGATAGTAAGCCTTGTTGTTGTTGTTATAGGTGTAGCAACATAGAACGTGCATGTGTATGCACAGCTGAAGAGCAGCGCGGGCTCATGCAGGTATGGAGTAAAACTATAGATAAAGTGAACATGAAGAGGCTAGTGGTGCTGTGTTATGGCAGTGCTAAACATGGGAACAGAATACAGCATACAGTTTAGTACTTTAGGCTGAGACTATACTCATACATCGTACCTAGAGTGTGCTAACCACTTAGTAGTTTGCAGGAGCTACCATATAAAAAGCGTACGGGCTGGGGGTGAGGCGTACAAACATAGGCCAATGGAAGAACAGTAAGCAACAAGCTGCCTCAAGCAGTGCCTTCACGTAATTGAAATGAACATTGAAAAGCATTAGGCGTCGTAGGTTGCAATTAGCAAAGGATAGGGGGGAGAGACGGTGTGTGATATGTCAATTAGCACAAATGAGGGGGTCAGATGGACCCGGATAATGCGGGGCAGAGGTAGCAAGATCAACTATACAGTAAACACTGGACAAGTGGAGCAGAGGCGGAGCAAAAAGCTTTGGTAACAGCGTATTAACATTAGTAGCGCACTCGTTGCAGATGGGAACTTGAAATGCAACGTTAACGTGGGCACGCAGTTTGTAGAGGCACAGCCAGTGGGATATGCATGTACATAGTTTCAAGGTATACAGGCCAGTTATAGTGCAGGTCAGCAGAACATGTTAGTGCGGTAAGGTGAGTATGACTCACAAGTAACGGTATGCATTTTATCTGTGCAGAACGATCCGTAATAGCTCCGTTAGCGGGAGAAATTTAAGACGAGTAGAGTTACAAAATGGGAAACAAGACACGAATGGGATGAGTGACCAAAGGGAGGATGCACTCGTAAAGTACCTTCAAGTTCCTTTGTGCTGCGGCAGCAAGCAGGGGTCCTGGCAAGTGGCAAGTGAGCAGGCAATGACAGGCTAGTACAGGGGATCAGCCTTTGTCCATGCCTTCGCGCAGATGCCGGCTTGCGCCTGCCGGTCGGTGGTTGGATGAGATAACGTGATGAGAAGCCAATGGTGAGCCCCTATCAGCCTGGGTGGACTCAGGCAGGGGAACTCAGAGCCTAGAGGTGGCGGGCGGCCATCTTTGAATGGCGGATTCCAGATACAAGCAAAAAGGTCGCCATTGATTTCCAAACGAACAGAGTGGCTTCCTGCAAAATTGAATTTCGTTTGGGATAGGCAGACAAAGCGCACGCTATTGCGCTGTTTCTCGTGAGTAAATACCTGTTTTCACGAAGAAGGTAGAGCGAGCCCAGCGGCCTACCTTATTGGGGGAGGAAGCTCCAGCTTCACTCCACTGCTGAGCACTGCGCCTGCAGTGAGAAGAGGTCTCCTGATTCTCTTGGGGACCGTGTGCAAGTGAGCAGGCACAGGGTAGGACAGGGGATCAGCCTTTGTGCACGCCTTCATGCAGATGCCGGCTTGCACCTGCCGGTCGGTGGTTGGCTGAGATAACGTGATGAGCAGCCAATGGTGAGCCCCTATCAGCCTGGGTGGACTCAGGCAGGGGAACTCAAAGCCCAGAGGTGGCGGGCGGCCATCTTTGAATGGCGGATTCCAGATACAAGCAAAAAGGTCGCCATTGACTTCCAAACGAACAGAGTGGCTTCCTGCAAAATTGAATTTCGTTTGGGATAGGCAGACAAAGCGCACGCTATCGCGCTGTTTCTCGTGATGTAATAACACATTGTTTTAAAAGAAAAACTTCTGAATGGCGGAAATGCCTATATATATTCCTTCTCAGGATTTACAATAACCAAACTAGTTTCAGCTCTTTGAATTCAAGCCTTCTTCAGGGGTATTACATTACAATGAGTGCAGGCATGTGGATGTAGCTTCACAAATTTGTGACATGTTTCAAAATCCCAAAATCCCAGTTACTCTGTTGCTCAGAGATGTCGAATTTATTCAACCTGTCGTTCAATCAACTCTGTCCAAGGATTCGATAGTGTCTCGAAAGGAAGGGTCTAATGTTGCCATGGGGACCGGTGCGCTTGCAGTCTTTCTGGTGCACTTGCCGTTCACAACCATGAGAGACACAATGGCCCGCATTACGACCCTGGCGGAATACGAAAAACGATGGCGGAAATGTAATACCGCCATCGAATACCGCCCGTTGCGATCATGACCCGTCACCGTAAAGTACGATGCCATTAGCGACACCGTAGCGAACGCCAACGCTAACTGCACCAAGTACGCGCACGCGCGCCCTGCAAAACCGCAATATCCGCCATGGCGCAACAGTACGCGAATGCTGACCCCAGCGGACATTCACCTAACGCCATCAAGCATGGCGGAAAGTACCATTCCGCCATGGCGAGAACTACGGCATCGCGAACCAACCGTAATGGCCCTACTGAGTGCCTGTACTCCACTCCCTGGCCACATTGCACAACTCCTCGTAGGCGCAATGCAGTCACACCATGCAACCAGCGAAATGTACAAGTCACCCATGCATGCCAACGAACAAATGCATGCAGGGGCCCCAAGTGCCCTGTGAGTGGCCATCCACAATTGGCAACACACCATTGCCGTACTGATGCAGCACAGGCATCTGAAGGTGCAAGTACACCAAAACGAACAGAAAATTCCATGACACAAAACAACAACAGTCCCCCATCGCTTGGCACCAGTGCAAATCAACATCCAAAGCAGTAACCTGAGGGAGACTGCACCAGCCCTGTACACATGCCAGTAGTCAAACCAACCATCAGCATAAGGACGTACCACACAACTGTACCCAGAAGCCGGAACCCAATGCAGAACACCTCACAATACATCGCGCCACAAATCGGAATATGCCACATTACTAGCAAAGAATACCGCTACACGGTAAATATCTGAATATTAATTTAATGCACATCAAAATCACCAAGCCCATACAGCCATTAGAACATAAAATCACAAATGATCAGCATTACTGTGGGCTGCATCCGCAATAAATGACCAGCTTCCCCATGTGTGATGCCCTGTACCTTCATGGCACACAGGGGCTACATCAACGTCCAAAAAGGCAACATGGAAGCGCCTATGACCGCAGGGCCGTCCCATGAAGTAGGCACTAGTCCAGCTGGAAGCTAGGTATGCTGCACCTAGCCACTAGTACTGCGTAAGGGCATGTGGGCCATTGGCGATCGTCCCATAAGATCGTAATGGTGCTCCACTGATTAACTCGAAGCTGCAGGTGTCGACTGTAGAAGCCATCTGCAGGAGTGGCGTACAGATGGCAGCGGCAGAAGGGGAGGAGATACCTGTCACCCAAATGAAAAAAATGATAGTATGGGCATCCGAACTCCATATGCATTACTCACTTCATTCAACACACCAAACCTACAACCATATGCATGCCAGCCCACTCATAAGGACCAATTGCACCCAAAAATCACTTGCGAATCATTACGACACAAATCGAGGTGAATACACTATTTCAAACGAGTGTCTGTGTGCATGCGCCTGTCAGAACAGGATCCATCAGATGGGATCATCAACGTGCATAGACACAAGTGATTGAAGGCGCGTCGAGACAGGGAGGGTTCAACAAGAGCAGACAGACGATGGTCCCACTATGGCAGGCTTGCATCACATAGCGCAGGGGAAGGGGACAGATTCCAAATAGGCATGTACATGGCAGACTCCCAATTAAATCATCTTTCCATGCATCCATTCATCATTCCCTCATCCCGTAATGAAAACGCCTGAATATTCACTCACATAACATTCGAAATTTCCATAGAGTCTGTGCGTAATGCAGCCTTCAAAATCCACTGTGCTCCTGCCCGGATTCCTTGTGTAGTGAAGTCACATGTATTTGATGTATTTGGGAACGTCCTGCCTTATCGTCCACTACGCCATGGCGCATCCCATTCAGACCATATCAATCATTGCATTCCCGTCATGGGCCCTGTCCCAAGGACATTCAACAATAGAACGTTACATTTCCAGTCAGACCTGTGGGCGTCTCCACGCCGCTAGTTGAAAACCGAAAGCGCTGTCCTTCGAATTCCTCATTTGCAACATCACGTTGAAAAGGCATCTGTGAACGCTTGTATTCACAAATACATGTATGCAGTGCGGCTGTGTGTGAAAATGGTAACTGGCCTCAATCACTGATGGGACTCCCCGCCGTCGGAGGACGTCGGTACAGTGCTGCATGAGGGTCCACCGTTGATCGAGCACTACATTCCACTGACCCTTCACAAGTCTGCTCGCGAATGCAAATATAGTATGTGCAACAATGGGACCATAGCAGAATTAACATATAAACCAATATTCCACAGCCATCGGGATTAAGAACATGATTGCAAATGCAAGATGCCATGCGTCGAATTGCAGCGTCGTGTGCGGGACGTGCTCGCACGAAAGGCATTGCAGCTGACACAGGTGGAATGAATCACCACAGGTGAAGGCTATACAGCCTGAAAACACATAAATTGCACACCCAACCCCCTCCCCCAACCACACCCACTCCAGAATGCTACCGGCAGGACTAGCGATGTTGGGCCTAGGGGACCTGATTGCACTGCAAGTACTCCAACTTCAAGAAGAAGACGGACGCCAACTACCACAACAACCGGCCGCACAGAGGAGACGCAGGAGGAGGAGGAGGAGGAGGAGGAGGGCAAGGCATGGCCAGCAAGCCCCACCAGCACAGCCACTACCACCACGCAGGCAGCCCGCAATCCCACGCCTCCGAGCTAATCCGTTCAACCTCACAGCTGAGCAGATCCACACCCTCTACCGTTTGGACCGGGACACCATAACCGCCATTGTCGACATGACACACGCTGACCTTGTCAGCATGATAGATAGCCCAACCGCCATCCCACCCCTACTGAAGGTGGTGTCTGTACTCCACTTCCTGGCCACAGGCACGTACCAGCACACAGTCGGACAGTTGCATGGCATTTCACAGCCACTATTCTCACGGACACTATTCCAAGTGCTTGATGCCCTCCTGAAGCACTCAGACGACTACATCACTTTACCACGCTCGGAGCAGGAGCTAACAAACACAAAAGTGGGATTCCATGCACTTGGCGGCATACCGGGTTGCATTGGTGCCATCGACTGCACCCATGTGGAATTGGTTGTCCCACATGCCATGGAGGCCCAGTACCGCAACCGGAAACAATATCATTCTATCAATGTGCAAATGGTGTGTGACTCCAACAGGATCTTTACACATTGTTCTGCCCGATTTCCGGGATCAACACATGATTCTATGGTCTTGCGGAACTCTAGAATACCACGCTACATGGAGCGACACGCAGGGCGCCGATCCTGGCTACTCGGTGAGTCTCATTTAATGCATGAGTATGTGGGGTAGGTGATGCGTGAATGACCTGGCAGGAAGGGGGGGGTGCGTACGTAGCAATGACATTCCACAAACATCCTTTCTTGTCCACATACAGGTGATTGCGGGTATCCACTGAAGAAATGGCTCCTTACACCAATCCGGAACCCACAGGACCAGCATGAGGAGGACTACAACCATGCCCACTCACGTACCCGTGTGGTCATAGAACAGGCATTCGGCCTACTGAAGGCTCGTTTCCGCTGCCTCAGCAGGTCTGGCGGGGCACTCCTGTACCGCCATGAGAGGGTGGCAAAGATGGTCATGGCATGTGTCATGCTACACAACATGTGCGTACGTAGGAATGTGGCCATGCCCCCCGACGCAGAACTGCTAGCAACTGAAGATGGCCATGATGAGGGTGGGGATGTGGCAGCACCTCAAGGGGTCCGCGAGGCACAGGAGGCCCGTGAATTACGGCAGAATCTCATAGATGCATGCTTCTAGCACTCACGCCTGGTGGCTGTTACATGGACACGGGACTTGTGGCACTGTGTGTGTCTGGGACATGCACAATATGGACTGTACGCCAGGATAGGCCTCGTACACAGAGATCAATGTCCACACATCTCATAGGATGAATATGAAGATTTGTATTGCAGATGTGAGAAGACATTACACACCCAATCGACCCGCCACCCAAAGAAGCCCAACACACCCCCTCCACCCTCCTACCTCCCCCCCGAACACCAGTGTCCAATGACGCTCATTGTCAGTGGGCAGACGCTATTGCAAGCCCCCTCTCCGGGTATCAGGGGCACCCCTGCCTGTGGAGCGCCGGGTCCTCCCAGATCTACGTTGGGGGCTGCCCTGGACGGAACTTGCAACGGATGATGTCTCTGCCTGCTCACGTCCATGCATGTCCCTAAGGGTTTGTGAGAGCTCAGTGAGCACACGGCGCACAGCGGCAAGTTCACCACATACGTCTTTGGACGTCGCATGCAGTTCACCCCTCAGGCTCTCGGTACTTCTCTCCATTTGTGCCCTTAGTGTCTCTATACTTCGCTCGATTTCTGCCCTAAGTGTCTCAGTAGATGTTTCAATGGCTGCCTTAGAACCCCCACATTCATCAGCATGCTCCTTGAGGAGCGTGGCCATTTGCTGCTGTTGCACTATCATCTGCTCGAGGGACTGTTGCCTCTGCTGGGCCATGCCCATTTGCGGTGGTGTCACAGAGGGGCTGGACGCCTCATGTTGCCTTGCAACAGACCTTGTTGGGGTTGGCCAGTCGTCGTCTTGTGGGTGCCCCTGCGTGGTGTCCTCATGGTGTACGGGATGAAACATACAGGGGGATTGGGACAGGTCATGGATGGTTCTTACATCGGCAGCACCGTTTTCTGTGTCGGAGCATGCTGGCATGAAAGCAGTGTCACCTATGGTGCTGCTGCCACCAGAATCAGTGCCTTCTGTGGCATCCATTGGGGGGACCTGTGCTGCTGCTGTTGTGGACATGCTGGCTGCTGGGGTGCCTGTTGATGTCCCCTCCAGTGTGCTGCCAATCAATTTGTGCAGCTGCCGTGCCTTGATCCGTGCAGCTGAGGTGGAGGGTCTTTGGCCGTTGGTCTTGGCCCTCTTTGCAGGTGTGCTGGTAGGGGTGTCCTGAAGCTCGTCGTTGGAATCGGACCCTGTGGTGGAGTAAAGGAGGGCGAGCGTTATTCATGGGTCTGTGGTGATTGTAATGGCAATTGTATCACATGCATTGGGGTGGTACCTGGGGGTGATTTGGGTCAGGGCCTTGGAGGTGGTCTCATTT
The DNA here is from genome assembly GCF_040938575.1 of Ambystoma mexicanum. Lineage (NCBI taxonomy): Eukaryota > Metazoa > Chordata > Amphibia > Caudata > Ambystomatidae > Ambystoma > Ambystoma mexicanum. Next base: position 968,972,869 of record NC_090936.1, on the reverse strand, counting down.
TTGTGTGCATTGGGGATGCAGTTATTTTGCAGTCTGCAGTTAGGGTGTGCATGCTGCACATGTAGGGTGTGTTTTTTGGTTTTTTGAATATTTAGTTGTTTGATCTGACTTTTAAGGGGCGCTGTCATGGCATTGTATGTGGTCGTTCTCCTGAACATGTGTTTCTATTGCACTATGGGGACACATGGTACTTCACATGGTTGGTAATTGGGGATTTGCCATAGTTTTATTTGGGCCACCTACCTGATTCTTCTGATGTCTGCACTCCTTTCTCCATCCCTCCGACTCCCTCTATGCTCTCCATTCCGATGGTGGAGGCACAGATTTCTTCCCAGGGGGTCAACTTGATGGGTGATTCCGATCCTCCCCCGGTAGCTGTGGCAATGTTCCGGTTGGCAGAGAGTATGCTCCGGACGCGTATCCGTAGGTCGTCCCATCGCTTTCTGCATTGCTGTGGGTTGCGGGGTGCGGTCCCCACCGCACTTACCCGCTGTGCCACCAGCGCCCATATGGCCTTCTTGTTCGCAAGTGCCGTCCTGGTCATTTGCTTGGAGAAGACGACGGCAGCGTTCTCCTGGAGGGTCTCTGTGAGCACGGTGAGTTCCTCGTGGGAGAAGTGGACCTGCCGCTTGCGGTCGCACGCTTTTTTAGCAACTTTTCCCATATTGATTTTTTGGACTGGGGTGGCTAACGGGTTGGGATGTGTCTCAGGGTCGGATTTTAATGGTTGCGTTGGGATTCTGGTTTTATAGGTGTACGGCGTGCTGTTTCCCGTTCCGGCCCCATGTTTTTACTTCCGTTTCCGTATATTTACGGTGACCGTATTTTGCGCTGACCGCTCATTACGGTGACCGGTAAGATGGGTGGCGGAATTGCACCTAGGGCGACGTACGACGGCGGTAAGGGGCGTTTTGGGGTCATTTCCGCCATCGCTGACTTTGCACTTCCGCCATGGCGTAATGCTCGTGCCCGATGGGTCAGAATTAGCCGCACTTTCCTCCATCGTGCAGTGGCAGAAACGCTATTTACGCTATGGCGGTCATGTCAGTTGATTTCCGCCAGGGTCGTAATGAGGGCCAATATCTTAAGGCTCCATTCAGAGAAGTGCCAGCATGTACATGTCGCCCAATTTCATAGTGCTGCTCCTTTAACTGCTTGAGCCTATCAAGGTTGCACCGTCCCCACCACAAAAGTAGACCCTTCATTTTGAGATACTATCCAAGCGTTGGACAGAGTTCATGACTTAGACATCTGCACACATGGCAGCTTTCAAAATGTTGTGATTTTGGTGGTTACCCCCACGCGATTGAACGAGATGTTGAATCAATTCGACTTCCCTCAGCAGCAGAGTAACTGATTTAACTAGTTGCTACACATCATTCCAACATGTATTTCCATAAAGTATGATATGATATGTTATTTATGACATGTTTAATACCCAGAGCTTTCTAAGCGCGGACCCGGGGGTCGAACCTTTGTTGCTCCGTGTCGTCTTGCTTCCAAGGCGAGCATGTTGCCCCCGAGCTATCCTCCAGAGACAGGATGTGGAACCTAGTGCCCATTTTATAGGGGGAAGTGCATGTATCCATGCACTAGTTGCTTAGGTGCAGCAACATGGTCCGTGCAGATGGCGTGGTGGGAACAGAGCATGAATGGTGAATTCTTACACACACAGGATAGGGGGGTGATGAGCTTGTCTACTACTGAAGGCTGTTTTATAGATAAGATGGGGTAACAATGACAATATTATTAAAACATTGCATGACCACTTTATGGGTAGGCTTAAGTGACACACAAATTCAGCTGGTATTTTGACTCAACCATAGATACTTTAGGTACTCTCCACTGCTTACACCCAAAAGGAATGGGAAACCCAATACTCTCTGAATTGTAATGCAAGTGTGAAGCGGTGTCACTTTGGGGATGCCGATGAATACATTATATGTGATGATATGAACTTCCAACTGACATACATACTATAGTGGTTCATCGGACTGTAACTGTTAACTGGGTCTAACTGATACCCATCGCTCATCCCTGCCGAGCTGATTTCTTCATCTCTCTACAGGTTTTTTGTTTTGTTTTTTCATTGAAGTTGATTAAGTTGGCAAAGTAATACTTGTGAACTGTTACATGGAACCTGTTTTGATAACCTCTTCTCACACGCCCAATACGGCAACTCTTAACCCCATCTCTAGGCTGGTCTCATAGAATGTGAATGGGCTAAATAACCCTTTTATAGCACCAAGACCCGGTCTTACGTGAAATCTATGTTGTGCGATATATCGCCTTACTACATGATCCTCCTCTGAATGATGAAGAGGTCAGTAAACTGAACCACAACTGGGTGGGCCTGGCATTCTATTCCACATTTAACACAGCAGCAAGGGGCGTGTCCATTTTGTACTGGAGAATTTACCACTCAAGGTCATCTCAAGCACAAAAGACTTGAAAGGCAGAATTGTATCAGTTAATTTCAATATACAAGACACTGAAAAGCTATTGGGCTGTATCTATGCTCCATGTTCTGATGACACTCACTTCTTCCATGAGATAGCACAGGATATCCAAAGCTGCAATAAATACTAAGTCCATTACCCTGAGTGGTGATTTCAATATAGCTTTGGATCCCATCTTAGATAGCTCCAGTTCACTTAAAACTCAACGAACTAAAAGAAGTAAGCAAGCATTGGACAGTCTGATTAACAAGTTCCACTTGGCAGACATCTGGCGGTCGGAGCATCCATCCACGGTAGATTGCAGCTTCCATTCAGCTTGTCATGATGTCTGCTCACAATTAGATGTTTTCTTACCATCGGGCTGAGCAACTGTTATGATACAGGGATTGACATCAGTGCTGTGACCGACAACACATCTGTGTCTGTCTGGCTTTGAGATACACGCACATCAAATACTCCCTCTGCAGTATGAAAAAACCCATAATGCAGTATGAACCACAAAAGATGAAATCTTGAAGGAAATAGACAACTTTGTCGAGCGCACCAGAACAGAAGGTATTCCCAGATGCACGCCTTACCTGTGTTACTCTGCAGGTCCGGTTAGGGAAGAGAAAGGGTCTGTCCTTTTGGGCAGCCATCTCCATCTCTGATGGAACAGAGAGAGAGAATGGCTTCTCCTAAGGACTACACCTAGTCTTTGGGGAAAACCCTCAAAAGGGAAAGAAAACACAGGAGACTGAAGAGAAGGCGGAACAACTGGAAGCAAAGGCGAGTCTAGAAGAGGTCTTCGGTATGGAGGAACAGCTCCAAGCCAGCAGGAGGGAAGGAGCAGGGGGAACACATAGCACAGAGAAGGAGAGCAACAGGACAAAGAGGAAAGGAAGGAACAGGAGGGGCGAGCATTGTAGCAATAGGCTAAAGAGTTGCAAAGTACAAACTTACTAGAAATGCCACTTCTTGTAGTGCCCGTCCAGTCGTCCGATCGCCTCTGGCATTCTGTGCCATTCTTGTGCTGCTGTTGCCTGGTAGTGTCCATCTTGGAGTGGGATTTGCATCAATCCATGGCCGCCATTTTGGATAGGGCACTGTGGCACACTGCGGCCGCCATGTTGGAGTGGGGGCTGCCCGCCACCATCAGGGCCAGAATAAGAAACAAGGATGTAACCTGACAGGCATGTCTAGCTCAATTATTTGGGAAGGGCTAAAAAAGTACATGAGAGGGGCGACAATGCATATGACCGGATGTTGGAGGAAAAGGATTTGAAAAGGGTGTCCAAAGAAGCGAAAGCTCTTGAGCAATGATACGTAGCCAAAAGATCAAACCCTCCAGACGGAACTCAGAAAGAAAAATATGAGCTAAAAAAGACAATCTCAGGCAAAGTGGAATATGCAATTTTCAGTTGCCAGGTGAACTACTTTGTATAGGCAGAGAGGGGCGGTCATATCCTTGCCCACATGCTAAAGGTTGCAGGGAGTTGGAGGGTCAGCTCAGCAATAAGAGACAATTTGGACATCTTAACAATCATCTCAGAGGGTAAAACGATGAGTTTAGGAAATATTATGGGAAACTATATAGCTTTACTAGCAGAAGTACCCGTTCTCTGAACGGGTTCTGTAGACAGACATGATAACACTGATCCTGTAGGTCGCTGTTCCGATTCGCTTATTGCTTGATGTGCTTTGCACCCTGAAGTAAACTGAACTGAGAATGGACAGGTATGCCTGGCTGACATACCCCAGAACAGACGTTGGGTAGAGGTGAGAGCTGGTGTGCTGCTGCATACTGGGACGGTCTGTGCTCTCTCCACACATGTCGCCTCACCCTGGCATTGTGCAGTTCATTGCGGTGCATTGCAGTGCAAATATCTTGGAAACTGTGCATCCTAGTGCCTGGACCTCGAGTTTTGTTCCTCGTATCGTGACCAGTTCTTTTACGATCACATACTGGGATTGTCAAACTTAGGTGTCCCTTTGTTGTTGCATGTATGCATTCTAGTCACTACTGGGATTGTCAAATTCAGGTACCCTTTGCTGTAGCATGCATGCATTCAAGTCACTACTGGGATTCTCAAACGTAGGTGCCCTTTGCTGTTGCATGTATGCATTTTAGTCACTAATGGGATTGTCAAACTTAGGTGCACCTTTGCTATTATTTCCCAACATGTGCACTACCAAGACTTGCCTTATATACACACTCTGTTCCCTACTTTGGGCTATTCTAACCATCACCACAACAATGGCCCATACTAACTCTACACCCTGCAACTTGCAGGAGAGAAACACGCAACTTAGAGCTAGGCTGCCACGACTTTATGACCTCAAAAACAAAAGAACTAGACCATCGGGCTTCACACCCATTCTTACTGCCACCAACCCTAACCCATTTGCCATAGCTGCTGAAAGGCGTCCAAAAACACAAATCGACTCTCTTCATAACCAGATGAGACCCAACCACCCCAAACCAAGACCTATCCAAGACAAAATCACAACTCCCACCCTATCAGGAGCCCTTATCAATGTGAGGTCCCTCATAGCACATAACATGGAAATTGCTGACATACTCGCTATGGATAACCTAGATCTTCTCGCTGTCTCTGAGACCTGGCTCCACGATGCCGCAGGTCCCGCAGTTATCATTGCCATACCAGAAAACTACAATATACTGAGAGTCGATCGGCCCAACTCCAGAGGAGGTGGCCTGGCCATCATTGCCAAAACCAAGTTAGCTGTAAGACTTACCCCACCTCCAGCAATTACATCCTGCAAACTTCTTTCAGCTAAACTACCCATCTCTAATAATAGTACACTAACTATTCTTCTTGTGTACAGACCACCACGCCCACTAGGTAACTTTGAGGTAGACCTCTCCAGCCTCCTCACTAACAACATCAAAGATTCCACCAGCTCCTATTACTAGGTGACTTCAATCTGGGATTCAATGATGATGGGGACAAACAGGCCCATTCTATCCAATCAATTTTAGTCGATCATGGCCTCACCCAAAAAGTCTTAGCCCCCACACATATAAAAGGACGCACATTAGACTGGATAGCCACCCGAAACTGTGCCACTGCCATCTCTAATATTTCACCACAAGCCTGGACCGACCACCACCTTATTTGTTTCTCATCCGTCATAGAGCCTCTTAAATTAGATACTCGTGAAACAGTACCACCCCTGCCTACCAGAAGCAAAAAAGAAATCACTGCTGAAAAACTACTCCCACTCCTCCTACCAGCTCTCACTGCTGGCGCTATTACCTCTAACCCAAATACGCTAGTTGAGACATTCAACAACACTATGTCCAAAGCCTTGGACACGATTGCCCCTATCAAACTACGTAAAAGGGAACGAGAATCTCACCTCAACTCATGGTTCACCCCGCACCTCAAAGAACTACGAATCCAAAAAAATGAAAACTCCAAGCTATTTGGAGGCATACACCTTCAGCTGAGAATAAAACTCTACTTGCCAACCTTGCTAAAAAATATAAGAAAGAAATAATCCAAACCAAAAAAGACACATCCAATGAGAGAATTAGTAAAGCTAACTCTAACTCCAAAGAACTCTTCGCTATCCTCCGGGAAATGGAAAACCCGATTGCTCCCACAGATATTGTCCCCAAGGACAAACAATGGTGCACTAGCATCCAAAATGCCGTAGCAAATAAAATCATAACTCTACAATCGAAAATTGCAAAGAAGAAAGCCTCCTTGAGTTCCACAGGAACACATACCACCCCACTGACAGATACACCAAGAACAGACACACTAAGTAGCTGCAAACCATTCAGGTATACCAACATATCCATACTGGAAACTGAAAAGGTTATATCATCTCTGAAACCATCGAACTGCCAAGGCGACAGCTGCCCGGCACAAGTTATTAAGGACGCAGCTAGAGATTTAGCACCCTTCATCTCTAAACTAATCAACACCTCCTTTAGATCTAGCACTGTACCTACCAACCTCAAAGAATCCTGGCTACTGCCTCTCCTCAAAAAACAGACACTTGACCCAGCTATCCCAACTAATTATAGGCCTATTACCACGGTCCCATTCCTCCTTAAAATCATTGACAGAGTAGCCTACCTTCAGATCTAAAACTATGTGGAGACAAACTAACTACTAGAATCATGCCAATCTGGATTCAGACCACAACACGGTACTGAAACGGCCTTAATTGACCTCAAGACACAAATCGACGAGTTGAAGGATAAAGGTAAAACAGCTATGCTCCTCCTCCTTGACTTATCGACGGCCTTTGACCTGGTGGACCATGCAGTGTTATGCATTCATCTTGCGTCTGCCGCCTATTTCTCAAGTGAAGCTATACCCTGGGTACAATCCTTCCTAGCCAACCGTACGATGAGAGGGTTCTCCCACTTAGCTTCAGCGGACTCAATACAAATCACCTGTGGTGTCCCACAAGGTTCATCTGTCTCCCCACAATGTACAACATCTTCACTAAGCCACTCTACGCCAAACTTGACAGACTAGGGGTAACCTATACTAATTATGTGGAAGACACGCAGATCCTCATACCACTGTCCGGCAACTTTGTCGAAGACACAGCACTAGTAAACAAGATTTACCTCCTCATTCAGGCATGGATGGCCTCTCACGGCCTCTGCCTGAATGACGACAAAACAGAGATACTCATCCTGGGTTCCGACTCTAACCTCAAAAAACGTAGCCCCAGTTATTCTGCCTTTAATATAGATGGCAATATAATCAAGGTGGTAACCGAGGTAAAACACTAGGTTTCTAACTTGATTCCACACTATCTCTCAAAAAACAAGTCAATTCCTTAGCTTCCTCCACAGCCTACACCTGCAAATTAATCAGGGCCTGCAGACCCTTCCTTTCCAAAACTAACTGTATCACACTAGCCAACGCTTTAGTAATGTCTAAGTTGGGCTACTGCAATGCCCTTTATACAGGTGCCAACAAAACTGTCATAAACAAAATGCAAATACTGCAGAATAATGCTCTTAGAGCAGCCTTGGACATACCCCGCAGAGTGCATATATCTAATATCAGGAAAGACCATCATTGGTTAAAAATTAGTGACAGAATTCTCCTCAAGACGCTATCTCTCACCCATAAAGGACTGAGCAATACTGCGCCCCCATACATCCCAGCTAGACTGACCAGAAAATCCTCTAGTCACCACACCAGAGCTTCTAACCATCTCTTACTAGAAATTCCTAGATTCAGATTAACAAAAGCGGGTGGAGCAAGCTTCCCTGTTAGAGCTGCCCATGCCTGGAATGCACTCCCTACTGCATTGAGAGTTGATCAACCCTATTCTAGATTCAGATGTAACGTGAAAAGCTGTCTCTGTACCAATGACGACCATAAAACTGATCCCCTGCATTAGGTCCTGGATCATTGCATTTAACTACCATGATATTCCTGAACCTGCCCTACAGACTATCTCAACGCCTCCTGTGTGTTGCGATGTACCCACATCTTGTATATTTGTACTGTAAATACTGCAATAACATGTAATGCATCCACTGTATGTATCCACTGTATGTAACCAAGCTTAAGTATTCTTGTTACCGATACGCCCGGCTACCCCAGGGTTTGGAGCGCATTATCAAATAATAAACTAAACTAAACTTAACATTGATGTTTCACCGATTTCAGGCAATCGTCTCATGTGTGAAGGTGCTGAAATCTGGAGAACGAGGTGCGGTGTCCAAATGTCATTTAGCCAGTAATGTCCGGAGGGTCCTCACAAGTAACTATGCAAACTTTGGTGCAGATTGGTGAAATCGTGTGCTATTGTAGAAGGAACAACACATTGCCAGGCCACAAACCAACAAACAAATGTTGACTTGTGCTGAAATCCAGGAACGGGGTGGGGTGTCCAAATGTCATGTAGACAGTAATGTCTGGAGATTCTTAACAGGTGCAAATGTGGTGCAGATTGGTGAAACAGTGTGGAATTGTATAATGATCAAAACTTTGCCACAAATCCTGCCACAAACCAACACATTTTCACTTTTATACATATAGATGGTCAGGTGTGTTATAGAAACTCTTCTGTCTCAAATTGATCTGCCCAGATTGACAGATGAGACCACAAACCAGGGGTGTTGCTAGGGGGGGGGTTAAGGTGGCTATAGCCCCTGATTTCTTGGCTGTAGCCCCGGATAGAATCTCAGGAGCTACAGCCAGAAGACTAGCTAGCCCCCAGTCCCAACAGTTCTGACATCAGCTTAGCCCCGGGTCTTTTCCAGACCTAGCAACTCCCCTGCCGCAAACATTTTAAAATATCCATTCTTTTTTTTTTTTTTTGTTTTTTTTATTTTCATTTAGTTTATACAAACTTTTGAAAAACTTTATCTTTACCGTAAGATCAACATTCCATCTATCGTCCTTAACTATTTTTCACTAAACACCTTATTGGTCTACTTCTCGAGGCTTGTTCTACCCCCAATTCCTATACCTTTGCACCAACAGATATTCTGTTTTATTAGTCTTTTCAAAGAGGTTGGTCTCCTGACCTATAGCTGTGCAGGCCGCTGTTTTAGGCAACCGCCGGATTCATTTTTAGGCGCTTCTGCAGGAGCTCTAAAAATCGCATTACTGCAATCAACAGCGGCCTGCTCTCAGTCAAGTGTAGTTGTCTCCACCATTCTTCTTCAGACAGCGTCTGGTAATTTGTCATCATCTTTCCCATGCAACTGTCACGTTGATCGTTTAGTTCAGTACAGCTTAGAATGAGGTGTTTTAAATTTTCATCTTTCTCTCCACAGAATCGGCATAGAGTGTTTCCCCTTGATATCGCACGCCTGATTCCCAGAATTTCTTTTGTTTCTAGAATGTTTAGACGAAACATCAAATAATGTTTTCTGAGTTGCTTGCACGGAGCCAGTGCCAGATATTTCTGAAGAGTATTCCGTTTTTTTGCTTCTTTTGGTTGATTTATCATGGATTTTTGACAGGCTCTTCTCTCCCCAATTGTGATCCAGTCGAGATCTAGCAATTTTCTTTTTACAAAATCTGGATTATTCCATAATGTTGACTCATCCGTCCCTAGCTGTTTGAGGATTTCTCTACATTGCTGTTTCCAGTCTCTTAGGGCCGACTTATTTTCACCTATTTCGTTTCCCAATAGGATTTTGAACGGTGGTAGGTTTGCTTCGTCGTGCATTTTCCTGAAGAGCAATAACTTGTTCCATGTAATCCTTACGTTCAGAGTGGATATTCCTACTTCGTATAGAACACACGCAGTCGGTGTACTTTGTGGTATTTGGAGAACTTTTTTCCAGAAGAAACCTTCACACCTAGACCATATCTTGTGGTCACAGCCAAACATGTTCTCTGCCCCATAGATCAAGATCGGTGTGATTTTATTTTGGTAAAATGTTCTCACAGGCTCACACGTGAATTTCCCGAATTTCTTCTGCATTACAATTCCTTGTGAGGTTAATTGTCTGCAGCTATTTAGAATTTTTTTTACCATTGGTTCGTCGTTTATGCTGGAGTTAATTATTGTGCCCAGGTATTTTGTGAATTGCACTTTTTCTAGCTTCTTTGATCCCACGAACCAACTTGATCTGTATTTGCAAGATTTCCTTCCTCTTTTGTTCTCCAGGACTAGGATTTCTGATTTAGCTGCATTTATCTCTAGCCCGAGTTCTTCTGAATAAATCTTCAATGCAGACAATTTTCTCTGTAGACCGATTGGTGTACGGTCCAAGATCACCATATCATCTGCGTATAAGATGTGATGCAGTTGGAATCCATTGATGGTTGGCGGAAATGAAATCACGTTTGTCAGAGCTTTTCCTACTTCCGAGATGTAGAAGTTAAACAGGATTGCCCCTAATGGGCAGCCCTGTTTTACTCCCCTTTCTGTGGGAATTGGATTTGACAGATTTCCTTCTTTGTCTAGCCTTATTTGAATGTGGGTGTCGGAATAAATTTCTTTAATGGCTGCAATTAAACTCTCATCACAGCCTCTCTTCTTTAAATTACACCACAGGATTTCCCTGTTTACTCCATCAAACGTGTTTGCCATATCGATAAATGCCAGATAGATTTTCTGGCCCGATCGAATGGCATCTATTTTTAGTAGGTTTAGTATTAGGAGGTCCTCAATGGTAGAAATCCGCTTGCCATCCTCATCCTGAACATGAATTAAAAAACCTGGTAGAGAATTCTACTGTATCCTTCCTGACTCTATAAAGTTCCTCCACTAACTGTTTGCTAAATCCTTTGAGTCAGGTATTTAACAATCTCTCTGAGGTATGCCTTGATTACGGTCCTAATGAATAAGGACACATCACTGATGGGTTGCACTAATTACAGACCTACCTGTCTGATCAACACCTGACAGCAGAGTCTTGGCGAAGCGGCTAGAAAAAGTGATATCCCTGCTGATCCCTGATGATCCATGAAAATCAAGTTGGTTTTGTTCTGGGGAGACGTGGTTGATAATATGAGGGAATTACTGTTCACTTTGCAACAAGGACAGCGGGCCTCCAAACTCATAGTTACAGTTTCTTTGGATGGCCAGAACGTTTTTGATAGGATTTAACAGGGCTACCTCTTCACGACCCTAAAGATGCAGAGATTTGGACCAAAGTTTTTACACTGGGTGATTCTTCTATATGCCGATCCTTCTGCCGGTGTTCCCACCAACCGACTTTGTCGTATCTTAGACGCTGTGCCAGGTACCAAGTTCTGGAATTTGGAACCTGGAAGTGATGTCAGTTGAGAGAAGAGACTGCTGTGAGAAGGCTACGTGGGTGGCTGTGGGCGTCTCTGTAATACTTGCCGGGTTGCATTAATACTACATTCTGCTGACGAGCTGGAGCGGGACCCCAGGGTGCCGAGAATTGGAGGTAGATCAGTGGTCAGGAAGGTCAAATCAGTGTGTCAGGAAGGTTGGTGGCTTACAGTGGAGGCAGAGACCTTGCTGCGGGCAGAGGCAGACCAGAGGGTGTCCGTGTATGTGTAGCTGACACAGCAGAGAAGGCGGCAGCCTAAACTGCAGGGCAGCCTGTGTGCCATGGGGCACAGATCAGTGATTAGATGAAAGGACCTCTAAACGAACTTGGCGCGTGCACCAGGAAGGGCATGTCAGAAGTATTTAAGAAAGGGACCCTATACCATGCAGCCATTTTGTTTTTGCATTTTTTGGCACAGATAGGACGATCGTTAATTGTTCATCTTCTTCATGTCAGTTGTGCTGATGGACATCATTACAATCGTTATTCATCTTCTTTGTTGTTCTAAAGGATATCATTCAACACAGCAGCCATTTTTCAGTGGAGTGCTGTATAATCTAGCATAGTTGGATTCTGAGGAGTGTTTTTGTTCCATGAGGCTGGTTTAAAAGGACATTTACAGAAGTCAAATATAAGAAACCCAGGCGGTTTTGAAGGGTCAAAGATCCATATGGTGGGACTGTTCCAGTCGGTGGTGGAGTACAAGGGTAGGATGGTGTTAATACGCATATGTATAGCAAAAAAAGGAGTTGATGTTTTGGGGTGGTGTGACCAAGCTCCTCTTGGTATTCAGTTGAACCCAGGAAAGGAAGACTCTGTCATGTTCGTGAAGAGGAGTACAACCAAAGAGACACTATTTACAGAGGTGTTCAATAACAAGATTGGGTGTTTGAAAGGATATGCACACAGGATCATAATGAAGAAAGGAGCAGGTCCTAAAAGTCGCAAGCTGCAACAGATTTACATTTCTGTTAAAAGGGAAGTGGAAACGGTTTTGGGAAGCTTGGTGAAAGAAGAGGTCATTGAACACATCGAATCATCTGAATGGGTTAGCCCAATTTTTGTGGCGAAAAAGAGAAGTAGCAAGGCCAGAGTATGTGTGGACCCAAGGGACGTGAATAAGAAAATTGTAGTGGACACATTCCTGATGCACATGATTTTGGAGAAGCTGAATTGGGTGGGGGATGCTGCATTGTTTACATCTTTGGACCTTTCTGCTGCATACTACCAAATACCTTTGACGGAGGACAGTTGAGCACTGACGTTGTTTATCACACCTTTTAGACTTTTTTATTACTGCAGGATGTCATTTGGGTTGGCGTCAGAAGCAGTGGTCTCCCAAAGAGTGATGAGTTGAATCCTCATGGGGGTTCCAGGAACGCTAGTATATCAACACAAGCTCTTGGCACACAGGAGTGTAGCTGCAGAGCATGATAAACGTTTGCATGAAGTGTTGTGTAGGTTACGAGATATGGGTCTAACCATAGAAGCAAGTAAGGGAAAGTTTAGGGCAAGTGCTTCCCAGAAATAAGGATGAGATGCGAGTGCTTCTGGGGGTGATGAAATTTTACAATAAAGACTTTCACTGAGAAAAGTCAGCCAATCAAGAGATTGTTGAAGAAGGGTGTTGAGTTTGAGTGGGATGCAGGTTGCCAGGAATCGTTCAAGGAGAATAAACATGGAATATGTGAGTCAAATCATTTGGGAGGATTTAAGATAGAGGATGTATCTATGATAACCGTGGATGCCAGTGTAAGAGGATTAGGGGTGGTGTTATTCTTGGGAAGGGGAGGAACAGAAAGGATAATGTGTCATGCATCTAGGGTGGTTACAGAATGTGAGAGCATGTACTCAGTTATCGAAAGAGAGCTGTTGGCATGTGTGTGGGGCATTGAGTACTTCTGGAAATATGTTTGGAGGCAACGATTTGTTGTGCGAATGGACCATAGGCCATTGATAAAGGTGTTGACAGTAAAAGGAAAGCTGAGAGTGACAAACAGAATCACTCAGTTGTGCATGCATGTGTAGGAGTATGATTTTGAAGTGGAATATGTTACAGGGATACAGAACAAAATCGCAGACTGTATGTCAAGGTTACCATTGGAGAGGGTGGATGCCAACAAGGATGGGGAGGAAGAAGATGTGGTTGCGTGTTTGCAAAAAGGGTTTGTTGACCAAAATGTGGTGATCGGCAAGGAAGAATGGAAAGCAGGGTTGATGTCTGATAGTGTAATGAGAGAACGTGACGGGGATGGCTGACTAAGAAGGGTGTCAAGGAGGAATGCATACCCATTTTGGGAATTTTTACAGGAGAGTTGCCACTCTATATCACATAGAGTAGGTGCTTGCCCTTATGATTTCTTAGAACCATCCCTGTCGCAAACCCCCAGATTCAAGTTCCATGGGAAGAGCATATTTTAGCCTAACTGGTATCTGGGTAGTATTCGCTGTACCAAAGACTTCTTCAAAGACAGAGGGAGGATCCCTTATCAACTCTGCCAGTGAGATGACCTATGAGATTGCACTTATACAGAATACTGACAACTAAGATAAATCCTAATTGAGAGTGCGGGATGTACATCTTGTTTACTCCACCGAAATTAAGCCTGGTCATAAATGGAACAGAAATCTTGTTGACATGGGCTATAGAATTAGGAGGAAATGTGAGACCTGGGTGCTAGAAGAGGTGTAGCAAAAAAGTATGGCAAACATTGTTGGACTGGAACTTGAGAGTCACTGAGATCAATCTGCAATATCGGACAAACTGTACACTAGAGTGGATGCATAGAAGGAACCTAGGAGATAATGATGCATGCCTGAAATGTAAAAAAGATAGAGGAACCCTAAGTCATATGATCTGGTTCCCCATAATACCAACGAGTTCTTGAAGTGGGTGTCTGAAAGACGTGCCAATAAAAATGACCCTATTTATCCTTGATGATGACAAAATAATACAAACCTACCAAAAGTAAACAAAGCTTGGCTGTGCAGCAGATGCATGCTGGCAAAGAAAATTATCCTACGTGACTGGAAGTAAACAAATTGTACATCGATCATTGGACTGATGCTATACTGACACTCTTAACCTCTGAGAGGGTCATCTATAAGATCAGAGGAGACCTGGGGCCTCATTACGAGGTGGGCGGAATGGGTTTAACAGCGCCGGTAATGGTGCTTGTGCCAGTAAAGCCATTCCGCCCTATTACGAGGTTCCCTTGAGGGACCCGCTCTGAACGTCTGGTCAGACCAGACATCCTTTGTGAGTCCCGCAAGGGGACCAGGGAGCTAATAACGGGCCCGTTATTAGCTCCCTCCCCATTCCCATTGAGCCCTACGGGGGCTCAAATGGGAATGGGGATGGGTTTTTTGAATGAGGAATTACCGGGTCCTCCAAGGTTGCAATGGCCCAGTAATTCCTCATTCAAGGAACCCGGACCCGAGTTTGGAGACAGCCATGCCCTTACTAAGGCCATGGCTGCCTCCAAACTCGTAATGAGGCCCCTAGACACTTTCCAGGACATCTGGGGTCTGTTCTGAGATTTGTATGGTTGATGCAGGGACAGATCACCCCAATATGATCTACACTCCTTTAATAAAAAACTTTCATGATGTGCAACCAAGGTATCTGGACATATATCATTCCTGCTCACTATTTTTTAAAGAGATTTTGAAGGTTTTTGGATCTAAATATGGTCATACCTTTTTTTCTCTTCCCTCGCTAGGAGGTTAATGGTCATCTGATTCTTACCATAGATGTACTCTTTGAGAAGGGCTGGTTTTACACTTATTTACTGTTATTGCCTTGAGACCGTTACAATGACTGTCAATTGCATATTTTATTACAATTTGTATACTGTATTCTGTCAATAAAATGAAAAATATAAATAAAACAGAATTGTTTCTTAACAAATAGCATACATAATATTATTGAATATATTCTCCTTTTTGGATAAGAAAGAGTCCTATCTCTGGGTGGGATCCTATTAAGCCTCTAGACACAGGTACACAGGATGCTGGGATGCCGTCTTCTTGAGAGGTGTATAGGCCATTATAAAGGAACTGGGAGCCTCTCCTTAATTTGAGCAGCACTTCTATATTGTTTGTGGACTATGACATAAGTCAGACTGTGTTCTACCAAAAGGCTTCCCACCCTCATATTAGTTTAGCATCTGTGTCTCTAGTAGTCATTCTCCATGAGGGCTGAGTGCAATCTAGTCCCCTTAATACTCTTAGAGCCTCAATGAATCCAATTGCAAATCGCTTAGGGTAAATCATGTCCTCATGGTGGCATGACCCCTATCTGGTATTGAGAGCCATACAATCGAACAAGGGCACCAGAATGCGTGAGAATGCGTGAGGTTAGGGGTCATCTACATAATTGCAAGGCAAGGCCTCCAGTTGGGCCCCCCAAAAAGAACCCTATTCTGGGTTGAATTCTAACCTGGGAAACAGCAGCAACCCTTCCAGTCAGCATTTCTCACTACCACATAACTTTATGTATCCTACCCATGTCAGTGTTGCTAGTCTATATTGCATCTCCTTGTCCATCATTCTCTCCATGACAACAGCCACTTCCTCATTCTGGCATCTTCTGTGCTCACCACAGTGACCCACCCCTGAACTCACAGGACAAGTCCAGGGCTATACTTTCATACTGCAATGAGGATACTGGAGCTAGATTATTTACGCAGTTGCAGCCGTTACACGGTCACCTCAGATATAGGGACATAGCAATACAGTTATCTTCCTTTTTCTTCAGTTGCAGAAGTGAGTACAATTAAATTGGGTAATAACATCTATTATGATAGTGCATAGAAGATGGAGGAATCTGTCCTGAACACAATAGAAAAACATGAAATTTAAATCCATTCATATTCAAACAAAAATCCGTCCTTCACTGATTCTCATTCTTAGTTAATTCCATCATTTCCTATCATAATTTAGTACCATAACACAGTCAAAGATGCAAAGCTGTCTGGGTTACATATTCCTGTACAGTACTTGTGATTTTATTTTCAGACTGTAAATGCAGAACTACAAGTACTGCCAAGCAAACCTATGGAGGCTAAATATCAGGAATGATTGATCATCGAATAATTGACAGGATAAAGCTTGGGTTAT
Source organism: Ambystoma mexicanum (assembly GCF_040938575.1). NCBI lineage: Eukaryota > Metazoa > Chordata > Amphibia > Caudata > Ambystomatidae > Ambystoma > Ambystoma mexicanum. Next base: position 968,956,540 of record NC_090936.1, on the reverse strand, counting down.
CTAAACTCTCCTCTGAGAGGAGGATCTCTTTTCAGTGCCTCTCTATATAAATGCATTGTGATACGGCTTGTTCTTGGCTGCATAGCTGCATATTTCACAAATTACAGGTCATGCCATTTTTGCTTATTGGACTGAAACACTGAAGTTAATGTAGTTTTGAGCTGCAGTGGTTACCTGTAGGTTATTATGTGTTAACTATAATATGTATATGCATGCATATGTTTGCAACCTTTTTCCCAATTTTCTGTGGCCTGCCTGCTGTGCTCAAGGGACCCAGAGTGCTGGATTGTGTTTTGCTAGCTAAAATTATTCTTGTTAAATTGGCAAGAAGCTGTGAAATAACCCAATTCATCTCCTCATTAAGACCATGAACCATGTAGTTCCTCAGGGCTCTGCACTCTCCCCTCCTATTTATCATGTATATTTGTTCACTGCCAAGCATGATCAGACAAGAAGGTTTCATTTTTATGAACGATTGACAATACACAGTTACTGACGAAACGGTCAGGGGAAACAGATCATAGTTCCTAAGACTGTCCTGTTTCTATACTTCTATACTTCCTACTGGTTGAGACAAGTGGGACCTCCCATGAAGAGACTCCCTCTTTGGGGTCCAGGCCTCCCGTTCCCTTGAGGAACTCCCTAGAGACACCCACATCATGGCTGACATGATGTGTCCCACAACAACAGAAACTCCTAACAACTGGGATTAAAAAATACTGAATACATGACAAACAAAATCTTACAGGAAAGGAACAGGTTCCTTTAAATCCCAATATCCCATACACTGGGACGAGGAGGTTGAATAACGGGAACTCGACATACAGAAAGGAGAGAGGCAGAGTCAGCACAAGCCGACAAGCCTGCATGTTTAAAAACTTGCTTGAAGTAGGAGACTGGAACGCCGAGAAGGAACCCAAAGAGAGATGCTGGGACACCAGAGCCAGGGTGCCAGCCCAGAACGAGAAATCCAGAGAGAAGAGACGCAGAGAGAGACGCTGGGACACCAGAGTCACAGCACCAACGGAGCACGAGACATCCGTGGGGCAGGAGCCCGAACAGAGGTGGTGGTGAGACCACATGAACCCCGTGCTCAACAGTCGATCCCTCTAACGTTGCTGATATCACCACACATCTAAGGACACATAGTGTCCGATGCATTATCAACAGAGAAGGGTACCGCAGAGAGGAGAGAAAACTAAAGGAGAAGTACAATGTCGAACTGCAGGCTACATTGGTCAGAGACCTGAGAAGAGGTCCCAAAGGAACAAGCATCCCCGAAACGTTGTCCCCCATAATAGAAGGTAACAGGGAGAATGGGTGTAAGGGCTTCGAAGAAGCAATCAGTATATTAAGCAAATAACTTGTCTCAGTAGAAGTCATGAGCTAATGTTCCCCTTTCAAGAAATGTACTTTAACTATGAGGATATAAGAGAAAAGAACAATGTAAGAGAAACACATAAGACACAGAGAAACCAATTGTAGATAGCAATACCCTGGGAAACAGGGAGAGTCACAAGCCAATTTATACAAGGAGAGAATATAAAAAAGGGACAGTACAGTGAAATCAGACAAGTGAAGCTAAACAAGAGGCCAATAGATCAAAGTAAACCAAACCACAATTGGCCAATAGAAAAAGGCTGTACTGACACAAAGAGCCCAAAAGGGACATCTAAAGAGAAGGGAAAACTACAAATCGCACTTGAAGAATTACAGCTTGAAGAATTACAGAGACTGATGCAAGAAATCACAAGAGACTATTTGAGGATTACCTATCAGTGACAAATCCCACAGACTGGTATTAGAAGTACACTGTTGAGAAGGGAGTCATTATCCACCTATAGGTTAGTTTTCATAGTGGTAGGGTCAGTTAGGGTAGTTTTATGGAGAGCAGACATTTGTCTTTTTGACATTCAAGACTGCCAGACGAGTACCTTAGTTAGAAACATAGGCAGGGACCACCCATAGAGACAGGGAAAGTTAAGCCTTTATCTTATTTTAATACAAATATTGTGAACCCTGTCCTTAATTTGTCTGCATCCTTTTTCTGACCCGCCACAGAACACTATTTGTTTAAGCAGGATTCCAAGGCAAATGATCAAAAGGAGTGTTAGAATCAATGTGGACTCTCAAATTGGCGTTAGAATCAAAGTGGGCGAAAAATGGATTAGTGACAAAGCCCAGCACTGATCAATCATGCCAGCTGCTTATAACCGTCCTCAAATAGATGCCAGAAATTATTTCCCCGGCTTCAAATAACCCAGGAAACCAGTCTCAACAACATACTTTTCAAGCAAAGAATGGAGGCTTTCTACCAGCTAAGCTATTAGAGGGCATAACACCTGGGAACATGTATTACAACTCTCCTTCTATTAGTGCAAGTAGTATTTCCCATGTTTCATCACTACAATTGACATTGCACTCCATGCATCGGCCATGGAACCTTTGATCACTTCAAGTAACAACTCTAATCACTTGAGGTATCCTTTGCTTCACTTCAACATCTGATACATCTATGATCACTTCAGTATCACCTCTCTAACTGGGGCATGGAAAATCTGGCTCAATGGAACGTCCAACAATACTCCAGTCATCACAAACAACATGTCCCTTGCTGGAGACTACACATTTTATGATTATTTCAAATAACGTTTCCCTCAATGGACCCTGAAATCTTTAGTCAAAACCTCACTTGTTGTTTCTTGGCCTGCTCCCGCTCACGCTTCTCTCGCTCCTGCCTCCTGGCTCGTTCTTCCTCTGCCCGCTTCTTGTTTTCATCTTCTGATGATTTGGCCATGTTCTCAAAGCGGGCTTTCAGTGAGCTGGCACCACTGGAGGCTGCAAGAGGGAATCAGGTTCTAATTAGATCATTTTAGAGGTTTTGTAGTGCATAGCTGACCAGAATGCTGGTAGGTGAATGCTATGAAGAAATTCTCCAGCAGCGACATTCCCTTTTATGCCAAAACAAAGGAGGAAAGCAGAAAAGGGGTGGATGGTAAAGGAGGGAGGGGGAAGCGATGTTCAAGGGGATACACACCTGTAAAGAAAGAAAAGAAAACCTTCGCCATTGGCATCTTTATTTGGGGCATTCAGCCACCAGCAAAGTGGGACAGAAACTCTGTAGGGAGTTCTAGGTCACAATAGACCATTTTCTAATTGTCTAGGAAAGACACTTTGGAGAGGTCTTAGTAAAATGAGAATCAAATAAAAAGCTAGCAGTTACATTTTCATCAATGAGGTTCATAATATGGTCCACTTAAAAATCTGGATGACCTTCAATAAAATCTCACAATACATGGAGGGGACAGGATTGAAAAGGCCTGTAGAAGGAGTGATTTGCCGGGGCCTTGCAGTTGCCAGTCATGCTGTAGTCAGGCATATGGACCCTTTCTTTGGGGGTCTGGCTGACAAGTTCAAAAATAAGTAAAGACTGGGACAGGTGACAATAGCATGGATGTAGTGGGTACATTTCTTCTAGGGTTGGGTGAAAACATTCAAACCTTTCAAAACCTTTCACAATCTGCCTCAGTTGTTTTTGTTCATCATAGAGAAGAGGGTAACTTAATTTAAAGGTAGTTAGAAGGTTTTTCATAACCACCACCGGCGTAGAGTTCTGGGAATTCAACCTTAGTGCATCGACTAACATCTCACACAAAAGTCTATCCAAAAATCTATCCAAACTCGCAATCCAATGACAACAAATGTACATGGTATGGTGTTGTCTATTTATATAGCGCCTATACACAGGGAAGTGTTTCAAAGCGCTCAAGGAGGATGGGAACACGGGGGAAAAGCACATGAGGATAGCGAAAGCTTCCAAAGAGCTAGCAAAACCCATGCCCTTTTCATTGTCTTTCACAGGGCACTGTGGACTACAGAAAAATTACACAATAATCCACACTGCTGGAGATGCAAAGATACACAACTAATGCACACAATGAAACATATGTTTTTCTCATGTACTCAACTATATCTGGGAGAAAATTACTAAAAGTATTTTAGATATTCTTCAAATTGGCTCTATCCGTTAATTGAAAGACCTTTGCATCAACCCCTTAGCTACCAATGTTCATGAAAGAATATTAAATGCTAGACACATTTCTCCACTCTTCTAGTAGCAGTTATTCAGTGTATCATCGCTTAAATGGTAAAATAAAGGCCTGCCAACCCATCGAGCTTGGTGGAACTCCATCTGCTTATCTCCCTGTCTGGAAGAAGCAATATGCAGACATACTTTAGAAACTCTAAAGTTCTTGGAAATCTGGAACACTTTCAAGTATTATTCATGCAAATCCACCCCTAACTTTACATCTGATAACAGATTTCCAGAAGTCTGCAAACCTCAATAACGAAAATCTAGTAAGAGCCCTAACTAGAGACCCCCTGACAGTCCCTTCTAGCACAACTTGCTTTAGAGCATAGGCTATGTCGTAACCAATCCTGGCTGGGCTCCCCTCCCCCATCCCTCACCCCCCTCACCACCCTCCCAATGCTGCATCCCTTGGCACACCAGCCACATAGATTTATGAGCTACTCTCATCCGGTCACATGCGCTAGAGGTACCCTAGCTATAAAACACACACCTTCACCACCTCAAAAAAGAACATTTCAGTGTCAATAGATAACTGCATCTTATTTCAATAAGGATGAGTTCCCTTCTCCTTTCTTCCTTTCCACTCTTACTTTTTTCCTTTCTTCACTCTTCCTTTTTCACTTTCTTCATATCTATTTCTTTCTGCAAGCTTCTTCTCAGTAGCAACATTACAGTCAGAGTTCTTAATGTACCTCCCATTTTCGGTACGCACTGGAGCGCACCCGCATAGAGAAACAATTTGTCGAATGCTTTTGTAATAAAAAAAACACTTCTCTATATTAAAGAATGTATTTGGAATGGCCTTACTGAAACCATTTAATAGAGCTTGTCACTGTTGAACTGATTCATGTCAATGAATTCTCCATTTGATCATTCTATGCTTTTTCATAGTATGTTGTGGCTCCCTTTTTGTACCTGCAGCCTTGCCCCTTAGTTATGTTTTATATACTTACTGTGTCATAACATTTTGGCCATCTGTCTCCCTCTATGAGGGTTCTGGCATTAGATTTGTAGTGACCACTGATATCATTGTTGAAAATACAATAACACTTTTTGAACTCAAAATTTCACTTGGTAACAAGGCTGAGCAGTAAGAGTTAAAGTAGACAGACTAAGGAGTTCCAAAGTTTAGTATTAGGTGCCATAAACATACACAAGAGGTTGCTAATGTAGGGGAGGATTGGTCCAAAAGACGCCCCTTGCCTACATCCCCTCCCCAGGTGAGGGCCATGGCTCATCGGGCGTCCCCTCCTTACCACCAGGGCCCAGGTGGTGGATGGCTCACCTGCTGAAGACATTGCCCAAACGTATTGAATTTAGCTAGGCCCAGAAACCATTTTGTCTAATAAAGATGGTGTGAGCTCGGCGCACTGTAGCGCGGCCCCCACCTTTGGAGAGTTTCAATTATCCCTGTGGCCGCAGCTCCCTGGCAGATCCGCTGTGAGCCCGTTCCCACGAACGAGACGGGCATGAGCTATTGTAAGATACCAACACTGTAACATTTCACCTTCCGCAGTGTATCGCTGCTCCCAGCATGACAGCATGACCCGGCCAGCAGAGCCTGGGTGGAAAGAGAACTGAAAAATGGTCCTTTAATAAAAGCAAAAGTTCCCAAATACTAATGCCAAAACTACTTGCAATACGTGCATTTTCTCCACAAACCCCTTTGATTAGAAAATTTGTAAAACGTACAGATATGGCAGAATACATGTTCACATGGCATAAGCAATGAAGCACCCCCACCACTGCAGTTGTGTGCAAATAATAAAAGTGTCCCATGGGGGTTATTTGTTATGTGCCTCATTGAAAAGCTTACACCCGACGGTCTCGCGCCACAACCGAACTAATGCTGCTAGAGTGCAAAGAAAGACAAATGCAACCATACTGAGGGCTCATGTGAAGGACACGCGAGAATGCACCCCCCATGTGTGTAAGTCCAAGCCCTTTATGTGCCACTACCGTCATGTACGGTGGCAAGTCACTTTCTATGTGCTCCACCAACCTCACTACTACCTCACTTACTGCAAATGTATATGCATATAACACAATGCTATAGTGGGCAAAACATAGTGTACTAATAATGTGCTCGGACTGGCTATATTCGAGAGGCATTAGCAATGTTAAGATGTGAGCTTTGAAATGACTCAATTAGTATTGTATGTTATTTGAATGATTATGATGCTTTCACCTCAAATCGGCAACACACGAGGAAGATGCATTTGTGAGCTTATGCAAGGCCATTCCCCCTCCCACCCAGTGGAACCTGCCAGACGAGAGGGCAGAGGCCCGCGCCGCGCTGCTCCCCCTCCCCCAACTAGGCTGGGGCCGCTTCAAAGATTTGTAGTCCCCTCTGCAGCACCCAAGGCCACGGCCCGCCACCTGCATTATTTACAGCCCAGTAGTAAACCTCCGCCTGAATACACAAATCCAAGGCGCCCTCTCTTAAACCCCACAACCCACCGGATCAACTTAGGTTTATGGCCCCTGTAAAATTAGGATACCCAATACTATGGCAACATGCAGCAGCACATTCATAACAACTTCTAACAAGACAGAAAGACATGTACCGCCTGTCCCATGCCCTGAGACTTAGCCCCACGACCTATGATACCCGGTCAACAGGACACTGGTAACCATGTACTGATGAATCGCCATGAAACCCCTCTCAAGGTGCATTCCTCCTGTGTTGCATTAACCTGTAGAATAACTTATTGAAAGATTTACTAAAGAAGATAATATTCCAATAACTGAATGACTGCGGTGTGCATGGCCTAGGGCAAATAAGTCAGGAAAAGACATTCATCTCTGACACTGGCCACAGTGGCACAACGACACCGCCCGGATGAACCCAGCAGACCTGCCAGGCCCAGCCCAACCCACGAGGCTGACCAGTGACGTCCTCCAGCCAAGGCCAACCACATCGCAGCAGCACCTATAGCTAGTCGTCGCCACCCAATCCCATTGAAATTGTGCCCCCTATAGAATGTAGGTTCTGATGACGTTTTTTGTAAATATATACGCCTGTCTTTGCTATTGTCAGACAGAGCGCTCTCGGAGTTTGCAGAGTTATTTGCATGCCCTATTCTGATTGATAAACTCCCATTTACGCTCACCCGCACTTTGTCTTGGCCTTATTCCCATCCTGGGAGAGTCCTTCATTGTCTCTCATTGCGGGGAGGATCGTGCTGGTTGGGGACGCTTGCCTTCAGTGGTGACCCCGAAAGCGTGATTATTATTTTTCTCCCAACATATCCCTACCGTCCCCTTTGGCACGAAAATCTCCGGTCGAAAAGGGATACGCACGGTGCGCCGGCTCAGGGAGGCTACCCGCCAACGGCGACCGGTACGCTCAGAAGTGCGCACTCAACAGCGAGAGGGTACGGGATCCCGGTTGAAAAATCCCCTTTGAGTACTGCTCGCCGGAGCCGGGGCTGACTGTTGAGCATACGGCAGCACTGCCTGGACGGACCCAGTTTCGGAGACTCTCGGTTCAAGACGGGCACGTGAGTATTGAGTGCGAGCGATCATAAAGGGAGTAGAGGGGGAAATTTAGGACAGGGAACGAGGCGGGGTAAAAAGGGGCACGTGGGTCTACTAAGGACCATCTTAAACTTTCTTTGCTTTTTCTTTGCATATGGCCATTAGGATTAAGAGGTGAAAAAGAGATAAGAGTGACGGGAACCTAGCTCCGAGAGGGGGTGGAAGGCGGCGCCGCATAGTGCTATCTTGACTAGTACTGGGAATATCTGAAGAAGTGGAAAATAAGATAAGTGTCTGGCAAAGGGAGACACAGAGAATATATTAGTGACTGCTATTCTTTCTATTCTTTTCTTTAGGGTTACGGAAAAAATAAAAGTGGGTTAGTATAAAATCAAAGAGATAAAGTAAGAGACAGAGAGTTTTACTGTAAAATTGAAGATTAAACCTATATACATATATACATATATCTGAATAAGACATACAGGGACAGCCGGCCAGAGAGGAAAGGGAGGGCAAATTGAACTGTGAACAGAGTGTTACAGAGGGGTGTGCGCACATCGTATGTGTCAGGAGATAATTTGGTGTGATGGGTGTGTAAAAATGGTCATAAATGTATAGCCTTGAGTGGTCATGGTAAGTGTGGCCAGACAAAACATTATAAATACAAGAGTAATAAGGTGAAGTGAGTGTGTACCTTTCTGATTTCTGGGTTAACATTGTTGAGATTACAATTTGGTTTGCTCTTGTACGTGCCCCCCACCCCCAAAGAGAATAGAATAGAGGCTGTGTGCAGCCATTCTTATGGTGTGCAGGCGGGGGGAGAAACACGAAGGCCCCCACGATTCAGTAAGACATAATATACGAGGACTCACATGGTGATACGTTTATATTGAGATATCGAGATACATAGGGACACACAAGTACTAGGAGGGCACAAAGTATGGGGGCAGAAACACCCTTATCACATATTTGCAAGAACCTACCTGGGTACGCGGAGCGGATTAAGAAATATCATGACCAATGGATCACAGAGTTGAAGGGAGAGGGGTTGCCCCAAATATGGCCCGAAGGGGGATCATTTGACAAGAGTGTCCTAGATATGGTAGCCACATGTATTTGTTTGAAATACAAGGGGAAGCAGTTGCATAATAGGAGAGAAATATTAGATCTCTGGAGGCTGTTTGAAGAGATACCGCCGCCTAAGGCAAGAGAATTAAATCCTGATCTACCATCTACCACTGACAATCCTCTAATAATACACAAAGATGATAAAGCATTGCCAGACGAAGAGCCACCAATAGAGGTAATAAGTTTGTACCCAATACTAAACAAGCCAGTGCCCGCAGAGGGGTACAGTGACCCCACTTATGTGCCTCCCCCGACAACTACTACAACCCAAAGACCAACGGCACCCCCGCCATACGAGAGTACTAGGGAACGAGCACAGGTGAGCACACCAAGGGTGGACATAGAAAAACTAACAGACGATCTAGAATCAAGGCTCTCTATAGCCAAAGATGAGCTCTCGAGGATGAAAAGCATATGTGAGCGGACCACACTTAATGCGGCCGGTTCAGAGCGTGCGTCTAGAGCACAAAGCGGGAGTAGAACTTTTGAAGAAGGGTGGAAAAAAGGTGAGATATTGTTCAGAATACAGGAAGAACCCACTCGAATAATTGAACTAGAGGAAAGAGAGGGATGTACTGACAATGAAGAGAGGCCTATAGGGCACAGGGAGGAGCTACTATGTGATATAAGGGATGATTTGGAAGAAAGCGAAAGGTTAAGTATGGCAATGGGAGGGGGAAGCGAAGGATTGGATGGTGCATGCTCAATGAGAACACTGGATGAGGAGTGGACAGGGCGATAAAGGAACCGAGTTGGGAAAATGGCATCACTAGGAAAATCGGGAACGAAGGGGAGTACAGATACGACGACAAAGGGCAAGTTGCAGCTCCCACTGATACATAGAGGAGGAGGGAGGCTGAATTACATACCCTGGGCTCAGATGGATAAGGCTAACTTACTAAAGTTATTGCCCCCGTTGTCAGGAGGGGCGAGCAAGTGGATATATGCCTTTGAAAAACACACAGCCGGGGTACCTCTAGCAATAGGGGACGTGAAGAGCTTGCTAGTATCAGCAGTAGGGGATCAGGCTGACAGAGTATGGGTCAAAGCTGGTTTCCCGGGAGTAACGTTAGACTGCGATCGCCATGATGGTGCCTCCTTTAACACAGTGCGTGCAAGGGTGTGGGATGCTTTGAGGGAAACGTTTCCAGATACACCAGACTTACAGTCAGTCATGCAGTGTACAATGAATGATGGGGAAGATGCTATGGATTACATTTTACGGGTCCAAGAGATGTGGAGAGCAGAAACGGGCACGCCCTGGTACCAATCGACTTCGTTATTTTACTTCATTATAAAGAGGGGGCTCCCAAAAGAGGTGCAAAAGGCGCTCGACAAGATAGCAGGTATTGAAGCGAAAGGATGGCCTGAAATTCAGAGCATAATAGTTCACCACTGTAAGAGAATAAAAGAAAGAGAAAAGGAGGTGGCACAGAAAACATTGGCAGACGAAGCGAAACTAGTGCAGACCAAGTTGATGAAGGTCGCAGCAGCAGTAGCAGTGCTCCCACACAGCAGGGAGGGAGATGAGGAAGAGGAGGGGCTGGTAGCAATACAGGGAAGGATGGCAATTAATTTGGCAGGAGCAGGACAGCGGCAGTGGAACGAGCAGGAGCAGGGCGGAGGTCCGCAGTGGCAAGAGTGGGCCCCTCGAGGGGGATGAGGTGGGTACAGGGGCCGAAGAGGAGGTGGACCGGGGTACGGGGGAATGGGAGGAAATGGATGGCAGGGTCCCAGAGGTGCGCAAGGGAGTTGTTGGAACTGCGGGAGGTGGGGACATTACTCTAGGGAGTGCAGAAGTAGACCAAGCAACGGATTTCCAGAGGCAGAACATTATGGTCATCCCCATCCGGGGAGCCCATATGGTCTCCCAATGGGACAACCACAAAGAAACGCTGGCCAGGGGTACAATGAGCAACAACAGGGACACCAATACAGAACACAGAATCACCCACAAAACAATGACAATATGCACTACACGCCAGGCAACCCTTTCGCAACGACATCAAATGGAGCACCAGCACCAGCCCCCTATAGTGGCATGTCAGTGGTTTCAGGGAGTGTGTTCAACCAAGGGGGGGCAATGAGACACCCCGCATAGGACAGCCCACAGAGAACACTTGCGTGTCCAGTTCTATCTACCACCTACAATGCAGCAGAGGAACCATTGGTAGGGGCGCACATAGGAGACAAGCAGTTCATATTCATGGTGGATTCGGGAGCGGAGAAATCATGTATTAGAGAGGGCCGGTTCCCGTTATCTAACCGGAAGTTAGAGACGCAGGGGTTCTCTGGGGCTGTAATTGAAGTTCCTTACACAGAAGCAGTGGACGTGACGGTGGGGGGTAAAACTGTAAAAACACCCTTACTGTATTATGAACATGCGCCAATAAATTTACTAGGGAGGGATCTTCTTAGCAAACTCAACATGACAATATCATTTACTGAAAGAGGTATAGTGTGTTCAAACCAGGAATATGCCCATTACGTGTAATGCTGGTATTACAGGCTCACACAACCACACCAGAAATAAGTGGCTTGCCAGTGGACGAGGAAATGTTTATTGAAGGACTAAAGACACTGGCCCTCATAATTCCTGAGTTAAGAAGAATGGATTGGAGGATTTCAGCGGAGTTCCTCTTCCGCCCAATAGTGTACCCTGACACAGCACCAGGATCAGTGGTATCATTAGACTTGCACGCTGTACAGGTATCTGCGAAAAGGATCTCTGTGATTGGAATAGATATAGAAGGATGTGAGAGGCGTACAGTACTGTGTACCAATGCCAATATTGCCCTAAGAGACTTGACTGATGAGGATCTCTTTTCAGATTCGGAAGGGGATGGTGAAATAGTAATGGAAATAGCAATGCCCTGTGACATCTTGATTCAAGCTAGAGAAATCCCTGTCCAGCTGATGGCAGTGGTGGGAGCACCACCGTCATTCTTCGATGATGACATGAGGCTCGTACCAAATAATTTGTGGACAACAGGCCCCCATGACGTAGGGTTGTTGCATGGAGTACAGCCAGTGATAATAAAGCTCAAACAAGGAGCAATTCTACCCCGAGTAAAGCAATATCCATTGTCCCGTGAAGCTGAAGAAGGGATAAAAGAGACAATAAATGCGCTACTGGCACAAGGGATAATAGTGCCTTCAAACTCCCCATGTAACACATGCATTTACCCAATTAAAAAAGCAAAAGGAGGGTCCTGGAGGATGATCCAGGATTTACGCCCCCTAAATGATGTTATACAGAAAGAGTTCCCTTTGGTCCCGAACCCTGCATCAATATTATGCAGCGTCCCAAAAACGGCATCACATTTCACGGTGGTGGATTTGAAAAACGCATTTTCTCCATCCCCCTGGCTGAAGAGAGCAGGTACCTGACAGCATTTACCCTAGGGGGGAAGAGATATGAACATTGTAGATTACCACAGGGATACTGTGAGAGCCCAAGTATATTCAACCGCATACTACATGAAGATTTAGGAAACTTATCAGTTGAGAGCACAATTATTCAGTACGTAGACGATTTACTCGTCTGTGCACAGGATGAAGAAGCATGCCGAAAAGATTCAATAACACTGCTGACCCTGTTGGCCAATAAGGGGTACAAAGTAGACAAGGAAAAGCTACAATATTGTCTGACAGAAGTTCTATACTTGGGACAGCTTATATCCAAAGATGGAAAAAGAATAATCCCCGACAGGGTAGAAGCAATAAGATCGGTAGGAGAACCCACAACAGTGAAGGAAATGCAGAAATTCCTGGGAATGTGTAACTATTGCCGAGCATGGATATTAGATTATGCAGCATACACCAGACCCTTACTGCAAGCACTCAAGGAGGCCCAACAGGAGAACAAGAAAATAGAATGGTCAGAAGAAATGAGCGCCTCCTTCAAATCATTAAAAGAGTTGATTTCAAGCGCTCCAGTGCTCGCAAATCCTGATTATGGGCGCAAGTTTTACCTGTTCTCACACTGCAAGGGACACTCATGACAGCTGTACTGACACAGAAGACGTCACTAGGACACAAACCTTTGACTTACTATAGTGGCACTTTGGATGCTGTCATGCAAGGACACTTCGCGTGCGAGCAATCGCTCGCAGCGGCCGCGTTCGCAATTGAGAAAAGTGCCACAATAGTAATGGGATGCCCTGTGACGTTGTTTGTGGAGCATTCATTATTTGCAATACTGGAAAGGTCAAAAAGCACACTGACAACACAGCAGGTAACCGCCTATGAAATAATATTGTCCAGCGCCAACATCCATGTGGTGCGATGCAGGACAGTGAATCCAGCAACATTCATTACAGAAGCGTGCACACTAGAGGACATGCAGCAACACGATTGTGCAACCTACACAGGAGAAAGAGGGGAGGACACAGTGGTATGCGAGAATGCTCTGAGCGAGGGGGAAGTGTATTTTGTTGACGGGTCAGCATCAATTGACGTGGACACGGGAGAGAAACATGTGGGTATGGCAGTGGTGAGATTAGAAGACGGTGAGTATGAGACACTAGTGCAGTACCGCCTTCCATCACATTACTCAGCACAAGCAGCAGAACTGATTGCCCTAATAGAAGCAGTACATGCAGCTAAAGTGTGCGCGGTGACAATTTACACAGATTCAACTTATATGACGACAACAGTACATGTAGGTCTGGCCAGATGGGGGCGGAGGGGGTTTCGACGAGCAGATGGGACTCCCGTGCAACATGCAGACTTACTGAAAGAGTTAATTGAAGCCCTACGAGACCCCACAGTGGTAGCAATAGTGAAATGCCAAGCCCATACGTCAAACACAGACATTTTGTCTTTAGGAAATGCGGCAGCGGACGCGGCGGACAAAGAAGCCTCTTACTTTCAAAAATATGAAGCAGGTGAGTACATGCTACAGCACAAGACAAACGAGGAGCTTCCAGAAGGGTACAATGCAATGCCGATATCACAAACACTAGAGTTACAGGAAGGAGCAAGTGCAGATGAAAAGGTGATGTGGGTGAAACGAGGGTGCAGCCAATCAGCAACAGACTTACTGTGGCGACAAAATAACTCAGGAAAAGTGGTAATGCCAGTAAAGTTATTGGAAATAGCGTTCCAACAACTACACTTCCCAGCACACAACACGAAACAGCACATTGCAGTAGAGATACAGGAGGAGTGGTTCGTGCCCCGTCTTCAGGAGCACTTATCTCGATTGACACTGGAGTGCACAACATGTCAGATATACAATTCAGGAATGACATTACGTACGCTCAGGGGAACAATTCCAAAACCGATTGGGCCATTCAGAGAGTTACATATCGATTACGCGGACATGGAAGAAAGGTGTAATGGGGCACGTTACATGATTGTGGTTGTATGCCCATTTTCAAGGTGGGTAGAAGCAGGCCCATGTGCACGACCTGATGCTAAAAGCGCTGCGAAGTTCCTAGTGAGGGAAGTCTTTCCGCGCTGGGGAATTTGCGGCGTGATTCGCTCAGACAACGGCACTCACTTTGTAAATGAGCTCTTCAAGGAAGTAACAACACTGTTAGGAATAAAGCATAAATTGTGCTCGATTTATCATCCTCAAAGTAATGGCGTAGTGGAGAAGATGAACGGCCTGTTAAAAGGAAGGTTATCGAAACTATGCTTTTCATTAAAAAAGAACTGAATTTACTGTTTACCCCTTGCGCTGTTTGAGCTGAGAAATCAGCCAAGCAAGGACCACCACTTGTCCCCGCACGAAATAGTGACTGGGAGACGAATGCACACAGCACACTCGCCCCTGCGCGAACACTCAGATGCACACAGAAGCGCTGCGATATTGGGAGACGAGTTCACAGACTATTTGAAAAAATTAACAAGGGCAGCGCGCGCAATATCAAAGCAGCTCTCTCCACCTTTCACGAGAGAGGAGGGAAACACAACAGGGTCTATTACGGAGCCTGAAACACAGCTACAGCTGATGCCGGGTGAATTCATTTATGTCAGGAGTTTTGTGCGCCGGTTGAACGCACCACAGTTTCATGGCCCATACGAAGTAGTGTTTTCCACGCCCACAGCTGTAAAAGTGAAGGGCCTGAAGTATTGGATACATTTGACAGATGTACGAAAGGCATATAATAATGTGCAGGAAGAGGTAGATGAGGAGGCACAGACAACAGCAAACAATGCAAATGAGGAGAATGTCTGATTAGGAACTTGTGTGTGTGGCAGAAATGCACCTGAGTGAGAAAGTGGCTGACAGGTATACTTGCATTTTAAGGGTATTACAAAAAAAAAAAAAAAAACATTTTTCTTTTGTGTACTTATATGTAATTAATGATGCGATAAAATTATGTAGAGTCTACTCCCTTGTCTGTGTATCCCCACCCCTACAACCCTACCCGCTTCCATTCCCTTTCAATATATACTGGCACTGGCAGTGCCAACAAAATGTTTACATTCATGCACTTAATGCACTTTTATATCTCAAACAGGAGCTATCATGGCATCTAACGGACAGCCTGCAAAGGATAGATTTATTAGATATAGAGAGTTATTAACTGAGAGATGCAGATATTAGTATGAGTGTGGATTATCTGTGTGCATTACATTGTTTTTTACAATGATGTTTGGCCTGGTTACATATTGGTTCATAGCGTTCATCTCTATCGAGATGAACGAGGGGGGAGGGATTAACAGCACTAATGTGACCAATGCAACAGCAAGTGCAAATACTAAAGAAGGTGATTTTTTGGTATGGGACGGAACTAAACTTGTATGGGGATATTACACCACACCATCCAATGCTGTCATCTCAAGAAATGAAGGGCTACAGGGTGAAATGCGAAATAACACAGTGTCTCCGCCGAAAATATCTAATTACAATGCCCGCAGTTTAAATGACCGAAACCCCTCCGCCATATCCTGGTTGTATAACACCCCCACCAGCCAGCCTGCCCCCGTAGCCAAGAACGCATTGCCAGATAATAGAAAGGAAGAAAATGAAAGAATGACAGCAACACATGAAATATTATATGATGATTGGGTAAAGGGGGGCGGGAAGGAGAAAGTGGGGCCCACTTTGTCCATCGCTCATGAAGCTGGAAAGTACATGAGGAACAAAAATAACAGACGAAAAAGGGAAGCAGAGAGGAGGAAGTATGATGAGTACTATGGGTTAGAACTAGATAAAATGGAAGACCCACGACACCCCCACCAGACAAATAAATGGTATGCGGACATGAGTGCAACAGCTAAACAAACAACAAATGAAAGCTGTTATGTCTGCTCCCTCATTCCCCATGCTTCAGGCACGCCCAAAGTATTGTTACCCAAAGAGTTGCCTATTGTGGATGCCCAATGTCTCCTTCATCTCACGTTGTGCAGGATTAAGAACACCTTCCAGGCACATGAAGTTATTTTTAGAATGCTGCAGAACGAGAAAACTTGCTACCCAAAGACAGTAGGAGTGGTATGTCTGTAAGAACCATTTTTTGTGATACAAGGGACACTTTTTTCAGACAACAAGTGGAAGGACGAAGAAGTAATGTGTAAAGCTGAAGCGCTGACGGGTGTGGCACCAGAGAAATTGCAGTGGATAGAAGAAACGTGCACACCAATATGGAAGGAACACATTTCAAAACTAACTTGGGTAACAGCCATTGAAAAACCCTTCAAGCTGCAGAAGGAAATAGACTATGAGCTGTGTTTTAAAGGAGAGGGGAAAGCCTCCATGGGGACAAACAAGAACTGTAACAAGACCCTCACCATCCCAGATTTAAGAAAAGGGACAGCGGCCCTGATGGACACGTATTGGGTATGTGGCAACCAGGCATAGCTGCACCTCCAACAATCATGGAGTGGCAGCTGCTCAATGGCCACTCTACACTCAGCACTAATGGTAATACCAGAAAGCCACATTGATGGGAGCAAAAGGACGCGAGAAAACACCCAACAGAGTGCGGCCCAGCCAACTGCAGAGTCACAAATCTATGTCCTGTCTTCCGAGAACAAGGAAGAGGTGCCGTCCCGAAACAGACGAGCATCGAACTATATATCAAAAGCATCATCAAAGATCCCAGACAGATACAGATTATTCAGCTCGGCAGAAACATTCTTTGCCTCACTGATCCCAAGTATCCAGGCAAGAGCAAACGCAAAATGGCTCCAGATAACACGTTGGGAGCTGATCCAGCTGGCAAATGTCACTGAAGAAGGGTTCAACGTAATAAAAGTGGAACTAAGAGCATTACGGCTGATGACCATGTAAAACAGGTATGTCTTGGACCTGTTGACAGCGATGGATGGAGGTGTTTGCCGAAAAATCGGAAGTGCCTGCTGCACTTTCGTACCTTCTGAAGACGCAGACAACGGCTCCCTGTCCCATGTGATCGAAGCAGTACACAACCTAGGAGAAAGAATGAAAATGGAAGGTGGAGCAGAAGAAAGCACGTGGTTCGACAATATCTTCTCTTGGGTTCCATCATGGCTGGGAATGACTGTGAAATTTTTGATGCCGGCTGTGGTGTTCCTCCTCTTTATTTTTTGCCTGTGCCAGGTGGGTCTTCGATGTTGTGCTAACGCAGTACCAAATGGTGCAATGATGATGGTGACAATGGGCAACACCCGTGGTACAATACAAACTATGCAGGAAGTGCAGGTACAAACAGGAAAAGATGACACACCAAGATATCAGCTAGTGCCTAGGTATCACGACAAGGATATAGTGGACAATTTGTGGCATACTACCATTAGAGAGCCCCGTATACTAGAATGGTACGAGGAGGTATGGGTAGATTTGGAAGGAGAGAGCGGATGTATATACCTGACCTGTACCCCAGATGAGTATGCTAGGAGAGGTGAGAGTTTAAGGGGGGTGTGCAGAGCGTGGATGCCCATAAAAGGCACACATGCATGGGATGACGCAATAATTGACGAAGAGGAGTGCATGAGATTGGAAGAGTTAAAGAATTTGTTACTTAGGTAACGAAAGGGGGAAAATGTAGGGGAGGATTGGTCCAAAAGACCCCCCTTGCCTACATCCCCTCCCCAGGTGAGGGCCATGGCTCATCGGGCGTCCCCTCCTTACCACCAGGGCCAAGGTGATGGATGGCTCACCTGTTGAAGACATTGCCCAAACGTATTGAATTTAGCTAGGCCCAGAAACCATTTTGTCTAATAAAGATGTGCGAGCTTGGCGCACTGTAGCGCGGCCCCCACCTTTGGAGAGTTTCAATTATCCCTGTGGCCGCAGCTCCCTGGCAGATCCGCTGTGAGCCCGTTCCCACGAACGAGACGGACATGAGCTAGTGTAAGATACCAACACTGTAACATTTCACCTTCCGCAGTGTATCGCTGCTCCCAGCATGACCCGGCCAGCAGAGCCTGGGTGGAAAGAGAACTGAAAAATGGTCCTTTAATAAAAGCAAAAGTTCCCAAATACTAATGCCAAAACTACTTGCAATACGTGCATTTTCTCCACAAACCCCTTTGATTAGAAAATTTGTAAAACGTACAGATATGGCAGAATACATGTTCACATGGCATAAGCAATGAAGCACCCCCACCACTGCAGTTGTGTGCAAATAATAAAAGTGTCCCAGGGGGGTTATTTGTTATGTGCCTCATTGAAAAGCTTACACCCCACGGTCCCGCGCCACAACCAAACTAATGGTGCTAGAGTGCAAAGAAAGACAAATGCAACCATACTGAGGGCTCATGTGAAGGACACGCGAGAATGCATCCCCCATGTGTGTAAGTCCAAGCCCTTTATGTGCCACTACCGTCATGTACGGTGGCAAGTCACTTTCTATGTGCTCCACCAACCACACTACTACCTCACTTACTGCAAATGTATATGCATATAACACAATGCTATAGTAGGCAAAACATAGTGTACTAATAATGTGCTCAGACTGGCTATATTCGAGAGGCATTAGCAATGTTAAGATGTGAGCTTTGAAATGACTCAATTAGTATTGTATGTTATTTGAATGATTATGATGCTTTCACCTCAAATCAGCAACACACGAGGAAGATGCCTTTGTGAGCTTATGCAAGGCCATTCCCCCTCCCACCCAGTGGAACCTGACAGACGAGAGGGCAGAGGCCCGCGCCGCGCTGCTCCACCTCCCCCAACTAGGCTGGAGCCGCTTCAAAGATTTGTAGTCCCCTCTGCAGCACCCAAGGCCACGGCCCGCCACCTGCATTATTTACAGCCCAGTAGTAAACCTCTGCCTGAATACACAAATCCAAGGCGCCCTCTCTTAAACCCCACAACCCACCGGATCACCTTAGGTTTATGGCCCCTGTAAAATTAGGATACCCAATACTATGGCAACATGCAGCAGCACATTCATAACGACTTCTAACAAGACAGAAAGACATGTACCGCCTGTCCCATGCCCTGAGACTTAGCCCCACGACCTATGATACCCGGTCAACAGGACACTGGTAACCATGTACTGATGAATCGCCATCAAACCCCTCTCAAGGTGCATTCCTCCTGTGTTGCATTAACCTGTAGAATAACCTATTGAAAGATTTACTAAAGAAGATAATATTCCAATAACTGAATGACTGCGGTGTGCATGGCCTAGGGCAAATGAGTCAGGAAAAGACATTCATCTCTGACACTGGCCACAATGGCACAACAACACCGTCCGGATGAACCCAGCAGACCTGCCAGGCCCAGCCCAACCCACGAGGCTGACCAGTGACGTCCTCCAGGCAAGGCCAACCACATCGCAGCAGCACCTATAGCTAGTCGTCGCCACCCAATCCCATTGAACTTGTGCCCCCTATAGAATGTAGGTTCTGATGACGTTTTTTGTAAATATATACGCCTGTCTTTGCTATTGTCAGACAGAGCGCTCTCGGAGTTTGCAGAGTTCTTTGCATGCCCTATTCTGATTGATAAACTCCCATTTACGCTCACCCGCACTTTGTCTTGGCCTTATTCCCATCCTGGGAGAGTCCTTCATTGTCTCTCATTGCGGGGAGGATCGTGCTGGTTGGGGACGCTTGCCTTCAGTAAATAATACATTATCTACAGAGGCCAGTACAAAAATAGCAAAACGTATACATTAAGTCACAATCATAAAAGATAGGTAAAACTAGATGTACATATAAACAATCACAGTTTGGTGTGCAAAATAGACACACACAACACTTTAGAATTTACAGATTCAAATAGCAACATTGTAACAATTACCTAAAGTGGTGGGAGAAGATGTTAGAAAAATATAACACAAGCCTTATAATGCTATACAGCAGTACCAGTCCACAGTAGCTAAACATAATGAGCCAATCTCCACCCCACTCATTATCATCCTGTGATCTGTGTTCACTGCCTCAGCGATCCCCAGCCACGCAGGACACAAACTAGTTCCCAGCTTGTGGAAGCGTGGTAAAATAACTCCATACCACCTGCCTCACCATTTCACGCAAAGGCCTGCCTGCTTTCATTGCCAACTAAATCCCCCCTTTGATCACCCTATTGACCCTTTCTACTAGGCCATTGGCCTGGGGGTGATACAAGGCTGTCCTGAAATGCCTGATAGCATACTTCCTAAGAAACTCTTGCACCGTTGCCGAGGTGAACTGAACACCATTGTCAGTAACCACTTGCTGGGGGAAACCTTCTCTGAAGAACACCTCTTTTAAGAATCCAATTATATCTCCAGTGGCTGCATCCTTTACCACTTTCCACTCCACTAATTTTGAATGACAGTCTACGATGACAAATATAAACATAGCACCCCCACCTAACCTTGAATTGGCTCCATGACATCTACAGCCACCTTGCTCCAGGGCTGACTCCAAACTGGAATAGGACAAAGGGGAGCACTCCTACAACCTTTACTTTTATGCCACATCAAACATTCTCGACATTCACTGATCACCTTCGTGAGGGTGTGGCACAAATGACCGTTGTGGGCCAGTTCCATAACACTTTCCCTTGACCCACTAGCCAAAATCACTTTTTCTTCCTTCCTTAGCCTCCAACCTATAATACACAACTCACTCTTCACCTCCTACCACACATCCATCTCCTTGCATACCGCACCTCTATTGAGCCACCCACTAACTTTCCATTCCTCCAAACATGTAAAACCCTGTGCTCACAGTCAGCCTGTTGCTACACATCCTCATCAATTGGTTGCAATTCCACACTGACCATCTCCTCACATTTGCTGTCACTCATACCTTCAACTTCCCCACAAAGTGACACCAGTGGCACCCTCAACAGGCAGTCAGCAGCAGCATTTTTCTCACCTGGTAAATATAACACTCCGAAATGGCATCCTTGTAAACCCAAATTCCACCTGGATATGCGTGGTGATGCATTTACCACTCCCTTTGAAGAGAACAGCTTCACCGTTGGATTGTGATGCAACTTCAAAGTAAACTCCACACCCTCTTCAAAACAGCCAGTGTGGGCGCACTCGCAATGTTTGCCCTGATCAGTGAGTCTGAGATCCCTCCAAATTAGCATGTATTGCTCAATGTTATGAGTGCAGCCAGGTTTTTGTCTACAGGCTCGTCAGGGCCTTGAACTTGTTGGAAAAAATGTGTGACACTCAAAGTCAGTATTATACGTTCGTTCAAAATGTTTCTCGAATCGAACAACACTCCATCCCTTGTTTCCTAGATTGTAGAGAAAAATAGCCTCTTTCCTGAATGCCAAAAATGTTTCCCGCCCCCCAATTGCTATTAGGTATGTATCCAAAAGCTTCTTCAATTTTTTCCAGAGTAATGGAGGCACACCAGCCCCGGCCAAGAATGTAGGTGAAGGGGCCATACTTGCAGCAGCCATTTCGTGAAGTTTGGTAACATTTTCGTTTTTTTTTCACCAAATGCCTATGACAGGAGCTATTTGCCCAAGGTATTGCTTGCTGTGAACTTGTGGCCTTCAACAATGGCTGCCTGTTAGGAAAGATTTCCATTTATGTGTAATTTTCCCTCCAGTTGTGAACCCCTCAACTTTTTGCTGTTGTCTGACCATCCTAGCCTGACTTTTGCCAGTGGAGCACAGCCTTCTGCTGCACTCCACTGGGTTTTCGCTCACTTTGTTATGGAGAAATTAACATGCCCTTAAAGACAGGCAGAACTGGGAGACTTGGTTTCCCTTAGTCTTTCACTTTGTTACTAGTTTTTAGAAACATGTTACCAGTGCACAAAGTACCTTACAGTACAGTGTGCGGGAGTCTTCCTTTAATTTTTAAGGCCCTAGACACCCTCAAAGGATTTTTCGGTAGAAGTACAAATGTGCCTTACACAGAGCTGGTGGCAGCTGCTATTTTTCATATATTTTTAACCCTTTTGTGTGTTCTATATTGCGTTTACCGTGTTTGACACAGGACAGTGGTTTGGCCCCAAAATGGCCATTCCACGAGGTCCTCTGGCCATCTTGTCCCTTTGCCTTCCCCAGGTCGATCAGAAACACTCACTCCAAAACATCAGGTCAGGGTCACCAAAGTCAGCAGATATACTGGGGTCCAATTAAAGTGGAAGGGAAAGCTTCCAAGAGGAGGTTTTCTTAAACGAGATTACAAAGTGTCAAAGGGGCCAAATGAAACAGATTGTTCTCTTTCCCTGAAGAGTACCTATTTAACTCTCTTTAGACTCTAGCGATAAAATCCGGTTGAAAACTGCTCCATTGAACTACAAATGTCTCAATAACGCTGCACCTTGCTATCTTACTGAGAGATATAATAGAAAATCGTCTAGCAGGTCCACGAGATCAGCCAACTCTAATTGTCTAACCGTGCCAAGGTTTAGACTCTTTACGATCGGGGGGGGGGTGTAGTTTCCCAGTTAAAGCAGCACCGCTTTGGAACTCCCTGTCTCCATCACTGAGAGCTGACCAAACATATGCCAGCTTTAGACAGAACTGCATTGACTGGCTCAAAGTCAATGACCAATGACGTACTTGTCTCCCACCACACCTGCATTGTAAATATATTGCCTCGTCATATTTTATCATGCTGTACAAATGTTATTTTTCTGTATTGTATCTACCTAACATTGCTTGTATATTATGTATCCGTATACCATGTCTTGTATCATTTACATGTCTCTGTAACTTAAGCTGAAAGGTTTCTTGTATTTCCTGCGCCTGATACCTTTGGGTCTGGTGCGCAATACAAATAAACAAACAAACTAAGTTAAGAACTATGCAGAATTTTCTCTATTTCAGAAAAGAAACGTAGATGCATCCCTATTGGTTTCGGTATTTGGTTAGTCACGTTCCTCAAATTCAAATTTGATTTTCTTGAACAGCTGCGCAGTGACTGTTATTTGCTAATTGAATGAATTAATAATCTTTGCTTTGGATAAAAACAATCCATAAAAGATTCAACAATTAAATACATATACTAAGTTTAAAACACTGCATAACATTTACAAAATAAAAAAGCCTAAAATGTGTCCAATATGGGCGTCTCTAAAGGACAATGGGACATTTAACAGTGCTAAATATCTGTGCCTGCGAATATTTGCATGCAAATGACTGTACAATATTCAATTTTTGTACTTTTGCAGTTGTTCGGTGCTGTAATATACATTGTGTCTTGTTCTTGACTTATAAAAGGGAACAAAAAGTAAAACAAAATAAATAAACTGAATAAACCATATTAGTAAACCTTTTGTATGGCACACAGTGTGTATTGTGTAACTTCTAACTGCTAAATGTTTTGGCAGCTAAGAATAAGAAAAAAAAGGCACAGTAAAATCAAATCAATTGTCTACGGTCAAACAATTTGGTCAATTTGTGAAGACTGGATGAGCAAACTGCATGAATCGAAAAATGAATTCTTTGTATTCTACAGAACAATGTCAAAGAAAAGTAAGCCACAAAACATTACTTTTTTGTTGAAATCATTCTGCTCCCCAATGCAATTTTACAAAGAACTGACAAACTGGGTCAGGTGGGTTACTCTTGGTAGATCATTTCACTAGCTGAGCAAACAAACTGGGTGTAAGAGGTCCCACTGACAATAACAGCCTGCTCACAGGTTACAAGCCTTTAGCTAAGCTATCACCCTTGACTTCAGGAGTGGGCCTGGTCGGTAATGGCCTTCCAGGCCAAGCCTAAGGTGGTTAGGGCTGGCGGGCAGTTACCAACCTTCTCCACCACCAAACAAGTGGGTGATAACTGTTAGTGGCCCACGGCATTTCCCTGTGGCACTGTTATTTACTTTGCCAAACTGTGGTCATGACTTTTAAATGTGGCCAATTGTTCTGAAGAAAAACTGCAAAAAAAGATGGCTGCCATGGTTATTTCCATGACTTTGAAGAAAGTGAGAGAGTGGGACAGCAGGGAGGAAATCAGATGGCAGGAGCAGGTAATTGGGGTGGCCATGGGCGCCGATGCGGGTGGTAGGTTGAACACCTGGGGGCTTGTAGGTGGAGAGGGGCGTAAAGGGTGTTGTGGAGGAGGGAGGGCGCAAACAACATTCTGAAACTAAGGGTGAGGTGCTGGGGGCCAGGGAGAACACGGGTAGTTACCATGGGATTCCACCCATGTTCCCAGCAGCCAACTCATTGACAAGTGCCGCTCTCTGGGTACACTTATAACAATTACTGTTTTCATTTAGTTGTTTTTAGCAGCCAAGAGATTAAGCAACTTTCAGAATAGGCACGATGGCAAGGGCACTGAATTAACATAGAGGGCTCTGCCCTGTGCCACTGCCCCCTGGATGAACCCTTAAAATGCCGAAGAGTGTGAGGGTTGTTTTACTGGCAAATCCGATGCCCAGCCATTTTAAAGAGCTTGTATAGGAAATACTGCGTACCAGTTGCCAAACGGTGTGCACAAACTCAACTACATAGAGTACATGTTATCCTCGGAAGGGCATGTGTGGCATGAACAGGGCACAATCCGAGCTACAGAGGGTCCATGCATGCCAGATTTCACAGACGGATGCTGAAATGTGTATCTTTTACAGGTCTAGTCACAAATCAAGGACCAAATTTTGGTATCAGTTCCTACCACAATCATCACAAGTCTCAAAGGCTACATACTAGCCATCACAGGGTAGGCTTCATATGGTCTACAAGAAATGAAGTACATACCGGCCTCCACAGGCTTGGTCTTTTCATAGGCTGATGTTGGCGCTTCCATCTGATTGAACCCTACAGCGCTCTATGAGGGAAAGAACATTTTTCATGCAAAGCACAACATAAACACAAGATAAATGCAACATAACAGCTAAAAATTACATCTAAAACACAGAAAAAGTGTGGAAAATATAATCAAATGAAAATACGATCTACGCACCATCACACTGCCAAGACAGCCAACATTCAGCCACAATACTTCTAAACAACACGCAAAACAAATAGAACAATCTAAACACAGGGAAAACCACAACCAAAGATCAACAGAAATCAACCTGAACACAGTCAAAGCAAAACATAATATTGACACAAGATGAGCACAACCACGCAGTCTGAGCATATGATACATGCATTGCCAAAACACAGCCAAAGCACAGAAATACATAACCAAGACACTCCAGAACATGTAATACAGCATAGGCATAAATGAAACATAGCTTAAACACAACTACAACACTGAAAAACACAACCAAAATATTTCCTTTCAAACAAACGACAGCCCAAACAAGCCAAAACACTTACAACACACTGAGGAACATAATATAAAGATGGCTAAACAGCAGGAACAGAACCAAAACAAATCCAAGGCACAGCATACAAAGCACTGGTAAAACATCATAAACACAGCGTAATTACAGTCCAAACAAAGCCCAAATGTGCCAAAACATAACTAAAATGATGGCAGGGGCATGAACCTATTACACCTATTGCTGACATTCAACACTGTTGTGCAATAGGGCCTACTAGGTTGCTACCTTTTCCAAGTAGGAATCAAAGCGCAAGTCTTCAAATGGACCCAGTCATACCACAGAGTGCCCATGAATTGTCCAAGTATAGCCATGGTGGGTCCTGAGTATGGAAAATCAATCTTTTTTATTTAGCATAGTAAGCTTTCAGTTAATTACCTTTTGGAAATTCTGCAAGATATACTAGGGCCCTTTGAAGGCGAAATGGCATGGAATCAAAGATGGCAAGATCATCTGCATATCCTAGCCAATGGGCATGGAAGGAACCTAGTGTAGGGAGAACCGTGCCCTTATGGGCTAATTCAGTAGACAGGTCGATCAAACTAAGGTTAAACAAGGCTGGTGCCGGGATAAAGCCCTGTTTTAGATCTATAGATGTTATATCGGATTTTTAAAGATATCAAAACTAATGTGTACAGTGATCTTGTGTGTAACATGACCAACATTTTTAACAGGCCCTTCTGGATCCCCCAAATCAGCAATTTTTGACAGAGTCCAATTTGATTGATACTATTGAATGATGCAGATTAGTCAAATTATGCCAGAGTGTTTTTCCACCTATGAATTCTACCAGAAGCAATGTAAAGTAACTGCCAACACTATATTGGCCAGAAATTGGCAAAGCACATGGAATTGAACTTTACTACTATGCTTGTTGAAAAACGTCCCCTAACTAACAATTCTAAGAACTGCAGGGCCCATGGGCCGGATGGTCTCTCAAGCTAATGTGGTAGGCCAGAATCAAGACTCGGACAACGAGGCATGGTCACAGGTTTCTTTATTTTTCTGTCAGGTTCAAAACAATCTTTCCCTAAGACTATCAGCTCTTCCGTTGACCATATTTAGAGTATCAGTTTGTCAGAAAGTATTGTG